>NC_138357.1:115558633-120746133 GCF_046562875.1 Panthera onca | reverse complement strand
TTTTAATTCAGTGTAGGGACCCCTAGGTGGCTCAGTCAGTTAAGCATCCAACTCTTGATTTCGGTTCAGGTGTTGATCTCACGGTTTATGAGATCTGCGCTGTCATCACAAAGCCCACTTTGAATCCTCTGTCTCCCTCTCTCTGCCCCTCCCCCCCCCTCTCTCTCTCTCTCTCTCTCTCTCTCTCTCTCTTCCTGTCTCAAAAATAAATAAACATTAAAAAAGATTAAAAAAAAGAAAACTATTAGGAATACAAGCTGGTGCAGCCACTCTGGAAAACAGTATGGAGGTTCCTCAAAAGACTAAAAATAGAATGACCCTGCGACCCAGCAATTGCACTACTAGGCATTTGTCCATGGGATACAGGTGTGCTGTTTCGAAGGGACACAGGCACCCCATGTTTCTAGCAGCACTATCAACAATAGCCAAAGTAGGGAAAGAGCCCAACTGGCCATTGATGGATGAATGGATAAAGAACATGTGGTATATGTATACAATGGAGTAATACTCGGCGATCAAAAAGAATGAAATCTTGCCATTTGCAACTACGTGGATGGAACTGGAGGGTATTACGCTAAGTGAAATGAGTCAGTCTGAGAAAGACAAAAATCATATGACTTCACTCATATGAGGACTTTAAGAGACAAAACAGATGAACATAAGGGAAGGAGAAACAAAAATAATATAAAAACAGGGAGGGGGACAAAACAGAAGAGACTCATAAATATGGAGAACAAACCGAGGGTTATGGGAGGGGTTGTGGGAGGGGGGATGGGCTAAATGGGGAAGGGGCACTAAGGAATCTGCTCCTGAAATCATTGTTGCACTATACGCTAACTATTTTGGATGTAAATTTTTAAAAATTAAAAATAAAATAGAAAAATTAAAAAAAGAAAACTGTGTGTATTCTCAGATAATATAGTCTATAGTCTTCAAATAGACTATAAATATTTTTATTAATCTTTTCTGTACACTTCTGTCCTTAAATATTCTTTTTAACATTAGCTGTGCAGGTATAAAATCTGTAAAATGAGGAATGTTAGAGGGCTTAATTATAGTGTCTGTTCTTGAGTATTTTTTGGATGGCGGAATAATGCTTTTAGGAACAGTATTTTCCAAATTGCATGAAATGGTCTGTTTTGCGGTTCTCTCTGTAGGAAAAAAAAGACTTAGTGGTATATCATGTATACAAATTATGTGCTATCAGTTCATCCCATTAAGTCAGAACTGCACCATTGCCAAGAATGAAATTGGGCCTTCTTTGTTTTAGACAGGTACCACTTCTGTTCTCAGGTATCCATCCTTTAGAAATCGGTCACTAGCAGGATTTGTCTGAAAAAATCTTGGGGAGTTATCCCATCAGATTATCCTTGACACGTGTTAAAAAGGGTGAGGGGCACAGTGCCTGGTCCGTGAGTTCGAGCCCCGCGTCGGGCTCTGTGCTGACAGCTCGGAGCCTGGAGGCTGCTTTGGATTCTGTGTCTCCCGATCTCTCTCTGCCCCTCCCCTGCTTGCACTGTCTGTCTGTCTTTCAAAACTAAATAAACATTAAAAATTTTTTTTAATGTTTCTATTTATTTTTGAGACAGAGAGAGAGGCAGCATGAGTAGGGGAGGGGCAGAGAGAGAGGGAGACACAGCATCCGAAGCAGGCTCCAGGCTCCGAGCTGTCAGCACTGAGCCCGACGCGGGTCTCGAACTCACGGACCGTGAGATCAGGACCTGAGCCGAAGCTGGACGCTTAACCGACTGAGCCACCCAGACACCCCAAACATTAAAAAATTTTTTAAAAAGGGTGAGGGGAAGAGGCAGGAGACCAGTAAAAAAGCAACTGCCTGCTTAAAAACTGTAAATAGGCTTTAACTTCAGGAAAATCTGCATGCTGAAGTTTGTCACGAGGACCTAGATGGGGGCGTGCATGTTTCTCCAAGGAAAGTCCTTACTCCTTTCTGAAACAGTTTGTATGATAATCTGCTTTCATGATGGCCAAGATTCTGCAATTCTTTCTGTATTAGTCAGGGTATTCCCACTGTAGTCACAAACTCAGAGGCTTCACACAATAAACCCTATTTCTTACTCATGTCCTCGTCCGATGGCGGGGCTGTGGGGTTGGCCGAGAAGAGTCTTACACAGACCCTTGCCTGGTCTTTTAGTCTAGCAGGGCCAACTATGGCCTCTGGGCTAAGCACAGTTTTTGCATTTTTTCTGATGTGTAAATGGTTTAAAAATAACAAAAGAATAATATCTTGTGACACATGAAAATTGTATGCAGCTCGAATTTCTGTGTCCATCATTTGTGGTTTGACTGGGACACGCTACGCTCATTTGTCTCCTTACAGTCTGTGGCTGCTTTCATGGTATCATGGCAGGTTGTGTGTTTATGGCCTACGAAGTCTAAATATTTTCTCTCTGCCCTTTATAGAAAAAACTTGGCAACCCCAGGGGTTGGTCATCTTCTCCGGTCTCTTCGTACCGCACTGGAGAGAGAAGAGAGAGTGAACATGGTGGATCTTTCTAGGGGTTTCAAGATGAGGGTAGCATGCGCACTGCCTATCCCATGGGCCACAACACCGATGTGTCCCTGGTACCTGCGAGGGAAGCTGGTAAATGAGGTCTAGCAAAGGGCCATGGAAGAGAGAACACAGATACTCCTGGACAACAGTCAGTGTCCACCATTTTATACGAGAGATGTATTTTTGTAGACTCATTCTTGAACCCTGGCCTCACACTCTGACCTCACATGATGTTAAGTGTTTATAAATGCATGAGCTCTTTTCTTTCCCTTCTCCACGCTGTCATTAATTTCAGCTCATCACACTTTATTTCCTGAATGCGCATAGTCACAAAATGAAAGACGGGTTGTTTGGTTTTTGTTTATAGATTTTTTTTTTTTTAGATCAAGATGAGCAATGTGATAAAAACGGCAGGGGTGTCCAATAATTGAGTTGGGTTTGGCAGGCTCATTTGTGTATTTACTGAACTAGTCATGCAATAGGTGTTTGAAATATCGATCAAAGCAGTGTTTTAGTTTTCTGGATCCTGTCGTCTTTCCTTTTGGTCTGATTGCACCTGCTGATGTTTGTGAATTATTGTCAAATGGGCACCTTCCCAAAGGGTAATGTTTCATGGGAGTAAAATTTCACGTGAGAGTAGGAGTTCCTATAAATTCAAAGACTGTGATCAGCCAGATTTTCCTTTTAAGACAGAAGAAAGAGCCAACACGAATACAGCAGTCAGGGTTGTATATGTCTAAAGGGAGAACTTCCATAATTAAACCCAAGAGGATACTTAAATTTTGGGGGGTTCCTGGGAAACTTCTGACATCAGATATAACTTTTAAAGAGCTGGCAACAGGAGAAATTACAAAGATCTATCGGTTACACCACAGGTGGTGTGCAGAATTGGTGTGTAACGTATTGTGTTCTGGAGATTTATCGGTTTTGGATTCCAGTTGGAGCAGGACTGACTCAGACCTTGTCCAAGTGGGTCACTTTTTTGTGGTGAGCGTTGGGTCAGTAGGAGTTCTCGGAGGGCTTTGGATAAATCACGGCTGCACGGAGAGTGGGAGGCAGAGGTGTGTGTGGGTTAGTCACTCAATATTGCCTGGCTGTGGACCTGTGAGCGGGTCAATTACTTCTTTAATCGTCATTTCCTTTGTGTCGTGTATATTCTTTCAGACCGTTCCAGCCTGGACTTCCTTTGGTCCCCATGTGCCGCTGGAGGGTTTTCAGCCTTCTGCAAATGCCTAGTCCCAAACCACCCAGTAGGGCCCAGGTTCTTCCAGCATACCATATAGATGCATCAGCAAGGGCTCACAGCTATGGGCCTCCCTTTTCTGACTCCAGGCTACTTTCATGATGGCTTCTGAGGCCTCTGGTGGCTGAGACCAAGCAGTATGTAGCTTCCGTCTATGTCAGTGGTTCTGAGCTGGGGTAGTTGTGTCCCTGGAGACTTTTCAGGTGTCTTGTCAGGTGTGCAAGGGGTGTGATCATAGTAGCATCTTGCGGGTGGAGGCTAAGCCCCTTCAGATAAGTCATAATACCACGGTTTAGTGGATGTGAGAAGGTTTCTTTTTTCCACCTGAGGTCTCCCTTCTGTTTAGGCAGCAGAAGAAATCTTCATTTTGCCAGTTACAGAAAGATTTTACTGTGGACGGTGAAGTTCACTGGTGTCCAAGTTCTGATTTATAGGAGACACGTTCAGTCCGAACGCCTGTGTATCGATCGTTACACATTTTGTTGTCAGAGGAGGGCAGAATGGGGGGCATAAGTGTGGGGCTGAAATCCAGTCTAGCTGTGCCTTCTTGCTCTGGACATGGCATCAGTGTAGACTTTAGTCCAGCAAGAAAGCAGAGCAGCGCTGTCCAGTAGAAATCTATCGCTGTCCACAAGTGTGAGCCACGTAGGTAAGTGGAAATTTTCTTGTAGCCACATTGAAAGGCAAAAAGATGGGGCACCTGGGGGGCTCATTTGGTTAAGCGTCCGTCTTGCTCTCCCGGTTCATGGGTTCAAGCCCCGTGTCGGGCTCTGTGCTGGCAGTGTGGAGCCTCCTTCAGATTCTGTGTCTCCCTCTCTCTCTGTCCCTCCCCGGCTCCTGCTGTCTCTCACTCTCTCTCTCAAAAATAAACAAACGTTAAAAGAATTTCAAAACAAGAAAGGCAAAAAGAAGATGGGGACTTAATTCTAATAACATTGTATCTTATCCAGTGTATCCCAAATATTTCATTAGCTAATCAGTATAAAAGTAATGAGCTGTTTTGTACTAAGGTTTTGAAATCTTGTGAGAATTTGGCACACAAAGCGCGTCTCAGTTTGGGCCAGCCACATTTTAAGTGCTCAGTTGCCGCGTGTGGCTGGTGGGTGGCTCCTGTGGTGGACAATTCTGGAAGGCCCACTTTGGTTCTCCTGTAGGTGCTCCTCTTCCCACGCTTCAGGGAATTTGCGGATCCAAGGGGATGTGTCCTCAGCGCATACCCTCTGGCCCACAGCCTATGTTCGTACATGGAAGTTTTTGGGGGGAACCCAGCCACAATCCTTCATTTACATATTATCTCTGACTGATATTGACTCACAAAATAGGCTCCTTACAGGAAACATGTACGAGCTTCTGTTTTAGCTTCTGTTTTGGAGATCTGGGGCCTTGGAATTTTCTTGCCCTAATAGCCTTGAGCCTTCTTACAGGCTCCTAGGGGTAGGACCCCACCAAAGAATGATCGATCGAGTGCGGCTGTTGGCAAAGAGAAGGCAGACAGAGGTGGGGTGCGTGGGCTCAAGCATGGGAGCTGTGGCATGGGAGCTCCGAGGAATCTAAAATTTTCAAATTTGAACGTGTCTCGCGTGTTGTTACAAAGGTACATTTGTGAAATTAGGAGGCCAGAACACCTATTTGATTTAGCAGATTATTCGCTTGGTTTGGAACTTTTACGTATGTAGACGTGTGGTCTGGGGGGTGCCGCTCATGTTCTCGCCCAGACTGGTAAATGTTGAGGATAAGCCCGCACAGAATAGGGGTAGAGGTGCTGTTGTACGTTGGGAGGTAGCTCCTGGCTGAACCCCCCCCTTTCATTGGACCCTGTCTGACTTTTACTGTAACCCTGCCATGAGTTGATAAAGCAGGGAGATAGTGGGTTGGGATTCTTCCCTCACTGGAGAACTGTGTCTGTGGCCTGCCCGGAGGCTCATTAAGCCCATAAATTTCTTGGCAAGGGGAAGAGAACCCAAGGGTTGAGAAGTGCCAGATACTTACTGTGTCTTCACCCATAGCAGTAGTAATGGACATGACCTACTCAGTCTCTCTTTCCAAACGTGTCTCCTTGCTCACACACTGATCTTTCCTTTCTCTGGGTTCTTGGATCCATCCCATAGAGGATGTCCAAATACCGTCACCGTGGATGGATTGCCACAGAGTTGCCTGGTTGGAAGTACGGTTCCTGTGCCTTCTGATCCAGCCAGACATGCCGATATTGTCCTTTTCCCCCTTGGGCTTTGCACACAGATGTTTTGACAGCTCATCATCGCTGCTTGTGATTCATTTCCTTGGAATTACTGAACCCTGGCCCCCGTGGGGGTACTGAAGCGAAGCCTTCGCAGTCTGATTGCCGCTCTGTTAAAAGTCAGAGAAGTGTTGTTTACATTGCATCAAAATCAGGTGATCCGTCCATCTTTTTCTCAAAGCTGACTCTGCATTCACTTGGCCGAAACGAAGAGTTTCAATTTCCCACCATCTTCCGACACCTAAAGGTTACGTTTCTGCGCCTCTTAGCAGGCAGAATGCTAAGGTGGTAGAAAAATGCCTGTACGATTATTCAGCTCTTAGCATCGTTTCTTCACCAATGGTCCAGGGTACAGTGACCTGCCACGGAGCGGAGCCACTGTGAATTCCAAGATGAACCTTTTTGGGCTTTTGGTGTTCACGTCCTTGAAATTGGAGTGAGACTGGTGTGAGGTTGTTTTTAAGGATATCTTTTTCACATTCTCTGATAATGCTGTTAAACCACGTAGAGTCCTTGGAAAAAGCCATATTTTCCTTTGCGTAATTCTTATGGTAATTTCTGTTCTTTTTTTCCTACCGATAAGAAATAGTGCAGACAAAAGGAGATGCATATTGCATGAGATTCCTGAGTCGGTTTAGAATTTTTTTTTTTTTTTAGCCCATTTTAGTGTAATCTTTCCTGGACACCTTAAAATTAAGGTCTCACTTTCCATTAACGTGATGGCCATAGAGTACCGTTACATCTGCCAACAGATGGGGTTCCTGTAATTTTAAAAGAAGGGGCTGAAAAATTGAGAAGCCAGATTTCTATCACCCTAAGTCTGTGATTTAAAACTAGAAGCGCTGGCCACTAAAAAGCCTAGGAGGAAATTTTTTGGTCTAATGGACCAGCAGTTGGTGCCAACTGGACTCTTAAGGGGATTTGCAGAGTAGGTGAAATTTGATTTTTCCTGCCTCCCTCTTTCTTTCCCCACTTCCTTCTGTCTAGAGCAGGGATTGTCAACCTCAGCACTAGTGACAGTTAGGGCGGGATGACTGTCGGGAGGGCTCTCCTGTGCATTGTAGGCTGTTCAGGCTGCTACTTTCTAGGCGTCAATAGCATCGTCTCCCAGTTCTGACAACCAAAAGGGTCTCCGGACCTTGTCAAATGTTCCCTGGGGAAGAGGAACAAAACCCTTCCTGGGTGAGAATTTCTTCTCTAATGGCTGCCAGTTGCCAGCGAGCCCATGCTACCTTCTGGACCCCCAGTGCCCTGCTATGGAATACCCATGCTCCAGAGTCCTTGCTCCCCCCCGACCCCCCCGCCAAAACCATGACCCTCATGGAGGGAGGGTATGCTTTGTCACCTGTTTAAAGTGCTTCTATTACATGGAAGTCTCTTGGACTGAGCTCAGACCAACATATTACATTTTATTTATTTATTAAGAAAAAAATTTTTTAATGTTTATTTTTTGATTTTTGATTTTTTTAATTTTTTTTTAACATTTATTTTTGAGACAGAGACAGAGCATGAATGGGGGAGGGTCAGAGAGAGAGGGAGACACAGAATCCGAAACAGGCTCCAGGCTCTGAGCTGTCAGCACAGAGCCCGACGTGGGGCTTGAACTCACGGACCGCGAGACCATGACCTAAGCGGAAGTCGGACGCTAAACCGACTGAGCCACCCAGGCGCCCCTTAATGTTTATTTTTGAGAGAGACAGAGTGCGAGCTGGGAAGGGGCAGAGACAGAGAGGGAGAAGCGGAGTCTGAAGCAGGCTCCAGGCTCCGAGCTGTCAGCACAGAGCCCGACGCGGGGCTTGAACTCACGAACCGCGAGATCGTGGCCTGAGCCGGAGTCGGACGCTTAACCGACCGAGCCACCCAGGCGCCCCCAACATACTGCATTTTAAAAGAGGAGCCTGTTAAATGAAAAGTGTAATCAGTAAGAAAAATTGAAATAAATAAAAAAATAAGAAGCCATTTATAGCATTACTACTTGTCAGTCTTTTTTTGAGACTTACACAAATTGTATCCGATGGGTAAGGTTATAGAAGAAGAAATTGAGACAGCAGGGAGATTATGTAATTTGAACAAGATCACACAGCTCCCTGTGACAAAACAGGAATGCCATTCTGGTCTCTTGGATTGTAGCCTGGTGTTCAAGGTATTGGGAAATATCAAGAGAGTCCCTCTCGATGCTCCCCCACTGCCCCGAGTGGTCACTAACACTCTTCCTTTCTACCTTCCCCCGGCATAGAAAAACATCTTTCATACCATGTATTGTTCTGTATAAGTCACTGAAAAGTGCTCAAGAGGTGAAAGTCTAAGAAACTGAGTTGGGCGGGGGTGGTAATTCAAAGTCTACTCACTCTAGCTGCCGACACTCCGTAATTGTCTGTAAAGGCATCTCTTTCCAGTTTCAAGCATCACTTACTGCAAACAAAAGCAGGAACCAGCTCTTCTTTGTACTACTTTTCTAGGAGAGGATGACATATTTACCATCAGATGTGCTCTCGCAGAGCACTTTTCACAAGAGCTACTGTGATGGTCCTTGGACAGTCCGGTTGACTAACCTGGTAGTTGATTTCTTGGTTTGTGAGGGACATGTTAAAGGGTCCTAGCTAGGGGCGCCTGGGTGGCTTAGTCGGTTAAGCGTCCGACTCCAGCTCAGGTCACGATCTCGCAGTTCGTGAGTTCGAGCCCCGCGTCGGGCTCTGTGCTGACAGCTTGGAGCCTGGAGCCTGCTTCGGATTCTGTGTCTCCCTCTCTCTCTGCCCCTCCTCCACTCACACTCTGTCTCTCAAAAATAGATAAACATTAAAAAAAATTTTTTTTAATTAAAAAAAAAAAAGGGTCCTGTAACATGTTAGTCACCTTCCAAAATCTGGGAAAAGTTAAGGGCCATGTCTGTTTCATATTTAACAGCTATGAGATTACTATTGAAGATTTACTCTGTTTATAATTCTACTGTAGCAAATTTGGAAACAGTGTGAAACAACAAATAGTAGAGCAAATTACCCATAATCCCACTGCTCAGTCATAATCACTGGTGACATTTTAGTGTCTGTCCTCAGTCTTTTTGTTTTTCCTCATCATGTACGTATATTAACAAAACAAACACATTGGAATCATAGTGGTCATCGTATTTTTATGCATACAAGATACAGGCATGTTCTAGAATTATGTATTTCGTTATGGTGACTGAATGTGCTCTGTTTTATGTCCTGTCCTATGCTCTAGGTATTTGAATATATTCTTCTGTTAAAAATCTTGAACATAATAGACACGAGTGACGTAAAAGACATCTTGAGGGGTATAATGTGGGTCCCTTGTGGTAAATTTTGTCAGGAAATTCAAATTTTGTCAGGAAAATATGGGGAAAGTAGAGGGAAGCACGGGTACCTGGATTTGGGGTTTTGTGAAAGGCACAGGTCCAACAGGGTTCCATAGAGAAGAGTCAGTGTCAACTTCACCTGTCATACCCATAGTAGGGCAGCAGCGCTTGACTGGAGCAGTGTGGGCAGGGTTGGCTGGCAGTTAATTGGAGGAAGGGTAACCCAAGAAAGACGGGCTCCTTTTTACTGGGGCCACTGCTGGGCATCGGTGCCCTGGAGCAGCAGCCGGATGGAGAGGAAAGGGGAGAGCGATTTGCTTACTAGCTGATGACGCTTTCTGGGACGAGAAGTGCCTCCTCACACACATTTATTGACTGCTTTCTCTGGTGGACCTCCAAGGAAAGTGGGATGCGTTCAAAGTGCATCCCCTGTTTCAGGGGCAACTGGGTGGCCCACGGTTGAACGTCCCACTCTTGATTGCGGCTCCCCTGCGTCGGGCTCCGCAACGAGCATGGAGCCCGCGTAAGATTCTCTCACTTTCCCTCTGCACCTCTCCCCCCGCTCACACTCTCTCTCTCTTAAAAAATGTTTAATAGAAAGGGGGGAGGGGTCTTAGTGATAAGTAGAAACATATTGAAAGAGACCATTTGGGCAGTTTTTATAGAGATTTAAGACCTCCAAATCATTGCCTCAGAAACTTTGCTAACTCATCAGAAGACACAAAAGGGTATTACGGAGTTATTTAATGGTGGTTAAAACGGCCATGTTAATTTTAGGGCCAAACAACCCCGCACGAGTTTGCATTGTGCAGTTCCGTGTATAATGAGTATCAGTATGCTGATCCCCCGTGATCAGTCTGCTCATTTGGTAGGACTTAGTTTAGAGTGTAATTTTTACTGGGCAGAGTATACATATTTAAGCTTATTTTGTATTATTTATTATCATATAGGTGAATGATATCCTCAAACTTTTAAATATAGTAGGTACAAAAGGCACAAAAGGTTGTTTTTGTTTTTGTTTTTTGCTCTTGGTTTGGTTTGGGGTTTTTTTGGTGTGCTGCAGGTCCCTTGTGATATTATTCTGGGAGGGAGGTTTGCTTTAGTGACTTAATTTTCAGGAACACACTGTGATACCAACTGGAAACTGTTTGTCCGTGGAGCGAATTATAATTGGGACTTTACCCATGTCCTCTGCCATCCCCAAATGAGGTTTGAGGGTTGTTTTTCTTAACATTTTCATTTGGCAGTATTTATATTTTTCACAGCGAAATAGACTGATGTGATCACCAAACATAGCTAAACCTGTGATGAGTAGGTTATAACATCTTAGGGGTTCTTAAGGTACTTTCCGTCAGAATACCATATGTAAGTACTTCAGTATCAAATCAGATTTTCGGGTTGACCAGATGTTTCTTTGGCAGGATTCACTGCTGATGCATACTGGAAAGGGAATAGATCTTTGGGGGAGACTTGGGGGCATCTTACAGAATTAATTTCGTAGAACAAAGCAGAATATAGAAATCTCTTAAGTGGATGGGTTCTGTATCTGTCAAATGGAGTACCCTAGAGAAAGAAAATTAAGATTTCCCTGAAGTAGTGAAAATGAAAATTCACTGAAATTAACTTAGAGTCCTCATGCTGTCACATTTTTCCCTTTGGCATAGAACTGCTATTAGAAAGAGAGATCAGTACTGAAAAAACCACAAATACAGACTTTTGCTCCCCTGATTCTCAAATGGTCCTGCCGGTTCATCCACAGGCCAAAGTGCTTTGCCTTAATTAAAAAAAAAAAAAAAAGGAAGAAGAAGAAGAAAAAGAAAGAAAGAAAGAAAATCTAAAGTAACAGGGTCGAGTTCAAGCAGTGCTTCTTCTGTGAGGGTTATGGAAACGCAGACAAACAATCCAGAAAGTATATGCTGCATCTAGTTCATGCTTCAGGTCAGATGTCCCCACTTGGAGCTCTATTGGCCAAGAGCCCCTTGACTTTCACCCTTCTGTTCTCTTGCTCCTGCTGGAGGAGAGAGGCCTTTGCTTCCAGAGAGTCCAGCTGGGCCGCAGACCTACCCTCCCGTTGTCATCTGGCTTCAAACCAAAGCACTCAGCTACAGGTTTGCTGTTCCCCTGTTTAAAACTAGTGTCACGGGGCACCTGGGTGGCTCAGTCGGTTCAGCGTCCGACTTCAGCTCTGGCCATGATCTCTCAGCTTGTGAGTTGGAGCCCCGCATCGGGCTCGCTGCCGTCAACCTGTGAGCACAGAGCCCGCTTCGGATCCTCTGTCCCCCTCTCTCTGCTCCTCCCGTTCTTGCGCTCTCCCAAACAGAAAGAAATATATATTTTTTAAATGTTTATTTATTTTTGAGAGAGAGAGAGACAGAGTGCAAGCAGGGGAGGGGAAGAGAGAGGGAGAAACAGAATCCGAAGCAGGCTCCAGGCTCCAAGCTGTCCGCACAGAGCCCCACATGGGGCTCGAACACACTAACTGTGAGATCATGACCTGAGCTAAAGTCAGTCAACTGAGCCACCCAGGTGCCCCAAGAGAGAAATATTCAAAACCAAACAAAACTAGCCTCACTGAGTGCTGATCGGCCATGAAAAGAGTGACAATGCCAAACATTACTGATGGCGTTTAAGATTGGGGAAAATTGCCCGATGTTCAGAAATGCCCTTGAATGAGTCCCAGTCTCTGCCAGTTCCCTTCAAGACCTAGGAGACCTGAGCGATCAAAGAGCAAGGAGTAGGTGTCATCCACAGGGAAACTGGGCAAATGGCCTGTGGTTCCAGGTGGGACAGACCAAGGCACGGTCTGCCTGGCCCCTTCGTAGACTTTTTGCTATTTTTGTGCCCTCCTTTAACTCCTTCCTTCTGGCCTTCCTTCCTTCCTTCTGTTCTTTTTTAAGGTTTTTAGCTTTAGGTAATCTGTACCCAACGTGGGGCTTGAACTCACAACCCCGGGATTTAGGGTCACACGCTCCACCCGCTGAGCCAGCCAGGCGCCCCTCCTTTAACCTTCCCTTGGTGATTTTTCTCTCAAGCACTAGCGCCCACTTGGAACACACTTGGCTTGATGGAATAGAAAGCTCGAGTACCTGGGAATTTATGCCCCCCGCCCCCCGCCATGCCATACACACAAACCCGTAGCTCTTGACCAATGACTGGCTGGTGGGTCTAACTCCCACTCCCGCATCCCCTGTGGGAATCGGGCTGCAGTTAGCTGTGGGCACCCAAGGCAGGCTATCCTGGGGTCTGTCCCTCTGGGCTTCCTCCCCTTCCCTGTGCGGCTTCTCCTCACCACGTGTCCCTAGGGACTAGTGCCTGCACGGTCGGTTCCACGCAAGCCCCGCTTTCAGTGTTTGCTCCCGGAGAACTCGGACTAAGACAGTCAGTCAGCACATATATTTGGGGAATTAGAGAGAGCCTAGCAAGCATTGAACCAACAACGCCAAGTCACACGCGTGGCCAGTGGTCAAGAGCAGAAGCTGTCGACTCCCAGAAACCTCGGTTCCACTCCCAGCTTTTCCTCTGTTAGCTGTGGAACTTGAGGCAAAGTGGCCAACCTCTCTGAGCTTTCCTTTCCTGGCGAAGGGGAGGAAAAATTAGAAGCAAACTAATAAAGTTGGTGTGAAGAAATAATACTCGAAAGCGTTTGTTCATGGCACATCGTAAACCCTCGGTAAATGTCAGCTCTCTAGAAAACCCTGCTCTGAAGATGCAAGGGAGTCCATATGGTTAGATCATTCTCCATAGCACAACTCAAGGGAGCCTTCGGAGACCGAGCAGCAGCACATGTACCCATTTTGTGGGTAAGCAGATGGGCTCCGTGCTGCTGTGAGCGTGTGTGAAGTCGTAGGGTCTGCGGTGGTCTGTAACCAGGAACCAGGGATCTGGACCAGCAGGGCGCTGCTCCATCCGGGGCGCGCACGGCCTCGAGGCCTCCAGTGGCCTGACAGTTGGGAAATGTGTTTGCTTGAACCATTGAGCGCATTGGCTTCCAACTATGAAAGCGGACGTGAGATTTTTAAGAAACGAGAAATAGTCTATCACTAAGGAAAGCGGTACGAGATGAAAGAAGAACACAGTAAGAGAATGTTTCAAGGCCACAAGCATTGTTTCGGTGCCACAAGCAATGACGATATTTCAGGAGACGAGATACTCTCTTCCTTTCAAATGATTCCAACCTCTGGTATTGATACTTCTACCTCAGCTTACGGAAGTGAAAGATTTTTAGATGACGGTGTTCGCAGAGGCTCTTAAATCTGTGAATTTGAAAATGTCACATGGAAAATGTGAAGGTCATGTGCATAAATTTACATATGATTGAATTTATGTATGTGTTAATTACTCCCAAAGAAATTAAGATCAGACATATGGAAAACCATATGTACTGGGAGGAAAAAAAACTCAGGTGTGTTCAGTCTATCAAAGCACAGAAACCTTACCTGGTCTGACTGATATTGGAGGGCACGTGTGAGTCAAGCCTTTAACGCAGAACAGAGAAAAAGGGACTGTATCCTACTACTTTAGGTAGGACGCTCAAGGGTAGGGAATCTATTTATAAATAGGACTTTGAATAATAAAGGACTTCAAATTATATTTGAGTTTCCTGGAGGGCTTGAGGCTGCCAGATCTGAGAGACTTCAGCCATCTGAGAACGTCTAGAGGACAGAACAGTTGGGCCAGGAAAGACACAAAATAATGTCATATAAATAAGAGGTCTCTATGGATTGTTTATTTGAGGCAAGGTTCAAATACAAACAAGACATCCGGGAGTGTAGGAATGATGTCTCCTGTTCTCCATCACTAGAGGTGTTTCCCGCTTAGCTAGGATAGAAAGCTCCGGGTAAGACCTGATTCTCCCTGACTTCCATGAATATTTCATTTTAATTTTCATAATCATTTGTGGCCCTTATAATTAAAACATAGGCAATGTCCTTAATAAGATATTTTTAAAGTGTCCTGAATTTTGTGCCCTTGTGATTTCTGTGAGTCTAGTTAAGAAGCTGTGTCTTGAGTCAAATACACCACATATGATGTCATTACCCTCTACTGAAAGCAATGGATATTAATTATTGATGCTACTTCTCCTGTAAAAATGAAGATGATCTTTTTTCAAACGGACAGAATTATTCCAACCATATTTTTAGTTAAAGTAATTGGAACATGTGTGTGTAGTGTAATAATATCTTCTGAGTGCTGGCGGGGAGAGACAGATGGAGGGAGGGAGGGACTCCACACCAATAATTATATGTCCAGAAACGCTGTTTCTCAAGGATGGATTGAAGTAAAAGATACTTTCTGCGAAACGAAATACAAGAGATTTTCTACTAAGAGATACCAAGTAGAGAGTGTACTACAGGAACAAGGTAATATTATCGGGAGAGCATGTAAATAAGTTTTTTCTTTCCCCTTTCTCCAGAAAGGGAGAGTCACCATGAAGGAGTAAGTCCCGGTTCCCCATCAGTTCAGTGATAGGATCGCAGGGTCAGAATATATATGTCTATATTCTGCATATAAAATATGCTGGTACAGTATTTCTTGGAAGAAAATGAGATTGGACAAAGGCAAGAGTGGCGGTAGAGAGCCAGGTAGTAGGCTAGTAGAAATGGTTTAGGCTTTGGAGGAAGAGGAGTACAGAAAGTAGGGATGTAAAATGTTAGGACCGACGGAACTCTGCGACTCACAAGATAGGGGGAGTAAAAGTCTAGTCAGTAGGCAATGATGAGCACCTAAGCAGGTGCTGGTGCCTTTTAGCAAGATAGGAGGCAGACAGGCTTGGGGACAGTTCTGAGTTGTTCTGAGTTCTTTTTTTTTTTTTTTTAATTTTTTTAAATTTTTTTTTTTTTTTATTTTTAAGAGAGCATGAGTGGGGGAGGGGCAGAGAGAGAGAGAGAGAGAGAGAGAGAGAGGGAGACACAGAATCTGAAGCAGGCTCCAGGCTCTGGGCTGTCAGCACAGAGCCCGACGTGGGGCTCAAACTCATGAACCACGAGATCATGACCTGAGCTGAAGTTGGACACTTAATCAACTGATCCACCCAGGCGCCCCAAGTTGTCCTGAGTTCTGAGTTTAGGGCTGAGACCGGTGAGAAGATGTGTGTCCATGAGGCATACGATGAAGATGTCCAATGGGCAGTTGAAAATACTGGTATGACATGGAAGGCGCCTGAGATAACTTGCTTTTGGGATCCAAATGAAATTATGCGGGACCCTAGTCAACACCAAGGCCACTGCCCTCCCGGTCTCTGCGATTCTTGATAGCAGGGCTGGTGGTAGGGAGGCAGGCATGCAAATTGTTTTCTGCTCTTCTCAGTCTGAATTTCTGCTGCTTCTGCTGAATTTGTTCAAGAGATGGATTGTCTCCTTGTCTTTGTGTGCCGTATTTCTCTTCTTCTCCATGGTCTCAAGTGTGGAAGAGAGTCCTATTTTTTATAAATGTTTATCTATTTTTGAGAGAGAGAGACAGAGACAGAGAGAGAGGGAAAGTGAGGGGCGGGGAGGGGCAGAGAGAGAGGGAGACACAAAATCCGAAGCGGGCTCCAGGTGCTGAACTGTCAGCACAGAGCCCGACGCAGGGCTCGAACTCACAAACCACGAGATCGTGACCTGAGCCGAAGTCGGACGCTTAACCAACTGAGCCACCCAGGCGCCCCTAGAAAGTCCTATTTTCATTGAGAACATCAACAATTATTCACACAAGGAATTTATTTAGCAAACTTCAAGTTAGGTCTTGAAGATCTAACATTAGATCAATTGCTTTCCAACTTCCTTGTTTTTCTGCCTTCCTACCAGATTGTTCCGCTGTGTCTTTCTTCAGGACTCTTTGTGTCACTGTTTTCTGGATCCTTCCTGCAGATTCATGTGTCACTGTTTTCTGGATCCTTCCTGCAGACTCTTCTGGGAGTCGGTTTTCCTCACTCTGGACATCACAGTACTTTTAGCTCCGCCCTTACTCCTACCTTTCCCAAGACTCCTCAACACCATCCCCTCCACTGAGATCCAGGCCCTGTCCTGCTGTAGCCCAGGACTGCCATAGGGGTGAAGATTCAGCATTGTCCTTCCTGGGGTTGAGCTGAAAGCATGTCACTTTCTCCTTTGAATGAAATATGGCAAAAGGAAGCAATAATTTTGATGTTAGGTAACTTCTGTTCCATCCAACATTGGGTCTTGAGTTCAAAAAAGAAAGTGGGACTAGGGATATGATTTGAGATGACCAGCACACGGGTCACGAAAAGGGGCGTGGATGGGATGGGCGATGGCATCTAGGCACAAGGTAGAAACACAAAAGAGAATTGTCAGAGTTTTCCGCTCAGTTTGCAGAAGGGGAAAAATAGAGCTTTTCTTTGCAGAGGGGGGACTCCAGTCATATTTGCCAAGAGAACCTTGCCGGAGGGGGGGCACGAGAAGGGGAGTATAGGGCAATTTCATGGTTGGAATCTTGAAGAAGAAATATTGTCAGATTATAGACCATGATTTATCAACTGCTGTATCATCTCTGTTATTAGAAGTGGGAAAATATTTTATGAAGCGCTGTGTTTCTGGAATATCAACTCAATTCAATTTCTGTGGTACACAGGCTTTTCTTTAAAGACTCGAGATATTCAATGGATCCATAAGTATCCCGTCTGTGCTTATTTTTAAATACTGTGTAAGTTAAAAAAATTAAGTTCCAATATTTTAGTTATGCAAAACGAAGTGTCATTCTCCAGTGCAGTTAACAGGAGAATTTGGCCATGTAATCGAATGTCTGTTCATTAAGGTAACGGGTTTGCAGGTAGAGGAAAGAAGCCTCTTTCTCGTTTTGGTGTCCATCAAAGTGGCCATGCTGCACGTGGGTGTTACGCTGTTGACTTTGTTTTGTGAGATGGATGCAAGGGTTGGAAAGAGGGCAAAGGCACGGGCAGTGGTACTGGTCCAGGCATTCCCTGTGTCGTGGGGACTTGCTTCTTGAAGCTGAAAGCCAAATCCTATTTTCTTGGGTCAGATCAGCAACCTGACCTCGCCAGGTGCACAGGCTGGATCTAGAGGTTGGATGCCAATAGCAAAGGCAGGTGGCTAGTTACAACCACATGTGCTCGACCATCACGCTACTGGGAGGCCTGATAGAGTGCAGTGTGGGCGTGTAATAAATGTTAGATTTCTGGAGTGGTTGGTCTTTGTGAATTTCTAACCCAAAGCCCCGGTGTGCTCCTTGACAAGCTCCACGGGGATGTTGGCAACACAAATGTCACATCCTTTTTTCCATGCTTCATCCAGAAATGTCCCTGCCCCAGCCAGTGCCCTTTCCCACAAATAGGAGAGAGGAATGTAGAACGTAATATGGTAGACGGGGTCTACGAATCACCAGGTACACACAGCTGGATCTGTGCCCTGGGAATCCAGCCAGGACTTCCTGTACACTAGTTGGGTCCACAGGCAGGTCACCGGGACCTGTGCTAATCGCTCCCCGGGTTGGGGGTGAGGCCAAGGTTTGAACCTGGTCAAGTGTGACTGAGTGACTGTAAGCCTTGGGCCCTCATGGCAGGTGTTCTTGATTAACCTTGTAGTTGACTTGGGTGGCCTCAAAGACCTATGACCAGGAAACAGTCATAAGCAGGTCCTGTGCAAGTGGCCTGTTCCTAAAGTCCTGTTCATGAGGGTAATACCTCTATTTGTGGATGTGTTAGTTCCAGCCTTTTTACATCACGACCAAGGCAGAATCCAGTAATTAGATGAGGTTATTTGTGGGAGAAGGTATAGACCCAGAGGCTCCGACTTTCCTAGGCCACTTCTTCTGGTTAAGCATCTGGTTAAGAATCTCCGGTTACGTGTCTCTGCACACTTACCATTCACGGCACACCACTGTACTTTGATATTGTACGTTATCCCACAATCCTTCCCAATTCCCTGAATCTTTGTTCACCACTGTGGATGAAATCAAATTGTTGTCTCAGTGTTCTCATTCGTTTAATGACCAAGGTGTGGCAACTCTGTACAAATATTTCCCAGAAAAGATGTTCACTGCCAAGTGTTAGAAATACCATCCGGTTTCTCATTTAAATTTTAATGATCATACTAGTTGAAATGACTCTTCATCGTAGATGTTTCTTACTTGGTTTTACTGCTGTGGCGTCTCTTGCCAACATTTTCATTTTCTTTATGCTATAATCGTTTGGTGCTTACAAGTCATTATGTTTCACCAACATTTGGCTTTATGACCTTTCTTTGCAAACGCTTAAGACCCACCCCACGTGCCTGGATGAGGGTAGTCTCCTGACTGAAAATGTTATCTTAGGTTTTATTGCACTCGTGGTTTCTGTTTGTTTTTTGTTTTTTGTTTTTTCTTCCTTTCCTATCACCTTACAAATTCTAGGTATGTGATTTACTCCTTCCTGTGCCTCTAACGCCAAAACCAAGAAAAGGTCACGCTTTGATTCTTGAATCATTTTCAATGTATTGATGGTTGAGGCCAAAGACTTTCTTGTTATTTTATTATCTTGCGATTTCCAGCTTCATGGAAGTCAGAATAAATCTTTCGTTTGCTTTGCTTTTTTTTTCCCCCTTTCTGTTTTTTGCCCATTGGAGCATGAGAAGTGTTAGGGTAAACAAAATTAGATGAGAGGCTCCTCTAATCTGCCAGGTGCGTTAGAAAGGACATGAGATTTTGTTCTTGTTTGGTTAAATGAACCTGGGTTCTGGTCTTGACTCTATTATTTATTAACTTTATGACCTTGGAAAAGAACTTAGGTTCTGAGTCATTGCTTCACCTGAAACAAAGGAGATCCTACTGCTTGCTTCGTGTATCTTGAGGAATTGTTTTAAAGAGTACATGAGAAAACACTTATAATTATCTTGTCCTGTGCCGATGGCCATAGTAGAGGTCAATGATTATCGCGTATGCTCTTGTGGTCTTTTCTACTTAGAAAAACCTCCATACCTGCTTCCCTCCAGTTTCAGAGGATAAGGTGTCCCTTCTTTATTTGAAGTCCCCCCCCCCACACTTCTGTATTCTTGATTCCATCCCCTCTCACCTTCTCCAGGGTCTTGATGTTGATGAGGAAGTGGAAGATGGTGGGTATTGAGTGCCTCGCAAGTTGCTTGATGCCTGTTGCCTCAAACCCTCACAACGGCCCTGCCAAGTAGGGATTTTTGTCTCTTGTCTCATGACGCTGTCCTCGTAGCTCAGTTCATTTTATTTCTCTGCCCCCACCTAACTCTCTTGGGTTTCTGTGCAGTAATAGATCATATATACATTGATGTCTGTCCCTGATTTTGGCACGGAGCTCCTAAATCCCTTGGAGTTTCCTGGTTTTTGTTCTGATGAGGTGACTCTTGGTGGGCTGCTGGATGGGGATTGTCACCCAAAACATCAGGTCATGATTAGAAGCTTGGAATTTTCAGCCCTACTCCTTATTCTCTGTATAGAAGCTACAAATTGAGTTCATGATCGACTGTTACTGCATGATGAAGCCTCCAGAAAAATCTCAAAAGTAAGAAGTTTGGGAACTTCTGGTAAGTGAAGGACGTGGAGGTGCGGGGAAAAAACATGGAAGTTCCCGCCCCTTCCCATATACCTTGCCTTCTGTATCTCTTCCATCTGGCTGTCCCCGAGTTGTGTCCTTTTGTAAGAAAAACTGGTAATCTAGTAAGCAAACCGTTTTCCTGAGTTCCGTGAGACACTGTAGTAAATTAATCGAACCTTAGGGAGATGGAACCTCGGGTCTGTAGCTGGTTGGTCAGAGCACAGTGAGCGCCGTGACTGGTATGGAAGTAGAGGGAGGGGCAGTCTGAGTATTGCTTCTTTGTTACTCTTAAAAAAAAAACATTTTTCTTGTTGAAATGTTGACATACAATGTTATATTTCAGGTGTACGGGGTTGTGTGATTTGACAATTATGTACATTACACAGTGCTCACCACTCTTAGTTATTACCCCACCCCCTTACCCCTCTGGCAACCCCTGGGTATTTACCCAGAGAAAATGAACACACTGATTCTAAGAGATTTCTGCACCCCTGTGTTTATTGCAGCATTTATGTACAATAGCCAAGATATGGTAACAGCCTAGGTGTCCGTCGATAGGTGAATGGATAGAGAAGATGTCATATGTATCCACAACAGAATATCCCTGCGCGATTAAAAAAAAGGATGAGATCATGCCATTTGTGATGATATGGGTGGACCTAGAGAATATTATCCTGAGTAAAGTAAGTCGGACAGAGAAAGATAATAGCATACGATTACATTTTTACGTGGAATGTTTGTACTCTTGTAGGTTTTTCTCATATCTGTGCCTTGGCTTTGGGTGTTTCCTGGCTCTGACCTTGGTCTTTGTTCCTTCTTAGTCAACACGAATTCCCTTAGTGACTTTATCCTTTTGTGGTTTACTTGTGCCTATGTGTTGATGACTCCAAAATCTAAGTCTCCATACCTGAGTTGCAGAATGATATGTGCAGTTACCTAGTACATCTATCCCAGACACCTGAAACTCAACCTCTCCCAAGAGGTACTTCTCTAATTTCATCCTAAGAACTTCCTTCCTTCTGTATTCTCACAGTGAGTGACACCACCCAGTCACCCAAAACAGAAAACTAGTGGTAACTGTCAGTTCTTCTGGCCCCTTACCGATGTTACCTCACCTCTCTAACTTTAAATTTGCTCCCTCCACTTCTGACCATCCGTAGCCTGGTTCTGTCCCGTTATTCCTCACTGGACTTGTTTTCAGTCGCTTTTGATGTTCTCCCTGTTAATCTTGTGTCCTTCCAATCCATTACCCACACAGTAGCAGAATGTTCTGTCTGCAGTGTGAGCTGTAGGTACTTGTTCCCGGTTCACTCATCGGTGACCCCTTACTGCACCGGTGCAGACTCCTTAGCATGGCCTAGAAGGCTGTGCATGACGTCCCTCTCCGTGACTCTTCAGCCTCCTGTTCTGCCCTTCGCCCTGTACTTTATGCTCCAGTGATAACAAACTGTTCTCCTCCCAACATGCCATGCTGTTTCACTGCTCTATGCCTTTGCGGACGGGCTTCTCCCTAGAGAAGCTTCTCCCTGGATGCCCTCTCTTCTTCATGGCGCTAACTCCTCTTATGCTTCAAGGCAACTCAGGTGTCTGTTCTTACTGTGCCTTGAACTTGGCTCGCATCGCCCTCCTCTTGGCTCTCCTCACACCCTATGCTTCTCTGTATTTTTCTACTTGCAGAGGTATACAGAATCCCCGTTTATGTGTCTCCTGCCAGGAGTTGATTCCCTGAGGACAGGGAAACATGTCCTAGGTAGGACCTGACGTGGTAGTTTGTGGAGCACAGTAGATGCTGAATACGTATTTGCTGGTGGGAGCTGAGCTTCTAACAGAGGATATGGATCGAGATTTTGAGCCTGGACGTGATCACAGGTGATGGTTTGTCGCCCTCACACCCCAAAGGATAAAAATGATGCCTTACTTAGGAAAAATCCATGAAAATTGCATTTCAGAATCATTAAAGATGCCATGCATAGAATGCAAAATGTACAAATCTCTAAATTCTGTCTGATTCCGTGGGTTTTATTGATTTAAGGGGGGAAAAAAGGCAACGTTGTTTTGATGCTTTGTAGAACCTCTGACTTCAAAAGCTGGTGATTTGCATCCTCTTAACATGCCCCCAGTGCATCTTTCCTGCCCAAGAGCCTACCAGCAGGACTTGACATTTAGGGAAGAGGCTATCAGAAGCTAAAAGACGGGCAGACGTTCTTTTGGTGATAAAAACTGTGAGTAGCTTATTCCACCTAGAGGTCAGGAGAAAAGCGGAGCTGCCCAAGGAACTTTGGATATCATGCGCATCGTATTCAACAGAAATTAAGGTTTTCATCATTTTAACTCTTTGTTAAGAACATTTTGAGCATGCGTTAAGTAACCAGTAGTATCAGGACAACCCTTCCCAATATCCAGCTTCAGCCACGATCAACATTCTGCCATTTCTGAATCCCCTGTGTACCCAGACATTTGCCACCCCCAAGTTTTTTTCTTTTGTGGTGAAACTGTGGCTTTCATTTTGTCTGCTCAGAAGTACAAGGCCGGTATATCTATGTTAAAAATAGTTCCAGCACGAAATTCATAATATTATAAATAACAAAATATTAGATTTGTATTGCTTTACATCATAGCAGTATAGCTACAGACAGAATTGAGAGCTTTGCACATTTGCATTCCATGCACAGCGTCTCTAATGATTCTGAAATGCAATTTTCATGGATTTTTCCTAAGTAAGGCATCATTTGTCTCCTTTGGGGTGTGAGGGTGATGAACCGTCACCCGTGGTCACTTGATAAAACATGGCCCCAAAAAGAAAAAAACCCTCAGAAAAATAATCATTGCTCCTGTGAATGGTATTATATCCATTTCTAAATTCTTTCAGGAAGTTCTTTAGTATAGTGGTTTAGAGTAAAAGCCAAGTGCATCCCAACCCATGGACCAAATCTGGCCCTGCCTGTTTTTGAAAGTAAAGTTTCGTTGGAACACAAGCCATGGCCCATGCATTCGTGTAATGTCTGTGACTGCTCTTGGGCTGCAGTGACAGGGTTGAGTGTCCGTCACGGACTGTGCGGCCCACAAAGCCTAAAACATATTCCATTTGGCTCTTTAAAGGTAAAGTTTGACAACTCCTGGTTTAAGAGTAGAAACTTCCTCTTATCGCCTATGTGCCCTTAGCTGAGTCACTTAATCTCTTCGAGGTAATTTAATAACCTGTAAATGGAAATGAAAAGTCTATTTTAATGGGGTTGTTTTGAGGTTCCAAAGAGTTTTAGCACATGTGAACACTGGCAAGGCTGCTTGGCACATAATAAGCACGGTTAGCTTTGTCATTGCTGTCACTGTCGATATTATTGGTGACGGAGTGGTACTATTCGAGCCCTGTAAACCGGTGGTGGGCTTCGAGTTCCAGCTGTGCCGCTTAGGAATCGGGGAAGCAAGTTTTCCGGCCCAGCCTGTTTTTGTATCTGCAAAAGGGAGATAATTAGTTCTCTCCCTGGGAGGTTAACAAAGCCTTGGGAGGTGCCAAAGGTTCAGGAACCAGGGGGGGCCGTTGTTGTTCCTGTGTTTCTGTAGGCATTCTCTGTTTGGACGGAGGTACTGGGCACCTGGATCCTTGTGCAGATGTGGCCGACAGGTACTCGAGACCTCCAGGGATAATACTCTAAATCGTGCTTCATTTGCTATAGTCCAGCGTCTAGGCCCCAGCTGTGAAGGTCAGGAGCCTTATTTTCTTATTTCTCCAAGAGTAAGCTCCTCCCTCTTGAATAGACTTCGGGTCATGACACTGATCTATAAACCTGGGTAGTGAGTTTGTACACTTGCGCTTAGAACTGGGACCTCTCCATGGGGCGCCTGGGTGGCTCAGTCGGTTAAGCGTCTGACTTCGGCTCAGGTCATGATCTCACGGTTTCATGGGTTCGAGCCCTGCGTCGGGCTTGCTGCTGTCCGTTCCGAGCCTGGAGCCTGCTGCAGATTCTGTGTCTCTCTCTCTCTGCCCCTCCCCTGCTTGTGTTCTCTCTCTCTCTCTCAAAAATAAATAAACATAAACAATTGCGTTCTCTCTCTCTCTCTCTCTCTCTCTCAAAAATAAATACACATAAACAAATTGAAACAAAACAAAACTGGGACCTCTACAGAGATTGGGTGCGGCACCTCTGGGCGGCACAAGTGAGATCCATACCCCTCCATGGAAGTTTTCAAATAGATTCAAAACAAGGCACAGATTCAGACAAAGCTGGGATGGGAAGTGCTAGCCTTTGATTGTTTGAGTCTATTTCCAGCAGACTGGGGCTTGATTGGCATTCTTTCTTTGACGATGTACTTGTAGTGAATCCGATTATGGTCTACCCTGCCCAACTGTGAGCAAGTCCGGGGAGCCCCGGGGTGCAGAACGGGGTGCACGGGGTGACAGTTACGCACTGTTGTGCAAGGCGCTTCATATTTTACCCTGGGATTTGGTGTGCTGGTTGATGAGCAGAATGTGCCTGGAATTTTATAAGTCTCAAACGCTTGATGGAAAAATATATCCAGAAAGTGAAATCAAAGCCAATATTCATAATAGGGGGAAAAAAGAAGAAAGCTGTTAGGAATGTTCCCATTCATCTTCATGAAGTAAACGTTTGCCTATTAAAATGAGATATTTATTTGGGAGGAAAACAGACTCCATCAGTATATCCTTGCAATAAACTAGATTTGCTTATGAAACCAGTTGTGGGTGAAATGAGGTGATATACTACCGGTCTTTAATGACAATAAAATGTATTGCACATCTTCCTCCAGCTCGGATGAGTTGTTCACGTCATTAGGATGTTGTTGGTAGATAGATTATAATAATTAATTTATACTATGCTTGGGGAAAAAAAATCTCATTGTGCTTTTTTCAAAAAATTGGATTTTAATGCATATAAATGCCAGAACGAATAGCAAAATGCCTTTTATGTCACACTAAGTGGCTACCTTTCAGTCCATGCTTTCTAAGTAGACTTGGCTCAAATTTCAAGTTTATTTTCTCCCCCAATCACTACATTTCCTAGGTACCATGGATTTTTCTAATCTCATTGATGAGCTCTCAATATCACTAAGGAGTGACCTTGAAGCCAGTATTGTCATCTCGAAACAGTATTGTCATCTTGGGTTTGTCAGTATTCCCTGGAATATTATTACACAGCAGAAACAAGTATTTCATTCAGCAAATGATTACTGAGCGCCTACTGTGTGCCAGGCGCCGTGCTAGATTCTGGGAATACGGCAGTACGTATTCCCATGGGCTTATCTTCCGGTGGAGGGAGTCAGATGAAACTAAAGAAATATCTAAATGTAGAGCATGGTAGATGATGATAGGGCTCTGCGAGGAAGGAAGCGAGAAATTGGGAGAGTGATTGTCGAGAAGGGGAAAGGGAGTCCATTCCGACCTAACAGCCAGTGAAGGCGTCTGGGAGCGGGAGAGACAGGGTGACCCGGTGGGGCCAGCGCTTACTGGTAGTTAGCACGGAAGGTCCTGCGTCCCAGGCACCTTCTCAGTTCCTGATAAACCTGGATGTTGGGGATCTTACAGGCGAGAGCTGCGCGGCATAGATCAGGAGGCCGACCCGCGCCCGTGCGGCTGGAGTGGGTGTGCCCCCCACGCTGGGGGAGGTGACAGACAGCGAGATCCGAGGCGAGATGAAGCATCGAAAGCATAGGGCCTCGTCAGCATTTTGAGGACTGGCTTCGACTTGGAGGGAAGTGCAAAGCCAGTGGAGCGTTGGCATTAGAGCGACACGGGTTGATGTCTCTTACTGAGAGCCCACGCTGGCTTCTGTTTCGAGAGTCGCAGAGGGAGCCAGGACCGCCGCAGGGAAGCACTTTTGGATGCCCCGCGGTGACCTAGGCTCGGGGACGATGGCAGCTCAGGCCCAAGCTGGGAGAAGCTGCCAGAGTGACTCGGGAGCCAAGACGGTGTTGGCTCAGGCCACGGGCAGGGTGACCACGGGAGCGAGAAGTGGTGGCATGCTGGGGGTGTGTTGAGGGGGAAGCCATGGCTCCGGGATGTGGATGCGGAGGCCAAAGAACGAGAGCGGACCGGGGTGATGCTTGAGCTTTCGTCCCGCGTTCCCGCCAGGAGAAAATGGCCCTTTACCGAGACGGAGAGGAACAGCTTTTTCAAGGGAAGGATCAGGAGTCAAGACTGGGGTGCCGGTTCCATATGCACGTGCGAGTGGCACGTAGGCAGTCGGCTTTGGAAGGCCGGGGTTCAGAAGGGAGGACAGGGCTGTTACCACGGGGGGCTCCAGACCTTCCCCACGCTTTCCGTCCGTGATGGGGGGGGGGGGGCGTTGCTATTTCACACCACAGCTGCTTTCTGCAGACGTTTCCTTCCCGTTCTGTCCTATGTGAATCTGTCTACGAATGCAGTGTGATAATAAATCTATCTCCCCACAACAGGTGTTGATTGGAATTAAGTGAGGTGTAAGTGTAGGCTACCGTATGTTTGTTTTCCCACAAGACTTTAATGAGTTTGTCTATTAGTTTAACAGAACAAATTTTTGAATCCCAGGAGACGGTTCATTATGCCATAGTTGTTGGAGAATGCCTCAAGCTACCGTTTGGTTGATTGAAACGCGTTCTCTTCCTAATTTCCAAGAGACCGTGATTTTCAGTCGCTCTGAATTGGGGGACATTTGGATGAGGGACTACGGAGTTGGGTTGTATGAAGCCTAGTGTCTACTGTGAAATCGATTCGAGTCCACTTTGCTGTTCTCCTCCCTCCGTCTCCGAAGTAAGCTGTGCTGCAAAGTGGTGCCAGTTTTCCGCAGACGAACATTAAGGCCTGATGCCTCACAATCCCAGGCTAAATATCTCAGGAGAGAAAGGGCGCCTTGCTGACTCTGTTTTAGCGGAAAAGCCTGTGTTTTGGTTGCAGCCTGTACCCGTAATCAAAGACGAAGTACTTGTCCACCTTGGCTGCCCTTCGTGATAATCTGGGGGTGCTTCAAAACTACCTGGGTGCCACCCTCAACGACTGTGATTTAATTGGCCTGGGGTGTGACCTGGGTGTCACAGCTTTTTCAGCCCCCGGAGGGGATCGTGACGTGCCGCCAGATCCGAGAGTCTCTGGTCCGGAACACGTCCCGATCCTGTGTGTCGCTGGTTCGTCGACGTTGGGAAGATGTCTATGGCAACTGAATCACATTCTCGGAAGGAAAAAGAAGCCCACCCAGTAAGTGTAATAAGAGTCTTCCGTGTTCGTGTGGGTTCTAATTAATTAGAAGACCTAGGTGGGTGTATTTAAACCTTTGAAATATGGTAGGCATGGTCCATGCATGTTTGCATGTCGTTATCCTTTCCTCTGGAAATAATGTGGGAGATGTATTTCCCATGATTATATGTTCCGAGCGGCCCATAGCAGATTTGTGAGACTGAATTAGATGTCTATGTAATTAACCACTGTTCCTCTTCTGCACGTCATAGGTCTTACCTACTTAGGTGAAAGAAATATTTAAAGCAGGACTTTAAAAGCACCTTGTTATTTCCCCAGATTTCCTCCTGAATACAAAGTACTGGCAATGTTACTAAGCTTGGCTATTATGACAGCTTATTCTCCCCCGCCCCACCACCACCTTTTACAATATAAAAAAAGTGTGTAGTGCTCCAAATAGCTTCTTCTCTTTGCTAAGACAGATGGGATGCTTGGAAGTGAAATCTTGAAACATGGTTATTAGTGTGAGTTACTGATCAATTCAGTAACAAATTGTTGGTTCACTTTTGGGTTACTGCTCTTGGCAGAGAGATGATAAGGTGTTACTTATCTTGTTGCTTTACACGTATTTCTCCGTACAGAAGATGTCTGGGAATGGGGGTTGGCATGGATGTTATGGAGTCCCCCATAGTTTTGGGCGGTGAAACAAGTGTTTATTGCCTCAAAGTCTGCTCTCGCTAGGAGTGTTGCTGAGGAGATGGCTAAAGTGGAAAGCCCTTGATAAGTGAAATATTTGAGCAGAGGTAGAAAGGGTTTTCTGATCCTGCCTGCCTGCCTGCTGGGCTCCCGGACACGAGCTGGAGACTGTCCTTGGGAATCTACAGAGGATGTCAACAACAGCCAACAACAGCAGCCACAAAAGATTAGTTCCTTAGGGTGTACAGCCTTTACAAGGAGTTGTGTTTGTAATTTGGGGGCCCTAACTGCAGTACTGATGGAGTTTTGATGTAAATGTCAGTTTGAGTCTTACCTTCTTGTTGTGAATAGTTCTTTTTTTTCCCCCAAGTTTATTTTTTGAGAGAGAGATGGTGGCGGGGGTGGGGGGAAGGGGCAGAGAGAGAGGGAGACAGAATCCCAAGCAGGTTCCATGCTGATAGCGGAGAGCCCCATGTGGGGCTCAAACTCGTGAACCGCGAGATCACGACCTGAGCCGAAGTCAGACGCTTAACCGACGGAGCCACCCAGGTGCCCCTGATAGGTACTGTTTCTAGTCACTTCACACTATTTCTAGTTTATCGTTAAAAGGACTGAGTTTTTGTTTGAAGGAGCATGTGAGTAATACCATTGTAGCCATGGTAACTTTGCCCCCTCCCCCCCAACTAACAATTGCAGCGACTAGAGACATTTTTGGTTGTCAGGTGGGCGAGGCCAGGGAGGCTGTCCCACCCCTACAGCGCACAGGATGTCCCCACCCACCCCCCCAGCAAAGAGTTATTGCCTCCAAGTGTCGATGATGCTAAATCTGAGAAACTTGGGATTTGAGACAGAATGCGTAGACTCAAATTCCCCAGCTCCATGCCATTAGGACGAGGGGATGCCTGTTCAGGAGGAAACGGGTATGTGAACCATGGGTAACCTAGAGTTGGGCATAGATAGATGAGGGGAGAGAGATATATGGTGACCAGTGAGAAGGTGTCCCTCAAAATCATGTACTGAATTGATAACTTTAATTCCCAGAGTTCTAATGGACCAGTAGGAAGTTCTCTCTGGTGAAATTGCGGATTCCCGGATCCTTCAGAGAGAACTTCCAGATGCAGAGATACCCACGTGCCTTTTTATTATTTTATTATTTTATTTTTATTTTTTTAATGTTTATTTATTTTTGAGAGAGAGAGACAGAGTGTGACCAGGGGAGGGGCGGAGAGAAAGAGAGAGAGAGAGAGAGAGAGAGAGAGAGAGAGAGAGAGCGCAAATGAGCAGGTGAGGGGCAGAGAGAGAGAGGGAGACACAGAATCTAAAGCAGGCTCCAGGCTCTGAGCTGTCAGCACAGAGCCCGACACGGGGCTCGAACTCATGAACCGTGAGATCATGACCTGAGTCGAGCATGCCACCCAAGCACCCCGCCACATGTCTTTTTAAAAGATCGTTTTGATGAGGAATATTAGCATACCAAATGCTATTGTGTTTTTTCAAAAAAATGGTTTAAAGGTTACCTTTCTTGGTTTGTTTTGGGTGAACTGCATACTTGAGCCGTGTGTCCAATAATTTTCTACTCTCTTCAAATTCAATGACCATCTGGTTGATTCATAACTCCTTTGAATACCTTAATCCGTTAATTTTACATAAGGGATTGCAAGAGAGGAGAAGATACAGAGCAATCTCAGTATTGCAGTTAGATAAGCGTTAGGACTAAATGATTATGAGCAGGTTAGGTGACAATGTCATGAACAGGAAAAGTTACTTTGCAGGTTCACCCGATGAAGTTTTGCTCTTAAATTTCAGATAGGCAATTAGAGATACAGATAAGTACACATACATACATGTGTGTATCTGCCTATAGATTTATATGTATACATGTATAAATTCATGTATATATATATATATAGAGAGAGAGAGAGTAAGAATAAGGTCTAACGGTAAAAAATTCAGCGGCGTGTTTTTATCGTACTCATTTATGCCTGACAGTTTCTTTGGTAACTCTGTGAGAGGGCCACAAGGTATGCCAATGGTAGCTAAGGCAGAATATTCATAGTTGGATTCTCAATAGAGTCTACAGTAAATAGTATTGTGCCAGTGTCAGTTTCCAGGTTTGGACACTACCCTATGGTTACGGAAGATTGAGTTACCGTGCAGAGAAGCTGGGTTGAGGGTACATGGAAGCTGTCTATTATTTTTGCAGATTGTGAGTCTAAAATACAATGTGAAAAAAAAAAAAAATCAAAACAACTAGGAAGACCTTCCTGCTTCCAACAGTAAGAACGTATAAATAGTTTTCCTAAAAAGGACATCTTGCTTTTTGGTTGGAAAATGCAACAATACCCCCCTATGTACTGTGTGATTCCTCACATTTAGTTATAAACACGATTATGTCGCATCTGTTAATGAGCCTATTTTATAGAAATATTCCTTTCTTTTTAGGTAAACTTTTATCCACATACAACATGCATGCAGAAATCCCAAGTCCACAGCTCGTGAATGTTCACAAATCAAATGCACTCATATAATCAGCACCCAGATCGGGATCTGGAATATGACTCATACCCAGAGCTGCCACCGCCACCACCCCCTCACCGGTGCCCCTTCTGATCCCTACCTGGGCCCCACCCTTGCCAAGGGGAACCACATCCTCCTTTCCGGTACGGTACCGTAGATTCGCTTTAACTGTTTCTGACTTTGGCCTAGGGAGATTTCAAGTGCCTCACATTGTCTGCCAGGAGAGAGATGTGGGTCCAGCATGGCAGACACCATCAGGCAGGTTGTGTGCTGCACCAGTCGAGAGGTTTCCATTCTTGCACCATGTGCGAAGAGCTGCCCTCCATCTCTTCTCTGCTGCTTACCTGTGCCAGGTGAACGAACGTAGGGCTGGCTACCCCATGTTTTCCTTAATTTTTATGACTTGGCTGTGTGACTTCTGCTTGTCATTTTAAGATAAGAGCAGGAGCTTTTATTCAGATGAAAGTGAGAGGTTTTGCCTGGTGATCAGGAAGTCAGTCCTACATCTGGGGCGCCTGGGGCGTTCGGTCGGCTCAGGTCACGATCTCGCGGTTCGGGGGTTCGAGCCCTGCCTTGGGCTCTCTGCTGTCAGCGCGGAGCCCACTTTGGATCCTCTGTCTCCCTCTCTCTGCCCCTCCTTCGTGCTTTCTCTCTCTCAAAAATAAAAATAAGCATTAAAAAAAAAGTCAGTACTGCATCTTTGGTCAGTAATGAGTTACTTAGACCAGTGCAAGCCAGACTTTGTGAGCCTTCGGCTCCCCTGGGGATCTCTTTAACATGCAGACCCTGTAGGTCTTTGGCGGAGTTGTGAATTCTGCATTTCTACGAAGCTCCTCTTCCTGACACTGATGCAGTGGGTACAGGGACCACACTGATGTAGACATCTCCCTCCCTCCCTCCCTCCCTCCCTCCCTCCCTCCCTTCCTTCCTTTCATTTGATTATAGTGGACACACTATGTTAGTTTCAGGTGTCCAACATAGCGATTGAACAAATTTATATGTTACACCTTGTTCACCACAAGTGTAGCCACCATCTGTCACCACGTGATACTGTTACAATCCCATAATGTAGACAATTTCTTTTTTTTCCTGAGTTATTGTGAGAGAGACAGAAAGCGTGAGTGGGGTAGGGGCAGAGAGAGGGGGGAAGAGAGAGAGAGAATCCCAAGCAGGCTCTGCACTGCCAGCACACAGCCCGATGTAGGGCTCGAAACCATGAACCGTGAGATCATGACCTGAGCCGAAGCCAAGAGTCAGACGCTCAACTGACTGAGCCACCCAGGTGCCCCTAGACATTTGCTTATAACCAGGGACAGCATTGTGTGGTGGTTGACGACAGGAACCTGGGCCAGATTGTCCAGATTCAAATCCTTGTTCTGCTATCTACCCGTGGACGGTAAATAAAATTTCCTAATCTTTCTCTGCCTCAGCTTATACATCTGCCGAATGGGACAATCATAGTAGGGTTTTGTGAGGATTGCACGACACCGTGCACATAAAGTGCTTCAAGCAGTGCCTGGCACATAGCGAGTACTCAGTAAATCATCATCAGTCAATGGTTGGGCAGTGGGGAATATTCTCCGTTAATCACGGACATCGAACTTGGAACCATTTGGCTTTCTGGGTAGGTCTGTACGTATTTCTGGGAGAAGTGTTGAGGGTAGAGGTCAGTCTCGGCATTTGGATTTGGAGGGCGTCACGAAGGCGTTGACGGTGCTGCGGAACCTGGAGTGAAATAAATGACACGGGAGTGATTGGAATCTTCCAAGCAGTGAAAGAGTATAGGCTCTTGTTACCTGAGCAACACCTGATGAAATAAATGATTACGGTCGTTTGGTTTAGGATGGCTTGTCCAAGCGGCAGTTTGTGGGACTTTTTATTCATCTTCTCTTTAGATCATCTGATGTCAACGTTTGAAGGTTGAACCGTGACCTATTTGCAATCTGTAACAGTTCTTAGCTAGTAATGAGAAATAAGTCAAGGTGGAAAATAAACACCACGCTCCAGACATTTTTACGAGAAAACACGTTCCTGTGGGAAACCACAACTTGAAGAAAAACGCCTGTCGTTTTAGTTGACGGTGATACTGACATACACACTTAGGCTTTTGTTTTCCAAAATCCGGCTCATGCCCCCTGCCAGTCGTGGTCTTGGTCTTCTAGATAAAGATGACTTTATGGAATAGTGGGTATATTTTGTTTGTATTTGTTGTACAAAATGAATGTGGATCAATAGCATTCAGAGAATGCCTAGGAACAGGAGATTTTCTAAGTATTAAGTAAATGCCTAAAATTGTTAAAGAAGAAGGTTACAGTCCATTGTACTCCATTTGCTTGTAATTTATATTTTCTGTCAAAGTGCAGCACAACATCTGTTTTTTCTTTAGCACTTAGGGTAATTTGGCTTTCAAATCCAACACATTCAGAGACACTAAAAAGTTTGCAGTCATAAAAGTTGACATAGATTTGTTTTCCAAATACAGACTGTATCATGAATTTAAAAAATTGAAAATGATATCAATAATGTTCTGGGTAAATGAAGTGTTTAATCATAGGTATGCTAAGATGATAGCATGCTCTTACTTTGTAGAAGCTTCTGGTTCTTCGCAGTGCCAGTCTGGTTGTGGGGGGGAGTTATTTTAGTGGAAGCACACTAGCGTGTATAGTTTTGCTCTTGCAATATTTGCCCAGCCGAGAGCACGAAAGTCTGTATGTGGCTTTTTAATGCTTCGTGTACCGGGAATTAGTTTGAGAAGCTTTTCTTTTTGTACTACCTTTGCATTGTGGGTATCGAGGCCTCCTTGACTTAAATACTTTTTCACTGGGTTGTCACTGGCACTTGGGGTTTCTTCACAGAGGTGACACTATTTCCACGTCGCTCTGCCGTTTCTGTAAAGTTGCCTGTTACTCATTATGAAAGAGGAGAGCATCACAGCTTTTCAGCCATATATTAATTCATTTAGTTATTGATTGAGTCATTGATTCAGTAAGTGTTATAAACTTTCTATGTGTGGAACGGGGGACCTACTAAGAAGAGAATGTGGAGTCAACATATTCCTGTGGGTTTGGGGGGCCTCTAAATGGTGTTTAGGATCTCTCTATCTCTATATAGATCTCTCTCTATCTATCTATATCTCTATATCTCTAAATATCTATATCTCTATCTTGAGGAAGATTGATAGATAGAGATAGATAGATAGATAGACAGATAGATAATTGAAAAAAAAAGAGCCTAGGTATCTGCCGTTTGCAGTTAAAAATTAAAGGAGAACTAAAATCAGGCACAGATCCAGGTTTTGTGGAGCCAGAAGCTGTTATATTATGAAAACCCTCTTTGGGAAGAATAATCCAAAATTATGAATACAAATTGGCAGTACTGGCCCAGAGCCTCCAAAGGAACCCTGCAATTAGGGAGACGTCATTAGCCTCTCCGTCGATCTACTTCAGAATAAAAACGGGCCACTTTACTCTTAACAAGTGCATGTTCATTCTTAACTTCTGTAAAAAAGAGATAGCACGGAGAGAACAGTAAAGCGGAGCAATGACATGATTGAGTTTTATAGCTTGTGTCAGCAGCCAAATAATCCACTGAGCACAGCCTTCATTTGGTGCATATATCCCTTCTGTAGGGTTTGTTTCTGGAGAAGGTGTTAGAAGAAGGAAGCCAGGACCGGGCTGGTCTGAGGCGCTTTGCCATACAAAGATGGCCCCTGCTTTTCAGCAGTGAGTTCTGGAGAGGAGACGTGCACATAAATAGTCATTGCCCAAGATAGGATGCGTTTCCTTTTTAGAAGGCAGCGAGATGTGGTGTTACAGGAACCCAGAAGAGCTAAGATTACTGCCAGCTGAGGAAATACAAGCTCTCACAGGAAAGGTAACATTTCAGCGTGACTTTGATTGACGGGTGACATTTGAAGGTGTGGGGATGTAGCAAAATAGGATTTCAACCAGAAGACTTGATACGAGTCTTGGAAGAAGGAAAGGCACGAGGCCAGCTCCCTGAGACAGAAATGCAGGGAACGGAGACGAAAAGTGGGAAAGGAGTCCTCTCCGTGGACAGGCAGCAGGGCTAGGTGGGACCGTCCTCTCGTTGAAGTGGGTAATGGGAAACGCACAAAGAAAATTGAGTTGGGGGTGACCAGGACCTTTGAGGAAGATTAATTAATGGTATTCAGGTGATTGGAGGTCAGTTTACCTCAACCTCTGACTTAACTGATGAATAAACTTGGGCCCAGGAGGGGCAGCGACTTGTCAAAACCCAGAGTGACTTGGGGAGTTCACCTTGGTCTCTAGATGGACAATTCTTTCTTGCCATTAAGACATTAGGGGTGAAGATCGATCTCCAGCCCTATAACATTTTCTTGTCTAGAGCAAGCACTGTGCCCAACGTGGGGCATGAACTCAGGACTCTGAGTTCAAGGGTCACATGTTCTACTGAGTGAGCCAGCCAGGTGCCCCTCCAGTCCTAGAATTTGATTCACAAAAACTTTTCCCCTCCATATACCACGATGGAGGTGGAAGAGGACAAGATAAAACTCATGCTTAGCTAAAATACCAGATTCTTGTTTGATCGTAAATATTAATTTTCTTATTTATTTATTTATTTATTTATTTATTTCTCTATCTATTTATTTAAAGCTTTTATTTTTAAGCAACCTCTACACCCGACGTGGGGCTCAACCTCAACAACCCTGAGTTCTAGAGTTGAATGCTGACTAAGCCAGCCACGTGCCCCCATAAATACCACTTTTCAAGGCTTTTTTTTTTTTTTACGTTTTTTTTTAGTTTTGAGAGAGAGCGTGCGCGAGCGGGAGAGGGGGCAGAGAGAGAGAGGGAGAGAGGATCCCAAGCAGGCTCTGCACTGACACAATGTGGCTGGAACTCATGAACCATGAGATCAAGATCTGAGCCGAAATCAAGAGTCAGATGCTTAAGTGACTGAGCCGGCTACCCAGTGATCCAAGGTGGTTGTTTTTTTTTTTTTTTTTTTAACCTAAAGTAGTACTATCCAGTAGAAATGAGACACATAAGAAATTAAAAATTTCCCAATAGTCATATTTAATTTCATATATATATATATATATACACACTGAAATTAATTTTAATAACATACTTGACTTAACCCAGTAGATCTAAAGCATGATCATTTCCATGTGTAATCCAATTTTAGTATATGTGCTGCCGAAGCGAGCTCTCAATGTGTAATCCATATGAGATGTAACATTGGGGCGCCTGGGTGGCTCAGTCGGGTGAGTGTCTGACTTCAGCTCAGGTCATGATCCCACGGTTCGTGAGTTCAAGCCCCGCATCGGGCTCTGTGCGGACAGCTCAGAGCCTGGAGGCTGCTTCAGATTCTATGTCTTCCTGTCTCTCTGCCCCTTCCCCACTGATGCTCTCTCTCTCAAAAATAAACAAACATTAAAAAAAATTTTTTTAAAGTTTTACTGCTTTTTTGTTTTTAAACTAAGTATTTGTAATTGTACAATTATGGCACATCTCCGTTCGGACTCTCCACCTTATAAGAGCTCAATAGCCATCCGGGGCTGTTGCTACCATATTGAACAACACAGAAAGCCTTAGACTAAGGTTTACAAGAAGGTGATTTCTGAATTTCCGGTATGGCATTTCATATTCTAATTGGTCTTACTTTTGTCTGATATAGCTACTATTAGGAATTGCAAGAAATAGCTGAATAAATGTCCCCAAAGTCAGACCTCTGTATGAAAGGTAGAATCTCACTTTTTATTCTCTAGTTAAAAATCTGGGTGGAGGCTCTGCATAGGTCTCAAGTCCATGGCCAATCTTACCCTTAGCTGGTCTCAGAGGGTCCATTTTTTTTCCCAAGAAGGTGGTGCCTTTCTTAATAAAAATGATCCCACCTAAAATTCAGCAGAAAAGAGTTGTGCCCCCCACCCCTGAAGTCCAAAGAAGTACCAAGTTTATTTTTATTTTCTGACAGGAAACACCGGGAAGGAGTTTTTGGTCCCCCCCCACCGCCCCAGCCTCTATTTGATTTTCACCCATTTCAGCTGCTACTTCTGGTCACAAATACTTCCAGCCACCTGTTCTCTGAATATATTATTTTCCCAACTGGCTTCCCATTTGTTTTGATATTGGCAAAGCAGATTCCAACCATCACTCATTTATTAAGCCCATTCAATCTGAAAAGCTTTGTCCACATGCAGCCAGGAAGAAAAAGTCACAGGCATCATTTCCAAATCTAATTCAAAAAAAAAAAAGGAAAAAGCCCATCAATTCATCTAGCCTGCAGCTTAACTCCTAAGGGGAAAACATCTCTCATTGGAGCTGAAGTGGGGGGCTTTATGGTGCCCTGATGTTTATGTTGCCTAGATGATAGGGTATAGTAAATGCTTTCATGGCCCTGCAGGAAAACCCTGGATAGTCCCTGTACCTGGACATGCTGAGGGCTCCCTTTTGGAAGCACCTGGGGTTCACTGTGTGCGAACCTTCTCTGTTTTGCTCTTTCACAGGGAAAGTGAAAAGTGCTAGGCAGTTGACCTTTCTGGGAGCAGCCCTGAGCTACTGACAGTTGGGTCTTGGAGTATAAATACCCCTGCTCCCTCCCTCCTCATGTAGAACAACTCGCAGGCATGTTCTACAGAGTCTCCCAGGAGTGCCCAACGGGTCTGAGCTCCAGTTGCCCACCACAGATACTTGCTTATCCACATTCCTTTTCTTGCCTCGATTTTCACTTCTCCACTCTTTCCATCAGAGCTTCCTGGAGCCTTCTCACAGATAAAGTGGTTTCACCCCAATCTTTGCCTCTAGGGTCTGCTCGCAAGGAAGCCAGCCTAAGACATCTGCCCTTGCCATCATGGCCGGAAATGCATCGTGTTTGTTTCCAGAGCATACACATTGGTCTTGGGCTCTGAGTACCTCGAGTATAACATTCAGAGCTCCAAGGCTTGTCTATCCCATCCCTTCTCTTCACAACAGCACCCAGGGACGGGTCCAGCATTCTTCTCAGTGGACGTAACCTTCCCTTGCCATCACTTGTGCAGCCTCCCCTCTGCTGCCACCTTGGCCCCCTCCGGTTCATGGCCGTGCAGTATGTGCTACCTCCCTGCTGGCCTGGGTGCTCTTGGACTCCTCGAGCTGTCGTCTTTCAAGCATTTGTTTTCAGGTATCGCAGTGCTTTTTATAGGCTTTCAAAGAGAATGATGTTGGTCTCTGCTTCTTGAAGACCACCTGGTATAGACTCATGCATGTTAGCCATTCCTAACAGGTTCCTCTCAAGCCACTGGGGACAGGTTCCTTCGGGGCTGACAGGGGAACACCTTGCCTTGTATCTCCTCTGACAAAACTGTCCTCTTCTCTATTCTCAACCCTTTTCTCTTCCATGTGAGGTCCTGCTCTCCCCAGGCCTGGTCCAACATACCAGGGGATTTCGTCACTATCCATCACGACCTCGTAGGGAATGAAATATCCTCATTTCCCATCATCTCAAGAGGTTCCCAGGTGCAGAGATGGCTGGCAGGGTCAGCCAAAGAGCACAATGACCAAGATACACACTCTGAACAGAACCACACCGACTGGGCTCACATCCCTACTCTGTGTCTTCCTGGCAGGTGCCCCAGGTGCCCCCATGCCTCAGTTCCCTTATTTATGAAACGAGGATAATGACATGACTCACCTTGTAGGGTTGTCAGGAAGATTAAATGAGGTCACAGATGTAAAATATACTGTGCACAGGGCACACCGGTGGCTTGTTATTTACCACACACATGCACACACATCTACCCGTGGATCTCAGACACACTGGCACGCAACCTTGGGGTAAAAAAAATCGTCTTAATTGGTTCAGGGTTCTAGTCTAAGCTTTGGCTGCCAGTGCTTCATATTTTGTAAAGCTGATTAACAACAAAAAAAAGATAATAAAACCAAGTTTATGAGAGAAAAACAAAGCTGTCCAAAGAAACACATCTCTGGAGTAAATGTTGAATCAGAGGTGGCTCTGATGTGAAGACCCAGGTTCTTTGTCTGCAGCACTGGTCGGGGAAGGTGGGATTTCAGGTTCAGTTCCTTGGACTTGAACCTCTGGGGTGGAGCCTGAAAGAATACCTATGCCATCCCTGGGAGCCAGACCGCCCCCTCCTGGTAAACTCTCACGTCCTACTCTCTAATACAGAGTGTTAATCTGCAGAAAAAGTCACTTTAATTCATTGGAGCCATAATGGCCATAAGGATACTAATTCTGTTCATATATCTGGAAGCCCCACTACCTTATGGGGGAGAAGCACCCCCTGGCTCCCGAGAGGGGTTCCTTTCCATGCTGCTGCCTCGGCATTTTGGTGTCCGCATCCAGAGGATGGGACACCTTCCCATCCCAGGTGCTCACCTTCCCAGTCACTCCCCATGACTTAATACAAGCTTCTCTACCATTCAGCCTGGTCACCTGCAGCTTGGAGGTGTGGATAACAGACTTGCAGGTGACCCCATCGTCGCCAGAGTCCCTATCAGTGCGGTCTGGCATCTCATTTTCAACGGCCCCGCTGGGTCTCCAGTGAGGAGTCCTACCTGCCCTGATACTGCTTCCTGAGGATCCTGGCTTATACCAATTCTTTTCCTTTGCTTCTGCCTTCCATTTCCTGGGGGAAAATAAAAGAAGGCCCAAGGCTTATGAGGGAACAAGGAAACAAAACAAAGCAGAAACAACTGGCAGGCAGTTGTATCTGCTTTGTTTTCCGTAGTGAGTGTTGATCACTTCCCAGGTGGCAGGGAAGTTTGAGTGACCTGAGACCAACTGGCCCTTTTCCCACTTTCTGTAGAAAGTTCCCTGGTGGGTGGGGGATGGGTGAAATAGGTGATGGGGATTAAGGAGTGCACTTGCCTTGATGAGCACCGCGTGATGCAGGGAAGTATTGAATCACTATATTACTAATATTAAACTGCATGCTAAGTATAGTAGAATTAAAGAGAAATAAAATGGAATTTAAAAAAGGAAAGTTCCACAGAGAGGCTGAATTACAACTTTCTTTCCTATGGAATTTCATCTCCCAAACAAAGGAATTGTACAAGAGAATAGGGAATCTGCCATCCATGATCAACATGAATTAAGTTTTCAAAGCTAAGAATTCCAAACCCCTTGAATCTTTATGTAAAAAAACCAAAAAACCAAAAACAATTTCCTTTCATTCCAGCAACCTTTTGCCATTTTTGTTAATATTAGTAATGGGATTTATTTCATGAAGGACATTGTGCTTTGCAGACATTATCTTATTTAACTGCCGTCACAATCTGGTCAGGTAGTTATTATTCTATTTCAGTGAGTCATTTGAAAATTGGGATTCAAAGATATTAAATAACATTCCCAAGGTCACAGTTAGCAGTAGACCCAAGATTTAAACCTGAGTTAATGTACCCACAAGTTCTGTAGTTTGATTACTATCTGTCATGTTACCTAGGAAACAGTCATTAATGGACTGTTGATACAGATGCCATCATAAACGAAGAGGCCTGAGGGATCTCTCTAGTCTCTCCTTCCGTTTTGAGTCCAAGCATTTTGAAAACAGATGATCACAGATGTCGCCAAAATGGAATTTATGCCCAGGCTAAATGAATAGGATGGTTCCTGCACTGTGAAGCCCCTCACCCTTTCCCTGACTCACAGACCTTTCCACCTGCCAAAGGGCCCACAGGAAGTCACAGATCTTAGAAAACTGGAGGCCCAGGCCACAGATCGTGGCAGGAAGCCAGTGCCAGCTTCCCCATGCGGCACAGGGCGGAAAGACCATAATATTTTGAATTCTTTTAAATCCTAAAGAGAAAATCAAACTTATAGGTCAAAGAAAAGATTTTAATATATACTAATAATCTATTTGAAATCTTTCTGCCGATACGGTTTTAAACTCTAGTTTTGAATACTTTTGTATGGATGAAGGGGTATGCAAGGGCAAAAGCGAACGTGCCTTGGGCGCCTGGAAAGTATCGTGGCACTCGGTAATGGAAAACAAAGCCTGAAACAAAAACTAGCCTCATGCAAACGCAGTTGTACTATTTTGAATGCTTTTTGCGGGCATTTGAACTCTCCTGGGGCAATAACAGGACAAACTCCTTTAGAAAGGAAATTAGAATCATCTGGGATGGGAGGGGCTTAATCATGTTGGGGCTATCTCTAGGGCCCACATCATCTTGCTCTTGGCTGGACCAGTTAGCCATACAAACTCTATGCTTTAGTACTGCATGGCGAATGGGTCCCCATCATCCGGACAAGTCTACAGTGGGGAGGCCCAAAAATCTTCAAATCTCTTAGTGTCTATACCTGCGCTGTCCAATACGTAGCCAAAAGCTATGTGGCTATTGAAATTTACATTTAATTAAAATGGAATATAATTAAAAGCTCAGTTCCTCCGCTACACTGTCACAATTTAATACCTACGTGGGGCCAGGGGCTACCTATTGGACAGTGCAGATCTAGAACATTCCCATCACTGCAGAAAGTTCCATTGGACGGTGCCGATCTCTATACCGTATTAAAAACCTCTTTAAGATGATGGGCGTTGTGGTTTTCCAGGAGCGAAACCTTAGGTTACAGACCCCGCGGAGAAGAATCTTCAGGCTACCAAATCTTCTTTCTGCTGGTATCAGCAGCTTTCTGCTGCTCTTGCGATGGCCCATCTGTTGCTGTGACGATCCAACGTTTTAGGGAGGAGGCCAAGTGGAAAACCAAGTAGGCATGCCTGTTTACTGAAAAGATAGGAATGATTTGCAATCAGTTCCGTCGTTATTTCTAAGTGAGTGCTTTTCAAGTCCTTGAGATCATTTTGTTCTCGTGGGCAAATGAAGCACGTCTTTGGAAACCTCATTTGTGCCCTTGAACTGATGAATGCATGCTTCATAGTGCGGGGCTACATTTCGGCTGAGGCAGGGTCGACCAATGCCATGTGCGAAATTGATGGGCTCTTAATTAATGAGGTTTTAGTGGAACTATCATCTTCTCTAGTAAGCATTTCATTTCTGTTGAGTTTTCAGAGGTTGCCTAAGTGACTAATTAACACGTCAGATACACTGGATTTCTCTGTAAGTATGTGAACAATTTTTTTTTTCATTGCTAATATTTGTTTTCACATCCGTTTCCCAGACTGGCACAAAGTAACGATGAATAACACCCTAGACAGGCCCATGAGCTTACGTATAATATTTGTGTGTTTTTAGGACTCTTGTTCCTGGCGTTCCTATAACATAGATTTAAGAAATTCTGAAAAATCTGTTTGAATGGAAACAAATTATTAGTGGCTTTTGTTGCGTAGATAGCTCAGGAACTGTGTCTTGTAATTCATTTTCCCAAACTGTGCTTTGAGGTAACCAGCTGTTCCGTGAACTGTGATAACGGGTTTTCAGAAAAAAAATTTATAGAACCCCATGGACAAGCAGTGTGGCAAACGTTGCCCGTGAATCTAATAGAGTTTGTGGTAAATGAATCTATTGAAGATGTTCTTATTCAGCTTTTCTTACGTTTCTTTGGTTACAGATCGCTGCATCTTAAAGTCCATGAACAGTATGTTAGTGTAATTTCCTGAAACTTCGGAAATATAATATGGGCCTCCAGACAAACTAATGAACTCTCCTCCTTCTCTTCCCTAACTCCCTCTGAAGTAGGCACCCCCAGGTTGGAATCTTTGTTTAGCTAAAACATTCCTTCTGTAAGGTACCCCGGATGCCTTACTGCTCCCCTATGCCCTTTCTTGTCCCCTCAAACTCTCTATGTTCCCTGGCTAGTGGCTGGTTAGGTTACCCCTTGTGCCAAGAGGAATTGCTTTTGTAACTTGACGGGAGCAAGGGAGATGTGTTTGCAGCACTTAAGACCTGGACTGTAGACAGAACTGTCCTTTCCCAAAGTGTCGTAGGCAGGGGTTAGGAAAGCGGAACCAGCCTCAAACTCTGCTACAGCCCAGTGCCTTCTGGGGCTGAGCCTGGGTTTACAGCACTCTTACCCTGTGAATTCGTGTTCCCCTTAGAGTCTATCCATCTCCTGTGGCTGCGTGTGAAGTTGTAGCCTGCCCGAGTGTGCGGAACCTGGCATCTATCCGTGTTACGCTTTATCTTGCTAGATTTGGCCTGTCCTTTCCAGCTGTCGAAATCCTAAAAGGCCGCTCAGTGACGAAGTTAAGAACACAGACCTCTCTAGACAGCCTGTTTTCTACTTCTGTCTCTGCTTCCTCCCGAGCTTTGAGAGTTTGGTAAATTTTCACATTTCTCTAGGCCTCAGTGCTCTTATCTGTAAGATGGGGAAACTAAGATGACCTACATCCTAAGGTTGTTGGGAAGACTGCGTAAGTTTATTAATGTGAAGCATGTAAAAGTACGGGGGCGCCTGGGTGGCTCAGTTGGTTAAGTGGTCAACTTCTGCTCGGGTCACGGTCTCGTGATTTGTGGGTTTGAGCCTCACGTCAGGCTCCGCGCCGACACAGACTGGAGCCTGCTTCAGATTCTGTGTGTGTCTCTCTCTGTGTCCCTCTTGTGCTCTCTCTCTCTCTCTCTCTCTCTCTCTCTCTCAAAATAAATAACCTCTCTTTAAATAAATACACATTAAAAATTTTTTTTAAATAAGTATTCATGGTATGTAATAGGTGATAAGTTAGGCGCTGATTATTATTATTTTGAGCTTGACCTTTGGTGAAAGTATTATTCAACTATCCTACCTTTTCACCCACTCTAGATTTGATTGGGTTTGATCTAGATTTGATTCAGAAGTACTGAATGGGCAGGGCGGGGCTGGGGGCAATATTTGGCATGCCACTCTGGGGTCCTACCTAGGTGATGGAGACAGGCTTAGTCATTGTTCACCCTCCTTTGAGCTTGGCCATTCATTCAGATAGAAATCTTCAGTAGTTCTTACACACATGGCTCCATCTTGTATCTAAGGAGCAAGGAGGATCTCATCAAATGTAACATTTGTTAACAATGGCCAACATCAACTCAACTAATTTGAGATCATGCTTGTTACAGTGACGGAGAGGGTTGGGTATCAGACTCGTCAGGGAAAACCTTGAGTCTGTTATTTCCCATTTTGTGTTTTGAGATGTAGTAGAGGACTTTAGGAGCAAAAAGAGTGAGATGAGCAAACACATATTATTGTGTATGATATGTTGGGGAAACTGACGTAGGCAGTTTGATGTGTCTGTGTGTGTGGCTTATGTGTCTCATATAGGCGAGGATAGGAGAGAAGAGGTGGGCACATTGGGAGAGTATAGAGTGAAGTAAGCTTGGGCAGAAAGGGCCAGTCTGGAGGACTAAAGGTTAAGTGGGTTCTTTGGGCCATTGGTGACCCACATATTTTAAGTAAGGAATCCTCTAACCAAACTCTGGAGAAAGATTATGGAGGGATATTTGAATACTCTCTTGCATTTTAATTCTCTTCTCAGAAGAATTTTCTTCTGATAGGCTTTTTTTTTTCCTTCTTTTTGAGTTTATTTCTTTATTTTGAGAGAGGGAGAGAGAGAGAATCCCAACCAGGCTCTGCACTGTCAGCGCGGAGCTGGATGCGGGAGTCAAACTCACGAACCATGAGATCATGACCTGAGCCGAAATCGAGTCGGACACTTAACCGACTGAGCCACCCAGGCGCCCTGATAGGCTTCTTACCAAAGTCCAGCACCCGGTGGTAGAGATGTCAGGTATATCTCAGGACTAAATGCACATGGGTTGCACTTACCCCATGGTAAACCTCATGTAACCCACTACATGTACTCAAATTTAGGGAAATTCTGTGGACAAATGGGTCTGACATAGGAAATTTCCTGGTTTGGGTTTTATACCCAATAGTGGTATAAATAGATCAGCCCACATGAAATTTCCCTGTTAGTTAAGTATGTTGTGACACATCCCATTGTCACTAAATCCAGCATCAGCAGGAAATAATAGCCTACTTCATCGTTGATGGATCTTTCCATTTAAATGAGCAAAATACCTTTTGTATACATGCCAGTGCCTACTAAAGAAGCCAAAGTAGGTTAAAATAACACTTTAATGTGTTATAAAGGGTATCACACATATATACACACAAAGACACTTATATTCAGACACTTAACTGTACTTGAGAGATGAACTTTGGAGTGATTATTTGCATTCTAGAAGGATTTTGGTTTCAGTGAAAAGATCTTGCTACCATTTTCCTCTTAATCACGGACCTTCCCAGTATATATAAAAATAAGTATTGTAAATTCAGCCCAGTTTGCTCATCTATAATAGGAGCAGGACCCCTGCTATGATGTGAATGGTATTGGTGGTGCAATATGCCCAGAATTTGAGGCACTGAATTAGGCATCGCTTTGAACTCTATGATTTCTAGGAGGCTTTTAATGAAATTTATGAAGCTTGCACTTATGCTTTGAGAAGGTTTCATGTATTATCTTGCAATTTTGTGATTGGCAGAATATTGGAATGTGGACATGGGACTCTCTGCTTTTTTGTGCCTTATGAGGATGTCAATATTGTTATAGCCTTGATAAAAATTGGTCATAGATTGAGGGGAGAAATGTATCTTGGGATAGACTTTAGGGGCCTGATTTGTCGTTGTGTAGGCAACAGTGAGCTAATCAGAATAATCTAGAGAATTTGGAGATTTAAGAGAGTCAAGTGTGTAACATTTTGATACCCTCTAAAGAATGAAAACAATGGTCCATTGATTTTGTTGTCGTTGTTCATTATAGCAAATGCAGAAATGAAAATACTAGGGCCATTTGGCACATTTCATAGCTGGAGTATACTTGGCCTTCAGGAACTTTGAGTCTGCATGGCAGAAAACCCTCCCTGGAAGGTATCAGTCCTGACTTGGCCTAAGTCATGAACACTTAGGAAAATGGGTCAGTTCGATATGGTATCTTTATTGATTCACATTTGAGGCAGGATGGGAAAGAGGATCCACCCACTCATGTGTTCGTTCAGTATTGTTCATGTAAAGAATTTCTGATCTGTTCTTGGCTCTGTGTAGGTGCAGGAAACACAGTGATGAACAAAGCAAGGCTCAGTGTTTGTCCTTAGGGAGATGACTGTGTTGGGGGTGGAGGGGTTGGGAGAAGACAAGTAAAAATAGGCAGTTATGAAGTTAAAGGAAGAATAGTACAAGGTGGGAGCTCTTAAGAGGGGCAGCTAAACCAGGTCTGGATAAGTCTGGAAGGCTTCCTTTCTAGTGGGACTAGTGACAAAGATGAGCCCCAAGGCCCAAGAAGGGGTTATGCTCAATGGGGGTTAGAGGTAGGGTCAGCTTCCCAGGTGAAGATTTTATGCCAAGAATTGGCAACACAGGTGACCATGGCACATTTAGGGGCCTTGTCAGAATGACTGCAGCACGAGGCATGTCTGGAAGCCATCAAGGGCCAGATCATGGAGGACTTTATATGCCTGGCAAGGAGTTTGGATTCTACCTGGATGGCAGTTGGGAGTCACTGGGGGAATTTAAAACAGAAAATGTCTCTTTTTGATTTGGATAGAGGTTTAGAAGCACTAAGCCAAGTGCTGAGTTTATTAAATTGAGGCAAGTCTTCTAGGATGGATGTGATGGGTCAAGTTTTATTCTAGATTGTATAGAAAGATAGAGTCAAGTGCTACTAAAGACTTCATTAGGGGTATAGACTGAAAGATAGTTTTATGCTGCTAAATAATGATACATATTTCATTGTTGAGGATAGTTTAGCTGCTAGGGAAAAGTACCCAATTAACAGTGGCCAAGTATTAAACGCCTTTATGACTCTCACATATTAAAAAATTCGGATGTTGTTAGTAGAGTTGCTCCGTGATGTCTGGGCTCTGGCTTCGCCAAAGTCCATTTGACTTTTGTCTCAGGAGTACAAGGTGGCTGCCACCCTTCCAAGGAGCTTGCCCTCCTAGGATGGCATCCAAAAGCAAGCAGATGGGGTGCTTTTCTCCTTACTCATTTCTCATGGAGTTGAATATTCCCTTAAGACTTCTTCCATCGTCTCATTGGCTATTATAATGTCCCATATTAATGGCAGGACTGGTAGGATTACTGTGATTGCTGTGGACAAATTAAGATACATTCTTTGAGTATAATGCCATTGATATTCTGAACAAAATCAGTTCTTTTAACAGGGATGAAGGAGAACCTGGCTATGGTTTGGCCATCCAACATAGTATTTCAAAACTATTAATGATGCTTCTTTAAAAACATTGTTTTTAATGTTCATTTTTGAGACAGAGAGAGAGCATGCATGCACACATGAGCAGGGGAGGGGCAGAGAGAGAGAGAGGGCAACACAGAATCCGAAGCAGGCTGCAGGCTCTGAGCTGTCAGCACAGAGCCTGACTTGGGGCTTAAACTCATGAACTCATGAGCTGAAGTTGGACGCTTAACTGACTGAGCCACCCAGGCACCCCAAAATTATTGATTCTCAACCAGAGTAGTAGAGTGGCTTAAACTAGAGTTTCCAGTAAAAACTAAGAAAGACATTCTCACCTATTCCTCTCTAAAGTACCAAATATCTTCACCCAAATGGTTTTGTAGTAGAATGCTAGTGTTCAGGCATAATGAGTGGGGATTTGGTGTGCCTGCCTTAGATGAGTGATATTATAGGGATGTACAATTTGAGTTTCCAGTGGTACCCAATGGAAGAAATTAACAAGCTTCACTGCCCTGGAGAAATTATACTTCCTGGTCTCTAAATTCATTGTATCATTTCAATTTTGTATGAAATGTTATGGCCCTATTCTTCTAGAGTTTTTCTCTGTCAAGACGTAGCGTCTCCAGTTTATCCCAGATCAGCCTTCTCTTGGTGAGCAGTGAGCTATGCTCCTAGGGTGAATATGTTGTACTTTATCATTCGGCTTGGAAAAGTGCTATTCTCTAACTGAACTGAGTAGTAAACAGTATTTATTCCTCCATTTAAAAAGAGTGCTCTGATAATTTTTTATTATTTATAAAAAATTTTTATTCACACATATTCATATTTGGCTGTGAATCTTGGGGAAGGCATGGGTACATGGATGTTGACCAATATGGTGCATATGATGCATGATTTCCAGCTTTGATGGCAAGAGGATGGCATCTCCCTGGCGGTGTATAAAATGTATAAAATGTATAAAATAAGTCCTGCATCGCAGGTGTGTTGGGAGAGGAGTTGACATGGCACAGTGCTAGGATGAGCTCAAAAAATGATGAATATTTTTATATTGTATATATTTATTTCCCTAGTTTTCTGAGCAAATGAATTGGGTGGGAGAGAGGCCGTGGTTTTTACCTTACTTTCTTGTTTTGTTTTGTTTTGTTTTGTTTTTTTCTGGGCCATTATTCCCCTCCATGCCTCACAGCCATGAAGTTTCTCTGTTCCTTGGATTTATCTTCACCTAACCTCACTTCCTGTTCCTTCTTCAGTCTTTTTGTTTGTTTGTTTTTATGTTTTTTAAGATATTTTTAATTTTTAAGTAATCTCTCCATCCAACATGGGGCTCAAACCCACATCCCTGAGACCAAGAGTCTCATGTGCCATCAACTGAGCCAGCCAGGTGCCCCCAGACTGTTTTTTTTAATGCCAGCCTCTGGGTGCCTGGCCGACTGAGTTAGTGGAGCATGTGACTCCTGATTGCGGGGGTTTGAGCTCGCAAATTGGATGGAGAGATTACTTACAAATAAAATCTGAAAGGGCACCTGGGTAGCCCAGTCAGTTAAACGTCCAACTTTGGCTCAGGTCATGATCTCATGGTTCGTGGGTTTGAGCCCCGCATCAGGCTCTTTGCTGACAGCTCAGAGCCTGAAGCCTGCTTGGGATTCTGTCTCCCTCTCTCTCTCTGCCACTCCCCCGCTCATGCTCAGTCTGTCTCTCAAAAATATTAAAAATCTGAAAAAGAAATAAACAAATGCCAACCTCACCAGAAAGAGTTCAAAATGTTAGTGTTCAAAGAATATATTAGTATTATTTACCTTTTTTTCAGTCTCTAAAACAAGCTTTTTGACCTTTTTCCCATTTGCCTTGCATTTTGTCTCCTATTTATCGTTGGAATTGAGTCATTTTTGGTTTACATTGTATTCTAATTTCAAATATAAAAGTTGCTAGCTCACATGTAGCTACTGAAATGACATGTTAATAACGCTAAACAAAATATAAAAATTGTGTTCCTGGGGAGCCTGGCTGTCTCAGTAGGGGGAGCATGCAACTCTTGATCTCAGGGTCGTGAGTTCGAGCCCCACGTTGGGTGTAGAGATTACTAAGTAAGTAAGTAAATAAATAAATAAATAAATGTGAAAATAATAAAATAAAAATTGTGTTCCTCTGTTGCACCAGCCGCAACTCAATACTTTACATGAACATATAGCTAGTGGCCATCGTGCCAGGCGATCCAATGCGAACGTTTTCATTGTTGCTGAAAATTGTGTCGGAATGTGCTTCTCTAGATGCTTGCTACTCTTGCCTTTTTTTTTTTTTTTTTTTTTTTTTTTATTCTTTTGGGATGTTTGGGGTATGCAGGGTACAAGATAGTAAGAGGAGTCTCCTTACATGAGGACTTAAGGAAACGAGGTGTTGTTCCGGACCCGGCTCACAAGTTCATGGGACTGAATGTTGGTACCGGGGCAGGAGAGAAGAAAATCCTGAGCACATGAGAAGGCTCAAATCAATACTAAGCAAGCCCAATGCCTTCTTGCAGGTCCCGGACCACCCGTGACATCCTGATAAATACGGTGTTTCCGAGAGGGATCTAAAAGCCATCGGCATGCTACAATCTTAGTTGCTGGTCACTTCTTAGTTCTCCCGTGGACATGTGTCTCAAGTATAGTCTACTTCCCTCCTAATGGCATTCATTGCCTTTGTCTTATCCTCATCATCTCTACTAGGGATCGCTGCTTCCTACTTCGTCTTAACTCCACCAGCTTCTTCCCAGTTCAGTTCATTGCCACCTCCCGGGAAGAGTTCGTTTCCTCAACAACAACCCTTGTTATTTCGCTTCTCCGTCTGGAAACCTCTTTTCTGTTCTCTGTTGCCCAGGGATTAAAAATGCTCAGGTCTGTGCATGGCCAAAAGATGCTGTCCAGATGTTTCCAGGAGCACAGCTGTAATTGAACAAGTTGGAGTTATTGCCCCACTACCACAGGGACAGTGCACACTGTGGGGAACCTTGTGGCGTCTGAGTAAGTGCATCAGAAGGGACCTTCTGTAGGATTGTAGCTAGTGTCAGGGTCTTTGGGGGAGTGTTGGAGGAAGAGCAGGACCTTGCCCTGGATTGGATGCTTCAGAAGTAGGGGCAATTCTAAAAGTGTAGATAGATTTGACAACCTGGATCTAGAAGGCTTAAGGATGCGGAGAAAGAATAGTGGAGGCTTAAATTAATTAGCGAAGAAGCTGTAGTCACTTTTATTGGCCATGCTAGTGACGTTTGGCCAACTTTATGCGGTTTGGGCAGTGTTCTTGTTTCGTCCGTATACAAACATGATCGCGGCGAACCCTTGTTTCTGTCGTGTTTCACTGTGGTCGCAGAGTGGCTTTGTGTGGTATCAATGGCCTGAGGTTGTTCGTGTCGGACAGGAGAACCCCCAGGCCAACCCGTGAATGTCTACCAGCACCCCGATGTCAGGGCTACTTTCTTCTCTCCTTTAGCCCACTGGTTCCAGTGGGTCTCTCTAGAATTCTCTGACCTTGACACACACTCTCCTACTCTCTTCTACCGTTTTCGGTGCTTTGAGTCCTGTATTTTTGCCACATAGGAAGTCTGATAATTTCCTTAACCATACCATGACATTTCTTGCCTTCCGGCCATTGGCATTCTCTGGAAATGGACCCTCATTATCGGTCCTGTATTTCTGGCTGGAAAATGCAAAATTGTCAAGTGTCTCCTCAGCAGAGTTATGGCCCTCCCTCCCTTGCACCATAGTGTATTGCTTTCCCTCTCTGTATTACGACCCTCCCCCAGCAAATAACTTGCCACCTGTACAGCTTTGAGCTGGTCGCTTAACCTTTAACTTCTTCAGTTTGCTTCTTTGTTAAATATGAATAATAGCAATCAACCCAAAAGTGTTGTTCGGGGTACATATGTACTAGGTGCTTGGAGCATTGCCTGGGCTATAGTGAATAACAAAGAAGTGTTACCTGTTACTGTGTTTTGGTGGTGTGGGTGGCTTAGGGCAGTGTTGCTGTATAGGGAAGACCACATTCTTTCTCTACCCTTTGGGGTCTTTCAGCTGAACTCAGAATTAAATTTGTATGAGACAGAAGGAACAAAAACCAACCAGGTTTATTGTGTATGCCGGGAGGCCTACTATTGAAATAGAGACCTAAGGAAATGACCAAGGCAGGCAGTTTTTATGCTTTTTTAGACAAAGAGACAATTTATTTGTGAGAAATTGACTGGATAAAGGAAACAGATGTTGGGGAGTTTTAATTGGCGCGGAATTGTAAGCAGAATTCGTGCTGTGCGAGTAGATTACTTGAGAAGGTACCAGGATTGTTTATACAGATTTCTCAGCTGTAAAGTTGCCATCTCTGGTGATGAGGGTATCTTTTCCCTTCTTTGTTATAGGCAGGGTACCTTTCCTATGGGAAGATTTCTTTCCTGCTTTTAGGGGGTTGGTGGAGGTGTGAATGTCCTTGGCAATCGATCGTTTCCTCCGTAACTTTTATTTGAAATAAGCAGTATGCCAGTGTGGCACTTTTTGGGGTGGCTTGCCCTTGGCCCCTGACATTTCCTAGTCTTATTATTGCTTTAACAGTGTTTCAACAACGAATTAATTCCGTGCCTGACCCACAACAAGGTGGTGGAATAAATGTTTTGTGTTTCTATGTTTCCTCTGCAATGTAAAGTATTTGTGTGTTCGTTATGTGACTTAGATGTAGGGTAGTGTAAGGTAATTCTTTCCACCCCCGCTTTATAGTTGAGGAAACCAGTGTGACGTCATTAGCTGGTCCGCTCATGATCGCACTCAAAAAAATTGAGGTATGAGACTCACACACAATTCAGTGTTTTTCAAACGGAGCATGTCAATTTAAATGACGACGTTGCCACACGAATCATTGTATTCAAACCGTGCTTCCCAGGTTGTGAAGTCTCTTGACCTACATTAGGGAAAAGAGTGAATGATCTCAGTCATCTTAGTATATTGGAGTCTAACTGAGAAAATGGAGCCAAAGGTTGGATCTCTTCAATGAAACTAATCCAAGTATAAAGGCTTTTGGTGTATGGGTCCATTCACCCAGGCACGTATACGTATTTTAATCTTCTTGTACGCGATACAGAATGGACTTTTAAAATGACAATTTGACAGTACTTGTGACTGCATTTGATGTCTCCATCACCTCGCAGATTGTTAATACTTAGTGACTGGTCTGTTGTTAGGAAAATTTCAGCTATATTGGTGGCTGACTCATATGTGTACGTCTAGAACTTTGCTGCTGGAAGGAGAAGTTAGCAGCTTACAATGAGAGCATAGAATTGTTGAAAGCAGGGCTGGAGAAAAGAATACTAAGAATTATGACGCAGAAATAGATCAGTTCTGGCAAATAGATTTATCACAGGGGAGTCCATTTGCAGTGTTAAGACTGGTATGCAGTGTAAATCATTGCCTGGAGAGGGGGAACAATTTGAAACCCAATCGCAGAGAATAAATATGCAAATTGTTCCATTCTTTGAAATAGCACGGAAGAATTATACCTTAATTCGTTTGTGGTGTCACTGTCCATTTTAATTCTTACGGAAACACTGGATTCTTTTTACATTTAATTTGTTCGTTGCCTTTGCTTAAATTATTCTTGTTGAAGTGGTTGGCCACTGTTGTAGAGGGAGAAAGACTAATAAATTAAGATTGACAGACTTGTATTGCATACGCCAACGCCACTGACTTTAGAATTAATATCAAGTAATTTTGCTTGAAGTTAGTGCAAGTCAACTGTTGTGACTTTTAAGTATTATCAGCTGTAGAATTCAGGTGGCAATGATTTTCAATTTTATTTAGCATTTTAGTAATAATTGTGCTATCAATTAAACATTTCTACTTTTGTCTTTCAGTTACATACTATTGGATATGACCCCGCATAGGAGTTATTTTACAAAGCTCGCTTTCTCGACACATAGAGTGATTGAACATTTTATGTATTTGTCAGTATGTGTCATTTTCATTAGCAGTGTCTTAGACACGAATAACAGAGGAACCATTAGAGCAGTGTCCTGTACTTGCAGAATGAATAGACTCTGCAGTCACCAAGTATTTGCTGGGTACTCACTGGTCTAAGGTGGTGAGTAAGTGCTGAAAACACAGCGGGAGACGTAGGCCTTTGAACTTTCGTTTATAGTCTACACCAGTGTTTGGTAAATCTCTTCCTCTCCTTTCTTCCTGTCTCAGAATCTGTTTTGCAAACAAGATAGCACCAATGTGCTGTTGCAAGGAAGCAGGTTCCAGGGGATCAGGAAAAGGAAGGTCCCTGGCCTGCCTGGGGAGCCGGGAAGGGTGTTCTTAGAACTCTGAAGCCCCTTAGAGTAAGGCGTGAAGACTTGCTCCACATGATGAAGTAAGATGCCCATATGAAAAGCTTATGTGAGTTCCTAGGGGCAAAGGATGCACCCCAATGAGGGACAGACATACAGAGTCCAACAGGAGTTAGAAAATGAACCACGAGGGGAGTGTGGGTGGCTCAGTCAGTTAAGTGAGTGACTGTTGAGCTCAGCTCAGGTCCATGGGTTCAAGCCCCTTGTTGGGCACCACGCTAACAGCATGGAAACTGCTTGGGATTCTTTTTCTCCCTCTCCATCTCTCTCTGCCCATTCCCTGCTCATGCGGGTGCTTGCTCTCTCTCTCTCTCTCTCTCTCTCTCTCTCAAATAAAGAAACCTTAAAAGAAAAAGGAAATGAGCCATGAGATCTAAGGAATTAAACTTATCAAAGGAAGGATTTGAAACATTCTATGAATATTAAACACTTTAGAAAACACGGTCATTAACCCATCGCTGTGAACACGCACATGCACACACATACACACACACCTTTGTAATGGGTTTTTCTTCTCCTTGGAATGTAGCAGTTAAATAAAGTCTTTTGGACCAAGGCACTACCTCCTATGTGATGTGTCTGTGTCACAGGGATTTCACTGCATGGTGTGTGATCTTTTCGGGGATGTCTTTGGTCTCATTTCTAAAAGGTCACTGATACGGTTGGGGCCTGTCCCACTAGAGGTGGGATCTCTGCCTAGGTATCTCCGTGATGACTTCTCAGTGCAGTCTCTGGTCAATATCTATTAAATGAATAAGTAAATTCAGAAGGCCAGGTGATAGCCCTGATGGAGGAAATGATCTTCAACTGTGTAATTTGGGAATTCAAGTTGGTTTCATACTGAGTAAAAACTGGCCTCTGAAGGATGATAGAATGGAATCCTGTTTGTCTAGTTCATAAAGTTAAAGTATAAATTTACATATTTCATATATTTATGTAAACACCAGAGATTATATATATATATATATATATATATATATATATATATATAATTTCTTCTATTGAAATGTCAATGCATGAATCTCATAAGAAGGAAATACAGTTCTCAAACAGACTGGAATATTCACTTTCTCATATCAATACCTTCCTTCCGTGTAGGACAGCTTTTGATAAGTTAACTTATAATCAGACTTGCAGTTTATCAAAGTGTAATGAGAAATTTTGAGTCAACTGGAGGTTCATGTCAGTTTGACCTGCTCACTGTTTCCTTACAGAGAATCTGCAGGAGAAACCAATTTATCAAAAGGCTACTTTGGTGATATTGGAGTCCAAATAGGGGTTGTGAGTCATACCAGTTGATTGTGTAATGACGTCAGGTTTTTCCCCTTCTGGACATACCTGTCAGGAAAGGGGTATTTGTTTGTGTGGAGGGAGCCTGTCGTTTCTAGCCAGTGTATGGACTGTGCTATGGTCTGCCTTCGAGAAAGTACCGTTTTGGTTTTTTTTTAATTATTAAAGAATTTTTTAATGTTTTATTTATTTTTGAGAGAGCATGAGCCGGGGAGGGGCAGAGTGAGGGGGGTACAGAAGATCCGAAGTGGGCTCTTCGCTGACAGCAGCGAGCCCGATGCAGGGCTCGAACTCCCTAAACCTGAGATCATGACCTGAGCCCAAGTCAGACACTCAACCGACCGAGCCACCCAAGTGCCCCAAGAACTGTTTCTTATAACAGTAATAACCTCATACAAGTTTTGTGAGGATCAGATGACACAAACTTTGTAAGGTACTTCCTGGGCATTTAATAAATATTTGCTGTTTGAGTAGGTTGAATTCATCATAGCCTTTTAAAAACCCTTTCGTTGAGAGCAGGCCTTAATGGTATTTGCGTTAAAATTTGGGGCTGGATCATTCTTCGTTGTGGAGGCTGTATATTGTAGCACGTGTGACCACCAAGTGCAGTGGACTGTGTGAACCGTACTCTGCTGGTGGGACACATTTTGGTTAACACATATACAGGGTAAACACTTAAGAAATACTTTAGACTTCAGAAAAGTCATAGGCAGGCAAGACAAATATACATTTAAAGACATAATTGTGGGAGAAGATGGGGAACTGAGGGAGAGAATAGAATTGTGGGAGAAATGAGGAACTGGGGGAAAGAATGGAGAATTGTGGGACAGTTCAGGGAATTGTGGGAGACATGTAGAATTATTGGAGAGATGAGGAATTCTTGGAGAAAATAGAATTATGGGAAGGGATGGAGATTTGTGGGAAAGAACCAAGGATTTTGGGAGAGCGGGAGTAGCACGAGAGAACAAAGGATTGTGGGATAGAATGGACCATCTTGGGATGGAAAAAGGAATTGGGGGCATGGACTTGAGGATTGTGGGACAGAAGGGAGGATTATGGGAAAGAATAGGGAATTGTGAGAGAAAGCAGAGTGTTGTAGGTAAAAAGAAAGCATGGTGGGACATCTGACCTACTGTGGAAGAGAACAGAAATTGGCCCTCTGGGGCTTCATCTCTCCGGCTGGGCCACGCTCCTGAGTGTTCCCTCCTTACCAGCCACCTAACCAACCCCCTTCTGCATCCCCCTCCCCCTTTCAGCTCCTCTCCCGCCAGGGCCATACCTGCCCAATCAAGCCTTGCTCCTGATGCATCCATGTTTTTTTTTTTTTTTTTCCTTCCTCTCCCTGGCTAGGAAGGACAAAAAATGTAATGTAATTCAAAACACTTCTCTATCACAACACTCAACGTTTTTCGTACTCCAGTTTATGATTAGGATTGGTCATTTCAGTTTTATTCAACAATCAAATATTCATGGGCCATGAAAAATAAGAAGATGAACAAAATATATTCCCTGCCTTTATAGGAAGTTTCAAGGTTGTAGGACACCAAAGTAAATCGTGTTGGCAATAGATGTGTGTAAAGAATGTGAATAAAATGGCATCTGAGCCCAGGCCAAGGCAAGAACCTAAAGTAATTAGATTCAATGAGTCAATTATGAAACTCTACAGCAAAAGCAAAAGAAAGGAAAAGTTTCTCAAAAGAGGTAATTGAGATAGACCTAGAACAATAGCACAAATATTTAAAGGTGGGGGAAAAGAATGAAGGGGCACCTGGCTGGTTCAGTCCGGGAGGAACGCGACTCTCGATCTCTTGGGGTTGAGTTCTCTTGGAGTTGAGTTCGAGCCCCACGTTGGGGGTAGAGATGACTTCAAAAACATTAATTAAAAAAAAAAAAAAGAAAGCTCATGGTATTGAATTTAAGGAAGCAGTGTGAAAACAAACACACACAGAGGAGAGAGGTGGAATGGAGCCCACTTGCAGGGACTAGCAGGTAGGATGGCTCAGAGGTGGGTGGGGGGGCATCGGTGTAGATGTTAGTGTTGAAAAGCCAAGTGAGGTTCTGATCTTAGAGGACGGGGTGCTATGAAGATTTCAGTGTGGTGATGACTCCAATGCAAATGTCAAGAAGGAGGATAATGGAAGGTAGGAACAGCATTGGGACTGAGAGCTTTCCTGGTCCCCATTGGGCTGGCAGCCCCCAGGGCCTGGAACCACCAAGGGAGTGCCAGAGGCTCTGGAGGCAGGACTGAAGTGTCGAGGCCACTTTTAGCCTCTGGCTAAAATGGTACTTACCATACAGTAGCTGTTCAATGAGTATTTAAGATCAAATTCAGCTAACTTTTGAAATATCCTTACTATATGACAGACACCTCATCATAGGTAATATTGGAAGCTCGATGTGAGCCTTTTGGCCTTGGAGTGAAACCTAGAGAAGGAAATATTTAAGGATAGATAAACAAGTCAAGCTTCATCATGACAATTTAATTTTTTTAACGTTTATTTATTTTTGAGAGATCACAAGCAGGGGAGGGGCAGAGGGACAAGGAGACACAGAATCCGAAGCAGGCTCCAGGCTCTGAGCTGTCAGCACAGAGCCCTACCCGGGGCTCAAACTCACAAACTGTGAGAGCATGACCTGAGCCGAAGTCGGACGCTTAACCGACCGAGCCACCCAGGTGCCCCCCAACTTCGCAAATTTTATAGGTAGAATATGTACTCCTAAGAAGGAGTTTCTATGCAGCAGTCTGGACAGATCCTGATTGTTGGCATCTAAGCAGGTACAGAGAAATTCACTAAAATATACAAGCACGAGGTTTTCTACTCAGAAAATGACATGACATATTTATTTATGTGTGTGAACAATAAAAGTAACGATGCCAGTTTACGAAGGTCACTGCCAAATCTCCTCTCCCGTGTACTACGTTCTAAGTTGCTAATTCTCATAATGGGAAGCTAGGGAAGAATTTGGGGCCCATTACCCCAGAGCCTTGCGTAATTAAAGTGGTGACCTGATGTAAAAATAGGATCTCGTAACTTTTGCACTATTGACATCTGAGGCCTGATAACTCTTTGTTGGGGGAGTGACTGTCCTGTCCGTCGTAGGATGCTTCACCTCCACCTAGCAGATGCCCGTACCCCTCCTCCACCAAATTAGGACAAGCGAAAATGTCTGCAGACGTTGCCTAATGCCCGGTGGTGAGCAAAGTCACCTGTGGTTAAAAACCACCGCTTTATAGTAAGCCTATGACGACCCAGCCTATAGCTTCCTTTAGGTCCTAAGATAAGAAAAGCAAGAAAATAAGTTGGCAACGAGGGGTGCCTGGGTGGCTCAGTAGGTTAAGTGTCTGACTCTTGGTTTCAGTTCAGGTCACGATCTCCTGGTTCACGAGTTCAAGCCCCATCGGGCGCCGTGCTGGCAGTGCAGAGCCTGCTTATGATTCGTTTTCTCTCTCTCTCTCTCTCTCTCTCTCTCTCTCTCCCTCCCTCCCTCTCCCTCTCTCTCTCTCATTCTCTCTCTGTTCTTCCTCCCCGCCCCCCCCCACTGCTTGCTCTCTTTCTCTCTCTCTCAAGATAAATAACTAAACGTGAAAAACAAAAAAGAAAAAAAAAAAGAAGTTGGTGATGACACCTTGGAGGTGTAGAGTTCCTGTCACTGTTCCTTGGGTGGAGACAGAACACCTTCTCTGTCTGCCTCCGCACAGTGCACCTGTTGTAAGGCAGCCCTGTCCCTTCACTTAATTCACTCTCTTGAGGTGGAAGCCACTCTGGGCACATTTTAATTTTACCGTCAAATAGAAACTATAGGTTCCTGGTGCATGATTTTGAATTTTGAGTCCATGTGTGTCATACGGGATGAATGATTTATGATGAAGACCTGCTACGATCTATTGTAGAACAATATGCCATAGAGAACCTTATTAATTGGGTGACTATCAATAAAATATGAACATTGTAGGTCAGATCTTACTCTGCCATTTTACCAATTAGTTCCAGCCCAATGCAAAACGACGTGTCAAGATGATTAGAACCCAGAAATTGGGAAGCAATACTGATGAAAAAAAGATCCTGTGTGTACCCTGTCTTATATATAACTCCTCAGTAGGAAACCGTTTTTGTTTTTGTTTTTGTTTTTGTTTTAAGTTTGTTAATTTCGAGAGAGTGCTAGAGCCTGCATGAGTGGGGAGGGAGCAGAGAGAGAGGAAGAGAGAAAATCTCAAGCAGGCTCTGCTGCGTCCGCCCCTGAGAGTCGATTGTGATGAACCCACTGAGCCACGCGGGTGCCCCAGGAACCCGTCTTCATAAGGATTTTCCCCTGACTTTATGCACAGAGGTACCATCATTTGCACATGTTACTCACACTCAGAGCGCCGAAACGAGTTCTCTCAAGGCAGGCAAGTGGCCCCAAGGACTTACGGGGAAGAGTTAGAATCCTGAACTTGTCCCCTGAGAGCAATGGTAGTGACAGACAACCAAAATCTGATGCCAAGATCTTCATGCATGTGCGGAAGTATCCTGGGCAGCAAAACATTTAAATGATTTTACATTTAAATGATTTAACCATTGACATCCCTCCGTATTTCTTTGTAGAGCGATGTTTGCAAATTCCTGCATAGGTTTACCATACAAAGCCATGATGACTGTATCTGGGCTATTTTTCAAGGTTCCAAGGGTGGCTAGGCGCAAAGTTAAGACCCCGATAGCCACCTGAGCTGGATTTCCATTTTATAGTTTTGCAGGAAGTTTTGGTCAGTGATTTTGCCAAGTTACTCTGCGCTTCAAACAAATCCTCCAAGAGCGCGACCCAAGAGAAGTTAGCTGATGTGTCAGCATGGATTCTAAATTGACGTTGGCTCTTTTTACAGAAATTCTTTGCACAACCAGAAATACTAATTGTAATTCTTGTGGGTCTCAAAAAGCTTTCCTTATGTGCTTTCTATTTCCTCTGAAGATTTCTCAAACCCAATATTTCCACTGATTATTCTATTCTTACCCTTTTATTTTCCTCAGTGGAATGTGAGATTCTTGAGGACGAAGTTTCCAGTCTCCGGTCCCCACACCCCCCCACAGCTTCCAGCTCTGGGCTTTGCTGTGGTCAGTATTTAGAAGAAGAAGGAATGAATATTCATTAGGAGATTGCAGACTGAACAGAACCAATGATGCTTCTCTGCTAATTCTTTTCTTTCTTTTATTATGCCCACAAAAGTCAATGTCTTTTAAAGCCTTGTTTTATGAACATTAACCAAAAAATGGAATACCATCGCACGAATTGCCTTCTTCTTCACTTGCTAAATTCACTCACTGCTTAAGTGATTAAATGATGTATCTGAGTATTTACTTACCGAGAAAGAATTCCGCTAACCCAAGAAGAATGTCCCTAGGGGTGAAGTACAAGTTTGAGAATAGCAGCTGACCCTCCATTCTATTCTGTTCAGTTCTCCACGTAATTATCATGAAGAAGTCACCCTGGTTAGCACCACTATGCCACGGGACATAGTTGCACAGTGTTCAAATGTTCTGGTCTTCCAAGAAGGAAGATAGGATGTTTTCTCAAGACTTTTTTTTTTTAAGTTTATGTATTTATTTTGAGAGAGAGAGAGAGAGAGAGAGAATGAGCAGGGGAGGGGCAGAGAGAGGGAGACAAAGGATCCCAAGCAAGCTCCACGCTGTCAACACAGAACCTGGCTCGGGGCTTGAGCTCACTACCTGTGAGATCATGACCTGAGCCGGAATCAAGAGTCAGACGCTTAGACTGAGCCACTCAGATTCCCCTGTTTTCAGATGGCTTCTTGGAGGACCTGTCATTTTTATATGAACCCGGAAGGTTATGGATGTTTTCCATAGGCCTAAATGCAAGGAGTAAGGAGGGGGCATTCATGGCCAAAGCCACCACAGAAACAAAGGCCCCCGAGTGGGAAAGCGAGTGGGGTATGCTTGAGCACCGGGGAGAATTTGTCTGAAACGGCACAATCGTGGATGGCAGAGATGGGCCACAGAGGCTGGACGGTAAATCAGATGCAGTAGCAGAAACTCTTCAACGTTAGAATGAGGAGACGATTTTTATCTAGAAAGCCAGTGAGAAGCTATTGGCACCTGGTATGCTACGGAGTCCTATAATGGCAGCTTTGTAAATTCGGCAGTTTGTACAAGAACCAATGGTGGGGAAGAGACTGGGAGTCGGAGACCGATAAAAGGCCACCGTGGGCTTTATCCATCGCAGCCCTGAACTGCAAACAGCTTCCATGTCCATCAGCAGTAAAATAGATAAATACATTGTCCTCTAGTGGCCTGCGGTAGAAATATACCACAGTGCGTCCTCACTCCATGCCACAACTCGGATGAATCTCCTGGACTGTGTGGAGCAAAGAAGTCCTCACAAATCATTCCATTCGTATGAAGTTTGGGAACAGGCGACACTGCTCTGTAGTGTTGGCCGTTAAGGAGAGCGTCTTACCATTGGGAAGAGTCCTGATTATAGAAAAGGGTGTGAGGTAGTTTTCTAAGGTCTGGGAAAGGAATCTGTATCCATGAGCGTATCCACAGGTAAAAATCCATCAAACTGCACACTTAAGATCTGTGCCCTTGGCTGCACGTATGTTGCATGGCCATGAAAGAAACAGGGCTAGAGCAAAAGAAAAATAAAGGAAACTTAAAAAAAAAAAAAAAAAAAAAAAAAAACCCGCGTCATTGGGCAGACAGAACCCCGGGGCTTGGCAAGCCACTGGCACGAGGACTCCGAGAAGGGAGAGGAGTTGAAGCAGACACTGAAGTTTTCAGGGGCGGGTACATGTAAGCAAAGGTGTGTGTGCCCGTGCGCGGGTGTGCACAGGTGTGCCCGCGTGCACTCGCGCCCGCACAACTGCCTGCTGCCGTAGTAACCCATACGGGGGATGATCACGGTGTGTTAGGTACCATAGAGTTCGGATGACCTTTTGATTTTCAGTGCCACCAACCCTGGCAGAATTTACCTTGGCTCTGAGGTCTGTTCCCTTTGCTCACGCCTATAGAAATAGAAGGGCGTCCTGGAGGTGCCTACGTCCCGCAATCTTCTGCATCCCATTAGCATCCCCCTTGTACGCCGTATGGAGCCCACACTTCACTCCGAGAAAGTCAAATGCGGTCTCACTGAGGTTATTGCAAAGCTTCCACAGACACCGCTCCACATCCAGAAGATTCTGTGGTCGGCGGTTATGGGCAGTTTTCTCTTTTCAGGGTCACTGTGAGCCGAGAAATTTTGATGCTCTCTAGCCAAAGTTTCAAAGGCTACTGGAATTCTGTTAGCGCCAAAGGTCATGAATATGCGCTTCCTGTTCCTGTCTGTTCTATGTGTACAGCTGGGCCCTGGAGAAATGGGTTTTGGGCTCCACACGTGGCCAATTAGCTGTGTTTGGGGCCTTTGAATTTGAATGGAACAGTAAGTGTTTGAAGGAGCAAGTGCACTGGCAGTCATTGGGGGCTCTCTAATGAGCCAGCAGAGAATGCCGGGACAGGCCTTGTAGGGTGATGGATGACAAAGAGGCCGGGCCGTCCCGGGAAATCAGGGGCATTGAGAAACGACTGGGAATACCTTGCGCGCTTTAGAGAAATGCTCTGACCCTGGCTCACCAAAGCCATCTAGGTGGCCCAGCTGCCCCGGGAGCACTTGATAAGGAAGAAAGGTGGGCCGGGTTTAATCACATGAAGAGAACTGTTTTGTTTTCATAGAAGTCTTGATGAAATGACTCTCTAGCCGACTCTACAAAGCCAGCTTGGTGGGTAGCAGCTGCTGACGGGGCTCCGTGCCCGTGGCTGTCCCACATCTGTGTGTGGAGGCTAAACCCATGTTAGGTGCTCCTGAGAACGCCCCTCCCTGGATTCTGTCAAGAGCCAACTTTTCCTGTAAGGGACCGCATGGTAAACAACATTTGGCTTTGACACCTATAGGATCGCTGTTGGAGCTCCTCAACTCCTTTGTCGTAGCGTGGCCCGATGCCATGGCCGATACGTAAGCGGATGAGCAAGGCTGTATTCCAGTCGCTTTATTTATAAAATTCAGTGGCCGTGAGATTTTGTCTGTGGGCCGTGGTCTGCCCAGAGCCACATTCTGGTGACCACTGTGGTCAGGCCTCTACGTGCTGCCACTGAGTGTTGTGGAAAGGTTGTTCACATGGAGTTATCTCTGAGAGACCCCTGGAAAGTTAACCCTCACTGTTTAGAGATTAAGAGGTAAACGGTGGGTGGAAAATCACCAAAAAATGAGGTGTAGGGATTCTTGAGGCCAAATGTGTTTGCAGACCATTGGACACCTAGCTCGTAGTCCGAGATGCACAAGAAATGAATTAGGGAATAAATATCGAATGGATTAAGAAATGGGGCCTGCAGATACGATAGTCTGCCGTTTTCGACGAGTTCCTTTGGAAGCAAATCACTGTAATAGACTTCCAGTGGACAAACCCTGCTGTCCTTCCTCTGGGCTGGCTCGGAGGAGCCCCCGGGCCGGCTCGGAGGAGCCCCCGGGCTGGGCATCCTTGCATTGTGTTCTGGTGTTCCAGATTTGCTCTGCTCTGTTGACACAGGCTTGCTGATTCTGCCCCCCCCCCCCCCCCCCCCCCATGGAAGAGTTGCTGATTGGATTAGAAAGGACATCTGTGCTGGTGCAGGAGAGTAGGGCTAACTGGTCCCCGCAGATTGGATTCTGCTCGTTTGCGTTCTGAGCGCTGTCCTTCCGGCCTAATGAGCTGAGCCAAGTCAACATAACTCTTTACTGGGCTTGGCCCTAGTCAGTCCCCTCAGTAAAAACGAAGGCCGGATGTGCAAATGAAACTCAGAAGCCAGCGCCGGTCCGGTATTGTGCGTTCTGTCCAATGAATAAAGACCATTGCCATTAAACCAAACCAATAGTTTTTCTTGTGGTGTGTCCCATCTAAAATTGCGTTCATACAGAGTGAAGAAGGAGGGACTGTTTATAAAGCTCTATTATCCCCCAGCCAGTGCGGCTGGGTTTACTTAATTTGAGAAGTTGGTCATAATGGGTAACTATTTTCAACTTGAGTAGTAGCATACCCTAATATAACCAGAAATCCTTATCTGCCCAGCAGGGAAGAAGATCAATAATTAGTTTAAATTTTCCACTCTATTTCTGCTCCTAGGTTGATGCTCCTCTCTAGATTTCCTCATGCTCTATTTATCGTCTCACTTTATTTTGCGGTCTTCAATTTTATGTCTTTTATAAGCAGCATAAAGTTGAAAGTTTGAAATATTAATTCTGAGTTTTATCCCTTCACGTGAGCATTTATTTCATTTACACTTAATGTGATTAAAGACGTTTATACGCACAGATTGAAATCTACCCCCTTATTCTGTACCTTGTATTTGTCTCCACGATTCCACGTTCCTTGTTTCTCGTTTCTTGCCTTAATTTTTTGGAAGGAGAGGTGGGATCTGGGCTTACCAATGTCAGGCCCTTCTTGCCACCTTAGGTGACGTGAAGGCTGGGCATGGGTGTGGCCTTCCACAGTCATCCATTCTCAGGGCTAGTTGGTTTAGCAGGTGTTGATCCTTGTAGTGGTTACCATGGGGGGCAAAACATGAATTGTTAGCTATCAAAGTGTGAAGTTAATATTTTTATTCTCTCCTTACGGACTAAAAAGAATATTTAAGCTCCATTTGCTTGCCCTTTTCCTTCCAAACCTACATGCTGTTATTGTTACCGTATATTTTAACTTACCCCCCAAATAAGATGATTTTGCTCGATACACTCAGTGTTTGTTAAGAGTTACCCAAATATCTACTACTTTCTGTACTTTTCTTTCCACATCTTGTACATTTCTTCTGGCATCTTTTCTCTCCTTTTTTTTTTTTTTTTTTTTAGTTTATTCATTGAGAGAGAGAGAGAGAGAGAGAGAGAGAGAGGACGAGCAGGGGGGAGGGGCAGAGAGAGAGAGAGAGAGAGAGAATCCCAGTCAAGCTCCATGCTCCATGCTGAGCCCAAAGTGGGGCTCAGTCTCACAAATGAGATAATGACCTGAACTGAAACCAAGAGTTGGACGCTTAAGCGACTGAGCCGCCCAAGCACCCCAAAATATGTACTTTCTTCCATATGTAGACTATTCTTCTCTGTTTTTGTTTTTTTTTTCTTTTTTAACCTGGTTGATGTATATGCTTTAGAATTTCATTTAGACTGGCTCCGTTGCTAATTAACTATTTTCATCTGGCTATACATGTATTTATTTTGCTTTTATTCTCAAAAGGTATTTTTGCTGTTTGTCGTCTTATTCTTGGTTGGCAATTTTCTCTCCATTCATTAAGGGTATTATTCTACTTTCTTGGAACTTCCATTGTTGTTGAGAATTGAGATTTAATTCTATATATAATTCTTTGGAAGGTGGCCTCTCTTTTACTCTGGTTCCTTTTTAGGATCTATGCATTTCTTGGTGTGCATTTAAAAAATTTTATCTTTGACAATATGGGGGGGGGGGGATTTCTTCCAACTGTGGACTGTTGTCTTTTATCTGAACAAGAGATTCTCAGATATTATCTCTTGAAATATTGCCTTTGCTCAGTATTCATTTGTAAACGTAGGCCAGGTCCTCTAATGGGATCCTGTGTATCCTTTACCCTCTCTTGTATTTACTAACTTGTTGTCTCTCTCTGCTGCAGTCTGAGTAATTAAATCTAATTTATCTTCCAGTTCCCTCATTCTTCTTTCAGCTTTGTTTGATCTTCTGTTAAACCTGTCCACTGAGTTTTTAAATTGAGCTTTTCTCTTTTTGTTTGTATAATTTCTTTTTTTTTTTTATTTTTTTTTTAACGTTTATTTATTTTTGAGACAGAGAGAGACAGAGCATGAATGGGGGAGGGTCAGAGAGAGAGGGAGACATAGAATCTGAAACAGGCTCCAGGCTCTGAGCTGTCAGCACAGAGCCCGACGCGGGGCTCGAACTCACGGACCGTGAGATCATGACCTGAGCCGAAGTCGGCCGCTTAACCGACTGAGCCACCCAGGCGCCCCTGTATAATTTCTATTTGTTTCTTTTTCAAATCTGCTCCATTGCTTGTTATAGTTTCCTGTTCCTTGTAGATTTAAGATGATGTTTGTATTTATATGTTTGCACTTTTTCCAGTTGTCTTCATCTTGAAGACTGACCCAAATGATTGAACTGCTCCTTATTGGAAACTGGATGTCCTTGCTTCAGGCATTCTTTCCCCTATTTTGGGAGACAGCATCCTGCAGTACTCGATTTCATCATCCTAATCACCGACTCACTGCGAGTGTAAATGACCTCTTTCAAGAGTCCGTGCATTTTGTTGAGGCGGGCTTCATCAGCAAACTGATAGCCACCCTTGCCTTCATTTCACCATCAGCAGTAGGTCAGTGTGTACCCAGGGTGCAGGGGGAGAACAAAAAGAAAAGGCCAGAGCCTTATCAGGGAAGGCCCTCTTGGGGGAGCGATGGGTGAAGGATGGATTTGGTCACCCAGTAGAACGTGTCACTGAAGAAGAGCAAAAGACCAAGTCTGGGAAATCTTTATACTTTATGGGTGAGGTGGGGAAAGAAAGGACCAAAAAGGAGACGAGAAGTGTTATTTACAAATCAGGAAAATGGGGCCGCATATGCGGGGAGGTGGGGACTAGTTTATTTTATTTGTTATTTTTTAAATGCTTATTTATTTTTGAGACAGAGAGAGAGGGAGAGAGAGAGCACGAGTGGAGAAAGGGTAGGGAGAGAGGGAGGCGCAGAATCCAAAGCAGGCTTCAGGCTCTGAGCTGTCAGCACAGAGCCCGATGTGGGGCTCGAACCCACGGACCGCGAGATCATGCCTGGAGCCGAAGTTGGACGCTTAAGCAACTGAACCACTCAGGTGCCTTGGGACTGTTTTAATACTTGGGAAAGGTATTACTGAAACAGGTAACCAGGGAACACGATCAGGCAGTTTGGTGGTCATGGATGACCTTTGTGAGAACACTGTCAAAATCGGGAGGTAGGAGTCAGGACCGCTGTGGTCAGGGGTAGCAACATAGGAGAGGATTTATAGTTTAACACCTGGAACCATGAGCAGCACTCTTGAAACTGAACCCAGGTCTGTCTGCAAAGCCGATCACTGAGACCTCAGGTACGCGGCAAGGAAAAGGTTTATTTGAGAGGCAGCCAAATGAGGCAGGAGGGCGAACTTCAGATCTATCCTCCTGAGGGGGAAGAGAATGGTTTTTATAATCACAAGGGTTGAGATTACTTACATATTGGTGAAAAGGAGGGAGAAGTTTATGCCAATTCACGTGGAAAGATAGAACATGCACATTGAGTAGATACATGTAACATACACCCCATGTTCACTTTGGGGTGGAGACTGAACATCAGAGAACAGCAAATTTCAGCCCCTGACAGCAAGAAGGGGTATCTTAGGCCAAGGGGAAGGGGCTATAGGTAACGTATGAGAGACTCTATAAACTGGATGGGCCCTTGCGTTCCTTATCTCAGGTAAGAAATACAGAGACCTTGCCTGTTTGAGAACAGCCTGAGGGCTGGAACAATATCAGTTGACCTTGATTCCAGGCTTCTGTAGCGACAGCCAGTGGATTTATCAGTGAGGTCTAAAAAGAAACAATAGCTGATTTGGGGCGCCTGGGTGGCTCAGTCGGTTAAGCGTCCGACTTCAGCTCAGGTCACGATCTCGCGGTCCGCAAGTTCGAGCCCCGCGTCGGGCTCTGGGCTGATGGCTCAGAGCCTGGAGCCTGCTTCCGATTCTGTGTCTCCCTCTCTCTCTGCCCCTCCCCCGTTCATGCTCTGTCTCTCTCTGTCTCAAAAATAAATAAACGTTAAAAAAAATTAAAAAAAAAAAAAAAAAAAAGAAACAATAGCTGATTAGGGAGCGACAGTTCTCTGAAAAACAAGCTTTAAATTTTCTGTTTCAACCTCATTAACCTTACGGGGCAGTTTCACTTCCAGAGATGGCCTCAGGCTTTGGCAAACTATGGCCTGCAGGCCAAATCTAGCCAACTGCCTGTTTTGTAAATAAAGTTTTATTGGATTGTAGCTCTGCCTATTTCTTTCTTCTTCTTTTTTCTTTTTCTTTTTCTTTCTTTTTTTTTTTTTTTTTTACCTATAGTCTACAGAAAGTTGAGTAGTTGGAACAGATTGTATGACACACGAAGCTAAAAATATTTACTATCCGGCTCTTCACAGAAGATGTTTGCTGATCCCTGAATCACACAAAAGGAGTCGAGTTTTGCTTGTTTTCTTTCCAGTAGTACAGACTAGCATGTTTCAGGCAAACTCCAAGGGAAAAGTGGAGGGGAGAGGTCATAGTAGGAGAATTGTCTAATTGAGGAGTGTGGTTCTCAAGAAAATGGGATGTGGCCACTGGGGGACAGATCAGCTTTTAAGGTGTTAGGAGTTGCCTTGAGTCACTAAAGGCACAAGGGAGAGGAGAGATTGAATATATCTACCAAAAGTTGAAATTGAAAAGTGGGAATGTGGAGAAGGCTCCTGACGAGAGAGTTCAGAGATCTTTATCTTCTTGTAATGTAAAATAGCCAGGAAGTTGAAAAATCTCATCCCTTTGAAGGGGTAAGGCTTTGTGAGTTCTTCCCTGCATTTCCTATATCTTTATAACCAACTCCTTTTAATAATCCTGAGCAGGGGATAGTGTCATTTCTATTGTATACATGTATTTCCTGATTTGAGCTTTCCACTCTTTGATTTCTGTTTTTCCCCTCTTGCTGTATTCGTATTCATTCTCATAAAATTTTCAGAATTCCTCTGGCTTTAAAAGTTTAAATGGAGCTTCTCCAATATCGAAGGTAACGTGTGTAGCGTAATGTAAATGCTGTAAACCACAAAATGGAAGTCCACACCAAAGAGTGAAAGATGGCTGTAAACACGTATCTGGAAGCTGTATTAAAGCTGCTCTGGAGTTCAAAGTTGGCAAATATTTCTGGAATTCACGATAAAACCCGATACGTAAAAACTTAACCCTCAGTCTCGCAAAGGTGGAAGTATTTATGCAATCAAGCAATTATTAATTGCCTTCTATCTATGTCTTCTATCCTTCTTCTGTGGAGAAATGTGTAAATCTAAGGCACTCTCTTTAAGTAATTGATAGTGAAGAGGGAAGACGTAACTGGGTCAATTCCACTACAGATAATAAGAGCCGTGATAATGAGCGAACTCTGGGCACCTTGGAAATAGGAAAGATGGGCATTTGAGAAGTCAGCTTTGAGAAGTTGGATCTAATTTTTTTAATGTGTATTTATTTATTTTGAGAGAGAGAGAGAGTAAGCAGGAGAGTGCAGGAGGGGGAGGAACAGAGAGAGAGAGAGAGAGAGAGGGAGGGAGAGAATCCCAACCATGAGATCATCACCTGAGGCGAAATCAGTAGTGGGACACTTAACCGACTGAGCCACCCAGTGGACTGGACCTAAATGGTTTTAAAGCTTAGGGCACCAAAGAATCACCTGGAGATCTCAGAAAATATGCACTGCCAGACTCCTCCCAGGTCTTTTAGATCACCTTGAGGAGTACATCTGAGGATTCTGTGTGCTTTTCACCTGGTGGTCTGTGGGCCCTACCCTGGAGCCGGTGGGCTAGAAAGGAGGCATGGAGGTTGCCTGGCATTCCTTGAGATGATACCTTGTCAAGATGCTTAGAACATAAAAATCTCAATTTCAAATGATCCTCTAGTTGCTGTGGGCAAATCTGAGATTATGAACATGGAGTGCGTACGGTTTATGTGTGTTTTTATGACTTTTATTTTTTTCGCGTGGCAAGAGACCCGTTAGACCTGTGTGTGTGTCTCTCTCTTCAGGGTGGTGGTCGACTGCAGGGACACGTGACTGAGGGACAGCCTGATTAGAGAGGGACTCTAATTAGTGACACAGCTAACACCGTGAAAGCGGCGGCATCTGCTGCAGTTGCTAAATATAATTGCTAGAGAAAAGTTTATAAATATTCATTTAAATGTATTTCTCAAAGGCTCATGTTTGGAACCACAGCTGTTGGGTTGCCCGAAGAAACCCAAATGCACCGCGATGAGTGCATTCTTAGCGCTAGGAAAAAAACGCTTTATCTTTAACATGCAGGCATTTCAGTAAATACCATGGATCAGCGATTTCTGTAGCTGACATTTTGCATGTCATATTTATTAGTCGGTGTTACTACTTCTACTTTAGATATTCAGTACTTTCTCTGATTATGGCTTTCTCTATTTAAGTTATAAATTGAACTTGTGTCGAGTGACTAATATACTATTTAATGTCTTGTGTGATTAAGTTTTGAGTTTGCTTGCCGGAAAATTTGGCTAACGACTGTTAAAAATGCATTTCAGTTTCTTTTCCAACAGCGATCTGGAAAACTCCTTTCCTTTTAATATTGCAAACAAAGGTTGTTTTTTTGTTTGTAAAAATGTCTGGGGTTAATCTTCCCTTTTGTTATCTTGAAACGAGTGCAGTAATATTTATGCATTGACCACTTACACCAATCTGTCTCCAAATAAGAATGAAATGACAACATTCCACGGACAGTCTCCTAGTGAAGGGGAGGAAAAAATTCTTTTTTCTTTGCTCTCTTAGGTTCTGTAGCTGGGACCATGTGGATGGGACTGAGAAAAGACAGATTGACAAGAGAAGAACGTACAAATTTAGTTAGTGTAAAGTGTTGTGTGACATGAGAGCCTTCATGAGGACATGGAGACTCCAAGAAACAGTTCAACCTAAACATTTTTTTTTTAATTTTTTTTTTTTAACGTTTATTTATTTTTAAGACAGAGAGAGAGACAGAGCATGAACGGGGGAGGGGCAGAGAGAGAGGGAGACACAGAATCGGAAGCAGGCTCCAGGCTCTGAGCCATCAGCCCAGAGCCCGACGCGGGGCTCGAACTCACGGACCGCAAGATCGTGACCTGAGCTGAAGTCGGACGCTAACCGACTGAGCCACCCAGGCGCCCCCAACCTAAGCATTTTTATGCTAGGTTTGATGAGGTGTGCAGCGCCATGGGAAAATGTGGTAGGGCAAAGGACAGGAGGGAGCAGTCGTAACTTAGAGCAAACATAGCAAGGCTTATTTGTTGACTTCCCCTCTGCATCTCCCTATCTTTAGTTGTAACGAGGCTCCTTCAGGGTGTTGGAAGGGCATCTTTGACATGAAGGACTTAGACCTGGGGGAAATAGGAGGTCAGAGAGTCCTTCCTGAATCTGGTGGTTCAATATGCCAGGACGCCATATTTTGACTAGGGTGTTCTGAACTCTACCAACATCATCACCTCTACAGAATTTGGTGGATTTGCCAGAGGGCACAGAGCGAAGACGGAGAGGCTGTGACTGGCCTATGAAAACCAGCTGGTGATCCTTGGGGAGAGATGCAGGGGCCTGAGAATAGCGAGAGCCAGGCATGGATTAAAAATGGGCAGGACTCAACGGGTAAAGGCAGCGGGATGTAGCAACGGCTTCCTTTCCAGAGCTCGGAGCAAGGGAAAAGAGTACCTGTTGAATGGAAGGCCATCAGAGCTAGGTACCAACAAACAAACACTGTCATCTAAGCTTCATAGAAGGGAGCTTCTGTCACTCAGGGAACATTTGGCAGCATCTCCAGACATTTTGGGTTGTCCCAATCAGGAGGGAGGGCGAGGTGCTACTGGCTTGTAGTCGAGTAGAGTCCAGGGAGGCCGCTAAATCAGGAGAGAAGCACAAAATTAAAAATATTCTCAACCGTGGAGTGTTTGAAGATGACACAACCATAGTAGTGTTAGGAAGGGAAGAAAAAAACTTACACCGCCCTTAAGGTTCTGCCAGGTGATTTAAGAATAAGTTGACATGAGACAGAGTAACAGGGGAAGCACCAACAAAAGCCCAGTAGTAAGTATACCTCCAGTATTCTTGGGAGACGTCCAAGAAAACAGAGTAACAGTCTAGAACGACCAAAGGCATCAGCCTCAATACCTTCTTGAGCCAAATACAAAAGATGTTGGAGGTGGGGAGTCCATCCTGGCACCTAACCAGGGGAAACACAGCACCTAAGTGTATGGATATAATGCAGATTCGAGGCGTTGTCTTCTCTACTAGTTTCTTGACATTTAGAGTCTTCCTGTGCTTCCTGGTACAGCCAAGGGGGGCACCCTTACAAATGAAGGTTTCCCTTAAACTTGTAACTTCTAAGAGGAGTGACTTCTATTCAGTTTTTAGAGCTTCTCTTGTGTTTGCAGTTTCCTAAAAATCATCATCCGAAGCGCTCGGTATGCCAAAGAGGCATTATCTAGGTGGCAGAATTTGCTCCCCTATTACAATAGCTTTTATTAAACTCTGATGAATTCTTAGTTATAGTATTTCCTCCTGAGCCACCCGAGATCCATTCCAAGACCCCCAGTGGGTGCCTTCAACCACGGATCGCATACGGATTGCAACCACTGAACCCTGTGTAATGTTTTTTTCCTGTACACGCACACCTACAAGAAAGTGTAATACATAAATTATGCACAGTAGTAAGAACACAACAATAACTAATAATAAAATCGAACGATTGGAGCAGTGCACTGTACCAAAAGTTTCATGAATGTGATTTCTCTCTCCGTATATCTTCTTGTCCTGTCCGCACCCTTCTTGTGATGATCTACTTTTGGACCGCCCTTGATCACAGTTAACGGAAACTGAGGCAAGCCAAATCCTGGGTACGGGAGGACTACTTGTTTTTTTGTATCAGACATAAACAGTTGTGTGGATAGTTTCCGCATTTCCCTTTTCTTATTATTTTAGCTCCACTTAGGAAACGTATTCCTTCACAAGGGTATCCAGGTAAATCCACTGCTCCCTGTGCTTGCTTTTAGCATTACAAAGGGTGCCATAAAAATCCTCCAGGGTTCTAGGCCCTTCTTTTACATTACAAAGCTTGCTTTAAAGACAGGCACCTAACTGCCAGAATGTACTGATCACACTGTCTGGTTTGGAAGGGAAAAAAACCTTTTATAGTTATGGGGATCATCATTGACAATGGTATGTACAGTTTTGCATTTTTTAAATGTTACTAAAATTGTTCAAATTCATATTCTTCACTGAAGAAGGTTTAGTTCTCTCCTTTATTGGCTTTTTGAAATCTCAAGCCAGCAGTCATTTGAATTTTAAGGTCTTTGATGACTGTGGGGAAGGAAACAACTTCCCCTCCACCCTTCTTAGTTGTGGGCTGAGACCACGTTGTAATAAAAGAAAGATCAACGGGACGGAAATGGAAGCTTAATAACATGTATAACTCTCGCATGTATGCTAGAGACCCTGAGAACTTGAGTTAACTCCCTGAAATGACCAAAGCCGTTACCCTAAATACCATCTTCAGGTAAAGACAAGATTTTGGGGGTGCAGAGTCAGGTCTGGAAAGTAAACAGGCAAAGCGCAGTAAACGTGGGTAAGGTTGTGATGCAGATTTGAGTCATTGGTTTTTCATTTTGGTAAGAGTTTCTAGAGATTTGGTCTTCCCCCTTTTCCTGGTGCACGCTTGGAGACACCCTTACAAATGGAGATTTTCCTTATAAATGTAAATGTCTCTTCAACAAAAGAGTAACTTCTCCAGGGTTCTTAGAGCTTCTCCCTTGTGTGCAGTTTCTTAAAAATAACCAGCTTAAAATAATCCTTCTGCCAAAGAACCATATCTTGGGGGAATCACATATCCTGCTCACCTTCAGCTGCGTAAAGTGGAAATCCTTTATTCTGTTTTGTTTTGATGAGAACTTGGGGAAAATATCAGGAATATTTAGGTGAATTGACAACTTGAAAATTGTAAGTTTTGGGATCTCTTGACTCCCTTGTCCCTAAAATATCTAAGTTCCTTGAGATTACAATGCAGCGTCTTTGTCGGACCTGTGCCTACTTAGAGCACACACGTAAAATGAGAGACGGATTTCATGTCACTGCTCTGCCATTTGGTAGTGGGCGTCTTGCAGTTCTAGAGGCTTCAGAAGCACTGTAGCTAAGGGGGCAACATGTGGATCGCGTGCGGGGCCTTATTTGTGCTTTTCTTCCTTAGAAACTTCTGTAACGTGTGAGATACGGTTGCATGTTGGTCAGTGGTACGTGTTCAGGTTTCACACGTGAAGGAGTTTTGTTTTGTTGTTGTTGTTGTTGTTTTTAATGTTTATTTCTTTTTGAGAGAGAGAGAGAGAGAGACAGTGTGAGCTGGGGAAGGGGCAGAGAGAGAGGGAGACACAGAATCTGAAGCAGGCTCCAGGCTCTGAGCCGTGAGCACGGAGCCCGACGCGGGGCTCGAACTCAACGCACTGCGAGATCTTGATCTGAGCCGGAGTTGGACGCTTAAGCGACTGAGCCACCCCGACGCCCTCCTAATATGAAAGAGTTGTTAACTGTGCTGACTCTCCCTTCCTTTTGGCTGGTGGCAGTGGGCTCTCGGTGGAACATGTCACCACTGACATCCTGTGGGATGTCGGGACAGCGTCTAGTTTAATTAAACATACCTTTAAGGGGCCACTGGTTGGCTCACGTGATACAGCCTGCAAGTCTTGATCACATGGTCTTGAGTTCAAGCCCTGCATTGGGTGTAGAGCTTACATAAAAATGCAACAAACCAAAAACATACTTGTAAATAGTTGGTGCTTTACTCTTCTTAGTAATGAGTAGGGACATGGACAGGAAAATCTTTTCATTTCTGTAGAGGCTTGCTTTTTATCCCATGGCAAAATACTTCTTAAAAAACTGTCACTTTTGTTTTCCAAAGTTTCTTTTCCCTATATGCCAGGAGGGTATACTATCTAGTAGATTTTTTTTTTTTGAGAGAGACCTAAGCGTATTTTGTCTGTTATTTTCAGAGAAAAAAACCACTTAAACAGCAAACAAGCAATTAACTCATTTTCAAGAGAAACATACTTGAAATTCTGGATGATTTTGCAAATGGATGTCGATCAGTGTTTCCAATAGTGTATCTTCTGAAATGAATATATATTGTGAATGAAAATGATGAGTATTATCTATCCATACTCTCCTAGCTGCTTGCTTCCGATTCTTGGCAACAGAACGTTCTAATCCACTTTAAACAAAGCTTCTAGATTTGAGGTTTCACTGGGTTCTGACATCATGTATTGAAAATACGAAAATGAACACATACCAGTTAGGTTCCAGGACAGCTAACTGTGGCCAGGGAGGGTAGGCATTTCCTGTCTGAGGGTCAACAGAAACAATCACCTGGTTCGTGGGCATGGGTTGGAAACTGAGAGTCATCGGTTGGAAAATTCAGCCGTACAGCATTTGGGTCAATATATCTCTGTCAAGGTTTTCCTCCAGTCTGAGAGCCGCTGATCCAAGTTTTGCAATGAATTTCGTGCCAGACCTTCAGATTGCTGTATCATGGAGTATGAATCTAAGTTTTTCAAAATTAATTAAACCTTTTAAAATGAATTGCTCTCCATAAAAACTATTAGCAGGGATGGTTCCACAGGAGCACATTCTGTACTGTTAATAATAAAACATGTAGTTAAAGATACAGCTATTTTTTCCGTTTATTAATTTTCATCCGTGTGTGTTTTATAATGTAAATAGCATTGGTACAGTGAGACGGGTTTAGTTTGGCACAGACTAGGTCGGGGGGCCAGCAAAATAGGGCTTAGGTGCCCAAAGAGGCCCTGTGCCCCCTAATTTACATATTGCCTATGGCTGCTTTTTTACCGTGTGGCCTGCCAACCTGAAAATGTTCATAATCTGGCCTTTGGCAGACGTTTTTCTGACCCTTGGCCTAGCTTAATAAGGCGACAATGGGAAAGAGATGTCCTGCCCTGTCTTTCACTCAAGTGATACCATTTCGAATGCCTTGGTGCACGCATTCTCGTACCTGGCCGCGCATTGTGATAGTTCTGTGAGCTTGAAACAAATACCGATGCGTGGCCAAACCCTTAGGGATCCCGACGGAGAGAGTATGGGGTAGGACCCGGACACCAGGACGTTTTCAAGCTCTCCCTCGTAATCTCATGTGCAGCCACATTTGGGAACCATTGCCTTACGGTACTGGACGCTCCTGTTGGGGGGTAAATTTCTCTTTGTAGCTTTGAGATGCCCCCAAGTAGCATTACAGGAACCATTCTTGCCTGCCTGCCTGCCTTTCCTAGCTAAGTAATGCTTGGGGTGAGCCGGCCCCACATTTAGCCGACAGAGGACAGGCTTGGCACCGGTAGCCCATCTTCAAACAAACTTCTTAGGACTGAGGCGAAATGGAAGGAGATTGAGATTCTCCAGACTTCAGGACTTCCTTGTTGTCTTTTTTTCGGTGTTTTCCTTGGCCCTCCGGTGCCTATTTCTGCCACTAAACAAAGAAATTCTTTTGGCAACTCTCTTGGTCATTCTTTTCCAATCAAATGTCAATGGAAGATGATCTGTAGTTCTAGAAGTTTGGACGGGGTCGATTTCTTTTCCTGCATGGTTTAGGAACTAAGGATTATTTCAGTAAAACCCTCTTTCTGAATGCCTGCCACATAATGTTATTTTGTAGCTCTGCTCATGGCTGTCGTTGTAAACACTGTTTATAGAACCTTTATCAGCGTTTGCCTCTGGAATTTATAAAGCACTTAATATAATTTGCTGTGAAAACACTTGCTCTGTTGTTTGTTTGTTTATTTGTTTCTTTAGCTTAATAGAGTGGCACATATGGAGTATTGGGAAGATAGTAGTTTACATCCTATAGAATGGCTTTCAACTCGGAAGCACTTTTAACTTAGCCATTTAAAAGGATTGGTTAGTAAGTTCACACTGCCAGGTACTATTCTTATTTTACGAATTGGGGGAAAGCAGCAAAAGGAGGACTTGGAAACACATTCGAGGACATGCCCCAAGGCGGGGCCAATGGAGGCTTGCCTGGAGCTCAAGGTCCCCAGCCCCGCGTCCTCCCCGCCCCATGCCCCCCATCCACTGCCAGGCTGTTATAAAGCCCTCCCTGGATATAGAACCTCCCCGGCAGATGCTTGTGTAGTAAAACACAGAACGAAATCTCTGCTCTTGCCGTAAGGAAAACGTCTTCAAATTTGGAAAGGCATAAACGCAAATAGATCCATCGAGAAAGGGAGATTTTGCTTTTCAAAATGAAACCAGGGACCGTGGATAGGTGGACTGATGTACGCAGCGGTTGTGAATTAATGCCACCGATGTTCTATAGGAGAAGGTGATAATCGGTCGTGTGTTTTCTCAGTGGTATGATTTAGCATTTGGTTCTGCGGTTTATTTCATTTAGAATGCTTTTGAAAGAGGTGCGGTGGAAACTTGATTAGCCAGGAGATAAGATGAATAGAAATATTCCCAACTTTATGGTACCTGGAAAGAATAAAATCGTGAAAAAAAGTCCTTGTTAGTTGATTAAAAAATTTAATTTCTAGACTAAGTTCCAATGGAGAACCTCTTTGTGTACAATGGAATCATGTTTAATATTCATGGCAGTGACCCTGAGGAAAAGCAATACACTCAATTATCAAACAAGATTTACTTGTCTTTCTGTACTTTCTTTGGCAGCAGGATAAATTTTTTAAATTATCTTAAATATTCCGTAACCATGGCCAAGCCATGTTTATTCACCGAGAACTCTAGTAAATTGAGTATATATGTATTTTTTTATGCTTTAACTGTAAACATCTCTAACTGTAGGTATTTATTATCTCAAGCAAAGTCTTGTGTCAACCAACATATGTTCCAGAGAACACAGTTTTGTAAAATGAGACCTTTTTGGCCACTAATAAAATGGCTAGAGGGTACCTGGGTGGCTCAGTCGGTTAAGCGCCCTACTTCAGCTCAGGTCATGAAATCACAGTTCGTGGGTTCGAGCCCCGTGTCAGGCTCTGTGCTGACAGCTCGGAGCCTGGAGCCTGCTTCAGATTCTGTGTCTCCCTCTCTCTCTGCCCCTCCTCTGCTCGCACGCTCTCTCTCTCTCTCTCAAAAATAAACAAACATTTAAAAAAATTAAAAAAAAAAAAGATGGCTAAGAATTTCTATAGCGGGGACTTAACTGGATAAAGAAGTAAATTATAGCAGTTGTAAATTATAAACCTAGTGGACAGAAGTATACGTTCATACTACTGATTTTTAGCATGACCTGATCTCTGTCCTCAGGACGGTTTCAGTCTCATTGGTAATAAGCGGAGAACCAGTAAGTCAAACTGTGGTTAATGCTGTAAACCCGTGAGCTGCTAGGCTGACTTTCCCAGTTGCATCAATTAAATCTGTAAGGAAACAGGAAGCCTAAATGGATTTAGTTGGCTACTATTCCGGGCTCGGCAAATTCTCCTTGGGTCCCTTGCCCCCTAAGTTCCACAGGGTCGTGTGGAAGCTTCTGGATACATGCTAGGCCCCACAGTAGGTGTGAGTCTCAGCTTAGAGAAACACAGAGCCTAGGAAACTCCCAACTTATAACCAATTTATATGCAAACCTACCCATCCTCCCTTCTGAGAGAGATTCCCTTTCTCACCCTGGAAGCTGAACGGATCGTCTTTGGGGAGAGACTTTCCAATCCTTTCATGCCTCAGAGTACAGCGCAGGTCGGTTGGGGGGAGGTCCACCCTCTCTGTCTTGGTCAGGAAACAAATCTGTGACCCAGGGCTACGCTGTCTCCAGGTTTTAGGCTGTTTGATTTCTCAACATCCTTGGACAGAGGTCTCAGTGCCCTTGACTCACGAGACGTGCAAAATTAGCACCCCCCCCCCCCCCCAACCTGGACATGAGGTGATGTGATGGAAGCAGCTTAAAGGGTGTCAGAGGGAAGGGAGTCAACCTCAGAGCTGATCCATGAAGACAGAGGAAACGACAGCAGTAACGCAGGAAGGGCATTTCAAGAGAGGACACCATGAGGTGGGCATACCGCCTGGTGTGTTCACGGGACTTCAGGAAGAGCAGCATGGCTGGAGCCTCGTGGACGAGCAGGGAGGTGGGCCAGGTTCAGGAAGTGCAAAGGTCGGGTCACTCAGGGCCTGGTGTGCAGTGGTTTGAGTTGGGCCTCCTTCTTGAGATGGGAAGCCTGTGCCTAACTGCTCGCACACAGGGGACCTTCTGCATTTTCAGAGTCTGGCTTTGAGCCAGGCAGTAGGTAAATAAATCAATTTAGCGGGTCGCAGCACAATTTTTAAATACTGAAATTGGACAGAATGGGTGAGAGTGCCTTATATGTAACATATCGAGTATTGTTCCGTGAACCTTTTAATATTTCCTTTATATTAAGTACACGTTTTCCCAATTTTGACGTGTCGTCTACAACCATGGCGGGGCTCGTGATCAATGACGTCACGAGTTGATAAAACACGGCATCAGTGTGCATGTGTGAAGCAGGCTGTTATGCAATATTATTTCTAATGGTGAGTCGCAGTCAGTATTTCACTTCTAGGGCCCCAGTTCATGATAGCGGGTTTGGGGCAGCCTGAGGGAGGGTAGGATATACCGTGTAGAATGGGACACTCCCATTCTGAGTGAGGTTATTCAGAGGAGACGGAAGCAAATACGGTTGTTTCCCAGTCTAACTCTATCAGATGAGCATGTTCCAGCCAACAGGCTTCAGCATCAACAACCAAGTGTATCAAGAAGGGAGGATGCCCGGTGGACAGAGGGAGCCCACCGTGCGCTGGTGGGAAATCAACAGGCATAAAGATAGCCTTTAGCTTTGACCAAGATGAGGCCTTTGGTAGAAGACGCAGGTGCAAGGCTCCTTACAAAGCATGGGGCAGACAGGCTGTCACACTGGGGAGCCAGCGTCAGGAGGGGGAGGCTGCCCCTTACTGGGGTCCCCTCTGAGCACTTCTTACCCAGACAGAACATGTGGCTTGCTCACTGCTTCTCCTTTCCGTTGGTGTCTCAATTGCCCCTACACAGGGGTTCCTTACGTAGAGTATGTTCAGGGAGAGATTCTGCCTGACTGTGCTTTGGGAGAGTCAGGTTTGGGGCCGGAGTTTCTGGGACTAAATGGAAGACCGGCCAAGGTCCTTCTAGTAGCAAGGGCGAGTGGAGTCCGACACTGTTGGATCGGGCTTAGGTAAGTGCCATCTGCATACATCTGAGTTCAGTTGCTTTAAAGGTAAGAGTGAGCCTCTAAGGTAGATCAGTTGATTTAAGGAAGATGAGGAATGCCTTGGCCAGAATAGTGGTGGAGCTTACCCCAACTCCTCCCAGGAGAGGATGGAAATAATGGATGGGCATGCCAGTGACCACAGGTGGGCGGAGCCAACCAGTAGAAGGAAGACAGAAGTATCTGTGTGTCGTGCTTTGGAAGTCAAGCCCTGTGCTTCTTTTTCCCTCTCCAAGTTCCGTCTGCTGAAAGCCTATCGTCATTTCTGTAATGTAGACAGGAAGAGGGAACAAAGAATGATCTTTTCAGCATTCTGATAATGTGTAGTTCAAGTTGTGTAACCTTTTCCCAAGGAACTGAATGTAGTCCTAACATACCATTTTCCAACACGTACTACACAATATGCCCTTTATTAATTTTCAGCAGATTATGACCAAAATTAATCAAGTTGCTGAAGGCTACCCAGGGCCAGTAAATTAGCATGTGGTAATTTGTTCCTCACTTAATTCTTCATTCAAACCGTAGCTTCTGCCCTTACAGCTGGGCTTTACGATATCACGAGGTATTTCTTGAGCTTGACAAAGTGACACATTTTGCTTGCGTTTGTTAACTGTTCTCTGGGATAAACGTTAGTGTTTGTCAATATAATTTTAATGCGTTACGGACAGAAACTGCCATTTCAATGTATTATGAAACAGAAGCTGCTGGTTAACTAAATAAGCGCTTTAAAAATAAACACTGTTGGGGCGCCTGGGTGGCTCAGTCGGTTAAGCGTCCGACTTCAGCTCAGGTCACGATCTCGCGGTATGTGAGTTCGAGCCCCGCGACGGGCTCTGTGCTGACTGCTCAGAGCCTGGAGCCTGTTTCAGATTCTGTGTCTCCCTCTCTCTCTGACCCTCCCCCGTTCATGCTCTGTCTCTCTCTGTCTCAAAATTAAATACACGTTAAAAAAAAAAAATTAAAAAAAAAATAAATAAACACTGTTACAGTGAAAGTTTCCTCCTTTTCTTATTTTGGCTTATCTCTAACAAATTGACTGCTTTATGTTCTTAAATATTAAGGTCTCTAATTATTTCATTTCTCTTTTTACTGACATTAGACTACATTCATGAGTAGATACGTTGATACACAAAAATTAATTACCGTCTCCTTCATCATTATATTTAGAAAGCACTTTCTATTACTAATAGCATTTTCCAATTAAGCAAGATAATGGATGTATTTTTTTTTCATAATAGACTTTTGCTTAGCAGAATCTGGTATTTTATTGTGTTTTAATATTGGAATGACGAGAAGTTCTACACATTCAATAAAATTTTGCGAGGACAGAAAACAGTTTGGTTTGATTCTTTGTCAAAGCTATAAGCCATTTAATGTAATCTCATTTGGGTTTGTTTTTATTTCTATGAAGCTTCCCTTACCCAAAACACAAATTAAAATATGCCAGAAGAGGAAAATATTTTAAATTAATCTAATTTGTTTTCCTTTTTCTACTCTGCAAAAGTAGTATTTGCTGTATAACATTATGTCACAGTTTCGTATATTATTTTGAGGTGTTTTAAATAATTTTTTTAATGTTTAGTCTTGAGAGAGAGTGAGAGAGACACAGCGTGAGTGGGGGAGGGGCAGGCAGAGAGAGGGAGACACAAAATCTGAAGCAGGCTTCAGGCTCTGAGCTATCAGCACAGAGCCTGACGCGGGGCTCGAACCCACAGACCGTGAAATCATGACCTGAGCCGAAGTCAGATCCTCAACCGACTGAGCCACCCAGGCGCCCCAGAATTCGAGTATTTAGAATGATTGCACTCGCAGGCTGTGTGGTCTCTGGGGCAACTACTCAACTCTGCCCCATAGCACAAAAACAGTCATAGATAATACATAAAAAAATGGATGTGGCTGTGTTCCAATAAAACTTTATTTACAAAAACAGGCTGCAGGCTAGATTTGGCCCGCTGGTAGTTTCCCAACCTCTTCAAACCCTTGTTATTTATTAAAAGAAGAGGTCCTCTGCCACTTTAGGAAGTCAGATGATTAGATTACGCTCCACCTCAGTCCTTCTGAATCAGAGTCTACGTTTTAATAAGATCTGAAGGAAACTACTCTGCTCCTTAAAGTTGGAAGAAAACTGCCCCAAATGACCCTTCAAAGAGAAGCAAAAATAGCTCAGAGAAGGTTCTGGGAAATGAATAGTGTGTTGACTGGCTTAACTCTAGGCTGAGTGGGTAGGGACCAAGTGCTAGAATGTGGAGATCTTTATCTGAGGCACCAGTAACCCCTATTTTCTGCCCTAGATATTCTCATGGTTTACCCCGTTTTTAGGGGAAGAATCACGTAATTTCTTGCCCTTGAAAATATTGGCTTCGGGCACTGGTGCATGAGAGAGTCGGTGGGGTGATTTTTTTTTTTTTTTTTTTACATACAGATGTTGACATTTCCTTTTCAGGCCCTGTGTCACCCCATTCTGTACCTGGCATTGCCAAGTCCCCCTTTGTGTCCTTTTCCCAGTTTGATCAACCTTCCCATCCATTAATCCCTTTGACTGTATCTATGCTTCCCAGTCTCTGTCACCACAGGGGTTCTCAGCCTTCACATTAGGGCCTTTTGGGGCCAGACTCATCCTTGTTGTGATAGTCAAAAATGACTCCAGTAATCGCTTAATGTGCTTTCTGGGGACAAAACTGCCCCAGGTTGGGAACCACTGAGTCACAGGGATACTAAGAAATAAAGGCCTTGCTCTGTGATCTCGGTGCAGCCAGAAGCCCCGGACATTGGCCTCCAGGCTCAAACATTGGCTGCTCTCATCCAGTGAGGTATGATAATGTTATTTTCCATGTGAGTCATAAAAAGCCACAGCATCCCTGCCCTGTTTCTCCAGGCCCTGCCCCTCCATTAGGTCTTTATTCTCTCCACACTGTCGGCCTCTCTCCAGCTGCCGGGCATCCTCTTTCCTGTTTTCTCTCTTCCTATCGGTTCTTGTTCCTTTTTCTTCTTTATATTCACTTTAAATAATCTCAAGTGGAAAAAGATAAATATGTATTGTCTGTCTAGAATTTTGAACTGGAATCTCTCATCATAGTATTCTATAAGATAATATACTAGGGACTGGGAAACAGCTTGACTTTTATACTTTAGGGATTTTCTTTCAAATTAGAAATTTGCTATTGCTTAGTGTTCATTATGCAGTCCATACATCTATGTACTGTGTTTTAAAAAATCATCATCAAACCACTTAAATTGTGTAGCTGATTTCCATGACAGGCTCGTCACAAGTCAGGCTCGTAATTTGACAGTTAGTTGTGAGGAAGAGAGCTGGCGTTTGCTCAGTTTTGTGTGAATAATGACGGCCCTCAGAAAATCTTCCCAATCTCATCATGCAGAATTCATTTACTCCTGTAAAACAAACAAAAAAAACACTGTATATTATGCCATGATTAAAATATTAAGATTCCAAATATTGAACTTTATTTTCTATTTGGTTATTTCCTGAACTTGTGATATGCAAATTTGCTGTTCATTCAATCGGCCCGACTAACCCTTGCCAGAATGAGTGAGTCTGGGTCAGCCAGAGATCTGACTCAAATGTACTACCTGAGATGAAAGTACTTCATAGCAGATCTGATTTTCAGTGTCATTTGGCTATTTAATCACTTCCCAAAGAGAAACAGATGATTACATCTGTACCGGTACTCCCGCTAGTACATTCCATGCCTTTGTGAATGTCATAGATTGATTACAAAATTGGTTCCATCCATGTTCCTTTCACAGTGACATTTCAGTCTTTGTGCCATCGTGGGGGTTGATATTTCCTCCCATTGAGCGTGGGATGGCCTTGTGGCTTGCTTTGACCGATGGAATGCAGGTGCAGTAATGCTGCACCTGTTCTGAGTCATCTCCCTAAGAGTCCCTGCACATCTGTTCTGTCTTTGTTTTGGGACAGTGCCCAGCTCCCATGAGAATAAGCCAGGGTAGCCTGCTGGAACATGACAGACCCCGTGGGATAGACACGAGCCATCCCAGCTGAAGACACCAGTCCTAGCCAACCCAATACTGGCTGCGGATGCTTGAGTGAGCCCAGCTGAGACTAGAAGGACTGCCTCGCGGAGCCCAGTTCGGTTGCGAGCGTGCAGAGCTGTGATATGTGGTTGTTGTTTTAAGCCACCACATTGGGGGTGATGAGTTATCTAGGGAAAGATAATTAAAACAGTGAGAATTGGAAAACAGTATCCTTGTTGGTGTATGAGTTAGATAATGGCTCCCTTACTCTGGCACAGGCCTTTCCAGAGCGCACGCCATTACTTCCTCCCTCGGTTTTCTTATGCAAGACCACAGCATTCCCAATTGGCAGGAGGAACCACGAAATCTAGTGTCAGGGTGCTGCACCCCACTCTGGGCACACGTATAAGAGAAGCCTCGTGGTCTCCAGGAGCGAACATCATGTCTGTCATCCTCTGACAACCTGAAAGTACTCACTGGCTACCAGAAATTACTCACCTGAGGCTTTTGTTTAAAGGCAACAGATAAGGTGCATCAAGAGAAAGCAAATGTGGGCAGACAGTGGAATCTGAGAGGCATTGGCATTGGCGTTGTTGGAAATGCCTCTCAGACTTTTCTTTGAGGGCCCAGGGCGGTACTGAATCGCTGGCTTGAATGCCAAGATCTGTGTGAGGGATCTCGGCTTTGGGATAGTTCAGAGTCACTGTTAGCGCTCTGCACTCCTGAATCCTCTTGGTCATAATCCAGCTAGCTTCTTCAAATTGGTTAGGTTCTTGCACATGATCGATAAAGAACCTGACCAGGGGCGTTTCTAACCATAAAAAAAAAAAATACACCATGAATCCCATTGCCCTTATCTTGCCCATGAGTCAAAAGCCATCCTTGCAGATAAGATGGAGTTTTCCCTTCCAGTTGGAAATACTTCCATCCACAGTGCCTCAGTTTCCTTATTTGTGAAATGGCGTTAACTTACAAACCTTCCAGTAGGATTGCTGTGAGGATTGTATGACGTGATTCCCACAGAATACTTTTAACAAGTGCCTGCAACTGGGTAAACACTCAAAAATACTGTTCCTAATTAAATGAAGAACACTCAACCAGGAGCCAGGCATTGAATTCAAGCAATGTGACCTTGGACACAGCATCTCAGCTACCTGGGCCTCAAGTTGCTCGGATGATCATGGCTGTCCCATTCCATGATTGTTATGTACACTTTCTATTGAAATAATGCCTGAAAACCCAAGTAAGAGAGTGCTTATGTCATCAGGAGTGGATGCAGGCTAACATGTAATAGGCGGAAAAGCTAGAGAAACGCCTTATTTGTTCTAACTCTGAAGGGATAGTGTGTAATTTTGTGAATAACCTAGTAAGCGAACTTCTGAGAACAAGTAAACCAGAGGAGGCTTGAGTTGTAGGGAAAGTCATCGAGAAGAGGGAAGAGGGTTGAGAAACTTGGCCTTGAAAATCTGGGCGTCACAGAGAAAAATCTTTCTTGGGTTTGGTGTTGGGACTCCATTGTGGTCCATGAACCACTGGTGATGAGTGAGTTTGTGCTACGCGAGACCCTTAAGTTGGGGTGTCACTTCTGAAACACCCCTGAGCATATGAAAGTAGAAAAAAAGGGTGAGTGAAAAATCTTGGTTTGCCCAGTGCCCTTCTTAACTAATCCTTGATTTCACCTTTGAAACAATATTTTACATGTACATAAATAACAGAATTATCTATCTATCTATCTATGTATCTATCATATCTGTCTATTTATAAAGCTCCCGCATATACCTTAAGAGGTTGGCATTTGGTTATTTAAAGTAAAACTTTTATTAGGTAAAAGTTTAATTGCTTGATGCCAAAAACTTGTTTTTAGAGCTGCCAAGATATAGAAACAGCAGCCTCATTCAATCTAAATCTAAAGAAACAAGTGAGTTGATCAAATGTGGTCATTGGATCCACAATAAGTAGATGAAATCTGAATACTTACACACAAATATGATTCAATGCAATTTGTGTCCCAGATTACTTCAGCATTTGTACTGGGATTTAGTTTGAGGAAAGAGATAAATTGTCATTTGCTTATTTTCATTCGAACCTCAATTAGAACTAATATTAATACTTAAGCTACTAGTTAATTGATAATCCTGAAATTAGGGGGTGTTTTTTTTTTTTTTTCTGCCCCTGGCATTTTTAAAAAATAGAATTTTCACATTGCTTAGCAATATAATTTCACATTTATAAAGTAAAATGAAATCCACTAATAAATCCCACTATATTGTTCTTTCCTCTTGAAGAGTTCACAGAAAAGCTACTGCCTCAGTAAGCAAGGTGCCCTTGCAATCTGAAAACAACATATGGGCAGAGTAAATATAATCCCGATTAAGCTCTATTTTATATAGAATGGCAATATAGCCAGACATTTTAAATACCTGCAACTTGTCAGCCCCTAATTTGTTGTTTTCCACAGGACCAGCACAGTATACTACACTTTTCCTAGCTACAGATGTTTGTCATTTTTTACCATAATAAACGTACCAAAAGTTTTTAAAGCATTATATTTTTCTATCCCATTTAAATATAAACATCTGCCTTAAAATTGGAATAAAGTCTATGAGTCATCGAAAAAGTGACATATTTTGTGGGCCATATTGCACTCACTCTAGAAATGGGCTAATTTTCAAAAATTATTATGGACAGGCAATTATGTGCTTGAGATTTTGCAAGCACGTATGATTCATTACCTAATCCACACTGAGTCACTTTTGCGTTCAGAATGTTTTTGTGAGGAGACAGGCACTAGGGAATGTTTTGTTTTGTTTTGTTTTATTCTGTTTTGTTTTTTCTTCTTCTCCCTCCACCCCCCCCCCCCCAATGGACTCGTTGAGAGTGGACATGATAAAAAGTAACTGAGATTAGCCTATGTTTAGGAAAAAGGAACTGCGGTAGCTTCAGACATACCATTGCTGACAAAATGAATTCTTCTTCTTACAAGTTAATCAGAAAAAGAAATTTGTCGGGATGCTCTAAAGCCTGCGATGTGTTCTCCCTTGTGAACATTAAAATCTGGGCTACAGATTGATATTGTTATACTTTCCAGTTTCTGCAAAATTTGGGTTAACCTTTCATGCCCCTTGCGGTCTATGATGTCTAGCCCAGTAAACTTGTAACCATAACTTTTTCCACGAAAGATTAGACACAAGATCCACCCCCTTTTATGCTTTAATGCCACGCGACCAAAGTTTGTGTGTGGACGGTATTTAATTGGACCTGGGGAGTCCTTCCAATGTTCCACGTAATTTATATAGAAATCCTGCATGCTCCTTGCTGGAAGAAACATTCACACATGTACCTTTTTATTGTTGTGATTACCTACAAATTTGTTTTCTTTTGGGTCAAAAAACCACAGTAATGTCCACTCACAAGATCATAGGTGCATCAGGTAAAGGTAATGAACAGGCTTTCCCGGGTCCTTAGATAATGTGTAGACTTTTCAGGTGTGAAAGATACAACAAACTTCTGTGGTTCTTTATCCTTTTCCTTGAAAAGATCCCTGTTTTATACTGAGTAATCATATCCTCTTATCAGGAGATCACTGAAAGGGCCTTTATGTCTCTTGCCCTTACAGAAGTATCATTAGTATCTACCTTTTCGCTGGAAAGTAAGTTTGAGAATAACTCCTGTCTTATTTTCTTATTCAGGGAAAAGTCCTGCCTTCAGTTGCTTTAAATGTATGAATTGACTAGCTTCAACCTAGTCACCTGATTTTCATGCAAATCAAGTTGCCTCCAACCCTGTGTATCTTCTCCTCTTTCCTCCTTTCCTTCATTCTTCCATTCTTCTCTCTTTGTTACTTATATTTTTCGTTCTCGGCTTGATGTCAGGTCCAGACTATCTATGTATCTGGCACTTCAAACCTTCACCCCCTCAAGGATCTGTCCTCGTGGCAACGTAGAGGAGGCACTGAGAAGTCCGTGGATCTGACAAGTCAAGGTCAATGACAAGAGTTGAATGCTGTGCAAATTCATTGTAACTGTAGACTTCTTCTAAAGGCATACATTCTTGGGAAATGAGGAAGTTTCTATACCGTCTAAGCTGTTAAGCTTCTTCTCTGCTCCTCAGTATAAGCAAGTAAGGTATTCGTGGAACTATATTCATTGATAAATGAGACAATTTATATAATGGTAGGTAATAGAGATATCGCGGCCCTTGTGAATGTTAAGTGACAGTTTTAATTCTTTCAATTCAATCCAGCAAACGTTTATTGTGCACCTGAATGTGACAGCAGTGGTAGGAGGTTGGACGGTACATAGCACTCACCCCCAAGGAGCTCACAAGTGGCAAAGGGAAAGAGATACAAAGATACCATAGTACACCTTGGACAATGAGTATTACTTACTTACTAAAATGAAACCTTCATGATTTTTATTGTCCCATTGTCAGATGATACAGTTGAGGTTAAACAATTCTTTGAAAGTCAGAACACCCTTGCATTCCTGCCTCACTTATGACTAACCCAGAGGGCTGTTGGTTTTCCATTTTCATGGGGAAGACACTGCATTGGGATTCAGAGCTCTGGGCTAGTTTGTGCGACCTCCTTAACCTCTTGACTTTTTAGAAAGTTGTTTTGGCTTTGCCTAAGAGTTTTGTTTCAAATAATCTATCAGCTCTCCCCCAACACAAACAATCTATTATGGGTCTCTCCTCTTAGACTAAGTATAGCCCACATTTATTTTCTGGGACCATTTCTCTCCCCACTGACACACTTTTACTAGCAACTCTAGGATCCTCAAACGGCAGTTTCTATCAGGAGTAGAATGGGCGTTCTTATTGCCTGTTCCTGCAGAGCACATTTTTGTCTTCTCAGCCTCTCCATAGCATTAAAGGGGAGCTGAGGTTTGCATCCTCACATTCCCCTAAACTATTTCCCCAGACAAAGGAGTCGCTCTCTCCCAAGGAGGAATGTGGCTTTTTTTCTTTTTTAAGAGTAATTAGCTTCCAATTGCATCAGCTCTGACAGTGCCATATAGTTTGTCCTCCGTCACCTCACTTGTAACTCTCATTTGCACAAAGACATTGACTGCATCTTTTGAAGAGAACTGAAGGACTCACTGTAATGTTCATTGTTGGTGACTTGAGCCTTCCCGGTTGGGGTTTTAAATGCAAAGGCTTCTATCGAGTGTATCATATGATTTCTCTGCAAGTGACCTGGTTTAAGGAAATGAACTTTCTCATTTTCAAGATTTTTTTTTCTGTTATAAAGGACAGAGAGATGGCAGGAAGTAAGACTGGTGGCCATTTTAATCATAGATTGAAATCCTCCCCAGTTTTGAGGATTGATATGCTAAGGACTTGTTTTTTTCTGTATCTTCTTTTGGGTAACTGGTCTAGGCATAATAAGGTATGGGATTCAGCTGAATGTTGCCATTGCAGTCCCAGACATGCCTTCTGAAGAGGGGGAGGTCAAGGCAGATACCTCTTTTTCTTTTTATTTGAAAAAAAATTTTAATGTTTATTCATTTTTGAGAGAGAGAGTGCGCGCGCATGCACGTGAGTGGGAGAGGGGCAGAGAGAGAGGGAGATTCAGAATCCAAAGCAGGCTCTAGGCTCTGAGCTGTCAACACAGAGCCCGATGCAGGGCTTGAACCCACGAGCCGTGAGATCATGACCTGAGCTGAAGTAGGTCCCTTAACTGACTGAGCCACCCAGGCGCCCCAAGATACATCTTTTCTTAAGTCGGGGCACAGAGCAATGCCCGACACGTAGGTGATTCACGACTGCAGCTAGATCAGCGGACATCACAGATACTGTTTACGGAACTCTAACATCTCACACAGGAAACCTTATCTTGGGGAAAAGGCCAGAGGATCTTTCCTTAGAAGATCCTTTGTGGACTTCTAAAAACCATTTTGGATTTAGCTGAGCAAATTTGTCCCATGCTGGGCATGAAAGGTCATACAGTTGGTCCAGGAAAAATGTCCCTGCTTCAAAATCAAGCTTTTCTCATTCTTCTGCTTTGAGGAGAGGAGAGGAGATTGAAGAAGGCAAGCAACGTGCTGGAGAGCTATGAGGTTTTTGTTTTGTTTTGTTTTGTAAGCTTTATTTATTTTGAGAGAGAGAGAAAGAGTGTGTGTGTCGGGGAAGGGCAGAGAGAAAGAGAGAGAGAGAGAGAGAGAGAGAATCTGAAGCAGGCTCCGTACTGTCAGCACAGAGCCTGATGCGGGACTCAGACTCACCAATCATGAGATCAAGAGTTGGATGCTTAACCGACTGAGCCCCCCCAGGCGCCCTGAGAGTTGTGAGCTGTTGATGGGCAACAGGTCTGCGTTGTGGGGTAGTGAGTGCTATGCTGGCAGGCCTCCCCAGGGACCAGACGCCCCGGAATGGCACAAGCTTCTGTGTGATGGGACAGGCAAGCGGGGAGTGGAGAGAAGTTCGCGTTTTCAGTGGTTAGGATGGCAGTACAGACCGAAGGTGTGAAAAAAAAAAAAAATCTGTCCACAGTGCCCCAACTGGGGAGCAATTCTAGCAACTCAAACATGACAAAAATGATCATTAAGTTCACGCAGTATATATTCCTTAGCTTGTGGTTAATGCCAGAATTAAAGATGATTTTTTTTCAGAGGCAAGTATTCGTTAAGAGACTCTTATGTTTATTAGTTCAATATCTTTTTAATTGCAAAAGTGAGATAAAAATTATCAGCCCTCCCTTTGTTCAAGAACATGGAGCTATTTAGAATCGTTAATTGAGGATCCTGAGAGAGGTTGGATGTACCTGACTAGAAACAGCTCAGTTAGGGGGCACCTGGGTAGCTCAGTCTGTTAAGCATCTGACTCTTGATCTCCACTAAGGTCATGATCTCATGGTCTGTGGGTTCAAGCCCCGCGCTGGCCTCTGTGCTGACAGTGCGGAGCCTGCTTGGGATTCTCTCTCTCCTTCTCTCTGCTCCTCCCTCGTTCACGCTCTCTCTGACTCTCTCTTAAAAATAAATAAACACTTTTTAAAACAAAAAGAGGTAATGGGTGAACATCCTTCCTTTATATGGTTATTTGGTTTACCATCAATTTATAATGCCGGAGCCCACCTTAATGATGAAAGCAGCTTTAAAAGGGGGGATTAGCATATCATCTGTATAAATTTGCTTTTGACTTTGCCTCCGACTGAGAAATCCACCTACATTATTCACCCTGCTGTCCCTTCACTCAGTAAACATTTCTTGAGTTCCCATTGTCAGCATTGATTGAATACCTACTACGTTACTGTCCCTTTTTGGTGTAATACAAACAGAAAAGAAATCTCTTATCTGGAAGAATTCACGCACCGTTGGAAGAAATAGTTCAACTACAAACTGGTAAGCGTTAGAAAGACATAGAAAGTACTTCAGAAATTCAGGAATGGTTGCTTGAAGTTACCCAGGTGCATGAAGCCATTAGGAGGGAAGGTACCGATGTGGAGTATATACTCCCCGGACAAGCTTTGCCAGGCACGGGGTGCGGTATTTTAAGTTTTACAAGGACCATCAGATGGCATCATTGTGGCCTTTTTTAAATTTTTTTTTAAAGGGAAGGGAGGCTTCCAGAGCGGAAGCCACTCACGCCAGAGCAAATGCCCAACCAGGACTAGAACCAGGATTTCAGTCTCTGTTCAGTTTGTTCAGGAGACCATCTTGCCACTGTTTCATGTGGGCTTTTGAAGGGTAAGTTAGAGTACACTGTTCAGTGAGTAGAGAAAAGGAAATTTCGACCCGAGAACAGAGCTAGTGGAAAGGCACTGAAATGTCAGAACATTGTTGAATTGGGCCAAGCGTTTTGGTGGAAGGGCAGCAGGACATAAGATCATTTTATTGGACCAAATCATGGCTTTTGAAAGTTACAAGGCCCTTTGCCTCTGTTGGGCAGGATACGTATAGTTCTTTTTCAGATACCAGACTTCTCTGTGTGGACTATGGCTCGTTGCTGGTTTTTCCTTTGTTCTTGCCTTTATGCCTCGATGTTTTATATCGCTAATCTTCCTAACCTATGGTAAACCCGTGTCTGTGTGTACATCCACAATTTGCTCCTTACTGTCTGACAGATTTTATTCTTTTGGCATTTCTAGGATCGTACGAAGTAAGAGAGCAGGCATAACGTGACCAACTTGCTGACATACCAAGGTATCATTAGAAAAATTTTAGATTAGGTAATATACAAATTTGGGTGGCATTCAACTGTCTCAATGGCAAAGGAGGTTTCTTTTTTTTTAGAAGTTCCTTTTAACGTTTATTCATTTTCGAGAGACAGAGCGTGAGTGGGGGGAGGGTTAGAGGGAGAGGGAGACGCAGAATCCAAAGCAGGCTCCAGACTCCGAGCCATCAGCCCAGAGCCCAACACGGGGCTCATACTCAAGGACTGTGTGATCATGACCTGAGCCAAAGTCAGATGCTCAACCTACTGAGCCACCCAGATGCCCCAAGCTGATTTTATTTTAAAAGATGTTAACAATCCCTCGAGTGACATTTTTGCAGTGAAAGTCAGTACAACATTTCAGTACTCAATGCTTTTCAAACCTACTTCCATAGTTTCATAAACATTTACTTACGAGGAAAATGGTCTATGGACTGTCGTCAAAAAATAAAGAAGACAGACTGGAGCCAGCAGAGAGAACAATCAGTCTAGGAACGCTGAAGGTTGGTTGGCATTTTGGGGGGAAAACTGAGAAGATTGCTGACAAAGAGGTCACAGTGAGAATTTTGTCCTTTTCTAAGCCAATAGCCATCAAAAGAAACCATCTATGTTCTTACAGATTCTGAGGAAAATCTTGAGGTTTGAGCTGAGAAGTACAAATGACTCGTCTCTGTGTTAAGCTGGGTATAGTTCATAGATCTTGATTGTAGGTTCTTGTGTGCCTTTAAGCGTTTTTTTTTTAACGTTTATTTATTTTTGGGACAGAGAGAGACAGAGCATGAACAGGGGAGGGGCAGAGAGAGAGGGAGACACAGAATCTGAAACAGGCTCCAGGCTCTGGGCTGTCAGCACAGAGCCTGACGCGGGGCTCGAACTCACGGACCGTGAGATCATGACCTGAGCCGAAGCAGGCTCCAGGCTCGCATGAGTGTGAGGGGGAGGGGCTGATAGAGAGGGAGACACAGAATCTGAAGCAGGTTCCAAGCTCTAAGCTGTCCGCACAGAGCCCCATGCGGGGCTTGAACTCATAAGCCACAAGATCATGACCTGAGTGGAAGTCAGATGCTTGACCAACTGAGCCACTCAGACACCCCTCAAAGAAATGACTTCTTAATGCTTACTTTCCCATTACTGCACCAAAAAGCCAATGACATTCAAGTCATATTAGGTGAACTTTCTGCAATCAGTGTGCTGGCCTGATAATTGGGATCTCATACATTGATTGCAAACTTCCTGTTCATTTATAAACTTCATGCCTCCAGTCTTCAGCTTAGGTTAGATTTTGGGGTTTTAGTTTTCTCTGTTTGCCTTGTTTTTATTTTCAAATCAATTTCCTTATTTGTAAAATGACTGGGCTTGAGGCCATGATGTTTCAGGTTCTTTAAGCTTTGGATTCTGTGTGCCTAGAATGATCCTTCATGAAGGTGAAGGGTCTTTGCTTCCCTTTGTCTTCACGGCATGAAATAATTTCTCAGAATTGCATTGTTTTAAGAATCGAATCTAAACCTTGATCAGAAAGTAATGATGCAAAGAAGAGAAGCATCCTGAACCTTTGGTCTTTTTTTCTTTGTGGATACGTTGTTGATTTTACTAAAACCCACAAGGTGAACCCAAACCCGATTGCTCTCTAATTCATGGGGACTTTTGTGTCTTGATTACGGACTCTAGAAGACTGGTTTTCCCAATTTGTTTTCCCAATTTATTTCCCAATAAACTGGTTTCCCAATTTATTATTATCGTGTTAGTTTTATTAACATATACCATTTACGGAGCGTGTGTTTGTGTTGCAGGCACTCTCTTGTTTGACCAGATAGTTTGTACTGTCTTCGCTCACAGTTAAGGAACCTGAGGCACAGAGCAGTCAGTGACATGAGGTCACATAACTGGCATGTGACAGATTCAAGGCTGTATCTGTGACTCAAAACCTTGAGCGCTTAATTGTCTGCCATATTTGTTTTTTGGGGATCAGTTATACCTGTTGCACATAGTTCTGTATTGTTTCAGATCTCCTGACAAAGTGGATGGACCATCCTTGATTCCAGGATCTTGTCAAAAAGTCCTCCTGTCAGATATTTTCATTGCCCTTGGAATTAAAATTCTAAAAGTCCTGGGGCATCATAATTAAATGGAGCTCTAAGCTCATGTAGAATTGCTTTCTGCAGGAGTCCTAGAGGGAACCTTTTTGAAAAGGGTAATTGGAAAGAAAAGATTTCATTAACAAAATATTGATTTTTGTCTCTGGATTTTGCCACATATCTTGAATCTTTTAGAATTGACATTCCGTGCAGTCGAGGAATTCAGATTTGTCGCCCTGACCCGCACATCCCCTATGTTTGAACTACTAATGCACGTGAGCTGACCAATTGATACTCATTCATTTAACAAACACTTGGCTTTGGTAGTGCCTTCTTGGAGCTGGTTACAGAGCAAGACACTGGAAAAGGAATTGAAACAGCTTTTGTATTCTGGCTTTCACAGTCTAAAAGTGGGAGACGTGTCTGAAAGTAAATAGGCGTATTTCTAAAACCAATCGCTAGGACTTATTGAATGTTTTTCTGAGCCCGCTACTGTTCCATGTTCTGTACAAACACTGTCTCATGTAGTGCTCACAACACTATAAACAATGTGCTATTTTAATCCCCATTTTGTATTTGAGGAAGAAACTGAAGCATGAGGAGTTTAAATGACTTGCCCAGGGTCACGCAGTTATTGGGGGTAGAAGCAGAAGCTTCACATCAGGTCACATGACCCGGAACCTGTACCCTAAATGGGGTCTTCGGTGGGTGGTGAACTCTAGCTGATAAGCTTTGCCGAGGAGGGGGCTTTGAAATTTGGTTGTGATTGACAAGTTGACCCTGCCCTCCAGATTCCGAGACCGGGGATGGGAAGGGCACTCCAACCTGAGGAAATATTTGTAACATAACGGAGGTGGAAAGTAGATAGAAAATGTCTGTGAAGAAGTCAACCTGGTTAGGAATGCCTTGTGTGTAAGTGATGGGGCCCGAAGGTGGGTGGGGGTCAGTTGGTCGAGGTCACCCATGGCCAAACGAGGCAAACTATCTGAAAACTACACACAACGGACCACACATCGTCTTAACTACATTACTTCTTGTATTTCTCATCATCAGGTCGTGTAGTATTATAACCACGCCCATTTCACACATCAGGGAACTAAGGATACAGAGATTAACGTGCCCGACGGCCAAGACTAGTAAGAAGAGGTACAGCTGGGAGTCAAAATGAGGAAGTGGGGTTTTAGAGACCGTGCATTTTTTTTTAAGTTTATTTAATAATTTTTGAGAGAGAGTATGAGCGGGGGAGGGGCAGAGGCAGAGGGAGGGAGAGAATCCCACACAGGCTTCCTGCACTGTCAGCGCAGTGCCTGACATGGGACTCGAACCCACGAACTGCGAGATCGTGACCTCAGCCGAAATCAAGAGAGGTTAGCGACGTTACTGGAGCTGGGTTGGGATCTGGAAGCGGGAGCTCTAAGTTGGAATTTTGGCCCTGCCCTTCTTTGGTCGCCGTGTGACCTTGGACAAATGGATGAACTCCTCTGCCCTGATCTGCTCATTCACGGAGCGGCACATGCCACAGAGCTGGGGTAATTAATTCTGTTTTGGCTGCACTGATCGGCGGGTCTCATCAGGCCACCCATCTGGCCCTGCCACTGAGTCAGTTGGAAATGCGCGTCCGCAGCTCAGACAAAAGCGGTCCAGGCTCTGAACGGGACTCGGGAGGCATCTCCAGGGATGTGCTTGAAATTGCTAAGTGGGGATGAGGAGAGGGACGAGAGGAGGGAGGGCTGACGGAGCCCACGTGCCTGCTCCTGAGATGGGGTCAGGATTGAGAAGCAGGTTCCCCAGGAGCACATCCCATTTTTCTAGGCCACGCGTTCCACAGTCGCTGTCTTTCCTGAGATGTGAGACTGTGGCTGCCCTCTTCCCACACTTCAGTGTCTTTTGTCCCCGCATTCTCTCTCAGGAGCTTGAGGGTGCACTTGCTAATGACCCTTCTTTATTGGTTTCCACATTTATTATTCCTTTTGTCTGTTTCTTTGTTTCTGCTTTTGAGGGAGAGAGAGCAGGAGAGTGGTTGCCTGCGTGCCCACTGACGCGGGGCTCAAACTCCCGAACCGCGAGGTCGTGACCTGAGCCGAAGTCGGACGTTTAACCGACTGAGCCACCCAGGCGCCTCCGAAACATTTTTTCTTATTTTTAGACGTATTTAATTGTTGTGTTGTTGACGTACATCTTTTCACTCTTGATGTCCCAGAGTCCTTTTCTTTTCTAAGGGGCATGGCGTGTTGCTAGTGAAATTACGGTGGCGTTCTATTAACGCATTTATTCTGTTCATTTAATGTCATGGATTTAATGTTGGGAATCTGAAATGTAGTGTGTGACCAAAGGTGTCTCCAGGAGCCGTTGCCCCGAGTTGCACATTTCAGTAATGGACTTTCAATGTCTTCTGTTCCTGCCGTGTTTGATTTTTGCCCCGAAGGCCCCGGCCCACCTGGCTCCTGTGGAGCTTGCCAGCCCGTTCTGGCCTCAAGGCTCCCCAGAGCAGGTTGTGCCCTTCGGAAGAAACAAGCACCCCCTCAGGAAGCCTTACAGAGGTGGAGGAAGTCCTGTCTGGAGGCCTGAGGCCTGGTATGTGTGGCTTGTGGGGGCCTCATGGCTTACTGCAAACCTCCCCCATACCCTCCCTGTCGTCCTTCTCTCTCCAAGTTCCAGTCCTGTGCAGCCCTGCTCCAGTCCCTGCCTTTTCTTCTCCCTTGTTCTGTCCCCCACGCAGCCTGGCCTTGCCCACTTTTTATAGCCTCTGGACGTTCTCCCTGACTTCCGTCTCCTCCTTTGCAAGTGCACTTGAGGCACCCCTCCAAACCGGTGCATTTTCTTTATCATTCGTCCTCAGTAGGAGGGAGGGGAGGAAGAATGGGAAGGCTTCCTCCCTGTCATGCAAATGTTGATTGTATCATGCTAATTATTGAGAGAGAACTGAGCCTCCTTGAATAAATTATGTACGATGTATTCATGGTAGAACAGCACTTGTGCCTTTGAACTGGAGTCAGATTTGACTGACCTTTGCGGACTGGTGGTGCTGACCAACTTCCCTTGGGGTCTGTTTTCCGGGTTCAAGTTGTTTTCGTTTGGTTTGCGGTTTTGTTTTTTCCAGACTTCAGTATATGGCGGGTGCTAAATGTACGAAGTATTTGTAGAGCTCCCAGTATCTACAATGGCTGGGAGGGGAGGCAAATCTAATTCCGAACTTCTCCTCTGCCCCCTCCCTCAGGGCACAGAAAGCAAGAAGAAAATGGTCCTGGAGATGCCTCCTATGTTTCTTGTTTGTTTAAAGCACAAGCTAAACTGGGTTAATAACGGACAAATGAAAATCTCAGTATGATCCGAGTAGGCATTGAGTGGCTAGATGGGTGATGGGGGACGGATGGCTGGGTGGGTGGGAGATAGTGAATGGATGGGTTGGTGGGTGAGTGGATAGGCGAACGGATGATGGAGGACATCGGAGGGACGGTCAGATGGTTTGATGGATTGTTGTATGGAGGACAGGGGATGGGTGGATGGGTGGGGAGAAGTGTGGGTAGATGCAAGATGGATAGGTGTACTGGTGGTGGAGGGCCGATGGATGGATAGTTGGACAGAACGTGTGAAAGCGGGTGGTTTACCCTTGCCCTTTCCTGTCAGAGGCGAGTGGGTGCCAATGGTCCAGTTATGCATGTATGTGAGTTTGCGCTTAAGATCTGTCTAGCATCCGTTCAAGAAAACCCGACCATGTCTTCTAACAGTTGTACCTCTGGCCCTTTTCCCACCCAATTTAGGAAGGCTGAGTAACGTTCCCAATGACCCAGGCCAATTAGTGGCAGACCTAGGCTTTCCATGCAGAGAATTGGGAGCCGTCCACCAGGGTTAATAATGGTGAATTCTGGGAGAATTCAGGAACCTTTGCAATTAGTCATGTTGTTAGTTTCCCAGTGGTCAGGCCTACACTTTGTCATAAGGATGCATGATTTGTGGCATGTTGGGAGGCTGGGAGGGATACTCTCACAAAATCTAATCTGTTTCTAATTTAGCCAATTTAGTTCAGTCCTATTAATTCTGTACTTTATTGAACACTAAATCTACTCACATGTTATAAAACATTAGTAATCTCTCTCACTTTTAAAAATACAACGATATATGATATGCTTAAGGCGTAGAAACTTGACAGAGAGCCCAGAAATATTTCTTTCTCTGAATTTATAAAAAGCATTTGTTAAGCTACTCTCTGAACAAGAAATCGATAAGGCGAAAGAATAGGAATCTTCTTTAGTGTCTTAAGCCTCACAGTACAATTTCGCCTTTGAAATACATTTTCCATCAGAATTGGAAGAAAGGTACAGTTAAAAGTAAATGCTTAGTGAGGATTAATGTAATTGAATTACTCAACATTATGAAGCTAATTATGGAAAAGCAAACGAGTAAGCAAACATGTTCGTATGTCGCTGGGATTGCAAATTGATGGTTCATTGAATGTTATCATTGCTGAAATATCATTATGATTCACCAAGTGAAGAATACAAAGTATTTCTTGGGAATGTCAACTTCTGCAAGAAAAAATTAGGTTGCATTGGGTTTCTGTAACTCAAGGACAGAAAAGCAGAGCCCAGTCTGAAATTATCATATTTGGGGATTGCCAATTCTTGACAAGGCTCAACCATGATTGCTTAGAAGAGAGTCCGTGGTCAGAATTTTCGATCTCTCACTGATTCCTGCTGAATCATTGGCAAAGTTATGTAATTACTTTGCCTAGATTTCCGTATCTGTAAAATTGGCAGGATAATACCTTCTTTAGGGAATTGCTGTGTATGGTATTAATTCTACAGCAATTCTTTTCAGCCTAACTCTTGTCCATAGTTAGCTGATTTCCAGTACTCCTTAACAAATACTTAGTAGTCTCCCTCCCAGTTTTGGTGAAAATGGAATACACACTTTGAAGAATTTTCCATTCACCTTCTTGTTTTGCCCCTTTGTATTTTGAGAGAGGGTACCGATTCCTTGATAGTTTTCCTTGTTTTGTTTGGAAATTAAAAAAGAGAAAAATCCCAATGTTTAGTGGTTCAGATGGATACTTGCATGATTTTCTCGAAAAATATAATAATAATTACCCCTTCCAAAAAAAAAGAAAAAGATTGTCTTAAGTCTTAAAAAGATTTTTTCATTAGTTCATACTACTGGGATTGGGATTTAAAAATTGGATGTAAATTTATGTGGGTTCTGTTATCCAATATTCTGAGACAAGTAGTTAAGTAATGTTTTTCACTGTCTCAGTGGTTATATAATTTCCTTTTTATGTAATTAATTGAGAGTAGTTGTGATAATGTGGTGATTCAGCCTAGTTAGGAATATTCTGTTTAGTCCAATAATCCAATGGAAGAAAAGCTGCTTTTTCTTGATTGGGACACAGGAATGCGGGCTGGGTAAATTCGATATTTCTTCTGAAACATATTCCCTCTCTTGAAAATATGCCTTTAATATTTTATCACCCTTTTCCATGACCTTTGTTGTAATAATTTTGGCAGTATTTATTATCTTTTAGAAGCTAGAATTACAAAAGAAACCTTATTAATACAAAATTTTCACCCTACTATTAGTTCATTTTGACATCTGAAAATATAGTTGATTATTTTTGAGAAGAAATAGAAATAAATACTACGTATGGGGCACCTGGGTGGCTCAGTCGGTTGAACATCTAACTTCGACTCAGGTCGTGATCTCACAGCTTGTGAATTTGAGCCCCGCGTTGGGCTCTGTGTTGACAGCTCAGAGCCTGGAGCCTGTTTTGGATTCTGTGTCCCTCTCTCCCTCTGCTCCCCCCACCCCCCCACCCCCCCCCACATCCCCGCTCATGCTCTCACTCTCTCTCTCAAGAATAAATTTAAGGGGCGCCTGGGTGGCTCCGTCGGTTGGGTGACTGGAGCCTGCTTCAGATTCTGTGTCTCCCTCTCTCTCTACCCCTCCCCTGCTCACATCCTGTGTCTGTCTCTCAATAATGAATAAACATTAAAAAAATTTTTTTTTAAATTAAAAAAAATTTAAAATAAATAGTACATAATACTTACCAAAAATTCTACTATTCCTAATTTGTATAGAAGTTTCAAAATATTAAATCTTTTAATCTAAGGTGGTATCAGTTTACTTAAGTTATTGAAAGAGTTCATCAAGGTGAAAATAGTTATTTTAGAATTAAACGACATCTGACTGATGCTATTTTTATAGTTTCCATTTATTTAATGTTTTGTTTTTATATGTACAGAAATTCCAGTTCTTACAATTTTTTCTAAGAATGATTATGTATTTTAAATTAATACCATCGATTTTTTATGTGACGTATTCCTTACGTGAGGGTAGGTAAATTTGACCCTTCCTGCTGGGATAATCTCTTTTATGAATAATTGTTTACAGAAAACACTTGTGTGTTAAGGATTGATTTTACTAGGTTAAATTAGTCTAAGCTGGTAACATTATTTCTTTATAGTCATTTAAAAATATTTACAAACCCTTACACTGCATAGTAGCACCTTATTTTAACGATGAACCCATGTGAAAAATAAACTATAGGTTTAATATTGATGAAGTTTTCAATGACCCCATTGAAATATCTGGCCAGGACTCTCCATGCACTAAAGTTGACCCCTGAAGATTCTTAGGGTGTTAAGTAAAGGAAAATATAAGGCATGCTTCTGTTATTGGCCGTATTTCCGTGAGCAAGATGGAAACAGAGAATGAGGGTGCATTGTGATTCTACTTCTCAAGCTCGGAGAGGAGGGAGAGACAAAATTGGAGCGCCCCAGGAATTCCAGACCACCAGGAAAGGGTCTGGAATCAGGAAAGGGTAGAGGGATCAGGAAGAACCAAGTGTTTCTCATCTCTTTCTGGCATTAGAACCAAAGACACTGACCCAGGGTCTCCCCCGTTCCAATCAGCAGGTGGTAAAGGAAGTTCTTTGAGAAAGAAGTTGGCCTTGATTATTTACTGGCCAAATGGCTTTTACAACTTTGTGAACCAAATGGAAGAGTCAGTACTGCACACGCAAAGGCCAGGTCCCACTTTACTGACTCCTCCAGGTTTCTAAATGGAATCATTGGAGAAATTTGCCTCTTTCTGCCAAGTAGAGTGTCCTGATCCCAATGGTCCCCTCATAAGCTAGTGGAAAAGACAATTCTTTTTAATGTTTGTTTATTTTTGAGAGAGAGAGAGAGCGAGCACGTGAGCAGAGGAGGGACAGAGAGAGAGGGAGACACAGAATCTGAAGCAGGCTCCGGGCTCCCAGCTGTCAGCACAGAGCCCTCTGCGGGGCTCGAACTCACGAACCAGGAGATCATGACCTGAGCCAAGTCGGACACTTAACCGACTGAGCCACCCAGGCGCCCCACAAGACAGCAATTCTAAGGTGAGAAGAAAATCCTGTCTTTGATGAAATCAGGGAAGCAAGCTATGGTGTTTTGTGACACAACTCCCCAACTGTCGACCGCAGGAGGGATTTGCCACAGGGAATTGGAGAGGCCCCACAGAGATCTACGTCTTAAGGAAGGGTGCTTGTTATATATACGGGGGACTGCATGGTTGAAAGGGCCTGTATGTGTCCCCCAAAGAACAGGACTGAGGCCTGGGTAACTCCCGTCCCTGCCAGAGACCAAAGGGTGAGATAGGGTGGCTGGAAGTGTGGCCCTGTGAAACATAGACAGTGGGTGGTACTCAGTTTTGCAGCGGCTAATCTCCATCAAAGTTGGTAAATAAATTTTAAAACTTGGAATCACCAAAAATACACAGAAGTCTTAAATTTTTTTAAATGTTTATTTATTTTTGAGAGAGAGACAGAGAGACAGAGTGCGAGCGGGGAGGGACGGAGAGCGAGAGACAGAGACACAGAATCCAAAGCAGGCTCCAGGCTCTGGGCTGTCAGCACAGAGCCCGACGCGGGGCCCGAACTCATGAACCATGAGACTGTGGCCTGAACCGAAGTCAGACGCCCAACTGACTGAGCCACCCAGGTACTCCCAAAATGCACAGAAATCTTGTGACATACAGGGCTTCCCTGGAAGTCATTTACAGACCTTCTGCTTGCCTGGAAGTTTCGAGTAGGATAAAGACTTCTATGAGCCCTCCACAATCAAGCAAGTCTCCTGGGTAGGGGTCCATATCACTGTCTAGCAGGAAGGCTGCTTATAGAATTCTCCATAGGGAAGCTCAGTGTCAAATTAGCCTGATATGTACAATATTAGGCTCAGAAAGACAATGGTGAAGCCTGAGAATCATGCTTAGACAAGCTGTCATTCACATACAAAGGCAAATGTGAGACATTAAAAAAAATTTTTTTTTTTTAGCTTTTATTTATTTATTTTTTTTTTTTTTTTAATTTTTTTTTTAACATTTTTATTTATTTTTGAGACAGGGAGAGACAGAGCATGAACAGGGGAGGGTCAGAGAGAGGGAGACACAGAATCTGAAACAGGCTCCAGGCTCTGAGCCGTCAGCACAGAGCCCGACACGGGGCTCGAACTCACGGACCGTGAGATCATGACCTGAGCCGAAGTCGGCCGCTTAACCGACTGAGCCACCCAGGCGCCCCAGCTTTTATTTATTTTTGAGAGAGAGACAGAGACAGAGACAGAGTGTGAGTGGGGGGGGGGGGGGCAGAAAGAGAGGGAGACACAAAATCCAAAGCAGGCTCCAGGCTCCAGGCTCCAAGCTGTCAGCACAGAGCCCGATGCGGGGCTATATTTCCTGAACCATGAGATCATGACCTGAGCCAAAGTCAGACTTTTAACCAACTGAGCCACCCAGCGGCCCCAAGAGAGACATTTTTGAATGTGCAAGTGAGTATGACCTCTGTGAGTTCATCTTGAATTAAAAAAACTTAATTTTGAGATTTCCTTAACCATTCATTAATAGGCTGAAACGAGTATTAAGCCCATTTCAATATAAAAATCTAAACAATTGTGCCAATTTAGGTTTCAGCAGAGAAGGGAAATGTTTTATGTCTTCCTAATGGATCATTAATATAATTTATTTAACTTAATGAGCAAAAATCCAGAGCAGGATAGAATATTTGAGAAGTTTAGACATGTCTATTTCCTCATGTTTAATAAGGAAGAATAAAAAATTACTGCCTAAAATGAATACATTAAGCAATGGAGGCTTAAATCCTACTATAAATGTATTGCTTAAAAGTACAAAGATAGAGGCACTTGGGTAGCTCAGTCGAGTGAGTGGCCGACTCTTGATTTCAGCTCAGGTCATGATCCCAGGGTCATGGGATTGAGCCCTGCATTGGGCTCCACACTGAGTGTGCAGCCTGCTTAATGTTCATTCTCTTTCTCTCTCCCCCCCCCCCCGTCCCCCCCACCCCACTTTCCCGCCCCTTGCCCATTTTCCCCACTTGGACCTGTGCTCTCTCTCTTTCTCTTTCTCCCTCTCTGAAATAAAGCAAAACAACAACAAAAACCCATGCATATCCTTTTAAAAGAAAAAAAAAAAGTACAGATACCTAGTAGAGGAACCAAAATCATAATATAATCGATCAAAAATTTCAAGTGCAGGAAGGAGGGAAGGGAGGAAGAAAGGTACATGCATTTATTTCCCTTAGAGTTGATAGTTAATAACTCCTGTCTGAGATTAGTAATGCATGAAACAGATATTTGGGTAGACAATATACTTAGAAAGGTATCCAATGGAAAGTTGACTGCCTAAAGAAAACAGAATATATACCAAGATAGTGTTCTGGTTGTATGAGTTGAATACGGTATAAGACAGAGGGAGAATCACTTTGACTTTTGTTCCGTGTCCATTTCATTCTGTAGGATTTGATTTCTAATTTTTATTAATGTCACGGGTCTGTTTTATTTTTATCGTTACCAAAAGAATAAAAATAGGTGATATTGTTTCCCAGTGTTCAAGTCCCAGATTTGCATTAATGCTTGCATTATTGTTTTCTAAGTACAAAATTTCTGTTTTTTTTTTTTTGCCAGATTTCAGTAGAGGAACCTCCAGTTTCATATGTGAGAATTGTTTATAGAGCCCCAAATCTGCCTTGGTCATTGTGACCTCATCTTTATTGAGAAGGAAAGTTGGTTTGGAACCACAATAGTCGGTAGAGATAAACTGTCTCATATCTAATTAAATTTTCTAAGTCTTTTTGATTAAAGCTACCCTGATAAGAACTGTATGTTGAAACAGGTTAGACATTTCAGATTAACTTTGTAATAAGTTAAAAACAGGTCAAGAGACAGGAAATGAAAACTGGAGGCGAGCAAAGAAAATCTCCGGGTTCACGGGCAGTTCTTCCAGAATGAGTGCTGTGAAAATCCTCGGTAGAGGATGCATCATGAGAGATGAAGATGTGCGCAAAATAGAAGACAGCGAAAAATGCGAAAGAGCGTGTGTGCTCATCGTGAGTGATTTTTGCCTCAGTTCCTCCCATAGAGCCCTGTGAATGGAGACTCCAGCGGGCATGTCCTTTTGTTGGCTCAGAGAGAGGATGCTGGTCTGACATGGACCCAGCGGCCTAGATAGAAGTAGGTGTCACATGCCTACTGCCACCATTAATGTGCCTGCCATTGACCAACACAGGCGCACAGATTGGCTTTTGGAAACAATGGATCTGACTAATTCTAGAGGCTGTGTCTCATCACGCAGGCACTGTCCTCTCTCTGCCTCGGGTCCTGCCATTTTAGCTCATCACTTAACATCTGCTTCAGAGTCCTATTTTTATCCATCGACATGACAGTCTTCCCAGCAGAGTGACTTCTGCCTTGTGGCTAGAAGCCAGTCACGCTGGACTCACCAGCTGAAGCTTAAAATATTTGGGGTGCTCACCAGAAAGTTGTGTGGGGACAAATTTACCGTGAAGTTGCTGACCGTTAAGTTTTAGAGGTTTTCATCGCACAGGCTCCATATAAGATTCTGTGTCTAATTTCGTATTCTTGCTCGTCAAGCAGTCCTGGGCCAATTGAATAAACTTCAGATCCCATGTAACATGGATCAGAACCGTGCTTCAGATGTATAGCATGTGGCTTGGTGTTTAAATTTTATTTTATTTTAAAATTCATTTTATTTTGCCTTTGGGCGGTGACTCGGGAATTCAAATAGGCTAATGATTCTTCGCGACAGAATGCTACAATTAGTTGTGAAGTGGTTTCTGTTTAATGAGAATACTGGCCGCTATTTGTTGAGTGCTCATTTTGTGCTCAGTAGTCGTGTGAACAGGATTTCATTTGACATTCTTGGTACACCTGGGACAGACTATTAGTCACTTTTGAAAGGATTTGCCATGGACTTGTTTCTAGAGAGTGGTATTGCCGGTGTGTTTATATTAATAATGAGCTACTAAAGTGTTTAAATGATCTCCTGCTGCAAACCCACGTATATCACAAATTCACAAACAAGCCCAGTATTGGTTCCACTTGACCAACACGCATGTTCTCTGTTGGGAAATAACTATGCCTAACCCAAGTTCATGGCATCCAGGCCATGTTCTCTGATGGTTCTTCCAAAACAGGCAGTATGTTCACGTGTAGACATCAGCCATTTTCACGTGCAGGACAAAATTTAAGAACTGCTGAGCCAGAATTCCTGGCTGCCTTGGTTACAGAAGGTCGGCTTGGCTGCCCCTCTCTGAGTAGTGGGGAGGATCGGTCTGCAGTTTAATGCAGCGTCCCTTGCCTATTCGGCCTCCGAATCAGCTGACCTAAGGGGTAACTTCCAGATCTTGACAAGCACGGAAGAAGTGGCCACATGAAAACCTGGCCCGCCCTGAAATCATTTCCATGGTTTCGATGGTCTTTCCCACTTTACTCCGTTTGGCCAAAGAGTTTAGTTTGTACCAGTGGACAGCATAGAAGTAATCTTGAGCTTTGGATTTGGGCCGAGATTTTATTCCTTTGCCCCTTAATGAAAGACATTCCTGGCTTTATAGACCCAAACCAGATCTTGCTCGTGGTGACTTCGGCCTTTCGAATATGTAGTGCGTTGGCAATGTTTTTTAAGTAGCTGTGTGATCACTAACTTGAATCCATTTGCTGAAGATCACATTAAATGATGCAAAAGAATTCTCCCCAGAACTATAGAATCTGTCCATTGGTGTCCAGTAACAGAGCCAGATGTCATTTCCCATTTTTTCCCTACTGAAGGAACAGGCATTGAAATGTAGCGAGATGAAAGACGTTTGGGACAGAATCTCGCCAAATCTCAGTTTAGTGTGTGCAGTTTTTACTTATGGCAGGCTTCTCAGTTTGGGTTTTCCTTGATATAATGCACGTGGATGTAATGTACAGGAATGAAAAAGTGACTTGGAAAACTTGCCCTATGGATAGTATGGCAGCTTCCCTCTAAAGCAGATGTGATGGAACAGTTTTCCGTCCCGGTAATTCAGTTTCCTCTTAGCGCATTATGGACACATTTTCTGCACTGAGGTCTGCACCTGCAATGTTCTTCTATTAGTGGGATACCACTTTAAACATTTCATACTTTAAAACGTTCTTTAAAATTCATGCACTTCCATATATACTTAAAGCATATTTTACAGCTCGCAAAGTAGCTGCAGTTTTATTAAAAGTATGGCAAATGGCAAACGGCAGATTTTATTATATTAGGAATGGGGAAAGTGGAAGCAATCAGTGAATTTTCTTCCTTCAGAATGAAAGATACATTTTCCAGATGCATGTGGGTAGGGGAACTATTTGATTCCTCTCCAGTCTCGCTTGGAATAGGACTGTACTTTTCCTGTAATAGGAAGAAATTTGTGAGTTTCATATTAGTTTTGCGCATTTAATGTAGTAGCACAGTCAAAGCCATTATAAAAAAAGTGGCCTAGGTGAAAGAGAGATCCTTGGCATGAGTCCTCGCATTTGAACACGAGCTCTGTAACGTGTTGTGTCACGGTGAGGAAGTGACGTACTCCAAGTGCACAACCTCAAGCAACGTGAAGCTACACTCATAAAGGGTGGTGTGAGTTCCTGTTATTTTCATATCTTCAATGTCAAAGGAAAATATAATTCAGTTTCCTTTACATAGAAAAGAGGTTGACAGACAACAAAAGGAAAAAAAAGAGATAGATTGGACTTGATCAAAATAAAAAATTTTTTGGATCAAAAGACGCTTTGGGGACACCTGGCTGGCTCAGGCAGCGGAGCGTCTGACTCTTCTTCTTTTTTTTTTTTTTTAATGTTAATTTCTTTTTGAGAGAGAGAGCGAGAGACAGTGCATGAGCGGGAGGGTGGGGGGGGCAGAGAGAGAGGGAGAGACAGAATCTGAATGGAGTATGCAACTCTTGATCTCAGAGTTGTTCGTTTGTGCCCCACTTTGGGTGTAGAGATTACATAAAAAATAAAATCTTAAAACAAATGCTATCCAAATGGTGAGAAGACAACCTCCGGAATGGGAGAAAATACTTGTATAGCATATATCTAATGAGAGATTGCAATCCAGAATTTCGATTGAGTTAAAGACTGCAACTCAACAAAAAACTCAACGAACCTGATGAAAATAGGAGCAAAAGACTGGGGTGGATATTTCCCCAAAGATGATATACAAGTGACCAATAATCACAGGAAAAGATGTTCAGCATAGCTAACATTAGGGAAATGCAAATCTGAATCACAATGAGCTATCACTTCACACCCATTAGGAAATTGGAACCCTGTGTACTGCTCTCGTGAATGTGACATTGTGCAGCCTCCGTGTAAATGATGTGGTTAGTTCTCAAAAAAATTAAACATAGAATTGCCACAGCATACATCACTTCCCCTATCGGGTGTGTGCCCCAAGGAAATGAGAGCAGACACTCAAAAACAGAGATTGGTACATTCGTTTTAAAAGCAACATTATTCACAATAACCAAAAGGTAAAGGCAACCCAGGTGTTCATTGACAGACGAAGGGATAAACAAAATGATTTATACAAATGATGGAGTATATTATTTAGGCTTAACAGCTGAGGAATGTCTGACCCCTGCTACAACATGGATGTAGCTCAAAGACATTATGGCAGGTGAAACAATCCAGTCATAGGTGGAAAAATAATGCCTAATTCCTCTTGCAAGAGGCACCTAGAGTACTTAAATTCATAGAGGTAGAAAATAGAAAGGTGTTTGCCAGGGTCTGCGACAAGGCAGGAAAGAGGCCGTCCTGTTTAATGGGCCTAGAGCTTACGTTTTGAATGATTAAAAACCGCTGGAGATGAATGCTGTTGATTGTTGCACAACAGTGTGGTTGTACTCAAAGGCACACGATTGTACACTGGAAAATATTTCAAGTGGGGAGTTTTATGTTATATATATTTGATAAGGATAGCCAAAAAAAAAAAAGAGTCATTGATAGGCTCAGATTTCAGTCATTCCTAGCTACTTTGTCTTGGGGGGTTTGTAGAGGAAACAGCAAAATTGTAACTTGGGCTAGGTACCTTGAGGAGCCCAACATCCAGGGTATTTCCGTAGTAACAACTCTGTCTTGGGTGCTTGGCTTAGCATCTGTTTGTTCTGAAGTTTCCTGGGCACCCCAGGGCATGATGTACTATGAAGCGTAGATTCTGGGGAAGTAGCAATGAATATGGGAGGTTTTGTGCCATGGGAATGGGTGTCTACGTACCAGTGATCAAGACCAATGTTTGAAGCCTTTCTTGATGCTCAAGAGCAGTGCTGTCCAAAGTGGTAGCTACTAGAGGTGAGGTGTGCTTCACTTTCAATTGAGTAAAATGAAAGAAAATGAACAATCTAGTTCCTCAGTTGCCCCACGCACATTTCAAATGATTGTTTGCAGTACATTCCATCAGCTGATTAATGGATCAAATAATATGGTCTATTTATACAATAGAATATTATTATTCCATCAAAAGGCATAAAGCCTTGATATATGTACGGCTGGAGTGAACCTTGAAAACATTATGCTATGTGAGGGAAGCCAGGCACAAAATACCACGCATTGTATGAATCCAGTTGTATGAATGCCCTTAATAGGCAAATCCGTAGAGCTAGGAAGTAGATTAGCGATTGCCTAACGCTGGGGGGAGAGAGAATTAGGAGTGACTATTAATGGATATGGGATTCCTGATGGGGTGATCAAAATGTTCTGCAATTAGTGGTGATTGGTTTCACGACCTTATGAATATAAACACCAGTGAATCCACTGACTTTATGGTATGTGAATTATATCTCCCTAAAGATACTAAGTAATGTTATTTACTTATGTAAATTGTATGTAACTGTCAAATACATGTTATTATCTTGAGTGCAAGTGTCCTTTTAATTTACATAAATACTGTAGTGTTGTTTACTCAAAGAAAATATATTTACACGTGCCTAGTGTCTGTTGTATTGGACAGAAGAGGTCTGGAACATTTCCATCATCTCAGTAGGTGCTACTGGGAAGCCCTCCTCAGCAGAGAAAACACTGTTTTACAGGTAATAGATTCTCAGAATATCATCCCGGCTTCTCTCCACACTTCCTTTCTGGACTTCACTGCGAAGCATATACATTTGTTGAAATGGCAGTTTTGAAATCACCTATAAGGTTTGTTTCAGCTCTAATAACATTCTTCCGGAAATCTCTGTGGGAAAGAAATTGTTTTTTCCCCACCATCTTTCTCCAACTCTTCTGATTTTTAAGATTTTCCTTGGAGTCTTTGGAAATTTCATATGTGACGTATGGCCAGAAGCGGCTGATTTCATCCCAGTAAAGGACACCTGGACTGTGTTTAAACTAGACAGGTTAACATTCTGATGATTTACATGTCTGTTTCCTTTTGTTCCAAGGTTCCTTATGTGAGTATTTCTGAGGTTTGGCCATGTTCTGGTTCTTTCAAGCCATGGCCAGACAGGTTATCATTTCTGTTCAAATGTCATGATCTTATCTATAGCCCACTCTGCCAGGATAAGAGAACACAGAGTTACTATCTCTGTAGGCTTCAGTAGTTCTAAATATTTCAAAGGAAATACTGACTTCATTGGAATTTATTGGGTTTTTGAAGATACACAAAATTTTATTTTTTTTTTCAGGACTAATTTTATAAATAACCTCATTATAAGGGAACAGTGTTAGCTCTATGAAAACGACAGGGAAGAACCTTGAACGGATCTTGCTGAGTGAAAGAGACAAACCTAAAAAAGCTGTATACTTTATGATTCTGGCTACGTTACATTCTGGAAAAGGCAAAACTATGGAGAGAGTCAAATGATCAGTGGTTACAGGTGTATGAGGGCGAGAGAGACATGAATAGGTCAGGTGCAAGGGACTTCAGGTCGGGGAAGCTATTCCCTATGATCCTTTGACGGTAGATACGTGACCATATGCATTTGCCAAAGTCCATGGAATGTGCAGCAGAAGGATTGATCCCTCGTAGTAATTTGAACGTTGTTTAATAATGATGTGTTAATGTTGGGTCATCGGTCACATGAAATGTAGCTCTCTGCTCACGATGCTGATGATGGAGAGGCTGTTCAGGGGCTGAGTGGAAGCTATGTGACGTCTCTGTCTTTTTTTTCCCATCTCGCTGTGAACCTGAAATTGCTCTAAGATATAACGTCTATTCAGTTGAAGAACTCACTCATGCCATTAAAAAGCTGTAACGTAACTGAATTTGTAATTATTTTTTACACTTTTGTTTCAGTTTATTATTATTACTTTCATAGGCTCTATGTCCAAGGTGGGACTTGAACTCCCAACCCTGAGATTAAGAGTCCTGTGCTCTACTGACTGAGCCAGCCGGACACCCCATTCAGTTAATTTTCTTGTTCAATTTAGTAGCATACTGTGTATATGATATAGATATTGATTTTTATTTTTTTCCTTTTTCTGTCATTTGTGTATTTGAATAATACTAAGGAATTCCAGTGATATCCTCTAAATCACTAGATACTTTTCCAGTAATGGGTTTAAGAAATTACATTATATCATTGGCAAAAATCAGTAACATTTTCATTGGAAAACTTAGCTCTTAATTTTTTTAAATTATTTAACTGTGCTCGCAGGAAGAAAGAAGCACTAAGGAACATATTGAATGAGCTCTGTGTCCCCCGCCTTGCTTCTTAGTGAGTCTTGTATATTTGGTACCTCATTTAATCCTAACGACTGTTGGTTAGGTACTATTATCCCCCTTTTCCAGACAGATGTGAACTGGGACATGATCTTTAGCTTCTGTGGTCTGAATTACAACTGTCTTCAGTTCAGATTATCCACATCCAGGAGAGGTGGTCATGGCATTGGATGCTGTCCACTCTTGACCACAGCAAGTGAAATCTCACGAAACTGTAGCTGATGCACTTTCCGCGGTGGTCACAGGTCCTGGCCATTTACTTGGGAATTTACAATGTCTCTCAGAATAGGGAGCATAGAAAGAAAGCAACTGTATTTCAGGACCGGATGTGCATCCTGAGCTCAGAAGACCGCCTCTGAAGGAAGATCTTCAAGAAGCACGTTTAGCCTGTCTTAGTCCTTTAAGGCCGTGCTCCTTCATAGTTGTATTTTTTTTTAAACATCATTTAGGTATAATCACAAAGTGTACAGGTCACCCACGGTTCGTGTATAAGTCAGTGGGGTTTTAGTAAATGGGTCGAGTTGTGCAAACCTCAGTGTAATCCAGATTAAGATCTCTAGTGCATTTCCATTTCACCCCGGTTCCTCCGTGTGGTGCTGGCGACTATCACTCTCCTTCCTGTCTCTGTAGATTTTTCGTTTTCGGAATGGTTTTCGTAAATAGGACCATCCAGGATGTCCTTTGTGACTGCCTTCTTTCACCTAGCAGAATGTGTTCGAGGTTTACACCTGCTGTCACATGTATCTGCGCTGTGTTCTTTCTCATTGCTGCATTGGATTTGTCGATCCATTCTCCACTTTATGAATATATGTGTTGTGTCCATTTTCCTGGCTATTAGTAATAATGCTGCTGTGATGGTATTTTTGACTTGCTAATGCTTTCCCCGATAATGTAGTCAGTGCACCGACTTCTGATTTTTCTCACAAGCCTCTCCTGTGTGTAGACAAGGAATACACCCAGACCCCAAGGCCAGCATGAATCTAGCAGGAATATTTCCTGCCTGGAGAAATGGCTTGTGAGTGGAAGTCCAGGTGTCTTGGATGCTACAGACAATTATACATTTGAAAGAGTAACTATGTTATTTTGTACTTTCTTCTGTGCTATTTGTTGACACAGGAAATGCATTAGTTCCCATATTGGTGACTCCATATCTCCACATTACAGAATTGCACAGTAAAAGTGCTCATATTGTACGTGGACTTTATAATTCTGCCCAAAGACTCCCAAATTGTTCTTATGGTGGTTTTGCTCATCCTTTCTAAATCCCGTCCTTTCATAATTAATTTTGGAGTTCAGTCATTGGGAGCCTCTGAGACAGTCTTTACAGACCATAATTGAAATTCAAGGAGGCAATAAATTGTGAAACATAGAGAAAGCAAATTTAATTATGGTTCTCAAAGCAGAAAAGGCTGGCTTCAAAAACTCAGTGCTGGGTGTCTGTACGAACAGGCGGGTGAATGTCTACTCAAAATGTTCAGAGCACCAGGTATCCCAAGCTTGTTCTGTTTTTCATGATTTGATTTTTATACCTCACCTGACTTGCCATTCCTAATGACATTTAACTGGATTTCCAGATTGACTTTACTTCTCTATCTAACTTCAACAATATTGCAAAATATGTTGCAATGCTTGCCCTGAAGGGAGCCACTGCCTGTGAAAAAATTTTTTTCTAACAAGGGTACAAAATGCTGGAAGCTATCATCAATGTTGGATGGAGAGAATGTGATGTCTGTTTCCATGATGCTATAAATGTGATTGCTGGTAGATCTATTAATAGCCCAGAGTTGATTTTTGACCTTGGATTTGTGAAATTAAAGAAGCTGTATAAAAATGGAGATGAACAAAATGAACTGGAGAAAATCCAGGGCACCTAAGAGTCTTCACTCATGAATATTTAGCATATTGCATTTGAAGATGTAAATATATATAAGTGTGTGTGTATGTAGATTTCTGTTTTGTCATTAAACTATTAGAGAATATAAATATTATGTGGAAGTTAATCTGATGGGAAATAATACATCTTGTAGAGTTGATTACCCTTCTCCTTCTACCATTTTGTTTTCCAAGAACCATTCCTATGTCAACTTTATCCTGGAGGGCAGGAAGAAGTGGGGGGGGCGGGGGCTGTGTTCTTCTCTATCTTCTGCTTATGCAACTGGTTATAATCCATGTGTTGGGGGAAAGGCTGGAGACCTAAGTGTCTTTATGTTCCATCAAAGTCTCTACTTCATGTATTGCTGGCTACCATAGAATTTGTAGGCCGGGGGTTCTATGAAGCCTGTTGAAGCTTCCCCTTGTGATATTCATGGTTAGGCTTAGTGCTACTTTTCTATATTTAGATAATAGACTTTGATGATTCAATGTTGGCTTTTGCTTTTATTTTTATTTTTCTGGCTGGTTTACCTGGCAAAGGTTGTAAAAATTATGGTCCACGTTTGGTATTTGTTACTCAAGTATGAGTGAGTTCATGTCATTGTATTCTGAATCTGACTGGGACTAAGGGGCATGGAGACCAAATCCCACTTGCTATAAAATTTTGCAAAACATTGGCCTCCTCTGTAAAATGAGTTGGAAGTAATAACATATGGTTTATTTGGACATATGGGGCTGGTTTCATGGAGGGCAACCATCCATGTATGTACATTGGCAAGCCTGATGTTTTCAATCTCATTTTTTATATCAAAATTAAACATGCAGAAAAAAATGAAAGAAAGATTCCTGTGTCATCACCCATTTCTGCATATTCCAATTGTGTACAAGTCTTAGTCACTATTGGTTGCCAGTATTTTTAGTCTTTAAGTGTAGTCACAAATTGTCATGTATGTTTCAGTTAAAGGTGGGGAGAGAGGGTAAGAGTAGTCATGTAGGCAACTGAGAGAAATTCCTTTTCACCTTCCCATGACCTAAACTGGTGTTACATGACCATCTTGCCCAGGTTCATTTCTGACATTGCCTTACTAGTTAAAAACTGGTTGGTTGCCAAATTTGGTATATTGTTTTTAATTTTATTTTTTATTTTTTAAAATTTACATCGAAATTAGTTCGCATATAGTGCAACAATGATTTCAGGAGTAGATTCCTTAGTGCCCCTTACCCATTTAGCCCATCTCCCCTCCCACAACCATCCCATAACCCTCAGTTTGTTCTCCATATTTATGAGTCTCTTCTGTTTTGTCCTCCTCCCTGTTTTTATATTATTTTTATTTCCCCTTCCCTTATGTTCATCTGTTTTGTCTCTTAAAGTCCTCAGATGAGTAAATTCATATGATTTTTGTCTTTCTCAGACTGACTCATTTCACTTAGCATAATATCATCCAGTTCCATCCACATAGTTGCAAATGGCAAGATTTCATTCGTTTTGATTGCTGAGTAATACTCCACTGTATGTGTGTATGTATGTATATATATATACATCTTCTTTATCCATTCCTCCATCGATAGAGATTTGGGCTCTTTCCATACTTTGGCTATTGTTGATAGTGCTGTTATAAACATGGGGGTGCATGTGTCCCTTTGAAACAGCACACCTGTATCCCGTGGATAAATACCTAGTAGTGCAACTGCTGGGTCATAGGGTCGTTCTACTTTTAGTTTTTTGAGGAACCTCCATCCTGTTTTCCAGAGTGGCTGCACCAGCTTGCACTGCCACCAACAATGCAAAAGGGATCTTCTTTCTCCGCATCCTCGCCAACATCTGTTGTTGCCTGAGTTGTGAATGTTAGCCGTTCTGACAGGTGTGAGGTGGTATCTCATTGTGGTTTTGATTTGTGTTTCCCTGATGATGAGTGATGTTGAGCATTTTTTCATGGGTCGGTTGGCCATCTGGATGTCTTCTTTGGAGAATTGTCTGTTCATGTCTTTTGCCCATTTCTTCATTGGATTATTTGTTTTTTGGGTGTCGAGTTTGATAAGTTCTTTGTAGATTTTGGATACTAACCCTTTATCTGATATGTCATTTGCAAATATCTTCTCCCATTCTGTCGGTTGCCTTTTAGTTTTTCTGATTGTTTCCTTCTCAATGCAAAAGCTTTTTATTTTGATGAGGTCCCGGTAGTTCATTTTTGCTTTTGTTTCCCTTGCCTCCGGAGACGTGTTGAGTAAGAAGTTGCTGTGGCCAAGGTCAAAGAGGTTCTTGCCTGCTTGCTCCTCGAGGATTTTGATGGCTTCCTGTCTTACCTTTAGGTCTTTCATCCATTTTGAGTTTATTTTTATGTATGGGGTAAGAAAGTGGTCCAGGTTCATTCTTGTGCATGTCGCTATCCAGTTTTCCCAGCACCACTTGCTGAAGAGACTGTCTTTATTCCATTGGATATTCTTTCCTGCTTTGTCAAAGATGAGTTGGCCATACATTCGTGGGTCCACTTCTGGGTTCTCTATTCTGTTCCATTGATCTGAGTGTCTGTTCTTGTGCCACTACCATACTGTCTTGATGATTACAGCTTTGTGGGATACCTTGAAGTCTGAGATTGTTATGCCTCTGCCAAATTTGTTGTAATCGCTTATTTATTTTTGAGAGAGTACAGGCAGGGTAGGGGCAGGGAGAGAGAGAGAGAGAGAGAGAGAGAGAGAGAGAGAAAGAAGAAAGAAGGAAGAAAGAAAGAAAGAAAGAAAGAAAGAAAAAGAAAGAAAGAAAGAAAATCCCAAGTAGTCTCCGTGCTGTCAGCACAGAGCCCATTGTGGGGCTCAAACTCATGAACCATGAGCTCATGACCTGAGTGGAAGTCAGATGCTCAACTGACTGAGCCACCCAGGTGCCCCATGGTTGCCAAATCCTTTGTGCATGCTGCATAGTCTTCCATAGAGAAAGTGACCATATCTTTTAACAGCAATTTCAGGAGATAAGTATATTTAAGAATTAGTTTATTCTCTGTCAATATCATTCTTTTCTTTTTTCTTCTTTTTTCTAATTTTTTAAGGTTTATTTATTTTTGAGAGAGAGACAGAGTTCTAGTGGGGGAGGGGCAGAGAGAGAGGGAGACCCAGAATCTGAAGCAGGCTCCAGGCTCTGAGCTGTCAGCACAGAGCCTGATGCGGGGCTCAAACTCATGAACCGCCAGATCATGACCTGAGCCGAAGTCAGACGCTCAACTGACTGAGCCACCCAGGCACCCCAATATCATTTGTTTCTCATACAGTTCTGCTTTATATGTTCATTTATTTTGTAATCATTAGAGGGCAACACAGGCGCTCGTGTCATCTTCTATTTTATGGCTCTTTTGCTCACATATTAAGTTATGTAAAGAAGAAACCAGTAAGTATTTTGAAGTCTGGAGACCTGAGCGGAGCTCTGAGGCTTTGGAGAATGATCACCAAAGTCACTGAACATTACTCTAGTTTTGTCACCTCAGAGTGATTTAAAGGAACGTGGAGTTTCTCTGCGGGGGGAAAAAGTTAATGCAATGGAATAGTTGAGTTTAATAGCCTTGTCTCCCAAAATAATGGAAATCAGCTCTTTCTTTAACTCTGTGAGAGTGTAATCCTGACGTGGCATTTTTCTGACTCTAACATGTAAGGTAATTGTAAAGAATATTTATGTATTGGTTAAGAGATGGCTTTTACAAATAGCCAGAGCAATGAAAGTTCAGCTGGAACATTAAAGACATCTTCCCTATACAATATATAAGCAATAAAATAAAATTGTCGTGGGGAAAAATGGGTCCACCAGCTCTGGAAGGATTCCAGGCTGATGTTGACATCAACTGCATGTGATAATTTAGAAGTCACAGGGACAGGCTTTCCTTCATACAGAAGAACAGGCAGATGAAACCCCAGTCTTTGCTGAGAACAATGATCCTGTCTTTCTATTTGGTGTCCCATAAGATCTAATCCTTTAGCTTTTTCTGACTGTAGGAGCGAGAGCTTGTTGCAGTAGTTGAACACCGTGAATGTCAAATAGTTTTCGATGGGGATACCTTTTGGCATTATTATTTGTGCTTGTGGACTTCGGATGTACATGTGACAGAATATTAGTTTACAATGGTGTCTGTAACCAAGTAGTTGGGTTAAAACGATAGAAAGGTATTCTCTCACAATTCTGGAGGGCCTGAGTCTAAAATCAAGATGGTGGCAGGGTCACTCTCCCTGTGAAGTTTCTAGGGGTTAGAAACTGCCAAACCTCTTCTTCTTATGGGGGCTCCAGGAATCTTTCCTCTTAGGTAAACATGATTCCGGTTTCTGGATCTGTCTTCTACATACCCTTCCCTTGTGCATTTTTCCTGTCTCTGCCTTTTCTTTTTATAGGGACACCTGTCACTGAATTTAGGGCCCAGTCAGATAATCCAGGAGTTTCCCATCTCGAGATCTGAAACTTAATTATATATCCAAATATCCCTCTTTCAGATAAGTTCACAATCTTTGGGTACTAGGAATTGGAACTTTGATACATCTTATGGTTCACATTTCAACCCACTGCACATAGCAAAGCAGACTCGATGAAATTAGTATTTAAGAGAAATCTGTCCATTTATTTTCTTCCCACTCATGTAGGCAATCTTAATCTTCTCTGGGTCTGTCAAAGTATTACCAGAAAAGCTTCTCACCTGGAAACGTTCTTTATCCTAACTTATAGTCTCATCATTCTAAACTACATTTCTACTGGTAGAATAGCTTATTCTTTAAAAACACTTGCCTTGATGCAATATTACAGTTTCACAGGCAGTGTGTGAAGTATTGGCTAGATAGCTGCATTTCCCTTTTAATCGTGGGGTATATGGGCCTCCACGGACATCGGAATTAGCAGTGACCACACCGCAGACTGTGGACGTCATAGTACCTTAGCCATGGGGCTCACGTCTTCCCGAGGCCGTATTGCGCCATCCGGTGTGCACCCCACATGCAATTATCTGGATGTGTCATGGCTGTCATCTGGCCCATGAAACTATTCAGACAGCCGACGTTTGAGTCACTGTGACGTGGTGCATGCCATTGTTGTGGTGTGTGTTTTTTTAAGGAAGAACTTGACAGCCTCTGTAGGGAGTGAAGTGACAAGCTGTCAGCATGACAGCCCCGAAAGTGGCATCTTGCAAATGGAGAGGAAGGTGATGTCCTTGGCCTTCGCTCCACATGGTTGGAAGCATGAGAGCATATCAGGTGATAGAAAACACTTTAGAATGCGGTCAGCAGACAAGTCCCATTGAAATATCTGTATGGCAGGTTCATTGTGGCCCAGAAGGAGCCTCACTTGTTTATATTTGGCGTGTATGCAGTGTTGGGAACTTGTATGTTTACAGATCAAGGGAAAAATGGAACCTCCATTTTCCCTCAAGATACCTAGAGAACGAGACCCTCCACCTCACCTTCCCCCCCCTTCCCCACATACACGGAATTCTAAAATGAATGGTGTTAATAGAAAATTTGAGGTATATTCAGGGTAATAGATCAGGAGGTGATCGCCATTGAACAGGTACGTTATGACTCGCCATTGCTAAGAAGAAGGGGCCCTGCCATGCCATTTTGGGCCATGTGAGGAAGCACCAGGGTTGGCCAAGAGGTAGAAAGAGCAGATGAACTGTGGCCAGAGACTTTATTGTGTTTTTTCTAGGAAGGACTGGGTGAGGCCGGGCACACCATCTTAGGACTGACAACTTGAATAATTTGAACCCATTTCGGCACATAAGGGTTGTGTGTAGTTTTCTCCAACTTCATCTTGGGGTGATCATGGCACGAGAATAATGGCCCCCTGTGTGAGAGCTACATAGAAGCGGTGGTTAGGGGCGTGGGCCTTGTTTTGGTTGGATTGCATTTGAAGTGTGCTGCCTGGAGGAGCACTCCTTGGGAGGATTACATACAGACTACGAGGGAGGAAGAAGGCAGAGGCGCAGTGAGTCCTGCCTGTTGTTGGTTTGTCCAATCAAGGAGTGTCTGGCACGTGTATACAGCGCAGATGTTCAAGCACCAAGTTCACGGAAGCCAGGAACCTGGTTAATACACATACACTTACACTGTTATCCAAAGTTCTCTTCCAAAAGGGAGGAGCCAGTTTGGAATCTCGATGCCTCAATTATAAAATAGCAAAGACTGGGTTAGGGAGGCTCACAGAAGATTCCTTGGTTGGAAACTCCTTGAACTATAGAGTTTCTCATTGATTAGCTGATTCTTCCTCTCTCCTCCCCTCCCTCCCTCTATCACTGCCCCCAGGCCAGGAAGCTGTTCGTGAAGTCGGCTTTCAGCTCCACTAGTCCTGTTCTAGAGTCTTCTTGCATGTAGCAGGTATTCTACTGAGATAGGGCCCTTACTGTGATTCCGTATCTTTGCAAACAGCCCGTGTGATAGTGGATTTGTGGCTTGCGGCCTCTAGACTTAGTTCAAGGGGATAGACAGGAAGCAGAACCCCGGAGATGGTGGCCCACTTGAATCACTTGCCCGGGCTGAAGCGTTCTTTGCCTTTCTCTGTAGCTTCTTGATGCTGAGACTTCTTGTGGGAGTTAAGGCGGGGTAGAAGAAGCATGACATTTGGGACAGAAGGCCTAGGTTTCAGTCAGAGCCCTACAGTTTTGTTCGATGGGGACTTGGGCAAGACATGCCTCTCGGCCGTGGTCTGTCAGCTCTGAAATATGTGTGACAATGGTTCGTGTTGGAGGGGTTGATGAGGTCATTTGGGAAATGGTTTTGCAAACAAGCCAGAGCTCTCTTCATGTCTCTCTTGGTTTTGGTTCCTGGTCCCATTGTGGTAGGGACAGGCAGCTGTGAAATAGTGAGCTTGCTTTCTTCAGTACCCTTGGCTTCCATTCTGCTCCTGCTTTTCCTTCATTCCTTGGCTGTGTTTCCTGGGTTCTGGGACCTTCTTGCTGTCCTCCGTCTGGACCTGTCTCTGGTTCTCGTTGTATGCTCCCAGCTTCATCGGCTGTATGTGCCCCCATCTCCTCCTCTATTCTTCAGAGTTCACCTGGTTGACCCCGTTCCATGAGGCCAGTACAGATGGGGGATGACTGCCCTTGCCACCTCGAGGAAGGGACCGGCAGCCGTTGAGCTGAGGACTCAGGCAGGTGAGCACCAGGAGTTTGCTGGTCTTTTCCTAAGCTTTCCACCTCATTCCTCCTGCCTTTGCCCTGTCTTATTTCCCACTGCATTATTTTCTGCTTCATTTTCCTATTTTCTGCTACATTTCCTCCTCCCTAAGTCATTCCTGGTTTTCATTTGTGCACTCACTCATTCATTCAATAGCTGCACGCGGCAGGCTCTGTACCCAGCCCTGGAAACAGAGATAAATAACCACCGTATCGCCCTCAGAAGCTCAGATTCACAAATAAATAAGTAATGGTCTTACTTGGTGTTGTGAGAGAGAATTGTAGAAAGTCAGGGCAGAGATCTACCAACTGTGCGTTTTAGGAGAACTTGTGTGCTGGCCAAGCAAGGCTTGGGTGGGGCTTGCCAGGCCAAGAAGGGGGACATTTCTATCAAGGTAAAGATTATGTCCAGCCTTGTAAGGGCTATAGCAGAAGTTAGCAAAGGTCGACTTAGCGTTGGGACCTGGGTGCCAGGGGACATTAATCCAAAGGTGAGGCTGTGTGATGGAGGAAGTCCTACACCAGAATCAGAGACCCTAACTGTGTCCCACAGGGTTTTGGTGGCAGGTAGGATCGAGCAGGGGAGAAAATCAGACTGGATTATGTTAGGAAAACCAAACTCTAGTGGCAGTGCAGAGGGCGGACTGGAGTGCTCAGAGACTAGTTCCAGAATCTAGAGGCTATGGCAGTTGTCCAGAAGAGAGGTGAAGTGATATAAATTAACCCTGGCATTAGCAATGTTCTTGCATTTATTCATCTATCAGAAATGGTGGAGTCCCTAGATGTGAACACACCCACCCAGGGTGTCCCTATGGGCCAGATTGTATGTCAGATCAAGAAATATGACATGAAGCAAAAGTGACACAGTCCCTGTTCCAATGGACGCAGGAGGGGGCATCGACTCTGATGGGCACACCTCTAAGTGGAGCGTGCCAGTGGCTTTGACTGCATTGAAGGAATCCTGAAAGGGCTGTGGGGGCCCGTCTTAGGGCACTGGGTTGAGACTGGCATTCCAGAAGGGCTGTGAGCCAGTGCCTCTTGGGCTGACTGTTGAAGGGGCTGCGAGTGCCTTGGCCAAGTGAAAGGAGAGCCTTGCGTCAACAGCAAGGGCCGCCTTGCTGCAGAATCCCCTGAGGGGGCTGCAGTTCTGAGCATCAGCCACCAAGGGCACCAGCCCGGCCCAGAGAGCAAGGTGGGCGTCCTGCCCCTGGCCTTGTGGGGTGGCCCCTTCTGTGTTCATCCTCTATCTGATTGCGGTGCGATCTGGGAAGATGCCAAGGTGGGAGCATAATCGAAGAGCAGGTATGAGAACACTGTGGGCGTCCACAGACTGGGCCTTTGCTTTTTCGAGACCGTGGCTTGTTCTTGATGTGCTTTCAGAGCAGTGGTAGGGATTCGGAGCCGATGGCCAAGAAAGAAAACTCTTGAGACATCTTTGGTGCAAAAAGGTGATTTTATTAAAGCACAGGGACAGGGCCCGTGGGCAGAAAGAGTTGCTCTGGGGTTGTGAGGAGGGACTGGTTATATACTGTGGAGTTGGGGGAGATAAAGTCAAGAGGAAGTTTCTTCAAGGGATTTCCATGCATTAATGAAGACTCCCAGGATACTGGAGGCCTAGCTATTGTCAAGCTAAAGCTGTTTTTTCCCTCTAGGAAAGCATTATCATTAAGGAGTTAAGCATTATCATAGGGAGTTCCTGGAGATTAAGCTATTGATAAGATTGCCCTTTTCTTGTTATATTACTAAGATATTTGTAAACCGGAGACTCTTATCAGTTTAGCCATTTGTTTTCTTTCCTTTCCTTTGTTCTTGGGCAGCCAGGAGTGCCTGAGGAATAGCACACCCATCCCACCTGGGCAGGCTTGTCCTTGGCCTTCAGCTTGCCTTATGCTCCCTCATCATTCTTTACCCAGGTGGAGGTGAAACAATATGGAAATATACAACCTTGCTTTTTGATGCCCCTTACCTGCCCCATTCCTTGGGAGAAGAACAGAATGTTTAGAAGTTCTCAGAATTTTTTAAAATTTATTTTTCAGAGAGAGGGAGAGGAGAGAGGGATCTGAAGTGGGCTTTGCACTGACAGCACAGAGCCCGATGGAGGGCTTGAACTCAGGAGCCTCAAAATCATGAGCTGAGCCAACGTCGGACGCTCAACCGACTGAGCCATCCAGGCACCCCATGTCTTGTTACTATTTTAAAGAGTTTAGACTCAGTCGTTGTTAGTAAACTGAATCATCAATTCAGAGTATTGATTTTCCTCCTGTATTTTACATATTATATGTAATTTTTGCCTCCTCTGTGAGTCTTAATTGGTCTATTTTGGATTGGCTTGACGTTTTGCGTGTGAAAAAGTTTTCTAGTATTGAGCAAATGCTCTTTTTCTCCTTGTAATGTTCCTGTTTTAAAGAAAAGAAAATCCATATCGGCTAACATAATTCACGTGCCCATAGGGAACTTGCTTCACTTTGGTGCCTTTGTTCATACGTGTAGTACCGGGGAAGTTTTGTAGCTCCTTCTCGCTGGGAGCTCCCAGCAGTAGTCCGGGACTGCAGGGACCCTCTGCCCTCGGGCTTGGCCTTGTGGAGGCAGGAGTCCTCGCTTGGGGGCAGTGCTGTGGGAGCCCAGTGTGGCCCCAGGGCGGCACCTCTCTCAGGCCCCCATCCCTTGTGCTAGGAACATCGAGTCATTTGAAAAGGTAAGGTTTCTGGGAGACGCTTGCAAAATGTTCCAAGTGTACATGACAAAGGTGTTAGGTGAGAATAAGGAAAGTTTCCTTCCGACTTTGGGCTGTAATCAGAATTGTTCAAGTTTTAGACAGCCAGACACCCGGTCATTTCTACAATTGCTAGAACCCAAACATGTTTCCTTAATATATGTTTCTTGATTGCTTTGTCTTCAGGGATTGTATCCTTAAAAATATTTGGTTGACGCCTGGGTGGCTCAGTCCGATAAGCTTTGGACTTTCGATCTCAACTCAGGTCTGGATCTTGGGGTGAGTTCAACCTCCACGCCCAGGGTGGAGCCTGCTTAAAAAGTCAAAGAGGGCCACCTCAGTGTCTCTGTCAGTTAAGTGTTGGACTTTTGATTTTGGCTCAGGTCATGATCTCTGGGTCCTGAGGTGGAGTATCCCCCCTTCCTCCGCCCCCAGTGGGGCTTGTTGCTGTGCCTGGAGCCTGCTTAAGATTCTATCTCTTCCTCTGCCCCTCTCTGCAGCTTGCACACTCTCTCTCTCTCTCTCTCTCTCTCTCTCTCTCTCAAGTAAAACACAATTTAAAAAAAGAAAGGAATATTTGGAACCCAGAATTCTTCTGTATGATTAGGAAAATACAAAAACAGATTCAGTCTACTATGTTGTCTGGGGAGCCAGGTGATGCATGAATCTTCTTGCCCGGTGGGATTTCTCTGTCCTGATGGTGTGTTCGCTGGTATTAGACAGGGAACTTGGTTATAGAATGAGTGTCCCTTTTTGCCTCAAATGCCGGGCAGTTTCCCACTAGATTGCCACGGCTGTCCTCAGCTTAGGTTTTCTTGCAAAATGATCTCTTTTGCTTTGCTTTGAATGTTTTTGAAAATTTTCTTAATGTTTATTTTTGAGAGACAGAGAGAGAGAGAGAGAGAACGAGCTCAAGCAGGGGAGGGGCAGAGGGAGACAGAGACACAGGATCTGAAGCAGGCTCCAAGGCTCCAAGCTGTCAGCACAGAGCCAGACGCAGGGCTTGAACCCATGAACTGTGAGATCATGACCGGAGCCGAAGTCAGAAGCCCAAACAACCAAGCCACCCAGTCGCCCCCTTTGCTTTGAATTTTGCACCTTATACCTATTTTGGTGATTTTTTTTTTTTTTAAATCATCTTTGCCTCTTTGTATACGTTCTCTAAATAACGTGTAGATTGCAAATAATTACAATGATGAATTAGCTCCCCGTATCCCATCGCCTGATGTCCCTGGTCCCCACCAAGGCACAGCCAGATCATATGGTGATGGTTACATCTGATATTTGTGGCAGGCCAAGATAACATGTTTGAGACACACGTGGAATGACAAGAGTGGGGGAGGGGGAGGCATAGGAAATTGGGGAGCAATGTCTCTAATTAAATATTATTTTCTGAATGAACCTATGTGTAGGTTGAAGAGCTGAGTCTGAAATTCTTGTATTAAGACTTTGTTTTGGTTCCATTTTAATAGGAGTATGACAAAGAGCTCAGTGAAATCAGCTTGTTAAGTAGTCATGACCATGGCGATTACAAGCCTTTACGTGCCAGGCACTGGCTTTGTGCTCTGTAGAGCCTTTCTTGATTCTCATTGGTCCTCATTGGAATCAACAAGAAACCAAACTCCCTTTTTAGCGGGGCAGTGAGGCTAAGAAAGACTCACTTTTCATTGCAAGGTGCAAGGAAGTGATTGAGTTGGTGCGCATGCCTAGGACCCCGCAATTAACCTGTGCCTACTCCACAGGAGGAAGGCGAGCTGTCCGGCCTTCAGGTAAAGAGATCTTCCTGGCTCAGTCTTCATATGTGGTCTCTGGGACGCTGAAGGGTGCTTCGGTATGCTAAATGCTTAGCATAGTCAATGCCACATGAGATCAATATATATGCCTGCGATAACAGCTTAAGCGAAAATAGGAGTTCAGGTCCCACCTGGATGTAGTGAATAAAATTACAGGATGCATAGTGAACTTGAATTTGAGATGAATAACAAATAATGCTTTTTGGCACTAGTCTGGCCCATGCAATATGTGGGACATATTTTTAATAAAGGGTGTTATCCCATGCATTATTTGGGAGATACACAAAAACTTTTTAAGATAAACAATATCGTATGTGGGCGGCCATGCCGCGTTTCATCATACAATCCAAGATAAGAATAACTGGGGAGTGGTGGCCTGTGATAGATGCTGAGATACTTCCAGAAAGAGACCTACTACTCTGTGGAGAAGATTCAGCCACTCAGTGTCTCTGGTACTGACCAATGAGAAGCGTGGACTCCATCAGAGTTTCTTGATTTGATTTGGGTCTTCTGTCTTTATGCTTAAATTATCTTCCATCGCATACAACGTCTTGGTATTTGGTATACAAATACAAAATACAAATACAAAAAAATATGGTGACTTCTGGAAATTGCTGGAAATCTGTCAGACTTACACTGGTGTTTCCCAACCTTGTTTGGATGTTAGTAACACCTGATGCCCAGGATCCAGCCTAGACCAATTATGTCAGTCTCTCTGGGGTGGGACAAGGCGTGAATATTCTTAATGCTTCCTACAGGATTCCTAGTGCATGGCCTGGAGTGAGAGCCACTCCCTAGGCTCACAGGCCCTCTGTCCTTGAGCCCACCACAAGGATGTCAACCCCTCCTAGCCCCTTCTCCATCATTCTTTCTAGCATTCTGTTTCAATCTCGAGGCCATCCCTGCCATGACCCTCTAACGTTCAATTCTCGATGAAGCTGCAAAGCTGGTGTCTTGGGTTCACATAACACTTTGTTTGGGTTAGACCATTGCGTTTTACTCCTGGTGCTGTGAACTTGGGCCCGCAAATGGTTAAAAGAATTTGAAAAGACTCCTAGGAAAATGCCCCCTCTTTGCCCCATGCTGACAGAGCTGGCCTTTCATTCATTTGGGTTTGAGGCTCTTTCTCAGAAAAGGAAAGCGAGCTCAAGGGTTCAAAAATGTCCATGTCCGAATAAATAAGGACATCAGTCCCAGAGCACCATGGGATCTGAGGAGCAGTTACTGGAAGGATCCGCCCACGACCACGAGGCGCCATGAAGTCATAGAGATGCCATTGGGAAACCAGACCTGGTGGGTTAGCTCTTCCTACTGCCTCACCAGATGATTGTACAGTCACAGGACAGTTTCAGTCTGTTTTGGTATTCCTCAGGTTGGAAACGTAGAAGTTAGCCTTGGATATGTAGAGTCATGTGTATAATTGCAATATGCTCAACTTCCTGTTTTCCCGGGGCAAGCTGGTGTGTTCTGAATTATTGGAGGTGTAAGTGAGTGCTTAGGAGAAAGGAAATAATTCATTTTGCGGAGAGAATGTTACATTTCCCTTGCTTTCACCTGAGTATTTAAAAATGCAAACTCTCATGACATTCTGTTCCCTTCTTTGCATTTTAATTATTGTGGAGCCCTTAAGAGTCATTAAGTACTAATCAGATGCTGATTGCTTAAACTCTACAAAGTGTTTGATTTTAAAAAATCTCAGTCCCAGATAATACATGGTGGCAGTTTATCAAAGCAAGTGGCATATACTTTTCCTCTCTATTTTGATTCAGATGTGTAACAATTTCTACCTGCTGGTTTAAATTGGCCCTGAGAACACCTTTTGTGTTAAGCCCACTCACAGCTAGAAGGAACCAACATCAACCTGACAATGAAATAATATCTCCCAACTAAACAAAGCCAAAAAGCCAATGGGACAAATTGTTCTGTCGATAATCCAAAGCCAAAACTGTGTGGTCCCCTGCTATTTTTAGACCTGGAGGGAAAAAGAATCCTCCTTATTGTAAAAATGATACAATTAAATACGGAGTCGGCCACTGGGAAACTCAGAGTTCCCTTTGAGCACCATTTTGGAGACCAATGTTCTGCTTTTATGAAAGCAGAAAATGAGGCCCACAAAAATGATAGTGCTTCAAAGGAGGAACAGAGGGTTCTGTGATCACTGGGTAACCTGCGCACACAGGTCAGTTGGTGGTTCCGGAAAGCTGCATGAACCACCTGTGTGAACTTGGGGAAGTAGCTTGACCTCATTATGCTAAGAATACAGAAAAACTCTGATTTTGCTGTTCCTGAGTGTAACCATAGCCTTAAATTCAGTTCAACTTTGCTCCTAGTTCGGTTTGATTTTCACAAAGGGAGCTCTGTCGATTTTCTGGATTGAAATTATTCAAATTTAATAGGAAAGCAGGTTAATACTTTAAATAGGCCTAAAGAAAATCAAACTGAACATTTGTAAATCTTTTGAAACCTAGGAATCTTGGACTCGATGTTAAGACTGGATAGAAATCAGACAGATGTTCGTGTAGGCCCAGAATTAGAAAGCTTCAGTTAACACAGCAAACGATTTTACTGTTGAGCTATGTCAGAATGAGCCACGCTGGACTTGAACTAATTCCTGTCCCTGCCTGACACCCCACCCCACCCACCCCCCCACTGCCTGGTCCACTCTGCTTGGTCTTTATTAGGGTAAGCTAAGTGACGTAGTCGGCTGGTGCACAAAATGTACGAGGGTGCCACAAAATGCCTTGCCAAGATGAACAATATTTTAACACAATATGCAAAAAAAAAAAAAAAATCAAAATGGCTGTGACAAAATCCAAAGTGAACACCATATCAACATTTTTGATAAAGAGAGAATCCCATGTGGTTGCAAAGATGCAAGGTGAGATAAGCATGGTCATGCATATGCAGGGCTGGATCCTGTCTGTAAAGATAGGTAGGTAGATAGATGATAGATAGATAGATAGGTGATAGAAAGAATGGATAGATGATAGATAGATAGATAGAATGGATGGATGATGGATGGATAGATGGATAGATATAGGGATGGATGGATGGTTACATAGATAGATAGATAGATAGATAGATAGATAGATAGATATTGGGATGGATAGATGGTTATATAGATGGATGGATAGAGGGATGGATGGATAGATAGATGGATGATTGATAGACAAGTGGGTCGGTAGGTAGATGGATGGATGGATGGATGGGTGATATAGATAGATGGATAAATAGAGATAACATGTTTATATTTTGGTAGTAATTGATCTTTCGTCTAGGTGTATAGTGCCTATACAAAGGTGGTAGCTTGGATATTCACAACATCTGTGGCTCAGGGTCCCCCACCTCCCAGCCCCGTGCCTCCAAATGGAAGGGATGACTTTATTCTCTGCTCCTGGCATCTCAGTTCTGTGTTTTCTTTTACTTACTTGCCCCATCTCCTTCAATCTATTATAACACCCTTGAAGGCAAAGATCCTGCTTTTCTTGTCTCCGAGTCCCCAGAAGCTAACACAATATCTGGCACTTGTTTGCGGCATGCTTCCCCCTCCCCTCCATCAGTCCTAGAAGCCTGTTCCCACTCCTTGGGTGTCCCTGTGCTGACCTAGCATCTTTCTGGGCTTGGCTTGTCTGTGCAGTGACATCTGTGGCACTGGTAGGGATCACTCTCCCCCAGGATGAGCCAAATGAATGGAGACAGTCTGCAAAGGGGATTGATTAGTTTGTAGAAGATCACCCACCTAAGCCACAGGCATAGCTGGCTCATCAGAGGTCTGCTGTGTAACAAATTACACAGTGACTTCACACGTCCCCATTTATTTTCTCACAAATTGTATTTCTATGTCAGAGGTTCTGCATGCCATGGCTCGCTTAGGGTCTTACCTGGCTAAATTCAAGGTGTCAGCCAGGACTGTGGCCCTCAGCCTGTAGAGCATGGGTGCTCCTTCAAGCTTCCAGTTTGTTGGCAAAAGTCCGTTCTTCGCATCTGTAGGACTGGGGTCTACATTTTTTTCTGATTTGTGCCCCCTTCTTCTTCAAGCCAACGATGCTACACTGAATCCTCCTCAGGCTTTGAGTCTCTAACGTCCTCTTCCATTTTCTCCTTTGCCCTTTAGTGCTTAAGTAATTCCATTGGACCCACTCAGGCCATCCAGGACTATCTTCCTAGTATAAGACAAGCTGAGTTATAGTGTGACATTAATAACCTTACTGCAGTCACATCTGCACAATCTCTTTTGCCACCTAACCAATCCACAGTCTGATACCAGAAGGTGAAGGAGACAGCCAATTATTTACAGTTCCTGCTGGTAGTTCAGGGACCAATCATCCTTGGTGTTTTCTCGGATTCTCTCCCCAAGGTGTTTGGGAAGACTGAGTTCAGGTGTTAGAACCACGGGATATTCCTGATGGGGGAGTCCTGCAATGTCATTTTCTGGGATTTTGGCCGAAGTATTCCTTTGGGAAATGAGGAAAGGCATCCTGAGTTCTAAGATCATTAGCCCCATCTGGTCAGAAGGAATGATCTATTCCTCGTTTCTGTGTCCCCTGATGGCCAACAAGGAATATGGCCCATGGGAGGCAGTTGCGAAATGTTATGTGAAGAAATGAATGGATAAGTGAATTGATCAATCCCGAGAATCTTCTAGAAAGTGTTTTTGAACTGATATTTATAGTCCTCACTGCCTACCAGACATTTCCACATTCGCCCAAATGTTGGAAGGTATCCTCCAATTTTTTAGGCTATCCATGAGTGATCATAATCATAAATCCCATATGGAAATTGGGTTGGAATGTTTGCCCAAATCTTTTCTTTCCTAATCATTGGTGCTAACATGCGTACCTGTGTCTCGTTCCCATCACCACTCATGCTTCGCAGTCTTAAACTAATGGTTTTGACTCTCTGTGCTAGGATTAGAAATTGAATGTGTATAGTTTTGGCCTATTGTTGAGTCTCCCAACTTACTATGTTTTACCTTTGTGATCTATGAAATGTTCATTAAAAAAAAAACCCTTTTGGTCATACTTTTAATTTCTCCTTGCCTTATTGGGCGAGACTTCCATAACTTGATATTTATGCTCCTAGAAGGTAATGTTGCCCTGTAACAAATGTTGTACTTGCTTTTGTACTAGATTTATTTTTTTCTTTCTTTTTAAGAATGTCATCCCCTACAACAGAAATCCCAAGTAATAATAACCCACCCCCTGCGATCTCAAATCTAGGAGGAAAGGCAGAGAAGTGGGTCAAGCTTGCTGGGTCGATGTGAAAATTCTGGTCCTTTGAAAGACCCTGCTCTTGTCATACATTATTTATTGGGCAAATTTTACTCTATAAATTACCATCTATTTCATACATCAATCTCTCGTGAGTGTGATTAGCATGACTTTCCAGAGATCTGCAGAAGCCCTCAGTACAGTGATCCCATTGTTGCTTGACCCGCCGATCGGAGCACAATTCCTTGGACCACAGTGGCCCCATTAATGCAATGTTCCCTGTGCGGTGCTTGCCGCCCTCCTGGTGCCTCTGGCAGCCTCGGTGATCTCAGTCCCTATAACACAAGTCACAGGAAGAGCTCCCCGATACATCCCAGATACATGTTATCTAAACACAGAGCTTGCAGGAGAAGGTCGGGATCGGTCCCAGACAGAATCTGTCCTGAACGCCTGAGTCCCAAGGCCCATAGTAAAACACGACCCTGCAGGTGTCGTTCCCAAACCATGCTAGACAGCGGGGCCAACTTGGAGCAAGAAAAATGAGCAGTGTAACAGTAGTGCCTTTTCAACTCAATCAATTATGAACTGTATGTGAGGGGGAAATATAAAATTAAATGTACCGAGAAGACCGGTTCTCCATCACTGCCGGGAGCAGGTCGTTTTAATCAGATGGGATGTTGGCCGTGGCCTGGTCGGCACACGTTATTATGTTATATAACATCACACGCTTTTTGTACAGTGGGATTGTATTAGGCTTTTATTTCATGTTATACGTGAAGGAAGGATTCAAGCTCTGGGGGTCCGTTTTCATGAATCCCTTTCTAATAAAGGCCCACAGAGCAGGCACTTGTCAGGATAAAGCGGACACACCATGGTACGTCTGCTGCTCATTTTCCCCAGTCCCGAAAGTTGCTGACTGAAAGGGAAATGGAAGCAAGGCAGAGTCCGCTCACTCAACAATCCCATCGGTCCGAGCGTCCCCGGGTGCCTGTGGACGCTCGTGGTGTCTCAGGTGCCTGCGTGTGGATGGGAGGTCGCCCTGAAGTCCCAGGGCTCGCAGAAGGGCAGCGGGTGCTGGCGGAGGCTCGGCGGTGAAACGTAAGCCAGCCGTGTAATAAAAGCTCCTGGGAATGCACAGGATGCCTGGGCATTAGGCATGCTGCTCGGGTTTCACATAAATGCATCCCGTTCTCCGGAGCGGAGGGGCCTTGCGTTTGCACTGGCTCATTCAAATTGAATGTAGGTAAAAGGAGAGTCCTGAGCAGACAGAGCAGTCTGGCTTTTCTGAAGGCAGGAGCAAGGTTAAGCTGTCGGCTGCGTTCTCTGTTGTTTATTGGATGTTTGTTTGCTCTCCTTTTGCACACCCAAGGCACGTTGCAAAGAGGCAGCGCTAGGCTGACTGATGCGTGTGCGGCACAGGCACCCATGCTATTCTGCCTGGGCTCTTCTGGGCAGTCGAGTTCAAGCCTTCATACGTGGCTTCACCTGTTGTCCCCAACCCTGGTGGGGGTAATGTTTTGCTGGAAGAGAAAGCTCCTCTGGAGGGGGCAGCTTGTATTTTTTTTTTCCTTTTGTTCTTTACCCGAGTTCCAGCTGTAACTTTGTCACAGCAAGAGTGAGGAGAGCGAGCCTGTAAAGGGCTGTTTGCAGCATGCTTTTTCCATTAGTTCTAACAAGAGCGGAGCATCACCGGCGGCAGCGGCTTGCTCGCTCTCTAGTCTTGTGCTGTGAGGAATAAAGACTCTGTAGGGCAGTGAACCTGAACTTGGCCCGTTCATCCATACTGTGTAGAGGGATTGCATGGAATGGAGTCAAATGCCACTTGGGGGTGAACAGCACGCGTCAACTCGTATTCCTGCTGGATATCGTAGGAAGACCCCTTGACAGAATCCAGTAATTAAAAGGTAAACCGTGAAGTGTGTGCTCCGTGTAGGAAAATGTGGGCTGAGGGGCGATGTATGGGTGAACAGAGACTTGTTTCAATTTGTTTGGAGTGATACGTTCCTGAGATGTTATTGCCAGTGGAGCGGCAGAAGAAGGGGGGAGATTTCAACTTGCCATTGACTTATGGTGTGGTGCAACCCAGAAGTTACTCTTACACATGATGGTGACTCTTCTTGTCCCCGAGCACTCAGAAATGTGTTGAATTTTTGTCCTGGAAGCAGGAATGTTCTCAGTGGGAATCTGGGGGAAAAGCAAAGTTCTGACCTAGGAAATGAAATGTACTCTCTGTGTCGCGTTTTCTTTCGTGTGACATCTTTGGAATTCGTTTGGTTATTTCTGTCTGGTGGCTCTGTTTGTTTTTCTAAAACCTGTCAAGAAGTGGCTTTCGGAGTCACAGAAAGACTGAGAAAGTTCATTTTCACTCAGGTTCGTTCCTAAAGATGCAAACAGTTAGCATAGTCCCATAGGGGGAAGTCTTGATGAGTGGCTGAAGCTCTAAGTTAAAGCATGTTATCTGCTCAGTGCTATTTAGTCCTGTCCGTTGTAAACCATTCTTAACACGTGTTGGCTTCCAGACTATCTGAAGTAAGCAGTGTCTCTTAGCAATGTGTGTTCAGTGCAAGCTATTTGATCTCTTTCACAAGCTGCCTGAGAAATAGAAAGCTGAAATTGTAAGTCAATTCTGGATTGTATTTGCCCTCAGGAATCTGAAATGCAGTTATGTGGGCGTGTGGACAATGTGATTCCATTGTTTCTAAAAGACTGGTCATGTAAGTTACAATTTTAAAATAAGTCAGCTGCTCTCTGGGTCTTTGAGGTATTGTTTTTCTTATCACCCCACCGAAGTATCTGTTGCAATTAACACTCAAATTTTATGAACGATAATGGTAATTTGTGATATCATATATGTATACCCTTTATCCATTTACATACACATGATGCATCGATACAGTATGTGTGTTTGTGTGTGTGTGTGTGTGTGCGCACGCACATATATGTACCTTCCAGAAGATTTTGTTCAAATGGTTAGATCAGGGGAAATATAATTTGCTGGCAGTAGAGTTAACAAGACTTAGAACAGAATAAAGCATTCTTGGCATCTGAGTACGGGGTCTCAAAAGTAAGAGAGCTGCCCAAGTATTGACCTGTTGGAACCTCACTTGAGAAACAGTGCTGGTGATTACCCAGGCACGCAGATCATTGTTTCTACGCCAAAAACTACGCATCTGATTTGAGCATGAGAGGTTGGAAATAGGGGCAAAGATTAAGAGAAGGAGCTATACGTTGTTTGTGGGAAATCACTCTCAGATATACTGTAGGTGCTTCTAATGGCATCCATGCTGGCACAGGGATCGATATATGGTGACATTACAGGAAAATTAATTTTGATTGGTGGTAGGTTCTTCATCATTCTGAGCCTACAAAATTATGTTCACCACTATTCTTGTTTTAGTAACTTAGTCTTTTATTGAAGGGATCAAGTTTTTCCAAGGAATACTTTTTTGCTGAGGTTTCTCATAGAGTTTTCTGGAAGGATTTTATAGTAACGTGTCAACGTGAAAAGCAAGTAGGGTATAAAGGCTAAGTAAATTTTCAGAAATAGAGTTTTGAGTAATCAGTACTGAGTTTAGAAAAGGGCAAGGGACGCCTGGGTGCCTCAGTGGGTTAAGCATGTAACTCTTGGTTTTGGCTCAGGTCATGGTCTCAGGGTTCCTGAAATCGAGCCCAGTGTTGGGTTCCCCACCGAATGTAGGGGGCCTGCTTGGGAATCTTTCTCTTTCTGTCATTCTCTGCCCCTTTCCCACTTCCTGACTCAAGTGCTCGCTCTCTAAATAAATAAATAAATAGGAATTAGAAAAGGGCAAGATGTAAGAGCATAGCATAAAAGGAATCATACCAGTTTTCCTTCATTGTCATTTTAAATTTTGTTATCTTAATGCCTTTAATTAGAGAATGTGGTGCTGTGTCAAAGTAGAAAGTAGGGCCAGTCACCTAGGCCTATATTCTAGAATGTTTCAGCCAGTTGAGATGAACAGAGGTTTTGTTGTAGGGACTGTTTTCCTTGAGCCAAAAGGAAGTGTCCAGTCCATTGGAGAACGGTGTCCAAAATCTCACTGGCATCAAAGCTTGTTGCAGCTTTCAGTTATTTGAGGGTCCAGCCTGGACTTGTTAAAACAGACAGCAAGAGGCCCGTGACGTTGGAAGTCCGGACTGTCTGTGCCTGATTTCTTTGCTGGAGTGAGTTATCAAAGCAGTTTTGATTATCTTCTGTTTACAGAGCCACCTTTTGTGAAGAGCTCAGTGTATTTTGGACAGTATCTAATTATCAGAATGCCACAGTGAAAGAGCCCACGCTATCTCTCTTCTACAGGTGAGATTACAGAGGGACAGAGAGGCCGAGCCACTTATCAAAGGTGGTTCAGAAAAACCCTGACACACAGCTAGGAAATGGGTGAGCCAAAGTGAGCTCTGGGGATGGATCTGGGGCTTTTCACCCCTGTGAGCAGATTGCCTCCCCAGTTGGCTGTCAGTGTGCCCATGGGCATTCCCAAGCTCAAGAGGAACCCGTTCCAACTGAACTTCATGGACCCCATACCAATACGTTGTGGTTGTGGGATCTCTGTGTTCTGTGACATTCGTGATGGCCAAATGGAATGAAAGCAATGAAGGACAAGGCTGTGGGCTGCAAAACGGGGCTTGCAGAAGTAGCCATTGTCACTAGAGGTCTTTACAGACAATGCAGAAAACAACAGGACCCAGGGCCATTACCCCGTGTTTAGAGTTGAAAAAGTTTGAACCCTCTCCAGAAGCTCATCATCTGTTGAGGATAGAGTTGGGATGGCTTCCCTTGCTTCATACAGGAACCACTGAAATGACAGGCAACCTGCTTCTTTTGTTTCATTTCGAGTATTTCAGCTTTTAGGCACTAAGGCCGGCTAAGCTTGCTCAAAGTTGAATTAACATTATTGAGTTAATTAGATACAAATTGTCATCATACACTCATGAGGAATGTGTTCTTTTTTTCATGCTCTGTTAAGTGGCGGTTTTGGAGGAAACTATGTCTGTTACAAAATAAGAAAATGATTTCACATATACAGACATTATGTATGGCCTGTATTTGTGTGTGTGTGTGTGTGTGTGTGTGTGTGTGTGTGTGTGTGTGTGTGATTTCAGAGAAATAGGTACGCAAGGAGTTGCTTAGATTCACCATCACTTGAATGACAAAGCAAGGACTTTACACACCATTGCAAATAGAGACTGTCCTGCCTCTGGTCAGATTGAAAATGTGCTACTGACAGTGCAATCCAGTGGTCGAGTCTGGGCAGATGGATGCTAGGAGAATGTTCCACAAAATGGAGTAACTATACTAGGGGATTTGATAGAAGAGTCCATAAGGAGGCCATAGTTCTGGTCTGGAACCCTAAGGTGCTCTCCCATGCTACATCTTTCTCTGAAAGGGGGTGGGGTGCACCCAAGTGAGGGAGGAGCCCCTGAGGAGAGCAGAGAAGTCCTGGAAAGGTTTTTGCAGCAGGAGGGGAGACCAAAGAAAGGGGGTAGAACAAGGTTTGGTGCAGATCGAAGAAACCCAAGGGATCCAGACAGACCTGGGTACTGGCAGTTAGGTATAGAATCTCGAGCGCTGGCAGAGAACTTGGCTGCTTGCCACCCCAGGGAAAAAGCGGATGTGATGCAAGAGAATTTCTGAGAACAGGATGTGAGTAAGTCAGTTTTCAAAGCTCCATGAAAATGAGGCACCTAGGGAAAACGGGGGAGAGAGAAAGCACCCTATTTTCCTGTGATCACAGGTCCTGAGGCACGTAGCCTGGAGAAAGCGGGGGGTGGGAGGACAGTCTAGGAGATGACCCAGATGTGGAGGACAGAGATCCAGGGGAGCAGCCCAGGGGAGACCTGTGGAGCTAGGGTTGGCTCATGGGGAGGCAAGTGTTGAAGGTTTAAGTGTCCGGTGCCCAGGGGAGCTGGGGCCTTTTCTCTCCTGCCTTGGTGGACTCCCCTGGTAGCATATATTCATTCTTTACTGACGAAAAGCCACGCTTTGTTTTTTTTTTAATGTTTATTTATTTTTGAGAGAGAGAGAGAGACAGACAGACAGAGTGCAAGTGGGGGAGGGACAGAGAGAGAGAGACAGAGAGGGAGGGAGACACAGAATCCGAAGCAGGTTCCAGGCTCCAAGCTGTCAGCACAGAGTCTGATGCGGGGCTTGAACTCACAAACTGTGAGATCATGACCTGAGCTGAAGTCGGACGCTCATCCGACTGAGCCCCCCAGGTGCCCCGAAAAGCCACGCTTTGTACTCTATGCTGCTTACTTGTAATAGCCCATGTCGTCTGTAAGGTCAACCTTGTGTGACTGGGGGAGGTAGGGAATGACTTGTCCCTTTAAAATTGCACCCTGCACCCTTCCCAGCATTCCCTACGACTCCCTCTTGCTTTCTTGGAACCAGAGGCATCCTGTGCCATGTCACACGGCGTGTGTTTTCAGTATCTGTTAAACACTAGAATGGAGTCTCCATCCCGGTAGCAGTGACCCAGCTTGTACACTGTCTTCTCTCCAGATCCCCCAATAGAACCACTAATAGAATCGGGAATGTTCATTGAGTGAGTAACTTGCTCCTAACTCATTCGATTACACCCCTTCTGGAACTTTCCCCATCTGACCAGTAGTGGAGGTATTCGGTGTTCCATCTGCTCCGCTAAACAAGACTGGCAGAGAATTCTGTTATACTAATGTTTGAAGGCCCTTAGTGAATCAGAAAGCACCTTCAACTTGTGGAAGTACTTAATAAATAATTGCAAAATTGCAATTTGACCAAAAAAGTAGGATGTAATTGCTATCCTTAGGATTTTATGGTCAGACTCATTTACAACAGAGCACACAGATAGAAAATTCTCTAACAATAAAAGAATATAGTTAAATCGTTGGTTGTCAAATCAGGGTGATTTGGCTACTCTCTCCCCAGTGCACGTGTGGAAAGGTCTGGAGACACGTTTGTTGTCCTGTTTGCTGGTTGTAGGGGTGTGCTACTGGCATCTAGTGGATAAAGACCGGGGAACGTTCTACAGTGCCCAAGACAGCTCCCCCAAGAGAATCCTCAGGCCCCAGATGTGCCGAAGCAGAGAAGCTCCGATTTCAAAGAAAACCTTTATGGCAATTCTTATTTGTCTGTGTTTTCGATTCAAGCAGTGGTTCGTCTTACACATGTTTGTGTTGCCCAGGTTCACAAGGACACCTGGCATGTATTAGCCTTTTCATAAATAACGGTTGAACTGACGACTGAATGAATATTAATGATGCCAGAAAAAGATGCTCCAGTATCCTCTTTGGAAGAACATTATCATTCGAAACTGCATTTCTGATCAAGGGCTCGACGGGACATAATCAATAGGGTCAGTGGTAGGTTGTAAAAGCCGAGGCACAGCAGCCACACATTCTTGTCCATGAAAATGCTCACAGAACATTAGCAGTGAAGGGGGCTCGAGGGGTCATTCATTCCAACAGTCTGAAATTACACGTGAGGCGATTGAAACCCAGGAATCAGCAATGACTCGCATGAAGTCTCACAGGTAAAGGGTAGAAACAAGACCAGAATGATTTCTAACTCTTAGTCTTGGCATGTCTTCATCATGCTAAGTTATCACCGATATATCGGCATGACGGAAACTGGGTACAACAGATTGGGTGTAGTGATTAGATAAGGCAGCACCCCAATGTCGTATTGAATGTAACACATAAACATTCTCTCTCTATGGCCTTGTACAATTTGACCTGAAACGAGTGTGCTGGTTATTTTCATTTTCAATACAGAAGTTAAAGTAATGGAATGTTAGGTTTCAATGAAACTTTGGTGTAACCAGCTGCTCAACACCTACATTCTGGAAAGGAGTAAAGTGGGGGGCGGGTGTGTATGTATGTGTGCGTGTGTGTGTGTGTGTGTGTGTGTATGTATGTGTGGACGGGCAGTTCAAGAGCTTTACCTAGAGTCGCAGAAAGGGGGCGCTGGGCCTCTCTATTCTGTGCTCTTCACCATAAGCGTGTTCCTAAATGGAATACTATTTGCAAAGGGATATTACGTGAAAACAGGGTTACATGGTCAGATAAATTTAGAACATGCAAGGGTAAACAATCATAAGCAGGCATGTTTGCACAAGGACACCTCTGAGGTTTTCATTCGTGGTCTACATCTCCAAGAGGGACCTTTAATACATGGCTCCTGTCATAATTACTAAGTAGGAGATCATTTATATTACACCACCTGTGGTCCTCTGAATATACTTTGAAAAATACTGTATTACCTCTTCTAGTCGGTTTAATTGGTAGAAATGGCGTCAGGGCTGCTTAGGGTTCAGAGGGAATTTGAGGGTAGATTCTTGGTTGGCCCAAGTTTGCTCCCTACCTCCCCATTCTTCCATGTCTTCTTGTAAAAGCCAGGCAAAGCAGTTTGAATCGGTATATTCTGTTCCCTGCAGTCGGTTTCCCAGTTGCAAGACAAGGTTTCAGATAGTCGTTCCTGTGAACGGTCTCGCAGAAATATTGATGCCTCGTAGAGCCGAAAGACCTCGGGCTGCAAGTCAGAGAACGTTGCCTTGACAAATCAGCCAACATCTATTGAGTTTTCAGTGATTTCCCAAGCAATTACACGCAGTGTTTCAATGTGATGAGGGGAGACGGTAGGCATAGTAGTTTTTATATTTTGTATGTGTATAATTACACTTAGTATCACTGTGTATTTTGTATGAGTGTCACAAGGGTCACATTTAAATCGACTTGCATTCCCCATAAGCAAACAAAACAAACTCTGCCCGTTTTATCCGGTGAACACCTTATCAAAAAGTGTGTGTTTCACAAATATGGTTACTTACAAGAGCCTTTAGTGAATTGACGGAAAGTAAATTAGCATGTAATCAACAACAGCGAAAGAAAGAGAGCTTATAGAGCTTCTAAGAATAGTCCAGATTAGCATGGAGCCAAATGATAGATTAAAAACCTGCCAGTTATCTTACAAGAAAAGCAGTGCAAAGAGAATGAAGGAGTATTATTTGAAAAAACTGTCCGAAGGAGTTTAAATCTTGCCTTGTGTTTCTCCCGAGTTTTCTCTTAATTGTAACCCGAGGCCATAAAAACCATCCTACTGACAGTAGTTTCAAAAACCCCAGAAGTTTACGGATAAATAAGGACTCTGCGCTTTCAAGTGAGTTTGGAGTTGTTTCACTTCTTGCTTCTCTTTATTAAAGTTGGTGACTTTTAAGTTCTCCACGATCTTATGGAGATCTTATGTCTGTCTCATGTTAGGAATTATTGATCCTAGCCCTCCACACTGTTTTTTTTTTTTCTTCGTGAGCCCTCATAACATCTGGAAAGATCTCAGTGCAGCTGAAATTACCACCACATGAGCCCTCCCCCCCCCCCCCCCCCCCCCCCCCCCGCCGCCCCATGATGTAGGACAAAGCAACAACCCATTTCCATGGAAAATTACACAAGGGGCAAAGCTTGGGAGAGACGGCACCCAAATATACACTAAATGGTTTATGCAGTGAGTGAGCACAGGGAAATTTATGAGCAACCAAGGACAAAAGTGTCTGGATGGATTGATCAAGAGGGACTTTTTGTAATTTTCATGGCTCAGCCTTGAGTTTGATAAATGGGCTCCTCAAAGCATTGTGGGGTGTACCCAACCCTCTCAGAGTGAGTCTATCACGGCCGATTGCTGATTCAGTAGGTACACCCTTTACCTGTTCCGTTTGCTTTGAGGAAATAAAAAGAACCTGAGTGAATTATCTGCTTGTTTTACAGTAGCCAATTCATAATCACCTTCACCTGAAAACGCCTCAGGCACTGCTTGTATGTTGACTGAATTTGTCCCAGGTTGCAGAGAGCGGGTCCCGGAGAATCAAGACGGGTAGCTCATGGCACAAAGGCTGTTTTTTTCATCTATAGTAGTGAATGGTGATGGAGATAAGTAGATGAAAGGGCAAGAAATTACTATTAAAAAAGGAACTTGTAATGAAGAGATACAGCTATTTTTATGGGGTACAGGCTCAGCCTAAAGAATCATTCTGGAAAATTTGGTTTTTTGTGCTAATTATTCATATCGAGAGAAAAACATTTGGTTAGCATTTTGCAGTTATACTAGAAAGGAATCAAAACATGCAATTATTGGCAAACAAGGCATAAAGCAAAGCTTCCTTCATTTTATTGTTGGCTATTTTTCTATACTGTATTTAGTTTTCAATCCATGTTCACGGACTTGTTCTTTTCTGTTAACTAACAGGTTAAGAATATCATAAAACAATAGGGAAGCCATCCTTTGTTTGTCTCGGTGCGAGACGCATGTCTAATGATATCAGAAAGCATTTTAGTCACACAATTTGCAATGAAACCGTGATAAATATTTTCCACTGTTTTGGATCCCGCAAATGTTCCCCGAGGACTCAGGTACATTAAACTAGGGTTAACACCATTTCCGGCAAACCTGGTGATTAAAGCCTGTTCATTTCTATTTTACGACATTAAATCTCTAAGCCCCTAGGAAATGCTAAGACAGATTAAATAACGTGAAAGCAGCCGGCTGAAAGATGCACCAAGGAGCACAAGGCTTATCGATTATAAAGTGAAATGAATCTCACTCAGAAGCAAGAAGATTGCGGAAGGAGAGTTATGTCTATGAAGAAACCTTTTTAATAAGGTGTCATGATTGAAGAGAGAAGTTTAAATCAGGTAAATAAGAAAAGCACAATTAAAACAAATTAATCATGCATCAACACCGTGTCAGAAATCTCTCTTGCTGATGAGAGTTGATAAAAATTATATTAAGAATGTTACTCTTCCAAATTTGATGTCCTTGTATCATTTCGGGACCATTTGTTTTTTTCTTCGAAAACAAGCGTTTGAGCACCAAATATGTAGAACGGTGTGATGTGAAACAAATTCTGAGGTCATCTAGTATGTTCTGCCCCTTTCCCTTCGTCCCCATGCATATGATCAGTTTGTCTTAGTTGGGGTATTAAGTAGGTCTGATAGCCAGTGTCCGTGTCTAACTGAGGTGTGAGAGTCTAATGGTCACCTCAGTTGTCATTGTGACAATTCTTCCCTTGCTAGCTTTACATGATCTCTGGTCTGTAGGATCGCCCTCACCCCCAACAAGTAGTCGTTTAGTTCACGATGAAATAACTGTAGGGCAGCACAGAGAATGGACTGCTGTCCTTCTGACATAATGGTTTTGTGAAGGAAGCCAGATAGAAGTTTATGTGCTGTGTGATTCCCATTTAGCTGAAGAATAAAGACAAGTTCAGCTAATTTACGGTGATAGAAGTCAGAATCATGGGTTCTTCTTCTTCTTCTTCTTCTTCTTCTTCTTCTTCTTCTTCCTCTTCCTCTTCTTCTTCTTTTTGTATTTTTATTTATTTTGAGAGAGTGAGAGAGAAAGAGCATGAGCAGGGGAGCGGCAGAGAGAGTGGGAGAGAGAGACTCAGCTCGGAACCCGACATGGGGCTTGATCCCATGTGATCCCATGATCTGAACCGCAAGATCATGACCCGAGCTGAAACCAAGAGTCAGACGCCTAACCGACTGAGCCCCCCCAGGCCCCTCTGAATAACGGGTACATCTGAGTGCCAGGTGGCTATGAACTAGAAATGTATATGACACAAACTTGTGGGTGCTGAACACCGTCTATATCCTGGCATGGGTGTTGGTTGCACGGGTGCATACATAGGTGAAAAGTCACTTTGATATACAGTTAAGGTTTTACCTGTTTTATTGTATATGTTAGACTTTAATGAAAAAAATAGAAAAACTAATCGCATATTTTATCATAAGGTGCATTCTTGTGAGTGTGTAGAAGAGATTACTTTCTAAGCAAGATAAAGTTCCCTGACTTGTGACTACGCTACTATTTTATATAATTAATAACAGTAGCAGGGACCTTCCATAACACTTTGCATCTGTTTCCTCGTTTCCCATTCCCATTTTCCATGTTGCCACTAAGAATAGTTCACTGTTGGCTCTCCTGCAGCGGCCGAGAGAGGGGAAGAGAGAGAGAGAGAGAGAGAGGGAGGGAGGGAGGGAATGAATCTTAAGCAGTCTGAATGCTCAGCGTGGAGCTCCATGCGGCGCTCGATCCCCCGACCCCGGAAACATGACCCAAGCCAAAATTAAGAGTCTGATGCTCAAGCAACTGAGCCACCCAGGCGCCTCTGATAAATTACTCACTTTGTTGTAGTTTCTATTATTTCTAGAATATTCCCCATGTAGCTAACATAGGTACGGGGCTGCTATATTAAACTTTACCTTTGTGATGGAGGAATAATGTGGTGCGGGGAATCAAAGGAGGGTTACCCAAATGCGAGCCATTACAGTTTCATTTCGTTTGGTCCAAGTGTTCCATCTGTCAGCGGCATAAAGGGGAAAGTGTCAATTCATAAAGAAAAAGAAAAACTGCATGAAATATAAATGAAATCACTTGAAAATAACGAAGAGGTGAGGTTTTTCTCTTCACTCGGTCATGACCCCCTGTTACCTTTGTGGGGGTTACTCACACACCCCCATTGATACCAAATCTTTGCGAGATGATCACTTTTGGTGTGAACTTTTTACCCTTTAACAAAAGTGTAGGTTTTCACTCAATGTGAATTCTGCATTGCTTGTACCCTCTAGAATGTTTGATGCGCCTACATAAATGTAAGAAAGTAGGGTTACTCCACTTCAGGGGTCGTTTTGTCATTCTGCCTAGATGTCACGATAGTGCACTGGGACTCGGTCCTTAGCAATCACGTTTGGGACCATCTCACTTCAGAGGAGGCTGGAAGTAAGTGTCCCCAAAAGTACATTACTTTGTTCTTGGCTATATTGCTCAGGAGTGATGAAGCCAATTCTGGAATGAATGAATTACTTGTGATGTTTATGACAAGTGATACCAACGTTCTCTGAATTTCTAAGGTCTCCCTCACCTTTCTGAAATCCTGTCCCATTTGCTTTCTTCTCAAACATTTCTGATATCAACTTAGGGCCTCGAGGTACTTCAAAATGCAACCAAGAGCATGTTGATGGAAACCTTCTATTAAATTCATTGCTTCTTTTTTCTCACAGAGTTCACTGTGGTTCAGTAATCTCTGAGGTTTCAGAACAGCATGGAAAGAATTATCTGTAGGTGACAGTCAGTCTTGGCACACAAGGAGTCTAAGAGACGCTCCGTCAAAATCCCTTATCTTAGAGTGAGACCATTTGAAACTCAGAATCATAAACTTCTCATAGACTACGTCCTATGGGAAAATTTTGGAATTCTTTTTTTTTAAGTTAATTTATCTATTTTGAGTGAGACAGAAAGAGAGAGAGAGAGAGAGAGAGAGAGAGAGAAAGCTGAGGAGGGACAGAGAGAAGGAGAGAGAGAAAAAATCCAACATGGGGTGCGATCTCAGGAACCAGGAGATCAAGAGTCAGAGGCTTAATAGACTGAGCCACCCAGGTGCCCCTTGAATTCTTTGAATCAGGAAAATTCTCTAAGGAGAATGATAATCCTTACTGTGGAGGCATTGGTTACCATCCCCCCCCCCCCCCTTATTTACATGATTGAAATGGGGAAGGGGAGAGGAGAATAACAGAAATCAGGCTGTTGACGTTTAAAGTCTTTACTTTGTCAAGGAAGAGACAAAGCTCTTCCTTAGGGGCGTCGTTCTGAACAGAAATTATTGCTCCCTGCAGACGTCTATGAGTACCGAGTGCCCAGCAGGGCCCTTTGAGAACTCACTGGGTTTCCATGATGGCTGCAAGCAAATTAGGCAGGTTGCATTTCCAGTTATCAGCTAGATTCACTCAGGCTCCCTGTTCCTCCTGTCCCCCAACGCTGTGTACTCACAACCTGATACATACCATTTGGGAGCCAGAGAAACTTTTAGAAATCATCCCTTTTCTGGCCCTCAGTTTTGAAATGAGGAGACGAAGGTAAACTGAAGTAAAGGAACTTACTAGTGGGCAGAGAGTTGATCTGGAAGCCGGGTTCTCTGACTCCTGCACCCGGGCTCTGCCCTCCCTCGCTTTACCCTTCCACATGGTTAAAATCTCTTTCTGGAACTTCCTGAGGCGTGAGGAGCATCTGGACGCCATAGGACCACAGGGGCCCCACCTAGGATAGAACTGCGAAAACAAAATTGGTGGCCAAGAGGAGCATTACTTTGAGGCTTGGTGAGTCCGGAACACTCCTTCTAAACGATGGCGGCCTCCTGGGATTGTACGCTCTTACTGGACTCCTAGGCAACTTTGTCCGATAAAACTTTCTGCAGCGGTAACAACCTATGATAATAGCCATATGTTGCCATTCAGTGCTTGAAGTCAAATGTTGTACAAGTGACAAACCGGAGTTTCTATTTTATTTAATTTTAATTAATCTAAATATAAGGAGCCACATGTGCCTAAGATTTACCACCTTGGGCACAAATTCTTCTATGAATTTCCCACTGAGATCGAAGTGGCTTCATTATTTTCTTTTTCCTTCCCATATCCTGGTGATAAAAGCATTCCATTTGTTTTAAACTAAGTCTAGCATCATTATTACATCACTGTACATATAACGTCATTTTTGAAGGTAACAAATTAAAAAGTTGATAGACAAGATTTTAATGAATTATGTAGGACAGAGACCTACAAATCCAGTTTGGAATGTTTGGAACTTTCTTATTTGTGACTTATAGGTTTATCAGGCTATAGGTTTACCAGGCTTACCTTGATTTCTTTCTTTCTTTCTTTCTTTCTTTCTTTCTTTCTTTCTTTCTTTCTCTCTTTCTTGATTATGGGCACCTGGGAGAGGGGTAACTGGTAAACTTATTAACACACATTTTTAAAACATTTATTCTGCGTTTTTATTTCTTTTTGTTGCTTCAAGGAGAGAGGAAAAAAATGGAGCATTCTTAGAGAAATTTCTATGATCTTTTTCATTCATATTTCCCTAATAGGGTATTCTTGACTATAGAGGTAATTTTTTAAAAGAAACATGATTAATCTAAATTAAGATAGGCCTGGCCTATCTTACCCTCTGGTGTGTAAGATAATTAAGCAGGCATTGAACTGAAATGTACAATTGTACATTGTCTATGTGTTTACAGGCCCCAGTTTTAAAATAACCAAGCTATTGATCAATTACTCTTCTTAAGGCAAGAGTATTTTTTTGTGGTTTTTTTTTTTTGGTATTTTTAGAACAAATATAATGAGGTTTTCAAGAAAATTAGTGGAGATTACATTTCTTATTGACTAATGTCTGTCTCTGAGAAGGATGGGAATTTGCACATACTTTTTCTCAAGTAATACGATTGTCTAGATAGCATTTTCACCCGAGGGAGTAGAAGGTAATAAAATATTTTGGTATAGATCGAACACATGTATTTTCAAAAATCAGAGCTTTCTTTTTGTCTTTTTTTTTTTATAAAAATTTCTTTTTTTAATGTTTATTTTTGAGACAGAGGGAGACAGAGCATGAGCAGGGGAAGGGCAGAGAGAGAGGGAGGCACAGAAGCTGAAGCAGGCTCCAGGCTCTGAGCTGTCAGCACAGAGCCCAATGTGGGGCTTGAACTCACAAACTGTGAGATCATGACCTGAGCTGAAGTCAGATGCTTAACCGACTGAGCCACCCAGGCACCCCTTGTCACTTCTCCTTTAAGTATTCTTTTAGTTGCATTTCGAAACAAAACAAAAAAATACAGTTCCTAAGAAATGGTTTGAAATGGTATTAGTTGTTCCTACCAGACCAAGAACTGAAGGATTCTGTGGACAAACACAGGATATCAGGGGTTATCTTCTCTTTCTCTCTCTCTCTCTCCCTCCCTCCCTCCCTCCCTCCCTCCCTCCCCCCCCCTCTTCCTCCCTCTCTGTCTCCCCTTTTCTTCTTCCCTTCTTCCATCCTTCCTTCCTTCCTTCCTTCCTTCCTTCCTTCCTTCCTTCCCTCCTTCCTTCCCACCTCCCTCCCTCCATCCTGCTCTAGCTTCTTCCTCCAGTGTGGCAGTTGAAAAGTCTTTTGTTTTTATCACTAAGGCACAATATTGAACGGTCTGGAAAGCATTACAGTAGATTGTTTTCATCCCCATGCTTGAATTTATTTGTGTTCTGACTCAGAATGCTGGTCCATGAAAGATATACAGTGCAGAATACTTCTTTATAAAGATTTTGGGGGTAATGTGGCACACAAGATTTGCATCAGTTTTGCAAGTGATGTGTTGTAGATGAGTGAAATGTTCGGGTACATTGTGTGCATCCAGCATATTGTAGGTTGGCAATTCCAGGATTCAGAGAAACCTGGGTCCAGCTTGCCACATCTGAAGCATGAAATTCCCTATTTATCTGGCTGTGTTGACAAGTTTAACTAACAGACATCTGTTGGTGTAGGTGTTGGGCACTGACCAATAACAATTATATCCTCCAACTGTTAGTTTGAGGCACAGTGCAGACTTAGTTAAGCTCTGCTGACAAGCATACCAGTTGATTAATTAGTTCTTGGTGACTCCTCTGGAAAACTGGAGGATTGTGGAATGGTAGCAACATAGGCCTCCAAGGAAATCTTTTCTCAGGACTGGCTTGACTTGGAGAATTAAAAGGAGTTCCTTTGGGGATATCAAAGGCATTAAATTGGCCCCTTTTGTGTTTGGGTATTTTTCCACAAAGAGGATGCTATGGATTATATCTTTTTTTTTTTTAACTCTTTATTAATTTTAGTTTTTTAATTTACATCCAAATTAGTTAGCATCTAGTGCAACAATGATTTCAGGAGTAGATTCCTTAGTGCCCCTTCCCCATTTAGCCCCTCCCCCCTCCCACAACCCCTCCAGCAACCCTCTGTTTGTTCTCCATATTTAAGAGTCTCTTATGTTTTGTCCCCCTCCCTGTTTTTATATTATTTTTGCCTCCCTTCCTTTATGTTCATCTATCTGTGTCTTAAAGTCTTCATATGAGTAAAGTCATTTGATATTTGTCTTTCTCTGACTCACTAATTTTGCTTAGCCTAACACCCTCCAGTTCCATCCATGTAGTTGCAAATAGCAAGATTTCATTCTTTTTGATTGCCAAGTAATACTCCATTGTATATATATAACACATCTTCTTTATCCATTCATCCATCGATGGCCATTTGGGCTCTTTCCATACTTTGGCTATTGTGAATAGCACTGCTGTAAACATTGGGGTGCATGTGTCCCTTCGAAACAGCACATCTGTATGTATCCCTTGGATAAATACCTACTAGTGCAATTGCTGGGTGGTAGGGTAGTTCTATTTTTAATTTTTTGAGGAACCTCCATACTGTTTTCCAGAGTGGCTTACCAGTTTGCCTTCCCACCAGCAGTGCAAAAGAGATCCTCTTTCTCTGCATCCTCGCCAACATCTGTTGTTGCCTGAGTTGTTCATGTTACCCATTCTGACAGGGGTGAGGTGGTATCTCATTGTGGTTTCGATTTGTATTTCCCTGATGATGACTGATACTGAGCATCTTTTCATGTGCCTGTTGGCCATCGGGATGTCTTCTTTGGAGAAGTGTCTGTTCATGTCTTTTGCCCATTTCTTCACTGGATTATTTATTTTTTGGGTGTTGAGCTATGAACTGTATCTTAATTACAAACTAACAAAGTTTACAAACTACAAAATTAACTTGAAAATTTGTTTCCAGCTACTCATGTAATAAAGGATGAATTTATTAAATGTTTAAACGATTATGTGGATATTATTAATAGGTGGTTTATGCACATTACCTGGAAAATATCCATTTACATCTGTCTACCCTTCCTTGACTATTTTCCCTTGAGACTTTATTTGAGGCTCTGAGACCCTTTCTTTAACTTGGCTGTAGTTTTGGATGGATATGTTACTGAATGTCTGTTTATAGTTTGATATTGCTTTAAACTGACTTCAATGATGGTGAGTGTGTTTTTAAAGGAACATGTAACCTCACAAGGTAGACAAAGGTGAAGAATTTCAGAGCTCCTTAAAGTTAAGCAGTGTTTCCATTTTAGTTTATTCCACTTTTGTTGGGATGTTCACAGATGAGAGTGTATTCAATTTTATACTCATAGTATGATATCCTCCTATGTAAGGAGCAGAATTGCATGCTAGTGTTTTGTATAGGTTAATTGTATATTATTTAGAGTAATAATGGTGCCTATGACACTCATAATCCAGGCTTAAAACAGTAGAAGCCTAGGTCTCCACAAATATAAAGTCCAATCAGTTAAGGGCGTGTCGGGTGGCCTTTTCCTCCATTTGGTCATTCAGTCACCAAGGCTGAGGGAAGCTTTGCTGTCTTCAATACCTGTGGCTTCTGGGGTTTCCCTGGGCATTGCTTGTCAGGAGACAGATGTAGAAAGAGAAAGCATGGAGACTTGGCTGGTTTTGTGGGCCAGGCATGGGAGTGGTAGACATGATTTTACCCATATCCCATTGCCCCGAATGAAGTCCCATGCCTTCCCCAGATATAAGGCAGGCTGGAAAAGATCGTCCTTGGATGGCCAGCTGTATCTATCCCAGGTATAACTCTGCAGTGTGGAAGGGCCATGACTATTTGGTGGACAGCTAGCCCTCTTGCACATAAATGGTTTAAAAGAAACCTATTTATGGTAGTCAAAGCTGGTATGGGATTGTCATTGTCTTAGGGCTAAGGGCTTTTTACTGCCTCTTGTTTTCCTGGTCAGTTGCCTGGTCTTTGCTGTTTCCAAGTCTTCTTAGGAAACTGCTGTCAGACTGTAGTTGATAGCACTCATATCTGCTTGCTGGACTGAAGAACCTTAAAAATACAAGTGCTTATTATTTCTCTTGAAGAAAATTTGTGCTCATTAAATATAATCACAAAAACATAGAAAAGCGGAGAGGAAGAGCAAAGAGAGTCCACAAATTGCATTGTCCAAGCACAGTCAGTGGTATGAGCGTTTGGTTCATTTCTTGCCTTTTTGTTCAACCTGGGTTTGGAGCTTTTTCAGAAGACTTTTATTCACCCTGAAACCATAATTACCATTTTATGTTGTCTCTCTCTCTCTCTTTTTTTAACTTTATTCATTTATTTTTGAGTGAAAGAGAGAGAGAGAGAGAGAGCATAAGCAGGGGAGGAGCAGAGACAGACAGGGACAAAGGATCCGAAGTGGGCTCTGTGCTGACAGCGGAGAGCCAATGCTGTGCTCGAACTCACGAACCGTCAGATCATGACCCAAGCCGAAGTTGGATGCTTCACTTACTGAAGCACTGTGTTGTGCTTCTTTAACATTTGGATTTGAGCATTTTTATGGCAGTGTATTCTTTTCAAAAGCACATGTTGTAATGATTTTTGCTTATTCCATTAATGAATGTCCTGTAATTTGTTTATTCATTAACCTATCATTGGGTATTTAGATTGAGTCCTAATTTGTAGTCTTATTTATATGTCAGTGGGATATATCTGTGTGTGCAATGAAGTGTTTTTAGAGAATGAAAGATAAATTGTTTGGAAATGGCATTAGTTCAAAAAGGTATAAACAGTTTTGGGGTATATACACACATACAGGCGTGCATAGTATGGATATATTGATATGTGCCTGTCTTTATGTTACTTTGGAAAGGGGTTCCTTACTTCCACTGCTAAAATCGATTTGTAATAGTTCTTTTTTTTTTAATTTTTTTAAACATTTATTTATTTTTGAGACAGAGAGAGAGGCAGAGTATGAATGGGGGAGGGTCAGAGAGAGAGGGAGACACAGAATCTGAAACAGGCTCCAGGCTCTGAGCTGTCAGCACAGAGTCCGACGCGGGACTCGAACTCACTGGCTGCGAGATCATGACCTGAGCCAAAGTCGGACGCTCAACCAACTGAGCCACTCAGGTGCCCCTGTAATAGTTCTTTTAAACCACCATCTTACCAACATTGAGTATTTTCATCTTTACCAATATAGAAAGAAAATCTCATTTTAATCCATTTTCTTTATACTTGTGATGTAAGCATTTGATTTTTTTTTTTTTTTTTTTTTTGGCTGCTTAAATCATTTTCAGTGCATCTTGTGATGATGTCCATAAACTGCAGGAATGTTATTTCCCAGGTGCCAAAGAACCCAGTACGACACTGGCTACCATGACTTCACAAGCATGTATGCATGAAATAGTTCAAAAGGACTGTCGTTACAAGCATCACCCTGAGTACCCTTGATTTTGAGAAAAGGACGGTCTCTTGGCCCTTCACCCTCACACGACCACAGTCCCCATCCTGAAGAAAAGGCACAAACTGAGGGTGTGTTCTACGTCCCCCAGACTTGTGTAGCAGCTCTCTAAACTTGGAACACAAGAGCGAAGGATCGGCCGTGTTTTTCAAAATCTTGTCATTCAAGAAACCTGGCAATTTAGAAACAAACGTACATCTCTCTGAACTAGCATTGTGCCGCATCCATTCTGGGAAACACACACCGTGTTATAACAGTCAACTGAAGTATATAGGTGGTGATAAAGCAAGTGAGTAACCGAATAGATTTCAGATTACAAGACAAGTGTACGTTTCAGCCGTTCAAAATATACAATTTTGGAAAATTGATCCAGAAGTCAGGTTGTTTTTTTTTTTTTACTGCAACAAGGATATGAAACAAAACATGTGTCTGTAAGGTGGATGATATTCTTGGTTTCTTTGATTGTTTTTAAGAAAAGGTTTTCTGCTCATGTCTTGTTAGGCTATGACTTAGGTGGCTGTAAGCAAAGATGAGACACTGGGGACCTCAGCCTCCCTTCTGTCTTCTTCTACCCCTTGTTGGCACCAAGGTCATTCTGCAGTGTCCTTCTCGTGAGGACCGGACCGGAGTAATGTGAATCCTTCTATAGATGTGTTAGGGCCTATATAAATGTTTCAAAGTCCGGTTGGTATGCATATTAATAGTACATCAAGGAATAAAGAATTTGAACTCCATGAGAGTAAGGGATTTTGTCTGTTTTCTCTACTTTATCACTTGTCACTAGAATCAACACCAAGCTAGCTATTTGGTAAATGGATTAACCTACCTGTGTGCATGTATCGGTTTACATTACTATTTGCTCCATAAATGAAGACCACACAGTCTGAGACTGAGGCCGTCGGAAGCATCACCTCTTCTCTCTCCTTCTCTGATGGTCCTTTTGTCCCTATAAGTTAAATGGCATTGGCTATGACTTCCTTGGTTTAACCCCTTTGAAAACCTCTTCTCCTTTTTAAAAAATTTTTTTTTAATTGATTTTATTATTGATAGAAAAAGAGAGCACAAGCTGGGGTGGGGCAGAGACACACACACACACACACACACACACACACACACACACACACACACACAGAATCCGAAGTAGGCTCTAGGCTCTGAGCTGTCAGCATAGTGTCTGATGCAAGGCTCGAACTCACCAACCGTGAGATCGTCACCTGAGCTGAAGTCAGGCACCCCTGTTCGTTCTTTCTTTCTTTCTTTCTTTCTTTCTTTCTTTCTCTCTCTCTCTCTCTCTTTCTCTCTCTCTTTCTTTCTTATTTATTTAGAGAGTCAGAGCTTGTGAACGAGTAGGGCGGCAGCAGAGAGGAAGACAGAGGGAGGATCCCAAGTAGGCTCTGCATTGCCAGCTGGGAGCCTGATGTGGGGCTCGAACCCCTGAACATTGAGATCATGACCTGAGCCGAAACCAAGAGTCGTTCAGTCAATCGACTGAGCCACTCAGGCACCCCACCTCTTCAATTCTGTAATTAATGTACCAAGTGGGTACATCTTGGGGTATCACGTTTCTTAACTGAACTTTCTCAAAATTTAAACCTGAGAGAAGTTCCCTTCAGCGTTTACCTCTGTCATGGTTTAGTAACCAAGAAGATGGAACGAACATGGGATATTTCTGATTTCCTTGTGAGGTGAAATTAATTTAGAAACCATTCTCGACAGCCTGGCCATTTTTAACAAAGAGATCTGTGTCTATCTTCCCTTTGGCTTCCAGGAGGAAAGGTGATGGGGGTACCTGGTTATAGGGTTAATCAGCAGTGATGGTTGATTGGCTTGTATATACTGTGTGGTTCTGGGTCCATATTTTAGTAGCAACTTGAATTGTTTTGTGTTGTTTTTGTGCTTTTGGCCTCACAATAGTGTTCATACAGCCCAAGTTAGTTTGGGGGATAGATAGAGTGAGGAGTAAATTTATGGCACTATGTCTCGTTTCCCAGTCCTAAATCACGATCTCCAGTTTCGTTATTGTGAGATGAGCTCCAGAAAAGTTTACTCACTTTGGAAGAAATTATCAAGGGAGAAGAGAAAACCAGTATTTGAAAAGAAGGGGAAAAAATAAAATGTATCCAAAAAATGAGTGTTGCCTTATTGTAGCAACTACTTTGCTAGGAAATCTGCACTTCCGTATTAGGCTGTAATTATTTTGCGTGTCACAACAATGACATTCTTTTCATTTTCACGACACGGGTGTTCTGTGTGTTACGGTCCCTTTTGTAAGAGGCTGACAGCGATTTCACATGTATCTGTAGACCTGCCTCAAGGTTGTATCAGTAAACACTTGATACTTCGGTTCCATGTGCGAGGCAGTAATACGAAGAAAGCCATAGCCCCACTGTGAGCGAGGCCTTTCCTTTAAGATCGTTGCATTTCCACTAGGCCCCTTCACCCAGGTAGTTTCTTTTTGGATTCTACATCTTAATCTAGACAGCGTGCGTGCTAAGATGATATCTTCCCTTAGCCTCCTCAGCCTGGTATGGCTGTTTGTTTATGTCAATCTCCCTTGTTCTGCGCAGACTTCCATTTGAATGTTTGTTAAACTGTGTGTTTGTCGTATGAGCCTCGAGGCAGTGAGTTCCATGAAATGACATCGTGTCTGCCTGCCTCCCTGGTATACGTTCAGTCCTTACAGCACTCAGTACATTCTATAAGGGTGGCAAAATATGTCAATGAAGGGAAGGAGGGGGGTGTTGAGCTAGAGATGTGGATAGATTTGTAGATATTTGATAAATGGACTTGTAAAAACAGAAGACTGCATCTTAGAGTTCATCAAGGCCACAAAACGTGAAAAAAGGGTGGACGCTGAAACCTTTTCCCAAATATTTATGTTTTAACATTTCACTTTCATTTTTATTTGTTCTGGGACTTAAGCTTCTGTGGCTATTCCTTAGGTTTAATAAAGTCCCATATTGATTTCTTAAATCTCCATCTGAAAGGTATTTTTTTTTTTTTGCAAAATAGCCTTAGAAGGAAATCAATGCAAATGCTTGCATGTGCTTCTGATTCCTTTTGTGGGGGGTGTAACACAGGTCGACTGCCCATTCCACATTTATTAAGAAACCTCTTTTCTTGGGAGGTGCCGCGTGGCAGTGTTCTGGTCCCATATTGAAGTGAAATTAAGTCCATGTAAAATGATTAGTAACATTAACCTTCAGTGAGATTTTCAGAACGTGCGTTCAACCATCTGCTTCTTCCTATTTGTCATATTTAATTTATGACGATGGCTTTTTGATTAGAAAATGGGCAGCCATTGGAGGAGCGGTCATTCTAGTGGTCCCCACCTTGGGTGTCACTACGTGTTCGAATGTAGCAAGCTCCATGACACATGGGGATCAATTTCATTTGGTTTAAAGGACCGGTGCATTAATAATCGTCATTTCACGACTCTAACGTGTGATTTCGTCAGTCCCACTTTACGTGCATTTTATCCTCCTCCCCTTGGGATTATTAGTGCCCTTTTCCACCTGGGATGGATGCCAAGCCACCACTTAAATTTATACGACTATTCTGCCCTTTGTGTTTGATTTCCAGGTTGGTTTACAAATCAGTTCAGGCCAAATATTAAGATGACGAAAGGGTTTCATTTTCTTGAGGTACAATTTGTCTTATTACTATTTCTGTTTCGATAGTTCATGGTAACGAAAGGTCTTGCGATAGCCCTCAATGTGAAAGAACATAAGAAAGGCATATTATGGCCAAGAATTTAAAGAAGCACAGAGACTCCTGAAACTAAAAATCTCCTAATTGCAATGAAAGTCTCACAGAAAGGGTTAATGCTCCAATTTTGTTAGAAGAACTTAAAGAGATTGCATGTCTCTTAGCTTCAGCCAGATCTTAACGGAAGGAAATATGTCTTTAAAAGGAAATCTAATGTTCACGTTACATGGTCATTTAATTTTTTAATAGAAAATTGGACAACTGAAATATAGTTGAAATCAATTTATTGGCTGAACTTACAACCTTCTATGTTGATCAGACTTGAAAAGTGAGTTAATTTCAATCTTTCTCTCTCTTTTTTCTCCCTCCCCCCCCCCCCCCACTCCCATTTTCTGCCTCTCCGGAGAATATTATTCTCCATCTATGCAAATAAAAACGTGCATTCAGATGCTGGACTATTTCGGCAGCTCACGGCAGGTTGAGCGAGGACATTCCGAGGACAGTTGCTTCTAAGAGTTTTTGGCTTATGTTAATCTTCATTTCAGGTCTTCCTCGTGTTCCAGATTTTCCTTGTTATTCTTATCCCCCAGAACTCTCTCCCTGTCTATGGGAGGACCAAATGTGCCAGAGATAAATGTGGAAACAAGAAAAGAGGAGTAAATATCCAACATAAGTTGGATATGTTAGTTAAATTGGCACAGATGATAAAGATATTGGTTTTGTACAGTTAATTGGCCATTAGGTATATTATAGTATGGTTCTTTTTTCGATATAATAATGATTAATGTGACACCGTGAGAAATCTGAAGCCTTCTGGTTCCGATGGTTTCAGATTCGTTCATTCCACAAATAGCCTGTTTGCAAAGTACTGCAACGTGTTGTTAATTCATTTATGTAGAAAGTCATGTACCAGATGCTGTAGTCCAGTGGAGAGGCGACCACAGATGCACTGTGTGTACCAGAAGATCAACCCCTGCTTCGGGTCGGCGTGGTCCTAGAGGATGAGAATGAGGTTAATTTGGGCCACTGGGTCTCCTCGCATGTAGGCGGCTTCATGCTTGGCGGGGGAGCCCACGGTTCCTTGCCCTGTGTTGGGGAATTGAAAGGTGAGACTCCCAAGGTGGCCAAGAAGAGGAGGAAATGTGACGGGGAAGCAAGACACTGGTTGTGCTAAATACAACGAGCGTTTTGTAAATGCCATGCCTACGTTTGGCAAGAAGGGACCCCCCGCTACCTCTCAGATCCTGAGTAATCCTGGCTTTCTCTAACAAAGCCAATTATTGATGCCCATTTCTTGCTGCTTCCCCATCCTGAGAAAGTAGAGTCGTTAGGACAGTATGTTCTGTGCAAGTGGTTTTTCGATGACATCAGACCAATGAGATTAAGGGAAGAAATGTTCTAGAAAGCAAGAGCCAATAGAAATCCAGGGACCTTGAGGCAGGATAAAGCTTCAGGTGTTCCAGAAAGAAAACAAATTGCTTTTAAGATTGATACGATTTCCCTGTTTCAGTGAATTGTATCACTTTAGACATGCAGGTCAAACCTCACGGTCCTCCCTGCCTCCCTTCTCCCTCTCACTCATTTCCCCACGTCGCATGTGTTAACTAGACTGTGGAATTTGCCCTTTTTGATAATCTCTAGTCTTAGTAACCAAGGCCCACCTGTAAAATTCACCTGGGTCACTGCACCTGCTTCTTTATTTCCCTTCATGCTTCAACACTTTACAATTCACTTTTTTTGGACCAGCCAGAAAGTTCTTTCAAGAACAGAATTTCGATCCTGTCATGGTTCTGCTTCTAATGCTTCTAATCAACTCTGAAATCTATGTCAGGCTCTACATGGTTGTGCTGCTTTGACCCCTGCCTACCTTTCCTGCCATCGTCGGGATCACTGTCCCCACCACCCTTGTACTGTGTGTACTTTTTGCAATACATCAAGTTTATTCCTGTCTCAGGGTCTTTGGCCTGTGTCTCCTCTTCTTAGAACATTTCTTTCCTTAGATCTTCGTACTCTGGTCTCCTGGAAAATGCCAGAGTATCCTGACCGCTCAATCTGAAGTAATTCCCTGCCTTTCTACTCTATTACCTCTATCTTATCTCCTAGTTTTGCTCTCCATATGGCTTTTAGGATCTTAGATATTTGTATTTATTGTCTTGTCCATCAGCCCACCCACTCTCCCCTCTGCTCCTCCTACGGCTTGGAATATCCCTGCAAGCCACGCACATAGTGTGGATTGCTGTCCGTCCAGCATCTAAAACAGGACCTGAACACCCAGTAAATACATGAATAACACAGGTCCCCTTGCAATCCACCAGCAATCCAGCAAGGACCATGCTGTCCTGGTGAAGGGACACTGTCTGCTCCATTCTGCCTATTCTTTGGCCTTGATGTCTGGGAACTTCAGTCTCCCATTCCTTGATAGGTCTTCTCTTCAGGTAGTTGATGGTGTTGGCCCATTTCTTACTGTGTTGGTATGCTGAGTCTGACGCTAGTGAGTCGGTAACCTTTCACCAGTCTCTGACTTCCTATTTGTGTTGTGGATGTGGCCAGATTGTAAACTTGCTTAGATTTTTCATCATGGACATTTTCTCAGGGCACCTGGGTGGCTCAGTCAGGTCAGGGTCCAACTTAGGCTCAGGTCACGATCTCGCCTTTTATGAGTTTGAGCCCTGTGTCGGGCTCTGTGCTGACAGCTCATAGCCTGGAGCCTGCTTCGGATTCTGTGTCTCCCTCTCTCTCTGTCCCTCCCCTGCTCATACTCTCTGTCTCTGTCTCTCTCTCTCTGTCTCTCTCTCTCTCTCTCTCTCTCATATACACACATACACACACACACACACACATATAACATTTTAAAAAAAGTACAGAGAGAATGGTATAACGACACCTAAATGCCTGTCTTATCTTGGTATCACTTAGGTTTAAGCATTATTCAGGTTTTGCGATATTTGCATTGTATGTGGAGGAAATATTTTAAAACAAATTACAGAAGTCATGATTACATACTGTATAATATATTCGCTTACATATACACAATAGGTTTTTCACACCTAGATAAACAATGCCTTCAAATCATGTAATACCCAGTTTGTGTTCAAACGTTCCCAGTTGTTCCCCAAACACCTGTCTAAATTAGAATCCAAAAATGGCCCATAATTCTAGGTTCCCCTTCATATAGACTAACTGCCTGTCCCTTATTTAATGGCAGTGTTTGAAGAAGTTAGGTCCTGTGGAGTATCTCAACTTCTGGATTTGTATAATTGCATTGTTGTGGTTTTGTTTAACATTTTCTTTTTTATCATCTATAATTTCTGTTATGGGGAAAGTACAATGAGAGGCGTGAGTGAAGTGCAAACAACCCTGTTGGGAAAGTTGCCATAAAGCACGTTGTTGGTCTTACATCTCAAATTACATCTGGGTGAGCACGGTTTCTCTTTGTTCCACCATTAGATGCAGGTGATGAAAGCTCGGACTCTCTCCTGTACGCTGTTTCTTCTTACAATCAGCCAATAATCTGTGGGTTAAATAAACTTTTTTTTTTTTTAAGCAATTCCTCTGCTAGCTTCAATGATTTACAGCAGGGTTCAGAAGCTGTTTCGGGAAAGGATCAGAGAGAAAATAATTCTGACTTTGCCAGCCAGAAAGTATCTGTTCAAGTATGCTGATAAGCCACGAAAGTAGCTATAGATAATATGGAAACAAATGAATGTGGCTGTGTTCCAATAAAACTTTATTTACAAAGATAGGTGGCTGGTGGATTTGGCCTGCATGTTCTAGTATGCTGACCCCTCATTCAAATATAGGCGCTCAGCCCAGGAGATCAATAACCCTTGAAGAATTCTAAAAAATAATGATGCTCATCGTACTGCCCACCACCCCCACCTCCCCAATCCGTTCATCTGTTGTCTCTGGGGGTAGGGCCTTGGCGTTAGTTTCAGCGTTTGTGTTTTAAGACTTTATTTCTTAGAGCCACGTAAGGTTCACAGCAAAGTTAAGGGTATTATGCAGAGATGGTCCATATTTCCCCTGTCCCCACGCACCCGTAGCCTCTCTTATTCTCGTAGCCCCTATCAGGGTAGTGGAGTTGTTACAGTTGGTGAACCTACATTGATCCATCATAATCGTTCAATGTCAATACTTTAGATGGCATGGTAGTTCACCATCAGCGTCATACATTCTGTGGGTTTGGTCAAATTTATGATGACATGTATGCACCATTGTAGTATTCCACAGAACAGTGTCACATCCCCCCAAATCCTCTGTGGTCCACCCTTTCATCCCTCTCTCCCTGCAACCCATGGCAACCACTAATCATTTTACTGTCTCCATCATTTTGCTTTTTCCAGAATGGCCTACAGTATGCCCTCTTCACGTCCTGGCTTCTTTCACTTACTAATGAACTTTTATGTTTCCTCTATGTCTTTCTTTCATGTCTTTATAGCTCACTTCCTTTTAAGTTTTTTTTTTTTAATGTTTATTTATTTTGAGACAGAGACAGCATGAACAGTGGAGGGTCAGAGAGAGAGGGAGACACAGAATCCGAAGTGGGCTCCAGGCTCCGAGGTGTCAGCACAGAGCCGGACGCGGGGCTCGAACTCACAGACCGTGAGATCATGACCTGAGCCAAAGTCGGACGCTCAACCCACTGAGCCACCCAGGCGCCCCAATAGCTCACTTCTTTTTAGCACTGAATACTGTTCTACTGTTTGCATGTAACACACTTTATTTATCCCTTCCCCTACTGAAGCACATCTTGGTTGTTAAGTTCAGGCAATTAGGAACAAAACTTCTATGGACATCCATGTACAAGGTTTTTCCTGAATATAAGTTTTCAACTGCTTTTACTAAATATCAAGTTTATGGGATCATATGGTAAGCGTATGATTAACTTTTTAAGGAATTGCCAAACTATTCCAAAGTGTCTGTATTGTTTTGTATTTGTACCAGCAGTGAATGGGAGTTACTGTTGCTTCATGGTTATTTTCAAAAGCTCTCCACGTAATTTTAGTGCATAGATATTGTTGAAAATGCCTGGTTTAAAAGGAATTATCCCCCCTGGAGACATTGAGGACCCAAGGTGAAATAGTTGGGCATGTGAACAACTAAATCTGATAAAAGACCTAGTAAAATAATTGTTAAGAACAAGGGGTGGGGACACCTCAGGGGCTCAGTCTGTTAAGCGTCCATCCCTTGGTTTTGGCTCAGGTCATGACCTCCGGGTCTTGAGATCTTGCTAAGCATGGAGCCTGCTTGGGGATTTCTCTCTCACTGTCTCTCTGCCCCTCTACCGCTTTGTGTGTTGCCTCTTTCTTCCTCAAAATAAATAAACAAAAAACAAACAAATAAATAAAAATTTTAAAAAAGTAAAAAAAAAAAAAAAAAAAGGTTGCCCATAGAAAGAAGGAAGGGAGCATCAGAAATGTTTCTCCAGAGACTGTCACTGTAGCCATCCTTGAATTCCGAATAGGTTTATGTTTGTGCAGACACACTAGCCATCCCTTGTCAACTTTCTGAAAAGTCCTTTGTTAATGTGAAATCAGGACTAGAATGAAGAATTAAGTCCCATTTCCTGGAACCTTTGTTTATTTGCATCTCATCATTATGCTACTCTTCTGGAATTAATACATCAATGACTAATAGCAAATGACTGTTTAAATCATATTTAATCCAATATCAGGGATTTTTAAGGAATAGAAAATAAAACCCCAGTATCTGCAAAACCATCTGGAGACAATGGTACGGGTTCTATGGGCTAGCACGGAATTCATTTTCCCAATTTTATTTCCCCAATGCCAATGGTTCTTATATTTATTCACATTTGATTGGCGGGGATTCTTGGCAGTGCTGAGGGTCATAGATATACATAACAACAAGATGGAAATAAGGTTGTCTGGGATCCTGGTAGTCGTTTTCAACTAGGGCAGATTTGGCCCTTCGAGGGACATTTGGCAATGTGTGTAGACATCGTTGTTTGTTGTGAGTGGAACTGGTGGTGTTAACGGCGTCTGGTGGGTATGGGCCGGGGATACTCCTAAGCGACCATCACTACATAGGCCAGCCCCAGAACGAGGAACTATTTGGTCCTAAAAGTCAGTGGAAACATTCCTGCGAAACACCGGCATATGCTAATATATTTAGACACGCAGCTTTTCAGGAAAATTTTTGTGTAATATTTTCCAGAGTATTTATTATCCCCATAGCTCGGGTTTGTAATCATCTCTGACATCACAATGATATCTTTTAACAAGGTAGCGGGCGGTGGCACTAATATATCTGGAAATCAAAAAATTTGCTTTTGGTTGCTAGAAGGAAAAAATCAGATTAGAGTAAGTCCCAGTCCTATAAAAAAAGAAAAACTGCCTCATTACTTGTTTTGACCTTGGGCCAATACAGCTCTCGGGCAAGCTAGCTTGCTTATGTTTTTCTTTTCTCTTTCCGTATCTGTGTGGCTCTAACTATCTATCAATTCCACTCCCAGCACCACCCAGCAAGGTGTGTTAGTCTTCAGGGAAGATATGCAGAATTCAATGGTATTTCATTTAGCGGGGGTTAAGTTTATTTTTTGAGAGAGAGAGAGAGAGGGAGGGAGAGAGACAGAGAAAGAGACAGAGAGAGAGAGAGAGAGAGAGAGAGAGAGAGAGAGAGAGATTGAGAGAGAGAGAGGGAGAATCCCAAGCAGGCTCCGCGCTATCAGTGTTGAGCCCAACACAGGGTTCGATCTCACTAAGCGTGAGATCATGACCTGAGCAGAAATCAGGAGTTGGTCGCTTAAGACTGAGCCACCCAGGTGCCCCTCAATTCAATACAGAGTCATTCTCTCTATTCCTCTTTTTGGGTTTCTAGGTAGTTCCTTAGCCCCATGGTTATTTAACAGCTGGAATCCCATCTAACTGAGCATCACAATGCTCTGTGAACCTTTAGTCTTTAGCTTGATTTAGAGTAAGTATTTCTGTTGCTTCTATTTTGTATAAAGTGTGGCTGAAGTGAGTAAAATAGGACTTGTGTTTTCATTTCCTATGGGTGCTGTAACAAAACACCACAAACTTATTATCACAAACACCAATTTATTATCTTAAAGTCTTGAAGGTCAGAAGTCCAAAGTGGCCTTCCCTGAGTGAAGATGAAGGTTTGCACAGGGCTGGTTCCTTCTCCAGGCTCTAGTGAAGAATCCATTTTCTTTCCTTTTCCAGATCCTAGGGACTGCCCACATTCCTTGCTCTGTATCCCTCATCACTCTGATTTCTTTCTTTCTTTCCTTTTTAAGTTTATTTATTTTTGAGAGAGCACAAGCAAGGGAGGGGCAGAGAGAAGGAGAGAGAGAGTCCCAGGCAGGTTCCACACCATCAGCACAGAGCCCGATGTGGGACTCGAACTTATGAACCTTGAGATCATGACCTGAGCTGGGATTAAGAGACGCTTGATCAACTGCGCCACTCAGGCACCCCTGATTTCTGATTTCATCATCGCATCTGTTCTCCATGCCTCTCATGTCTTTCTTTTTCACTAATCAGGATCTTGTGATTACGTTGGACCCACCTTGATTATCTAGTGTTCCTCAGTTTCCCTATCTCTAAAATGGGCTTTCCAAAAATTACTTCCAAGGGTTATTGTTGCGGGCTATAATGAAATAATGGACTCATACTAGGAAGTATAACACCTGTCACGTAATAATTGTTTAATATACCTTAGCTGTTAGGAGGATTAAACAAGATAATTGACGGGTCAGCAGAACTTTTTGTAAAGGGCCACGCAGTAAATACTTTTGGGTTTGCAGAGCAGGCAGTTTGTGTCACAACTTTTGAACGTTTAAAATAAGGTAAAAGTGGGTACAGACAATGTGTCAATGAATTGATGTGGCTGCCTTCCAATAAAACTTGGTTTTTAAATGCAGTCGGCAAAGTGGATATGGCATGCGGAGGTCATAGTTGGCTAATCCCTACTCTAGAATAGTGTAAATAGACTAAACCCTAGCTACATATTGGTATCCCCTGAAGAGCTTTGAAAGACAGAGAGTTGTACCACGTGTAATTTTCAGCTTTCTTCTAATTACAAAATACAATTTCTCTCATTTTTTCACTCCTGATTAAGAGTCCTTGGAGACTGCTTTGCAAATAGTAGGGCTTTAACACTACTTTGTTGAAAACACTGATCGTTCCGAGGCCCGACCTCAGCCATATTGAAACATAATCTCAGGGCAAGGTCTAGGCAGTAGAGTCTTGAAAATGCGCTTCGCATGATGCTCCCACCAGCCTGAATGAGAAAGCTCCATGTCCTTGCTTCTGTTTTCCATACCAAGAAGAGGGCCTGTCATAGCCTGGGCTCTGGATTAGTATTTACTGAGTATGGGTGGGTATTACACGCCATTCACACAATGCCCAGACCATAATTAATCCCAGTAAATTGTAGTTCATCATTTTGGGCCCTTTGACAGGCAACAATAATATCCCAAGCTGGCTAATTTAGTCAATATAGGAAATTATTAGCAAGATATAGAGGGCACCCGAAGAAGATTATCAGAAAGGATAAAAACGAGGGCAGCTTGCAAGGTCTGAGAACCAACAAGAATCAGGATGGTTTTCAAGGATTCTTCTGGTGGATGCAGGTCCTCCGCTATTCTTCTCTTGTTTCCTTTTGTTTTTGTTCTGCTCAGAGTCAGATGATCCATTCTGAGGCTAGTTGAGAGTGGGACCCTTTGACCGGCAACCCTAGCCCTCAGTGAGACCAATGGGGAATTTTTTCACCAAAGCCAACGATGAGGAGTCTCGTTTTCCAAGAAGGGGATAGGAGGCCATGCAGTAGCTGGTGGCTGAAAATTCTTGTGGGTGCTGTGTCTGTCCTCGAACACCTTTGTAATGAAGTAGCATAAAAAAGTTCTCCCTATGGTTCGGCGCCACAGCGGATGCAGAAGGCATTTAGCGTCCTTGAGCCTTCATTGAACAGTGATCAAGTTGGTAAGTCACACTTCTTGCCCTACAGTGGAGGTGAATACATCACTCTTACTCCTCTCTAGCCGTGGTTCTAAACCTGGTTGTTTTGCTGTCTCCTGAAGACATTGTGAACAGCAGGTTGTTACTTTCTGCTTGTGGGTCGAGGTCAGGGAAGCCGCAAAAGATCCAACAAGGTTTCCACACCAAAGTATCATGTAGCCCCCAGTGTTAGTCGGGCTGAGGTTGAGAAAGCCTGGTGCATAGTAAAGTACAGGTTATCTGTTGTGTTGATGCGGTTTTCCTAGTTTCGGCGAAATGTGGTTTTCCTAGTCCTTAAACTCTTCCTGTGTATGTCCCACACCCTTACTTTAGCGGTCAAGTTGGATTGAAAAGAGGGGTACTGGAATCTGTGGGTTTATTGAAGACAACCGACTCTGAGGAGGTTATGAAGTTGAAAGTAGAGCAGAGTGATGCAGGGAAATAGAAAGTATGGGACACATTTCCAAAATTTCCCTCTATGACGTGAACCAAGGATTGTGCTAACTGTAAGTTAGCAAAGACATTTGCAGTGACATTTGCAGTGAAATGAGGAAACACATGTTAATGGAATGCAGAAGAATATTTTCATGGTCAAATAGAAATGATTTTAAAATAAAGTCATTTCAAAAGATTCAGTCTTACGTTCTTCAACATTACTACAGGAATTATTACATGCAAAAAATCCCGGAATGTAATGAGATCTCAGTTACTATTTTTGGCGGGAACAAAAGGTACATATTAAGTTCATTGGTGTTCAGTAAATATTTTAACTCCTTCTTACGTATAAAATAGTTTTCCAATATGGTACTGGCACCCCTTTTTTTCTATTTTATTTTATTTACAAAGTTTTTTTAATGTTTTATTTTTGAGAGAGAGAGAGAACGAGTGTGGAAGGAGCAGAGAGAGAGGGAAACACAGAATCCGAAGCAGGCTCCAGGCTCTGAGCTGTCAGCACGAGCCTGACGCGGGGCTCAAACTCGAGAACTGGGAGATCATGACCTGAGCAGAAGTCGGATGCTTAACCCACTGAAGCACCCAGGCGCCCCTTTTTCAAAAAAATTTTTCTTTAATGTTTTATTTATTTTTGAGCCTTCTTTTCTCTTTTAAACGTTAGGTACATAGGGCTTTAAAATATCTCACAGAAGCTTTATGTTAGTCGCCATTCGAACTTTCAATTTAAGCTGAAACTTTTTTTTTTTTAGTATTTTTTTTAACGTTTATTTATTTTTGAGACAGAGTGAGACAGAGCATGAACGGGGGAGGGTCAGAGAGAGAGGGAGACACAGCATCCGAAACAGGCTCCAGGATCTGAGCTGTCAGCACGGAGCCTGATGCAGGGCTCAAACTCACAGACTGTGAGATCATGACCTGAGCTGAAGTCGGATGCTCAACCGACTGAGCCACCCAGGCGCCCCTAAGCTGAAACTTTTTTCACAAGGGCGCATCAGATTAAGTTAATTCTTTTATCAGTTTCTGACACATTATCATCACTGATTATTAGACTTCCTCATGTGGTTCGTAGAAGAAATCATTTATTTCCCTTTCTCCCTATGCCACCACCATTTACATAACCAGGTAATTTTTCTACTCTTTTTAATGTAGATCTTTTTGTAGGCATTTGTTTTTGCAAATGAGTGTTATTGTTGTACATACGTTCTTTAATGGGTGATAAGTATCATTGTGTGTATTTTCTAAGCCCTGGGATTTTAAGATATTTATGCTTCTGTATACTTCTGCTCTATGTACTTCTTTGGTTTTGTTGTCTCTTAGTTTTTGAGCGGGAGGGAGAGAGGGAGAGAAAGGGGATCTTAAGCGCCCTCGTCCCTCATTGCAGAGCCTGGATGCAAGGCTCAATCCCTCGACCCTGGGATCCTGACCTGAGCTGAAATCCAGAGTCCGATGCTCCACCAACTGAGTTGCCCATGTTCCCCTGCTCTACTTCTAATCTGTTACTTTTTCTAACCGTGGCAGAATGCTTCTCGGTGTTCAGAATCCTTGGTTTTTGAGATACAGTTGCTTTGCATTAGTAACTTACAGTTCTATCTTTGCCCCTTTCATGATAGTCACAAATGTGTAATCAAAGAAAACGTACTAGTTGTGAATAGCACTTAAAATGTCAATTGCAGGTTCCTCAAAACCGGTTCGGCCCATAGCCCCTTAAAATGTTCTTGCTTTTAAACCTGTAGAAGAAAAATCTCTGAATGCCCAAGCGTTACTAAATTCTTCAGAGATAATTTTGCTAAGGCAGATAACTGTTCAAAATGCCACTTAAAAATAAAGGTTTAGGTAGTTGCCTTTCCTTCCTGATGACTTTTATTGCGCTCTTTTCTTGGTATTACTGACATAGGGAATTGGTGTCTGAATTGTCCTGTCAACTTGTCCCTTTCAGCTTTACAGATCTTTTAGTTGCAGAGTTTTTATCTTGTATTACTCTGGAACATATGTGGAAAAGAACATCTAGGGGCACCCTGGATGGCTCGGTCGGTTAAGCGTCTGACTCCGGCTCGGGTCATGATCTCGTGGTTCATGAGTTCGAGCCCTGTGTCGGGCTCTGTGCTTCCAGCTCGGAGCCTGGCGCCTGCTTCGGATTCTGAGTCTCCCTGTCTCTCTGCCCCTCCCCTATTTGCGCGCACTCTCTGTCTCTCAAAAAATAAAAAAATAAATATGAAAAATGTTAACACTGGCTTGTTCTTATTTGGAAGGAACAGGCACTACTTTTGTAAGTGTCTTAGTAGCACACTGTAACACAGCTTCATCTACTCGTGTGGCAATTTTTCTGTCTTAGGTCCCGAATGCCTTTCTTGTTTCGTCCGGTGTTTTGTAAACAGGTTCACTTCTTCAACAATGAATATTTGCTTTTCTAGTATCAAATTCATGGCCTATGGTGCTGTTTCCATGCCTTCTTAGTTTTAGTTCATTTCAATTTCAATATTGAATCATAGCGTAGTCTTTGAAGAGACCTTTTATTTTTATTTATTTTAAAAAGAATTTTTTTTAACATTTATTTGTTGTTGAGAGACAGAGAGAGACCGAGTATGAACAGGGAAGGGGCAGAGAGAGAGAGAGAGAGAGAGAGAGAGAGAGGGAGACACAGAATCTGAAGCAGCGTCCAGGCTCCGAGATGTCAGCACAGAGCCCGATGTGGGGCTCAAACTCATGAACTGTGAGATCATGACCTGAGCTGAAGTCAGACGCTTAACCGACTGAGCCACCCAGGCGCCCCTTGAAAGACATTTTAAATGGGATTTAAACTTAACCAGAGGGGTGCCTGGAAGGCTCCATCAGTTAATCGTCCCACTTCGGCTTAGCTCATGATCTCACGCTTCGTGACTTTGAGCTCCATGACAGGCTCTGTGCTGACAGCTCAGAGCTTGGAACCAGCTTCGGATTGTGTGTCTCCTTCTTTCTCTACCCCTCCCCACTCACGCTCTGTCTCTCTCTCTCAGAAATGAATAAACATTAAAGCAAAGTTTATAAAAAACTTAACTGGAGTGGTATTAACACTAGACCTAATTCAATATAAATATGAGTACATTGTTCACACATATGCAGGGCAAACCACTAGTGTTCGATGGTCAGCAATTTAAAATCCCCAGCAATTGTACTTTTCTTCCCAATTTCAAAAATGTTCAAGTGTGGAAATCATGCGACTTTTATAGGACACATCCAGAGGTATGTTCTAAAAATTCAATATGGTAGCTCCATCGTCCGTCATAGAACTGAGGTTCTTCTTCTCTGCTGTTCATCTTTATCACATGGTATCTAGTGTCAAGGTGACTGTAGGATCCGTATTGACTTAGTAATCTCCAGACATTACGTCCAGTCAGAAAGAAAAGTCAAAAAGGAGCTACAACTCATGGGGTACCTCTCACTTGAAAGGAGGTTGTCTAGGAAATGCAGCCTTTTATCTGGGCAAGTGTGTGCCATGGGAACCAGTTGGGTGTTGTTATTAGTAGAGAGGACGGATGGTGACTCATCAACTAGGGATGTCGTCACCACAGCATTTTGGTTTTTTTTTTTAATTTTTTTTAACGTTTATTTATTTTTGAGACAGAGAGAGACAGAGCATGAATGGGGGAGGGGCAGAGAGAGAGGGAGACACAGAATCGGAAGCGGGCTCCAGGCTCTGGGCCATCAGCCCAGAGCCCGACGCAGGGCTCGAACTCACGGACCGCGAGATCGTGACCTGAGCTGAAGTCGGACACTCAACTGACTGAGCCACCCAGGCGCCCCATCACCACAGCATTTTGAAAGGTGCAATCCCCATGGAACCTGATGGACAGCCCACTTCAGCCTACTTTAAATGACAGGACCATCAATGTGTAACGCTTAAGGAAAAATCTTAACATTTCGTTCTCACCATAATATTCAATTTAAAATTAAGCACATCTGTACTAATTGGCACTTCATGTGGCATAACCACTCTTGCCTGATGAGTCTTCTCCATCTCAGTCACCTGTTCAACCCACCTCCCACCTGGTTGCCCCCTGTCCAAATTAGCTTTCACACAACAAATCCTCCGTACTTGGATTTGAAGTCATCTGGTTTTGGTGGCCTGGATACGTGTTTGCTACCTCTAGCCAATTTGGTGTTAGAGGTTCCCTCTTTGAGTCCACAAGGAATTGAGTAAATGCAGCAGCTTGAGGAGAGGAAATATTCAGGGTTTGCTTATCTCCTTTGGCAAATATTTAATCCACGTTGTGGCCGGCCTCGCTTTTGGGTCAGGCATTTCCATAGCCTTGATAATACAGAAAATCAGCGACAACCTATTGTGGGATTTTTAGGGTCATGCCCAAAATGACAGCCAAGGGAGAGGCAGTGGATTTTCTGAGTAAAGACTCTGGTTCCTGGAGTTTGTGTTTTGGGCTGGTGGTAGTTTGTGCTTCTTCTCACAGATCTCTTAGTGCACAGAAGCATCTAACACCCAATTGCTCAGTGTGAAACTCTCTGAATATGATTGATCCTAGTGATGATCATTAAATGTTATGGAATAGCTTCTCTGCTGAGAGAACCGACTTGGTCCTGGTCACAGGACATAGACAAAGAGACCTGGTAGCGTTGTCCAATGCCTACTTGGGTAGCAAGAACTCTTTCCATTTGCCATACACTGTTCTGTGCGCTTTATATACACGAATTCATCTTGTGCACTCATACCCATGGCATCATCCCATGTCATTGTGTCCTAGAAGACTTCCAGCAGCCTGTATCTGAATTCATGTGACGTTGGCATTTTCCTGAAGTGTGGTTGTCCTTTTGTCCAGGAGTATCTCAGAAATGACGGATAAGGGCTTGGTGTATAAATACCCCAATTCCCTTGCTCCCAAAAAGTATTTTAGAGATGTGAGTTTCGAACCATTCCCGGAGTTTCGCGGTGGGTATGAGCTCCAGTTACCCACTGTGGTAGCTAGTTGGATAATATGCTAAAACCTTGGGTTGCAAGTAACTTGTTTTGCAACTGTTGCGCAAGACGAGCAAACATTCCTCATGAATTTTAACTTGATAAACGGGTGATGACTCACAACAAGCCTAGTCTGGGACGTCAAATATCACATGATGTCAACTGAGCCAATGATTTTTGAAGTTCACTTTGATATACGAGTGCTTTGGATTACAAGCATCTTTCTAGAACAAATTATGCCTGCAAATCAAGGTTTTACTATGTATTGTTTATTGAGGGCTTTCTCTTCCCATTATAGGTAGCTCCCACTGCTTTTCACTAGAATCTTTGTCGTAGGGTCTACTTTCGGGAAACCCAAATTAAGGCACATACTATTATCAACCCCGTTTATTAGATACCGGTATTACATTGATTTTAGAGACAAGGAAATTGAAACAGAAAGAGGTAAAGGAAAGTGGCAGAGGTGGAAATCTAATACTCCCAATGAGCCTGCCCTCTAGTCACACCACATGCGTGCTACATCAGCTATGCAATGATTTAGTTACATTTCCGAAGGAGAATCGTGTTGTCCGATGTGGACGGTGGGTAATGCGCTATTGTGTTTATGACTTGGTCCCTGGAGCATTTGAGAAATGCCAGTCTTTAAATGTGCAACCTTTTCTTTTTGAGGACCTGGTGTTTCCACCAATCCAACCGCTTGGAGGGTTGATTTTAAATCAGGTCCTATTTCGGGGTTGCTCAGCTCTCCCAGCCAAAAACCCTTCATAATCGTCGGCAATCTAGAAGGTGATATTTTTGTCTTTTATTTCCTCCCAACTCTGTTAGTGCCTGGATGATAAATGTCTTTTAATGAAAGCCTATAGGGCTATGGATTTACTGGTCTTCACTGGTAAACCGACCTTTGTCAGTATGTCTATAAATACGAGTTTCAGTAGTTTCATATGAGTGTATCTTGGCTAAGTGAAAGGGAATTAAAAAGTTACCGCCGGAAAACTTCCTTCAATAACGGTTACTTCTGCTTTTCAGTCTTAATATCCCCATGTCATGATTCCAATAGGGCTCTCCTAATCCTACCCCCTTAAGATACAAGCCATTAACAGGTTCCTATCAATGTAACTTTTATCTGCCTGTTTTCAATTTTTGGATTGTCCATTTCCTTTCAGATTATGATTCAAAAGGCCTACCATTGATCCTGTATGACTTTCGATTTTGAGGCAAAGTTTTATTTAAGTTGCTTGAAAAGCTTTGTATGTATTGAAGAAGTTGTTTCTTAGCCTAAATTTTTTCTTATTTTATTTTACTATTTGATCCCTCTCAATTTAATAATGTTGTCATCCTGAAAATACTTTGTGTCAGTGTAGAGAGCAATGGGATATTTATATTTTCCATTCCTAAATTCCTGGGGAATTCTCGACCCCAAGATTCTGCTTCTCTTGGGCGTTGAGGCACCATCCTCTTGTACATAGAGGGTATGGAATGTTACAGAAGAGGGAGCCCAAAAGAAATGAAGGAGAAAGTCCAATCCTGGGAGGACCTCACATTTATTAAGAAAGCCATCAGTTCTGAGCCTTACCCTGCTGCTTTACATATCACTTCATTTTGTCTCAAACTACAAGGAGATTAAGTTACTTTCCCATGTTGGTGATAATACTAGAGAAATTTTTGAGTTATTCAAATACAGGTCTGTCTGACTCTGCAGTTCTGTTTCCACACATGAGTCCCAGATTGTCTTGAAAGCCTCCATGGTAAGTGGTAGAGTTTTTGTTTGTTAGATGAATGGGAATGTGTAGTCCTTTTTGGTAACCCTTAGATGACATCATGAAGCAAATTGTGTGAATTTCAGGGTACTCCACATGCTTCATTTAGGTGGCCAGCGTTGTAAAGGTTGGGAGCATGTTGACGGCCTGGGAAAGCATTCTCAATGGGGGCCTTGGTGGTCCCCATTGTTCCGTGGAAGTCATTCTAAATGACACATTTGACTCTTGGTGTACCCATGTTCTATTTGGACAGTAGAATCCTGCTTGTGTGGTGGTTTGTCTCCCACTGGAATTATTGAACACACCTGAAACTTGAGAAGAAGGGTGTCTGAATTACAGGTTCGGCTGTACTGAACATCTAAGGATGGGTGATGTTGCCCTGGAGAAACGATATTGTTGGACAGTATGCGTGGCTTTCGTAGAGAGATTCCTGAGCCTTGCAACCCTCAGCATCTTAATCCATTCTCTTTCTCAATAGAACGTTCTCAGTTCTTTAGTTCTTAGTGTAATGTATTTGGATTAAAGTAATGTATTTGGAGATAAAATGATGAAAGGACTTTGTGTCACAAATCCTCCACCACCACCCCTTCGGCCCCTCCCAGCTCAATTTTCTATTCAACCTGAATGATATTTTCGCGCTATATTTTAACAAGAGGATTTTGTTCTTAATCTTCCCCACTCAGCCCGCACTATCAATGGTGGAAGTTCCAAGGAGGGTTATGTATGGTTTCCTCTTAGGGAGTAATTGGCTGTAAGAAAACAATAACCGAAGAGTTTCCCCTTAGGTATTGATTAAAATGAAAGTAGCTGGGGTCTTCCAGAGCAAAATTTGGAAGCCAGTGAAATGTGACTTTAGGTTTTTCTATTTCCTTTCCTGTTCTTTGTTTTTTACTACAATCGCAAAGGGGATAAGGTTGATTCCTAAGGCTCCGCCCATTCCTAAATTAAGAGGACCAGCACCCAGTTGCCATTTACATATTATGAATATAAAGATTATAAAATATTTGTAAGGAACTCTTTCCCGCGTTGTGTTTGATTATAACACCTCGTTTTGTATGCGGATGTATTTCACGGCTTTGTAGTTTATGGATCATGTAGCAAAACCTGCTGTCTACAAATGGTTGGGGTTTAGGGGAAGGCTGATCATTAGTACCCAAAAATACACTGGCCATTCACTTTGAAGTATGTTTTGTAATAGTGTCGTTTACCTGTGACTGTGATCATTTCATGTCATAGTCCCTTATCATTACTTACGAGAGTCCACAGAAGCCGAGGCTTCAGGCAAGTTGCTGGTTTTTTAGAATTCTTCATGAACATGTGAAGAAACTTAGAGTCTTTTGGCTACCATATATAACGTTCAAGGGAGTGAACTCGTCCATCTTGTGGTAAACGCCAAAGTGCTAAACAGCGAGCTATTAGGAAAACGCTAACATTAATTGAGCATCTATTTTGTTCCAAGTCTTGTCCATATTCTCTCGCTCCCTCCTTCCCTTCTCTGTCTCCATATCCCTCCCTCTCTCTTTCCATCTTTTCTGTTGGCCTTTCTTTTTCCCTGTCTCCTTCTCCCTTCTTTCTCCCCTTCCCCACTCCCTCCTTTTGTTCTTTGCTGGATATAAATGGTACTGAGTTAGAGTTCCAAAACAACGCTCTGCCTCCTGAGGTGAGTGAGTGGTTCTTGGCGGCTTGATGGTCTGTTTCTCCCTGTGCACCCTGTCACCTGGTCTCCTTGATGGCCAGCACTTTCTTAACATTCCATTAACAATTTGTTTGATGCTGTCTTTGAAGGTGGGGAGCGACTTCTTAAATTCGAATTTATGCTTCTCAAATGAAAGTTTTGATAATCAATACCTTTTAGATTTACATCAGTTCTTACATCTATAATGACCTTGACATTCTTGCAAGGTAAATTTTCATGAGACTGAATTCTAGGTTCTGATGTTCAAATAAAAAATATGTGTTTCGGGGGCGTTTTAATTGGTGTCTTATGACTCCTTTGTTTATACTTTTTACCTCTTTGGAGATTTGATTATAGTTCGTTTGGCTTCCTTTTTGGGTAAGGAAAAAAATAAGAAGGGATCTGGCTTGTTCGAGACGAGGGATATTTGCTGTATGTGCATCATGTGCTCATTTTTTCCTTCAGCCTCTTAGAAAAGAGGTTACTAATACCGTGTCTTTTGTCCCTGTTTCTTTAAAATCCTTTGCTTTTGAAACGCCAGGAAAAGGTTTTTCACAAGATTTTGTCTGAGCCTCGTGTAATCTCTTTCTGTAGTCATCCTGAGACTATCCCTACTTAATTGAAAATTTTTTTTTTGCTTAATTTATAGATAAGGATGACCTCTCCATGACCTGAGGGCTCAGCTCAGATACCATCTTCTCGTAGAAGCTGTTTCTAGGCTAAGAGACCCTCCTCTGTATCCAGTAGCTTGAGTGCGTTCTCTACTTCGATATTTCTTCAGTCTATTCGATTTCTGTCTTAATAGGTTCTCCTTCCCCATTAAACTGTACACTTCTGTCTATATTGCCAGCAGTCACCCCCACACTGGACACGTGTATCCCACTACTAGTACTTAGAAATAGTGCTAGATCTTTCTTTGGAAAGTGATGACTATAATGCATGCTTTTTCTGTATTATAAATTTAGTTTTTAAGGGGTAGTAACTATATTTTAATGTAATTGATGGCCTCTGCAATTCTCTATGTTTTATTTTTTGCATTTAAAACAGTGTTCTGGTGGGGCACCTGGGTGGCTCAGCCGGTCGAGCGTCCGACTTCGGCTCAGGTCATGATCTCGTGGTTCGTGGGTTCGAGCCCCGCGTCGGGCTCTGTGCTGACAGCTCAGAGCCTGGAGCCCGCTTCCGATTTTGTGTCTCCCTCTCTCTCTGCCCCTCCCCTGCTTGTGCTATATCTCTCTCTCTTCCTGCCTCCCCCATTTATCTATCTCAACAATAAACCCATGTTAAAAATTTAAGAAAATCAAATAAAACATTGTTCTGGGAAGGAGTCAGAGGCTTCAGCGACTGCCACAGGCTCCCGTGGCACGCAGGAGGTCGGGAGTATCTGCTGGAACAATGTGTTCCACAATTAAGAGACCTCTCCACACGGTCTGAGTGGACGGTTTTACATGCCCTTGTCATGGCATCCCCACTTATCGTCACTCTGGAGAAGGCTTTTGGACCTGTGGCTGGTGCAAGGAAGAGCAGGGAGTGGGTGAGACCGCCTGCCCTTTCAGGTCAGGCTGATCCTTGGTGGATTTGAGCTTCCATCGGTGTTTCTGTTTGTAAACAGTATTTGTTTCTATGTGACATGGTTGGTATATGCGCAGAAGAAAAGTGCTGGGGAACCAGACATAATCATGTTACTCTCTGGCTGCATCCGATGATAATACCATTATTGCTAGTTTGCAAGAAGCTGAAAATAGCCACCGCTTTTTTGACTTTTCTCCCGAAAGGCCAAAGATGTTGCTTTTCTTTTGCTGTTTCTTTTAAAACCTTTGGTATGAATTTTCCTCTTCCAGGTGGCCTCACAATGTCTCTCCAAACACAAGTGCCTTTTGCGACATCTCGTGTGCATTTTTCCGAGCACACCTCATTGTGTCGGAGGAAAGGGTCGGTTGATTAGTTTTGCTCAGACATTCTCTAGGCGTTTGACAGTTTTGACCTCTCCCTCGTGATCCTACTTTGCAGGGAATGTAGACCCTACTGGTTGCAAAGTCCCTCATCCTTTTGCCTTCAAAGGTACTCATTTATTTACAGCCACACCCAGGGTCACCGGCATGCTCTCATTACAATGCAAGGGAAGCTTGTTGTATTTTCAGGTTTCTGGGTGAGGCAGACTTTCTGTATTGCATCCTGCTTCTTGTCATACGGCCACACTTGGCATACTAGAGTAGATAGGGGAGACCCATTTTCATCCATCAAGCTGTACATAACACAGTTGTATCTGGAAACATGCTCTTCTTCTCCCCACATGCTTTTGTTTGGGAAAATATTGTTGTGTTGTATAAGAAGATATTACTTATTCATGGAGGTATTGTTATATTTAAATGAATTAATAAACATTTGGATCATTTTCCCATTTTAACTTCTAGTGCGGTTTAAAAAATTTTTTTTTAATTTTTTTTTTTTACATTTATTTCTTTTTGAGAGAGAGAGAGAGGGAGATAGCACGCGAGCGAGTGGGGGAGGGACAGACAGAGAGGGAGACACAGAATCCGAAGCAGGCTCCAGGCTACGAGCCGTCAGCACAGAGCCTGATGTGGGGCTTGTACTCACGCATCGTGAGATCATGACCTGAGCTCAAGTTGGATGCTTAACCGAATGAGCCACCCAGGCACCCCTAAAAAAATTTTTTTTAATGTTTATTTCCATTGGAGAGAGAGAGAAAGGGCAGGGGGAGAGGTTGGGAGAGAGGGCGACAGAATCCGAAGCAGGCTCCAGGCTCCAGGCTCTGAGCTGTCAGCACAGAGCCCGATGTGGGGCTCGAACCCATGAGCCCAGGGCTCGTGACCCGAGCCGAAGTCCAGTGCTCAACCGACTGAGTCACCTAGGCACCCACTAATTTCCAGTGCACTTTTATCAATAGATACGAACAACATTAGGCAAAGAGCTTTGACTAGGCCATCAGTAATGTTCGGAAGCAGAAAGGAGTCAAGAGGCCAGAACGATGGTCTTGGTGTACTCTTACTGACCATACTTCTTCACCTCCAATCCTTGCCGTGATCCTATGTGATGTGGCTTCTACCCTCATCAGTACACTGAACCTATTGGCTCCAAAGTCACTGAATTCAGTCGGCAAGTTCTTACTAGACCTGGGAAATCATTCCACACTGTTCTTGACCATTTTCTGGATATGATTTTATATTGATTCAGGGAAGTCAAGAGAGGAGCGTCAAGCTCAACTCCTGGTGTTCCTTCTCTCACCACCAGTCCTCCTCTGTCTCCTTCTTGTGCTTCTCTTTCGGTGACCACTCTTGAAGGTAAGTAACCCGTGGGGGTCTGGCCTCCTCCCATGCTCCCTGGACAATCCCATTGCTTTGTTGTTTGCAGTGACCATTTCTTGATTGATGATAGCCGTGTCTTTATCCTTGATTTCCTCCCCACTCTTTGGACCTGAATATTGAACAGCTTGCTTGGATACCTCTACTTGGATAGTCCATCAGCACTTACATTGTAATTCGTCATGACCTGCTCCTTCATCAGTATTTCCTTGGCCCATCTTTCATCTAGTTGCCCAATCTAGATTAGACTTTCTTCTCAAAGGAAGCCTTTCTTTGCCCGCATCCTCCCCCTTATCCTAGCTCGTGTAATGCCCACACGTGCTCTGTGATGTCATTTGTCAATCCACCTGTGGAATTACTTGTTTGATGTGACCTTCATGAGGGTAGCCGTCTTACCTTTCTTATTTGTCTTGGAATCCTTGCAGCATTAGCAACCTCGGCTGCTCACCAGAATCCCTCAGTACCTATTCATGGAAAGAGGAAGTCCATATTTTTATATGTACTTTTTTGTTGTAAGGTACAGCGATTACCCTGATTTTTCCATTGTCAAGTAATCATAGAGTGCCTTTAACAGAGAAAAGCAGTGATTTCAGAATTTACCAAATACAACATTCATCGTTTCCCTAAGCCCCGGGTATAATTTCATCTACCGCCCACCAGAAAGACCTAAGAAAGAACACCGATGCGCTGGGGTGGTAGTTGGAGGTGGGCAACATGTTGACCGGGTTCAAAACTTCTGTCTGAACAGAAGGAGGGTGGTTGTAATGAATGAGGATGTGATAAGAACATTTTTTGAGATGACTATGTCACAAAAATAATTCCATTGTTTTTTTTTCTTTCCAGAAATGTTTTAAATTCTAAAACCCCTAACTATAAATATGGTGCTTCCATTTAACTGTTTTATCCTGCCTGTGAACAAATGAAACTATAGAATTTATCATAGCACATAAATTCTCTATTAATGTTATCTGGTAGGTCAGGAAGCCCGAGGGAAACAGGGTTTCATGCTAACTTTGCATTTCTGAAAAAGTAAAATATTTCCAATAGAAGCAAAAGGGTTTTTCTCATTTGTTTCTTTTTCATAGATCTGTATCATTTCTAGTCCATTGCAGAAAACGCTAATGCGATTTAAAGATAGATCATGTAACAAGGGTATTTGAGTTTCTGCTTTGTCGTCTTCCTGCATTCCATTCATATGCCCTTTCCATTGTATTTCCATTATTGTCGATAATTGTATTCTATTCCCACTAGTGTGGACGGGTCGAGAGACCTTCATTTCCTTCCAATCATAAACCCTTATGACGTCACTGTGCAATGTTTTTGATTCTTTGAAATCAGGGTTTGTTTATAAAGCATTTCCTTCTGGTATTATAATTTTAGTCATTAATCCTGGAATTTATAAATGATTATGGCTTTCGGCTTAGCTCCTTTGTCTCTTGTGTGCTGCCTTCTCCTCAAAGGACACGCCTCGTTATCCAGCGAATGAAGACCCTGGTCTACAGATCCATTCAGTTGAACAAATATGTAATGGGCATCTTCTAGAAAGACATTGCATAGGATGTTAGGGGCAGACGACAGGCCATCACATTCAGTGTATAAAACCTGATTAGAGGAGGTTTTTTGTCTAATTACTTTCTCTTCCTTCCGCCCCACTTTCTTCATCTGAATAATGGGAAAAATGATACCTATTTTTCAGAAGTATATGAAGAATTAAATTATAGAATGCCCATAAAGTGCCTAGCTCAGTGCTTGGGGCACAGTCAGAACTCAATCAATAACAGCCTTATGAGCAAGATTACAAAAGATTAGGACAGATTCCACAGGATTCCACAGTAAGCTACAGAGAGGTATTTTGTTTTCATCCGAAGTGCGATACATAGACGTTTGCGAAGCAAATGAGGACGCTTCCGTTGGATTGGGAAAGAGGCCAGTGTCTCTCTGAAATTAGCATTTTGACTCTTGTGGGGTCTTCTAATATTCATGAAGGTGATCCGCTGCCAGACTTGAGTGACAGCTCTCGCGTGTTGGTTTTTGTTGCTTTATTGTTCACGTTTGTCCCTTTTTAAAGGCAGAATAGGGCCAGAAATGCGAAAGATGTGACTTTATCCCTAGTGCCGATGTTTACTGGAGGGAGGGAAGGGCGGTCCACCTATGTAAATGGTGTTTGTGCAAAGTGAGCTCAGCTGTTGAGAAGAAAGCTTTCACCAGCAGCTGAGTGTTTCATAACCTGCCTGTGGAAACCCAGTAGGGTTCCAGAAGCAACATCTAGAGGCAATAACCTTGTGTTCCTGGCATTCTCATGTAAAAGGATTATTTTCTGGGTTTGGGAGAGAAAAACACCTTTTGAAAAAGTCCTGCTCCTGAACTACATCTGTGCGGGAGCTCATCCTGAGCCGGGTCATTTGGTCTCGTAAGCCATACTCTTAACACTGTTCAAGCGCACACCCCAAATTGTTCCTTTCGGAGGTCTTGAAAAAAATATCAAGATTAGGGTTTGAAAAGAATGGAACCTTAAATGAGTGTTCCCCCTTAATTATGTTTTCTGCTCCCACTGCAAGGATTATGGACTTTTAAGCTTCTAATCTTCCACCTTTTTGATATGTTTCCTGTTATAATATTATTGCTGCCTTAGTAGGGGGAAAAAATGGCTGGAGAGGAAAATGAACCCGTTCGATGTAACTGAGGTATTTTGTCTCTGGTTCAATCATTGTCTTTATTTTATTTTAAGAGATTTTTATAATTGCCTTTTAATTACATGAGAGTGTTTTTCTTTAAAACAATTTTTTTTAATGTTTATTTTTGACAGAGGGAGAGAGAAAGTGAGAGAGAGCATGAGCGGGGGAGGGGCAGAGAGAGAGGGAGACCCAGAATTCGGAAGCAGGCTCCAGGCTCCCAGTTGTCAGCACGGAGCCTGATGCGGGATTCGAACTCACAGACCACGAGATCATGACCTGAGCCGAAGTCGGACACTCAACCGACTGAGCCAGCCAGGCACCCCTCATGAGATTGTTTTTCATGTAGTGAACTAATTTCCTGCTATGTAGTGATGTTCTTTAATTTCGTGCATGAAACTTTGACTCATCATTTTAAAAGAAGAGCAGTCTTCTTTTAGTGGTGTTACTGTGGGTTGACTACTGCCAAGGCCCCCCAGTCTCCTGGTTTCAAAAGTTTAAATAAAAGCATTCAACCGTCTGGATCACCTAAGCTTGTCAGCAGATGCTAACAAGTATCACCTGTTGTCTTAAGCTCTTAAAAAACAAATTAAGTGGTAAAGAAGGAAGGAACCAAGGAAGGAAGAGAAGCTTTGAAAACCAATGCTCTTTTTGGTTGAAGGGGCCATGTTGAGTTTTTAATGACTTTTTATTTACTTGTTAATGGTGACAGAGCATTGTGTATGTTTGTGTGGAAGAACTGAAACATGTCACCAGTGAGAGATGATGGAGAGTGTGCCATGTGGATACAGTAACTGATCAGAGAGCAGATTTTTAGAACTTGCAGTATGGCCCTTGTCAATTCTTTTCCAGTGGATTTCTTCTCCTATGTCTAATCAGCCAGTAATGCTTGCCATTGAAAACCGTCTACAAACAATGCGTAACTTAGTCCTCGTTTTACTAATTATATTGGTTTTGTTTTCTCTTGTTACATTTTGTATATAATATAGTATTCCTGGAATATCAAAAGTTCTTTCAAGAATTTTTTTTTCCTATTTTCCAAGAAGTTTTTAAAAGAATATTATGAAAAAATTTTTGTCTTGGTTATCGCAAAAAGTTTTACACAATTGTCTTTTTTTTTAAGTTTATTTATTTTGAGAGAGAGAGAGAGAGAGAGTGAGCAAACAGGGGAGGGGCAGAGAGAGAGAGAGAGAGAGAGAGAGAGAGAGAGAGAGAGTCCCAAGCAGGCTCCACACCGCCAGCGCAGAGCTCGACGTGTGGTCGATCGAACTCACGAACTGAGAGATCATGACCTGATCCGAAGCCAAGAGTCAGACACTTAACCGATGGAGCCACCCTGTTGCCCCTGTACAATTGTCTTAAGTGATAAAATTGAAGTGTCCAGAGCAGTGCTTCTCAAAGTTTAATGAGTATGATCATTACCTTGGTATGTTGGTAAATGTAGATTCTGATTAAATGTATCTGGGTCAGGTCATGAGCTTGAGTTTTCTATGAGCTCCCAGGTGATGCTGAAGATGCCAGTCCATAGACCACACTGTGAGAAGAAAGGTTGAAGTCCAAGTCTGAAGGTCATGTTCCATTTCACCCTCACTGCATACACAAGAAGTGAGTGTGTATCCCCCTACTGCCTCAGTCTGTCCATGTGGGAAAAGTTACACTGTCACATCATGAAACTAGGAAAACTCCTCTAACGGTTTTTGAGTTACTCAAGCATTCTCTGGTTATATGATTGCAAGTTCTACCTGAGTTATAAGTAAAGATTATCATTTCACATGTCCTCGATCTGGGGTAAAGGTAGTGTTGTTCATATAATGCTTTGGTGTTCTCAAAAACAGGCCATGGTGTAAAAACAAATCCCGCCATAACTCATTTCTAATTTTTCCCAAGTGTTTTGGACTGAATGTTGGTGTCCCTTCAAAATTCCTAGGTTGAAGCCCTAACGCCCAAGGTGGTGGTGCTTGGTGTGAAACCTTTTGGAGGTGAGAAGATTTAGATGAGGTTGTCAATGTAGTCCCCATAATGGGATTAGTGTCTTTATAAGAGGAGCGAGAGAAACCAGAATGCTCTCTCTTCCAGCCTTCTCGGCTTTCTGGAAGCCTCAAAAAGCGTTCTCTCCAGGTATAGAATCTGCTCCCACCTTGATCGTGCACTTCCCAGGCTCCAGAACTGTGAGAAATCCATGTCTGTTATTTAAGCCTGACAGTCTAGGGTATCTTCTAAGTCAGTGCAAGCTGACTAATATGGCAAAGGATGTTTTTAGGCATTGAATATGTGAAGTCCCTCTTACAAAAATTCCTAAACCACTTTAAACAAGTTCTCCCATTGTTGCTAATTAGTCTCCTGTTCTGCTGTCATTCTCGAAGACAAAATAAAAATGAACTAGACCCTTGGCGTTCTTTGCGAAACAGGCTTATCTACTGAATTTGTGTTGATGCTTAGCTGTCTTTTAAAAGTCTATTCTTCTATTTGGTCAGACCACATTCTTCAAAGAAATGCCACCTCCCTTCTGTTTACTGTTTTAGCTTTGTGTTTTGCAATGTTCTTGTGTCCTTGGCAAGGCAGTTCTCAAAGTTATTAGAAATTGCCAGTAAACCAAAGTTGGATTTCTCTTCCTTCTCTTCTGTGTTCACGAAAACATCAATAAAGATTACATGTAAAAAGGCACTCTCTTAAGTTTTCTTAGAACTCTGGGTTGGCTAAATCCTGTTCTTGTTCATTGCTGAATGAATCTGTGGTCATCATATTATAGATAGCAAACAATTTGTTGTATAAAAAGTACTAAAAATTGAAATCAAAATTGAATAGTTTCCTGATAATAGGTTTTACATTTTTTACGTTTCCTTCAGTGGTTCTCAATTGGAGGCCGTGGTCAGGACAAGGACAGTTTGGCTCTCACAGGGACATGGGCAATGTCTGACATTTGGGTGGGCAGGACTGAGGGTGGATGGGGGATGCTGACTTCTTGTGGGTCAAGGTCAGGCATGTTGTTAAGCCTTCCACATTTGTTGTGGCACATTTCTACACAACAAAGAATTATGTGAACCCAAATCTCAAGAGTGCCAGGGGTAAGAAATCCTGGTTTACTGGGGCACTTGGGTGGCTCAGTCCGTTAAGCGTTTGACTTCAGCTCAGGTCATGATCTCACGAGTCATGGGTTCGAGCCCCGCGTCGGGCTCTGGGCTGATAGCTCGGAGCCTGGAGCCTGCTTTGGATTCTGTGCCTCCCTCTGTCTCTGCCCCTCCCCTGCTTGTGCTCTGTCTCTCTCTCAGAAATAAAGCAAAGATTTAAAAAACAAAGAATTCCTGCTTTACTATTACTTCATATATTGTTGCCCGCTTACTCTTTTAGTGTGTGAGGGAATTAGCCATGTGATTCACATTAGAAAAAGAAGAATCGTATATTCTTTGGCAACAAAATTGGATTCTTTGTGATATTTTGATATACTTTGCATAGGTAATTTTTTATGTTCTTAATGACAGGATATATCTGTATATACTAAACCATTAAACATTTCTCTAATTTCTTTTTCAACTCATAAATACCGTACAACTCTGTCATTTCGTCCTATTTATTTAAAAATACAGTTTGGTAACAACTATTCCTTGAGAAAGACTAGGCTCCCTCAGACTACAGCGAATGGTCCCTATTTCTGGGCGGAATATGGAGTTACGTTTTCTGTCAAAGTATTGTGATGTGACATTGCAAGGTATACATTATAGAAAGAAGATCACTCTTATTGAATCACGTTGATCCTGAGTCTCTGTGGACAAGATGGCCGACCATTCTGCCAGTGTTCCCAGAGTCTTCCACTGTCCAGGGTGAGCCAGCTTGAGGGATATTTGGGACCAGCCCCCTCACCGTAGAGCTCCGTATTGGCAGTTGGCCACTATTAACCATGGCAACGGTAATGAGATTATATAAAGCAAAGGCTGAGCCCTGAAATCAATGACCTAATTTAAGCCAATATGCACAGGCTCGGTTTGCATAAGGCCTTTTTATCCTTTTTCATCTGAGCTGCTGACTTTTAGAAGGACCTCTGTAGGCCGCTCTCCTGCCTCCACCTTCAGTAGGCCTTAGAAAAAGCACCAGGGAACAAGAAACGGAGTCCACCTCACCCCAAACTGAGAAACAAAGCCACGAGACAAAAATGCCAGAGCAGAGGGCAATTAGAGTGATTAAGTAGCTCTGTTGGTCCTTCCAGAAGCACAGACTTCTGCTTTTATGCTGGTTCATGAAGAACACTGTGTCATTCTGTTCATTTCATGCCCTCTGGGAAACCTCTGTCAATTCTGCTCTTCTAGCTATACCTTTCAATCTTTCCTTGGAAATAAAACGTACTCAATCTCGTCTCTATTCCTTGGGGTTTTCGGCTATAGAATTCAGTGTTTGTTGAGTGGGTTAGCATCCTTGCTGTCACCCACTGTGTGACCTCAGATAAGGTATATAATCTCTCTGTGCCTCTTCTCGTTGAAAACGAATCCAGTAATAGTCAACACATTGGTATTAATCAGCGAAATTAATGCTGGTAAACCTTCTAAGATGATGTCTGACACATTATAAGGACAATGTAAACATTAGCTGTCGTGATTTGTCGATTTAAAAGCTAACTTCTGTTGGAACACCTTAGTCATTAATTTTGCTTTGATGTAATGATAATTAATTGGTCTTGAAATGCCTTTTCCAGTACTTTATCACCACATATGTGAGAACGTTCGATGTCCCTCATACAAAACCTCATGTTTGTCACGAGCCCGGTTTCTCTCCCAGCTGTATTTTTGTCTTTCCGTGTCTCTAGTAGAAAAAAGCAAACAATCAAGCAATCAGAATTTTGCTGGCTCAATTCAAGATGCACACCTAATTCTCAGGGGTAGGCCAGTTCTGTACAGTCACCTCAAGCTAAAGGCCCCAGATGAGCAACTGAGTGACAATGAAATTACAAGGTATAGAAAACCTAGGAGAATAACGCCTCAGCGCAAAAGTGAAAGGAAGCAAGACTTGGGTCAGTCTTTTTGGGGTGTGGGCTTGGGAGATAAAAGGGAGAAAACAGGAAGATGGCGCTCATGTGCTGAGACAAGGCCAAGTTCTTGCCCTCCCCACCGGCTAAAGCTACCCTATATCCAGGTGCCGCCTCCAGTCAACAGTGAACGTGACCAATGCCACAAAGGGTGATTTCTGCGAGTCCGTCTGGTAAAAGATGCTATTGTTTCTATTTTTATCCAAGATTTTAATTACCAATCATTTTTAACATATGACCGTCCTAAACGGCTTATGATACAAAAACCAAAGTCCGTCACTTCCTTTCCCCTGCTTTGCTCTCCCCTGAAGCAAATACATTTACTGTGGTTTAGTTATTCTGTTATGTACAAGTACATTTTTTTAACATAATGCAGAAATTGCTATCCTGCTTATTCATCCAGGTTTAGCCATTATCTTGTGACCTTTTATTATGACAGATTTTAACCACATCTTTATTTTTGTTACGTCGGCATAGAGTGTTTTATTATGGTGTTGATTTAAAGATTATTCTGCCCTAATCTCGGTGTCTTATTGGGATTACCCTTCTTTCCGTGAAGAATTGTTTTGATCTTACAATTGCCATGGTTTGTTGGTTTGTTTGTTTCTTAATCATCTGGAAAAGTCTTCATACACCCCTAAGAATTCTTGAAACTACCTCTCACCACAGTTTTCCCTAGGGCCCAGTAGGTCAGATAATTGATCAGTTTCTATTTTTTTTTCCTGAATTACTGTACCTTCCATCAATCTTGGGCTACTCTGAAGCTCTCATTTTGACTGGGTTCTCACATTTCCATTAAGTCATTCTATAGGTAGCTGGTGTATTGACTTAGTCAATGGGGATGCAGACCCAGGTGAATAAAGCTCTTTCTAGGGATCATCAGTCAAAGGCCTCTTCCTGGAGAGTTGCCTCACCCTTCTTTCCCTTGTAACCTGTGCCTCTGATTCTTTAAATTCTTGGGAGTGATGAGGAAGTAAAGTGCTTGCTTCTGCCATTTTCACCCTCACTCCTCAAACCAAAGCATCTGGATTTTTCTCTATGCTAAGTTCCTTTAGCTTTCCTCCAGTTGATTGCTGTAATTTAGGATCTAGGTGCTCCTAAGTTGTTGGAGATTTGTCCTGTTTCTTCAACAGTTCTGAGTTTAATGTCTTTCTTCTTTAAAGTATGACTCTGATGCCCTTTTGTGTGCTTTGAATTTCAGGTGGTAAGCGTTGTCTTGCCCCTTCCTCAAAGGGTCAGTTAATGGACTCCAATGATTTGCAACAAAACTAAGGGTTGTTATGATCTCATTTCCCTTAATCCTATTGTAACAAATTCTCTTGTCTTTCCATATCAACTCATTTACCCTTCCCCAGAGTTGCTGTGTACCTTTCCTGGTTCAAGGAAAACCCGTTCTCAATGTGACTTTCAGGGAAAAAGCTACGTCTTCCTTGTTTTTTGTCTTGAATGGTGTTAACTCTTGGCAACTAGTCCTGCCTTCTCTTTAATCCCATTGTTTGCACATCAGTCTCCAGAACTGCTTCAGGGAAAGACATCATCTCATTTGTTTACCTCTGTGTCTTCCACGACTGCAGAGTTCCTTCCTTAGAGCAGGTGCTCAATCATATGTTCAATGAATGGATGAAGCATACTTTTTTCGGATGATAGCCCTCTAAAAGACAAAGACCATCTCGATCTTATTGCCTTGTTTGGCCTGTTCTGGTGCTAATGTCAGCTTCAGCAGTAGCTGTGGATTGATAATCTCAATGACAAGAGGGAAAAGTTGTTGCTGAAACCCACTTCTGATTAGTGAATTACCTTCTTGAGTTTTACACCCTTTTTTCTACAGTTTTATTGTATCACGAATCGGTTTATCCACACCCTTTGTTTTCTTGATCTTCCAATTTTTAAACATTTTCTTACATCTCTCAGATAGATGTACCTCTGTCTTTAGGGGAAAAAATGACATTATTGAAGTCTTCTGTAGATGAAAAACATTCTCTGAAGCATTTAACTGCTGCTGTTAGTTTTCCAGAAAAATATTTCCATTACATTTAGGGTTTAGAAGAGTATTTATATTCAAATTGCATAGAGCAATTCAGTCTTTTCCTTGAGTAACAAATCAAATTGCATCTTAAATATTATATTTAAGAGAGACATAGCTTTCCATTTTGGCTTTTAGGAACATATCTTCAATCCATTTATTCATTCATTTATGCAAACATTTATTGAAAACTATTATGAGTCAAGCAATTTGGGGGATTTAGGTATGCATATGTAAATAAGATACGTTCTCTACTCCAAAGGAGTCTTGGAGCGAAAAAACCCATAATTTACAAGCAAAATACAAGGCATTCCATGTGACTATATAATGGTTCATGGGACCAGTGTAAAAGGACATGAATGTGCTATCTGATGACTGAGCTTCATTAAAGAGGAAATCTGTAATCTTGCTATTCTCAACAACTTTTTGAATAGCCCGAATGTCAACCTGTTCAAGCAAAATTTAGGTTATAATCCATCAACCATGTATCGACTACTCACTATATGTTAGGTGAGGGTCCCATTGTTTACACATATCTAATAAAACTAGTAGCATGAGTTAAGGTACGTTTGATATTTATAACAGAATGGAGTGAACTAAGTAGGTAAATAGGAAGACTTGGAATTTTCCATTCACTTCCATTCCCATTGGGATTTTGTGGTTGTTTCAAAAGTCTGTGCAGACTAGACTGTGGAGTTCTAATAGAGGTCCATTCCTCTTTTTGTAGTGGCGATTAAGTGTTTGTGTATTCATGAATTACAATACGTGATTGTTGTGCCCAAGATCATCTGTGATAAACTGCTTGGTTGATCACTTTATTTACTCTGGTTCATGTCACATCATTGGAAACACAAAAAAGCGATACGTTTAAGAAGGTGTCCTTTGTCCTTCATCTGGTGTGACATTTGCTTTTTCTTGAGGATACAAATTTTGCCAAGGAACTTCAGGTTACGTCAAGGCGAACAGGAAGAAATAAGCACAAGGTCCGCTTATAGGGAGAGTCAGGCTGGCCAGAGCTGGAAGTCCCCTCCCTGCATTCCGTTAACTTAGGGTTCTAAATTTGTTTTAGACTGATCTTTGCCAGAGTTGGACATTTCAAGCCCACCTCTAACTTAGGCCTGTGAATTTCTTTGCACTTTGTAGAAAGCACTTCCTCCATATATGAGCACTGTCTTCAGTTCTACACTAACGTGTTTCTTCACAGAGTTCCTCACTGATCGTTCCTGAAGAAACAGGAGCCCTACTTCCACTCTGGCACCTGTTACACTCTTTATCTTTATCCATAGTACTGAACATCCAAAATATCATGTCTTAGTTACCCATTGTTATGTAACAAATTATTCTAAAATTTAGTGACTGGAAACAACTAACGTTTAGGGTTAACACAGTTTTGGTTGGTTGGGGATCTGGGCATTGCTTGACTTAGATCTCTGGCTAAGGGTCTGTCACAAGGCTGCAGTCAAGGTTTCCACCATGACCACAGTCATCTCAACTTTACATTGTGCTTCCATGATCATCTACTCAACTCTCATGGGATTCAGTTCCTCCAGGTTATTTGACTGATGTCCTTACTATTTCACTGGCTATGGTTCAGAGGCTACCTAAGCTGTTCCATTAGACTCCCTCTGGAGCAGCCTAAAACATTGCAGCTGATGTCATCAATGTGAGTGAGCAAGCTGCAGTGAGCGAGTGCCCGTGTGATGAAGTCCGTGGTCTTCTAAAACTTAACCTCAAAAGTGAATTCCCAACGCTTTTGATGAATTCTTTCATCATAAGTTACCGACTCCTGTCCACACACAGGGATTGTGGATTATACAAGGACATGAATTGTAATCATGTTGGAGGTAAAGATTGTGGGGAGCCATCTTAGAAGGCTGGCTACTAAATTCCTTATATTATTAATTATTTTCCATCTTGTCCTCCAGAAACCAAAATATAAACTCAAGGAGAGCTGGGATTTTGCCTGTTATGTTCATTGCTTATTTTCTATGTTACTCAAAGTGTAGGGAAATCCCATGGATATTTGTTGAATGTTGCGTTTCATACAATAAAGGAGCTTTTGGAATGAATGTTAGTATAATTTTTCTAGATGTTTACACTATAGCATTGTATCCGTCTTCTTTAACAAGTGGAGACTCATGAATAACTTCTTGAATTTCTTCCCCCCTCCTCATAATACCCACTTTTGCATTCCAAGCTTTCTATGCGGGACTTATTTCAGTTCCCACATGGTAACAAAGTGTTATGGACATGGTAACAAAATCTTCTCACACATAGATTCCTCATCCAAACTTCTCCTCCTCCCAAAGTAGTTAGAGGTACATTTTTCATTCCTCCATGTATCCTCTATGAAACTTCAGATGATATGCTTAATCCTTTGGTTCTTGTCTCACACACTTGAGTATTCACTGAGACTCAACTTGATAATATAAGGATACTATTTCAACTAGCATTTCCTGGATAATATCTCAATGGATTTTTTTTCCCCTCCCATCTAACATCTCTTGTTCCCTTATGATAAGGTATAGCATCACTTCTTTAGCTGAATTTTTGAGATTTTTTGTTTTCTGTTGTCAGTTGTAAATATCAATGATTAGAAATCATTTACATGTCTTTGCTTATCCTCTCATAATTGGTTCTTTGAAGTGATCCTTCAGGGTTTAATGTTTGTACGCATTTAAAATTCTTGAGACCTATTAGGAAACTGCTTCACCAAAATTATATCTACTTGATCTCCTAGTATCTATCTCCTTTATGATTCCATAGCCTGCATTTTGTAATATCATCTTTATGGTGTTTTCCAGACTGATAAATTGAAAACAATTTCACATTTAAAGCTATTCAACTCCCAGTGCAATTGACTGGTTTTAATATCGATATTCACATTTCTTTGTCTTGTGAATTAAGTGTTCATTCAGTGATTATTCTTTTTACTTGGGGTATTAGTCTTTTTTTTTCTTCTTCTTGGTTTTAACGTTTGCTTATTTAGAGAAGAAGAGAGAGAGTGCATAAGCAAGGGGAGGGGCAGAAAAAGAGCAAGAGAGAGAGTCTTTTTCATATTGATTTGTAAGCACTGTTTGTATATTATAGAATCCATTTTCTCTTGTCAACATTTGTTACCATTAGGTTATCCAGTTTGTCACGTATTTTTGTATGTTGTGATATGTTGATGTAAAAATCGATGTTCAGTTTTCATACAGTTTAATGTAGCAGTCTTTTGTTTTGTTTTGTTTTTTGTTTATTCATTTTGAGAGAGAGAGAAAGCGTGAGTGGGGTAGGGGCTGAGATAGAGGAGAGAGCAAGCATCCGAAGCAGGCTCTGCACAGACAGCGTGGAACCAGACACTGGGCTAGAACTCACCAACCGCGAGATTATGACCTAAACCTAAGTCAGACACTTGCCAACTGAGCCACCACTCAGGCTCCCCAAGTCTTTTTTTTTTTTTCCTTTAATGCATTCTCCTAAGTGAATATACTAAGTGTATATACTTAGACCTTAGCCTCGAATACATATTTAAATTGAAGTCTTTTACATTTGGAATGATTTTCTTTATTTTTAAGGGCCACTTAGGATTTCTGAACCTTGACACTGTTGACACTGGATGTGAATACCATTTTTCTTTTTTTGAGAGAGAGAGAGAGATAGAGAGCAAGGAGGGGAGGGGCAGAGAGAGAGGGGGAGAGAGAAAATCCCAAGCAGGCTCCACACTGTCAGCACAGAGCCCGATGCAGGGCTCGAACCCATTAATCATGAATTCATGACCCGAGCCGAAACCAAGAGTCGGATGCCCACCCGACTGAGCCACCCAGGCATCCCAGGAGTGGATAGCATTTTATTTGGAGGAAGCAGGCTCTCCTGTGACTTGTAGAATGTTCAGCAACATTCCCAGCCTCTACTGAACAGCTGTCAGCAGCTGTCTCTTCTTCTCCCAACAATCAAACTTGCTTCCAGTTATTGACCAATGTCTGTGGATGGGATTAAGTGTGCAAAATAGTCCACAGCTCAGAACCACTGTGCCTGAACAATAGGTCATGTAAACTGGGGACAGAGGGGGAACGTATGGGGTGAAGTGCATGTAGAAAGGAATTTTATGTACTATAAACGGAGACACAGTTATTTTTAGTTAGCTTCTAAAGAATATTTCTTTTGTAAACAGATTTTTTTCTCTTTGAAATATGAGGCGTCATGCTCATTCTTTTTGGATCCCATAATAGCAAGTTCGTGAATCTTTGATGAAAATATAGCCAAATGCCTGCTCATTCAATAAAGCACATTTTAACTTGTCACAGACTTTGTGAATGAAGTTTTAAAATAGTCTTTTAATTCATTTAATCACATTCTCAATTTCCTGGCGGTTGATGAACATGTTATGATTAAGTAGGGTTTTAAAAATCAGCCCGTTTAAGCTCTGGTTTAAGTTCACTAATAACTAATGGTAATTATAGTTTTATATATGGAAAGTTAATTGCATTTTTCTGGTATGTGATGTGAGAATTAGCCACAGAGAGTTGTGAAAACAATATTTCAAAAAGGGAGATGTTAAGGTAAGTATGTGCGGCATTAATATAATCAGGTATCCTACCTCTTTTCAAGTTTTATTGGTTAACATCTGAGTTATGGTAATCATTGTTATTTTAAAAAAGGCACCTAGGTAAGCTTTCAGGAAGAGGGAAGGAGTTTATTATCTTGTAGTTTGTTTTTGTAAATGAAGTCATGGGCAGTATCGAACAGTAGAGAGCAAAAAACAATCTGTTTCTGCTGCCTTGGAAAGGCAATAAATAGGATTAAGCCTGGGGATTGTCATCTCCTGTACTCCTGGGACACAACAGCGCCCCAGGGTACAAATGATTTTCCTGGGTCTAAAAATGTGGAGATTGAATTGCCATCTTGCTGCTGGGGAGATATTAGTCTGCAGAGGTTAGCCAAAATTCATCGCTACATCTTCTGAGTCAGCTGATGAAAGGGGAATGAGCAGGTTGTACAATATGGGGGCAAGTTAAAGGTAACCAGGAGTGGAATCCGGCCTGAAGATATTGAGATACGAGGAAAATCTAGTTAGAAGGAAGACGGTCCAAAAGCACGATCCCAGAAATCCAGGTATGATGCCTTACTTCTTGTTTCCAGATGGGTTACAATTTATTTGGAAAGAGGACGTGTATTTGAAATGTTAAGCAGAAACAGATCTCAACAGCAGCAGAAGAGACCACATGGAAATACATCTGCAATTGATGTCAGACTGAAGGGAGGGCTCTAGAGAAGGGAAAGAGATGAGTCGTCTAGGGGATCACAGCGAGGTGCTGGCGAAGAAGTAAAAACCTTGGCTGTGTTTTCAAGATGACAGCGAGGTAGGGGAGAGGCTGGGGGCCTTCCCAGTCAGTAGAATAGTAGGAATTTGTTTAGAAGCTTGTTTATTTGGAAATACAAAGTGTGTTCAAGAGCAGAGAGAGACCTCAGGTTTCCGGAGAGAATGCATGTAGGAGAGTGCTTAATGGGCCTGACTTGCCGAGAATCTCTGAAGATCTTGGTTGATCTGTGCTCCCCAGGCCCTGGTCTATACCAGCTTCTCTTCCACCCCTGTCTCTTCCTTTTTTGTTTCTCTTATTTGCATGCCTGTGCTTAAATTTACATACACGGAATCTTGTTTTCAAGACCCCTTGAGAATTGCTGTGTAGGGAGACCCTGTGATGAATAGTTACGTCTCATTGTATTCAGGAGGGTAATTTTGTAAACGTAAAATTTCACAACTTGTTATAAGGGGTGTTTGAGTTGGCTTGACCCGGTGCTGGTGACTGTGTTTCCCCGTAATGGTCTTTACTCCTGTCTCCTCGCTGATGGCGTCATTCTCACGCTGATTTCAAGATGCTCACGGAGGGCGATCTGTTCCCATGGCCATGCCACAAAATATCAAAATGAGGGAACACTCTGTTGACTATAACTCTTCAGGCACTGTCTTCTTTCTAGAAGCACCCAGGAATGTTTCCCTGCAGCCTCGTTGGTCTGAATTGTGTCATATACCCTTTCCTGAACCAGCCTCTACCAGATTGGGAATGCCATACCCTGACTGGCTGAGGTCTGGCTTTTGAAACCACATTCCTGCCGGAGTCATGAAATAGACCTAATTGATCTTGGTCACTCGTGGCCACTCCAGGTGTTGGACTTTGATGTGGCCGCTGTATGGTGGAGGGGCAGAATGAATGTTGGAGACAATCAAGAGGCCCAAGTATTCATGGGTTAACTGTGGTACAAATATAGAATTTCACATAATAAGTTTTGCCTTCAAAAACTGTCTTTGCTATTCTGGCACATTTACTCCCCCGTGTGAATTTTCAGATCTTTTAGCTAAGTGCCAGCAAAAGTCTTCTTCAGATTTTGAATGAGATTTTAGTTCAAATAAGAGAATTGACCCCTGAATGGATTTGATCATTCTCCTCCTTGAACAAATTATGGTACTCTCTTCCTTTTATTTCTGTTAAACCCTTACACTTGTCTTCATATATGCTTCCCCATGAGTGATTTCTTTATAACATAAGTTTTTCATAGCATTCATACCAAGATATTTTATATTGTTTCTTACTATTGGAAACAGGATCTGTTTTTCCATTACATATTCTAACCGGTTAGAATGTGATATTTGAGGCCATTCAGATCTTACTGATTGTTGTGGGGTTTTCATTTGTTTGTTTGTTTGTTTGTTTTGGGTAAGATTTTATTTGTTTAATTTGAGAGAGAGAGCGCACGCCCAGGAGCAGCTCAGGGGCAAAGAGAGAGGAGGAGAGAGAGAATCCCAAGCAGGCTCCATGCTTTCAGCACAGAGCCCAACACGGGTCTCATGTCACAAAATCATGAGATCATGACCTGAGCCGAAATCAAGAGTAGAACACTTAACCCACCAAGCCACCCGGGCATCACTGATTGTTGTATGTTAATTCTTGTGCAGAATTCACTTGTGAATTGTAATTATGCCATGATTATCTTGACAAGTACGTTATCCTTAACTACTGGAAATATGGTCCCTTCTTTCATAATTCTAAACCTCTTACTAATTTAAAAAAATCACTTTTTTAGGTGGAATGTCTAGTTCAGTGATGCATATTTGTTGAATATATATTGGCACAGGTTTTTAGCTATTTCTGGATATTCACTGGAATACGTCTTCAGTTTAACTACTCTGTACATTGTTTTTTGTACTTTTTACTATGTACCCTTTTACTGACATAGGAGTATTCATTCTTTCATATTATAAATCTTTATCATGAATAGGTAGTAAATTGCACCATATATTCCTACTGCTTTAATCAGGATTATTTTTACACGTGAATTAGTATGTAAGTTTGTTGTTCTTTTCCAATGTTACTTTTCTTTGGTTTAGGTGTCATAGTTACAGTAGCCTTTTGAAACAAGTTGATAGGCTTGACATCTTTTAACAAATACAAAGCAGGAATTGTAAGACAGAAGTCAATTTAGCAGAAGTTTAGTCTCCATCCAATAAAATCACTCACCTTAGTGCGACTTTTTGTAGTTACTTGGATTACTGGTTTAATCACTTTAATTTCCTAGGTTTTCCATTTTTGTGGGCAAAATTGTATGTAGTGTTTCCATTTTTGACTACAGCATCTATACTTACACCCTTCGTTTTAAGCTTTATTATTTTTGCCTTTTCTCTTTGCTTTTTTTTTTTCCTCTTTGTAGATTTTTAGGTGTTGCATTAGAATTTCCTACAACCAACATTAGATTCAGTGAACTATTTGGTTGGGAATTCGGTTGTTTTTATCCTTTTTAACTTATTTTTTTCTTCATTTGGCACTTTGTAGCTTTAACAGTTGATTACTTAATTTATTTTTACCTTTTGTCTTTGTTAAAAAAGAAAAACATTTGGGGGCGTCTGGATGGCTCGGTCAGTTGAATGTCCAACTCTTGATTTCATCTCAGGTCATGATCTCAGGGTTGCAGGGTCGAGCCCCACGTCAGCCTTAGCACTGAGAGTGGAATCTGCTTGAGATTCTCTCTCTTTCCCTCTAGCTTTGCGTGTCCTCTCTGTCTGATAAATAAATAAGCATGTATTTACTATTTTAGTCCATCTCACTAATAACTGGTTTTCAATAAAGTTCTGTACTAAATATTATATATGTTTCATTCTTCTTTAACTTTGAATTATTTAGTCCATCTCACTAATAACTGGTTTTCAGTAAAGTTCTGTGCTAAATATTGTATATGTTTCATTCTTCTTTAACTTTGAATTATTTAGTCATAAATTTTTGGTTTAAAATGTTTGGGAGTTGAAATCTTTTTCATTCGTTGCATTGTGATAATTGATAATACATAGTCAGTAGGACATCAATTTTGAAATTATGCAGGAATTATTTTGTGTTACTACATAAATGATTTTTTCACAGGCTGCTTATCTGTCTTTTAGTAGGTAAGCTCAACTGATCCAGATTTGTTAGAGGTGGTGAGATACTTGGACTTCTTTGAGTTTCCCTGTATTTTTATGTTTTTTTCTTTTCTGATTTTTTCTTTTCTGAATTGTTTCTTTTTAGCTCCTTAGAAGCTATACATTACATTTTAATTACCTATGCTTATTTTTTTAATAACTTGCTAACACAATATTTTTCTACCAAAATCTAAAAATCAAAAAGTTAGAGTTTGCTCTCCCAAACAACACACTTTAGTTTGTGTTCATTTTCCCAATCTTGAACCTACTACCAACTCCGTAAATACTATGACTTTGAGTTTAGAATTTTCATCGCAGCTGATTATTACACACACACTCACGCACACACACACACACCTACACACTCAGTTTCGAAACAGTATTTATTTAGTTTTAGCAATTTATTGTATTTTATTTTGTTTTTCTTCTTGTAGGTCTCTCTCATGTCTTTCTTCATTTTATGCTTTATTTGATTTGATTTGATTTTTAAATTTAATATTTATTTATCTTTGAGAGATAGAGAGAGAGGGAAACACAGAATCCAGAGCAGGCTCAAGGCTCTGAGCTAGCCGCACAGAGCCTGACGCAGGGCTCGAACTCACGAACCATGAAATCATGACCTGAGCGGGAGTCAGATGCTTAATTGACTGAACCACCCAGGTGCCCCCATTTTATGTTTTAAATACACGGTGGCATCAGTTCTAATTTTCTACCCTTATAGATGGGTTTATCAGTTCAAAACGTTTTGAGTTTTACCGTGCCTGAGAATGTCTTTGTTTCATTCTTACTTTTGAATGATGGTTTTGAGTTTTAGGTTTCTTCCCGTCCTGAACTTTCTCTGTTTACTAAGCCCATTAAAACTGTTACTCCATTATGTTCTGTCTTTTCGTGCCGAGATGAGCATTCTGATAGTGGTCCTTATCCATCGGAGTGTCATAGTTATTAACCATCTGCCTTTGCCTCTTTTCCTTTGGGGATTCTCTCATACACTCGATTTTATGATGTTTTTGCATGAAGTCTCTGAGACGCAAGTGAATTTTCCTAGTAGTTTAGACACTTTGTTCTTTTCCTAGGATTCGATGTGAAGTTAGCCTATATTATGCTTTGAAAAGCAAGCCATTGGTTATGTATTAATACAAAGTATAATAATGGTTTGCTTTGTGATTTCTGTTCAAAATCAAGGATCAGAATTTCTTGATGAAAAATGGTATGAGAGTACTCCCATCCATCTTTTTCCTAATCCTAGAAAATAAGGAAGAGAAATAGATACATCAATGCTTCCTCTGGCCTTTGGAGATTTATTATCTTGTGACTTGCCAGCTCTAAAAAGAATTAAAAGCTCTTTGGATTATAGGCAACTATATTATTTAACAAGTGAGAATATCAGGAAACCAGTGTATAAAAGATTTTCAGATGAACTTTTGAGAAAAATTATCTCCACTGTTTTAGGAAAGTTATATAAGTCATTTGAATCAGATCCAGCATACAAATATGGTGAAATTAGAAATCTCAGAGCAGAATATCAATGAAGTCACTTTACTTCCTGTATCATCCTTGATGCAATTCGGGATCGGATATGAAATTGGACTACGTCCTTGGTCATTAAAGTATGCTAGCCCTTTAATACATGTTGGGCAATACTAGATTTATAGACTTATATGCTCATTATTCCTAATAAAGCTGTGGACATAGTAAAGCTTTTCTTCTTTGAGAGAGAAGGAAGCCTCAGAGATTCAGGATGTTTGTCCAATAAGAGAAGTTAGATGAAGTTCATGATTGTGTCACCTTAAACTTGTGAAGCCCAAGGCACTTTCTCCTTCCTCAGGTGCTTTTAGTTATATGCCATTATACAGCCAGTTTCAAGGAGGCAAGAAACAGAACTCATCCACGTAAGAGGAGATTTTCTAAACACAAGGTGAAGCAGAACCCTATGAGTTAGAATCTATTTTTTCTCACGTATAGACAAGGATTCCAAGTCTTAGTGCTGGGAGACAATTCTCCGTGCATCTGTCACCTTCCCACATGGTCTTATGACCATAGACACTGATTATCCTTTTGCTAAAATATCTTTACAAGATTGTGTAGAGAAGAAGCTTGGACGACAGGGTGGTGGCTCTATCCAGAGGAAGTGTACGTTTGTGTATTGTCAAGTATAATGAGGATAGTAGCTCCTTCCGGGCAAAGAGGAGACAGGCTTTAGTGTCCATTGAAACGATGCAAGTTCCCTACATTCAGTGTTCCTGCCCTGTAATGAACCCCTATAGAAAATGTATCATGGGATTTCTTTGTGACTGCCATTGGGGTTTAGGGGTCTGCAGGTGGCACAAATGGTGTCAGTCTCGCTATTGTTATAGCTATTAGTAATAAATTCTTTTTATGTTTGATCCCGTGTCTAGTGTCTCGTGCAAGGAAACACAACACTGCATCTGATTAACGTGTTGTTATCTTGCTAATCGAGTTAAATCTCCGCTCTTCCTCAGATCATAGGCTTATGAAGACTCAAAGCCATTTAGCTAGGAAGTAGTGGGGTTTGAACCCGTGCCTGAAGGACCCCAGAACCAAAGCTCCCAAACTCCACTTTGTACTGGTTTGTGTGGAAACAGGAATAATCTCAGCAAGAGCCCACAATGTAACTCTAAGTAGTTTATTAGTACATTCTGAACTGATAAAGGCCAGACCTCATTTCGTTGTCTTCCTTTAAATTCTAGCCAACTTTATGCAAAGGCCTTGGAAATGGGTCATTTACAATGTGTGAGCATTAGACCACTGTCACCTGTCAGCAGATGAGATGTTTTCCTTGTGAATAATTCACATTTTTCAATTAAGGCATTGTTTATTAAAATGCCATTTTTGAAGTTGGCTCAACACACCAAGTGGTAATTGGCAACTGGAACCTTAGTTTTAATTAGTTTGCCAAGTTTTATTTTCCAACAGGAAAGTTGAGAAATACAGGATTTTAACAAAATGAGACGACAAAACAAAATAGTAAAAATTCCCATATATGAAACGGAAAACTGCGAAGTCGTTTGTGACCTTTGACAACTCAGGAAGATTCCCTAAACTTGAAATAATTATTTTAATAAGTTGCTGTGAGGGTGTAATAGAAAAGGACACTGGCTTCGGGATACAAAAATACTTTCCATCCATTTGTATTTCAGTTTCAAAGAATAATTTTGCGTGAGCATGTCACACACACTAAACAAATCGTTGTGTACCTCGAATTCAAATTTAATTGGGTGTCCTAGATTGTATTTGCAACCCTATAGAAAGATAATATGTATATTAAATCAACCTTGACTTGATGTCTGTTCGGATGGTTTATTAAGGCACTGCTCCCAGGGAATAGTGTCAGCCATATCCACTACGCTGCTCTAGAAAACCACAGAATACTGAGTCGTTTACAACAACAAATTGACGGGACGTGGGAGACAGGACTCAGTTAAGAAACTGTCTTCTTCTGTTCATGCTGAGATAACATAATCTCATAGACTAGGTAACTTATGAATAATAAAACTTGTAGTTCTGAGCGCCCTGAAGACTAGAATACCGGAATCACATTTAGCGACAGATTTCAATGCCTGGTGAGATCCTCAGTCCTGGTTCTTGGACAGCTGTTTTGTCACCGCGTCTTCACCCAGTTGAAGGGCAAGAGAGCTCTCCAGGGTCTGTCCCACAAGGGCACTAATCCCATCAAGTGGTCGCCAGCATTTGGACTTCAATCACCTCCCAAGGGCCACGCCATCTAGCACTACCCCTGTGTGTTTTTTGGTTTTGTTGTTTTCAACTGTGAGATATTTAAATTTTTTTAATGTTTATTTTTGAGAGAGAGAGAGAGAGAGACAGCACGAGTGGGGGAGGGGCAGAGAGAGGGAGACACAGCATCCAAAACAGGCTCCAGGCTCTGAGCTGTCAGCACAGAGCCCGACGCGGGGCTTGAAGTCACGAACTGTGACATCGCGACCTGAGTCAAAGTTGGCGCTTAACCGACTGAGCCACCCAGGTGCCCCTAGTACTACCCCTTTGGATGGTAGGATTTCAACATATAAATCGGAAGCGGGGGCACAAACGTTCCAACCATAACAAAACCCTAAGAGATACAGGACCTACTTCCCCAGAGATAAGTATCACAATTCTCAGGACACTTGTTTTTCTAGATTGGACTGCTCATTTAGCACTCTGGATAGTATCTCTTCTCTATTTTATTTGCACATAACTGTGACAAAATGAGCATTCCTTGAATCCAGAGAGGAACAGCCTCCTACTTACTGTGGTATTGAAAGCCCAGTTGGAGTTGACTATAAACATACAATCTACAATCTTTGCAGGGCATCTCATGGGGGGATTACAGCGCATAATTTGGAAGGCCACGAAATGCTACATGGCTTTGTGTGAAAAATCGTGGAGAGAAGTTGAATGGCCTTAAACAGATGCCCAAATTGCACATTAAAACCCTGTAATTTTAAGGAAGTCTTCCCAGGATGCTGTATGCTTTGCTCGGCCCATAAAACTCTCAATATTAAAATTAAAAATTGCTTACTTCAGAACTGGAAAAGAGAATTTCTATTGAAATCATTATTTCTTTTATTTGATTACTTTTTGCCCTTTCCCTTTCTTTCAAATAATAACTCTACCACAAAAGCATCCTCTCATGTCATATTCGCTCCCACTCACTCAAGGGTGAGACTCCCAGGATGCAAAATAATAGAGTGCGGGGCAGGGCATTTGGCCACAGTCTTGGGCATCATTTAGAGGCGAATAAGGAGAAAACGGAGATGCAAATTGAAGAGTTAAAGAGCCTTTGGAAGTTTTTTTTGTTTTGTTTTGTTTTGTTTTTTTTAAACTGAGTGGTGGGGGGGAAATGTATTTTGTTGGAATAAAGCACAGGAAAAGGTCTCCCAACGGTGAGGGTGTTTCTAAACGTAACGTAATAAAGCTCCTTCTGGGGAGGTAGAGCTTTCTGGTGCAAGCTTCCCAACCAGTGCGCCACAAGTGGATTATAAGGAGGACGATCATATGTCACAGTTTGCCAGGACATTTTTTGTTTATGCCTGAAGTGTTAGCGTAATTATTAATATTTGCTCTATTTGTCAGGGTACCTCCACTCGCTGGGCACAGCATGGTTATAAAATCTGCCATGGAGAGACAAGTGGGTTTTTAGGTTGGAGGTGAAGCCAGGAGACAGAATATTAATATCAAGAATCCATGTGAAAACACCAAACGGTCCATGCGGGTTTGACAAATTAAAGCACTGGTGTGGCAACTCTATAAAACATCTAACCCAGCGCCGTGAAATGAAAATATATTGCAATTCAAACCTCAGTGACATACCACTTCCCCTTGCCTAGGACTCCAAACATGCCAAGTTCGATAAAGACAGGTTTTAATGATTAGGTGGGGAAATTTCAACCCTTAGACACCGCTGGTGGAAATACAGAATGGTGCGGCTTTTTTAACAAACTGATTGAAAGTTTCCCGAAGTGTTAATCGTAGCATTACGGTACGGCACAGCAATTCTACCTACGTGTGTACCCATGTGACACGGCACCACATGTACACTCACAAACTTGTACGTGAATATTCACAGCAACGATGTTCATGAAAGCCAGCATGTGGCAACAATACAGATGTCCGTTAAATGATGAGTGGGTAAAGCAAATGTGGTCTCTCCATATTATGGAACATTCTCTGGCCATAAAAATAACAAATTACTGGTACAGGCTACCACATGGATGGACCTAGGCAACGTTATGATAAGTGAAAGAAGCCAATTGCAAAAGGTCACAAATTGTACAATATTACATATCAGAAATGTTTAGGATAGGCAAGTCCTTAGAGACAGAAAGCACATTAGTTTCCATGGGTCAATGGGAGGGTTAATGGGGAGAGAGTGTTAATGGGTATAGGGGTATTTTGTGGGTTGATGAAAATGTTCTGGTAATAAAATGTGGCGATGATTACCCAACTTCTGTTAATATAGTAAAAACCAGGGGTGCCCGGGCAGCTCAGTCAATTTAAGTCAGACTCTTCAATTTGCCTCAGGTGATGATCCCAGGGTATTTGGACCTCCTGAAGCCTTTTTTTCTCTCTCTCTGCCTATGCCCTGTGTGCTCATGCATTCTCTCTCTGTCTAAAATAAAAAGAATTTTTAAAAACATGGTAAAAACCACTGCCCTGTATAGTTGAAAGGTGGAATTTTATGGTATGTAAATGATGTCAATAATGGGTTGATATTCTCTCTGTGTATAACGTCAGCCACATGCATTAGTATAAATTTTGTCGTATGCACATTAAGAAAGGTATAACGAAAGAGGTAAAAATAATTTTAGTAATATAGTTTATTTAACTTAATATGTCCAAAATGCTATCTTATGGTCTATCAATATTTCTGAAATTACTAAAACATTTTCCATTCATGGTCTCGTACCATGGTCTTACGAGTGCCATTTGTATTCTATACGCAGAAGGACACTCATTTCAGGCTTGCCACATTTCAGAGACTCTTTGGATTCGTGGCTGCCTTCGTGGTGACAGTGCATCTTCCCAACATTCATTAATTAATAGCTGCTTGCTTCAGGGTTTTGTGTGTTCAGTATAATAAAGTTACAACAGGAGGCCGAAATAGCCTAATCTGTTGTGTGAGATCAACCTAAGTGGAAACAAAGGAAAACGTGATTTCATTGGGTTTTGTGTATTCTTAGGGCCAGCTTGTTTGTAATTCTCGCGCTATCTGTTGTGCCTCAAATGAACATGGGATGCAGATGTTTTTGCTTTAGAGGAAAATAGCAAAGCCACAGCTAGCAACTGCATCCATTCACATTTATAGTTTGGTCTTCCAGAAAAGTGTGGCCCCGCCATAGGGGGGGAGTAGCTTCCTTTGAACAACTTCAGCTTCCATGTCATTGGCATTGATTCTTACTTCTGTCAAAATTGGCCTCATGCTCATGTCAGCACTAACTCAGCTCAGAACCTGATTTTTCAATTTCCAATTTTCTGTCCACCTGGTGGTTTTGATGCCCTCCTATCTCAACAGTGTGGCATAGAATACATCTTAACTCCTTGTAGATGATCCTGCTTAGCCCCTAATTTGAGAGAGATACAGGATTTGCAATATCCTGTGGGTTGACCTGGGGGCTATTTGTGAAGCAGAGAAAGGGAAAAAATAACCTGCAGGAAATATGCTCGTCTGTTTCCTGACATTGAGATTTTCTAAGGATAGGGAAAAAAGGTTCTCAAGGGAAAATTCATGCCCAAAATAAAGCAGAATTATGCCTGTCATTAATTTTTTTTAATGTTTATTTATTTTTGAGGAAGAGAGAGAGAGTGTGTGAGCTGGGGAGGGGCAGAGAGAGAGGGAGACACAGAATCCTAAGCAGGCTCTAGGCTCTGAGCTGTCAGCACAGAGCCTGATGCAGGACTCGAACTCACACACTGTGAGATCATGACCTGAGCCAAAGTCAGACACTCAACTGACTGACTGAGCCACCCAGGAGCCCCTAAGTTTTTTTTTTTTTTTTTTTTTTAAAGTAAACTCCTCACCCCAAATTGGTCTTGAACACACAACCCTGAGATCAAGTGTCACATGCTCTCCCAGCTAAGCCTGCCAGGTTCTCCCAGGCATTAATTTTTTGATTCTGTGTTCGTGTTGACAGTTGGGAATAAAGGGGTGGTAAGAGATGCTTGGAGCAAAACTCCACAGCGCCTAGGACAGTGTCTTAGGGACATGACAGAGACTGACCTTTGCCCCTTAGTCTAGGCATGGAGACACAGTGTTTGCTTTTTTCCTGGAAAGCTGCTAAAATATATTTTTTCCTGGTGGTATATATCCCATTATATTCCTATTTTATAGCTGAAGAAAGTAGTATTTCAAGAGGTTCACGAATTCGCCCAGCGATGGCCTCTGATAAGAGGCAGCATTTAAATGGCAGTTGAGTTGCCTTTTGTGCACTTTGTAAGCTTACAGAGATATAGTGTTGTCACCATTTGTTTCTATCATGAAAGCGTTTAATAGATGGCGGAGCATTTCCTGCCCTTTTCCAAGTGCCTGGGTAGAGCTTGCCAGAAGGGTTTTCCAACTGTAGCAAAGAATGCAAGTTTGCACATATCTCACACGTTCTTTTTTTTTTTTTTTTTTTTTAATGTTTGTTTATTTCGAAAGAGGGCGATTGGGAGAAGAGCAGAGAGAGGGAGAAAGAGAGACTCCTAAGCAGGCTTCACGCTGTTAGCATAGCACCAGACACTTGGCTCGAACCCACAAATTGTGAGATCGCGACCTGAGCTGAAATCAAGAGTCGGACGCTTAACCAACTGAGCCACCCAGGCGCCCCGAGATCTCATGCGTTCTTACATTTGATGACATGTGTTGTTTGGAACGTGAAAATGAGAGATTCTGCTCTCCAGTGCAGTGAGCTTCTTGCTGGTGATGTGACTTTGTCTTTGTTCTCAAGGATGAGGGAGTCCTATAGAGAGAGAGATTATAAAGTTAGTCTCTGGATCAGTGCAGAGATCGGAGATGACTGTGTAGACCCGTGGCTGTCATCTCTCTTGGTCAAGAGTCATAGTTGGAAGCACATCTTGCGATACATTTGAGGACAGAAATAACTTGATGGATCTGTTTGTAAAACCACCAAACCTTCAGAGAGACAATACTTCGGTTAGTAGGTATCATGGACCCTGATGTTTGCCATTCTGTTTCTTTTGTGTTAGCCACCACCCCCTGTCCTGATTCAACATTCCACTGATCAGTACCAACTTGCAATGTTGAAAATATTGTAATGTTGGAAAACATTGTCTGCTGCACGCGTTTTGGGGTACTCTAGGATGCTTCGAGTGCCTGGAACAGATAGTAAATGTTTTTCAAATGGGAAGAAGAGGATTAATAATGCTGAAACTAATCAGAAAGAGTGGATTCTGGCTCCTAGTGCCCTTTGTTGGGGTTTTTGAACTTCACGATCGTGGGTAGTAAGGAGATGTGGGTGGTTTCTCACCAGGGGTGTTTCTGTTCCTTTTGGGGGCATTTGGAATTAGCCGTGGGCATGATGTCTGTGAACACTCCTGGCGTTTCCTCATCAGAGTAAATGAATATTGATCTGATGAGGACAATGGGGCTGTGTTGCACTGCAGAGTTTTTACTGCCAAACTTGCCCCTTTAGCTCCAATGGAGAAATGTGATGGGTTTTTCATTGCCAAGAAGATCGCCTGGTCGCCTGCGGCATGGGACGTTGGTAAAGCAGCCAAAGACTAAATCTGTGCGAGTCTTTGGGCTAAGCTCCTGTTTCAAATGACTAAATCAGGGGCACCTGGCTGGCTCAGTTTGGGGAGCATATGGCTCATGGTCTCTGAGTCTTGAGTTTGAGCCCTTTGTTGAGTGTAGAGATTACGTAAATAAGTAAAATTACTGAATGAACAATTCCTTCGTAACTCAGGGATGGAAGGACAGCCAAGGTGGACGCAGCAGGGATGGCCCAAGGTGGAGTTGCTTATTATCTGTGACACCACCGACATTTGGAGCGAGATAATTCCTTGTTCTGGGACCTGTGAAGGTCAAAAATGTTTGTAAATATTGCCACGTGTGCCATAGAGGGCAAAGTCACCCTTGTTGACAACCACTTGTCTAATAAGGAGATCCATACACAACTTTTAAAATAAATTGCATATAAGAATAGGAAGGTCACAAGTAGCTTGCCCAGAACAAGCCTGTCTCCTGCATAAGAGTCACTTAAGGCCCCTTGATGAGGCATAAACCCTGGAAGACTTTTTCTCTTTCCCCTAGAATCACATGTCTTATACCTTCTGTGGTAAACTGTTAGAGATGACAAAATTTAAAGTGATGTGTAAAAACCAACGAAAGTCCAGTCTGTCTCTGCTCTGAAGGGAAATCAATTCCTGTGGAACCAGTACATTAGGAGTTCGTAGTCTTTTTTTGTTTGTTTGTTTAATGTTTATTTATTTTTGAGAGAGAGAAATAGAGAGAGAGACAGAGTGGCAGTCGGGGAGGGGCAGAGAGAGAGGGAGACACAGAATCTGAAGCAGGCTTCAGGCTCTGAGCTGTCAGCACAGAGCTCTATGTGGGGCTCAAATCCATGAACCGCGAGATCTTGACTTGAACAGTCAGAAGCTTAACCGACTGAGCCACCCAGGTGCCCCAGGGGTCCGTAGTCTTTAAGAGTGTGATGGGGGTAATGCTTCTTTTAGGTCTCATGTTTCTAGGTGGATAGCTAATCATTTCACAGCTTAACCCCATCATGGATCCAGGGCTTTATCTATTTACTTACATTTAGAATAAATACGTAAATTGCAGTCTGCATAGATTCCCGGTGATATCCTCTTTGAAGGAATAATGACAATTTTGTGACCGGTGGTGCTAAGGATATTTGCACTTATTATCAAAACAACATGCTTAAAAAACATAAGTCTCTTCCCTGTGCTAAGTTCACTTGATTTTCACCCTTTTGTTGTTTTCAATTTTATTTCATCAAACTAAATGTAGTATCGCCTTTGAATGTCAGCTTTCACAATGTAGAGCTGTCTTCCCAATAAGGATCCTACTTTCACCTCTTCTAGGAAATCTCCTTTAGGTTTCTGTATGAAGAGTGGTAACTGCCCTGGTTTTACAAAGGCGATATTTATAGAATGGGAATTAATTGCATGCAACAAATATTGCTTGAATGTCTTTAGAATCCACAGACTGTGCATGTCTAGGGAATGATGGAGTATTTGTGTACTCAGTTAATCAAAGTGCAAATGTCTTGTTTCCAAACAGAACAAGCTTCTCTTAAAATTTATTAATGGAGAGTCGCTAATGTGGAGAAATGAAATGATCTAGGCAGTTGTGAGAACGTTGTTCTGTTTTAAAGATAACTACTGTGTGTAGCTGAGAAGAATAGAAGTTTATTCTTTAAAATTCATGTTGTCGGCCAATGAGATCAGAGCATTTACATGAAAAAAAGAAGGAAAAGACCTACCTAATTTTTGATCCTGAAACACTTCAATAAACAAAATGAGCACCATTCCTTTAAATAAACATTGCTAAAATGTGTGATGTAGTCTGGCTAAATTCACCCACTGGGTACAGTTTTGCCCCATGTGAAATTCCTGGGTTATGCCTGGGAAATACTCAATTATCCAGGCAAATGGGTTTGCTTTGTCATTCTTTTTTTCTATTGATGTTTTTGAAATAGTTTTTTTTTCAACGTTTTTTTTTTTATTTATTTTTGGGACAGAGAGAGACAGAGCATGAACGGGGGAGGGGCAGAGAGAGAGGGAGACACAGAATCGGAAACAGGCTCCAGGCTCTGAGCCATCAGCCCAGAGCCTGACGCGGGGCTCGAACTCACGGACCGCGAGATCGTGACCTGGCTGAAGTCGGACGCTTAACCGACTGCGCCACCCAGGCGCCCCTGAAATAGTTTTTTTAATGCTTACTTTTACTGTTGGGAGAGAGAGAGAGAGAGAGAGAGAAGCGAGCATGAGTGGGGTGGGGCACAGAGAGGGCGACAGAGGATCCAAAGTGGGCTCCCCGCTGACAGCAGAAGGCCTTGAGCCGAAGTCAGACGCTTAACCCACTGAGCCACTCTGGTGTCCCTCTCTCAAGGTTTTAATTTTAATTTCAGGATAGTTCACAAGAGTTGGCTTTTATACACGCGAGAAAGACTAATAAGAATTATTGCTGTCTTTGTGGAAACACAGGGATGAGAGATGGCTCACAATGAAAGAAAATGAAGGAGTGTCTCTTAGGTATAGTCAACATTTACATATTTGACGTGAAGTGAACTGATAGGCTTAAGATTAAGTATCTCTTGCTGACACTCGTGTTAGAAGATAGATCTGATCTCAAACTGGTTTTTTTCCCCCCATTGAGCACCACTACTAGTGCAGGAAGCAGCCCACCCAACTGTCCGTGTCGAGCACATTTAGAGTCAGACTCCCCTATGGTTTGTGCGTGTAACTCTGAACCTTCCTCTGCTCAGAAAGCTTGTCTCTCTCATGGCCAGGTACTGTGACTGTTAGACGTAAACGAGTTAATTCTCTGGCTATTTCAACCCTGGCTGATCTATTCACCTAGGCAGAGACCCATGGATGGACCCTGTTACTTGGATTTCTGAGCCAAGGGACTTTCTCAATACTTCTTTAACCAAACTGGTTGTGGTCGTCCCCGTGCTGAGAATCGTTCTGCAGGGAAAAAACTCCGGGATTAGAACAAACATTGGAGTTTGCATTCAGAAGAGTCCCCTCTAAAACTTCCCTCCTCCCTTCCCGATCGAGCACCTTTGTATAAATTGCTCAAACTGTTTGGTCCTGGGTGTCCTCAAGCGTTAAGCGAGGGGAACCATTTTAACTGCTCTAGATTTCAATATCGTAAGTATTTGGACGGTAATACATCTCAAAGGGCCTTCCAAATGAAAGATCATATTGTCATTTCTTAGTAATTGTAGTCGTGTTATCAGAATGGCTAGGCTTGTGGAATGAACCATAAATATTTTTCTTAAGGTAATGACACAAAATCTAATACTCACACAAATCATCCCGGGACCAATAACAATGCCTGAACCGATGATAAGTTTGTTACTTTTATTACATCGTAGTTTATCCTTGTCACAATAAAATGAGATGCTTATTATTCCCTGCAGTTCTAAAATGTGAACCCATTTGCATACGCTGTAAGAGGAGGGAATTCGGAATGAATTTTACATGGAGTAATTTCCCCTGACTTTGGTGACGTATGTGGTGTTTCTTTCCGATGGCCATGGCTTATACTACTTTGTGCGTTAATTTGACCAATGTTCGTAGCCCTGCTACGGGCGTCCTGTGTACAGGATCGAGGTGACCACTGAGCCCAGTTACGGGCAGTCCCGCCAATTAGCGTCTAGTCTTAGATTCTCCCTCAGTGGTTCGCTACTCAGTGTCCTTAATTATGGGCAGTGCCGTTTATTTGAACTGGCACTCGTTTTCCCTCTGAAGAGATTTCTAAATTGGTGATAGTTATTTCGGGTGAGAGATTGGATGTATTATTTAAAGGCCAAAAAAAAAAAAAGAAAGGTCACAAAAAGAAAGAGAGAAAGGTGCCTGCAGTGTTTACCCGACCCTTGTCCTCCCAAACTTTTATGGGCAAGACAAACTTCTTTTTACAATACTGTTTGATTAATAGCAAATCTCCTAATACATGCAATGGAACCAAATTCTAACAGTTACCATATATCAGCTTCATGTTTTTGGCTCCAGCTTCCTTCCTTCCTTCCTTCCTTCCTTCCTTCCTTCCTTCCATCCTCCCTTTCTTTTTTATCATTTCTTTGACCTTGAAATAATACATCCACCTCTCCCTCGAAATAACTACCACCGATTTAGAAAATCTCTTCAGAGGGAAAAAGAGTGCCAATTGCTTTCAATGTTCAGTTCATTTGATCTTCTAAGATGGCCTGTGCTCTGACCATATTGACCTCTGGTTCCGGAGAGGAAACGAGGGATGGAGAGAGGGGTCGGGATGAGCAGATGGCATGCCATTCCCGGCTTTACCCACCTTTCTGAGAAATCCCACTCGACACTTTTCCCTGCAGTCTCATTGATTGGAACGCAATCGCGTGGCCTCAGCACGTTCTGGAGCTGGAAATGTAGTTTTTAGCTGTACATGCTACCTGTGAATGAAAGTGGAATTCTTTCACTAAGTAGGAGGGGGAGGTTCCTACTGGGAAGCAGAATCCGCCATACTTTTACCCCCATGGTAAGGGACACTCCGTTAAACTGAGATAGAGCGTTTGGGGGGCGGATTTCTTTGCCCTAAATAATTGCCACCGAAGCAGTGAGGACATCTACCTTTGGTTTGGACTCAATGTTGTAAAATTTATCCCAGTGAAGGAGAGAGATAAAATGAAGAGAGTCCATGAAGCAAGTGGCTCCCTGCCTTACTTGAGGAAAAAGCCAAAGTCCTTTACATGAAAAATGCAGAGGGCCCTCCGGGAACGGGCCTCGTCACATCCCCTCCTGCTCGTTCTGTTTCAGACACAGTAACCTTGAACATACCAAGCGGGCCTCTGCCATCGGATCCGTGCCGTGGCCGCTCCGCTGGGCCTGAACTGCTCCCCGGGGTCCCAGCTTGGTTCCTTCCTTTTCATCCTTCAAGCCTTTGTTGCAGTTGTCTCTTTTTAGGAAAACCTTAATATTGTGATATTATGATTTGTAGTAAGAAATATGTATTTGGCCTTCATCCCCTTTTCTGTCCTAGAGCTCCTAAAAACCTTTATGAGGAGAACAATGAAGGTGGCTCTTTTTATGTTAATGATGTCATTTTTGGAGAGTTCCTAAGGGTGGGGGCTCCTTGTCAAGGGACCCGACCATGTAATTAGAGGGCTGCACTTTACTATTATCTTTTTTTTTTACTTGAGGTTTTTATTAGTAATATTAGTGTTGGGTGTCCAAGTAGCGATTCAACACTTCCATACGTCACCCGGTGCTCATCAGAACAAGGGCACTCGTTACTCCCCGTCCCCCCACCCCTCCACATTCTGGTGACTCTCAGTTCCACCTCCCCGACCTCCAGCGAGGGGAGAAGGGCTAGAGATTGACTTCAGTGGCCAGTTATTGAATCTCTTCTATGTAATGAAGCCTCCATATACTCCCCAAAGCGTAGAAAGTGTTTCCAGAGCTTCCCCATCGGTGAAGACATGGATGTCCTGGGAGAGGGGTGCCCTGGAGAGGGCGTGGAGACTCCTCGTCCCTTTCCCCGTGACTTCCCCTTTGCATCTCTTCAATCTGGCCGTTCCTGAAGGTTATATCCTTTCATAATTAAGTGGTAATCAAGGAAGTAAAATGTTTCTCTGAGTTTTGTGAGCTGGTCCAGCAAATTAATCAAATCCAAGCAGGTGGTTTTTGGAACGCCAGATCTACAGCTGGTGACAGGCACAGATGACATCTTGGACTAGCCTCTGGCATCGGAAATGGGCGGGGGGTAGGCAGTCTAGTGGGACACAGTTTTCAATCTTTGGAATCTGATGCTGTCTCCTGGTAGATAGTGGCCGAATTGGGTTGGGGTCCAGAATACCCAGCTGGTGTGGTGAAATTGCTTGTTGGAACGGGCCCCCTCCCCCACCCGCCCCACGGTGTAATTGGGTATCAGAATTTTTAGCCTACCTTGACCTAGAGTGTGCAAAATTACCACTTTTCCTCATAGTGTTCCATCCCTCATAAAAGAAATAAATGGAGGCCCCTGGGTGGCTCAGTTCGTTAAGCATGCGACTTCGACTCAGGTCATGATCTTGCGGTTCATGGGTTCGAGTCCCGTGTCAGGCTCTGTGCTGACTGCCTAGAGCCTGGAGCCTTCTTCGGATTCTGTGTCTCCCTCTCTCTCTACCACTCCCCTGCTCACGCTATCTCTCTCTGTCTCTCAAAAATAAATAAAGTTAAAAAAATTTTTTTTCATTAAAAACAAAGAAAGAAATGACAGCACTTTGCCTTTTTTCAGATTGTCTGTGACATGGATGAAGAATCTCTTTTGGTTTTCTAACGTTTTCCTTACATGAGAAACTTTTTCCTCCTGGTTAATTGTGCAGGGAGTTCTGGAGAAGGGGATTTTCAAAGAGGGTGTGGCCTTGAAGGACAGGGAGAAAAATAGCAAACAAATGTCGCAAATTCTGTCTGATACTTCTTTTTATGTGTATATGAATAGGCTAACAGGATGAAACTGAGGGAAAAAGTCTATTTAAATATGTTTCAGACTGTTCTCACAGTCATTTCTTAATTTTTATTGTAAAATCTGGTTTTCCAATTACCTGTTCCTCAGAGTTTCCCATTTGTTGATACCCTCAGTGATGTGCGTGTGTGTGTGTGTGTGTGTGTGTGTGTGACCCATGTGAATTCTCTTTTCTCTTTTCCATGTTTTTGTAGCTAACAAATCTTGACATACTGAAGAAATTCTCCATATTTTTCTCCGTGTGTATACTCCCTCGTTAACTTCCTTATTTTCTCTGAATTGTTTCTCATCCTCGCCTTGAGTTGTTGAACTGTCTCCTCGCTTCTCTTTTATTTTTTGTCTTCTTTTCTTACTAGTGCGTCACTATCCTTCAATTGAATACAAGGAGACCCTGTGTGAATGGTATTAGGACTAATGTGATGTGATTTTCTTAGTTGCATAGTCTCTCCTCTGCTAAGTCCTTGTCACTCCTTTACAATGATGATTATGTCAGTGAAAATCAGCACCCTAATTGCAAAACCAAGACCAAGAAGTACCACTGTATCTGAAAACATGACATTAACCAGAGAACATCTGTATCTGTACAGAAGAAATACGAATAGCTAATTTTTGCAAAATCTTGCGTTTAAATTGTTATTCCTCGATGAGTGGTCATTCTAATTGTTCTTCTAAAATGCATTTTATAACTTGGAATCAAAATGTGATGTGCAGATGGAGTATGATGTATACCTACTTGGTCATGCATTGCATTATGTGTAGAATAAGTTTTTAATATTTTTGATATATTCATGGCCATGAGTACTATCTTGACTTTTCGTTAAGTACCTAGAGGAGATGAGCAAAGGGGAGTAATCAAGAAATTGTGCCGGGGCACCTGGGTGGCTCAGTCGGTTGGGCGGCCGACTTCGGCTCAGGTCATGATCTCGGAGTTTGTGAGTTCGAGCCCCGCATCGGGCTCCGTGCTGACAGCTTGGAGCCTAGAGCCTGCTTCGGATTCTGTGTCTCCCTCTCTCTCTGCCCCTTCCCCATTCACACTCTGTCTCTGTCTTTCAAAAATGAATAAATGGTAAAAAAAAAAAAAAGATTAAACAGAAATTGTGCCATATTCCACAGAAAACGGCTGTCATACCTAGAGTATGCCAATTGCCCAACATGGCAGTGGTCTTCATTGTCAATGCCCCGAACCATGTCATTCTCTGTTCCGTTTTAGCCACTGCCATCTATGTGCCTTGTGGTCTGCGTTTTAACGAAGTATGTATATCATAAGAAACCCTAACATACCCGAATATCTCAGACATGGGGTATCGGTTAAAAGCCAAGCCTATTTTTAATATTAATATTCATTTTTTAATGTGAAATTGTCATAACTTTTTATGTCCACTTATAAATGTTGAAGCAGGCCCATGATTCAGCACCATTAAATCATTCCTAAATTACCACTGATGAGGCTAAAATTGCTAGTTCTAAAAACCTACTGCTGTGAAGGCTTCCTGTAGTTCTGTGAATTACTACCTCAAACTCCATTACTAGTTGCCCCCACTGTCTGGTCAGACCTGATGAATGCCTGATGGCTGCTGTCCTGGAGCTACGAATGGCAAGACCAGGCTTCTAGCCCAGCATGGACATAATTACTGCTACTTCTGATTTGGACTACAGAAGGTAGAGTACAGCGTTCAAAAAGTGTAATTGTATAATGTGATTCTCATTAACTTAAAAAAAAAAATCAGACACGTATTTTTCATTGTTTCTTAAATGTCAAGGAGTATGGAACCGGTCAACGGTTATGTTCTGTTTTGTTATCTATTGGAAGACCTTGTGTTGATATCCTGTTTTTTTTTTTTTTTTTTTTCAAAGCTCTACAATATGTAGAACAAATGAAGAAAATAAAAGAGAGAGTTTGGCCTTGATAACCACTCAAACTGTAACATGTCCTACTTCTTGAAAAGAAAATACACTTGTAAAACAAAATAGCTACTGAAGGTCTATGTTTTAATTAGTTTTGTTTTTTAATGTATGTTTGTTTATTTTTGAGAGAGAGAGAGAGAGAGAGGGAGAGAGAGGTGGCCAACAGGGGAGGGCAGACAGAAGGAGACAGAGGATCTGAAGCAGGCTCCATGCTCTGATAGTGGAGAGCCTGACGTGGGGCTCGATCCTACAAACAGCTAGACCATGACCCAAGCCAAAGTCAGACACTCAACCGACTAAGCCACCCAGGCACCCCTACATGGTTCCTTTATAATGTCTTCTTAAGAGAACCAAAATCTTCCCACATAATTCCGAAGTAGTATTCCTTGATCTTATTGGAGGCAGTAAAAATGTAACAATAGGGCCTTGAGTTCCTTGGTTAGGGTATCATACCTCAGAATCCACTCTCAATGACATTGATGTCCATGACTATGGCCAGGTTATACGAAGTTGGTGTTTGCCACTAGGAATAGGTCAGCACCAAATTTTATCATTCATTTTTTCCTTAATTTAGAACCATGTTTTAAGCGCTTGTATGTGACAAGGTAAGGTAAAAATAGAGCTTGATTTTACTGTATAGTAGGGAATCTCTTGAGTTGTACTTTAATGTTTCCCAACTCCCTTAGCGAGCCTAGCAACATACTATGACAAATTCAAATTTTATTACTCTGTATTATCATAGAGGATTGTTATTTTTATTTGTTGTGTCTTGAAAATAGAGAGGAAATAAATATAGCAAAGGAATTCTTTGGTCGTGAATGGATTTCCTTCTTGTCCACATATTTTTTTTTTTTTTTATGAAGGAGAAGAAAAGTAATCTTTATTATTACTTCTTAGAATATTCAACATCTACAGTACTAGTGACCTTGCTAAAAGTTGGTCATTAGATGCATATGTTTCTGTTTGAATGCTGACATTTAAAATAAGTTGTGTTTCTAGAAATGAATCTTTGAGTAAGCTCCTCCCATTTGTAAAATTTCAGTGATGTATCTTTAAGCTTTATTTGTTTTTTAAGAATCCAGTGAGGTTTTAGATAAAATATCTTTAGATAGTTAGATAAAATATCTTTAAAGGAAGGTGTTTAAGCAACTTTTGCATGACAAATTTGTATTTTCTAAGCTAAGAAGACTTTTCTTGCTCTATAATCATTTCTAAAAGTCATGTGTGCGTTGAACACAATGAGATTTCTGGAAGCACTCCACAATACTGTACAATTCCGCAATGCAATTAAGAATCATCACATGATCATGGACTGCAGAGAATATTAAATGTCAAAGAATGGCTGGAGGGAGATTTTGTAAAGGAAAATGACCTTTTTGATGATCAAGACCAGTTCTGCCAACATAGGTTTATAACAAAAAGAAAGAAGCCCATGTGAGGAGTGATTTTCTAGACATACTGGTGATAGGTTGTAAGAGAGAACTTAGATGTTGAGCTTTGCTGCAGATTATTAGGGATACATTTTAATCCATTACTCACAATTGATCTAGTCAGTATAATGGGAAATCCTTTTATTTTGGAGACAATGAGGTTCAGTGAGTTTAAAGAAAGCCTGTGATTTGGTATTAAGGGTTTTGTATCAGCTCTACCCAATGTTTTAATCTTGAAGAACTCTCAACTTCCTTATCTGTTTAATGAAGTATTAGTATCCTACCAATCTCATAGGGTTGATGCAAGGTCTTAGGACACTACACACATTGTCTCATTATTTGATGGATAAGTACTACAAGGGCTTTGGAGAAAGTAAGAGGTAAAATTTATCTCTTGGCCATCACAAATCTCTCAGTGTTATGTTGGGTTCCCTTAAGTAGCTTAGCATTGTTTCCAATTTGGATGGAACACTTCTTCTGTGCAAACTATTGTGTCTTGCGTTATACATGTGGTAATATCATCTCGGTCATTCCTCCCACCAACCTAGCAAGTTGAGAACTATATTTGTAAGGCTTAGAGAGGTTAGATTATTTGTGTATGTAAGGTCAACTTCAGTGGCACACGGTATTTCCAACCTGAGTTTGCTGATTCCAAAACTTGTGTCCTTAACCATGGCCCATAATACCCACTCCCACCATAGAGAAGAGAACTTGTTCTTGGCTTGTTGCTGGCTGTCTGCATTGTAATTGGCTTTCTACCTTGTCACCAGCATTTTGGGAATCAGCTAAGAAGAAATGGAAGGTAATAAACCTCACTGTTAATGATTCTTCTATGAAGTGTTTCATCGCTTCTACTCATATTTTATTGGCCCAAGGAAATTGTTTGTGCAAGCCTGAGTACAACGGGGTGAGGAGATTAATTTGCCCCTAGGGAAAGATCATGTATATAGTGTTCCAAATCACCCTCTGTGGTTTGATAGATAATCCGTACTGTTGACCTTTAAACAACTCAGGCCTCAGATCTCCACTCACCAAAAATTTAACGGCTAATAGCCTATTGTTCTCTGGGAGCTTTATCAATAATGCAGTCGATTAACACATATTTTATATGCATATTTATTATATACACTGTTCTTTTAATAAAGTAAGCAAAAAAAAGAAAAAAATTTTTATGTCTTTATTTTATTTTGAGAGAGATGCAGAGTGCCAGCAGGGGAAGGGGCAGAGAGAGAGAGGGAGACCCGGAATCTGAAGCAGGCTCCAGGCTCTGAGCTCTCAGCACAGAGTTGATGCGGGGCTCAAATTCCTGGACTGTGAGATCATGACCTGAGCTGAAGTTGGACGCTTAACTGAGTGAGCCACCCAGGTGCCCCCCGCCTTTTTTAAATTTTTTGTCTTTATTTTATAAAAGTGAAAATGTTTTTAAGGAAACCTTAAGGAAAAGAAAATATATTTATAGTATAATGCTGTATTTATCAAAAAAGTCTATATATCAATGGACCCATGGAGTTCAAACTTACTGTGTTCAAGGGCTAACTGTATTAGTTTATCTTACAAATGAAATGCATGCAGGCAAGAAATGTGATAAAAATGAGAAGGAAATACAAAACAATATAGGTCCATCCGTCATCAAATTTGAAACAGATGATTGTTTTCATAGAGGAAAAGAGAAGACAGTGAATATTATGGATATTTAAAATTGTTTTTGTGGAAACAATACTTAGTGCTTTGGGAATTTATGTATGGCCTCTGCTGTGGTTGGGATCCTTATATTTGACCATGAGCTTAGTAACTCTTCATTACCAATTTCGTTCTGTTACAGATCCTTTAAGCCCTTATGGAAAATCATCAAATATTTGCCCACTTTTTATATTCTCATTATTCAATCAACCTAAATAGACTAATGCACTCTCTTAAAGTGGAGTTTACTCAGTCCACTGTCTCGTCTAGGTTTCGGTGAGTGACATGGTTCATTCTAGTCTACATCTATTAGTAAATGAAGTTGCTATTAAGGTCCTATGTAACCATTATCAAAGGAAGAGTGGTATATTTTTTCTATTGCTGTTGTAAGCCAAGGGATGGTGTGTATGGCTGAAACTGAACGCACCCTCCATCCATGAAAATCGGCTAAAAAATTAAATTCTAAGAATCCGATGAACTGAAAAAATGGCTTCATGAAGCCCTGAAGAGGCTTCCGTCTCCTGGTTGCCTCGTTTTGAGCAGGGATCCCCACCTGTGGTTGGTGGACACTGAATCTCGGGAGAGGATGGATAGACTAGGTCTTAGCACCATTTTCGAACACTGCTTGAAAAGCATACGGCTTGCCATCCCCACCAAGTCCATTTCTTCTTCATTGATGTACCTGCCGGCACTGTCCTTCCTGGTCTGTAGCCCTTCGTGGACACAGCGTGTTCCCCTGTCATAATTTCCCCTTAAATAAATGAGGATTCTGAGGTTCAGAATATAAAGGTGATGTAATTTACTCTCAGACTCCAATAAGCCTAGGTTGCGTGGTTGCGGTTTTAACCTAATCGCCGTCTCTTGGGAAGCATCCATTTCTACCGCAACCAGCGTACCGTGGGCATTGTTGATCTTGCGTGCTTCCCTCATTACTTTTGTCAACAGACACTGAGTATATGCCTGTGTCCGTAACGTGAGAGAAGGATGTGAGAGCAAACAGTTTATTTGGGAGGTTATTCTAGAGAGCAGGAAGTGGTTAGTGCTACGTTAGCGGGAAAAATGAGAGCGGGATGGAAGAAAATGAAAATAAGAGGAATGAGGTAGGTTGACAGTGCGGGCATCTGAGGCCCCAACCGTTTTTGGAATTTCTATGAAATCCTATAGAACACAGGTCAACTAATGACATGCTGTAGGCCAATCCTGGCCGGCTTTTTGTAAATAGGTTTTATTGGCCTGCACTTGTTCTCGTGCTAAAATGGTAGAGTTTAGGAGTTGTGATAGAGACCCTGTGGCCTACAACATCAAGTAAAGTACATAAACATATTTGGGTCCATACTGCAAAAGTCTGCTGACCCCTGATCTAGAAATTACCTCACACTTGACCGCTTGAAAGATGAAAGGAGACTATTTATTCACTATTTATTACCATAAGCCACACGTTTTTCTCACCAGCATATGAACTGCATTTAAACAACTTAAATGAAACCTTGGAAACATAAAAGTGGGGAGGCCATTCAACAAGGACCGTTGATGCGAGACCACCAGTGGACATCGAACTGTCCACCATAGCTACACTACAATCAAAGACTGGCCAACAAGGAAGCATCATGGATTAGCTTCTTCTCACCCGCCAACATTTGTTTTTATTTGATCAACCAAAAGCTTTGTTGTCCCTTTACCATCATTCAGGATGTTCTGGTTATCCTAGATATCCCAGTTTCAAATGTTAATTGTGTGAGTGTGTTGGCGTGTACATGTTCCCCAGGACATTTTGTTTTGTTTTGTTTTGTTTGTTTTTTTAAGTTCTGTGAAAGAAATTAGACAGACAGTTTTACCAAGTTAGAGCCTCTATAGCCACAGGGTAAGGGACAGAATTGACAGGACCCCCTGTCCAACTGATAGCTTCTAAACAATGCACGTAACCTGCCAGCAAGGGTAAGGTCTATGGAGCGGAATATCTCCTAGAACAATTTTCTGTTTGATGTTGCTTTAGATGCTCATTATCTGTAATTATGTACAGACCTAACTATTTTCATAATCCAATTAAGAGATACTTTGGAGTTGGATTATATAAGAATGACAGGTGGGTTAGGTCCTGCAGTGTTGCACTGGAACTAAAAATGGAGTCATTTTGAGTAGGAAAGTAATGGATTCAAGATGAAAACAAAAGGTGAATTTCAGGAAATGGAGCCCCCTCCTTTAACATTACCCCGAGTGAGAGTTTATGGCCAATGGTTTCTTCAAGGTATTATCTGCTATAGATAATAACCACTTATGTCATGAATTGCATGTATATTTTTCAGAATGAACATTTTGAGCCTATATGCAGAGCATTTCTTTTAATTGACTGCCTCTTAAAAATAGAATATAGAACTTGAGAAATCTAGGGAGAGTGGGACCCTGCCACATACTCAAACTTTATTTTCCAAGCAGGAACGTTATCCCCTGAAATTCTAGTGAATGGAAACAGCCTAGGAGGTGGTTTTAATTCTTTGTCATTGTCTCCATGATCTACTGCATAGAAGAAACAAAATGTCACTGGTTTGGAAAAAAAGTAAATGATCCCAAAGTAGGAAGTGTTTCCACTGTTAGAATCGATTGTCAATGGGAAAGATCTCGTAGAGTGGTCCCTGATTGTATGTTGCTTAATCAGTTAATATCCCGATGGCCTCAAGGGTCCCAGCCTAGTGATACTAGGGATGCATGGAGACCATACAACAATGATGGCTTCTCCCAAATCTAATATGAATTTCACATTCCATTGCTTAGAAGTACCCAGGTTTTCACTGTCCTCTGTGTCTCAAAAGGAATGGTGTCTCTGATTTCAGTTGGGTTCTAGATGTTTAATTGAATCATTTTTGATGTTGGACCTTTTATATTTGAAGATACATCATTTAATAAGCATTTGCTTGAGAGTTTTGAGTTGTAAGAGCAAATGAAGGAAGAGTAATAAACAAATGACTAATAAATGTGGTGCCTCAAATGTACAGTTTTTGCTGGTTGTAGTTGTTATGGATAACATGTCAAAATAAGGATAATAGTATTTAATGTAAACAAGAACTTCTGACAGTAATATCATTCTTGCCACGTCTGTTTGGAAACATAGTAAGGACAGAGAGAATGGGTATCTTTTGCTGTGAGATTGGCACCCCGGGTTCCTTGGGTCTGTTGAAGCATCAAATTACCTCCACCATGCCCCCTTTCTTTCTCTGGAGAATGCCCGGTGTTCAGTTGCATTTTCTTCCTAAAAGGTTGTAGGTATATATAAAGCGCATTGAAATTCAATTCTACACAGGATATGTTCAGTTTTATTCCCCAAAGAGCTGTTGGCTGTATTTCGAACCGATGGACAGGGAGGGAAGCCAGAATGGTGAAAGTGGATTTCCACTTTGAATATTCTTGGATTTATCAATATAAATTGCATTGATACTCATGGAGTGCTAGGAGTGCAAATGTAGCTGTTTTTCCGAGAATGAGCCTTTTTGGTTTGCCTTCTCTGCACTGCCTGTGAGACTAAACAGACAAACACGATGTTTTGCTAGGAATGAGCATAGTTGACATTTTTCTCATCATGGCTTGTTCCCCTCAGAAGTGCCTGCAAAAAAACCCAAATGATGAGGGTCATAAGTTTAAGCCTTGTGATCAAGAAACTTCTTTTCTTCCCAAATATCTTCATGGTCATCACTCACAAGGACTAATGGAGAGCTTTCTGGTTTTCTTTTTGATTTCTACTTGCCTACAAATTTCTTTCCTGTCATCTGTTCTTACTCTTGTCTGTTCTCTGAAAACCCATCGGCTTTTTCAGACTGTCACAATGTAAAAAGAACTTCTTCCATTTTTGAATGCCTGCATTCCTCGAATCACAGGGGCAGACAGGAAGAATGGAGAGCGAGAAGCCCTGTTAGGGAAGGACACAGAAAATAGTCTTTTGTGGGTACCTAAAGACCACGCTTCAGGGAACGGACAGGAAGCCCTACATCACTGTTCAGGGCAGTTTCCTTCCTCCTAAAGGAAAAGCCCCCATGGGAATGGCCAGAGTCAGGCGAGATTTAATTTGGCTGGCGTATTGGGAAGGCTGGGATCAATATAAGGGGCATCAAAATGTGTTTTACAAGTGTTGATAGATTGGAAGCAGCTAATTTTTGGAGACTTATGGCTAGTTTCAGATCCTTTCTTCTTCTCTCAGAATTGGCATTTGTCTCCAACAATGGGGTCAACTAAGTGCCTGCACGTGTGTTTGTGTTACTATAGAAATGTCATTGGGTCCCTGTTATGAGAGTGCATGTCTGATTGCTTGCTCAGCCATACTAATGGTGCAGCCCTAAGGTAGTTGTTGCAAATATCAGTCAACAGATACCTAGGCTTTCTGTCCATATGCTCGGCAAAAAAAATAAAAGAAGAAGAAGAAGAAGAAGAAGAAGAAGAAGAAGAAGAAAAGTAATTTGCATGCATAGACCTTCTCCAGATCAAGTCAGCACAACAGGGCTTCGCTCCAACACATGCTCCATTCAAACAGACCAACCTGTGCTGTGCAATCCAGCTTGTTGATCACATTTCCAGCACGGTTTCTGCTTATAGAGTGAGGCTGCATTTCACTTCGGGCCTCAAGGCTTAAAGAAGGACTCTTAAAGTCCTTTGACACAGCAGAACATTTTGTGGGGTCTATTCAAAAAGTGTTCATTTCCCGACAAACTGTCCCTTCACGTCATTATGGAAGACCACCCCGGGGGGGCATTTGAACTGCCTATCCCCACCGGAGAAACTCCACTGCTGGGTGATTGTCAAAGTAATATGGCTTCATTGTCAAGCGATGCGTGATACATAACTGGTTCATAGCACAACCATGCCTGGTCCGACATAGCGAAATAGATTTAGATAAGACTCTAGTTTATGAGCCATTAGGAAAAAGGGTCTGGTTTACTTCTAAGAAATTAAAAGTGCTTGTTGCATTTCAGCCAAAAGACAGAACACTCCTATCTTTTAATTAAGAGCGCGTGTCACGTATTTCCGTGCAAAATTAGGTTAATCCATTCCAATTTAATACAAATAAGGGGAAAGGAAGACAGGTATAGCGTTCTACGTCAGATCCTTTGTGTGGGTGATGTCTCGCGGAGGGATTGGATTTTACAGCAGGTGAAGGGTTGAAGGTGACACTGAATCAGAGCTCCCATAAGTAAAATACAGTATCCAAAGTAAGATGGAAGAGGCTCTTGTTTACATGACACTTGTTGGAAACCAGTTTCTAATTTACTTTTCTACCGATGTGCTACAAAGTACTAATGTACTTTTGCCTTTTCTTCATGGACACCTCCATTTTGTGCAGAGCAGCGAGTAACAGATGACAGTCATGTCGGAAAATGGAATGGTCAAAATAAAATTAGCGGAGATGTGAGCTGGTGAATGTGTGGGAGTTTGTGAGTTTTTGTGAATTGCTTAGAAATCCCACTTACTCACGTTACCCCCCACATAGCTGAACTTGGGGCCTTGTATGAATTTCATCTCAGTGGAGTGACTGCACGGAAGGAGCATTTCCGTCACTTTATTTTTAGCAAGCGTGTGTCAATTTTCTGTCAAGAATAAATAAATGGTTTGGATTCAAGAATAAATCACGCTTTTAAATAGGAAGTGTTTTCGAACAGAACACAAAGGAGATACTTTGTAAAGTTGGCAAAATCTGACAGCACTAAGGTGTACAATGGAGATTTCACAGGAACTTACATGGAGGTGTCGTGTCCCAGGTTGATATTCCAGCCATTATGCCTATGCTTAGGGAAATTTATGTCACCTGATACTCGGCGCTTATTACGTGTCCATATTCGGGCCCCATGAATAATCAAGGCATTGGCTGCTCCTGCAGAAAGGGAATCATTTGGCTAAAACTATTTAATTCCCGGAAACACCTCATTGGTTGTGGTGAACGTATGACTTGCGGAGTGCGGGTGACAGATATGCCCCATATTGGACCCAAGTGAAGAGAATATTCTATCCATATCGTCACATTCTTACAAAGGGATCCCCAGCATAAGTCACCTTGCCATCCTGTACTAGGACGATATCTGCTCTTTCATTACCTTGACAGTCCTATAGAAATTTATGGAGAGATGTTCATAGGGAATGAAACGTCCTAAAAGCCCTCACTGATCTTCTAAGGAAAAGTGTGTTATATATGTGCTTAACACTGTTACACACTGTCTGGATAGGACACAGTGGATGCTAGCATGGCCAAATCGAAGTCCATTAACGTTTGGTACAGCCTGAGGGAAAACTTCAGCCAAATTTGGAGCGGGGGAAGAAAACAGCGCATTGATTGCTAAATGAAGTATCCATTTTGAAAGTGATTTTTTAGCTCTTTTCTATCTTAAAATTAAAGTTGAGTCATGTCATTTCCTTTGAATGACTGGACATTTTGATATAGTGTTACAGGTCTAAAATTTTGGTGAACATTCTGTGGGAAATTAGGACATAGAGCTTAATAGTTCGGTTATTTGGATCTAATATCGATTAATTTTTCCTTCCTTCCTCCTTTTGATGCTGCCTGCCTTCCCTCCCTCCCTCCCTTTTCTTTTTTAATCTCTTCTTTTTGTTTTTCTTTTTATTAAATGATCTTGTCAAACTGTATCTGTCCAGGGAAGAAATGCTTAGTTGCAGGGGTTCATGATATTTCAGGTTGAGGTAGTCTGGCTGTTATAATTACCTTCTTGAAGCTATGCTAAGCACTGGCAAATACTCAACAGGTGATGAGTGTTTCAGCCTTTAAATAAGAATGATAGGAGTTGGAAATCTTTGTAGTCCTTTCAAATAAATTATCCATATTTGGCTTTCCATTGGCGAATGTTTGCTGAGAAATAGGAAGTCATCCATTAAGTAAAAATATCCCGCAATGTCTGACCCTCTACTGAGAGTGTGTTTTGTCAGGTAGTTAACATGGAATAGTGGGAACACTGGTGCATTCTTATCCAAGAATCCACATATCCGAAACACTCGTATCCACGAGACTATGAGCCTTTTAGTTTGGGACTAGTCCAGTTAATACCTTTCAAATGGAAAGGGTGATATAGCCCCTGTGCTCTCGCAGTTAGGGGCAGATGAAATGAAGGTGTTGAAACACTTCTTAAAGTGAACGCTGTGGTCCAAAATACTCATATCATGACTCTCAACACTACACTTGCATTATGTTTGTCGTATCGTTACCTCTCTCTATTCGTGTTGGTATCGCGTACTAACACGTTCTTATTGTGAAATCCAGTAAGGAGCCAATCACAATGGAGCCACAATTAAAACCAGTGTATCAGTGAGTAAAAAGCTGTTCTTTTCCAGTCACTTAATGACTAGTAAAAATCATGATCTCTCAGAAGGTAGGAGTCTTAGGATTTCCGTTTAAATACAATTGGAAATTGAGGGAAATCTATATATTCTTAATTTGTTTTCTCCCCATGTAATAGCCATCTAACTAATCATCTAATGCCATTATTTTCATAATAAATAAATGTAGTTACAGTCACTTGACGCGCGCCCCCCCCCCTTGGGGAGTATGTAAGACCCACTTCTTCTGTATAAACCCACTCATTAAGTTGCAGTTGCATAGGGGATAAATGAATTATTCGTTAACATTACTGATTGACTACAATAATTATGATGTTTTCCTTCCAGCCACAAAGATAGAATGGCCTAAAGTCTTTCATGCTAAGCATGAAGTAATTCTTGTATTGTTATAATAATTTGTAAATATAGTAAAAACCAATGGAATAGAAAACGGTGTCCACGATTCCTTTGGGAAAGTACAATTATCTTCTTCTTAGGCCCTTATGAACAGATCAGGTTGAGTTAATAAGGTCTCCCTTTCAGATATCCCTTCCTGATAGTATTTTTATGTATCTTCTACATCTGTCACATTAGGCAGGTGTTGTTCCTTGTTACAGTCATTCAGCTTCTCCCTGCTATAAAGCCAGAAACCTAGCTTTGTGCTTCTCTTCATTGATTACCACTCTTATATGTGTCTGTTCGTCTGTCCATCTGTCCATCCATCCATCCATCCACCCAAGAAGCAAATATGTATTTAGCATGGAATGCCTTCTACTAGATCCTTTCAAAGACCCTCATTCAAGGACTCCTTTTCCTATTGATATTTTCTTCATGGAAACTTTCCTCCTCGGCTTTCCATCAGAGCAGTTGCGATTTTCCAAATCAACCTTCCCAAACATTCTCCTCACCTGGTCTTTCCAAGTTTCCATGGATAGGCTGCCATTTCATGACCTAAGTGAATTTTGACCTCCCTGACTAAGAGGAGAGGAGCTTGGCAACAGGGGACCTACTTGAGCAGGAACTGCTTTGTGACAAACCACATTCCACCCTAGGGAAAGGTGTTCAGGGATTCAGAAACTCGAAACCTGGTTTTATGGAGCTTACAACTACTGAAGCAAGAATAAATACAATGAGGTACACCTAAAATACTCTCATAGAAGACATCTGAGGTGAAGATGTTTCAGTTTTATAAGTCTTTAGTAAAGTCCACAGAATGGTTTCTACTAGGAAGTTAGATGATGGTGATCAGGGACTAATCGGAAAAGACATGTAGCATGCTGGCATTGCCGGGTTTGGAATGATAAGGGTCAGGGTTGATTTCATGTGGAAGTTCTTAAGTACAGATGAGAATTCAAGCAGTGTCAGAAGCACAGATATGCAGAAATTTGCTTGGTTTGCATTGAGGACAGTGAACAGGGAGATTTGGTGTTGGTGAGTTTGCAGAGCTCATTTTTGTCCTGTTCTTTCATTCTTTCTTTATTTAAATGTTTCTTTATTTATTTTTGAGAGAGAGAGAGAGAGCACAAGTAGGGAAGGGGCAGGGAGAGAGACACAGAATGTGAAGCAGGCTCCAGGCTCTGCACTATGAGCACAGATCCTGACGCGTGGCTCGAACTCATGAACGGTGAAATCCTGACCTGAGCAGAAGACGTGTTGTACTTTTATTGAGGAGAATAGTGCTCATCCTCTATCTGTAATCACCAGAACCTCAGGAAGTAGCAGTTGGCCATACACAGGATTGAAGACTGAAGCTCAGTCTACCTTGAAGCTCCATTATATGCCAGAAACAGCGCCTAGACTCAACCTCAGGTCTTCCTGACTCCTAGACCCCCTGCCCACTTTTCCTCCTCTCTCTGGAGCAGGGTGTTTCAATCTTGGCACTCTTGGCATTGGTGCCTCGGTACCCACTAGGTGCTAATAGTAGCCCCCCCCATTTGTGACAACCAAAAATGTCTCCAGAAATTGGGAAGTATTTCCTAGGTAGGTGAGGCAGACAAGTAGGGACAAGCAAGAGTACCCCTAGGTAAAAACTATTGTTCTAGAATATTAGAAGAGTTTTGCAAATTTTTATGTAAGCTTGAATTTTCTCCTAGTTTTAGCCACACTCACGAGTGCACAAGAGAAACCAGAAACCAGTGTGAAAGCCACGTTTACCCAACTCAAAATTCTTAAGTCAGTCACCCGGTTTTGTGCGGTTTTTCTCTAAACCTGATGGTTATATAAAAGAGGACTTGTTTCAAGTACATTATGTGTTGTGAGGCCAACACAGAGCCCGAGGACAGAAGTTATGGAGCCAAGCCTTGAGCAGGGTTATTCTGGGGGCTTCCTGTGTAGAATTATAGAATCAAAGGAGCTGCTCACCTCGCCATAAATCATTTGGAGGCCCTGCCATGCTGGCCAGGAACGTGAGAAGAAATGCTGGGCAGCCATCAGTATTTTCATCCAGGTTGCGCCCAGCTGCCTCATTGAATACAAATGCCAATTCTGAATATTGAAAGCTCCTTGAGAATAGCACCGTGTGTTAGACACAGTGGGGTTATTAAGAAGCATAGCTCATAATTAGCAATAAATGGGTTGGTATTACAGTCTGTTGTTGACACGTGTTCAGTCCTTGTTAAATAGAAATCAAACACTGTTAGGAGTCTATATACCTATTCAACATCATGATTATTTGGATACTTATCTCCAAAAGTTTTTCATATTGTTTTTGTAGCAATAGAAAAAATAGAGTTTGTAAAGTATTTAATTTTTTTAAATGTTTATTTCTGAGAGCGAGAGAGAGAGAGAAAACGCAGGGGAGGGGAGTGGTAGAGAGGGAGACACAGGATCCAAAGCAAGCTCCAGGCTCTGAGCTATCAGCACTAAGCCCAACATGGGGCTCGAACCCAGGAGCTACGAGATCATGACCTGAGCCGAAGTCAAATGCTTAACCAACAGAGCCACCCAGGCGCCCTGTGTTTGTAAGGTATTTAAGCAAAATAATTAGGAAGGTGATTGCCCCAACTGGAGAATGTCATGCCATTCGAATCCAACCCACTCCTGTTACCTAGGATCCATATACGATGATCAATGTGGCCTGAAATCTAATTGTCTTGTCCTGTCATTGGTATCACACCCAATACATGTACACCGGAAAAATGGTCATGTATTTCTACCCTTGGCAATGGATGCAACATGTGGCTTGAACCCTCAAGTTTATAAGCTCTTCAAAGCAAATATTAATGTGAAAACACCTCCTGAAAGCAGGCCCTTACACGTCTGATACCAGCACGGGGTAATTAGAAAATGTGGATTAAGCTGCTTCATAACACAGACCTTGAAAACAGGACTTAGGTTGCCTCGCTTTGAATCTACTTCTGTTGATCTCTCAGAGCGCTCATCTGCGACCTGGAAAGTAGTGTTAGCTGTGTGTTTGGATGACTTTCCTCCACTTGGTTTCAAAGTTCACTATTGAAGTACTGTGCTCAGGCACCCGTTGGCAATGTCGTAAACATACAGACTTTGAATGCTGGCAGAGGGCTTGTGTTTAAAAAGACTTGACTTTCTGCAGTTCCCTATTCCAGATAACCTACCCATATCTAATTATTGAGTTATTACATCTTTAAGGAATATTGCCTTTGCAGATAATTGCAGGGGAGGCTGGATGATGAGATAATTAGATCAGTAGGGAAGCAAGATTTCTTCCTTCATATTCTCTCTTTGAAATGATATGAAAACTTTCCACATTTCCCTTTTTACTGCATTGTTAATAATTATTGCCCATCTCTTATTTATGGCAACACAATATATAATCGTTTCATACAAACTATGTATGTGCATGAGGGGGCATTTGTTTCTAGATTAAAAGGGCCGAACAAGCATCTTAAGGGACTTGTATTATAGCATTTTATCTGTCTTGTTTTTCTTATCTCCAAGAAGAAATGTGTAAAGAACTCCACGTTTGTTTCCCCTTACAATGCTAAAATAGTTTCAGAGTTTCCTCCCTAGGGAACCCCCTGAATGATTGATGCAGTCCACAGCCTGTGGCAAGATAGAGACGGGCCAGGAAAGTGCCCCAGGCTCTGAACTTCCCCTTGCCCTTGGCAACACTTGGCCAAGAGAGTATTTTCTGTCTTGCCTCTCAGGGACCAGTATTTCAAGTATGAAGGAAAATGATGAGCACAGTGTGTCCCTTCGTGGGCGTTTCTATTCACATGGGAAGGCAGTGCACAGTTGCAAGTTCTTGGTTCCCAGGAAGGGACCATTCCACAGTGAGGTGTTGGCTGTGCCACAGAGGCCACAACAAACGTTGGTGAATGGTGACAGCGAGGGGGCAGTAATCCTTTTCTTCAGTGTTTGAAATAAATGTAGTTACACAAAACACAAGTGGAGACCCTGACTTTCAATTCAACGAACTGGGTTGAAATTCGAGTTCCACCCACTTAGGAGCTAGATTACAGTGGGCAAGTTGTCTAATGGTTTTCTCATCATTCAAAGCTGCTTAGGAGTAGTGTTATAATAGGGATTTTTGGACGATTGAATGCAAAGATTGTTCTAATGTGTTTGAAAAAATGTGTAGACCAAAAGGTCTGAAGACCTAACAACATAGCTAATTTGGACACTCAAGCAGCTTGGTCACATCTTTCAATTTGTTGACACCACCTGCCCCATTGATCACAATGGGTGGGGAGGAGAGAGGTGTGGCTCTAAGCTTTTTCCTTATAAAGTTCTTAAACACCATCAAGGAAATCTGGGTAAAACCACTAATAATATAGGAGTAGAGAAAGTGAGATGATCGCGGAGCTCTCTAAGAAACCAGGAAAGCATATGACACCGAGCGCAAAAGTAGAATTTATGGGTCTTCTGCTTGCTTCTGCAGATAGAACAGGCAAATCTTGATCTTGGCCTTCTGAAATGGAGCTCTTCGTTGGGGGCACAGGTTTCTTAAAAATCAGTCAATCGATCAATCAATCACGGTTCTGTTTCTTCCTCCTTTGTGCCTCTACAACATGAAAGAGCAGCAGATTATAAACTAGATATGTAATAAGTAGTTAGTCTCAAGGGATGAGTCAGCCTTTTGTGTTTGGTAAAAAAAAAAAAATGAAGGATGAGACTCCTAAGGAAAAAGGGAGAATTAAAATAATGAGCTCTGTTGTGATGTAAATGAGTCCCCATCCCTTTCTGGGTCTTTAAGGCTAAGAATGCAGCTGTCTTTACCCTCTGGTGTTTGTACTGGGAAATAGGTCCCCTGATTTTCAGAGCAGAGGAGAAAAAGATGAGATACAGTCTGGTGTAGTGGCCTAAGCTCCTTGGGTGAGGACCCCTTTGCAAGTGAACACTTTGATCATCTTGACTATATGTGCCTCTGTGAAATACTGCCAAAGAGAACAAGGGGAGCCTGCCAGAAAGAGAAATTTCCTAGGGCAAGAGATGAAAAAGAAATGGAACGAAGGGTGAGATTAAAAAAAAGAAGAAAGGAAAAGTAATTGCAAGAAAGAAATTAGAACAATTACATAAACAGAGATTGGCTTCAAGGACACATGGCCAAAATCCCAGAATCAGACGAAGGCAGGTACTGGGTTTGGAGAAAAACACAACAAAGACCTTTGAGAGTTAGAATGTCCAATTCTCCAGTGGTGATCAGAGAAGTTTCGAGAATAGAAGCTTCTGGTAGGCTCTAGTAAAAAAGAAAAAAAGAAATGATACTGGAAAAGTAAAATGTTCAATTTCCCTTTACACGTGTGACTCCTTTCTCTCCCATAAGAGCTATTTTGATCATAAGATCCCAAGTATCAATCGGAGGAATGCATATGGAATATAATGGAACATATCTAATAATCATGGATTGTGCATCTTGGTAACGAATTCTCTTGTATGCAGGGTCTGTTCCTTTTTAAGTCTTTCACTCATGTTCTAGAGGAAGCTTCTTTTAGCTCTCTTCTTAGCACTAAAATGAGATTGGCCTGTATCAGGTTATCTTGTGCGTCGTGATTGATGGCTGGCATTCTGTGAATAACACAAATGATCTTAAGGATGCTGGGAGCTCCCATCAGAAACGTTTATCCCAGTGGTGGAGCTAACCGGGACTGTGAGCCTATAAATAATGACGAATTGGACAACCAACCGGCTTTTGAGTTTTCTAAAACAAAAACAAAATGGCCTAAGAAGAAACATACGTTTTGATGTTAATGTTTTTATTAAATCTTTGCAGTTCAGTTGTGTTCTTGGTTGGTCCTTTATAAATTAAAATTGTTTACTTTCCTCCAAAGAGCATCATGATCTGTACAGAATCGGTGACTTGGGATTTTGAGACACGGTCCTGGAGCTAGATGGTTCACTGGGTGTACTAATACACAATCCCTGTTGGGCAGTCCTTCCTTGCTCCTTACTGTATAGAGGAGGAAAGAGAAGAGAGGGTAAGTCCCTGGAAACACCCCTTCCTGTATACTGGCTTCCTGAGGAGTGTGGGAAACTTGCCTAGGTGCTTTTGGGAGTTTGCCAACACTCCCAGTAAGGTGTCTCTTCTTCCCCCTTCTCACCTGTGGCCCCAGCCCCTGCCCTCGGTCTTTCTCTTCTGAGGGCAGAGATCCCACATTTGTACCTGAGTGAAGGAGTCCACTAAGTTCCATAGTTCTTCTTCTGCATCAGGCCCAGTCAGTAGAACTTGTAAGGAACTTTTTTAGCTTCCTATTCATTGAATGGATAATGACTTTTCAGGTGATAGCATTTACTGAGTCTTGTGGAAGACCAGAAGGAAAACAAGGCATTTGTTGTTAAATATCCGAGAAAGAAAAAGACGATCTTTTAATAATCTGTATTAGATATTTCACTCATTGAATTTAGAAGGGCTGGTGGAGATAATGTATGTTAATCTGTCACAGTCTTCATGACCTAAGAGGGGGAGGTGACTGAAATACTTGTTTCTTGAGTCTTATTGGAGTTCTTGTCATTCAACAACCATACGTGAATGTCTCCTATGGGTGTCATCCTGACCAAGACAACAAGGTCGCTGCTTCAAGCAGCTAACAGAACTCAGAACGCATACAGAAGCCACCTGGGAAATTAAGACAACGAATGGGAGACAGAAACGAATCTGTGGGAAGATCACCTGACCCTCTCCCAGAAGTCTCGAACAGGACAGTCCAATAATAATCTGAGCCACATGTGTTATTTTAATTTTTCTGCCAGCCACATTTTACAATTAAAAAGGAACTGGAGAAATTAACTTGAATAGTATATTTTGCATAACCCAATTTATATTTAAAATAGCATTGTTTCTTTTTTTTTTTTAAATAGCATTGTTTCAATATATAATGAATTTATAAAAATTTCTGGAATCATTTTATATTCCTTTTTTGCTATTAAATCTTTGAAATCTTACATATATTTTACACATATAGCACATCTTTGTGAGTACTCACTAAATTTGCAGTGTTTAATAACTATATGTTGTGTGGGGCACCTGGCTGGCTCAGTCGGTGAACCATGCCACTCTTGATCTCACGGTTGTCAGTTCAAGCCCCATGTTGAGTGTAGAGATTACTTAAATATAAAATCATCTTAAAAAGTAACTATATGTGGTGTGTGGCTACCATTTTGGACAAAGCAGGTTGACAGAAAGTTTGATGGAGGATGAACCATTAGGCCAAGGTCATTCGGGAATGTGTTTTGGAGAGCGCTTGTCTGCTTGAGGATTTAGGAAGCTTAAACACTCAAAGGCAAGAGAAGGCAGGCATCTTTCAAGGAATGCATTTGAATTCACTGTAGCCTCTCCGAGTACGAGGTTTGCCACTTATACAATGGGAATTTGTGTGGATGGGGATATTGGGCAGAGGAGTAGGTCTGAAGGAAAGGTCATGAGTTCAATTTGGATGTATTGAATTTGAGTACCTGTGGATGACCAGGTGGAGGAGTTAGATGGTAAAAAGTATAGGAATTTGGAGCCCCCAGCATGTACTGGACTAGAGCAAGGAAGCTTCCGCAGGGAGGGGAGAGTTTTACAGCAGTTTCAAGGATGGGTCTAGCCAGTTCCATTTACCCTACAGAGAGTATGGTTTCCATTTGGTTAGAGCTCTTAGTTTTTGCCATTCACCACAGAGAAACAAAGTTAATTATGTGAACCATCAAACATTTCTGTCCACCAATTTAGCCTGTATGTATCCTTCATACCTCATCATCTTCTAAATAAAGTAGGTGTTCTTGTTACAGTTGAATGACATTTGGATATAGGGTACCAGATCTTTCATTGCAATATTTATATTCCCATCTTTTATGAAATCAAGGCCCATTTCATGTCCTTTAGGAATTTTATAAATTTTAGAAAAATTCATTTACTGACATGTATAGTTTTTACTGTATAATTTTTTCTTCCATGTCTTTGTCAAGTAAATTAAATTTAAGCATCATACTGGAGCGCCTGGCTGGCTCAGTAGATGGAGCATGAGACTCTTGATTGCACAATCATGAGTTCGAGGACCACGTTGGGTGTAGAGCACCATGCTTACTAGTCTTTTCTATCCAAATTGTTTCTAAGTTTAAAAAAGGTTTTCTATGTTTATGTACTGCTTTTTTCTTTTGCATTTTATTTATAAGTAATCTCTACACCCAAGACGAGGCTCAAACTTTCAACACTGAGATCAAGAGTCGAATGTTCTCCCAACAGAGACCGTCAGGTGCCCTTATATATTAAATTTTGATATAGAAACTGGGTATGGTAAGATTTAAATTTTTTCATTGTTTTTTTTAGTGGGGGGAAACAAATGAAATAACATACTTTGTCCATAAATACGAACTTTAAATAAATATTTAAAAAGCAAAAAAGTGGGGTACCTGTGTAGTTCTGTTGGTTAAGCGTCCAACTTTGGCTCAGGTCATGATTTCATGGTTCGTGAGTTTGAGTCCCGCTTCGGGCTCTCTGCTGACAGCTCAGAGCCTGTAGCCTGCTTCAGATTCTGTGTCTCCCTCTCTCTCTGCCCCTCCCCTGCGCTCTCTCTCTCTCTCTCTCTCTCTCTCTCAAATAAATAAACACTAAAAACATAAATAAATAGCAAGCAAAAAAGTCACCAGCATCTTGGGAACTCTTTCATTCTGTGATATTAGTGACTAATAGTACTTGTGTGGGTCACAGGACTCACAGTTGTAAAAGTGTGGAGTTTGTTGGAAATGAATGAAATGCTGAGCACCAGAACATACACTAGATGCATACTGTAATTTGGAAAGGATTATGTTCAGTCTTCTTTCTAGTGGCAGTGACAAAAGGTGTATATTTTTGTTTTGTTTCTAAGAATTGGTGAACATAAAGGAGTAAATCTTAAAAGGAGAAGAAAAGTTAATTGCTTACAAAGTGCAATTGCTGCCTCTTCTTCCTGCTGGGTCCTTGGAGACTAGCTAAGATTATAAAATAACAGATGAATGGGGGTACAGGAACAGAAGGAGAAATACACAGCCCATAAACCAGCATGGAAAGTGCTGAGCTTCTGGGTTGTTTGCATTGGAAAGGACAGAGACTGTGTTCTTTATCTCTGCTGTGGCTTAGAAGATGCACCGTTTGGTAGTCCTAATATCGAGCATTTTATGGCGGCAATTCATTATGGAACCTCTTGTAAAATCCCGGTGAAACAAAATGGCTGTAAGAGCCATTTTCATTTTGCTGCCAAAAGCACCATTTGGTTTGTATTAATTTAGTTACAGGTATAATCAGATGTTTGCTTGCTGCTCTTAGTCGTTTCTTCACCCTAAATATCATGGCTTTATTTTTTTGCCACAGATCGTTTCATTCAGCCGTACTGGTTGAGCTCCATGTTTAGGTGAATCCTTGTGCTGGTCATCTCCGACTTCTTCAGATATAACCAGGTTCAGAACCTGCAAGAGAACTGTATCCCTGTAGGATAAAGTGTCATTTATAATGCGAATCCTGTTATCTGGGCTTGTGCACCTGCCTGCTTCTGGACCTCGCTTGCTCTCTCTTTCTCTTCTGTCTCCCTCCCTCTCACCTTCCCCCCTCCTTAGTCTTGAGTGGATTTGAATACAAGATACAATGGAAATTTTGTCAGGATGGTAATTAATTACTAGTCTAGATGAGGGGTTCACAAAGTCTTTCTGTAAAGATCGAGATAGTAAATATTTTAGCCATTGTACACCGTAAGGTTTCTTCCACCCTATTCAACTCTGTCATCGTCTCGAAAAAGCAACCGTACACAATACTTAAATCAATGGGCGTGGCCATATTCCAATAAAATTGTATTCATGAAAACGGGTGGTGGTCCAAACCCATGGGCTGTAATTTACTGTCCACTGATATGGGGAACAGAGGGGAGACACCATTGCTACATGAGATATTTAAGCTTTTGTGAAAGAGGTTGCACAAGAAATGGTTCTAATCAGATGTATATTGTTTTTTGGGGATTCTCATTCTAGATTATTCTTTGATGTTCTCAAATTATGTTATGTATAACAGCTACCTGTCATCAAGGCTTGTATATGTTCTGTGAGAATAGGCGATCGGATTATGTTCGTACAGAGTTTAGTGGGTTTGTAAGATAAATATGTGCTCAGTAAAGTCTTTCAGTCAGGGGTAGGGTTGGGTCTTCAAGGAAGGTTTCCCAGAGCTTCAAAACTCTGCTTTTCTAAGGAACCAAAGCCATGGCCAAAGATGAGGGCCATGCCAGTCTTGTGTACTGTCTCTAGAGTTGTGGATTGTGTTATAGTTTCTAAGATAGACACTTTCCCATAATCTTGCCCAGTTGAGTGAGCCTTTTAAATCCAGACTATAAGTGAGGCTCTCCAGTTTTGAATGGAAATGATTTAGAGCTCAACTTACTGGGTGATCACCATACTCATACAGTAAATCTAAGATGACCACAAATGTGAAGTACCACTATTATTCATGAGACATATTTTTGGTTTGTTTTCTTTTGTTTTCCTTATTCACACCGGTTCTCCCAGACTCTTTTGCTTTGACCTGAGCCTCCAAAGGTCAGAGTTCAGTAAAGAGTGATTATTGACTTATATCCTGTCAAATACCTGCCAGTCCAACCTCAATGGACTCAGATACACCTGTGACACTATCTACTAGGAGCCCCAAGTTACAAAGTCTAGCAGTGATAGTTTACTTTCTGTTTCAGAAACATGTTTAAGCCTGCTACTCCCGCTGGGCACCTTGGACCAGCGCCATCACCGCCACCTGGGATTCTGTAGAAATGTGGAATCTTCAGCCCCAACCTGTACTGTTGAATGTGAATCTTGTCTTTTCACAAGATGCTCAGCTAATATGTATGCATGTTAATGTTGGAGAAGCCGTGTTTTAAGGGACACTTTTCATTATGAAAGGCTTTCCAGCTCTTTTCTCAGAATCGTATCCTGTAGTTGCTAACGTCTCTTTCCTAATAATATTCATGGTCGTGGTATCTATTAGCATTACCAGAGGAGCAGATTTTTAGAGCTTGTTTAATAAAAACTGAGCATGTCATACTTGGTTATAATATAGCACTTTCCAATAATTTGGAAGGCTGCACGGTTTGTAAATAAGTGTCTTTCTTGCTGTGGAAGTAATTACTCCGTGATGTAGCAATATTCAGAGCTTATAGTCTTCCCAGTGTTTTGTGTCATTTCTTCTTTATGACATATCGTAGGGAAATGACATGATGGTTTTGATTCTGATTTATAAAATGATCATATGTCTATCCATAAAATGGTTGCAGAGTTTACTTGTGTTCATTTCTCGAGCTGGGGCAGGGAATCTCTGGATCTTTTTCTGCGTTCAGTGTTAATATATCTGTATTAGGAACAGTTGGAATGAAAACTATGAATGAAATTAATGGAAAGTGAAAAAGATGGACAAAAATGAAGCAGCCCTAATATTTTTAGTAATGTCACCATTTATCTTGCTATTGGTTTTCTTGTAACATTCATGATAACTATAATTGTTATCCCGTCTCTTATGAAAATGTACAGGCCAAATGGGAAATGCTGATAATTATTCAAACAATATAGACCTTCCCTTTCACTTGCAGGGTTTTAGGTAGACTCCCGCTCTCAGAACTTTTCTAAACACATAAATGATCATCATGGCTCCCCCATGTGGAGTCTGGAGACCGCACATGTAGGTTTCAAGCCCATGCTCAGCATCTCCTCCCCGCCCTATTTTTTATTAGTTTGTTCCTTGAGGACAGGGTTCGCCGTCTTCATCTGTTGGAATTGTACCCACGAAATGGTGATTAATAAATGGGATGTTGGAGGCACAGAGCCAAAATACATATGAAGAGGGTCGATACTGGTTGTGAAGCATCAGCAATTGGCTTCCATTCCTACCTGAAAGTTTTCAAATCATCTTTAGCACGTATTTTCTCCCTATGATCTTCACAATTGGATAAAGATCCTCCCACCCAAAAAGTAGTAGGACGTCCCTGAGGGATAGATTGCCCCGATGTTTATAGCAGCATTATCAACCATAGCCAAATTATGGAAAGATTCCCAATGTCCATTGACTGATGAATGGATAAAGAAGATGTGGGTGTGGGTGTGGGTGTGGGTGTGTGATGGAATATTACTCAGACATCAAAAAGAGTGAAACCTTGCCATTTGAAAGACGTGGATGGAGTTAAGAGTGTATTGTGCTAAGCGAAGGAAGTCAGAGAAAGACAAATACCATATGATTTCACTCATAAATGGAATTTACATTTTTTTAAGTAGGTGCCACACTCAGCATGGAACCCAATGTGGGGCTTGAAGTGATGAATTACTAAATTCCACTCCTGAAGCCAGTGTTACACTGTATGTCAACTGATTAAAATGTAAATAAAAACTTAAGGAAAAATTTTAAAAAACGTGTGTGTCTCCTATGAAGCTTTTGTACTTTTCTATTGTAATGTATTTTTGGTGACCTTGGCAGTGTGCAGACACCGAGAAATCTAATGAAATAATGTATTCCCCTTTGTTATTTAAGCACAGTGTTAATGAAATAATTTTAATTTGCTGCACTTAACATCCCGTGCACCTTTGTTGCTTCTACATTAATAGTTTAGGAAAATGAAGAGAAGCCACGGAAATGCATTTGAATTCAGGGTTGTGATGGGGAGTGCCAACAGTTATGGAAGGGCAGGAAGAAAGCCTGCCATCTCTGTATTAAATGGCTTTCAATGAAATGTCACCAGAAATTTTCCTAGAATTAGATGAAAATAAAGTACACTAGGTTCATGTGTTTTGTTTATATATTTATAACCCATTAACAGCATTAGAAATGCAATCTAACTCTGGGGAAAGAAACCACACAGCACATTTCAGTGCGCCGGTGTCCTTAGGTGGACCTAAATGTATTCTTCCCTTACCTTGTTAAGAATGTCAGCAGGTATTGGATAAACACCTGTTCTTTCAGGATTATAATTCATCGTAGATAAAAAACAGTTGCCAGCAGACACTGAGATAGCAAACCAAAGTCAAGCATGTTTTTGATTGAAAATAGACTTATTTCCACTTGGAAGATTAATGGCCTTTGGTAGGTTAGAATTTGTGAATAGGTCTCGAACAGCAGTAATGTTATTAGTCATCATACTATTTGGTCTTAAAACCGTCTTATAATATCACATTTGAAAACCCTAAAACAATCAGCCTGTGAACTGTTTATATAAGTCACAAAGAATCTTTATTTGAATTCTGGAAAGCAACCACTAGAGTGAGTTTTCCCATTATGGTTTTAGACTGCCTACATATTGCATATTTGAAATACCATTCATCCCGATAGTGGCCCTATTTAGAAGACAAGATAAATGGTTCAGAGATTTAAATCTCCCCATAAATATTCAGGTATGTGATGGATTGAAGTATAAGATTTTATCTTTGGCTCAAATGCTGTGTAAAATAGGAATCTTGTTCACTTTTTGTGACTGTTGAACTGTTACCTGTGTGTAAAAACAGTCTCGTAGAATGTATCCGTATGGGTCTCGTACAATCCTGTTAAGGGTTGTGGCCTTTGAGAAAGAGACCTATTTATTTTTGAGGGTGAACATTTGGGTAGTAAAGGAACCTCAGAATCATGTGATCCAGCACTTTTATTTTATGATTAAGAAAACCGAGGTGCAAAAGTATAAATGACTCTTCCATGGTGTCATTGTAAACCAGATCAGCAAACTATGGCCTATAGGCCGAATGTCAACTTTTTTTTCTAGATAAAGTTTTATTGGAACATAGTCACTTCTGTTAGTTTCCTTAGTGTCTGGCTACTTAGATATCACGGCAGAGTTCTGTAGATACAACATAAACCCAGTTACCATATGACCCTTAAAGCTGAAAATACTTATTATCTGGGTTTTTAGATCAAAGTTTGCTCATCTCTGTTATCAATGGCCAATGTATAACTTACTCTCTGGCCTTCCAGGCTCGTGTTCTTCCATTTATATTCTTTCTTCCTGTCTGTTCACAAATGGTCCGTATGGAGTCATATCTGTTCCTTCCTCTGTCTCTCACTTTCTTCTTAGTAATCTTTCCTTTTTATTTCTAATAGTACCAAAGTGAGGATAATTTTTAAATAATATTTTATTATCTTACTTGGAAAATTTTAAAGAACTAATGAATTGGGAGATAGGTAACAGATATACTTTGAACATTCTATTCTAAAAATCATAAAGTAAGGCTAAGAAGGTTAAGAAAACTACAGTCTATTAAAGCAAGTACTTTATATGGTAATCCGTAAACACTGAAAACTGATCAAAAGCTATGTGGGTATCCTCAACAAACAGTGAAAGTATAAGTTTCAGAATGGATAAGTAACTTGGGAAATGTTTGATGTTTTCATATACCGTTCGTGAGGGTGTTCAGAGGGACACCAGTTGGATTTGGCTAAGCTTGGTGAGTAGCAGTATTCGGTTATGAGTCATCTATTAAAATGTCAAATGTGAACAGGAATCTGCTTCTCAAATTGAAGAGTGTTTGCAAAAGTGTTTTAACAACACATTGGAAAATTTGATTAGGCCATTTGGCAGATTTTGCCGATAGTGGGTTTTATTAATTTTATAATCACTGTCAAGAGCTATGATGATGCATTTGGTGGGTCCCAGGGCATTTTTGCCTTCCATATTACAAGGGACAGAAAAAAGTCTGACCCCTCAATAAAGTAGGAAAAAAGCATTTAATTGTCAGTATGGGTGAAATAATTGGCTTGTGGGCCAATTGAGAGGTATAAGGAAGAGTTCCTTGTCTCCTGATACTTGAATTTCCTAGCATGGGACTCCTATCTGAGGAGTTTCATTGAAAGCTCAGGGTGCCTGGATCAACCCGAGCCTGTACCCAACCTGTCAAACTTGGGCGAACTGTGATATATTGCATGTCTCAGGCTGTCGTGTTCTCAATTCCATGTGGGCAAGCATCCTATCTGCTTGTCACAGCCCTATTCCCATACAGTGACTGACATGAAAGTCCTCAATGAAATGTTTTGAACGATTGAGGGATTCAGTTGAGTGTCTTGGGGCACTGGCTGCCTAAAATAGAAAAAAGTTCTAGAACTACTTTATAACCCAGAGAGTAGGAACCATATATTATAGCGTTGCTAGTTTACATATGGCGGACCACAGAACCTTGGAGAAAGGAGTCCATAGCAGTGAATGGTTGTTGATTCACTGGAACGACCTCTTTGTGTAGAGGTTTAGCTTGTAGAACGCCTTGTGTGTCTACTCTGAGTCTTCTGGTAGTCCAGATTGGCAAACCTTTTCCCAACTCCTCCGCCAAACCAAATTCTTTACTATCTTTTCCAAAGATTCTTTTGCCACCTCAGATCCTTTCATGGGAGAGGAAGGACAAAATGGACAGATAGGTGTCTGGCCTTCCTCAGACAATGTGACCAGCCTAGGCAACCTGTGCACTGGGTTCATAGCACATCAAGACATCTGTGAGGGGCTGTCTAGTTGAAGTGGAATGTTCTTTGATTTCCAAGCCCTCGTCTGGGCGGCTGTTGCATGCTGTTGCCACACTCTTATCTGTCTGCCTTCATTGCCATACAACATTTTGGGACCTCTTACTACTGACTGTATATTTTCCTCATCATAAATTCTAAGCCACTCTGTTTGTTGGTAATTTGGTACTTCATGTTCTCATCTTGGCCTCTGCCTTTACAAAATCTGAGGAGTCTTTGGGACCCTTTCTGCCTTGTCCTAATCCCACACGAGTATCATGGTCGTGCAAAGTGGCTTCCACCAACTTATATGCCTGCTCAGTCAACGAACGCTCTCTGTTGGGCCACTATCATTGCTTGGCACTTTGTGGACTCTGGGAGTCTCATTTGTATCGAGTCTATTGTGTGATGTACAAACATTGGTCATCATTGTTTTTTTGGTGTGAAAAGGCAGCATCATTTTTTCTGGTCTCAAATTTATGATACTTTTGCCACCTTACATTGTGATTTAATAAAGGGACAGCATAACTAAATGGAAGGCATATAGAGCTTGTTTGCATACTGAACCAAACAGAAAACCTGGAAAAGTGGAAGTGTAATTGGGGAAATATAGATATGGGGTATATACAATATTGTGTCAATATTAAATTTGAGTTTGATAGGCTATTATGGTTTTATTTTTTTATTTTATTGTATTGTATTTTTTTTCAATATATGAAGTTTATTGTCAAATTGGTTTCCATACAACACCCAGTGCTCATCCCAAAAGGTGCCCTCCTCAATACCCATCTCCCACCCCCCATCAACCCTCAGTTTGTTCTCAGTTTTTAAGAGTCTCTTATGCTTTGGCTCTTTCCCACTCTAACCTCCTTTTTTTTTCCCTTCCCCTCCCGCATGGGTTTCTGTTAAGTTTCTCAGGATCCACATAAGAGTGAAACCATATGGTATCTGTCTTTCTCTGTATGGCTTATTTCACTTAGCATCACACTCTCCAGTTCCATCCACGTTGCTACAAAGGGCCATATTTCATTCTTTCTCATTGCCACGTAGTACTCCATTGTGTATATAAACCACAATTTCTTTATCCATTCATCAGTTGATGGACATTTAGGCTCTTTCCATAGTTTGGCTATTGTTGAGAGTGCTGCTATAAACATTGGGGTACAAGTGCCCCTATGCATCAGTACTCCTGTATCCCTTAGGTAAATTCCTAGCAGTGCTATTGCTGGGTCATAGGGTAGGTCTATTTTTAATTTTTTGAGGAACCTCCACACTGTTTTCCAGAGCGGCTGCACCAATTTGCATTCCCACCAACAGTGCAAGAGGGTTCCCGTTTATCCACATCCTCTCCAGCATCTATAGTCTCCTGATTTGTTCATGTTGGCCACTCTGACCGGCGTGAGGTGATATCTGAGTGTGGTTTTGATTTGTATTTCCCTGATGAGGAGTGACGTTGAGCATCTTTTCATGTGCCTGTTGGCCATCCGGATGTCTTCTTGGGAGAAGTGTCTATTCATGTTTTCTGCCCATTTCTTCACAGGGTTATTTGTTTTTCAGGTGTGGAGTTTGGTGAGCTCTTTATAGATTTTGGATACTAGCCCTTTGTCCGATATGTCATTGACAAATATCTTTTCCCATTCCGTTGGTTGCCTTTTAGTTTTGTTGGTTGTTTCCTTTGCTGTGCAGAAGCTTTTTATCTTCATAAGGTCCCAGTAGTTCATTTTTGCTTTTTTTTTTTTTTAAATGTTTATTTATTTCTGAGACAGAGAGAGACAGAGCATGAGTGAGGCAGGGGCAGAGGGAGAGGGAGACACAGAATCAGAAGCAGGCTCCAGGCTCTGAGCTGCCAGCACAGAGCCCGACGCAGGGCTCGAACTCACAAACCATGAGATCATGACCTGAGTCGAAGTCAGTCTCTCAACCGACTGAGCCACCCAGGCGCCCCTCATTTTTGCTTTTAATTCCCTTGCCTTTGGGGATGTGTCAAGTAAGAAATTGCTACGGCTGAGGTCAGAGAGGTCTTTTCCTGTTTTCTCCTCTAGGGTTTTGATGGTTTCCTGTCTCACATTCAGGTCCTTTATCCATTGTGAGTTTATTTTTGTGAATGGTGTGAGAAAGTGGTCTAGTTTCAATCTTCTGCATGTTGCTGTCCAGTTCTCCCAGCACCATTTGTTAAAGAGACTGTCTTTTTTCCATTGGATGTTCTTTCCTGCTTTGTCAAAGATTAGTTGGCCATATGTTTGTGGGTCTAGTTCTGGGGTTTCTATTCTATTCCATTGGTCTATGTGTCTGTTTATGTGCCAATACCATGCTGTCTTGATGATTACAGCTTTGTAGTAGAGGCTAAAGTCTGGGATTGTGATGCCTCCTGCTTTGGTCTTCTTCTTCAAAATTACTTTGGCTATTCGGGGCCTTTTGTGGTTCCATATGAATTTTAGGATTGCTTGTTCTAGTTTCAAGAAGAATGCTGGTGCAATTTTGATTGGGATTGCATTGAATGTGTAGATAGCTTTGGGTAGTATTGACATTTTGACAATATTTATTCTTCCAATCCATGAGCACGGAATGTTTTTCCATTTCTTTATATCTTCTTCAATTTCCTTCATAAGCTTTCTATAGTTTTCAGCATACAGATCTTTTACATCTTTGGTTAGATTTATTCCTAGGTATTTTATGCTTCTTGGTGCAATTGTGAATGGGATCAGTTTCTTTATTTGTCTTTCTGTTGCTTCATTATTAGTGTATAAGAATGCAACTGATTTCTGTACATTGATTTTGTATCCTGCAACTTTGCTGAATTCATGTATCAGTTCTAGCAGACTTTTGGTGGAGTCTATCGGATTTTCCATGTATAATATCATGTCATCCTCTTCCGTGGGCCTCTCGTCAGCGCTTGGCTCCGGAGACTCCATCCTGCTAGTCTTCTGGCAGTTTTCTGGGTTATTTAGGCAGGTGTAGGTGGAATCTAAGTGATCAGCAGGACGCGCGGTGAACCCAGCGTCCTCCTACGCCGCCATCTTCCCAGGATCCTAGGCTATTGTGGTTTTAAAGGACTGTGTCCTTTTTCTTAAGAGATACATGCTACAGAATTTGGGGGGAGGGAGTGTCCTGACATCTGTTATTTAATATCAAATGTTTCAAGTAAACATTTCACATATATGAAGAGAGGGGAGAAATATTTTTTTACTTGGAGGGAGACTGTAGCAGCATCCTTGGTCTTTACCCACTAGATGCCAGTCGCATTCCACCACCCCCAGTTGTTGTGACTGACAATGTCTCTAGACATTGTCAAATGTCCACTGGGGGGCAAAATCGTCTCTTGTTGAGAGCCACTTCTCTAGGAGAAGATTCCAAGGATGGCTAACTGTACTCTTTCTACTTTTCTATGTGATTGAAATTTCTCAAAATGGTAAGTCAGGGACACCATCACGGTTGGGACTAGAAGCTCGCCATGAATGAAGAGCCATTTCCCACTAAGGGATCCCTGAACAGAAATAATGAAAGCAAGTTCATATCAAGGAACTTAATCAAGGCCTAATAATTTAACATCAGTAAACTTTAGATTTAAAACATTTGCTTTCCATTTGGGTCCTCCGAATTGTGGTGTTGTCTTTACAAAACCAGGAGGCTTTCAAGAATGTCAAGGTACGAACTGGCTGTTGATTCTAAGGTGTTCCATTCTGGGCTCCAGCGTCCTTCTCTTGCAATCCTGGCCCCTCCTGGGCACACTCGTATTGCTCATTTTGGAGGACGCTACAGAGTTGACTGCTATTCATTCATTTGTTTGTTCAAACAAATGCTACTATAAAATGGTTTCCATTTGCCAGATTATGCCCTGAATACTTAGATAAAGAGTGGTTGTGGATTTCGATGCAGTTCTACAGAACTGCTTGGTGAATATTGCTGACCGGAGAGGTGAGGGTTGTTGGCCTAGGAGTCCCATGAATCCCCTGTGTGTACATTCTCATCATGCACAGATACATCCACCTGGCCATTCAACAACAGAAGGCAATATTAAGAGGTTATGTTATTGCTTTCATGTGTTTATTGCCCACCTCCAAAAGCAATTGCTAAATTTCCCACATCTGTACAATTTTGAAGCAGCTAGTAAACGAAGCGTAACGGGAAAACTTGTGTACCAGCTCATTTAAGACACAGTATGTATTGCACAGCCACCATGGCCAAGTTCTGTGTGAAGTCCAGGGAGATAAAGATGAGGGAGATTCACCCCTGACCTTACGATAATCATAATCAGCTAGGCAATAGAAGAGATAAAGAAGAGATTATTCCTAGTCAAGGTGTCAAGGCAAATGAGAAGAACTCAAGGTGCAATAAATATATTAGGACACAAGTGTTTGGTGTTTTTTTTAAAGTTGTATCAACTCTCAGGAGCTTATCATCTAGGATTCACACAGTTATTGGTAATTCTGTAGTGTGGATGTCACCTCTATAGTGCAAACCGTTATTTCCAATCATCACGGGGAAGTGAGATAAATCATTTCAGGGGGGTATTCAGGGATTGCTTTATGCAGTTAGTGGCATTTGAGATGAGTTTTGGAGGAGGGATCTGTGTTTGAGCCCAAGGGACTAGCAGGAACAAAGACCTGGACTGTGAACATGAAAAATATGTGTGTTCAGGGAATGATTAGGTAAATTAGTCTAAAAGTCACACAATAGCCTTATACAAATTTAATGTGATGCTAAGTCACACACACACACACACACACACACACACACACACACACACACGTGATGAGATGATTGGGATGTTTATTTCCTGCGTTGATGAGTCTTATTTTCAGCATCTGTTTTGTTCACTGATGCATTGCAAGTACCTTCAACAGCCTGTGGCATATACTAGATATTCAATCATTATTAGCTACGTGCATCTATACATACAAGCTATAACCATGGCGCCCAGTTTCACCACTCGATCATTGTGGTCCTTACCACAGTCCTACAAGGTGGTTAGGATTCTCCATAGCGTCCAGATGATAAAGCTGTGGCGCCGAGTTTTAACGCCGTTGTGTTTGAATCTAGACTCTAAGGGTTAGTCTTAGGTGAACTTTTTTAACTCCCTGATTTTATTTTATTTTCTTTTTTAAGGTTTATTTATTTTTGAGACAGTCAGAGCACCATCCAGCGGCGGGGGGAGGGGCGGGCAAGGAGCGGGCACAAAGAGAGAGGGAGACATAGAATCCGAAGCAGGCTCCAGGTTCTGAGCTGTCGGCACAGAGCCCGTTGCGGGGCTCGAACCCATGAACCGTGAGCTCATGGCCTGAGCTGAGGTCGAATGATTAACCGACTGAGCCACCCAGGCACCCCTAACTCCCTGATTTTAGTGAAATGGTAGTAGGCTGTGTATCTTTCTTCATCTTGTCTGTATTTAATTTTCCCCTTTAGATCGGTATAAAGCAAATCTTTGTTTTTTATAGGCGCTCAGTATTTTACTTTGTGTTTGTGTCATAGTTTTTGAATCCCTCCCATCCTGATGGGGGCCCAGAGGGTAGACACATTTGTAAATTGGATAGAAGCTGCTAAATTGTTCTCCATAGGGGATTGTTGAAATGCTCTCTGAACAGTATATTATCATGCATATTTACTCATGGCCTCACTAACACCTTGTTTCCAAACTTTCACTACTGCCTTTCTTCAATTTCTCCCCTGAACCCACCAGAAATCCATATGAAATCCTATCCTTTTCTCATTTTCTTTTGTTTAACATAAATTTCTATTTACAAACATAATGCAGTTTTATTACAGGATATAAGTAAAGACAAAAGCAGAGTGAACCCACTCCCCACCCCACAACCTCCCCCAAAAAACACCTGAATCTTGTGAAAGCAGGGAGCCACAGTTTTAATGCCTAAGATCCTGTGTTAGAAGCATCATGTACCTTGGTTTCCTCTCATTAATTCACTTCCCACTGAGGATCTCTTATTTGCTAGACACTAGTGTGAATAGAAAAGATAGAATGGGGAAAAAGACCCCCTTTGCAGGCCCTCGCCCAGCTCAGCATGCCCACTTGACATCACATGCTTACCTGGGAGCTAGGACTCTGAACTATTGAGCTAGAATGACAGCACTCCAGCAAAAGTGGTCCAACCTTGATTTGTCCAGTCTGTGTCTGTTTCCTTTTGAGTAGTACAGGGCTGATTATAATTGTCCTTCCTGATTCACAGAATTCGTGAATTTAGCAAGCAGATGAATGCAAATGCACTTCGCAAATATCAGAAGTTTAATTGAAGGCAAACCTACAGGTACCCTTAATGGCCACCACGCTGTGCAATGTTTAGGGACTCTAGGTATGGGTAGCAGGTGAAAGTAATCAGAGAAATGTTTAAATTTGGTTATCAAAGTATATATCCAAATGTCTTTTAGCACAGTCAAACTCTTGATTAAGAATACACTCCTGTTTGACTAAAATGACTTTGGAATTTATATATTTTCTCCGTTTATGAGGTTTGACAAGAATCATCAGTTGTTAACTACCTGCTTTTCCCTTTTTACTGTATTTTTTTTTTCATATTCCTAGTTAACACAGAAGTGGAATCTTATAAACGATGGGTAGGGTGAGTTTTACTTCTGTCTGGAAGGCTTTGATATTATTTTGATTATCAATCAAGCTTTCTACACACGCACCGGCACCAGATGCATCTACAAAAGGGCAGTTGGATGGAAAGCTCTTGTCTCATGTGTGTGAGTTTAATACTGTGACTTTTGTACTGAAGCCTGATTGCATGAAGAGAGTTACGTTCTGAGATAGCACACTGCATGACTAACTGGAAGGAAAAGACTTCTCCAGTCCTCATCCATGGAGGCAAGAACCTCTGCAGCACAGGGCCCCTCTCGTCCAATTAGGGCACATCAAGGCTGCCACGTGGCAGTGTTTTGAATTCACCCAGAACAATTCTTTATTCGTTTCTCCCAATTCCTTTCCACTTCCTTTACCTTGAACCATATGGCATGTCAGTGTACAAGATACTTTGTATATCACCTGCTTGTGCATCATTAGGATTTGAAGTTAGGAGTTCTGTGGATTTTGGGGAACTACAACGCATCCACCACTGAAAGCAATAGAAATGAGAAAATGCTTTATATTTTGTAACATCATCTGTAACAGTGTATAACCTTGGGGTATTCTGAAAACAATCCTTGCGAGTCCAGAGAGACAAGGATGATCAAATTCTGGGTCACAATTTGATTTTGTTGGATTTTTGAAGTCATTATATGTCGAGGATGAATAACTGAATAAACGTGGCTTAGCTTTTACCGTATCCGAAATGGACGTAATAATAACTTTCTCAACACCACTCTCAAAGGATGCAGGTTGATTCTGGCCAGTGGTCCTAAATATTACCAGGTTTATAAATAAGCCCATGAATCACACTTCAGTATGACACTGTGTAAGGAATATGGAACTTGGGGTGGGAAGCCCTGGGTTCAGCATAGACATGCTCCTTCCTAGCTGTGTCAAACCAGTAGGAACACTGCATAGGGTGCTTTTTGGGAGGCTGTACCCTCTTCCCCACTAATGCTTCAGCAGGCATTTTGTTGCATGATGAAACCAACTAGTGAATATCAAAAGAAATTCTGTATATAGAAGTGCTCTTGAAACTCCAAAATCAAATACAAAAATTACCTTCCTCGCAATGATAAGCGCTTATAACAACAGCATTTGATGAGACTGTTCTCAATGAGTCAGCGACTGTACCTTAGGACTTTGCATAGATCATTCACGTGTGTGACATCACTGAGAGCTGGATGTTGGTGTTTTTATTTTTACGCACAGAAATACAACCCAGAGAGGCCAACCACTTGGTTCCATTACCCCAAGCCGTGAAGCTATTCACTGGCACACCTGGGGTTTGAAGTCTTTCATTCTGATGGAAAGACACATTCTGCTTTCCTTAATTTGACTTTAAGTGGAAACACTGAGAATGCTTGGTGTTTTTTTGTTTGTTTGGTTTTCAACCAAAGTGTTTTGAGCACCAGGTATCTATCCAATAATGTGGTAAGAATTGTACATTCATCGTTTTGTTTCTTTTTGTTGTTGTTGTTAAAGTTTATTTATTTATTTTGAGAGGGAAAGAGAGAAAGAGAAGGAGTAGAGGAGGGGGAGAGAGAGAGAGGGGGGGGGGAGGGGCAGAGATAGAGGGGGAGAGAGAAAATCCCAAGCAGGCTCCACACTGTAGCTGCAGAGTGCGACTTGGGGCTAGAACACATGAACCATGAGATCCTGACCTGAGCGGAGATCAAGAGTCAGACGCTTAACCAACTGAGCCACCCAGGCGCCCCCATCATTTTGTTTCTTATTCCCAACAAGTTCATAAGTTAAGCAGGGGCGCTGTTGTCACTTGGTCTTTGTGGAGGGGGCTGGGTCTTGTGCACTGCATGCCTTGTAACCACTACATGGCTCTGAGTGGCACCATTTGAATCTGTTTGAGTCAGGACTTTGGAACCAGACCTCACCTTCCTTGTCGCCAACATTATGCCCTTCTCTGATGTTGAGGTGTGTTTCTAAGAACTCAGGTCACTGTATTGGCCTTCATGTGGTTTCTAAGAGCCTGCCTCCTCCTTGGACAGATTTGCCATCACGATTGGGTCCAGGGCCAGAGACGCGCACTTCATGGCTACTCTCACTTCATATCATCTGTGAAGATCTTTTTTGTCCAGGACATTTTCAGTCTGTTGCAAGCAATAGATGTAAGAAGCACAAAGTTGCAAACCAGTTCAGTCATCGGTCGGGAATTTCTGGACTGACTGAAATAGCCTTCGCAATGTAGGTCGCTATTTTTACGGCTGAGCTAAGTGTTTGAAAGTGGTTCACACAACCATGATCTCAGGTTGAAGCAAGAGAACGTTGTGGTAGCAAGAAATCTCAAGGCGTGGCCTGAGACCAGTGGAGACTGGCCCTCTGTACCCAGCATCACACACAGCTGGGGTTATTGGCTCCCCGGGTAAAACTTTCTGATGTTTTCGGCAGCTTTGAGAACAGCTGAACTCAACTCGTGACCTTGTAAGAAGGTATAACTGGCTTGATTCAGCCCCTTCTTGCCCTGTTCCTGCCAGACTGAAGAATAGAAGACTGAGCCTTTCACCCTTTTTCTATTTAGAGAGTGAATAAAGCCACCTATTCCTGCATAACCCCCCAAAATCCTGTATTGTCCCAAGTGCTGGGTTGAGATTTTGCCAGCAGAGACCTTTTAGTGTACTGAGCGCTATACAAAACTACCTTAATATTTTCCCAAGGACCCAGATGTATTACCACCATTTCCAAACTGGCTGGGACCGGGTAGGTTAGAGGTCGAGGAGCTTGGTCAAGATTATGGAAAAGAAATGGCAGAACTTGGATTAAAGACAGTCTGATTGCAACCCAGTGGTTCTCAAAGCTGAGTGGGCACCAGTATTGCCTGGAGGCCCATTAAACAGAGGTTACTGGGTCAGTCCCATCACCTCAGAGGTTTGTGCCTGGTAGTCTTGGGTTGTGCCCAAGAATTTGCATCTGTGACAGATTGCTTGGTGCTGCTGTAATGTACAGGCTCTTGAGTGCCAGACCTTCCTCCTCTGATGCAATCGGCTCAAGTACAATGGTGGAATTACCTTTACGGGTGGGCCGCCATCTTGGGGTGAGATACCAATGCCTGGGCCTCATCCTCTGATACTCTGAGTCACTTGGGTTGGCCTTGGTCTCAGGCATCTGGAGTTAACAAGTTTCACCACGTGATTCCAGTGTGCAGCCAGGCTTCACATTGGAAACCACTAACTCAGTCTGCACTTAGGAAACTTTCATGCGTTTCTCAATCGCTTGAAGATCTCGATAAAATACAGTTTTCACATTATGGAAAAATCCAAAGATGGGCTTGTGCTGCTGGATATGTTCCAAACCCCATGGTTGCCTGATAAACTACAGGCTATCCAGTTGAATCTGGATTTTCAATAAACTGCAAATATTTTTTTTTTCCTACTGATATATCCCAAATATTTTCATGGGACATACTTATATTAAAAATTATTCATTGGTAAATCTAGCAATCTTACCCCCAAAATAATAATTATGTGAATCGCTTCTTTCAACTCTCTCCCTCTCTCTCTCACTCGCTCACTTACTCACTCATAGATTCCTGGTTCTAATCCAGACCTGCTGAACCGTAATTTCTAGGATGTGGTAGTCTTTATAGTTATCCAGCACTGCAAGGTGATTCTTATCCGCTCAATATGGGAAATAAACTTATACCACATGCCTACTTGTAATCCCCCTGTCACCCCCACTGGCACGTAAGGGGCGTGCTCTTTGGTTTGAATATAGTGAGCAAGCTGAGTGTGCTTCTTACCCCATCATAGACTCTGTGATGGGAGGATTTGGTCCCACTACTAGGTGAGGGCAAATCTTAAAGATTCTGGGCTGTGATATTTTAATTCCATCGATAAGCTGTCCTCTTTGATTCTGTGAGAGAATCTAGTCTTAGGGTGCCATAGAAGTGGTCAAGAGGGACTTAGTGGCTGATAGGAACTGGGACAAGAAAAGTAGGACATTCTCTGAAGACGAGAAATCACAAAAGGTGTCAGCACCTGAGAAGAATGCCTCCGAGTGGACTCTCAAGGAGGTGGGTGTGGGGAATAAAGGGCATGCACCCCACACTGGGACACAGAGTCAGCACTATTTCCAGAACTGAGGAGTTCTGTACGGAGCGGTGCCGACATAGGTGTAATACATGCATCAGAGAGGCTTCCAAAGCAAGGCAGGAAGTGAACTCTACTTTTACAAGCACTGGCGCTTCTGCTGCTCTGCAAGACGTCACCTCTTTGCATTCCTGGTAGAACAATCTATGTCTTTTGCGGCAGTTATGGGATGGGGGCATTTGCAAGTGGTGCAGAGTTTAGTGAAGACGCAGAGGTTGGAGCCAGGGGAAGAGGTCCCCAGAGCATCTCCCTCGTAAACTGAGAGCAAACCACCAGGTTCCAAGGGTAGATATTGTGGGGAAGGTGTGTGTGTGTGGGGGGGGGGGGAACCTCCAGCAATCTCCCTCACAGAAGGAAGAGCCCAAATCCCTCCATCATTATGACTCTTTTCCTTAATTTTTGTCAAGACTCTTACAGTTAGACACTTAGGATGGAATTTTTTTTTTCTTCTTTGTGCATTTTAACTGGCCAAGTTCTCCTAATTCCTTCCCAAGCCATGTTTTTTTTATGTGAACACGTTAACAGATAGACGTACAGACGTGTCTGATTTTCGTTATGCAATTTTGTTCTATCAGCTGACGTCCCTTGAACGAATAAGCGTTTTAGACTATTCTAGTATTAGCTGACAAAAGGGTTTATTGAAAAACATCTTGGTGAACTGTTGTTCTGTGCTTCCTGAACATACTGGACAGGGAAGAATGTACTTTATAATAAAATTCAGACTTACTCCAGGTCGTTATAATACCGTATTTTTATGTGTCCATTATATTAGGAAGCCTTCTGTGTCTTTCTTTTAGTGTTTTTGACCATTGCTGGGTGTGGCCAAGAAAAGAGAAGAATACCTAAAAGTATAGACAGTTTGTTTTGAATAGGTTTGCCCCCTCTGAGAACGAGTAACATTGTGATACAGCGCATAATGTAGTCATGAAGAATAAATAGTTACGTTGTTTGCATAGACGACTTTTCACTAGGCTAATCTTTGTATCACCTCTTACTGTAGTGTTGTTTTTGGAAAACTTTTTAATAACAGGATATGCTGTATTTATACCAATAAGGACTTTTGTCCTTTGTCCAACCTTAGAAGGCACTGTAAATGCGTTCTCTGGTACTTGAGAGAAATTGGCGTTTATTTGGTATTGCCGTGAGGTGGAAACTCTGTGTGCTCTCTAACTGCCGGGAAGCAGCACGTTTTTATAAAACCTCCGGAGGAAATTGCCACTGCTGAATTTTGCACGAGTAAGAGGAACAGAAAGTGTGGCCTTGCCTTTTCTTTTAATAGTCAAGGGGCAAGAATGACTCCTATAATGGGATTCTAAATTTGCCAGACCTGTATTAGATTTGTGAACTCTTGCTCACCACACTTCATGAAGGATGTGGAAAAACTGAAAGGAAGGTTGAAAAAAAGCAACAAGGTGGTTTCAATGAGGCAACAGAGTTCCTCCCTAGAAATCTTACAGGAAATGGGCATCTTTCACCCACGCCTGGAGAAGTGTTGGGTGTATGATCAGATGTCTGAGTTGGGTGCACGACGGGGGTGAGTTGCCCTGTGTTCTGGGGAAGTAAAAGTTGCGTCCCCACAGCAAAGGTGACACCCCCAAATTGCCTGCTCGCTGCCCTAGAGCTGCCACATACACCTGTGCACATCACGGGTGTCATGCCTAGTGTCCCATAAGAGGCTCCCAGGCGCAGTGCCGAGATGCTGACTGCAAGGCCCTCTGGAAATGCCATCACTGCTTTCCCCCTACAGGGGTTGACCTCAGTTTGTGATTTGGAAGTGCCCCAATCTTCTAGGTCATCCAGGAAAGAAATTCACGTGGCGTGAATGGAGCAAATGAGGAGGGATGTTGGTCGATTCAAAAATGGCTCTACGTATTTCGTGGCCGTGGCTCTGCTCCAAAGCAGTTTCGCATTTCCTTGAAAATGGTGGAAGCCCTGCCTGTCACAAGGGCTTATCACATGCAATTACTTCCCCTTCCCTTTTGCTTTTGGGAATGCAGGCTTGTAGAAAATACTCTGTAGCCTACCCTTCCCTTTTCCTGATGATTGAAACATAAGGTTTGGACTGGAAAGTGTCAAAGCTAATGTGTGGATCTCCACTGCAACTTACTTAAATGGAGAGTTTGTCTCCAGTTTTATGACTCACATTGACTGGTGTGTGGTTTATATGAGTGGAAAGTTTGCGCTTTGGTTAGAGGAGTCCAGGAAACTGTGGCTTCATGTTATGTGCTTAATATCCATCAAAACCGGGGTGCCTGGGTGGCTCAGTTGGTTAAGTGTCCTCCTTTGGCAAAGGTCATCTCACGGCTCGTGGGTTTGAACCCCGCAGTGGGCTCTGTGCTGACAGCTCGGAGCCTGAAGCCTGCTTCGGATTCTGCGTCTCCCTCTCTCTCTGCCCCTCTCCTGCTCATGCTCTGCCTCTCTCCTTCGCTCTTAAAAATAAACATTAAAACAATTTTTTAAAAAATCCATAAAAACAGTGCTCACATGTATGTATTTATATTGTGGCAGGATATCAATTTATGTGCTGCGCTTCCTAATGTATGGTATCAGGATTGTGAAGTGCCATGGAAAGTGTAGAAAACTTCTGTTCAAAATGGCTAGTAGGTCCTTGTCAAGTTACTTCATCTTTCTGAGCCTTTTGTTGTTTCCTCGTCTGTACAATGGAATACGTGTGACGGAATGCATGTATTTAGCTGCTATCGTGTGTGTGACAAAGGAAGGAAGACAATATAAAGAAAACTGATGAGCGTGGTACCTGTCACAAAAACGTTCTTTATAATTATTCATTTAACCAGGTGAGGACACGGCCCGCAGCCGAAAGGAGCGAGTGCTGTGCTCCACCTGGAGTTTGCTTCCAAAGACATGTTCACCTGTCAGGTGGAATGATGCTCTTCTTTTTCTCTCTTTGTTTCCAGCCACAGGACGAAGTCTTCAGGCTGGCCACCTCCCTCGGGAACCTGGGGCTTGAACCAGGTCCCACCCTATGGATGGGAGATGACTGCGAACCGGGATGGCCGGGACTGCTTCATCAAGTAGGTAGAACTGACCCCATGAACAGTGAACTCTTTGCTTTTTCCATGTCTCTTTTTCAAGCCATGACTCAGTCAGTTAACTTTGCATTAGGGTCTCAGAGACGTTGGGAGGCCATTACGCAAAGCATCTTAATCTCCTGTGTCTTCTATGTCTTCCGACATGAGGTTGTTTCGTCCTTGGTCGTGTGCCATGTGAGAGCAATAAGTCGGGGTATAGTAAGGGCATTCTGGGACAGAGAAAAAGCGTTCAGTAGTAAATCTGAGGCCAGTTGTACTCGCTGTCTGAGGCTAGAACTAAAGTGTGACGTGGAGGTGTAGCATTTCAATTGCTTTCTAGAAATGGTCAAGACAAATGTTACCAGCTCATTCGTAACTTAAAACATCAGCCGCAAGAATTGTGTGCGTTACTGGTTGACTCGTAAGTTTCTCACACTAACACTGGCTAAAGTTGTGGAGTTTTGTGGTATATTTTTTTGCGTGTTACAATGCATATAACAGAATGGTAAATTTTATGTAACATCTTAACCATTTTTTGGTGTACAATTCCGTGATATTAGGTACATTCAGAAGGTTATACAACCATTACCACTGTCCGTTTCTAGAACTTTTTCATCATCCCCAACAGAAACTCTGTACCCATTAAATAACTTCCCATTCCCCCTCTTCCAGCTTCTGGTAACCTCTGTTCAACTTTCTGTCTCTACGAATCTGCCCATTTTCTTTAATTTTTTTAAATGTTTATTTATTTTTGAGAGAGAGAGGGAGAGGGAGAGAGAATGAATGAGCGAGCAGGGGAGGGACAGAGAGAGAGGGAGACAGAATCCAAAGCAGGCTCCAGGCTCTGAGCTGGCAGCACAGAGCCCGACATGGGGCTCCAACTCATGAACCACGAGATAATGACCTGAGCCGAAGTTGGACACTCAACCGAGACACCCAGGCGCGCCTGAATCTGCCTATTGTAGATATCTCATATAATGTGAAATCCTAAAGTATTTGTTGTTTTGTGTGTAGCTCATTTCACTTAGCATAATGTCCTCAACATTCATCCATGGTATAGTGTATAGAATGATTTTATTCCTTTTCAAGGCTGAATTATTTTCCTTTGTCTGTATTCTATTGTATGGATACACCTGATTTGCTTAACCATTCATCTGTCAATGGAAGTTTGGGTGGTGTCTACCTTTTGGTTCTTATGAATAATGCTGCCATGAACATGGCTTTACAAGTATCTGTTTGAGTCCCTGCTTACCATTCTTGTGGGTATATACCGAGCAGTGAAATGACCAGATCATAAGGTAGTTGTATATTTACCTTTTGGAGGAACCACCAAACTATTTTGGAGGAACCAGTCACTATAGTTTTCTGGTTTTTTGGAATTGAATGAGATGAGTTTTTTTTTTATTCTGATCTTTATTTTTTTAATATAATCTATTGTCAAATTGGCTTCCATACAACACCCAGTGCTCATCCCAGCAAGTGCTGTCCTCAGTGCCCATCACCCACTTTCCCATCTCCCCCACCTCCCATCCCCCCTCAGTTTGTTCTCTATATTTAAAAGTCTTCTGGTTTGCCTCCCTCCCTCTCTATTTGTAACCATTTGTTTTCTCCTTCCCTTCCCCCATGATCTTCTGTTAAGTTTGTCAAGATCCACATATGAGTGAAAACATACAATATCTGTCCTTCTCTGACTGACTTATTTCACTCAGCATAATACCTTCCGGTTCCATCCACGTGGCTGTAAATGGCATGATTTCATTCTTTCTCATTGCCAAGTAGTATGGGTAAAGAAGATGTGGTTTATATATACAATGGAGATGAGTTCTTATATTGCACTCATCAAAAAAGCAGGCATCCACCCCACTTACTTTTACAACCCAAGTGAATCATTCTTTTTGTGTTTTTAAGTTTATTTATTTATTTTTGAGAGAGAGACGAAGTGAGAGAGGGGCAGAGAGAGAGGGAGACAGAGCATCCCATGCAGGCTCTTCTCTGCCAGCACAGAGCCTGACCCGGTGATTGAACTCATGAACCACGAGGTCATGACCCGAGCCAAAATTAAGAATCTGTCGCTTAACCGACTGAGCCACCAAGGCACCCCAAATATTCTTAAATATCAGAATTAAAAAAATAGATGTGAGATCATTAAGCATGGTTGATCCTAGCCTAATACACCTGAGCAGAGATTGGAGGCCAAAGGAAACTTTTTTAGACCATGGGCTGCGTTCTTTGTTCTAGTCAGTCTTACTGGGGACTGACAAGCAGACAGAGTCACTATCAAGGTGCGGGATCATGTTTGTAAAGATAAAAATATTTCCAAGATTGTTTTGGGGGATTTGGTCGTTGGACAGCCTAGCACCTCCCAGTGATTATTGGAAGGTATTTACATGAAAAACACATGAATGTTGCGGTCAGGTTTTCGGTCTCTGTGGTTGCAATCTCTCCTCTGTTTTGTATTTCCTGCAAAGGGGAAAGGTGGTGTCTTCAGAGTACAATTTGTTCCTGGGGGGCTTGCCTTCTGGGAAGATTGAAGTGGCCCTTGAACATGACCCACCTCAGGGAGCCTATGGCAGTGGCCCTCTGGCTCTTCAAGGCTTTCCTGAGGATGTGCTCCCCTAGAAACTACCCAGAAAATGGTAGTGGAATGGTGGTAGAATCTCCCAGAAAGCTCCAAGACTGGCAGAAAGGCCAACAATTTTGCACATACCCTAGATTCTGAATTGCTCATTTCGTACAGTTCACCCAAGTCCCTTCTATTGCTGGAGGGATGATATTTTGTCATATTCTAGCGTGCCATCTATTTTGTAACATGGTTATACATTTTTGTAATTGGCTCAGTTGAGGTGGCCTGGATGCTTTGACTCAAAACAATAAAAATTTCTGCCAAAGAAATGTACTTTGTACAAGATACAGATGATACATGTATGCAGGTATATCTTAGACTTTTCCGATGGAAATGGATTTTGCTTTTTCCATCGCTGGATCTGGGCTCCCATACGCTCCGAACCATTTGATCAATATACGTGAAGTCAAACCAAGGCCTATTGGTTATACAGTCCAGGCATCCTAGCTAGCTCCGGCCACGTGCGTTTTTCCTTGGTGTCATTGACATTTTCAAGGGCAAGCCCAGGTGTAAATTTAACATTTACACTAGCCTAATGCCAGCTGTTAAAACCTGTAAGAGCAAATCAGCAACTTAATGGAAGACACCTGCACTGATTACTAAATAGCAACTCTGAAAACCAATGTCACCAGTGTCACTTTTTCAAATCTCTAGGGTTTGTTTAGTTGAAAAGTAAATTTCCACGCGTCTCTCAGACTCATTGTTTTCCCATGTCAAGAACAGTACTTCTTTCAAAAGTGTTTGTTCTTTCTTTATCACTAGTGAGTTTTATAAATGAGAATCATTCTGGTGGGGTGTTTTTTTCTTATCCCTTACAGAGAAATACTCTAATTACGAAAGTTTCTGGGGCACTCTGGTTTGCAGTTTGGAGTATATCTCTACTCATTAGTTTTCTAAGTTAAAAGAACAATTTGAAAATTAAACTGTGACTATTAATTATCACCTTTGCAGTTAATTTTTCTCTCTTTTACATATTCTCTTTGAAAGAGATTAGATGTCTTCCCTTTTTTTATCTTAGGATCCAAATGATATCCCACATCAGACAATTGGTTTTGACGGAGGTACAAGTTCTTTCAAGTTATTAATAAAGCTATGGGAAGAACCAGGCTTCACATGTTCAAAGTTAGATTCTTCTAGCTCAGTAATGAGCTATTTCTAGCATGATGAGTCCTTCAGAATATAGCCCCGGGTCGTTAACTGTGTTCAAGTTTCCTCTTTCCTTTCCCATCCCCAATTATTTAGGGTAGGACCAAGAAGTTAAATTCCATAGAGAGTTGGTAACACATAGGGTTAATCATTTTTTTAAATGTCACTATGCACATGGAAATAATTTGAGGAACAGTAGAAACTGCTGATGCCTGGTTGTCCTAGTCTGTTTGGGCCTTTAGAATAAAACACCACAGACTGGGTGGTTTACAGAGAGAAATTTATGTGCATACTTTTTGAGGCTTGGAAATCCAAGATCGGTGTGCCAGCTTGGTTGGGTTCTTGGTAAAGGCCCTCTGCTTGGCTTGCGGATAGTTTCCTTTGCTCTGTACCCTCACATGACAGGAAGAGAGAGACACACAGAGAGAGGGATCATGTCTCTAAGTCTCTTCTTAGAAGGGCACTAATTCTGTTGGGGATTAGGGCTTTAACAAATGGATTTTGGAGGAACACAAACATTCAGTGCATATTCCTTGATGTTGGGGTGGAGCCAAGAAACAGAGTTTCAGAAACTCCCCAGGTGATTCTAATGAACAGCAGTGGTTGTTGATGTGCAGCATTTTCCTGTACATGACCTTATTTAATTGACGAATAATGATCGCCTTTCCAGATGATAGAAGGAGACTCAGACTAATCACATATTGCTTTCCAAAGTTTTTCACATGCTTACCTAGTCCCTACACATCGCACGTTCAAATACACCAAACTCTGCATCAGGAAAAGGACAACGTTTGTTGCTCTTCTTAGAAAAATATGAAATACATTGGTTTGAGCAACAGAGAATATTGTTTAAGAAACATGGGAGATGTAGGAGCGCCTAGGTGGTTCAGTCAGTTAAGGGTCCAACTCCTGGTTTCAGCTCAGGTCATGATTTCCCAATTTGTGAGTTTAAGCCCCACGTTGGGCTCTGCGTTGTTGCTGCAGAGCTTGCTTGGGATTCTCTGTCTCTCCCTCTACCTCTCTCTGCCCCTCCACCCCCCCATCCCCCGTCAAAATAAATAAACTTAAAAATAAAGGAAACGTGGGAGATGTAAAAGAAGACTTTCTCAGTTGCTTATTATTACCGTTTAAGAGAGACAACAAAGCAGGGGAAAGGAGAGAGACAGACAGGGAGAGAGAAACTAGATCGAAAGGGAAGAGTCTCAGGACACTGTTGTGTTAAGAAATGGGTGAGAGAGGGAGAGATAGACAGAAAGAGAAAGACCTACACAGAAAATGAGGCACTCTGCGATGTTTGCTATAGTAACAGCATCAATAAATATGTCGGTGTAGATGTAAATATAGATATTTACATAGCTACTGATACAGATGTACAGAGATACAAGATGTAGTTCTGGATATAGATATAAATGGATATAGAATATAGGTATAGATTATAGAAGTGTGTGGATATAGAGGCGTACAACCGTGTCTGCCCAGAAGGGTCCTGGTTTATGAGTATTGTTCCGACATGATTACTGAGACTATATCCTTTTGCTCTAAATATGTTCTCATTTGGGTGAACCACGTTTAGAAAATTCTTGGGAGACCTAAGGTTTCATGAAACCTTGACACCTGACCTGTGAGATAGTGAAGGTACATTGAGGAATCTACTTTTATAAAAATAGGTGAGTTTCACAGGAAGTGGGGTTGCCACATCCTGTGTCTAGTCAACCAGCATTTGGTCCCCATCATCAGACTATAAGACCTCGGTTGTTTTGGCTTGGTAATGGAGTCCAACCCATGCCAAACCTCCTATGTTATGTAGCTTCAATCATCACCCCTAGGGTTACCCAGCCCTATCAATGTGTGTTCAGCTCAGTTCACCTCCACCCTTCCCTGTCATACCCTCCCCACTCAGCATCTTTAGTAATGGCTATCAGCCTCTTCGTCTGGCCATGTGCTTCCTATAAAAGCACTCCTTGGCCCGCCCAACATAAGTCCACCAAACATTTATTGAACACTACTATATGCTGAAGATTCCAAGATTAGTAAGGCAATTTCTTAGCTTCCAGGATCTCAAGAGTATGGTGGTCATGATAGGCCTGCCATCATTCTCAACTGAGCAAGGTCCGTTTAACCTCCTTAGAGACACATAATATGTATAACAGAGACAAGGGAGCCCTGTGTGTTAGTAATGTACCATTTTTGAGTTAAATGGGGGCAAAAACATGCCTGTTGGACTGTGTGGCTGGGGATGCTTCATGGAGCAGTGATGTGCTTCATAAATCTGGCACTGTGGCTTTTGAAGACTGAATGAGTAAGTAAACCATGATCAAAACAAGTATTAGAACACCAGGTGGCAAGGTAGATGATGATGAAGACTCAGCCCCGTTGAAGTCTGGGGATCGAAATGTAGGGGATAGGAAATGAGTTTTCAAGTTCTACATTTGAGAGGCTTCTTTGTTTTCTTCTTCTTTTGTCTAGCTCCAGAAAAGAATAATCTGAGGAAATGAAAGCCGTTTGCATGCCCCACCTCCCTTTTTTGTTAATCACAGCAGAAGCAGCACGCCCGTGATGGTAGGACTCTGTCATCCTGGAAAATGGAAATAGCCTATTTTTGCCTCTCCTTGCTTGTGAACCCAAGAATCATCCCCCTTGGCTTTACCTACTTAGTATAATTCGCGTGTCCCTGAGAGGAAAGAAGCAATTGATTATCAGGCATTCTTTGGTACTTTTAATGTTATTCTTTGGGTGTTGTTTTGCTTTGTTTTTACCCCAAGATATCGTAAGAGAGTCTTATTCTTATTATAAGAATACTTGCCGTATTCTGTCGATAAGTCCCTTAATCTGTTCTCTTTTAAGAGTTCTCTTAAACTTTTCCTTCTCTAAAAATTAAAAAAAATAGAAAGTCAGCAAGAATGAAGTTGTGGAGTCGGATTTGGACATTGTGGTGGTACCCACCATTCCCCGTAATATTTGTGTATTTGAAATAGATGTCAGTTTCCTACTTTACTGATCCTGCATTATTAAAAGACCTCCAACAGGGGCACCTGGGTGGCTCAGTCAGTTAAGGGTCTGACTTTTGGTTTCTGCTCAGGTCACGATCTCACAGTTCATGGGTTCAAGCCCCACTTTGGGCTCTGCGCTGACAGCGCGGAGCCTGCTTTGGATCCTCTGTCTCCCCCTCTCTCTGCCCTTGGGCTCCCCCCCCCCCAAAATAAATACACATACATTTTTTAAAAATCGACATCCAACAAAGGACAAATGGATCTGGGTGATTACACAAGTTGTTACCCTTTGATTCTGGGAATGAAATATGCAAGGTTTTTATGAAAATTTAAAGGTATGCCAAGGATACAAACAGGAGAGATTTATTTCAGGGGGCTTGCTATATTATGTTGTGACTTTTCAACTGTTCAGAGTTACGAATTAGCATTATGTTGGAGAAGAAACAGTTTGCCTTATTTTTTGTGTTTCTGATGAAGAATTCTTAAATAAAATACATTGCTTCCAAGTATACACGATGAATTCTTCATAAAACGCAAAAAATTTCCTCATGGCAAGAGCAAATGCCATTTAGTTAAATGAGTTCCTTTAGGATCCCAAGCATCCATTTAAGTGAGGGAGGTATATTATAATTTTGGAATCGGAGGAACAAACTAAATGTGATAACATCATTACATGCAATGAAAGGTAATTATGTCGTGTCAATGCAAAAGCTTTCCCGGCTGAACATTAGGGGCTGTTTATTCCCTTCATTGGAACAGATTTGTTTTCTTTCGAATCTGACAAAGCACCTATCTGCTGAGTTAATAATTACTGCTCCCAGCTGGAAGATAAGTTTGCAGAGTTGATGGAAGTGCTTTTAAAAGGAAGCCTCCGAAATGACGCTATCATTCCTGTTCTAACCTGGCATATGGCTCACAGAGCTGCGCTAGGCAGGCTTCTCGTGTATCAGAGTCTGTTTCGATTTCTCTGTACATTTGTTCTAGACATTTTGCTGGGTTACTGAATCTGTCCATCACTCGTGCATACATATCTCAAACTCTTGGCTTTTTTTGTCCAGCCCAGCCGAAGTATTGTAATGACCTGAATTTCCTCGGGCCGCTTGATGACAGGGAGAGTTGGGACACACACAGTCAAGCAGAGCTGGGGACAGCAGGTTGGGTGGCGAACGGGATTGGTTCCTTCTTCTACTGAGCGTTTTTGCAGCCTCTAGGGATGTCCGTGAAGTGGGTCACGAAGGCCGTTCAGGATCACAGGGACAGCCAAACTGTGAAAAGGAGGAGCACCTGGAGGACCAGGTTTGTGTCACAGCCTGTAATTGAAATAGTTGCTTGAGGCTGCTACCACCTCTTGATTCTTTTGAGTGGCCTCTGGAGCTCTTTTGGGATTGACCCAGCCCTCGCAGAGAGCAATTTTGATATCATCACCTAAGGCCGGGGCCCAGGCAGGAGATTCTGGCCTGTGCCAAATGCCAAGTGGCCTGTGTGGTTGTTTCTGCCATGTAAATTGGCTGACCTGAAGGGAACATGGTATGACCTTTGTGGCACACGTCTTCTCCATGTGGTCTGCACGCGTGCATCAGAGCAGGAGAGCACGGCTGCTTATGGAGAGTCTCACTGTGGTCCCTCAGGGCTTCGAAACCACAGTCCCTGCCACGCCCTTGTCCTCTCTCTCCTCTCAAAGCCTCCATGAATCCTTGTTATCAACTGCCATTTTCTGGAGAAGAGTCTCTTCAGTTGGGCGGATGATGACGAATGGCAGTACTTGTTTGTGCCGGTGGTCGCGCAGATGAGCCTGGGTCCAGAGTGGGCATGTCACTCTGCCGTTTCATGGAGGATGTCCCTCTGTGACTCCAGGAGCACAGGCTGGGCATCGGCAGTTCAGATGGTGAAGGCCGCGAGAGACTCTCCAAGATGACTATTTGATCTAACAGAGGCCCGTGAGTATACAGGGCCAAACACATGATTTTCAGCACCCGCTGCAGACCGAAAATCAGCTCCCTCCCTCAAAGAGCTGGATAAATGTGCTCATAACAGTACTAAAATATTTCCTACTTTTACATTTGACACCATTCTATGTAAGGAAAAGTAAAAATTTTTAATTATTAGCATGAATCTTACTGATGACTTTTTGATGGAAATGTAAGAGCTTTTCACTCGTATGCAGAATCACTGACATTACACAATTTGTATTTCGTGGCTTATACGTTTATATGTGTTTCATCCCAACCCAAAAAGCAGAAATGGTATACAAAATTCACTTAACAGTTTTTCTTTTACTTCTCGGTATGAGGACACTCTACCCAAACTCCCTACCTTTGGCTAGGTCTTAGGTCAAGAAGAACTGAAAGGAAATGTAACTATGGGTTGCCCTATCTTTCCCTTTCCTTCTCTGTCTTCATTTTCGGTAGGTCAATGGCCAATACAGGGAAGGAAGACAAGTAAGAAAGGATGTGACAGGATTGCTTGGTCATTCATTTTTCTTAGAAGGCTATAACTGCTAAAGACTGATTAGCCTTCAGCCCTCACCTCCCAAGATCACCTATTGATTTTTTTTTTTTTTTTTTATCATTTTCTTCATGTGGTCTTTTCAATAGATACCTAGCAAAGAGGACAGATTACTTCTGGGTATTGACTCCCTCAGAAAGTTCTCTCTCTGCCCTGTTAATGATGTGATTTCTCACCAAAGGATAGACACTTTTCTTCCTCCACCCCGACACTTATTTCTGTAGGCCAAATCAGCAAACCTTTTCTGTAAAAGGTCACATTATATATATTTTAGGCTTTGGAAGCAATGTGGTGGCTATCACAACTCAAAGCAATGCAACCCTGCCATTGTAGTGTGAACACAGCCATAAGAAATATGTCAATAAATGGATATGTAAACAAATGTATAAATAAACTGTGTTCTAATAAAACTTTATTTACAAAAGCAAGCTGGGGGCCAAATTTGTCTTGTGGGGTGGAATTTTTTCACACCCTCACTCTAGAGTATCTTGCATTTGACCCCATTCTTATTATTTCTAGTTCACTATCTGATAAATTTATACAACCCTCCCATGAAATGGGAAGCTGCCATTTATTTTATGCACAATGGAATTTATGGTAGACATTGGTAAAGTGCCTTTTCTCAGGTACTGTTAGTAATGCAAAGTTCCATGGTATATTCACTGTAAGTAAGGACTTTTTGCACAGCTCTCACATTCGTGACCTACCTCTAAGTAGGGTTGTAGGAATAGCACCATCAAAATTCAACAGAGAAGGAAAACCTTCACTGTTAGAATGTCATGACTCTCTCCACTTCCTCGTGATGGGGGCTGAGGGAGAGGAGGTCAGCCGATCACAGGGTTTGCAGCTGCTCCCATAGCCACTCAGACCTTTGTGGGAGGGGTTGAAGGGAAAGCAACAATAGCAACCTAAAACCCAGTCACAATGGAATGCCAAAAGCAAGCGCAAATAATTATTAGGGAAGTGAAAATTACATAGCAACTTGTCACTAGTGGTCCACAGAGAAACAGACCCATTGTATTTTGAAAAAGTTAATTGTCCATAGTGTTTTGAAGTAATACTGCTCATTTTCCTTGAGGAGTTTTATAACGCTCCCATATAAAAGTCCCCAATTCACTTCTGGTGATGTTCTGTTCTAAGATATTCTCTTGGCTTCTGTGACATCATTCCCTTCCTTTTGCCGCAAACTCACTGCTTCTCTTGTCTCCTCAGCTAGTTCTTCTTTTTGAGCTCAATGATTAAAGTTCAGTTTCCCACATTATCATGCCTACATTTCTACTTGGAACTCACAAAACATTTAAGGGATTTTTTTGATTTCAATATCTTGATACTATTTCATTTCAGTCCACAAAGTACTGGAAACTCATGACTGTGCCCCTACAAGAGATGAAGGAGGTTAATCGGGGTTGGGTTGCATGCCTAGAATTTTTTCTGGGCCATAGTAGGTAGTCAATAAATACTTTTGAGAAAAATGTTTAGGTGTATGTATCTATAAGTAGATAGACGGGTGACTTAATGGATGCATGAATAGAACTTTTTCTGAAGCATTATATTCAGTAGATTGTTCGGAATAATTCTGATGGTTAACTCAGTTAATATAGTATCCCAATAATATTCTGCTGTATAAATTTCACTACCAGAATTTGAGCACATAGATAAAGCCCTATATTTCCTAAAAGAACCTTGAGACCTTGAAAGGTCATCACGTCCTTGTCACTGATTCGTATCATAGTGTGCCTGTTTATCAAATATCCAAAATTCAGAATGTCATGAAAGGGAATTTTGCAAGTAGTGTAACTACACTGTATCCCATCAGCAAGTGGATTAGAACCCTAAAAGACAGAAATTGGGTGGTCAGAACTCTTGGGCTAGGATCCCAGCTCTTCTCAGTACTAGTTGTGTAATGGTGGGTAATCATTTGGAGACTGTAGGCCTCGCCTCACTTTTGTCATTAGAAAATAGTGTGTTTGGACTAGAAAACAGTGTAATTTGGGAATCTAGTGAGTTATGAGCAAGAGAAAATTCCTAACAAGTTTGGCTTTAATAATGAAAAGAATTTTTTGTTTTATGTCACTGAAAGGTAGTGGTAAGACGCTCATAGGTAAGAGAAGCCTAAGAAAATATGACGACTAAATGTGATGTGATACCCTGGGTGGCACTGTAGAACAGATAAAGGACATTAGGTGTAAACCCACGGGTAATCTGAATGAAATATGAGCTTTAACTAGTAATAACATATCAGTATTGGTGCACTGATTGTGAAAATTTTCCCATGCTACTGTAAGATGTTAACAGTAGACAAAACTGAATGTCAGATAAAGGAGAACGCTATAATTTTATCAATGGTCTAAATGGTCTAAAATAAGTGTGTATATAAGCAGTACTCAAAGTGGGGTGATGCCAACAAGATACCAGTCCATGATGCTTTACCACCTCACTCTCCCACAGAGAAACTGTGTTTCTATTATGGAGGAATATACCTTTGTGAGAGTCGTAGAGACCAATTAAGAAGTCGTAGTACCCTGACCAATGTAAAGCAAAGAAAGAGTTCAGCAAAAGAGATAGTTAAATTCATGTTGGTTTGCGTACCTGTCCATGTTCCTCCCCCTATGTGAACTACTGTGGTGCAACTAGCGAGACACCGCCTACACCAAAGATCCTTACTCAGGACAGAAACAACAGAGCAGTCCTTGCACCCAGTCTTCTAGCTTGTCTTGGGGCTTCCTGGGGGGCTGTAATCCTTCTCCCCTGACTTGGAGTGCTGATTGGACTAAAGATTTTGTTTGAAAGCTCTTGAAAACAGATGCTATTGGGATGGACTCTTAGAACTTCAGATCCATTGGCAGGTGTCTGGAGGAACAAGATATCATGGGTTTCTGAGAAGGCAGAACAAGCTGCCCCCTGAATTTCAAATGACTAAAATCAGGGGCACCTGGCTGGCTCAGTCGGATAAAAATATGACTTCAGCTCAGGTCATGATCTCACAGTTCATGGGTTTGAGCCCTGAGTCAGGCTTCATGCTGACAGCTCAGAGCCTAGATCCTGTTCTGGGTTCTGTGCCTCCCTCTTTCTCTGTACCTCCCCTACTTGATCTCTCTCTGTCTCTCAAAAATAAGTAAACCTAAAAAGAAATTTTTTTTTAAATAAAATGACTTTAAAAGTCACACTCACAAGTCCAGAGAAGACACATTCTCAGGAAATGGTTGAAATATTCTAGGGTCTGTATCTGGGCTGACCAGTGAAGTATTTCCCTGGATAAAACCCGTCTATAAAGGCTGGAAGAGATTTTTTTCACCCCAAATGCCCACTTCTCAACAACAATAAAGAACAGTGGCATACTAAGATACAGGGAAAGTGGGCCAAATGTAACAACAAAATTAAATGCTAGAAACTGGCTCTAATGAAATATACATTCATGTGCATGTCTTTGTTTCACATATCATAATAACTGTCATAAAATGTGCCATGAGCTAAATGAGAACAGATATAGAGACAGCTAAATGAAACAAGAAAAACACTGCATGAACAAAATGAGAATATCAATAAAGAGATAGAAACGATGACATACTCCCAATGGAAATTCTGGTGTTGGAAAATACAATAACTGCAATGAAAAGAACACTAGAGTAGATGAACAGCAGACTTGATCAGGTAGAAAAAAAACTGGGTGAAATTGAAGACACATTTGAAATTGTGGAGTCAAAATAGAAGAAAGGAAAGTAGAATGAAGAAACAGGAAGACAGGCTTAGAGACCATGAGACACTAGTAAGCAACGTTGTATTCATTTTGGAAATCCAGAATGAGAAGAGGGTCAGAAGTGGGCCGAGACTTTATGTGAACAAGTAATAGTGAAAACTTCCCAAATTTAAAGAAATATCCATAGTTATTAAAGAACCTCAAATAACTTTAGGATAAATTCAAAAAGTCACACAGCTAGTCAGATAATAATCAAACTGTAAAAGTTGAAGGCATGGGGCGCCTGGGTGGCTCAGTCGGTTAAGCGGCCGACTTCGGCTCAGGTCATGATCTCACGGTCCGTGAGTTTGAGCCCCGCTTCGGGCTCTGTGCTGACCGCTCAGAGCCTGGAGCCTGTTTCGGATTCTGTGTCTCCCTCTCTCTGACTGTCCCCCATTCATGCTCTGTCTCTCTCTGTCTCAAAAATAAATAAATAAACGCTAAAAAAATTTTTAACAAAATAAAAGTTGAAGGCAAAGAGAAAAATGTTAACAAGTAGGAAAAAAACCCAACTCATCATGTACAATGAAGTTTTTATAAGGTTATGAGTGAATTCTTCAGCAAAAACATTATAGGCTAGAATGAGCAAGATGATACATTTAAATTGCTGAAATAAAAAACATAGTTTTCAACCAGAATACTGTATCCAGGAAACCTGTCCTTCAAAAATGAAAAAAATCACGACATTCTAAGAAAAACAATTCCTGAGGAAATTCATTACCACAAGACCTAGTCTTTAAGAAATATTGAAAGGGATATTTCAAGGTGAAACAAAATGATGCTAAACCTTAACCAAAAGTCAAATGAAATTATAAAGTTCTCCAGTAAGGTAAGCATGTTGACAAAAGTAGCTTCTTCTCTTAATGTCATTTTCATGCATCAGTTCGGTTTTAATTCTTGTATAGAACTTGAATAATGAAAACATTTTAAAAAAGCACTAAGTCTATGCAAATGAGTATGTAACATGTAAAGATGTGATTATGTTGTTATGAGTTTAAAATAGAATGTTATAATATTACAATGTTTTATGTAATTGTAATGATAACCACAAAGAAATTACCTATAAGATATATAATAAAATGGCATTAAGAAGGGAATGAAAGCATGCGAGTATAAAATTCCATGAAACACAAAGGAAGCTAGTAAAACAGGGAAAGAGAGATTTAAAAAAATACAGCTCATATAGCGAAAGTTAAGTCCTTCTATGCCAGTAGTTACTTAAAGTACAAATAGATTAAACTCCCCAATTAAAAACATAGGTAGAAGGTGTTTTAGAAACACAGACTCTGAATATGTGCTGTCTGTAAGAAACTCACTTTTGATGCAATGATAAAGTGAAAGTATGGGAAAAACTTAAAAGCAATCTGTACTCAAAAGAGAGAGGCAGTGGCCATCCTAATATCACACAGAATAGATTTTAAGTCCAAAAGTGTTTCAGGAGACAAAGAAGGATATTATATTATGATAAAATGACAATTGTCCAAGAAGATGTAATAATTACAAGTATTTATATAACAAACATGGAAGCTTCTAAATATATGAAGCAAACATTGACAGCATTCAAGAAAGAAATATATAGCAACACAGTGATAGTTCGAGACTTTCAATAGCCCACTTCAATAATAGATAGAAAGAAGATAAATAAGGAAACAGAGTAATTGCACCTAGCAGTCATAACCAGAATATTGTACCCAACCACAGCACAATATACATTCTTAAGGAATCTTTCAAACATTTTCCAAGATAGACTATATGTTAGGCCTAAGAGAACTCGCAATAAATCTTAGAAGAATGCAATTATACAAAAATATCTTTTCAGATAACAATGGAATGGAAATAGAAATCAGCAAAAGAAGGAAAACTGGGAGACTGAGGAGTATGTAAAAATTAAACAGTGCACATAACCAACAAATTGGTCAAAGGAAATGTATCCAGGGAAATTATAAAATACAGAGTGACAAGTTAAACATGAAAACTCAACGTATTAAAACTTATGTGATACAATGAATGCAGACCTAACAGGGAAGTTTATAGCTTGAAAATATATACTAAAGAAAAAAGGGAAAATATTCTGAAATCAATAAGCTACCTTTACACCTCAATGAGCTAGGAAAACATGAACAAATTAATCCTAAAGCTAGCAGAAGGAAGCGAATAATAAAGATGACAGCACAAATTAATGAAATGGAAAATAATAAACCAAGAGAAAAAATTCAATAAAACCAAAGTTGCGCTACTTTTAAAAGATCAATGTTATTGGCAAGCTTTTATCTAGATTAATAAAAAGGAGAGAAGGCTTAAATAAATAAACTCAGAAATGAAAGAGGGGACATTAGAGTCAATGTCACAGAAATGAAAAGGAATACTAGAGAATACTTTCAGCAACTGTATGTCAACAGATTGGATAACAAGAAATGGGCTGCTACCCACAAAACAAAACAAAAGAAAAAAGAAGAAGAGAAAAAATAAATAAAGCTAGAACTTGTAAATATGGGGCCCATGGGTATTTCAGTCATTTAAGCGTCTGAGTCTTGGATTCCACTCAGGTCATGATCTCATGATCCCTGAGTTTGAGCCCCGTATCGGGCTCCATGCTGACAGTGCAGAGCCTGCTCTGGATTCTCTCCCTCCTTGCTCCTCCCCTGTTTGCACTCTCTCTTGCTCTCTCTCTGTCTTAAAATAAATAAATAAACTTAAGAAAACTTGAATAGTGTTTACTAGTGTCTGTGGTAAGGACAGAGAGTTGTTTTTCAATGAGTATATATATTTAGTTCTGAATGGTGTCTCAATTCTGGAACTGTTACCCAACAATGTAAATATACATAACACTAGTGAACTGTGCACTTTAAAATGTTCAAGATGGAAAGTTTCACGATACATGGTTTTTCCATGATAAAAAAAAAAAAAATCTATACCAAGTATTAGCACCAGCTTCGGAAGAGGTTTAAGAAGCGCACAGAGGTATCAGGGCTTTGCTCCCCATCTCTGAATTCTCTCTGTTCTGTCTTCACCCTCCAGTTTCATTTCTCTTGAATCCAGTCCCCTCCGGTACTAGCATTCACCATCCACAAGAGAGAGATAAGCTGTGTCCCCACATTCTGCAAATCAACCCCTGGGCTCTCACTGCTGGAACTGGCGTAGGCCACGCACAATCCCCCTTCAGCAAATCACAATGGGTGGAGGTACGGGAAATGCTGGTTGGCTTACAACCAACAGGGCTTGCCCTGGAAGTGTAAGTAGAGTCAGTCCTGCCTGTACCAGTCGGGAGAAGGGTCATTTTCTGCTGATACCAGGGGTCAACAAATTTCTGTAGTGGGGCCATATTAGAATTACTTTTCCTTTGCCGGTCATGTGGTTTCCCTGCAGCTATTCAATTCTGCCATGATAGCATGAAAGCAGCCATAGACCTTAAATAAATGAATGTGGCCGTATTCCAGTAAAACTTTACAGATACTCAAACTTGGATTTCATATAATTTTCATCTATCATGAAATGTCATACTTTGTTTTTTCTTAACCATTTAAAAATGTAAAACCATCTTAGCTCACAGATGGCTGGTAGGATTTGGCCCACAGGCTGGAGCTTGCAGATTCCCTGTTCAAGATAATCTGTCCAAATGCCTTTTAGCTCTTGAACAAAGGCATTTCTGTGTGAGTTGCAGCAAGGCGTCTGGAAGGTCATGCAATCTCTTTTCCTTTTACCTTGTGCACTGAATTGTCATAACTTTTGGTTGACATAGAACACTTGGCACAGACAGGACAATATGCTGTTCAATATTAGGGAGAATGACTCTTCTCCACCATTATTGGAAATTAAAGGGATATCTTCAAATCTGCAGGTACAAATTAGAGACTTAGGTTCAAACTATTGTCGGGTTGCAATGCAATCGATCTCCTGTTTTTGTTCACTTTTACACATGTCTTTTTGTCTGGCTTAAATATTTAGTAGACTCCAGCTGTCTTGAGAAAGATCTATTTCTTAATGGCTTTATTTTCCAGTCACTGATCAGAGGGCCATTATGTAAATGATCGAAATAAGTATTCAAAATGTGGGTTTCAAGTACTTTAGTGTCACAGGGTGACACTGGAGAGAGAGGAATTGGAGATAGAGCTGAACAGTAAGGAGCAGAGGAAGAATAAAGTCAAGGAAGCTTTTAATTTCCTACAAGGAGAGGGTTTATCTGGATCTCTGGAGGAAGATGAAAAGAAAACAGGCTTGGGAGCGAACAAACTTCATTGGAATAGCATTGGTGCTGTAGGAGTGCAATGATCTGTTTTAAAACTAAAATTGGCAACCGTGGAATGATTTGGTCAGATGTATTTTGGCAGCCTTTGAATTGCAGTCCAAATACTTTAGCACATATAATGACTTTTTAAATTTGTTCACTGTTTATGTCCCTCCTACTTGTAAAAAATATCTGCCTCAACTAGCTTGTGGGGCTCTCAGTGTGAATTATGATGGCACAGAATTTGGACTCTTGTGTACAGTTTGTGGCACCTTTGTGATATTATTCAAGGGTTTCAGGGTCCTGCAAGAAAGCTAGATTTCAAGCACAATGTGGTTCTTTGGCTAAGCTCCAATCGTAGGGGCTCTAATCTGAGGTGGTTCATGATGAAAGACAGCTGATTAGGTGGTGCACATGAATCGTTTCCCTGGTGTAATTTTCAAACAGGGTCAAAATGCCACTGAGGGACAGGACGGTGAAGGACTAGGTGAGATTCACCTTCATCGGCAATAATGTATGTATCAAATAGGGATCAAACTGTGTGCTCTTCACAAAGCTCACTTGTCCTAATACCAGCAGATTAAAATTATAAACTGTAGAATTTTTTTTATAGCAATTGCTTGAACATGAAGATTTCCTCGTGCCTAGTAAACAGTTCCTTCCTTTCAAGCTCTTCTGAGCCACCCTTATGAGATACACTCAAAGAACGTAGTGAGGGTTAGTTTTGATCCTAGATCTAAATGTTCCCATGATGGTTTTGCTGATTATCTGTTTTCTCTAGGCTTCGTTATTGCATTTTTATTTCCTTTCTTTTCTTTTCTAAATTGGAGGATTCCCCCATTCCATGGGAATAGTAGCTCCTCCCCAAAATATCCTACAGCCTGCTTCCCTTTCAATTTATACTTTATAATCTCCTAACGACTAGGAAGCCAGTTGAATGAGGTTGTTAGAATTATAAATAAATTAAACATTAATAGTCTGTAAGCTAGATCCTCATGGTCTCTCAGGAAACAAGAGACAGGTTTAGTGGTAAGGTTGCGTATATTTCCTTGATCTCCTCAGAGACTCTTTTGGTTTACCTTGCCATGTCCTTTCCAAGACTTGATTTTTGTATTCCATCTAGTTGCGTTGATAGGAAAGTGACTTCCAATTAATGTTATTATACAGGGTTTTTTATTAGTTGGGGGAAAGAAAGCTAAGATAGAGGAAACCTTGGTGGTTAGGAGTGTAACCTCTGGAGTTAGGCTGCTGGTGCTGAATCTTCCATTTCACTTTCTGGTCCTATGATGTTCGACAAGATGTATAATCTTCCTGCCTTCTTTTACGCATCTGTCGAAAGAGCATAATAGTAGCTCATATTTCACTGAATATTAAGAAGGTTAAATGCCTTATTCATTTTATGGTATGAATAGGAAATATTCAAGTGTTAACATTATTATGATGAGTATCATCATCATCATTATTATTATTTTCATTGGGAAGAGATCGAGTTGGGGAAAAAGTAAGAAAGCGGGCTCTCCCTACAGACTTCAAGTTAAATATCATCGCTGGGAATGGTGCCTTGAGACATAGGATCTGTACTTTTCTTTCCTATTACCTGTCTTTTTGAAATATACATACTTCCAAATAAAGCATGATATTAGTAAATATATTAATCGGCAGTCTGCAGAGAAACAGAACTCATAGGACGATCTGTTATCTGCAAGCTGGAGACTCAGGAAAGCAATGGTGCAATTTTAGTTCCAGGCAAACTGAGTCAATAAGTACCATTGTGAACCTGAGGCCTGACAAACGGGCGTGCCAACGTCCAAGGACAGGAAGAGAAATGGGTGTTTCTGCTCAAGCACTGACAGCAAATGTGCCCTTTATTCCCCTGTTGGTTATATTCAGGCCCTCACTGGATTGGATCATGCCTCCCTGCATTGGTTAGGATGATTTTCTTGATGCAGTCTACCAATTGAATTTCTGGCATCAAAACACTTATCTCATCTGAAAACATCATCAGAGACACACCCAGAAATAATTTTAGCCATTATCTGGGCATTTCCTAGCCCAGCCCAGTTGACATGAAATGCACAGAGTTTACGGGAGAAACTGAGAATAATGCAATGATAGTAGGGGATTATAATGACCCACTTTCATCAGTGGATGGATCACCTAGGCAGAGAATTAATGGGGAAATAGCAGACTTTAATAGTGGACCAGGTGTTCCTAACAGACGTGCGGTGTGTGCCATCCAGCAGTAGCAGAGTATATTTTCTCAGGCATGCATGCAGCATTTTCCAAGATGGATCAAAAGTTGGACTGTGGAATAGGTCTTGACAAAACTGGAAGGATTGAAATCATATCTAGTATCTTTCCACACAGTGGTATGAAACTAGAAATCAGTAGCAGGGGGGAAATGGGAAAATTCACAAATGTCTGGAAAATGGACTGCACACTCCTGGAAAGCCAGTAAGTCAAGGAATGAATCAAAAGCGTATCTTGCCATAGGGAGAAATGGAAACACAACATGACAGAACATGTGCGTTGCAATAAGGGAAGTTCTAAGAGGGAAGTTTGTAACAATAAGAAAAGTTTCAAATAGGCAAGCTGACTATGCCACGAGGGATGAGAAGAAGACTGGGCTTGGCCCAGACTTGGCAGAGGAAGAGAAATGGTAAAGACTAGAGGAGAGATAAATGTAATATAGACTAGAGACACAATAGATAGGATCAATGAAGCTGGGACTTTGTTTTGTGGAAGGATGGACAGAACTGAGAAGTCTTTAGCTAGAATAACCAAAAGAAAAAGAGAGAAGACTCAAGTGAAGGAAATAATGAATAAAACATGGGACACTGCAGCTGATAATTGCAGAGGCGTAGAGGATTATAAGAGACTACTCTAAACATTTATATACTGATGAATTGAATGACGTAGCACATGTGGATAGAAACACACAGCCTGCCAGAACAATCTTCAAGAAATAAAAAAATCTGAATAGGCAAATAATGAGTAAGAAGATTGATTCAAAACCTCCCAACAAAGAAAGGTCTGGGACCAGATGGCTTAGTGATCAATTCCACCAAATATTTAAAGAAGAATTAATGCAAATTCTTCTCAAATTCTTGCAAAAATTGAACAGGGGGAAAGGATTCCAAATTCATTTTACAAGGCCAGTACTACCCTCACACCAAAGCCAGATAAGGACACTACAAGAAGAGAATATAGCAACATGATTCTAAAAGTCCTCAAGAAAATACTAGCAAATCTAATTCAACTGCATATCATGAAACAAATCAGTATGCAACAATGAGTTTCATTTTTATACACAATGAACTCTCTGTTAGAGAAGTTAAGAACACAATTGCATTTTAGTACATTGAAAAGATTATACACCTTGACCAACTGGGATTTATCTCTGGATGCAAGGATGGTTTAACATCCACAAATCAATAAACATTATACAACACATTAAAAGAATGAATAATATCAAACATCTGATCAACTCAATAGATAGATTAAAATGCATCTATAAACTTCAGCATCCTTTCATTATAAAAGCTCTCAACATGCTAAGTATTGAAGGAATGTGCTTTATTATTTTTTAATATTTCTTTCTGAGAGAGAGCGAGAAGGAGGGGAGGGGCAGAGAGAGAGAGAGAGATGGGGTCTGAAGCAGGCTCTGCGCTGACAGTGGAGAGCCCAATTTGGGACTTGAATCCATGGAACCCCGAGATCATGATCTGAGCTGAAGTCAGAGGCTTAACTGATCCCCGACTTAACCACCCAGGCGCCCCGAAGGAATGTAATTGAACATGACATAGCCCATATATGACAGGTCCACAGCTAACATCATACTCAGTGATGAAACGCCGAAAGGTTTTCTCTAAGATCAGCAATGAGATAAATATGCCTAGTCTTACCATTCCTAGTCAACATAGTATTCAAGTTCTCACCATAGTAGTTAGGCAAAAAAGGAAATAAAGGTGTCCGATTTGCAAAAGAAGTTAACTTGTTTCTGTTTGCAGGTGACAGGATCTTACATAGAGAAAACCCTAAAGACCTCCTCGCCCCCCCCAAAAAAAAACTGTAAGAATAAATCTATTCAGTAAAGTTGTAGAAAACAAAATCAATATATAAAAATCAGTTGCATTTCTATATACTAAAAATAAACTATCAGAAAAAGCAAATGAGAACAACATACTTAGGAATAAATTTAAATACGGAGTTAAAAAAATATGTTAACAAAAACTTTGATTAAAGAAATTGTTGAAGACACAAATAAACGGAAATGTATACCCTGTGCATTAACTGGGATAGTTAATATTGTTAGAATGTCTACACTACCCAAAGCAATCTACAGATTTAATTGAATTCCTATGAAAATTTAAATGGCATTTTTCCATAAGAACAGAAAAATCAATCGTAGAATTGGTATAGAAATACAAAACACACCAAAGTAGCCAAAAGAATCTTGAGAAAGAGGAACAAAGCTAGAGACATTACACTTCCTAATGTCAAACTATATCACAATGCACTAATAACGAAAACAGTACAGTACCAACATAAAAACAGACACATAAACCAATGGAACAGAATGGTGAGCTCTTAAATGAATCCCTGTTTATATAGTCAGATAATGTTTGACAAGTGGATCAAGAGCATTCAACAAATGGTATTGGGAAAGGAAACATACGTGCAAAAGAATGAAATTGGGCCCTTACACCATACATAAAAATTGACTAGATATGGATTAAATACTTGAATTTAAGGTCTTAATCCATAAAATTTCTAGAAGATGCCACAAGAAAGAAACTCCTCGATATTGATCTTGGCAATAATTTTTTGGATATAACACAAAAGACTCAGGCAACAAAAGCAAAAATAAAGAAGTAGGATTGCATCAAACCGAGAAGCTTCTGTATAGCAAAGGATGGCTAAAAAAATAAACAAACGACCTATAGAATAGGAAAAAAGAGTTGCAAAGCTTATATCTGGTAAGGGTTTAGTATTTAAAATATGTAAGTAATTTTTACAGCTCACTAGCAAAAATTGAAACAACCGAATTGAAAACGGGCATAGTATGAAAATAGTCATTTTCTCAAAGAAGACATACAAGGGATATCAGGGATATCAAAAGGTGTCCGACCCCACTAATCATCAGGGAAATTCAAATAAAAACTGCAGTGAGATACTGCACACCTGATAGAATGACTGTTCTAAAAAGACAAGAGGTAAATGTTGGTGAAGATGTGAAGAAAAGGGAACCCTCGTGCACCGTCGGTAGGTATGTAAACTGCGACATCCAGTATTGGAAACCCTGTGGAGGTTCGTCAACAATTAAAAATAGAACTATCGTATGAGCCAACAATCCCATTTCTGGGTAAATGGCCAAAGGAAATTAAATCAGAATCTTCAAGACATATATGTTGTCCCTTGTTCATCATATTCTCATTCACAATAATCGAGATATGGAAATAACCTAAGTGTCCACCGAGCGATGAAAGTCAAATTCTAAAAACAGAGTAAGATGGCCAGAGTTTGGGGAGGAAATGGGGAAATGTTGGTGAAAGGTTACAAACTTTCAGTTTTGAGATGAATAAGTTCTGGGAATCTAATATAAGCATGCTTATTGTAGATAATAATACTGTATTATATATTTGAAGTTTGCTATGACAAGATCTTATGTGTCCTTACCCCCCCCCCACACACACACACAAACAAAATGGTAACTTTGTGAGGTTATGGATGTGTTAATTAACATGATTGTGATAATAATTTCACAATGTGAGTGTTTCTCAAATCTTCGTTTTGTACTCCCTTTTAAAAACGGAAATTTAAAATGCAATGATAGAAAGGAAAGAGAACCTTCCCTGAGGAATGGATCTAATAGAACCAGCCATATTAGAGTCTGAATTACTGAGGAACCAAGGTACTGTGCTTCCCAGGCGTGTTTGCATTTTATTAAAGGTACAATGCCTTTAACCATATAATTAAACCTAACAGGTAAAGTTCTGGTCTCAGTGTCCTTCCTCACTATGATCTTTCATTTTTCTGCTCACCCACCAACCCACGTTCCTATATATATAAATACACCCTTACATCTGCTTAACCCCTTTGGTCTCATCATTTTAAAAGAGGAAGCCCCCCCATTCATCAGAACCCGTTGCTTTCTCGATCCCAGGATGCAAACCCTGCCACCGTGTTTGGAACCTGATTTCCTCTATCATGTCATCTCTTTGCTCTGTGTTTAGTAGCTGTGATCCAGGCAACTTCAAGTCGTTATTTAAACATAGAAAAGTTAGTATATTAGAAAAGTAAACGTATAATTAAGGGAAACCACTTTTCCCTTACAGCCTGCTTTGTACCTGTAACTTTTCTTCCTCTATGTAAAATTATTCAAATTAATGGCTCTGCTGTCTCCCCCCCTTGACACCATTCTAGGTCACTAGAGGCTGGCTTGCCACAATGTCCCCAATGAACTGCCTTCACCAAGGTATTAAATGTAGTGAACACGTTTAATTAATTTTTATTGGAAATGTAAACCCCGGCACAGAAATCGTGATACCGGTGCATTCAGTACAGCAGTCTCAACTAGAATGTTGAGTGGGAAAACATGTTGCCAAAGAATGTCTACGATATGCCATTTTATAACGTCTTTAGGCCTGGAAAATATACACTGAGTATAGATATATACACCTGTAATAGATGTCTTTCTTTTCCCTTATTCAAACGTACCTTAACATTCTATAACATTGGCGTATTTTGAGAGTACAGTTCAATGCCTTTTAGTAAATTTGTGCTTGTGTAACTGTCACCACAGTCTAGTTTTAGAACAGTTTTATTGCTCCCAGTATCATTTTCTGCCCATTTGCAAGTTACTCCCTCTCTTCACCATCAACCTCCAGGCATCCGCTCTTCTGCTTTTGTCTGTGCGCATTTCTTTGTTCCTTCTAGACACATCATATAAGTGGAATCATATCACATCTGATCTCTCGCGCCTGGCTTCTCTCCCGTAGCATAAATGTTTTTATGTTTCATCCTTATTTTTACATGTGCCAGTATCACATTCCTTTCCGTGGCCGATTACCATTCCATTGTATGAATATATATCACATTTTGTTTATCTGTCTGTTAGATGATAAACATTTGGGCTGCTTCTGGTGTTTGAACATTCATGAACAAGTCTTCATATGTGAAGATACAACATTATTTCCCTTGGGAGGCGTACCAGGGTTGGAATTACCGGATCATATGGTAACTCTATGTTAATGAAACTGCCGGTTGGTTTCTATTTTATGCTTTAGCCAGCACTGCACAAGCGTGCCAGTGCTTCTTCATATTCACCAATATTTGTGATGATCTGTCTTTTTCAATATAGCCCTCCTAGTGGGCCTCAAGTGCTATTTCACTGTTGTTTTGCTTTGCATTTTCCTGATGATTAAGGATAGTCGTAGGCATAGTGTCCATTTGCATATCTTATCTGCAGAAATATTTATTCAGATCTTGTATCCCTTTTAAAGTAGGATCACCTGCAGTTTCTGGGTTTGAGCCCTTCGTCAGGCTCCATGCGGACAGCTCAGAGTTGTAAGAGTTGTAAGCGTCCCTTATATATTCTGCGTAAAACATTTGTTTTTATTTCCGGAAACATTTTGTCATATATTTTTCTCCATCTAAGTGTGCTATAGTGAGGCAATTTAAACTTTGCGGGCCTTCACAGTGCCTCCTTGTGGGTGCACCACTGATTAGCAATTCCCACCAGCACATAAGCCATCTGCAGCCTCCCCTGGTGGCTTCATTCCCTTGGTGTGACCAGTTCATCAAAGTTTGTCTGTGTCAGTTTCCCAAAAGCAAGAGCTGGTGGGTCTGACATTGGCTGTCATCTGCCCTGAATTGTAATTTTAGGCCCCTTTAGTTCTGATGTTGGCTCACACCCAGAGTGACAGGAACCTATAATGAGATCCTTTCCTGGTGTGTTGTGTTGTGTTTTGTTTTGTTTTGTTTTGTTTTGTTTTGTTTTGTTTTGTTTTTGAGAGAGAGAAAGCCCGAGCAGGGGAGGGTCAGAGAGAGAAGGAGAGAGAGAGATTCCTAAGCAGTTTCCGCACCAGCAGCACTGAGCCCGACATGGGGCTCGAACCCATGTGAGATCATGACCCTAGCCAATTAGGTAGCTCAACCCACCGAGCCATCTAGGCGCCCCCGGTGTATTATTCTTAGTACATTCACAAGGAGCCACTTGGAGCAAGCACAGTGTTAGCCACGGAGCTGGGGAGAGCATGACCCACCGACTGGAGAGAAGTACATTCCTAACGGACTCGAGAGTAATCCTAATGGCATTTCCACTCACCACACGTCTCCCCGTGCATTCTTTTCCCTTTGCCCTCCAGTGCCAACCTTCATAACACTGTCTCTAAATCTTTTACTTATGTGAGCATCGGCCATCTGGTGGTCAAATGTGCATTAAACGTGGCTTTGACAGCGTTGTGCAAATTGTTAATTCATGAACCACGTTGTGTTTCCAAGAGAACTGATGGGCGATAACAGGTTTTTAATTTCTAGAGGAAGTCATATGAGAAAGCGGTCCGATTTTCTGCTACGCCAAAAAGATTTCTTATGCTTTATAATAATACTGTTTTCTTGTACATACATCAGCATACGTATCATTTGGTTGCAAAGGCCCCCCTTCTTACCTACAGTCTGTCTTCATTGCTACATCCAGCTCATGAGTTCATGAGTTTGGAAAGCTCCAAAAAATTAGTAAAGCAATCCATGAAGAAAATAATGGCCTTAGTTGATCATTTTATTTTTTTAGTTATAAACTCCTAATCAGTACATCTCTAGAGAGATAAATATCGGTTGAGTACAATAGCCCCACGTACCTCACAGTGCTTAATTAAAGCTTTTACTGGTTTTTTTTTTTTTTTTTTTTACTTGCTGGAAAATGACCTGTAAGTGGCATTTTTCTGCCTGAGTCTGTGCCCAGAGAAGCCACTAGAGGTGTTTTCCATTATGTGGCCTTCTATTTCTGTTTATTTTATTGGCCATGCTTCTGTTACTGTAAGAAATCCTTGCGAATCTTTTGGGCTTAGGGCTTGCAGTATTAATTAGTCCCTACCCAACATCAGAGGTCTGAGTCACAGTTTGTTTCTTGTCTTCCTTCTTTGCGAAGCACAAGAAAATCACCCTCCTTGAAATGTGGGTGTTTTCTTATTTGTTGGCCTGTTGGTTGATTTGGCTTTGCATTTCCGAGGGCTCCTCCAATCAAGAAAATGATCCTTTCCCCATCTTAACCATCTTCTGTGTGGCAGTAAAATGTATACAATTCCAGCTCAGAATTGGGTCATCATACCTGAAATACCTATGCAACATTCAGTTCCTAACTATCTGGAAGTGAACCACCATAATGTGTGTATTACGTTCATTTATTCTATAAGTAAAATTTACTTGCAGAACTGAGATGTCATGGTTGAAAATTTTCCTAAGGTGTTCAGATGAGGCATCTCAAATTTTCATTCCAAAAAAAAAAAAAAAAAAAAAGTGTTCAAGCTTAGGAAGTGATTTCAGCTTAGTGGAAAGGTGGAAATGTTTTCTCATGCTATCCTTATTGGCATTTAAAAAATTTTGTGTGTTTTCCATCAATCCTGTTAATCAACATGAATCTATTGAGCCATTAATGTATGTCAAAAGACATGTTAGGTATCTTAAGAAATAGGAAAAAAAATAGAAAATGTGGCTCTGGCTTCATGAGCCGAAATTTGTTCATTTATTCTTTCATTCATTTTGCTAATGGTTATTAAACAACCAGTGTGTGCCAGACACATAATTGAGTTGCGGCAAAATAAGCACGCTGTGTATCTAAGAGCTCTACAGGAGATCAAAGAGGACAAGCCTCCAGGAAGAAGTAGCTGGCTGAAGTCTTATCCCCCTCACAATAGCTAATCTTCTGGTGGCTTCTTTCACTTGTGATGTGTCGGCAAAGCCTCCCTGACCTGACCTAGCCTGCACTGGGTTCCTCACATTACAAATACCTGCCAGGGTGAGAAGAAAAATCGCAGCATTGCTAAGTAGAAGTCTCTCGTTGGAAGTATCTTAACCTCGGGTCCAAGGAGTAAGTCTTGACAGCCTAGATGCAGTGTATATAAAAATCCAGCATCGGGATTCCTAAAATAAATTTCACCTTAAAACAACTCTTTTTCATACTCACATTTAACCCAGCATCCAAGATCATCCATAACTATCCTTGAGTCATTTTTATTTGTCAGCCCACTCAGATTGCTATTCTTATTGTATTCGTTGTCTTTGCAGTAGCAAATGAACCCAAAATGTAGTGGCTTATAATAATACACATTTATTATTTCACAGTGTCTGTGGGTCAGCCATTCGGACATGACTAAGATGGTTCCTTCACCCCAGCTTTTCTCACTGGGTTGCACTCAAAAACTCGGCTGATGCTTGGGGCCTCATTTGGACGTTAGAGTAGTTCCTCATTGGCTGATGGGCCTGAGAAGTTGCCCTCTGTTGCTCACCATGTGGGTCTCCCTAGGATGACCTCGCACTTCGTCATAACATACGATCCATATAGACCATAGTGACAGTCTGCTAACAATATGGAAATCATAAGTTTTGTGATCTAATCATAATAGTCGAATCACCTCAACGTTGCATATTTACTTAGAAGCAAGTTGCTCAAAGGGAGGAGATCATGCAAAGCAGTTAATACCACGAGGTAGAGAGTGTTTGCAGACATCTTAGAAGTTGGATCCATAATTATTTCATTCAGCAAACTCGTCAATCATCCATGGTGTCACTAGGGTGAAACTGTGATAATAAGTGGCTTTTGCCCCCAAGACTCTCACAATCAGTTTGTGAACATGAGCACATCAGCCTTTAACTTTAACATGGAAAATTTTACACTAAATCAAGTTCAAAAGACAATAAGCATATGGAAAAAAAGGGATATCTTTGTTCATGAGTGATCCTACCATCGGAATGCCATTTTCTCTCACAGTTACGAATAAACACGCTGTCACTTTGTCTGTGGAACTTTATATGACACTACTCTTTTTCCCAGAAGAGTTGCCTGTTGAGATTGCTGCCATGAAACCCAGTAAGTAGGAAGGGCTTTCCAGGTGTCAAACATAGCACAATGAAAGGCATAGAGAGATGGTATCATTTGACACATTCCAGGAGTAGTGGAACTTATAACTAGAATGTTATGAACTTATGGCTAGAGTGTTGGGGATATGTTTAGGGATAGGGAGTTATTATAGCATAAAATGTGTCTAGGAAGATGAATTGGCATTATGGGAAAGATACATTAAATTCTATAACGTGGGGTGTGGGTGTTACCGTATAGAAAGCAAGGGCCACTGATGTTCTCAAATTCATAGAATTATGTGCTGAGATAGATGCCTTAGAAAAGAACTATAGGAGTAGGATAGAACATTTGCTGGACATACACGACAAGAAAGAAAGATAATATTCCGGTGAGAGTTGATTATGATGTAAAATAAGATAAAGAAAAAAGAAAGCCAAGGAAATGGGATGTTCAAAATGAGGTGTTGTTTCAGGGCTGGAATTGACAGGATTGCCAGATACAGAGAGTCATCCAGAATGAGGGAGGGGCATGGAAGAACCAAGTTTTTCTCTGGAATTTCCATTTTAAGAGAATGGAAGCTTCTTAAAAAGGAACATTGTGCTATTTGAGAACGGAATGTCAATATTTTCATGGTGCCTGGTACTTGATTGTTGGCACTCAGTGGGTTGACAGAAGAGTAGATGATGTATGTTTGATAGATGGATGAATGGAAAAATGGCAGATGGGTGGGATGGGTCTATGGATTGTATTGTCGGTCATCCAAAGGAACACAGCAGAGAAATCAGTTTTGGGGATATGTGAGGAAACGCATAGAAAAAAGGAGTAAGAACTTCAGATGCCCAAAGTGACAGTGGAAAGATTTAGGATAGCAATTAGAAACTTAACTCATGTCTCTTATTCATGTTAATCAATGCTTTCATAGTTTTCATCAGGAATTTGTTATTCCATCTGCTTCCACGAATCTTAAGAATGAACAGTTTCGTTAGAGAATAAAACTCTTTAGGGAGATCATATGACTATTTCAGAAACCTATTACATTTCTCAGCACTTTATTCTAAATATGAAAAGCAACTACCAGTCTGGTCACTGGAGTCATCTAGCATCCCTTCAGTTTTAGTTAGGGACATGGGCTTATTGAATCGATTTTTCCAGAAACTCAAATCAGAAATGTTTTTTTCTTTTCATATCCTACACTAACCTTACCTTCAACTTTCTATCAATGGCATACCCATACTTCTTGGCAATTGGCAGGTTTTTTGGACATCAGATTCTCTGATGCAGTGCTTCTGAACCTTTGAAGTGCATCATCTGGGGATGTAGTTAAAATGTGGATTCTGACTTTGAGGTCTGAGTTGGGGCTTGACAGTCTCTTTTTCTAACAAGCTTCTAGGCATTTCTCATGCTGCTGATCACCCTTTGAATGGCACGGATGGTAAGGTGTCGTTCAATATTGGTGACTTGGCTGACATCAACTATTTTTGGTGACACAGTGAGGTTGTAAGCTGCCTTTCAATCCATAATTTCATTTACCTCCTGCCCTTGTTCATAGCCTCCCTGTGTGAGTTTTTATTATCTATCCCTTCCCTAATGCTTCTAGCTCATCCAACTTAATAATATGTGAGGACAGCTCCAGCTTGCTATCTTTGCCTTCCTCTAGATCCCTAATGAAGCTGTCAAAGCTGACCTTCTCACCATTCCCTCTGCTTTCCCTCACCATTTTTTACCTTAATGCTCTGTTTACAGTTCTTAGGTTTAGTCTTCAGTCTCTTGCTCCTTGAAGTCTTCAAACATCCACAATCAATTAAGGTTCAGAGGTCAGGGATCAAGTCCATTTTTTTTTTAAGGAAGAAATTGAGATCTGATAATTGGCGATGTTGGGGAGGTCCGCGGTGAGTGTAATGAAAGCAAATGAGAAAAGCAGCCAGTGTTGATCACTAGGGAATGTTGGTTCAGCTCAAAACAAGGCAGCTCTAGTCTCAACCCTTCTGCTGAACAATTACATGACCTTGAGGAAATTGCTTACCCTTCCTGAGCCAACGTTTTGTCGGCTGTAAAATAGTACATTAAATTTAAATGATCCTCTATGGTCTGTTAAAATTGATTATATAGAGGCTGATTGAGCCTCATTTCTTCCTTATGTGTCTAAACTAAAAGAGAGTTTCCTAGCATGAGGTTCCTGGATCTCCAAGAACTCTGTGACTAGAAGTCGGAGAGTACATGAACCTTGATTTGCCAAGGAGGAGGGGTATGGAATTATATTTTTTTTTTTTTTTTTAATTTTTTTTTCAACGTTTTTTATTTATTTTTGGGACAGAGAGAGACAGAGCATGAATGGGGGAGGGGCAGAGAGAGAGGGAGACACAGAATCGGAAACAGGCTCCAGGCTCCGAGCCATCAGCCCAGAGCCTGACGCGGGGCTCGAACTCACGGACCGTGAGATCGTGACCTGGCTGAAGTCGGACGCTTAACCGACTGCGCCACCCAGGCGCCCCTGGAATTATATTTTTACTTTCACTGTCCTCTGGCTGTTGGTGAGCATCTTCTTTAATCAGGAATATAAATGACAGAGCATCGTTGTATTTGAAGCGCGTGTGACTGCGTCACCAGTATGAATCACAAATACATATTATGTCACGTTACGGTTTTTGTAGATATCAAACTATCACAATATTTGCCCTCCACATCAACATTTTGGTGCTTCTTAGATCTTCCACTACCTTTTCTCATTGAACATGCTAGTGGAGAATTACATCTATGCACAAGACAGTCCCCTCACTAGAAAGACTTAGCAGTCCCAAATCTCCATAGTGCTGAGATTGAGAAACCTACTGTAGGCTTTTAAGAAACATTATGGTGACTCTCTTTTAGTATAATTAATTTCCTTTGTAACCCTGTGTATTTTATCTTATGCCTTTCCGAACGCTGTTCTTAGAAGGGTTCTCATAGCCTTGCCAGACTGTCATAGGGGTCTGTGGCACAAAATATGTTAAAAACCTCAGTATGGGAAGGAGATAGTAAAGGTCATCTGGATTCAGATCTTCTGGTTTGTAGACTAGGAAACTGAAGCTCAACTATCGGGTCCCCAAGGCAGCCTGACACACTGAAATAAGATAAGGTTCAAGTGCCTGTTTCACCCATATAGCTTAACAGGACTTTCGTCAAATCATTTATATTTTCTTGGTCTTCGTACATTTGGACCTCTGTAACAAGCTACCGGAGACTGAGTGGCTTGAACGATAGAAATCTATTTTCCACATTTCTGGAGACTTTGAAGTCCAAGATCAAGGCACTGGTACATTCGTTGTCTGGTTAGAACCTATTTTTTGGTTCATAGTGGGTACCTTCTACCTATGTCCTTACACTGTAGAAGAAACAAATCAGTTCTTTGTGGCCTCCTTTATAAAAGCACTAATCCCAATCCTGAGGACTCTAGCCTCCTGACCTACTCACTTTCCAAAGTCCCGCCTCATAATGCCATCAATTTGAGGGTTAGGATTTCCACATATGAAATTTGGAGTGACACAACCATTCGGACCATAGCATCTTGGAATCCGTTTTCTCATTTACACGATGGAAAAAATTGTCCTTTACCCAGAACCTGCAAACTAGGGCCCAAGGGCCAATTTCAGCCTACAGCCTGGTTTTGTCCACATCTGCTTTTACCGTACAATGGCAGACTTTGTTTGCAACATGGACCATGCTGCCCACAGTGCCCAAAATATTTACTATCGGTCCTTTCTCAGAAAAAGTTTGGTCATTGCTCGCTTAGAATACAGCTGTAAGGATGAAAGGACACAGGACATAAAGATTTAGCTCATTCCCTTGTCCAGGCTGAGCCACCTAATAGGATTTTTGTCACCTTTCACTTGTTGGTATAAGATCTTTGTGGGTCTAAAGGCAGCTTTTATTTACAGAAGAGGTTCCTCGGGGGCTTGTCTTGTTCAAATAATCATCTTTCCATGCCTTACATTTTAACTAAATTTATTTAGATTTCAAGTTTAAATGAAAAGACTATTTATCTTCGTAGGTCGAGTTCCTTTAATTCTTATAAGGCCATCTAACACCGAATTTGTGCAGACGCTTTTACCAAGAAATATTGATATGGTTATTTTCAGTCTCTCTGTTATTTCGGCTTTCAGTTCTAAAGCTTCCCAGGTTTTAAACATGCTGAACACTTAGGAAGTGAAATGCAGTGTCAGTTTCTGAGTCTTTTGACTGGAGATTTCAACACATCCAAGGCGATTTTTTTTTTCTTTTACACAAACTAACATACTGTCCCATGAAATCTGTGGGTTGCCTTCTCAGCTCACTGGCGATTTTGACCAACCAGCAATTTCAGCCGGGAACTCCCCACCAGATCCTTCTCAGGAACCTTAATGGGTTGTCCTACTCCCGTGTGCCTGGATGCTGTCCTGAAGCCCACAGATTTACAGCAGCGTGATCAGGCCGCCCAGCTCCCTGCAGTTGAATTGTATATAATAACTAGTCCTTTCTTCTCCATTGGCACTGAAAGTCCCACCCAGATGAATCCACTTGATTGAAATTCACAGAGTTTCGCTTCTATGTAAGTGGAAATGCCCTTTCTGTGTTAACTGGAGCATTTTTGAACTTGGGGCAAAATATTGTTTCTTTTATATTCTTAGCACCCACCATGTTCTTGGATATTTAAATCCGATCCTCTTGACTTGTCTACCTGGCTGTCCAGCCTGTTAACCAAAACTTGTAAAGCTCTTTTGTTAGCATATCGAATCATAGAATTTTGTTGATTCTAAAGACGTTCTCTGCTCCTTCAAACTCCGGCATCCATTCCCCCTGGATCGGCTGCAGAATAAGTGCTTTTCTCATTTATGTCGTCTTGTCATCAGGACCAAAGTGTAAGATACTTCAAAGTCTCCCTGGATGCTGTGTGCCCTAGGGCAGTCACAGTGAACAATTTATAAAAAGGATAAAACCCGGAGATTTCCAAAAATAATTCAGATGGGCATAGCTCACTTCGAAAGTGTTTCGCACACACTGCCAGGTGTGGGGTGCGGGGCGGGGGGGATGGGCTCCCTGTGCTTTTTTTTCCCTCTCTTCAAACTGTGCTATTTTAATAAGACCGCAAGACTAGCCTAGGCTGCAGTCTCCCATAATGAGGCTTATTTTGGAAAGATCAAGATAATGATATTTGGTGACGAATTTGCAAGGGACAAGCAGAGAGGAGAGGAAGACGGCACGGAGTAAGCTTTCTGTACTTGAATCCATGAGCCAAATCTTTATGAAAATACCCTTTCCAGTTTAGGGCTCCACAGCTTAAGGAAAGTTTGAAAAAAATAAGAGACAAGTGCCAGCCAGTGGCACGTCGTGAAAGCAGGGCTGATAACGCTCTAATTATCAGTTAGCCACCTGACGGATCTTTATTGTGCCGCAGTTAGCCGTGCTGCTTAAAGCCACTGCTAGAAACAGCTGGGAAAATGGTGATTGGTGAAATGTCATTGAAAGTCATCGTCTCAAGCTGCAGTTTCAATATGTCAATAAAAGAGTCGTCCACATTTTGGCATGGCGTTTCCTAATGAATGTTAGTTTTATGCCAGCCATCGTTTTATGAAATATATTGAATCCCAAATTGTTAGAGCTTTCCTTCTTGCCAACAGCCTTTCTTCCTGTTCTCAGTATCCCACAGGCAGCTGTATTACAGTGTGTCCTTATTACCCGAATGTTTTCCAATGAGTGGTTTGTAATCCCCAGATTGGAAGGTAGAATGTAATTTTCCATAGAAATAATGTTAAAAGTGGTGGCAAAGTTCCAGGCTGGCCAACAAAAGGTACTTGGTTAACATATAATTTAGCAATGTTTGGGAATACAGAATCTTTCGCCCGTATTTTTCCCATGCGACAATGTATTATGGCTCATTAATTTCAACTCTGCTTACCCCTGGGGCAGAAGGGGCCAATGAGTCAACCCAGCAAAACCCACAGAGCTGGGTCCAGCTGAGGCTTTATCAGCCACTGCCCACATCCTCCACCCAGGCACTGGTACCTGACTTGTGTCATCATGGTGGGGTCTCTATGTAAATAGGACAAGATCAATCATAAAAACAGATAACGTTTGTTAAATGTTTCTTACGTGTCCATTACTGATTAGGTCACCCTTACAACATTCCTACAGAGTGGTGCTACTTCTGTATTTCACATGTGAGGAACTGAGGCGCAGAAATGTCCAGTAACTTGCTCGAGGTCATAGAGCTTTCAGACAGCTGAATCGGTCGAAACTCAAGTGGTCTGGCTTCAGAAACAAGACTCTTGTTTACTGTAGTGCAGTGGTCAACAAACTATAGCCCACGGTCTCTTACTGTATGGCAGGCAAGCTAACTGTGGTTTTACCATTTTCAAAGGTTTGGGAGGGGCGAAGGAGAATATTGCCTGGCATGTGAAAATCATATGGAATTTAAATTCCCTTTTTCATAAAGGCTAATTGGAACATAACACATAGCAATTCATATGCATATTGTCTATAGCTGCTTTGAGACCAGAATGGCAGAACTGAGTAGTTATGACCCTGTGGCCTGGCCTGCAAAGCTTAAAACACTATCTGGCCCTGGGGCGCCTGAGTGGCTCAGTACCTGGAGCGCCTGACTGTTGATTTCGGCTCAGGTCATGATCCCAGAGTTGTGGGATCAAGCCCTGCGTCAGGCTCTACACTGAGCATGGAGCCTGCTTAAGATTCTCCCTCTCCCTCTCCTCTCTCTCTCTCTCTCTCTTCCTCTCCCTCTACCTCCCTCCCCTGCTTGTGCACACGCTCTCTCACTATCTGTCTAAAATAAAACATAAACAAACAAACAAATAAATAATCTGGCCCTTTTCAGGAAGTTTGCCAATCTCTGCTATAGTGCATGAAAAGTTTTTGGACCCAATGTCTATATTATTGTCAATCCTCAATAAATATTGGCATTTAGAAAACCAAATTTGTATCCCTCCCAGGGTTGGAACTAGTGTGTAAGGTCTCCCATTTAGAAGGTGCCAGACAGCCCAATCCCAGATTTCACTACCCCTGTAACAGCACCTCCTTGCAAGCCCACGCTGGCTTCTTCCAATGGCAGAGCTCTCTCAACGGCTTTGATCTGGAGGCTTTGCTTGCACTTGTAGTGACAACAGTTACCAAGACATTTACCCTTGACCCATTAGGCGTGACAGCTCCAGGTGGACAGCAGCATTTTCTGGGGGACTATTGGGACTCTAAATCCAGCTGCCTTGGAGGGGCTTAAGGTATTGACAAGAAGGGACACTTGCAATCCGTTCCTAAACAGAGCGTAACTCCCCAGCCTGTAACAATGTAGCCTCTATCATTGAGGAGTTTAATATCTAGCCAAAGAGGTGGTTACTCCTGGAAGGCTCTTACACATGTGTGTTAGGAGATTGCACAAAAATATTCAGAGCAGCATTTTTATAGCAAAAACCTGGGTACAGTCCCAGTGGTGATGGGCAGGAGAATAAATAAATAATTGTGGCTTGCTCTGTTGCATTCTTCCAATCTTTACTGAAATATCTTAAGAAAGAAATCTACCCTGTTGCATAGTCTCTCTCTCACACACACATGTGCGTGCACCCAAGGGAGTCAGCAGAAGATGTATTAGCAAATACATGGCTCCTGTGGGCTCAGTCCTCCTATGGGGAATCCGGGTCAGGGTGGAATGTCGACGTCCATTTTTCTGTGGTTCCAGCTGAGGTAGTGATGACATCTCCCTTCACCTCTGCTCAGCTGTGACCAAGAATCACCGGAGTCTTTGCTCTAATATATGGATGAGTCAATTCTCCACACCCTACACTTTTGTACCCTGACACGCGCACTAAAACTTAGCACAATAAGATGTAGTGTCAAATGTAACTTGACTGCTGCCTCAACCAAATGCATCTCGGTGAAATAACGCTAAATACTAGAGCTCTGTTCATTTCCAAATTCTGGTGTATCCTCTGAGATCCATTTTCTGAAAACTTCAAAGTAAGTGGACGAATGAACTTACATGGAGTTGTTATTTATATGCCAATTATTAGGGATTTTGAAAAATTTGTGACCTAAAATTACTGTTTTAATACTATAAACGATACAGTAGCAAAAATAATATTTCATTCCCTTTGGCCTAGTAGAACTACTTCAAGGGTTAAACAGAAAATACTGGAAAAATACACCAAAAAATTAACAATTGGATATAGAAATATGAGTGATTTTTTTTAATCTATTTTCTTCCTTCTCTCCAATGATCACGTATGGCTTTTGCAATAACAAGGTGAACTTTAAAAAGTAAGTAGGATGGTGCAGGATAGGTTAATTTTTCAAAGAATACAAGAGATCGTAACTGAGAAAAACAAGTAGTCCTTAATGAAAGACTCTGGGATCAATGTTTCTAACTGTACCTTGTACAATTTAATAACCGTTGTATGTAAATAACTTTTGAGGAATTAAAAATTGCCAAAGGTACCTTACATGTACCTTTAAAACATTTTTTATTACACGTATTTTATTTTATTATTTTTTTAAATTTTGTTCAAAAAAATTTTTTTAAAGTAATCTCTATGCCCAACGTGGGGCTTGAACTCATGACACAGAGATCAAGAGTTGTATGCTCTTCCAGCAGAGCCAGCCAGGTGCCCCTTTGTTCATTATAAGAATTTTTTTTTTTTAAATAGGCTTAACACCCAGCACAGAGCCCATTGTGGGGGCCTGAACTCATTACCCTGAGATCAAGATCTGAGCTGAGATCAAGCATTAAACAACTCAACTGACTGAGCCACCCAGGCACCCCTCATTACAAGAATTTTAAACAACACATTCATAAGTATGATCTTCATTTATTTCTGAGTATCTCTATTTTCCATTAATATCCTTATTAATTCTAAAATAGGGAGAAATGTGGACTTTAAAATAGTTTCTTTCATCATTAACAAGATTCTTAATATGCTTACCCTAAAGAGAAATTTTGCCCCATCAGGTATACTGCCCTACTATGTTATTATTATTGAAATGCAATATGTCAAAAGAGATCACCTCACTAAATTATAATTAAAGATGAAGATATCTCATTGATATCTGGGCATTGTACAACAGGAAGAAAAAAAATGGGTAAATGTAAAGGATTTTAGGGGCTGCTGAGTGACTCAGGTCATGATCGCTTGGTTCGTGAGTTCTAGCCCCATGTCGGGCTCTGTGCTGACAGCTCAGAGCCTGGAGCCTGCTTTGGATTCTGTGTCTCCCTCTACCCACCACTTCTCAAAAATAAATAAACATTAAAAAACTAAAAAAGAGAGAGAGGGAGGACCTTTTACTAGTATACAGATCCAGCTCTGTAAGGTATGTGTTCCCACCTCATGTCATTCAATTATTGCTACATAGTAATTTAATGCTTTCTTAAATTTGAACCTCAAAAAAGTTGACTTGCCCAAAGTCATATAGCTGCTAAATGCTACCGTCTGGAATCGCATCCAGTTCTATGGAAAATGCGAGTCTAACTGCAGTGACTTGTTCCCTTTACCGTCCTTGGTTCTCATTAAAGGGTGTCACTCCATCATGGCCTCCTTTCCAGATATTTTCTCCACCTCTCTGTGGACTGCTTGAATGGGAAGTAATCTAAGGGGAACCCATAGGGAACTGGGCAGCTAGTCTAGAGCATGGCACACAGTCAATAATTGAAGGGACAGGAGGCAGGCTACTGACAATAGATAGTAGACAACGTCTTGTCCAGTCGGGCCAGGCAGAATATGTAGGTTTTAATCACAGTAAGGCGGGCATGGGTCTGGGAAGCGGTTAGGTAAGCCTTTTTTGAGAAGCAAAAATTAGACTGGTGAAGAAAGCAAATAAGGCCCAGGCAGCTCAGCTCAGGGGCTCGACTCTTCATGATGATGTTCTGCTGGAGGCGGCTCAGAACCATGGATAGTGCCTAGGACAGTAAAGGTTAACTGTTCAACCCAGCTCGATTTTCTGTGTGTGTGTGTGCAAAACGTTATTTCTTTTTTAATATTTATTTATTTATTTTTGAGAGAGAGTGAGAGCACATGCGAGCCGGGGGTGGAGGGGAAGAGAGAGGGGGAGACAGAGAATCCCAAGCAGGCTCCACACATCAGCACAGATTGGGTTTCCCCCAATAGCTTTGCTCTCCTAGGTCAGCTCATATAGTAAAAGCCAGCCTCCTCTTTGGAAGATCCCGAGGAGAAGTTGTTTCATTGATTTCACAGATCTCCCCCCAACAATGTGCGCATTCAAAAATCCTATTTCTTCTCTCATATTGATTGTTCTTTATTTCCTGTAAACTTAGATTGCTCAAATTGTAGATCTTTTTCATTTGTCTTCTATAGGGGAGGTTAATGTTTCTTTTCTTGATTAATTCTTAAAATTTTAAATTTTGTATAAGTCATTTTAATACAAAACCCCCATTGTATCTTTGTAGAAGGACGGTTTTTTTTTCCTCTAAATTTGCTAACCTCTGCATCTGGCTCGGAAAATGGAAGTTCTGAGTCACAGCTACAGAAAGATCTAATGGGTTCCATGCTGCTGGATCTCATTACCTATCATTGGCAGTATCCAGGCACCAGTAGACCAGCATTTCCCAAAGTGTGGTTCACTGAGCACTAGTCCTACAAAAAACTCTCTGAAAGCAAAGACTTCCAAGGAATAGAAGTTTGGAAACTCTGCCTTCACTTTCTGCTTTTTTGGAGAATTGCAATACTCATTAGCGTTATATGTTCTGAATAAAAAAATCCATTTCATGATCTTCAATCCAGTATTTTCCCAATCCTTTGAACCACAGAACCCCCTTTCTTTCTTTTTTTTTCAATATATGAAATTGATTGTCAAATTGGTTTCCATACAACACCCAGTGCTCATCCCAAAAGGTGCCCTCCTCAATACCCATCACCCACCCTCCCCTCCCTCCCGCCCCCCATCAACCCTCAGTTTAGAACCCCCTTTCTTTATAAGCAATACTCTCAATATCTCCCTGAGCTGTGATTTACTCTAAAACTCTCTTAAATACAGTCAGTTTATAGGAATATGATTGAGGGGATAATGCATCTAATACATCAAGTTAGTGAGATTTCCATCTTCTAACCTCAGGATATGGAATTTTTTGTTATCCTAGCTTAAATATTTACCTGTGACAGGGTCCATTTTAGCTAGAATCAAAAGAAATTGCATTTGTGTCTTTCTTAAATAGAGCCTTTTGGAAGTTGGAGAAACACTTTCCCTAACAGGGAAGAGGTATAGCCACATATTAGAAAGTGACAGGTCTGTAATAGAGGCTTCAGAATCCTGAGTTTTTCAAACCATAATTAAAATCTATGCTACTGATAGACAGTTAGCTCTATTGATATTCCAGTGTAGAGTTCTGTGCTAGCTCTGGAAAATAACCCAGCTCAGATTTCTGGAATAAACGCACACATAATGACCTTAAAGATGTTAGCTAGCATCTTCCTTGAAGACCGAAACGCATACAAACAAAATAAATAAATAAACAAGACCATTAGGTCTGATGTTTTTCCACGGGAAAGAGTAGAATGATTTATTTTGGGTTCACTGAGGTGTGTAGTATTGTATATTGCACAATAGCAGGCCAAGTGCAAGAACCGTCGTACTGTGTTTGCTGCTCCAACTTTGAAAGCCGTTTTCCAATCCATTTGTTAAAGAGTATTCATTTTCTGAGCCAAACGATGTAGCAAAAAAAATTGTTCTCTGTATAGACACAGACTTTTTTTCCTCTGGGTCCTTGGGTGAGGAAGATTGATTTCATAATACTCCTCAACTCGTAGAACATTAATCAGTTTTGATCCACATAATGTCCCCTGATATGCATGCTCATATGTATATCTTTGTACCTCTATATGTAAATATTCCGTTTTACAGTGAGCATAATATGTATGAATATAGGGTCTATATTGCCATATATTTCTATATTAGTATATTTCATTTTGTGTAGATATACATCATATACATGTGTTTTCGTGAATATTGGTATATATATTTTATTTGATTCTCTCCTAGGGAAAGACTAGAGATGTTTAGTTACATTTCTGTGCCTTCGATTTAATTCAAATGTTTCCTTTCTTTACTCTTAGTCACCAACTCAATTCAATTCACAGTTATATTCTGTTTTTTCCTTTGCTTTTATTTATAAATTTTTAAATTTAATCTTGTTCTATAACTACTTAAAACATATACCTGGTCCCAGAGCACGATGTCCAAAATGAGATGTATTCAAAGATGAAATTTTTTCTCTGTCCTTTCTACCTTCTTCAGTCTCTCCCTCAGAGGTAATTTTTTTCCCTCATTTTTGTTCCATATCTGGTTTAAGGATAAACTGAGGCCTATTAAAAAGTTTGAGTTTATTTCGACACAAATCAATCCCAGTGATAGCTAGGGAAAGACTTCTGGAGAAAAGGCTAAGCAAAGTAGGAAAATGACTGATGGGCTGTCCTTTCAAGCCTCCTTGGCTCTTTGTGTTTGGTTGTTCTTAGTATTTGGATTTCATAACCCGGAGGCATAGATATTGGTTTACTTACGTAGACCTCCAGGACGTTAGATCTTGCTCAGTCTACTGGTCTCTTTGTTTTATTAATTTAACACCTCTCTTTGACTTTAAACCTGAGCCCAGGTATGTCTACATATATGTCCCATTTTAAAATGAACCTTAGTGGGGACACCTGGGTGGCTCAGTAGGTTAAGCCTCTGACCCTTGATCTCAGCTCAGGTCATGATCTCTTGGTTCATGGAATTGAGCCCTGCATCAGATGCTGCACTGAAAGCACGGAGCCTGCTTGGGATTCTCTCTCTCCCCAAATAAATAAACTTAAAAAAACATTTTTTTTAAATAAAATACACAGTCGCATATATAACATGCTTTGTTCCATGTTTCCCACGTTCCCATATATCCTAGAGATCACTCACTACAGAACTATAGAAGCAGTCCTGACTCTCTTTGGCGGCTGCAGAGAATACTAACGTACATTTGTGTTGTTTCTAGTCTTGTACTGCTACAAATAGTACGTTAACTTTGAGATTTATCCATATCCCAAAATGTACATCTGGTCTTCTACTTGTAACTGCACCAACGGACTCCACATGCTTTTGCCTTCAACTCAGTGCCCCTTCCCCAGGGTCCCAGGTCTTTTCACAACCTCTCGAAGCTGTAGTTGGCATTGAACTTCTAGGCCCAGGTCCTGCTAAATTAAATAAAAGTCTAGGTCCGTGATAGCTGGAGTCTTAGTTGAGTCCATTATCTTGCCCGGCCCCTTCATGAAGAAGCATTTCAGGAGAAACATCTGTTTAGTATAAGCATTTAAAATAGCTGTGCTTCTGTTAAATGGTCTGACTTTTCTCGAATAGACCATGTGAGTTGTGTGTCTGGTGAGATTTCCCTCCACATTTGCTTTGGGAAAGCTTAGTACCTAATTTATGACCCACTCACAGCAATATGTGAAACTACATGTTTGCATTTTCCCTTCTTTCACTGAAGTAATTTAAAAAAAAAAATCAGTATTCTGGTGATTATAGTTTTTTTAGAAGATCAAATAATTCTAGTTCTATCAAGCCAAAGTCTTGCTGCAATATACCCATTTTATTTCTAGGCTACATCAGTATTCTAGAAGGACATATGCATATATATATAATGTTATTCTATTTAAGAGGATGTTTACAAACATCAGTGCCCTTGAAAAATGTTTCTCACTGCCACTTTCCAATATTCTGTAAAGCACACTTCTCTACAGTTGATGACATTTTGAGGGGATTCCAGAAAAAAAAAAATAGTGACCTGACCTATGAAGCTGTGGGGTCAGGGGTTTTATATAGAAAAATATAAATCATGAAATGCAGAGACCTCCTTCATGATTTCACATATTGACAGCACGGGGTGGGGGGACGGGGAAAGTGGTTACTTTGGGGTTTTTCTTTATTATGAACATGTGCTTGCCTTTGTATATGTATAAATCAAAGAACATATTAAGAGACGTTTACATATTTTAGAATTTGGCAAGTAGTTACCTCTGCTTTAAAAAACATATTACCTGGGGGCCCAGTCGGTTGAAAGTCTGACTTCGGCTCAGGTCATGATCTCACAGCTCATGAGTTCAAGCCCTGCATCGGGCTCCATGCTGACAGCTCAGAGCCTGGAACCTGCTTCATATTCTGTGTCTCCATCTCTCTCTCTCTCTCTCTCTCTCTCTCTCTCTCTCTCTCAAAAAAAAAATTAAATTTTAAAAACTGTACTGTGTTAAACTTATATGTATGTATATTTACATTTAATATTAAGCTTTAGCTTGTGTTATTTTCACGTCAAAGATACGATCTAGGGAAATCTGCCTTTGTGTAATAGAGTCTTTAATATAAACTCTTGACATATACAAACATAGTGTGTTTTATCAGCATCTTTGACAAAGTAGATAAGCTATAGAAAAGAGTTTTTTGGGTTCCAGGAGGAGGTGATCTCCAATGCAAGGCCCCCTAATGCATTCAGGAGCTGCCCCAATGCAAGGGATGGTGGTTCGTATGCCAAGAAAAGATTGACAAAGGGGTCCTTGGTTTTCAAAAGGTGGCCAGCGCCTGTTAGTAACTCATGACCTCAGTTTGTTGTGGAATGATCTATCACAGCTGCTAACTCAGGAAAGAAATTGGTGAGCCCTGGTGCTGCACAGCCAATGGCTCTGTCCCCGGGAACCCCGAGGGGTCCAGACCGATGTAAAGCATAGCCCCTGGCTGGCTTTGCCATCAGTGTTGCCAGAGAAGGTTTATTTCAAGTACCTGTATGCTGGAGAGGTGGCAGCCTCAAGTCTTAACAGGTGACTTCTCGGCCTTCAAGGTGGACACCTAGAGTTAGATAGGAGAGCACATGATCCCGGGCGGAGGGTCCATGCGTGCTCAGCCCATGATCATGGGTCGGGAAAGGTCTTGCAGGGTGTGGTCTTAGAGGCATTCTGTTGCTATCAGGTTTTTTCCTGTCTGGTGGCTGGGATGTTCCAGGTCAAAATACCTTAATCAAAGCCTCAGGAAAGTGTGGTAAGAGATAAGCAAAATGAGGGGCACCTGCCTGGCTCAGTTGGTAGAGTGTGTGACTCTAGGTGTTAGGGTCATAAGTTCCAGTCCCGGGTTGAGTGTAGAGATTTCTTTAATTAATTAATTAATTAATTACATAAATAAATCAATAACATCAGTCGATCGATCTTTAAGCACAGTGAGGTTTAATTGGAGCTTGAGTGAAGCAGTCTTGCCTGTTTCTGGTTTTAACTGTTGGGGTCCATAGCTGAGCAAGAGTGTTCGCGAACAAATTCGGTTAAGTCACAACCAACATTTCAACATACGACCTAATGGGGTGCCTGACTGGCTCGTAGGTAGAGCATTAGCTCTCGATCTCAGGATTGTGAGTTCAAGCCCCACGTAGGGACTGAAGCCTATTTTACAATTATACTAATAAACAAATAAAACTGCGGCCTGGATTCAAATTGAGAATCAAGTGCCTTGTGCATAGCATAAAATTTTTTTTGAATAATTTTTGTTTCTCTGTTAAACAAATATGCATACATGCATACTAGGTCCTGTGGGCAGCAATCAAGGAAGTTAGAAGGCGCCCGCTCCAGGTGGTTGGGGGTCACCAGGTCAGTGTCATATGAACTTCCTGTGGGTCCCTTTCTCTCCTTTTGGTGCCAAAGCTGCATCCAAAATGCAGCTTTCTTCTTTCTTCTTTTCATTTCTCTTCCTGTTTATTTAAAATGTTGTATCTCGTGACTCTTCCTGATTTTAGGGGAAAAAAGAAATCTATCCTATTCTCATCCTGTCACTGAGCCTCCACCCCCACTTTGAACTCCCACATCGGCTGATGAATGTCAGCGTGGAGTTCAGGCCTTTGTGCCTTTTGTGTCAGTCCATAGAACTTAAATGGTTTTCTTTCCTACTTATTGTTTAAATTTGTTTTTATGCTATTATAGATGTCAGTAGACTTCATTATAATTTTGCATTTTTTTTGAGATTCAATATGTAAATTCACTAACATATATGTTACTTTTTCTTTTACTAAACTTAAGAGTGAAATTGAAATACATTGGGAAATTATATTTTATATGGCCTGACACACTGATGGAATCAGAAGTATTCCTTTTATAGGGAAGGAAAAGTAACTTTTTCTCCATCTTTCTGGGTTTGTGGCTAAGACACCCATACAATTAAAGATAGAGTAACAAGGGGGCACCTGGGTGGTCCAATCGGTTAAGCGCCCGACTTGGGCTTAGGTCATGAAATCATGGTTCATGAGTCGAGCCCCATCTTGGGCTCAGAGCCTACCCTGTTTCGATTCTGTGACTCAGGCTCTCTCAGCCCCTCCCCAACGAGTGCTCTGTCTCTCTTTCTCAAAAGTAAATAAACAAACAAACAAAAAAAAAGAGTAACAAGGGGAAAAAAGCAGAATTTTTGTAAGGTTTACCTATTGTATACTGGGAAAATTAGTGACTCCCCCAAATGGCCCAAGTCAAACCCTTAAATACCATCTTTAGCTAAAGGTGAAAGAAAGACATGGGGGCGGGGGGGGGGCAGGGAGGAAGGCAGGTAATGTAATTTACCAGGATAAGTACAGTGAACAAGGGTCAGTTTGTTATGCACGTTCAGTTGTGGGCCTTCTCCATTGACAAGATTCTTTTCTGACTTGGAGCGATCTGTCTCTTCTTGGTACCCTTACAAATGGAGATGACCTTTGTAAACATAAATTTTCGGTACAAAACAGCAAGAGATTCTTTTGTGTCTTCCCTTCTTGAAGATAACCCTCATGCCAGAAGCATATTTTGATATGACATGTTCTGCTTCCCTTTGTTAAAAGGTACACTGAGGCATATTAAGAATTATAAGGGTTTGTTTGAGCCGAAATCGAATCAAATTGAGCAGGGCCAAACCAGAAGTTGTTAGGAGTGTTCTGTCATTCCAGGAGACACTGGGAAGGCATGTAAAGAGGCAGTATGAAAGTGAAGAAACAAAGTTATTAACCTATTGCTTAAAGCCTGCTTAGCTCCTTGTGATTGGTTGTCCTTAGCATTTTGATTTTGTAAGCTTGAGACCTTTATGGGCTTAGGTTTGAGCCACATCACCCTTATTTAATTAATTTATCACCTTCAATCTCCTGAAACAGGGAGTTTACCTGGTTCAGAGGGGGGCTAGACCTGTAAGAAGAAAACAATAAGTCATCTTTGGAAGCCTTCTATGCATCAAGTTCTGTAATATTCAGTAAACTTATTTAATTTTACCAGCATCATCTGGATTAGGCATTTTCCCCCCTTTTCTTAGAAATGAGATGACAGTCGCAAGGATACAAAGTCACCCAAAGACATATACTTGGCATCAGGTCTTGTTTTCACTCTATACTAAGCCTGAAGGATTCCAAAAAGCCAGTCTCTTGCCAACCCATTGTGCAATTAGAGACGAACGACATGTCAAACTTTGCACGTTCTTCCCCAAAGTTACCAACTAAACCATTCGTGAGTGACAATAATGGCTGCCGTTTGTACATCCCTTCTTGGGCTGCAATTAACCTGTATGGGCTTCATTGATCTCACAAAGCTGATTGATCTTGCAAAACTGCCATATGCTTTCCCCTTAAAGACAAGTTGAGAGCATATAGTCTGTAAGTGAAAAAGAATAAAAAGAAAGAGGAAAGAAAAAGGCCTTGGGACACTTCGATCACCAACGTTGTTGTTTTGTAAACAAAATAAAAGAGACACTATTATCGATTTCTGCAAGTATAAAGTTACAGTGAAAACCAGACATTTTGTGTTTCTAAATTAAAAAAAAATTTAGAAGAGGAATATTTTAAATCTTTTTTGTTTAATTTATTTATTGAGAGAGAGAGAGAGAGAGAGAGAGAGAGAGAGAGAGAGAACATGTGCTCGTGGGGAAGCCATGGAGAAGCAAATAGAGAGAGGGAGAGAGAGAAAATCCCCAGCAGGCTCCATGCCACCAGCATAGAGTTCGACACGGGGCTCGATCCCACGAACCATGAAATGATGACCCGAACTGAAATCAAGAGTTGGACGCTTAACTGACTGAGCCATCCAGGTGCCCCAACATTTGGTGTTTTTAATTCAAGACCTATCCTCAGGAAATTGTCTGCATTTAAAATATAAACTGGTGTTACTAAATGACATTTGTGAAAGCATGATACAGGTCAACTTTCTTCAAAAGGAGATAGCAGACAAAATGCACACTTCTTGTTTCCTTACACGTAAGAAGGCTGAGCAAAAGTAGTATCTTTTAGGAGACGTAACCATAGGTATTCAATGTACTTATTCAAATAAGGAAAGCATGAAAATAACCTCACTGAAAAGGGCAAGTTCAGGGCATGAAAAGGTTGGGGAGGAAAATATTTCTCTACTGTACAAAGGTTTTTCTGGCTGGTCTGAGAAATTTTATTATTTTTTTTAATGTTTGTTTATTTTTGAGACAGACACAGAGCACAAGTGGGGGAGGGTCCGAGAGAGAAGGAGGCACAGAATCCGATGCAGGCTCCGGGCTCTGAGCTGTCAGCACAGAGCCTGATGCGGGGCTCGAACCCATGAACTGTGAGATCATGACCTGAGCTGAAGTCAGACGTTTAACTGACTGAGCCACCCAGGTGCCCTGGTCTAAGAATTAAATTGGCGTGACACAGATTAACTTGCAAAAATCAAATTTAATTTCATTCATACAGGAACCACACATATCTGAGAAGTTCAATGACGGAAATGTAAAACGAAGTATCTGTACCCTCCTAAGCTGAACAACAGGGAAGCCTAGGGCATCTAAGTGTAGGCTGGCATTTCACAGGGCGATACTAGAAAGAGAAGATGTGTGGTAATTAGGTGTGAGCCCTTCCATACAGATCGGTCACTCAGATGAAATGTACCTCTGGTAATAACTCTCGTTCTAGAAAAGACCGCAGTTCAGATTCTTCTGTGTCGTTAAGGGAGGGGCAGAAGTTTCTGTGGAGCCCGTAGGCTCTCAATCGCCTTCAGCTCAAAGTACTCGCACTCAAAGTGGCGCATTTCTGGGAGACTTTGGGGGCTCTGAAAGCCCTTTAGTGCTATTTTATAGATTTTTCCGCTTGAGTTTTATATTGGCATCGAGATTTGAACCATAAGGAATCCGTTAAGTGGCAGAATTTTCCATTTTGAAACTGACAAAATTTGCCTGTGCCGTATCCAAGATAATTCTTAAGCACGGAAAAGTTATTTGGGCTGCACATCCTATACGGTGCCCGATTTCGGTTGAGAAATGGTTTATTGGTGAACTGACGCAGTAGTAAACATACCTTCTAGCCTATCAGTGGTATGTTTGAGAAGACAAAGGAAAAAAGACAAACAGAGGAGTGGAAAGAATTACATGTAGATATGCTTCGGTAAAGTGCAAGGAGTTACCAAGAATAAGGAGACTTGGAAAAATGGCAAAAATTGCACACTGTGTTGAAATATTCACATAACCCTTATTTGAGCAAAACTACCTTCCTCAAACAAACATTTAGTTACACAAATTTGTGTAGTGTAGGGCACTTATGACTTGCTTGGTTGAGCAATTATTTTAAATTTTAAATTTAGGGAAGAGAAAGCTGATGTCTTCAAATTAGATCTTGTTCTCGGAAGAATAAAAACATCTCGTCTATTTTCGATATGCCCTGCCTCTTTTCAGTGCACTGTACCCAAGGTCTGGTTCAGAGAGAAAATAGAGGGTTTTGGTTTTTTTTCGAAATGCATTCCAATTACAGTGCATTCAGATAGATCTTTTACTGAGTTGAGGAAGTCACCAAATTTATTAAGTAACAATTCACAATACTTTCTTCAAAATCCACTGAAGAAAATATTGATTTGACTCTCACAGTAAATAACAGGCAGCACATGCACAGTTTGGAACTGTTTTCCTTTAAATACAAAAGTCTGTGAGTGTGTAATTAGTATTTTTCCCTTGTCAAAATCTGTATTCAAATAGACGATTCTCTTTTCTTATCTGAAGTTCATTCCTCTTCGAGTTGCCGAAACCATGTATAACAGACTTGAAAACTCATGGATCTGCAAAGCAGCACAGCCTGGATTGACGGAGGGAAAGACAACTCAGCAGGAGGGAATTTAGAAGGAACCAGAATAGGCCCTGGTCCTCCTAAGGACCTCAAAGGAGGGATATTGACTTGACTTTACAGTATTTTGACTTCATAACGATGACTCTGAATTTTAAGAAAAATGCAAATGGCCCATACTTTCTTGAAAACCACAAAATAGCAATGGCGTACCTTTGGGAAAATCCTCCTGGGAAACCAGGAAAATAAAATTTTGGAGCTAAAAAGAATTCAGTTTCATTGCCTGCAAATATGTATTGTGTGCAATGATTCTCAATAAATTTTTGCTATAGTTTTCTAAATCTGACATGACATGTGTCTGGACAATAATCGGTGCATATATAGTTTCTGCCATTTACCAGCATCTGAGAATAGGAGTTCTCCCCAGTATCTGCTTCTTCCTTTACCTTTTTTTGACAGCTCTAACATCAATTTCTCAGTCAAATCGAAATTGTGAATATTGCTTACCTGCTTTTCCTTTTCGTGGCCTTCAGGAAATTAGGAAGTCTAAGTGTCTAAAAATCTGCAGGTTTTCTCCTTTTTCAATTAGTTGATGACTGAAAAAAAATGCAATATAGCATTCAAGATTGCAATGATTTAGCTACAATCATCATAAATTACAAACTCCAAGAATTTTGTATTTCACCTCAGAGAATTTTCTGTTTCTGTCAAATGAAACCACATAGTGTAAACACACTTATCTATATTTAATTTCACTGCAGGGTGCTAACTTTGGAATCAATTCACGTCCTATGTTAACACAATCACATTGACCGTGTTTACGAGTATATCTATCCTATTCAGGTCACTATCCTAGGGTTTGTAAAATATTTTTGAAAGTAACCTTTACTCTCAAAAAGCTTTAAATCCGGTTGTCATACACCCCAAATTAACAATAGAAAGTAGTGGGTGGTGCATACCGAGTACAAAAGCTTGGCAGTGTTTTAGGAGTTGGAAGTATGCATCATTATAATGATAGCAGTTAATATTGATCTGTTCCAGGTACTGTGTGAATCCCATTGTCCCAACAGACCGGGAACGTAGCTTTTTCTTTGTCAAGACTCTTCTGGTTACAAGTGGCAGAAACTTGAACTCCAAGTGCTTTGAGAACAAAGAGGGCTTTGGTGGCTCCTATCCAGTGGTCGGTCTGGATCCAGGGGGCTCCAACAATCCTCATCACAATTCAGTGTCTTCTTCGCCTTGTCTTAGCTCAGCTTCCCTCTAGGCTGGCTTCATTTTCTGGCAGATACATATTGCAAACTTTGGATCTGACAGCCACAGTGTCTCTCCTTCCCCAGCATACGTCCCACACAAGGTATAGGTCTAACAATCTCGATTGCTGTGGTGTCTGTTACTGAACTGTTGCCTGTGGCGGGCAGCATGGGACGCAGGGCTGACCTCACGGGTGCGCGTGTGCAAACAGACAGGACCCTGTCCTTAGAAGGGTTCCGTGCTTGTTTTAATCTTCTGCTGTTAACCATGTTGACCTCCGTATTGATTTTTGAACAAGGGGTCCTGCGTTTTCATTTTATTTGTGTTTAAAGCTTATTCACTTTTTAAGTAGTCTCTATTCCCAATGTGGGGCTCAAACTTGTGACCCCAAGATCAAGACTTGCATAGTCTTCCAACCGAGGGAGCCCAGCGCCCCCATTTCATTTTATTTATTATGTTTTTAATGTTTGTTTTTGAGAGACAGAGCATGAGCGGGGGAGAGGCAGAGAGAGAGGGAGACACAGAATCTGAAGCAGGCTCCAGGCTCTGAGCTGTCAGCACAGAGCCCGACGCGGGGCTCGAACTCACAAACTGCGAGATCATGACCTGAGCCGAAGTCAGACACTTAACCGACTGAGCCACCCGGGCGCCCCTCGCATTTTCATTTTAAACTGTGTCCCACAAATCATGTCACTAATCCTGGTGGGCTGTGATCATTGGCCTACGTCCTACGACCAACACAGGAGCCAGGTTTCGGGGGTCACCTCGACATGGACGTGGGTGCAAGGGGACACAAGTGGTTCTCTGAAAGAAAACTTGTGGGAAGGTGGAGTGTGCCTGGCAAAGCCCATTAGCTGTCTCCAGAAAAAACATTATTTTTATCACCATTACTCAAAATCAGATATCTAATAGTAGTGAGGCCGAGACTACCTACCATCTAAAGCACAAACATAAAAATTATGCCATGGTACTAGTGTGTGTATTTTCCTGATCTATGTCATGGAAGAAAAGGAGACTTCCAAGGAGAAAAGACAACCGAATCAAAGCTGATGATGCCATGAACAGGTTGATGACAAGGAAATAACTTTAGGTATTTTGAGGAAGAGTGAGGAAAATGCATCCAGTACAAACTTCATGGCGTTGCGGAGATGGTGGACGATATGATTGTGCGAGTAAATTTGAGGCTGGTGTGCTGGGCGATGGCCCCAACACACTGCTGGCTTCCGCGTGGTTAGAGCTGAACTGAGCAGAAGCTGTAGGCAGTGAACTGGACAGAGGGACTCGGTTGTGACCCTGCAGTCTGGACATTCTCAATGGAGGTTGTCATCACCCTGACGTGGGCAAGATTTGCTTCTTTTTTTTATTAAAAAAAATTTTTTTTTTAGCATTTAATTTTATTTTTTGAGAGACAGAAAGAGACAGAGTGTGAGCAGGGGAGGGGCAGAGAGAGAAGGAGACACAGAATCCGAAGCAGGTTCCAGGCTCCGAGCCATCAGCACAGAGCCTGACGTGGCGCTCGAACCCATGAACATGAGATCATGACCTGAGGCAAAGTCGGATGCTCAGTCGACTGAGCCACCCAGACACCCCGAGATTTGCTTCGTAGAGACAATCTTTTATCCTTTTCTTGTATAAAGCACAGATGAATGTAGTACATAAACAATTTATAATAAATCTTTTGTGAAATCTCATGCGTGGGGTAGGTCTGTTAGGAAGAATGTCTAAAAAGGCTCCTCAGGGACAATAATGAAAAAAGACTGACAATCGCTGCTTTAGACCAAGACTTCTTCATTTGGGTCCCAGATACTTTTGGCGAATCTGATGACAGTAAGGAGCCTGTTTCTAGATCGTGCGTACACAGAATTGTGCATGGTCCTGTGCAAGTGTGTACATTCCCAGCTAAAGCTATAGCCACCAGGCTGGTTTCTGGTAAAAACAGCAAACCTGAAATCCTTGAGCAACAGTGACTCTTTGATGGCCCTCCGAGCATTGCTTTACAGCAAGCACATTTTGTGAGCCAGAGGAAATGGTGTTTTCAAGATTAACACTGGATATACAATAAGGATCAGAAGTATGGGGAAACTATGGCACATTATATTTGAAAAGAATCAAAAATAAAGAAAGCTATTTCTCTGTGAATATCTCTAAGAGAAAAAGCTCTCACTGACGTGATGACAGATTTTAAGCAATCATGAAGCCAAAGGGCAAATAGACATCCCTCACTATAGTAGGTGTATAGAAACTGGGGAGATTTTTCTTTTTTCTCTAATGGACATCAGCCAACTCAAGTCATACCCATCCAGCATTCAATTTTCACATGCTACCCATAACCACTTCAGTCTCTTTCAGCAAAATGAGTGTGTTCAAGGATTTCGACTTCATTTTTCAGTAGTTAATGTACACGATTTGGGTTTCAAAATCTACCTCCAGGTTGGATGAACCTATTTGTTTGCGGGGGTGGGGGGAGTTATTTCCCAGAGAGGGTTGACAATAAATGATAATCTTTCTATAACTTGAAATGTTATTTTCTTAAGGTACTGTCTTCTTATAGGGATTTCCTCTTACTGTTTTACAAAAGAAGTGCCTAACTCACATGATCTGGTCAAACTTTTGACTATCGCGCTCTATGATATCCAGGAAATTGGCCCGTATTGCTCCTTTCTGGTACTGGCCATAGGCAGGAATCTCTCCAGATCCATTTCCCTCATTTGGACAATTATGAAAATACTTGCAGTCTATCTACTTAAGAGACTTCTTTCTCAGTCTCTGTGGAACCCAGTGTGAAGTCCTTTCATCTCCTTGGGAGGAAAAAGGGAGGAAAAGAAGTACAACGTGTTATGATTAGTTCTTTTATTCTTTTCAGCGGTGTTAGTTGAAAGAGGAAACGAAACGAAACACAGGAAATTGAGGTGAAACTTCACATGTACACACACACTCTGTGAACTGACCTTGCATGCTGAGGCCCAGAGTGAAACGCCATTGAAAGAATTGGTCATGAGGCATGGGGCAGAAGAAAATCTTGGTCTGTTTTGTGTTTGCATGCAATAAGGTAAAGACATTTTTCCCAGGTGAAAGCTTGGAGGTTAGGATGTTTGATGTTTCTCATCACGGGTGATATTCAGCATTTTAATGGCATTTATAGTATACACGCATAGAAATCGGGGGAAACACCATATCACCAAACCAGGGGGTGTGTATGGAAACACAGTCCTGGTTTCCTTGGGGTATTGGTTTTCATTCTTGAGTCTAGAGCTGTAAAGTGTCTGAAATGTTACTCTCAAGCTACCACATCAGCCTGTCACTGTCATATGTGTATGTGTTTATACACACCACACATACATACCACAGACCTCTGGATCAGATGTAGACTGTTTGCTCACATAGACACTTTTCCCAGAGCCCCAATTCTTCCAGGGCAATTCAGTGAAAGCCAGGTGTATGTAGCTGTGTATAGAAGCTTTCCACCACAGCAGAAGAACTCCAGAATTGTGACACCCAGAGCTTATTACATAGGACCTACTAACACATCTGTCCTTCTTCCCTCTAGAGAGAGAGGATTTCATTGCTCGGAAATGTAGCCAGATCCTCTCTGGGAGAGGAGGCAAAGATCTCCACATCAGTACTCTGGAATGTCGACCCAGGGTCTACATAAGACCGTGTCATTATGGACTCCTGGATCCCTGGGGCTGCTCTACAGTTAGTCTTTAACCCAGGGGCCAGTACTGTTTTCTTAGGAAGCCTTGACCATGCCAAAACATGAAAATATTCATGGCGCATTTGTTTTGGATACATGTTAACTGCTCACTGGAAACCCCGGGAAACTTGACTTCCCATTAATGCTGATGCCCTTAAATGCTTTCCAGATTGGAATAAATGTTCTGATGTAAACATTTACACAACCTGAGTTTAATTGGATAATTTTTGAAATCTGAATGGCTCAGATTTCTGTTTTATGGTAAAATAATAACAAAAGATAAAACACGCGTTGATCGAGTTTGTTCCATCCGGCAAAAAATTTTTCAGCCATGTGTCATTGTGTGAAGGCACTATTTAATTTTAAGTGCTAATGCTGCACTTAATGATAACTGCATTGATTTCCCCAAAAACGAGCTTTGTCCAGAACCTGCGATTTCACAATTTAATATTTAATTTTAGTAAGCAGGTACTTAGTGAGTTTAATAAGTGCATTTTATACTCCACAAGCCATAATACTGGAATCAAGAAGCAGGATCAAGGCAGGTTAAGGCACATGACTTTTATTTTTAATGTTTATTTATTTATTTATTTTGAGAGAGCGAGTGAGTGAGTGGGAGAAGGGCAGAAAGAGAAGGCGAGAGAGAATCCCAAGCAGGCTTAATGCTCAGTAAGCCCTGTGTGGGGCTATATCCCACGAAGGTGAGACCATGACGTAAGCCAAAATCAAGAGTCAGACATTCCTTTGACTGACCCACTCAGGCACCCCAAGGCACATGGCTCTTATTAAGGCCCGTATTAAACTGAAAGGATTATACCATTTTCCAATATAAGGAAGCAGGGCTCCTTATAGAAGTGGCTGATTTGGGGATCCAAAGAGGGAAAATACAGGATAAACCTACAACATCTTGTTGCACTGGAAAGATTGGAAGTGTTTTTTTAAAAAATAAATGAAGGGGTGCCTGGGGGCTCAGTCTTTTAAGCCTCTGACTCTTCATTTCCTCAGGTCATATTCTCCCAGTTCAAGAGGTCAAGCCCCACGTTTGGCTCTGTGCTGACTGCATGGAACCTGCTTGGGATTCTCTTTCTCTCCCCCTCTCTCTGCCCCTTCCCTGCTCGCGTGTGCACGCGTGTTCTCTCTCTCTCCCTCTCTCTCAAAATAAATAAACTTAAAAACATAATTTTTAAAAAATGAAGATAAATCCAAGGGACACAGAAGCTGACCTTAAAGTGTGCCCAAGGGCCAAACCTGGAAAATTTGAGCAAGAAAATAATAGTGTAGTATTACATTGTAACCAAATACAAACAATAAATAGATGCGACTCCATCCTGATATAAATGAATACTTTAATAAACAATGACAAAGGAGACAAATATTCCTTACCAAAGAATTCCAAATAATTTACATAAATATTTCCTCCAGGAGGTGGAGTTTAGCCACCACCGCCCGCCCACCCCCGTCCTTGATTTGTAAGCTGCACTTTGTGAGTTACTGCCAAAAAGCAGAATATGTAGATGAATAAACAAACAAACCTTTACAGTGGAGAGAGTTGGCAAGCACTACCTTGGCCAGGTGATCAAGGTTAATATCAGCAGTGATAAGTCATGTTGAGAGCATGTACTGTTGACATAATGTAATAAGAAAGGCATATCACCATAGCGATATTCTTTCCAAAAATCCATAACCCAGTCTAATCGTGAAAAAAATGTCACACCAACCCAATTTTTGAGACATTCTATCAAATCCCCGACCAGTACTCCTCAAAACTGTCAAGGTCATGAAAAATAAGGAAAGACTGAGAAACTGTCAGACCAGAGGAGACTAAAGAGATGTGACAACAGAATGTCATGTGGCACCCCACAATGCATCCTGGAACAGGAAAAGAACATTAATGGGAAAACCTTAGAAATCCAAATAGAGCCTGGAGTTTAGTTCATAGTAACATACCAATGTGGGTTTCTTCGTGTTGCCAATGGGCGAAATGGTGAGGGATTAACTGGAACTATCTTCATGACTTTACGACAAATCTAGAATCTTTCCAAAATACGAAGTGGGTTAACATGATGGAGTGAAGCTTTAGCCCCTTAACCAGAAACCCAATCTTCTGGATCACTTCAGTCATTCCAGAGGCAAGGCATTTTGTAATCCGGAGACAAGGATGATGTTGGGTGAATTGGGGGAGTGGCCAGGAAACAGTGCTGAGTAGAGAGGTCATCAAAGAGTAAGAGACCCGGAGCACCTACAAGGCAGGGACTGAAAATTGTCTTCTCTGGCGTGACCCAGCGTCCTACACAGAGTGTCAGGTAGCTATAGAATCAAAATACAATTCAGTATGGGATCATGTGAATACAATGGGGCCTTGAAAACTCGGGGAAATGCAGTGCCACAAGAGATTTGTAATGGGCTTCTCGTGCTCTAACACATTGGTCGTATTGGTCGTATTTGAGCCTTTGCTTGACCTGGTCTGCTGTAATCCCCTGGGAGCCCTAGGGAAGACTCCTGTTTTTCAAAGGATTTTGTGATTATGTTCATCAGGCCAGAAATGAAATGAAGGAAAGATGCCTTTCCCCCCTGGAATTTCAAGACAATAAAAACAGCAGCTGTGAGATGAACCGTCTTAAATGTATAAAAGTTGAAGGAGTAAAAATGAATAAGAAATTATCTAAAGTCTTTAATTCACCTTCCTCTTGAGGTGGGAGGGTGGGATTTTTCACATAGCAGGTCGTGTTAATAACTGCTCACTGTTCTTTGGATTTAGGAATTGAGTCTTGGGGCACACGTCTGTTTGAGGAGTATTTGGGAATCATTTAGGAAATAACAGAAACTGCCTTTTTCCCAAGTTCACACACCGAACTGGCCCTCGCACGTATCTCTTGGTGATGAGAAAGCCACCTTTCTTTTCGAATGTGCAGTACCTCATTCTTATCTTGGTTATAACCCAAAGTTCAGTGATAACAAATAGGAAGTAATGCTGATTTCCTTCATTCTATTTCAGTATACTTTCCCCACCAAGATAGGTAAGCCGTTACACATTTTCCTCTTTGTCCTAGATTTAAAAGGAAACATTTTTTTCTTCACTAAATCCTCCTCCCTCAGCCTATTCTGCCTCGCACAGCCACAGTCGGAACTGCTGGTGATTTCCATTGTCAGAGTTATAATAAATAACTGTCTTCTTACTGCTCTGGGTTACTGAGGAAGGTGGGCTTCTGGTTCCTGGGGCTTCAAGGTCAAAGATTTGTACAACAGTTCTTTTCCAGCAGCCCTCCACTGCTGGCTGTCCTAGGGCCATTTGAAGTTAAGATAGGCTTTTATTGGAAGTGAAATGTCTGTATCTCTTTGTGATGTTTCCATGACATAGAATTTCTAAGAAAACAGAACCTAAAAACCCTTGCTCCCTCTAACTATTCATTCATGCATGTTTGGACTCATCCATTCCTTAAACACGCGGTGGCTACTGTGTGGTAGGATTTAAAAATGAATATGAAGCAAGGGGCTCTACACTAAATAGTTGACTATTTCATGGAGGGAATCAATATACTATAAGAAGATAATCACCTTAGAGTGTAGCCAGGGCTGAACTAGAGAAAATGACCAGAATTGGAGATGGTTTGAGTAGATGAGATGATGCTCACATGATGAGCAGAAATTCACTCTCCATAGTTAAGCCAAGGACTTTGTGCAAAGAGGGAATAGCATGGGCTGTCAGGCTCATGACAGGGCTTTGGTGTTCCCCATGCTGGGATCAGTGTCCCTGGATCTTAGTGAGTCACCGTGCCAGATTGTCGTGGAACAGACAGGTTGAGGCAGGTTCTGAAGAGCCTAGCTCACTATCCAGAAGACACTGGACTTTTCCTCTCCGGCTTGTGAACCAATCGAGGTTTTTGCGGTATCGTCGGCCTCAGTGTATAATAATGTCTTCATATCTGGGACTGTTTTAAGAACGACCAATTATGTGTATTTAAAGCATTACCCACAATTTTAGAAAGATCCTCTGAAAAATAAGTCTACTGATGACAGCCACAAAATGGAGAGGCCTCTTTGCTGCCCTCCAGAGTCAGCCAGGGCTCAGTGCTTTTGAAAACGTAAGTCGAATCTGCACACACACTTCATTTCGGTGAGCGAGAAAATATTGGCATTAGGAAAAGTTTCAGATAACCAGATCAATGTATAGCAGCTTGAAACACGTTATTGGTAATTGCTTTGCATTTCCAAGTCTTTTAACTTTTAGTTTTATAGTTCATCTGGTTTTCCTGCACAGTTTATTCACCTAAGAGTCCTTCTTCATATACCTTAAGCTGGCAATAAGTATTGCACTTAACAGTAACTTTCAAAATTTAAATAGATTAAGATCAAATACCAAAACCAATGTAAAAGGGAACTGGGAAAATATTTACAATACATATGATCAATTAAAGGCTAAATTAGTACACCTTGAAGAATTTTCCATAGACCTCTCTCCTCCTTTTTAAAAGCTACAGAGAATTCCATTGGATGTGAATTTTGGTATGTCATTAAAATGGCCATTGGAAGGTACACTAGAAAGGCTTAATGCCGATATCTCCTGGGCATTGGGCTGGGGTCTGGAGAACCAGGGCAAGGTCCATATTTTCCATTTTACAATTTCAGAGTTATCTGGTCTACAAAAATCACATCTAAATTTCAAATACCAAAGAAGTTCCTCGAAAGTGAAGTTTCAGGATATGTGCAGCGAACATTTAGGTGAACTAAATTGTGGTAAAGAAAACTATTGATACTAATGCAAGCTTGTGGGCAAATGCTTTCAAGCTGGCTTTCATGAGACTCGGAGTTTCAAATTTCTCTCTTGATTTGAAGCATTAAGCATATAAGAAGATACTTAAAATATAAGGGTAATTAAATATTACGATATTTCTTCTCTATGCCTCGGGTTATCAATAAGCAGAATGGGAATGACCGTATTCACCTACATCAATGAGAGACCAGCATTTTTTATGTATTATTTAAGGTTTTAGAAGTTCAGATTGAGACTTGAAAAATAGGAGTTTGAAAGAACATATTCCTAATTTTCTGTCTGCTGCTGTTAGGTTTTACTCCGTTTCTATTGGTAAAATAACATTTAATTCTGATATTTCTCTTGGTCTAGTGACATAGGAATGTAGATTAGAAACACGATATATGTCAATGGGAAGAAATGAGCACTAGTAAATGAGACATTAGTTTTGATGCTTCACTCAGGAAGTAAATGCCTTAAGTCCAAAATGAATAGAACATATTCATGTAGCTGCAGCAGTATCTGGAACGGCATTAGATATATTAGTAGTTATGTAATAATTACCTATTAAAAGATCATTTTCAGAACAAGGTAAAATCATGACTCTTGTACGGATATAAAATTAACCCCTGTAAAGGATTTTATTTAACTCATTAATTAAGAAGGTGCTGTGATGTCACAAGTACTCCAAAGGAGAATCCAAGAAACAGATACGCGTACAGATCGGGAATATTGAAAGAAATATGCAAATAGAGGCGAAGTCCGCTTACACTGTCGTGAAGGCAGTCAGTAGAACGGCCCTGACCTTGCAGGAGTTATAAAACAGCTCCCATAGAATCCGGTAACCAGGATCGGTGTGTTCCAGGCAGTTTTTCCCACTGAAGCACAGGCTCCCCCTGTCGATCCTGATGGAATTTTCTATTGATCTAGAAGTGTGAACACGTGTGCACTGAGGCCCTCTCCTAAAGAACACTGCATTTTCCTGGTTCAGAGAAGAAGACCCAAGAAAGACGAGCGGAGGCTGTAGTGACTCCGCTCAGTGCCAGCGGGATGGCGAAACCTATCTGTCACCCGAGCTGGGGTCCAGCCCTCGCTGCCGGGATTCATGTATTATTGCCTAGAGATGACTGAGGATCGGAGGGCAGTTAATGTGACAACTATATGGGCTGTTCTCCCAAGAAATGAGAGAGGTCAAACCCATTTCTTGAATGCCTGCTCTGTGCCCAGCCCCTCCTTGGCATTTTATAATCCTAGGCTCATTTAAACTTCACCGTGATCCTCAGCTAAGAAAACAAAGACGTAAAAACAAAGTCAGTTTCACTACCCAACAGGGGGAATCTGACAAGCTGACCCCCAAATCCCTGGTCTTTCTCCACTTACAGCAATACTACTCCAATCATTATGTGACTGAATGAATCTGGAAAAAGAGAAATGAAAATAGATCAATTTTTACCGGCTTGGGAGGGGAGAATATTTGAGGAGGGAACAAAATTAGGTAAAATTTGTCAAGGTTTACAGCATCACCTGTACTGCCTAAACCCCAGTCACTGCCATTTATGAAGCACCTGTTGTGTGTTAGGCGCTGTCCACTAATTTACCTGATTTGAATCGTCCTGACAACCCGGTGACGTATTATCCCCATTTTACAGATGAGAAACCAAGGTGCGGAAATGTTCAGGAAACGTCCCACAGGCGGTCAGTGGGGTTGCAATCTAGGTTTGGCCGATTTCAAAGCTGGTTGCTTTTGTCCGGGGCCGTCCCCTTCCTAGCCTATCTCCGGGTGCCATGCCATACCCCCAGATGGCTAAATGCTCTGCAACAGCCTGCAATGTGGCCTTGGCCTTGAGAGGCTCCACTGGCCCAACAGGCCTCTCCCTAAGTGCTTGCGGGGCCTTCAGAGTACTTTCCCTCCTGCCCTGCAAGCCCACTCAGCAGAAGCCCCTGGGCCCCCCAGCGCCTCTACTGCCCTCATGGGGACTGCTCTTCGCAGCTGTTTCTCCAAGGCTGTCTCCCAAAAAACCCAAACAACAACGACAACAAAAAAAACCCCGCCGTGAATGGACGCACAGAAGTTCCTGCCCCTTTGCTGGGGAGGGTAGCTACCTCAGTCTTGGAGACATACTCTGCTTCCCCCCTGGAGAGGCAAGGAGGGCCATAGTGGAGGGCCATCACTTCTAGTGATCATTCCAAAGAATCCCCTGCCTACTAATTGGCATAAATAATGTCTCTCCCTTCCCCACGCCCTTTGCTTTCCTCATCTAAATCCAACAAGTCCCCTGTAGTGCTGTGCTCTGGCTCCCCCTCTGAGCTGCCTCATACTAAGATCCGGAGTCTCACAAAGAGCTCACGTGTGGAACGCGATATGCACTGAGTACCTTCAAATCGCTTCCGTTACCCTCCGTTCCAGTGTTTGCCTTATACTCTTAATTTAGACTCCTCGGCTGTTTAACTTTAAAAGATCGAATAGCCCTTTATGGTTGTTTGTACATTGTTATCCCTTTTGAGTACTTGTAAATTTCCCAAGCGTTGCCTGGAGGTAAAGCCACTGGCAGGAGGTAGCCCAGGGCATCTCCTGGTAAATCGGGAGCCTTTCGGGCCTTGCCTTCGGGCAGCATCCAGAAGATGCCTGGGAGACGGGGAGAACTCCACACTCTTAGCTTGAGGACTAAACGTGTATCTACCTTCAGCTTTTCCCCGCAACACCCACAGTACAAAACACAGAAGTACTGTCATCGCAGTAAGTAAAAATAAATGTCATTTTTGTTTGAAATGTCTCTAAGTTACTTGCATCCAAATCCAAACTTTGAGGTCAAGATTCTCTCCCCGATCGTTAAGCCTGACCTTCATTTATTGAACTATTGCGCTCCCTTCTCCCACAATGAATAATTCACTCTTCAGCCAAGCATGTCTGTGAATTAATTAAATGAAAACTACACAAATGATCATAAGAAAACCCTTACTAAGTTGCATATAAAATATATTTATGCTGTTTACAGATAGACGTTGCTATGGGAACAATTTGTTTTGTTTTTTTTAATGTTTTATTTATTTTTGAGGGCGAGAGAGACAGAGGGCAAGCAGGGGAGGGGAAGAGACAGAGGGAGACACAGAATCCAAAGCAGGCTCCAGGCTCCGAGCTGTCAGCACAGAGCCCGATGCGAGGCTTGAACCCACAAACCGAGAGATCATGACCTGAGCCGAAGTCGGACACTTAACCCACTGAGCCACCCAGGTGCCCGGGAACAATTTGTTATCTAATTTTTGACTATTTGGCACACGAATTGAAGTATGGGCAGTGTGCAGTTTCTTTCAAGTATGCATTTATATGACATCGAACATGGCAATGGCTTAATGACAACTAGACTGGGGTGGGTTTTTCCCTCTCCTTTCCTGCTTGTTTCCCCTTCCTTGCACGATCCATTTCAGGCTTTATATCTTGATGAACTATGTTTTAGTGGTTCAAGACTACAGCTCACAACAGTAATTCTGTCTCATAATTGATAAATGTTCATTCTGCTTTGTAATTGGAAGTAATCAGGCCATGTCCTGGCTTTTCTGGAGCACTCCACGAGAGGCCCATGACCTACTCTTTCCTACCCTTCCAGGCAAGCATCTGTCCTCAACTTGTCACCATCTGAATGACTGTGTCTACATTTACATGATATGATATATGTTCTCAAATCTGAAGGACTTTGTAAAGGGGTTGCCTAATTATTATTGTTCACTTGATTGAAAATTTCCCAGCTCTAAAGCTATGGTCTGTCAATGACGATGTCACCAAAACTTTAATCTGCTTCAACTAGGGTCATGTTGTGTGGTCAGTAGTGAACATTTGTATACCATAATAGCGATTTTATTTCTGTTTCTCGTAAAGGTGATATTTTCTAAATTGAAGAAAACAGCCACAAAAAAAATAGTAAGATTCATGAGCTTTTTGCTTCATATATATAAAATTCTGAAAAACACCTTGCCTTGTCTTCAAAAGACAGATATTCCAGGTGTTCCTAAGGGACTCCTGGTGACAGGGCTCCCTAAAGAACGTAATCACTGTTCCCAAAATGCCATACCTTATACACTGCTTTTTGAGGTTCTCAGTTTGTTCTAGACTTTAAAAACCTCTGATGGCTCCATGGGCGCCCGGGTGGCTCAGTCGGTTGAGCGTCCGACTTCAGCTCAGGTTGTGATCTCACCGTTCATGGGTTCGAGCCCCGTGTGAGGCTCTGAGCTGTCAGCACAGCTGGAACCTGCTTCTTATTCTGTGTCTCCCTCTCTCTCTGCCCCTCCCCTGCTCACACTCTGTCTCTCTCTCTCTCTCTCTCTCTCTCTCAAAAAACTAAATAAACATTATAGAAAAATTGAAAGAACAACAAACAAAAAACATCTGGTGATTCCTGCAACAGCAAACCCCGTTTACTCTTTTTCAAACTTAGATTCACACACTGCCTCCCCAATAACTCTTAGACCCTGTGTTCAAGTGATATGTTAAAGTGAGCTCACAATGCACTCCGCCATTTTCAAATCTTATAAACATTCTAAGCCGATCGTATTAGGGTTCTAAAAACTCCTTCAAAGATACGATCGGAGGAGAAGTGAGGAAGGTCCCGTTGAAGAAAGAATAAATGCCACTTTCAGAAAAAAGACGGGCCCTTGTTCTAAGATGAAAATGAAAGCCAAAGTCATTCCTTGTAGCCAAGAGTCACAATTGCGGTGCTATTGACGACTGAGGCCCTGGGCTTCTTCGTCCTGGGGGCCTGGGCTGCAGGGCGTGGAACAGCATTCCTGGGCTCTACCACTAGAGGCCAGTAGCACGTCCCAACCCCAGCCCGGGCAGCCAGAATGGTCTCCAGACACTGCCAAGGGTACCCAAATGTACCGCGGTGCGTAACATTGCCCCCCGTGGGAACAACTGCCTAAGAGCCTCCCCACAGTGGATAGCCAACAGATCATTTTCTATGTGAACTAACCACAGTTGTTGAAAATCTGACCTGCTCCCTCCCAGCAAAGTCGAATATTTAAGGTAGGACCGCAGAAAACATTTGAAGTTAGTTGCTTAATATAATTGAGAGGCGAGGCCAGGAAATCTCCAAAGGGGACATTGATGGAGTACTTTGGTTTTGTACCTTTAAAGCATAATGTTGCTCTACCTGTTTTGCTTATTAAAAGGGGCTTCAAGGGAAACCTGTTTTTATTTGTAGCTCACTGGTTCAACGAACGCCACTTAAAACACTTCCACTTCAACAAAATCTCAGCGGACAACGAAGGGTAAAAAGTCAGCCAGCCCTATGGAGAGGGCATGGTAGAGAAAAGAAGGTAGAACAGCCCCCAGAGACTTCCTGAGAGACCAGACCCCCCAAAACACTTCCTGTTACTCCCAGCTTTAAAGGCAAAATTCGGTGTCTCCTGACTGGCTCGGTCAGTGGAGTGTGCGACTCTTGATCTTGGGGTCCCGGTTCGAACTCCTCTTTGGGTAGAGAGATTACTTTTAGAAAAAAAGACTAAATGCAGTTACAGTCATAACATGGAATCCTAGAACGAAACTTTGCTTTTTTAAAAAAAATTGTTTTAATGTTTTATTTCTTTAATTTGATAGAGAGAGGGGGAGAGAGAGAGAGAGAGTGCGAGAGCATGAGCAGGGGAGGGGCAGAGAGAGAAGGAATCCCAAGCAGGCTCCAAGCTGCCCGCACAGATCCTGACAGGAGGCTTGAACTCAAAAACGGTGAGATCATGACCTGAGCGGAAAACAAGAGTCAGACGCTTAACCGACCGAGCCCCCCGGGTGCCCCAAAACTTTGCTTGTTAACACAGCTGTTCTCTGACTTCAGCCTCAGCACATATTCTGTGCAGCCCATAGGTTTGTCCTTTCTCGGGGGTCCATATCTCCCTGGTGAGAACCACTAGATCAGCTGTTCTCTGAGTGTGAGCTGAGGACCCCAGGGAGTTTGGAAGACCCATCAGGGGGTCCAGGATATTGAAACTATTTGCGTAATAACGCTGAGGTTTTAGTTGCCCTTTTTCCTCTCAGTCTGTCACAAGCACACAGTGACATTTTCTGCAAGTGCGATCTCACAAGAGATGGAATACAGAAGCCGAGACGAGCAACCAGCTGTCTTGTGTTAATCCAGGCATTAAAGAGATTTGTGAAAGTGGAAATCAATCCTACCCTCCTCACTAATTTGTCTTGTTTGCGACAATGGTTATATTTTATAAATGTGTGGCTTGTGTTAAAATCTATGGCTTTATTTTTTTTTTTAAAGGGCAAAGTGATGTTTATTTATTTTTGAGAGAGAGAGAGAGACAGAGCATGAGCAGAGGAGGGGCAGAGAGAGAGGGAGACACAGAATCCGAAACAGGCTTCAGGCTCGGAGCTGTCAGCACAGAGCCCAACGTGGGGCTTGAACCCAAGAACCATGAGATCATGACCTGAGCTGAAGTCAGACGCTTAACCGACTGAGCCACCCAGACGCCCCTAAATGGCTTTATTATTGTTCTTATATATTAATAAGCATTTTAGAAAATTTTCTCAGCTTCTGTTTCCAACATGGTAAAGCTCAATAAATACAACGCATATACGTGAAAGCTCTTTGAAGTCCCCAGCAATTCATAAGCAGATACAAGGGGGTCCTGAGTCCAGGGACCTCAGTCCTCGAGTCTCAAGAGAATGAGAATATTCTGTTGGGTGTATGTGGACAGCGAAAGATCAGACTCAAAGGAACCTGCAGCGTGGCGGGGGGTGGGGGGGAACATTTTAAATCCACACTGAAAGGGAGTTAGAAGTCTCAGGGCTGGGATTCATTAACATCTTCAACCCAATAAAATGCCCCATTAAAAATGAGGTTTCTCTTCTGACACTCTCCTATCTCCTGAGGGTACTCATTAAACAGGAAAATCAATAAAGGGACTCTCCTTCCTGACAGCTTTTGTATCGTCTTCACCTTCTACTTACTCATAAAGAGAAGCTCTGATTTCACAAGAGGGACTGCGGGTCCCTGGGCTGTCTGGTTGTCCCCTCCACCCGATCCATCGTTCCCTGCTGGAAATGACAGATCAAGGCAGCCCCTCAAGTGATGCCGTTCATGGAGAACTAATTAATGTGTATGATTATTCGAAGTTGGGTTGATGGGGGGGGCACCCGGAAAGCCCGCTTATGGCTAGCTCATCAGGATTTGCTGTCTTGCCATGAATATGGCAGGTTCATCACCCTTATGTTCCCCGTTTGTTAAGTAGGTTACAAAAGCATCCAGAAAACTTCATTTCGTGATGGGCTAAAAAGGAAGCTGTGAATTGATTTTTAAAGCCCGATCTTTTCAAGACTATATCTTACCTCACTTGTGACCCTCTCTGTTACTCAGGCCTGATAAAGTCGAGGCCCACGTGGATGAGCTTAAACCCCTTACCTGGGAACACACAGCAGGTCAGTTACAGTCTTAGCATCAAGCTGTTTTAGTGTTTCAAGAAACCTTTTAGCACTGAACCCAAGTGCTTCTTAAATTGCCCTTCGAAGATCTGTTCACAGCTAGTAACCCGTTCCCCCAGAAAGATGCATTTGGTAGGTAGCATAATGGCCCTCCAAAGAGTTTCATGCCCTCATCCCCCAGAATCTGTAAATACGTTATATAACACGGCCGGGAGGAAATCTTGGTTGCTTGTGAAATCAAGGTGTCCCATCAGCGGACCTTAAAGCAGGGAGATCGGCCTGGATCATTCCGGTTCACAAGACCCATTGCATGTGCGAGAGGGAAGCAGAAAGGTGTCAGAGTGATGCAACGTGAAACAGTTGGGAAACTGATGATGATGAAATGTGAACCGATTGTTCGCCATTGGTGACTTTGAAAATCAAAGGAGGCCGCAAGCCAAGGAATACCGGTGGCCTCTAGAATCTTGAAAAGACCAGGAAACCAATTTCCCCCTGGAGCCTCTCCATAGGGTACAGTCCAGCAGACACATTGATTTTAGCTCAGTGAGACCTATTTCAGACTTCTGAACTCCAGAAGTATTTGCAGCTAAGTTCAGAGTCCAAGTGGGTTGGTTCTATGTGCTTCTCATAAAAAGAAGGGCTTTCACTTCATGTTGGATGGATTTCTTTGTGTATATATATAATGAAAGCAAACTCGGGAAAAGAGGTTCATTTCAGACTTCTTTGTAATTAATCATGCTGAGGTTGGGGGGAGGAACAGTACCAGAGATTCCCGCTCTGCTCAGAGGCCACATCAATGCAGACACTGAGATATGTCTGGGCCTGCAAGGACACTGGAGGCGGTCCATCTGTCCAGGGGCATTTTCCTTTTTATCGTAGTGCATTCTCGGCCGCTTAAGGCCTCCAGGCGACGTTCGTGAAAGTGGAAACCTGTCAGTCCCTTCCTTCCTTCCTTCCCGGCAGCACCCTCAGGCACTCTTGTGGGAATCCGAGGGGGCAAAACAAATCCGTTGTCAAGGTTGCAGGAGGCAGGCGGAGTCCTGAGTCCTGGCGCAACGAAGTCCTTGGAGGGCACCTTCTCCGTGGTGTCCCGGGTGCTGTAGGGAGCTCTTCCCCACCCAACCCTATGGCAGCCCACTGCTACCCGGGTCGTGTTTCAAATCTGAACAATCTTGTTTGCGAACTGAAGAGGAAAGGAGGATCATTTAATTTGAAGGATCCTTCACTGTTGAGCCACTTTCTGTCTGTCGGAAGAAAATAGGTAGGGGTCGGCATTCCCTCTGAGGCCAGTTGGATGTGCTGTGTCTTTCCTCTGGGCTGGCCAGAGGTCTTTGAGAGACAGAGATGCCTGAATCTCATGAGGGCTGTCCCTGGAAGCCCCTTTGATTCTTGTTAGATTGTGAATCCAGGGACCTGTCTTAAGACACCTACTGAATTCTAAGCCCCTTAAGGAAAAAAATCATGTCTTCTCATTATCCTTCGATCCCTGCAGAAGCCGAAGCCTCATGCCTAGGGGAGAGATGACATTGTGTTAGGTACTCTGCGTTTCTACAATAAATCCCCCCAAATCAACCTGCTCCTGGAGAGGGCTGCATCTCCGTAGAAGAGAGGAGACCCTTATGCAGACCGCTGTCACGTGAGCCAAGTAAGAGCAGTGCAGTTGGAGAAGTAGAAAGGAAGCCAGGAGAGGAGGGGGGCCGGCGGGCTGCGCGATGGAGAGGCGTTATTTGCAGAGTGAGCCTTTGGAAGCTTTGGGGGAAGAGGCTCTGAGTTGGGTGTTGCTGCCTGCACGATTTTATCTCACACAAGGATGGCGGTTGAGACATTCCACAATCGGAGGGCTCTGTGGGCATAGAGGTGAGAGACCGTGGGGAGCCTGAAGCCATCACATTTGGCCAAAGTTGAGGTACCTGCGTGGGAGACGGGGACAGAGTTCCTAGGAACCCAATAGAACCTAAGAGGGCGGCTTGGATTGGGGCGCGGGCTGCGCACACTTGAGTGTTGCTGATGAGATGCGACGCACTGAGTTCTGCCCAGAACTAGCCTTGTGCGGTTTTTCTCCACTGTGGGAAGTGGTAATCACGTCCCACACGTAGGTTGGAGCATACGTAGCTTTTAAGGCGATCATCGTATTAAACTCACAGATTCACACAGAACACCCAAATGATATAAAGACAGTTATAGATATAAAATCTATGTCTATCTATATAGCTATGTTATAATTGTCTATAGCTAATATGTATTCTGAGATCCATATGTGTGCGTGTGCTGATGTCCGTGTTTCTCAATTTTTTTTCATTATTTCCTCCCAAGTAAAAGAAGCTTTCTTTAACGTTTTTTTCCCCCCTAATTGCCCCTCCATTTAATTTTGATAACACAGGTACTTCTACTGTATACAAGTTTATATATTGCATGTATATCTGTTCTCTCTATATAAGAAGATTAAGATTTTTTTTGCCTCTCAAGAACCAATTTCCACCCTCTTAGGAGCGGTATCACCCCTACTGAGAACACATAATATATATGTCCATGTATCTAAGTAGTCATTTGTGTGTTACCTCATTGCACAAAAGAGTTAGGATGCCAAATCAAATGTTACTTATTCATTCACAATAGAAAGTGTTACTTTCCAAAGGAATGAATACTCCCACCTTCCAACCACCTACCAGGAAAATGGAAGTAGTCGATGGAGGGGGAAAAAAAAGACCGCTTAAAGACCATTGAGTTAAAGAAGGTAATGTGGATAGTCATGGAGAGTAATTCTTCCAAGGTATAGAAATACCTGATGAACTATTCCTCTCTCTTAGCATGCAAAATCTTACTTTAGTGAAAAAAGACATCTATCTGCGATGAAAGAAAAGATGTGGAAAGTAGGAGATAAAATATCTTTGGAAAATAAAATGAAACCTCAGTCCATGAGAAAGCAAGACATTGGAGTAGGTGACAAGTTCAAGTTGCAGATTTATTTTAAAAATAATGGGGCTCCGGGGTGGCTCAGTCAGGTAAGCATCTGACTTCGGCCCAGGTCATGATCTCACGGTTTGTGGGTTTGAACCCTGCATTAGGCTCTGTGCTGACAGCTCGGAGCCTGGAGCCTGCTTCGGATTCTGTGTCTCCCTCTCTCTCTGACTCTTCTCTGCTCTCTCTCTCTCTCTCTCTCTCAAAAATAAAAAATAAACATTAAAAAATAAAAATAAAATGGGCTTCTCTTTCCAGTATGGCCAAAGAAATTCCTCCTAGACTTATTTTCCTCTATACCGTAACTATTAATTCTAGACACGATAAGAAAAAAATTTAAACACCTACCACAGGCACTGGAAAATGAACAGAAGTAAGAAGATCCTGGAGGGGTGTTGACACTTTGAAGAAAGGAATGGCAAGGGATGTTTGCCAGTTTTTATGGCTTTTCATCTAAGGGCACGTTACAGTTGGCCCCATGTCAAGTGGCTAAAATTCCAGTTGGAAAAAAAACAAAACAAAACTCCTTCATTCTCTCGATAAACCCTGCCCAGATCTCTAGTAGATTCCTCAACCACACACTAGAAGCAGTCTAGCCAAGGTTAAGAGAACCAAACTGAAATTTGAGCTGATGCCTAAGTGATAGAGTATGCAGTTTGAGCCTAACCAAGATAATTGATTGAAATAAATGCTTTTTAGAGAAATACAACAGAACACAGACACCGCAATATAATATCACAATGTCCAGGATATACTCTGAAATTACTTGACGTATAATCAATAGAGACCAGTATTGGTGATGACTATGAGCATAACCGTGCTCAGTGACCTCAAAGAAAATAGATGTATGGTAAATGAAAAGCTAGTAACTCTCAGGAGAGTGCTAGAATTCATTAAAAATAATGGAAGTTATACAATTGAAAAATGTGGTATCTGAAAAGTAAGTATGGCACAATGACTTTAAGGTTTTTTTAAAGGTTTATTTATTTTTGAGAGAGAGATAGTGTTGAACAGGAGAGGGCAGAGAGAGGGGCACAGAATCCAAAGCAGGCTCCAGGCTCTGAGCCGTCAGCACAGAGCCCAATGCGGGGCTCAAACTCACGAACCATGAGATTATGACCTGAGCCGAAGTCGGATGCTCAACCGACTGAGCCACCCAGGCATCCCAACTTTAAGATTTATATAAAAATCTACACTAGTGCCACATTAATTGTCAAGAACTCTTGCTTTAAGTAACAGCCAAAGATCATTTGTAACCTGCTTAATAATTTTAAGTAAATATACTATGCCAGTGTGGTAGCTAAAGTTTTAAGAAAAGATTAAAGGGTCTTATACACTCTTTTATTGTTTACTAAGTTATTTGTTAAATCTCTTATTTTTTATAGAGTACAGTAACAAATTTCATCCGGTGTATGTCCGAGTTATTATAGCTTTTGAGCAGGATAAAAATTGGCATAATGTAACTGTATCTGTGAATTCTTATTGTCCTAAAATGGATTATTTTCTTGCTGTCTTTCATTTGTGTAGATGATGTCTTGTTGTAATGACTTTTTATTAAAGCCAATAACCCGATGACATTGACTAAAGAGAAATATATGAATTCTCCTTCACCTCTGGAGATGGGATATTTGCTTCTTGTCCTTTTGGCTGAGATCAAGTATAGAGATGGGACACTTGAAAGGAGTTTGGTTATCGACTCCGGGTATCTGGATCTAATTTGCTTGAGAGGAGACTTTGTTTCCTAGTTTCTGTTGCCAGCAGAGACACTGATTAGCCCAGCTCATCTCTTAGTGCTGGGCCAAATCACAGGACCAGTGGTCAGCCTATGAATTGGATTCCCTTGCGTTAGGTGTCTATCCCTATCCAATGAGATGTGGCCCTCATTGGCAGTGGGCCGTAAGGCAGTGATCTCGCCAATTGTCATGGACCTTTTTGCAAGATTAAGAGTTCAGTGCAGAACCCAAAATGAAAAGTGGACTTGACAATAGTTCATTTTCTGTCGGAGTTTGTCACGTAAGTGGGCATTGAGAATGTTCTCTTGGCATTTATTCCAGAAATATTTATTGAGCACCTACCATGTCCTAGAAACTGTAACAAATGCTATAGCTCTTGACATTGAACCTGTGGCCCTTGCCGTCCAGTATCTCATAGTCTTGTAGGAGACAATGACAGTAGAGCAAGAAGGTCAGCTCCGTGTCATCCAAAGTTTATAGAAAGTAAACTCGGGCTCGAACAGGAGCCCCCAAAAGAGGGAAGTCCCCTAATTTAGCCTGGGGTACAGGGAGCCAAACAAGGTTTCTTGGTTTTGTTTTGCCTTTTTTTTTTTTAGGTTTATTTATTTATTTTGAGAGAGATCCAGAGAGTGGGAGCACAGGAGGGGCAGGGAGAGAGATTTCCAAGAAGGCTCTGCCATGTCAGTGCTCAAACCCAAGAAACTGAGATCATGACCTGAGCCGAAACCAAGAGTTGGACCCTTAACTGACTGAGCCATCCAGGCGCCCCCCAAAGATTTCTTAACAAAAGTGGTAACTGGACTGAGAGCTGAGAGAGCAGGAAGTGTTAGGCGAATAGATGAGGGGTGGGAACAGTATTCTATAGGAAGGGAAACATGAGGAAAGCAGGGAGCAGGCAGGCCTTCGAGCTCCCGGGCCTGTAACAGTGCCCCCAGTGCCGCGTGTGATGTCGAGGACCTGGTGAATGTATGAGGGAGTGAGGCTCCTAACCCAGCCCTGTGTGGTGGGCCAGCCCTCCCTGATTCCCAGTAGAGTGCTCTATAGCCCACCCCCCTCAGCCCATCACCTGCCTGGGATTCTTCAAACATGCCTGGTACCTTCCAGCTGTTTCGTTTGCATTTCCCTCTGCCAGATGTGCCCTTCCCTCAGGAATCCACCCGACTCCCTCCCTCAGCGCCTTCACATTCTTGCTGGAAGTCCATCATTTCAAGGAGGCCTTTCTTGCCTCCCCCTCCCACCCTGCCTCCTGACCCTTGTTAAAATCCACTTCCTGTCATTTTTCTCCACACCGCTTCTTAGCCCCTCCCATTATGTGTTGTCGATTTCCGTATTTTATTGTCCGTCTCACTAAAATGTGAGCTCCCCTGTTGTTTGTTACCTGCTCTCCCTACAGTTCTTAGAGCAAGGCTTGGCATGTAGTAGGTTAATAAAAATATTCATGAAATGCGTGAATGAGTGAAAGACCTTTTTCTACCTCCTTGCCCAATATGCCATCATCGTGAATTAACTACCATAATTTCACTGTACGCCCCTGACTCCGAAACTCAGATGTTAAAGTAGATCCCGGAGGATACGTTGGTTTCGTTTCGAGACAGAGAATAGAAATGATCGAATTGGATTGGTTTGCCCTGATAAGTTAATAATAATTGCCCGATGAAAACTTGTCCGCTCCCCACCTGCATGAAATGAAGTACGTGTCTCACGTCCGACGATGCAACACTCCAGGACGTGGCCCTCGTCTCGGGTTGCATCTTTAGAGGTAAAACCTGAGACGAGGATTTCCGGCGAGGTGAGTTATTGGAAAGTTTTCCAGGAGAATCCCGCCGTGGGAGTCAGGAAGCGTAGAGGAATACAGGTCATGGGCCACCGCCAGCATCTATGCCCTTGTAGCCTTCTTACTACTCTCTGGTCGCCCCGATCCCTCCCTACTCCGGGCGTCCCCTCCTGCCATGCTTACTCATCCCGTAAGTCTGATTTCCTCTGCTACCTTCTCAGTCAGGCTTTTCCTGGGCCCCAGAACCTCATGGCGCTTTCGTTGTTGCAAACCCTCGTCACATGCTCGACCCTGGGATCTGCCCTTACCCGTGTCACAAAATGGCTATTTGTCTCTGCACAAGTCACTGTGTCCAGATACCCATCTGTCAAGGGTTTGCAGTCTGACCACTCAAATCCCTTCGAGGGCAAAAAATTCTCTGATGCTGTGACTTAGCCATATTCCTGTGTATTAAAATCATGAACGTATGCGTCGGCGTTCGCCAGACTGCAAACTTCTAAGAATAGGAATAGTTTGCTTTCGGAGCTACACCTGTGTCTTCTGAAAATCGGAAATATTAATCAATTCCTGGGCTTCACAACCTAGGAATAATGTATGCATAGGGCCGGGTGCATACAACTCTCTTGAAATAGATGGTCAATATATTGATATACCTTTGGGCTTCATGAAGAGCCTGTTACACTGTCTTGTGCGTTAGAGGCATTCGAGAAATATTTGCTGCATTATGGAAAGAGAAACTGAAAGCTGACGCGACAGAGTAACAAAGCCAGGCCCCCTCCCACTGCATGCTGTGACCTTCCCTACTCTTCCTTGTTGTTAGAGCCGGGAGTTGATTAAATACTGGACGGGGAGCTTTGGGCAGATATTAAAAGAACTAAAAACCCACATGGAAGCTATCCCAAATCACTTTGAACCTCTGCCCAACTGCTGGTTCCAGAACAGTCGACTTTCAGTCTTAATCGCTCTCAAAGTTTATCCTTTGCTTTTATTAAAAACAGGAAGTAGGGATCTAACGCCAAAGAGATCATATCCTGTGGTTCCTCAAAAAAAAGTGACCTCTGTGGTGTCTGATGTTTGTATCTTGGTCTCTCTTTGCATGCTGTTCGTATTTTCTGCAGAGTTTAACATTCATCAGCGCCGGCCGCCCACTGAAAGGTTTGATCTGAATCAGTGGCCTCTCTTCTTGAATCTAGCTATTGACATTACCGAGCAGAGAATGCAGACATTAAGCTTTAGCGGCCGCTGTCCGCTCATTGATACACAGGAAGTATGAGGACCAAAAGGTAATTCTGCAGGAAGAAGTCTCCTGCCCAGAATCACAGACGCAATGTATCAGACTGAGAACCTGCCCAAACAGTACCGAGAAACCTTCCAGTACCGGGTAGGATTCATTGCGTCTTTTCTTTCAGATTGTTCCTTCTTGAATACCCTACCCACCTCCTACTCTCCCCATCCCCTTCCTTAGAAAAGAGCATGTGAATAATGTTTCAGGAAACCAAGTACTTGGACTTTGCACAAGAACATTCGTTTCTTTTTAATATTATCCTTCCTCCTAGGGAGTGCCCCAGGGGAGCGTGAAGGGGAACAAGGGAAGTGGAGGGAGCAAATTAGCCCCTCAAAATGAAGTACTTTAGTGCATTTTCTTGCTGTGGTAAAACACCCATAGCCTAAAATTTACCAGTAGTGACATTTGTACATTCAGAACAGCTGTGATTCTGTGCCCTGTTCCACAGTGTGAGTCTTTTCCCCACGCCACCGAGCAATTCTCTGACACCTGCTGGGTGTCCTCAACTCAGTTCTGTCTGGAGGTGTCCTCAGATTCCATTGTTTAAGGGCTCAGTTTCACCAGACGGTCCTGACTGTCCTCTCGCCTTTAGGGGCCAGTCGCTGTGCCGGCTGTCCCCTGCGCTTCTGACCAACCTATATGCAACGTCCCCTCCTTGGGTTCGATTAATTTGCTAAAGCGGCTCACAGAACCCGGAGAAACATTGTACTTCCTGGATCACCGGATTATTAGAAAAGAATGTCACTCAAGAACAGCCAGGTGGAAGAGATACAGAGTAAGGTCTGGGGAGAGGGCGTCAAGTTTCCATGATCTCTCTGTCTCTGCTCTAGGTGGCTTCCTTCATTTGACAGAATGTTTTCGAGGTCTGTCCATGTTGTAGCATCGACCAGGACCTCACTGGTTTTTCGGGCTGAATAATACTCTATTATATATGTATGTATGCGTGTGTATGTGTTCATATGTCTATATATATGGATAGTAGCACTGTGTACGATAAGGAGCAGGTGTTACCAGCCCAAATTTCCATTAATAGATAAATGATTATATCATAAATAGCAATGCTGTAAACACTTTATGTGCAATTTTTTTGTTTGAGCACTCATTTTCAGTTCGTTTTGGTACCACCTAGGAGTGGAGTTGCTGAGTCATATGTAAACTCTGTGTTTAACTTACTGAGGAACTGCAACTTTCGAGGCCATTCTGGCTTGGTGTATAGAATTCTTATGTCTTTAATTTGATTTCGGTGGTAGGTGAAGGACAGTAATTAAGAGAATTGTTAACTGAAATGACGAAGGCGTCTTCATGAATCGCAACCTGTCAGAGCCCGGGATTTCCTGCCTTTGGGTATAAAATAAGAAACGAGCCAGTGCCATCTCACACACCCTAGTCTGTTATGGATCTGGCTTTCTCTCTCCACTAAAAGTAATCCAGAGGGTTCTCCATGATGGAGAGAAGTCAATATATTTCCAATTCAGTGTACTTATTTTGTGAGGAAACCCTGCATCCGACAACTATGTCAGTTTGCTTAGAACATTCAGTTGCTTACCAGTATATTTCATTTAAGTTTATTTATTTATTTTGATCGAGAGAGAGAATGTGCACGCACAGAAGAGGGGCAGAGAGAGAGATCATGACCTGAGCTAAAATCATCCAACTGAGCCACCCAGACGCCCCACTTACCAGTGTACTTCAAATGCATCTTCTTTTCAAATATGCTTCAGCTTGTTTCAAATATGTGTGCATGTATATGTATATATGTATATATGTATACATATATTATTTTTGATGGAGAACTGTCAACATTTATAAAAAGTACTCTGGCTCCAATTCTCTTATGTTTTCTCTAAGAATTTGGGAGGATAATTATTTATCGTCAGCTTTTACTGGATAAAGGGTTTTCCCTAGTCAATATTATCCAAATATTTGGTCGAAAACACATTGAAATACTTTAGACTATTTACTGAGTGTGTTGGATTATTTTCATAATGTAGACCTAGACATTTTAGAACCACTAATATTTGATAGGTTTGAATGTTAGAATCTTTGAGATAATTTAACCCCATGTGTTTTAAATTAAGCCAATGGCCAACATGACTTTTTCCTTTAGGCCAAAAGCAAGTGTTTCATTTGAAGCTTTTATTGTCTAATGATAATATTCGTGAAAGCGGCAACGCACTTACCTTTCCAGACATCAAACCACTCACTGTTCATTCAGCTGCTTCTTAACAAATTTGCAGAATTCAAGGAAAAAGCTGTGGGGAGAGAAACTTACAGGTGTGAACAGTTTCAGATTGTAACATATCTGAAATTGAATAGTAAAAGTGATACATTCTGTTTCGCAATAATCGTCACACACAGGAAACGTTTATCTTTTTATGCAACCTAGGTACAATAAAAAGTGTTAGGGATTTTATTATTATCATCTACAAACCCCTAAATTTGATGTGAGCAGGGAACAAGTGTTGAAACTCTTTGTCGCCATAACCTCCATTTTCATACACTGTTATCATTAAACACTTTCAGAGACAGGCCTATGAAAAGTGAATTGTGGCCTTTCCATGCTTAATTTGTTTCTTAATTGTGCATGATTTTATAATGCCCATAAAATAATATTTATAGGCATAACATTTCAAAGGCAGCACTTTTCCTAAAAGGAGAGTTAGATTTATTTCCAGATGTTTCTACCAAACATTTTCTTTTTTCTTTCCCTCACCCTACACTCCAATTTCATGGTTGTGATTAACAGGGCAGAGCTCCATAGCAAAAATTCATCAGCTGATTCCTTCCACCTACAGAATCCACATTTTTCAGGGCTCAATTTGAGACATAATGAAAGTCTACTTTGCATAATTATCATGTGAGACGATCTATAATTAAATGATGAAGTGTGGTTCTGCTCCCGTGTATAGACAAGGCTGTATGTGAACTAAAATCACAAAATTTTATTTCTTTGCTTTAACTTTCCTTTGGTGTTGGGAAGGGGGGGGTGTAATATAAATAAGCAATTCATTTCTAACACAGTTTAAGTTCCCATGGGAGCCTTTTTCTTTTTTTAAATTTTCATGAGAGAAGGCAATTCCTTGAATTGATGAATCACTGGAAACTTGAATATGATTGCCTCTTCAATGTTAATAGATATCACTCTCAAACTTTAGAAAGTGCTTATCATCAGCAGTGCATTTTGAGTTTTGCCTTAAAAATATTTTTCTTTTTTCTTTCTTTTTTTTTTTTTTAAGAGAGAGAGCATGAGCACGCACCAGCAGGGAAGAGGGGCAGAGAGAGAGAGAGAGAGAGAGAGAGAGAGAGAGAGAGAATTTTAAGCAGGCCCTATGCTCAATACAGAGCCCAATGATGATCCCACAGCCCTGGGATCATGACCTGAGCCAAAATCAAGAGTCAAGTCGTGTGTTCAACCTACTGAGCCACCCAGGCGCCCTGCCTTAAACATATTTTTAAAAGATTTTATGATGGCTTTTGAAATACCTATACAAAAGGACCTGTTATTCATCATGCAATTCTACAGCCTGAAGTGAACCTTACAAAAGTTTCTAACCCTGATTCATCGTCTTGCTTTATAGTCTTTCTGTTTCTTCTAACTAGATAAAGCAAAGCTGGCTATGCCAAGTTCAAAATTAAAACAAGGGCTCTAAAATTTCATGTGGGGAGTTACATCTCTGGAATTCTTTGTGAAACATCATAAAATATTATTGACTTAAACTGAGTGTGCCTGAATTGATAAGTTTGGCTGTTACATCTGCATTTTCCAAGTATGCCTTGCACACCGACTGTATCCCGTACGTTGTGGCAGACGGGGACTGAAATTACAGAGACGTCATGCAACTTTCAAGGAGTTTATTTATTTTTTAAGATTTTATTTTTTTAAGTAATTTCTATACCCAACGTGAGGCTCGAACCTACAACCCTGAGATCAAGAGTTGTGTGCCCTTCCAACTGAGCCAGCCAGGCGGCCCTTAAGGAGTTCAGAACCTAGTGGTATTCAGTTCTAAGATTGCCAAGGGGATGCGTGTATCAGTGATTTACCAGGACAAATACTGGAAGAAAGCTTACATTTAAGTACATTTTGGTCACTGATCTTTCCTGTCCTTAATACTGGGAAAAAGCTTCCATTGTTTAATATTAGTGGAGCATTTCTGTTCTTGACGGGACTTTACGAATCAAGGAAAAGCATTCCTCCTAGGAGCTAAATGAAAAAGTAAGTTTAATGTCTTTAATGTCTCTCTCATCTTTAAAATCATGCTCTGTAGTGTTTGTAGTGCGATGATTTCCCATGTGTATTTAGATCTGGGCTCAGCAAACTATGGCCATTTGCCTGTTTTTGTAAATAAAGTTTTATTGTAACGCAGTCATATTCATTCTTTATACATTTTTTCATGGCTGCTTTTGTGCTCCTTCAGCAAAGTTGAGTAGCAAAGTTGAGTAGTTGCGATCAAGACCGTATGACCTAAAAAGGCTTACCGTGTGGGGGCGCCTGGGTGGCTCGCTCATTCGGTTAAACATCCGAGTCTTGGTTTTGGCTCAGGTCACGATGTCACAGTTTGTGAGTTTGAGCCTCACATGGGGCTCTGCACTGGCAGCTCAGAGCCTGCTTATGACCCTCTCTCTCTTTCTCTCTCTGCCCCTCTCCTGCTCGCGCACGCTCTCTCTCTCTCAAAATAAATAAACTTAAAAAAGATAAATAATTACAATAAAATAATTACCATCTGGCCCCTTACAGGAAACTACCTGCCAACTCCTGTTCTACGTATTCTGCTTAAACTGGTAGTTCTAAGATTGGCAATTTTAGACCTGATCTACTGTTGCTCATTCTGTCACATACTGGCTCGATTAGAGGCAACATTCCCTACCTCCTTCTAGCGCTCCTCTTTTCTGAGGATAGTTGTTACTGTCACTTATCTTTGTGATTTTAATTGATAGACCATACCTTCATTTCTTTTTCCTTACACTGTAAACAGCATGTCCTGACACTATCAATTTCCACTTGGTGAAATGAAAATATATTTCAGGCACCTTTCTAGCTCCTTACCCTTCTCCTTAACCCCCTTCTTTCCCATATATATATATATATTTTTTTTTTTTTTTTAAAACATATTTTGTCCTTAATAATGCAAAGTTTGAAAACTTTTCCAGTTGTTCTGTAATCATTACTGAGTCTTTTGGGCCCTATCTGTAGGTTGATTCTACAAGCTCCCTGATAAGTTTTAATTTTTATCATGACTATATGGTATTCGTTGTATCACTAATTATTGCTGGTTATGTTGCCACTACTTTGAAGTTGTTTTTTTTTATTTTTATTTTCTAGCAGTCTCTGTGTTTTCATTTCCCCCCTTGCATGTCCTGTCTTAAATACTTTGTCCATCTCAATGGTAGAGTCAAATCTCTGGAACCACCTTCCTTCCCAACCTTGTCCCCACTGAATTCCTCATCCTGCCGTGATCTGGAATGATGATTTTCTGAGCTACCAACCAAACTGTCATCTTACGACTTTGCTTCCTTCTTTCCTGTGTTGGAGCCCTGACTTTCTTGACCTCTCTCTCTCTTGATTTTATTAGAGCCCATCCTCTGGCCATTTTCTTAGAGAAGATGTGTGAGCGGGCAGTAACCTCTGTAAATCTTTGCATGTCGTGGACATGTCTTTACTCTGCCCTCTCACTTGACATAGAAATCTCGGTGGAAAATTATTTTCCCACGGATGTTTTAATTCAAGCTACATTGCCTTCCAGCCTTCAGTCCTTGTAGTCCGATAATGATCTGATTCTCACTCCTGTATCCTCAATGTATCTTTTCTCTGTATAGCTTTAAAGATAATTTCTTCATCTTTCGTGTATTAAAATTTCATAGTGATGCATCCAGGTGTGAAGGTGCTTTTATTGTGAGGCTAAAGGCTTTCCAGCTAAGTTCTCAGTTCATTCAGCTCAGAGACGATTTGGAATCATTTGATAATTCCTTTCTCCCTATTGTTTTTTCACTTCTTGGTTTTAGAAATCCTTACCAATTTTGTGTTGGCTCTTCTGAATTGATCATTTGTAATTTTTTTGTTATTGTTGTTGCCTTTATGTTTCCAACACCTTGTCTTGTTATTCCGATGTCTGAAAGAATTTTTAAAATGTTATCCTTCAAGCTTTCTATTGAATTGCCTATGAAAGTATATAAAGTTTTTCATTTTTGAGAGAGAGTGAGAGAGAGAGAACAAGCGGGGGAGGGACAGAGAGAGAGGGAGACACGGAATCTGAAGCGGACTCCAGGCTCTGGGCTGTCAGCACAGAGCCCGACACAGGGCTTGAACTCACGAACCGCAAGATCATGACCTGACCTGACGTCCGATGCTCAACTGACTGAGCCACCCAGGCGCCCCCTGAAAGAATATATTTAATTTGCAAGAGCACTGCCTTATTCTCCTGCTTCTCCCCCTATTTTTGTTTTCAATAAAGTGCTGCAGTGCACATCCTTAGGTACACAGCACTACCCAGTTATCTGACAGGACACAGGCCTCGAAAGAAAATTGTTGAGACCCATAATATACGGCATGTAAATTTTGGAAGCTTAGGATGGCCCTCCCAGAACAGGTTGCAACACCTTACATCTTTATATCAAGGGGAAAAAAGTGATATAGCAGTATTTTACTTTGCGTTTATCAGTGAGACTGTCTTTCAGAACGTTCTCGGCCATTTCTATGATTTTCATCTATATCCCTGATCATATACCTCACCATTTTTTATTGGATTAGCTCTGGTTTCTGCAGACTCTTTATCTGTTATGTACATTTTACATTTGTCTGTTCTGTATGATTTGCACACGTCTTCTGACAGCATTTTGTCTTGCAACTTTGCTTATGGTATTGCCCTTTTAAATTACCGTGTAGTTGAACCTGTTTGTCTTTTCCTGTGTCGCTCTTGGATTTCACATTATACTTGGAAATTCCTGTTCTGCCGCAAGGCTCTAAATGTATTCTTTAGTATGTTTCAAAAAAAAAAAAGACAGAATTCAACTGAGTAAATTTGAAGATCTAATTGGCTTTATTCAATGACTCATGACTCGGGCAGCACTCCATCCAGCAAAGAGAAAGAAGCTCCAAAGAACTGCACAAAATAAAAGGCTTTTACGGACAGAAGGGGTAGGAAAAAGAAATTTCTAGCAAAGATTGTTGCAGACAAAGCCTCCTTCCTAAGGGGGATGGGAGATGGGCAGGGTCTATCAGGTCGATTGCCTCAGTAGTGCTGACCATGCAATTCCAAATAGAGTGGAGAGGTTACATTCCTGGGGGAGGATGAAACTGTGGTTAGGTTACGTATTCAGCCGTGGTTTGCTGACCTGGGACTTCGTACAAGTGACTCCATTTTGAACTTTTTTAAAGAAGTATTTTCAGGGCGCCTGGGCGGCTTGGTCGGTTAAGCGTCCGACTTCGGCTCAGGTCATGATCTCACGGTCCGTGAGTTCGAGCCCCACGTCGGGCTCTGTGCTGACTGCTCGGAGCCTGGAGCCTGTTTCAGATTCTGTGTCTCCCTCTCTCTCTGCCCCTCCCCCACTCACTCGCGTGCTCTCTCTCTCAACAATAAATAAATAAATAATAATAATAATAAACGTGACTGCTCTGTTCCTCAATGCCCTCAAGTATAGACGATACAAATATTACCCACCTAGTGGCTTCGTGGCGAGAATAAATGCAGTGCATATATATAATTGCAAACAGTGTTTGGCAAGCTCAGTGCATGTTAGCAGCATCTCTTCCTTTTATCGTAAGAGTTCTTTTCCTCGGGGCCCAGCACAGTGCCCGATTAACAGACTGAGGTAAAGATTAGGTAAATGAGGGGCACCCGGGTGGCCCAGCCGGTTAAGTGTCCGACTCTTACTTTCGGCTCAGGTCGTGGTCTCCCGGCTGGTGAGTTCAAGCCCCACATCTGGCTCTGCACTGACGGTGCAGAGCCTGCTTGGGATTCTCTCTGCCCCCCCTCACACTCACACTCTGAATGAATGAATGAATGAATGAATGAATGAATGAATGATTAGATAAATGAGTACAAATTATTGAAGAGAATTGAAACTACCTGTGAAGAAGAGGACAGCATGTTATTTCTTTTTTTAAGTTTATTTATTTATTTTGAGAGAGCAAGAGTGTGAGCAGAGGACGGAGAGAGAGAGAGAGAGAGAGAGAGAGAGAGAAAATCCCAAGCAGGCCCCGCACTGTCAGGACAGAGCCCAGAGCCCAGCCCGGGGCTCAATCCCACGAACCGTGAGGTCATGACCTGAGCCGAAATCTAGAGTCAGATCTTTAACCCACTGAGCCCCCCAGGCGCCCCTTGAAAGCCCATTTTTAAAGGTGAAGAAGGATTGAGGCAGAATCTCCCAGTTGTATCTTGGCTTTTTGACTTGTTTATCCCCATGGTTTGTGTGGCCCAGAAAACAAATGTCACACTAATAAAAGCTGAAAACACTTTTTAGCCCTTCAATTGAGTTAAATGAACACTGCTGTGACAACGTTAATTAGGCATACATAAAATTGCTAAATATATGTCATGGAAAATGCCTATGTTTCATATTTTGTTAAACATCAATTATGATCACAAGAAATCTGCATCTAGTAAAATGGATACTGCTGACACATGTTAATTATTTTCAAAAATAATTGAGCTTTTAGAAAGTTTCAGTATAGATTGAAGCATGCGTGTCCTCTGAAGGCTTGAGCTATTTTGAGTTTATCCAAATGAATCCTAACTATATGAAACAAGGTAAAATTTTGCCTCAAGTTCTCTTTGTAAGACGAAAGGCGACGCCACGTGCACCGGCCAAGGTCTATAAGATGAACTTGGTTTAGACTCCAGGTGTTCAGGTAGGAATGTTGTCAAGTCTCAGCAGATCTGGTCTGCGAGGGAGCAGCGCAGTCAGATAAAACAAAACAATGAAAAGCTGTTTCCTTTGTCCAGGAGTGGATGGCGCACACCAGTTCCCAACCGGGCCGCGTACAATGGGCTTTCGAGAGGCATGTCTCTAATCTATATGCTTTTCACTCCTTGAGAATGTTCCGGACTCGTGCTAATATAATGGCAAATGTTCGTGCTAGCCACGAGATTGTTTTTCATCGCAAATTGCTTTTGCCTCCCACAAATGCTTCTCCATCTGGGAACTCGGATTCTCAAGACAGTCACCGGGAAAAAGATGTAAAGAGGCTGGTAACTACAGCAAGCAAACTGGAAAATATATGGAGGTTGGCTGTCTGTTTTATCCCTGAAGCTTCTTCCTAGGATGTGTCCCACTGACCCAATGGTTTTCACGGTGTGGTCCTGAATCCTGCACCAGAATCACCCGGAAGGCCCTTTTTTAAAAGCACGGATGCCTGGGTAATGCTAGATTAACTAATGGGGAAGAATTTGAAGTATGATTTAGCTTATCATCTAAATCGGGTCTGAAAAACGAAATAGGTTTAAGCAAATAGCATTCAAGGAGAGACGGAAAATATCAGAGTATTGCCGTACTTTCTTGAATGGTTCTGTTTAATATTTTGTTTTGAAATGGAGACCCGTGGTGGGAAATTCACTGTCTTGGAATATACTGGCCATTCTTCTCCCAGTGCCTATTCTCTTCATACTGAAATCGAAGGCCTTCCCCGCTTGAATGGGGTCTGAACAACGACATCCTCTGGTTTCTTCCCAGTCTACTTTCCTCTTGCTCACCAGCACCTCGAGTCTAGCTTGACTGCACCCTTCAAACCTTAGGACCACATACCAAGTGTCATGGGAGGGACACGGACGTACGCTGAAGATCCCCACTTCTGGGTCCTATCCAACAGCTCAAGTCAGGGTTGAGAATGGAAAGTTGGGCTGACGGCTAAGTCAGTTTCTAAACAATGCATTCTCCAGGAGTAGATTTCCATAGTGGTATTGAAGTGTTCTATAGCCTCCTCTCAATTCGATTCACGTGAACTTACACTCCCCCAAGTGTCCCGCTGTCCATACAGATGATGGCCAAACATATGATTCGGAGCATTTATTGTGGGGCTACCTTCCTCTTTTATTTGTCTTTTAAATTTTTAATCACCACTAAATCTTAATCTAAGGTTCCTTGGGAGTAATGCATACCTGGAGTTGATGGTGTGAGGTGATTGTTATTGCCCCTGACACATTAGAGTGTCATTAACATAAAAGTCATCCCTTAAACACATTGAACCGGACTCAATTAATGTAATTGATTACCAGCCTAGCTGTAGGGATCTTGCAGCTTTAGGGCAACCGACAAACATTTTGCCCTTTTAGATCCTACAATTAGATTCACACGGCACAGTCAATAAGCATTTTGCAGGCGCTAAATTCATCATCTTTAACGATGACAAAAATCTGGGTAGATGAACTGGCTGTTGATAAAAGACTAATTGTTGAAGTGGTTTTCAATAGTGGTATTGACAAATAGAACTGAGTCCTTGGAAGATAAATCTGATCATGAATTAATGGAACCTATTTTGGCATCTCATTTGCTAAAGCTGAAGGTATGACTGGAAAACGTTACCGGTCTGGATTCTGTTTAAACTCTGTAATCCTTTGAACTGTAACCCTCAAAATGAACAACAGTGTGATTCATAAATAAAATTAATAGTATACGCATTTAAGTTAATACTTAAAACTATGTTGGCCTTCTTTTCTTTTTTTTTTTTTAATTTTTTTTTTCAGTGTTTATTTATTTTTGAGACAGAGAGAGACAGAGTATGAACAGGGGAGGGTCAGAGAGAGGGAGACACAGAATCTGAAACAGGCTCCAGGCTCTGAGCTGTCAGCACAGAGCCCGACGTGGGGCTTGAACTCACGGACCGCGAGATCATGACCTGGGCCGAAGTCGGCCGCTTAACCGACTGAGCCACCCAGGTGCCCCTGTTGGCCTTGTTTTCTAAGGCACTCTACTTTTGGGGCACCTAGGTGGCTCAATCAGTTAAGTGTCCAACTCTTGGTTTGGGCTCAGGTCATGATCTCACGCTCCGTAAGATCGAGCCCCATGTCGGGCTCTGAGCTGATGGCAGGGAGCCTGCTTGGGATTCTCTCTCCTCTCTTTCTCTAGCCCTCCCGACCCCCTGCTCGCTTGCCCATGCTCACTTGCTCTCTCTCTCTCTCTCTCTCTCTCAAAATAAATAAATAAACATTTTTAAAAACTTTTTTATTCTACTTTCATCTCCTGGAATGTGGAGAGAATTTCAGGATTTTTACTTTTCCTACCCAGTGCATACCAGATCCTAAGCAAGTGATAGATTTTAGAGCCTGTGATCTTTCCAGGAAGGATGTACCCATCCTTACATAAAGGGTGTGTGTCTGATACCAGACAGCATTCTAACATGGCTTGTAGTTTTCTTTTTTCTTTTTTCTTTTGTTTAATTTTTTTAACGTTTATTTATTTTTGAGACAGAGAGACAGAGCATGAACAGGGGAGGGGCAGAGAGAGAGGGAGACACAGAATCTGAAACAGGCTCCAGGCTCTGAGCGGTCAGCACAGAGCCCGACACGGGGCTCGAACTCACGGACCATGAGATCATGACCTGAGCCAAAGTCGGACGCTTAACCGACCAAGCCACCCAGGCGCCCCATGGCTTGTAGTTTTCTTGATACTTCTCACTCTCTTAAACATTCTCCCCCATTACCCAACAAGTAACACTTACACTTGTCCCAAACACCGGTTTCTTTAATGCCTCTATGGCTTTGCTTCCTGTTCCCTTGGATTGGAATGTAATTCCCTTCCTCGTCCATCCGGTAGTTTCCACTTCACATCTCTAGACTCATCCCCTGGGCATCTACTCTGTGAGGTCTTTCCCAGTCCCCACTGACTGCCCTTAGGTTAGATCAAGTATCCCCATGGAATGTACCCCCAAAGTATGGGGTGTATCTTTCAGGGGCACCTGCCTCTAGTCGTCTGTTATACTCAGATGTTTGTATCCGTCACTCCTCCTATGGGATTGGAATTTCTTTGAGGGCACAGAACCAAGGAGAACTTCACAGCACATTGAACTAAAACTTGTTTGAATAAAGGAACAAATGCATGAGTAGACCAATGGCTCGGAGACTATTCTCTCAAGGCCTTTATGCATCTCTCTTCCCTCTGCCTGAGATAGTTGACCCAGGGATCACTTCCCAACTCGTTCCCTCACTTCGTGCAGGTCTCAGAGGTAAACTCCTTAGAGAGGCCTCCCCTCCTGTCTTGCTAAAACAATCCACCCCCTTTCATTCTCTATCCTGCTGTATTTTTGTTCGTAAAAGCTATCAGCCACCAACAATATGAGATATAGTGTATGTTTATTGGATTTTTATTGCCTCTGTCCTTCCACTGGAAGAAGGTTTGTCAAACCTTTTTCTGTAAAGGACCAGATAGTAAAGATTTTAGGCTTTGTGGGCCAGAAAGCCTCCATCACCACTACCAAACTCTGCCTTGGTAACACGAAAGCAGCTGCAATGCATAAATAAAAGGGCATGGTTGTGTTCCAATAAAACTTTATTTACTGAAACAGGCAGAGGCTAGATTTGGCCCATGGGCTATAATTTCCTGACACCTGTGCTAGAATACATACATGTCGGTCTGAATCACAGTCACATCCCAGGTCCCAGACACGTAGAAATGTTCCATTAAATCGTTGTTGAATTAGTAGCGGTTCAAATTTGATCCATCATAAATAAGCAAAGGGACTGCTTTTGACCAAATTTGAGAAGTCACTTCCTGCCAGCCTGAGAGAAGATGGGAGACAGAATCTTCCGGTGAGCATATCAACTCTTCTACAGCATGAAAATGGCGACCCTGTGGGTAACGTTGACCAGAAACAAATGTTTACTGAGAACACTTTCACAGAGACAACCAGAGAAAATGCCTCAGTTAAGAAAAAAGGAGATCGCTTTTCCTTTAAAGTAGGCAAATGGAAATTAGTTCTACAGTGGTCAGTACATGAAGCTGAAGTCTTCTATGTGGAAAATGTGTTTCATCCAGAAAGAAATATGTTTATTTAATAGGCACTTGTTTGGGATTTATTTGTTTTTTGAGAACCGTTGGTATAAATATAGGTATGGTTGATATAGTATAAATAAATATTACTTGAATAATTGATCTCACTACTGCTCTCAATGCAGAAATGTTTATTGTTCTTGGCTAAGAATCAAAGCTGAAGTTGTAATTACATTTTTCAGTGGGAGTCAGGATGAGGACACTCCCCATCAGCGCTATTCCCAAGGCAGCGTTTGTTTTGGGAACTTAGAAGCTTTCTAAATTGGAGAGAGGGATGGTGTGTGGTTGAGTCCTGGCAGGGAATGGATAGATGTAGGCACAGATAAAGACGTCAACAAGTCCCACTGAGGCACGCAGAGACTAGCAGCACCTGGGACCTGGGCAAGGGGCCCACGTGATGCCGCCCACAAGGGCAGAGCTCCCACTGCACAGAGCAGGTAGAGACGAAGCCAGGCCTGGATCTGGGGCCGGGGTAGAGAGGTTCAGTTCATGTGTATGGAGCTTAGAAGAGAAGAAACACAAGCAAACACACACAACTCAGAACAGGAAAGATACGTAACTTTGGGCAGTAATGGAGATCAACGTCTAAGGAAACTAAATTCTCTAGGTAGGGGCTGAGAATAATTACGTTAGTGCAGAAAAGATTAGGAGATCACAATTTCTTAATTAAAATAGAACTGTTAGCTGAAACCTTTGATTCTGTGATTTCCTTGCTGGCTTCTTTTAACTTCTATCAGAAGTTAGTCATCAAAGGAACCCTTACCACTTAATCACTTTTTCAAATCCTTTGTGTAAAGATTATAAAATCATGAAATTTATAAAGTGTGGCTAATCATCTCTCTAAAAGTGTCTTTTTAAAAAATCAATTCATGGGGTTTTTTTTAATCCCCTCATTTTATTTATTTCTTTATTTACTTTAAGTGAACTCTGTGCCTAATGTGGGGCTTGAATTCACGACCCCGAAACCAAGAGTCCTAGTCTCTACCAACTGAGCCAGCCAGATGCCGCAAAATCAATTCATGTTTTTAAATATTGTCTTAGATCACGGTTTCTAGAACACACACTCTTGTAGTTTGAATTTACAAACCCATGGGATTGTTTTCACTTTCCAAGCATAAAACTATAGAAGAAATTTTCAAATATACACAGATCACAGAAATATACAATAGCCCCTTGGGATGGGGAATGGACCCCCTATATCTTCAACCCTCTGCTTCCCCATGTACTGCCCTAAAGTAGGGATAGAATCTAGTTTGATGGAGACAAACTTACAGGCCCACAGGGCTGATTTTAACATGTTTGAGAAAGGCTTTGCCCGTTGTTATCAAGTCTTTTGTTCAAAAATGGGTTTTCCTATAGGCACAAAAAAATAAGGGTAATCGCTCATGATGAAAAAGTCTCCCGGGCCCTGCCCTGTCCTGTCATACATCATGCTCTATAAACAATAGGTGCCAAATGAAACAGAAAGATTTGGGGTGGTTGTGTTTCCAACCCCCAAAGGGTTCAACCTTCTGGAGCCCAAAGCAAGAGCACATGTCATAACCATCAATTTGCCTATCGTTTTGTCACCCAAACCTAGGGCCACCCTGTTTTATCTCGCCTGATGGGATTAGCAAGGATTAGACAAGCAGAATGGAAATGTGCTGCTTCCCGACTTCATTTGTAGGTTTTTATGTTTTTAATGTTTATTTATTTATTGTTGAGACAAAGAAACCCAAGCAGGTTCCGCGCTGTCAGCACAGAGCCACATACGGGGCTGGAACCCACGAGCCGCAAGATCTTGCCCTGTGCCGAAACCAAGAGTCAGACTCTTAGCCGTCTGAGCCACCCAGGCGCCTCCACTTGTAGGGGTCTAGAAATGCTTCAGAACAGATCAGAATGTGAGAGCTGGACTTTTTAAGGGCTATGCTGAGCTTTGTAGTAGCAATGATTTTTGTCCATCATGTTTGAGTATGTGAAACATTTTTTGGTCCCGCAGCCTAAGTCAGATTATACAGAATAGAAATCTCCAGTTTCTGCTTTTGTATTCCATTCCTATTAGTAAAAAAGCAAATTCTGAATATGTATTAATTTATTTGTAACACATATATATGTATATATATGTACATACACACACCACCCAACTGTAAATAAAATATGGAAGGCACAAAGCATATGTGCAAAAGATGTTACGTTAAGATGAGTTGACGGTGACATACATTTTAATCACTTGTAAACATTTTGCTGTCACTGCTGCATTACAGACTATTCAATATTTTAATGACAGCAAAGTGATTGAGGATCCTTATTTATTTTTGAGCGTCTTAGTTTACCACTTCATCGAATAAAAGTTTCAGGGTCTGTCTGCAAGTTCAGCTTTTTTCTTTGCTTGGTTTTAATCACTGCCATTGGAGGAAAAAAGGAACCGCAGAAACGTAACAATCTCATCTACGCAAGTGACTGTTGAAATTCAGCCAGAGGGGCGCCTGGGTGGCTCGTGATCTCATGGTTCTCTCTCCCTTGCTCTCACTGCCCCTTCCCCACTTGTGTTGTCTCTCTCTCAAAACAAACTTTAAAAAAAAGAAAGAAAGAAAGAAAGAAAGAAAGAAAGAAAGAAAGAAAGATTCACCCAGAAAGTTTCCATGTTCCTTAACGTCCCTCAACTGTTCTCACCAACCAAATGGAAGATGTTTCGTTTTATTATATTTAACAAATGAGTTCAACTCATTTAACAAATGAGTCCACTGAAATGCTTCATTTGAGGATTTTTAAACAGGTTAGAAAAATTCATTTCCCCATTTTCCAAGGCTGCTGTTTTTATAGATACATATTTGCATAATTTTCAATAAAACAAGCACATAACGGTAGACTCATTTCTAAACATCTGTTTCCCTACATTCTTACCACAACCCAAGTTTCTTTTAAAAAATTGGTTACTTCCTCATTCATTGTTATGACATCTCCTTTACTGGGAAGAGACCACTCTTTTAGTTCACTGTCACCAGGTAGCAGCCAACAACCCCTGTGTTGGACAAAAGACTTAATGGTTTTGTTTCAAAGGCAACCATATTATTGACATGCTGAAGTACTTCTGTTTCTTTGGTGCCTAGCTTGCATTCAATTTTTTTAGAGGGCAGCCATCTCTAAATTTACCCTGGAACACTTGCTTTGTCCCAAAGCTGCGACTCCCCCATTTTATCCTTTTCTATATTTGTGCCAGTGTCAGAGCATCCGAAGAGTTGTCATTTCATAATAGGGTCCGGTATTCTTGTCGGGCTAGACAAGCAGTGTTTTTCTCGTTCGAAGTGTTCTTTTATATGATCATATAAAATTGAGAATTCTCTTTGTTGCATTCGTTAAAGCAGACTGTTGAAAATATCTTTATTGGATGGCATTCAATCTGTAAATTAGGTTGATGTGAATGGAGATTTTCGTCTTTCGTCTGCCTATTAAGGAGTCCCATTGATTTCAGGCCCTCATAAAATTCTCCAACAGGATTCCTCTAAACATTTTGTGTGTTTTCAGTGTGGGCATTTGGGATTCTCTTAGCTTTTCAAGTACTGCTTAAGCTTCCAGGCCTGACTAAACATTTGTAAATCTTTCTTTTTTTTAATTTAATGTTTTTAATGTTTATTTATTTTTGAGAGAGAGAGAGAGCAGGGGAAGGACAGAGAGAGAGAGAGAGAGAGAGAGAGAGAGAGACTCCGAAGCAGACTCCAGACTCCAAGCTGGCAGCACAGAGCCCGATGCGGGGCTCGAACTTATGGACTGTGAGATCATGACCTGAGCCAAAGTCAGATGCTTAACTGACTGAGCCACCCAGGCGCCCCAACGCTTGTAAATCTTTAAATGCTCCTGATGTGTTATGGAATTGAGTGACAGCGGCCTGTGGACCTGATGAGTGAAGGTTAAGTTCTTCTGAACCCCCAATATGTATATTCATGAAAGTGAAACGCATGAGACTCAGTATGTTATGTGAGCTGGAAACACATTATGTGCACTTATTTATTTTTATGTTAAAGTTAACTTCTCTCCAATGGCAGCGTATGGTTGGGCCTTCTTGATCCCCCAAGGGCAGAGGCTTGCCCAGATTTGCTTTCAGAAACATAGGATTTAGTGTCAAAATGCATGTATCATCAGAGGGATGGGATCCCATGGACATACGAGAATGGAACTGTAGAGTGGCTGACTAGGAGGTCGTTCCAGATACAAGGGAGTTTCTGGATCTCCTGGTGTGATGTCCCTGCACAGGATGGGTTCCCTCCAAGCTCAGTCACTTCTCTTCCAGCTCCCCTCTCTCCTTCCCCTCAGAGATGCTGTTTACTCACACTGTTTTCTCACTTAGCATACAGATCTTCTCCCTAAAGTCATGTGTGAGTATCACCATATTCCATTCCTGTTGGTTGGCAATTGGAATATCATCGTGTTGAATATTCAGAAGTCCTCTGGATCTATGTAGAGCAGAAATTTAAGCAGGCCTCTGCGGTCTTCTCAGTACCTGAGACACCCTAGCCCAAGACTGAGTGGTTCCCTGAAGTTCACGGACTCTGTCATTTCTTTAGGCTCAGCCTGTAGATCTTGGTGTTTCGTTAGACATACCACCAATGTCCTCTCTCCTGAAGTTTCTACCACCTCACAGGGACCATCTGCCCTTGCCTCCTTAGCCATGCCACTCAGACTTTCAGGAAACAAAAGTCGGGAAAGAGGGTTATCTGCAGTCAGTTTTTGCTCTGGACCCTGTAAATGCATCTTCCCTAAGGGAAGGGACTGCCAATCCCCTGTCTTTCTCATCAGACCCAGTAGAGGAAAAAACTCCATGAGAACCAAGCAAAAATTACTTTCAGAATGTTATTTTACCATACATATCATCATAATATTGACTCACTGGAAACCCATGGAGGGGTCTAATCTACTCCGTGACCTCTCTTAGTTCTAATCTATCAGCTGTAATAATCCATACTTCTGCTTTCTTTTTCTTTCCTTGTTCTTGTTCTGAGGAATTCTGGTTTGCCTCATTTAGAGTCTTTAGTTTTTTTTGGAGAGACAGAGAACACAAGCAGGGGAGAGGGGCGGGGGGGGGGGGGGCCATGAATCTTAAGCAGGCTCCACACTCAGCACAGAGCCCAACACGGGGCTTGACTGCGTGTCCCTGGGATCATGACCTGAGCCGAAATCAAGAGTCCAACACTCAACCGACTGAGCCCCCCAGGCACCCCTAGAACTCTTGTTCAGAGCTTTTCTTATTAGACCCCCCCCCTCACAGGCCACAGTAGGGCTTGTGAAGTTTGACCCTTGCATTGAGAGCCACTGCTAGTCAAGTCCAATCAGGGATATGAGAAAGTCATGAAGAATAGACCATAGGGTTCCTGTGGATGTCATGTCAACTGAGATACCGAGTGGGAAAGTTTCCTTCAGAAGTGTCTCTTATGTTGTAAAATGTAATGTTCGGTCATAAATGGTGTGGAGAATAAGGTTGCTAGAACCCTCTGGGATGTGAAATTCCAGAGCTTTAAAATAATACGGAAATCACTACAGATTGTATGAGTGAGCTTTTGGTGCATAACAAACATCCTCCAAATTCAGTGCCATAGAGTCATTATTTCTTAGCTCCTGTTCAGCTGCCTGATCTAGGCCGGGGGGGCAGGGCAGCTCTGCTACACTTGGCTCCTTACTGAGTTGCCTGTTCTGGTCCGTTCCCCATGGGTCTGTTCTGCAGTCCAAGCTGAAGGGGCGGCAGCTTCCTCGCGACGGTCTTCTCATGGTGTTGACGAAGCAGCGCTAGCACATGCCCGACCACAGGGGCATTTTTTTGTTCGTCACATGTGGGCTCAGCCGTGTGATACGCTTTGGGCTGTGAGATGTGAGCAGAGTCCAGGGGCGGTGAAATATGTAGCATACAGTGGGAGGCTCTGAAAAGCATTGTGGCATATGGTGGCCGATCACATCCTGGGGAGCAAATGAAGAATAATTCAGTCTATCGCAGAGAACAGTACTGCCAAGATGCTCTCATGTAATCACGGCTGGCCATCCCCGAAAAGTAACCCCAACCACGACCTTCTCGAGTAGAGCTCAGGCACGTATGTTTATTTATACTTCTTTTCCTTCCAGTCTTCATTCCCCAGGTGCCCTCTCTGCCACCATCTCCCTACGTTTTTAAATTTTACAACAAACATAATGACTTCTAAATTTAGTTTTTCCTTCCAGAATCTGACCGCTCAGCCAATAGTCCATAAAAGGACCTCACTGGCTCTAATGAGTACATGGAAAAATGGAATCCTCTCAGAGCGTTCTATCTACTAGTCCAAGCAACTCTTTGTGACACACTGGAGGTATCAGTCTTTTATTTCTGTGGAGGAAGAAAAGCTCCCAGTGATCAAAGAAAGCCCTGTCCTTTTGTTTTTTTTTTTAATCTTTTATTTTTAATGTTTATTTTTAAGAGAGGGAGACAGAGCACGAGTGAGGGAGGGGCAGAGAGAGGGAGGGAGGCACAGAATCCGAAGCAGGCTCCAGGCTCTGAGCTGTCAGCACAGAGCCCCACGCGGGGCCTGAGCCCACGAACCGTGAGCTCATGACCTGAGCCGAAGTCGGATGTTTCACCGACTGAGCCACCCAGGCGCCCCAAGCCCTGTCCTTTTGCTGTGGACAGCAAGATCACCATCATTCCTTTTAAAATGAAGCTGTCAGAAACAGGAAGATTATTCTTTCAATCTCAATGGACACGTCTTCCTGGGTTTTCAGGTCCGTAGGTTTCTGGCCTATCTGTGTGTGTGTGTTGCAAAAGGTTGGGAGCAGGGGGTGGGGGTTTGTGTAGCTCATCAGTTGCGTTCCGCCAGCCTCAGCACCAGAATTCACTGAAGCATATTGAGCAGGAAGAAGGGATGTTGCTTTCTCGGCTCATTGCAAAGGGACTCAAGCATCTTTCTAAGAAATACTGCAAGGAGATAGCCAAGAAGTGCTTGCCTTCATACAAAGAACAAAATGATGTTTCATGGGGTAGCATTTTAGTGTGGAGCCATTCCTGTTGGAAAAAAGACAGAGGTTGATTATTTTTAGATCACTTATTTGGAAAATGCCACCTGTAGAGCAAGAAAATAATAACGCCATCGGAACGTTATCCTCAAAATGCAGACAAAACAGGACAAAAAGCTATAAACAAAGACGAAAATGCTAGAACAGGCATCAACCACAAAATACACATGCAGTGGAGTTTCAAACGTTGTTTGGGTGGGGAAACAACAATGCAGGGAGGCAGACCCATGTCACGTTGTCTATGTCATTTTGCCCACAATGTGGGTTCCTGAGTCAGCGCTGGTCTCAGCGTTCACTTAGGGTTCTAGAAACATGGAAAACTCACTGATTCAATCCTTGGAGAGCCTGGATTTTATTCTTTCTTCTTTGTCTGTATTCTGGTATAGTATTGACTCATGTGAATCAATTTATATTTGTGTTTATTGTGTCATTGCTTTTGATAAGACTTTTCACACGAAAAGTCGCTAGGGTCTGTGTGGCATTTCACCGAGAATTGGGCTGTCGGCATTTGAAACGATATTGAGTTTGTTTTCATATTTTAAGAGTGAATGAGTTCATGACATATGAAACCTATTCCTTTCTATTCACTGACCTCAAGAGATGAAAAGAGCAGCTAACGCGTCCCGCGTGCTTCCTGCGTGCCAGACCTCTTGCTACGTGCTTCCCTTCTGTTCATTCATGTAATTTTTACAACTGTCTTAAGCGATTGTTACTCTTATCATCACCACTTTTCAGAGGAAGAAACTGAGGCACACACTAAAGAAGTGATTTGTGCAGGGCACCCTTCTGGGAAGTGGAGGGGCCAGGACTCGGCTTTAGAGAGTCTGGCTCTAAAGTCTGACTTGCAAAGTACCTTATCAGTCTCACGTTTGCCCTCTACCTGGGCACTTACATTTGTGTGTCTCTGGTCAAACCATAAAGTGTTAGGTCCTTGAAGAGAAAATGTCTCCTGCGATTTGGATCCAGCAGGATACAGGAGTCGCTTTAGACAATGCGTAATATGGCCGTCCTCACTTGCAATGTCCTGTGTGTGCAGGAAGTCTTCAGAGTAGGAGTCCCAGCCCCTCTCTGTCGGAGTGGCCTCCGAATACACTAAAACCCCAACGATTTCTCTGCCACTCTGCCATTTTGATAGCAGGATATCAAAAAAAAATCCTGATATTTTGTCAGGATTGGTGCAGTGGGTCCTAAGAAGCTTTCCCCGCCCCGCCAGTGCCCCTCCCATCTGTCCTCTTTAGAGCAGCCGTCAGTCACCTCGCTTTTCCACTCGGAACCTTCCAAAGGCTGCCTGTTTCACTCAGAACAAAACACGAAGCCCTTCAAGAGCCTGTGTGATCTGTGACCTGCCGCCCCATCACTTCCTTAACCACCGCCCTCCCTGCCTCCCACCGCCTCCTCCCACTGGCCCTCGGGCTACCTGTTAGGCACACCCTCCCCAGGCACAGACCATGTCAGGACCTCAGCCCTTGGTGGCCCCTCTGCCCGAAATGCTCCTCGCCCAGATATTTTTCTGCCCCCCGATAGAATCACGAAGTGTCTCCACCCCGTGACTCTCCCCTTCCTCCCAGCATTATTTTTTTCCTCGGTGCTTCTAAAGACCCGATATGCCATGCATTTTCCTAATTTATTAGTTCATTTTCTGTCTCTGAACACTAGAGTGAATATTGTATTATTTTCATTCTGCTTTGGTTCCTATTGTATTCCTGGAACCGAGAAGCCCGTGGGCGTTCAATAAGTATTTGTTGACTGAATGAATGCATTATGGAGTTGTTTCGGAGGATTAAATGAACTAACGTATGGAAATAATTTCAAAAATTGCCTAGCATGAAATTAGTGTTTAATAAATGTCAGGTATTAATAAAATAATAATATGATAGTTCTTGAATGAATGATGAATTAAAAATTGGAGGCTATTACTTTATCATGTAGCGGAAAGAGAATAATCAAGCTCCAAACGCTTTAAATATTCTAAGTCACATTTGCGGTAGACGCCAGAGGAAGCGGTCCAGGACATCATTTGTGTTCTCTTTTCCTATTACCTCGAAGGAGAGCTAGAAACCACCCTTCCCTGAGCAGGAAATGGTGCCCAAACCTTGCTGCACTTTGGGATTGCCTAGGGATCCTTTCAAAATTGATCCTGGCTCACACGTCCCGATATTGTGATGTGATTGGTCTGGGGTGAAGCCTGAGCATTAGGACTTTTCCGTCCTTCCCTGGTGATTCTGACCGTGCAGCCGAGTTTGGGGGCCAGTGCTGGAAGCTTTTCACAGAAGTGGCAATCGTAGAGGGGAAAAGCCTTCCCCAGTCCCTTTCTAAACTTGGAATTGAAAGTTTGGCCAACTGGGGCGCCTGGGTGGCTCGGCCGGTTAAGTGTCCAACTTTGGCTCAGGTCATGATCTCCCGCTTTATGAGTTTGATCCCCACGTCGTCGTGCTCTGTGCAGATAGCTAGAAGCCTGGGGCCTGCTTCAGATTCTGTGTCTCCCTCTCTCTCTGCCCCTCTCCCACTCATACTCTGTCTGTCTGTCTCTCTCTCTCTCTCTCTCTCTCTCTCTCTCTCTCAAAGATAAATAAACATGAAAAATTTTTTAAAACTAAAACAAAAGAAAGTTTGGCCAACTAGGGCTCACTTCTCTGCTCTGCAACCCATGCGACCATGAGCAGGTCACTTTACAGTCTTCTTCATGTCGAATGTCTTCTGTGGATTATGGCGCAAACTAAGAGCTCGAGGCCAGGCCCTAAAAATGTGGGTATCCCCTCCCTTTTTTTCCCTGTGGTTCCATCTGGGGATAAAAGGAGAGGCTCATTTCCAAGGGTAGCTCAAGAACCGCATGCTCTGAGGTGATGCTGTCTTATAAAGAAGACAAGAGAACGGAACAGTGGCCACCATGCCTCGGTGGCCCCTTTCTTCACCCAGGCACACAGAGCCATGCCTCTTTCAGGCCTGTGAGGGATCCATGTCAGAGGGTCAAGTTCCCAAGAGCCCTGTCTGAGGCTGCCCCCCTGGACACTGGGGCTCACCCTGCATCAATTGTGCTGATTTCATCAGGGCTTCGAGTTCTGTCCTTTAGCCTGCCAGGCTTCGTCCTGTGACCTTGTGCCGGCCTGAGGTCTGCCCACTGCAGTAGCCATGTCTAATTTCTGGGTCCAGACAGACATCTGTGACTTCACAGAAGACAGCCCCTCCCCTTTGACCCTGTAACTCCGCCACTCTGGGCTCGGACTTTTCTAGAAAGGTAGTGGGAACGCTGGGGATAGCACACTACCCGGGGCCCTGGGATGGGTTTCCCATTCCTCTGCCTTGAAGTTCTTAAGTATGTTTAAATGAGGGTTCCCACGTTTTTATTTTGCACTGTCATTGCAAATTAGGGAGCTGGTCAAGCGCGTGACATTTAGGAGACCTGGTGTGAATTGCACCTGCCTTACATCTGAGAAGCATGTGACCTTGACCCGGTTATTCTTTCTCTTTTGGCATTTGCCATGGGGAGGTAGTGGGGTCAAACCGCCCTTCCTGTGGGGTGTTCTGAAGATGAAATAAGAGAACAGATGAGTGTTGGCCTATGCAGCACATAATATGTTTGCCCTCCATTCATGCTTCTCTTGTTCATAGCATTCCAGGCTGCTTAATCGAAGACATCTTTCCTTTCTGTTTATATTTTTTTATGCTTTATTTATTTTTGAGAGAGAGAGCACGAGCAGGGGAAGGGCCGAGAGTGAGGGGGACAGAGGATTCAAAGTGGGCTCCCTGCCGACAGCAGGGAGCCCAATGCGGGGCTCGAACTCACGAACCGGGAGATCATGACCTGAGCCAAAGTCAGACCCTCCCCCGACTGAGCCCCCCAAGGCGCCCCTTTTCCTTTCTGTTTAAAGGGGATTTTAAACTTTTATTTTCTTAGTCGGTGGCATATGTGTAAAGAACAGATCCTAGAGGGTTTCCGTTTTTTTTTTCACCTCTTGTTCATTGCACAAAAGGACCACAGAATTCGTCCTCCTCAGTCTTTTTTTTTTTTTTTTCTCCATTTGGACAATATGTTGTGCAGATGGCATATAGAATAGTGTCTTTCAAGGTATTTAAAAATGATCTTTTACAAAATTATTGAGGATGAGAAAGAGAGAAAATTGAATTAAGTCCCTGTCATTGAGGTAATAGTGCCTCACATTACTTAAAGGAGATTTCTGGTGTCCAGACTGATAACTCTTCCCTCAAGAAAGGCTGCCTTGGATAACGTCCATGAGTGAAGACTTCATTAAGAGTCCCAGGAGGTGGTTTGTGACCCGACACTCTGGCATACAAGGCGTGGGCCCTGAGGGACAATAAGCCACTATTTTGACTTCAGCTTCCGTACTCTTCTGAGGCTCTTTCTCAGCGTATCGGTTATCAATTGATAGTGTTCCACAAAGAAGTATCTTTCCCTCTACTTCTTCATTCGATTATTTCTTAAGAAATCCACTCTATGCCGGGTACTGTTCCAGGCAGCTGGGATAAATCGGTGAATGAAGCAAAGTTCCTTGCCCTCGCGGAGCCTACGCTCGAGTGTGGAGGGCAGAAACGAGACAAAGATGTGCATTCTGTAGCACGTAGGCAGGGGCTGAGTGTTGTGACACAAAACATGGAAGGGGGTACAGGGAGCAGGCTTGCTGCGTTCCAGCGTGTGGCCACAGGGTCGCCCGTGAGCAGAGACTTCGGAGCGCGGCGGTTGAGCCACACGTGTAGCTGCGGGACCAGCATTGGGGTTGGGGGAACAGCCAGTGGAAAGGCCGAAAGCAGAAGTGGAGCTCGTGTTTTCAAGGAATAAGGAGGGCACGCAAAAGGCGTGATGAGGCGTCTCCCCACATCTTCCCCACTGTCTCCCAAACAGCGAGTAGAAAGTTTCGAAGGAGAGAATGTGATTGCCAAGCCATCGTCAAAAGCTTACACTGATGCCTCTTTTCCTTTGTGTGTGCTTTTCCCACAGTCACATGACGCAGGCCATCCCCTTTGACGACCCTCGGTTGGAGAGCTACCAAATCGTCCCTCCGGCCCCACGGAGTGTGGAGATGAGGAGGGACCCCGTGCTGGGGTTTGGTTTCGTGGCGGGGAGTGAAAAGCCAGTAGTCGTTCGCTCTGTAACACCAGGTAAGCACCCGGCCCACTCCCCGTCTCCCAGGATTGCCTGCCACACCCTGTCCGGGTGACTGGCGCTCCTTCTGGAATTTTCAAGCTGCTCCTTGTCTAACTGTGGAGCCTGGCTGAGTGTTTGCAACATCCAGATGGCGTCAGACCACCAGAGGGACACAAAGGGCTCTTTAAGCTAGGTTTAAACTGCCGAACGCATCCTATCTCTTGACTTAGGAAGACACTGATCTATCTTTTGTAACCATGGAAATGACCCACTTCTTAAAGTATGAATGCAAAGAAAGAGGCAGGCGCTGTACTGTATTTCACTAAGTTCATGATAAACTCCTTAGTGAGAAAAAGCAGAAAGTGACACTGAAGTCACAGAAGGATTTTAGTCACTGGAGCGGACGGACAGCTTTATGAAATGCACGCTATGCAGAATATATTTCCCTTCCCTGTTGCTGTTGAGCCAGACCAGGTCACTGACTTCAGCCAATGGCGTATTACCAAAGATGACCTGGAAATGCTTGAAAAGTGCTTGTACGGTTGCCCTGCTTTATTGGGCTTCTGCCCTGGGAGTGAAAAGAGCGTTTCCTTCAAGTGACTGTGACCCTTTCAGCCTCGGCCCCAAAACGAACACAAGAGGCTAGCAGCCTGCCATCTAGAGACGAATGTGGCCCGATCTGCGGCATGAAGCCAGAAGATCAGCCAATCAATGCTCATCCTAAAGGCCCGTGAGCTTGAGAAGAAGTGATTATTGGACAGCCGACTGAGTTTCAGGGTGATCTGTTATACAGCCATGGCTGACTGACAGAGTATACGGCAAGTCTCTTAAATTCTACAGTACGATCAGATCACGAGTATACATGGCCTCAGTCTCCCTCATTAGACTATGCAGACGTTCGACTGTCAACACAAGTGAACATAACAGACTATGATGTGCTTGCCCGAAGTGGGCTGCGATTGCCTTTCCAGAAATAAGGCTCTCTTAATTCTTTCTTTCTTTACGATAAGTATTTGTGTACTTTTTTTTTTAAGATTTATTTTATTTTGAGAGAGAGAGAGAGAAAGAGAGAGAGAATCCCAAGCAGGCTCCATGCTCAGCACGGAGCCTGACATGGGGTTTGATCCCACAACCATGGGGGGGTCACGACCTGAGCCGAAGTCAAGACTCGGACGCTCAACAGACTGAACCATCCAGGCGCCCCTCATGTATTTCTTTTAACGAGCTTGTATTGGTTTTATTTTCACACAAAATGAAACTCTCTTCCTTACCATTTCCTCTTTGGAATTTGGCAAGTCGGTGACAGAGGTCAGTAGTAACGTCCTGGGGTTACGAACGTGGACTCCGGCAGCCGATTGCCTGGGTTTGATGGATTTGGAGGTTGCCTCTGCCCCGTATTAGACTGTTTGTAGCTTTCATGTTAATTCCTCTGCATTTCAGTTTGACGGACACTTCTCTATGTCCTCTGGATAATGGGGATCGTGGTTGTATCCATCTTTAAGGGCGAGGGACAGAATGAGATAACGTTAAAAGAGTGCCAGGTACATAGTTCTCATTTGAAAAATATTTTTATTGTGATTATTGTTATTAGTAGTAAACTCTAAAATATTTGGGCCACCGAGCCTGCTAGCTAAGGAAAACGAAAGGCATCTGGTGAGTAGTACACATTTCAAAAGTCGATGTCATTTTTCATTATTTTGACCTAATGTGGCCCAGGGTAAAGCACTGCAGATACGGTCGACCACGTCGCAGACTTGTACGGAGAAAAGTAGGCTTCCTTTTCTTTCCCACCACTGCCTCCCCACACAGCTTCTTACCTGTTTGCCAAGCTTTTCGTTTTATTAGCTGTAGGTCCTATCTTCATTCTCTAGGTGGGATTGTGGAGATTGATGCCAGTTGCGAATTTTATGCTTAAAATGAAAGAGGTTTGTTGCTTGCTATAATAATAAAATAATACAGATGCACCGCACAAAACATACAACATAGCACGGAGGAGAAAGTTAAAAAAAAACAAAATCACCCGAGCTGCCGCTGCTGAAAGTGAACCACTATTGACATGTGCATAGAGAGTCTATGGAAAGTACACGATTCTGTGCATATGTATGCATATGTTATGTATCCTATCTATGAGATATATAATGTATTATATGTGCATGTGGACACATTTTTTTTTTCCTAAGCAAGACACCATTTGGCATGCTGCTTTCTAATACTGGGACCCTTGAACATCTCTGGTTCTGAGATTCTCTAAAGTGTGGTTCCTCCCCAGAGGTGACCGGGGATTTGATTGTTATTTTTCATGCGTTTATATTGCCTCACTATTCCTTCAAGCTCTTCCCTTCCCTGCCCTCCATGCTCCTTTCGCTTAGCACTAGCTAAGCACCTAATATTCAACACTAGGTTCAATATTAGGACACTAGCGCCTAATATTCAACAATTTCAAGAGTAGTAGACAAAAGTGAAAACGGGTCAAAGAGTACTGTTGCCAGTCATTTTTCGGTGTGAAAATGCTGGTCAGATAAACTGTGTCTTTCCTAACAGTGACTCTGCGGAGGTTCCGATAATTTCTTTGGCATGACCAGATTTTCTATACAAGAAATACAAATTTCTTGACAATGCAGCCTTCAGCGCACAGGGCACGAGACGATTCTCTGAAGGGCGCCACTGGTTCATATCTTGGAAGGAACTGTCTTTCCTCCCTCTGAAATGCTTGGTTTCAGTTGCTTGATGAAACACAAATATTTCCATTTGATCAGACAAGTGGGGTCAGAGGTGAAAGGATGTCCTGTTAATCTTCAAGTGGTTTGCCCACGAAAGTAGTTAACATCCATCAGCCAGTTAGTATGAACATTTTTCAGTCTGTGATCAGCGTTTGATTTCTAACCATTTGTTTGACTGAACGTGAGTGAATGCTTGCAGATAATCCAATGGTTATATCAACTCTCTCAAGGGATTTTCAGAATTTCTTATGTGTGCAAACACCGAATCTCAGTTCCCGCATCTTGCATTGAATATTTTTTTTATCACCGACATGAGGAAGCGTTAAGGTTTCCTCGCTTTTTTTTCTACCCAGGAAGATTAGTTTATGCTGCAGCTTGAGTGACATAGATGCCAAGTGTCTCGGTGGGTGGGAAACAACTGACTTACTTCGAGATCCATCTCTGCGTGTGAAGTGTTCATTTCAATTACTAAATAAAGCAATAGCGATAATATTTGAAAGGTAATGTTTGAGCTGCTGCCTATTACCCAGTGGCAGACCTGGGAATAAAGTTAAAATTATCGTACCCTATGAATATGCAGGGACGTAATTCCATTAGACATGTGGATAACGGAAGTATTTATTTATGGGTTTTATTTCATTCAGATGTGTGCTTCATGCAGATGTGGCTTTATGTGTCCAGAAACCTGGCAGTGACCAGTTTTTAAATTATGGGAGCAAGTTCCAAGCAGGTGTTGGCCACCCTGAACTTGGAAGAGTCCACAGACCTAAGCTGAGACCCAGTTCTACTCTTTCATCGGGTTCTTTAACCTGTGTGAGCCTCGGGCATCTCATTATCTGACAGGGAGTCAAGTGTCCGTGGGATTCAAGGCCAAGCAGCCTGGTACATAATAAGTACTCAGCAAATATTAGTTCCCTACCTCCTTGCAAAAACTCCTCCACATCTGCTGAGAAAAAGACCATGCTGGATCAGGACAGAAACAAGAGTCCTCTGTCATCACATGTGAACACAGACGCACACTCCCAGGCACAGTCCCAGCCACAAAAATGAGCAAACACCCTCATCACCAAGCTGATACGAGTGTCTGCTGTTTCCTTATGAATCCCAGCTTGAGTTCTGCTTCCTTCCCCAGACCTTTTATTTTCGTATTTATGTTTAATGTTTATTGATTTATTTTGAGAGAGAAGAGAACATGTGTGTGCACGAGTGGGGGCAGGCAGAGAGAGAGGGGGAGAGAGAGAATCCCAAGCAGGCTCCCTGCTGTTAGCACAGAGCCCGACGCGGGGCTTGATCCCACGAATCGTGAGATCATAACCTGAGCCGAAACCAAGAGTCGGACACTCAACCGACTGAGCCACCAAGGCGTCCCCCTCTTCCCCCAACCTCTTAGACAAGAATGATTAAGATGCTCCCACTTCTCAAACCTTCCCCAAAAGTATGGAACATAAGGACAAATCCTGTCGGTCTTTCCTAACACCCTCTGATGTGCTGATTGGCCACCCGTTTGGGGAATACCTTCTTCCAGGGGCTTCGATACTCAAGGTATGGTCAGTTGACCAGCAGCATCAGCAGGCCTTGGGATCCTGTGAAAAATGTATGACCTCACCCTCAGTAGACCTCCAAATCTGCTGAGTCAGTCTGCAGGGCAGTAAGGTCCCCAGGGGGTGCATGTGCCCATTAAAGTGTGAGAGGAGCTGCTAGGCTGCCGTGTCTCAAACTTGCCTGGAAAAGTTCTGGAGAAATGCTGATGCCGAAGTCTCACCTCCGGAGATTCTGATTCAATTGGCCAGCGTGTAGCCTGGACTTATCCAGTGCAGCTTATCCAGAGCCCCTGAGTTCATTCTTTTTTTTTTTTTTTAAGTAAGCTCTACTCCCAGCTTGGGGCTCGAACTCATGATGCTGAGATCAAGATTCACATGCTCTACCCACACAGCCAGCTGGGTGCCCCTCCCCAGTTCTTTGCAATGTGCAGCCAGGGCTGGGAAGGACCCATGTGGAGAACACGCGGGTGCGGTGGGGTTTTGTGTCGGCGGACAGCACGAGGTGCTTACAGTGAATCGTGATGGGGAGCGGAGGACACGGATGGATGAGCGACAGTCTTCTCACCTATACTTCATTCTCATTTGTCTCCAGGTGGCCCCTCCGAAGGCAAGCTGATTCCGGGAGATCAGATTGTAATGATTAATGATGAGCCCGTCAGCGCTGCGCCGAGGGAGCGGGTCATCGACCTGGTCAGGTGCGTGGCTCACTCCCCGGGGCCCCGTCCTGCTGTGAAGGCTATTCCACAGCCCTGAGACCTCATCCAGCAGAGGAAGGGCTTCCCACGAGCCACTTTAGGGCAGAAACGCAAGCCCGCGCGTTCACCTTGAAAATGCTGGTGACATTGACCTCTAACATAAAAACCCATGCCCCCTAAACACAAAACACGTGCACCTTGACTGTTAACACAACGTGGTGACTCCTTTCCCATCACTATAGCCAAAGGTCGCCTTTGTTCCCCTTCCCAAACTACTAACGCGTTGCTATTGCATAATCAAGGAGGTAAAAATGCAATGCCCAAATTCAGTATGAGTGATGAGTAATTTTATATAATCCCATGGATACACAAACATATAGTTCACTGAGTTTTCATACTTGACTGAGTGATTCATTACTGAATTGTGAAATCATCAACTGAAGGAAAAGGATAATTAGGTCAAAGCTGCGACAGTTTAAAAATGTGCTTGGTTTATTGGTTTAGCTTGATCCTGGATAGAAGCGATTTGTTGTGTGATGTTCTAAGTGGGGCACCAGAAAATATATTTTATGTGATGTTACCGTATTGGTCCAGAATCTCCTTAAGAGCCCACTGGAGTTTCTCTCCCACAGTGTAGTCAGGGCAAAAAGGGGTCATTAGAAGTTTTCCAAATGAAGCCATGCCTATTTTATGAGTGAATCCGCTTGTGTTCCGGGGGTGTAGAGGGATAATGGGTATGTGACACCCGTCTTTTGTAAATCGATTTTTTCAAGCACAATTCACGCAGAAGCTAAAGCTATCACAACACTTTAAACTGAGAAGGGGGTCTTCTAACATTTATGCTCTTTCATAACAAAAAGTACCCCTGCACTTCGAAATGGCATTAAATGGAAGTGTTTCTGGGGTTTTCCGGAGAAAGTTTCTTTCCCAAGCTTAGCTCGGCTTCTGCTTCGTGGAAAAGCACTGGCTGGTCATGCATCCTTGGAAGAACTGGGAGGAGGGTAAGACAGAGAAATAGAAATAGAGGAAGCTTATTTTTCAGGTGAGCAACGGTTCCAGTTTTAGGGCGGGAAGGCCCACATCCTGGGAAACGGCTGGTCACCCTCATGTAGGGTAGGCCTATTATACTGGAGCCTTCGCAGCTGGCTGGCAGAGTGCTTTGGTGGGGTGTCCGCATCTCCCCGGGGTGTGCCTCCACCGGGCCCTGAGGCTCGTGTCCGACTCCCCCTGCATCGGGAATGAGACCTCCGATTTTCCCATGGGGCAAAAATATATGACTCAGGAGTCACTGTGTGCTTTCAAGCCCTGGGGAGGGAGGTGCGGTGTTACCATTTGGAGTCACTTCTTTCTTGAGATGCTTGTGGCTGTCGGCGGGGACAGACCTCATCCAAGCAGGCTCTGAGCCTCCTATAGCCTTGCATCCGGAGTACCTTGTTTGGGCCCGATGGCAGGCCACACGGTTATTTTGTTTTCTCCTAGGTACACGCCTCTGTAATCATTTCTATTGATTTGTGTGTCCAGAGGATCATAGAAGAAAGAAAATGTCTGTGTTTGGGTTTCCTTGGATTGAATTGCTTGCTGTGGGACAGAGACAGAGCCAAAGCTGTCTAAAAGCATGATCATTTCTTAGCAATCCTACGGGGGGGGGGGGGGGCATCTAAAAAGAACCCCCCCCCCCATTTTTCCCTCTGCTTTAACACATTACGAAGGAAGTGGCCTCTCCGTAAACAAAATCGCTGTAGGTCTTTATGGGCAACAGGGTTTGGTGAATATTCGTTGGCTAAACGCACGACAGCTCACACTCCACATCCAGCCTGCCACCTGTTTCTGCACCGCCCAGGAGCTAAGAATGGTTTTTACCATTTTTAAATGGTTGGGGGGAAAAGGGAGACTATTTTGTGACACACGCCAACCATGTGAAAGTCAAATTCCAGAGTCCGCAAATAACGTTTTGTTGGAAAACAGCCACACCCGGTCATGTGCGTGTTGCCCAAAGGTCTTGTCTCCCTATGGCAGCAGAGTCGAGCACTCGTGATAGAGACCCATCTATCCCTTTACAAGAAAGGTTTGTCAACCCCTGTTTTAGGAGATCCTGCAGGAACTAATTGCATTTTCTTTGGTGATTACTGCAACATTCCCACACACTTGATGCAGAGGTTCCATTTGAAATGGAACGCATGTATGCTTTTTAAACATCATGAAGTACTTCGGGTGCATAAAACTTCCTGTCACGTGTCAAGGCCCACCCTCCGGGTTGGAGATCGGGAGGGCAATAGGAGAGCCGAGGTCTCCTTTGCTCCTCTGACTGGCATTGGCTATTGACTCCCTTTCTGTCATCCATCCGTAAAAGCTCACTGTCCTGTGAAGTCCATGCATGAATTCTTTGGGGGTGGGAAAGGAGGGCATCCTGGGAGCCACTCGTAGGGCATACTGGGAGCATGGTACCGAGCATGGGGGTCTGGCGCCGACAAGACCAGCTACCGTTCAGGTGATCTGCTTGACCCCATCACAGAGGCCAGGAGGTACCCTCTGCCCGGATCTCGGCCCTCTGACAACGCCAAAGTTCTAGATTTCTTACGTGGACTGGAGGAGGGAAGGGGGGGGGAGGGGAGGTGCTGGCTGGCAATAACAGATCACATTGTGCCTCTTCCTAGAAAGTTCTGGGGGGTCGCACTTGTTCGCAGCTCACTTTGGAATGGGGCCTGAGTGTCTCTTTGCAAGTGTCTCACTAGTATGTGAGAAGAGCACAGTTTCATTCCGGAATGTGGCCTGATGTTGTGGAATCAGGATCCACCTAAGTTCCATGAGAAAAGAGACCTTGTCTGTGTTGTCCCCTCACGTGTCCCCATGACCCGGCCGCAGGCCGGGCTCACAGGAGGCGCTCAGTAACAATGCGTCGAGTAAGCGGGCAGGCTCTGAAGAACGCTCTGTGAAGACTATTGACTTCGATGGTTTCCCCCAGCCCTTCCTTCAGCTCGTGTCCTGCAAGTATGAATGTCAGCTGAGGGGTTTCATTCACTGATTTATCAAACCTTTTTAGGCACCCAGTGCATGCAGGACCCAGAGCTAGGCACCAGCCACAGGGGGCTCACAGCCCTCACTACCCTAATTAGTCATGGTGGACCTCCTCAAGACAGACAAGACCCCCACATCGAACCCTTGGGTGAATTTCTCAGAGTCAAAAAGATTTTGCTAGTGAGGAAAACACGTAGGCCCTGGACGCTATTGAGCTGGTGGACATATCACATAGTCCTAAAGGCCTGCTCCCTTTAATCTCAGCGCAATACATTTATCTTTAGAAGAGTAACAAGGTGCTTTCTTTTAACCTAAGAAAGCCTAGTGCGATAACACGGTGCAGTTCCCCGGGATGGAACGCCCTTGGTTGTAGCGTTCCTTTGGTGGCCGATGCCTTCCAACTCATTAAGCCAGAATTTGGAAATAATGCATTTCTCACTAATGAAAAAAGTTCATGTATTAGAAGATGTTCCTGTGCCTTCCCATGAGCTCAGTCGTCTGTCCGCCATATGCATACTAACCTAAAACTGTAGCTTGGGTAACATCGTCTCTGGGCTTCTCAGTCGATATGTGTTTTAATGTCTGTATCTTACACAAGATAAATTCCCTTTCTGTTCAATAAAATATCCCATTTTCTTAGCCACTAAGGAAATTCGGAAAAACACTCATCATTTTAATAAGCCTGTAAAATTCGCTCTTTAAAAATTGGCATCCATTTACTCCTGTAAGTGGTTCAGTCTTGTTTTGTTCTTTTTTTTCCCTCCCAGTACAGCATTTGCTCGTGAATCACTTTTTGTTTCCAGATACTTTTGTATTTCTTTGTGTGTTCTTTTTCTTATCATTTGGTTGCTCTATGATAGCAAATTATTTATTTTTCTAGAGAAAATAAAAGAGTTTCTCGGAGACCAATTTACTACTATAGTAACCACATTTGGGGTTTTTCATGTAGCCTCAAAAAGCTGTAATTGCTGTGCTGAAATTAGACGAGTTCTGTTCATTTCACAGTTGTCTAAGTTGTTAACTCTCGCTCATACTTTCGAGTGGTTGAGGAGCAAAATCTTTGAAGAATCCGTGCCCTTTGCAAATTACCATATCTTTCTTCTTTAGAAGTATCCAAGGATAATTTCCCTTGGCTTTTCATAATTAGGCAAATTAACTTAAAAGAGTTCCCAACATTTTATTTTTGAAATCTATGGAGTATAATTGCTCGTAGACGTTATGAATTGTGCCCCATCCCTCAAGGCTAGCCAATCCAGTTGAATTTATTTGACTTCAGCAAACAATTATTGAGCATTAGCTGGGTATCAAACGTCATGTAGGATACTGGCGATGCATAAATACCAAAGACGTGATTCCTGCACTAAAGGAGGAGACTTCTAACTAACGGCACTGTATTTACGAGTGTTGCAAGGCTGCGGGGGAGGGTAGTGTTCGGTGGGAATGTTTGGTGAGGGCAGATGGGGATGTGCAGGAATGTAGTGAAGTTGTAAAGGGTGGCTGTTGACCCTGAGTGGCAGGGCAGGTTATGGCTGGAGAGAGGGCTGTAAAATCGATCTCGCCTTTGTCCCCTGACCCCCCAGAGCCTCCTGATGGACACTTCCTTTCCAGCGTGCAGTTACGAAGATACACATTGCTCATGTGGCTATCCTAAACCACAACCTCAAAATCTGGTCCTGCAGCCGCCCCTCTAATGCGGCAACAAAGCTGCTGGCTTGCTTTAGACTGGAGGCACTGGTCTTTTGTGAGTCGAGATTGGATAAAAAGCATGGACTTCTGCTTCCTCCACCCAGGAGAATCCGCGTGCGCACGCAGTTTCGCATAGAGTCAGAATGTTCCTGGAGTCCCAGCAGGCCAATCCCAGTCTTCGAGCCCTGGCAGCAGAATCTGAACGTGCTGGCTCCCTTCCGTCCCTTTTGTTTCTATCCAAGTCTGAAGGTAACGGTGAAGAGCCAGATATGCGAGCAGCTCAGTCTTCCCCACCCTTCCAGCATAGCAGTGAAAGCTGAGGGTTGCCCAGCCCGTGATGAGAAGGCACAAGGGTTGAACTGGAAACTAGCTCCCCTTCTCCCAACTCTGCGACAGGGCAGCTCACCATCCCTCCATCTGTCTTCTGTCACCACCCAGGTTGATTATGCCTGCTGGTCTATGTAATGAGCTGTGCTCTAGGTACAGCCACATCTAGAGAAGATTGTCCACATCTCTGGGACGCATCACCCTTTCTATATTAATGTTCTGTGATTGCGGAGCAGTAGGGTTCTTCCAATAAGTATAATAAGAATAAGACTAGATGATAAATTAGTAACCATCACTTTAATTCACAAAGGACAAACACTAATTTTTAGTGGCATTCCTTTTCCCTAAGTGACTATAATACGTAAAAACACGCCAGGCAATGTACAAATTTCCTTCTAAAAAAAATTTTTTTTTTAGTGTGTTTTTTTTTTTTTTTGAGAGAGAGAGAGACACAGTGCAAGCGGGGGAGGGGGCAGACAGAGAGGGAGACACAGAATCCGAAGCAGGCTCCAGGCTCCAAGCTGTCAGCACAGAGCCCGACGCGGGGCTCGAACCTACGAACTGCGAGATCATGGCCCGAGCCGAAGTTGGAAGCTTAACCGACTGAGCCACCCAGGCGCCCCTGTACATATTTCCTTCTATGGCCAGGAAGATTATTCCAATAATTATGACCAGAATGCCCAAAAGCACAACTCATGTCTTCCCTAGAACACGTACCTCTCAACAAGACGGATGAGCCAACTCACCCCCACAGTCACAGCCAGAGCTCTGTGTATAGCTTCGAAGGGTAACGTTTTTGACATTCAGGAGGAAAAAAGAGAATATGATCAATCACATCCCGACTAATGATGAGAGTTAATATGTATTAAGTCCTTCTTATATGCTAAACCCTTTCATCCCTTCGTACGAAGACCAGACAACACCTACACGGCGCTTCCAATACGCTGTCCTGTGTACATTTTGTATAGTAACTCATTCAGTCCTCACAGTGATTAATGGGTACAGTGGTTACCTCTGATTTACAGATGGGGAAACTGAGGTGCAGAAAGGTTAAGGGAAGTGCCACCATCCCGCAGCTAGTAAGGGGTGGAGTGAAACCCAGTCTGGCTCCTGTAGTGACTGCTTCTAACCTGCTCATCACGTGTACTGCTTAGGATAGCCCTGTGAGCAAGGAGTGTTGATAGTACCCCATTACAGAATGGGAAAGGGGCTTAAAGAAGTTAAAGCACTTGCTCAGGGTGAGCAAGGAGGGGCACAGTGGGGGGTGGAAGAAGCCAGTATGAATTACCTGGACCTGTTCGTACCGAGGGGACCAGCCTGGTTATCTGGCATACCGAGTCCTCACTCCGTAGGCCCAACAGACAGCAGAGCTATATTTGGCCTCTAGAACCCGGATCTTAGCACCCACACCCTCCGTTTGGGGACTGTACGCAAAGAGCTCGTCTCCTGTCCCAGGTTGGCCGAGCACTCACTTTGATTTTAGCAGGAAGTGCTCAGGAGTACCTGGCTGTTGTAATTCGTGGAAGACCGGCAAGCTTAATAAGGGCGAGAGAAACCATTTAGAAGGGACCTGTCGAAAAATTAGATCTCAGCCCATCTGTCTTCTTATCAGTCTCTCTCCTCATCAGAATTATAATGGAAAGTCAAATCAGATCATGTTCCAGGGGCGCTGTGTCTGCAAAAGAATATATTAGGAGGGTCACCTTCCTGTCTAATTTCGGCTGGGCTTAGATGCATCACGATGCTGCTTAGTAAAATAACAAAGCCAAGAACATCTACGGAGCGTCGGGCATATAAAATATGCATGATGATGTATGATACAATAAGGCCTTATTATGGAAAGACCAGCAAGCAATTTCAGTGAAAACACGAAAGAACAGCCCCTTGGTATGCTGACACCACACCTTGTAGACTTACCTGATACGTTTTCTGACAATTGCAAATTACAGAGCCTGGGGAGAAAGAGGTCAGCAGTTCTAGAAAATGGAACGTGTGCGAAAACATTCTAATAAGGACAAAGTAGAAAAGGCGATTTGGGTCCATAGTTCATAAAGGTGATAATGAAAATTAAGAAGAAAAATGGTGTCGTTCAGATTATTTCAACATCCCTTATATTTTGTTAACGAGCACCGCCAACTCTCTCGGCACATCTTGCCATTACCGTACATGCTCATGTGCAACTCGTGTGTGGAAAATGAGCGTCGAAGATTGGAGAGTCACAAAAAGTTTGAAACTAGGGCATGTTCTCAATTAGCTCATATGGTTGACACTACTGAATACCTTAACATCTTATCTATATGAAGAAAAAAATGGTAGGGGCACCTGGATGGCAACCAACTCTTGATTTCGGCTCAGGTCGTGATCTCACGGTGTGTGGGTTTGAGCCCCGCGTTGGGCTCTTCACTGACAATACAGATTCTCTTTCTCCTTCTCTCTCTGCCTCTCTCTCTCTCTCTCACTCAAAATAAATAAACTTAAAAGGCAAAAATCAAATGTTAAAAAAAAAATGGTAGAAGATGATTATTGGCCCTATGCTGTGTTCTGTTAATCCTTTTGAAGTACAAGTTTATAAATTAGTCCACACACTTTCCATATATAAGTACTGAAAAGACCAAACAAACAAACAAACAAAAATCTTGGTGAGCCTTCAGTCAGAACGTGACCAGGACCAACTCTAAGCCCCATTCCCTAGAGATTTTACTAGAAGGTCTCAAACGCTCAGCACCAGAGCCCATCTCTTCAGGCAACCCAGCGGGTGGGCAAGAGTCTCTGTCCCAATGCTCAGATGTGCAAGAAGTGTATTTTTTTTTTTTTTTTTTAAGTAAGCACTATGCCTGGGGCGCCTGGGTGGCTAAGTCGGTTGAGCATCCGACTTCGGCTCAGATCATGACCTCACGGTTTGTAACGGTTATAACTCTTTAATATATGAATATCCTAGTATTTAAACATCTCTGGAGATCTTCTTTTTAGTCTTGGTCATGTTCATCCAGGAAAATGACAAGTTCCCCTGGAGAAAGAAGGCTTAGGGGAGATTTTGAGTTTTGCCACATACCAATTCATTAATTCTAGGGTATTTCCTCAAGCATACCCTTTCTTCATTAAAAAGTTCTGCATCTAGGGGCGCCTGGGTGGCTCAGTCAGTTAAGCATCCGACTTCAGCTCAGGTCATGATCTCAGAGTTCATGGGTTTAAGCCCGTGTCGGGCTCTGTGCTGACAGCTCGGAGCCTGGAGCCTGCTTTGGATTCTCTGTCTCCCTCTCTCTCTGCCCCTCCCCTGCTCGTGCTCTGTCTCTCTCTGTCTTTCAATAATAAATAAACGTTAAAAAAAAAAAATTTAAGTAAGCACTCTGCCCAACGAGGGGCTTAAACTCAAAACTCCAAGATCAAGAGTTGTGTGCTCTACTGACTGAGCCCCAGAAGTGTATTGTTATTTATCCATTATATAATAATCCGAATTTTATTCCAAATCCCCACTCTAGCGTCCGGTCGGTTCATTCCCTTGCCACAGTGCCGAGTCTCCATCTGGGGGCATTGCTGTAGCAGGAGGAGGCACTGGGGGAGGTGAAGCGTGTGCCCTCTGCCCGCATCATCCATTTCGCTAGAACTTGTTGGGATATCTTTGTGCCCGGCTGGTCTGCCTTTGCTCAGTCACCTAGGCGCGGAGCTGCCGTGGCATCCCTTGTTCACCACTGTCGGCTCTTCCTTAGCCACCTCTCCGTCATCGTGGGTGCGCTTACCCCTCCTGAGCCAAACTGGGACATGGACTACTCTCTGGGGCTCTTTTCCTCCAAGATCTGGTCCCCCCTCCCAGAGTTCTGACTACGAAAGAGAGCCCAGATCATTGTAGTCTTTAGTTCCACCAGACTATTTGAAGGTTCCCAGTGGAATCTTCCTGGAGGAAAAGCTCTTGAAAGGAGGGGAAGGATGCCTGCTCTTGCATAGGCACCCACAATTTGGTGCTTTTCTGCATACCCTAAGATCCACTCTGTTCCCCCTCCCTCTGACCAGTGTCCATGCCGGAGAGGAGGAAGCTTTCCTCTGATTTGCTGAATGTCCTTCCCAGCCTTTAGTTTTTATCTTCAGTTCTTAGAGCCTAGATATCTTTCCACTTCTGTCGCAGCCCTGTCCTGGACTGATGAGGGGCGTGTGATCTGGCTGACCACATGGGCAAAGAAATGAGGGGGGAGGGCATGGAGATGAGAGGGGAATGTCGGTGAATATTCCAAAATATTATCCTGCTCCCTGATGACAAGACATGTTGTGGCATGGAAATCAGAGCAATTTGATTTCAAATGCCACCTCTGAAATGGATTAGCTGTGTCTGACGTTGGACAAGGGCTTAATTTATAGTAATCCTGTGTCTTGACCCATAAAACGAAGATCTGTTGTAAGAATTAGATAAACCAGAATGAGAGAATGTATGTGAGAACGCTGTGCGACTTGTAATCAGTTAGGTCTTTGTGTCAGATGTTGTCATTAATGCTCTTGACGTTGCAGAGTAGGAGGGTGGGGCACCATCCAGATATTCCGTCCAAACCATGGAGAGGAACCTGAAATTTAGTTCCAAGGAAGAGAACTAGGAATTTAGTCTTTCAGGATAAAGAGAACTTGAGGAACGATGAAAAAACCCAGAAGGCCGTCAGTTGGTTTGCCAAGGCTGGCCCCCAGAGCTCTAGAACCCAGCAGTGATAATCGTGAACTTGACTCGGGGATCCACACAGGTGTGCAGCCGTGCGTTGGATGAGGTGCTGGCCAGAACATGAGGGATTTAACTGTTGTGTCCTATGTGTGAGGTGGTTGTGGGACTATTGGCATGTGCCTTGCTGAGGTTAAGATTAGGTTAGGAACGTCCTAAATCAGGAGTCGGCAAACTTTTTCTGCAAAGGACCAGGTTGTAAATATTTTAGGCATTGCCGGCCATATGGTCTCTGTCACAGCAACCCGATTCTGCCGTTGTAGCACGTGAGCAGCCATAAATAATATGTAAACAAATGAGTGTGGCTGTGTTCCAATAAAACTTTGTTTACAAAAACAGTGGGGGACCAGATTTAGCGCGCCCCCCCCCCCCCCCCGCTGCCTGCCTGTTGTCTGCTGGCCCCTGGCTTAAACCAATGAAAATGTAAAGGGACCAGTTCTGAAGATAAGAGGGCAATAGGGACAGGACAGTGAAACAGAGGGTTGGAGGGGGGGGGGGGGGCAGTTTGCTAGGGATCATAATAAACAAAGCAAATATTGTGGACTCCCTGGCCACCTAAAATCCTTTTTGGAAAGTGGAGAGATGGGGGGAAAAGTAAGAAAACAAGCAAACAGGTAAACATCACAGACTTCTGTAGTCTTTTCACTTATCCTCCCTAGTCAGCCCCCAAAGTTAATTACTCCCGTATCTTCAACTGCTGAAATGTACATACATCTTTATTATAATCTATACCACACAAGGTTATCTGTGTTTGTGAACTTGTCCGTCTTTGTCACAAGTGTGTGTTTTTGTTTTGTTTTGTTTTGTTTTGTTTTGAGAGAGAGAGGGCAGGGAAAGAGAGAGAGAGATGATCCCAAGCAGGCTCTGCACTATCCGCTCAAAGCCTGACGCAGGGCTTGAACTCATGAACCGCGAGATCATGACCCGGGCCAAAATCAAGAGCCTGATGCTTAACCGACTGGAGCCACCCAGGCGCCCCACAAATGTGTGTTCCTTAGTGACAAAGACCAGGATTAGGATAACACTAGCTGCTGTGACAAACCCCAGACTCTACAGTGCTTCAGTCACAATAGGAATTTGTCAATCACATAAGGTTCATAATGAGTGTTCCTGATGGGGCGGACCGCTCTCCTTCAGCGGAGAGTCCAGGGACACAACCCAGACCCTACCTGTTTTGTGACTGGCCATCTTCAGCACACGGCTTCCGGTTTGTCCTTGTCAGACTGCAGAAGGGGAAGAGCTTGGAAGGGCACGTTGGAAGGGTTGCCTGGGCCAGGCCCGGAAGGGGCGGGGGTGGGGCCGAAACGGCACTTCCAGTCTCCTTCCTTTGGCAAGAAGCCAGCCACATGGATGACCCTACCTGCACAGGAAGCTCTGTGCCGTCCGGGAGCCTGATCGGTGGCGGGAGAGGGCATGCAGAGCCCAGAGCCACTTTCTGCACAGACGCGATTTTATGTGTCACGCTAGCCTTCCTGCCTGGTGCAGTGCTCAACGAAAAACTGAAAAGAGATTTTTTTATTTTTTTTTATTTTTTTTTATTTTTTTTTTTAGGAATACCTCTAAAAGCGAGCGTAACACAGACCTGCCTTTTAAAAGATTACGTGCAATTTGTCTCATTAGTCTTTTCATCAAACCTAAACAAGCCGATAACCTTTTCAGCAGTGGCGCCGGAAGCAGGTGCATTGTTTGTCCCCTGCTTTCACATATGTGTTGGTTTTAGTCTTGCCACCTGTGTTCCAAACGTCTCCACCACTTCACCAGCATGGCTCACGGTCTTATCTCTATCTGCCTCACTTTTACTGGCTGCATTCTTTCTTCTCAACCGCCTCACACCACCTTAGACTCTGCTCGTAGATTTGAAATGAGGCATCTAGGGAGTGGTTTCAGTTACCGTTCTGAAATTCAACTGCCCCTTTCTGCAGCGTCAGGTCTCGTACCCAGCATAACCAGAGTTATACTTATGCCCACGCTGAAGGTGACCTCTGGTGTAGTTTAAACTTATCTTTTCTCGAAGAAAAGCAGCGGGGGGCTCTAAAGGTTGTATTTATGCCTTCTCTGCATTGTTTACATGTGAACTTGCAGACCAGCCTCCTCCCTTCCTAACTGAGTCGGCCTCCTAGCTATGGGATCTCCATGTGCCCCCTTGGCGTGGCTTTGCAGAATGTAGTGGCGTGAAACAGGCAGCTCTCAACCAGCTGTCAGTCGGGGCGGGTAACAGCTTTAGAGTCCCCATCCCCCAGAAGTTTGTGATGGAAGATGATGGGTGTTTTGTGGGAGGCCATTCTTCACCACGCAGGTCTGTCCTTGAATGGAAGGAAACTTAACATCTGTGGCCCCATCTGCTAAATCCTAGTGGTGCTCCCCAACACTTGGGGATGTTCTCACCCCATTGAGGACCACTGGAGATGACAGTTATGAAGTCTCGCCTTAAGCGTACTATGATCGGTAGTCGACCCAACTCACCTTCTTCTCAGAGGGTGCAGTTTCAAATCCCTGCAAATGAACGATTCCCCGGCGAGTGGGAATGTCCAAAGATGGTGAAATATCCGTGAAATGGTTGAGAAGAGAAGAGGGGAGGTAATGAGGCAAGTCCTGTCCCGTTCCCAAGCAACAGAGCAGGGAGCAGGGAGGCAGCAATTACCAAGAGCCACCCTCTCCCTGCTGGGAGTCCAGATGGTATGGTAGCAGAGACCCCGTGTTCATAAACTAAATGGTAAGACAGTGAATTTTAGTTATAAATAGGATCTATAAAAATGTATTGGCTTATAAATCTCCGGCAGAAAAAGATTCTTTGAACAAGTACGATGCAGGCAGAGATTTTGTCCTCCCTTGCCACTCTTTTGCTACTGTGTTTTTTCGAGCAAACAAAGCAAGCACCATTTTTTGAGCCCACACCTCTGTGATCAGGAGGAAGGAGAGTCATTTACAGTTAAAAAAACAAACAAACAAACACGGTTAAACACATGCTGACTGTATGCTGGGCTCCAAGCTTCGCTAGTGAGTTCCGGAATTTGCTCAAGGTCACTTAGCCATACTTGAGGAAGCCAGGAAGTCAGTCCAGTGTCCATCTATGATATGTACTCTCTGTTACTCCATGTTGTCCCTTGGTGCCTGAGTCACATCCCCAGGACCCTTGCATGACCTGAACAAGACGGCAACTCTCCCAGGACACAACTGAGAATATGTTTCCCGCCAGGTCACTGGGTAGGAATTATTTTTTAATTTTTTTTTTATCTTTTAAAGTTTATTTTTTGAGAGAGAGAGAGGGAGGAGCGCACACTCACATGAGTGGGGGAGAAGGAGAGAGAGAGAATCCCAAGCAGGCTCCCCACGTAGAGCACAGAGCCCGACGTGGGGCTCAAACCCACACACCATGAGACCATGACCCAAGCCGAAGTCGGACACTTAACCTCCTGAGCCACTCAGGTGCCCCAGAAATATTTTTCAAAAGGATGTTTTTTAGAACTGGTGTTAGGGGGTTACCATTTTGTACACACTACCTAGTCTCTTTTTTATGTTGGACCACATGCATACCCACGGAAAACGGAGACTGTCTTTGACACCATTTGCCCACTCGGAAATAATTTTTGATTCCACATGCAAACATATGAGCCTATCAAATCAGCTTTTATTTCATCATTTTTGCATATTAGTATCCTGTATATTATAAATCAGTCTTTACTAAGCGTACCAAATTATATTCCACAACGTAGTAGTCATTAAAAAGCAGTTAATAAGCCATTTGATTACAACTTAAAAGATGAAATAGGAACTCGTTTACTCTGTGAGTTACTTCTGTTTGGACAGGCAAGTACAAAAAAAAAAAAAATGCGGATCTTGGCATTTAGACAGAAGAAGGTGTAATTTATTATTATTCTAAACAAGATTCCACTTCTATTTCAACACCTTTGCCTTTTTGTATTCTGAGTATTTCCCATGTAAACAACCAAGGCAAAATTCATTGCTGATTCTAGATCAAATAATAAAGGATCCAGCAAACAAAAGATTTGTTAGTTTCCCCCCATATGAGAACTTATCACTATTAAACATCTTTCTTTTCCTTTTACCTCCGTGGTGACGTCTATTTATATTTTTATGCACAAAAGAGTCTACATCTCTGTGTCTAATAAATGGGATTGCTCTGTGGACTGAGCATTCTTGGGTTTTTACAAGAAGCATGTCAAAGCTGAATTTTCATCACCCGCTCTGAAACTCTGCCCCAGGGTGTTTTCATTTATATTTAATGTTAAATCAAGTATATTAGAGGTGGAACAGACTGTTCTTTATCGAACCCAATCAACAGTATCAGCTCACTTTGAATTCCCGGAAATCACATAGGGAATGTTCTTTCTCATAGAGCACTTCAGGGTATCTGGGTGACTTGGAGCTTGGTAATTTCAAAACTGAATAGCCAAACACAGGAACAAAGGAAACCTCTCTCGGGATTTATAATAAAAAATAAATAAATAAAAAATACCAAGCTTGCGGAAAGATTCCAAAAGTGTGAAAATTTCGAAAAAAACCTCACGCACATTTCTCACCCTTTAATTTCCTGCATATATTATGTTTCTTAAACACAGCGAGGTACCAGTTTCCATTATTTTGCAAAGTAATACGATGCGTGGGAGGCCCCTAAAAGTGCGTTTCCTCTGTAATTTGTTTTCTTTTCTCCATGAAGCCCCTTTCCTTGGGCTCACGAATATACAGTTTGTCTTATAAGTAGCACAGCTGTGATTACGAAGAGCCTTTCAGGTAGAAGTGAAACATAGTTCAAACTGGCTTAAGTGAGAAAGTGAATCTACTGGCTGATGGAAGTCAAACGGACCTACAGTGGAGCTGGCCAGGCATACGGGGAGGCAGCTGCTGAAACCCGATGGTACCACGAATCCTTTGCCCCCCATCTCTTGCCTTGGCCCACTTTCCCGTGTGGGCTTCTTTAGGAGAGCTCTCTCCCAGTAATAAGGCTAAATCAGAGCTCTAGGTTTGCATGCCACCAACTCAATAGCTCAGAGGGGTGAAAGACCACCATTTCCCACAAAAATGAACCCAACGTCCCAGACAGAGCTTTTACTTGTCCACTAAGGTGACTGTCTACCCCTAAATAAATCACTGGCACTAAGGGAGTAGACTCTGCCTCCTGTGCAGAGCAGGGGGGGGGGGGGGCATTTTTAGAATCTAAGAGTTGGAGAGGTGGGTTCTGCAAAGGAAATCTGGGGGCCATTGCTAAAAGAATGGACCGGATCCTGGTCAAGCAAAGGAAACACCTGCCATTATTACTGGTCGCTTGTGGCTGCAGGTTGTTTTGGAAATGTTTGCTTATGGAAAACCTTGAAAAGGATCATAAGTGTAGAGAAAAGTATAGTCAACCCATGCTCCCATCACCCAGCTTCAACAGTCATCAACTCATGGCCAATCATCCATACCCCAAGACACCCCCCTTACTCTTTCATGATATTGAAGCAAACCCCACATATTCCATTCCGTCTATAATAATTCAATATGTATCTCTAAGATATCAGCATTCTTTATAAAAATTACAAACCCAGGGGCACCAGGGTGGCTCAGTCAGTTAAGCGTCTTGAGTCTTGTTTTTGGTTCAGGTCATGATCTCATGGTTCATGAGATAGAGCCCCTCGTCAGTCTCTGTGCCAACAGCCCTGAACCTGCTTAGGATTCTCTCTCTCTCTCTCTCTCTCTCTCTCTCTCTCTCTCCCTCCCCTGCTTGGGTGCACTCTCTCTCTCTCAAAATAAATAAATAAACATTAAAAAAATTAAAAACCCATAATAGCATTATCGCACCTAACAGTATACAATATAATCAAATATTCACAGTATTCCTATTTCTTCCATGGTGTCTCATAGCATAATTTCTTGTTATGGTATATGTTTTTTTTTTATGTTTATTTATTTTGAGAGAGACACAGAGAGCATGAGCAGGGAAGGGCCAGAGGGAGGAGGAGAGAGAATCCCAACCAGGCTCCACACTGCCAACGCAGACCCCCCACATGAGGCTGCATCCCATGAACCAGGAGACCATGACCTGAGCCGAAATCAAGAGTCGGAGGCTCAACTGACTGAGCCACCCAGGTGCCCCATTATCAGGATAACTTAAAAGAGAAAATATTTGGTTACCCTGGTGAACAATTCAGATAAAAGGCAGGGTACATGTTTAATTCTGTCCCTTCATTTGCCACTTTATTTACCAGTTTTCAAAACGAGTTGTTTCACTGTCATTTCTCCCCACCCCCAATTTTTTTAAATGTTTATTTTTGAGAGAGAGAGAGAGAGAGAGAGCACAAGCAGGGGAGGGGCAGAGAGAGAAGGAGAATTGCAAGCAGGCTCCGTATTATCAGCACAGAGCCTGACGCAGGGCTTGAACCCACAGACATGTGGGAGCAGGACTGGAACTGAAATCAAGAATCAGATGCTCAGTGGACTGAGCCACCCAGGTGCCCCAGGACAAAAAGGTTTTATCTAATCCCATCTATAATCTTTATCTCCTTTTTCTCAAACTAAATCCCAGTTCTCAGTGACCCTATCATGATTTCTCAGCTTTATCCCACACCACACACATTCCAGCCTCAGAATAACAATGCTGCCACAAATAACCTGATTACCCGACTCGAATTTGAAGATATTTTTGTCGCCATTCTATTTGTCTTTTTGTCCTATCTCACAAGGATGCTCAAAATACTGTTTTAAAACCACTTGGGACAGTTCCTCTCTTTGTCACTCTGCCTCTAATTATGTGCGGCTATAACCATGCGTCCAACAGGATACACGGGCTCTTTATTTCATTTTACAAGCAATATTTAGGGATTTTATTTAGCTGTGTTTTATAATTATGTCTGTTTTCATGATTTCCAAGCCAAAGCTACAAAATGTATGTCCAGGGAAGTGTAAATTCTGTCCATGTCCTCTCCTTCCCTATTTCCTCCCATATATATGTAACGCTTATTTTTTTTATTTTAGGTTGTGGTTCATTCTTCCACTGTTTAATATGAGCACATGCTCCCAATTTCTCTCCATTCTTAGAAATAATAGTAAACTAGACATACTTTTTTCACTTAACTATATATCCTAGCGATCAATACCTCATGTCATCATGTTTTTTACACACACACGTGTCTGTTTGTTGGTGACTCATCATAATTAGGAAGACGTGTATTTTTATTCAGGTGGTTGTCGTTAGACCGATGCCTTTACGTAATGACCTAGTCTCCCCGCCACAAGCACACCCCCACCATTTTTTATTTGTTGGTTATCTTTTGGTGTCCTACTCTCAACATTTTTTCAATTAGCTAATAACCTCATCTTTGCCCTTCTTGCCATCTCCTTGAACATTTAACTTGAACTAATATCTTTATACTCACAATCCACGTTAATACTCAGAAGGCCTGCGTCTGCCTACCTCTGCTCTCTGTCACCTTTCCTTTTTCTCTCCTCATTTTTAGATAGATGTATTAGATATCCACCTCGTAGAATAGAGCCAACACAGGGGCTCCCTGTCACCCAGCATCAGAGTGGTAGTTGTACAGGGATCATGAGCTTGTGCCCCACTGCTCTGTAGACACGTCTCTGGCGTGTGCTCCCTGGATGGGCATCTCTCACTTCTTGGGAGGACCTGTAGGCAATTCCAAGGTTTTTCTGGTCTCTGAGCCTACCGAGGCCCCTTTGTCATCCCTCCAGTTCCTCCCACACAGACACCATTGGTTTGATTTGGGCATCCATGGCGATATCTCACACCTAGTTTTGCTGGGGTGTTGTCATGGGTTTTTGGCTTTGCTGTCTGAGTTGCTTTCCCTCTTTTTATGGGGTGACAGCATGATTCCAATACTATTTCACCAACTTCGCATAATCCTCCAATGGCTGCAGATTTTATCAAAAAGCATGACATCTGAAGAACTATTTACAAATATTCAGCCTCTCTTCTGATCATGTAGCTCTTGGATTTCAGGAAGTCTCTTGCAGTCCTAGCAAACATATAATCAAAGGGTAACGATCATGGGTTCGGGCGAACTCCTGCTCTTTTTCATAAAGCAGAAACAATCGTATATTATGGAAAAAACAAAAAACGTAGCTGTTTTGTTGGAAACAAATGTTTTCTTTTTTCCTTAGACGTGAACAGCAGACCAGTTCTTATGGCACGCCTATAATTTGCCATCTGAGGTTTAAATGTTGAGAATTTTTTACTCGTGGACATCAAACAAGGCATAGATTTAAAAATTTGACTTCCTACAATGTAAAGAGTCTATTCATAAAGTAGTGTGGGAAATATTTGATCCCCTGAAGGCACTGCCTCCTGCCAGTGCTATTTTCATGCTATATGTTCTGTGATTAACATATGTGAGTGAGTAGCAGACTCACGGTAAAGATTTCCTTTATTTTCAGAATAATGATATAGAGGCTCAAAGGATACAGTATTTTCTTGAAGTTATGCAGTTGTAAATAGCAGAGCCCAGAGTCTAAAACTGATGCTAAGTGGAACGAAAATGGAGAACCATTGAACCGGGCCAGGCAGAAACTATGCACACCATTTTCCACACAAGAAGGGATTCTAGCAGTTTCCATTGGAGAAGAGGCCCTGTACTTTTCATTTGCCCCAAGGATGGTGAGGAGAGGAGGGGGAATGAGAAGCTTGTTGAAAGGCTCGGGTAGTCTAAACATTGCGGTTCAATAGATCTCTCTCTTTTTTTTTCTCCCAAGTTTTATAAGCTATAATTCAGAGAGGCACTAGGGTGGTATCTGCCCACCTCTGGATTGAAAAAGAAACACGGAATCAAGGCTATTTTAGGCATCTGTCAGGCTGTAATTACCTCTTTGCTCAGAGAAATCTTTATGTAAGACTAATGCAGATTGGCATTCCTTCGGTTTAAAAGAACATTTCCAGTTATCCTTTTAAAAGAAGGATCCTTATTAATGATGGGTCTTTCAATATGTTTTGATAGAGAGAAAATGTTCCCAAGATGGCCTTGACATGGGAGATTTTACTTTTAATCTGGTCTGTTTCTTATTTACTTGCAAGCCCCAAATACTTTGAATTTTCTTCTTCAACTCTTTCTAGTTCAGAAATCCTCGAACGGCATTTAGTCAAACCTGGACTTGTCCATTTAAATCCTCTACAGAACGTTTGCCTGCATTGTGACCACTTGTTTGCTGGTCTTGGGTCGGGCTTCCAGAAGTTCACCCTGAGAGGAGGATCCATGTGCCAGTGATGTCATAGGAAGAGTTCCCAGGAAAAATAAATAGGGGAGTGGGGAATTCGGACTTAGAAGAAAAGGAGGCCAAACAAAGATGCCATGTCAAGCCAGATTCCAGATCGGTGTCTTTGGCTCACTCCCCAAGGGAGCAGAGCCACCTGCTATCCTCCTCTACCACAGGACAGCTACTGGCCAGCGTCTGCCCCCAGAACATGTAAATTCCCACTGAGGCAGTGGCCAACTCCATAGCATAAGGATGTTTCCTGGATGTTTCCTGAACAAAGGGTCAAGTCCAGTCGCTGGATGATGGGAGTCAAAGCCCTTGGGATCAGCATATGCGCTGGATACTGACTGCTGGTGCTGCTTCCGCTCGGCTCTCTCGAGCAGACAAGGGTGCATAAGAAATGCAAGTTCAGCCGTGTCTTCCAGAAACACATCCAATATCAGAGACCCCCTGTACCTAATCCAACATTTGTTTCTAGCCCAACATTCCATACTTACTGACCATTATCTCTAGAAAAAGGACTTGAAAGTGAATTAATCTAACTAGAAAAAAGACCTGACATAAAAAGAAAAACATGCTTTTCTAATCTTTAACTCACACCATAAATATGCGACGAAAGCAGCCTGAATGTTTTGACTGGGGTGACAGATCCCCAGCTACTTGAATGCCACTGGAAAGAGTGGATGGTTTTTTAAAGAAATGATCCTATCCATTAACTGTAACTGTGTCGAAGAGAGCCAAATGCAAGGAAAACGTCTGAGTCCGAGCACTTCCCTGGGTGCTTGAAATATTTAAGCAACACGGCCATCCTGATACAAGCCAAAAGTCAAATCCTATTGTTCCTGCCATTTTAGAGGTGACAAAACTTAAGACTCAAAGAAACAAAATGTGTTCATTCGATAACTATTTATTAGGCACCCACTGTGTGCCAGACCTGGTGGTAGTTGCTGGGTACGGAGTAGCGAACACAGACCCGGGCCCTTCCTTCCTCGAGCCTGTGATCTCGTGAGGAAGTTGGACAGTAAGTGGTGAAGCGAGCAAATATATAGATAATTACACTCACGCTAAGTGCCGTGAAGGAAGAGAAAGTGACACTAACAGGAAGAATGATGGCATAGGAGTAGGAGACTCAGGGAAATCCTGAGTGATGAGGTACATTTAAGTTGTTCCTGAGAGGGTGGGAAAAGTCAACCAGGCAGAGTGGAGGGAAGAAATGAGCTTCGAGAAAAATAGGACAGTGTGGCTGTCATTGACCCGCAAAGGGAAACGTGGTATGAAAAGGCTAGAGAGAGAGAGAGAGAGAGAGAGAGAGAGAGACAGGAACTGAGTGATGGAGGTCTTCTAGAGTGTGGGTTAGCTCATTGTGCACCAAGAGCCAAATCTGGCCCTTTGCTTGTTTTTGTAAATCAAGTTTTGTTGGAACATAGCCACGGACCATATTGTCTGTGGCTACTTTTGTGCTGTGACTGCAGGCTAGAGACCATCTGGCCCACAAAGCCTAAAATATTTACTGTCTGGCCCTTTACAGAACACGTGTGCTGGCCTTTGATCTTGACTATGAAAAAAAGTCTGAATTTTGTTCTAGGAAAGAGGGCACCATTGGAGGGCTTTAAGCAGTAGTTAAAGAACCCAACTTACACTTTGACAACATCACTCCGTCTGCACTGTGCGGAGACATGAGTGGAGGCGCGAGCGGAGACAGAGAAGCCATTAGAGGTTCTTGAAAGAGTCCAGGGGAGAAATTACACCTAGAGAACTGACCCAGAGTAGTCCTCAGGATTTACAAAAGCTGTGTCAGAGAGGAAGAATCAGTAGGACTTGGTGGTATATTTGATGTGGAGATTGAGAGACCAGGAGAAACGGAGGGTAACTCCCGAGTTTCTTGCTTGAGCTGTGGGCAAATGTTAGCTCCAGGAAATGAGATAAGCCAACGGGAGTTAGCAGAAGTAATTTAGGTGAATAAGTAAGTTTAAGTTCATAAAGCCTGCGTTGGAGACCAACGCGTCATGATTTTCCGATAAAACTACGTGGTCTTCCATAGGAATCATCACATGGCTTTTAACCCTCAGTTGAATGAGTGCCTCTGGCATAAGGTAAGCAATAATACATCTTTTCACTGCTGACACTTGGAGCGATTGTGTAATCGGGCCCCAAAGAAATGGTCAGAGTGCTCTGATTTAGGCAGATATGCCTGTAATTGTGTGGCCTTGTCTTTATACTTGACAGAGTTTATGTCTAATTTATATGATGCATAAGCATGAGCTAATTTGGAGCTTCATCTTGAAGAGAAAAAAAAAAACATCTCAGGCCATCGATTAGAATCTTCTGGTCATGAATTATATATGTACCCACCACACTGCAGAGAGCATCTTTGGGGATGTACAGTATAGGATTCAGAATAGTCGTGGGGCCCTTGTCACTATAACGTTTATTTTGTGCCTGACAGCTGTGGGAGACCCACTCACCATGTCTCAGGTCCTGATTTGAAATCAGGAGATTCTAGAATTGTGCTGAGCCATAGGCTGGCCAGGGGCAGCTCTGAGGGCCCCAAGCCTAAACGAGACCTCCCACGTGTGAGTCATCTTCTCATCCAGGCAGGTGGCAGGGCAGTGAGGGGTTTTCCTTCGGCGGCCTCACCGCTTCTCTCAGGTGGAAAGGAATTTTAAGCCCCATCATACCTCCACCCAAGTCTTCTTAAGCAGCAGAGCTGGCCCAGGTTGGAACGTAGGGATCTATATGGAGGACTTTTATTTCCCCTTCTTTAAATGAACAGCCGGTCAGAATTCCCCCTACCAGTTTCACAGGGCATATGTTTAAAGACATGTTTGTATGATACATTACATGAGTTTCAAAGGAGCCATTAATGTCCCATTTGGGCAAAGAAAATGCAGTTTTTAAAAGAACTCCTAAAGTGTGTTTGTAGAATTGCCTCTCGTGGTATTTTTTTTTTAATTTTTTTTTTTAACGTTTATTTATTTTGGAGACAGAGAGACAGAGCATGAACGGGGGAGGGTCAGAGAGAGAGAGGGAGACACAGAATCTGAAACAGGCTCCAGGCTCTGAGCGGTCAGCACAGAGCCCGACGCGGGGCTCGAACTCACGGACCGCGAGATCATGACCTGAGCCGAAGTCGGCCGCTTAACCGACTGAGCCACCCAGGCGCCCCTCTCGTGGTATTTTTAATGTCACTACTGTTTATCACATATGAAAAATAAGACTTTACCATATACTATCAAAATAATATTCACCCAGCAATAGTCTCCTACCTATTTTATATTGCCGGCTAATAATCTCATTTTGTTTCCAAAATGCTGTGATCCATTCAGACCTTGTTGTGTTTTATTTCATATTATTTTTCTATGCATGGTATGTTGTATTATGCTATGGGTAATTTTGAGAACTCTTGCTCTTTACCTCAGTTTTTATATTTCCCTTTTCTTATCTTCCTCACCACCCTCGAGGACGTTTTTTCTATTTTACGTAGTTTAATATCCATCCTCCTTGAACATAATGAAACTCAAGAGAAAAAAAACAGTGTAAGGGACAATTTGTTCCTGTCCTTAAGATTGTTACATACATTTTGATTTGCATAATTTTTAGGTGACTCTGGTTATGGACACGCTTCCATTTGGTGGCAGGACTGAAAAATCTAGGATGATTAAAAACGGAAATCACCAACTTCACCTGCTGTTCTTAATAGCCTTGAAAGTAGAAAATGGCAATGGTTCTCCTGAAACTCGAATCTCTTATTATATTGGGGATATACTGGGAAATGATCTAAGCCACCCTGTTAGGTTCTATAGGAAGGAAGCTGTTTCACTACTTAGGTTTGTTTGCTGTTTGTTTTCAACCCCAGTGGATACCTGCTTTTGAAAAGTAATCTTTGTATGATTCTTCATGTAGTAATTAGATAGCTCTTGAGAGTGAAATACTTTCTTTCTTCATATCAGCAGCCCAAATGTAGGCTGTAAACCCTATTAATTCAAAGCAGAAAGGTCTTGAAATTCAGTGGCAAGGTTAGGGCAGTCCAAGTGCATGTTCAAAGCAGGATTTCCCAATAGACAGGAAAACAAGATTTCTCTCTGCCTTGCCATGGATTAATTTATAAATAGTTCTCTTCGGTTGAGGCTAAATTCAGACGTGGCAGGCACACTTCAAAAATTTAGTCTAAATCCCACAACCTCTTTCCATCAGTGAAATATTATCATGGTTGACTGAAAATCTGTCAACTTTTAGAGAGGATTAGGGCATTGCTAGGTTTTCTGAGATCTGGGCTGTTGTTTCAGGCTAGCTGTTGGAGCTCCGTACCTAGTCTTCCTTAACCTGATTTTTCCTCCTAGCAGGAAGGCACAGTCTGTCTTGTAGCTGTTTACGAACAGTCTCTGTATGTGCCATGTTAGAATTACAGCTTTTTCATCGGCATTACCTCTATTCCTTGCCAACATCAAAAATAGTATTTCCCGGGGCTCCTGGGTGCCTCATTCGGTGAAGCGTCCTACTCTTGGTTTCAGCTCAGGTTATGATCGCACAGTTCATGAGTTCAAGCCCCACGTTGGGCTCCACACTGACAGCACCGAGCCTGCTTGGGATTCTCTCCATCTCTCTCTGCCTCTCTTTCTCTCTCTCTCGAAATAAATAAATAAACTTACAAAAAAATTTTAAAAATGTATTTTCTCTACACGTGCCCCTGTTCGTTAACATGCATATGCAAGTTAGCAGCTGGAACGAGAGTTCAGAGACTACCATCACCTTGTTAATATTCAAGCACAAGTTCAATCCCTGTAGAGCCCACATAGTTCCAGTCCTGATACATGTAGACTAGGAGTTAGTGACTAGGATCATTAACCCTTAGGGACACCTGGGAGCCCCAGCTCCTCCTGGCTCGAGAACAACCTTCTACATAGGTTCTATTTCACTAACTCCATCTGTGCCTTTCAGCTTTTCGTTCTTGGACACCATTCGGATTGCCTCGGAGGCCTATGGACTCCGGCTTCCTCTAAATCGTCCTCACATCTCACTTCCTCTTCACCGTTTCTGCATCTTTGGTTTTAAGTCATCATTTCACCTTACCTGGGACATGGCAAGGGCTTCATCACTGAGTCCCCTTCTCCCCACGCCCCTGACGTGGGCCTGCGCAGTTGGCCGAGTGAACTTTTAAAAATCAAGCTGACTGTCTATGTTAACTAACTGGACTTGAAATAAAAACTTAACAACAACAACAAAGCTGACTGTATCGGTCCCCAGCTTCAAGAGCCCCCCTCAGGGTCACTGTCATCTGAGATAAGGTGCATGCTGCTTCCGTAGATTCAAGGCACGCCGTTCTCTCCCACCTCATTTCCTTTGGACTTTCTACTCCAGGTGCGTAACATCTCCTTCATTTCCCTGCCCACCTGGCAAACTCTTCCTGAAGACCAGTTGAGGCATCTTCCTTCTTTGCAAGTGCTTCCCTGAGTGTAACTTCCCTCCCAGCCACCCTGGAAAGAGGGGACCCCTTTCCTCTCCATGCCTCCACATGTACCCATATATGCTTCTATGTGACACTTTCATTCCAGTTATATTTATCCGCGAATTGGGGCTGTGGGCTTCTTGAGGGCAGAGAACCTGTTATATTCCTCATATTCCTATAGCCTAGCGTGCTTCCGGGTACGTGAATGTTTATGGAATAAAAAAAAAAAAAAGTGAATGAATGAATATATGAATGAATGAGATCCAGATTTGGCTGGTTGGTTTTGAAAACCTTTGCTCTTGTGTCTGGCTTCCTTTGGAAAACATGAATGTATTTCTTCTGAATTCTGATAGCAGCAACAGGCATTCTACAGCTTTCCTTGCTGCATGACACCCACTAAAAACACAAATTGCAGCCATACATTTAAATGTGCACCTGTAACCCCACTTGCTTTCCTTTGCATGGGATCATTTCTGCCAGCTATTTCCCATTCAGTAATGACTCTGCTACCGAAGGGTGGTTCTCACCAGGTTTCTGCGCATCAACTGGGTCTTCCTCACCTGTCCCCAGTGTTCCTTTCCAGCCTTCTTTCCCACCTTGCGTCCTTGTTATGTTTGGAAATACACTATTCCCTAACCAGCCCCAAAGCATTCCTGCCCATAGAACTGTTTTCACCTTCAGTGTTCTGGAAACTACTTTTCTTACCGAGCTCTCACCCATCCATGAAGATCCAGCTCAAAAGCTGCCTTCTGTGTGGTTCTCCACTGATGGTCATCCTGGCTCTTACAAGTTGCGTTGTTCTCTTGCCGTTCTGTGTTTCCAGGACATCTGCAGTCGCTCTGCTTTATAGCTGCCAATCCTTGCTCTGCAGGATGAGGTGCATAAACTGCTCAGCCTCTCTGGGCCATTGTTTAGCTGACCACCAAACAGAGGAAGTGATACTTCCTTGTCACTAGTGTTATGGAAATCCAAAGAAACAATATGGCGACATGCTGCGGGGCCTGTAAGATATACCCAACAAGTGTCTTTAGTAGGCAGCTCTAGTGAGCCACCAGAGAAAGGTAAAGCTTTGGGATGTGGGCACTCTGAACACTGATAATGACTTTACCAAGGATGGAGGGGAAAAAGTGTCGGTGCACATGGCCTGGGTTGGATTCCTGGCTCCTCCTCAAATGAGCAGTGTAGCCTTGGATAGATGTTTAACCTCTTTGAAGAGAGCCTGTCTTCGCACATGCAAGTGGAAATAATGAAAACTCCCTGGCAGAGTTATTTTAAAGAGAGGAGATAATGAGGGTCATGCAGCCTGACCCAGGCCTGGTACAGTCAGTGATGAATAATAAATGGAAACTGCCACGGCTCTGATGACCTGAACTGAAATGGTTTCCGGTGTTCCCTCATCTCCTACATGGACCATACCAGCCGAGGCCCACACTCTGGGCAAGAGACAGTGTTATGTGACTGGACAGGGCCTGGGAAAGAGTGCTTGTGAGACCCATGAGACTAAAGTCCATCTTAGGAGGCTGCCGACCTGGACAAGGGTCAGGTTCTCCTGATTTAGAAACCTACTTGGCCAACCAGCACACTCCCAGGCTTCCCGAGTCATGGGTGAGAGCATTCTAGAGCATCCTATCAGCTCCTGCAAGAGTTCTCCTCAGGAACTCTGCGATGGTGAGCTCAGACAGAAGCTCTAACAGTATGCAGTGTGCGTGGTGGGGGAAGAGCAGTTCTTTGTGTTGCGGTGAAATGAGCCAACTCCCTCCCTGGGCTACAGTGTCCTCTGTGTCTTCCAGAATGTTCTCCCTCTGGGCTCTGGGGACAGGAGTTAATGATAAGGAAAACAGGAATGGTTGAAAGGACAGCAACAGCAGGCACTGCCATCTCCAAAGACCTACGGGTCAGGGTGGTGTGCAATGCATCAGTCGTGACCCGTGACCCAGATTCTGCCCCAGGGTTGAGCCTGTGACTGCGTGTATAGCAAGGACCCTTCCACAGCAGGATGGCAGGACTGGATACATGTGGTAAATGAGGATTTCTTTTTCCTCTGGCACCCGGGCTCAAAGCATTTTCATCTCCAGATCCTCTGTATCTTCATCTCTAAATGGGAATAATAACAACTCATTCCTAATGTGCTTAAAGGGAGTACAGGAGAGATACTGGGTATGAAGTGCTTTACACAGTCCCTAGCATACAGTAGATGTGAAATAAATGCTCAGTTATACTGGTACTTCCTCTAGGAATGTTGCCAACTGGCCCCACATAGATCCTGGCCATCTCCATTGCTATCCACACTGGAACCTTCTGCCGAGTAGCCTTTTGATAAAAAACATCCAAGTCTTGTGACTCCAGGTAGCAAAACAACGTGCTTCTCTCTTTTCCCAATTTGTTCCCTCTTTTCTTTAAGGAGAGTCAGTCTCTCCTCCCACTTGCCCTTGCAGAGCTGTCTCTGAATGTTGAACGGTTGCCATGGACACCAGCAGGTTTGGAGGCAGATGGGGTAATCTGGGAAGACTTCAAGGGAGTGATTCTTGGAGAGAGTTCTGAAGAAAGAGGCTGGGTATCACTTGTCAACGAAAAGGTTTCAGGAAGTTTTGGGTAACTAACGTTGAACAGAGCAGATTGATTAATGTAGGGGACGGAAAGAGTAACTGGCGTTGGGTCTCTGGGAGGGACACTTGTCATCTGAGATTCTGTCCAGTTTCTGCATCTTCTGGATGAGAACGCAAATGGCCAGAGGTATGAGGGACTTGCTCACACCCACATGGGGTCAACCAGGGAATCCCCTGCTCGATGCGCAAGTCCCGGATGATTCCATAGAATGGCAACTGCAGGCAGGCAGGGATTCGTTTTTGTTTTGTTCACTGATGTATCCAGGTAGCCTCGAACAGTCTTTGGTGCATAGTAGGGACTTGTCAAACATTTGTTCAATAAATTCCAGCGGTTTTTATGTTTTTATTTTTTTATTTTTATTCATTTATGTATTTATTTTTTGAGAGAGAGAGAGAGCAAGAGCGCATGAGCAGGGGAAGGCAGAGAGACAGGGAGACACAGAATCCGAAGCAGGCTCCAGGCTCCGAGCTGTCAGCCCAGAGCCCGACATGGAGCTCGAACTCACGAACCGTGAGATCGCGACCTGAGCCGGGATCGGACACTTAACTGACTGAGCCACCCAGGCGCTCCAAATTCCAGTGGTTTTGAAAGCTGAAATGTAAGTTAAGTGGAGAGCTACGGGGTTGTCCTCTACTGGGAGACAAAGATTAGGAAGCCTACTTGAAGAGACAATGCAGTTGGAAATCATTACGGTACTTTGAGAAGAGAAGTGGTATGTGATCAACAGAATACCTCAGTGACATGGTTCAAATCGCTTCCAAATAGACCAGAAGGAAAGGAGACAGGAGACATCCCACTTCTTGATAAAAAAAAAAAAAAAAGCTCTTTATTCCAAATATGATTATGAAGCGAATTAACTCGAAGGCCGGCCCATGTATCGGTTGTTTGAACGCCGTCGGCTTCTCGTTATCATCACATCTGACAAAGGCGGATGTATCCACGGAGTCCAAGAGAAGTTCTTTTCACCGCAAACAGCAGCAGGCCAACTTTCGGCCCTGCCTTCCGAAACGGTCAATGTCAAACAAGCGTCGCACCCACTGGCCTTGGCGCGCCCATCTCCTAGAGCACGGAGTATCAGCGTCAGCCTCTGGGACCAGGCGTTTAGAGTTGCTTGCAGATCTACTTGGTGGACGCGGTGTCGGAAGTGAAGGCGATAGCTGCGTCAACAAGATGGAGAGGATTTGGTTAGCGAAACGGATGCAACATCTACATACTTCCTGGGTGGGAGCAGGGGCGAGGGTGGGATCCCGCGAGCACTTCACCCCTCCGGCGCTGTGGGCCCAAGTAGAGAAAGTTTAGTCAAGCAAATGCAATGGCCAAGAAGTACTTCTCTCTAGCACTTGCTTCTCGAAATTATTTTTTCTCCCTTTCCTCCCTCAATCCCTGTTCTCATCCACCCACTAGGATCTCTTTTTTTTTTTTTTTTTTTTTTTTTTTGGCAGTCTTCAAGGAAAAATAATGAAAAGAAAAAGAACTAGAATTTACATAATACCTTTGTGCCAAGATATTAAAAGCAATTCACCCATCTATAATTTGTCCTACTCACAACAACTCCCTGAACAGGCCTGTTATTATTATTACCATTATTATTATTTCCATTTCGTGGTCACATGGCTTGCCGCTGCGATTTTTGGCTAACACCTCATTTCTTGAACAATTTGAGCCCCTCCGCTTATGTATAAAAAAAGGCTTTAACTGCCACCTCCCGGTTGTGATGCTTCCACATACTCCATTAGAGTCCCTGGCTTTCTGTTGAATTCTGTCGTTTAAAAATATGTGAAATCCCCGTATTGTAAGGGCGCTGTGGGCCTGGTGCACAGAAGGTGCAGTGAGCGCCGAGAGAGGGCAGAATCAAACATAAATATCTTTGGAACTAAGAAATGGAAAGCAACTCTCAAGGCAAATTGATTTGAATTGCATAACAATGTGATTTTTTTTTTTTTTTTTTTTTTTTTTTTTGCAAGAATCGACTGGGGATATGAACTGTTCTTTCTAACAGCTTCAACTTGGCAGCTGACATTCCCTGTCTCTTTCTAATTAATCTCTTGCAGTCTTTTGGGCCCCAAATTTGTATTGGCTTAGCATTTTTTAATGGTTCGAAAGTGATTCGAGCTGCCTGGATTTTTTTTCTTGTCCCTTCATATGCTCCATGATGGCAGTGCCTCCACGGGAGTGACCCTGAGATGGGACGAGCCACTTCCGAATGGGCTCTTTTCACCGCCCCACCCATCAGTTCCTTCCTTGACCCAATGGCTTACTTTTCACGTAGTGAGATTTTTATTCAGCAGACCAGATATTGAGTCTGATGTTTTCCCCTTCTTCCTACCCCCGCATAACCTTTAATCTACTTTCTGGCTCTATGAATCTGCCTATTCCGGAGATTTCCTAAGTGGAATCTTATGATAGTTGTCCTTTTGTGCCTGGAAATAAGCATTTCTCTCTCATGTATCTGAAAACTGGTTGGGGTGGCTCTGCTAATCTTGGCCAGAAGGCCTGCCTGGAAACTGCAGATTACGATCAGGTCCACCTGGACCTCTCATATCCTCCTGGGACCAGGGGCCTGGCTAGGGTCCTGTAGGTCGGTGCTGACACAGGGCATAGGCGGGCAAGCGGGAACACATACGGCCTCTAAAAGAGCAGGCTCTGATCTAGCACACTGTCGCTTCTGTACCTCTTGGACTGGCCAAAGCACGTCCTGGCCAAGCCCAAAGTCTAGGGTCAGGAAAGTAAAGCCACTGGAACCTGTCTGAGCCTCATTTTCTTATCAGGAAGATGGGGATCATAGTTTTATCTATTAGAGCGATGCGACTATTACTGAAATGCTCTGCATTTGCAATGTGAAGCGGCAGGCAGTATTATTGCCATTCTTAAAATATAAAGAGCAGAAAAGCGACCTCATCCAATGTAAGTTTACTTTTTTTTTTTTTTGCTATTTTTTATCAACTTTATTTTTCATTGAGAGACAAAAAAAAAGAAGTTGAAGTTGAAGCCAAAAGAGTTGGAGCTGGGCACCTTCATGGAAATTCAGAAGGAGATTTAGGATTGCAGATTGAGGCCTTTTGGAATTTGATGAGCCGGTAGCAATCTTTGTCCTCTGGCTTTGTTATTTGCTTTTAACAGTGGCGCCCTTTCTTCCACAGAAACCTGCCCCCCAATCCCAGTGCGTAAAGCCGCGGAGAGTCAGTCCCTGCCTCGGAAGGGTTGCATGGGGTGTGGTTTGAAAACTGAGATTCCCAATCATTTTTGATACAATTTGCACGATTTAGTTGGGGTGAGTTGAATGTTGCACGCTCCTTCCTTGTTGCGCCCCTCTAAGATGACAGAGTTTTAACTCCTTCTAAGTAACTTTAAGACATTCTTGGTGCTCAGTCAGACACAAAGAAGAGTAGAAGAAGGTAACAGAAGGCTAGGAGAGTTCAGCAGAAGAGATATCTCTGTCACAGGACGGCAAAAGAATGGCATGGCCAAATAACACAATCTTCTTCGCCTGAACATATCAGCCCCACTCCTAGGAATTACCAAAAGACATGGAAGAGTTGGACCCCATTGGGAACAGTGCATCAATATACTCCCATAACATAAGCTATTTACTTATTATTATTAAAGAGCAATACTGTTTCTACAGCTCCAATCGCTCCCTTTATTCTATGGCGCGTGCTCATTGCAAAGCCCGCAAAAGGGGAAGAGGAAGAAGAAGAGCCAGGAAGAGAAGCGTCTAAAGGTTTGGGACTCCATTCTGAGCGGGATGGTGTGTACCTATGGCCAGTAGGTTGTAAACCTGTTAACCCGACAGCACTTTTATTTAGTAGTTCTGAAAATGAATCGTCTCCCTTCCTTCTCACAAATGGAAAACCACCCAAACGTTCATCAGTTGGTAAAAGGGATTTAAAAATGGTGGCACATTCACACATCCGCACGTGGCCATTCAGATGACTCTCCAACCCAGTGTCGAGTGAAAGAAGAAAGAAAAGTAAATAGCTTATGTTATGGGAGTATATTGATGCACTGTTCCCAATGGGGCCCAACTCTTCCATGGTGTTAGAAGTCAGGATAATGATTATTCCTGAGGGGTAGGTTTGACATAGCCCGGGGTCTCTCGATCTTGACACTACTGACATTTCCTGCTGAAAATTCTTCGTCACAGCGGGCTGTGCCGTGCACTGTGATATTTGGCGTCGTCCCAGCCCTCTACCTACGAGATGCCAGTAGCTCCCAATTGTGATAACCATAAATGTCTCCAGTCATTGCCAGGCGCCCTCTGCGGGGCAAAATCGTTCCCCATTGAGAATCACTGATGTATCAGTAAATACTTATCAAAGGACCGTATGAGGTGAGAGCTCTTGAGTATCATATGTGTATACAAAATAATTGAAATTTTTTCTCAAGAGCTCCCTCTGCCCTTTATAAAGCTTAAATGTAAGTACCGGTTTCATCCATTAGTTAAAGGTAAGTAGTTCAAAGGCCAAAGACAACATTCATTCAGCAGAAAATGAATTAAATAGACGGAAAATTTAGGTCAGCCCGAAAACAGTTTCCAAATCGAGAGTGCCTAACCTCAAATTTTACTGCAGCAGTTTAAAAAATATAACAAAATAAAGTGCTTGAAATGGGACACTCTCATTAAAATGTTAATTTTGATAATCACTGCATCGTTTATGTGAAGTTTAACCTAATGACCCAATATTCTTCACAAAGAAAAGCCCAGCCTAAGCCTTAAATACATTCATTAAAATGTGAATTCGATTTTGCAAAGAATTCTGGTTTCCCCCTAGGTTTATATTTAAGTCATTGGTTGTATGGACTCATTTAATTCTATGCCTCAAATTACAATGTGCTTTAATCCTTGCTCTGCCAAGTTCAAATACGTACCCGAGGATACACTGCCAGTTGTGCCCTCAAAATTCTTCTTTATAGTGAAGCACGTTTAGTCCAAGACTCTGGTAGGGTCTTTTCTTCTCTCCTAAATTTGTTAGTTCTTTTTCCTCCACCCTAGTCTCCAAAATCTGCAATTGAGCTCAGTTTGTATGACAGACATTTTATTTTTTAAAAAATTTTTTGATGTTTATTTATCTATTTAGAGAGAGAGAGAGAGAGAGAGAGAGAGAACACAAGCAAGGAAGAGGCAGAGAGAGAGGGAGAGAGAATCCCAAGCAGGCTCCGTGCTGTCAGCACAGAGCCAGGAGCGTGGCTCTAACTCACGAACCATGAAATCGTGACCTGAGCTGAAAACAAGTCGGACACTTAACTGACTGAGCCATCCAGGCACACCCCCTGACATTTTAGTTTTTAATTTTGTTTAATGTGCATTTGTTTTTGAGAGAGAGAGTGCGTGTGAGCAGGGGAGGGGGAGAGAGAGAGGGGACAGAGGATCCAAAGAGGCTCTGTGCTGTCAGTGCAAAGCCCGATGTGGGGCTCAAACCCACAAACTGTGAGATCAAGACACTTTATTTTTAAATATGACTCTGCACTACAGCATTCTGGAGAGCCATTAGATTGGACACTTTGATAAGGGAGACATGTTCAATTTCAAAATCATCTGAACCCTTTGACTATTATTTAAAAAACAGATTTCTGGGGGGCACCTGGGTGGCTCAGTCCATTAAGCATCCAACTCTTGATTTTAGCACAGGTCACGATCTCCCGGTTCGTGGGTTTGAGCCCTGCATCGGGCACTGCGCTGACAGCGCGGAACCTGCTTGGGGCTCTTGCTCTCCTCTCTCTGCCCCTCCCCGCCTTCTCGAAATAAATAAATAATCATTTAAAGGAAAACACATGGTTTTCAAAACCTTTGTGGACAGATGGTATTGCTGCCCAACAAATGAAATGGCTTCAGATAGTTCTCACTGATATCACTCGTGTGGCTTCTGTCAAGAACCAACGAGAGCTGTTGCCATATATGGGCTCGTTTGACTCGGACATCCAAGGTGGCTTCTTCATTCACACATTGTTGCCTGGACTCAGGCAGCTGACAGAGTTGCAGCTGGCCAGGCAGGTCCCCTGTCTCCACATGGCCAGCTTCCTCACATCATGGTCGTTCCGGGGTCGTTGGCCTTCTTCCCTGGTAGCTGGCTTCTCTGAGTGAGCCTTCTAAGATACCCAGGGAATGGGTCTCTGTAAGGCTTCTAAGCTTCTTCTAAACAAGGCCTAGGAGGCCTGCAGTGTCACTTCCACACTATTCTATTTCTCAAAAGTAAGTCACAGAAGTAACCCCGATTCAAGGGAAGAAGACTACACAAGGTGCAGACGCCAAAAGGCGTGGTTCACTGAGGGCCATGTCTGGGGCCTCTGTCGCACAGATTGGAGACGATGAACAGTTCAATCACCCAGTGTTTCAGGGTGAAGTCTTTACCGTATTGCACAAGAAGGGTCTTGTGTCAAATTCTCCTCATTTGTCCCCTTGGCTACCAAACTGGTGGTGTTTTTCACTCAGCTGTAGAACCCCTCTCTCAAGGGTAAAATGGTACCAGGAGAGATATTGTAGAATCCGTAGAAGCCCAGCCAGTGCTACAGGACAAGTGGATTCTCTGGTCTATCTCTTCTGTCTTTTTGGCCCTGATGACTAGAGTGGCTTCATTATGCACATTTTCTTTGTCAGCATCCCCTGAACAAAACTGAGAAATAACAAATAGTCTCATTCTTCTTTGCAATTATCAAAGTAAAGGCTCCATTCAGCAACAACCTATAGAGTGTTAATGTTTCCCAGAGTCCACGACGGATCACCCTTAGCCTTACTGTGTTGATCTGGTTTGAGTGCTTGGTCATTTGCTAGCTGCTTCCGTTCTCTCCAGCTAATGGCTTCAGCACATGTTAGGAATGGATACAGTGCGTAATCAGAGTCTCTGTTCAGGGCGTCGGAAAGGTCAACGAGATGAAGCATTAAACCTCCATTCCAAGTAGTCCTGTGACAACTTCTCTAAAAGTGAAGGGCAGCGTTATTTCCTCCAGCTTTGTCAGCAAGTGACCAGGCAGACTATGTTATGGCTGCTTATCAGATCATAACAATCTTAATGTTCTTTCCACATCTCCTGGTTCAGATAAGAAGAAAAAAATAGAAAGGAAGCCACGGCGATACCGATACCCTAGGATTGCAGAAGGGCTCTTCTGAGCACAGAGTCACTGCAGAAATGCTGTTCGTTTCATTATTTCTTATTTCCATCATCAGTTGCTGTCCAGCAGCAGAGTGTGAGGGCTGAGGTGCACACACTAGCTTGCAGAAAAGAATATTTTGCTGATCTCTTTGAAGAACTCTGAAGTGCGAAAAGGAGAAAGAATATGATGTGTGCATGTGTTTACCTTAGTAGGGAGAGTTCAAATGCCCCTTCTCTGTGCCTTACCACCTCTCTTGCCAAATAAAAATACCGCCCATCAATCTTTTGAATTATGTTAGAATGTCATTTTACAGTTTAAAAAATCCTTTCATATATAGCCCTAAATTTCCCCTTTATTTTGCCTTTCAGAAGCCTAACCTTTCAGCCTCTGTGGATTGAGTCTTTACTTCACTTTGAACTTTAAAACCTTATAGTTAACTTATTTGGGCTTTTTTTTCTTTTTTTAAAGCAAGACTCTTGAATTTTGACATCCAGTATTTTCCTATATAATAGTTATTTTGGTTTGTTTTGGTTTGGTTTTCCCAATCTCTGAGGAAATCTCAATGCTCTTCACATATGTACATATGTACCGATCTCTGAGTTGTTCAAGGGACCTATTTAGTTGGTGTAGAAGGAGATATACAATAGCGCGTGCCGATATGATTATATATTGCGATATTAAGTTCATGTAAATAGGAAGTGAGAGAGGCAGCGCTAAGAAAAAAGAAAGTAGGCTGATGGTTGCCAGGCCTGGAGAGAGGGAGAAATCGAGAGTACCTGACTGCTAACAATGGGAAGTGTTGCCAAAGCACGATGTGCAAACACTGATGCTGGATGTCCCGAGCGTGTTTCAAGCAACTCCGTCACAAAGGGGTACGAAGAGATTTTTGTGGCAGAATTGAAGGCAAATTTGATAGCAGCAGTTATATTTTCTTCTGCAGGTCAACACTGTGATGCAGGGATTAAGGTGGTGTTTTGAACAAACTCAACAATTTCAAAACTCTTGGTACTACAGTCTTGAAAGTGTTCTTCAAAAGTGGAAAATTCACTTCTGATTTATTATGAAATAACACTTCTCTAAGCATGCCCCGAACTCTATTTTTTAATGTCCCTGGCTGTTTTAGGTCTTCGTAAAAAGAAGTTATCTGCTTACTTGAATGGAGTACCTCCCATTCTCATTTCTTTTTTTTTTTTTTTTTTTTTTTAATGTTTATTTATTCTGAGAGAGGCAGAGTGCCAGCAGAGGAGGGGCAGAGAGAGAGGAGACACAGAATCCGAAGCCGACTCTAGACACAGAGCCCAACGTGGGGCTCAAACTTACAAGCCGTGAGCTCATGAACTCGTGAGCCATGAGACCATGGCCTGAGCCGAAGTCAGACACTCAACTGACTGAGCCACCCCGGTGCCTGTTCCATTCTCAGTTCTAATCTCTCTGTTGAAGTGATTTTTTAAATGGCTTAGATCTATTTCCCACTCACCAACCCCGTCCCTCTCCCCTGTCCAGGATCTAAGGGTTAGGAATTCTCAGAGATCCAAAACATCATGAAGTTAATTCTTCTTGTCTGGCAGGTCATAATGAAATAATTAAAGATAAGAGAAACAGAAGAAAAGCACATGTCCAGTCTGGATGATTAATAACATACTGGAATGTGGGATGCCTGGGTGGCTCAGTCAGTTGAGTCACCGACTTTGGCTCGGGTCACAATCTCATTCATGAGTTCAAGTCCCGCATTGGGCTCTGTGCGGACAGCTCAGAGCCTGGAGCCTGCTTTGGATTCTGTGTCTCCCTCTCTCTCTGCCCCTCCCTGCTCATGCTTGCGCTCTCTCTCTCTCTCTCTCTCTCTCTCTCAAAAATAAACATTAAAAAAATTATAAAAAAAGAAAATAACATACTGGAATGTTTTATTTCAATTCAGATAACTTCATTTACTCATTAATTGGTAAAATTAAAATCAATCTAGGTTACGTTTCAAGCACTTTGCAGAGAATTACTATAGGCACAAAAACTTGAAATGCCCTCAATATAACGTACATATTTTGAAACATGTTTCCCATTTTTATTTTTTTTTTATATTTATTTCTTTTGGGGAAAGCTCTAGTGGGGGAGGGGCAGAGAGAGGGGGACACAGGATCCTAAGTGGGCTTTCTGCTGGCAGGCTGACAGCAGCAAGCCAGATGTGGGGCTCAAACCCAGGAACTGCCGAGATCATGGCCTGAGGCAAGGTCCAGCCACCCAACTGACTGAGCCACCGAGGTGCCCCTCCCATTTTCAAATTAACATACTGAAAAATGCTTTTCCCTGATGTCGCTGACCAAAAGAAAAAAAAAAGTCTCATGTGAGGTGACTTCATGGGTGGAGACCACTTTCAAGGTACTTACAGTTCACTTAGCTATGAATCCTTCTGTTAGTGTGGCAAACAGAATCTAACGTGGCCCCCAACAATCCTCGCTTCTGGCTATTCATACCTTTGTGTATTCCCCTCTCTTTTCATCTGGGTGGGGCTTTTGATGTGCTTCTCACCAACAGAATGTGGCAAAGGTGATGGGATGTCATTTCTGTGATTATGTTACAGAAGATTGTAACTTCCAATCTTCCAAAGGAGAGTTTGCTGGTTATGATGAAGCAAGTTGCCATGTTGGGGACACCCATGTGGCAAGACACTAAGAGTGACCTCTGTCCAACCTCAAGCAAGGAACGGAGGTCCCTGGTACAACAGCTCAAAAAGGAATTTAATCCTGCCAAAAACCACAGATGTGTGCTTGAAAGTGGATCCTTCCCAGTCGAGATTTCAGATGAGACCTCAGCCCTGGACAACACTTTGATGGCAGTCTCATGAGAGAAATTGTAAAAGATAACCAAGTGAAGCCATGCTCGTATTTCTGCCTCCTAAAAACTGTGAGATAATAAGTGTGTGTCGTTTTAAGCCACTAAGTTTGTGGTAATCTGTTATGTAGCACTAGATCAGTAACAAAGCTAGCGTCTGTGGTAGCACAGAATAATGTTCCCACCCGCAAAGATGTCCACATCCTAATCCCCAGAGCCTGTGACTCTATATGTGATTCAGTTAAGAATGGGGTGATTATCCTGGACTGTCTGGGTGGACCCAATGTAATCAGAAGGGTCTTTATAATGGAAAGAGGAAGGCAGGAAAGATCCAGGGAGAAATGTGAAGATGCTACGCTGCTGGTTTTGAAGGGGCCAAGAACCAAGGAATACAGGAAGGCTCTAGAAGCTGGAAAAGGTTCCAGAATGAGTGCAGCCCTGCTGACACCCTGATTTTTAGCCTAGAGAGACCCTATTTCAGACTTTTGACTTCCTTTCTTTGTAATGTAATAAATTTGTGTTGTTTTAAGCCACTAAGTTGGTGGTAATTTATTACAGCAGCAATGGGGAGCTAATACAGTGTCTGTGCTGATTTTCTTAGCGTCTGAGCCACATACCAGGTGTCCTTCTCCAGGCACTTACCGGCTCCTAGGAGACTGCACTGGAGCTGGGCCTATCTGCTTCCCTTTCCAGAAGGGAACAAATAAATACAGTGCCACTGGGCATTGCTCTAGAGGAAATTAGCATTTTTCCCACAGCCTTGAGTGCCCATCTATCCTCACTCTTGTGTTTGCCTTTATTGTTTCTTCTGAGAGCCCTGAGCACTCACTGTCTTAGTCAAGGATAGTTTGGACTCCAAGAATATGATCTGTTCAAGTTAGTTTAAGGAACGAGAAATTAGAGAGGAGTGTAGCAAGCAGCCCTCAGAGGGTAGAATCCTATCGCACTTGTGTTCTTCTTCCCTGCTGCCCATCCATGACAGCTCTTCAGGGCCAGCGCTTCCTTGGCCTTCAATAAACTCCCAGGCAGGCCCCATATGTGGATTTAGCAGGTTTGGAAAAACTCTCCAGTCACTCGTACACTTGGAATCACGACAACTTGTAATCTGTGATTTCAACGTGTAATTGTCATGTCATAGTCCAAACTCCCAACTCCACGAGATGCCTTCCTTACCCCTTACTCCCCGCCTGGGAAGCCTACGGTGGGTTAAGGGGCATCCCCCAACCTTCTTCTCTAGCTTTGGCTCCTTCCACATTAACATGGAACCAGGACAGTGAGTTAAAAAGCCAGGAAGTTCTCCCTTGATTGGCACCTGTGTAACCTGGCATTGGTTTCCTCTATCCATGGAGTTTAATGAAAGTTGACTCTTTGTCCTCAGCTTCTGTATGTTTCTACTAAGGCTCTCTCACCTGTAGAGAGGCTCAGTTGGGCAAGACGCCTTTGTTAAATGACTCCAGGGTACCATTTCTACTGCATCTCCCACCTATTGGTGCCAGGAATCGCACACTTTGGGCCTGCCTCCGTGGAAAGGGAGGAATTTCCCAAATGTAGCGTCTGTTCTTTGGGCGTGTGTTGCTTCCGCCAGCCTCCCCCAGTCGCCTTTGTTGTTGTTGTTGTTCTTAATTGAGTGATGAGTCAGGCTCCAAGGTGCATAAGGGGTTAAGGGTCCCAAACTCTGGTTTTCAGTGCCTCCTTTGAAAGTCCTGTAGCACCTCGCTCTAACATGCAAGGGTGATTGGCGTCTGCTGGCATGAGGCCTCGGCTGAATCTGCCTCAGTCGTCCTAGCATCCTGTAACATATGAACACATATGGCTTCCGGTTTTCCCCCCCTCCTGGGATTGAGTTAGGAATCCTAAGGGACCCACAGCACTATGGAGTTCATTCTTCACATCTGGCAGGTGATAATTAAGTACCTGTAGATGAGAGAAAACAGAGATAAAAGCCTATTCGCACAACTGATGATAGTTATATTGAGATTTTTTTTCCATCTTATTTGATTTCTAACAGAATGGTGAGTCTTATTCAGCCGTGCCTGGGACTCAGCTCCCAACCCTCTGTGCTGCTTCTGATTCTGCAGAGAAGGAAATCTGATTGGCTCACTCCAACCCCCGCGTCCGATCAGCTGTGCCCAGAGCATGAAACCCCGGGACCCAGTGCCTGCTACTGAGGGCCCTGGGAGCAGAATGGGGCAGAAAAGGCCCACTGCCGTGGCACATGCACAAACGCCAGAGGTCCCTTTGTTCCTGTTTGTGTTGCTTTCTGCCTGTGTGATCCTCGTATGCAGAGGCCTGTGTGGAATCAGTGTGGGCTGTGCCATTGTGTTACATCCACCGAGTGAGTGGTAGTTGTTTGCAGTGGAACAGCCCCAAAGAGTGGGGAGGCTGGCTGTCCCTTGTCCTGGTGAGCAAATTAGGGATTACGTCAGAGGTTTCTGGGAGCCGCCTCTCCTTAAGCAGTTTGTAAGTTTGCTGACCTGTGTCTACCCCAAATCTCTTCATCCGCTTTCAGATTGTGAGTTTTTTAATTAAGCCATACGTGCAGAGAGTCAAATTAATCAAACTCATCACTTCATGGTATAAAGGATCGTCATCATAGACCCACGCCGTGCCCCTCTCCTCTGATTTTACTTGTTTAGATTCACACCCACTCCTGTCCCCCCCGCGAGAAAAACTATTCTAACATGTTGAGTGCGCACCCCGTCCTTTCTTATTGCATTCTTCCAGATGTGTGCTGCTGTTTTGTGCACACGTGTTTTGAGCTTTTGCGAATGGTATTACGTTATCTATCTCATCTGGTTTCTTACACTACGTTTGAAGCCCCATCCTAGTAGTTACCAGGCACATCTAAGCCTCTGCCTCCTCTTGCTGGATCATTCTGTGGTACGCACCTCCACGCAGTCCCTAAAGGCTAACGGCAGACTTTCTCTGTGATATAAGCCAGAATGGAATGGCTGAGTCATGGTGCATGCGATGCTGAAGTTTGCCTGATGGTGCCAGACCGCTCCCCTGAACCACCACGTGTGTCCGCACACCCAGCAGCAAAATGCATGATCGTTCATCTTAGCCACTCAATTCTGGCATCGTTATACTGTTGCTCTAGGCCTCTAATGAAAATACTGGCTGCCTACTTGAGCTGCTGGAGCTTTCTGCCAACCCTTGGCAACTGGGAACTCATGGGAGCATGTGGGCCACAGTCAACCATGTGCCGTCCCCACCCTGCCACCATGACCATCATCCTAATCTCTGATACCTTGAGTTTCTTGAGTTGTGTTCCTCCTTTCTCTGCTCCATTGATTTCTCTCCTCCCCCACCGTATTCCCTACCTCACTCCCTACACCGCCCGCCCCACCACCCCTCCCACCCCGCCGCCGTGGTCCAGTTAGTAGAACCTGGTCCAACCCAGCCTGATGCGGGCACATTTAGCCACCATGCAGTTATTGCCAGAAATACGATTTGCAGTGGCTTCTTCTGGGGAACAGCCTTGCAACAGATCCCCTTTACTTTACCCATTCGGAAGTAAATCACAAAAGCAGGTAATTAATGAAAACCTAACGTAGGAAAAGTCAGCGTCTCCTCAACAAAGTGGCAACTGACCTTTCTCCTACTCAGATTAAAAAGGGAAGGAAGGAAGGAAAACTATTCCCTGAGGGGTTGAGTTCTTTCCTGGGATTGAGTTATTGTTCAACGTATTCCCCCTCATGAACAAGATCTCCCAATAAGTGCCCATCTGAATACGTGTCGGCCCAATGTCCTGGGCATTGTTACCATGGACTTTGTGAGCCACACAGTATGGGGATGTGATGTTTGCTGGGGTGCTGTTTGCACACAAGCAACCTACACTGACCGTTTTCTTTCATGACGCTGGCCCTGAGAAGATACCGCTGTTACGAATTTTTAAAAATGGATTCCTTTTCTAGAAAATTAAAATGAAATGGCGAGACTCAATTTTGAGAGCCGGGGAAAGTGCAGAGACTGATTGAGATGAGGCTTCTAAAACAGCCCTTCCCTCGGCGAGTGTTATTTGAAGGTCCTGCTGCTCAGCATAAACCACACGGGAAGCTTTCCATCAGGCTGTTTGTTACACTGGCTGAGCACTTGACTTTGGTTTTCTCCACGGTCTGAAAGCCCACTTTTGAGCTTTTTGATTTACGCTGCCTGGGAGCCCAAGAAACGTTCGCCAATATCTCACACGTTTCATTTCAAAAGAACGCTGTCACTGTTAAGAGTCCGGCCTCTGTGCATTTCATAAATATGTTTGTTTCTTTTCTCTTTCAGAAGCTGCAAAGAATCAATCCTCCTCACTGTCATTCAGCCTTACCCTGTAAGTGTCCTGTGAGTAAAAGTGCCACTGTATGACCCCAGGATTCCATCTCCTCGTCCCAGTCCCAGTGAAACCATGACGTTGAGTAACAGCAGAGAAAAACCGCATGCGTTTACAGTTCGAGTTCAGAAATCTTCAGTGCTTGTATTTTATACACCGTGATAGCAAACCCACTCATTGGAGAGAAAGGAAAGGAACACACTTTCTTGTGTGTGACCAGCTTAAGAATCACAAATGTAATGGGAATATTTAATTGTAGGACATTCTAGCATCATCCTTTTTCATATCCTCTTCTAAATAATTTGGTACATATTTCAGGGAGACTCCCCTTTAAGGGTGGTTGTCAGAGGAAATACGGCTGTCAGAATGTGATTTCAGCAGCCTTGGTCAGGAAGGTGGGGAACAATTAAAATCTTACTGCCTTCAGTTGCCATGATTTTTTTTTTTTTATAACAACGTTATCGTGGTATGATTTGTGTATCCTAAAATCCACCCATTTTAAGTGTACAATTCAATGATCTTTAGCAAATTTACTGAGGTATGCAGCCATCACCACAAGGCAGTTTGAGAACAGTTCCTTCAGCCAATGAGATCTCTCGTTCCTGTTTACAGTGACTGCTTCCTTCCCACCCTTAGTCCCAGGCAACGACTAACTTACTTTCTATTTCTATAGATTTGCTGTTGCTTGTGAATCCCATACATTGGCAGTTGAGCTAAAAAATACCCTAGCAAATTCCTGCAGATTTTCCCCCAAACGTTGACCGTCACTACCTTGTGTGGCCTTTGCGCGGATTGGCAAAGATTCCCACCCGTTTACGCTTGTGTTTTCTTCCCCATGCAGTTGGGGGCTCTGCTCTTTGCCACACTCCATCTCCTGACCAACCTCTTCATCTCCCGTGTTCCAGCATTCTCCTCCTAAACACCACGGCCTAAGCATTGTCGGCGCGAAAAAAAATATGTATTCAAGATTCTGATAAGATGACGAATAGAATTAGCCGAGTAAACAATTAGCCAAGTAAACAAACTGTGCCATCCAGGACATAAGTACTTGTAATAAAAGCTTAGTTTACCAGTGACCGTTACTTTTAGTCCCTTCTCTTTGATTCCTTCCAAACCGCTAGTCTCTTTTTACATTGTTTACCAAGTTAACCAAGCTGTCACTCACACCCTCTTCAAATCTGTCCACGCTCTCTCATTTCTTCACAGTGGACAAATACGTTAGGTGACGCCAATGGGAATGTCTACCATAACCGAGTGGCCGACCAACCGTAACTTCCTGGTGGAACTTCAAGTTTATATGGTCTTTCCTGAATTCTCTCTTCCCACTTTATAGCCTATTACACAGCAAGATCAGAACCGTTTTATGGCAAACCAGGTTATTGTGGCAACGTGACGTAATGTTTCATGCCGTGCCATAAACCTGGAGAAAGAGCAAGGGTTTTGCCACTTAAGTGTGGGGTTGTGCCCTGTGGCTTTGTTTGCTGTTTTTGCCAGTTGAGGGTGCATGAATACTCACAGGTTACTCATATGAACACTCACTGTTATCAGTGGGTCATGGAACTTGCTGTAATAGATGATCTGGAACTTTCCACGAGTTCAGGTGGCTGTTGATACTGTGCCATGTGGAAGGTGAACATTTAGCCGCAGCATTTAGGAGCAAGTGTTGCCTGCTTTGCTGGCCAATAGCTGCACCCCTGCTTTCGGCAGCACTCTCCCCCTGCCCGGCCGCTGTGAGGGAATCCTCATCTTTGACTTGCCTTGACCAGCCCTCCTTCCTGAAATGCCCACCGCATCCTCCAGCCCAACACGTCCTTGGCCTAGCCAGACCCTTCTCACCTTCCAAGCCTCCGCGCAAACTCTCAATGCTACCTTAGCGTTCTTTACCGTCACCACTGCCGACACTGGGGCTGGAGATCTCTGCGTTCTGTGGCGCCATTCTGGGCACTGTACGATACTTAGCGGCATCTCTGGCCTCTACCCACTAGATGCCCGTAGCACCCTCTCCCCGAGTTGTGACAACCAAAAATGTCTCCAGACATTGCCAAGTGTCCCTTGGGGGGTGGGGGGGTGGATTGCCGCCACTTGGGAACCACTGCCCCACCTAGAGTCTTCCCTTACTGATCTGGCCCAAAATGGCTTTCTCCTCTGAAATGTGGGAACAGAAATGAAGGAGTAGAACCCCCAAGTCATTTCAATAGATCAGTTGGACTCAGAGAGAAAAGAAGGTGGGAGAAGAGCCTACACGTTGTTACTTACATTTTTGTGTTTGGATTTCCCTACCAGCGCGTCGCTTTTTAAAATACAGAAACATATGGGATCCGTGTATTTGCTGAACATTCTCTCAGCAGCCAGGACTGACCTATTGAAACAGATGAGCCACCAGACCGAAAGAAAGTGTATAAAGTCTACTTTATTGCAGAGAGTGAAAATTAGCATTTTAATTTGTTTTGTCACTTGCTGGCCAACCTTTGTTATGTTGCATTTCCCCTGCATAACAAGGTCCAGTCAAGACAGAGAGTGGATGTTTACACCTTCTCGCCTCCCTGCACTTGGTCCCAGGGCACCCAAAGCGAGCCCAGCCATGGAAATCAGTCTTTCCTGAGGCCCAGCTCCAGCGGGCCCGGGAGAAGAGTCTCACAATTCCTGAAGTTTTTGGAGAAGTCATTCCTAACAGGCTGCTGCCTCGTTTGTAAAGTATTGTAGACGGTTCTCTCCTTCCCCCCATTTTGACGCGATGGAAGCACAGAAGGAGACACAGACGCAAGAAAATAAGTATGAACACATCTTTTCCCTGGAGGCAGCCAGTGTCAGCCACTGGCCTATTTCCTTCCGGTCGTTGGATCTGTACCCTGTCAGTAGTGGAGATCTTTTACATACAGCTTTATTCTGCTTCTTTCACTTAGCGGATCAGAAGCATGTTTCCATATCATCCAGAATTCCTTCCAAGCACCATATACATGGCTGTAAAACATTATATTGAACCAAGATTTACTTAACTGACACCCTATGACCAAAAGCTTCATACAGACTTCGATCGTTTTCTCTTCTGCTTGTGCACACAGCACCTTCCTGGATAAATCTTCATCTGTATTTAGTAGTATTTCCCCATTCTATGACGATGGCATTTTAGGAAAGGAATTTCCAGATTTCTTGGGGATTTTATTTGTTTTCTTCTGACCTACCATCTCCTTTCCTTGCGCTGTTTCCATTTATTAGAGAGCTTTCTTGGCCAGATCCTTCCTGCTTTCCTTTGACCCTGCCTTCCACGGTTCCCAAGTCTAGAACTTCCAGAACTCCCTAGTTCTGACCCGGCCTGAGACAGAGATTATTGGAAGAGTCTCGATTACCTCCCCTCACACCGTCCCAGCTCAGTGGGACTTGAGAGAAGTCGGTCTCGGTGCTGTTGCCCTGGAGCTACAACGATTCCCATGCACTCGGGTTGTTTCTAGGCCAAAGAGGAGACAGACCTGTTTGCCTGCTTCTCACTTCCTGCCCTGCTTCCACTCCGTCCCACGCACCCGAGGGAGGCCCAGTGTATCAGATGGCATCGGCACCCAGACCACATCTTCTTGGCATGTGTCACGTGGAGCACGCCAGCCCAATTTCCAGCTGAGAGACCGGTGATTGTGGGGTTTTTTTCTGGCCACAGGCAGATGCCCGTGCAGCAGGCCAGAGGTGCTGAGGAGTCCTCATTCCCAAAAGAGCAGCCACTGCATCACTGACTGACAGGAGCTGGTGAACACATGCCCTAGCTCTCTGTCTCCTCCTCGGACATGATAACTCTGATGCCTGGGGTCTGCCTCATTCCTGGAGTTTCCCAACAGGGTTAAGCCCCAGTTGCTTAGGTGGTGACGGACTTACAGAATGCTTCATTGGCTTCCTCTTCTGCCCCGTCTCCCTTTCTCCTGCTCGCCTATGCATGCTTCCTTGAAGCGCCTCCCATAACTGTTCCCTGCCCATGATTCCTTGTCTCAGGTTCTGCTTTGGGGGAACTCCAAGCTAAGTTACCCCGTGATGACTGTGGCTAGTTAGACCCCACCAAACATTTACTCAGTGTCTACTATGCCAATAGTACCGTAGACGTAGAGGGACTGCAAATTCAAGACCTTACGCTTCAGTTTCAGAAATGTCTCTTATTTATGTGATTTTTTTTTTTCAAACAATGTTCTAGTGACTTCTAAGAGCAAGTAAAAGCATCAGGAGCACACCATCCGTCTACTCTGGCCACCTTAGCAACAGCAAATTTGGAAAGAGGTGCAGAGGCTGATTAGAGCCCTTCTGATCTCAAAATTAATTAACAGCAAAAGAATCTGATTATTCTAGATGATAATTACTTGTCATTTCCACCACAGGATATGAAGTGCTTGCGATCAGCACCCACAGGTCTACAGGTTGCTAAGAATTAATTCCTCGGGTTTCTGAGTGGTGTACATTGTACGTTTTTTTGAGCCGCAAAAAGAGATCTGAGTAAAAACCACAGTCCTGCCTGGTTTACATACCCCGTGTGCCAGAAATAACTCCAGCCAGGGGAATAAGCCATTATCTTGTTGACTCTAATTCAGTCACCTTCAGACATGAAGAGCTTATGTTGTTATGGTCAAAAAGTAATTTTTCAAATGGATGTTGATTGCATGGAATAGTCACAAGTCCACAACAAGAAAAATGCACTTGTATGAATTCTTGGACTTTTATCCCCAAGTCTGTTGACGTGCAAATACACATAGAATAGTATTTACTTGACTAACTACCTTGGCTATCTAGTCTCCTTGCTGGTTTTCCAGGTTTTTCATTAGGGCATGGTAAATAAATATGGGAGCAAGGAGGCCATAAGAGATGGGCATGCTATAGCTACAGAGAGAAGAGAGGAACACCCCCAGCTTGACAAGTTCTGCTCTATGGGGCCACTTACTTTAGGGGCTAATCACCTTACCACTTCCATGAAAACATCAATCCCTTCTAAGATTATGTACCAAATGATAGGCATAAGACAAACTTAGGTCCTGTGAAGTACTTTTTTATTGAGGCAAGGAGTGACGTAGACCATTTTAGGAAAATCCGGCCAAACAGCACATTTACAAATTCAGACGCACAGAGGGATCCACCTCAGTATCCGCCATGTTGAACACGTGTGGGACCCTTCCTTCCCAAACAGTGCTGGAGCAGCGGCTGCTTCATCGTTGAAGCACCTCGCCTAATTAGTAGTGTCTGTTCTGGGTAGCTTTCTTACAGCCGCTTCACTTGTGCTAAACCCGTTATGCCAACGTAAATATCTCCTGCTTAAAACCATTAAGGGAGAATAATGTTTTCCCTTCAGCTAAAAAATGGCACATTGACAGCAAATGAACTCACGGCTGTACGATTTGTTAATCGTTACTAAACTTGGCCTGTAATTACAGAGATACTGAGGAGAACACCACTGTCACATCCCTTTAGCTCTGTAGTAGGACTTTTTTTTTTTTTAATGTTTATTTATTTTGAAAGAGAGAGAGCGGGAGAGAGGGGAGAGAGAATCCCAAGCAGGCTCTGTGCTCCGTCTCATGGCCCTGAGATTATGACCTGAGCCAAAGGTGGACGCTGACAGCCCGGAGCTTGCTTGGGATTCTCTCTCTCCCTCTCTCTCTGTGCCCCTCCCCTGCTCGTGCTCACTCTCTCTCTTTCCAAGTACATACATAAATATGTTTTTTAAAAGCCAGGCTTCTGTCCTTTCACAGCCATCATTTAAAAAGATCCTTGGAGGGGCGCCTGGGTGGCTCAGTAGGTTGAGCGTTTGACTTTGGCTTAGGTCATGATCTCGCAGTTCGTGGGTTCCAGCCCTGTGTTGGGCTCTGCGCTGGCATCCGGAACCTGGAGCCTGCTTTGGATTCTGTGTCTCCCTCTCTCTGTGCCCCTCCCCTGCTTGCGTTCTGTCTCTCTGTCTCTCAAAAATAAATAAACATTAAAAAAAATTTTCTAAAGATCTTTGTAGGGGCACCTAGGTGGCTCAGTCAGTTAAGCTTCTGACTCTTGATTTTGGCTCAGGTCATGATCTCACGGTTCGTGAGACCGAGCCCCATCTTGGGCTCTGTGCTGATAGCATGGAGCCTGCTTGGGCTTCTCTCTCTCTCTCTCTCTCTCTCTCTCTCTCTCTCCACCCCTCCCTTGCTCACGCCCTGTCTCTCAACATAAATAAACTTTTTAAAAAAATTTTAAAAAACAACAAATAGAAAGATCCTTGGAAATGTGCTCAGTAAGAACATGGAACGTGCTATTTGCAGTTTGGTCTGCTAAGTCAAACTTACTACTTTATGCGCATGACAGGGTTTTGATTGCATCCGTAATTCGTGTTTTACATTTTTGAGAAGATAAAGATAGAAAAAACAACTGATACAAGGTCTGCATTATGTTACCAATAATCCTGTCAAATGTTTTCTTGTTTCTAGTCTCCCAAATCAGCATTTATTAGTGCTGCAAAAAAGGCAAGATTAAAGTCCAATCCAGTCAAAGTGCGATTCTCCGAGGAGGTCATCATCAATGGCCAAGTGTCGGTGAGTTGACCGTTGTCTGCTTGTGACTCCGAGAGAGTCGCTGAAACAGGGGCCTTTTACTAGGCAAGGCCAGTCGCTCTTCTGGAATGATCAATTTAGAAGTCTTTGTTGGATTTCACAGGGCTGTTGACACGTCCCCTCTGGTGTATCCACGATACGTAGTAGTCCAGTGTTTTCTTCGAATGATTCCGGTGTTAGAGACCTCGCTACTTTGCAAAGGAGTTTGTTTGATTTGAGATCACTGGCGTTGCCTCATAGTCAGTAAAATACACCTCTTTGTAACTTCTGCCTACTTCTTCCCATTCTGCCAACTAAGCATCCTCCCATTATATATTTTGAGAAAGGTTTCCCTAAGTTTTTCCTTATTCAAAATTAAATGTCTCTTTCCTTTCAATTAATCAAAATGGAGACAAGTTAAAGTAATGGGGAAGTTTCATATGTGCACCCAGAAGTGAGGAAATACTGCCCGGATCTCTGTCAATGGGTCTCAATAGAAATCATAATTACTCAGGCACATAATTGATCTTCAAAATGAATAGCGCCAACATCAATAAGTTGCTGTATTTTCGATTCTTTTTTGCCCAAGAAAATCTAGCATAGTGTTTTTTGCTTTTCGAAAGCTGTCATCTAAGGCACTGATAGTTTTTGGACTTCTGAAATACCAGCTTTGGCTGTTCGGGTTTTGTTGTTGCTGGTGGTAGTGTTTAAACAAAGTCACAAGGATAAAATCTCATCCATGACATGCTCGTTAGGGGTCACAGACTCTTCCCTGAGGGTGGTCCTGGATCTGAATTTGCAGATGTAGGCTTGCACATCCTGAGCTAGGCACTCCCGGTCCAAGTGTCTTTCCAGAACTTGCTGACCTGTGCCTTCCCCACTTGGGAGTCCAGGAGTCAGCTGGCCAATCTGTGAAACTATGTGATGCTTGCAGGGGGGCCTAGGGCTGTCATTGTGCTGCCCTGTGAGCATTTCAGCTGTGGTCTTGTCCTCCCGGTTGCCATGTCCCAGCCCATCCCCTCAGCCCCCTTTCACCCCACGTCGTCCTGCTCACCACAGGGCATCCCTGTCTTCCTGAAAGCACTTAGCATCCATTACCATCTCACAAGACTATCCCAGTTTAAGGCCGGAAGGTTCCAGTCGCAGAGGAATTGTGATATCACAGAAGGTCATCTGAAACTTACCCCATCTTTTCTCAAGCTTCCGAGCATGAGATTGGGTCATCAGTGTATGCATCTATTTTGTTTTAATGTTTATTTACTTTGTGAGAAAGAGAGAGCACGTGTGGGGAGGGGCAGAGAGAGAGGGAGACACAGAATCTGAAGCCGGATCCCGGCTCTGAGCTGTCAGCAAGTGCCCGACGTGGGGCTCGAACTCATGAGATGTGAGATCATGACCTGAGCCGAAGTCGGACACCCAACCCACCGAGCCATCCAGGTGCCCCAGTGTATGTGTCTTTAGAGAGAATAGGAGACTAGAAGCTTCTGTGGCTATTTTTGCCCTGGATATACCAGGTCCATTCAAGGTAGCTGGTGTGTGAGGACAGCTCTTGGGGTCAGTCATCATCCGCAGCTCCTCTGCCTCATCACAGGCCTGTGTGTGGCAGGGACCTTCAGTCTCAGGTCAGCTCCTCAACCTTTGGGACCATCTTCATTTTCCATCTGCTCTTGCTCTGCTGAGTCATCGGGTATTATTTCGTGTCGAGTTGGAGGCAAACCAACTCAGTGAATCGGGTCGTAGGAAAGTCATGTGTGAAGTCCACAGGAGAAAGGAGAGGGAGGAAATTCAGAGAAAGGAACAGGAAGCGAAAGCCACGGAGCCTCTTCTGGAAATGCTCAGGGACTGAGTTCCATTGGATTCGCGGTAGGACATTAGCCAGTCTCTGGACATCTTGTCTTCAGTTTCTTCATCTGTAAACAAGGGACATGTGGTTTCAGGATTGCCGAGTTCCACTTGACTCCTATGACTTCGTGACCAGCTACACGTGAGAAACACAGTTCACTCTAAGGATTGGCAGAACTCCTCCAACATGCCTGCCTTCTTCCCCTGCCCTCTCCCCCTATTTCCAATTAAAGAGAAAATTCAAAGGACTATGTTTCTGCTGTTTACTTTTGGTCATGTCTCCAGCATCTGTTTTTAAATTATTTTTAAGTTATGATGTTTGTTAGAGACTTAGTTTTTTTTTTTTAATTTTTTAATGTTTATTCTTGAGAGAGAGAGAGGCAGAGTGCAAGTGAGGGAGGGGCAGAGAGAGAGGGAGACACAGAATCTAAAGCAGGCTCCAGGCTCTGAGCTGTCGACACAGAGCCCGAGGCAGGGCTCGAACCCATGTGAACCTTGAGATCGTGACCTGAGCCAAAGTCGGACACTTAACCGACTAAGCCCCCTAGGTGCCCCTAGACTTAGTATTTTAATCTCTAACACACTACCTCATTCCTTATATGTCCCCTTTGAGTTTAAGGAACATTCCTAAATGGGTTAAAAATTATTTCATAAAATAACTTTATACTTAAAGCTTGTGAATGCTCGGTACTCCCTTTTCATGACTTCTGCCAAGTTCCAACGGGCATCGCATCAAACGTCATCATTGCTGGCCCTCGTTCTTTTCTAGGTAGCCTGCTCTGCTAAAGTCTGTGCGTGTTGTCCTAAGCATTGTGGCTTAATTACAAAGGCATCATGTCTGTCATTGTGTGTTCTACTGGGAAACCTTGATTGAGGAAAAAAAAAAAAAAAAAGAAATTCATCTGATTTGTTTTCTGATGGAAAAACGTTCTTTCATTTGAATCGACTGAGTTATTTGTAGCTGGAAAAGAAGAGATTTCCTCTGAACAACTAAACTCAGATATCACCAGAGAGACCCCTTTTAGCCTTAGAGAGTTCAGTTGGTGGTGGTGGTGTTTTATGTTGTGATTAGAATAAATTGTAGGTAGGTGCTGTTTCTGCAAAGAACAGAATTCTACTTTGATCTTCTTCTTTGTTGTTGTTGTTGTTGTTGTTAAACAGGAAACTGTTAAGGATAATTCACTTCTTTTTATGCCAAATGTTTTGAAAGTGTATCTGGAAAATGGGCAGACCAAATCATTTCGCTTTGACTGCAGCACCTCCATAAAGGTAAGCGGACTCGCTAAACTCTACACCTGGACACCGGCAGGTACGGCGCGAGTGACCCTGTCGGTCTCGTGTGACAGCACCTTCTCTCAGAGCTATCTGTTTATTGCTGAGATTTCTTTGGTGGCTTCCAAATAAGGGCGCGTATGAATATATAAAAACAAACCAAAACCAGAAGCTTTAATTAAGAAGGTTCTGCTGCGTGTGTGTGTGTGTGTGTGTGTGTGTTGCAAAATGATATAACATGCTATCACTGACAGATCGCTAGGGTTAGTCACTTTAATGCAACTCCAGTATAATTAAAATAGTGTGGCTGTCCCCAAGAAGGCTTGGCACCCTGCCCCAAAGCCAGCATGATTTCGTAGCGATGTCAGCCACCGAGAGGATGAAGACGTTAGCCGTTCATTGAGTATCTGTTACTGTGGTGTCCAGCAAAAACGAGGGCGAGAATAATGTAAAGGTAACATTTGCTTTTAATTGCTGTCACCAATTTCATGGAAATAATGCATAAAAAGGCAGAAACGAGGCGTGCTTCTCAGGAGAAGGGGTGAAAAGGAAGAGGCGCAAAACAGTCCTATTATTGCAAAGCCACAGGTGAGTTTTACATAATGGGTATTATAACAAAGCAGATGGGTTCTTTCCCTCCATGCTTCCTTCCTGGGGAAGAAAAGTGCATATTCTATTTTTTATTGGACAAAAGTGTGTTCCGAAATTGATTGTTCCCTAATGCCTCCAGCAGCCTAAAATAGGCTTTCTTCAAATGGCACAATAAAAGAGGTTTTATTGAGGTTTAAAAAAAAAAAAAAACCCTAGTGATGATCTATACAATAATGTATCAAGAGAACATCAACTCTGTGATAAAAACGTCTATCAATAGTCAACCCCTCATTCTCGGCGTTTAAATTAATCAGCATAGGCCTTATAAGTGGCAGCATTTCTGCGAAGGCCCACTCACTGTGCATTCTTACTGCCATGATACTAGCAGGTGGCCTGTTTGGAATTGCTTTGAATAGGTGGCGATCTAGCAGGTCATAGAGCAGACCATGTTCTAGATTGATGATGGAGGGTGTAAGCCATCCTTAAAATCCTTCCACGGCAAGCATCAACTCCGTGCAAGGCTGCTCGTTTTATTTTTTTTTTTTAAACGTTTTTATTTATTTTTGAGACAGGGAGAGATAGAGCATGAACAGGGGAGGGTCAGAGAGAGGGAGACAGAGAATCTGAAACAGGCTCCAGGCTCTGAGCTGTCAGCACAGAGCCCGACGCGGGGCTCGAACTCACGGACCGCGAGATCATGACCTGAGCCGAAGTCGGCCGCTTAACCGACTGAGCCACCCAGGTGCCCCATTTTAAATACTGCTCGTTTTAAATACTGACTGACAGAAGCCCTTTTCCTTTATTCCTACCCACGATCCTTGTACGGTGAGGTGTTACTCTCATTATTGATCCGCTAGCCTAGAGGTGGGCAGGCTTTTGCTCAGATTTTTTTCTCACAAAAAAATCACGGCGTTTACATAGACTATCTACTATCTATCTGACCACCAGCTAAAGACACTTCTAGCAGGCAGTACGCTCCAAGGGCTTACAGTTTACCCCCCAAGAGCCAGGAGCAAAGAGACAAACCTTTCTTCGGGCAGGACTAATCCTTTTCTACACAGACCGTATGGAAATGAGTGGGCATGGCCAGACGTAGTCTGAAGGCCTCGAGCTGCATTATTACAACCCCTCTGAAGCTCCAGCTTGTTCTCTGATACCCAGTGGTCAGGAAAGCGCCTTGCCATTGCCCCCCGCCACCCCACCTGAAGATACACGTAAAGACTTGAATGCATTCCTTAACAGAAATACACGTAAATTTCAAGGAGAGCCCTGTTGTTAATTCCCTGCGGCCTCTGTATTATGGGAACCCACGCGAGACTGAGGTTGACTTCCCCGAGGGTGGTAGATGGCGAGGAGAAAACAGGGAACAGTGCAGAGTTCACGGCGAACGATAGGATGGTGTTTAACAAAATTTGCCAAAATTCTTGCTACAGTATCGCAGTGGAGAAAAGCTGTTGCGATCGATTTTCCAGTGTCCTCTCGGGTGATTCAGGAGAATATTTTACAACATGCTTGTTGCCACACAAAGGCTGGTTTTGTTCGTTCTTTTCTGGGCCTTGAACAAAAATTAGGAAGCCGAGGACCTTTTTATGAAATTCAGTATAGTCGAGGCATTTGTGTTGAATGCCACTCTTGGGTGGTGAGTGGGTGTGGGATCTTTGTTTTGTAGGGGTCTGAAGAAACTGAGAAAGGTCTATAGGGAAGAATCAAAATTTCAGAGAGATCACTTCAAAAAAAAAAAAAAAACCTCCATGTCATTACAGGGTTTTTCCATCTTGGCATTGTTGATACTTTGTTTGGAGCAGGGAATTCTTTTTTTTTTTTTTTTTTTTTAATGTTTATTTATTTTTGAGACAATGTGAGAGACAGAGTGCAAGCAGCGGAGGGGCAGACTGAGGGAGACACAGAATCTGAAATAGGCTCCAGGCTCCCAGCTGTCAGCCCAGAGCCCGATGCGGGGCTCGAACCCACGAACCGTGACATCGTGACCTAAGCCGTAGTTAGATGCTCAGCCGACTGAGCCATTCAGGCGCCCCCGGAGCAGGGAATTCTTTATTGTGGGGGCTGTCCTGTGCACTGTAAGATGTTCAGCCACATCCCTCAATGTCAATAGCCTCTCCAACCCCATTGTGACAACCAAAATGGTCTCCAAAAGCGGCCAAATGTTGCTGTAGGGCAGAATTGCCTTAGGATGAAAAGCACTGTTCTTTGGAGTTTTTAGCAACGGCGTGTAAATTATCCCGAGAGATCACTTAGTTTCTGAGGACATGGAAAAAAAAAAAAGTAATGGGTTTTTTTTTTAATTTCATTTCAAACGAGAGCTCATCTACTAGTTTTCAGATCATGAAAAAAATAAGTCACTTTTTTTTTCATTTTCAAAGACACCTATCTGATCCTAAAGGTTTAATCCTTTAAAGGATTGCTTGTTCATTCTACCCTCCCCAGAGATTCAGAATAAAAGCTAATATATGTATATTGTTCTAGTGCCCTACCTCTGTCAAACAGTGCCACAATAAATGTGTTCTCTGTATGAACTCATTCAGTCCTTGTATCTATTCTGACATATAAGGTATTCTCATCATCCCTGGGTTATAGATAAGGGCATTAAGACACTTCCGAGTTTGATAACTTGCACGGAGGTGCACAGCTAACGTGAAGTGAAGTCGAGCCGGGTGTGGAAACCAGATTCTTTCCAGATCCCACATTCCAACCATTACCGCATGCTCTTAACAGAAGGGTAGACTAAGGGTCAGCAAACGTTCTCTGTACAGGGCCAGGGAGCAAATATTTTAGGCTTCACAGACCATACAATCTCAGTTGCCGATGCAAGGGGCGAAAGCAGCCATCGACACTATGTAAACAAATGAGTGTGACTGTGTTTCAATAAAGCTTTATTTATACAAACAGGTGGGAGGGGAGCGGATTTGGCATACAGGGGGTATTCTGCCCACCCCTGGGGTAGACCACTTTCCAAGGTGGTTTAATTGCCCCCCCCCCCCCATCTAGAAGAAGGGGAACCGAACCCACTCCACTGTACAAGTTATTGATAAGCTTTCCAAGTTAAGACAAGCGAGCACCTCCCCCAGCTAGTCCCCCCGTTGCCTCCCTGTTTCTGAACTCCATAACGATCCGGGGTGGTGGGAGAGGTCAGGAAAAGGAATATCAAGCTTCAGGATCCAGGCATCGTATAAAACTTACAGATCCGAAGCCTATTCGAGCAACACTTTTCGGTCATGGTAAACTCTGCAAGAGAGCCGTGTTGGTTTTGATAGCATCTTGTCAATGTTTCCTCTGTAAGGATGTCATCTTAACTCTTCAAGAGAAGCTCTCCATCAAAGGCATCGAACACTTCTCCCTCATGCTGGAGCAGAGGACGGAAGGGGCCGGAACCAAGCTGCTGTTGCTTCATGAACAGGAGACTCTAACTCAGGTGTGTGACATCACACTCGCAGGTGAGAGCAGAAATTATGCCTGCCGGTGAGAGCCCAGGCCATCTGGCCCCAGAATTCCCCTGTCCTCTCCTCCCTTCAGTGTACTCGCTGAGGCCCTGGGGATCCCCACTAAAGAAAGCTCTGGCATTCACAATGGGTTGTACACCTCAAGGTGACGCTTCTCTATTTTGTTCATTTTTCTGTAGCCCGTCAGTCGGCGTCACGTGCGGAGTTGCTAAAGACTCGGCACGTACTTGTAAGGGTTAAATTGTACTGTAGGGCTAACGCTTAGCTTGAAAGATAACAACTTTGTTCTGACACTAAAGGTCGAAAGATAACAGCCTTGCTTTTACTCTTGTAAATCATACTTCATACTCTTGTGAATCAGGCTTTACCAACGAAGGAAACAAAAGCTCAAAAAAAGAGCATCAGAGACAAGGTCAAGGAGATCCGCTGGTTGCAACTTAGCGGCAGAAAGTCTAAAATAATCACCTCATTCGATAACTGTTTCTGACTCATCTGGCAACTGTTTCTAACTCCTCTGGGAACTGTTTCTCTGGTCTGTTCCCAGATAATGATAAAATGATGTGATCGGCTTTAAAAACTCTGTACCCCGGCTGTTCGAAGCCACACTCTTATCAAGAGTGTTGGTCCCGATCGGTCGGCCTTGCCTCTCATTGTAATAAACTTTGTTGCAACTGTCACTGGTGCCCGTGGCATTCCGTTTCAGGAGTTGTGTGGATGCAACATACTCCCTGGGAATGTGGCTCCGCAGAATCATGTTTTATGTCATGGGAAGGACTTGTTCGCCTGCTTTGACAATGCATCTCTCGAAACCATTGAAAAGAAATGGCTTCTGAGATTATTTAAATTAAACCAGAATCCTAGTTAGTTGTCTTAAGTTCTGGGTGCACACTTGCCTGTTTGTGGAGGCTTGAAATGCCCACCCCAGTGCTGCTCACTGTCAATGTTGGATCCACCAGTGCGTCCCAGTTCCTGGCCACCAACAGGCCACCCCCATCTGTTCTCTGGGGAGACAGGCAGGCTGCTTGGCTGCTGAATTCAGCGTGGCACCCTCCTTTCTCTCGTGATTCCGCACACGCAGTCTTTGCCGGAGGTAGAAGGGATCTCAGCCGACTCCTCTTACGGAGGAGAGCTCAGTGAGTGAGGAGGGAACTTTAGGGAGGGGGAGACCAGGAGGAGGAGCAGGAGGTGCCCCCCAGACGGACAGGGTAGCAGAAAGCGTTGTCGCATTTAAGTCTTCGCGGTTGCTGCGTAATTAAAAGCTGGTGCCCCGCGAGTTGGGTCCCACGACATGCCTAAGTCTCTTGATTCAGTCCAACTCAGTGCAGGGAATTAGTTATAAAGCTGTCGTTTGTGTACATTTACAGCCCTCGATCTACACTTGACCTATTTTTCTCAGGTTTGAATCTACCTAGAGATACTTTAAACCGCTTCTAATGATCGTTTCTTGTTTTAACCTGTGCCAAAACTCCCTTGGAAACCGATGACTTACTTTATGCTTTGTTACAGGGGAGCAACCCCCGATATTCAGAATCCCACATGGGCAAGATCACTGTTTGGCTCGGAGTTCCTCCCGAAGCCGAACTTAAGACAAGGGTTTGGGTGCCCGTGGTTTATGGGGAGGAGAGATCCGGAAACACTGGGAGAGGGAGGGAAATGGGGCAGGGGCATCTTCCGGCTGGTGGTGGTGTGGGCTGCTTCCGAGGACAGGTGCTCCCTGGCCGCGCAGGGTCGCCTGGTGCTGGCCAGTGGTCGCCGGTGTTTGCAGGAAGTAGCCTTCAGCTCATGGTCATAAATGCCAAGGGGATATGGGCTGACAGCCAGTAAGTAGGAGTCTAGTGAAACTTCCCACAACCTTTTGATATTGCTAGATACACTCTCCCTCTGAACTTCTATCTACCGCACAGCCTTTATGGGAAAGCTTCTTGCTGGTTTAGCAGGACACAGATTCTTTCAACGTGTCTTCTGGAGCTAGGCAACCATGACTTCTCATTCCAGACTGATCTCCAGGTTTTTAAATTTCCGTTAAAATGTTAGAAGGAAGCAGAAAGCCTGTAACACTGATTTTTCCCTTCTCTTTGTAGAAGTGGCTGTGTTTATCAGAACGAAAAGCAAAGTGTTAAAACTTCAAGTATGCTCCCTAGAAAAGAAAACTTATGGATTTAAATATCCTGAAACGAATCAGCTATATGCCTTTGAAATCACTGCATTTGAAAAGCTAGATCAATAAAGTGTTTATAGGCATGGTAGAAAATGAGAGTAAGTATAAGAAATGTGTACGTTTCCAGGAAATTGTTTTCTTGTTTTAGGGACTGTTATTTTTATGGGCTGCTGTTTCTAATGAGTCTAAAGCACTTTAGCCTGCTGACGATAAAAATAGGCTCAAGGTCGCTTGTGGAAAATTCAGGAAAGATGGATTCTAAGCAGTAATGAAAGGAGCTGGAGATAAATGATACCTGACTTTCTAACATCAGCACAGACCTTCAGACAAAATACCCTAGGACATCCCCATAAAACCCCACAGCAGACCCGAGCCACGCTACTGGTCGCTTAGGTGCCCGTATTTTCTTCTTCCTGGTTTGCTTGACCACCAGCCAGCGATGAGCAGCCCCCGGCCCATGGGCTCGTGAGTCCACTTGGCTTTGTGATCCTGCCCACAGCCAGAAAGCTGGGTCAGGGTTTCTACTTCTCAGTATGCCTTTAAAAGGAGTATGTGTTTTCCCATTGAAATTCTTCTACTCAACAAAATTAGCAATGTAAACTGTAAGAATACACACACACACACACACACAACATGGGGTTCAATGAGGCTATTGCTGTTCCTGTTTCGAATTTTAAATTCCAGTTCATGAACACTTTTATTTTGCCAGATTTGTCCTCTAAAAAACAAAAGTAGTTACAAGTCCGTGGAACTGCATACACATCCATAGAAAACACATTCAAGGGCAATGCACTCATTCACCTGTTTATTAAGCACCTACTATTCATTGGCCGATTGCCTTTTGTTGCAAAAGGAATTACGAATTACGAAACCTAACCGCTAGTAGCCGGCGCATGCTGTGCTGGGTAAAAGGGAAAACAAAACGGTCCGTGGTCCTCAGCCCCAAAGAACCTGTGGAGTATTTGAAGCTCCTTTGAACGATTTGAACAATGTCGTGATACCAAAAAGTGCGGGGTAGTTTGGAAACTTGTGGATTCCAGAATTAGCGCACGGGCCCAAACTTGCATCTTCCTACTTTCCAGTCTTCTTCAGAGGGCCAACCTCAGACCCCTGGCACCCGTTCCGTCCACATCAGGAAACTCCCATCCCCCTGGGACGGCCTGGAACCAAGGACTTTTCAGTGGTCCGGTGGCTCCGTGATGAGGGTCGTCGCCTCTGTTTAGTGTCCTCTCCTGCCTGACCTGCTTCGCCCACTCCCTTACTGGCCTCTCCTGGGAGCAGTTCTTTAGTAAGACCCTCATGTCAGGGTCTGCTTCTGGGGAGCAAGACCCAGGGTCTGAGCAGTTTTCGGGGAGTGAGTATCTATGACACAGAGTAAAAGACCTTCGACCACCTCCTTCTCTGGCGTTCAAAGTTGCCTTTGCCTGCACTGAAGGATTCTTGTGATCTGTCTGCTCTTCTAGGTGACACAGCGGCCCAGCTCCCATAAGATGAGGTGTCTTTTCCGCATTAGCTTTGTCCCGAAGGATCCAATTGACCTCTTACGGAGAGATCCAGTTGCATTCGAGTATCTCTACGTTCAGGTATGTGAGAATTTGGGCATGTTTTATATGAATATTGGGGGATAAATTAAATGTGGGGCTTTTCCCCCTAAAAATGACTCTGTTTTGCTGCTTTCACTTTTGAAATAATTTCATAAGTATGAACACATGCTCACCTCCCTGTCCCGCACCCCAGCACACACACACACACACACACACACACACACACACACACACAAGTTCATTTACCAAATCATGGTCATTGATTTGGTAAATGAATGTCATTTACCAAGTCATGTTCATTTACCCCTAACTACTTCAGTGTGTATTTTCTAATAACGAGGAAACTGTCTTATATAATCATGGTCCAATTAACAAAATAAGGAACTGTAACACCGATGCATTGCCGTCCTCTTGTGCAACCTATATCCAGATTCTTCCTACCGTCCCCAAAATGGCCTTTATGTCAGTTTTTTTTTTTTTTTTTTTCTAGAACAGGATCCACTCCAGGATCCCATTTTGCATCTCGGTATCATGTCGCTTTAATCTCCTTAAGTCCAGAACATTCCTCATTCTTTCTTTGACTTTCAAGGCTTCAACAGTTTTGAGGAGTGCTGGCCAGTTATTTTGTAGAAATCTCGGAATTCGAGTTCCTCTGATGTTTCTCTCCTGATTAGGTTGAGGGTATGTCATTTGGGCAGGGGCATATGATGATGTCAGTTTGTCCCCTTCATGATGAGGTTAACTTTGACTCTTGGTTAAGGCAACGTTCTCCAAGTTTATCCATCCAGAAGTTACTACTTTTTTTGTGATTAATAGGTAATTTGTGGAGAGTAATTAATACCCTTTCACTCACCAGTTTCGGTATTCATTCATGCGTCTTGCCTGAATCCGTTATTACTGCAATGGTTTTAAAATGATGATTTTTCTAATTCCATTATTTCTTCTTCATTGATTAATTGGCATTCTGCTATGAAAAAGATTTTTTCCCTTTGTCCTTTATTTACTCATTTATGCACTTATTTATTTGGTGCTTAGAGTGTTCTGAAATAGGATATTCCTTATAATGGAATAATTCATTTCAAGGCAATAAGACTTTAAAAAAAAAAGTATCCTTTGCAGACTGACTATATCTAATTCTGGGTTATAATTCTCAAAAAACAAGGCTTCCAGAGATGAGAGTCTTCGCTAGTTTGCCCCAAAGGGAATTTATTCGTCTGACTTTAGGAGATGTTCTTGTATTTTTCCCTAACTGCTACCCATTACTCTCGCTTAAATTCCCAGTACAATCACATTAAACAGTAAGAACCCATTTACCTGAAGTTTAAGCATCTCACATTAGAACTACTCAGAGATTGTAAACCTAAATGTAACCTCCCCTGACAAAAAAGGGAGAAAGTGCCAAAGTGAGGCAAAAAAAACAACAAAACCCCAAAGACGTGCCCCCTTTGGTTAGACATACCTGTGTAAGGCCAAGACTTCTGGAGCCATAAGAAATAAAACACAAAGAAGGTGGGAAAAGAAAAAAAAGAAACATTTGTTCAGCCTAGGTAGTTGATACACTGGTTTTGTTTTACTAGTCTCAGTATTTTCTTGTATGTTTCAAAGCTCCCGTTCTTGTATATTTCAAAGCTCCCGTAGTCTTTAAAACGTTGAGTGGGAAAAGAAAACAGGTAGAAGATGGCACAGAGACAGAGGTCAGGTGCATGCCAGAGGTTGGGAATGGGGACATAAATTAAAGTGGCAATAATCCCTGGAGAACAGAAATTAAAGCGAAGGCAAAAGAAGCCGGATGTACTAGAACATTCTAGCAGATAGGGCACTAAACGCAAGGCTCACTTAAACGTCCCCCACCTCGGTGCTCTTTGGAAGAGATTCTGGTACTTACAGCTCAGTAGGATGATTGATGTTCATGAAGATAATCCTGAGTCATCTGGAAAAGGCAAGTAAAGATATGTGCAGTGTACTTTATACCGTTTCCTACCCAGAACAGTGAAACTGTCATGACCTGGGTTTTTTAAATGTTAAACTTGGGCCACCCGGACCCCTCAACTCTATCCCCTGTTCCCCAGCAGGCCAAGTGACCCAGAGGTGACTGCCTGATTTTCAGCCGATGCGTTACTGCCTCTTCCCCTAGCCCTGCTGAGAACCAAGCTGGGGCTCTGCCCATGGCTGCTCAGATGATGTGCTACGTTTTTTGGCTTGTTAGTTGCAATTAGATAGTTACACAGGTGCCAGTCAGTGCGTGGCTGTAGACAGATGCGTTCACTTGTCATTCGCTATAATTAATGTACTCACCCCATTCGCAAGGTGCTGCTTCGAAACTGTTCTACTCTGCTTCTACTCTAAACATCCCATTTTAAAACGCCCATGGCCTTTATGAAAGAGGAATGTGGTTGTGTTTCTCCTGGGAAGGACCGACCTCTTAGGTAGACCAGGAGGACTGCTAAGCACAATTCTGTTTAAGGTGTGTCGATTCAAATCTAATGCGGTTCGTCGAGATCTTCCTGATTCAAAAGAGACACTTTTTATACGTGTGGGGCTGTTCTGCGAAGCAGAGACCCTGCCCAGCGATCTCGCCCCGGGGGACTGGCAAAAGACCGGTGACATTTCTGCTGTCCCCCCTTGGGTGTTGCACGGGTGGTGGACTAGCCCGCCACCCCTTCGAGGATTAGCCAATGGAGGGAGGAAAGGAGGTGGGAAGCCATGTGTGCTGGGCCAAAATTAAGCTACCATCGTCTCATATGTCCTCCGCTGAGAATAAGAAATGAGAATTTCTTGGCATCCGACTCTGTTTCACAGAATGCGAGGTATGTCCAAAATAACTTCTCTGTCGAACAGAAGTCAGTGGATCTGCAAATGGCGCTGTGTGCCCATGTCGATTTTAAGGTACCAAAAAGATGCCGTAAAATTGGCCTAGAGAACAAAAGAGTAAGGAGAAGCCATATGTACATTACAGTGTATATTACCATATACATTACTGCTATATAATGTGCAATGTACATTGCAAAGACGAAACTCAACCTTGTGGGTTGCTGTTGAGGACAATAGCCATTGACTAGATGAACCTTGGCAATGAAAATAGAGGCTTGAGGGTGGTAACATCTGTTAATCACCTACTCATTACTGGGCCACGAGGTATTCTGCAGATGTGAGTATATATAGTGACAGAAAGCCCTGGTAATTCACACTGTTGTAACTCATAATTACCTGTCCAATATCTATGAAGAAAAAGATGGTTACACCAATTAGTAAATGGGACAACACCTGAGAGGCTACGAAATATTTTAAACACTTGAACAGCCTCGGTTGCCTTTTTAATACCTAACATGTTCATGATAAATGAACTTTCTGTGGGCCTAAAGTAGTCTATCGGGACCTCTATTTGGCAAAACAATGACCACCATTTGCTTGTGTTAACTGTATTTTAAGTAATGTGATTATGAGTAATAAAAGTATGATTCATGCCATAAAATATATATATATATCAGACTTCACACTAATTCTCCAGGATCAGTCTGAACTAATTATATAATGTAATTAAGTGACTAATCACCTTGACAAAGAACTCACCCAGAAGTCTGGTTAAATACAGGGTATGAAAGGGATGGGAAAAAACTATCCCAGTCACAACTCTTAGGAGAAGTCCTAGTGGTGACTCAGCCTAATAAAGCACATTCCAGTCTGTGAAACATCCTTAGAGATGTACCAACAACCTTGAGAGTGAGCCCATTTTTCAGGTAAGAAAACAGACTCGAGAGAGATGAAATGCCATGTTCGAGGCCGTTTGATGAGTAGCTGACAGAGCCTAGGACTAAACCTGGAGTCTTTGTCTCTAAATCCTGTGCTATAATCCTGTGTCGAGTGCTTATTATGGCCTGGTGCTGTGCCAAGTGGCTTCCTCTCCCTCATCCTTCATGAGACTGTAAGATGAGCCTCAACCCCATGGTGTCCCTTTATGGACACCCCTAGGCTCTTGGAAATAACTGGTAAACCCAACAGCAGAACAAAATGGCTGCCTTCACTCAGACCACCCTATCTCCCACCTCATACCAGACCTGCTTCCAATAAGGAGTGCTGTGCAATCCAGATAGGTGTGAGCTTTTCAGGAGGAGCGAAGGTAGAAGCCCATGTTAAAGATGGAGGCAGGGAGAGGAGGTGACTTCCCTCTTAGGAGCAAGGGGACAAGCTGAGAGGCACGAGCCTGGAGGCCGGGGACAGAGTGTGCATTGCATGGCACCAGTAGGGCATGGGTAAGTATTTGAAGGGTAAACGTTGTGTGCAGAAACCATTCAGGGGTACATGTTCCCATTTGGTAAAGTCAATGCATGAAGGGGTCACAAATGTGCTTTGCTGGGAAGAGAGGTAAATGTTCTGATACAGTTTTGCATTTGAAATCTTCTTGGGACAAGGCAAAGCAGGAAGAAAGAGGCTAAATATCATAGTTTCTAGCCCCAAAGCCTAGTTTTCCAGAACAAAAATAAGTGTGTGTGTGTGTGTGTGTGTGTGTGTGTGTACACGCACGCACACACACACACACACACACACAAAATATGCTGAAGCTACGCTGTGCTTCCAGGTGATGTATAGCTCAGTGCTTTGCCCCTAACGAGCAAGCATGACCGGTGAGAACCAGTCACTGTGGTCACACTAGACTTTGCAAGTTGCAACACCCTCTCAGCCACCCTTGTGTTTGATGCTCACCACACACCCTGTGAGGTAGGCATCTCCCTTTTACAGATGAGCAAACTGAGGCCCAGAGATGTGGCGTGACTCCCTCAGAGTCGCAGCAGGGGCGGGTCACCGCTGGAGTGAACTGAGGGTTTTAATGGCTACGCTTTAGTGAGTGCACATTCAGTATTGGCAGTGCTCCAGCGGCGTCATTAGCGTGAGTCCCCATCGCACAGATGAGTCAACTGAGGCTGCAAGAGTAAAGTGGTTGAAGCTACAGGCACAGGTGGGCATTGGCAAAGCCACGATTCCGAAGCAGGTGGGTGTGAGGCCGGGGCTGCTGCTGGCCAACACCTTGCTAAACCTGCCTCCCCCCTGAACTGCTCTCGAGAGCTAAATGGAAGTTAATGACATTGGTGATGACCGCGGTTGACGCGTATGAGCACTCACGACTTCCCAGGGCTTCACATCGTTAGCTCATGTCCTCCTCACCACAGCCCTGTGAATGGGGAAGCACTACCGTGCCCGATTTACAAAGGAGGAAACCGAGGCACGGCACAATTCAGGGATTTGCCCAAGTTCCCACCCCTGTGGAAGCGGAGGAATAGGATACGAACCCGAGATTCCAAGCCCAGCACAAGTCGCATGCTGCTATCAGTGCTTTGCGCGTTCAGTTGCAGCACCTGTGTTTGGAAATTTCGTACCTGAATTCCTAATTATTTTTACCAAAAGCTAAATATTTAAATAGCAGCTCATTTGTCGGTGAATGTTAAACGTTTTGTGCGGTCGCTGTGTTTGTGCATGTAATTAAATACTGACTGGGTTCCAAGCAGCCTGGTGGAAATGTTTCCACATTTAGCCCCCTTGCCTTTGACGGGAAGCTGGAACACTGGGTCACCTGTTCCTCGGAGGCAGCGCGCCGGCCGCCGGTTCTTTGACACGCTGCGCCCTCTGCTGGTCTCTTTTGCAGAGTTGTAACGACGTGGTTCAGGAGCGATTTGGGCCTGAGCTGAAATACGACATAGCCCTGCGGCTGGCAGCCTTGCAAATGTACATCGCAACCGTCACCACCAAGCAAACACAGAAAATCTCCCTCAAATACATCGAGTAAGTGTTGGCTCTCGGAGCCATTTCAGGCACAAAGATGCTGCCTCCGTAACGCCCAAGTGTATTTTCGATGCATGTCTCGATTTCCAAAATTGATCCTGCTCAAATCCAGGGCATTTGTTATAAACATGGGCAAAATATATGAACGTCATGTTCATTTTTGGTGGAAGAGATCCATTTCTTACATAACCCACCTTTAGAGAATTGTTTTAAATGAGGACCAGATTGAAAGCGAAGCGTACGTTTTAAAATTCCTAAACGGACTTGATTCCAAGCCAAGCTTTGGTCTCCGTGCTTCTCAGACATTAAGCTCTTTAATTCTCACGACATCCCTAGGAGATCAGTAGGATTTTAGCTGTATTTTACAGATGAGCAAACCCAGGCACATAGTGACTAAGGAACGTGCCCAAGTCACACAGCTGCTAACTAGAGGGGTCCGGATTCGAACCCAGGCAGTGGGACTCCATCTTGTGCTATAGGTCGTGTGATCAGTAGAAGCACCTGTGTTAAGACTTCGGCCTGCGTAACCTGAGATTGCTTTAGATTGCTGAGCTACGGTATGAAAGTAATGCTCTTAGCCATAATCAGGAGGGATGGTATCTGTGGTAAAGAAAGGTGGCCGCGGGAAAGGATGCCATACAATCAAATTTTGTTTCACGATTCGAATGTTGGCCAGAGAAGACTCCCTGTTAGAAAAAGGCAGTCGTGTTACCCTCAGGTCTATTGAAGGGTCATCCTTTCAAGGAGAGCCCTCTGTCGCCCCGTCTGTATGCTTCCCGTTGGCAGGTGGCTCAGAAGCCGAGAGCAGCCATGCTGCTCTCTTAATCATGGCTGCTCTAATGCTAAGAGAGAGGAACGCTCCTATTTCAAAGTTCGTGGCAGGACCGAAGCCACATCTCCACGTAACACTCAAAGCCCTAGAGCCCTCTCTGCCTACACAGGTGATATGCAAGCTAATTGAAATCCCACCTTCCAAAGAAGCTTCCCATGGGCTGCCTGTTAAGCCTTTCTAACTTCCCAAGGTGCCAGGCGGACCCACCAGGGAGCAAAATGGCTTCTTCCCAATGAGTTCAGGAGCCCGTGTTGGGGAGGATCAGAGCCCCGGTTTGCTGATTCCAAGGCCACTGTTCTCAAAAGTCTCGGTTCTCCTGTCTACGCCAAGGGACAGATCCTTGTGTGCGATTTGAGAACCTCAGGCCTTCCATTCTCCACCCAGTCTTTTTCATAGATGCCTTATCTCTTGCCACACAGGCCATGACTGTCTCCTGAGAGAGACTCCGCCCACAAAGAGGTCTTCCGCTCAGTCGGACACATTCAGCCCCTCCTCGGTTCCCCTTCCTTATGTTTCGCGGGGGTGGATGATACTGGCTTCCATATGAAAAGGTGGCCTGTCCAACTTGGCACGGTTTTCAGACCACTTAGATGCCTTTCTCTTCCCGTTGCCTGTACGCACGTTTGACCAGTTTGAATATGGTACAGTCAGAAGCCTCCCAGAGATAACTGGCTTGAGGAAGAATCTTACAGAGTCCACAATAAGGTTCTCACTAATCAGTCCACTCACCCGACAACTGTTCACTGAGGCTTTTGTGTGGTATTCACACCAGGACGGTAGAAAGTTCAAGTAAGTATAAATTATAATCCTCAGCATCAAAGAACGTGTGGTCTTATTATACAGATATGAAAAGTAATGATCTAAAATAATGATACAAGCAGAATTCCCAGGCACCCCAGAAGGAGTGCCAGATGATGGGGAGAAATAATAAATACAAGTGGAAGAGGGGGAGGAGGAGGAAGAAATGGTGATCATGAAAAACACCATCATCCTGATTGATCAAGTGGGGGAAGGCTGTCTTCCTACCCTTCTCTGGAGAGGATCTGGAGTAGGAGAAGTAACTAAACCTTCTTGAAGATCTTCATAACTTAGGAGACACTGCTTGGGCACATGACCAATCCGGATAGAGTTTGTAGAGTTCAAAATATGGAACCTTGTTGGGGTAGGGTTGTAGTCATTGCTGGGGAAATAGGACCTCTGCACGCATATATTAGCCCAGTTTTATCTGTTTTTCTTGTATATCCACCCCTATTTGTGATGTTTGTGCCTCCCCACCACTGCCACACATACTTAAGGATCACGAACCCCACCCTGATGCCACACCAGAGGCACTCCTCGTTCACACACACACACACACACACACGCGCGCGCGCGCGCGCGCGCAGCAAGAAATGTTGATTGAAGGAGCCAGATCTTCTGGCCGGGAGAGAAGTGTGTGTTTCTAGTGAAGTAGCCGTTGGTGAAGGAGAAGGGGAGGGCAGAATGGTTTGGGGGCATGAAGGGGTTGCATGGGCCCTTCTAAGTGAAGAGACAAAGCCACAGTGTGACACGGAGCAAAAGACAAAGGAATGGAGAGAAATTGTATTGGAAGTACATACTCGGAGATGTGAATGAATTCAACGAGACTCAGAGGTGGGTTGGATAAATTGTCTCTTCAGTTCCCATTGGTCCCAAATGCATTCTCTCTGGAGAGGGAAGAATACGTTTCCTTTAGAATGCAAACAGATGTACTAATGATCAGATAGTATGTTTCCTGAGTGTGAATTCAAAGTTGCCTCCCTAATTGGGCACCTATCTCCATTTCCTGCCTTTCCCCCGAGTTCATTTGTTCCATCGAACATCAGAGCGCCATTTTGCCTTAGATAACTAATCATCACAAGAATGTGAAATTAAAGATCTGCTCTTTATTGCAGAAAAGAATGGGGATTAGAGACTTTTCTTCCCTCTGCTGTGCTGCAAAGCATGAAAGAGAAGAACATAAAGAAAGCACTTTCACACCTTGTCAAAGCAAATCAAAACTTGGTACCACCGGGTAAAAAGGTATCACATTTGCATCTTAATAGAAAATGGATTTTAAAGAGAAAGGCTTGCATGCATTTTTAAAAATGTTTAAAATTAGCCCGTGAATAAAATACTTAGTACCACTTTTTCAGAAGCAGTAACACTGTATAACCCCAGCGCCCCCCCCCCCCCCGCCTTTTTTTGACTATTAACCTGTTTCTAAGACTAGTGACAACTAAGTGTTCTTCTGGAAACTTATTTATTTCTTGTAAGCTACGGACTCCTTCTTGTACCGAGTGTGTGCACATTCACGTGTGCGTGCAAGAGAACCTTGCATAGCCACTAAGACCTTGTGATTAGAGAATAGGATTGCAAGTTCCCATCCCATCAGGCTCCCGCTTACCACGCAGACCAGCTTAAATGCACAGCAGGCAGCAAGGGTCCTTGTGACCAGACACCGCGGTATTTACACCCGGGTTTCTCTACCCCCACCCCCCCTGTTGGCATTTGGAATCATTCTTTGCGGGGAGGGGGGTGTTCCGGCGCATTGTGTGGTATTCAGCTGATCCCTGCTCTCTGCCCCCAAGATGCCCTCGGTTATGTCAAAGAAAAATGTCTCCAGACATTGCCAAATGTGCCCTGGGGAACAAGATCGGCCCTGGTTGACAACCACTGAATTAAATCTTACTTTTGAAGGGAAGATAAAATTATTTCTACCATTCACCATCATTACTGTTAAAATCTCTGTCCTTTTTTTTTTTTTTTTTAATCAGAAGAAACACAAAGGCCGCGTTCAAATAGATTGTTGGTCAGAATGGAGAGTTATGTTCATAGGGAATCGAAAGCAAAAGGTTTCAAGAACCAGAAAGGGGAACCTTAAAATACTGGCCTTATAAAACTGGAAGCAGGGAAACCAACCCAGAACACTTAACAATTGATACTGGCCATAGAAACGTGGGTAACTCTGATAAATCATTTTTACTGGCTGAAACGTACTTATTTCTGTTCCCTCCTCACCCCATGGCTTTTTAAAAGGTAAAATCGGGTTCGACACGCTATCAGCCACCATTGCCTTACTTCCTCGTTTCTGTGATCATTCCGCTCACGGAAATAGAGCTGGACGGCGTGGATCAGTCGGTAGAACATGAGGCTCTTGATCTCGGGGTTGTGATTTTGAGCCCCCCGTCGGGTGTAGAGATGACTAAATAAATAAACGTAAACCCGAAAGATTTTTTTTAATTTCTGTTCTGATTGGCCCAAAGCTAATTTTTTTTTTTTAACTGGCTTGATATGATTTTTTTCATGCATGGCCCACTGGTTTTGTAATAATTGGGATAACTGCTCTAAGATCTATTCATCACTGTTTTTCTATAAAGGTCAGTTTTTCTGGCCAAGAGTAAGTGGTTTGCTTTCAAATCGATTTGCAAAATGCTTTGGGCTTTTGAAGGAAGTAGGATGACTGAACAGTGCTAACAATTGCATGAAGGGTAGTGCATTTTGGTATAGTTAATATTCCAGTATTTTTTAAAAAAATTTTTTAACGTTTTATTTTATTTTTTGAGAGATGAGAGAGAGAGAGAGAGAGAGAGCACGAGCGGGGGTGAGGCAGACAGAGAGGGAGACACAAAATCTGAAGCAGGCTCCAGGCTCCAAGCTGCCAGCACAGAGCCCAATGCGGGGCTCGAACTCACGAACTATGAGATCATGACCTGAGCCGAAGGTGATCACTCAACCGACTGAGCCATCCAGTCACCCCTACAATCCAGCACTTTTTTTATGATGTGTTCAAAACGGCTCCCCCAAACTCTGTGTACAGGTGAGTCTCCTGGACGGAGCCCGCCCCGTCCCTACCCGCGATTGGAAAGCACCACTGGACTCTTGGAGTCCCCGATGACCGATGGTTCGGTGGGAAAACTTACCATCTTGTTTTCATTTGTTGAGCACCCTGGCCCAGTATGTCCATGCTCATGACCCATGCTCCCCTCACTACCACCCCACCGCCAATGCCTTCCCCCCACATAAAAAGGTTTTAATCTGGATTTCTTGTTGCAGCCCTTTCTCACGACACCAAATACACAGCAATTTACTTTGACTCCTTATGAAGAGGCCTTGTCTCACCCCATCTGTTGGTAGTAAGAGCATCAGGGTTTGCCCTTGTTTTTAGCTGGTCTCCAGCAGAAACAGACCCACCCCCAATGGAATTAACACCTGAGGTTTCTTTTCTCTCCTCAGCTCTCTGCACTGCAAGCCAAGGTCCATTATCTCAAGTTCCTCAGTGATCTTCGACTGTACGGGGGTCGCGTGTTCAAGGCAACATTAGTGGTAATTGCTTTTTCTTGCTTTCTCTTGGAAGCCACAGAAGCCTGCAAAATGTCACTGCCATAGGCTGTCTTGGATGAGCTGCCTTTGATGACAAAAGCAAATCAGCTGTGAATCTTTTCCAGCCTTCATTTCTAATCGACTGCACCACAGTCTGAAACTATGAGAAGAAATGTTAAACCAGATAACGCTGCTGCAGAATGCCCTAGAAAAAGAAACATGAAGAACCGAGAGAATTCATGCACGCTAGCAATGGCCTTGTTTTAAATCATTGGGCCAGAAGTTGCTTTCCTATTAAAAATGAAAAAAAAAAAAAAATCCCCATTTCTAGAAGTGTCTCATGATTACGAAAATATGTGCTATGATAACATTTGCTTTCTACATTATTCATAATTTAGCAGAGTCTCGATGCAATCATAATGTCTGGTTCTTCTAATTGGATGATTTGGTGCAATATCACCGAAAAATCCTGTCTAAAGAAAATGTAATCTTATAAGAACAGATTCTCAGGTTCAACTCTGCGTGGTGCTTTAGAGGTCTAGAACTTTTATATTTTTGTCACTATCTCTCAGCAGGCAGAAAAGCGCTCAGAAGTGACTCTCCTGGTGGGGCCCCGATATGGCATAAGCCATGTCATAAACACCAAAACCAATCTGGTGGCTCTTTTAGCTGACTTCAGCCACGTCAACAGGATCGAGATGTTTACCGAGGAAGAAAGCTTGGTGAGGGTAGAGCTCCATGTGTTGGATGTGAAGGTAAGTCTTTCAGATGTTGACACAGGGCCTCGATCTGAACAGCTCATTTGTGAGAACACCGCTGATATTTACAAAGCAGTCAAAATTTCAGTGCGTGCAAAGGATCGGAAATGTGACAAGGTGAGGGGTGGCAGGGGCGGTAGGGGGTGGGTTGGGAGGGACGAAAATCCACCCAACCTGGGCCTGAGGCCTCCAGCCCTCAGTAAAGAGCTGTGTGATTTGAGGACAGAGTACATGAATCACAGAGAATGGGGAGATTTTTCCCTGCTAACCTTCTAGAATATTCATGTACAGAGAGTCAGGGAGATTTTTCCCAACTTTATTTAGAGCTCCCATTCCCTTTTGTCAGATTGAGTCCGTATGTGTTTATTCTTTGGGAAAAGCTGAGTATTTCAGTCAGTCTGTCTTTTTGTGGTGTAGCAGTTAGTACCGACAGCACATCGGGCCCTATGAATGTCATGGCCATTCCATTTAAAATAATAATCTGAGATTGTCGTCAAAGGGGAGAACTTTATTCCAGAAACAGGAAATTGATAGGAAATAATCCGGGTCCCCTGTCCCTACCTTCTTGTCCCAGTAGTAGACAAGTCCTTGGATTTGGGCCACGGTAACGTGGCTGTGTTTCCATGGAGAAAAGGAAACGGCGTGGACCAGGGGGAGTGCTGTGAGAACAGGTGGGGAGGACCCCCTCCCACCAGGGCTCTGTCTACACAGCAAACTGAGAAGCCTCAGTGTCCTCTGCAGCAGGAAGAAGTGACCCTGGAAGGGAGAGTATGGAGCTCAGTCATGGTGGCCACGGCTCGTGGCATTTCATGGGCTGACTTCAGGTCTCCGGTTGACTCCATGACAGTGGAAGTACAAGAACAGATTTGGAATGCCTGGCCCCGTCTGCGAGCAAAGATGCTAAGAACAATGCCCCGCCCCCCGTGGAAAAAGAGTAGGAGAAAGAGTGAAATCGGATGCAGTCATCACATACCTGATAACGGGATAATCTGGCCCGACGGAAGTAGGTGGCAAGACCCTACCAGTGGTTTCCTGCTTACGTGAAAGAATCGTGGGGTGCCTTGAGGGGAGACCTCCCCTGAAATGGAAAGAGAAGGCAGTTCATCACGTAATATGTGGGCTTTTCGTGGGAAGTTAGATTCCATAGCCAGGGCCATCAGACCTGGCCAGGATCCTCTACCCGGGAATGAAAGCAAGAGCCAGTCGCGGACGTTTCTGTGTGTCTCTGGGTGTCGGCTTTTGTCTTGCTCCCTTGTTCCTCTCTCAAGTTCTCTCTCCTTCAACAAGAACAGACCAGTCGGTCATCCTTTCTAATTCAACGAGAATGAATGCTTCAACTGAACACTTCCTTCACCATATGCCCAGGACTCCTCTCCAATTACATGAGAACCTCATTGTTTCCAGAAGGTTTTAGCAAGGCCTTTTCTTAACTCCCACCTCTGTTTTCCTCTCCTGTGAATTTGCAGTTTCTTTTACAAGCTTCCTTTTCCTGGACCTTTTTGTCACTTTTCGTTCAGTCTTAGAAGTAATTTCCGCTGGAATTTTTACTTCTTTTCAACACTAATTTTCACTATGAACCCAAACTTAATCTTCCTGTGATTTATTTTTTATTTATTTTTTTTTTTTGCCCCCAGATCATGGGTTCACATTTGGTAACTGACTCCTTAACTATCAAGTCTGAAAATGTTAACTATTTGGAAACGAGACCAATGTTACCTTTTTTCCTCCCATTCCCATATTACTTGAAAAGATTCAAAATGCCTGTGTTTTCAAGATGGTGTCACCTAAATGTGTTTCAGTAAGGCTCTCGGCGTGATTTCTGACCTCTCGTGTTTGTCCGATGACACGATTGCGCAGTAACCAAAATATTCTCTTTTGCGTAGCCCATCACGCTCCTGATGGAATCATCAGATGCCATGAACCTGGCCTGCTTAACCGCTGGCTACTACCGGCTACTTGTGGATTCCAGGAGGTCAATATTTAACATGGCCAATAAGAAAAACACAGGGACCCAGGAAACAGGTACTCTCTTCCTGAACTCACAAAGCACTGACCCTCCCCTCCCCCCCCCCACCTGACCACAATAAGGATGTATCTCGAAAAGTTAAAATGGTACTCCTACAAAAATCTAGTGTCCAAATTTAATGCAAAAGCCTTCAGACAATTCTGATATGGTCTAATGTTTTAAATGAAAATGTCGATTTTTCCGTCATATTTTACACATCACTCAGAAGTGCTGGGGAATATGTTTCAAAGGCAGTGATTTTCTTATTCTGAAGGGAGTAAACATCTGTCTTTATGACTGAGTTTTCACTGCCTCGCTCTTACAGAAGTCAGGATGCAGAGAACTAATGGCAGGATGCCCAGCAGGAGTTACGAGCCCCCACCTTTAGGGCTTGTCCCTCCTTAAGGGGCCCTAGGCCTCAGTGTCTGGGCACCTCCTCCTACATCAGACTTACATCCGGGATCCTGGGAGCTCTACCAACAGGACTTGGATATCACCCAGCACTTGGACTTGGGCCTGTAGATGGGACCCCAGCAGCCACCTTAGCTCTGTAGGGGGAGCAGGAAGATGGCAAAGGCCTCAGACAAGTTCAGCCACTTGACAGGATGAGATAGCTCACGAGTGAGGACAAGGAGGGCTGCAGTGTTAAGGGTTGCTTTGAGGGTGGGTGGTTTTCATTTGTTTTAGATTTTTTTTTCTTTAGTGTCTGATTATTTTCCTACATCTACAGTGGACACCCAGTAAATGTGGCTGATGGACAGACACTAGCATTCAAACCAGAGCTGCTGACCCATGACAAACTTAGAATCATGGGGCGCCAGGGTGGCTCAGTCGGTTGAGCGCCCGACTTCGGCTCAGGTCACGATCTTGCAGTTCGTGAGTTCGAGCCCCACATCGGACTCGCTGCTGTCATCATGAAGCCCGCTTCGGATCCCTCTGTCCGCCCACCCTCCCTCTGCCCCTCCTCCACTTGTGCTCTCTCTCTCTCAAAAATAAACATTAAAAAAATTATAATCAGGGTTTCTTTTAAAAGAAAGGGAAATTCTTAAGAACAAATTCCATTGCCACTGTTTCTGAAAGAGAGAGGGGGGTAGGAAAATCCTCTCACCTGTAGCCTTAGCAGAAAACATAAATGATTATTCCGTAAATAGATTGCAGGTTATTGATAGACACACGCAACCCAACAGATTTGTGCCCAGTTTGTGATGATGGCTGGTCAGGTGGAAACACTCATAGGAAAAGGGAAACCTGAGAGAAACAGAGAGAGGTAGACAAAGCATGCCAGAAGGCAACTTCGAATTATAACCAGATGTGATCCAGCCCCACCTAGGAGTGTCATTTATTTGCTTGTTTGTCTGTTTCTTTGTTCATTTATTTCTTTTATTTTATTTCTCTATGTCTGGGTTTTCTCAGTTGTAACATCGGAATTGGGAACCTAGCTTGCAAGGAAAGGGTTAGGAAGAAAGTTCCGCACCACACCCAGAAGGATGCCCAGTACTTCTGTCAACAACTGGCAGGGAAGCAGGAGTGGAAATACTTGAGCGTGAAAGTGACGGGGAAGGAACCAAAAGGTGGTGGCGAGAGGGCGCTGGCGTTGGTGGTGAACATTTGTGGGATCACGCGTTTTCACTGAGCTAGGAGATTGTGGACAATTCACCGCTGGCCTGGGAAATTGCGAAGATCAGTTCAGTGGGGTAACGCCATCCTTTTGTTCGGAAAACCGGTTTTCGGCTTTCTATTTTCAAATCTGCGAGTTTATCTTGAAAGTCAAACCTTTTCCTCATGGACTCTTAAGATTGTCCAGGTGCATGAAGAAAACGAAATCCACCATTTCAAAAGCAGTCACAGGAACAAGGGCTCCTGTTCTGTCCAGTTTATAGTGGCTCACAATGTAATGTTTCATCAAATTTTGAGGGGCAAAAGCTTATCCCCATGGGGAAGGAATGGAACTTCAACCTTTCAGCAATCTCTCCCCATTCTCTACACTGAGAATGAGGGTGAGGGCGTGTGCCCCAAATAGCTAGGGGATTCGCATCCTCTGATGGTGGCAAATTCACTCTCCTCTTCAGAAACTCCCCCTGAGACCCAAAAAGTATAGAGCGTGAAGTCTGTTTAGACCAGTTCATCCCTGGTCCGCACCGCCCCCCTCCCCCCCCCCCCCCCCCCCGCTTTATGGGAAACCAGGCCCTGGTATAGACCCCAGTTCCTAACACACATCTTTCTGTGTCTCTAAAATCATCCCAAAAGCCAAGTCCCTACGCCCTTCTAGAAGGAAGCCAAGATTGAGTATTTTCTTGTCTCAAATTGATCAGACCTTAGTCAAGATCTCTAACAAAGAACAGTAAGCCTGCGTTTCTTCCCCATCTTGAAAATTAATCTTTGATTACTTGGATTACTTTCAAAGTCCCTGAACCCACATATCTATGCACCCCTGTGCATTAGGAGGGTCTGAGTAAGTATCTATTAACTTGTTTTAGCCTGCTGACCTATTCAGCTTTCATGTTATACTGAAGCAGAAGCTGGCAAACGATGGCTCATGGATCAAGTCTTGTTCTTATAAATAAAGTTTTATTGGTACTCGCCATGCACATTGTATTTGTTTCCTAGGGCTGCCGTGACAGATTGGCACAAACCCTGGGGCTTAACATAACAGGAACTCATTCTCTCACAGTTTGGGTGGCTACTGATCCAAAACCTAGGCAGTGGCAGAGCCATACCCCTCCAAAGTCCCAAGGGGAGAACCTTTTCTTGCCTCTTCCATCTTTACATGGCCTTCCCTGCTTTTCTGTGGGGCCCAAATCTCCCTCTGCTTTTCTCCTATAGGGACACTTGTCATTGGATTTAGGGCCCACACGGATAATCCGGATGAACTCCTCTCAAGGTCCATAATTGAATTACACTTGCAAAGGCTCTTTTTTCCAAGAAGGTCATACTCACAGAGTGGCTATATCTTTGAAGAGGCCACCATTCAACCTACTCCATGCATTTGTTTATGCGTCATCTATGGCTACATTCGCGTTCCCATGGCAGAGTTGAGTGGTTGCTCAACTGAGCACTTGGCCCACAAAACCTGAAACGTCTACTACCTAGCCCCCCCTTTACAGGCAAATTTTGCCAACCACAAGTTTAAACCTAGAGCCCTGTCACAGCTTCGCTAAACTACTATCCCTCTCCCAGCAATTTACCTTCCCGACATACACGAGCGTGTGCGTCCACACACACATACACCCCCTGCACACAGTCCTAATCGAAATCGTTCATAAAACAATGCCGAACCCCCATAGGAATATTGATTATAAGGTAACATGTAAATAGGGCTCTTGTGTAGCTCAGTGCCTTCGAAAGTATATCTTTCTTGCTATTCATGAAAATAAATGCGTTTAGCAAATGACTTGGAACAACATTCAGCATTGAGTTTATTGTGTATAACTGGGGGGCGAAGGGAGTGAAAACGTCTCCAGTAAAACTGATTTTTTTCCCCATATGCCTTGTACATTCGATGTCAGTATCATCCAAACTTGGGCCAGGGGGCGATTTGAGGGTACTAATGGGAGATTATGTGGCCCTAACACTTCCTCATTAAATTTCCTTATTAAATTTCAGAGCAAACTCTCCACATCAAAATTCCCTATTGGGAGACCCCTGAGGAACAAACAAAACCATGCTTTTTAAATTAGGGTTTTGCAATTTTCATTCACGGGAACATCCAACAAATCTTCGGGAGTTCTCATGTTCCAAATAAAAATTGAAATCAGCCAAACTATTAACTATGTTTACAAATAGCAGAGAGGCAGGGTGCCTGGGTGGCTCAGTCGGTTAAGCATCCTACTCTTGGTTTCAGAGCAGGTCGTGATGTCATGGTTCATGAGATTGAGCCCCGCGTTGGGCTATGCACTAGCAGCACGGAGCTTGCTTGGGATTCTCTGTCTCCCTCTCTCTCAGCCCCTCCACTGCTCGAGCTCTCTGTCTCTCTCAAAGTAAAGAAATAAACATTTAAAAAAATCTCCTTAAAAAAAATAGAAAGGAGTGCATTACCTGTGGCGTCCCAACTTACGCATCGTACATGCATGCATGCGCCCACACATACAGGCATCCATGCTGACGTTTATACGTGAATATATTAACACCCGCTAGGATATAAAAAGTCTCAAGATAGAGGTTTTATGCTATCATTACAATATGACTACATTATATTTTTATGTGTATATTAGATCATTTTTATTATAACATTATTACATCATCATTGCAATATTTCCTAAAATGTGTGGCAGAAGTCTCAGGCTCCTTGACTTTCTCTTAACTCGATAAGGAAAAAGCCCAACATCTTCCTCTACGAAGTGGGCAACATTAGATCTCACTTTACAACGAAAAGGAGAATCTGTTTTCTGGAATAACAGCCTATTAGACTATCGCCTTTATGGATTTTTAAAGACATGTTATATGTTCCCATTCACAGACATAAATGAGGTCTTCTAATAATAGAACCGAGAGTCACGTGGGATTAAGCTGTAGCTCCCTATTCTCGGATGGTATTCTGTTTGATCAAATAGCGGTTGTGTCTCATGCGCGATCAATTTTGGTAATGTCGGTTCTCATGACCAAGAAATCCTTACACCTGACGCCTAAGTTGACGGGTACCATATCTGGGAAGCTGAATAACGGTATTTACAAAAGTGATGCTACAAGCCATTAAATTAAGAAATCAGGTCTCACAGTAACGTGTCTTTGCCTGATTCTTTCTCTTTAGGAACTGAAAATAAAGGAAAGCATAACCTCCTTGGCCCAGATTGGAACTGTATACCCCAGATGACCACCTTTATTGGCGAAGGGGAACAAGAAGCCCAGATAACATATATAGATTCAAAACAGAAAACGGTTGATATTACGGATGGTGCCTTGTGTCCCAAAGACCACCGGCACCTGTATCTAGACAACACCTATAACCCAGATGAACTCAACCAGCCACTGACCCAGCCGGGAGATGCTCCGTGTGAGGCAGACTACAGAAGTCTCACTCAGCGGTCCCTGTTGACCCTCTCGGGACCAGACGCTCTGAAGAAAGCACAGGAGTCTCCGAGAGGAGCTAAAGTGTCCTTTATTTTCGGAGATCTTGCCTTGGATGACGGTAGGAATCCCCCGACTCTTGGCTACGAAAGACTATTGGAGGAGAGCCCAGAACTGCTGGAGAAGCAAAGGAATCTTTACATCAGCGGTGCCAACGATATGAAGGGCCTGGATCTCGCCCCGGATGCGGAGAGCATCCAGTTTGTGGCAAATTCTGTTTATGCAAACATAGGTGACGTGAAACACTTTGAGGCCGCCGAGGGGATAGAGGAACCCCTCCTGCACGACATCTGTTACGCCGAGAACACCGATGACGCGGAGGATGAGGACGAGGTGAGCTGTGAGGAGGACCTCGTGGTAGGAGCGATGAGCCAGCCGGCCATCCTCAACCTGTCTGGGTCCAGTGATGACATCATTGACCTCACGTCCCTGCCCCCTCCAGAAGGGGATGACAACGAGGATGACTTCCTGTTGCGTTCCTTGAACATGGCCATCGCCGCGCCCCCACCTGGCTTCAGAGATAGTTCAGACGAGGAGGACTCTCAGAGCCAGGCCGCCTCCTTCCTCGAGGACAAGGAGCCAGGCAGGAGTCTGCAAAATGACGAGATCCCTGTGTCCCTCATTGACGCTGTGCCCACCAGCGCCGAGGGGAAGTGTGAGAAGGGCCTGGGTAACACCGTGGTTTCCACGCTCGAAGCTCTAGAAGCTCTGTCCGTGTCAGAGGAACAGCAGACCAGTGACAATTCAGGTTCTTTCACGATTGTTACATTTATTCACTGATAACCCTGCATTTCATCCTCTCAAGCCATTTACCCTTGGAGTCCTGTTATGTGCTGTTGTCCATTTCACACATGTCCCATTTCATAAGTGGGCAGAAACTACCATCGTGGGGTTTTCATGTATGTGGTTTCCTTTGTTACTTTTTTTTAATATGTAGCACATCCCCCCCCCCCCCCCCATTTGTGGAACAATTGTGCAATAAACTCAAAGTCCTTACTGAAAAGGGAGAAACTTGGTTTTTGGTTTTTGGTTTTTGGTTTTTGGTTTCTGGTGTTTTGTGGTTTTTTTTTAATAATAACGAGTCCCATTTTCTTACGTGTCTCCTAGTGCCTCTGACGCCTCCATTAATCGGTTCTTGTTTTTCACGGCATGCAGGTGTAGCCATCTTGCGGGCTTATAGTCCCGAGTCTTCGTCAGACTCGGGCAATGAGACTAACTCTTCCGAAATGACTGAGAGCTCTGAACTGGCCACAGCGCAGAAGCAGTCAGAAAGCCTCTCCCGCATGTTCTTGGCCGCTCACGAAGGCTACCACCCCCTTGCAGAAGAGCAGACGGAGTTCCCCACCTCCAAAACCCCCGCTGGGGGCTTGCCTCCCAAGTCCTCGCACGCCCTGGCCGCCCGTCCGGTGACCGACCTCCCGCCCAAAGTTGTGCCTTCCAAGCAGATACTTCACCCAGACCCCATGGAGATGGAGCCCGAAACCATGGAGACCAAGTCGGTCACTGACTATTTCAGCAAACTGCACATGGGGTCGGTGGTGTACTCGTGCACCAGCAAAAGGAAAAGCAAGCTGGCCGACGGGGAGGGGAAGGCACCCCCTAGTGGGAACATGCCAGGGAAGAAACAGCAGGGGACCAAAACAGCTGAGGCAGAGGAGGACGCCAAAGGTAAATTTGGTACTGTGTCTTCAAGGGACAGTCAACAACACCTAAGCACTTTTAACCTGGAAAGAACTGCCTTTCGCAAGGACAGCCAAAGATGGTATGTGGCCACCGAGGGGGCAGTGGCTGAGAAAAGTGGATTGGAAGCGGCAGCCGGGATAACATTTCCAAGAGCTTCCGGTCTGGGGACGAGGGAGGCGGAAGAGAAGGAGGAAGGGGCTCCTGACGGAGAAGCCGGTGAGGTTTCAGGACTTGGCCAGCGGGACCACTTCTTAACGGACGTGACCTGTGTATCTTCAGCCAAAGACTTAGACGACCCAGGGGATACTGACCCGTCTACCTGTGACCATCCTTCCAAGCTTCCTGAGGCGGAGGAGAGCGTGGCCCGCCTTTGTGACTACCACCTGGCCAAGCGGATGTCATCGTTACCAAGCGAGTGCCATTTTTCTCTACAGAGCTCTCAAGGCTCTTCGGTGGACGCAGGCTGTGGCACAGGCAGTAGCAGCAGCACCTGTCCCACACCTGTGGAGTCCCCCCTCTGCCCCTCCATGGGGAAGCACCTGATTCCCGAGACTGCGGGGAAAGGCATGGGTTATGTTCCTGCGGAGGAGAGAGCCGCTGGGCTTCCCAACCATGGCGCCACCTTCAAGGAATTGCACCCACAGGCAGAAGGGATGTGTCCGCGGATGACAGTGCCCGCTCTGCACACAGCTATTAATGCGGAACCCCTGTTTGGCACTTTGAGAGATGGATGTCATCGGCTCCCCAAGATTAAGGAAACCACAGGTACAGCAATGATGGATTTAGCGCTTTGCACTGCACGCCCGAAGCCTGTAAACCAGATTCACAACAAACCGAAAAATATAAAGTTTGGACGAAAAGTCAAAGTTAGAATTGTTTTTGAAAGGTTGCAGAGCTATGGCCAGGTTAAGTGTCCCTCATCGATCCCCCAGTGTTTAGTCAATACTGAAGTTTCTAGGTCTGGAACAGCAGTGGAAATGGCATTTGCTCTTTAGAACCTTGCTCCGTGCTTGCTTTCAAACACTGAAGGGAGCGATCATGTTTTTTCTAAATCCTAAATGTAGATTTTCAGCAGCGCTCGATGCTCAGCAGTGTCTCTAGTTGCAAGACAGTATTACGTAGAGTCACAAACGTTTGATTTCCTTCTCAACACCTCACATTTCTACTTTTGCCCTTTCGTTATTGAGAGGCAAGGAAGGATAATAGAGCGGGGTTGCAGGGAGATGGAAGGAGCTTGGGAAGACTGTTTTCCTTTCAGCAATACTTAACAGATCCCTCCCTCCTCTGTAAGACTCTCTTAAAGACATATTCTGAAGTATCTGGCACACTTTGGTGTCAGGAAGTCTTTCGGGGTACGCGTGATGAGTTGCCTTGTTTTCTGCGAAATCGTAAGATATAGACACAGGGAGAAACAAGAACACAGTCACCTTCTGTGTCCGTCTACACCATGCTGTAACTTGGTGGGGACATAGTCCTCTCACCGATCCACTTGGCCAGCCATCACGTGGCAAAAACAGATGTTCTTTCATCCTCTCAAATATCAGAGTATATCAGTAATATCTCTTCCGTATTAGGTCAGTAGGTGGTAGTGAGATCTTACATTGGTTCGCTTCCATTCCCCCCCTTTTAAGATTATCTGCTTTCACGACACCCGCCACTGGCGTCACCTGCCTTGGGAAACCCGTCTTTGAATGGCCTTTAAGCACACTGTTTAATCTTTTCTGGTTTACAAAGAGCTTTCACCAAACTTACCTCTTCTCACAAAAATTCTGTGAGACGGAAATGTGTTCTTCACGTGACCACTTTTTTGAGAAAAGTTGAGCAACTCGCCCAGGGTCTCTGCTTCAAACCCCGTACCAGGCCAACCCCTGGGGTCCTCTTGAAAAGTTGACCTTATTTAGTGCACATTAATTAAATTAGACCACTTTAAAAAAAAAAAAAGGTAACTAATACCAGGATTAACCTAACTCCCTTGAAATGAACTTGTATGTCATAAATATGTTGGAATAGTGGAGGTCTAGGAGGTCTAGGATGTGTGTTTTCTAATTATGTGTCTAAGCACTGACAGGTAAATACCGGGGACAAGGAAGTCATGAAATGCCATTGTTTCTGAAAATGATTGTGATGGCTAGACAATTCCAAATAAATGAGTCGTTTCGGAAATAGCAGATTCCTAGTATTTCTTGAAATGTACTGAAATGGAAATCTTAGGAGAGCTCAGGAGGCGGTCCTTGAAAAGGAGGGTGATCCTGACGAATTGTAGCCCTTCTAGAATACATCCTTGGGAAATGACAGCCATCACATAGAGGTTCAGTGAAAATGACCACCCATGAGATGCTTAATGATTCTCTCTGTTTTTCTGCTACCCCTAGTGTAGCTTTGACAGAGCCTGGGAAGGAGAGACGAGGAGGCATGCCTTCAGCTTGGTCTCAACATCCTGAAGCTGATCCCATCCTGCTACCATCCAACATTCACTCGGAATCAAAGGTGCCAATTCCAAATCAAGACCCTAATGATTTCTCCCAAGCAAATCTGGCATACGGAGAGGCTGTGAACTGGCGGCCACTGGATCTGAGAGGGGGGAGCCTCGGAACACCCCCCAGCCAGAGGGCTCTGAGACGTAGCAGCAGTATCCTCTCGGGATCTGTAGGTTTGGAGACCTTCCAGGAGAGAACCAAGGGTGCGGTCAGCTTAAAGTGTCCAGGTATCACAGAAGCACAGGAGGCCAGTTCAGAAAGGCGAGCAGAACTCCCCCTGGGGAAGAAGCTCACCAAAAGTTTTTCCCAAAGCTCGATGTTCTTTAGCTCTGAGGGAAAAGTTCACAGAAGGTCCCCGGTGGCTCACAAAGACTCAAAGCTGTATAGGACATTACCCTTGCGCAAGCTGGAAGGCAGCAATTGGAGATGCCGGGGACCTTTCAGCTACTGCTTCCTGAACCGAGGGCAGGAGGAAGACGGTGATGAGGATGAAGAGGAGGGAGAGGCCACCCGCCGGGTCGCTTGCCTCTTTCGACCACAGATGACTCAAGCCATGCCAGAACCAATCAGCCCGCCCCTGGCTGTTGGCATTCAGAAGCAAGGAGGGGAGCTGACCAGAGGTTCAGTGCTAAAGGTCTGGGCGGAAGAGCTGAGTGGCCCAGACGACGCGGACTTCAGCAACCTGGCCTTTGATGCCCGGATTGCAAGAATAAATGCCCTAAAAGAGAGCACATACGCAATGCCTGATGGGTTCCTCGCAGCCCAAAATGATGCCAATGAGCTGCTCTGCCTCGTCAGGGCAACGAAGGGAAAGAGAGAGGAGTCACGCCCTGAGGCATATGACCTTACGCTTTCTCAGTACAAGCAACTGTTATCCATCGAGTCCAGACAGTTGGGAAGTGCCTGTAGGAAAATGGCTATGGCCGAGAAAAGCCCAGAGGAGATGCTTCTAGCTATGACCTCCAGCTTTCAAGTGCTCTGTTGCCTAACGGAAGCTTGCATGCGATTAGTTAAAGTCGTGAACTCAGAAACGCAGCGGCAGGAAATCGTAGCGAAGATCAATGAAGTGGTCATAAACTACATTTGTCTCCTGAAAGCTGCAGAGGCAGCCACTGGAAAGACCACTGGGGATCCTAATGTTGGACTCTCGGCGCGACATTCAACCACCATGGCCGCCCTCGTAAGCACACTAACACGTTCTCTCAAGATGCTTTTAAATAAATAAAATATGAAAGTCACATCATAATCTACCTTTGCAAAGCCATACATGAACTTTTATTTACTTTATGTGTACGATGAACAGACGTCTCCTTTCTTCTCTCTGTATATTTTGTTATTTTATATAAAATAGGAGATAAAAGTCACATTGATGAAATGTTGAAATGTACTAATCAGATGTATTCTGTTTATATTATACATATATATACGTAAAAGAAATATACAAGAAAGTGATGACATTTGGCTATTTTTCGTATAGTTGAAACTCCAGGTATATGATGTGAAATTTTAAATTCTCAGCAAAACCGTGTTAGAGCAGAACAATGAATCCTCTCCCCTTTCCTTCCAAGCAGATACTTGGAGACCATATCATTCATACTTAGAAGTTAAAAAGAGAGAGAGAAAGAAAGAAAGAGAGAGAGAGAAAGAAAGAAAGAGGGAGAGAGAAAGACCACAATGTATATAAATCAGTACTTATGTTTTAAAATTATGATTTTTAAGCATTGGAAATAGCAGAAAGACATTTAAAATCTGAGAAGCTATTATGAATTATTAGAGAATATATATAATAAATTAATTTTTTGCTCATAGTGTTTGGTTATCTGATGCTTTCTTCCAAGAATCCTACATGAAATTTAATTTTCGCTTATGCCATTTGGGCTAGAAATGGGGTGGGGGCGGATTCTATTGTGTCAATACAAATGCTCTTCATGATGTTTCTATAATTAAAATATTTCCCCAAAAGAACAGAAGTAATGATGGGCAGGTTCCTAGGTAAAATGTCTAGAGTTAGAGATTATCTAATTACGTAAAATGAAAGGAATAATGTCAAAATTAAAATGTTTGATGAAAAGAGAGATCTCCTTTGATTAAATGTCAAAATATATAAACCAAAGACATCATCTTCCTCCCCACCCCAACTCAACCGTGAGACGTAGAATTCCATTAAGAGCGACAGAACATTTAGTGAAGTATTTGCAAAATTACAGAAAGCAACATTCAGTGATCATCATAGTAAGTGCAGATCCAGTCATGTGAGTCAAGGCATAGAACTTCGTGCGTCACCTCTATAGGGGCCGATGCTTCCAACCAAATTTGAAATTCCAGCCTACCACTGGGACAGTTTCAAATCTGGAGTGTTCCAGAAAATCAGGGAGAGATGGCTCCTCTAATATGGAAGCCAGGATGAATAAATAAAGCATTTAGCGAATGTTCTAATTTGGATTGGTAGATTGAAATATGAAAGCTGGGGCGGGGGGGGGGGGGAGTTGTGGAAAGACAAGTGGTAAATTTGACCACTGTAGGCAAAACCGATGGAATGCAAAGGAGTTTTCAGAACTGTCCTCTGTCTAAAAATGTATCTCTGGGTCAAAGCAAAAGGATGCGAAACACAGTTGTCAAAGAAAATTGATATGTACATATGTACTTCATGGGTCATTTAGTGCTTAAGCTATACATACTCCTGTTTATGTAGATGGCTCCTTAAAATATGACGGGAGTATGGCAGGTGCAAATACTTCATTTCTGTAGCCTACCGGGCAGGAGGCATCACAGTCTCTTGTCAGTCGTTCCATAGAGACTCAGTAACAAAAGTCACACATATTTATAGATGGTAGCAAACAAAAGGAGTTTAGATGTGTGTTATTATAAATAATGTTTAAATAATACAACATTATTTTCTTATAATTATAAATATTGGTGTTTGATATTGATAAATATTAATGGTGTTTACTGTGGCAATTTTTGGTAAATATTCTGTGTACTAAAATACTAACATGAATAGGATGTGTGTTGTATGTCAGACAATGTGCTAAACATATCACATATATTACTCGATCATCACAACGATCTTATGGTTTGGACACTATTGTTAATTCCCGACGGAGGCAATATGGTGTAATAGTTAAGGACGCGGGGCCTGGGGTCAGAAACTTCCTGATTTAAATTTGGACTCTGCCATTTCCTATCCCTTTCATCTTGGGAAAGTTGATCAATTTTTTTCTGAGTCTCAACTTGCTTACAGTGAAATGAAAATCGATTTCCACAGGATTGTCATGACTTGGAAGTAAAATCGTGTGTGTAAAGGTTTTGCCGCAATGAGGGCATACCTGGCAGGGTATATACTTCCTGTTAAGATCTTATCATCATGGTCATTACGTTAAGTATATTGCCCGAGATAATGTATGGGGGATGTTTGCTTTATATGCATATCGTCTCCTGCCTGTATATGCAGGGTGTGGTATGTGCGTTGCATGTGTATAAAAGAAGCGTACAAGGAAATAGCCATCCTCGTTCAAATCCTATCCAGTTAGAACAGCTTCCCAGTCCATCCTAGTTCTTTGAGAGGCCTCAGTAAAACAGCTCTGGGTCCTTCCAAACCATCTCCCATGACCTATGGGTGCTCCAGTACGTTTCTGTTTCTTATAGACAACCTCCTTAGTACATAGAAAACCTCAAGCCCCCCCGCCCGTTCACTACACATGGGGCTCCTAAGTGGGGTCCAGGTCCACTAGAGTGTAGGAAGAACATGTTAGAATGATCCTTGTGTTTCTTTTTATCTAGCATTTTTTATGTTTGTGTATGTTTTATAATGGCGTAATAGTACGGTGGTATATGTACATCATTTTAAATAAATAAATCAATTAATAAGCATATGCCTGGTGCATGTATGCAAAAATCTTGTCGCAGGTAGGGTGGCACTGACACGAGTTGCGAGGCCACTGAACTTGGGAATACAACTTCCTTGGACTCGAGGTCCTTTGTGTTTAGTCCCCACCCTGGTTTTCCAAGTGTATCGCCTATCATTTTTATTAATCTTTTATGATAAAACTTTGAAACATATACAAAAGTAGACACAATCACATAATGAATCAATATGTACTTCTCACACACCAATTCGTTTAGTGAGAACTTCCTATAGACGAGAACTTATCAACAGAACTGCAATGCCACTTTCACAGTGTCGTGTTTTTTAACGTGTACGGATTTATTTTGAAAGAGAGAGGGAGAGCCCGACACGGGGCTCTATCTCACGAACCGCAAGATCACGACCTGAGCCCAGATCAAGAGTCAGTCGCTTAACCAACTGAGCCACCCAGGCGCCCCCATTTTCACACTTTTAAAAATCAATAATTTCTTAATGTTATCGAGTAAATATTACAGAAGTAACGAAGAAGGGGGAAATTCCTTCAAACCCAACCCCCAAAGACAGTCCTGGTCAACGATTTAGGGCGTCTTCTTTTGGGTTTATACATACTGATGTTAGTATTACTGTGTGGGTCTATGAGTTTAATTTTGACTCAGAGTTGATCTGACTCCATTCGCCCTTCTACCTGAAAGTTCCGGCATGTTTTAAGTCAGTGGATTGGGCCTGAATTTGCTCTGAATTTCATCTTCCATGATGATTTGTCTTAGGAAAGACAGTCTTCATTTGTTTATATTCCTTTTTCATATATTTCCAAGTGCCGGTTATTCTCTGAATGATACTTCTAAGCTACTGAGGAGGTCACTCTAGTTTATTTCTCCTGGATTACTCTTGGTTTGGCAATGGGAGACGCCCGCTGTCTTTGGTTTCCCATTCGTAATTGTGTTAACGGATTTTTAAACAAAAAATGAGCAAATCATGCATGCTTGGTGATTTTCTTTTCCAAACGCTTAGAAATCTTCATAGGGATCAAAATACAAACATAATACATTGTTTCTTTCTAACCTATTTTGGGAGGTGTAGGGGTACATAGAGGTGGGCGGTGTTTGAGTAGTTGTGTGTGTTGGGGGGGGTGTGGAAGAGTAGTTTTCAGTTTGGCTTTATGGATTCCATTGCTAGTTTCCCCTGTGGCCGTCCAAAAACTATGATAAAACGTCCTGTATATAACATCCCAAGTCTTCCTTTAAGGCTATACTGCGGAAGTAGCTTCTCTGCTTTTGAAAGATCAGAGTCGGAACCTAAGCTTTTGAACTGAATTTTTATTCATAAGAACTTGAACATCACTAAGTTGGATACTTTTTAGTTACGTCACCTGTTCCCGGCCTACCCCTCTCACTTTTTAGTTTCAAAGCCTATACATGTCTTTATCAAATGTTTCCGCCGCACCAAATAATGGAATGAATTAAATCCTGGGTCACTGAGAGAAGCAGATAACCGATTACCCCACGTAGCTCATGTCGCCATTCAGCTTGAAATTAACCTGCTGCCTTCAGCTGAACTGTCTCCAATCTTTCCTCTATACTTACCATTGCACCTCAGTTTTCTGTTACACATTAACTTCAAAGTATTGAGTTGTTTGTGGGTCTGTTTGATTTTTTTTTTTCATTCTACGTGTTCGTTCTCATTTTCCACTCTACAGTCTGGAACAGAATTCCGTTTGTGGCATCATCACGCACAACTTTAGGCAGAATTAGCTCTGACAGTGAAGATATGTGGGATTCGGGAAGCTGAGCCTTCTTGTTAACCTCTAAGCAAGTAAGGTTTCCACTGTCTTCATTCTGATGGGTACCCTTTGCACATTTTGCCCTTTCACTAAACAATCCATGGCTCCTTTCTGTCACCCACTTAAAGAGGCAAGATGAGTCCATTCATTCATTCAAATTACTATTAACAGCTTCTTTGGTCCTTGCCAAAGCTGGAACACCCATTCTAGAATGAGTGATCACTTGTCATCCCTCAAGAAAGGAGGGGCTCCTAGAGGGTCAGCATGGCAGGCAATCCTCACCTCGCATGGCGGTGCAGGGCTGGAAAGATGACCAACAAGACAGAAATGTACAAAGTGATCTTAGGAGTCAATGAGATGGGCTCCCGGTGGCTCAGTCGGTTGAGCATCTGACTCTTGATCTTGGCTCAGGTCTTGATCTTGGGGTTGTGAGTTCAGGCCCCACCTTGGGCTCCCGGCTGGCTGTGAGTCCTGCTTAAAAAAAAAAAAAAAGAAAGAAAGAAAAAGAGCCAATGAGAAAAAAAACTACAATTGTTCCATGACCTATAAAGTATTTTTGTCCAAACATTACTATCTTGCTGTCAATTATAAATAATAGAGACATGAAAAATATGGTAAAACTGCTATTTATTTAGTACACGGTAATTTAAAACATTGGAAACCTTGAGAATTCAAGTGGGCCTTTTTTGTAAAGCCTTATAAAGGATAGTTCGAACAGTGCTTGTCTTTTATTCATCATTCAACTTCTAACATGGAGTGAGCGTCTTTTCTATGCTTTCACAAATTGTCCTACTCCTTTTAAATTTGGATCGGCTTCCCATATTTTATCGTTCGTGCTTTCGATGCTGTGAAATGGCTCCCAGAGTTCCTTTAATGTAAGTGGGTTTCTTTTCCAGCGTCACATCCTCTGGGACAGCTTCGCCCTTTTCGTCACGACCACCGTCCTTGCTCATGGCAATAAATTCGCCTTCGCTGCATTCCTCAGGCCAGTCTCGAGTGAAGGCAGCGTTCGTATTCCCATAGTCAGCTACTTCCTCTGTCGCTCCATTTACATTGGATTTTCATTTCACTTCCAGCATAATCGCTTGCTGCTTCTTTGCTGCACTTCACATCTTTGGCCAGTTCCCTCATTCAGTCATCCATGTTTATAAAATGTTATGTGGCTTCATCAAGCAGGGGGAAAGGGCCATAGCACAACTACATGCTTTGCTGTCTGCACATGAGCTGAAGAGCATCGACTTAGTGATCAATCACCAACAGGCTTTGAAAGACGTAATATGATGTATATAGTGATTTTTGGGTTGAAGAAGCTAATAACAAAAGTATGTACTTTGTGCAATGATTCACAGTTAACATGCCATGGTAACTGACATTTAAACCAGGTTGCGGGGGGACTGATGTCTAGCTAAGCCATGGTAAACTGAAATTCGTGCATATCAGACCCATGCAGAATGAGAACTGCCTATATACAAATGTTTAAAACATTTTTTTAATGTTTACTTATTTTTGAGAGAGAGACAGAGTATGAGTGGGGGAGGAGCAGAGAGGGAGGGAGACACAGAATCCGAAGCAGGCTCCAGGCTCTGAGCTGTCAGCACAGAGCCCGACGGGGGCTCGAACTCACGAACCGCGAGATCGTGACCCGAATGAAGTCAGACGCCTACCGACCGAGCCACCCAGGCGCCCCTATATACAAATGTTTAAAGGGTCTGAAGCCACTGGTGAAAATAGCTGGGTGGGCAGCGTTCGGCATGGTCCGATCGAATTTCCTACAATCATGGACATTTTCTAAATCTGTGATGCACAATATGGTAGCAAATAGCCATATGTGGCCCTTGTGTATTTCCACTGTGGCCAGATGACTAAGCAACTGAATCTTTAAGTTAATATAATTTAATTAACTTAAAATGTAAAACCCACCTGTGCCTACTGACACGTGCAAGTCTCGTGGGCCAGCAGGCAAAGAAGAGAAAAAAACACAAAACTGACAGATTGCAGTAAGTTCTAAGAGGGAATTTGATAGGCTGCTGAGAAAGGGACTATATCTAAGTCAGGACTTTGTCTAGATTTGGAATGAAGGAGCCAATTCTGATCAGTTAGTACACGACACCCATTGCACACAGGCCCTGCTAAAGACATTTCAATGGTATATGCAGGGCCCCTGGGTGGCTCAGTCAGTTGAGCGTCCGACTTTGGCTCAGGTCATGATCTTGTGGTTCGTGGGTTTGAGCCCCGTGTCGGGCTCTGTGCTGACAGCTCAGAGCCTGGAGCCTGCTTCGGATTCTGTGTCTCCCTCTCTCTCTGCCCCTGCCCTGCTCATGCTCTCTCTCAAAAATAAACATTAAAAACAAAACTCTAATGGTATATGCGATACAGTAGCAAATACTCTCCCTCATCAGACCACAAGTTCTGACTTACTCAAATCCTTCCCTCAGCTCCAGGTAAGTCCTAGGTCAAAAGATAACCGAGTACTCCCTGAATAATGTGTGCATGCGTGCACGCGCGCACACACACACACACACAGACACACTTGTTCTTAGCCTTTGGGTGCCTTAGATGATGATGTGTGATTTGCACGAATAACTATTTCTTCCCCAAGATCTGAAAATCTGCTGTAGAATTTTGAGTGCAAATTAGTTCGTGAATGATTGACAAATGCACAGGGGTGTGGGAAGTGTGGTGGCAAATATTGACCTAATAGCCAGCAGAAGCAATCTGTTCCCTAAAACATGTCCTTCCCAGCATAGTCTGACTCCACACTAGCCCTTAGCCCACAGCTGGAACTTTCCTCTGCTTTTCCTCATCTTTCTACCAGTTCTTGGGCCCAAGTTGCTTCTTGGTTGGGTTCCAAGCCTGCACCCAAGTCCACTCAGATGTGACCCAAAACGTTCTGCAGTCTAAAATATACATAGGGTAAGGAATAAAGGAAGATGCACACTCAGAGCTTGATGAAAGCCAATTTAAATTTTTTTCAATGTTTATTTTTGAGAGAGAGACCAGATCGTGAGCAGGGGAGGGCCAGAGAGAGAGGGAGACACAGAATCTGAAGCAGGCTCCAGGCTCCGAGCTGTCACCACAGAGCCCAGTAGGGGGCTTGAACTCATGAGCTGTGAGATCATGACCTGAGCCAAAGTCACCCAACCGACTGAGCCACTCAGGCACACCAAAGCCAATTTAAATTTAATCTTCACTATACATTATTTCCTCCCCTTTCTTTCCTCTCTTTATCTTTCCCCACACTCCCCACCTCACCCCTCTATAATAGTTTTGTATTGCTGTGTAACAAGTTAATACAAACTTAATGGTACATTTATTATCTCACAGTTTCTGGAGGTCAGGAGTCTGGGAACAGCGTACCTGGGTCATCTGCTCAGGGTCTCACAAGGTTGCAAAGTTTGGGCTGGGTTGCATTCTCATCTGAAGACTCAGCTGGGGGTGAATCTGCTTCCAAGCTCATTCAGATTGTTAAAATAATTCAATTTCTTTCAGCTATAGGGCTGGCAAGTAGACCTGGTGTTTTACCGCTGGAGGCTGGAGGCTGCCCTTGGGTCATAGAGGCTGCCCACAGTTCCTTCCTACAGGGCATCTCCAACATGGCTGCTTATTTTATCAAGCCCACAAGGAGAAACTCTGACCTCAGGGAGGGTCCAGCCCCTCTTTTATGAGTTTTATGACCTGATTAAGTCAGGCCAACTCAGGATAATGTCTCTTTTGATTATCTCAAAATCAACTGAGTTGGGGGGTGCCTGGCTATCTCAGGTGGTGGGGCATGCAACTCTTGGTCTCAGGGTTGTGGGTTCGAGTGCCAAGTTGGGTGTAGGGATTACTTAAAAATAAAATCTTTAAGGGGCACCTGGGTGGCTCAGTCAGTTAAGCATCTGACCTCAGCTCAGGTCATGATCTCACAGTTCATGAGTTTGAGCCCCACGTTGGACTCTGTGTTGACAGCACGGAACCTACTTCGGATCCTCTGTCTCCCTCTCTCTCTGCCTCTCCCCTGATTGCTCACTCTCTTTCTCTCAAAACTAAACGTTAAAAAATAAAACTAAAATAAAATCTTTAAAACAAAAAATTAACTGGGGCGCCTGGGTGGCTCAGTCGGTTGAGCGTCCGACTTCCGCTCAGGTCATGATCTCATGGTCTGTGAGTTCAAGCCCTGCATCGGGCTCTGTGCTGACAGCTCAGAGCCTGGAGCCTGCTTCAGCTTCCGTGTCTCCCTCTCTCTCTCTGCCCCTCCTCAGCTTGTACTCTGTCTCTCGAAAATAAACATTAAAATTAAAAAAAAAAATTAACTGAGTTGGGACCCTAAGTACATCTCCAACATTACTTCACTGTTGTCACATTCTGTTGCTTAGAAGCATGTCACAGATTCTGCCCACACTCAGGAGGAGAGGGCTGCACAGGGCGTGAACACTAGGAGGCAGGAATCATGAGGGACCGCCTTAGGTTCTGTCAGCCATGCCCTCTAAGGCTCTTCCCTCAGCTACAAACTCAACAGACCACATATTCCTCTGGACAGAAGAAAAGTGTAGACACTTGAAATACAGACTTGAAAGTCTTTCAGGACCCGCAGCCCTCGGTCTTCTCAGCCCTGGCCCAGGACCATCCTCAAGACATATTTCCCTGTTCATATGCCAAGTTGCTCTGGGGCTGCAAACACCAATAATTATGATGTACTGACCTGTGCAGGTCAGAATTTTATTAGTGCTCAGTCCATAGGTAAGCTTTCTGTGGCAATATGCCTTTTTTCATCGCGCTCATTTTAGAGTCAAGTTATGACTTCAAGATCAGGTTAGATCATATAATTCAACCGGCAGATGAATTATTAAAGATGCTGAACTTTAACCAGTGTAACCATGCCTTTCTCAAGTATTTATGAGAAGGGAAATGAGTTGACTCAGACTCCTTGCTCCTATGTTTTTCAGCTGGGAGTGGAGCCCAATCATTCCAGTTCAACTCTCCACCATGACCCCCACTCGGAACTTCTGGTCAGAGTACCCTGAAAGGATGCTGCCTCCTCCATGTGGGTTCCAGCAGAGATGAATCCAGAACAGGGCCCGTTTCTTTCTAGATTCTGTGATCCTTCTTTTTCTCCCTTTATTTCCCAAAGCTATACTGTTTGAATCAGACTTTACTGAAGTCCTCCTTTAGTACTCCCTGGATTTCTGAGAAGGGAGCAACAAGGCGCACACACACACACACACACACACACACACACACACTGGATCACAAGGTATGCTCAATGTGACCAAGATGGTGGCACCTGTCTACACTCCCACAGGGCATTGGTTGACGTCCCAACAGTGTGCATTATCCAGCCTTCTGACTTTGCCTATTTGATGGATTAATGTTTCTTTGTTGTTTTAATTTGCATTCACTGATTGATAAAGGGTTTGAGCTCCTCTTCGTATGGTTGTTGACCATTTGGGTTCCTTTTCCTCTAATTGCCTTTTCGTGTCTTTTGCCCGATTTGCAATTAAGTTTTCGATTTTTCTATGTTGATTTCCAGATTTTTTATGTATTTATGTATGAGGTCCTCGTTGGTTTGGGACACTGCAAATACCTTTTCCCAATCCATCATTTGTAATCTTTGTCCATAGCTTCCTTTCAAAAACAGAAAGCCTTCCTATGGAAGTAACCAATACGATTCTTTAATAGTATGATGTGTGTCTTAAGGGTTCTGTTTAAAAGTCCTTCCTCAGTCCCTTATGGGAAATGTATTTTTCCATCCTCTTCTATTTACTTTATGGTTCACCATTCATATTTCGGTCTTTAATCCATTTGAAATTCACCTTTTCATATGAGGTCAGGTAGAAATCTGCTTTTACTTTTCTCCATAGATGTAGACCATTTCCTCAACATCAAATCGCTGCTCAGATCCTGGGGGACAAGCAGCATATGCTGGGGCTCAGATGGCCAAGTGTGGACAGGTTGGGGATGGTGATTGGTATCACTTATAAGTTATACACATTCTGCCTCTGGTTTACTTGGGACTCTTTGGAGGGAACACCTTTGGCCACGACACAGGGAGCAGATCACAAAGGGGATGAACCGAAGCAGAAGAACATGGCGGATGTTACACGTTCTGGGCAGAACTGTTCGTCAACGCATGTGAGGTACCATCACGAACTCCCAGGGAAACTGGGTGAGACATTAACAGCAAAGAAAAGCCCTGCATTACGAGGTAGGCACAAGACCAACCAAGCCATGGTTTATTGCTATTAAGTCGATCCCTTCCATAACCACACAGTTGATGGGATCAGGGAAATAGAACAATGTATGTAAATTGCATTCTCTACTGTGTGGTGGGGTGAAACTACCATTTATTTTCAGGTTCATTAAATAAGAATTACATTCCTGGGAGTAAATTGCAGTTTGAAAAGAAAAAAAATTTTATTCTTGAAACCAAAGCTGTATATGTCCCCTATTCACGTTGTTACGAGTGAAAGATGACTCTATATTTTAGAATTATTTTTCTATTACACAATATTTATACTGTTAAAGGCAAATGGATATGAGACAAGACATTATAATTATAACATTTAATCATGTAAAAATATCACTAAATCACACGTGAACGTGTCTTAAATAAAATAGCATAATGGAAAAAGTAAATTCGGGAAGACATCTTTATCTGCCTTTGAGAATACAGACCAGAAGGCGGAGCGGAGGTCACAGGTGCCTGGGGAAACACAAGAATAAGGGCAGATTAGAAGTATAATAATTGATTTTTTTGACAAATACTTCTTGAATTTGTAACTATAATTTTAAGTGACCTTTTTTTCAAGGAAAATAACTCTCCATCTTGAAGTGCTTTCTCTGCTTTGTCCAACTAATGAAGTCCTATTTGTTTTTCAAATCACACCGCAGAGGTCACCTCCCCAGACAGCCCTCTGTGATTGGCCCTCCAACCCTTCTCCAGGGCTAACAACTCCTCTTCTGAGCTCCTGGTGTGGTGTTAATGCTTCACTGCAATCCTCACACAGTATGATTTGTTTCGGTTTCGTTCTTAATCTGTTTAATCTTATTCATATTTTATTCCTGGTGCTTAGAACAAAACAGCAGGCACCATATAAATGGGTTTTCTTGGGGTGGGGGGGGCCTCGCTGCCTCAGTCAGCAAAGCATGTGACTCTTGATCTTGGGGTCGTGAGTTCGAGCCCCATATTGGGTGGAGATTACTTAAAGAAATGAAAAAATAAATGTCTTTCAAAAAAAATTGAACCGAAATGCCAAGGACTTTCTTTACGTATTGACATAAACTTGAACGTGCCTATGAATCACCTGGGCATTCGTTAACGTGCAGAAAATGGGGCGGTCTGGAGCAAGCCTGAGAGTCTGCATTTCTAATAAGCTGCCACGTGATACAATGTTTTTGAGCCACCGGCCAAGACACGAAGTTGCAGGACTCTAGTCCCCACTGCCAATCACATGCATGAAATATATTTACAACAGGTGGACGGCTGATCAAGAGGCAAACGAATGTGAAAGTTGACTTTTCCAACCGTCAAAGACGGTGGTTCACAAACCAGTTCCACCAGCATCACCTGGAGGGCTTGTTAGAGCACACAGGTGGCTGGGCTCAGCACCCAGTGCTCCCGATGCAGTAAGTCTGGGCCGGGCTCGGGAACTTGCAGTCCCAAAGGGTTCTCAGGTGAGGCTGTCGCTGCTGGTCCAGGGACCCCACTTTGAGAACCTTTGCTCTACAAGTCACTTTGAAGCCATCGTAATCAATGGCCAACTCATCCATAATCGTCAGAATCCAATCACTCGCGCAGCTGATATTAGAGGACCAGATTGGAGCGCCTCAGAATCGTGTGTCACGTGACAATGAGTCGGTGGCCCGTGATATTAGAGATCCGTCCGCACTTGGCTTCCCGGGCCGGCTTCCAGGTCTGAGTCTTGAACCTGTGACTTCCATCCCCTTGGGAGATTCTGAACCTCCCCAAGCCTCAATTTCTCCGTGTCCTTGAACACTTAGCTGCGCAGCCCTGCCCTGCCCACCTACCAGAACTCCCCGAGACCATTCCGACCTTCCAGCTCCCTGGCCCTTTGGCCTCTCTTCTCCAGTAGTACCACGGCGGGTCTTTATCTCTGGCAACCAAAAGACTCTGTCTGAGTCCCTTGAGGGCAGAGATGAGTTTTATTTTTATTTATTCTCAAGCATCTAGAGATACCCCTGGCAAAGAGCAGGTCCTCATTAAATGTTTGCTATTGAATGAATAAAAGTAATAAACCCTGGGCTCCAAATGGCCCTTTAGGCCCTGGCTTTATGCTAATTCTCTAATTTTAGCTGCTTTGAAGTATGGCTAGAATGGGATGCCCCACCAAGTAGCGCTGGTAATGAGAGACTCATAATTCAATGCTGAATACGACTCTCCTGAGACGGATCCGTGGTTGCCGAGCCATAGATGATTTTTTTTTTAATTTTCAGATTTAATGATACATAGAATTATTTTTGCGGGCAAGTATTTTTACGGCTGCTCTTCATCACAAGCTTTATTAAGAAAAGTTTTCCTATAGGGCCTTGCTTTTATAAATAAACTGGGGCATTTAGCAGTGTAAAAGTTTGCATTAATAAGAGAAATCCTTTTGCACTTAGGTGTTTGTTGTTTAGGTTTTCGAAGTTATTTTTTAGTTACTTACAGACGTGTTCCTGGTGACTAGAGTGATAAATCCGGATTTCTCTCCCCGCCCTGCCGCGTCCCAGCTGTGACTTTGGGTGACGCCCCTGGGTTTTCTGGTCTCTACGACGGGGATAAAGCAGCCGGTGTGTATAAGTCCGATACGGTTGCAAAGCCCCTTGTTTATGACAAAAATGGAGTTGTTTTTTCTGAGTGAAGCTGTTTTGCTAGAAGAGGGACGTCAGCTGAGACAGGGCTGGCGTCACCTTGTCACCCACCTTGTCACCTCCTCCGCGGGCGGTTGGGAAGCGCTCAGGACCTCAGCCCCGGAGGGGCCCCGCTGGGGCTCGGTCTGGGCCAGGCCTCACTTCTAGATCTAGAAAGCTCTCCAAAGACCTTGGGGCATTAGCTCCTGCTGCTGTAAAGGCGACTGTTACAGGCAGTGGCAAAAGCCGGGCAGCGATCTTCTCGCTGTCACCACCGGGGCCTCGATCCCTAGCAACGCGCTCTAAGCAACGGGGGCTGGACGCGAGCTCTGGGTTACCCCCCAGCCCCCCACCCCCACCCCCCACACCCCGCCGGCTCTGCTACCAAGTCGGATAAGGGAACAGCGCAACTGAAATTTGAACTTTATTCCTTTCATCTCCTCTTGGCTGGAACAATGGTGTGATTAATCTGTTGGTGGTTTGGAGTATGTTATTTCTTTATTGGCTTATTAAGAGACATTATGCTGTATGCTATTGGCTTCTGAAATTCCCGCAGTAAACCTGTGTGAAATAAATTACTGGCAAAGGCAAACTCCGTCTCTGAGCGTGAATTTGCTTCCCGAAACAAAACAACCGCTCCTACCATATGGCTTTCATAAGAAATACATGAGTTAATGGGTGTCTTTAGAAGAGTGTCTGGCTTATAAGTCCTAATAAATGTTCGCTATTATTATTTTAAGATTGAGCAAAACAAGCACATTTGAAGGAAGGTGTGGGCTTTCTATTTTTTTTTTTTAACGTTTATTTATTTGTGAGAGACAGAGAGAGAGCAAGAGCGGGGGGAGGGGGGCAGATAGAGAGAGAGAGAGACACAGAATCCAAAGCAGGCTCCAGGCCCCGAGCTGTCAGCACAGGGCCTGACACGGGGCTCGAACTCACAAACCGAGAGATCATGACCTGAGCCGAAGTCAGGCACTCACCCGACTGAGCCACCCAGGCGCCCCAGGTGTGGGCTTTCTAACCGTAGCCACAGGCGATATTCGTCCCCACCTGGATCCCCCACCCAGATCACGAGCCCGGAGCGGGTCTTGTTTGGGTAGTTGCCCCGAGTGCTTCCAAAGTTGAGCCTCCCCTCCATCATTCAGCTGGTGGAGTCTCTCCTTTTGTTCACGGCTTCAGACACAGTGCTTCTCCAAGTCGGGTTTTTCCCAACTCTCTCTGTCTTAGGAGTTCATGAGATCTGCACCTCCATGTTCGTGGCAGCCCTGTTCACAATAGCCAAGACGTGGAAACGACCTAAGTGTCCGCCGACAGATGACTGGATAAAGAAAATGCAGTATATGTGCGTGTGTGTGTACATGTATGTATATAAATGATGCACACACACACACTGGAATATTGTTCGGTCACAAAAAAGAAGGAAGTCCGGCCCCATCCAACAACATGGATGAGTCTAGAGGACATTTGCTAAGTGAAATAAGCCAATCACAGAAGGAGAGATAACGGCATGATTCTACTTATATGAGGACTCTAAAATAGTCAAACTCGTAGAAGCCCAGGGTAGAACGGTGATTGCCAGGAGCTGGGGGAAGGGCAAATGGGCAGTTTTGCAAGAAGTAAAGAGTTTCAGTTACGCAAGATGAGTAAGTCCTAGAGATCTGCTGTACTGTGCACTTGAAAATTTAAGAAGGTGGTTCTCATGTTGTGCCCTCACCACAATTTTGAAAAATGATCCATTAGGCTTATACAGTGTTTTGATTTACGAAGGGCATTCTCAACTGTCCTCTTTTAGTCTCCCAAACAATTGTTATCTCTCTTTCACGCCAAGGAAATGATCTATAAAGAGGCAGAGAGGTTGAAGGATGTGCTCAGGGGTCTATGAAGAGGGAAGGATGGGAGGCAGAAATGGGGCTCTGGTCTATGACTCAGAGTCCTGAGCTCACATCCCAAAACCACCCCGCGTTACAGCACAAGTCATGACCTGTGGACATATCAAGGCTGTAAACTCATCTGTTTTCCAACATAAAGATTCAGATATTGACTAATAGCCCTCATTGGAATCCACCAAAACTTCCTCTGCTATTCCCTTTGCTCACTGTATAGTAGAGGTTGCTACTCACCGGAAGTATCGCCATTCAGGGGTAGGGGCAGGTGGGGAGAGAGGAGAGAAAAATCAGGAAGCCAGGCTGGGCAGAACAGAACTAAGGATTAAAGGGGGTGGTTTCAGTTACCCTAACAGTCTGAGCCCCACGAATTAAGGACAAGTAGGTAGTCGTAATAGCCCACAGGCTGGGATTTTGGCCACACTCAGAAGCTTGGGCGGGGTTGGCTTCTGTCCTTAGGCACACTGCCTCCTGTGGCTGCGTGGCCTAAGGCCAGGAGCACTTGCCCAAAAGCGCACCAGCAGGCAAAGGCAGGAAAACCAGCTAGAAGCCCAGGTTGCCTGAAAATGCCCTATCAGGAAGCCGGAACTATTTTCCAGAGTCAAGGTGTTGCCATGGTAGATAATGGAGGTAATGAAGAAAAGGTGAAGTTAATGGCAAACCAGGGATAGAAGCCCCGGAGGGTGTCGTGATAATGCAGCAGCCTGGCCCATAGGCTAAACACTCAGCACCTGGGAAATCTCAGGCGAGCCTTCTGGGTGAGGAGAGACGCTTGGCCCTGTTGCCCCAATGGGCGACCTCCAGGAACAGAAGGGCCCTGGTGACCTGTCGCTGACCACAGCTACACGAGAGAACCCAGCTGCCACCGTGCCCAGCCTACAGAGCAAACCCAAAGAACCGTGAGGTAAGTAAATGGCCGTTGCATTAAGGCACCAAGTGCCTTTGGGTGTTTGGTCCACGGCAACTGGTAACGGATCCAGGGAACAATTATGGCAATTCAAATATGGACTAGATATCATATGGTATCGGGACCTTATTAACTTTCCTAAGTGTGGTAAGTTGTGATTATATACAAAATATATCCTTATTTTTAGGAGCTACAGGAGTGATATGTGATAACACCTGCAGCTTTCAAGAGATTCAGCAAAAAATATAGGTCGCTTGATAAGTAGAGCCAACATGGTAAAATGCTGTCAATTGTTGAATCTAAGTGATGGCTAGGGTGACTGTTGCATACTTCTTTTTCAACTTTGCTATATATTTGAAAATTTTCACAGTAGGAAGTTGGAAAATAAACTGTTGAAAAATCACCCATATTCCACACTAAACACATATTTAGAATGAAATCGTTCTTACAATTGGCTTTTGAAGTTGGTTATGAGTAATCATTCAATTACCCTTTGCTTATAATGTCTTGCCTCTTTTCAAAAACACTCAGGAATGCCATGGGGAAGAAAATCTAATTTACGAGTTGTTTTCAAATGCACAGAAATTTCTACAAAATTTATGAATTTTTGTGCACCAAATTTGTTTACCAAATTTAACAAGGTGGCAGATTAAATCTCGCGGCCATTTAATAGAATGCTTATTAGTTGATATTTTTTAATTTGAGAGAGAGCAAGCAAGGAAGAGAGAGCAGGAGAGAGTGAGTGGGGGAGGAGCAGAAGAAGGAGAGAGAGTGAGGGGGAGAAAGGGAGAGAGAGACAGAGAGAGAGAGAGAGAGAGAGAGAGAGAATCTTAAGCAGGCTCCACACACAGCACAGAGCTCAACACGGGGCTCGATCCCATGACTGTGAGATCATGACCTGGGCTGAAATCAAGAGTCAGACACTCAACTGACTGAGCCACCCAGGCGCCCCTATTAATTGACTTGACTTGGCAGTTTGATTTGTCCATTTGGGAGCCGGTCATTTTCCTCAGCCCTAGAAGGCTTATCATGGGCTGTGTACGAATAGTGGGTAAAGGACATGGCCATCAGCTCTGTTCCTTAATCACCTGTGAGAAGAAGCCAAATACTTCTGTTGACAGAGGCCATAGAGAGAGTCATTTCGTGTCAGGGACCAGGGAACCCTGGAACTGTGCTCATGGGAGCCAGACAGACCTGCGTTCAAATCCTAGGTATGCTATTTTCCGGGAAGCCTCTTAACCACTCCGAGCCCCACCCAGACTGAGGTTTAAAATGAAGTTAATAATGACTATGTGACTAGATTGTCATGGTGACAGACTGAGAGAATCGCCTGTGAGGGCCTTGTGTGTTAGTTCTTGAGCCGCCATGGTTTTATTTCCTTGAAATCAAATGAGTGCGGAGAAGGAAGACATCTGTTGGGGTTTTCCGCTCAGCCCGCATGGGTCTTGGTGGGCTTGGGATGGAACCCTACAGGAGGGTGTGCAGCAGCACCTTCCAGATCAGCACAGTCCAACCCAGCAGGAGGGGGGGCCGGTCCCCCGGGGAAGCCTCAATAAATGGCTGCCAAATAAATTAATGGGACTTGGCACTACAATCTACACTCCTTGGAGGAGTATTGCATTTGGGCGATGGTCCGGAGGCAAGAGCTGGGATGTTGCTAGCAGAAGGAGCGAGAACACAGCCACTTAATTAACCCCGTCACCACTAGGGTTGCCATTAGTCCAGATGATATCTATGTGCAAATTAGATAAAGGTACACCTTCCCGGGGACGCTCTACCTTACACGTTGGAAAATTGCTGAAATACAGTGAATCTTTTTTAGGCCAACACAATTTATTATTGTCTGCTAGGAAATTGTCATAATAAATACACAAATTAATTATACCTACCTTGTGAACTATGGGTAGGCATGTTATTTACTTGTCTATGGCAATACCGTGGAATTCACATCATCTCTTCCCTGAGCAGCTGGGAAAGTATAAAGTGTCAGTAAAATGTAAGAGACGGATGGGACCAAACTCAGAAGAAAGGAAAAGCAGAATCGATAAAAATATACATACCCTCTCTCTCTCTCTCTCTCTCTCTCTCTCTCTCATAAAACGATTCCTTCTCAGACCTTTTTGGGCACAGACCAGCATTTGTTCCTGGTTTTATTTTTGACCTTCCTGAAAAAAAAATACATTTTAGTTTTCATTCCTTTTTTTTTTTAATGTTTATTTGTTTTTGGAAGAGACAGAGGGTGAGCAGGGGAGGGGCAAAGAGAAGAGGGAGACAGAGCCTGATGCAGGGCTCGAACCCGCAAGCCATGAGATCATGACCTGAGCTGATGTCAGCCACTTAACCGACTGAGCCACCCAGGCGCTCCATTCATTTTTGTTCCTATGGAGCTGTGACCATTCCCAAAAGACGACAGAAAGCAGCCTAGCTGAATTCAGCAGTTTCCCAACGTGACCCAACCTCACGATCACTTGGGAAGCCATCGGGGAAGAAAAAGTAACAGAGAAAGAAACAACACAGACCCAAGCTTCTCACTAGCTTTGGGATGCAGCGGTCTAAGTAAACAGTCCAGTAGGAAAAGATAAGACGGTGATGTCACCTGGAGGCCCTGAGCGCCTTCCTCTCACAACTCCCCTTCCATTTCCTCTCCAGAACCAGCTGGGCTGCCGACGGAGTCTGGTGGCACCTAGAGCCTCAGCTGGGACAGGGATCTCTAAGCTAGGGGTCTGCAAAATGTGGTGCCAACACTCCAGGAGTCATACAAGACCGTTCACTGGGGTGCAAGAAGAAAACCGTATTTATACTTTCTCATCTTCTAGTGTATTGTACACTTGCTACATTAAGTGATTTATTTGTTTATTTTTAGTTTTTGTTAGAGAGAGCATGCACGAGTGGGGGAGAGGGGCAGAGGGAGAAAGAATCCTTAGCAGGCTCCGTGCCCAGCGCAGAGCCTGACTCGGGGCTTGAGCCCATGACCTTGAGATCTTGAGATCATGACGTGAGCTGAAATCAAGAGCCAGATGCTCGAGCAACTGAGCCACCCAGGTGCCTCACGTGATCCATGTATTTAATTTATAAGTAAATGCATGTGATATTTTTGACTCGTGAATGGAATGGTACACGTATGTAATTTCTAAGTGAGCACGTTGATGTACATAAGTATGTATGCGTTTCTGAGGATGCTGAAATTGTTTTTACAAAGGAAGCTCGTACCTGCCATCCCAGAGGAAAGGATGATCACAGGACTTTGTTTTCCAGTGAACCAGGAGACAAAAGACAGAGCTACCTGGCCCCAAATTAGAACCCTACGTATCCCTGGGGAGGAAGTGTGTTAAGGTTTTCAGAGAAAGAGAACCAATAGAATGTGTACATATGCAGAAAGAGACTTATGATAAGGAATTGGCTCATGCGATTACAGAAGCTGGCCCACGTCCGGGGGCGGGGAGCCCAACGCCAGGAGGCTGCTATCGAGCCAGGAAGATCCAATGTCCCAGTTTGGCCCGCAGGCAGGAGAATCCTCTTAACCAGGGGCGGGTTCAGCCTTTTGTTCTGTTCAGCCCTTCAACTGGTTTGGTTGAGGCCCTCCCACGTTAGGGAGGGCAATCTGCTTTCCTCAGTCTACCCATTTAAATGCTTACCCTCACAGAAACACCCAAAATCGTGTTTGACCAAATGTCCGGGCAGCCATGGCCCAGTCAAGCGGGCACATAAAGCTAGCCACTCCTGTTCCCCGACACCACCTTCAAACTTCCGCATCGTCATTTTTTCTTTGCGCCGCTCCCCAAGGGGCCACGCTGCCCCCTTTCCCCGAAGAGGGAGACCGGAGAGAACTTCTCCATAAACATTGGGTTAAGTTTTCAAGTCACCCAGAGCTTTGGTGTAGCTCAGAGCAAGCTTTGCAGACATTTCACGCAGATTCTCTTTCTCAGGAACAGAAGGCGCAAAATACGTTCTAATGAAAAATGTAGAAGTGATAATAGGAACGAAATCTTCTGAAGTTGCTGACGCATAAATCCTTTCCAAGACGTGTGTTACCTGCCTCTGTGAGTATTAACCTAGGCGGGCCCACTGGCTCTTTCTTCTGCCAAAGGCTTCCTCCCCCAAGAGCTTACCTGAGGGTCCACCTTACCCCATCGGTTGGGGGACGGAGTCTTGCCGCCCCCGAGGTGGGGGTTGGGGGGAGATACCAACAGGATCACCTGACGGCAGAAGACGACCTCTCAGCAAATAGAGCCCAGTAACCCCAGAGAGGGAGACCAAAAGCCCTAGGTGAGGTAGCCTCTAGCGAACGACATTAAATGGAAGAGGCATCTGGCCTCTAACTGAAAAAGAGAATCAAAGGGAAGACTTAGAGAAATGTGATTTCAGCGTCAGAAAAAGATTTTCTGGAGCTAAAGTCAGACGCGACAAATGATTTCTAAGTTTTAAAAAGAGAACATGTGGGTTTTGTTCGCTGGCCTATGTTCCTGCTCGTTACACGCTTACACAAATATTCAGTGGATAAATGAATAGAAGTCAATAGGTAAAACGGAAGAGGCAAGGGGAACCAACGAGAAGAGAATCAGTAGCCTCCGAGTAGACCAAAGATGCCAAAACAATGAAGGAAGCGAAAATCAAAATCCCAAGGAGATACCACTTCACACCCAGTAGTTTGATGGCTATTATTTTAAAAACAACAACAACAAAAAATACAAAAAGAACAAAGCAAAACCAAACATAACGAGTGTTGGCGAGGATGTGGAGAAAATGGAATCCTTCCGCGTTGCTGGAGGGAATGTGAAATGGTGCCACCAGTTTGGAAAGCAGTTCGATGGTTCCTCAAAAATTAAACATAGAGTCAGAAGACCTGGGATTCCCCTTCTGGGTTTACACCCAAAATAAACGAAGGCGAGGATTGGAGCAGGTGCAGAACAGCATTAGCCACAACAGTTCAAAGGTGGAAGCGCCCCAAGTGTCCACCAACAGATGAATGTATAGCCAAAGTGTGGTCTATCCATACAATGGAATATTATTTAGCCTAAAAAAGAAAGGAAATCCCAACACATACTACAACATGGATGAGCCTTGAGGGCGTTATGCTCGTTGAAAGAAGCCAGACACCAAGGGGCAAATACTATATGATCCCGCTTAATGTGAGGTATCTAAAAAATTTTTAAGTAAGCTCTGCATCCAACGTGGGGCTCAAAATCACAACCCTGAGATCGAGAGTCACATGCTCTACAGGCCAAGCCAGTCAGTCACCCCCCCCCTTTTCTTTAATATAAGTTTTTTGTGAGGTACCTAAAAGAGTCAAATTCATAGAGATGGAAAGTACAATGGTGGTGGGGGCTGGGAGAGTGAATTGTTTAATGGGCATAAAGTTCCAGTTTGGGACAATGAAAAAGTTCTGGAGGAAAACAAATACCAAAGCAGAATGTAGGAGGAAGAAGATAGGATACATGAAGACAAGAGGCTGGGGACTCTAGTATGTAAGTAACAGTTCTAGAAGCAGAAAGAGAACAAAAGGGAAGTGAATAATTAAAGAGATCATAAAAGCATGATTTTCCTGTTCTGAGGAAAGACAAGTCTGCAGACCGAAAGGGTCCACTGAGGTGCAGATAGGATTAATGAAAATCAAAGGCCCTTTCTTGGCAACGTCTTGATAACATTCCTGAGTTGCATCCAGAGGCACAGAGACAATCTTAGGAGCCTTGTTCAGACTAAAATTTGTACTTCAGTTACAAAGGCAGAAGAATCAGACAGCCATCAGATTTCTTATAAGCAACATTTAAAATTAGAAGGATGTTAAATAACATCCATAAATGATGGGGCAAGAAAGAACTACAGTTGAAGAACCCAACAGCCAGCCAAGGTGGCATTGAACTGCCAGGCTGACATATACATGGTAATAGGTGTGCGATATATAAACAGCAAACACACCAAGTGCTTACTGTGTTCTAGGTGCTCTATCAGCAGGACAGACAATACTCCTTTAAGCCTCCCAACTACCCGAGGGGTAAATACTTGTAGCATGATCCCAATATTACAGATGAGGAGATACACAAAGAAATGACGACAGATGTCTGCGATCACGCAACCCGGAAGCAGCAAAGCCCAAATTCAGATGCTGGTGTTCACACGTGTACATCGTTCTCCCATTTCTAAAATTAGTGGTCTTCAGGGCGTCTGGGTGGCTCAGTCGGTTAAGCGTCCAACTTCGGCTCACGGTCCGTGAGTTCGAGCCCCGCGTCGGGCTCTGTGCTGACAGCTCGGAGCCTGGAGCCTGCTTCGGATTCTGTGTCTCCCTCTCTCTGACCCTCCCCTGTTCATGCTCTGTCTCTCTCTGTCTCAAAACTAAATAAACATTAAAAAAATAAAAAAAAATAATTAGTTGTCTTCATGACAGGTCGAGAAAGGGCAGGGGGAGGAAAGTGTGCGGGGTGGGGGCTTGGGGACAGAAGAGCGGCCGGTGGGAAAGAATGCATATTGTAATACACATGGGGCACATCAAACACAAAATGCTGTAAAACAGTTCGTTGCAAATATATAAAAATTGAAGGTACATATTGAGAAGTAGTAGAAGGAGCTCACACGAGAACACAAATTTGATCCTGAACAGTCTGGGAGTCACTTTACTCTTGGATTTCTGTTATTTCAACAGAGGGTCTGTAATCGCGCGTTCAAAGAGGACAAGAGTTCTGACTTGGGGGACAAGACTGTCTGGCTTCTGATTCTCCTTCTAGTTACTTAGCCGTTGTGATTTGGGGCGGCTTTGGGGTGTTTCACTTTGAGGGAAAGGAGTTGGGGTCTCCAACCTCTGCCCCCATCAGTCATCAGCTGCGGCCGCCCCAGAGGGATGGGTGCTGTGACCTCTCCTGATGTGAAGTGGCTGTGGCTCCAGCAGCCCGTCAGTAGAGCTCACACAAGGTCGCTGGTGGAACTGGGGAGTTAGCTGCAACACTCACGGGAACCGGAGAAGTAGCCCGTGGAACCAGGAAAGTGTCTCCGAGGAAATTTGGGCAGAACACTGAGACATCCGTATGTTCTTTCTCTCCCCTCACCACAAACACAGAGGCGAGCAGTTGGAAGAGGGAGATCGGGGGATGGTGACGCTACCAAGAGACCTAGCGTGCCGGCTTTTGGCTTTGGAGGTTGAGACGCTGCTCAGGTTCCCGACGGAACATGCGTGTTTCCAGCGGAAAGTGGGAAAGGATGACAGCCAAAAGGTCTTCCCCGCCAGCTTCTGCATTTTTGTAATTTCTTCATGTGGGAAGGGACACTCCCAAGCAAACTTCCCCTTTCAGCTCATCAGCCAGAACCGGAAGAAATGCTCACCCCCCACCCCAAACCAGTCAGTGGCCAAAGGGAAGGAGGTCCCCCATGCTGATTTAGACTAATCAGGAGTCATCCCCTGGTGCTGGGGCTGAGACTCCTTGTATCAGCAATGCCGTGGCTGGTGGGTTGGCTGTCAGCCGTCCTTGCCGTTACCCTGTCCCCTAATTGAGACCATGGGACTAATGGGGGTGATGCCATCTGAGGAGAGAGCAGGTAGGAGTCGATTCAGTTTTATGCCCTAGTCTCAGGAGTCACGAAGCCTCACCGCTGCTGTTGTTTGTTCGAAGTGAGCTGTATTCAATAGCTCTCAACCAGAGCCAAGGTCAAGGATTTCCGGGCCTGCGTTAAACCTACCACACAGGACAAGGATACAATTGCCCGGGAGCTCCCAGGCCAGGGATACAAGTTCCTTCAGTGCAGTTACAGGATAGAAAGGATCCCCGAATAATCTACCCACAGAAGGAGTCCAGGCGCGCCCCCAACTGGAGAGGGGCAAGCTTCACTCAACTTCACCTCCCCCCAAGTCGCCCAGCTGATCAAAGAGAGGAGGAATTGGTCGTGTTTTTCCAGAAATTCATGTTTACCGTTCCCTCTGGGTTTCTCACATTCTCTAGCTGGCATCCCCATGCTACCAAATTTCCTGGAGCCCTACCCAAGCAGGTGCAAGCTACCGCATTATTCCTGGCGTTTACTGCAAACCCCAGCGATCCAAGGTCACCTCTGCGGACTGGTCTCTGCTAGCCGGCCCTGGCCTCAGGGCTGCCCACGGCCCTTCAGGCACCTTCTTCTCTCAAATCTATACCCTGCCTGTTTCCAAAGGCTCTGAGGCTCCTCATGTGGGGTAACTAGACAATAAAGAGACCCAGTGACAAAGGAAACCGAGAATTATTGTGCAGCTCTAAGCTTCCAGGCAGGGACACCAAAAAGGCAGAGCTTGGTTTACATTTTTCTTTTCTTTTTTTTTTTTTTTTTTTTTTATTCCTCTTCGGAAGCAAACTTTTTGCCGAAAGTAAGCTCGTTTACCACAACAGTCGACACACGTTTAACTCCAGTTATGTAACAGTCATTGACTGTCTGCATGATGGATTCTTGAATTGACCCTTTATAAAGATTAAAGATACACTATGCCCATTAGGCTGTCTCTGCCAATATTATGTGTCTTAAGTGAGTCTTGCTTAGGTTCCTTCTCTGAAAAATTTATTGAGTATCTTCAGTATGTTAGACACTGTGCCGGCTGCTAAAATAGCAGTCAGTTCATCCTGGAGCCCTCTAAGACAGTACCTCTCAAACTTGAGTGCACAAAGCGATCCCCTGGGGAGCTTGTTAAAACTCTGGGCCCATCTCTAGGGTTTCTGGTTTGCTAGGTCTGGATCGGGCCCAAGCATTTGCATTTCCAACATGTTCCCAGGTGATATTAATGCTGGGTCCAGGGCCCACACTTTGAGAACCATTCCTCTTTTTTTTTTTTTTTTTTTTTTTTAAGATTTTGTTTTTAGGTCCTCTCTCCACACTAAACACGGGGCTCAAACTCACAACCCCAAGATCAAGAGTCGTACGCTCCACCGACTGAGGCAGCCAAGGTGCCCCGAGAACCACTACTCTGAAGTCACCTGTGAAGGTATGTATGCTAAGACGCGGTTTGAAGTTTGTTAAACACTTTGGATGTGAGATTTGAGAGAGGAGGAGTGGAAGAATGCACGTGCATCCGAGGAAAATTAAAAGGAGGGCTTGGTTTCTAGCTACGTGGAAAATGAATTCACTTCATGAGCAGTGTGGGAAATAGTGGGGCCCGTTACAGGACGAGCGGTGGTTTTTCTCAGCCGAGAACTTGGGATCTTTTTAAAAAATGGATAAGGTCCTAAAGTTGCTGCCACACAGCATGGAAGAGAAGTATTTAGGCTGAAAATCGTTTGAAACATCTGTTTCCTTCGTAGCTTAGTCCGCACGAGAACCCCACTGCTGCCTCTAAGAATGTTCTAGCTTTATGAACAATGTCACCTTGATGGACGTGTGGGGATGAATTAAGTGCAAAATGCACTTCTGCGGTCATCTGATGGGAGGTTAAAACATTCCAGTGCTTCCTTAGCACACGTTCTCCAGGTAATTCTCACGAATCCATCATTTGCTATGCAGACCTCAAAGCAGTTCGTTGAAATACAGAGATTTGGTGCTAATTCAAAAATCTGTGAGTGTATTTATGAAAATGCTTGAAAGGGACCACTAGGGCGAATGTGACTCCTTTTCAAAGGACCCTGGGTACGTTTTGAAAAAAAATCACATTTTTGAATTTGCACTCTCTTTTGATCTCTGCTGAAACACACAAATATCAATTTAAGGAACCAGGTTTCCAGCTAAAGACGGTGCATTAAAATTCAGCACTTTACTCGCTTCCGTTCCAAAGCCCCCTAGGCTAAGAATAGGGATTTTGTTTTCAGTTGCATTGAGATACAATTGACACGCAACGTTGTGTGAGTTTAAGGTGTGTGACGCGATGATTTACGTCACCTCGTTCCTTGGCTCTCTGACTCTCTCTCTCTCCTGCCTTCCTCTTTCATCTGTAAGGACCCTTGGGAATACACTGGGCTCACCTGAGTGTCCGGGGTCATCTCTCCGTCTCAAGGTCCTTAGCCACGTGTGCCGAGTACCCTTTTGCTGTGTAAAAGTGACATATTCTCAGGCTCCAGAGCGGAGGGTGAGGACACCTTTGGGAGCCATTATTCTGCTTATCAGCCATGTCTCATCACTCTCAGTGAAACCCTCGGTTGACAAGCCCCACTCACTGGCTCACGACTTTTGCTCCTCTCTTTGCCGCCGTGTCTTAAATATCAGCAGACAGTTTAGATCTCTAAAGACAGTTAATATGTGTAAAGTACTTGAAAGACTTTCTGCCAGACAGTAAGTGCTATAAAAATGTTAGCTTTTATGATTGGATATTATGATCATCAAAGGAAACCTTCTAATGTGAAAATTCAAGAACAAAGCAATCAGGCAGAGGGAAAAAACTGGGGGGAAAAGACAGCGTAGGAAGATGAAAACATACAAAAAAAAAATCTGCCATTAACATTTCCTCAGAGAGAAGAAAGAAATCGTATCCGGGGCACCTGGGTGGCTCAGTCACTTGAACGTCAGACTCTTGATTTCAGCTCAGGTCATGATCCCAGAATCGTACTGAGCCCCGTGTTGGGCTCCTCACTGAGTGTGGAGCCTGCATGAGATTCTCTCCCTCTGCCCCTCTCCCCTGCTTGCATGTGTACTTTTTCTCTCTCTAAAAATTTTAAAAAAAGAAAGAAAGAAATCCTATCTATGAAATGAGAACTGGACACTATCAAAATGAAGGGAAACAGCCAGAAAATAAGTGTGTGCTTTCAGAAATTCAAAATATCTGAAGCATATGAAATTGCCACTTTTTGAGATCGAGAGCCATCAAATATTAGCCATTTCATATGGTTCAACCTAACATGAACACAGAAACCAAAAGCTCAATAGAAGAAAACGCTGAGAAAATTTCGCAGTAGAACAGGAAGGTAAAGACGTGGAAAATAGAAATGATGTAAAAAGCATCTCTCCACGAGGTCCAACAGATGAGGTCAAAGAGATGCTCACAGGAGCTTCGAGAGGAAAAGTGGGGGTAGAAACAACCTCATGCCAAAGATCAGAAGTTGAAATGCTTGGAGCTTCTCAACAGAAACCACAAAAGCTGGAAGTACTAAGCAGTCCCCTCTTATCCGCAGTTTCGTTATCCGCGGTCTGGGTTACCCAAAGTCAACTACGCTCTGGAAACAGATCCTCCTCCTTCTGATCTATCGGCAGAAAGTCAACAGGAGCCTAAGGCTGCGTCCCAGCGCCCGCGACGTTCACCTGGCTTCATCGCCTCACGCAGTTGTTTTATTATGTCACCTCATCACAAGGAAAAGGGTGAGTACAGCGCGTTCACGGGAATGTGCTTTGATTACGGTATATTGTTAGAATTGTTCCATTTTATTATTCTTGCTTCTCATCTCTTACTGTGCCTAACTTAGAAATTAAACTCTATCCAGGTATGTATGTATAGGACAAAACAAAGCGCGTCTAGCGTTCGGTACTCGGTGTGGTGTCAGGCATCCACCAGAGGTCTTGGAACGAATCCCCTGCGGATAAAGGGGAACTACTGTTTCAGGAACGAAGCCTTTCAAATGTTGGGAGAAAACAATTGCCAATTAACAGTTCTGCAGCCAGCCAAGTTTGGAGTTAAGTGTGAATGATGTATGCTGAAGACATTTTCAGACTGGCAGAACCGCAAAAACTTCTTTCCTATGCGTTATTTCTCAGGAAGTTACTGGAAGACAGGCTCCCACCGCCCCCCGCCCCCCGCTCCAACTGAGGGAGTGGGTCCCAAAGAAAGAAAGATGGGTCCAGGAAAATTCTGGAACTGGCGATAAAGGTGCGGCTAGTAGCAGGAGGACTGGGCTTAAGAGAAAAGCAAACATATCTTAAAACAAGGTTTTACAATACGTTGTAAATAACGTAACAGAGAAAACCCTCTGGAGCGGGGGGTCTCATACTTGCACGCAAATTGCCTGGAGGGTCTGTTGAAGCAGCCCACCCTTCCTGGGCAGTAATCGTTCTGTGTATATGTTGTGGAGAGATTCAGAGGTTCACTGGGGGAAGAAACGGAAAGGTTGAAAGTGGTTGTATCTGCAGAAGAAACTCTGATAATCACCAAAGCCGGCCCTGCCAGAAAAATATCTGGCCCTTTAAACCCTTGGTCAACAATGCTATGGCGGGTGAGCCAGCTGCCTATTGTTGGGAATGCAGTTTTCCTGGCACACAGCCACACCCATTTGTTTGCGTATTGTCTCTGGTCGTTTTTCCACCATGAGGGTAGACTTTGGTCGTTGGGAGGGTCCCTGTGGCCTGCAGAGCCTAAAATATTCACCATCTGGCTCTTAAATTAATCTTTATGTATTTTTGAGAGAGAGACAGAGCCCAAGCAGGGGAGGGGCAGAGAGAAAAGGAGACACAGAATCCGAAGCAGGGTCCAGGCTCCAAGCTGTCGGCACAGAGCCCGACGTGGGGCTCAAACTCACCAACCGCGAGATCATGACCCGAGCCAAAGTCTACTGCTTAACCGACTGAGCCACCCAGGCGCCCCCATTTTGAATATTTCTTAAACATTTCTTCATTTCTTAAACATTCCTTCATTTCTTCTCCATCATGAGCACAGGGACATACATTTTAAAGCTTTTTAAAAAAATTTTTTAACGATGATTATTGAGAGATAGAGACAGAGCACGAGCATGGGAGAGGCAGAAAGAGAAGGAGACACAGAATCCGAAGCAGGCTCCAGGCTCCGAGCTGTCGGCACAGAGCCCGGCGCGGGGCTCGAACTCACGAACTGCGAGATCATGACCTGAGCTGAAGTCAGAGGTTTGACAGACTCACCCAGGTGACCCTACCCTCTGGCCAGCATGTCTATACCTGAAACCAATACAATATTTCTGACGATGATTGAACAAGAATAATTAGAAAGTCAGTGTTCATCAAACTGAAAACTAAAGTAAAGAAAACGCAAAGACCAAAAACTGAATGACTGCAGAGTCCTAAAATCTCAGCCCTGGAAGAGATCACCCGCGACTGCATTGTTTTACACGGGAGGAGACTGGGGTGCGCGCCCCGACACTGGTCCCAGGTCCAGGGATGGTGGGGGACCTTGGAGCACGCCCCCACAGCTCTGTCTTCACCAGGCCGCTGCTATCTACCCCCCCCCCCCCCCCATCTAGCGCTGTGTTTCAGTGGCTTTCCATCTAGGCGGGTCATAAGAAGTCGCTAGAGTAAGGTTTTGGGAATGCAACTTGGTGTGCGACTGGGGTCGCGGGGCGCTGTAATTCAGCGTTCCACGACGCAAGCCCAGAGCCCTGAAAGTCATGCAGAACTGACCATTCCAAACTTCAAGATCACAGAGGATGCACAATCAATGCTCTGTTATAGGCGAACCGCTGTAACGAGTGGATCCAGAATGTAACGGCTCGTGCAGATTCCCAGAACACTTTGTTTCTCATTCCCAGAACACTTTGAAGGGGTAGGAGTGGAGGGACAGGAGGGGGTGCAGCGTGCAAGGTTGGTGGGGACAGGGGAGGGAGGGGCTGTGCTCTGCACAGTCACGGGGGCGGGGGGGGTGGGCCGCGCTGATGGCCGCACGGTCATCTTCAGCATGTGGCTTCCAGCCCCACGGCAGCTGCCACGGTTCCCGCCAGTAGGAAGTGAGGAGGGCCGTGGGGGAGTATGTGATGCTCAATGTCACTTCTGCTCCAGTTCCAGTGGCTAGAACTTGGCCACATTCCCACACCTGGGGCAAAGGCAACTGGGAAATTTGTGCATATCTGAAAAACCAGGGAACATAGGACAGGCTTACTTTATTCATTCATTGTTTAAATGTTTATTTATTTTTGAGAGAGAGAGAGAGAGAGAGAATGCACAAGCAGGGGTGGGGCAGACAGAGAGCAGGACAGAGGATCCCCCGCAGGCTCTGTGCTGACAGCAGAGAGCCTGATGCGGGGCTCGAACCCACGAACTGGGAGACGATGCCCTGAGCTGAAGTTGGACGCTCAACCGACTGAGCCACCCAGCGCCCCAGGAAGGGCTTACTTTAAAACAATATTTTGTATACATTTTCAAATAACACGCTCGATATGTTTTCTCCGACTTGCAAACACCGGTCTTCCCCATTCTTGTTGCTAAAGATGACATTAGCCACCAACGCTGGTAAAGCAGCATGGCCTTGGTATCACCTACCTCCTTCCTCCACCGGAAAGTGGAAATGAGTCACGGGGGTGTTCTGCAGGTGCCTTTTGTCCCGCCTTAACTGTCAAAGACACTGAGTCGTTGCCTTAGAAGGGCAGTTTCACTCGACAACTTGGGGGCTGAAAATTAGCAGGCGGGGCTTTTCGTCGAGACTTGAAAAGGACATAGTCTGTCCAAGGACCCGACCTGATCGGAGGCTAAAACACTAAAGCATCAAAAGCCATATTCACCCGCTAGCCCTGACAGGGAATGGCCGGGGATGAAGCGAACTACTTTTCTCTTCCACACCTGCCATAGTTCAGACGTGGAGACAACCCTGACCCCAGGTAACGCGCATGTGGCTGCCTCCACTGCTCACGTGAGCATATGCGTCCTGGATCCTGCAGCAGAAAACTCGCTGTCACCTCCGTCTTGCATAAACTGGCCGGGGAGGGGCGGGATCCACGAGCCGTGTCTGCTACTTGGTTTGCTCTCCCAGGCCTTGCTGATGACCCCAGTGCGGGGTGCGGTCGGGCGGTTCCCTACAGGCATCACAGATAAATGGCACTTGCCTTAAAATACTGCCTGAGCCTGTCCTGTCCTCATCCAGGGGCCATTCACTCGCTTTTGTAGTAAAAATGCTTTGATTCATCATCGGCTTCGGGGAGATGTTCGCTTTGATTTACAAGTTCCTGCCATCTAGTGGCCACGTTAAGAACCCATCGTCTCTTTGGAACAACGATCCGATCCTTGAAATGTGAGCTGGTTTTTAACTGCCTAATGCACGGTAGATGCTCGAAACTATTTGATGCGAAGCGTAGTTCAACCAAAAGTTTCAAGATATGGTGTATGAAACACACAAGAATGTGAAAGAAAGTGGACGGAATTGGTGGCTAAGCTCTTGTCTGTGTTCTAGTCCAGTAAAGGTCTCTGCTCAGAGAGGTTTGTCTGGAGACCCGGGTGGAGGGGCGGGGGGAGGACTGGACTACCCCAGCGGCTTTGACATCTGTCTGCATATTACCATCACCTGGGACCTTTTAAAAATCCCAAAGCCCAGGCCACATCCCAGAGCAATGTCCTGCATTTACACACACACAAAAATGTACTTTATTTAAAGCAAAACAAAGGCAGGAAAATCCAAATTTTTCTGATTATATGAGGTACGATTATTTACTTTGTGAAAGGCTTCCTCTCTTTTATGAAAAATTCACCACAAGATTTCTTAAGATAACTGACTCCTTTTCTATATTGTAAATTAGTCAGTTAAAAAAAAAAAAACAGTTGTATATTCACCTACCTTGCAACCCTTCTTTAGGTTAAAGCTAGGCACATCAAAATATTTGTCCGAGTCATTGGCTCTTTAGGTTTGTACTTGTCCATCCAGCAGACAAGCAAACAGAAAGAGGAACTTTCCAAAACCCAGAGAGGCTCCCCTCCCTCAGGGCTGCTATGTATGGGTACACAGGTTGTGCACTGCACAACTCCAGGCAGCCCGTGGCACATGGACGGCGATGTGAATCACAGTCCCCTTTCTTTGTACAACATGGTGGGGCTGCTCTGATGGCAGGTGTCACAGAAGGAAGAAGCGGGGTGGGGTGGCGGGCATGCCTGTGTTGACTTGTGTTTCTTACACGAGAGCTGACGCACCACCAGCTCACTTTTGCAAGACCCCACAGCCCAACCCAGGGGCCGTCACTTCAAGGCTGTCACTTCAAGTACCGTTTCTCCCGGGATGGCTTCAGGCTGGTTCAGGCCGTTTCTCCAGGTAGAGGAAGAACGTCTCTTTTCTTTTTCTCCTTCTAAAAACTACTTTCTCTGAGAACATGTTTTTAAAAGACCCGTTCCAGCTCATCCATATTCAAGAGAACTTTGTGCCTTGTGCTCTAAACATGAAAACCTCAGCTAACAGATCTTTACTCCCCGGAACAGACACCATGACTCCTTGTCAACCTTCAGCGTCAATCTTGCCTTTCTTCTTCTGAGCAAATACCGATCCTCCCCACCCCCCCCCCCCCATATCCGAATACAAGTTTAAAGTCTTCTCTCAAAAATATTATCAGTTTTGTGTCTCAAGTGGCCTTTGAAATGGGTTTACCTGTAAGTGTGAGCCTCTCTCAGCTGGGAATCACAGCTTCTAGCCAGTGGTTCCTCTGGCCACTAGATGTTCGGTAAACGTCAAAAGCTGTCTCGTCGAATCCGAAGTCTGGGGGTCCCCCCCATCACGCGTCTCTGGGGAATCATACCCACTCCATGCTAACGTAAGTTCTTCCAAATCCCCCGGGTCTTTGGAATCTCGTAGGTTCGGTTTTGCGCATTTCTGACTCCGAGCCTCTGCGACCTGGTTATGAGCCAGACACCGGGGAAGCAAGAGACCCCCGCTTCCTGCTCATGGAAACGGGGACAGAAACATGCTTTTGCTGGCTTTTCTCTTCGCGCGTGGGAATCGCGGGACACCAAGCCGGAGCAGCAGGCAGGGACAGTGCACGCGATGCTTCAGTTGCCGGGCTTGGGAGACCGGATGCACCCGAGTTCAAACCCAAGCTCTGCCACGTGTCATCTGTCAGTGTCTTCCTCCCTTATTCATCTGTAAAATGGGGATAGGGACTCCTACCTCTTCGGCTTTGTGAAGATTAATTGGAATAAGAAATGCAAACACTTAGCCCAGTGCTTGGAGAAAGCATAATCTGGGCTTAATATATATTATAGCCAAATACGATAAATAAGAGGTTGATCGTTTTGTTTCCCGCAGGAAGCTGGACAGCACAACGTGACCGGCTGTTTTATTATTCATCATTCTAATAGAAGGAAAACCTTATTTCCCTCTTGAGGAGTTTCCCCGGTGTTTTTTTCTGAATTCTGGTATCTCGTAACGTAACTGGACTAAAGCCCTAGTTTAATAAGACAGTTAAAGGTGTGATTCGCATATAGTGAACTTTAGTTCAAGATCATGAGGGGCGCCTGGGTGGCTCAGTCGGTTAAGCGGCCGACTTCGGCTCAGGTCATGATCTCGCGGTCCGTGAGTTCCAGCCCTGCGTCGGGCACTGTGCTGACAGCTCAGAGCCTGGAGCCTGTTTCCGAAGTAACTGCTACTTGGGGAGTGGAGCTAAACCTGCCTTGAGTCGGAAGGGAAAGAAAGATAGCCAACCAAGGTTATCTGAAGCAAAAACCGAAATGGAGACAATTCTGTTACTTTTGTTCTTAGCGATGCGTTATTTGTTTCGAAATTGCGATTACATTTAACGCCCTAAAAGTGCAAGGCGGGTGGGAACAGATCCTGTGTCATCGGGAGCACATCTACTCATCAGCGTGGATCTCCATGCCCCCCACCTCAGCCCAGCTGCCAAGGTCGGTTCAGACGGTGCAGAATCACCTACTTAACAATCGCCTCCACATTAAGGCAACATTTATACAGACCTATTCAAAACACTCTTTGTTGTTGTTGTTTTTCCTTCAACAGTAAAAGCACACTGCCTCCCCGGGACGATGATTAAATTCTCCAGATGCACGCGCGTCCCGAGCTGCGGGTCCAGGATAATCGGAGCCGGGTAGCTATTTGTCCTTTAATTTAAATGGGTCCTAAGGCTTAGAGGTAGACAAGGAGAATCAGCCCAGCCGCCTGCGGGAGCCAAGACAGGGATGGAAATGTGCGACTAGGGCATGGCATAATGACAAACGGACCAGAAAGGCACTAGCCTTGACTAGGGGGTAAACAATTGTGGGTCGATGCCAGAGTAGGACCAGAGCTTCAGATCTCTGGATTTTTATTTTTTAAGAGACAGAGAGCGCAGAGGGAGAGACTCTTAAGCAGGCCCCACGCTCAGCCTGCTGATGCTGAGATCGTGACCTGAGCCAAAATCGAGAGCCAGATGCTGAACTGAGCCACCCAGGTGCCCCCAGACTTCATTTTGAAAGAAACTACATAAAATAACATGTGTGAAATATGTTCGATTAGTTCATTCATAATACACCTATTGAGCAACCGCGGTGTCCGGGAACATCACCCATGGTAAGTGTAGCAAGTAAGTAGGAAGTAAGAGTGAAAACACGGCCGAGTTCAGGCATGGGCTAAGGTAAAAATTCCAGAAAAAACAAGATATCTTAACACAAGCAGGTAAACCATTGTGGGTGGGGCAGAGGGTCTGTTAGGGGAGGATTTTGGTGAAAAGTCTGAAAAAACATGAAGGCCAGCTGTTATAGACCCGGATTCTGTGTGGACAGTAGACAATGGCATCATTCATTTGTTATCTCTTTACTTAAACATCGTTGTTTTTTTTTTTAATGTTTACTGATTTATTTTTGAGAGAGAGAGAGTGAGAACAAGCAGAAGAGGGGCAGCGAGAGAGAATCCCAAGCAGGCTCCACACTGTCAGCGCAGAGCCTGATGCAGGGGTCAAACTCACCAACTGTGAGATCGTGACCTGAGCCGAAATCAAGAGTCGGATGGTTAACTGAGGGAGCCACCCAGGTGCCCTGTTTTTTTTTTTTTTTTAATGTTTATTTATTTTTGAGAGAGAGAGAGAGACAGAGTGTGAATAGGGGAGGAGCAGAGAGATAGGGAGACAGAATCAGAAGCAGGCTCCAGGCTCTGAGCCGTCAACACAGAGCCCGACGCGGGGCTCGAACTCACAAGCTGCGAGATCATGACCTCAGCTGAAGTCGGATGCTCAACTGACTGAGCCACCCAGGCACCCCAGGTGTCCCGTTTTTTTTAAGTAGTCTCCGCAGCTAATGTGGGATTTGAACTCATGACCCTGAGATCAAGAGTCACATGCTCCACCGACTGAGCCAGCCAGGGGTTCCAAATATCGTTTTATAATCACGGTAAGATTTCTTTATCCGTTTGTGGTCTACCCATTTCCTAGCCTATGATTTTCCAGGCCAAGTTAATGAAAACTGTAAGGTGGGTCCTAGTCAAGATGAAACAGATGCTAGATGCCAGTAATAGCCCACAAGTTGCAGGAAACAGAACCGTCTCCAGACATTTTCACGCGTCTCCCGGGGGGGACTGAACTGCCCCTGTTCGAGAACCAGTGGCCAAGAGAGAAGCAAATTTATCTAAATCAGGGAACGTGTCCCACAGGTACACCCAGTACTGCCATTCGAGTTGTTAGAACCGTCCGGTCGAAATGGTTGCATATCAGCAATTTTGTAAGTTTCAACCTGACATTGACATATGTGTCTACTGATTGGCAAATGGCAAAATAGTGACTGCTAGTCGTAGTGAAAATAGTGAATAGTGACCTTCGAATACAAACTGGTGAGTGGAAGGTCATCATCATAGCAGCGGTGTGACTCTGTAGATTGTAGAGATATTAAACGTATTAATATCCCAACTGGGAACAGCAGCTGAAAAAACGTTTTCATCCGTTTGCTGTTGGGTCATCAGAAGCTGAGAGTGAATTCAGTGCCGAGAAGAATGTGGCTGCCGTTAACATGTATTTTCTGCTGATTAGATAAGGAGTCACCAGATAACAGAGCTTACTGGCAGTTTCGAAGGCGGGCAATGGGGTGTTGGGGCGGTGCTGGTATCAGGTACCTGGTGATGGCATTGGGGTGGGGGTGCCCAGAAGGCTGCAGCAAGGGGTATTGGTGGCCCCGTGGTCTGCAGAGCCAGAGTTCGGGTCCACGCCGTGTGGAAAGCTGTGGTATTCACAGGCTCTGCCACCTGAGATCCGGGGCACCCAGCATGGTGGTCCCTGGGCTGCAACGAATCCAAGATCTGGGATTGGGGCCCTAATAACATCCATGTAAGGGGAACAGCACTAGATGAGTTCGAGGTGGTTCCTTGTGTGAAATCACCACTCAGACCTCTAGAAGCATCATTTAGCTGGTCAGAGTTGTGTCAAACAAACAAAAAAATCAGGAATGATTTAGAAATTATTAGAATGTCTAATGAGCATTATGCTAGCGCTTAGATGACTGGGTAAATAGTTAGGGGTTGGTATAGTTTCATTTATTCAGAGTATACAGGGAGCACATTTATAATTTTATGTATGTATTGATTTTTATATTAATTTTCTTCCCACTGTAGTTGTAGATATATTTATTCACCTGTGGCTATTATCAGATGTCTGGAGTCCCACTGGGTCCCAAAGGTGAGCTCACCCTATCCAAGATTGAAGACTGAGCAATCATTTTCCGTGTTTCAACATATAAAAAGGAGGTGCCTGGGTGGCTCAGGTGGCTGGGTGTCTGGCTGTTGATTTCGGCTCAGGTCACGATCTCACGGTTCGTGGGATCAAGCCCCGTGTCGGGCTCTGCACTGACAGCTTGGAGCCTGCTTGGGATTCTCTCTCTCCCTCTCTCTCTGCCCCTCCCCTGCTCTCTCTCTCTCTCTCTCTCTCTGTCTCTCTCTGTCAAATACATAGACTTAAAAAAATATTTAAAAATCAAATGTAGAAACAGAAGACAGAGAAAGGAGTTCAAAGTGTTGCCCACCACTAACCTCGGATGCCTTACTAACCTTCTCTGAGCCTCAGTTTTCTCATCTGTGCTGTTTGGCCAGAGCCAGTGGGCTTGGGGAAAGAGCTAAATGTCTCCAGGTGAAAGAATGTTGCACGCAGTAGGGACTCATGTTCCCTCTGGGGTTTCCATTAATGAAGGAATTAATGAGCAACCTTTTTCTATATTAAACTGAAATGATGTATGCCTAATGCTTTGTATTTCACTCAATAGGAGTGTTTATTAAATGTATGTTATGGACTGAATTCAAGCACCTTATAAGGGTCTAAATATTCCAGAGGAGTGTGTTTGCACTAAAATCCCTGGTCGCGGCTACAGTCTGTCTCTTACCTAAGATCGTGTAACCTTGAAGGAGTGCCAGTGGGGTTAATAATTTACTAAGCATGGCTTTTTCCCCAAAGACACTTGAGCTGAGGCTTTTTTCAAGGCTGAAGAAGGTCACATCATTCTTCTTTTAAAAGATCAAGAAAATCACATCGTGTTTTGGAGAACTGATATGTAGACAGTTGTCATGAGTTGGCATTCAGAGAAATGAACAGTTTTATTTTTGTTAAGAAGCTGTCCTTGTAATTCAAATTGTTACATATGATAAATCTTCAGAAAGTACATTCCGAACTCTTTCTCCCCCTTTAGAGTTCTATGCTGGAGAAAAAGAAAAAGGTTTCAAAAATTATTCGTTTTCTTTGTAAAAAAGAAACACTATCTTTGAAAATAATTTTTCAAGTTTATTTATTTATTTTGAGAGAGACAGTGTGAGCGGAGGAGGGGCAGAGAGAGGGGGAGAGCGAGAGAATCCCAAGCAGGCTCCGCAATGCCAGCACGGAACCCGTCGTGGGGCTCGAACTCACGAAACCGTGAGATCACCACCGGAGCTGAAACCGAGGGTCGGACGCTCAAACGACTAAGCCACCCAGGGGCCCCTCAAATAATGTTTTTTGGCAAACATGAAGAACCGTGGATTTCAACATTTCCCCACTACGTTTGCCGAATTAATTAGGTGGCATAAACGCTTTGTGTCTTTTTAACGGACACCTCTGAGCCTGAGGAACAAAAGAGCTTTAGGACGGGACAAGAAAGAGAAATTGTGTTGCCTTCACAGCCCTGATGACTTGGAAGGCAGTGGGAACTGACCATGGTGGCGTAAGGGACCGAGGCAAGAGTACAACAAGCACAGAGTACCTGGGGGGTCAGTCGGTTGAGGGTCCGACTTGGTTTCAGCTCAGGTTGGTGAGTTCAAGCCCCACATCGGGCTCTTCACTGATAGCCTTCTCTCTCGCTCTGCCCCTCCCCCGCGCACATACACACACTCTCTCAAAATAAATAAATAAACTTTAAAGCAATTTTAAAAAAGAATGAAACCAGCACCAGCAAGAACACGTATACTGCTGATGGGGATGCTGTTCTCATGGTCGCGACCCACTCCTCCAAGGAAAAGGATCTTAGTGTTCTGGAGAAAGAGAAGAAAAGGTTGGGGCAATTCAGGATCCAGGGGGACAGAAAGCCAATGGTAGAACTGGAAAGATTTTGGGGGAGGCGGTGTGTGTCCCTTATGATACAATGATCAGATGGATGTGTTTTGTTATTTGTCGTCTACGATCTGTCTAAGAAGTTTCTAGGGGCCGCTTGATATTACTTCCTATTTTATTACTGGAGTGTTTATGAGAGTGGCTGTGTCTGCACAGCGTAGAGGGAAGTGGATCCTTAGGAAGATGCCAAACTCTGAAGGGGCTTTTGGTTTCTGTCTATATTGAACGGGTCAACTGCAAGAGAACCGCATTTTTATTTAACCAGGTGCTGTGCCCTCTCGGGATGCACATTTAAAGAGTGTTGGTTGGAGAACATTTCTCATTTTTAAGTTCTGCCCGGCACGTCTTCTTTATTTCCAAAAAAAGGAAAGAAGGAAAAAGTTGTGAGAATCTGCCAAGGAATGTGCTAGATGAGGGGCTTGCAAACCACTTATGACCAAATGCCTCTGCACGGCCTTGGAGCTAAGAATGGTTCTTACATTTTTAAGTGGTTGGAGGCAAAACAAAAACAAAAACAAAAACAAAAACCAAAACAAAACACCCCAAAGAATAATATATCATGATACGTTGAATAAAATGACAGTTACATGACAGTGTCAGTAACTGAAGGTCTGTGGACACATAGCTGCTATCTGGCCAACTCCTATGCTGGACTTTGAGGACAAAGCTGTGACCAAGATGGACCCAATCTCTGACTCTGTGCTGCTTACAGTCTAGGGGCACACGGAGTCAACATGCGCATAAAAGCAACAAATGACAGCTACAGATTAAGATAAACGCTATGACGGCAGTTACCGCAGGCGGTGATGAGAAAAAGAGACACCGGAGTTGGGCTGGGGGGAGGAAGGAGACTTGTGGTTTGAGGGGAGATTAAAGAAATGACATTTATAAGCTGGCACCAAGAGATCAAAGGAGCCAAGCCTGTGATGGAGGAGCCAGTGGAAAGAGCTCTCTGAGAGAGGAAGGCGCATATGCAAAGGTCCTGTGGCCGGAAGGTTTGTTTGCGTTTTAGGCAGGAGACTAGAGAGGCTGACGGTCAGGGAGGGAAGGGCATATGAAGCTGGCAGATTAGACATGGGCCAGTTCCAAGTACCGTGGGAAGCCATAGGCGGGTTTTAAGCAGGAGGGTGACATTATACAATTAGCTTTGATTAAAAAAAAAAAAACTCTTTCTGACTGCTGTATGGAAAGGGACGGGAGGAGGCTAAGATACTGAAAATGTTGTAGAGGAGGTCCAAGCCCAGGGTGGCTGGTGACCATGGAGGTGGAGAGAAGAGAACAGGCTTGGATGGAGACTTTGCAAACGGAACCAACAGCCTCAGCACATAAAAAGCAGCGGGAAGGTCAGGATCAAGGATGATTTACATATTTTTGACTCAACTGGATAGTTAGTGGTGCTGTGTACTGAGGGAAGAATGGGTTGTTGGGAGGAGAAGCATTGAGTCAACAGCTAAATGGAAAGCACACACACACACACACACACACACACACACACACACACAACATGGATGGATCTTGAGGGCATTATGTGAAGTGGAATAAGCCACTGAGAAAGGCAAATACTGTGCAATCTCACTTATTATTACTATTATTATTATTTATTTTAGAGAGAGAGAGAGAGAGAGAAAGCACGTGTGAGCAGGGTAGAGGGCCAGAGGAAGAGAGAGAACGAATCCCAAGCAGGTTCCACCCTTGGCTCAGAGCCCGATGTGGGGCTTGATCCTATGACCCTAGGATCATAACCTGAGCCGAAATCAAGAGTTGGGTGCTCAACCGACCGAGCCACCCAGGCACCCCTGTATGATCTCACTTATATGTGGAATCTAAAAAAGCGAAAGAGGTACATGGCCGGCTCAGTTGGAAAAGCATGAGACCCTTGATGTCGGGGTCGTGAGTTCAAACCCCACATTGGGCAAAGAGCTTACTAACTAACTAAATGAGCCGAACTCAGAACGACACAGAGTAGAGTGGTGGTTACCAGGGACTGTGGGGGGAAATGGAGACATGTTGCTCAAAGGGTACAGACTTCCAATTATAAGATGAATGAGCCCTGGGAATCAAATGTACAGCATCGTGATTCTAGTTAATAGCACTGTCTTATATACTTGAAAGTGGCTAAGAGAGTGGATCTTAATTGTTGTTACCACAAAACAGAATGGTAATTACGTGATGTGATAGAGGCGTTAGCACTTTGTGCGCCTTAAACATACAGAAGTTCTAGGTCAATTATATCTCAGTGGCACTGGAGGAAAAAAATGCTTCTCATTGGAGAGGCCCAGCTTCTTCTGTAAAGAGCCAAGTAGTAAATATTTACCCTTTAGAGCCACATGATTTCTGGCCAACTCCTCAACTCTGTCCTGGTGGCACAGAGCAGCCGTAGACAACGGGTAAGTGGGTGAATGTGCAAAACTTTATTTACAAAACAGGCCATGAACAGGATTAGTTTGCCAACCCGTGCCGTGGATTTGGATGTTCAAGTCTAGCCCTGGAGAGAGGGGTCGGAGCTGGGGATATAAACATGTTAAGTCATCATCAGGATTCGGTCATGGACCTAGATGACCGTAAGGAGAGCTTATAAAAAGGACAAAGAGGACAAGAAAGCCCAGGATCGTGCTTGGAAGGCATTCCGACAACGTTCCAAAAAATGTTGGGTGGGTGGGACAATCCTTATCAAAATGGTGTTACTGAGATTACTTAGGAGCGGAAAACATGGTCATGGAGAAGAAGTACTCTTTTTGTGCACCGAGTGATCTAAAATGGAAAGCCTTCTTCAACTGCTCCCACTTACACAATGGAGTGACTTAAGAGGCAATAAATAGGAAAAGCTGCCCGGCTCTACTGTGTAGCTGTGTGGCCTTGGGCAAGTTCCCTAACCTCTCTGTTCCTTAGTTTGAAGGCCTGCCATGTGGTGTTACAGACAGGTACAATATCATTATTCCTTCTCTCAGTGGCTCCCTGATTCTAGAAAGGATTTGCCACGACGTGCTCTTACTGGGCCCTACTTAATTTAGACCCCCCCACTTCTCTGTCACTTTGGCTCATGCTGATACGAAGCTCAGTTTAACTGAACTTACTTTATGTTGCTCCTATCATCAGAACATTAGCCCACCTTCTCACAACATTGCAAATGCCGTGTCCCATTTAAGAAACTTCTAGCTCCACTGTTGTAAAACTCCCTCACGCTCCCAGCTCCACCCTGGCTGCTCACTGAGGGCACCAGAGTCTTTATCTTTGATCGAATTTCCAGAAGTGACGGATCCGACCTACATGGAAAGGGCATTCCTCTGGAAGGCATCAAATGCCGTGCAATTACTCAAGAAATCAGCTAATTCCACCTTCACCTTACCTCTAAAGAAAACTTACTCTTGGGCCGCCTGGGTGGCTCAGTCAGGTGGCTCAGTCAAATCCAACTCTTGATTTCACCTCTGTCAATCGTGAGATCGAGCCCCGCGTCTAGCTCCGCGCTGAGGGTAGAGCCTGCTTTAGATTCTCTTTCTCTCTCTCTTTCTGCCCCTCTCTCCACCGTCTCAAAAATAAAAATAAAAATATAAAAAACAGAAAGCTTACTCCTTAATGACCACTGGATTCAAGGGCAATTTACTTTTGTTTGTTTTGTTCTGGTTTTCATTTAGTTGACTACCATCATAGACTCATTGATTTTTATGTATTTGGTACATTTTAGGCAATTATCATTCCACGAATGGTTGCAAATTGATAAAGGGAAGAAAATGAAACTTTTATCTTGCTTCTCCAGTACAAACTGTATTTTGGGATAACAAAGTAGCCCCAGAGGGTGAAGGAAAGCTCTTTTTTTTGTTTTTTAATTATTTATTTATGTTTCGTTTTTTTAGCTTTTCTTTGCTGAGGAGCTCCAGCTAATGTTTGTAGACAGTAACGGATGATAGAACTAGAAAACTGGCATTTTGCAGAGTAGAAAGCCTTATTATGGAGAAATCAGGCTGTCACCACCTTAAAGCAGTGATCGATCTCAATATATCTTAGACATAATAATTTGTTAGACAATGTCTGACATGTTAATATAGCAGATATGATCACAGTGTTGGAATCATGAAGAAAAATGTCCTTATCTTTTTTATTTAGCGGCTCTTACCGTGATATCACTTACGTACTGTTCAGTTCACCCATTTAAAGTGTAAAATTCAATGGCTTTTAGTGTATTGCCTGTTCCGAAAACGGAATCACGCGACATGTGGTCCTTCGTGGTAACCGGCCTCTTTCACTCGGCGTACTGTTTTTAAGGTTCACGCATGTCATAGCATTGCAGTAGAACCTCATGGCTGAGTGATATTCTATTGTGTGGGCAGGTCACATTTTGTTTGGCCACTCGTCGGTTCTTGGACATCGGTGTTGTTTGTTTCTTTTGACTATCACGAATTGTACTCTATGAACGTTCATGCAGACTATTTACTTGAGTACCTGTTTTCAATTCTGGGCTCTGCCCCTAGGAGTCAAGTTGCTGGGTCACATGGTAATTCTATGATTAACTGTTTGAGGAACTGCCAGATGGTTTTCCAAAGCAGGGGCGCCATTTTAAATTCCTGCCAGCATTGTGTGAAGGTTCTAGGTTCTCTACATCCTCATCAACATTTGTCTTATCTTTTTTTTTTTCATAACTAATTTTTTAAATGACAGACTAAGATTACGTATTCATAGCTTATATGATGGGTAAGAGATAATTGGCCCTTACATACAAAGAAGGCTTATATATTTAAAATGCAATAATTTAATAGAAAAAAATCAAAGGTCATAAATAGGTAATAGATGGAAAAAACATATATGTATATATTTTTTCTTCTTTTTAACTTTATTTTTTATTTTTTTAAATTTACATCCAAATTATTTAGCACATAGTGAAACAATGATTTCAGGAGTAGCTATCTTTAATGCCCCTGACCCATTAAGCCCGTCCCCCCTCCCCCCTCCAGCAACCCTCAGTTTGTTCTCCATATTTATGAGTCTCTTCTGTTTTGTCCCCCTCCCTGTTTTTATATTGTTTCCCTTCCCTTATGTTCATCTGTTTTGTTTCTTAAAGTCCTCATATGAGTGAAGTCATAGGATATTTGTGTTTCTCTGATTGACTCATTTCACTTAGCATAATACCCTCCAGTTCCATCCATGTAGTTGCAAATGGCAAGATTTCATTCTTTTTGATTGCCGAGTAATACTCCATTGTATATATACCACATTTTCTTTATCCATTCATCCATCGATGGACATTTGGGCTCTTTCCATACTTTGGCTATTGTGGATAGTGCTGCTATAAACATGGGGGTGCCTGTGTCCCTTCGAAACAGCACACCTGTATCCCATGGATAAATGCCTAGTAGTGCCATTGCTGGGTCGTAGGGTCATTCTATTTTTAGCTTTTTGAGGAACCTCCATGCTGTTTTCCACAGTGGCTGCACCAGTTTGCATTCCCACCAGCAGTGCAAAAGAAATCCTCTTTCTCCACATCCTCGCCAACATCTGTTGTTGCCTGAGTTGTGAATGTTAGCCATTCTGACAGGTGTAAGGTGATATCTCATTGTGGTTTTGATTTGTATTTTCCTGATGATGGGTGATGTTGAGCATTTTTTCATGTGTCGGTTGGCCATCTGGATGTCTTCCTTGGAGAAGTGTCTGTTCATGTCTGCAAATATTTAGAGCTCTTTCTATATTCAGAGATCTCGGCAAAATGATGTGTGGAATACAGGATGTGAAAACGGTTCGCAAAGTCAAATCGGTGTTTGCTCATATCAGCCCTACTGATGAGTCAGTGAAGGTAGAAGCCAACAATGGAAATCCCTTATCATTCTTATATTCTCCGCTAACATTTTATGTTAGAATAATGAATATCGTCCAACTGCCCCAAATCTGAGACCACATATACACATGGCATATGTTCTCTTCATCCTGAGTCTTGAGTCTTTGTATATGTGTCCCATTTTCCTGAAGTCTCTCTCAACTTCACATTCTGTCCAAGCAATGCACTGTGCTTGAGCACTGGTGGACCATTGGACCTACTGTTGATGCCTGTATGTTGTCCCATACCCTACTGATGCTAGTTTGGCCACGTGACTTGCTTTGGCCAATGGGACATTAGCAAATAAGGTAATACCAGAGGCTTGTGAAGGTCTTGCTCATTGAGGCTTCTCTTCTTGGAACACTCCTTCTGGGAACTGTACAGCCATTCTGTGAGGAAGCTGGAAAAGCCCTGAGGAGAGGCCCACATAGAGGAAAGGAACAGGGGTTTGTTCAGACAAGCCGTTCTCAGTCTGGTGTGATTTTATGCCGTAGGGGACACTTGGTAATGACTGGAGACACTTGGTTGTCACGACTGGCGAATGGGTGCTATTGGCATCTAGTGGGTAGAGGCCTGGGATGTTGCTAAACGTCCTACGGTGAACAGGACAGCACCGTCACAAAGGCTTACCCAGCCCACGTGTCAGGAGCGCCAAGGTTGAGAAACCTGCAAAACACCAAGGTTTCCTCACAACACCCTGGGTCCTTTGGGTCAAGGATAAAGGGGCTTGGGAGACAAAGTGTTCACACTTCAATAAAATCGTCTATAGCTGATCTTTGAAGCCTGTACATTTACCAGTGACAGCTTTCCGGGCAGTCTGCGACTCACGATGATTTTCCATGGTCCCCATGTTACATTTCTCCTTGTTTCCCCTCAGCATCTAAGCCTAGTAACTCATCAAAGGGCTGCGCCAACCACGATGTTGTGGGTTGCCCCAGCCTACATATTGTTTCTCCCTGGCAGCATCGAAGTCATAGTTTGTGAGGATTCCACCCTAGCTTCCAAACCCCTGACCATTAACATACTCAGAGACCAGGGGCTTGCACTCACTTCTGCTGCGTTCGAGAGTGCATCAGTTTTGTTACCAAAGAACCATGGTCCTGCCCTGCTGACAAGAGGCCACTTTCCCGCTGAAAAGAACATGTATATAGCTTGTCTCTGAGAAAAAAAGTTGAAGGACCTAAAAATTACAGCAATATTGTTAGTAGAAAATGTTATTAGGAGAGTTTAAAAATAATTACATTAGCAGACTCATTCAGTAAAAATTTTAGACATATGGTTGAGTATGAGCATAAATCTCATTGCCATGGTAATTAACTGTAAAACACAGAGATAACAACTCACTGCAAGGAGGGCTGGGTTGTTCTTTTCTTTTTTAATAATAGAGCACATACACGTCCCCAGGAAGAATGGAAAATGCTGCCAGAATGGGTGCTTTGGACAACTTTTGGGTAAACAGGCGGATTCAGGAGTTTAAAGAAAAGCACGTGGACCCAGATGAAACATCCCAATTACATGAATAATCCCAAGAATCCCCCAAATCCCAATAATATGAGGTCAGTTTACAGCGGGCTACAAGCTGCCTTCTGTGTGGACGGAGGGCCAATTGTTGGCAGCGAAAACCCAGCCATTTATCCGACCTGTTTAATCTGTTGTCATTGAGAAGCATTAAATTGGCCAGCAGGACTAGCACGTGGGGCCCACATTCTCATGTAATACATTCCTTTCCTCTACATTTGATTTGTGCACAGAGGTTGGCATTTGCTTGAGAAAACCTTTCTTGCTCCCTTCTGCAGGGGGAGAGGGGAAGGAGCAGGCTCAGGGGCTATGGAGAGGGGTGGCTGGGGACCACCTGGCGGGAGCGGGCAGGGGGCAGGGTGAGGTTCCTGGGGTCAGGCCAGGAGAACCCACTGGCTGGACGTTGCAAAACTGGCCTGAGGACTACCTGAAGACGAGGAATCTAGAGGGGCCTCGGTTTGCTCCCATTCACCATCAGCATGCAGAGTAACCCTGCCCCTCCATGTGTGGTCAGGTCTCAGATGGCCACTGGCATTGGCGGCTTTTTTCAAGGGCAGCGGGCAATTTTGTAGCAGTTGAGGCACCAGCGAATTTTGACTAAGGACTAGATAGTACATAATTTAGGCTTTGCGGGCCACGAGGCAAAATGGAGAGGTTATTACGTAGGTACTCACACAACAAGAGAGACAACAAATTTTCACAGTGGTTTCATGGACAAAATACAAAAAATAAAAATAATTTAGTACAGCTTTTTGCAGTACGCACCTACTAAAGAGAGGAAAGGATTTATTTATTTATTTATTTATTTATTTATTTATTTATTTATTTATTTAGGGGATACTATTTTTCTTAACTGGGGTGCGATGGCAGGACAGGTACGATCACACAGATTGCAAATGTTCATGTGTAATTACCATGTTTAGCGCTCCGGTAGAAATAGGCAGCGAGGGGGATCCGGCCCCGCGGGTCAGAGTTTTACAGATCCCTGGAGCTGAACACCAGTCGTCTGCAATGGGTATGGGGGTACTCCGTGTTGGGGGGCCCGCTCCCGGTTGCTAGGTACGTCCACAGCCTCTTCCCGCACCCGCCCGCGGTACCCAGTTAATCGGGCTCATTGGCCCTCCCTCTCGAGGCTGGACGGGAAGGTCTAGAACGGGGCCGAGAGCTCTCCCTCTACAGCCCCTCCTCCCCAGCTCCGCTCCCTCCAGCTCCCCCAGCTCCTCCTCCTCCCCCCGGGTCCCGCCGCGGCGCGTTCCGGCTCCGCCGCCCCGCTCCGGGTCCACCAAGCCCCGCCCCCGCGAGCCCGGCTCCGACTCCGCCCCTGCAGCTCCGCCCCCTCCAGCTACTTTCCACTCCGCTCCTCCCTTGGTCGACAGCCGCGCTTTCCCGCTCGCGTCGCAGCCTCCGGTGCCACTGCCGCCTCCGCCATGCCCAACATCGTGCTCTTCAGCGGCAGCTCGCACCAGGACCTGTCCCAGCGCGTGGCCGACCGCCTGGGCCTGGAGCTGGGCAAGGTGGTCACTAAGAAGTTCAGCAACCAGGAGACCAGGTGGGGGCCGCGCCGGCGGCCGGGCCGGGCCGGGCCGGGGAGGGCGCCGGGCGCGCGGCTGCGGGGCCGGGCCGGGCCCGTCGCCGCCCCCCCCCCCCCCCGCCTCCGCTCCGCACCCCGGACCACTCCGCGGCCGCCCGCTCCCCCTTCCGGGGCGGGACGGCCACGACGCGGCCTCCGCGCCACCGCTGCGGCGCCCAGGAGACGCGGAGGAGGGCGGCCCGGGGCCCGGAAGGGCGACCTCGGGGCGGTCACCAGCGTCGAGGAGAGGTGGGCGCAGCCGGCGGGAACCGCCTGGGTGCAGGGCACGCGGCGACGGACGCCTCTGGGTGTGCTCGCCCGGTGCTCCCGGATCCGCGCGTGGCCGGTCCTCTACCCGGCTCCGCCCACGCCCTCTGCCCGCCTGTGCCCTGCATCCACCTGGGGCCCGTCTGAAAGCCGCGTCCCCTCCCTGACCGGGAGCTCTGATCCCCGCGGCGGGCGGGGCGGGGGGGGGGGGCGTGGGTGTTGTAAAAGCTCCCGGGTGACCCTGCGGAGCAGCCGGGGTGCAGAAGTCCGGGTTAGCCAGAGGGGGTGTCTGTGCGGAGGGCTTGAAGAGCGTGAGAGCTCCAGAGGGCACGTGCTGGTGCCCCTGAGCGTCCTCTTCAGTTTTCTGCCCCAAACACGACACACTTTCATCCTCTTCGTAGGCCTGGGACTCTGCTGTCTCTAGCAGCAAGGCCACGCATGGTTCGGGCGTAACTGCCACCTGTGTCTCAGGTCCAGGAGATGCGGTCACCTCTGTTCAGTGACGTCAGGCTGGTGGCCACCCTCGGAAGCGCGACAGGGGCCCCGTTTTCCACCTGCCTGAGTCCACCCAGCTCTTTGAACAATTTCAAATTGCTCTGTTTTTCTTCTCCCCCTTAAATGCTTAGCCCTGTACACACTAAGTCATGTATCTTTGGCAAAGATCCAGTTCAACCAACACTTTCAGCAAGCGATTCTGGAACAATTGATGCAGGCTGCCAAAAACAAACAAACAAACAAACAAAAAACAAAAGCAAAAAAAAAAAACAACAACAGTCCCCCATCTATACTTCCCACCATGTCAAAAATGAACCTGAGAGGCATTGCAGACTTAAAATGTAAAACCTGGAACTAAGCATTTCTAGAAGAAAGCATGGGAGAAAACCTTGACGGCCTTTGGCTTAGTCAAAAATTTCTGAGCTCCTGGGGAGTTCTGTTAATACATACGGGGAAAATGGTGTGTGTCGAGTCAACTTTTTAGGCTATATGAAGCCCCTTCTTGCGGGTGGGAAATCGCAACACGTAGTCCTGCTGATTCTGTAAGTGAAGAAACGTTTGGGAATGGGTAACAGGTGGCATAAATGCCAGGAGTCCTTCAGCCAAAGATTTCCGCTTTGTGGAGTTTCATACAGAAGCCCTGGAGGGCTCTGGAAAAGGAGAGCGTAGCTAGGTTTGAATGTTGTGATGTCTGGCCAGTCCTATTTAGGTCTCAGGAGCTCTAAGAAGAATGGGGTGATAGTTTCTGTTCAAGAGCTGGCGTCGTGTAAGTAGGGGAGAAATGTCTGGGCGAAGTAGATTTTGAAAGCAAATTTGTTGCCCTCCTGTGTTATCACCGTGCAACGCGATCCTGTGCCGCCGAAGAGCCGCAAATCTAGCTCGGAAGTCCGTCGTGAAGTCATTGTTGGATTTCTGTTCCAAATACTGGATGTACTGTTGGGTGCAACTCATTCAGGCATTGAAGTACGATTGTTTGTATGTTTGTTTTAACTCCGTTTTATTTGCTTTCCAGTATTTTATCACCACCACCTGATAAGTAGAAATCGTGAGGTCTGGAAAACCACGAAACAGGATCTCTGGGAATTGCTTCTACAGTCAGATTACATGTTTTTTGTTTTGTTTGTTTTGTTTTTTAAGTAATCTCTACGTCCAAGGTGGGGCTCAGACCCATGACCCGGGGATCAAGAGTCTCCCGCTCTACCGACTGAGCCACCCAGGTGCCCCAATATTATATGTTTTTAGTACTTAGAATATAAAACGTTAGCTTCCTGACTTTTCTCCTTCCCATAAACTGTCTAGGCCCAGGGGTTGATTTGTACAAACAGTCCTGTCTATACTAGCTGTTGTACTAGTGATCTGGTTTTTACTGTGTGGTCCCAGGGATGAGACACAGGGTAAAAGGAAGAGAAAAATGATTCAGCTCACCTAAGACGCCCCTTCCTGAACGTCTCCCCTCAGCTGGGACCAGAAATCTGCTTTGATGTCCTGCTTATCACTCCTTCTGTTCCCCACTTTTTTTTTTTTTTTTAAGATTTTTTTTTTTGTAAGGAGTCTCTACATGGGGCTCGAACTCACAACCCTGAGATCAGGAGTCGCCCACTCCACCAACCGAGCCAGCTGGGCATGCCCACCCCGACCCCCCACCTCATCGGACACACAGGGCCTCCTGATTTTCCCTTCTCATCTCTGAATCATTTGAGGTACAGCAGAGAGATGCCCGCCCCAGCTTCGCTATAGACCACTGAAGTCCCACCGTGAAGGTGTCTGCGGGTCTGTTCTAACATTTTAGCCCCGGTCACTTAACCTGCCCACAGGGTCGTTCGCTGATACCGAGAGACCCCACATTCTGGTTATCTATTGCTGTGTCACAAGTCACCCGGAATTCAACAGCTTAAGACAGCAATTGTTTATTTCACTCCCACACCCACAGCCTGGGCAGCACCCCGTGTGCTGGCATCTGGGGCAGTTAACTGGGGGTGGCGGGTCCACTTTGAAGACGGCTCGCTCACACGGCTGGTGATTTGGTGCTAGCTTTTGCCTGGGAGCTTGGGCCGAAAGCTCAGTCCCTCTCCACGCGGCTGCTTGAGCTTTCCCACAGCACGGGAGGCAGGAAGTGGCCGCAGCCAGTCTCTTAAGGTCTGGACTCTGAAGTCAGTGCATTGTCACCTCTGTCACAATCAGTTGTCGGGCAGAGTCCTCCCAAATCCAGTCCCCCCCCTTTTTTTTTTAGAATTTTTTTTAATGTTTATTATTTGAGAAAGAGACAGAGAGCAAGTGGGGGGGGGAGGGGCAGAGAAAGAGGGAGACACAGAATCCGAAGCAGGCCCTAGGCTCCGAGTTGTCAGCACGGAGCCTGATGCGGGGCTCGAACCCACAGACCGTGAGATCCTGACCTGAGCTGAAGTCGGCTGCCTAACCGACTGAGCCACCCAGGCGCCAATCCCCTTCTTGATGGGAAGAGTTTCAAAGCATCTCTGCAGCCGCCTTTTCATCAATGAGCACACTCACTCATTGTTGAGTCAGATAAACTCATCTGCCTTCTTATTGGCGGATCGGTGAAGATTCTCCATCTGAATGGCAAACGGATGCTGCCTTCTGGCCACAAGTGTTTGAAATTAAGCCCCTACACTAAAGATTGGTCGTGATCATCTTTAGGAGTAGAAGCAGGAAGAAAAGTTGCCATGGTGATAGGATTTTTTTCAGCCTCTGCCGGACTGCTGGTCATGCGGGCCCTGAGGTTCCCCAAGAAAAATAGGCCAAAGAAGCAGGTCTTTTGGGATAAAGCGTCATAACACCAGAGGGTAGCAAGTTTTTTCTGTAACAGGCCAGACGGTAAGTGGTTTAGGCTTTGCAGGCCCGTGCCCTCTGGGTCGCTGCCACATCTTCCGGTTGTGTGGGGTAGAGGTCTGTCACGGGTCACTGCAGTCCTTTCTGGAAGCTCGAGGGGAGAAGCCGTTCCCTTGCCTTTCTCAGCTTCTAGAGGCTGCCTGTGGCCCTTGATTCCTCCTTCCATCTTCCAAAGCCAGCAACGTAGCATCTCTCTGACGCTGCTTCAGTCCTCGTGTGTCTCCCTCTCCCATCTTCAAGGACCCTTGTGATTGCATTGGGCCAACTGGAATACTCCAGGAAAATCCCCCTATTTTCAGGTCCGCTGATGAGTAACCATAATTCCAACTGCCGACTTGTTTCCCCTTTGCCATGGAACTAACATTTTCAGGGATTCTGGGGCTTAGGACATAGACCTCTTTGCAGGGCCATTCTGCCTACCACGCCGATTTCCAAATTGACTTGATTCCACAGTTGAGAGGATGCTCACAAAGGAATTACATTTAGCCCCTTAGAACTCGAAATAGGAGGGAGCACATAGAATTGTGTCTCTCTCACCCTGGGGGTGGTGTCAGACTGGTTCAACTTGAAGTGGGTCATCATTTTCCACTTACCAAAAGTCATTTTCAGATCGGCTCAACTTGAAAGCCTTCATTTTTGTGTTTCGAGAGCCTGACGCGGGACTCGAACTCACAGACCGTGAGATCATGACCTGAGCCGAAGTCGGGTGCTCAAACGACTGAGCCACCCAGGCGCCCCTGTGTTCCGATTATTCTAGTTGAGGTTAGGTAGAAGCTTCTGTTGACTCAATAGACTACTGCATGGATTCCAAATTTTTTTTTTATTTTTAAGAAAGAATCGGCTCTTTAGAGAAAACAATATGATTGGGTCTAGTTGTCATTTAAAATAAGATTCACGATATTTCTTTTTAGAGGGAGCCCCTTTGCAGCTGGTCTTACTGGAATGCTTTCCTAAAAATCATCGTGCTGTGCAGAGTCCTACAATAAAGACCACAGGGCTTATGGGGGAAATGGGGTTGGATGGGGGTGCAGTGATCAAAACTTCAGCAACGTTTTAAAAAGACGCAAATGTCATAGAAATGGTAAAGCACTTTATACACATTACAGGCTTAGCGTAAGCGCTGTTGCAAGTATGGCCCTTTCCTTGGGGAAATGAGTCCGGGGGGGGGGGTGCTGTAGCTTTGGGGTTCTCGTGAGGCGATGGAGGGAGTCTGAAGTGGTATGTCGAGTGGTGATACCAGATGCGGGCGGGTGTGGCCGTTGTCCTGGGGAGGCGGGGCGGCGGCGGCATCGCGGGAGGATTTCTTGAGCGGCTTCTCCATCCAGCTGGGCGCCATCCAGTTTGCTGCAGTCTTATCTCGGGATGAAAGACGGTGGGCAAGCCAACGCGGCCTTCGCGTCCGGCTCGCATTGTTCCTGAGGTATCACTTGGAAGAAGATTAGGCTTTTCAAACCCAGCATCGTAGCAGAGCTGAAGGTCTCCCGGGCGCCTGGCAGTGCTGTTGAAGGACGTGCCCCGGCACGTGCCAGGGACGGGCTGGCCTGCGGGCGTGTTGAGCGCTCAGGATTCTCCGCCCACAAAACAGAAATTGTCCAACATGCAACTTTCAAAGACTTTTGAAGCCCCTCTTCACTCTTTCTCCAGAAGCTACTGGAGGATGCCAACCAAAGTGCAGCAAGAAAGAGGATACAGAAAGTGGGCAATGATGTGTGGGAGAGGGGTGGTGGGATTCCCCCCCCCCCGGGGGGGGGTGGCATCTGTGCACGGGCAGAGAGAACCTGGCTCAGCCTGCGACGGGACAAACACGGGTGGGCCAGTGACATGGATGTCACTCTTGGGGCCTCTGACACAGTGGGAATGTAGACTGTCAGCCAAGCGTTTAGGCCGGAATTTGGATTCACTACTCAGAAAACTTAGCAGGTGAAAAGGTAGGACAATACACTCCAGGGAGAACAGAGCACCGAAAGTTGTGTGTAAAAGGGAAATAGAAACTTGGATTGAAGTTTACTTTGTGGCTCGGCTCTGAGTAGCACTTACACAGTTAACAGTAGCTGTCGTATTTGGTTGGAGTATTGATCTCCGTTGGGATGGTGGGACCAGAAGGCTGCAGGTGTTACAGGCAATGAGAGGTGGGGGGGGGCGGGATAGACTTCTGTCCTCGTCTTCATAGCACGGTGACCACACCTGATGCTTAAAATGAAAAATCAAAATGAAGCTATACAAACTTACTAGTTGGAGGCTTGAAGGGAAATGCCTAAAAACCATACCAAGAGTCCAAACTGGTTGCCTCTGGAATGTTTGTTACAAGGCTTACAGAATGACTTCACTTTGTTTTGTTGTTGTTGTTGTTTTTTTAATTTATTTTGAGAGAGAGAGACAGAGAATCCCAAGCAGTCTCCACACTGTCAGCGTGGAGCCCGACGTGGGGCTCAACGTCATGAACGCTGAGATCATGACCTGAGCTGAAATCAAGAGTCAGACGCTTAACTGACGGAGCCCCCCAGGCGCCCCCAGAATGACTTGAATTTTTTAAGCAGTGTGTATATGTAACTTTAATAAAAGTAAAAACTCAATATACTATTTAGCAGAAAGAAGTCAATGTAACAGGACTGAGACCTATTTCTAACGAGCATAGTGGACCCTCTCCTACATGAAAAGTTCTGCTCACAAGGTGGTCCTCAGCTAGCCTTTGGGAACTTCATTTTGGAAACGGCTCCCCCCATTCCCAGATACGAACAGCTCACCCTACTAACCTGTATGAACAGTGTGGTTAGTGCGGAACACCTGGGGGTCCGGAACTTTGGTACGTGCCGGGCAGATGGAGCCCGTGTGACCAGCCCCCCGATCGTACCCTGGACACCGATGCGTACGGTGAATCCTGGCCACTTATCATACCTAACGGAGCTCCAGGGGACCTCGAAGACAGCAAATATACTTGGCTATTAACAGATGGCATTTTTCTTTTCCCAGCGTCGAGATCGGTGAGAGCGTGAGGGGCGAAGATGTCTATATCATCCAGAGTGGCTGTGGAGAAATCAACGACAACCTCATGGAGCTTCTCATCATGATCAACGCCTGTAAGATCGCATCGTCTTCCAGGGTGACTGCCGTGATCCCGTGTTTTCCGTATGCTCGACAAGACAAAAAGGACAAGGTAGGAGATTTGGGTCCTGTTGGAGGAACCCGCTCTGGGTGAACATCAGCCTTTTTTCCTCCCCTCCCATAGTAACTCAGAGTATCTGGGAAACATTTGCTTTCTATTTTAAGGACTGTGTAAATATGGTATCTCATCCTGGCTTTTCAAAGGTTTGTCTTTGAACCAGCCATTACGTTAATATTTACAGATCTACGTACAGATAAGGCCTATTTTTGCATGTATTACAATACCATATAGCCCTGGTGACAAAATTGTTGTCTATCTCGATGGTGGTGGGTAGAACTAAATAATGCCACCCGCTGAGCACAGAAAACTGGGGAACGGGAATCACATCGCTGGAGCATATCAACGCCAGTATCTCGGTTGTGATTCTATACTATAGTTTTGCAAGATGTTCCCATGAGCCCAAACTGGGTAAAGGGCACAGTGGGACCTTTGAATTGAGGTGAGTCTACAGCTCTCTCAAGATAAAACATGTAATTTAAAAAGATACACCGTTACCTCTTTGTCACCGTTCAAGAAGAACGAAGGTTAACATCGTTGAATTTTTCTTTTAGCAACAGTAGCACTAGAGGAGGCTGTGTGGGTTTCTAGAAGAAATTAAAGATCTAGACCTTGCCTTTGAGGACAAAGAGAGAAGTTGGAATTTCTGGGGAGCTTTAGAAGGGGTTGTATTAGTTTTCCATGGCTGCTGTAACACATCACACGCTGGGTGGCCTAAAACAACAGAAACGTGTTCTGTCACCATTCTGGAGGCCAAGCGTCAGAGAACAAGGTGTCGGCAGGGCCACGCTCCTTCTGGATACTCCGTGCGGGAAGCCTTCTTTGCCTCTTCCGGTTTCCGGTGGCTCCTGGCATTCCTCGGCTTCTGGAAGCGTCACTCTCACCTCTGCCTCTTTCTTCACATGGCCTTCTTCCCTGTGTCCGTGTGTACTTTTCCTCTTTTATAAACAGACAGTCGTTAGGTTAGAACCCATCCTGATCCAGAGTGATCTCATTTTGATCTTTGCCTTACTTCTATCTGCAAACACCCTATTTTTATTTTTATTTTTATTTTTTTTTATTGTTATTTTTAAATTCTCTTTAAGTAATCTCTACACCCAAGGTGGGGCTCGAACTCATGACCCCGAGCTCAAGAGTCGCAATCTCTTCTGACTGAGCCAGCCAGGCGCCCCTGCAAACACCCTATTTTTAAATGAGGTCACATTCTGAGGCTCTGGGTAGACGAGTTTTAGGGGGATATCACTCAAACCACGATAGGGGTCAACCCCTAAGCATTTATCTGCTTTATATCTTACGAATAGGTAGCTGTTCATTCGGGTTCCGTGTGAATCCTTCCATTTTGCAAGACACATGGCTGTTCTGTGATACGGTGACTAATCACGAGAAGGGTTCCCCCTGATACACCTCCATTTATCACCCTAATTTATTTTCTGAAACAACACAGATTTCCAAACAGCATACAAGATTCTCTCATATATGAAAAAAATCCCTTTATAAAGTTGTTTTTCATGTTTACGTATTTATTTTGTGAGACAGAGGGAGAGAGAGAGAATGAATGAATGAATGAATGAATCCATCCCAAGCAGGCTCAGCACTGTCAGCATGGAACACGACATGGGACTTGATCCCACGAACCATGAGATCGTGACCTGAGCTGAAATCGAGAGTCTGAGGCTTACCCGGCTGAGCCACCCAGGTGCCCTCAAAATTCCTTTATAAATTTGAATTCCCATACTGAGGTCCCCCTAAATTATAATGCCTCTTCAGATGTGGTTCCCAGGCCCCATGCTGAATACAGCTGTCTGTTAATTTCTCACTAGAAATTTGATCTCCAGAACTCGATTCTGCAGTTAGATATGATTTACCCTGTATCGATTAGAAGGGGTCAGCATCGTTTTTCTGTAAAGGGGTGTCTGGTCTCTGTGGCAGCAGCTGAACTTGGGTTGTAAATGGCGGGTGTGGCTGGATTCCAGGGCAACCTTTATTTATGGAGACTGAAATGTGAATTTCATACAATTGTCACTTGCCATAAAACGTTCTTCTTTTTTTTTTTTTTTTTTTTTTTCTTTTCATCCAGCTATTTAGTCCTGTAAAAACCATTACTACCTCACAAGCAGCACAAAAACAAGTGGCTGGTCATGAGAGTGGGTGTGTGTGACGTCGTGACCGTGTGTCTGTATCACTTTGTGATGTAGCTTTAGCTGAGGGCAGTGAGAACCTTAAGTCGCATGTGCTGCTGTGAAGTTTTCTCTGCATCTTTAGCTACTAAACTTCCGTTCATTTTTGTCCCCTAAGTATGATCTCTTGTCTTAGGTATTCCTCCCCTTTGTGCGTTTCCATGGGACTGTTAGCGTCTTCACTTTTGTCCATATCACAAAGGAGCCAATGATGTTCTGCTGTTTCTCGTCTGTGTAGCAAGAAGTTTAGTAAATTCGGTATTCTGCGATTTGCAATCGGGTTCTCCTTTTGCTTTGGCATTCAGTGCTAAGATAAGCAGTGCATTGTATCTTCTCGGGTAAATGATTGCTTTCATTGTTACGCGGCCCCTGTCCCGCATGCACATAGCCCTAACTTTTCCTTCACTGATACCAGTCGAGACTGCTGCACGTTTTGCCTGCGAGCATCCAGTTTGCCGTTACTTCTGTTTCCAAGGTTGTGTTTTTCAGACTGTGTTGCTCACGTTCATTCATAATGAACTCTTTGTCGTGTAGACAGACCGGCACTGCTTGGCCCTGGTCCTTTGTGTGCGCCCGTCTCCTGCTTTCCGGGGGGTGTGACCACACTCCTGGCCTCCGGCCTCTGCCAGTGGTGCCCCCCATCCCCCCACCGTGCTGACGAGGACAGCCCTACAGAGTTGCTCAGACACTAGCGGGTTTACCTCTTCTGTGGCACCTGCCTCACTCTTTACCCTGTCTCCTGGTGTGGGACACTTGGGTGCGTGTTCCGTTTGGGGCCATTTTGCACACCTGTTTCCTTTCATGCCGTCTGCATCACATGGTTGTGTGTGTCTTGAAACAACCTGGTACCTATTTTTAGTGTTTCCTTGTGTTTTTTTAATTTATTTTTAAAGTAATCTTGCACCCCATGTGGGACTCGAACTCACAACCCTGAGGTCTAGAGTCGCATGCTCTTCTGACTGAACCAGCCGGACGCCCTTTTTTTTTTTAGGTTTTTATAAAAGCTGTTTTTAGTTTTTAACCCCATCGGACAGTTCCACACTTGGCCAAGCTTAACTGCTGATGGAAGAGATAAGACGTTCATTGTCAACAACGCACAGGCAGGGATGTGGATAGCCATTGAGAGACTGCACGGAGAGCAGCGGAGGGAGGCCTGAATTCAGAAATTGTGTGGCTTATTGTTAGAGATAACTTACTAGAAAAGAAGAAATCGCGGACGGTTGTTGGCGTCCGGTTTCTTTCGCTGCTGTGATAAATTACTATAAACTGGGGGGCTTAAAACAACCCAAATGTTTTCTCCTGCCGTCCTGGAGGCCGGAGGTCGAGAACCGAGGTGTGACAGAGCTGTGCCGGCTGCAGGCTCCAGGGAAGGATCCTGCCTGCCTCTTCCAGCTTCTGGGGGTGGCCTCGCTCCTTGGCTCAAGGCCACATCCCTCCCACCTCTGCTCTGTCTTCTCTTGGCTTCTCTGATCTCCATGAAACCTCCTTAGAAGGAGCGTACCAAGGGATTCAGAAGTGCCTGAGAGAAGTGGCCTGAGCCCGTGAGCAAACTTCATTTACCAGGAACTGGGCTGAGCGATGAGACCCCGAATGTGGGAAAACCCTTCTCCCCACTTTTCACTTTGCTTAGATCGGCTAGAGGCCCTACAGTGTTTGAATGTGACGGGAAGTCACGGGCCACCCTTGCTCTCTGGGCTCAGAAAGAAAATTCTCCTCAGCCACGGGGGGATCCCTGGGCTGCATCCAGCCCACTGGGTTTCTCTAGTCCTTTTCCTTCCCATAGGACTGTGCTACCCATGATGTCTGAGACACGATGAAATTCTGTGTAATTGACCTATTCAGAGTTATGTGCAAAGAAGCCCGTGTGTGTGTGTGTGTGTGTGTGTGTGTATATATATATATATGTATGTATATATGGGCTGTAGCTTTACATATATATGTGTGTGTGTATATATATATGTGTGTGTGTGTGTATACACACACACACATATATATATTTTAAACGTTTGTTCACTTTTTGAGAAACAGAGAGTGCAAGCAGGGCAGGGGCAGAGAGAGAAAGAGACACAGAATTCGAAGTAGGCTCCAGGCTCTGAGCTGTCAGCACAGAGCCCGACATGGGGCTCGAACTCGCGAACCGTGAGATCATGACCTGAGCCGAAGTCGGACGCTTAACCGACTGAGCCACCCAGGCGCCCCGCCCCAGCCTTTCACCCTAATTCAAAACCTGCTTCATGATGTTTAATGTTCCTGCTTCTTTTGAAGCAAGGCCCACACACCTGTAAAGTTTTATTTTTGGTTTCATCTGTATGTGCAAAAAGCCAGGGACTAGCTCAGACAGTGAAGGAAAACTTACGGTTTCGTAAGCCATTACACATCAGCACAATGAGCTGCTAACACGGAGAAAGGAAGCCGATGTAGTAATTGGAAAATGCCTGGTGTATGGTAGTCTGAGCTCTGGGGTCACAACCTTGGAATCAAGTGGACTCAGGTTTGAATTTCAGTACCACCATTGACTCCTTTCGTCCTTTGTAACAGTAGCTTAAACTCTCAGTTTTTAGCTCGCCTGTATATTAAGGATAGTACTGGCTACTTTTTCTGAAGTACTTAGCATATAATAAACATGTGGGTAGACAGACTTTTTCCAAAAAGAGCCGGGTGTCAAATTTTTCCACTCGGTGGACCACCAGATCTCTTGGTCAGCTCCACCATCTTGGCATGAAAGCAGCCATATATGATATGTAGATGAAGGGCTATGTGTCCGTGTTCCAATAAAATTTTGTTGCTGGACATCGCTCTATGAATTTCATGTGTCTTTCAGACATCACAAAGTGTTCTTCGCTGGATTGTGTTTCAACCTGTTAAGAACGTAAAACCCATTCTCAGCTCATAGGTTGTGCAGAAACAGACCACAGCCTGGGTTTGTCTCCTGGGCCGCACTTGGCCGACGCCTGCTGTGGTGGACACTCAATAATTGCTAGTTTCCTTCCCTGGTAAAAACAGTATGACGTGGGCAAAGCTGGAAATCATTACATCTGAGAGGGCAGAAGATTGCTTCTTGGCCTTTTGGCTAAGATCAAGTGTAGTATCTGAGAGGATAGAGGACTTGAGGCTTTTTTCAAAATCATTTTCAAGGTTATGTTCTCTTTTCAATTATCAAATTGTTTCGATTTTTTTACCTGGAAAAAGTGAGCACAGTTATCTTGATGTCAGTTTCTGTAATCTTGTAAATTTCTACCGCTTGTCAAATGTATGCTTTTAGCAGGGCAGCGTCTGATACGTTGATTAAGATCTGGAGCATCCAGAGAATCTTGGTCATGGCTGGGCCGCCTCACAAAATGTTTGACTTTTCTCCATTTTTCATCAGGGGAGTTGAACGTTTTACTTTTGGTTGCTGTTCCTTAACGCTACCTTTGTTGAAATGCCATGCTGATTGTTCTCATAGTGGCTGTAAAGTCGGTTAACTCGCAAATCTTTCCTGCAAGATTTAGTCGGCTCTTGAGCCAAACTCATAGGACAAAACCCAAATTTGTAAACAAGGTCTGGAGAAGGAAATCAGAAAGTATGAGTTTAGAAATGACCTGTGGTTTGGATCTCAGAAGTAGCAAATGCGAGATACCACGGAGGAATGTTTTTGCCCATTATAAAATTGTAGGAAGAGCCCCACTTGGATTAGCGTCGAGAATCAGATTGTATTACAGAGAAGTCCCGGTGATCAATTTGTTCTTCTAATTATCCTGAAATTGTGTTAAGCTAAATCATTCTCACAGTCATTGAGGCAGATAACTAAGCCTTGAAAACTGGACGTGGTAGAGTTTGTGTTATTAGATGTTTTCACTTTCTGGAAACCTCCACTGTTCACATTTTGAGGTTGGAAAGAATGTATGTGCATGTTATATATGTATTGCTGACCTTAAAAGTAGAACTACCAGTTATTTTACTGCAAAAGGTGGGTTTATTCAAGAATTAAAAAACAAACAAACAAACAAACAAAAAAACGTAGGCAGGGCACCTTGGTGGCTCAGTCAGTTAAGCGTCTGACTTCAGCCCAGGTCACGATCTCACAGTTTGTGAGTTCGAGCCCCGTGTCGGGCTCCGTGCTGACAGCTCGGAGCCCGGAGCCTGCTTCAGATTCTGTGTCTCCCTCTCTCTCTGCCCCTCCCCTGCTCATGCGCTGTCTCTCTCCGTCTCTCGAAAATAAATAAACGTTAAACAACTAAACAAACAAAAGTAGGCAATTCTGGAGGACACAGGAAAGGTACGCTTTTGAAGGAGCAAAGGGGGGTAGTTGGGTTGTGATGAGTTAACAACTTCAAGTCAGTTGGAGAAAACTGGGGGTTTGAAGTATGGTGGCTCTTCATCGGCGGAGCTGTTGTCAGGGATGAGGAAAACATTTCTCCCTCCCGCTGGAGTAGTGGAATAATCAGTGTCCATGTGCAAGGTCGAGTCTGCCTCTTCCCGTTGAGTCTGCAATGAAGAAGGCATATGGAAAGGCGTGAGAGCTCCCCCTCCCGAAACCTCCCGAGTCCATTTTCGTGGGGGTTCCCATTACTGCTGTTCACATTCCCCCCTTTTGATCAGGATCTTTCCTTGGAAGCATCGCAGATCAGCAGTCAGGTTCTCTGCATTTAGTGGTTTTATCTCTCGGTGCCAGGAAGGACCTTCTCTGGTGGTCACGTTCTCACCTCGGAGGGCGGGCGAGTACACAGCAGTTGGAAACCACTTAAGCCACACTGAGCAACAGGGAGGGTTGGGAGGGACAGCCCTCAGGCATTTTCCCATCTGAAGTCTGTACCTTCTCAAGACGGTGAGCACTGAGCCAGCATCAGCTTAGGGGGCACATCCTTTCTGCGGGGGATTGATAGACAGCAAGTGCACGGTCAGAAGCAACGTGACCGTTCCAAAGTGTATGTTGGTTCTAAACCAGAACCCTGGGTCTGAAGATATTTACAGGCCCTGTTTGGACTTAGGGAAGAAGGGTTTCTCGCTGTGAAGGCCATCCCGGGGTCATGTTGCCTCCCGAAAGTCATCTGCTGAGGTGGCTATGCACCCAAATCGTGAACTATTGTAAGAGCACACAGAACCGAGTGCATTTGGGAACCTAGGGCCCACCTGTAACCATGAAGCAGTAGTTAGTGAGCCCTTTTGCGAGAATAGCAACACTTTAAGGACGTTTTAAAACCCTGTTGTTCTCTCAGAAGAGCTGTTTAGAGCCTTGTGTGTTGTCAGTAACAGCCCGTAAAGTTGTGGATTCAGAAACCGTGAATCTGGATAAGAATCCAGAGTCCGTTCCTAGTTTAGACAAAAGAATGGCTTTTGTGGATTCTGAGCTTCCTAACCCTTCGGAAACGCTCACCGGATCGTAATGAGGCGGTTGCTGGAAAGGTCATCATCAAAAGAGGTTTCCCCCTTTGGAAGAGATTGGGAAATGCTGATAAAGGGCATTTTCTTTCTTCAAAAGAAGTGACAGTGAGAAAAAAATACACAGGCCTGGGCCAGACGGCTTGGGAAAGCAGTCTCCCCAGATGTTGTCGGCTTCGGTTCCAGGAAATCATGTCACCAGATGGCATGCAGGTCCCGTCAGGGTTTGGGGCTTTCTTTAGATGTGTCACATGGACCTAAGCGTCGGCACAGGGGTCGGTGAACAGATCCTGATAAGGGCCTTTCCAACGAGTTTGAAGACTCTTCGTGGAGGCGGTGTCTTTCCCCACAGACAGATCCTCCAGGTGGCAAAGTGTGAGGAGTTAAGATCATTGTCTCCTGTGCGCCAGGAAAAGATTGCTCTAGCAGAGCATGGGTGTGTTTCATAGAAGCAACCAGACCTTTACGGTGCTGACGATGTCTCCTTTTATCAACTGTGGGTCAAAGAGGGAGGGGCCAGAATGCACGGTCATTCCTCTGTCTCCAAGGGTGACAATGTATGAGTTCCAAAAGGGGGACGATCTGAGACACAGTCATTTTTTCTCACCAAATTTTAGCCGCAGAAGAGGCACTGGCCTGTCTACAGGGGGCGCTTCGGTCCAGTGAGGAAACATACAAACCGTGACTGAAACATACTTCTATCCATGAGATGGGGGGAGCTGCGTGAAATCCATTTGCCAAACCTCAGTTGGTCCACTGAGACAAGCCAAGTAAACCAGACCCTTCTTGCGGCCTTCCTCATATGTTCCCATCGATATGGGTTCGTGAATGCTATCATTCTGTCAGTACGCCGATGGTTGAATGTGTGCGTGGCGGGACATAGAGGGAGCTTTAGAATTTCCGGGAGGACCGGATCGTGATTTGGTCCAAACCCGAGTTTGCTTTCTTTATTCAACCGATAGTTGTTAGTTTTCCAGATATTGACTCTCCTCTGGGGCTAATTGTTGGGCATCTCCGGTCAACTTTTCTCATTTGTCATTTGAAAGAACGTCCCTTTGGAACATGCCAGAGGTCTGGGTGTCAGTCTCCTTGAGAGCAGCACGTGGAAATACCAGCAAGGTGGTATCCCTTGGCCCCCAGGGGGTCGCGTCTGGAACCCCTGGGAACCTTCGTAGCCAGAGCTACCGGCAAAAGTATGGTACCCAATAGAGGTTGGATGCAGGGGCCATTTTTAATCTCATCCCCGCTGGGGGTAAGGAAACCTTGTTGCTGCCGTCACATTCCAGAATCATGAGCTACCCCAAAGGCATACTGACTATCAGTATAAATGTTTGTGGTTTTGCCCTCGGCTAAAATACAGGCTTGAGTAAGAGCATGTAAGTGAGCCTTGTTGGCCGAAGTAGCTGAAGATAAAGGTGACAGGCCTCAGGGACTTCAAAGGGAGTTGTAGTAGCATGTCCAGCATGGTATTTACCATTTTTACTCTTTTTTTTTTTTTTAATGTTTATTTTTGAGACAGAGCATGAGCAGGGAAGGGGCAGAGAGAGAGAGAGGGAGACAGAGAATCCCAAGCAGGCTGTGTGCTGAGAGCAAAGAGCCCGATGCAGGGCTTGAACCCACGGCTTGTGAGATCACGACCTGAGCCGAAACCAAGAAGTCGGGCACTTAACTGGCTGAGCCACCCAGGTGCCCCTCCCATTTTTATTCTTTAAGAACCCTTAGTAAGCTGGGAAAAGTGTGTATCGGTGAGAGGTGTTTCCTGTAAGTTGTCACCCAGAGTCCAAAGGCGATCTGTCAGCCTTAGGCACTTGGGAGGGGCTTCATCAGGGGAGGGGGGAGAAGGTGGCCCAGGTAAGGCTCTCGCAGTGAGAGTTACTTGGATGAGGAGTAGTTAGCAGGGGTGTCTATTAGGTTTGCTCTTTCTATTTCATCAGTGGCCTGGACTAAGAGGACAGTGGCAGGAATGACCCTGGGGCAAGGGGACTGTCCCCCAGCCAGAGGGGCTGGTTGGCTGTAATACCCATTGGGGTGATGTTGGGGGAGGACTCGAGGGCATCCCCTCACCTCTTGCTCACAAAAAGGCAGGTTGCTAATTAGGATGTCTGAGGGCAGGGGCTTTTGGTGGACTTCGCTTTCAAGTCTCAAGGGGCTGTGTCATCCCCCTCTTTGCAAATAGTAGGGTTAGGTTTGTTATTTTTTAGTAAAGCACACAGAGGCTGAGCCGTGCGAGGGACGTTCCGAATCCAGTTTCGACAATAGCCAGCCAGTGCAAGAAAGCCTTGTGATTGGCACTTAGTTTTAGCTTTGGAGAAATTGAGGATGCCTTAGAGTCTACCTGGATCCAAATCTGGTCTGTGTTCTGGGATCGTGTACCCTAAATATCAAAGCCTGAGTTTGAACAAACTGTCATTTTTGTCTGCGGAGACTTTCATGTCCCTTTAAGGCCAAAGGTTTTAACAGGTGGATGTTGTCTTCCCATGTAGAGGTTTGAGAACGGGGACAGAAGCAAAGGGCCTGTGTATTGTGACAAGATAGTGCCGGCAGAAAACTTTGTGTCATCCAAATCATTTTTTAAGGTTTGTGAAGGGTTAAGGACTCTGTGTAACCCTGGGGCATTACTTTCCTGGTGTCTTTCCATCCTTCCCAAATGAAGGTAAAAAGATACTCGCTATCCTTATCAACTGGCATATGGGAACAGATCCCTGGGAATGGATGTCAGTAGCCCGTGAGGGTTGGGAACAGTGGGGTGCCACGGGACCCCGGTGCTGTTCAGTGCTCGGAGGTCCTGGATAGAGTTCTGTCCTTGGCCGTTGGGTTTTCTCACAGGTAGAATTGGGGTGTTACAGGGACCAGTGCAGGGGATAATGAGGCCCTGAGCCTTGTAATCCTCTGCGGTGGGCATGATGCCTTGAAAGGCTTCTTTGTGTGTAGGCTATTAATTCTAGGGATCAGTTTGAATCTTGATGGGAGGTACCCTGTGGATTCTGCTGGTGTCCGTTGAAGACTTTGCCCATAAAGAGGACGGTAGCTGAGCCAGTAGGAATAAATGATCAGCGATCGGTACCCCCAGCCTCTGCCACAGTGCCATCAGAGACAGAGCATAGGAAAAGATGCCAACGGGTCATCGATTTCCCCCTGTTGGCTGTTTTGGTTACTACTCTCAAATTCTAGAATTATTTTCCTCTTTTGGGAGAGAGAAATTCCGGCATATTTTTCTAAGAAATCTGGGCCCAGTGAATGAGTAGGGAGGGGTGGAGGAACCAGGGAAGAAAGGGTGTATATCTCTAAAAGGGCCTCGACAAAAGGGAGCCGGTTCGGAGATGGGAGCCTGTTGAGGTTGACCAGAGACCCCCACTGTTGGAAGTGTTTTAGCGCTCCGGGGCAGGGGCTGATTTACAGCTGTGTCGGGAACGACAGAGACTTCTTCCCAATCTGGATAGTCGTTGCTGCGAGCTGATCAAGAGGGATGATTGGGAAGAACACCTGGAGCTCCTGGCAGCCCCACTGTAGACAGCAAGACGGAGTCACTCCTGTCCGGCAGGGGCCTGCGTCGAGCAATGATACGAACGGCTGAGGGTACTAACAACGGTGAGCTCTCCCCGAGACCGGCACCGGCTGATGACGCCCCAGAACCGATCAGCAGCAGAAGCAGGGGAGGGGTGCAGGTGCCCAGGACTGACCAAATCCCTTTAAAAGGGGGAGGGCTTTTGCAGTGGTCGGGCCCCGCAGACGTGACCCTGAGCGCCTGAAAAGGGAGCTGCCGCCGAAGGCTCCGGCCGAAGAGAGCGGAGAGCCTCCACCGCTTGAACAGAAGGAGCGGGAGGGCCGAGCGCGGACCCGGCCCAGGGCCTCCTCTCAGCTGTGCGCCCGCACACGGACTTCGCGGCGGCCTCGTTCACTTCCTACCGCCTGTGTTATCTCGATCGTCGCGTGCCTCCTCTTAGGTCCTGCGCCGTGTGCGGGGAAGAGGCCAAGTTAATCACGGGCTCCAATGTCACTGGGTCTGGAATCCCGAACCCGCTTTCTCATTACGTTCACCTTGCTTTAGGACCGAGCACAGCTGGCGCTGCGCAAAGACCCAACTCGTGCGTGCGCCTTCACGGCGTGCTCGCGACAGTTGGCGTGGTCGGCAGGGAACTGAGTCACAGCCGAGACCAGGGGAGATTGCCTCGGAAAGGCACTTGGAAGGTTAAGAAGGATTAAACCGTTTGGGGACATTGCAAAGATAAATGCCACTACTGGCCAAGTTAGCCTAGAACTTGGCAGAAACACGCGAACAGAAAATGTGGAAAAACCTGTATACGCATGCGAGGTATAAGTGGGAAATAGAGCCGCACACGGTTCAGAAGTTGTGAATTGCAGCCAGTAGGTTGCAAAAAAGAAAGAAAGAAAGGTCCGGGCACTTGGTAAATACCTAAAAACGATGGTGAAAAGGGCAAAGCCCTTCGTGTCCCAGGCGCCCATTGCACGGGTACCTACCTTACTGATGAGAACCATCCCGCAGTTAGACTAGGAACAGCAAAGGGGTGAGGAGCTAGCTAATAGACTAATAAGGAAGGACAAAGCCATGAATAGTTTAAGTTTCAAGGACGAAACACCCTTGGGACCCCGGGACCCCCATCCTGAGGACCCAGGAGACCATGATGACCCCTAGGGGGGTGACTATCAAATCAGACTCTGCTTCTGCGGGTTAGGGGCTTTGGGGTGTCAGCTGGTGCTGGTCTTGGTGACAATCTTGTAGCTGCAGTGCCCTTAACTGTTGGCATCATTGCTGGATACAGGCTCCTGCTTGACATGAGTGACTCCATCTTGCTGTCTACACCCATCATGGGGAATTAGGACGTTGGAAAGGAAACGGTAGCAGAAACTACGCTTGTGGTTTTGTTTAGGAGCCTTCATCTGTTGGAGCTGAACATTGAAAATTTTAGCCCTCTTTCTTCTAGGTGACTCACCTAGGCAAGCTAGTTTGCCAGGTTAGTCGAATCTGAAGTGGTCAGTTGCCCATCCCATCCTGGTCATCTTAACGAAAGGGGAAAGATCCTGGAGCAGTGATTCATAAACATGGACTTCAATGTTACCCCGATGGATTCAGCACCTAAAGGAAGACCAGAATTTTCTTTAAAGATAGTTTGGAGTCGATTATAATAATCGTGAATGGATTCATCAAGCTTCTGTGTATAAGCCTGAATTTTGTTCCAGTCAACAGGCTTAGGAAAAGCCATTATAATTGCTTACTGGCGATTTCCAGCAAGTTTTCTAGCATCTTGCCAAAGGGTAGGGGTCTGTTTCTCTAAATCCTGCTCAGGATTTTCCCACTGGGCTAGTTTCGCCCAACGAAACTAAGTTTGAATATTTGGTGGTGGGAGGGTGCGGGGTGGAGAAGAGGCCTCAGAAGCCTTTTTTTCTTTTTAATTGTTTGCCTCCTTCAGTTTATAAATTGTATCTTGGAGAGAGGCAATTTTACATTCCCGAGAGTGTTTGGAAGCTTCAAAATACCAATTAAAATAGAAATCCCATTCAGTTTTGTCATTTTCGAACCATGGTTGTTGTCCAATTCAGCTTTGAGAAAATTAAGTTTGGGGAGATTGAAAGTTCCCCATAGTGGCCATTGGAGTTCTAAATTACTTCTGGTTAAGTCAGTCCATTTATTTATAAATGTGCGTGTGGAGGGCCCATAGTGCTTAAACATAAAACCGGCCAGAGTCCCAGTGGGTGGCAGGGCAGTGGGTGTCCTCAAAGCGCTCAAAACATTTCGGTGACTGGGATCCCATTTCTTAGAGGGTTTTCGGGAGCCAGCCTGGTTCCAGAAGGAATCGGATGAAAGTCCCGCACAGCTCTGGGAGGCGCAGTTCCAGTGGAAAGTCTGATTTTGAAAATGAAATCAGACCGAAGGCCAGCCTGGTTCTGAAAGAGGACTTCAACCGTCTGCATTCTTTCCTCAGTCTACTTTCTAATTAAGTTCTCCTCTCCAGCTTATCTCTTTTGTTTTATTATTTTTTTAATGTTTTATTTAGTTTTGAGAGGGCATCAGTGGGGGAGGGGCAGCGAGAAGGGGGGAGACAGAGGATCCAAAGCGGGCTCTGCGCTGGCAGCAGCAAGCCGGACGCGGGGCTCGAACTCACAAACCGGGAGATCGTGACCTGAGCCCAAGTCTGACGCTCAACCAACTGATCCACCCAGGCGCCCCTCCAGCTTCTCTCTTAACTCGGGCAGAACGCCCTGAGGGCACAGCATCCCCTGATGGGAACCCAAACTTACTGCTCAAGCAGTAAGGACCTCCCTGTGCCAGCAAGACCCCCGTGATGGACCCCAAGACAAATGATTGGTTGCCCTGACCTTCACTACCCACCTGCATGTACCCCCCACCTTTGCCCCGCATTTGCCTTACTTAAACCTAGAAGTGTTCCTGGCACTTTGCAGACAGTCTCCGAGATGCTGGTCTGCTGTCTTCCCAGTGGTGGCTTCGCTCAACTAAATCCCTTTCTTGTTTCACTACCGCTCGTCCCTCTGCCTTTGGATTTTGTTGGTGGCCAGTGGCCGAACCTGCTCCGTGGGTAGTGCGCCTGTTTGCTCACCCGCCCCGCAGCTGTCGGGGGTCCTCTCTGGATCTCCCCTCTGCTCACGAAGTAACGTTAACCTTAAAAATAGACACTGCCAGGGACTCCTGGGTGGCTCAGTCGGTTGAGCATCCTACTTCGGCTCAGGTCATGATCTCACGGCTCATGGGTTCAAGTCCCATGTCGGGCTCTGTGCCGACAGCTCAGAGCCTGGAGCCTCCTTCAGATTCTGTGTCTCCCTCTGGCTTCCCCTCCTCCACTTGTGCTCTCTCAAAAATAAATAAATATACAAAAAAATAGACACTGCTAGTTATTTTACCAGCAACAGATGGGTTTATTCAGGAATAAAAGAGAATTGCGAAGAAAGAAGCTGTGACAAGATTGTAGGCAAGTCCGGGGCATAAAGGAAAGGTAGGCTTTTGAAGGAGACAAGGGGGGAGTTGGGGGGCTCTTAGGAACTAAAAGTCCATTGGAGGAAACTGGGGGTTCAAAGAGTGGTGGCTTCTCATTTTCTGAACTGTTTCCTGGGCACGGGGAAGGCACCTCTTCCTTCTGGAGTAGCAGAGCAGTATCCATGTGCAAGGTCAAGTCTGTACAAGGTCACATCTGCCCCTTTGGTTGTGTCTGCAATTGACTAGGAGTGGGAGGGCGGGAAAGCTCCCCCTCCCAAATCTCCTGACTCCATTTTTGTGGGGATTCCCGTTACGAATGTCCACCATATGTTATTATAAAGTAATGTTTGTTTGCTTTTTAAGAGTATGGTGTGTCAGAGAAAGTACACATGATCTGTTGACATTATGATGTAATTCCTTCCCGTGTATGCTTTTACATGAATCTACTCTATACTCTGTGTATTTTGTAGGGATGGTTCATTTGTTACTATTGTGATTGAAATGTTTTCTTGTTGCCAGTTTGAGGTGTAATTGACATAACATTGGGTGAGTCTGAATGAAATCTTTTAAGCTTATATATATATATATTTTTTTTTTTTGAGGGGTTGGTATATGAGCATATTCCTGTTTACAGTAAAATGCTGACCTCTTTTCCTAGCTTCAGTCTCTGTGTAGTCTTTTATATAATTTTTGATGTAGACAGTTATTGGCCAGGATTTATGATGGCGGAACTACAGCTATGGAGAAGTTAGGTAACTTTAAAGAGGATACAGTGTCAATAAATCACCTTGCATCCCTTCTTGAAAAACCAAAGTTTTAATCACCTGAAGTTGTTCTTTCTTCAGTCTGGTTTTCGTGTAGTAATTCGTGACAGCATTCGGCTTCCAGCTGCAGTATATCAAGTCTTCTTGAAGACCCGACCTTGGCTTTCAGCTGGCCCCTGCCTCCCTTGCCAGCATTCCCTTACACTCCCTCTTGGACCAGTGCCTGTGGCCACCCAGCTTTCAGTCCCCAGATGTGACCTCCTGGCCTCGGTGCCGTCACACGTGCTGCTCTTTCTGGAACACTGGTTTCTCCCCTCTGCTGGCCACACCTTAAAAGCAGTTTCCTCCAAGGGGCCTCTGATGATAACCAGTCTCTCTCTCTCCTTTTTTTGAATGTTTATTTATTTTGAGAGAGAGAGGAAGAGAGCACAAAGAGAAGAGAGAGGGAAGCGAGAAGAGAGGCAGAGACAGAAGTACAGCAAAAATCCCAAGCAGGCTCCACATGGTCAGTGCAGAGCCTGACATGGGGCTCGATCCCACGGTTCGTGAGATCATGACCTGAGCTGAAATCAAGGTTGGATGCTTAACCGACTGTTTCATTGTTTGCTTCTGTGATACTTGTTCTCGCTGCACAGTGTCAAGCTGGTAACATTGGGTGAAATAAATGGAATGAAGAACTTTTGTTGTTATGATGTAAGTTTCTTCCTTGTTATTAAGAATTAATTAATGTAAATGATTAAAGTCTTAAATGACTTTAAGTGGTTAATGCTGATTTTGTTCACATTATCTCTTCCCTTCTCTTCTGCTGTTATGAAATCTATGCCTTTATTTTTTAGAGCCGTGCTCCGATTTCTGCGAAACTTGTGGCCAATATGCTGTCAGTGGCTGGGGCAGATCACATCATCACCATGGACCTGCACGCCTCTCAGATCCAGGTTCCCGCCTTTTCTTTCTTGCCCTCGGTTGTGATCGGGGGCTTAGTGCAAGTGGTTAAATCCTGATTCTGTTCAACTGTTTTCGAGGGAGGTAACGTTACTCGTGGTCGCGTTTGTATACGGTGGCTCTCTGGGATTTTCGTCTTTACTGAACTTGGGACTATAGTTCAATGTAGTTATCACCTGACTCTGCCACCAACCTCTGTCCAAACAGTTTTGGGGCGGTGGGAATGGCTTCTTGGTAGTAAACTGTATAATTCCATCTCAGCTTCTCGACAATCATGAGAATGGCAGAGTTGTAATGTATGTTTTTTAACCTCTTCATAACTGAGTTCCTTTATCTATGAAACAGGCCGAATTGTACTGTACCTACTCTGTAATACAGCAAACGTGAAACATTTAGCTTATAATAAGGTGCTTGAGGCACAACAAATCTCTTCACTCCCTTGCAAAGCCATTCTCCTATTGCTTAGAATACAGGCAGGGGGCACCTGGGGGGCTCGGTCGGTTAAGCGTCTGACTTCGGCTCAGGTCATGATCTCACGGCTTGTGAGTTCGAGCCCCGCGTTGGGCTCTGTGCTGACAGCTCGGAGCCTGGAGCCTGCTTCAGATTCTGTGTCTCCCTTTCTCTCTGACCCTCCCCCGTTCATGCTCTGTCTCTCTCTGTCTCAAAAATAAATAAACGTTAAAAAAAAAAAAAGAATACAGGCAGTCATAATAGAATGTGTCTCCAAACATAATGGATGGGACTGAAGTAGGCTCCTGGAACATATCTGTCTTTTGATTTAATTCTGTTAAAATTCAGAGAAGGGAGTCTGCTGAAAAGGCTTCTTTTGAATGCAAAATTCAAGTTTTACTGCTCTCCGCAGGGATTCTTTGACATCCCCGTGGATAATTTGTACGCGGAGCCCGCGGTCCTGCAGTGGATCCGGGAGAACATCGCCGAGTGGAAGAACTGTATCATAGTTTCACCTGACGCCGGGGGAGCCAAAAGGTAGCCAAGTGCGCGTCGTTTTTCTTTTCCTTTTTTTTTTTTTTTAACGTGTTAGGTAAGGAAGCACGTGTTTTAAATTACTTAACGCTCTATTTTCGTAAATGAATGAGTAAGGGGTCTACAGTCTTGCAGAGATGAGTGCCGTCAACTTTAACATCTCCTCCTCCATGAGAGAAGCACGCACACACATTTGTTTCCAGCAAAGAACATGTTTTACTTGAGGTATTTTTTCAGTTATGTTTTCCTAAACAAATTTCTTTTTAAGGTTTATTGTTGAGAGAGACGGAGAGAGGCAGAGCGTGAGCGGGGGAAGGGCAGAGAGAGGGAGACACAGAATCCCAGGCGGGCTCCAGGCTCCGAGCCGGCAGCACAGAGCCCCATGCGGGGCTCGAACTCCGGGACCGTGAGATCATGACCTGAGCTGAGGTCGGAGGCTTAACCGACTGAGCCCCCCAGGCGCCCTGAGTTACGTTTTTCTGATTATGAAAGTAATGAGCTTCATTGGAAAATAAGGCTTTTAATTAACACGATTGACTAAGCTAGTCCTTCCTACTACAAATACTTGACAGTGGGAGCCAAAGTAGAACAGAATTTTAAAAAAGAAAACTGTGTCTATCGAGCACCGAGGACAAAGGAAGTATCCGGGACCAGGAAGTGAAGAAGGGCTGAAAACCATGCTCGAGTGGCCTGGGGGTTCGGGTATCAGATCCAGGAAGAGGCTGGTAATTTAAGTGTTAGCTGTCCCCATAGAGGTCTCCAGAGAGAAGGGAGGGAGACAGTCTTCACTCAGGCCTTTGGAGGTGGGGGACAAATTAGCCACCCGTGAGAAATCAAACTGAGAGCCTGTGCCGTGTGCAGATACACGTCAAACTCTGCATCCTGCCCCTGTGCCCGCCCCGCCCCCGCACAATGTGGGGCAGGAGAGTCCCTATGTTGAGAAAATTTACACAGAAATTGATCCCAGGCTACAGAGCTCCTGCAGTGGGAGAATCCCACAAGCCCAGCCGCTCTGTAAGCACTCCGCACTGAAGACAACCTCATGCCTGATGATCCAAGTTCAAAAACCGGGAGGGTGCAGCCCACCCAGAGTCAGTGTGTGCAGATAACACGGCGGCGGGCCGCCAGCACCGTGGGGGTGACGGAACGATTACCGGACTGTAAAATTACTGAGTTGGACAGAAATTGACGTGGTGCTAAAAGCACGGTACGGAGCTGCAAATCTCGCGGGCTTTGCAGACTCCGGGAGTTAAGGAGCAGTCGGTACCGAGTTCACGATGAAGGGTGACGATGATAGAACGTTGATTCGGTACGGGGTGCTTTACTGCGGCCTGAGGCTTGCTGACCTTGTAGAAGTGTGCGGCGGCCAACTGGGAGAGGAAGACAGGGTGGCATGGGGTTGAGTGCCCAGGTAGGGGTCTCCATCAGGAAGGGAGAGGAGCAGAAGAGCTCTGTCCATCAGTCCAGTGCAAAAGCCAACCAGCTGCTACATGTGCCGGGAGAGTGACCTGTGACGGTTGACCTTCAGGACGTCTTTAAAATGCAGATGCCTCATTTGGCTCCCTCGTCCACCTGCAGCCCAGCGAGGGGCCTAGAATGAAACTTAAAAGCTTATGAGGAGCCCGGGAAGCTGTCCTAAAGGCCACGCAGGGAAGCGAAGGTCCTAATTCTCAGAAGAGCCTCGATGAGTGCCGAGCTGCTGTCTTGACAGTTCGGTTCCCCGCTCTGGAGAAGGGGACGACCAGGTGGGGCTGGGCCTCCGACAGCAGCAGGAAGTGGCCGTTGACAGGAAGGAGACACAAATACATAAAAGCCAGAAACAGAAAGTTATCTTGCAGAGACCCCAGCCGGGCAGCAGCAGGGCCCTCAGCCGGGACCTCCAGGTCAAAGCTCAGCGAGTGTTGTCAGCTTAAGAACACCGGGGAACGGGAGTGACATTGTGCAGTTCCTCGTGCTGGAAACGCTTGTGGTTTCCTTGGAAACTTCCATTAAGTGCCGCCGTGGAATCTGCGTTCATATACGGGGACTCCTCCGGCCTGATACAGGGTTACAGAGCTGAACAAGTGGCCGCTTTTTTAAGTTTTTTTTTTTATGTTTATTTGTTTTTGAGAGACAGAGAGACAGCATGAGCAGGGGAGGGCAGAGACAGAGGGAGACACGGAATCCGAAGCAGGCTCCAGGCGCTGAGCTGTCAGCACAGAGCCCGATGTGGGGCTCGAACTCACGGACCGCGAGATCATGACCTGAACCGAAGTCAGACACTTCACCGACTGAGCCCCCCAGGTGCCCCAGAATCCACCTATGTAAAGTGCACAGCTCAGTGGTTTTCAGCGTATTCAGGGTATCCCTCACTACTGTCACATTCCAGAACATTTTCACCACCCCAAAAAGAAACCTGTACCCACAGCCAGTGACTCCGTGTTCCCGCTCCCCCCAGCCACCCCTGATCTACTTTCTGTCTTGCCTTCCTGTGTTGCCTCTCTGGACATTTCGTATGGACGGATCGTGTAATACGTGGTCTTTGTGTCTGGCATATTCCTTTTCCTTAAGCAGAGAAAAAAAGACTTTGGCAGCTGATCAACCAAAAGAATAGATTCCATAAATTTGTGTGGCCTTTCCTATCCCAATGCTGTTTTTTATAGAGAGTCTAAAAATACACGTGCTGTTAGCAAACCTTCAAATTGGGTAACGTCCCCCATTTCCTTCTTTAGAGACCTCAGTTCTTCCCAGTTTCAGAATTCTTTTGTTTGCACACGTCTCCCTTTTTATTTGACACAAAGGGTGATGTGCTGTGCACAGTTCTTCAGTCTCCAGTCTCCACTCCACTTCCTTGTTCGGTCTTAGCAGTGTTTCATCGTTCTTTTTTTTTTTTTTTTTTTTTTATGTGTTTGTTTATTTTTGAGAGAGAGAGACAGAGCACAAGGCGGGGAGGGGCAGAGAGAGAGGGAGACACAGAATCGGAAGCAGGTTCCAGGCTCCGAGCTGCCAGCACAGACCCCGACGCGGGGCTCGAACTTGCGAACATGAGACCATGACCTGAGCCAAAGTCAGATACTTAACCGATGAGCCACCCAGGCGCCCCAAATGCTTCATCGTTCTTTAGAGCTGAGGGGTACGTCCTTTGTGTGCATGTGTCCTAATTCCTTTAACATGACCCCCCCCCCCCCCCCACTTGTAGGGACTGTTGTTTTGTACTCTGACGCGCGCTCCTACAGCACGAACTTCCTACCTTGGGTACGCATTTGCAAGCAGGATACGTTCCGAGGGCAGTTGCCAAGTCTTTCACAAAAGATAGACCGGTCGACAGTCCCAAGTATGAATGCCGGTGACTTTATTAACCAGATAGTGATAATATGGCCTCTTTTCCTGTTAATTCTGGTTGCTGTGGATAAGGTCAAGCATGCTTTCTGGCATGTTTATTTTCCAAGATGGCCTATTCGGCCTATTCGTACCTTCCTGTGTTGTCTTATTGGCTGAGGGCCTTTTCCTTTGACTCATTAGGAGTTTTGTGGAGGCAGGATTTCTTGCCTTGGTGCATTTTTATTCCCTGCAGCACTTTTAGAACATTCTTCTGTACTCATTTATCTCCTTTTCACGTTATGGCTTCTGGGTTTAGGAAGAATTCACCCTTCTGTCGATCTTTCTTCTCCCACGAATTCATATATTTGAAAGTAAATTGCCCTTTTCCTTTTTAACGTTCCAGTTTTTCTTCCATCTGGTATTTGTTTTGGAACTAAGAGTGAAGAAGAATCCCTGTTGATTTGAGACACCATTTTATATACCAAATCCCCCCCATCCACTTGCCAACCCTTGCTTTTCAAAATCCAGAATCAACTAACCAGAGTTCATGGCCAGCTGTTTTTTTCAGATCCCCTTTAAACCACCCCTCTTACCTCTGCCAGGAAAAGTCCAGCTTTTGGGGGGCACACATTGTAGATTTTTTTGCCACCTCCTCTCCTTTTCTTCTTCCTATTCTGGACTAAGCTGTTCCCCACCTGGCAGGACAACCGCACAGGTAACGCAGGGTACATGCACTTGACATTATTGGCGCCATCTTTGCGTGATGCAAAAAAGCCATTTCATCGAAGAAAATAATCTAATTGATTATCTGATCAATTAGAACTTAATGCCTTAGTAAAAGCTTTAAAGCCTGACTTGTTGCAGGTAAAACTTAATATTGCCACAAGAGGTCACTCTTGGATTGTCTTTGAAGCTCGATTGGGCCGACAGCTAAGGGAAAAGAAACCTTAGAAGGTAACACCGCCGCTGAGATGGTCTGCGTTCACCTGACACTGCTGTGGGACGTTGGTGAAATGAAATAATTGAGATTTGGGGGGAAAGAAGGGAAAGACGGGTTTAGAAGAAGTGGAAATGAAAATATGTATGTTATTTTTGTTCTAGCTTTTTCTGCCTAAGATTTCTGCACGATACATTGTCTCCACATCATTTGTTAGGAGTAAGTCTTAACTCTCGTATACAAGGCAAAGAAGAGTTGTATAGCAGGTGCCTCACCGATAAGCCTGGCCTGCCACCTTGCCTTTCTCTTGCCTGCTCTGCCCTTTCTGAGGGGATGACTTTGGAGCATTTGCCATAGATGAGCAGAGAAACTCCTGGTTTACAAATCTCAAGGCCCCGAGTGTAGTGAAAGCCATTTGCATAAGCTGACGTGTTAACATGGATTTGTGAGCCCCCTGGCTGCACCCCAGACTGGGCAAACGGCAGTTTCTGAATAACTGCATTTTCGTTGTGCCCGTAATTTTTTGTTTTCACATACACTGTGTTTTCATGCTGGTAAACACACAGCTGTTGTCTTAGGCCTTTTTTTTTTTTTTGAAGTTGTTATTTGAATTCCAGTTAGTTAACATACAGGGTCATGTTAGTTTCAGGTGTACAGCCTTGTAATTCAACACATGCCCGTGATCTCTTTTTTCTTTTTTAAAGTTTATTGACTTATTTTGAGAGAGAGAGAGAGAGAGAGAGAGAGAGAGCACAAGTAGGGGAGGGTCAGAAGGAGAGGCAGAACCCCAAGCAGGCTCCACACCATCAGCACAGAGCCTGATGTGGGGCTCGAACTCCGGACCCATGAGATCCTGACCTGGACCGAGATTAAGAGTCGGACGCTGATTTTTAAAAGGCGGAAGAGGGGCGCCTGGGTGGCTCAGTCGGTTAAGCGTCCGACTTCGGCTCAGGTCATGATCTCGCGGTCTGTGGGTTCGAGCCCCGCGTCGGGCTCTGTGCTGACAGCGCGGAGCCTGGAGCCTGCTTCCGATTCTGTGTCTCCCTCTCTCTCTGACCCTCCCCTGTTCATGCTGTCTCTCTCTCTGTCTCAAAAACAAATAAACGTTAAAAAAAAAAAATTAAAAAAAGAAAAAAAAGGCGGAAGAGTCTTGTGCGCGTGATTTTTAAAAAGTACGCACAAACGCTAACAAATGGCACACCGCTTTCTCATCTGGAACTTTTATCCAGTGGTCCAGGCACCTGGCATTCATCCCCAGCTGCCACAAACACAAGGCCCACTTGTTGCCGTGGTTTGCCTACTGTGCATCCCAGGCCGGGCCTGGCTTTTCTAGTGAGAGCTGATTATCTCCGGATCTTGGGTGTGGTTGGTTCCTAAACTACAGCTTGAAACCGTAAGAGCTTTTGTTAACGCTGACAGTGTTTAACTCCTCTGTCCTCTGTCGGCGTCTCGGTGTCTCGGAGCAGGGTCACCTCGATTGCGGACAGGCTGAATGTGGAATTTGCCCTGATTCACAAAGAGAGGAAGAAAGCAAACGAAGTGGACCGGATGGTTCTGGTGGGCGACGTGAAGGACCGCGTGGCCATCCTCGTGGACGACATGGCCGACACGTGTGGCACCATCTGCCACGCTGCGGACAAGTACGTGGATGGTTTGGGCAAACGGGAGAACGTGTCATTAAGAAAGGAAACGTGGCAGCTTTAAAAAAGATAAAAGGGGGCCTGTTTCTACTAATTCTTGCTGCGGTGGCTTGGGCGTGGCCTTTCAGACCAAAGGATGTTCTAGGCCCATTTATTATTTTGTTTCTTGGTGGAAAAAAAAAAAAAAAGTACAGGCCTTTATGGCCCGGTTTTCACTTTTAAGGATGCGCTTTCAGTGTATTTGAAAAAGGGTCAGAGAGGGCGCTGCCCCTGAAACCGAGCACAGAAGAAAAGAGACCGTGTTGCGGGCGTCTCTGGGCCTTGGCCCCTTCTGTTCCGCCTTCGTTCCAGCTGCCTCAGCTGCTGGCTCCGGAAGGATTGAGAGCAGCGTTGTGGGGAGTGGGGGCCACCCCATCCCCCAGCCACGTGTGGCCCTGGAACACTTGGGGTGCGGCCAGCGTGCACACCAGCTTTCAAAGACAGCACGAAACAAAGAATGCAGACTGTCACAGTAATCATTTTATAGTGACGTGTGTCAAAATGATGGTATTCTGGCTTGATTAGGTTAAACCTGCGGTTCTCAACCAAGGGCATCTGTGCTCTCTGGGGGACATTCGACGGTGTCGGCAGACTTTTTTGGTTGTCACAACTGAGGGGAGGGCGTGGCTAGTGGGGTGAGGCCGGGGATGCTGCTCAGTGAAGAATTGTATGGGCCCAAGGCCAAGGTTGATTATCCCTCATTTAATGGAATACAAAGTGTCTTGCCAGTACACAGCTTAAAAGATTCTTTTTTAGGCTAATACACGTGAGTGAAATTCGTTTTTGGTTTTTGTGGAACGCACTTGTTGCTTTTTTTTTTTTTTTGAGAGAGAAAGAGAGAGTGAGCGAGCTTGAGCAAGCAGAGGAGGGGCAGGGAGAGAGAGGGAGAGAGAGAATCTCAAGCAGTCTCCGCACCCAGCATGGAACCCGATGCAGCTCGATCCCACCACCGTGAGATCATGACCTGAGCCGAAATCAAGAGTCGGATATGTAACCGACTGAGCTACACAGGCACCCCCACGCTTTTTGCTTTTTGTTTGTTTGTTTGTTTAATGTTTGTTTATTTTTGAGAGCGAGAGAGTGCAAGCGGGGAAGGAGCAGAGAGGGACGGGGGCCAGAGGATCCGAAGCAGGCTCCGTGCTGACACCAGAGAGCCTGATGGGGGGGCTCGAACTCATGAACCGTGAGATCATGACCTGAGCCAAAGTCAGACGCTTAACTGACTGAGCCACCCAGGCGCCCCACACCTCTTGCGTCTTAACTCACCCTAAGCGGAGGATGTTTCAAGAATATGTGTGTACCCTTAATTTTTCTGTTTCCTGTTCTACAGGCTACTCTCAGCTGGAGCCACCAAAGTTTATGCTATCCTGACGCACGGGATCTTCTCTGGGCCAGCTATTTCCAGAATAAATAATGCCGCCTTTGAAGCTGTTGTGGTCACAAACACCATTCCGCAAGAGGACAAAATGAGACACTGTCCCAAGATTCAGGTACTTCTACAGTGTAGGCAGAACGAAGCCGCGAGGAACCTACGTCTGATCCCCCAAGATAGCTTTGAGTCCTTCTGCGTGTGACGGCGAGCGCAGGGGGAGCCGGCAGAGGTCACGGCTGCCTGTAACACAGGGCGCGATTCACGCGAGGTCTGGGAAAGGCTGGGGCCGGCGGGGGTCGAGGTCAGAAGTAGGCAGGCAGCCAGACCACCCTGGAAAAGCAGTAAAAAACGGGCCGTGCCAAAGCTAAGCAGAATGACCGTCTGACCCAGTAAGTCTGCCTCTAGCTCCGGAGCCCCAAACTTGAAAATGGGCGTGCATCCAGAAACATGTGCACACACGTTCATAAACCACGCTATTCGCAGTAGCCGAAAGCTAGAAGCAGCCAAATAAATGTCCATCCACGGGTGAATGGGCAACCGAGGCGTGGTCCATCCGTCCAGTGGAATAGTATTCTCCCTTAAAAAGGAGGGACGTTCTGACACGTTGGGACAACGTGGATGAACTTGGAAAACGTTATGCTAAGTGAAAGCGAGCAGACTCACCAGGACACACGTCGTGTGATCCCGCCTCTCTGAGGGGCCTAGAGCAGTCCAGTGTGGAGGCAGAAACTAGGGTGGTGGGTGCCAAGGACTGGGGGGTGGGGCTGGGGATATAGTGTTTACTGGGGACGGTTTCTGTTGGGGATGATGAAAACAGCTTGGAAATGGGTAATAGCCGTGGCTACACAACATTGAGAATGCACTTCAAGCCACTGTGGTTAAAATGGCAATTTCTAGGTTATATATATTTTACCACAACTTTTTTTAATGTGTATTTATTATTGAGAGAGAGAAAGACAGAGTGCGAGCAGGGGAGGGGCGGAGAGAGAGAGGGAGACACAGAATCCGAAGCAGGCTCCAGGCTCCAGGCTCCGAGCTGTCAGCACAGAGCCCGAGGCGGGGCTCGAACCCACGAACCGTGAGATCACGACCCGAGCTGAAGTCGGGCACTTAACCGACTGAGCCACCCAGGCGCCCCCACAGTTTTTAAAAATGGAGGGAAAAAACACACGGCGCTAAGGATCTTTAGAGCTTTCCTCCTTCCTGTCCTTCCTGACTTGGGAGGCCATTAGAGAATTGGTGATAATCATGTTCTACCAACTGCCCTGAGCGACGTTGAAAGGATTTGGGTCCCCGTTTTGGGACACACCCACACTTATCCATCTGTGGATGGTCTGTGGCTGTCGTCACGCTACAGTGACTGAGTTCAGTGTGGCCCGCAAAGCTGAAAATACTTAACTACTGGGCCCTTTACCGATCACTGACCCCTGAGTTAGGTGATCCCAGCCGTGCTGTTAAGGGACACAGTCACTGTGTTTTTGGAAACCAAGAGACAAAAGAACCATCCATGTAACGATTGAGTAAAATGAATCTAAAAACAATCAACACCCCAAGAAAAGGATGTCTCTGATTTACAGCGACTCTGAAGAGCCTCTGAGTATCTGTACTGAAAATCTCGCTTCCGGGGTCCCATATGTGTTTGTAATTTGAAGATAGACCCAAACTGTCTCTCAGAAGAAATGGGTATAGAAGACTGATGGTAGCATGTCTTGGTGGCCTGGAGAAATCCTTTCTCAGCTCTCTGGCTTTTAAGTTTTTAATTAAATATGACTGAGATGTCCCACTGTCCTCTCCCCTTTTCTCTTGGCGTTTAGGTTATTGATATCTCGATGATCTTGGCAGAGGCGATCCGAAGAACACACAACGGTGAATCTGTGTCTTACCTGTTCAGCCACGTCCCGCTATAGATCCCGGATGTGGGGTACGGAGCAGGCCTGTTCTGGCTGCTGGCTTGTGTGCATTTGTCTCTTCTTAGTTTTAGGACTCAGCAATTATAGGATAATGCAAAAAGCATTCGATCTTTGTATACCGCAGGAGCCATGGTTTTTCTCCTCCTCAAGCTCAAGACCATTTATTTCCAGTTTGGGGTAAGGGTGGTGGTTATTTCATCTTGTTAAGTGAACTGTCGTTAGTGAGCTATGTTTTGTCATCCTGACTTGTTCTAGTAGGTGACCTCTTTCTTTGTTTTTTTTTGTTTTTTTTTTTTTCAGTATTTTGAGGCCACAACTCAAAATATATATAATTCCACTGTGTAAGTTCATAGTTTATATATTTTGAGGTTGCCAAAGGTGACTTCAGATTAAAGCCTTCTGTGTAAATAATGATAATGCCTATGGACATTTGGGTAAAACCCTGTTTACAGAATTAGCCTTTTACTTCGGAGTGAATCTTAGAAAATTTATAATACCCTGAATTTTGATTTTTTTTTTTTTTTTAAGTAACCAGATGTCAGATGAACCATTGTGGTTATTGTGCTTAATTTGACCAAATTTTATGTGGCTTAAGATGGCCACGGACACGTTTACCTTCTGATAAACGTTAGCCGTATCAGAGGCAATGTAGTTTGGTGTCTTTTTTGTTGTTGCCACTTCTGAAAAACATGGTATAACTATCACTTACCTGCAGTGTCACGTTCTGAAATTGCAAAATTTGTGTTTGGCAACAGATCTGATTGAGAAAGTGTCGAGATAGACCCTGTGGGCTGACTGGTGGCCCTCACGCTGTGCTCTGGCCATCCCAGGGGGACAGCTCTTTGAGTGGCTCCTGTCCCGCCGTCTTATTTTACGGCCTGTTGTTAGCTCTGGCTTTCACGTTGCCTTTTTTGCGAGAATCTCATGTTGTGGGGTTCCACCAAAGCACAGCCTCCCCTAAGCCCCCTCCAACGCACTAGTCTGATTGTTATTTCGTTTTTAACATAATAAAAAGGTGAATTTTTGTGACAGCCACCAAATGAGTAGTTGAACATTCCATCCTTCGTTTGAATTTCTTATGCCTTTGCCTCAAAAGTAGCAAGTCTCCTAGTCAACTGATTATTTTAACTAAAACTGTTAAATGAAAAATGTGGGTAAGGCTGACGACAAAAAGCACAAATAAGTAAGCATTAGTTGCCCTATTAAGATCATGTCAACGCGGTGGCAGATGCCTCGCGGAGGATGTTGTGACTTTTGCTAGATGCACCTTGGTGCACAACCACCTGAATTTTTCAGCCCCGAAAGAGGAGAATCTGCCTCAGAGACAAAGCCCTGGTTATAGTAACAGTCTCTCCCTCTGCTCAGTCTCAAAACTCAAAGAGAGGAGACCCTCTGCTCTAAATTCTGCAGGTGAGAAAATCCAATCTTTAAGTCATCGAGAGACTTGAAGCACAGTCTTTAAGCTTTCAGACTTCACTGCAGCAGAGGTCGAGATCTAGAAGGATCATTTCGGTCATTGCGTTGTGCTGTACCTTGAAATGGCTTCTGAGAAAACAGCATCAGCCCTACGATATGGACTGGCTCTATCTAGGAAGAGTTGACTGGAGATCTGGAAAGAGCCTATTTCGATGTATGTGACTTTTAGTTTCAATAAACGAGTGCTGTCTCTTTCTGGGAATTTCTACGCACAGGCAACTGAAAATGTAGCCACGAGTGCACGTGGGTAGACAGCCTTGGGATACTAGTGTAGACGTGTTGACGTGACAGCAGAAAGTTGATTCAAAGGTAATCATTTCATCTTAAGATGGACTCTAAGATCTAGAACTAGTTTTAAAATCTTCACATAAAAAAAAAATCTGCATGGTCATTATCATGAACTGATTGTTTCTCTCATTTAGCCTCACTTTTTGTTTTCAAGTACTTCTGGTACATTAACTGATTAGGCTAGACTTGGCCACACACAGTGGCAATGTAGTCCTTAACTGTTTGATGGTTTCACTTCAAGAAGGATGACGAAGGTGACCTCAGGAGTGGCCCGATCCCAGAACTTGGGTATCCCCTGCTGCTTGCCTGGAAACATCGAAGTGATGATGAATTGAAGTGATGATGAATTGAAGTGATGATGAATTGAAGTGATGGATGAATTGAAGTGATGAATGAATGAGTCCAGTAGATTGGTTCTGTCCAACTCTGCTGAACGGGGCTGGACTCCCATATATCCAGCCAAAAGGGGAGTCAGAGAAATACAGAAATACCAAAGCTGCTCATCTTCCAACTTAAATTATATTAATCAGCTTACGGATGCTCGTATTAGAACTTGCCTCTGTTAGATGTCAACTAGATTCAAGAAAAGATCATTTGCAGTGCTTGTATTTTTTTAGAATATAGGGTTTTAAGATTGTCCCAACACTGTACTAAACCACATCAATAAAATCATGCTACTACTTTCTGCCGTAGTTTGTATTGTCATTGCGGAGTGCTGTGTTTTGAAGGAGGGATGTGTTTCGATGGGGGTACCTCAACGTGTTTGCTACTTCACGATGATAGCCTGGCGTCTAAACTTACAGTAAAGCCAGAAGTTCGGTGGAGTTCAGCTTGTCTCCCTGTTGAAGGTATTTCTTTCAGGGCTGACCAGCAGTCTCCTTGTCCCATAGTTTAACAGCTGTGCCACGTAAGGCATCCAAGTTGATAATTCTAGATGTTGCCTGTAAAATTGGAGATCGCACAGTGTGCTTACACGTTAAAGGAGTCATGTTCAGTGTCCATAGATTGGAGCAGACCAAACTTACACTGTATTTCAGCAGGGGCTGAAGCAGGACAGCATCGGGCATTTGGTACACCATATGTTGGAGTGAAGATGGCCAACGAAGATGGGAAGGTGAGGGCTGAAACGTATCCCCATATCCGTCACGTATATTGCACAGAGAAGTCAACAGAGCCCTCCTTTTCACTACAGATCTTCACCTTATGATTTATTTCCCTGTATCTTGGGAATGCATCCCTCCACCTTCTCCTTGCCCTTGCTTCCCAGAGATGCATTGTAAATCGGTTGGCTATACCGCAGTCACTGAGCTGTATTGTCTCCCCTGAAAGCGTGTGATGCTCAGAAACAGACTTCACCACTTAGTAGAGTTAAAACAACAAAAGCTCTTTGGGAGGGTTGCTTCACCTCCCTTGTGCCTCAGTTTCCACAGACACAAAATGGGACAATAGTGCCTCTCGTAGGTATGGGAAGAGGATTAAATGAGGCCTCTGACATGCTTAGAACTGATTGTTTTGGGGGCGCCTGGGTGGCTCAGTCACTTAAGTGTCTGACCGGCTCAGGTCGTGATCTCACGGTTCGTGGGTTCGAGCCCCGCCTCGGGCTCTGTGCTGACAGCTCGGAGCCTGGAGCCTGCTTCGGATTCTGTGTCTCCCTCTCTCTCTCTGCTCCTCCCCCACTCATGCTCTGTCTCTCTCTCAAAAATAAATAAACACTAAAAAAAATTAAAAAGAACTGATCGTTTTGTACATTAATTTCAACTTTTAGAGCAGGCATCTTGCATGTTCCCTTTGAAAGAATATAAGTAGATGGGAAGAAGCAAGATTGTCACGCATTTTTTAGCTGTGAAGCCACGTGCCTGTGATCTGGTCATAAGTGTGACCCCCTCACCCAAGGCACTGTGAATTGGGGAAGAATGCCATACAATAACGGAGACAGGGATCAGTCGAGGCCATTCACAACAACCTGATTCGATTCACCTCCTCAGCATAACGACAACCAAAAGTGGTGCCCGATACAAGCAGTAAGGGCACGGGGCCCCTGGGTGGCTCAGTCGGTTGAGGGTCTGACTCTTGATTTCAGCTCAGGTCATGATCCCAGAGTCGCGAGATTGAGCCCTGGGTCTGGCTCTGTGCTAAGCGTGGGGCCTGCTTAAGATTCTCCCCTCCCCCCCAGCAAAAACAACAGCAACGACAACAAAACCGTGAGGGCCATCTACACTTTTTCCCCCCAGCTAAGGATTTATTGGTGTAAATGCCATCCCCAACCCAGGCCCTAAGACCCCCTTCTGAGTGGGGGAAGGAGGAGAAGGGAGAGCCCCAACAGTGCCCAAGAACACCGCAGCCCCTGGGCCCGTGCAGGGCCGGTTTGGCCCAGGTGGGAGGAGGCAGGTGCCCCTTCAGCAGGTACTGGGACTCGGGGCTGGTGGAGAAGCCCGTCCTCTTGTGGCCGAGAGGGAGCCAGTATGGAAGTAGGTCACCAGAGCGTGCACGTGGTCATTCCGCTTCACTTGCAGGCAGAAGGGAGGGGTGAAGGTCAAGTCTGCCACTTTGACGGTGTGGATGACCACCTCCACCAGGGGCTCCTTGATGGCCGTGTCTTTGATGCGAGCATGTGAAAGCCGTACACGTTCTTCCACCGGTGGGTCTTGTAGTCTTTGTACTGTCGATCTTCGGTGGTCGTCACGTACAGTGTGGCTCGGTGCGGGAAGATGAGAACGTCAGATGCCAGCCACTTGTCCTTGTGCCCGAGCCCACGTCCAGCACCACCTCGTCCTTGAAGAGATGTCGGTTGCGAAACCTGGAGTGTGGGTACGTGAAGCCCAATGCTCCTGCTGCTGAGACTGATTCACGCATTTTGCACTTTAAAGGGGCGATAAAAAGAGACTGGGAAAGCGAACGATGGCATGCAGTGGACAGAATCCTAAATCGGGAGTGTGGCAACCTAGAGTCTGGTTCCTGACATGCCACTAGCAAGCTGTGTGACCTTGGGAAAATGTCTACACCACTCTGGGTCTGAGTATCTCTACAAAAATGAGAGGGTAGCTGATTGCTGAAGTCCCCAGCAGTTTTAATAGGCTATGCTATCCCTTCTAGATTTAGTTGGAGTATCTAGTAACTGAAGGTTGTGCTTCCAAAGAGGCAAAGATGTTTACAGCCCCATCAGGTGAACCACTTGTTTTGGCTTGCCAGAAGTTTCTCCATTTTAGCACTGAAAGCCCTACATTCCAGGAAGCCCCTCAAGTCCTGAGCAGACCAGGATGCTGGGTCACCCTCGTTGTGTCTTCTAAGTAGATGGTTCTGGATCCCCAGCACTGCCTTAGCTAAGGTATCCCATGGGCATGGCTCTGATTTCGTGCTGCAACAGAAAGCAGGCTATGTGACAAGCCCAACAACGTGCCAGTGAGTGACCTGTGGCATCATGGTTCTTATTAAATACGCTGTCACTGAACTGTAGAAGCTGAAGGCTTGTAGGAGGAAATAGGGAGACATTTTGAGAAAATGCATTCGAGACCTGGCTTGACGGCCAGTCCTTTAGCACAGCTGCCCTCAATGCTGTTTTAAGTGGTCTTTAGAGACCCCAGGGCACAGTCCAAGCAGAAGACAGAGTGTCCTGAGCATTCGTTGATGGACATTGCCCTTCTGAGCATTGAGGAGGGGGTCAGAGATCTGTAAGCGCTTGGCCGTGTCTGAAGATAGTCTTCTCTGGTTGTCCCTAGACAAGGGAGCGATAGATTCAGTATCTTTTTTTTTTTTAACATTTATTTATTTTTTGAGAAACAGAGAGCATGAGCTGGGGAGGGGACAGAGAGAGGGGGAGTCACAAGATTCCGAAGCAGGCTCCAGGCTCCGAGCTGTCAGCACAGAGCCCAACACGGGGCTCGAACTCATGAACCATGAGATCACGACCTGAGCTGAAGTCGGACGCCTAACCGTCTGAGCCACCCAGGCGCCCCTAGATTCAGTATCTTCTTGTACTGACACCAAGACTATGAATCACAGAAAAAAAAATTAAGGACTGAAACTGAATTTGTGTTCCTCTTTAAAATCATCAGGGTGATTCGTTGGGGGCACATTTTGCAGTCAAATGCTCTTACCCTGATGTCGGGGGCACATTTTGATGTATATTTGCTATAGAATGAACTCAGGAAGTGCCACCAATATGTACTCACTCATCTGAGTGACCAAGGAACAAACCCTAAGTTTCTTTAAGCCCCAGAATAGCCTCTGTTTAGGACCAGGGCTGCCGAGCAGTCTCTGAAGGTGTTAGGATCCTTTATTGTTTTAGGGACATTCGAGTGGCTCAGTTGCTTAAGTGTCTGACTCTTGATTTCAGCTTAGGTCATGATCTCATGGTTCGTGGGTTTGAGCCTGGTGTAGGGCTCTGCACTGGCAGTGTGGACCCTGCTTGGGATTCTGTCTTCCTCTCTCTGTCCCTCCCCTGCTCACTCTCTCTCAAAATAAATAAATAAACTTAAAAATATATACTTGATTATTTTAGTAGCCATTTCTGGTGTGCTTCTGCTGTTAAGCAATCTTTTTTCCCTACAATGACTAGCTTCTTCTGTTTATCACATATTTTCCTCAGAGCCAGTTTTATCCCCAAGAAGTGTCTCAAGGTCCCTGATGGAGGCATTTTGGAATGGGGCACGGAAAGCCACAGGTGAGGAAGGAAAGCAAGGAGAGGGTGGGGGTTGCCGAGGGGAGGGGAGGGAAGCTCTCTGAGCTATCAAGGACCAGCCTGTCCCTGGGCTCGCACACCTCTCCCCAGGGACACAACCCCTCTGCTCCCTCCTTTTTGTCCCTCTGGCCATTTTCTTTTGCTCCCCCAGAAGAACCGATGTCAGAGTTTCTCCACCTCAGCACTATTGATATTTTGGGCTGAATCATTCTTTGTGGCGGGGGCTGTGTTGTGCATGTGTTGTAACAATCAAAAAAAGGGTCTCCGGGGGCGCCTGGGTGGCTTGGTCGGTTAAGCTTCCGACTTCAGCTCAGGTCATGATCTCTCAGTCTGTGAGTTCGAGCCCCGCGTCGGGCTCTGTGCTGACAGCTCAGAGCCTGGAGCCTGTTTCAGATTCTGTGTTTCCCTCTCTCTCTGCTCCTCCCCCGTTCATGCTCTGTCTCTCTCTGTCTCAAAAATAAAATAAAAACGTTAAAAAAAATAAATAAATAAAAAAAAAAAGGGTCTCCAAACATTGCCACATAGTCCCTGGGGGGAAAGTCATCCCTGGTTGAGAACCGCTGATTGATTCTAACCAGGACCTTCTTCCTTCACCCTCTTTCCTGACTTCTGGACCAATTTCAAGTAGAAAAGCGTTCTGGAACAAGGGGAACAAGGCAATGGCAATCACCAAAATTGTGCGGCAGTGTTTTGGTAGGACATGAAATTAACACTGATCCCCTACATCTGCCATGAACTGGGTGAGATTTGGGTAGGTCGCTAAGTTATTGGCTTTGTCAGTTTCCTCTTACAGTTCCAGCCTTAGAATGGAGCATGGGGTGTGTTTTTTTGTTTTTGTTTTAAAGTTGATTTATTTATTTTTGAGACAGCCAGAGACGGTGCAAGTGGGGAAAGGGCAGAGAGAGAGGGAGAGAGACCAGGGAGGGGCGGAGAGAGAGGGAATCCCAAGCAGGCTCCGCACTGTCAGCACAGACCCCGATGTGGGGCTCAAACCCACAAAATCGTGAGATCATGATCTGAGCCCAACTCAAGAGTTGAACACTTAACCGACTGAGCCACCCAGGCATCCCCAAAATAGAGCTTGGCTCTATTGAAATGCTACTCTTAGGATCTAACCCTATGAATAGAAGCCCATGCTAGCTACGTGGAAAAAAAAAAAAAAAAGAGAGAGAGAGACAAAGGTCACAGCCTCCCGACCTTCCCCACTGGGACACCAGACATGTGAACAAAGCCATCTGACTGCAACCTCATGGGAGACCCAATAGAGACCGACAGAATAGCCCAGCAGAGCCCCATCCAATGCACAGACCTGTAAACAAATGAAACGGTTGCTCTTGTAAGCCAACACGTTATGGAGCGGATTGTTATCAGGAATAGAGAATCGAAACGGGACAGCATCTCCTATGAATATCAATATGAATATCATCATCGATACGGAAAACAAATCTTTAGAATCATCAACTCCAAAAGGACGTTTTGTTGTTATCTGGGTTAAATTGACGAGATGCTGGCTGATCAGATGACAGAACATGGGCAGCAGAGTCACAAAATGTGAATTGTAACCCAGTTTCGCATCTTACTAGACGTACGCGTCCCCCGGGTATCAGTTTCCTTGTGGGCAAATCATACCTCGCAGGGGTTTTATTCTCAAGCGTTGTGAATGACGGTGCTTCTAACCCAACAGAATCATCAGTAGGATGAAGGAACGTACAGATGGGACTTGGCATTTTTATGAGCTAGCGCTGTCCCTCCAATGCCAAGCGAGTGTCTTTCTGCTGTCCCTCGCTACTAACGAATCCACTAGGGCTGATTTTCCAAGGCAGCAGACAGAACTTCCATAAATAGCCTTTTCTCTTTTTAACCACATCATCTCCTCCATTATTTGCATCCGGGGCCTTTTTTCAAAGCACCTGCCCCTTTGGACTCGTCTGGCGAACTCTAATACATACATGGGGATTAGAGTTCAAAAACGAAAGAAGGGTTTTGTTATATGAATTTGCATATCCTGTCAAGGACGTCTTCAGAACACTTTCATTTCCAGGTGAAATGAAACTTACAGGATTAAGCAGAGAGGCACTACATATTTTAGTGTTTTTTTGGGGGGGGCGGCAGTGAGAAACAAAAAAACAAGGTTAATTATGACACTGGGGCTTTACGATGCTAAAAATACACGGTAGACAAAGGTAGGCTGTGTTCTGTTTCCACGTCTCACTTACGTAGAGCAGGCTCACGGTGTCCGCAACTTTCTAACAGAGAATATTATTTTGAAACGGTCATGGTTGTATCTGACTGGAGGGATTAGAACTTCAGACTTGTTGCAAAAATACCATGATGCTTGCCACGAAAGCCTGCTGTTCGTTTTATCAAGCAGACCTTGACTTTCGGCATCTGAGAGGGGAGACGGCAAAAATTGGGGAAGCAGTGGGGTGAATACCTTCCTCTCGCTCACATGCTCACCCAAATCAAGCAACTCGCCTACAGAAACAAGACATCTGACTTCCCTGCGCTGGGAACACAGCATTGGGCAGACAGGAGCAGTTTAACGGGCTTATTTAGGTTCCCATAAGCCTTAGGAGGGTGTGTATGATGCTAAGTTTCTGCAGAATTACTTTGATGTCCGTGTCAGAGTCAAATGGTGGCACTAGGACCCAAACCCGGGGCTTCTGTCCCCGGCTGTCTGCCTGGGCAGGCGCCACCCTGGACGCCGGCTTACGTCTGCACTTCCTTTGAACTTCAGAGGCTCGATCCCGGGAGCTCTGCAATGTTTAAATCGCTAGATTAAAATATGACCCTAAACTGGCGCTGCCAGATAAAATGCAGGATACCTGATTAAATTTGAATTTCAGATAGATTGTTTTCTTCAGAAAGAATTTTTCCAGAAGCACATGTTTAGCACATGCCTGTCCCAGCTTCCTAAACCCTAACGAGCCACCGAGGGCCATTCCCAATCCTCTTTATTTCCACCAAAAAGGAGCAAAAGAAATGCAGTTAGACTGAGAAACCCAAGTACGAGGAATCCAGCCAGTGAGAGGCCTGATCTCACGGGCCAGCTGAAGCGAACTCTTGCGCAGAGCGTCGTTCATAGTTCAAGGTTAGCCACTGCGGAAGGGGTAGAAAGTAACTGTTAACAAAGCATCCCATAGCCGAACCCAAGTTCAGCTGGCCGTTGCCGAAAAGGCCATCACTCAAGAGACAAGTTTTGCCTGGAAAGGAATAGGAGCTTTATTCAGGAGGCTGGCACCTTGGGGAGAAGGCAGACTCTTGTCCGAAGGCCAACTCTGAGGTTTCTGCCCAGCTCAGAGGTTTTGAAAGGGGTTTAGGGCAGTTAATCAGCAGAGGGAGTGCACTGGCCTGCAACATTCCTTGATTTCGTGCGGACTCAATGGTGCCAACTACAAACCTTATCTCAGAGCTCGGGGGTGAGCGAGGGATGTCCTGTTCCTGTTTCGTGATGTTCTTTCTGCAAAGGGGGGCAAGGTCTACAGATACACAAAGGGAGGTTGGTAAAATCATCTGTGTGACCGAAAACAAGGAAAAAACATTGTGCTAAAAAAGTAGCGAGGCTAAACAGAAAGCCGAGGCCACCTCCAACAGACTTGCCGGCTTCTGTGGCCCGGGAACGTTCTGGTCCTTCACTCCCCAAGACCAGTGGTCTGTAAGTCTCCAAGAAATTAAATTAATTGTGTTACAGATCAAGGGCCTGAGGTCAGCAAATAAGGTGTGTGTTACCTTAAAGCAAGTTAACCCTTAAGACTGCTCGGAGTGTGGTTACAATACCTGTGGGTAAAAAAGGAGGGGGCAGGGGCACCTGGGTGGCTCAGTTGGTTAAGCGTCCGACTTTGGCTCAGGTCATGATCTCATGGTTTGTGAGTTCGAGCCCCGCGTCGGGCTCTGTGCTGACAGCTCAGAGCCTGGAGCCTGCTTCAGATTCTATCTCTCTCTCTCTCTCTCTCTCTCTCTCTCTCTCCCCCTCCCCCATTTGTGCTCTCTCTCTCTCTCTCTCTGCCCCTCCCCCCCACTTGTGCTCTGTCTCTCTCTCTCTCTCTCTCTCTCAAAAATAAGTAAAGCGTAAAAAAAACTTTTTTTTTTAAAGGAGGGGGATTAGAATATAAAGAAACTTTGGCAGGACCCATAAGGGTAATCCACAAATAATGGCTTCTTGTATCTTATCTGCGAATGGATGTGTGTAGGTTATCTCTGCGGAAGAGTTAACACAGCAGGCTGGAGACTGCTGGCATCAGAAAGGCCTGTATTCTGGCAACTTGGATTTCTAGTGGGTTCTCACCGTTCCCAGAACAGATAAGGGTGGCTCACTGCAACTGAACTGTTTTTGTAAACGATACGATTTACGTCCAACACCTGCTATCGGTCTGGGAGTCTGGAATTTTGGCCCGTGCTAGGCAGAGGGTGCCTCCATGACCAGTCCCCAGTAAAAACCCTCGTTGCCGCGTCTCTAATGAATTCCCCTGGTAGACAATATTTTACATGTGCCTTGTCGACTGGTTGTGGGGGGAATTAAGTGCTTCCTGTAGGAAGCTTGTGCCTGGCTTGTGCCAGTCATTATTACCCCATGGGCCTTTTCTCTATATTGATTTTGGTTTGTGTCCTTTCACTATAAAGAATCATAGCTGTAGGGGGGTGCCTGGGTGGCTTAGTTGGCTAAGTGTCCGACTCTTGGTTTTGGCTCAGGCCATGATCTCACAGTTTGTGAGGTCGAGCCCCATATGGGGCTCTGTGCTAATAGTGTAGACCCTGCTTGGAATTCTCTCTCTCTCTCTCTCTCTCTCTCTCTCTCTCTCTCTTGCTCTAAATAAATAAATAAATAAACTTTAAAAGAGAAAAAAAATGGAATCATAGCTGTGACTCCTTCTTACGAATCATTGCACCTGGGGGTGGCCTTGGAGACCCCAACCCAATTTCTGTCCCTCTCTCTATCTATAAAAGTTCCAAACCACATACATGTATATTACCTAGGAAAATTTTTAAAAAATCAGAGTCCTTTATATTTGCCTAAAAGCCCCATTCAATCTATCTCCCTTCCTTCCTTTCTTTTTTTCTTTCTTCTTCTGTTTTCTATACATTAGATCTTGCCTCATGAGTATGCATTTTCCATTAAAATTAAAGAAAAGGTTAAAGTCTATTGCCTTGCCTTATATTTACCCAACTAAAAGCCCCAGCCAAAATATTTTCAGAGAGGGGAACGTGGCGGGGGGCGGGGTGGGGAAGAGAGAAGAAACCCAAAAGAAAAGAATACAACAAATTTTGCTGCCTCGATCTCTAAGGGGACAGAAAATTCTTGTAGTTTTTAAATGGGGCAGTGGTAGTTATTTTTTGTTTCATAAAAAAGCTTTTTCAGCTTTTACACGTTCATGTTTCAAAATCTTAGGGCGTTGTTCTGGAAACATTTGTCCATCTTTATATACATAAAACAGTCCAGCCCATAGCTGGAAATACAGCTCTGTCATTCAGGAGTACATTTTTGTCACAGAGCTTAAAGTCACCTTTGGGGATGGTACCACACATTAAAAAGAAAAAAAGCTTTTATATAAAGAAAGGGTGTAAAAAGATTACAGAGATATAAGCAAACTCACTGTGTGAACACTGAGTGACTCCTGAATCAGAAAAAAACAAAAACAGCTATAAAGGATGGCCTGGGGACAAATTGGGGAAATTTAAATGTAGAATCAACATGAGATGGTGATATGGGATTATTGTAAATTCTTTTAGGGGTCATCCTTATTTTAGAAGATACAGGCTTACGTGCTTGGAGCTAAAATGTCATGTTGTTTGCAACTTACAAGTGATTATGAAAACAAATATGTATGTAAATATCCACATACGAAGACAGAAAACCGATGGGGCTCACTCTCACGCAGGCAGCAGGCATACAGGCTACATGGGACAATTCTTCCCACTCCTCTGTAGAGCTGAAGGTTTTCAAGATAAAGTTGGGCAGAAAAAAGAAAGATTTTATTTAAACCAACAGGCTGTTGATATAATTGAAGTTAAAGTAGAATGGTATCGTGTCCATTATTAGAAAATCAATAACCACTCTGCTACTGAATTCACCACACTGATTTAGGGAGGACTTGGTATCTTTTTGAGTAAAAAAACCCCAAAAAACCATGGACTCTCTTTACACTTGACTACTGGACAAGTGGCATTTGAACTGGTTAAACAGCTAGTGAAACGAATCAGATGACTGGTCACTTCAATTGATTAATCTCTTTAACCACCTTCCTCTCAAAATTAACCTAAGGTGAATTCTTCAGCCCCTGCTATGGACAGGACGCTGGGGACAACACATTCCTAACTGTGGGGTCTGTAGTATCACTGGGGAGCTACGAGATACAAATCAAAGGTCAATATAAGAAAGCGTAATCTATATGCTCAATACAGAGTATCATTTCTCAGGATCTCACGGTATGAAGCCTGGTCAGTGTTCACTGATCACAAAGCCTCACCCCTCCGTTACAGATGAGAGAGTAGATTGAATTTTACGTAGTCAGAGTTTTTAATGTTTCCTTTAAGACACTGGGGTTGTTGCTGTTGGGTATTTTCTCGTTGTCATCATCATATGTAGAACAAGTTTCTCCTTTTAAGATTATAGATTTCTCTATGGTTTCTTCTAATACTTTCAATGTTCAGTGTTTTATACTTAAATTTTTGAACCATCTGGGGGCACCTGGGTGGCTCTGTAGGTTAAGTGTCCGACGTTGGCTCAGGTCATGATCTCACAGTTCGTGGGTTTGAGCCCTGCGTTGGGCTCTATGCTGACAGCTCAGAGCCTGGAGCCTGCTTCGAATTCTGGGTATCCCTCTCTCTCTACCCCCTCCCCCGTCCCCCCCCCCCCCCGCTCATGCTCTCTTTCTCTCTCTCTCAAAAATAAACGTTGAAAAAAAATTAAATATTTGGACCATCTGAAATTAATTTTGATGTAAGAAGGAAGGTAGGACAGCTATAAGAAATGAGGTAGAATAGCTTAATTTTTTCTGAACTTTAAGCCAGCTGCCCAACATTATTTTAATAGTTCCGTTTGCCACTGATGTGATTTTATTTATTTTTAAACATACTTTTAATTTTTTAAGTTTATTTATTTCGAGAGAGAGACAGAGACAGTAAGCACCAACAGGGGAGAGGCAGAGGCAGAGGGAGAGAGAGAGAATCACAGGCAGGCTCTGTGCTGTCAGCTCAAACTCACGAGCCATGGGATCATGACCTGAGCTGAAACCAAGAGTCAGACGCTTAATTGACTGAGCCACCCAGGCGCCCTGCTATTGATGTGACTTTAAACTAATGTCCCTGGGGCGCCTGGGTGGCTCAGTCGGTTAAGCGGCCGACTTCGGCTCAGGTTATGATCTCTTGGTCTGTGAGTTTGAGCCCCGCGTCGGGCTCTGTGCTGACAGCTCAGAGCCTGGAGCCTGTTTCAGATTCTGTGTCTCCCTCTCTCTGACCCTCCCCTGTTCATGCTCTGTCTCTCCCTGTCTCAAAAATAAATAAAACGTTAAACTAATGTCCCATATGTGCCTTTACTCAATTCTAATATCCCCTCTCTTTCGTTGACGTGCTGGTACCATGTCACAGGTGATGGGCGTTTTACTGCATTGACACATCGGGAAGCGAAATCCCCCTTGTGTTACTTTTCCATTTAGAAATGACCTGGCTATTCCCGTATGTGGTCTCACCCCGGTCAGCTCCAATGCCTCATTTCCGGAACAAATGTTTACTAAATGAAAGGAGATGACATTGGGGACAAATTGGGGAAATTTGAATACAAAATCAACAGGGATTACTGTTCATTCTCCTAGGTATCATCCTTATTTTAGGAGCTAACCCTAATCTTTGAGATGAACAAAAATGCCCGACTGATTTCCAGATTGCCTCCCGGTTTAGAGTCGATCTGGCAAGCACCCCTTGAAATCCTGTCGGTATGTGGTTGGGATTGCACGGCACTTACAAATCAACTTAAGCACAATTTCCATCTTTTACAATGTTGTGGACTCTAGCCCAGGCAACGATGTTTTTCTCTTCATTTATTTACTTCTTCTCATGCATCTTCGCAACCCCAGGCCTACGACGGCAAGGGGAAGGAGCAATCAGTGAAATTCAGCAAGAGTGTTCCTGAGGAGAGTGGCACCTAACAAGGGCCTCATCAGAGGCTCGCAGCCAACCCACAGCCTTGCAAGGGGCGGGAGCCAGGGGCGTAAATACCCTGACCCCTCTCCACATCGGCCAAACCCAAGCGTCAGCCTTTGGCACCAACCAGTTGGTCAAGTTCATACAGCTCCGCCTCCTGGGACACGGAGTGGAATGCAGAAGCTTGCAGGGCGGACCTGGGGTCAAGTGGAAAGCCCACAGCAGCGGGCAGGGTAGAGCGTTAGAGTCTCCTGCCTTTCTACTATCTCCTTCGTTCCTAAGCATTCTCCGCCGGTTTCCTTCCCAGGTAGTTCCTATTTGTGTTGCTGTTTTCGATAGGATCCCCCTTCCTATCACCACTGCGTCAGTTGTCGTCTATACGTGAGAAAGCTATTGATCCATACCGATTGTTTGCATAGCAAATTGGCTCGATAAGAAGGTATTTGACGTTTACTGCCTGTGTAGCTATCACTTACGTGGTATGTGCGTTAATTCCATTACTTGTAAAGAAATAATACCGTTTTCTTTGTTTTTTTCTTTTTTGCTTTTTTTTTTTGGTACTTAATGAGATAACACATACAAAGCAGTAAAAACAGTGTTTGGCTCCTAACAACCCCCTCGGAAAGATCTCCGTTTTTATTCTAATAGGTTTATCAGCTGATCCGGGGTACCAGGGACTTTTCAGTATATTAACCCTGATCACTCTCAGCTGATTTCCCCCACGCCCACCTGCATTTTTCCAATTCTCTCCGGGTCGACGAGGTGGACCGAAGAACTTTAAACACAACTACGGATGTTTTGACTGTCCCCGCAAAAGGACCCAATAATCCGTTAAGAAAGGAACAGTTCTCGCGAGGACCCCAGTTCCAGAAACAGGGCTTTATGTGACACTAGACTCCAAATGCAGCTGACCTTTCCTCCTGAAGTGAGTCAACCAGCCGGCAGATCTGTCTCTCAGGGGGGCCTAAGACAGAGCAAGGTAAATTTAGACCTGTCTCTCAGATATCTATCTACAGAACAGTGGTTCTCAACCTGGGGTGCCTTAGCTCCCCAGGGGATATTTCGCAACGTCTGGAGACATCTGTGGTTGTCACAACTGGAAGGGCAGCACTACTGGCATCTGGTGAGTATAGGTCAGGGATGCTGGTCAACATCTTCCAACACAACAAAGAATTCTCTCACCGAAAAGGTCGACAGTGGTGAGGCTGAGAAAGTCACCTACAAAAAAGGAAGGAAGGTTGGTCAACCGGGTTGTTTGGATTTAGACAAGGCATTGCCCTGGGTATGGTGGGAGAAGTAAGAGGAACCTGGTGCTTCTGCAAACCTCATGTCTCGGGTGGTTTAAGTAGTTATGCTCCTCCCCTAACACCCCCAACTTTGTCTTTGCACTTGGAAACTCTAGGGCTGGCAGCCTGGAGCCTCTGGGACTCCATGCTTCCTGAAGACCATCTCTTCATCTCAGAAGCCTCCGGACATAGATCACTCCATGCAACCAAAAAAAGGTATTTTGAGCATAGGGACAAATTTGGATAATGTAACTAATTAGGTGTATGAGCCATTCTCAGTGGGGAAGGGAGGGGAGGGAACCCAAATCATATGCCAAAAAAAAAAAATCCTCTGTAAATCTAAAGAAAAATTTTGGTAGTCTAAAATGCCAGTTCCTTGAAGATAAAGCCAGATATTTAATAATAGAAATGGTTTTCTGGAGCGTATCTCTAGTTTACATAACTCGGAGGAAGGAAACACCATTGATGGCTGTTTGCGACAGCACGTTTTAGAGTGATGTCCCCAGCATATTTTGGAGTTACAGTATGTTACCATCTTTGAAATGCACAATTTGGTATTTTCTCTTTATCTTAGTTGATGCTTTTGGGTCCATCTCAGGCCGATCGTGACACCTTTCACGCTCTGCTCTCTCCAACCGGACTTGTAGATTTCATCGTGGAGGAAGACTGAACATGGTAAGACCAGCCGGGAGATTCCCTAAAGAAGTGTTATCTGTAATCCTTGGGGGAAGTACTGAAACCAGCTGGCAAGAGAGATGTTTAAGAATTTGTATTTTGGTTATTGGCGGAGGAAACTTCTTCGTGGTATTTCGTAATCAGGATTAATCATGGGAGCATTTCATAATTGCAGATTAATCAAGGCTAGGTCTGTCCAACTTCCTGCAAGCGTTCAGGCGGGCTGTAGTGAGGACGAACAGATGTTTGAATTGGGGAAATCACTTCTGCGGGTCTAATTTGTTCATCCTACGTCGTTGGCTTTGAAACCGTACAAATCACTGAAGTTACTGGACAGCCGTTACGGCTTGCAACCACGGGTTTTGTTCAGGAACAAATGGAACTGGGGGAAAAGAGGCCTCGGTACAGAACTGGACTCCATTGCCAGCATAGCACGGCCATGTGGGGATTTATAGCCAAGGAGCAGAGTGGGGGTCTGTGGGTAGAAAATGACTAAGACAAAACATCAGGGGTGGGGGTGGCTTCTGGATAAGTGGACTTACCAGGATTCTTGCGGAAGGCAGGCCAGGGAGATTGGCTGTCACCTGGAGGATGTTAGGGGATGAGGGACTGTGTCCGATACCCGGGATGATCAGAGATCAATGGTGAGGGATTCTCGTTAAATGGACCTAAGAGGATTCATGCTAAAACTGGGCAGATGGACGCAGAAACACGAAAGTCAAGGCCTAGTGACTGAGAGGTGTGTTCCAGGGCTGTCGTGAGGCTCAAGTAACAGGCTACGTGTTTGAGTTCTTCGTGGGCAGCGTGAGCTATTAGGGATGCCAAAAATTAATCAGAAAAGGACATCGGTGGCCTTTTGCTGAAATGATTTTGTTACCCAAAGTAGATATGATGGCGTGCATTCAGTGGGAGCCCACTCTGGCTTCTAGATCTCCATGTTGGCGTCAAGGCTCATTTTGTGTCTACGGTCTAATGAAGAGTTAACCACGGTGCGAGGGGAGGGGAACTATGTTACAAAGGAAACTGCTGCTTATAGTTTCATTTCCTAGAAACTCAGAGGTCTGTTTTTATGCAAACCCCTGCCCACATCTGCCTTTGCCCCTTGAGGGATGGAATAAGGGGACTGGCGATAATGAAGACCGTTCACGTTTACTGACCACTTACTAGACATCCAGTGTCATGCTAAGGGTTTGATGTCTGTGGATCTGTTTCAGCTTCAGAGCAGCCTTGTGAGGCACAGATGAGGGAACTGGGGCTTCAGGAGGTTTGAGAGCTTGAGTGGTCTTGGCTGGACGGCCTGATTCCAGGAGCCACGCTGTAGCCCCATAAATGTGAACTTCCATTATGATACCTTACCGCTGAAGAGAAAAAGAGAAACTGGTATATCTTTTGTAAGAAAAGAAGTGGAAACAATTTGCAAAAGAAGACCTACAAAAGGCCAGAAAGCCCCGGGGAAATTTATTCAACCTTATTAATAGTTATATGTCCTATCCTTTGATCTGGAAACTCCACTTCTAGAAACCCTTCTTAAAGACATGATCAAGGAGGTGGCAAATAATTTATGAAGATAGTCTATGCAGCATGGCAAAGAGAATATGTCATGCCGGATGTTGAGGAGGGGTTACTTAATCGTGGTCACCCATTAAATGGAATGTTGTGTAACCACCAAATCATGTTTTTTAAAAGAACACTGAAAGACCTAAGAAAGTACTTATAATATAGTGGCAAATGAAAACAGCAAACTAGAAATTGATAAGTAGCATATATTTCTCATGTTTTTTTTTTTTTAATTTTAGAGAGAGAGAGCAGGGTAGGGGCAGGGGGCAGAGAGAGAGAGAGAGAGAGAGAATCTCAAGTAGGTTCCATGCTCAGTACTCAGCTCGGAGCCCAACGCAGGGCTTGATCCCACAACCCCAGGATCATGACCTGAGCCAAAACCAAGAGTTGGACGCTTAACCAATTGAGCACCCCCAGGCACCCCTTCCTGATGTTTTTAATCTGTGCACACTAGATGCTTCCTCACTGTTGGTTAATCTGTGAAGATGGTTTACATGAACACATGTGTTACCTATTTGTCTTAATAGTTTCACAAAAGAGCCCTGCATTCTAACCATTTTACAGTTGAGAAATCAAGAGGCTCTTGAGGTAAAGTGATCCACCAAAGTGAGAGGGCACTCATGTGGCTGAATAAGAATTTAAAATCCAACCTTTCAGGAGCTCATGGGGCGCTCAGTCAGTTAAGCATCTGACTTCAGCTCAGGTCATGATCTCCTGGTTTGTGAGTTTGAGCCCTGTGTCAGGCTCTGTGCTGACAGCTCAGAGCCTGGAGCCTGCTTCGGATTCTGTGTCTCCCTCTCTCTCTCTGCCCCTCCCCTGCTCATGCTCTGTCTCTCTCTGTCTCTCTCTGTCTCTCTCTCTCTCAAAAGTAAATAATAAAATATTTAAAAATTTTCAATGCAATCTTTCCACCAGAAAAGCTCTAGCTAAGGCTGGAATGCTCCTCACTCTGTGTAATAGACACAGGACACGGAGAGCAGTATTAGAAAGACATGTGCTGATATGTAACCATAGTCCGGCAGTTTTACAAGTAAAAACATTATTCCACTCTTCACTGTAGCAAATTTCTTCGTGCCCAAGCAAAGAGGTAACCAGAAATTTATTTACTAAATTAAAGAAATCTCATCATTTAGAAATTTGAAAGATTGTGCTAAAATTAAAAGCAATCATTACAGATTAACCAACCAGTGTCTTCACACCCCAAGAACAGCTCGCTTCTGTCTCAGAAGCTTGCCAAATCTTAGGGCTGGGCGGTGCGCCATGGCTGGTCCCCAGCTTGCCGCCTATGTCTGTACAGCCTACAAGCTAAGAAAGCTTTTATGTTGTTGTTTTTTTAATGTTTATTTTTACTTTTGAGACAGAGAACGAGAACGAGAGCGTGAGCAGGGGAGGGGCAGAGAGAGAGGGAGACAGAGACAGGGGATCTGAAGCAGGTTCCAGGCTCTGAGCTGTCAGCACAGAGCCCGACTCGGGGTTCGAACCCACGAACCGTGAGATGGTGACCACGGACGCTCAACCGACTGAGCCACCCAGGCGCCCTGAAAATTTTGATGTTTTTAAGTGATTGAATAAGTCAAAGGAAGAATAGTATTTTATGACCCATCCTAGGTATATTAAACTCAAACTTCGGTGCCCACAAATAGTTTTCTTGTTTGTTCAGATATTGTCTATAACGGCTTTCACGCTGCAATGGCAACCTACTCATTGGTTGAGTGGTTGTGACAGAGACCATACAGCCTGCAAAACAGAAAATACTTGCTAACTGGCCCCATACAGGAAAAGCATACTGTGGTGGATTCTGGAAAACAAGTGGATAGAGTATATGATCAAATAAGACTTAATATCTCCTGGTCTTTAGTGCCTGTTGTAACGTGTAATAGCTGTTGAGTACCTAATTTATGTAAGACTACTATATAGCATTTTATTCTTTTATTTTGAAAACTAAGTCTGTTGGGCTAAAAATGATAGGAACTAAATGATGAAAAGTCTATTTTTAAAGTAGGTGGGTTATATCCTTACACTTACTTTGTTTTGTTTTGTTTTTGGTTACATAATGAGACTTTGGTATTTAAGATAATTACACTTTCCAGAGATTAGCCTACAATGAGAAATGTTTTTGAAATTTGCAAAAAAAAAAAAGGGGGGGGGAGGGGGAGCTATTTTGTCATAAATTTATTAGGGAAATTCCAAGTGGAGGCTCAGTCTACCAAACAAATAGAAAAACAAGGAAATCAGAGGCTCCTGAAGTAAAATGATTCACCAAAGAAGTAACTTCCTTGCTCATGGTGTTTGGTTAGCACCCAGGGTGATGTCCATATCACTCTCCAGTTATCAAACAATTCAGTGCCCTACCCAGTTAATGGGAGTTCCCTCCTTGGTGAGTTACAGATAGACTACACCAGGTGGTGTGGTCACACTAAGAAAACTTTATTTGCAGCAAATAAGGAGACTGCGGGGAATGACTTTCAAAGCCCCTAAGCAGATGTGAGTGGGTTCCTTTTACTTAGGGTTAGGATGAATATTCAGAAAGGGGAGCTTTGTCATCACAGGTCCAGGTGGGCACAAGGTTGCAAAACAGGTGTACTTAGAAAACAGGCGTACAGGAGCATCTTATGTTAAGCGTGTGCTCCTCCTGGGATGGAGACTTTAACACTTTAAGGAAGCAGGGGTAACTGTCGGACACGGGGAAAGGGCTGTAGAAGTTGCGGGTGTAAATTGAGCAGGGTCTTGGGCTCCTGATCTCCAGCAAGGAATACAGGGCCTTGCTGGTTCACCGGCTAGAACCACATCACTTGACCTTGAGGAAAAAACAATTGTCTGAAAACAAGCTTTAGACTTTCTGGTACTTCCAATCCCACGGCGCGGTTTCAATATCGACAGGGCAACAGGTTAGTGACTTCAAATTCATGGGTGTCCAACGACTGCTCTTCTACTCACTCCTTGCCTCTCCTGTGTCCCTTTCCCATTATTTTCCAGCTGGCCATCAGCTCTGGTTCAACCCAGCCTGGCCACTCACAGGATCCCCACTGTAATATGAAGTCCTTCGCTTCCCCAGCTTGCCTTCAGCACCCCCACCACCAGAAATGCATGTTCCAATAATTCCTTTTCAACTTGGGCCACTTGGCTCTTTTCCTGCCCGTGTGATCTTGCAGATAGACCGGAGGAGCAGGTGAACCCATGGAGCTGTTGCCCCCGAAGCCTGGCACCTAGTAGCCCCCAGGGGCACTCAGTATGTTGGCCTTCAGATGGGTTGGCTGGTAAAGGTGTGGCGGTGAGCAGAACAGTAACTGTTCCCAGGCTTCCAATATTCCCATCTCAAGGTGGATTTCCTTCTGAGAGGAATTTTGCTGAGAGGAATTAAATCTAAGCAGAGTGTAGCCATGCAGAGTGTGTGAGAAAGACCCCAAGGGGAAGGCAAGTTACCTGCAAAAAGATGAGGTGGTTGGGGGTGGTTCCTTGTTGCCAGCAGGTAATCACACTGATTTCCTCGTGCAGTGTCTGCCTGGGCCTCCAGGAGGGTCCTGTCCTCCTTCTCCTCTGTCTTCCACATCTGCTGTCTTCTCACTCATAGCTGCTAAGCTTGCTTCCCACTTCACCGAGAACACTGCAGCCATTGGAAGAGGCTATCCACGTGTTCCCTCCTCCTTGTGCACCTACCTAGAGCTTCTGTACCTGGATGTCCTGCCAGACCACCTATCCAGTTCCCCGTCGCTGCCTAACACATCACCCCAAAATGCATTGGTGTAAAACAACCACAATCATATACTTTTTTTTTTGAAGTTTATTTACTTATTTATTTAGAGAGTGAATGAGCAGGGGAGGAGCAGAGAGAGAGGGTGAGAGAGAATCCCAAGCAGGCTCTGCGATGTCAGCAAAGAGCCTGATTTGGGGCTCGATCCTATGAACCATGAGATCATGACCTGAGCCAAAATCAAGAATTGGATGCTTAACCAACTGAGCCACCCAGGCATCCCATAATCATATACTCTTATGTGTGGTGGGCTCAAGGGCCAACTGAGCTCAGTTAGGTGGCTCTGATGCTGGGTCTTTCACACTGTTACAGTCAGTGCCCAGGGCTGGACTCACCTGAAAACTCGCTCCCTCACAGGTCTGTGCCCAGGCAGGGAGACTCAACGGCTGCCATCTGGGGCTGCTCAGGGGGGTCTCTGTCTCCATGTAGTCTCACCAATATGGCGGCTGCAGTGTAGCCAGGTTTCTTACAAGGCTTGTGGCTCAGGGCTTTAAAGAAAGTGGGGAGAGAGACAGAGAGATCAAGAGAGAACGAGCACTAGGTGAGGGGGAAACCCTATCACCTTTTTTCTGTCCTAGCCTTGGAAGTCCTGTGGCATCACTTCTGCTGCTCTCTGTGCAAATTCTCACAAAAACCTCAAAGGAGGACAGGAGATTTGTCAACAAATGTGTGGACTCTTCTACTGAGGATGAGAGTTTTTTCTGTTCCTAGCTAAGACCAGTCTCCATGCTGGTGTGCTAGGTGTCCTCCCTGCTCTCCTGCTCAGGATCAATGTTTAAGTACTCATCATCATCATCATCAATGCTTTTTGGTGGGTTTTTTTTGTTCTTTCATTCTCACCAGCATCACAACGTGCTATTATTTCTCTTGTCCTAAAATAAATCCTCTTGACCCTCCTGGCCCTGGGAACACCTGCCAGTGTTTTTGTTCCCCTTGGCAGGAAATTTCCCAGAAATGTTTGCTGTTTCCAATCCATCATCCTTCTAAGAACTTTGAAGTCGTATTTTCTTTGGCTTCACCTTCAAAATATAATCCAGTATCTGGCACGTTCTCACCACCTCCACCCTTGCCAACTGGGCCTTTTGCTTCAATTGCTGTCATAGCGTCTTGACTGGTCTCAGTCCTTCCACCTTCACCCCCTCATGGTCTCTTCTCAACACAGCACAACAGCACGGATCTTCTAGAATGTAAGTCAGGCCACATCACTCTTCAGCTCATAAGCTTGACACGGAACCGCATTCCACTCAGAGGAAAACCATCATCCTTGGAATGGTTGGCAAGGCCCTGCGTGCTTGGCGAGAGGCTGGGGGCCCTCCCTCTTTGACCTCATCTCCTATCATTCTTCAACTCCCCTTGCTCAGGGCACACCAGTCTTGCCATCATCTTTTGAATATTCCAGCATGTTTCCACCTTGGGGGCCTTTGCATTAGGCTTGTCCCTCTGCCTGGATTGCTTCCCCCCCCCCTCCACCCCTAACCCCCTTAATAGAGCTGCTTGGTCAACTTCCTCCTTTCCTTGAGATCTAGGCTCAAATGTCAACTTCTCAATGATGTCCCCCCAAACTACTGTATTTATGGCCACAAGCCCACCCTGCTCTTCCTTTTTCTATAACCTTGTCACCTAACATTGATATGATGATTATAGTTCTATATTTTTTGTTTATTATTTGGAGAATGTAAGCTTCAGAAGAGCAGGAATCTTTTCTATTTGGTCCACTGATGTGACCCAACACTTAGAAGTGGGTACCTGGCACATAGCAGGTATCAATACATACTTGTTGAAATTTTCATTTTTCACAATTTACTTTCACATTATTATAATAAGGTTTTATTACATGCTCTGCAATCTTTAATTTTTTTAAATGTGTATTTATTTTTGAGAGAGAGAGAGAGAGAGTGTGAGCATAGGAGGGGCAGAGAGAGGGAGACACAGAATCTGAAGCAGGCCCCATGCTGTCAGCACAGAGCCCAATGCGGGGACCAAATTCACGAACTGTGAGATCATGACCTGAGTCAAAGTCGGACGCTTAACCAACTGAGCCACACAGGCGCCCCTGCTATGCAAATTTTAAGATGTTTTTAAAAATAAAAGGAATACCTGTTCTTTATTTAAAAACTCAAAGAATAGAGGATATAGCATGTTCTTTCCTACCCCGCAGAGGCTCCCTTTCTTACCCCTTCCCAGAAAATATCACTGTTGAGTTTCTAATGTGTCCTTCTGTGCTTTTCGCTGCAAGCACAAATCAAATATTTGTATCTTTATTCATCATAAAGGGTTCATATGCTATATGTTATTTTCATGCTGCCTTAAAAATTCATTTTGTTTATAACTGAATAACATATCTTGTGCAGCTTTTCATGTCAATACCTATAGGTCTACCACATTCTTTTTATTTTTAGTTTTTAAAGTTTATTTTATTTAGAGAGAGAGAGAGCACGGGAGGGGCTGAGAGAGAGGGAGAGAGAGAGAATCCCAAGAGGCTCCCCACTGTCAGCACAGAGCCTGACCCAGGGCTTGAACTCAGGGACTCTGAGATCAGGACCTGAGCCAAAATCAAGAGCTGGATTCTTAAGTGACTGAGCCCCCCAGGCGCCCCCACATTCTTTTTAAAGAGATGTTTGGTGTTCCGCTATGGGTGGTTTCTCAGTTTTAACCATTTCCTCCAGTTGATAGATCCTCATCCAGTTCTTCCCAGCCTTACTGTTTCAGAGAGCTGAATAAAACTCACAAAACAGTGTCACCTGAAGACATATAAGGCTTATTATAAAAAGATGTGCTAGTTGTTGTTTTCTCATCTCTGTGGAATCCTTAGGAGGCTCATGGTGGTTGGAAGCCTTGCTTAGATCATTTTGAAACGGCAGCAGCCTGAGCTTCCGGGGGGCTAGGAAGACTCACAGCTGAGATCAGACGCAGGCAGATAAGTTTCAGGGGGCTCCAGGCCAAGGCTCAGAAGCATCGAGTAAGCACAATAGAAAAGGAGCGTGGAGGTCCGTTAGCTCAACCCACACAGTTTGTGGATGAGAAGAAAGTCAAGGTTTACGAGCATTTAGTCAGTAGCCCTGCAGCAGATTGAGAGGCTGACTCCATTCCCAGCTTCCTGGACAGCATGTTTCCCTATTCGCCATCCTAGCCTCCAGCCTTAGACCTGCGGGTGGGAAGCAAATGTGGGTCTCAGATCAGGAGAACTCGGTTCTGAATGCAAGTTCAAGTCCTGCCAGGAAACGGATGCAGCCACAAGGATGTGTTTTGGCACTTTGAAGGGTTTCTTCAAGCTTCTGTTTGAAGGGGAGGCAGGCAGCATTATCTTTCGGCCTGACTAGCCTTTGTCTGCAACATTGTTTGCCGCACCTGGATTGCCCCGACAGCAGAGATCTCCCAGCTCAGGAGACACACATGGCCTCTGAGCGGCAGTAGTAGAGGGATTTGGTTCCTAGCTGGGCAGGAATGGTGTCTGACTCCCCAGTATTCCCCTCCTTGGCCTAGCACAGTCTTTTGTGTAGGTTACATACCCAATATGTGTGTTGGATAGCTGTGTGAGCATATAATTCTTTTGTGAATGTAAACCTGAGCATGCCTGTAAGTTTACAGATTCATGAACTACCCTGACCTAGCATTGCTGGACAGCAGATGGAATCCATCAGAAGTGTATCATCCGAAAAGTCTCTCTTTTTCCCTCAAGTTGGTCCCACTCAAATTGTAAATCCCTCCTTTTGGTATTTGGCAGATTTCTTTATGAAAACTCTAAGTAGCACAATATGGACACATCACAGTGCTAAGAATCCTTGAACCGAAAGAGAAATACACTGCGATACAGACACAGGCCAAGTGCGTTTGCTGTAACTGTGTGAAGCACCTTGAAGATGATTGCTCAGCATATGCACTTGGACGCTTGGTTCGAAGTTGCTTCTCTGATCTCTGCCTCTCCATCAGTGAGATGGGAATATTTATATGTCCTTTCAACCTTATTGTCAGGGCTTAGTGATGTCCTAGCAACACTGTGTCTCCTTCAGCATCTGGCACGTAATAAGCACACGAGAAAAGGCCACGCCATTGTTTAAAAAAAAAAAAAAAAGCAAATTGCCGTCTGGTGACTGTTCAGTGTGAATTCGACATTTTCCATTTTCACAAGAAGAGGCGATTTACTGAGAGAATAGAACACCTGTGCATACAAAATCAAACATTCCCTTTTTGACCAGTTAGCTCGCTAATTGAGCATCCAGATTTACCCAGTGGATTTGCATGTGTAGTTAGCTGGGATTTGCAGCCGAAGCTGAGCCTGGTGTATGTCATGGTGTATTACGTTACTTTACAAATCACGTTACTGAAAGGTGCATGTCTTTAGGCAATCGTGGCCCAAAAAACCAAAACAAAACAAAATAACGTGAATTATTTGTAGCAGATGAAAATATAGGGCTGGCTCAACACTGAGTGAGCTCTGTTTGAAGACTTTTACTTACTTACTTACTTACTTACTTACTTACTTATTTTAAGTAATCTCTACACCCAATGTAGGGCTTGAACTCCATGACCCCGAGATCAAGAGTTGGATGCTCTACGGACTGAGCCACCCAGGAGCCCCTTTGGCACTGAGCAAACTCTTATATTGAATTTTGTTGAAGCTAAGGTCCCCACTTTCCTGTTAAGCAGGTAGTTCCAAGTGGTTTGAAAGGGGACATTTCCACTTAAGGAATAAAGGAAAACTTCACATCTTTCAATCATCTTCTCAAGAATATTTTTTAAATTTGGAAGCCTCAAAAGGTATTATTTCTCTTTATCGTTTTAAAAAATACTTATTTTATTTTTGAGAGAGAGAGCATGAGCAGGGTAGGAGCAGAGAAAGAGGGAAACAGAGGATCTGAGGCAGGCTCTGCGCTGACAGCGGAGAGTCCGATGCGGGGCTCAAACTCAGAAACTGTGAGATCATGACCTGAGCCGAGGTCGGATGCTTAACCGACGGAGCCACCCAGGTGCTCCTTATTTCTCTTTAACACATTTGGGAAGGTTTTCTTCCTTGAGTCAATTTTCCCCCCTCCTTTGCTTCTTCAGAACCCAGCCTGTCACTGTCTATCTGCTATCTCTGAGTTCCAAGCTCCTGGTACAGCCGGCACAGAGAGCCAGGAGACGGCCCATCTGCCATAGAACATTCCAAGGGCCAGCTGGGCTGAGGCTCAACTACTGAGCATAGGACAGGGACAGTCCCGTTCCGGGTATGCCTGTTCCCAGGAGAGACAAATGAGCTCGCCATTCTTACTGGGGTTTCAGGTTCAAGGCGACAGAACTGAGAAAGGATCAAGGAAGGGGCCTTCTGCAGTTTCACTTCCCATGCCTTCCTCTGACATTGTCCTCTTTCCTTCTGGGGTACTTTCCCACTTCACCCCTTCGTTTTAGAGGTGCCAAGCCCTCCTGGCGTCTCCTCGCTTCCTTGTCAACAGTCTGACCTTTGGAATACTTTACCATTTATGATCATTCAATGTGTGTCTTCCATGGGATTTTAAGAAAGTTCAAAGCCTTGATTTATTCAGCAAATACTTATGTCATGCTCACCATGTGGCAGGCCATCGTAACGATAGAGTACATGTAAAGACAAGCAAGGTTCCGGACATAAGAGCGTTCACCACCCAGAGGGAGGATTGCATGCCTTGACATGGAGCCTTCTAGAAAAGTAGCATAACAAAGCAGCCAAGAGCACAAGCTCTGAGCCGTGCCCTCTGCTTTACACTCTCTTCGTAAACAAACCTAGTTCTTAGCATTGGAATGACGAGGAAATCATTCGCTAAATGCCATTGGTGGAAATTAGCGGTGTGTGAACGTGCTTAACAGGCTTTCGAAGCAGTATAATTTCTTTTAATATTTGGCGGGCTTGGGTTAAATTTGCTTAGAGTTAATTCTATGCGTGAGTTTCGTACAGCCTAAGATTTTGTCTAGGCCAGGGGTTTGCAAACTACGGCCTTTGGGCCGACTCTGACCACCTGTTTTGTATTGTTCGTGAGCTAAGGATGGTTTTTATAACTTTAATGAGTCACATTCTTAATGGTAATTGAAGTACCCACATGATCGCCTCAATTTTGCCTAAAATATTTACTCTCTAGCCCCTTCTGGAAAAAGTTTGCCATCCCGTGGTCTAGACCAGTGTTCTCTAATAGAATTTTCTACAGTATGCCTGCACACTCGAATACTGTAACCTCGAGCTTACTGTGCCTTTTGAGCACCTGAAATACAGTTAGTGTAGCTGAGACACTGAATTTTAAAATTGCATTTAATTTTAATTAATTTAAATTCAAATGGCCACACATGACTGGTGGCTATCATATCAGACCGAGCAGCTCTAGACCATTTTATTTATTAGTTTTTTAAATTTCTTTTAAGTTTATTTATTTTGAGAGACAGAGAGAACAGATGAGAGGGAGAGAGAGAAACCCAGGCAGGCTCTATGCTGTCAGCGCAGAGCCCGATGTGGGGCTCGAACTCACAAACCACTCACGAACCGTGAGATCATGACCCGAGCTGAAACCAAGAGTTGGACGCTTAACCGACTGAGCCACCCAGCTCCCCTAGACCATTTTAAGTGAAAAGATTCTGTATTCTGTCAATGTTCCTCATTCTCAATTTCATCAACTCCCCAGAGGCTGTAGGAGTCAAGGGCAAGGCAGCACTGCTAGTCAGATTCTTGCCCTGGACTGACTTTCATTGTCTGCTAGAAAATACTTAATGGAAAGTGCTGGAAAAATGCAGGTGAGCACTCGCGCTCTCTTAGGGCTGCTCTTGATTCTGTCCATTCATCTGCCTTCATTTGCGGTAAAGCAGTGGGCTTTTTCAACCCTGCCCGGCCCCAAATTAAGGAAGGCTTAATCAACTTTAGAGTTCAGGCTGCCGGCAGAGAAAACCTCACTTCCTTCCATCACTGCTCGCAGATGCTAACTTCAGCCATAGCTCATGCCTCTCCTAAGACTGCTAAAAACAGTAAGAAGCCATCAACACGCATCATGAATATTGCCAAACCGTTTCCCCTAAGAGTAAAGCCACAAGTCAACAGTTGGCGTTCATGGTGACTGTAGTTCACAATACTGAATTGTATTTTGGAAAGTTGCTAAGGGAATAGGTCTTAAACGTTGCCATCACAAGAAAAACAGCTGTCACGATGTGAGGTGATGGATGTTCACTAGACTTGTTGTAATCATTTTACAATATACACATATATCTTGCTCATAGCCTGATACCAACATCCCATATTTTAGGTTGTCCCACGAGCAGCAATTTACTGCCAAGTTCTGAATTCCACAGTGGCTAACAGTGGGTTTACACTGGTAGAGTAGAAAAGCCAACGAACACGGGCTTAGTGTAACAATTTTGTGATTTCTCAGAAGCTCCTAGAGGTTAGCAGCTCAGTGTCCTGATTTGTACTATGCTCTGGGAGGTCATGCAAGGATCTGGCGACTCGAGATCACCTACCCTGTTGCTTCACCACCCCCGTCATGTTGTCCATGGAGATTACTCAAAAAATAAAATAAAATCAAGGGTGACTGGGTGGCTCAGTCAGTTAGGCATCGACTTCAGCTCAGGTCATGACCTCTTGGTTCACGTGTTCGAGCCCCGCACTGAGCTCTCTGTTGTCAGTGCGGAGCCCTCTCTGAATCCTCCATCTCTCTCTCTCTCTGCCCCTCCCCTGCTCGCTTGCTTCCTCCCTCTCAAAAATAAACGTTAAAAACAGAAGTTTAAAAAAAAAATAAAAACTGGGGCGCCTGGGTGGCTCAGTTGGTTAACCATTCTGACTTCAGCTCAGGTCATGATCTCACGGTCTGTGGGTTCGAGCCTCACATCAGGCTCTATGCTGAACAGCTCAGAGCCTGGAGCCTGCTTCGGATTCTGTGCCTTCCTCTCTCTCTCTGCCCCTCCCCTGCTCATGCTCTGTCTCTTTCCATCTCTGAAAAATGAATAAACGTTAAACAAATTTTTAAAAATCTTTAAAAATAAATAAAATAAAATAAAATAAAATACAATGTGGAAATATCATTAGTTCTTTCCAGACAAGATGCTGACACTTCTATATGTGTAGCTTAATTGTATGTTCTTATTCCATGGGCTATTTTTTGATACTCGCAATTAATTATTTTTATCATCCTCATCAAGTCCAGAGATTGTTCTATATCTCCCAATATCTTTTTCTTCTTTTTTGTTTTGATGGAGAGAGAGCATGAGCTGGGGAGGGGCAGAGGGTTGGAGGGAGGAAGAGAGAGAGAGAGAGAGAGAGAGAGAGAGAGAGAGACTCTTAAGCAGGCTCCATGCCCAGTGCAGAACCCAATGTGAGGCTCAACCGTGAAATCATGACCTGGGCCGAAATCAGGAGTCGGAATCTTAGCAGACTAACAACCCTGGGGACCCCTTCCCTTTCTTTCATCTCATGCTGATAGAATCGCCATTTATAATTGGGCATATACCACTCAGAAAAAAAAGATTATATTTCCCAGGCTCCCTTGCAGCTAAACATGGCGTGTGACTAAGTTAAAGCTAATGTGATGTGAGAGGAAGTGAAATAGGCAATTTGGGGGGTGTATCCTTAAATGGTGGGGCTGTTCCCCTTCTTCCTATCTGCTTCCATCTGGCTTCTTGTAACATGGATGTTGTAGCCACCTATCTTGAATGATGCAAAGGCAGACAATGTGGCAAGGGTGGTGAAGTGACAAGGTAGATCACACAGTTCTTCCAACCGTCGATCCAGAGCTGGGTTAATCTGGCCAGAGTTGGTACTTCTGTCTGGGTTGATCCCAGAGAGTGTCCTCAAGAACGTGGGTTTGAGCTTCTTAAACCTTTCTCCCCAAGGAATCCCCGGGCAAATAGAAGAGATAGAATGTTATCCCCTGGGGAGTCTGGGGCTGTAGCCTAAAGCAGTTGACTCCAAAGGGAAATTTCTTTGAAATATTTTGCTTTATTTCATTCATGCATGCATTCACTCTTTTATTCATGTGTTTATCAAACATACTGCAACACAAATTAAGTGCCAGGCATTGTTTTACACAAGGACACACAAAGCCCTGCTCTCTTGGTGCTTATATTCTCATGCAAGATAGACATTAAACAGATAAGCACATAAATTATCAGCAAGATAATTGCTGATTGTGTTAAGGGCCATGAAGGAAATAAAGCAGAGTAGTCTAGTACAGAGTATATATACCTCTCTGTGCCTCAATGGACTCATCTGAAAAATGGAAATAATAATAGAGGTCTGTAATTCCAAAATCTCCAAACTGAAAGCTTTGTCCTCACTCAGTCAACGGCAAACATATGACTCGAATTCATTTGGAGGTGAATCTTGATCTGAACTTGAGTAAGTTAGTTTTCTTTCTTCCTTCCTTCCTCCCTTCCTTCCTTCCTTCCCTTGATTTTTCTTCCTCCCTTCCTTCCTTCCTTCCTTCCTTCCTTCCTTCCTTTCCCACTTAGTGTGGATAATTCTTTGTTTCACTGCACAAAATTTTAAGTGTTTGGTGATGGGATACTGCCCCAGGCCCCAGTAGGAACATTACATAACATGTGGATCCATATATCCTATTACCTTCTAAGAGCCGAAAAATTTTTAGTTCCAAAACACAACTAGCCCCAGAGGTTTTGGGTAAGGATTGAGGGTCTGTAGTACCACTCACATGTGGTTCTTATGAGTTAATATATCGAAACATTGAAAATGATGCTCAGAATATAGCAAGTGCTGCCTACTAGAGAAAGCCTGACTGAGTGTGTGTTATTTATGCAGACACCTGAGGGATGAGAATGACCTGGCTGTGGGAAGAGGAAGGGAACGATAATTTCAGGAAGAGGGAACAGCAGGTGCCAAGACTGGTTCGAATGCGGAACAGAAAATAGGCCAGATGTCTGGTGTGTGGTCAAAACAGGGGAAGGATGGTTCAAGGTCATGGAAGTAGGGTGGGAGTCAGAACATGCATGATATAAGCAATAATAAGGATTCAAAGTGTAATAGGAAGTCACTGTAGTTGATGTGACTCATATTTATAATGAATGCTTTCATGCTGTTTGATGAATGGCTTGTAGAGGAGACAGAGAATTGGGGGACCATTTTGGAGCCTCTTGTGGTAGTCTGGGTAAGACCTAATGGCTAATGGGGGTAAGGAGGTGGCAGTAGACATGGAGAAAAGTCGACGAGTGCAAGAAAAAGTTTAGAAATATGGAAGGATAAGAGACTTTCTGATTAATTTTCCATTCTAGTTTATACTATGTCCATATGTAGAGTCATTTCACGGTCATTGTCTCAGGTATGTTAAGGTCAGGGTTTGCTGGACCCAGCTCATACAGGCTTGCCAGAGCAATTCTGCACATCCCTCCCCAACTCTGCACTGAACGGCATCACACTGGCAGTTGCAAATTGGCCATGGTGGGAGTCTTTACACTATGGGAATTTGCAAATGCTGCAGATCAGGACTTAACAAATCAGAGATGTGGGCGGGGGAAGGACAGCGGTTGTTAAACCACTCTTATTATGCCTATAACTCAACTGCCTTCATCTTAGAGCATTCGTTTCCCCCCCATCATAGAAATACTTAAACTAGGCATATTCCGGAGAACTCAGTTGATGGCTGTCACTTCATGTTTTTAACTCGCTAATTTAGGGATCCCCCCAGTTCTTCCCAGGATCTCATCTAGGTTCATGGGAGTGGGCTCATAAGAGGGTACCTGGTTCACAATTTGTCCTTTATTCATTTGGCCCCATTTAGAATACAACTCACCTCCCAGGTCAACAGTAACACCCTTCGCAGCATTACTTATTACCTTCCGATAGTGGGGTTCACGAACTCATCATGTCTTCTGGCAGAAGCATGGCTGGAGATGGGGTCCAGGGTCTGGGATCCCATAATCAGGGACCATAAAAATAGCTCCCTCTGCATCTCTCCTTTTCCCATCTTGACTCAACCCCTCCTCCCTGAGTGATGAACATTTCTCCTAAACCTTTGAGTAAGATTGATGCTCAAGGGAGATATACCACGTTTATCTATGAGCTTCCTATAACCCCTGGCCTATTGCCATATCTCCCCAGGGATCTGAGTGCTCCACATTGGGGAGTATAGCCTGAAAGGATAACTAGAATTTTGATGGGTGGAAATGGTAGAACAGACTAGTCCAGGTGAAAAGACTTGCAAGTCAGGGAGCTACACATTGGGCTTGGGGTTAGTGACTAGAGAAGCTGAGAGGGGCGTTGTATCAGGTGAGCCTAGACAAGTAGGTATAAATAAAGCCAATTACTGGAAGACTTTGGATGCCATGACACAAAGTTAGGGCTCATTCTGTAAAAAAAGGGGGGGAAAAGAAAATAATTTGAAAGACTTTAGAGTAATGTAATCTGATTAATCTTTGGGAAACTTAATAGTTTGGGTGGATTGGAAGAGCAAGAGCCTGAGATCAAGGATGAAGTTTTAGCTAAAATGGCAAAGCAAGGAGGATGTCAAGGAGGTCAATGAAGAACGTCAACTGGACTCAGTGAATGGTTTTAATGAGGAAGAGGAGGAGACAGGGTGGTGAAAGAGAAAAAAAGAGACAATGTTGTACCTCTAACTTCAACTCTAGGCATCTCAAGATGCATGAAGAAGCTCTTTGAGATCTTTCTGAACCATCTTTCATTAGAGAAAAAGAAAGCTGGGGGGAAATTTGCTTATTTACCTTGTATTAGAGGAATTAAGGGAAGTAGGCATTTGGTTTATTAGATATCAACATATTTGGTTGATTCAGTCAATGGGGAAGACAAAAGCATTAATTGATCTAGAAGCTTGTTGTAGAGACACAGGCTACATCATTCCATAGATAAGCACCTGTTAAACTAAAACCAGTGTTCTGGAGTAAAATATTGATAGAGATCCTGAAACTTGAGGGCAAGTCCCTGGTTAAACCACCCTCTAAGGCAGGGCAAGTTCAAGTTAATATGGTGATGAGCAAAGCTCTTTAGTACTTCCCATACTACCTTTTAAGGTCTTTCTCCCCTGGGTCCCAGTTTCTCCCCTGATAAATCTGGATGCCCAAGAATCAGCATTATGGGTAGGTTTCCATATGTCCCAGTTTGCCTAAGAGAGTCTTGGTTTTCTGGCAATAGTCTTAGCGTAATTATATATTTTTTTCTTAAAGTTTATTTGTAGAGAGAGAGAGAGAGAGAGCAAGCACATGAGTGGGAGAAGGGCAGAGAGAGAGAGGGAGAGAGAGAATCCCAAGCAGGCTCTGCATTGTCACCACAGAGCCCAACGCAGGGCTCAATTTCATGGACAGTGAGATCATGACCTGAGCCACAATCAAGACTGGGATGCTTAACTGACTAAGCCACCCAGGTACCCCTAGTCTTAGCATAATTCTTAATAGGTCTGCCTTCCTTTCACTCTCATAAGTATCCTCTTTTTTAAAATTTTTAAAAATGTTTTATTATTTATTTTTGAGACTGAGAGAGGCAGAGGGCAAGTGAGGAAGGGGCAGAGAAAGGGAGATACACAGAGTCCGAAGCAAGCTCCAGGCCCTGAGCTGTCAGGACAGAGCCCGATGCAGAGCTCCAACTCATGAACCATGAGATCGTGACCTGAGCTGAAGTCAGAAGCTTAACTGACTGAGCCACCCAGGCGCCCCCATAAGTATCCTCTTTGATCAATCAGGAGTCACCCAGACGGTTCCCTGACTGTCTGCTCTGCTCTCTCCTTTCCACATTTCTGTAATGTAAACCCAATGTGTATGGGATTCTGTGTATCTCCCTCTCTCTGCCCCTTCCTCACTTGTGCTCTGTCCATCCCCAAATCATCTTGGATTTCCAAAAACAATCCAAGAGGAAAGCCAGCTCATAGAATGGCAGTGCTACTTAGGATATTGAGAGCCTTGAATATTGTGACGTATAATGTGCAATGTGTACCAGAGCAGGCTTAGCACGCAAACAGTAATTGCACTAAAGTCTTAATGTGTTATTTGTCCCAATGCATTTTCATTTTAATATTCTTTCATCCCCAAATTTCAGACTTTGGCAGCTAGTTGATAGCTCTTCCACTGCACTATTTTTAAATAATAGTGAATAGGAAAGTGTGCGTCTATCACTTTGAAAGCTATGTAACTGAAAGGCTAAGATGCTAAAAGCTAAAAATGTAACTAAATTATTATGAACCTTAGTAGTAGACAAACACAGTCACGGAGTGGGAGATGTCGTCCAGGCAATGGAGAATAAGACTTGATTTGTTTATTTTAAACTGTAGCAAGACAGAGGCAGCAAATAGGAATTTTCAAATCTGATTCTTGGTATATTTTAGAACGATTTAGAATGATGGTGATTTGTTCTTTCTTATACTTTCAGGTGTTTCCAATGTGGACATTGAAGCGACAGTCCCTTATCCTTTTTAACATAATCCTAATTTCCAAACTCCTTGGAGCTAGATGGTTTCCCAAAACTCTGCCCTGTGATGTCACTCTGGATGCTCCAAAGGCCCATGTGATTGTGGACTGCACAGACAAGCATTTGACAGAAATTCCTGAAGGTATTCCTTCCAATGCCACCAACCTCACCCTCACCATCAACCACATACCTGGTATCTCTCCAGCTTCCTTCCACCAGCTGGACTATCTGGTAGAGATCGATTTCAGATGCAACTGTATACCTATTCGACTTGGGCCAAAAGACAATATGTGTCCCAGGAGGCTGCAGATTAAACCCAGAAGCTTTAGTAGACTCACTTACTTAAAATCCCTTTATCTGGATGGAAACCAGCTTCTGGAAATACCTGAGGGTCTTCCCCCCAACTTGCAGCTGCTGAGCCTTGAGGCCAACAGTATCTTTTGTATCATGAAAAATAACCTAACAGAACTGACCAACATAGAAAAACTCTACTTGGGCCAAAACTGTTATTTTCGCAATCCTTGCAACGTTTCATTTTTCATAGAAAAAGATGCTTTCCTGAGTCTGAAAAATCTAAAATTGCTCTCCCTAAAAGATAACAATATCACATACGTCCCCACTACATTGCCATCCACTTTAACAGAACTCCATCTTTATAACAACGCCATTGCAAAAATCCAAGAAGATGATTTTCATAACCTCAATCAACTGCAAATTCTTGACCTAGGTGGAAACTGCCCTCGTTGTTACAATGTCCCATTTCCTTGTACACCCTGTGAGAATAATTCTCCCCTACAGATCCACATGAAGGCTTTTGATGCATTGACAGAATTACAAGTTTTACGTCTATACAGTAACTCTCTTCAGCATGTGCCCCAAAGATGGTTTAAAAACATTAAAAAACTTAAGGAGCTAGATCTTTCACAAAACTTCTTGGCCAAAGAAATTGGGGATGCCAAATTTTTGCTTCTTCTTCACAACCTTGTCCAATTGGATCTGTCTTTCAATTATGAACTTCAGGTCTATCGTGCAACTCTGAATCTATCGGATGCATTTTCTTCACTGAAAAACCTGAAAGTTTTACGGATCAAAGGATACGTCTTTAAGGAGCTGAGCAGCCATAACCTCTCCCCGTTACGTAGTCTCTCCAATCTTGAAGTTCTTGATCTTGGCACTAACTTCATAAAAATCGCTGACCTCAGCATATTCGAACAATTTAAAACATTGAAAGTCATAGATCTTTCAATGAATAAAATATCACCTTCAGGAGATTCAAGTGAAGTTGGCTTCTGCTCTAACACCAGAACTTCTGTAGATGGTAATGCACCTCAGGTCCTTGAAACATTACATTATTTCAGATATGATGAGTATGCAAGGAGTTGCAGGTTCAAAAACAAAGAGACTCCCTCTTTCTTGCCTTTTAATAAAGATTGTTATGTGTATGGGCAGGCCTTGGACCTAAGTAGAAATAATATATTTTTTGTCAAGTCCTCTGATTTTCAGCATCTGTCTTTCCTCAAATGCCTAAACTTGTCAGGAAATACCATTGGCCAAACTCTCAATGGCAGTGAATTTCAGCCTTTAGTGGAGTTGAAGTATTTGGACTTCTCTAACAACCGGCTTGATTTACTCTACTCAACAGCATTTGAGGAGCTACGCAACCTGGAAATTCTAGATATAAGTAGTAATAGCCATTACTTTCAATCAGAAGGCATTACTCACATGCTAAACTTCACCAAGAACCTAAAAGTTCTGAAGAAACTCATGATGAACAACAATGACATCTCTATGTCCACCAGCAGGACCATGGAGAGTGAGTCTCTTAGAATTCTGGAATTCAGAGGAAATCATTTGGATGTTTTATGGAGAGATGGTGATAACAGGTACTTAAAATTCTTCAAGAATCTGCTAAACTTAGAGGAGTTAGACATCTCTGAAAATTCCCTGAGTTTCTTGCCTGCTGGAGTTTTTGATGGCATGCCTCCAAAACTAAAGACTCTCTCCTTGGTCAAAAATGGGCTCAAGTCCTTCAACTGGGGAAGACTCCAGTATCTGAAGAATCTAGAAACTTTGGACCTCAGCTACAATGAGCTGAAGAGTGTCCCTGAGAGATTATACAACTGTTCCAGAAGTCTCAAGAAACTGATTCTCAAGTACAATCAAATCAGGCATCTGACAAAGCATTTTCTACAAGATGCTTTCCAGTTGCGATACCTGGACCTCAGCTCAAATAAAATCCAGATTATCCAGAAAACTAGCTTTCCAGAAAATGTCCTCAACAATCTGGAGATGTTACTTTTGCATCATAATCGGTTTCTGTGCACCTGTGATGCTGTGTGGTTTGTCTGGTGGGTTAACCATACAGAGGTGACTATTCCTTACTTGGCCACAGATGTGACTTGTGTGGGGCCAGGAGCACACAGGGGCCAGAGTGTGGTCTCTCTGGATCTGTATACCTGTGAGGTAGATCTGACTAACCTGATCCTGTTTTCACTTTCCGTATCGGTGGCTCTTTCTCTGATGGTGATTACAACAGCAAACCACCTCTATTTCTGGGATGTGTGGTATAGTTACCATTTCTGTAAGGCCAAAATGAAGGGGTATCAGCGTCTGACATCACTGGATTCTTGCTACGATGCCTTTGTTGTGTATGACACTAAAGATCCAGCAGTGACAGAGTGGGTTTTGGATGAGCTGGTGGCCAAGTTGGAAGACCCAAGAGAGAAACATTTTAATCTGTGTCTTGAGGAAAGGGATTGGCTACCAGGGCAGCCAGTTCTGGAAAACCTTTCCCAGAGCATCCAGCTTAGCAAAAAGACGGTGTTTGTGATGACAAACAAGTATGCAAAGACTGAGAACTTTAAGATCGCATTTTACTTATCCCATCAGAGGCTCATGGATGAAAAAGTAGACGTAATCATCTTGATATTCCTTGAGAAGCCCCTTCAGAAATCCAAGTTCCTCCAGCTCCGGAAGAGGCTGTGTAAGAGTTCCGTCCTTGAGTGGCCGACAAACCCACAGGCCCACCCGTACTTCTGGCAGTGTCTGAAAAATGCCCTGGCCACAGACAATCACGTGACCTATAGTCAGGTGTTCAAAGAGACGGTCTAGCCCTTCTTTGCCAAGCGTGACTGCCTGACCTACCAAGGAAAAGCTTGGCTGTCTAGATTGTCCCATGAATGCCTCACTAAAAGGGTGTTGTTAAAGTCTCCAAGACCTGGGATTGTCCACATCAGAGAGGAGAGTCACAGTGTATGACAAAGGAATTGGAAAAATGGAATTTCTATAATGCATCACATCATCTTTCCGATCTCTCTGTGACTCCATTGGCACTTGAGTCTCCCCTCTCTGTTTCTGTATAAGACACGACTGGGAGAAGGGCGGCAAGGAGAGGACATAAGGCTCTGATTCTCCTGTCATTCTCTTGTGATTATTAAATACACACGCAATCACGAAATTCAGAGGAATCGTGCTTCTACTCCTAAGAAGTACCGCTATGTATGGAAATAGGGTAAAAGATGCTCAGGGCCTACGTGTATGACATCACAATGTACTAGAGTTAGTGAAATGAAAACACAGGGAACGCAACTGATTGCTTCTGCATCACTTAGCGCCCCCTTCTGCACAGATCGACTGTTGCCCTCTCCAGAACCAGGCGGCACAGGCACTCTGACCCTGGATGTCTGTCCTTTGGAACTGTGAGAAAAAAGTGTTAAGTCATCCAGTTTATGATATTTTGTTATACAGCATCCTGAGCGGACTCAAACAAAGATCTTCATCTGCATTGCAAAAGGACTATAGCCAAAGTAAAATTGCCTCATCCAATGGTCTTTGAAACTGCTTTGCTGACTAATATTGTATATCTGTAATTATCTGCCAACTTGATCCATCAACATTAGGTGGTTTTTATTATTATTATTATTTTTAACATTGGATGGTTTTGATGGTAAACTCTGAAGGAGGACCCCCAAGAACATTTATTTATTTATAGTTATCAGGCAGGGATGACAATTCTTTGGATTGCTTTAAATTGCATGGGGGAGGAGAAGCCAAGGTTTACAGACCTCAGCACTCAGAAAGCTTCAGTCTTGAACCCCAGCTTTCGCCCTCAATGGCAGCAATAGAAAGGACCAAGACATTCTGAAGACACACATACTTTCAACTGGGTATAAAGCCACATGAGCTCAAAGTTTGAAACCTGATCACTTTACTTTATTTCAGGAAAACAATGACCTACCGAGGTGTCTGTGCCCTTTGGAAAATAGTGTGCATGGGTTCAAATCTCAGAGCATTAGTTGGGAGATATCGTATTTTCCTCATGTATCAAAATGCCAAAGGTTGTAAGTATAGCTGTAAATACACAGTATATGAATTATTTCCAAAGGACTTGTAATCAATAAGGGTCACAAATTCCCAAATTAATCTCTGGATGAGATGAATAAAGACATAAGCTGCAAGAACCAACTGTTTGTCAATGTCTTTAAGCTTTATTGTACTTAACAGATGCCTTTCTTCTTCAGTGAAAACAAAGGTAATATCGTAACAATCGGCTCTTGGCCATCATAAAGTTTCTTCTATCAAAACACATCTACACATAATGTTGAGGTTATTTTGGTGATTTATAAACCATAAAGCACTTGGAGACAACTTAAACATCTTCTGAAATGGATTAAGAGGAAGGGAAACTGAAAATCATGCATCTCGGAAACCACAGCACATTTTGACATGAGGCTATGTACAGGGTTGATTGTAGAAAACAACAGAAAGGACATCAGTTACATTCTTTGTAATCTTGGTTAATCACTCTTAACCTTCTGAGAGCCCTGTGTGGAGTTCTGTACTGCCAGGTGCCCTCCAAAGCTCTGAATGTCCTGCTTCTCGGCTGACACCCGTCTGGTTGGCTCCATTCTGGAAAGGACTCTGGACTCTCCATAGATCCCACACCACTGTCAAGGCTTGGCCCCCAATTCCTTTCACCCCTGGACTTGCGAGGTTGTGTCCTTCCTCCTCAGATGCATCCCGTGCCTCAGCAAGACTTGGGCACTGGCGGGATCCAAGCCAAGGGGGAGCATTTGGCAGGGCAAATATCATGGCTGACAGAAGGCAAAGCAAGTGTCTGTGGTCTCTAGAGGAGAGAGGGGATCAGTGTGACCATAGCTCTGTGTCTGCGTCAGGTCTCCTGGCCCCATCCTCACGTCTATTTCCAGCTCTGTTTGGACGCTCTTAGGCCTGCGTAGATGGTCTCTTAAACGTAGTCAGAAAACATAGGGTACATGAGGAGGAAGGTAACTTGAGAACCTGGGCGTGTTGCTCCCCAGGCTCACAGGAAACTAATGGGCCTAGCAAGAAACAGGTTGCACATCCTGCGAGGTATTTTATTTTTTATTTCTTAATAATGTTAATACGTGTAGTAATGCTTGTTAATTTATTTATTTTGAGAGAGAGCACAAGCAGGGGTGGGGGCAGAGAGAGAGGGAGAGAGAGACAATCCGAAGCAGGCTCTACGCTGTCAGCGCAGAGCCCGGCTCGGCAGTCGATCTCACGAACCGTGAGATCATGACCTGAGCTGAAATCAAGAGTCAGAAACCTAACCCACCGAGCTGCCCACGAGGCACCCCTATGGCTCAATTTTAACACAGGGGTGGGGATAAGGTTCGATTTGTCCTCTGCCTCTTCTGCACGTGCTAAAGGCAGATTTACCAGACAGGCTTTGGGGTGCGTCCCTCCTTGGAGCTTTGGGCGTCAGTACTCAAGAGCAGTTGGTACATGGGACACACCACCAGTCGCATCTGCTAGAAGATGGAGCTCTTGACCCTAAAGAACACTGGGAACCACTTCGGAGAACACCAGGCCCGAAAATTAACCCATCTGACTGAGTTCATGTGATGAGGGAGAACAGGGGGCTGACCAACCAACCAACCAAGTGAAGGGGAAAGTGGAAAAGAAAAAGTCATGACGTGACGGTACGCAGTGGCCGGCTGACATGGGGGTCACGCGTGCACCGTGCTGGCGACAGCGTGATGACCACAGGGCAGGCTCACGCTGTTTTAGGTTTTACGTCTCTCTCATCTTTCTGCTTTTGCTTCTCCCCCACCCCCCTCTCAGTTTCCTTTTTGGCTTTAGACGCCCACGGCAAGCCTCGTGGAGCGCACAAGAACAAAGAGAAAGAGCAGTGGTTGCAGGTGGGGATCTTCGGTTTGGAAGCAGTGGTTTTGTGTGTGCTACTGGCTTAAAACCGATCTCTTTCCCCCACACACCCGGAGTCAATCCCCATCTGTCTCAGTGAGCACGGCCTTCCACCATCAGCTTGGCAAGACCTTCCCTGGGTCACACTGGCCGGACTCTGCTCTTTGCCACCTTCAAATTCATATTCTTTCTACTTCTCTCACATTTTAGCCACGCGAGTTAAGAAACGGGATAAGATCCGGTACTATGCCTTTCAGATTACCTTCATCTTGGGTTGTAACCAATTTCTTTTTTTTTTTTTTAATATTTATTTATTTTTGAGAGAGAGAGTATGTGTGTGTGTGTGTGTGTGTGTGTGTGTGTGTAGGGCAGAATGAGAGGGGACAGAGGATCAGAAGCAGGCTTCGCAAAGACAGCAGAGAGCCCGACATGGGGCTCGAACTCGGGGCCATGAGATCGAACCATGAGATCATAACCTGAGCCGAAGTGGGATGCTTAACTGACTGAGCCACCCAGGTGCCCCAGGTTGTAGTCAATTTCTAACATGTTTGTTATACAGTTCAATGGTTTTATTTCTCCCTCTTTCTCTCTCTCTCTCTCTAGATAGATAGATAGATATCTATGGGGGGGGAGAAGGGAGATATGTATATATCTCCCTTGTCCCTCTTGGAGATTTATATTAATTAAATGTTTTAGGGGAGCCCACACTTAAACTGGCTGAGGAGGTTGGAGTTCTAGTGTCTTACAAGGAGCTTCGTCTAGAAACAGCAGTCTGGTAGGATCTAGAAGGAAAGAGGAAGTCCTGGTGGCCCCGTGGCAGTTTTCTGACATCCCTAGAGCCCACCAGTGGGCAGGCTGAGGTCGGCAGCTGCTTCCACACACGGAAAACGGTTCTTCGTGTGGCAAGGCCCGAGGGCCAAGGCCAGACAGGCACAGCCAAGTAGGATGCCACATTTATCTTGTATGATACACATGACTGCTTCACGTCTCACTGGCCAAGGCGATGCGGTGGGTCGTAGATTCCAGGGGTTTTCACCACGGCGAATTGCATGAGTTGACATCTTGAGCAAAAGTGTAGTAACACCTGCATGAACCCCACACACGAGGCTCGTTGTCTAGGGGTCCACACTGCTAAGAACAGTACTTGGCCTGTCTTGGAAATTAGAACCAGTCTGCTGTCCTGCAGTCACCCCTGGGACCGTGGGGAACACCCCAGGGCCAGGTCCAAATGGAAGCCCACCAAGCAGGACTCTGTTACCAGGGATTATGTTAACACATTACTCTTCTCCGTTAACACATCATGATGGATTCATTTGCGAGATAATCAACTCTCCAGAGCAGGCCACCTAAGTAAACAGAACACAGGAAACTGAACGGAGAGCGCACGAATCTGAAATAATCACAAGTTTGGCTCCTATTTGTGAGGGCAGGTCCCCAAAGGGGATGATAGGGCAAGGAGAGAGTGAGGAGGATCTTAAGAAGAACAGTGTAAGATGAAGTTACTGGGACCCGGACAGTGTTATGGAATGGAGTGTGGAGGAGGAAGAGGGGGAGGAGGGAAGGAAGTCACATTTCTTAAGCAGCAAATGCAAACTAATGCTTCATTCATTCCCTTAAGTCTTCACATCGCCTCTACGAGGCTGGTATCAGGAGCTCCATCTTGAAGATGATGGGGTAACTCAGAGAAATAGGTGAGATCAGAGGGGTTAGGTCAACTACCCAGGGTCACAGAGGAGGTAGGTGGTCCCCCCCAAAACTGACCCAGCTCTGTCCAAGCAGTTCAATTGGTTCTCCAATTTTACCCGGGACCAGAATCAGTCTCCGGAGCTTGGAAACCACACCAGAGAGCCTGATCTCTGGGACCCAGGAATCTACACTTCTACAACTAGCCCGCGTGCTTCTGACGCAGCTGGTCCACAGAGCCCAGTTTAGGAAGTACCACAGACTGTTAATAGAGGGCTCACTTCAGCAAGGAAAGCCCGAGTTGCCCCAGGTATGCTCAGTGTCTCCTTCTCTACAGAACCCTCGGTGCTCTTAACCCACTGCTAGGGAGCGGAGCTGCACTTAAATTGTTCCCCCCAGGCACCTGTTTTGGAGGGGTATAATTTACATTGGATTGGAAGTTCTGTTCAAGGCTAAAATGCGAAGACAATTTGGACAAGCACACTGGACGGATTTAGGCAGAGACAAGTAAGTGGCCAACTGATTCGCAGTCCCTGAAGTCCTGACAAATAGAGGTGCTGCTTACATTCGCAATTTAAAGGTGTCTTTAGTCCAATTTTCCTAGCAACTTACTGAATTAGTGGTTCTATGCATATGGCGAAGAGTGCCACCTAGCAGAAACTCATGGCTGTTGATGTTCATTTCCTGAGACCCTTGGCTGGGTCTTCAAAGCGAGGTGTAGGAAGAAAATATAAAAATAGATACAGTCATCTTTTCCAAAGTGTGTTTGGGGCTATTTTATCATATACCCATTGTATTAATACAGAAATATGTAGGGGTGTGTGTTCACTGTTGTCCATCGATGAGAAGACAGTATAAAAAATGTGGAAGACCGTAGATGATCGAATCTTGGTTTGGACCATTGATTTCCATTGCTTTGGCTTGGTGTCTCAAGATGGAGCCGCTCGTGCCTTTTCCTTTGCCAGTGCAGGCGAAGATGAAAAACCCGAGTTAACTGGGTGAGCAGCCCTCTTTTCCCCGTGACGCATTTCCGTTTTTCATGGAACATGGCCCCCAATGTTACGCTGTGGTTTAAGCAAAGATGGAATCCCTCTTAGTATGTCTCCCGCTCTCTCCCTCTCAACCTCTCTCGCTGAGTGCCCCCACTCATATTTCTGAATCATCTAACCACTAACCGTTCTCTTTTGCCACTGCTCCTACCCCACCAGCCCATAAATGGCATCTTTGAAGCCTGCTGAGATTTCATAGTTTGAGGGTTTGTTGTCTTTTTCATCCTACTGAACTGTGAGTTCGTGAAAACTGTCACTGGGTGGGCATGACACTGGGGTCATATATGGGGTACGGTCATATGGGGTGTATATATATATATACACACACATATATATATCCATTCATATATAATGTGTGCCTTTATGTGTATATGCATATATATGCATGGGTGTGTATATTTGTGTTTATGTGTATGTATGTGTGTGTTTTAGAATTGCTAAGTCTAACTTGTACATAGGTTAGTTGTAAAACGAAGTGATATAATCCGTGAAAAGTACTCAGCATGGGGTCTGATATCTACCAAGTGCTCCATAAATATTAGCTGATATTATTTTTTTATTTTATTATGTTAGATATATGATCAATTTTATATGCTTGAAAGACTAACTCTATGTTCCTCATATGGTGAATATTTTTAATCCTTTGCACACACAGTATCTGAGAATTTTCTCGCACTAACCATTTCTGCTGTGCAATAAGGTTTATGCTCAACATTTCATGTACTATATTCATATAGCATTTAAAAAATTTTTTCACGTAAGGAACAACATTCAGTTTGTTAGCTCTTCCATTCATTACCTATTCTCAATCACTGTTTGGTCTACTCTTGTTTTCCTTGGCTATGAATTCATCAAACTTTCCAGAAATGCCTCAGACACCCAGAGCTCATTTCTGTAGGCTTTTTAAAACATGTAATTTCTCATTTTCCATAATATTCTTTCTAACCATGAGAATGCTGACCACTTCCTGCTTGAAATTTATTTGAGGAAAGTCCCTTTTTGTTGACCCAAGTTCCGATATTTCCCCAGTTCTGCTTTTTCCCATGATCCTGCAAGAAGAAAAAAAAGAAAACCCAAAAGCATGGGGTGGTGCCACATGTTGGTTTGCATGAAGCCCTGTGATGGTTCTTCACTGTTAAGAATCAGAATCGAGTTCTGATATTTGCCCAGACTCTGGGTATAACTGGTCTTCTCCATTGTCGTGCGGGACTCGACATTTTTCCTGATAGAATCTGTTTTCGTGAAACTTCACATTCACAAAGCCTTCTTGAGAGAGACCACATCCAGGCTTAAATCCGAAAGTCTAAATAAAGTGCTTTCTTCCGAGAACGTGACGTGCAGGGTTTAATCTCTCCCGAAGAGGCGCTGGTCGCCCAAGTTGAACGACACGCAACCTTGCTGAAGCTCCCTTGGAGGGGTAGAATTCCACTCAGGAAGTCCGCAGGTTACAGAATTGCTGGGGCCTGGGGGACCAGGCCACTCGCATCTCTCTGCAGCTGAGCAACACGCCCTGCTGCCAGGTGGGGTTAAGATCCAGCATTTGTCAAATTTGTCGAATTTGTCAAGTCCATCGCTTGGACTTGTATTGCGATGCTCCAATTCCCCGACTCAGGTGGGTTGGCCCACGCAGGCGCAGGTGGAAAAACAGAAGTGCGAGCCTTTGGTCCAGAGTGAGGGCTCCCTGCCACCCAGAGCTTACGGGAGGGCAGCAGAAGCAAAGACAGGGTCTCAGCAGCGTCCCACGAGACCAAGAGCTGGGAGACTGGAGCAAACACGAGCTGTGACCATTCCCCCGCTGTGGCCAACCTGACCAATCGCTCTGTCTGCCGTGACGAGCAGAGGGAGGGGTCAAGGACAAGCAGGACGAGTTCCCACCCTTCACGGTGATTTTGATTTGCACTTCCCTGATGATTAGTGCTGTCGAACACCTTTCCATATATATGTTGGCTGTTTCTAGAGCTTCTTTGGAAAAAATACCAGTTCAGTACCTGTGCCCATTTTTAAATTGTTTTTTGGTTTGCTTGTTTTGTTGCGTTGGGTTTTGTTGTTGTTGTTTTGCTGTTGAGCTATAGGAGTTCCGGTGTGTTTTAAATATTAACCCCTGATCAGATATACAGCTTGCAAATGTTTTCTCCCATTCTGTAGGGACTGCCTTTTCGCTTCGTTGCTCCCTTCGCCTCGCAGCAGCTTTTTAGTTTGATGGACCCCCGCTGGTTCACATTTGACTTTGTTGCCTGTAATTCTGGTATCATCGCTAAAAAAAAAAAAAAAAATCATTGCCAAGACCAGTGTCAAGGAGCTTTCCCCCTATGTTTTCTTTAAGGAGCTTTAGGGTCTCGGTTCCTCCATTTAAGTCTTTAATCCATGCAGGCCCACAGGTGGGAGATGACTCTGGCCCATGGATAACAATGGTTGCAAGGGCCCGAGATTCTCAGGCTGCGGATACCAGGATATCTCCGCAGGGAGGACGTGTTTATTGTGAGATGGTCCCAGAGATTTAGGCCTCCCCTCCCCCACCCGCCGTACGTAGTAGGTTCTTCATCTTGGTTGCACCTTGAAATTAACTAGGGAGCCTTAAAAATCCCCGTGCCTGGGCCTCACTTATGCAGACTGTGACTCAATGGGTCTGGGGTTCAGCCGGGGCTTTGGAGGTTTGAAAGCACACAGGTGATTCCACTGCTCGGGCCAAGTCGAGAACCACCACTTTCGAGTAACTGCTCAATTGCAATTGGTTCTTAGACTCCAGCATGCATCAGAGTCACCTGGGGGACTGCTGAGACCTCAGATTGCTCAGTCCCGCACCAGTTTCTGATCCAGTAGGTCTGGACCTAGAGCCCAGGAATTTGCATATCGAACAAGCTGGGCCCACGGGATGCTGTTGCTGCTGGGCCGGGAACCGCGCTTTGAGAACGCGGGCTCTGCTAAGTGATTCCCAAACGTCATTGGCTTCGGTGGCCCTGCCCTGGAGCCCCTGGGTCAGTATATTTGAGTCCCGACAGCCGCATGTTAAATAGGAGCCAGGTGGTCCCCAAACAAGTGATCTAAAGACAAATCTGTGCAAAACCACGCTCTGGACAGAGAGATGACACTCCTTTTCCTTTGCTCCCATCCAAGCCGACCTTCAGCTCTGTGCTCGTTGCCCTGCGGACACGTGTGGGGTAAGTTATTTGGATTTTGTCTTCTAAAGGCCCAATGTCTTAGGGGCGTTTGTGGAGGTAAAGCTACAGAAGGACACCTGGGCCTCCCGGAAGGGCGAGGGGAGAAGGCTGCTTCTCACCTGGTTTGAAGAGGGAAGGGAGGGAAGGGGGTAGGAGGGCCGGGGAGGCCCATGGATTCTGAAAGTGTGAGTTAAGTTTTGGGAGAGTCAGTGGGACGAAAGCTCAGAGACGAAAAGAAAACAGCGCTAGAGGGACGCCCCAATGGCTTAGCTCGTTGGGCGTCTGACCCGTGATTTCGGCTCGGGTCATGATCCCAGAGTTTGTGAGTTCTAGCCCCACGTCGGGCTCTGTGCTGACGGCACGGAACCTGCTTGGGATTCTCTCTCTCTCTCTTTCTCTCTCTGCCCCTCCCCTGCTCATGCTCTCTCTCAAAATAAATAAATAAACGTACAAAGAAAAAGAGTCCTAGAAAATCAAGTTCTCTTTCTGCATGCTGCGGTGGGGAGGCGGAGATTCCCTCCAGACACATGAGCCATACGTTCAACTGCTTGAACATTTGCCAGCTGGCTACATTTCCTACATAACCTGGTTTTGTTTTCTCAAAATCTCACTTAGTAAGTGGATTTAGAATGGATATTGGGACGGGTTAGCTTTGTCGCCGATCGTTCGTGATTTATGAAATCAAGCCTTCTCTAGGTCATTGCTTAGTCGACATTCTCTACCTCTTTCCAAATGGGGGAGCAAAAGCTTGTTTCACGGTGTTTGCTTTTCTTCACTCACAAACCCTTTTGAGACCCATAGGCCACATGACGAATAAAAATTCTTTTTACTTAGAAATTTGCATTGCTGTCCCTGAAACTGCCCGCGGAACTAGGAATAAAGCTTTTTTTTTATACGTGTGCAGATTTTTACTGACTTCATTTTTAAGTTTATTTATTTTGAGAGCGTGAGAGAGAGAGAGTAAACACGAACAGGGGAGAGGCAGAGAGAGAGAGAGAGAGAGAGAGAGAGAGAGAGAGAGAGAGAGAGAGAATCCCCAGTAGGCTCCACCTTTCCAGTGCAGAGCCCAACGCGGGGTAGATCTCACGACCTTGAGATCATGACCTGAGCCAAAACCAAGAGTCGGACGTTTAACCGACTGAACCTCCCAAATGCCCCCCGATTTTTATTAACTTTTACAGATAGTTAACATTACATACTCCTTTGTATATTATCCTACCAAAATGACTCCCCTGGCCCGGGGCAGGAAGGCCAAAATATTGGGCTTGGAGCGCCACCTGGTGGCAGGATGGTTCTGAACTCCTTTGCCCTGGGCTGGATCTTCCAGAGGTAATTTCTGCCCCCTTGAAGGTGTTTCTGCAGGTGTAGGTGCAGAAAGGATGATTTTCTCCAACTCTAGAAACACCACCGCGAGAGGGATGCATATCGGAAAAAGCAAATTAGAAGACAAGGGACAAGAAAACCTATTGGGGGAGGGAGAAGGGAAAGGGAAGAGGTACTTGGCATTGTGAGGAATCAAATCAAGACTTTCTGGAGTCTTCCTCTCCCCTGGAGCCCTGGGCCTCCACCCTACACAGACCCTTCTCCTGCTTTCAGAGTGCCCTCGTATTTGAATTAAATGCCTGTTCCCCAAACCTTCCTGCACGTTTTCAGGCTGTGGTATATCGACCCCTTCCCTTCGGCAGACGTCACCACCCCCAGTACTCAACCTCACCTCCTATGTCACAGAGAAACTGGGGGCCCCCTGACGTGCACTGTCTCCACCATCTCACAAAAACGAGATTCCTCCCCCAAAGAGCCTGTCCACCGAGATGCCTCGGTGGGATCTCGGGATTCCCTAGGGCTGTTCATTGTGGCATTGTTTGTGATTAAAAAAAAAAAAAAAAAATTAGGACAAACCCAAATGTCAGTCAATAGGGGGGGGTTCATTAAGTAAAATATTACATCCGCACAACGTGTACAGCTTCGCCACTAAAAATAATAATAATAAGGGGGACCTGGGGGGGCTCAGGAGGTTAAGCGTCCGACCCTTGATTTCGCCTCAGGTCGTGATCTCACGGTTCCCGAGTTCGAGCCCTGAGGCAGGTTCTGCGATGACAACGTGGAACCTGCTTGGGATTCTCTCTCTCTCCCTCTCCCTCTCAAAAAGAAACATTTAGAAAAAAAATTCAAGGGGCGCCTGGGTAGCTCAGTTGGTTAAGCGTCCAACTTCGGCTCAGGTCATGATCTCGCCGGTCCGTGAGTTCGAGCCCCGCGTCGGGCTCTGTGCTGACAGCTCAGAGCCTGGAGCCTGCTTCGGATTCTGTGTCTCCCTCTCTCTCTGACCCTCCCCCATTCATGCTCTGTCTCTGTCTCAAAAATAAATAAACATTAAAAAATATTTTTTTTAAAAAAAAATTCAAAACGGGGCTATAGCTGGAAAAATTGGTACAGGGCAGTACTCCTCATATCCCGTTTTTGCAAAAGAATTGTCCATAATTCTATGTCCGTATCTACCGAGGAAAGGCCTCGAGGGTCATGAACCACAGTGTTAATAATGATTTTCTTTAAGGAGTGCAATTTGGAGGACTTTTATCTTCTGTGTTCTACATTCCCGAATTTGAATGTTTAGAACTACGTAGGAATCCTCTAATCGGGAAAGATTTAGATACAAGAAAACTTCCCTTAATGTTACCGCTATAATCCTCTGGGTCTCCCTTCCATTTTTACCCACATTTATCAACTGATACGTGCCCAGGGCTGAGCTGGATGAATAAAACAGCCCTCAGACTCAAAGGGGACGCTGTCGGTTTAGGTGGGCAAGGTGGCAGAACTTTTGCGAGCCTGCTTCGTCCTCTAAGAATGGGTACTGTGATCGCCACCGCAGGTGGACGTGGGCTGCAAATGGGTAGAGCCCCGGATGGGTGCCCGGGATGCCAGGAGAGGAGGGGCCTGGGGACTGAGGACGCGGGGTCGAGGCCCGCGCGAGCAGGGGGCCGGTGGAGCCGGGCAGGGCACCGGGAGCTCCCGACTGAAAGGCCCCGGCAGATCACTGGGTGCTCCCGTGACTTTCAAAAGTGGGGTGAAGGGCGGGCAGGCGGAGAAGGCCTCAGGGTCGGGACTAACTTGGGGCCTCCCTCTGGGGAGTGGGAGCGAGGTCCAGGAGTGCTGAGAGGGGAAGTAGGGAAGAGGCAGGATCTGGATCGCAAAGGAGAGGGTCTACCGGCTGCCGGGCCCAGGCTTCCTAAGGTGGTTGGGGCTGAGATGACTCATTCTGGAAGGTTCCGCGGTGTGCGGGCCCGGCTAGCCGCTGAGCGGGACCGGTGACCGCGCGATCCCCTCCCCCATAGCATGAGATCCCTCATAACCTGGCTTTGGATTCTTCCACTCAAAACGACTTGGTCGAACGTCACGGGTAATCTTCTGTTTGCCAAATGAGGCGACTTTTTCTAGACCCCGCGATCTTTTCTGCTGCTGAGATATCTGAGAGCGGTCAAAAGCACGATGCTGCAGCCAGAGTCACCTGACTTTTTTAACCACTGTGGGCTTTAGTTCCACATCTATGACGTGAGAACAGCCAGTCCCCTGCCTCAGGGGGTTCCTGGCAGAGGTGAGTCGGGAAACGACAGAGGGCAGCTCTCCCCCCGGCTCAGCCACGGATCCCGAACCCTTCCTTTCTTCTCCGACTCTCCTCGCTTCTCTCTCCATCCCCTCCTCCCTTTATTCCAGAAACATCTATGGAGCTGCCACTATCCCACAGCCACTGGGTCGGGTGCATGGGGACGCAGTGATAAAGTCCCTGCCCTCGGGGGCTCCCAGTCCCGAGCGGGCACACACGAATCAATGCACAAATGCAAAGAGTTTGATGAAAGGAGAGCAGAGGTGGCTCGGCCCTTCGGGAGTGCGGAGCACGGGCCGCCGGCTCTGTGGGAGGCGGTCTAGACCAGGCCGGCCCACAGGTGAAGTCCAAGCTGAGTCCCGGAGGAGTCTCAGAAGGGAGCCAGGTTTGGGCAGAGGAGTGACATGGGGGCAGAGTGGGACTGGGGAGGGGAGGTGGAAGAGTGGGTCAGAGGCTGGGGCCTTGCCCTTGGGGAGCCGGAAGGGACAGAGCTGGTGGCAACAGTCTTGTTTTTCCACCCAGCCCTCTGTTTTGGATCTGTAGACCTGCCCTTCTCCTCCTTCCCCCTCTTCTTCCCTGCCCCTCCTCCTCCTCCCCCTCCTCCCCCTCCTCCTCCCCTCCCCCTCCTCCTCCCCCCTCCTGCTCCCATCCTCCTCCTCCCCCATTCCCCCTTCCTCCTCCCTCCTTTGCCTGCTCCCCCGTTTCTCATCTTCCCCTTCCACCCTGCCTCCCCTCCTTCCTTCTTCATCACCCTCCTCCTCCCCCTCCTCCTCCCCCTCCTCCTCCACCTGGCTCTGCTGTACACATTGTATGGATGTAACATTTGACTTAACAAATCTCCTATTGATTGACATTTGGCTTTGTCCTAATTTTTAACCTAAATTACAAGTAGTTGTCACAACAAACACCTTTGGAGGGGAAACAACACCTCATGAATGTCCACACCTTGTGCCTTGTGCTTCTCTTTGGAAAAAGGTTTGTTTTGTCTCTCTCCTTCTATCGTTTTAAGCAGGAACATTCACCTTTTATTTTATATATATTTAAAAATTTTTTTTAACGTTTATGTAGTTTTGAGAGAGAGACCGAGTGTGAGCAGAGGAAGGGCAGAGAGAGAGGGAGACACAGAATCCGAAACAGGCTCCAGGTTCACACTGCCCCCCCCCCCCCAGTGCCCTGGCCCCACAACCCGACCTTGACCCCCCCCCCCCCCCCCGCATCGGTGTGTCCGCCAGCCTCACTCTCTTCTCGGAAGCAGTTCCCTCCGTGCCACTGTGGGGTTTGGGGCAAACCCGGGCAGCTGCGTCAGGCCTTCTTTGCCCCAGAACTCCGCACCGCTCTCGGCTACAGCGTGGTGAGGAAAATTCCAGACACAGCCTCTTCCTACGACTCCAGATGGGCTGTGAGGAGGAGGCTGCCCCTACTCCCGATTGCGAAATCTTACCTGTGGCTTCGGAGCCTCTCCTGAGCTTACCACAGGCCAAGCCTCGTCTGAGACCCAACTGGCCTCCCCCTCTGTCGTGCTGTTCCCTGACCATCCCGTCCTCTTCAGGCTGGGTGAGTGACGCCTGGCCGCCGAAGAGAGAAACCGGATGATGAGGACATGTGAACAGAAGGGGTGTGGAGGAGGGACGCGGAGTTGGTGGGAGCCAGAAAACTCCCCCTCCTGCTCTTGTCAAAACGGTGATGGGAGGCTTGATCCCGTTTGGCTTTTCGCTGTGGGCCTTCGTGAAGGGACGAGTCAAAAGCGTGCACAGCAGGAGCCGAGTGCTGAGTTCTGATGTTCCTCTCTACTGTCACTGCTCTCTTGACCTTTGCCTTCAGTTCCCACGTCCCTGCAAGAAGGTGACCTTGCAGCTCTAAAGTGCTATGGCTTCTTGTGCCGTCTTGGCCCGTTACTTGAGACACTGACTTCAGGAAACACAGGAATGGGTTGCCGCTGATGGAAAGACAGGTTTTCACATCATTGGTTTATAACCTGGGACTGTCTCAAGAAGGGAGTCTGCAGGGGACTGCTGAGACCTTGCCTTGCCCCTGCTTGTGCAGTCAGACATTCTGTTGAAAGGGGATAGCCCTATTCATCAGGCTGAAACCAGCTTCCATTTGGTTTAGCTGAGCCACCATGTACAGTTGCACAGGTTGTTCACTGCTCAAGACTAGTTGGCCATATGGGCAGATGAGGCGGTAATCCAGCCCTCCCTCTTCTTACCTAGCTCTGTGCCCTGATCTGGGGCTCTGATAAGCCACAGGGAGAGTGCCTTTAGCTAAATTTTTCATCCAGAGGGCTGCCATTTTCTTTTTTTTTTTAAGCTCATTTATTTCTTGGAGAGACAGAGTGAGCAGGGGAGGGGAAGAGAAAGAGAGAGAGAGAGAGAGAGAGAGAGAATCTCAAGCAGGCTCTGTGCTTGGGCCCAAACCCATGAACTGTGAGATCATGACCTGAGCCAAAATCAAGAGTCAGACACTTAACCGACTGAGCCACCCAGGTGCCTCGAGATATTGTATAGACTACACTTTAAGCTTTTGTTTGAAATGAGAAATAATAGTACAAATGGAGGACGGTGGTTGGGAATGAGCGTAACTGGGCAGGTGTAATTACGAGTGTGAATACCGCGTGCTCTGGAAGGGTGGGCCAAGGGAGTAGGGAGTCGGGAGTCAGGGAGGAAGGAGGAGTCAGGAAAAAGCTATGGAACTGTTGGGAACAGGTGTGGGAGGACCGTGAGATGGGCAGTGGCTGCTACCTGCGACGCAGTCCTGTGGCCCTTCCTGCCTGTGTCTGCGCTGACCGGGAAGGGCCGCCTGCTTGGGGCCGCCACAGGAAGCTTCACCGGGACTCCCAGACGCGGCCACGGCACCCGTGCGCTCAGGGTCTCCGCGCCTCGATGCCCAACCAGGATGGGCTCACATCAGATCCGGCCTTTGTGTAGAGGAATCCTCTTGTGCATTTCTTCATCCGAATCCCTTGCTGAAGACGTGTTCCTTTTACGTGACTCCTTCCACGGTAGGCTTTTCTAGATCTCGTGTTGATTTTCTTTGGTTGGTTGGTTGGTTTTGCCAAACAACGGATGCCTGGTACCTGGTGCTGTCCTAGGTCTTGAGCCTTCTGTAGGGTTCCACGGTGTTTCTGTATGTGGCACTTTGCTGTGGCCTTGACATGGCAGAGCCATCCGCTGCCCTGCGAACGCTCTGGTGCTCGCTGACAACAGAGGAGAAGGTCACGGCCAGCAGCCCGACAGTGGTTCTCCTGGCCTACTGTGGACAATAGCCCAGAGGTGAGCGAAGTCCACGACGAGGGAGTCCTGATCATACTCTCTCTACTCGGTGAGTGTTTACTCTGGGCCGGGTACTGTTCTCAGGGCTCCACAAGCGTGACTTAATCTTCAAAGCCACCATATGAGGAAGTTGCTGTTATTTTTATCTCCTTTTGAGAGATGGGAAAACCGAGGCTCAGAGACGCTCATCTGGGGTGTGTACGTTGCCTGACTGGAGTGCTTAATGGCAGATCGTCTCCATTTTGAAATAAAGACCTGTGTCAGCATGTGTGGCAAGGGGAAGAACAAGAAGGTGGTGGCCAAGACTTTGTACCCTCACGGGGCAGGGCAGGGAGAGCAGGCCTGGCCGCCGAGGGCCAGTTTGGGGGCTCGGGCGGAGGGCCGGAGCCTCTGGCTTTTCCACGTGGGACTAAACTTCTGGTTCGCAGTGACCGTCCTGCCCTGGTGTCGATTTCGTTTTCATCTTTCATGGTTACTGGTTGTGCGGATAAACCTGTAAGGACTAGACCCACCCAGGCGCCCCGCTTTCCGAGATCCCAGTTGGTCTGTCATTCACTGACATTTCGTGGCCCGGAAGCCAGGGCATGTGTGTGTCTGGCTTTTCTAGAAAGGCGGACCTGCTCTTCAGCCTGAAGTTCAGCCCACTACGAGTAGTCATGTGCCCTTACTTTTTAAAACTTGATTTCTGAGCAAATGGTTCCTGATCTCTGGGCTCACTATCATGAAGGCTTCTGGGAAGGCCTTGAACCGCCAGATGGAGAGGTTAGACAAGGAAGGGACAGCAAAGAGGGGACAGAATAATAGTGTGTGTGTGTGTGTGTGTGTGTGTGTGTGTGTGTAAATGTCACCCCCTCCCCACCCTGCTCCCAGTGTGGTTTCTTCCAATTCAAGGAGTATAGACCATGATAAAACACCCTACCCCATTCCAAATGGTTCTCTTGGCCAAGGAGTCAGCAAATGTTTTCTGTGAGGTAAAGATTTCAGGCTTTGCAGGTCAAGAGGCACGTTGAAGGGGCGCGTGGGTGGCTCAGTCGGTTGAGCGTCCGACTTCAGCTCAGGTCACGATCTCGCTGTCCATGAGTTTGAGCCCTGCATCGGGCTCTGGGCTGATGGCTCGGAGCCTGGAGCCTGCTTCCGATTCTGTGTCTCCCTCTCTCTCTGCCCCTCCCCCTTTCATGCTCTGTCTCTCTCTGTCTCAAAAATAAATAAACGTAAAAAAAAAAAATTAAAAAAACAAACAAAAAAAACCTTCTGAGGCCTTCGGAGAGCCCCAAATCCAATTCACTTATCAATCTGATAAAGACCACTAACTTTACGCTCCAGTTAGACGGAATGTTCTCATCCCCTGAAAGAATACCATTCTTTTCATTATTAGACCTACAGGACAAAGAAGTGTCCCCAATTATTATATTTGGAATTTTAACAATTAAATAATCATGCAGTTTGGTTTTCTCTTATTATGTAAGTACCTACATAATGTCTTCAATGTGCCTCCTTTTAATTTTTTTTTTTTTACAGTTATTTATTTATGTGCCCAGTGGCGACCAAGGTGCAGGGACACCTGGGTGGGGTGGGCACCTTGCTGTGTGCTGTCTTGGAAGTGTATCGAACGAACATGAAGCAATGCAAGTGTTATTTGACCGAGAGTCACATAACAAGAGATGAGTTTGGGCAGTCCTAAACCGAATTCCAATCCGGACCAAAGTTTACAAAAACGCACTCAAGTTTTCTAAGTCGAAGAAAAAATTTGTACCAGTTATGTAAATCATTTTACGAATGACTTTTCCACCCTGAATTTCAGTTTTGAAATTTTAAAGCACAGTCAATAAATGATTTGGCAACAGTTAAGAAATCGCAAGTTCCCTTCTTCCCACATCAACTTCTGCAAACCACGTGAGAGGTTCCGCTGATGGTAAAGCAGCCAAGTTCGGGAAGTTGGTCAGTTTCTTTCCCCAGAGTGTGCCTACTGCACACAGGGTACCGTCCGCCGTGCTGCAGGTGACGGAATGAGAAATTAAGACGACGACAGAACAGCGGTAAGCCACTTCCACTCTTTTGGCAAGTGTTTCCAACAAAATACATGGTTTCTGACTCCGGAATGTGGTTCGGTGGCGAATGGCGTGAACCGAGAAAAGTGATGAATGGGGCCGAGAGGTATAAAAAAGGTGAAGAATCGAAACAATTCTAAAGGTAGGCAATGTGGCCTGATAGGCGGTCAATCTCGAAAATCAAATGCAGGGGTCTTATTAATTTGCACAGGACAACAAGCATGTTCCAAGTTCGGAGTTGACGATCACTCTCTGGTCCTGCCAGAAACGATGTCCTCTTCTAGAACTGAAGGGTTGGAAGTCAAGTGGGTGGAGAAGTGTTTTTCCTTTGCTACCTCCGCAGAGAAGGGCAAGCTGTGTGATCTCACATGCATGAGTCACTTCGTAGGGCCTAGGCAAAGCCTGGAATTAATATACTCCTAGAAGCTTAGTGTTCAAAATCGCTTGCTACTTTGCTTGTTCAGTATGTTGAAGCAAACACGTTTACCACTTCTACGACTGTGTTCTACTGTATTCTACAGCGTTTAGATCTAACAAAAATCAGTTTTTGTTATTGTTGAGAACTGTCAGATTGAAAATCAGACTTTACAGTTTGAAGAAGTGATGTGTTTTCTTCTTTTTTTAAGTTTATTTATTTATTTTTGAGAGAGAGAGAACAAGCTGGGCAGGGGCAGAGAGAGAGAGAGGGAGACACAGAATCCGAAGCAGGCTCCAGGCTCTCAGCTGTCACGGCAGAGCCCGACGCGGGGCTCGAACCCACAAACGGCGAGATCATGACCTGAGCCAAAGCCCGATGCTTAGCCCACTGAGCCACCCAGGCGCCCCAGTGATGTGTTTTCTAAAAAAAAAAAAAAAAAAAAAAAAATGCAATGAGATTTAAGAGCAGTTGAAAAGTCTGACTTCAAGAGAAGCTCATCCAAAATTTACCTTCAGTTGTTTCCATGCTCATTTAGTGGTTATTACAGTTCTTGGAGGTTTTGTTTTTTTGTTTATTTTTTTTGGCAACCATTTAGCGTATATTTACGTGTTTGAAGTTAATTTTCTTTATTTTTTTTTAAAGTTTTTATTTTGATTCCAGTTAGTTAACATGCAGTTCCATACATTACCCGGTGCTCATCACAAGTGGACTCCTCAATCCCATCACCTATTTCCCCCAGCCCCCCCCCCCACCTCCCCTCTGGTGACCATCAGTGTGTTCTCTGTAGTTTAGAGTCTGTTTCTTGGCTTATCTCTCTGTTTCTCTCCCCCCCATCCCGCCTTTGCTCATATGTTTGCTCTCTTAAACTTCATACGTGTGAAATCATATATTTGTTTCTCTCTGACTTCTTTCACTTAGCATCATGCCCTCTCGATCCATACATGCCGTTACAAACGGCAAGCTTTCATTCTTTTTTATGGCCGTGTGAAGTTAATTTTTAAATCCACGTAATGCCCATTTTAAGCTTATTTATTTATTTATTTTGAGAGAGAGAGCACGAGCATGAGCAGGGGAGGAGAGAGAGAGAGAGAGAGGGAGAGAGGGAGAGAGAGAGAATCCCAAGCAGACTGTACTGCCAGCACGGAGCCTGACGGGGGGCTCGAACTCACGAACCATGAGATCATGACCTGATCCGAAATCAAGAGTCGGACGCTCAATTGACTGAGCCACCCAGGTGCCCCGCATTTAATGCCCCTTTTAGATCTTGAAAGTAAATTAAGTCTGTACCGAAATTTTATGGTGCTTTATAAGATGACTACAGTGGCCGACACAGCCAGTGATCGATATAGAAATGCAAACGAAGTTATCCAACTGCTACCTGGCATCTGTAAGCCACCGTGGTAGCCGCCACCAATATAATTGTATTATAAGAAAGTGAAAATAGGGGCGCCTGGGTGGCCCAGTCGGTTAGGCGTCTGACTTCAGCTCAGGTCACGATCTCGCTGCTCGTGGGCTGGAGCCCCGTGTCGGGCTCTCTGCGGTCAGCGCGGAGCCTGCTTCGGTTCCTGTCTCCCTCTCTCTCTGCCCCTCCCCAGCTCGTGCTTTCTCTCTCAAAAATAAATAAAAACATACAAAAAATTAACAACAACAAAGAAAGTGAAAATAGAATAGTAATAAAATCAGACTAAGCTTGTTCAAATGCCCTGCCTCCCTCCCATGGGTGAAGGGTATCTCAGCAGGTGCCCAAGAGGAGAGCCACGGCCTTGCGGCAGCACCGGATGGCTCTTTGGTCCTTTCCTTCAAGAGCACAGTCCTTTTTCAGAGGGCGAGGAGGCCCCAGGAAGACCTGAAGCGTATTCATCAGTCCCTCGGTTTGATTTCAGAAAGCAATAGCAAAGCACCAAGTACGCCTGACCCGAAAAGTCGAAGCTGTGGCTCAGGGGGAGGGCAGGGGAGGCCTCTCGTTCTCCCCTGGTGGCCCCCTCTCATCCTGTCCTGTACAAATCCTAAAATCTGCACGGCGTGTGTGAGGGGGAGGCAGGCAGGTGGCAAACCCAGGCTCAGGGGGGATCGAGGCGAGTGTCGAGGGGGAGGATGTTGCTCCTCACGGGTGGTCTGTGAAACTCAGTTGGCTATTACTTGTAAGCGTGTCTTAGGGTCACCTCCACAGTCCGTGGAGGGGGCCTTCATTCCCACGGAATGTCTGGAGTTCAGCTGAGTTACTCAGCGGAGCTGAGGAATTTGTTACGTTTTAAACTCTGATCTCTAGTTTATGCCTATTCGGGGCTATAAACGCAAAGTAAATCTGAACGTACAGCCTCTTGGTTGTGGATCGACCTTAGCAAGTAGAGGCTGTATTGACTTCTCGGACGGTTACACGTAGCTCCTGGTGGGTGCACGCGTCTACCATCAGTGGGTTCCAGTTGTTCTCTGGATACAGAGACGCTGAAAGAGCCCGGGGGCACTGCCACTTTGCAGAAAGGCAAGGCGGATGATCCACCCCAGGTGTTTGGATCCTGAAGGTTCCAGGTATGGCTCTGAGGTCTCTGCTGATAATTGAAACCAGATCCTTGCCGACCAGCTGCTTGCCGCCAGCCCTACCGATTGGCTAACTACTCGGGGATCTCTAGGCTCAGTTTCAGCTCTGCCACCTACCGTTGGCGTGATCTTGGGTAAATTAGCCTCTCTGGGCCTCGGGCTCCCCATCTGTAAAATGGAGGCTTCAGACAGCACCCGCCGCTCCGAGTTTTATGAGGACGAAATACAAAAATGTGTGACTCACACGGGTCCCGGTGGTTGCTTCGTGACAAAGCACTTCACAGGCGCTCCCGACTGTATTTCCAGGGATTCACATAGCGTGTGATTTTTCATTATTTGTATGCACAGGAAATCAGGACCCGTCTCTTCACTGATATGTGCATCTCATGTGGCTGTGACTTCTTTTGGCTTCCAACGCTGTTGGTGAACCCATCAGATCTGGGATGGATCAAACGAAACATCTTTTGATTGCTTGTCAGTTTCATCGAAGGTGACAAGCCCTATCTGCCAACCATTTCTTTACTCACTTGCATAATGTCTCCGTGGGCAACAGAGTCCCCTGCAGATGAATCAGAACCCACGAAAAATTAGAAATCTGTCCCGTTTGGCACAAATTCGGTTCTGGTTGAATCCCACATCGTCCCTACACAGCTAAGCGATTCAACGGGGGGGATTGATCATGTTTTATAATCAATAGGTTCTCTGGACACTTGAGCACTAGGGGATATCAGCAGGTCCCATCCTGAGAAAGGGGCACAGCTCTGGAGATGGTCTGAGGCAAAGGAAGCCTCTGAAGAGGGAGACGGGGGGCGGGGGAGGCATCATTGCAAAATGGCCCTTTGCAGCCTAGGAAGGGGATGTGGAAAAATAAAAGGCTGTTGGTTCCAGGACAGCAGCTTTAGCGCCCCTCCCCAACCCTCGCACACTATTTTCGCCCTAGGTTTAGCATCACCCGGCGGGGACACTCCCTTTGCACCCAGCACGTTCTCTTGCTGTCCTGCCTACAGGGGGCTGGGTCCCTGGGGGTGGCCCCTCACCTCTGCCTGCCTCTCCTCAGCCAAGGCAGACTTTTCTGAGCCGTCCCGCACACCGCACTGGTCTTCTAAAACTGCGCTTTTGGTGTCCGTTGGGGTCCAAGCGGAGAAGGAAGGTTTGAGGGGGGGCCTGAGATGGGTTTGTTTTCGTTGCGGGATTCGGTTCCTTCGGAGCGCGAAGGAGAGAACTGGCCCGTGGACCCAACCAAAGAACTGATCATGCACGGAAAAGAGAAAAGCGGTTGTGAAATAGTGGCTTCCTCGGTAGCTGTATTTGGCGGGGAAGGGGAAGTGAAGCAGGCGTGTGTGTGTGTGTGTGTGTGTGTGTAATTCACGTGCTTTCTGTAACAGGCCCTGGCTTGTTCTAAGCGTTCCAAGGCAGCACCCAGTTAGCAATCCAGACTGCGCAGACCCAGTCACCTTCAGCGGGGCGTCTCTCGGTTCTGGAGGCCAGAAGTCCAAAATCAAGGTGTTATCGGCACGATTGGTTCCTTCCTGGGGAGCTCAGAGGGAGAAGTCCCAGGCAGGTGTGTCCCCAGCTCCCCCAGCCCTGGGTCCGAGCCCCAGGACAACATCATAGACAACCAGGGCTGACTTCTTTTTAGAGACCTTGTCTTGTCTTTTCAGAACGCACGGGGCCTCGGCCCGGTGAAACTTTAAAGAGAGGTTTTGTTTTCTTTAAAATCGGGAAAATAACAGAATCCAGCCTAGCTTATGTTTGTCTTTATACCAATGTGGTCGTAAAATACCATTTTTTAATGATTTTTTTGACTGGAGGAAGGGGCCCCCAAGGGCCAAAGTGCTTTGGGCCCATGAAAATCGTCACTTGGCCCCGTTGACAAGCACACTCTGCTTTCCGACTTAGCAGATATGCCAAGGAAACTTCAGGAATTGCCAATGTGTCCCCAGTGAAGGAGATTTAAGTATTGATCCACAATCCCTGATCTGAAACCTGTGGGCCAGCATGGTGTCAGAGTTCAGAATGCGTATTTTAGCAAGACAGTGCATAGATGATACATTACAAAACCCTTCTGACGGGCCCAGGTCACGTGCATGGCTATTTCTGCCCTGAAACAAGAATGGTCCCGCTAAGTAGATAGATAGAGATTATAGGAGCCTTACGTCAGTTCCGGTCAGGTTTTGCTACCGAATAAGTTACAAAAAACCAAACGAAGTCTTCCGGTGCTCAGATTTTTTTTAGGATTTCAGACTTGCAGAGTGGGGGACTGAGAATCTGGGCAAGAGAGGACCTGCACTGAGAAAATAAACCAGGGGCGCCTGGGTGGTTCCGTCAGTTGAGCGTCTGATTTTGGCTCAGATCATGATCTCAAAGCTCGTGGGTTCGAGCCCCCATCGGGCTCTGTGCTGACAGCTCAGAGCCTGGAGCTTGCTTGGGATCCTGCGTCTCCCTCTCTCTCTCTGCCCCTCCCCTGCTCATGCTCTGTGTCTCTCTCCTTCAAAAGTAAATAAACTTTAAAAAAAAAAAAAGGAAAGGAAAGAAACCATAAACCACTGACTTGGGTGCCAGAAGGCACGATTCTATCAATCCCTATGTCTGATTTTTTTTTTCCTTTGTCCTTGTGTCGATAGCTCTCATGGTAGGTGATTCCCTTAGGTGATTGGTACCGGCTATTATTTCATACTCACGGCTGGGGCACCACATAGCTGACTGGCAGCTCCAGGTTCAAGGACGGGGCTTCCCAACAGATGCATCTCAGCCCAAGATGAACGCCTGTGAGTCGCTTTTGGTCAGAACGTGCCAGTGTGATCATAGATGTTTTCTGTGGTGCAAGGCTGAGACCAGGGTGAGTAGAGTGAGACACACGTTTGGATGCAAAATTTAAGGAGGAGAGGAGATCGAAAAGCTCAGTAATGAAGATACGTAATATTTTAAGGTTCTATTTAAAAAGTCAAACTGGCCGACTCCAGCCTGCAGACCAGTTGCCTGTGTTATGAATAAAGTTTTATCGGCACCAGGGCTGGGATCAGGGTGAGGCGAGCACAGGGCGCCTTGCGAATGCAGGCTTGCGTTCTGCCCTTATGTCAAGTGTTGACTATTTAGCCCACCCGGGATTTTAAGTTGTGAAACCCCCGTTCGTCTTGATGACTAAGTTTTGGGGTGCCCCCATTAATTTCGCACCCACAGCCCAGCTGCAGTGCTTGTCCATTTTCCCAGGGGGATGCCCCCGTCCCCTGTTGGGGTGCTGTCCGAGTCCGCAGGGCCGGGGAAGCAGGGGATGGGGCTCCCTGCTCTAGATGCGGGCTGTCCTTTCTCCTTGGCAGTTCACCCCTGCCTTCACTTGTGCCCAGAGTCTCGAACCCGGGGCTCCGGATTCAACCTTTTGAGTCAGTGTCAGGGAGGGAGGACTGGGCCGGAGGGGGGTGGGGTGGACAGCAGAAGTGTCCTTTCTTCTCTCTGCCTCAGGTTCGCTTTTATTTGCATAGTTGCACTTTCTATCTTACTTGCACGATTACCCCCTTTCCCCTCAATCGTATCTGCAGAGTTGCCATTTCTCTTCTGCAGGGCGGGATGGTGTGTTGCTCGTTGGCGACACCTTAATGAGGCGAATTCTCCCTGGCGCCCTTCTCACTCCATCTGGGATCCGGTTCCCTCTGAAGTTCTTCGGAAGCACGACTCTGGGTACCCCAAGACGGGGGTGTGGCCAAGAAGAGGGGGGGCGGGTCTCGAGGGTCTCCTCAGCTCCAGCTGGACCAGTGAGCTCAGGTTCACTCTGTCCGCCCTTGCCCAGTGGCCTGCCCACGGGCCTCAGCCCAGCACCCCAGGGAGATGATGGGCCTTCGCCGTCCGTTCGCCTCTCCCGTGGATGGGGAGGCTTGGCCGGTTGGGGATTTGTCCTCAGCTCCTGGGCTGGCTGGCTGCTCACCACTTCCCGCTCTCCCGCCCCAAGTGCGTCTCTTCCGATTGAGGTTATGTGGAACCTATCAACTCCCTGTTCTTCCCTCAGGACCCTTGGAAGGGTGGGGTTAGGAATCTCAAGCTCCTCGCTCACAAATCCCCCGAATATTCTGATCCTTTCTATGGCCCAGCTTTCTGGGAGGCCTTTTTCACCCCGAAAAGAATGATACATTTCAAAAAGCTCGCCTCCTCATCTTCAGTGCCTCCTAGAGGCTTTTCAGCTCACTTGTTCCTTGTATGAGGGAGACCCTAGCACCTGGAATTAGACGCAGAGGCCTTAACTTGAGGCCGCACGGGTCAGCCCTGGCCGCCGGGCCTGCCCAAGTAACCACCGAAAAATGCCTCTCCTCCCATCGTGCTAAGGGAAGAGTCTACCCTCTGTTCCTCGTGGGCCGCATGTAAACATTAATTTTGAAGTTTTTGTGAATTTATCATGAAAAAATGACAGCAGAAACCTGACAGGCACTGCCTCAGCCAGGTGCTGCTCGTGTGTGCCTTTGGTGTGATGGGACCAGAGTGGCACGTGGCTTGTGTGGTCTTCGTCCCCAAGACCCATCGCCCCAGTTGCATCAGGAGAGAAACAACAAATTCCAATGGAGAGACAGTCTGCATAACCGTCCCGTTGCTTGTTTTTATTGGCCTCCATAGTAACTCCCACCATCTATCGCACTCTCAGTTACCGCGGTGAGGGTCTATCGTTAGGACCTGCTTCTACGAATTGCTGAGTTTACATTGATTGACACTTTTGATAACTATCACAAATTTCTTTCTGTCTTAGAGGTGGCACTAATTTAGATTCCTACCAGCAAAATATGAGAGCACCTGTTTCTCCACATCCTCATCTACACAGTAGAATTGGCAAAAAATGGTATGTCAGGGTACGTTTTTGAGTGAAGTCGAATATCTCTTCCTATCCTTATGAGCTGTTTGTGTTTCTTTTTTCTGTGAGCTGTCTTTGAATATATCTTCGCCCATTTTTCTGTTGGGTTATTTGTCTTCTCACTTATGCATGAAATGCCTATGTATCAAATATCTTACTTCCTTATCTGTGATATAAACTGCAAACATTTCCTCCCAATTTACTGTTTCGCTTTTGGCATTGTTCACCAGGGTTTCTGTGAGGCGAAACTCTAATTTGCGTGTGGTTGGATCGGTCAGTTTTTTTCCCTTTTTTGGCCTCTGTTCTCTTTTTTGTTGTTCTGGAGTAGATAGCGCAATTGGACAATGAAAATACATTCGACTGTATAAAGGGTGTTAGGAAATTAATCATTATTTGCAGATAGGTTAATTGCTTACCCAAGAAAGTCACATGGGGAAACAACTATTCGAAATAATCAGAGAACTTAGTATAGTGATCTGGCATAAAATTAAGATATAGAAATCAGTAGTGCTAATGGATACCAGCAAGGACCTATTCAAAGGTAAAACGAAGTGATCCATTCACAAAAGGAGAATAATGAGTAGGACTTGCCCTATCGGCTACTAACATCCCCTCAAACTGTCATTCTTTTTTTTTTTATTATTAAAAATTTTTTTTAACGTTTATTTATTTTTGAGACAGAGAGAGACAGCATGAATGGGGGAGGGTCAGAGAGAGGGAGACACAGAATCCGAAACAGGCTCCAGGCTCTGAGCTGTCAGCACAGAGCCCGACACGGGGCTCGAACTCATGGACCACGAGATCATGACCTGAGCCGAAGTCAGCCGCCCAACTGACTGAGCCACCCAGGCGCCCCTCAAACTGTCATTCTTAAAAACATGTGGTTCTAGCACATCAGTGATGACCAGATGGATGAAGCAGAGAGTCTAGAGATAGATCCAAATACGCAGGAAAGTTAATATATGATAAAAGGAACATATCAAGTTGGTGAGAACAGCAGTATTCAACACACGATGTTGCACCTCAATGAAACAAAAAAGCAACCAACTGAACGGGAGAAGGTATTTGCAAAAGGGTATGTTCAATAAAGGGATGATATCCAAAATATATAAAGGACTTACGCAACTCAACACCAAAAAATAAAATAAAATAAATAATTTGATTAAAAATGGGCAGAGGACCTGAATAGACATTTTCCCAAAGAAGACATCTGGATGGCCGACATCACTCATCATCAGGGCGATGCAAATCAAAGCTGCCATGAGATATCACCTCACATCTGTCAAAGTGGCTAAAATAAAACACACACACACACACACACACACACACACGAAAAAAACACGATGGGGATGCGGAAAACAGGGAACCCTCATGCACTGTTGGTGGGGATGTAAATTGGTGCAACCGATGTGAAAAATAGTAATGAGGTTTCTCAGAAAATGAAAAATAGAAATGCTATGTGATCCAGGAATTTCACTACTGGGTCTCAACCCAAAGAAAATGAAAACACTAATTTAAAAAAAAAATACACCTCTATGTGCATTACAGCATTATTTCTAATAGCCGAGATGAGGAAGCAACCCGTGTCCATTGATAGATGAGTGGATAAAGAAGATGATGTCGTGTACACCCACAGCCAAAAAAAAAAAAAAAAAAAAAAAAAAAAAAAAAAAAAAAGAATGACCTCTTGCCATTTGCGACAACATGGATGGACCTAGCGGGTATTATGCTAAATGAAATAAGTCAAAGACAAATTTCACGTATATGTGGAATCTAAGAAACAAAACAAACCAACAAATAAAAGAAACAGACCTATAAATACAGAGAACAAACTAGCAGTTGCCAGGGGAGAGGGTGGAGGTTGGGGCATGAACAAAAGGAGCAAAGGGAAGTGGGAGCTACAGGCTTCCAGTTAATAACTGATGAGAAGGAAAGGTACCGCGTGGGGAATAGTCACTGGTAGCGTCATAGTGCTACATGGTGACAGATGGTGGCTACCTTGTGGCGAGCACATACCGTATAGAATTGTGGAATGACTATGCTGTATGCCTGAAACTAATGTGACATTGTGTGTCAACTATACTCAATGAAAGTAAATAAATAAGTAAATACAAAAATGATGTTGGGGCAACCAGATCTCCATGTAGAAAAAAATAATGTGGGTTTTTCCCTCACGTTTTATGGTAAAACAATCCCAGTAGGATAAGATATCTCCATGTGAGAAAATGAAACCATAAAACTACTAAAAGAAAAGATGAGAACATTGTTGATAGAACCTGAAGTGTAGAATATCCTTTATGGCGTTCACTTCCCTGGATGATCTGATTCATACATGCGTACTTGTACAAGCTCATACGGGGCTATACTTGCCACAACTCCCAAGTTCATCCTTCGATGAGAACTCTCCTCTGAGCCAAAGGGGCATATATGTAACTGCCTCCTGGACATCACTGGGAGATCACAAACTCAAATTTAACATGTCAAATTAATATTATTAGAGGCTTCCAACAGTACCCATTTATTAGCTCAAATTTCTGTAGGTTAAGATGTGGCTGGACTCTGATCTCCAGGCTCTAAATAAGGATCCATTTCTAAGTTCATTCTGGTTGTCAGTCTGTTTTAGTTCTCTGTGGCTGTAGGATGGGGGAGAGGGCCTTTCCTTGCCAACTGTCAGCAGAGAACCACTCTCAGCTTCTAAAGCCTGCCTGCATTCCTCGTCGGTGGACCCCTCTGCTTTTAAGTCAGCAATAGTGTGTCAAATATTCTCCAGCTTGTACTCTCTCTGATTCTCCTTTCTGCTGCTAGCCAGAGAAAACTACGCTTTTAAAAGGCACATGAGAGGGGTGCCTGGGTGGCTCAGTCGGTTGAGCGTCCAACTTCAGCTCAGGTCATGATCTCACAGTCTGTGGGTTTGAGCCCCATGTGGGGCTCTGTGCTAACAGCTCAGAGCCTGGAGCCTGCTTCGGATTCTGTGTCTCCCTCTCTCTCTGCCCCTCCCCTGATCATGCTCTGTCTCTCTCTGTCTCAAAAATAAATAAAAACATTAAAAAAGAATTTTTTTTAAAGGCACATGCAATTAAATTAGGCCCATCTAGATGATCTCCCTTTTGCCACATGACATAGCATAATTACAGCAGTAATACGAGGGGGCAAAGGTGAGAGGGGACATCTTGAAATCCTGCTGACGAAACCAGATAAAGCAGGGATTTCTTCTGGTAAAAGTAGAACATTAGCCAGCAGCACCTGGATAGTGCTGTATTTGGAAAATAGCCAAAAGTAACTGCAAATGCCCTGGGAGTCCTGTTTCACTCTACTGTTCATCTCATAAGGAGCTGGCTCTTCCCCGACTGCTGTAAACTGGCAACGATGATTGATCCTCTGAATAATCACCATCCACGTAAAAATCTTTCATGGCAGAATAAGGGTGTGGCAGTGACTGTTCATTAACCCTAAATTTTAGAAGAATTCAAAAAGGGAGCTCTTACCTGGCTTAACTCACAATAAGGGCATGAGTTGGGCGTTAACGAAAAATGTAATTTTGCGAAGGTTGGTCTCCATACTCCGTGAAATAAGATTTGGAGGGTTCTTTTGATCACAGCCCTCATCAGACCAATCACATGAATCTGTTTATTGCATTGTATAATTACCAAAAGCAAGATACCCAGCCCTCTAGTATAAGAGAGAGTTGCAGAAAGTGAGGCAGTCTACTAAGTGTTCCAGAGGATGTCTTCCCTACCGAAGTTTACAATGTTAGCCAACGAATAGCCATTAATGCCAATGTTCATATGATAAGGAACATATGAGTTCTAGTAGCCAGTCCACAACATTTTTTTTTTTGAGTGCTGTCTGCATGTGAGGTACTGTTCTGGCACGAAGACTTCAGAATGAGATTGCGTAGCATGATGGCTGCTGGTTAAAACATGATGTTGGAATCAGAATGACTGGAATCCAGCTCTATGACATGTCGTCCTTCTGAAAGACACTGAAGTCTCTGAGTTCATTTCTTCATCCACAAAATGTGGATAATATAGGACCTATCTCGTTGTGTTGGGACGAGCATTAATGTGGATAAGAAAATGTTTATGGTTAGCACAATACCTGACACTTTGTTCTGCTTATCAACAGAAGGTGTCCACTTTCTTGTCATGCGGGGACATGAGAGATCTTGATACGTGCCACCAGAGAGGTATGGAAAAATTGCAGGAAATGCCAGTAAGAGATATGGTTGTGTAGAGAGATGGCTGTGGAGATAAGGTAGAGGTGACTCTAGCTTGGAGATCTTAGGTGATACCATAATGAAACCTGGATCTGAACTCTCCTTGGGATGGGCCAAATTTCCTCAAGAGTTATGCTAATAGGCTGAAGCTATGAATATATAACTTGCTGTGCTACAGCTCTAGCATGAACCATAGCTATGGGCCAGCATCAGACGTCTTATGCTGATGGGGCATCTTGATGAATGCCTCCGCAAAAGCTTCCCAGGCTTTCTCATCATCGTCATCTCAGATAGCTTCTTCTCCAACTTCTTTTAGCACCGTGAAGCTGAATGCAGTGAGCCATTCATATTGTTCTGAACTTGGGGGCTCCTGGGTGGCTCAGTTGGTTAAGCGACCGACCTTAGGTTAGGTCATGATCTCGCGGTTCGTGGGTTCGAGCCCCACGTCAGGCTCTGTGTCAGCTCCGAGCCTGGAGCCTGTTTCGGATTCTGTGTCTCCTTCTTCTCTCCATCCCTCCCCTGCTCATGCTCTCTCTCTCTCTCTCTCTCTCAAAAAGTGAATAAACATCAAAAGAAGAAACAATTTTAAAAAAATATTCTGAACCTGACTTCATGCAATTTGCTTAGTTGTTAAGGAAACTCACACTTGAAAACACATGCACAGTGTGATGAAACACTGTTAATTTCATCATAAAATGCCTGGTAACATCATAAAATCTCTAACATTGTGCCTCCACTTTTGATTTTCCCTAGGAAAACATGACCCTTCAGTCTTTGCTTCTGACCTGCCTTTTCCTGCTGACCTCTGATTCCCATGAGTTCTTCACTAAAGCAAATTATTCTAGAAGCTATCCTTGCGACGAGAAAAGACAAAATGGCTCTATTATTGCACAGTGCAATGACCGTCGACTGCGAGAAGTTCCCCAAACAGTGAGCAAATATGTGACAGCACTAGACCTGTCTTATAATTTCATCACGCACATAACAAACGAATCATTTCAAGGGCTGCAAAATCTTACTAGAATAAATCTAAACCACAATGCCAATCAACAGCACCTGAATGAAAACCCTGATATAAACAGAAGTGGCATGAATATTACAGATGGGGCATTCCTCAACCTACAAAATCTAAACCAGCTACTGCTTGAAGACAACCAGTTAGACCAAATACCTGCTGGTTTGCCGGGGTCTTTGAGGGAACTTAGTCTAATTCAAAACAACATAATTTGGGTGGCTAAAAAGAATACTTCTGGACTTATGAATCTGGAAAGACTCTATTTGAGCTGGAACTGCTATTTTGGCAATAATTGTAATAACAAAACTTTCGACATAGAAGATGGGACGTTTGAAAGTCTTACAAATTTGAAGGTGCTGTCACTGTCTTTTAATAAACTTGTCCATGTGCCACCTAAACTGCCAAACTCCCTAACAGAACTTTACCTTAGCAATGCCAAGATTAAAGTCATCAGTCAGGAAGACTTCAAGGGATTGACAAATTTAAGAGTGCTAGATTTAAGCGGGAACTGTCCAAGGTGTTTCAACGCGCCATTTCCCTGTACACCTTGTGAAGGAGGCTCTTCAATTCAGATCCATCCTCTTGCTTTCCAAACCCTGACGGAACTTCGCTACCTAAACCTCTCTAGCACTTCCCTCCAGAAGATTCCTGCAATGTGGTTTCAAAGTATGCATAATCTGAAGGTGCTACATCTGGAATTCAACTACTTAGTTGACGAAATAGCCTCTGGGGAATTTTTAACGAAACTGCCCTCCTTAGAAATTCTTGACCTATCTTACAACTATGTAAAGGCGAAATATCCAAGATATATTAACATTTCTCAAAACTTCTCTCATCTGAAGTTGCTCCAGACGTTGCACTTGAGAGGCTATGTGTTCCAGGAACTTAGAGCAGAAGATTTCCAGCCCCTCATGAGTCTCTCAAACTTAAAGACTATCAACTTGGGCATTAACTTTATTAAGCAAATTAATTTTACCCTTTTCCAAAATTTCTCCAACCTGAGCATCATTTACTTGTCAGAAAACAGAATATCACCCTTGGTAAATGATTTCAAGCAAAACGATATGAGTGGTTCCTCTTTTCAAAGTCATATCCGTAGGCTACGCTCAGCAGATACTGAGTTTGACCCACATTCAAATTTTTATCATAACACCAACCCTTTAATAAAGCCACAGTGTACAGTTTATGGCAAAGCCTTAGATTTAAGCCTGAACAGTATTTTCTTTATTGGGCGAGAGCAATTCAAAGCTTTTCATGACATTGCCTGCTTAAATCTGTCTTCTAATGGCAACGGCCAAGTGTTACACGGGACTGAATTTTCAGCTGTACCTCACATCAAATATTTGGATTTGACAAACAATAGACTAGACTTTGATGATGATAATGCTCTCAGTGACCTGCCAGAGTTAGAAGTTCTAGATCTCAGCTACAATGCACACTATTTCCGAATAGCAGGGGTAACGCACCGCTTAGGATTTATTCAAAACTTAACACAACTAAAAGTTTTAAACTTGAGCCACAACAGCATTTATACTTTAACGGAGCAAGACCTGAGAAGCATGTCCCTGAAAGAGTTAGTTTTCAGTGGAAACCGCCTTGACATTTTGTGGAACGCCGAAGGTGACAAGTACTGGAAAATTTTTACAAATCTCGGGAATCTGACATGGCTTGATTTGTCCTCAAATAACCTTAGGCACATCCCGAATGAAGCTTTCCTTAACTTGCCCCAGAGCCTCACCAAACTATACATAAATGATAATGTGTTAAATTCCTTTAACTGGACACTACTCCAGCTGTTTCCTCATCTCCAGTTACTCGACTTAAGTGGAAACAGGCTGTCCTCTTTGACCAACAGCCTCTCTAAATTCACGCCTTCTCTTCGCACGCTGCTACTGCATCGAAACAGGATTTCCCACCTGCCCTCCAACTTTCTTTCTGAAGCCAGCAGTCTGATACACCTCGATTTAAGTTCCAACCTGCTGAAGATGATCAACAAATCCACACTTCAAACTAAGACTGCCACCAACCTAACCATTTTGGAACTAGGTAGGAATCCCTTTGACTGTACCTGTGACATTGGAGATTTTCGAAGATGGATGGATGAAAATCTGGATGTCACCATTCCTAGATTGGCAGATGTCATTTGCTCTAGCCCGGGGGATCAAAGAGGGAAGAGCATCGTGAGTCTAGAGCTAACAACTTGTGTTTCAGACACCATTGCGGCGATATTGTGTTTCTTCACGTTCTTTATCACCATCACGGTTATGTTGGCTGCCCTGGGTCACCATTGGTTTTACTGGGATGTTTGGTTTATCTATCATGTGTGTTTAGCTAAGGTAAAAGGCTACAGGTCTCTTTCCACATCCCAAACTTTCTATGATGCCTACGTTTCTTATGACACCAAAGACGCCTCTGTTACCGACTGGGTGATAAATGAGCTACGCTTCCACCTAGAAGAGAGCGAAGAAAAAAATGTGCTCCTCTGTTTAGAGGAGAGGGACTGGGACCCGGGCTTAGCCATCATCGATAACCTCATCCAGAGCATAAACCAAAGCAAGAAAACAATATTTGTCTTAACCAAAAAATATGCCAAAAACTGGAACTTTAAAACGGCATTCTACTTGGCCTTGCAGAGGCTAATGGATGAGAATATGGATGTGATTATATTTATTCTGCTGGAGCCAGTGCTACAGAATTCTCAGTATCTGAGGCTGCGCCAAAGGATCTGCAAGAGCTCCATCCTTCAATGGCCTGACAACCCCAAGGCGGAAGGCTTGTTTTGGCAAAGTCTGAAGAACGTGGTCTTAACTGAAAATGATTCACGGTATAACAATTTGTATGTTGATTCCATTAAACAATACTAACTGATGTTAAGTCATGGTTCACCAACATAATAAAAATGGAAAGCAATTACCCTCTGTCTTAGGTATTTATTGCTGTGTAACAAATTAATTATCCCAAAACCCAGTGGCTTAAAATAACACAATTTGTGATCTTACCGTCTCTTTGGTCAGGAGTCCAGGCGAGGCTTGGCTGGGTCCCCTGCTCAGCATCTCTCAAAGGCTGTCAGCAAGGTGTCAGTGAGGGACCAGGCCTCTCCCAGGGTTAGGATCCACTTCCAAGCTCAGGCTTACGTGGCTGTTTTCAGGATTCAGTTCCTCCTGTGCTGTCAGTCAAAGGCTGTGCTCCGTCTCTGGCCACGTGGACCTCTCCCACACGGCAGCTTCATCAAAGCCAGCAAAAGACAGAGGTTGCTAGCAAGATGGAAGTCACCATGTTTAGTAATCCAATCACAGAAGTGACAGCCCATCATTTGGGCCATATTCTATTAGTTAGAAGTAAGTCACAGGTCCTGCCTGCTCCATGCGAGTGATCACCTCAGTTCAGAGAAACTAGTCTGTGTCCAAAATGGACAGTTGTAATGGCCTTGGTTGGTCGGCCATATTGGTCATAGATGGTGAATACCAGGAGGCAGAAATTATCGTGGGCCATCTTAACAGTTGACTGCTATACCTTCTTTTCAAATATCTAAGAACTTTTGTAACTATAACTCATGGTTCTCATGTTAGGTTGCTATTTAGATTTACCCTATATCCATGGCTACATGGTTATATTGTGCTGTGGCTGCATCAGTCTCTTTTAGAATTACTTTTATAAATGTTGGCTACGATACTTGACCTCTAAAGTTTAGATGGCACTTAAAGGCTAAGATGGATATTTTTAAGTGTTTTTTATTTCTTCACCATTTTTTCAAAAATTCTGCAGCCCAATTAGAAACATTTGGAATATCTGTCAATTGCCGTTGCTATAAATCTGGAAGCAAATGATTAAAAATGCTTCATTTCACATGATGCACATATGATAAATATACGGTAGGGAAATGGACCTGTAATGTAAAAGAAATTGCCATCTACACTAGGTTTTTGAGAATACTTTGAAAAAAATCTTTGGTAAAAATGACGGGGGCGGGGGTTCCTGGTTTAAGCGTCCGACTCTTGGTTTCTGCTCAGGCCATGATCTCACGGTTGGTGAGACTGAGGCCAGTGTTGGCCTCTACACTCATAGTGCAGAGCCTGCTTGGAATTCTCTCTCTCTGCCCTTCCCCCCTCTCGTGCTCATTCTCTCTCTCTCTGTCTCTCTCTCTCTCTCTCTGTCTCTCAAAATAAATAAATAAACATCTTAAAAAATCAAAGGGGAAACGGTTTTGATGAAGTTTATGCATTAAAGTGATTATTAATAGAAAAATTAATTCTACCTTTACTTGCTACTCAGAGGACAAAGTCGGAAATGCCTACCTGTCCGTGCCCTTTATTCAATTCTCCCAAATGAAACAATGTTGACACTCTACCCCTCCTACCAGCCCTGAGCTTCCTCTGCTTCAGTCCATAGCATCCTCCTTCCACTACAGGTATGAATCTTGAAGAAGTGCCTTATGAAGTTTACCTGACAATAATTAGAAATTATCCAAACATAGGGGCACCTGGGTGGCTCAGTCAGTTAAGCGACCGACTTCAGCTCAGGTCATGATCTCACGGTTCATGAGTTCAGGCCCTGCGTTGGGCTCTGTGCTGACAGCTTGGAGCCGGGAGCCTTCTTGGGATTCTGTGTCTCCCTCTGTCTCTGCCCTCCCCCTCTCGCACTCTGTGTCTGTCTCAAAAATAAAATAAACGTTAAAAAAATTTTTAGAAATTTTCCAAGCATAAAAAAATAAATAAAGCCCCTTCAGAAGGAAGAGAAGAAAGGGGCGCCTGGGTGGCTTAGTCAGTTAAGTGTCCAACTTTGGCTCAGGTCATGATCTCACAGTTCATGAGTTCGAGCCCCGCATCGGGCTCTGTGCTGACAGCTCAGCGCCTGGAACCTACATCAGATTCTGTGTCTCCCTCTCTCTCTGCCCCTCCTCTGCTCACACTGTTTCTCTCTTACTCTCAAGAATAAATAAACATTAAAAAAAATTTTTTTTAAGGAAAAGAAGAAAAATCCCCAATGCACCATCCATCCTTTCTTAAGTAGTCTCTTAGTTAATCTTGCAGGATGATTTATCTTTAATTATGAGTTTCTAAGGAACTGAACAAAATGGTATGTTACAGTGTTGTTTAATAAGGACAAAGTAGAAATCAGCACAAGTTGGCCAAGGACAACTTCATCTTTGTCACTTCGGACCCTGTTCTGTGACCTTGATGTTTATAGGAAGATGTTTTTGCTTGAGCTTGTTGAGGCATGGGGACAAGTATCTACAAGCAGGATAATTGTAGGAAGGTATACCCTAAAAAGAAGATATGGGGCAGTTACAGCTCATTCCTGTTAATGCCACGTTTGTTTGTTGTCTGATTGTTTTGGTAAAATAAAAATGTAGGGTTTTTTTTTTTTTAGTAGCAATTACAGATCTATGTTAGGCTCACACACTTTGGTAGTGTTCTGTTGAGAATCAAAAGCTTATGAAGGCCACAGTTTTCCCCTCTTAGCAAATATCTTCAAAAAGAAATGATAGTGTAATTAGTGGTTAATAAAAACGTGTTTCTGAAACTCACCTTTTCTCATTTAAGCTACTGGTATGGGAAAATTGGAGCTATAATTTCTTTTCTTTTTAAAATGTTTTTATTTATTTTTGAGAGAGAGAGAGAGAGACAGAGCACGAGCTCGGGAGGGGCTGAGAGAGAGGGAGACACAGAATCCCAAGAAGGCTCCAGGCTCCGAGCTGTCAGCACAGAGCCTGATGTGGGGCTTGCACTCGTGAACCACAAGATCATGACCTGAGCTGAAGTTAGATGCTCAACCGACTGAGTCACCCAGGCACCTCTGGAGCTATAATTTCTTAAAGAGAAGGTAAACATTGTTCTGTTATTATTTTAAAATGAATATATGCAAATACCTACATATAGGTTTTTTAAAATTCAAATTTTACAAAAGGATGTACAATGAAATTTATCCCTTTATTTTTTTAATTTTTAGTTCTTCTTAAAAATTTTTAAGTAAACTCTACGCCCAATGTGGGCTCGAACTCACAACCCCGAGAGTAAGAGTCACATGCTCCACCAACCGAATCAGCCAAATGCCCCTAAATCTCTCTCTCAATACAACTTTACCTCCTAGAGACCATCACTCGTAAAGATTCTTGTGTATTCTTTTTTTTTTAAATTTTTTTTAACGTTTATTTATTTTTGAGACAGAGAGAGACAGAGCATGAACAGGGGAGGGTCAGAGAGAAAGGGAGACACAGAATCTGAAACAGGCTCCAGGCTCCGAGCTGTCAGCACAGAGCCCGACCCGGGGCTCGAACTCACAGACCGCGAGATCATGACCTGAGCCGAAGTCGGCCGCCCAACCGAATGAGCCACCCAGGCATCCCTCTTGTGTATTCTTTTGTATTGTCGGTGTAAAAGTTCAACCAAAAGACCCAACAATATGGAAGTTTACTTCTCTATTCTATATGCTATGGCCTGAATGTTTGTGTCCTCCCTAACTCCGTATGTTGAAATCTAACTCCCAAGGTGATAATGGTGTCAGCTAGTGGGGCCTTCAGGAGGTGACTAGGCCACAAGAGTGGACTGATGCTGTTATAAACGTGTCCCTTTCAATGATAATAGTTTAGTTTGGCAAGGCAGCTCTCTCAACATGGCCATCCAAGATCCCATCTTCCTTTTCTCGTGTTGCTAGGCTGTCCTGTAGGGAATTGGCATCAGCAGCATGGTCCAGGCTGGGGCGCCATTGCAGTTGGGTTCCAACTGAGGCAAGGGGGGGAATAATAAGGAAGAATACTCAGGCCAGCATCTTAAGGTGGAGACTCAACAGTGGCACCCACCTTCTGCTCGCCTTCTAAGAGGGAGGACCTATCCGGCCCCTCATAACTGCACGGTATGCTGGGCAATATGCCTGGCAGAAAGTCTACCACTGTGGGAGAAAGGGAGAAGAAATTTGGTAGATAGCTAGCAAGCACTCTCGGCCACGACTTCTAATTTTCAGTTTGTACATCTAAGCCCATAATTGCTCTTTTACGACGAAGGAGCAGGTTGTACAATGCTGCTCTATGTTTCACCCTTTTCACTTAATATTTCTCAGACTCCCATTTTTCTTTCTGATGGCTGAATAGTACTGCCGTATATGAATATACCGTAAGGTATTTTCCCAGTACTTTACTGCTGAACATGTAGGTTGTTTCCAATCATTGGATATTATAAATGAGTCTATAACCCTGTGGCAATATGTTTACATGGAGGTGTATTTATGAAATAAGTTCTTTTAGAACAGTGGCACTAAAACAGTAGTCTGCAGACTGGTGCTGATCTCTGATCTAGATGTTGCTTGGTTTTGACGAGATAGAGAAATTGAGAGTTTTATCAGTTTAATATAAGTAAGAGATACATGTTTACAGATCGATACATTTGGGCATTTTAAAAACATGGTCTTCTCTCACAGATGGTTGGGAGACTACTAGTCTAGAAGTGGAATTACTGAGTCCAAGGACTTATGCATTTTAATGTTTGTTTGTAGATACAGCCCAGTTCTGCAAAGTGGTTGTTCAGGTGGAATCCCCACCAAGAGTTGTTTTTTTTTCTTCCTTTATTTTTTTTAAATTTGTTTACTGTTTATTTATATTTTTGAGAGAGAGAGAGAGAGAGAGAGAGAGAGACAGAGTGCAAGCAGGGGAGGGGGAGAGAGAGACAGAGACAGAATCTGAAGCAGGCTCCAGGCTCCGAGCTATCAGCACAGAGCCTGACGGGGCTCGAACTCATGAGCCGTGAGATCATGACCTGAGCTGAAGTCAGACACTTAACCGACTGAGCCACCCGGGTGCCCCAACTTCTTTTATTTTTTAAATTTACATCCAAGGTAGTTAGCACCTAGTGCAACAATGATTTCAGGAGTAGATTCCTTAATGCCCCTTACCCATTTATCCCATTCTCCCTCCCATAACCCTCCAGTAACCCTCAGTTTGTTCTCCATATTTGTCTCTTATGTTTTGTCACCCTTCTGTTTTTATATCATTTTTGCTTCCCTTCCCTTATGTTCATCTGTTCTGTGTCCTAAAGTCCTCATATGAGTCATATTTGTCTTTCTCTGACTAATTTCGCTTAGCATAATACCCCTAGTTCCATCCACGTAGTTGCAAGTGGCAAGATTTCATTCTTTTTGATTGCCGAGTAATACTCCATTGTATATATATACCACAACTTCTTTATCTGTTTGTCCATCGATGGACATTTGGGGTCTTTCCATACTTTGGCTATTGTTGATAGCGCTGCTATAAACATTGGGGTGCATGTGTCCCTTCGAAACAGCATACCTGTATCCCTTGGATAAATACTTAGTAGTGCAATTGCTGGGTCGTAGGGTCGTTCTATTTTTAATTTTTTGAGGAACCTCCTGTTTTCCAGAGTGGCTACACCAGTTTGCATTCCCACCAGCAGTTCAAAAGAGATCCTCTTTCTCCACATCCTCATCAACATCTGTTGTTGCCTAAGTTGTTAATGTTACCCATTCTGACAGGTGTGAGGTGATATCTCATTGTGGTCTTGATTTTTATTTCCTGGGTGATGAGTGATGTTGAGCATTTTTTCATGTGTCAGTTGGCCATCTGGATGTCTTCCTTGGAGAAGTGTCTGTTCATGTTTTCTTCCCATTTCTTCACTGGATTATTTTTTTGGGGGGGGTGCTGAGTTTGATAAATTCTTTATAGATTTTGGATAATACCCCTTTATCTGATATGTCGTTTGCAAATATCTTCTCCCATTCCATTGGCTGCCTTTTAGTTTTTCTGATTGTTTCCTTCACTGTGCAGAAGCTTTTTATTTTGATGAGGTCCCAATAGTTCATTTTTGCTTTGTTTCCCTTGCCTCCGGAGACGTGTTGAGTAAGAAGTTGCTGTGGCCAAGGTCAAAGAGGTTTTTGCCTGCTTTCTCCTCAAGGATTTTGATGGCTTCCTGTGTTACATTGAGGTCTTTCATCCATTTTGAGTTTATCTTTGTGTATGGTGTAAGAAAGTGGTCCAGGTTCATTTTTCTGCATGTTGCTGTCCAGTTTTCCCAGCACCACTTGCTGAAGAGAACTGTCTTTATTTCATTGGATATTCTTTCTTGCTTTGTCAAAGATTAGTTGGCCATACATTTGTGGGTCCATTTCTGGGTTCTATATTCTGTTCCATTGATCTGAGTGTCTATTTTTGTGCCAGTACCATACTGTCTTGATGATTACAGCTTTGGAATACAGCTTGAAGTCTGGGATTGTGATGTCTCCTGCTTTGGTTTTCTTTTCCAAGATTGTTTTGGCTATTGAGGGTCTTTTCTGATTCCAAACAAATTTTAGGATTGTTCTAGATCTGTGAAGAATGCTGGTGTTATTTTGATAGGGATTGCATTGAATATGTAGATTGTTTTGGGTAGTATTGACATTTTAACAATATTTGTTCTTCCTATCCAGGAGCATGGAATATTTTTCCTTTTGTGTGTGTGTGTCTTCTTCAATTTCTTTCATAAGCTTTCTATAGTTTTCAGTGTATAGATTTTTTTACCTCTCTGGTTAGATTTATTCCTAGGTATTTTATGGGTTTTGGTGCGATCGTAAATGGGATCGATTCCTTAATTTCTCTTTCTGTTGCTTCATTGTTGGTGTATAGGAATGCAACCAATTTCTGTGCATTGATTTTATATCCTGCGACTTTGCTGAATTCATGGATCAGTTCTAGCAGTTTGTTGGTGGAATCTTTTGGGTTTTCCATATAGAGTATCATGTCATCTGCAAAGAATGAAAGTTTGACCTCCTCCTGGTCGATTTGGATGCCTTTTATTCCTTTGTGTTGTCTGATTGCTGAGGCTAAGACTTCCAATACTATGTTGAATAACAGTGGCTAGAGTGGACATCCCTGTCATGTTCCTGACCTTAGGGGGAAAGCTCTCGTTTTTTCCCCATTCAGGATGATATTAGCAGTGGGTCTTTCATATATGGCTTTTATGATCTTGAGGTATGATCCTTCTATCGCTACTTTCTTGAGAGTTTTTTTTTTTTTATCAAGAAAGGATGCTGTGTTTTGCCAAATGCTTTCTCTGCATCTATTGAAAGGATCATGTAGTTCTTGTCCTTTCTTTTATCAATGTGATGTATCACATTGATTGCTTTGCGGACATTGAACCAGCCCTGCATCCCAGGTGTAAATCCCACTTGGTCATGGAGAATAATTCTTTTCATGTATTGTTGGATACCATTGGCTAGTATCTTGTTGAGGATTTTGCATCCATGTTCATCAGGGAAATTGGTCTATAGTTCTCCTTTTTAGTGGGGTCTTTGTCTGGTTTTGGAATCAAGGTAATGCTGGCTTCATAGAAAGAGTTTAGAAGTTCTCCTTCTATTTCTATTTTTTGGGAACAGCTTCGAGAGAATAGGTGTTAACTCTTCCTTAAATGTTTGGTAGAATTCCCCTGGAAAGCTATCTTGCCCTGGACTCGTTTTTTGGGAGATTTTTGATTACTAATTATATTTCTTTACTGGTTATGGGTCTGTTCAAATTTTCTATTTCTTCCCGTTTCAGTTTTGGTAGTTTATATGTTTCTAGGAATTTGTCCATTTATTCCAGATTGCCCATTTTATTGGCATATAATTGCTCATAATATTCTCTTATTATTGTTTTTATTTCTGCTGTGTTGGTTGCAATCTCTCCTCTTTCATTCTTGATTTTATTTATTTGGGTCCTTTACTTTTTCTTTTTTATCAAACTGGCTAGTGGTTTATCAATTTTGTTAATTCTTTCAAACAAACAACAAGCTTCTGGTTTCATTGATCTTTTCTGGGTTTTTTTGTTGTTGTTTCAATAGCATTAATTTCTGCTCTAATGTTTATTATTTCCTGTCTTCTGCTGGTTTGGGGTTTTATTGCTGTTCTTTTCCCAGCTCCTTAAGGTTTAAGGTTAGGTTGTGTATCTGAGATCTTTCTTCCTTCTTTAGGAAGGCCTGGATTGCTATATACTTCCCTCTTATGACTGCCTTTGCTGCGTCCCAGAGGTTTTGGGCTGTGGTTGTTATCATTTTCATTGGCTTCCATGTACTTTTTAATTTCCTCTTTAACTTCTTGGTTAGCCCATTCATTCTTTACTATGATGTTCTTTAGTCTCCAAGTATTTGTTACCTTTCCAAATTTTTTCTTGTGGTTGATTTCGAGTTTCATAGCATTGTGGTCTAAAAATATACATAGTGTGATCTCGATCTTTTTGTATTTGTTGAGGGCTGATTTGTGTCCCAGTATGTGGTCTATTCTGGAGAATGTTCCATGTGTACTGGAGAAGAATGTATATTCTGCTGCTTTAGGATGAAATGTTCTGAATATATCTGTTAAGTCTATCTGGTCCAGTGTGTCATTCAAAGCCATTGTTTCCTTGCTGATTTTCTGATTAGATGATCTGTCCATTACTGTAAGTAGGGTGTTGAAGTCCTCTACTATTATGGTATTATTATCAATGAGTTTCTTTATGTTTGTGATTAATTGATTTATATATTTGGGTGTTTCCACATTTGGCACATAAATGTTTACAATTGTTAGGTCTTCTTGGTGGATAGACCCCTTAATTATGATATAATGCCCTTCTTCATCTCTTGTTACAGTCCTTATTTTAAAGTCTAGATTGTCTGATATAAGTATGGCTACTCTGGCTTTCTTCTGTTGACAATTAGCATGATAGATGGTTCTCCATCCCCTTACTTTCAATCTGAAAGTGTCTTTAGGTCTAAAGTCGGTCTCTTGTAAACAGCATATCGATGGATCTTGTTTTCTTATCCATTCTGTTACCCTATGTCTTTTGATTGGAGCGTTTAGTCCATTGACATTTAGAGTGAGTACTGAAAGATATGAATTTATTGCCATTATGTTGCTTGTAGAGCTGGAGTTTCTGGTGGTGTTCTCTGGTCCTTTCTAGTCTTTGTTGCTTTTGGTATTTATTTATTTATTTAGTTAGTTAGTTATTTTTGTCTTTTCTCCCCTCAGAGAGTCCCCCTTAAAATTTCTTGCAGGGCTGGTTTAGTGGTCATGAACTCCTTTAATATTTATTTCTCTGGGAAACTTTTTAAAAAAACTTTTTATGTTTATTTATTTTTGAAAGACAGAGAGAGACACAGCACAAGCAGGGGTGGGGCGGAGACAGAGGGGGACACAGAATCTGAAGCAGGCTCCAGGCTCTGAGCTGTCAGCACAGAACCCGACACGGGGCTCGAACTCACAAACTGCGAGATCATGACCTGAACCGAAGTCGGACGCTCAACCAACTGAGCCACCCAGGCGCCCCTGTCTGGGAAACTTTTAATCTCTCTTTCTGTTTTGAATGACAGCCTTGCTGGATAAAGAATTCTTGGCTGCATATTTTTCTGATTCAGGACATTGAATATATCCTGCCACTCCTTTCTGGCCTGCCAAGTTTCTGTGGATAGGTCTGCTGCAAATCTGATCCGTCTTCCCTTGTAGGTTAAGAACTTTTTTCCCTTGTTGTTTTCATGATTCCTTCCTTGCCTGAGTATTTTGTGAATTTGACTGTGATATGCCTTGTTGACGGTCGGTTTTTGTTGAATCTTATGGGAGTCCTCTGTGCTTCCTGGATTTTGATGTCTGTGTCTTTCCCCAGGTTAGGAAAGTTTTCCACTATGATTTCCTCACATAACCCTTCTACTCCTTTTTCTCTCTCTTCATCTTCTGAGACCCCTATGATTCTGATGTTGTTCCTTTTTAATGAGTCACTGATTTCTCTAATTCTTAAATCGTGCTCTTTTGCCTTAGTCTCCCTCTTTTTTTCTGCTTCATTATTCTCTATAAGTTTGTCCTCTTTATCACTGATTCTCTGTTCTGCCTCATCCATCCTTGCCGCTGTGGCATCCATTCAAGATTGCAGCTCAGTTATAGCATTTTTTATTTCATCCTGACTAGCTTTTATGTCTTTTGTCTCCACAGAAAGGGATTCTAATCTATTTTTGACTCCAGCTAGTATTCTTATTATCATGATTCTAAATTCTGGTTCAGAAATTTTGCTTGTATCTGTGTTGGTTAAGTCCCTGGCTGTTGTTTCTTCCTGCTCTTTCTTTTGGGGTGAATTCCTTCGTTTCATCATTTTGAAGGGAGAAAAGGAATGAATGAGGTAAAAAAAAAAGTTAAAATTAAAAACAACACACACACAAATCAAATAAATGATGCTATATCCTAGGTGTGTTTTGGTCTGGGTGTTGAAAGTGGGTTGATAGATTAGAAAAAAAAAGGGGGGGGGAAAGAAAAAAAAGGAAATCGTTTGAAAATTTGAAAAAATGAATACACTGAAATATAATAAAATGAAATGATGGAAGTAAAATAGAATTTGAAAAAATTTACACAAAAGTAAAAAATATAGAAGAAAAATTAAAGAAAAATATCTTTAATAAATATTGAAAGTAAAAATAAATTTTCTCTTTCTGTATTCAAAAAAAAGAAAAATTAAAAAGAGAAAAAAAAGAAAATCGAATAGATGGACCAGCGAACGGACTGAAATATGACTGAAATTACTTTGTTTTCCCCTAGAAGTCAAACTATGAAGCACTTTACAGTCCACAAACTAAGCAGGCAGAGAGACTTGTGTTGTTCCTGAAGAGCAAGGTTGTTGGCCCAGTTGGGCGGGGCTTAGTGTAACAGCTCCATTCTCTACTAGATGGCGCTGCTTAGCTTACTGGGGTGGATTGTTGTGGCGCTTGTAGGTGTGTATGCGCATGCACGGGAGCAGTGAAAATGGCATCACCCAGCTAACTGGTCTCTAGTATGGGAACTCTTCTCCTGGATCAGCAATCACACACCCGTCCTTTGTCTTCGTCTTCCATCCACTCCCTGCTTTTACACTGTCCGTGACCAAGCCCCAAGCAGCACCTCCCTCCTGAGTTTTATCTCAGATGCAGCTGTTTTTCCTGACCCCTCACTTCTGAGGGACTGCAGCTTTGACCTGTTCTGCCCCTCTGCAGGAGAGTCTCACCAAGCAATGGCCGAGTGCCAGCTGCACCCAGGAACGTTCATGGGACCGTGCTGCTTCCAATGCCCAGAGACTGTGGCTGGGTGCCAGCCCGCCCCAGAAAAAGTTCATGCGATTGTGTAGCAGCAGCATTTCAGGGATTATGGAAAATCACAACACACATCTGGCACCAGGCTTTACCCTTAATGACCTGTTCCAGCAAATGTGGTTGTTCACCCGGGTCCACTGGGGCCTTTGCCTCTTGGGGGGCCACACAGCCTCTACCAGATGTCCTTCCAGCAGGGGAACTGTCTCTCCCCGTGTGGCCCCAAGACCCCTGGACTTCACTCTGCTCCTGAGGATTCGCCCTTCCCACCAGAGCACCACCAGGTATCAAGCTGCAGAGTTTCAGACTCTGTGCTCCCCCTGTTTATAGAGTCTTAATGGAATTTAAACCCTTTCCTTTCTCCTTTCTCCCTTTTTAGTTCAGTCCCTGTGGCTGTTTCCACTTTTCCACTTTCTCTCCAGCCCCTTTTGTGGGGGGGTGCTTTTCCCATATTCTCCCCCCATCTCTGTCCTCTCTCCACAAGCAAAAATAGCTCCATGCCCTCTGTGGCTTCTCTCTGTCCCCTAATTCACCTCTCTGCACTGTGTACCTGCTGAGTTCTGTGGTTCAGGTTGTGCACATTGTTGTGTTAATCCTCAAATCAGTTTTCTAGGTGTGCAGGATGGTTTAGTGTTGGTCTGACTGTATTTCATGGATGTGAGATGCGAAAAAACTTCCATGCTGTTTGAGGTTCTTAAATTAGTCATCCTAGACTCTGGGATTTCATCTGATCGTTTACATCATCCGTGGGGTGGTGGCCATCATGGTGCTTGTAGGCATCTTCGTCAAGCTCCCCACCAAGAGTTTTGATGGAAAGAGTTATAGAATTAGGGTCAAATAAAAGTTGATGATTGTCTTTTTCCAATTTAAGGTTCCTTCCTGAGGAATTAGAAGTGATCAATCTGGCATGGATTTGGCCCACTAATTAAAACATGCTGTGACCATAGGTGTGATATAAAAGTCTACAGCCTTCCTGGCAGGTGCGGAATCCATTGGGAAGGAGGAGAGGGCATTAGGAAAGCCTATTTAGCATGTGTTTTGCCTTTCTAATAGAAACTACACCATGCAAAATTTCATACCATATTACTTACTGATGGTGATCCATGGAATGAGGAGTGAGGAACTCTGAGGGGAGACATTGGTTGAGGATCCCGGAGATAAGGTTACTCAGTTTAATGTGACTAATCAACTGAGTAAGGACACAGGGAGTGTTACATGATGACAGTGGAGGAGGAACCTGAGGCAACAAAGATCTGACATGTGGCCCAGGACAGGTACTCAGTTTGTTGCTTCTTTATGCATTCGCTTTTCCTTTTATGATCTCTGGCTCAGAATAAGAATAGATGTAGAACCTGGTTCCATAAAGCTCCAGAAATAGACTTCCCTGATGCTGTTAGAAATCTAACATCTTCTCAGGGAAATGCTGGGGCTTGTTTGCTTTGAAATCGACCTAGATATTAGAACTGCCAGTCGAACCAAGTGCTTCCCACTGTCCTCAGCATAGGACACATGAGTGAGAAGAAAGGTAGAGTCTTTTCCTGGGAGAGAAATCTGTCAGGATGGCATTTTGCCAGCAACCTGGGGAGTCAGACCCAGGTAGATCCTCCTTCCCATTTCCAGAAACTTTTCCTACCAAGTGGAGACTCTGTCAGAGGAATTCCCAACCGTTTTGTTGTTGGTTCTTAGATGTTTATTTATTTTGAGAGAGAGAGAGAGAGAGAGAGAGAGAGAGAGAGAGAATTCCAAGTAGGCTCCACACTGTCCCACACAGGGCTCAAGCCCACGAACCATGAGATTATGACCTGAGGCAAAATTAAGAGTCGGATGCTTAACCCACTGAGCCACCCAGGTGCCCCTATCCACTCTTTTGATATAGCTCATTCTTACAATGTTCGTGCAACTAAAATTGAGTGAGCATCTACGATGTACACCAGTTGTCACTGCGTCCAAGTGCACTTGCAGAGAGTCATGGAACCAATGGTGACCAGTCTTCCCTCTTCTCTACAAGACCAGGCCTCAGGTGAACATGTGTCCTTGGGGTGAAAAAGAAGGGAAAACTCCTGTGGGAAGGGGGAGCCATGTTGTAGCAGTCAACATCTATGTGTGTGAAGGACTTTCTGGAAGGTCTACCAGGCCTCCATGCTCCATTTGATCCTGCCATAATACTTAAAACCATCCACATGTTGCTTATCACTATGTGCTAAAGAAAACAAGACCTAGGGGCACCTGGGTGGCTCAGTTGGTTAAGCATCCGACTTTGGCTCAGATCCTGATCTCACAGTTCATGGGTTCAAGCCCTGCATCGGGCTCTGTACTGACAGCTCAGAGTCTGGAACCTGCTTCAGATTGTGTCTCCCTCTCTCTCTGCCCCTCCCCCGCTCACACTCTGCCTCTCTCTGTCTCTCTCTCTCAAAAATAAAAACATTTAAAAAACAAAGACAATAAGAGGTAAATCATTAACACTTCAGCTGTAATTAGATCCTCTGTCTCCTTCCATTAAGAAAGAATAGGTCTCATACATTCCAAACTTCTTTTATCTTTTTAAAGGCTTCATCCTCCCCTATGACCAGCTTTGGTAAGAATATAAAATCATCAGGCCTGGAATATGTCATATAACATCGCACTTATCTTCCTCTTCAATTTAAAATGTATACTTAATAAACAAATGCCTTTTGAACAACTAATATGCACTGAATCCTAAGGTGGGTTCAAACATGGCCCAAATCCACCAACTGGTCAATGGATGAATGAAATGTGATCTCTCCACACAGTGGAAAGAAGCCAGGCACAAGAGACCACAAGTTTTATGAGTCCATCTATACAAAAATGTCCAAAAGAGGCAAATCCATAGAGGCGGAAAGTGGTTGCCTGGGCCTGGGGGTTAAGAGAAGATAGAAAGGGTTAATGGGCACAGGATTTGTTGTTGGAATGATGCACGTGTTCTGAGTGTAGTGATGGTTGCACAACCTTGACTCTACTGACAGCCTTATTTCTCTTCTTTTATTTTGGGTGGCAGTACTAGCATGGCCCCACCATGTCAGAAGCTGCTAGCAATTCTACCCTATACTCTTGAAGTCCTATCAGCTCTCTTTGGTTCTCTGCTTTTTTCTTGGAGCTGGCAAAGATTTGCCAAATCCCTGTTTGGCACTGATCTCTGATTATTGGCCTCTGTAAAGAACCCTGAACCACAGAGACTGGAATGCCCAGTTCTGGTCATAGTGAAGGAACTGGGTGACTCTGGGGAAAATCACTCCACCTTTCTGAGCATGATTCTTCATTTGTAGAGTGGCCTAAATGATCCCCAAGGTATTTTCAAATATGACTACTGTATTAGTTTCCTAGGGCCACCATAACAGAGTACCACAGACTAGGTGGCTTAAAACATTAAAAGTTTACTGTCTCATAGCTCTAGAGGCTAGAAGTCGGAAATTCAGCTTCCTCTGAAACCTCTATGGGAGGGTCCCACCCTGCCTCTCCTAGCTTCTGGTGTTTGCTGGCAATCCTTGGTGTGGTTTAGTTTGTAGATGCGTCACTCCAGTCTCGGCCTCCAGTGTCACATGGCTCTCTTCCTTCCATGTCACCTCCTCTTCTTTTTAAAAAATTTTTTTAATGTTTATATTTTTATTTTTTAATGTTTATGTATAATGTTTATTGAGAGAGAGACAGTGTGAGCAGGGCAGGGGCAGAGAGAGAGGGAGACACAGAATCCGAAGCAGGCTCCAGGCTCTGAGCTGTCAGCACAGAGCCAGGTGCGGGGCTCGAACCCACGAACTGTGAGATCATGACCTGAGCCAAAGTCGGATGCTCAACCAACTGAGCCACCCAGGTGCTCCTCCCTCCTCTTCTTATATGGGCATCAGTCATATTGGATTAAGGGTTCCACCCTACTCCAATGTGGCTTTATCCTAACTAATAACATCTACAATAGCCCTATTTACAAAAGAGGTCACATTCAGAGGTACTGAGGGTTAGGGCTTAGACATAAAATTTGTGGCAGGTCAGGGGACACAACTCAACCCATAACAGCCATGGCTTTTCTTCTTTAACAATGACTTCGAATTCCATGAAAATTGAAAAAGTCCTTGTGAATGGGAAAGTCTTTTATGATGGTTGAAGAAAGAATAGGCAATTTCCCTCCCAGCTGTTAATAAAGCTATTATGGTGATATGGCCAGGTTTCCACTGTCATTATCCTTGAACTTAAAGCCATAATAGTATCCATTATTTCCAATGAGTACAAAAGAAGGTCACACAATTGTGTTCTCTTCCTCTCTGCCCTTGAGTGCTTTTAGGGAATGGGGGACTTGATGAAGCCCCGTGTCTTACTCAACAATCACGTAGTCTTGGAGGATACAGGGCAACAGATAACTGTTTTGAACCTGAAGTGGACATCTCAGGACTTCCTGTGCCAATGACCCCGAATGGAAAATGGTCTTCATAAATGTCCCCCCCATGGGTGCCTGAGTGGCTTGGTCGGTTAAGCGTCTGATTCTTGGTTATGACTCAGGTCATGATCTCACAGTTTTGTGGTTTTGAGCCCTGTGTCGGGCTCTGAGCTGGCAGCTCAGGACCTGCTTGGGATTCTCTTTCCCCTCCACTTCTGCCCCTCCCCCACTCACACACCCTCTCTCAAAATAAATAAATAAACTTAAAAAAAATAATTATAAAAAATAAACGTCCCTCCAGTGCACAAAGAGAAGAGACTAGATTTCAAATACGTAAGATATTAACAGAAAAACAAAAACCAAAACGCCAATTATGATAGCAGAATATTGTCATCGGGAAACTGTTGGAGGTTTTTTTGCTTCTTTCCTGTGGGAAATACATTTCTGGGGGTCGAGAGAAAAGACCCCTCTGTCATATTGTCCCAGTGTTCTTCTCCTCTGACATTATACCTATACTGTTCTGGGGATAAGTCCCTAGTTATGATAACACCAGAGGATCATGGATGATCAAGAGCAATGTCTGGGCTTTTGCAGGAAAAGCCCCAAATGCAGTTGCCAAAAGCCAAAAATCTGAGGCTCGTTGACTCTACCATGTCCCTCCCACTGGCAACCATTTATATGTTTATTTTTTTTAAGTTTTACTTATTTATTTTGAGTGAGAGAGTGTGTGTGTGTGTGTGTGTGAGCAGGGGAGAGGCAGGGAGAGAGGGAATCCTAAGCAGGCTCCGCGCTGTCAGCACAGAGCCTGATGCAGGGCTCCAACTCAACAAACCGTGAGATCATAACCTGAGCCGAAATCAAGAGCTGGATGCTGAACCGACTGGACCACCCTGGCACCCGTCACATGTAACCATTTATCAAGTACTCTTGATTTGACCTCCTAAATTTCTCTCCCATCCATCTTCCATTTCCATCATCGGCACCCCTTATCCCAGTCAGCATTTCCCATTGGCTTCTGGATCTCCATTCTGGTCCCTCCAATTCAGTTCCAACTGCCAGAGTGATTCTTGTAAAAGGTGTGACTTCTGAATTAAGGTTGAAATCTTAACTCCTGAACAAGATGCAGAAGAGCCTCTGTGACCTCCCGTTTGCCTGCCCCTCCAGCCTCTGCTCGAAGTACCCTCATCACTAGCCTTTGGTTCATACTGAGAACACACCAAATTCTCTTGCCTCAGCACCTATACACACACTAGTGCCCTGAGTCACCACTTCCTCCAGACTTCACTTAGCTAATTCCTGCTCCTCCTACAGGAAGTGGTTAAATGTCTCTTACAGAGGCTTTCCCCTAATTTCCAAATTTCACTTAGGTGCCCCTTATATATCATCTTAGCATTTATCACAAGTTTTGTTGGGTAGATAATAGTGAAATGGATGGAGTGGTATTAACACATGGGTGTTCCTTTGGACTGTAGGCTTCAGAGATGAGGGAAGGTGCCTTTTGCCCATGACTCTGTCCTTAATATTCATTACTATGCCTGATACACAATAAGCATTCTCAAGAAATAGTTTTCAAGTGATTGAATGAATGAATGAATGTTTAGAGACACTTGTCGAGCTGCACACCAGGACAGATGTGGTGTGAGTAGGAGGTCACACTGTCAAATGTCACACTGCAGCATCTATGGAGGGGGGAAGGACTTCTTCCCTCTCCATTTCCCACCTTCCCACTCCCAGGAGCAAGCATGCCGGTTGTGTCTTGGGTACCATACAGCGCCAACAATCTCGGAGGCCATGATGCTGACTCCATGAGGCTCTGAGCCTGGGCAAGAATTATTTGCATTCTTATCTGAATGTTGGGCTGTGCTTCAAAGCAGGTAAAGCATAGACAAAGAAGGAACCAAGGGAAGATATCATGAAACAGAAGTAAGTTGACTACAAACTGTATATAGAGACCATGTGACAGTCCATAAACAAATACAGCAAGTCTGAAATCAGGCCCCCAGAAGGTGGTTCCTGACTGTATCAGCAGGTTTGCAGGTGCTGTGGCAGCATTCTGAGCAAAATCTCCCCAAGTTAGCCCCATAACCACGTTAGTAAGTACTCCACCAAAAATGTTCCTGAGGTCAAATAAGTTTGGGAGCTGCTTGGTCATTATACTATTTCTTTGTTGGTTGGTTGGTTTTGTTGTAGAGAGAGAGAAAGAGAAGGGACTGGGACAGAGTGAGAGAGAGAGGGGAGAGGGGGAGGGAGGGAGAGAGAGAGAGAGAGAGAGAGAGAGAGAGAGAGAATCTTAAGCAAGCTCCACCCTCAGTGTGGAGCCTGACACAGGGTTTGATCATACTACCCTGGGATCTTGACCTGAGCCAAAATCAAGAGCTGGACACTCAACCAACTGAGCCACCCAGGGACCCCATTATAGTATTTCTAATAGGCATTGTGATCTCCGAGAGGGAGCGATATTACACTGTGTCCCAACTTATTAGACCATGGATTCCTTTTTTTTTTTTTTTTTTTTTTTTTTTTTTTGCAAGGCAACTGTTGAATTTACTGTTCTCTCTTCCTCTTTGGAACTGCTGATGTGAAGGCCTGATAGAGAGTCAGCCACGCTAGTGAGCCCGTGGAAGTGTTTCCAGATATATGTTGACAGTTACTATTCTGATATGAGTTGTGTGTGGTTTTTTAAGTTTATTTACTTATTATTTAGAGAGAGCAGGGGAAAGGCAGAGAGAGGGAGAGACAGAATCCCAAGCAGGCTCCACGCTATCAAGGAGGATCCTGACTCAGGGCTCAAACTCACAACTGTGAGATCGTGATCTGAGCCAAGATCAAGTCGGATGCTTAACAGACTGAGCCACTCGGGTGTCCTGGATTTTTGTGTTTTAAAAGCAGAAAAAAAAAATAAATTAGGCCACATGCCTTGAGGCCTTTATTGCCCCCTGATTGGCTCCTTGAACTGGGCGCACTAGGTCTCCAGAAGGAACATTATTGCTTCTAAAGAGAGAAGTGACAATAAAGCAGATTATAATTCAGAAGCAGTAAATAATGAAACTGTAAAAATGAGAACACACCAAATTCTCTAGTATAGGATGAAGTGGTTAATATTCATTTCTAAAACATTATTAGCCATATAAAGGATAATTTTAGTACTCGAACTGAAAAGAGACATGATACTAATCTTTGCTGTGGCTGAACGTGCTCTCTAGTGACTTAAGGAATATTGTAGTTTTGAAGATGTTAAATCCAGTGGGAATGACTAAAGCGGTTAGTCTCTAATCTTGGAAGAATTTCCACCATTAAATCAGCAAACCAGTTCCAACCAAGACTGGATACTCTAGCGATACTGCTTGCATTGGAAACACTATGATATGCGTACATGTATGTAAAATATATACATACAGATACATGCAGAGAAGTATCTATATATAGATAAAGATGGTCATTAATGACTGGTCAGTAGATAATAAGATACTAAGGGGGCATCTGGGTGGCTCAGTCAGTTAAACATCCAACTCTTTTTTTTTAATATGAAATTTATTGTCAAATTGGTTTCCATATAACACCCAGTGCTCATCCCAACAGGTGCCCTCCTCAATGCCCATCACCCACTTTCCCCTCTCCCCCACCCCCTATCAACCCTCAGTTTATTCTCAGTTTTTAAGAGCCTCCTTCCCTCTCTGTAACTTTTTTTTTCCCCTTCCCCTCCCCCATGGTCTTCTGTTAAGTTTCTCAGGGTCCACATAAGAATGAAAACATATGGTATCTGTCTTTCTCTGTATGACTTATTTCACTTAGCATAACACTCTCCAGTTCCATCCATGTTACTACAAAGGGCCATATTTCATTCTTTCTCAATGCCAAGTAGTATTCTATTGTATATATAAACCACAACTTCTTTATCCATTCATCAGTTGATGGACATTTAGGCTCTTTCCATAATTTGGCTATTGTTGAAAGCGCTGCTATAAACATTGGGGTACAAGTGCCCCTATGCCTCAGCACTCCTGTATCCCTTGGGTAAATTCCTAGCAGTGCTATTGCTGGGTCATAGGGTAGATCTATTTTTAATTTTTTTTGAGGAACCTCCACACTGTTTTCCAGAGCGGCTGCACCAGTTTGTATTCCCACCGACAGTGCAAGAGGGTTCCTGTTTCTCCACATCCTTGCCAGCATCTATAGTCTCCTGATTTGTTCATTTTAGCCACTCTGACCGGCATGAGGTGATATCTGAGTGTGGTTTTGATTTTTATTTCCCTGATGAGGAGTGACGTTGAGCATTTTTTCATGTGCCTGTTGGCCATCTGGATGTCTTCTTTAGAGAAGTGTCTATTCATGTCTTCTACCCATTTCTTCACTGGATTATTTGCTTTTTCATGTGGAGTTTGGTGAGGTTTTTTTAGTTATTTTTTTTTACATTTATTTATTTTTGAGAGACAGAGAGAGACAGTGTGAGCAGGGGAGGGGCAGAGAGAGAGAGGGAGACACAGAATCCAAAGCAGGCTCCAGGCTCCGAGCTGTCAGCACAGAGCCCAATGCGGGGCTTGAACCCATGAACTGTGAGATCATGACCTGAGCCAAAGTCAGATGCTTAACCAACTGAGCCACCCAGGTACTCCTGGTGAGTTCTTTATAGATTTTGGATATAGCCCTTTGTTCAATATGTCATCTGCAAATATCTTTTCCCATTCCATCAGTTGCCTTTTAGTTTTGTTGAAAGTTGGGATAGAAGGAACATACTTAAACATCATAAAAGCCATTTATGAAAAGCCCACAGCTAATATCATCCTCAATGGGGAAAAACTGAGAGCTTTCCCCCTGAGATCAGGAACACGACAGGGATGTCCACTCTCACCGCTGTTGTTTAACATAGTGTTGGAAATGCTAGCGTCAGCAATCAGACAACAAAAGGAAATCAAAGGCATCAAAATTGGCAAAGAAGAAGTCAAGCTTTCACTTTTTGCAGATGACATGATAATATACATGGAAAATCTGATAGACTCCACCAAAAGTCTGCTAGAACTGATACATGAATTCAACAAAGTCTCAGGATACAAAATTAATGTGCAGAAATCAGTTGCATTCTTATACACTAACAATGAAGCAACAGAAAGGCAAATAAAGAAACTGATCCCATTCACAACTGCACCAAGAATCATAAAATACCTAGGAATAAACCTAACCAAAGATGTCAAAGATCCGTATGCTGATCACTATAGAAAGCTTATGAAGGATATTGAAGAAGATACAAAGCAATGGGAAAACATTCCGTGCCCATGGATTGGAAGAATTAATATTGTTAAGCATCCAACTCTTGATCTCAGCTCATGGTTTGTGAGTTCAAGCCCTAAGTCAGGCCCGTCGCTGACAGTGAGGAGCCTGCTTGGGATTCTCTCTCTGCCCCTCCCCTGCTTGTGCTTGAGCTCTCTCTCTCTCACACATACACAAAATAAATAAACTTAAAAAGAACATACTAATTGAATGAAATTTAAAATAAAGAAATTAGGAACACGAGATGCCACAACATCTCATTTTTATTTAATGAAGAATTTGTTTATTTAAAATCATTTACTTATTTTAAATAAAGAAATTCTGAGGAAATTGCATGCCACAGCAATTTCTCTATTTCCCTTTAAATGTTTTTTCTACCCTCCATTTTATAACAGCAGAGTCACTAAAAAGCATCATCTCATCAAAAAGAAAACACAAAAAAGACAAAAATCCCAGGAGCACCTGGGCGGTTCAGTCATTTAAGCGTCTGACTCTTGGTTTCAGCTCAGGTCGTGATCTCACAGTTCCTGGGACGGAGCCCCGAGTCGGGCTCTGCACTGAGCAGGGAGCCTTCTTGGGATTCTCTCCCTCTACCCCTCTCTACCCTGTGAGCGTGCATGTGCGCTCTCTCTCACACAAAAAATAAATAAATAAAATAAATAAATGAAAACAAAACAAAAAAGAAAGACAAAATCCTGAAGATGCCCTCAGAGGTATTTCTTCTTCTGGTTCAGCGCATACACTAAAAAGTGGCTAAAGGTGAACAGGTATCTGCTGTGTAAGCTGGTGAACAAGAGAAGAAAGAACTGGGAGGACGGGGTGAGTGTGCAGGTCAGAGAAGAAGCAAGGCTGGGGTGAGAGAGAAAAACCAGTGGAGGGAAGGAGCAGAAAATAGCCCCACCTCACAGGCTGTGATAACCCACAAACCACCTGTGATCTTGATAGGACTTACTGTTTGACAGATACATGAACGAATTAAGGGGTAAGAAGTACATAACAAAGATGTTTGAGTGGAACTTCCAAAAGAAAGTTTAAAATTTATGTCAGTATATTGATCCTTCCTTCATGAAGCACGTTTAATTCAGATAAAATCTGCCATAGTAACATACATGTTCAAAGATACATTTTTAAGTTTATTTTGAGAAAGAGATAGAATGTGTGTGTGTGTGTGTGTGTGTGTGTGTGTGTGTGTGTGTGTGTGTCTGTGTGCATGCCCGCATGTGCATGAGTGGGGGAAGGGCAGAGAGAGTGGGAGAGAGAGAATCCAAAGCAGGCTCCGCCCTGTCAGTACAGAGCCGGATGTGGGGCTTGAACCCAGGAACTGTGAGATCATGACCTGAGCCAAAGTCAAGAACCTGATGCTTAACCAACCGAGCCACCCAGGCGCCCCCAACAATGCATTTAAATTTTATATGTATATGTTTTCATTTAATAATTAGAAATTTGTGTTTGTGTTGAGCCAGAGTTCTTTCTCCGTAGTATTCCACCCATGGGGCACCATCTGGACACGAGGCTTCCTGAATTCCGGAAGCACAGACCCAGCAGAGAAGACCCTGGACAAATCGCAATGGGGAGTGATGCCTGGCTAGGGCTGGTGAGGACGGGAAGGCATGAATCAGACGCACGTTGTAAGGCAACAATCTGCACACTGTGCAGACTGAATGGATTTATGGAGCAACACTCAGGCAGGCTTCGAGGCAACACTAAAGCCTTTGGCCTGACAAAGTTGGGGTGACAGGGAGGAATCAACTGTAGAAACAGGCAAGCTTGGGGAGAAGCAATCTTGTGTTCCAACACGTTGACTTTGGGGTGACAGTGAGATACCGTAGGGTGGGGTTTCCCAACCTTGCCCCTCCAGGGATTTTGGACTAGATAATTCTTTGGGGGGGGAGGGTGTCCTGTCCACTGTAGGAGGTTTAGCAGGTCCCTGGTGTCTGCCCACCCCATGCTGGGACCCCTTTCCCAGTTTTTGTGCTACACGTATAAGGAAAAAATATACTAAATTCTTTTTTTTTTTTTTTTGTAATTGTTTTTAACACTTATTTATTTTTGAGAGAGAGCATGAGCGAGGGAGGGGGAGAGAGAGAGGCAGAAAGAGACATAGAATCAGAAGCAGGCTCCGGGCTTCGAGCTGTCAGCACAGAGCCTGACGTGGGGCTCGAACCCCCGAACCGTGAGATCATGACCTGAGCCAAAGTCAGACACTCAACCAACCGAGCCACCCAGGTGCCCCTAGTAAATTCTTAAAAGAGTCCAAGTCTCTATCCAATAGCCATAGGTTATCAAAAGTTGCCCATTTTTGTCCTTAGACTTGAGAAAAAGAGGGGAGGGTTTATGTACATCTGTTCCCCAAAAGTGACTTGTTTGGAGGAGAAAGTAAGATGTTCACCAGTGTTTACGTGCGACTTAGCTTTCTCAATAACTCTTTTATTTGTTTGTTTATTTATTTATTTATTTAGCTGTAGGGAGACAGAGAACGTGCGAGTGGGGGAAGGGGTGGAGAGAGAACCTATTTTTTTTTTATTTTTATTTTTAAATTCGAGAGAGAGAGAGCACCAGCAGGGGAGAGGGGCAGAGGGAGAGAAAGAATCTTAAGCAGGCTCCACGCTCAGCATGAAACCCAATGAGGGGCTCCATCCCACGACCCTGGGATCATGACTTGAGCCGAATTCAAGAGTCGAACGCTCAACCGACTGAGCCACCCAGGCGCCCCTTGATACTTCTGGATTTTCAATTCCATCTGTTCCGGCTCTGCCTCAGTGGCTGCCATTTTCACACCAAACCAATGGAGGCCCCCACAGTCCCACATATGGTAAAACCCAGAAATGCTAACCAATCTATAAGCAGCGAGAAGGCATCTGTTGGGGAAACTGTAGGGTGAAGGGGCGCCTTAAGTGACTGTGGCTCAGTCAGTTAAGCGTCCAACTTCGGCTCAAGTCATGACCTCACGGTTTGTGAGTTGGAGCCCCACATCCGGCTCTGTGCTGACAGCACGGAGCCCGCTTTCGATCCTCTGTCCCTATCTCTCTGCCCCTCCCCTGCTTGTGCTCTCTCTCTGTCTCTCTCAAAGACAAATTTAAAAACTTAAAAAAAAAATGTGGGGTGAGGACACCAGCCCAGGACTGAGAGTCTCCTGAAACCCAAGCGGCAGCCTCCCATCCCCAGTCGAGCGTGGGTTTTCTCATGGGCAACAGGGGATCATAGAAATAACATATAGAAATAATAGCCATTTGGTGAGGAACAACCCACCAAAGTATATGTCTCCTGTCTAAACCCCCCAACAGTGAGGATTCGTACCCAACGCTTCTTGCCCCCAAACCTAAACTTCTTGCACTCCCTTCTCTGTCTCGTGTCCCATTGCTGTAAAGGCCAAATGAGATACTAGGGGGTAAATCACAGCGCAAATGTAAGGGATCAGTAGTATAAATGCCCTCCCGCCATCCCTTAATTATAAAAGTACTACGTGTTTGGGGGCCCTCTTTCTCTCTCGTAGCCATCTTCTCTTTGAGGCACCGAATCTTCAACTTGGGCCTGTGCGCCGCCCGGAGGGCTGATTAAAACCGTCCGGGGCGAGCCCGAGAATCTGCATTTCTAACTAGTGCCCAGGTGGTGTTGCGGCTGCCCGTCGGGGACCGGCGCTGAGAACCGCTGGTCTAAACATCGCCCAAGTCCCACAGCCACAGTCAAGGATTTCCATGTCCACATTCGACAGCACTTTGCATGGCGGTACTTGCTCGTTCTGTCCCGGTCACGGTCGTTCCGCCTCCCTCCCCGACAAGACTGCGAATCCCTTGAGGGCCCGGACCACAGCTTATTCACACCCACAGTGTCGCACAGGGTAAATCTTAGCTCGCAGTTGTTTAAAAAAAAAAAAATTGGGGCTAAAATTCTGGAAGGTGATCTGATAAACATCGCTATGACAAATCATCCCCAATAACACCATTATTGTATAAATGATGCTCACATTAACCTTTTCGGCGATTTCAGAGATAACTGAGGGCAGCATCTTGAAACCGAATGAGCGTGTTTCTAACGATGTCCCTCCGAGCAAAGTTGAAGGGAAAACAGTACAAAGGGAAGGCTCGCGGGGCGCCTGGGCCGCTCAGTCGATGAAGCGTCCGGCTTCGGCTCAGGTCATGGTCTCGGGGTTCATGGGGTCGAGCCCCGCGTCGGGCTCTGTGCTGAGAACTCGGAGCCTGGAGCGTTGCTCTGGATTCTGGGTCTGCCTCCCTCTCTGCCCCTCCCCGGCTTGTGCGCGTGGGCTCTCTCTCCCTCTTTCTCTCTCTCAAAAATAAATACACATTTTTTTTTTTTAAAGGAAGGCTCATTTAGGATTCACACGAACACGGTCCAGAGATCCCATAAACTACCAGGGGAGCGCATCTCCCTGGTCTCATTACCCCCTCTGATACATTTGAGGGCAAAGCCCTTTCTGCTAAGGCCAGGCTAGTGCAGGAGATGGTCCAGCTGGGGGGGGGTTTACCGCCACCAGGGGGCATGCGACTCTTTCTGGCGAGTCAACACCACTCACGGCCGGTAGGGGACAGCAACACTCTGCCTAAAGCTTTGGGTTTCCCTTCACAGAGAGCTCAGGGTGTGGAGCGCTCATTGTTTGCTCTGAAACCGGGCTTCTCACCTGCCTGTGGACTCCAATTTTCCTCCAAGTGGCACGACGACAGCCTCGGGGCCAACGTGTTGGAACCAAGCTCATGAAAGGGTGCATCTAGTGCAAAGCGGACAGTGGACTCTGTCTCATTAAAAACCACACAAGTTTTGGGGGGGGGGGTCCTAATCCTGCAAGGTTTGTCCAGCTGTGTCGAAGTCTCATCCATTTAGACATTGGTCAACTCAAGTGGAAGTTCTTTATTGGCTCCTGGTGATGTCACACGAGGCTGGGAGAACAGGTTTTCTAGGTGTGGGGCTTTAACTTAATCCCTGAACCATCTAGAAAAAAAAAAAAAAAAAGCCCTAAGGCCTTTCACCTCCTTCAGAGCCAGGGCCTCTGGTGGTAAGTGGATACTAAGCTTTTCCCAAGTGCTCCTAATAAACAACAGAAAAGCCAAGAAACGGCAATGCGAAGGGAGAGTGAGGAAAGTAAACTCTGGGGAGGAGGCTCTTACCTTTGCTGCCTGGAAGCCACTCGGGAGTTTAATGGGCTCGTGCCGTTGCCAGGGCCCCGCCCCAGGTTCTGATCAAGTGGTCTGGATACCACATGGGCGGCTGGAGTTTGGAAAGATCCCCGGGTGCTCCCAGTGAACAGCCAGGCCTGAGAGCCATTGTTCGATGTGCAACGTTCGCTCCCGTGTTAATGGGATCCTCACACCCACGAACTAGATTAGGGTCCTTATGCCTCGAGCACATTTAAAATAAAACCCAAGACTTGGCAAGAAAAAGTTAGCACTTGGGGCACCCGGGTGGCTTAGTCGGTTGAGTGAAGGACTTCGGGTCAGGTCATGAACTCACGGTTTGTGGGTTCAAGCTCCGCGTCGGGATCTGCGCTGGCAGCTCGGAGCCTGCTTGGGATTCTGTCTCCCTCTCTCTCTGCCCCTCCCCGGCTCTCGCTTTGTCTCTCTCTCTCTCTCAAACAGAAACATTAAAAGAAATTTTTTTGAAAAAGAAAAAGAAAAAGCGCAGGATAGAGGAATAGGAACCTGATGAAAATTGAGCATAAAACAGAGTCAGGTTCTCTCTCTCTCTCTTTCCCAAATTGCCACCATTAACTGCTCCCAAAGAATCCCGGCCTGCTATTTACTTTATTCATTTTTGAACGAAGCATTTGTATTAGCTGACCTTCAAACACTTCCAGGTTGTCTAAAAGGAAGCCATGTGGCACTTTGACTTTTGAGTTACCTGGCAATTTGTATCAAATCCCTTTAAACCTCCCCAGCTGAGAATTACCGTTGTATGCTGTTGTATTCTCTGGAGTACGAGGCTCCAAACACAATTTAGGTCAAGTCCATTTAAAGGTTACTACACGGAGGCCACGACTGTGAGTGGGTGAGCTCCATCCACAAAATGGCCCTCTGTCATCTCGGGGGGATGGGGTGCCAGTTACGTTTTTGAACATGCTGTTAAGTCCCATACTTCTCTTCGGGAAGTCAGACTAACGGTGCTCTCCAGGGCAGGCAGGGTCGGAGGGGTAGCGTGGCGGGGCGGGTGTGGCAGGAGGAACTAAAGCCTGGAGTATGTGGCAAGCTGGCCTCGCCACTCTCTCGCCGACAGTGTGACACCAGGCAGGTTTTTCACTGTCTCCGAACTTCACTTTGCTCGTTTCTACTCTAAGGGAATAATAACCATGTCAGGTAGTTTTTCTTTTAAAGTTTACTTATTTATCTTGAGAGAGAGAACGAGGGCGTGAGCAGGGGAGTGGCAGAGGGGGAGGGTGAGGGAGGGAATCCCAAGCAGGCTCTGCACTGACAGTGCGGAGCCCGACTTCGGGCTCAATCTCACACCCCTGAAATCACGACCTGAGCCGAAATCAGAAGTGGAGGACGTTTAAGCGACTGAACCACCCAGGCGCCGGCACCGCCCGGTAGTTTTTCTTAAAAGGGATAGACCCAGACGCGCTGGTGACTGGTTCTTGGGGAGGGGCGATGTGTGGGGTTTGCAGGTGTCCTCGGTGTAAATCCTCCCACAATGGCCGATTTCAGGCTGCCAGCATGACACCAGCGAATATGGCCTTGGGACAGACGTGCACCACCGGAGACGGGCCATCTTAGGCAACCTTCCAGGGTGCACCAGGCACTCGCAACCCATCACATCCCCGCTGTCTTCACCCAACAGGAGCCCCTGTGCTGACATAGGGTTTTACCATTTTTCAAACATTTTTACGGGTCCTCTCATTAAATTCTCGGGGCAACATTGTGAAATGGCAGGGTGGGCCTTACTGTTTGTACAGACGAGAAGGCTCAGGCTCAGAGGGCCGGGAACAAATTGCTGAAGGCCCCAGGGTAAGTAATCTATAAAATGGGTACAGTGGGCAGAATAACGGTTCCCCCCCTAGAGAAGTCCGCATCCTAGTCCCCGGAACGCGTGAATGTCTGGGCGACCAGGCAACCGGAAATTCAGGTTGCAGCTGGAACGAAGGCTGCTAGTCAGCGGGCCTGGAAGTAGGGAGCAGCCTCAATTACCCAGGTGGGGCCAGTGTTCTCACAAGGGTCCTGAGCCGGGCGAGAGGGAGGCAGAACAGGAGGACGGGAGGGAAACGTAACAGGGCAGGAGAGAGGCAACATTGCTGGCTTTGAGGACAAAGGAAGGCTCTGTAAGCCTAAAGGCAAGAAAGGAGATGCCCCCTGGAGCCTCCAGAGAGGGACACAGCCTTCCAGTGCCTTGACTTTGGCCCGGTGAGACCCGCGTGGGACTTGTGACCTCGGGAACCGTAAGAGAATACATTTGTGTTGCTTAAGTTGAGAAACGTATGGCAACTGTGACGGTGGCCGAAGAGCTGAGCAGGCAATTAGGCCTCCTCCTCCTTCAAGTCTCAGGGCACATTCCAGCTCCGGTGGGGGGTGAGAGGGGGCGCGGGAGGCCTCTTTTTTCTCGATCTTTCTAGGCCCGGGCTTTCTCCCCCGAGTTGTCATGATCCGTGGGTTTTAGCACTTCCTGCGGCCATAATGCTCCGCATCAGTCAGCCTAATCCCCAAGGGCAAGATACCATTCTCTCCCCCTCCTGCTTGTCCCCCACCAGCTTCTTCCCCAAGAGCAGGGCATCAGCGCCGGTGCAACACGCATGAGTGTGTGCTTAAGGGACTGAATGCTCCACTCTGGCCTCAGCAGTAGCGCTGTCCCGTTGCTGCCACCAGAAATCGGGGCGCTGAACTCTCAGTGTTGCGGGACCATGAAAAGCTGCTCTTGGTAGCGTCGGGACCTACCTCCCCCGCTCCCTGTAGTGCAATCCGCGAGCCACAGGAAAGGTCAAGACCGCCCCTCTCCCCATGGCCCCACAGAAGCAGCCTTTCCTCCGGCTGGCATGGGTCAGCCTCTTTTGCAGAGGAAGGAGGGTTGTGGCTCAAGACCGGAGAGAAACAGGCGTGACGAACGGGCTCATGGCGCGCCCGTCTCTGATGTCGCCGTCTTTGTCTCAGCAACGCCTGTGTTGGATTTGGGCCTTCGGGCTAGGCACTGGCTTACTCTGTCCTCATTGATCCAATGTGAAAAGTCCCAGCTCGGTGCTCTGCTTACTTTTCAAGGCTTGTGAAAAAGGAATGGAGAGAGGTATGGGCGAGCCTTGAGTACTGTCACAGGGTTAATAGGCTAGGAGCGGATGTGACCACGTGCTGAGAGCCGGGGCTACGTAGGAAAGTTCACATTCTCACGGGAAGTGAAAGTGAGTTGCGTCACCTCTGTCACGTGACGGCTGTGTGCTGCTGATAAAGTCACTGGGCCCCTGTTTCCTCACACATGACACGGGGAGCCTGATAGGTTCCATTTATTGATTACTTCCACGCATCCCACCCGTTCCAAGCCCTTGGCCATGACCCGTATCTTACAGTCCTATCGTTTCTCAGTGTCAGAATTGGGACCGGCTACGTAGTTTGTGAGCCCTCCTTCAGAACTGGTTACATTTCCCCACGGCAGCAGCAGGACATTAAACCAAGCCTGGGGCCCTCCTGAGCGCAGGCCCCTGTGTGACCACACAGGTTGCCCACCCATGAAGCCGACCCTGGGCCGTGTGACTCCAGAGCAGGGCGAGAGCACCCCCTAGAGGAAGCTGTTGCAACAACACTCCAGGGGCACAGTGGGGAGGGGCTCCTGGAGAGGAGGTGAGAGGTATGTTGGTGGGGGGAAACGGGGAAGGGTGGATGACTTAGGGGTAAGTGGAAGTGTCAAGTTTGGGTTACAAACCTGGATATCCTGGACGGCAAAGTGGCGGTGGGGGGAGGAGTGCAGTGGGTAGAAAAAAACTGCTGACGCCTGATGGCCTAGCCTTTTGTTTTGAGGACATCGGGCCTATCTGGGGGTGTCATCACATGCACAAACTTTGCCTTTGGGCACACAGCAAACAGGATACATTTTTTCAGGAAGTGGAAAGTCTTTGAGAAGAAAACAAATCAATTTAATTTCCTAAAAAGAACAGCTGTTAGTGGCATTTCTCAATTTGGGCTTTTTCCCCCCCGAACATTCCCTTCCAATTTTCAGAGGCATGATCAGTTCTCTGATTACTCTATGATCATATGTCATATCTATCGTGTTTTCATGTAATTATGTCATATAATAATTGTACATTTCAGAGGAAACAAGCCAGGCAATTAAAACAAAACAAAACCAGAAAAAAAAAAAAAATCTTCCAACTCTCTCCCAGATTCTTCTCTCAAACTTGGTAGGGGCCCGAGAAGTGAGGCACCTCAAGCCTGAGACTGCCTGGGTTCAAATCCCAGCTCCTACCCACTCAAAATGGCACTTGGGACAAGTTAGGTAACCTGGGTCCCTTCTATAAAGTGGGGGTAAGCATACTAGTTCTCACCTCAATCCTCCTGTATTACGTTGTTCTGAAGATTGAATGAGAAATACCTTGACTAGTCCCTCATCAAGGTACCATCCACTGACACTGCGGTGGTGAGGTTGGGTTGAGCCTTCTGACCACCCCGGAGGTCTAGCAAGAAGGGCTCGTGGGTTCTTCTTCCCACAAGGGCTCACAATAGAGTTTTTGACAGATTCAGCAACCTGAGGCAAGCAAGGCCACAGAAGAGAGGGGAAGCTGCCCCATATCTGTACCTATTTTGAAAGAGGAGCTCTCCGGATTAATAAGAATCTCCCGGGGCGCCTGGGTAGCTCAGTCAGTTAAGCGTCCGACTTCGGCTCAGGTCATGATCTCACGGGTGGTGAGTTTGAGCCCCGTGTCGGGCTCTGTGCTGACAGCTCAGAACCTGGAGCCTGCTTCGGATTCTGTGTCTCCCCCCTTTGCCCCTCCCCTGCTCACTCTCTGTCTCTCTCAAAAATAAACAAACCTTCAAAAATAATAATAACAATCTCCCTACTTTTCGTGATTCAGGGCTGGAATTCTGCCCCAGTATAGTTCTTGGGTAAGCATTCAACAAGCGTTCTTTCAGGCCCCTTGCTGTTATGCATTGGAGATGCAGAGGGAAACCAGCCCAGGCCCACCACCGAGGAGAGCCAGCCGGACTGGGAGAGTGGCAGGGAACAAACAAATGGCAACAGGGACAAATGTCGCCACAGAAGGCTTTCCTCCAGAGGCCTGGGGGTGTGAGGATAGCATTCTGCCTCAGGGAGTGGAGACAGCTTCCCACCTCAGGTCACATTTAAGCACAAGTCTCTAAAATGGCTGCCAGACAGGGAACTTCCGGGGCTGATGGAAACATTCTGTATCTCATCCGGGAGGGTGGTTACACCGCCATACACGGCCGTCAGCCCCCGTGGAAAGCACGCGTAAAATGAATGCACTCTGTTTCATGTGAATGAAACGTCAATCAGGTTGATTGTAAACAGTCTGCAGGCCCGGGCGCCATGTTGTCACGTCAGCACGCTGCCTGGCACTCGGTGGATTCTCTGCTGAATGAGACCCTGAAGGGCCGAGTGTGTCCCCAGGAGCCGGCTCCGTGTTGCTCCCGGTTCTGAATCCTGCCTTTGTGCAGCCACCAGGAGCTGAGGGCTGAGGCCAGCCTCTTGCAGGGGAGGAGCCTCAGCTAAATGCATTGACCTTGCCAGGCCTTGGGGAGCTCAGGGAAGTCTTTCTGCTTCCTCCTCTTGGCAGGGGGCTCTTCTGGTCTGAATGCAGGGCCCTACTGGCCGACCAGTTCCAGGCTCTGAAGGAGCATTTATCATGTTCGTGGCTCCCATGTGCCCTTAGAGTTTGTTGACTAGTCTCTTCCGGGCTGAGCTCTCAGCCACCGCCTCCAATGCTGTTCTCTTCTGAACCCCCACCCTCTCTCCTTGCCCCTCCCTGATCCCCCTCCCCTCTTCCCCCTCCCTCCCCCCGGCGAGGACCCAGCTGGGGCTGGGCTGCCAAGAGACCCCAGGCCAGAGCCTTGAGGCCTGAGACTTACCAAGGCCCATGTGTGTCTGTTTGGGTAGATCTGGATGGACAGAGAGCTGAAGTGACGATCGATTTTGGGAAAGGGTCTCAGTTTCCCCCCTCAAGGTAAGGCTACCAGACAAAACACAGGAGTCCTAGTTAAAGTGGAATTTCAGATAAATCATAATTTTTTAACTACGTCTCAAATATTGCATGGGGTAACGCACTCGAAAGTGTTTGTCATTCGTCTGAAATTCCAGCGGAGCGGGATTTTGGCTACATCTAGCAGCCCTGCTCGGCGTGGGGGGCAGCAGTGGGAGAGGACGAGGAGAGCACACAGCCCTCTGGGGGGGCAAGGGCGTCCAAGCCTTCTCGGTGCTTCCCCCAGGGCATCGGAATGGCAGGAACCACGGTGACAGGGTGTGTGAGGTGTGAGGCTGCTTTCCACCAAAGCCATTATCCGATGAGCCTGATAATTGGGAAAGAAGGGGATGGGCTGTGAAGGTGCTTCGTCCCCTCCCCCACTGTGGGGCTCCTTCTCCCTCCCCGTGAGGCCAGCTGAGGTAGCCAGGTGGGGCACCGAGAGGCTGACAGGGCGGCCAGACTTCTGTCCGGCCTCCTCACCTGCTTTCCCGGGCCTCCCCATCCTCGCGAGACCCACGTGGCACCCCCACCCCCCTTTAGGACCTTCACCCCATGGCTCCATGGGCACCGAGCTGTCTAGGCAGGCATAGGAAGAGTCAGCAGAGAGTTACTTGCATATAAACGGGTGGACGGATGATGAAACCCCAGGAAACCATGGCTCCTCCCAGCCGGGGCCCCAGGCAAAAGCCGGCCTGCCAGGCTTGGGACCCGCTTCTGGCCTCACTACATGCCCGGAGACCTTGGACCAGTCCCTTACTGTGTGCCCTGTCTCTTCATTTGTAGACGGGGTGCCAGCTGCCCTCCTGCACCCTTTTCCAGTGCTGCCAGGAGGCAGGAATGAGCTGGCAGGTGCAAAGTGATGGCAACATTTAAAAATGAAACACCTGGGGGTGCCCGGGTGGCTCAGTCGGGTAAGCGTCTGACTCTTGATCTCGCTCAGGTCACCATCTCAGGGTTCGTGCACTCGAGCCCCGCATCAGGCTCTGCACCGACAGCGTGGAGCCTGCTTAGGGTTCTTTCCTCGCTCCCTGCCCCTCCCCCACTTGTTTTCTCTCTGTGTCTCTCTCTCTCTCTCTCTCTCTCAAAATAAATAAATAAAGTGGGGCGCCTGGGTGGCTCAGTCAGTTTGAGCGTCTGACTTCAGCTCAGGTCATGATCTCACGGCTCGTGAGTTCAAGCCCCACGTGGGGCTCTGGGCTGACAGCTCAGAGCCTGGGGCCTGCTTCGGATTCTGTGTCTCCCTCTCTCTCTGCCCCTAACCCACTCACATTCTGTCTCTCTCAAAAAAAATAAATACACGTTAAAAAAATTGTTTTCAAACAATAAAAAATAAATAAACTTTAAAACAAAAATGAAGCCTCTGTACAAATGTACCTTTTTATGGTGGTTCAACCTGGCTACAGGTGCTTCTGCTTTGAGAAATGCAATACGTGAATATTCAGGCACCTACACACATCGCCAGGAGATTCAAACAGCAGCTCCTCTGAAAATATGAATCGATTCACCAAAAGGTAGCGTTGTGCTCGCATTTTACGGGAAAACATCTAAGACCCAGCTTCTGTAGCTGGGACGGCTCTTCATTGGTCATGTGGTAGGCTGGCTGCCTGCACTCGATGTGTTTGGGTTGCATTCTAGAAAGGAGGCCTGTGGCTGACCTGTCTACAGTCCATTTGCTTTAGGATTATGAGCGTCATAGTCTTAGTAACTGTCCTCCTGCCCCTTTAAGAACAGAAGTTCCCTCGGTACAGAAAAGCAGGAAGTGTACCTGCTCTATCTTGGCTGGGAGTTTCACTTCCTTCCAGAAGTGTTTTCGTACTAAAGAAACCCCAAGTCCAAGGTCTCATCTCTTTCTTTCAAAGGCAGCCTTAACTGCCTTTGTGTTGGGTTTTATGAAATTTCTTGGGCAGGAAAATATGCAAATATATTTTTTTACTTTTTAGTTTTAAATAGCCTTTATTTTTTAGAGAAGTTTTACATCCACAGCAAAACTGAGTGGAAGGTACAGAGATTTCCCATATAGCCTCTGCCCACACACACACACATGCAGAGCCTCCCCCATTGCCAACACAGATAATATATTCTTTTCAAAGTTTTATTTATTTGTTCTGGGACAGAGAGAGGCAGAGAAATAGAGGGAAGGAGAAGCCGGGGGGGGGGGGGGGGCAAGCAGGGAGCCCGACGCGGGGCTCAAACTCACAAACCCTGAGATCATGACCTGAGCCGAGATCAAGAGTCAGATGCTTAAGCAACTGAGCCACCCAGGCGCCCCGACACAAATAACGTTTGTTAAATATATAAAAGGTGAAAGCAAAACATAACATGATATTTTTAATATTTTAAAATATGAAAGTAATACATGCTTCTGGTAAAATGTAAATGGTTGAGGATTCCCCAGAGGTAACTTCTGTTCATAGTTCTTAAAATTCCCTTCTGGAAATTGTCTCCATAACCTCACTTTATTTATCGCACAGAGATAGAAGATACGACATTTAGAAGGTTCTCTTTTTTCCATTTAGGGTTATACTTTGGGGGAGCCTGGCTGCCCCGGTTGGTGGAACATGTGACTCTTGATGTCAGGGTTGTAGGTTCAAGCCCCACATTGGGTTTCTTTCTTCTCTTTTCTTTCTTCTTTCTTTCTTTTCTTTCTTTCTTTTTATTTATTTGAAGAGAGAGAGCTTGAGCTGGGGAGGAGCAGAGGGAGAGAGGGAGAGAAAAATCCCAAGTAGCCTCGGGGCCTGAACCTTCGAACCCAAGGATCATGATTTGAGCCAAAACCAAGAGCCAGATGCCGCCCAGGCACCCCTGCCTTAGTCTTTTCCTAATGGCTGTGTAATTTTCCATCGTTTGCATATCTGTCACATATTTAACTAACTCCCTAATTAATATACACTTGGGCTAATCCTAGCTCTTCATCTTACGTACAATGCTATGGGGACAGATATATGTGCATGTGTGTATGTACGTGTATATCTTGGTATAACTGCCCAAACACGGCCCTAGAGAACATTTCTAGCAAGGGAACCACTGGATCAAATGGGAAATGCTGGTTTATTTGTGAGGGCCCCTGGTAGCTCTGAGAAAGTCTACACCAGCTCACGCTTCCAACAAGGGCATGTGAAAGCTGCTCTCAGCCTTCCTTCCCTGCCTTCGGACCAACCTCAGACATTACTTAACCTTTTCATTTTCGTCAGTCGGCAAGGGGCTGAGAGGGCCTGCTTGTTTGATTTGCATTTGAAAGCCTGCCAGCCAGGGGCGTCGAGAGAGAGAGAGAGAGAGAGAGAGAGAGAGAGAGAGAGCGCGCGTTGGATTCAATCCCAGTGCCGGCACCTGCCGACGTGATGTCTGGAGCCTCAGTTTGTCCATCTGTAAAATAAGCATCCTAAGCCCAAGACCATGGGGTTATGGAAAGCCTCCGACAAGTGGCCAGCATGACAAATGTGAATGGGCTTCCCATCGAAGCAAAACAAAACCCCAAAGAGCCAATTTCGACTGGCCCAGTCCGAGGCCCAGGAACAGTTTCTGCGGTATCTGAGATCTCACCTTCTTACACGCTGCCCCTGCTTGAGGGAGGAAAATGCAAATTAAACGCTGCAGGAGAAAACTTAAGCGATCACATCAAATGGTCCGTCTGACTAGTGAGTGAGCCAGCGCATGTTACATCTTGGAGCCCCAGTTTCTTCTCTGTAGGCTGGGGTGTTCGCTTTACCTACCCACCCAGGTCGCTCGGGGAATGAGAAGGGACACGGGACAGTGCCTGGCTCTGGATGACCCTTGTGGTTATTCCCAGCCACGGATCCCCCTAACTGCTCAGCCCATGTCCCCCAGCGGGACAGGTGAAGCATAGAGTCCCCTCCACTACAGGTGATTCTCAACATTTACTAGGTGCCGGGCTAGCTGAAGACCCTTTGGGACTATAAACCCTGCAGGAGGGGACTGGCGGAAGGGCAGCCCCCAACTTTCTGGCCTGCCCTTTGGGATGGAATTATATATCCTGCGATGCTCAGCAAGCTGGGTGTGAGCGAACGGTGCCCATTACCCCATTTTCTAGAGTTTGATAAAACCTTCATGGGCCTGCTTTGTGAAACTATATCTCCCATGTTTCTTTCTTCCTTTTTTTTTTTTTTTTTTTAATTGTCTCCTTTGGAAGCTGGGTGCACTCTGAATCTAAGTGACACGTAAGTGGAGACGTCACTGACATGGTTTCTCCGGTGACGTCCGTGCCGCAGACTCTCGCTTGTGCGGGGTGGGGGCGGGGTGGGGGGGGGAGGAGTTTGTATCTCCCCAAACTTCAGGTGTTGGAATCGTAATCCCCATGATGATGGTATCAGGAGGTGGGCCTTCGGGAGGTGCCTACTAGCTCATGAGGGGAGAGCCTTCCTGAATGGGATCAGTGCCCTCTTTTATGAGAGGCCCCGTAGAGCTCCCTCACCCTTCCACTGGGACTGGGAAGAGGGCCCTCACGGGACGTGCTGGCCCCCTGCTGTCACACGTCCAGCCTCCAGAAGTGTGAGAATAAACGTCTATTGTTTGTAAGCCCCCCAGTCGGTGGGATTTCCTTGTAGCAGCCTGAAGGAACCAAGACCCTGACCTAGGAGCTGTTTGTGCAGACAGCTGACATGGCCCCACCATCTTAGGAACAGAGATACAGTAAAGAGTATGTCGCAAAAACGAACAGCTTCACCGTGGAGAAACCCGGCAGACGGCACCTTCGTCCAGCGATCAAAGTTAACACCCCCAATCATGGTACAAGCCAACGTCATGAGCCTCCTGATTCAAGACACCGAGAAGGTCACAGCATCCCTCATGCAGCATTCCTGCCAAAAAGGCAAAGCCCAAATCCAATCACGAGGAAACACCAGACAGACCTAACTCAAGGGAAATTCCAGAGAACAACTGGCCCGTCGCCTTCAAAAATATTAGTGTCCTGGAAGACCGAGAGAGGCTGAGGAAGTTCTAAACTCAAAGACACTGAAGGGACATAACGTCTACATGGGACGCGTGCTCCTGGATCGCAACCTGGACCGGAAGGAAAATTTGTTAGAAGGACATTATCAGGCCGATAGGCAACATTCGAATGAGATTTGTAGATTAGATAGCAGTTTTGTAGCAACGGGAACCTTCCTAGTACTGGTAATTGTACAGTGACTGTACTGGGGAACGTCCTTGTTTTTAGTAAATGCACACTGAGTATCCGGGAGCACAAAGGCGTTATATTCGCGACTTGCTCTCGGGGGTTTAGAAGATACATATAGAGAGATGTATGATAAAGCAAATGTAGCAAAGTATTAACAGTTGATGAATCTGGGTGCAGGGTACACAGGAATTCTTCACTGTGTTTTTGCAACTTTTCTGTAAGCCACCTCGTTATCATAAACAATCAGACATTGTCCAAGGGGCGCACCAGGAATAACAAAGACCGTGCAACCACTTGGGAAACACCAAGGGTTTAAGAGGCTACCTCGCAGGAACCAGGAACCAGGGACCAAGGCCAGCCACATTATTATGCAAACCGGATCCAGTATTCTAGCTAGAAAAGTAAGGCATTTATGCAAATAGAGCCTGAGAGTACAAAATATACTATTCAAACATTAAAATACCTCCTCCTGGCCCAAACTAAAATTGTGTCCCAGTCTATAAATAGACAGAAAAATAGAAAGAGTTAAGTCCAAACATGTGCTTTCTCTTCCTGCCAAGGACTACTGGTAGTTAAGATAGTGTGTGTGTGTGTGTGTGTATGTGTGTGCGCGAGCGCGCGGTGGCGGGGGGGGGGGGGGGGGGGGGTGCGGCTTATGTCGGGGACGCCATTTTCGTGAAGGAGTCACTGTGGGTCTTTGGAAGCCAGGCACGCAGGTTCAAATCTGAGAAATGGATTCATGGAGGATAAAACTAACCAAACGCACGGCCGTCACCGCCACCGCCACGGCCACGGCCACAACAGAATCGGGTGCTGTTTACTTAGTGTCAGGAACACTTCCAGTACCAATAAATCATCCTGGAGTTAGCAACGCTACTCTCACATGACCGACATTCATAAACCACGGCATCTGGCTCCGTTTCATCCTATATAATCTGCTTCCTGAGGTGTTTGAGCTCCCGCGCCTAAAATCACGCCTCCAGGGCTAGGGGCCCACCGCAGAAAGTAAGGCGCTTTGCTTTCTGCCCTTGGCTCTGCTGAGCAGCGGAATGCCGCTGGGCAAGTCGCTTCCCCTCTCTGTGCTGGCTTTCATCCACTGCAAAATCCTGATGCCAATACCTAGTCCCTTTATCTGCCCAAGGCCGCCTTCAGGAGAAAATGGCACACAAGATGAAGAAACTGCATCGACAAAGTTCACAAACACCAGACAAATGTGACTCGCGTTACCTAAGGAATTACCGGAGCCCCAAACGTAAGGTGACACTTATAAGCTGGCCTTTCTTCCAACGGTTGTCCAGTTTACTGGTCGCTCTGAGCTCGCGCCTAAGCCCTTGTGAGTAAGTTGCTAGTACGGTCTAGAATCTAGGCCAGGCCGAGAACACGCAGGAGGCAGTGGTAGGTAACCTTCCCAAAGCAGATATTCGTTGGTTTATCTGCTTCATTGATAGCCACACCATGATCCCTTCCATTCTGTCTCAGAAATTCTGTTGGTGACTTTTTCTGGGTCCAGAGACCCCCTCCCTTAGATAGGCTCGGGTCCACGGCCATCCGAGAGGGCCTTGGAGGGACCCCAGGGAGTCCCTGAACTTAGAAAGGAAAAAAAACTTACATCCTTTCATTAACCTCGAACTGAGCGTTAGCATTTCCTTCCAGCAGATCTACGGGCGGGCGAGGCTCTGAGCACCGGCCGCTGTCACAAAATAGCACAGACCTAGCGGCTTAAACGACACACACGTTATTTCTCACCGCCCTGGAGGCTGGGAAGTCGAAGATCAGGGCGCAGGCACAGTTAGTTCCTAGGGAGAACCTGTTTCTCGTCTGGCTCCTGGACAAGCTGCCTTCCTTCAAACGTGCCGTCCTTCTCGGCAAGGAAGGTCTGTAGCATTGGCGGTTCCTGTGACTGGGTCACCAAGACACCGCAGATATTTTTATATCTGTTCACCTTCTGCAGATATCTACACGCTCCTCACGACTTTGAATTTATGCCGGACGGGGGACCGACCGACTACTGGATTGTGTTATTTAATGCCTAAAGCAGCATGTCTGTTACTCCCGCACAGTGTTTACACTTCTCTTGGTAACTGCATGGAAATACACTTGTTTTCGCTCTTGATCTCAGGTTTTTCTTTAAGTGTATTTATTTGCTTAGAGAGAGAGAGAGAGAGAAGCAGCGGAGGAGGGGCAGAGAGAAAGGGGGACAGAGAGAAAGGGGGACAGAGGATCTGAAGCAGGCTCTGTGTTGACGGCAGAGCGCCTGATCCGGGGCCCCAACTCACGAACCGTGAGGTCACGACCTGAGCCGAAGTCGGACCCTTAACCGGCTGAACCCCCCCAGGCGCCCCTAGGCTTTTCTTTTCTTTTCTGCATGTTCATGATTCTGAGAAAAGGTCTGGGGGCTTCATCAAATTGGTGCAGCACGGAAAGAGTTAAGAACCAGACTCACTCCACCCCCAACCAGACACTGGAGTGTGAGGAAATGGGCCTACGATTTACTTTTTCTTTCTTTTTTTTTTCTCTCTCTCCACCAACCCGTGCCGCCCCCCCACCCCCCGCTTTCTTAATCGAGGTAAAAATTCACATAACATAAAACGAACAGTTTTAAAGCGAACAATTCAGCAGCATTTCAGACGTCCAGGCTGTTGTGCGACCGACCTGCTGTCTCGTTCCCAAACGTTTCCATCACGCTAAAATGAAACCTTGGACCTATTCAGCGGTCATTCCCCTGGGCTCCCTCCCCTCAGCCCTTGGCAACCTCTAATCTCTTTCTCTCTCTCTATGGATTTGTCTCTACTCTGGATGTTTCCCGTAAATGGGATCAGACGACACATCAAGGTCCTCCCATGTCGTAGCGCCCACCAGGGCTCCGTTCCTTTTTATGGCTGGACACTGTCCCCTCGTGTGGCTACACCACATTTCCTTCACGCGGTCGTCCGCCGACGGGCATGTGGCTGGCTCTAACTTTTGGCCGACCGCTGTGAACGGTGTTGCTGTGAACAAGAAGACGAGTATTTGTTCGGATGCGTGGCCTTGATGGAACCGATTCGCTAAAGTGAGTTTTGGTAACCGTAGTGTCTATGAATCTCAAGTGTCCGTATCGTCTTGACCCCCTCAGGCAGTGGAGTCCTGGCTCTAAATTGCGAGGTAAAAAGCTGGACCTCGGGGCGCCTGGGTGGCTTGGTCGACTAAGTGCCTGATTCTTGATCTCGATCTCGGCTCAGGTCATGATCTCACTGACAGTACATCTAGCCTGCTTGCAATTCTCTCTGTCCCTCTCTCTCGCTGTCCCTCCCCCACTCACATGCGTTCTCTCTCTCTCTCAGAATAAATAAACTTAAAAAAAAACACCTTGAACGCAAGCATCCTTTTCTGGTGTTTCGATCGGCCTTGTGTGTGGCCTTTGTGTGAGAAAATGACATCCTCCTCTTCTTGCTTTGTTGCAAATTCTATCTGGGGAATTCTTTCCCGGGGAAGCCTCCTGTGAGAGAAGGCGCTTGCTCCCTCATGGGCCCTGGAACCTGCCAGGCGGTTCTCACGTACAAGTAAGCCTGCAGGCATCCCGCGGGCAGAGAAAAAGAGCCAGGCAGCAAGAACAGAAGAGAACTGGGGTTGACACCTGGCGCAGGCCCTAGAAAAGGGTGGTGGCCGCCAGCTCCCAGGGCAACTAGGCTCAGGTTGAGGCCTAGCAGAGGGTGCAGAGGCCGAACCGTCCTGTGCCCCTGCTCAGACCTCTTCATGCTCGGGCAGCATAGGTGGGAAGGATCAGAGAGGGAGGGCATTGTAGGCCCAGGAAGGGGCCCAGGAGTAGATGGGCCCCTTCCTGGGTCCTAGGAAAAGCCAGGGCACTGGGGGTGCACAGGGAATGAGAACGAAAGGGGCAGGACTAGCTTCATAACCTGGGGACATGGTACAAAATGAAAGCGCGGGGCCCTTGGTTGAAAATTAACGATTTCAAGATGGCGGCCGGGGAGCACGAAGCCACGCCAAGGGTCTTTGTGAGCGCGGGGTTAAATAGGTTAAAAAGACTTGTACCTCTGCATAGGTCCCATGCCCTTGGAGCCAGCCCTGCGGAGGGGGAATGGTCCGGGTCATCCAACGAGGTCGAACTTGGCCTACGTGAGGTAGCCTCTCAAATCTAGTGCCCACCTTGATTTTCCTTACCATAAAGCCGTTAGCCACCTTCTGCTGATGGTGTGGGAGACACATTCTATTTAAAAAGCTTTGACGTCCGCCCATTAAAATACGGGGAACACTTGTTACTTGCTGATGATAACTTCCGCTTCGCAGCGGAGTAAAAAGTTGGTCATTTCTTTTTTACACCTAAGTCCAGCGGGAGTAGGCGGAGCCTCCCCTTTCAATATATTATTATTTGACCTGCTAATTTTTTGTCGCCACTGTAATGGGAATGACCTCTGGGGAAAATACTGAAGGCGTGCAAAGCTGTGCGAAAGTGCCAACACTGAAGATAACGTAACCGTTTTAATTTTCAAATTTAATTGCTATGCGATGTGACTGCGATATCCGCGTTTCAAAGTTTTCGTGCCGGAAAAATGTATTGCGATGGGATAAAACTTCACCCTTATCAGGCCTATGGAACAAAGCCTAAGGGCCTTTGGATTCTAGAAAAGCATAGTGTTTAAATGAAGCAGCTTCTGAACCAACCCTGCCTCTGGTTTCCATCGGGTGGTTTTGGGTAAATCATTTAATCTCCCCAGGGCTCCCTCAACTGCAGAGGTGCCTCTGTCATAGGTTGGGTAAGGATTTAGGGAGATTACGCATGGAGAGCTCCCCTGTATACGGCGAGCACGCAAAAAACGTTATCATTACGGTCACGACTGCTGCTTCTACTGTGACGGTGATGATCGCGATGGTTGACTCGGGCCGCTGCCTGCTTCTCAGCCTTATTTCCTGTTACTTTCTCTCGTTCTGCGCAAGCCCCGGCCAAACTAAGCGACGCACCGCCCCCTGCACATACTTGAAGGTTCTCTGCCTTCTTTTTGGTGCCCTTGCTGTGCAGAGACTGAGTAACCACTTGGAGGGGATGTTGTAGAGGCGAATTCAAGCCACAGAAGGGAACTGGGTTGAATGAAATCCCCTTGAAAGTTCCCTTTGGCGCTAAGATCCCATCAGATCAACAAAGCGAATGGGAAAGCGAGGGGCACGTTTGCTATTCCCCAGAGTGATCTTTGACTCTGCTCTGCGTGGCCTCCTCTGCTCGTTTTTTTTTTGTTCTTGTTTTTTTTTTTTTGTTTTTTTGTTAGTGCCCCTTGCAGCCGGTGAGAGTTGAACTAGATACTGTATATGGATAGGCCACTCAATACCCCTTCCCTGTCATTAGGGGGTGGGACTCGGGCGTTGTCCGTGGGGGATTTAGATGAACAGATGGCGTGGGGCCACCGGGGAAAGTGGGTTGCAGGCAGGTAGGGCAGCTGGTGGGCGGCCCTGGAACCCGGACACAGGGACCCCGGGCTTGAGAAGGCCAAGGGTGGGGAACCTTGCTGCTGTCACTTCTGTTCCTTCTCTTCTTGTTCTGGCCAGTGCTCTGCCCAGAATTTAATAGGTTAAAAAGACGAGGGCTGGTTTGCATGAACCCAGACTTCCCTGGCTGTTTGTCCAGCTTTGAAAATAGCTACAAACCCGTCCCGGGCCATCCCTGGAAAGGAAAATGAAACACAGTGTGGTCCGACACCTCTTCCTGGTTCCACGGGGCATGGGCTTTGGAGGTGGGCCACCCGCCCAGTGCAGGCTCTCTCGGCGCATTTTTCACAGGGTGCTGTGGCCCACGAGCTGAGGAAGGCCTGGCCGGCACCAGGTGGGTGCCTTACCAGAGTCTTCCACCGGAGAGCCGTGAGCGGGGTGGGTGCACCCTGAAGTTCTGTAGTCACTCAAAGCCGCGATCTTTTCAAGTGGGACGGAAAACCCCCACCTCCACGGTGGCTGTGCCCGGCACCCGCTAAGCCACTTAAAATGGGAGCTTCGGTGAGGTGGGAATTATCCGGGACATCTGAAACATGGACGCTGAGAGGTTTGAATCATCTGGGGGAGGAAGGCAAGGTGGTTAGAGCCACAGGTTCAAAGTTGGGCCCAGCCGGGTTCAAGGACCTTCCTCGCTGAAGTAAGTCAGCTCTGCCAGGCATTCTGGGAAACAGAGCGGCCTGCCCCCTCCTCACACGCTTCCTGAGGATTCTCCGGCACAGACTTGGGGGATGGGGGTGAAGGCTTTTATGAACCCCTCAGCACAAATAACACAAATAACTCCCGCCTGAGTTACCGCAACAATGGATCTCTAGCCTCAGTTTCCCCATCTGTGAACCTCTCCTCCCGGACGGGCAGCGGGCAGGACAGGCAGAAGCAAGTCTAAAGCACGTCTGACAATGCCTGACGCTTACAAGGCATCAACCAAGGGGAGATGCGATTTTTTATTTGCTGTAAAACTAACATGAGATCTCATTTTCCCCGGTACTTTATGAAAACATCGAAAATTTGCAATTCCAAACACCGAACATTCATTTATTTTTTCCCTCCACTTGCCATCCCAAATGAGAATAACAGTACAAAGCACTTCCTAAGGCTTTAGGCCTCCCAGCCACCCCGTGAGGTCCGTACAACTGCAATGACCCCATTTTACAGACGAGAAAGCTCGGGCACGGAAACATGCATTCACGTGGCCAGGGTCACCTAACTCTGAAGAATATTCCTTCAGTTCGCGTTTCCCTTCATCTGCCTCCCCCTGTCTTTCCATTCTCTCTGGGTCCCAGACAAGGTGTCAGGACAGGCCGGGCACAGTAGACACCCTTCCTTTTAGTGTGTCCCCTTCCTCTCTGTCTGTCCATATCTAAACACAACGGAAGGCTGCTTGCTCGAAACTCGAAACTCGAAAGATTCTCCGGGCATTTCCAAATTTCCACTCCTCTGTCTCTTCTGGAGACATGGCTCTGGCAGGCCTAACCCTTTCTAAGCAAAAGGCCTTGGGGAGAAGAAGGACTGGGCCTTGTGGTCCTTTGTACCGGGAGACACTGCAGGGGAGGGGGGTGGAAGGGGCGGCGGGAAGCAGTGACTTTTGACAGCAGCTGGGTGAGGCAAAATGGAATCCCGGAACCTACAGAAATGGTGTCAGTATCTGAAACGGGCCAGAAATTCACCCTGCATGATCTTTTCTGAGCTTCCACGACCAAGGGGACTCAACTAGGGTAGGCCATGGGGAGGTGTAATCAGAGAGGTGACATCCTGTTTGGAGAACAGAATGGCAGCCACCCAGCAGAGCATGAACTGGGGAGCCAGACAGTCACCTGCCCCTCCCCACCCCCTCCTGCTTTCCCCCCCCACCGCCCACCCCAGGAAGAAGGAAGTCAAGTGGATAAAGAAATGGGGAAGTCGGAGGTGCTCCTGCAATGGCTTTTAAGGGCCTATATAACACTTGACTTTAATCCCCAGGAGACAAAAGCCACTGCCCTACACATGATTAGTAAGGGGTTTCTGGAAATATTTCCTCAGGATGCAGAAAGGGATAAAAAGTATCATGCATACTGTTTCGCAGCTCAAAATCATCTCAGGTAGTTCTTTTCCAACCCGCCGGTCTTTTTCCTTTCACCTGCCACTCGCAGGCACAGGGCACAGGGTCTGTAACTAATTTCGGCGGCAAGGGGGTCACGGTACTAGCAGGCAAGGTGCCATTTTGAAAACCGTTCGTCTCCACCGAAATCTCCCATTTCCGGATGTAACTTAGAAGGGCCCTTCAATACTGTCTTGGGCTGGAAAGGCTCTCTTCGAAACGGAATGAGATTTTTAAATTTAATCTTTCGATTTTAGAAATGATGGGACTGCAGTCTTTGGCATTGGGCCTCCTTAGCAATCACTTTTATATTTAGGAAAATAAGAAACAGGACAGTAAAAGAACTTCCTTATTGTCAGGCAGCAAGTCAATAGCAGAGCTTGAACTTGACTTATTTTTCTAAGGCGGGGGGGCGTTGTACCCTATAAAATACGGATAAATTAACCTCCAAGCGGCCAATATTCCGGTTTTTTTATTCGACTGCTCGCAAAAATTATAGCGATGAAGAAAATACGCATGTTACAGTAAGGAACCTTGAAAACAAAATCCCTTCAGGGTGTTTTACCTCCCACCCAATTCAAGGAGAAGCCGGGCGAGGAGACAAAGAGGGCCGGGGTGGGGCGCGGGCCCTCGGCTGGTCCGAAAGCTGAGTCACAGGAATCGCACCCCTGCAGTGGGCGAGGCCCTCCCGCGCGGCCACCGCACCCTGGCTTGGGGATGTCCGCCCCAGACAAAGCCAGCTTCGCAGTAAAGGAATGCCTGTCCCCCCCCCCCCCGCCCCCTCGTAGGTACCACCCTAGACCCTTAGTTATCATGCCCCGGTCCCCAAGAGCAGGCTTCCGCGGCTGTTGCAAAGATCCACGATGCTAAAATAGACACGAAGAGGGAAAATGCATTATGCAGGAAGTGCTGGAGGGTGGGGGGGCTTGCGCCCGTTTTAATTTTCCGCCGTCGTTGCGGTCAGGGTGCACTGGTGCACACGGGGCGGGGGTCCCCCAAACGCCAGGCAGGGTGAGGAGCCGGGGCGCGAAGGGGTTAAGTGGGCCGGCGGGTGACATCACCTCATTTACATAGGAGCGCGCATATAGCGGCGCGCGGCGCGTCCCGCCCGGCATTCGGCGGCGGCCACTGCGCAGATCGGACTTCGCTCGCTCGTGCACCTCGCTCCGGTGAGCCCCAGGGCCCCTGCCTCCTGCCCTCCCGTCCCTTCCCCGCCCCGCGCCCGCGCTCGCCCCTCGGCGGCCGCCTCCCTCCCGAGGCGTCCCTGCAGCCCGAGCCCAAACGGTCCTCCCGGGGAGGCCTGCCTTGGGGGCCTGGGGGTGCCAGACCCTGCCAGATGCTGGGGGGACGGGGTCGGGAACTCGGTGATTTTAAAAAAACGACCCCCCCCCCCCCGCCCAAACCGGACCTTCGGCCGTGCAGCATCGAGGGAACATTTTTTTCTCCCCCGCCCGAGGCATTCTACATTGTCTCTTAGGCGGTGATTAGTCAGGAACAGAAAGATCCTTTGTTCCAACTCACACCCACCCGAACCCGGAGCTTCAACAATTACATTTTTTCTTGTAGCCTCCGAGGGCTTCTTGGGCTCCTATCTGTCCAGATTCAGGCGGCTGGGCTCCACTGTGAGATGGAAAAAAAAAAAGGGGGGGGGGGGTCAGCCCTTCTTGCGGGGGCTGCCGAATGGCCCCTGCGTGCCGATCACCACCGGTCGATGGGGTGTGGGGCAGCTTTGTGTGCAGCCGGCGGCATTGTTGAGCGCCAGCGAGGAAGCGGTAGGGCGGTGGTCGGAGCGCCGGCCGCAGCTGCCGCCTTTGTGAGCAGAGAAGAAAGCACGGGCGCGCATCTTTGGCGGACAGAGCGCGCATGGAAAATGGCAGCGCTGTGCAGCCCGGGATTCATTTTAAGAATTTTTACTCGATCCCATCCCCCGCCCCCCACTTGAAATGGCTTCACCGTGTTCCCCTTTTAACCAGCCTTGAATGGTTCCATATTGCAATTCACAACCCGCCGTGGTCAATTTCATTATTCCGAAAGATTCGCCCCCCCCCCCCCCCAATGGGGGAGCGATCTTGCCGGTTTGGGCCCCGGCATTTGGAAATAATGAAGGGGGGGGTTCTTTTTTGTATAGAAAGAGGAAGCTTTAGCCTTGAATGAAAGCGGAAGGAGACAGAGGTGGGGTTTCAGGCAGGGGATGCGAGGGCAAAAGCGCATTTCTGAGCCGGGAGAGACAAGGGTGGGTCGCTCCTCGCGCGATCTCACCCTCCCTCTTGGCTTTGTATATGCAGCTTCCTCTGCAACCATGTCTGACAAACCCGATATGGCTGAGATTGAGAAATTCGATAAGTCGAAATTGAAGAAGACAGAAACGCAAGAGAAAAATCCGCTGCCTTCAAAAGAAAGTAAGTCTCCCCCCTACCCCCCCCCCCCACCTTGAGAAAAGGCTGGGCGGGAGGATGGGGAGGGGCTGGGAGGGGGGGGCGGGGGAGTGCGGGGGAGGAGCTGACAGCTCTTCATGATGAATGTGGCCTGCAAAGGCTAATTAAAAATTGTTTTGCAGCCAGCCAATAAGGCTTTAATAATTTAATAATGGGATGTTTCCAATATATTACGATGCAGTATGTATTCCATTTTATCTGTTCAGATGGTCTTTTTAATGTACATGTTTTCGTGGTGGAACGGCTTGATACTTGGGATATGGGAAGCGATCGTAAAAGAAAGTGCAATCATCTGCCACTAGGCTACACTGAGTCCCCCTAATGAGCTCTTCTCTTTCTTTTTTCTTTCCCATCACAGCGATTGAGCAGGAGAAGCAAGCAGGCGAATCGTAATGAGGCGTGCGCCGCCAATATGCACTGTACATTCCACAAGCATTGCCTTCTTATTTTACTTCTTTTAGCTGTTTAACTTTGTAAGATGCAAAGAGGTTGGATCGAGTTTAAATGACTGTGCTGCCCCCTTTTCACATCAAAGAATCGAGAACTACTGACAAACGAAGGCGCCTGCCTCTCCCATCTGCCTGTCTGGCTGGCAGCGAAGGAAAAGAACTTGCATGTTGGTGAAGGAAGAAGCTGGGTGGGACGACAGAGAAATCTAGAGTAAAAACCAAGCTGGTCCAAGGTGTCCTGCAGGCTGTAAAATGCAGTTTAATCAGAGTGCCATTTTTTTGTTCAAATGATTTTAATTATTGGAATGCACAATTTTTTTAATATGCAAATAAAAAGTTTTAAAACCTGGCTGGTGTGACTGTGGTGTCTGGAAGGAGCGGCTTATTCATACACGAACCCTTTGCCAAAGGGCCGAGAGCGGTCTCGCTGGGGAACGATGATAAGTTAACAAACATCGGGTAATTGGGGGTAAAATCAGAGACGGCGTAGAAATGAGTTTCATCCAGGAATGTGAAAAACCTCGTGTGTCCTAGGTGATGGGAAGATTATTTCTTTAGGCTGCTTGAATTCCTAGTAGGAGTTGTACGAAAACAAAAATACATTTGCAGTTCTTGCCTTTCATAGGGTTCGATAAGCCAACGCCAAATTTATTGCATTAATGGTAGTGGTGATAATTCACAGCACAATCTTTGATTCAGGAGTCAAGGTGAACTTGCTTACTTAGCCAGTGACCAGCATTGACACAGATAGGATTTAAGCAGTTTGGTGGTGAGGAAAAATTACATTTTTAACAGCTCCTTTATAAAAGGATTCAAAATGTGCTTCCTTGTCTAATGGCCGGTTTCAATATTCAAAATTGTTTTTATAAAATGATGGGTGCATTTATGATTAATGAGTATCATTTTTAAATAAAGAGGAAGGACCTCTTTGGATTTAAACGACATCAGGACAAGGATGGAATCTATGTTAAACTTAAAGTCCATGGGATTTAATTGGTTCATCTCGAGGGTTCGCCTTTCCTGAGGCTGATAACTTCTTTGAAGTACCTGTTTTTAACTGGTGGGGAAAAGCCAAGCCCTTGTTTGGGGCCGTTTAGGTACAGAAAAAGGGAATCGAAGTCTCAGGATTTTTTTTTTTTTTTAAATACAAAGGATATCATTCTCAAATGTCCTTAACGGATTCCTCGGCTTTGTAAGGACGGGTGCAAATATTTTTTTCAAAAATCCTACCAACGTTCTCAAGTGGCAGCAGCCTTTAAGGATGCCAGTTCACCCAGTAAGTATCTCAGCAAAGCTAAGCCTTGGCCTGCAGATGTCCAGGAAGTTCAACTGCCCCCCCCCCCCCCAATCCCTGCCCCCAAGACTGAAGAAAATGCCCCTCCTGAAGGAGGGGGTGGAGGGCAGATTGTTGATCAGTATTAAACCGGTTGATTTCATTTCCTTTGCTCAACACTTATTTTGAGAAATGCACAGGAAACCATTTACCTGTGGTTTAGACAATCAACCAGACCATCAACTACAAGCATATCTGCAGCGCCAGGGAAGGGATGTGTGCCGGTTGGCTGCAAAACCCGAATGCCACAGTCTGCTCAGCCGGCCCTCCAGCCCCACATTTTCTTTTCCCTCCTGCAAGGAAGGGTGTGGGCAAAATGAAAATGCCCAAGGCACAAAGAGAGGCCAAGCCCACGTGGGTTTTTGCTGTGTCCGTTTTTCAAACCATGCGGAGATGAAATGAGCGTTAAGGGGAGAGGGAGGAAAAAAAAAAGTAAAAATGAAAAATCTGGTAATGATTGAGTCTTGGCGGCGTGGTGTGTGGGATGGGGAAATTCAGAAGCTTCTGTACATATCACACTGTGCACTTAACTACTGCACGTGGGGATGGGGGGTAGGAGAGGCTACTTTTGTAAAAAAAATTGTTGAGTGCATTCTGTTTTCTTCCCAAGAGAGGATCTTCCCAGAAGGGCCTGGGATATTTGTGAATCCATATGGGAATGTATACTGTTATTAGGAGCTTGGAGTAGACGGTCTTTTTCACGGACGCGGAGAGTGAGGTCCCCGTTAGAATGAGGGACTGCTCGAATTGAAGGAGGCCATAGCCACCGCATCTTTGACCCTCTCTCCTCCCCCAGGAGGAAAGAGGCCAAGGTTGCTTATGTAAGAGCCTAGGGTCACACAGTCCTGTCCGGGACTTCTGCAAATTTTCAATTGATCCGGACGAATCAAGCAAAAACAGAGGAAGTAAAAAGAGACTCACCCAGAGACTCTCAAACAAAAACACCCCAAGCTGGAGCCTTTCTGAGTTCCAGATTATAAATTGAAACATTATTTCATAAAATTGCAAGCACTTAGCACTTGATTTCCCCTCGTAGGGTTCACTGAGCTGGCAAGAGAATAAGAAAAACACCCTGCCCAGCTCCCCCCACCCCCGCATATTTCTCACTTTTAAGAGCGCCTTACGGTGCAATCTAAGAGAATTAAACACACGGATTTGAAGTTCGACTATATTTTATTTGAATGTTGTAAGAGGCTAGATGACAAATCGAAGACACAGATGTGCAATGCAGCAAGCTAAGAAGAAAATATGTTTCTATGGCTTAAATTTGCCTGGCTTACGTGTTCCCTGGATAATTGTACTATAGCCTCTGACCTCTCTCGTGATACTGTTGGCTTCTGAGACTTGCGGGCAGGGTACGTGTGTGCCCTAAGTTCATATTCCTGTGGTTTTCCTTCTGTGTCCAATGGGGCCTCGCCTGGTAAGGGGCACATCTTAGGGCTGCAATATCCACTTTTCTTCTCTTAATTGATGCAGACTTTATGTAACGTGATGGTTTCGGGGTACTTTTGAATGTGGGAATGTCATAGTAAATAGCACGATTTCAGATGTGTATATATTTTTGGTTACTGATAAACAAATAAATGGTTGCCAGTGGCCAATGGCCAAATACAGCCATAACTTAGAAGCAGTCTTACTAAACACCATGGACTGTTTTTCCTTTTTCTGAGATGGTCTCAGACTAGAATGGCCAGCCAAGGACATTGGCATTGATTCCACATATTAAGCCTCACTACACTTCTCCTTGGCCTCACATATATATTTTTAAAATATATTTTTCGGGGCGCCTGGGTGGCTCAGTCGGTTAAGCGTCCGACTTCAGCTCAGGTCACCATCTCACGGTCTGTGAGTTCGAGCCCCATGTCGGGCTCTGTGCCGACAACTCAGGGTAGGGAGCCTGCTTCGGATTCTGTGTCTCCCCCTCTCTCTGCCCCTCCCCTGCTCATGTTCTGTCTCTCTCTCAAAAATAAGTAAACAGATTAAACAAATAAATAAAATATATTTTTTAATCAATATTTTACAGGGATGTCATCCTCAATATTTATTTGTAATAACCACCTAAATGTAATGAAAGGAAAATCACACGTTATGTGGACTCTCCACCTCGTGAAACTTAAAAATTATTTTACAAATATATTTAAAGAGCTGTGAGCAGTGGCTAATTTGCCCCTGTTCTTGGTTGTGCTGATTTTGAATCAACACTTAGAGCCAACTACATCTATTAAGCCAGAGTGCTGGGTCATTAGTTCACCCCACCAATATTTATCAACAGAATAGTACATGCCGGGCATTTGTTGATTATTATTATTATATTTGCCACCGAGATCCCTGACCTCATGTGTGTTCCCTTGGCTAAAGATGTTCTTTTCATCTAAATCTGAGCAGAAAATGCTAAGAAATTATTCCTATTCATTTTTAGGGTGAATGATGAACCCAAGGGCCTTGAGGTTTTTAATTATCTTTCATAAAATATATATATATATATATATATATATATATATATATATATTTTTACTAAGTAAACTCTGGACACAACAGGGGGCTTGAACTCATGACGTCAACCGAAATCAAGCAAGAGTCACATGCTCTGCCAGCCAGGTGCCCTAGGGCTTTGAGTTTTTAAATACATCTAAACATGTATTCTTTGCTTTACTGTGGACGCTTTCCCCAAATGTATCTATAATGATTCCATTCTAACCCCTCCCAAAGATCTGTGGTGAGTGAAATTTGATGGAAACCAACTGATTCTTTGCACCACAATCAAATATTTTATTAGCATAGAAAGATTGGGCATAATAATTCTTGCCCGTTATCTTTTTGTTTTATTTATTATTTTTTAAATGTTTATTATTTTTGAGAGAGACAGAGACAGAGTTCAAGCAGGGGAGGGGCAGAGAGAGAGGGAGACACAGAATCTGAAGCGGGCTCCAGGCTCCGAGCTGTCAGCACAGAGCCCGACGCGGGGCTGGAACTCACAAACTATGAGATCATGACCTGAGCCGAAGTCAGAGGCTTAACCGACTGAGGCACGCAGGCACCCCTTTATTTTATTTTATTTTATTTTACTTTGTTTTGTTTTATTCTATTCTATTCTATTCTATTCTATTCTATTCTATTCTATGTAATCTCTACACCCAATGTGGGGCTCGAACTCACGACCCTGAGATCAAATGTCGCAAGCTCTACCGACTGCGCCAGCCAGCTGCCCCTTGCCCGTTATCTTTTGATAATCCTTTATGAAGAATGCCCAAGATTCTCGAATGGACTGAATGGATATTATTTTAAAATCTTTTTCTAGGATTTTAGGATTTTGGTGCTGAATTTCCAGAGCAACACTTCTTCTTGCTAAAGCCTTACCCTTCTTTAGCCTCCTTTCTCTAATTTGACAGTAACATTGTTGGGGGCAGAAACAGTCCCTTGAATTTTGAACCCCCTCCCCCTCCCCTCCCCCCCCCCCCCCCCCCCCCCGAGAAGATAGCCAGATCCCGACCGCATCAGGATATCTGTAAGTATAGCACTTCTCTGACTGGCAGCTGGGTCACATTTGTTGAGTAGGATTCCACGGCTTTCGACAGAGAGGGACAAGTTATGCTCATGATCTTTTCAAAGCAGCTGGAGCTATATTCCTGGGACATTATTGTCAAACCACCGGAAATTAGGCCTTTCCTCATGACCACACACAGCTCTGTGAGTGCCTGATACCCTTTGGCTACACAGAGACTTCCCGATAGTGTTTTCCCGATCGAGAAACCAAAATAGTTCCCAAGATTAAAAAACATATTTATATATCATCTCGAGCGTCATCTAGGTATTTCAATCTAAAGCGATGGCTTGCAAATAATAATAATAATAATAATAATAATGATAAACGTAATGGCTCGCATGAAGGGTGGAAAGAATCATTCTTCGTTGCCGCACCAAGCATCTGTTGAGTACCTCCAGCGTGCCCGGCCCTTTCCTGGTTGCTGGGAACAGAGAGATGAATCAGACCTGGGCCTGATGGGAGAGGCAGACCCGAGAGAGTGAAGGGGTATACACAGCCACGGGTCTGCTCCTTTGCCCGGCATCTGTTCACGGAGCTATTTTTGCTAGGCGACACCCTGGGCTGGGAGATACACTGGAACTGGTAAAGGGCTGTGTGACTGAGGGGCTTGAAAATCACCCTCGGGCCGTCAGGAGATATCAGAAGTAAAATCATGTCACCCACGAGACCGAGCGCGGACTCTTCCTGTACAGAAACAGAGCCGTCTGGAGGGTAGGGTGAAGAAGCTGTTCGTACTTGTTATCGCAAAAGCAGATTATCGGTGTTACGTGAACCTCGTAGGGGAAGGTAATAAATCATGCTTTTATTGGTATTTCTTAGTCTACGTCTCAATAAGACAGGCTGTAGCGGCTCCACCTGATAAACACTTTTCCTGTTCGTTTGCTACCAAGTTTTATACTGGTGCGGACAGAAGATTAATATGTTCGAAATGGTTAAACTTACATTTTTTGCGCGGGACCGCCGAGATTTGCAGCGCTTTGTCCTGGGGTTTGCGCATTCAAAGTGGGCCTTCGGTCATGTATTGGTTTCCTGACGGCTGCTGTAACAAAGTACCATAAATCCAGGGGCTTAAAACAATACAAATTCATTCGCTCACCGTTCCGTAGGTCAGGAGTCCAACGTCAAGGTACGGGCAGGCCACGTCCCCTCCCAAGGCTCTAGGGGACAGTATTTCTTGCCCCTTCCAGCCTCTGGCGGCTCGGGATAGTCCTTGGCTTGTGGTGGCGTAAATCCGGTGTTGGCCTGTGTCTTCACGTGGCCCTCTCTGTCTCGGTGTCTTGTCCTCTATCTCTTCTAAGGATGCTTGTCATTGGGTTTAGGGCCCACCTGGGTAATCAAGGATGATCTCATCTCAAGATGGTTAACTATATCCGCGAAGACTCCTTTTCCCAATAGGCTCACATTCCCAGGTTGCAGGGATTTGACGTGGGCCGAGCTCACTGGCGGGGCCGCCATTCGACCCGCTAGGAATCGTGACCGGTAGGTCTTCTGGTGGAGGCATTGCACTGGGATGGTTGGAGCAGTACGCTGGCGAGCAGCACTGTGGGCAGGGACCTTTTGCAGAACAAGTGGGTTTGTGGAAGGAGAGAGGATAGTCGCGGGTTTCGCATTTTAATCAGAAAGTTACTCCACGTTCTAAGGATCAGTATGGAAAACTGGAGCTGTGGGTGAGTGGAGACAAAGGGGCACAGAACGGAAGGAACATCAAAGGTTTGGAATCGCTTATGTGCTTGCTGTGATCACAGAGATCAGTAACATGGGTGGTCACAGAAGAAAGCAATTGTGTGGGTACGGTAATTTGAAATGTCCTCAAGGTGAGTGAAAAATAACATTGGGGAAAATAAGTATATATGCTATTATAAGCAGTTGGCGAGGCCAGTCCTGAAAATTAAAAGGGAAATAATAAAGCTAAAAGAATAGAAAATGGATGATTTAAAGAAAGAACTATAACGGATAACCCTCAGCTTGTCATTTCAGAACCGATTATTGGGGCGCCCGGCTGGCTCAGTTGGTTGAGCGTCTGACTCTTGATTGTGGCTCAGATCATGGTCCCAGGGTCGTGGGATCGAGCCCCTCGGGGATCGAGCCCCTCGTCGGGCTCCACGCTGAACATGGAGCCTGCTTGAGGTTCTCTCTCTCTCCCTCTGCCCCTTCCCCTCTTGTTCTCTCCAAGGAAATAAAATAAACATTTAAAAAAAAAATTGGGGCGCCTGGGTGGCTCAGTCATTCGAGCGTCCATCTTCAGCTCAGGTCATGATCTCGCAGTTCGTGAGCTCGGGCCATGGAAGGGGCTCTGTGCTGACAGCTCGGAGCCTGGAGCCTGCTTCGGATCCTGCGTCTCCCTCTCTCTCTGCCCCTCCCCCGCTCATGCTCTCCCTTTCACACAAATAAACATTGAAAACACAAATACGCAAAAAATAAAAATAAGTAAGACAGTTGCCAACGTTGAGCTGAGATGATGACAGCCCTGTGAATTCATAAATGCAAACAGAAATTCTCGAAGCCATTCATAGATGCCTAAGGTATATCCTCCAAGATCCCACTGACTTTCGCTTTAAAAGCTCTGTATTGTAACAGAGAGGCACGACTGCACACACGCACCGAGAACAGACACACTCGCAACTAAATGCTGGGAACCTTCGTCCAATCAGGGCTGCTTTCCTGAAATAGGTCATGAAGTTTCCGAACAGGAGAGACGGGCACCCCGAAGCAAATTTATTTAGGTCCTTAGCCCAAGTTTCAAGGAATGTGTTCTTCAGATTAAAAAGAGGTGAGGCCAATCAACTCTAACTCAGACATTAAGACCCATCTACCTGCCTTCTGGGCTACGCCACCCTCTTGGCCGTATTCCTTTGAAACAGGTAGTTTTTATTTTCTCCCTCCTCCCTCAGCCCTGCAAGCTGACGCCTATGCATACTGACGGCTGCGGCTACGTACATCCAGAATTTCTTAGACCCTGGGCTTGACCGACCCCGGGTGTGACTTAGCCCCCTGCCGCAGGGGTTTCCAATCAGGGCCTCATTAAGCTTCGAGGGCAGTGAGGGCGTGAGGTCTCGGGACCAGGTGAACAAACCCCGCGCAGGGGGCCGAGGCTGAGCTGAGCAAGGCAGGCTGGAGGGGGTGGCACCACACCGGACAGCCAACTCCCCGCCCACCCCCCGGCCGGGCACTGCCACCCTTGGGCCACACCTCAGAGCGAGGCTTTCAAACCACAGGCCGCGTCCCCTTGCGGTCCCAGGAAGTCAACGTAGCTGATGCTCGCCAGCATTCAAAACAAAAATGTAAAAACAGCGAACAAGCTAACACCAGTGACTAACAAGAAACAGAACAGGAACGACCAGACTCTCCTGCGTGGTAAGGGTCGGTGTTGTTTAATCAAACTTCTGTGTCAGTTCCTTGTGTGGGAGACGGTGTGTGTTTACCGGCCTGTGATGTCAAATGTTTTCTTTTTGAGCGTGAGTCAGAGTCACGCTTATCAAGACACCCATTCCCCAACCTCCTGCCTCCCCGCAGCTTGGTTTCTTTTCTCAGGCCGGCTTCCCTTCCTAATCAGTCCCTTCACATTGGTTCGAAACCTTCTCCGCCCCGTGCCTTGCTGCATACCCCGGTCGGGAATCCTGAATCCACTCCGAGAGCCTGTTTCCCATTCGTCCATCCAGGCTCCCACGGGCTAACACAGCGACACGTTATGCCATGCGGTTGCCGCTGAACTTGGCACTTGTCCCTGGCCGGCTCCCCGTTAGCTGTGCAACCTTGCCGACGCCTCACTACTTCTCTGAGCTGTGCTTTTCTCCTCCACAAAGTAGGGGAGGGGATGGTCCCCACACACGGGCTCGCGGCGAGGGTTGAGAGAAGTCTGTGCTCCTGGAACATTCTAGGTGCTCAGTAGGTGGTCGCTTTTCTAATCAGGACGTTCTCTTACATAACCGTAGGACGGTGATCAAAGTCAGGAAATTTCACATCAGTGAAATAGAACATGAATGTCTTTAATGGCAGCTTTTTCCCCTCCTCACTGGGGATCCGGTCCGGGCTCACACACAGCGTTTAGCTGTCCTGTCTCTTTAATCTGAAACAACCCTTCTGTTCTTTGTCTTTCGAGGCATTCACATTTCCGAAGGATACAGACCAGCTGGTTTGTAGAACTTCTCTCACTTAGGGTTTGCCTGAAGTCTTCTCATGGTTAGAATCAGATACTTTTGGGTAGGAATGTCTTCGAAGGATGTCGTGTCCTTCTCGATGCCCCTCATAGGAGGCACATGATGTCAACTTGTCCCACTTAATGACAGTAACTGTGATTGCTTGTCGACATGGCTGGCACCAGGTTTCTGGTCTGTAAAACCGACCTTTTCCCTTTTCCCTTTGTTACTAATCAATAACCTGTGGGGAGACCCTGTTTGTTTTGGGTTTTTTAAAAATATTTGTTTTTGAGAGAAAGAGAGACAGCATGAGCAGGGGAGGGGCAGAGAGAGAGAGAGGAAACACAGGATCCGAAGCAGGCTCCAGGCTCTGAGCTGTCAGCACAGAGTCCTACATGGGGCTCGAACTCACGAACTGACAGATCGTGACCCAAGCAGAAGTCGGACGCTTAACGGATTGAGTCACCCAGGAGCCCCTACGGGGACACACTTTAAGACTCAAGGGGCGCCTGGGTGGCTCAGTCGGTTAAGCCTCTGACTTCGGCTCGGGTCATGATCTCACAGCTTGTGAGTTCGAGCCCCGCGTCAAGCTCTGTGCTGACAGCTCAGAGCCTGGAACCTGCCTCAGGTTCTGTGTCTCCCCTCTCTCTCTGCCCCTCCCCTGCTCACGCTTTGTCTCTCAGTAATAAATAAACGTTAAAAAAAATTCCTTAAAAAAAGTCTCAAGTCTTCTGCTCATCAAGCTGTCACCAAATAGCTTTGGCATTTATTGATGATTCTTGCCTGTATCGATTATTTCTCTGATGTCAGCAAAGGAGGTGAATTTCCAACTCTATCTTTCCTTCTAATGTGACTTCTCATGTTTGGGTTCCACCTTCTAGAATAAACCAATGAATGCAATTTCAAAATTTCCACGCTAACAACGTTGAAAATAAAAGCAGCTTCTACACGTGGGCCTGCGGGCTTGTTCTGCCCGACTAGACTCAACATTACAGAGGTGCCGTGTTCTGAGGAGTATGTCCACGTGCCCTTTCAAGGTATGGCTCATGCAGGCAGGCCTGTGGTGTCATTTCGTCTTTAAGAGTCAGCTTAGGGCCTGTCTGCCACCAACCTTCTCACCTGGTGTGGCTGTGATCTTAAAGAGGGGTACAGACCCGAATGGATAAGTCCTTTACCTTCCGTTCAAATCAGATCTTTAATCTCCACTTGGATCTACTAAACATATTATTCATGATCTGGCAGAGAAGGTGCTCGTTATTAGTTCTGCGCGGACAGCAAAGGCTTGAGGGACGGTAGGGGCCGATCCTTTGCGGGTTCCCGACGGACAAGGGATATTTGCCTTGTAGAGGAACAGCAAACACAGCTGGAAGAGTAGGGCACGGGCCTCCACGGAAGAGAGCTTCTGCTCTTTTTCGAAGAACTTCAGATTTGCGCGTTTGACTTCGGTCAGGTGCCCCTGTTTCAACAAACCTTAAACAAACATCACCTGTTCTACTGGTCAAACACCTTCCCAATACCGGTGGGGGTGGGGGCGGGGGCAGGAACAAAAGGCAGGAGAGCTTCAAGAATGTCTGGCCTGCCTCCATTGTCTACCTGGAAAGAATGTCTTCGCCCCAATGCTGCTGTTTGCTTATAACTTGTGCCCTCTCCTATCTTGCGTCTTGAGGTCAGTGCTGAGGCAGCTGTGTCCCTGAACAATGACTCACCCCCGAAGTCGTTTTAAGGACACCCGGACCACGTATTCGTTATGGAAACCAGGGAAAAGTCTGTGGTTTCAGTAGGGGCATATCCTCAAAAGAGTCAGAGGCTCCAATATGTAATTAGAAATAATAAACATTTTCTTCTGTGTTTCGGGGGAAGTAGGAAGGTAGCTGTTGACCTTTTAAAAGTGTTTCTGGGACACCTGGGTGACTTAGTTAAGTGCCTGACTCTTGATTTTTGGCTCAGGTCATGATTGCACGGTTTTGTGAGTTCGAGCCCCGTGTCCGGCTCTGTGCTGATGGCACAGAGGCTGCTTCGGATTCTTTGTCTTTTTCTCTCTCTCTCTCTCTCTCTCTTCCCCCCATCAAAATAAATAAATAAACTTATACTGTTAATTTCCCCAAGACTCTAGTTATTTTCTCTAACCCGGTGACTCTGTGTCTCCCTTGGACTCCATCTGGCTAGACCTCTCTACACGACCGTTGTTTAAAGTCATCCTGTCTGTGAAACTTGTCCTCCTAAGTGGGTCAACGGCATTACTGTGGTTCAAGTCACAGGGCAAGTCAATTGCCCCTTGTTCCTCCTAGCTCCCATCCATTACTTACCAGCGTGGGGGTTCTAATCCAAATGTCCTCCTCTACGAACCTCGGGCTCTGGCCCTAGGTTCAGGATTTTGCTTCTTTCTGTCAAGCTCTCTCTTCATCCCAGTCATCTTCCAAGGCCCAAGTCATTTCACAGTCTCCGAGAGGCCTCCCTAGATCCTTGTGCAGATGAATTCTGCCCCCTTCCCCGCCCCCCCCCCCCAACTACGACATTCTGCTGGTACTTTCTGTGAAGGCCTAGAGCCCGTGCCGAATTAACTAAACCTCTGTTTTCCTCACCAGATTGGAGGCCCTTATCTGGGCTGGGAAGAACAGAACAGATCCTAGCACGGAGCTCTGTGGAGTATGTGCTCGAGAAACGTAAGTTGAGTTGTTTTCTGTAGAATTTACGTACTACATCTAGGAACACTGCCAATGAAAGGTGGAGGGGAGAGCAAGTGTTCTCCACCTCTGGGGTCACAAGCTCATGTGTCTACAGGTGCCCGGCAGGTCATGTAAACGACCGGAGAGGCCAAGCTCTGTCAAGAGGGGAGGCAGCCTTTTCTTGCCTCCAGCCGTTTACCATAAGGAAACATGGACCCAGAGTTGCCAAATCTGATTTCCTGAGAGGAGGCAGAAATAGAGAGATTTAAATATGCAGTCTTAAAGGTTTTAATTATTGGCTAACTCATTAAAAACATGGTAACCTTTTCACTGTAAAACAAAAAAGTAAACTGCCAAAAATAATGCGTCGCTTAATGCGTTATCGTAAGGCAAGCATCCAATTCTCGTAACCATCACCCAGGGCAAGTAATAGAACTTTGCCACCTGCCCCAGGAGCCCCACATGGGCCCCATTCTAGTCTCGACGCCCCCGCATTAATCACTTCCCTACTTTTATACTGATAATTTCCTTTTGCTTCCTTATGGTTTTCTCATCTAGGTGTGCATCCCTAGGTGCTATATTCTTACTAAAAACAAGTTGAGTCTTACTCATTTTTTGAAACTTTTGTCTTCTCATCTACGGCTCGCCCCTCTAGCCCTTCCTTAAGGTTTTTCTGTTGACGTACTTGGGGTATTTGACCTGTAAACTTTCCCACAGTCTGGATTTTGCTGATGTTTACTGAACGGTGTGGCTCAACACGTGGCCTGTATTACCTGCCTCTTGGCAACTGGATCCAAAACGTACTATGCACAATCATCACGTTGCTGACTATACGCATTAAGTGTAGTGACTCCATTGATCCCGTAACATGGGCCACATAGGGATGCTTTAAAGGGAAACAACCAGGCATCCTGCCAGAGACTGATTTGTTTTTAGCCAGATGGTTCTCTGGGTAGGATTTGGCCAAGACACCAGACTCTCCCTCACCAGGTGACCGGGTTTCCTCCAACCCTGGCATATACTGGTTTAAAAGAGAACTCTAGAACCACTTCCCACACATGGGATGACTCTTACTCCCGGTGCCCAAAGTCAGGAAGTTCAAAGGCAAGGGGCGGGAGGGTTCGAGGTATGATGTGAATACAGCCGCAGGGAAAGGGAGTCCGTCCGACAGACACAATCATACACAGGACCTATGTCTTCCACGGGGTAAAAGGGGTAAAATGAACCCGTGTTTGCAGAGAGGCCCTCAGGGTAGCAAGGGCTTGCTGAAAAATCTGACCAGGCATCTGTAAAATCCCCAGAAAGAACACACACACACACACACACACATACACACACCCCACAACACAACGAGGGGGAGAAGGATCTAGACAATAGAACGATGACATTGACCTAAATGTCCTAGATGGGAAAATGTTGTCGCCGTCAATGAAAGGGCCCAGTGAACAAAGCTGAAGTTGTGCATTTGTGGATGTATGTGCTTAATCATTACCATTTAAGCCGCCTGATCATTTCAGGTAAAAGTTTGTCCCTCCTGGTAGATTGCTGCCCGAATAAAACTTTTTGTTACAAGTCCAAGACTAAGAACTCAAACACATAAAGCATAATGACCCTTGATTAGCGGACTAACAACCAGGGAAAAACCTGCCTCTAGGTGAGTTGACCTGTACAGCTTCTGCCCTGGGGGCGCCGCCTCTCCTGTTGAGTGCACATAATGTCTCTTGGCAGGTAATTACCGATTATAACAGCAGGTAGACGCCTCATCTGGCCTCACCCCTCTCTTCTCCTTTCCAGCTTCTTTACTTCTTTGTGAGAGACTCTTTCATTGCTTAGCCTACCTCAGGTCCGCCGGTGATTGGACAGTGAAATGTCTGATTGCACATAGGTGGCTAGGTGAGATTTTCCTCAAAGAACATAGAGTTCAGTATCTGGCAAGAAATGACTTTCATGAGCATGGCTCTCTAATGAACTACTGACCTTCAAGAGAAGCGTTCTCTGAATGAAAATTTGCCTGGTCATCATGCTTTGGGCATTAAAAGATCACATCGTGGGGGCAAAGGCAGAAATATGGTTCTTCCTTACAGAATAATTCCAAATTCCGTATATAGATCCTCCCCTCCCACCCTCCCAGGAGAGGCTATTTCCTCCCCCTGCCCCACCGGGTAAGAGTTTGTGACTCACTCGCAAAGACCCGTGTATGAACAAGGAAAGGGGGAAACGGTGACTTTGTAGCGAAGAAACTTGGCAGACAGCACCTTCAGTAAGCGATGAAGGGTAACACCACCTGTGATGTCCAGTGGATTTTCAGGTACCTTCCCTTAGGTTGTCCCCATAGGAGGGGAGCTTGGCGTCTTCCCCAAAACGCATGGCCCCAGTCTGATGAGAAAAGCATCAGGCCAATCCACGTTGAGGGCCACTGTACAAAATTCAGGACCGGCACTATTGAAAATGGTCAAGGTCATGCAAAACGGGGAGAGGTACGGAAACCATCACAGCCCAGAGGAGGCTAAGGAGACGTGGCGATTAAATGCAGGGTGGTGTCCTGGGTGGCAACCGCCCCTAGGACCGAAAGAGGAGGTTTAATAGAAAAACACGTGAAGTGTGAATGAAGCCTTGCGTTCAGTTCACAGCAACGTACTGTTGTTGGTTTCTCAGTTGTGATGAGTGTACCGTGCTGTTGTAAGAGGTTAACAATGGGAAAAGTCGGGTGTGGGATAAACGGGAACTTTGCCCTCTTTTTTGCAACTTTTCCGTAAATGGAAAATTATTCCAACGTAACGTCTCTTTAAAGAGAGGAGACAAAACCCCAAAAGAGCATCTTCTAGTTGGGTACTGAGTATTCAACATAGATTTATTTTCATAATTCAATATTTCTCATACCTTGTTCTTGCACAGACCAACTGGGCTTTTTTGTTTGTTTGTTTGTTTGTTTGTTTGTTTTCCTTCTATACCGAGATGCCCGGGGTGTATCTCTTCTCTTTTTGAGTTTATTTATTTAAGTAATCTCTACACCCAATGAGGGGCTCGAACCCACCACCCCGAGATCAAGTCATGCCCTTCTGACTGAGCCAGGCACGTGCCCCTCCACCGTTAACATAGTAAAGACCTCCCTTCCATTTGTAATAGTTCACGGCAGGCCGTTTAGTGAATAAAGCGGCTAAAATCAAGACTATGAGGTTTCCCGTGGGCTCGCTGATTCTGTTTAATGCCACAGCCATCATCCCTCTTCCAGTTCTGTCTAGCGAGGTCTTGTGCAAATGTACACTCAATCAGGGTGGGTAAATGCTGTGGTTCCCCTGGGCCCCAGAAAATAACGAAACACACATGTTCTCTAGAAGGCGAGCCAACGGTGCTGTCTTTCCATAGGAAGACCTGCTTGATTATAATTAAAACTTTCATTTGACTATTAAAATTAAAGAACAGCTATAAATTAAGGTAACAATATTAAAACCTCTGGGGGGTGAGTCTAAAAATCCTCTCTGTAATTAGAGAGCTACGAAACTTAAGGAACACTAATTCTTTTCAGCATCAAGGTCTCATTTTGTAAGGAAGCTGGTATTTTGTAAATCACAGCTCTTCCAGGGCTGAGGCCAGATTTTGGTTCTTACCAAGCGTTATTGCCTGAAATACTTTGCCCTTTCTGGGCTAGCCTACCGAGTTAGACTGATCTCTTAGCCTGATTGGATATGTGAGAGTCTGGGTGGTCTCTGTCATGTCACGGCCTTTCTAGATGAGAGTTTCCATCGCCCTACAGTTAGATGTTGGGTTATCAACATTATTTGACTCGTTCGGTTCAAAAAGTTGGGGTTTTTATTGTAATAATGAAAATAATACCTCCTACCACAACCTCTCCTTAAGAAGAGAAGGTATGAGTTATCTTTGAGTGGTAGGCTTGGTTATTCGTGGTGTATATATTCTCCTGCCTACTTGTCGATATTTTCCAAATGTGTGTATGTGTGTGTATAGCGATGTGTCACTTTAAGATCATGGAAAATTAAATAGCTGAAAACGTAACAAGGACAAATACTAACAGATTTTTCATGAAGACTTACCGAGCTAAACAAAGGTGCTATGCTCAGGTGGACCTTAATCTTTCACGTCAGTGAAAATTTTGCCAGCACAGTCTGAAAGTTGAACTTGGCCTTCAGGCCATTCCCTGACTATTTTTTTCCATTTGCCAGTCTTAATATTTGCACTTTGTCTTTATAGATCTTACTCCTCCGTTTTTATCTCTCTCTCTCTCTCTTTTTTTTTTCCATTGGATTAAAACAAACAATGAGCTTTAAAAAGCACATTCCTCATGGTAGATATCTCCAGAGAGTTTAAATTTACTTCAAACCGAAGTCTCGCCAGACCACCCAAGTGGATACCCCTGATTTTTCATTATCCGTCAACACATTACGCTTTGGCGGACACAATCGCATAAAAATGGTGCGGTCAGGCAAAACTAAAACTCTGAATAGCCCGACAGGACAGCACAAAACCATGAAAAACCATTTTTCTATCTGGTTCTAGAAAAATAATTCCTACTTTTTCTTCCTCCCTCCTTCCCTCCTTCCTGCCTTCCTTTCCTTCCCCTTTTGAGGCTTGTAAAAGGCAAAATTATGGATATGGTCATTCGGGTCCTATGAATGGGGACTCTGAGTAAGGCACTGCCATTTGCCGTGTTTCCGCTTAGTTCATGAGATTCCTTTCCTAAGGATATGCAAACACTGTAATCCAGTCTTTTGTATTTTATAGTTATACTTGGGTGTTATTTTTTCTTTTTTTTTACTTTAAAAATTTTTTTTAATGTTTATTTTAGAGAGAGAGAGAGAGTGAGTGTGTGCACATGAGCTGGGGAGGGGCAGAGAGAGAGAGAGGGAGACGGAGAATCTGAAGTGGGCTCTGTAATGTCAATGCAAAGCCTGACATGGGACTCGAACCCACCAACTGTGAGATCGTGACCTGAGCTAAAGTCAGTGGCTCAACTGACTGAGCCACCCAGGTACCCCCTATACTTGTTTATTGTATAACATAATGCCCAGCATGATGTGTCTGAGACTAAAACTGTGTATTTTGTGTTCAGAGTGACGAACGACGAAATGGACATTTGAGTTTGCCCGTGATTATCTTAATTCCCCAGAACCTGGATATGGCTGAGTCCCTTCTGGTTTGATTATCTTGGCTGACGGCCACCAATCATATCTAAGGATTCTGCCATCACGGGATGGTTTTTTCATAATACTGATATGTGTATGTTAAATAGTGTAAAGGACTCTGGTAATATTAACCTAGTGTTTGGGCCTTCAATCGTAGGAACCACACGGTCCATCCCAGGTTTGTGAGTTTATTGTGTAGAGTGAAATGCATGTACAGGACCAGTTCCCCCCCGCCCTTTTTTTAAAATCTTTTAAAAAAGTTTGTAAATTTTTTTAAGTTTATTCATTTCTGAGAGAGAGCGTGGGAGGGGCAGAGAGACAGAGAGAGAGAATCCCAAGCAGGCCCTGTGCTGTCAGCACGGAGCCCGATGCAGGGCTCAAACCTATGAACCGCGAGACCATGACCTGAGCCGAAACAGAGAGTCAGATGCCCCACCAACTAAGCCACCCAGGCACCCCCAGGACCGGTTCTGTTAGCAGAAGTAAAATCGGTGTCCTCTGTGATGATCTGGCATGATTTGTGAACCTGACCCCTGTAAGGACATGTGTCCCAATTTAATATATGTCTATATATATATATATGTGTGTGTGTGTGTGTGTGTATACGTATATATATATATATATATATATATATATATATATGTATGTATATATTTATTTATATATTGCTATTTTTCATCCATATTTTCATTCCAAAAAGAGAAAAAAATCTTTATAATGATTAATACACTAACCCTGATAATATCTCTCTACAAACGGGGAGCCCGCACACTCTGGCCCGAGGGCCACGTATGGCCAGCTGCCTGTGTTTCTACAGTCCGAGAGCTAGGTTGGTATTTACATTTGTAAATGGCTGGAAAGTAGGTCAAAAGAAGAAATACTATGTCTTGGCATGCACAGATTCTAGAAAACCCAAATTTCGGTGTCTGTAAATAAGGTTTGATGGCCGCACTCATTCATTTGTGGCTTGTCCGTGGCTGCTTCCACGTTCAGTGGCAGCCTGGGTAGCTGTGACCGAGACTACCTGGCCCGCAAGACAGAAAAATATTTGCTGGGTGGCCCATTTCAGAAAAAGTGTGCTGCTCCCTGGTAAAGGTAAGGCTCTCTTCAGAAGGAGAACTGAGGCACAGCATAAAATGTGTAGGCACAGAAAATTCGCCACAATGAACGAACCGGCTCGGGGCGTAAGTGAAATGTCTCGTGTGAGTTAATTTCTGATGAAGCATCTTGTATAAGCCGGGAAGCTAAAAATCTGGTGATTAAAAAACAAAACTTAAAGACCGGAACTTTGCATGATGGGCAAGTTTGAAGAACAAAGCCCAAAGATCGAAAGCATTTGAGAAAATAATATTGCCAACGTGTGCCCCTTCTGGACCGCATGCTTCCCTTCCTAAAAGCCGAGCCATACAGCCCTCGGCGATCTCTAACCCTTGCCGACTGGCTGTTGGGTGAGAAACACCCAGCTTTGAGTCTGGTCGGAGTAGGCAGTGATGAGGGTGACCTTTGGATGTCTAGGGTCTCAAAGCAGACCTACTTTGGCGGGGGCGGTGCCATGAAAAGGCTGAGTATGTGTCCTCTCATACATGGCCCCCCCTAGAAGTGCTACAGTCAGGTTCTTAAAAAGCTTGTGTATTCCTTTTATTTTGGACATATTTTAGTCCATTTGAAAGGGGATAGCTATGCTTAGAGTTTCAATACTTGTTAGAACCTCTACAGCAGTGGTGGAGGAGGGGCATGACTAAGAACAGTGGCTATCCTGGGCGCCTGGGGGGGCTCAGTGGGCAGAGCATCCATCCGACTCTTGATTTCAGCTCAGGTCATGATCTCACGGCTCAAGAGTTCGAGCCCCACGTCGGGCTTTGCACCGACGGTGCGGAGCCTGCTTGGGATTCTCTCTCTCTGCCCCTCTCCTGCTCGTCTTCTCTCTTTCTCTCTCTCCCTCAAGATAAATAAACCTCAAAACAAAACAATAGCTATCCATCATTTTTTCCAGTTGGGGTGTGTATGTGTGTCTAGAGTGTTTTACTCGGGGGTCATCTCTTGGCGTAGTAGTTCTTGAATGTCATTTATAAATATGTGTTATTTTTATATATTTGTGCGCTTGAACGTTTTATTGAGAGGCTTATTTGTGTTATCGAGGAGTTTGTACACTCGGCCTAATTTTCTATTGTCGCGTAACAAATCACCACAAATTTAGTGACTTAAAGCAGCACGTCTTTTACGTCACAGATTTCTTCCCTCAGCACTCTGGGAACGGCTTAGCCAGATCCCGGGGTCAGGGTCTCACAAGGCTGAGATCAGGGTGTTGACCGGGGCCGTGTCCTCACCTGGAAGCTTGGACCCCTTCCAAACTCAAGTAGTTGTTGACAGAATTCTTTGTCTGCAAGCTGTAGAACCCGTGGCCGCCTGCTTCTGCAAGGTTATCAGGATCCAGTCTCCAGGATTCAGAGAAGGCCTAGCACCTCTTTCGAAGGATGCCTGATGAAGTCAGGCCGCCCCCTAGGATAATTTCCCTTTTGATTACTTAAAGTCAACTGATTTGGGACATGAATTACACATGCAAAATCCCTTTCACCTTGCCATATGATGTAACGTCATCAAGAGAGTGACCTCCATCACCCTTTCACATAACATGACCTCATCATGGTACGACACCACGGGGCTGAGATCACAGGTGCCATCTTGGGACTTTGGCCGCCCCACTGTGGGCAGGAAAAGCATGGCTCCGGGAGCCACAGGGGGCCATCTTGGAATCCTGGCTCTCACTTACTCGCTGTACAAGTAACTTAACTCTCTCTGTCTCAGTGCTTTTACCAGTACACTGTAGATCATTCTAGCAACATTTTAGCATCCTAGCACCTACCACTTTGGGCTGATGCCAAAATTATTATTTTTTTAATGCCTGTTTATTTTTGAGGGAGGGAGAGAGAGAGAGAGAGCGCGCGTGTGAGTGAGTGGGGGAGGGGCAGAGAGAGAGGGAGACACAGAATCTGAAACAGGCTCCAGGCTGCGAGCCATCAGCACAGAGCCCGACGCAGGGCTCGAACTCACGAACTGTTAGATCACGACCTGAGCCGAAGTCAGACGCTCAACCAACTGAGCCACCCAGGTGCCCCAGTGAATCTTGGCTTTATGAGCACAAAGGGCTCACTCTGGGGATAATGAAGGACAGAGTAGTTCAGAAAACGGTGCTGTAATGCCCCGTGACGTACTGTATGTGAAAGTACTCGCTCCCAACAAACGGTAATGGAATTTGAACCTGGACAGAAGTAAATGTTTAAGAGCTGTCCGTGGATTAATTGACGTGATTATTTTGGTTGTAAAGTCAAATCCTTTGCTTCACCAAATGGCTTCTTTGCCTTTACCGCTGCCCGCAGAGCTACGGGAACGTGACAAACGTTTAATTTGTCACACGGCTCCTCCTCTCTTCCCTGACCTAAGGTAAGCTCTGTTAATATGAAAACAATAGAGTCAGTGCGGAAGGACGTTCGCCAGAGACCTTGATGAAGCATGGTGTGTGGCCAATGGAGAAACACACATATCACACTCAGGACCTGTAGTTTCAGTACTGAAGTACAGTTCCCAGCCACCTCCTGGTTTCAAGTTAAGAAGCCTGCACTTGGCTCTTCCTCTGTGAAGGGGGTAGGGAAGAAAAAAACCACACACACACACACACACACACACACACCCCAAAACCAAAACCAAAAACCAAGAAAGCCCTCCCCAAAACACCGCTCTCGATGGCTCACATCCTTGGAAATAAAAACCCCCAGTTTCCCGTGATTACAGACTTCCTGACAGGCAGGGAAAGCGGTGCGCACCCCCAAGCTCCCCAGCGCGTCTCACAACAATGGGCGCACAGAAATGCACACAAGGGCAGGCTCGTCCCCATTATCCTCTTATTCCCCAGAATGCCTTCTGGCCCGGTGACGCGGGGAGGCCTGCTGGCTGAGGAGCCCTCTTCAGCAGGATGGCTGTGGCCTGGCCGTGGGCGGCCATGGGAAGCCTGGGAGAGGAACGTTCCAGGGAGAGGGGCTGTGCCATAGGTCCAGTAACTCAGTCCCCCCGGAATTCCTGACAAGGCCAGTGCCCTGGGCTCCCAGAGTTCCTATCAGAGTGAATCAGGCAGCTAAGTATTCTCAAATTTTATGGAAGAAGAGGAGAGGGAGAGGGGGACAGAAGGACCTCAACACGGAGCAACATTCTGAGTCAAGACATTGTCAAGTCCTGGCAAACCATGCTTAGCAGCCGAGCCAGATCTTGCTAAATTTCCCACAAAAAAGGAATTTTGTCAGAGGGCAGTAGGAACAAGGGAACCACAGGGTCGGTAGATCACTTTTGGCCTTACTTCAGCACCTCAGTATATAACCTTTCCATTTTTATCTTTAACTAACTGGAGGCAAATTGAATAACAGAGACAACCATCCGGAAGTTTCCAAACCTCCAGGTGTTTGACACTGCGGAATTATATATAGACACAAACTGGGATTTCCATGGGCTCATTATCTTTTTTTTTTTTTTTTAATATTTATTTAAAAAAAATTTTTTTTAACGTTTATTTATTTTTGGGACAGAGAGAGACAGAGCATGAATGGGGGAGGGGCAGAGAGAGAGGGAGACACAGAATCGGAAGCAGGCTCCAGGCTCTGAGCCATCAGCCCAGAGCCCGACGCGGGGCTCGAACTCACGGACTGAGATTGTGACCTGAGCTGAAGTCGGACGCTTAACCGACTGAGCCACCCAGGCACCCCTTAATATTTATTTGAGAGAGAAAGAGAGAGAGAGAGGCAGGGAGAGAGGCAGACCGAGGATCCGAAGCAGCTCTGTGACCTATCGATCGGTTCGCGTCAACTGGAGGAAAAACAAGCAGTCCAACTGCTCTCAGGAAGGCATCATTGGAGCAACTGGTCACAGGCTGTTTTCACGTCTGAACTGTGTTGGGTTTCACCTGCACGATTCTTGCGTGTGCCCGCTCTTCTGTTTCTCCCCGTTCAACACCTCTCGTTTTCTTCGTAGTCCTCAGTGGCAAAACTGGACAGACTACTATTTTCTGAGGGCCTCTTTTTCCTTCTAAACATCCGTGGCATTCTTCTTAAAGGAACAACCGACCTAATACGTGTATCATTTGCCCCACCTACAGCGTTGTTGCCGAGAAGAATCCACGTGGGTGCTGGCCCAGTTTTAGCCTTCTATTTCTGAACTGTTGGAAGCCACTTAAACAGCTGGTCTATGGGGTGGGGGTGGGGTAGGGGGGGACTCCTTAGAGCGCCTTTGGATACCTTCCAGAGAGGGGTATGTTTTAACCAACGCCGCACCATCTCTATGGCTATGATAGTCCCTGGAGTTTTCGGGAAATGATGCTACATCAGAGCCCCACCGTTACTTAAGTGTTTGTTCCCGCGAGTGGCGTAGTCAACGGTGGCCCTCTCTACCGTTTGAAGATGTGTCACGCGGTAGGGTCTCTCTTGACAAAGGCGGCCAGCAAGTGACCCTCTGCTCCGCAGCCACAGCACTTTCCGATTGCTCTGTTCTGCTTGACAGAGGTCAACAGGAAGTGAAAGCTGTTGTGCCCTTCTGGGCTGCTGTTTTTCCAGGCAGAGCAGCAACGTGCGCCTGTACGTTCTTCTAAGGACTTGCTAAGAAAGGGTTGAAGAGAGCAGGCAAGCAGTGTTTGGCTGCCGGTCCTTTGGCTACGACGTGAAAACGGACCGCAAAAAATGACACCGAACGTGCCCTCTGAACTGCGGCGCGGTTGCTGCCGCCACGACTGGCGAGACAAGCCCACGACATTCTAGAAGCATGAGCTCAGCCCAGGAGCCCGGCGCAGCCATTTCCCGAGAACGAAAAAGGGTTGGGGCCACGCGGTAGTGTTTCCTCCTCCTGACCTTTATAGCAGCGAGCCGGGCAGAGACACCACGGAAAGAGAAATCAAGAACCCCGGAGGGTAACCCAATCATTCCCAGACAGACTGCTCATGAACGTCAAGCCTCCAGCGATCAGCGATTTCATCCATGTGTTCTAGCTCTTTCGTAGACTAGGAGGTTAAATACACAAATTTATGTTCAACTTCTCTCTGTACTAGTACCGTCGTGTGATTTTTTTTTTTTTTTAAGACCCCATACAGTGGAGTGATTTTTAAATATCTGGCGCTTAAATCTTCATCAAGCTGGGGGCTTGGGGATTAACTTTCCCTGATTGTGAATGTTGTGTTTTCCTTTTTTTTTTTTTCCTAATGACACGACCTCAGAGATTTTAAACATTTCAGCCACATGTGAGCGCTGAGGGTGACGGAGGCTGCGTTTTATTTACCCCTGTGTCCCAGGCAACCGGAAATGGTTAGCGTTAGGGTTTGTTGACCGCCAGAAGCCTCGGCCCACCTCTCTTTCTGTTCTTCTACTCTGTCTGACCCTCCCGGCTGCTTCTTCTTCTGGGCAGGATCATGTCAGACTTGCTGGGTCAGTAGCACTGCCTGACGTCTGGGATTACATTCAGGAGAAGTGTCGATTGGACATCTCTGAAGTCTTCAGGGTTTTCCCCTGTGTCGGGGGATTTATTGAGAAAATCTGCCTTCAGCTACCATAGCGGCCTGGTAGCTGGGTCCTCCCTTACTTCCTGTCAGCTATTTGCATTTCTAGGGCCCGTTATAGCTACACATTTCAAAGAACCTCCTAAAATGTGAGGGTTCATTTAATCAAACTGGACTTCTCCCTGGTCTCTGGGATGAATGTGACAACGTTTTGCTCATCCCAGAACTGGGAAACGCTGCGTATGCATGCAGTATATGAAGAAATTATTTAGTACAGTAAAAAAAAAAAAAAAAAATCAGATTTTCTTTCTTTTGGGTGGGAAACCGCTCTTTTCAGAGGTTCTGATGATTCTTCCTGCGACCCTCGCTTTATTCACATGTCCTAACTAACCCCCGTTTATCAAGTCAGCAGAGCCATCCACCTGCTTCTTTGCCTCCTTTCCTAACCACTTCTCAGCGTCCAGTGTTGGAGGATGGGGACTAGGCCACCTTCTTCTCTGTCTCGGCGCCGGCCGCCTCGCGCGGCTTCAGAAACTCGTTGTGTGCACGCTGCTCGGTTCATTCTCTTGAGCCCCTTTTGCCTTAGGGAGAGGCACTGCGCCGACCTTTCCAACAGATCTGGGGCTCCGCACCTTGTTTGGCGTTTCAGTATAAAAAGCAGGGCCTCTGACCTCCACCTAGAAAGGATCTGACCAAGTATGCGTAAGGCCACGGCTTCCCGTCTTTGCAGGCTTGGTCCTTTGAAGACCTTTTGCTTTCTTTTCTCACCACTGCAGGGTCTTTCCGTTTCCTGTTGAGCGTAAAGTTTCCGAAGGCCCATTCCTTCCAGAAAGGGACATCAGGGCCGCTTGACTGGACAGGATCAAGGGTCTGGGCCCGCCCCACTGGCTGCTGCAATAGTCAAGTGAAGAAAAAGCGGCCCCGTTAACCACCTTTTCTACGCGTACTTTCATCTTGCTTGCAGATTGTTGGTTTTCTGCTGTCTTTTCATCAGCCTTGACGATCAGCTTGTCAACAAGCTATTCTAAAAATGGTCAAAAGGACTCCATGAATTCTTAGCACGGAAGTGATCTTTTTTTTTTTTTTAAATGTTTCTTTAATTATTTTGAGAGAGAGAGAGAGAAAAAAAAAACGAACGCGTGGGGGAGGGGCAGACAGAGAGAGAAAATCCCAAGCAGGCTTTGCGCTGTCAGCACAGAGCCCGACGCGGGGCTCGAACCCACAAACCGGGAGATCATGACCCGAGCCCAAATCAAGAGTCGGACGCTTAACCGACTCCGCCCCCCCCGCCCTGGGCGGCCCTCAGAAGCCACCCTTTGGATTCTTTTCTGATTATTGCTTTGCTCTTAACACGTGGCTGGTATTAACTAGTTTTGAAAATCTTGGCATCGAACAAACGTCCACCCGGTAGAGTCATTGCCACCTTCCTCAGGGGCCGGTTGTGAGGGGCTTCTTCAGCTAATCGGCAATGACCCCGGAACCTTACCCCCTACCGCAAGGGTCTCCCAGCTAACTCACCTGCCAAACCTCACCGCTGCTTCACCTCTCCGAGCTGCTGGACGGACATTGGATGTAACTCCCCTTAACTGTGGTTGCCTAGCATTGGCCGGGAATCACATGTGTCTCTCCACATAATAAGAATTCTTTGTGGGCCTAGATCCTGGCACGTGGCCTTCTCCAAAACACAAGTGGAGATACTTTTTCACGTTAAATAATGTGCGGGGACCTGCCATTAGCTCCAGGTTGTTTTTGGTTTTGGTTTTGGTTTTTTAACCCGAGTGGTTCTCTGGTGTTGGTGGGGAGTAGCAGGCCAAACAGATCCGGTTCTTTCCAGGCCTCTTTCTGGTCCTTTCCATCTCTAAAGGTCCGTGAGGGATAGGTGAGCTGTGTCATCACGGGTCCTCACTCCCCATCCCTGGCACGCACGCACATCTCCCTACGGGGCTCCCCGGTTTTTAAAGAAAGGCAAGTGGCAAAGGAGACCTGAAACCCACCTAGTTTCACTTCTGACTTAGGGAGTTTTGAATTTCAACGCTTTCGCGTATGAAACAGTGCGTGGGCAGAAGAATCCTACAACGAGAGGCCGGAGATCGGCTGAGCAACGCACAACCTCTTTCTACTGGTGATTCTCTTCTGGAACAAAAACACAGCCCTACTCAAAGCCAAACAAGGGGAAGGAGAAGGAGAAGAAAAAAAAGAACAAGCAGCAGAAGGAAGAGAACTCATCACACTATGTGAGAGGCACCGTTGAGCAAAGAGAAATAGAACATGGAGGCAAGTATGGCCTCAGAGGCCCTTGGCCAACCCACCTACTTCTAATGCTGCCGCACCTGCGTGTATCGGGGTGATTTCTGGGACGGACGTTTTCACGGAGCCTTTGAAGGCAGAGCAGTTCGCTCTGGGTCTCAAGGCTTGGAAAACAAAAACAGTGCTAAGAAAGACAACTGTTGGGACTTAAGGCCACACACAATAGCATCTCGCAAACAGCTCCCTCCGTGGGCGGGGTAACACTCGAGTTGGGCCGTGTGACAAGAATGGACAATGGGGCATCACCACGGCTTCCCACAGCCTCCTACCAAGCAGAGATCCCTGTTACTGAGGGTTCTGAGCACACTGCCTGCAAATAACACGTTTGCAACTTTTAAACTCACGTTGGGGGCCTGACCGACAAATGTGCTCCGGGCAAATGATTATCTACATGATTTCTCATAGGATTTTGTGGAACCAGCTCTTAGATAAAATATGCAAATGAATCAGGGAGTGAGAGAGGTCTGAAATGTTGCTCGGGGAGTGCGGAAAAAAAAGATAGAAATGTTACGCATTTAAATAGGAAAGGACTAATGAGGAAAAACATATGACACTATTACACTGGAATTTTTCCTTTTTTGGCCATTCCTGAAGTTCCATCATTGTCACCAGTCTACTCAAGCTATTCTTCTGACTTTTAATTTTTTTTAGCATTTTATAAAAAGGGAGAGTTTATCAAGGACAACATCTTGTAGGCTTAGAGTATGTGTAACTGGAGTTTTGAAAGGACTTGTTACTTATTTGCCTGTGTCTTTCCAAGCTTTCTTTGGAATTTTTTTTTTTTTTTAAGGGGGAGGGGGGTTAGTTTTCCTGTTTAAATGCTGGACCTCCTGGAGGACATCTGTTTCTCAGAGAATGATAAATAAGGATAGGGGATATGATGCATACGACACATTTTTAAAAAAACATCATCAGGGGCATCTGGGAAGCTCAGTCAGTTAAGTGTCGACTCTTGATTTCGGCTCAGGTCGTGATCTCGCGGTTCGTGGGATCGAGCCCCGTGTCAGCCTCTGCTGGGATTCTGTTTCCCCCTTTCTTTGCACTTCCCTCACTTGCATATTCTGTCTCTCTCTCTCTCTCTCAAAAAGCAAAACAAAACAAAAAAACCTAAACCATCATCAGTTGCGCACAGGTACCTAAAGAAAACACGATGTACGGATTTGGGGGAAAGGGTTCAAGGGAAGTCAGACCCTGGGAGAAAGAAACATAACGTGATAACATACAGCGGTGAATGAAGGGATCTAGCTAGAGAATCAGATGAATAAGAATTGAAAGTAACGTTGATTTTTCTCCTGGACTTAGAAAGTTGGGGGAACAGTTTAGAAACAAACCCTCCAAAGTTCTCTCATGGAGTATTAGACATGGGAAAGATTGATTCCTAACTGATAGCCCAGCTCGCTGGACAGAGCTGAAAGAGAACATGTGCCTGAAACCTGGGGAGTTGGGAGTAACCAAGGGTGGGGGTGGCCTAAATCGTGTTGAGAGCTCCTTCCCCTCCAGATTGCAAGCTTAGACTCCTGCGTGCTAATCCGGGCTGCAGGGGTGACTCAGTCTGTGTCTGCAAATGAAAGCTTTCGTCCTTGGCTGTGAAATAAAAATAGCAGAGTGCGTGCCACGGTGGGGCTTTTCCTCTGCTAGAGCCAGCCCGAAGGCAGCAGTGAGAGCGAGCGGGGACCTAGTTTGGGGCAGACTGTAGAACCAGTCTGCAGGACTCGGGCGGCGCGCAAACCCTGCCTTCGTCGCTCTTCACGTTTGAGCCCTTTGGCTCACTTGCTGCAAGCGTCTGGCCGCCACCAGCCATGACTGACCCCGTCCAAGTGAAGTCATATCCTGGGGCTTCAAAAGGCAGCTCAGGAGGGAAAAGGCAGCCCCCCCCCCCCCCCCACCGTGATTTGGCTGAGCCTGGGAGAACCGGGCTCCCCAAGTCTGTTTGCCAGCTCGGGCTTCTGCAGGAGGAAAATGGTACCACTGGTAATAAGAAACAATTAAAGTGATACCTCTAAGCGGGCAAAAGCTGGGCAATTCTCATCATTTTCAGGGAGGCAAAACGGGTTGTGGTGGACCCAGGCTTTCACAGCTACCTGGGGCTTTGTTTCAATCCGAAACTCTAGAACATTTGGTCTGTATTCTGTGAGGCCCAGCGCGGGTATGTGAGTATGGGCTGGTACGTGGGTGGTGGATGTCTGATTTTGGATTTCAAGGCATGTGCCAAAATCTTTTAGGTTCGGGGCGCCAGGGTGGCTCAGTCGGTTGAGCGTCCGACTTCGGCTCAGGTCACGATCTCGCGGTCCGTGAGTTCGAGCCCCGCGTCGGGCTCTGGGCTGACGGCTCGGAGCCTGGAGCCTGCTTCCGATTCTGTGTCTCCCTCTCTCTCTGCCCCTCCCCTGTTCATGCTCTGTCTCTCTCTGTCTCAAAAATAAATAAACGTTAAAAAAAAAATTAAAAAAAAAAAAAATCTTTTAGGTTGCCCTACTCCTCCCGGGGTCCAGACTTGTTACCACCACCACCCCCCCCCCCCCCACCCCGGGACGGGGGATGGTTATCTACCTTGGAATTGTTGGGATCTTTCTAATGCTCCCAGGACAAATGGAACACTCTGGACCACCAACCCATCATGGCCCAGAGGTTGGACTTCACCCTGGGAATTTTGTTGGTCTCTCTTGTTGAAAGTTGAACCGGGAGAGGTGGTAAATACAGCTGATCTCTCTTATCAGTTACTAGAACGCTTTTCTTGACCCAGATCAGCCATTCAAGGAAAACAAAGACTGCTTCCTTGACCCATATCAGCTCGCATCCTAACAGGTCCCCAGCCCTGGGGGAAGGGAACAGTGAAGGCAAAACACCCTCTTCTTCACCAAATTTTAGTCCCTTCCAGCGTCTCCGGGATGAGGCTTGGGAACAGTCCACCTATCACAGGCCTGAGGTTTCTGCTGAGACTGGTCCCGGCCTGGCAAACACTATGCTTCCAGCAGGAGATTCTGGGAAAACAAAGGGGCGAAAACAAAACAAACAAAAAAAAACCCCTCTTAATTCAAGTGGTCCTTCTCACTTTCACTTTGAATGGCTACATCATTTGTATTTTTAAGTGCCCGCACTTCCAGGCACTGGTGGATGTGAGTGGACACCCACCCACAGGGTCCTTCTAGAGCTCTGTGGAATGAGCCAGGCCCCGGGCAGGGGGGGAGGGATGGAGAGAGATTCGATCCTTTTTTCCTTATTAGGTGACTAACTTTAAAACATTGCAATGTCAAAACAAATAAATACAAAAACACATAAAACATTGCAATGTCTTTAAGGCAAAATGACAGGCTTGTTTTTGCTTGACTCAACTTGTTACGTTGGAATAGTTTTTTTTTTAATGTTTTTTTTTTTTTTTTTTACTTTTGAGAGAGAGCGCGCATGTGCGTGAGTGGGGGAGGGGCAGAGAGGGGGACAGAGGATCCGAAGCAGGCTCCACACTGAGAGCAGACAGCCCGGTGCGGGGCTCGAACTCCTGAACCGTGAGATCATGACCTGAGCCGAAGTGGGACGCTCAGCCGACCGAGCCACCCAGGCGCCCCTGGAATAGTTTTAAATTCTTAAAAAAAGTGCCAAAGACAGTACAGGGCTCCCCTATACTCCTCATCCAGCTTCCCCGAATGTTAACATCTTCCCGTTCCAGCGCGCATTCGTGAAAGCTAAGAACCCGAGCTGAGTGCGGTCGCGTGTCAGGCGAACTTTGGACTCGATTTGGTCAGTTTTTTCCCCATGGATGTGCCTTTTCTAGTCCAGGAGCCAATCCAGGGTACCATGTTGTGCGTAGTAGCATGCTCTTTTCTAGCAAACTCTACTTGAGCTAACCCAGCAGAGTTTCTCACCTGCCTTAACTGAGCAGGACCTTGGCCGGGCCAGCCCTAGGAGACCAGGATGAGTAAGTTCTCAGCACCACCACGGGGGGCACACAGGGTGCTTTGCCAACAGCCCCTCGGGACTGGGGAACACGGGCCTAGCTGTGGCCCGGGCCTCACTGGGGACGCATGTGCGATGCGCCTGGGAGAATCAGAAGTCGTTCCTAGGTAGACACGTCGGCCGGGGAAGGAAGCCTGGGAAGGTTGAGCAGGGCTCTGCCCGATCTGACTTCAGTAGGAAAGGCAAAATACCGGGTGGCACCAAGCTAGCCATTCAAGAGGTAGGTGCTTGGAACGGAGAAATGTCCTGGTCTCCAAAAACGATGAAAGGAGGCGCCCTGACACTGGCCCGGTCGTGTTTGTGCACGTGTGTGCGCGGGTTTGTGTGTGTGCTGGTGAGATTTTCAATCGGGGCTTGTTAGGAAGAAACCCCACCGATCTCCCCTTTCTTTGGCAATGTGGTGGCTGCTCGAGCTATTCGACGTTATGGCAAAGAACCCGCACCCGAAGAAGTGCCTATGTGCCCCAGGCCGAAAGCTCGCGAGAACGCCAGCAGTCCCGTACCATTCCAGCCCCGGGATAGAAAATCGCCCGCTAAATTTTGCCGGTTGTTCACTTTGTCGGTGGCCATCGCCTCGGCTCTCTCCTCACCCTCCTGGTGCTCGCTGTCCACACAGCAGAGCTTTGACTAGTGGAGCGAGAGTCCACTTCCCCCACCAGCCAGATGGCGGCAGGCAAATGGGGCTGTGGGACTGACGCCACACAGCCTCCGCTCCGTCCCCAGAGATCACGGGGTGTCCCGGGGAGGGACCGAACACCGGGTTGAAAGCTGTGCTCTCCAAAAGCAGGGCACCCACCGCTGTCAGGAGAAATTGCAATGTCGGCCCGTAGGATGTCAGGTAGGGGTCAGAGTGTTCCCAAGCTCCGCCTTCCATAATCAAAGCTTAACTTCTGTTCTCCCATGAGAATTTGCTCTCTTGAGGCAAAGAAGGCCACATCGTAGCATCCGTGCTCTTCCGGTCTGTCTGCCCCAACACTGCCAGCCCGGCCGGGAGGGGACGTAGGGTGGGGGCGGGGCTGCTGCCTCAGAGCAGCCCACACTGGGACCCCGAGGGCTGTCGTGAGGCCTGCTGGCCAGCTTAAGTTAAAGGCAAGAAAAGAGGGCCAGACTCCGTCCATGGAGGGCCGCCCCCAGACTCCCGGGGGGGTTGAAAAGGCAGGCTCTGTAAATGAGAACAGTGCCACCTGCATTGTCTATCTCGCAGGGCTCTAGTAAGATCCTGAAAACAAACGAACGTAGGGTACATCGCCCGCTATAACAGCACTCAACAATGCGTGGCCATCCTTCATATGACTTCATGTATCCTAAACGAGCACTTTCCTGCCTTTGAATTCCTAGCAACCGTGAGGGTCTTACTACAGTAAAAAGAGAGCAACCCTTATGCTACAAAGAAAGATAAATAGCACACCTCTCGTGGCAGAGAGGATAAGGGCTGTGCAAAGATGCCCGTGTCCTAAGCTCTGGGACAAAGGGGACTTTGTTTGTTTCCTTTTTTTAAAGATTTTATTTTTAAGTAATCTCCACACCCAACGCGGGGCTCGAACTCACGCTCTGCTGGGCCAGCGCGGCGCCCCTAAGGCGACTTTAGGTTGCCGATGGAATTAAGGCTGCTAATCGGAAGAACTTGAAATAGAGCGACTGTCACCGAGGATTGGGACACGCCCGATGTCATGGGGGGGGGGGGGGCCTTAAACGTGGAAGCCGAAGGAGTGACTGCGGAGGACAGAACCCTAACCCTCTAACCCTAACCCGGACTCTCACCCTCCAGAAAGCAATGTCAGCTCTCCGATCCCGCGGTCTTAGCCCGGTGAGATCCACGTCAGACTTCTGACACACAGATCTGTAAGAGAGCAGATTTACGTTGCTTTAAGCCAAGGCGTTTGTGGCACATAGGAAACTGACACACCTGTCATTAGGCACGCCAGGGTAACAGACGAATTGGTATTTTCCCCCATTTGCCTGGCATGAGCCCTGGTTGCTCAGCCAGAACAGCTACTTGCAGAACTCCTTTGACGCTTTCTATTACGTTCGCAAAGATTTATACACAAAATACTCTTGCCTGGTTCAGGCTCCCCAGCTTGGTTTTGGACCGGGCGCGCCCGGGGTCAATTACAAGGGAAATTCCGGACTCGGGGACAAAGTGATGTTGATAAAGTCCAACACAAAATATTTACAGAAGCAAGCCTGGGGCCATGGAGTGGGGGGGGGGGGGGGGCTTTCCCCTGTGAAGTCAGGTTTTCTCTGGGAACGACGGGGAGGGCATGCTTTGCTGGGCTCTGCACCTAAAATGCGGGAGGGGTAGATGATAGCCGGTTCACACCGCCTGACCCCCCCCCCCCTCCCCGGAGGAGGGCAGAGGGGGTGAGGCGAACCCGCATTCCCAAGCGATCATCTGTAAAAGGATCTGGAAGGACGGAGAGGGAAGTTCTGAGGCCCCTCTAAAAGGGAAGGAAGGGCTCTATGTACTGGCCGCGGATCGTACTTCCTGTTGTGCAGCCGAGCGAGCGCTGTTTCATAACGGCCGGGGGGCTGCGGGGCCCTGTGCTACAAGGAGGAAGCGGCAGCCTTGGTTCCTCCATGTTACACAAGCGCCAGGCCTCAGCCGCGCGGTGAAATGGACGCAGGCGGAAGAACGGAGCGCTTGCACTTGCTTTCGCCGACACGACAGAGCTGGGTTTTTTCAGTTGCAGAAGCACCTTCTCGTAGGCAACCCTACGGACCGCCCAGGGGATCCTTTCTTCTTGTGCCGGCTCTTTGCTCGCCTGGAGATGAAAAGAGCCCAGAGGGATAAGGTGGGGGTGGGGGGAGGGGGCCGCAGCACGGAGGCATCAGCTGTCGCCGCACCGCCAGGAGCTCCAAAAGCCAGCACGGCCTGTGAAAGAAGGAATCAGGGTCACGTCTCTGTTCTACAGCTTTGCCATACATGCCACGAAGGCTGCTTTTGCAGCAGGTTTCAGCCAAGGGATTGGGAAACGACATCCGAAGGGTGATAGGATGTGTCCTGTATGAGTGCCCCGCCCCCGCCCCCCTGGGGGCTGCCGGCACACAGGGAAAACACAGTGAGACACTGCAGAGACCCCCCTCCCCCCCCCCCCATAGCTTTTTGGCTGAATGCTCAAAAACCTAGATTTTTCACATCTGTTGGCGACAGAGGTGCGGAACCGGGAGAGTCACTCCAGGGGAGGAAGGCCCACAGGCCCGGGAACCGGCCCCCACCAACACGTGGTGTCATTTGTACCCAGCATTCATCAGGGCTTTCCATCTCGTCCGGCCAGCTGCTTTTCCAGCCTGCTTCCCCATGACAAGCCTTCCAGAAGCTTCTGCGTCGGCCCCACTGGGCCCTGAGAACTTGCCCGTCTCTTTCCCTGGACTCCTACGTTTCCCCCGCTCATATCTGCCCTTCTGCCCATCCATTCTACTGAGAGTTCTTCTGTTTCTCTGCGAAAACTTCCTTCTTCCTGTGAGCTCACACAACTAAAAGTCACAGGTTTTTTGTTTTTGGGGGTTTGGGGGTTGTTTTTTTTTTTTTTTTAATTATTTGAAGGGACTTTAGATATCTTGCCTGTGTTACAAATGGAAAAATCTGGACCAGAAAAGTTGCACGGTTTGACAATCTTATTCAACTCTGTGCTTGGAAAACATGAACTGAAGTCCGGGTTTTCAACTCACTTACCACTGAGCCCTACTAAATACTGGGGACACCACTCTTCTAGCAAATGAAAGTTTGTGCGACTGTATTCTTTCCTCTGTAGTTGCTTAGCCTTTGGGGTTTGGTTTCTGATCCCTCCATTTGATTCTACGGGCTCCAAGGCAGGGATCCGAGGTAAGCTCTGTATTCCCAAAGAGATCTCTCAATCCAAATCACGGATCCCTGATGCTGTCGAGAATCTCTGGCATAAATGTTTATTGACATTCGTATCGATTCAGTGATCAGGTGGCTTTTCCCCTTCCAGCGCAAACGTCTATGAAAGGCGGGCTGTTTCCCTCCACTGCAGGGTCTGGGGTTGGGGTACAGATCTCAAGCGTGCCCCCCCCCATTGTGAACTCTGGCTGTTTTCATCACAGTACATGACATTCTGGACTTCCCCCCCCAAGACTCTGGTTCCATCTCAAAGCCCTGTCCTTAGCATTCCCCACACGGACCACACTGGAAGTGATACCATAGGCTCAGTTTTCATGCAGAGATGCGGTATATGAGGAAGTAAAAAAAAAAAAAAAAAAAAGGCAAGGGGAAAACAGGGCTGCTTTGTTCCCTTTAATGTCAGGTTTGGTGGGTTGCAGAGTTTGGGGCAGGCTTTGGAGGCCAACAAATGACACCATACTGCCTCTTCCGTATTCTCCAGGGAACGTGGCTACTGAATTCCTTTTGCAAAGGAACGTGGGACAGTTTCAGCTTAGCGTTTCAACTAATTGCATAGTATCACGGCCTTTCACAGCCCGGATTTAAACTTCTGGGTCTTTCGACGCAAGCTCGTGGTAAAATGAAATATCGCTCTTGCCGGGTCATTCGCGTATTCTAGGCACTATGGAAATACTGATCTACGGTTTTCAGCATTGCCAGGCGGAAAACCTTGGTCAAGCCTCTTGGGGATGCCTCCCTCCCGCTGCCTAAGTCAGGCCCCGCTTCCCACCTCTGCGCACAAATATTTCCTCCCCGTAACGTTAGAGAGAGAAGGTCGGATTACATGGCAAACACCTATCAGTTCCCACCTCCTAAGCAGCTCCTTTTTTCTTGGTGCCCTGTGGTAGGTGGGGGAGGGACGGGGAGTCCGACTTGGTGTCAGATTTGAGTTCCAACAGCAGGGATCCTGCTTCCTGGCTGTGTGGAGTTAAGTGAGTGCACGTCTCCAAGCCTCAGTTTCCTCATCTCTAAAATGGAAACGATAAGGCCAGTCTCAAGGGGTCGTTGAGAGCGTTAATGAGGTCATGGGCGAGACGCACCCTGTGCAGTGCCTGGCACACGGTGGGGCACTGAATGCCTTCAGGTGTTGTTCTTGCCATCATGACTGTGGTAATAACAGTATCTTTCGCGAGGTTAACAAACAAAAAGGGGGTGCCCGGGTGGCTCAGTCAGTTAAGCGTCCGACTCTTGATTCCGACTCAGGTCGTGATCTCACGGTTTGGTTCCCGAGCTCGAGCCCCTCGCGGGGCTCCGTGCCTATAGCGCGGGGCCGGCCTGGGATTCTCTCTCCCTCTCTTTGTGCCTCCCCCCCTCACGCCATCTCTCGCTCCCCCTCAAAATAAATAAAGAAACACTTAAAAATAATAATACAAAATAAACAGAACCGGTCGGGTGAATCCTTACAATGCCATGTTAAAACCCTAGCAGATAGTAAGGGCCGTTCCTTGCCATCAGTCTGCTAGTCCTTCCTGTTCCACTTCGGGGCCCAAGTTATCCGCATTTTTATTGTGTAATTTGGCTTTGGTCCACCTTCCGCCGTATTCCATGTTGTTCTGTATTCCACAGAACCTGACACAAGGCCATATGTATGGTAGTGCATTATAAAACATATAACAGAGAGAACTGATTATTTTTTATTTCACCAACCAGTTTACTATGCCACGTAATCAGGATGACAATGTCCACCATGCCGACCAGTGCTCTGGTCTGGGGACGATGGACGGGGATGGCTCACAGTCACGTTCTGAGCAGCAACCTGCCCCCCGCCCCCCAATTCTGTGTTGTCAACACTGGGGAGAGCTTTCGGTTCTACGCGCGCAGGACCCAAGCCGTTCAGGGGCTGCTGGGAACCGGACCTGGAAGGGACACAGAGGTTGAGCAGAACAAACTAGGTCCCTCTTGCTGAGCAGCTGACGCCTGCCATTTCCCACAATCCTCCCAGCCATTGTCAAGGCAAGAAGCTGTGTCCTCCATTTTAATGAAGAAATGGGGATCCAGAAAGATTGAGTAACCTTGTCAGAATCGAGCCGGGCTCTCTGACTCGACGGCCATGTGCTTCCCCACCATGCTGCCCGGACTCCCCAGCGGTATGGGCGGGCCTCCCTGGCCCATGCCCAGGAAGCACGCTTCGCTTTCTGAATTACTCACTGCTCTCTGAGGCATCTTGGACAACTGGATGACAGCTTTCACACATGTTTTCATCTCTCTCCTGCCTCCCTGGGCGTGTCAGGAAGTCATTCGCTGCACGCTTTCCAGAATGATAGGCTTGAGGCAGACTTTCAAATTATGAGGCTCGTTTGAACGGAATTAAATGTCCCGCCTGATGTCTTCCACGGGGCCTTGAACCCATCTCCAATAAGGATCTTTCTGATTGAATCTGGTTTTAAGAAATGTACTTTCGCTTAACTCGCCTTCAGTAGCCCCCCCCCCACCCCCACCCCCCTGTCCTGCTACTGCGACTTGGAAGAAAATTGGTGTAAGGAATCAGAGACCGCTCCTTGTAGTGAATACACTTGGAATTTCCCCACAAACACAGACTCCCATGACAACCAAACAAAAAGCGAAAAGGAAGGAGAAACTCACTATCTTAAAGCCGCCAGCTGTAATTCCTTTCTGCTACAAACTGTGGTACAACATAGATTCTATTTAAATGTTTGTTATTTTTACGGCTGACGGAATAGACACTGAGCTTACAAGTCCTTTCTGTTGTTCTGTTTTGCCTCTGAACTGGTGCGGAGAAATCGCTCCCCAATGAGTGAATCGATGCATCGATTTGATAAATCTGACCCATCCACCTAGCCCACCCGGTCAAGAATCATTTTGACAATTTCCACTCTCTCCCCCTCTCCCCCAGGCTGTCTGGACTGGCGTACCTCTCTGTGGCTCAGCGAGGAAGCACTCGATATGGTGTAGGCCAAAATAATCCACCTGTTTCTGGCTTTCCCCTAAAAGTAACTCGCGCTTGAACATCACTGATGACAGCTGAACCTTCTGTTCTAAAAGGAATTGTACACGTATTTAGCTCTATGAGGTTTACTTCCCAGCCACGCCATTAGCCAGGTCTATGTACGGATGTAATTCACGTTCACAACTCTGCGGCCAAGAAAGGTTCGATTTTATGTGTCATCGTCACTTTCATTTGTCTCATTAGAGCCTCTAAGCTGGGAGGCTGGGTGACGAACTCGGCAAGCTGATCGCCCCCGCCCCCGTGATGGTTCCTTTCTCTGTAAGAGGAGATAAGGTTTTCCTGTGCAGTAAACTCTCCAGATATGCTTATCCCCGGGTACTTTAAAAATCAGAGCTGGGGCGCGTTTTTCTCCACCGAATGAGCCCGTGACAGATCAGTAGCTAGAATGACTCCCAGCCAATCCTGGGATAATTCCTTTCTTCTTGAGCAGAGGCTTTCAATGCCCCGGGGCTCCCCTCCCTCTTATCAGAAGACACCATGCAGTGTGCAATAGGTTTTAATTAACTCACTAAAGGTGCTGGCCCTTTAATTCTCTGCATGATGTTGTGTGTGTTCTAGCCTAAGACACACAGCTCCTCCCCACGTTTCTCTCTTCAGGGAGGCGATTCTGCGCAAAGGTTCCCCACAAGCATTTGTACGGTCTCTGAGTGTAGTAGGAGAAAGTTTACTGAAAGCCCAAGTAAAGGACATTAGCCAGATAAACTGTGGTAGAACAAACTGGGATATTAAGCATCTGTTTAACACGAGGTGTCTAAAAGTATCCGAATATTATGGAAAGTGTCCAGTGCGACAGTGAGCGTCCTTGTGTGGGATCACGTGCACTTACGCAAGAAATTCTTTAAGACACATTTCCAGGAGTAGAATTGCTCATTTCCAACGTTTGATTGGTCTTCATTTAATATAGTGAGGCGGCGGGGGCGGGGAATCTTCAGAAAAAAAACCCGTACACACTTCTGATCCCACAGTGGTCATCAGTTGGATGGGACAAGACAATAATCGATTTCCAAGGGACCATTTTTAATCCATCCATCTGGGTCTAGGGACATGCTAGAATGCTGTGCTAGAAACTCCAAACCCTCTATAAAATAGGCCATCAGCTGTGCTAATAAGCCCCTTGCATCCATTAGTTGATTTATAGACCTTCAACAAGTATTTACTGAGCATGTGGGTCAAGTATCCGTTAGGGACTCATGTATGAATTAAGACGCTTCAAGGATGCTCGAGGAATTTGGGAGAGACCCTGCAATTCTGTGTTGAACGTGTATCTGCGTGTATGCAGGACTCCTAGATAGTGGGGGGCTGGGGTTGAGCCAGCCATGAGAGAATCAGAAAGACAAGACGTCCTAGGCTGGGAGGCAGCAAGGGCAAAGGCCCTGGGCGGGCAGAGTGGGGGGGCCAGGAGGAGGGCGGGAGGCCACCCTCTGTGTTGCAGGGGGAGAGAGGAGATCTATGCTGTCTGCTGGGGTGTCACAGGTGCGAGAAAGCAGCCCACGGGCCTCATACTGTTGCCATCTGACTTTCACAGCGTGGACAGCCAATGGAAGGATCGAAGCAGGGAACTGAAGCGATCTGAGGATTCGTAATGAAAATATAATAGTACATCTAGCATGATCCTTCTGGAGATGTCCTCCTTCTAATGAGTTTGGGAAAGAGGCCTCGGGCTGGAGGCAGACGGGAGCCTCGACCGGGCAGAGAGGACCATGTAGCAAGGGAGGAATGAGGAGCTCTGGGTACTGTGTGCCTGTGCGGGGGGGGGGGGGGGGGGGGGGGGGCAAAGTCTGAGTCCACCCTCTGTGTTTGCTTTGCTCTGGGGCCACCACGGCCCGCCCTTTGGCCAAGATAAGAGACGAGTGGCTTGAAAAGAAGCCTCCTAGTCCCCAGCAGCTTGTTTATTTGAAATGGGAAGTTCCTTGGAATGGGGCTTGCCCGCCACCTGCGAGGTCAGTCTCCGGGTCGGATCAGGATTCACCAGGCTCTCGTGGGCACTAGCCCCCGCGGCGTCCCTTCTGTCCCCTACCGTCCCCTTCTGCGTTAGCCCTTCTGTAAGGCCGGGCAGCGTCCGCTCTTCTCGGCCCGGATCGCACGGAGCTTGGGCACCACGTTCGGTGCCCCGACTCCAGACCCCCGACCCGAATCCTGCTCTGAAGCCGGTTCTCCGACGAAGTCATGGTGGACCCATTCGGTCACTGGGAAGGGAAGCCAGTGACAGCAGAGACTTTGTGTCAAGTAAACACAGCAATAGGCTCTTAACGGAGGAACACGTCTTTCCTCTTTAGCCAGTTGTTTTGTTGTGTGCAGGGAGCCCGGAGCCGTCCAGGGGACACCATTCCGCGGCTCCGTCCTTCCCGGGCCTCCGTGGGCCCAGGCTCGTTCGCGCTGTTTTCTCTGGCGACGCGCCACAACCTGACAGGTCAGAGTTGCGGAAAATCAGAGAAAAGGGGAGTCCGGAGTACGCGTGTCAAACAAGCTCCTCGCCGCACCCCCGGGAAAGAATGGGCCCGTGGGCCCCACGCGAAGAGAGGGTGCGCACACAGCACCAGGACGGGGAGGGATGCGCAAGGCCCCGGGGGCCCTTAGGGCTCCCCGAACGGTGGCGGGCGACGGGACGGACGCAAATATCAAATCTCCCCAACCGGGGGGGGGGGGGGGGGGGGATCAGCCAGCTGTTTCCCTGTTTGGCCTTTGCCTTTCTCAACGGGGGGCATGGCCTTCAAGGGGTGCACCGGGTCCCCTCAGTGCGCCCGGGAGGGTCCTTCCCCATTCCTTCCTGATCATTCTCTCCCCGCCCAGGGGCGAACAGGAGGATACCCTGTGACTATTTCCGGTCTCACAATGGGCATGACTGTTTTGTCGCCTGGGCCTGCACATCTGGGGGAAATGCCTGTTTTCCTTTGAATTCAATAGGCAGCTAATGACTTTCCCATTCCTCTGGGCCTCTCCGAGCTCTGATGGCACGGCCACTGATGGCTCGTGCAAATATAAAGCAGTCGGGTACACTTCCTTCCATTGCAAAAGGAGACTTTCAGAACCCATCGCAGATGGGTGGTCTTGTATGAAGATTTGGTTGAATGCTAAAAATAATTTAGAGATGTGTGTGTGTGTATGTAAAGAAAACTTTATTTTAATTTTTAAAAAATGTTTATTTTTGAGAGATAGAGATAGAGACAGGGTGTGAGCAGGGAAGGAGCAGAGACAGAGAGAGGGACACAAAGAATCCGAAGCAGGCTCCAGACTCCGAGCTGTCAACACAGAACCCAACATGGGCCTGGAACTCACGGACCGTTGAGATCATGACCTGAGCCGAAGTCTGACGTTTCTCGGACTGAGCCCCCCTGGGCGTCCCAAGGGAACTTTATTGACATGAAGCCATGGACGCTGGGAGTGGGTCCGCTCACCAGGAAAAAGGGTAATCTCTTCTGTCCGTTAAGTGTCACATTTAGAAAAGCCTGGGTTGGCAGGAGAGATAGTTAGCTTCACCCCTCACTTCGGCCTCTTCGAGAATGTTCTTTTTTAACAACAAAAGAGTGCGCAGATCACATAGCACAGCAGGTCACAGGAGTCACCCTTGCCACGTTCTGTAGGCCGTTTCATAAAAGAGAAACAGCGATTTATTTTAAGAATAAATACAGAAAACCATTTTATCTACAAAGCAATTCCATCTGGACTGCAGCCAGCAAGGACTAGTCAGGCTCCTAGTAAGTGGTTAGTGGCACAAGCAGACTCGAACGCAAGAACTTCAATCACTTAGACGCATGTTTGATCCTCTGGAAGAAAGCTGAAGAAAATCCATGACCTAAATCTCTGAAGCCGGGTATTTCCAAGGAAACTACCCAACTTCCCAACTGTCTTAGATTTAACACAATTAACGAAATGCCTGACAGGCCCCACAGTTCTTTGTGTAATTAGATCGGTACCAGTAAAAGTCATCAGCCTCTGAGATTTATATCTTTTTCCAGCCAAGACCCCTTAGGCTTAGTAACACATCCAAGTGGAAAGAAGAGGAAATCAAAACCCAGAAAACAAACAAAAACAAACCAAACTACTGATGCAATTAAGAGCCTAGGATTTTTCCCGAAGGCAAACAGGGAATTCGCACCACCAGGGAGACTGTCGGCGACCTGCCTTTACTCTGCGTGGGCACGATTCATTCTTGATGTTTTAATAAACATGGGCGGGGAGCAGTAAAGTCCTTATGTTTTAATAAAACGCAGGTCAGTATCATCGGCCTCATTTTACAGATAAAGAAACTGAGGTTCTGAGAGTCACCGGCAGTCTTGAAGTTGAGAAGATTGTAAGGCCAGGACCCAAACCTAGGACCTGGGACTCTGTGTTCTCTCCTTAACTGGTACACCTTAACGGGCCTCACCGGGGAAAGATTTCACATTATCATTTCACATAGAATTTTTATAATTTTTTTTAATGTTTATTTATTTTTGAGACAGAGAGCGTGAACAGGGGAGGGGCAGAGAGAGAGGGAGACACAGAACCCGAAGCGGGCTCCGAGCTGTCAGCACAGAGCCCGACGCGGGGCTCGAACCCACGAACTGTGAGATCATGACCTGAGCCGAAGTCGGACGCCTAACCGAGTGAGCCCCCCCAGGCGCCCCTCACATATAGTTTTTAAAAAGTGGAGTTGGGGGCGGGCAATGAAACTATGACCCAAGCGTATCTAAGACAGCTCACTGGCATAGCAGGTCATGAAATGACTAGGGCATAGACGTGAACTAGTCAACTAAAACGCACATGGGACTGGCCCAGACACCATTGATGGCATCATCTGGAGAAACGTTGAAGCCTATCAAGAAACGATGCCAAGCAGAAAAGTGGTATGTCACACAGCGATCAATATCTTGTGTTCCTTCTCACATGAAGTAGTGATTCCTACGTACGACATATTTCTTTGTTTTGGCAACGATTTGTAGGTTGAAAGAGAAAAACCCTACTCCATAGATTTTAAGATAAGCTTATGGAGAGGAGAACGGGAGTTGGAAGGTGGATGCCTAGCAGCTTGGAAGACAGGATCAGGATTGGAAAGAGATCAGAGGAAATTGAAAAAGGATTCATAGACGGGGGCACCTGGGTGGCTCAGTGGGTGAAGCGTCCGACTCTTGATCTCGGCTCAGGTCATGATCTCATGGTTCATGGGATCCTCACATCGGGTTCTGCCCTGGCAGCGCAGAGCCTGCTTGGGATTCTCTCTCTCTCCCTCTCTCTCTCTGCCCCTCCACTCACACGCTCTCTCTCAAAATAAATAAAAATAAACTTAAAAAAAAAAAAGGATTCAAAAAAAGCATGCAACAAATACTTGTTGAGTGAGCAATCAAAATGCAAGGCGGTTCTTCTGGCAAAATGGAGGTAGAGAAGTAGGTCATAAAGCAAACGGTCCCTGAATCATAGTTACGGTTCCTTTGCTTCTGAAACAGAAACCAAACTATATCATAACAAGCAGAGATGTCCTCGGTAACACCAGCTCATCGAGTGGCTATCTGGTTAATGCTGAAATTCCCATGAGGTGGAGACCAGGAAAACGAGAATCAGAATGGTCACCTGCCTGTTGGGCACTCAGAGGCTAGCTCTTGACTGGCGCGTGAAAATGTACTCCTTTCGCGTGTTTCGGCTTTATTGAGGAGTAATTGACATATAGTGAACTGCATGTATTAAAAGTGTGCGATATGGTGAGTGTTGATTTACATGCACACCTGGTAAGATAATGAACGTATCCATCATCCCTAAAAGTTTCCTCGAGCCCGACTATAATCCCTCACCCTCTACCCTCATTGCCAGGCAACCACTGACCCGCTTTGTTCCTACTGATTGTATTTTATAGACTTCTTTTATAAAAAGGAAATCATACAATAGATCCCCTTTTGAGTCTGGCCTCTTTCACTCAGCGTAAGTATCTCCACAGCCATCGTGTTTCACCTGTCAATATTTCCTTTCTCTATTCCCTGGTAGGACCCTATTCCCTATGGTTTATCTTTCGAGGCTTAGTGATTACTTCCCTGGATAGATTATTCAGCTGACACATTCTTACCGCCTTTATTCACGTTTTTGTTGTTTGACTCACCATAAATACCCACATCGATTTACTTCAAGATTTGCTTTTAAAGGTCTCAGGAGGATTCCATGCGAGCTCATTCATTCACTTGTTTAACTATGCAGCCAAGATTGAGCCTTTACTGGTGTTAAAAGAGAAACTGAGGCACATGAAAAACGCAAGTTGATTTGAGCAAACATCGATGTGGCAGCGGGGGCAGCGCCGGGCCGGCTGTGGTGAGGGGCGCGTCGTGGACGGGGGTGCCGCTCAGGGAGAGATTATATAGAGAAAAGGCAGAAGCGAAGGAAGGAAATGATTGATTGGCTATCGCTTCAAGCCTAGTTGGCTGTCGGGGACTGGTTGTTTTGGGGTTTCAGCTCGCGAACCTTGAGGCGTTTGCAGGCTTGCATTTGGGTTCGCTTACCTAGGCCTCCACGGTATTAGAGCCTCCTGGGCCTGCCGACCTCTTTATTCGGTACTGAAGAAGACAGACGTGAATCCCTCACAATCCAATGAGAGGAGATAGCCAAAGAGTTGAGATGCGGAGAGGAGATGCGAGCAAAGAGTTTGTAGTACGTTAGAAGCTAAGATGTGCCATTTAGAAAGAAGGGAGCAGGGTAAAGGGCCATCAGATGCCACGCTGAGGATGCGGCTCGACTCGGACCACCTCCCACGAATCCAACCGGACGTGGTCTCTGGTGGGCTTTTTCACGGTGTCCGCGCCACGAGACTGCACGGAAATCAGCCCCCAGGGGGGACTGCAAGCCAGGCTGCCGCGATGATGGCAGGAGTCAGCGAGGCGATCGTCCCATGCGGGGCTTCTGGGACCCCCCTGGAGGAGAAAAGCCGGGGAGTGGGAAACGAGGAGGGGGTGGGGGGGGGGGGGAGAGCATCATCCAGAAAGTCAAAGCTTGTCCCGTGATGGTGGCCCGTGTCTCCTTTCGGTTCCAGAGAGAAACCTGGACCCAGGAACGTGTGTGCGTGGCCGATGCCAAGCCCTCAGCTGTTTGGCGTGGGGCAGGGAGGGAACGAGGCAGAGCCGACTGCCAGTTGAGCCCAGCCGAGATGTCTTGCTCAAACGCTGAGGAAGCAGGGCCCCAAGTCCGTAACCGAAGAATGTTGGACGCTTCCCCAGCCGCACAAATGGTTTTGCATTTAAGCTTAGGTAGGTTTGAGGGAGGAGCGTGAGAGGGTTTCTGTGTAGCCGGAGGAAGAGAACCCTCTGGGCCTGACTTCGGCGCTTTCACACCAGTGACACCTGGCGCCCGGCCAAGGCAGCCTGAACTTTCTGAGAAACTTCATTTCCTGTTCCCACTGCCTGTGCTGCCTGGAGGGTTGGGGTGACCGAGGCAGGGGAGTGGGCTGCGGGTTAGATGAAAAGCAGGGGGGGGTGGGACCTGTCTGCTCTGACATGGCTTGGCAATTCTCGCCGGGGCAACTGTAAAAATAAAACTTTGTGCTGCAGAAACTTGGTCCTTTCGGCGGCGAACTTCACTCGTCAGGGTCTTAAGAGGCTTTGGGGAAGACGAAGTTTCGGGTTTTGTTTTGCTTTAGAGCCATTTAGAACAAAACTACTGACTCAAAGCTCAGCGCCGGCCTTACCGCCAACCTAGTTCGAGCCTTGCGTTCAGAGGCACTGGGTGACAGTGGCGGTCGGGGGCGCTGGGGGGATGCGAACAGGATCCACGCACGTCTCCTGACCCCAAACAGAGTGCGGGTTCCCCCACGGATGGTAGGAAAGTGCAATTCCAAATACCAGGCCTTGGCGAGTTTTGCGGGACGTTAAGTTGTATCTCACAAGCCGACTTAAAAAAAAAAAAGGTGCGCCGACCCGTCCAGAGCTTCTAATAGGGCCGTGCAAATTTCACTTCCCGGTGAAATTAATCACTCTTGGTGTAGAGAGGCCTTTAGAACTGCGCCAGTTCCTGCTTGAGGTTCCGGACCGAAAAACAAAACAGGGCCGCGCGGTGATGGGAAAGGGACTGTTGGTATGCTCTTCGGCTTCCTGGCTAATTACGAGGCCTTCATGACATTCAAAGGAAACTTGCCTCCCTCGGTGATCTGCAGAGAAGGAAGGGCGGCAGTAGGTGAGCCAAAGAAAAGACAGGGCCCTCCAGTGAAATGCAGAGCAAGACCAATCGGGCCCAATAAATTGAACCTGCAGCGGGGCGGCGGGGGAAGCATCTTAATTTATAAAGGCAATAGATACCCCAGTAATTTGGAAAACCAGCACAGGCGGAAATCAGGTGGGACCAAGAGGTCTGAAACCAATCATAGCTGGTTTTCTCATCTCAAGGACGTGTTACTGCAAACCATTTCGCAAACAAGAGGCCAACAGAAGGAATCGTGGTCTCTTCCTTAAGGTCCATAGCAAACACACACACAGGACACACAAACCATGCGTGTGCGAGGAATTAAGAAACAAGACAAGAACAGATAGAGACGATAAAGCTTTTTAACACTGAACGGCAACTGAAAATGTTCTCTGATAATATTCCTTAAGAAAAAGGTCAACATGATATTTTGTTTTGCCCATTAGGACTATGCTTGATGAATTTTGCTCCTGTGGTTAAAATGATATTAATTCAAGATTTCCGACGTCTCCTTGGAGAGCATCTGGTTGCTGGTCAGGACCAATTAGGCTTGATCGTTTCTACAGTTTGGTTTATATCAAATATCAGTCTTGGCATTCTACGGGCTGAATCTTTTTACTCCCCAGTGCTTTGAACTGTGTTCCACTCTCAGCCTGCCCTGACATTGCTGAATGAATGACTTCGGCAGCTTCCGATCTTCTCTTCTTGAAATTTCCCGAGTGTTTCATTATGGCCATTCAATAGCTATCCAGTCCCTTCCGAGCGCTGTTCATTAGATTCCTCCCATTTCTGCCTCTTCCCCCTTTCTCACCTCCAGTTTTCTCTGTAGCTTTCTCACCTCCAGTTTTCTCTGTAGCTTTCTCACCTCCAGTTTTCTCTGTAGGGTGCTTTGGCACGCTAGATGGCTTTCTTTACACAGGATTAAGATGGGTTCCAGGAATGTCCTAGGCAACAATTTCTGGATGTTCAAGTCCATTAAAATAGGGGTCAAGGTGTTATGAAGGCAAAGAAGGTTCACCATGACGATAGGTTGAGTGAAAAGAACACCCGGTTGGGGGACCGGTTGCTTTCAGATGTCTTTAAAGATACCTTAATTTCTCTTTTAGAAATTCTTTACTTCTAGAAATGATTCACCTGGATGGCTCAGGTGGTTAAGCATCTGGCTCTTGATTTCAGCTCAGGTCATAATCTCGGCTCAGGGCCTGATCTCGCAGTTCATGGGTTCGAGCCCTGCTTCAGGCTCTGTGCTGTGGCTCCTGCTTGGGATTCCCTCTCTCGCCCTCTCTCGCCCTCTCTCTCTGCCCCTCCCCCACTTGTGGGGGCATGTGTGCACTCTCTCTCTCAAAATAAATAAACATAAAAAAAAAAAAAAAGAAATGGTTCACAAGCCTTCGTTGGGCTTGAGGACCAGGGAGGAGGGCCTGCCACAGGCTCGGGGCATTTAATTGGGTCCTGTCCTACTTCATTCACTCCCACAGAGCATTACACGATGCTCTAGTGAACCTACCAAGTCGAAGGCTTGCTCGGCAAATGGCTTGCAGGGGATTGGAGCAGGGCCGAATGTTCTGGGAGACGTGCTCTGTGTCTTTCGGCGACTCAGGCTTGCTTCCCCCTGACACTGAGTTCACCCTCGTGTGACCTGCATGACGTCAGGAAGGAACAAAGATCAGGCAGCCACAATCAAGGCCATCCAGAGCGTACTCTGTTATTACCGGTCTCCTTCATACCTGGTCGTCACCTGCTCTTTCACTGCAGGAGCCCCCCACAGGTGCTGACCCCCCGCCCATGCCTTTCCTCTCCTGCTTTCCAGATGGACCCCAGGGCCACGAGCCTCTGGCCGCCAGTGGTACCCTGTGTCTTCAGTCGGGCAGAAAGGAACAACCCACACGCGGCCCCTTAGCTACAGACTTAGGCCTGTCTCCTCTGCTAGAAAATTCCTGCAAAGCCTTTCCCCCTCTTTAGACTAGAAATGCTGACGATGGATTTGACTCTATCCGGGACTTTCCTACTCCACTGGGCCCAGTGTCTGCCTAAAATGGTGGGCTGGGAAATGTGAGGGTCCCCGGCCTCAGAGATCAGGGACGATGGTGTCTCCGGCTCTTTCTCCACCTCTGTATGGTGCACCTGGGCCTGCTTCCTCATTGTCCGCTCTGGGTCCCTACCCCTCTGACCGCCCTGCTGGCTCGTCCCAGACAATTCTCTCCGCCCCAACATGGCCTCCTGCCTTAGGCACAGCGGCGTCTCCACCCACAGGGCCCGGCTGGCTTGGCAGCCATCTTTGCCCTTGAAGTCAGCACGCCTTCGTACCCGAGAGGCCTCAGTAGCCCGCGGGGAATCCCCGAGTCCTGACACTAAACACCACCAGCTATCCTCATTTCCCCACCGCCCACTGGGCACCCTAATTAGCCAATGAGACATCTTGGGTAACTTTGAACCAGAATTGCCTCAGGGTTCCCTCTCGTTCAAGCTCTGGATCCATACAACTTGCAAACCCCGTAATCAGACGCGCGCGCGCGCGCACACACACACACACACACACACACACACACACACACCAGCTAGTGATCTTCAGCTAAGAATTCAATGCTATCTCGATTTTCTTTAAAAGAATGCCAAATCAAGGAAACGTTCTCCCTCACAAAGCAGGATGAGATGGCAGGTGTGGACAAATGAGGGTCCCAGAACTACTCCTTGTCAGGCACGACCATCTGGAAATGAACCGAAAAGGATTCTCCGGTGTTCCCAGGCTCCAAGCGTTCTTTTAAGAACGCCGAGCGTTCAAGTCACAAAACCCTGAAGGAGCTCTTGTACGCTCTCAGACGGGGCGGTTTGCCCCTTTTCCCAGCTGGGGTGTTTGTGAGATGTCTCTCAAAAAGAAACAACTCAGTACGCAAATCTCTGGGCCTCGGTGAAGCGAGGAAGTCTATTTGAGGCGCCTCTGGGCTGAGGAAGCCCCAAGACATTTTTCACATGGGTTTTGTTAACTAACCAGAGCGTTGAGGGCCAATATGGACACTTCAAATTTTTTTTTTTTTCCCCACTAGAGGTTATCTGCGAAGACCACAGGAAATGTTTAAGCAAATTCAAAGGCTATTTCTCAAGAGTTATTAGGATAAGTATAGTAATTTAGAGACTCGGTTTCTAACAACAGGAGGCCTGACTCCTCCCACCCCCAACCCGCGCTCCACTCAGTTATGTGACCTGACTAACAAATAATCAAAATGCTTGTCAACAGATGTCGGACTGATTTTTTTTTTTTAACGTCTTTTATTTTATTTTTTGAGAGACAGAGACAGAGCATGAGCAGGGGAGGGGCAGAGAGAGAGAGAAAAAGAGAGGGGGAGACAGAATCCGAAGCAGGCTCCAATCTGTCAGCACAGAGCCCGATGAAGGGCCCGAACCCACACCCGTGAGATCTCCACCTGAGCCCAAGTCGGACGCTTAAGCTGAGCCACCCCTGTATTTGCCCCTATATTTGCAATTTTTCATAAAATGTCAGAAAAACAAACCTAGCACTCAGTGTGAAAGCGTCCAGAAGTCTAAGATGTGGCTTTTGGTCTAAAGACTTGGGAGCATCCCCACCCTGTAGCCTGAAGGAGCCATTTTGGCTCTGCCGGCCCAGCGGACGTTGCTGACTGAGCTGACCGGGCTGGTGGCGCAGGGATGGGGGTTTCCGCCACCCAATATCCTCTAGCTGTTTCACTGTTTTGTGTTCCCTTACGTGTCAGCCTTTTCTCCAATTTTTAGATGCTTGGCCACCCTTTTTGCCCGAACTCGGGCTCTGGCATCATCAGGCTCCACGCAAGCGTTTATCTGCTTCGAAAGTGTCGCCCCTTCCTCTCCTCTGTGCCAACTCGAGGAGGGCTCTTCTCAGTGGCCTGTCCTGGAGTCTTTCCAACTAGATCGGAAGTCCCTGGAGGGCAAGAACAGGATCTTGGCGGGTCTCCCCCACCCCCCCACCCCCCAGCACGGACCACCATAGCCGGCCCTCGGTGGCCGTGTGCAAATGCTGCCTTTGTCCGCACGTGAGTCAACGCCACATCTGCTCAGAGCGGAGTTCCCCACGCTGCTGTGGCCCAGAACCCCTCGGGGAGCCCCACAGCACACGGCTGCCTGCGTCCTTACCCACCGGGTTCCTGGGGGGGCCGCAGCGGGAGGCGGCCTGGGCCTCAGGATGTGGGCCTCTCCCCAGGGATGGGCCCGTGCAGGCGGCACCCGGAGCCCCTGGGGCTGCAGGCTCTACTGGGTGGTTTCACTTTCCCGTACTCTCTTTCATTTGGTTCTCAGGACGATCTGGCAGGTCTCGGGGGCAGACGCCGATCATCTAAGTCACCGGTTCTCGACTGGGGCCCGTCTCAGCCTCCAGGGGACATCCGGCAGGGTCTGGAGGCTGCTTCAGTTGTCACACTTGGGGGCGGGGGCCTCCAGTGGGTAGCGGTCAGGGAGACCGCTAAACACGCCACAGTGCACAGGTCAACCCCCACCCCCACCCCCCCCCCCCACACACACACGGAATTATCTGTCCCTAAATGTCAACAGGGCTGAGACTGAGGCCCCCTCCCCCTCCCCACCATCTGTGGCAACCGTCTGCTTAGCTTGGGCTTCTTAGTCAAAGTAATTTCTTTGTAGCCACCTCCCACCCCCCACCCCCCACCCCCGCCCCCACCACAGGCTGTGCCCCCGCCCCCCGGTGAATCAGACACCTGCATGGCAGTTGATTCCAAAGTGCATCAGAGACAACTGTTGATGATGCGGGTGGGGTTGTCTGCAATGAGTGAGGAGGCGGGCGTCTGATGAGTGTCCCCTCTGGCCCGGGGCCCTTGACACGCGGGCCGTCTGCTTCCGGCGACAATCCTGAGAGAGATTCTAAATCAGAAACTAAGCTCCTCACAGAAGGTCGCGCATCCAATAAAGGGCTCGAGCTCCTAGTCTCATGTTAAAGACAGCAGGCTGCCTCAGATCCTGAATGGACCCGTGTTGTTTTTATGTAAACTGAATAGTCTCCCGTGTTTCACAAAACCCCTTGGAGACACTTGGGCCTAAAACATGCGCTACCTTCCTCGCTCTTGAGAGAAGCTGAGGTGTCATCCACACGTAATCATTACTTAGCAAGGCACACGGATGAACTTTCCTCGAAATCCCACCCTCCTCCACCCCACCAGGAAGCGTAAAATGCCTTGTAAGGCAAAGTAGCAATCACTTCTGCCTTGTCAGAGCCACGGTTTAACCGTGTTGTCCCGCATAATTGCAGTGACTGCGCGGACAGCAGCTCCTGAATAATCTATGATAGGTCAATTTCCACAGTGTCGAATGTCACCGTTAAAATAGAAGCCACGTACTTACCGTGGTACAGCCAGACCTAGCACAGTTCCTGGCCTAAGGTTTATGCCCACACATGTTGGCTGAGCGAACCACAAGGCTCGTCCAAATAAATCAGGATACGAAGCAACACGTTCAATTGATTTGCAGAACGGAAACTCTAGAGAGTTTTTGCTTGAGATTGATGCCTTCTCTAGTAGTAGCCAAAGAGGCGATAGCTGGCTTTCGTTTCATTGTCAGGGCACAAATAGACATTTCACTATTTCTTTTCTTTTCCTTTTTATTTTTTATTTTTATATTTTTTAGTGTTTAGTTATTTTTGAGAGAGAGCGAGCGCGTGAGAGCATGAGCAGGAGAGGGGCAGAGAGAGAGGGAGACACAGAATCCGAAGCAGGCTCCAGGCTCCGAGCTGTCGGCACAGAGCCGGATGCTGGGCTCCAACTCAGGAACCGTTGAGATCACGACCTGAGCCAAAGTCGGATGTTTAACTGACTGAGCCACCCAGGCGCCCTCCCCCCCCCACCCCCGTTTATTTTCTCAGGGACCCTTGTGCACTATTGGTGGGAGTGTAGATTGGTACAGCCATCATGGATGACACTCTGGGGATTGCTCAAAAAATTAAAAAATAGAGCTACTGTATGATCCGGCGATCCCACTTGGGGGGATCTGTGTCCAAAGGAAATGAAATCAGGATCTCAAAGACTTACGTGTACCCCCACGTTCGTTGTACCACTAACACACACACACACACACACACACACACACACACACACACACACAGGAATATGATTCAGTCTTAAAAAAAAAAAAAAAGCAAACCCTGCTCCATTTGGGACAACATGGATGAACCTGGAAGACATTACGCTACGTGAGATAAACCAGACACAGACAAATGCTACATGAAATCACTTCTGTGCGGAATCTGCAGGAGTGGCACTCACTGAAGCAGAAAACAGAGTGGCTGCCTGGGGCTGTGGGGGGAAATGGGGAGGTGTTGAACAACACGTACAAGGTTTCAGGTCTGTGGGATGAGTACGTTCTGGGGATGTAACGTATGGCACGGTGACCGGAGTCAGTAATACTGTATTGTATACTTATAATTTGCCATGTGGATCCTAAGTGTCCTCAGTAGGAAACAGAACAAGAACAATGGTCATTAGGCGAGGTGATGGACGTGTTAATTAGCTTGACCGTAGCAATCATTTCCCAATGTGAATAGACACCAAAAACAAGATGTGGCGTACCTTAAATATACATAATTTTTGTCAATTATAAAGCTAGAAAAACAAAAAGAACAGCCAAATCAGAAGGCTGATTTCCCCCTAAGATTAATCACGCATCTTGAAATATTACAAGGTTATTTTTCATCCTTATATCGGAATCTAAGAACGCCACCAAATATTATATTTTATGGATGAATATAATTCCAATACATCCGCATTTCTTGTTGGCAGACATTAGTTACGTCTTTCTTTAAAAAGAGGGATACACAGTTTAAGACAGGAAATGTTTTCCACGACGAGGTTTTTTTTTAAAAGAACTTCTTGTGGTTTTAGTAACATCTGATGACAAATATGCCCAGCAGTGACTTCTCCATTAGGTACAGAACTAAGGACCCATGAAATGATTTCGATTTCTTTGAAAAATCGGAAGGGAAAAAACTAATATGATCCAGCCCGGACTGGACTCCCCATCAAAGCAACATAGTCCTAAAATCTAACTTTGAACATATACATACATATTTTGGTAGAGGAAGGGCTCTTTGAAGGGAGAAGCACCTACAGCCCATGAAAGTTCTGTCTGGTGGTCCTGTCACCTGTCTCCATTCCACTACTCGACTCTTCTCAAAGAAGTGGTTTTTCTCCTTAGCTTCTGATTTCCATTTTTCAGAGAGCTTCATTCAGTCATCTAAACGCCTTTCTGGGTCCTTCAACGGAAAGACACTTTTTACATCCAGGGGATGACAAGGGACCGATTCAGGGAGCCGGGGAAGGGGCAGGCCCTGTGTGAAGCGACCGGCTTGCAGGTCAAAGGTGAGGGGTCATAGATGACTCCAAGATTGTCAGCTTTGGGATTGGGGCAGATGAAGGTACAGTCATCCAAGTTATCTCAGGGAAATAATCAGGAGAGAGGGGATGCCTGACAGGTCTCGTGGAGAACGACACTGGCGGGGGCTCGGGCTGACCTTGGCAGTGGTACAGACCTTGATGCGACAGGCAGAGGCAGGAGGATAGGCTGGAGGACGGGGTCCAGGATTTTAAGAGTTATGGAGAGGTCAGTAAATTCAAAGACCTCATGGGAGTTCAGAATGTTGAGGCTTGGATGGCCACCCCCAGCCTTGACCACGAGAAGGGCACCTTGGTAGTTTGTGAAGCCCCGTGTGGGGAAGTCAGAATGCAGCGGATAAAGATTGAGAGGCAGAGAGGGAAAGAGAGAGCTCCTCCCTCGAGGGCCGCCACGTTTTAGAATGCGAGTTGACGTGAAGAAGTCAGTGCGAGGGAGAAAGAGCATGCTGGTATTTTCGCTGCTCTTGTGTCGCTCAGAAAGATGCCTCACTGGTCAGAGAGAATGAAGGATAATCATCTAGATCAGGGGTCACCAAACTGTGGCTCACAGGCCAAATGCAGCCCGCTGCCACCTGTTTGTAAATAAAGTTATATTGGCACCCAGCTATGCCCGTTCATTTTCGTATTGTCTAGACTGGAGTCGTTGCGAAAGAGACTGGCCAGAAAAAAGGACCCTTTTATTCACTATCAGGCCCTTTACAGAAAGTTTTTCGGCCCCTGTTCTAGGTCAACTTCCTCGATGTAAAGATGAAGAAACAGATACTCCGTTATATTTCTATAAGCATTTGCTGTCGTGTTCTGACAAATCAGTCATCGCCTCCTGGGATGGCTAATTATCTAGTACATCCCTGCTCACGGACCGAATTTCTCCTCTCATCAAGGCGGATTCTCCTCCCCGTTCTAGCTACAAACCCAAACGAAAGCTAGACGCACCTCCATCTCGTTTCAGGAATGTCTGTCGGGCACCTGATGGCTTAGCCTCATCGCTGCTTCTGAAAACATGGACATTTAGGTGAAAAGGAAATACTTTTGTTTCTACCTCCAGCCTTTACTGTGAATCAAAGCTCATGGTCCGGTTCGCAGTTCACAAGAAAGGGCGAGGTCGCCAGAAAATCAAAAATCACACAGCTTCCTGTTTTTGAAGATGTATTTCGACAATGTCACTGAGGGCTTCAAAGACAAAAAGGGCTGTTTGCCAGAGCCGGACGAGCTCCAAGTGTCTTCGTGTGCCTTATTGTTTATGCTCAGGGGTCAGAGCACCGCCCCCATTGTGGTCTGTCTGCTTCCCACCCCTGCGAGTGTTTTGTTATGCCATTAAGGTTCTTGCTGAAACTTAAATGAAACTTCCCTGATTCCTCTTTGTTGATCCAAGCAACTCATGACAGATAAATGCGAAATGACGTGCAACACTAGGGTAGGTTTTGAGGTTGCAATTGGACAAAGATGCTGGAACGATAGTTTGGAGAACGAAAAGAGTACTGATTTTTGCCATTAATATTTATATATCTTGGCATCAAAATCCCTCGCATTCCCTCCATTTGAATCTGGAAAGGTGCCTCTTAGCAGCGCGATAATCGGCTCCCTGCACCCTCTTCCTCCCTGCTCATTCTCACATGTCCCCCACACCAATTTTCTTTTTAAGTTTATTTATTCGTTTTTGAGAGAGAAAGAGGATAAGTAGAGAGAGAGAGAGAGAGAGAGAGAATCCCAAGCAGGTTCTGCACCGTCAGTGTGGAGCCGGATGCGGGACCGGAACTCACGAACCGTGAGATCATGACCTGAACTGAAATCAAGAGTTGGAGGCTTAATCGACTGAGCCACCTAGGCGCCCCTCCCCCACACCTGTTTTAAATGATGGCCCTGGGCCTGCATAGCCTCTGTCATCCAGCTCCAAGGCCAAAGCTGCACTCCCAGACTACCTAGCATGTTGTTGTCATACAGCTTCAGCTCTGGACTGGTTGAAAAGTCTCCCGAGGAAAGTTGATTTTGTTTATATCTTCTAGTATAGAATTATATACAGGGCAGCCGTGGAAGAATCAGAAGATCTGCTGACTCAAGGGCTCCAGAGAGTCCTGTCCTTTATGTGAATTCAAACTGCTAAAGCAACTTCTACATTGACCGACTGTCCTGAGCTTTGGGTCCAGATTCACGTGGCTATCATAGACTCGAATGGTTCAACCTCTGGCCACCACAGTTCAAGAATAGACTCCGGGAGAAATTAAGAGTTTCTGGGGTCTTCTCAGGATGTGGGGACAGTAGGCCTGGAGTGCCTTAAAAGTTTCCCATAGGAGCCATTTTGGATATGACAACCATGTTGTCTGAATTTAAATTTGAAAGGCACGAACACGTATCCATAGACATGGACGAACATCCGTAAAGTGCTACTGTCTCTGAGCCTAGTTGGCTTTTTAGGCTACGTGGCATTTCTGTAATTTGTCACTGTCAAGTCTCCTACGTGAGAAGCGTTTTCTCAGGCCTGATCATCCCTGTCTAAGCTGACTATCAAGGTCTGTCCACCTCAGAAATGAGACGCTGGGGCCTAACTTACTCTGCAGCCTGGTGACATATCTGAAAGTCCTTGAATCGAAATGGCCCGGCTGCCGTAGTTCTGGCGATCACGCCCCTCGTACCTTGCTAAATGTCCACCAGCCAGAATATGGATAATCAGATATGGGCCCCTGATGACATTTTGGCTAAGAAGACTTTTCTGCATTTACCTACGGCCGTCCCCAAGATGGTTTTTCAAAAGGTACCTTATTTGGAGAGCTTTGCCGTCTTCTCTTTGACGTAAAATAATTGAGGACTAGTCATTCAGACATCATCAGTGTTTAGTATCGAGCCGCCTCTGAATCACCAGTTTATTCTGTTCAGATTTCAGGTGAGTCAGGATTCACGAACCCGGACGAGTTAATCAACACAGAAGGAACAGAGACACAGAGGTCATCTTTGGCCGTTAGTGTTCACCATGTCAATGACTGAGATGATCTTAAAACACCATAAAAACCCAGAGGTGATAGCTTAGTCCCATAACATCAGAATTACGAAGCACTTCAAATCAGTGTTGCTCTAAATCAGCGCAGTCCGTTCACCACGCTAATAACAAGTAATGCTAATTTGGATGAGTTTCCTGAATAGTCCACAGATTTAAATCAGTGTTTTCTTTCTAGTACAATCCGAGCATTTTTGACCTTTAGAAAAACAATTCTAAAAATAACATGGACTCGGGATGGGTAAGCCAGCCACAGTTTACCTTTTCTCGGTCGCTATTCCTTGCAGGGATAACGCATACCTTATATGAGCTTCCAGGAGAGTTTTTACGCCACTTATAAATAAATAGGCCCATTAACTCCTCAGCAACCTTGTGAGCGGAAACATACCAACTGATAAAATAGGCTGGCGCTGCACATCTGCCCCGGACAACCCCGGATACCTCGGGCATCCTTGTGTATTATTACGTGTACATTTGCCTTATCCCATGGTTGCGCGGTAGCCCATCGTATGGCGATAGCCTATTTTTTTTTTTTTTCAACGTTTATTTATTTTTGGGACAGAGAGAGACAGAGCATGAACGGGGGAGGGACAGAGAGAGAGGGAGACACAGAATCGGAAACAGGCTCCAGGCTCTGAGCCATCAGCCCAGAGCCTGACGCGGGGCTCGAACTCACGGACTGTGAGATCGTGACCTGGCTAAAGTCGGACGCTTAACCGACTGCGCCACCCAGGCGCCCCGGCGATAGCCTATTTTAACCAGTTCCCTTCTGGTGGCTGTTTATGTTGATTCTGGCTTTTTTTCCTCGGCTGGTATAAACGTGGGATTTTTACATCATCGTTCGGCTGTGCAAATTCGTAGCCAACGATAAACGCCTGGATCAACTAGAGTGTACCTTAAAACCTTGTGGTCTGTTTGCACATTTCGTTGCTGGCATAAAAGCCCGTGCTGGTGTTTAGGAAGGTAAGGCACGTGTGTTAGCAGAGGCATCATGGGGATGGTTTAGAACAGAGCCTTTGCTCACTCTCTCTGCGACAGGCCGTGAGCTGACTAGTAGACATTTTGTATTTCTAGCCCTCCGTGCAAACTGCATGCTGGTTACACCGCGTGTTATGCCCGGCCTTGATCATGGAGGGGCTCTTCACATACACACTGAACTTTGAGGGTGAGGATGGAACACGGAGAAGACAAGATAAATGCTTAAGATTGCGATTTAGAAAACTGTGAATTTGCCTGGGGACTAATAAGCCTTTTACTAGTACTACAAATACTCATGCAAGTCTTTGCCCTAAATTATTTATTATTCCTTAGAACTCAGGCTATTCTAAGTATCCCTCGGATGGTCGCTCTACAATGACACAGGCCGTCAAGATTGTTGTTTATAAAATATAGAATCCAGGGGCGCCCAGGTGGCTCAGTCGGTTGAGCGTCCGACTTCGGCTCAGGTCCTGATCTCGCTGTTCGTGGGTTCAAGCCCTGCGTCGGGCTCTGTGCTGACAGCTCAGAGCCTGGAGCCTGCTTCGGATTCTGTCTCTCTCTCTCTCTCTCTCTCTCTCTGCCCCTCCTCCACTCACGCTCCGTCTCTCTCTCCTTTGGAAAGAAACACTTAAAAAAATAAAATAAAATATGGAATCCAGCTCTGCGTAACGCAAGCCAAAAGGAATTGAGGAGGACCTGGCTGCTTCATATAATCACCAGAAAAAGGAGAGATCAGACTCAGAGAAAAAGGAAGAACTGACAGTGGGCCTCATGACCAAGCACAAGGCCAAAATCACACTCTGCTTTGGTCAGGGCCTCACCTCCAGCACCGCTACTCCTGGCCTCCCCCCTCCCTCCAACCTTTAAGGGCCCAACTCCACCACCGAGAATAATCTCGTGCCAGCCTCCGTCATGATGCCCAGTCATTACTGGGGCTTTCTGATTGGCTGAGTGTAGGTCATGCGTTCGAGTCCCGGTCTCGGTGTGGCAGCCTTAGGCTTTCCCCTTGGGAGATCTCCCACCGAGAGCCACACACTGGGCAACTGGTCCTAACTAAGAAGCCCAATGCTCCATAGCCCAAAAAATGAGAAATGAGAACTGATCGCCGCCGTGAGGTCTTGACTTGAGGAATGACAGAATTTGTTCATGATTCTCTATCGGCCCCTCGTCACCTCATCTCACCTCCATCCCTTGGTATGTGTTGTAATTGGTTTTGAATGATTCTCAGCAGTAACAACATTAATAACCCTTCACAGTCAACCTAGCGCTTGTGGTTTTCTGAATGCTTTTCCGTGTAGGATGGCATTTAATTAATTACCTTCATGTGGTAGGGATAACTCCCCCCACCCCCCAGCCCCGTCATGTTTACTTCTTTTGACATACCTTGTTTTTCAAACCCTCTCCCTACCCAAACACCGAGCGCGCCGTTCCTGCTTGCTTTCTCGGCAACGTTCAAAGCTCCACATCAGTCACTGGACTGAAGACTTTGCTTTTGTCCCCTGCCCGTCCCTTTGCTGCTTGCCACCACACATCACCCAGCCAGCCGGCGGCAACCCCCCCCTGCTCAATCCCAAGTGTTTATGCATACATTACCCATTGCCCTCAGTGGAAATGAGGTCCCAGGCTTTGAGTGAGACGGCAACGGCCACGTCCCGCCCATATTGGCATGATTTGTATTACTCAGTATTCCAGAAATGTGCAAATAGCACATTACTTTCTGGTGTTTGCTATTTTGCACATCTCTTCTGTGGATTTGTTCCTTTGTGACCAAATGCCGAAGTGGGATTAAAACTACTTCAGGGAGTTCTATGAAAACTTGCACTAATTCAGCCGTGTGTTTTATTGGAAAAACAGAGGAGCTCTCTGGGCCTCGTCTGACATGCTAAACGTTGGGCCGGACGATTTCTGATCTCTTCTTCAACTGTAATCGTCTATTCCGTGGCCGAAAGTAGGGGCTGACAGAGAAGGGGGCTTAAGGCAACATTTTATTTATATATATAAATATGTATATATTTATATATGCATATTTATATATTATAACATATATAATATATAAATATATATATTTATATTTAATTATAACATATAACATATATATTATAATACATATTTTATATAATCATATTATATATTATATATATTTTATATAATTATATATTATACAATATATATTATACAATATATTTTATATAATTATATATTATACAATATATATTATACAATATGTAATTTATATACTTATATATATTTTATATAATTATATATATTATAAATATATATTATATATTTATATATTTATATATTTATATATTTATTTATATATTATATATAAAATATATACTATTTTATAAATTTTTATATAAATTTTATAAATTATTATATAAATTATATATTTTATAAAATATATATTTATACATTATTTATATATTTTATATATTTATATATATTATAGTATATATTATATAATATATTTTATATAATTATATATGTTATAAATATATATTATATATTTATATATTTATAAAATTTATATATTTATATATAAATATATTTATAAAATTTATATATTTATACATAAATAAATAAATAAATAAATATATATATATATATATATATCAATCACTGGCTTTATCCGAAAGTGAGAATCCTAATTGAGCATCTTGGAGTAGCTTGAAGATAGATAAGTTCACTGATGCGCATTAAGTTCAATACTGTCCGCTACTTTAAGACCTTAATACACCATTCTTGTTTTGGGGAGCTCCTGCCTTATTAAAATATAATAGTAATTAGGATCTTCAGGTGTGATAACAGTGTCGTTGGTTATGTTTTTATAAAGTCTTTATCTTTTAGAGCAGGTTTCTCCCATCAACCCTATTGACATTTGGGGGTCATTCTTTGTTAGGGTGGGGGATGCTATCCTGTCCATCATAGGATGTTTATTCCTGAGCTAAGAACCTCCTGACTTAAAGCACGGTGTTCAATTGACCGTACTCTATCAAAGGGATCGAATCATCCCTTCAGGTTCATCTTTTGTGCTATTAATGTGTGAAAGACTAACAAAACCTCTGTCCCTTTTGAGATACTTGTTATTTGTGTTTTTAACCCCGTCTCCCAGACGGCCCACAGATCTTTTCTGGTGTCATTTCAAATCGGGAAGTGAATCTGGTTAACTATCTTTGCTGCCAGGGTTTTCTTGTCAGATGATGTTATAAGAAATTCAAATACTCCATGTTTTTTTTTATGTTTATTTATTTATTGAAAGAAAGAGAGAGCAGGGGAGGGTCAGAGGGAGAAGGAGAGAGAATCCCATGCAGGCTCCACGCTGTCAGCACAGAGCCCAATGTGGGACTTGAACTCGCGAACCACGTGAGATCATGATCTGAGCCGAAATCAAGAGATGGTCGCTTAACCGACTAAGCTACCCAGGTGCCCCTCAAATACGTCACATTTCTGTGTTCTTTATTCTTTGATGTTTTTCTTTTCAGCAACCAAATTATTCTGCCTTTTGTACAAACACTGCTCCCAATCCAGACAAAGCCTTCTCACTCTCTTCCAAGGGTGGCCCAACCAGCATATGCTTTGGTTTGCCCGCGCTGTGCCCTCTGTAAATGGTATTATGTCTCGGATCGTAGTCCCCAACCGTACGAATTAAAACTGTAGTTTCTTGGGCGCTGGGTGGCTCAGTCGGTTAAGCATCCGACTTCGGCTCAGGTCATGATCTCCCGGTTCGTGACTTTGAGCCCCGCGTCGGGCTCTGTGCTGACAGCTCGGAGCCCGGAGCCTGCTTCGGATTCTGTGTCGCCCTCTCTGCCCCTCCCCCACTCGTGCTCTGTCTCTCTGTCTCTGCCTGTCTCTCTCTCTCTCAAAAATAAACATGAAAAACATTTTTTAAAAAACCAAACTGCAGTTTCCTGGCTGAACCCCAGATCTCCTGAATCTGAATTTCTGACAGTGGGGCCCAGGAAAGTGGATTCTTACCAAGCATCCCAAGGGGTTCTGGTGCTCCTGAAGTTGGGGACCTGTGGCCCTGCTACCTTAAACCCAGGGCCTGCCCGCCGCCCCCAGAGCGAGTTTGTCAGCACCCTCACTTTCTGTCTTAGCTACCCAGGAGGCTCCCTTCCCAGATATGCATCCTGCATGGTGTCAGCAAGTTGTTTTCCAAGGAAGATAAACTCTTGATGTGAGCTTCGTGGTGAGGGGAGGATAAAGCTGTTTTTATCTGAAGTTGAGAGGTTGTATCTTGAGCCTTAGACAGAAAACAGACAGGATGAGTCAGCCAAGGAAAAGATGAAAAGGTCCAGCCTGAGCAGATAGAGACAACCTTGAGTCTGACAACGTGAAACCGTGCTCTTGGCTCAATAAATAGTTGCAGCATGAAAGCATTGATTTACTGATAAGGACCCAGAGAGACTGGCCACTTGGATTATCTCTCTGTGCACAGTGTCTAACTCCGAGAGTCCGCCCATTAGAGCAAAGTGGCTTGTGTCTCCTCCAGGGTGACTGGGCTGCAGCCCTTACTCAGATCTGATTGTGCTTGCTTTACCCATGATTCCAAGAAGGTTGGTCATTGGATTGCTCACTCCGCTGAAAACGGGAAGGAGCTGATTAGAAGCAATTTGCAGGAACAAAGGGAACGTGTGGACACGGCTCCGTGACAGCCGCCAGAACGGACAGAACTTAGAATGCTGGAAAGTTTGGCCAGATGGAACTCATCGTTCCATGATTATGACATACAGGTTAGGTGGGAATGGAATGATATCTTTAAAAGTTGAGTATTCCCCGGGGTGTCTGGGTCGCTCAGTGGTTAGGCGTCTGACTTCGGCTCAGGTCACGATCTCGCGGTTCGTGAGTTCGAGCCCCGCGTCGGGCTCTGTGCTGACAGCTGGGAGCCTGGCGCCTGCTTCGGAGTCTGTGTCTCCCTCTCTCCTTGCCCCTCCCTTGCCCGCACTCTGTCTGTCTCTCTCTCTCTCTCTCTCAAAAGTAAATAAACATTAAAAAAATTTTTTTTTAAGTTGAGTACTCCCAACTTAAAGACTACCGTAAGAACCTAATCCTTAAAAAAAAAAAAAAAAATAGGCCATTGCTGATGAAGTATAATGTTAACTACTTAGGGGTGGGGTAGGGATAATGAAAGGTAGAAAGGCCGTACACAGGTCAAGGAGCGATCCAGGGTCTGGGACTAGATCTTAAACAGGTCTCCTTGAATTCATAGATTGTGTTTTATAAAAGGAAAAGGACAGTTGAAAAACCTACACTGAGCTTCTCTCTTCCATTTGATTGACCTACATTTCTTTGAGCTTCGGCTGATTACCAAAGCATCACATTAGCAAAATGCTTCCCGCTAGCGTATGGACGTTGACGCTAGAAATGCAATACTCAAGTAATTAGAATCAGTGTTCCCTACGCAAATATAAGTGATAGCTCAGAAAGTTCTCTGCATACAGGGAAGAAATAAATCAAGTTCTGGCATAGCTCTATAAATATTCGCTGATGTCACACAATTCCAGCAATGCCGTCACAAGATCCACGATGTAAATGTGCAAGTTCTAAACTACAATGGAATACTCTTATGTCTACTTGGGTAACCCTTGTATTTGAGGTTATGTTAAGAGAATAAACTTAGTGTTTGTAGTTAGCCACGGAAATCAGCTAAATAGTTCAGGCGATGCCGTTGTGTTAGATGGTGTCGGGCATCTATGTGACTGTCGTCTCGAGGGGGGAGATATGCAAAGAAGAACACATGGTGATGAGGGTCGGGGAGATTGTTAGCCAGCACCAGCCAGCTGGGCTTCTATTTTAAATCTCAAATAGGAATTGGAAAAATTGATCTCGTGTTGAGAAACATCTTTTGCCCGAACTCTGAAGAGGCGTGGAAACGTCTCTGCTTTTGGGTTCCTCTGTGTCCTGAGGCATCTTGTCCTCTCACCATGGGCAAGATTCGAAGCTGCCTTGGGTCCCAGTGTCTCTCCATTGATACAGTGTGACTATACTGTTCACCACAGCACAGCACCCCCCCCCCCCCCCGCTCGCCCTGCCAAGGTTCATGATACTGACAAATGACCCTCAAACTCCAAACGTGGTTTCTGGAAGGACCGAACACATTCGAATGGAGGACCGGGGTCTTGGGTCAGGAAGAAATGTTGATTAGGCAGGGCTGTGCTCATTTGATAGCTAGAGAAACGGGTCAGAGCGGCTAGGTGGCTTCCCCACCTCTTGTCGTGTATTGTCTCTGGTGCGTAATGACAGTCGGGCCACGTTCCTCTCGGTTCTGGGAGTTCCTTCAAGGCAGGAGGTGTATCTTAATCATCTTGATGTCCCTCTACCCTAGCAGAGTGCCGGGAGCACAGCAGATGTTTGCTGTTTGTTAAATAAGTTGCCAAAGCAAGTCAGAAAAGGAGTGTCCCTGGTAATGGGACTCCCAGCCAGCCCTCCTTTCATTAAGCCTCAGCTCTGTAAACGTTCTTGACAAATATGTCAGTTCAGAACATTCTGGACTCGCTGAGGGATTTGTCCCAGCAGCATCTCCCTGGAGCGAGATGTTTAAATTCCTTCGCTGAAGGTCCTGGCTGCATCGTCCCATATGCCTTGGCCAACTCCGTGCACACATGATCCGTTTCCTTGGGGCTCCTTCCCCCAGCCGTGGGTCCCCTGAGGACTGCGCCTGTGTCACTGGAAGCCAGCACAATGCCCGGTGCCTACTAGCGCTGGGGCGAGCGTATGTTAACGTTGTTTAACACGTGTCAACCACGAACCATGCACTAGGCTCCTTCCCAAAGGGCTACGACTGATGACCTCCTTCAGTCTGCACGGTGGCACTCCTACTGTGTTTCCAGTTTTACCAATGTAGAAACAGGACAGAGAAATGTGCAACCTCATCCAACCGAGGTCACACGGGTAGTAATGATGAGAATTAAGAGAAGCCGAGATCGGAACCCAGGGAACCTGGCTCCAGGGCTGACCATACCAGCAATTTCCAAAGCTCCGGTCTCAGGACCCGCCTGCGTCTCCTAATTTATCGAGGACCTCAAAGAGCCTTCCTTTGTGGGGGCCAAATCTCTCAAAGTTTACTCTTGTAGCAATTCAACTGGAGAAACTTAAAAATGCTTAATCATGACTCTAAGTGTAGCCATCATGTGTTGAACACGATATATTTTTTATTAAAAAAAAAAAAAAAAAAACCTATACTTTCCTAAACACATCCACAAGAGAATGAGCGAGAACAAGTATGGGTTGGGGGGGTGCGGGTCACAGAGATGAAGGTCTGCCTTCCAGGTTCTGGGGTCTCATAAAGCCCCTTCACTCCCCCTGTGCCTTCCTGCCTTTGTCCCCTGTGCTCCTGCTGTGCCCGCTCCCTGGCCCGTCGTCCACCTGCGGGAGGCTTCCGGCCGGTCGGACTGGACGGCGCGGCCACCTCGTCCGGACCCTCGGAGTCCCCCCGGGAGGGCCCTGCTGCGGCCCTCGCCACCCTCCTCGCTCCTCTCTACCCCCGTGGGCCTCGCCCGGGGCAGGGATTTGAAGTGTTGCCCCCTTCCCACCTGCAGCGTTGAGGGCAGAACCGTGGCAACGTTCCGGGGACCCCGGGGGGCGCGGAGCAGGAAAAACTGGGCCTGAGGATGCAGGGAGGCCCCCTGGAGGAGAGGGGTTGGACCTGATCTGAAGGCCGAGGAGAACATTGGAACCCGGGCAGGAACATGGCCTGGAGGAAGGAGGAAGAGGGCACAGATGTGGGAGGGTCGTTGGCAGAGGCTGCTGGGAGTGGAGAAGACTAGAGAGGCCCGATGTCTGCTGCATACAGCAGGCGCTTGGATGGGGGGAGCCCATCGGGTCTCACCCGGTGCGAGTTGCGGAACCACTGGGAACACTGATTCCGGGCTTGGCACAGGCTGTCACTCAGGCCTTTCGGGCGAGACCGAAATGCTTCTCTTGAGCAGCGGCCAACAGAGGTCACGTTCAGGAGCCTCCTGATCCCCCAGGAGCCAGGAGACTGGTCCTGGAGGAGAAGGTCTCCTGCAGAAGAAAGCTCACGGCCACCGGCAGGGTCAGTGAATCTGTTGATGAGGATGCAGGCCATAGCCGTGATACAGATACAAGCGAGGTTGGGGCGCCTGGGGGGCTCAGCCAGTTGAGCGTCCAACTTCGGCTCAGGTCATGATCTCACAGCTCATGGGTTCGAGCCCCACGTCGGCCTCTGTGCTGACAGCTCAGCCTGGAGCCTGCTTCCAATTCTGTGTCTCCCCCGCTCTCTGCCCCTCCCCCACTAGTGTTTTGTCTCTCTGTCTCTCAAAACTGAATTTAAAAGTTAAAAAAAAATTAAAAAAAAAATACAAGAGGCTGCACGACTAAGGAGTGGAGTGCTTAAGGGGGCAAGGCTTTAGGTTTAGTCCACGGCAAGAAATCTCTTTTCCTTCTTGTGCCTCAGCTGGCCCCGTGGCTGGTTTTTGTTGCTCTGCATAGAGGCAAATCCGAGAGAGAACGGCTCGCGGACATTCTTTCCCGACAGGTATCACGTTTCAAAAAGCCTAGAAACATCTTCTCCTTGATCTGTTTATTCCAGGCATTCCAGTTCACGCCGCTGAATGAATTCTTTCATTCAAACTTAGCACCGTTGCAAAATCATTACTAGGATCACGGTGGTGCTCGTTGGGAGAGTTTGAAGGCATGGAGACAAAGAAAGAAGCAGGCAACATATCCCCTCTCTTATAATTCCAAACACCCAGACTCTTGTCCCCGCACGGTGGTCCCCACGAAGTCTGTTGTCAATTCCTTCTGTGCCTGTACGCACGTGCTCTCCCACCTATCAAGAGGCGGGGTCCCTCCCCTTGAATCTGGGCTGGTGTCCCGAATTCCTTTGGCCATTAGAAGTCTGTAGAAGTGATGCCGAGCCAGTTCTACGCCTGGACTTTAAGAGGCCTGGCAGCTTTCACTTTCCCTCGGGAAACCAGCTACCATGTCAAAAGTCTGACTACGTAGAGCCTCCGCGCTGTGAGGAACCCCAAGCTAATGGTGAGTAGAGGCCCACGTAGAAGAAGAACCAAGACAGCTGGCACGTGAGAAAAGCCTTCTAGGACATTCCAGCCTACCCTGGCCACCAGGGCAGTGCAGTGCAACGAGTAACCTCGGCTGACATCACATGGAACAGAAAGCCACCCAGATAAGAACAGTTACTCACCGAATCATGACCAATCATAAACAATTATTGATTTATGACACTAAATGTTTTGGTTTGTTGTTGGGCAGCCAGCAGTAACAGAAACACCCCATGGTGTTTTGGAATCTTCTCAGTATCTATTTTCAAAGCATTTTCAGCAGAGTCAGACTCCTATAATAACAACAGTTGGTTTTTAGTGCTTTTGTTTTACATGGTAGCACACGCCTTTTCTCTCGTTACCAAAAGTGCAAGGACTATGTTTAATGAATACACACTATTCAGTTGTAGGGAGGTGTTATCATCTGGGCCAATTATTAAAAAAAATTTTTTTTTAATGTTTGTTTATTTTTGAGGAAGAGAGAGACAGAGTGCGAGCAAGGAAGGGGAAGAGAGAGGGGGAGACAGAATCCCAAGCAGGCTCCAGGCTTTGAGCTGTCGGCACAGAGCCCGACGCGGGGCTCGAACCCACGGACTGTGAGATCATGACCTGAGCCGAAGTCGGACGCTTAACTGACTGAGCCACCCAGGTGCCCCTCACATAGGCCAATTAGATCCCCCCCCCCCCCGCCCCCCAGCCGGCTCCCAGGAAGATAAAATTGAGGCAAAGTGATTCTGGTCAATGTTTGCAAGTCGGATGGCCACATTTGGACACTGTGCAAACGGAAAGAGGAAATCAGTTACAGAGAGAAAAAAGAAAGAAGCAGACGCCAAGAGACGAGAGGAAATGGAGACGAGGCAGCCCATGGGCAGTCTCCGTGGAACATGCTGGTATTCTCATTCTGGCCTTCGTATACAGCCCACCGTGTTCCGTGAAATCCTTCTGTATCTGTTTCCAGTAATTCTTCGTTTACTCTTAAACCACTTGGATGGACTTTGGTTCTCCGTAACGGAATGACTCTTGAATAAGGCGAATGGCTTCAGGAGAAGAGCAAGAAGGAATCTCCACTTGGAGAGGCACAGAGACTTTCTGTTCTAAAGTTACATTTACAGACTTCAATTTCCGGGTGATTCATCATCTCTACAACTTGGAAGCGAGCAATTAACAGGCGACTCGTGCAAAGTCATTCCAGTGATAGATGGACAGTGTATCTCTAGATGCCCACCAGTAAGATGCACTTGGGACGCTGAATTCTGATTCAGGAAGGAAGAGAGGCTGTATTAGTCTGCCTGGGCCTGCCATAACACATCCCGCAGACTGGGGGGCTTAACACACATGGATTTCTCACAGTTTCGAAGGCTGGGAAGTCCAAGATCAAGGTGCCAGTAGATTCGGTTCTTGGTGAGAACTCTCTTCCTGCCTTGCAGAAGGCCACCTTCTTGCTGTGTGTGTGTGTGTGTGTGTGTGTGTGTGTGTGTGTGTGTGAGAGAGAGAGAGAGAGAGAGAGAGGGAGAGGGAGAGAGAGAGAAAGAGAGCACGCATGCACGCTTAAAGCTTCCATATGTGAATTTTGGAGGGATACGCTTTAATCCACAGCAGAGGCCAAAACCCACATGTATCCCTGAGAAGACAGCCAAATTTTGCCCTTGTAAAATGGGGACGTTAATAATCGTCACCTTACCACACTGAGGCTATGACAGATTATCACCTCCGTTTCGCCAAATCACTCATGGCTTGAGAAATTAAGGACATCTGAATATTGTGTGTGTGTGTACATATTTATGCATAATTAATATGGTATTTCTAGGCCAAGAGTCCAGAAACTCTTTTATATAAGCATGTACAAATGTACCTTTTATGTTTGGATGATATTTGACTTCTTCATAGGCAGTTTTCTTCCTTAATCCATTACTTATGATGGTGTTTATCCCTGAAAGATCCTGAGGAGTTTTCCAGATTTAGTCTCCAGTGTTTTAGACGTCCGGCATCCTTGCCAACATGTGGTCTTGAATGCTCTGTATCTAACCTTTTCTGTACAGTATACACATGTGGCTACTGAAATGTGTCAGATCCAAGCTCAGAAGTCCTGGAAGGGTAATGTACACACCGAACTTCGACGACTCAGTACGGATAGAAAATACACAATATCGAGTAATTTCTCTGCCCATTAAATACTGAAATGGTAATCGTTTAGATATATTGAGTGAAACACAATGTATTATATTGATTTCGCTTGTTTCTTTACACTCTTTGAAATGTGGCTGGAAACCTTTCAGTTACGGATGTGGTTCATTTTTGTGGCTCACGTTGTATTTCCAATGGAGAGCGCTGGTCTATAGGGTCCAACTCAGCCTTTTATGAGTTCACCCAATAAAGACTGGTAACCTTAAAGCCCCAGCGTGTTTCTTCTCAGGGGCCACAAGAACCAGCGCAAGCATGGAAGAATAGGGGTGCGTTCACCTTTGATGCTTCCCTTCTTTGTACCCTCCTCAACTGCTGGACGCGACTCGCGACAAGAGAACCTCCCTAGCATGCCCTTCCCAAGACGTCTCCCTGAGCTTTGTGGTTGCTCATTATTCTTTTTCTGTTTCATCTCCACAAAGCTAACAACCCCTGAGCCTAGAGAATCCCCCACAGTTGTTACATGGGGTTTGGGCTTTAAAACCTTTCCCTCAGGGGCACCTGGGTGGCTCAGTCAGTTGAGTGCCCAGCTTTGGCTCGGGTCGTGATCACGGCTCATGAGTTCAAGCCCCGCATTGGGCTCTATGCTCACAGCTCAGAGCCTGGAGCCTGCTTCGGATTCTGGGTCTCTGTCTTTCTCTGCCCCTCCTCTCCTCATGCTCTCTCTCTCTCAAAAATAAAATAAGCATAGTTTTTTTTTTTTTTCATTTTCCCCAAAGAATGTAGAAGGCAGATTCTCTATTACCCTGTTAGAAGTGAGATCACAACGCTCTCAGTCCAGTAACTTCTGGCCATGTGTCCCAGTAAAAAGATGCATTTCCAACATCCGGGAGGCTGTATTTTGGGGTAATGTATTTAAACCAAGCATCGTAAATGCAGTCTATTGCAATCAGTATTACAATCAATATTATGTGGTCTCAAACTGTTTTCCCTTTAGATAATCTCTACATGTTTCTGTATAAGCCCCTCTGCCCCATTTCCGTATCTACTTCCCCATTAAAAGTCTTTAAAATTCTAAAGGTGCCATTAATGACCAAATCACTTCTGTGGCAAAGCTGTCTGTCCGATGTTTTTTAACTGTGCTCCGTTATCGATAGCTTTCTGTTCTTCGGAGTGACGTTTTTCTCATTGACTCGTGATATTTATGTACCATGCACACTCTGAAAGTTCTTGAAGTGCACAGACACCTTTCCTAGGCATACAAACTCTTCCATTGCTGTTCGGTCAAACTGAGGCCTCTACGGAAGGAAAACAGTTCCACATGAACACCGATACTGCGGCAAATGACGAGGCCAGGCCTTTGGGGAATTTTTCAAGTAGTCGGGTTTTTTTTGTTTTGTTTTGTTTTATTTTGAGAGCAGGGCTTTTTTTTTTTTAAGTCCCCCCTAAATTAACCCATGGTCTATAAAAATTAGCCAAGATTTAAAGAGGTCTATTAAACAATTTCCCCAGCTACCGCATTATGTTTCAGGGAGTTTATGGGGATAAGTAGGTCTTTATTGGGAATCACCATGAACCTGGTCATTAGCTTTCACATCATTAAATATCTCATTTCAAGGGCAATTATGTTGGACTCTATACTCATCGGAAAATAATTGCAGAAAAAATGTGCCATACGCCCCAGCTTTTCAGAAGCATCAGTGATACAACAGGTGGAAATCAAAAGCAACACTTCCTTTTTGCGTGTGATTTGAAAACCGTGGCCTGGCAGTTTTGCAGGACTAACTGATAGATTGGCTTATTCACATCCGATGTTAAATGAGCATCAAATTATCCAGATTCTCTAGGATTCTTTTAATCTGCTCCTCCTAAATGTACACATGCTTCTTCCTGCCAAGTTGGGTTTATAGGGTGACTGATGGCTTACTATTCAAAGACTCAGCCCATTAAAATAAGATTATCCATAGATGGGTGTGGTGAATACATTGTAAGGTGACCCCCAGGGAGTCACATTCTTATATAACCTTTTCCCCTTGAGTGCCAGGGGAACCTGTGGCCTGCTTCCAGCCAACAGAATATGGTACAGGTGATGGGATGTCGCACCCCTGATTATGTTACGTCTGTGAGAAGGCCACATGGCAGGGAACTTCGGGGGGCTTCTAGGAGGCTGAGGACATCCCCTGGCAGATAGCTAGTAAGAAAACAGGGACCCCAGTCCTATTGCTTCGAGGACCTGAACTCTGCCAACAACCACGGAAGCTTGGAAGACACGTCCCTGAGCTCCAGAGGGGACTGCAGTCCCATTGTCATCTTGACTGTGGCCCTAGTGAGACCCTCAGTGGAGGGGCCGGTCATGCTGGGCCCGGCCTTCTGATCCAGCGAATGGGTGTTATTTTGAGCCGCTAAATTTGGAGTAGTTTGTCATACAGCATAGGAAACAAATACAGTGGGTTTTCCACTAGTTTCTACAACCCGGTATTCACAAATTTATCTTCGAACTGGTTATTTTCAAACCCTGCCTGTGAAAAAAAGCCCAGTGTTTTCAGCTCCAATCCATCTATGGAAAAAAAACCTTCCCAAAGTGAAATCAAAATGAGTTAGAAAAATTACATAAAAAGGCATACAAGATGCAAGCCTAAGTGTTTTATTATTAGATTCAATGAAGATAATTTCTCTGTCAAATTAGTCTACAAGTTTCCCAACATTTGCTCTCAATTTACATACTCGTTGAGGAGGGGCAATAAATAGTCTATAGCCAGCACCAGTCTACGCAATCATGCATTTGAATGAAACCAACCCAACTTATAAAAACAGCTGGTATTTATGGAGGGCATCCTATGCCCTGGACAGTGTGTATAGTCCTTTTCATGAGTTACCTTCTATCCATGCCTCTCACGACTCCGTGAACTTTACAAATTCCCCCATTTTACGCATGAACAAGCGTGGGGTGGGGTGAAGTCACTTGCCCAACCGGGTCACGCGGCTAGGAAGTGTAGAAAGCCCTGCGCCAACCCAGAAACCTTCACAGAATGATACTGCAGAACTGCTTTATCGTTCCTAATAGGCGAGAGAGTATAATACTCCAGTTATCAGAAATAAGAGTTATGGTTAATTTCATCCTGGTCAAATATCCTGCAAAGTCCTACAGAGGGAGTTTACCGGGCTTTCACTTCCTTCACTGAAGTCTGTCAGGGACTTAAGGGTAACAGTTCCCATCAGAAAGGCCGGGGGGATTTTTACAACTACTGATGCATGGGCCCTGTCCCAAGGGATTCTTAGTTTACCGGTCTGGAAGAGCCAGGGAATCGGGAGGATTTCCAAAGCTTCTCTGAGGATTCTAATGTGCAGCCAGGGTTGAGGACCAGATTTATAAAGAAGATCAGCGTGGGACGAGGAGCAACAGAGCCAATTCTGCTCCAGGCTTGATGCCCTGTTGCCCAGGGCTGTGTGGAAGGGACACGGGAACAGCCTTCCGTCCCCAGCACTCATCTACGGGGACACCCAAGGAGGGTTACGGTGGCTCAAGGGCCACATGTTACTGGAGGACTTCCGCCGACAACGTTAACCGTCTCCAGCCTCTGTCACTCCAGGCCTTCAACAGCTTAGGTGTTTTTGCACAAGTACATTCAATTGATTTTAGTGTTTCAGGATGTCATTTATGGCAAAATTAGAATTTCATTGCTATTCAGCCCTCATGGTTTGCGAGCATAATTCCTTCCGGAACCATTCTTGTAATCTAAAGCACTTGCACATCAGAGCGAATTTCAAGAACCATGGGTTCAGCTGTGATCATGTGACATTCAGCACATCACGTACTACTCGTATCGCAAGACATCGCTCGTTTACCAAATTAAAACGTATTGGAAATGTTTGCTCGTCCTGCGGAACACTCGCAGAACAAGTTCCTCGCAACCCAAGAGTTTACTGTCCTTCTGTCCTCTTCGAACTTTCCTCAGCATTTTAGTATTTCTGCATTTTACATCCACCCAGCCTTGAGTGACCAAAATTACAAATCATTGAGGTCTTGCTTTGGAGAATTTTGTGTTGGTTCCCCGCCCCCCATATTAGATTGGACGCAATGGTGGGGCTAGACCCGAGACCGTATTCTCCCAGCACGTTTGCTGGAATCCAGTCTTGTGAGAAGTTCCTTGAAAGGAGAGGTTCCCAGCCCCCTGCTACTCAAAGTGTGCTGTTCACCAGCTGCAGTACCCACACCTCCTGGGAGCCCCAGATCTAAATGCAGAATCAAAGTCCGCGTTTAACTGGATGCCCAAATGCTTTGTCTGAACGTGTAGGAAGAGTTTGAGAAGCACCCAATGTTGAGACACAAGTATAATTTGGGCCTCCTGTTTGAAGATGAACGACACACATTAGCATAGGAAGAATTCTGCTAAGTCCACTGTTGACAAAGAAACATCTACTCCAGATTTTCCCAAATGTATTTGACCATAGAACAATATTGTTTTTAGGTGGCCTTTTATTTTTTATTTTCCTTTATTTTTTCGAATTTAAACCCAAGTTAGTTAACATAGAATGTGATAATGGCTTCAGGACTAGAATTTGGTGATTCATCACTTACATACAACATTCAGTGCTCATCCCAACAAGCGCCCTCCTTAATGCCCGTCACCCAGTTAGCCCCTCCCCCTCCCCACCTCCCCTCCAGCAACCCTCAGTTGGTTCTCTGTATTTAAGAGTCTCTGATGGTTTGCCTCCCTCTCTGTTTTTATCTTATTTTTCCTTGCCTTCCCCTATGTTCATCTGTTGTGTTTCTTAAATTCCACATATGAGTGAAATCATAGGATATTTACCTTTCCCTGACTGACTTATTTCACTTGGCATAATGCTTTCTACTTCCATCCACGTTTTTGCAAGTGGCAAGATTTTATTCTTTTTGGTCGCTGAGTAATATTCCTATATATATATATATATATATATATATATATATATATATATACACACACACACACATACACACATACACACACCACATCTTCCTTCTCCATTTGTCAGTTGTTGGGCGTTTGGGCTCTTTCCACGATTTGGCTATTGTTGATAGCGCTGCTAGTCCTTTTGGGGTAAATGTTTATTTACTTATTTTTAAGAGAGAGCACACGCACAGGGCGGGCGGGGGGTGCGGGTGGCGGTGCAGAGAGAGAGTGGGAGAGAGAGAATCCCAAGCAGGACAGCACAGAGCTCATTGCAGGGCTCGATCCCAGGAACCATGAGATCACAACCTGAGCCGCGATCAAGAGTTGGATGCTTGGGGCACCTGGGTGGCTCAGTCGGTTAAGTGGCCGACTTCAGCTCGGGTCGTGATCTCACGGTCTGTGAGTTCGAGCCCCGCGTCGGGCTCTGTGCTGACAGCTCGGAGCCTGGAGCCTGTTTCGGATTCTGTGTCTCCCTCTCTCTGACCCTCCCCCGTTCATGCTCTGTCTCTCCCTGTCTCAAAAATAAAAAAAATAAATAAAAAATAAAAATTTTAAAAAAAAAGAAAAAAAAAGAAGAGTTGGATGCTTAACCGGCTGAGCTACCCAGGCGCCCCTCAGGTAGCACTTTCTGGAAACTTTTTGTTGAAGGAGGACATACATCAGAACAGTGTACGTAATGTTGTCGGATGACCATTCTTCATAGGTCCCTCGCCTTTCTGCAAGTCTAGCTGGCAGCACTGACTTCCCTCATTCTGAATTCTCTTCTCCAGGGTGTTTATAGAGCAAACAGCCTTGGAAGACAAAGCTAGGGTCTCCCTCCCAAGCAAAGGTCCAGCATAATAAAGCCAGTCCAATGTAATAAAGACGGTGTTTCTCTCCAGGGCAAAGGTCAGGCAGACTTACTATTTTAGAAGCTTCGGGCTTCCCTAAAGCCTGGGCTCTTCAATCAGGACACAAACCTACCTCGTGCTCGGCATCCCATGGGCCCCTCCGTGTTGCCCAGGGGTCCCCAGGGACTAGGGGGCCCAGGGTGACTGATGCAAACAAGAGGCTCATGCTGCCTGCTGTGCTATGAGCAATGAGATCCTTTGTTTCTGACCCAGGAGTCGCATGTCTTCTGGTGGCATCCGCAGAACTGTGGCCGGCTAACTGGTCAGCTTGCAAGGAGGGTCAAATCTGAGACCCTTCACAGTTCTTGGTAATTATATGGATCAACTTGATAGATTTTGTAAGCCGCACATGACCACGAAGCCAGTTACCAGAGCAGGAAAGATAACATTCTCAGCACCCAGAAGGCCTCCTCATGACCCTTTCTGGTCACTACTCTCCTCAACTCAGGTAGACTACCAGTGACCTCATATAGGAGGTCAGGAGCTGTTTTCTGAACCAAGATCAGTTAAGCTGACATTTGGTAGCACTTAGTATGAGTCACTACATTTAGTAAATAATTTAATCTTCAGCGCAACCCTCTGAGGTAGGGACTCTTGTCCTCATTTTACAGGCGGTAAATAAGCACAGAGAAGCTAAGTGATTTACCAAAGTTCCCACAGCTAGAATTTGAATGTAGGTAAGTTGACATCAAAGCTAACTCTGAACTCTGTCACCCCATGGGACCCTGTGTTCTGAACCTGGCATAGGATGTCCGTAACGGGAAGCATCCTGGGAACTCTGGGCATGTGTAGTTTATAAACACAAGCAGGCCCAAGATATAAATACGCTGTGTTCCAAGAGTTTGTTTAGAAGCCAATTATCTTTGTCGTATGGTACAAAAGGTACTGAATTTAGTATCTGAGAAACAAAATCTAGATTCCACTCCTGACTCTTACCTAGCAGCTGTGTGACCTTGGACAAGTCACTTAACCTCTTTGGGCTTCAGTTTCTTCATTAGCGAAATAACGGACTTGGCCCAGATGAGCCTGCAAGTTTCTTTGAACTTTAATATCCTGTAGTTTTATATTCAATATATATTCTCCATAGAATCAATGTCATTAATTCCAAGGCTAGCACCATATTTTTTTAAATGTTTGTTTGGGTTTGAGACGGGGGAGGGGCAGAGAGAGAGGGAGACACAGAATCCGAAGCAGGCTCCAGGCTCCGAGCTGTCAGCACAGAGTTCAATGCAGGGCTCGAACCCACGAACCACGAGATCATGACCTGAGCCTAAGTCAGGTGCTCAACTGACTGAGCCACCCAGGCGCCCTGCACCATATTTTTTTTTAAAGATTTTTTTTTTCTAAGTAATCTCTCCACCTAATAAGGGCTCAACTTATAACACTGAGATTAAGAGCCACATGCTCTACCCACTGAGCCACCCAAGAGCTCCCATAATATTTTTTTTCAAGTAAAAGGAACCTCAAAATTATAAATAAACACATCATACTCTAGGCAATAGTATCTCCATGAACTAGAACTTGACTACATCGCTCGTGACTTGGTCAAGTCATTTATAGGTGTGAGGCTCTCTTTACTCTGATGTGATGAAAATAAAAAATATTTGTTCTTCGGGGATTCATGAATTCCAACCAGATTATCTATCTATCTACCTACCTATCCTCGATCTATCAACATGTTTTGTAAGGAGGTATGTACTGGGCACACTGAGTTATTTGTTGTTTATAATTTCAGCCAGCCAGCCATCTAGCCATCCATCCATCCATCCATCCGGTCCAAAAACACTTCTTGAATACCTGCCCACTCCTTGCCAGTGGAGGCATAACAACAGAATACAGAGTGATAAAGAATGGCGTCGAATCTAACTGGCTAGGATTTGGGGGTGGGCGGGGGATGAAGCAGGGGTGACTCCCCCGAGGAGTTGATGTAAAAGTTGAGACTTGCCTGACAACGCCGGCCAGCCGGGCTTTAGCCCGACTGGAGCTGGTCCAGGCCTGGACGCCGAGTGGGCCAAGGCTGGGGGGCCTGAGAAAGCCGAAACCTGGTTTCGCCAGCGGGGTCAATGCACTTGGACTTTTCGGAACCACAATTCCAACAAGTGGCCTGGGGGGTGGGAAGGCGGGGGGGGGGGGGGGGGCTATGATTATGGCCTGGCGCGGACAGCTGTAGTTTGCAAACTTTCAATCCGTCCTTTGGAAAGAATTCTTTCTTGAGCAGCCAGCCCTTCCCCCTCCAAATTGGGGACATCAGGGAGGGGACTCCTGGAGGGAGCGATGGCTTATTTCGGGTTCCTCTGAGAACCGCTTTCTCTTCGGAGGTTGTATGGACAGAATGGCAAGCCCGGGGTGCGCTAAATCCCACATCAGCCTGTGGTCTCATCCCTCCCCTCCTCCCCTCCTTCCTCCACCCTGCCAAGAAGGCCGCAGAGGCTGAAACTGAGTTTAGGGATGCACTTTGGTCTTCAAGGCTGGCTGATTTTGCCCCTTTACCCTGGCTCTGCCTGGTAAAGATGTCAGAGGGGCCCTCTCTGCCCCTCACTATCCTTCCGGCCCTGCCCGACCGCGCTCCCTGGGGAGAAAATCTGAGGGAGGCTCTCTGCTGGAAAAAGGAAGTGCTTCCGGTTTTAGCTTTTGCTTGGGAGATGGGGGTGGGGGAGGGTTCCCGTCTTGCTGCCTTTCCAGCCAGACCAGTCCCTGCGTAACCTGGGGCCAGGGGGATGGGCTGGGCTGGGGGGAGATGGTGTCCCGGGAACACTCCTCATTTCCCTTATCAGAAGGACTCCTGTCACTCCTGTGACAGTTTGGCGGACGGAGAGCCAAGGAGCCAGAAGCAACTTCAAACCCAAGTTCGATGTCTGGTGCGCGGGGGGGTTGGCTTCCCTGAGCACCGAGGGCATGCCTCTCGGCCCCATTTGGTTTTCATGGCTGCTTTTGTGACGCAGGGAAAACTTGTCATGGCTATTCGTTCTCTGCCACCCAGCAAGGTCTGGCGGGTCACAGGCACTTGAATTATTTGGTGGAGGAGGGAAAAATGAGCCCGAGTGCTGAAAACTTTCTCTGCGCCAGGCAGTGTCAGCGCAGGGACACAGATGCTGGCCTTTTCCTGTCTCAGGATCCAGCCCAGGACAGCACGCTACATGAAGTCATCTGTTTTCTCAAGCAAGATCATTTCCCCTTTCGGCTGGAGAATTTTCTTTTTTTTTTTTAAATTTCTTTTTAAGTTTTATTTCTTTTTAATATTTATTTATTTTTAAGAGAGACACAGAGCGTGAGCAGGGGAGGGGCAGAGAGAGAGAGCGAGACACAGAGTCCGAAACAGGCTCCAGGCTCCGAGCTGTCAGCACAGAGCCCGACGCGGGGCCCGAACTCACGAACCACGAGATCATCATCTGAACCAAAGTCGGACACTTAACCAACTGAGCCACCCAGGTGCCCTGGAGAATTGCATTTATTTTTGTATCTTTTGATGTTTATTTTTATTTTTGAGAGACAGAGACAGAAAGAGAGACAAAACACGAGCCGAGGAAGGGCAGAGAGAGAGAGGGAGACACAGAATCCAAAGCAGGCTCCAGGCTCTGAGCTGTCAGCACAGAACCCAAAGCGGGGCTCAAACTCACGAACTGCGAGATGGTGACCTGAACCGAAGTCGGGTGCTTAACCACCTGAGCCACCCAGGCACCTGGAGAATTTTCATTCTTAATCATTATTGCCCATCTTTCTTAAAACCCCAATGTCAATTTTGGAAACATTTATTTTTTAGATAATGAGGACATTCTTATATTCAGTAGCTGATTGGCCCCTCATGGCCAATGGTAGAGGAAATGAATAACAGTTTAAATAGTCGTTCTGGCGCAAGTCGCTATTTTAATTAGCCAAGCAGGTGGTAACACGGGGCAGAAGGAGGGGTCCAGTGAATGCAGCGGGAGAAACCCTCACCTCTTAACTTTTGTCATTTAAAACAAAATGGATTTACTAAGTTGGGCTCTAAATGACTCCTACAGTAGTGTCGTAGGTATTGTATCAATGGAAGTGAGATCATGTGTCTTTGTTACTTAAAGACCTGCAATGTTTAGCAGCACCGTTCCCAATAGCTAAAAGGTGGAAATGGCCCCACTGTCTGTGGACTGATGAGTGTGTAAACCAATTGTCTCTCCGTGCGATGGAATATTACTCAGCCGTAAAAAGGAATGAACTACTGACATATACTACAATACGGGTAAACCTCCAAAACATTATTCCAAGTCAAAGAAGCCAGTCACAGAAGGCCACGTACTGTCCGATTTCCTTTTACGTGAAACATCCAGAATGGGCAGATCCATAGACACAGAATGCAGACTGGAATTTGCCGGAGGCTGAAGGGGAGAGTGGAATGGGGGTGACTGCTCTATGGGTTTGGGGGTTTCTCTTTGAGGTGATGAAAACATTTTGGAACCCAAAAGAGGTGGGATTGGGGGGCCTGGGGGGCTCAGTCGGTTAAGTAGCTGACTCCTGGTTTCGGCTTAGGTCATGATCTCACGGTTCAGGAGTTTGAGCCCCACGTGCTGTCAGCACGGAGGCTGCTTGAGAATCTCTCTCTCTCTCTCTCTCTCTCTCTCTCTCTCTTCTGCCCCTTTCCCGCACACAGGTTCACTCTCTTTCTCTCTCTCAAAATAAATAAATAAACTTAAAAAAAAAACACAACAGAGGTGGGGTTGCACAGCATTATGAATTGGTCACTTTCCGATGGTTAATTCTATATTATGTGCATTTTACCTCGGTAAAAAAAAAAAAAAATGTTTATTACTTAATTAAAACCTGCAATGGCTCCTCATTTCTTTGAGAGTAGGAGCCGAACCCTTACAGTGGCTTGCCGAGTCCTGTGGGATCTGGCCCTGTTACCTCCTGTCCCTCCCAGCCCCCTCCCCGCCTTCCTGGGCACACCGGCCTCCACACGTGTGGTTTTTCCTCTGTGCCAGATGTGTCCCCGCCCTTCACTCCCCTTTGCCCAGGCTGTTCCCTCTGCCTGGAAGACCGATCCTCCCCCCGCCTTTACCCTTCTGGCAATCCTCACCTCCTTTATGTCTTTGCGGTGATGTCACCTCTCAAGGAGGCCTGTCCTCACCCCCTCCATCTCCAATGACACCAGCCTCAAGCATCATTCCCTTTATTCCACTCTATTTATTACCTCTACACAAACGTTGTACTTTTACTGATTTATTCTGTTTGTTGCTTGTTCTCTCCTCCCCCCCTCCCTTTCCTCCTCCGTCCTTAGAATGTAGCTCCATTAAGAAAAGGATTTTAGCATGTTTCCACATTCTGAGCTCAATTTGGGTCGAGTTTTTAAAAATGTCCACAGAATCAAATAACAAGGAATCACAAATTCAAGCAGATTCCATTAAGTGGATTCTGGAGGAAATATCCGTAGAAAGTGAAGTATCAAATCTAACAGTAAAGTGCTATTATGGCTTTTTATTCCCTGCCAGTCTGTATACTTCACGGAGGTATATAAGCATTTGGGTTGGGGGCGACTGAGTGGCTCCATTGGTTGGGTGTCCAACTCTTGATTTCGGCTCAGATCATGATCCCAGGGTTGTGGGATCGAGCCCCATGTCAGGCTCCGCGCTGAGCGTGGGGCCTGCTTGGGATTCTCTCTCTCTCCCTCTGACCCTCTCCCCCATGCGCATGTGTGCACGTGCTCTCTCTCTCTCTCAAAAAAAAAAAAAAAAAAAAATAGCATTTGGGCTGACGTTAAAACTTGCTTACAAGTCATTTGAGTTTTGAACCCGAAAGAGTTCCTTTGGGTTGAAAGTTATTAATTAGAGAAGCTGGTGGAGCTGGAAGACATTTCCTATTGGGAGACAGTAACTTATTATTATTATTTTTTTTAACAAATAATGCCATCTCCTTTCATCCAGGCCTATGTGGGCTGTGATAGCTTTTATCGGGGGTGGAGGGAGGACAGAATATAAAAGCCCCTTTCTGCAGGTTGCATTTGTTTACTAAATTTGTGCAGGGCCTCGATGGTGATTGTGGGAGGTCCAAAGGACATCTATATTAGTATTCAAAGTAAGACAACTGGATTTACCACAAGGGGGGTGAAAGTCTGAGAAGGAAAGAAAAAGGAACAGAGAGGAAAAAAAAGGGACAAGGATTCAGAAATAGGTCTCTGCCTGAAATATTTTCGTACACGAGCAGGAAGTTGCTCTCGGAAAGCCAGGCCGCAGACTCTTGCATACAGACCTTGCGCAAGGGAATCTATGATTAGAAACTCATATCATGTGCTTCACGCTCTTACATTTTGCAGACGCGGCATCTCTGTTAATCGGATCTTTACTGTGGCTGGAGATCCCGCTAATCTGATACAAAAGCAAACAAGAAATGCTACGTCCCTTCCTCAGTGTTGGCCCTCGAGCTGAAACTTATGTGTGTCTGTCTATCTCAAGCGTAAGGAAGCGGAGTACCACGGCATCCGAATTCACCAGGCATCTAAGATTTAGCGCGGAATTCTAATAGGAGAGCTCTTGGGCGCCAAGTTGCAGCCTTGGACAGGAAGGGTTTCTCTATATCAGTTACCATTCTCCCACTTGGCTTAAAGACGCGCTTCATGGATCCTCATTCCATTGTCCAGGCATTGAATGTCCAAGAGGCAGAGGGCAGGTGGGATTTTTTTTGTGAATGCTGTCACCTTAGGGAATCTGCCAGTAGCATGACCCGACACTGGCGACCCTCACGCTGCCGAGCTGCTCTGTTCCTAGCCGCAGAGGACGGAGCAGAGTTTTGCCTGATGGCCAAAGAACGATGAGTTTTCTTCCCTTGCTGTAAGGCAAGCGGATACGAATGCTTCCCTTGGTTGACTTAAGCCTCCTCAAACGATAGCAGGCATTTGTGTTTTTCACGGGGGACGTCGGATGGCGGCTCAGTCCTGGCGTGAGGCAGGAGTCATCATTTAGGGTTTTTCGTATGCCCTTGGATGTACAGTGAAAGCTGTCTGGGAGACGCCAGAGACTGCCCAACCCGGTGGATGTCAACCGGGGGCAAATTGGCAGGGGCACACGTAGCAGCATCCGGAAATATATTTCATTGTCATGATTCAGCGGGGTAGGCATTGCTACTGTCATCGAGTGGGTAGAGGGCAGAGATACTGCTAAACATCCCACCATGCACAGGACGGCCCCTCACAACAAAGAAGGTTCCAAAATGTCACTGAGGCTGAGACTGAGAAACCCTCGTCGTAACACTCGTTCTACGCGTGAACCCGCTAGAAACATCCCCCGATTGGTGGAATTCACCAGAACAACAGTCTGATAAAACATAAACCAAGCAACTTAGTAACATTTCCTTCTTCCTCTTTCGTACAGAAAAAAAAAACAAACAAAAACAAAACATTAAATAAATGTTAAGAATGACCTTAAAAAAAAAAAAAAAAAAAAAAAGACTCGGTAAGCAGTCTCCTGAAACATTTCCCCACAATATCTGCCGTTCTCTGGAGACTCTTACGTTCCCAATAAAATTATTGAAACCACCATAGTAATAACAATTTATAACTGCATTAGCATCGTCTTGGCTAAGCGTGTTTGGGCGCCTGTGTGGCTCAGTCGGTTAAGCGTCCGACTTCGGCCCAGGTCACGATCTCGCAGTTCGTGAGTTCGAGCCCCGCGTCGGGCTCTGTGCTGCCAGCTCGGAGCTTGGAGCCTGTTTCGGATTCTGTGTCTCCCTCTCTCTCTGCGCCTCCCCCGCTCACACTCTGTCTCTCTCTCTCTCTCTCTCTCTCTCAAAAATAAACATTAAAAAAATTTTTTTAAATGTATCCGCTTGTTTGATTATTGCTGTACAGTGTAAGAAGGAAGACTGGAATTTATGCTAGAACCACCTTTAGAGGCATGGCAGTAACTGACATATATCAAAATTCAAGCCCAATAAAGCAAGGCCTGTTTTGGTTGGCCTCAGCCTGTCGTTCTCATCTATTGGACTGAAGAGGAACCCGATCTTCCGTTGTTCTTCCTAGTTAGGAACCTTGATGATCATTATTGAGATATGAAGCCCAAGATACGTTGAAAATGCTAACACAGAAAGTCCAGCCCTTGGCTTTGAGAGGTTTGTGCAAAGAGCGCCAACTGGGCGTCATCTTGGGGGATCTCGGCTTTTAAGACCCTTGGTCCCACCGCTTAACTGAATGACCTTGGTCTTCGGGTTTTCTCATCTGTAAAACAAAGGCTCTGAGTTAGGACCCGCAAGGTCATTTTAAACTAAAAAACAATCGCACACATATAGCTAAAGTACAGGCCGACCTGGAGAGTTCCACCACCCCCGCCAAATGTCTCTGGTCCTTTTTACCAATTTGGAAGTAACCGATAGCTCCTAAGCCCGTGGATTTGCTGCTTCATTCAGTAGAGGAAAGACTTAGTATCTGCGACAGAAGGATTTTAAGTGATTAAGACCCCCTTTCCTTCATCAGAGAAATGAAATCAGGAAATCTCTGACGGAGAATTGATTCTTCTCCCGCACTCAAATCTGTTTGTTATTCTGAAGTGGTCAGGGTTGGGCATTTGTGTAATTGCAGACTATTTCTCTGTCCAATCTGGCCTCGCAAGCCCCCTCACATAACGGTACCTGTATCTCCACATTAGCCGGAATGTTAATGCTAATTAATTTAGAATTTTCCGAGCAAATCTGTATGCCCAATAGATGACCGGGCAGCGTGGTGCTTCAGCGTCTATTGTCTTCTCCAAGACAGGCTCTCGAAAGCTGAAAACAGGAGAGCCAGAGTGCAGAATCAGTGTTTTTTCCTCTACAGGAAGCCTCTCTCCGGAAGCCATGCGGCAGAGCACACAGGCAGCTTGCAGACAAGGAGGTGACCCACACTGAGCCCGAGCGAACCCTAGGGAAGGCAGGCTTTGCTCGCTTCTCAGCTAGTTTTATTCCCTTGCCCACACCCTCCTACCCAGAGCATTCGCTTAGCTACTAGATCCTTCCGTCTGCAGCCGCTTTCAAGGGTTTCAGGAATGGTTTTACAGTCTTTGCTTTATCCTGATTTTTGTCCCCCCTTGTCCTCCCTTCGTGGGCTTGGATTGAGATGGGACAGAAGAGCAAAGGGCAGTGAATCCCAAACCCGTTTTATTTACTCATTCTTTTGTTTGTTTACCTCCCTCTCAGCACAGCTGGGCAGGGAAGAAGGTGAATCGGATGACAGACATACGGGTTTGCAAACTCTTTAGGGAAGCCACCCTCCGTTTGAGATCTTGTGAACCAGCTGTGTTCCTCTGCTAACGCCGTGTAATGTTAAAAAGAAACGCACACACACACACACACACACACACACACACACACACACAAAACCTCCATGAGGAAACCTGTAAATGTTTACAAAGGCTTCCCTTCTATGTCCAGCTCCCTTGTGCAAGACGTATCTAATCTTGCAGTCTTGCAGTCTGGTTGCATTTGTAATAAACGGTACAAGAGGTGTTTTTGTTGATTTTATTATTTTTTTTAATTTCTTCGTAATGAAGCATAACCTGCTTGTAGAGCTCGCAAGCGTGCATCCTAATTTGTGGACTTTCTTCCTCTCCCTTGGAAGGGAAATGCCCAGCCCGGTGCTACTGGGATCGGAAAGGGTGGTCCTAACAGCCTGAGCATCTTAGATGTGGTTTTAGGGCCCTCTCAGACTCTCCACGAATGCTTGTTCGCTTGTGACAAACGACATCGAATGGCCCTGAGACCAAATTCCTAACAAGGCAGCTCCAAGTGTTCTCTTCTAGCCTCGTTTCCCAAAAAGGGCTCACTCAGCTGCGTTAGTAGAGCGGGCTCTTCCTCCCGCGAGTGGTCTCTCTAGAAGGTGGAGGGATTGTTGCGCAAGGGAAAATGGCTCAATCTGAGGGATTCTCTAAGGGCAGGTGAGCAAAGGCCCTGAACCCAGGCCTCTCCTCAACTGGACCCAGCCTGTCGTCCCGTGCGTCGTGCCTTCAGATGTTGCACTAAGTAAAAATAAATACAGCATGAGAAATCAAATGGCCTTTGCCAAGTGTGAACGGGACCGCGTCTAACCAACGCCTGACTTGGCCAGAAGCCATAAAGGGTGTCTTGTGTGAATGTTTCCGGCTGCAAAATCTACCTGTTGCGCCGAAACCGCTTCTATCTAACACACGCTTGCATGAACCACCCCCCCCCCCGCCCCGCCACCCCCCCCCCCAGAAGCTTCATGTTTCATGTGGCTCGTGAGAAAGATTGCACAGTGCAGTACAGGTTTCATCAGCTTTGTGCTATTTCCAAGATGGGAGAAAGAAGGATGTATACTTTGTATTTTAAGCTATTCCTGAATACTTGACATCTAGAAATCTCTCCATTAGTATACAGATACTATGAGGCAATAGAGAGGAGACAGAGGAGCCACTTTAGCCTTGGGGAGGAGTTGGGACGTCTCCAGAGCTAAAAGCGGGGTAGGTTGGCAGAGGGACTTGCAAGGAAGCATCGGGCTGAGACAGGGAAACACGATTGACAGATGGTAAGCTGGTTCTCGAAGGTTCGACAGATGGGATGGGCGTGGGCAGGTTGGTGTGTGAGGCCAGAAGGCTTGCAGCCTCGCCCACAGAGTCCAGTGCCCAGCGAAGACCAATGAGAGACGGTGGAGGGGAGTGTGGTCTCATGTAAGCTTCACATCAGACCTCACACGTTAGCACCACATGTTCCCCCAAGGAATGGCCGAGTCCTCTCTCCTTATAAGCAACCATGGACACGTTATTCAGTGCCGTTAAGGACAAGCATCTGGTCAGTTCTGACTGCAAGTGGGCAGTTTCCTGAAGATAAGAGAACACTGTGACCATGGCCACAGGTCCCCAAATAGGGGCTCCTCGGGCCTCCAGGCCTGTCCTCAAACTCTGCCCAGGGATTGCTTCAATGTGCTCTGAAGGCTATGGTCGACGAAGGCTTTCTCTTCCCTGCACCATCGCCCACGACTGGGCGAGCTTTTAGTCACCATTTCTGAGCATGAAAGCAGGGGCTGTTGACACGGCACATGTTACACGTTATCACAACGGCCCTTCTATAAGCAGCAAGTAGAGAGAACACAGGATGTCCTCGTAGCCGACATCCTAGCCTCTGTCGAGTCGACTGGACTATTTGCACGTTGCCTTTCCCCCAACTTCGTGTTGTTAATTGACTCAGTTCCCAAACGAGTTTTTAATTACAAGAAACAATACTTAATCACCGTACAGAATGTCAACAATACAGAAAAGCACAAAGAAGGGGGGGGGAGCCCTTATGAACTTCACCCTCCACGCGCCAAGGTCGCTGTTAACATTTTGATGTATTTCCTTCCGGCATTTTTTTCCCCGCCTCTACATACTTGCCTGAACACGTCTCTTTTCTTACAGACCCCGGTTATTCTGGGTCTTCATTTTGCTTCCCTCTCTTCTTTATTTGTATTTTTGTGATATTTTAGCCACATCACCCCCATTTTCCTACAACGTGGTTATTAACGGTCATCAGAAGGTGTTGGTAGACGCTATGAGCCTGTCCTCCAAATGTCTCTACTGGTTTATAGTCACGGTAGCTTTGCTCTATTATCAAAGGATCCGTGGTGCTGAGGACTGATAGTGATCGTGCAGTGGCTTAAGGGAGAGCGAGAAGCCCAGCGCAGCTCCATATCTGGGATTTAGAGATCCAAGAAGAAAACTGAACGCGAGAAAGTACGTCTACTTCATCCAAAATGTCCCTTATGTCCCTCACACCCACACTTCTCTGTTCAAGTCAGGGTTCGTGACAGGGTGGCCAACTAGGGTTTGAGGCTTCAGCAAGGGGAGGGTGAATGCGCCTGTGATTAGCTCTTGAGGGAGAGGAAAGTGAATGCATAAGCTGACCTTTGAGGTCGTTCGGCGCACGCCCACCCCGTGCACTGGGCACCTCCAGGTGACCCAGGGCTCGTCCACTTCAGCTTCTGGCCAGAACTGACGGCGTCATTGTTTTTCTACTGGGGATGATACTCCCCACGGGCTTCCCAAGGGGTGTGGGGGGTTGACTCGCTGGTTATCAGGCTTTGGAGGAGAGGATCTGACGGCCATTTGCAGATTGGCGGGGAAGGCCGGCCCTGGCCTGGGCTCCCGAATGGCTCTCCAGAGACAACTTGGGTTGCTCCCAAAATGAGGCTGGCCTCACTAGTCTCCATCCTCACAGTTTCTGGGGTGATTGAGCAAGAAACTCGTGATCCGGTCACAAGGGCGAAACGAACGCCCGTGTGGTGGTAACAAAGAATTCCACTGGGCTGGCGCGGACGCTGGTGCTTTAAAACGTCTATCATCTCGGACCATCAAGGAGAGGGACCAGCTGAAGCCACCCCAACTGTGTCCGGACTTTCAATGGGGCTTTTTAAACCGGCTGAACTATGGCTTGCCTTTCAGAGTGTTCGTAAGCTGCTGCGTTGATAGCAGTACACATCGGCAGCGTGGCCAGAGACCCAACTGAAATTCGACCCAACATCGGGCCTGAAAGCTCCTGAGACTCAAATGTCAACGACACGGGGGTGCGGCCCCTCAGCTAATTGCCAATTGCCTGGGCCCGGGCCCTGGTTTAAATGATGAAGAGGGAGGTTGAAGAGCCATTCAGTTGATTTCGACACTTCCTGGGGACGAGTTGAAACTGCAATGTTCTCTTTTAGGGGCAGAGGCCAGAGCCAATCACAGCTGAGGCTTCTCTGAATGTTCTGCCCATATTTGGCTGTGCTCTTTCTTCATTCACCTAAAACTTATAATATATGCACTTGAAAAGCAAGGCTTTGAGAAGTGGGTGTCTCTCTCCCTGCTATAAAATAAGTCTTATCTCCCCACACTTGGGCCTGCCCGTGGACTTCCCGGGTATAGCTTCAAGGCTAAAGAAAGGAGCCGGTGGAGGAAACGTATTTTTTACTCTTATGAAAACCAAAAAAAAAAAAAAAAAAAGGCAAACACAGAAACTTCAAGTGCAGCCTCTGGCTTTATACACTTTACACGAAAATACATTAGAAAACAAACTAGTTTTGTCTTGTGCGCAAATACCCAGAAGTGGCTTATGAGATTATGGGAGATTGCAGAAGGAATGCTGTGTGCATTATTGAGGTGTAGGAGGCCCGTTTCCCAGGGATTCCAAGAGATAAATGCACCCTTCAAAGTACCTTCTTAAGGCTTCTTTGTGAAGGACGAGCAAGCCTTGTGGAAAGATCCAACACACATACGACAAACCTCAGCCTACCTTTTTTAAGTGACTATTTAGTGACCGCTTTTATGCACCGTCCATTTCGTTCTCACCACGGCCCCACAAAGGAGTCCCGATTCTTGTCCAAGGTGCCTGGGCTCACAAACGCTGGAGCTGGGAATCCACCCCAGCGGTCAGATGCCCAAGCCCTCACGCTTAACCACACCTCACTCTACTCCACTGAGATGTTCTCTCGGTTTATGGGAAAGAACAGAGGCCTTGAGTCATACGGAATGGCCCTGGGGACCCCCCAGTCTCTAAGAACTCAACCTCCTCCAGCTCTCAGGATCCCAGAGAAAGTTGAGAGGTTTCTCAGCTTGTGTGAGGCCTGAGGTTGGGAAAGTTCCCAGTGATCCCCTAGAGACCACGTCTGGGACTGTCCGATCAGAGAGGAGCCCACGGTCCACCAGCTGAGCCCCTCACTCGGGGCCTCGTTATTCTTAGTCTCAGGAGCCCCAGCTGTAGAAAGCCCTCCTCCGTGGGGCCGAAGACACATGGGCTGGAGCAGAGAGCCAGCCACATGGTCCTCTGTGTTCTCAAAACTGGGGAGACCTAGAGAAAGGGGAAGGAGAGGGCAAGGCGGCCCAGCCTCCCTCTGGGACTACAGAGAGGCCCCACCTCCTCCCTGCAGAACAGGGGTGCTCACGGGGCCGGGGGCGATTTGGCAATGTTTAGAGTCATTTTGGGCTGCCACAGCCGGGGGGAGAGGGTGCTGCTGGCATCCAGTGGGTAGAGGTCAGGGATGTGGTTAAACATCCTCCGGTGCACAGGACGCACCCCCACTCCCCTTAACAAAGAACCATGTGGCCCCAAATACCACTAGGGCTACGGTGAGAAGCCCTGCCTGAGAGTCGTGGTTCAGTGCATTCTACCCACAGCTCAGAGGAAGCTCTGTCTGGGGCTCCTTCAAGGAGTCATTCTGCAACCAGGAAGCCGGCAGCCTGCACCACTAGGCCGAGGGCGGGCAGAGAGAGGGCGGGACCATGTGTACAGGTTCAAATTTACTGCATCTTCCTTCCCGACAGAGAGAGGTCAGTGTCTGCCTCCGTTTACAGGCATCGGGGCCAAGGTAGGGACTGGCCCCGGGCAGTAGGCGGAATGATGGCCCCCAAAGATGTCAAGTCTGAAACCCTAGAGCCGGTGAATGTTACTTTCTCTGGAAAAGAGAATGGTCTCTGCAGGCATGATTAAGTTAAGCTCCGTGAGATGGGGAGGTTATCCTGCATTTTCCGGGTGGGCCCTGATTGCAAATGGCAAATACCCCTCTGAGCAGGAGGAGTGGGCGATGTGAGAGGAGAGGCAGAAGTGGGAGCAACGGGACCAGAAGCCAAGGAATGCGGGCAGTCACCAGAAGCAGAGTGAAGCAAGGCACAGATGCTTCCCTAGAGTTTCCGAAGGGAGCGTGGCCCCCCCAACAGCTTGCTTTTGGCCCGGTGACACTGGTTTCAAACTTCTGGCCTCCAGAACCATGAGAATAAGCCTTCCTTGTGTTAAGTCACTGAGTTTGCGGTAGTTTGTCACAGCAGCCCTAGAAAACTAAAACCCCCCGACACTCCTTGAGCCCCCAAATCGATCAGTTGAAGCTGAAGGGCAGGTCCTTCCAGTACAGACGAGGCCAAAGCCCTTCTGGGGCAGGGTTTGAGGGGAAAATGGAAATTTCCTTTGCACCTTCCTCTATACGCTCACCTGTTACACCTTCCCTGTGAAGCACCCTCCCCTGTGGAAATATGGCACCTACCGTCCCTCTGCTTCTCTCAGCCAACAGTTTCCCGTGAATGCCAGGCAAGTGATTGGACAATCCCGGTGCCGGTTTCCAACCTGCCTGGGGCTGCCTCTCACTTTCTCCCTCAGTTTCTTGTCTGCATACGCGTGGCATGTCCTATGCTAGATCGTGAGCTCCTGGGAAGCAGGAACCCTGTTCGATCTATCGTTACGTCTCCCAAGGACCCCAGCGCCTCAGCAAGCACACAGTAGGTGCTCAATCCGCGATTAATGTGTGCTTCCCGTGTCCTTACGATGAGAGAGGTTGCTTTGCTCTCTTCGTTCCCTGGCAGTCAAGAAGCTCAAAACCAAGCGAGATGCTCATAAACCGGAATCCTCACCCATTCGGTCAGATCTGCAGCAACAGACATCGTTAGTATTCTTTGTTTTTAAATTGGCATGTGATTTACATGCGGTAAAAAGCACACATCTTACCAGTACAGCTTGATGACTTTTTACCTCTCTGTGCTTCCTTGTAACGACTGCCCGGATCAAGGTACAGAATCTGTCCAATTACCCCAGGACATTCCCCTGTTCCCTTTCCCAGTTAACTAACCCCCTTGCTCGTCACACCTCGGTGAACCACTGTTCTCTCTTCTACCCCATAAACTAGGTTTGCTTGTTTGCAAATTTCATATAACGAGAATCATCTGGCTTCTTTCTCTCCACGTGACGTTTTTAAGATTTATCCACGTGGTTGTGTGTATCGGTAGCTTTTCCTTCTTTTCGAAAAATTGCTGCGTGTTATTCCATCGTAAGGATATGCCACAATGTGTTTCTCCATCCTTCCGTTGATGAGAGTTTGGATCGTTTCCAGGCTGGACCTCTCGTGAATAAAGCTGCTATGAGCATTGTTGTATTTTACGGCCCTGCGCTTTCATTTTCCTCGGTTATATATCCGGGAATAAAATGGCCAGGCCGTAGGGAAGGTATCTGCTTAACTTTATCAAAACTACTGTCACTATTCATGGTTTGGATACAAGGAAACAGATTTTTGGACAAAAATGAAGCAGCGACAGTCTTTCTGTACTCATTTTCCCGATTCTGTCCATTAAAGTAAATTTCTTAAAGAAACAGAGTGCCCTACGCATGCCTAGTTGAATCAGCCGTGGAGAGAGCTGGCGGGTCATGAAGCATGGAGAATTGAACGAACACATGCACATAAACACATTCTCCTATCGTTTCCTGTTCGCACCAGCCCGAATCTTCAAAGTTGCTCTTGCCTGGCATTGGCATTGAACGTGGTGCCCGCGCAGACAGGTTCCCTAAGAAAGAAACTATTTTAAAAGGACAGTTTGCTGTGTAGTGAAGCCCTGATGGAAATGCCAACTGCAGGCAGGGAGAAGAATGTGGAATGAGCAGGACAAGGGCGATCGGATCCTTCTGTGGTGTCTGTTCTGAGTATCTGAGTCTTCCCCCGCCAAACCCGCAGCTCTCCTGGGGCCTGGGCACGGACACCTGTCCTGCTTCCGGCTGCCAGCTCCCTTCAGAAGGGAACTCCTGAGTGCCAGCTGCTCCCCACTTGAGTGCCCCTGAATCCTACAGATCCTGAAGGGCTTTGCAAACGTGACTGGGTGGACTGGAGGAGGGGAAGCTGTTTTCAGACCCTGTAGTGTTGCCATGAGACTGTAGCTCGTCTTTCTACAAGGTGCGTTTTCCAGCAGCCATTACTCATTACAAGGCAGACTTCTTTCACTGACATGGGTGTTTCATAGCATTTTTCTAATGGTGCACGGTGTCGGCTTGTTTTCAGATTAACAAACATCCCACCCTTTTTAAAAAATGTTTATTAATTTATTTAGAAAGAGAGAGAGAGAGAGAGAGAGAGAGCGCTCCGGCCAGCAGGGGAGGGGCAGAGAGAGGGAGAGAGAGAATCTCAAGCAAGTTTCACGCTGTCAGTACAGAGCCCAAAGGATGCGGGGCTCGAACTCACGAACCGTGAGATCATGACTGACCGAGCCACCCAGGCACCCCCATCCCACCCTTTTTGCTGTTTAAAACTCGGTCTCCCTAAAATCCTCATACTGTTCTTTGTCCCTTTCTTCCCCTCCATGGGAAAAAAAAAATAGCCGTGTCTGAGCGGCATCAAAACAGATTGAGTCAGCAAATAAGAAACGTCAGTCACCCAGCTCGGCTATCTGGCACCAGGGAATTAAAACAAAGGCGTGATTCAATATCTTTTTTTTTTTTCCCTTATTTTTCTTTGTTGTTATTGTTATTAAACACTTATCTTTCCACTGCTCTCCCGCTGTGTAGATAGTTGTTTTCTGGACAAAAAAACAAATCACCTGTTATTTGATCTTCTTTGCCATTTTTGAGAGAGAGTGCTGATTGACCTCGTCCTGGAACTGTTTTCGGAAGAGAGCACAGCTCTCTCAGGGGGGGTTGGTAAACAATGCACTGGGAACTGGCCTGACGTTTTTCTTAAAGCTTTTATTCAGTTTTCATTTTGAGAGAGAGAGAGCAGCATCAGCAGCTTAAAAAAAACAAAAGTTGGGGCACCTGCGGGGGGCTCGGTTGAGGGTCCGACTTCGGCTCAGGTCATGATCGTGCGGTTCGTGAGTTCCAGCCCCGTGTCAGGCTCTGTGCTGCCGGCTTGGAGCCCGGAGCCTGCTTCGGATTCTGTGTCTCCCTCTCTCCCTCTGTCCCTTCCCTGCTCATACTCTGTCTCTTCAGTGAAGAGTTTGACCTAATCTTTCGGCCATTTTTCAATGGAGCTGTTTGTTTCGTTTTTCTGATTGCAATGCGAGAGTTGTTTAGATGTTTCTGGATACGAGTCCTTAATCAGATATGTGATTGGTAAATATTTTCTCCTTGTCTCATCTCGCCTTTTCGTTTTCTTATCGGTGTCTTGTCATACACTCTCGTCATCAGGGTGTTGGGATTGTCCCTAGCGCCACTCCTGACCCCTCCACCATCTTGAACAGCAGGGTAAGGAGCTACGAGGTGCCATTGGCTTTGACCCAATCCATAATACTCTGTGGGTTAAGGTCAGTCTCCTGAAAAAAGAATGTTAACCTGAACAACGGATACTTCACTCTCTGTAGTGTGTGCATAGAATAATTTGGGAAGTTTGATTAGCGTCTAGATTTCCAAGTTCCACTCCTTGATATGTTTCTTCCGTAGGTCTGTGGTGAGGTACAGGTTGTCGCGATACTCAGCAATCGCCCAGATTATCTAGACATAGGTGGCTTTGGGGATGATACCCTGAAACTCGAATGCCGCTGACAATGTGTCACGTCCACTACAGTCAGGATGCAAAGTCTATGTCCAGGCCTAGACAAAATGGTGTGGCATAAGTCAGAGGAGGGAGATGTCACCGAAAAGAAGACATGTCGAGGCTGCGGAAACTTGAGCACATTTTTACCAAACATTTGCTCATCCCTTCTTCTGTCTGTCTCTGCTATTATAGGCATGTCTTAATTTGGGCACATACCTTTTATTTTTTTTAATTTTTTTTTAAATGTTTATTTTTGAGAGAGAGACAGAGACAGAGAGCACACGAGCGTACATGAGCGGGGGAGGGGCGGAGAGAGAGGAAGGCCGAGGATCCAAAGCAGGCTCCGCGCCGACAGACCGATGTGGGGCTCGAACTCACGAATCGCAACATCATGACCTGAGCCGAAGCTGGACGCTTAGCAACTGAGCCACCCAGGTGCCCTTGGGCCCATCTCTTTTAAAAGTGCCTTTCACATGTGATCCTTTATTTGGATAGGTACTGGAGGGGAAAGGTGGTTAATAAGTAAATTGTGGCACGTTAATACAGGTCAATAAATTCTTACCCCTGATCATGAATAATAACATTTTCTCCTGATGTCAAGTACGAGACTGCCAGGTGCAGTGTCACAATAGGTCATCCTGAACTTCTCACCCGTCTTTTGTCTTACAATAAAAATCTGGGGGCAAAGGGACAACTTACTCTGCATCTCTCCAAACAAATCCACGAAGGAGTTTGGAGCTTGAGTCATTACCATGTTGTACAGAAAAGAAAACACAGACAGTAGCAACAAAACACCCAACTCCGTAAAATCCAGGCATCCAGATGTTTGGACCGTAGAACACCAAACAATCGGTAGGCCTGAGGTTTGTCCTGAATTGGACAAACGATTCTGACGTGGCATAATTATGACCAGCATGATTTAAGTTTTCTCTACAGACAGAAGCCAGTTGGGACTGACCTGATTTTCTGTGTTAATTAATCCCATGTTATTGTTCAAACTTGTTGGTACCTCTCAGTTAAAATAATTGAAAAGGCCTGTTGTTCTAATCCTGTGGTGGAATGTTTCTTTATTTTTTTTAAAAATTTTTTTGATGTTTATTTATTTCTTTTTGAGAGACAGAGGCAGAGCGCACGCGGAGAAGGGGCAGAGAGAGGGAGACACAGGGTCCGAAGCAGGCTGCAGGTTCCCAGCTGTAAGCACAGATCCCAACGCAGCGTATGAACTCACAAGCTGCGAGATCATGGCCTGAGCTGAAGTTGGATACTTAACCGACTGAGCCACCCAGGCGCCCCGGAATGTTTCTTTAAATTACAGCTTAGTTACGGGCGCCTGGGTGGCTCAGCCGGTTAAGCGTTCGACTCTAGATTTTGGCTCAGGTGATGATCTCACGGTTGGTGGGATCGAGCCCCGTGTTGGGCTCTGCGCTGGCAGCGTGGAGCCTGCTTGGGCTTCTCTCTCTCCCTCTGTCTGCCCTTTCCCTACTCTCTGTCTCTCTCCCCCCCTCAAAGTAAATAAACAAACAATAAAGAAATATAAGTCACAACTCGTTAACAGATCTTCTAGGGTAACTAGGGCGCCTCGGCCTCTAACCAACATGAGTGACTGGTGATTGTCACTCAAAGGGGGTGCAGTAGGACAAAACCTGGAACAGGAGGCAAGGAACGTGGGTTCCATTGCTTGCTTGAGCCAAACTATGCCCCCTTACGCTTTCCTGAGAGTAGATACTTAAGGAATCGTAAATTTGTAGGAAGACTAAAACCAAGGTGGTTAACCACTCTCTCTAAATATAATCCATGCCCCCAAAGCAAGCAAGCAAACAAAACAATCCCAACAATATGAGCGTTCACGTACCTCCCATACAAAGGGGACCCGAAACCAGGAAGTCACAGGGTTCGGCGAGGGAAGCAGAGAATTATTTTCTTTATTCTCGAATGTGATTCGAGTTATGTATAATTAATACTGAGAACTTAGAAAATAAGGAAAAGACCAATCAATCGAGAAAACCAATGAAAATTCTACAGCTGTCAGCCTATCAGTGTTTATGCCTCCGTGGATCCATACGTGTTTGTGATATACGTAGATGTCAAACGGCTACTATTCTGACATCTGCTTCCGTGACGTATTTCTCTATTGTGAAGCTCCTTCCGTGCCAACAAATATGCGCCTTTATCATTCATTTAAACGGCCTTATTGTACGCTACGGTAGGCTCGTAAATGCCCGCGATGAACACACACAGTGCTTCCTATGTGCTCGGTGCTGTTCCAGGCCCTCTGATGCCATCGCTGTGATGTAGATAGTGTGACGACTCCTGTTGTACAGGTAGGGAAACGGAGTTAAGGAAAGATTGACTAACTTGCTACCTGAGATTCAACACGGATGTTCTGGTTCCAGGGTCCAAGTTCTTAACACCTGGCCATGTCGCTTCTAACTTCATCCCCTTGGTTATGTAAGTTATTTATATTTTGCCCTTTTTTTCTAACGCTTATTTATTTGTTTTTATTTTTTAAGGTTTTTTAAATATTTATTTTTATTTTTGAGAGAGAGAGAGGGAGGGAGACATTACTGGAAGCAGGCTCCAGGCTCTGAGCTGTTAGCACAGAGCGTGACACGGGGCTCGAACCCACAAGCCGTGAGATCGTGACCTGAGCCGAAGTCAGACGTTTAACCAGCTGAGCCACCCAGGCGCCCCAGTTTATTTATTTATTCTGAGACACAGAGTGAGTCCACACACATGAGCTGGGGAGGGGCAGAGAGAGAAGGGGGGAGAGAGAGAATCCCAAGCAGGCTCCACGCTCGGCACAGAGCCCAACGAGGGGCTCAATCCCACGACCGTGAGATCATGACCTGAGCCTAAATCAAGAGTCGGATGCTCAATGGACCGAGCCACCCAGGGGCCCCTATATTTTATCCTTTTAAGCAGTGCAATTTAGAGCTATGCTGCCTCACAAGACTAGAGGTGAAACGTGGTGGCAGAAACAAGACGGTACAAGGGGGGCATTCTTTTGGGGGAGCTCAGATTAGACCACGTTCGCTCTCACGGTAACAACCAGACAAGTCCATCAAATCGGCGCAGTTCCCCAGTGGAGGGAGGCTCGGGGGCCTGCGCCCAGGCCAGATTTGCCATGGTGCAGGAGAGATGGCCCCACCAATTCCCTGGGTCCGGGCTGCGGAATAAGGGCGAGTCCGCAGTAGAGAAGGGCAGAAGAGATATGCTGCAGGCTGAACTCTGACCCACTGCAAAGAGAAAGAGAAGTCCTTAGCAATTGGAGTGTCAGCTTTAAGACCAGGAAGTGAGTATTCATCTGGGGCCGGGTGTGGTGGGAAACTGAGCAGAGAATTACTCACAGCGGAGAGGGGCGGGGAGGAGGGAGGAGACCAGAGTCCTGAGAGCGAGGCAGCTCTTCTCTGCGGGGGCTGGAGGCTCTGCCGGCTCAGCCCAGACACAGGGTTTCCTTCTTGCTGACTTACACAACTGACGTGCGGGGTGAAGGTGGGGGTGGGTGGTTGCTAGTCAACAAGTGGGCAGGTAGGGAAATGCATCATCAAGAGTGACCAGAATCTGGATAAACCTTTCCTCAAAGAAGCTGTCCCCATGGCTCATATCCATCTGAAAAGATGGCCAGCCTAATGAGGCATTAGGGAAATGCAAATGGAAACCACACTAAGATACGACTTCATACCCAGGAGGGTGGCTGGAATCAAAAAAACCATAACAAACGTTGAGAGGAATTGGAGAACCTTCGGACACTGCTGGCAGGAATGGAAAATGGTGCCGCCACGGTGGAAGGTGGCTTGACCATTCCTCAAAGGGTTAACACAGAGTCAACACACGACCAGCAACAACTCCTCTAGTGTACGCCCAAGAGAAATGAAAATATACGCGTACACGAAAACATAAACACATGTCAATACAGGCAGTCTTGGTAATAGCCCGGATGTCCATCCACAGGTAGGTAAACAAAATGGAGCCCATCCACACAATGGAAGACTATTCAGCCACAAAGGGGTGTGAGCAATTGATGCACAGAGGAACCTTGAAAACATGGCGCGGAAAGAAAGAAGCCAGCCGCAAAAGGCCACGCGTTGTATGATTCCGTTGATGTGAATTTGCCAGCAGAGGCAAAGCCACAGAGACAGACAGTAGATGGGTGGTTGCCAGGGGCTGGGGGCTGGGAAGAAGGCGGATGGGCTACCAGTTGGTGCGGAGTTTCTGTGAATCCAACAACCGCCGAATTGCATCCTTTATGATTTTGTCGAAGTTTATGTCTTTTGAGAGAGCGAGCGAGCGAGCGCGCAAGCAGGGGAGGGGCAGAGACGGGGAGAGACGGAATCCCAAGCGGGCTCCGCTCTGTCGGCACAGAGGCCCCAGGTGGGGCTGGATCCCACGAACCGTGAGATCGTGACCTGAACTGAAATCAAGAGTCGGACGCTTAACCCACCGAGTGACCCAGGTGGCCCTGAACTGTATAGTTTAAAAAGAGGAATTGTATGGTTTGTGAATTACATCTTCACTGAGGGCATTATGCTAAGTGAAATGAGCCGGACAGAGAAACAGAAATACTGTATGATCTCACTTATACGTGACATGCAAAACAGCTGAACTCCTGGACACAGAGAGTAGAGTTCTGGTTGCCAGGGCCCGGGCCTGGGAGAAACGGGGAGATGCGGGTCAGAGGGCACAAGCTTCCAGTTACACGACGTCCTGTGGCCAACATACAGCACGGTGGCTGTAGTTAATCATACTATATTATATACTTCAAAGTTGCTAACAGAGTAGAACTGCCGTGCTCTCATCACCAAAAAGAACCAAGGCAAAAAATTACGTGAGCCGAAGGAAGGGTTAGCTCACCGTGTTGTAATCCTTTTGCAATATACACGCGTTATCAAATACCGGGACCCACCGTGTACCTTAAAGGGACACAGTGTTAGATGTGAACGATAGCTCCATAAAGCTGGGGGAAGGCAAAGTGATGAAGAGAGTTGAGAGAGTAGGAGTGAGAGCCTGAGGCATGGAAAGGCACCGATGGCCCAAGAAAGAAAAGACTACGTGACTGAGCTTGCTACAGAGGCTGAGGGAATCTCCAAGAGTTTAGGCGAGAGGTCCAGCAGATAAAATCAGTAATCAGAGGCGCTTTGGGATTCTTTTCAAAGGCCAATGGGAAATCCCCGGTGGCTACAAAACTCAGCAGTTACAGAACCCAGCTTGTCTTTTAAATACAAGTTCTTTTTACATTTTGAATTTTAAATTCAATTTGAATTTTAAATACTATTCCAATTCTTGGATTCTTCCGGCAGAAATAGGTTGCTGTCAGAGCTAATAAAGCCCGAGAGAAATCATGAACTTACAAACTCGGAGTTAAAATTAGCACGCCGTTATTTCTTTTTTATTTATTATGCATGCTAGGGAAATGAGGACTTCAAAATACCTCTCCAATGAAAGGAGCGCATTATCATGGAAGCAATAATGTGAGCTTCTGGCTTTTTAGCCAATTATACGCTCTTGCTTCTAGGAATCAACAACTGTAGGACACAAGTGGAGAATTTAAACTCTTAATGTTCAATAGCATATTTGTGTCACACACAGACTTGGGTGTAATCGCAGGAGCGGGTGGAAATATATTCAACAAAGGTGACGATGGGGTGGGCCAAAGCCCACGTCAAGCGTGGGGTCATCGGCACATCGTACAGTTTACTCTGAATCCTTTTGGCCTCTTGGTTGAAGCTGAAGGAGTTATTGGGGCTAATAATCGCAGTTCAGAGATTCTGAGACTAACACTCCCAGATGAGGAGAGACGGGCTTCCCCAGCCTCGGGGTGGGCAAGAGAACGTCTCCGGCAAATGGAGAACACGGCTATGCGGGGAGACAGCCGAAGGATGTGTGCACATCCCGGGACCCCAGGTCTAGGCGGTGGCGAAAGGACAAGTTTCGGTGTGGCACCTGCCAGGGTGCCAGGGGAGCCCAGGTTTGGGTGCACCTGTTCTGAGTTCCTCGACAGTGGAAGGCCTGTAAATCTTCAGGAAGAGCCAGATTCTTTTCTGGAGACGGCAGCGTGGTTGGGATGAAGCTTCCTTTGACAGCTCCTGGCAGTGACATTAGCAAGACAAGAAACAAAGTAATGAGGAGCGACAGTTAGAAAACCATTTGTAATAGAAGGTTCAGGTACACACACACACACGCACACACACACACCCCAAGCGCCATTCTAGGGAATTTCAAATACGTTGAAACCTGGTGAAGAGAATCCATGGGGAAAGAGAGAGAAGGTCAGAAAGCATGGATTCTTCATAACTTAATTACCATTATCTCTGGGTACGTTCCATTGTATGGATGTATCATTATTCATTTAGTCTTGTAGCGGTCAACTTTGGGGGTTGTTTCACCCTTTTAGCATTACGAACAGTGCTGCAACAAATTTTCTGTGTCTACATACCTGCATCTCTGCTCGGACAAAAATTACATGCCACGTACACTGTAACAGCTGTCACCGAATTGTTCCCCCAAAATGCGGAGAAAATGTACATGTCCGCCGAAACGCGTATGCGAACGTGTACCGACATTCTTGCCCCTACTGGGCCTTGACAGATTTTAACTTTTGGGACCACTCCTAGTCTAAAAACAGTACCTCGCTGTTGTTTTGATTTGCGATTCTTCGATTAGAAGTGGGGGTATCTTCTTTTAAATGTTGATTTATTTTGAGGGAGAGCGCACAAGCGTGCAAGCGGGGGAGGGGCAGAGAGAGCGAACCCCAAGCAGGCTCCGCGGTGTCAGCGCAGAGCCTGACGCAGGGCCCGACCACACGAACTGTGAGATCATGACCTGAGCCGAAATCAAGAGTCAGACGCTTAACCGCCTGAGCCACCCAGGCGCCCCTAAGTGAGAGTGTCTTTTCAAAAGTCCATCGGCTATTTATTTTGTTCCCCCTCCCTGCTCCCTTCCAGAAACTTCCTGCTTGCCTGATTTCTACCGGTTTATCCATCTTGTTCTTGCTGATCTGTATGAGCTCACTTTCATTCACGCTGCAGTATTTTTCTCAGTCTTTGGCTTTAGCAATAACAGTTTCTGAAATAAAGAAGTTTATACTTTTGATGTAGTTAAACGGTATAAATAATCTCCTTTATGGCTTCTGAATTGGACATCTTGCCTAGGAGGCCCTATTTGCCGCCACAATTAAAAAAACATTCACTTTATAGAATTATCGTACGATCTAGTAATTTCGCTCCTAGGTATATACCCCAGAGGACAGACAGTGAGGAGTCAGGTACTCGTGTGGCAGTGTTCACAGTGGTATTAGTCACCATGGTCCAAACTAGAGACAAGTCAAGTGTCTATCAATAGATGAATAGATGAACACAGTGTGGTCTGTCCATCCGATGGAATAGTATTCCACCATAAAAATGGATGGAATTCTAATACATGCTACGACACAGATGAACCTTGATGACACTATGCCAAGTGAAATAAGCCAGTCGCAAGAGACAAATATTCTCTGATTCCACTCATACGAGGTACCTGGAATAGGCAAATTCGTCGAAATAAAAGTAGAATCGTGGTTACCAGGGGCTAAGGAAAGAGAGGAATGGGAAATTATTATCCAATGCAGACAGAGTTTCTATTTGGGATGACGAGAAAGTTCTGGAAATGGATAGTGGTGATGGTTGTGGAACATTGTGAACATGAGTCTGTACTTTCTTTCCTTCTTTCTGTCTTTGTTCAATTTATTTGCTTGTCTTCTGCTTTGAGTCACCGTGGTTTAAACGCTTCTCCCATGTATCACTGAGAGTTGGAAGGTTTTTGTTTTTTAATGTTTATTTATTTTTGAAAGAGAGAGAGAGAGAGCAGGGAAGGGGCAGAGAGAGAGGGAGACACAGAATCCAAAGAAGGCTCCAGGCTCCGAGCTGTCAGCACAGAGCCCAATGGGGGGGGGCTCGAACCCACGAACCATGAGATCATGACCTGAGCTGAAGTCGGACGTTTAACTGACTGAACCACCCAGGCACTCCAGGAAGGTTTTTTTTAATTCAATCTGAGAGATTTTTTTAAAAATAAAATTACGTTTATTTCATTCACTTCTACTGTTATACATTTACACATATGTCTGGGTTTAATTCTGTAATCTTATTTTTTCTTTCCTGATTTTTAAAATATATAAACATGTGAGTTTTTCATCTGATAATTTAGAAGATTTATATTCATATCTGGGGACCCAGAGGGGTCACCTCACGAATTGAAATCCGAAACGCTTCAATGACTGTATAATAATCCATCATATGATAAAATTCTAATTTACTCTTATCATTTCCTTTTTTTATAAATTTTGATTGCCTCCAGTGTTTTGCTAATATGGGGTAATGTTATACACACATCCTTGGGCTTACATTTTCTCTTTCTATATTTCAGATTCTCTCCAGAGAATAAATTCAAAGGATAGAATAATGTTATCAAAGAATTTTAATGTTGCAAAATCTGGTCTCTATTGTAAGATTATTTTCCATACACTCTGTGACAATTTATACTCCAAACATTCACATAATTGGGAAGAAAAAAAGTCTTACTTAATATAAGAAATGTGCCCAAATCTTAGCCTGAAGGTCGATATCACCTTGGGATAAAAGCATCCCCTCTGATTTGCATTCTGAAACAATTAAGGGAGGGAGTTCTATGGCCAATTAACTTCACTTCCGTCAAATGTTTGGACTCCTTTTCTTGATGAAGGATTTCAGAGATGATATCTGCCATATTTCTGTGGATTTTTTATACCACCAATAGCCCTAATAACAAGCTCCTTTACCCTTTTTTTTTCATCGCAGTGGAAAAAGAAGAGTGTTCTAAAGATCTTTTCAACAAACACAAAGAGTTTATGGAAACTCATGTATAAGCTCGTGATGTTATCGCCAGGTTTTGTAATGAGACGCAAACCAAGAAATTAATTGAGGAAAAAAAAATCACATCACAGCAGTTCTGGCTTCAATTTCACATCAGCAGGGCTTAGAAGTCATTGCAGCAAGTGGGTTGATCCCTAGAGTATCATTGAGTGACTGTTGGCTGAGCTCCTTAGGCACATAATTTAAATAGATCATGGAAAAGAAGAAAGTCTCCTTTAGATTAGTTCAAGTTATGTGGCATCTTCAAAGGAAAAAGAATTCAGGGTATTTATGTGGTTGCTCACTTCTATAATCTTCTTGCTTGTTGACATAAACTCTTTAGAGTCTCTGGGTGGACTTTCCAAAGCATTCCATGGCGGGTGATGTCGGGTGATAAGTTCCCTTTGCTGTCTCTGTAATCATAGCCCGTGCAAAAGGGGAATTTGCAAGCCCCCTCCCCCCCGTCATGATCTAAAGCCCAAAAGAGGAGTTAAATACTACATGTCTGTGCTTCTCATCCCTGATCTTCTGCTCCAAATTTTGAGTAGGAAACATGCTATATACATCTTCGGCCTATAATTTCTCCCCAGGCTGACTACATTCTATGTCGGACAGGGTCAGCAAACTCCGGCCCGTGGCCCAAATCCAGCCCACTGTCTGTGTTTTTATAGCCTGGGAGCTGAGAATGGTGTTTACACTTTCAAATGGCTGGAAAAAAAAAAAATCAGGAGAAGATGAACATTTCATGACATGAAACTTCTATGAAATTCAAAATTCGGTGTCCCCAAATAAAGTTGTATTGGAACACGGCCAGGCGCAATCATTTACATATTCTCCATGGCTGCTTTCGAGCTACATTAGCAGAGTTGTATAGTCGTGACAAAGACAGAAATTCTGTGCCCACAAAGCCAAAAATATTTACTCGTTGGACCTTTACAGAAAAAGTTGGCCGACTTACGTTCCAGAAGATTCATCAGGTTCTGAAGGCTTGCCGAGAGCAGCTAACATGGCCCAGGAGGTCCCATTTGCCCAAAACGGGAGCATCTGATCCCCATTTACAATGATTCACTACGGTGCTCCACACTTCATAGACTCCTCTAACGCGAGTGTTTCCTTTCCTTCCTCTCTGCCCACTAAGGGATCAGGTCCTTTCCAATTGCTAAAAATTCTGTAGGAGGCTGTGCGGTGGGCTAAGCAGGTGAGAGTAAGTAAGGTGGCAGGGAGGTTATGTGTCCGGAAATATGGTCCAGACAGTGCTTCTCAAACTTTAACGTGCCTTTCTCTCACCTGGGGCTCTTGTGAAAATGCAGAATCTGATTCACCAGGTCTGAGGTGGGCCTGGGATTCTGCATTTCTCACAAGCTCCCAGGTGATGCTGCTGCTCTTGGTCCACAGACCACACTGGGAGGGCCAAGGGTCTAGGCGACCGATGTCTGTTTCTTCAACCGAGTTGGTTGCCTTTTCATCTTTGAATTTCTGTAATACCAATAAAAAATATTCCCAAATTGTGATAGGTGGCTTATATATTCTTTTTTTTTTTTTATTTTTTAATGTTTATTTTGAGAGAGAGAGAGAGAGAGCACGCACAAGTGGGGGAGGGACAGAGAGAGGGAGACGCAGAATCTGAAGCAGGCTCCAGGCTCTGAGCTGTCAGTACAGAGCCCGATGCGGGGCTCAAACTCACGAACCGTGAGCCAAAGTCAGACGCTTAACCAACTGAGCTGCTTAGGTGCCCCTATATATTCTATCTTATTAGCCATTTCCTTACCTCATGACTTATACCTCTTATCATAAGTAGATTGTGTTTTCTAGAACTTGGATGGGAAGTCTCTCCTATATTGCCCAAATCATGCACTGGGCTCAGTTTGCCTTCAGGACCCTGGTTGTCTTGTCTTTTCTTATCTCCTCTTTTCTTATGGGCCCGAGGTGTAAACCTCCTAAGCCTTCCCACTCTTGTCTTACTCTTGGGATCAATCCCCATCCTCATTCCTCTCCTCACCCTTGGACCTCCAGAAGTCCCTCTGCACACCAACCTGATGAACACAGGAGTCTTAACCTTAGGGAACATCTGCTCCAGCACCCAGGGACCTAGGGAATTGAGGTGACACTCCCAAGGTAACCAAGCAGAGACCAGGAAGCCAAGGTCCCCAACTTTCAGCCCTTGAACTTTGCTCTCTCAAGCCTAGATGGCCTAAAATGTCATCAACAATAAATTGTTTGGTTGGCATCCGAGTACATCTGCGTCACACGTCTCTGGTAACATATCTGCAGTGAAGCAGGATCTGTCTGGAGTGACTCTAATGGCCATGGTTCCAGATACCACGGTGGGGTAGCTGGGGACAATAGCTCTAAAGCTCTGGGCCTTTCCCCTGAAAGGGGATTGTTCTCTTGGCTTCCTATGTTAGAGAAATGGGGGTAAAAATTCACATAACATAAAATTAAAAAGTGAGCAATTAAGAAGCATTTAGTACATTCACAAGGTTGTGCAACCATCACCTCTAGCTAGTTCCAAAACATTTCACCGACCCAAAGGGAAACACATTGGTGTTACTCCTCATTCCCCCTCACCCAGCCCCTGGCAACCACCAGTCTGCTTTCTGCCTCTATGGCTTGGCCGATTCTAGAAATTTCACATAAATCAATCATGCAATACGCGACCTTTTACGACTGCCTTCTTTCACTTGGCGTAATGGTTTTGAGGTCCATCCATGCTGTAGCGCGTGTCAGAGCTGCTTTCCTGGGTATGGCTGAATAATCTTCTGTTGTCTGCATATACCGCCATTTTTCCATCCACTGATGGATATTGGAGTTGTTTTGACCTCTTGGCTATTGTGAACAATGCTGCTATGAAGATTGCTGGACAAGTTCCTGCTTGAGCCCCTGTTTTCAACTCTTCTGGATAGATACCTAGGTGTGGAATTGCTGGGTCATATGGCGACTCTATGCTTAACTTCTGGAAGGTCTGAGTTTCATTTGAGTGTTCGGCTACTCTCCCATGCTATCACACCATTTCACGATAAGGACAAGTGAAATAATCAGGCGACGGGAAAGTATCTCACTAGTTAGTATCTTTACCTCCCCTCCACCAACTGCCTTTAGCCAAATCAATAAATTTCATTTTATATTGTTTATTTTCCCAGCCCACAACTTAACATAGCAGTTTCTGAAGGGCCAGAGATTTGTCTCAAGGCAGCAAGCAGGAAAGTGAATGAGAGAAAACACAGAGCCCCGATAACCTTCAGGCTGCCTATAAATAATCCAGGATTGGGGCTGGCTTCACGGGCGTGTGACCTGTTTGGTCACACAGAGCCCCTCACTTAGAAGGACCCCACGCTTGAGTTAATGTTCTGCTGCCTCTGCCTTGAAAATCTTAATCATTTTGAACATGGCCTCACATGGTCATTTTGCACTAGGCTGCATAAATTTTGTAGATGGCCCTACCAAGAAGTGAGAGTTTCTCTCTTATACCCATCCGGTAGCCTGAACAACAAATTCTAAATTTTAAAATAAACTCTAAAACGGAAATAAAAAAAGATACGTCTGTCACTGAAGGTGGAAGCATTCCAAATGTGGGTGGCTACTAAACAGAATGATAATAGAATAACTCAATTATATTTAAAAATACAGACAACAGACCAAAGCCAGACAGTTTCCACACATGAATTTGCTGGGTCTACTATCGTTGGCCTGAGAAACAAACACAAAAAAGCCCGCGGAGGAAACTGAACCCAAATAAGGACAAAGAGTAAACACATTCCTTCTGCCCTCCAAGGAAAAGTGGAGACGTTTCAGTAAATCCGAAGCAGAATGCAGTTTCAAGAGATGAATGTTAGAGAAAACAGGATACTTTTGCTTAGGCTGCTAAGCGTTTCTGTCATCTTTTGGTTGCAGGAGAAATCCAGGTTCATGGACTCGAGGAGAAATAAATGTGTTGCTGATAAGCCTAAACCCTGCCCTGCCCTTTCCAGTGAAAGCAAGGAGCGGAGGGCCCAGATTTTTCCTAACATAAGAGTAAACAGGTTTTTAGTTCAGGGTAGAATCACAAGTGGCCAAAAAGCTGACGGGGACGTGTCATCTGCTCTCTCTGCTGGCTCTCAGCAAACTTTAGCAATTGCCCAGTTGTGATGTCGTTAAAGAAATCTGGCCAACCACACCCTTGCTCCCCAAACTTTCTTGAGTTAAAACAGTCTACCAAAAACTGATGGGGGGAGGGGGGGGGGCTGCTTCGGTCTTTATTACAAGTGAATACGAGAAGTATCCTCGGAGACCGATCCTCCAGGAGAACGATCAGCATACCGGTCCTGTGCAGAGGCTTCCAGTAAAGCACGTTAGCAATGACGCGATCACGTAATTAATACGGCATGTCAAGGGGGCATCGTAAAAGGCAATTGACAAGTTGGCATCAGGCAGTAATTTGGGGTGTAACCTCTGTCTGGAGGAGCCACATTGGATGCCAAAAGCAGAAGGACTCACTTTTGTAGGGAAAGAAGAGAGAGAGGTGTTTGGCAGCGGTGAGGAATACGGCGTATTTGTGGCTTCTTATAAGGAGTTTTTTTAAATACGTTTCTGTTTTTTAATTTTTTTCCATGTTTATTTATTTTTGAGAGAAAGAAGGACAGAGTGGGAGTAAGGGAGAGGCAGAGAGAGAGGGAAACACCGAATCCGAAGCAGGCTCTAGGCCCAATGCTGGGCTCGTACTCACGAACCGCGAGATCGTGACCTAAGCCGAAGATGGCCGCTTAACCGACTGAGCCACCCGAGCACCCCATTTTTTATGTGTTTCTAAGAACATCCGTCCACAACCCTGATTCCCTTTAACAGTTCGCTGTCTGAGTTAAAAACAAACAAAAGGGCTTAAGGTAGAGATAATATGGGCAGGCTCACCCATGGACCCTGATTTTGTAGAGTTTTGAGGGAGAGACATTCTGTCGTACGTTTGCCTTCGACTGTCTTCCCTCCATGTGCAAAGCCCGATCTGCTCTCACACACTTCGTCCGGCAGCGGGATAGGCCTCCAGACCACTGACCTGCTCGCCTTCTGGGCACATTAATTCATCCTGGGCTGGTAGTCAGGTGCACCCTGCGGAGGACCGGACGCCTATACCTTCGCATGTGTAATTTACTCAAGTTTTAAAACTCCTAGCGATTCTGATCTGTCTGGCATTGCTTCACCTTGATCCTGTTGGAAGGCAAAATGAGATTATAGTTGGTTTTTTTGACTTAAATGTCTCCCCCACTGGAAAGCACTCCTTGAGAACAGGTATCTCAGTATATTGACCAATGTTTTCCCAGGGTCCAGGGACAAGCTTGGCACACAGTAAGGGTAAATGTTGGTAAATGTTTCCTGAGTTTTTGCTAGATGAATGAAGCAGAGCCCTTTTCCAGGTCTTTTACAGCCCGGGGGGGATGGAATTTTGGAGCCATTTGAAGCTCTTCATGACCCAACGTTTATAACATTTAATAAATTCTGATGAGTCGATTTCAGTTACTAAACATAAAAAGGATTTGCTTACGCCTGGTGGTATTTGAGTAGATTTGGGTGATGCCCCGCATTCTCCATTGATTCTAAACTAGAAGATGAGAGCAAGGTCAGAATAGTGAGTTCGAGATAAAAAACACAAACTTTCTGCCATCTCCACGACTTCCGAAAACGTCTGCACCTGTCCTTGGGGAAAGTTTGCAAAGTTATAAACACGCCAAGTGCGTCTCCATCTGTTGTTCTGCACACGCCTGGGAAGGTCTGACTGTGAATTATACTTGACCTTCAGGGGAGAAAGGGCCTGGCGGGGGGTTGACCTCTACCACAGAAGCAGCCCGGATCAGGAGGCCTGTGGAGGAGAGCCTCAGGCCTGGTTGGTGAATGTTTGCAGCTAAAACTTCTCGGATGCAAACCCGTTCGTTTGTGTGCCCTGAATGTGTGTGCTCTTGAGGGGCTCCGAGATGCCAGGCACTGGTCACCCCTGAAGTCCATCCACCAACACCAGCTTGTCTCCCGGGGCCATCACCTGCTCCCTTTCTTCAGAGTCCTCGGATTCCTGGAACAGTCTTCAAACGGCGGTATAGCATTACTAAATGAGGAAAGAAAAGGCTAAGAGGCAGTACATACAAAATGGCCCGATTGTGTAAAAACAAACAAACAAAAAAATCACACTCAAGAATAAGGTCGGAGGTAAAGACACTGAAAGTCAGCAGAGGTTACGCTGAGGTTTTAATTTGTAACTGACTTTTATTTTCTCCTTTACACGTGTCCGTATTTTCTTAAAGCGCCTATAAAAACTTATCCAGCTATAATCATATGAAAAGCGATTAAGTTATATTTAGAAGACTCTCCATATGATGTGGGGAGACCCAGTTTGCAGCCACATGTATGAGGAGACATCTGATGGGGAGAAAACCAGCCAGGCATCCTTTCGGCCAGGCCCACTCACAAGAACTTGCTGGAATGGAGGTCTGGGTGGCTCAGTCAGTTGGGCATCTGACTTTGGCTCAGGTCACGATCTTGTGGTTCTTGAGTTTGAGCCCCACGTCGGCTCTGTGCTGACAGCTCAGGCCCTAGAACCTTCTTTGGATTCTGCGTCTCCCTCGCCCTCTGCCCTCCCCCGCTTATGCTCTGTTTCTCTCTCTCAAAAATCAACATTAAAGGGGCGCCTGGGTGGCTCAGTTGGTTAAGCGTCGACTTCAGCTCAGGTCACGATCTCACTGTCCGTGGGTTCGAGCCCCGCGTCGGGCTCTGTGCTGACAGCTCAGAGCCCGGAGCCTTTTTCCGATTCTGTGTCTCCCTCTCTCTCTGACCCTCCCCCGTTCATGCTCTGTCTCTCTCTGTCTCAAAAATAAATAACGTTTAAAAATTAAAAAAAAAAAAAAACATTAAAAAAAAAATTTCTTTTAAACCGACCAACAAGGACTTGCCGGAAATCCTTCCAGCAAATTCCACCCTTAAAGGCTCTGCCCCTTGGCTCGCTGGGAGTTTCCTGCGAATGTGTCGCCAGCCTCTCCTGTCCGCTGCTTCAAGGGATGCAGACTGGGTCACAACTACAGCTCGGCCACAACCGCAGCATGAAGGAAGCTGTGTGTGCTTCAAGCCCACCGTCTGACTAGTTATTCCCAGAGGCCCACCGGCCACAGCCGGTTACGCTGACCCGCGCTGTCTGGTAGAAGCAGGGCCGCACCGCCCTGTTGGGAATTATGGTGTTTTGCTGGTTCGTGCGACCTCAGTAACTCAATACTGGGGTCTATCCATTGCCTCACCTGGTGAATCAGAACAATTTCTTTTCTTCTTTTCTCGGCTAGTCTTCTACTGTGCAACCTCCAAGGTGTGTGTGTGTGTGTGTGTGTGTGTGTGTGTGTGTGTGTGCGTGTGTGTGTCTTGTCTTCCCTATTCAACTAGAGCTCATCCGGGGCAAGTGTTGGGCTAATTTCATTCTGGTAAAGTCCTCATTGCCTATCTCAGTTGCTGCCACTTAATTATCACCAGACAAACGATGTTTAAATCTATTCATGGGCCATCTATTCCTTCACTCGGCCAGTCACTCAACATATTTTGGGGGCATCACTGTATGCCAGTCACGTTCAAGGTGCTGGGGAAACAATTTAACCCGATCAGGCTGAAATCGCCCTCCTATGGAAATTTACGTTCTATTGGGTTCGATCGCTTACTGCAAAAACTCTTAATTTCCTTAAGTGTCTGATTGCTGATCCCTGGGGGTGCATCTGAAAGGTGGGGGGATTTTTTTGTGTGTGTAGCCTTTCCATTCTCTAAGGATGTGATGGGATAGGGGCGCCTGGGTGGCTCAGTCGGTTGAGCGTCCGACTTCAGCTCAGGTCATGATCTCACAGTTTGTGGGTTCGAGCCCCGCGTCAGGCTCTGTGCTGACAGCTCGGAGCCTGGAGCCTGCTTCAAATTCTGTGCCTCCCTCTCTCTCTGCCCCTAACCCACTCACATTCTGTCTCTGTCTCTCTCAAAAATAAACATTAAAAAAAAAAAAAAGGGATGTGACGGGATCAGGACGCAAATAAAACCCCTAAAGAACGTGATTTCAAAATTTGGGCCCAGAACTTTGTGTGGCTAAAGGTGTAGTCCAATGGCCCTGCCTCCAGTTGGGGAAGGGCAGGACATGGGAAGGGGGAAACTGAGGCAGAGGGCCGCCTGCACAGGAACAACTTTAAATCGCCCCCTCCTTTCCCGCACACTTTCAAAGTCAAGAATTCAGGAACTCTGTGACTCTGAGAAAACAAGCTAGGACGAAGGTCTCTTGTGTGAAGGGAATGGCGGCAGGCCACGTCCAAGGAGGCAAGAAGTCTCAAAGTGACCTACAATGAGGAAGCCCCTAGGGCTGGAGTTGAGAGGAAAAAGAGGAGGCAACCGCCAGGAGGAAGGAGCCAACCATTGGGAATGTTCAGGAACATTAGCGTGGGTGCAAGATTTCTACAGGACGTGTAGCTGGGCCCTGGGCTGTTTCACTGAGATGTTCAAGGACGGCCTGGGCCTGAAGGTTCGGGTGCACGCGGATTTCAGATCCTTCTGTAGTCATGACCTTCGTTCCAAGCCTGCGAGAGCACTTTGCTGACGACTCTTTGTAGGATCCTGGACGTGTTTATTTGGCTGGTCTTCATCCTGCCTCAGTTCCAGCAAACCCCCGGAACGTTCACAGATCTCTGAGAGTGAAAAGATCTCACGTAAAAGCCTTCCACTCATACTGGGAAACAAGCTTTCCCCAAATTAAAAGTAGACAGGATATATACCTGAGGTTCCCTGTAAGGTTCTGAACCAAATCCCCGTTGTTTGACGAAGCCTTTTACAGGACACATTGTTTGCAGTGGCCCCACGGGTCCTAGTGGCCCACCAGATTTCTCTGAGAGATCCAGAAGGAATCCCAGGAAAAAGCAGGAAGGTTTTCAAGCACATGGTTTTGACGCGTTCCTTGCCCACAGAGTGGCTGTTTTCCACGCGGAAATGCTGCTTAAGCGTGAGCTGATACATCAGCCATGTATTTGCATGAGCCGCTTGGTCTTTGCACACTGAAAACAAACCACGTTGACCAAAACTCCCATCTGTGGGGGCAGTGTGAGAATGGGTGCTGATGCTTTGTCTCTCCCAGCCTCCTCACCCAACCCTCAAAAGAGCCACCAACCCCAGGGAACCCATGGTTTCACTAAAATGACAAATTCACTTTGCCCAGAACAAACTCCCACTTTCCCCAGAGGTCAACACCCCTTCACTGTTCTAGCTTTGAATATAAACTTGGGGAAGAAAGTTTCCAAAGACCGCCCGGTTTGAGAAAGACCCACGTGGCAAATTGCCTCTCCTCTCCTGCGAAAAGTGAGGATTCAGACAAAACGTCCTGGGGTTCCAGGACTAAAATCCACCTCCAAATGCAAATTTCTGCTGAAGGGGACGCAGTATTTAGAGCAATGACCAAAACGGGTCCCGGATAAATCTGAGCTTTTACGTTACCCATCGCTTTCTGTAATCAGAACACCCCATGCCCTAATCTAGGATTGATCGTGTCTAATAGCGCGTTTACTTTAAGTGTTTTAAATTTATTTTTGAGACAGTCCGCATGAATGGGGGAGGGAAAGAGAGAGAAGGAGAGAGAATCCCAAGCGGGCTCTGCGCTCTCAGTGCAGAGCCCGACGCGGGGCTCAAACTCACAAACCGCAAGATCATGGCCTGAGCCAAAACCAAGAGTTGGACGCTTAACCGACTGAGCCCCTGAGGAGCCCCTAATGGCGCATTTACTTTTGATCGCATTCTGTTGAGTCTCTCCACCCTCCACTGGGCTTTTCTGCACAGACAAGGTCATGATTCCACTTCAGCTTGCCATTGGCTGTTCCTGAAGCTTCCATTGGTCTCCTTAAGGGTGAGGCATGGTCCTCATGGTTTTGTAACTACGTGTCCACTTGTCTGTCACATCCAACATCCAGTGTGTATCCTTAGCTCGTGCCCAATAAATGCTATCTACTCTTAATTCCTGCGCGACGAGGTTTCTGAACTTCAGCTCTGTTGACATCTGGGGCCAGATCCTTCTCTGCTGGGGCTGTACCGTGCGCTGTAGGATGATCAGCAGCAGCCCTGGCCAAAGGATGCCTGGGTGGCTCAGTCGCTTGAGTGTCCGACTTTGGCTCAGGTCATGATCTCACGGATCGTGAGTTCCAGCCCCGTATCGGGCTCTGTGCTGTCAGAGGAGAGCCCTCTCTCTCTGCCCCTCCCCTGCTCGTGCTCTTTCTCTCAAAAATAAATAAACATTAAAAAAATGCCTCCAGAGATTTTGTCTGCCAAGCATCCCCTGTGGGGCAAAATCATCCTTCTGCTAGAGCATGAGACTACAGATACCAGTGCAGTGATCAGACCCCCCCCAACAAAGCTGTGAAAACAACACTCCCCCCTCTTTTTCGAGAAGAACGCATCAATATTTTACCAATGCAGACTTCAGATTCTATTTTAATAACACATTTTCAAATCATATTAAAACCCGATTTTAAAAAAAAAGATCCCTCAGGGGGCACCTGAGTGGCTCGTGGGTTAAGCGTCCGACTCTTGATTTCGGCTCGGGTCATGATCCGTGGTTCGAGAGATCGAGATTTACGTCGGGCTCCGTGTGCCGATGGCACGGAGCCTGCTTGGGATTCTCTCCCTCCCTCCCTCTCTGCCCCTCCCCTGCTCATGCTCGCTTGCGCATACACACGCTCTCTCTCAAAATAAATAAATAAACTAAAAAAAAAAAAAAATCCCTGAGAGGTAGGTTTGGCTGCAGGCTTTCTAGAGTAGCAGTTAAGAGAAGAGTGTTGAACCCACCCCTTCAGTTTGAAATCCAGAACCTCTCTGTGTGATCTTAGGAGAGTCCCTTAGCCTAACTGTGCTTCCTCGGCTGAATAATAATCCAATCAATCTAAGTCATAATCTAGAATAATCATACCACCTGCCAAAAAGGGGTGTGGAGAGGGTTAATATTTAAGATTTGAAAAGCTCTTAGAGGAGTACCCTTCACCAAGTAAACAAGACAGAAACATTAGCTCAAAGCCAAGATGCAGCAGTATTTTCAAGAGGCCTCCAAAGTACAGCACCTTTCTTTAGAACGAAGTTTCTGCTACCCGAGGGATCGGCAGACTAGATGATGCAAAATGTACCAAACATCTTGGTACATCCAAAATTTTGGAACTGAATTATGAAATTAGGGTCAGCTCTCTAAGTTTATACTCTTTAAATTTTTGTTTAATGTTCATTTATTTTTGAGAGAGAGAGACAGAGCATGAGCAGGGGAGAGGAGGAGAGAGAGGGAGACACAGAATCCGAAGCAGGCTCCAGGCTCAGAGTTTCATGCGGGGCTCAAGCTCGTGAACGGCGAGATCACCACCTGAGCTGAAGTCAGACGCTTAACCAACTGAGCCACCGAGTCGGCCCTCTAGGTTTCTACTCTTAAGACTTTGACCTTGTGGGGCACCTGGGTGGCTCAGTCGGTTAAGTGTCCGACTTGGGTTCGGGTCATGATCTCACGGCTCGTGGGTTCGAGCCCCGCGTCAGGATCCGTGCTGACAGCTCAGAGCCTGGAGCCTGCCTCACATTCTGTGTCTCCTGCTCTCTCTGCCCCTCCCCCACTCGTGCTCTGTCTCTTGCTTCCCCTGTGATTCCAAGTACTTCTTTTGGAAAGTAACAGACACAATGAATCTTAATAGATAAGAACCTGGAAGTCTCACTGTGTCTTAGGCGTAGTGGTCACTGGGTTCACACCTTCTAGAAGCACAATCACAGAGGAAACCAGTAGGCCACCATTTTCGATTAACACATTCATGTTGCTTCATGTGCCCTGGGACACAGAGCCGTTAATCTCCAGGGAACTTGTCCTTTTAAAATTTTCTTCCCTTTTTTTTTTTTTTTTTTTTTTTTACAATTAAAGCCCCAAAAGTTAAAAACATGTGGTTTTTAGACAGTCAACTGTGATAATAATTTCGTCCGTTTCCACTATGCCACGTTGTATTCTAGACTCAGCAGAGTTCAGGGGTAAGAACATAGCCTCGGGGCTCAAATTCCACCTCTGTGACTAAAAACGTGGGTAACCTTGGGTGAGGCACATAATTTCTCTGTGGCTCAGTTTCCGTACGCATAAGGTAACAGCGACATGACTGCTCTCATCAGGCAGGTTTGGGGAGACTGAAATGAAAGTTCCACATTCACATGTCAGTCTAGAGCAGCACGCACGGATAAGGTTCTGTAGATGCGAGCCGTTAGCGTTCTTAATGTTTCATAACCACAGAGGAGTTGATCCTCTTTCAAGTTCGCGTTCACGAGGTCACATGACAGTAAGAGCATTGCTCAAAAAGTGGGGGAAGGTGATTTTCGCCCCACTTTGGAGAGAAGATGACCGAGGCAAAAACACGGTGAGGAATTCGCCCAAGGTCACCAGTGAATTAGTACCTGTTGGATCTGGAACCGGATCTCCAACACGCTGACTCTTGTGCATTTTTTTTTTTTTTTTGATTAGTGCCTCTCGAAAATTAATGTGCATTCAGATGATCTGAAAATTCCATGAAAATGTAGATTCTGATTCAGTAGATCTGGCGGTGGGAAGGCTGTGATTTGCGCTTTCAGAAGACTTCCGGAAGATCGTGATGCTGCTGGCCTGCCGACCGCAGTTGGGCTAGGGAAGGTCTATAACTGATGGCTTCAACCGCTGGCATTTAGGATGTCTGGAGGGTATTTTCAGTAGAAGTCAAGGAAAAAGAAGTGTGCAAACGTGTCACAAAACATATCATGGGATAACCTCCCGAGTGATCATTTTCTCGCCACCGTGAAGTTACACGGGAGTTTATTACCAACATACTCGTCGACCTTCACAGCATCAGTACAAACTGAATTCTGCTGTGGCCCACAATCAACCAAGGTTTCTATGCTGTTGGCTGATTGGTAGTCCTCCTGGGACCCACACGACAGTCCCTCCTCTCCTGCCATTTCCCTTGGAGCCAGGGAGCGTACTCACAAAGGGCTCCATGGAAAAGAGCATTTCTTGGGGCGCCTGGGTGGCTCAGTCAATTTAGCATCTGATTCTTGATTTCAGCTCAGGTCATGATCTCATGGTTGAGAAGATCGAGCCCCACATCAGGCTCTGCGCTGACAGTGTGGAACCTGCTTGGGATTTCTCTCTCTCCAAATCTCGTTACCCCTCCCCAACTCAACTCATGCTTATGCGCATGCACGCTCTTGCCCTCTCTCAAAATAAATAAACATTAAAAAAAACAACAACATTTCTTTCTCCTGAAAACTGATTGCTCCCTCTCCGTATACATATGTTTTTCATTTACATACATATTTCAGCTTATTTTTGCTTTGTTGTTAACCTAAGTAGCCTAAACCAGCTAAAATAAGAACTAATTCCAACTCGTGAATCCAATTTCAAACCATACCTGAGCTTTGCACAGATCACACAGCTGAAAGAATGGCAAGGTTTTGCAGGGAGGGTGGCCTCTTTAAGATGGCCGGACTGCCATAAAAAGTGGGTACAGATGCACAGAAGAGGGTCAAGTGCAGCTTATGAAAATCAAGTTATTTCTTTCTCTCTCTCTCTCTCTCTCTGTGTGTGTGTGTGTGTGTGTATAATTTTACTTTCAGGTTACACAGGTCTTTGCATATTTGAGGGGAGATCGGCAGACTTTTTCTATATAGGGCCAGATAGTAAATATTTTGGGCTTTACAGGCCATTGGATCTCTTTTGAAAGGACTCAACTTTGCCCTATAGCTCAAAAGCAACCACAGACGATACGTAAACGATCGAGCGGGGCTGCGTTCCATCGGACTGTATTCATGGACACCGTAATTAGAATTTCAATTCATTTTCCTGTACGACGAAGTATTAATTTCCTCTTGATGTTTCTTTTTACCATGTAAGAATGTAAAAACCGTTCTCAGGTCTCAGGCTGTACAAAAACAGGCGGCAGGCAGGATTTGGCTCATGGATCACAATTTGCTGGGCATTTGAACGCAGCCAAAGGCAACATTCTCGTATATTGTGATGTTAAAAATTAGATGAAGAATATGCTTCAAGATTTCCTGCGTTTCTGATGGCAGTTTTGAAGGAAACCAAAGCTGTGTGCTGGGGAAGTGTTCTGAGTGTTCTGCAAATGTTTTTTTCATGTTAGCTTTTGGTATAGAATTAAAACATTCTCATTTCCTAGGGCTGTTTAGTTTGCGAATGTGAAACCATCAACTTCCTGTGTCAACTTTAAGTAGCCAAGTTTTCCTATTTGTTTAAATTCCTTTAGGGGACCCTCACCTTGTATTTATTTATTTGAGTTCCACAGGCTGACCATACTCATAGCAAGACTTGGGAAACGTTAGGTAGTAATTTTCTGCAAAGGACTATATTCTAACCGATTCATTTTACTGAAACTTCCTAAACTATGTACTTTTATTCAAGCGGTAATGATAGTGATACAGGCTTGTGGCCAGGTTCTTTAGGCCTGTGGCTTGCGTATATTATAACTACAACCATGTGGTTGAATTTTTTTCATGGAGGAATTCTGTGAAGCTGTTTCAGTGTCAAGGTGATCTCTGTGATACGCGTCTTCAACAGTGGGAGAGTGCTTTTTGTGTACATACCCAAAAATCTACTTTTTTTGTTAGATATTCTTTAAACTTTTTTTTTTTTTTTTTAACACGGAGACACGGAGAGATACCGAGCACAGCTGGGAAGGGGCAGAGAGAGAGAGACAGAATCCGAAGCAGGCTCCAGGCTCCGAGCTGTCGGCACAGAGCCCGACGCAGGGCTCGCACTCACGAACCGTGAGACGGTGACCTGAGCCGAAGGCTACGCTCAACCCACCGAGCCACCCAGGCGCCCCCTTTCTTAGATATTCTAAACCTACTTTTCTTTTGCGTATTTCATTTTGCATCAGGCCCCATCACCTCTCAGACGCCCTTCCGCCATCACCACACGCGTGGCCATTAATCTCAACAGCCTCCGCCGCAGGAATTTCTTGGAAGTCTGGAAATGCATTTTTTCCAAACACCCCATTCGGTTGTTCCTCCCCTTGGTAGCGCTACCTTAAAACAAGATACACGGGCCTTTTGGTTCGGCGTTCTTCTTTTATGGCTTCTGCAAACCGTCACCGGCTTGTTCAGCGGACCGATCGTACATACGGAGTAAGCTTATTAACCAGAATAGCTCTTGGGGACGCGTGCAATGACTATGTTTCTACTAAAGGAGTTTACCGGGGGAACGGGTCAGTGAGAAACATCTGTATCCATCTGACCTGTATCCATCGTCTAGTCCCCGGCTAGGGGGTAGTGCTCCCACGCACTCCCCACCCTGCGGATCCCTGGGTGGCCTCACGAGGAAAGCACGGTGTCCGGGAGGACAGAAGGAGAAGGACAAGAAGAACTCTCAGTGAGCCAGTCTGCAGTGTTATCAGGACCTGGCTATTCCACGGGTGCTTAACCGCCAGTTCGTAAAATCGAAGGGAACAGAAAGGAGGCAGGCCGCTGGCACACGTGCACTTGTTTCCGGTGACCTAAGGCTTCGCAGGAAGCCGCCGGCAGGAGACGCAGAGTCATGCTCAAAACAGGCAAGCCGGCCTGGCTTCCGGGCCACCGCCCTGCACGACCTGAGGTGCTTCGGCCTTGCCCTTCACGCTCCCGCCCCCACTGGACGTAACACGGAGGGGAACCCCATTATTTCCCCCTCGGCCCCCCGGCCGCGGGGGAGGCAGGGACAAGCACGACGCGACACCCGTTTCTGTGAAGTCAGGCTGAGTTGCACGTGCACCGTCGGCTGCACCGGCTTTGCCCTTGCGACCTTCCGAGGGTGTCTGCCTTGGACTAATTGCAAGCGCATCCGGATGCCCTTGAGCACACCTTCTGACGAAACTTACCCCAAACGCCACGCTCCCGGGGCTGTCGCGCGGCAGCTCGGATAACTTTGCGCAGCCACGACACGGGGGGAGCCGGACGGGGTTCGCGTCTAGAGACCAGGCCCAGGGCATCACGCATTTGCCCCGCTCGCTTTTCTCCTGCCAGCGCCCCTCATTCCCATAATGTGCCGAGCCAGGCAGGGAGCGGTGGACCGGTCCGGTCGGCTGATGAAAGGGCACGGAACCCGGTCGTGTGCGGCCGCGTCCCTCAGCACGACTGCTGTCTTGGCTGGATCAAGGCCAAGGCTCACAGGCGCTGTCCTGTGCCCCGGAGGATGAGCGGGAACCCCCGGGCTCTGCCCGCTGGTTGCCAGGACCTCCTCCCCCTTAGATGCGACAGCCGCGATTGTCTTCAGAGGTTGCCCAATGTCCCCTGGGGCCAGGGTGGGGGTGCAAAATCGCTCCCCGCTGAGCACCACCGCTGTTGCGTGAGGGAGCTGTGGGCGGATTCGCAACGGCTGGGCCAAGATCATTCCTTTCGGCCGGGTTCATCCTTTTCCAGACTTTCCGGTCAGGCAGTCGCTCAAGCTCCGTGACGAAAGCGTGCCCGCTGTCTGCCTAGTTCCTGGGCCCGTCAAAGCAAAGCAGGTGCTCAATCAACGTGTGACGAGTTAGATTCTATTTTCTTTTCTCCTGCTAACCGTCTGCCCCTTCCACTCTGCGCTTAAAGTCCGGGACTGTTGGCTCACTCTTCTTGGCAAGGGGAAGAAAAGGACACTTTGGCTTTGGACCTCCGGTCCTGGCTCAGTGTCGGATCTCCACCTCCTTTTCCTTACCGCCCCCCGCCCCAGATCTCAACCCGAGAGCACCCCCAAGAATCTTCCAGTGTACCCTGGAAGGCTGAAGGAATGTCCCTGTGCCAGGTAACCCTCATCTCTCCACTTGTTCTTCCTCACCACCGCTTCTTTATCTTTCTTCTCCCTGACCCGAGCCCTTCACGGTCCACTTGTGGCCCTGGTTGGCCATCAGTGACCTCCAAGTCTCTGTTTCAGGCCCCCACATTCCCACCACTCAGGAAGCACCCCCTTTTGGGACCCTCAGTCCCGGGCACGTCTCTTCACAAATGAACATTCACGGACAGCTGAGAGAGGATGCCCTTAGGTAGAGGCCCACAGATGGGAGTTTGGGAATCGGTCGGCATCTAAGTTGCCCAACGACCCTTTTCGTTGGAGCTGTCAAACTCTCCCTGAGCAGAATGTCCACGGCCTTCAGCACATATCCAGAAGGATTTAGGGTACACACACATTTCCAGAACCATGTCTCTAGATCCTGGCCCAGCAAAGTGTAACTGCATTTTGAGATCCGTTAAAGAGGTGAGTGGCTCATACTCTATACATCGTCTTTAGGGGAAGGGGTTCATTTCATTATCTCAACAAATGCATATGGAGCCCTATGCAGTATAGCCCTAGTATACAATAGGGCTCCATATGCATTTGTTGAGATAATGAAATGATATACTAGGTCCTGCACTAGGTATCAGGGGTATGGCAGTAGCCAGATCCCCCTGCCTTCACGAAGGTTACGATAGCAGGAATGGCTAGCTCAAGAAGGGAACAGGGGCCGGCACGCAATTCCGAAGGCAGCCAGTGTCTTTGATCATTTTAGAAAGTGAAAAATCAAAACCTATGCTGTGTGAAAGGTGCACAGCGAAAGAATCCTTCCGTGGATCTGTATAGATCCGTAGCATTGCTAGGGAAAAGGAAGTATCACAAGAGTCATGGAGTCTAGGAAACCAAATGGATGGAAAGACACGGAAGCCTTTTGTATGGAAGAAAACTTACCAGAGACCTTTGCTCCGTGTTTCTGAAAGAAGAGTTAAGTTCTAACTAAGGCTCCTTTCGAAAATTCAAAGAAAACTTGAAGAATTCATGGAATTACAAATGCAATTAGAGTATAGAAGCCTTCAATAACAACATGAAGTGTTTTGGGGCACCGGGCTGGCTCAGTTAAGCGTCGGACTCTTGATCTTGGCTCAGGTCAGAATCTCACAGTTCGTGAGTTCGAGCCCCGCGTCGGGCTCCACGCTGATGGCACAGAGCCTGCTTGGGATTCCTCTCTCCCTCTCTCTCTCTCTCTCTGCCCCTCCCAAGCTTGAGCTCTCTTTCTCTCTCTCTCTCTCTCAAAATAAACAAACTTTAAAAAAAAGAAAGGTTAAAAAAACAAAGTAACATGAAGGGTTTTGTTTTGACCCTTTCATCTCACGGTGCTGGAAAGGGAAAGAAAAGCCACTAGGAAATTTGGGGCAGTAGGGAGTTCTCCAGACAAGCTGGTTGCTGGATCATTTTGGTCCAAAAGCCCTTGGTGATTTTCTTCTGCATGGGAGGTGGCTGTGGAAAAAAGACGCAGTCCATTATTTTTCTTGATAGAGTCATATGAAGAGTGATATTGCAAAAGGAGTCTGAGGTTGTGCCAGAGCTTATTATATAATTGATTCTCCCATTAAAAAAAATATGGTCAAAAGCCATTTTCAAAACTAGATTTTTGTTTTCCAGTATACTAAGCCTAGGGCGATTCGTAACAAGCGACAATACTGTCTTATCCCACCCATTACTTGTTGATGAGAGTATTGTTCAAAAAAAAAAAAAAAAAACTGGCGAAAGAAAGAAAAGGAAATTGGATGCACAATGATTACATTCTGGCTCAGGAAGGCAAACAAAAGAATTAACATGGTTATTTCAGTTGAAAACCTTAAGAAACAAGGAAAGTCTCGGGTCGCCAGACAAGAGGAGGACGGGTTTAATAGAGGCATATGAGAATATTACCTTAAAAGGCAGATGAGAGAATTTAAGTTTGGGAAAGAATCATTTGTCATATTTGAAAGTGGTTTGCTTTTTCAAATATTTCCGAAACGTATGAATAATAGTGTTTGTAAATATTTTCGAGTCTCCTTATTGGCATAAGACAATCTTAAGGAGCTGAGAAGACTTAATCTGAGTCCTCTAACCCTCCACTGAGGACTCAGAATGGAATGAGCACCAAAAGACTAAAGATCAGAATTTAGATTCTGAATACCATTGGCCAATGGATAGGAGTCTAACATAATTATCAAAGGTTTGATTGCTGAGCTCCTAATAGAAAACCAGTCATCACCAGCATTGAGTGACAGCTCTCTGGAAAGAGTAATGCCTGATCAATCTCAAACCATTTTAAAATAAAATTACTATTTTATGAAATGAGGATAGTTTGTGGTATGAGAACATTAGGGAAAGGACAACTAAGCCCATTGCCTCACAACCAACACAATTCAAAGATTCTTTGACCCACATGTGGCTTCCTACCAGTTCGCATCTAGGAATATAACGTAATACATAAAATATTATTTTATATTAAGCAACACCAACGATAAAAAAAAATATGTCCTGTGATTCTGTATATAGTTCACCCTGTTTTTCTTTGAGAGGCGAGGTGTTTGAGGATCTAGACTGTGACAGAGACAGTAAATGGATTGCAGATGTAAATGACAATATCGTCACGGGGACTTTCTATTTATGGGCATTTGTCAGTTGCACACGGTATACATACCAGAACTCTGACATGGATTATCCCAGAGCTCTTTCCTGTGACCCACTGGGTGGAAATCATCCTGGAAATCCCGGTGGTTAGTTATTTTTTTTTTTTTTTTTTTCTGGGAGGAGTATCACCATGTAGTTAAACCAATTGTTCTGACACTCCCAGCCTCCCCACATGCAACTGCCTTAGCGGTGGAAACGTGTGGTCAGGGACTGCAGGAACTCATGTGATGATGTGGGCTAGGTGTCTACTATATTTATAACAAATTCACCAACAAAGCCCATGGGATCATCAGTGACCTCTGCTTAAGTCTCAGAAGTGCCAAAACTGAAGGGTAGCCTCAAACAAGAGCCCTTTTACACACACACACACACACACACACACACACATACACACACACACGATAAATACAGGACATAATTTGTTTGTTTCCCAAATACTCTTCTCTTTCCCCAGACTCTGTCGGCTCTACCACCAAGACGGTTTAAATAAATCAAACAAACAAACAAGTACAATAGTAACCTTTATCACTAGAGCCCAAACGATTATTTCTAGAAGCTGGAACTCAGCAAAAGTCGTTTGAGACCGGTATCCATTCGAGAAGGCACTGGTTTCTGGATCTTTACAATGTGTGTCCTCCTCCCTGGAGGACGAAAGGATTGCTGGGGAGATGAGGGTAAAATCTGCTTGATGCAGCTTGTTTTTCTCTGTACTAGAAATTCTATCCAATGCTCGTGGCCTTGAAAATAGACTCTGGGTTGGAAAGAACGTAAGTACCTGTAGAGAGACAGGATTTAGAAGCTAGAAGGATGCTCTCTGGGTGGCCACCGCCACCAGATTCCATTTCATTTCTAAAATTGTAATTTCTGTGTTCATCCATTAGTTTGCATAGGGCTCTCTCATTTTGCATTGTTTTATTTTGTTTCCGTTCTGGAGTCCCACGCCAACACGCTGTGAGGAATAGCTTCTAGACGGTGTTTATGAACAGCCAGAGGCAAGGATCAAGTTAAATAGCACATATACTCCCAGTGGGACTTTCCTCTTTGCATTTCATAATCTTCACGTTGCCGAATGCCTTAAACTACACTCTGTCTTCCCTATCAGAATTGCCAAGGCAAACTTCAAAGAGCTCGAGATGTGACCTTCATGCAAATATATGGTGAGCCTGTATCAAAGACATATTGAATTCATTCACGAGGAAACCAGCATATAAGTGACACCGCTGTGTAAATAGCGGAAAAAGGAATGTCATGATATGATTGTGACGATCGATACAAAACTGTTTAATGTCCTACGAGGCAATAAAACTGTAGCCTTACAGATGATCCCTTTTACCAAAAAAATCGTTTCTAAGTCATCAGTCTGCGTTTCAGTGGAGGGGGTTTTATGGGTCTCGGTCTCTGAAATTCCCTCCTAGTCCCCCCCATAGCTTCTCTGTGGCGTGAGAAGCTTCAGCAACCGAAGGAAACCCCCGATATTTCAAAAAAGAGATCTTGAAGGACTTGTCTTTCGAAAAGCAAGCTTTTGCCAAGAACCGGAGGCCATGAACTGTTTGTCAATATCCTTCTGTAATCGGAGGTTGGGGGCGGGGGAGGGGGGGGTGCGGGCGTGACTGCCCACCGCTGGCCACAGCTGCTCAGTCTACACTTTGCCAGCCCTCACTTGCAGTCAGAAAGTCCTTCCGAATGTTGCAATGAACAAAACCAGAAGCCCACAGGCCATCTGGGGGGCAGAGGAAACCGCAGACAGACTCGCCATCCTCCACTGGCCCCCAACTCGGGTCGACCCTGTTCGTTTCTCACTATTTTAAGTCCTCTGACCTTAGCCGGAGGTTCAACGTGCAGTGCTGACTGAGCAGGACAGGGACAGAATCACAGCTCTTGACACAGGCTGGGAGGTGCCAACGGTCAGATTCGAATTCCGGGTTGACCGTGTTCCCGGAGCTGCGCCCGCCTCAGTCTCCGTTTTCTCGTCTGTCCGGCGGGGCTGGGGACACCTCACCTGCCTACTCCAAGGAAGTGTTTGTGATAATGAACGGAGTTGCCACTCTTATTAAAAGCCACCGGGGGCGGCCCGGGTGGCTCCGTCGGTTGAGCATCCGACTCTTGGTTTTGGCTCCGGTCACGACCCCGGGGGTCGTGGGATCGAGCCCCGTGTCGGGCTTCACGCTCAGCATTTGGAGCCTGCTTAAGATCCCCTCTCTCCCTCTGCCCCTCTCCCCCACTTGCATTCTCTCTCTCTCTCTCTCTCTCTCTCTCTCAAATAGACAAATACATAAAACTCCTTGAAAACAAAAATCTACCCTACACTGGACGCCCACTGAAATGGGTGCTTTGTCTCCCTTAACTCAAATCCTGCAGCAAGCCACACAGCTGTTGGTCACTGCGGCGTGTATGACAAATCCTGTTAGTTGCACGCCAGTACCCGTTCACCCCCTTCTTCTGTGCTAACACAATCGCAATTTGTCTGCGGCACTGACGTTGCCCAGCCCTGTGCCACGGGCCATCTTGTAGCCGGGAGCCATATGACCTGATTCCGGGCAGGGAGCCCTGAGCAGAAGTCTTCTCGGGACAGGGGCGAACGCTGGACAGCCTCTGATTCCATGACCAAAGGAGACCGGGCCGGCTGGTGTGGCCTTTCTCTCTTCTCTTCCCATTTGCCTTCTGCCTTGGACGCAGAAGTGATGCTTGGAACCTGGAAAACGAGGGAGAGGCCCAGACTGCTGGAGGCATGTGGGTCCCGCTGCGACAGGGTGGAGCCCTTTCATCGGAACGCGCCACTGTCCGTCTCCGCACTTCCTGTTATGGGAAAAATTCGTGCCTCCAGCCTCGAGCCGCTCAAGTCTGGTTTTCCACTACTCGCAGCGGAACACGACACTAAGCGATGTTCACGCAGCAGCAAAAGCGCCGCTCTGAGGAGCTGTTGACACCACGGGAGGCTGTGCTTGGGGGGGGGGGGGGTTGGGGGCAAATGGGAAATCTCTGTTCCTTCCTCTCGCTTTTGTTATCGTATGCACCTAAAACTGCTTTGAAAAGTTTAAAAGTCTCGGGGCGCCGGGGGGGCTCAGTCGGTTGAGCGTCCGACTTCGGCTCAGGTCACAATCTCACGGTTCGTGGGTTCGAGCCCCGCGTCGGGCTCTGTGCTGATGGCTCAGAGCCTGGAACCTGCTGGAGCCTGCTTCGGATTCTGTGTGTGTGTGTGTGTGTGTGTGTGTGTGTGTGTTTCAGTGCCTCCTCTGCTGTGCTCTCTCTCTCTCAAAAATAAACATTTTTTTTAAAAAGTTTAAAAGTCTCGAACTGTGTGGGCACCCACTGCTGCACTGCCTCTACCTCGCCGAGCTCCAGCTGAAGGAGAAGGGGGGTAAGGCGGTGTCTGTACTGCGGCTCCTACTAAGCCGACAGCCCGCAAACTGACCGGGGGTAAATTCCGCCCCCCCCCCCCCAAGCCACCAGCTACAAAAGCCGCTCGCAAGAGCGCGCCCTCTCCTGGAGGGGCAAAGAAAGCTCACTGTGACAGGCCTGGTACTGTGCGCGCCTCGAGGTTAGACACCATCATCGGAAAGGCACTGAACTTCTGGTTCGCAAACTTCCTTTCCAGCGTTTGGTGGGAGACATTGCCATCGGTGCTGCACAGGATGCAAGGGAGGACTATCTGGGGGGCCCCTGGGGGGCCTCTTCGAGGACACCAGCCTGTGTGCTGTCCACGCCTAACGTGTAACAGTTGTGCCAAAGGCCATCCAGCTAGCACGCCGCATGCGCGGAGAACGTGCCTAAGAATCCACTCTGATGGGAAACATTTCACGCTTCAAAAATTCCCTTCTTTTTGTTATTGGTAGTTCTGAACTTTAGATCCCCACCCCCACCCCCCGCCAACGGGGTCAAAAGGGACCTACGTGTATGATTGTCAAGTGGAAAAACAGGGGATGGAAATCAGGTATCGGCAGTGTTTCCGTTTTCATTTGTGTGTGAATTTTTCCCTTTATTTATTTGTGTATTTTAAGCTTTGTTTTGTTCCGTGCGTGTGAATTTTTAATACAAATGCAGGGACCTAAAGCACTAATGCAAGTCAAAATGCTTCAGTGAACGTGTTTCAGCGGTTCAACTTTTATAACAATTACAAATCAGCCTGTTAAAATTTTCCAGACAATGCCAGCATTTGGAGGTGTTTTTTTTTTTTAATGTTTGTTTATTTTGAAAGAGAGAGAGAGACAGCACGAGCAGGGGAGGGCCAGAGAGAAAGGGAGAGAGAATCCCAAACAGGCTCTGTACTGTCCACACAGAGCCCTCCTAGGGCTTGAACTCAAGAACCATGAGATCATGGCCTGAGCCAAAATCCAGAGTCAGATGCCTAACCGACTGAACCACCCAGGCACCCCAGCATTTGGACTTTTTAAAAACAGGAACATTTCTGGGGCACCTGGCTGGCTCCGTCGGAAGGGTGCGCAGCTCTTGATCTCGGGGTGGTGAGTTCGAGACCCATGTTGGGTGTAGAGATTTCTTAAAATAAATAAAACTTAAACAAACAAGTAAATTTCTTATTGACTTCAACTAAGTGGCGTTTGTCGCATTTTTATCACACAGATTCCATCCAGTCACTATACTTTTCTAACTGGGTTGACCTACAGGCAAGCAAGCACATGTTTTTCATGTTGTCTGTCTTCTGTGCTGTTCCTGTAAGTTTGCTATTAAAATACATTAAACTATTGTTTAAAAAATGTAAACTCTCTAAAAAGAGCCGTGTCTGCAGGAGTTTGAAGTTTGGTTATTCAGGGAATGTCACCTCCTTTATGAAAGCCCAGAGGCTCTGAATTCTGGGGCCTGGCTTTTCTTATGGAAATGCATCGGCCTCCCTCCCTGAGCCTCTCTGCCCTCCCTCCCCCCAAAATCTTTAAAACTTATCTTCAGTGGCCAATTCTTCCAAATTAAGTGTTTGATTATTACCCCAAAGTAAGGTTGGTTCCTGACCCGGAGCAGCTGTTTTTAATCACTTTGCCCTGTTATTCCTATAAATTACAGAAATACCTTGGAATTGAAAATACTCTGCCTTGCAAACTTCATTGATTCATTAAATCAAAAAAGGAAGGCATGCTGGCTAAGTTCTAGGCTTTGGGAAGACAAATACAGTCTAGGGAAGAAGATAGACTTGGAAACAATTCATTTCAAAATGGCTGGAAGGAAAGCCACCAAAATATCGTTGTGTTTATCCTGAATGAGAAGGATCCATGAGTGATTATGCTTTTCTACGTATTTCTAAACGTTTCCAGTTTTCTATATTGAACATACATAGTGGTAGGCAGCCCAGACTCAAACATTAAAAAAAAAAAAGTCTTTCGTTGGGATAATAACCCCTGAATTTTGTTTTGATAGACAGGTATAGGTCACATTTTTTCAGCCAACCTTACACATTGACTTTTGTCAGACCCCACCCAGCTCCTAAGCTGGTAAAGTGCAAGGGGCCTTGGAGATGACCTAGGCTGACTCCCCTAGTCGCAGATGAGGAAACTGAGTCCCAGACAGGTGAATGGCAGACAACAAGTGGATCCCGGGGCACTGGGCTAAAACCGGTGTTCGTGAAACTCTCAAGTGAATTCCTCCCACATGGACATGGCATTTCAGGGTTAAAAGTCCTGTTGGGAGAAGACCAGACGGGGGGTGGGGGGGGGGGAATGGCCTGGTTAGCAGCAAGTATTTACAATCCATTCTTAGTGCCAAGGGTTCTTCTAGAATGTTTTTAAATCGACTTTATTTTTTGAGCAATTTTAGGTTCGCAGCAAAATTGAGGGAAGGGACAAAGACTTCCTAGTTTCCCCACCACATGCCCAGCCTCCCCCATTGTCAACATCCCTCACCAGAGGGGACATTTGTTACAACTGATGAGCCTACACTGACATCATCACCCAGAGTCCACAGTTGACATTACCATTCACTGGGTATGGAACGTTCTGCGGGTTTGCACCAACGTAAAATGTAAAATGACCTGTGCTCCCCCTGTTCATCCTTTCCTCCTCCCAACCCCTGGCCACCACTGATCTTTCTTTTTTTTCAATGTTTTTTTTTTTTTTATTCATTTTTTGAGACAGAGACAGAGCATGAGCAGGGGAGGGGCAGAGGGAGAGGGAGACACAGAATCCGAAGCAGGCTCCAGGTTCCATGCCGTCAGCACAGAGCCCGACGCGGGGCTCGAACTCACGGACCGCGAGATCGTGACCTGAGCCGAAGTCAGACGCTTCACCGACTGAGCCACCCAGGCGCCCCCACTGATCTTTCTACTGTCTGCATGTTTGCCTGTCCTGAATGCCGTATGGTTAGGAATCTTAAAGTCTGTAGCCTTTTCACACTGGCTTCTTTCACTGAGGAACAGGCATCTAAGTACCCTCCATGGCTTTTCATGGCTTGATGACTCCTTTCTTTTTAGTGCTGAATAATATTCCATTGTCTGGATGGATATATCATAAGTTATCCATTCACCTGCTGAAGGACATCTAGAGGCTTCCAAGTTTTGGTCATCAGGAAGGAAGCCTCTATAAACATCCATGTGCCGGTTTTTGCGTGGACAGAAGCTTTCAGTTCTTTTGGGTAAGTACCACGGAGCGTGATTGCTGGATCATATGGTAAGAGTGTTTGGTTTTGTGAGAAACCGCTAGACTGTCTTCCAAAATGGCTGTGCGTGGGCGGCCCAAGGAGAAAGAACAGTGCCCTCCCTCACCCCAAGAACCCAGAAGTAAATACTCCTTGTTCCGTCAATGAAGGCGTATGAGGCAAACTTCTTGCTATGATCCAACGTACGCGAGTGTTTGAGATCCTGAAGACATGTTATCTAAAACCCACACAGCACAGGGGAGCAAAGGGCCGGTGTTGGCTTTCACCCCGGAGATATTCTGCTCCTGGAGAAAGAGTCCCCGGAGCTGTGTGTGTGCACAGTGGGAGGGGCCCCCAGGATACGGTTTATCTGGGCAGAGCCTGGCCTTCCTGGGCACTGCCTTCCTGCACCCCCTCTTGGCCAAACCTCTGGCTTTATCTCTTGATAATTTAGGGTGTTTGCTCAACCTGCCCTTGTACTTGGGAGGTGCTGCGAGCAACTGGGTGTGTTTCACGGCCCTTTTTCCAATCTCTGGGCCTCTGTAAAAAGAAATCAAAAGGGAGGAAGGGGAGGAAGCTGGATCAAACCTTTCAAAAAACAAAACTCATAAAGCTCCAAGAGCGAAAAAAATTAATCATAGTAATTCTTATATTATTTTTTGTTTTATTAGGTAGTTAGGCTGTATGTGTCCTGGCATGTCTTGAACTTCCAGAAGAGGGTTGTAAAAATGCCCACCAAATGTTTCCTGTAAAAGGAAGGAAACACCACTCACGAGAGAGGTAGATATAAAGTCTGTGTTTCCACTTAAGGGACTGTTACTATCGAAGTGGAAAAATGGTGGAAAAGGAGCCAACCTCATGTGATCTGATGAAAGATAGAGTCCGCTCTGTAGGTCTTCTAGGAAGCCATTAAAAAGATAGCTAACCTAAGAATCCTTTTTATAAAATTAAGATACAATTTGCATACCACAGAAGTTACTCTTTTTTCTTTTTTTCAAACGCTTATTTATTTTTGAGAGAGACAGAGAGAGCAGGGGAGGGGCAGAGAGAGAGAAGGCAGAGGGTCCAAAGCGGGCTCTGCGCTGACAGCAGAGAGCCCGAGGCCAGGCTCGAACTCACAAACCATGAGATCATGACCGAAGTCAGACTCTCAACCCACTGAGCCACCCAGGCGCCCCGAAGTTACCCTTCTAAAGCGTACAATTCAGTGGTTTTAGGATGACCAGAAAGTTGCACAACCATGACCGCATTCTAATTCCAGAACGTTTTCATCACCCCAAAAAGAAACCCCACACTCATGACCCGTCACTCCTCATTCTCCCCCTCTCCCCAGCCCCTGACAGAGGCTGCTCTGTGTTCGGTCTCCATGTGCCTGCCTATTCTGGATATTTCATGTAAGTGGAATCATACTCTATTTTCTTTTGGGTCTAGTTTTTTGTTGTTGTTTGTTTACTTAGCATAAGGTTGCTTTGGGCAGGACCTCCAGACACCCACCTGGTCACCTAACGAGCGCCCATTTAGTCAACGTGAGCTGGGAGAATTGCCCTGACGGGACAGTGGGTGATGCGCTATATCTACGAAACTCCTTTTTCAAACTAGGCGAATTGCTAAGCCGTGGGGCAAACACAGTCAATTTTCAAGGGCAAAATGTCACTCAAAGTGTGTGGCGATGTTTAGACATTCAGGGAACGGACTGTTAAAAATTCTGGCAGAACCAAAGAAGACAGACCGATCGGCATATGAAAAGTCGTTCCGCACCACAGGTCGCGAGGGAAATGCATATTACCAGAGCGATGAGATACGGCTTACAAACACCTATTAGAATGGCCAAAATCTCAAACACCAACACCACCAAATGCTGGAGAGGATGCGAAGCAACAGGAACTCTCATATTTTGGTCGTGGGAGTGTAAAATTGCACAGCCACTTTGGAAGACAATGACCCAAACTTGGAAGCCTCTAGAGGACCTTCAACGGGGCACCTGGGTGACTCAGTCGGTTAAGTGTCCAACTCTTGGTTTCGGCTCAGGTCATGATCTCATGGTTTGTGACTTCGAGCCCTGCCTCTGGCTCTGTGCGGACGGCACGGAGCCTTCTTGGGATTCTCTCTCTCCTTCTGTCTGCTCCTCCCTCCCCTGCTTGCTCTCTCTCTCTCTCAAAATAAATACACATTAAAAAAAACTTTTTTAATATTGGTATTAATTTCCAAAGCTAGGGTTGAAGTACTTTCTGGTCTGTAAATTGCCTTTTCAGACTACTGTATACAGACTATGTCATTTCGTATTCTCATGGAGCAATGGGTCCCACCTCGAACCTGGATGGAAATGCATATTCCCAGACCTCGTCTGAGATCTACTTAATCAGAAACTTTGGGGATAATGCACAGCAGCTTGTGTTTGATTTAATAAGTCCTCTGGGGGGATTCTGATGCACATCCAAATTTGAGATGCATCTTTTTTCTTTAACGTAATCGCTACACCCAACGTGGGGCTTGAACTTACAACCCCGAGATCAAGAGTCACTTCCTCTACCAACTGAGCCAGCCAGACACCCTGAGATTCATCTTATTTTATCATCTGCATACAGCATGTTTTATGCTACCATTCTTCTTTTAAGAAGTCTCTGAACAGTTGTTGTTTTTTCCTTATAAAAATTGCCTTGCGTAGATATCCTTATAATCAAGCCTTTGGGCATATCTACAAGTATTTCTCTAGAATAGATGTAAGAAATACCATTGCTGGGTCAAAGGGTGTGCACAACTCTAAGTACCCACACTCTTTTTTTGCTACAAGATCACAGGGTCAGCACGAAGTTGGACTGCGGTCTGGAGCCAATGTCTTGTGTCTGTGCAACTCCACAATGCCCTTGTACCGGTGACCCCCGCAATGACATGAGCATTCCAAGGAGAGCGTTTAGAGTAGGCTCAGGATGTCCAGACGCCAGTGCAGGAAAGCATTAGCTCATGAGAAAGGATCTGAGGCTTCAGAAAGTGGAGGGAAAGGTCAGATGGAAAGCCAAGAGTGCTCCCCAGAAATAAGCCGACAGTGGGGGAAGTTATCACAAATTCAGCTCATGAGAGGATCGACTAGGATTAAATTTAAAAGCAAGGAAAGTATAAAAGCAAAATTTAAATGTCGCCATGATAAAGAATCTCTCCCATTAGCTATTACATTAAAACGCCTTACTGCATACAGATCAGGACATTATTAAAACAAAACATTCCAAGCATTGTCAATGTTTCCAGAGACATCTGAGTCATCTTATAAAAATAGGTTATTTTTCGCTTATTACTAAGAGTTGGTACGAAATGTTAGAAATAGAAACGAGAAACCCTTCACCGGGGCTGGTGATACATGACAAGGAACTTCAGTATTCCTGGAGCGAGTCCCCGCTCAAACGGGGGTCCCTGTTTGAGGCTTACCACTGCCAAGCATAAAAGGGACAGAGGACCACACCAAACCCGTGACAAAGAGCTGTGTTCAATAGGCATCAAGCATAAAGGGAACAAGGCTCCAGTCTCAACTATGTTACTTCCAGACACGTGACCGTGGCCAGACCCTTCTCTTAGCTTCCGCGCCAAGGGCACGCAGGTATCTGCCCGTGTTTGTCCCCCTGGATTACAGTGGGCGTGAAATGAGGGAAGCGTTCTGAACATGTTTCCTGAAGGATGGCATATGGTACGTATTGCCATTAGAGAAAGCGGACGTGACGAGCCAGCGGCAAGGCTGAGAGATGGATGGGTTTTTGTCTTGACTGAGTGCCAGTAGGCGGCTCTGGGTAGCGACTAGGATAGGTGCTGGTGGTGCCCCACTTGGATCCCCTCTCTGGGGCCGATACACCACCCCCAGAGGCAGGATGTTCACAGCTCTGCCCTCTTCAGAAGTTTGCCCCTGGCCAAAGGGAGTCACCTTGTCTGGGAGGTCATGCTCTTCCCCTACCAAAGGTGGGTTCTCTTGCTTCAGGGCGCAACTCTGTGGTGCTCTCCGTGCTCCGGAGCTCCTTCGTGGGATCAGGCCGGAGCTACGCTGAGACTGAATCCTTGTTTTCCTCCGTTTCCTTCTCTACTATATCTGCCATGCGCCTTTTCTCCTCAAAGCACCTCCCTCAGTGATTCCCACGCACCCACTGAAGACCGTGGGGTTACCTCCCAATAAACCGATCGTTAGCTGAAAATGTCAGAAGTCAAAGATGCATTCACTACGCCTAACCTACTAAACATCATAGCTTAGCCCAGCCTTGCTTAAATGTGCTCAGAACACTTGCCTTCGCTTACAGTGGGGCAAAATCATCTCGCCCCAAAGCGTATCTGATAGCAAAGGGGTGACTCTCTCGTGTAGTTCATCTTAGACTGTCTGCAGCTGAAAAACAGCCTGGTTGTGTGCGGACACGGTGGTCGTCAGTGCAGTTGATCAGTCTCGCGATTGTGTGGCTGACTCGAGAGAGGATCGGACCGCATATCGCCGGCCCCGGAAAAGATCCAAACTCACAATTCCGAGTACTGTGTCCACTGAATGCGTGTCACTTTTGCACTATCGTAAAGTCGAAAGTCTTAAGTTGAATCCTAAGTCTGGGGCCCTCTGTGGTTTTGTTCCGGAGCTGTTTCTCAGCCCGAAGAGTTTGTTGAAATTTTGGTTACCAGGGTGCTCTGTGATTCCTGTACCGAGACTGGTTAAATACTCATTTTTACCCAAAACGTTGCTCTCTACGATGACCTTGGTGCTTCTCGCGTTACCTGGGTCCTATGATGTTCTACTTTCCCTGCAAAGTGGCCCTAAGAAATGACTTGAAAGTGAACTCTCTCTCTGGATGAAACACAATTCTTCCCGAGCAACTCAGAGCTTACAAGTTGGTAAGGTTTGCTGATCTAACTAAGTCAGAGCCTTGATGATTCTTTTGCCAACGGTGTAAATGAACGTATCCTGGTTTTTTGGTTTGGCTTCTAAAATGTGTTTTTCCCTCATTACCAGGCGATCTTTCTACAGATCGGATGGAATCTCCGAGGGCCATGTCCCTGAGCATAAAAGCATTGCCACTGGAACCTCCCGGGCTACAGACATGACTCCTGTTTCAGGCGGGAGTGCTTCCCATAGTACCCTTCACATGGGGCCCATTGAAGGGGAAGGCAGGAGAAGGGTCTATGTTGTGGCATTTAATCGATTTCCCATAATTACCTTGCAGAGATGGGCAACATTATGATGGGCAACATCAGAGATGGGCAACATTCTAGCCTATGGGGCTAGAAGTCTCACTCGCTGGCTGTCAGGCAGATCGTTTCCCCAAGTCTCCCAGCTTCTTGCGAGTTTCACCGACTTGCGCAAACATCACCCTCTCTGCTGACGTTCACAAACACTGCTGCCGTCCTCTGTCCTTACGCCAGGAAAACACAGAGTAGAAAAAAAAAAAAAAACTGGGGAAAAAAATAGTTCTGAGTTTTGCACCTCTCCTGAACCCTAGAGTCCTTTCTTCCTTTGTCTCTTTCTTCCTCCAAACTCCAGTTATGCAAGTATTTACTGAGCTTATGGGGGGTGCTCAGCAGGTAACAGGGAGTAGACCAAAGAGAAAGAAAAGCCAGCCTCTGCTTTCATGTTGCTAACAGTCAAGTTGGAGAGATTAAGACGTGGCCGAGTTGGTATCGTTATGTACATTTCTCAGATAAAGAAACGGAGGCTGGTAGAGCCTAACTGATATGTCTGGGGTCACCCAGCGACCCGATGTTGGGCTGAGACTCAAATCCGGTTCCTGGCCAGCCCTCCTTCCACACCGCCCCCATCACGTCTGTTCACGAGTAAGGCATAGTGTGGCTGTGTTCTACAGCCATAGGATAATATACATTGAGAAGAGAAAGAATCAGGGCGCCTGGGTGGCTCAGTCAGCTAAGCGTCCAACCGTGGCTCAGGCCGTGATCTCGCGGTACGTGGGTTCGAGCCCCGCGTCAGGCTTCAGATCCTGTGTGTGTGTGTCTATCTCTCTCTGCCCCTTCCCCTGCTCATGTTCTGTCTCTCTCAAAAATAAATCAACATTAAAAAAAATTATAAAAAAAGAAAAGAGAGCGAGAGAATCCGAGTCATAAGAAAAGTGCAGCAATGACATTGTGGAGCTCTAGAATACGATTGCCTTGGAACTGTTACAGAAGATGCGTATTCAAGGCAGCATTTTCTGATCAGCAAGTAAACCCATTCTAGCGTCCAGAGATTCTGTTGTGTGCCTCTCTGAGTCAAAAAGAAAAGAAAGTTACGAATGCACTGTGTGCTCGGCATTGCCCTAAAGTGTTGTGAGCAACTGAAGTATGTAACAGCATGACCTCCGAGAATTTACACTCTTCTTGAAAAGAAGTTTTCCAAATCAATGGTAGTTACCAGGGAGAATTCCCCAAATAGCCAGACCACTTGCTGCCATTGGGGGAGGATTTTTTTTTTTTTTTTTTTTTTTTTAGAGAGAGAGCAAGCGGGGGAGGGACAGAGAAAGAGGGGGACAGAAGATCCCAAGTGGGCTCTGCTCGGAGAGCAGAGAGCCCGACGCAGGGCTCGAACCCACGAACCTTGAGATCGTGACCTGAGCCGAAGGCAGACGCTTAACCGGCTGAGCCACCCGGGCGCCCCTTGGGAGGATTTTTAATTGCACCTCGTAGAAGCTCACCGCGTGACACCCATGTGATGTGCACCTGCCAAGGAATGCATCCTGGTTTTTTCTGAAGCAATAGGACTTTCTTGCCTGTTTTAATTCCAGCAGACGATTTAAGGTCAAATAGGCCACTCAGGGTCACGTCTCTGAATAACTAGCCGGAGTTGCTCTAAGTAAGACCAGCCATGGGGTCTGTATTTGTGCTGTACGATGTCTGGATTGGGAAATACTAACGGGGCAGAACAGAAAGGCGCCTTCTCTCCATTCCACGAGCTAAATATTCAGTGAGCAAATCATTCCACCAGGCGCTCCATGAAGTGGCATCTCGGAACATTTTATGCTAAAACCCCAGCACGCTGGATTTCATTCCTTAGGAATTTCTGCTACAGTATTTTTATTTGAAAACCCCTTTATTCTTTAGACTTCATTCTGGGAAAAAATAAAGAGAAGGCAGGATGAGATATTGGCAGAACGGCGCTGGCACCGTCTGGAACGTTCTGTGAAGTTTCCTCAGTTCTTTCCCAAGCGTGTCTGTGCAAAAGCCACTTTCCTTTTCCTATGGCATCTTTTCCCCTCACTTCGTTAGGTGCCAAATCAGCGCAGTGAGTGGCCAATACATTTTATCAAAGACGAGCTGCGTCGTGGTTTCCATGGTAGGCTGCCGATTCCTGCTTATTCTGGCTCAAGAGAATCTCGATGTCCTTCTCTCCCGTATTCCAAATCCCACTCACCGTAAGGGCCCAGGCCCACTGTTCAGAAGCATCACGGGACCTAGAGCTGGACAAAAAGGTCTAGAGTCTCGAGGATTCCTGGTTCACTACATATGGTGTGAAATACGTATGGTATTTTTTGTATTAAAATATTTTCCAGGTGATTCCGATGAGCGGCCAAGGTTGGTGACATCTAGTCTGGCTTAAGTCAGTGGTTCTCAAGGTGTGCTAAGGCATCAGCCTCCCCAAGAACTTGTTAGAGATGCAAATTTTCAGGTCTCCACCCCAGACCTACTGGATCAGAAACTCTGGGTGTGCGGATCAGCGATCTGAATAATACGCCCCAGAAGGTTCAAGCCTGAGAACCCCTGGTTGATCTCTAAGGGGCCTTTGCTCTTGCCCTACGAGTCTTTATGTTTTAAATGTTCCACAGACATCTGTGATGTCACCTTAGTCTGGGAGGCACTTGGCAAGGAAAACCAAGACCCAGAAAGTTACACGGCTTGACCACATTCATGGTCGTGCAGTGACCCAAACAGGGACAAAAGCCCTGACTCTTGATTCTCAGAACTCGAGCTCACTGTGAGCCCTCTTTTCAGCCTTTGAGGACTACAGGCCAGGAGAGCTTTTCCATCTCTACATTCTGTAAACATGTACAATACTCTTTATCGCCCCATTTGAGCTCCCACCGAATTCTGCCTTGCCCGGCTAATTAACTTTTCCACGAGGCAGGCTGTGGCCTCCGGGTGTCAGGCACGCTGGCAATATTTGTCCCCTACCACGCTGGTGGCCCTTGGGCAAAACAGCTCCTCCCACTATCCTTACTTCCGCCGCCCTTGTCCCGTCCTCATCACAGGATAGGGCGGCGTAATCACACGGCTTTCCTCTTCTAGATGAGATGCAGACAGCTCGCTTAATATTAATAGAATGAATGGAATATATTTGCCTGGCAGTCGGCTTTTGTATAGCATCTTTTCCTTTAATATTTTATTGTTGAGCGCGTTATTTGTATTTAAAAGGTGTTGAATGTAACGTGATGCAATCTGTTCTGACGTGGCAACTTTTTGAGGTAAAATTCACGGAACATAAAATGAACCTTTTTAAAGCATACAATTTAGTGGCACTGAGTGGCTCCCAGGGGCTCTGTGTGACTGGAATACCAAGCTGAAGGTGGGCTGAATTTGGAGGAAAAAGGAGAAGGGTAGACCTTGCCGATACGTTCCCCACGTGGCACACGTTGTGGGTTAAGATGCGACAGTGGGAGTCTGCGGTCTTCGGATGTGAATCGACCTCCTGGCGGTTGATGTGACTGTGGATATTCAAAGGAGACTCTTTGCTGGGGACAGTGATGCAGGGAGATTTGAGAAAGCATTCAGACAAATGCTGGCGAGGCACCCTCGTCTCTCTGCCCTTCCCTCCTCCTCTATGAATGGACCCTAAGACGAGGGCCTCTCACCGTTGTGCACACATCACCACTATCTAGTTCCAGAACCTTTTCATCACCCCGGAAGGAAACCCCATGCCCATGAAGCAGGTTTCCCTTTACTTCCAGCCTCTGGCAACCATCAGTCTACTTTCCGTCTCTGTGGATTTGTCTACATTTCATATAAGTGGAACCATCCGGTAGGTAACCTGTCGCGACTGGCTTCTCTCATTTAACTCCGCGTTTAGCGGTCCATCCACGTAGCACGTGGCGGTGGTTCGTTCCCTGTTATGGCTGAGTAGCGTTCCATTGTGTGGATAGACCACATTTTGCTTATTCGTTCGTCCACCGATGGACGTTTGGGTTGTTTCCACCTCTTAGCTGTTGTGAACAGTGCTGGATGAACCTTCGTGCCCAAGTATTTGTTTATCTATTTTCAATTCTTGAGGGAGCCCATTCACCTTTAAATGTGGAGCAGGTGTGTATCGGGGTGGGCGGTAGAGGGCAGCGGGCAGAGTCACGTTTTTTGGTCCTCATTTGGGGCCTCACATCATTATTCTTTTGTAAAGGCCCAAATGGCTACAACGGAGAAGTTTTGTGACCCACCTCATCTTCTATATGCGAAGGGTGGGGACCCTGCCCAGCTTTCAGCTTGGATGAGAGACTCAGCCCTGGCGAAGGACCTTCGGGTTCCAACTAGCACCTTGTCGAGGGGAAGGCTTTTGGGTTTCCTCACTTAATCACAACTTCCTGTTATTTCAGAAGGATGAAAAGATTATTGTTCATAGAAAAAGGCACCAGATAGTAGACAGCAGCTAAGAAAGCATGTTCTGAGGAGGATCTTTTTAATGACCGAGGGAAACCATTTCGATCTAATATGGCTATTGGCGGAAGAATCCGGCCTGAGGCCCCAAACCCAGCTGTGGTAAATCACAACCTCCCTAGTTTCGCACCATGTGAAGAAAACACAGCGTATCTCCGGGAGCTACGGAAAGGAAACAAACACACACAGAAAATGGAAGCTGCAAACTGCTAATATCTCTTTGTAGTCTGGTTGCCATGGCTCTTGGTTCCTGCAAAATACTGGCAGGCCTACTCCAGAAAGTGGTTAACGAAGGAGTTGATAACCACAGAGGCGTTTACAGATTCCTATCTCTCAGGCTCTCCTACCAGCCTGAAGCCTTCTGACTAAGACTTTACTCCCACCTTCTTATGGTTTCTGGAGCTGCCGGTGATTAAGGCGACACAGGAAGAAATGAAAGAAAACCCCACTCAGAACACAGCAGCCGGTTCGCCACTGAGGCTCCCAGGGGCTCTGTGTGACAGGAATACCAAGCTGAAGGTGGGCTGAATTTGGAGGGATAAGGAGAAGGGTAGACCTTGCCAGTATGTTCCCCACAAGGCACACGTTGTGGGGTTAAGATGCGACAGTGGGAGTCTGCGGTCTTCGGATATGAATCGACCTCATGGTGGTTGACGTGAGTGTGGACATTTGGAGACTCTTTGCTGGGGACAGTGATGCAAGGAGATTTGAGAAAGCATTCAGACAAATGGTGGCGAGCCACCCTCGTCTCTCTGCCCTTCCCTCCTCCTCTATGAATGGATCTGTAAGAGGCGGGCCTCTTCCGGTCCCCGGGACCCCAAGAAGCCTCCCCCTTGTCTCTTTGTAAATCAGCTTTATTGAAGTAGAACTTAGATACAATAAGTGACATACGTTTAAAGTACACAATTTGCTCAGTTTGACACCCTGACACCACTGCCACAATCAACATACAGAATATTTCTCCTTCAAGAGTGTCCTTGTACCTCTTTGTGGTTCGTTCTAACCTTAGGCACCAAGTGATCTACATTGCATCACCCCAGGTTAGTTTGCGCAGTACGTACTCTGTGTTGTCTGGCGTCTTTCGCTCCGCAAAGGGATTTTGTGATTCAGCCCTATGATGGCGCATCACAGTCCATCGTGCCTTTTTATTACTGAGTTGTAGCGTGTTCCCTCATGCACCTCTTTTTGTTTATCCATCTTCCTGGTGGTTGGGTTGTTCCTAGTCTGTGGCTATTGTTTCTCCTCTATCTCTAATTGTCCTTCTCTCCTGGGGCACCTGGGTGGCCCAGTCGGTTCGGCGGCCGACTTCGCTCAGGTCATGATCTTGTGGTTCATGAGTTTGAGCCCCGCGTCGGGCTCTGTGCTTGACAGCTTGGAGCCTGGAGCCTGCTTCGGATTCTGTGTCTCCCTCTCTGTCCGCCCACCCCACCCCCACCCCCCGGCTCACGCTCTGTCTCTCTTGCTCTCTCTCAAAAATAAACAAACAAAAAAATAAAAATTTGTCTTCTCTCCTGCCTCTATCCCCTTAAACATAGAAATATGCCCAATCTCTTCCATCTTTAGAAAAATACTTTCTTGACCCAGCAAACTTATGTGCCCAGTTGGGAATAGTGATGGACTGGGCTTTTCTGGAACATTCGGAGATTTTGTAGGCATAATCCAAACATATAAGGCAGGTGAATCTAAGAGGCCTATCACAGTCATGTCATAAGCCAGCCTTTGCAGACATAGTTTATCTAATGTGTATGTTTCTCAGGGCTGGCTCACAGTCTCTACAAGTGGCAGCTTTAGACTGGGATACCCCTGGACTATTTTTCTTCCTTTTTCTGGACCAAGCAACCATTCTGTGCCTCACTTTCCCCTTTGGAAACCAGGAAGACCCTTTATTTATAATTATTTAAAATTAGTGAACCAAGTAAAAGTCAAAGAATCCTGGCCTTGGGTAGAGAAAAGGCAGTGACCAAATTGTAAGGATTTATATCTCATCTTGAGTATTGTAAATACTGGGGTCAAGTTGGGGTCAAGGATAACTATTTGTTTTAAATCAAAAAGCATAGGACAAGTCAGGGGCATCTGGGTGGCGCAGTCAGTTAAGTGTCCAACTCTTGATCTCGGCTCTGGTCATGATCTCACTGTTCGTGAGTTCGAGCCCAGCATCGGGCTGTGGGCTGATGGTGCGGAGCCTGCTTGGGATTCTCTGTCTCCTTCTGTCCGCCCCTCCCCTGCTTGTGCTCTCTCTCTCTCTTAAAATAAATAAGTAAACTTCAAAATGTTTTTTGAAAAGTACAGAACAAGTTGTATAAGTTATACTACTAGAATTGTAAGTGTTATGGGTGTTATCGGTGATAGAATAGTCTGAGATAAAATTGGCAAACTGCCAGGGTCTGACACCATGCCTTGTGCATAGTGGTCGCAAAAAAAGTGTCAAGTAACTGAACCCACCCCTAATGAGGCAGACGGCTGGGCTAGATGCTGGGTCATCCTTGCCCATGGAGGTCCTTGTTGGGTATTGGGTTGGCACCGCGACTGGAGCTTACACCAGAACTTTCTCCACGAGGCTCGACGGAAGATGGAAAGATGAGGACGAGGCGTTTCCACAACCCCAGATGGAAATGGTTATAGTGACGTAAGAAGCCAGACAGAATTCCCTGATCGTGTTGTTTTTTTTTTTTTATGTTTATTTTTTTTTGAGAGAGAGCGCCAGTGGGGGAGGGGCAGAGAGAGAGGGAGACGCAAAACCCAAAGCAGGCTCAGGCTCCGAGCTGTCAGCACAGAGCCCGACATGGGGCTCGAACCCACGTGCTATGAGATCATGACCTGAGCTGAAGTCCTGGAACTCACGTGCTGTGAGATCATGACCTGAGCTGAAGTCAGAAGAAGCTGAACCAACTGAGCCACCAAGGAACCCCCTCCCTGATCATGCTTAAAAATCATAGTCTTTGCAGGAAGAGGTGACTGTACTCAACGTTGTGGGACTCAGTAAGTCATTAGGCCCCCCAGAGCTTCAGTGTTACCATGTGTAGAATGGGTGTACCAATGCCACGCTCCAGTGTGGTTTAAGGACAACATAAAGTGATGGACATAGAGTGTGCACTGCCCATGCCCAGACCATTGTACATATTTAAAGGCAGTGGCGATGGTAATGGTGTTAATATTCCAAGAAGGCTCCTCTTTGTGTTTCTCTGGTAGAATAATGGCCCCCAAATATGTCCCTGTCTTAATCTCTGAAACCTGTGAATATATAGCCTTGCACGACAAAAGGGATTCTGTAGATGGTTTAAGATCTTGAGATGTGGAGCTTATTCTATACAAACCTGGTGGGCCCAATGTAATCACAAGGGTCCTTAAACGAGGAAGATAGGGAGAGATTGGAAGACGTGATGCTTTCAGGAAGGAAGAAGGGCCCACAAAGGAAAGAATGCCAGTGGCTTCTAGAAACCAGAGAAGGCAAGGAAATGGATTCTCCCCTAGAGACTCCAGAAGGAACAGCCTTTGGTGACACCTTGATCTTGGCCTAGTGGGATCCATGCCAGACTTCTAATCTATAGAACTGTAAGATAACAAATCTGTGCTGTTCTGAGCCACTAAATTTGTGGTAATTTGTTACAGCAGCCATAGGAAATTAATACAGTCTCTAAGGCAAAGCCAGGATTCCAAACGTGACTGGAGCCTCCACCAGAACTTTCTCCATGAGGTTACACAGAAGATGGAAAGATGAGGACAAGGTGTTTCCACAACCGCCGATGGGAATTGTTGTAGTGACGTGAGAGGCCAGGATTCTAATTCTCGAGTACTTGGTCATGACCATTTCAAGTTCCTGGGGAGTACACAGAGAGGACATTCCAAACAAACGGATAATGCTTTTTTACTAGCTACAGCCATGGCCCTACACCTCCAGGTGGGAAATCTCACTTTGGCCAGCTTGCCTAGGCCCTGGGTGGCCCTCCAGGAGTTGAGCAATCTTGGAAATGAGGCTGTAAGGCAATTGCAGTTGGCCTTTCATGGGCCCTGCTTGGCTACAGCTTTGACTTTACGTCTTCACTTGCTAATGAGGCAGACGGCTGGGCTAAATGTTGTATCACCCTTACCCATGGAGGTCCTTGTTGGGTATTGGGTTGCTAAGGTCATTCAAATTGAGACATCTGAGAGGCAAGTGATTTCTGACCTTCTCTGAAATGATACTTCTCTGATATCAAAACTTATCAATAATAATTTAAGATATCACTGCATCTTTGAATAGTATTCGAGGGTAGAAAATTCTTTGGGACCCTAGAATACTATTCAGGTAACTTGACTCTTGTGTTGGGAGCATTTACTTGGATACAACTTACGGAATGGATCGTGGTTGCTCTCCAGAGAAAACTAAACACGAATAGGATTCTATTCATCTCCATATACTTAATTTCTTGCTGACCTAGCCAATATATGTTAAACGTAGACCTACGATACACACTTTAGTATGGTATTAATTGATTTCTTTTAAGAAACCATGTGCCAAATATAAACCTTTCGAAAAAAAAATTACTACCAATTGGAATTTAGAGTACGTGTGTCTAGTCTGTAGAAAGCTGATAGCCACACTAACATGGTCATTTATTACTTATTGAATTTGCTTAGTCTTTAGGTCCAATGTCATGCGCATAGTAGGCTCACAGCAGTCATAAATGATGGATTTTTTTTTTAAAGTACGTGAGCTCAGGTCATGATCTCGCAGTTCATGAGTTCGAGCCCTGGGCTCTGTGCTGACAGCTCAGTACCTGGAACCTGCTTCAGATTCTGTGTCTCCCTCTCTCTCTGCCCCCCCCCCCCCACTCATGCTCGCTCGCTTGCTCTCTCTCTGTCTCAAAAATAAACATTAAAAGTTTTTTTTAAATAAAAAATGTATATGATTCCACCATTCTCTGGCTTTATGAATGTGGAAACTCCGACATAAGCACAGCCAATTATCTGGCTTTCCAGACACTTTCCAATAAATCAGACAGAGAGCCCAGGCTCAGTCTATCAGTGTCCAAGGGCTGCACAATGGTAAAAGCCAGACATATCAATTCACAAATGAAACCAAAACATGTTTCCCCTAATTCGTCATTTCACATCAATATGGTAGTTTGTGAGTTGTGTTTGACACATTCACACTCTACAACCGAGCATCTCCAGCTCTGGTTTGATTTAAATTACTATTACTCAGAATCGTCTTCTGAATTAAATCAACCAACACAGGCATCCATATGCAAAAATATGAGAGTTTAAAGTGTCCTTGGGAAATTAAAATACAGGCAGGAAAGAAAAATCTTAAGGTAGTATATACCATCAACTGAGCAGAACACATAATAATGTGGCTACAAAATAAAGATCATCTTTTCTTTGACAGTCCAGTTATAATGATCTGATTTGGCCACAAGTTGTTGTTTTTTTTTTTTTAGACAACTTTACTGAGATGTAATTCACATACCATACAATTCCCCCATTTAAATGTGTACAATCCAGTGGTGTTTACTGTATTCACAGGGTTGTGCAACAGTCACCTTGACAACCGTTTTTGGAACATTTTCTTGAGTCCTAAAAGAAACCCTGTACCCATTACCAGTGACTACCCCCATTCCTTCAATCCCACCCCGGGCCTAGGCAATAACGAATCTACTTTCTAGCTCTGTAGATTTGCCTATGGCGAACATTTCGTACAAATGGAATCATGGAGTATGTGACCTTTTGTGTTTGTCCGCTTATGAGTCGATGGCCGTTTGGGTTGTTTCTACTCTTTGGCTCCATGAATAATGCCGCTGTGAACCTAAGTGTACAAGTCACTGTGCGGACATTTATTTATTTTTTTTTTTTTCATTTCGCTTGGGGATATACCTGGAATTCTGGAATTTCTGGGTCATATGGTAACTCTATGTCTAATCTTTTGAAGAACTACCAGATTGGTTTCCAAAGTGGCCGCACCGTTTTGCATTCCCACCAGCACTGTGTGAAGGTTCCAATTTCTCCACATCCTCGCCAACCCTAGTTACTGTCAGTCTTTCTATGATAGCCACCCTGGGTGTGTGTGAGGTGATATCTTATGGTGGTTGGCCATGAGTCTTTTCCTAGGACCACGGGTTTAGGGAAAGGAGTTTGGGGGTCGGAGGGGGGGTATGGGTAGGGGAGATCAGGGGCAAGGGCATAAAGGTAGGAATCCCCCTCCCCCAGAGTGTTGATTTCATCTGTCGAAAGCCAGTCATTTGGGTTTGCACAGAGGATCTGTGTAGGGAAGTAGGGAGGGATTAAGACTAGAAAACTCCATCAAAGGGAAAACTGCACTTAAACAGGCAGAGGGTCCTGTAGGCTGGGTCAATGTGTGCAGGAAATGGTGGACATTGAAGGGGGTTTGATGACAAAAGTCTTGTCTATGAGGATTAATTTGGACATACAGAATATCTTGTGTGGGAGAGAGGGACAGGTGCTGGAAGCATTGCATGAGGTCAGCCATCGGATCGGAATGCTGGTGTTGCACGCACCCAAGTGGGAGCCAAGGTGCCTCTGAGAATGCCACCCTGGGTCCCTGGGGAAATTCTGGTGTCCTAAGAGAAATAAAGAAGTGAGAAAGAGCAGCTATTTTGTGGGCTGGAGAAAGGGACAGGGTGATTTTCATTTTATAAATGTCACGTCTGGGGGCGTTTTGGACAGCAGGAGGGATGAAACATGGAGAGAGGTTTTGGTTCGAACAGGGGTCTACAAACTCCAATATCTTGTGATAAGTGAAAATTACATGAAACTCCAATTTCAGTGTTCATAAATACAGTTTTATTGGAACACAGACGTGCCTATTCATTTGCATGTTGTTTCTGGCTGCCTTCATGCTGTGAAGACAGAGCTGAGTCATTTCAACAGGGACTGTATGTCCTACAAAGCCTAAAATATGTATTATCTGGCCTTTGGCAGAGAAAGTTTACCGACCCTTGGGTTGAAGAGAAATTTGGGAGGTGTGGCCTCTTTACTGTGATACTTAAGGCCGAGAAAGCCTGAGAGTGACACGAATTGAGAAGTTGTATAGCAAAAAGTGGGCTGGAACCAGTCCTTGGGGCAGCTTCTATTTAGGGAACAGAGGGAGGTAGGAGAATCAGTGAAGAGAATAGGTAAATAATTTTAAGTAAACCTCAACTTAATTGAACGTGTCAACTCCCAGACTACTTGATTGCTTGGTAGTTTAAACACACTCCCAAAAGGAAGATCCATAAATGAAGTTGCAAGCTGGGGTGGTTGGGATGAGCCTGTGACAAGGAGACCTTTGTCCTGAGCAAATCCCCACATCCAGTCTTTCCTCCCTTCTCCCCCAACACGGTGCGATGTCTCACTCCTGCCTTGTTCCAGGAAGACCTGGCTTCTAGCTAATTCTCTCCGAACGGGGTATGAGGAAGAATATTCCACTAAGGCAAATGTTTGATAAAAGCTCAGAGTGCTATTCCTGCCCTAAGACTTGAATCTTAATAGGGGAAATTTAACACACCCTAAGGACTCTCAACCCTGGGAATTTCAGGTAAACAGGGAATCGGGTAAAAATACGGTGGGGGGGGGTGTTGGTGGGTAGATCCTTGCCCTGTCCCACCAACGAGGCTAATTGTGAGTGCCAGCCATGTACAGCCATGTAGGGGTTGAACCCACCAGCCTGCCAAGTGGCCTTGGGGGATTTACTCCAATATTCTGTTTTGGTAACTCACGTGGACTCTGCCTGCCCTGACAGCAGTGAGCCCGGTGTGGGGCTTGAACTCACCAACTGCGAGACTGTGCCCTGAGCTGAAGTCGGAGACTCAACTGACTGAGCCACCCAGAGGCCCCCAAGTCACTTTTAAATGAGAGGCATAGAAGCATTAGAGTCTCCAGTATTTACTTAATTCGTCATTGTAGACTGGCTATGTCAATAACAATGAAGTTGAGAGGAAAACACTTCCATTAATGTTGCAAGTGAAATGGTTTCTTCCTTTCCTTGGGCCCAGCACAAGGAGTGGGGAACAGAAAGCCATTCCCAGGAGTTGCCCTCCCTCCCAGCCCTGAGTACACCGCAGGGCAATAGTTGTGGCTGAATGCCCAGGCCCAGAACCACGAGCAACTAACCTGTGCCCTTGAAAGGAGGAAACACATTGTGTTCGTGGACTCTGCTCTTTGGGAGCAGCTCTTGTGGGAGGCCCTTGTGGGCCCAGACCCGATAGAGCGTGTGCTCTCTCTGACCAGTTCTCCGTCTGCCATTTGTTTCTGGGGCTATTCAGGAAGGACCAGCTGGTGTCAGTCGCCCCGTGAAGTATGGATGTAATAAATTACCCTCCCTCTATACACGCATACCCCTACTCACTTAGCTTATCTCAGCCAAGGGACTAGGAGAGTTATGGAGGAACTGTATTAGCAGAACTTACAACTTTGGAGAAATCAGACCCTGATTTTCCTTCCGACCCCCACCTACCCAAATTAGTATAGACTCTGTTTTCTTCTGAGTGTGTGCCCACGGCAAGTTGACTGTTGACTGGCAGTTGATGAAAATGTCTCACTGTCCATCCAATATGGGGCCATCAAAACCTTCATAATACAATGTAACTGCTGACGTGTGAATGATCTTAGCAAGGATCTGGTCCACTGAGCACCGACTCCCTCCCTTTCATATATTGGGAAACCAAGGCCCCAAGAATTTGAGTGCTTATAAAGGATAATAGTTGCGACAAAACTTGGAACAGAATTCAAGGCACCTTGACTCACAATCCAAAGCAGCTTTCTACCAGTCCCAGCTGACTTGATGAATGTAAAAAAAAAACTTTGTAAATAAAATTATAATACCCATGAAGATGTGAAACACTGTGACTTAGAGTTACTAATCACAAATTACCTGTCCTTTGAGATGCCTCAGTGAGGATCTTGACAGACACACTTGTAATCCTGCCCTAAGTAACGAGCTTTCTGAGACACAAGGAGCCACCAGAGGCCCACATCTAGAGACGTGAGGGAATGAGCCAAGGAGATGCTGTGGAATATAATTTTGCAGGCAGAAATCGAAAAGAATTCCTTAGTACAAACCCCTCTAGTTCTGTGTGATTTTGTGTTTTTGCTTTAATTAAACTAAGAGAAACACCAGCTTCTTGATTGCAAGGGACTTTCTACAGAGACTAAAGGGTCACGCATTCCCACGCACCACCCTGCCTAGTGTAGGGGCCAAGGGCATACCACCCCAAATGTGCCATTTTGGTATATTGATTATTTTTTTTCCTTGGTATATTGCTTATTTTCAATAAAAGCTACTTAAGAGACAGCTTGCCCAAAAAGGAAGGGCACAGAGACCCTCCTTTGTCCCCCCCCCCCCCCACAAAAGGCAGGAAATAAGTCTCCCCGTGTGAAACTTGCCTTCCTGTACCAGGAGGGAAAGAGATTTCCTTATCACTAGAGATAAGGAATTTACAGCTGACAGGCTATATAAACAATGCGTATTACTGCTTACTAATTTACTACCCCTGCCCAAAGTCTCTTTAGAATTCCTTCCTAATTGAAGCTCCCAAAGTTAAGTGGTTTTTGTCTGTTTGTTTGTTGTTTTGTTTTCATCCTGTCAGTTAAAAACTGCCTGCTTTAGGGGCGCCTGGGTGGCTCAGTCGGTTAAGCGTCCGACTTCGGCTCAGGTCACGATCTCGCGGTATGTGAGTTCGAGCCCCGCGTCGGGCTCTGTGCTGACTGCTCAGAGCCTGGAGCCTGTTTCAGATTCTGTGTCTCCCTCTCTCTCTGACCCTCCCCCGTTCATGCTCTGTCTCTCTCTGTCTCAGAAATGAATAAATGTTAAAAAAAAAAAAAAAAAACTGCCTGCTTTAGATTTCAATTTCGTTATTAGGCCTCCCCGCAGGCACATAATAAAACTTGGGTTTATTCTCCTGTTAAATTGTTAAATTATTCCTAAACCAGCTGGAAGAACCTTGGAGGGAAGGGTAAAATTTCCTCCTTCCTACACTAGACAAGCCACAAGGCCCCCTGCATTAAAGGCTGCAAAATTAGAGAATAAGAGTCAAAACATCTGAAAAGCAGTGACAGTGCAAACTTTGTATAACGGACCACAGAGGCATGTAACCACACGAGGTCAGAGAAAGAGCTGGATAGAGAGCGCTGGGTGGGGGCGCCTGGGTTGCTCATTCTGTTAAGTGTGTGACTTTGGCTCAGGTCATGATCTCACGGTTCGTGAGTTCGAGCCCCACTCCAGGCTTGGGCTCTCTGCTGTCAGTGTGGACCCTGCTTCGGATTCTCTGTCTCCCTCTCTCTCTGTCCCTCTTTTGCTCACCCGCTCTCTCTCAAAAATAAATAAATATTAAAAAAAAAAGAAAGAGCTGTGTGTGTAAGCGACAGGTGAATGGGAGGAAGGATGGATGGATAGATGGATAGGTGAGAAGGAAGGAAAGGAATAGAAGAAGGAAGAGAATGGGCCAAAACATCCGTTGTAATCCATCTCTGGGTGGTGCTTTTAATTTTCCAACCTCGGCTTCTCCGTATTTTATACATTCCGGTATTTTCGTACAGTCAGTCAACGGCAACAACAGCATTTCTAAAACAGGTGCAATTTGCAAAGAGGCTTGATGGACCGTGACAGACACAAAGCCCTTGAAATTCCCAGCCCTGCCCACCAGGCAATTCTGCTTTCACTTGGGCTCTTCCCCATTCCTCATCCACCTGGAGGCTTCAAGAAATCCCACTAGATGAAGTCCAGACCACATCTAAGACAGAACCCCCTACACTTAAACTTTTCTCTGATCCTTTTGGCGACTTGGGCTTGCTGGAGATAAAAAGTTGCCTCTAGATACAGTCATCACCACCCAGCGCCCAGGGCTGTCATTCGGTTTTCACCAATACCGCCTCAACTCGCCCCTGAGAAAATGTCTTTGAAATTATGACCTTCACTCAGTGCCTCCAGGTTAATTTCGCCGCCCCCCCCCCCCCGGAAGAATCTGAAACCATTGGACAAACCCAATTTGATTCGCAGAGAGCTATTGGCCCAAATCCAAACCTTATCTCTTGGCCCTGAGAAAATAGCTGTTGTTTGGATATGTTAATCATTTAGCTATGAAGATCTCTCCCTTTGCCGTTGTATCTTTTATCTACCGATTGCTTGACAAAATTCTTCTATGGTGCTTTCTTCATATTTTCTTAACTCTACAGTACTCTTAAGGCTAAACGACATGATCTATCTCCCAGCTACCAAAGACGTCAGGAAATAATACGCTTTGACTCCAAAGAATGTGAAAACGGGAGAATGAAGGTTTTCGTGACATTTGGATGGAGTCCATTTTTAAACCCAGATCAAAGAAGGCTACTTAAACCGGGAAAAATACATGTTATCCAGCACGTTTTGGAAAATTCATTCGAGGGTTTTGGAAACACTTGGGTGGGATCGTAGGAACCTCTAAGAAGCAGGAACTATAATTTTTAACTTCTGTAGAATTTGTGACATTTGGGTTTAATTTTGGTTGGTTTCGGAGACTGAAACTATAGGGATTTTCCTTTCTAAACACGTGTTTTTGTCTCGAATATGCGCTAGGAAGTTTTCTATTACAATAAAGGAGTCAAAGTTGGATGAGATCTGGCCCAGTGTCCGACACATTAGAGAGAGACAATAAATCATCACTCAGTGAATGAACAACTAAAATCTGGTCTTATTCACGTGAGATTGAAAGTGTCTCCCATCCTGTCAGGAGCGAGGTTTTAGGGTTTGTCCACCAGGTTCCTGGAAGTGTCACAAGCCACAACACGTCTCGCAGAGGGCTCATCCCACGGCAGTCTGTTCACCTCTGGCGTGGTGAATGTGAGCGTCTGTGATGAGAGGTTTTAACGTAATAACAGTGATAATAATATCATCCAGCATTTGTCAAACGCTTACTTCTTGGAAAGTACAGTGCGAGGCGGTTTCCTTTATATCTCATTTAACCCTTCCAGTCCACATATTTGCCGTGACTGACTGTTACAGGTGCGGAAACCGTAGCTGCAGACGGGTTACGTGACGTGTCAGCGCCCAGCTCTGCAAAGAGTTGAGGGCAGGAATCAAAACCAGGATTCACACGTGCCTCTGTGGTGCTACACGTTGTAACAATGCTAGGAAATCGGATTTGCCAGGCGACGTGTTAGCCTCGGTTTGGACGTTTTGAGTATCAATTTAAGTGATCGATCATACAGTTGACATGTTGTAGAAAGCTAACTCTGTCAGTCATGTGGAAAAGGGACTGGAGTCCTAGGAGGAACCTGGGGCGGGGGGGGGGGGGGGGCGCTAGCTGAGCAGCACGTGACTCTGACAGTAGGGCAGGGGACAGAGGATAAGAATCTGAAGAGAGAGCTTGGAGAAAATGGAGCCGATTCAAGCAATAACTCCAACAGAACTTGGTAAATCCATTGAAAGGAGGCGAGGAAAGCATCTAACCTTATTTTAAGGATTTTAGGGCAAATACCTGGAAATAGGGCGGGAGGAGGGAGTATGGGGATGATGGGTGCAGGGTGGCCGGGAACCTGGTTTGGAAAGTACATCTTTGGGAGTGATTCTCCAGTGAAGAGGTGGGACGCACGGAAGGCGGTCGAAATACAGGGCTGGGGGATAAGGGCCACGTTGCCTATAGAGTGAGACTTCTCTGCTCCTAAATTGCACGTACGTTCGAGAGTGGGAGAGCATGTCTATTAAATCGTAGGGTTTTCAAAAAAAATTGAACTTTCAACGACTCTCGGCAGGAAACCAAACTAAATGCTAGAATTCGGTGAGTTTCTACCCACTTCTATTCAGATACAATGAGCGGCTTTGCCACTGACTCCCAGAGTCACACAACGGCTTTTCCTGGTGGTTTTGCCTGGCATGTTTATGCAATTCCTTCTCGGAAACATCCAGTCTCCCCGATCTGAATAAAATTTCTCTCCCCAGGGTGGGGAGAGTTCTAATGTCCCCGAGGTCTGCCTGCCGGCCCCAGCCCCTTTGTGGCTGTATTATGGTATCCTGTCATTTGGGCTTAAATTTCAAATTCCAGCGTGGCTTTGCACTTGAAGCCTGGGGCTTTGTGCAGAGCCTGGCACTCCGGCCCTTTTCTCCGTGACATCATCGTCTTTCTAATTACAGAGAGGGTCACTTTTACTTAAGACGAGTGAGGGCTGTCAGGGAGGGAGTTTTCCTTCCTCCAGTTTTAAGGCCGCAAGAGCTGGTTGTGACCCTCTGTGTACATCACGGCGCGTTCTGGCTTCTCCAGGAGCAGAAACTTCCCCGAAGGTGATAATGTTTCCAGCCAGGCCTGTGCCCATGTCCTCCTGCAGCGAACTTGTGAACCCTTTGACTTCCTGTTGGGAGAGGAAGTCTGTCCTCTGAGATGCTCTGATGTTTCTCCTCTTTACCCAGCCTTTCTGTTGACAGTGGTGACTTTCCAGACTTCTCCGTCGTTCTGCACCTACCCCACTGTCTCGGCAACCGAGACTGAGAGCAGGAAACCCACTGGTATTTTTACAATCCATGTAAAGATAGAGCAGGCCAGCCATTAGCTGCTGAATTTCCACAGGACGCCAGGGTTTAGGGGAGAACGAATGTCAATTTGGGCGCAAGTATTTTTGGCATAGTTCACGCTGTGATACAATAGCAAGGCCATTAAAAGGTTAAAATATGTTCCTTTGTGTCTTGGGTGGCTATAAGAAATCTTTTGTCCCTAAAAATTCCTTCCTGGGTAGCTTGTGGTTTGCTACCCTCAATGTCTGCCTTCATTGCATCTCCTTGCTAGAATCTTCTGTGGATGATCAGTTACCGAGGTCACAGGAAATCTGGCTATACTTGGCTTTCTCTGAATCAGGCGATGAGGCTTTCTTCCAGCAAAGAGTAAGTGACTCAAGATAGGGAGTAATAAATTGAGGGTAACTAAGGAAATTTCTGTTGACAGGCCCAAGAGTGGATTAATTTAAGGACTAGATTTCCTTGTAACCCTTGTAACTCTCCCGCCTGGCTGGGGAGAGTATGGACCGTTTTTATGTGTTTGCTGCAAACTAATATAGACATGTTTGAGTTTTTCATGGGCCTCAACTACTCGGATAAGAATGCAGACTGTGACAAGGTTGAAGATGCTATGAATTATTCCCTGTGAGGGAAAAGGGAGCAGAACAGGTAAACCCGCGTTCAAAGGGACCAGCACATGGGATTCTTTACGACACACAACTTCTAAGAATCCTCTGATGGAAGGCCTCTTCTAAGAAAGGAAGATATTTACACATAAGGTGCAGTGTTCTGTAATAAAAGTATCACTATACGCTACACAAGGATAGGGAGAGAAATGACTGTTTCCATGGCTCTGGGCAGGGGAGCTAGTGGAAGCATTTGGGCTAAACAGTGGGTGAGTAGGATTTGCCAGAAGGGGAATAAGTGAGAGAGAAATCCCCGCATAGGAGAAGAACATACCCCAAGGCACAAAACTATGAAGAAGCAGGATGTGTTCACGGAAAGCCTAGAATTGCAAATGGCGTCAGTACAAGGTACATGGGAAGTTGGCTGTGAAGGACCATGTTGAATTTTATCCATTAATCAACCAAAGATGGTTGGGTTCCTTCCTTCCTTCCTTCCTTCTTTTCTTTCTTTCTTTCTTTCTTTCTTTCTTTCTTTCTTTCTCTTATGTATATGTCAATCAGGTATATCTATGTTTCTTTGGATTTTTATTTCAGTGAAACAGAATGAACAGAGTAAAAAGCCATGGGGACGTATTTAAAAATCAAATAGTAGGGGGGCCTGGGTGGTTCGGTATGACTCTTGGTTTTGGCTCGGGTCATGATCTCGTGGTTCGTGGGTTCGAGCCCTGCATTGGGCTCTGCGCTGGCAGCAGAGAGCCTGCTCGGGATTCTCTCTCTCCCTCTCTCTCTGCCCCTCTCCCTGTTCATTCTCTCTCTCTCTCAAAATAAGTAAATAAAGTTTAAAATGAATAAATGAAAATCAAAATCAAATAGTCCTCATAAAACTTATGAGACAAACAAGGGTTGCCCAACCCTTCCACATCCTCAGTCTTATGCCCATAAGCACCCATATTCAACTCTTCTGGCTCTTTCTTCTCTTGTGTCTACCTTCTACCAAACGCTTAATCCTCGTCTATCATAATAGAAAGTCCGAATAATATGTCTAAAAATTAGCTTCCTTCATTATATCAATCCCAGTTCTCCCAATAGTGGTATCACAGTTTGGGGATCAATCTGTATTTATGCTATTATTTCCATCATATACATATGAATAACATATATATATATGTTATTCAAGTAGTGTACAATAATTATACATTTTTCCCCTAGAGTCAAAATCACATTATTTTTCACTCGCTTAGTCTTTATGTACCTATTGCTAATTCTTCTCATACATTCCAACCTGTGCATGGTCAAACAGACAATAGAGCGGATTTATTTATTTGTTTATTATTTATTGTCCCCCCCCCCCCCCCCCCCCCGCCTCGTGACATCCTTCCTAGAATCTTTTGTCTTCCTGCTTCAGTCTGAACTGGTTGCTTTCTAGACCTGGTGGGTGACTATCCTCCCAGGATTGTTTCTTCCTACTCTTCTGTGTTGTATCCTCTGACTCTCCGACCACATATGGTTTTAAAACATGGCCCCAAATCCCTTTGGCCCTCTTCCCACCAATGGTGGTGTGTGTGTCCCCTCCCCTTGGATCTGGGTGGGCTTGCGACAGCTTCAAACAATAGAGAGTGGTAAAAGTAATGTTATATGATTTCTGGGGCTAGATCATAAAACACCTTGAAGCTCTGCCCTTGTTCACTAGGAACACTTGCCGTAAGAGTCCTGAGCCGCCATGTAAAATGGCCCACCACCCTGAGACCACTGCGGGAAGAACACCCACGGATGTTGGCCCTAAGTCTGGCCTTTAGCCACCTCAGCCTGTGGCTAGATGTGTGAATGGAAGGATTGGATTGGAAGTCGATTCTCCGGCTCCTGTCATTCAAGCCTCCAGCCATTTGACTCACTAGTCCGAGTCATGCCAACTGAGACCTCAGATATCATGGAGGAGAGAAAAGCCATCCTTGCTGTGTCCTTTTTGAATTTCTGACCACTTAATAAATTTTTTATGCCACTACATATTTGGGTAGTTTATTGTACAGCAAAATATAACCAGCATACCATATTTTCTTTCCTTCCTTCCTTCCTTCCTTCCTGGTTTTCTTCCTTTATCATTTTTGTTTGCTTGTTTATTCCCTTGTTGGGGTAGAATATATCCACCAGTGTTTTCCTGAGAAAGAGATGGGAGGTAAATTTTTGAGTATTTTCCTGTCTGAAATGTTATTTTAACTACTCATTTGATTGATGCTTTGGCTGCATATAGAGTTTCTGCTTAACATTTTAAGACGATGCTTCTTCGACTTCCAACATGCTGTGTCCCTATTAAGGATAAGGTCAGAGGTGCCTGGGTGGCTCAGTTGGTTGAGTGTCCAACTCTTGATTTGGGCTCAGGTCATGATCTCACGGCTCATGGGTTTGAGCCCCAAGTCGGGCTCTGCGCTGACAGCGCAGAGCCTGCTTGGGATTCTGTCTCTCCCTCTCTCTTTGCCCCTTCCCTGCTCTCATGCTGTCTCTATCTCTCAAAATAAATAAACTGAAAAAAATGTTTTAAAATGAATAGGGTCAATGTAATTCTTTTTTTTTTTTTTAAGTTTATTTATTTTGAGAGAGAGACAGAGAGCAAGCAGGGAAGGGGCAGAGAGAGGGAGAGACAGAATCCCAAGCAGGCTCCACTCCATCATTGCCAACAAAGCGCGATGCAGGGCTTGAACCCACGAACTGAGAGATCATGACTTGAGCGGAGGTCAAGAGTTGGACGCGTAACCAGCTGAGCCACCTGGGCGCCCCAAGGTCAGTCCAATTCTTAATCCTTTGTGTGTTATCAGCCCACATCCACTCCCGCCACCAGGAATCTTTTATACTTAAAAACAAAAAGAAATTCCAATGGTAGGGAATTTCACAGTGCCTGGATGTCACTCGTGGTTCTTATTTATTTTTGCTGTATTTGTTGATTTATTTTGCTCTCAGCTTTAATCTGGAGACGCTCCTGTTTTAGAATATATTCGCAGGTCATTTTATGATTTTCCTCCTCTGCTTTCCCTGCTCTCTGTGTCTGGAACTTCTATGTATTAGATAGTGGACGTGCTAGACGGACTTTTCTTCACCTTTCTCTCACATGATCCATTTGTGTTTTATTCTCCTTTGGGCCACTTAGTTGCACAATTCATGGGGCACTAGATAATGTCAGTGGTTTTTTGTGAGATTGTTCAATGGTATGGTGGGGAGATAACCTTTATCATCTAAGCTTTTCGCTGAGAACATTTTTCGGTTCCTTCTAATAAGTCATCCTTATCTTGTTTCGCCTATAACCTTATTTCATGTTTAGTACAACCCCTTATGATTCTGAGAAAATTAATTTTAATTTCTTTCAACTTTTCCTTCTTCCCGATTTATCTTTGCCTTCTACAAGTTCCTTCACTTGTGTGTGTTTTGGTTTCTGTATTTCACATTGCAGGCTTTCCTTCGTTCTGTGTTCAGATTTAAGGCTAAAGTATGGAAAATAAAATTAGAAGCTTTGTGAGCGAGCAGAGATGGGGCCCAATCCCAGTTAACGTGCACCGTGGGGTATGCAGCGATTTTCTGCTGAGTTAGATTTGACGTTGGTAGATCTCCAGATATTAGTATCTAGAGATTTAGGATTTAGGATTTATAAATGACCATCTATCGGTATTTGTATCCAGAGACCTGGGAGACGTTGCTTTCTCCTGTTACTTCTACCAACTTGCAAAAACAAAAACAAAAACAAAAACAAAACAAAAACCACAATGCTGGGATCTGCATTAGGGAGCTATTGCTATAGCCACAAACACCCCCCAGATCTCAATGGCTTACATCCACACTTTTTCCCCCAACGTTACATGAGGGCTGTTGCTGTTACAGGAGGGTTCTGCTGGGCTTGGCTTCATGCGGTTTTGCAATCTGGGACTCGGGCTCAAGAGCAGACACTGTCTGGGGAATTTTGTTCTTCTGGTGAAGGACAGAAGCAACGAGTCGAACCACGGAAGCGCGCTGAAGCTTTTGTTCAGACACGTCTTGTGTATTATTTGCGCCCATTGCATTGGCCAGAGCAAGTCTGATGGCTGCGCCCAGAGTACGTGGGGCAAAGTATTTGCACCCACGGGAAAGCCGAGCAAGGACGAGCCGGGAACAATAATAAAATCTATCACGGTATCTCAGGTTGACTCACGTCTCATTTTTCCTGTTCTCTGTATCTTTGGGAAGTTTTAATCTTTCCATCTTTTACTATCGTTTTAATGGGTTTGTGGGAGAGGCAGAGATAAATGTGGGTGTTTCATCTTTAATGTCTAACTAAACATCTGCTGTTAAATCCTCAGCGCTGTTAACATTGTTGGACCAAACTCAGTGCTTGTCAGAAACAACTCTTGTATAAAAAGGGGGAAATAAGGATCAACGTTCATATTTGTTTGGTTGAAATTCTCGGTGGGGGGGGGGGGGGGAATCCGTACAAAACGAAAACAAGGGGGCGCCTGGGTGGCTCAGTCGGTTGAGCGTCCAACTTTGGCTCAGGTCATGATCTCACGGTTCATGGGTTCGAGCCCCGTGTCGGGCTCTGTGCTGACAGCTTAGAGCCTGGAGCCTGCTTCGGATGCTGTGTCTCCCTCTCTCTCTGCCCCTCCCCTGCTCATGCTCTGTCTCTCTCTGTCTCTCAAAAGTAAATAAATGTAAAAAAAAAATTTTTAATAAGAGAAAAACAAAAATGAATATTTCCCTGGGGGGGCGGCAGTGGTCGGTAGGAACTGGGTCTGGCAAACAGACCTGTTGTACATTCTTGTTTTTCTCCCGTGCAAATGCACTCCCTCCTCAGAAACTTAAACTTACCAGTAAATTCCAGCAATGCTAAACCTTAGAAGAATTAACATGAATTTTTAATATTGTTATGGCTACACTGGCAAATCAAATTGGGTCTCTTCTCAAAAGCTATGAATGATGCAATACCTTTCTGTTTGTTACCCGAGTCCGGTTGCCCAATCTGCAAAATGGAAGGGTTTTATTTAATCTCAGCCGTCCCTCTTCTTGCCTTCTTTCACATTGTTATCATTTGAATTCCTTGCGGGTGATAACAGATTTTCAGGTCAGAGCGGAGAAGTCAATCTTTCCCTAAACGAACTCTCATTACTCTGTTTGAAAGCGTGCTTTAAAAATTCATACCTTTCCATTCTTCTAAATGAAAAAAAGGTAAGAGAAGAATCCAGAGAAAAAAAAAATCCCAAACCAAACAAACCTGTTTTGTCGTTTCCAGTACATTAGCAGGGAGCGCCAGAAGGTGGGGGGAACTTGGTAAAAAGATTCACTTCAAATGTCATTTTCTGAGGACTTTGTTAACCTATCCTCTCCCCACTCCTGCCCCCGGAGAACTAATATTTTGTGTCTCTGTGACAGCCAAAGCTTCGTGTCTGCACTGTGGCACAAACCTCTGATGCAATCATTGATGTGTGTTTCTCTCTCCCGTACTGGAGTGGGGTCCTCATGGCCGCGTAATGCTAGGACCTAGCTTAATCAAATGTCAGTGAATCATTGATAAATTAATATACACTATATTCTTTTCAAAATCTCATGTAGTAACACGAATAGAATCCAAACAAAAGAAACCACTGTCTTTTTGTTTCATGATGCTTTCAGTTCCAATGCCGACCTTTATAAAGATTTCATTTCTCTTACCTACATTCTTTTTTTTTCTGTTTTTTTTTTTAAGATTTTGTTTTCTTTTTTTTAACATTTATTTATTTATTTATTTATTTATTTATTTATTTGAGAGACAGCGAGAGAGAGCACAAGCAGGGGAGGGGCAGAAAGAGAAAGAGAGAGAGAATCTCAAGCAGGCTCTTCACTGTCAGCATAGAGCCCTATGTGGGGCTCGAACTCAGGAACCCTGAGATCATGACCTGAGCTGAAATCAAGTGTCAGATACTTAACTGACTGGGCCACCCAGGTGCCCCCCCCCCCGACTAAAATTTTATTTTTAGGTAATCTCTGCACCCAAGGTGGGGTTCAAACTTATGACCCTCAGGTCAAGAGTCACACGCACTAACCGACTGAGCCAGCCAAGCGCCCCTCTTTCTAGCTGTTTTTGTTTTTCCTGAATAACCACGGGGAATAAATGTCACCGATGCATTATTTTTGTTTCAAAATAACATCTTTTTCTTGATTAGAAAAATAATGCATGCTTATCGAACAATACAAAACAAAATACTAAAGCGGTAGAAAGTGCATGAAGTAGAATGTGAATAAGCTATGTCATTATCCCACCAAAAAGTAAACAGCTATTAACAGACGTGGAGACAACTGTAATTAACAGATACACATGAGCGTGCGCACATGCACACATGCACACACACACACACAGTGAAAATTAGGAAATAAAAATATAGCCATTAAAATAAAAAATAGATATACTGGCTCTCTGGCAGTGAACTGAACACTCATGTTTTCCCCTATCCCTCACAAAATCCTCCTAAAATGGAAATGAGAAGACTATTTTTAAAGATGAAAACACAGGGGCGCCTGGGTGTCTCAGTGGGTTGAACGTCTGGCTCTTGATTTCGGCTCAGGTCATGATCTCACGGTTCGTGAGTTCAAGCCCCATATTGGGCTCTCTGCTGTCAGCAGGGAGCCCTCCTTGGATCCTCTGTCTCTCTCTCTCTCTCTCTCTCTCTCTCTCTCTCTCTCTCTGTCCCTTCCCTGCTCACACTCTGTCTCAAATATATAAACTTAAAAAAAAAAAAGGTGAAAACATAGAAGACAGAATGGGATGGGAGATGACAGAAAATGACATTTTAAAAGGTGAACAATGGTTACATGAGTGGAAACTGAACTAAGACACCCAAAAACTAGAACCTGAGCCAGTAGTGCTGGAAGTCCCCAAAGAAATGCCTGTGGTGTACAAGCCCACACAGGCTCAGGGTTCGAGCCACCCGTCACCTCCACAGCTGGAGACACAATGGGGTTGAAGTGAGGAAGAAGTGAGAATCCCAAACCCCTCCCCATCTTGGCAGAAGACTGTGGGTAAGAACAGGGGGATTTTTTTTTTTTTAACTAGGGGGATTTTGAACTTAAGATTTCAAGTAGAGCTAAGAAAAGGATCATTAATTTTTTGTAATTTTTTTTTTCAGATAGAGAGACAGAGTGTGAGCAGGGGAGGGGCAGAGAGAGAGGGAGACACCGAATCCAAAACAGGCTCCAGGCTCCAAGCTGTCAGCAGAGAGCCCGATGTAGGGCTCGAACCCACAAACTGTGAGATCATGACCTGAGCTGAAGCTGGCTATTAACTGACTGGGCCACCTAGGTGCCCAAGAAAGGAGGTTAAACATCTGTGCCATTAACGGTGGCACATCTAGCTGCCTCCCCTACTTGGAACCCAGAGCTCGGCAAGGGTATCATATACTCTAAGCAAGAAATGAAAGAATTCTCAGGAATCACTGACAATACCTAAAGAAACGGACAGCTGGGCATTCCGAGTGAGTCAAAGAGAACATTCTTTGTTCAAGTCTGCAAAGAACAGAAAAACTTTACTCATAAGTGGGTGTTCCAATCTGCCTCGCTCCTCAATATGAGCAGGCAGTCAGAGGTCACCAGATATCTGAGGGAAGCCTGTACCATGAAAGATGGAGACCAAAACAAAAAAGGAACTTGGAAGAAACAGAGTGCAGAGAGAAGAAAAAATTGATAATAGCAAATCTATAGCTAATATTCTCAAAGGTACAAGGGAAGGTGTTGTACTCCTGAAGCAGGAACAAAACACTATGAAAAAGGAACATTCACCAAATGCTTAGAAATCAGAAGCATGAAAACAAATTACAAATAATAGTAGAAGTTCTGGCAAATAAAATCAAGGAGGTCTTCGAGGAGATAGAATGAAACCATAAGGAGATGGGATGCCTCAGAGAAGAGATAAGAAAATTAGATCACCATCTAGGAGATCCAGCGTGAAACAGAGGCCAACCTAGAAACAAGGGGCTCAGAAAATGTAAGGGAAGAAATCTTCAGGAAAGTGTTACGAAGTTTCCCCCAGAACTAAAGAACACACGCCTCCAGATTGAAAAGGCTCCCTTAAGTGAGCAGCCTAAGGAAAGAAAACCCACCCAAACCATACCATATCCCTATGAACTTGTAGAACACCAGGGTTAAAGAGAAGATTCTAAACATTTCCACACAAAGGTATACAATAGATCATATCACAGGAGGAATAAACAAGACGCTGGTCTTCTCCATAAGGACCCAAAAGCCTCAGATGTAGCTGCAAAATCCTGCATGGAAGTCACTTGCCGGGGACCCTACAGTCAGGCAATCAAGTGCGAGGCTGAGAAAAATATATTTAGACCTGAAAGGGTTTGAAATTTCACCTCCTCTTTCTTTCTTTGGAAGCTTCTAGGGGAGAAGTTGCACCAAAATGAGGTAATAAACCAATAAAGAGGAAGTTAGGGATTTAGAAACTACTGGCGAGGTGATGATGAGGCGAGCTTCTGGGATGGCGGATGTGCCGAAGATCACAGTGTCACCAGCCCACCAGCCCACGTTGATGGCTGGTATTTTGTGTTTGAATTTATTGAGAGAAGTGTCATCTTTTAGCAAAGGTCTAAGGGGACAATCAGTGACAGATACGGATATTTTCTTTTTTGGTTTTATCAAAGTTACACGTGCACAAAGCAACACGTGGATAGTTCATTAAAAACATTGCTCCCCTGGGGCGACTGGGTGGCTCAGTCGGAGTTGAGCCTCTGACTTTGGCGCAGGTCATGATCTCACGGTTCATGGGTTCGAGCCCCGCCTCGGGCTCTGTGCTGACAGCTCAGAGCCTGGAGCCTGCTTCGGATTCCGAGTCTCCCTCTCTCTCTGCCCCTCCCCTGCTTGCTCTCTCTCTCTCTCTCTCTCTCTCTCTCTCATTTTTTTGTTTAATCTAATAAACATTATCTTTAATTGCCTAAACACGAGCACTTCCTCATTTTGGATAATAAACACCATCATTTCATTATGCTAAAGAATTTTCACGGTCTTCTGAAGCGCTGCGTTTTCAATAATGACAGAGAAAAATCTTTGTAATGCTAAGGAACTAATTCTATCTGTACATAAAAGATGGTAGTGTTCTCTCTTCTGATGCTTTCCTGTCTCTTCCAGCACTTTCTTTACCACTGTTGGGGAGGAAGACCTTCCTCTGCCCTATGGTCCTTCTAGCTGGACTTAAAATCTCATTGGCATGTGACAGATTAAGAGGGGAAAATCAAATCTAATAGTTTTATATGTACCTGGGGGGAATCCACAGGGACGTGGAAAGTCTAAAGACAATGAGGCAACAGAAGCTTATGAGCCGAGGAGAGGGGGAGGGGCTTAGGACCCAATGGGGAGAAAGCTCATTAGCAAGAAGGTGATAGATGTTTGGCAAAACAAGTTTGCCCTATTATGCAGATGAGTCTCTCAGGTAAAGGAGGGTCTGTTAATTGCTGTCTTCCTGGTACACGGGCTCTCCTTTCCAAAGTAGGCAGTTGTGGGGGAGGCAGAGCTTTTCCTGCATCTGCTGGGTTTTGATTCCTTTTAATCCGAAATAATCTTCATGCCAAAGTGGCCCCTTTGGGGGCATCTCCTCCTGGACCCCTTCACCACCAACTGGTTTCCCCTTATCCTTGTCACTTTTTGAATTGCTTGTCACCTCGGTGTGGCTTTTGGATTACTCTGACATGAATTCCATCAGGGAACGCTGTATCCAGAGTACGTTCTGGGTGTATTCCATCTGGTTGGGCCCAGACCTTCGTCTATCCTGTTTTTAGAAAGTGAAATTCCCTTTTTCTCTTTTCTACCCCAAATTATGCATTCCACTTCATTCACTGGAAAACCCATTTTCACTCAATGCCTATTTTCTCCTTTGGATTAGAAGCCTGGGTTTCTCAGTTCAGTATTCTCCATGAGGAACAGGCAAGCTTTAGGAATTTCTGTCTACCATTGCCAGTTGTTAACCCTAACACTTTTAGAGAAATGTGTGACGAAAAGCTTTCACTCGCTTCTAGCTTCTTTTGGTCATTTTCAGCCTTTGCCTCCATGAATGGAGATACGTGAAGGGCTCGATTATACTGACCTGCTCGCGCAAAAACGTGTATTTTTATAACCTTGAAGGTCAAGCTCAGTATAAAATGTCCTCTGACAGAGCAGATCACACTTATTTTGTGGGGTTCCTCTGGGAGCTAAGTGGCCCATAGTTGAGGTTTGGGCCGTCCATTTATCTACAGGTTAGAATAGTCTAGAACACTTTGCTGAGGGATATATTGATCCTTTCTACAGAGACACTCTTGGTTCATCTTTCCCACGTGATGGCTGTGAGGACATTTATCCAACACGTGTCTTCAGTTGGTATTTTATAAATTTCCCCCAAACGACCTCAACTCCACCCTCTTTTTGATGGTTGAATCACATGGATCATCCTGTATTTGGCAGCGAGAAATGTTCACATCGGAGATATTAACCTTGAACAATCTCCTCTGCAAACCTTATCAGAAACACATTGGCAAGGAATAGTATTGCTGGAGGGTTGCTTAAAAGAAACGAAGTCCATCCTTAGCCTTAGATATTCTGAGGATTTACCACATTGGAGGACTGGACCAAATTCACCCTTGGACCAGTCCAATCTGTTAGCAAGCTGTGTACTTGACCTTCATTGCTCAGACCCTACACAGATCGCTTAGCGAATTTCCTTCTGCCGTGTGTTTTTATTCCGCAACAAAGAACACTTCTAGGAAACAGCTTTCCGCAACCCATTTTTCTCTGTTGCAGAAAAGTGGTCCAAGGTGCCTTACATACTTAATTTTCAAAGTGTGGTCCCAGAAGTTTTGACATCACCTGGAAGTTTGTTAGAAATGGAGAATCCTGGGCTCCACCAGACCTACTGAATCAGAATCCGCATTTTAACAAGACCCCGGGTAATTTGCGTGCACACTTATTTTGCTCACACGTATGTACTTTGGGTGGGGCTTGACAGGACAGCCAGTCTCTGTTCCACTCGGTGTCAGCTCATCAGCTCGGGCAGCTCAAAGGCTGGGGGCTGGAATCATCTGAAGCTTTACTCACTCACATGTGTGGAAGTTAATGCTGGCTGTTAGATGGGAAGTCCCAGCTATTAGCTGGGACTAGGGCCGGAACACCTATGGCCAACATGGAGACCAAGTGCCAAGGGCAAGGGTCCCAAGATAAAGATGAGCTGGGCAAAGCTGTGTTGCCTTTTACTACCTACCATGGAAGTCAGGCAGCATCACCCCTGCTAAATTCTTTCCTAAGGGCCGTCACGAAGTCCCTCCCAAAGAAAGGAAATAGATTCCATCTTTAAATGGGGGAACGGCAAGATTCTGGAAGGCATGAGAAATACTGCAGCGGCTGTGTTTTAGAAAATAAAATCTGCTGGCCAACCAACACACCAAAAAAAAAAATGCTCCACATCACTCATCATCAGGGAAATACAAATCAAAACCACAATGAGGTACCACCTCACCCCTGTCAGAATGGCGAACGTTAACAACTCCGGCAACAACCGATGTTGGCGAGGATGCGGAGAAAGAGGATCTCTTTTGCATTGCTGGTGGGAATGCAGGCTGGTGCAGCCACTCTGGAAAACAGGATGGAGGTTCCTCAAAAAGTTAAAAATAGAACTACCCTACGACCCAGCAATGGCACTACTAGGTATTTACCCAAGGGATACGGGTGTGCTGTTTCGAAGGGACACAGGCACCCCCATGTTTCTAGCAGCACTATCAACAACAGCCAACATATGGAAAGGGCCCAAATGTCCACTGATGGATGAATGGATAAAGAAGATGTGGTGTATATATATATATGTATATATATATATATATATACATACATACACAATGGGGGATTACTCGGCAATCAAGAAGAATGAAATCTTGCCATTTGCAACTACATGGATGGAACTGGAGGGTAATATGCTAAGCGAAATTATTCAGTCAGAGAAAGACAAATATCGTATGACTTCACTCATATGAGGACTTTAAGATCCAAAACAGATGAACATAAGGGAAGGGAAACAAAAAAAATCTGAAAACAGGGAGGGGGACAAAACCTAAGAGACTCTTAAATATGGAGAACAAACAGAGGGTTCCTGGAGGGGGTGTGGGAGGGGGGATGGGCTAAGTGGGGAAGGGGCACTAAGGAAGCTACTCCTGAAATCATTGTTGCACTATACGCTCACTAACTTGGATGTAAATTAAATACAAAATAAAAAATAAATAAAGGCATACTCTCAACCTAAAAAAAAAAAAAAAGAAAAAGATAAAATCTGCTACAATACTCATTTTTAAAGCTCTTTTAAATTGTTTTGGAAGAGACTGGGGATATAAATTAATAATAAATTAATAAAGAATATTTATTAGAATTCAGTAGCTTTTAGTTGCCCCCTGGCCCCCAAGCCTGTTGTACATCTTTGCTTTCTAGTAAAGCAAATAACCTGAGAGGACCAGGGAAACAGTTAAAATTTATGGAAATCAATTTCTTGCCTACGTGATGGAAAGTGGCCAGAAAACCACATCTCACCAGGTTGCTCCCAGCTCCCCTTGACTGACTACAGGTCCTTCTGGAATCTTCTCCAGTGGTGTCAGTCTCACCAACTCTGGTTTTTTTTTTTTTTTTTGACCGGAGACTATGAGCTGGATTGGCAGATGTGCGAACTTGGTCTTTTCAGTAATGCTCTCTTAGTCCCTTTACCCGCCCCTCCAACTACCCTGGCCCTACCTTGAACGGTTTCATCTCTGCCTGGGGCTGTGCTGCGGGTCCCTTCAGAGGACACACATTCTATGCGCAAGACAGAGACAAGTCTCGTCTGTTCTCGAAGCCCCAGGAAACCAAGGTAGGATTTCTAGATTCTGTACATTTTCTTTCTTTCTTTTTTTTTTTTTTTTGCACAAGCATCTGATATAAGGGGGCAAAGCACAGACGTGTGCTCAGGAGATCTGGGCCTATTATCTCAGTACAGTGAGCTCGGCCACTTAATACTACACAGGAAGCGCTGTGAGCCTGTCGCTTTGCCAGTGAAGTGATTATAAACTTCCTACCTTAGAATGCCGTGGGAGGAAAATTCTAGCAAATCATAGCGCGGAAGTGTTTTTAAGATAAAAAATGCTGGACAAAGGCAAAGGTCCAGGTTGGTGGCCTAGGCGCTGCTGCGGCGGCCTAATAGGTGGGATAACAGTGAAGGCATCATTTTCTCTTCTCACATCCCGTCTTTTGAAGAGTGGGATTCAAGGACCAGGGCACCAGAATCACCTGGAACGTTTTTAAAAACGCCTCACTTTAGCTGTAACGGAATCTGACTGCCCGAAGGAAAGGTAGAGTCGTGTGTTTTTGGATCCCCACCAATGACCCTTGGGCACACGGACGTGTTGGGAACCAGGCAGCTGCCTCCACCTTGGCCGTGTTTGATTGGCCTCTGCTGGGTTAGGTTTGCTGGAGCAAGCTCATAGCCAACTGGGACGTTTCCTGCTCATTCTCAAGACTCAGATCCTGACCCCTCTGAGCTCCAGTCCTGGCCTGCTTTCTCACAGCCCCACCATGTGTGAGTAGGCTCCAGGCCCTCTTTCTAGAGCTTCTCCTGTGTGTCCTTCCCAGAAGCCTCCGCTTTTAGCCTCCCTCCAGCTTCCACTCCTAGAGTGTGCCCTCTGGCTCCCCAGACTAAATTCTCAGGCAAGTTTCTGCAGCCCCTGGGGAGTAATTATCGCAACCTTCTCTTCTTGAGCTAGCTCTGAGGCCATCTTGGCTATAATACATCCCATGAGTCAGCTCTCTGGGGGGAAAGGAAGACTCCCCCACAAGTCGGGTCATGTGGGAATCATCTCGTCACCGTGAGAGAAGCGCGTTGACAACCCGACCCTGCCTCGGGGCTTGCTGGGAAGCCAGCAGATCCCCAGCGAAGAGCCCAGAAGTGGTTCTCCTGAATCCTCGCAGAGGAAAATCCAAACATCCAGGGAGCCGTGAAACGGATCCAGTGTAGTGCAGATCCCCTTTGCCGTCACCACCCTAGAACCAGGGAAAACCGGGGACCGCTCGGGGGTGGGGGGCAAGTTCACTTTGGGCCCCAGCGACGCTCTACTTTCTCAGATTTCCCAGAAGGAAGTACATGTTAGTGACGAGTACCGTGGATGAGTACCAGCCCAGCTTCCATTGGCCTTGGGAGCAGATGTGTGCGTCAAGTTCTGTTCCAGCCATGAATCGGAGCGCTCAGACAACTCTACTTGGCTCCTTGTCCTGGCATCATTTCCTAGCACATATATATGTTCCCGTGGAGGTGAGAACACTGGAGATGTAGATTTTGTTCCAAAGAACACTTGTTCCTCTTTTCCTTTCATGGTGTCTCTGGAGGACCACACCATTGTCCTTGTCCGTCTTTGCCAAGGGAAATGGCGGCAGAGTAATGGGGGAAACTCTTTAACCGGTGGGCATCTTAAATGCCGGCCTGCTGGGTTTGTTTAGATCTGGGGTTGCCAACTCAACGGGCAGAGCCGTTTTGTAAATCAAGTCTTCCTGGGACACGGCCATGCCCACTTATCCACGTATGGTCTACGGCCGCTTTGTCACCACGGTAGCAAAAGCTGAGGCAAAGGAGAAAGTCGGATTGGAACAAATGGACATTCCCCGAGGGGGGCGCAGAGACTTTCAGGCCCCCCTCCCTTTGTTCTTTGGCGCATGCTCATTGCAAAACCGGCGAAAATAAGCCCACGAGACGGAGAGGGGAAGAAGCACCCGGAAGCGAAGGGTCTAAGGGTTTGGGACTCATCGTGGGAAGGTGCGTACCTATATCCCATAGGTCGTAAACCTACTGCTAACGAGACAGCACAGCTTTCAGTTGGTATTTCTGACAACAGGTCATCTCCCTTACTTCTCACAAGGTCATGGAACAGGCATAGAGAGGTTACTTGTAAAGAGCTGGGCACAACTCTACATGCCTAATAGATACATCCTTGTGTGCTTGTTGACTTCCAGAGCTGCAGTACGTAGGACTTTAGAACTTCTATGTGGAGGGGGGAAGAAATGAAAGAAACAAAAAATGTTAATCATGCTTCTCTTTGATGAGTAAGATTATGGATCGGTTTAATTTTCTTTCTTGTCCTTTCTGGACTCCTCAAGTTTCCTTCCGTGAGTATTTATTACACACACACACACACACACACACACACGCACACACGGTCAGGGAGGAAGACCTTTCTGTGCCCTATGGTCTTTCTAGCCGGACTTAGAATCAAGTTGAGGGGAGACAGAATAACAGGAGAAAATCAATTTTAATAGGGAATCCACACCGACCTGGACATTTCAAAGACAATGAGGCAACTGAGGTGTAGCCGACATCTGGAGCTCAGGAGAGGGGTAGGGGCCTGAGGACGCCAAGGGGAGAAAGCTCATTAGCATGAAGGGGAAAGGAGGAGTTTGGAGAAACAAAGGTTTCCCTATTATGCAGATAAGTCTCTTAGGTAAAGGAGAGAGTCTGTTAATAGCTCTCTTCTTGGTACAGGCTCTCTTTTCCAATGTAAATTTAGGCAGCTGAGGGGGAGGCTGAGAGCTTTTCCTGCATCTGCTGGGTTTTGATTACTTTTAACTCAAAATTATCTTTATGCCAAAGTGGCCCGTTTTGGGGCAGCCTGCCCTGGGCCCCTACAACGAACACACACACACACACACACACACACACACACTCCAGGTTATTGGATGGGGTTTACTTCTTTAGACAAAAAAGAAGATCTAAACACTATGGAAATATTGGCTTTTGTAAGTCAATGTGACTTAAAACCTTTTTTTTAATAATCAAATCATATTTCGGTGAAAACAATCATCTCCAAAAGTCTCTCTTTTCGCATTATGGCCCTGTGAGAGACACTCCTGGAGAGAGTGGAGGAGGGGGCAGTGAAAAGGAAGCCAGGATCCAGTCACAGTCCCTTGGGGGGATTATTTTGGGGCAGGCGGCCACCGTGACTGGCAGCTACTTTATTATAGACAGATGGTCCAAGCGAACTAAGCGAGCCTGGAGGTGGCCAATAAAGTTCAGCTCAGGGAATCCATGTTATTGAAATCCTTAAAGCCCATTCATTCAACGCCAGGAAAAGCTAGCCCTCCTCTCCCTGGCACAGACCTATCAACGGCGCTGGGGTAGCCAAACCCTCCTTTGGTCCAGGAGGTGACAGTCGTGGGCGACAGGTGAACTTGGCAAGTAGTTTTGTATAGCGTCCACCTTTCTCTGCAGGGCGGCACCCTTGAGAGGTGAGATGGCCCCGCATCGCACGCCATCAGGGACCTGCAGACGAAAACAATAGTTTTCACACACCTATCAGAACGGCCCAAATCTCGAACGCTGCCGACCCCATGTGCTGTTTTGCCGAAGTAAGCACACTCTCGCCCTGGGAGCCGGCAATTGCACTCCTTGGCATTTACCCAAAGGCGTTGAAAACTCACGTCCACGCGAAGACCCGCACACAGAGGTGCACGGCCGCTGCAGCTATAACTGTCGAAGCTTGGAATCGATAACGGTATCCTTCGGTGGGTGAATGGAGAAACGAACCGCGGTATGTCCCCGCAACGGACCATCATTCAGCTTTAAAAACAAATGAGTTCTCCAGCCATGAAAACAAAAACAAAAACAAAAACAAAAACGTGGAGGGACCTTAATTGAAAATTATCACGCGAAAGAAGCCCGTCGGAAAAGGCCATGCCCTATATAATTCCGGAATTATACACGATCTTAGGTATGCTCTGTGAGATTCCAGAAAAGGCCAAACTATGGAGGCAGGAAAAAGATCAGTGGTTCCCGGGGGTTGCGTGGGAGGAAAGGATGAATAAATGGGATATGCAGGATTTCTAAGGCAGGGAAAATACTCGGCCCGATACTGTAATGGTAGATGCACGCCGTTACACGGTTTGTCCAAACCCATAGAGTGAACCTTGATGTGAACCACGGACCCCGGGTGCTGACGCCGCGTCAGTGCAGATTCATCGTTTGCAACAAATGTCCCCTCTGTCGGGGACGTTGCCCATGGAGGAGACTGGGCATGTGTGGGGACAGGGGACGTAGCGCGTCTTTGCACCTCCCCCTCCATTTTGCTGTCAACCTAAAACTGCTCTGAAAAGTAGTCTTAATCATTGGGGCGCCTGGGTGGCTCAGTCGGTTGAGCGACCGACTTCGGCTCAGGTCATGATCTCACGGTTTGTGAGTTCGAGCCCCGCGTCGGGCTCTGTGCTGACAGTCCGGAGCCCGGAGCCTGTTTCACATTCTGTGTCATCCCTCTCTCTCTGCCCCTCCCCCTCTCAGGCTCTATCTCTCTGTGTCTCGGAAATAAATAAACGTTAAAAAAAATTTTTTTTTTTAAATAGTCTTCATCAAAAGAAAAAGACAAAAGGCCACGAAAGAACGTAGATTACAGTACCATCAACTTAACATCTGGTGTTTCGTATTGTGCTTACCTCCTTGTATTATCAGCCTGGCCCCTGGAGGCATCTGAGTTTGCAATGCTCGGTTCTAAAACAACCTCTTAATACAGGAGGGAGGAGGGAGGAGATGGGCCACACAATCTGCCCAAGGCTCAACAGGGAAGACAGACTGGAAATCCAAGCCCGTGGCCATGATCACAGCATCGGCGTGAATCCATACACAGCCACTGGAACTCTCTAGTACATTCAGGTAAAGCCGTGTTATGCATTCATTTATTTTTTCTTTCAGCATGCATTCCCCGGGCACAGTGTTCTTATTCGTGCGCACACACGTAATGCACACAAGTAAATTGCACAAAGCAGAGGTTCTCATGCGTTACCTAATAACAGCGTTAAGCACGTGACATATCGGGCCCATGATATTTCGTTAGCAGCCCCTCCAAATGCTTGAAGATAGAGATGTTCCAGCAACAAGTTCTATTTTTGAAATACCAAATTGGAACTTGGAACTTATTATGAGACCGGATGCCTCTTCCATCTATCAATGCAAGAGTGAAAACAGCTGCCCTCTTAGAACGCGGGAGCTATGGCCAAACCATTTCTCCCCGTTCAAAGAAATTTGGCACCGTCTGGGATTTTTTTTTTTTTTTTTAATCTTTAACATTCTAGCTTTAAAAGAATTGTAAAAAAAAAAACCAAAAAAAACAAAAACCAAAGCCATGGGCAACAACAAACCACAGAACAGAAAATTCAATATATTAAAGAGCAAAGAAAGACGCTAAATTACCCTCGAAGGCTGCTTCTAGAAAAGGGGTCGGCCACCTATGGCCTGCATGTCAAAGCCAGCTCCCCCATCTGTTTTTATAAATGAAGTTTTTCTAGAAGACAGCCGCAGGCATTCATTTACATATTTCCTATGGTCGCTTCCATTTCACAGTGGCGGGGCTGAGTAGTCGAACAGAGACCTTCTGGCTGGCAAAGCCTAAAATATTTATTGTCTGGGCTCTTTGCGGGAAACGTTTGCCAACCCTGCTCTTGATGATGTGGTAGGTGATACCGTACGAAATTGCCCACGTTTGGCAGTTTTCACCTACACTCGCATAGGGTTCACTCTCAAAAGCAGAGGGTAATTATTCCACTGGAAAGGGGCATATTTTTCTTGCAGGCCGTAACTCGTACTGACGCCCTGGGCTCAAAACAGAATTTCACAACGGCCGTGTTTATCAATAAAACCACTCCCTCGTCCACAGCAGAAAATAAAATCAAAACCATCCCTTCCTTTTTCCAGAAAGTGGACAAAGACTAGATTGCCTCACCGGTGTTGAAACCGAATTTTCTAGTGAAAGGTTTTGCAGCCCTCCTCAGACACAAATCCACCCCTGCCCCACCTATGAAATCTCTCTCAACTTCAGTTAGTCATGCGTGAGGACTTACTCTGAGTTCCCTCTGCCCACGCCACTTTATGCAAACTCCTCAATATCTACATTTCACGTACGAGATTTGCACTAAATAGGTTTGCGTAATGTGGGTCATCGCTAACATAACAGACTATAAACCTCTGCTCCGAGGGCCTCAGGTTACACCACACCCAGAGCTGTCAATTTCCATCTTCCCCCAGAAAGATCCAGCCTGGTGAGCGGGAACGAGCTGAGGTGTGGGACTTAGGCCAACTTCCTTTGGGATTCTGGCACTACATCTTAGCAGTTGCGTGAACTGGGGCACGTTTTGTAGCTTTGATGAGCCTCACTTGCCTGAACTGTAAAATGGGGCTGATCCCCGAAGGGTTCATAATTAGGGGAGCAAAGTGCCCGGCAATTAGCAAATAGTCGGGCCGCGTGAAATTGCGACCAAAAACAAATGGCAATAGCATGTCCTTTATTCTTTTTTTAAATAAATTTTTAAAAGTTTTTATTGATTTTCGAGACACAGAGCGCGAGCAGGGGAGGGGCAGAGAGAGAGGGAGACACGGAATCCGAGGCAGGCTCCAGGCTCTGAGCTGACAGCACAGAGCCTGACGCGGGGCTCGAACCCGCGGACTGTGAGATCATGACCTGAGCCGAGGTCGGACGCCTAGGTCAAATGGACACAGCGCCGTGTGCCACTTGGGGCTTCCAGTCAGGGTCTGGACCAGGGTGAGGCACGTTAAGGCCCCCGGGGTGCAAAATTGAAACGGCCCTCACGCTCGGGGGCAGACCCTGTCCTACCACGACTCGGACAGCACGTGGTTTCTCAAGTTTTCCTCCTGAGGCAACTTTCTTGACCCTCCATATTTCCAGCTGTGCTGCAGGGCTCCCCTTATCTTGCTGAGAAATTCCTCGTCTCTTCAGCTCCGGTGCCTAAAAAAAACATCTCTTGGTTGACCCTTTCATAAATGAGTCATAGCAGATCGTAACGTTACACCCTCCGCAAAACGCTTGCTTCAAGAGAGGATTAAAATCTTAACTGAAAAGGCACGAAGGAAGTTTTAAGTAACATGTTCCATAGCAACATGAGTAGCATTCGGGCCAAAAGGAAAAAGAAAAACCTCCTTCGATCGGTCACAAAAGGACAAACAAGACCATGGAACAGTGGGCAAGAGACTGGAAGAGACACTTCACACACAAAAGAATATCTGAGAGGCCCGTAACCATGCTGCTATGGACTGAATGTGTGTGTCCCCCTAAAATTCACATGTTGAAACCGAATCCCCAGCATGATGGTATTTGGAGGCGAAGCCTTTGGGTGGTAGTGGTAGTGGTGCTTGCGTGCCACGAACGCGCCAGTAAGGGCGATGCTGACGACTCGGAAGGAAAAGAGGAGCGCTGTACGGAAAGCTTCAGCCTCGGAGAATCCCTAAGGAATCCAGAACAGAGTGGCAGCAGGCACACGGATGGCAAAGGTTGATGGGGTCTCGGGCGGAAATGAGGACCACGTGATCGGAAACCGGAGGAAAGGCCATCTCGTCCTAAAGCGGCCAAGAAGTCGGCTGACTGTGTGTGGTAGTGTTTAGTGCAAGGTCAAACTGGCAAGCGGTGAGATGGGACAGACAGTTGAGGCTCTCTGTGAGCCAAGTGCTGAAGGCAGGGCTTGCACCCCCCCCCCCCAATAATAAAATATGCAAAGAGAGAAAGGACTTCGAGACCCAACTGTTCAGCCAAAAGGAAGCAGAACTTAAAGATCTGGAGGTACGTGTTAGCACTAGTGGGGAATCCGCCCAGCAGACCCCTTCCGTCCCCTGTAGGAAGGTGACCTTGCCTGAAACAATCTACTTTTTGCTAGAAACTTCCTTTTCCTGCCCCTTTCTGCCTATAAATCCTTCCATGTTGTACAGCTTTTTGGAGTTCCTTTCTGTCTGCTACGTAGGATGCTGTCCAATTCATGAATCGTTGAATAAAGCCAATGAGATGTTTCAAATGCACTCCATTGAATTTTGTTTCTTAACACCAGCAGAGCCTCAGGCTTCAGACGCCAACCCGGGACAGCTTGCTGGGGGGGGACCCAGGCCTGGAACCCCTGTGGGTCGTCACTCTGAGGGGTGGGGGCGATGGGGCCATACACAGAAACACTCTGTGGCAATAGAATTGAGTGGACGGCAGGTACACACAGTGACAGGCCTGGCTCACCGGATAGTGTCGAACCTCTGGGAGGCTGGGGGTGGCGTTTTGCAATTTCGTAACCCGAGTACTGATGACGCGAATGCGTTAAGTGTCCAACTCTTGGTTTCGGCTCCAAGTCATGATCTCACGGTTGGTGAGTTCGAGCCCCGCATCGGGCTCTGTGCGGACAGCGCGGAGCCTGCTTGGGATTCTCTTTCTGTCTCTGCCCTTCCCCTGCTTGCCCTCTATCTCTCTTTCAAAGTAAATAAGTAAATAAAAAGATTTTGAAAGCACCCACTTTCTGCGATGTATTAGAAGGTCAGAAGCTCCCAGTTCAGATCCTGACATCTGTAGTTCTGAAGTCCAGGCTCGAGGTGGAGTCACGTTTGCATACCTATTCCTCTGGTTCGGCAGTAGGCGAATTATGGCTCGCAGGCAAAATCCAGCCAGCCATCTTTTTTCTTTGCAAATAAAGCTTTACTGGGGCACAGACACATCCATTTACGTATGTGTTATCTGGGGCCGCTGTCACCAGACATCGCAGAGCTGAGTCGTTGTGACGGGAATCAATTACACGGTCCACAAAGCCAACAGGTCTGATTGATTGAGAAGCTTCTTGATACCTGCTGCGTCTCTCACCTCTCTAGGCTCTTCACCGTTTATCCTGCCTTCCCCTTGCCCGAGCCTGTGGATCAAATGCCTATTATCCCAATGCAGGCAAGCCCTGTGATTTTCCGGACAGAGGACAGGTAGGACCAGGAACTTGCTGGTCATTGCCACGCTATCAGACTGTTCATTTGGCTCATGACTAAGGTGCCTCTGAAGAGGTGATGGAAATTGATGACAATGGCAATTCAGGGCACGCAGGACACCTGCACACATTCGAGCCTCCAGGTGGACAGAGACCTGTAAGTGCATGGCTTTTAGAAGAGGGCATCTGAACACAATCGTTTCGACTGTGGACTTCAACCCTACTGTAGCACACGATCAGAGATGGGCTCTGGGTTCCCACGGCTTAGGTTCCTTTAGCCAAGAGTACATGACACATGCCAGGTGTTTGGCAGTTTTATCTTGCTGCATGTGGTCACTTACATGGAAATCCAAAAATCATTCACTGTTATAATCAAGAAAATTGCCCCTGCCAGACACGTTAGAGACCTTCTTTTTTTTCTGAAGTGTTTTCTCTCCCCCATCTATAAGCAGCTATCTTTTGGGCATGATTTTTTTCTCAAGAAAGGAGACGTTGAAATGGAAGAAAACAGTTTGGAGAGAGAGGCTGTCCAGTGGTTAAAACTCGAAGTTTGGACTGAAAAAGTTGGCCGTGTTTCCTGCATTCTTCTAAGGATTTGCTCTGTGACCTTGGGTTCGCTTGGCCTATCTGGTCTTTCACCTGTAAAAAGTAAATTTTTGAAAAGTTCATGCTCACTCAACTTCCTCAACTGATCTAGGGAATGATAGTTGTTCATGTTCTTTTAGCTGTCTAGGTGAAACAGAGATGGAATCAACCCGTGACAAGGCCAGTACATTTCCACTGCCCGCACTTTGTCATAAAAAGATTTATGCCCATACTTGGTTGTAACTTGCACAGTGTCTTCGAGTGATGCAATTGCTGTTACCTAAGGGAGGTGAAGAAGATTCTGGGCAAAGAGAAGAAGCTCCTTTCGCGAGGGAGAGATTGTACAGAAGCACAAAGGGAAAGACCTTCTAAAATTATTTATTACTTCTTTGCTTTGCTTGTATTGGTTGAATTTTCAATTAAACCAGAAACACATGGGGCGCCTGGGTGGCTCAGTGGGTTAAGCGTCTGACTTCAGCTCAGGTCATGATCTCACAGTACGTGGGTTCGAGCCCCACTCCGGGCTCTGTGCTGACAGCTCAGAGCCTGGAGCCTGCTTTGGATTCTGTGTCTCCCTCTCTTTCTGCCCGTCCCCCACTCGTGCTCTCTCTGTCTCTCTTTGTTTCTCAAAAACAATAAATTTTTTTTAAAAAAGTTATTTTAAAAACTGGTGATTTAAAAAAAATTATAAACCAGAAAAACATACTGAACACATATAATATTTCAGACACTGTCTTTGTGGATACAGAGAGATTTTAGAAGTCTTCTTTGTGAGATACAAAAGCTTTCAGTGTAAGAAACCACAGGTTCAAATTCGGTCTCCACCTTTTACTGGATAGATGACCTTGGGGAACCTACTTATTTTATCTAAGCCTTAATTTTCTCATCCAGAAAATGGAGCTAATCATCCATTATCCACCCATCCCTTAGCTTTGGAGTGAGAACGAAATGAAATACAGGATGTAAAGTACTCAGTAGAGTGCCTGGGAAGAAATCAGCAGTAAATATTAGCCTTGCAATGGTTGTTGTAATGTTAAAAAGCGTTTCCCAACTGAATCTACTTTTATTAAGAAAAGATTTCCAAAACACGGAACACAAATAGATTACAGTGGGCCCTTTCAATGGCATTCAAGAACATTACCTACAAGCCCACCTCAGGGGCAGCTCACGTAAGCAACTTTGTTTGCCTTATTATTTACTTGATTCCGACCCAAGTCTTTACAAAATTAAATGATAACTTGTGGACAATTGATACACTGAGAAAGTTTGTTGTCAGGTAGAGATGTAAATGATTTCTGTGTAACAGAAAAGTCTTAACGGTTTCATTACTCCTTCAGATATTAACCATTTTGTCTCCAACTTGGACATTGTATTTTGGCATACATGTTAGTTTTCCATAAGACTGATAAGGTGTAGAGTCTCAAGATGTAGCGTTTCTAATGGAAACATGCAGATGTCTGCCTACCTACTACGTGTGTATGCCTCGCAGTCAGCCCTTGATTTGTGAACTCAGCTCGTGGGAGAGCAAAGATTTTACATATGTTTCAGAAATCCTTTCCACAAGAGACCCATTTAGATTCAAAATGTCTGACAGTAACTGCCTTTTGATTGCATTGTCTAATCCATTTACATTTATAGTTATTCTCAATACGGTTGGATTTATCTCTGGCATTTTGTTTTGTTTTCCAAATGTCTCAGATATTTTTGTTCCTGTCTTCCACCTTTACTACATTCTGTGGTAGTAAGTGGATATTTTCTAGTGTGTAATTTTAATTTTTTCGATCATATTTTTACTGTTTCTTTCTTCTCTCTCTCTCTTTTTTCTTAGTGGATGCTCTAAGGTTTGCAAAGTACATCTGAACTTAAAATCCACTTCAGGTATACTAATTTGATCCCAGTAAGATATAAAAAACTGTATTCCTGTATAGCTCCACCCCTCCCCCTATTCTGTGCCATTACTGCTAGACATATGTGTATATATGCTAGAAACCAAACAATATGTTGTTATAGTTATTCCTTTGTATAATCTCATGTCTTTTAAAGAAGCTGAGAGAAGAAAGGAGAGCAAATATATATTTATAGAATTTGTTATATTAACCTTCTTATTTACCATTTTTGGTTCTCTTCATTTCTTCCTGTGGATTTGTGTCAGCACTTGGTGTCATTTCCTTACTCCATATCCTCACAAAGTAACTTCTTTATAAGAAATGGACTTTATATATATATTTGGCTTCTTCAATGGCTTTTTTAAAAACTTTTTTTCAATGTTTATTTATTTTTGAGAGAGAGACAGAGCATGAACAGGGGAGGGTCAGAGAGAGAGGGAGACACAGAATCCGAGTCAGGCTCCAGGCTCCGAGCTGTCAGCACAGAGCCTGACGTGGGGCTCGAACCCTCGAAGTGCACGATCATGCACTGAGCCAAAATCAAGAGTCAGAAGCTTAATCAACTGAGCCATCCAGGCGACCCTATAAGAAATAGGTTAAGCTTCTTGATTTCGGCTCAGATCGTGATCTCATGGCTCATGAGTTCAAGCCCTGCGTTGGGGTCTGTGCTGACAGCACAGAATCTGCTTGGGATTCTCTCCCCTCTCTCTCTGCCCCTTACCCACTTGTGCTCTCTCTCAAAATAAAGTTAAAAAAAAAACTTCTTTTAAGAAATAGACTTTATGGTTTCAGCCTCTGTGCGTGTGTGTGTAGTTCCAGAGAAATAAACATGTAGTTGATTCAGTTTAAGATCTTTGTCAATAATAAATTTTGACCTTATACCCACACACGGGAAGACAAATAGAAACATTTCTTATTATGACTTAATCCCACCCTAAATCCTTTCTCCTGTAAAACGTGTTTAAAACATGTAGAAATCAGTGGTCTTTTTTATGGACACTGTTTTATTCAGACAAACTTCAAGGGTTTAGGTAACCTGATAGAACATTCTTTGAGTCTTCAACCTAAAAGCTTTTCCCGGGAAAAGACAAAATTGGTTTTTTGGAGGCTTCTGCCTTAATCAATTTTTCCTGACGTTGCTGGGAATCTTGATAGGCAAGTGCACTGTCCCTCAGCACAGGGTGACAAAAAAAAACTAGTTCCGGTGACAAATCGTCTGCTTTCTCCGAAAGAATGCCTGGGCTTCCAACTGTAGCAATTTACAGTTAGACGAAGAGGTGAGGGAAGGGAGAGGGTATCTCTTCTTTGGGCTAAGAGGCAGGAACTAATCCTAAGGGTTTGTCCTCACAGAGAGGCCACGCGGAGTGCCTCCTAAACTTCCATGTGTATACGAATGACCTGGAGCTTAGGTAAAATGCGGATTCTGATTCAATAGAGGGAGGGTTTTGCCCAGGAACCTGCAGTTGGAATAAACTCCCAGACAAAGCAGGTGTTGCTAGCGGTTGGGCGACCACACTTCAAGTAGCAAGCGTTAGTTAGAGCTCTCGTTCTCAAACTTCCAGCCCATTGTAATCACCTGGGGAGTTTTCAGAAATTCGCGGGGCCCCGGGCTCAAAGATTGTGATTTGATTGATTGTGATTGTGATAGTAATGGGCAGACGAGTTTAGGAATTACTGGGAAAAGTGATGGTGGCCGAGTCCCCAGCTCCGGATGAAACCGCCTCTTTGTTCTCTTTGGGCTGGTCTTCGTCATTGACACAATAATGAACCTACGAGTCTGCTTTTTATTACCGCCATGCATCAGCAATTCTCAATAATGTCAGTGATATAATACCCTTCCTAGGTGAGGGTGGCCTGCACCCATCACCCTGGCCCCTTGGTGACGTCATTGCTTTTTAGGCACTTTTCCTACGAGCTCTTAAAGCCCAGCTTGGCATCCAGGCTGGCCCCGAGCTGCAGACCGCTCTCTGCCCCGCAGAATTTGCTGCATATCTGCCGCTCCTCTGAGCTCTCCCTTCAGCTGCAGCTGTAACCATTCCATCACATGTTTTTCCCCAGCAGGTCACCACCTCTGACTCCCTCCTCTCCGCGCCTTTCTTGCCTTTCTTCCTGGCAGCCTCCCCACCCTCCCCAACTCCAGCCTAGGGCCTGCCTCCAAATCTCAGCTTTTCATTTTGGTTTCTTTTGTCCTACTTCCTGCTAGCTGATCCCCGGCCCCGGGAAATGAACATTTTCAGTGTTGCATAATTAACGCCGGATAAACTGTGAAAAAAGCGTGTGCATCCTTCGGTAACAAAGTGTGTTATTTAAAGTCACAAATGCAGGTCAGAAGCTGCTTCCAAACCGGTTTACTGGTTTCTGGTAGGGCACATTAGGCCTATAGTTATGCTTTGTTTGTTTTTAAAGCCACTTTTGCTTTGTTCGCTTTTGCTTCACTCTCCTTCCTCAAGGCCAAACACACCTAAGTTCAGGTTTCTGGGGTGTAGGGAAAACTCCCACATCGTGAAGGCTAATTTGCCAGTATATTCTCCCTATCATCTTGATTATGCATCAGAATAGATCAGGAGAGGAATAATATGTCAGGTGTTAAGAAAAATGACCTAAATCTCAGAATAAAGGCCAGGAGCGTTCAGGACGTCCTTTCATTGCCACGGCCAGCCCAGGACTACGTAACTGGCTATAGAAGATATCTTTGTTTGACTTGCTATTTACTATTCATTAAACAAGAACCCAGATGATGTGAAGTTATGTGTTAACGTGTATATTTTGTCTAGAAGAAATGCAAATCCTTTCTGACTGGTGGAAAAGATCACCCCAAGGGTCATAGTGTTATTGCCCTGTAGGGATGGGGCGGTATCGTGTGCAATCTAGCCATCTCATTCAAACATCCTTCTTTTTTTTTTTTTTTTAAGGTTATTTATTTATTTTTGGTGGGGAGGGGCAGAAAGAGAGAATCCCAAGCAGGCTCCGCTGTGAGCACAGAGCCTGACACGGGGCTCGAATTCACAAACCACGAGATCATGCCCTGAGCCGAGATCAAGAGTCAGACGCTTAACCGACTGAGCCACCCAGGCGCCCCAAACAGCCTTCTTTTTTAATGCCTATAAATACGCAGTTCCTCCAACGCTCCTTGCGATACCTTTACTGTCTCGTTGAGCCCGTCGTTAACGACTTGCAGAAACTTTCTGGAAATCCTACTTTGAACAGAGGCCAGAAAAGCCAGCTGTGGGGAATGAAGCGCATCGGGGTCCTTCAGTGCAGCTGTTCTAACCTTTTCATAGAGCCCCACGCACCGCCCCCCCCCCCTTGCAGAGTTCTTTTTTCCACCTATACTAGCAACTAGTGACCTGGAGAAGGCCAGCCCCCCGGGGAGTTCTAACAGCAAACCCAGGAGAAACCCGAGCCTCGTGAAGGGGAGCACGCTTCGCCATGAAATTTGTTGGCAATAAAATATTTGAACAGCTGGGGCCCTGCGCAGAGTTCTGACATTGGCTATTTTATACAAAGGAGTCCTTTTTTGGTTCTCCCCACTCCGAAAAGGGAAAGGTCTTTTCATGTTTGTATTGAAAAAGTCGTCACTAGCCCCACTAGGTCAGCCACGCTGCTTGTGTTCTGGCTTCTTGAACACCGTTCCTTGTCCTTAACTATGTGTTTGCAATCGCCTGGCATGCATTTAAGTGGGTTTTTCTGATAGAAGAGGCATTTCGCTTTCTGAAGATATCATAAGGCACGTTTGTCTCTTCGTTGGTCGTCAGGCTGCTGTCTGCACTGTGGTCCCCTGCTTGAAGGGCTATGTTGCCTTCATCTGGCTCTGAAGTGTTGGCCGTCAAGGCAACAGCCGCTGGGGAGGCAAAGACTGTTGATCACAGTCATTCCGATCTCGAAATTCAAGGCATTTCCGTTTTGTTTTGGTTTGAAATATTAAAGTGACCGGGTGAGAACATACATGAAAAGCTTATTGAAAACAACAGTCTCCTTTGCTAAGAACACGTTCCGTGCTTTGGGAAGTCTTTAGCAAAGCTGTTTTGCAGATCTTGGCAGAAACGCAGAAGGATTAGCCAGGGCGTAGACCAGTGCCGTCGTCGTAGTTGCTGGTTGAATTTTCTTAAATAATAAAAGCAACTGAAATGGCCCATTTATAGGTACATAATTGATTTTGCCTTAGTCTAAGAATGCCTATGCCAGAATAAATGTAGAAAGCAGAGCTGAGGAATGGAGGTCAAGGATTTTACTGAGACCGTTCTGTGGGACCAAGCTGTACCTCCTTCCAACCTTGTCCCTGAAAGAGGCGTTTTGATCAGAGGTCTCTTACCCCTGCGGGCAGTCCCCCGCTCAGAGATGTGTTCACTGGACACTCACTGCCTTCTGAGATGGTGACAGGCTAGTCTCTTTCCCCCTGGCTTTCTCTGGCTCCCCCTCTTCCCCCATCGTAGTGCTATTTGTCAGGAAAGAAACAGAAGAATGTCAAGACCTTAAACTTGCAGTGTTTTCCTTAACTGCTTTTAATGCTGGTTATTTTGCAAGAGGTTGAGAAAAATCTCCCCCCCCAAAATTGCTGCTTCCTCCTGGATGTATTAGTCCAGGCTTTTTTCCCTTGCGTTTTCCAGAAACTTCCGTCTTCAAAGAACTGAACACTCACGCTCCCTCTATCAAGTTCCGGGTCCCCTCTGGGTTTCCTGCTGCTTTTGATACTCAAATTACTTGTTGTGCTGCACAAAGACCTTCACTTACCGCTTCGAATTGGATTCGATTCGTCAGGGCTGTTATTCACCAAAGACGAGGGACTCATCTGTTTTTCCCAGTTGCCCCACCACCAAGCTAAGATTAATGGCCCCACGGAAATTGCAGCTCTGTTCCTTTATCTGCAGTCTGGAAGTTCTGACCCCGTAACACAGGTGATGGAAGCCAGTGGTAGCAAATAAATCAGCAGCGGGTGGGTCAAGTTCATTAGAATAGCTTGCTTTGTTGTGTTTGTCTTGAACCCTTGGCATCTTGGCTCTGCTGCCTCCAGTTTGGAGGCACCCCTGCCCTGGCCCCCCCACCGGGGCCCCTCCCCCTTCCTCAGAGCAAGCTGCTTGCTGGTTTAGTGGAGTCTCCCCCGCTACCCCCCCCCCCCCCCCCCCCCCCCCCCCCCCCGCTCTCCCTTCTCACAAGCCTCTGGGCCTTTCTTTCGGGGAAGACCTGGTTTTCTCCCTCTCCCCTGAGGCCTAGAGGAAATGTTGACCTCTTTCCTTCCGGGGCACTGCGTGTCAGCGTCTACACCGTCAGCGTCTACACCGCTCCCCAGCGTGGCAGCCACGTACCACACGGTAACTATTGAGCCCTCCAAACGTGGCCAAATACGTCAATACGGTTTACGGGTTATATGTTGAAATGACAATATTGGGTGCACACTGGGTTAAACAAAATGCATTATTAAAATTACCCACCATTTTCCTCGCACTTTTTCTTTTAACGTGGCCACTAGAAATGTAACACTGTATACGTGGCTTGTGTTTGTGGCCCCTTTCTATTCCCGTTGGGCAGCGACGGTCCCCTCACCCGGCATTTCTCTGCCTTTGCAGGTCACGCCATTCGGTGCGAGGCCTTTTTCCACCCGCAACGGCTCCCGGACGCTCCTCGGTCGGCCTCTGGGCTGAGAGGACCGCTCTTCTCCAAATCCCTTTCCAAACCCTCGGCCAAGACCCTTGGGCGCAATGCGAGGAGGCCAGGGGGCAGCAGTCCAGGGCAGGTGGAGGTGGAAGGTGCCTTTTAGGACCAGATGACAGAGCTGCAGGAGGCCAGGGCGGCGAGGCTGTGGAGGGGTGACGGGCACTGAGTGAGCACGCTGCGGAGGACCGGATCGTGGTGGGAAATGAGGATGCGCCGATGATGCGGCTACAGGGGTCCTGGGAGTTAAGGCTGCAGCCCCCCGGGGTCCCTGGGCGGGTTCAGTGGGTTAAGCGTCCGACTCTTGTTTTCGGCTCAGGTCGGGATCTCGCGGTTCGTGCGTTCGAGCCCCGCATCGGGCTCTGTGCCGACAGCTCCGAGTCGGCTTGGGATCATCTGTCTCCTCTCGCTGTCCCTCCTCTGCTCACGCTCTTTCTCTCTCTCTCTCTCTAAATAAATAAACATTAAAAAAAAACCTTTACATTAAAAAAAATAAAAAGGCTGCAGTCCTGCCAGCCTCAGAGGCAGGAGTAGGATCTTGGGGGCGAAGATAGGGCACCGGGGCTGTGACAGGAGGGGGGCGGGGTGCTTAGTGGTCTCAGCCCCCAAGCTGGGTCAGTCCTGACCCTGGTCACGCGTCTCTAGGAGCACCCCCTGGGCACCGGCAGGGGCGCGGGGCCGGAGAACTTGCTAATGGGTCCCAGCTTCTGCAAAGGTCTGCACATCTGCTCCTTGACGGGTGAGCTGCTTTCGCCGGGAAAAACTTGAGCGGGAACAATGACCCACGTCACCTGCCTCCAGGCCGGCTGGCTTGCCAGGGCAAAACGCTGGACGTTTATTAAAAGGGAAAGCTCACTTTCCAGTAAACGCCTTGCTTGTCAGAACCTTCTCTCCACCTTTCGGTGACAAGAAATCCAGGGTAACGAGCAGTTACAGAGCCCGTGTATTTTCTTTGCTCCTGGAACCCAAAGACAAAATGGGGGGAGGACCCTCTCAGCTTAGGGATGCTGCAGACCTTTGGGGGCCACCCGGGACCTGTCGTTTAGACGGGTGGCGGCTCCGTGCCCGTGTGCCCGGGACTAGCACACCCACCCCTGTTGCCTTTCACGGCCACATGCGGAGGGGATGCTCCGAGAGGAGAAATGCCTCACTCCAAAAAAGAAAAATCAGCACTGGGATGAAGTTTAGTTTACAAAGAAAATTAAGGCAGAGGGGCGCCTGGGCGGCCCAGTCGGTTGAGCGTCCGACTTCGGCTCAGCTCAGGATCTCGCGGTTCGGGGGTTCGAGCCCCGCGTCGGGCTCTGCGCTGACAGCTCGGAGCCTGGAGCCTGCTCAGGATTCTGCGTCTCCTTCTCTCTCTGCCCCTCCCCCACTTGGGCTCTGTCTCTCAAAAATACATAAATGTAAAAAAAAATAAATATTAAAAAATTAAGGCAGATTCTCCCCACCGAGCCAAGGCCAGATCATTACTTGGAGATTTTTCAGCTCACAAGATTACATGGGGAGCTCAAAACAAAAAGCAAAAAACAAAAAACAAAACACCCACAGCAAAGAGCTGCACCCCCCCACCCCCCCGCAGAGCCTGATTTAATTGGTCTGTTTGGGGGCGGCGGGGGGGGGGGGGGGGGGGGTGTTGAGCAGTCCCAGGTGGTTTCAATTTGCAGCCAAAAAGAAATTGATCAATTTCTCTAGAGCCGGTGGTTCCCAGCGAGATCACCTTGGAAGGGCTTGATCGAGTGCTGATTGCTCGGTCCCACCCCCAGAATTGCTGGTGAGGCCAGAAAACTTGCATTTCCAACCAGATCCCAGGTGATGTTGATGCTGCTGGTCCCCGGAAGGCAGGGGACTTCCAGTTTCTTCTCGGAGGTGGACGGGGCTAGTAAAAGCATGGCTCACACCCTTGCGATACCGAAAACACAGCGAAACTACAAGTTTCTGCTTTCCTTGGATCTATCAAATGTCTGAGGCTGCAGGGTGAACAACTACCCCAGAATGGAAGAAAGGACAGACATCTGCAGCAAGGGACGGGGACGTCAGACCTTCCTTACTTGGGGCAGATGCTCTACGAATTTGCTAGAATTTTTTTTAAGTGTGTTTTTAAAATTATTTTTATTGAGGTCTTACGTGGGCTTGGGGCCACAGTTTGAAATTCATTTGGAGACAAGGTCCCCCCTTCCCCCCCACTCCCGTTCTGCCACTTCCGGTTTCCCCAAATGACAGCCAGGCCATAGGGTGGGAATGAGGGGGGAATATGAATAGCCCCCAGGCCTCCCATTGTATCAGGGTCCCTGAAGCCGGGAATGAAACTGAATGAGTTTGAACAGCTGAAGGTAGCCCCTAGTTTGGGGTCCCAAAAGGGCCAGCTGGGGGGAACCCAGTCAACAGGCACCCACGCTAATTGTTGCCAATGGTATTCGTGCCAACAAGATACCTGAAGCCCTAGGATGGGGCCAGCCAGGATGGATCCATGGGGATTCTTTTTGCTAGCAGTTTCTACCACTGGCGGGCCTGACCCTTTGCAGATCAGGGGACATCCCTAGAGTTTCTCTGTCCCGACAGTGTTTGCTCTCTAGGGTCATCCCATGCACCACCTCACCATACACTCAACCTGTTTCCTTACAAAAAAAGAAGCCGAGTAAATACAGTCTCTTAAAAATTGCCCATCGCTGGGCCACGCCCATCACTTTTTCTATACGTACAAGTTTTCCCCTGGCGGGTCTGAGATAAATCTGGAATGTCACGGAAAGCTCTGCATTCTGAAAATGTTTTTACTGGACTTTCTGAATTCTTTCATATAAAGCTCATGAAAGTATATTAGTTTTCTTTCCTGGGGACTTTGGGATAACACGAAAGAATTCAATGGAAAAAATGCTCATCTTCCCGAAAATGCCAACAACCAAGATTTGCTGCTGCTTAATGAGAGGCCAATAGAAGTCAGACTAGCTGGAGGAGAGAAGGGTAATTCTTCATCTACTTTATGTTCCTTATTCTTGTAGCTTCGCTTTCAGGATTTGTCCGTCTCTCTGTAGCCTGTACTGACTGGAAAGATGCCCGACTCCATTCTTCCCCTCAAAATCTGTGCGGCCAATTTCTCCTTCCTGTGAATCCTTTGCTGCCTAAACCATCCTTTTCCTACCACACACCAGGAACCCAGGGAGAGATGTAGACCCTGAATTAAGAAATGCTCCCTCCTTAGTTGTCACCCTGAAATAAACTTTCTAGAATTTCCAGTAATTCACCAGTAATTTATGGTGAATTCTTGGTATTCTCTCGAATCATTCACTGTCACTCCTCCTCCCTTCAAGCTAATTGTATCATTTGGAGAGGAATCAAACCCATTTTCCAAATATCTGGGGTTGTGAGTCTTCCAAATTTATCCTCAAACTGAAATACTATCAATCCCATAGATTGTCCTTGGTCTTGCCAACCTCGGTTTGGATCTACCGGAGGAGTCTCACATCTAGAATTGTTAACTGGACAACTGTGACCCTGATTCCCAGTTCCATACCCTGGTCTCCACACAAACTGCCCAACGTACAGATTCACATTGAATCTGAGAACTCTCTTGGAACTGGCCAACTTCTCCCCACCAGTAATTAACCCGGGGCCAAATCGGATGTCCTGGGCTGGCATTGACCTCAAGCTGACCCTTTGTGTCTCCTCTCATCTCAACCCCAGCTGGTACGCAAGATGGGAGTGCAACAAGAGAGGCCTGGGCTGAAACCACCTGGAATAACTTCCCCCCACACTTCCCTGGCAGTGGGCTCGACTTGAAGGAGACGATTTATCTTTGTGAGTGAGAAATCATCCAGCGCACATGTGGCTTTCACCAAAGATAAGCATGACCTATGATTTCTTTTGCTAGAACATTCACATGCATTTTCTAAAAGCCCTTGAATGCCCCCAGAGCCGAAAGCCTCATGTCCCAGGAGAATAAATATGTATCTACCCACAACCACAGTCCTTCATACACACACACACACACACACACACACACACACAAGTAAGTCACAGAACAGTATCACTGCACAGGAAAGGGATTACGTTAGTGAAATGCTAAACCGAGTATCGGTGTCCATTTGCTTATTCTTGTTGGGATTAAACTGAAAGCTGTTTATCTGCCGCGAGTCGCACAGGGATATATCCTGCCTTGGCTTTTGAAATAGATTCTTGGCACAGTTTCATTGTTAGGGATACAGGATCCAAGACAAAAAAGAGATTGTCCTTAAGGAGTATACAAGAGTTATGGTCCTCAGATCTTTATCTGTCTCGATGTTTTGAAAGCTTGCTTTAAGAGAAATAACATGGGCCCAGAGTGGAAGGAGCAGAAGGAAGAGGAAGCTGAGAGAACAGCCAGGAAGCTGGGGGCTAGCAGCTGCCGAGTAGGGGAATACAATTAGACAACAGTTACAAACACACGAGTGTAAAATCACAGCGTGTCCGAGCAGAGCGGGGCGGTGCTGAGTCCACACTGCTTGTGTGGGAAGGACAATCAAAAGTCGTTGGTGGAAACTTCACGAAGACGAATCCATCAGGGCACGGTCTCACGGTTCGAGAGTTCGAGCCCGGCGTTGGGCTCTGTGTGGACGTGCAGGGAGCCGGCTTCGGGCCCTCTGTCTCCCCCTCTCTCTGCTCCTCCGTTCGTATTCTCTCCCTCTCTCTCAAAAATAAATAAACATTAAAAAAAAAAAGTTAAGAATCAGAGTAAAGGCGGGGCGCCTGGGTGGCTCAGTCGGTTGAGCATCCGACTCCGGCTCGGGTCATGATCTCGTGGTTCGTGGGTTCGAGCCCCGCGTCGGGCTCTGTGCTGACAGCTCCGAGCCTGGAGCCTGCTTCGGATTCTGTGTCTCCTTCTCTGTCTGCCTCTTCCCCGCTCATGCTCTGTCTCTCTCTATCTCTCAAAAATGAATAAATGTACAAAAAAAGAATCAGAGTAAAGGCGACACACTCACCTTAGACATTTGCTCTTTGAATACAGACGTCTTTCTCTTTTGTGTTGATTTGCTTTCCTCCCGGGGCCTGTCGCTGTCCAAATCATGTGTCAAGAGTATGCCTTAATGGGGAACATTCTGCTAAAAAAAGAGCCTTTTGGTAAGTCTTTTTCACCACCCAACGGATAACATGCTTGGACTGCATTAAAATCAGTTCGATCATTTAATAAAATTATTGAGTCCATAATACATACTAGACCCCATCCTAATCACCGGGCACAAGGCAGCAAATAAAATAGAAATCCCTTCTCTTGAAGTTTATATTCTAGTGGTGATAGGAGAGAAAATGGGACGGGGGTAGGGAACACCAGCGGTCACGGCGATCGTGCAATTTTATAGAGGTCGGTCCACGGGGGTGATGTTCGCAGAGGTGTTTGAGCAAAAAACTGGAGGAGAAGAAGGAAAACGGTGGATGTGTGGGGCGGCATACTCCTGGGGAATGAAGCAGCCGGTATAAAGGCCACACAGTAAGAGCCTGCCTGTGCGATGGCAGAGGGCATGGAGGCCAGGGGGCTGCAGGAGTGAGGGAGGAGGCAAATTATACTTTGAAACCATAATTAAAATTTCACGGGGCGCCTGGGGGGCTCAGTCAGTTAAGCGACCGACTCTTGATTTCGGCTCAGGTCGAGATCTCACGGTTCGTGAGTTCGAGCCCCGCATTGGCCCCTGCACTGACCTTGCAGAGCCTGCTTGGAATCTCTCTCTCTCTCTCCCTCTCTCTCTCCCTGTCTCTCTCTCTCTCTCCGCCCCACCCCTAGTCGTGCTTTCACTCTCAAAATAAAGACACTTGAAAGATTTTTCAAAAAAGTGTTCTTTCTCAACGTGATTCGTAACAAAATCAATTTCCTGATTTTTTCCTTCTCCACTTCGCCATCCAGACAACATATGCGATTTGAGGTGTCAGCTGTATGCTCACACGCCCATCATGTTTCCTTTTAAGAAGAAAGATTAGTAGCTAGAAAAGGTTGCGGGTTTTTTTTCCCTGAAGTTTATTTATTTCTCTAGAGGGGGGTGGGGGAGAGAATCCCAGGCAGGCTCCGCGCTGTCAGCGCAGAGCCCAACTCACAAACCATGAAATCGAAGTCACAAACCATGAGATCGTGACCTGAGCCGAAATCAAGAGTCGGACGCTTAACCGACTGAGCCACCCAGGCGCCTCTGAAAAGATTGGTGTACCAAATAGGGAAAAAGCAAACTGAACAATGACATTTATTTCAATGGTCTCGTCAAAAGTGAGGAACAACCTCCAAGTCCAATAATAAGTGGTTATGTATGGAAGGCAGGATAATGGCCACCCTGAGGTCTGCGTCCTAATTCCTGGGGCCTGCGAATATGTCACCTGACATGACCGGGGGGTGGGGGGGGGGGGGGGGGGTGGGGCTGCGTGGGATGAAGGTTGCAGGTGGAATTAAGATTGCTACTCAGGGAGATTACTGAACGCCCCCTCCCACCCCGATGCTCCCGCAATTGTAAGGGTTCTTAAAAGTAGAAGCCGAAGAAAGGCACAGAGAGAAGCAATGTTTTTGGCTTCGAAGGTAGAGGAAGGGCCACCAGCTGAGGAACGCAGGTGGCTTTCAGAACCTGCAGAGGGCAAGGAAATATTCTTTCTGGAGCCTCCAGAAGGAACGCAGCCTTGCGGACACCTGGGCTTTAGTCCAGTGAGACCCACGTCGGATGGCTGCACTCCTGAATGGTCACATAATAAATCCGTGTTGTTTTCAGCTCTTCAATCTGTGATTTGTTATAGCAGCAGTGGGAAACTAATATGGTAAATCAATATGGACTGGGTACTTAAGGGTGTGCCATGCGGGCCTTTAAATGTGTACGAGGCGTGGGGCGCCCGGGTGGCTCAGTCGGTTAAGTGTCCGACTTCGGCCCAGGCCGTGATCTCGCGGTTCGTGGGTTCAAGCCCAGCATCGGGCTCCGTGCTGCCAGCTCGGAGCCTGGAGCCTGCTTCGGATTCTGTGTCTCCCTCTCTCTCTGCCCCTCCCGCTACGCACGCTCTGTCTCTCTCAAAAATAAACGTTTAAAACCATTAAATAAATAAATGTGTATGAGGCCCATGTGGTAACATGGAAAACTTTTAGGATCCACGTTTGAAAAGCGCTACGTAGACACGTATACACGGAGGGGTTAAAACCACGTGTGAAAAACAAAGAGACAAAAACTTCGGTGGATATCCAATCTGGGGGAAGATTCGCGACAAGGTGAACAACGGGGAGTGGGAGTGACATGATGATGCGGGTTCTTTGTTTTTTTCTTTCGCCGTCTATAAATTCTTTCAAACTTCCTTTATGGGCCTGTATGGAGCGAATATGAAAATTAAGTTTTAGGTTGACTTGCGAGGGTAAAAATCCCATTCGGAGAACCGTAACGATACGTGGTGCCCGGACGGAACACCAGCAATCGTGACATCCGTGGGGAGAGGCTCGGATTGCGTATGGGAGAGGCAGCTGGGGGACCGAGGCTGCCTGGGGCCGGGACAGAAGGAGGTGGGGGTCGGACGAAGACTTTTGAAGGAAAGCACACACCCAAGGCACGCTTTCAAAGGACTTCGGCACGTCGCAGATCGGGTGAGTCCCTGTTACCCTACATCTTCAGCAAAACTGCAACGTATCCACGTTTGAGTGGATTTCATGGGCCACACGAAGAAACGGGACGAGAGATGCGTAGCCCTTGTAGATGCGGAAAGAGCCGAGATCTGAATCGCGCGTCCCTTCAACTTTGCTCTGTCGCCAGCGCCACCCAGGTGGACGTTCACTGCCCTGCTGGCCCTCTCTCCTTCCCGGGGTGAGTCCTGGCTCCCATGTACCGCGGGGTGCCTTACAAAATAGCAAACGTTCCCAGGGCCATTTCGCTACCTCGAGTTGCGTTCTGTGTATACAGCCGGCCTAGAAGCCCGCCCTTGGGTTACTTGGGGCTTTGCCAGCTTGTTGCAAAGCAACCGCTAAACCCTGAGAGCCTCTGGAAAGCTCCTCGCCGCTGACGTTCCCTGGGCACCCAGCAGCTACTCATTCCCCAGGGTGAGGTGGTTTCTGAGCCGGGGACCTGCAGCTCTTCAGAGGAGTCGAGGCACTCGGGCTGTCCCCACGAGCCCAGAAGATGCTGGGAAGGAGAGCTTGTTAGAGAACCCATCGAGGATTCCGTAGCCCCCAGGGTGCTCTGGAGAGCTGAACAAGCTTAACTCCCCCAGACGCTCCAGAAACCGTTCAGAACTCCCGAGGTGCCTGGGATCGAAAACAAGGAGGCTTCCCCAGAGGTCTTCTGGGTCAGAGCCAACTTCGTTCACAGTGGTCTGTCCAGAGTGGCAATAGCTTTTTAGGTGGTGTTCTCCGGGCTCGATGAATACAAGCTCCCTCAGGGTCAGATGATATCCTAGGGGTCTAGTGTCTGCGGTGGGTGGCAAAACTTGTTGCCAAAACTTGTTGGGGAAGGAGCAATGGTGATGTGAGCCTGCGTGTGCGTGCGAGCACACGCTCACGGGTGTCCACGTGCGCACATATGTATGCACTCGTGCCTGTTGGGCAGGTGGGAGTGGATCCAGATTTTGTGGGCCTAACATGTGATTTTGAGGGCCCCCCCCCCATTTTAAAATTTTTTAATGTGTATTTGTTTTTGAGAGAGAGAGAAACAGAGTGCAATCAGGGGAGGGGCAGAGAGAGACAGGGAGACACAGAATCCGAAGCAGGCTCCGGGCTCCGAGCTGTCAGCACAGAGCCCGACGCGGGGCTCGAACTCGAGAACCGTGAGAACATGCCCTGAGCCGCAGTCGGACGCTTCACCGAATGAGCCACCCAGGCGCCCGTTGAGGGCCCCTTGTTAGAAAAAGGAACACGACATTCCGAGTTCAAAATTAGTTGTAAAAATTCAAATACAGATTTGGAATGAGAAAAAAAAAAAAAAGATTGCAACAAATTACAAATAGAATAAAAGCTCGCAAATTCCAAAAGCATCACAAAATCTGGAAAAATAGCATACGTTGGTTAACTCCCTCGCGCACCTCTACAACATTTTTTCCTGCATTTTTAAACTGCATTTCCTGTGACCAGTTGTTCAAATGACAATGCTTTTGTCATGTTTTCTGTCACAGAAATTGAAAGTCTTTCCTCTGTCTAGCACGCTTGGTTAATTTTTTAAAACTCTTGATAGTTGAGAAATTGATTTTCAGCTTCCCAATTCATTTTCAAGTTGACATGACATTCACTGCCAAAAACGTCGCATACATTTTTAGACTCTGTTCCCAAATGCGGAAAACCTATCCAATTTCTTGCATGTACGAGCTCTCAGATTTCAGGGCATTTCAAGTTTCCTTGTACAGAAACTGATCTTAAACATTCTTTGAACTGATGACCCTCGTTGAACGATTTGGCATTAATGTCCTTGCTTAGCGGTATACCGCTTCTGTGTTAATCATGGTCGGTGTTAGGATTTCGTATCGGATTGGCAAGAAATTTCATTTTCTTCATCTGTGCTTATAGGATTCACTTCTTTTCATTAGCTGGATTAGCAAACAACCCAAGTGCCTATTCATTACTTCTATTCAAAATTTATTTCTTCCTTTTCAGGAAAGGATTTTGTTGTGATCCAAAGGAAATTGATTTTGTCGTGATCCAAAGGAATCCTTCAATCGTAATTCCTTTCTCCGTATCACTATCACTTCTGTTGATTTCAAATATATATCACACACATGATACATCTTCCTATTGATGTAATATGTATTTTTTACATATAGTAAAATGATATATGAAATATACATCCTATGTGGTGAAATCCATATCATATGAAAATAGTTCTCATGTATTTGAAAATAAATATCATATGAAATATATTTCATACACACACACATGTAATTTCACCATATAGTAAGTTTATAATTGCATACGCTGAGCTATCATGGTCTCTTCCTGATGGGAGAGAACTTCCATTTTGGTTTTTGGTTTTTGTTTTTGTTTTTGTTTTTTTTCAATATATGAAATTTATTGTCAAATTGGTTTCCATACAACACCCAGTGCTCATCCCAAAAGGTGCCCTCCTCAATACCCATCACCCCCCCCTCCCCTCCCTCCCACCCTCCATCAACCCTCAGTTTGAGAACTTCCATTTTGACTTGAGGTTGTCAAGAACTAAATCTTTCTACCTACAATTCTACTAATTTCATGATGGGAAGATTTTCCACAGCCCAGCTTCTGGCTTTCTGTATTTCAAACGTTCTGTCTCCTCCACTACCCCCTACTTCTGGTGCTTCGAGGCATGACGGCACACATTAATGTTTGTTTTGGGGTTTTTTTTTTTGTCTCTGGCCCTAAATGTCATGATTCTGGGTGTGTCACCCCAGGAGAAGATAGACGTATTCCTGAAAGCCATCCCTACACCAGGACGGCTGGTAATAACTTAAGACTAAAATACAAATATATCCCACCAAACCCACGCAGCCTAATTCGATTTCACCTTAGATTTCAAAGATGTCATGGCTGTCGCCAGCACCGCCCCATGTAAGGAAGGGGAGCTGTGATGGAAAGAGACAAGAGATTTAACTGTGGGTGAAATGTATTGCCTTTGCAAGTTTGACAAAAACATGACCGTGTGAAGACATTGCCTTGGAAGGAACCCAGGTTTGCTGTGGAGCCTTTAATTAGCTTCCTGATCCATCTACTTCAGGGAGTAAAAGTAGGTAACGGGACAATGCGTTCTACTAGAACCTTCTCTCTTCTCTAGTGTTGAAGCCACCTGTGTTTTTGCATATGCATACATTTTCAGACACACTCATACACCGCCATACCTCTTTCACTCATCGTTCCAACATTTCCGGTGGAAACAGCTATGTTAGAACCATAGTTTGAAGCAATCTATTATAAACAGAAACAATTTTCAGGAGTTATTTTTCCCGAATGAAGCACGAATTTTACTTTCAAGTTGACAAAGAAATTTTTATTCGATGATTTCAATACCGCTAATACTTTGCCAGAAACATCAGAGACTTTAAAGGAAATAAAATTATTTCTGCACTACCACAATGATAAAAGTTTCTGCCTATTATGAAAACAAAAATTCGAATAAAGTGTAAAACAAGTCACCAGAAAGTTGCTTAAAAGGCTTTATTCTTTTGAATAACAATGCTCGCCCTTTTGAATAAGATTAACGTTTTCTTTTTCAATCTCATCTACAAAGCTTTATGAGATGAATCTGGATTTATTAATCATTCCTGTATCTTTCATCAGTGGCCCGAAAAATCTTAATACAGACTCTACTGGCATTAGAAGATCCACTGAAAGAATAAAGACTCTTTGTGTAGATTCATACTGGGACAAAAATAAATCTGTGTCCTTCTGGTTCTTAGTGAATTCTTTCTGGTCCGTGTGTGTGTGTGTGTGTGTGTGTGTGTGTCTTTCTCTTACACACATCCCAACCAAACACTTCCTTTTGCAAATATTATGATTATCGTTATCTCTGTTGTGCTGGGGGACTTTCCAGCACTCTAAAAATAATTTCAATGCTATGGAGTCAGAATGTTTTCAGTTACTGCTGAGAAAACAGTGGGGTTTCACATCAGATCCATTTTGAAATACCATAAAAGATGCAGAAAATGCTAAAAACATGAAAAATGCTTTGGAAATGAGGATAACTAAATCTGATTGAAGTCAACTTCTGTCCTAGCCAAAGGATAAAACCCTAGCGTTAACGGTTCAGCAACAAGGCCTTGATAAAACCCTGTTTCCTGGGGCACCTGGGTGGCTCAGTTGGTTAAGCGTCCGGCTTTGGCCCAGGTCATGATCTCACGGTTGGTGGGTTCGAGCCCCCACATCAGGCTCTGTGCCGACAGCTCAGAGCCTGAAGTCTGCTTCGGGTTCTGTGTCTCCCTCTCTCTCTGCCCCCTCCCGGCGCTCACTCGCTCACTCTCTCCCTCTCAAAAATAAATAAACATTAAAAATTGTTTAAAAAAAACCTGTTTCCTTTCTCTCTTCCTCATCCTCTTTTCGCTTCCTTTCTCACTGTCTTTTTTTTTTTTCTGTCCTACTTTCACATCAGCTAGAACTGGTTTCAGTTTTTCCACTGGTTTTCATCCGAAATCCTAAGCTAGGCAGGCTGTAGGCAAAAGGTACGCCTGAAGGTGAGTTATTCTTGTTCCCAAGCCATCTGCTGTTGACCTGAAACTTGCATATAACTGGATTAACATCTCCCCTCTCGCCTGTACATATTTCGCGATTTGACATAAGCGATTGGTTTTGTTATCGCCTTCAACCATGCAAAATCGAGTTTTTCGATTTGATTCACTTTGCTTATAAATACCACAATGAAGACTAGTAACTAGTCATGGTACAGTTCTTATAAAAAGCTTGGTGTAATATCCGTGAAGATCGCCCAAGGAAAGTACAATCCATGGCTGACTATATTCATGGTCTGCAGGTTAAAGACCTTTGTGGTATCTGATAGTGTTCCTTAGTTATTGCTACACATCAAATAACCCCCCAAGTCTCAGGAGCTGACAACAACAAATGTCTGTTTTTTCGGGCACTCGTCTTTGGATCAGCTACAGCTTGGTTGTCCTCAACTGGGATTGGGAGGGCTTGGCTCCGGCCGGCAGGACGGTTTTACATCTCCCTGTTTTTCCATTTTTCCCGAAGCAGCGGCTACTTGAGGCGTATTTTTCTCCTGGTGAATCACAGGAGCCTAAGAGGTCAAGTCCAGCCCCGCACGTGCCCTTAAAGCTTTAAAGCCCCAGTCAAGTTTGCAAGCTTTCCGCTGGCCAAGCCCAGACTCAGGGGGCAGGGACGCAGGCTCAGCCTACTTTATTGCAGTGCTAGGTCACGTGGCACAGGGGAGCGGGGAGAATTCAAGACAGTGACCATTTATGTCTGTGACTTGATTCTCCTATTTTTAAAACGTAACACAAAATAAAAACGTCTACCTCCTAGAATTGTAAGGATTATAGCACTCGGAACAGTGCCTGGCAAATACGTTTAAGAAAAAAACACGTACTAAAGTACGAGGCAAAGATGTGAAGGAAACACACCAATCAGTAAATTGATTCTGGGTGGTGATTGTTTTCTTCTTTGTAGTTTTCCCTGTTTCCCAGTGTTCTATAATAAAATGTGTTTTTCTCTAATAACAGTTTGAAAAACGTTGTTAAAAACAAAAAGAGATCTAGGGTTTGAGCCAGTATATGAGCATCTGATCCCAGCCATTAATTCTTTGTTTTGTGTTTGGGGGTAATTTTTAACCTCTGCCTTTCGCCTTCTCGTGACGGACCGATACCATCAGTTTCATTGTTCAGTTTTTCAAATATCTAGCTCCTTCCCTTTCACATCTGGCTTTGGACCCTTTCAAAGGTTAAGTGAGATGTTTTCCATGATTGGAAAAATACACAGCAGAGGCTGGGGGTGCTATAAGCTTAAGAATGCAAGGAGATGATATTTCGGGTCATAACAAAATTGCTCCTGGTACATGCTAGGGGAGATATCTATAAATATTAATAGGTTATCTTTACATTATTTTTCTGTTTTAATTATTTGCTTTCTCTTGAGTCCTCATGAATAATGGTACGGACTGTGAGCCTGACCCTTTTAGAAAAATGCTACACTCCTGTAATTATATTTTAGAGATACATTATTTAAAAAGTCACCTTGATCTTATTCAGACATATTGTATTATGTCCGGGACTCCAGATCTTTGACAAATGCAAACTTTCCTGACCTTCATCACATTTAGTATAGACAGGTTGACTGTGGGCATATTTTTAGCTCCATTAGATAAATTGGATTGTGTTTTTTACGTTCTTGGACTTCCAGACCAGTGTTTTCTGAAACCCAAAGTCTGCTTATGTGGGGGCTCGAAGATATGTCTGCACATTCTCTGAGATTGCTTCCTTAAGAGGTTGAGTCAAATTCCTCTCCCCTAAAGTAATGGGAGGTGACCTCCAAGACTAGGAGATAAAAGTGTGGCCTCTCCTCGCTTGTTTTCTTTGATTGCTCATTCTCAGGGAAGCCAACCGCCATGTTGTGGGAGCACTCCAGTAGCCCTATGGAGAGGCCCATGTGGCAAGGCACAGAGGCCTCCTGCCCACAGACGCGCACACACGCCATCTTGGAAGGACATCCACCAGCCTCGGTCGAGCCTTCAGGTGACTGCAGCCTCACTGATGTCCTAACTACAAAACCTCAAGACACCCTGAGTCTGACTCCCCCAGGTAAGGTGCTCCCGGCTTCCTATTCCACAGGATCTGTGAGGGTGATAAATGCTGATTGCTTTGAGCCACTGTTTTGGAGTAATTTGTTAGCAGCAACAGATGAATAACACAGCTTATCACATGACTTTACTGCTGGAAAACTGCCTTGAAAGCTTTTATGTCCAGACCACGCAGTGCCTCCCATAAGTAGGGTCTGAACTGCATGGTAGGTCCCGTGTGGCGAGGAAAACACACCCAGAATCTGCCTTCGGGCAGCTTATAATTGAATTCCACAAACATGGAACGAAAGAAAAGGAGCCAAACGTTTGTGACGCTGAGGAAGTTACTTAATATCACACACCCTTGATTTATGAAATCGAGAATCACATTTACTTTGTGTTGTTACGAGGTTGAGAAATAACATTAAAGTACCTACAATGGGTTGTTACTCACGAGTGCTTGCTTTTCTTATTACAGAGGTGGGTTTTCACCACCAGCTCGTTTCTTTTCTTCTTTCCAGCCTTCAAGTGAGAGCCCCTGAGTTGTGCCAAAAATGTCTAACCCTTTGCCTGTGTGTGGAAGGCAGCGTTTTCGCCACTAGTTTGGAAAAGTTAGTAACTTCACTAGGAAAAGCTCTCCACTGTCTTTCTCAAAACCATTGGTTCGAACAGCTCTCAGGGAGACAATGGCGCCATGGTTTAGGTTTGACTCCGTGCCCACCATAAGCTAGTGGTGAATACATCTTTTCGTTACTAATCGTTGAGAATAATAAATAAGCTGACTTTTCACTCTGATGGGCCGACACACTAAGTGCCATCAGCCATTTTGAGGAAAGGTAGAGTAATATTTCTTTGGCCGGGCCATGTGTATGATATTTCATTCCAAAGCAATTCTGTCATCATTTAGATAAGTGAGTATCCACCAGCACGCTATTTACTCCAAAATTACATAGGTTCCTCTTTTCCTTAATTATATTATAGCTTCCACTCCATCTCATCAATGATATCGATTTTTTTTAATTAACAAATTTTTTTTTAATATTTATTTGTTTTTGAGAAAGAGACAGGTGTGAGCAGGGGAGGAGCAGAGAGGGAGAGGGAGACACAGAATCAGAAGCAGGCTCCAGGCTCCGAGCTGGCAGCACAGAGCCCGACGCAGGGCTCGAGCTCACGAACCGTGACACCATGCCCTGAGCCCAAGTCGGATACTTAACCGACTGAGCCACCCGGGCTCCCCAATGATATCGATTTCTTAAGCCATTGAGACAAGGGGATCTGACACCCACTTTATCACCCTCTTCTGCTCTAATATCCTGGGAATGATCAAGAGAAAGAGACCCTAACGTTTAGGTAGATGATCAGCAATTTTAAGAGCCCACATCTAGACATTCGATGTACAAGGTGAAGGAACTAGATGGCAGTGAACAAACCAGTCACTTCTGACCAGAGAGCAGCTCTCCCTGGCTGCTGTCTCCGTATATGCATAATCGCAGCCGCTGGATTGCTCTGTTGTTATGGCAACCATCGCTGTATATCACACCAAAATCTGGTATTGAAATGCACCAGAAGCACAAAAGCATACATTTTTCCCAAGTTCTTTTTCCATGGATTCACGTAGCAAGCCAACATGAGACATCGACCTGAGCTTTCAAAATCATAAATGCCTATTCTCCCACTCTGGTGTTCAGAACTAGCCTCTGTGACCGTAATAGCAATTCCCCATCACACGGATTGAACACATTTCCAACAATTAGAAGTTCTTTCAAAAATGAAGCGACTCGACATCATGAGCAGAACTCGCCTTCGGATTCCGAACCACCGAGAGACAATGTGGGGAGGTTTCAAATGAGGAGTGACATTTTTGCATCCATTCCACAGGGAACAGAGTGTTGAAATTCACATGCTGTTCTGTTTAACTCATATGGAAAAGTCAGAGGCTTCTTGAATGAAAACCGGCTGCTCCTTTCAGAACAGCGACTAGCTACTTATCGCTACTTCGGTAGTGGAATAACACACTGCTGTTATCAGAATTGCTGGCCCTCAAATAATGGGGAGAAGGCTCTAGATTATAGTTAAATACAGAGCGCTAAAACTGATTTTAAAAAAACAACTTTCAATAACCCAATCCAGGGACTACCAAGGATGCCTCCTGGAAAGAATTTTGCATTAAGCGTTCCTATCAAGAGAAAGACCCACATCCATTTATCTGACACATTCAACTCACGGCGTTATTCCTCTTTCTTTAGGGGAAAGATTGTATAATCGAAAATACCATAACAAATGGAAGTAGCACACAGCAAAACCCAGTCGAGTAAATTGCTGACCTGATGTGAATTTTTGCAAACATTTCTCAGATGCAAACTTAACAGCTTTTTTCCATATTAATGCTATTAAAATACACTCATTGCCAAGACTAGAATATATTGCTAAGAATTCGTAACCAACTCAAGGCTTTGGAGTTTGAAATCTGCTTTTTCAATATTGGAGATAATTCACCGGTTGCAACGTCTTTGCCTTATTATTCTTTTCATGGAAAGGCCATTCCAATCAACTGGACAATCTTGTTAGAATACAGCTTGAGAGGGAGGAAAGACTTTTCTCTTCATCACCAAACAGTCCTAGGATCAAATTTCTAACTTTGGAAATGGAGATAAAAATAAAGGTCAAACGAATTAAAATGTCCTTGAGCCAGAAAGTCAGATAGGGTGGAGGGGAGCATGTCATTGGATTTATTTTGCTTCAATTCGGATACCATAAGCAAACTCCGGCTACTCAGAGGCCTCGTTAGGGAAATATCCCAACCTAGAGACCATAGAGAACTGAATGAGGCCACAGCAATCCCCAGTCAGTCCACTGTCAAGGAAACTGCTGACCTAGTGAATTTCTAGAATGGATAGGCAGTGTAGTCAGAGAAAACTGCCCTACGCATAGACAACGAGCGTCTGACTTTCCTCATGAGGAATCACATCAGTCAAGCTCCTGATTAAACGGATCCTGCATTCCTCCTCGGTCTATTAAACCAAGGACTGTGCTCTTGGTTCCGGGGCACCCGACCGTGACGCCAGATCCCGCCAGACCAAGGCACACGCTGGACAGTGTACTCTAGAACATTTTCATCATAGCCACAGGTTCTGTCGGACGAGGCTGTTCTGAGTGCAGAGCCAGTGAGAAAAATTAATCAAGATTAATGGTATGGTTTCAGAAACATTGCTTGAAATAACAGACAAGCTTTTAAGTGCTTTCAATTATACAACGTCTTAGAAACGAAACAGAATGTTCTGGCGGCTGAGAGAAAACAAATCGGGAGGTGAAGGCTGCATCTAATGATAGAACTTAGAGGATATTTTTCCAAAGTTTGAAAATGTACTCAACAAAAATGCCTGGCTCTTCCCCATACTCGATACCGTGCGAGGTATGCATTCAAAACCGAAGAGACGTACACGCTAGCCTCCTGGTGTCAAACAGACCTAAAGAAGGTCAAAGTCAAACAAAGAGATACAGGTGGGCAATGTGATTGATCGATACCACACAGGAGACCCTCCAGGTGTGCACAGGTTCTCTGGACCCCTTCTCAGGAACGCGGCGTTGACCACCCCACCCCCGGCTGTTGGGAGTGTTGCCTCCTAATGGTTTTCAGCTGACGCCCTCCCCAGCAGGCTAGCCCACTGGATTGGCGATGTTTTCGCTTAGAAAATCTACCCCAAATGAAGGATCTCTCTCCTTCTCTGTCGCCTCCCAGAATGTTCAGTAGACACAAGCCATCGGGCAGCCATAAGAGCACAGAGAAAATTCAAGGGAAGCAGTGACTAATGTTTCAAGGGGGGGCGGGGGGAGGAGTGGTCACAGTAATGCAGGTTTTTCTTATTTGATGTATCTGCTTTGCCAAGCGTGGGGCTTGGGGTTGCCAAGGAAAATCCAACGTGGTCTAGAAAAAGGCTAGAGGCTCAGCTGAGATGGCTAGAACAAGGCACCCTTATCCCCGTGACGGACAAAGGCCTTTCTCGAAGGAAAGCAGGACGCCGATTCTGGCGCCGTCGGTTCGCGCCCCCGGTGAGGACAAGAAGTCAAGTCAGGTTACACCGGCCTGAGCGTGTTCGTCCGTAGAGCCGGGAATCCCGCTGCAAGTTCGACTGCGCCTCCTCCTCTGTGCCTCCGTGGGCAACGAACCTGAACTTGGAACTCGAGGAAACGGCATGTTCTTCGGGGCGCAGGTAAGGATTCGCGGGAGACTCGTGCGCGCACCAAAGTCTGAGAAGCAGTGTTCTCATCCGGTGGTTCTCAAAGTTGGACGTTCAGCAGAATCAGAAAAGCGATCTGTTAGGCTGCGGGCTGCAGGGCGCAGCCCCGGGCTTTTGGAAGCGAGGAGGTCTGAGATGGGGCCCGGAGAGCTTGCGTTTCAGGCAGGTCCGTAGGCGAGGCTGGTGCTGTGAGGGGGGCACCCTTGAGTAGCACTGCTCTAACTCGTTCTCCTCATTCACCGGGGAACGAGGCTTCCTCTCTGAGAGCCCACGGGTTTGCAGAGTCCTGGGGGGCACCAAGTGCACAGAACGTGCATTCACAGTGAACTTGCCTCCCAACCCAGGGTTCACGGGGAAATAGACACGGCCCGAGAGGAGAGAAAGGGTTCCTAGACCTGAGGGCTTGCTTACCTCACTTTGTCATTGTTTTGGATATTCACGCCGAGGTTCTGCTTGAATTCTCGGGGGGGGGGGGGGGGGGCAGGAGAGGACTACAGCAGAGAAGGGTTAGCAAAAGCCACGCAGGGGATAGAGAGTCCAACAGGGAGAACTGGGTTCTGTGAGAACCCATGGCCCAGCCGAGCTCCCACCGCAGAAAGCAGCCCCCTCAATGTTCCGGTGCCGGGTTCTTTGCGAACAGAGTACTGTTTGGGAATCCTTCCCATTTGTAGTTCTTTTATTGTACGGACCAAATGGATCCTTCCTGAACATTCTCCTGAACGCCATCCCTCCCCCTTAAGTTTATGGCTAATTTTGTCGTTGAGCTTTCTCTTGGTCACCTTGTTCTTTCCTTGAAGCTGAGCAAGGCTGGACTCCCATAAACAAGCCATCATCCCAAGTACTGTGGCTGCAAGATTTACACTGCCCGTTATCGTGGCAATCAATACGGCGATACTCACTTTATAGCTGGAAGAAGGTCAGAGATGGGGAGTAATTTATCCAAAGCCATAGCCTGTCCGGGTTGGGGATATGCTTAAAATTTCGATCCCCAGTCTGAAGCCTCTTGATAGGAAAGAGAGACATAAGAATGATGAGTTCCAAGGAAGAGCTAGATTTTACACTTTGAGACTTGATTCCTTTACTTGGCTGTATTTTCTCCTCCCTGGCCCCCAAGCACTGACATCTGGATATAGCGGCATTATGTCCATGAAAACAGAAGCAACTTTGGGGGAAGTGGATCTCAGGCCTTAATCAAAAGCCCCACTTGTGAGAATTAGGCGTCCAGTTCAAGACCGGGCAGAGCCCCTTCGGACGAGTCCACAACTCATCTCATTTAACGAATGACGGATCTCAGAAATTTGCCTCCTCCTGCTGCAACCCCCAGATCCGTGCCAAAATTCAGTGCAGTGGGACAATCAAACGGTGACCACCTCTAAGCAGGAGAGGGTAGCGATCTGGGGCTGGGAAGGAAGGAGCCAGGCGGAATTTTCTGGAGTGAAAGTAAGCACCCTTTTCACGGAGGTTTGGTATGCATTTGTCAACGCTCGTGGAATGGTACATTGAAGATTTTTGTGTTTCCTTATATGTTCATTCTACCTGTAATAAAACCTTGGCTCATGAAACAGACTCCCTGGGAAAACATTTGGGACAGTGATAGGGTTAAGAGCTAGAAGCTGTTAAGTTTTGCCGTTTTCAGGTCTGTCATTATCTTCACCAACCAAGAGGGGGTCGGGTGGAAGTTCTTAGAAGCCAAAACGTACCTGTATCTCAAGTAGAGGATGTATGTTCTGGGGCAATTGTCTTTCTGCTGGAACTGCCGGGAAACCAGATCTTTGCCCTGGATGGAGAAGCTTTCCTTCGGCAGTCAAGCCTCGTGGAAAAATAGCCGCTAGGGTTGTGGTTGTATGTGGAGGACTTGTAGGAACTCGGTCGTGACTCTCCTGGAGGAGACCCCACGCATCTCCCGGTCTCTGCTGCCTTCCCCTAAGTCAATGTAGAAATGGGTCAAACCCTGGCGGTGGGGGCGGGGGGGGGGGGGCCTGCCTCAAGACAAAATCCATTACATTATGGGTTGGGGGAGAATTATAAAAGCACGTGGGTAAAGAATAAACGTTATTAAGATTGTTTCCTTTGAGAGTCGTTACCCTTCTGTTCCCTCTTTGACCATCCCTCTCCTTCCCCAGTTTACCAGTGCGGTTTGCTGCTTTTATTATCATGCGATATTCCAAGCCTTTGGCAGATTACTTCTTCTTGTTTTTGTTTTTTTAAACTAATTTCTACCCCCAACCTGGAGCTCGAACTTACAGTCTCAACAACGCGAGTCGCGGGCTCCACTGTGACTCAGCCGGGTGCCCCAGATCACTTCTTTCTCAAGATTGCAAATGTGTGTTGCTTTGTGATCAGTGATTATTAATAACTGATGAATCCATGAATCCTCCTATGAACGTTTGCCCTTCTGAGTCTTTCCCCACCTTTACGCGGTATGTACTTGGAAATAGGCATTTGGACGTTAACTATACTCACCATGCGGTACGTTAGATCCCCAGAACTTTTTCATCTTGTAACTGTAAGTGTGTACCCTTTGACCAACATCTCCCCATTTTCTGCACCCCCTCACCCCTGGGAACCACCACTCTCCTCTCTGTTTCTGAGTTTGACGTTTTTAGATTCCACACGGGAGATCATACAGTATTTGTTTTTCTCTACCTGACATATTGTCCTTAATATGATGACCTCCATTGTGCGTGTATATATATATCATATATCCATGTGGATAGATGGGTATGTGTGTGTGTGTGTATTATTAATTTTTTTATATTATATGTCCACAGAGAGAAACATCTTGTTTATCCGTTCATCCATCCAGGGAAACTTAAGTACTTAAGCTGTTTCTGTACCTTGGCTATTGTGAATGATGCTGCGGTGACCATAGAAGCTCAGATCTCTCTTTGAAATCCTGATTTCATTTCCTTTGGGTGTATACCCAGCAGCGGAATTGTTGGGTCACATGGTGGTTCTGTATTTCATTTTTTGAGGAACCTCCCAACTTACACGCCCACCAACAGTCCACGAGGGTTCTCTTTCCTCCACATCCTCCCCAACACTTGTTATCCGTTGTCACTTTATTTATTTTTTAAGTTTATTTGAGAGAGAGAGAGAGAGAGAGAGCATGAGCCAGGAAGGGGCAGAGAGAGGGAGTGAATCCCAAGCAGGTTCCGCACCCACCGCTGAGCCCAGTGTGGGGCTCAATCTCATGATTGTGAGATCATGACCTGGGCCAAAATCAAGAGTTGGACGCTTAACCAACTGAGCCACCCCGGCGCCCCATCTCTTGTCTTTTTGATAGTAGCCTTTCTAACTCGTGTCAAGTGATATCTCAGTGTGGTTTTGATTTGTATTTCTCCCAATGATTACTGATGTTGAGCCTCTGTCGGCCGTTTGTGTGTGTTCTTTGGAAACATGACTATTCGGGTCCTCTCTTCGTTTTTTTTGATGGGACTGTTTGTGTTTTGCTCTTGAGTTGTAGGAGTTCCTTATAAGTTTTGGATATTAACCTCATGAGACTATCAGCAATTTCAAAATTTGAAAATGGAAATCTTTATTTGTGGTGTAAGTCCGTGATTCTCAAACATTTTGGTCCTGGGAGTCATTTAGTCTTAAGAATGCTTGAGGACTCCATGGGGCGCCTGGGTGGATCATTCGGTTGAGCGGCCGACTTCAGCTCAGGTCATGATCTCACAGTTTGTGGGTTTGAGCCCCGCATCGGGCTCTGGGCTGACAGCTCGGAGCCTGGAGCCTGCTTCTGATTCTGTGTCTCCTTCTCTCTCTGCCCCTCCCCTGCTCATGCTCTGTCTCTCAAAAATAAATAAATGTAAAAAAATAAAATTAATTAAAAAAAAAAAAAAGAATGCTTGGGGTCTCCAGAGAGCTGGTGTTTGTGTGGGTTTTCTCAACTGATATTATCATGGTAGGAACAAAAGTAGAGAAAAATTTCTAAATACTGATTTATGAGCTTATTTAAAATAACAATAACAAACCCAGTATATGTTAACACATTTTAATGAAAGTAACCGTTTTCTAAAATAAAAAAATAAATTTCTTGTGAAAATGACACCATTATACATTTTTGCAATCTCTTTAATGTCTGCCTTATTAGAAGCAGCTGGATTCTCATACTTCTGTATTCAATATATTCTGAAACATTGTTTTGATTAGGAAATATGGAGAAAACTCAGCCTCACACATACATGTATTTGGAAATGGAAGGAATATATATATATAAAGTTTATTTATTTATTTTGAGAGAGAGAGCAAGGGAGGGGCAGACAGAGAGAATCCCAAGCAGGCTCCAGGCGTCAGCATAGAGCCCAACGTGGGGCTTGATCTCACGAATGGTGAGATCATGACCTGAGCCAAAATCAAAAGTTGGATGCTTAACCGACTGAGCCACGCAGGCACCCCGGGAGGAGTATATTAATAGCTTTTTCAGGTAGTTGTAGATATTCCTTTTTGGTACTCTACCAAAGTTTGAAAAGTGGTCGTTTCTTGAAGAAAATATGCATCATGAGATTTGAGACCATAATAATGAAGTTTTCGTACTCTTCCGTTAAAGTTCATTGGGTTATCTCACGTTTTGAATGAATATTTTTCCCATGCATGGTTTTGTAGCATCGTGTGTTGATCATTAGGGAAATGATGTCTCACTGACCTATGCAGGTCTTCCTAACGCAATATAAAATAAAATCACACTACTCCTCAGCTCTGGAAAGTCACTGGCTTTCAGTTAGACTTTCAAGTTACAACGGTACCGCACGAAAGCAACAGCTTATTGACCCTGCAACTCCAACTTGGCACTTGAAACAGTCACTGAGCGCTTTTCCTTGAGACGATGGATGATTTAGACACGCTTCTCATTTTGTCTCACAGAATTTTAGAAGATAAGTACTCGAGGGTTGAGATGCAATGCAATAGTAAGCAAACACAAAGCCTTTGTCCTTAGGGAATTTCTATTCTACTGGGTGAGACAAACTGTAGTCCAACACCTGCTAACTGTAAATGTGTGATTGTCATAAGTGCCGTGAGATCCACACGAGGGGCAGTCGGCTTAATCTGTGGGTGGGAGGTTCAGACACAGTATTCCTGAGGACATAATGTTCGCCTTAAAACGTCAAGGCTCAATAGGTGTGAGCAGGTGGGAGAGGGGGTGATAGAGAGTGTTTTGGCACAAGGACCCGCATGTGCAAAGGTCCTGAGGCAGGAGGGAGCTTGACATGTTCCAGAAACAGGAAACAGCTCTGAACAGGAGAATGATGGGAAATAATGCCAGCATGGAAAGTATAGACCAGAATATATCATAGTCTTGGCGAACATTGTGGCTTTTGTGCAGAGAACAAAAAGGTGCCACGGATGTGTTTCTAGAAAGGGTGGCTTAATCAACTTGGCAGTATAAAAAGATCACCTGGGCAAGCGGTGCTGAGAATCAACAGATGATGTTGGAGGGTTAGGCCGATGAATGCAGGGAACCATTTTTCAGATGAGGAAGCTCAGAAATATTGACGTTTGCCAAAAATCACACTACTCCCTATCTCAAAACTGGGATTTCCACACTGTCTTTTCCTTTATTTTTTTCCAGCTTTATTGAGGTACGACTGACAAATAAAATGACAATATATTGAGCCACACTATTTTTTTCTTCAAGAACTGAATGGTATTTCTGATACAGAGGCTTCCGAGTTTGGGGGGGGGGGGGGCGGGGTCATGGACCCTTCTGGGATTCTGCCGACAGCTCCTGTCCTTCTCCCTAGTGTGTACACACACAGAATTGAGACCCCATTTCCAGAGGCTTTTCAGGTCTTTTGAAACCCACCCAGAGATTGCTCAAGATCATTTGAAACCCAAGGTTAACTAGGCTTATCCTCGGGCCTTTCAAAGCTCTTACCGGCGTTAAGTCTGGTCACTGGTGGATTTTTTAATAATCAGCGAAATAACCACTGCAGATTTCCAGACTAAAAATTGGTTGCTCTTCGTAGAATTACATGTAACCCAGCAATTCCCCGCCCCCCACCCCCCCACGGTGTGTGTCCAAAAGAATTGAAAACAGGCATTGAAACAAAAACTTGTCCACGCGTGTTCGGAGCAGCGCTGGTCACGATAGCCAAACAGTGGAAACGACCCAAATGTCCGTCGATGGATGAATGGAGAAGCAAATGGCGGTCTAGTCATACGGTGAAAGGGTTTGGCAGTAAAAGGGAATGAGGTCCTGATGCGCGCTGCAACATGGATGAATCTTGAAAAGTAGACAGTAATATAAGGGGTTTTTAAAGACTTTAAATCCTACACACCGTTCTTTGAATGTTCTCTTCCCTTAGCTGCTCTGGGTCTGTTATTTCTACCTTGTTGACGACAGCAGTGGTTCTCAAAGGTGGGGGCAGGGAGGTGGGAGTGGGTTGTTGTGACCTCCCGGTGGGCCTTCAGCAACGTCTGGAGACAGCTGAGTCTCCGTAGACAGAGGCCACGGATGCTGTTAAATGTCCTACGACGCACAGGACAGCCCTCACGGCAAAGAGTGACCTGAGCTCAGATGTCCATAGTTGCTGAGGTCGAGAGGCTGAGGATTATAGCATTGATGCCATAGGACTGAAAACGCCAATAACTACTCATGCAGACAGCTCCCATTCTCTTGGTCTCCATGGCTTGTGATGCCAAATGCTGAAACAGCCCCAAGGAGAGGGTTCTGGAACTCTATAGGGAAATCAAAGACCTCAGCCTTGTAACTTATGCCACAGAGGCTATATCCCATGAGGTCCCCGGGCATGTACATGTCACGGAACTATAAAATGGAAGTGAACCCCTCCATGTCTGGCCCCATGGTATCTGCACGCTAGCCTGCCTGGCAAGGACGAGCAAGTACAGAATTAGAGTGTTTTTCACAGCATAAGAACAACGCGATCTATAAAGGAAAGAGACGAGCACATTTGTCTCCTTTTTCTTTACCATTTCATTTATTCTCACTAATAATTGCATCATCAGTGATTTCATTCTGAACCCGGGTTTATTTCTTGATGTTTTACATTAACCCATAGAAGGTTGGTCCTTCCATCTTGCAAGGAAGACACTGGCTCTGTGGATCCGTTTCAGTGTCTTTAATAATATTCTAATATGGGTAAAAACAAATGCTTTTATAACAGGCATGATCTCGAATGGAAATAAGACCCTCCATCTAAAAAACTTTGTGACTGTCTTTCCTGAAGGGGACACACACATGCTTGCGTAAGACAGCAACGGATTCTTAAACATTCTCCTTATTATCCTGCGGAGAGACGACGTGCTCCCAAACACCCTTAACCGTACTTACATTACTTTAGAAAATACCTTAGGGAAAACCTTCAGTAATTATTTACTTGCTGGAAGGTTTCCTCGCTGAAAAATTGTGCTTGGTCTCTCCCTAGCTGCAGAAAAATGTCACAACTAGGAGACATCGTGTTGAACACATCGTTTGACAATTTGGAGGTCACATAGGGGAGGGGTTCATGATATAGTTGCTCTATAATGAGTTTGCCAAATGCATCTGTACCCACCCCCGTGGTGAGAGGCCATCCAGAATAAATGGAAAAATCACGTTTGAGGACAGCGGGTGCTTGCTTATGCGAATTCACTCATACTGAACATGGCATGCAGTCAAATTCACATTTTTCTTTATCTTCGGGTCTGGCTAACCCTTTCTGATAACAGTGCACACGTCCATGAGGCCGCTGAGGCCAAGACTTCATATGTTTGTGATTAGGAGACGATTGCTACAATAGGAAGTGATGTATTTGAAAGAAATTAACAAACACACACAAGGGTGGGTGTGAGCTTCTCAGCATGGAAACATCTGCTCCAAACCTTTCTGAGCTAGGAAGAACGTGGGGACCAACCATATGGTTCTCATGGAAAACGCTTACCTCGCAATCTTGACCCAAGAGATGGTGTCTGGACAGAGGAGGAAACAGAAGTGGCTTTGGAATTGCATCCTTTTAAAAACAAAACAAAACAAAAGCCATGTCCCTATGCTTTTGTAAAGTGTTTCTTCATAGCATAAAAATTCCCCAAATATCCTCTGCGTGTTTATTTTTTTAACTCCTTACACAGTTTCCCCATGGTTAGTATCTTTCATGACTGTGGCATTTTTTTGTCAAAATGCAGAAACCAAAGTTGGCACATTATAATTTAATCAAACCCCAGACTTTATTTGAATTGCGTTTTTTCTGTAACGTCTTCTCTCTATTCCAGGATCCCATCCAGGACACTAAATTGCATTTAGTCCTTTAGTTCTTCTCTTCCTTCTTGGCTTTTGATGAGACCATAAGTTGCAAAATGGGCTCTTAAGAAGTCCTTCTAAACATACCAGGGCCAACATTTCAATTGTGTCTATTGTAAGGAAGAACAAAAACACCTTTACCCCCCAGGTTCAGCAGTTGGGTCCCTGGAAATGAAACCGAGAAAAGACAGATTAACAAGAGAAACACCGAGTTTATTAACGTGAGCAGAGTGAATATACGTGGAAGAAATTCAGTGGGAACTCAAAGTGGTGGTTAGGACTTGAGCTGGTATAACACCTTAACAAGAGCAATAGATTTGTAGCAAAGTGACAAGACAAAAATAAAACGGTCTTGGGCTTCTCGGGGTGTCACGCCATGGTAAAGCAAATATATGGGGGGAACTAATGGATGAAAATGGTTACTTAGTGAAGTTTGTTACATATAGATTCCTCTCATCTCTGGGCTGAAAGGAGTGTAGAGTTGTCCCCAGTTATTAGGAGTCTGAGAATTGTCCTCCTCTTCCTGGTATGAGAGAGAGAGAGAAAAAAAAAAATAATCTTATGAGAAAGTAGTATATTTTGAGGAGGCATATTCTGATCCTCTATACTATAATTCAAAAAACAAACAACAAACTACAACAAACAATTTTAAAAACCCAATCAAAAAAACCTTGGAAAATTAAAAAAAAAAAATTAGCCATTGCTATTTTACCTAGATAAAATCAGTCATCCTCCATTTGTTAAATTTATTTTCTATGATTTGATTGGTTATTCAGGCATAACTCATATCTGGATCTATCTCACGAGTCAGAACAAGGGGTCATCAGGCAATAGGAAGGACTAGACTAGGACGAGCAAGGTATTAGAAACTAGACTTCTGGACTGGGAAAGAGCAGAAGTTTGGACCAGACCATGCTTAACTATACGAGGGGAAGTTCAGAGAGCTGGACAACTATGTCCAGAAAGCTGGACCATAGAACATGTGGGAGATCTCAGACAGATGGCATCAGAAATTAGAGCAAATACAGGCCCCTGGGGGGTTCAGTTGGTTTAGCGTCCGACTTCGGCTCAGGTCATGATCTTGCGGTCCGTGAGTTCCAGCCCCGCGTCGGGCTCTGGGCTGATGGCTCAGAGCCTGGAGCCTGCTTCGGATTCTGTGTCTCCCTCTCTCTCTGCCCTTCCCCTGCTTGCGCTCTGTCTCTGTCTCTCTCACACATAAAAATAAAATTTAAAAAAAACAATAAAAAAAAAAAAGAAATTGGAGCAAATAACAGGAATGTGGGGGCAAGGGTTGGGTGATGTGCGGGAGCCAGTCAGCGATGAGGAGGAGGTTGGACAGAAAGAGCAGGAAGGACATCAGCCTGGGCTCCCGCTGCCTGTGAATCAGAGGCAGGATCCTGGTGCGAGATCTGAGAGCTCAGGTTCTCAGCTGTATCGCAGCAGGACTTGGGCATACGGGGACTACCCAGGAGCAAGATACCGGGCATACCAACGCAGAAAGGTGAACACAGAGATGCTGTTAAATATCCTACAATGCACAGGACAGCCCTCGCAGCAAAGAGCTATCCAGCCCCAAATCTCGTCGGCGCCAAGGTTGAAACTCTGAGTTAGGGTTAATGATTACTTATTTTCCTGTTCAGGGAGAATTGAGCATCTTTTGTTTGGTAGGGATGTTAATTCAACCTCGAGTTAACCTGAGTTCGGACCTTACCCTTACCTCCTCCTAAGGTCGCTCGGCACAGAGATCAGTGGCATAACATTACACGATCAGATGTGGGCAACACACAGCTATGGAGACCAAACAAAACGATTCAACTTGAACTCCAGCTCCTAACGGGTAGAGGGGGGCCCTGAGGTGGGAGGACCGCAGCTGATCATGACACACAGAGTTGAAGGCTGCTGGGAAGTGAAAGAGAACCTACCCGTGACATGGAGACGGGAAGTTCACCCTTTCTAGCCACAAAACAAGGCCCAAGTGGATGCAGTCTGCCCAACCGCGGTAGGCGGGAGAAAACCCAAACCCAAAGGGTGGTGATGTGAATACCAGCCGAAGTGTCCATTGCACAGCGGGGAAGGGACGCCAGAAAGAACAGGATCCAGGGTTTGACGAGCCCCAGGGAGCCATGGGACAAAATGGCGCTTGTGGTCTCAGGGGAATTGCGAAGCATGTTTAAAAATATATTTCCACAATGTGATGTGTGATAAAGAGTGAAACATTCCTAACAACAACCACAACCCCAACCCCCACGAAAGAAGAAGCCTCGGCCTCCCAGCCCTCTGGGTGACTAACCCAGCCTGGATTTTCTGGACCGTTCCGTAGGCCCCAAGGACAAGAAAGCACTGATGGAAGAAGGAGAGAGTCAAGGATGTGAGAGTCTATGCTTTGTCACTGGACAGAAACATAAATAAATAAAACCCTCAAAAACGATAGTACCGTGTATTGATCATGGCACAAAAGAGTTTACGGTTTCCTTAAACTTCTTGTTTCGCAGGGGAAGGGACCGAGCCCTCACGACAAGGTGTGTAGACGGTGGAGCCAGATGAAACCCAGGCCATGCGATTCCTAAGCATAACTTCTACCCGTGGATGTATTCACAAGACGGAACAACGGAGCAGCACAAGGTAAGAGCAGTCAGAACGTGATGGCCCTTGAGCGGAGCCGTCCTGCAGACCCTTGCCGGGCGAGGCCGGCTGTATCACAAGAGGCTAGCACAGTGACCGAGGGAGGGGAACGCCACAGTTGCTCAGGGCCCTGTTTACTGACTATGTGCTTATATACTACCCGGCCCTGCAGTTCTGCCCTCGGGCCCTCAAGCGTCGGATCAGACGTACTGGTGCGTGTGGGCCGAGAGCAACGTTGTTCCCACCCGGTCTCGTCCCAGGCCGCCTTCCGGCGAGGTCCTGTTTCCGCCTGTCACATAAAACATGGACAATTATTTCCAGCACAAGCTGACTAAGAGCGAAGGAGAAGCCAGATTGTCTGCTCCCTCGAGCATTTGTAGGCAGACAACTTTTAAATAGAAGCACACACATGGGGTTCTGACAGCTGCACTGGGACAGTGAGTTCCGGTCTGACGTCCCTCTAGAAAGAGAAACTCAGGCTACTGTCTTGCCTCTTGAAAAGCGGTGGGGGTGGGATTCGGCTGCTTAGGGGAAAAAAGCTGGTCTCTTCGTCTCATGTAAAATCACAAGATCATGGTGTAAATTCAGGGGCGCCTGGGTGGCTCAGTCGGTTGAGCGTCCGACTTCAGCCCAGGTCATGATCTCGCGGTTCGTGAGTTCGAGCCCCGCGTGGGGCTCTGTGCTGACGGCTCAGAGCCTGGAACCTGCTTCGGATTATGTGTCTCCCTCTCTCTCTGCTCCTCCCCCGCTCACGCTCTGTCTCTCTCTCTCAAAAATAAACATTAAAAATAAAATAAAATAGTCATAGATTGCCCTCCTCCAGCCTGGCTGCCTCACTTCTGCTGAGTGCAGATTGGAAGAAGAAAGCTGTCTATTTGGCCTGAGGCTGGAGGACGCCACTGACAGTAGAATGGAAAGAAATGCTTCTCACCCCTAGAGTCACCTTCCAAAGATTTTGATAATCGATCTGCGGTGTGGCCTGGCAACGAGATTCACATCTCCCCCGATGATTACAACGGACAGCCCAGGATGGGGATCACTCATCTAGAGGGCTGGCAGGACCTTTGCAGGGACCTCTGATGCACAGAGGGGATTGATGTTTTGTCACATTCTGGCTTGGCCATGCCAGACCCCGGAGAGGAACCCACACCTTGGGCTAGGCGGGAGGGTTGGGGAGGCCCGGACCTCTCTGTGTCTGAAGGGTTCCGGTAGAGTTGTAACATGACAGAGCGAACGCTTTCCTGGCTGGCCTTGAGCTGGTGTATGCACAAACCCTTCAACAGTCACAGAATTATACAGAGGAAGATGTAATGACTCTAAGTCTCCTATGTTTTCGTGCATACTGCAGTCCCGCACATCTTGAACCTTGCTCGACGCTGGGATTTTCTGGGGCCATTTTCTGTATGGTGCCATGTGCCAGTTCTCAAACTATCACGTGCATGCCAACCCCACCCCCGGGGCTCCTATTAAAATGTCGATCCCGAGTCAGTTGATCCGCTTGCAGCCTGAGATTCTCCATTTCTGTGTTTTGAGCATCGCGGGTCATTCCGAAGCTTCTTCTACAACGAAGGCACCAAGCATCGAAATCCGGCCACGCTAAGCCCCACTGGCCTCCTCCCGTTTGTAACCTGCCGCCTCCAATCCGTTGGGGGTTGAAAACAGAGTCTGAAATTAGAGCTGCCGAGAGTAAGAAGCCCTCGATTTTTTTCCCGCCTACACTTGCTTCCCCATGGCATCTCCCGCCATCCCTGTTCGGATCAAGTCTGGTTTCCCAACTCCTCACTCCCGAGTTCTAAGACTCTGCCACCCAGTTGCCCCCTCACCACGGCTGCCGGGCTGTCGAGCGGGATCTCAAACCTAACACGCTCAAAGCAGGACTCTTGACCCACCCCCTCCGGGCCCTCCTTGCGCTCCGCCAGTTTGTCCCCCGATAGCCTACGTGCCAACGTGTGACACCAAGGGCCAGACACCTAAGAGCCATATTGGGTGATCTTTTCCACACCCCCCTCCCTTTCCAGTCCATCGGCTGGCCCTGGCGTCTCTCTCTCTCTCTCTCTCTCTCTCTCTCTCTCGGAACATTTCTCCAATCTACCCGTCCCTCTGTTAAAAAATGAAATTCAGCGGAGTAAATTTTAAAGACCTTATACTTCGTTCAGTGATATTGATTGATGACTCATCGAATAAGCAGCATCCCTTCTAGCAAATAGAATGGAACTCCGGGAGAGAGCCATATGAGAGACTTTTATAGGTAGAAGGGGCGGGACAAGGAAGTTACTAGGGAAGGGAGGATTGTGTCGGGCAAATCGCCTTCCTTTGAGGAACTGCAGGGGTCCATCAGGCAGTTCCCTTCCTAGTACCGACCAGGCTGTTCCAGACTGACTGGCTTAGGATTCCGCTCCTGGGACAGGTTGAAACTGTAAGTAAGCTCGGTATTAAGTCTCAGTTTGGTGATGTGGGCTTAGCCCAAGTGACTCCATTTTGGACCTGTTGCCTCCCTTTTAACATCTCTCGTTCCCACTGCTGAAGTCCCTGTCTAGGCCATCACCCCTTCCCCCCTGCCTGGACTAGTGCAGGATTTATCTGGTCTCCAATCTCTCCTTGGGGCACCAGAGTGGCTCAGTCAGTTAAGCGTTGGACTCCTGACCTCAGGGTTCCGAGTTCAAGCTTCTCATTGGGCTCTGTGCTGGGCCTGAAGCCTATTTAAAAAAAAAAAAAAAATCTAGAATCTCTTCTTGTCTCTTTTCCTCAAAGTGCTGCAACAGATCCCGGTTGGAATTAGAAGCTGGTAAGTTCGTGACAGATTCTGAACTGGGGGCGATTTTGTACACCTACCCACACCCCGCCCGGAGACAATGTTTGCAGACATTTTTGGTTGTCATCACTGGTGGGGGGGTGGGGGGGGTGGTTACTGGCACCGGGATAGCCCACTGATGCCAAAGGATGTCCGGTCCCACAGGTCAGTCGTGCAGAGGCCGGGAGACCCTGGCCCGAGGTAAGTGGTACCCAAAGACACTGTGCCGAGAGCCTTGTGTGCTCCCACCACGGAAGCAGGCATAACTAGGTCACTCAGAGTTTGTATAACATCGAACAGATGAAACCCCGAGTAAAGAAGCAAACAGCTGAACACCAGAGCCCTGTGCGCTGAAGGGTTGTGGTTCCAAAGGTCCTGGGAGGGGGGCAGCCACTGAAGGCCCAGGCCGCTGGGCCGCTCGCTCGCTCGTGGCTGCCCAGAGTCGCTGCGGGGAACAAAGGCCTCTGATTTTGGCCCCCAAGCTGTTAGCCTCAAGTGAAACGAGGATGATGTAGGCAAAGTGTTTTGATCTCTCACGAAAACTACGGAATTTGTCTGCTTCTGTTGAAACATCTCTTCCAATGACATCTCAACAGGCTAACAAGGGCAACTTCAAAATGTGTGCCTTCTTCCACCTCGGGGAAAAAAAGAAAATGCGACAACAAGTGTTGTTCTTTTCCAGTTCGTTAGGCTAAACAGACCTGATAGAAGGCTGGCCCTTCCTGCTACTGAGGAATCCCATGGACTATGAATACAGCCACCAAAGAACGAATAGTTGCTAATTATCTCCCTCCACTGGCTTTCCTGGTAACCATTTTTAACTCGGGGTTTCCCTGATGGGGTAGGAAGCAGTCTGTGGTGGTTTACCAGAGAAGCCCTCGAATCCCCTCTCACTTGATAGGCAAAACCCAACCCTATCTTTGTCCGACGGGTTTCAGGAGCCCCAACGGTGATAAACGAAGCAACATGGCGGCGGTGCAGGGGGAAGGTTGGGACGCAGAGGACTCTGGGAGAGACACAAAACGGATGCTTACAGGAAGCAGATACGTAGGGGTTTAGGATGTCGAAGGAGTTCTCAATTCTGGCTACAGGTTAGAATCCCCTGGAAAGTTTTTTGTTTTTGTTTTTTTAAGTTTATTTATTTTGGGGGGGGAGGGGTAAAAGGAGAGGGACAGAGAGAATCCCAAGCAGGTTCTGTGCTGCCAGCTCAGAGCCCGATGTGGGGCTTGAACACACGAACTGTGAGATCATGACTGAGCCGAAATCAAGAGCTGGATGCTTAACTGACTGAGCCACCCAGGCATGCCCACCCCCCCTTTTTTTTTAAGTTTTATTTCTTTATTTTGAGACAGAGACAGAGAATCACCTAGAGAGCTTTGTAAAAGCACCGATGCCTGGGCCGGGCCCCACTCTTTGAGTTTCATGTTCAGCTGGTCTGGGGAAGGCCCAGGGCATTGGGATACTTCTCAAGGTTCCCAAGTGATTCCAAGGGACATTGAGGGTTGAGAAGAGGACTACTGCCCTAGGCTAGGATTTCTGCGCCACAGTGCTGGTGGTAGTTGGGGGCCAGATCGTCCTGTGGGCTGTAGAATGTTTAGCAGCATCTCTGGGCTCTACCCACTAGAGGCCAGTGACATCCCCTCCTCCCAGCGGGACAACCAAAATCGTCGGCAGATATTACCAAATGTGAAATGTCCCCCAAGGGACCAAATCGCCGCCCCCACCCCACATCGAAAATCGTGGTCTTGGCACAGTTCACTGGGGACTCCACAGGGGGTATGGTTGGGGGGTGGGGTTGGAAGTTCAGCTCCCTGAAATAAAAATCTAAGGATTGAAAGACCTGCTCAATGTCCCATCCTCGGCCTAGAGGTGGGGCCAGTGGTGACTCCATAACTCTACACTGAAATGCCTTTCCTCTTGATTATAGACGTACCGACTAAATTGGCCCCGTGATAATTTGTGGTCTATATGCTGAATACATAACCCCAGAGTCAAAATTGTTTATCTGACACTAAAGATCTGTCTCTGAAAGAAACAGAAGACAAATCATTCTCTCTCTAATCTCACTATCTGTTCCCAGAGGCAGGCCACCTCCCCTCCATTCCCTGCTGCTGCTGGGAAAACTGTCCAGCTGTAGGCACTCCGACATCGTTGTCACTAGCCAGTAGTCACATGTGGCTTGTTCGATTGAGGCTTACATTCATATAAATGAAATAAAAATAAAAGTTCAGTTTCTCAGTCATACCAGCCACATTTCGGTTGCTCAATAGTCAGGCGTGGCCAGCGGCTACAAGATCTTAATCCAGATATAGAACATTCTCACGTATCAACGCAGGAAGTTCTATTGGACGGCACTGTTTGACCACAGAGCTTACGGTGAAGTTCTCATGTTTACACGTCTCTGTGACACGTCTCTACAAACAACCGATGCGTTCTCTGTTGCCCCGCGTAACTTGAATACCTAGCACACCCTTGTCACCTTTCATCTTAAGACATCGTCCGTAAGTGTGTTTCCCGTGCCTAACGCAGAGCTCCTGAAGGTCAAGGAGCAAGGCTTCAGTCCTCTCTGCATCACCAAAGGCTGGCACGATGTAGGCGCCCACATCGCGAGCGAAATAATTAATCAACCAGCTAATGAATGAAGGCGGCTTGACAGACACATTTAACACCACAGAAGGTCCACCACCCACAGCTCTGAAACTGACGGCACGTCTCCGGACTAAGGACATCTGCCTTTTCTTTTCTGAGCAGAATGAGCATATCTGGTGGCCTGCCAGGGCTGTTTGCTGGCCCAGAAGAGACATCCGTAGTCACAAAAAGGAAGACAGAAGAGAAAGAGGACCTTTCGTTTTCCCCTATGAGGATTTCGTCTCTTCTATCAGGTAAACAGAACCATCTTAAGAGGAGGAACGTTTAAATAGTAAAACAAAACAACAACAACAAAGGATCCGCTCAGTCGTATCCTACACTTCCTTTCTTTTTCCTCGGCACCTGACACGGTGTCCGGCACGCAGCTGGTGCTCAGTTCACTCACCTCCTCCAGGAAGCCTTCCTTGACTTCTCCCAGCTGGTTTTACCCCTCCTAGGTGATCTGGAAATACCAGGTACACCTGCTTCATCACGTACGGGCCACACTGTATCACATACTATCTCTTTAAGGTCGCTATGCTTTTCCTGAGGTCAGAAACTATATCTCACCGTTCTTTGAGTTTTCATGGCCTATTTGAGTATGTGGCACCGCGATAAATCTTTGATAGATAAATAAACCTTGGGCGGTGGGCAATCCAGGTTTTAAAGAACAGCACTGTTTCTTTGCAAAAGTTAACAGTATTAGGAATTTTTAGAATTTGGAATGAGAAGTGGGGAAAAAGTTATGGCTGTGAATTTCTTTGGATAAAAAAAAAAAAAAAAAAAAAAACTCTTTGGTGTTGCTTGGCCTGAATAAAGCCACAATAATCATTAACTAATTCTGGAAAGCCGAGACAATTCTAGCAAAAGAATCCTTGCCAGGTTCCCTTTAAACCTGTTGATTTCGATCCAATGAATAAACATTGAAGACGCAGGGTGAGCCAAGAGAGAAAAAAGAAAATTCTCCTGCCGCTTAACATTTCCTGATTCTATGACCTTATGATTCCGAGCGCCTACATGAGGTATTTTTAAACCTTGGCAGTCACGTGGGGCAGATTTACAGGAAGAACAGATTTACAGAGCTTGCGTGGATTTTTCGCGTCAAAGTTGCGCTACAGACTGGTGCCACCGGGTCATTTGCAGATTCAGGCCACTGGTTTATGGCTTCACCCCGGGAGTGGACTGGGCAGTCAGGCACCCCCCGGGGCAGCTCTCAAGGTGCGCGTTCTTTCTGTTGAACGTTCTGTCCACTCTTCCGGCAGCCAGATGGTTCATTGCCCTTCCTTAAGCGCAGGCACGTTCGCAGAAAAGGTGTGAGGAAGGGCCCTGGAGAGCCGAGCCTCTGCTGAGCCCATGCTGTCCAGAAGTTGGGATTGTTGCAAGCCTTTTCAGCCACACAAAACCCTGGGTTTCTTCATTAACATATCAGAGGTGGCGCAGTGGTGGGAACTGACAGGGGCAACAAAGGACAGGGCTGGGTGGCATTATCTCATTGGTGCTTACGGAAGCAGAAAAAAAACGATCATCGGGCCGGGGCTGCAGTGATGGACAGATGCTGACATCTTTTCTTGGGTGACCGATGTCTCCGCGGCCCCCCCCTCCCTCCACCTGCCCCGTACTCCACATTGCCCTTCCCCCTCCGAAGGCGCAGTTCCCAGACCCTGTACCAGGAAGAGCCGCGTCCCAATCCAAACCTCTCTCTGGCTGAAATGAAGACTTCTTTGGTTCGAAATGTCAGTAGCGCTGAGGCTGAGAAGCTCTGCTCTGTGGCCTTCTTTGTGAATACACTTTACAGATTCTTATCAAGACTAATTGCTCCTGACAAATGGGCACCTTGAGGGACTCGCGTTCCCATGCTCGCTGTATGAATTTAGAATATGGAACCGTTTTTGACAAAGAAACAGGACCTACATGATGATTTCTCATCTTTGGCTGTATCATTGGAAGATTGCATCGAAGCAGTGGGTGTAAAATTTTAGAAAATTGAGCACAGAGGGGTGAAAATTTTCCTTTATGCTCAGCTGAGTCTTAAATATACTCCAAATGGCATGAAATCTGATTAAAGAATCCTTCCTCCTCACTTGGAAATATTTATAACCTCTTAGAATATGACACATTGGGGTAAAATACACATTGTTCAAATGTGTATGCGTATTATATATATATATGTATAAAATTAAATTTTTATTTAAAAATCACACGTTGTAGTAGGTTTGTGTTATTTAATATCATGTTTTCCCAGATCAAAATTTTTTTCAGTTCAATATTTATGAATCAGAATATCAGTAATCTCATATATACATATATACATACGCATGTATAAATAGATATAGATGTGTAGAAAAACATACACAGTCGACCCTTGAACAATGTGGCTGTTGGGGCGCTGACCCCGACGCAGTCAAAAATCTCTGGTATAACTTTGGGCTCCCCCAAAATTTTACTAATAGCCTACTGTTGACCAGAAGCCTTGCTGATAACATAAACAGTCGATTAATACGTATGTTGTATACGCGTGGCATACTGTATTCCAGCAATAAAGCAAGCTAGAGAAAAGACGATGTGATTCAGAAAATCATAAGGAAGAGAAAATACATTTAGAGTAGTCTACTGTTTTTGTTGAAAAAAAAAAATCCACGTATAAGTAGACTCAGTTCAAACCTGTGCTGTTCAAGGGCCAACTGTGTTGTTTTCCTTGGATACGGGTTTTTCTATCCAAGTAGCTTACCTGTTGACCAAACCACTCCAGATCCAAAGCTCTAAGGACTGTTGATCACTGGTTATTGTATACATCGGTATACAACTTAGCTAACTGCCTTCTTCCTAGATTTTAGCTGCCAGAAAAAAAATTACAGATGATTATAATGCACTTTAGAAAGAAGAACATAAAATGGAGACCAAAGGGAATCGCTTTAATCCACTTCCAATTATCTTAATCCTATCGTCTGGCACAATAGATAGTTTTGTTCCCCTCAAACTTCCCAATTACAATTATGCTCTGGTTTGCAAAGCGGTCAGGCCTGAGACACCTCCAGAATCAGAGCATGCTCTGTGGTGAAGATATTTCTTATGTCACCGTTTGTAAAAACAGTTTTACCTTCTGTAAAACACCGTGGTTCATATGAGAGTCAACGGAGCCTTAAAAGCATATTCATTTCTTAGGCTCCACTCAGACCGATTGAATTAAAATAACTCACGGTCCGTGAGTTCGAGCCCCGCGTCGGGCTCTGTGCTGACAGCTCAGAGCCTGGAGCCTGCTTCGGATTCTGTGTCTCCCTCTCTCTCTGACCCTCTCCCATTCATGCTCTGTCTCTCTCTGTCTCCAAAATAAATAAACATTAAAAAAAAACAATTAAAAAAAAATAAGATTTAAAAAAAATGCTAGAATCGAGGCACTATTCTTAATTCTGGCTCTTTCTCTGACTAGCAACGGGTGAGCTCCGTCAAGTCCCCTCATGCTGCCCAGCCTCAGTTTACTCACCTGTAAAATGAGAGGGCCTGGTTATGTGATTTCTACTGTTTCATTTAATTGAGAAAGAAAAATGACTATGAGTGATGATTATGAATTTAGAAAAAATATTAACAATTTAACATTGTATATGTTTTTTACATTTATAAAGCATTATCTGGCAAAATAATATAGAGTTTTTAAAGGAATTTGGAGAAGTTTATAAGAAACACATTTCATCAGAAAAATGGGCCTAGTGTTTTGGCTATATGATATTTCTACAGCTAAATATATCTTAGACTGGAGATCAGCAAATTTTCCTGTAAAGGAACAGATAGTAAATATTTTAGGCTTTGAGGGGCAGGCTACAGAAAATTTCTGTTACATCATCTTTTCTGTGTAGTCATTTCAACACGTCAAAAACAGGTGTTGGGCAAGATTTGCTGATCCTTGTTTTAAACAATAAAATTTATATTTGCACGAAAACAAAATCGCTTGCTTTATAACAACAACAACAACAACAGCAAAAACCTACTAGACGCTATTGTTGCATGTTGTTACACGGAGATTGAATTTAGACAAAAAAGAAGCCTGCTGAAGTTGTCACCCGATGCCTGCAGGGGACAACCATCCTTGTGACGGCTGACCAACCTGTCCTGGTTTGCCTGGGACTCGCCCAGTTGTCGCCCTGAGGTTCTAAGACCCTGGCGCCCAGGATGGCTGGTCACCATTCACGTAAGACTCTCAGACAGATTTCTTTCATGGGAAATCCGGGATCCAGTTGAAAGGCAAAAAGCTTGAAATGGAAATGCTTTCGGGAGCTTTCGCACATACACAATAGGCAAAGACCCCCGCTGGAAAACTTTAAAGGGAAAAATTGCAAGAGAATATTTCATAGCCCTTTTTTGGATTAAGCTCAGGCGAGCCTAAATCTGCCTTCCGGTTAAGAGTCCCAACCCAACAGATGAGAAAAAGGCTTATTCACAGGCGTGGCAGGTGGTTTTTCGTACAAGTTTATACATCCTCTGGATATGATAAATGCCGGATGTTAGGATGAAACACAGCCCAACCTTATTACTCAAAAGTGACAGAGTTTATAATTACTTCCTGGGTCACTGTGAAGAGAACACGTGACTTGGAACGAGCCGTGAGCCTATAAAAAAAAAAAAAAATTACTAGTCAGGACTGCTCTGGAAACAGCCAGGAATAAAAAGAGAGAACAATATTGTCAGCACGCTTGTGCATCATTATCATTCATTAAAATCTTTATAGGACTGCAAACTCAAAACTCAAAAGGCTATTTTCTCTTAGGAACTGGCCTCGAGAGGAGCTACCCCACTCGAGGGTTTTCCATTTGTACTTTATAAAACCAGGAACCCTTGTTAAAACATAAATATTAAAAAGCAGATCTAATAGCTTAAAAGAGGACGTCATTGAGTAAAACAAAGGCAAGGAGATAATCTGGAATCTTCTGCAATTTTTTTTTTTCATTGTTACCAATTTGTTCCAGTTCTAATCCTGTTTGGAGCTGTGCTCATATCTTTAGGACTCATCCTACTCGGGTCCTAAAAGCACCTTTTCTTCTGGGCGTCAAAAGCTCTTGCGTCTTTTGAAACCACGGCTATGGGCACTTCTCTTTGGAATCTACTTCGGCAGAATCAGGGCCGCTGGGGAATAATCACGCCTTTCTCTGTGTGGATCTACCTACCCCTTCCGTGGTATGAGGTCAAGGGGAAAGAGGGAAGACCCATTTCAGTAGTGGCTCGATATCTCGATTCTACAAGAAACCCGGCAATGAGTGTCTTTCCCTAAGTGGAAACTTTCCTTTGTTGTAAGGGGAGGGGGGGGGGCGTTAGAGCCCCAAACCGGGAGAGTTCAGAATGGTTCAGGGGATCCTAAGTGAGGAAACAATGACCAGGGTCCATTTGGGCGCACCGAGGATGGCCATGGAAGGTCTGAGCAGTGGCAGTTGAAGGCAGCGTTAAAATATTGCCTCCCCAACTCTCTCCCAAGGTATATAAATGTGTATTCGACTCCAAATCCATGGGGCGGGCGCCTGGGTGGCTCGGTTGGTTGAGCGTCCAACTTCGGCTCAGGTCATGATCTCACGGTTCGGGAGTTCAAGCCCCACGTCGGGCTCTGGGCTGACAGCTCAGAGCCTGGAGCCTGCTTCGGATTCTCTCTTCCTTTCTCTCTGCCCCTCCCCCGCTCACACTCTGCCTCTATGTCAAAAATAAAGAAACATTAAAAAAAAAAAAAAACACAAATACAAAGCGTGACGTGTGTACAATGGCCCAACTGTCCCTGCCCCCACCCCCACCTCCGTGCCTTCCGCTGCCCCCCTGGGTCCAATCCCTGGATTCAGTATTTTTCACAGGAGGGTGCATTCCGTGGCCCCCTGCTACTCTCTGTTAGCAGGGTCCATCCCCCTGCGCTGGGCTCCCAGGTCATGCGGGACCACAGGCCCTCTTTTTTGTATGGTCTCCTTAGACTAGTTATTAAGCCGTAGTCTCTCGGCACGAGCCCTGCTTTCTTTTTTTTTCCTTTTTATACGTTCACTTATTTACTCTGAGAGAGAGAGCGCACGGGAGGGACAGAGAGAGAGGGAGAGAAAGAGAGAGAACCCCAAGCAGGCTGGGCACTGTCGCAGCACGGAGCCGACACGGGGCTTAAAGTCACGAACCATGAGATCACGACCTGAGCCCGAATCAGAGGTCGGCCACTTAACCGACTGAGCCACCCAGGCGCCCCGCAAGCCCTGCTTTCTGTACTCTGCCCTCTGGTGCTGGGGCTGGGACTCTGCGAGCCCCACTGCCCCTTTGCCACCTGTCTCATGGCTTGGCCAATCCAGGGAGGGGTGCCGGCTCGAGGGAGACGCACGAAGGACGGAGGACGGGCCTCTGCTCACAGATTTGGGGTTCTGAGAGCCCCAACTTCTACTTGTTCCCACGGGCCTAGGAGTGACCACTGCTTCGAGCAGCAGTGACGACTTCTGTGACACGGCGGTCTTCCTTCCGCGACTTCCCAGTCCGCCAATATCTACCTAACTGACTATATGAAATTCTCTCTGTTCAAATAACTGGTGTATTTCCTCCTTATTTAGTGGCTTCTTTTTTTTTTTTTAAGTGATTTTATTTACTTATTTTTTTAGTGATCTCTACACCCAACGGGGGACTTGAACTCGCGATCCCGAGATCAAGAGTCATTTGTTCTTCAGACTGAGCCGGCCAGGTCTCCCCTTTTACTTGCATCTTGGCAAAGACTCTTCTCTGTCGGCTTCTAAGGTTCTGATTTCTCAAACACGGCACATGTCAGTAGAAGGGAGCCTGGAAACGTCCCTTCCAACTTATCCGGGGCTTACTGTCCCCTCACTGGGGTCTCTGGGCTTATATAAAGTGGTCCCCAAAGGGGGCTCCTCCTTGTCAGATCTGTTTTACCCCCCACCCCCACCCCCTGCACCATATACACATCCTTATTGCAGCTTTGTACCCACTGTGCAGATTGGCCACACACGGAGGGTTCTATCTTTACTCAGAAAAAAATCAGCCTGCCTGCTAGGGAACCACAGCAAACAGCCTGGATTCTAGGGCATTCTTATCATTGATTCCATCCTTAGCAGAACGTCCTGTATCTAATTCAGGGTCAGTCTGCTTTCCATTCTATTTGGGAGAGCTGGCCCCTCCCCAGAAGGCCACGTACTAGGTGATCAGAGGGTTTCTGGAAAAGCCCTAAGACGCCTCATTTTAGGTTCATGAGTCACTTCCTAGATACACTTAAAGTCTATAAAATGGGCCTTAAAAATTATCTGCCATCTATTCCAACCTTTCATTTTTAAGAAGGATCTATACAGTCTATATTTTTTAATGACAATTTGGGGAAATAAAAAAAAAATTGTTTGAATAGATAATACAAAGAATACTAATGTTCCTTTGCCTGATGCTGGTAAAGCAGGCAAGGTGTTCAAAGGAAATCTTATAAAATACATTTAGATTTCATTTTGATCTTTAAAACAATTTTTTGATGTTTATTTTTGAGAGAGAGAGAGAGAGAGCGCATGAACGGGGAGGGGGCAAAGAGACAGGGAGACACAGAATCCGAAGCCGGCTCCGGGCTCTGAGCTGTCCACACAGAGTATGGCGTGGGGCTCGAACCCACGAACCACAAGATCATGACCTGAGCTGAAGTTAGAGGTTTAACAGACTGAACCACCCAGGCGCCCCAGATTTCATTTGGATCTTCAAGCCACGCATGAGGCTACGATCTCCACAGATGCCAGGTTTGGGAACATGTCGATTTTATGGAACAGCACTAAAGCAATTTTCCTGTGATTATTCATCAGCTGCCATTCCTGAAAATTGTAATTGCAGTGAAATAGAATGTTCTCAAATCATGATGAGGGGAGGCAATGTTCTGTGATCTGGAGCATGCAATGCCAGCGAGAAATGCAGCATATAATCTGAATATCTTGAATATAAAATGAAAATATTGCTAGGGCGCATGAGGCCAACATTCTTCAGTTATTCAAAAACAGTTTACAATATTTTGGTCCTTTGAACACCAATGGTCACATTCTGATGGGATCCCATGTAATCTTCCGCGTGTTCTAGTTTGCATATTTGATTATGACATTCCCACCACTATGGAAACAATCATGCTTATGTGCATTTAAAAAGCACTCTTAACAATGAACTCTTTCTTTTCCCCATAAATGCACAACAACAGCCCAAGCTGAAAAACAGGGATGGGTCTCTGTGTAATGTTTGAATGTCTTCGTTCCATTCACAGTGTTAGTGCTACGGTTATCTGTTAGTTTGGTATTGTTACGTGACAAACAACCCCAAACCATAGTAGTTGAAGCCAGCCAACATTTATTATGTCACCACTTCTGGGGAGCAGGAATTCAACAGCATCTCAGCTGGGTGATGGCTCTCGGGCTCTTTTGGGCTTGCGGTCAAGCTGTCGACCAGCAGCAGTCACCTGAGCATGTGAGCGGGGCTGGAAGAACCAACTTGCAGGCTCCCCCACGGGGTTATTGGCATGCCCCTGTTCCAGTGGGCTGATGGCTTCAGGTCCTCCACAGGACTAACCAAAACACAACAGTTTGTTTCCCTTAGAACAAGCCATCTTTGAGACCCTTCTTGCCATTCTTTTGGGTATATACCCAGAAGTGGAATCGTCGTACTCTGTCGTGGGGGGTCCCACCATCTTACAATCTCGTCAACAGTACACCAGGGTCTCAATCACTCACATTTTCACCAATACTTGTTTTCTTTTTTCTATTCTATTCTATTCTTTCCTTTCCTTTCCTTTCCTTTCCTTTCCTTTCCTTTCTTTCCTTTCCTTCAGCCATCGTAATGGGTATGAAGCAGTTGTATCTCATTGGGGTTGTTGACGTGCATTTCTCTAATGATGAGTGACGTTGAGCATCTTTTCATACGCTTATTGGCCATTTGTAGAAATGTCTGTTCCAGAATTTTGGCCGTTTTTAAATCATGTTATTTGTGAGTTGTTATTGAGTTGTAGGGGTTCTGTGCTCTAATTATTCACCCTTTATCAGGTAGATGATCTACAAAGATTTTCTCCCATCCCATGGGTTGCGTTTTTAGGTTTTTTTGTTAACTTTTGAGTTAGTTTTTGTTGATGATGTCCTTTGATACACAAACTTTGTATTTGTTTGCTTGTCGATGTCTGGTCTTATTTATTTGTTGCTCTTAGAAAATCTCATTTTTGACTGGACTCAGACCTGGAGGTAGTTCTCGAGAGACGAGGGGCGCCTGGGTGGTTCGGTCGGTTGAGCATCCAATGTCGACTCAGGTCACAGGCTCACGGTTCGTGGGTTCGAGCCCCGTGTTGGGCCTGTGTGCTGACAGCTCAGAGCCTGGAGCCTGCTTCGGACTCTCACTCTGTCTCTCAAAAATGAATGAATGTTAAAAAACATTAAAAAAAAAAAAAAGAAGAAGAAGAAGTTCCTTCCCAAGACTCAAAGGACAGTCTCCGTCTCTTGGCAATCTGTTCCTGGCGTTTTTCTTTGGCCTCCTTCATTCTCTTGGCCAAAAGTTTAGCGTGCTCTGCAGTCTCTTCCTTATTTTTCTTAGTATGCTGTTTCTTCAGAGTGATACGCCGACGTGTCTGTTGGAAGACACGTGGAGGAAAGAGATGCTGAATCTCGGGCGCTTTGGTTCTAGGTTTCTTCCCTTCTTTGTTTAGGGGCTTTTTCACAACGTATCGGCAGACACCATCTTCTTTAGAGAGACTGAAAAGTCTGAGGATTACACTAGCTCTTTGGGGCCCCAGGCGACGAGGCACGGTAGTACTAGTGAGTCCGAGAATATCCTTCTCCCCCGCTTTCTTTCTTTTTTTCCACAATGACCAAGTTGAGAACACTGAGATTGGCATCCCCAATGCATCCCCGGGGCAGATTTGTGCTTTCTTTCTCCAGTCCTCCTTGGTCTGGACTGGAGATGCCCCGACTCAGGTGCAGGCAGACACGGCCACGGGTCAAGACACCCTGCTTCATGGGGAAGCCTTATTTGTCATCGTCACCACTGATTCGGACCACGTAACCCTTCCATTTTTTACTCAGAGCATCCACAGCGACTTCTGTAGCCATATGCTTCTCACCAAAAGGTACGAAGTTTGCGTTCATCATTCACTCCAATGAGTTTCTGGCAACCGGTAGCTGGGAAGGAGATGTTCAGCTTCATCCTAAAGCTGCCTACCGCCTCCAAGGCGCCATGAGAAAGAGTAATACACAAAGTTTGAGAGAATCCCATTTGTCCGTTATGACTTTTGTTTTCTGTACTTTTGGTGTCATTTCCAAGCAATCATTGTCAAATCCAAAGTCACGAAGCTCTTCCTTTATGTTTTTGTCGGGGAGGAAGACGGTCCTCTGCCCTCCCAGGTCTTCTAGCTGGGCTTAGAATCAAATTGATATGAGACAGATTAATGGGAGAAGCTCAAATTTAATAGCATATGTACAGGGAGTCCACAGGGACAGGAGATTCCAAAGACAATGAGGCAACACGAAGCTCATATGAGCTAAGGAAAAACACGGGGGCCTGAGGACACGAAGGGAAGAAATCTCATTAGCAAGAAGGTGAAAGATGTTTGGCAAAATAAAGTTGCCCTATTGTGCATATGAGTCTCTTAGGTAAAGGGGAGTCTGTTAATAGCTGTCTTCCTGGTACGGGCTCTCCTTTCCACGGGCAGCGTGGGCAGTTATGGGGGAGGCAGAGAGCTTTTCCTGCGTCTGCTGGGTTTCGATTACTTTTAAGTAAAAATAATCTTTAGGCCAAAGTGGCACATTTTGGGGCATCTCATCCTGTACCCCCTTAGTTAATTTTTGTATATGGTATAAGAGAAAGGTTCAATTTCCCTCTTTTGCATGTGGATATCCAGTTTTGCCAACATTATTAGTTGAAAAGACTAGCCTTTCCCCATCAAATGGTCTTGGACCTATGTGGAAGACCATTTGACCATACAGATGAGGGTTTATCTGGGGGGCTCTCTATCCTCTTCCATTGGTCTACAAGTCTGTCTTTATGCCAGTACCACCCTGTTTTGATTACGATAGCTTTAAAATATGCTTTGAAATCACCAAGTGTGGGACCTCCAACTTTATTCAGCTTTTTCAAGATTGTTTGGACTATGTGGGGTCCCTTGAGATGTCACATGAATTTTAGGATGGATATTTTTTTTTCTGCAAAAAGTACAACTGGGATTTTGATAGGGCTTGTATTGAATTTGTAGATCGCTTTTCATTCGTATTGATATCTTAATAATATTAAGTTTTCTGATCCATGAGCACAGATGTCTTTCCATTTATTCAAGTCTTTAATTTCTTTCAGCAATGTTTTGTAGCTTTCAGCGTATAAATCTTTCACCTCCTTGGTTAAGTTTATTCCTAAGTATTGTTTTTGATGCTATTGTAAATATTTTAAAATTTTCTTTTCAGATTGCTCATTGTCAGTGCATAGAAACACAGTTGGTCTTAGCACGTTCACTTTGTATCCTGCAACTTTGCTAAGTCATTTATTAGTTCTAAGACTGTTTATGGGGATCTTTTTAGTTTTCCTGTATAAGCTCATGTCCTCGGCAAACAAAGATAATTTTACTCCTTCCTGTCCAATTTGAATGCCTTTTCTTTCTTTCTCTTACCTGATCTCTCTGGTTGGGACTTCCAATATTATGTTGAATAGAAGTGACAAGAGCGGGCATTCTTCTCTCGTTCATGATCTTAGGGGAAATTTTTTGTCTTTTACTACCGAGTAAGATGTTAGCTATGGGATTTTCTTTTCTAATTTTTTTTTAATGTTTATTCATTTTTGAGAGAGAGAGCATAGGGGAGGGGCAGAAAGAGAGGGAGACACAGAGTCCAAAGCAGGCTCCAGGCTCTGACTGTCAGCACAGAGCCTGACACGGGGCTCGAACCCACAAACTGTGAGATCAGGACCTGAGCTGAAGTCGGACACTTAACTGACTGAGCCCTCCAGGCGCCCCAGCTATGGGATTTTCATATGTGGTTTTTATTATGTGGATGTACTTTCCTTCTACTCTTGGTATGTTGACTGTTTTTTATCATGAAAGGGTGTTGGATCTTGCCAAATGCTTTTCCTGCATCGATTGAAAGGATCGTGTGGCTTTTGTCCCACATTCTATTAATTCTCATATGCTGAACCACTCTTATATTCGAGGAACAAATCCCACTTGGTCGTGGAATATAATCCTTTCGATATGCTCTTAAACTGGGTTTGCTGGTATTTTGTTGAAGATTTTTGAGTATGATATCATCTTAAGTAATTAATTTGCAATGATCCCATTTCTAAATAAGGGCACATTCAGCCACCACGAGCTGTGACTTCAACATCTCAAACCCTTATGATTTCTGCCCCAAGTGCCCACACGCTTTATTTATTTTGAGTTCTGCGGTTCCAGAGAATTGCTTTTCATTGTTTACAGAGGCCCTTTGAATACAAACCATTTGTATCATTCCCTTGATTCCCACCCCCACCCCCTGCTGTGGAAACCAGCCACTTTTGTACAGTGAGCTCATTTTTAATTCAAGAAAAAACAAAAATAAATGATTGGCATGTAGGTCAGTTTCCTAGTTCTGTCTCAGTTCGAAAACAAAGGATCAGGGCCCAGCTAGCATAGCGTAGTTCGGCTCTTCCTTAATACGGCCCTCTTACATCAGCGCATGTGCATTTCACCTGGCTCTTTCCTTGTGACCCAGCGATAATAAATTTCCCAAGGTCTGACTCAGGCTAAGTAAAAAGTCCAAATTTCTCACGTCTTGGGTGAATCTTTTTTTTTTTTTTTTTTTTTTTACTTTGGGTACTTCATTTATTTTATTTAATATGAAATTTATTGTCAAATTGGTTTCCATACAACACCCAGTGCTCATCCCAACAGGTGCCCTCCTCAATGCCCGTCATCCACCCTCCCCGCCCTCCCACCCCCCATCAACCCCCAGTTTATTCTCAGTTTTTAAGTCTCTTATGGTTTGGCTCCCTCCCTCTCTAACTTTTTTTTTCCTTCCCCTCCCCTACGGTCTTCTGTTAAGTTGCTCAGGATCCACATACGAGTGAAAACATACGGTATCTTTCTCTGTGTGACTTATTTCACTTAGCGTAACACTCTCCAGTTCCATCCATGTTGCTACAAAAGGCCAGATTTCATTCTTTCTCATTGCCAACTAGTATTCCATTGTGTATATAAACAACAATTTCTTTATCCATTCATCACTTGATGGACATTTAGGCTCTTTCCATAATTTGGCTATTGTTGAGAGTGCTGCTATACACATTGGGGTACAAGTGCCCCTATGCCTCAGCACTCCTGTATCCCTGGGGTAAATTCCTAGCAGTGCTACTGCTGGGTCATAGGGTAGGTCTATTTTTAATTTTCTGAGGAACCTCCACACTGCTTTCCAGAGTGGCTGCACCAGTTTGCATTCCCACCAACAGTGCAAGAGGGTTCCCGTTTCTCCACATCCTCGCCAGCATCTATAGTCTCCTGATTTGTTCATTTTGGCCACTCTGACCGGCGTGAGGTGATATCTGAGTGTGGTTTTGATTTGTATTTCCCTGATGAGGAGTGACGTTGAGCATCTTTTCATGTGCCTGCAGGCCATCCGGGTGTCTTCTTGAGAGAAGGGTCTATTCATGTCCTCTGCCCATTTCTTCACTGGATTATTTGGTTTTCGGGGGTGGACTTTGGTGAGTTCATTATAGATTTTGGATACTAGCCCTTTGTCTGATGTGTCATTTGCAAATATCTTTTCCCATTCCGTCAGTTGCCTTTTAGGATGAATCTTATTTGACACTTTGGAGAATCTTCTGACCTCACTAAACCAGACGGCTTTCTCTACGGAGACATGTATTGTTAAAAATGAACTTCGTATGGTTTTTTAAGAGACTGTGTTTTTCTGCCAGCCTGAGATTACTGGGAGATGTTAGGCATATTGTTGAGACTAGGGTATAAAATCTCTCAAAGCACTCAAGAAATATAAAGGGTCTCTCGTCACTTTGTGGTGCCTTTCTCTTCAGGAAATATCTCTGGTGGTCTGACCTCCCTCTCATGCCGTCCTGGAGCTCTGACCAGTGTCCTACACCTTGCAGACCATCGTCCTTCACCTCACCAGTTGAGAGCCTTTACTCAAAGCTTCAACACGTGGGGAAGAAATTTTCCACTGTGGGAACATTTTCATTTTTCAAATTAAAATCGCAGCACAGCCCTACGGTTAGAAGAGTGGCATTTCTAACTAAGGTGACACCAGGTCACACGCACACTAGAGATGAAATCATTTCTGCTGTTGGCTGCACTTGACAGACTGAGCAAGATCCTTCTGAAAAAGTAGGCATTGGCTCCTAGCATCTGTCCATGTTCCTGTATTCTTGCAAAACATTCATATCCCACTTTCTTCCGGGAGATTAGGAAGTAACAGGATGACTTTTACAAAATCAAATATCAGATGTTCTTACGCATCAGGAAGAAAGTTAGAATGTTTCTTCCAGCTCACGCTGGCCCATAAGATCTAACTGTTCAAAACTCAGGGATGTTGTGAGTTGACTGAAATCACGTTGGTAGCTTGAAATCAGCCCTGGTGAAGATATGTACACCATGGAAATCAGCCAACACAGAGAAAGGAGCGATCGCACTCCTGGCAGAAACTTCAAGAACATGCTGGACTTGGAGCTAGGCCTCGAAGTACAGGGAGGAAAGGAGGTCGAGCAGGCGAGCAGAGTGAAGGTCATGGAAAAGAAGCGGTAAGTAGACAGAAGGAAATCTGCGGATAAGAACAGCTTGCGCGGAATGAGAGACTGGGGTGATGGAGGGTGCCCTGCAACTGCGCGGCCCAGGACCGTCTGCGAAGACTTTATATACGTTGCCTCGTTCTTTCCGTCAAGCCTGAGAGGTGAGGCTCCGAGAACTAGGGTGACACAGCTGGATGAGCCCGTGTTTGGAACCCAAACCCAGTCTTGCATCGCTTGCCCAGCGTTCTTCCCACGGTCCCATGTTGATTCTACTCGTCTCCGTTATAAGGCATGTAACACAGAGAAACAGGGACGAAAAAGGATTTTAAACAAGGCATAATGTAGTACACCCCAGCTGGCTTTAAACGGGCAACTGTGCTGTCCTGGGTGGCCTTGAATGGCAGTAAAGTCTAACTTCTAAGTAGAATCGCTTTCAAGAGTTCAGATACAATTTCTCTGCAAGGCGTCCAACATACCCAACCCACAGCTTTATTGTACTCAGTGCTGACTCTTAAAACAGGAAACAGAATTATAATCAGAGCTCAGTTTCTAAGAAAAAGAACGCCCAGAACGAGGAAAAAATAGTGCTATCTAAACCACGAGGGTTAGAGTCTTAGGGCCTCTGAGAGTCAACATTTCTAAAAGAAATATTTTTGTTCTCTTCCCCATACCAGACACGAACCCTCAAAAGGGATAAACAAGAATTAAACTTTCAAGTTGAAAACTTTCCACTAACCTGAATCCCACAAACAGTGTTGAGCGAAAGAAGCCAGGCGTGAATGCAATACTTGACGATTGCATTTCCATCCAGTATGAAAAGCAGGGAAAACTGACCTGTGCTGTTAGAAGTCAGCCCTGTGGTCGCTCTCGGTAGGTTGGGGGGTATAGGGCCAGGAAGGGGGTCACAAGAGAGCTTCTGGGGTATAGGTGACAGTTTCTCCACTGGGTACCCTTTACGCAGGTATGTTCACTTTGTAAAAAAAAAAATTCATCAAGCTTCCACCTATCACGGGCACATTCTTCCTGATGTGTGGCATGCTTTAATAACAAGGTACTTAAATATTTCCTGCAATGAACATGAAATAGGCTAGAGCCAGGATTACCGTACTTTACGAAACAAGTAGTGTTTGATGCTAGGAAAACGCTCAACGATAAGAGAGCGGAGTACTGGAATTCTGGCCCCAGCAGATGTCGGGGGGCAGGGGGGGAAGCAGTTGAAGGAGGTTCTGCGGGAAGAGAGCCATGCACACGGGAGCAATGGTACATCCCAGCCTTCCACACGGGCGCCAGAATGTCGCGGAAGGATACTCCAGAGGATTACAGGCACAGTAGGGGGCCCGCGATGGCATATCATGTCTGATATTAAACTGTAACAGATAATATCAGGATCTGGCCCGCTCTGGGGCCATTTTCCCATTATTCAGCTGATTGGTTGCCCCTTAACGTATTAATGCAGAAGGAAATGGTCCCAGATAAAAACAGCAAAGGCCCTTCTCTTACAGGCAAAGTAAAATGTTCAAGCTTTAGTCCCTCAGTGAACAGGCTACGATTTAAAAAGCAGGGTGGAGGGCCCCTTTCATTTCACGCACTGACTCCTCTTCCTAACCTGAGCGAATACTCAAGCTCATGGCATTTTTTTTTTTTTTTTTTTTTTTTTACCAGAAAGAGGTTTATAATTTAAGAGACATACTATGTCATCATCTCCCTTCTAGGTTTGCTAAGCCTTTACTTGTACCAAGTTAGATCATCAGAAAGTGCTTTTTTTTTTTTTTTCTTAAGTTCATTCATCTGTTTATTTTGAAAGAGAGAAAGTGCAAGCGGGAGAAGGGCAGAGAGCGAGAAGGAGAGAGAGAGAATCACAGGCAGGCTCCCCACTGGCACCGTGGGGCATGAACCCATGCACCGTGAGATCATGACCTGAGCCAAAGTCAAAGATGCTTAACCCACGGAGCCATCCAGTCGCCCTGATCCTCAGAAAGTTCTGTACCATGTTAGGTTAGTTTCTTACCTCTCTGGAGCAGGTGTCTGATTTTTCTTTTTTTTTTTTTTTTTCTGTGCTATGGAGCCCGACGGTGGTCTGGTGAAGTCTATAGGACCTTGCCCTGAGTGAGTATTTAAATGCATGAACAAAACACATGGAGTGTTACAAAGAAACCACTTACTCTGAAATTCAGTTATCAAGATATTTCAATATAGCAACATGTATGCTTCTTAATTAAAGCATTACAAACAAGAGCTGCCTGCGTTCTAATAGCAATTGTACTTTCAAAGTAAGAATGAGGGGCGTCTGGGTGGCTCAGTCGGTTAAGCGTCTGACTTCGGCTCAGGTCACAATCTCACAGTCCATGAGTTCGAGCCTCGAGTCAGGCTCTGTGCTGACAGCTCGGAGCCTGGAGCCTGCTTCGGACTCTGTGTTTCCCTCTCTCTCTCTGCCCCTCCCCCACTCGGACTCTGTCTTTCTCTCAAAAATAAATAAACATTAAAAAAAGAAGAAGAAAATATCTATAAAGGCACCTGGGTGGCTCAGTCGGTTGAACATCTGACTCTTGATTTCAGCTCAGGTCATGGTCTCATAGTTCATGAGACCAAGTGCCACGTCGGGCTCTGTGCTGACAGCACAGAACCTGCTTGGTATTTTCTCTCTCTCTTCGCTCCTCCCTCCATCCCCCCAAATAAATAAATAAACATTAAAAAAGAAGAAAAGAAAATATCCATGATATTGCTTAACAATCTCCATTTTAGAACCTGTTCTTGGCCAATATTCATGCTAAGTAGCCATTTGACCATAACATTCTTGATTTTTTTGTAAAACTATTTAAATCATCGCGTAACGTGTCATGCAAGGACTCCCGAATAAAGGATTTAGATTTTAGCATTAAGAGAAACTGCCTCTGGAAACTAAGAAGCTTCACGCGAAACTGTCCTGCTTACGTTTTCGGCCACGTTAAATTTTCTTTTTTTTAAGAGTAACTGTATTAACCTTTGTAGCTCGCGTATTCAACTTCTCTGCTGCTTTACAATTTTCGTTTACGGCTCCTATTATACACAGCCAATCTCGTGTGTGTGTTTATTGGAAATAAGGGTGTGCGTGCGTGTGTTTTGAGAGGTGTGGCATAAATACAAAAATACGAGTCATTGTTCCATCGCACCCGGGGCTGCCGAGCCACCGTGAGGATCTCAGTCTTGATCTCCGGACCCTGTGACCTTTCCTAGCCCCCCAGTACCTGCTTACTGCTTCATTGTGTATTGACAAAACCAGTCAACGCATTAGACACTAAAGCCCGGAAAGACAAGGGTGGAAGGTTTTATTTCTGGGGACAGATGAAAATGACATCTTTTCCGAAGGAGGTTCGGAGCTAAAAGCACACGTGAGCAGCCAGGCAGAAAGAATAGAATCTTCTAAGGATAATGCGTGCATCAAACCTCACATCACTCAGGTGTGGAAAGAAAATTTCGTTTATGCTCTCCTTGCTAAAGAAAGGCTGAAATGGCCTTCAGGTACAGCAGTTTGACTTTTTATCTAATCTGTCCATCACATGAGGGTTTGAAGGTGCCTTGTGACAATTCTGAGGCGTTAGAATGGTGGGTAGTTTAGGAAAAGACCAACTCCCCTGCTCAAGGGAGCGCCAGTGAGTTTCTCTCTTCTCTCTGGAACATTCTGGAGATTTAAAGTTTCATGTGGATAGGGAGCACCTGGGTGGCTCAGTCGGTTAAGCGTCGGACTCCTGGTTTCGGCTGAGGTCATCATCTCACAGTTGGTGAGTTTGAGCCCAGCGTCGGGCTCTGGGCTGACAGTGCGGGCCCTGCTTGGGATTTTCTCTCTCCCTCTCTCTCTGCCCCTCCCCTGCTCACATTCTGTCTCTCTCTGTCTCTCAAAACAAATAAGTAGGCTTAAAAAACAGTTATATATCTCTCTCTATATATATATCTACATACGGATATAGATATATGAAGCGTATCTTTTATGTTACTAAATTAATCAGTAGTAAGGCCATGCATGATAAATATAGATGGTTGAGGGGCACCTGGGTGGCTCAGTCAGTTAAGCATCTGACTCGTGATTTTCGCTCAGGTCATGATCTCATGATTCTTGGGATCAAGCCCCGGGTCAGGCTCCACACTCACAGCATGGAGCCTGCCTGGGATTCTCCCTCTCCCCATCTGTCTGCCCCTCCTCTGCTCATGCTCTCTCGCTCTCTCCCTCAAAGTCATTTAAAAAAAAAATTTTTTTTAATTTGATGTGGATAATTCTATCCTCGGTTCCAATTAGCTGTTTTCCACCAACTCTATTTCCTTCAAATATACACATACGTACCACAAATTGGATTCTTCCAGGATCTTCCAGGATCTGAACACTTGGATGAATTCATGATCAGGAAGAAGAGTTTACCTTGAGGTTGGGGGAATTGGGGGGGGGGGGGCGGGGAGGGGAGGGGAGGGGAAGCCAGCGCAAGCTCTTTGTCAATGTCACGTTTTCAAATATTTGCAAACCCTGGTAAATAACAACCATAAGGTTTAGAACTAATTCGCACTGTCGTTGACTATGGGTTTGTTGTTATGTGAGAGAGAGAGTGGTTTCCAGCAGACATAGGAATTGCCTTTGGAAAAATATTCCAATGCAGAATAGCACTGGGTAGGCTGGAGCCCCACATGCCTGTGTCCTGTCATCAGAGGACACGGCAGAGGGTCCAGAGTTCATCTCGGGTGATGCCATGAGATGTCTTCGTGTTCTAATCTTTCCACCCCCGTTTAAACGTGATTTTTTTTTTTTCTTATATTGATTTCAATTTTAAAATTCCAGGCTTAGGGAGAAAAAATTAGAAGAGTGATATATTCATTATTTTTAAAGATGTTAAAGTGACAGAAGAAGTCTTATCGTTCTGATTTACGAAGTTCCATGTACTGCCTGCGTGATATATAACAAATCTACTGGCTGGGTTGGAAAGGGGCCTCACACGACAGCCAGGGAGAGGATAAGCAGGGCACAATAATTTTCTTCGTCCTTATTTAGCAAATGCCTTGGGTGTAATTTTCTTCTCTGTTCCGCTTGAGAGTGACTCCAATTTGGAAGCAAGGCCATCCTTAAATATGTTCTCCATTCCTCTGCCTCTATGAAAGGGACAGCGACAATACATGACTCCTCCCTAGAGGCAGGACCATCCTTAATTGTTCGCTCCAGTCTTCTACCGCCACACTTGAAGCAGAAGCATGGGTCATGCCACATGGGCTTCTTGGGTAACCATCAGGGCCTAAACACTTTTAAATCCGCATGTCCACTCTGGTCAGGCAGCAAGGGCGCGGGATGACCTTCACAGACTTTAAAATGGTCTTCCCTTGGGGCCAAGGATGAAGAAAGCTGTTAAGAGTTCCCTGGAGGGGCGCCTGGGTGGCTCAGTCGGTTGAGCGTCCGACTTCGGCTCAGGTCACGATCTCGCGGTTCTTGAGTTCGAGCCCCGCGTCGGGCTCTGGGCTGATGGCTCAGAGCCTGGAGCCTGCTTCGGATTCTGTGTCTCCCTCTCTCTCTGCCCCTCCCCCGTTCATGCTCTGTCTCTCTCTGTCCCCAAAATAAATAAACGTTAAAAAAAAAAAAAAAGAGTTCCCTGGAGAAGTTCATGACTTGAGGGTAGACATCTTAACACTTTCGTCAACAAAGACACCGGGAGTTGCCTGTGCCCCGTGCACCCCACAGATCTCTGGGCTCCCGTGACATTTGTGCCCGTACAGTTGTCACGTTTTCAGCTCGGCAGGATTAACCAATATAGACACAAACCCGTCGTACTATCCTTTGTTTCTGTACAAGACAGCGTTTTTACAGGACTTTCCTCCTTGTGAGAGCGAAACCTGGTATAAAAGCGCGCAGGGGGGGTTGGATTATTTAGACAAGTGGTCTCCCCATTTCTTCAGAAATGAAAAATCTCTCACTCAAAATGCAACACCTCTCCGCTGCCTATGAGGGAAACCCCAACCTTTGAGCCTGGACTTAACAGCTTCTGTGCTCTGGCTTCTGAGTCACGTCCCCCGCCCTGTCCCGTTACATGGCACACGACAGCGGGACTCATTGAGAGTAATGCCCTCAGAATGCCATTCTCTCCTTTGTTTGGACCCTCACGCATACCATTTCCCCACAATGACTTCCCTGATTTGTGTGCCTGGGAAACTCCCATTCATTCTTCAAATCTTAAGCTCCAAACCTTCATATCCTATCGTCCCAGGCCAACAAATCCTCTCCTCTATGCTCCAGATGCTTCTTCCACATCTGCCTGCAAAGGTTCTCAACCTTGGCTGCACGCCCTGGGCTCATTACATCACAATCTCCGGAAGTGAGACCCAGAGATCAGTATTTTTTTAATTTTTTTTTTTACAGTTTACTTATTGAAATTTGAGAGAGAGAGAGAGAGAGGGAGGGAGAGGGGGAGAGGGGCAGAGAAAGATGGAGGGAGAATCCCAAGCAGGCTCTGCACCATCAGCATGGGGCCCAACACGGGGCTCGAACCTGAGAACCATGAGGTCATGACCTAAGCCGACCTACCCAACCTCCTGAGCCGTCCAGGTGCCCTGAGACGTCAGTATTTTTTTTTAAACCTCTCCAAGCGATTCCAATGTTTGAGGGCCACTGGGGTTTTTTTCTTCCCAAATAGAAGACTCCAGACAAACACATAGAGCCTGAGCGGTAACTCTCCTCGAAATGTTTTTCGGTCACGAATGAATTCTTTACACAATAACCCTAGGAAGCAGCAAAAAATGCTTTGTCCAAATCGAACTGTTTGCATATTCTTATCGGCAAGTCTAATTGTCATATTTCGGAATATATCTGTCTTTTGCAAACCACATTCCCTCGCTTTTAGAGAAGGAAGGGGGCTGTCATTCCAAAACTGCTATTGTACAGTGTGGTTGGACACATCTCACTCATTTAGCACGATCAGAAAAAAAATGAAAGAGAAGATTAAGAAGTTAGTTCCTTTCAAAAACAATCGCCGTCTACAGTGGGGACACCGTGCGTAAGTGTCTGGTATTGTACCTGGTCCTTGACTTATGCTCAGTGATGGCGGCTGATATCATTATGTGCTTCCTCTTTGAGGAAAGGCTACCTTATATATATATATTATAAATATATATATATTATAAATTATATATTTATTTCTTAACATATATATATATATATATATATATATATAAACGTTTATTTATTACTGAGAGACAGAGACAGAGCATGAGCAGAGGAGGGGCAGAGAAAGGAGGAGACACAGAATCCAAAGCAGGATCCAGGCTCTGAGCTGTCAGGACAGAGCCCCATGCGAGGCTCGAACCCATCAACTGCGAGATCATGACCTCAGCCGAACTCCGACGCTTAACCAACTGAGCCACCCAGGCGCCCCTACCTTATATTATTTTTTAGTTTATTTATTCATTTTCAAAGAGAGAGGGAGAGAGAGAATCCCAAGCAGGCTCCTCACTGTCAGAGCACAGCCCGATGCAGGGCTCGAACTCATGAACTGTGAGATCGTGACCCGAGCCGAAATCAAGAGTCAGACGCTTAACTGACTGAGCCACCCCGGCACCCCAGGAAAGGTTGCCTTCATGACCCACCTCACACACACGAAGCCATCTGGCGATGACACTCCAAAAGGAAACAAGATATCTTGCCAAACGCTTCTTATCACTTAAGTACAGTCCATGAGATTTCCTGAGCGTTCATCGTAAACAGAGAGGCGTTCGCAGCTTTACGAAGTCATTGGATATGCCACTGCCAGGGAGGGAGAACTTCCTGTGCCCTTCCAGGTCCTTCTAGCCAGACCGAGAATCATACTGACATGAGACAGATTAACAGGAGACAATCACATTTAATTTCATACTCACGGGGAACCCACGCAGCCACGAAATGCCCAAGACAGGCAAAATGAAATACGTGTGTCATCCGAAGCTAAGGAAAGGAAGGAGGCGTGTAGGACTTCAAAGGGGAGGAATGAGCTTCACAGGACGATGGTGAAGAGTAAATGTTCGGGAAGCAAATGTTTGCGGGGCCGCTCAGAAGCAGTGGGACAGAGGGGACTTCGATCAAACAGGTCTTGCCAGCTTCATCCCGTCTATCGTACCTAGTTCCTATCATAGCGTAGCTACGGGGACAGGTCCCTTCCTGGAACAGGTCCTCTTTCAAAACTCTTTGTAGGCAGTAGAGAGAGAGGCAAAGATCCTTTCCTGAATCTGCTGGGCTCTGATGGCTTTTAACTCAAAATAATCTTTATGCCAAAGATAAAGCCCATCCTGGGGTGGCCTGGCCCTGGCCCCTACACTACCCATGACACAGAAAAAAAAGAAAAGTTCCGTTCCACGTTTTCTCCCTCCATTCAGCTACCGCTATGTAACGCCTGCTTCTCTACTCTTCTTTTTTCCCATAAAACGCTGGCTTGACATCTACCCCAAAAGCCTTCCAATTGGCTGTTCCAGGACTAGCCGGCTACGTCTCGGGGTTAATCACACAGCTCCGCGTCCACGCGGTCCCTTCTCTCCTGGGTTCTGTGCGTCCCCACCCCCGGCCGAGTCACTCCGACACGGTCACGTTAATTGCCGCCACCTGAATGACTGTCTTGGGGCAGGCTGCCTTTGTCAAGCAGTAAGCAACGTGTTTTTATGCCATAGCATTTTAGTATCCGCGGTACAAATCGCCTCTTGTGATGTTGCAGGCATAAATTAAAGGGAGAGCTTTCCACGTTATGATGACAGTACAAGCTGAATTAACTGCGACTCTCACCAAATAACTGTTGTCAGACACCGACCTCTGCGCCTCAGAGCCGAAAGATAACGCAAAAACGGAGTCTGGGATGTAGAGGAACGATGGCTTTATTGCTTGGCCGCGCAAGCAGGCTGTGGCCTTCAAATCCTGCAAGGCTTCCCGGAGGAAAGGGCCGAGTGGTTTACAGGGAGATACAGCATCTAGCCGGTTTCCACAGGAATTGCGTCTGTACCTCCTCAGTCGTTTTCAGGGTGCCACCGGGTTCTGGAAACAGAAGGGCTAAGAAGGCAGGAGAGGAGGCGTGCGGAAGAGAGGAAAAGGCTGCTTGAAAACTGGGCCTCACGGGAGCATTAGTGCAGCCATTTTGATTTTTGTTCAACTTTATGCTTGTAAGAGGTTTCACAAGTATACGGTTATTTACTTTTTACCCAACTCGGGATGAACTTAAAAAAAGCATTCTGTTTTCAGTCCTTAGTTTTACGCTTTAGTAAGCATCACACGCTCACTCAGTAATGTGTTCATTTTGACAATTAAGTGTTTTGTAGTACGGGTTCATAATTACAATCGTAACTTTTCATTGACTAGGCCTCCAGGAGTTGCTAAAGGAGACACCGAAAACCAGACCTTCCTGGCATAGACTGGCCAGATGTTGAATAAACCCCTCTCCTCTGCCTCATTGAGTGCCCACATTTCCCAGCTGCCCTTGAACTTGGGTGTGGCCATGTGCCTACATTCTAATCGATGAAATGCCGACAGAGGTATTGTGGATGAATTTCAGGCCTAGCCCATTCCAGTCCTTCTTTCCTATTACCCGTGACCTTGGAGGCCATATGTTGAAAACAGCAGAACCACAAGAGAGAAGAAAGCTGGGTACCAGAATTACCACTGGGAAGAGTGTCACCCACCTGTCAGGAATACCCTCTTTTGGGCCTTCCATGAAAAAGAAAGAAATTTCTCATTTTTCTAGGCCACTGAGATTTTGGATGCATGTGTTACAGCATAGTTTTACCTTAGGTAGTACACATTTATGCTCAAAAATACGCTCAAAAATAGTACATTCAAAACTAGTACACTCAAAAATAGTGTTATATTCCCCCTAATAACGGTAATATATTTTCATCGTTTACTATTGGAAAATACTCCACGTTGGCACATTAATGTCACCTGAAAGATGCTTTTAGAAGTAAATCTCTGATAATAACTTTGTCAGTCAGTCATAACATCCTTTCTTTTTCCTGAACATGGAAAGTAAAAACAAAACACAAAACACACGCAAAAAAAGACTCCCTCAGTTAAGATGTGTTATTCTAGGGGCCCCTGGGAGGCTCAGTCGGTTAAGCGTCTGCCTTTGGCTCAGGTCATGATCTCGCGGTCCGTGAGTTCGAGCCCCGCGTCGGGCTCTATGCTGACAGCCCAGAGCCTGGAGCCTGCTTCAGGTTCTGTGTCTCCCTCTCCCTCTGCCCCTCCCCTGCTCAGGCTCTGTCTGTCTATCTCTCTCTCTCTCTCTCTCAAAAATAAACATAGAAAAAAATTTTTTAAAGATGCTTTATTCTAATTAATGTCTCAGCAATGACAAAGGTTATGCTAATGATTCAACTAACTCACAGTGACTTAAGCAGCCTTGGGAATTACAATTTTCTCAGGCCCCCAAGACATGATGCACTATTTCAGTGACATTTCTGCTTTACAACTAGGATACAACTTTGGCTCTGCCCCAAATTCTCCCACCGTGTGTCGGTACGTGCGGAGGTGGAACCCATCATGCAGTCGAGGCTAGATATGTTAAATCATGGTTCGTAGGACACAAGGGTATGAAATGTTCGTGCCGTTATATGCAGAGCTTTATACCTTTTCAGGGTCGTGCTCTTGTCAGACAACTCGAGCGGTACTGTGCTTTCACTCAGGCAGCAAACATTCAGGAAGCACTGACCAAGAACTGTCTAGATGCTTGGGGCACGACGCTGAGTGAGCAGGAGCCTTGATGACGGAAGAGGTTTTAGGTCTGGGCAGAGGGCAACTAATTCCTGTGAGGAAGGGGATGAGAAGATCTTCAAAGACAAGGTTATACCTGATAGAAGTCTGGCAAGGATGAGCGAGAGCATAAGGATAAATGAAGGGAACGCATCCCACGTTGAGAGAACACCGGGGACCAAGACGGGAGATACGGAATGAGGCGAAACATTTGGGGAACGAGGAGTTCGTTTTGGCTGGCGTGCAGGGGAAACGTCGGGAGCACAGAATGGGGGCTTGGGGAGGTAGACTGGGGTCAAGTTAGGGAACCTTGAGTGACAGGCTATGCATCCGGAACATTTACTTTCTGTGTGCAAAGAGAGGTCAACACGCAGAGATAATAGCAGAGGGCACATGTTCAGCAGCGCAGTGGGTGACCTAATCATGTGAGGTTTAGGGAAAGTTTCTGGCACAGCATGGAGGATGGCCTAGAGTAGAGACGACATTCTGGAAGCACGGAGGCCGGCTAGGAGGCTGTTGGAGTACTAGAGTGGACGAGGCGCCTGATTCAGGAGAAGTTTCTGAGACAGAATCAGTAGGACTTGTTGGCCGTTTGGGGGCGTAGGGGCCAAGGGCAGGCTGACCCCAAATGTGCCACTTTGTATGCATGATGCATCAATACATTGATAATAACAAGAATACTGATTGTTCTAAGCAGAAGTTACTTAAGGGACAGTCTGCACAAAAAGGACACTCGGACCCTTCTCTGTCCCCCCTGAAAGCAGGAGCTAAGTCTCCCGTGCGAGAGGTCCCCTCCCATAGCAGGCAGTAAAGAGACATCCTTATCACCGGAGATGGGAAATTTAGAGCCCAGGAGGCTATATACAAACAACCTGTGGTGTCTCCTCCCAATTGGGTGGGGGCCCCCAAATATGGAGCGACCCGATCGGATGGAAGCCCACCGGAACAGATGGTGAAAGAATTCACCTGAGTCAGAACAGAGATAGAAGTTTATTGAATACACCACAAGGGAGTGGCTGGCGGGGACAGCCGAGGAGAGACTGTCTGTCCCGTTGCAGTGGCTGGGGGCCTTATTTAGATGGGGAGCGTGAGGGGGTATGGGAAACGTATGGAACTTTCCCTTTTTTGGTACCTGTGCCTGGTTGTAAGTAACCCATCGTTCAGCTAGGGCTTATGGATATTTTGAGGCGGGTCCCCTAATGGGCCTGTTTGTATCAGCTCGGCGGTGGGTGGTCGGTGGTCGCAGGTGGCCGTGGGCCCTTTCGTCTTCCTTTACATTCTGTTGCTCAAGCCTGTTGCCGAAAATCAGCCTCTGTGCAACCCTCGTTACTTTTTACTAATTTACTACCCCGGTCCCAATTCTGTTTAGAATTCCTTTTAATTGAAGCTCCCCAAATTCAGCTTTCTTTGCCCTGTCAATTCCGCGTACATTAATTGTCTCATTGTCTAAAGAGTATAAAAACTGCCTGCCTTGGTCATTCCTTTGGGTCTCAATGTCACGATCGGGCTTCTGTGCGCATGTAAGAAAATGGATTTTTTCCCCCTCCTGTTACTGTATCTCGTGTCAGTCTAATTCTGTCCAATTAGAGGACCTATGAAGAGTAGAGAAGAATGTTTCCTTCCCTGCGGGTATAACGGAGAAGAAGTTCAAGCCGCCTGAGGTTTCTAGCTGGGAACTCTGGGTGGATGGGGACACTCTTAGTTGAGAGAGGAAACTTAGAAAGAAAAGCCAAGCACAGGGTGAAGCTAAAGAGATTGGTTCCTTTATTTTTTTAAAAAACAAAATTTTTTAACGTTTATTTATTATTGAGAGACAGAGACAGAGTGTGAACAGGGGAGGGGCAGAGAGAGGGGGAGACCCGGAATCCAAAGCAGGCTCCAGGCTCCGAGCTGTCAGCACAGAGCCCAACGGCGGGGCTCGAACCCACCAACTGTGAGATCATGACCTGAGCCGAAGCCGGACGCTTCACCGACTGAGCCACCCAGGCGCCCCTAATGAGCCTGGTTCTTGACATGTGGTCGTAAAAGTGCCTGTGCAGTATCCAGGCAGAGCAGGAACTAAAAAACTACACGGTGCATTACAGTCTCAAAAATGTAATAGTTCATGTTAAATTGCAAAAGGAGGAAGGTGACTGACAGGGACGAAGCACGGAAGACACTGCCTCAACCCACTGATTAGTCAGCACCAAGGTCATGTCTCCTGATCCAACACGCTGATAAGGACACAACACCACTTATGAAATTCTCCTGCCAGAAATTTCCTAACCTCATTGTGGTCTTGAGAAAACATGAAACACCCCCCAACACGTTACTGAAAGAAAACCTCAGCTCCTTGCATTTTGATCCCAGACTTTCTAGTTGGGTTCTTTCCAGTTAGTCTCCTGGCTCAGGCAGAGCACCCTGAGGGCAGAGCATCCCCTGATGGGAACCGAAATTACCCGCTCAAGCAACAACCCCTGCCCTAAACCAGCAAGACCCCAAGTGATGGACCCCAAGACAACGATCAACTGGACCTTCACTGCCCACCTGCACCCGCCTTTGCCCCACACTTTCCTTATATAAACCCGGAAGTGTTTTCAGTCCTTTGGAGACAGCCTTTGAGACACTAGTCCGCTGTCTTCCCGGTGCTGGCCTCCCTGGAGTAAATCTCCCTCTTGTTTCGCTACCGCTCGATACTCTGCCTTTGGATTTTGTCAGCAGTGAGTGGCCGCACCTGGCCTGTCTGGGACCCCTGGAGCCGGGAGCTCTTGTCCCGCTGCATGCTGCCCTGTGTTCTTCAACAATGTCAATGCCATTCAAGACCAAAAAAAGCCTGGGCTGGGTCCTCTTGCCACTTCCCGTGCCTGCACGCACCCTGACTACGTGCACAACGTCTGGGCACCGCGCGACTAGACCTTGGGGCTCGTTGCTGGCCGATACTGTCTTCTTACTGTGCACCTGCAGGAACCCACCTGCCGGCCCACACGTGGTTGTGATGCAGTTTCGGGGTCTGGAGTGGTGGTGGGGTCTGGAGCCCATGGCCAAGAAAAAATTCTTGAGACGACTCCGGTACCAAAAGGTGATTTTATTAAAGCCCGGGGACGGGACCCGTGGACAGAAAGAGCGGCAGTGGGGTTGTGAGGAGTGAGTGGTTACGGAGTTGGGGGAGGTAAAGTCAAGGGGAAGTTTCCAGAGGGATTTTCGTACGCTAAAGAGGATTTACAGATTACAGGAGGACTTGCTATTGTCCGGCTAAGGTTGGTTTCCCTCAAGGAAGGCGTTAACATTAAGCCAGTAGGGGGTTCCAGAGAGATGTTCTACTCTCTATTTGCCTTGAGTATTTGTCAATGGGCTGTAGATGATATGGAAATGTAATTGTACCTGCCATTTCCTTCTTGCCTTTGTTCCCACATCACCATGGAGGGGAGGGTGATGTTGGGGGCTATGAGTTTCTAGAGCGTAGGCTATTGGTAAAAGTGTCTTTTTCTTGTAATTTGCTAAGACACTTGTAAACTGATGGAGACTCATGTCCTGTATGACTGTGATCTCTACCTGTTAACCATCGGTTTTCCGTCCTTTCCTCTGTTCTTGGGCAGCCAGGAGTGCCTGAGGAGTGTCCCACACATCCCACCAGGGGGCCGGGGGGCACTAGCTTGTGCTCTGCCCTCAGCCCACCTTATGCTCCCTCATCAGATGGAGATTGGACAAACAAACGTTCCATATCCAAAGACATTTGGTTGGGCCTCCCTGGCCCCACCCAACCGCATAAAATAGAGCCTCAAAAACTTTGCCTCCCCGTCAGCCTTGCATATTTTATTGAGATCCTGCATCACCAGGTGAAGGGGAGTAGAATTTGTCACCCCAGAATACGCCGCTTTGGCGTAAGAATTGTCTTGAGCTGCTTGTGGTGTGTTCTTGTTTTGTTGTTGTTGTTGTTGTTGTTGATTTATTTTGAGAGAGACCGAGAGAAAAGCGAGGGAGGGGCAGAGAGGGAGAATCCCAAGCAGGCTCCACGCTGTCAGGGCAGGGAAGGGCAGAGCCCCACTCAGGCTCAAACCCATGAAAGTGTGAGATCATGACCTGAGCCAAAACCAAGACGCTCAACCGACCGACCCACCCAGGCACTTCTGGACCTGGCTGTTTTTAAGAGACAGCAGACACCGACGTTCTGAAAACAGAATAGAAGTTACCCTTTGTAAGAGACATTGACATTTATAAGGGCAAATCTCCATTGGTAAGGGTGTCTCCCTCACTGTACCGGGAAGAGTGAGATTGACCAAATCTCTAGAAACCTTCTCAATGAACGAGGCGCGGACAAATCTGCACTGTAACCTTAGCTGGCTTACTGGGCTTTGCTGGGTAACCTCCCATAACTGACTCCCTACCCCCGACATCTTTCTTTTGTCTTCAGCTGAACATCTTCAGCATTTAACGTGGAGGCCTTGGCCCTTTCTGAGAGTCTCTCTCTCTTGTATGCATACAGGCGGTACACATGTTATTAAACTGTTCGCTTTTCTCCTGTGCGTCTGTCTTTTGATTACAGGAGTGTCTCAGTCAAGAACCCAGTAGAGTAGAGGGAAAATGATTTTTTCCTCCTTCACGAAGGGAGGGAAAGATAGCTGCTGATCTTAACTGCTGACGGGGCAGTCCAGCATTTTCCAGGAGATGAACTGTACATGGAAACTTAAAATTAAAAGTAAGAACAGGGGCGCCTGGGTGGCTAAGTCGGTTAAGCGGCCGACTTCGGCTCAGGTCATGATCTCACGGTCTGTGAATTCGAGCCCCGCGTCGGGCTCTGGGCTGACAGCTCAGAGCCTGGAGCCTGTTTCAGATTCTGTGTCTCCCTCTCTCTGACCCTCCCCTGTTCATGCTCTGTCTCTCCCTGTCTCAAAAATAAATAAAACATTAAAAAAATTGAATGAAAAAAATTAATAAAAGTAAGAACAGGTTTATCCTAAGACCTGTGCGGTAGCAGCCTAAGAAAATCAGATATGAGATACAGAGACTAGAGATCCAACACGTGGATTGTTGACATGTCTTAAAGAAAATTCCAGAACAAATGGAAGATTGGCAATATTTGGAGAAGAGAATACAATTTTCTCGAGCTGAAGAGAAGAGTTTCGTCTCCAAACGGGAAGACTCTGTCACAGTCAAAGCAAAATTGCCTAAAATTGCCCCATATCCGAGATATATTTCAAAGATAAAGAATGCCATGGATTTTCAGAATAAAAAAGAGTACCCACCAAGTACAAAATTGGGCTTCTCCGGGGTGTCGCAGAGTAACAGTGAGACAGGGACACTGAAGGGGCCCCATGAAAAACACGTGATATTTTGCTCCTTTCCCCACTTCTATTCTTGCTGGGACTTGCCCCCCCCCCCCCCCGCCCCCCGCACCCCCACCCCGGCCTTACACGTGCCTTAACTCACGTCCTCCTCGTAAAGGTCAAGGAGTTAACGATTTCTTTGGAGTCTTCCAGCACAACAGATAATATCTAAGGAGTGACCGGGGGGGGGGTGGGGGGGGGGGGTGGGGGCGGTCCTCATGAACGTTTCCCAAGACCCCTGACTCCAGGGCACAAGTGACTTATGGAGGCCACCTGAGCCTTATATAACCATTGGTTTTCCTGACGGGACACGTACCCCAGACCACCGTCTTCGATAAAAACCCCAGACCCCGAGCAAAGACGAGACTCTCTCCTTTCTTTTCCAGGTCTTCCAGCTGCCCAGTCTGTACCTGCACTCTCTCTAGGTCTTCGGTAAACGCTGCTCTCAGTTCCATTCTCTGTGAAGCCAAGAGCCTCTTGGCTGGTGCCGTGGGACCCCCTCTGGGTCCTCGGACCCAGCCAGCCTGCGTCGACGGGATACACAAGACGGACTATATAGTATTTTGAAGAGGAAGGCTGTGTGTGGCTCGATAACTCTATGTCAAGTCATGTGCGAAAGCTGCAGAAGTCATTCTCATTTATATACGAGCTATAAAGACTCCAGCCTGAGAAAATTCACCCACAGATGTACTCTGTAAGGGACTGAGTGTTTAATCAAGGGAAAGACTTTCGATGGCGAGGGTGAGAAACACGGAAAATAGGAAATCCGAATAATTATTGCAAATGTGGTCTAGAAGCACAAAAATGTTCTTAAAGATTCAACTCTTCCCCCGTTTTGGTTCCCTAAAACTATTTTATGTTATTGTATCTTCATTCATTTATTTCTTTTGAGAGAGAGAGAGAGCCCAAGCAGGTGAGGGGCGGAGAGAAGGAGAGACAGAATCTCAACTAGTAGGCTCTGCGTCATCAGCGCAGAGCCCGACGCGGGGGCTCGAACTCACGAACCCTGAGGTCATGAACTGAGAGGAGATCCAGAGGCAGACACTTCAGGCGTCCCCTGTTTCCCTATTACATTTTCTGAATTTGAGAATTGCACTGGGATTACATTAGAGAACGGCATTGTTCTTGGAAAACAGTCAAGTGTCGCTGGGTAAGGGGGTCCACGAAAGTGAGGAAGGAGGGAGGGGAAGAGAGCCAGAGAGGGAGGGAGAGGGGGAGAGGGAGACAGCAAATGGGGTGTAACAGTGGTGACGCCGGGTAAACGGCGCACGGGAGTGTTTTGTACTATTCTTGCCCACCTTCTGTACATTTGAAACCATTTCAAAAGACAACGTTTACAAATCAATTTAAAAGTATGGGATCAGGATGTCACAAATATTCTTGTGAGAGCCATTTCGATGTGATAGTTGGGACCGAATCCAGTTGGAGTGTGTTTATGGAGCCAGAGATGAAAAAGTAGAGCAAATCATAGGTAACCCTTGGTCCTGAAATACAAACATCTTACCCGCTTGAGTATTGGGTTTTCATAGTTTTGGTTTTCATGGACAAATCACATATGTAAATTCAGGGATTAATGCGCGCTCATCTATCCCGTGCCATAACGTAACGAAACGTCAACGGTGCAGGGCTGTCACTGTTCTATTTTCGTTCTACGACTTTATTTTTAGTAATCTCTACGCCCAACCTGGGGCTTGAACTCACACCCCCAAGCTCAAGAGTTGCACACTCTACCGTCTGAGCCAGCCAGACGCCCCCGGGGCTGTCACCGGTTTAAACAGGAAAGTCCAACTGGACTATACTGAAATTGGAATTCTGGCAGAGGATTAGCCCCTGTGAGGCAAGCAAAGAACCAGCATCCCTGAGATGCTGCGGCTTGTTGCCCACGATCGGGAGCTGAATGCTCCCCAGTCCCCGTTCCCTCCCTCAAAAATATTTAGTCCCTGCAAGCCCGGGCAGGGTTCTTGGGTAGAGACGAGAGTGATTGCTTTATTGGCTCTGCCCCTCAGTGGCTACATAATTATACTCTTTCCTCACGAAGGAAGTGGTCGTGTAAACACATGACATGTCATTACCGAAAATCGCAATGTGCCTCCTTCCTGGCCACCCCACCGAGTATCTAAATTACCCGCTCTGCCAAGGCAGGTAGAAAACCGGACCTAAGGTAAAACAGGGCAGAGATTGGCTATCACGATAGCAGTGTTTGTAGAAACTTTTAGTTGGGATTAAAGTGCTTTTGAAATAGACGAGGGACATCTAACGACATACGTGTTTCCACTCTGCCAATAGCAGAATGATTTTCGTTTGTTTGGAGGTCTTTCAATATATCCATACAGACATATTGTCTCTAATGTCCATCAAACGGTCTATGTTTTATCAATTCATAAATTTTTATACGTCATGTAACATTATTTTAGAAACACTGTGCCCCGGTTTTGTATTTTTATCACAAAAATTTTAGTAACCGTACACCACCCCATTTTATTTATACCTAATATGTGTACTTAACCGTTTCCTTATTATTGGCTGCAAATGCTGGGGTTTTTTTTTAATTCTGAATAACTCTGCTGGAAATATCTTCATACATATGGATTTTTCTCCTTTTTGAATTTTCATATTTCCTCAATTAAACTGATATTGCCTCTTAAAAATTGACACTGTCTTCGAATTGGCGAAACATAAGGATTCTGCAATAGAAAATCAGAGTAGAGGGTTTACTGAGTCGAAATAAGTTTCTAATACTTGATACGGGTGTCACAATGTCCTCTGAAAAGATTTCATCTGTACTATTTGCAATACGTGTGTGTTACTATTTTCCTACAGCTTTGCCAGCATGTGAGGTTGGACTTTTCTATTGATTTTTTGTCATCGACATAGATGTAAATTGTTTCCTCATTATGTTAACTTTAAGATATTTAGCTATTCTAGTAGTAAGAGGTACCATCTTGCTTCTTGTCTCTCGGTGGTTCCTTGAGGGCTTTGATAATCAGGGCAGAGGCAGAAGGTACCACGTCACTCTGGGCCTGTCTCTTCTGAATGGGTCAGTTTCACTGGAATCCTCAGGCCCTTCCAATATCCGGTTGCCTTGACGATGTCATCAACCTTTTTTGGAGACAGACCCAGCAGGCTGATCTTCGGGGCCAGGGCAGATGTGGCAGTGACTTCGCCAGGGTGCACCTCAGGTATGCGACTTTGATCTCGTTGGGGTGAAAGGCAGCGTGGTGGAGACAGTTGGCGTTGGACGAACCGGGGTTCGTCCGAACCGAAGACTGTCGCCCTCTCGCCTCCTCCGAGCCAATAGCCAAACGCTAGCATTATAGAGTTTTTAAGCTAGAACCCTTAGAGATCATCTAGGCAGACCCCTCATTTTACACATGATTAGATAAAAACCCAGTGAGGTTCAAATTGCTCAAGCTTTGGCCACTAGGAAGTAGCAGGGCGAACATTTGAGACCAAAATTCTGGACCTTTCCACCAGGCGCTCTGCCTCTCTGGTGCAAATTCTGTTTGAATGCTAATGACACAACTATCAGTCCTTGACATTTAGGCCGGGCACTATCAAACTTAGGCTGAAAATATTCCTAATTCTCACTAAATAAGTTAGTCAAGAAAGGGAGCTCTGGGTGATCTTACATTTAAGATTATAGAACCGAACATGAACAGAAATGGATTCTATCTGAGTATGTTGCACAAAACTCCAAGCACCTGACAGGCACTGCCTGGAATTGGCTTAGGTAATAAATTCTGAATTAGAAGGCTTAAATCCAGTAATCCACATTAAGCTCTATGGGGAACTGCATCACCACATTCTTGAATTTTTCTCACTGTAAATTCAGTCTCGTCGCTATTAAATACTGATGCTATGCTTACTTTTCCAAACCAAATCAGTGCTCAAACTTTACATCTAAAGAATGGCTTATTTTTATCCCATCAACTTTATCCTTGTTATTTTCGATCCCTCGTGATTTTATAAAATGTTCCAACAATTGTTAACCCAAGTCTCAGGCTTTATCTGTCTGCGACAAGGGTATTAACTCACGCTTCTGTCTCACACCCAAGCTATGTCATGAGCTCAAGTCAGCAAAACTGCTGGAAACTGGCCCTCCTCAGATTGTTTCTGAGATTTCTGAGATCCCCAGTATAATGCTTCATAAATACCCAGGACTGGCCATCGTCTTTTTTTTTTTTTTTTTTTAGTGTTTATTTATTTTGAGAGAGAGAGAGAGAGAGAGAGAGAGTGCATGTGTAAGTGGGAGAGGGCCAGAGAGAGAGGGAGAGAGAATTCCAAGCAGGCTCAGTGCCATCATTGGGGAGCCCCACTGGTGTGGGACTTGATCCCACAAACCGTGAGATCATGACCTGAGCCAAAATCAAAAGTCAGACACTTAACTGACTGAGCCACCCAGGCACCCCCGATCACCATCTTTTATCCCTGCCTCTTTGTCTTTCTTTTGGACAGTCATGCTGCTGGGCACCTCTGTCCTCCCTTGATGACACAATTAATTCACCCCTTCTGTGGTCTCAAAGCAAGGTTAGTCCTTCTCCAAATTCCCCATATCGAAACTGTGATGAAACCATACTTTTTTTTTATCTCTCTTTTTATATCATTTTATTTTATTTTATTTTATTTTATTTTATTTTATTTTAGAGAGAGAACACAGTTGGGGAGAGGGGCAGAGGGAGAGAGAGAAAGAATCTTAAGCAGGCTCCACACCCAGCATGGAGCCCAATGTGGGGCTTGATCCCACGGCCCTGGGATCATGACTTGAGCCAAAATCAAGTCAGACACTCGACCAACTGAGCCACCCAGGTGCCCCGATGAAACTGTACTTTTAAAAATCCATGTCTTGAACTCTCCAGGAAAAGGAAACTTAAAACAGAAAGTAACTTACAACACCCAGGAAAAGTAGATGCCTTTAGAGATGACAAGTCCAAACTCAAACCCTGAAACCTTGCCTAATTCCCAGCAATCGCTCACGTGGCAGGGAGATGACTCAAAAAGACATAGGTGACTCCATGTGTTGCCCTAGCTTGGAAGTCAGGTCCCACTGCCAGCCAATTTAGAGAAAGAAGAAATCCTCCAGATTTTCTCAAGCCCTAGCCGAGGTTTATTTTCCTGCCCTGGAATTGTCTTCTCAGAATGACTGACAAGGAGAATTCCCATTCCCTTTGGCAGGGGTGAGGGGGCAGGGAGGTGGTAGGAAGCCTACACCCTTTCTAGGGTTTGGTCTGGGCTTCATAACTTAAGTAAGATCATTGTAAGATCATTGTAATAGACAGTATATTTTCCAAAGTCTGGCTTACAGTCTTAAAATTTTGACATGGGGGGGGGGGGGGTGGAATTCGTTCTTTAGTGGGAAAATAGATTTTCTAGAGTATAGGGCGTCTCTCTGGGTTATCCAGTTCATGGGAGCTATTTTACAACTCTGTACGTTGTTGGTAACTGACAGAATGCAGAAATATTTGGTGTTTATAGACATCCAATCATGTCCTGTCTGGTAGAGGGGTAGAGGTCGCTGGACTTCTCTCTTCTGCTGTGGACAAAGCCAGTTCTGTCTCAATTTGCATATTCATTTCACTATTCCTCATCTACAACTAATATTCTGCACTGATTCCACTTCTGATCACCAACTAATGATTCCAATTCCAGTTCTGATGTGGTGTAAGGTGGGGGGGGGGGGGCGGGTAAGTTCTTCACACCCCTAAGCAATTCTCTGACCCTAATTTTGACCCTATCTACCCAGAGATAGCATCAGATCCCACAGGTTAAGGGCAAGACTGGCCCCTCCCCAGCCTCGGACACCAATGGCAAGTCTAGGTTATCACCTATGCTTCTGACCGACCAGCTATAGATTGGTGGTTCCAGATTGTCCTTGGTTTCAGTTAATTTGCTAGAGCAGCTTCAGAAATATTTTACTTACTAGATCTCTGGTTGATTGTAAAAGGATGTAACTCAAGAACAGCCAGACGGAAGAGACGCATAGGGCAAAGCATGGGGAAAGGGCCCAGAGGGTCCGTGTCCTCTCCAGGGTGCCACTGCCCCCAACCTCCATGTGTTCATCAATTCAGAAGCTCTCCAGATCCCAGCCATTTTTGGTTTTTGGTTTTTGGTTTTTTGGTTTTTGTTTTTTTTATGGAGGCTTCATACATAGGCATGATTGATTAAATCCTTGACCATTGGTGATTGATTCAACCTCCAGCCCTTCTGCCAGCCTGAGAGGTTAGGCCGGTGGGGCTGAAAATTCCAGCACTCCAATCACTTGCTTGGTTCCCCTGGCAACCACTCCCGTCCCCTGTGCTGCCGAGAGGCATCTCATTAACATAAACTTAGGTGTAGTCGAAAGGGGTTGTTAATGAACATCCACACACCTTTATAGCTCTTATCACATATGACATTCCAAGGGTTTTTGGAGCTCTGTGCCAGAAACAGAGGAAGACCAAATATATATATATATATGTGTGTGTGTGTGCATATATTATGCACACACACACACATATATATATAATAAATCACAGTATCACAATGACCGTGTCCTTTGGATTCTCCTCTGAACTGTCTGTAACACCTTAGCATTTTCCTCATTAGTGAGTTGAATAAGATCTTTAACACATGTTCATTTTTAGATCTGTACGAGAGTCATGATTTTACCATTTAAAAAGTATTATCTTTTAAAAAATAAAAGAATACAAACAATAAAAAGAATTATCTTTTAATCTCACGTATGGGACCTTAGAGCACGGTAAGTTTTTGCTAAATCAAATCTAGTTTAGTTCCTATTTTTATATCAATATGAGGAATAGAGATCAAGTCTGTGGGTCCCCTCCCCCACCCCTGGCATAATAGTCACACACACGTAATACACATGCGTATACACACAACTCCCCCCCCCCCCAAAAGCAATAATTTTTAGCCGTACAACAGCGTAAAATCCACATTCAAGAAGAAAATACTTTCTAATGCAATACACTTTCTCATGTCATCTGCCAGGCAGAGCATGAGCTGTCTCAGCTCGAAGGGGCCTTCTTTTGGGTTATCTCCCCCATCTAGAAATTCTTCAAGAATGTTGAGTACTTAGCTTTCATCCGCATCAGGGTTTGTCAGACTCAGCACTGTTGCCATTTTGCACTGGATAATTCTTTGTTGTCGGGCCATCCTGTGTATTGAAGGACATTTGCAACGACCCTGGCTTCTACCCACCAGTGCCAACAACACCCCACCCCCAATCGTGACAGCCCCAAATATCTCCAGACATGGCCAAATTTCACTTGAGGGGGGCACAATCAGCCCCAGCTGAGAACCATTGGCTTGTTTGTGAGATATATATATATATATATATATATATATATATCCCAGCCATCAAAAAGAATGAAATCTTGCCATTTGCAACAATGTGGATGGAACTAGAATGTATTATGCTAAGTGAGATTAGTCAGTCAAAGACAAGTACCATGTGATTTCACCCTTATGTGGAATTTATTTTATTTTTTTTTAATGTTTTATTTATTTTTGAGAAAGAGAGCAGAGCATGAACGGGGCAGGGGCAGAGAGAGAGGGAGACACAGAATCCGAAGCAGGCTCCGGGCTCTGAGCTGTCGGCACAGAGCCCGACGCGGGGCTCGAACTCACAGACCGCGAGATCGTGACCTGAGCCGAAGTCGGACGCTCAACCGACTGAGCCACCCAGGCGCCCTTATTTATGTAAATCTTAAAATCACAAAGCCCAATAATGTGTACTGCTCATAGAAACATGCGTATGGAGTAAAAGCATAAAAGCATGAATGTGAAGAATACCCCCGAGATTAAGGAGTGTGGTTGCCACCGGAAAAAGAGAGAGAGAATTGGGGCAGGCTAGGACTACAAAAGAAAATTCAACTGGATCTGCAATGCTTTGCTTATTTTTAAAAAGAGATCAAAAACAACTGTGGGGCGCCTGGGTGGCTCAGTCGGTTGAGCGTCCGACTTCGGCTCAGGTCATGATCTCACGGTTGGAGAGTTTGAACCCCGCGTCGGGCTCTGTGCTGCCGGCTCGGAGCCTGGAGCCTGCTTCAGATTCTGTAGCACCCCCCTCCGCCCCACCCCTGCTTGTGCTCTGTCTCTCTCTGTCTTTCAAAAATGAATAAACATAAAAAAAAATAAATAAAACAACAACGGTAACATGTTACCGCTTTCTCATTCCAGCCAGCGCATTATACAGATATTATGTCACTCTACCAACTACCGTATTTTTATTTATGATAAAATATTTACAAATACGGTTTAAATTTTACAGAACGTTCTTTGAAGCCATGTGTTAGTGTTTTGATCGTCTACTGTGCTATATTATTCATCCCGCTGCTTGCCTCCGTCATTTCAGGTAGCTGGGAGCTGGCAGGATTTAGAGGGCAATTTCCCAACTCAGACGCTCACAGCAACCATAATACAGGGCTCTCAGCTGATGTTTCTGGAGTGTTTTATCTTTTCCCAGCCCCCTTACATCCCTCTCCTCATTTTATATTCACAACTTCTGTCACCATCCATCTTAGTCTTGACTACATTCACCACGGACATATATAAAAACGACATCTATGAAAGCTTTCGCTTCCACAACTCCTTCAGTTTGGGTTACCCCAGAAGAACCAGCTCTGGGAGAAGGATCCGGTCGGGGAGGTGATCCTTCCCGGAAGCGTACCGGAAGCACACCCAGGGGAAGTGAGGCGGGGCTGGGAAGGAAGCTGAGAAATGGTACGCCAGAGAGCAGGTGTCCGATTCAGGACAACTGAGGCTGGATCTGCTGGGGGGGGGGGGGGGGGGGGGAACTTCGGGACGCGAGGTCGAACATGGCTCAGAACACTCCCTACTGAGAAGCGAGGTTGATGGGTTCTTTTTCCTCCAGTTCCCGTCTGTTATTGACTGAGGGCTGCTCCCAGAGATGATAGCGTTCCGTCACTTCGGACCGGCCCCACTCGGGGTTGGAGTGGAAGCCCGCAGGTGCCGGTGAGTGGATACCGTTGGCACATTCTAGAACTCTTGAGTGCTGGGAGGACATGGGCAGAGCCATCGACACATCTCCTACAACCCCTTTCTACAGATGTATCCTGGATTTCCTGGATGTCTTACATTACGGCTTACATGGCATTTTTGCCGATATCACATCAAATCCTACGAGGAAGGGCATATTCTGATTTGTAATCAGAAAGTTCAGCTGGATCAATTTACTTGCCAGAGGCTTGAAAGTGTGTCTTCTGACGTGGCTGGCGTCTCCCTATACCAGCTATTAGCACACTATGGCCTCCCGGCACCTGTTTTTTTCAATAAAGTTTTATTAGCACACCAACACGCCCATTTGTTTGCACATTGTCTATGCAGCATTCCTGCTCCGATGGCAGAATCGAGCAGCTGCAAAGCCAAACGTATTTAGGATCCGGCTCTTTACGAGAAAAGTCCGCCAACCCCTGTTCGATGCCGTAAAAGTAGGAGAGAAAAATTCATATTTTCAAGAGTTTTGAGAGCTTCCGGTATGAACAAGTTTGTAAGAAGGAAATATTAATTATTACTCATTCAAATCCCATTTTAATGAAGTGGGTTAGGAGCAAAAGAGTGTTTTTAAAGCTCTTTTCGTAAGAGCAAATGTTGGTCATTTGCCCCAAAAAATCTATCTAGATCCGAGGAGAACCTTGAGGCAGTTTCATCGCTGCTGTGGAATACGTTGCAAACACCTAGTCCAGAGAGAGAAAAGTGTAATCACGTATTGTGCCAAACCCCCACTCATTACAAGTGGTGTTGATAATGATTCGACACCGTGTTCAAGCTTAGTGAAAGAGGGCCGTGATTGTTGAGCAATGTCCCAATCGTGCTGGCCAACATGAACGCCAAAAATAAGCACAGCCACCTGTCGTGGAGGGCAGGAGGAGAAAAGAACAAGAGGCATGACATTGGCAGGTGTTTTCTTTTTTTTTATTTTTTATTTTATAGACTTTCTTTTTTAGAATTTCATCTTAGGTTCACAGAAAAACTGAGCCACTAATCCAGGCAGATCCCACACATCCCCACCCCTCTCGCTCCCCCCCCTCCCCCCACAGTTTCCCCTCTTATTCACATCTCGGGTGGGTGTGGTACATTCATTAATAATTAATGAACCAGTGTGGGCATGTTATTATTAACTAAGGTCCCTAGTTTATATTAGGATTCACTCTGTGTGTTGTACATTCTATGCGTTTTGACAAATGCATGATGTCATGTATCCACTATTACAGTGGCATGTGAAGCAGTTTCCTGCAATTTCCAGGTTTCACCTGCTTACACTTTCCCTTCCACCCACATCACCCATCCGGATCCCCTGACAACCACTCAGTTTTTGACGGACTCTCGCGTTGCCTCTTCTGGAATGTCATAGCTGGAATCATACACTACGCAGCGTTTTCAGACTGGATCTTTCCACTTAGCTATGCGGATTTAAGGTTCCTACGTATCTTTTCTTTTTTTTTTAATGTTTTTTTTATTTTTGAGAGAGAGAGAGAGAATGGCGGAGGGACAGAGAGAGAAGGAGACAGAGGGTCCAAGGCAGGCTCTGTGCTGACAGTAGTGAGGCCCGTGCGGGGTTCGAACTCATGAATCACGAGATCGTGACCTGAGCCAAAGTCGGACGCTTAACCAAGTGAGGCACCCAGGCGCCCCTCCTCCGTGTCTTTTCATGCCTTGATAGCTCGTTTTGTTTTATTTATTTATTTATTTATTTATTTAGAGGGAGAGAGCGCAAGCAGGGGGAGGGGCAGAGAGAGAGGGAGAGAGAGAGAAAACCAAGAAGGCTCCACACTGACAGTACAGAGCCTGATGTGGGGCTCGAACTCACACACTGTGAGATCATGACCTGAGCCGAAATCAATAGATGCTTAACTGACTGAACCACCCAGGTGCCCCTTGATGGTTCATTTTGTAATCAGTGAGTAATATTCCATTGTGTGGAAGTGCTAATTTTTATAGATTTATTCACCTCCTGAAAGATATCTTGGTTGCTTCCAGTTTGGGACAATTCAATGATCTATCTCTTCTTGTGTAAATTTTGGTAGATTGTGTCTTTCGAGGAATTGGTCAATTTCATCTAAGTTATCAGATTTGTGGGCATAGACTCGTTCATAATATTCCTTCATTATCTTTTTTTAGTGTCTGTGGGATCAGCAGTGATGGCCCCTCTTTCATTTTTTTTTTTTTTTTTTTTTTATGACTAATTTGCTTCTTTTTTTGTCTTCATTAGTCTGGCGAGGGGGTTGTCAATTTTATTGATTTTTTTTCAAGGAACAGTTTCTGGGTTTGTGGGTATTTTTAAGTTGTTTTCCCGTCTTCAAGTTTATTGATTTCTGCTGAAATTTTTACTATTTCTTTTCTTGTGCTTGCTTTAGGTTTGTATTGTTCTTCTTTCTCGAGTTTCCTAAAGTAGGAACTTAGAATACAGATATCAGGTCTTTCTTTTCTAATATCTGCATTCATCGCTATAAATTTCTAAGCACAGCTTTTGCCACATCTTCCATATTTTGGTAAGCTGCATTTTTATTTTCATTTAGTTCTAAGTATTTTAAAATTTCTCTTGGGGCGCCTGGGTGGCTCTGTCGGTTAAGCGTCCGACTTCGGCTCAGGTCACGATCTCGCGGTCCGTGAGTTCGAGCCCCGCGTCGGTCTCTGTGCTGACAGCTCAGAGCCTGGAGCCTGTTTCAGATTCTGTGTCTCCCTCTCTCTCTGACCCTCCCCCGTTCATGCTCTGTCTCTCTCTGTCTCAAAAATTAATAAACGTTAAAAAAAAAAGTTTAAAATTTCTCCTGATACTTCTTTGACACGTGCATTATTTAGAAGCGGCTGGTGTAATCTCCAAATATTTGGGGATTTTCCAGCTGTCTGTCTGTGATTGATTTCTAGTTGAATTCCACTGTGATCTGAGAGCACACATTGTATGGTTTCTTTTCTTCTAAATTAAGATGTGTTCTATGGCCCATACTGTAATCTCACCTGGTGAATGTTTCATGTGAGCTTGAGAAACATTCTTACATTTTGAGAAGCAGGCTCCACAGCTGTCAGTGCTGGGTCCGGGCAGGTGTTGGGCTCCACTCAGGGCTCCATTCCATGCACCATGAGATCATGACCCGAGCTGAAATTAAGAGTCACACGCTTAGCATGCTAAGCCACTCAGGAGCCCCACCAATTTACCATTTAAATGTTCCAGGGGTGCCTCGGTGGCTCAGTTAAGTGTCCAACTTCAGCTCAGGTCATGATATCACGGTTTGTGGGCTTGAGCCCCCCATCGGGCTCTGTGCTGACAGCTCGGAGCCTGGAGCCTGCTTGGGATTCTGTGTCTCAGTCTCTCTCTGCCCCTCCCCTACTTGTGCACGCGCGCGCGCTCTCTCTCTCTCTCTCTCAAAAATAAATAAATGTAAAAAAAAAAAATTAAAGGGGCGCCTGGGTGGCTCAGTCGGTTAAGCGTCCGACTTCAGCTCAGGTCACGATCTCGCGGTCCGTGAGTTCGAGCCCCGCGTCGGGCTCTGGGCTGATGGCTCAGAGCCTGGATCCTGCTTCCGATTCTGTGTCTCTCTCTCTCTCTGCCCCTCCCCCGTTCATGCTCTGTCTCTCTCTGTCTCAAAAATAAATAAACGTTAAAAAATAAAAAAATTAAAAAATTAAAAAAAAAAAATTAAAAAATGTTCCAACTAGTTGGGGCGCCTGGGTGGCTCAGTCAGTTAATCAACCGACTCTTGGTTTCAGCTCAGGTCGTGATCTCACGGTTTGGGAATTTGAGCCCCTCCCTGTCGGACTCAGCGCTGACAGCTGTGGAGCCTGCTTGGGATTCTCTGTCTCCCTCTCTCCCTGCCCCTCCCCTGCTGGCTCTCTCTCTCAAAATAAATAAATAAATATTAAAAAAATAAATGAGGGGCGCCTGGGTGGCTCGGTCGGTTAAGCGTCTGACTTCGCTCAGGTCATGATCTCACAGTCCGTGAGTTCGAGCCCCGCATCGGGCTCTGTGCTGACCGCTCAGAGCCTGGAGCCTGTTTCAGATTCTGTGTCTCCCTCTCTCTCTGCCCCTCCCCTGTTCATGCTGGATCTCTCTCTGTCTCAAAAATAAATAAACGTTAAAAAAAAAAATTTAAAAAAAAAAATAAAATAAATGAAAATAAATGTTCCAACTAGCCTGGCTCCAGAGGTCTCTGCTCTTGGTGAGCTGTGATTTTCTGTATTTATATACCTCTCTAGTTTTCAGGATGGTAGTTTTCCCCGTGACCTCAGTTCTCTGCTAGATCCGAGACAAGTCACTGATTTTCACTTTGTTCAGCTTTTTTCTTGTTGTGATGACAGGAGTGGTGACGTGCCCCCCTGGTGGGGAGGCGTGAGCAGTATGCAACCTGAATTGCAGGCCCCCTGAAATCTAGGTGGAATTAGCCTACGGCCCATGGGGATCAGGCATATTGATCACTGCCAGCGGTCACCGACCCTTTCACGAGACCAACTTTTCAGCTAAAAGCGCCCTCTACACATACAGTGTTAAAATAAAATTAAATGTACTTTTCCAAAGAGGGATATTTTAGTGATGTTTGGTTTTATGGTTGGAACCAGACTTCATTCCCACTGTATGAAATCCCAGTGGCCTTTACGGGGACAGAACGGGTTTCTTACGAATTCTGTGCATTGCATAGTGCTTGAGTTGCTGCAGAATATGCTTTTTCTGGCTTATAAGCAGACCGCTACTCCACCATAGGAGTTTCCAGCTCTTTCCCCTTATACCTGAAACACACTGATAGGTTCCAGCCCAAGAGACCTGCCTGACAAGACACTCTTCTGAGGATGACTAGGTGGTGGACTAAAGACAAGAATTATAACTTTTATTCAAGTGGCTAAATCCATAATCATATCTTTCTAAATTAGGTCTGTTTTGTTAGGACCTCTCTCTAGATTTCCATTCACAGTCTTACTGGTCAAATGATTTAGAGAAAGTAAACAAAAAAATATGCTTTTGATTGTTCTTCCTCTTCCTCTAATCCAATGGTTCTCAACTGGAGGCCATTTCATCCCCAAGGGGACATTTGGTAATGTCTGGATCCATTTCTAGTTGACTTAACTGGATTGTTGGGGGTGGGGGGTTTGTGCTACTGGTCTCTTATGAGTAGAGGGCAGAGATTCTGCTACACGTTTACAACACACAGGAAGTTTTCCCACAACAAAGAATATTCCACAAAAAATTATCTGGTCCAAAGTATGAATAGTGCTGAGGTAGAAAAACCCTGCTATAACCTGAGAAACAAGCCACTGTGGCCCAGCTCTGCAGCTATACCAGAATCCTAATGATCTCATTATTCTTACCTCTTTATTGATTTTTGTATTACAAAGATATTGCATCTCTTTGGACTATTTTTCCATGAGGCCTAGGAAGTTAGTCTTGAAATCCTGCCCCACGAAGCCTACGGGTCAACGATTTACAGTCTCACCTACTTACTGGAGGCCTACTGAGTACCGGGGTCCTAAGAGTTACACACTCCGGCAAAAATTACAGTTTATTTAGTATGCAGATTATACAAGTAAAAATTTGTAATAACACCAGGAAATTCCAGATCAGACGTGTTGTCGAAAACCGACCTCTGCTTCAGAGTCAAAATATAACACAAAGACAGAGTTTGGGATGTATAGGAACACTAGCTTTGTTGCTTTGCTGGGCAAAAGAGGCCGTGGCAGACTGTGGCCTTCAAAACCTGCAAGCTCTGGGGAGGAAGGGGCTGGGGGCAGGGGAGTTATCGGGAAATACAGGATCAAGCCGCTTTTGACAGGAGTTGTGCTGCCAGCCTCATTGGTCACATCTTTAGGGTGGTACCTCGTTCCCTAAACAGAAGGGCTACAAAGGGAGGAGGGAGGTTTGCGGAAGAGAAGAAAAGTTTCCTCAAAATGGAGGTTCACTGAAGCATTAGTGCAGCCATTTTGTTTTTTGTTCAACTTTAAGCTTTTAAGCGGTTTCAGAAGTACAGATACAATTGCAGAAATAGCCTTGGTGGAATCACGAGAAGGAGCATCTTTCCAGCGGCCGAGTTGCAGCTGTGGTTTACAGATGTTCTACTTAATCCTCATAGACGTCCCATCCAGACAACCTTGCTCTCATCAAATAAAGCAGTCAAGAAGAGAACACAATGATACCTTGAAGATGGTTTTCCCTTTCCTGTTAGTAACTCAAATCCGTGCCTTGTAGAAATTTACAAGCTACCACATGTCTGCAGGGGAAACATAAAACTCACCCATGATCCCATTCTCAGTGCTAACTGTTCAGTGCATGACTTTGTAACTTATTTTTTTTTTTGCATGAATAATGCATTTGAAAGAAAATTGAGTTTATAATATACGTAGTTCACATATTTTTTCCTCTCCCTACAATATTATTCATGGGTATTTCTGTAGGTTAGTTGATACTTTCTGAAGTGTAGAAGGCCGCCTTTAGGCACCAGGCTCCAACGCTGGAAAACGGAGCAAGGCGAAAGCCCACCACCCCCACCAACACAGAGCTGAATACAAACAGGGTCATTAAGTGACCCACCTTGAAACAGTCACAGGCCCTAAGTGACCAATGGGTTACTTACAACCAGGCACGGTTCCTAAGGTTACCAAAAAAGGGGAAACTCCATACGCCCCCATTCTCCCCCACTCTGCCCTATAACTTGTGGCCCCTTACCACCACGGCCACCGGGCAGGTAGTATCTCCTTTGCAACCCTGCCCCCCACCCCCTTGCGGTGTATTCTATAAACTTCTAACTCCTGTGTTCTGCCTTGTGTGAATTCTTTCACGAATTCACCGCCCGCACTGCCGGCCCCCCATCCGATCGGGACTCCCCATATAAAGTGTGTTCTTAATGGTTGTAGAAGACTTCACCGCATGACCACTTCATATATTTAACCTTTCTCATTGACGTGTAGCAACATTTTTCTGTATAAAAAAAAAAAAACAAGCGGAAAAGAGGAACAAAACTGCCTGCATAGCACCAAACTCCAGAGTTCAGCAGCAAAAGCAATAAGCCTTCTGGAGTTGAAGGTCTGACCTGGGCTCGGGTCATGATCTCACAGTTCATGGATTCGAGCCCCATGTCAGGCTCTGTGCTGACAGCTCTGAGCCCGGAGCCTGCTTCGGATCCTGTGTCTCCCTCTCTCTCTGCCCCTCCCCCACTTGCATTCTTCTTCTCTCTCAAAAATAAATAAACATTTAAAAAAAAAACACAAAACCGCTCTCCTCCCCCTAATCCCCCATGATCAGTGAGGCACGGTACTTCCCCAATCCGTGGATTCTTTTCCCTGGAATAAAGGATATCAACCTCATTACTAAGTTGTGTTTTCGTTTGAAAATCTGATTGCTTGGTGCCTGCTTATAGAAAAGGGAGAAGATAATGAAGTTAGATAATCAGAATTCCTAAGCAGGGTTTCATTTTTAATATAAATAGTATGCTTAGAACTGGCAGCCTGGTGTGTGTGTGTGTGTGTGTGTGTGTGTGTGTGTATGGCTTTTTGTGATTTTATTTAAAAGTACTGTGATATTGTGATTTATAAGAATTATATATTTGGTGATTCAGGTGACCAAAATTTATTTCTCATATATTTTTGTCTTCATCCATGGTTCGTGGCTCACGGCTCCTGAAACCCTTGACATTTCCTGAGTGAACAGAGCCAGCAACTAGGGGAGCATCTTCTGTTGGAACATTTGGTCTCTCATCCTCAGTTGCTGAAATCCCCGCGGAGCCATAAAGGTGTAATGTGTAAATTTTTATTCAGAACAAACTCTTTTCCACAATGGGGTTTATGTTAATGAGATGACTTTTGCAAAGCGCCTGCGGGTGGGAGCTGGTTGCCAGGGAAACCAACCTTGCTGAGAGAGGTTGAACTTTTCAGCCCCACGCCCTGATTTCTGGGGAGGGGACAGGGGGAGAGGGGCGGGAAGTTGAATCCACCACCGGTGGTCAGTGATTTAATTAATCACCGCCTGCAGGAGGAAGCCTCCATAAAGACCCGACGGAGGGTTTTGGGGGGAGATTTCGGGTTGATGAAGTCACGGAGATTTGGGGAGAATGGCCCGCTCCGCGAGGGCTTCGCAGCTCCTCTCCCCCCACCTGGCCCTCTGCGTCTCTAACATCTGGCTGTTGCGGCGTCCTCTCCTTTTATAATGAACCGGGAATCTAGTAAGTACAACTTTCTCAGTTCTGTGAGCCGCTCTGGCACCTGAGCCAAACCCAAGGCGCGAGATAGCCATAGATCCTAACGGACCGACGGGTTACCTCCAACCAGGCACAGTTTCCAAGAAAGGGAAAATTCCATATGTTCCCATACTCCCTCGCTCTGCCCTGCAATTGTGCCCCCCCCCCGCCACGACCTCCTGGCGGGTTCTCCTCTGCCGTCCTACCCGCTGCTTCCCTTGCTGGGTGTTTTCGGTAATCTTCTACCTCTTGTTCTGCCTTGGGTGAAATCTTTCACGTGCGCGCGCACACACACACACACACACACACACACACACACGCTCTTCCCACCCCCACATGCCAGCAGGGTGTGCCACTCAAAGCACAAGTAACAACCTGGGCTTGCAACTGACATCTGAAGGAAGGGGGAGTCTTGTGGGACTGAGCCTATCTTGAGGAAGACCTTGTCAAAATGGAGTTAAATTCGGGGCACCCCCAGCTGGTGTCTGAGAATCGCTGGCGTGGGGAAAACCTCCCCTCCGCACATTGTAATGGGTCTTGGAACTCGTACATTTCTTTCTTTAGTTTTTATTTCACAGAGAAAGTGTGCAAGCCGTGGGAAAGGGCAGAGAAAGAGAAAAAGAGAGAGAGAGAGAGAGAGGGAGAGAGAGAGAATCTCAAGCGGGCTCTACGTTCAGCACAGAGCCCAGCACGGGGCTCCATCCCACAACCTGGGGACCATGACCTGAGCTGAAATCAAGAGTCAGGCACTCAACCGACTGAGCCCCTCAGGCACCCTGAAATGGGTCTTAGAACCCTTAAGTGCCAAAGTGGTAATTTGAGTGTCAATCCCAGGATTTCCAAGGCTTCTTACATAAAATAAAATGAGTAGTAGGGGCACCTGGGTGGCTCAGTCGGTTAAGCGTCCGACTTCAGCTGAGGTCATGACCTCACGGTTCCTGGGTTCGAGCCCGGTGTCGGGCTCTGTGCTGACAGCTCGGAGCCTCGAGCCTGCTTTGGATTCTGTGTCTCCCCCTCTGTCTGCCCCTCCTCCACTCGCTCGCAAGCTCTCTCTCTCTCAAAAATAACGTTAAAAAAAAAAGACGTTCGCTTTGTTTAAAAAAATTAGTAGTATTTATACTAACATCTATGTATCCTATATACCATATACGTAACAGCTGTGTAGTATTATGATTGTATTCAGACATAATCAAGACCTAAGATGTGTAAATTAAAGAATAAAAAAACCTTAATGAGTATAGTTGACACGTGGTGTTATGTTAGTTTCAGGTGTATGACATGGTGATTCAGTATCTCTCTTCATTACCCTGTGCTCACCCCAAGTGTAGCTACCATTTCAGAATGAATTTTAGAAGGCATCGTCGCAGGATTCTCACACAGAGAGTCGTGACGCCGAGGCTTTTCTTTCCAGGAAGCAACTTTATTCCAGCCGGCACCGCTCAGTTGGGTCCGTACCCAAAGAACTGAGCCCCGAACTTAACGCGACATAGTTTTTAATACATTTTTTACTTCTTTGTCTCCCATATGTGGTAACACACAAACATGCAGTCTGAGTAAGTGGTCTCTTGTTACAAGGTCGTGAGGCATGTTGTCATGTACGCATGACAGGTTGCCTTGAGGTTTTTTTTTTTTTTTCTTAGGGAGGGGACCCTACCACATTCCCCCCTTTGATGCTCAGACCCCTTTATTTAGGGTCAAAGAGCGTCATCATGGTTTAGAGGTTTATATTTTTATAACCTTATTATATGAGTGGCCATCCTTTATTTTATTTTATTTTTTTAAATTATGGCCTCAATGAGACTGGAGGCAGACCGTACAACCAGCGGAGCTAAGCAGGTTAAGATTAAGCACCCTCCCAAAATTAGGATAATTCCCATGAGGGTTTTGAATCTCTCTCTCTCTCTCTCTCTCTCTCTCTCTCTCTCTCTCCCTCCCTCCCTCCCTCCCTCCCTCCCTCCCTCCCTCCCTCTCCTCCCCCCCCCCCCAAGAGTTGAAAACCATCCCCCGTGTTTCAACTCTTCCAGGTCTGGACGGGGACATCGACAACCTTTCTCCTTCGATCTGTGATGTCCTCTAGGACTTTTCCCTCATCATCTGTAGGCAGCAGTCGCTCCGGTTAAACTTTCCACAGACTCCTCCCTCAGAAGCAAGCAGGTAATCAATCTAAGGCCGCGCGATTCTGATAGATGGCATTGCACATTTGGGTTTGCTGCTTGGCTAGGAGGCTAAGAGCCCTGGCAGTTTCGTTGACGATAATTTCTACAACCGCTCGCAGTCTGATTCTGCGGTTTAGCATGTAAATGGGGGTGCGGCAGCCCCAGGCCCCCATCCTCTGCCCAGGCGGCAGGGCCATACTATTGGATTATACGCTCGGGAGGCCATTTATTATCTTTTTAATCGCCAATGTGTAAGGCACGCTGCTTGATTTGAGTCTCCCTGTCCCCATACACTTGGGCTCCCAAATGTTTCCCTCTGGCAAGTAGGAGCAGGAAGAAAGATGGACGATTAGTTTCTGGCACCTATGACCCTGACCAGACTGAGGGGAGTACTACACAGGCTGTCCTTCCACATATCCAGTCTAGTCCACCTGCGACCCGCCATCTGACGGCTGCGTTGACATTGTCTAGGCCTCTTGGAGATGAGAGAAGTTAAACAAGGGGTGGGGATGTGGCTCAAGGTGATCTGGGGTCCCCCACCATTGGGTTTTCCGGGCAGTCGAGTTGTAAAATCTTTGGTCTAGGCATGTTACATTTTTAACAGAGACCACAATGAACTTTTTTCCCATTAGGCAAGACAGGTTTTTTTTCCAGGAATTGAGTTTTTGAGAAGCCAAGCCCTGATAGTAGGACTTGGGGCATTTTGTTTTACTCTAAGGGCTGTGGGAATCGCATTTTCTGGTTTCCTACAGCCATTGTTTCCCCGTGTTGGTACCAACGAAGTATCCTGTCCACAAAAGGAAGGGGAGCGTTCACAGAAATTTCTCACCACATTTCCAGCCGGCCAGGGGGTACTCAGCCCATCCTATGGCAAAGAGTAGAGCCAGAATCATAATACCAGTGAGGAACAAGGGGTGATAGTGCATCACAGTAAGGAAACATACAGAAAATAAGGACAGTCGATTCGTTCTACCGGACCGCCGATTTCTCGAGCTTCTGCCGTGCGTGGATCAGCCGGCTTCCAGAGTGACCAGGGCAGGGCTGCAGTCTCCCGGAGCCTCTGGAGTGGCCGACTGCTGCTTCCGTGGGGTCAGCTCGCACGGCGTGGACGGATCAGGAACGCACTCCCAGTTTCGAGATGCCAGCTCCACTCTGCTGTGGTCAATCCAGGGACCCCCTTCGGCTACCTTTCCTGCAGGAGGGGCGGATGAAACGACAGTGAGCGGGTCCCTCCAGAGGGGGAGTGAGGGGTTGGAGACGCCACTCCTTCACCCACAAGGCATCTCCTGGTTTAAAGGGGTGAGCGCCTGTGGTCGGCCTCACGGGTAAGCCCTCCCTGACCCAGTGGCGTAAGGTGCTTAGGGTAGAGCCGAGGGCCCGCATCTGTTGCCTTAGGGTTAGATTGCCTATGTCTTTAGATCCCCCCCCCCTTAGGCCCTTGATAGTGGGGGGAGGGTGCCCATAAAGGATTTCCTAAGGGGAGAACCCCCATCTGCTCCTTCACCCTCCCACGTGCAGCTGCAGTCAGCCTCCCCGAAGGTCCCTGAGCTCTCCCTGCCCCATGTTAACCCTTTCCCTTCGTTCCTCCCCCTGGAATAGGGCCCCGAACTGTCGTAAGGGAACAGGGACGATGACCGTTCTGGCTTCTTCAAGCTGACCAGGGACGGTGTGGGGGCACAGCAGTTAGAGTGTACCCCCGGGGTCGCTCACGTGGCCCGCAGTATGGTTCAACAGGAAAGCTGGCACAAACATTAATAGACATAAAAAGAAAAACCCCAAATAAAGAGGATACTGACCAATAAGATGGCATCTTAAGATAACGTCTACATTTCCCAAACCCGTCAAATAATCTGGGAGAGAGCTTGACTTTGTAAACAATATATGTCAGGGAATCTCTCATAACCCAGGTGATGGAGAAGCAGGAGCCTTAAGTCCTCGATGGTGGCTCTCTTTCCAAGAGTTTGGCCCTAACTTAATTCAAAAGAAAAACATTTTCTAAAGCCTCTAATGCTTGGGAGGTGTTAGAGTTTTTCTGAGTATAAGGAGACGGTCTGCTTTATTTTGTGGTGTAAAACTTTTTTTAAGAGCCGGGAGTTTTACTAGAGAAAGAGTCAAGGCAGCCGTTTACCATTATGAATTTGTAAATTTTTAGGGAAGCCAAACCTGCGTATTATTTTATAAAGCCGAATTTGTATTACTTTCTGTGCCTTTCCTGCCTTGTAGGGGAAGGCCTTTCCCCAATTAGTAAAAGTATGGACTCCTACCAACAGATGTTGGATTTTTGGTTTTTTTGACCTTGGCGTGTGAGTGAAACCTAATTGTTAGTCCTTGCTGGATCGTCTCCAGCTCCTTGGTTGTCTGGGAGAGCAAGTTTGTGGTTGGAAGGATTGTTTCTAAGACCTACTTCACAGGCTGATACTGCTTGGTGAACTGTCCTTGACAGATTTTTTTTTCTAGTCAACATCCTTTGGGCCATTTGATAAGTTTTGTCCCTCCCTAAACGAGAGGCCTGCTGCTGTGTTTTAATAATATTTTAGCTCTGTCGGCTTGGTAATAGTCATTGCCCTGCTCTGTTTGTAGCTATTCCAAGGGCTGGAGACAGTGTCTAGAAGTTAGACCCCAGTTTATTTTTGGCGGGGAGAATCGGTGGGATTGAGTCTCCCTTAATAATTGATAGAGCCCCAAACTATTTTCCTGAACCCTGGTATCCACAGCGTACAATATCCAGTAATCTTTAAAGACTCACATAATTGTTTATCTGTCCTACAGTTAATAGCCCCATAGTCATTGATTTAGTTACAATGTCCCTTTCTAGCGAGGGGGGTAAGGCTCTCTGGCGTTCTCAGGAGAGAATGAGAAAAAATTAGGTTTCCCCACACACATCCCAGGGGCTGAGAGAAAAATCTAGTGAGAAGTTTTCCGGAGATGCCTCTCATTGTCATGTTGTGTTTGGATAGTTGGCCTGGAGTGGAAAGGAGGACCGAGAAGGTAGCTCTGGTGTTAAGAGGAGAATCAACCAGTTTTCCATCTATATGTAGAGTTACCCAAGGTTCTGGGTTTCAGATAGACGGTTGGCTCAGGGGAGCTACCCAGCCCTGGTTAGTCCCTTCCAGGGACACTGGTTATCTGAGCCCTTACAGATAGAGGTCCCCGAGGACGTTCACATCTCCAGTGATTGTCTCCACACAAGGGGCATGGCTTACGGGGTTTTCGTTTTGCTTGTCCCCTCTGAGGAAGTTCTCATTTTAGCGCTCTGGACGGCCATATAAATGGCACTTGGTGCCAGGACCTCGGGAAGTCCCGTCTGACATAGTATGTAAGGTCACCACTAAGGCCTCAGATTTTTCTTTTTTTTTTTAAGCTTTCTTTTCTGTTTTGTTTGTAATACACCCAACTGGCAGCTCGTAAGAGCTCCTCCAGGGCCCCTTCAAGGCCAACAGCCAGTTTTTGCGTTTTCTCTGAATACCTAGGGCTGACTGAGTGACAAATTTGTCCTTTCAAATCCTCTCAGCCTTAGGGATATCTCAAGGGGGATAGCCATATATTTACCGAGAGCCTCCTCAACCTCTCCAGGAAGGCCATTGGGCTCCCATTTAGTGTTTGTAAAATAGTGGTTAATTTAGCATAATTTAAGGGCTAAATCTTAGATTTCCTTAAATTTTTTTTTTTAATAGACTGAGGACCTGAGGAGGAAAAGGTTGATGTGGAAGACTTTCCTTCCTCCTTCTCTAGGTCTGTTTTGGATACAGGTATGGAGCCCTTAATTGTGTCCCCTCCTGATTGCGGGACTTGAGAAAGGGTTGTCATTAAATTAGGATCTACCTCACGTTGCTTACCTATATCTCAATTTTATTTTTTTTAACCCTTCTGTTTCCCATCTGTAGGACCTTGGGGGTGTGGACTGTGACCAAGCAAGGTTCTCTTGGTTGTGGTCTAACAGTAACTTACATATTGATCATTGGCCGTGGAGGGAGGGGGGTGAAGAGCCAAAGTCAAGGTCTGTCTATTCCCCTGCCTTTTTCAACAACGCCCACCTAAATATGTTTCAGCCATGTGGATAGCCATTTTGGGCATACAATGGGCTAAGTTTAGTAAAATGGCTCCCACGTATCTTTGTAAGAGCCCTTTATATATTATCCATCCCTCATACGGTGGAGGCATCCAGTCCTCTGTTAAACAGGAACAACACAAAGGTGGAGGTTTTGGAGGCTGGCACCACGGGTATTGCCATCATTTTCCCAGCCTTTGGATCAAAGGAGGAGGCATTTTTTTTTTTAATTTTATTTTTTCTTTTTTAGCATTTATTTATTCCTGAGAGACAGAGCGCATGAGCAGGGGAGGGGCAGAGGGAGAGGGAGACACAGAATCCGAAACGGGCTCCAGGCCCTGAGCTGTCAGCACAGAGCCCGATTCGGGGCTCGAACTCACAAACTGTGAGATCATGACCTGAGCCGAAGTTGGATGCTCAACCGACTGAGCCACCCAGGCGCCCCCAAAGGAGAGGAATTTTAACCTTAACCCTGTGTAGTTTTAAAATCCATTTATTTTAACCTTAGTCCATCCTGACCACACATAAAATTTCTTTTTATAGATTTTTCTTCATGAACCTTCTACAACTTTTCTTTGGTTTTTTTTTCAACTTTTTTTTTTTTTTTTTTTTTTTTTTTGGGGGGGGACAGAGAGAGACAGAGCATGAACGGGGGAGGGGCAGAGAGAGAGGGAGACACAGAATCGGAAACAGGCTCCAGGCTCCGAGCCATCAGCCCAGAGCCCGACACGGGGCTCGAACTCACGGACCGCGAGATCGTGACCTGGCTGAAGTCGGACGCTTAACCGACTGCGCCTCCCAGGCGCCCCTGCAACTTTTCTTTGCATTTAGATTTTGTCCCAAGCCATTTTTCTCCAAATAAATTGGTCTCATTTAGGACAGAATTACTTTCTTTTACCTTCAAGAAAAATGTTTTTTCATTTCTTTTAACTTTCTTTTATATCTCCTACTGTTTTTTTATGATGTTTCATAATTTATTTAATCATTGCTTTATTTTTTAGATACTAAGGGTGTTTTACATTTTTAACTGTTAGTAAATAATTCTGCAAAAACGTCTTTGAATATAAGTCTTTGTATGTGTCTTTGATTATTTTTTTGGACTACCGCTAAAGGTAATATGTTTTCACAGATTGTTTAAAACTTTGTTTCTTTTTTGGGGGGCGCCTGGGTGGCTCGGTCGGTTGGGCTTCCGACTTCGGCTCGGGTCATGATCTTACAGTCCATGAGTTTGAGCCCTGCGTCAGGCTCTGTGCTGACAGCTCGGAGCCTGGAGCCTGTTTCAGATTCTGTGTCTCCCTCTCTCTCTGCCCCTCCCCTGCTCATGCTCTGTCTCTCTCTGTCTCAAAAATAAATAAAAAACATTAAAAAAAAAATTTTTTTTTTTAAAATAAAACTTTGTTTTTTGAGAAAATATTTTTCTTTTTTTTTTGATGTTTCTTTTCTTTTTTTTTTTAATTTACATCCAAGTTAGTTAGCATATAGTGCAACAGTGATTTCAGGAGTAGATTCCTTAATGCCCCTTCCTCATTTACCCATTTAGCCCATCCCCCCTCCCACAATCCCTCCAGGAAACCTCTGTTAGTTCTCCATATTTAAGAGTCTCTTAGGTTTTGTCCCCCTCCCTGTTTTTATATTATTTTTGCTTCCCTTCCCTTATGTTCATCTGTTTTGTATCTTAAATTCCTCATATGAGTGAAGTCATATGATATTTGTCTTTCTCTGTCTGACTAATTTTGCTTAGCTTAATACCCTCTAGTTCCATCCACGTAGTTGCAAATGGCAAGATTTCATTCTTTTTGATCACCAAGTAGTAGTCCTTTGTATATATCACATCTTTATCCATTCATCCATCGATGGACATTTGGGCTCTTTCCATACTTTGGCTATTGTTGATAGTGCTGCTCAAAACATGGGGGTGCAGGTGCCCCTTTGAAAGAGCATACCTCTCTCCCTTGGATAAATACCTAGTAGTGCAATTGCTGGGTCATAGGGTAGTTCTATTTTTAACTTTTTGAGGAACGTCTGCACTGTTTTCCAGAGTGGCTGCACCAGTTTGCATTCCCACCAGCAGTGTAAAAGAGATCCTCTTTTTCCGTATCTTCACCATCTGTTGTTGCCTGAGTTGTGAATGTTAGCCATTCTGACAGGTATGAGGTGGTATCTCATTGTGGTTTTGATTTGTATTTCCCTGATGATGAGTGATGTGGAGCATTTTTTTCATGTGTCGGTTGGCCATCCGGATGTCTTCTTTGAAGAAGTGTCTATTCATATGTTTTACCCATTTCTTGACTGGATTATTTGTTTTTTGGGTGTTGAGTTTGATAAGTTCTTTATAGATGTTGGATACTAACCCTTTATCTGATAGGTTGTTTGCAAATATCTTTTCCCATTCTGTCAGTTGCCTTTTAGTTTTGCCGGTTGTTTCCTTCTCTGTGCAGAAGCTTTTTATTTTGATGAGGTCCCAGTAGTTCATTTTTGCTTTTGTTTCCCTTGCCTCTGGAGACACATTGAGTAAGAAGTTGCTGCGGCCAAGGTCAAAGAGGTTTTTGCCTGCTTTCTTCTCGAGGATTTTGATGGCTTCCTGTGTTACATTTAGGTCTTTCATCCAATTTGAGTTTATTTTTGTGTCTGGTATAAGAAAGTGGTTCAGGTTCATTCTTCTGCATGTCACTGTCCAGTTTTCCCAGCACCACTTGCTGAAGAGACTGTCTTTATTCCGTTGGATATTCTTTCCTGCTTTGTCAAAGATGAGTTGGCCATACGTTAGTGGGTCCATTTCTGGGTTCTCCATTCTGTTCCATTGATCTGAATGTCTGTTTTTGTGCCAGTACCGTACTGTCTTGATGATTACAGCTTTGGAATACAGCTTGAAGCCCGTTCAAGTAGGTATTCTTATCCCTAGTTTACATATACTACAAGTATTAGCTGGGATGACCCTTCCTTTTGAGATCTGCATAAGCTTGGTATAAACCTCCATTTCGTGAGAAAGCAATGCTAGCTAGCCCCATGATTTTGAGTCCTTCCTTACGAGCATACTTTCTCAGTTTCCCCTGCCTCTGAGCTCCTGTTTTAGCTGAATGAGTTTTGCTTCGTAACTGTCTGATCCTTCCATCTTTCTTTTTTTTTAATGTACTTTATTGTCAGATTGGTTTCCATACAACACCCCGTGCTCATCCCAACAACTGCCCTCCTCAATGCCCATCACCCATTTTCCCTCTCCCCCATCGCCCCCCCATCCACCTTCAGTTTGTTTTCTGTATTTACATCTTTCTTTCTCCCATTCACTTCTACACGGAACACCAGGCCCAGCCCTTTGCTTAATTCACACGCAACCACACTCTCTCTCACACACACACACACACACAAATCCAACTCAGCCCCACGTCGGGCTCTGTGCTGAGAGTACAGAGCCTACTTGGGATTCTCTCTGCCTCCCTCACTCTCTGCCTCTCCCCTGCTTGTGCTTGCTCTCTCTCAAAAAAAATTTTAAGAAAAATAAAAATAAATAATAAAAAAAATTTCATGAGAAAGCAAGATTGAATTGTCACTATTTCTAATGCTTCTTCCTGTTCATGTATTACTTTATTCATCAGCACATCCTGGTAAATGCCTGAAAGCAAAGCCCTAATGTGTAGCATTTGCTGATTTCTGTGGTATTAATACTTCCACCATGGCCAATTTCGAGGCCACTGAACACTGAGTTGCAAAGATATGCCAATAATCAGCTCCCAATAGGTGATAAGGGCTGGCTTGAACATTCTACTGCCTGTAACCAGGAGAGAAAGGAATGTTTGGGGAAGTTCAACTACTTAGAATGTTCACATTATAAAGGATGCGGGGACGGCAGGGGCCAAAGCTGATGAGACAGGCAGAAGTCAGAGCAGGAAGAGCCTTGGATGTCTATTCAAGAGATTCAGTGACCGTAAGATCTGACAGATATTTAGGTAAGAGATGATAATGGCTCTCACCGTTGTACTGGCCATAGTTTGGGAAGGAATCTAGGGAAGAGATAATGTCTCTAACCATGATAGTGCCCATGGGATTTTGTAGGTTGAGAATGAAAAGACGACCAAGACGTAACCATGGTAATGTCTGTGGGAGTTTGTAAATACCCAGGAAATGAGGAAGTGAGGTGGTAAACCGAGAATAGTGAAGTTCTACAGGTGAGAAATGATCCATTTCACCCTGGGAATGACCGTGGTATTTTGTAGATAGCCAGTTAAAAATGGCGGCCTTAACTATAGTGCTGAAATTGGGGCTTCTCAAGTAAGCAAGGAGAAGCTTATGGTATCCCTTATTACATTAGTGAATGTGACATTTTGTGGTATTCCAGGTATGACTAGGAAAGATGATGACGTCCTTAGCCATGAAAAAGATGTTGGGATTTTGCAGGTATGTGGTCAAGAGATGACAGCACTCCTAACCACAATAGCGAATGAGCAATTTTCCAAGTATCCAGGTAAGAGACGTTGATGTCCCTAAAAATGTGATGATCATAATATTTGAAGGTATCGAGGGAAGAAATGAGGTGTAACTAATCAGCAGTACCAAGGTATCTTACCGTTACCCAGATTAGAGTTGATGTGCCCCTGGCAGTGACGTTTATCTGGATAATTTGTAAATCTCCACGTAAGATCTGTTTTTCTAAACCCAGTAGAGACCATAGGCTTCTGTAGATAACCCAGTAAAGATAATGTGTCCCAAACCACTGTGCTGACCAAGATATTTTATAAGTATTTGGTCGAGAAATGATGGTAGACCTACAGGAAATATGGGACTTTGAAGGTATTGTAGGGGAGGGAAAAAAATTTTCCCTTTACTCTCTTGGTTGAGACCCCTTCCCCCCCCCCCCCCCCCAGTAATAAAAGACCAATTAACAAGAGAAAAACAATCTTAGTTACCTATGCACAGGTGGGAACCCCACAAAGATTGGAGACTCAAAAAGGCAGCCGGGGCAATTGAAGCTTATATTCCATCCTGAGCTAAGGGAAGGGGCAGGGGCCTGGGGCTTCCAAGGAGAGGAGGGCAATTCACAGGAAGGTGAGAAGAGGAAATGTGTGGTAAACAGTTTGCTGTGCCCTGCCGATCGCTTTGTCACCTGAGACACTTCTCTGGTCATCGCGCTCTTCTTTGTGGTACAGGCTCCTTTCGAATAGAAATTTCCCTTGCAAAAGCGTAACTTCTCCTGAGGTCTCGGAGCTTTTCCTGTGTCTGCAGTTGCTCAAAATAATCGGTTCAAAATAATTCTTAGGCCTATGAGGCATATTCTGCTACTCTTCAGGATCCATTACATAATGATGGTGACTTAACTTAAACCATGGGAATGACCATGGGATTTTCAGGTGTCCTGGTAAGAGATGATGTGTCTCTAATTACAGTTGTCGTCATGACTTGTTTTCTTGGTTTTTTTTTTTTGTTTTTTTTGTTTTTTGTTTGCAGTATCCAGTAAAGAAATAAAGGTAAAATTAACCACAGTGGTAACCGTGAGATGTGCCAGATAGTAAGGAGAGAAATAACGTGGGCTTTAACGAGGTAGGCATCGTGGTATTTTGGAGTTGTTCAGATAAGCTATCATAGTGTCACTCACCACAGTCCAGACCATGGGATTTTTCAGGTCTCCATCAATAAATAAGGGAACCTAATAATAGGAGTAAATGTGGGACTTTGCTCATATCCAGGGAAGAGACGATGTGGACCTTAAACATGTGAGAGACCATGTGATTTTCAGATATCTAGACAAGTGATGGTGCTGTCCCAAGCTCTTACCATAACCATGTGTTTTTACAGGTGTTCGGGTAAGAAGTCGATGTCCCTAACAAAAGTAGGAACCATCAGTTTTTGTTTTTCTTTTTTAGTTCAGAGATGATTCGTCGTAAAACTTAGTAGTGACAAAGATACTTAAAGTCACCCCGACAGTATATCAGAGTCCTCATGACAGTAGTAACCATGGGATTTTTGCAGGTGTCCAGTGAATAGATGATGGCGTCTGAAACTACAGTATTGACCTTAGAGTTCTCCAAGTATCCATGTACAGTTAGTGGCTGCCATAATGGAATGGACAGATGGAATTAGCAGGGGTCCGGATGGATGAACATGTATCCCTAATCAGGGTTTCAGTGTTTTCGGTTCCCATGCAAGAGGTGATAACCCCTTTAAGTACAATGTGGACCTTAGAACTAAAGGATCCGGGTAGAGTTCATGATTCCCCTAATAATAGTAGCGATCGTGGAAGTTTTCGAGGTCCGTGAAGAAGAAGATGTATCCCTAATGATGTGTTTTTGCAGATTCTAATCAAGAGCTGCTGGTGAAGACCACGGAATCCAGGTATGTGATGATGTGGACCTTAAACATAGTAGAGGCCATCTGGTCTTCCGAAATCTAGTAGGTGATGATGGTATCCCTAACATGTGTCAGTACGATGTTTTTTTTTGCAGGTATTCAGGTAAAAAATGAAACTGGGCCTATAAATACTAGTAACCAGGAGATCCAGTTTAACCAATTTTCTAGTTTTGAGATAGTGTGTGTTTAAGTTGAGGAACGAATTAGGGGTTTACAGGCATCTGGGTAAGTGAGTATAATTTTCTTCATCACCGTATTGAGCAGGAGATATTTACAGGTACAGAGTCAAGGGATGATGGGGTCTGTGACAGCAGTGTTAACCCTGAAGTTCTACCAGTGTCCAGGTAGCATTAATGGGCCCATAAAGAGACCGAAGTGACAAAAGTTAGATGCCAGTGTCCTGGTAGGAAAAGTTAGGTCCTTAAAAAAACTTACCACAATACGCTTTTTCAGGTGTCGGTCAAGAGATCACACAGCCCCTAACCATGGTGGTTAATGGAACTTTCCGACTTTGCTGGTATCGAGTAAGTGGTTATGTGAGTCTTACATTACAGACCTTCTGATCTCCAGACATCTAGATAAATGATGATGGTATCCCTAACTTTTGTGTTACCATGTGTTTTTGCAGATACCCAGGTAAGAAATGACAGTGTTCCCACAAATACTGCTAAGAATTAGCCCTTAATGTTTACTAGTTTAGAGATGATATGTTTTGAACCTTGGTCAAGACTCCAGGATTTGCAAATTTCCAGGTAAGTTATCATAGTGTTTTTCATCTCACGCTTGACTGTGGGGTTTTTATAGGTTTCGAGTCAAGAGATGATGGTGTGTCAATGGTTTTGACCTCGATATTCTGTAAGCGTGCAGATAAAGTTGATGATCCCTCCAATGCTTATAGTTCCCATGGGATGTGCCATGGGCTAGGTCAGAAACGATGTGTCCCTAACCGTGGTCGCCACCATGGGTTTTACAGGTTCCACTCAATGGATGATAGTGAAATGAACAATGGCAGTGAATGTGTGACTTTGCTGGTAGACAGGAAAGAGATGCTGTGAGCATTTACATGGTACAGATCTTCAGATTGCCTAATATCCAGGTAAGGGGTGATAGTTCCTGTCATACCATAACCCTGTAAACAAAGGTTAGTTTCGTGTTGGTTTCGGTTTTTAGAGGTTTTCAGGTGAGGACTTGGCTAATATACAGGTAAGAAATGATGTGACTTTTTCACATGAGAGACCTTCTGAATTTCAGATCACTAGGTAGTTACTGATGGCAATCATAACTCTAATGACCTGGGTTTTGGCAGGTATGCAGGGAAGAAATTAATTCGCCTCGCCATATTGGTAAGCATGAAATGTTACATATTCTTGCTGACAGATGGTGTGTGTTTCTTTTATACTCCTGGTGATGCGTCAACAGGCAGGAGTCCAGGTAATTTACGATACTGCCTATCGTGTGTTACTGACTTCGGAACTTTTGTAGGTAACCTACAAAGAGGCAGGTATTTTTTAGTAGGGCTCCGCTTCACAACTCTGCGAGTAGCCAGGCAACACGAATGAGTAGCGAACGTAGAGAACCGATCAACGGAATATGCAGGTATTCAGTTGGTGTAAGACTAGTACTAACGAAAATGTTCCCAAGATTCTTTTCCTGCTCCTTTAAAGAGATCGTGATGAGCCTAACGATAATCGTCGGCAACGGGGGACGTTGTGGGTATCCAGGTAAGTGATGATGTGGGTTTAAACGGGAGCAGAAAACCGTTTGACCGTTACTGAGGAACGTAAGTGTAAGTAACGGCAATGCCTTTGAGTAGCAGCCGCCATGCCTGCGCGCTTGGGGTCAGGGGTCAGAACGTGGCTCGAGGGCACACGCATGCGCATAACTGAACTCCCCCCTCCCACTCCCTCCGCCGCCCACCGCCGCCATTTTGAACTTCAGCTCCACTGACGTGGCCGCCCTAGTCTCTGCGCTGGGTGGGATGGGAAACGTTCCAGGGTTTGTGAGACTCCTGCTTCAGGCCTTACTGCCCGTGTTGAAGTCCCCTAGGGAGACATCGGCTGCTTAGTAGCCAGCGTGTTTTTGTGCCTTTCCTTTAAGCTCCAACTGCCCTCTCTGTGGTGATCAGTGCCCCCCATGCAGGCTCGGTTAACTCAGAGGCGTGAATGGGTGTCTGAAGGGAGGGGAGAGGAGAGTGGCCTTCAGCAGCCGAGGTGTACTTGACAGGAACCGGCCTCCATCTTGAACTGCGCGAATTTAACTCAACTGGCCGAGGTGTCACCGCCGTGACCTGCTTAGAAAGACCACCATGGAAGGGTCACCTGCTTATCCGGATAGTGTGTGCGTGAAGCGTGGGGCTAAAAGCTTGACGCACCTGACTGTGTGCCCATTGGCCCAAACAGCTCACGGTAACAGAGTAGCTGTGACGATGAATTCGGTTGTCTCGATGGCTCACACCACACAGGCGTGTAAGTAAGCGCGCCCTCCTTCCTAATCCAGATTGGAGGTGACGAAGGATCTCTCACCTGGGTTTAGGGGGACATGTGCGTCTATTCTGACTAGAAGGCCGCACAAGTACGGTGACTCAACTACTCGGACAATAACTGGGGGGGGGGGGGGGGGGCAAGGTAGTAGGATTACGAGGCAGTTGAGGGTGTAAATTCCAGCTCAGAAGGAGGACTGTCGCCCTCAGGTTTTTAAATGCAGGTGGAGGATAATAGCACCGGTCTTGTCCCACATCCCCAATGTGGTGAAGACACTTCCCAATCTTAGAAGACGACCCGTCCGGTGATCACCCAGGAAATTGAAGCTGCCATTGGCCACTGAGTCCCCAAGTGCCCTATACCCTCTCTTTATTCTGTCCCTGTCTAAAGATTCGGTAGAAATAAGTTAGATGCCTATCTAGACTTTGACATGAGGTATTTATTTTGTGAAATAATGTCGGCGCTTATAAATCCCCACATAGTATGTGAGGAAGTGCGTTCGGGTGGCCACGTGTGAGCTCTTTACACGGTAGTGCGTTTAGTCCTTTCCCTTTGGTTACTGCACAGAAATGATAAAGACCAGTGAACAAGATGTATGGACTGACCAGAGAAGTCGGCCTACGCGGTGAGAAATTAGAATAGTACGCTGACGGGAATAATGAAATAATTTTTGTTCAAATCAAATAGAAGGTTTTATTCTTTATTTTTTTTAATGTTTATTTATTTTAGAGAGAGAGAAAAAGCGAGTGGGGGAGGTGGCAGAGAGAGGGAGACAGAGAATCCTAAGCAGGCCCCACATTGTCGGTGCGGAGCCTGATGGGGGGCTGGACCTCGCAACCGTGAGGTCATGACTTGAGCTGAGACCAAGAGTCTGATGCTAAACCGACTGAGCGACCCAGGCTCCCCTAAGCCAAATGTGTTAATACTGCAATTAAAGTAATCAAGGGTTCAAATATATTTCTCCAATCAACTCATTTCTTTAAGGTCCTGTTCAGGCAAGGTGCTGTTGAAAAAAACTGCTATTAGCTTTGTCCAGAGATGGAACATCAAAAGTTACCCAAAATTATTTTGGTATGAGTGTAGCTTTAATAACAATTTGTGTGTTTTTTTCTTTGTTTATATTTGAGAGAGAGAGAGAGAGAGAGAGAGAGAGAGAGAGAGCGTGCATGGGTGCACATGCACAAGTGGGGGAGGGGCAGAGAGAGGGGGGCAGAGGATCCAAAGCAGGCTCTGCACGGACAGCAGTGAGCCTGATGTGGGGCTCAAACCCATGAACCGCGAGATCACGACCTGAGTCAGAGGCAGACACTTAATAGACTGTGCCACCCGGGTGCCCCCCGAAATTGTGTTTTAAGTGCACTTCTCAAAGCAAATCCTACAACTAGAGAGCCCTCAACCTCATAAACTAAGCATCTGACGCAAATGGACAAAACAAAACAGGCAATAATGAGCAGGGGAGAAAAGGTGTGTGATGACTTACCTAACTACTGTTGTTACCATGTTGTTTGTTTTGCAGGTATTGAGGTAAGAAATAATAGAATCCTTACCGATGTTAGAGGTCACGAGGTCTTACTTCCTACGTTGTTGAGAAAATGCGTGTTGAACCACGTGGGTGTTGAGGAATTGCCACATCTAGGTAATTATCGTGGTGTTCCTCACCACAGCCCAGACCACGGACTTTGTGTCAGCGTCCAGTCAAGAAATAATGGTTTTATGTGACAACGGTGTTGACGTTGGAGTACGACCAGTATCAGGTAGGGTTTGTAAGTCCTATAATGATAGAGGTCACCAAGGTTATTTGCACATCTCCTGGTGGAAAAAGTCTCGTTTAACACGTGTTTCATAATGTGTACTTTTCCATTTCCTGTCAAGAGATTGTGGTGTAACTCAACGGTCTGGAACCTGGGACTTGGCTACTACTCAGGTAAGTGATGATGTGGGTCCTCCACACTGCAGACCATCTGATCAAATCTGGGATCAAATCTGGGTCAGTGATGCCGTCCCTAACACTTGTGCTACCATGTTTTGTTTTGTTTTTTTCCAGGCTGTATCCAAGTACCTACGATGGCGTTCCCCACCATAGTAGTCACCGTGGGATTTTTGCCGGTGTGCAGTGAACAAAGATATTGTTGCTGACAAAAGTGTAGACAATGGAATACATCAAGTATCCAGGTAGAGTTGATGGATCCTGCAGTGAACGAAGTCACCAACTTTATTCACAGATATGTCGGAGGGAAAAGACGTACAGGTAGAAATATTGGTAACAATGCAGTGTTCGGGTTCCAATCAAGGAAACGTGATGAATTTCACCAAGGTTGTTTATAGGGATTTTGCTGGTGTCCAGGTAAGTGGCGATACAGGCCTTAAGCACCCTACAGATCAGAACTTCAGCGATCTAGGTAAGTGAGAATAGTGTCCCTAAAATTTGTGTTCTGTTTTTTGTGGGGGTTTTTTTGCAGGCATTCAGGTAGGAAATACGATGTCCCAACCAATGCTAGTAAGCATTACTCCTCAATGTTTAAATACAGAATGTGTTTAACCTTAATTATACAGGAGCATTTTGTAAATCCAAGTGACATCTTGTGTTCCCATGTTTCTTGTTTTTTGGTTTTTTTTCCTGCAGGTATCCCATTAAAGTCTTGCCTCGTGTGTAGGAACGGGATGATACAATATTTACTCATTTGAAGACATTATTATTGTCAGAATCTCATTAATGCGGTTGTCAAGGCTCTTAAGGTTAAAAATTGTTACGGACGTGTATGCAGTTAAGAATGAATTTGTCCCTAGAAGTACTAATAAACATGAGATTTTACTGATTTCTTATTTAAGGATAACATGTATTTAACTCACCTAATGATTGATAGATAGGCAGTTGTCCAATTAATTTTCCATAATGTTCGACACTGTGTTATCAACATGGGATTTCTGCAGGTATGCCTCCCTGAAAGGAAGATGTCTTTTACTAGGATTTGACCTAGGAATTCTGCAAAATCCAGACCTCATTGATGAGTCCCTATATAATGGAACAAGTGTAGAGAGATTGCAGGTATACAGGTAATTATGGTATTCCTTACCACAGTAGGAACCATGGGACTTTTGCAGGTGCACAGTTAGGGAGTGTTGGTCTTACCTAAAAATGTTGACCTTGGGATACGACGAGTATCCAGGTAGAGTTAACATGTCCCATAAAGATGGAAGTAAACAAGGTTATCTGCAGGTATCCCAATAGAATAAATGGTATCCTTTGAAACATACTTCGTAATACGCATTTCAGGTTCCTCTCGATACATGACGATGACCCGAACATTGCTCATTAATGGGGACATTGCTAATGTCCGAGTAAGTGATGAGGTGGGCCTAAACCGCAGCACAGACAACCTGACCTTCAGAAAGGTAGGTAAGTGATGATGGCTTCAATAATACTCACCATATTTTAATTGCATGCTACTGAGGTATGAAGATGGAGAGTCGTCACATGCTAGAAACTACGAGTTTTCATTTTTTATGTTTTAGAGAGAGAGTGTATTTAACCCTGAGAGTGAGGGGTTGCACACATTCAGATAATAATCCTGTTGTCCCGCAACACAGGTAACCCTGGGAATTCTGCAGGTGTAGAGTCCCCAGATGATGGTCTTGACCTGATGATGGTTATTAACCTTGGAGTACTGCAAGTGTCTATCTGTAGCTACGTATTCCATAATGATAGAAGTGGCCAAGGTTATTTACCGGTATTCTGGTGAGAAGTAGTTGTGTCCTTCAACACATTTGTTACGTTTTACTCAGGTTTCAGTCAAGAGGTCACGGTTAAACTCTCAGTGGATGTTAACAGGACTTTGCTCTTTTTTTTTTTTTTTTTAATGTTTATTTTATTTCTGAGGGAGAGAGAGACCGAGCAAGACAGAGCACAAGCGGGGGAGGGGCAGAGAGAGAGGGAGATACAGAATCCGAAGCAGGCTCCAGGCTGTCAGCACAGAGCCCGACGCGGGGCTCGAACCCACACACTGTGAGATCATGGCCTGAGCTGAAGTTGGACGCTTGAACGACTGAGCCACCCAGGCGCCCCAACAGGATTTTGCTCTTAACGAGGTAAGTGATCATGTGGGCCTGAGCACAATATAGACTGACCTTCACACAGGTAAGTGAGGATGATGTTCATAACCTTGTGTTACCATGTTTTCTGTGCTAGTAAACAAGTATGGTATTATAGGGCATTAACTCATGAGAGACGTTTATTTCAGACATTTAGACAATTAGTGATGTTGTCGAAACCCTTGTATTGACCTCTCTTTCAGCATGTACGCTGTTAAGAAGTTTGTTCATAACAAACTAGGAGTGGGGCGCCTGGATGGCTCAGTCAGTTAGGCAGCCGACTCTTAATTTCAGCTCAGGTCATGATCTCAGGTCATGTGATCTCATGGTTCGTGGGCTCAAGCCCCGAGTCGGGCTCTGCCCTGAGAGTGTGGAGCCTGTTTGGGATTTTCTCTCTTCCTCTCTCTGCCCCTCTCCTGATCACACACACTGTCTCAAAAATAAAGAAATAAACATTTAAGACCAATAACAAAAGCACTAGTAACCATGAGATTTTTCTCTAGTCTCTTTGGAACTAATGTGTATTTAACATTTGTAAAGAGACAAGCAGGTATCTGGGTAATTTATCATAGTCTCCATCAGACCTTAATGACCATGGGACTTTTGCAGGCATCGTTTCAAAAGTGGAAGATGTCTTTTTCTAAAGTTTAACCTTGGGCTTCTGCAAATATCCAGGTAACTTTGATGGGTCCTGAAGGGAAACAAATGACCAGGGGAATTTAAAGGTGTGGAGGTAGAATGATTCATGGACCAAACACGTTTTTCACAATGGGTTTTTCAGAGTCCTGTCAAGACCTCACCCTGAGCTTACCAATGATGATTTAACATGGGACATTGCTGTTATGAAGGTAAGTGAGATGTGGGCCTAAACCACAGCACGGACCATCTGATCTTTGTATACATAGGTAAGTGCTAACACTTCTTGTTAACTTAATTCTAACAAGTATTCAATTAATAAAGGGTAGATTCCAAACCAATTCTGGTAACCATTGTTTTTCACATTTTATATCGAGGAGAAAAATTATATTTAACTCTGTGAGTGTTGAGGAATTACGTGTATCCAGATAATTGACATGATGTTCTGTCCCCAGTTAGTAACGATGGGATTTTTATAAGGGTCCTGTTAGGAAATGATGGTGTTACCCGACAGTGGTGTTGATCTTGAATTAATCTAAGTATTCAGGTAGACTTGATGTGCTCTGTAATGGTAGAGTGTCCATGGTTATTTCCAATGCTCTGGTTAAAAAAAAAAAATCCCTTTGTAAAAAAAAAATTTTTTTTTTAATGTTCATTTATTTTTGAGAGAGAGGGACTGAGCATGAGCATGGGAGGGGCCGAGAGAGAGGGAGACACAGAATCTGAAGCAGGCTTCAGGCTCCAAGCTGCAAGCACAGAGCCCAACATGGGGCTGGAACTCAAAAGCCGTGAAGTTGGACGCTTCAACGACTGAGCCACCCAGGTGCCCCTTGTATCCCTTAATACATACTTCACAAAATGTTTTTCAAGTTATTGTCAAGATACCATGATGAATCAGAAGTCGTTAGTGGGGACATCTCTGATATATTTATCCAGGTAATTACCCCGGAATTCTGCCTCACCATTGTAACCATGGTATTTTAGAGATGTGTAGTCAGGAGATGATGTGTCTAAATGTGGCTAGCCCTTGAAAATTGCAAACATTGATTGTCGTAGACTCTGGGTCTGGAGTTTTCTCTTGTCCAGCCAGAGAGCGGGATGCAGGATTGAAAATGCAAGAGAGGCTAATGTCCGCGGTGTTTAGAGTAGAGGAACAAGGCCTCCTGTCTTTTTCCAGTAAATTCCACTGTAGCCTCAAGAGCTTTGAAGTGGACCAAAACCTGTCTATCAATAGAAGTTTGGCTTGTAAATTCTTTGGCAGTGTTGACCATAAATTTATTAAGGACTTGGGCTGTCTGGATAGTATGATGCAGGCTGATTCCAGCCACAGTGGCAGAGGCGATAACGCCTCCTGCTGCTACGATACCCATGATTAACAGGCCAACAAATCTTTTCTGCCTTACAGCAGAGTGCCAGTGTCGAACAAGCTTGGAAAGTGCACCCAGTCCTGATGGATGCCTATAGGGCTCAGAGTTATTGGCAGAAACCCAGGCTGAGACACGCTAAGTACAAATAAAGAGGAGATATTTAATTGGGTGATGTTATTATTTACACAGGACATAAACCAGCCCTGGGAGGTAGAGATATTTTAATTATTTTCTAGTTGTTTGATGTGTAAAGTGAAAGTAGCAAAGAGAACATAGGGAGAAGGGACACAAATAGTGGTCCCTGCAAACTGATCATTGTTCAAGGAGGCCCAAGTTATGTTAATATGTCGATTTAAATAAATTTTACCGTGGCTAATGGTACAAATGAAGAAGAGAAGGACTAGCTTCCAAAGATTAACAGGCCAAGGTCCTTTTAATTTCCCAGTATGTGCAGAAATTAGAGGGCCAGACAAACCTCCGTCTTTCCAAAAAATATTCTCCCTACTAGACTGGTCAAAGGATATGGTCTTACTTGAATATTTTGTTTCCAGATGTCCTCTAGCACCTCTGTCACTAATAGTTTAATTTCCCCAGCGAAGATTATCTTAGTCTCTCCATAACAAGTTGTCCAAGGAATATTATTCCAGGGGTGTTCTGAATACTTGAGACTAGAGCAAGCTATAACATTAGGAGTGTGAGACAGGTTTGTGTTTTGAGGTATATCAAAGCTTAGGGCTGAGAAAAAGGTAAAATTGTCCGGCCTTGTAGAGGTTTGGGGCTGTACATGTAAAAGCCAGTTGATTCTTAGTTTGAGATAAGCAGATAAGTTGTCAAGTTTAGTAACACACATAGGAGGTGCTGGAGGAAGCCACCATTGAGGTCTTGGCATAGAAAGCCAAGGGTCTTGTTCCATTTGGAAGGGCGGGTTAAGATCGGCTCCTTCCATGAACTCCGTGTCATTATAGCTAATACGAATATCCCAGTCTAGGAGTGCTAGGCTGTGGACAAATGGGAGTAGGAGTCTATGCAATATCATTGTGTTGTAAGAGGATGCCGGCCTGGTTAGGCATTTAAGGCTTCCCCATGTTCCATCAGGGGCAAGGACTTGCATTTGTGGAGTGGCTTCAGGATGAGGAGTCCATGAAGAGGTTTCTTTTATCTTGAAAAGGGGGGCAGTGGCTGGTCACTCAGAGTCATTCTCTCGAAGTCTTGGTTCATTGGAAGATATCCTTGGGGTCTCCACCATGCCATGGTAAGACTTCACCAACTGAGAGGGAATCCACAGAGGTCTGGAATCTGGAAGAACACAAGCATATCCTCGACCCCAGGTGAGAAGTTTAGTGGGCTCAGTCCGTGTGGGCCCCCGTTTGGGAGTTTCATCTAGCACCATAGGGTGAGAGGGTTTATCTGATTTTGAAGAATGTCACTCAGCTGCAGTTAGTCCTTGAGGATTAAGATTTTAAAAGTAAGGGGCACTTGGTGGCTCAGTCAGTTAAGTGTCCGACTTCAGCTCAGGTCATGATCTCACAGTTGACGAGTTCAAGCCCTGCATCAGGCTCTGTGCTGATGGCTCAGAGCCTGGAACCTGCTTCGGATTCTGTGTCTCCCTCTCTCTCTGCCCCTCCCCTGCTCGCTTGCTTGCTCTCTCTCTCTCAAAAATAAATAAAGATTAAAAAGAAAATAGAAAAAAAATGATTTTAAAAGTTAAGAGTGATCCTAGCACAATCAAGAAGGAGCTGAGTTGTAATGCAGACAGCCAGGTGTATCTCCCCCTTTTTGTTTTTTTTAACATGTTTTTGAGCATATTATGTGCTCATTTTACAATTGCTTGGCCTTTGTGCATTGTAAGGAACAGGTAATTCCAACCAAGGCTTAAGTAAAACAACTTAGGGGCGCCTGGGTGGCTTGGTCGGTTAAGCGTCCGACTTCGGCTCAGGTCACGATCTCACGGTCCGTGAGTTCGAGCCCCACGTCGGGCTCTGTGCTGACAGCTCAGAGCCTGGAGCCTGTTTCAGATTCTGTGTCTCCCTCTCTCTCTGCCCCTCCCCTGTTCGTGCTCTGTCTCAAAAATAAATGTTAAAAAAAAAAATTTTTTTTTTAAAAAAAACAACTTAAAAGGGCATGTTGTCCTGTTTTTTCATGCTTTTTGTTAAAATTTTATTTATTTATTTACAAATAAGTATATTTACTTTATTACCTTTTTTATTTTTTATATCTTTCTTATGTATTTACTTTTTTATATATGAAGTTACTTATTTCCCTTACCCTTAATTACATTTAGCAGAATTTTTTTAAAAATGTTTATTTATTTATTTTTGAGAGAGACAGAGACAGAATGCGAGTGGGTTAGGGACAGAGAGAGAGGCAGACACAGAATCTGAAGCAGGCTCCAGGCTCCGAGCTGTCAGCACAGAGCCCGACGCGGGGCTCGAACTCACGAGCTGTGAGATCATGACCTGAGCCGAAGTCGGACGCTCAACCGACAGCGCCACCCAGGCGCCCCATGTTTAGCAGAATTTTAACTCTTAGAAACCTTAGTCTCCAGTGAAAAGTAAGTAGTAACCAATTGTGAACTGTCACATCAGAAATTTTTTAGGTGGCAGACTTATGACTCCATTAAGCATAAAGCACATCTTTTTTAATGGATTTAAATATTCTTAGTTTTTTGGCCTTAAGAAGTCAGAAGCATCAACCTATGTGTAGTAAGCAATGCTTCGGCATTCCATTTGATTTGGAAGTGGCCTAAATGTCTGATGAACTTAATTCAATTTAGCGTTTAAGCAAAATGTGCGTTTCAGGTTCCCAAAGACCCTGAAAGCTATTTTAACAATTACCCGTGAAAACTCTGGGACAAAGTTGACCATTACTTGAAGTCATCCTTTTTACTAACAAATTGCAACAGGGATCATATGAGCTTATTTGACCTTTAGTAAACCTTAGTGGAATAAAGTTCTATAATGTAAAAGACACGCCTATCTTCATGACATTTCATCTGCGTCCCCTTAAAAGTTTACCGTGGTCAGTTTTTTTTCCCCGTGGAACCAGTGAGGAAATCTGAAGTCTCAGGGAGTATTTGTTGCTTTTCACAGCATGGGGAGGAGGAGCATGTTGTCTGAGGAACTGAAGAACCAGATATGCGGGCTGCAGCCCAGGCGGTGCAGAAACAGGAGGAGGGGGGAAGGGAAGGCAGAAAAGGTCGGGGGTTGGGGGGGGTGCCCAAGAGGCAGACAGAGGCACAGGGGGCGGAGAAAAGAGTTCATGTGGTTCTAAAGCCTGTCAGCTCAGCTAGATGAGCAGATCCCACTTTTTGTTTTGTTTTGTATCATTTGGTTTTCCACTAGTGAATTAGGCAATCCACGTTGGGCCGGAGAAGACAGGGAAGTTCCCCGAAACAGAAGGAGTTTCAGCAGCTGCTTGGGAATATTCCTTAAAATCTCCATCCCCAGGTAGACTAGCCAGAGACAGTCCACGTCTGAGCCTCGTAATTATTAATCCAGGAAACGAATGAGGGAGAAGCCCCCACGTATGGTTCGAGTAATCGGAGTGTATCGGGCCAGTGAAAGAGGGAGTTAGAGTCCCCTGTATCAGGGACGGCCTGTGTAAAATACCCCGCACTATTTCAGCGCATTGTTTCACTGGCAATGATTGGAAGCTGGGCTTGCTGCCCTGGTTGGGAATGTTGCCCTGCTCTGGACAGTTGTTCAGAAGACACTGGAATAGCAGCGTCAAAGTTTTGCACCTCATGAGTCGCACAAGCCTTCTAGAACTCTTGGGCACAGACAGCATACTGGGCTGGGGTCAGAATGATGCTCACAAGAGACCCCCCAGTCCCTGGCACACGTGGAATAAGGAGCACAGATATTATTTAAAGGGCCCATTGTAAAAGGGCTGTGATGGACATACAGCTGAACTGATTTTTTGCAATCCTTTTACTACTGGAAAGAGCAGGCCTTCGTGGATGTATTGTCCACTTTGCCTGACGAGGGGGAACCGCTGGAATTTACTGGCCTCGTGGGCTTCCTTCGTGTACTTTGGCATCGGGGTGAGGACTTTATCAGAATGGGTCGGTGGAGGTTTTAGCGGCTCGATATCATCCCATACTTTTGAGGGAGGGGGAGTAACTTTTGGCTATAAAGGCACTGAAGGCACAGGCTGACTATAAAACTCAGATTTCCCCTCTATTTTGGGTAATTTTACATCCTTCTGTACATCGTCTGAACTCAAGGGGAGAAGGGCAGTATGGACAATGGACCGAGAGAGGATTACCTCGGGGGGAATGTTAGCCTCCTCAGAATGCCCATCTTTAAATGTTTTCCCTACTTGTTCCCAAACATCAAGATCACCAGTTCTTTGTTTTGGGAACCAAGGGCAGTGTTGTTGGATAATCATTAATAATTTAAGGAGTGCTTTCTGACTGAGGATGGTGTCGGCCACCTTTTCCAATGACTAAAATGTATTGTTCCAGTTTGGGGGATAGGGAGTCTCCCATAATAAATCTCTCGAAAGTTCCATGGCAGGAAATCCTAATACAGTTTCCCGTTACCTCTTACCTCGTCAGGAAGAGACTGTAACCTGGTACATTTTTCTTGGAGCTCTTTCGTCATTCCGCAGTGTCCTGCAGTCCTTGTGTCACATCGGCAATACAAGTTGGCCTGTAGTCCTCTTGCCTCCGATCACGTCGGGGTCACCATGTATCGTAGACTCTGGGTCGGGAGTCCTCTCTTGTCCAGCAAGAGAGTGGGACGCAGGATTGAAAATGCGGGAGAGGATGATGTCTGGGAGGAGATGAGAGCCCCGAGTAAGGGTTCTTGCTCTGTTTTTATTAAGATCAGAAGGCTTACAAGTGAGATGGGCGTGCACAGACAGACAACAAAAGCTGGAACATTAACTCATGGGCTTGGGGAAAAGGGGATTTTGGAGATAGTTGGCATTAGAGGTCTGGGTCAATACAAAACAAGATTCTGGTGCTGTGTGGGAGGTTGTTTACAACAAACATGAGGCCCCACCTCTGTTTACCTAAACTGGCCTAGGGCACAAGAAAGGCAGAACGTGCTACCTCAGGGTCAACAAGGCATCTGTCTTTTGCTAATTAGCTTTGCTCTGGGCAACTTCGCCCCGCAGCCGTCCATAGCCCTTTTTACCTGTGTACCTAATTCGGTCCTTCCTTTCTGTGAAAGCAGCTTTCTGCTATTGTACTAAATTGGGGGGCATTTCCTCCCTGAGTTGATGGATCCTGCCATGATGGAAGTGAAGGAGGTTATTTGCAGGTGTCCATATGGAAGACGTGTGTCCGCAAATGAACATTTGTCATGATGTTTTTTTCAGGTTCGACTCAAGAGATCATCGTGAACCTCATCATGTTCATTACCAGAGACTTCGCATGGATCACAGTACATCATGGTATGAGCCTTAAGCACCTTAAAGATCAAGGGATCTTCAGATACTGGGGTACATGAGAATGATGTCCCTAACATTTGTGTTACTATTTAATATAGGTATTCAGGTAAGAAACGATCTTGTTGCTACTGATGCCAGTAAACATTAGCCTTTAGTAGTTGAGAGTTTAGATGTAATGTATGTTTATACGTAGAAGGGACTGAGGGATAAACAGGTGTCGACGTTATCCTACTATTCAGTACCAAAGGCTATAGACCAGGAGATTTCTCCAGAAGAAATGACCGTGTCTCTAAGTGTCAACTTTGAATCCTGCCAAGATCGACGTAGCGTTGAAGCTTCCCCGTTAATGGTGTTCCTTTTTTTCAAAATTCTGTGAGTATCAGGTTAAGATCTTTGCTAGTATGCAGATATGAGATGATGAGATATTAACTGATTAAAGACTGAGGTTTTACGGTTTTATTTTTAGGTAAGATTAATAGCAGGAGTCATGGTAGCACAAGTTGTTTTCTTTCTTTTCTTTTTTTCTTCCTTTTCTTTCTTTTCTTTCTTTCTTGGAAAAAGGTTGTGTTCTTAAACACAATCGTTCCATATGTTTTCTCGGGTTCCAGGCAAGAAATCGCAGCACATGTAGCAATGGTCATTACTAGGACATGGTTAGTAGGCAGGGAAGCGATAACGTAGGTCTTACTGCAGTGTAGACTGTCTGATATTCAGTGTCTATGTAAGGATGTGTCCCCAACACATGTGTTCTGTTTTTTGCACGTATCCTGTTAAGGTCTTTGCTAGTAGAGGTATGACGTGATCCGACATAAACTCACTAGAGATGTTTTGTTATTTCCAGACATCTAGGTAATTAATGTTCCCAAGACTCTTCTAAAAATGTGGGTTTGGGGCATGTATACGATTAGGAAATTGATGTGAACTGAACAATTCTGGTAAGCATGAGTATTAACTATCTTTTTATTTAGAGATAATGGGTTGTTTTTTTGTACTCCTAGTGGTAACATATGCAAGTCACCATGAAAATTTTACGGATGTCCCTTTAAGGAAGGAAGGATCCCTTACTAGGGAGTAACCTCAGATTTAGGCAGTTAGTCAGGTGAATCTGATGAGTTACAAAATGATAGAACTGACCAAGGGAATTTTCTGGGTGTCCAGGTAATGTGTACTGACCACTTTCCACAGCATATTTTTCAGGTCCCTGTTAAGACCATGACTGTGACCCTGTCAGCGGTATTTAACGCGGCATTAAGGTGGTAAGAGATTTGGGCCTAAACCACACAGGCCATCTAATCTTCCCATATCTAGGTGAGCGATGATGACGTCCTTAACACGTCTTGTTACCATGACTTTGTTGCAGGTATTCAGGTAAGATGACAGCATCTTGGGGCTTCTGGGTGGCTCAGTCGGGTAAGTATCCCTTCTTGATCTCACCTTAGGTCATGATCTCATGATTTATGAGATTGAGCCCCATATCAGGCTCTGTGTTGACTGTGCATGGCCTGCTTGGGATTCTCCCTTTCTCTTTGCATCTCTCTCTCTCAAAAAAAAAAAAAAAAGAAACTTAAAAACAACCAACAAAAGACAGTCATTACCAATGCTAATCACCATGAGTTTCTATTTTTCACATTTTAGAAAAAATTTATGCTTAATCCCACAGGTATTGAGAAATTGATCCTGTCTAGGCAATTGTGGTGGAGCCTCACCACTGTAGAAACCATAGGCTTTGTCCAGGTATCCAGTCAAGTAATGTTAGTCTCTCCTGACAACAGTGTTGACCTTGAATTAGTGCAAGTGCACCAGTGGAGTTGAGGTGTTGCCTAACAATGGAAGGGAACAAGTTCAGGTGCAGGAGTCTTGAGAGACCACATTGTGTCTGAAACACATTTCAGTTTGTTTCCTCAGGTTGCTATGAAGAAAACAGAGTGAACGGAAAATGGTTCACACACCCTTGCTGCTAAGCAGGTAAGTATTAAAGTGAGTCCTTCTATAATGAAGTCCTCTGAAGTTCATTATCTAGGTAAGTGAGGATGAAGTGCCTAACATTGGTGGTAATGTGTTTCCTTGTTGAAAATTCTGTATCAGGTTAAGATCTTTGCTAGTATGCGGGTATGAGATGATGAGATAGTAACTGATTAAAGACCTTTGTTTTATGGTGTTATTTTTAAGTAACTTCTACCCCCAACAGGGGACTCGAGCTCACTACTCCAAGACCCACAGTCACGTGCTCCACAGACTGAGCCAGGTATGTACTCCTAAAGACATTTCTAGATTGAGACACCTACAGACTTGTGATTTCAAGTCCCTTACGTGTACTTTGTTTTTGGCATGTATTCGTTTAAGAGTTTAATTGGTCCCTAACGATACTGGGAGCAAAAGGATTTTTTTTTGTATTTCTGTTTAAAAATATGTACCTAACGTACAAGTGATAGACGGATTTGCAGATATCCAGGGAAATTTATCATTTTGTCCTTCCGTACTTTATTGACCATGGAATTATTGCAATATACCTTGAAGAGAGGAAGATTTGTCTTCCTAGGGATTGACCTTGAAGTTTCGCAAGGATCCAAGGTCCTGAAATGATACAGTGACCAAGGGAATTGGCAGGTGTAGAGGTACAGTGAGAAACGCCCAAAATATTTTTTGCAATGTTTGTTTTTTTTTTTCTTTCCAGACTCCTATCAATGAATCACCCTGAGCCCAGCAATGGTGGCTAACATGAGACATTGCTGATGTCACAGTAGGTGATGACGTGGTCCTAAGCCATGGCACCGACCATCTGGTCTTCAGAAAGCTAGGTGAGAGCTGATGGTGTCCCTAACACTAGTTGTTACCATGAATTCTCTGCAGGTATTCAGGTAGGAAATGACAGATTTCTTACTAATTCTCAAAACCATGAGCTTTCAGTGTTTAGTGACAAGTCTTGTTTAACTCTAATGAAGGGTTGCACATATCAGATGTTTGTCATTATGTCTCAGCCACACTAGTGATGGTGGAAATTTTGCAGGTGCTCCGTAGAAGTTGTATTACCTGACAATGGTCTTGACCTTGGAGTACTGCAGCTATTCGAGCAGAGGTAATGCTTCCATAATGATGGAAATGACCCAGTTTATTTATAGGTGCCCTGGTAGAACAAGCCATGTCCTTTTACCCATGTATCATAGTGTGTTTTTTCCCAGGTTTCCTGTCAGGAGATTATGATGAACCTCACACTGGTGATTTTCTGGGGACATTTTGGTTCCCCAGATAAGTGGTGATGTTCACCTTCACTGTTTGAAACTATCTGATCTTCTCACATCTAGATCAGTGTTATTGTTGGACTGAAATTATTTCCCATGTGTGTTTTTTTTCCCCTAGGTCCTCAGGTAAGAAATGACAGCATTTTACCAATTACAGCAATCATGCTATTCTACTGTTGTCTATTTCTGGGGAAATGTATATTTACGTATGTGTTGGGTGAATTCTGACGTGAATAGCCATAATGGTGGAGTTGTGTGGTACAGGAATACCCTTGGTGTTACTGAAGGTGAGCAGGGAAGAGGTGAAGGTGTGGCTATCTTTGGCATAGACCTTGAAGGACTGCAACAGTCCGGGAAGAGCTGAAGGGTCCTGCAGTGATGGCAATGAACAAGATCATATGCAGTGTCCTAGTAGGAGAGGAGTGTCCATAGACGCATTGTTCACAAAGTGTTTTTTAAATTACCCTCAAGAGGTCATGGTAAATTTCAAAATGGTCGTTGATGGGATTTTACTTCTATTCAGGTACATGATGATATGGGCCTTAAGCACCCTGTACATTGATTTTCAGGTATTTAGTAAGGGTAGATGGTGTTCCTAACTGTTCTGTTACCATGGGTCTATGCAGGTGTTCTGTTCAGACATGATACTGTCCCAACCAGTGCTAGTAAGTATGAGCCCTTATTTTTTTATGTTTTTCAATTTAGATATAATGTGTTTAAACTCAGTAGTGATAAAGGAATATGAATTTCCAGGGAACTTCTCTGTTGCACATCAAGTATTGACCATGAGATTTATACCAGTACTCTTAGAAGAGATCTTAGTGTGTCTAACAATGGCGTTGACCTTCAGGTTCAGATAAAATCCATCTTGTGTTGTGTTTTCCCTAATGACAGAAGTGACTCAGAATATTCACAGATACACTCTTTGTTTTTGCAGGTAAACAACTTGTATCCTGCCACGGGCTTGTTGAGTATGTTTCTCAAGATTCTAGCAGTCCTGACATCACAGAGACCCAGACCGTGCTTGTCAGCGGGAACTCGCTGGTAACCAGGTATGTGATAAAGTGGGTCTTACCACATTACACGTATCTGATCCTCAGCTCTCGAGGTGAGTGACGTTAGTGTCTCTAGCACAGTGTACCGTGATTTTTTTAAAGTTTCCTATTGACTTCTTTGATAGTTGAGCGATAGGAGATGCTGTGGTATTAATTCATTAGGTACATTGACTTGAGAAAAAGTTTGTTTGACCCTGTGAGTGTTGAGGGATAACACATATGCAAATATTTATGACAGTGTCTTCCCGACAGTCCTCCCCATGGGTTTTCTGTTGGTGTCCAGTGAAGTGATGCTGATGTTGTCTGACATCAGTGTTAATCTTTGATCACTGAGCGTATCCAGGTAGAATCAGTGTGTCCCGTGATGACAGAGTGACCCTGCTATTTGCAGATACTTCTTAACAAAAGTCGCGTCCTTAACATAGATTTGATAATGTCTTGATAGCAGCCTGAGAAAGACATCGCTGTGCACTTAACATTGATGTTAATGGCAGACGTGGCTGTTATGTCCGCAGGTAATAACAGCCCCAGCACAGGCCGTCTGATCTCCAGATAGCTAGGTAAGTGACGATGGTGTCTTCTAGAGTTGTGACCATGATTTCTTTGCAGGTATTCAGGTATACATTGGTACTCCTGATTAATTCTAGAAACCATGAGTGTTTACCGGTTATATTTTAGAAAAGACTCTTGCTTAGCCTTGTGAGTGTTGAGAGATTGCCATATCCGTGTAATTAACATATGCCCTCAACCACAGCAATAACCATGAAAATTTTGCAGGTGTCCCACGAAGAAATACTGTTTTAACTGGTGATGGTTTTGACCTTGGAGAACTGCAAGTATTCAAAAGAAGCTGATATGTCTTGTCATAATAAAGTGACCAAGGTTATTGCAGGTATCCTGGTAGAACAAGTTGTGTCCCTTTACACATCTGTTGTAATGGGTTTTTCCGGTGCCTGTCAAAGATTTCAGTGCACCTGACATTGGTCTTCAAGGCAGGGATATTTCTGGCTTTCAGGTATATGATGAGGTGTACCTTCACTGTACCAGACCCTCTTTTTTTTATTAATTTACTTATTTTTGAGGGACAGAGACAGAGCCCATGTTGGGGAGGGGCAGAAAGAGAATGAGACACAGAATCCGAAGCAGGCTCCAGGCTCTGAGCTGTCAGCACAGAGCCCAATACGGGGCTCTAACCCACAATCCGTGAAATCATGACCTGAGCCGAAGTCGGATGCTTAAGTGACTGAGCCACCCAGGCGCCCCATCAGACCCTCTGATTTCATGAATGGATTCCTGTTATATTTTGTTGATTGTGTGAACTTGTTCACCATGTTGGTTATTTAAAGCATCAGGCAGAAATGATAGTGTTTTTACCAATTCTAGTAAACATCTTATCCCACCATTTTATATTTTAGAGGAAATTGATATTTAACTTTGTGAATATAGAGATTCATGGCTATTCACATAATAACCATGGAGTTGTGGGTCACATCCGTTACCATGGTAGTTTTGTAGGTGACCAGTGAAGACAAAATGGTGTCTGACATTGACATAGACCTTGGTGTCCTGCAAGATCCCAGGTAGGTTTGATGGGTTCTAGGATGATGGAAGTATACAAGGTTATTTCCCATGGCCTGGTAGGATATTCCAGAGACCCGTTTATCAGTGTGTTTTTCACTTGATCTTAGCCAAGACGCTGTGATGTCACAATGTGTTTTTCCAGGTCCTGTCCAGAAATCACAGTGAACCTCACAATGATCGATGATAGGACTTTGCTTTTTCTAGGTAAGTGATGATGTGGGTCTTCACCCTGGAAACAACCTAACCATCTGATAAGTGGAAAAGTGTGGATGGATTCCCAAGTTTTTGTTATTATGTTTTTGTCTTTGTTTTTGTTTGACAGGTATTCAGGTAAGAAATGATGCGGTCCCAACAAATGGTAGGACGCATGCTAGTAGGTATTTTAAAGTTTAGATAGAATGTGTGTTTAACCTAGTGTTGACAGAGGGATACACAAGTGTGCAAGTCCCTTATTCTACGGGGCCACAGCACAGTCATGAGTCTGAAGTTTGATAGGTACTCAGGAGATGATGGTTTCTCTAACATCAGTGTTGACCTTACAATTCTAGTTCTGCCAAGGGGCGCCTGGGTGGCTCAGTCGGTTGAGCGTCCGACTTCGGCTTAGGTCATGATCTCGCAGTTCATGAGTTCGAGCCCTGCGTTGGGCTCTGTGCTGACAGCTCGGAGCCTGGAGCCTGCTTCAGATTCTGTGTCGCTCTGTCTCTCTCTGTCTTTCAAAAATGAATAAACATAAAAAAAAAAACTAGTTCTGCCAGGATCCAAAGTGTTGATGATTCCTCCGGTGATAGAAATAACCAGTGTTAAGTAATTTAAGTACGCTGTTGTTTCCCCAGGTAAGACAACTTTGCCTTACATGCCCATTGTGTTTTTTCAGGTTATGGGTAGTCAGTCATGTTACAGTGACCCTGGTTATGCTCATTAATGGGACCCTGCTATCCACTTGGTAAGTTTCACTTGGTGTCACTGGGTAAGTGTCACTTGGTAAGTGTCACTTGGATGTGACAGTAGAGTGGAGATCACCTGTACATCAGATGTCTAAGTAAGTGAGGATAGTGTCCCAAACACTAACCACAGCGTTAACACGTCTTTTCTGCAGGTATCGTGGTAACGTCTTCGCTGTTGCACAGGTATGAGATGATGTCACATTACGTCATTAGACCTCCCTATTTTCAGATGTGTATGTAATTAATGATGTTTTGAATACTCTTACATTACACATGGTTTTGGCTTATATGCAGTAGTTTAATTTGTCCCTGACAATACTGGTAAAAACAGTATTTTACCCCCATACTTGTTCAGGGATTGTGTTTCCTACACTCCCCCTGATGAGAGGTTCTGCACGTATCCAGATGATCTGTCATATTGTCCGTCTTCATAATCCTGAATGTGGAAATTTTACACGTATCTCTTTAAGGGAAGAAGGTATTTCCCACCAGGGTTTAGTCCTGGACTTCTGCAAGTATGCAGCTAGTGGTGATGCATCTCAAAATGATGCACTTGACCGATGGAATCTGCAGTCGATCACATAGAAGAAAGTATGTGCTGAACATATTTTCCACCAAGTGTTTTTCAGGTTTATATGAAGCCCTCCTGATTGATAGGCTCCCCTATCCTATTTAATGAGGCATATGGAAGTATCTAGGTTACTGGTGATGTGGGTCTAAACCACAGCATAGGCCATCTGATCCTAATATGTGGGTAAGTGATTGTGCCCTTAACACTTTTGTTACTATGATTTGGTTGCTGGTATTCAGGTAAGAAATGACAGAATCCTTACCAGGTCTAGCGACCATGACGACACTTGTTAAATTTTGTACACAACTTATACTTAACCCTGTGAGTGTTGACATTTGAATGTATCTATTATTGTCAAGGAGTTTCCTCGCCAGTAGTAAACACCGTATTGTTACAGGAGTCCAGTTACAACATGATGGTCTCTCTGACCAAAGTGTTGACCTGAATTAATGGAAGCATCAAAGTAGAGTTGACGTGTTCCATAATAATGGAAGTGAAAAGGATTATTGGCAGGTGTTGTGGTGGAACAAGTTGGGTACTTAAACATATTTTTCCTATGTGTTTCTTCAGATTCTTGTCAAGAAAACCCAGTGAACCTCGCCGTATTCACTGATGGAAGCTAGCTCTTAACCTGGTAAGTGATGAAGTGGGTTCCACCACCATCCAGACCACGTGATCTTCCATAGGAAGGTGGGTGAGGGTGATGTCCCTGACATTTGTGTTACCGTGTTTGTTTGCAGTTATCCCGTTAAGGCTTTTGCTCTGTTATACAGGTATGAGATGATGTGACATTGACTGAGACATTATTTTCAGAACTGGGTGTGAACAATAATATTGTGCAGGCTCTTACAGTAGCCTAGTGTTAGGCATGTAGGCAGTTAAGAAATTCACTTGTCTCTAACAATCATAGTATGCGTGAGAATTTCTTCTTGTTTAGAGAGAATGTGTTTTGGACTGATAGTGGGACTTTCAGACATGCAGGGAATTCATCGTATTCATCGTTGTGTTACGAACAATGGGAATTTTGCAGGTATTCCTTCAAGAGAGGAAGATGGCTCCTACTGGGGGCTGACCTCAGAGTTTTGTAAGTATTCAGGTATCGATGGGTCTTGACATGATACAAATGACCAAGGGAGTTTCGAGGTGTAGAGATAGAATGATTCATGGACCAAACACTTTTTTCACAATGTGTTTTTCAGATGAAGTCAAGCCCTCACCCTGAGCTTACTAATGATAACTTAACATGGGACATTGTTGTTACCAAGGTATGTGACGATGTGGGCTTAAACCATAGCACAGATCATCTGATCTTCATATACAGAGGTAAGAGGTGATGGGTATCTCTAACACTTTTTGTTAACATACTTTTTACAAGGATTCAATTAATGAAGGAAAGATTGTAGCCAATTCTGGTAACGATTGTTTTTCACACTTTATATTGAAGCGAAAAATTATGTTTACCTCTGTGAGTGTTGAGGGATGGTGTGTATCCAGACCATCGTCATGATGTTGTGTCCCCAGTTAGTAACCATGGGATTTTTACAAGGATCCAGTTATGAAATGATGGTGTTACCTGTCAATGGACTTGACCTTGAATTAATCCAAGGATCCAGGGAGACTTAATTTGCTCTGTAATGATAGAGTGCCCATGGTTATTTAGAGATGTTCATGCTAGGAAAAAAAAAAGCTGTGTCTCTTCATGTATACTTGGCAAAGTATTGCATAGGTTCTAGTGAAGATATCATGATGAACCAGAAGTCATTAACGGGGGGACATCTCTGGTATGCAGGTAAGTGAGGACACGCACATCACAGACCGTCTGATCTTTCTGTATCTGGGTGAATGATGTTGGATTGTCTAAACCTGTTTTACCATGTGAATTCCTAGCGGGTGTTAAGGTCAACAAGCAATAATTTGCTAATTGTAACAACCATGTTATCCTGCTTGCACAGAAAAGGTTTAACTATGTGAGTATGGAGTTATGTGCATTTATGCAGGTAATTACCCTGGAATTCTGCCTCACCATTGCAACCATGGTATTTTAGAGATGTGTAGTCAGGAGATGATGAGGCTAAATGTGGTTAGCCCTTGAGTTAAGTTGATGGGTCCTGCCATGATGGAAGTGAAGGAGGTTATTTGTAGGTGTCCCTATGGAAGATGTGTGTCCATAGATGAACTTTTGTCCCAATGTGTTTTTCAGGCTCTACTCATGAGATCGTAGTCAACCTCCTCATGTTCATTACCACGGACTTTGCATGGATCACAGGAAGTCATGGTATGAGCCATAGGCACCTTAAAGATCAGGTGATCTTCAGATACTGGGGTACATGAGGATGATGTTCCTAACCTTTGTCTTACTGTTTTTGATAGGTATTCAGGTAAGAAATGATGTTGTTTCTACTGATGCTAGTATTAGCCTTTAGTAGTTGAGAGTTTTGATGTAATCAATGTATGTTTATACCTAGAAGGGACTGAGGAATAAACATGTGTCCAGGTTATCCTTGTGTTCAATACCAAACACTACGGACCAGGAGATTTCTCCAGAAGAAATGATGGTGTCTCTAACAATGTCAGCTTGGAAGTTCTCCCAAGATAGAGGTAGTGTTGAAGCTTCCCCAACTATGGAGGTGACCAAGATTTATTGTAGGAGTCATGGTAGAACAAGTTGTTGCCTTTCTTCCTTCCTTCCTTTCTATTTCTTTCTTTCTTTCTTTCTTTCTTTCTTTCTTTCCTTCTTCCCTGTTGTTGTTTAACAGTTTGTGTTCTTAAACAACATCGCTGCGTGCATTTTCTCAATTTCCAGGCAAGAAGTCACAGCAAATGTAGCAATGGTCATTATTGGGACGTTATTAGTAAGGTAAGCAATAAAGTAGGTCTTACTGCCATGTAGACTTTCTGATCTTCAGTGTCTAGGTAAGGATGTGTCCCCATCACATGCGTTGTGCTTTTGCAGGTATCCTGTTAAGGTCTTTCCTAATAGAGGTGTGATGTGATGAGACATACGCTCACAGGAGACTTTCCGTTACTTTCAGACACACAGGTAATTTTGTTCCCAAGAGTCTTCTAAATACGTGGTTTGGGGACACGTATAACAGTTAAGAAATTGATTTGAACTGAACAATTCTGGTAAGCATGAGTATTAACTATCTTCTTCCTTAGAGATAATGGGTTTTTTATACTTGTAGTGGTAACAGATATGCAAGTAACCATGGAATTTCTGCGGACGTCCCTTAAAGGAAGGGATCTCCTACTAGGGGTTAACCTCGGATTTATGCAATTATTCAGGTGAATCTGATGAGTTGCAAAATGATAGAACTGACCCAGGGAATTTTCTGGGTGTCCAGGTAATGTGTACGGACCACTTGCCACAGCATATTTTTCAGGTTCCTGTTAAGACCCTGACCATGACCCCGTCAGTGGTATTTAACATGGCATTAAGGAGGTCAGTGATCTGGGCCTAAACCACAAGCACAGACACATCCCGGCGAGTGATGTTGATGTCCTTAACACTTCTTGTTAACATGATTTTGTTGAAGGTATTCAGGTAAGAAATGACAGCGTCTTGTGGTTCCTGGGTGACTCAGCCAGGTAAATGTCCCCTCTTGATCTCAGCTGAGGTCATGATCTGACGATTCCTGAGATTGAGCCCCGCATCAGGCTCTGTGCTGACAGTGCAGAGCCTGCTTCGGATTCTCTCTTTCCCTTTGCCTCTCTCTCTACCCACCTCCTTCTCTCTCCCTCTCCCAAAAAAAAAGGAAAGCGGCTTAAAAAACAACTAAGAGGAGACAGAGTCCTTACCAATGCTAATAAACATGTGATTCTATTTTTCACATTTTAGAGAAAATTGATTTTTAATCCCGTAGGTATTGAGAAATGGATCCTGCCTAGGCAATTGTGGTGGAGCCTCACCACTGTAGAAACCATAGGATTTGTCCAGGTATCCAGTCAAGTAATGTTAGTCCTATCAACAGTGTTGATCTTGAATTGGTACAACTTTGCCCGTGGAGCTGATGTGTTCCATAGTCAAGGAAGGGAACAAGTTCAGGTGCAGGAATCTTGAGAGAACACATTGTATCTGAAACACATTTCAGTGTGTTTCCTCAGGTTGCTGTTAAGAAAACAGAGTGAATGGAAAATGGTTCACATACCCTTGCTGGTAAGCAGATAAGTGTTAAAGTGAGTCCTTCTACAATGATGTCCTCTGAACTTCATTATCTAGGTAAGTGAGGATGATGTGCCTAACATTGGTGTTAATGTGTTTCTTTGTTGAAAATTTTGTGAGAATCAGGTTAAGATCTTGGCTAGTATGCAGGTATAAGATGATGAGATAGTAACTGATTAAAGACCTTTGTTTTACGGTGTTATTTTTAAGTAATTTCTACCCCCAACAGGGGACTCGAGCTCACTACTCCAAGACCCACAGTCACGTGCTCCACAGACTGAGCCAGGTATGTACTCCTAAAGACATTTCTAGATTGAGACACCTACAGACTTGTGATTTCAAGTCCCTTACGTGTACTTTGTTCTTGGCATGTATTCATTTAAGAGTTTAGTTTGTCCCTAACGATACTGGGAGCAAAAGGATTTTTTTTGTATTTCTGTTTAAAAATATGTACCTAACGTACAAGTGATAGACGGATTTGCAGATATCCAGGAAATTTATCATTTTGTCCTTCCGTACTTTATTGACCATGGAATTATTGCAATATACCTTGAAGAGAGAACGATTTGTCTTCCTAGGGATTGACCTTGAAGTTTCGCAAGGATCCAAGGTCCTGAAATGATACAGTGACCAAGGGAATTGGCAGGTGTAGAGGTACAGTGAGAAACGCCCAAAATATTTTTTGCAATACTTGTTTTTTTTTTTCTTTCCAGACTCCTATCAATGAATCACCCTGAGCCCAGCAATGGTGGCTAACATGAGACATTGCTGATGTCACAGTAGGTGATGACATGGTCCTAAGCCATGGCACTGACCATCTGGTCTTCAGAAAGCTAGGTGAGAGCTGATGGTGTCCCTAACACTAGTCATTACCATGAATTCTCTGCAGGTATTCAGGTAGGAAATGACAGATTTCTTACTAATTCTCAAAACCATGAGCTTTCAGTGTTTAGTGACAAGTCTTGTTTAACTCTAATGAAGGATTGCACATATCAGATGTTTGTCATTATGTCTCAACCACACTAGTGATGGTGGAAATTTTGCAGGTGCTCCATAGAAGTTGTATTACCTGACAATGGTCTTGACCTTGGAATACTGCAGCTATTCGAGCAGAGGTAATGCTTCCATAATGATGGAGATGACCCAATTTATTTACAGTTGCCCTGGTAGAACAAGCCGTGTCCTTTTACACATGTACGGTAGTGTGTTTTCCAGGTTTCCTGTCAAGAGATCATGGTGAACCTCAGACTGGTGACTCTCTGGGGACATGATGTTCTCCTTCACCATTTCAAACCAGCTGATCTTCTCATATCTACATACGTGTTCTTGATGGACTAAACTCGCTTACCATGTCTTCTGGTTTTTTCCAGATAATCAGGGAAGAAATGACAGCATTTTACCAATTATAGCAATCATGCTATTCTAGTGTTTTCTACTTCAGAGAAAATTTATGTTTACTTATTTGAGGGTGAGGTGAATTTGGATGTGAATAGCCATAATCACGGAATTGTGTGCTACGGGAATACCCTTGGTGTTACTGAAGGCGAGCAGGGAACGGGTGAAGGTGTGTCTATGGTTGGCATAGACCTTGAAGGACTGCACCAATCCGGGAAGAGTTGATGGGTCCAGCAGTGAGGGCAATGAACAAGATGATGTGCTGTGTCCTAGTAGGAGTGTCCATAGATGCATTGTTCAAAAAGTGTTTTTTAAATTACCATCGTGTGGTCATGGTAAATTTCAAAATGGTCGTTGATGGGACTTTGCTTCTATTCAGGTACGTGATGATATGGGCCTTAAGCACCCTGTACATTGATTTTCAGATATTTAGGTGAGGGCAGATGGTGTTCCTAACTGTTCTGTTACCATGTGTCTATGCAGGTATTCAGTTCAGACATGATACTGTCCCAACCAGTGCTGGTAAGTATGAGCCCTTAGGTATTTATTTTTAAAAATTTAGATCTAATGTGTATTTAACCTCGGTAGTGATAAAGGGATGTGCAGGTCCAGAGAACTTCTCCTCTTGCACAACAAGTATTGACCATGAGATTTCTACAAGTGCTGCTAGAAGAGATGTTAGTGTGTCTAACAATGGTCGGCCAAGGCCCGTGTTGTGTTATGCTTCCCCCAAGTGAGCAAGGTTATTTGCAAATATACTGTTTTTTTGCAGGTAAACAAGTTGTATCCTGCCACAGGCTTGTTGAGTGTTTGTCTGAAGATTCTACCTGTCCTGACATCACAGTGACCCAGACCGTCATCATCAATGGGAACTTGCTGGTAACCAGGTATGTGATAAAGTGGGTTATCCCAATACACGTATCTGATCCTCAGCTCTCGAGATGAGTGAGGTTAGTGTCTCTAGCCCAGTGTACTGTGCTTTTTTGAAAGTTTCCTGTTGACTTCTTTGCTAGTTTAGCGATATGAGATACTGTGGCAATAACTCATTAGGTACATCCAATTTGTATTTGAGACACTGTTTGTTTGACCCTGTGTGTGTTGAGGGATAGCACATATGCAAATATTTACGACCATGTCTTCCCCACAGTCCTCCCCATGGGCTTTCTGCTGGTGGCCAGTGAAGTGACGCTGAGTCTGTCTGACATCAGTGTTGATCCTTGATTACTGAAAGTACCAGGTGGAGTTTGTGTGCCTATCATGACGGAGTACCCAGGCTATTTCCAGATACTGGCTAACGCAAGTCGTTTCCTTTAACGTAGATTTCATAATGTCTTGACAGAAACCTGAAAAGACATCACTGTACACCTGACATCGAAGAAACTGGCAGACATGGCTGGTATGTCCGCAGGTAGGTGAGGATGTGGGCCTCAACCCCGGCACAGGCCGTCTGATCTCCAGATAGCTAGGTAAGTGACGATGGTGTCTCTTAGCGTTGGGACCCTGATTTCTTTGCAGGTATTCAGGTACGATTTGATAGTCCTTACTGATTCTAGAAACCATGAGTGTTTACCAGTTACATTTTAGAAAAGACTTTTACTTAGCCTTGTGAGTGTTGAGACGTTGTCATATCCATGTAATTAACATATGCCCTCAACCACAGCAATAACGGTGAAAATGTTGCAGGTGTCTTGTGAAGACCTATTTCCTAACTGGTGATGATTTTGACCTTGGAGGACTGCAAGTATTCAGGTAGAGCTGACATGTCTCATGAGGAGAAAGTGACCAAGGTTATTGCAGGTGTCCTGGTAGAACAAGTTGTGTCCCTTTACACATGTGTTGTATTGTGTTTTTTAGGTGCCCGTCAACGAGTTCAATGCACCTGACAAGGCTCATCAAGGCGGGGACATTTCTGGCCTTCAGGTATATGATGAGGTGTACCTTCACTGTATCAGACCCTCTGATCTTCGTGAATCTACTTGTGCAAAGTTTGGTTAATTGCTTGAACTTGTTTACCATGTGGGTTATGTGACGCATTCTGGGAGAAATGATAGTGTTTTTACCAAGTCTAGCAGTGTATTATCCCACCATTTTATGTTTTAGAGGAAATTTACATTTAACCATGTGAATATTTAGTGATTCATGGCTATTCACGTAACAATCATGGAGTTGTGGGTCACACGCGCTACCATGGTATTTTGGTAGGTGAGCGATGAAGACATAATGGCGTCTGACAGTGGCCTAGACCTTGGCGTACTGCAAGACCTCAGGTAGGTTTGATGGGTCCTATAGTGATGGAAGCGTACACAGATACTTCCCATGTCCTGGTAGAAGGGGGTCATACATGGACCCATTTATCATACGTGGTTTTCACTTGATCTCAGCCAAGACGCTGAGGAGTGATGTCACAATGAGTTTTTCCAGGTCCTGTCCAGAAATCACAGTGAGCCTCATAATGACCAGACCTAGGACTGTGCATTTCCAGGTGAGTGATAACGTGGGCCTTCACCCTGGAAACAACCTAGCCATCTGATAAGTGGATAAGTGTGGATGGATTTCCCAAGTTGTTGTTAGTATGCTTTTGTCTTTGTTTTTGTTTTGACAGGTATTGGGGTAAGAAATGATACGGTCCCAACAAATGGTAGGATGCATGTTAGTATTTTAAAGTTTATTCTTTTTTTTTTTTAAAGTTTAGATAGAATGTGTGTTTGGCCCTAGTGGTGACAGAGGGATACACAGGTGTGCAAGTCCGTTATCCTACCAACACAGTCATGAGCCTGAAATTGTATAGGTACTCAGGAGATGATGGTTTCTCTAACAGTGGAGTTGACCTTGACGTTCTAGTTCGGCCAAGGTCCAGAGTGTTGATTATTCCTCTAATGATGGAAATATCTTACATGTCAGTTGTGTTTTTTCAGGTTATGGTAGTGAGTCATGTTACAGTGACCCTGGTTATGCTCTTTCATGGGACCCTGCTAGTCACCTGGTAAGTGGTATTGTGGATGTGACAGTATAGTTGAGATCACCTGTTCTTGAGATGCGTAGGTAAGTGAGGAGGGTGTCCCAAACACTAAACACAGCGTTAACATGTTCTCTCTGCAAATATCTTGTTAAAGTCTTTGTGTTGCACACATATGAGATGATGTCACATTAACTCATTAGACCTCCCTATTTTCAGATGTGTATGTAATTAATGATGTTTTGAATACTCGTACGTTACACATGCTTTTGGCTTATATGCAGTAGTTTAATTTGTAAACACCGTATTCTTGCAGGAGTCCTGTTAAAGCATGATGGTCTCTCTGATAAAAGTGTCGACCCAAATTAAAGGAATCATCAAAGTAGAGTTGATGTGTTCCATAATAATGGAAGTAAAAAGGAATATTAGCAGGTGTTCTGGTAGAACAGTTTGTACTTAAACAGACTTTTCCTGTGTGTTTGTTCAGGTTCTTGTCAAGAAAACCCAGTGAACCTCACGGTATTCACTGATGGAAGCTTGCTCTTAACCTGGTAAGTGATGAAGTGGGTTCCACCACCATCCAGACCACGTGATCTTCCATAGGAAGGTGGGTGAGGGTTTTGTCCCTGACATTTGTGTTACCATGTTTCTTTGCAGGTGTCCCGTTAAGGCCTTCGCTACCGTGCAGGTATGAGATGATGTGACATTGACTTAGACATTATTTTCAGAGTGCTGTGTGACTAACGATATTCTTCAGGCTCTCAAATAACTTAGTGTTAGGCATGCAGGCAGTTAAGACATTCCGTTGTCCCTAACATTCATATATGCGTGAGAATTTCTTCATTTAGATGGAATGTGTTTTGGACGGATAGGGGGACTTTCAGACATCCAGGGAATTCATCATACTGTTCATTGTTATGTTACTAACAATGGGAATTTTCCAGGCATTCTTCAAGAGAGGAAGGTGGCTCCTACTGCGTGCTGACCTCAGAGTTTTGCAAGTATTCAGGTATGGTTGACGGTGCTGAAATGATACAAATGACCAAGGGCATTTGGAGGTCTAGAGGTAAAATGATTCATGAACCAAAGACATTTTTCACAATGCCTTTTTCAGATTGATGTCAAGACCTCACCGCGAGCTTACCAATGATAACATGGGACGTTGCTGTTACCAAGGTAAGTGATGTGGGCCTAAACCATAGCACAGATCATCTGATCTTCACATACAGACGTAAGAGGTGATGGGTATGTGTAATGCTTCTTGTTAACATATTTCTTAGAAGGATTCAATTAATGAAGGATAGATTCCATCCAGTTCTGGGAACCATTGTTTTTACATTTTATATTGAAGACAAAAATTATGTTTACCTCTGTGAGTGTTGAGGGATTGTGTATGCAAACAATTGTCATGATGTTCTGTCCCAATAAGTGACCACGGTATTGTTATAAGGGTCCCGTTATTAATGATAGTGTTATATGAAAATGGTGTTGACCTTGAATTAATCCAAGGATCCAGGTAGACTTGATGTGCCCTGTAATGAGAGAATGTCCATGGTTATTTAGAGAGGTTCAGGTTAAAAACAAAAAAAAAGCTATTTCCCTTAATACATACTTGACAAAATGTTTTTCAGGTTCTTGTCAAGATACCATGATGAACCAGAAGTCATTAACAGGGGGGACATCTCTGGTATGCAGGTAAGTGAGGACAGGCACATCACAGACCCTCTGATCTTTGTCTGTCTGGGTGAATGATGCTGGATTGTCGAAACCTGTTTCACCATGTGAGTTCCTAGCACACGTTCAGGTAAGCACGCAATCATAATATGTTGCCAGTTGTAACAACCATGTTATCCTGCTGTCCTGTTGCACAGAAAATGAATGTTTAACTACGTGAGTATGGAGTTATGGGCATTTATGCAGGTAATTGCCCTGGAATTCTGCCTCACCATTGTAACCATGGTATTTTAGAGAAGTGTAGTCAGGAGCTGATGAGGAGATGATGAGGCTAAATGTGGCTAGCCCTTGAATATTGCAAACATCCAGGGAAGTTGACGGATCCTGCCATGATGGAAGTGAAGGAGGTTGGTTGTTAGGTGTCCATATGGAAGATGTGTGTCCGTAGATAAACATTTGTCCCAATGTGTTTTTCAGGTTCCACTCATGAGATCATAGTGAACCTCCTCATCTTCATTACCAGAGACTTTGCATGGATCACAGGAAGTCATGGTATGAGCCATAGGCAGCTTAAAGATCAGATGATCTTTAGATACTGAGGCAAATGAGGATGCTGTTCCTAACCTTTGTCTTACTATTTTTGATAGGTATTCAGGTAAGAAACGATCTTGTTCCTACTGATGCTAGTAAGCATTAGCCTTTGGTAGTTGAGAGTTTAGATGTAATGTATGTTTATACGTAGAAGGGACTGAGGGATAAACAGGTGTCCACGTTATCCCACTATTCAATAGCAAACACTACGGACCAGGAGATTTCTCCAGAAGAAACGATGGTGTCTCTAACAGTGTCAACTTTGAATTCTGCCAAGATCGACGTAGTGTTGAAGCTACCCCATTAACGGAGGTGACCAAGATTAACAGCAGGAGTCATGGCAGCACAGGTTGTTTTCTTTCTCTCTTTCTTTTTTTGGAAAAAGGTTGTGTTCTTAAACACAATCATTGCACGTGTTTTCTCAGGTCCCAGGCACGAACTCAGAGCAAGTGTAACAACGGTCATTATTGGGACAATGTTTGTAAGCAAGTGAGCGAGAATGTAGGTCTTTCTATGATGTAGACTATCTCATCTCCAGTGTCTAGGTTAGGATGTGTCCCCAGCACATGCGTTCTGCTTTTGTACGTATCCCGTTAAGGTCTTTCCTAAGAGAGGTATGATGTGATCAGACAGACACTCACTACAGACTTTTTGTTCTTTTCAGACATCTAGGTAGTTAAGGTTCCCAAGACCCTTCCAAAAACGTTGTTTGGGGGCCCATAGACAGTTAAGCATTTGATGTGAACTGAGCATTTCTGGTAAGCACGAGTATTCACTATTTTCTTATAGAGGTTATGTACTTTTATACTCCTAGTGGTAACGCATATGCAGGTAACCATGGAAATTTTGCAGATGTCCCTTTAAGAAAGGAAGTAACCTTCTGAGGGAGAAGTAACTTCTAAGGGAGTAACCTCCCATTTAGGCAGTTATTCAGGTGAACTTGATGAGTTACAAAATGATGCACCTGACCAAGGGAATTTTTGGTGGGTGTCCATGTGATGTGTACTGAACACTTTGCATATTTTCAGGTTCCTCTTAAGACCCTGACCATGCCCCTGTCGTCAGTATTTAACACGATGTTAAGGAGGTAAGCGATTTGGGCTAAACCACAAGCACAGGCCATCTGATCTTCCCACATCTAGGTGAGTGATGTTGATGCCCTTAATACTTCCTGTTACCCTGACCTTGTTGCAGGTATTCAGGTAAGAAATGACAGAGTCTGGGGCGCCTGGGTGGCTCAGTCAGGTAAGCGTCCCCTCTTGGTCTCAGCTCAGGTCATGATCTCACGATTTAGGAGATTGAACCCCACATCAGACTCTGTGCTGACAGTGCAGAGCCTGCCTGGGATTCTCTCTTTCTCTTTGCCTCTTTCTATCTGCATCTCTGTCTCTCTCTCTCTCTCTCTCTCTCTCTCTCTCTCTCTCTCTCAAAAAATAAAAATAAAAGCAACCAAGAAAAAACAGAGTCCTTACGAATGCTAATAACCATCAGTTTCTACTTTGCACACTTTGGAAAAAATACGTGCTTAATCCTGTAGGAATTGAGAAGTTGATCCTGTCTAGGCAGTTGTGGTGGAGCCTCACCAGTGTAGAAACCATAGGATTCTTCCAGGTTTCCAGTCAAGTAATGTTAGTCTCTGCTGACCATAGTGTTGACCTTGAATTAGTGCAAGTGCGCCAGTGGAGTTGAGGTGTTGCCTAACGATGGAAGGGAACATGTTCATGTTCAAGTGAGGAAGATGTGCCTGACATTGGCGTTAATGTGTTTCTCTTTTGAAAATTTTATGAGTATCAGATTAAAATCTTTGCTAATGTGCACGTATGAGGTGATGTGGTATTAACTGATTAAAGACCTTTGTTTTACGGTTTTATTTTTCAGTAATTTCTACCCCCAACATGGAGCTCGAGTTCACAACTCTGAGATCAAGATCCCGTGCTCAACCGACTGAGCCAGGCAGGTGTCCCTGAAGACACTTCTATATTGAGATATATACATGATTTATGATCTCAAGTGTCTTATGTTTATTTCGATTTGGGCATGTATTCAGTTAAGACTTTAAATGGTTCCTAATGATATTCATGGCAATATGATTTTTTTGTGTTCCTGTTTAAAAATATGTACTTAACATACTAGTGGTAGACGGATTTGCAGATATCCAGCAAATTTATCATATTGTCCTGCAGTACTTTATTGACTATGGAATCATTTTAAGTAATGTGAAGAGAGGAAGGCGTGTCTTCCTAAGGATTGACCTTGGAGTTCTCCAAGTATCCGTGTAGTGTTGATGGGTCCTGAAATGATACAGTGGCCAAGGGAATTTGCAGGTGTAGACTTAGAATGACACGTACACCAAAAATATTGTCTACACTGGTATTTCTTGTGTTTTTTTTTTTTGAGACTGCTGTCAATGAATCACAGTCACCCCGGCAATGATAGGTAACACAGACATTGCTGATGTCACAGTAGAGATGATGTAGGCCTAAGCCACAGCACTGACAATCTGCTCTTCGGAAAGCTAGGTAAGTGCTGATGGTGTCCCTGAGAGAGAGAGAGAGAGAGACAGTTTATGAGTTTTAGCTTGTGGGGGCGGGGAGGGGGGAGGAGAGAGAGAGAGAGAGAGGAGAGAGAGGGGAAGAGAGTGCTCTCGCTAGGAGAAAGAGGGGGGGAGGGAGGAGAGAGAGAGAGAAGAGAGAGCTCTTCCTCTCGAGAGGAAGAGAGAGAGGGAAAGCAAGAGGGAGAGCGGGGGCGGGGGGGGGGGAGGGAGGAAAGAGAGGAGGGGGGAGAGAGAGAGAGGGAGGGAGCAAACCCTTATTGATACCTTGATTTCCTTGCAGGTATTCTGGCAGGAAATGACAGATTCCTTACTACTCGACACCATGAGTTTTCAGTGTTTAGAGAAAATTCTTGTTTAACTCTGAATGACGTGGGATTGCACGTATCAGGTGTTTGTCGTTATGTCTCAACCACAGTAGTGATCATGGAAACTTTGCAGGTGCTCTATAGAAGTTGTATTCCTTGAAAATGATCGTGACCTTGGAGTACTACAGCTATTCAAGCAGAGGTAATGCTTTCATAATGATGGAAATGACTGAGCTTATGTATAGGTGCCCTGGTAGAATAAGCTGTATCCTTTCACCCATGTGTCCTACTGTGTTTTCCAGGTTTCCTGTCGAGATCATGATGAACGTCCCGCTAGTGATTCTCTGGGGACATTTCTGTTCCCCAGACAAGTGATGATGTTCACCTCCACTGTTTCAAATGATCTGATCTTTTCATATCGATATATGTGTGATTGATGGCCTAAACTTGCTTACCGTGTGTGTGTGTGTGTGTGTGTGTTTTAGATAATCAGGTAAGAAATGACAGCATTTTGCCAATTACTGCTCTCATGCTATTCTAGTGTTTTCTATTTCAGAGAAAGACTATGTTTACTTCTGTGAGTGATAGGTGAATTCTGAAGTGAATAGCCATAATCATGGAGTTGTGTGATGGGTTAGTACCCTTGGGTTTGTGCAGGTGAGCCGGAGAGTGGTGAAGGTGTGGCTATCTTTGGCATAGACCTTGAAGGACTGCAACAATCCGGGAAGAGCGGAAGGGTCCTGCAGTGAGGGCAGTGAACAAGATGATGTGCCGTGGCCTAGTAGAAGAGGAGTGTCCATAGACGCATTGTTCGCAAAGTGGTTTTTAAATTACCATCGAGAGGTCATGGTAAGTTTCAAGATGGTCATTGATTAGACTTTGCATCCGTTCAAGTAAGTGATGATATGGGCCTTAAGCACCCTACAAATGGATTTTCAGATATTTAGGTAAGGGTAGATGGTGTTCCTAACTGTTCTGTTACCATGTGTCTATGCAGGTGTTCGGGTCAGAAATGATACTGTTCCAACCAGTGCTAGCAAGTATGAGCCCTTATTTATTTCTGTTTTTAAACTGAGATCTAATGTGTATTTAACTTCAGTAGTGATAACGGGATATGCATTTCCAGGGGACTTCTCCTTTTAGCCAGGAATAGTGACCATGAGATTTTAGAAGTACTGCTAGAAGAGATGTTAGTGTGTCTGACAATGGTGTTGACATTCAAGTTGGGCCGAAATCCATATCGTGTTATGTTTTCCCTAATGATGGAATTGACTGAGATCATGTGAAAATAGGCTATTTATTTTTATTTTTATTTTTTTGGCAGGTAAACAAGTTGTATCCTGCCACAGGCTTGTTGAGTGTTTGTGTCAAGATTCTAGCAGTCCTGACATCACAGTGACCCAGACCGTTGTCATCAATGGGAACTTACTGGTAACCAGGTATGTGATAAAGTGGTTTATCCCAATAGACATATCTGATCCTCAGCTCTCCAGGTGAGTGAGGTTAGTGTCTCTAGCACAGTGTACCGTGCTTTTTTGAAAGTTTCCTATTGACTTCTTTGCTAGTTCTTTACCGATTCGAGATGCTATGATAGTAAGTCATTAGGTCCATTCACTTTGTATTTGAGACACAGTTTGTTTGACCCTGGGAGCGTTGAGGGATAACACATATGCAAATATTTACGACCGTGTCTTCCCCACAGTCCTCCCCAATGGGCTTTCTGCTGGTGGCCAGTGAAGTGACGCTGAGTTTGTCTGACATCAGTGTTGATCCTTGATTACTGAAAGCACCAGGTGGAGTTTGTGTGCCTATCATGACAGAGTAACCAGACTGTTTCCAGCTACTGGCTAACACAAGTCGTTTCCTTTAACGTAGATTTCATAATGTCTTGACAGCCACCTGAAAAAGACATCGCTGTGCACTTAACATTGATGTTAATGGCAGACGTGGCTGTTATGTCCGTAGGTAAGTGACGATGTGGGCCTCAACCCCAGCAGAGGCCGTCTGATCTCCAGATAGCTAGGTAATGACGATGGTGTCTCTTAGCGTTGGGACCCTGATTTCTTTGCAAGTATTCAGGTATGATTTGATAGTCCTTACTGATTCTAGAAACCATGAGTGTTTACCGGTTATATTTTAGAAAAGACTTTTGCTTAGCCTTGTGAGTGTTGAGAGATTGCCATATCCGTGTAATTAACATATGCCCTCAACCACAGCAATAACCGTGACAATTTTGCAGGTGTCCTGTGAAGACATATTGTCCTAACTGGTGAAGATTTTGACCTTGGAGGACTGCAAGCATTCAGGTAGAGCTGATATGTCTCATGAGGAGAAAGTGACCAAGGTTATTGCAGGTGTCCTGGTAGAACAAGTTGTGTCCCTTTACACATGTGTTGTATTGTGTTTTTTAGGTGCCCGTCAACGAGTTCAATGCACCTGACAAGGCTCATCAAGGCGGGGACATTTCTGGCCTTCAGGTATATGATGAGGTGTACCTTCACTGTTTCAGACCCTCTGATCTTCGTGAATCTACTTGTGCAAAGTTTGGTTAATTGCTTGAACTTGTTTACCATGTGGGTTATGTGAAGCATTCTGGGAGAAATGATAGTGTTTTTACCAAGTCTAGCAAACATACTATCCCACCATTTTATATTTTAGAGGAAATTTACATTTAACCATGTGAATATTTAGTGATTCATGGCTATTCACGTAACAATCACAGAGTTGTGGGTCACAGGCGTTACCATGGTATTCTGGTAGGGGAGCAATGAAGACATAATGGCGTCTAACAGTGGTCTAGACCTTGGCGTACTGCAAGACCCCAGGTAGGTTTGATGGGTCCTACAGTGATGGAAGCGTACACAGATACTTCCCATGTCCTAGTAGAGGGAGTCATACATGGACCCATTTACCATACGTGGTTTTCACTGATCTTAGCCAAGACGCTGAGGAGTGATGTCACAATGAGTTTTTCCAGGTCCTGTCCAGAAATCACAGTGAGCCTCATAATGACCAGTCCTAGGACAGTGCATTTCCAGGTGAGTGATAACGTGGGCCTTCACCCCGGAAACAACCTAGCCATCTGATAAGTGGATAAGTGTGGATGGATTTCCCAAGTTGTTGTTAGTATGCTTTTGTCTTTGTTTTCTTTTTGACAGGTATTTGGGTAAGGAATGACACGGTCCCCACAAATGGTAGGATGCATGCTAGTAAGTATTTTAAAGTTTAGATAGAATGTGTGTTTAGCCCTAGTGGTGACAGAGGGATACACAGGTGTGCAAGTCCCTTATCCTACGGGGCCACAGCACAGTCATGAGCCTGAAATTGTATAGGTACTCAGGAGATGATGGTTTCTCTAACAGTGGAGTTGACCTTGACGTTCTAGTTCGGCCAAGGTCCAGAGTGTTGATGATTCCTCTAATGATGGAAATATCTTACATGTCAGTTGTGTTTTTTCAGGTCATGGTACTCAGTCATGTTACAGTGACCCTGGTTATGCTCTTTCATGGGACCCTGCTGTCACCTGGTAAGTGGTATTGTGGATGTGACAGTGTAGTTGAGATCATCTGTTCTTGAGATGTGTAGGTAAGTGAGGAGGGTGTCCCACACACTAACCACAGGGTTAACATGTTCTCTCTGCAGATATCTTGTTTTTAAAGTCTTTGTGTTGCACCCATATGAGATGATGTCACATTAACTGATTAGACCTCCCTATTTTCGGATGTGTATGTAATTAATGATGTTTTGAATACTCTTACATTACACAAGCTTTTGGCTTTATGCAGTAGTTTAATTTGTAAACACCGTATTCTTGCAGGAGTCCTGATAAAACATGATGGTCTCTCTGATAAAAGTGTCGACCCAAATTAAAGGAATCATCAAAGTAGAGTTGATGTGTTCCATAATAATGGAAGTAAAAAGGATTATTAGCAGGTGTTCTGGTAGAACAGTTTGTACTTAAACAGACTTTTCCTATGTGTTTGTTCAGGTTCTTGTCAAGAAAACCCAGTGAACCTCACGGTATTCACTGATGGAAGCTTGCTCTTAACCTGGTAAGTGATGAAGTGGGTTCCACCACCATCCAGACCACGTGATCTTCCATAGGAAGGTGGGTGAGGGTTTTGTCCCTGACATTTGTGTTACCGTGTTTGTTTGCAGGTATCCCATTAAGGCCTTCGCTACTGTGCAGGTATGAGATGAGGTGACATTGACTTAGACATTATTTTCAGAGCGCTGTGTGACTAACGATATTATTCAGGATCTTACATAACTTAGTGTTAGACATGTAGGCAGTTAAGAAATTCACTTGTCTCTAACAATCATAGTGTGCGTGAGAATTTTCTTGTTTAGAGAGAATGTGTTCTGGACTGATAGGGGGACTTTCAGACATCCAGGGAATTCATCATATTGTCCATCACTGTGTTATTAACAATAGCCATTTTGCAGGTGTTCCTTCAAGAGAGGAAGGTGGCTCCTACTGCGGCTGACCTCAGAGTTTTGCAAGTGTTCAGATATTATTGTTGGGTGCTGAAATGATAGAAATGACCGAGGCAATTTGGAGGTGTAGAGGTAGAATGATACATGGACCAGACACTTTTTTCACGTTGTGTTTTTCGAGTCATGTCAAGACCTCACTGTGAGCTTACCGATGATAACATGGGACATTGCTGTTACCAAGGTAAGTGATGTGGGCCTAATTCATAGCACAGATCATCTGATCTTCACATACAGACATAAGAGGTGATGGGTATCTCTAATATTTCTTTTTAACACACTTCTTAATAGTATTCAAATCATAGAGGATAGATTCCATCCAATTCTGGGAACCATTGTTTTTCACACTTTATATTAAAGTGAAAAATTATGTCTATCTCTGTGAGTGTTGAGGGATTGTGTGTATCCAAACAATTGTCATGATGTTCTGTCCCCAGTAAGTAACCATGGGATTTTTATAAGGTTCCTGTTATGAAATGATGATGTTATCTGACCTTGGTGTTGACCTTGAATTAATCGAAGGAGCCTTGATATGCTCTGTGATGATAGAGTGTCCATGGTTATTTGCAGATGTTCTGGCTAAAAAAAAAAAAAAAAGTTGTATCCCTTCATACATACTTCAAAAAATGTTTTTTGGGTTCTTGTCAAGAGATCATGATGAACCAGAAGTCATTAACAGGGGGGACATCTCTGGTATGCAGGTGAGTGAGGACAGGCACATCACAGACCTCTTCTGATCTTTGTCCGTCTGGGTGAATGATGCTGGATTGTCGAAACCTGTTTGACTATGTGAGTTATTAGCAGGTGTTCAGGTAAACAAGCAATCATAATGTTTTGCTAATTTTAACAATCACTATCCTGCTGTCCTATTGTACAGGTAATATACGTTTAACTATGTGAGTGTGGAGTAATTTCCATTTTTCTGGGTAATTCCTGGATTTCCACCTCACAATTGTACCCATGGCAATTTAGAGATGCGTAGTCAGGAAATAATGTGTGTAAATTTGGCGAACCCTTTCTGTCTGTCTGTCTCTCTCTCTCTCACACACAATAAATAAAGAAACTTAGGGAAATAAAAGAAATGACAGATTCCTTAGCAATTCTAATAACCATGAGTTTCTACTTTGCATATTTTAGAGAAAATTTATGCTTAATCCTGTAAGTATCGAGAAATTGATCCTGTCTGGGTAATTGTATCGTATACTCACCACAGTAGAAACCATAGGATTTTTTCAGGTATCCGGTCAACTAGTGTTAGTCTCTCCTGAAAACAGTGCGTTGATCTTGATTTGGTACAAGTGTGCTGGTGGAATTCATGTGTTCCATAATAATGGAAGGGAACAAGTTCACGTGCAGGTGTCTTGAGAGAACGCATTGTATATTAAACACATTTCCGTGTGTTTCCTCAGGTTCCTGGTAAGAAAACAGGGTGAACTGAAAATGGTTCACATACCCTTGCTAGTAAGCAGGTAAGTGTCAAAGTGAATCCGACTACAATGAAGACCATGTGACCTTGAGTAGGTAAGCGAGGGTGATAACCCTAACATTGGTGTTAATGTGGCTTATTTTTTTATTTTTGTCGGTATCAGGTTAGTATCTTTGCTAGTATGCGGGTATGAGATGGTGTGATATTAACTGATTAAAGACCTTTGTTTTAAAGATTTTATTTTTAAGTAATTTCTGCACCCTCCATGGGGCTCAAACTCACAACTGTAAGATCCAGAGTCACATGCTCCACTGACTGAGTCAGGCAGGTACCCCTAAAGACATTTCTATATTCAGGTATCTACATAATTTATCACTTCAAGTCTCTTCAGTTTACTTTCTTTATGGAATGTATTCAGTTAAGAGTTTACTGTGTCCCTTATAATGCTGGTAGCAATATGATTTTTTTGTGTTCTTGTTTGGAAATAAGATCACTTAACATAGCAGTTACAAATTTGCAGATATCCTGGAAGTTTCTCATATTGTCCTTCGCTACTTTATTGACTATGGAATTAGTATAAGTAATTTGAAGAGACGAAGGTGTGTCTTCCTAGAGATTGACCTTGGAGTTCTGCAAGGATCCATGGGTCCTGAAATGATACAGTGACCAAGGGAATGTGCAGGTGTAGTGGTAGAATGAGACGCACCCAAAATATTTTTTGCAACATTTTTCTTTTTTCAGACTCGTATCATTGAATCACACTGAGCCTATTGATGATAGCTAACATAAGACATTGCTAATGTCACAGTAGAGATGATGTAGGCCTTAGCCACAGCACCGACCATCTGATCTTCAGACTGCTAGGTAAGTGCTGATGGTGTCCCTAACACTTGTCGTTACCATGAATTCTCTGCAGGTATTCAGGTAGGAAATGACAGATTGCTTACTAATTCTCAAAACCATGGGTTTTCGGTGTTTAGAGAAAATTCTCGTTTAACTCTAATGAAGGATTGCACATATCAGGTGTTTGTCAGTATGTCTCAACCACAGTAGTGATGGTGGAAATTTTGCAGGTGCTCCGTAGAAGTTGTGTTACCTGACAATAGTCTTGACCTTGGAGTCCTACAGCTATTCGAGCAGAGGTAATGCTTCCATAATGATGGAAGTGACCCAGATTATTTATTGGTGTCCTGGTAGAACAAGCTGTGTCCTTTCACGCATGTATCGTAATGTGTTTTCCAGGTTTCCTGTCAAGAGATTATGATGAAACTCGCACTAGTGATTCTCTGGGGACATTTCTGTTCCCCAGACAAGTGGTGATGTTCACCTTCGCCATTTCAAACCATCTGATCTTCTCCCATCTGGATGAATGTTATCGATGGACTAAACTTGCTTAGCACATGTGTTTTGGTTTTTTTTTTTTAATAATCAGGTGAGAAATGACAGCATTTTACCAGTTACTGAAATCATGCTGTTCTAGTGTTTTCTATTTCAGAGAAAATGTATGTTTACTTATTTGAGTGTTAGGTGAATTCAGATGTGAATAGCCATAATCATGGAGTTGTGTGGTATAGTAGTAACTTTGATGTTTTTCCACGTGAATAGGGAAGAGGTGATTGTGTGTGTGTCTTCGGCATACACCTTGAAGGACTGCAACACTCCAGGAAGAGTTGACGGGTCCTGCGCTGATGGCAATGAACAAGATGATGTGCAGTGGCCTAGTAGAAGAGGAGACACATTTTTCACGAAGTGTTTTTTAATTACCATCAAGTGATCATGGTAAATTTCCAAATAGTCATTGATGGGACTTAGTTTATATTCAGGTACGTGATGATATGGGCCTTAAGCACCCTACAAATGGATTTTCAGATATTTAGGTGAGGGTAGACGCTCTACCTAACTGTTCTGTTGCCATGTTTCTATGCAGGTATTCACATCAAAGATGATACTGTCCATTACCAGTAAGTATGAGCCCTTATTCATTTTTTTTTTAATTTAGATATAATGTGTATTTAACCTCAGTAGTGATAAAGGGACGTGCATTTCCGGGGAACTTCTCCTGTTGCACATCTCCTTGGCCATGAGATTTCTCTTCTCTTGCTAGAAGAGATTTTAGTGCGTTTTACAATGGTGTTGAGCTCAAGTTCTACCAAGACCCATGTCGTGTTCTGTTTTCCCTGATGACGGACGTGACCCAGGTTATTTGTAAATAAACTATTTCTTTTTGCAGGTTAACAAGTTGTATCCTGCCACTTGCTTGTTATAAGTATGTTTCTTAAGATTCTAGCAGTCCTGACACCACAGTGATAGACAGTGGTCGTCAGTAGGAACTTTCCGGTAAGCAGCTATGTGATATTGTGGATGTCACCAATCAGTTGAGATCAACTGTTCTTGAGATAGGTAAGTGAAGATGGTGCCCCAAACACTGACCACAGCGTTAACATATCTTTTCTGCAAGTATCATGTTAAAGTTTTGCTGTTGCACAGGCATGAGATGATGTCCCATCAATTCATTAGACATCCCTATTTTCCAATATGCATGTGATTATTGATATTTGAATACTCTTCCGTTACACATACTTCTGGCTTATATGCAGTAGTTTAATTTGTCCCTAATAATCCTGGTAAAAACGATATTTCGCTGTATACTTGATCAGGGATTGTGTTTCCTACACTCCCCCTGATGAGAGGTTCTGCACGTATCCAGATGATCCATCATATTGTCCGTCTTCATAATCCTGAATGTGGAAATTTTACACGTATCTCTTTAAGGGAAGAAGGTATTTCCCACCAGGGTTTAGTCCTGGACTTCTGCATGTATGCAGCTAGTGGTGTTGCATCTCAAAATGATGCACTTGACCAATGGAATCTGCAGTCGATCGCATAGAAGAAAGTATGTGCTGAACGTATTTTCCACAATGTGTTTTTCAGGTTTATGTGAAGCTCTCCTGATTGATAGGCTCAGCTATCGTATTTAGTGAGGCATATGGAAGTATCTAGATTAGTGGTGATGTGGGCCTAAACCACAGCACAGATCATCTGATCCTAATATGTAGGTAAGTGATTGTGTCCCTAACACTTCTGTTACTATGATTTTGTTGCTGGTGTTCCGCCAAGAGATGATAGAGTCCTTACCATGTCTAAGTGACCATGACGTTACCCTTTTTAAATTTTGGAGACAACTTACATTTAATCCTGTGAGTCTTGACATTTGAATGTATCCCTAATTGTCAAGGAGTTTCCATGCCAAGTTAAACACCGTATTGTTGCAGGAGTCCATGATGGTCTCTCTGACAAAAGTGTTGACCCAGATTAATGGAAGCATCAAAGTAGACTTGATGTGTTCCATAATAATGGAAGTGAAAAGGATTATTAGCAGGTGTTCTGGTAGAAGAGTTGAGTACTTAAACATATTTTTCGTATGTGTTTCTTCAGATGCTTGTCAAGAAAACCTAGTGAACCTCACCGTATTCACTGATGGAAGCTTGCTCTTGACCTGGTAAGTGATAGAGTGGGTTCTACCACCACCCAGACCATGTGATCTTCCATAGGAAGGTCGCTGAGGGTGATGTCCCTGACATTTGTGTTACCATGTTTCTTTGCAAGTATCCCGTTAAGGTCTTTGCTACTAAACGGTACAAGATGATGTGACATTTTCTTATTAGAGACATTCTCATTTTCAGGTATTTACATTATTAATGTTCATGACTCTTACATTTATCTTAATTTTTGGCATGTATTCTGTTAAGAAATTAATACATCCCTAAGAACACTGGAAGAATGTAATTTTCTGTGTTCCTGTTTGGGGATACTGTGTATTTAATACTTGTACTGATAGAATGATGTAGGTATTCTATTACATAGTCTATCATAGCATTATTGACCATGGAGTTTTTGCAAGTATCCATCAAGAGGAGAAGGTAGGTCCTCCTCACTTTTTAACCTGAGAGTTTGACAAGTAACCGAGACAAATTTCAAGTGTAGAGGGAAAAGGATTCACTCTCTACAACGTGGCGTTCAGGTTCTTGTCAGAACATTCCGGTAAGGTAAGCCTATTATTGGTAGCTAACGTGGGACATTGCCAATGTCAAGGTTAGTGACAAAGTGGGCCTAACCCACAGTACATGCCATCTGTCGTATACCTAAGGAAGTCCTAGCTTGCCTAAGCTTTTTGTTGCCCTATTTCTCTTGCTTGCCATTTGTCTGTTAGTTTAGGTATTTAGTTTAGAAATGCGACTATCCTTATCAATACTCGTAACCACGTACCTTCCTTTTTTTTAGAGAAAATGTATGTTTAACCCTGTGAGTTTTGAGTGATTTATGGGTGTCCACCTAATGATTATGGAGTTCCCTGTTCCAGTAGTAACCCTGTGTCCCTTGACAGCAGTTAGGAGGTGAGGGTGTTTTTAACAGTGGCATAGACCTTGGACAACTGCAAGTATCCAGGGAGAGATGAGGTGTCTCATGAGGGTGAAAAGGACGGAGGTCATTTGCAGGTGTTCCGGTGGACATTATGTGTCCATCTGCCCACGTATCACAATGTGGTTTTCAGGTTCCCATCAAGAGATCATGGTGAACTTCCTAATGGTTTTTACCAGCGACATCCTTGTCTTGCAGTAAGTGGTGATGTGCCTGAAGCATCCCCACCGACCTTCTGTCTTGAGATGTCGAGGTAAGTGACGATAATATCACTAACACTTGTGTGACCACAGTTTTGTTTGTTTTGTGTGTGTGTGTGTATAAAAATAGTACCTCAGGCAAGGCTAGTAAGCATTATTAGCTCTCACAGGCTTAAGAGTTTAGGGGCACCTAGCCCATCCGTGGAGCATGTGACTCTTGATCTTGGGTTGTGAGTTCAAGCCCCCCCGTGGGCCTAGAGCTTACTTAAAAATAAATAAATACGTAAGAGCTTATGTTTAATGTGTGTTGAACATAAATAGTGACCGAGATCTATGCAGGTAAGTTAGCCAGGCTTCATACCACAGTATTGACCATAAGACTTTTCCAGGTGGTCAGTCAAGAGGTAATGGTGTCTCTAATATCCATGTAGACCATGAAGTTCTGCCAGGATCCAGGTAATGTTGATGGTTCCCACAATGAGGAAATTGACCAAAATTCTTTACAGGCCCCCTGACAGAACACGTTGTTGCCTTACACACATTTTTGACACCTCTTTTTTTAGGTTCCTGTCAAGAAATCACTGTGAACGTAATAATGGTCATGAACAAAATCTTCTTCGTAACCAGTGAAGGGATAAAGAGTGTTACTTACAGTTAAGACCATCTAATCTTCACATTATCAAAGCAAGTGAGAATGAGGTCTCTAACATTTGTGTTCTCATCTTTTTGCAGATAAGCCATCAAGGTTTTGCTAGTAAACAGGTATGAGATGATGTGACATTGACGTAGACGTTATTTTCAGAGCTCTTTGTGACTAATGATATTGTTCAGGCTCTTACAGTAACCTAGTGTTGGGCACGTATGCAGTTAAAGTAAGTTGTCCCTGACAATCATAATATGCCTGAGAATTTCTTATTGTTTAGGGATAATATGTTTTGGACTGATAGTGGGACTTTCAGACATCCAGATAATTCATCATATTGTCCATGGCTGTGTTACTTACCATGGGATTATTGCGGATAATCCTTCAAGAGAGGAAGGTGGCGCTTACTAGGGGCTGACCTCAGAGTTTTGCAAGTTTTCAGGTATTACTGATGGGTCCTGAAATATGATACAAATGACCAAGGGAATTGGCAGTTGTCCATCAGGATAAACTTGTACCAAACGCATTTTTTGCAGTGTGTGTGTCAGGTTCCTGTCGAGACATCACGACGAACCTAGCGATGGTTAGTAATGGGGAACTTTCTGCAAGCAGGCAGATAAAAGAGCATGTGGGCCTAAACCTCAGGCCATCTGGTCTCCAGATAGCTAGGTAAGTGATGATGTTTATAACATTTCTCAATCCCATTACGTTCCTGCAGGTGTTGAGGTAAGAGACGATGTAGCCCTTACCAGTAATAAAAACTGTGAGTTCTCACCTTTACGTTTAGAGAACATCTATAGCCCTGTTCGTGTCGAAGGATGGTTCTTGTACGGGTGATTGTCATGGAGTTCACACCCCAGTAGGACCCACGGAATGTGGCAGATGTCCAGTTGATGTGTTCCATAGTAATGGGAGTGAAAAGGTTATGTTCAGGTGTTCTAGTAGCATAATTTGCATTTCAAACCCATTGTTGCTTGTGCTTTTACAGGTTCTTGTCAAGAGAACACCGTGAACCTTCCACCGGTTGGAACGCATCCTTACTAGTAACCAGGTAAGTCATACAGTGGGTCTTACTACACTGCAGACCAATATAATCCCCAATATCTAGGTAAGTGAGGGTGGTGTCCCTAACACTGTGTTACTGTGTTCATTTGCAGATACCTTTTAAGGTCTTTGCTTGCCCACAGGTATGCAATAATGTGACATTAACTCAATAGAGACGTTCTTATTTTTAGATACCCGCATATTAATGTGTTTCAGGTTCTGGTATTCACATTGTTTTTGGCATGTATTCTGTTAAGAAATCAGTGTATTGCTAAAATACTAGTAAGAATGAGAGTTCTATCCTGGTTCAGAGATACTGTATTTTTTAAAATGAGTAGCGATAGAAGGATATGCAGGTATTCGGGTAATTGAGAATATCGTCCGTCACAGTATTATTGACTGTGGCTTTTTTGTAGGTATCCCTGCGGAGAGGAACCAGTCTCTTCCTAGCTTTGAGCTTGGAGTTCTGCAAGTACGCAGGTAGTGTCGATGGATCCCAAAACAATACAAGTGACCAAGGGAATCTGCAGGTGTATGGGTTAAATAAGACGTAAACAAAATTTCCACAATGTGTTTTTCAGATTCACTTCAGGACATGACAGTGAATCTGTCAATAGTAGTTCGTGTGAGACCCTGGTGGTATGAACGTAAGTGATGATGTGGGCCCCAGCACATACCATCTGATTTGCATATGCATGGACAAGTGATTAAGTGTTCTAACACTTCTTGTTACCGTGGTTTGTTTTTTTTTTTTTTGGCAAGTATTCGGGGGAAAAAAATGATGGTTTTACCAACTGTAGAAAACACAAGTTTTCACTTTTATATTTCAGGAAGGTTTATGTTGAACACTGTGAGGCATTACATACATACAAGTATTTATCTTGTGTTCCCTCCGTGGTACTATTTATATGCTATTTAGAAGCGTCCCGAACACTGCCAGTTTTCTGACGTTGTTGCTAACTTTTAATTACAAGTATTCAGAGTTGGTTTGTTCCATAATGATGAAGTGAACAATCTTTTTTGCAGGTGTCATGGTAGAAAAAGTTGTTTCCATTAACCCTGATTTTGTAACGTGTTTTCCAGATCCTTGTCAAGACCTCAGGATGAACTTAGCAGCAGTCATTAATAGGGGCGGATATCCTGTTGATCTGCAGGTAAGGCCACCCGATCTCCAGATACGTAGGTAAGGGATAACAGTGTCTCTAAGAGTTGTTACCATGATTTCTTTGCAAGTATTCGGGTAGGAATTGATAGTCCTTTCTAATTCTAGAAAGTGTGAGTTGTTAGCGTTTGTATTTTAGAAAAGATGTCTGTTTAGCCCTGTGAGTGTTAAGGGATCCCTTTGAGTGTTAAGGGATATTATCATGATGCTTCCGACCATAGCAATGACCCTGGAAATTTTGCAGGTGTCCTGTAAAGAAATATTGTCTTCCCTGACAACAATGGTCTTGATCTTGGAGTACTGCAAGCATGCAGTTAGAGTTGATGTTCTCATAATAGCGAAAGTGACCAAGGTGCCTTAGAGGTGTTCTGCTTACAGCAGGTCACATCCCTTTACACATATATCATAATGTATTTGTCAGGTTCCTTCAAGATCCTGAAGCACTTAACAGGGTCGGTAATGGGGACATTTCTTGTGTCCAGGTAAGCGGTGATGTGTATCTTTACCGCATCAGACCCTCTGATCTCTCCGTGTGTGTGTGTGTGTGTGTGTGTGTGTGTGTGTAATACGTAAGGTGTTGATTGCCTTAGCTTGTTTTACTGTGTGATTCTTTTTAAGGTTTGCCAGTAAGAAATGATGTTTTAATAATTCCGGCAATCATGTTATCCTACTGTTACTTATTTTAGAGAAAACTTATGTTTAACCGTGTGAGTGTTGATCAGTTTGTGGGTATCCACGTAATGATCACAAAGTTGTGCATCACAGTAGTAACTGTGGTATTGCTGCTGGCAAACATTCAAGAGATGATGGTGTTTCTAACAGTGGTGTAGACTGGGGAATACTGCAAGAATCCAGGTAGAGTTGATAGGTCCTGCGTTGACGAAACTGAGCAAGGTTATTTGGAGGGTCCCGAGAGGAGAAGTATGTCCATAGTCACCTTTGTCATAATGTGTTTTTCAGGTTCCCGTCAAGAAATCATGGTATGCCTCATAATGACCATGAACAGAACTTTGCTCGCAGCCAGGTAAAAGATAGGAGCCTAAAACACCCTACACACAATCCAGTCTTCAAATATTTAGGTTAGCGTGGATGGTCCTAACGTTTGGGATAGCACGTTTTTCTGTGTGGATTCGGTTGAAAAATGATACTGTCCCAACCAATGTTAGTAGTAGGCATTAGCCCTTAGAACTATAGAGCTTAACATTCAGTGGGTGTTTAAACTTAGCAGTGATGGAGGCATATACAGGTATCTAGGTAAGTTATTCTATTAACAATCTCATTAAGTTCTTTGCTAGTATAAAATTGAGGTGATGTGACAATAAATCCTCAGGGATTTCTTATCTTCAGATATATAGGTAATTAACGCTTCCTCAACCTTTATATTAGTCTTCTTGGCATATACACAGTTCAGAAATTAACTTGTCCCTAACAGCACTGGCGAGCATGAGATTTTACTGTCTCCTTGTTCAGAGATAATACGTGTTTTTACACTCATACCAATGGACCTACAGTCAGTCATCCAGCTAATTTGTCATATATTCCATACCCATGATGCTGACCATAGGATTTTCACAGGCATCCACTCAAAAGATGAAGGTAAATCTAACTAGAATTTAACCTGTTGAGTTCTGCGTATTATCCAGTAATGTTGAAGGGGGTCCCAAAATAATACACTGGCCAAGAGAATTTGCAGTTGTCCAAGTAGAATAAAATGTACATGGAACAACTTTTCTATGCTGTGTTTTCAGGTTCAGGTTAAGACATCATGGGGAGTATATCCATCGTGGTAAATGAGGCACATAGCAGGTATGGAGGTAAGTGATGATGTGGGCCTGAATCACAGCACAGATCATCTGATTCTATATGCAGGTAAGGTATTATGGCCCTAACGCTTCTTGTTACTATGATTTTGTTACAGGTGTTCAGGTAAGAGATAGTCCTTACCAAATCTAGTGACCTTGACTTTATACGTTTTACATTTTAGAGATAAACGTTTAACCCTGTGAGTTTTGAGAGCTGATTGTATCCATAACTGTTAATTTCCCACCCCAGTAGTAACCACAGTGTATTTGCAGGAAGTCCGCTTCAGACATGATGGCCTTCTTCTGATGAAGGTGTTGACCTGAGTTGATGCAAACGTCAAGGTAGAGTTGATGTGCTCCGTAATTATGGAAGTGCAAAGGATTGTCTGCAGGTGTCCTGGTCGAACAAGTCATGTCCTTGAACATCTCTGTCCTATGTGTCTCTTCAGTTTCTTATCAAGAAAGTATAGTCAGGGCGCCTGGGTGGCTCAGTTGGTTAGGCGACCGATGTCAGTTCAGGTCATGATCTCACAGTTCGTGAGTTCGAGCCCTGCGTCGGACTCTGTGCTGACAGTTCAGAGCCTGGAGCCTGCTTCGGACTCTGTGTCTCCCTCTCTCTCTGCCCCTCCCCCACTTGTGTGCGCGCGCGCGCTCTCTCTCTCTCTGTCAAAAATAAATAAAACATTAAAAAAAATTTTTTTTAAGTAAAAAAAAAAATTTTTTTTAAAAACATTAATTTGACCCTAATAATACGAGTAAAAATTAGATTTTTCATATTCTTATTTAGGGATGATGTATAATCCAAGTAACTTACTCTATTACCGTCATCATTTTTATCGACCTTGGAAATTTTTTCAGGTGTCCGTTCAAGAGAAGTAGATGTCTCTTCACAGGGTTTATCCTTGGAGTTCTGCAAGTAAGTATCCAGGTAATATGGATGGGTCTCAAAATGATACAAGTGACCAAGGGAATTTGCAAGTGTGGAGGCAGAATAATTCATGTGCTCAAAACATTTTCCATGATGTGTTTTTTTTCAGGTTAACGTCAAGCAAGATCTCACGGTGACTTTATCAATGGTAATGAATATGGGACATTGCTGGAATGGAGGTAAGTGATCCTGTGGGTCTAAACCACAGCACATACCATCCAGCTTTCCTACGCCGAGGTAAATGGTGAGTGTCCTTACACTTCCTGTTACCATGAATTTTTTGAAGGTGTGCGGGTAAGAAATGATAGGGTCCTTACCAATTCCAAAGACCCTGTTTCTCTGCTTTCTGTATTTCAGGAAATGTTCATTTTTAACCCTCTGAGTGTTGAGGGACTGCACGTATACAGGTATTTATCATGATATTGCCCGTGAAAGTCCTACCCATAGGCTATTTGCAGGTGTCCAATCATAGATTGATGGTCTTATCCGATACTGGTATTAACCTTGGATTACTGTAAGTATCCGGTAGAGTTGATGTGTCTCATGATGATGAAGTGAACACTGTTATTTGCAGGTTTCCTGGTAGGAAAAAGCTATGTCCTTCAACACACGCTCGTAATGTCTTTCCAGCTTCCAGTCACGAATTGATGAATCTCACATGGTTCATCAGTGGGGATGTTCCTAGTGTGCAGGTAAGTGATGACGTGGGCCTAGACCAGGCCATCCGATCTCCATCTAGCTGGGTAAGTGATGAAGGTTTCCCTAACAATTGTTACCATTTTTCTTTGCAAGTATTCAGGTAGGAAATAGTCCTTACCGATTCTGGAAACCATGAGTTTTTTCTTTTTATATTTTAGAGAAAATTTTATTTTATTCTTGTGAGTGATGAGGGGTTACCATATTCAGGTAACGATCATGATGTTTCTAACCCTAGCAGTAACCATGGAAATTTTGCATGTGTTCCATAATGAAATGTTGTTATATCTGATCATGATCTTGACCTTGGTTGGAATACTGCGAATATTTAGGTGGAATTGATGTTCTACTAATGAAGGAAGCGTCTAAGGTAATTAATTTGAGGTTTCTTGCTGCAAGTTCTGTCTTTTTACACATCCATAATGTGTTTTTCAGATTCCTGCCAAAAGATCAAGATGAAATTAATGGTTAATGGGGGACATTTCTGGTATCCAGATAGGTTATGACGTATACCTTCACCACATCAGACCATCTGATAGTCACATATCTAGGTAAGTGATATTGATGGGCTAAACTTGTTCTACTAGGTGATTTATTTCAGGTATTCAGGTACAAAATGATAGTGTTTTATCATTTCTAGCAGTCCTCTCAAAAGAGATGATGGTGTTTCTGACCACGGCATAGACCTTGGAGTACTGCAAGAATCCAGGTAGAGTTAAATGTTGGCTCGTGCGTAATGAAAAAGGCCATTTACAGTATCCTAGTAGAAAAGGTGTATCTATAGACAGCTTTTTTACAACGTGTTTTTCAGGTTCTGGCAGTCATGAAATAATGATGAACCTAAAAATCGTCATTAACAGAACCTTACCAGTAACCAAGTAAGTGATAAAGTGGGTCTTACATCACTACAGACCATGTGATCTTCAGATATCTGAGTGAGTATGGTTTCCCTAACAGAGTGTCACTTTGTGTTTTTTGCAAGTGCCCTGTTAAGTCCTTTCCTAGTATACGGGTATGAGATTATGTGGCGTTAACTCAATAGAGAGCTGCTTGTTTTTCATATATGCAAATGATGTTTTCAATACCATGTTAACTATGTTTTTGGCACGTATGCAGTTCAGAAATTAATTTGACCCAAATAGTACTAGTAAGCATGAGATTTTAGCATCTTCTTATTCAGAGATGATGTGTTTTTATACACCCATAGTGGTAGATAGGCAGAAATCCAGGTAATTTATCATACTGTCCATCACCGCATTATTGACTGTGGGATTTTTGCAGGTATCCCTTCAAGAGAGGAAGGTGTCTCTTACTAGGGCTTAACCTCAGATTTCTGCCGTTATCCAGGTAACGTTGATGAATTTCAGTGATACGGTTGACCAAAGAATTTGCAGGTGTCCCTGTAGAATAAGATGTGTACCAAACACATTTTCCACAATTTTTTTTCAGGTTCACGTGAAGACCTCCCTATGAGCCGGTTAGTGGTAGTTAATGATGTGTGCATAGCAGGTATTGAGGTAAGTGATAATGTGGGCCTAACCCACAGTACAGATCATATGACCTTCATACATGTAAATAAGCGACGATGGTGTCCCTAACACTTGTGTTACCATATGTTTTTCCAGGTACCCTGTTCAGGTCTTTGATAGTACAAAGGTATGAGATGATATAATATTAACTCATCGATGTTCTTATTTTCAACTATCTATGTAATTGTTTTTAAGACTCCTCCTTCCCTTGTTTTTGGCAAGTAGAAGTTAAATTAATTTGACCCTGACCGTGGGGGACGGGAAGGGAGAAAACCTAGTTACACAGAGGGAGAGAGGCAAACTATAAGAGACTCTTAAATACAGAGAATGAACTGAGGGTTGATGGGGGGGGAGGGGAAAATGGGTGATGGGCATTGAGGAGGACGCTTGCTGGGATGAGCACTGGGTGTTGTATGTAAGCGATGAATCACGGGAATCTACCCCCAAAACCAAGAGCACACCGTATACACTCTATGTCAGCCAACTTGACAATTAATTACATTTTTTTAATTAATTTTTGACCCTAATAATACTAGCAAGCAGTTTTTATTTTCTTATCTGGAGATAACGTGTATTTCTCACTCATAGTGGTGTGTCAGATATCTAAGTCACGTATCATATTTTTCTAACTGCATTATTAACCGTGGAATGTTTGCAGGTATCCCTTTAAGAGAGGAAAGTGTGTCTGACTAGGGTTTAACTTCAGAGTTCTGGAAGTGTCCAGGTAATGTTTATGGGTCTCCAAAGGATACAAGTGACCAGGGAATTTGCAGGTGCATGGGTAGAATGAGACATGTCCCAAACGTAAACCACAGTATGTTTTTCAGAACATGCCAAGAGATCACAATGAGCCTATCTATAGCAGTTAATGGGGGGGACATCACTGGTATTAAGGTAAGTGCTGCTCTGGCCCTAACCCATGATACAGACCATCTGATCTTCGTGTATTTAGGTAAGTGATGACATGTGCTGCCACTTTTTATTACCATGATTTTGTTGCAGGTATTCAGGTAAGAAGGAAGAATCTTGCCAATTCTAGAGACTGTAAATTAAGAGATAGTCGTGTCTCTAATGGTGAGATCAGCCTACCTAAGGTTACTGGTAGACTTAATGAGTCCCGCAGTGATACAAGGGACAAGGTTCTTACCAGGGTCCAGGTAATAAAAGTGTTGTCATATCACATCTGTTCAAGTGTGTTTTTCAGGGCACTGTTAAGATACGATGGTAAGCTTCATAAAGATGATGAAAGGGATTTTGTTTGTATCCGGGTAAGTGATGATGATAGCCTTTTCCATGTAATAGACCATCTAATATTCAATATCTATGTAAGTACGGATGGTGCTCCTAACTTTGTGTTGCCGGGTTTTTTTTGTGTTTTTTTGCAAGTATTTGGCTAAGAAATGATATTGTTAGTCAATGCTAGTAAGCATTAGCCCTTTCTTTAAAATTTTTTAAATTTATTTGTTTTGAGAGACAGCGCGAGCATGAGCGCAGGAAGGGCGGAAAGCGGGAGAGAGAAAGAATCCCAAGCAGGATCTGCAGTGTCAGCACGGAGCCCGATGCAGGACTCGAACTCACAAAGCATGAGATCATGACCTGAGCCGAAATCAAGAGTAGGACGTTTAACTGACTGAGCCCCCCAGGTGCCCCAGCCCTTATTATTTTAAAGCTTAGATACAACATTTGTAAAACCTCAGTAGTGACAGAGATAACACAAGTGTCCAGGTAAGTTACTGACCATCTCCTGTTTATTGACCATGGATTCTTACACTAGTCTTGTCGAGACAGTATTGTGTCTCTAACTGGAGGCTGACCTTGAACTCTGCAAGTTTCTAGGTAGATTTGATAGGCCTCATAAATTCGATGGGATTTTGCAGGTGTTCAGGTAATACATGTATTCCTAACACAGTTTTTGCCATGAATTTTTGTAGAACCCAATCAAGAGATAATGGAAGGCCTTAGATCCTCTCTTGATCAGATACCAGAAAAATCCCAAATTACCTACTATGGTCACGAAGAGCACTGGGTGATGTATGGAATTGTTGAATTACTGTATTGTATGCCTGCAATGAATATTATACTGCATGTTAACTTTACTGGAATTAAAATTTAAAAAATACATATATAAGGGGATTCAAACACAATCCCAGTGAAAAAATGACCTCTTCAAGTCATGGAACAAGATTTTCCATTTTCAATAGCTGCCTATGAAAAAAATCTTGCTCCAATTCCTAAAATGAGAAAAAGCAAAAAATAAAATCGAATGAATGAATGAATGAATTAGTAAATAAATCAATACATATTGTTGTCAGTTGAACCATCATCTCTTGATTTGTATTTTTACAGACACCCACTCAAGAGGAGATCGTGTCTCTATTCCAGGGTCTTGTCCCTGGAGCTTTGCAGGTATCTGGATAAATTTTATGGTTACCTTTAAGTCTGTAGGGCTCAGTAGGTTTTTAGGTGTCCAGGTTATAGAATTATCCTTAAACAATTGTGGAGAACCTCAAGTGGTATTGAAGGCGAAGTTTTGCTTGCGTTCAAATACAAGTTAATGGTGTTTATAGCACAGTTAGAGCTCATGAGATTTTGCAGATATCCAGGCAGACAATGTTGTTGGTGTTCTTAAGCCAACATAGTGACCGTGTTTATTTTTAAGTATTCTTAAGTTGTAAGCAGTGATCAGGGACATTTTGCAGATATCCTGTCACACTGTGAAGGTGTCTCTAACTAAGGTGTTTTTCTTGGAAATTTGTAGGTGTCCAGGTAATGTGTTCCTAATCCAGATAACGATCATGGGATTTTGCAGTTATCCAAGCAAGAGACGACATGCCCCTGCCATGATCTTGATTCCCCTGCACGTGTCTAGGTATCCAGGTAAGAGATGGTATTTGTCTGATTATATTAGTGGCCCGGGGGCTTTTACTGGTCCGCAGGCAGATGACGCTTACGTCTGTCTCTAGAGTGCTGACCTTTGAATTTTACATGTATCCAGGTAAGAGTTGATCTGTCTCTTACCATGCTAGTGGCGTTAGGATATTTTCGTTGTTCAGATAAGCAGTGGTATGGCCTTAACCGTGTTAGTTACCACGAGATTTTGCAGGTATCCAGATAAGATACCATGTATCTACAACATATTATTTCTCTTCAGACTTTTAAGGTATTCTGGGAAGAGATGATGATGGTCCTAACCACACTAATGACGGCAGAAATTTGCACATATCCACTCAAGAGACGATGGCATCTCCGTCAACATTGGTGGCTGTGGAGATGGAAGAAATGGAATGCTTTTTTTTTTTTTTTTTTGGAACTATATAATTTGTTAAAAGAATTTTGACATTCAATGACTAGTAAATGTTATTCAAAATTGTATTTTGTTCTATCCATTTCTTGATTCACTTTCTCCATAATGACATTTGCACCAGGCATCTTAGGCTCACGTTTATGAAATATTTTAATATCTTGGGGCCATCGATACAGACACACTTCATCTGAAATGTGGTTATTCCTAACCACACTAGGAAAACTAGGCTGTCGACCCAATTCTTCATTAAAAGGGTTGGGGGGCAGGGGCGGGGGCGCCTGGGTGGCTCAGTCGGTTGAGCATCCGACTTCAGCTCAGGTCATGATCTCGTTGTCCATGAGTTCGAGCCCCACGTCGGGCTCTGTACTGACAGCTCAGAGCCTGGAGCCTGTTTTAGCTTCTGTGTCTCCCTTTCTCTCTGCCCCTCCCCCATTCATGCGCGTGCGCGCGCGCTCTCTCTCTCTCTCTCTCTCTCCCTCTCAAAAATAAATAAACATTAAAAAAAAGAACTTAGAAAAAAAAAGGGTTTGGGGGAACCAAGGAAGAAGAATATTGGTATACATATTTTGGAGAAAAAAACATTTGTATCCCCCTCCTGATATGAATAGGCATTAGATGGTACGTTAGAAAAAAATATGTGAATCGTGATAGAGATTAATGGGGAACTTGAATATCTCTTACCTAATTTGCAGTTATTAAATTACTTAGTTTATATCATTACCATATAGAAAATGAGAGCTGAGTAAGAATTTGATGATCATTGGAGTGCCTGGGTGGCTCAGTCGGTTAAGGGTCCGACTCTTGTTTTCAGCTCAGGTCATGATCTCATGGTTCATGAGTTCAAGCCCCACATCGGGCTCTGCACTGATGGCCCAGAGCCTGCTTGGGATATTCTCTCTCTCTCTCTCTCTCTCTCTCTCTGCCCTTCCCTGCTTGCATGCTCTCTCTCTCTCTCAAAATATATAAACTTTAAAAAACAAAAGAATTTGCGGAGTACGGGGAGGTTAATCAAGGTCACACAGCTGTCTAGTCGTGAAGTGCACTTTCCACTACCCTGCTTTCCTGGTTTGAAAACCTGAGACCGATTAAAAAGCAATAAAGCAAGTGTCCAGGCGCTTGTTAGAATCAATATAGCTCAGGAAATGTACGTCCAATTGGCCAGACTCTTCATCGTGTACTTTGCTTTTTTGTTCATGTAGTCAGTATAAAATTCTCCTTGTCCCTGGGTCTCCGTCCTAAGCCCCCAGCTACAGATGTCTCCAGTGGAGGGAAGCAACCTAGTCTGAATTGCAATTCAGCCGAGTGGGATCCCTGTGAACTTCCATTCTCCTCTGATAGAACCGTTCTGCGATCCATTTACAACCGTTGTTCATCTAAGTATGGAACCACCACTCTCCATTTCAACACCATGGAACATACATCAGAGCAAGACCTGGTAGGTCTAATTCCATAGGAAAAGAGAAGTAAAGGGTTCAAGCTTGAACTCATGAACCATGAGATCATGACCTGAGCTGAAAACAAGGTATCCTCATTGGATGATGATAATGTTGGAGAAAGAAAATTAATGAAGATAAACAAACGTGACAAGATGTCTTCACCCCCATCCCTGCACACAGTAGGCACTCAGTATTTTTCTAAGTAAATGAGTGCTTCTTGACAGGTTGGATGATTAAGGATCAGTTCATTCAACCACCATTCATTCATTCTTGTGTGTGAAGTCACAAAAGCTAAAACTCCATTTCCCAGACTTCTTGCAACATGGATGTGTGATTCAGGGTCCATCATCCAGTGTAACAGTATGTTTAACTTTTACTGGAATTAAGTCCCAGGTAGACGGGCAAAGGAGTGGACAAACATTTTGCTGGCACAGAATGTGGCAGGGGTACGTACCTTGGTTCTGGCCAGACGCATATGAGTTTGTCTAATTCATAAAGCAGGTAAACCAATGCCGGAGACGTAGCTCAGGGTCCAATATGCTACCTGAAGAGACATTCGTTTTCCCACTTTTTTTTCTTTTAGTTTTTGAAAATTCAGGCCATATTGCCATAGAGATACAAGACGTGGAAAAAGCCAACTATGCGCATTAATGAATGAATCGCAAATATATATGCGCATATTTTAATATCTAGCAAATTGCAAAAATGACCAGGGAAAATTAAACATGCAAACCTGTGCCCCTAGAAGTCCTTCATTCAACACTTAAGTACCTACCAGTAGTCGGTATGGTTCCAAGCTCTGGGGATCACGGGTGAAGAAGCTAGACAACATCCATGCCCTAAGGAAGATGACATTTTCTAGTATGTTCCCATTCCAGTGACCCATACATCCGGTGGCCCCGTGATTTCAGCATTTCCATGATCCCAGCATAATTATTCATCGCTCTCGCTCTCAAGGGTATCTCATTCTGGGCACTACGTGAAATGGACACCGTGGATATGACAATACGCAGGACCTACTTTAATGAGAAAAATAAGTACTGTAAGAATATAAGGTAAGGTGATGGTAATTGGGGAAAGGGACTTCTTTCGTGTGAGTGGTCGGTCAGGGAAGGTCTCTCTGAGGAGAGCTAAAACAGTGAAAAGGAGCCAGTAGGTGAAGATTGAGAAGGTAAGCATTCTGGGGACAGAAAATGCAAGTAGATGTGTCGGGAGGACAGAAAGAGGCAGGACAGATGGAGTGCAGCGCATGAAGGGAGGGTGCGGCCAAGGGATATGCAGGGACCAGATTGCACAAGGCCTTGTATATCGCGGCGAGGAACTTGACTTCCATTTGAAATGCAGTGGGTGGTCTTTGAGAAAGAACAAAGTAACCTAATTTGTGTGTCTTTGCCCAATTTATTCAATGCCATAGTACAGCAAATCCGTACCTGATGAGGCACTCTGAAACCTAAATCCCAGTGGCTCCCGTAGTAATGCCACAGGGACCACGACTTAATGACAACTCATGCCCAGTTATTACCAACACCGGCATGGGAGGTCCCTTATGATAGGACTTCAAGCTTACTACTAAGCTCAAATTCTCAAGAAACCTTTACAACTCCCCCCCACCCCCGCCAAAGTATTAATGGAAAAATACATCAAAGCGTGCAATTTTAGGACGTTAGAACAGACTTGCAAACAAATGCGAATTTTTACAAGTTCGTTCCCCTTCCCCTCGCCTCATTTGTTGGATTTTGCAGTTTAAACGTAGTTGGGACAAGTCTCCAGACGCAAGGGAGTGGCGATTTGGGGCAAACTTCCTCCCATGGGTTTGGTTTCCTCCCATGGTTTCCTCCATGAAATTGGTTGGACAGGGAGGGAGGAGCAGGGTTCCACAATCTGGTAGAGGTCCTTGATGGGTGTTCCAGCAGCTTCCATGCTCCTCCTGAGGCATTTTAAAGTGGTACAGCTCAGAGGCGCACCTCCCTCCTGCTATGCTTAGCCTCCCAAGGCCCAACACTTGGCCACATGGGTTGTATGCGACACACGGATGCCAGGCTGCAGAAGCTGAAGCGAGGGCCAGGTTCTAGGTCACTTTGCTCACAGAACCAGGTCAGATCAGAGGAAGGGACACGTCCTCAGTTCAGCTTTGCTTTGCCTTTGGGTCTTATGAATTCCAAGCTCCTCAAATCCATGGGCTCTCTGCCCCAAACCATGTCCGGAAAATGGATGTCCGCTCCCTGCCTCTCTACCTCTGACTCGGAAAAGGGCCGCGCCCTGAGGGGAGGCCACCAAGACTTCTGAGCCTCATTTGGGACATTCCTGGGGCCTTCATGACCTCCGGCCAGTTCCCTTACTCTCTGAATCTCCGCAGACTCACCCTCACCAGCTGGCTAGCTCTGTCTCCTGGTTCTCACTCTGGATTTGAAATCGATTTCCCATTTCAGCAACATCCAAGGCGGAAAACAAATAGAAGCCTTTCCATTATTCGCTCAAATAATTAGTTGCTCAAGACTGCTCTGGATAGCCGGACTACACACAGCGAGCCAGCTGCTGAATATATCATTATCTCAAGCATCACCTTGCCTGGCGCCGGGAGTTGTGCTAGGACCTCCAACATCTCCGTCCCCCTTTGGTACTTCTAGTCTTTTCTGTCTCCCCCAGGACTAGTTAAGACAGATGCTAGTGTGTCGGTGGGGTTTGGAAAGTAGCACTTTTCATAGCAGTGGTTTGAGCTAATGGTGTTTTCCGTCTCAAAAATGTTTTACAAACACTAATTAAGCTTTGGCCCCCCGGGTAGGCTTAGGCCAAGAGGATGCTTACTGAGTTAACTGCTTTGCCCTCAAGCCACAGAAAGTCCTCAAGGCAACCGAAGTCCTGGGGTCTTCTGCCTAACAGTCCTCCACCTGAAAGACGATTTTTTTTTTTTGTTTTTTCAGCTGCGATGTATTTACTTTTTAGTACATTACGTATGTACTAAGTACAAAATACATTTACTTTTTTTGTACATTTACTGTAATACGTTACATATGTACTACAGAGGATTTGTTGTTGTTGTTTCATACACATTCACAGTGAATGTGTTCATTTGAATCTCTCAGTGTCTCCAGATTATCGAGAATAACATCATTTAGGGTAACTGAGTGAGGGAAAAAAATCGGCCCTGTGCCCGGAGAGGTTGGACAGGTTTGTTGTATAGAGTTGCTCACCCAGTGAATCAAATGATTGGATCCAAGCTCTGATTCTGCTACTAACCAGTTCTGTGGCTTTAAGCAAAGTCGTCACATTTTTCTGAGCTTTATCTCCCTCGTCTCTAAAATGATAAGATTGTATTGGGCAATACTTAATTTCTTTTAGTTTGAAGATCTTTGTTTTTTTCTTTTCAAAACTGTAATTGCCAAATTAAAATTAAGCGTAAAAAAATAATTTTTTAAGTTAAAAAATTGTAACATTTGCTTTTTTCCATGTATAGTTCTGAGTATTTAGCACTTACCTTTGGAACTTTACTGATGCTCGCAAAATGAAGTGTTTTGTGATGCTTCATAAAATGAAACCCCCTGGACATGCTTTTTGAAATGAAGGCCGGCAAGTAAAAACCACATGTCAAAAGGTCTTTTTTCTTATTTGTTATGGAAAAGTGTACGTTGATTGAGTTAGTGCACTGGGAAAATAAACCACAAGCGTAAGTCAATTCGGTAAAACAATAGTTATTTCTCAATAGGAAGAGGAAAGAAAACAAACAAAAAGCCCAAGCAAGTGTGAGTAAGAAGGAAGGAAGGATATGAGAGAATACGAGGTCCTCAAAAGCATTTCTTCCGTTTCCTCGTTCTGGCCCAGAAATCCAAACAGAAAAGCCTTAAAAGAAACACCTGGAAAAACAGTATCTCCACATTCAAAATGCAGCAACACAGGCATCATACAATGGTAAGATTCATTCGTGGCCATTTTGACTTAAATGATGCTCAGCCAGGTGTGGCTTTGTCCCCCCACTCCCCACCCCCCCTGGGACATTTCACAAGGGCCTAGAGGACCTTTGGGTTGTCCTCACTTGAGAGGCCAATGGAGTAACACTGGCATCTGGTGTATGGTGGTCAAGGATGCTGCCAGAGACTTCCTACAATGCACAAGACGGCCCCCACCCCAAAAGCACGGCCCGGCCCCAAATATCAGTAGTTGTCAGGTTGAGGAACCCTGCCCTGTATCATCACCTTGCCGGAAAGGTGTCTCCAAGTCGCCAAATCCAGCTGGAGTTAGTGATACGCCATTGGTAAGATTGACTTCAACGCCCCCAATTCCCAGCTGGCTCTACATGGCGGTCTCTCTCGGTGCTTGCTCTCCGGTACCTTCGTTAGGCCTGGGAACCAGCCCTGCACAGAGTCGAAAGCCTAGCAGCTGCCTAGCTGCTCCACAGTTGATCTTCTCGGAAGGCAATGGCTGTGCTTTTATTTTGAAGTGACCCGGGGTCCTTTTAGTTAGGAAGACGTATGCACAGACATCCGATCTATCGGCCAGTTTATTTCATTGGCACAGACACAAGGTCAAATGCCAGAAAAAGGAAAGACCATAGGCGCTTTTTCTAGACACTCGATAGCCTCTCGGGCTGGATCCACCAAGAAGCAAATGGCAAGATGGGGCGAGGGGTGCTCGGCGGTTTCCGGGGGGCGGTTCCTGTGCAGGATGGAGGTGAGGACGCAGGGGCAGGCAGGGTCTCTGCAAAGCTAGTGGGTCTCACAGAAAGGAGAGGGAGGAAGAGGAGGGGGTCGACGGGTAAGAGCCTCCGACGGCGCTGCCATGCAGGCAAGAATTTTCCAGCATGATAGGCCATTTTGAGCGCACGCGTCCTCCCTCAGAGAAGTCTCTCGGCCTCCAGCCGCGGGCCAGTTCCGGACCTCTGTGTTTGCGCTCACCTCTTCGGGAGAAGGCCATCTCAAGAGGTCAGAGACCAAGAAATGACAGCAGCCCAGTCAACCCCGGCCTGAGGCGTAGCACCCCACCTAACCAACCAGCAGACCCAAGAGTGAGAAAATCTTGTAGTTACAAGCCATTGAGATGTGTTGCCTTCACGGAGGAAATAATTGATCCTGCCTGGGAGGGATGGCCAAGGCTTGACGGAGGAAGGAACATTGAGGCAGAGTGTTCTTTATAATTACACTTTTTCAACGTTTTTTATTTATTTTATTTATTTTTGGGACAAAGAGAGACAGAGCATGAACGGGGGAGGGGCAGAGAGAGAGGGAGACACAGAATCGGAAACAGGCTCCAGGCTCCGAGCCATCAGCCCAGAGCCTGACGCGGGGCTCGAACTCACGGACCGCGAGATCGTGACCTGGCTGAAGTCGGACGCTTAACCGACTGCGCCACCCAGGCGCCCCTATAATTACACTTTTGACAAGACAAACATCTTACGTCCTCATTGGCAAAAACGTGGAAAGCATGGAAAGCACCGAGTGTAACGTCAAAGACATTATATCCGTCGTTCTTTATTAGAATCCTTCTCCACGCATACTAGGCCTTTCTGCACGCTGACACTTCCCCTTTTTGCCTCCTATCTTATCAGCAAGCTTCGTTCTTGCACACGATCAAATATTCTCTGAAAACCTAGCTTATCATGGTTGCAAAATATCCATTTCGGCAATTAGCTGGAGCTGCAAGGACAAGTTGAAGCACACGGGAAGGACATTCTTTTGTGCATGTGGTTTAAATTATTTATGGAGCACTTACTCCCTGCCAGGCCCTGTTCAAGGCCCTGGAAGAAACAATTGTTACAAAACCTGTTCCAGGCACTAAAAACCAATTGTTACAAAGTAGACAGAATCCCAATGTCTCCCAGCAGATAACCGATAAGTTGTGGTATATCCATACAATGGAACACCTCTTCACAATAAAAAAGAACTAACTACTGATACGTAGTACAACAGGAATGAACCTCAAAAACATTACAGTAAGTGAAAGAAGGCAGATACCAAACGCTATATATGATGATTGCATTTTGATAAAACCCGAGATAATTCAAACAAATCTTTAGAGAAAGGAAGCAGACTAGTGGTTGTGGGGGAAGGAGGAGCAGGGAGGGAAGACAGGAATTATAAGGGGCATGAGAAACCTTTGGGGGATGATGAATATGTTCATTACCTTGATTACGGTGATGCGTTCATGCAGGTACACATATGTCAGAACTTTCATTGTGTATGTCAATTATACCTCGGTAAATCTTTTTAAAAAATTTTTAATATTTATTTTTGAGAGAGAGAGAGTTCATGCAGGGGAGGGGCACAGAGAGAGACAGACAGAACCCGAAGCAGGCTCCAGGCTCTGAGCTGTCAGCACAGAGCCCGATGAGGGGCTTGAACCCACGAACTGCGAGATCATGATCTGAACCAAAGTCGGACACTTAACCAACCAACCCACCCAGGTGCCCCCAAAAATCTGTTTTTTAAAAAATCATAGGGGTGCACCTGGGTGGCTCAGTCGGTTGAGCGTCTGACTCTTGATTTCGACTCAGGTCATGATTTATGGTTTGCGAGATCATGCCCTATGTCAGGCTCTGCGCTGGCAGTGCAGAACCTGCTTGGGATTCTCTCTCTGCTCCCCCCCCCCCCCCCCGCCGTGTTCTCTCTCTCTCAAAATAAATAAACATTTTTTTTTAAGTCACAGGGTGCCTGGGTGGCTCAGTCAGTTAAGTGTCCGGCTTCCACTCTGGTCATGATCTCATGGTTTGTGAGTACGAGCCCAGCATGGGGCTCCCTGTTGTCAGTGTGGAGCCGGCTTCAGATCCTCTGTCCCCCTCACTCTCTCCCCTCTTCCCCTGTCTCAAAAATAAACGTTAAAAATTTTTTTTTTAAGTCATAGGAGTAGGGTGTGGGCTGAGGAAGTGGAGGATAGGCATCTGAGCGGAAAGAAAAGCGAACACAAAGACATAGAGGCATTGTATTTAATGAGCATGTAGGAATTAACATCCACTGGGCAACATTCCAAAAGTTTTACAAATATTAATTCATTTTCTCCTTGCAGCATCCTTGTGAGGTAAGTCCTATTCATTCTCCACCTTGCTGAGAAATTAAGCCACAAAGATAATGAGTAACTTGCCCAAAGTAACAGGAACTGTGATAGCCGGGCTTTGAACCCGCAAGCCTAGATCTAGAGTTCATGCTTTTATTTTTTTTTCTATTTTTTTAAGTTTATTTATTTATTTTGAGAGGGAGACAGAGTTAGTGAGAAGGGAAGGGGACAGAGAGGGAGAGAGAATCCCACGCAGGCTCTGTGCCGTCAGCACACAGAGACCAACACGGGGCTCGAATTCACGAACCGTGAGATCGTGACCTGAGCCAAAGTCAAGGGTTGGACGCTCAGCCGACTGAGCCACCCAGGTGCCCCTAGAGTTCATGCTTTTGAACCCAACGATCTGCTGCCTCCACATATGTAGGGACATTATTTGGTAGTATTTGCAGGTATGTCTGAAAAGCCACACGACTGGCCAAAACTGAAGGGAGGATAGAGGAAAGAGAAGACCTTGGAAATGTAAGTTGAGGGAAGTTCGCTTAAGTATGAAAAGCCCAGTCGTATAATGTGAAGATGTATTAGAAGCCTCCCAAATGATATCTTTCTTTTGCATGGACTAACTTTCATTCGTATCAAATCCTGATGATATCCGCAACGGAACTCGTCTGAAAGCAACTCTTCTACCACCCCTCGGAAGGACTTCGTCCCAAATGCACAAGTTGATCAGATAGCGTATCATGCTCTCCAGGTAGCTTAAGAATCAGGCGACACATTCTTTTCTCTCTGGCTTTAACACAGATCACTCACAAAATCTCCTCTGCTCCCCTAAAAGCATGAGGAGGACATGACTGAAAAATGGGGCTATTTAAAGGCTGTTACCCAAAAAGGCAGGCTCCTAAGCTTCTTACAGTTTATACCAACTACGAGATACACCTTCAGCAGCAGATGTGGTAGGGACCCAAGACTTGGTGGCATGTGTCTTCTTGAATCCGGGAGCTCATTGCTGCTCATCTCCACCAGCCCTCGTGTCACTCCCTCCGGAAACCCAGCCTTCAAATTGAAGACTCCTCCTAAGTCTTTTTCCTTCTTCATTTCCGGACAAAACCTATCTCCAGAAGACTGAAGAGGAAAACGGGCCCCTGAGCTCAGCAGCCCATCCCTCACCAGGGCCAGGAAATTGGACTCAGCTCCTTGGGTTAGCCTGCTCTGGCTGCCATAAATAACCAAGTACCGTAGTAGACTGACTGACTTAAACCATCGAAATAGATTTTCTCACAGTCCCAGAAGTTGGAAGGCCCAGCTCAAGGTGCCAGCACGGGCAGGTTCTGGTCACTGCATCCTTCCTGGTTTGTAGACGGCCTCTTCCCCTTTGTGTTCTCACGTGGTCGTTCTTTGGTGCCTGCGCGTGGACGGCCATCTTCCTCTTCGTAAAAAGCCACCAATCCTTTTGGATTAGGACTCTACCGTTAATGGCTTCATTTAACCTTAATTACCTCCTAAAAGCCCCGTATCCACATACAGTCAACCTGGGGATTAGGGCTTCAACGTGTGAATTGGAAGAGGACACGTTCAGTCCACAGCACTCCCGTCCTCCGCATTCTATGCTGTATCCATTTTCCAGAGGGGCCCCAGCGTCCCCACCTCTCCCTGAACGCAAGCCACCCTCTCACGACCAGTGTATTTGAGATTGCAGCCTTGAGACCCTTAGGCTAGAGTCAGTTTTCACCAAGACTGTGTTTAGCCCACAGTTTTTAAACAAAGTTAAATTAGCTGACGACATTGAAAAACTTGGACTATAGCAAACCATCATTTGCTTTCTAGCTTTTCTTGAAGGAAATCTGTAATGGAGTGTGTTTTGGTCTTTGTATTGGCCTGGAGAGCTCAAAGTCAAGCTTGTGTCCAAAGGCTGAAAAAGCAAAGCAGGACCTTGTGGAATCTACTGCGGGAGCTGAATACCCCTGATCAAGCTTCCCCCCCCTTCTTTTCATCAAATTATTTACCTCCTGTTTTATTGTGCCTTATGGATATTTACAATCCATTTCAAATTTAGAGGGAGCTAAAACCAGGTATATATATATATATATATATATATATATATATATATGTATATGTTTGTATATAAATATAAACAAGTATATATACATTTTATATAAATATAAAAATATACATATTTATATTTATATTACTAATATGTTTATATTTATTTATATACATTTTTTATGTTTATATATATAAATTTATATATTTTTATATTTATATAAACTATATTTTTATATTTATATAAAATTATATTTTTATATTTATATAAAAATATGTTTTATATTGTATATATTTATATATAAATTATTATATTTATATATATTTATTTATATTAGTAATATTTATTTAAATTCACATATATTTCAATTGACCCTCAAAATGTGTTTGCTGTGAGAATAAATGAACGAATGAACAGGTGTGTGTGTGTTCACATGCATGCATATTTTCAAAATGTCCAACGAAAACTCCTTATTCAATCCAAAAGTAAATGTAGCACTTGAAAGGCAACTTACTGTTTAACAAAATCTTGAAAAGAACTAATATATAATAAAGGGGATGGATCATTCATCAATCAATGAATCTGTTTGGCATTTCACAGTTTACAAAGCCCTTTCCTATATATTGTCTCACATATGGCTCATATCTGTGAACCATTAGGGGGAGGAGAACTCAGTGCTTACGGCCGGCTGAACCATAAAGATGACCCATAGCTCAGCTCAGATCAAGTCCACGTGTGGGTTTATCCCTATTCTGACATGGGCCCAGAGGCATGGGCTCGTGAACCGTGTGAAAAGAAGAGTCAGGACTCGGATAAACATGGATCTTGAAGTGTTCGTCCAAGGCCGGGTGCTTGCGTATGTAACACACTATATCATTCAGGGTGTTTTCACATTAATGATCCCACTAGAGGCTTACAGGCTGATCTTATGTCCGTGTAACAAACGTGGAAATTAAAACAGAATTATGAATGATACACCAAGTTCACACGGCTGTTTGGTGAAAGAAACGGGCTTAAAATGGAGACCTGACCTCAAGTCTGGTTTCACTGCAGCAGCCCGGTCCAAAGTGTAGTCAGGGAACAGGCAGTGTGATGCAAAACAAAGTTACGAAGCCAAAAAAAAAAGAAAAAGGAAAAAAGAAAAAAAAAGAAAAGCTTCATGATGAAGTAGATTTGGAAAGCGTTTTCAGGACTTCTCCCAGACTTGAACATACTACCACCTATTGCCAAGTTACAGGGGACAATTTGCTACGCAGCATTTTCCCAAATCGTAAGGCCATGCAAACCATTCTTCAGGGACGTTCCTTTCACACAACTAGCGTTCTCGAGGCCAGGCTTTGAGAAACACTTTGCTACATCAGTCGTGGGTCAGTCACGGGTTACGTCAAATCGTGAGTGACATCACGGCCCTGTGAGTTGTTCGTTCTCGAGGCTGAGGGTCTAGGGACACGGAATGAAAACAGAAGTTCCTTTGAAAAATGAGACGTCTTCTGTGTTCGTAGTCCCTAGCGCTCATGCCTCACGCCATTAATGTCAGCCTTGCTTAGGCCAGTGGAACGTGAGTGGACCCAACTCGTGTGACTTCCAGGCAGGGGTTTGAGAGCTTGCGCTTTTCTACGCACGTTTCCCTCCGCCATGGTGACCAGCCGCGTTCAGCTAGAGATCGCTCCCCCCGTCTGGGGCACCCACGGGTGTCGCCAACCCAACTGTTCCCATTGAGGAGAAGGAATCCCCTGCTGTCACAAGCTACTGAGATTGGGGGGAATTTATGACTGCAGCATGACCGTAACAGTTTCCAAAACATTTATTGTCACATAATTAAGTATTGGTATGGCCTGTCTTCTGCACACACTTATTCGCATGTAATATTTGAACAGTTAGTTGTTAGGAGTCAGAAGAAAATTCAAGGGTCCTAAGTGTAGGAGATCTGTTTCTTACTTGTTTGCCCTTGATAATGTTACTGAACTACCCTGAACAGCTAGTTTAAAAAAAAAAAAAAATGCCTACACAGCTCACGTCACACGGTTGATGAGACAATCATATATGGAAGTATTTTAAAAACTGTGACGTACTGGGGCAGCTGGGTGGCTCAGTTGGTTAAGTGGCCGACTCTCGATTTCGGCTCAGGTCACGAACTCACAGGTCATGATCTCACGGTTTGTGAGTTTGAGCCCCACGTCGGGTTCTGTGCTGACAGCTCAGAGCCTTGGCATTCTTTCTCTCTCTTCCTCTCTCACTGCCCCTTCCCCACTCATGCTCTCACCCTCTCTCTCTCAAAATAAATAAATAAACTTTTTTTAAAAAAATTCTGTAAGGTGCTAAACGAATGTAAGACCTATAAATCAGCATGCCGTCCCAGGCTGGATTTCAGAGCTCCTGCCTCGGCAATGAATGACAGTGGAGTGACCTCCAAGCGGAGAAGCAGGAACTCAAATGCTCTTGACGTACGTCTCTGGTTCCTTTTCATTGTATTTCATGCATTTTATAGCAAGAGACTTCTGGATTAATGAATACGAACGTTTCTCCGTCTCCTACCGGGATGCTTTGGGCTCTAATTAAAAGAAATCCAAGCTCACACAAACTTGAACGGTACGGGGACATTTCATCGGACGAAACGTCAAATCCAGAAGCAGGGCAGTTGACAGGTAATCGACAGCTGGACTCATGGCGGAGGGATCAGCTCAGGCGCTCAGATGGTGATGTCCGAACAAAATCAAGATTTGTTAGAAAGGAGGAAAGGAGAAACAGACAAGAACGCAATACTCTGTAAGGCAGCTCAATAGGAGAAAATCTAGCACCTTGCACATCTCCACAGACCTGCGAGCTGTTTGATGTTCGGATTTGCCAACCTGATAATTGGGCATAAGTAAAATCTCCTAACACTTAGTTCTACCATCTGTTGCTGACATAACAATTTTACATAATATGAAAAATGCCAGATGGAAGCGACGCATTAACCGTGTCCAAGATGTTTTATGCTCACAACATACACAGAGTAGAAGAAGCAGCTTGGTCGCACGCACTGTTGATCTCGTAGCTCTCCAGTTAGAACTCTGGCCATCGATGGAGGACAGCCTCGGAGCTCCCGAATCGCTTATGTTCCCTTGCTGTTTGGAAAGCTGCGTGCGCTGGTGACCCCCCAGAATATCAATCCAGGACAGACGCGGAAGCTACAATTGGTTTGGAGCTGAGCACGGGGAAGGGGAAGGCACGCGTGTTTGAAATTGTGTGTGCACAGCAAATGCACAGTTTTTAGCTTAGAACTCATAGGATGGTGAGTAAGACTGGTAAAGTTTTCTGAAGATGTTTTTATTTTTCCCGTGTGTCTTATCCAGTATCAGAAATATGTAAATTACATAAGAAATATGTATCTTATCCAGTATCCAGAAATATGTAAAATCTTCTACATATTTTATACCTACTACTGCACATGTCCATATGAATGAAGACTGTCATTTTGAAAATGGCGTCCTATGAGGCGTCACTCAGCAGCCTGCCTTTCCAACCACTGTTCAGCGAGTTTCACCCTTGTTGGTCTTCTGATCTGCCCTCTACTATTCCCTTACCGGATCTCGATCGCACAGTCTCCTCGCGTGTGCTTCTGTTGATGCCCGTGTACTCTATTTCCGTTTTCCACCATCACAAACAATGCTGCAAAGGACGATCTGGTGGGTGATTCCTTGCGCGCCGGCCACGCAAGGAGTTGTGTAGGTTACAGAGCCACAAGGGTAGAGCAAGAAATGCCTTTCCATCACGATTTATCAAGTCACACCTACCCCAGACATGTATGAAAGTTCCTTGGTCTCCATTTTGCCAACCTGTTGGCTACAAGATGGCGTTTTCCTGATAGAGAAATAGAGCTGCTCTTGACTTATTTGACACTCAGGTTTCCTCTTCTATCAATTTGCTTCTTGATACATTTTGCCAATTTGCCCATTTGTCTTTTTCTTGTTGAATTGTAAACATTTTCCCACTAGTATTTGTTGATTATGTGCATTGCAGATATCTTTCTATGACTTGTCTTTTTAAATATATATATATAATATTTTGTTTCAGGCGTTTTTTGGTGTGTGTAGGTTTATCATTTCAGTGTAGTTATATTTGTCTACCTTGTCCTTAAGTAAGGGTTTTGTTTTCTTGTGCGTGTCGATGGAATCTTCCAAAGATTCAAGATTATTAAGAGATTTTCCTGAATTTTTTTCCAGAAGTGTTCATGGTTTCTTTTGACATTTAGATCGTCTGCCTGGAACTTATTTTTGTGAGGTGTAAGATAGTGACTTAATTTTCTTTCCAGAAGGATAACTAATTTTCCCAGACTCTTTTGTTGACTAGTTCATACTTTCCACACGAATTCGTAGGTTCTTCTCCATCCTGAATCAAGTCTCTACATATACCTGGGTTCACTTTGTCCAACTTAAATAGCATACTGTCTACATTACTATTTCTTTTTATTGAGTCTTGATATTTGGCAAAGCAAGCTCTCCGGCCGTCCTAGCTACTGTGATGGTTACTTTTATGTGTCACCTTGACTGAGCCACGGAATGCCCAGATTAAACATTATTTCTGGATGGGCATCATCTGATCCGTTGAGGGCCTAAATGGAACAAAAGGCAGAAAAAGGGAGGATCTGTTCCCTTCCTGCCTGCGTGTTTGAGCTGGAACATCCGTCTTCTTCCGGCTTGGCATTGGGATTTATGCCATCGGCTGTCCTGTCAGCACGGGAATGACACCACCAGCTTTCCTGTGTTCCCAGCCTGCAGACAGCAGATTGTAGGACTTCTCACCCTCCACCGTCATGGAAGCCAATTCCCAATTCCTCATAATAAACCTGTTTTTGTATCTCATTGATTCTGCTTCTCTGGAGAATTCTGACTATTCCGGTCTCTTGTCTTTCCCATACAAGTGTTAAGGTCAGCTTGTCAAATTCCAGGGAACACCCTGTTGAGGCTTTTCTTTTAACTCCATCACATTTCTAGATTAATTTGGAGACACGTGCCATGTTCATGATCTTGACCTCCGCGAACCTGCTATCTCTGCATATATTCGGATCCTCTTTTACATCCTACAGTGCCGTTTTGTAATTTTCTCCACAAGAGATTTTTTTCACATCTTGTGCAAACTTATTCTTAGGTATTTTGTAGTTTGGGTTGCTATGATAAACGAGAGCTTCATTCTCAAACGTTGCTAATTGGTCACTACCGTGTGTAGAAATGCTAAACAGGTTAGCGTGTTGATTCTGTACTCAACAGTGTTGAGGAACGTCATCGAAAAGGTCTGACCACCGACTGCCCAGGCACTGGGCAGCTGGACCCAGGCACCGGAGGGTCGTCTTCAACCCCCGCTACCCGTCCATGGGATGTGGGTTCCGCTTGGCTCTCCGGCTCCTACAGGCTGCTCCAAGGACATGGCCTTGACACAGTGATGTGATATTGAGAACACCTGCGCAGGATACGTGGCTAAACCCAATTAAGGCCTCTTTATACACTTTTAAGGTTTGGCGGGTAGGTGGGAGGATCCATTTGCCTTGCTGCCGCCTAAGACGAGCCTCGTATGTAAGTTCCCCTTGCTTATTAAAACTCCCACCTACCACCCCGGCGTGGACTGCCTCTTTCTTCCCTTTCTCCCTGCCCTCCAAGGTTTCAGTTCACCCCCGGGGAAGCTCCCGAGAGGGTTGCGGACCCACAAATGTTGGCCAGACTTTCTCATCAGTCTACAAGTTTGTTATAGATTCTTTGAATTTTCTATGGAGATAATCATATTGTTTACAAATGACTGTTTTATCTTCTTTTTAAAAATTCTCAAGCCGGGGCACCTGGGTGGCTCAGTCAGTTGGGCGTCCAACTTCGGCTCAGGTCATGATCTCATTGAGTTCGAGCCCCGCGTCGGGCTCTGTGCTGACAGCTCAGAGCCTGGAGCCTGTTTCGGATTCTGTGTCTCCCTCTGTCTCCGCCCCTCCCCATTCATGCCCTCTCTCTCTGTGTCTCAAAAATAAAGAAATGTTTAAAAAATAATATAAATAAATAGTAGATATACCACGAATAGAATTCTAAAAGTTAAAATATTTATTCAGTGCTAGGAGAAACCCCACTTGAAATATTATATGGTACGTGTATACAATCTTTTTGACATGAGTAAATTTTATATTCTTATGTAGTTATATATAATAATTTTGGTCCTTATTTTCTTTTGTAAGATTTTATTTTAATTCCAATATCATTCCTTTTTTTATTTTCTTAAGGAAACAATCTTGTTTCCTTATTCTATAATAATCTTACCCCTTTTAACTTTTCTCTGACTTATGCTTAAAAGGCCCTTCCCCACCCCAATAAATATTCAACTATTGACATTTCTCCACTATTTTCTCCACTTCTTAGAAGTATTTGCATTTTGTTCTTTGTATGGTGTGAAATCTAAATTTAACATTTCCCTCACAGATAGTTGATCCTTTTTAACTCTTTGAGGCATAGTCTCTTGACCATTAGTTTGTGATGTTTTCTTTATTATATATTCTCCTCAAATAGATTGGGATTATTTCTCTACAATCACTTTATTTCCATGGATCCATTTTCATGCTAGTGTCATGATGTTACCATTTCTGTCATTTGTTAAATGTGTCTTTGTGTGCGTGTGTGTGTGTGCGTAACACACAAACAAAAGGAGAACAATGAGATATTGCATTTCATTCTTTTTTATTATTTTTTTTAATGTTTATTCATTTTTGAGAGAGAGAGAAAGAAAGAGGAAAAAAAAGGGAGGGGCAGAGTGAGAGGGAGACAGAGAAACCCAAGCAGGCTCCGTGCTCTTATCACAGAGCCCGATGTGGGGCTCGAACTCACGAACCGTGAGACCATGACCTGAGCTGAAATCAAGAGTCAGATGCTTAACCTACTCAGCCACCCAGGCACCCCTAACACATCTCTTTCCAAAGGAAATATTGGACCAGGGTCCCATAATTATTTTTTTTTTTAGTAAACACTTTCCTTTTATTGTTACCCACTAGAAACATTTAATTTTTTTTTTAATGTTTATTTATTTTTGAGACAGAGAGAGACAGAGCATGAACGGGGGAGGGGCAGAGAGAGAGAGGGAGACACAGAATCGGAAGCAGGCTCCAGGCTCAGAGCCATCAGCCCAGAGCCCGACTCGGGGCTCGAACTCACGGACCGCGAGATCGTGACCTGAGCTGAAGTCGGACGCTTAGCCGACTGAGCCACCCAGGCGCCCCAAAACATTTAGAGACCTAACGAAAATGAATGCAGATACAGCTGTGGTAATATACCTCTCCACACACTCTTTCAATTGACATATTATATAACGTTACAAACAAATGTAAGTATATATACAAAACACTTTAAGACTTGTAGAGGGGAACCCGGCTGGCTCAGTCAGTAGAGCATGTAACTCTTGATCCCGGGGTCGTGTTCCAGGCCCACATTGCACTTAGAGATTACTTTAAAAAAATAAAATACAAATGCAAGGTGAGACTTCTAGAAATAAATTGCATTTTAAAATATTTTGAATAAATATTTTATTTCATGTTTAAAAACTTTATCGTAACTAAAATCATAAACAGAAAGCAGGAGCTAATTATAGGATGTTGTTTCTATGCAGAAAATAGTTGAAATGATGCCTGTATATATTAACTGACAGAAGAAAATGATATAAAAACTATAAGGAATTTAAAATTTTCTGTTAAAATGTTTTTACATGTGATTTATTTTATTTTATTTTTTTAATTTACCTCCAAGTTAGTGAGCACATAGTGCAACAATGATTTCAGGAGTAGGTTCCTTAATGCCCCTGACCCATTTAGCCCATCCCCCCTCCCACAACCTCTCCAGCAACCCTCTGTTCTCCATATTGAAGAGTTTCTTATGTCTTGTCCCCCTCCCTGTTTTTATATTATTTTTGCTTCCCTTCCCTTAGGTTCATCTGTTCTGTGTCTTCAAGTCCTCATGTGAGTGAAGTCCTATGATATTTGTCTTTCTCTGACTCATTTCACTTAGCATAATACCCTCCAGTTCCATCCACGTAGTTGCAAATGGCAAGATTTCATTCTTTTTGATGCTGAGGAATACTCCATTCTATATATATATATATATATATATATATATATATATATATATATATATATATATACCACATCTCTTTATCCATTCATCCATCGATGGACATTTGGGCTCTTTCCATACTTTGGCTATGGTCAATAGGGCTGCTATAAACATGGGGGTGCATGTGTCCCTTCGAAACAGCACCCCTGTATCCCTTGGATACATGCCTTGTAGTGCAATTGCTGGGTCGTAGGGTAGTTCTATTTTTAATTTTTTGAGGAACCTCCACACTGTTTTCAGATCGGCTGCACCAGTTTGCATTCTCATCCCATAATTTTTTTTTAATTTACAGTATGCCTTTATATCTAGCAAAGAAACTCATTTAATTACTCTTGGAGTTGTGTGAAATCAGGATGCTAATTTGGAAAACACATACTTCTGTAACATTCAGTCTTCTCTTCCCATTATGTGGGCTATGTATTCATTTATTCCTATTTTCTTTGTACTCTCTCAGTAAATTTTATAACTCTCCTTACCTAGATTCTCTTTTTACATCGAGGTTATATCTGCATATTTTCAGGTAGAGTGTTGTTCCGCTAACATATATATTTTTGATTAGTTACTTTGGGGAGAGCAGGAAAGCTGGTTGTATTGGTACATTTATCCGTAACCGGGCATTTTACTAAACTCCCATAAAGATAACCGCTTTTTAATTATCTTCGGGTTTTGCAACAGGCAATTCTATATCTCCAAATAATACATTTTGTTTTCTCGTTTCCAGTAACAGTGCTCCTGTAGCTGTTCTAGAATTGTATTAGCTAATACAATGGTGCAGAGAGCCTCGTTTTCTTTCTGATTTTGATGGCATCCTGCTTCCTGTTTGGGTTCTTTGTCCAATAATGCACGGTACTGATTAAATGACTTCATTTGTGTTGCCTGGATTCTCAAGGCGGCTGGCAAACAACTTGGGAAGACAACATTCTGTGCAAACATGTCTGATACTCTGGGAATAGTCTCCACAGCCCCTGGCACAGAGCAGGGAAGTTGCTCAGGGCCAGAAAGAATTTGTCTTGTACTGGATTCTCGGGAGGCCCAAACAGACTGGGGCGGCTTGTCTCTGGATCTGGCCACGTGTCTACACAATTCTGCTTCCCCAGAAGCCTGGGGTTTCTACCTTGGCCCCTGGGCAGACACTTGGGTTTTCCTCACATGCTACCGTCTGTCCTCGGTGACACACGAGGAATAAATGGAAATTGCAGCACGTGTCAGCTGGGTTCCACTTGACAGAGAAATATTCTGAACAGAACAATTTACTTGTTACAAAATGAAATATTTGAGATCCGTGTTTCCCACCGCTCTTGTCACAAGAGATAAACACCCTTAACCATTTGGGGGAGGGGGCGGGTACGTATCTAGGCGTGCACGTACTCATGAACACACGTATTTCTATACTTGTGTTCTACCCCTTTCAAATATATGCACATCTTTGAATAATGTGAGCCCATCTTGGTAACTTCTTTCCAACTCAGTACGTATACATGTTGCTTGTTCTTTTCAACAACTGCGTAATATTCCACCGTATGGCCATCCTATAATCCTCCCTTCCCCTGTTAATATATATTTCCAGCTTGTTTCCTCGTATCTTGGACCAACATATATTTACGATAAATTTCTAGAAATAGGCAAAGCTTTTTCCGTCTCTTTCTTTCCTTTTGTCTTGTTTCTTGAATTTCTCCTATGAGTGAAGTCGTGTGGTGTTTGTCTCGCTCTGACTTTTATTTCATTTACCATCTGACTTATTTCATTTACCATACCCTTGCATATATACGCCACCTCTTTTGTACCCGTTCATCCATGAGTGGACACAGCTGCTTCCATATCTTGGCTATTATAAATAATGCTGCTATCAACATAGGGGTGCATGTATCCCTTTGAATTCGTGTTTTTATGTTCTTTGGGTAAATACCCAGTAGTGCGATTGCTGGATTGTAGGGTAGTTCTATCTTTAACTTTTTGAGGAACCTCCATACTATTTTCCGCAGTGGCTGCCCCAGTTTGCATTCCCACCAAGAGCGCAAGAGGGTTCCTTTTTCCCCACATCCTCACCAACACCTGTGGTCTCTTGTGTTGATTTTAGCCATTCTGACAGGCGTGAGGTGATATCTCACTGTAGTTTTGATTTGCATTTCCCGCCTACAGAGTGATGACGAGCATCTTTTCATGTGCCTGCTGGCCATCTACATGTCTTCTTTGGAGAAAGGTCTGTTCGTGTCTTCTGCCCACTTTTTAATTGATTGGTTTTGGGGTGTTGAGTTTTATCGGTTTTTTAAAATATCTTTTGGATACTAACCCTTTATGAGATACGTCATTTGCAAGCATCTTCTCCCTCTCTGTCGCTTGCCTTTTAGTTTTGCGGATTGTTTCCTTCACTGTGCAGAAGCTTGTCATTTTGATGTAGTCTCAATGGTTTATTTTTGCTTTTGTCTCCCTTGCCTCAGGCTACCTATCTCGAAAAAAGTTGCTATAGCCGATGTCAGAGAAGTTATTGCCCGTGCCCTCTTCTAGGGTGTTTATGGTTTCAAGTCTCATATTTAGACCTTTAAACCATTTTGAATTTATTTTTGTGTATGGGGTAAGAAAGTGGTCTGGTCTCATTTTTTGTATGTCGCTGTCCAGTTTTTCCAACACCAGTTGTTGAAGAGGCTGTCTTTCTTCCATTGGATATCCTTTCCTGCTTTGTCAAAGATTAACTTGCCATACAATTGTGGGTTTATTTCTGGGTTTTTTCTTCTCTCCTATGTGTCCATGTTTGTGCGACTACCACACAGCTTTGATGACTACAGCTTTGGAATATAACGTGAAGTCCAGAATTGTGATGCCTCCAGCTTTGCTTTGCTTTTTCAAGATTGTTTTGGTTATTCGGGGTCTTTCGTGGTACCATACAAATTTTAGGATTACTTGTTCTACTGTGAAAAATGCCGCTGGTATTTTCATAAGGATTGCGTTAAATGTATAGATTGCTTTGGGCAGTATAGACATTTTAACAATATGTGTTCTTCCAATCCATGAACATGGAATACCTCTCCATTTCTTTGTGTCGTCTTTAATTTCTTTCATCAGTGTTTTATAGTTTTCAGAGTATGATTTCAAGAGCTTTTCAGTGTGAAAATAAATATCTTAGGAAAAGTTTCTTAAGAGACATTACAGATGACTGTAAAAAATGTAATAATTTTTTCATATTATATTGTGAAAAAATATGTATGTTGCAATTAGGGCTGGATGTGGTGTAGGATTGGTAGTGTAATACATTTTTATCAGAACAAAGAATAAAAGAACCTGATTCCTCACCACGAAAAGTTTGGGAAGCGCTGCTCCCATAAGCAGCCAATGAGAATTTCTATTCTCTTTTCTAAGCTTTTCTTTATTGTTTATTCATTTTTTGAGAGAGAGAGAGACACACACACAGAGCATGAGTGGGGGAGGGGCGGAGAGAAAGGGAGAGAGAGAGAGAGAGAGAGAGAGAGAATCCCAAGCAGGCCCTGCACTGCCAGCACAGAGCTGGCTGTGGGGCTCAAACCCACGAACCATGAGATCATGACCTGAGCCGAAATCAAGAGTCCAGTGCTTAACCGACTGGGCCACCCGGGCGCTCCGATTTAAATGTCTATTAATGTGTTGGTTATAAACACACTCGTTTTGATGTGAATTTTTTTAATGTTTTATTTCTTTTTTAGAGAGAGAGCACAAGCAGGGGAGAGGCAGCGAGAGGGGGGCAGGGAATACAAAGCAGGCTCTGCACTGACAATAGCAAGTCCGTTGCGGGGCTCAAATTCATCAACCGTGAGATCATGACCTGAGCCAAAGCCGGACACTCAACTGAGCCACCCAGGCGCCCCGTGAATTTTCGTGATTTCTAATGATGTTCATATCTTTGTTGGTCATGTGGGTTTCTTCTTGCTACTTATATTGTTTGTGCAACTTTTGTTGTTGTTGGTTTGCAGATTCTTCTTCCTTTCTGGTATCTGTCGATTTCACATTCTTATTTTTGAGTTCCTCTATTATTTAGAAGCATTTTTGTTAGAATTTATTCAATAACTCTATGTGTTTAGACTGTGACGAATTGTCTCCCCCCCACCCCCAGGCTCCATTACAGTTTCGTATCGGGCATTGCTTGTTTAATGAACAGCTGTAGATTTTTGTATAGAGTTGTCTTTCTCTAGACTCTTCATCAGTAATAATAGATTTCTAGGGAAGTCAATTTTCTTTCTCTTTCTCTATACCTCTTCTTTCATATTCTTTCCCCACAGCAGGATCATATTTACTGAACATGCCCTAATGGAGAATTTCAGTTTCTTTTGGTAGCCCACATCATGGTCTATAGTCTGTTCATCTGTCATCACAATCTGCATGATGGTCCTCCCCACACCCTCCAAAAAAAAGAAAATTTGACAACGTAAAATTGTTGCTCATTAACCAGAGATTATTTGGAAAAGGAAATGTTTGGGATCCCTGTAGGTCAGTCTCTGATAGCAGGACTATTGATTTTCTCAAACAAATACTGTCCATCCTCTTTAGAAGCTTCCAGATTTGGCCCCGCTTGTATCTTCTGTCCATGAATTCTCTCCACTCACCACTTCACCTCCTTTGCCTGATGATAGGCCAAACGGCAAGTCATAATAAGTCCCAAAATATAGCCATCTGGGGGTGTTGAAGCAGGAATAATTGTGGTCAGCTCTGCAAAGCTAAGCATAAATGTCAGGGGAATGACTGCTCACAGATTTGTAAACAACTGCTGGGCAGTGAGCTGACAGAGGGTAAAATGTGCACAGGGAAGCAAACGAAGAGCTTCAAGTGATCAAATGTCAGTGTAGACAGCTGGGCGATGAGGCTAGCTGACACCACCTGCTGGAGCACAGCTGTTGGGGAAGGCGAGCGCCAAGTGTCATGGCCACAGGCAGCGCCAGCCCAACAGGTGAAAGCCAGACAGAGAAGAGCCCATAAGCTCCGAGACACTGAGTCATGGCCTGGGGTATGCAATCCCAAAATGCAATGTCAGCAACTATCCCTCTCTCTGTACTGAAAAAACTCTTCCCACGTGTCTCAAGCTTTAGGGTCTTGAGGCAGACCTCTTGAACCACACCAGACGTAATGAAGTCTATAGGCAAAGCAACTGGCCTGAGTTTTGTGAGCACCAACAGTCAAAAAGTCCTATACACCTCCACTACATGGTAGGCTCCAATCAAGACAAGCTGTCAGGTAAGACACAAGGAGTTATGGCAGAGACGTACAGGACAGAGGTCAGGTGCAGGGATAAGTCTGGACCCAGCATCAAACCAGTAAGGCAAAAGTTGAGGGAAACACTTCCCAGGACCCAGTATTTTTGAACACGAAAATGGCAATTGCCTGGCAACTCTGGAAGTCACAATGGAAGGAGCTGGCTGGGAAAAATGACTCAGGAATTAATGTCAGGCCACTTTTTGGAAGCCTGATGTCCCATCACTATGAACAAATCTTTGTGCTTTAAGTGTGCTCGTTTCCAGGGGTGCCTGGGTGGCTCAGTCAGTTGAGCGTCCGACTTCGGCTTAGGTCATGATCTCACGGTTCGTGAGTTCGAGCCCTATGTTGGGCCCTGTGCTGATGGCTTGGAACCTGGAGCCTGCTTCGGATTCTGTGTCTCCCTCTCTGCCCCTTCCCCGCTCATGTTCTGTCTCTGTCTCTCCAAAATGAATAAACGTTAAAAAAAAAATTAAAAATAAATAAATAAATGTGCTCGTTTCCAAACCCCATGTCTGATGAATAACCTCCCCTTTGATCCAGCAACTCCATATCTATGAACTTATCTCAAGGAAATGACCAAGGGCATACATCAAAGTCTAAGTGCAAAGATGTTTGATGCTATAGAGCAGCAAGACAAGATAAGAAACCACTGAAGCAGACACATGGACGTTCCACGCCACCCTCCTCAGACCCTTGCCCTTAGCACACCTGTGGTGGACAATTCCATGCCTGGTCCCAGCCTCCCACTCCTGGCTCACCTTGGTGGCTCAAGGCTTTCTGCTCTAGGACTTTCTTGGATGCCACAAGAAGGCCATCCTACCAGACGTAGCAGAGAATGGAGGGATAGTTAATATTTCCAGGGAACCACCCTCCACCAATGGGAGGAAGAGAGAGAGTATGAACGCCCCAACTTCTTCCCTCAATGAAACTATTTTGGGAGCTATTCTATATGATTCCTAAGAAGGACCCTATGGGATTGAGCCCCACCTGCCCACAGTGATCAACCGCTTACTAACACTCTTTTTTGGCTTTGCTCCTTTCCCTGATTCACCCTCTGCCCCCTTCTCTTCTGTTTCCTGGGATCATCTCTCAAATAAGTTACCTGGACCCAAAGTCTTGTTTCAGGACTTGCTTTGAGGGAACTCAAAAGTCAACCTAAACATCAAAAATAGGGGTTCAATTAACTGTGATACATTCACAATGGAATATTATGCAGCCATTAAAATTACCTTGGACCCAAGGAACAAGAAAGCATATGACTATACAAAGACTTTACATGCATGCTCATAGCAGATTTGTTATAACTGGAAATAATCTGGAAATAATCCAAATGTCCGTCAGCACGTGTGTGAACAAATTGTGATATAGCCATACAATAGAATACTATTCAGCAACAGTATTGCTGGATTAACTATTACTTTAACTATTGATACACATAACCACATGAACCTCAAAGTAAGAATGCTGAGTGAAAGAACCCCGGCAAAACAGTACACAGCATATGAGTTTATTGATAGGAAATTCTAGAAAATGCAAACTAATCTACAGTAACAGAAAACAGACCAGTAGCTGTCTTGGGGTGGGGGGAGGGTATAGAAAGGGAGAAAATGGGATTATAAAGAGGCACTACAAGATTTGGGGCATTTATTATCTTGATTGCAGTAATGGTTTCATGGGTATATCCACATGTTAAAATCTACCAGAATGTACCCTTAAATGAGTGTGGTTTACTGTATGTCAATTATACCTCAATATAGCTGTTCAAGATGAAAAAATAATCTCGTATAAAAATAGTGATGTGAAAATGATTCAGATTGGATTGTTGGGTTACAAAGGGCTAGTTTTAAATCAGCATGTACAGGGGCACCTGGGTGGCTCAGTTGGTTAAGCATCTGACTTCAGCTCACGTCATGATCTTGCAATGTGTGGGTTTGAGCCCCGCGTCGGGCTCTGTGCTGACAGTTCAGAGCCTGGAGCCTGCTTCGAATTCTGTGTTTCCCTCTCTCTGCCCCTCCCCTGCTCGCACTCTGTCTCTCTCTCTCAAAACTAAATAAACATTAAAAAAAAAGTTAAATCAGTATGTACGATATGAGTCTAGATACTCACACAGATTCACGATTAATGATCAAAATGACAAATGTTGTTAGTGTTCATCTCAGTCTGAGGATGACAGGGACTTTCATTTTTTTTCTTTCCGTATACCCGTATCTTCCAAATTTTTATAATGCATATATATTACTTCTGTAATACAGAAAATCCATAGATAGAACACAACACAAGATAGCTAATGGTATGGGCCAGAAAATTATAAAGGGCAATGATTTTCAAATTTGGTTTCTGAAAACCAAGGCTTCATTTTGAAGCCTTGGGGGTTTCATGAAGGTGTCTTAGGGATTATTAGCCCAGGGGGAAAATGAGGATAACATAAATCAGAGTCTTCCAGTCCATCTCTAAGTAGAGTAACTGTTTTCATTACAGGAATAAATATGAAAGCCTAAAGAAGGTCAATTACTGAGGCCTGGGACACTCGTGGAATGCTTTATGGTTAAGACAGAAGTTAGTACGAAAGATGGGGCTTAACCAAGCGAAGTACAGAGTTTTTGCTTGGGTCTTCTAGAAAAGTCTGAGTAAAGACACTAATGGAACCTGTTACCCTCTGCAGCATACTTTTTTCCTCCTCCCATTACTATTCAATTCTTCACTCAAGTCAGAGCTAACCACTGCAAAATGCCCAGCCTGATTCTAGGCCTACTCAAGATCACTCGGGCTGGGAATCCAAATAACTCAGTAGCAATGCCCAGGGAGGTGGTAGGGGGGTGCCAACAAGTGAGGGGACTTTATCTCCTTCCCCAAGCTCCATCAGATCCCCTCCCACATTTTTTATGTCCACCAATAATGTTTCCTCAAGATAATATTCATTTCTTTGCTACCCTAGCTTTGAGGTCCCTCAACCCTCCAAATAGGTCACCGTTCTTCTGTTCCTCCTAGAACTGCCACCGAAAGAACTGGAAACTTAGAGGGGACCATCTTGAGTCATTGCTCTCATGGAAATTCTCCAAAGACGCTTTTGAGATGTCAAAAAGACCTTCTACTTGCACTCTTTTCTCCAAGGATACGTACCAGCCTTTGAGCCTACTGCAGTGAACTCATAGAACCTTTTTGGAATCAACCCAGTGGGGCCTTGGGAGGGGGTGTGGCACGAGCTACTCATGAGACATACATGAGGCAATGAGCTAGCTTTGCAGGGACTCGCCCCAAAGTCCATGAGCCATCATGTGTCCCATGAACCAAAAGGAGGGAGAAAAGGATGTGCACTGGGGCTATTTCTTGATCCTCATAATCTTAGCTCAATATGGGACGAAGTGTTTTTGCGATCTCTGAAATCTGAGGGAAGTGCTTTCTTGTTAGGTCGATGTTTTGAGGACACTGGAAAGTACACGACAGTCCGAGTATGGCCAAGGAAGGGAAAAGCAGCTGATTTGTTTCCATTGGGGCCACCTACAGGGTTTTCTTAAATGACAGCAGGGAAAGCAGTAATTGAGTACAGCGGTGTCCTAGCCACGGAGAATTCACGCTTAGAAATTGTGCTTCAGGTAAAATGGTCACGGACAGTTGGATTTTAGAATGACTGACAATGGCATTTCCATCCACCTGAACCCGGGCTCCAATTAAAATAGGGAAGTATTAGTCTAATGCATTCCTCCGCTGGCAAACTCAGACATACTCCGGAAGATTTGAAAAGAAGCACAGCCGAGGACTCAGCAATGAATTTCTGATTCACTTGCAGAAAATACAAAGTTCCTTTTAATCTCCCTAGAGAGAGACAATCCTGTTAAAATCTCAGCTTTAAATGTAGCACGTAGGACCAAGAAAAAGTGTCAGCTGAATGCATTTGATATTTCTCGGTTTGAAAGAGAGTGAATAGTTAAATTTAGCTGTATCCAAAAAAATGCTCCACTTACCCCTGTGCAAGGAATTTCAATCACTCTAACAGAGTGTTTGCATTTGTGGCTGCTGATTTCCGAAGCCATCGCTTCCCGACATTTTGTGTCAAAGTCCAAATGGAAAATGACCACACGTTTAGGGCCCACTGGGGTAAAGTGAGGGGGGGGGGGAGCTGCTCGTGGGAGAACCCACCTGGTCACCCCAAGGTGTGAGGAGGTCACTATGTACACCTGCTACCCCCACTCAGGACCAAATGAATCAAAATGCTCCAGGTTGGGATCCAGGGCCAATGGATGGCCAGCTGGCTTGCCCCTGAGGGGTTTTAGAGCAGGCCCTTGACTGCACATTGGACCCACCTGAGGAATGTTATTTATTTATTTATTTATTTAAAATTTTATTGTATCTATTTATTTTTTTAATGTAATTTATTGTCAAATTGGTTTCCATACAATACTGAAGGCTGGGTCCCACCCCACCCCCACCCCCACCCCCAGAGATCCTAGTTTAATTGGTCTGGCCTGTGGCCCCGGGCACTAGGAGTGTGTGTGTGGGGGGGAGGGGGTGGGGCTTAGAAAGCTCCCCAGGTGATACTCATGCAAAGCCACTGTTGAGAAGCCCCGTTTTTGCAAATAAAGTTCTAAGGGAACAGAGCCACCCTTCATTTACATACCGCCTGGGGCTGCTTTCCTGCCAAAATGGCGGACTTGACTAGGTACCTCAGGGCCTTATAACCTGCAGCGCCAGACAGATTTACCATCCGGTCCTTTACAGAGAACATTTGCTGAGCCTGCTTTGGAGAGAAACTTCAGGGGGACTTTCAGGGTCGCCTGAAAAAAAAATCAGGAGTTTTGGTCAAGGTAGTGACAGAATTCCCTTAAGGGATTCTGACAGAGACGAGATATTCAGAATGCAGAAATATGAAGGGACTGTGAAGGTAAAAATGAACCTTCACAGCCAACCTGCTTCCCCACATGGAGCAGGGAGGAAGAGTTCAGGAAGAAGGAGAGGCTAGGTGGGTTTCTGTGGAGACAACCTGGGACTGCTCTTAAGAAGAAACCGTCACTTGGGGCGCCTGGGTGGCGCAGTCGGTTGGGCGTCCGACTTCAGCCAGGTCACGATCTCGCGGTCCGTGAGTTCGAGCCCCGCGTCAGGCTCTGGGCTGATGGCTCAGAGCCTGGAGCCTGTTTCCGATTCTGTGTCTCCCTCTCTCTCTGCCCCTCCCCCGTTCATGCTCTGTCTCTCTCTGTCCCAAAAATAAATAAATGTTAAAAAAAAAAAAAAAAGAAGAAGAAACCGTCACTAGAGAAAAAGGCAGTGAGGCAGAGATGAGCCGGGGAGTTTCAGGTGAGCGTTTAAAGAGATTCGGGGGGGGGGCGGTGCTGAAGTGCTGTCACCCTGTGATGAGTTGACACTACAGGGGCGGATGATTCTGGTGGTTTTTAGAAATTTGGCTGTGTGCTATGAATCCTATTCCCCTCAGTCTAAGAGACTTCTGTGAAGTTCTATATGTCTTCCACACGTTTTTGGACGTGAGTTTAGTCTTGGCGACGTGACTCTGTACCACGCCCCCGATGGAAGCGGGAAGTGTTTGGCGACGAGGTGAATGCACCTTTCAACTACCAATCTTCCCGAGCATCGTAGCAGTTAGGGTAGAACATTAGAGAGGTAGCAGCAGGAAAGTCAAAAAGGAATCAGGTGGGGATCGGAAAGCCTAGGAAAGCGATGTGACATTACTGGGTCGGTTTTCCCCTCTCCGGGCTCGAGGTAGCTTCCACAGAACACGTACAAAGGAGCATGTGCTCTGCTCCTGGTCCCTGGAATCCAAGACCACGGTGTATGTTGATGGATATTCATACGTCTCCACTTCATTGTGAGGAATAGAACCCTTTAAGCCTTGAAGTCATTGTCCAAGCCAACATTTAGCATCTCAGCGATGGCCTTGGGGAATCCCTTTGCCGATCACAGATTTTCCTCACCGGGAGCCCAGGCTTTTAAAAGGGGAAAGGAAGAACTGGAAGGGGTACAAATGCTTGCCCCCGGAGAGGGCGTTCTAGAATTATCTGAACGCTTGTCAAACAGCAAAAGTAATACACTTTAAGAACAAGGTTGATGTCCTTTATTCAAGGGGAAACAACGCAGGGATTGTGGGGGACAGTGCCTCACAGGCAGGGGAACACTGTTCCTGACAGATGTGGGGCAAGGGCAGGTCTCGCAGAGTCTTAAAAGAGGCAGCGTGGAAACAGGGCCCAATCAGCTAAGAAGTCAGAGATTTCTCTGCGAGGCCAGCAGGTCGTATTTTCTAGGGTAAGGTAGGCCAGCTGAAGCGGAGCCAGAGGATTGTGACTGGTATACATTAGGGTTCCCTGGCAGGTATTTCCCACGAGTGCAGGCTGACTTACGTTTAGATCTGTGATGTGGGCGGGGCCGCTGGAGCCCCTGGACTCCATTTTGTGGGTCCTCATATACAAATTAACTTTATCACACCCCACTCTTTTCCTGGTTTGTCAGTTCTCCCAACAAGGGAGGAATGGCTTAGGAGCCTAGATGCCCCCAAGACGCTGAAAAAGCTGGTGAACACGGAGGGGACCTAGGGCCAAGGTGAATCATGGGACTGTCAGCCTTAGAGCAAAGGATCAACCCAGAGGTCAGAGGCAGGGGACAAATGTGGGCTTCCAGCATCCCGGACAGCCAGTATGAGCTGAATATTGATCTCCAGAAACCAATCATCATCCATGTCATTTGTTTGTCATCATCATATCCCTACAGCTTGAACCCTGAGAGCATCTAACTCGAAAGAGTATTGCAGTAAAATATCAACAGGAAACCCGTGCATGCGCAGGTATATTTCAAAAGCAGAATCCTTCAGTTTCAACTATTTTCTGTCTGTGTTTATTTATCTCTCCATACATGCTTATATTGTTTCATAAATACTGGAAGACTTCATTATCCGAGGATAATTTGTATCTGAAAAAGGCCATTTTTAAAAAATGTATTTCCCGAGAGACAGAGGTAGCACAAGCAGGGGAGGGGCAGAGAGAGAGGGAGAGATTGAAAAATCACCAGCAGACACAGGGTTCAAACCCATGAAACCACGAGATCGTGACCGGAGTCAAAACCAAGAGTTGGACGCTTAACCAACGGAGCCACCCAGGTGCCCTGAAATGAGGCCATTTAAAATGAATCCACCTAAAATGGGACCCAAATAGCACAGTAAAAAAAAAAAAAAAAAAAAAGCTTAGACCAGGATTTAATTCTGAAAAGAAAACCAATTTGCTTTAAATAGTAGGAAAATAATTTTATACATTCTCATATATTACAAATTCAAGATAGAGCTGCTGTAGATTCTTAAAATTAACAGCAATGACATGTTGCTTTTTCTTTTGGCATAATTGTACTGGAAAAACGGTTACGATAGTTTGCGTGGCCCTCTATTCGCGGTTGACTCTCAGGCAAAATCGTAAAGAAGGTCATTATTACAAAACCATTTGAGGGTTTCATCGGCTTCCCTGAAAGACCTCCCTAAAGGCTTTGATCTCCAAATCTTTCTTCAAAGTCCATACTCTGACCTTGTAGGGAAGGAAAATATTCCCTCTGCCTGTAGCTGGGGCACAGGGGTGTGAGAGCACCTGACTCCAGGGGTCCCAAACGGGCCAGGTTCAGCTCCACACCGCTGGCAAAATCCAAAGACAGAGAGACCCGCGGTGGTGAAACAAGAAAGGGATTTAGGGGCACCTGGGCGGCTCAGTCCGTTGAGTTTCCGACTTTGGCTCAGGTCATGATCTCACAGTTTGTGGGTTCGAGCCTTGCATCAGACTCTTTGCTGATAGCTTGGAGCCTGTATGTCTCCCTCTCTCTCTGCTCCTCCCCAGCTCATGCTCTCTCTCTCTCTCTCTCAAAAAGAAATAAAAAGGAAAAAAAAGGTGGGGGAGCGCCTGGGTTGCTCAATTGGTTAAGCATCCGACTTTGGCTCAGGTCATGATCTCATGGTCCGTGGGTTCGAGCCCCATGTCGAGCTCTGTGCTGACAGCTCAGAGCCTGGACCCTGCTTCGGATTCTGTCTCCCTCTCTCTCTGCCCCTCCCCTGCTCACGGTCTGTCCCTCTCTGTCTCTCAATAATAAATAAACGTTAAAAAATTTAAAAAGAAAGAGATTTATTTCAGGGAGGCCACCACCGGGAAGACAGCAGACTAGCGTCTCAAAGGCTGTCCCGAAAGTGCCAGAAAAACTTCCAGGTTTTATATAAGGAAAATGTGGGGCAAAGGTCCGTGGGTATGTGCAGGTGGGCAGTGAAGGCCAAATAGATCACAGTCTCGGAGTCAATCCCAGGCGGGGTCATGCTGGCTCAGGGCAACCCTTACTGCTTGAGGAATAGTTTCAGTTCCCATCAGCAGATGCTTGAAGGGTCTCCCACTGGAGCCAAGAGACAAGCTGAGCTCAAAATGGATTCTTGGCTGAGACACACACACACACACACACACCCCATAATGAAAGACAGATTAGCAAGAGACAAGGTGAATGATGTGGACGGAGAAGCTGCTTTTAGGCAACAGGCTTGATCAATGGAAACTTGAGCAAGGCGAAGGGGCCCACAGTGACCACTGAGCTGACGCAGACAGGCTCATTAAGTGACCCACCTCGAAATAGCCATAGGCCCTAACTGACCACTTACAACCAGGCTCAGTTCCTGAGATTACCAGAAAAAGGAAAAATTCCATACATTCCCGTCGTGCCTCATTCCACTCTGTAACTATAACCCCTCACCATCACCTTGTGGCAGACAGTCTCTCCCTTACTGTCCTGCCCGCCACTCCCTTGCGGTGTATTCTATCAACTTCTATCTCCTTTGTTCTGCCTTGGGTGAATTCTTTCACCACCCACGCCACCAACCCCCCCGCGCAATTGGGACGCCCCACAACGAATACCTCATGTATACATGGGAGATGCCCGGGAAAACTGAGCAAAACTTCCTTAAATGGCCCAGACCACCGTCTTGAATACCGTCTTCAGCTAAAGACAAAAGAAAGATGCGGGGTGTTGGGGGAAGCTGGCTGTGGGAGCTTATCAGGAAAAGCACAGTAAACCAGGGTAAGGTTGTCTTCTCCATTGGTAAAGAGTTTATCTTCCTTATACAGAGAGGGAGACACCTTACAAATAGAGATTTCCCTTATAAATGTCAATTTCCCTCACAAAGGAGTAAATTTTGTTTTTAGGGTGTCTCCTGTGTCTTTTTCTCAAAAATAATCAACTCAGAATAATCCTCAGGCCCAAGAGGCATATCGGGAGGTGGCATATTGTTTTAGCCTTCATTTGGATGCGAGGATGGGATTACTGGTGTTGGGCGAGGAGCAGACGGACATAAGACCCCCACTCTGAATGACTCTTGTCCTGGGCAGTGTATTGGCCTGCACCCAGAGTATTCCATAGCATCCTTGTTAATTTCCTTTTTTCTTTTCTTTTTCTTTTTTTTTTTTTTTTAAGTTTGTCTTTATTTTGAGGGAGAGAAAGAGCACGAGTGGGGGACGGGCAGAGAGAGAATCCCAAGTAGGCTCCACACTGTCAGCGTGGAGCCCGACGTGGGGCTCAGTGTCACAAACCATGAGATCGGGACCTGAGCTGACATAGAGAGTCCGACGCTTAACCGGCTGAGCCACCCAGGCGCCCCCATTTTCTCTTCTTCCAATGTTAACTCTAACGGGTTTTTGTTTTGGCTTTGCCAATGAATTTGTAACCAAGCCAACGTGAGTCCACTCCTCGGTGAGGCGGTAACTGCACCAGTTGGAGTTCTCGCACAGAGAAAACTTCATTTGCAGCAAACTAAGGAGGTCATGGGGGATGGCTTCCAAAGCCACGACTCCCTGAGCAACGGTGGGTGGGTGGCTTTCATTTGGGGTTAGGATGAATATTTAGATTGGGAAGCCTTGTCATCACGCGTAGAGGAGGGCACGAGGTAGTTCATGTGCCCTAAGGAAACATGCCTGTACACACTTTGTATGTAATGGAAATGAGGCTTTGTGATCCGCCACGGGTGGAGATTTTGGTATCGCAATGAGGGAAAGGTACCTGTTGGTCATTCTGGAGGTCACTCTCGGGTCCGTCGGCACAGGCTCGAGTCGGGGGTTACACTCCGACTGGTCTGGGTGGTCTGGGCCCGCTGGAGGTCAGCACGGTCACCACTGCTTGGACAAAGGTCAGTAAGTACAAGCAGGTGGGCAGTGAAAGTCAGGTCTGCGGTCTCACTGGTGGCGGTTGGAGCCATTCCCCTGCATCAGCAGCTTTGCGCACTTCTTTATGTTAGCGAGCTTTGTGATTACGGTTTTAAAACGGTTTGCACGGTAGCTTTTACAACACCCATGTTCAATGACATCATTACTTACCAGGTGCCTTCCCTAGATTAAGAACTCTTTAATGGAGAGGATGTGACTCATTTACCTTCTATCACCAATGGCATCAGTTACTATTAGCTCCATTTAATGGCTTCTCGTTCAAGATCTTCATCATCGGGGCACCTGGGTGGCTCAGTCGGTTGAGCGTCCGGCTTCAGCTCAGGTCATGATCTCACGGTTTGTGAGTTCGAGCCCCGCATCGGGCTCTGTGCTGACAGCTCAGAGCCTGGAGCCGGTTTCCGATTCTGTGTCTCCCTCTCTCTCTCTGCTCTTCCCCTGCTCGTGCTCGCTCTCTCTCTCTCTCTCTCTCTCTCAAAAATAAATAAACATTAAAAAAATTTTAATAAAAAAAGATCTTCATCATCAAATACTGACTAGCAAAGACATTGACACAGTAGGCAGGGATATGCCTTAGTGTCGAATCAAAAGAGATGCTTGAGTGGGGACAAACTTTATTAAGTGGTTAATTCCTTTGTACAGGTTTTGAATGCTATGCTGACTTTTGCTTCCCCATCCAATGTGTATCTGGATATTTGGACCCGAAGCACCGTTGATATTGTTTAATTACTAGCATCATTTAATGTGTGCCCTTGATTTCAGTAGGGAGACCTGTTTTCTCAGTGGGGAGATTTTTCCCCCTGGTAATCGACTTTTTTCTCAAAACTGAAGTATAGTGGACGCACAGTGTTTCATTAGTTTCGGGTGTACCACACCGATTGGACACGTAGCTTCCATGTGTCGCCGTCCAACGCTGTTGCGATACCATCGACTGAATTTCCTGACCTGTACCTTTCATCCCCGTGAGTTACTCATTCCATCCCTGCAAGTGGGGAGGTATTTTAATGTGCTCACTTATTCCTCGAGTTTTCAGGAGATTCTCTACCCATTCGGCTTACTTGCTGACGCTTGCCCTTTCGTGAAGCAGCCACAAAGGCAAAGTTCTCAAATACGAGAGTCCATTGGTCTCCTTTCGAAGGTCTCTTGTAGTCAAAGTTGGGAAGGTGGGAGATGATGGTCCCTGCCCATCCGCCTGGGGAACGGGACGAATCTAAAAAGCACATTAACTCTTTACTTAAAAAGAAAACCAAAATGTCACAAAAAGCAGGAATAATTCAAAGGCAATTTAGGCTACAGAGGGAGCTGTGTGCTTCCACTATTTTGTTCTGGGAGCTTTTCAATCAGCTAGCATTGGCAAAGCTTCTGAACAAAGACAGTAATTACCAAATAAAAATTGCCTTCAGTGCATTGTCTAACTGTGTTCATGGCTTGGCGTGAACGGATTTATGATCCTTTTATTCCAACAGGAACTACCAGTTCTCCCTTCACTTCAAATAGCCTATTCATCTCAGTATAAAAACAGCTCAAATACACCAGCAGAATATGCTGCATGGGCAACTCAAGGCACAGACAGAAGGAGTCAGCTTCTTCCGACAGGCACAAATAGCACAGGCTTTGAGCAACGACAAAGCAAAGACTCTACAAAAGCTTTTGAATATTAAAAAAAAAAAACAAAAACAATAACCAGCAATTATTTGGTTCCAGGTCTTTTTACTATTCTATATATTTTGTCCAAACTTAAGTTAATTCCGTTTTGTATAAAATGACTCAAAATGCAGGTGTCAGTAGGGAATGTATGCTTACATAATGATCTATGGCTGCACCTCCGATACATAGACCGATATTTTGTATTTTTTAGGGGGTAAGTGGCACAGATATATACGTATCTGTAATGTATATATAGGTACATACACACACATCTGTATATATGTATATATACACATATACACACATACATATATAGAGACATCATAAAGAATCACTTCATCAGACACAACCTAATTGATAGCATCATTAAGCAATTTACTTGACTTCCGACACCCATTTGCAATGCATTATCTTTAATTTGCATCTCCCTGATCATGAGCGATGTTGAGCATCTTGCCCTGTGTCTGTTGGCTATCTGAACGTATTTGAAAACATGTCTGTTCGGGTCTTAGGCCCATTTTTAATGTTTATTTATTTTTGAGAGTGACAGATAGAATGAGAGTGGGTTGTGGCAGAGAGAGAGGGAGGCACAGAACCCGAAGCAGGCTCCAGGCTCCGAGCCATCAGCACAGAGCCCGATGCGGGGCTCAAACTCACAGAGCTGTGAGATCATGACCTGAGCCAAGGCCGGACGCTCAACCAACTGAGCCACCCAGGCGCCCCTCTTAGGCCCATTTTTAATTGGATTATTTGGTTTTTTGAGTGTTGAGTTGTGTAAGTTCTTTATATATTTTGGATATTAACCCCTCATTGGATAGATCACTTGCAAATATCTTCTGTTCAGTACGTTGACTTTTCACTTTGTTGATCATTTCCTCCACTGTGCAGAAGCTCTTTATTTTGGTGTCATCCTAGTCGTTTAATTTTGCTGTTGCCCCCCTTTCGCCAGAGGAGACAAATCTAGAAAACTGTTACTACAGCCGATGTCTGAGAAATTACTGCCTGTGCTCTCTTCTAGGAATTTGATGGTTTCAAATCTCACATTTAAGTCTTTAGTCATTTTGAGCTTATTTTTGTGTGTGGTGTAAGAAAGTGGTCCAGTTTCATTCTTTTGCGTGGGGCTGTCCGGTTTTCTCAACACTATTTGTTGAACAGATTGTCTTTTCCCCCATTGTATATTCTTGCCTCCTTTGTCATAGATTAATTGACCATGTTAGTGTGGGCTTATCTGGGGGCTCTCAATCCCATTCCATTCATCTATGTGTCTGTTTTTATGCCAGTATTAATACTGTTTTGATCACTACAGTTTTGTAGTGTATCTTGCAACCTGGAGTTGTGATACCTCCAGCTTTGTTCTTCCGTTTCAAGACTGCTTTGGCTATTTGGGGTGTCTTGTGGTTCCATACAAATTTTAGGCTTATTTGTTCTAGTCCTGTGAAAAAGGCTGTTGGTATTTTGATAGGGATTGCATTGAATCTGTACATTGCTTTGGGTGATACGGGCATTTTAACAGTATCGGTTCTCCCAATCCGTGAGCCTGGACCGTCTTTCCATTTGTATCATCTCCAATTCCTTTCATCAGTGTTTTATAGTTTGCAGAAGGTAGTACATTCACCTCTTTGGTTAAGTTTATTCCTTGGTATTTTATTATTTTTTGTGCAGTTGTCTTTTTTTCTTTAAGTGTATTTATTTAGTTTGAGCTAGTGGAGAGAGGTGGGGTGCGGAGAGAGAGAGGGAGAGAAAGAATCCTAAGCAGGTTCCGCACTTTGAGTGTAGAGCCCAATGCGGGGCTCAGTCTCACACACCGTGAGATCTTGACCTGAGCCGAAATGCAGAGTGTGATGCTCAACCAACTTGAACCACCCAGGTGCCCCTACTTTTGGTGCAATTGTAAATGAGATTGTTTTCTTAATTTCTGTTTCTGCTACTGAGAGTCTGAGAATTTTGAAAAACCCAGTGCAATTTTTCTTCTATCCTCCAACATTCATAGGAACAGAAAAGACCTCTCCATATTTTCCGTCCCCGCCGGCACATGCAAAGGGTCTACAATCACCAGGGATAGGCTAGGGCCCCTAGTCATGTGAATCCAAATTCTGCAAGTATATCCTTTCTTGTGGTTCTTTAGGAGATGTGGATAAGCGGTCAGCCCTGAGTAATCTGCATATACATGAAACAGTAATATTTTGCCTTGTCTGTCTCCTGTTGAAATCAATGTAAATTTTACCTTTTAAAAATCTGCTTACATGTCATTATCTCCACTCTTTCCAGCATTTCACCAATGTGACTTTGTCTGCACATCTGTTTTAAATCCCAGCTGCTCCCATTTTTGCTGTCTCCCATTTTCCTCATTCTGGATGCACCCAGAGCACCAATCTCAACTACCACCCATCTAATAGCAATTTGCATATAATAGCAATCACATTTTGAAAAGTCTAATTTCTCTCCCAAAATTTCTTGTTTGGTTTTGTTTTGTTTTTTTCATTTCATGTACGCTTTTTTGTCTAGAATTCCACCGTTCTAATTTTTATTTGATTGCTTTTGTCTGGACTCTCTCCAAGTTCTGCCTTGCTCCTTTGAACCAAAAGTTCCCAATTTGACCCATTTAACATATGACGCTTGTTTAAAATTTCAGAATGAATTTACTTTTCTCAAAAAAAATCGCAATTTGAACACAGTGCTTCCATGGACATATGACTAATAATACATTGGCACTTACATCTGGCCGAACGCCAGAATCTTTATTTTAACTATAGATAACTGAGCTCCACGTAGCCATGTATGGGAAACATTATCATGTTGATGTTCATTGGAATGGCTTCCTTCCAAAGGTCCAGGTCCGTCTTAATTGTTACCTCTTTGGGAAGCCTTCCCTGATCAATTCAACCAACATCCCTCATAGTGTATAAGTCCCTTTGGGGTCTGGACCATATTGCATTGCGCTGCTAGCCATATATGGTAAATTAACACCCCCCCCTTGGAACCAGTCTTCACCATATGTCTCCGTGCACATTTCCCATCAAAGAGCAGCCATGATGGAAGAGTACGACGTGGTGTGTAATGGCTACGTTTTTTAATTGAAATATTTTTGTCCAATGAGACTCAAAGCATTCTGAAAATGGGTCTTAGGTCTTAGAAATATTTGCATTTCCTATAGGAACAGTCCCTAATAAATATTCTTCAACAAATATACCATTGGAATACGAAAACTCAAAGTAACTTAAAGACTAAGCACTCTTCACCTTCATTTTACAGATGAGGAGACTGAGACCCAGAGAATTGAAGTGTTTTCCCCAGATAAAAATAGGTGTCAAACTGGACCTCAGGCTACCCTCTACCCTGGGCTTGCTTTTTTTTTTTTTTTTTTTTTCCTTATTCCGTGCATTCTTTGTGAATTGGGCAGGGTTGGTTGATTGCTTCCTGGCTCTATCTCCAGAAACTCCAAGTACAACTCCACCACTGGACTCTTGAAAGGCGTGTCTTTTGAAGGATGAAATTTCCGATCAAAGAATCCGGGAAATGCCATTGGCAATAAGCTGAAGACTGACTGATTTACTTGACAAGGCATGAATTTCATGAGTAATCATTTATGCACACATGCAAACCACACCAACATGGGGTGTATTTGGATAGGTTAGGTAATCAAGTATGAAAATAGAAGCACAAACAAGGCCAGGTTCAAAACCCTGGCCTCCTATCAGTCAAAACTACCATATCTAGAAGGATATGAGTAAAAAGGAGATACCACTTCCATTGAATTCAGTTGGAAACGCTTTGCAGTTTCAATGTAGCAAGATTTCATCAGAAGGGTTCTCCTGCAAATTGAATCCCACCTTATTGTTATTATTTGGATTTTTCATACGTATAGTTTGGACTCTCTTAGTTTTGTTGCTACTGCTGCTATATCTATTGAGTAGCATCCATATCATTCTTTTCTTTTTTTAATGAGAGAGGGCATGTGTGCACATGAGATGGGGAGGGGTAGAGAGAGAGGGAGAAAGAGAGACAGAATCCCAAGCAGGCTCTGCCCTGACAGTACAGAGCCTGACGTGGGGCTGGAACTCACCAGTCATGAGATCATGACCTGAACGGCAATGAAGGGTCAGAGTCTTAACCGACTGAGCTACCCAGGGTCCATATCATTCTTGATGAGGCAGACCGTCTAGATTCTCCAAAAAGAACACTCAGTAAGAAAGAGGCAACCAAGGTGGCCACAATCCAGTCCTTGTGAGCCCAAGATCTGAGTTTAAAAGATTATTTGATACACGTTTAAAGGAATTCTGGGGACAAACAAACATAGGAAGGGAGACTTTAACTCATAGAATATATTCTTTAGAAGTTGTTCCCAAAACGATGTTCACCCCCCTCACTTGCCCAGATACTAAAAACCCAAAGCAAAGCTTCTTGTGAGCTGCTTCTGTATGGTAGGCCCAGAGAGTCATGGGAATTGCTCAAGAAAACGTGGTTCTTTTGGCATTAAGTGCCTGAAAACCTCTTCAAGTCCAACTGCGAATGAGTCAGCAGAGTTTTCTGGAACAGCCAAGGAGAGGATGCTTTCCTTAGGAGACTATTTATTTGGTTGCTACACAATACTGTAGATTAATTAGGAGTAAGAATGAGTGAAACAATTTGGAAAAAATGATAGCAGCTTGAAAGGTTCACTCACCCCTGACCTAATGGAGGAAGAAACACTACATTTCCATGAAACTCATTATTTTGAGGAGGAGTAAGAGTGACATCAGCCAAAATGTTATTATAAAACCTTTGATCGTATTGGCCCAGATAGCAAGCTTATAAGGTCAAGATTTTAGAAAAAGCAAATTGGTTCAAAATTTAAATAAACCCTTGATATTTAGAGGCATAAAATATGTCCAGTGTGGCTCCCCATATGTTAAGAAATACATCAAGAGCAAAATCTAGCCCAAGTAATATGGCTCAGACACATCTTTCCTCATTTTCTAAACTTTCCCACGTCTGGCAAAATGACCAGGGTGGAGGGTGATGGTCAACTCCTGGCCAACTTTATTTTATTCATAGCCTTTCCCCTGAGCTATTTGGAAGCACTCTCCAGACACTATACTGTTTTATCCATAAATAGTTAAGCTTTTGTCTCGTTAAAAAAAATCACTTTAAAAAACATAATCATAGGGGCACCTGGGTGGCTTAGTCACTTAAGCGTCCAACTCTTGATATCAGCTCAGGTCTTGATCTCATTGGTTCGTTAGATCGAGCATCGTTGGGCTGTGCACGGACAGTGCGGAGCCTGGTTGGGATTATCTCTCTCTCTCTCTCTCTCTCTCTGCCCCTCCCCTGCTTGCTCCTCTCTCTCTCTCTCTCTCTCTCTCTCAAACTAAATAAACTGAAAAAGAAACCCCACATAACCATAATACCATCACCCCATCTCAAAATATTAGCATTTTTAACAGATTTCTTACTGGGAACTAGAAACCATACTAGAAGCTGTTCAGAGACAAACTGAAGATCACCTCATTCTTCTCTTTGGACCCTTGCTTGCAAAGCATTACGCGTCCACTCTAAGGTTCTGCCCTTCTATATTCTACCACTAGGAGCAGCTTGACATTTGGGGATGAGAGAAAAGAACTAAAATGTCATCCCTCTATAATGTTGTAATTTGGAAACGCTGATCTCAGTAGGTGGGTTTTTAGCTTATTTTTCCTTTGGGTTTTAAGAGAAAATATACCAATGGTCTTTTTAATAAGCGCTTACCACAACTACCACCACCACAACAAAAACCCTCCCTTGCCCGTTGGCTCTGCAGGTTGATGAAAATGAAACGTGGGTGAGACTGGCTTTGTAGAAATTTCGTGGCAGGCAAAGAAGGCGGACAGACCTGTGAAAATGTTCACAGAGCTACACGTTCCTCCCAAGCCCAGCTGGTACTACTATTTAAAAAAAAAAAAAAAAAGCAATCAATCTTAACACCTCTTGCATTTATTTTCTGCATATCAATTCTGTTTGCTTCTTAAAGAGCATGATCAAGCTGTACCAGAAGACTCTAGGCTAAGAAAATCCTTAGTCTTGAGAAAAGCACTGAAGAGGGTGGGACATACCTCAGGCCCCAAGACACCCACCAAAATTAGATTGAACTCATCCAGCAGAACCAATGACCCTGTCTCCTTAGGCCAACCCCTCAATTCTGGCTGACCCCCAGAATGGAGCCAAGACGGAGGTAAAACTTCTGGTGTCTGGGGTGAGCCTTCACCCTGATGAGAACATTCTGGAAGAAGGATGGCCTCACGCCTGAAATTTCACACTCTTAGGCTCTCCTTTTGAAGGAGCAGGGGCCCATCAGATTCATTTTATCAGCGTGGCAGTGGGATCATTCACGTATGATCCTATAAATCTGGGCTTCTCAACCTTGGATCTACTGACATTTGGGGCCAGGCAATTCTTTGGTGGCGGGCAGGGGGGCGGGGGGTGGTGCAGGGGCTGTTCACTGTGGGATGCTGTGATACCCAAGAGGTCTCCAGACCTTTCTAGGCCTCCCCTGAAGGCCAAAATCAACACCAGTTGAGAACCACCTCAACAGAAGTAATATTTTCTCAACTATCTGAAGCATAAAGTTTGCTAAGGGGTATAAAATAGACTATTTTAGATGCCAAGTCCTAAAAGAAACCACTACAATCACTTTAAAACAGTGTTAACAATTAGACATAAAAGAATAAAAGCTACTATTCCTTTGAAATATCCCCTCGAGAAAGTGCATCACGTGTGTAAACACGCCCCTTTTGCCCGTGAAGATGACTGTGACAGCAGGTGTGGTGAAAGACATTGTTCAGAAACCTGTTCCCAGCTTGCTGCTGAGAACAGTCGCTGGCTTAGAGCCACAACTGCCATGGCGTCTCTGTGCTGACACACTTGCCCAAGCACTCCTGAACCCCCCCCCCCACATACACACACACTGTTTGAACTTGAGTATTGTTACAGAGACAGGCTCTGAGAGCCAAAAGAACTGAGCTACTTGACCAGAGGGGCAGAATATAGAATAGACCATTGGGACTGGTAAATGGGTATGGTTCCAAAGTCCCCCGAAGGGTGGTGGGAAAGGGTTTGTGAACATGATCCTCAACTTGTCAGACATCCTGTCTTTTTTTTTCTTTTTTCCTTTTTTTCCACACAACCATTCTAGAGACTTCAACCAAAGTTCAAGGCGATCGTAGAAGTACTCTTTCTTTAGGAGCCGGGGTTATCGTGTGAAAGTTAAAAAGAATGAAGTTACGTACATCAGTGCCTAGATGCCTAGGTGGCGTCGGTTAGTCTCTGTCAATGCCTGCGGTGATGGGGGTGGTGGAAAACGTCGAGCACACGTTGGGGCTGAGACACCGATCACCGCCAGATGACCTGTAATACCGAGAAGGAGCCATCTGTCATGGCTGGGGGCTCAAGCAGAGAAGAGATAAGTGGGGAGGCCCCAGGAACAGATGGGGAGGGTGAACCCCCACACAGAGCAGAGGGTCCAACAGCTGGGACTGATTAATGCAGGCAGCTGACTATTACGTCACGTGTCAGATTACACCCAAGTGAGCGGCTGAACGTTCCAGCCAAGTTCAGGCCAACATGGAGACGCTTCGCAGACTGTGTCTGCCTCGGATTCCATGAGGGACGAAAACACCGCTCAGGCCTGCCTTGTCCTCTATGGAAAGAGAAGGAAGAATGGGGTTTAGGCCCTTCCCACCTCTTCTTTTTTCTTTTTAGAGATAGGGAGAAATCGAGCTTTTGAAGAAGCTGCTTGATGTGTCTTTGGTCTCTGTTTGCTCTCAAAATTACATTACTGGGGGAAAGATAACTTGAACATGAAATTCAACCCAACAAAGTGATCCCATAGTCAAAGATGTGGAAAGAAAAAATTCCTGAGGATGAACTTGATCCACTCGTGCTTCTTACATGTATATTACAATTGTTTTGTTGTGGAGAAGGAATTTCCTCTGCCCTTCAAGGTCCTTCTAGCCAGACTAAGATCGAATTGACATAAGATAGATTGAAAGGAGAAAACCACACTTAATTTCGTACGTACGGGAGAACCACACAGACGTGGAAATTGTGAAGACAGGCTCAATGAGATATATATGTCATCCTGAACCAAGGAGAAGGGGGCGTGGGGCCTGGGACTTCAAAGAGAAAGAATACCGTTCACAGGAAGATGAATAGGAATAAATGCTGGGTAAATAAATGTTTGGTGGGTCACTCAGAAACAATGGGACACAGAGGACTTTGATCAAACAAACCTTGCTGGGTTCCTCCCAGGCCAATAACTCTTATCATAAGGTAGTTACTTATACGGCCAACTTTCTTCCCAGAGCAGGCTCTCTGTCTAAATTCTTTTAAGCGGTTGAGGGGGAGGAAAAGAGCTTTTCCTTAATCTGCTGGGTTTTGATTGCTTTGTACCTCAAAATAAGCCTCATGCCCATCAAGGGGCCCATCTCGGAGCAGTCTGCCCTTGGCCCCTAGTTTCTTCTAGTTGGCCTCTTTGCTCTACATTCTTTCCATAACTTCCAGAATAATCTTTCAAATACTCAGATCTGTTTGTATTATTTTCTTGCTTCTAACTCTTCTATGGCTACTCATTCTCAAAGGTTTCAAAGGATTTTAAACCTTTTTCTTTTTTTCTTTTTTTTTTTTTTTTGGCCCAACAGACATAGTACTAGAAATTCATGAGAGCGCCAGAATCCTATAGTCATACTCAGATTTCAATCAACCTCTCTATTTTTCTTCCCGCAGAGAAATCAAGTTCAACAGAGGGAGTCACGATGCCTCGTTACAAGGTATGTTGTATATTACATACACCAGGCAATGTGCACAGCTGGCTTTGTGATGAATATACACATCACCTTCCTGTCACAAAAGGTTATGTGTTGGGACCAATGTTATGTTCTTAGTTTTGATCAATGTACCTAGGTTCTTGATGCCTGTCATATGTGAGTGGTGGAAATACCGTACACCAATGTGCCGCTGAGTTATCTCTCCCCCAGCTCCCCATTCAGTGATACCCAGTTAGTGGTTTGATATCAGACGGTGTGGGGGTAGCTACACCAAGGCAATTGGTATCAGCGTACCACAGGAGCCAGATGGCGCTCTCTTTGCCTGAGAAATGGAAAGATAACGATAAATGGAAATGCCAAAAGTGTGAGGGAGAAGAGAAAATGGCAACCGCGAGAGCCAACTTCCCCTTTTCTCCACAAGAGCTGTGAGCCTCCTGCTTACGGGTTTTTCAGAGCTGCTGGGCAACCAGGTCACAGGCATATGGCCAGGATCCCCGTGCTGCTCCCGGCCCCCAGAAAGGCAGGGTGTGGAGCCCCCCATTTGAGATCCTGAAGGACGTGCACAGTAGGGATGGGGGTGGAGACAGTAAGCCAAACAGGAAGATTCCCTTAATTTTAGCCACTGTGAGTAAATTGAGACACATTCAGAATCCTTAAAATTTGGCATCGGGGGCACGGCTCACCTGTTTTATAGCAGCTACCAACATAACATTTTCCAGCATGGTTTTCGGTTCGTTAAGCGTCCACTAAACGATATTATTCTGTGCCAGAATCATTAGAAAGATTTAGTACATGAAGAAAAAGGGAATACTTCCAGGAAACACACATCCAACAGAGTGAGACGTTCATAGATTCACCATCCAGATTTTTGCGGGGCAGATGATCAGCGTTGAGGGTACATGTTGGTAATTTTTATGGCGTAAACTCTATTCAACTTTTCAGATACATGAGGTGTTATCCTTGGGGGTAGTAGGGCAGCGCTCGGAGGTGGGGTTAAGTATTAAAATCAGCATACGAGGCAAAAATGGTTCGTAACTAAAATGACTCTCTAAAATCCCTTAAACCACTGGTTTTGCAGAGAGGGTACACCCCTAGGGGGAATTTAGAATATTTTGCCGTACAGTAATATTACTGTATAAATCAGAAGGCCATGTTTTGTTTTGTATGGAGCTTTAGGACAAATTGTTCAGTTCTGGAAAATCATGACATTAGCAGTCTTCACTACACTGGGCCTGGATCTATTGACATTTGTGGCTATTGTCTTCTTGGAGACCCTACAAATAGGCCCAGGCATAAGGTGACTTTATTTGATCTGCTGGTACAACTTGATACAAGTCAAATGCATTTTTTTTATAGATGATCTTTTTCTTTCTCCCTGATATATTACAATTGTAACATATTGGCATTTTTAAGTTGTTTGTATAGATAGGTTTTATTACCTACGAGTTTCATTTCAAGATAGAAAAGGAGCTGTTACAGCAGACTTGCCAAAAAGGTACGTTGGTCTGAGAAAGTTGCGAATCATCGCCTCCAATTTCTTGAAATCATTGGAAACGGGGCTGCTTGAAGCCAAGTCAAGAATGAGATTTGTAATTTTTTTCATTTTTGCGTTCACGCAGTGGCCTCCTTTCCCAGGGATACCGGGGGTCCAGGCTTTGTTTGATTTAAAGTAAAGTTTTTCAACCTCAGAACTATTGACGTCATGGGCTGGATGATTCTTTATCAGGGGCGTGCCGTCCTGGGCGCTATAGGATATTTAGCAGCATTCCTGGCTTCTACCCACCAGATGTCTCACCCCAAGTTTTGACAACCAGCAATGTGTCCAGACATCACTGAATGTCCTTCCGGCGGCAACATGATCCTAGTTGAGAGCCTCTGATTCTACACTACTCCATTCTTACAGTTCTTTTTATTTTTTTAAGTTTATTAATTTACGTTGAGAGAGAAAAAATGCAAGCAGGGGAGGGGGAGAGAGAGAGAGAGAGAGAGAGAGAGAGAGAGAAAATCCCAAACAGGTTCTACGCTGTTAGCGCGAAGCCCGACGCGGGGCTCGAACCCAAGAACCGTGAGTGAGATCGTGACCTGAGCCAAAACCAAGAGTCGAGCACTTCGCTGACTGAGCCCCCCAGGCGTCCCTCTCAAAGTATGATCCACAAGTTGAGTCCAAAAAAGTAGGACCCACCGGGATGCTGACACAAAGTGCAAGTCCGAATTGGCTGGGGACAGAAATGCGCATTGTCGCATGTGTGCCACAGGTTGGGGAAGGGCACAGACACGGAGCTACAAAGATCCTGGCTTGGTCTCACTTTGGCCTGGTCGGGACTATTCAGCTTTGGCAATGTAACTCCACCGAACGTGGATTCCTCTTCAACAGAGTGAAAACCATGCCACATCTCAGGGTTGCGGCAAACATTAAATGAGATACTGTAAGGAAGGGGTTTGATCTTTGTAATGCCCTGTTGTCCTAAGCCAAGCCAGGCGCGCACAGAAGTATGGGGTCAGAGCCCCTGGGAACATGGACTGATGAGGCAGCCCTGGCTGGAGGGATCAACCATGGCCCCAGGGAGCAAAGATTAGACGGAAACAATCACAGGGGCACCTGGGTGGCTCATTCTGTTGAGGCTCGGGTCATGATCTCATAGTTTATGAGTTCGAGCCCCACATCAGGCTTTGCAGTGATAGCCCAAAGCGAGCTTCAGATTCTCTGTCTCCCTCTCTCTGTGCCCCTCCCCTGCTAGGGCTCGCTCTCTCAAAAATAAACAATAAAAAAAGAAAAAAACTTAAGGGGCACCTGAGTGGCTCAGTCAGTTAAACATCTGACTCTTGGTTTTGGCTCAGGTCATGATCTCACAGTTCGTGAGTCCAAGCCCCACATCAGGCTCTGGGCTGACAGCACAGGGAGTCTCTCTCTCCCTCTCTCCCTGCCCCTCCTCTGCTCGCTCTGTCTCTCAAAATAAATCAACTTAAAAAAATAAAAATAAATAAAAAACCTTAAAAATAAATTAAAAAAAAAAAAGAAACAGACCTTCACAGACCTTCTGGGACCATAACCTTAGCTACTCAGAACCCAGCTCTTCTCCGTGACATCATCTGCCCTTTGACCCGGTAAAGCTGATCCCTTTGACCCAGGAATAAGCTAGGCTCAGCCATCCCATTCCCGCCCATTTACAAGCACAGTCATTACCTTTTTGAGGCTCAGAAAGGTTAAGTCTCTCAGCCAGTGTCACTACAGCTAGCAAAAGGAGGAAACAAGGATTTGAACCCAGTCAGTCTGACTAGAATGCATCCTTCAAAAAAATACGAATGAGGGGTGGCCGAGTGGCTCGGTCGGTTAGGCGACAGACTCTTGGTTTCAGCTCAGGTCGCGATCTCACAGTCGTGCGATCGAGCCCCGCGTCGGCTCCACACTGAGCGAGGAGACTGCTTAAGATTCCTTCCATCCCTCTCTCTCTGCTCTTCCCTGGCTCTGCGCCTGCAGTCTCAGGAAATATGTACGTGGGGCTCGAACCCACAAAACCGCGAGATCATGACCTGAGCCAAAATCAAGAGTTGGAGGCTCAACCAACTGAGCCACCCAGATGCCCCAAGATTTTGTTTCATTTTATTTTTTAATTTATTTTAACGTTTATTTATTTTTGAGAGGCAGTGACAGAGCATGAGCGGGGGAGGGGCAGAGAGAGAGGGAGACACAGACAGAATCCAAAGAAAGCTCCAGGCTCTGAGCTGTCAGCACAGAGCCCGGTGTGGGGCTCCAACTCATGAACCATGAGATCATGACCTGAGCCGAAGTCGGACACTCACCCGACTGAGCCACCCAGGCGCCCCTCCAAGATTTTATTTTTAAGTATTCTCTACACCCAATGTGGGGCTCGAACTCAGAACCCCAAGATCAAGAGTCGCACACTCTGCTGCCTGAGTCAGCCAGGTGCCCCAAATACCTGTATTAACTCCTCGTTAAATTAATAATTGAGTCACAAAGAAGAAATTTCCTTTTCTAATACTCTTTCTTAGTTCTCAATCTGTTTTCAAAGAGAAATTATGATTTTTTTTTAGAATTTTTTAAAGTGTATTTATTTTTGAGAGAGAGAGAGACAGCAGGGGAGGAACAGAGAGAGGGAGAGAGAGAATCCCACGCAGGCTCCTCACTGCCACCACAGAGCCCAAGGCGGGGCTTGAACTCACGAACTGTGAGATCGTGACCTGAGCTGATGTTTAGAGTCAGATGCTTAACCAACTGAGCCACCCAGGCGCCCTGAGAAATTATTTTTTAAATGCCCTACTCAGAATAATAGCATTTTATTTTTCACATATGGGCTTCACTGTATTTTTTTTTAAGTTTATGTATTTATTTTGAGAGGGAAAGAGCGGGGGAGGGGAGGGGAAGAGAGAGAGAGGGAGAGGGAGAGAGAGAATCCCAAGGAGGCTCCACCCAGCACAGAGCCCTACACGGGGCTCAATCTCACAACTGTAAGATCATGACCTGAGCTGATATCAAGAGGCAGACAGTTAACCCCTTGCTGTATTTTTTAAATGACTTCCAGATCTAGAAGGGAATTATTCACAAACAGCCATACATCATTTTCCCCTGATTATTTCCAGGAAGAGCCAAGGAAAACAAAGTAGTTTAGATCTTTTAGAGCTGAACAGTTTGTATTCACAAACTCGATGCCGATTGAGAAAAATTATAGATGTTTACCAAAGAGAACTCTTCACTTGAGGAAGTACCCAAAGAAGGCAAGTTGGGTCCATTCACCTCCGAAGGGCCCTTTCCATTGACCAGGGCCAGCGTCTTTGACAACCTAGAGATCAGCCACTTTTGTCCCTTAAGTAACTTCAGCTGCTGTCTTCAAAGCAGGCAGAAGTTCAAAGTAAAGTAGCAATGGGGAGGCCCATTGTTTAGGCACAAGCTGGCTGGGTTTCCAAGGCCTCAAGGGAGTTGGGGCAGGAGGTCCCTGCCAACTCAATGAGGCCTTCAAACAGCCTTTCCCAAAGTAATCCTCGAGAAGGTCTCATTCTGGAACAAGGAGAGCACCTTTCTCCCTGCCCTCAGTGCCTTTTATCACTTACCTCTCTTCTCAGTGCCTTGCTTTGTGTCCTCTACAGAAGTCATTGGATCATTATAAGGAAAACCCCCAGACTTGAATATTCCCCCCAAATTTGTGTGTTTCCCTAAAGTATGATATTTTAATTCCTTCAGCTTTGAGAGCAGGCAACAAGTACCTACGTCATAGGATTGTTATAGGATTAAATAGGATCCTTTCTTAAGTGGGTTGGAGATTCTGGGTTTATTAATTTCCTAAGGGACTTTCTGCCACCAGAAAAACATACCGGCCAAGCGGTGCTCGTAACCCAAATAGAAAATTATTTCAACAAAAACCCTTTAGACTCAGCAGGAAGATGAAGAATCCTATGTAACATCCACCCATACCGACGGACTGGGGAAATGGCTTTTGTGTGCTTTTTCTCGTATGAAGCCTTATACTGCTCTCGGACAGGTGGATAAGAGGAAGAAAATTCCCACGCCCTGAAGCATGATGAATGAGCCCAAATAATGAGGCTGGGAGGGCCTGTATTAGTGATCTGTTGCCTTGGTGACAAATTATCCAAAAGCGATCTGGCTCAAAATAATCGACACTTAATTAGCTCACAATCTGGAGGTCAGGAATCCAGGTGGTTCCATCTCAGGGTCTCCCATGGGGTTGCAATCAAGATGTTGGTTGGTGATGAGGTGTTGAGGGTGACAGTGGGGTTCATGGGGTCCAGAGCGGACAGCCAAGAAGACGTCTTTGGTGCAAAAAGAGGACTGTATTAAAACAGGGTGGGGGTGGGGGGGACAGGACCCGTGGGCAGGAAGAGCTGCCCCAGGAGAGACTGGCTATATTCTATGGGGCCAGGGGAGGTAAAGCCTAGGGGAAGTTTCCAGTGAGTTTTTCATATGCTAAAGAAGACTCCCAGGATACTAGAGGCCCAGCTATTGTCAAGCTAGGGTGGTTTTCCCTCTCGAAAAGCATTAACAGCAAAGCATTAGCATGAAGACAGTAAGGAGTTTCTAGAGAAACATTCTACTCTGCCGGCCTCAAGTATTTGTCAATGGGCTGCAGGTTCTAAGGAAATTGAGTTCTGCCCTTTCCTTCTGCCTTTGTTCCTCACATCCCTGTGGAGGGGTGATGGAGACTCAGGTCCTGCAGGACTATGATCTCTATCAGTTCACCATTTGTTTTCCCCCTTTCCTTTGTTCTTGGGAGGTGGGGGGTGGTGTTTGCGGCCTGTCAGCCTGCCTTATGCGCCCTCATCAGCTGGGACTGCGGGCGTCTGAAGGTTTGACTAGGGCTGGCGGGCCCACTTCCAAGATGGCGCATGGCTGCCATCAGGAGACCTCATTTCCTCACCACTGGACCCTCCATAGGGTTGCTGCACTGTCCTGATGACATGAAAGCTAAGCCACGGGAGAGAGAGCAAGGAGGAGGCCGCCATGCCGACACCATGGAATCTCAGAAGCCACACAAGGTCACTTCTGCCATATTCTATGATTTAGAAGGGAGTCGTTAAGTCTAGTCCTCACTGAAGGGGGGGGGGGGGGGGTGGGATTAGTCTCCACATTTTGAAGGGGAGAAGTTTCAAAGAGTTTATGGGCTTATTTAAAAAGTACCGCAGGGCCCCTGCCTGAGTGGCTCACCACTTGGCTTTCTTGCAGCACCCCATATCAATTCTGTACCTGCCAACTCTTAATGATTAGAAATGCATAAGGCGCGCACGTATAAACGGCTCTGAAAAATGGGGTAGAAAACACGTCAAATCGTATAATAAGCTTCGCATTGCTTTTTCATTCTCCTTTGGTTAGGTTTTCACCGGAATGCACATTTCCACAAACTCTACGTATTAAAACCCCCTTTATGGGCCATTACTCATCTAAAACTTACGGTGATTGAGACAGGGGTTGGATTATAAAATAACTTTGTCCATAAAAACAAATAACGTGTAAATGAGATCGGAGAAGCAGTGTTTACACATTTTAATGAGGTCATCGCTGCTTTTAGGCACTTTATGGCCAAACTTGCTACTTAATTGAATTGCAGAGGCCAGATTTAAGCTGACACATAGAAATGTTAATGTAAAAAATTAATCTTCTTGTACCCGAGACCTAAGGGAAAGACAACGCAGCCCTGAGTGTATGCCATATACCCAACCATATTTTGAGGAACGTGGATCAGCTATTTTTTAAGGGCTGTTTCTCTTTATGTTTTTGCTTTCCCTAAAACTCTAGTGTGAAAAATTTGAAGCATGCAGGAAAATTGAAAGAATAACACAATAAATATTTGTGTATCCCCACTTAGATTTGACCATATTGACATTTTACCATAGTTACTGCCCTTTTTCTTTCTCTCTCTAAACATATAGACAGACAGAGTCCTATATACGTATATATGCACACACATAAATTATGCAAAAATATTGCCTTTTCCTGCTGACCCATTTGAAAGCATGTTGCAAATTTCATGACACTTTCCCCCTAAATATATCTCCCAAGAAATTTCCCCAATGGATGTGTCAAAAAGACACAGAAGTGAGCGTGGAAGTATTCCTACTGACCGAATCAGGGAACGTTTGAGCATCAAAATGAATAATGAAAATGAGACTATCATCTATTGAACAAAATAAGAAGCCACGAGTCCATATGGATACAAATAAGTGAATGAAAGGTAAAGGGAGAAGCAGCTTATCCTAGTAATAGGAGGTCAGCTTTTAACTAGAAGGAGCAATGGAATGAGGAAAATCATCAAAATAATAATTTAGGCAAGAATCGACAAATACTAAAATTAGCAGGTGAAAGCTGAAGGATCGTATTGGTTTCCTTTTGCTGTTGTGACAAATTACCGCACGTTTTGTGACTTAAAACACTACGAAAATTATTTTACAATTTTTAAAATTATTTTAATTGTTTTTAAGTATTTATTAATTCTTGAGAGAAAGAGTGAGCAGAGGAGGGGCAGAGAGGGAGAGAGAGAGAGAGAGAGAGAGAGAGAGAGAGAGAATCCCCAGCAGGCTCCACATTGTCAGCACAGAGCTCGATGCGGGGCTCGAACTCACGAACCGTGAGATCATGACCTGGGCCGAAATCAAGAGTCAGACAGACATTCAACCAACTGAGCCACCCAGGTGCCCCATTAGTAAGGGTCTCTTTACCCCAGTGGCATTCTGTCCCAGAAGGGCTGCATTTGGGTCTAGCCTTCAGTGAGAAGTGAATCCAAGGAGACTAAGTCGCCCAGGCGCCCCTTAGTTTACAGTTTTGTAGGCTAGAAGTCCAACACGGATCTCACTGGGCCAGCAGGCCGGTGTTGCTTTCTGGAGGCACCAGAGAAGCCCTTTCCTTGCTATTTCCAGTTCTAGTTATATTAATCACGCCTTTGCGTTTTCTGTGTCTGATGGTTTGACATCTTGGGGCCTTGCTGAGCTCGGAAGGCCTGTCCCTCCCAGGCCTAGCCAATCCCTAGACCTAATACACTACTTGCCTGCAAATGGACCTTTCACCTGCCATCTAGAGAGCACACCCCAACCCCCTCCTTTATTAGGCTCTTAGAGTCTCGGCCACTGTTCCCCTGCCCTAATCGTGCCAAGGCCCCTCCAGGGTCAGCAAAGCCCCAGGATGTCACAGCATCAGCAACACATGGCTGGTGGCCTGAGGTCTCTGTCCCCCCGCGAGCGGGCTCTTTCGTAGATCTTAAAAATCTGCCTTTTCTCCACAAGACTTAAATGGAAACAGCGACAGGTAACACCTTGAGGGAAGGGCACACCACGTTTCAACAACTGATGCCACACCCCTGCTTTTATCAAAGCAGGTTTTGATAAACTAGAGAGATGGGGAGGCCCAAGTCCTTGAAGGGAAGGAAAAGCTTGAAGAAAACAAAAGGGAGCGTGAGGTCACCTTCACTATTTTGCCCAGGGCTCCATCTGTCATCCACTGGATGTACTAGCACATAATAAATTGCTTATTTTAAAATTAAAATTATATACCGCCTTTATTCCTCTTAATCTAGAAGGTCAAGATGTCTCTGTATTAGCATCCTGCTTCATGATGTAGCATTCACTCGATCAGCGAATATTGACCGAGCCTGCATCATGATGGGTGTCGGGGGTCAAACAGTGGAGAGACCAACACGGTCCCCTCTTTCATGAGGCTTACTTTACACTCTGGTGGGGAAGCCAGGAAATCAAATAACACACAAATAAGCGTGAGGCTACAGCCCTGACAAATAAGGACCAGAGGGGCTGGGGGACAGGGTTCTCTGAAGGAAGTTAGGGAGGGGACTATCAAGGGGGAATGATAATTTTGAAAAAACAAGTGCAAGTTTTGTAGCTTCCTAAAAACACCTGCGGCCTTCCCCTCTCCCCCACTGGAAAGTTAAGACAGCGTCACGTTGGTTTGTGGAAGGACTCAAGAGTTGTTCGACATACCATCCGGAAGCGCCTCCTTAATGATTCTATCCATCTCTGCGGCCCTTCCTTCCTAAGATTTCATGCCTTGCCTCTTCTCCCAATAAGCGTGCTTGGGAACTAGACGTTTCATTCCATTGCAGAGTGACCCTCGTAATTCTAGCACCTTCTACTGCACAGTTTGTTCACCATTTCAGTGTACTTCCTTCAGCAATAGATTTCCTTCCAGAAGAGCAGCCGTAAGAAACAGCCAGCACGGTATAAGGTTCATCAATCAGAGGGCGTATTTCTCAACGGCCCACTCGTATTTCATGAATCACAGAGCAATTGTTGGAACTCATTTGCTCAGAAAGTTTCATGTTCTTTTCAATCCAATTATTTTGTTGCTAAAAGTGAGGTGGTGAATGGCTTTTCTCTAAACTTGTTTTTGTTTTAAAAAAAGGTACCTGCTAATGTTAAAGGACAAAAATTCAACCAAGTTAAAGATCTAGTTGGCTTTAGGGGCGCCTGGGTGGCTCAGTCGGTTGGGCGGCCGACTTCGGCTCAGGTCATGATCTCGCGGTCTGTGAGTTCGAGCCCCGCGTCGGGCTCTGTGCTGACAGCAGCCTGGAGCCTGTTTCAAATTCTGTGTCTCCCTCTCTCTGACCCTCCCCCATTCATGCTCTGTCTCTCTCTGTCTCAAAAATAAATAAACGTTAAAAAAAAAAAAAAAGATCTAGTTGGCTTTATCGTGATCCACAGATGGGGCTGTACCCCACCTAACAAATAAAAGAGAGCAAGGCTTTTATAAGCAGAAATGAAGCGGAACAAGGAAATTATTAGCAAAAGAAAAGAATTGGTTTGAGCAGGGTCACCTTCCCTTAGGGGGAAGGACAGGGGGTCTTATGAAGCAGATTACTTCACCAGCACTCCTCAGGAAATTCCAGAATGATTGTTTAAATTCCCCTCCTGGAAGAGCCTGAAACTACAATTAGGTTAGGTGTCAAGTTGGGGACCCGTTATGGGGTTTTTTTTTGTTTTTAATTTTTTTAACATTTATTCATCTTTGAGATGACACAGCGTGAGCAGGGGAGGGACAGGCAGACAGAATCCGAAGCAGGCTCCAGGCTCTGAGCTGTCAGCACAGAGCCCGATGTGGGGCTTGAACTCATGAACCATGAGATCATGACCTGAGCCGAAGTAGGACGCTCAACCCACCGAGCCATCCAGGCGCCCCTGTTGTGTGTGTGTGTGTGTGTGTGTGTGTGTGTGTGTGAACACTACCTAGCTTATTAAAATAGTGAAATTCGTGGTATATTACATTTGCTTGATGAAAATTATCATTTAAAAAACTAAATTAGCCTCTCTACCTGATGAGAGAAAGTGCTTGAATGTAAGACCTGTGGCAGGAATTTGGCTAGACTAAATTCACCCCTTGGCTTCCTTCCCCACCTCACTGGATGTATGTAATTTGAAACGTGTTCACAAAGATGGTTGGAATTTTCAAGGAAGCAAGTAACTTATTAATGATCAGAATCCTGCTTATATAATCTGGTAACTTTATGCCTCACAGGAAACTCTTTACCTTCTGAAAGTTGTTTTGTTTTGTTTTGTTTTGTTTTGTTTTGTTTTGTTTTGTTTTACATCCAAGTTAGTTAGCATATAGTGCAACAATGATTTCAGGAGTAGATTCCTTAATGCCCCTTCCCCATTTAGCCCATCCCCCCCCCACTACCCCTCCAGTAACCCTCAGTTCTCCATATTTATGAGTCTCTTCTGTTTTGTCCCCCTCCCTGTTTTTATGTTATTTTTGCTTCCCTTCCCTTATGTTCATCTGTTTTGTATCTTAAAGTCCTGACATGAGTGAAGTCATATGATATTTGTCTTTCTCTAATTTCGCTTAGCATAATACCCTCCAGTTCCATCCATGTAGTTGCAAATGGCAAGATTTCATTCTTTTTGATCGCCGAGTAATTCTCCATTGTGTGTGTGTGTGTGTGTGTGTGTGTGTGTGTGTGTGTGTATACACCACATCTTCTTTAGTATCTATGAGAATGGCTATTATAGAAAACAAAGATAGTAATAGATAAGGAGTTTAAATTGCAGGAAAAGAGGATTGGATTTCTAAAGGGAGCTTTGGAAAATAAGAGCCTGTCCTGTTATCTAGCCCTTGGAGACAAAAAATAAATTGGCAGAATCTTGCATAATCCTTATTGGATCCCACGAGTTACAAATGTATCATTAGTACAGACTGATATGTAAAAATGGTTACGTTTATGGATATATAGGAAAAGAAGGTCTTGCAGAACTGTAGATTGAAACACTCACTGAATATTCCTGGAAGTCTGTTAAAATAAAGGACTAATGACACAGGGTTAAAGGGTTAAAAGGTATGGCTTGTGAAGACAAGACAGAGAGTAAACAACTAAATTTTTAAAAAGCAGATAAACCATCCTGTAAGATTATGGCAGCACTCCCAGAGAGGCTCCTTAAAAAGGAATGGGTTGTGCCTCTCTTTGCCTTTTTTCCTTTTACCTTCCTCTCCCCTAGAATGTGGACGTGATGGCGGCAACTGAAGCAGTCATTTTGTGACATTGAGGATGAGAGTCAAGTTCTTATTAACCTTCTGTATTATGTTGGAGATGATCTAGAAGGGCTGAGTCAAGAATTTCCTATTGTGAAGGGAAAAGACGACCATTGATTTGTACCTCGTGACTAAAGAACCCGAAGGTTCTTGTACCCAAGAACCTTTTCTGCATCCAAGAGTGCATAAAGGGACACCTTGTGATACAGGCTTAAAAACAATATTAAACAAGGCCATGGAAAGAAGTCAACCGCCATCTGGCAGTGTCTCAAACTTGCACACTTAATATCCCCAACCCCATTCCAAAAGCAGAGTTCAGAGACCACAGGTACCATAGGCATGGGTGGTTTAGTGTTCGTATCTAGAAAGGATTAGCATGTGGCTCTCAAGGAATGCCTGCTCGAATGCATGTGGCACCATGGAGCTCTGACCGTTGCTGGAAAGGAGTCGGGTCAGGCTTGGGTGGCCAGCCTGCCTCCCCCGTTCCTGGAAAGCTGTGAGTCATGTATTAGGTGGCGGGGTGAGGAGACCACACTGGCCTCGTGCGTGCGTCTGTTCCACGCAATCCAGACACAGCAACTACCTGACAAAAATACCAGCCGGACTCACAAGAGATAAGAAGGGGAAATTCTTTAAATGTGCAACCACAGAAGAAAAAGCGTGAACCCCTTTAAGCCTCAAAACCAAGAACAGAACATAAAACAATTTTCTACTAGAGGACTTTCATAAGACCAGTAATGTCTGTGCTCTCCACGAAGTATTTAAGAAACTATTTGAGTGGTGTTAAGTTGATTTTCCTCCATTTAAATACCGTCAATTAAAAAAAAAAAAAAAGACAGAGTCTTGACTACAGAGAACTGAGGGTTACCAGAAGGGAGGGGATGGGGGATGGGTAAAATAGGAGAAGATTAAGAGGACACTTATCATGAGCACTGAGTAATGTATAGAATTGTTGAATCAAAATCAAATAAAATAAATAATTTTAAAAATTAACAAACGAAGAAATACAGTCTTTAAAAGACCTGCCCAAGTACCTGTCCAGAGTAGAAAGAACAAAATTCCTATGTCTGGAATACGCTCAAACCTCAGCTCTAGAATGCCTAGCTATGCAACTGTGTCCGTTATGAATAGGCCAGTTGATTCAAGATAGTACCCAGGGTTTATCTTCTCATATGGGACAGTCCACAGGCGGTCAATCCAGGCTGGTGTGGTGGCTTAACAGAGTCACTGGGCAGAGTCCTCTCTGCTTCACCACTCTCATAGAAACTTGACTTTCATCCTCAGTGTCACAAGATGGCTGCTTCAGTTGCTGCCATCGCATCCACGTTCTAGGGGAGAAGACAATATGCTCTTTTGGTTGCGTTGGCCTCCTGAAAAATATCAGGACTCTGTCTAAAGAAGAAGGGAAGAATGAATATTGGGGAGACAACGAGCAATATGAGAGTGACGTTTAGAGCTGTTAACTTCTCTGAGTCCGTGGCCTCATTATACGATGGGTACATAGTGCCTGCTCCGCATGGTTGGCGAGGGGGAAGACACCATACAAATATCAGCCGTTAACAGCCTCCCAAAACCGAACTCAGAACCCTCGGCAGCCGAGTGTAGATTCAGCATTACTCCGCGTTCTGGAAAAATCAAGTCCCTAGTCAGAGAGAGTGCTGAGACTGTTTTGGTTTGCTGCCTCATCCTAGTCCTAGTACCTGGGCACCTGTTCTCTTCCTGTGGTTTCTTAGGAAGCGGCTCTGTCTCCGTTCTTCCTTCCGAGTTCTCACAACTTGGCCCAGCCAAGCTCCCCTACCTACTACGTTGCCACCTACCTTCATCACCTGAGACCTCTCACACTGTGTGCAGATCTCTTCAGGGGCTTCTGAAACCTCTCAAATCTCCAGAGGATCGTTACTTTCTCACCTTACTCCCTTCCTGTTGAATTGCCTGGAAAAGCAGGCTCAAGAATTCAGTAAACATTTGCAATGCTGTGCGCAAATCTAAATAGCGTTCGTTACCCTGGTTCCTACTTACACGAGTTTTAATGACAACTAGTGTGCTTTATTCATTACCATTCTTTCCACCTGGTGTCCTAGTAACAATCAATCTGTACATCTTTAAAGACCTTCTCGCTGAAATTCTTTAATGTTTTGTTACATATGCTTTTATGGCATTTTATGTGGCGTTAAGGATAAGTTAATATTTTACAGGTGTTCAAATTTTAGTTTAAGGGCGTAAGTGAATTGTTTCTGAGTTGAAGTAGCTCATTCAGGAACTTCCAGGCTCTAAGTAGGGAACGAAGACCTATGCCTACTGTCTATTTCCACATCCGTGTACTTTTTTACTAGAACCAGAATGCCTGACTCCCATTAAAGTCAATGTGAATTGCACTGCTCTAGTTTATGATGCATTGAAAAAAATTCAAGGTTTAAAACGTAGGGGTTATAAAATCTACTTCTATCATGATAAACAATACTACGGGCACCCATGATTTCAAACAATGAAATAAAAGGGTGGGAGTGAGGGAGAAATCCACGCTAGTCATTAATTTCTAAGACTTTATCTTGCACCAGCCTATGCGATACAAGATGGGTCAACCAATCTTGACTGTAATGAAAAACCTTACTTGTCTTAAGAATAGGTCTATTGCCCAGACTAAAATATCACTTCCTGTAGGTATAAGAACAGAGAGATATTTGAAATATTAAGAGATTTGGCAATTATCGGGAAATTTTAAGCCATCAGGGTTAAAATAATTGTTGCATGTAAACGTGCCTTGCAGGCCAGCGTGCAAGGTTGGCATATTGATGAGGAAAGAAGCATCTAACTGAATACAGCCAGACGTTTCATCGAGATAGGATGTTAAGGAGCAGGGCAGAGAGAATTGACTGCGCAAATGCCTGCAGCCAAATGGATTGATTGAAAAAGGTCAGCATATTAGCAAGAGCCTCCGGCCTTCTCATCCATTAACCCAAAATATTGAGCGTAACCAGGGAAACGAAGGAGAGCCAGTGAGGCTCTTAAACAATGAAATGGCTTTTGTCTTCCCGAGAGGAGACAGGAGTACCTCTCTCTGTCTTCCATTCCTGGAGGATTTTCCCCAAAGCCCTAGGCTTCTTGACTAGGATGGCTATCGCAGCATGAAAAATGCGAAGTCCGTGATGGTGCACAGCTAAAATGTGAAAGCTTGCTGAAGGCTCGCTCGCATGCATAATCAAGCGATTTACTTGGTCACAACCATAGTGAGTAGACTTTTGAGCGAAAAATATGAGACTTCACAGGTAATGACCACCTAACAAGGTTCCTTTTATATATAACAGATATAGTGCCTTAAAAGTTAGCTATGTTTATTCAGGTGTATGGCAGGATACAAGAGCTGTCCGTGGGTAGCAGTCTGTGGCCAACCAATCCTGGCCAGACAACTCCGTTGAGCTGGCAGAGGGTATGACCCTTGGCCTCCCCAGTCTGTGTGATCTCATACAGACCAGAGAGATGAACAGAACTCTGGTGGAATCAAGACGGGACTTTGCTAGTTTGAGGGTGGGGAAGGCTTCCCTCCCCTGCCCCTACCTCCCTTAGGTTCTAAAGACCTCATCTTTGAAGGAATGAACAGACTGGAACGTTGATTCACCACATCTCGCCAGGCCTTCCCATCTTTCATTTCTGCTGCTCGGATTACTCTGTAATCTGCTCCTCCTTAATTAGGAGGTTTCACTCAGATGAAGTCCAAGGACATATGTTCAGAGATCCCTAACGTCTCTACGGGAATCGTTAAATTTTGTCCATTTCCAAGTCTGTCTTAAAAATGTAACAACGCAAGCATATTCTGACTTCTCTGGTCAACTATCTTAAAACCATGTACAATTTCAAGGTCCACCTTTGCATTTCGCTTGATGATTGCATTGGTGCCACATGGTCTGCTTATGTGATGTGTTTGCCTTTTATTTATTTTTTAATGTGTATTTATTTGAGAGAGAGAGACAGACAGAGTACACGCAAGCAGGGGAGGGGCAGAGAGAGGGAGAGAGAGAATCCCAAGCAGGCTCCGCGCTGTCAGCGCAGATCCCCATTTGGGGCCCGATGCCACGAACCGTGAGACCATGACCTGAACCCAGATCAAAAGTCAGACGCTCAACCGACTTAGCCAACCAGATGCCCCAACATGTTTGACTTCTAATGCCGGGTTTCCCAAACCAGGGTCAGCACAGACATCTGCGGGCATCATGTTGGGATCTGAAAATCCTCAAACTTCCGCCCTCACTGTTCGTCCTCTCACAGCCCTGAGTCTTTTGTCCTAGGCAGCTATCTGCCTTAACATGATCTCCGTGGAAACTCTTAATGTCTAATTAGTGTCTGTCACCTCCATCTCTGGCAGAAAGATGCTCATTTTCTTGACTGACGCTGTGTCGTCAGGGGTCTTTTTTTTTTTCTTCTTGTTTTCATTGTACTGAATTTAATATGCTATCAACTTTGAAAGGTCATCATGGCCAGATTAGGGCATTGATGATCGGAGTTGGGGCAGACACATGTGAGACAGAAAAGGGTCCAAGGAGACAGCGGAGGAACATGCTGTTCTCGTCTGCTTAGGAGGAAGAGGACAACATGAGAGGCATCGGCGATGTTCTGTCACATTTACAACTGATACAGAAAGTGCTATGATGACAGAAAAAGAACATGGATTCTGGAGTCACCCAGACGATCAGGTGACTGGGGCCAAACACTTGGCTTTTTCAAGTCTTGATTCTTTTTTTTTTTTTTTTTTTCCCAGTGCAAAAAGGTGGTTTTATTAAAGCACAGGACCCGGGGGCAGAGAAAGCCGCCTCAAGTCTTGATTCCATAATCAAAATAATAGGAATACAAATACTAATACCTACATGCCCATACTTTGAAAACTAAGAACCTTGACTCTCCTATCATGTGCACAAAGTTTAAGAGGAATCAGGATGGATGAACCTAAATATCAATGCTAGAAGTTACAAAACTTCTAAAGTAAACCCAGAGGAATATCTTTGTTTCACACTTCAGTGAACTTACATCTCAGGAAAATCGTCCCTTGAGCAGAACTACAAAGGTATCCCCAAAGGCCAAAGCCGGGGCTGAATGATGGTAATGACCCGCAGGGTTTGCTTTTGAGGTGTTGGGGAAAGGAAGACAGAAGGTTGGGGCAGCAGGGACGGGCAGAGGAGTTTCCTCGGGTTCGAATGAAAAACCCTCACTTTTAGGAAGCCATTTTCATGTCACATTTTCTGAGGATGCTGTGCGGGTCATCGCTGCAGCAAATGGGGAAGTATTTTGAATCCTGGGTGAGGCAGGGTGAGGGTTAAGCTTGGGGCAAAGTTCCCAGCTGAGATTACTGAAGTATGCATACTTGATTATCCCCAGAAAAATAGCATGCTCAAGGCAGTCTCAACAGTTGCGATGGACAGTTGCGTATGAAAAATTCCGTAATGCTTCCTGAAATATTGATGATTCTGAATTGATAGGTCTCTCTTTTTTTTTTTTTTTTTTTTGAGGCTCTAAATAATTAAAATGTTTCGATAATATTCGGGAACACGGAGTGACAATAATAATTGTTGAGCCCGTGCTCTCTTGTTTGCAAAAGACCATGACCCTATGAGTGAAACCATCTTAGGGGGTCGATTGCACTTTTGACAAAGTGGCAAGGTCAGTGCCAAGTTTCCGTGGATGATCTTTCTTTTAATGTTGTTTTCCATACTCCCATCCAGTAAAAAGACCTCCAGCGGCACAGTTGAGGTTGAATGCTCGCAGTAGTTGGTAAACCTTTTCTGTAAAGGGCCAGACAGTAAATATTTTAGGCTTTGCACACCATGTGATCTCTGCCACAACTGATGAGGAAGCATAAAGCAAGCTGAGGACAAAGCACAAGTTGCCCCCCCCCCCCCAAGGCAGGATGTGTGTGCTATTCCTCAGACACTCCCAGCTACCCCAGAACAAAGGAAAGGGAACAAATGGCTAACGGATAGAGGTCACAGTCATGCAAGCCTGGAGTCTCCATCAGTTTAGAAATATCTTAGAAAATTACAAGGAAAAGACAATCTTATCAATAGCCTCATCTCCAGAAACGCATAGAATTGATTTCCTGGAGCCCTAACATCACCTTCCCCTCCTCAGTGATGTGGGGAACAAAGGCAAGAAGGAAATGCCAGGTACTGGGGCGCCTGGGTGGCTCAGTCGGTTAAGCGTCAGACTTCAACTCAGGTCATGATCTCATGGTTTGTGAGTTCGAGCCCCGCGTCGGGCTCTGTGCTGACAGCTCGGAGCCTGGAGCCTACTTCGGATTCTGTGTCTCCTCCTCTCTCTGCCCCTCCCCTGCCCCTGCTCTGTCTCTGTCTCTCCATAATAAATAAACGTTAAAAACATTAAAAAACAAAACAAAAAAGAAGGAAATGGCGGGTACAATTAAATTTCCTTATCACCTGCAGCCTATTGACAAATACTTGAGGCAAATACAGAGTCCTTTCTCCAGGAACCCCCTGCCCGTCCTGGTGTTAATGCCTTCCTAGAGGAAAAACAACCTTAGCTTAACAACAAGTCCTCAGGCATCTTAGGAGTCCTCTTTAGCATATCAAAGTCCTTCTAGAGGCCTCCCTTTTGCCTTTACCTCCCCCAAGTCCACAGTCAGTCTTCGCAACCCCAGTGCAGCTCTTTCTGCCCACAGGTCCTGTCCCTGTGCTTTAATAAAATCACCTTTTTGCACCAAGGACGTCATTAAGAATTCTTTCTTGGCTGTCAGCTCCCAACCTCACCATCACCCCCAAACCTCATCAACAACTACTCATTGTAGCACGAAAGCAGATACAGACAAGCAGATATAGACCTTACATAAACAGATGGGCATCCTGTGTTTCAATAAAACTTTATGGGCACTGGAATTGAATTTCATGTAATTTTCATGTGTCCTGGAATATTCTTTTTTTTTTTTTTTTTTTTAACCATTTCACCATGCTAAAACCATTCTTAGCTTGAGAACAATACATTAGCAAGAGACTGCCCAGATTTGCCCCAAGGAGGGCAGTTTGCTGGTCCTTGGAGTACCTGAATACTTGGGTTGTGAGATATGCCTTAGGAGGTTGCTGAGGATTAAATGAATAAAATATGGAGAGGTTCTGTGTGCGCTGAAAAGCACTTTAAAATTAAATATTAATATATTCAAATATTATTAAATAGTATACACCTATTATTTATATATTGGGTATTATTATACACAGGCTCGGCCATATTACCATTATTATATCACTTTCTTAGAGAAACAGAGTAACAGAGACTCACCACGGAGAGAACCTGGTGCAAAACTACCCTTCAACAAAATGGAACTTCTTTCTTTCTTTTTTTTTTTTTTAGAGTCCATCCGACACATAACACTATGTAAGTTTGGAATTTCATTACCAAAATTTTTTTTTTGATGTTTATTTATTTTTGAGACAGAGAGAGACAGAGCGCAAGCAGGGGAGGGCCAGAGAGAGAGGGAGACACGGAATCCGAAGCAGGCTCCGGGCTCCGAGCTGCCAGCACAGAGCCCGACGTGGGGCTCGAACTCACGGAGGGTGAGGTCATGACCCGAGCCAAAGTCAGATCAGATGCTTAACCACCCGAGTCACCCTGGCGCCCCATGGAATTTCATTTTTAACAAAAGACAGCTTGAACTTTGACTCTCCGTGTTCCTGTTTTCTCTCTCTTAGCTGGGAGGATAACACGGTAAATCATCTGGAGAGTGGGCAAAAAACGAAGCTTGGGTAAGGAGTTAAATTCCTGGTTGAAACGTCCTGCTCACCTACTTAAGCTGCGGTTTCATCTGCAAGATCTTTGAAGAGAGAAAGCACATCGGGTCTGGATGACTCAGACCTTTACACGCCTCAAGGCCGGATGACATGATTTCTTAGCACCTTTCTCCCGTCACGAGTGGACATGACCAGCTACCGACTGAACTGAACTCGCTTACCACCGATGCGATCGCTGCAAATATTGCTTAAGTGAACTCGCTTCCCACCGATGCGATCGCTGCAAATATTACTTCTCCGTTTCTCATTTCTGTTTGGGGAATATACAAACAAAAGAATACGGTCTTGTTCCCAAGCTTTCACGTGTTAATTTTTGAAAAGCTAGTTTTCAGGTTCTTAGAATGTAGAAGGTAACTTACCAGCCTCCCTCTTTACCTCTGTTCTCTTAGTCCTCGAGCTCAACGGTGACAACACAACCAACCAGGAGAGCAGTGAATATAACGCACCTGCTTCACCCAGGAGCGCCCAGGGCCTTGAACGTTGTAGGAACTTAATGGTACTAAGTTTTTGTTAAGAACTGTTTGTTTTTATCTTGTTTTTTAATGTTTTTAATGTTTATTTTTGAGAGAGAGAGAGAGACAGAGTGGGAGCAGGGGAGGGGCAGAAAGAGAGTGAGACGCAGAATCTGTAGCCGGATCCAGGCTTGCAGCCATCAACACAGAGGGGCTTGAACTCACAAACCACGAGATCATGACCTGAGCCCGAGTCGGACGCTTAACCGACTGAGCCACCCAGGTGCCCCAAGAATTGTGGGTTTTTTTTTTTAATTTTTATTTATTTATTTTGAGTGTGAGAGAGAGAGAAAGAGAGCAAGAGCAGGGGAGGGGCAGAGAGAGGGGGAGATAGAATCCCAAGCAGGCTCCACGTTTGTAAGCACAGAGCCCGACGCGGGGCTCGACCTCATGAACTGTGAGATCATGACCTGAGCCAAAATCAAGCTGAACGCTTAACCGACTGAGCCACCCAGGTGCCCCAAGAATTATTATTATTATTATTTTTTTTTCCATGACTGGGAAAATAACTTTATTTTCTTCGGGGGTGTGGACAGACGTCTAGTCTCAGAACTTCTGGAATTGCTTTTTGGTGCCAGCGGCCTTTGTGACTTTGAGCACGTTGAAGCGCACAGTCTTGCTCAAGGGCCGGCACTCGCCCACTGTGACAATGTCGCCAATCTGGACATCCCTGAAGCAGGGGGACAGGTGCACGGACATGTTCTTGTGGCGTTTCTCAAAGCGGTTGTACTTTCGGATATAATGGAGGTAGTCCCGGCGGATGACAATGGTCCTCTGCATCTTCATCTTGGTCACCACACCAGACAGAATCCGCCCTCGGATGGAGACGTTACCAGTAAAGGGGCATTTCTTGTCAATATAGGTGCCCTCAATGGCCTCCTTAGGCGTCTTGAAGCCCAAACCGATGTTTTTGTAGTATCGCGGGAGTTTCTCCTTGCCAGTTTCTCCAAGCAGGACCCTCTTCTTATTTTGAAAGATGGTTGGCTGCTTTTGGTAGGCACGCTCAGTCTGAATGTCCGCCATCTTCCCGGCCGCCTGGAAAAAGGAAGGCCCCAAGAATTATTTTTAACGAAGTCGTTATTCCATATTGAATAATCTTAGAATCATGTGGACCCACAGTTGGTGTCACTACCCTTCTCCTTGTCTCTGTTTCCTCCTGTCTTCAGCTATAAAAGCCTTTCAAGCCAGAATCACTAGAGTCGTTTCACAGTCTAAAATGAGCACTATAGGCCTTGGTCTCCCACAGTCCAGACAGAGATAGACACGGAAGCCTCCTGCTTCAGTTGTTCGTTGTACCATATTGAGAAAACCACACAAGTGAAATCTTGATTTCAACGATCGTTCCGATTTGTATACAATGCTTTTAACAAGCCTTGCTGATATTTTACAAGTAGAGAGTGGACTAAAGCTTTTTAAATGGCGTAAATTCCCTCTAGCTTTAGAGTTAGGTGGGGTTTTTTTATGTTTATTTTTGAGAGAGAGAGAGAGCACGCGCACGTGCGCGAACACGAGCACAAACAAGGGGGAGGGGCAGAGAGAGGAGGACAGAGGATCCGAGTTGGGCTCTGAGCTGACAGCACAGATAATCAAGCCTATACGTGGTAACTGGTTAGCACGGGATGATGACAACCATGGGAGACAGTTTAAGGACATGTATTTGACGCTGATATTAAATAAAGGGGGAAATGTTTCAGACGTGTGGCAGGCACAGGTCTGACCTTTCACGGTATAAACACAAGCCTATTTAGTGTAGTGTGTCCAACCTACCCTTAAACTTCCCAGGGGACCCCTCTGAGCTGAGCATAGGCCCAGTAAAATTCTCAAAAACTGTTAAAATGTATTTCAATCCACTCAATTTAAAATATGTGAAAAATTGGGGCGCCTGGGTGGCTTGGTCAGTTGAGCGTCCGACTTCGGCTCAGGTCATGATCTCACGGTCCGTGAGTTCGAGCCCCGCGTCGGGCTCTGTGCTGACAGCTCAGAGCCTGGAGCCTGCTTCCGATTCTGTGTCTCCCTCTCTCTCTGACCCTCCCCCATTCATGCTCTGTCTCTCTCCATCTTAAAAATAAATAAACGTTAAAAAAAAAAAGTAAAAAAATAATAAATAAATAAAAAATAAAATATGTGAAAAATGGTATAGATTAGACCTCACTAATTTAGGATTGCCTTTCCCAGAAGGTTGAGCCCCTCCGTGACAGCCATGGAGAATTCCCACCCAGGGTGACACCACGTCTTGACTCCTATCCCAGCTTTTGTTTGGAGTGAGGCTCTGTGTTGGGGGTCTTATATTCCATACGTAGTGCAGAAACAGAGGCTCATATGTGGGTGACTGTTACATCATTCTTTATATTTTTGGTTGGAATAATAGCCAACATATTCATCAACTGACGAATAGCGAAACCAAATATGGTACGTCCATATATTGGAATATTATTCAGCCACAAAAAGGGATGAAGTACTGATATGTGCTAGTACTACCTGAATGAATTGAAAACATTACACGATGTGAAAGAAGCCAGCCCCCAGAGGTCACATGTTCTTTGCCAGGGGGTAGAGCGGACTGGGTTGGGGGGAAATGGAAGCAACTGCTAATAAGTACTGGGTTTCTTTTGAGGGTGGCGAAAATTTTCTAAAATCGATTGTGGTGATGGTTGAACAACTCTGTGAATTTACTAAAATACATTGAATTGTACACATCACATGGGCGAACAGTTTGGTGTGTGAATCGCATCCCACTAAAGCTGTTATTAACACGCGGACTGGGGGTTGGAGTTGGAGTTCGATGCGGGATGGCTTGAATGCCAAGGAGAGGCGTTTGCGCTCTTCTCTCGTCTGTGGGCAACCATCAGTATTTTCAAGGAGTAGGGTCACATGATCAGATTTTTGTCTTAGATAAACCCCTGTTTTCGCGGCATGCGTGATGGATGGAAACCAGGAAAATCTGTCCGAGAGAGAGCAATGAGAATGTGCCATATTTGTAGAGAATTCACAAAAATATGAGTTGTGCTTCGTTCTCGCGGCATTCTTCCCTCCATATCAAAAAGGCAAACCCTTATCAATTCATGAGCCCAGAGACGTATCTGTTGCAGGGCCAAGAGCAGAATTTGTTGGGAGACAACTCGCCAAAGAGCTCCATTTCTGTGTCAACACTTGGCATCATCTTTTTTTGATTCTAGCCATCAATGTGGGCGCAACATGGTATCTCATTGTGCTTTTGCCTTATATTTCCCTAATGGCCAGTGAGGCCGAGCGTCTTTTCATGTGCTTGTTGGCCATTTATATCTTCACCCTCCGTCTTGCTGACGCAGCACTTTTCCAATTAGAGGTTGATTCTTTCGCTCTCTTGAACTGGAAATATATAAACCTAGTGGCTCTCAGGCCAGGCAGTTTTGCCCCACAAGAAGGTTGCAAAGCAAAATACAGATACCCATTTCAATTTGAATTTCAAATAAGTGGCAAATAATGTTTCAGTATACATATGTCCTGAGGGGGAGCAAAATATTAGAGTTATTTATGAAACAGGCAGAGCAGGAAGGACACATCGACCCTCCTTGTCCCCCGAAAGCAGGAATATACCCCGTGTGGAAGGTACCCTTCCTGTACCAGGAGGGCGGAAGGCACCCGTACGTATCACCAGAGGAAGGGAACTGACGGCCAAGAAGGCTGTATAAACAAACCTTGTTACTTCCTCACTACTTTACTAAGCCCAAACCCCTTTCTGTCGTCAATTCTTGACAAATTGTTTCTTTGTCGAAAAGGCATAAAAGCTGCCTGCTTTGGTGACTCCTTTGAGTCTCCTATTTTGATGAGCTTGCATACATAGGGGATTAGATTTGGTTTTCCCCTGTTAATCTGTCTTTGTGGTAGAGCCCCTCCCCAAGGAATGTGGTAAAAACCTCAAGACCAGGGAAGGCCACCAGGCTATGCGCGTGTGCACGACATTCCCCACGGCTCTGTGACATAGACTGCCCATTCAGACTGTATGTTACCATATATGGGAGACACAGGAGCAAAAATTGTGCAAAAGGCAACTCCCCACCGTGCTCTGGGCACAGCCTTTGGGGTCTAAGCCCGCTGAGCCCGTGCTGGCACAAATAAAGCTGCTTCCCGCAAAGAAAAGCCTCATGTCCCGACTCTCTGTGTGTGACAACCCACTACATCTTGTGTCACCTTGACGATTAGACTAGCCCAAGAGCCTGGAAGGGAAGAAACAAAAAGTTTTCCTCCCCGACAGTCCCAAGTTTTGCATGGGACATACACACACAGGAAAGTGATTCGTTGTTGATCTGAAATGCAAGTGGGACCGCGCATCCCATATTTTCATTTGCTAAATCTGGAACTGCACCCCAAGGAGACATTTTACTGTGTCTGGAGGCGTTGTTGGTGGTCACAACTCGGAGCGGGGAGGGAGGAGGGCCGCCAGGGGGCGGAGGCCCCGGGTTGGCTACTATGTACCCCCAGGGAGCACAGAAAAGGGTTTGCAGGTCAGTAGCTTGGAGGTCGTGAACCCCGTTTTAGCCATTTAATGAGAGCTGATTCTGTGAGATGAATAGTCTACTAGAATTAGCTCGTGGCCTCTGGAAAAATGAAGCAGACGGGCGATCTGGGGTGATCAGGTGGGAAATTCAACTGAATCGACCCCCTTTTCGATGAGGACTAAGACCAGTCTTGGCCACTCTGCCCGGGGGGGGGGGGGGGGGGGGGTGGCGAGTGACAGGAGCCCCGTGCAGCCTGCAGGCAGGCAGACAGGGACGGGCCTACTTGGCCAGCAGAGAAGCCATCACCAGAGAGGCAGAAGTCCACACGCGTCCTCGTCTGCATCTGCCCGTTCCTGCCACAGACCAGAGTCCCAGCCGCCCACTGTCACCCCCAACCCCCGGGACCACAGGCACAGTGAGGCCGCCCCATGGCTCTGTTCGTGGGAAATGAACACGTTCAGTGTGAACGGCAGACAAGCCGAAGGTGAGATCGCTTCCCCTCCCCGGTGGGAACTGCCGAAGCTGTACGTTGTGCCATTGTCCCTCAACTTTCTCTTACCCCGAACGTACGTCACAGTGTGTGCCTTCAACACATTCCTGTGGGCGGGGATCGTTTCCGGGAAGGTTGCCACGAACGTCAGCTTCTCTTCCCCTCTACAGCAGACGTTAATAGATTTGATGACCCCGAAACCCCGGCACACAGGCTCCTAAAATATGCCTTCTTAGACATGGCCTCTGCTTGATGTATGATCTCACGGTTCATGGGTTCGAGCCCCGCGTCGGGCTCGGTGCCGACAGCTCGGAGCCTGGAGCCTGCTTTGGATCCCGTGTCTCCCCCTCTCCCTGCCCCTCCCCTGCTCACGCTCTGTCTCTCTCTCAAAAATAAATAAACATTAAAAAAAGTTTTTTAAACAATAATACCATGCCATGCCGAGGAAGTGGAGCTCTGCTCCACAGAGCTGCTGTTCAGAAGCATGTGACTTGTTTCTAGAGAATGGAAATTCCTCTGGGCATCAACGTCCTTGCACGAAGCAACTGTCTCCGTTCCCACTGGCTTTCTTTTAGGGACAGCCACACCCGGCAAGGCAGTGCTCAGCTGACCCGTCCCAAGACTGAATGACAGAGTAAATGTGCGCACGGTGGGTTCCGGGTCCCGCACGGCCACGCGTCTTGGCGCTAAGTTTCTGTTCCGTGTGAACTCTTCACCCCCTCCCTACACCACTGTTCTAGGGCTTGCCAAAACTAGAAATACTCCTCGTTTGCCCAGATGGCACCTTTTTTTTATGGCAGAGAGATGAAAGATGGCAGATAGGTGGAGACAAGAATTTACGGTCCCTGTGTCCCCCGTCACAGTGAGGGCCACTAACGTGAAGGGATTGCCCAGGCTGCTCTTGCTTTTGCCTGCAAGTAGGGTCCTTCCGTGCTTGTGCGGCCCTGGGCCCTGAGGAGGGTGGGCCCCTCCACAAGGGGGGCTGAGGACAGGGCTTGCCAGCCCCCTGCCCCCGAGCCGGTCTGTGGCCCCCAAAGGAGGCACACATTCCCAAGGCCGGGGCGAAGGCTCTCCTTCTACTACTGGGGTCCACGGGGAGACAGATTATTCTGGTTAGATTGCTTGCCTGGGGTCAGTCACCACACAAATCGGTCTTTGTGCGCCCCAGCATCTGCTTTGCCAGGAAAGCAGTTCTTGGCGGTCTCTGTCCCAGGAATCCAGGCATACCTGTGCTTTTCTGTTAGGAAGCGAGAATTTCCGGTCCCCGTCAGGGTCCTCCTGGCTGGACTAGGAATCAAATAGACACGAGACAGATGAATAGGCGAAAATCAAGTTCAGTCTTGTACGTCTGGGGAATTCACACGAACACGGAAATTCCACAGTCAGGCACAACGAGGTCTGAGACTTCAGAGGAAAGGAATGCACTTCACGGGGCGGTAACAAGAGCAGAGGTTTGGTGATAAGATGTTTGTCCTGCCAGACACATGGGTCACCCAGATAAAACTTATCCCTGCTACTAACCCTTATTCAGGGAAAGATCCCCCTTTTAGATTTTTCCAGGTAGTTAAGGGAGGGGCGACTTTCTCTTGAGCCCACAGGATCTCCATGCCTTCTGCTCAAAATGGCCTACGTGCCAGAGCACCGGCTGGGTGGCTCAGTCGGTTAAGCGTCCAACTTTGGCTCAGGTCGGGATCTGGCGGTTTGTGGGTTTGAGCCCCGCCTCGGGCTCTGTGCTGATGGCTCAGAGCCTGGAGCCTGCTTTGGATTCTGTGTCTCCCTCTCTCTCTGCCCCTCCCCTGTTTTCTCTCTCTCTCTCTCTCAAAAACAAACGTTAAAAAAAATTATTTTAAATAGCCTACATGCCGAAGTGGCACATTTTGGGTGGGGCTGTCCCAAACTCCTTCACCCGGTAATTTGAAATTGAGTACCGCCTCCAAGTATCGGGGTTTCCAACCCGGTCCCCGAGCACAGAAGCACCTGCTTGGGTCGGCATCTCCTTTCTCTGTTTATTCCTCCCCTTCCAACTGCCGAGAGCAGAAATAAACATCTATTCTCTGTAAAAGAGTCTTCCTTGACTGGACCGAACTTGCCACCCTTTGTATGGTAGAAGAATGGGAAAGAAGAAGAAAAATGAACGTGCATTTTGAAAGCCTGGCGGAGAACACAGCAGGTGCTGGGGAGAAGAAGGGCTCATCCCCAGTGCCCACCCCCACACCCGGCCTCCAGAAGAACAGCTATCTGACAACAGGCAGGGCAGATGGAAAATGGGAGAGTGCAGGTCTGTGGGAAGAGGAAACTGGGGAGATGGGATCCGCTGAGACAGGCAATAAAGTGAGCCCCCAGGGCGACGCCGCTGCTGTCTGTGGGATGGGGCCCACGTCCATTCCAACCACCCCGCCAGTCCCTGTGCGTGAAGCACCTTACTCATCACGACTCACAGACACCAGACAAGGGATGCGCGTGCATCTAAAGGCCAGGCTTCAAAGACGGCTTCAGCGATGCGTTATTTTTAGAACACGATTAGAAATCATCTTCAATTGCCCGATTTCCTGTCTCCTTCTAATGAGCCTCCTAAAAGACAGCACTGTATTCCTAAAACAGAACGGTAGCAACACACAGAGTTCCAGGAGAGACAGCACATTCATTGTCGGGAAGGCTTAAGAAACGGAAGGAAAGGGCAGGCGACAGCCTCTGGGCATGTTTTGACAGGTGCCAGGGGTCAGGAGTCACTTAGGACAAAGTTCACCAGCTGGAGGGCTTTCTGTTGTGCTTGAGGGCCACCACGCAATGCCTGAGAACTTGGCAGGCCCTGGAGTAAATGGACTGTGAATCTCGGACTGTGGAAACAAAAGCCACCAACCAGGCGTTTGCCTGTGATGCCCATAGTCGTTCAGTTGTCATAAGATTACATAATGCACTGGGCAATACATACCCAGTAGAAACACACGTCTAGAGCTGTGTGCACTCTAAACAGAAAAAGAAAAGATGCTGTGCTTCAAAAGTAATATTCTAGCCGAGGAGGCAGGGTTAAAAGAATTAAACACACACGGGGCGCCTGGGTGGCTCAGTCGGTTAAGCGTCCGACTTCAGCTCAGGTCACGATCTTGTGGTCCGTGAGTTCGAGCCCCGCGTCGGGCTCTGGGCTGATGGCTCAGAGCCTGGAGCCTGCTTCCGATTCTGTGTCTCCCTCTCTCTCTGCCCCTCCCCCGTTCATGCTGTGTCTCTCTCTGTCTCAAAAATAAATAAATGTTAAAAAAAAATTAATTAAAAAAAAAAAAGAATTAAACACACACGGTAGCAATACATACGCACACGTGCATGATCACGCGCGTTTGGCAAGCCCTTGGGACTCCACTTACAAGCACCCACTTCTTGAAGAAGAAACTGGGACTTTCTTGGTTCTCCTGGACCTCGAAGGGATAACAGGATAGCCCTAAGGAGAAAATTTCGGTAATTCTAGAAATGTGCTGCCAATCAAGGGATGGTTGGTAACGAAGGGTGCTTAAAAATGGTGTCTTTCTCTCTTGCACGCTTCCTGATGGGTGCATCCTGATTTGTTCTTCCTCCGAAAGGCGAATTAGCTATCACACATGCGTTTCGAATCAGCTTAGAAAGTAAGCTTCCAAAGGATGGTTTCATCTTCTCTTGCTGTACCTTCCTCACAGAGGGACTTGGCTCTGTATTTCGTGAATAACCCATGACAGTCGATTAGAAGCCTGTACGTTTCGGGGAACTCTATCTAGATGCTCGTACTTCTTCTCTTACATTATTGCATTAGTTTTTAAAAATCCACACCCTCAGGTCCTCCTCTCCGGTCCACTGGGATAGGGTCTGGAAGCATTGGAGTGGTTAGTTCTGCCTCGGGTGCAGCAACTTGGTAGAAGGCCCTGGGTCGCCGAGGGAACCTGAGAACCCGTTGAGTGTCTGTGAGTTGGGAGAGGGGGGTCTTCAAAACCATCGAAGTGGGGGTGGGAGAGGAAAAAAAATCATCTGAGCAAATTTCTTCACAACTGGCTCCAAAGCCAGTCTTGCTTGGAATGCCACACAAGCTCTGGTAAGGCACTTTACCGGACCAACTCCAGAGGTGACCCAACCTCCATTCCGTCTGGCACGCACGGGTGGGGCACGCTCTCACCCTTGAACGTTTTCCGTCACCAGTGGGGCCGAACGTTTACCTCACGTCACTTGTGTCTTTTCCCAACCCTGTCGATGCCAGTTGTGTTGGGAACTATGCTTTTGTAATTTTTTCCCCAGCTTTACTGGGGTAGGAGTGACAAATAAAAATTGTATATATTTAGGTTGTATAATGTGGTCATTTCCCCAAGACGTACAATGGTGATTTCGTATACGTGTGCGTTGTGGAGTAATTACCACAGTCAAGTTATGTTAACACGTCCGCCATTTTGCTTAGTGACCATGTTGTGTGAATGGTAGGAACACTTAAGGTCTACTCTCTCAGGATTTCAAGTGTGCAATTCTACCCTTCTGTGCGTTTAGCAATAGTGGTGAGTGGGATTGTTTTCATGGCACACAGAGGAAGACTCTGAAACTGAGGCAAAATATTCAAAGGTTCAGAAGAGCCCGTAGTCTAACCACCCTCCTGGGGATTCCAACTGTCTGAGGGAAGATGAAGACAGAAACCACAACCAGGGTTCCTGCTGGGCCCTCTATGGTTCCGCCACCCTTCCGGGTATGTCTGAGAACCGCCAGGAGAGAGCCCATCACATACCCTGGATCCAGAGGTTGAGAATCCGATTCAGAGCCCCAAATTTCTAAAACAACATGAAGTAAGATGGTCTATTGGAACCTGGAATAACAAACCCCTCCCCCCCCCCCAAAGTAACTTCTCTTTGGCTTACAAATTAGAGAGGAACATTTGTGTTTATTGAAATGACTCAAACTAATTAATTCACAGCTATCACTTGGAAACACTCAAAGAGGAAAGGTCTGTGTTTGTATTTAAAATCTCAAAACAGCTAAAGAATTAGGATGCCAGTCCAAAGCTCCAGCAAATCAATATTAGTGAATATTTTAGCAAAGTTGCATGTCCTTTCTTAAAGAAATTGGCATTAGGGTTTTCATCCCGTAGTAAATGTAAACATCATATATTGAGACGATACACAGAAAATCATTCTGGGTTTAATTCACACGGATGTGAAATGAAATTAGCAGGGCGTGGCAACCCAATGCTATTTATTGTGGGAAAAAAAGAATCTACCTTGGTGGTGGAAGGGAGCAAATTTTGCCACCCCAAGATAGGCTGCTTGGGCGTATTTATTATTGTAAGCCGGCTATCTTTCGGAAACTACAGACACAAGAGAAGTCCTGGAAAGAGAGTTACCCTTTTGTAAGGGGCATTTACAGGTAGGAGGGAAATCTCCATTTGGAAGGGCGTCTCCCTCCTGCTGGCAGGAAGAAGGCGGCAACTAAATCTGTAGAAACTCTTCTCAATGGAGAAGGCAAGAATTTAGATCTGCCTAACAACCTCACCCTTGGTTCACTGTGCTCTGCTGATTATCTGCCATAACTGACTCCCCGTCTCCAACATCTTCGGTCTTTGGCTGGAGATGGTATTTAAGGTGGTGGCTTTGGCCATTCTGGGGAGTTGCTCAGTCTTCCTACATCTCTTCCCTGTATACAGGAGGTATACAGGTTATGCAACTTCTCTTTTTCTCCTGTTAATCTGTCTTCAATCAATTTAATTATTAGACTGGCCAAAGAGCCTAGAAGGGAAGAAGGGAAAACATGTCTACCCCTCCAGTAAAAAAAGACCCTGGTATTTAAAAATGATTGTTAAAATGTGAATACGTCAGAGCGCCTGGGTGGCTCAGTCAGTTAAACATCTGACTCTTGATCTGAGCCCAGGTCATGATCTCACGGTTCCTGAGTTTGAGCCCCGTATCTGGCCACACGCTGACATGCAATCCAGCCTGCTTGGGATTCTCTCTCTGTCCCTCCCACTCGCTCTCTCAAAATAGATAAATTAATTTTAAAAAGCTATCTAAAAAATGTGAATATGTCACACTTAGGCTTTAAACGCTCCAAGGTGAGCTACTTACATCCTTTCCATTATTAAAGTACCCTTGAAATTAGGAATGGAAATGTTCTTTTGGGATGGTCGTCTCTCCGTGGGAGGTATCAGAGAGATTCTTCTTCCTTCTTGGTACACTACAGAGTCTTTTAAGAGCAAAGAGTTATTCTCGATTCAGGATGGAGTGAACAGCATCAACTGTAATCCAGCATTATTCCAGAAGGTTCTGTATTCACTGGGGAAGGTGGAATAAAATAACTCAGAGATGGCGCCGAGATCTTCAGGGAAAGAGGAAAAGAGAGAAGAGTTTATTGAATAGCTAAAGTAACAGAGTATGGCAGACGGAGCCTGAGCAAGAGAGAGACGTTGGAACCGAGCCCCTGTAGCGTTCATACACGAATTTCGTGTGGACGTTTGTTTTTTGGGGGTTTGTTTTTGTTTTTGTTTTGGGTGATACCTAGGAGTAACATAGGTGGGTCAAAGGGGAATTTTATTAGAAACTGCTAACTGGGGGCGCCTGGGTGGCTCAGTCGGTTGGGCATCGGACTCTTGACGTTGGCTCAGGTCATGATCTCGCGGTTGTGGGATTGAGCCCCACGTCGGGGCTTAACATTCTCTCTCAAAAGAAATAAACAAACATTTACACAAAGAGAAGCTGCGAAACTGTTGTCCATGAGGCTATCCCATGTTACATTCCCAGCAACAACCTTCCACTTGGTCCACAGTCTCCACAGCACGTGATATTGTCAGACTTGTGACTTTTACCCATTCTCACGTATTTAATGGTAACGCATTGTGGTTTCGACTTACGTTTTCCTAACAACTAATTCTTAGTTATATGTTATTCTGGGATATATCCAATGACATATATATATATATATGTATATATATATATATATATATATACATATATATATGTATATATATATATATATACACACACACACACACATATATATTTAATAAATATAATTGTATAGATATTATATATAACATGTATTAGTTATATAGTTATTATATGTTGAGCAACTTTTCACTTGCTCAGGATCCTTTTGGATATCTTGTTTTGTAAAGCACCTTTTGTCCATTTTTTAACTGAGGTTTTTGTCCTCTTTTATTGATTTGCAAACATTCTTTAGGTATTCTGGTTGCAAAACCTTTGTTGGATACATATATTGCCAATATTTTCTCCCCAACACGAATCATCTTTTGTACTTGGTAAGGAAACTTCACTGCATTTGGGCAAGAATTGTTCATAAGGATAGAGCAAATTCTAATAGAGTTTGTTTGCTTTGCTACCTGATTGCCCCAGCATCCTATCTGGGCCATAAATAAAATGAAAGTCTATGGGGCGCCTGGGTGGCTCAGTGAGTTGAGCATCCGACTTTGGCTCAGGTCATGATCTCACGGTTCATGGGTTTGAGCCCCGTGTTGGGCTCTGTGCTGACAACTCAGAGCCTGGAGCCTGCTTCAGATTCTGTGTCTTCCTCTCTCTCTCTCTGCCCTTCCCCTGCTTACACTCCCCTGTGTCAGTCTCTCTCTCGAAAAATAAATAAACATTAAAAAAAAATTTTTTTTTTAAAAATGAAAGTCTGATATGTGGTAAGATATTGAGTTTTGATCGCATGCATTTATGTAATATGGTGTTGAACTTGCATTTGTGGAATAAAGTAATAATTGGGAAGAAAGGAGCTTTTTTTTTTTTTTTTTAGTTTATATTTCGAGAGAGAGGGAGAGAGAAAGGGCGAGTGGGGGATGGGGCAGAGAGAGGGAGAGAGAGAATCGCAAGCAGGCTCCACGCTGTCAGCACAGAGCCCTACCAGGGCTCGAACTCACAAACTCTGAGATCATGACCTAAGCCGAAATCAAGAGTTGGATGCTTAACCGACCGAGCCACCCAGGTGCCCCAAAAGGTGCTTTTTAAAAATGAAATTTAAGCCTCCGAGGTGGAAAAGTACCATCAGAGCAGACACATTCTTGAAATTATTTTTTCGATTAAATCATTCATTTGTTTAATAAATAAGAGCCTGCTAAATTCAAGGTACTTTTGTTGAACTCTGTAGGGTATATAGAGAATTGTAAAAACAATGCTTTTCTTTGAGTAACAACTCACAATTCATAACATGCCCTCAGAAATTGTATTTGACCTTGAAAACGAGCTTCTCAAATTCTGCACCGCTTATTCATTAACTCCGAAAAGATATCTATCATGTGCCTACTCTGTGTCGGAACAGAAGTTTCCGAACAAGCCGGAGAGTAAATAAGAAACACGGGAACGGTAGAATTGCATGGAAACCGTAATGTCTCATCCCTTTACTAGCACTAACCACCTGCCTTCTGTGAACTTTGGGCGAACCTCTTTGCTTTCAGTGTTGACTTATTTTTTAAGTAAGTGATACCTTTACGTGGGTCAAAAATCAAAACGGTCTAAAGAAAAAAATCTCTATTGAGGTGTCTTCATCCACGGGTGGGTCTGCCCCGAGCTCTATCCCACTGTCTCACTCCTTTTAGCAGATTCTTGGGTATCCTTCCAATGTGTCCTACTGGAAATACTCAGAGACACAAATACATGTTCTTATTTCTGTCTCGCTCTCACGGAAGAGTGGACGTATTTTATACTGTTACATAAATGGGTGAAAGGTGGCTTGTGCATATTGGCCCCTGTGCTGTCCTTTCCTCACGGGAGGCTGGGATCGTCAGCTCAAAGCCCACCAGGGACAAACTCAAAACTCTTACAGCACAGTCGCTTTCAATATAACCCACCCCCAAAGCATATCTGTAGGCATTTAGAGCCTGCCCGCTTCACATACCTGGAGGAGCTGTGCCCAGCGTTTGCGAGGCAGACGTAAGGTAAACCGTGGGGACACCTGAGAGCCCGAGATCCTGATGCCCGTCCGAGGTCTCTGACCCAGAGACTCCACACCTTGCTGCTGTACAACATCACCTAGACACGGGAGCCCTTTCTCCAATCCCCCTCTCCCTGGGAGCTCCCTCGCCCTGGTTCCCTTCTGGGTGGTGGCCCCATGCTGCTATCTCTGGAGCCTCTCAGGGACCTCCCTCTCATACAACGTGTCCAGGTGTTATATACAATTCACTGTCATTTCATGGTCACGTCTTGCCCTCGATCGGCCCTGAAATTCTCAGTCTCATCACGCATACTCTGCATGTCCACCTTTTTTGTTTTTTTGTAACTTAATATATTCTGGGCAAGGCGCCCTCCATCATGCAGGTGTACCGAAGTGTGTTCAACCAGTCTTTTTTTTTTTTTTTTTTTAAGTGTATTTACTTTCAGAGAGAGCGCGCACGCAGGGGAGGGGCAGAAAGAGAAGGAGACAGAATCCCAAGCAGGCTCTGCGCTGTCAGTGCAGAGTCTGACGCGGGGCTCACGCTCACGAACCGTGGGATCGCGACCTGAGCCGCAGTCAAGAGTCGGCCGCGTAACCGACTGAGCCACCCAGGCGCTCCCGTTCTGCCACACTTGGATTATTTCACCATTTGCTCTTACAGTAATGCCGCGCTGCACAACCCCGTCGCTCATCATTTTGTTCGTGTGCAGGGAGACCTAGAGGATGAGTCCCCAGAAGTTGGGTTGCTGGCTCAAAGGGCAAACCCATCTGTAGTTTGGAAAAACAATGCCAGATCGCCCCTCTCGGCAAGCGCACGTGAGAGGGTCGGTTTTCTCGCACAGCCTCACCGGGTACCAGTCTGGCAGGTAAAAGTAAGCACCTATCTAACGTGCCATGGGTCCCACTGTAAAAATTGTTACCGTAAGGTTTGTTAACATGTCTATCTGGGCCACTGGACTGTGAGTCACTTGGAGTCTAGGACCGTTTCTTGCTCATCTTTGTCTTGTTGCTTGGCTAGCCAATTTTTGCAAAAGATCTTCCTCCCCGTCTCCAACCCCCCCCCCCCCCAGAAAACATATTCACTGAGTTGAATTTATCACCACCGTTAATCAGCCTAGAGAGAACGCCCCCTTCAACCCTTTCCATTGTGGTATGTGCCGCCTGACTTTTATGTTCTTGCCAACATTCTCTGGAGGCTGGGCCTTCTTGGCCCACCCAGCGCGGTAGACCAGAATTCCCTGAGAATGCACACACAGATGGCCACCCGGCAGCCCTCAACGTGCTTACAGAGAAATGGTGTTTACATTTTTTTAAGGTTTTATTTATTTTTGAAAGAGAGAGAGAGGGGGAGCAGACAGGGAGGGAGACACAGCACCCAAAGCAGACTCCAGGCTCTGAGCTGTCAGCGCAGAGCTGGATGCAAGATTCGAACTCATGAACCACGAGATCGTGACCCCAAGTCGGACGCTCAACTGACTGAGCCACCCAGGCTCCCGGAAGAGAAATGGTGGTGTTTAAATAGCCCGTTAAGCTCATCCCCTGCTGGCACACCTCTGAGGCACATGGTGGTCCACACTGAGAAATACCGTGGGATGAAGCTCCTGTTGCCCACAGTGGGAAGTGGCTTAATCACGTACACTTTATGGGTTTCCCGGCCCTTCCTTCCCTTCCGTGATCACTTCTCCATTCCCTTATTGGAGTTCCCTTGAATCACCTCCCAAATACACAGCTTGCACTTTCTCAGGGTCTTTTAATGGGGGAAGCGAAATAAAGACAGTCGCCTTCTTTTCCAAATGAAGAAACCAAGGTGCTGAGAAAATAGGTGAAGTGTTCACGGTGCAGCTGAGAAGTGATGAAGCTAGCAGTCGGTTAAGCCTCCAACTTCGGCTCATGTCATGAGCTCACGGTTCACGAGTTCGAGCCCCGCGTCGGGCTCTGTGCTGACAGCTCAGAGCCTGGAACCTGCTTCAAATTCTGCGTCTCCCTCTCTCTCTGTCCCTCCTCTACTCGCTCGCTCTCTCTCTCAAAAATAAACGTTAAAAATTTAAAAGAAAAAAAGTGATGAAGTTACACCCTCCAGCTTCTAGAAACAGGCTGTTTAAAATGGAGTTTGCCATAGTGAGAAGTTGAAATAACCAATGAGACGTAGAAGAATAGTACAAGAAGAAAACAAAAAAGAAATCGGTCTACCTGTCTGTGAGAGACAGAACAAGGCCATGTAAAATGAATGCTACATAAATGAAACAGTTCTCTGCATTTCTTACTATGTGCTAGGCATTGTTCCAAGTGCTTTTTGTGTGTTGATTCATTTGACACAAAACCACAGGTCAGGTGCGTGCTTATCATCATCCCCTGTGCAAAGAGAAAGCAAATAAAACAGAGAGTTGAAGTCATTTGCCCAAAGTCACACTTGCCCAGATCTGACCCCTGGATTTCGTGCTCATAACCATCAAAGTGCGCTGCCTCGGGGGAAGTGCCAGGAAAATTCTAGGAGTGACAGATTCCTGTTGGCTTTAGGCAGCAGGGGTCTCGAAAAGAGAACATAGGATTAGGCCTAATTAAAGACTCATTCTTCCTAGGGCCATCAAAGAACTCATTTGTGTCAGCCAGAATATTGTCAGGGGCGGAAACGAAACACCCAAGTAAAAATGACTTACACAACAGGGGTTTACTAATAAATCTCATGAAATAGGAGATCTGGAAGCAGGAGTTTCCAAACGCGGTTGATTCAGAAGTCAAATAACATCAAAGCAGGGGTGACTCGTATGTTCATTATTTCCCCATTCAACTTCATCTTTCTCGTGGTTCTTTGGTATTCCATCAGGAATCTTTCCAAGGCTGCCTCGGTTCCAAGTAGCAAGTATTATCTGAAAGGAAGGGAGGAAATTTGCCCCAGAATCCCTCAGAAGACATCCCCTTCGGCCCCATTGGCCAGAATTGGGTCACATGATCTACACACAGGGGAAGCTGGGAAAGTGTGTCTCTGGCCTTCTGTGCCTCTAACATGGAAGCAACTAATCATGATACCACATCACTTAAATTCCACGTTGAAGCCCTCTCTTCTGGGCGTGCTGAAATTTGGAAAAGCCAGAGCCCAACTGCTTTGCAAAGACACTCAAGGGAAAACAGTGTTGGTCGGTGCTCAGGATCAGGGCCAGAGGTGGCACCCTCTTATTTCAGGGCAGGACGTCAGGTCAGAAATTTGCACCCGAAGCAGTCAGTCCTGTTCTAAACAGGAAGGCACCACATTGACCGAATTTAGGAGGCCTCAGAGACTGGCTACCAAATCCAGACCAGAGCCAGAAGTGGGATTGCTGGAGCTGGCCAATCAGTGGGTGTTTGGAGAGTGTTTAGTCTCCTTAGAGCAGTGTATTAAGCACTGGGGGGAAGGAGGGATAAGGAGATACCAGATGTGCATCGTGACCTCAAGGAAGATATAAAAATCTAATCATGATCAACATGAACTGAGCACTTACTACCTGCCAAGCGTGTTTAGGACAATTTACGCTGTTCTTTTTTTTGTTTGTTTTTAATTTTTAATGTTTATTTTTGAGGGAGACAGAGCGCGAGCAGGGGAGGGGCAGAGAGAGAGGGAGACACAGAGTCCGAAGCAGGCTCCAGGCTCCCAGCGGTCAGCACAGAGCCTGACGCGGGGCTCGAACCCACGAGCCGCGATATCATGACCTGAGCCGAAGTCGGACGCTTAACCGACTGAGCCACCCAGGAGCCCCAAGACAATTTACATTGTTCTTTTTTTTTTTTTTAATTTTTAATGTTTGTTTATTTTTGAGAGAGCGCGAGCAGGGGAGGGGCAGAGAGAGAGGGAGACACAGAATCCGAAGCAGGCTCCAGGCTCCGAGCTGTAGGCACAGAGCCCGACACAGGGCTCGAACTCATGAACCGCGAGATCATGACCTGAGCCAAAGTCGGACGCTTAACCGACTGAGCCACCCAGGTGCCCCAAGACAATTTACATGGTTCTAGGCACCGAAATGTACATTTAATCCTCACAGTAACACTACCAGATAGCTTATATGTACGAGCCCCATTTATCAACATGGAAAATGAGACCAGGAAGGAAATGGAGGCATGGAAAGTTTAAGCAATCTTGAGATTAAGATACTTAACATTTCTTGAACGATTTTATAAAGTAAAAACCCGGGGCGCCTGGGTGGCTTGGTCAGGTAAGCATCAGACTCTTGATTTCGACTTAGGTCATGATCTCAGGGTTGTGAGCCCCGAGTTGGGCTCCAGCTGCTTAGGATTCTCTCTCCCTCTCCCTCTCCCTCTCCCTCTCCCTCTCCCTCTCCCCCAGCCCCTCCCCCTGCACACAAGCATGCGCGCTCCCTCTCTTCTCTATCTCACTGAACGTTATAGCCTCTAGACCCATCTGTGTTGTTGCCAGTGGCAAGATTTCAATCTGTTTTATGGCTGAATAATATTCCATTGTGTATATATACCACATTTTCGTCATCCATTCATCAGTGGATGGACATTTGAACTCCTTCCATAATGTGGCTATCATAAGTAATGCTGCAGTAAACACAGGGATGCATGTATCCTTTCAAATTAGTGTTTTCGTATTCTTTGGGTAAATACCCAGTGCTGGAATTACTGGATCATATGGTTCTTCTATTTTTAATTTTTTGAGGAGCCTGCATAATGTTTTCCACAAGGGCTGCACCAATTTGCATTCCCACCAACAGTGTGCGTGAGGGGTCCCTTTTCTCCACATCCCCACCAACAATTTTTATTTTTTGCGTTTTCGATTTTAGCCATCCTGACAGGTGTGAGGTTTTCATTTTGGTTCTCATTGTGGTTTCGATCTGCATTTCTCTGATGATGAGTGATGTTGAGCATCTTTTCATGTGCCTGTTTGCCATCTGTATGTCTTCTTTGGAAAAATCTATTCATGTCCTCTGCCCATTTTTATAGTTGGATTATTTGGTCCTTTGGTGTTGAGTTGTATGTGTTCTTTTATATATTTTGAATTTTAACTCCTCATTGGATATATCACTTGCAAATATCTTCTTGCATTCAGGAGGTTGATCTTTGGTGCAGAAGCTTTTTATTTTAATGTAGTCCCAATAGTTTATTTTTGCTTTTGTTTCTCTTGTCTCGGGAGACATATCTAGAAAAAATGCTTATATGGCTGATGTCAAAGAGATTATTACTGCCTATGTTCTAGGAATTTTATGGTTTCGGGTCTCACATTTAGGTCTTTAATCCATTTTGAGTTCATTTTTGTGTATGGGGTAAGAAAGTGGCCCACTTTTATTCTTTTACATTTAGCTGTCCAATTTTCCCAGCACCATTTGTTGAAGAGAGTGTCTTTGTATACTCTTGGAATATTCCATTGTATATTCTTGCCTCCTTTGTCATAGATGAATTGATCATGTGAGTGTGGGTTTATTTCTGGGCTCTCTATTGTGTTCTATTGATCTCTTGTGTCTATTTTTGTGACAGCACCATACTGTTTTCATTACTACAGCTTGGTAGTATATCTTGAAATCTGGGATTGTGATCCCTCCAGATCTTTTCAAGATTGTTTTGGCTACTTGGGGTCTTTTGTGGTTTCATATAAATTTTAGGATTATTTGTTCTAGATCTGTGAAAAATCCTGTTGGTATTTTGATAGAGATTGCATTAAATCTATAGCTTGCTTTGGGTAGGATGGACATTTTAATAATATTAGTTCTGCCAATCCATGAGTATAGGCTACCTTTCCATGCGTGTCATCTTCAATTTCTTTCATCAATGTTTTATAGTTTTTGGAGTACAGGTCTTTTACCTTTTTGGTTAAGCTTATTCCTAGGTATTTTATTCTTTTTGGTGCAGTTGTAAATGGGAATGTTTTCTTCATTTCTCTTTCTCTACTTCATTATTAGCGTATAGAAATGCAACAGATTAATCTTGTATCCTGCAACTTTACTGAGCTCATTTAACAGTCCTACTAGTTTTTTGGTGGAGTCTTTATGGTTTTCTATATGTAGTATCATGTCATCTGCAAATAGTGAAAGGTTTACTTCCTCCTTATCAATTTGGATGCCTTTTATTACTTCTTGATTGATTGCTGTAGCTAGGAATTCCAATACTATGTTGAATAAAAGTGGGGATCGTAGGCATCCTTGTCTTATTCCTGATCTTAGAGGAAAAGCTTTTAGCTTTTCACCATTGAGTATGATATTAGCGGAGGGTTTTTCATATATGGCCCTTAATATGTTGACGTGTGTTTCTTCTGACCCCACTTTTTCTTCATTTTGTTGATGTGGTATATGACATTGATTGATCTGTGAATATTGAACCATGCTTGCATCCCCAAAATAAATCCCACTTGATTATGGTGAATGATCTTTTTAATATATTGTTGGATTCAGCTTGCTAATATTTTCTTGAGAATTTTGCATCTCTGTTCATCAGAGATATTGGCCTACAGTTTTCTTTTTTGTAGTATCTTTATCTGGTTTTGGTATTAGGGTAATGCTGGCCTTCTACAATGAATTTGGAAGCTTGCCTTCCTTTTCTTTTCTCTCTCTCTTTTTTTTAATAGTTTGAGAAGAATAGGTATTAACTCTTCTTTAAATGTCTGCTAGAATTTACCTATGAAGATATCTGGTCCTGGACTTTTGTTTGTCAGGAGCTTTTTTATTACTGATTGATCAAACTGACTTTTGAAGACAAGGTGAGGCTCAGCCCAAGAGAGGCAAGCAGAGAAATCAGCAACCAGAGTGAACCAACAGATAGGATTCTCCCAATTTCTGTGACCACTATGGGAGCCCCAACACAGAGCCTATTTCCCTAGTTAGAAGGTACCTGGAAGGTCATTGTCTGCCAAGGGGACAGCTTCACCTGATTCAGGGAGCCAGGATAGTAGCCAGGAGGCCAGAGACTTTCAAAACATTCAAGAGTATAGCAAAGCCTACTGCCCAGGCTCCAAGGACAATTCCCAGAATCCCATGTTAACAGAACTTGAAGATCAAAGTAGCTTTCAAAGATGCTGAGATGAGTTCACAATGGAAGCATCACATAGGCCCTCCCAACAGCATTCAACCTTTTCCTCCGAATTTAAGGTAACCAGTTCATCCCGGCTGCCTGAGTCTCTGCCTGTATCAGCATTTGAAGTTCCACACCTTGGGAAACCTCTCTGTCCTAGGCAAACTGGAATGGTTGGTCATCCTACAAATGATAGACACACCCAATCTAGATTGCCCTGACAATCCAACTGATGGATCTCAAAGAAGGAAAAGTTAGAGAGCTTGGAGAGAGGGAACTTTGCCCCTCTCTTAATAATGAAGTTTTGTAACAAAACTCACTAAAGGCAGAATAGAATAGTTCCTACAAACATTGGATTTTCTTAGAATCAGGAGATTCTCCGATCACCGATGTTACAGCACCGAAGCTGTCCAAAACGGTAGCCACTACCTACATAAGACTACCGAACACTTGAAGTGCGCAATTTCAAATTGTGATATGCTGGGGGGAAAATCAAATGTAAAACAACAGCCTGATTCAAAGGCTTACTACAAAAAAATAAGATAAAATGTAAAGTCTTTCATTAATATGCTTTATATGGATTACTCGTTGAAATGATAATATTCTGGATATATTGAATTAAGTTAAATATACTATTAAAATTAATTTTATCAGTTTTTTCTACTTCTTTTAATGTGGCTATTAAAATTTTTTATCTTTTTTTTTTATTTATTTAAATTCAAGTTAGTGAACGTACAGCGTAGTCTTGGCTTCAGGAGTAGAACCCAGTGATTCATCTCTTACATACGGTACCCAGTGCTCATTCCAACAAGTGTCCTCCTTAATGCCCATCACCCATTTAACCCATCGCCCCCCCCTTAAATTTTTAATTACATGTATGGCTTACATTATATTTCTGTTGGACAGTGTGCTTCTAGAAAGATAATTCTGGGGAGAATGTCTCTATTAAGAAGGATTCTTTTTGTGTACTATTGTTTACAAAACCACGTTAAACATTAATTAGTTGAAATTTTGGAAGACACGCAAAGGCCTTTGAGGAGATTTGCAATGGGAACTGCATTGCCTCGTAGGCGTTGCCGTGGAGCTGTTTAAGGCAGAAGCTCTGCCCAGAACACACTCATGCTTTCTTGTGACCAGTGATTCAGGCCAAGCCGCAGTGCATGTAAAAATAACACCAATGAGTTCATTGTTCTGAACGTATGGCCAGATGGACTGCTGGCTCTTTCCATATAGTCTGCATCTTTTATGACCAAGGTTACAAAACACATTTTTAAGAGCAGTAATGAATGCAATCCAAGTCTTTGTTTTTATTTTTGTTTTAACTTGAGTATTGAGCAATTTGGGGGCTCTCCAGAGATGATAACAATGCTGGTGCCTTATATTTGTATACATTTTTGTATTTCCCAGGTTCTTTACGGTTTTTCCTTTATTTCCACTTGAAGGCGACTAAAGATCCCCGCGAGGTGATCTGAGCTGTTGTTTTGTGCACCTTTGATTGTTGGGAACGATCACACGTCGTCTTAACTCCATTTGGCGTTCTGTTGGCTACACCCAGTGTTGTGTTGGAGCCAGAATCTACCCACTCATGGAAGCTGGTCAGGCACGTCTCTGCACAGCCCAGTGCTCCCATCCTGGTGACAGCTTCAAAGCAGCCACGGTGTGAGAATTTATATCCCGGTCACAGGCAAATGCTACAGCCCAGATTCATTTATTTTGGGGCTGGTTTTGTTCTGGAAAGCCAGTTATTAAACATTTGCTAGCACACCGCTAGGTATTCCTCCGAGAATGAGAGCACTTCGGGATTGGAAGACAAGTTTTAGAAAACTTGAGCGGATACACAAGTTCTCAGAGATCGAGAACGGAGTTCGATAGAGATAAGATTGTTTTCAGGTGAAGAGGGTCATGCTACCTACAGTGAGTAAGTACACTGTAAGAAAATGCTGTGGCTGCTTCTTTCCCCAGATGAGGCAAAGCCAAACTCCTGTAAACTTGAGCCTACGCTCCCCATGAAAAGATAGAAATCGCCTTCCCGGTTCCAGCACAGTTGTTGGCTTCTGGCTTTCTTTCTTTCGTTCTTTTTTAATGTTTGTTTATTTTTGAGACAGACAGAGTGTGAGCGAGGGAGGGGCAGAGAGAGAGGGAGACAGCCGAAGCAGGCTCCAGGCTCTGAGCTGTGAGCACAGAGCTCGACGCGGGGCTCGAACTCACAGACCCTGAGATCATGACCTGAGCCGAAGTCGGACGCTCAACCCACCGAGCCACCCAGGTGCCCCCGGCTTCTGGCTTTCTGCTGTTTTGTCTCTCCCTCCCCAGCCTCCTTTCTCTTCCTCTTCCTGTTTATCCTTTTCTGCCTTTGTGTGTGTCTTCTTAGGGAGGAAGAATACATTTCTGAGTTCTTAGCTGAGACCCTTGCAGTAAAAAACACATTAACAAGAGAGAAACAGACAGCAGCTTATTAACACACGTATTTCATACATACATGGAAGATACCCAGGGAAAAATGAGTAACTCCCTGAGGTGCCTCAGAAGTCAGGATTAAATACCTTCGTACTAGAAAAAGGGGACGAGGGCGGGAGGCCTCTTAGGGGAGAGGAAATGATTTTTAGGAACGATGAACAGGCCCTTAGAAGAAATGGGAGACAGGACCGTTTGTAGCGAAGTCTGGGTGTGGTGTCGGCTTCTGGTCTCCTCTCCTGTGACAAGAGTCAGTCTTTGCTGGTTGATGAAACTCCCCGGATGGGAATTTCCAACAGTTGGGCTCCCTTTGGAGGAGGTATTTTGAGGCAGACAGGAGGCATTCAGAGAAAATCCTCATTTGCTGGTGTTCAGGGGCCTGCCACTCAAAATCCTCAATATCCCCAAGCAGCGTATTTTGGGGCAGCACGTCCAGAACTCCTCTCGTCATGCCTGGGGCGTGGGGTGGGGGGGACACGCTGCCCCCCTTCAGTGTCTGTCACACGCACACAAATACACCACTATGTAACTACGTAGGTTACTGCGGGATAGATAGCAGTTCAGGAAACCAGATAATACCTGTTCATCCAAAGGAAGCTGGGACAGAACGCTTCATTTTCTTCAGTGGAGAAGCAATCAGGCACCAGATTCACTGGCTAGGGAGAGATCTTTGAAAGTGGAAACGAGAGGAGACACGAGTTGTACAAAACTATATACACCTAAAATGAAATCACTCCAATCATGTGTGATTGCCTCCTATCAAATCAAGCCCAATTTTTTCTGTTACTTCATTGTTCCCCAACAAGAGAGCCAGATTAGATGATCACATATGAATTACAGATTGGGCTTGCTAACTAAAATTTGTCCTTGACACGCGAAACAAGCTGCTTGGAAGACAAACTATTCTAAATGCACACCTCTGGGCAGTCATTTTGCTTTAATGTGTCTCCTTCCCCACGCATCAGTGAAATGAGCAAAGTGCTTACGGGATGGTTCTAACTCTGAATTTTGGTTAATTCTCAAGTTCACATATTCACCTGGAAATCAGTTGGTGCCAAAAAAAAAAAAAAAAAAAAAAAAAAAAAGCCAAGAACCAGAGGTCTCAAACTGTATGCCATCAGTCCATAAAAGTATGGCCAGATGTTGTTTTTATTAGGATGCCGTTATATATATGTTATTTTTTTAAGTAAACATTGAAGGATTAGGAAACTTTTAAAAAACGTTTATTTATTTTTGAGAGAGAGAGTGCGTACGCACAGGGGAGGGACAGAGAGAGAGAGAGAAGCAGGCTCTGTGCTAACAGTGCAGATCTCACGAAATGTGAGATCATGACCTGAGCCGAAATCAAGAATCTGATGCTTAACCGACTGAGCCACCCAGACGCCCCAGAAACTGGACTACTTTCTAACACCGTACACAGAATAAACTCAAAATGAATCCAAGGCCTAAACGTGAGACTTGAAACCATAAAAATCCTGAAAGAGGGCATAAGCAGTGATTTCAACGACTTCGGCCATAGCAACATTTTTCTAGTTGTGTCTCCTTTGGCAAGGAAAACAAAAGCAAAAATAAACTATTTGGACTACACCAAAAAAAAAAAAAAAAAAAAAAGCTTTTACATAGAGAAGGAAACAATCAATAAAACAAAAGCCTCCTGAATGGGAGAAGATATTTGCAAATGATATATCCAATAAGGGGTTAATATCCAAACTATATGAAGAACTTACACAATTCAACACAAAAAAGCCAAAGAATCCAATTAAAAAATGGGCAGAGGAACAGAACAGACATTTTTCCAAAGAAGACCTACAGATGGCCAACAGGTATATGAAAAGATGCTAAACATCACTAATTATCAGGGAAATGCAAATCAAAACCACAATGAAATTAGCACGCCACTTAGAATTGCCAAAACTAAAATGACAAGAAATAATAAGTGTTGGCATGGATGTGGAGAAAATGGAACCCTTGTGCACTGTTGATGGGAATGTAAATTGGTACAGCCACTGTGGAAAACAGTATGGTTGTTCCTCAAAAAATTAAAAATAGAAATACCAGAGCACCTGGGTGGCTCAGATAAGTATCCAACTTCGACTCAGGTCATGATCTCATGGTTTGTGAGTTCGAGCCCTGCATCAGGCTCTGTGCTGATGGCTCAGAGCCGGGAACCTGCTTCAGGGTCTGTGTCTCCCTCTCTCTCTCTGCCCCTCCCCCCGCTCATGCTCTGTCTCTGTCTTTCTCTCAAAAAGAAATAAGTGTTGAAAAAAATTAAAAATAGAAATGACATATGATCCAATAATTCCACTAAAATTTCACTGGGTATTTACCCAAAGAAAATGAAAATACTAATTTGAAAAGATAGTGCACCCCTATGTTTATTGCAACACTATTTACCATTGCCAAGATACGGAAGCAACCCAAGTGTCCATCAATAGACAAATGGATAAGGAAAATGTGGTATGTGTGTGCACGCACACACACACACACACACACACACACACACACACACGGGAATATTACACAGCCATAAAAAAGGATGAGATCGTGCTATTTGAGACAAAATGGGTGGACCTAGAGGGTAGTATGCTACATGAAATAAGTCAGACTGAGAAAGACAAATACTATTTGATTTCACTCCTAAGCAGAATCTAAAAAACGAGGGACGCCTGGGTGGCTCTGTCGGTGAAGCATCCGACGTTGCCTCAGGTCATGATCTTGCAGTTCATGTGTTCGAGCCCCGCATTGGCTCTGCACAGACAGTGTGGAACCTGCTTGGGGTTCTCTCTCCCTCTCTCTGTCCCTCCCCCATTTGTGCTCTCTCTCTCTCTCAAAATATATAAACTATAAAAATTAAATTAAAAAATTTTTGAAAAGAATAAACAAACATGGGGCAGAATCAGACCTATAAATACAGAGAACACCACCAATGGTTGCCAGAGGGGAGAGAGGGAGGGGTTGAGCAAAACGGGTGAAGGGGAGAGGGGGACACAGGCTTCCAGTCATGGAATGAGTAAGTCACAGCAATAGAAGGCACAGCATAGGGAGTACAGTCAATGATATTGTAACAGGGGTGTATCAGGGCAGAGGGTAGCTACACGGTGGTGAACACAGCTTAGTGTATAAACGTGTCAAATCACTAAGTTGTACATCTGAAACTAGTGTGACATTGTGTGTCAACTATACTCGAAAGAGAAAAAAAAAAAACCATATGCTCAATGATGGCAAAAGAAAACAATTTCTCAAGGCAGAGACAATTTTCTTATTGATCTGTCACTCCGAAATCGCATCAGTGCTTGCTGTATGACTTACAAAGTGAGCTTGACTCGGGTCGTCTTCATTTCCCTCTGCCTCTTCCCCAAGGAGCAGAAACTCTAGCCCCTTGAAGGACTAAGGGCCTCCCTGGGTGATCATGGACGGGGCCACGTAACTCCAGCTGAAACTACCTCTCTGGCCGCTCCCTAAGGCCCTGGCTGGTTGAATCAGTCCCAACTGGTAACAAACCTAGAAAATAGCTCCAAAAGTCATGGGTCTTTCCTTTAGGGTCTTCAGTTTGGATGACCACCCACTCAAGTGGCTTCCTGGGCTCTTCCTCGGTTGCGTTTTAGTCTCTCTCTTGCTATAGTTCTGCCTTTATCCCTTCTTCCCCCTAAAAACTTTCTTAACTCTCGCCTTCCTTTTGTTTGCGTTATTTAGTCTCTTTGCGCATAGTTTCTGGTCCAGTGCAAACACTCATCCCCCGGGGTGCCTGGGTGGCTCAGTCAATTAACCATCCAACCCTTGATTTCGGCTCAGGTCATGATCTGACGGTTGTGAGCTCAAGCCCTGCATCGGGCTCCGTGCTGAGTGGTGGAGCCCGCTTACGATTCTCTCTCTCTGGGGGCACCTGGGTGTCTCCGTCGGTTGAGCATCTGACTTTGGTTCAGGTCATGGTCTCTCAGATCCTGAGTTCCAGCCTGACATCGGGCTCACTGCCGTCAGCTCGGAGCCCACTTCGGATCCTCTGTCCCCCTGCCTCTCTGCCCCTCCCTGCTTGTGCGCGTGCACCCTCTCTCACAAAAATAAGTAAACCTAAAAAAAAATTCTCTCTCTCCCTCTGCCCCTCCCCTGCTCACGCGTGTGCGCACACATGCATGCTCTTTCTCTCTTAAAAAAAAAAAAAAAAAAAAACCACCCCAAATGAACATTCATTCATCCAGTAGTTTACGTACCAAGTATTCAGCACCCCCTATGTGCTGAGAAAAAGAACCAAAAGCAGACGTGGTCCCTACTTTCATGGAATTCATAACTTCACGAGGGACTCAAGCCTAATCAAATAAACATGTAAATAAGCATATGGTTGCAAACCTATGAAAGCATGTAACTAAGGAAGCTGACCTAGACCAGAGATTGGGCTAGGCTCGCTTGAGAAAAGACCATGCGTGTCGAGCTACGAAGGGTAACGAGGCACTAGGGGAAGCGAAAGGGCAGGGGGTGCCAGGCTAAGGGAAAACTGCGTTTTTAAGGCCCTGCAACGGGCAGGAGAAAAGCATGACTAAGGAATAGACCGGTCTGTGTGGTAAGAACCCAGAGAGCAGGACAGTGAGGAAATCGGGGCCAGGCGCCACTGGGTCTCATCGTGATGGTAAGAATGAACACAAACGAGAAATCTCAAATGCATCACAAAAGGGAGTCCACCCATAACACACATATTATTACTGAGCAGCACTACTCACTTCAAAAGGAAAAGTTACTAGAGAATAGAAATGCCTATTATGTGTTTTTTCCTATGGAATTACGACAGATTTGCTTCCCTCTTGTGTGAAGGGAGATTCTAGAAAATTATTGTCTAGCTTGCTCTGAAAGTATCCTGGCTAGTTCTAGTGTTAGTTTGAAATGCTCGGGGTAAAAAGGTTTCAGACCCACTCACCACCCCCTGTAAGAGTCAAATTGAGCTGAGCAGGCTGCAAAATTATAGGCCCTAGCAGAGTGAAGACTCCATTCTAATTGCCTATTGATCAAAGAAGAGAAAGAGAATAAAAATAAGTGAGTTATTAGCATCTTGGCTAAAATAGTTTCTTTTCCTGATTGGAAGGTAATTATAACAAGACGAGTGGGGAGGAAATTCTGGCTGAAAAATTGATTATGTTAAAGAATATTTTAATTTCATGGCCTCTGCCAATTCTTTGCGCTGCTGGGGGTTAGCATTTGGCTATTTTATTTATGGCAACGTCTAGCTATGCAAAGCACGCCCCTAGATCTTGCATGTGGGGAGCAAAGCTGTTGTGATTAATAACGTAAAAGGGCAGGAAAAATCCTTGTGGATTAGATTGCCTTCAGGAAAACGCTTTTCTTCCTTAAAGTGTATCTGAAGTACATTGTCTACATTAAACCTTGCTCATCCTTGGAAGACACGTTTTTGTTCAACAACTCTTTTTACCTCATTCAAGCCGAGGGTGTCAAATGAATTCCAAAGTCCATCCATTCCAGACTGTTCCTACACCCTCCTGTGGTGTTATTTAAACTGAGAGCGTCAAACTTGAGGAGACCATCGGAGATTAGCATATTTTATCTATGGTTACCCAGGTGGGAACTGGTGATGCGTCGTACGATTAAACCAAACCATATGGATAGGGGAAGGGATTACGTTGGAAGTAGGGCTGATGGAGATTCGTACAGTAAGTGAGGCTCTGAGGACGGAAGGAGAAGGCAGTTCTCATCTAAAGGTTCGACTGGCAAAGGATTGGTTTCCAAGCTCACAGAGTCGTTGGCAGCCTTCCGTTCCTTGTGGGTTGCGGGACTGAGGGCCTCGGTGTGTTGTGGGCCGTGAGCTGAAGGGCTGCCCTCCGCTCCTCACTGTGTGGTCCTCTCCATGTGACAGCATCCAAGACGGCACCTCGCTTTTTCAAAGCCAGCGAGGGAGAGTCTCCTAGCAAGACCCAGCAAAGTCTTCTGGAACACAGTGATGTATGTATAATCGCATACATCCTGTCGCCCTTTGCCATATTCTATCGCTTGGAATCAAGCCACATGTCTTACCTACCCTCAAGGAGAGAGGATTATATAAGGATGTGAATACCAGGGGCAGGGGATCAAGCGGCCCACCCTAGACTCTGTCTGGCTCAGGTGGAAAAGTTTGAGAAACAAAACCTTAAGCTATTAATATCTTAGCTGTAATAATTTATCAGCCAAGAAACAGATTAAGTGCTGGCTATATGTGCAGAGTACAAAAAGGCAGGAGTAAAGACTGTTTCCTTTCATGGATAAAGGCACAACCTATGTATAGGGGACCAGTTAACACTAGGCCAACTTAAATAATAATTGTGTGCATCTGAATTCTTTTTGTTGAAAACGTAAGAGCCCTGGAAATAGAAGGGCCCTGGGCAATACAAACATGAGGGAAGGACAGAAGCTATAGGAAGAGTGCAGAATTTGGTTGGAAAATGAGAAAACAAAGAGGAGATACTCAGACTCATGTCTCACCTGAAAACATAAGCATCCTGTTCTATCTCTAACTTTTATTATGATTTTTTGAATTCTTTTAATGTTTATTTATTTTTAAGAGAGAGACAGAGTATGAGCAGGGCAGTGGCAGAGAGAGGGGGAGACAAGGAATCCAAAGCAGACTCCAGGCTCTGAGCTGTCAGCACGGAGCCCGACGCGGGGCTCGAACGGACAAATTGCGAGATCGTGACCTGAGCCGAAGTCGGACGCTCAACCGGCTGAGCCACCCAGGCGCCCCATTATTATTATTTTTCAAGTTAATTCATTTATTTTGAGAGAGAGAGTGTTTGTGTGTGTACAAGTAAGGGAGGGGCAGAGAGTGAGGAAGAGAGAGAGAGAATCCCAAGCACACCCCACACTATCCGCTCGGAGCCCAATACGGGGCTTGAACCCGTGAATCGTGAGACCAGAGCTAAAATCAAGAGTCAGACGCGTAACCGACTGAGCCACCCAGGCGCCCCCCACCCCCATCTCTAAGTTTTAGATCCATGTCATTCCCTTGCCCGGATTTTTTGGTCAGACTTCCGGGTTCTGATGCGGTATTGTTCGTCCGTGAGGTGATGTTGCATCGTAGCCGATTACGTGGACTCTGTTGCCTACTGCTTGGCTCTGATCTCCCGTTCCGTCCCTTATCAGTTGGGTAAACTGTTCACACTGTCTGAATGCTTACCGACTATATGATAGGATCCTAATAACACCCACGTGGCAGAGCTGATGAAATAAAGCGAGTTGGGACATGGAAAGTGCTTAGAACCGTGCCCACACACGGTAGGTGCGTCATAAACAGTAGCTACTGCTATGGTTCTCCGAACCAGTATTGACCGGGCGTCTGTGACGTGTGCCATTAGACCGTCTCTTCCACCAACCCATTTGTTCTAGGACCGCTTGCAAATTTCGTCATGTGTTTCCATATGTGACAGTGTCATGGCGATGGCCTCCGTAATGTAGCACTCGGCCGTCCCGAACACTTTCTCTTGTTAAAGCAAAAACAAAAACCTGACTCAGCAGGTCATAGAGGTCTATATTGATCTCAAATCACTGCAATTCATTGCAACAGCACTTAATGGAGGTGGTTCAACCAATTAACCCCACCCCACCCCTGCTCCCCGAGTTCAGGGGGGAGAAGTCAGATCTCCAGTCCTTCCTTTGTCGCGAAGAGGCAGTTCGCATCCTCACGATGTCTGACCTGTGATGTGAAATCTCGCTCATCCGTCGCGGTAGCTGCCCTCTCTGCGCCGTGACTGTGAGATTCAACCACGTATTTTATCCTTCGCTGTCTGTCTCCCTCAGAAGGTCAAACTAGAGTGGTCCGCAGTCCGCCCAGAGTCTTGTTGAAGCTCAGGTTCTGATTCCGTAGGTCTGGGGGTGGGGCCCGAGATGTTGCATTTCTGACGAGCTCCCAGGTGACGTCCATGCTGCAGGTCAGAGGACCACACTGTGAATAGAAAGGATTTTTTTTTTCAAGTTTATTTATTTTGAGAGAGATTGAGAGTGAGCAGGGCAGGGGCAGAGAGAGGAGGAGAAAGGAGGAGAATCCCAAGCAGGCCCCGCACCGCCAGCAGAGAGCCCAATGTGGGGCTCAAACCCACAAACCGTGAGATCACGAGCCGAAACCAAGAGTTGGACACTTAACCGACTGAGCCACCCAGGCACCCCGAGTAGAAAGGATTTAAAGGACAGATGCCAAAAACAGTTGCAAAACCAACTGAAATGAGCCTCTTGAGAGATTCCAAACCGCTCTCCGCTGTGAAGTCTGCACTCAACGCTGAAATTCAATCCTGGCTGCTCTGTGAGCACCACCTGTCATAATGTTGCCTAAACAGAGGTGTCCTATGGGTGATGGGCCCGAGGACAGGGTGTTTGGTTTAATGTCTGATCAGCCTTTTAAAAGCAAAAGCTGTCTTCAAGCCGAAGAGAATTTACCTCATGTTTCTGGCTGTAGAAATTGGGTTTGGGTGGGGGAAGGGAGATAGGGAGAAATAACATTGATCTTCTATTTATGCTCAAAAGAGAATATGCATCCTGTCCCCCATCTCTGATCTTGAGACTGTGTTTCCTGAGGGCATGCGGTTTTTCATCTTCTGCCAAGAGCCACAAATGACCACCGATGGACCCAGGGATGACTTTGCCTGAGCTGTGATCTTTCAGAGCCCGTATTAAGTGGTTGAAAAAAAAATGCCCTATGAAATCATTGGGTTGAGCAATTTGGAAGGCAATTCCCGAAAACGGGAAAGAGCTCATGAGTAGGGCATAGACACGACCGACCATAGCCCCATCTCAATATGATTTGAGAAGAAAGGAGAATCTAGTGGTCTCTTTAGACTTCTGTGTCACAAGCTTAGGTGCACGTCCCAATCACTGGGAACTCTAAAAACACTGATGCCGGTGTCCTACCCCAAGGGTCTGATAGAATGGCCTAGGGTGGGCCCTGGTGGCTCTCACGTGTAGCCAAGGCTGGCAATCACTGTTGTAGACCAGTGAGTCTCAGAACTGAGCATCCAAATCGCCTGGAAGTCTCCCTAAAGCAGATTCCTACATCCTAGGTTCAATAGGTTTTGAATCTGGGGGGGCGGGGGGAGGGTCTGGAGCTGACGGCGAAAAAAAAATTCTTGAAGACGTCTTTGGTGCAAAAAAAAAAAGGTGATTTTATTAAAGCACGGGGACAGGATCCACGGGCAGGAAGAGCGGCACAGCGAGTGTAGGGGGTGACTGTTTTATGTCGGGGGTGCGGGGGTGGGGGTGGGCAGATAAAGTCAAGAGAGAGTTTCCAAAGAGACTCTCGTATGCTAAAGACTTACTGGAGGCCTAGTTATCGTCAACCTAAGGTTGTTTTTTCCCTCTAGCAAAGCATTAAAGACAGTTGGGAGTTCCTGGAGAAACGTGCGACTCTGTATTTGCCTCCAGTATTTGTCAATGGGCCGCAGGTTATAAAGAAATGAAATTTCATCTACATTTTCTTCCTGCCTTTGTTCCCCACACCACTTTGGAGGGGGAGGGGGATGTTAGGGCTCCAGGAAGCGGAGTCTACGGGCTTCTGGGGATTAAGCTATTGATACGATGGCCTTTTTCTTCTACATCACGAAGACGTTCGCAAACGGATGGAGACTCGTGTCCTGCACGACTGTGATCTCTCTCAGTCAACCATGTCTGGTTTCCTTCTCTTAGCTTGCGGGCAGCCAGGAGTGCCCGAGGAATGTCACACGCATCCCACCTGGAGCGGGGGTTGGGGGCGCAGGGTGTTAGCTTGTGCTTGCCCTCAGCTCGCCTGGGCCTCCCTCATCAGGAGCAGGGGGCAGGCCCGCAGAGACTCAGCAAGGAGCAGTGGGTGGGGGCTGTTTTAAAGAGGGCAGATGGGGAGGTATGGCAACATGCGGAGCCTTTCTTTTTTGGTAGCTGTGCCTGGTTGTAAGGGAGCCCACTGGTCCATCAGGGCCTGTGGCTATTTCGGGGGGGGGAGGGGTCGCCGGATGGGCCGGCCTATACTCAGCCAGGCGGCCTGTGTGGCCCATTCCGCGCTCCATTCATTGCTCAAGCCTGTTGGTCTCAAATCGGCCTCTACGATAAGTAACCAGGTGCTGCTGCTGCTGCTGCTGGGGAGGGTCTTACGCCGAACTTGAGAACTTCTAGATCAGGGCCAGTCAATTATGGCCTTGATGTCAAGCCCTCCCCTCCCCCTGTTTCTGTAAGCACGGGTTTATTGGAACACAGCCTCGCCCATTTGTAAGTACGTAATGCCGAGGGCAGAGTCCTTGCAACAAAGACCCTTTGGCGGGTAAGTCCTAAAACATTTACTATCTTGTCTTTTACAGAGTTTGCCAGCCCCTGCTGCTCTAGGTGCAAAGGTTTTCAACAGGGAAACTACGTTATCTGTCTTAACATTTTCACTCTACAGAGAGAAGAGTCACAGGAAGTGTTGGTAGCCATGGGGACACAGAACGGAAGTGGGGAGGGACGGGGTCCAGGGAAAGGGATCGTGAGGGCATTTCACAATTCCCCAAACTTGAGCATCACCTTGTCCCTTTAAAGAAACTCACGATGGGGGGTGGGAGTGCGGCTGGGTGGCTCAGTCGGTTGTGTCCGACTTCGGCTTAGGTCTTGATCTCACGGGTGGTGGGTTCGAGCCCCACGTCGGGCTTGTGCTGACAGCTCGGAGCCTGGAGCCTGCTTCGGATTCTGTCTCCCTCCCCTCATCTCCTCCCCTGCTCACACTCTTTCTTTCAAAATAAATAAAGATAAAAAAAGAAAAAGAAAGAAAGAAACTCACGATGGGGGGCCGGGGGAGGCGGGGGCACCTGAGTGGCTCAGTCAGTTAAGCGTCTGACTCAGGTCATGATCTCACAGCTCGTGGCACGGACAGTGGGGACTGAGGTTTTATTAAATGGTCATCCATGGTGTTTCCCTAGCCACAGCTAGCCCCTCAAGGTCCTGGAAGCCTTGCTCCCCAAATTCCTTAGAGACTTACTCTATCCCTGACCCCCTCCCAAGCTGAAGGTATGTAATGAGTTACCCGTCACAACCCCAGTGCAGCTCTTTCTGCCCCCAGGTCCTGTCCCCGTGCTTTAATAAAATCATCTTTTTTGCACCAAAGACGTCTTCAAGAATTCTTTCTTGGCCGTCGGCTCCGGACCATCCCACCAGCACCCCAAAACTTCACCAAAAACCTCAGCATCTCACTTTGTTCTCCGAGTGGATTCAGCACCAAGTTAAGCTCCTGAACATCACAGTTTATAGGAAAATGTAAACGCATGCTATGACCTCTTGAACGCTTTGGTTAATCCAAACAACCGGAAGCGGAAGGAAGGCATGAGGTAGAGTAGTGTCTCAAATGTTAGGGTGACAGCGTCCAGGGGAGGGTTTGTGAGGACACAGTCTGCTGGCCTCCACCTAGCGCTCCGGATTCGGTAGGTCTGGGCTGGAGCCTGATGATTTCCATTTGTCGCAAGTTCCCAGGTGCTGCTGGGGCTGGTCCAGGGACCTCACTCCCAGAACTGCCCAGTTGAAGTATTATCTTGAGTCTCTCACGTACGAAATGGACTTTCCTATGAGCTCTGGGTGTCTAACAAGAGGGGTATGAATGGGGATGCGGGGAGTCTAATGAAGACCTGGGCTTTCTCAAAAGCCTTTGGCAAAGTGTGGGTGCAGAAACGAAAGGCCGAGGTGTTACTCTGGGACTTGAACCCCAGGGAAACCCCAGCTGCAAAAGCCTAGGTTCCTTCTTATGGGTACCAGATTGAAAGAGCTGCCAGCGGGGGATGGGGGGGGGGCAAATTCTTTTCTTCCCTGGGAAGCTGTAATTAGCAATGACTTGACGTTGTTCAGAAGCTCCAGCTGGTTTGAGTAGCTGTTTTAGGTATCAAAACTGTTGGTGAAGCAGGGGAAGTTAAGAGGAACAAGCCTCGAGAGGCCTCCCGCTCGGTGGCAATGGGAAATCGAAGACGTTCTGGAAGCAGAAAGCGGAAGTGTACATCAATCGACATTGACAGGAGAAGGGTCCAGCCCAAGTGGGGTCCTTCATTAGCTCCTGTGTTGCCTGTTGTCTGATTGCTCTCCTTCCTTAGAACCTGCTGCTCTGACGTCGCTCAGTGTGGTTCACAAGTTTCCTCTCTCCGTGTCTCTGGGCTCAGCTCTCCTTTGCGTTCCCGTCATTTTCCGGCGTGCTCTTGGCGGCCGCAAGCTTTCCCAGGTTTATACCTTTCCAGCTCAACGACCTCAACCAGAAAGGGCTTCTCTTTCCCCATCGTTGAAACCTGAGTCCGGGAATTGGCATTGGTCTGTGCCTTTCCCCGGATCATTCACTCCCATGGATGGAACCTTCTGGGATTGTCCCTGGTTGCTTGGGATGGTCTCAACCCTACCCAAACCCCTCAGACTGGCGTGGCAAAGGCACGGTCCCCAGAAGACAACCAGGGGAAGGGAAGCAAGGAAGGACCTCGGCAGAGGTCCACTTCAAGCTCCCCTCACTGGGGAAGGGGACACACCTGCTCTCTTGGGATTCAGGAGCACAGTATCTTATGCTAGCCTTCCTTTTTAGAATCCTCAGGTTTTGCAGAAGGTTTCGGATGGCGACAGAATGACAAAGCTTGACCGTTTCTGTTACTAGCAGAGAGCTAAGAACACGGTCTCGGAGCCACATAATGGTGCCACAACGTAAGATATTTTGATGGAATTGATTGGATGTGTTTTACGAGGAAACCTGAGAAGCAGGGAAACCATTTAAGGGACTCTCGAGACAGGGCAGAAGGAGAGCGACGTGAACAAGGGCTCTGAAGCTGATGGGGGAAATGTACTCGGTAGGCAATGTCTTCACTCTAGGAAGTTGGTAGACCCATTAGGGACAGATGGGAGCTCCGTGTATTCACTGCCCTGGGCTGGAGTTCATGGGCTGCACGTCTAGATCTTGCTGGCTTGGCCAGGAGAGCCACCCCTGGACCAGGTTCTGTTCCTCAGCCTGCCATGCACTGGTACTCCCTGACACCCCCAAACTCCCATCCCCTCTTCCTGTTTCTTGGCCTACACTCAGCCTGGATCACCAGTTTGGCCTTCTGTTCCACTTCTGCCCTGCAGAGATGTTTACCTTACTCTGAGCATGGTTTGTAAATTTTTAAAAGATTTATTTAATTCTGAGAGAGAGGTAAAGAGAGAGTGCAAGCAGGGGAGGGGCAGAGAGAGAGAGGGAGACAGAGGATCCCAAGCAGGCTCTGTGCCGACCACAGAGAGCCCGAGGCGGGGCTTGAACTCATGAAATGTGAGATCCTGACCTGAACCGAAGTCTGATGGTCAACCCAGGCGCCCGCCACTTGCTTACCTTAAAAATTGTCCCTCGGGCGCCTGGCTGTCTCAGTCAGTTAAGCACCGACTTTGGCTCAGGTAATGATCTCATAGTTTATCGGTTCGGGCCCCACGTTGGGCTCTGTGCTGACGGCTCGGAGCCTGGAGCCTGCTTCGGATTCAGTGTCTCCCTCTCTCTCTGCCCCTCCTCTGCTCATGCTCTGTCTCTCAAAAATAAATAAACGTTGGGGCGCCTGGGTGGCTCAGTCAGTTAAGCGTCCGACTTCAGCTCAGGTCACGATCTCGCGGTCCGCGAGTTCGAGCCCCGCGTCGGGCTCTGGGCTGACGGCTCGGAGCCTGGAGCCTGCTTCCGATTCTGTGTCTTCCTCTCTCTCTGCCCCTCCCCCGTTCATGCTCTGTCTCTCTCTGTCCCAAAAATAAATAAACGTTAAATAAATAAATAAATAAATGTTAAAAACTTAAAAAAAAAAATTGTCCCAAGCATGTCAAGCATGTTCCAGTCCCGGGTGTCCACTGATGCTTCTTCCTTTCAATAGTAAAGGAACAAGCAGAAAAATGATTTACAATTTACTTTATAAAAAATGCAGTTGTACAACTAATTTTGCACATGTAAGTTTAAAAAAAAAATACTCTGATTAGAAGCAGAGCTGCAACAGGTGATGGTCATTTTCAAAGCGTCCTCTACGAATTGTGAATAACTGTGCTGATAATGTAACAAGAAGGATGGGGAGAATTCGACTCCGAATACAAAAAGCTTAATGCTTTTCATTAGTAGAGGAATGAAACCAGCCTAGGGTGTCCTGGGAGGGCAGTGTCCCCCTGGCTTTGTGACTTTTATCATCACTCGGTAGTGGGCCTCACTGTGCGATTTTCAAGTGTCCGCTGAAAGGGGCAGGGTCCTAGATCTGCCCGTAGTGCACAACTCCTGTCCTGTCATCTCCCCGTGAGAGCCTTTGGCTTTTGCCGTCTGGTTCCACAAGACGCCTGCGTGGGTGAACCTAAATGGAGGAAAAAACTGGATAGGTTATATCGTGGGTGTACTTTTGCAAATGTGGTATTTCAACAGCCTGGAGAATTACCGAAGCAGAAGAGATGATTCTGCAGGCAAATTTAATTACTTTTAAAGAACAAGCCAATTCCAAATTCTGGGTCTCAGATGAGGTTCTTATTTGACTTTCTCCGGTATTTAAACAGGTTACTTTCCCCTGGAAATCTTAGCTTAGGGGAAAGAATTAGCTGATTTCGGGTTTCTCTGAGTGTTTTTTAAATTATAGAGGCACTAACAGCTTACAAAAATTATTCAAAACAGTGGTTTAGAAATTATAAAATGCAAGCCTTCAGCTTGTGGAATTCATCCTTCATCTCACTTTCTAGGGTAGCTTGTTAAAAGAGCTTTCAGTCCATTTTCTGTGAATTCATCTATATCTATAATTATATCTACAGCTGTGGGAATGCTTCTCAACCGGATGTGATTTTGCCCCCCCCCCCCAGACACTTGAGAATGTCTGGAGACAGTTTTGGCTGTCACAATGAGGAGGGACTACTGGCATCCAGTGGGTGGAGGCCAGGGATGCTGCTAAACATCTCACAATGCACAGGACAGCCCCCACCACAATAGGGCAAGATGTCAAGAGTGTCATTATTGAGCAACCCTAATCTAAATGTTTTCTGCATACAGGGAAACTTGAGAGAGGAAGATGATGGAAGAGTAGGAGGACTTAGGTTCGTCTCATCCTATGAACACATCCAGAGAACTATCAAATCATCCTAAATACCTCAGAAACCAACCTGAAGGCTGATGGAACAAATTCCACAACTAAAGGGAGAGAAGAGGCCTCATCAAAGAAGGTAGGAAGTGTGGAGATGTGGTTTAGGGGAGAAATGGATCACAGGTGCTGCAGAGGGGAGGGGGCCGTGGTCATAGAGAAGGGTGAGAGAAATGGGGGGGGGGGGACACACAAAGAGAACATTTCCCCAAAGCCATTTGCTTAGAAAAGGAGGGGCTGAATTTTGTGAGTTCTTACAACCAGTGGGGCTTAAAGCCTAGAGTTTTAAAGGCCAGCAGGCTTGGCTGGGATAAAGTCCAGAGGGCACTATGCTGCTCCTGGAGAGAAGGCAGGCAAACAACCTGGGGGCAGACAGCATGGAAGCAGCAAACTGAAGAACTCCTGGGGCCCACAGAGGGAGATTAGTTGCTCTTCTCAGAGCATGCCCAGTACAGGCAGCATTCATGGAGATGGCTCTCTGGAAACAAAGGAGTTTACTAATCCCCTTTCCCTCCCCTGCCTCTCAGCATAAACTCAGAGCCACCTGTGGGAAGCAGCCCAGTGCTGGCCCTGGCTGCCTAACTTATCAAGCCCCATACCCCTGTGCTCTGGCAGGACTTCCCTTCTCAGTCAAGCTGGCCTCGGTTCCAGTGTGGGAGGCCCCTGCCCCAGAAGACCAGTGCAAACCCCTGCCCACACCATGGCTCCCAACCAGAGAGTCCTGCAGGGCCTCCGTTCTGGTGGAGTTGGTGTCAGGTCTCATTTCACAAGCAGACCAGAGCACACCTCGTCAAAACTCACCACATTCAGGCCAGGGACCAAACACTGCCCACGGCAGGCAAGGAGAGCACCTGCAGATGACTGGCCTGAAGGATGGAGCAGCCACAACACAACAGCAGGGCACACACAGCACAGCACACACTAGACACACTCCCTGAAATGCCTGAGCCTGGGCACTGCATGACCCCTTCTTCACAAGGCCATTACTCTCAGAAGCAGGAGATATAACTGAATTTTCTAACACAGAGAAGAAGACAGAGACTTAGAATGCCAAGATGGAGGATTTCATACCAAATTAAAGAACAGGGTGAGGCCACAGCCAGAATTCTAAGTGGAATAAATAGAAGGAACACGCTTGATGGAGCATTTAAAGCAACAATTGTAAGGATACTCGCTGGGCTTGAGAACAGAATAGAAGACATTGGTGAGACCCTTACCACAGAGATAAAAAAGTCAAAAAAAAGAATTAATCAGAGATGAAACATGCGATTACTGAGATTAGAAACGGGCTTGATGTAATGAGCAGCAGGCCAGCAGAAGTGGAGGAGTGAATTACTGACCTAGAAACAAAATAATGGAAAATACTGACGCTGAACCAAAGAAAGAAGAATTAGGCAATGCAAGAATAGACATAGGGAACTCAGCGACTCCACCAAATGTAATTGCATTCATATCATAGGAGTCCCAGAAGAAGAGAGAGAAAAGGGGGCAGAAAAGTTATCTCAAAAAATAATAGCAGAAAACTTCCCTAGTCTGGGGAAGAAAACAGACCTCTAAATCCTGGAGGCACAGAGAACTTCCAGCAAAGTCAACAAAAGCGGGATAACACCAAGACATATTATAATTAAATTTGCAAAAAATAGTAATAAAAAATCTTACAAGCAGCAAGACAAAAGAGGTCATTACCTTACAAGGGGAAATTCATAAGGCTAGCTGAAGATTTCTCAACAGAAACTTGGCACACCTGAAGGGAGTGGCAGGATATATTCAAAGTGCTGAATGGGAAAAATCTGAAGCCAAGAATACTCTATCCAGCAAGGCTATCATTCAGAATAGAAGGAGAGATAAAGAGTTTCCCAGACAAACAAAAACTAAAGGAGTTCATGGCCACTAAACCAGCCCTGCAAGAAATATTAAAGGAGACTCTTTGAGTGCAAAGGAGAGACCAAAAATGACAAAGACAAGAAAAAAAATCAGAGAAAATCTCCAGAAACAGCAACAAGACAAGTAATAAAATAGCAAGAAATACGTATCTATCACTAATTACTTGGAATGTAAATGGACTTAAATGCTCCAATGAAAAGACCGAGTGTCAGAATGGATTAAAAAAACAACAACAAGACCCATCTATATGCTGCCAACAAAAGATTCATTTTAGACCTAAAGACACCTGCAGATTGAAAGTGACACTCGCTCCCTCTCTCTCTCTCTCTTTCTCTCTCAAAAATAAATAAACATTTTAAATAATAATAAATAAATGAAACAAAGACTGTAACAAGAGACAAAGAAAGGCAGCTTATAGTCATAAAGGAGACAATCCTACAAGAAGATACAACAATTGTAAATATTTATGCACACAACTTGGAGGCACCCAAATATATAGAACAATAACAAACATAAAGGAACTAATTGATAATAACACAATAGTGGTAGAGGACTTTACCACCCCACTTACATCAATGGACAGATCATCTAAACAGAAAATCAACAAAGAAACCATGGCTTTGGGGGGGGGGGGGTGAAAGGGAGCAAGGGGCAGAGAGAGAGGGAGGGAAAAAGAGAGAGAAGTGGGGCTCACCTAAACCAGGGCTCGAGCTCACCCAAAGTAGGGCTCATGCTCATCTAATGTGGGGCTCGAATTCACGAACCGACCTACGAGATCATGACCAGAGCCAAAGTCCGATGTTTAACAACTGAGCCACCCAGGTGCCTGTGAAGCAACGGCCTTGAATGGCACAGTGGACCAGATGGACTTAACAGACAAATACAGAACATTCTATCCTAACACAGCAGAATACACATTCTTTTTAAGTGCCCATGGAACATTCTCCAGAATAGATCACATATTAGGTCACAAAACAGGCCTCAAACAAAGACAAAATGATTGAAATCATACCATGCACCTTTTCTGACCACAATGCTATGAAACTAAAAGTCGAACACAAGAAAAAATTTGGAAAGACCACAAAGACAGGCAAGTTAAACAATATGCTACTAAATAATCAATGGGTCAAGCATACAGGAAAACTTTAAGTAGGAAGGATGGTTCTAGAAAATAGCAATTCTGAGAATTACAGCACCACCATGTCTTAGAAGTTCACATGGGGACTCTACCCACTAAGGATCTAGAATTATTTTCTTTTTCTTTTAAAAGTCTTTAAACCAGTTTTTTTTTTACTTAAAAAAATTTTTTTGATGTTTATTTATTTATTTATTGAAAGAGAGAGAGAGTGAATGGGGGAGGGACAGAGAGAGAGGGAGACGCAGAATCTGAAGCAGGCTCCAGGCTCTGAGCTGTCAGCACAGAGCCTGATGCGGGACTCGAACCCACGAACGGTGAGATCATGACCTGAGCCGAAGTTGGACGCTCAACCCACAGAGCCACCCAGGCTCCCCTCTTCAAACCAGTTTTAGAGCAGGCATTGAAATACATTTATTCCCAATTCTACTTACTCGTTTTGGCAGAGAAGGTCACCTTGGGGATTCAGCCAGGTTGTCCCTAGACTGGGGAGAATCAGGACAACAGACCTTGGGTTTGGGGGCCCACAGCTGCTTGGATGAGTAACCCCCGGACACTCTGGGCAGGGGGTGCAACTGGGGACGGGGGGGCTCCTGGTTGGTACTAAGCAGGATATGCGCCGTTCTATATGGTAGAGAGCATAGGGAGCGAGATGGAGAAGAATCAAGTTTAAAGTCATTCAGGGGTATTTTGAAAATCTTGTTATATAAATAATATGTTTCATAATACACTTCTGTTTCAAAATATGTTTAATCGTTAATTAGCATTTTGTCACCAATAGGCATTTATTGGACACTTAATGTGGCCCTGGCATTTGCCAGACACGACGCGTATTTATTCCAGACAAGTAAACGGGAAAATCCTTCCTGTGCCCTTTCTCAAATGCCATGATTTGTCACTCCCCGTGAAATCTCTAAATATGCTTTATCCTGCGTTGGAATTTCAGTCTCCGTCCTTGAAAACAGGTGTGTGGTTGAAGAGACAAACTACAGAGCTTTGAGTCGACGAACCAGCTTGAATTCCCAATCCCACCGTGAGCTCGCACTAGGATGTGCTGTGTTGATAATCACTCACGATCCTCTCCTCCCAGCTCTTCGTTTCATTCACTCAGCTTCTAAGGAAACCAAAAGGAAAATGAATATATCCAACATCCAGCCACTTCCCACCGCTCCTACTGGACCATCCTGGTCTTCTCCACTGGATTAATGCCATAGTCTTCTCATTGGTCTCCCTGCTTCTGCCCTGGGGCCCTGGCAGCTCATCTCCATTGAGCTGACAGATGCTAAACAGATCAGGATACACCCAGATTTCTTTATATCTACCTTCAAACTGCTTTTTTTTGTTGTTTTAATGTTTTATTTGTTTTTGAGAGAGAGACAGACAGAGGGCAAGCATGGGAGGGGCAGAGAGAGAGGGAGACGCAGAATCCGAAGCAGGCTCCGGGCTCCGAGCTGTCAGCACAGAGCCCGACGCGGGGCTCGAACTCACAAACCGTGAGATCATCACCTGAGCTGAAGTCGGACGCTTAACCAACTGAGCCACACAGGCGCCTCCCTTTATTATCTAACTTCAAATTAAAAGTATCCAGATAGAATTCTTTGATTAAGTTGCTAACCACAAAATATTTTTGCTAATAGGTCACTACATGCAGCATGGGTAAAATTCAGCCAGATATAGGAAATGTGTGCAACCAACAGCCGATCTATCTACATGAACTTTATATTTGCAAACTTCCTTTTACTCCCAGTCAATCCACCCTCTCTGAGCTGTGGGCCATACCTTGCTAGCCTACTTGAGGGAGGGCCACGTATCGCTGAATCTCTTGCTTTTTCCTGTCCTGTTTCTGTACGTGACTGTCTATGCCTGTGGGGTTTGGAGATAAGCATATGGCTCCGCACTGTCTAAGAGAAACATACCGTGAGCTACATTTTAAACTTTATAGTCGCTCAATTAAAAAAGTAAATAGTGGGGAGATGCGCCTGAGTGGCTCAGTCGGTTAAGCATCTGCCTTCAGCTCAGATTATGATCTCACAGTTTGTGAGTTCGAGCCCCAACTCAGTTCTTGAGATCGAGCCCCAACTGACAGCACGGAGCCAGCTCCAGATTCTCTCTCTGTCCCTCCCCCACCTGCACTCTCTCTCAAAATAAATAGACATTTTTAAAAAGTAAATAGGTAGAAAAAATTATGTAATTTTTATAATATATTTTATTTAACCTAGCATACCCAAAATATTATTGGAACAAGTAACCAGCATTTAAAAGATTAGGGGCACCTGGGTGGCTCAGGCAGTTAAGCATCCGAGTTTGGCTCAGGTCACGATCTCCCGGTTCTTGGGTTCAAGCCCCACGTTGGGCTCTGTGCTGACAGCTCGGAGCCTGGAGCCTGTTTTGGATTCTGTGTCTCCCTCTCTCTGACCCTCCCCTGTTCATGCTCTGTCTCTCTCGCTCTCAAAAATAAAAATAAACATTACATTTTTTTAAATTTTTTTTTTAAAGACTAATGAGATATTTGACATCCTTTTTTTGTACCAAGTCTTCAAAATGTAGTGTGTATTTGCCACTTACGGCACATCTCAATTTGGACACATTTCAAGGACTCAGTAGCCACATGGGGCTAATGGCTACTGTCGGGGACTAAATGTTTGTGTCTCTCCAAAATTCATACGTTGAAATCCTACCCCCCAATGTGATGGTATGAGGAGGTGGGGCCTTTGGGAGGTAACCAGAATTACATGAGGTCATGGGGGCAGAACCCTCCTGAAAGGGATTAGTGCCCTTATAAGAGTCACAGAAAACTTACCGCTCTCTCCTCTCTGCCACCTAAGGATGCGAGAAGATAGCCATCTATGAACCAGGAAGTGGGTCCTCATCAGACACCAAATCTGCCAGCACCTTGATCTTGGACTTCCCAGCCTCCAGCACTGTGAGCAATGCATGTTTGTTATTGAACTCTCTCAGTCTGATATTTTGTTACAGCAGCCTGATCTAAGACCGCTGCCATATTGGACAGTACAGATACAGACTTTCTTTTTCAATGTTTCATGTTGATAATGTTACTCAACATATTAATTATAATGGCCCTACTTATTCAGTCAATCGAAAGAAATTCTCGAGTGTCTACGATGTATCGGGAGCTGTTCTAGGCCCTAGGATACCGCAGTGAAAAAAGCAGACAAGCTTGCCTTCCTGTCCAGAATTGACATTCTAGTCTTGAACAGAGTAAGCAGTAACAGGTCTATAGCGCAAAGGGGATGATGGCTAACACCATGGAGAGGGGTGATAGGGAGAGCCGGGGCTGGGAGAGGGTTGCAATTTTTAAAAGGATCTGGCCTCGCTGAACCTGTAGCCCCTGAGCAGCCGGAGGGAGGAGAGAGAGAGAGAGAGAGAGAGAGCGCGCGCACGCAAGGCCCCGGGGCATCTAGGGGAAGGAGGCTCCACGTAGAGAGAAGAGCGGGGACAGAAGCCATTCTCATGGTGTCCAGAGATCTGCAAGGTCACTGTAGCTGGAGTGGGGAGAGCAAAGGGCAGCGCAGTAGGAGATGAGGTTGGGGAGGGGAAAGGAGCATCCTCACGACTCAGTAGGACTTTGGCTTCCCCCCACCCCCCACCCCAAATGAGAATAGGAGCCTTGCAAGCCTTTTAAATGGAGACCTCCATTTTACCAGCACCTTCTGGCTGAGCCCATGCATTTGCTGCCGGTCCTGGTGCTCTCTCTTTTTCCCTGTCTTTGTTTCTGCCCTAAGCATGTAACCCTAGAATGCACTGCTGAAATGTGAAATGTGGTTGATCTCTTCAATTCTTTCTTTGCCCATCCGGCTATGTGGAAGGAGACAGAGAGACGATACATTCAGCTTTCAGGAAAGCGACCATGGGGGACAGAAAAGATCAGCCTCTGGGCAATGTCTTCCATTAGACAGTTACCCCAGGGAAGGACAACATGCCTCCTCCCGATAGCACATTCCATTTGTTCAGATGCAAACACCTAGCCGAAATGGCCACCTCGTCCTTTAGAGGTCTGCCTCTGAGACATGAAGACCATTACCCTTCACGTGGTCCGGGCTCAAAGTGTGGTCCAGGACCGGCAGCACCAACCCTAGCTGTGGAACCTAGATGCACGGGGTCAGAATCTCATTTGAACAAGCTCTCCAGGGGATTCATCCATGCAGTCAAGGTTGAAAAGTGCTGCCCTAGACCTTTCAATGCTGAATCCTCTCTGAACTTCTCCGTAATACGAATGTGTTACTGGCTTAAGATAGCAATGATCATTTATTATTTTTCATGATTGTGGAGACTAACTGGGCTCTACTAGGTGATTGATTCTTCTGCTCATGGCGTCACCTGGGGCTGGGGCTCATCCGGAAGCTTGAGTGGGCTGCACTGACCACGATGGCTCATGCACATGGCGGGCAGCGGCACGGGGATCATTCTGCCCCATGTTCCGTCAGCTGAGGATACGGCCATCCGGGGGTCTGACTGGGCTGGAACACCCAAGATGGCTCCCTCATGGGGCTGAGAGTTAGTGCTGGCTGCCGACTGGGAGCCCAGCTGGGGTGTCATCCAGAGACCCTCAGTCCTCTGTGGACTCTCCACGGGGCTTGTCCCTCTCCGAGCGTGGCGGCTTGATTCCAAAAGGGAATTTTCCAAGGGACGAAGCTATAGATCTCTTCAGGCCCGGCTCCAGAAGTCGTCCTGTAAGACCTTGCTGCATTCTGTTGGCCAAAGCAAGCGACAGGGCCAAACCAGATTCAAGGAGAGGGAAAAAGACTCCATCTCTTGATGGGAGGCGTGGCAAGGACCTTGCAGCCTTCTTTAATCCGTCCCCACAGAATAACTGACAATTAGGGAGCAATCGTCCCATAAGTACTATTATCCAGGGGCGCCTGGGTGGGACAGTCGGTTAAGTGTCCGACTCTTGATCTCGGCTTGGGTCATGATCTCGCCGTTCGTGGGTACGAGCCCCCAAGTGGGTTCGAGCTGATGGTGCAGAGTCACTTGGGATTCTCTCTCTCTCTCTGCCCGGCCCCCACTTGTGTGTTCTCTTTCTCTCTCTCTCTCTCTCTCTCTGTCTCAAAATAAATAAACTTAAAAAAATATTTTTTTAAGTACTATTATCCAAACTATCCGATTCATCAATGTTAAAATGCACACATTTTTTTTTTACATGTTATAGATCCACAGGAAGTTGTTAAGATAGTACAAAAAAAAAAAAGCCCTGTGCACGCTTACCTGGTTTTCTCCGATGGTTAGACCACACATAATTTGAACAACATCAAAGCTAAGAAACTGACCTCGGTACAGTGTGTGTGTGTCTGGTTCTTTGTCATTTTAAAAGTGCACAAGTGACAGTTACTAGGTGATTGCGACCTAAGTTCTATTGCCACATTTCATCCGTTTTAAAACCCACAGCCTTTCTTTCCCATTTGACTTCTCTGAAATGAAAATGCGTCTTGCATTCAAACACATCTTACAGTTAGAAGCATCGCTTTTCTTTTCCTAGTAGTGCCTAAAATAATGATGTGTTTTACAAGATCTACATATAATGTCTTAGGTTCCATTAAACACTGTATTGGCCCATTTTCCAGGCAAAGAAACTGACACACCGAGAGGTTAAGAAACCTGCCCAAGGTCACACAGTGAGTAGGGCTAGTGGTGAGAACACAGGGACAGAATTCCGACCCAAGCACTCTGACCCTAGAGCGAATATATTCACCTTTAGTCTCTTGGAAGGTAATTATAACACACTTATACGTAGCATCTTCTAGATTTAGCCTGGCATTGGTGGGGTTAGGGCAAAGTGTGTAAAGAGACAAACCCACACTCTCTGGGTCCAGATCCCACATGCTTACCCTACGCTGCATTACTTACCACAGAGCTAGCATTCCATGCGTTCCATGGGTATAGCTTTCCTGATCATAAAACTATGTGAATTTCAAAGGTCACAGGAACAACAGGCTCACGAGCTATTTGATGTTAAGCTTGAGGCCACAGGGTGCTGCACTTCTCCAGCTGCTGCCTGAGTAACAGACTTATGTCCTTTGCATTCGAGTGCACTGACACTTTTCTCCTTAGTGGGACATGTTCAACCCCCATTTAACCGATTCTCTGCAGGGATTAGAAACTGAATGGGGAGGGATGAAATTAAGAAAATGGAAAGGAAGTGGTTCGTTTGTGATGGAAATAACGCAAATTCTGGAGACAGGCAGAACACCTACAGGTTGAAAAACCAGAATTTGTCACTGTAAAGCTGTTGAAATCACTTCTTACAGATGACGCCCCCCCCTTTTTCCTACCACCATAATGTGAAAGAAAGAGAGAGAGAGAGAAGGAGGGAAGGAGGGGAAGGAAGAGAGGGAAGAAAAGAAAAGAAAAGAGAAAAGAGAAAGAGAAAAGAATTTATATTGGTAGGTTGAAGGTAAATACGATGCTTACTACATAAACCGCCACCAAGAAAAGAGGAAATTAGTTTAACCCAATGGGATATGTACAAAAATAATTACAGCTCACAAGTTTAAACTTTGCTCCCCAGGCAGCTCTTTAAAATCCTAATCTGCTTCCAAACCTACACAGTCTTCCTTTCATCGTGCTTTCTTTCATCTGAGCTATTCTGAGGGTCAAGAAATGTAGCAAGATCCAGAAAAATGTAGGTCCGTTGAGAAGGTAAAGGCAACTATCTAGAAGTTGTCACTTCCGCTAATCGTGGCTGTATAATCACATCTTGTCTAGGCTTGTGCGGTCACAGAATACACATGAAGCAAGAAAGAATGGTTTCAAGGGGCCAAATACACAGTAATTAGCCTGGAGTCAAGGTCCAGTTTGTTGAACTTGAACTAGACAAGGCGGCAGAGGACTTGATTTTTATAATCTCATCTTTGAAGTGGCATATAGAAAGTCAAATAGATACCACTGTATCTAACACTTAACTCAAAGCCATATCATCTCATTGAATTCCTACCATAACCCCCTGAAGTAAATGCCATCATTCCCATTGTACAGATGAGAAACTCTGTCTCAGAAAGGTCAGGTAATTTATCCAAATCCACATACTAACTAATAAAAGGCAGATCAGGCTCCAAACTGTTCTATCACATGTGACTCGTTATGTATGCATTTCTCTTTTAAGTAGGTAAATATGAATTTCAAAACCTATCAGGCTCCAATAATTTGGGGTAAGGGATTGTGGAACTGTGTTTTATTAAGATTTCCATTTACAGTTCCAGTATGTCAAGAATTAGACTTCAGTGAGATGGAAAATCTAGCCAGGAGGTAATTGGGTCCATTCTCTGCTCCAGGGTCACAGAAGGGTGGTGGTTCACAGGACTTGCCTAGTTGGGGTTAACCGCATAAAGGTAGTCCTCACCCACCTGGATTTTTTTTTTTTATATTAGAAACTGTACATAGTATTCATTATTAAGTCCCTCGGCAGGGTCTGGGGTAGCATCCCATAATCAAACACATTAATGTTTGTGCAGTGAAATGTATGAATAATCACCCTAAATGGGAAAAAGACTATAAGTAACCCCCCGATCCTTGAAGTCAAATTCTGCTAATAAATCATTGCTGAAAAGAACTTGGACTTTTCAAGCACTTAGGTCATGGAATTGTGCATGAAGAGTTATAGACCTATGTGTTCCATACTTCTTTACCATTTAGAAATCGAATTCTGAGGGTTCCCAGGCACGGTTTCCAGAAAGTTCTCCCTTCTCCTATAACTGTGTAGCACATTGGGCCTCTACCCAATGGGACCCCTTTCCCAGCATGTGCAGTTCAGCAACATGCCACCCTCCGTGAGAACATGAGAGCTCGAGGTGGATGGACTGTATGAAATCTGCTTGTTATCTTTGTGAAGTTTACCCCAATAAAGCCTGCTTCATATTTATACCTTCTGGCCCTAGTGGTATATGTGGCTGTATCCCTTCTGCACGAAACCAGAGAACTCCTCAGCCAGAAGGAAACTTCACGTTCATCCATTCCGATTCCCTGTCACAACAGCTTCCAACATGCCCCTGATGGTCCCTACCTCCTGGTATTATTAACACCCTAGTCGAGGTCCCTATGACTGACAGAAAACAAACAAACAAACAAAAAGTCATGATATGCCACTTCAGAGATGAGGTTGTAAAGGATATTGCAGCTTCCCTCTCCCTCCTTCCCTCTCTCCGTCCCTCCCTTCCTCATCACTAGCTCTGGGGGAAGCCAAGTGGTCATGTCATGAGAACATTCCAGCTGCCTTGTGGGAGGGTTCGTGTGGTAAGGAATCCAGACTTCCTGCCAACAGCTGTGTGAGTGAGCCATCTTGGAAGCATATCCTCCAGCCCCGGTCGAGCCTTCAGATAATTGCAGCCTAATAAGAGACCCTGAGCCAGAACCACACTCAGCTAAGCGGCTTCCAATTCCCAACCCACAGGAACGCTGAGATAATAAATGGGTTTTTTTGTTTGTTTTAAGCCACTAAATTCTGACAGTATTTTGTTACAAAACACTGCATAATTAATACATTCCCCCACTTGACAGAGGAGGAGATTGAGTCCTAGAGACATGTGGAAAGGCTCCAGGACCCCTCTGGTCCTATGACCCCAGCTCAGTCAGCTTATGTAGAATGGGTGGGACGACTCTAATTTTTTATGATCTTGGGTGCTGTTTCCCAGAAACTTCTGTTTTCTCACAAAGAAACTAGAAGCCCCTGGAAAATCTGGCCAATAACTCAGCTGTGAAAAGGAAAGTTGGGCACAGATGTCCTGGTTCTGGAGGGAGTCTGCCCACTTGCTAAATCTCCCAAAATAACCTTCTTTTGTGGGTTTGTTTTTTAGGAGATGAGTTTTGTTTTTTTCCCGTAAGGTTGAAACTTTCTAGACTGCAGTTGTCAAGTCGGGGAAAATGGGAAAGCATCTAGCCCCTGTCTTTTCCTTGATGTTGAAAAGCATGTTCTTAATCAACTTCCCACTCTTTCGCAGGTTTTGTCTCAGCATTGGCTTTGGCCTAGCCAGTGAGCTTGCCTCAGGCAGCACACCCACAGCTGTCACCCCGCTTATGTTACTGGGTGAATGATTCCTTTCCCAGCTCTAATGCTGAACGTCTTCTCTCACCAGCTGCAGTTGACAAAGAGGATGCACTTCCTGTCTGCAGCCCCTGCCTGCCTCTCATATCTCCGTAAGCCATATGCTTATGTGTTTTAAGTACAGATGGAGGCTTTAGTCACATAATTCATCATATGGGAAAATTCAGAGGCTGGATATTTTATTTCCATATACGAATTAATTTCTACCTTTGGTACTGGTCAAAAAAAAAAAAAAAAAATCCGGAAATGACTGTGGGAATCGTAGGTAGGATATCTGCCCCTGCGTAATTTTACCGGGTTCTTTCTTTTAAGGTTAAAATGTGACCTGACACATCTAGAAATTAGAGAACAATCCATAAGCCCAGTGTGCTAGATTTATTGCCCTGAAGGCCCCACTTCTTTACCCTTTCATGTGTCCTCATTCGTTAAAAATTAGGCCATTAAAAAACCCCAACCCCATTCCTTAACAGGGAGTATCTATTCCCCACCCCTTGACTCTAGGCTGGCTTTGTGACTTCCTTTGGCCAATAGAATATGGCAGAAGTGACTGTGTGGCGGTTCCAAGCCTTGGCCTCAAGAGTTCTTGGAGCTTCCTCTTCCTTTCTTAGAAGCTTGCAGCTATCATGCGAATACGTCCAGGCTAGCCAATCATCCGCCAGCCAGCCAACGCCCAGACATTTGAGAAAGCCCAGCCAAGAGCAGCAGCACCTCCAACTTGACTTACATCTGACCACAAGTCCCCAAATAAGCACAGCCAAGATAAAGAACCACCCAGTCACCATGTAGACTCACGAGCAATAATAAATGGTTGGGGTTTTTTAATACAGTTTATTGTCAAATTGGTTTCCAGACAACACCCAGTGCTCATCCCAACAAGTGCCCTCCTCCCTGCCCGTCACCCACTTTCCCCTCTCCCCCACCCCCCATCGGCCCTCAGTTTGTTCTCTGTATTTAAGAGGCTCTTATGGTTTGCCTCCCTCCCTCTCTGTAACTTTTTTTTCCCCTTCCCCTCCCCCATGGTCTTCTGTTACCTTTCTGAAGATCCACATAGGAGTGAAAACATATGGTACCTGTCTTTCTCTGCCTGACTTATTTCACTTAGCATAAAATTCTCCAGTTCCATCCATGTTGCTGCAAATGGCCAGGTTTCATTCTTTCTCATTGCCAAGTAGTAGTCCATTGTATATATAAACCACATCTTCTTTATCCATTCGTCAGTTGACGGACATGTAGGTTCTTTTCATAATTTGACTGTTGTTGAAAGTGCTGCTATAAACATTGGGGTACAAGTGCCCCTATGCATTAGCACTCCTGTATCCCTGGGGTAAATTCCTAGCAGTGCTATTGCTGGGTCATAGATAGTTGTATTTTTAATTTTTTGAGGAACCTCCATACTGTCTTCCAGAGCAGCTGCACCAGTTTGCATTCCCACCAACAGTGTAAGAGGGTTCCCGTTTCTCCACATCCTCTCCAGCATCTGTGGTCTCCTGATTTGTTCATTTTAGCCACTCTGACTGCCGTGAGGTGGTATCTCAGTGTGGTTTTAATTTGTATTTTCCTGATGAGGAGTGACGTTGAGAATCTTTTCATGTGTCTGTTGGCCATCTGGATGTCTTCTTTAGAGAAGTGTCTATTCATGTCTTCTGCCCATTTCTCCACTAGACTATTTGTTTTTCGGATGTGGAGTTTGGTGAGTTCTTTATAGATTTTAGATACCAGCCCTTTATCTGTTATGTCATTTGCAAATATCTTTTCCCATTCCGTTGGTTGCCTTTTAGTTTTGCTGATTGTTTCCTTTGTGGTGCAGAAGCTTTTTATCTTCATGAGGTCCCAATAGTTCATTTTTGCTTTTAATTTCCTTGCCTTTGGAGATGTGTTGAGTAAGCAATTGCCACGGATGAGATCAAAGAGGTTTTTTCCTGCTTTGTCCTCCAGGGTTTTGATGGTTTCCTGTCTCACATTCAGGTCTTTCATCCATTTTGAGTTTATTTTTGTGTATCGTGTAAGAAAGTGGTCTAGTTTCATTCTTCTCCATGTTGCTGTCCAGTTCTCCCAACACCATAAATGGTTGGTTTTTAAACCACTGAGTTTTGGGAAATTTCTTATGCAGCATTATTTGCAGAAACAGATACCTGATAGACAAAGGCCAGGGTTTGGTTTTTGGGTTTTGGGTTTTGGTTTTGTTTTGTTTTGTTTTGTTTTGTTTTGTTTTGTTTGTATTGTTTGGCATGCTCAGACCCCAGGCTGGAGGCAAGCTATGAGGGGTTTTCAGAAAGAAAGCTTTCCATACCCCATCTCGGGGCTATAAGCTCAACTGACAGTCTGAGGTCCCAATAAGATTCAGGGCCTTAGGTACTACCCATCAGTGTGCAGACGTCGAAGTCACTGTCCTGTTTGCAGCACAGGACACAGTTTGAGTGTCCCTCTTCCAGAATCCAGTCCCACGGATTCAAGATTTCTAGAGTAAAAACCTTCTACCCTCAGCCAGGGGTCTAAATGCATCTCATAGAGATGTTTAACAAATCCACCTACTTTCAGCTTACCTGCCTTCTGTTTCTAGAGGTACCTGGTTCCACCAATTACTGAATATCTGTGTTTTGACTTGGGTTGGTTTTCAGCTTTCCCTACTGCCAGCTTAGAGCTCCCTGGTCAGATGAGCCAAAAGCCTTAAGACAGAGAAAACTATCAGGCTTCCTTCCTCGAAAGGACTGGGCATCTGGGCAAGGCAATGAAAGGGAGATCCTGGGCCCCAGTGTCTCAAGTTCATGGGTAAGAATGACCCAGGGCAAAGAGGATTGATTAAAGCAATGTAAGGGAAAATAGCGATGGAAGAGAGATTTTGAGTCTTTAAGCTTAGCTACAGCAGCATTTTTAGTGACTAGCAAGAAAAAAGTACTGAATTAAAACTTTGATGAAATCTCTCACCCATTTATGGCTCCCGTCTTCCTAATTCTATCCCAGTGGCCTAAAATTTACTTACGCCCTCCAACTATCAATGCGTGTGTTGGTCTGAATTTTTCCAAAAGTTGTTTTCATGTCATCGGTCAAGGTTAGATTCCAGGGGGGAATTAGTGCATTCTTAGTATTTTTGTTAAGTATCATTGTTTGTGCTTTTCCAAGTTTTTCTTCAAAATTGCTTCCTGGGTGCTGTCCCAAGAAGACACAAAAAGCAAAGAGAACAATGGTCAGGGTCATTGCAAAATGCAAACAATTCTGTAACTCTGTTCCTCTCATCATGCTTCCCCCACATTTGTTTTCCCACTGGATCTGGTTCCTCAAATAGTCATTTTTAAGTAAACGTTACATGCAGAGGGAAACGTACAGTGCAGTGAAATGATGACCTCTTGCAAATACCTACCCAGGGATAGACAAGTTGGTATCAGTAACACAGTTTCAACATGGTAGACGCACCCTTATGTTTTACAGGGTTTTGTTCGTCTGGGGATTCCTGCCAGGAGATCCATGTTGCAAGGGCTCATGGGACTTTCCTGCCTCACCACTCTTGTATCTGCTGTTCTCTGACCTCGTTGTAGTGTTTGTTACAAATGTCATTTTCCTGCTCATTTTGCTTTTGTACATTGAGCAAGTGCTATCTTTTGCCTTCCTCAGTGATCCTGTATCTGGATCCTCCCCTAGCGTATAACCAGAGCAGACATCTTAATTGCCCTAGCACATTCTAACCCCATTTCAGAATGTAGGCTACGGCATGATTGACCCAGTACTTTTATTATTATTATTATTATTGAGAGGTAGAATTGATATACAACATTATATTAGTTTCGCGTGTATAACATCATGACTGGTATTCGTAAACCTTGCGCGATGGTCACCACGATAAGTCTGTTAACATCCGTCGCCACGCGTTGTGATGAGAACTTGTTTTTTCACTGGTTACTTATTTATTTTGAGAGAGATAGAGACAGCACAAGCAGGGAAGGGGAGAGAGAGAGGGAGAGAGAGAGAGAATCCCAAGCGGGCTCTGCACTATCAGCACAGAGCCCGACCTGGGGCTCGATCTTACAAACTGTGAGATCATGACCTGAGCTGAAACCAAGAGTCAGATGCTTAACTGAGCCATCCAGGTACCCCTGTGGTGAGAACTTTTAAGATCGACTCTCTTAACAACATTAAATGATGCAATACAGTATTATTAGCTACAGTCACCAGGAAATTACATCTGCACAGTATACCCCTCATGACTTCGTTATTCTAGAACTGGAAGTTTCTTTTGACCATCCGTTTCACCCACTCCTACCACCACTTCTCACAACCACCAAACTGTCCTCTGCGTCCATGAGCTTGGTTTTGTTTTTTTCTGTAGATGCCACATGTAAGTGAAATCATACAGCACTTGTCTTTCTCCTTCTGACTTATTTCGTTTAACAAAAATATCCTCAAGGTCCATCCGTGTTGTCACAAATGGCAAGATTGCATTCTTTTGTGTGTGTGTGTCGCTGAATGATATTTCACCACATGTGCATATTACATTCTCTGTATCCGCTCACCTGTCAACGAGCTCTTCGGTTGTTACCATATCTTGGCTGCGAGACCCTTTCAAGTTAGTGTTTTTCTTTTCTTTGGATCAATACCCAGAAGTGGGATCGCTGGACATATGGTAGTTTCATTTTTAATTTTTTGAGGAACCTCTGTACTGTTTTCCATAGTGAGTGCATCAATTTACGTTCCCGTCAACAGTGCACGACGGTTCCTTTTTCTCCACGTCCTCGCCGTCACTTGTTATTCCTTGTCTTTTTGGTACTGGCCATTCTGACTGCCGTGCGGTGAGTTTGTTGTGGTTTTGATTTGCATTTCCCTGATGCTGGATGATGCTGAGTATCTTTGCATGTGCCTGTTGGCCATCCGTATGTCTTCTTTGAAATAAGGTCTATTTACGGGGCGCCTGGGGGGCTCAGTCGGTTGAGCGTCTGGCTTCGGCTCAGGTCATGATCTCGCGGTCCGTGGGTTCAAGCCCTGGTCGGGCTCTGGGCTGACAGCTCAGAGCCTGGGGCCTGCTTCGGATTCTGTGTCTCCCTCTCTCTCTGACCCTCCCCTGCTCGTGCTCTGTCTCTCTCTGTCTCTTAAAACAAACATTAAAAAAATAACAAGGAAAAGAAAAGAAAAAAATGTCTATTTAGATTCCTGTCCATTTTTAAGACACGTTGTTTGGTTTTTCGCTGTTGAGTGTTACACCTGGTACTTTTATTAAAGATAAGGGGTGGTTTGGTAAAGATTTTCAAGATGAGAGATGGCTATAATGCTTACGCTGTATCTCCTCCCTGCCTTGATTTGTAAAGGATTCTAGATGGCTCCCTAGCTTTACTCAGATGAAATCAATATAAAACTTAACACCAGGGCCTGCAAAAATGCACACGGACAAAACCTGGGGGAAAATAGAAGAAAATTATGCAGGCTCTATTCCAAAGATGAGCCAAAAATTTGGCTCTAAGCTTTCTGAGAGCCCACTCAAAAAGGGAAAATATAGTCAAGTCTGTGATCCCTGTGGTCTCAGAAATAAAGCCCGCCAGCAATTCTGAGGAAGTAAAGCTTCTCCTAGCCCATAGAACTAAAAGAACATTCGCATGTAGGTCTTCACATGGGGCACATGGCCTCTGAAATAAACATGGTTGCTGGTGTGCTAGAGGTGTTTATTAAAAGATCCCTCTGTACGAAGCTGAGAAGGGCGAATATCAGTGCGCTTTCTGGAAAAAGCAATTTTTCAAGGGAGTCTTTTACAGCGTGACCTAAGTGTTGGGCTCTCCAGCGGCCTACCAAGAATGAAATGAGTGTCTGGAGATGAATAGCCAGTTCATCCTTAAAATAAACTTCCGTTAATATCATTTCGCTCAACGGAGTTTTGACTTTTCCTCTTCATGCTTTTGAGCGGCGAGTATCGGTAAACAGTCCCACCAGGGCTAAATGGAAGAAAGTTCCCTTCGTTTGTAATGTGAGTCCTTCAGGTTTGTTCAAAAGAAGGTCCTGACAGTGAGAACCGGCTTTTACAGTAGAGTCCTATGAGAAAAGATTGTTTTAAATGTAGTTTGGTGTTGTTCGTCTTAAAGGATGGAAAAAATCTGCATGAGGCTTTTCCCAACCCTGTGACATGGTGATGGTGATGATTCATTTCCATTATGCTAGAAACGGAGAACTGTGTCGTGCTGATCCTTGGCTCCTGGGCTGGGTCAAGCAGGAGTGAGAAAGGGAACATTAGAAAAGAGGGTTCCTGGCCAACCTAGAGGTGAATTTCATCTGGGGCATGGCTCCAGTTCCACAAGGCCAGAATCAAACTTGCGACCATCTGTTTGAGGTTTCGTGGGAACCAAGAATTCCTGGGCCCGGGGGCTCAGTGATTTCAGGGCTGGGGGAGGGGCTTAATAGGCACCTTTAAAGCTCAGACTTGGACATACTGTGGCCCTTTCCCACAGAGGAGGTGACCCTGGAACGAAATCTTCGGATATTTTACATGTGCCCCCTGAGATACAATGACCGAAAATAAGTGCCATAGATCTCTCTATTGGCCACGTTCAATTTACCGATTATTTGCAACCTCGACAAAACCGAACTGCACATTTTACCAGTGGTTCTAGCTCGTCCAAAGGGGATCATCCGTCACCCGGTTTCTCTCATCTCGAATCAATCCGTATGAGCTTGAGTTAACCATCCAGTCAAGGAAACCTTCAAAGGTGTAGGCAGGATGTGCCAATTGCGGGGATGTGTCTGAAATCAAAGCAGATGGGCTGAAACTCGCTGAAAATGTTCTCCTCCTCTGCCCAGCCCTACGTGTTGATCCATCAAAGGAATACCTTTGAGGTGAACTTACTAGTTGTCTTGGGTCGTGGTTCCCGGAAACAAAGCCTGAGATAGGAGTCCTTGGGCATGTAGGTTATTGGGGGCTGTTTGCAGGAGAAATCTGTAAGGGAGTAAGGAAAACAGGTTGAGGAGGAAAGCAAGGGTGTGGTTTCAGGAGAAGTCTGGCGTCTCTCTGCCTAATCCCACAGGGAGTTCTGGAGCAACACCAGCGTAGTGATGAGGGAGTGTGGACCAGGGTGAGGGCAAAATATAGGCTGGCACCCCCCCCCCCCAACACACACACACACACACACACACACACACACACACACAACGGGTAGAATATGTTTGATATACCTCGGACACTCCCGGCTACCCAAGCACAAAGGAAAGGGGTTTAAGTGCTGGCCATGGTGATGTGGGAAACTAAGGCAGATGAAAAATTAAATTCCCTTAGCGCCCAGAGCCCATTGACAAGTCCTCGAAACCGGTAGAGTGACCTCCCTCTAGGTGCTCAGCTGCCTCGATGAGGACACTTCGCTGGGGGCGAAAGAGAACCTTAGCTTCACATCACCCCAGCCTTGAGGATCCTGTAAGTCTACTTCCTTTATCTCAACTGCCCCAAGATATATGCTGGCAATCATGCCCCAAGCTTATGCCCCCCCCCACCCGATATCCATCTGAAGGGTCTCATAAGTGAGGTTTTATTAAACAGTAATAAATGGTGCTTCCCTACCAACAGCCCGTCATTACCCCAGTCAATACCCGTCATGACCAGAGTTTCTGATTCAGTGAGGCTAGAATGGGGCCCATGAATTCCCATTTCCCAGATGCTTCCTCTGCTGGTGGTGCAGGGACTATGCTTTGGGAACCCCTGCGCAAAACTAACATTTTTTATCTTATTTTATAATTTTTTAATTTTTTTAATGTTTATTTTTAAGAGAGAGAGACAGAGACAGAGTGCGAGCGGGGGAGGGGGAGAGAGAGAGGGAGACACAGAATCTGAAGCAGGCGCCAGGCTCTGAGCTGTCAGCACTGGAGCCCGACGCGGAGCTCGAACCCACGAGCCGCGAGGGCATGACCTGAGCCGAAGTCAGATGCTTAACCCACTGAGCCACCCAGGCGCCCCTAACATTTTTTAAAACACTATCGCCTTTGGAAAGCTAGGTCATGAATATCTCCATTCTCTGGGCACGTGCACAGCAATGTATTTACAGAGGTGAAATAAAGTGAGAAGTTGGCTCATCAAAAATGTAGACAGACTGATTTTATCAGGCCACTGACGCAGCGAAAAGTTGTTTTCTCTCATCCATCACCGATCCCAACTCCCACGAGAGAATTTCAGCAAAGAATCAAAGGACGGTGTCCTCGTATCTAGAGGCCAACATCGCGGCAGTTCCGTGATTGTGTGGAAAGAAGGCTGGATCGGGAGTTCGGAAGCCTGGGCTCCCTACCTGCTCCCCCCACCCCCCCAAATAACTGTAGGGTCATTGGCAAGCAGTCACAACCTGCTATGCTCCAGTCCCCTCGGATATAACGCAGAGACCTTTGAGGTCGCTTCCAGCCCTGAGCTCTTCTTCCAGTTACACCAGTATTTACCTTCGGGACCCCCAGCAAGCTCACTGGGTCACAGGTCCTTGTTTCTGAATCTGTTCCACGGGTACCGTGTACTCCGTTTTCCCTCCAGCGCTTCGACCCAGAGCACGAGCGCCAGACTCTCTCTCCACTAAAGAGACTTGTTTGAGTTTCCTTTGTGTTACAAAAAGAGGAAACAACAAGAGTCACTGCTCTCGTGTTGGACTCTCTCTGTCACTGGATAGGATCACAGTTCCTGGAATCTTGCAAATTGGGATCCTGAGTTGCCAAGCCGAGGCTGACAGCTCGGGGCCTGACAGATCACAAGGCCCGGGGCACTCGCCATAAGTCCAAGGCTTTTCTTTAATCCTCGGGGACTCCACGTGGAAATCCATAATGGTTTCTTCAGAGCGGTGTGGTCTATTGTATGAATGCATTCTTGGCAATCCCTAATGAGTGGATTACGAGCACAATGGCCCGCGCATCACATGAATGGAGACACTACCGTTTAAAAATTAATGAACTTGGTGATTCAGAAAGAACACGGCGGTGCTGACCTTCAAGGTCCTCATGCAACAGAAACGACTCGGCATCCAGTCCCTTTAGTCGTCACATTGAGGAAGGAAAGTCGCACGGTGTACATGGAATGCAGAATTTTTCTTTCCTCAGCCATGCAGTTGGATCTCAATGGGGGGGGAGGGCAGGGAGGGTACAAAGAATGACAATAAATATCTGTTATGTGCTGTGTCAAAACAGCTATCCGCGAAGTGCAGCGAAGAAAAAGCAGGGGAAAGAGGGCAGGAGGAGCTGGGGTAGGCTCGGGGAGCCGGCAGGGGGACCGGGAGGGGATGGGGACAACGTGGGAAGGAATTGCATTCTTTTGCAAGGGTATCCAGCAGACTCTTGCATACGGGGAACTTTGAGCAGAGAGCCCTGAAGGCAATGAGGGGTGAGCTCTGGCCATATGGAGCGTTAGTGTTCCAGGCAGAAGGAACAGCAGTACATAGCCAGTGGAGTCCTGATCTAGAGTCTGATCTAGAATGTTCTAAATTTGAGACCCCTGTTAGACACCCATGGGGAGATGTCATACGGGCAGTTGGAGTCCAGAGCCCAGAAGGGAGGTCTGAGCTGGAAACACAATATTAGGTGATGTCAACTCCATTCTTTCTGAACAACCCCATATTCTGAGCCTCGATGGTAAATGACATATTCCAGCCGAGAAGCTCTAGATATGTAACAGTAGATTTTTCTAACAGGAGACAAATTTTAAACAAGTAACATATAAAAACGTGATGGTTTTAAATAACATTGGCATTCAAATGAAACCTGTGGGTTCAGTTGGCAGCCAGGCTCAACAGACTCTGACAGTATTCTGAGGGTCACACTAGGCGGCTGGTCAGCCAGACCCAGGAATAACTCGCCATCCTCTGGTCAAGAACGTGAAAAGACGACCTACAAAACAGAAGTAAATACCTGCAAATCCCATATCTGATTAAGGGTTAGCGTCCAGAATATACAAATAAACTCGTACAATTCCGCCGAAAAAGACAAATATCCCAGTTTTTAAGATCGGCAAAGGACCTGAGTAGGTATTTTTCCCAGGCAGATCTACAAATGGCCAACAAGTACCTGAAAAGATGCTCAGTATGATTAGTCATTAGGGAAAATGCAAATCAAAGCCACATGGGATACCACCTCAGACACGTGAGAATGACTATAATCAAAGGATCAGAAAATCACAAGTGTGGGTAAGGATGTCAAGAGATAGGAATCATTGTGCGTTACTGGTAGGAACATAAAACGATGCAGCCACTGTGGAAGACAGTATGGCGGTTCCTTAAAAAGTTAAACATAGAATTACCATATGGCCCAGCAGTTCCGCTCCTAGATATGGACCCAGGAGAATGGAAACCAGGGACTCAAACCCATACTTGGACACCAATGTGTTTAGCAGCATTATTCGCGATATCTAACAAGACAAAACAATCCAGATGCCCATCGGTGGATGAATGGATAACTAGAATGCATAGACACAGGATTGTTCAGTCACAAAAAGGAACAAAGTGCTGACACTTGTGACCACATGGACGAACCTTAAAAACATGCTAAGGGAGAGAAGCAAGACACGGAAGACTACCTGATGTGTGATTCTGTTTACATGCAGTTATCTCGAATAGGTAAATCCACAGAGGCAGAAAGCAGACTGGTGGCTGCCCAAGTCTAGGGGGCGAGGAAGGACTAGGGAATGACTGCTTAATGGTTACAGGGATTTCTTTTGGGGCGATGAAAATATTTTGGAACTGATGCAACCAACAACATCACTGAATTGCTCCTTTGAGGGGATTGATTTTATGTTATGTGAATGTTAGCTCGATATATATATATATATATATATATTTTAAACCCTAAAAATTAGAAAGGACCATTGAAAGAGAAAGCTTTGAAAATCAAATGTCATAGGCATACCCTGCCTTTGCCGCAGGAAGATACTCTTCCGTAAAAAGAAGATGGGGGCCATCAAAACTTGGTTGTTTCCCTGATTGACCTCCATCGCCTTGATATATTCCATGGCTCGCTAAGGTGGAAGGGCTTTGAAAGGAACTTGTAACCAACTAAACAGAATAGCCTGACTCCTTGTTTACCAAAAAGAAAAATGAAAGAGACAGAAAAGCAGGAGGGAGCAAGCAAACTGTGCCTTTGAAAAGCACAGACTGTTCGGGGAGGGACAGGCTGCTATTTTCAGTCCTTGTGTGGGTGGGAGGGTACCGGGCCTCTGGAAACAGCTGTTTAACAACAGAATGGGAGAAGTCTCCTGGGCCGCCAAGACCCGCCCTCTACAGTGAACCAACGGAAAGTTCACCAGAGCTGGGAAAGTTCACTGCCTTAAGAAAAAAAAAAAAAATGGAAATGGGAATTCAACACTGGGGTTTGATTGAGCTGCGGTATTTAGCCCGGCTTTGCTCCCTCTGTTCAAAAGAAGGACTCCAGGAAACTGAAAAGCCAAACCAGAAACAGACATAGTGTACTTTCCGGAAGAATAACTACCCTGAAAGCCACTTCTGCAGGGATCCAGCCTCCCTCTGGGGGGGCTGACAATCTGCCCACTTTGGGAAGGAAGCAGACTCGGGTAGAGTGACAATTGACCCCTGTGCAGATTTTCTTTGGGGATCTGGTGTTAAATGCAAGCCCTTTGATATGGTGAAGAGTAGAAGATGATTTGATGAGTGAACTTACTTTGATTTTTGTTTTTGTTTTTTTTTTTAAGTTCACCTGTTTATTTGGAGAGAGAGAGAGAGAGAGAGAGAGAGAGAATCCCAAGCAGGCTCCACGCTATCAGCACAGAGCCTGACACAGAGATTGATCTCACAAACTACACAATCATGACCTGAACCGAAATCAAGAGTCGGATGCTTAACCAACTGAGCCACCCGGCAGCCCCAACTTTCATTTTTCTTGTAATGAATCATGATATCCACCTTTCAGAGCTTGTCCCCACGTGCTGGAAATTAAAACCCACCCATTTCCACCTAGCTACAAAGAACACACTATAAATAAGGACCCAAATGGCGGTGTGTTAAAAGCTGGGCAACGAGTTGATCGGTTTCCTTTTTTTTCCCTATAAAACCATGTGTCTTAAACATAAAAGGAAAGTAAGGACAAAGTCTTGTAATTTAAGGTATATTTACCTTAAGAAGGCTGCATTTGCAGCCATACTCTGGTCAACATCTTTAGCATTTATTCATTCAATCATTCGTTCATTCAACAAATAGATATTTATTGCTTGCAGCAGCCTAAGTACCATGACAGGTTTGGGGATACAGTGATCAGCAAAGCAGACACAGTCTCTGCCTTAAGCAGTAGGAGATAAACAGAAATATAGAGAACTACGTACCCGATAAGGGACCGAGACGGGGAGGACATTTTCCATCACCCGAGTTCAAGGCCTCCTTCCCAGATCCTTATTTTCTGTTCTAAAATTAAACTCCATCCATGATGAAATACAGTGGGACCATCCACTCCCTAGAAACGCAGGCCCTCAGAGTCGTCAGGAGAGAACAGTCTAATTATACATTTCCCAAGGTCAAGATGATTTAGAGTCGAACTATTACAATGGCCCCGGTTGGGCTAGAGCCCAGGCCTACAGGTCTTTCCCTCGATTCTCAGGTTCTCCATTCTGGGTCTCCTATAAACAGCTACTAGAACAGCAACACACAGGACTCCCCCCAGACAAACGATAACATGCAGTTAAATTCACTGAAAAGAAGTAACAGCTCATTCCCCAGAGAACCGTGCCATCTACAGGAACTAGCGTCTTGAATACCATCAAGACGCGTGCCATTTATGTGATCAAATGGGACTACAGGGATTCCCACTAAAATCTGGTTTCTCCATCAGCTCTAGCCTTCCCCAGTAACCATAGGTACCACTGGCTTCGCACTTGCGTAGCTAAAAGGCCCATCGTAATAGTTTCCCCAAAACAAAGAGTTTGCCTCAAGTGTCAATCCACATCTCTACCTCTGAGGGAGCAGCATACAATTCCCCATGTTTAGCCACCTGTTTTTCCAACATCTGCTCCTCCATGACCCCCAAAGCTTTAAATAAGGTCCAATCCTACCCAGGCTCACCGTGTTATATTTGTTTATAAAATCTGCGGGTGGTGCAAAGCTGAGTGTGGGTTGAGGGACAGGCCGGAAGGACGGTGATCAAAATAAGCCTAGACAGGCTGGATTCAGGCACCAACATTACCCAGATGGCGGGTCACCTCCAACATAGGGGTTCTCCACCGCAGGCAGGAAACGTCGACCTCCCAGGGATCGGACTGGGAAGCTACCAGTTAGCAACGATACACAGGACTCCAGACCTAAATTTACAGTAAATTCTACAGGAAATAACATAACAGAAAGACCACAACTTTGGGGATTGCAACAGAGGGTTTTCTCCTTCTATTTGACCCCTCTCCCATTCCGTTTCTTTAAACAACAACATTCTAGTATCCCCTTTCCACCCTTAGGTTGTCTGATTTTAGTCATCTGAGGGCGTTTTCCTCTCTTCAACACTTGGGGAATTGAAGTCATTTTCTGTCTCCTAATACTGAGTTATTTTAGCGAAGATTCCGGTGGGGTAGTAGGGACGCAGCTGCCTTGAGGTTAAATGGTTCAAAGCCAGTTGAGTAATAATTGAGCAATTTATCACAGTGAACGATTGGCCTTCCTAAATTTAGATCTCAGAATTGCTGGAGGAGGCCCGAAAGGAGGTCGGGAGCAGGGTTATGTGGGCTGCAGGGCCCTCACTGAAGATAATTCACAGAGAAGAAAAACTCGGGGTCAGAAGGCATATGGGAAATCTCTGTGTCTTCCCCTTAATTTTGCTGTGAACCTAAAACTGCTCTTAAAAAAAAAAATAACAAAACCTTCAACAACAACAGTACTCACAGCGGTGGCGCCCGGTCTCTAGAATGGCCTTCTGGTATTCGCATCCTTGTGTAATCTCCTCCCCTTAAGGGCGACCCGGACCGAGCAACCTCTAAGTGAGCGACTTCTGGAAGGCAGCTATGCTTACAACTATACGAGCAACGCTACACTAAGTAAGGTGACCTCCGACTGAGAGGACACGTCACTTCCCAGATTAGGTTACAAAGGCAGTGGTTTCCATCTTGCTGCCCCCTCTCTTCCTTTCTTACTTGCGTGCTCGGACGCAAGCCGACTGCCATGTTGTGAGCTGCGCTAGGGCGAGGCCCACACAGCGAGGAACCAAAGGAGGCCCCAGCCAACAGCCAGTGAGGAACGGAGGCCCTCGGTCCAACAAGTTATGAGGAACCGAACCCTGCCAATGTCACTTGTGTGAGCTTGAAGAAGAATCAAGGAATTTAGTCACGTAACATTTCATCGCTAATTGATCGATAAGGCAGATGGGAAGGAAACCGCAGTGCACATACACCCTCCTCTTCTCTGAAGAGGAACGGAGACTATGCCACAGTGCAGGATGTTCTTCTCCCTCTTCCTCCCTCGTTTCTTCTTCCTTCTTCTCATGAAATCCATCCCGAAGAAAGCCTTTGCGTTTGTCACAACGTCACCTTAGGGAAGTTGGAGAGTAGAGAGCAGAGATCGTTTGGGGCACCGGGAAATCGCCTGAGTGGATGCCTCACAGAAGGGCCAGGCAGCTTGGTGAGACCGATCTTCTTGAAGCTGGACAGTGAGACAAGGAGGATAATTGGCCCTTTACACATCCGGCAGCCTTCCCGTCTGAGTCGGCAGCCTGGATTTACTCCCAGTTGTCGGGAACCCTGTCGGAGGTGCCCTCCATCCAGTTTGTTATGGATAACTGCTCGGGTCACCCGGGCCACCTTCTCAGTTACTTCTTGGCTGGAAGCACGAAGATGGTCAAAGGCTGAATGGCTGTGCATGTGACCTCCATCCTGTCTCCCACAGGATGATCCGGATGATTCGGGTCAGGCCTCTCACAGGTCGTGGGCCACCTCTGATCGAGCCAGCCTCGATGCCTGGGTATCCAGAACATTCCGAGACCGTAAGTCAGCTCTTGAGAAACAAAAATGGGTGAAATGCCACTGCCACGTCAGCCAGCATACAGTGAAATGGAGTCCGGAAACACACCCAGTTCTTAAAAATTGTAATGCCGGACCTGCTGCTGGCGAGGTGTTCCCAACAAATCAATGAATGGTTCTGTGCGTTTGTTTCTTTGCCAAAAGGATAACCATAGTACCTGTTTATCCCAAAGGAACAATGTCAGGTTAGCCCATAAACCAATCTTATTTTCACACGATGCAAGATCCACGCTGGCCCAATCCAAGACTATTTAGTTACTCGACCATGAAACTGCCTTCTTCTTTATAAAAATAATTCTCATTTACTTTTCACAACAAACTTGAGTAGAAGATCTCTCGATCACCAGTTAACAGATGAATATAGCGAGGTTTACAAAGGATAAGTGACACGCCCAGCCAGCGAGTAGTAGAGCTGAGATCCTAACCTAATTGGACCCCTCGGGTCAAACCGTCCTCATTATGACGGTCACTCATTAGGAGCATCCGTGCGCAGTTACAGCGTGAATCGTCTACGGAAATGCTTCCCCGCAGTTACCAAGTGTTATGGGCTTGGAGATTGCTGACTATCTGTTTTGGCAAAGCCTGACTTAATAATGTGGTATCTCGGGGTGCCTGGGTGGCTCAGTGGGTCGAGCCTCCGACTTCGGCCCAGGTCGTGATCTTGCGGTCTGTGGGTTCGAGCCCCGCGTCGGGCTCTGCGCGGACAGCTCGGCGCCTGGAGCCTGCTTCAGATTCTGTGTCTCCCACTCTCTCTGCCCCTCCCCTGCTCATGCTCTGTCTCTCTCTCTCTCTCTCTCTCTCTCTCTCTCAATATCTGTTCTTCCCTTCTTCCATCACAACAGAATGCCCAGCCTTTATTTGTTTGGCGGCGATCCGGAATAAAGACCAAAAATCCAGATTTCTTTAGAGCTAGGTATGGCCAAGTGGCTCAGTTCTGGCCAGAGGAACAAGAGAAGAAAGGATGTGCCTTAAAAGAGAAAGGCCGTGCCCCGCGATTCCCTTTTCCCTGCAGACACAGGTAATATACTGAGGTAGAATTACTGGGACAAGGAGACCAGAATCCCGGAGTCAGAGCTGCTGTCGGGAGAGACCAATAAACCAATAAACCAACCCCCTCGAGCCACTGCTGTTACAAGTTGCTGAATCAATAGCCTACTCACTGTGGATGCCCCTTTAAGAGAATTTGCCGGAGAATATGTGGCAGTATGCCTATTAAAAAGGAAAGTCTTATCTCGTCGTTTTAAATAGAGGCGTAACGTCCATGTACAAGTGCAAAACCTTAAGTGTAACAAAGCTGGAGGACATTTCCCACGTATGTATACTTACGAAGCTATCATTCAGGTCAAGATATAAAGGAGAGGGCGGCAAACTCGATTCTGCCCAGCACCTATTTTTGCACATAAAGTCTTGGTGGATCTCAGACGCACCAATTTGTTGACGCGTCGTCTTATGTCTACCTTTGCCCTACAACGCCAGAATTAAAGAGTTGACACAGAGACGGTCTGGCCTGCAAAGCCCAAAATACTTACTATCTGGCCCTTTAGGGAAAAAATTTGCTGACCCCTGTTATAGAACACCAGAAGGCTCCCTCGTGCTCTAAAAATGAATTCTATCCATCAAATCTTGGCATCAGTGAGCAAGCATGATCATAGAATGGGACTATGTGAGGAAGACTGCCTTCACCACGCAGGCTAGAAACCTCTGTTGGTTTTCTCTTCCTCCTTGGAACAATCAAGCGTCTAACAGGTTCAGCTTGTCAACAAGTAGCCTGCCAATGCATTACAGAGCTCCTATTTTTAAAATTATCTCACAGGAGTGCCTAAGAATTACATTGAAATGAACAGGAGTGAGGAGGGAAACAGACTTCCTAGGCGGGTGCACCCCCTCGTTTGGTCCGAGGTTCCGCCACCAGATCTGACTGTGGGCTTGGGTCATTCCTTCCTTTGTAGTCATGCTTTTAGGACGTGGAAAATAAGAAGGGGGACTGAGGTCTCATGCTTTGGCCCCGTTTCTTATATTTTTCCTATTCATTTGACTTGACAGCATCCGTCGCATAATTGGGGGGGCGGGGGTTGCACATTCTTCACCTTTAGGCTGCTGGTTAGGGTCATATGGCTGTTCTCTAAGGGGTCCACTCTCTTGACAATACCAAAAAGCACCAAGGAAATCAACCCAACAGCTCAGATGCACCTGTCCTATCCAGGCAAGAATACGCACACCCGCACCCACGATATATCACTGCTGTTCAACAATAGCGTGCCTGGATTAATGACAAGCTTGGCCCATTCCAGAACACCCCAAGAATGTTGAACACGTGGGGACGGCAAGACGGCTCCCCTGAATAGATGGCAAAAAACAGGTGCCCTCCTCTGCCGGAAAATCCTGGAACAGATGCTTCAAATTCTGAAGCATTTGATCCTGCACTTTACCCCACGTATCCAAAGACAGACAACCCAAGGGCCACGGTAATAATAAAGAGGACACCCCGGAGACACTCACCCCAGAGCATAGGCAGAGCCAAGACCGCACCCAACTCACAAAGAGGTTCTGTTCCAAAACTTCGTGCTAATGTTTGAAGATCTCCGAAAGCATGCTTATGTTGGAACGGTGATTTAGTGGGCGGCAGGCTCTCAGCCCATCTCCAAAGTCTATTAATTCCAGTCCCAAGCCAAATCACTGAAGCCAAAACGAAATGCTTATTTTCCCAATGTCTCAGAAACTTCAGGAAACAGCCTTTCTCGGCTAGCCTGGGAAGCCAATGACGGTGTGCCATTGTTTGAATGAGGATCCGAAGGCAGCGAGGCGTGAGTGCAGAGGCTGGTGGGCTCTTCCCAGCCATGACCTCCGTCCTGGGTGAGAAGTTGGGGAGGAGGGTGAGCGTATGAGCGTGCCTGGTCAAGGGGCTGAGCGGGGTATAGAAGGTGAACCTTCTACCCATACCCCTAGTACCCATACCCCTAGTCTAACCCATACCCCTAGTGCAACTCTGGCCTGACTTCCAACTGCTAGCCTCTCAGCTTTACCTGATAGCTTTTTCTGGTGGCCCACGGCAGCCTGCAAGAGCCAGAAAATTACCCCTACTCCGGAAGTACCGTCAGCAGTGGCCCACTTCTCTCAGCCTTCAGGAGGGTGAGGTCTGAGGCACGTGTTTTGCGCTGGCACCCTGACTTCCCCACTGAGACTGAGCTCCCCCACTGTGAACCCTGCTTGGTAAAGTTCCTTTTACTGACTTCCCTCCCTTATTGTCTCACTTCCCCACTCCTAACCCAGTGCTCCCCAAATACGTGACTTGTGCTCAAATCCTCGTCTCAGGGTCTACTGACAAGGAGACCCAAACCAACGTAGGGGGCTACAAAAGTACAAGTCCCAAAGGGTGTGGGCAGATCCCCAACTCCCCTATCGTCTGCTGGTCTCCAGTTTTCACACGCGAACCCACACGCCCACCTACTTCAGCCGGTGTCCCCCTACGCCTCAGAGCCCCTGCTCTACGCTGAGTGTGTGCGTCCCCCTCCAAATCCACAGGTGGAAATGCTACCCCGCAAGGTGATGGTATGAGGATACACGGCCGTTGGGACGTGCTTAGGTCACGAGGGTGGAGCCTTCCTGATGGGATCAGTTCCTTATAAAGACCCCTCAGAGAGCTCCCTCGTTCCTTCTGCCACACGAGGACGCGGTGGTAAGATGGCCGTCTGTGAACCAGGAAGCGGGCCCTCACCAGACACCGAAGCTACCAGTGCCTGGATCTTGGACCTCCCAGACTCCAGAACCAAGAACCGGAAATACAGTTGCCGTTCGAGCCACCCAGTCGATGGTACTTTTGTTACAGCAGCTCAGACGGACGATGACAGCCGCGTGGCAAAGCCCCGAACTCCAATAACCGAAGCAGGAAGACGATGAGAAAACCACGCTGGGCTCGCTCTTGTGAACAAGGTACGGGCTACGCAGGGCCTGCGTCTGTTGCTTCGTGGCAATTACACGACACGGTGAAATGGCAAATTGAGCAGAATGCATTAACTGGAGCTGCCAAGTCGCTCTTGCCCGGTCAGGGGGTTTTAATCCCACTTGCTGCTTTTAGCTCTCTGTCTGTCTCTGTTTCAGACGAGGAAACCCTCCTATTCTTGCTTGAACAGAAGTCCCGTTTGGTCCCACGGTCCTCGCTCGGGTGTTAGGGGTTCGGCAGCTGTGATGAGTATTTGTACGCAGCCCCCCCTTTGCCCAGGTCCCCTCCCTCTAACGTAAGGCGCCCCAACCCCTGTGTCCACCCACATCACAGCCATTTTCCCACCCCACTCCCAGCTCTGCCATCACTTGGTCTTACCGCCAAAAACTCAGAGACGGCATTTTCTTTCATTCAGGGAGGGAGCCGAGCTCTCCTGCCCTACACCATCCGTAGACTCTCACAACGTGAACACAGGGCTGTGTGTGTACCGTCAGCCTTCACGGCGCAGTGGCAAAATGACAGCATGGAAATAGCTTAAACTGGCATTCTGTGTCAGGCTGTTCCCGACAGCGTTATTCAACGTCACACCTTTCCCCCCACGTCTCTTCAAGACGGAGCCCAGTCTTCACATTTCCATTCTGCTTAGGAAAAGCTCTCTTTCCTACTGACGATAGCTATGCTCCCCTGAGGTCCCTCCTCCGCCGCGGCAATCCCCGGGACGTAATAATTCCCAGAAAAATTCAGAATGGAGAAGCCACAGGGTGGACCACCCAGAAAACTCTTTGGGGTCCCTGCCACTGCAGACTTCCAGTCTCTTATGAGTAACTTCTCTTTGGTAGACATGCCCGGACGTGCGTGCAATATGCACATGTGCGTGTGTGCACACCCTCGCACACCCTTCCAAGGAATGAACAGTAATGCCCAGGGACCAGAGAGCCTTAATCCACCAAGGGACAGTTGAATTTGCCTTGCTTCTCCCATCCATAATAAAAATGGCAACTAATATTATCTTTGTACAGAAGGTCACTTCCCTTTTCTCCTCTTCCTGCTTCTAGACCGTCGCTAAGGACATCTTAGTACCTAGGAAACACAACACGTAATAGTACCACCTCCAACAGCATAACCGTTTACCTCTTAATTTTTACGTTTAGCTGTAAAAAGATGGGACACAAGGCTTGAATGCTTTCCCTTTCTCATTTAAAAAAAAAAAAAAACGTTTTTATTGAAGTTTAGTTGATATATAACTGGATACTTTTCTTTACCTCGGACCAGAACAAATCCTTAGGCTGGGCCCCCACCCCTTGTAATTTCGGTCAGGAAAAGGAAAAAGTATGTATTTGTTTTCCCTTTGCCCAAAGAGTAAGGGGTAGTTCTTCTAATTCTGTTCTTTCAACTCGTGTTCATTGGGTACCTATAACCCAGAGGTGCTGGACACTGAATAAAAAGCCAAGGAATATAAATCCGCTCTTGAAACAGATTGTGAGCTAGTCAGAAGCAGAAATGCTGGAGAGGAGCGGAGGGGGAAAAAGAGGGATGCCTCGATCACCACTTTGTGTCGCCTAAGAATAATTGGTCCTCGGTAGCGAAGTTACAAATATCGTTTTCGAAGGAGTTGGAGAAGTTTGGTGCAAGCCTAGCATGTGCTAACGATCCATTCAGAGCCCAGAATTCCTCCTATCTACGGTTTCCAGAAACTACCTAATATGTTACGAGATTTTCCTTTGCACATCACTTCCATCGGCTCGTACCCCATAAGGCCTCCAGTACACGCATGCCTCCTAGATAGTCTGGGCTGCCCCACAATTCCTACCGAGTCCCAATCTACTTGTCAGTTGCCATCCAGCATCTGAACAAGTTTAGGGCAAGGGTTTTTAGGAAGGCCTAGTGTTTTTAGGAAGGACTCACACTTATAGGAAAACGTTTTTAAGGAGGAGATTGACTAGATGACAATTCCATTTAGGACATCACCACTGTTCTGGGGCATTCATCTCTGATGTCAATCTAAGACAGAGAATACCAGTCAGTCCAACAGGAAGGATTGCTGCCCGAAGACACCCCTCCCGTGTTATCTCTCCAAATGAAAGAAAGTGTTCCAAGTGAATGGTGGTAAATACACACCCTGCTTGGATTGGCAATGCCTTTCACCGCTAACGCGGTATGTTGAAAGGCGTGCAAACCAAAATTCACCTGCCCCTCAACCTTGAGGGTGTGAGTCACCCGAGCAAGTCTCACGTTTCTCCACGCAGAAAGGCAGGAGACTTTCCAAAAAAGGTCGTGGTTTTTCTGTTTCCCTGGTTCTCTGACACATAGCCCGGCCATGATCACATGGGACAGCCAGGAACCTGTTGCCTTATTTGGGAATCCTGTAGCCCTTTTTGTAGGGGGAGTGGCACAGACTGAAAAGTCCAGATCAAAACGACAATAGCTCCCCAAAATAAAAAGAATCGGATAGAGGAAGTGAGCGTTTTACCTAGAATAAATAGAGCAAACTGATCCGAAGAATAAATATTTCCATACCCAATTCCCTGTAAAGGTCACTTAGGAAAATACTTAGAATCTCCCATTTTCTGTAATGAATTCTCCCATGTTCCTTCTGGCCATATGCTGACGATCTGCATTTCCCAGCTGTTGCTATTCCCCATAAGGCTGTGGAACAGCTATTTCCCAGCTGTGGAACAGCTATTCTACTGGGGGAAGACTATGTCAGTTACCCTCACCCACGATGCTCTAAACAGACGCTTCTCGAGTGTCCCCCATCGGGGCCCCACCCGTGTGCTGTGTGACATTCATTGGGGCACGCACACAGAAACAATGGTGTCAGCCTGAAACAAGGAGATTAGACAAAGCAGAGTGAAGGCTAAGGGCGTAAACCCACTGGATTGTACAGCCTCCCTCCGCTTTCCCGCAGGATGATATAACCGGCGGGTGGCCCCAACACAGGTCTCAACCGCACAAGCAGGCCTGCGTCGAGAAGCAGGCCTTCCAGGTCATTCTGAAGCCCTGGAAACTGTACAGAAAGCATGTACTCCTCTGTTCCAGCGACCCCTCCTTTTTCGTCTGTGTTTCTCCGAGTATGAGATCACTCAGCACGGAGAAAAAAGGACCCTAGGGGAAGAGGGAGGGAGGCAATGAAACAGGAATGGGTGTGTCGGTTCAGACTGGAATGCGTGCCCATGGTCGACCCTGAGCAAACAAGAAAAACAAGCACGAATGCAGAATTCCTTCGCCAGCTGTGAGATCGCATAGCAGAGGCAAGGGTGCCCTCTGCTGTTAACCTGTGATCTGCTGTTCGTCATCCCCAAGGAAAATCTCAAGCTCCACGTCAAACAAATTTAAGAAACATCTTGCAATGAAATAGGGAAACCAGCTTGGGATTTCAGCTGTTTGAGCCAGGCTGCGTCCCGGGCGGGGTGCAAGAGACTTGGAGCACTTCAGGCCGTGCGGGCAGCCGTGAAAATTGCATCATGGCTTGGGAGGGGACCTGGGGACTTTATAGATCCAGGACGGTTTGCCTGGAAACAAAACCATTTCTTGGGAGCGCGCCTCCTTGGGTGGGAGCACACTCTGGCCACAATCTCCATTTATTTTCCTATCCTTTCCCAGTAAACCAATCTGGGCTTGTCGTTAGATTCTTCCGTTTATGTCTCGAAGAAAGAAAAAAAATATATATATATATATATATACAGTTCTCACACAAGGAGGTGAAACTCAACGGCTTTGCCCAGAAATGTCGCATGAAGATAAGAATCTAAAATGAACACAAGTGCCCAACTCTCGTGAAAGATCAGTTGTACAACCCAGTATACTCTCCTGGGGAATATTAACTGATATAAAACAATTGACTCAGATATTCACCTTAAGAGTCAATCCAAACACAGCCTCCAAGAGAAACTTAATCATGGCGATAATTAATATTTTGCATTTGGAAATAACCGCAAATCAAAAGCCATAAACACCGTGAATGTCAACACTCCAATATTTGCTCTCTTCCTGCTTTCAAAATTGCGGGGGCGGGGGGGGGCGGATTTCTGTATTTCAGAAGTCTTCAAGAAATTGTAGATCACTGTACAAGTCTCTTTCACTTATTAGAGAAAATACAATTATTTAAGGTTCCGTAGATGGCTTTCTGGTAGGAAGGAGAAAGGGAGAAAAGGGGCGGGGGGAAGGATGGACACCAGTCTGTCAGCACTGTCTTCCATAGTATCTTCCACAACTGTCACACTGTGTACTTTATAAGGTGCCTTGCTACGTGGCCTCTTTGTTAGCTGAATTTATCCGCCTAGCCAAGGGTCATAGTTGGAGTGTCTGCATACCTAGGGATTTCTGAATGTTTCTGATTGTAAACATATGTATCACTTGAGCCCTTTGGGACCCAAGAAATGGAAGCCAACTTTGCCAAAGGAGAATTTGTTGGTTCATGTTCGTTAACATTAAGGCCAGAGGTGGGGCTGCATCTCAGGACAGGAGCCAAGAATCTGAATTTCATCAAAGTTGTCTCCATCTTTCACCCATACTGAGTTCATTCTCTTTTTACTTAAACTTGACTTTCTTCATGAGACAGGAAGCATTGTGACTGCCCATTCTCGGGGTCCCATTTCCCCAGCTCCATATTCCAAGGAAAAGAGGATGCCTGCTCTTAAGCCCCATTTGGAAAACCCCAAGCAAAATTTCTTTTTTGTTTTTAAAGTTTATTTATTGATTTTGAGAGAGAGAGAGAGAGAGAGAGAGAGAGCGAGAGCAGATGCGGGGTAAGGGGAGAGAGAGAGAGGGAGAGAATCGCAAGCAGGCTGCTTGCTGTCAGTGTGGAGCCCAACGCAAGAACCTCAAGACCATGACCTGAGCCGAAATCCAGAGTCAGATGCTTAACCGACTGAGCCACCCAGGTGCCCCCACCGAGGAAAATTTCTGATTGCCCTTGCCTAGGTCATGAGTTCTTATCTGTGGCCAGAGTGGGTGGAGTCTTAAGAGGGACAATAAGAAGGGACTGAGACAGGATAGCAGATGTAATAGACGTCTACAACCGCCTTCTGAAGAGGGTAGGAGTGGTGGGGCTTTCTTTGACTGGGCTTCTCTTGTGTGTCAGGCACTGTGCCAAGCATGTGCATTTTCCACACGTAATCTTCATTAGTCGCCACAACAATCCTGTGAGGCAGGTGTTGTTATTAGATTCCAGAATTGGGATCCAGAGAGGCTTAGCGACTTGTCCAAATTTGCACAGTTAGGAAGTTGCAGAACGAAACCTAGAGCACTTTGATCCCAGAGCCCAACGTAGTAACCACTATTCCATATTTCCTCCCATTTAACAGATGATATGTGTCGGTTTCTGCTTCAGAAAAATTAGACCCTGGTGTTCTGGTCAAGATTACATGCAACCTATTTATACTCCCATTATGACTAGGAAAAAAATCTCTCTTTTTTTAATGGAGGGCAAATAAACTATGATCCATTCTTTCTTCGGTATGAGGACTGAATTTTGTCCAGTTTTCTTTTCTTTTTCACATCTCATCTAATTCCTTGGACATAGGAGGTGCCAACTAAAAATGATTTAGAGAATATAATGAGAGGCTTTCTAACTACAACTCAAAATTGATAAATTTGATGACATAAAATTTTTTTTTCACAGTAAAAACAATGTAAGCAAAATCGAAGGACAAATGGGAAACTGGGAAAAATTATTTGTGACGTATTTCACAGAAGAGCTAACGTCTCTAATTTGCCAAGAACTTTTTGGCAATTGAGCTGAGAGAGGCCAGTAATCCTATTGGGAAAAAAAAAATGTGCAAAAGACATGAACAGACGGTTCACAGAGATATAAAAGTGGCTCTCAAGCTCATAAAAAGATGCTCAGCTTCACTCATAATTTAAAAATGCAAACTGTAACTACCCAGGGTCACCGTCCTCACCCAACAGAGTGGCAGTAATTCAAAAAGCTCGACAACACATTCTGTTAGGAAATTGTGGGACACTGTCATTGCCGGAGGGAATGCAAAATTGCACAGCCTCTGTGGAGGGGAATTTGGCAATGCCTAACAAGACTACGTATGCACTTAGCCTTTAACCCAGCAGTGCTCCTTGTAGGAATCCACCCTGAAATATACCTCCGGCAGTATGAAAATACACATGCAAAAGGTTATGCGTTACAGCATTATTTGTCCACGCAGAGGAGCCTGAATGAACTATGGTGCACCCACACTGTGGAATACTATGCAGACAAATTAAAGTCACCAGTAAAGGACAGATGGACATCATACGCCTCCAGATGTGCTACTCTGAAAAAAACACAGCATCGGCTCTATACTCTTCTGACCACAAATGCACAGCATTTTCGGATTTGCACGCTTACGAGCATAAGACCTTCCCTTCCCTGTGGATCCCAGAGCAGTTCCTGGAGGACTTGGGGAGGGAGGGACATCTCGTTCGTATTCATGTATAAAAAGGCAGACTAATTTTTCTGCAGCCTTCCCGCATTTGGGTAAAAGGTAACTCCAAAGCTTCCAGTTGTTCAGATCAAAAGCTTTTATCCCTCAAGTTTCAATATCCCCTTCTTGATGAGCCGTAAGAAGATGGAGTTAGAGTTACTGTTTTCCATCAACATTTGGTTCAGCGGCCCCTCTGCTCAGACCTCAGGTTTGGGAGAAAGAGGAAGAAGATGTGAGGATGGGTAGATGACACCTGTCGCAACCCAAATGTTGGGACTTCCAACATAGTATAGCTGGTACCCCATCCCCCATTGTGACATTTTAATAAATTGTGTTCTAGTTTGAGGAAATCCCTCATTCATTCCCGGGTCATCTCGCAGAGCCAGAAACTCGTTAGGTGAGGCACAGAACTTCAAAGAGGAGGTGGCACAGTGATAGAGCCCATACTTCTTCTCATCTTCCATTGGCCAGCACTCAGTCACGTGGCCAAACCTCCCCGCAAAGGAGGCTGGGAAATGTAGTCTAGCCGGGTGCCCACGAGGGCAAGGGAAATGGTTTGGTGGGCAACTGGCCAGTCTCTGCCGCCTTGGTGATAGGTTACAAACAAAGTCTTTTCTTTCACATAATAGTTCACTGATATGAATCTATCATTATCAAATATTAAAATATTTAGAGTTTCTAATTATGACGACGTGATTTCTTTTTAACTGATTAAATGGATGACCCACACGAAACTCCTGATTGTGTAGAAGACCCATCAAGTACGTGATGGATGCCAAACCTCGCGTAACATCGCGCTCAAGTGTTGCTTAAGCGATTCTCAAGAGCTAGCTTTTGTTTTTTTACCCTTTTCCCTCTCTGATGTCGTCTGTGTATTTAACTTATATGGTGGCTCAAAAGTGAGCACAGTAAGAAGGGACACTAAGTCTGGAAAACATAAGGGTTAAAAAAAAAAACAACAAAAAACAAAAGAGAAAATCCCAGGACTTCAGAAGTAACATGGTTTGGAGCTAGGGGTGAGAGCGATAGAATATAGCATGGGGGGTCACGTGATTTTGCCATTGGCCTTTTTCTCTCTTTGTTCTTCCACCATGGTCTTTTTCAAATTACGTGCATTTACTCAGCAGCTGCAAAGTTTTCAATCAGAGATCCTGATTTAATTGGTGTTAGGATCTGAGGCTTTGGAATCGTTCAAAAGCTCCCAGGGTGATTCTCATGGACCGCAGAGCTGAGAACCATTGATTTCTTCTCTGCATTGCTTTTGGTTGACTAATTTGGGGGACTTGACTGTATTTCTGATGAAACTGACGTATATGAAATTGAAAGCCGATTCATTTAAAACGTGTGAAGAAAAATACACCTGCTGGGGCATAGTTAAACTTGTGATCTATGCTGCAAATGACTATTCTGGCTGGGCAGCCAGAATAGTGATCACAGAGTTCCTGCCCTGAAGTTCGTCTGATTTCGTCTCACGGGAAGCGCTGAGGGTGCTTCTGATGTTTCTGGATTAGCCTGTTTTCTCAATTATACCCTTGAAAAACTGTAGGAAGTATGGGATGCAGCTTACCGCCAGCTTAAAGACTTGACTACCTGACCGAGTAGGTAATCTGGACCTGGGCCGGTCAGTACAAAGTGAGCTGGTTCTCTGCAAATATAAGCAGAACGGACAGTCACCCGAAGCTGGAACGAGTATTCCAACACTGTCGCGAAGACTGGTTTGCAACCAGAGTCCAGACATGGTGGGTTGCGTTAAAACTTTCTATCAAGCCCTATGGAACCCCATTCACATAGACCAGGGTTTCTCCACGTTGACGCCATTGACATTTGGGGCTGGATCCTCTTTTGTGGTGGAGCTGTTCTATGCCCTGTAGCCTCCACGGCTAGATACCCGTGGCACCCGCACCACCATCAAAAATGTCCTTCAGGTCAAAATCGCCCCCTGGTCGAGAACGACTAATATAAACTCACTCTCAGTGTGCCAGCTAAAACAACAAAAACCAACACCGAAAGCAAACAGTCCTGTTGTTTTGAAACCACCCAATTTAAGTAATAAGTTGAGAAGGGCTTCCTCCCCTAATTCTCCAACTGCCTTCTTCTAGTCCTTTCTGTTCCCCTCAGGCCCATGCGCACGAGCAGTAAAAACCGAGCATGGCGCTCAGGAGTGAGTGTCAACCAAGGGCAATGTTGCCCCCCAGGGAACATTTGGCACCCTTTGGAGACACTTTGGTTTGGCAGCACTGGGGAAGAGTGGGGCAGCTGATATCCGGTGGGTGAGGCCAAGAATGCCGCTAAACATCTTACAGTGCACAGAACGGCTCCCACAGTCATTATTGCGCCCAAAATAGCAAGGGCGTTGAGGCGCAAAGAACAGCCATGTCCACAAAGTCCGAAGAAAAGAGCCATTCGGGGGAGCCTTTAATAATACAGATCAGTGGTTCTCAACGGGGGGTGATTTTGCCCTCCAGGGACATCTGGCAGTGTCTGGTGAGTGCAGGGATGTCGCCAAACATCCCATAATGCACCGGACTGCTCCCAGCAACAAAGAATGATCCGGCCCCAAATGCCCATAGCGCCAAGGTGGGGAAACCCCAGCCCCGGGATCACCCCCGTTGTGGCTGGTGGGCACGCTGTTTTCTCTTAGCCCGATTTTGGTTTTGTGCCTTTGTTCCCACACTTTGCATCTGCCCTCATGGCCAATCCAGTTTTAGGTGTCTAGACCCAATTCAACTTTGGCGGAGCAACGGGGCGGTTGGGAAGGAGGGAGGCGGGCTTGGCACAGAACCCAGCCCCTGGAACAGACCAACACTGGGGAGCAGGCCAGTTCGCATCAAAGGTTCAGCCAGGGCTGGGGGAGGCAAGCCACAGTCACAATTCAAGCTGACAGTCAGCACAAATGGCCCTGCAGAAGACACTCTGTCCTGCCAGGTGCGGGGACAGAGCGGCTGGGAATCTGGGGCGGTGGAGACTTTCACTGTAACAGGAGGCTGTTTCCGGGAAGCCGGGCAATTGAAAAGGCAGTCCCAGGCAGCACGCTGCGGTTTGGGGCCAGGGCTAGATCCTGGGGTGGGGCACCTTGCAAGAGTGAGTCAGGGCCCCAGGGAGAGGAAGGGACCTCGATAGTTTGCAACCCAGCTAAAGGAGGATTTGAGAAAAGGACTCATGTGCAACTGGGAAGCAGGGCAGATGGGAGCCTGGGGCTCTGTTTAGAAATTGAACGATGGATCTTCATTAGCAGAGTGGAAAGGCCGCGTGGGAGAGGTGGGGGCAGAGAGCGCCAACGAGCTGGGCGGTCAGCAATGCGACACTGTACCTTGGGTCTGAGAAGTAGGAAGACTGACTCCATAACAAAAAGCAACTCCCCCTCCCCCAACACCCCCCCACACACGCGTGTGCACACACAGCACAGCCCCCATCCCTAACACCCCCGTAAGGGTCACCGAGACAGCTCCTGCCTGCACATAGGCTTCGTCTGGAGAACTGGGGGTCATGTTGAAGCCACAGTTGTTCCGTGAACAGAGCAGAAGCAGTCGAGACCGAAAGGGTCATCAGTTACTTTTTCCTTCTTGTTTTTCAGATGACGTTGGCTTTATTTTTAAATCGTGGATATGAACAGCTTTTGTGACATTTCTTGGGTTTGTCTGGTTGTAAAGTCAATCCATGCTTGCTGTAGAAAACTTGAAAAATACAAAAAGGTTTAAAACGTTTAAATAATCTGTAACTCCGGGGCACCTGGGTGGCTCAGTCGGTTAGGCATCTGACTTCATTCAGTTCAGGTCATGATCTCACGGTTTAGGAGTTCGAGCCCCGCATCAGGCTCTGTGCTGATGGCTCAGAGCCAGGAACCTGCTTCGGAGTCTGTGTCTCCCTCTCTCTCTCTCTCTCTCTCTCTGTCTCTGCCCCTCCCCCGCTCACGCTCTCTCTCTCTCTCTCTCTCTCTCTCTCTCTCTCAAAAAATGAATAAGTAATATAGATAAAACGATTGAAAATACCTGTGAATCTGGAGCTAGAATCTCATTAGAGATTTTGGTGATCATGGGTGTGCCTAATACAGACCGTGCCTTGTACATGCGAAGGTAGTGCTTTCTTCTGTTCATCCATGAGACGTGGCGGTGAATATCCTAAGGCTTATTTTTCTGGCAGTCCGGCCCGGGCCGAACATTTCAGACCAGTACAAACTCCCCAGCTGTCAGTGTCGAGTCTTCTTCAGCTCTTCTCCCCTCAGTGGATTCTCTCCACCTCTAGGAAAGACGGAGTCTGTGTCATGTAAGTCAGGGAAGATCATCCACCCTGCTACGGCAGAGATGGGTGGGGGGATGGGAAAGGAGGAAGCACCAGGCAGGTGGGAACACTGAAAACAGGTATTTTATTTTATTTTATTTTATTTTATTTTATTTTATTTTTTATGAATATAATTTATTGTCAAATTGGCTTCCATACAACACCCAGTGCTCATCCCAACAAGCGCCCTCCTCAATGCCCATCCCCCATTTTCCCCTCTCCCTCACCCCCACCCCCCATCCACCCTCAGTGTGTTTTCTGTATTTAAGAGTCTCTTATGGTTTGCCTCCCTCTCGTGCTCTCTGTAACTATTTTTTCCCCTTCCCTTCCCCCACGATCTTCTGTTAAGTTTCTCAAGATCCACCTATGTGCGAAAACATCTGATATCTGTCTTTCTCTGCCTGACTTATTTCACTTAGCGTAACACTCTCCAGTTCCATCCACATTGCTACAAATGGCCGGATTTCGTTCTTTCTCATTGCCAAGTAGTATTCCGTTGTATATATAAACCACATCTTTATCCATTCATCAGTTGATAGACATTTAGGCTCTTTCCATAATTTGGCTGTTGCTGAGAGCACTGCTATAAACATTGGGGTACAAGGGCCCCTATGCATCAGCACTCCTGTATCCCCTGGGTAAATTCCTAGCAGTGCTATTGCTGGGTCATAGGGTAGTTCTATTTTTAATATTCTGAAGAACCTCCACAGTGGCAAACGGGTATTTTAAAAGCCTCATCTGAGCAACCATGTAATGGCGTCTGAGGCCAGCAGAATACAACGCCATATAACTACCTTTTCAGAAGTTATAGCTTCTGAAATGCTTGAGCACACCAGATGTCATAAGAACAAACTAACACGGTATTTTTTTTTTTAAGAGAGAGTGTGCAAGAAGGGGAGGGGCAGAGTGAGAGGGAGAGAGAATCTTAAGGAGGCCCCACGCCCAGCACAGAGCCCAATGTGGGGCTTGATCTTACAATCATGAGATCATGACCTGAGCCAAAATCAAGTCGGATGCTTAACCACCTGAGCCACCCAGGTTCCCCAAACTGACATGATATTTAAAACCACCAGTAAAAGGTGGCTATTAAAAGAAAAAGATGTATCTATTTGCTCAATGAATGCCTGACTATAAGCAAAGCAAAACACAAAGATACACACTGGATATCGTCAAGAAAGAAGGCAGTCGCGTATCTTTTTTTTTTTTTTTTTGAATAACAAAATGAGATAGGCTTTCTTGCAAAATACACAATATTTGAATACATTCCACATGTGTAGTGTAGATTCATGGAAATACTGTGCAAATAACTGGTTTTATTTTGTGGATTGTACCTAGGGACTTGTCCTCGAAGTCTTTTGTTCATAGTATCGTACATGTTTTTGTTTGCTGGGTCTTCTCATTTGGCATCCCACTTTTTCTTTTTTCCCTAAAATTTCTCCCTTCGTTAAGAGAGGGATCTGTTTCCAAATATTAGGCTGCACGTTTGGGATTGAGCTTTGCACTGCATTGTGGAAGCCTTCTATGCTAGCAACAGCATATCTTTCTTCAAAATAAACATCGCCAGCAGGTGTAAAACGTACATACACTTCCTATCCACATTTGCTGAGGAGACTGCCAAGTAAACACACATATAAGCGTGTAACTGAGGGTGGCAAACAGAAGTATGTATCTGTTGAGAGAACAGAGTTCACTCCTATCTTCTCCATTGCATGACTGACTTCCAAGGGGGCTCTCCATCCAGCCACTGACGAGTCAAGGTCTGTGTCTATATACGGCTCTGAAAGCAGCTTGTTTTCTATACATTTCCATCCAGGGGACTGGATGGCCCCATTTTTAAGATTTTATTTTTAAGTAATCTCTACGTCCAATGTGGGGCTCAAACTCACAATCCCAAGATCAACGGTCACATGAGCCACTGACTGAGCCAGCCCCCCTGGATGGACCCATTTTATTTTCTTTTTTTAATCTTTTTTAAAGTGTATTTATCCTTGAAAGAGAGAGAGAGTGTGTGAGCAGGGGAGGGGCAGAGAGAGAGGGAGACACAGAATCAGAAGCACGCTCCGGGCTCTGAGCTGTCAGCATAGAGCCTGACGTGGGGCTCGAACCCACGAACCGCGAGATCGTGACCTGAGCCACAGTCGGATGTTCAACTGACTGAGCCACCCAGGCGCCCCTGGCTGGTCTCATTTTAATGATTAAACTGAATGCATTCAATTATATCAGGCCTATTATCATCCCAATGTGGACACTGTAATTGAGTGAACATTGACAGGTCAAGAGAGTGGCTCTTGTCACTTGAATTTAAGTCCTAGAAACAGAGAATAGCATATTATTTGTCTCTTCATGGTTGATGTTTCTATTGAATATACTACTGTGCCTTTGAAAGGCATTTTGAAATCTTTTTCAAATTAAGCACAATACCAAACCAAAACAAAAAGGGTAAGATAGAATACCTAACTTCGGGGGCCGTTAACCTAGTTAAGTGGACTATAACATTCCAAAAATACCCAAACTTCACGAAAGAGATATAACCCAGCAAGGCCGAAGGAAAGAGGACTCATATTTCGAAAGAAATCGGGGGCACCTGGGTGGCTCAGTCGGTTAAGCATTCGACTCTGGATATCAGTTCAGGTCATGATCTCATGGTTCATGGGATTGAGCCCCTGGTCAGGCTCTGTGCTGACAGTGCGGAGCCTGCTTGGGATTTTCTCTCTCCCTCTCTCTCTCTGCCCTTCCTCCCCCCCCCCCCCCCCCGCCGTCTCTCTCCCTCTCAAAATAAATAAATAAACATTAAAATTTTAAAAAAAAAATCAGAAAACAGTTCTTGGAAGAGATAATGTTTGAGACGGATGCTTACCAGTGTTAAAGTACATTTCTAGGCCCGAGATGGAGCCTCTCCTGCCCAGGATGCCATGTCAGCAAACTGAAGTTTCCAGAACTTTCTGTCCCTGTAAATGTTCCTTGTCCAGGAATGCCGTAGGAGCAGTCAGCCCATCCCCAAACGCCAAGCCCACTCTGGGCCTTCTCACCCCAAACAAGGCTGACTATGTGGCCCCCGCTGAACAGATATTTTCTCTTGGTCTCTTTGTCTCTTCATTCCCTTTGTTCTTTATTCTTCATCCTGTAAAAGCTTCCTGTCTTCTGCCCCATGTTGCAGTCCTCAGAATGGAGACTGTCCCCTTCATGAAGTGTTAAACAAGGTTTTTTCGTATCACCTAAATGGTCTTCTTTTTTTTAATTGAGGTCTAATTGACGTATAACATTATATCAGTTTCATGTGTAGAACATAATGATTAGATATTTGTACTCATTGACAAATGATGACCACAGTAAGTCTAGTTAACATCTGTCACCATATGGAGTTACAAAAAATATTCTTTTCTTGGGGCGCCTGGGTGGCTCAGTCGGTTAAGCATCTGACTCTTGATATCAGTTCAGGTAATGATTTCACGGTTCGCGGGATCGAGCCCCGCATTGGGCTCCGGGCTGACAGCCAGGAGCTTGCTTGGGATTCTCTCCCTCTCTCTCTCTAAATAAATAAATAAACATTAAAAAAAGAAAAGAAAAGAATGGCTATTACCAAAAGGACAAGAAATACCAGGTGTTGGTGAGGATGTAGAGAAAAAGGAACCCCTGCGCACTATTGGTCAGCATGCAACTTGGTACAGTCACTGTGGAAAAGAGTATGGAAGTTCCTCAGAAAATTAAAAAAAGGAATTACCATAGGCTCCCATAATTCTACTGGATATTTACCCGAAGAAAATGAAAACACTAATTTGAAAATATATATGCACCCCTGTGTTCACTGCAGCACATCAAAGAGGAAGAGTATCAAAACAGAGATGTCCTTTGTAAAGACACTAGGGACAAAATTGACCTTTGCTGCTGAAATCCACAAACTGTGTACTTTTCTGTAAACCATGAAGGTAGAATTGCACTGTTCAAGAGCTGTGGCTGTTTGAATTTAGGTTTAAATTAATTAAACTTGGGGCCCCTGGGTGGCTCAGTCGGTTGAGCATCCAACTTCGGCTCTGGTCACGATCTCGTGGTTCACGAGTTCGAGCCTCGTGTCAGGTTCTGTGCTGACAGCTCGGAGCGTGGAGCCTGCTTTGGATTCTGTGTCTCCCTCTCTCTCTCTGCTCCTCCCCTGCTCACACTCTGTCTCTGTCTCTGTCTCTCTCTCTCTCAAAAATAAATAAACATTTAAAAAAAATTTTTAATTAATTAAATTTGAAGCATGGTTCCCCAGTCACACTAACCACATCCCGATGTTCAACAGCCGTGTGTGCCTGGTGGCTGCCATATTGGCATATTGACAGTGCAGACATAGAACATTTGCCATCGTCGTAGAACGTTCTATTAGCACTGTTTGAGAGCTGAGGTTATTAAGTTTGGGGGGTGGAGAGGGTCATAAACTCTGAGAAACTAACAAAAGTTATGGGCCCTCTCCTAATAAAATGTGCAAACACATATACATGTGTTCTCTTGTATATAGCTTCAGATTTTTTATGGTTCCCTGAAGCCTATTTATAGACCATTTAGGGATTTATGGACTCCAAGTTAAGCAACCCCAGAAAGCTTTTAAATATTTTCGTTTCCGACTCATAATCTTAGTCTTTAAGTCTTGTCATAGTCCCAGAAGTCTCCAATATTCAAGCTAATGTTGCATAGAAAATCTTGCCTCTAATTTCCTTGGTCTCTACCCCAACAATGACCTTCTCTTCTATTCCATATTGGTCACATAATCACTTCCTAGAGCTGGTCTTTGGAGGAACACCTGCTGTCACCTCTGAAATCACAAACCTAAATATCTGACACTGACTCCAGACTCCTTCCTTCCAACTCTCTCCTTCTCTCACTCACTTAATTCCAATATTTTGCTTCTTCTGCCTTGTCAAGACTCCCGTCCATTGGCCCGTAAATTTTCTCCCTACCCATCACCCCCTTCCTTTATTCACTCCCTTCCCCACCAGCTCTGATGACTTGAATCCTGCCAAGGTCTTCATCCCCTATGTCTGTGGATCAGCTCTCGATTCAGCCTGTCAAAACCCCAACCTCAGTGGGTCCAACTGTCTGCTTTTTCCCCAGCCACACCTGAACCGCTGGTCACATTAGAGAAAAAGCAGAGAGTTTCTGAGATTTGCACCAGAATACATTGATGGCATCCAAAATCAATTGGGTCTTCAATGTGGCTGCAACTCTGTTGTGTTTCCCTTGTCAGATCTTTCTCCCATTTTTCGCATCAACCACTTAAGATATTCTCGGATCTGCATATTTACATAATGAGATTGGAAATAAGTCATGGGTACTGTAAAGGGACTGATTAAATAATACATCTACAAAATAGAACACGATGTACCTATTAATAAAATGGGGGAAATCTCCAGGATATATTGTTTTAGGTCAAATGAAATGATTCAGAGTAGGATTCGTCATTTCCTGGGTCCCAATGGGCACTTTATATGCAATGACAAATAAGCCAAGACATCTCAGCAGCTTAACATAATACATATTTATGCCGTGCTCATGGCACAACGCAATGTTAGGGTGACTCAGAGATCTAGATGCTACCGTCTTAAACATGTGGCCTTTGAAGCCATAACCAAAAAGAGAGAGAGCATAAACAAGGCTCGGGAAGTTGTATGGGCAGGCCCAGATGTGATGTAATCACGTCTGCCCGTCTTCTTTTGGCTAGAACCTAGTCACATGGCCTCCACCTAACAGCAAAGGAGGCTGGGATACAGTCTTCCTGAGTTCCTCAGAGAAGGAAAGAGAAGAGGAATTTGGTGACCACATGACGTCGCCTCTACCACAGTTCCACTGAAGTAAGAAAGGAGACAAGGGAGAATATTGATTAAAATGTCTTTGCATTTGCCTTGAAAAAGCTTAGTACAGCAAGGGTATAAACGTGACTATTTCAACGGGGCAGGGGAGAAGAGGTAGACGGGGCCAGGAGGCGAAACGTGAGACTTCTCATTGTGTGTGCGGACCCCTGAGCCAGGTGTCTGTGTCAAATATTCAGCCAAAAAATACATTTAAAAAATTAAACAGACGAACCAATAAGTAGAACACTGTCCGCCCTCCTCAAACCCTGCCGGCCAAGTTCTGCTCGTCCCTCTGACTCTAGCTCCGGCTTGAGTCCTCATGTCTGCTGAGAAGCCCTGACTCACCCAGTTCTGGGTTGCACACCCCCCGCGCCGGGGGGCTCTTGGCGCCCTCTCAAGCTCTGTCATCACCGCGCCGTGTGCACGTTTCGTGGTCGTTAGATTACTTGTCTGTCCCCCCTGCTACACCTGAAGCTCCCGGAGGACAACAGTCCTGCGTACTCTGTAGCCCTAAAGCCCGTCAGTGCTGGCCACAAAGCGGACAGCCAAAATGTGTTCGAACGAACGGAACAGTGGATGGTCCCAGCAAAGGGTTAGGGCGCGCTGGTTTTTATTACCCTTGCACCGTTTCACCGTTGAAGAATGAGTCTAGTTTGTGGCCAGATGAGATACTGTTCCTATTGATACCTTCTTTCTAAGTAAATGCTGGTGATTTATTTTATTTTATTTATTTATTTTTTGATGTTTATTTGTATTTGAGAGGGAGACAGAGCACGAGCAGGGGAGGGGCAGAGAGAGAGAGACAGAATCCGAAGCAGGCTCCGAGCTGTCAGCACAGAACCCGACGCGGGGCTCGAACGCACGAACCGTGAGATGGTGACCTGAGCCCAAGTCGGACGCTTAACCGACCGAGCCACCCAGGCGCCCCAATGCTGGTGATTTTTAAGGGAGTCACGTCCCTGGCCTTAACGTGATCACTCGTACTTTCGTGGTACCGATCACAAAACAACATCTACCCTTTCTTCTTCAAGAGTTCACGTGTCCTCAGGAAATAATAATGAACGTTCTGATTTTCAATGTTCTTTAGATACGCATAAACTCTCACCTCTTATTCCCTCTCTTCTGCAGCTTAAAAACAAAGAGGGGGCAGTTTCCATACAGACACAAGGCTGAGAGAGCGAGGGAGGAAGACAAATTCAGGCTTACGTTTTTCTTTCGGCCTATTTTTTCCCCAATGGAGCCAGCTTGGCTGCGACCCCAGGTCCTCACAGCCCTTAGCACCACGCGCTCCCCATGCTGGTGAATGTCACCCACCCCCTGCTGCCAGACTGCTTTCTGATATCAGCAGAAGCTCCTTCTTATGGGAAGAAAGCTTCCCATGTGACGCAGTGTACTACTGATACATCAGGGCCCAGCCTCTGAGCCGTCATGGCCGCCCAATGCCGAACGCGGTAGGAGAAGCCCAGGCTTTGGGGGTAAGAAGGGTTGGCTTTGAATCCCACTCTGTCTCCTGGCTAAAAAACCTTTGGCAAATTAGTACATTCTCTGAGCTATAGAAGGAGGATGATCGGGGCGCCTGGCATGTTCAGTAGAACACGCGACTCTTCATCTGCAGGTTATGAGTTCGAGCCCCGCATTGGGTGTCCCGTTTCCTTAAACACAGTAAGGAAGAAAACAAATAGGAGGAAAATGATCATTTTTATAGGGCTGCTGTCAAATTTAAATATGATAATAAAAGTAAATCGTCGCATACAGTTTCTGTTTATATAATAGATGCTCAATAAACGATAGCTATTATTACTGTCATCATCATGATTATTAATGAGTCTCTCTTACTGCGGTCCCAACAAAAAGAGGAATCGTAAATCTCCAGGAATATGCACCACCCTGGCCTGCAAACCGGAAGGACAGCCTGCATTTGTGACACATTTGCCTCGCGTCCTCTAGCGACGGCTCAGAACCATCGAGGAATAATGGCAGGGATCGCTATTACCGTCTTCCAAAGGAGAAATCAGAGCTCAGGGAAATCAGGCCACTTGCCCGAGGCCACGCAGCTCATAAATTCAGAGCTGGGACCCCGTTCTTCTGACTCCTCCCACCTCGCCAGAATAAAGCCATTAAGCAGTACCTTATTTCCAACTGGGGGGGGGGGGGCACCGGCAATTGCATTAGCAGATTGGAAGCAGTGAGCGAGCAAGTTGGGGTGGGGGGGAGAAGGAAGGTGGCTTATTGGGGTGGCCCTTGGGGATTGAAGAGTCGAAGCAGGAGAGCTCCACCACGACTTGGCCCAGAGCGTCTCACCCTAGCACTGCTGGCGTTTGGGGCCAGATCGTGCTTTGTTGACCACCACTGACCCTGCTCCAGCCTTCCTTCGGACACACAAGGCAATGGGAATTGATGTGACTCGGGAGGGGTCCCAGCAGACTCGAGATCATTTTCTTCTTCCACGATGCTTCTCCAAGACTCCCCAAGACGTCCTCAGTAAAGGTGCTGAAAAACGGGCAGGAGTAGATGGCTCTCAGTCTCGAGAGTAAAGACACAGGAAGCGGGAAGAGAGAGGCAGGCGAGGAAAACCGTGAAAAGATGGCTTTTTATCTCATTCGTTTTGCAAGTGATTTGATAGGACCCCGCCTTCTATCCTGCTTCGCACTGAACTGGAAGTAATCAGAGCACAATCTGCGGAACAACCTTACAAAAAGCACTTAAAAATAAGAAAGGGACAAATGCTTTCAAATCTGCTCCAGCACAGATGTATAATATGAACAGAATGCGGAGGCAGGAGCGCTGTGTTCTCATCTCTACCACGGACTGTCTGGATGGCATGGGCTGGCTTCCTATAAAGCCACCCCCAGCTTCTCATCTGTATAATTGGGGGTTTGGATGGGACAGCCTCTGAGGCTCCTGGAGCTGTAGAATCCTGTGCGATCTGAGCCCGATACCTGGCAGGGGGCAGAAACAGTGCCTACAGCTAAGTTTCATCAAGCATATGTTGACAGTTCTAGAATTGTCCGTTCTTGACTCTTCCGCGCAGATTTCGCAAAGTATTCCGATCCATCCTCAGTGACGTGTGCTGCCTGAAAGGTTTTGAGCGTTTGTTTCCCTCTCCCGTGTCCTGAAAATATCCCCTGGTTGTGTAATTTTGGTTTCCCCCCGAAGCTCTACCAAAACGTAGCTCAGCTTTATTTATATATAACTTAGGAGCTTAGAGATCTGATATCTGAGGTCAAAGGCCATAGAAATTGCTGGTACACACGCCCACCTGAACACCTTCCAGAGTAGCTCTGCTTCTGGCCAAGAGCAGTTTGCTAGCCGGTGACTGGATCCTGTGACGGGCCATTTACATCTAGACTTTGCACGCCATGCAGCCTCCGTCACGGATGCTCAACTCTGCTGTTGTATCATGAGAGGAGCCAAACATGATACATAAATAGGTGTGGCTGTGCTCCCACAAAACTTCGCTTCCAAATTCAAGCAGAGGGCTGGATCTGACCCACTGGCCATAGATGGCCCCCAAACTAAAGAGCTAACACCTGGCCCCCAGGGGACCTCCAGGACCCCAATCCAGCATGTGGCTTTCATCTGACTGGTCAGTACCCTGCATGCCAGTGGTCACATATTTTGAAAATAACCCTGGTGAGCTGGGGAGGGAGGAGAAGGACACACCCTTTAATCTCGCCAGACGATGGTATCTCGTCCTCTTTGGTTTTAGTTTCCTGCGTGGCTCACATTCTTTCCACTAAGTGCTCAGTCTTTCAAATGTCTTGTCTCTTCGTGCCTCCTTCTAACCTGGCGGCCGGGTACCTGGTGGCCCGCTGGCACACCCTGTGACAATGGGGGAAAGGGGACCTCAGGTCCATGGGTGTCCTCGGGATGCTGGTTGCTCTCCATGCTGGAGTGGCTGGTCTGGCCTGGGTTCTAGCGGTCATGACCACGGCTGTAGTCATGGTTCTTCCGTAGCAGCTTCCGGTCTTCAGAGCTCTCTGCTCCCCTTGACCCTGACTGGTGAACCCAGGGACATCTGGATCCCATGCAGGCCACCTTAAGCTCAGCCATAGGGGTACCCCCTGGGGCTGGTATGCCAGTATCCCCAGCCTGTGACACACGGCCACCCATGGATCTTCTCCTGGTAATCTCATCTCCCTCGGCCTGCCCAGGAAGAGATCCCATGAGCCCTGCCAGTGGGCCCTTGGGTCCCCCGAACCTCCACATGCTTCCACGGGCCCTGCTACCCCTCCCCAGGTTCGCCCAACGAGCCACATGACCTGCCTCTCAGCCATACCTCAGTCTCACCTCCTTTCCAAAATCAACCTTGTGAGAGGGAAGGACTGTCTAGTTCCTCTTTCTTTCTCTTAAGGGCCTCCACTTTGTCACCTCCTCTGCCTTCCTGAGCTGACATTTTTCCCTGCCCCCTTTCTGGGGTCACAGTATGTGTGTAAGATACTGGGAATACAACTGGCTTCCCGATAAAGGGACCTAAATCAAGAGGAAGTTCAAAACCATTACATCTCTCCCATAGATAAAGGTATCCTCGAGGCTTCCCGTTTGCTTAGTATGATTGTCCAGGAGGCATTTTTTTTCCCCGTTTATCTTTTCTCTTGGCTTTTAGATCCATACAAATATCATTCTTTCGTGAGTATTCCAGAAAAGAAAACAACCGGGGGCTGAGGTGGACTTGGCTGTACCTCGTCCTCAGGATGTACCAAGGAGAGAGTGAGACTCATTGATGTTTTGAAAATACACCCCCTCCATTATGCGAAATCAATGGTTCCCAACCAGGGGTAGGGTGGTGGAGATTTGGGCCCCCCCAAAAAACATTTGGTAATGCCTAGATACATCTTGGGTTGTCGTAATTGCAGGGGTGGGGGGGAGGGGGCACGCGCTGTAGGCATCCAGTCAGTAGAAGCCAGGGAGGCTGCTGAACATCCTACAATGCACAGCACAGCCCCACCACAAAGAATCATTCAGCCCCCAATGTCACTAGTGCCCAGGCGGAGGAACCCTGTGTAAAACCAGTCGCATCCCCAAAGCATGACAAACGAGATGAGGAAAGCAATCGTTTCTCTGATTGCGCACTTGCTGGTGCGTTCCAGTGGGCTGATGCCTTGAGTGGCAGCAGAGATCTGCAGTGTTTCAGGGCCACTGGGGCTCCCTTTATTCGTGATTACGCTTGGATGGAGGCCTCCCACCTTCCTTCCCAACTTTGTTTTTGCCTAAGAAATAAGAGAGAGGGGCACCTGGGTGGCGCAGTCGGTTAAGCGTCCGACTTCAGCCAGGTCATGATCTTGCGGTCCGTGAGTTCGAGCCCCGCGTCAGGCTCTGGGCTGATGGCTCGGAGCCTGGAGCCTGTTTCCGATTCTGTGTCTCCCTCTCTCTCTGACCCTCCCCCATTCATGCTCTGTCTCTCTCTGTCCCAAAAATAAATTAAAAAAAAAAAAAAAAAAAGAAATAAGAGAGAATAATGCAACTCTCAACTTTCCCTGAAGTCCTTCTGCAAGATTAATCGCACTTGACATTTTAATAATTGAGCACGCTTATCAATGCACAAGTACCCAGCAAAGAAGCAATGGAAACATCCTTGAGTTTTCAATGGCTGAGCTGCGGAGGATTGATTTGCGATTCCATCCGGGAAAAAGATGCAAACAGTCCTCCCTTTAGGAGACTAGAGACATTTGAGTGCTCGGTAGTGGTTCTCAAAGCGTGATCTGTAGACCAGCAGCAGCCACATCGCCCGGAAGCTTGTCAGAAATAAAACAAATTCTCGGGCCCCACGCCAGACCTCTGACATCATCAGAAACTCTGGGGCTGGGGCTCCGCCATCCGTGTTTAAACAAGCCCTCTACGTGGCGCCGATGCACGTGGGAGTTGAAGAACCACGCGGGTCTATGGGGCGCGTGGGTGGCTCAGTCGGTTAAGCATCCGACATCAGCTCAGGTCACGATCTCACGCTTCGGGAGTTCGAGCCCCCGCGTCGGGCTCTGTGCCGACAGCTCGGAGCTTGGAGCCCGCTTTGGATTCTCTGTCTCCCCCCCCCCCAAAAGAATAAATAAACATTACGTAAATAGATAAATAAAAGAACCACACTGGTCTAGATCTACAGGCCCGAGGCCTATTTTTGTCAATAAAGTTTTATTGGCACACAGCCACACCCTTATTCCTTTACGCATTGCCTATGCCTGCTTTCACGTCACAATGGCGGACCTGAGTAGTTAAGACTGCGTACGGCCTTCCAAGCCTACGATAGTTACTATCTAGCCCTTTAGAGGAAGCTTGCTGAGCTCTTATCTAGAGTGTTGGAGAAAATAAATTACGAGGCTTTTTATCATTATGGAAAAAGATCCTGAAATGTATTATTTCTTAGTTTTCAAACTCCTCCCGGTCAGGAGTCGGTCGCTTAACCGACGGAGCCACCCAGGCGCCCCCTAGTGTCAACTCTTGGAGTCTGACAGCCTGGGTCTTCGTTTTGACTCCGTTGTTAACTAGCTTTATGATCTTGGGTGAGTTTTTCAAGACCTCTGGACTTCAGTTTCCTTGGCCGCAGAATGGTTATAACAATGGGACCTACTTCATAGGATTGCTGGCTGAATTCACTGAGTTGGCACGTGTACTGAGCATTCAGTACTAAGCACTTAAACTAGTGCCTGGCACAGAGACCCCAGTCTGTGTTAACTCTGCTGCTTCTGGCTGCCAGGGTAGAATAGCTATGCAATAAATATTTGCCACTATGATTACTTATGACACTTACATCAGGATACTCCAAGGGTTGCCTGGGTGGCCCAGTCAGTTAAGCGTCCAACTTCGGCTCAGGTCATGATCTCACGGTGTGTGAGTTTGAGCCCCGTGTCGTGCTCGGTGCTGACAGCTCAGAGCCCGGAGCCTGCTTCGGATTCTGTGTCTCCCTCTCTGCCCCTCCCCAACTCGTTCTCCCTCTCTCTCTCTCTCTCTCAAAAATAAATGAACATAAAAAAAAATTTTTTTAATAAAAAATTAAAAAATACTCAAAGGACATTTTGAAAGGAGGGATGGCTCCCTTCTAGAGAAAGACGTCTGCTTTCTCTTTCATCATTTAACAGTTGGGGAAGATCTGAAGGTCCGAGGACTCTTAAAGAAGAGACATCAGGAATGTGTTGTCCAATCAGCCCCACCGTCTATGCAGCTAAATCTAAAGGGACCAGATACCCCCCCACCCCCCCTCCCCGCCGCAACCCCACCTAACTCCTCTACCCACCCACCCCCAAACCTCTGCCAGGGAAGAGGAAGATGCGAATGTGTGGTCTGTATAAAGTCCAAATGTCCAACCCAGCCCCCTCCAACTTGTATATAAGCCACTCAACCTTCAGTGGCTGAAATACGGTGTGGGAGTCATTCACAGGTTCCAGGGTCCCTGGGGTTCCTGAATGCTCTCCCTGCTGAAGCTGAGAGCGGGGCTCATTCTCATGGCCCCCTTCACCTAAGACCCAGTTCAAGGGCATGTGACTAGTGCAGTCCCACATGGTCCCCGCTCGGAGGGGCCCCGCACTTGGCGTCATGCTCAGTGGCGGCCTCTCGAAGTTCTTAATTTGTGAGCGGAGGGGCCCCCTGTTTTTGTTTTACGCGGAGTCCCACAAACGATGCAGCCCGTCAGCTCTTCATCCTTTGTGGAAACCTGATTCTAACCTAAGCCCCCTGTCCAAGGCTTACTATCTATTAAGGACTCTGGTATGAGCGTAAGAACCGATTTTTAAAATAAATAACAATAACAACAACAAAAGAGGACTTCATTTTTAAGGGCAACAGCGCTGGCAATTTCCAACATAAAGATGTCTAAGAGAGGCCAGCAGATGTCGCTCTTGGTACGTGGTAAAAAAGGGGATTTTTAACAGGCCGGCTCATAATCAAAGGTTTTTGAGCCTTTAGGGGAGCAAGGCCTCAAAGGAGCTTGATCTAAGAACTTTAATTGCAACATCTTGCTTTTTTCGGATGAGGATACCACCGCAAAGACAGGAAATTCGCCAGCCACCAAATCGAAATGGAAGAATTGCGAATAATAATTGTAATAAGGTATTAACTCAGTTAAATAAAAAATAAATAATGCAACCAAATGCAACTTCTTCAGAGAGGTTGACGTGGTATTTTAGCACTATCTCGTTCTTTCCAACTGGTGGTTGACAGAGGGCATATGTGATCTTGGGATTTATAATAAGAAATATATATATTGGGTCTACACCCCCATTTCTAGCACAGAGCTCCTAAAACCCTTGGAATTTCCTAAGTGACAAGAGTGAGAAAGGTGTCTTTTGTTATGTTAATGCGGCGGCTTTGGGAAGGCGCCTGAAGGTGGGGGCTGGTTGCCTAGAGAACCAACCTAGCGATTAGACGCCTGGAACTTTCTGTCCCACCCCTTCCTTCCCCCAACTCTGGGGCGGGGAGAGGGGCTGGAGGGTTTGATCGATCGCCAAAGGCTGATGATTGGATCAATAGTGTCCCTGTAATGAAGCCTCCAGAAAAACCCGAAAGGACGGGGTTCAGAGCTTCTGGGCTAGCGAGCGCGTGGAGGGGTGAGGAAGGCAGGCGCAGCTGGAAGGCAAGGAGGCTCCGTGCCCTCTCCCCGTACCTTGCCCGGTGCCTCTCTTCCATCTGGCTCTTCCGGAGTTAGACCCTTTTATGATCAGCCAGTGATCTTTTTTTTTTTTTTTTTTAAGTTTATTTATTTATTTTGAGAGAGAGAGAGCGAGCAAGGGAGGGGCAGAGAGAGGGAGAGACAGAATCCCAAGCAGGCTCTGAACCTCGCCGGGCTCGAACCCCTGAACCACGAGAACCCCGAGCTGAGATCAAGAGTCCAACGCTTAACTGACTGAGCCACCCAGGCGCCCCTCAACCAGTGATCTAATAAGTAAAATGTTTCTCTGAGTTTTATGAGCCGATCTAGTAAATTAATTGAACCCAAGGAGGGAGTCTTTGGAACCTCCAATCTTTAGCCCATTGATCAGAACAACCTGTATTTTCAGCTGGCGTAGGAAGTGGGGGGCGGGGGGGACAGTCTTGTAGGACTGAGCCCTTGATCTGTGGCATAGGACACTGTCTCTGGGTAGATAAGTGTCAGAATCGAGTCGAATTGTAGGATATCCAGCTGGTGTCTGAAGAATTGCTTGTCGAATGGGTGGAGAACCCACTTCCCCACAACGAAATTAGGTCTCAGTATCCCAAAAGAGCGTAATAAAGACAGTTTCCTAATGTGTTTCCTGTTGTCTTGAAGGACTGGATTTGTTGCCCAAAAAAAGTATCAGAGGCTAACGTCCAGCGGAGAATCAATGTCTTTCGTTCCGGGGCTCGCAGCAAAAATGACAGAACAAATCCAAGCGTTCCCTTGGATGTGTTTCCTAACTTGCTGGAAGGTGCCAGCTGAACATCTATTTCCTGTTCCAGGTACGTCATCCCCACGTAAAATAGACAGTGATGGAGTGAGATGATTCAGTTGCCAGAAAAACTCTCAGATGCTAAGACCAAGCTTCATTCTTACACAATGGGATCAGGTGCTCAGTGTTCAAATGCCACCAACACTAAGGTTACAATTGATCACGGAAAGACCTTCAGATAGCCCTCACGGTCTCTCAGGTGACTTACTTCTGTGACTTACTTATGACTGATTTATTCGAGAGCATTTTTTTCAACTTGCGCCGGAATTCATTAGCGCGTACGACATTGCAAGGTCTGCGGCATTGTAGTACATGAAACAAATCTGCAAACGGCAGAAGAAAACCAAAACGAAAATACCTCCTGGGCTTCATTGAAGAAAACGGTCTGGGTGGGTCCATGACGATCCAGTAATCCCTAAGCCAGCAACGTGGGAAGCTCGCCCCCCACCCCCAAGTTTCTGGGCTTGGCCCAGTTATCCACAAGGGTATGCAATGAATATGTAATTTATCGTATGTTGTCTCAGCAAAGCGAAACAAGCTGCCTTTGCCTTTTACCCCTACTGAAGGTGACTCCACTGCCCGCGGTGCGACAGGTTGGTGCAATCACAAAATCCGAGACTCCAGCCACAGCCCGTCCCTCAGGGCTGATGGAAACCTTCCTGGCGACCACACGGCGTTGAATATGCTTCTCAGTCCCCACACCCTGCCACTTTTAGCAGACGGCTCACTTTTCCTACATCTCCAGGAACAGGTTAGCACACTCCCAGCTCCCCAGGCCAAGCCCGGTTCACCCTAAGTTTTTTTTATAAATAAAGTTTTATTGGAACACAGCCCCACCGTTTGTCTACATACTGTCTATGGCCGGTTTTGCACTACCACGGTAAGGTTGAGTAGCCGTGGCAGAGATTATGTGGCCTGTAAGGCCGAAAATATTTACTATGTTGTCCTTTATTGAAAAATTTTACTGACTCTTGTTCCAGAACAATAAGGTCATCGGGTATTTCTTCTCGTCTGCTGCCTCCCGACCTCCGAACTAATTAGCATCGGAACCTGTTCTTACCTCTCCCATCGGTCCCCAACGATGAGATGTCTCTTCTCGAGGCCAACGCCTCAATCTCTGATTCTGACTCTAACCTTCTTCTCTGGAACCTTCATCAACCACCCGTTCAGCTTTTTCTGTCGTCACCCACTCCCTCTGCACTGGCTTTTTCTTTGGGCCTATAGATCAATTCAAGTATCTTGCTCTGACAAGCCTTTCCTGATCCGTCACTGGGCACACCTGTCCGCTTGTAGCTCTCTCAGAAGGGGCACGTACACCCGCGGTCTCTACCTCCTCGGCTCCCCTTTACCCCACAGGCAGTCTGGATTCTGTCCTAATCACTCCGTCAAATCTGGTCTGGGAATGGCCACAAATCACCCATCACCACCATGCTAGGAAAGCCAACGAACACTTTTCGGTCCACATCTTATCAGACCTCTCTGCTGTATTTAACACCATTGGCCGTTTGCTCCTTCTTGACATTCTAGACTCACTTCGTCCTAACGATATTACCGTCACCTACTTTCCCTTCTGTCTGATTCCACGTATGTTTTCTTCATGGCCTCCTATATCCACTCTAAATCTCGCTTTTCCTAAGTGGCATCCACGGCCCAGTGCTCTGCTCACTACGTAAATTTGTGCCATATTTTTTATCCACTCTCGGGACTTTCATTGTAGCCTGCGAATGATGACTCTCGATTCGGTGTTTCCAGCCTTAACCACGCTTTCCGATTAACACATCCCACTGAGTGCTTGGAAAGTTCCATGTGAATTTGCCTTGGCCGGCTCAAGCTTAGCAGGTCCAAAACCAGGCTCATCAACTTCCCACTAAAACTGGTCTTTCATCATTCCATCATCCACCAATCCAATGTCCAATGTCCAAGCTGGACATTTGACACTCATCCCTGCCTTTCTTCTCATTGTCAAGAAACACACCCTGCAGACTTCTTTTCCTGACTGTAATAAGCGCCTCCATATTGACTACTTACTATGTACTATGTGCCCCAGTGGTTTTTATGGGTTGACCCAGCTAATCCCCAGGACACCCGCACATCATAGGCATCATCCCCCTTTAACGGGTGAGGCTCAAAGCAATTGAGTAATTTTCTCAAAGTCGCATAGCAAATACATGAGAAAAGCTAAGCCAGTATGAGATCCCAAGACTGTTGTGTGTTATCTGTTTGTTTATATCGAGGTGAAATTCACATAACACGCAACGAACTATTTTAACGTGTACACTTCGGCGGGATTTAGTACATTCACCGTGTTGTGCAACCATCACCTCTATTTAGTTCCAAAACATGTTCATCACCCCCAAAGGAGACCCCATGTGCATTAATCGGTGACTCCTCATCTCTTGGAGCCTGAATTGTTTTAACCTCATCAGGATAACCTCCCTTGGGACTCAACCTAAACCAAGTTGAGCATGGATGTCCCCTGGCTAAAGAGATTGGTTCTGGGATGGACATGAACAGAATGTGTAAGTAACTAAGTTATATCGATGTCAGGCAGCAAAAATGTCTTCTCATAGAAACAGGGTTGCTGCCCTGACCTCCAGCCTAACTTGATACAAGAAGGAGAAAATCTAAATTTCCGAGCTCCTCTACCCTGGTGGTCTCCTGCCGCCCAATCTGCTGGGACCCCCAACGTCAGGCTCATCGATCTCTGTGAGGAAAGCACCGAAAAGCTGCTTCTACTCAGCCCCTTGGTCCTAAGAATCAGCCTCATCCTGATGGTTTGCTCGTTCTGCAGAAAACTAAGCAAAAGTCAAGGAGTCGGAGCGATCATTCTCTCTAACGTTATTACCTTCACTATCCCTGCCACTGCGCCTACGTGAGCCTCAAACCTAATTTGGTGCATTGAAGCCTGAGGGCAGATCTGCCGGGGGCTTCTAGAAAAGTAGGTTCCTCGCAAAAATATTATCATCTGTCTATACGGCAATGAACTGGCCCAGGAACAATGAGATTGCTTTGGTGGTTTAACCTCATTAGCTGCTCTCCTGCCTGTTGGGATCACCTTCACTCCGACAGATCCTGGACACGTCCCAAACAAGTGAGTCTGTAAATAATCAACTTAACTTTTTTTTTTTTTTTTAATTTTTTTTCAACGTTTTTTTATTTATTTTTGGGACAGAGAGAGACAGAGCATGAACGGGGGAGGGGCAGAGAGAGAGGGAGACACAGAATCGGAAACAGGCTCCAGGCTCCGAGCCATCAGCCCAGAGCCTGACGCGGGGCTCGAACTCACGGACCGCGAGATCATGACCTGGCTGAAGTCGGACGCTTAACCGACTGCGCCACCCAGGCGCCCCAATAATCAACTTAACTTTTAACGGAGCCCAACGTGGTCTTCGGTGTATGAAAACTCAAGAGACTAGCCAAGTAGGGGATCTGCTAAAATCATTCCTTTCAGATTTGCCTTACACATTTTTCGGCATTTTCTCACTTTTCTGCAATGGATCTGCGTTATTCTTCGGATCAGAACAAAAAAAGTGTGAGAACTAGGTTCATGCCCATCCATTAGTCTTCCATTTTGTGGGCCTCCACTCCTCACGGGCAAGACAAGAGGTTTGGACTAGGCGATGGCTAAATCCATTTCAACCCTGACAACGCAGAATTTGAGGACACTAACTAAATCAGAGTCAAGATTGGGGGAGGGACCACTAGCGATGACAGTAATAATGTGGCCATAGAACTAAGTGTGTTGACGTGGAATGACGTCAAAAAACATTAAATTTTAGGGGCGCCAGGGGGGCTCAGTCGGTTGCGCATCCGACTTTGGCTCAGGTCGTGATCTCATGGTTCGTGCGTCCGAGCCCCGCATCGGGCTCTGTGCTGTCAGCATGGAGCCCACTTCGGATCCTCTGTCCCTGGCCCTCTCCGCCGTACTCCGCTCTCTCAAAAATAAAAAATAAGATAAAAAAAATAAATTTTAAAGGGGAAGGTGTTGAATGTTACATAGCTTTTGTATATATACAAAGGGTATTTTGAAAGAAACACAAGAAACTGGCTACAGTAATTCCTCTGAGTTGGGGGACCGCGGCTGGCCTTTGGGGTCATTTTACACTCTGTTTTACAGTTGGGACTTTTGCGGGCTATACTCGATTGCCTTCTCAAATCAAGAAGAAAAGGAGAATGTGCCATATCCACATCCTGCCATTCAACTTCACAGCATCTAGAGCATTTAATATATGCTATTTTTTTCCCCCAGAGATCCCTTCCCTTGAACCTGACCTCAGCTTGCGAATCGGGTATTAGTATTCAGAGGATTCAGACAAGGGAAACAATTTCCTGGAGTCATGCCGCTTATGAGCAGCGGAGCTGAGGTTGCAGCCCGCATCGGAGTCGAGAGAACACGTTCGTATTTCCAGGTGCCTGCGTGCAGGGAGAGGTGGGCCACGGGTTCTAGATGATACTTTTCCAGGATGGTGAGGACAGCCCCTGCTGGTGTGCGGCCAGGGGTGCGGGCAGCAGGCGTGCTGGGGGGCCTCATTTGTCGTCTATCCCGTCCTCGCCTCGCTCGGGAGGACGCCCCAAACTGACGCCAGGAAAAACCTGGTAACTCAGAGGGGAGAATCACACGCGTTGTTCGGTACTGGGATCAGCCACAGAGCCGTGTGCTCCTGGATTCCTCCAGCTCATCTTGAGTGCAAGCCCAAGGGGCGCGCATTTGCCGTGGGGACGCACGAATACAGAGGAACAGCTCTGGAGCGTCTCTGCAGAGCGCCTAGGGCCGGGTCGCGGGCAAGTGCGCGGAGAGCCCCGCCCTGTGACGAAGCGGGGGAGGGGGGGGCGGCGGAAGAGTGGGCCGAGCTCAAGTGCACGCATGCGCTCCGCAAGGCCGCGGAGGTGTCTTGCGCACAGACCGCCCGTCCGCCGAAGCCGGAGCGCCGCTCTTGGCCTCACGTCCCTCCTCTCCTGGGGGGTGCTCCCACACCGGTCCCCGCGGGCTCGGGGCCTCGCCAAACCTTTCCACCTCTTACTGATTTTGAAAGGGGTTCTTTCTGCTGTTCGGCAGAATAGAACCCAGCGTGCCCGGGAATTGCATCCTTGAGTCATGCAGCAGCCCAGGAAACGACCAATGCCCAGCCATCTCGCTCTACCTCCGGGGCCCGCCGCCAGGCGTCGTCCCCTGCACGTGCGTCCACACAGCGGCGCGAAGCGCCACGAGGAGAGGGGCGGAAGCAAGGTAAGAGGGAGCGTGGAGGCCGCTGGCAATTAAGACGATGGTTTTCCCGTGGACGGTGGAGATTATGGCCACTAACGCCGCTCGTTTTCCATAGTCCTTGGCTTTGACTTTGGGTCAAATTCAAGGGTGAAAGGAGATGGAAGGTGCATTTAATCCCTTTCTTGAATCCCACTAACTGGGCTCTCCGGCGCTAAAACTTATGCACTACTCGAAGCCTGGAATTTTCTCTGTTGTTAACTGTTTTTATTTATTTTTGAGAGAGCGTGAGCGGGGGAGGGGCAGAGACAGAGGGGGACAGAGGATCCGAAGCCGGCTCTGCGCGGAGAGCAGGGGGCCCAAAACGGGGCTCGAACTCACAAACCGTGACATCATGACCTGAGCCACCCAGGCGCCCCTAAGCCTGGAATTTGTCCTCAGGGCTGTCCCCGTAGCTTCACCTCATCTCTATTCAGAATAATTCGGTTTTGGGGCGCCTGGGTGGCGCAGTCGGTTAAGCGTCCGACTTCAGCCAGGTCACGATCTCGCGGTCCGTGAGTTCGAGCCCCGCGTCAGGCTCTGGGCTGATGGCTCGGAGCCTGGAGCCTGTTTCCGATTCTGTGTCTCCCTCTCTCTCTGCCCCTCCCCCGTTCATGCTCTGTCTCTCTCTGTCCCAAAAATAAATAAAAAACGTTGAAAAAAAAATTTAAAAAAAAAAGAATAATTCGGTTTTGACTTAAGGAGAGTGAGTACCGTCCCCCAACCTCACATCTCCTTTCAAGGTAGACTCGTCTCAAAGGCTCAGAGGCTTTCCAGATTTTTTATCTTTTTGCTTACTGCCTCGCCTCACGTATCCAGTCACTAACGGGGGCATGTGTCCTTTATGGCACGTTTCTAGATCACATGCGCCTTTCCATTTCTGCTGCCTCTGTCGGGGGCAGCTCCTCATTAACCTGAGGACCCAGGATTATTGGATAATCTAGATTCTTAGACTAGCATCCTGATGGATTCCCTGACTGGAGTTTGAGCACTTCCTAAAGAGCAGGGTCATATTAATCTTCAAAAATGCTCGTCATGACACATCACAGCACAGCAGCCAGAGTGAGACTCCAACATATAAGTCTTTTTTTTTTTTTTTTTTTTTTGTATGCAGTTTCTCTGCCGCGCCGTAATTGACATATAACCCTGTGTTAGTTTCAGGGGCACAACCTAATGAGTCAACATTTGTATACATTGGGAAATGATCACCACAATAAGTCTGTTAACATCAAGTCTGTTCACATCCGTCAGCTTGCGGTTAAATTTGTTTCTCTTGTGATGAGACTTTTTAAGATTTACCTCTTAGCAACTTTCAAATATGCAAAACTTTTTAACTGCTGTTACCATCTGGACATTATATCCTCAGGACTTAATGGATCTTAGAACTGGAAGTTTCTACCTTTTGACCCCTTTCACCCACTTGCCACCCCACCCCCACCCTGCCTCTGGTGACCACCAATGTGTTCTCTGTATCTGAGTTCGGTTTTTTGATTTGGGTTGTTTTTTGTTTTGTTTTGTTTTTTTTTTAGATTCCACATATAAATGAGATCACACGATATTTGTCTTTCATGGAGGCTTCAAGGTCCATCCATGTCACAAACAGCAAGATTTCCTTCTTTTTTATGGCTGAATAATATTGCACTGTGTATATGCAGTTGACCCTTGAACAATGCAGGAGTTAGGGGAGCTGATCCACTGTGCAGGCAGAAATCCACATATAACTTTTGGGGCCCCCGGGTGGCTCAGTTGCTTGAGCATCCAACTTTGGCTCGGTCAGGATCTCATGGGTTTGCTCCCTGCTTCGGGCTCTGTGCCGACAGCTCAGAGCCCGGAGCCTGCTTCGGATTCTGTGTCTCCCTCTCTCTCTCTGTCCATCCCCCACTCACGCGCGCTCTCTCTCTCTCTCTCTCTCTCTCTCTCTCTCAAAAGTAAATAAACATTAAGAAAACTTTTTTTAAGAAATTCGCATTATGTATTCTTGGCTCCAGACATGTATGTGGTTATAAGTTAATTGACCACATAGGTGTGAATTTCTTTCTGGGCTCTCTTATTCTGCTCCATTGATCTGTGTGTCTGTTTCTGTGCCAATACCACACCATTTTGATTCCTAGAGCTCTGTAACAGAGTTTGAACTCAGAAAATATAATGCTTCCGGTTCTGTTCTTTCTCAAGATTGTTTTGGCTATTTGGAGTCTTTTGTGGTTCCGTACAAATTTTAGAATTGTTTGTCATCTTTCTGTTAAAAAAAAAAAAATGCCTCGGGAAGTTTGATAGGGACCACACTGCATCTGTAGATTGCAGAGAGAAAGTTTTCCTGAGGTTTGCTTTTATTTAAATTACCTAATTTCCTGAGATAGATGCAAAATTATTCTCATTTGTACGGATCTGGACTTGACCTTCATGTGGCCAACAGATGTGTCAGTGGGTTACAAAATCTACAGATTGTCTTTCCATTTATTTGTATCTTCTTCAATTCGTTGTTCAGTGTCACAGTTTCCAGCGTGTAGGTCTTTCACCTCCTTGGTGAAATTCATTCCTGGGTATTTTATTCTTTTTGATGTAATTGTAAATGGGATTGTTTTCTTAATTTCTCTTTCTGATAGCTTCTTATGAATGTATAGTAAGGCAACAGATTTTTGTATATTGATTTTGTGGCCTGCAACTTTATGGACTGTGTTTATTAGTTCTAACAGGTTATGGGGTTTTTTGTTTGTTGGGTGGAGTCTTTAGGGTTTTCTATATAGAATATGGTGTCAGCCACACATAGGGACAGCTTTACTTCTTCCTTTCCATCTCGGATGTCTTTTATTTCCTTTTCTTGCCTGGGGCTTTTCTAGCCGGGACTTCCAAAGCAATATTGAATAAAAGCGGCCAGAGCGGACATCTGTGTCTTGTTCCTGATCTTAGAGGAAAAGCTTTTAGATTTTTACCGCTGAGTATGATGTAACCTGTGGGCTTGTCATAGATGATCTTTATTGTGTTGCGTTACATTCCCTCTATACCCGCTTTGTTGACAGTTACCATTAACGTATGTTGAATGTTGTCGCGTGTTTTTTCTGCATATATTCAGATGATCATACGACTCTTGTCTTTCGTTTTGTTAGTGATTGACCTGCATATGGTGAACCATGCTTGCCTCCCTGGAATAAATCCCATTTGATCACAGCATATAATCCTTTTAATGTGTTGTTGAATTTAGTTTGCTAATATTTTGTTGAGGATTTTTGCATCTATGTTCATCGTGGATATTGGCCTGTAATTTTCTTTTCTTGGGGTGTCCTTTTCTTGTGATCTTCCGGTCTCATAAATGAATTTGGAAGTATTTCCCCCTCTTCTATTTTTTTGGAAAAGCTTGAGAAAGATTGCAACTAATTCTTCTTTTAGATGTTTGGTACAGGGGCGCTAAGCATCCGACTTTGGCTCGGGTCATGATCTCACCGTTCGTGGGTTCGAGCCACATGTTGGGCTCTGAGCGGAGCCTGCTTCCGGTTCTGTGTCTCCCTGTCTGTCTGCCCCTCTCCCATTCGTGCTCCGTCTCTGTCTGTCAAAAACAAATGAACATTAAAAAAATTGTTTAAATCAATAAATGTTTGGTAGAATTCACCAATGAGGCCATCTGTCCTGGACTTTGGTTTATTGGGAGGTTTTTGATTACTGATTCAATCTCCTTACTAGTAATTGGGCTATTCAGATTTTCTGTTTCTGCATGATTCAGTCTTGGTAGGCTATATGTTTCTAGGAATTTGTTCTTTTCTTCTAGGTTGTCCGATATCTTTGTGTGTAATTGTTCACAGTGGCCTTATACGATCTTGTGTTTCTGTGGTATCAGTTGTAACGTCTTTCATTTTTAATTCTATTTATTTGAGTCCTCTTTTTTTCTTCCTTGATGAGTCCAGTTAAAGGTTTATCGGTTTTATCTTTTCAAAAAGCCAGCTCTTAGTTTCAAAAACACAGCTTCTTAGTTTGATCTTCTCTATTGCCTTTTTAGTCTCTATTTCATTTATTTCCAAGCTGATCTTTGTTATTTCCTTCCTCCCACTAACTTTGGGCTTCATCTGTTCTTCTTTTTCTAATTCCTTGATGTGTAAAGTTAAGTAGTCTATTTGAGACCTTTCTTATTTCCTTCTTTTAAACAATTTATTTATTTTTAAAGTAAACACTATACACAACATGGGGCTCAAATTCACGACCCCAAGATCAAGAGTTGCATGCTCTAACAACTGAGCCAGCCAGATGCCCCTTTCATATTTCTTGAGGTAGGCATTTATTGCTATGAACTTTCCCCTCAGATCTGTTTTGGCTGCATCCAGTAAGTTTTGGTATGCTGCATTTCCATTTTCACTTGTCTTTAAGACTGGTAGTTTTTATTTCTCTTTTTATTTCTTCTTTGACCCATTGATTATTCAAGTATATGTTGTTTAATCTCCACATATTTGTGACTTTTCCAGGCTTCTTTTTGTAATTTATTTTAGACGACTGCTGTCAGAAAAGGTACTTGATATAATTTCAGTCTTCCTAAATTTATACCGGAGAATGTTCCCTGTGCACTTGAGAAAAATGTGTATTCTGTTCCTTTTGGATGGAATGTTCTAAATATGCCTATTAAGGGGGCACCTGGGTGGCTCAGTCAGTTAAGCATTGGACGTAAGCTCAGGTCATGATCTTGCAGTTCGTGAGTTCGGGCCCAGTGTCGGGCTCTGTGCTGACAGCTCAAAGCCTGGAGCCTGCTTCAGATTCTGTGTCTCCCTCTCTCTCTGCCCCTCCCCTGCTCACGCTCTGTCCCCATCCCTCTCTCTCTGTGTCTCTCAAAAATAAAATAAAACATTAAAAAATAAAATAAAATAAATATGCCCATTAATATGCCAGTTCATCTCGTCTGATATGTCAGTTAAGGCCAGTGTCTTCTTATTGATTTTCTGTCTGGATGATCTCTCCATTGATGTAATTGGGGTATTAAAGTCCCCTATCATTATTGCTGTCTATTTCTCCCTTTAGATCTGTTAATATTTGTTTTCTATGTTTAAGTGCTGCTATGTTCAGTGTACCAATGTTACATCCTCTTATTGGATTGCTCCCTTTATCATCATATAATGACCTTCTTTGTCTCTTATCGTAGTCCCAAAGTCTGTTTTGTCTGATATAAATACAGCTACCCCAGCTTGCTTTTGGTTTACATTTACGTGGAATATTTTCCATCCCTTCACTTTTAGTCAAAGTCTTCACGGCCCCCTACAAAGCCCTATGTTACCTGTCTGAACTCCTCAGCTGCAGTGCCCCCGGCTCAATCTTCCCCAGCACCCCGACTTTGCTGTTTCACACACTCCGCCACCACAGAACCTTTGTTCTGGTTGTTTCCTCTCGTTACTTGGAGCACTTCTGTGGTAGCCGTCCTCCAAGGTGGCCCCCGGTGAATCTCACCTCCTGGTATCCTGGCCCTTGTGTGGTCCCCTTCATGCTGAACACAGCCGACCTGGGTAACCAATAGGATACTTCAGCAATGATGGCTTGTGACTGCTGAGGCTAGGTGATAAAACACGTTACGACTTCTGTCTTGTTCTTTCTTGGACCACTGGCTCTCGGGGAAAGCCAGACACTCCATCACGAGGATACTGAAGCAGCCCTGTGGAGAGGCCTGTGTGGTGACGAACAGAGACCTCCCGATAACAGACACAGTAGCTCGCCCCCTTGGGAGCAGACCCTCCTTCTCTAGTCACATCTTCACACGACTGTAGCACCGGCCAACATCTTGACTACAGCCTTGGGAGACATCCCGAGTCAGTTAGGCTGCTTCTGAATTCCTGCCCCACAGGAACTATGACATAATAGATGCTTATTATTGTTCAAAGTTTCTGAGTTCGGGAGTAATTTGTTTTGCGGTAGTAGTCGATACAACCCCGCCCCCAGGTATTGACTTGGTTAATGCCTTCGCCTCCTTCAAACCTTGTCTCGGATCCCACTTATCCAATGACGTCTACCCTCAGCATTCTATTCAACACTGTAATCCGTGCCCATTGTCTTGCCCTGCCCCCAAATCACGATTCCTCTTTATCTGGCTCTCATTTCCTTTTTCCCATAGTACTTGCCACCTTCCAACATAGTATCTAATTTACATGTGTATTATGTCTATTCTTGTCTTTTCCCTCTTCTATAACGTAACTTCCTTGGAAGCAGGGCTCTTTATGTGTTCTAATCGCCGATGTAACCCAAGCACCTCGAAAAGTGTATGGCACAAAGTAAGTGCTTAAGAAAGGTTTGATAATCACTCTGAGCAAGAATCTTGAGTGCTTTCCAGGACCTAAAGTCAAAGGTACATAATTCCCAAGATCCTTACAAACCAGACCATCTTTTGCTTCCTTCCTATACATACCCTCCCTTTAGCCAAATTCCCCTGCACACTATCTCTGCCCTTGTATCTGTCCCTCAAAATATTTCCATGGCTATCTGGGCATAGGAAAACCTGACCTACCCATTCTATTCTTTTTTTTTATTATTATTATTTATTTTTTTAGAGAGAGAGCATGCGTGTGTGCACCTGAGCAGGGGAGGGGCAGAGAGAAGGAGAGAGAGAATCCCAAGCCGACTCCACACTGTCAGCGTGGAGCCTGACACAGGGCTCGAACACACCAGTGGTGGGCCGAAATCAAGAGTCAGACGCTTAACCTTCTGAGCCACCCAGGGGCCCCTCCCCATTCTAGTTTTGCCCCATCCGTGCAGATTTCATTATCTCCTGTCAGCAAGAAGAGATTTTGCTCTGTGAACTTGCACAGCACCTAGAGACCCCTAAGGTTTACACTTTGCTTGTACTGCATTTAGAATTAATTATGTGTATCTAGACTGTGAATGTGTTGACAACAAAGAACGCTTCACCAATGTAATTCAGTTCACAGGCATTCATTGGGCACTTACTCAGTGGCGGTCACCTGGTTAAGAATTGGAATGTGCAAGAAAAAAAAAGGAACGGGGATACAAAATGAGTAGGGAAAGGCCGCTCTCCTCAGTGTTTCGTGCAGAAGAGAGATGTGGCCATGATGAACGTGGCAGAGGCAAAGGGGCCTGTGAAGGAAATGAGAACTAGCAGGTCAAAGAGGCAGGCAGCCAGCCAGAGGCAGGTGAGGAACCCCGGACAGCTCGAGGAAGCAATCATCAGCAATGAGCAATGTCACAGGGAGGTCAAGGGCCAAGGAGAGCTCAAAAGCAGCCACTGGTGGCAGCGAGGAGGTCACCGGTAGTGTGGAAGATTCCATCAAGATGCTCCCTGGTCACATTCCCAGGACACGCAAGAAAGCTACATTCCCAGACTTCCCCGCAGTTCACTTGTGGCCACATGACTGAGCGTTGACCTTTGGGCTATGGGAGGAAGTGATGTATGCCTGGTTGGGACACGTTCTGCACAATCCTTTACTGCCTCTGAGGGGTTTTGGTGGGTGGGATGCAAAGGAACCAGCAGGGAACTTCAGGAGAGCCCCAAGGGAAAGCCAGGCCACAAGCTAGAGGGAACGAGGACTTCGGAATCACCACACAGAGGACGGCTACCCAAGAGAGCTGTGGGGCATCCCGATCGGATGGGGGCCAGCGCGCAGGTGGTGAAAGAATTCACCAGAGGCAGAAGAAAGGAGATAGGAGTTTATAGAGCACACAGCAAGGGAGCAGTGCGCAGGACGGCAAAGGAGAAGACTGTCCGCTAAGGTGGTGGTGGTGAGGGGCCACAGTTGTAGGACAGAGTGAGGGAGGATGGGGATATTGGGGACTTAATGGAATTTTCCCCTTTTTGGTCACCTTAGGAACTGTGCCTGGTTGTGCACAGCCCATCGGTCAGTTAGGGCCTGTGACTTAATGAGCCTGTTTGTATCAGCTCAGTGGTGGCTGTGGGCCCTTTAGCCTACTTAAGTTTCCCTTGCTCAAGCCTGTTGCCTAAAAGCAGCGTCTCCAAGAGCCACTCAGCCCGCGTTGGACTCTGACAGGGCAAGACATAAATATTTGTTATGTTAAGGCTCTGAGAACTGGAGGTTGTTCGTTACTGCTACCAGTGTTACTTACCCTAATATGGTGACGTGACGGAGGGGAATTTTAACAAAGCGGAGGGCATAAGGACCAGACCGTAGCAAACTTAGAAGGAAAAGGAGGGGCCAGCAAGTGGGGACAATCCGGACAAAGTCCAGTGGAGATTTCAGCTATAGAATGTCACTCGTCAACACTTCCAGCGGGGGGAGGGGAAGGAATGAGCGCGTTAGTTTTGAGGGGGTCAAGTGCGGGTTGTGGCTTGGCGTTCTTACCATATCCATCTCTAAAGAGCTTCCTCGTGCTTTTTCACAGATGCATAGCATCCCGTTGTAAGAATGTACAATATTTTATCAACTAGTTATCAGTCCAAGCTTAGATGAGACGCCCCAAAATGGGCCACTCTGGCATAAAGATTATTTCGAGTTAAAAGCAATCAAAACCCAGCGGAGCCTCCCCCAAACACCTACAGTTACGTTGGAAACATCCCGCCGTGCAACTTCTGGCTAATGCGTTTTCTCCTCTTTGTGTCCTCAGGCCCTTGCTTTTTTCCTTCGCTCACGTAAGCTTCATGGTACCTCACCGTCTTTGGAATTTCATGTGTGTGGGGGTTCCTACTACAGACATCCATGAAATTTGATTTTCTCTCGTTAGGCTGGCCGGAAAGACTATAGGCCAGAGGCAGATCTTTCTCCCCGACACTATTCCAAACGTATATTATGTGTTCTCTCTATATTTTAATACTCTATAATGTATAACTTTAAATCTACTAGTTTCACATGAAATTGTCAATTTTGTGGGCTTCAGATTTTACCATACATGCAGTGAGAAAACATGTTTATTACGAAATTTGGCTAGGCATCAAAACAGAGAAGCGGCCTTCTTCCTGCACTTTCCAATAATCAAGTCTGCGTCCCCAAATAAAGTCGTTTCCCTGAAACTGTCTTGAGCTTCTAGAATTTGGAGCACATGCTACCTAGTGCAACTTGCCTGGGTGGGCCCTGGCAGGAGAAAGAGGCCAGTTGTGTTCTTGTATCATATGGTTTTCATACCAAGGCTGGTCTGTTACTTAGCAAACGTAACAGCCAGTCAATGTCTGCGACCTCGGCTTATCAAAACCCCAATTCTAAGAGTTTGAAGACTCAAAGTCCAGAGTTTTCCAAGTTCTTTTTTGTCTATTTTTGAGAGAGACAGAGCATGAGCATGAGCAGGGGAGGGGCAGAGAGAGAGAGAAGGGAACAGAGGATCTGAAGCGGGCTCTGAGCTGTCAGCACAGAGCCCGATATGGGGCTTGAACTCACGAACCATGAGATCATGACCTGAGCTGAACTGCATATACACAACCCCACAGCACAAAGTTTAAATTGTTCCCCTGGAGACCACGTGGTATTTTGGAAGGAGAATGGGTCAAGGAGCCAGGAAACATCTTACCAAAAACAGCAGCCTTGTTCTTTTTTTTTTTTTTTAATTTTTTTTTTTAACGTTTATTTATTTTTGAGACAGAGAGAGACAGAGCATGAACGGGGGAGGGTCAGAGAGAGAGGGAGACACAGAATCTGAAACAGGCTCCAGGCTCTGAGCAGTCAGCACAGAGCCCGACGCGGGGCTCGAACTCACAGACAGTGAGATCGTGACCTGAGCCGAAGTCGGCTGCTCAACCTACTGAGCCACCCAGGCGCCCCTTTAATTTTTTTTAAACATTCATTTAGTTTTGAGAGACAGAGAGAGGCAGATCATGAGCCAGGGGAGGGGGAGAGAGAGAGAGATACAGAATCCGAAGCAGGCTCCAGGCTCCGAGCTGTCTGTTAGCACAGAGCCTGCCCGACGCGGGGCTCAGACTCACAAACACAGCAGCCTTATTCTTCAGGATAATACCTTTTCGATTTCTTGTAACATAAAAAGTTTCACTCCTCTCGTTTGCCAGACTTTGTTGAAACAACATGCTACTCTCTCAAAGAATCAGATCATCCCCGAAAGGATCAAGGTTTGCCACAACTGAGCATTTTCAAAAGTGAGAAGTTAAGGGGGGTTGGGGCCTGGGTGGCTCAGCTGATTGAACATCTGGCTCTTGATTTCGGTTCTGGTCATGATCTCACAGTTCGTGGGATCGAGCCCCACATTAGGCCCCGTGCTGACAGCACAGAGCCCGTGTGGGGTTCTCTCTCTCTCTCTGCTCCTCCCCTGCTTGCGTGCACGTGCTCTCTCTCTCTGTCTTTCAAGATAAAGTAATTAAATTTAAAAAAACAGGGATGAAGATGTGCTTTCAGTTTTGCCGAGGGTTGCTTTGAAGGTAAAATCACGCAACGTATAGGAAACCTCTTTTAAGGCGGTCGGAACTTCACGAATATAAGGGATAGAGGCCACGAAACGTGCACGTGTCTTTTCCGACCTGCTGTGAACTTCGATATTTCAGGAGATTTCTGTGTTGGGTCTCAGACTAATTCAGATTCCTAAATTTGGTCATGGCCAAATCATCTCCGTGATTTGCTGATTACTCCAAAGAGGTATGGCTTCCTCCCTCTGGATGAAACCAGCAGAGAAGCCAGATAGTTCTGGAACTTACATCCAGATGTGTTCATCCTGCTTTCCGACTTACACTCAACTGCAGTGGTATTTCTCCACTTCCCAAATGGACCAGGAAATCAAACTGTGTCCGCATAGAGCGTTGTACACAGTCACAGCAAACATGAACCCTGACTTGAAGAGATTTCTGGATGCTTGGGACATGAGCCAAAGTCAGTGCTTAACTGACTGAGCCACCCAGGAGCCACTGGTATTTCTTTATCACTCTGTCACACAGCGTCTCTCCCTAGGCATTGTAGGTTGGCCTGGCTCATTTTTAAAAACTTGGTATAGTTTTTTGAATCTTTTTTTTTTTTTCATTTCTTTTTTTAAGTAGGCTCCGTGCCCAACATGGGGCTTGAACTCGTGACCCGAGTTTAAGAGTAGCACACTCTGCCGACTGAGCCAGCCGGGCGCCGCCAAAACTTGATGTATCTTTGGAATCCTTTTGAATTTGTAGGTTTCCTCTCGGTCCCTTTCTTTTCTTATAATTTATCTCTTGAAAAACTAAGGCCATTTGACCTATAAAATCTCCCACTGTCTGGATTTTGCTACTTTCTATTTGGGGGCGGTTCACCCTGACCTCTGTCTTCTTTATTTCCTTCCACTCTCGTCTTGATCCACAGGGTCCGAATGGACTCATGTTCAGTGTCTTGGGCAAGTCTGTAGGCGGTGCTGTGTCCTCTCCTCAGGAGGGACATTTCATCTTATTGTCCCTTGAGTTATTTTTATCGGAAGAATGTAATGCTGTCTGTTTTCAGGTGTGAGATACTGACTTCAACAGCATATCCCCAGCCCCCCAAGGAGGCCAGCTGTGCTTAGGTAATCAGGGCACCCGGAAAACACTGCCAAGGAAGGCATTGGAACTGTTGTAACCAGAGCGTACGATTCTGTGCTTGCGTCCCACGACGCATAAAGTACTTGATGGTCACTTCACAGATTCAATGAAATACGTAGGGAAAATACAGCTCAGGGTGACGAAGGGACGCTGCCACCCTGGATGGCATCGATCCCTCCATGATCAACAGAGCTTCATGACACTTGTTCTAAAAGTCAAAGAGGTCGACTACCAAAGAGGTCATTAATGTTTCCGTCGTATGAACAAATACCGTGGCCCTTTTTCCAGTCTTCGTTGTCACACCCCCTAATTTCGTCCTAGTCCTGACAGTAAAACAGAACTCAGAACAGTTATTTTAGGGACACCTTGGGTGGCTCAGTCGGTTAAGCGTCCAACTTCGGCTCAGGTCATGATCTCGCGGTTCATGAGTTCGAGCCCCATGTCGCGCTCTGTGCTGACAGCTCGGAGTCTGGAGCCGGCTTCGGATTCTGTGTCTCCCTCTCTCTCTGCCCCTCCCCTGCTCATGCTCTGTCTCCTCTCAAAAATAAATGTTAAAAAAGTTTTTTTTAAAGCAGTTATTTCAGCAGTGCATTTAATACAAGAACTTGGTTAACCCGGTGTTGGAAGACTGAAAACAGGCAAAGGGAACATGGAGGTATCTCCGAGATGGTACCTACTGGAAGCCACCGCTACCCCCAGGGCTCGGTGGGAAGAGATTGGGGCTGTCTGAACCTGGAAGATTGTACGTGGGTCCCCACAGGGCTGCAGCCCAGACCTCTCAGTCGGGTTCTGAACCGATCTCATGGTTCCAGTATGGCCAAGCAGATGTGATAAGGCTGGTCTTATGATGTAGGAACGAATCAGGAACTGGAACGAACTGCTAGGGGCCAAGGGGAAGGACCATTCCTGGGGACACACTAACAGGAACTGCAATAAACAAGGAGCACTCCCTCCCCCAGTGTCCCTCCAGCGTCCCCTCACGGCAGAGCCTAACAGGGAGCAGCCTGGCAAAGTGGAAATGGAGAAGTGTGTGTCCGGGGCTGAGAGCAAGGGAGAATCAGTGGAAGGTATCAACTTAGTCTTTTGAACCTTGTTTCTGAATCCAAAGTCTTTCTTCCACAAGGGGTTGGGGCTGTGATGAGTGTTTCGGGAATGTTCGGCTCTAAAAGACAGCTCCTACTTTCCGTGTGTTGAGGATCCAGGGCCTAGGATCTCCCAGCCCCTGACGGGTGAACACCTCCTCTTGCTTTAGAAGAATGTCTTGTTTGAAATTCTCGAGCCCGTGGTCTGTTTTCCAGACCATCATGGGTTAGTCCTCACGGCCTTTTCTCATAGCTTAGGAGCACTGGCCATGTGGTTGCTGGGGCCTTGAACTTCCTCGAGACAGACAAGTCCTAGAGTCGGCTCCTTTCCTTTCTGTGTTGTTGCCCCCGCGAGGCTGAAATGAGGCTTCTGCATTGAACCGTGACCTTGGATCCCAAACTTGGCAGGATCTTTCAGAACGTAGGTTGATGAAGGAATCCTGCGCACTTTGAGGGGCACCCCACTATTGAGAGAGTGTCTGGAGTAATTCGCTTGGGGAAAGTTGATGAGCACAGATGTACACAGTGCTGGCATTCAGTATGCCTAGGATAAAGGAGATACTCGGTGACAGCGCATTCATTCATTCATTCATTCACTGATTCAGTAAGTATTTATTGAGCGCGTGAGGTGCCAAGCACAATTTTAAACCCTAGTGATACAGCGATGACAGACGGATGACACCCTGCCCTCTTGGGCTTTGCATTCCAGTGGAAGAAGCTGACAACAGACAACTATGTGACAAACCAGAATGCGATGGGCGCCATGCAAGCACATGAAGCAGAGGCGGGGGTAGCAGGTGACATGGGGGGCTGTCTTAGAGAAGGGACATCTAAGCAGACATCTGCACGGAGAGGGTGGTATTGAATTCTCTTGCATTTCTGCCCATCGTTTGCACAAAGGCGTTGACAGCCTTTGTTCTGGATTGTCTGCCCAAGGATGTTTGTATAGCACCCAGCCTTGGAATACAGAGGCCGTGTCTCCCTCTGAGGCAAAGGGCAGATCTCCTTCCTGACCGGGATAATAATGACCGCGTGTCCCTCCAGGACAAAGGTGGGACAGGTTTGCTTACAGCCCACCTGTGCCATGAGGGGTTTCCACCTCTTGGCTTCTTCCGCTTTGACACAGAGCCAGTCTTCACGGTGGGCTTGGTCTCAAAGACACCTGGTTCTCAGGAGCACGTGTGAAACCATTGTTTCAGAAAGTGCTCTAGAATGCCGTCTCGACGAGATGAAAACCAAGAAGGTTTTGAAACCGGAGCGACAGGAGTGAAAGAAAAAGTCTTCCCCCGCTATTGCTAAACATTGCAGATCAAGAAGAAAAGAGAAGCTTAAAGCACCATGTAAACGTCTACTGGATTAATTTGAGGACATGCCAAGAGGTTGCACAGAAGGCTTACAACTGCTTATCTACAGATAACTGCTTCTACAGATCGGATTTGGTCTCCAAGCAACAGTATTTTTTTTTTTATCAACAATGGAACAATATAGCAGGATTTGGCCATCAGAAACTCCCCTGAGTCTTTCAAAATTCGTAACAGGTTGGCTGTGTCTATTGGCAAACCCCCAAAAGGGACTGGGAGAATGAAGACACGTTATGACTCTCTGTAGATCCTGTGTTATCTTTCCAGGAATGCCCAACGTTTCCCTGTCGTTTTTATTCTGGTTTTTTCAAGTTTATTTATTTTGAGAGAGAGAGAGCACGCTCAGGGCAGAGAGAAAGGGGGGGAGAGAGAGAATCTCAAGCAGGCTCCACACTGTCTGTGCGGAGCCCGACGCGGGGCTCGAACTCACGAACCGTGAGATCGTAACCTGAGCTGAGATCAAGAGTCGGACGCTTTACCAACCGAGCCACCCAGGCGCCCCTCCCTGTAGTTTTAAACTCAAAAATCCAGCCCCAGTAATGGTGGATACATGTCATTATACATTTGTCCAAACCATAGAATGCACAACACTCAGAGTGAACCCTCATGTACACTGTGTCACGGCATGTTGACAGGGGGAGGGAGGGAGGCTGTGCGTGTGTGGCAGGAAGGGAACAGATGGGAAACGTCTGCGCTGTCGTCTCAGTTTTGCTGTGGACCTAAAACCTCCCTGAAAAAAATTAAGTCTGTAAAACACTATCCAGCCCCGGGGCACCTGGGTGGCTCAGTCGGTTAAACGTCTGACTTCAGCTCAGGTCACGATCTCGCGGTGTGTGAGTTCCAGCGCCACCTCTGGCTCTTGCTGTCAGTGCAGAACCCGCTTCGGATCCTTTGTCCCCTGCTGTCTCTCTGCCCCTCCCCCGCGCGCGCGCTCTCTCTCTCTCTCTTTCTCAACTAAATAACCATTAAAAAATAATAATAACTAACTCACCTGGAGAAGGGCTAGAGTAAGTGCACAATTACCTGTTCAACTCTGAATTTAAGACTCAGAACTCAAGTCGGCCTGCAGCTGCCACAATGAATTTGATTTTCCAGTCTTCACCGTATCGGTCCAGTTAGCTGATCACAACAATTATAATAGTACCGGGGCACTGGAAATTTGCAGACATTAGGTGTGGCAGCGTGAACCTTTAACAGCTTTAGTGACACATAACTTCATACCGTAGAATTATCCCACGTGAAATGGACAGTGCCGTGATTTTTAGTAAATCGCTGTGCCACGATGCCCACAAACCAGTTTACGCACGTTCCCATCGTTTCCAAAGCATCCCTGCCACCCATATGCAGTCACCCACCCCCAGCCCCTGGCAACCACTCATCTACTTTCTGCCTCAATAGATTTGCCTTTTCTGGACATTTCGCAGAAATGGAATTGTACAATTGTGTCTTTGTATCTGCCTTCTTTTTTTAAAAAAATATTTTTTTAATGTTTATTTTTGAGAGAGAGAGATAGAGCGTGAGCAGGGGAGGGGCAGAGAGAGGAAGAGGGAGACACAGAATCTGAAGCAGGCTCCCGGCTCCGAGCCGTCGGCATAGAGCCTGACGCGGGGCTCGAACTTACAAGCTGTGACATCATGACCTGAGCCGAAGTTGGATGCTTAACCGACTGAGCTACCCTGGCGCCCCTGTATCTGCCTTCTTTGACCGAGCATAATGATTTTAAGGTTCACCCAGGGCAATGTAATATTTTGCTGCAAGGAATTTTATATCTAATCAATGTTCTTTTTTTTTTTTATTTGGAAGGTTCCCCCCCCCCCCAGTTTATTTATTATTTATTTTGAGAGAGACAGAGATAGTGCGACTGGGGAAGGGCAGACAGAGGGAGACAGAAAGTCCCAAGCAGGCTCCGCACTGTCAGCATAGAGACCGACGCGGGTCTTAGACTCGCGAACCGTGAGATCATGACCTGAGCCAAAATCAAGAGTCAGACGCTCTACCGACTGAACTATCCGGGTGCCCCCAGTTTTATTTTTTAAAGAGCTTTCCTTTTAAAATGGAAGTCCGTCTTTTTTTTTTTAATGTTTTTATTTATTTTTTGAGACAGAGAGAGACAGAGCATGAGCAGGGGAGGGGCAGAGAGAGAGGGAGACCCGGAATCCGAAGCAGGCTCCGGGCTCTGAGCCGTCAGCACAGAGCCCGACGCGGGGCTCGAACTCACAGCCCGTGAGATCATGACCTGAGCTGAAGTCGGGCGCTTAAGCGACTGAGCCACCCAGGTGCCCCGAAATCCGTCTTCTATGGCTATACATTTTATACACCAGCAAAGTGGCGGATCTGGATAATTCTTAGTGTTTCCGGATCCAGCTTTTTGCAGCCTCTCACGACTTAAGGGAACGGGATGCTGGCCAAGTGCGCCTCACCTGGCTTTATTGAAGCCTAGATTGGCTGGGAGGGAAGCTACCGAACATACTTGGAACCTCCTTCAGTCTAAGCAGTTACAGAGAAAGCATGAATTGCCCTGGTGTTGTCCTGTGGGGAGGGCCAACAGCCAGCCAGTCTAGAAGTCACAGTCAGGAGGACAGTAGAGAGGGCCACCTTGCGATAATGACAGGAGGTATGATTCATCACACACCAGTGTGAGTGTGTGTCTGCAAATGAATCCGGGAGCCACCGAGAGGCACAGAGAGGTGATGTAACTTGCCCAAGGTCAGACAACTGCTTGGGATCCGAACCACGGCAGGCGGCGACGTAGGTCATACGCTTCAAGACTGTACTGTGCTGTTTCTGCATAGCGAAGGCAGGGGGAGAGGTCGAGGCCAGAGGGACCGAAGCCACCACGAAGGACCAGCAGAGGATCAAGGCTCCGAGTGGCAATTTTGAGGACTACTGGGGAGGCAGAGAGGGTCAGGAGAGGCTAAAGGGTCCGTAGCTAAAGCAAGAAGACAATGCCACAGCGAACAGTGCCGTAATTGACCGATTTCTCTTCCAGGAGATTTCAAGAGCCAGGGCCTGGGAGGGAGAGAGGGATGGGGAGGCTGGGCTGAGGTCACGGTCGGCACCTGGGTTTCTCTGGTGGCTACGGATTGTGTTGACTGGGCCACAGCTTCTCAAACCGGAGTGTGCACTTGAATCACCCGGGGGTCTTTAGTGCAGATTCCCACCCAGTGGGACCTGAGAGGGTGCATTTCTAACAAGCTCCCAGGTGGTGCCCGTGCTGCTGGTCCGTGTACCACACTCCGAGTGGCAAGGGACGAGGCCGATAGGGGCACCAGAGATTTAATATGGCAGCTTATGGCTTCCAAGGCAGTGCTCCGGGGGGAGTCCCCTCCAGGGTCCAAATAGGGAAGAGCCTTGAACAACATGATAATTTGCGGGTGTGGAAATGGAGGGGGACATCCGGAAGAACATGGACAGATTCGTGTTTGGGGGAGAATGCCGGAGCCTGCCTCTGGATTTTATGGCCATTCCATTCATATGTGGTTCACACATGCACCCGGAGCCAGCGTTTCTTGAATGGACTTTAGTGAGCAGTTACTATGTGCAAAGCACGGTTTTCCCAAACTACATATACAGTCCATACAGATACATCCAAAAATCAACGGTGGCTGTCTCTGGGTCATGGAATTTGGAGCAAAAGGACTCGTGTGACTTTCTCCTTTCGGCAGTTCTGTGTGGTGTGAATAATTAAATATGCCTGCTTTACATACCGAGGGTCAGAATATGCCCTCTGACCTCCGTCAAAAACACCAGGCTTCTCCTGCTTTTGTGCCTTCGGACAAATGCCTCTGTCCACGGTGTTGTTGCTTACTTGGCAAATTCCTCCTCTGGCTTCTGGTCCAGTTCCCATGCCGCCTCCTCCAGGAAGCCCGCTTGGTGAAGTCCCAGGCTGCATCCGCACTGTTTTACGAGAGCCCTTAACTACGGTCCTTTACAAAATTTGGGTATTTCTTTCCAGCTATTCCTTCCGCTGGACAGTGAGCGACGTGAAAACAGAAATTTGTTTTCTTCTTTTCTGTATTTCCAGCTCCCAGTTTAGGGCCTGGCATATAGTAATCACTAATCTATGGTTTTTAAATTAATCATTGCATTGGAGCGCCGGGGTGGCTCCGTCGGTTAAGTGTCTGACCTTGGCTCAGGTCATGATCTCACGGTTGGTGAGTTCGAGCCCCGCGTCGGGCTCTGTGCTGACAGCTCGGAGCCTGGAGCCCGCTTCGGATTCTGTGTCTCCCTCTCTCTCTGCCCTTGCTCCACTCACGCTCTGTCTGTCTCTCTCTCGCTCGCTCTCAAAAATAAAAATAAACGTTAAGTAGCCCGGCTCAAGTTAAACGAGAAGTAGCTGTTGTAAAGCTGTTGTCACAATTTGTTCGGGCCCTTGCCTTGTCACCGACCTACATTCCTCATCTGTAAGTAATTTACATTCACCTGGCATTTTGTTTAAAGAAGGGAGCTGAGTCCTGTCCAGGCAGAAGGCCCCAGTCCTCTGCTGGAGAGATCTGTCTCAGGAAATCTCCCCCCACCGAGGGACTAGCTCTCATGCTCTTGAGTTAAGCCACGGGGTAGAGCACCGGCAGGAAGCCCCGTCCCCTGGGCTTTCTCTCTGCGCAAAAAGCAGCTTAGGAAGAAAGAAAACACGCGTGTCTGCAGAGGAGGGACCCGCTGAAAGAAAGACGGAGCCGGACAAGCTGGAACGCACGTGTGGTGATTTAAGTTTAAATTAATTAAAATGAAATAAAATAAAATATTCGGTTCCCGTGTGGCCCTAGCCACACTTCCAGTGCTCAGTGGCCATAGGTGGCTAGAGGCGACCATATCGGACAGCCCAGGTAAAGGACATTCGCGTCGTCGCGGAGACCCGTGTTGTGCAGCGTGCGGCTGACGGTGCTACGGAGTGGTGTTCCCTTCTCTTCACAGACTATGCCCTGGAGCCTTCTTTCTGGAAGCAGGAAGAAGGAATGGGGGACTTGATAAAGAGAGGAGGGGGGCGCCTGGGTGGCTCAGTCGGTTGAGCGTCCGACTTCAGCTCAGGTCACGATCTCGCGGTCCGTGAGTTCGAGCCCCGCGTCAGGCTCTGGGCTGACGGCTCAGAGCCTGGAGCCTGCTTCCGATTCTGTGTCTCCCTCTCTCTCTGCCCCTCCGCCATTCATGCTCTGTCTCTGTCTCAAAAATAAATAAATGTTAAAAAAAAAAAAAGAGAGAGAGGGCCCCTTTTTAAATGTCACTTTTCTGAGAACACAGTTTATACCTTGTGTATGTGTGTGCATGTGCATGCAAAAATTGAAAGTTTTTGTTTCTGGGTTCCCCATAAATACCAAGAAGATACTGGAGACGCTGGTGAGTCAGACGTCAGTGAGAACAAGAATCTAGAGAAGGTCATCCGTTTGGAAGCAACTGGTCAGGCAGACCTGAGTTACTCCAGATCTGAAAGGCATTAAAATGGCTCAGTTTGGGGCACCTGGGTGGCTCGGTCAGTTAAGCATCTGACTTTGGTTCAGGTCGTGATCTCACAGTTCGTGAGTTCGAGCCTGAGCTCCAGCCCAGCTTTGGGTGAATGTGAGCCCCACTTTGGGTGAGCCCTGCTTCTCCCCACCCCCACCCCCGCCCCTCACTCACTTGTGTCCTTTCTCTCTTCCTAAAACGAAACAAAACAAAAGATGCTTCGGTTTCCCCCAAGTGATCCCCTTTTGGAAAGCCCTACACGGAAACCATCTAGAAAGGCCGCTGACTACAAAGAATCCCCAGTGGACCCCACTTCCCCCTGCCAACAGTCAGCTACATTCTTTTTAAATTACCAGGGATTTCATCGGTACGTCTACAAAGCACTGCTGTTTTTGGTTTCTTTGCTTATACCAAGCTATCTTCCAAGAATGGATTTAACACAAGTATAAATTGTTACATACTTTTTGCACTCATCAACTGCCACAAATTTATCAGTCATTTACAGGTATTTCAACCTCTTATGAGTTGAGTCACATGTACTGATGATGCTTATGCGTTGTGTCAAATGCACTGATTATGAGTGTATTTTAAATGCATCAATTGGAACATGTTGAACCATAGAGATAAGGTTAAATTTAAAAACAAGCGAAGAAACTGGGGAAAAGAAGGCAGAGCGAACTGCTCGACACCCGTGCTGTGGCCACACATTTGGTTCTGAGCTTTCAAGCAGCCAAGACACAAGGAGAAACCGGCAGTTACGTGAGCCAGTGTCCATAAAGCATAAACTAATTCTTAGGGAAGGTTCCGTTCGCCCTCCGTCCTAGCACCAGGAACAGTATGAAAGTGAGCAAGGACCTCATCAGTGACCCTGTGACAAAGAGACAAGTTTGACATATTTGTTCTTCTCGGAAGGCCCATGGAAATGTGCAACGCCGAGAGTTCCAAACAGCAACTCTTGGACAGGGATTGGGATCAAAATATTTTTGTCCAGTTAAGATGCTTTCCAATGTATTGTTTAATCCAAGGCTAGATTGGAGGGCTGTGATTCATGCCGTAAGTGGGAAAATGAAAAGGCTGTTTGAGTCAACTGGGGAGATTTTTCAAACTACATCTGACTCCTTTCTGGTGCCATCCTTCCTCAAGATTTGATAAGGGGGCGCCTGGGTGGTTCAGTCAGTTAAGCATCCGACTTTGACTCAGGTCATGATCTCACAGTTGGCGAGTTCAAGCCCCACGTCGCCCTCTGTGCTGACAGCTCAGAGCCTCGAGCCTGCTTCGGATTCTGTGTCTCCCTCTCTCTCTGCCCCTCCCCTGTCAAAATATATACTTTTTTTTTTAAAGGAAGAAAATGTGAGGCACCTGAGTGGCTCAGTTGGTTAAATATCCAACTCCTGATCTCGGCTCAGGTCACGATCTCACGGTTCATGAGTTCGAGCCCCATGTTGGGCTCTGTCCTGGGAATGCAGATCCTGCTTGGAATTATCTCTCTCCTCTCTCTTTCAAAAATAAATAAACATTAAATTTTTTTTATTTTTTTAAGTTTATTTGTTTTGAGAGAGACAGAGAGAGTGTACAAGCAGGAGAGGGACAGCGAGAGAAAGGGAGACAGAGGATCCAAAGCAGGCTCTGTTCTGACAGCAGAAAGTCTGATGTGGGGGCTCGAACTCATGAACCAAGAGATCATGACCTGAGCTGCAGCCAGACCCTCAACCGACTGAGCTATCCAGGCTCCCCAGCAAATAAACATTTTTAAAGTGAAAAAAAAAAAAATTCAAAGACACCTACCAATAAAAATAGCCCTGATTTCTAGTGCAGAATAGTTTTCACTTAAGAAAAAAGATGATTCTCAATTTGATTTTCTGTTTTAGCTGCATAGCTAAGAAATTCCCTGGGATTAGGATGGTGTGTTTTCTTTTTCTTCCTCTGGGGCTTTGTAAGGACACATGAGAACTACATCTTTAGGCTGGGAGGTTATCTCTATTAATATGTGGGATCACTAGAGGTTATTCACAGAGGAGGTAGGAAGCTATGGACTTCGTCCTTTCATTCAAAAGGCCTTTTGCTACTTGCAATAAAAATTCCTTTCATGAAAGACGGGTGGAACAATACTCCATCACATTGAACTCCCTATTTCCATTGCAAAGACAATGACCTACGTTTGAGGAAAGAGAGAGTACTTGTGCCTCTAAAGTTCACCCGAAGTCGCTTGAAATTCCTTATTTTTACTACCTTGAAGAGGGATGGGAAGGAAAAAAAGCAGGAGAAATGTTGTAAACACATTGGCATGTTGGCACGCCGTTGCGTTTCATACTTTTGAAAAAGACCTTTAAAAAGACCTATGTTGTGCCCTCCTAATTGATACGGTTCAAGGAACCTGTGACTTCTGCACAACGTCGAACAACTAGCCTCAGGAGGATTTCACATGGTGCCCTGGGGCTAAGATTTCGAATTTTTTAAAAGTATTTTCATGGTAAAAGGAAGGGTATACAGGAAATCACGTAAAGCAGATACATGCCTAAGTGAAGTCTTCTAGGTTGAGCACCCTTGTAACTGTCACCAGGTCAAGAAAGGGTTTTGCTGGCTACCCCAAAGCCCCATCTCCATGCCCGTTCCTGGCCCCTTCCCTCCCTCTCCCCGTAAGTCACCATCACTTTTGATTCTCTAGGAATCACTTCCTTGCAGTTTTTAATCGTTTTATTAGCCAATTACATGTACCTGGATATGACATATAGTCTTGCCCATATTTTAAAATTAAATGTCTCTTTTGGGGGCGCCTGGGCGGCTCAACTGGCGAAGCGTCCGACTTCGGCTCAGGTCATGGTTTCCCAGTTTGTGAGGTCGAGCCCCGCATCAGGCTCTGCGCTGACAGCGCAGAGCCTGCTTGGGATTCTCTCTCCACCCCCCCCCCCGCCCCTCCCCCATGCTCGCTCGCTCGCTCTCTCTCAAGATAAACTTACAAATAAATACGTAAAATAAAATTTGACGTCTCTTTCAACTGTAGGTCCCTTGCCCAACTTGCCCAATCCTTTCTTTTGCTTGCAATTTATCTTCCGAAGAGCCCGGACTGTTTGAAGAGTGGCATTTTGCGGCGTGGAGTTTGCTGATCGGGTACTTGCGGTTTCCACCTTTCAGGATGACTTCCGGTGATCCTCCCGTCCTGTGAATCACACACCCGTGTAGTCCACTCCAGCCTGGTATCAGGGTTGGTCTGTGTGACCAACAGAATACAGCCAAACTGATGGCAGGTGGCTTCTGAGGCTTTACCATAAAAGACGTGCCGCTTCTGGTTTTGTCTCTTGGATTACTCAGCGAGAAACGCCAGCCACTACCTCACCAGGACATTGAAGCAGCCTGGGGGAGGCCCGTGTTGGCCTTCCGCCGACAGCGCCGTGGTCAGGCCACCCTGGAAACCGCTGCTCTAGCCCCAGTCAAGCCTTCCGATAACTTCAGCCCCCGCTGACAGCTTGTCTGTGACCTCACGTGTGAGCCTGAGCCAGAAGCCCCCTGGTAAACCATTGGATTCCTAATCCGCAGAAACTCTGAGGATGATAAGTGTGCATTGTTGCCTTAAGCCGCCAAACTCTGGGGTCCTTTGTTATGCGGCGGTAGATAACTAACACAACGCTCTTGACGCAGTTCGGTATGTTTCCTTGTCCTCCGTGTTTCCTGCAGTTCAGCAGTGGGATCCTGAGACTCGTCAGACTTAGGTCAGCTCTGTCTGGCAGGACCACGGGATGGTGATGATTTCCAACCTAGACAGCTCATCATGTCTGGTTGTCTCCCTTTTGATGCTGTTGCCAGCCACTGACGTTTAGTACCTTATATATTTATCGGCGGTTGCAAAATGGTTCTTTTCTAATTTTACCCTTTCTTTTTTTTTTTTTTTTTTTTTTTTAATTTTTTTTTTTTTTTTAATTTATTTTTGGGACAGAGAGAGACATAGCATGAACGGGGGAGGGGCAGAGAGAGAGGGAGACACAGAATCGGAAACAGGCTCCAGGCTCCGAGCCATCAGCCCAGAGCCTGACGCGGGGCTCGAACTCACGGACCGCGAGATCGTGACCTGGCTGAAGTCGGACGCTTAACCGACTGCGCCACCCAGGCGCCCCATCTAATTTTACCCTTTCTTTTACAGTTACTCGTTGGAATACTCTTGTAGGGAGGGACTTCCTCTCATTTAGTTCTTGTCGCCCACCGTTACTGTTCGTAGACGAAAGTGGGATAAATCTTTGATTCGCTTCCTTGATCTATTAGTTTTTCCAGACAACAAATTGGTTTCCTGTGCTCATCACCGTTCTAAATGTTTTTTTTTTAACGTTTATTTATTTTTGAGACAGAGAGAGACAGAGCATGAACAGGGGAGGATCAGAGAGAGAGGGAGACACAGGATCTGAAACAGGCTCCGGGCTCTGAGCGGTCAGCACAGAGCCCGACGCGGGGCTCGAACTCACAGACCGTGAGATCATGACCTGAGCCGAAGTCGGACACTCAACCGACTGAGCCACCCAGGCGCCCCTCATCACCGTTCTAAATACTGTTATAAATTTGTGTATTTAAACATTGGATGGACTGCAGTTATGATCGTCGTCACCTTCTCAGAGCATACGGTCACTGCATACTATATACTCTCCTCCACCCCATTAGCCCTCATTTGGTCTTTCTCAAATATGGTAATCACTAACTACATGTGCCAGTTAAACACTAGAAATGTGAGCCTAAGGAATTGTATTGTAATTTTAAATAACCCTTTGCCTTTGCGCACTTGACCCGTAGCCAGCACAACCGATAAACTGAATATTGTAATTCGAATTTTAGTTGCCCTCTGTGGCTAGTAGCTACCGTATCGGACAGCACAGATGTGGGGGGGAGGGGGCGAGAGAGAGAGAGATGAACGAATCTGCGAGGGGGGCAAAATAAAAATTAAAGACAAATGAGTTCGTCCCAAAGAACTCCCAGGGGAGTCTGAGCTGGCGCATTAGAAGGCTCGTATAAGCCGGTGCTCAACTCTCTGAGACAGTTGACCACCCGCCCCGGGTGGCCCGATCCCACCCCCAGGTACTCTGATTTCATTGGTCCAGGGGGGTTCCAGTTTGCAGCCCAGCCTAAGCGTATAAATAAGTGTGTGAGCCATTCACCCTTTCAACAACCTATAGAGGTCTTACGGTGTGTCAGACACTCTTCTGGTCACTCCTGACTTGATCCCAAACCTGCTTCCACAGCTCAGGGCAGCGAGGCCAGGAATCTGTATACAAAGAACTCAACGCCGTTGCGGAAGAGGATGGGAAACCATTTCAAGCCTCCAGGGTGGTAGTGGCAGGGTTTAGGCTGCGTTTTAAGAAAAATTCCGCCTGTAGTGATATTGTGATCTGTAATAAGAAATATATATCTTTGGGAGCACCTGGGGGGGCTCAGTCGGTTAAGCGTCCGACTCTTGATCTCGGCTCAGGTCACAATCTTACGATTCCCGGAGCTCCTAAAACCCTTGGAATTGCCTCAACGTGGAGAGCCTTAGAGGTGTGTTTTGTTGTGTTAACGAGGTACTTTGGGAGAGCACCTTAGAGGCAACCAGGTGATTCTAGGGCTGGAACTTTCCGTCCCACCCCCTGAGCTCCGAGGAGGGCAGGAGGTTGAATCAACCACCCACAGCCAGCGATTCACTCGATGATGTGGTGGAGCCTCCATAAAAACCCAGGAGGACGGGGAGTGGTGAGTGTGTCTTTGACATTGGGCCGTCCCTGAGTTACAAAGGTAAGAGTTACCGACGGAATCTAGGGACGGATCCAGCGGCTGGGGACTTGGTTCACTGGGGGCATAAGGAAATGCAGACTAAGAAGAAAAAGGCAGAATTTTCAACCCCCCGGGTTATTGTTATCTGTAACAGCCAAAATGAAATTACAAGGGTGCTGGTTCAGGCCGCGATGCTGGACCCAGCTTAGATTTCAGTGGGCCTGAGCTTTGGCCACTAGCCTCGAAGCCACCTAGAAAAGGGGAAACTTCTGCAGGGACAACACAAAGCCCCTCTACGACCTCTGGTCACCAGGAAGGTAGTCGACACGGGGGAAGGGCGAATCCAAGAAACTATCGAAACTGGGGTGCGCGGTGTGAAGCTATCCTTTTGGGGACGGGCGGCCTCATTTTTGTGGATCAGTTTCCTAAGCAACCTTTGCTGAAATGGATTATGAAAGCGACTAATCAGGGCTATCTTTGCTTTTGAATGCCGCCGAGGGGAAGTGCGTGTTTGAGTTGATCCAGACCTAAATAGGAGGTTGTTCCTGAAGGAACAGGCAGCCTAGTGGACCGGACAAAAGCCACCGGAGGATCTGTTAACCCTGAGAAGGGGGACTGCCCCCCCTCCCTCTGTGAATGACTCTGTGGAACACTCCAGGTAAAGCTGCCCAGAAATTTCTATGCAAGCCGGATGGGACTGGTGACTGCTGTGGTTAAGGGGGGGAGGGGGGGGCTCCCTTCACAGGGGCACCTCATTTAACCTTATTACTGAAAAACGGACAAAACTCAGGGAGCCTTGTCACTTTTGCCGTCCCTGCTTGACCTCCTGTGTCTTACAAATGCTGATAAAAACCTGAGGTTAACGAGAGGATAGGAGTAGGCTGAGGGGAGTCTAGGAAGTCTTGCCCCCCAAGTGGAAACCTGTAAACGGTTACTACGAGATGGTGACTAAGAGACATGTGCTCAGAGGGAAACGAAGACCGAGGAGAGTCCCAGGAAACACCCCCCACCCCCGGCAGGGTCGCCGTCTTGAGGTGGCTATTCAGAAATGGATGGGGCACCTGGGTGGCTCAGTCGGTTGGGCCCCTGACTTCGGCTTAGGTCATGATCTCACGGTTGGCCAGTTCCAGCCCTACATTCGGCTCGCTGCTGTCCGTGCAGAGCCCACTTCGGATCCTCCCTCTCTCCCTCTCTCTTTCTCAAAAATAAACAAAAAAATGGGATGCACAAAATGGGCACAGATGAGGTTAAAAGTTTGAATAGGGCAAAGGAACTCCCTGATGGTCCCCAACATTAAACGGCCCCAAATAAGTTTGCTCTGGGTACCCCAGTTGGAAGGAATTAAAGAATTCAGAATCCCCAGGAGGCGGGGGAGCCACTTTTTTCCCCACATCCCACATCGTCACGTTCAAAGAGGCACGTAATAAATAAAACCGGTCCTTGGTAACCATCGATTTCTAAGGTAATGGCTTTGCACGCCGTAATCATCTGGGGAGCTATGAAAAGATATCCCCATTCTAGGGCACCTGGGTGGCTCAGCTGGTTAAGCCTCCGACTCTTGATTTCAGCTCCGGTCATGATGTCGCCATTGGTGAGTTCAAGCCCTGTATTGGGCTCCGCACTGACAAGTGTGGAGCCTGCCTTGGGATTCTCTCTGTCCCTCTCTCTCTGTCCCTCCCCTGCTCACACTCTCTCATTCTCTCAAAATAAACATTAAAAGTTTTTGGTTTTTTTTTTAATCCCTCCATTCTGATTTCTTTGCCATGACCTGGGCATCAGAATTCTTTAACTCGACCCAGGGGGTTCTAATAAGTGGCCAGGGGTGAACTGCATTGCTGTAGGGCAGCAGCTCCACCTTACGTGTGCTTGCAAATCCCCGGGGGCTTTGGTGAAACTGCAAATTGACTCTGTAAATCTGGGTTGGGACAAGATGCCGCATTAAAAAAAAGAAAATTGGCCGATGGTAGTGTAAATTGGTACAGCTTCTTAGAACAATCGACTATCAAACGAAATACAGCATACCTATATGCTCTGACCGGAATTCTCCAATTAGGTAGTCTTTTTTTTTTTTTTTTTTTTTAATTTTTAAACGTTTATTTTTGAGAGAGACCGAGTGTGAGCAGGGCAGGGGCAGAGAGAAAAGGAGAGACACAGAATCCAAAGCAGGCTCCAGGCTCCGCGCTGTCCGCACAGAGCCCGACGCGGGGCTCGAACTCACAAGCCGTGAGATCATGACCTGAGCTGAAGTCGGACGCTTAAGCGACTGAGCCCCCCCCAGGCACCCCGTCCAATTAGGTAGTCTCTTATGAACATGTGCGCCTATGAGCAAGATGACCCGTGTATGCAAAAATTCCTCACATTGGAGCTCGTGCACTGGCCTACATGCCCATCGGTAGGGGACCGGGGAGATAAAAGCTAGGGCCTCCGCAAAATGCCGTAGAAGACTCCGTAGCTCAAGATCCAGTGAGGCTGGCCACATAGGCTAGTGGGATAATCCATAAAACACGCTGTCACATGGAAATAAGGTAGAAATGATAGGAATGTTTACAGACCTATTGCTGTAAATACAGACCATCTAGGGGAGGATATGTGACCCGCTGGGAACCGGGGTTGCCTTCGGGGAGAAGTGGGAGGTGGGGATTGAGCGAAAAACCCAGACTTGATTTAGTCAAACTTCCATGAACAAGCTTGTTTTGATTGATGGGTGGGGACAGAACAATTCAGCGAAGCATTTTTTTTTTTTAATGTTTGTTTATTTTGAGAGAGCTGGAGAGAGGAAGGGGCAGAGAGAGAATCCCAAGCAGGCTGTGTGCTGACAGCACAGAGTTTGGGCTTGGTCTCCCGAACCATGAGATCATAACCTGAGCCTAAAGCAACAGTCGGATGCTTAACTGAGCCACCTCGGCGCCCCTCAGCTAATCATTTTCAAGGCAAAAAAAATGGGAATTTGGAGAGTCTTAATGAAGTCCTGTGGAGAAAGGTTGTTCTTCATAGTAAGCTGCTTCCTGGAATCCAAAACCTGGGGAGATTTCCTTCTGCTGTTTTCCAGGAGCACAGGGCTCAGGTAGAGTTCAATATCCTTGTTGGAGAGAAGGAACGAGGTGTATTTTTTCATGGCAAATCTTTTTTTTTTTTTTTTTTTTTTTTGAGAGTGTGCAGGTGCATTGGGGGAGAAGGGCAGAGGAGGAGAGAGCATCCCAAGCAGGCTCCACACTCAGTGCGGGGCTCGACACGCGACTCGACCCTACAGTCCCCGCAGCATGAGTTGAGCCGAAATCAAGAGTTGGACGCTCAACCGACTGAGCCCCCCGGGTGTCCCCTTTTGTACTTTGGAGTTAGTCCCCAAAATAAACTTAAATAGAAAGTTCGAAAATTTTACACGGATGAAAACAAGACCATGAATTCCAGAAACCCCTTTTCTTGCTACGGTTTAGAGTTCTTCCAAAATGGTTCTGGATGTAGAAGGAAGTCTTGGGCCGTGCTTATGGAAACTTGGGTGGAAATGCCGAGAGCTTAGAAATGTTCCCAGGGTTTTGCTAACTCAGTTCTGAGTTTCACCCGTACAGATAAGCGGGTCAAGCCGGCCTACCCCACCACAGAAATGGCCTCTATCTCTCTCGGGGATCAGTTTCGCAGGCAGGCATTGTATTCCGTTCCCACAAATGTGCTGTTTCCGAACCTCCGCTTGGACAAATGAGAACAGATCCTGAAATGGGAGATGTGCTCCAGCCCACGTGTATGCAAAAAAGCAGAGGGACATTCATTTTCTGCTGAAAGGGATTTTGTGAAGCACTGTGTTTCTATGACACTGAGCCCTTGTTAACAGCCGACTGAGGATGATGTGATCGAGTTTGGGAATTTTCTCCACTCCTGGGGTCTGCTCTTTTTTTTTTCTTTTTTTTTCTTTTTTTTAAGTTTATTAAGTTTTTGAGAGCACAGGAGGGAAGGTCCGAGACTGAATCCTAAGCAGGCTCCACGCTGTCAGCATGGAGCCCGACGTGGGGTTCGAACTCACGAACCAGGAGATCATGACCTGAGCCGAGGTCGAGAGTCAGACGTCGAACTGATGAAGCCACCCAGGCGCCCCTCTGCTCTTTTCCTAATACATGTTTTTGGCCTCCGCCAGGAGCCTTCTTGGACTCTCCTGTCATCAGCTGTGTCAGAGTTTGGCCTCTTGCTCTACAGGTGTTTCAGACAGTGCTTACGCATCCAAAAACGCGGGCCTTAGCAGGACCCGGGGTTGTGCAGCGCATTTGTTCAGTTGATCTGCCTCTTAGCCCCAGAAACCTGATTGTGATTGCCACAGTTGACCCGTTCAATTCCCTTAATAGCTAAAAGGCTTCTTTTGCTAACGATAAAATGACAGCAGAAAAGTTAGTCAAAATTAAATCCTCTCTGAGGAAGTGAACTATATATAGCTTCCTAAATAGTTAAGTGTAGCACATGGAGATTTCTCAGGACAAGGCTGGAGACCGACTGCTTGTGACCTCGACTCCCAAGTTCCCTACACGTGGACACGGCTGATGCTAACACAGTAAGGCCCGAGAGAGACCCGGCAGTGCCCTAGGCCAGCCATCGGCATGTAGCGTGCAGGCCTTCAGCGGCAGGAGCGGAGATCCACCCCGGTTGGGGACTAGTGCCTGTGCTTGGAAATCAGTATCGAGTGCAAGAGGAAACTGAGGCAGCCTGTGGTTGGGAGACACAACTTTCCTCTAATGGTATGCTTAGGCTCCCACACTTCCCAGCAGCTTTGCCAAAACTTGTCCTGAATTATTTTTTTTAACTTAGTTTGAGAGCAAGAGTGCACACGTGAGGCGGGCAGAGGCAGAGAGAGGGGGAGAAAACCCCAAGCAGGCTCTGAACTGTCAGCGCAGAGCCTGACTCAGGGCTTGAACTCACAAGCCGCGAGACCGTGACCTGAGCTGAAACCAAGAGCCGGACAGTTAACCGACTGAGCCACCCAGGCGTCCCCAGATTTTCTGCTTCTGTTTGCTAACTTGATTGCTGGCCTTGGGCCCTCTTGTCTCCTGGCCCCAGGCTGCTGGACGTTTCCTGCCAGCCTTATGAGGAAGGTTACTTTGTTATATTCAGGTGCTCTGTGTTTCCCAGTTCTAGTAAGTCTGAGTCTTGGGTGATTTCTGTTAGTGGAGGATACAGCCTTTGAGGATTGTGTTTTTAAGATTTAGATTCTGATGTCCCCAGCTGTTAGAGCACAGATTTAAGAAATTCCAGCAAGTTGCATTTTTCCTTTGACGGTCTAGAATTCTCTGTTGACTTGGGCATGTGGCATCCTGGGCTTTGTCTTTCTAAGTTCGGCTGACTTTTTGAGGGTTAGAGCCATAGGGTTGTTGGTGCAGGAGAGCAACTCCTAGATTGAAAAGGGCCCAGAACGTTGCCCTTGGCACAGAAGTCGCCGATAGTTCAGGTGTCTCTCATTCAGATAGACCCACTGACTCTTCCCACTCAACTTCTCGACCCCCATTGTTGGGCTGCACAAATACAGGTCCTGTGCTTTCAGGTACATTGAAGATTATTTTGTTGGAATGGAATTTTGCCACATCGCATATTGAATAATATTAGCGGAAAACAGTTTGAGCTCGAGACTCCCGTTTATTTTGAAGAGGAATCCTCTCTACATAGGAAATGGTAACCGTATTCTCTCCAGGGAGGGATATTGAGTGACGGGAGGACCCAGGCTAAGTGGGAGGTGGCCTTCTCCCTTGATGCTTCGGAATCTTTCCGGTTTCTTTGTACTGAGGAAGTACTATGCTTTTTCTAAGTTTCAAAACAACGAAAAGTGGGGGCGCCTGGGTGGCTCAGTCGGTTGAGCGTCCGACTTCGGCTCAGGTCACGATCTCCCGGCTCGTGAGTTCGAGCCCCGCATCGGGCTCTGTGTTGACAGCTCACAGCCTGGAGCCTGCTTCAGATTCTAGGTCTCCCTCTCTCTCTCTGCCCTGTCCCACTGTCTCTCATGCTCTCTCGGTCTCTCAAAAATGAATAAACATTAAAAAAATTAAAAAAAAAACCAAAAAATGAATTAACTCCTAAAAAGTGACTAGACGATGAAAATGGGATTCTCCTTGGACTATGTGGTTCATTGAATTCTCCGTCTGACCTGCTGCTGTCAAAGCTGTATGCTGATAGTCCTGACTGCTTATCCCCTCCAGTGCCATTCTTTTTTGCAATCACGTAGACTCTGGTTGTCATTTTGCCTTCGTTCATGTGCTCCTGGGAAGAGGAATTAACTGGACCGCCTTTGCTTCCAGTGATGGTCAGCTTTCAGTTAAAGATAGGCCTTTTTTTAATTTATTATTTCTTTGATTTTTTTTTTTTTTTAAAGCTTATTGATTTCTTTTGAGAGAGACAGAGACAGCGTGAGCAGGGGAGTGGCAGAGAGGGGGAGAGAATCCCAAGCAGGCTCTGTGCTCAATCCCGTGAACGGGCAAGATCACTACCTGAACCGAGATCAAGAGTTGGAAGCTTAACCGACCGAGCCACTCAGGCGCCCTAAAGGTAGTCTTTAAAACATTCCCGTACATGTATAGGCACAGAAGTACCTCAAAGAGAAAGTAACTGTGTAACATTACAATGTTCTTCCCACTTAAAAACATGAGGGATATGTTACTTTAAGAGCGGGGAGCTGCTAACAGAGGTACAACATTTCTAAACCAACATACGGAAAATATTACAGACCAAGACATGAATGAGTCCTGAATTAGATCCAGGAGATGTCCTGGTTATAATTATAAACACTTAATGAAATCACAGACCCAGAAACGTGGCAATACGAAACCCTCAGCTCTTAGCCAGAGGTGAGCAAAGACTTTTTTTTTTAATTCGAAAGCCAATGATTTATAATACTTCAAGTTGAACCTAGCCTTCTCGTTACATTTATTCATGAAAATGATAAATGGGCCATTTCCCGATGAATGAACAGATTTCCTACCATTCGTTGGAAAATATACTACAAAAGGGGGAAAATGTCACTCGGCGAAACCTCTACGTTTCTTTACTTTCTGGACAACTGAAACTGACATGAAAAATGAGTGTCTTGTGAATGTTGAAGTTAGACCTCCCATCAGGACTCCCAAGGGTAGGATCTCAGGGATAGCAAAGCATAGAGGCACTAAATTACTATGTCGGACTTTCTTTTAGTTTTTAAATTTTATTTAAGTCCAAGTTAGTTAACATACGGTGTAAAAATGATTTCAGGAGTAGAATTTAGTGATTGCTCGCTTACATGTAACACCCAGTGTTCATCCCAACAAGTGCCCTCCTTAATGACCGTCACCCATTTAGCCCCTCCCCCCACCCAACACCCTTCCAGCAACCCTCAGTTTGTTCTCTGTATTTAAGTCTCTTATGGTTTGCCTCCCTCTCTTTTTATCTTACTTTTCCATCCCTTTGCCTATGTTCGTCTGTTTCTTAAATTCCACATGGGAGTGAAATCCTGTATTTGTCTTTCTCTAATTGTGCTTAGCCTAATACGCTCCAGTTCCACACTCGAGTAGAGTGTGTGTGTGTGTGTGTGTGTGTGTGTGTGTGTGTGTACACACACCACATCTTTATCCACTTGTCAGTCAGTGGACATTTGGGCTCTTTTCTGTAATTTGGCTATTGTTAATAGGGCTGCTATAAACACTGGGGTGTATGTGCCCCATCAATCAGCATTTTTGTATCCTTTGGATAAATACCTAGTAGTGCAATTCTTGCATCACAGGGTAGTTCTATTCTTACTTTTTTGAGGAACTTCCACCCTGTTGTCCAGAGCGGCTGTACCAGTTTGGCATTCCCACCAACAGTGCAAGAGGGTTCCCATTTCTCCACATCCTCACCAACATCTGTTGTTTCCTGAGTTGTTAATTTGAGCCATTCTGACAGGTGTGAGGTGGTATCTCATTGAGGGTTTTGATTTGTATTTCCCTGACGATGAGTGATGTTGAGCATCTTTTCATGTGTCTCTTAGCCCTCTGGATGGCTTCCTTGGAAAAGTGTTCATGTCTTTTGCCCATTTCTTCACTGGATTATTTGCGTTGAGTTTGAGAAGTTCTTTGTAGATTTTGGATACTAACCCTTGATGTGATATGTCATCTGCAAATATCTCCTCCCATTCTGTTGGCTGCCTTTTAGTTAATTGCTTCCTTTGCTGTGCAGAAGTTTTTGTATCTTGATGAGGTCCCAATAGTTCATTTTTGACTATGTCGAACTTTCTGAACTGAGGCAGAGCAAGGCCTGTGAGGAGAGTATGGAGAGGGTCTGGAATACTACCCCAGACATTGGAATGGAAGACGCGGTGCCTATAAGCTTGCCGAGCCATTGTAACGTAATAGGAAGCAGCTGCTATCAGACCCGAGCGTTGAGCAGGGTTAAAAGCAGTGGGTCTCTGAGTTGCAAGCTGAACTTAGAGTTGGTCCCGGTAAAATGAGTCACCTTTCCAAACCTGCCATTTTTTCTTTCTCCTCAGTGCTGCTTTTGTATTTCAGCTTCGACAATATCTTGTCCCTCACAATGGATTCTTTCCTACAATTCTCAGTCTCAAATTCTCTTCTCCCTCACAATTCTTTCTTTCCCACAATGCCTTTCTCTCCCATGGTGCCCAGGCTCTCCTACAGCTCTCCATAGTTTCCTACAATTTGTTTTCCTTTACAGTTCCATTCTCTGTTCTCCTTTTCTGCCACAATTTCCCATCAGCCCCTGTAATTCTCCCATTTTTTCAGAATTTTTTTTTTCAGTCTGTTTACATTCTCTCCGTGCTTCCCTCAGGTCTCGCTGACATTCCTACAAGTTTCAATATTACAATTTTTATCTCCATCATTCTAGACTCTAACAATTTTGTTTTTGCTAAAATGACTTTATATCCTTTCCACCATGTCTCCGCTGCCCCAAGTCTGTTCTTCCCATAACTATTTGCATCTCTTATAATTCTCCAATTTCCCACAATTCTTGGTATTCTAATTGTCATCTCCTTCACAATTCCCCATTCTCTCTCAAAATTTTATTTTCATTCTGCTAATTCTCCACTAGTCCATTTCTCTTCCACACCCAGCTCCCACACACGACCGCCCCTCGTCTCCTGCAATCACCCCTCAATTTTTTTTTATTCTGATAATTCTCCATTCACATTTCTTCTGCCCATCTCTCACCATTCTTTCCCATAAATTTTCTTCTTTCCCACAAGTCCCTGCCATTCCCACAGGTCCCTGTATTTTATTTTATTTACTTATTTTTTAGCATTTTATTTATTTTTTGAGAGACAGAGACAGAGCATGAGCGGGGGAAGGGCAGAGAGAGAGAGGGAGTCACAGAATCCGAAGCAGGCTCCAGGCTCCGAGCTGTCAGCACAGAGCCCGACGCGGGGCTCGAACTCACGAACCATGAGATCATGACCTGAGCTGAAGTTGGACACCTAACCAGCTGAGCCACCCAGGCACCCCAAGTCCCTGGATTTTAATTCCCGTGCTCTCCCACAATTCCCCATCCTTCCCACAGTTATATGCAGTTCCCACAATTTTCTCTATGATTCCCAGTATTCTAATTTCCACCTCTTAATTCTGCAGTCTTTTTCAGAATTTTAAAAAATGTTTATTTTTTTAAACGTTTATTCTTGAGAGAGAAAGAGAGAGCGAGCCAGCACACAGGCAGGGAAGGGGCAGAGAGAGAGAGGGAGGGAGACACAGAATCTGAAGCAGGCTCCTGGGGCACGAACCCACAGACTCTGAGATCACGACCTGAGCCAATGCCTGACACTTAACCTACTGAGCCACCCAGGTGCATCTCAGAATGTATTTTCATTCTGGTAAATCCCCACTCTGCCATTTCTCTTCTTCACAGAGCTTTCCAGTCTTTCCCATAATTCCCCTTCTTTCCCACTAGTCTTTGCTTCTCCCACAATATCCTTTCCTTTCGTAAGGATATTCCTTCCTTTGCTCTCCTACAAGTCCCTGTCCTTCCTACACTGAGACGCCGCTCTCCTATTTCTTCATTTTCTCCCACAGTTCTCTTTACAATTCCGAGTAGTCTAATTTCCATCTTTAACTTTGTCTTTTTTTTTTTTTAATTTTTTTTTTTAACGTTTATTTTATTTTTGAGACAGAGAGAGACAGAGCATGAACAGGGGAGGGTCAGAGAGAGAGGGAGACAAAGAATCCGAAACAGGCTCCAGGCTCTGAGCTGTCAGCACAGAGCCCGACGTGGGGCCCGAACCCACAAGCTGTGAGATCATGACCTGAGCCGAAGTCGGACGCCCAACCGACTGAGCCACCCAGGCGCCCCTAACTTTGTCTTTTCTCTCACAGTTCCCTTTGCTCTGATAATTGTCCATTTTCTTTCACAGTTCTCCTCTACCCACAACTCTCCGTTTGTTCCCACGGTTCCCTGTCTCCCCACCCCCCAATTCTACATCCACCCCATAGTTGTGTGCAGCCCATAATTCTCCAGTCCCTCCCCCAATTCTGTCTTTACAATTCTCGGGATTGGAATTCCCTGGTTAACGATGCAGCCTACCCACAGTTGCCACTTGACGCTGTTCTGTCTGTCAAGGAAAGGAGCTTGTGCCAGAAGGGAAGCCATTTACTTCATCAAGAAAGTTGCTGTGAAAAAGGAAGTCATGCCCCCTGAGCACTGCTGAGAAACATGTCAGATTTGCTTTCTAGTCCAAGCTTCTTATCCTGGTTTGGGCTAGTAACTAGCGGTTCCTGGCCCTTGAGTAACTCTGCCCTTGACTTAGAGTCTAGGTCCCGTTGTATACAGGAACAGTCGCTGAGTCCGTAAGGAGAGAAAGGAATTAATGAATTTTGAAAAAGACTCATTCGATAGTGCTTAGGGAACATTGGTAACATGCCGGGCCCTGTGTTAAGTGTTGGGAATACAAAAGGGAGCACCCCGGATGAAGTCCCTGCTTGAGGGCCAGGGCCCTCAATCGTGGCACAGGACATCTACCTGCTTGCTCAGAAATGTCTCATCCCTGACCACGGCCACCTTCGTGGAGCTCAGTACCAAAGCTAAGGTGTCTCTTGTGGGTCTGCGCACCTGGAAGTCTCCCCTAGGCGAAGTCAAGGAGCCGGTGAAGGTGGCCACTGATGTAGGCACAGTCTAGGTGAGGATAGCCTATCCGTGTCTATCAAGAGGAAGAATGAGGTGGGAGAAGCCATCCAAGAGAAGGTTGTCAAGCAAGAGGAACTCTTCATCCCTGGCAAGTGAGGACCCACCTTCTTTGAGAGAATCCTAGCAAAAGAGGCCCGTCAGAAGACTTCGAAGGATCTGACGCAGAACTGTTTGGACGTCTGTTTGATTCACTGGTCACCGGGATTGCAGCCTGGGAAGGACTTTTTCTCCAAAGACAATAAGGCGGTGGCCTCACCAGTAAATTAACGTTCTTGGGAGCCTGGGGGGCCGTGGAGGAGCTGGTAGATGAGGGGCTGGTGAGAGCCTTTGCAGTCTTCCACCACTTCCAGATCGAAAGGCTCTTGAACAAACCTGGACTGAAATAGAAGCAAATACCCCACACGAGAAAAAATGGATCTAATACTGCCATTCCAAGGGCATCCCCGTTACAACTGACAGCCTTCTGGGCTCTCCTGAAGGACTCTGGGCCAAGTCCGAGGACTTTTCGCTTCTGGAGGGTCCCAAGATTAAGGTGATTGATGCAGAGCCCAAAAAACCCACAGCCCAGGGTGTGATTCAGTTCCCCATCCAGGGGAAGAGGGTTGGAATCCCCAAGTCTGCGACAGTGGCATGCATTGTTGAGGACATCAAGGCTTTTGACTTTAAACTGAGTAATGATGAGATGGTGACCATACCTAACTCAGTAGAACTGGAGGGCCGAGCCCTGTGGATTCTAGCTCTCACTTAGAGGATTTATCCCTTTAGTGCAGACTTATTGAAGCTGAATCTCTTGATAAGATTACCTGGCGGGTTCTCTCTCTTGACTTGACTGCAGTGTAACTCTCTCTACCCGAGTCCCCTTTTAGCCAAGCCGATCTGAAATCCCAGTGACCCTGGCCTTGCTGTAGGCCAGAAGCTAGGCAGGGTTGTGTCTAGGTCAGTACGGTTAGCTAGGAGCAGATTACCACAGGGAGATCGAACTGATAAACAAATCACCATCTTTTTTCTTTTTTTCAATTATTTGATCCGATCACTGGGGAACACTGTAAGGATTTGAGGATTAAAAAAAAATAAAAGACGAATAATGGCACAAAAAATAAGTCCCTCCTCTTGTGGCATTTATGTCTCAGTAAACAAATTGATCGACTTACGCACAATCCAACACAGAATTTCCAAGTGCGAGAAACGCCGTGAAGAAAGTGAAGCAGGTGGTGTGGCAGAGATGGAGGGGTAGTGATGCTCCCCAAGGTGGGGTGTGGGGAAGCCAGGTTGGAGCTCCCGGGAGCTTGTCAGAAAGGGCAGAATCGCAGCCTCGCACCCCCAGCCCCTTGAACCACGGAGTCGCAAGTCTGCATTGTAACAGATCGGCCTGCACAGTACAGATCGAGAGCTTTGGATACAGCCTCAGATGTGGTCATCTGGAAAGACTTCTCCAAGGAGGTGACATCTGAGCTGGAACCTGAATGGTGCGAAGGACCCAGCCAAGTAAAGATGAGGACAGAGCGTCGTCCCGACCACGGGACGGCAAAGGAAAGCCTTCTGCGATGAGGACGAACAGAGGAAGGTCCGTGGGGCCTGCAGAAAGGGTGGCCTGAATGAATGAAGCCAGCAACCCCCGCCCCTTACAGTTCAGGATTTCTTACTCACCAGGACCCGCCCTCTCTGTCACATCTGTATCAAGGGCCAGGTTATCATTCTGTTTAATATTTTCAACATTAGGGGCACCTGGGTGGCTCAGTCGGTCAAGCGTCCGACTTCAGCTTGGGTTACGATCCCACGGTTCATGATTTCGAGTCCCGCATCAGGCTCCAAGCTGACAGCGCGGAGCCTGCTTGGGATTCTCTCTCTGCCCCTCCCCCACTTGCATTCTGTGTCCCAAAATAAATAAACTTAAAAAAAAATCGACATTATAAAAACTTCAGAGGATAGATCAATAAATGATCATTTGAGTCTTTCCTCGAACTCAAAAAAAAAAATTGACTCTCTTGACCATTCAAAGAATGCTCTAAAATGGTGGATGATGGTCTCTTCATTTGGATCAGTCCCCACATCTTATCTGAACCCCAGTTCCATGCTTCCACATGTACCCAGGACGTCACTTGTTGAATGTTTCTCTTCCAGCTAAACCTGTTCGAGACTCGACTCTGCGTTTCTCCTACCAATGTGACCCTTTTTTAGCTGCTTGCTTTCTCCCCGTGGGAAGTTCATTGGCTCGTTTATATCTGGTATCAAATCTTACTGGGTTGTTTTTTCTTGGCTCCTTCGACCTTTTGCCTTCAATCCCTACTGCCAGAATCCTAAAGCCATCATTTTTCCGACAAGGTCTAGGTTCTCCATCCCCATAGATTCCAGTCCCTGCTCTCCATTTCTAGGAATGAACAGGACACTTAAGGGTGTAAGGGTCTGTCCTTTACTCCGGAATTAAGATGCAGGAAGAATTAAAAAAAAAAACAAAACACCACAGGTCTAAACTCAGGGTAGCATCTTCATAACATAGAAAGTATGGGCTGCCGTCAAAACCCCTATTTTGGGGCGCCGGGGTGGCTCAGTCGGTGAAGCGTCCGAGTTCGGCTCAGGTCATGACCTCACCATTCGTGGGTTCGAGCGCCGCGTCAGGCTCTGTGCTGACAGCTCGGAGCCTGGAACCTGCTTCAGATTCTGTGTCTCCCTCTCTCATTCTGCCCCTCCCCTGCTCACCCTCTGTCTGTCTGTCTGTCTGTCTGTCTCTCTCTCTCAAAAATAAACATTAAAAACATAAAAACCCATATTTTATTTCAAACACCAGTCCAGTCTCCATCCGCTCCAAACTCCCAATAATAATAATAAAACACGTTTAAGCTCCCTAAAGTCTAGCACTGTAACCTTCGTGCCATCAGCTTTCTCTCCAAATAGAGATTCTGGCGACTTAAATGCCAGAGGCTCCTGTTAGCTGCTTTAGGCAGCTCACGTGACTGATTTTGAATGTCAACATGTATAATGCTCAGAGGCTGACATTTGCAGAACCGCTAACTATCTTCTTGGTGTCCTATACCACTGACCACAACGCGGGAGTCATTTTAATAGGACTTCCCTTTTTCTTCTACGAGAAGGGCAGAGCGGTTACTACAGTGACAGGCCTCTATTGTGGCTGAACGGTGGGAAAGGCATTTTGACAGGAAATAAAACACTCTGATCCCCGATGAGGCCCTCACGCTCAAAATGTTTATCACCCAGTTGAAGGTTGGGAACTTGCACTTGGGATCGACCACGGTGTCCCGGGTTTGAGGACTTTCCACAGATAAATGTCAAATGGTTTGGTGTTTCTCCTGACTTCTTTCTCCAAAAACTCAGACCAAATGGCATGTTGATTCACTTCAGCTTCGGCTCCCAGAATAGTCTTAGGTTCTGTTTCAAGTTGAGAAAAATGTGCATGTGTGCGTAGAATGGCTTCCTTAAACCTTTGGAAAGCCCTTCTTTCAGTTTGCAATTTAATATTTAGTAAGTTAAAATTTCACCCACAAGTGACTAATGTGGCCCCATTTTTTTCTTTTTTTTTTCAGAATTCTTAATTTTTTTTAATTTACATCCAAATTAGCGTGTAATGCAACAATGATTTCAGGAGTAGATTCCTTAATGCCCCTTATCCATTTACCCGTCTAGCCCATCCCCTGCTCCCACACCCCCTCTAGTAGCCCTCTGTTCTCCATACTTAAGAGTCTCTTATGTTTTGTTCCCCCTCCCTGTTTGTATGTTATTTTTGTTTCCCTTCCCTTATGTTCATCTGTTTTGTCTCTTAAAGTCCTCATATGAGTGAAGTCATGTGAGTTTTGTCTTTCTCTGAATGACTAATTTCACTTAGTATAATACCCTCCAGTTCCATCCACGTAGTTGCAAATGGCAAGATTTCATTCTTTTTGATTGCCGAGTAATACTCCATTGTGTGTGTGTGTGTGTGTGTGTGTGTGTGTGTGTGTGTATATATATATACACACACATATATGTATATGTGTATATATATATGTATATATACACATATCACATTTTCTTTATCCATTCATCCATCGATGGACATTTGGGCTCTTTCCATACTTTGGCTATGGTCAATAGGGCTGCTATAAACATGGGGGTGCATGTGTCCCTTCGAAACAGCACACCTGTATCCCTTGGATAAATACCTAGTAGTGCCATTGCTGGGTCGTAGGGTCGTTCTACTTTAAATTTTTTGAGGAACCTCCCTACTGTTTTCCAGAGAGGCTGCACCAGCTTGCATTCCCACCAGCGGCGCAAGAAGGATCCTCTTTCTCCGCATCCTCGCCAACATCTGTTGCCGTGGCCCCGTGATTGAACTTCACAGGCGACTTAGGTCTCTCTCAACTCTCAATCCAAGAGTGAGAGACGCGTCCTAGCCGTGGACAAAATAGTCTGGAGATCGCACATCAAGGTTGGTCTGCTAAGATGTGGAAATGAGCAATGACAGAAATGAAAGCGTGTGTGAGTGTAGCTGGCTGGGCTCGCCGGGGATCTTCCTTCTACAACAGGGATTGGCAAACTATGGTCTATGGGCCACATCCTCTCCACGGTCTGTTTTTGTCCATTCTGGGAGCTGAGAATGGCTTTTACATTTTTAAATGGTTGAAAAAACATCAAAAGAGCGTTTCTCAACACACAAAAATTACGTGAAACTGAAATTTCAAGGTCCATAAATAAAGTTTTATTGGAACATGGCCACATTCGTGCATGTTTGTATCGACTATGACTGCTTTCGCTCTACCCCTGCAGGGTTGAGTAGTTAGGACAAAGACCACATGACCTGCAAACCCTAAATTATTCGTTCTTTGGCCCTTTGCGAACAAGTTTGCCAACCTCTACTCCATAGGACCATCTTTCCATTACTCTTGTCTCTCTCTGAACTCCTGTGGCCAGAGCCCTGGGCTGTCTGCTCCTCAGAAGGTCCAAAAAGCATGCGCCTCTTGGTTAAATTGTATAGATGTGCAGTAGCCTAGGTCTTAAGCAAAAGGAATTCTTTCTTTTTTTTTTAATGTTTATTTAGAGAGAGAGCATGTGCACGCGAGTAGTAGAGGGGCAGAGAGGGAGAGAGGGGATCCCAAGGTCCACCTGGTCAATGCAGAACCTGATGTGGGGGGCTCCGCCTCACAAACCATGAGATCATGACCTGAGCTGAAATCAAGAATCAGAATCTTGCCCGACCGAGCCACCCGGGTGCCCCAAGAGTTCTTGAGGGTTCTACATATCCTAGACCAGAGTAAGAGCTAGCGCTAGCCAGTGGTGAAGAGACCAGGCGTGGATGTTTGCCGGAGATGCTTAGAGTACCCCACTTCTCCCAGGACACTTGGCAGGGTGAGTGACTGGGGTGGGGTTAGGGCAGTCATGGAAGATCCGGGTTTGGAGATTTCTGATGCTGTTCATCTTTAGGCACAGTCAGTAGCCTAGCTGAGCCCGTGGGTGATCAACAGAACCTCTCTGGGATCATCTGTATAATCGGGGGGCGGGGTCGAGCCACTGCGCTGGAAAGACCCGTGGGCAGCAGGCTGTGCAACTGTCCCCTTCCGCATTGTGGTGTTAGGCAATACTTGTTGCGGAGCGGGGCCTGTCGGAGGGTGTGTATATCTGCTTCGCGAGCCCGGATGTGTCTAGATCGTCCAACTTTCAGAGAGAGCTTCGGTTTCCAAGTTACCAAAGCCCTCGGCCCCCTTGGATGGTCGAGTCCTGTCTGACCAGACCCCTTCCCGGTGCGTTGGAGTTGAGGAGGTGTGGAAGAGGTCCACGCACTCCCCCATTTGTCTGGGTTGCAGATGTCTCTCTGACTCATTTGAGCACAGCTTCGGGCTTCCCGCTTGCCTGCCACCTCTTGCCATGTGACTTTCAGATGGAACAGGAAGTTCCTTCCCTTCTCCCACATCTCTGACCCATCCCGGACAACTCTGTCCCACCTGGGAGCAGACATCAACAGCACTCCACGCACCTGCCCTCGGCCCCCTCGGCACCCTTCACATTTGGGGGCACAGTGCCTCCAGTGTGCGTGCCCCTCTGAGAGCACCCGCATTTCTTTGTAGGCAGAGCCGCAAAGGGTTCTACTTCTGCCAGCAGAATTTCCAGAACGGGGGTTTCCTCTCTGAAGACCATCACGCTTGTTCACAGGTACTATTTGTTCTTGGGGGTGGGGGGTGGCAGGAAGAAGGCGTGGGAGAAAATAAGGACATAAGACATGGAAGCATAATCCATTTGGATTAAAAAACAAAAGTTCATCTATCGAGAGGAAATGAACACAGGTTACCCTGGGAAGAAAACCGTTGGTGTAGAGAAGTCTCCCCTCCTGCCCATTAATATGCCCCTCTCTCTGATAACCTGAAAAATAACTTCATTTGTATTTACCAGGCTGCCAGGGTTTGATCCTGATTTCTTTGCTTTCCCGTGAGGTGACTTGGGGAAGGTTCTGGATCTCTTCAGACCTCCGTTTCCTAAGGGGGGAACATGGGGGATGCTAAGGGTTCTCCGGTGACAGGCTGGTCTGGTGATTAAACGCAAAGGTGTATGCCAAGTGTTTAGAGAGAGTTTGGCCCATAGTAGGAGCTCATATGGTGGTTCTTGTTCCCCTCCAGTTGTCTTTCTCCTTTCTTTTTTTAAAATAGGCTTCACACCCAGTGTGGGGCCTGACCTCAGGACCCTGAGATCGAAACCTGAGCTCAGATCAAGAGTCAGACACTTAACCGACTGAGCCACCCGGACGCCCCTCTTTCTCCTTTTTTAAACTTATTTACAGACTGACTTGCAACTTGACCGTCACTCTTTCACAAACTGTAGCCCTTCTCGAACTCAGTGCTACGATAGTAAATGGAATCATCTCGGGGACTTTTAGAGAAACACTGAAAGCCAGAAGCCAGTGATCTACCTCCATCCAATTGGATCAGAATCTCTAGAGATGAGTCCTAGGGTCTAACTCCTACTTTTGGGAGAGGCCGGCAGATGGTCCTAGTGGACGGGCAGGATCCAGGACCTGCTGTAACCATAAGCTGGATTCCTCTCCCTGAGCCCCCCAGAGCTGCACTAGAGAGGCCTTCAGGGGGCCTACCTGCCCAGCCCAACGGCCTTTTTCTCATCATCCTTGATCTCCTTGAATTTGTCCACATACTGGAACACTCCCTCGAAAGTTTCCCTTTCATTTTTATGTTCTCTCCTTCCCCGGTCTTTCCTACTCTGTTTTCTTCAGTACCCTCTTCCTCTCCTGCCCTCCCAGATGGGGCCTTGTGAACACCACTCTGACCTCTGCTGCGAGCCCGTGACTTGTGTCTCTAGCTGCCTGTTAGACACCCTGGCGGGCCCTTCACTTTGGCCCATCTCGTGATCAGAACCTTGGCTTTGCCATTGATCAGCAGGGAGACTTTGGGCCAATCACTTAACCTCTCCATGCCTCAGATCCCTTCCCTGTACGATGGAGGTAACAACAGTGTGTACTTCCTAGGGTTGCCAGGAGGAATGAGAATTAAGTTCGTTAATTCGGGTAAAGGGTTTAGACCGGTACCTGGCCCACGGTCGTCCCACAACTGGGATCTGCTGGTTGTATTATTCGTGCTATGTTCATTGCTGTGCTTAACCACCTCCCAGCGCCCCGCACCTCCCACCTCAGCACCACCATCATTATCTGTGAGCCACACACACGGCAAGCTTACTGTGGCACAAATGTCCTTGAAGGCCGTGCGTTAAGTCTCACCACCATCTTGGGAAGTCAGGTAGTGTTATCCTCACTAACCTGGGCACCGGAGAGGTTGAGTAATTTGCCCACGGCCACACAGCTGGTAAGATGCATGACCGAAATTTGAGCCCAAGTTAGATTCCAAAGCCCATACTTTCTCTACTATGATAGGAAGATGATTGAAAATGTCATGTGTTCATCTTCAATATGGTGAGCCTTTTTCGATAACTCAAACCTGGGGTGACCAACCATCCCAGTTTGCCCTGAACTGAGGGTTCTCCTAAGACGGGATTCTCAGCACTAAACCAAAAAGTCCCAGGCAAACGGAGACAAATTGGTCACCCTATATAATCCTACCCAAGCTCTCCCCATCCACCTCCAAAGAAAGTAACCTTGGTCTAAATTACCTACAAAATTGCCTTAACTTTGTCCACAGAGCTGAAACGGTAGTGTGATACTTGTGAGTCATAATAAGAAATATTTATATGGTCTTCCAATGCCGGTTCCTGGCGCGGAGATCCTAAGACCTTTGGAATTTCCTCGGCAATGAGAAGCGTTTTTTTGTTAAGTGAATGGCGTGACTTTGGGGAGGGGTTTAAGGATGGGGGCTAGTTGCCAGGGGAACTGAGCAAGTGCGCGAGGGTTGGAACTTTAAGTCCCTTTGGGGGGGGCGGCGAGGGGGAAGGGGCCGGTGATGGAATTCAACCTCCAATAGTCAGTGATGTAATCGATCAAGCCTATGTCACAGAGCCTCCATAAAAACCCAAGAGGACAGGGTTTGGAGAGCTTCTGGGTTAGTGAACACATGTGGTTGCAAGAAGTGACATGCTCAGCATCAAGCTCCGCGCCCTTTCCCCTCGCCTTGTCCGATGAACTCTTCCATCTGGCTGTGCCACGCTTCTATTCTTTCCTAATACACCGGGTGATCTAGTAAGTAAAATGTTTTTTTGGCGTCCTGGGAGCTGCTCTAGCAAGCGAAACCCAGGGAAGGGATCGTTGAAACCTCCAGTCCTGTGGCTTGCCGGTCAGAGGCACGGGTGACAACGGGTACTTGGGACTGGTGCCTGAAGTTGGTGGCGGCAGTCTTGGAGGACTGAGCCCTTAACCTGTGGCATCGGATGTTACCTCTGGGTAGACAGTGTCAGAGAATGGAATTGAATCTGTGGGGCACTTGGTCAGTGTCCTCGGAGAACTGAGTGAATTGTTTTGGTGGTATTAGAAAAATAAACACATGTGGGAGCTAGTAGTAAGACTATCAGCTGGGGGCGCCTAGGCGGCTCAGTCAGTTAAGCATCCGACTCTTGATTTCAGCTCCGGTCGTGATCGCGCGGTTTGTGAGTTCGAGCCCCACATTGGGCTCCGTGCTGACAGTGTGGAGCTTGCTTGGGGTTCTTTCTCTCTCCTTCTCTCTCTGCTGCTCCTGTGCTCACTTACTGTATCTCTCAGAATAAATAAAATAAACTTTACAAAATTATAAAAATAAAAAAAAATTACCAGCTAGCCATGTGATATTAGTTGTTTTTAGCCTCTCTGATGAAAAATCAATCTTCTATCTTAACAGTTAATTTTTTAATAGCCCTCCCTAGTCAACATAAATGGTTCTAATATATTCATTTAAAATTTTTTTTAAGGTTTTGTTATTTATTTTTGAGAGAAAGAGACAGAGCGTGGGCGGGGGAGGGACAGAGAGAGAGGGAGACCCAAAATCCAAAGCAGGCTCCGGGCTCTGAGCTGTCAGCACAGAGCCTGATGCAGGGCTTGAACTCACAAGCTCTGAGATCATGACCTGAGCCGAAGTCGGGTGCTTAACCGACTGAGCCACCCAGGTGCCCCCCAATATATTCGTTTTTTAAAGTTTATTTCTATTTCAGTAAATTTGGGTTGGGGAAGTACTTTATTTTGTTGGGGTTTTTTTAATGTAAAGAATTTTTATTTTCAAGTGTGTGAGCAGGGGAGAGGAACGCCACCCAGGTACCCTTGCTTTGTTCAAATTTAAGAACTCTATTACAGAGAAGTAGAAATAAATTGTGATTTAAAACAAAAACAAACTGATGGGCACCTGGGTGGCTCTGTCGGCTGAGCACCTGACTTCAGCTCAGGTCATGATCTCATGATGAGTTTGAGCCCCACGTCGGGCTCTCAGCTGTCAGCACAGAGCCTGCTTCGGATCCTCTGCGCCCCCCCCCCCCCCCCGCCTCTCCCCTGCTTGCGCGTTCTCCCAAAAACAAAACATTAAAAAAAATTCAAGGGGCGCCTGGGTGGCTCAGTGGGTTGAGCGTCCGACTTCAGCTCAGGTCATGATCTCGCGGTCCGTGAGTTTGAGCCCCGTGTCAGGCTCTGTGCTGACAGCTCAGAGCCTGGAGCCTGTTTCGGATTCTGTGTCTCCCTCTCTCTCTGACCTTCCCCCACTCATGCTCTATCTCTCTCTGTCTCAAAAATAAATAAAAACGTTAAAAAAAATTAAAGCAAAGAATCTAACTGGTTTGGAAATCACACCTCAGAGTGTCTTAGTTATCAAACCAGTGCCCCGTATATAGAACCAGTATTTTTAAAACCTATTATCTACTCTATCTGGTCATGTGAGATTTCAAATATTTAAGCTGTGTTTCGGTTAACTCTGAAGACTAAAGTGATAGTTTTCGAAAGGTGAAAAAAATCATGGCTCTCCTAAAAATGTAAGACGAACGCATGTTAAAGATTTAACTCATCGCTGTGGGAGCTAGGACGACACTACAAGTAGGTCGGGAGAAATCAAAGAACAGACACACGTAGACCAGGAATGTTGACATGAACGTGCCTCCATTTGCAGGACGGTACAGGTCTGTGGATGGTAATGATGACGCGCTGTGACCCGTCGTCTACAACATGTAGTCGAACAGCTCACAGACTCTGAAAAGCTAGAGTCAGGAAACCAGGAAGGGTGCCATCTAAACACACTGCTTTCCACTGGAGCACAAATGTTTCTCTGTCCCCACCATACGACAACATTTTTTGACCGAGATTTCCCCTTGGCGTGGCCGTGAGTGTTGGGGATCTTCTGTAGCCGGAGAATAAAACCTGAGGAGGTTTATTATGGAAAAACAAGGAGGCTTTTTACTAAACTTCTTAGAAAGCTTTGACCGAATCCTTGCAATGAATACTGACGTCATATTTGTCATGCTGCAGAAAATTCAGTCTCCCCAAATGCATCCTCTTTGGTATGGTAACCAACGGTACAACTGGGAGATTCAGTCCTAGTTGACCCCCAAACTCCAAAACCCGTGTTGGTTTTGAAGGGGGGGGCTGTAGGGTGGTGGTATGGAAGGAGCTTTGGGAGTTCAAAGCCTGGATGCCACTCTAGTTGTGGGCTTGGGACACATTGAAAATAAAAAAAATTGGGGGCGCCTGGGTGGTTCAGTCGGTTAAGCGTCCGACTTCGGCTCAGGTCACGATCTCGCGGTCCGTGAGTTCGAGCCCCGCATCGGGCTCTGGGCTGACGGCTCGGAGCCTGGAGCCTGCTTCGGATTCTGTGTCTCCCTCTCTCTCTGCCCCTCCCCTGCTCATGCTCTGTCTCTCTCTGTCTCAAAAATAAATAAACGTTAAAAAAAAATTTTTTTTAATAAAATAAATTTTAAAAAACCCATTCCAACTCTCTGATGACCTCTAACACTAGATGGGTTTTTGCCTTGTACTAGACACCATTCTAAAGTCTGGGTTTGTATTAACTCACTTAACTTCACAATGACCCTGGGAGGTAGCTTCTTCCCGTTTCACAGCTGCGGAAATTAAAAAAACAAGTTGAACTCCCCCCATGTGATACAGCTAGTAACAGGTGGGACTTTAACCTCCATTCTTTAACCCAGATCATTCACGTGGCCCTATCTGGCCCTGATTTTTATGTCATAAAAGCCAAAACAAAACAAAGACGGGTGACACCAGAGAAAAATGGGACCAACTTCTTTAGAAGTTTGTCTTCCAAGACTTGTCTTACAATTCACCATTTCCCGTGTCTGTACTTCGATGAATATGTATGGGAACCAGAGTTCTCAGTTGGCCTGGAATCCGTTTGAGTTGGACAGAACAGTAAAGGCACCAAAAAAGAATCCTTGCATAAATGATTGGGTGGCAGGCTTGGACCCCCCTCCTTCAAAGGTGGCGTCTTCTATCTGTCTGCACTTGCACTTAAATCAGAATACCAACCTTCTAGATGGCTCCTGTCCCCAGAGTATTCCCACGAACCCTTGGAGACTGGTGAAGAAATGCCATCGTTGAAAGATCCCAGAATTCGCAGTTTGAGACCGATCGCTTGATTTCTGAGTCTTAGAAGTCCAGCTATATTGGATCTCACAAATACCTGCTTGCAGCCGTCTTGTGACCGGAAAACAGGTCAGGCAAAATTCGGGGTGATGAGGCCAGAGCGAGGCTGCACGTCAGTGGTATCGTTAGCATTCGGGTGACACCTGACGGGTTTGGGTCCGGGAATCAGAGATTCTCGGCTTAGCCCCCGAAGCCGGAAGCAAAACTCGGCAATTCACGGCAACTACCCGGCAGGCATTTTCCTCCTTTGACGACGAGGAGGAGGGGGTCCCATGCTGCTTGATTGCTAAGGTTTGCCCTTGTATGTTTCTATCCTTCAGGACTGATACGAAGCGTTAGATGGCTGTCTTGCATGTGTTTCCTATAATTGCTGCCCCTTGCCGTTGTATCCAAAAGAGACCAAATGTTATGCTACTTTAAAAAATGTTTATTCTTTGTTTCTTTGATTTTTTTTTTAATGTTTATTTTTGAGAGAGCGCGCAAGCAGGGGAGGGGCAGAGAGAGAGGGAGACACGGGATCCGAAGCAGGCTCCGGGCTCCGAGCTGTCGGCACAGAGCCCGACGCGGGGCTCGAACTCGCAGACTGCGAGATCATGACCTGAGCCGAAGTCGGATGCTTAACTGACTGAGCCACCCAGGTGCCCCTAAAATTTGGTTAAGTGTTAATTTAAAAGATCTGTTGTAGAAAGTAGGTGCGGTTTAAATAAATGGTATGTAAAGCCAAACACAGACCATTGACTTCACTAAAATCTCCAGTTTTGTTGTTCTGTGACTATAAAGCCAAATTAAGGGCTTTGTATGTAATGGGATGTCCCCCCCCCCCCCGCCAAAAAAACAACTAAAAGCAAAAGTTCTATTCCTTGCATATTTACCTACTTGTTCATCATCTGTTTTCCCTCATAAGAAAGCTCTCACAGTAGGAATTTTCTCTTGTTCGGTGCTCTGTTCTACAGATGGGTGCTGGGGAAATCGTTTGCGTGAAAGAGAAAACACAATCAACTTTTCAACAGTCAGCTTCAAGCACAAACATTTCCATCAGCCTTATGTTGTATTAGTAATTCCTGAAAATATGCCATCGTCTACAATGTTTTACTAATTAACTTACGTTAATGGAGCCCGGTAGCAAACATGAGGTATCTTATTTTCATAGTATGAAGATTATTTCACATCAAAATTTTAGTACATATTTTTCTGTATTTTTTTTTCTTTAGGGAGAGTGCACGCAAGCAGGGGAGAGGGGCAGAGTGAGAGACGGAGACTCTTAGGCAGGCTCCGTTCTCAGTGTGGAGCTGTACATGGGGCTCGAACCCACGACCCTGGGATCATGACCTGAGCTGAAATCAAGAGTCAGACGCTCAACTGACTGAGCCACCCAGGCGCCCCTGTTACATATGTTTCTATTTGGCAAAGAGATCTATGAAATACAAAATAATTGTTATGTTGTGTTTCTACCATAAGCTTCCAATTACAAAAATTCTTGTCTCCGGCGTTCAAGTATCAGGAGTTTGACGAAAGAAAAATTCTAGAATTTATAAACATCATAAATCTGTCATTTAGGGAATTAAAAAAAATTTTTTTTAATGTTTATTTTTGAGGGAGAGGGAGAGAGAATCACAAGCAACAGAGAGCCCAGTGCAGGGCTCGAACCCATGAACTGTGAGATCATGATCTGAGCTGAAGTTGCATGCTTACCTGACTGACCCACCCAGGTGCCCCCCTAGAGAATTTATAGTTTAATTTTACAAGGTATATTTTCTTCATTTTCATACCATACAAATATTACACCATACCCAAAACACCACATGTTTAAATAAGTTCAGTAAAATTAAAGGTGTGGGGCCAAGCAATAAATTTAGGATCCGATTTATGGGTTTTATCCTCTTGCTTGTAGTCAGACTAGGATAACAGGTTGTACCCAAATGGCCACTGAAGAAGACCAAAGCACCTCACGGTTCTCAAATTGGCTGTGGGGAACCTCTGAATTCACATATACAATAGAGTTTATGTTAGATGGGCTTCCAAGGAGGGCCCCAAAGCTCAGATGGAAATGTTTCTACTAGAAGATACGTAGGTATCTTGTTTAGGGTTTCCCCAGAGGCAAGGCGAGGTTACCTCGAAGGTGATCGTGGGAAGTTTTGGCAAGGGAGTGTGGAAATGAGATGGGTAGGAGAAGAAAGCCAGTAAAGAGTAAATTATCAAGCCAGCGTCCATGCTGGGCGTCTGGTGCTCAGTCCCCCTGGGGAACGCCAGGAGTCCGTGTAGAGCTCTGCCAACCGAGAGGTGAGGTATCTGGGGTGTTGAGTCACCAAATCCCTGTCCATTACTAGTTTAGTTGTCATCAGTGACTACAAAGCCCTTGGATGAAGAGTGGCAAGGGTTCAAGGTAAGCAGCCCTCGGCAATGAACAGAGAATGCCAAAAAGATAGGGGGGAGGCCCTGATAGCATCTGCTACGATAGATTTTACTTTTTCTATTAAAAAAATTTTGTCGATGTTTGTTTATATTTGAGAGAGAGAGAGAGAGAGGGAGACGCAGAGTCCGATGCAGGCTCCGGGCTCCGAGCTGTTAGCCCAGAGCCCGATGCGGGGCCCGAACTCACAAACCGTGAGATCATGACCTGAGCCGAAGTCGGATGCTTAACCGACTGAGCCACCCAGGCGCCCCTGCTGCCATAGATTTTAAAAGGTCGACGGATGAACTGTTTCTTTCAATTCCTCTGTGCATTTCATTTGCCCCATGAGAATGAACTGCGGGGCCAGGAAGAACACTTATCAGGTGACCTCATTCTTTTTATTTATTTATATTTTATTTTAGAGGATGAGCATGGGGAGGGGCAGAGGGAGAGAGAATCTTTTTAAAGTTTATTTATTTTGAGAGAGCGCGCACGAGCAAATGAGGGAGCGGCAGAAAGAGAGGAAGAGAGAGGATCCCAAGCAGGGATGTGGGGCTTGAACTCCCACACCGTAAGATCATGACCTGAGGTGAGGTGAAGAATTCACCTGAGGTGAAGTCAAGGGTCGCTCAGTGGATTGAGCCACCCAGACGCTGAGAGAGAGAGAGAGAGAGAGAGAGAGAGAATATATCTTAAGCAGGCTCTACACTCAGCACAGGGCCCAATGTGGGGCTCGATCCCAGCAGAAATCAAGAGTCAGATACTCCAGCAACTGAGCCATCCAGGTGCCCTCATTCTATCCCCATTTTTATATTTTACTACCTCTAGTAGTAAATACCTCCAACATCTTAAGGCCGACTCCAGGCTGGAGCTCTCTGGACCCATTTTCTTGTCTGTGAAGTGGGAGGCGTGGACCATGTGATCCCACGAATTTCTTCCATCTTAAGATTCTATGTTTGATGCAAATGAATCTCTCCTTTTCTTATTAGAAGAGGTCAGTGCAGGTTGGCCACACTGGGCAAAAGGTAGGAGGTGGAATGTAATAGTGTTTTAGTCCAGACCCGTCTGGATGCGGGAAATAAAAACTCACTCAAACTTGCTCAGGGTCAGAGAACGTCTATTAGAAGGATCCAGGGACTCCTAGAGACGGAGAGCTCAAGGAACAGAAGAATCCTAAAACTAACTTGAGATAGACAGTGATATGATATAGACAGTGATAGAGAAACAGAGATAGTTACAGGTATATAGATGGAATTATAGAGATGTAAATATATAGAGATACTATCATAGACCTAAGGATATCGATAACCACACATATAGAGAGAGAATTACGCATAGAGTGATAGAGGTATAGCGATAGAGTTATGGACATGTAGATACAGATATGGTGTTAGATACTCATGGATACATGGAGAGAAACATACGCAGAGAGGGATAGACATAGAGCTATATAGAAATAGGTGCCCGTGGGTGTAGTTGTAGAGATACTGTGATACAGGGTTATATATATGTCGCTAGATATGTAGATTGTGTATATATATCGATATGGATACGGATATAGACATAGATGCAGATAAAATGGATAAGAACCACCTAGTCCCTCAGCATTTGCTCCCTTTCAGCTCAGTGGCCTTGTTACTCCTCTCCCCCGTCAGTCCCCTGCCCTAACTTCGGCTTGGACCTGCCTTGACTTGTCCCATGCCACTCTCCAGTTGACCGACAGACTAATGACCTTAGTGTTCCAATTCCAAAGTCCTGGAGAGGAAAAGCGTGGCTTGTATATCCACCCTGGTCCAATCAGCCACGGCCAAGGACTGGTGAGTCACAGGGCACAAACGTGACTACTAAGCCTACTGTGTTTTTAGCACTGAAGGGAACTAGTTTTAAAGTTGACGAAGGAAGGGCACCCGGGTGGCTCCGGGTGTCGAGTGTCTTGACTTCCGCTCAGGTTATGATCTCGACGTCATGAGTCCCGCGCTAAGCATGGACCCTGCTTGGGATTCTCTTTCTCTCCCTCTGTGTCTCACAGCATGGATGTACGCTCTCAAAAAAAAAAAAAAAAGTGATGAGGGAGTCATAAGATGTCCAAGCACCCCAAAATGTGTCTTCTTAATTATTCTTAAGGAGTGCTAGAGGCATGGTTCTGCCCTTAAAGAGGATGAGGGTGTTTGGGCTGCAAGTGATTCAAAGCAAGTACGTATTTATTTGTTTTCGGAAACTTTTTTTTTTTTTTTTTAATGTTTGCTTGTAAGAGAGAGAGAGAGTGTTTGTGTAAGCAGGGAAGGGGCAGAGAGAGAGGGAGGCAGAGGATCCGAAGCGGAGCCTGCACTGACGGCAGAGAGCCCGAAGTGGGGCTCGAACTCACGAACCGTGAGATCGTGACCTGAGCCGAAGTCGGACGCTTAACCGACTGAGCCACCCAGGCGCCCCGTGATAAGTGTATTCTTAATCTCCTTCACCTATTTTATCTATCCCCCCACCCACCTCTCCTCTGGCAATCAGTAATTCGTTCCCTAGCGTGAAAAGTCTGTTTTCATGTTTGTCTCTCTTTCTCTTTGTTCGTTTGTTTTGTTACGAGTGAAATCCTATGCTATTTGTCTTTTTCCAGCTTCTTTCACTGAGCATTCTACTCTCTAGATCCATTCGTACTGCTGCAAATGGCAAGGATTTATTCTTTTTATGGCCGAGTAATATTCCACTGTATATACATAACACATCTTCTTTTTCCATCTATCTATCGCTGGACACTTGGGCTGCTTCCATGATTTGGCGATTGTAAATAATGCTGCAGTGAACATAGGGGTGCGTATATCTTTTCAAATTAGTGTCTTTGTATTCTTTGGGTACATACCCCACAGCGACATTACTGGATCTTAGGGCAATTCTGTTTTTAATTTTTTTTGTTTACACAGAAACTCTTTAAGTTCTACACCCATTGTGGGGCTCCAACTCAAAACCCCAAGACCAAGAGTTGGACGCTCTACTGGCTGAGCCAGCCAGGCGCCCCTCCATGTTTAACTGCTCGAGAAGCCTCCGTACTGTTTTCCACAGTGGCTGCACCAGTTTGCGTCCCCACCAACGGTGCGCGAGGGTTCCTTTTGTTCCACATCCTCGCCAACACTTGTGTCTTGTGTTTTTGATTTTAGCCCTTCTGCTGGCAGGTGTGAGGGGATAGGTCATTGTGGTTTTGATTTGCATTTCAAGGAAAGTATTTTAAACAGCAGAAAGGCAATACCAAAAGGTACATATGCCCATAAAAAACAGCAAAGGAAAAAAAGGCGACACATACCGGACAAGAGGCTACGAGGTTCAGAGAATTATTATTTCTCCTCCTCCTCCTCCTCCTCCTCCTCCTCCTCTTCCTCCTCCTCTTCCTCCTCCTCCTCCTCTTCCTCCTCCTCCTCCTCCTCCTCCTCCTCCTCCTCCTCCTCCTCCTCCTCTTCCTCCTCCTCCTCCTCCTCCTCTTCCTCCTCCTCCTCCTCCTCCTCCTCCTCCTCCTCCTCCTCCTCTTCCTCTTCCTCTTCCTCTTCCTCTTCCTCCTCCTCTTCCTCTTCCCTCCTCCTCCTCCTCCTCCTCCTCCTCCTCCTCTTCCTCCTCCTCCTCTTCCTCCTCCTCTTCCTGCTCCTCCTCCTCTTCCTCCTCCTCCTCCTCTTCCTCCTCCTCCTCCTCTTCCTCCTCCTCCTCCTCCTCTTCCTCCTCCTCCTCCTCCTCTTCCTCCTCCTCCTCTTCCTCCTCCTCCTCCTCCTCCTCCTCTTCCTCCTCCTCCTCCTCTTCCTCCTCCTCCTCCTCCTCTTCCTCCTCCTCCTCCTCCTCCTCCTCCTCCTCTTCCTCCTCCTCCTCCTCCTCCTCCTCCTCCTCCTCCTCTTCCTCCTCTTCCTCCTCCTCCTCCTCCTCCTCCTCCTCCTCCTCCTCCTCTTCCTCCTCCTCCTCCTCCTCCTCCTCCTCCTCTTCCTCCTCCTCCTCCTCCTCCTCCTCCTCCTCCTCCTCCTCCTCTTCCTCCTCCTCCTCCTCCTCCTCCTCCTCTTCCTCCTCCTCCTCCTCCTCCTCCTCCTCCTCCTCCTCCTCCTCCTCATTTTTAGAGTTTATTTTGAGAGAGAGAGAAAGCGCAAGCGGGAGAGAGAATCACAAGCAGGCTTCGCACTGTCAGTGCAGAGCCCGATGTGGGGTTCTTGAACTCTCGAACAAGAGATCGTGACCTGAGCCAAAGTCAGACGCTTACCCGACTGAGCCACCCAGGAGCCCTGGGGTCCGGAGAATTTCTTAAGAGAGCTTAGGATGCCGTATCATGCCTCCTGCCCTAACAAAGTGCCTGCCTCCCAGAAGGAGACCCCAAGACTTAAATATGAGTGAAAATGACTTACAGATGATTCAAGACAACAATGGTAAACAAGAGGGTAGGTGAGACAAAGAAGGGAAGGAAGCCATAAGCAGAGTGTGTATTTAGGGAGCTCTCGCTGTGGTCCCCATCCTGCTAAGCAGTTCTCAATAGCACAGGACCACCCTTATGAGGGCCTAATGGAAATGTATGGTGGGGTTTTAGTAGACGTAATGTCAGTTAATGCTAGACATCCTGAACTATATTACCAACCCCAAGCTCTCTGACACCAAGTGGCTACTAAATACAGCTTTTGAAAAAAAAATTTAAATGTTTATTATTTTTGAGAAAGCACAAGCCAGGGAGGGGCAGAGAGAGAGGGAGACACAGAATCCGAAGCAGGCTCCAGGCTCCGAGCTGTCAGCACAGAGCCGGATGCGGGACTCGAACCCACGAACCGCGAGATCGTGACCTGAGCTGAAGTCGAACGCTTAACCGACTTGAGCTACCCAGGCACCCCAAATGGGTACTAAATAAATTACTGTATAAACACACACAACGTGTGGAATAAAAGCCAGAAGCAGAGCAGAGTGAATCTTAGCCACAATGGAAGAGAAACTTCATTTACTCCTTTTGCCATCCATTTATTCATTGAAACAAGATTCCTTGTTTGCTGAAATGAACCCTACTTTTGAGTTTCAAATACGATCTTTTGGGTCATAGTTGTTTTGTCCCCCCACCTTCCTACAAAAGAAAATGTTAGAATCATGGAACTTTGAAGAGAGACACTTAAGGATCCAGAATTCTTTGCGAGCATGATACAGACGTAGTGAGGCCTGAGGACGTGAACTGACTTTGCGCGAGTGGAGGCAATTAGTTGGTAGAACCCTGAACTGAATCCGGATGCTTCCTCTCTCAAAAGGACCGGCACCCCCGTGGGTCAGGACAACGTCGTGGTTTTGGGACCAGTTATTATCTGAGCAAAGACAGTTTTCAAGATTCCCTGTTTTGTAAAACCCCCGCCATCTAAAAACTGTTTTATAAAACAATTTATGCAAGTAGGGGATAATACAGGAACAACATCGATGGGCATAGAACCCAAAGCATTTATCTTCTTCCTTCCTTGTTTCCACAGCACGTAAAGTACTTCTGTCAGCACTGACACCGTTAATCCTAATGTGTTGACACTTCCGTCACCCAAGGCAAGGGATTATCTCTTATTCATCTTTCCATCCCCGCCGGACACAGTGTCCTGCACGTGATTGGCAGGAGTACAATAAATGGGTTAAAGGAATAAGTCTGCAAACCCCATGAGAACTGTTTGCAAATCGGAAGGTATGTATGTGGGAAAAAAAAAAAAAAAAGAACGAAAATATATTGTTTTAGCAAATGTTGCTACTTTCATCCTTAAAAGAGGCATCACAAAGATAGTTGCAATTTAACAGTCCACGGAGCAGCTCTCAGCCAGGCTTTCCCAAGTCAAGTCAGAGCGACTTGGGACAAACGTCTGTACTCTGAAGGCCCATGTAAACGGAGTTGCCCGAGTTGAATTCTCAGAAATCAGCCTGTAGGATTTCTGTAGGACAAAATAAATAGACTAGCCTTGCCAGGGGTGTGCCGAGCTATTATATTCAATCGTGAACAGGAAAGCAGCACAGGATATTTACACATGGAGCAGGAAGGAAGTATATAGGGTGGACTCCAGCTGTACCCCCCCCCCACCCCGTAAAGACAAAAAGAAAAGCCCTTGGTGACTGAGTGCCATAGGTGGGAACCATGAATTTAGTCAAAGTCAAGGGCGCTAACATTCAGACAGTGAAATTTCATTCATGGGCAAGGAGATCTCTCTAGACAGTAGTGACATTTAAAGCGTCCTAGATCACAGACTCCCTTAAAAATCAGATGAAAGCCGGGGTGCCTGGGTGGCTCAGTCGGTTGAGCGTCCGACTTCGGCTCAGGTCATGATCTCGTGGTCTGTGAGTTCAAGCCCCGCGTCGGGCTCTGGGCTGACAGCTCAGAGCCTGGAGCCTGCTTCATATTCTGGGTCTCCCTCTCTCTCTCTCTGCCCTCTCCCGCTCATGGTGCCTCTCTCTGTCTCTCAAAAATAAATAAACACTAAGAAAAAATTTTTTTAAAAAATCAGATGAAAGCCGTGCTGACCCTCACCAGCACATACTCCCCGACATCGAAAATCTTCACTGTTGCTGGTGGTGAACGGGCCTTCCTCCACCACCGCCAGGCCATGAATTCCTACTAGGAAGAAGGAAATCTGGCAGCCAAATTAACCACCAGTGGGGTCTGACTCCCACATCCATGTTCCTTCCATTTTGTCGATGGGTGACCGTGGACGAGACGTAACTGCTCCAGACTTCACGTGGCTCATCCGTAAAACGGTGTGATGGTATCTACCTTATTGCCAAGAGTAAAGAATGACTCTGAAATGTCCAGCATATGATAATCCCTCCACAAATATCAATTTCTCTTCAGTTATCAAGTGGGAGGTCCTAGGAGCGGGCAACATTGGAGGGAAAATGAATCACGGGGTTGTTTTTTTCTCTTTCAAGTTGACCTTCGTTTTTTTCCTGCTCCCCAAGAGGTGTGGGTCATGATGTTGAAGAGGGCCAGGTGTTAGCAGGCCATCCCAGGTCCCCAGGGAGGAAAAAGCAGAGCCTGTCCGGCAGACACATTTCTACCAAGCGGTCCCCACAGGGCCTGGCACTTGGTAGGGTCCAGATAAATGAGCAAGAAGGGAGGGAGAAGACGCAGAGGGAAGGAAGGAGAGGTGGGGGACCAGGAAGGGAAGGAAGACTGAAAGTGGTTGGGATTTTTCTGCCACCACAGAGCTCCAAGAACAGGGTCCCTGACAGGCACAGGATGAAGCAAAGCTGTGTATACCTGAAGATTCTCCTTGCCATACAGAATTTCACGGAACAAACGAGAAGGTGATGGATATGAAGGAAGGCACTTGCTGGGACGAGCTCTGCGTGTTGTGATGAATCACTCCATTCCACTCCTAAAACCAATACTGTGCTAAACTAAAACTTAAACTAACATTTAAATAAAACTAAAATTGAAACAGTAATAAAATACAACCAAAGAAATGGAAAGAAAAACAGACTGGGAAAACATCAATTTCTAGAACGTGTCACTACAATTAACATAGAAGACTAAGAATGAAGAGGTGCCATTTTCCTCTTGAGAGGAAGGGTGATCTCGAAAATCTCTTGAAGTTTGAGGGGAGGGCCACGTGATGGAAACCGAGGCAGGACCTCACCCTGTGTGTGGCCTAGGGCATGGCTCTTCACACAGTGGAGCTGCTTTTCCATTTGTAAAATTTTGGAGTCGGCCCAAACCAATGGTTCTCCATCTTGGTTTGCGCTTAGAACCACCAGGGAAGATTCTAAGGGTCCCCATGCTCAAGCCATGGTTCATACAGTAGAAACTGTGGAGGTGGGGCAGGGCATTGGCAGTTTCAAAGCTTCCCAGGTGACCTCAATGTGCAGCTGAACTTGAGAACTACTCCTTCGGGTGATCTCCAATTGTTTTTTAAAGTTTTTGATTTTTCTTTATTTTGAGAGAGAGAGGGAGACAGAATCCCCAGCAGGCTCTGCTCTGTCCGCGCAGAGCCCGACGTGGGGCTTGCACTCAACGAGCCTTGAGATCCTGACCTGAGGGGAAGTCGAGTCCAATGCTCTACCGACTGAGCCACCCAGGCGCCCCCTCCAGGTGATCTCCAGACTCTCACTTCTTGGGACGGCAGCATAGACATCACTTGAGATCTTTTGAGTAATCGAGACTCCGGCCTTATTCCAGAGCTAACACCATCCGAATCTGCATTTGAACAAGACCCCCAGCTAGTGTGTACTGACCTTCGAGTTTAAAAGCTCTGGCCTAGACGCTTCCAGCCGTTTGATCTCGCAATGCTTTGCTTCTGGTGCCGCTATTTCAATACAACTTTTGGATCTCAGCACCGGGCACTATGTCAGCGTTCAAAGTTTTATACGTGTGTTCCGTGTGTATATTTCAGAAGGGCACAAGAATATCCCATCACACCTGTACCACGCAGGGGGCTCGGCGAAAATAGATTGGAGGAAAAACAAAAAAACGTGGTAAAAGGTGCGGATGATTTTATGAGATTCTGATCAAAGATTGTTTTTCCTTTGTAGGAGGCAGTGGGGCCCCCTAAAGAGCCTCACTCTCAACGTCAGCGACGCCAGTGTGGTTATTAGAAACACCTGCCTCTCCACGGCAGTTTGTATCCAATGTCTTCTCACCTGGCAACACATAATTTCCAGGTTCCTTCTCTGTTCATCATGCTACCCGATGGCGCCTTTGTCCGCAGCTCCCCCTAGGAAGTAATAGGTGGGTTGGCAGAGGAGAGTTTGACCACTCTGGAAGGTTCCTGTTATAACGTTCATCACCTCCTTTAAGCAGACAGAAGAGAGGTCTGTTCCGAAAAAAGCAACAATCATAAAACAGCCTCACCTTTAGAACTCAGTTTTGGTATTTTCAGTAAATCTCACCAGTTTTGGTGTGAAGAGTCCAAAGGATTGGGGTCATGGCCTTGAAGCGGTCATCTTACTACCTTATTCACGAGACTCATTTGACATCTGAAGCCACCAAGGATTAAGAAGAGGAGAAAAAGGATTTCTGGAACAGCAGAGCTCGGGGGAGAAGGGCCCTCCTTTCCAATCCCAGCTTCACACTTGTTAGATGTAGGACTTTGGGAAAGTCGCTTAACCTCTCTGGCTGCCTTTCTTGACACTTTAAAAATGGGGGAACCAATGATCACTACGTATAGAGTTGTGGGTGTTGAGTATGATGATGCGTGTAGAGTGTTAGGACAGGCCATTATCTATGAGCAGCTCAATGGCCTAACTGGTTACTGACCAACGATACCACATCCATTGGGATACCTACAACCATAAAACCAAAGATCCAACTGAACATGGCTTACACCAATAAGGAGATCCATTATGGTTTAAATCAAGACTCTACCACTTGAATCTTCCCATCTCCGCTTCTCACATTTTGTTGGCTACAGTTAAGGCATATACTCATTATATAACCATGAATCAAGCATATCAAGACAAACCTCCTCTTTCTCCATTATACTTCTTTTGATTTCTAATACCAGGTCATAGGCTGCGTCCGCGTAACAGAGGGTCACAATGAGCCTTATTAGTTTGTCTGGCATCGCTGACCTTGGCTGAGCTCATTCGTGTATCTGGGGGTTGGATGATACAGGCTAGGCTTGACTGAGTGGCTCTGTTCCTCATTCTCCTTGGCCTATGATGCCAGCTGGGCCATGGTCTTCTCTTGTCCGGGAGAGGGGCTCAGGTGTCTTATGGCGTAGGCTTGGAACTGGCAACTTGGCTAACTTCCGCCCTTATGCCACTGGTCGAGGCAAGTCACAGTCAAGTCCAGAGACAAAAACGTGGGGCCGCAGGTTGTGTCCACCGTGAAGCCAAAGGGTATGGATGTGCAGGGGAGGGGTGGAGGAAGGTCCGAACGTGTTTCTGCCATTAGATTCTGCGCTGGTTATATTACAGTGTCATCCGATGGTCCCCTAAGTAAGCCGTCGCAGATGAGCCTGAGAGATCGCTTGTGAAAGGAAGGGTTTGCCCCGGACTTGGTGACCTTCCAGCTCTAGCCGGCCATGATTTACAGTGCGTGGAAGAAAACCTAGTGGAGTATGAAGACCTAAACAAAAGTGGTACAGAAGTGCTCTGAACCAGCATCCTGGGCTCCTGCTTCGACTTCACCGAATTCTGAAACCCGAGTGCAGGTATCCCCGGAATCGGCCCCAAACAGATGGCGCCACGCGGTGACTCTGCCTGGAGACAAGCGCCCTGAGCCCCGGGGGGGAAGGTTCTCGGGTGAGCAGAGAGCGCGGAGGATGCGCGGGTCGTGCAGGAGGCGGGTCCCGGCCAGATGTGCACGGCCCGCCCCGCCCTCCCTGGCGCGCCCGGCCCCGCTGCACGGGGACAGGAGCCGCGCGCGCCTCGCCGGGGCGCCTCCACCGCCCGCTGCGACCGCGCCAGGGAGCGGCGGAGGCCCCGAGCGGCGGCCGAGGAGAGCGGAGGCGGCCGGCCCGCAGCGCCCCGGGGCCCGCGCCCTCCCGAGGGGGCGCAGCAGGAGCGGCGGGAGGCGGCGGAGGGAGGCCCCGGCGCCACGATGCCGCGGCCCTGGGCCCTGGCGCTCCCGCTGCTGCTCCCCTGGGTGGCAGGTGGATCGGGGGACGCGGCCAGGTGAGTGGTTATCGCCCGGCCTGAGCTCCCCCGCGCGGCGGCTTCTCTCTCTCTCCTCGGTCCCTCCAGGCACCCCTGCAGCGTAGGGGAGGGGGGTGCCAGTGTGCGCGCGCGCTGAGACGGGGTTCCAAAAGGTGCGGGGCCCGGGGCGCCCACGGGCTCTCCAACCCGCGCCCCTTTGGCGAGGCTTGCTCCCCGGCACCCCGCACCGCCTGCGCCCCACCTGGCGGCGTCGGGCGGGTTTCGGGGGGGGAGAGAGGCTCTGTGCCCAGCCCGGCGGGTGCGCGTTCTGGCTTGGTGGTCTGCACACATCTGTACGGGTGCGAGCGGCGGTGGGAGGGTGGGTTCTGTGCCCGTGGACTTCTGTATCTTCCGTTCTGTCTGTAGGGCGCCCACTGATTGTCCGTCGCTAGTTTTGCTGGAGAAGGAGGGGGAGAAACTGAGGCCGAGGGAGTAAGTGTTTGCCGTGCTTGGGCTGAGCCCCGGGGGGGGGGGGGGGGGCCGCGCCCCGCCCCCCCCCCGCCCCTCCTCGCCCCTCCTCGGTCTAGGTGCCTTTCTGATTAAGGTTGACGAACCGGAAAGAAAGGGTGTGGGTGTCGGATGAAATTGACTCGTCTTTTCTTGCTGTGGCAATTGAGACTCTGAAGCCGTTCTCTCTACTGTTGATAAACTTCTGGAAGCCCTTGAAAAACTTCCTTCTCCAGAGATCAGCAAAGCCACTTGGTAAAGACGAACGTAGTTAGGGCTTACTGTCGGCCTGGCCCCGTTCTAAACACTTGAGGACTATTAACCCCATTGAAAGCCCGTAAGTGTTGTGGTAATAAGCACTATGATTATAATCCCCATATGGCAGGGAAGAGAAATGAGGCACAGAGCAGTTGAATAACTTGCGCAAAGAGGCACAGCCAGTAAGTGATGGAGCCCGCGTTCAAACCCAGGCAGTCTGGCTCAGATTCCTGCACTCCTCTCCTGCACTAGGGCAGCCTTTTAGGAATCACTCCCTGGACATGCTTTCCCGGTTCTCTGGTTGTGATACCTTGCTTTCTGAGGTGCCCACTAGAGCTGGGTTCCTTTGTTGTAGCGCTGTTGACCTTTGGGGCTGGGCTGGACAATTCTTGGTTGGGGGTGGGTGGAAAGCTGTCCTGTGCGTTACAGACTTTTGAGCAGTATCTGTGGCCTCTGCCCACTAGATGCCAGTAGCAGCCTCTCCAGCTAGAATGTCCCCAGACACGCACCAAGGTGGGGGTGGCGGCGGTGGCTTCCAGAATCCCTGCCCTGTGGAGATGTTTTTGTGTGTCACTAATTCCCAGGGAGAGCAGGCTGAGAGCCTTGGTGTGGAACAGGCTTCTTAAAGGTGAGCCTATCTTTGTTTGACTTACAGGGGGAAAAAAAAAATCTTTCATCAGTCAGCCACCGTATTAAGGGATTTTGAAGTTCAAACAGAACAAACCTCAAACCAGGTTCTTAGAACGTATGATCGTAAGTTTCAATTTCCTTTCCACAATAAAAATGTAAGCAGATGCAATTTTGCTCGTAATCACGTTTTCCTGGAACGTTGCGGGGTTCTTGTATGGCTAGAAAGCCTACTTAAGAAAGACCAAATGCTCTTTGGAGATGAGATTAACGGTTCCTCAGCAGCCGGCAAACCGACCTCCAAGAGCTCCACTCGCAAAGAGCCACCAAATTAAAATAAAAGCCGAAAAGCCCTCAAATAAACCAAGGAATAGTAAAACGAAGAATCCACGTCAGGATTCTGCAATTCCTTGGTTTTCGAGATGTGAAATGTGCTTCCTTTACACGGTATCAGGTTCACAAGCTGGTGTGTTTATTACCTGCTCAGCGAGCTTGGGAATGTCAGGCGGTCAGCCCTCCAGGAGCTGCCCAGAAACCACGTTTAATCAACTCCAGCCCCCACGTTACAGACGATATGTTCACCAAAAAGGCAAGGCACTTGCTTGGAGAAGAGTGTGTCTTCCAGTTGTTTCCTGAGGCTTCACAGCCTACAGTAAAATCTGTGACTGCTGTGTAGAGCTTTCTAATAGAAGCACTGTTTTCTTTTGTTTTTAATTAAGATACTGCACCATGATTTTCGTGATCTAGAAAATGGCATGCCTCCTAAATGGTGCTTAGTGCATAGTACACACTTATCAGTCATCAACTGAATAAATCATTAGCAGCATGCATTTTCCTGATCTTAAGCATCAGTATTTGGCTTGAATCCTATGTATTTTTTTAAAAAAATCTCTCTAACGTTTTATTTATGTTCGAGAGAGAGACAGAGACAGAGCGTGAGCAGGGGAGGGGCAGAGAGAGAGGGAGACACAGAATCCGAAGCAGGCTCCAGGCTCTGAGCCATCAGCACAGAGCCCGACGCAGGGCTCGAACTCATGAACCGCGAGATCATGACCTGAGCCGAAGTCGGACATTTAACTGTCTGAGCCACCCAGGCACCCCTGAATCTTATATTTTTTAAATGGTCTCTGGGCATTGGGACTTTTTGCCGGTCTAGGACATTTATTGATCTGAATTCCACCTCCACAGTGTTCCAGGACCTAACACCGGTGTCTTTTGGCCTTGAGCACATGAGATAAATGTTACTGTTGTTAATCTTTTCAAGTTTGGAGCAATTCCCTGTTATAACATATATCTGGTAAACGTTTTTTTCTCTGTTGAAGTCAAGTGAAAATGTGAGAGGAAGGAATGAGTGGGTTCATGCTGAGGGTCTGTGCTCAGGGAGAGAGATGCCTGCTTTCTGTAAATCACGCCTATGTTGAGAACGGATTCTTCTCCGAGCCCTGCTAAGAAAGTGCCCTTGTACGAATTTTCCACACGTTTTGTGGCTTAAAAAATACACAGATTTATTCTCTTAGAGTTCTGGAGATCCACAATCCAAAATGAGTCATAAGGGGCTAAGACAAAGGGGTTCGGAGGGCTGGTTCCTTCTGGAGGCTCCAGGGGAGAATCTGTCCTTGTCTCTTACAGCTTCTGGAGGCTTCCAACAATCCTAGGCTTGCATCCACATCACTTCAGTCCCTTCCTCATCACCTTGCCTTTTTTCTCTTAGTCATCTTCCTCCCTCGAAGAAGCAGCCTGTGATTATATCAGCCCCACCCAGATATTCCAGGATGGTCTCTCTCTCATAAGATCCTTAATTTGATCACATCTGCAAAGTCCTTTTGCCATAAGGTAACACGTACAGGGTCCAAGCCTTAGGACGTGAGTATCTTTGGGGAGACCATTTTTCAGCCTTCCACAGGAGGCATGAACTGTGAATCCGTTGTTCTTGGTTTTATGGGCTGGATCTTTTTTTTTTTAATTTTTTTAATGTTTTATTTATTTTTGAAAGATTGAGCCTGAGCATGAGAGGGGCAGAGAGAGAGAGACAGACAGACAGACACGGAATCCAAAGCAGGCTCCAAGCTCCAAGCTCCAAGCTGTCAGCACAGAGCCCTACACGGGGCTCGAACTCATGAACCGTGAGATCACGACCTGAGCCGGAGTCAGACGTTTCACCGACTGAGCCACCCAGCGGCCCCCCTGGATCTTGTTTTTAAACACGATTTTAATGATTTGTCAGTGGCTGAGGTATCATGCATCTTTTACATTTCATGGTCACTATTTCCTAGAAGAACTCTGCTCATTGGTTTAGGAGGTTATTAAAATCCTATTTATATGTAATTGATGCGTACAAGCCAAGGTTGCACGAACATTAAAATGAAAATAAGTATCTTACCCAGTCTTCATAAATCAGATCAGCATTTAACAAATACTGTTGACACTCTACGCGTGTCAGCGCTTTTCAGTGTGATTTCGATCACTTCTCTCCTCAACCCTAAGAAAGAGATATTGTACCTATTTGACAGACATTGGGATGGACAAGCTTGAAGAGATTTGATGAATTTCCAAGAACCTTATTTGATTGGCTCTTCTGCCTTTAGAGCAGTGACATTCCAATATTCCAAATTTATTCCCCCACCCCCCAAATTGGATACATCGATGCTGACATAATCTCAGAAGCAATTCTGAGACCAGGATTCGAGTGTATGTGGTTTATTTGTAAGGTGACCCCAGAAAGTTCTAGTAGGGAACGAAATGTTTTCAAAGTAAGTTACCACTGTGATTTCATCCCGCTGGGGAATTCTGGAAGACCGTAGGACACACGGCTCAGAGTTACCCCCCTGAAGGCAAGGGAGCTGGGGTATTTATACTCCCATCAGTCATTGGTTGAGGGCTTCTGAGGGGGGCAGTCTACACTTTCAGCTTACCGTGGGCACAGGCAGAGCTGGCTGCCGCCGACAGAGAAGACCCTTGAACATCACGAAACAAGGCTGGCCACCAGCCACAAGGCACCATTTGTCACTAACCTGATGACACAGGGAAATGCCGCAGGCATTTGTGCTTCTGGTGACAAGTTCCAGGACACAGAGTCCTCTGGGGAGACTGGGGGCAGGACATACGGGTGTCCTAAGGTTTTGTGGGCTGAGTTGTGTCCTCCCCTCCCAAATTCACACGTTGAGAATGTGACTCTTGGGGGACATAGTGTCTTTAAAGTGGTAACTAGTTAAAAATGAGGTCATTAGGGTGGCCCTAATCCAGTATGACTGGTGTCTTCCTAAGAAGACATTAGGACACAAGGCTCACCCACGCGCACGCACACACACGTACAACCACAGAAAAAAGACTGGAAAGACCATGTGAAGGTACAGGGAGAAGATGGCCATCTGTAAGCCAAGGAGTGAGGCCTCAGAAGAAACCATCTGTGGCTTGATCTCAGACTTCCAGCCTCCAGAATTGTGAAAAAATGAATTTTGGTCCTGAAGCCACCCAGTTTGGGGTACATTGTCACGAAAGCCCTAGCAAACGAACACGCAAGTTAAGCGCACAAAAGGTAGAGACCCTATGGGACGTGATCTTGATTTCCGGTTGAATGCACACTGAAAACTGGGCCTCCCAAGACATGTGACGTTGGGGATTTTAGGTAGGAGATGTCAGAATAGGGTAACTGGCCAGTGAGTAGAGCAACATTGCCTTTTGACCCTTTAATATTGGCCACAAGTGAGTGAAAACCCACATAACCTTGGCTTAAACAAATAGAACTGTGTTTCTCACATAGGAGGGGGTAGTTGGGTCAGTCAGGCGCCCAGGCTGCACCATCTAACATCTCTACCAGAAGGTTCCCCCTTCGTAGCCAAAGATGGCTTCTAGAGCTCTGGCGAATCTGTCCACATTCCAGCCATAAGAAGAACAGATATTGAGGTCCCTCTTGCGATGTCAGCCATGTGTAAATTACAGATCATGTCTCCAATTTACAGATGAATAAACTGAGTTTCAAAAGACTGAGTGATTAAGTGATTTGCTTAAAATATCATAGCAGAGAGGTAGCAGATTTAAAAGCTGTGGTTGGGGCGCCTGGGTGGCTTGGTCGGTTAAGCGTCCGACTTCAGCTCAGGTCATGATCTCACGGTCCGTGAGTTCGAGCCCCGCGTCGGGCTCTGTGCTGACAGCTCGGAGCCTGGAGCCTGCTTCGGATTCTGTGTCTCCCTCTCTCTCTGCCCCTCCCCACTCATGCTCTGTCTCTCTCTGTCTCAAAAATAAATAAACGTAAAAAAAAAAAAAATTTAAAAGCTGTGGTTGTCTCCCAAGGATAGTTAGATCACTTTCCATGAGGTGTTCTATCCAGAGTAATCAGTGTACTGGTTTAAATACTAACCTGTTTTAAATCTGAAGGTCTCGGGGCGCCTGGGTGGCTCAGTCGGTTGAGCGTCCGACTTTGGCTCAGGTCATGATCTCACGGTCCGTGAGTTCGAGCCCCGCGTCGGGCTCTGTGCTGACAGCTCAGAGCCTGGAGCCTGTTTCAGATTCTGTGTCTCCCTCTTTCTGACCCTCCCCCGTTCATGCTCTGTCTCTCTCTGTCTCAAAAATAAGTAAACGTTAAAAAAAAAAAAAAAGAATTAAAAAAAAATCTGAAGGTCTCATTTTTTGTGGGTTTTTTTTAAAGTTTATTTATTTGTTTTGAGAGAGAGAGAGCATGAGCTGGGGAGGGGCAGGTGGAGAGGGGGACAGAGGATCTGAAGCAGGCTCTGTGCTGTCAGCAGTGAGCCCAATGCGGGGCTCGAACCCACAAACGGTGAGATCATGACCTGAGCCAAAGTCGGACACTTAGGCGACTGAGCCACCCAGGCGCCCCTGAAGGTCTTGTTTATGAAAACAAATGAACAAAACCCCCCAAAACCCAATGTTCTAAAAGTAGTTAAAACTAATTCACTTCAACTCAACATTAATTGAACAAACGACATGCCCAAACATTCTCCTGGATGCCAGAGATACATATCTCTCTGCCGCCCCCACTGAACAACTTTGTAGGACAGGCAACATCTCTGTCTGTTTTGGTGAATGGGGTGCAGGGTGAGGGTCGTAACTCTAGCTCCCAGCCCCGTGCCCGGCACATAGTAGGTGTTGCATTCCAAAGAATGAATACGTATATATTATATTTTTACGTATTACAGTTGACCCTTAACACGCGTTTGAACTACTTGGATTTTTTATGGTACAGTACTGTGGATGCATTCTCTCTTAATAACATTTCATTTTCTCTAGCTTACTTTACTGTAAGAACACCATATTAATACGTATACAGAATACGTGTTAATCAACCTTTGTATGTTATCGGTAAGGCTTCCAGTCAACGGGTAGGCTATTAGTTCAATTTGGGGGGAGTCAAAAGTTATACAAGGATTTTTGACTGTGCCGGCGGCCAGCGCCCCTAACTCCCACGTTGTGCACAGATGAACTGCGTCTGTTTATGTATATATAGACACGTATAAAACTATATACACATTTGTGTGTGTGTGTGTGTGTATGGTGGGGGGGAGAGAGCATAGAGAACATAGGAAACATTCCACGGAAACCAGATAGGAGAAATTTAGTCTGCGTGAGTCAGGGAAAGTGGAGGACAGGGGCTGACATTTAAACTGTCCTTGCGGAATGAATATGAGCCCACGTGATAGAAAACAGAGGGCAGAAAGCCAGGATTCCACTGCTTAATTCCCAGTAGATGTTTCATAGGAATAAACGAATGGCTGGCTGGATTGATACATACCTGCAAGAGGAATGTGAAAGGAAGGCATCGGGCCCAGATAGGAAGTGGACTGGCCAGCATCTGGGGTCACGAGCCCAGGGACAGCCAAGAAGGCAAGCTGGAACCAGGCTGCAGGGAGCCTGTGGGTTGGGCCACGGGACACGGGCTCGGTTGTGAGAGCAGAGAGCAAGGGGGGGGGGCCTTGCAGGCCGCGTTCTGTAAAGCTAACCCCATCATGACCAATTCAAGCTCAGAATGATCACACAATTGCACTGAATTATCTTTAAGGCAGCGGACCGTAGTTCAGTTGGACTGGCAGTATTTTTCCTTTCCGGATGTACATATTAGTGCGCTTATGATCCGTGGCGCCTCAGACTTGATGAAAACAAATGCAACATTAAAAATCGTACCAAAGCACCAAATATCTTTACAAAGACCATCACCTCTCCTCTTCGGGTAGTCCCTTTGCTTGGTTTCTGGGCACCACGTGCATTAATTTTCTACTGCCGTTCTACAGAATACTCCAAAGCTCAGAGGTTTCAAACGACATTTCTTATCCCTCACGGTTTCTGTGAGCTGGGAGTTCGGGAGCACGTCAGCTGCACAGGGCTTGGGGCTTTGCACAGGGTTGCAGCCAAGTTGTCGGCCAATGCTGTGGTCCTCAGAAGGCTGGACTCCGGCCGGAGGGTCTGCTTCCAAGATGGCGCACTCACCCGACCACAGCAGGAGACTTCGGCTCCTCAGTGGCTGGTGGCAGGAGGTCTCAGCCCCTGGCCTTGTGGACCTCTCCATAGAACTGCTTGAGGGTCCTCATGGCATGTCAGCAGACTTCCACATCGCAAGAAATCCGAGAGAGAGAGAAGGCGAAGGTTGCTACGCTTTCTGTGTCCTAATCTCGGAAGTGAGCCTCTGTCACGCCCACCATGATCTCTTCGTCTGAAGCCAGGCACGAAGTCCAGTCCCACATAAGGGGTGGGGACGTGGGCTTCACCTTTTGAAAGGAGGACTGGCAAAAAAAAATTGTGGGTATGTTTTAAAACCACCACATCACACTTTCTGGTTTTCCTTCTCCCACGCTGGTTACTCCTTCTCAGCCTCTTTCATCAGCCTCCATTTGCACAGAGTTCCATCTCTGACCCGAGTTTATTCCTTGTCTATACTCCATCCAGGCGATCTTTCCAGTTCTAGCTGTTTCAATGCCACCTATGTGTAGACGGCTTCAAAATGTCAGCATCGAGCCCCAGGTGCTCTCTGCTGTACTCTTGACCTGTCCATTGGGATGTCCCATTGAGCTTAGGACATCCCAAACTGAGCTCTAGATCAGCTCTCCAGAACTCACTGCCCCCCGTCTCACCCAGTCTCTCTCTTCCAGAACAAACAGTATCCCCACTGGTTCAAGCCCAAAACCTGGGCATCATTCCTGACAACTCACTCTTCTCCCCTCTTCTCTTCAGTCTGGCGCTAAATCCCATTGCAGACCGCGTCCCAAGCCCATCTCCTGGCCTCCCTCTCGCCTGCCACCACCCGGCCACATCACCGTCATCTGTCACCTGAACCCCTACAGTAGCATCCCTTTCCCGCTTCTTGTGTCCCCTCTAGTTCAGTCCCAAAGTGTTCCTCTTAAGATTTAAATCAGATGGTGTTAGCCCTCTCCCTAAGGCCTTTCGGTGGCTTTCCATTGATTAAGAATAAAATCTGTTCCATCTAAGATGATGTAGAAGGCCCTGTTTGATCTAGCGTTGCCTAGTTCTCAGACTCCATTTTCTGCCCTTGGCCCCCATGCCTTTCCCTCCTCGACTACCCACTTGTATTCAGACCCTTGTTTCGATCGGCCTCTGGAAGAGCCCAAACTAGGACCACCCCCATTCCCAGTTTCCACGGGCTCCTGAGCTTGGAAGGCAAGCGAGAGAAATGGAGGAAGCCATGGGAGGCACCACGTGTTGCACTACCATTCATGACCCGGGAGACTGGAAGGTAAGGGACACATCCCGGGGGCACACCTGATAGTCCGGGCATTTTTTTTTTTTTCAACGTTTTTTTTTTTTTTTTTTTTTTTTTATTTTTGGGACAGAGAGAGACAGAGCATGAACGGGGGAGGGGCAGAGAGAGAGGGAGACACAGAATCGGAAACAGGCTCCAGGCTCCGAGCCATCGGCCCAGAGCCTGACGCGGGGCTCGAACTCACAGACCGCGAGATCGTGACCTGGCTGAAGTCGGAGGCTTAACCGACTGCGCCACCCAGGCGCCCCAGTCCGGGCATTTTTTGATGAGGCTTTTCAGTGCCTACGCATCTGGGAAGGTGAGACGCTTTGGGGCATCCCTGGGCCTGTTGGACTTGGGCTCTGTATATCGAAGATGTGTCGGAAATCAGAATTAATCCTAACCGGTTAGGTACAACGGACCGGCCGTCCTGGGAATTCTGATAAACACAAAAGGAAACAAAGCAAAGAGACCTCCTGGCCGGACCTGATGGCCCCTCTCTAGAAACCATTTCGTTCCATTTGTTTGGCCATATATAAAAGTGAGCGAAAGAAGTTTTAACTCCTCAATTTGTCTTGTAGAAGGAATAGCCTAAAGTTTCCTGGAACCTGACCATCAGCAAGCAAAGTAAGAACTCTGGCACAGTATATTTTTGCGGAAAATAAGGAATCCCATGAAGACATACTACACTACTTACACAATCCCTGGAATGTTTTTAAATTAACTTCAGCTGTGGAGATGGCGATTCGTGATTAATTCGATCAGTGTAGACAGCAAGCTGCATAATGCGTTAAAGGAACTGGGGACAGTTTGGCATTTAGCTCAGACTCCCACAGCTCAGAGCCTCCTCTCCACAGACGTTTGCTCATCTACACTGACACGTCCCTGCCTCGGGAACAGGTTCCCTGGGCCTCCGATATGCCAAACGTTGTTCAGCAAGAGAGATCTGAGAGAGACCGCCGCTAGCCGACCGGGCCAGACCTCCCGAGATGGCCGAGGATGTTGCTGGGGTCAGTTCAGCCCACGATCAGGAATTCTGTTTCTAGGTTCGTAAATTCCAGTGGTTCGTACTGTGCCGGAAGCATGCCTCCTTCGTATCTTGGAATGCACTGCTCCAGTTTCGTACATTTAAAAAAAATTTTTTTTTACATTTATTTATTTTTGAGAGACAGAGCACAAGTTGGGGAGGGGCAGAGAGAGAGGGAGACACAGAATCCGGCTCACCATCTGAGCCATCAGCACAGAACCCGACGTGGGGCTCGAACTCACGAACCGCGAGATCACGACCTGAGCCGGAGTTGGACGCTTCACCGACTGAGCCACTCAGGCGCCCCGCCAGTTTTGTACATTTTAAGAAATACATGCTGGGATGCCTGGGTGGCTCAGTCGGTGAAGCGTCCGACTGCAGCTCAAGTCGTGATCTCGCGGTTCGTGAGTTCAAGCCCCACGTTGGGCTCTGTGCTGACAGTTCAGAGCCTGGAGTCTGCTTGGATTCTCTGTCTCCCTCTCTCTGCTGCTCCCTGCTCGTCTCTGTCTCCCTCTCAAAAATAAACATTAAGAAAATAAATAAAAAATACACGGTTCACTAAACAGGGAACTGAATGCAATTCATGTTGATAGTTTCGTAAGATTTTATTTGTGCAAACAGATGCACGTATGAGAAATAAAAAAATAAAAAACAGATGCGCGTATGAGGAAAACATGTGCGCTAGACTTTAGGAAAGGAAATCGCTCTTGAGATACTACTCTGTTGATCAGGGTAGGCTAATTTCTGTATCAAACCATCTCAAGTTTGCAGTGGCTCAACACGGTTAAGTTTATTTCTTCACCTGCCTTGAAGTCCAAGGCATGTTTGAGAGACTTCTGCTACATGTTTTCACACGGGTCCAGGCTCCAGGTCCACAGAATCCTTTTTGTTCAATGGGCTGTTAGAAATGGAGCGTGTCCGGGATCCCACGGGAGGCTTTGTGAACAGACCTGGGGGTGATCTGCTCGCTTTTGATTGGCCCAAACCGGTCATGGTGACCCCACCTAACTGGCAGGCTGGCGGGCAAGCATAGTGTAGCCCAGGAGACACAGAAGCCGATTTGCCGAGTACCTATAACGTTCTCATCCACGATCGTTAAATCGTAACGCGAAAGTTCAGAAACTTGGCCATTTTGGGGGGCCAGTTTCATCTTGTAAAAATTTCATGTAGTTTAACCTAATAGTGTATGTCCCTCATCCAGAATACAACCAGATATTAAAGTAAAAACGATAATTGAATTAATGGTGGGAAAGTTAGTGATTGGACAGGAATTGGAGCAAAAGACAGGTGGAAGGAGGATGCTAGGGAAGTAATCTGAATAATTCGCTAACATTAACTTGCAATGCCGTGCAAGAACTCTAGATTAAAGAACTATAGATTAAACTTTTTTTTTTTTAGCGCTTTTTAAAGGATTTTATAAGCCCATGTGCCCTGCTAGTATTGTCGAGATGCTTGCCTGCGCTGCGTTCCTTTCTTCCCCTCAATCGTATTGTTTCAACTTAAACAGAAATATTTTAATACTTACTTTTTTATCCATCATTTTAAATAACTGCATATGTGCATTTCAGAAAAAAAAAAGAAAAACCCGGCAAACATAGAATGTAGAGCCGGATTCTTGGGGTAATAAATCAATTTCCTCTGGCATCTACAAACCAACAAGTAATTATTAGCCATTTTATCCGCCAGAGAGTTCCCCCCCCCCCCCCGCCGCCTTTAAACTAGTTTTCCATTTTCCTGACCAGATGTAGAATCGGATGATTAAACCACTAAAATCCCATTTGTGGCTGTCCCTTTGAATTAAAAGGCATGTTGCTCGTTTGTGGACTTGCGTGGTTCTCTGATGGTTTTTCCTATGCTGTTGTTTCAAGCTGCTCGGTCTTCTTTAGGAAATATGCACAGAACATGTCGCTGCAGCTACAGAGAAGCTGTCGGCTGAACTGGTATTTTCTGATTTCTGTAGTTGCCCAGACATCAGAATCCATTGTATGGTTCTCAATCATAAGTTCATTCTTAACTATTGTTTCCTTTTTTTTTTTTTTTTTTTTTTTTGCCAAATGGGAATAAAGCTAGATTTAATAACAAATCTCCCTTATCTTCTAACAAAGCTGTAATGCTAAGATGCATTTGTGGGGAAGGAACTCTTTACAGCGGATAAGAAATCTTACTTGATTAACAAGTCTTTGGTGGCCCAAGAGTGGGTCGTTAACATTTTGGAGAGCTTTTCAAGTGATGCTTTGTACCCAACGTCAAAAATGATGATTTGGGAGAAATCGATACACCTCAGATTTCCCAGCTTCACCTTTTCACCTAAAGACACGCATGGGAAAGCAAGAAAACTCGAGAAGAAGGATTTCTCTGGAGAGTTGCGGTAATGTGCGAGCACTGTTCAGACAGAGGACCCTGGACTCTTTCCCCAAAGTTTTTAAATTAGGCTTTTAAAAAAATATCGTGTTTCAACCAATTTCAATTTTTTTGTTGTGATTTTACATCCCAACAGCTTTGGCAATCTTTTTTTTTTTTTTTTTTTTTGAGGTGAAATTGACAGATAATATTAATTACAGGTGTACAACATAATGACTTAATATTTGTATCTATTGCAAAATGATCACCATTAGGTCAAGTTACTGTCTGTCACCATGCATAGCTGCAATTTTTTTTCTTGTAACAACTTTTAAGACTTTTTCTCTTAGCAACTTTCAAATATGCAAAATAGTATTATTAACCATCTGTATATTACATCCCTATGACTTACGTATTTTATAACTAGAAGTTTATACCTTTTGACCCCCTTTACCCATTTCACGTTTACCCCCACCTCCCTGCCTTTGGCAACCACCCATCTCTTCTCTGTATTTATGAGCTTGTGTTTTTTTTGTTGTTGTTTGTTATTTATATTCCACATAGAAGTGAGCTCATATGCTTTTGTCTTTTTCTGTCTGACTTATTTCACTTAGCATAACGTCCTCACGGTTCATCCATGTTTTCGCATATGGCAAAATTTCACACTTTTTTTTATGACTGAATAATACTCCATTGTGTATATATACCACATTTCTTTCTTAACTTCTTTCTTCTTTCTTTCTTTCTTTCTTTCTTTCTTTCTTTCTTTCTTTCTTTCTTTCTTTCTTTTTTAAGATTTATTTTTGAGAGAGAAAGCACAAGTAGGGAAGGGGCAGAGAGAAAGGAGGACAGAGAATCCGAAGCGGGCTCTGCACTGACAGTAGTGAGCCTGATGCGGGGCTTGAACCCACGAACCGTGGGATCATGACCTAAACTCAAGTCGGACGCTCAACCGACGGAGCCACCCAGGTGCCCCATATACCACATTTTCTTTATCCATTCATCCGTCAGTGGACACTTAGGTTGTTTCCAGATCTTGGCTATTGTAAATAATGCTGCAGTGAACATGGGGCGTGTGTGTATCTTTTCAAGCTGGTGGTTTCATTTTCTTTGGATAAATATTCAGAAGTGGAACTGCTAGGTCATATGGTAGTTTTCTTTTTAATTTTTGGAGGAACTTCCATACTGTTTTCCAATTCACATTCCCATCAGCGGTGCACAGGGGCTCCCTTTTCTCCCCATCCTCGCCAACACTTATTTCTTACCTTTTCGATAACAGCCATTCTAACTGGTATGAGGTGATCTATCCTTGTGGTTTCGATTTGCGTTTCCTTGATGACGAGTGACGTTGAGCATCTTTTCATATACCTGTTGGCCATCTGGCTGTCTTTGCAAAAATGTTTATTCAGATCTGCCTTTTTTTTTTTTTTTTTTTTTTAATCAGGTTGGTCTTGTTGTTATTGAGTTGTGTGGGCTCTTTATATATTTCGGGTATTAACCCCTTACCGGATATATGATTTGCAAATATTTTCTCCCATTCAGTAGGTTGCCTTTTCATTTTGTTGACGGTTTCCTTTGCTGTGCAGAAGCTTTTTAGTTTGAAGTCACCCCACGGAGGCTGCTCTGTCTTGCAAAATCCTGGATATTTCCAAACTGCTTGAAATCCTTCTGTAACTTTCCAGAGCCTTCAGGATGGACAAAATGTTTTGCACGGTCACGGGCCTTTTCTTTCTGGCCCCTGCTTATCTCTCTGCTCCCTTCTGCTCCCCATACCCTCCCCACTTCCCTTCCCACTCCCCTGCTCTGAACACACACCCCTGTCTGAGCTCTAGTTGATAGGCCACCAATCCTCGTGTTCTTAGTGGCTCCCTCCTTGGCACAGGCTATTTTCTTTGCCTGGAACATCTTCCCCACCAAACAGCCTCCTTTCGTGTTACCCGGGTAGGTCCCGTCAGTCACCAGAATTCGCAGCAGGCCCCCATTTCATCCAGAAAACCCCTCCCCTGCCCACCTGAACCTAACGATTCTTGTGTCTTCTCTGAGCTCCTGAGAACTTACTCCTTGGATAAGATTTGTCATGTTGGAGTGTAATTATCTGTTCACTTGCCTCTCTTCATGCCTAGATTATAAGTTCTTTGTGGGCAGGAGCTGTTCCTTATATATGTCTAGAGTCTCAGCGCCCACTACAGTGCCTAACATGTGTAGTTACTGAATAAATTTGGGGTGAACAAATGGAAAGATGGACGAATGAATAGCGCGGGAGGGTGGAATTATTTTCCCTCTACCGTTCGAGGTTCTTGACTGAGTTCTCCCTGTAATAAAAGATTAATAGAAAACCAAGCAGAAGTGCAATAACGTATCTACCTGCTGCGCACATGGGGGAGACCCAGGAAAACCAAATAACTCCCCCAAATGGAGTTATTTAAGGAACATCTCCAGCTAAAGACCAAAGGTGATGTTGGGGGGGGGGGGGGGGGGGGAGCAGGTTATGAGAGGTTACCAGGCAAAGCACTGTAAACAAGGGTGAGGCTGTTACACAGATTTAAGTCCTGGCCTTCTCCATTGATAACAGTTTCTTGAGATTTAAAGTCATCATTGGGGTACCTGGGTGGCTCAGTCAGTTAAGCGTCCGACTTCCACTCAGGTCATGGTCTTGTGGTCCGTGGGTTCGAGTGAGCCCCACATTGGGCTCTGCACTGTCAGTGCGGAGCCTGTCTGGGATTCTCTCTCCCTTTCTCTCTGCCCTTCCCCTGCTTGTGTGTGCGCTCTCATGCTCTCTCTCTCTCTCTCTCTCTCTCTCTCAAAATAAATAACTTAAAAAAAATAATAAAGCCATTATCCCCTTCCTGGTACAGAGAGGGGGACACCCTTACAGATGGAGATTTCTCTTCTTCTCAGGTTTTCAGAGCTTCTCCTATGTCTGCTGTTTCTTAAAAATAATCAGCCCCAAATAGCCCTTATGCCAAAGAAGCATATTTTGAGGTGAAAACTCTGTTCCCCTTCCATACTTTGGTGAAGTGTGTTCCCCTCTGACTTTTGATACAATGTAAAGTCCCCCGGTCTTTTTCTTGGCCCTGGTTTCTTCAGGTGTAAAATGATAGGGTAGAACGGGGCTGATGCCTAAGGTTACTTTCTTTAAGGTAAAATTCTATAATAACCTCCCCTTACGATGAAAACTGATTCGTAGGTACGTTAACAAGTCAAATCGCTTGGAAACTGTGGCAACCACAAGAATGTGCCTTGCAGACTTCCAACTGCCGGGGGTGTAATTGACCCAGGGCCCCGACTACTCTGCTCTTAGAAATCCATCACCACATTTGGGGCGCCTGTGTGGCTCAGTGGGTTATGTGTCCGCCTTTGGCTCGGGTCATGAATCTCACAGACCGTGAGTTCAGGCCCCGCGCCGGGCTCTGTGCTGACAGCTCAGGGCCTGGAGCCTGCTTCCGATTCTGTGTCTCTGTCTCTCTCTGCCCCTCCCCTGCTCGTGCTCTCTCTCTCTCTCTCTCTCAAAAATAAACATTTAAAGAAAAAAGAAAAATCCATCACCACATTTGAGCAAGGCCACGCCTCCCATGGGCTGCTCCCTCCAGGCCGCCTTCCAGGCTGAGCATGGCAGGGATACTAAGGCAGGACCTTTTGTAGGAAATACCACTCTCCTCTGAAGGTCAGCTTGGGCTCCAGGAGTCCCCTCGGTTTTGCCAAACCTTCCCTAGACTACGTGGCAGCCTCGGATGCTTCCGCTCAACTTTTTTCCCTGTTCCCTCCGCTCAGAGTCAGACGTCCATGGGGCTCCAATAGATGTCCCAGCCTTCCCCGGCTCCCGTCCATTTTCTCTCACAGGTGTTTCCTGTAATAACATCCTTGCACGTTTAGTCCCCTTATGGGTTCTGCTTCTCAGGGGACTCGGACTGAAGCAGAAACCTAGTTCAAACTGAGATTCTTTTCGTTGATTATGAGTCAGTGGCAGTTTTAAACCTTATACCCTCTTCAACACATCTAATAATAATCCTACGCTACTGAGAGCGATCAGGTAGAGGGCATTTACCGTGTTAGTCACTGTTCTAAGCCCTTTACGTATATGTATTCAGTCATCTCGTTGTCACGAAAACCCTTACAGTAAATACCCTTTTCATCCTCATTTTACAAATGAGATCAGTTGAGACAGAGAGAGGTGAAGTAACGTGCTGAAAGTCACAGGTCCGTATATAGTAGAGCCAAGATTCCAACTCAGGAAGGAGACCATAGTCCTAACCATCATATTTTATAACCACTCAGCATCAGCTGATGCTGCTTTTTCTAGAAACACTCTCTGCATTTGGCTTTCCTGACACTGTACTAACCTGGTGTTCCTTTTACCTTTCTGAGCATTGTTTGGGTCTCTTTCTGGACCTTTCCCCTCCCTCCTTGGCCCACCTTCACGTGCTAGTTTCCCTGGGGCTGTGCCCCGAGCCTTCTTTTCTTCTTACACTACATGCATTCCCATGGACTCAGTAATCAAGTACCTCCAGAAGACTCCGGAATGCAGTCCTGCTTCCTGGACTTCTGGCCTCAATCTCCAGCTTCCTACTCAACATCCTGTCTAATGAGCCCTTACAATTATCATGTCCCAAAGACAGCTCCTCATTTACCCTGCTCCTGGATGTGGTCCTCCATCCATGCTCCCCATTCCAGAAACAACACCCTGCCATCTTCCCAATTTGGCATCCCTCTCACGCTCCACGTCTGACTGACCAGAATACGACCTCCGTGAGGCTGAGAGCTGACGTTCCTCATGATCGCTGCTGAGCTTCTGGAGACTAACCCAATGCCTGGTACATGGTAGGTTCTCAGTAAATACTGAACGTTTCAATGAATGAATGAATGAATGAATGAAGATTCATCCATCGCCAAGTCTTTTGGTGCCACCTTGAACCATTCGCTTTTCCCCACTGCCCCTGCTACTGCTCCAGTCCAAAAGACCAGCATCTTCCAAGCCAACTGGCATCCCTATTTCCATGTTGCCTCCATCTTGTCCACTTTCCAGACCGCTGCCACGATAATAGTTTTCTAAAGGAAAATGTTATCAAATAACCTCCCTACTTCAAACCCTTCCGTGCTGCCCTATGACCATTCAGTTATGAGGCCCCATAGCCCTAGCTTGGCTAACATGGCACTCCGCGTTGTAACCCACTCTCCTCCATTCCCTCCGATCCTCTCATCTTCTTTTGGTTCCTCGAGCACCAGCACGGTGTCTCTTAGCTCTTACCCTGCACTCGTGCTGTGACTTCTGCCCGTAATATTCTTTCCCTCACTCCATGCGGTTGACTTCTGTTCACCTTCCATTTCACTGAAAGGTTGCGCCCTCAGAGGGAACATCTTGGAACTCTTCAACCAGAGTGTGTCTCTTTGCTTGAAGCTTCTAGAGCTGATGGAGTATGTTTAGCGCCTCCGTTACCCTCACCCTCTTGTCTGAAAGCTCATAGTCAGGGACCATGTTCATCTCTGTATCCCCAGTCCCCAGCTCAGCGCTCAATACGTATTCACGTCCTATTGAATAAGCTGAGCTTGGGGCGTCAGGAAATAGGTAAGGCCCTCCCTTGCAAACCTATAGGCAAGAAGTTGGCCACGGTCATCGCCAAGGTTTTAGTTGATAGATTGAAATCTAATTAAATGCATCCCTGTCTTCCTGTTTGTCATGTTTTCTCTTTGATTTTTATTATTTTTTAAATGTTTGTGTTTTTTGGAGCGAGCATGAGCTGGGAAGGGGCAGAGAGAGAGAGAGAGGGAGGGAGGGAGAGAGAATCCCAAGCAGGCTCCGCACTGTCAGCACAGAGCCTGACACGGGGCTTGGGCTCGCGAACCGTGAGATCATGACCTGAGCCAAAATCAAGAATCAGACACCTAACCAGCCGAGCCACCCAGGCACCTCTGTCATGTTTTCTTTTCAAATCCAACCCCAGTGTCAACATCCCCTGTGACACCTTCCTCTTCTTTCCCAGGCAGAGTTACTTCCTCTGTCTGCTCTGCTCCCCAAACATCAGCTCCAGGTTGTTAAAGGAGAAGGCAGATGTGCGTGCTTTGTCAATGTTTATGAGAGGCATGTGTAGTGAAGAAACTGACTCTTGAGGGGGCGCCTGCGTGGCTTCGACCTAGATCATGACCTCGCCACCCCTGAGTTCGAGCCCCAAGTCACTCTCTGTGCTGACAGTTCAGAGCCTGGGGCCTGTTTCGGATTCTGTGTCTCCCTCTCTCTCTCTCTCTGTCCCTCCCCTGCTCATGCGTGCACTCGCTCGCTCTCTCTCAAAAATAAACTTGAAAAATAAGAAAAAGAAACTAACTAACTCTGAAGTTCTAGGGGGAAGAGTTTTCTGCAGGGTGAGACAAAGTTACGTTACCTTATTCACCAAGGTTTGGGGATAGCTGTTTTTACCGACTAGTTTCAATCTTTGTGTTCACATCTTAAGGACATCGAGACAAATAATCCAATTTAAAAATGGGCAAAGGACCCGAAGGAAGGTACACAAATAGCCAATAAACACATGAAAGATGCCCAACACCATTAGCCAGCAGGGAGATGCAAACCAAAACTACAGTAAGATACCACTTCTCACCCACTAGAATGGCTGTAATGAAAAAAAAAAAAAGGACAATAACAAGTTCTGGTGAGAACAGAGAAATCAGGGGGGCGCCTGGGTGCCTCAGTCGGTTCAGCGTCCGACTTCAGCTCAGGTCATGATCTCACAGTTCATGGGTTCGACCCCCGCGTCGGGCTCTGTGCTGACGGCTCGGAGCCTGGAGCCTGCGTCGGATTCTGCGTCTCCCTCTCTCTCTGCCCCTCCCTGGCTCACGGTCTGTCTCTCTCTGTCTCTCAAAGATGAATAAACGTTAAAAGAAAAATTAAAAAAAAAAAAAAAAAGAATGGAGAAATCAGCAGGCTTGTCCGTGGCTGGAAGGAATGTAAAATGATGCGGCCATCTTGGAAAACATTCTGGCAGTTCCTCAGAAAGTTCAACATGGTTACCATGTGACCTAGCAGTTCCACTCCTAGAAGTGAAAACATGTCCGTGCAAAAAGTCGTGCGTCAGTGTTCACAGCAGCATTATTCGTGATAGCCCAAATGTAGTAACAACCCAAATGTCCATCAGCTGCTGAATGGATGAACATATGTGGTGTATCCATACAATGGAAGGTTAGTCAGCCATAGAAAGGAATGAGGTCCTGTTACGTGCCACAGCACAGATGAGCCTTTTGCATATTAAGTGGAAGAAGCCAAACTCAAAAGATCACATAGCACGTGATTACATTTATGTGAAACGTCCGAACCAGGCAAATCCCGACGCAAGGAGTAGATTTGTGGTTGTCAGAGGATAGAAGGGGGGCGATTGGAACTACTAATGGGTGTGGCTTTGGGGTTTTTTCGTCGTTGTTTTTTTTTTTGGAGGGATGAAACTGTTCTGGAATTCAGTAATGGTGATGGTTTCCCAACAGCGAATACGAAAACGTACTGTGTTTTATTATGTCAACTTTAACAATTTTTAAAATACTAAACCAAGATTCTGAAGCGCATCATGATGTGTGGACTGACACACATAACACTTTATGTTCCGTGGTCTGCTTTCTCATTTGGGAATTGTTAGTAACGTGCAGACTGGGTCGAGATTATTTTGGGTAACTGGATACTTCAGCCGTTAAGCGTCCGACTCTTGATTTCGGCACAGGTCATGATCTCATGGTTTGTGAGATCGAGCCCCACGTCGGGCTCTGCGCCTGACAGCGTGGAGCCTGCTTGGGATTCTCTCTCTCTCTCTCTCTCTCTCTCTGTCCCTCCCCCTCCCCCAAAATAAGTAAGTGAACTTTAAAAGTTTTTTCTTTCATTAAAAAAAAAAAGTTTGTGGGATCCCTTGAAGAATTGTTAGTAATATCCATATGAGATTATGACAGGTGACTGTGTCATTTCTCGGTCAGAGCTCTGAAAGCATCGCAAAGGACACTTACCATGCTGTCCTCGACTGCAATGTATCTGTTTACAATAGATTGGGAATTTAAGAGAGAAAATAGTGGGTCTATTTTCATCACTCTACGTGTCTAAGACAGTGATGCAATATCGCAAGTTCTGAGTAAAGGTTTCACTTGCAGGGGGACTTAGCGGGACAGTCTTGTCCCCAGGGGACGTGTGGCAATGTGTGGAGACACTTTCGCCTGCCACACCTGGAGAGGTGGGATGTTGCACAGGACAGCCTCCAGCGGCAAAGATGTATCTGGCCCAAAGCGTCCGCCACGTGGAGGTTGAAAAACCCAGTTCTAAATGGTCGAGCGAATGACTTATAAATCCCGCAAATTAACTTCGGCAGAAGATGAAAGAAAGTCCCCTTGAAGAAAAATTAAACACTGAAAGCATCCTGGCGTTCGGTGTTCTCGGTTAACGAAATGTCCCAGACCGTATCTTTGTGGCTCTTGACGGAAGAACCAGGCTGGTGGGAGAGGCAGACCGCAAGGGAAAACCGCAAGGCTGTGCAACTTCCCGACCTTGAGTAAGGTGTTATTGCATAGAATTCAGTCGTGCAGCAGAAAGCAGGTGGTAACGCCTGCGTTCCTTGTCTGTTAAAGAGCCCGGGAAACGTTTTACGTTGTATTTGACACGTGGGAGGAAACCATCCCAGCCCTCCACAGAATACACAGCTCCGGTCTTTTCTTCCAGAAGCTGGTAGCAACCCTGTCCGACACTAGGTCAGCAGGCAAGTAAATGTGGGCGAGCTTCACTCGTGGCCCAGAATGCTGAGGGGCGCTTGATGGCCGGGCTCGCTCTTTCCGGTCTCCGGATCAGGGGTCGGCAAGTTCCAGCCCGCGGGCCAGCAGTGGTTTGCATCTTTTTAAGTGGTTAAAGCTAAACCAAAGGAAGAGTACCGTTCCATGGCGCGCAAAAAGTGTATTGAATTCAAGTTTGGGTGTCCATAAAGAAAGTTTCTTGAACCCAGTTATGCGCACCTGTGTGCTATTGCCTACTGTTGTCCGTCTGGCTGCTTTTGTGCCTGTTCAGAGACCGTGTGACCGTATTTATGACAAAGCCTAGGATATTTACCATCTGACCCTTTATGAGAAACATTTGCCACTCCCTGCTCCACAGTTAAGGAGTGTAGCAAATGGTGTTTCTGGGAGGCGGTCTGGACCGAGAACCCGCTCCGGGCTGGATTCCCCGACACCCGGCTCTGCTGGGCACATGACTGTCCCCCCCCCCCCCCCCCCCGCCGGGCTGGAGTGTCCTCATCTGTGACATGAGAGGGCTTTGCCAAAGGGTCTCTGGAGCCCTTCCAGTTCTTAACTGCCTGTGGCGTGTGGAGATTCCAGTTTGTCTAGTGGTTCCCAGGTGGCCAGCGGGGTGAATGCAGCACTCTTGTCTGGGACAAAGCGGCGGGGCCGGGGAGTCACATTACCGCCCTCGGCAGCGAAACAGACACAGACCTGGATCGCCACGGTGTCTATGCGGAATTGGAACGGAAAATTGGCACCGCGGAGTGTCCAGAGACCGACTTTGGGCCCCTCTCACGTGCCCTCGTTTTATAGATTATGTCACTCACTCCTTTTAACCCTGGAGAAGAAAGAAATGGCGCTTATGATCGGGGAAGGCTGGTAAGGGATGGTGGCAGAGGCTGGCAACCGGAAATTGACGTTTTCAGAATCTAATTTAGCCCTTAGGGCGGGTTTATTGAAACTCACCAGGTACTTGTCATCTCTCCTGCTCATTGACTAGCAGGAAAGGGTCTCTGTTGCCCTTTCTATTTTCTCAGTACTAACGGGTGGCTCTTGACCCACAGTGCAAAGGATCGTGGGCTGTCGACATCCACACCGCAGCCCGGGCTCTGTCGCTACGGAACTAAGCTGGCCTGCTGCTATGGCTGGAGAAGGAACAGCAGGGGAGGCTGTGAAGGTAATTTTATAAAAACTCAGACCACCCTGTGCTCGAGTATGAGGCCACTGTCCTTAGGTTTTTACCTGTGACACCGTAAATTGTCACCAACTTGTCAGTGGGTTCCCCAGCAGAGGGACGAAAATATCTATACCCAAGGTCCGGGTTCCTGTGAGATGTTTTCCCGTTCAAAATGTGGCTGCTACCTTCATTCTAGACAGGATTTGCTTTAGGAGAGGGGTCTTGTGAGTTACTTCTGTCAGTCTCAGGCCAGTATACTTCCTTCTGGTTATAATTGTTCCAGTTGATTGCTAATGAAATCGACTTGTTAATTATGAATCATCCAACCAGTAGGCTCCAATTACACACCAGAAAGTAAGCCATTTACTTCATGGTTTGGTTACTCACATTTTTAAAGTCCATTATGCCTGTTTCTAGATATTTCAAGAGATAGGTACGTATAGGTAAACACTTTAAGTACTTTTCTGATTCTTTTGTCTGGATTTCAATCTAAGGAACCGTAATTTGCTTTGGATACGGTTTCTCAGACCATGGGTGAGGAACTCCCAAGAGAGGCCTCTGATCATTTTCAGGAGGGCTAGGGAGGATGAGGATTTGCATACTTTTATGTCACTTTCTTTTTTTTTATAAAATTTTTTTTTTATGTTTGTTTATTTTTGAGAGAGAGCATGCGCAGGGGGAGGGGCGGAGAGCGGGACACAGAATCCAAAGCGGGCTCCAGGCCCCGAGCTGTCAGCACAGAGCCCGACGCGGGGCTCGGACCCACGAACCGCGAGATCATGACCTGAGCCAAAGTCGGACGCTCAACCGACTGAGCCACCCAGACGCCCCTCTTTGTTTTATATGACTGTCTATGAGAACCCACAGTCACAGTGAAGAAGAATCCGATCCACATTCCTCCTAGCTGACTGTCTGACCGGGAGTACATTCCTTCAGGGCAGGAATCTGGTCTCATGGTCCCCATGTCCCTAGCAGGTGGCTATACCTGAACCCAAAGCCCTTAATCTCTTCAATAGGATAAACACACAACTGGATTATAAACAGTAAGGCGCAAAACTGTTAGCTTTTTTTAACAGTACTACCTTCTTTCTGTCTCTGCCCTAAACTCTTCCTCTCTAGCTGGTTAAGAAATAGCCAGATAGACCACAGGTGAAGACAGAACTTGATAATAACTGAGATCTATAAAACCCTGGAAGGCACTGATAATGCTCCTACCCGCTCATTATTATGCAACATCTCTCACCATCAGCCTCCTTGTGCCAAGATGATAAGAGTATAAGGATACCAGAAAAATAGTTGAGGTCATTCTTGCCCACCTCGGTAAAGTTAGAACATTCTCCTGGGGCTTTGTCAATTAAAAAAAAAAAGAGGGTGGGGCCTCACACTGATGGGATTTATAGTGTCCCGATCAAGGACATTGTCCTGAGAACTCAGAATGCTGTCTGTGACCTTGGGCAAGGTGGGTAAGCCGGCTGAGGCTCTCCTTCCTCCATGTGGAGAGATTAAGCCCTGCTTCAGAGGACGAGGAGAGTAAGCGTTGAAGGATATGCTCGTTCCCTGGCACGCGTAGAAAATACCTCATAAATCACCCTTGATTCGGAAAGGACCAGTAACTCTCCTGTCCCCGAAAGCACCAGGTGATGCAGGAATGAAACGTTGCTGTATTCTTTTTCGAGACACAGCACATTTTTATTTGAAGCCAGTCAGGTGGAAAGGGGCAAAAACCACGTGGAGGGCATGCTTTGGAATCTCTCACAGTTGCACAAACCCCAGCACCTACTGCCATAAAACTGACACGTCTCTGGTGAATAAATGAGGGCGGTAGGGTCTGTTCTGTACCTAAATCAGAGCAGTTTGGCCGTGGCATAGCCAGCCGGTCACGTTCTCGATGTTTTTGTGGACAATGTACTACCACAGGCAGGAGAGGCTTTAAAGCAAGATGTTAGAAGAGCACGTGCACAGGGTCCGAGCGAAATGCTCACTGTGCGTGTTTGGCAAGCCGGGGGGACCACCGGCCCACCCCCTACCCCCGCTGCCCGAGCCCAAGGTTCAGGTATTGCATTGCGATGATTTCTGTATCTGAAATCCGTGTTGTATCACGTCCAATTTGCATGGTCCTTCTTGACGGTAAAGGCATCTCCTTGAAGCACCAAATAACAGCGTGATTAGCCCCCGACTGCCAGACCTCTGATTCCCAAGCCAGAGTGTGGGCTGAATGGTAACGAGGCGAGAACGCACGTCCCGAACAAGCCGAATCACACCCCAGACCTGGGAGGTCACTTCCATCTGTCTGTTCCTTCCTCCAGAGGCCCTGAGTCCACGCTGGCACTTTCTAGCTCTTGGCGGGATGGCTCAGCTCGACATCGTTACCCTTCAAATGTACGGCACTTAGCGCGATGAGATACGGAGCTGAGAGCTGTCCGTGAACGCATTCCCACCGAGAATCTGGAGGAATCTAGGGAGGATGAACAAGAACTTTAGCTGGAGGACACTTAAACCTCAGGCCATCGTAGACATAAACCAAACTTCCCCGTGCTGGACCCTGGCTGTTCGAATCACCGATCCGAAGTGACTGTAAATGGAAAACATCTTGCTGGAGCTTTGACCTCAGAGCAGCGGGGATATTAGTCACCATTTCTCTCATGTTCTATTTGGCACTGGGCCTGGCTTTCCTCTCTGGCCCACATTGAAAATAACTTTCGAGGGAGCCATCAGAGGTATTCAAGGCTCAAAAAAGTAACAAGATTTCTTTTCCTAACATCTGAACTTAAGGCTGCCTCTCCAAGAACACATCCATGACAAAATAGACGCTGGAACGCAGAATTCTCTTTTGTCTCCAGAAGTGAAAGCAATTTGCCGGGAAGCATTTTTTCCTGACCTTCTCACTTGTGATTTGTTCAGAGCCGTAAAAGGTTGCCCTGGTCAGAGTTCTGCACCTTTTATTTTACTTACGACTCAGAACTGTTTGCGTGTCTGACACGTTCACGACACCGCTAAGCGCAGCGGGAGGAACAACGATGAATGTTTAAGTCTGTGTTCTGAAGGCACTGGGATCAGATAGCAGATGCAAGTCAAGGATAGAAAGCAAATATATGTCTAATTATTTAATAAGATGGTACCTGATCAGCTTCATGGGAGAGGCCTGCCAGAGGTCTGTGGAATTCTCAAGTTCACACATGGCCAGAGAAACCCCGGAAGGCTTCTGGAAGCAGAGGTCATGCAAAGTAGTCTTTGAAGGATCAGGAGGATATTAACCATTGGAGGGTGAAAAAGGGGTGCCCGTGGGTGAGAAGAGGCCGAAAAGGGTAGATTTAGAGAAGAGTAGGCAATCTAGTTTGACCACAGGGTTGCCTATGTCTAGGGAACAGAGTAGGCCAAGGGAATGAACAAAGATGAAGCCAGGCCATGGTGATGGTACTTATACTGTATTCTAGAGGCAGTTCATAATATTTGGTGACTTCTGCACAAGGCCTGGCATGATCAGAGCTGTGCTTCTGGAATATCGGCTTAATGTCGTATCTGACATCAGATTTCCTAGGAGCAGAGCCTGTAAGGGGGCTTCCTGGACAAACAATCTGTTGAGAGGTGCTCTCCAGAGAGATCTGTAAGGGAGCCGGGAAGCAGGGGAAGAAGCCAGGCAAAGATGTGGTTTCGAGAGAAGTCTGCCTTCGGCCTGATTCCCCGGGCAGCTCGAGTTTTAACCCCACCACCGAGTTTGTCCTGCCCCCAAAGCAGGGGCTAAGCTGTGAGACCCCATGCCAGTCAAGCACTTGGTCACAGGGCTGTGGCGGGGAGAAGCGGGAGACAGACGGGGGCAGGGTAATGTCCCAGACATCTGTGGGCAGCGTGGTTCCCTTTAGGTAGATAAAGACCTGTTCGGGGAATGACTTGGTGGAAAAGGAGGGATAGGATGTTGCAACGGATTGGTTTGGGGACAAGAGATAATAGCGATGACTGGCATTTTGAGTCCGGGTAACTGGGAGATAAATGTGGACATTAACAAAGAATAGGGTCTGTGGTGGAGGGGGAGGAGGCTGGGGTCTTTGGGAACAGGCGTGCTTAGAGGTAGACCTACCGGAGCCGGGAAATCAAGGAGAGGGGAGGTAGGTGGCCTTCCTGGGCAATGGCTGAGTCAGCTGTTCAGGGCCTGGCTGCTTCCTGGGCTCCTACTAGATCCAGAAGCTGCTAAGGGCTCTCTACTCCTTACCTACCTCCTTTCTCGTTCATTATTCCTTTGGCCTCTTCCTCTCTTTGGGTTTTTTCATTTTCCTTTTTTTCTGATCTACTTCGTCTCCCTGTCTCCTTCCTGTGAGCCGGACTCAAACTTCCCACCATCGTTGACTCTTTTTGCTTGCCCCCAACCCAGACAGACGCTCTAGCCTCACTCTGTCTCCTGCCACTTCTTTCATCAAACAAATATTTAGCGAGGGCCTCATTTGTGTCAGGCGACTGGGTGCAAACATCAAAACAAAACAAAACAAAATAATGAAACAGAAAAAGCATATCCTGCCTCACGCCATCATCACCATCACCATCCTTAGGCTGATCCTTTTGACTGATAATGTACAGCTTTCAAAATAGAGTGTGCTGGGTGGCTCAGTCGGTCGAGCGTCCGACTGTGGCTCAGGTCATGGTCTCGCAGCTCGTGAGTTCGAGCCCCGCGTCGGGCTCTGTGCTGATGGCTCAGAGCCCGGAGCCTGCTTCGCATTCTGTCTGTGTCTCTCTCTGCCCCTCTCCCACTTGCACGCACGTGCACACGCACTGTCTCTCTCTCTCTCAAAATATAAATAAACATTATAAAGAAATTAGGGTTTGCTAATTCCAAAGACAAACAGGAGAAACAATATGCAAGAGAAAAGCGAGGTGAGTGACAGAAAGGAGGAGGACCTTGACCTAGAATTACTCTGGACTCTCTTCCAGCTCCCACGTTATACTTCTTTTATTAAATGTTTTTGTGTTTAGATGCAAACCTATCTGGCCGTGGTCTGGGAGGCTTTGTTGATCTTGGAATGCCACTTGGAGGCCTGGCGGGGCTAAGCAAAGTGAGGATAAACTTGGAAAAGCTTGCGTTCGTGGGGGTGCGGGACGGGGCGAGTGCTCTCGTTCGCAGGCAGAGGGCTCCCCAGCATCCCGAAGGGGAAAACAGACCCGAGAGGGAGCAGCACATCATCCTCTCTACGGCCCCCCGGATTTCTGTGCCGTACAGAAGGCTGCTGAGTGTCACACATGTGCATTTCTCTGTGCAATCTCCTGCTCAAAACGCCTTTCCTTTCCACAGCTTTGTGTGAACCCGGATGCAAGTTCGGGGAGTGCGTGGGACCGAACAAATGTAGATGCTTCCCGGGATACACCGGAAGGACGTGCAGTCAAGGTGGGTACCACAAGCCAGGGTCCCAGTACCAACCTTTCCCCGGGGCTTTCAGAAGCAATGCAATCATTGGGGGGGGGGGCTCTGTGATACAGGACAGCGCCCGGGATTTTGTAGACTTAACCCGAGTCTCAGAATGAAAAGGGTTTCAGGACTAAACTTTTCAATCCATCTCTTCTAGAAAAATGTAAAAGTCTTTCTGATCTTTTTGTTAAGATGCCAGACAAAAGGCCTTTTTTTTTTTTTTTTTTTTTTTGGCCTTTTTTGGCCTCTAGAATATTTTTTTTTCTAAACAATTTTTCTTTTCTGAAACAGTTTTCATTGTGGGGCACCTGGGTGGCTCAGTCGGTTGAGCGTCCGACTTCGGTTCAGGTGATGATCTCGTGATCTGTAAGTTCGAGCCCTGCGTCGGGCTCTGTGCTGACAGCTCAGAGCCTGGAGCCTGCTTCAGGTTCTGTGTGTGTCTCTCTCTCTACCCCTCCCCTGCTCATGCTCTGTCTCTCTCTCTCTCTCTCTCTCTCTCTCGAAAATAAACGTTTAAAACAATGGTTAGAAAAATAAATGAAATAAATACATAAAACAATTTTCATTGTGTTTTTATGCTACCAAATGCATATTTTTATTGGAAAAAAAAAAAGCAAAACAACCCAACAATGCAAAAGGATATAAATGAAAAAGTGGGGGTGGGGCGCCTCGGTGGCTCAGTCCCTTGGGCATTGGACTTCGACTCAGGTCGTTCTCTTGCAGCTTGTGAGTTCTAGCCCCACATCGTGAGCCCTCTCTCACTGCCTCTGTCTCCCTCTCTCACTGCCCCTCCCCCGTGCACACTCCCCTCTCGCTCTCTCAAAAATTAAAATTAAAAACACATTTTTTAAGTGGGAGTGCCCATCCCCCATCCCTCCTCTAACCAGCATTAACAGTTTGTCCTCGATGCCACAGCGCTGCCGAACCGAGCGCCTGTGATCTGTTTCTGTGATGGTGCAGACAGGGATGTTTCTCGTGGGCCGGTTTGCGTGTTAGTGCATACAGAGCTAGCTCGTGCTTTTTAAGGCTGTATCCTAGGCCCCGATGCGAATGCTTTTATCATTTGTGTAAAAAAGATTTCATTTACCTGCTCTCATTTACCTTGTCTCCGATTCCTCACCATTACAGGCGATACTAAATCGGATGTCAGTCTCTGCATATCCTTGTACCCTTGAGTATTTTTATAGGAAAAATGTCTGAAAATAGAATTGTCGGGGTGAATGACATGCACATTTTTTTAACTTTATGTATTTTGAGAGACGCAGAGAGCGCGCGGGAGGGGAAGAGACAGAATCCCAAGCAGGCCCTGCGCTGTCAACACAGAACCCAACGTGGGGCTCGAACTCACAAACCGCGAGCTCATGACCTGACCCAAAATCAAGAGTCAGACGCTTAACTAACTGAGCCACCGAGGTGCCCCGACATGCATATCTTTAATTATAATTAGCGTATTCAAAAAGATACTTTGTGACTTGTCATAAGCTATTTGAGGATATTAAAGAGTATTTATAATAATGAGAACAGTGGTTCTCAATTTGGGCAATCTTGTTCCCCAGAAAGAGTTGCCAGATAAAATAGAGATCTCAAGTTAGATTTAAATTTCAGATAAACAACAGATAATATTATAGTGTATGAACGTTTTAAATACTGCACAAGACATAGGTATCCTAAAAAAGTATTAGTCAGGGTGCCTGGGTGGCTCAGTCAGTTAAATGTCCGACTTTGGCTCAAGTCATGATGTCAACATTCATGAATTCGAGCCCTGCATCGGGCTCTGTGCTGATGGCTCAGAGCCCGGAGCCTGCTTTGGATCCTGTGTCTCCCTCTCTCTCTGCCCCTCCCCCTTCACGCTCTGTCTTTCTCTCTCTCTCCCAAAAATAAATAAACATTAACAATATTTCAAAAAATAAAAATAAAATTAAAAAGTATTAGTCAGTTATCTAAAATTCAAACTTAGGGCGCCTGGGTGGCTCAGCCATTGAGCATCTGACTTTGGCTCAGGTCATGATCTCATGATTTGTGAGTTCGAGTCCCTCATCTGGTGAGCTCGAGCCCCACTTTGGGTGAGCCCTGCTTCTCTCTCTCTCTCAAAATAAAATAAAATAAAATAAAATAAAATAAAATAAAATAAATAAAATTAAATAATAAAAAAAATAAAATTCAACTTTAACTGAGCATCCCATATTTTTACTTGCTAAATCTGGGAAGCTCCCCCTCGAGGACATCTGGCAGTGTCTGAAGGCATTGGGGGGGGGGGGGGGTGCTACTGGCGTCTGGTGGGTAGAGACCAGCAATGCTACCGATCATGTTCCAGTGCACAGGGCAGACCCCACACGAAGAATGCTCTGACCCAAGTGTCGACAGTGCTGCGGCTGAGAGACCCTGGCCTGAAGAAAATGTCCCCAGCCCTATGAGCAGTTGAGCAAAGAGCCGCAGATCACGTTGAGCTGTCCTTCAGGCCGCCGGGGTTCCAGATGGACGGGTGGGATCCCAGAGAAGGGCAGGCACACTCCACTCCGCCAACCCCAGGCCTTGCTGCTAAGCCCAGAGATTAGCTACGTAGGCCGAGGGGACTGCCGGGCCTGCGGCCTCTGCGGGGACCTCTGAGCCTCTTCCATCCCACCACCAGCACAGAGGCCGGTGCCCTACGGTGCTTACCCCCCATGTCCACCTGCTGGAGAGACGTGCCTCACAGATCGTGCTCTTCTAAGTCGTCATGCAGCAGTGTCCCTCACCGGAGGGGCTCGCGCCAGAAGACCTGTTTCTCCCTCGTGTCTTGGATTCTGTATCGAAATGGCTCCGCCAGAGATTTGGAATAGAGAAGAGATCTTTCATGCTGGTTTTCGATTCCCAGTAAAATATCAGTGTCGAGGGAGTGGTCTAGTCGGCTCAGGTCTGGAACTGTCTGTCTCCCCCCCCCACAGCCTTTCTGCCCCCCAGGGTGGCCTGATCAAAGCCCGGATGTATCCATTAATGGTGACAGGCCTCAGCCCTCCGCTATGCCGTCTTTCCCCCAAATGCTTCTTCCAAGCGACGTGTGAGTTACCTCTGAGTTAAGGCCAAGTGATGGGGCGTTTCTGGGTTTCCCATTATGTCTCATCAGCTTTCTCCAATTCCCACTTCTTTATTTTCAAGGATACGCTTTGCCTGTTGCCCTGCTGAATTTTGGTGTTACGTACAACTTGGTTCTTTTCTCCTTTCTGTGTCTTCCTTCGAGGAGTTAAGCTATGAGGGACCCACGTGACCACATTTCCAAAGATAAGCTCCTCTCCTCGTGATCGTTTTATTTCCCTCCTGTATCGTTTTTATTTTATTTATTTATGTTTTAGTTTTTAAAAAAATTTTTTAATGTTTTATTTCTTTTTGAGAGAGCGAGAGAGAATGAGTGGGGGAGGGGCAGAGAGGGAGACAGAATCCAAAGCAGGCTCCGGGCCCTGAGCTGTCAGCACAGAGCCCGAGGCGGGGCTCGAACTCACGAACCGTGAGATCATGACCAGAGTTGAAGTCGGATGCTTTACCGACTGAGCCACCCAGGTGCCCCTAAAGATTTTATTTTTAAATAATCTCTACACCTAATGTAGGGATCGAATGCACACCCCAAGGTCAAGAGTCGCTGGCTCTAATGACAGAAACAGCCAGGCGCCCCTTGCCTGATTTTTAATGTACTCGTTTGTCTCATAGCTTCTTCCGCTCGCTCTCACGTCTGTGAGCTTCATCCATTGTGTTTGTAGCTGTACTCTGTCCAGTCTCATTGCCATATAGTGTTCCTTCTGTTGGGACATGTTTGGATGTCGATGGTTGGGGCGATTAAGAATAGCATTATTGTCGGGGCGCCTGCGTGGCTCAGTTGGTTAAGCGCCCCACTTTGGCTCAGGTCATGATCTCACCGTTGATGAGTTCAAGCCCCGTATATATCAGCCTCTGTGCTGTCATCATTTTAGCACGTGTTTTCCTGGTGGGCACATATCCATGTTGCCGTTGGGGATCTCCCCAGGGGAGGCACTGCTAGGTCCTCGGGTAAATCTGTATCTAGCTTCGGTAGATTCTGCCCAACAGGCGTCCAAAGTGGTTGTGCGCGTCTGCTTCCCCTCCGATGGTGCGCGATCATCCTGTTCGCTCCGCACGCTCATTCGTCCTTCAGGATGGAGTTTTCATGATGCCTGGAGAAGAGGCGACTCACTGCCCCTTGTACCCACCCCCGCCGGTGGGGGCCAGGGAGGCCAACCCAATCCTACATCTTGATGTTGCCCAATCCGGTTAACCTTTCTCCCTTTTCCCCCTGCCCCGTGCAGACGTGAATGAGTGTGGACTAAAACCCCGGCCGTGCCAACACAGATGTGTGAACACACACGGGAGCTACAGGTGCTTTTGCCTGAGCAGCCACGTGCTCATGCCGGATGCCACGTGTGCGAGTAAGTTTCAACAGCCAGGCTGCTCTCCGTCATCCTTTGAGACTAGATTCTTGCCATCTGAGCAGTTGGGGGGTGGGGGGGGCGGGAAGGTGGTAAAACAAGTAAACGTGAAATTCACCATTTTAACCGTCACCACATCCGCATCACCCCAAAAGGAAACCCTGTGCCTGTCAGCAATCACTGCCCACTCCTCCTCCCCCAGCTCCCCCACAGTCCCTAACCTGCTTTCTGTCTCTCTGGATTTGCCTATTCTGGACACTGGCTTTTTAAAGAAAACAGCTAACTGGGAAGAAAAAGAACTTACATATCTCTATATGCAGGGTTGTATGGGGTTTCTTCCTGAAAATGAGCATATTGCCTTGGGAAGGTGATAGATACATTGAAATTCCGTCTTGGGACATCTTCTTTCCACCCACTTCCCATCTTCTTCCCACCAACTGCCTTTCTCACGCCCCTTGCCCCATGCCCAAAGATTAGTGACTCTTGTTGGGAATACGTTCCGATTCACATTCCTGAAAAGAAAAGCCCTTCTTTGATAAAGAGAAACCCATGTCCCGTGGGAGGGTGAGAGTATATCTATTCATTTATTGAGAGGGAAGGTTTTTCGGTTTAATGTTACAACCGACAGGCAAACCCATCCTCCCTGCCTGCCTGCCCTCCTCCCCTCTCCCCCTCCTCCCTTCTTCCCCTCCTCCCCCCTCCCATCTCTCTTTGCTCTGTCCTGCTGTCCCCAGCAAACCTGGAACTTAGGTGTTCTGCCAGCTCCCTGTGGTTACAGAGTCTTAGGACTCCCTAGCCCATCCGGGGCTTTGCCACAGTGTCACAGTCCTGGCTAGCGCGTGGCTTGCTGCTCTCCTGACGGGTCCTTGTGCTTTCGGTTCTTGGCAAAGCGCCCAATACCACCAGTCACCTAGATCCTCTGTTGGCAAGCAAGCTTAAGAGATAAAGCAGACATTCAAAGTCTTTTTTTTTTTAAATCCTTAGTATTACAAATTAAACCCACCAAAGACAAGTATGTATGTGTGTGTGTGTATGTGTATATACATATCTCCATATATATACATATATCTCCATATATATATATATCTCCATATATATGTATCCATCCATATATATATATATATATATATATATATCCATATGATATTATATTTTATGTTATATGTAGCTTCATGAATTCTCATAAGGCGAGAATAACCCTGTAACACCTACCAAACAGAACTTTGTCAGAACCTCCCTCCCTACCCCATCATGGGAATTACCATCTAGGCTTTTACAGTGATCACTTAACACTTTTAAATAGATATATACTAATGGATGTTTCTGAAACATTCCACGAAAAGCCTAACCAGTGCCAAGAAAGGTATCTTTTCCCAAACGGAAAGATAGAATTAGGTAAATGTTGAAGACTAATCTTAAGAGGCGACTCAAGAGGAAAAGAGTATAAACTAGAAATGTTACCATTGGTGGGTGTTTGTTACATTACCTTGACCTGTGTATGTATCCTTTACCCTCTTTGTCTATTTCTGTATATGGAAGCTGTTGCCTGTGCCTCCCTGTTTATAGCCCAGAGTGTCCAGGGGAGCCCTGGACCTCTTTCCTAATTTTATTTCACCTGGTTCCTGGCAGTCTCTCTTGTCCCGCTGAGTGATGGGCATGTTACGGATGCCCATGGTGGATAAAGGGAGTATATTCACCATACTTGCCTATAGTAGACACGTGTGATCCCTACATAGTAGGCCTGTGCTAGGGAAATGCATTTATGGGAGACAAGTTACGTGTAGCAACAAGTAACCGGAAAATCCACCTAAATTATCTCAGGTACTGAAAAAACGGGAGGCCCACAGTTCTAGAACAGCTCGGCAAGGACTCCCATCTCTGCCATCCTCAGGGTATGGATTTTGTGCTCATGCTTGTGACCTCATAGTCACAGGATGGCTGCCCCAGCTCCAGGTCTCACACACACGTTTGAGGCGTGCTAGACAAAGGCGAGTGATGTCAATGAGTGAATGACTCTTTCGTCCTTGTCCCTTTTCGTCATGCAGCAGCATGTTTGGGGAAGCCCCACTCCCTCCAGGAGACTTCTCTGTATATCTCTTTGGCCACGGCTGGGTCCTATGGCCACCCTTTGTTGCTGCAGAGGAAGCCGGGGTGAAGACACGTAACTGGCTTTCCAGCCTCTACGACGGTAGTGGCGAGGGGAAAAGGCGTCCAGGATGACTTTTGGGCAGCCAATCGGTCCTATTTGCTGCATGTTTTAATACAGCCATGTGAACGACTGGTTACTTGCTAACTTAAACAGTGTACAAGGGATAGATTTTTGTTTGCCCTAATTACTCAGACTGATCATCTCCATTAGAAGTTGCATTTCAGCGTAGCGATGCCAGCCGGGTGACATAAAGAGTGATTTGAATGTGCAAGAGGAGGGGCGCCTGGGGGGGCTCAGTCAGTTGAGCATCCGACTTCAGCTCAGGTCATGATCTCGCGGTTCGAGCCCCGCGTCGGGCTCTGTGCTGACAGCTCGGAGTCTGGAGCCTGCTTCGGATTCCGTGTCTCCGGCTCTCTCTCTCTCTCTGTCAAAAATAAATAAACATTTTTTTAAAAGTGACTTTAGAATGTGCGAGAGGAGAGGAAGATGCAGTCTCTGGTAACTGCCGGGGACGTGCCGACCTAAAGACGATCAAATTCAATACACCGGCCCGCAGAACAGACCGTGGGGGCCACCAAGAGGCCACCCTTGCCCAGATTCCATTTGGGTCTCAGACAGTGATGCTTATCCTATAATACATTGCAGGTGTCCCGCCGAATGTCCTAGAATGCAGAGATGGTTCCTCAGTAAGTGCTTTTTATCACCTCGGCTAATCCTTGCCTACGTTTTCAGACTCGAGGACATGTGCCATGACAAGCTGCCAGTACAGCTGCGAAGACACAGAGGAAGGGCCTCGCTGTCTGTGTCCGTCCTCGGGGCTCCGCCTGGCACCTAATGGAAGAGTTTGTACAGGTAGCCCAGCAGGAGGGCCGGCCTCCACTCCTCCTCCTTTCCCCTTTACTGACCTCCTTCTCTCTCACTCATCACAAGTCTGCTTGTTGACTGGACCGAAAGTTCCTGAAAGTACAGATTTATGCCCATTTCTGAGACCATCAGCCACATATACTCTAGACACCCGTTAGGACGCTGGAAAGCACACTTCTCTATTATTTGGGGGTTGTCTAATGTCATAGTGGAAAAAAGGATACAGGTCATCTTACTTTAGTACATTTACCCTGTATGTTTCACTTCAATCACCATCCCACAGAAACCTGCTACTTACTGCCATTCAGTGGATAAAATCCCAAGGGCCACTGGACTCCCTTTTGGGTTCTAACTAATATTTTCCTACAAAAAAGTGTTTACTGGGGCGCCTGGGTGGCTCAGTCGGTTGAGCGTCCGACTTCGGCTCAGGTCATGATCTCGCGGTCCGTGAGTTCGAGCCCCGCGTCGGGCTCTGTGCTGACAGCACGGAGCCTGAAGCCTGCTTCAGATTCTGTGTCTCCCTCTCTCTCTGCCCCTCCCCTGTTCATGCTCTGTCTCTATCAAAAATAAATAATAAAATGTAAAAAAAAATTGTTTTTAATGTATTTACTTATTTTTTTTTTTAGATCTAAAACTGTTGAGAGTAGTCTATCCCTTGTACACTGTTTAAGTTAGCAAGTAACCAATTTCTCGTGGTCTTTAAAGGTTGCTCTAAATTATGTGAACTAAGTATCCCAAAATCATTTCCGCTTGGAGGGGTGAACAAATTAAATCCATAATATTAGAGGGCGAGAGACAGCCATCATTTATAACTTTGAATCTAGTCAAGTCACTGGATTAGAACTTTGGGCTCTTACTCTCTCTGGTCTTATTTTGTGTCTTAGTCTTGGGTCCCCAAAAGCTGACCCCAAGCAAGTAGCTGATCTGGGAGGTGATCTCAGGGAATGCTGGTTGAGGAGGGGAGAAGGGAAGGGAAGACCCTAGCACAGGGTGAGTTCAATGAGCCGGTTAAACATCTGTGCCCTTCCAGGAGGCTGGGAGAGCTGCCTCCGCATTTTCCTTCCTTCCAGAGCAAGTTGGGGGGGGCGGATTTATGCGTCAAGTTTATTGATGGGGGAGTGGCTCCAGAACACTGACTGGAGGACATGCCCAGCCCAGCCCAGCCCGGATAAGGGTCATTGCAGAACGTCCCAGGTACGGCCTTAGGCAGGTAGCTGAGTGCTGAGGGACGATGGGTGGGGCACCCACAGGGCACCCTCAGTGACTGATGCAACACTTTCTGCCTTAGCTCCCTTGTGGATTTGTATTCTGTTCAATAACCAAACTGTATATCCTCCTGGATCTGTACTTACATTGCACTAAAGATACACGGTATTTAGAGCAAGTGAGCACATAGCATTAATAAGGGATCCCAAACCAAATCAGAATATTGAAAGAGTTCTTAATGTTTTTTTTATTTAATTTTTTTTTTTACATTTATTTATTTTTGAGAGACACAGAGAGACCGTGAGCAGGGAAGGGGCAGAGAGAGAGGGAGACACAGAATCCGAAGCAGGCTCCAGGCTCTGAGCCATCAGCACAGAGCCCCACGCGGGGCCCAAACCCACCAACCGTGAGATCGTGACCTGAGCCGAAGTCGGAAACTTAACTGACTGAGCCACCCAGGCGCCCCTTTGTTTTATTTAAATAAGCATATTCTTACTTGTTGACTGCAGTAGAAATACTTTTCAGTCAAGGTGTTGGACGTTTATTCTAAATGTACCTAACTTGATAAGCTGCATTTAGAAAGTTCCGCCAAACAGGCTACCTAAAGCAGTTACATCTTTTTTTAAAAATCCCCGTAAAATTACAATCTTGGCTCTGTTCTTTGAGAGTAATCCGATTTAGTTACATTCACCGGGTTTAACGTTCTTTGGTGAACTAAGATGTATATGACAAGGCTAATTCTTGACCAAACTGAAGGCAATTTTCACCACCTCTGACTTGTCGGGTGCCTTTTTTATTGAAGGGAAAGCTGATCTGCACAAAAGTGGTCACTGAGAAATGAGTTTTGATCAGTCCGACACTTCTTTACTATTTTAAGAACGCACCACAGGTCCAAATGAACAACATACACCATCTGCTCGATCTGATAGTGAACGCAAAGCCGGAGTCTGGCTATTTTGCTCAGCGTTGCCGCCGGCCCCTCGGTGACCTGACTCACAAGGAAAGGAGGGAGCCCTGTTGTCTGCTGAAGTTGCGTCATCACACAATTTCTGTTTAGGTGCAGTTTCAGGAAACCACATCTTGGGCACTTGGGTGGCTCCGTCGGTTAAGCGTCCCACTTCGGCTCAGGTCATGACCTTGCTACACGGTCTATATACCTGGAAAGGTAGTAATTCAGCCACCGAGCCTGTAGTGTATATGTCCCCAGGGCCAGGCATCTCCCAGCCCCAGAAGAGCCTGGGCCTACCAGGACAGATGCGAATAAAAGTCTAAGACGGGATGCACCACGTGATGGAAACACGTAAGAGGAAGAGCCGTGAGTGTGCTGAGAACACCTCCCGAGGGTATGATGCTGGCAGAATAATCAGAGAGACTGCTGTGCGTGTGGGCTCACGTGCGTGCGTCCGGGTGTGATTTGGAGGGAAAGTGCCGTTCTGGCTATCGCCAACACCTTCTGGTTCTGCGTCCTAGATATTGACGAATGTGCCTCTGGGAAAGCTGTCTGCCCTTACAATCGAAGATGCGTGAACACATTTGGAAGCTACTACTGCAAATGTCACGTTGGTTTTGAACTGAAATATGTCCGTGGCCGCTATGACTGTGTAGGTAAGAGCGGGTCGCACCGTTTCCCTTTTTGTTCCCCCCCCCCCCAAACCTGTAGCCGTCGTCTATGGATATTTTGAGGTCGATTCCGTCTATTAGTTGAACAGTCTATTGTACTGACCAGTTTAACAATACAGAAGAAGTCACATTCTTTTGTTTCTGGCTTTTAGGAAAAGTCTGATGAGATGAATTAGAAGAAGCCAGGTCAGTCAAGGTCAAAAGTAAGGGACCTCAGCGGGTATCGTTTGTTCTGGGGGCAAATATCTTAAGATGGTTTTTGTGCGTTTTTTAAAAATTTGGCTGGTTTTCTTTCTAATTTTTGACTTTCCAGCTACATACCTAAAAATGGAAACAATATAGCACAAGAGGAAGCCTAAAAAGGCCTGTTTGAGCTTGATCTCCGTGATCTGTTCATAACAGTTCCCTCTGGGGGTGGCAGTAGACAAAGGTGCAAAGAAGATGAAGGCCCCTTTCATGGTTCAGGCTCCAAATGGCCTAAGATGTTCCCTTTCCAGGTCACCGAAGCCACTCTCTGATAAGATTCTGGTCTCAGTTGGCTATTGGCCTGATCTGTGTGAAAGAAGATATTTGGGCCCTTAGTGAAGGGATTCCGAGTCCGAACGAGCAAGTAAAGTACGGTGTTTGGGGACCTTGGGTGCATCCGCACTGCCCTTGATGTAATGGGGGACGGGGCCCGCCCTTCGGTGAAGGGAGATCCGGGCTCCCTGTAGATGCCTATTCGTGTAACATGTGGAGCCAACGTGTGCGCGACAGGAAAGCTCACAGTTGGGGGAAAGTGGGATTTCTTTCAACCCCACATGCGGAGCTTCCCAGGTTGTGTCCTGTGTGACCGCACCGTGGCCACCGTTGGTTCCAGCATTTTGAACCGTCTTAGGAAGACTCCCCAGCTCTTTACTCAGATCTTTTCAAACACAAAGGCCATTCTTCACCGGCTCGTCACAGCCATGTTGCTCGTGGGCTTGGACCCCATGTCCCGCCGCAGACCCATCCAGCTGTGTAACCCAGTGATGCTGTGTCCCTGAGAAGTAGCCCGTTCCTGGATCCCTAGCCGGTTCCACTGGACAGGGTGGGAATTCCCATGGAGAGCTTCCAGAAGAAACCCATCTTGTGATTTTAAGGGATTAAGATTGGCATCTGGGCTCCTTTGGTGACTGACTTAAAAACAATGGGCTATTTTGTGTGCATAGGTCTCCCAAAGGGCGGATAGCAAGTCAGATGCAGAAGAGAGCTAATGAACTTCTCACTTGGGTGGGATTCGGCCAACTTTCCTGGTCTCGGTCCAGCAGACGAGCTCCGACCAGCCCAGCCCTGCTCCTGACAGCCTTGGAACAAAATGCCTAGGAGTGTAGATGATGTCAGTGGTTCATAACCCCCCTTCTCCTTTGTTGGTTAGGAGTTCCGAGCCCTTGGGGCGCCTGGGTGGCTCAGTCGGTTGAGCCTCCGACTTTGGCCCAGGTCACGATCTCACGTTCGTGAGTTCAAGCCCCGCGTCGGGCTCTGTGCTGACGGTGCAGAGCCTGGAGCCTGTTTCAGATTCTGTGTCTCCCTCTCTCTCTCTGACCCTCCCGCATTCATGCTCTGTCTCTCTCTGTCTCAAAAATAAATAAACGTTAAAAAAAAATTTAAAAAAAAAAAAAAAGGAGTTCCGAGCCCTTCCACACGTAGAATTTATTTTTTGATGCCGTTATTTAGTTTGGAATTAGACAGATGAAAACGTGCAGAAAAAGACGTAAACATCTTCCAGCTTTCAGTAGCTGTGATAAGCAGTCGAGGTTGCTGGGGGTGCGGGGGGCTGCGGGGGGCCCCCCAGTTCCCTGCGTACCGGCGTCGGGCAGAAGCCAGGCATTGGGAGATTTGACGGCGTCCCGGTTCTCAGGCCCCACGTGGTTTGTTGGCAGGTGTTGAGGGGTCGGCCCTGGAGTTGGTCAAGTGTAAGGGATAGTCGGGCTTTTAGCAAAGCCCGGCAGCCGCAGAGTTGTTCACGGGAACGTTCACATTTTTTAGATATAAACGAATGTGCTGGGAATACCCATCCGTGCAGCCTCTATGCCAACTGCCTCAATACCCAAGGATCCTTCAAGTGTAAATGCAAGCAGGGATACAGAGGCAATGGCCTTCAGTGTTCCGGTAAGTAGGATTTGCTCGTGGCGTCTTAGCTATTCTCAGTAAAGCATTCTCTCCTTCTCTTCTTTCTCCCTTCATCTCTGTCTCTCTCTCTCTCTCTCTGCACGTATGATAACGTGTGCATGCAATATTTGGAAACTCTAACTCAGCCTTGACTTCTCTGCTAACTGGACCACATCTTCACTACTCACTGAAGTCGTAGCCACTAAAGCTTACAGAGCAGCAAAGGTCCTGGATTTCTGTCTGGTCACAACGCACTCTGAACGACCGAAAAGAAGATTTAAGGACAAATGGCGCTGGGCCCATGTTATCTGCCGAGAGAGGGCAGGTTATGGCACGGTAGGAAGCAATCCTCACACGTCAGGGGCTTAGAACCACAAGCTTGTTGACCACAGGAATCAGAACTTCTTCCAGAATACACCACCAAAAGCAAGTCGGACAAAGCTGACGGCACGTTATCGGTCATCCTCAAACCTAGATTCACACGTTTAGCAACGAGTCCCATTGTTCTTGCTGGTGAATTCCTTACTGCGTAGGTGGTAACATCTCCAATTGACAAACCACACGTAGAACCATGAAATGTGACACTCACTGCTCTCGGCGGTGTATTCTCTCCGACGTTTCCTCTCCATGTGGTCCCTCAGGGAGCCACGCTGATAGAGTCCCCAGCGTCCTGTGATACCACAATACCGATTGGAGCCCTTAGGGTTTGTCAAGACAGGGAAAGAAGCATGGACAATCGCACACCAGCTCTTCGTTCATTCAACTTGGGAGTAGGGGCAAGATATACATTGTCTTGCTGTGTGTCTGGCAAACTAGAAATGACCATAAGAACCTGGAACGTCTACCAAGACAGGCCGGTGGTGATTACATTGCAGTCACCGTCCTGGCGAAAGTGTCTCATAATGCTTGAGGTCCCTTAGGTTTATCCCTCGGGTCTTGTCCCTTTTATTTCTCTATTTTTAAAAAAAAATTCTTTTTCATGTTTATTTATTTTTGAGAGAGAGACACAGAGTGCCAGTGGGGAGGGGCAGAGAGGGAGGGAGACACAGAATCCGAAGCAGGCTCCAGGCTCCGAGCTGTCGGCACAGAACTTGACGTGGGGCTTGAACCTATGTGCTGTGAGATCGTGACCCAAGCTGAAGTCGGACACCCGACCGTCAAGCCACCCGGGCACCCCTGGTCTGGTCCATTTTAGCACTGGCCCATCATGTGCCTCAATCTGTTCACTGCCCTGACTCCACTGTCCTGTATACCCCTTAGCATGGTTCTCACGTCTTCCAACACGTACGGCTTCAAGTTCTGCCTTGACCTGTCCCGTGTCCTTATATGGCCGGTGCTCCTGGTGACACAGCGGAGTGGCCACTCCGTGGTGGCCAAAAGCAAAGTGTCCGCACCGTGATAGACACTGAGCCCCACAGCCATAAAAGTTCACAGTACCCCGGTGGGCCGTGGTTGAGTGCCGCTGGACGAGAGTGTGTGCCAAAGAATATGGTCAAGGAGGATGAGTCTAGAAATCAAATTCTCTGCAGAACCGCCAGAAGAACTGGGCAGCATTTCGTCTGGAACAAAGAGTATGGAAAAGTATACGTGGTGCCCATAGGTATTTAAGGAATGTGAAATAAAAGTGACTTCCTAAAGCGGACTGGGAGCGCCGGGTGGAGGCCATGTTCTGTCTCCCAGATGATGGCCAGGTGTCTGGGAGTGGAGCCGGGAGCCCTGCCCAGCGCGTGTTCCGCCACTCAGGCTTCCAGGCCCGGCTCTCCGAGGGATTCCTGCACGGGGCTGGAGGTGGGATTACACAGGTCTCCAACCACACAGTGCTCGGGTCTCGATCCCGTGCACATGTGCTCGTGATCTCCTTCTGGAACTTTCTCAAAGACAGAGAGAGAGAGAGATCGACGGCCCGTGTAGGACGTGCACGGGTGGATCGGGAGGAGGGATGCTATACCCTGGAGAGGCCCCCAGAGAAGAAGTGGAGTAGATCAGCTTTTTGTGTTGCATCGTGGTCAAGGGCTCCTCCGTGCCACCAAATCTGAACGCTTGTCTTCCAGCCTCACCTGTTGTGGGCCATTTGGTGTAATGGTCAACAGCTGAGGTTCAGGACCTAGGAAAGCCTGCATCTCACTCCGAGCTCTGCCCCATACTGGCTGTGACCTTCGATAGATTTTTTTCAACCTCTCCAAACTCCATTTCCTCCTGTCCAGCTTGTGACCAGCTAGGCCCCAGTCCCTTGTTGCTCCCTGATTTCAACACGGCGGGGTGGACAGTTCCACGCAGATCTTCAGCCCCAGGGCGGTGGGCTCTCTGCCTGTGGCCGCGCGTCTTCTCTAGAGTGCCACTCAGCCCCTTTGTAAGGACAGCCCTCAACCAGTGGGGGCCAGGAGTCTGGATAAATACCCCTAAATTGTCGCAGGATGGGACAGTTCTGAGGTGTGTTCCACATTGTTTTCCTCCTTCCCCTCACTTCTGCCTCCAGGGATCACCTCTCAAATAAACCCCCTGCCCCCAAATCCTTGTTTCAGGGCTGGCTCGGTCAGTAGAGCACGTGACCCTTGATCTCAGGGTCATGATTTCAAGCCCCACGTGGGGTATGGCGCCTACTTAAAAAAATATATATTAAAATATCAAGCAGTAGGGCCTCCTGTGGGTTGATTCTGGAAGCATTCATTTACCGTACTTCACTCCATTTTTCATGAGTGACCTAATTGTCAGCCAATGTGAAACTTCCCACCTGTTGTTATTGTAGTGATCCCTGAAAATTCTGTGAAGGAAGTCCTCACGGCCCCTGGTACCATCAAAGACAGAATCAAGAAGTTGCTGGCTCACAAAAACAGCATGAAAAAGAAGATAAAAATCAAAAATGTCATCACAGAACCTTCTGGAACTCCTGCCCCTGAGGTTAACCTGCAGTCCCTCAACTCTGAAGAGAGTGTTTCCAGAGGTAGGAACTCTGATGGAGGAAAAAACCGAAATGAAGAGAGAAAGAAAGAGGGGCTCGAGGAAAAGAAGAGAAAGGAGAAAACCCTGAAGAACCACGTGGAGCGGGAGCAAAGCTTTCGAGGAGATGTGTTTTGTGAGTAACACTTTGGTTATTTTACACATTTTATCAAAAGCGAATGGTGATTTCTCCTGGCAGGGAAAGAAGGAAACACGGCTTCGTGCCTGCCGTAACACTGAGGTTCGGTACTGATTCCAAAGAAGCAGGGTTCTCTGTAAGTTCTGGAAATGAACATCCCCTGCAGATCCCAAATCGTATTTGCTGCTGTGGGAAGCAAGGAGGTTAAGTCCTTTCCCCTTCCCTGGGGGGCTTCCTGTTTGATGCAGACCTTCTTTCCGCTCCCAGCCAAGTAAGCACGCTTGCCCTGGCTGTCCATGCTGCACACCCCCAGACCAGAGAGACCTTGGATCCAGCTGGATCTGCCAAGCTCTGCCTTTTTACTTCTCGAAGGCACTTTCGACCTGCCCGCTCGATGCAAGGGGAATTTCGCAGCTGTGAGGTTACAGGTTAAAAAGCCAGAATGACAATTGTAGAGGGGAACATTCTAGAGAGGAGCTTAAATTTTCTCCCTGAACTGGATAACTGCCCTTTTCACCCATTGCTGTGCAGAGCCCACAACTAAGTCTCAGCCCCTCCAGGACAGTGTCCATATTAACCCCCTCTCCCCCACATCCCCAGGCGGAAACTTGGTGTTTCATTTTCACCAGGCATTTGTTACTGCCCCTATTTTTTTTTTTTTTTTTTTTTTTTTTGGCCTTGTCTGCCCTTGGCTCCATGGCTGTTGGATTTAACCAAATGGAAAGCAGACGCAGGCCCACTTATCCAAGAACTAGCATAACGATGGCATTGTCTCCTCGGAGAGAGAGCGAAAATCTCAAGAGTGTATTTCCAAACCCGGGTGAGAAGAGGCACGTTACTAGTGTAGATGCTTAGGTCATCTTTGGAAAACGATGTTTTAGACTCAGAAACTGGAACCAGTGTGAATGCTTTGGGAATGTTCAGGAAAGTCTGCTCTAACATAGTCTGTACTCAGAATAACAGGATAAACCTCTGCTCGGTCGTTCGCTCACACCTCCTTAGCATGCGAGGGTTCAGGGCTTTTCTTAACTGACCAAGTGTTCTTAATTAGCCCCGAAGGTGAACGCAGCGGGTGAATTGGGTCTGGTTCTGGTCCAGAGAAAAGCTGTCACATCCAGGCTGGAACACAAAGGTAACTGATACCTTCATTTATGAATCACTGCTTCATTCCTAAGCCCCCGAGGGAAAAATCGTTACATCTGGACACAGTGCCAGTAGGAAGAGTAGGTCCTTACGGGGTCAGTACCAATGACGACAGTATAGGAAGGCTGTCTTCCCTCCACCACGCCCGCCTGACACCGAGAATGACACATGGTATATATGTGAAGATAGATGAAAATGACCCCTTTGCTTCAACTTCAACACCCGAGGGCCCACAGCCTGAAAATGACCATGCACTGAATTCCGGACGATAGTGCTGCGTCATAGACAACCCCAGACCTTCGGTCGCCTACAGCCACTGTTTATTTTTGCTTATGAGTCCGTCAACCGGCTGAGTGGTTCTGCTGATCCGAGCTGGTCTGGGGGGGGCTCACCCACGGGTCCGCAGTCAGCTTTGGTCCCACTCGGTGACTTGGCCGATCTTAGCTGTGCTCCAGGCCTCAGTTGGGACAACAGAGCTGTCTCAGCTCTGCTCCGTGTGGTGACTCATCCTCCAGCGGGCCAGCCAGGCTTGTTCTCGTGAAGCAGTGGCAGGGTTCCAAGAGAGAGTGGAAGCACACGGGCCTTGTGAGGGCTAGGCTCAGAGCGGCCACAGCATCACTTTCACCGTATTCCGTTGGCCAAGGCAAGTCCCAAGGCCGGCCGGGACTTGAGAGTTGGGGAAGGCGCTACAACGTCATATTGCAAAGAGGGTGGAGACAGGGAGGGGTAAAAATTGGGACCGTTCTTGTGATCAGGCTAACAGAGCCTCATCGTCAGGAATCTCGTAGGCGTGATCCCGGGTTCCTCTGAGTCCATTTAGCACTTTGACTACCTGTGACAAATTATATGTGGCATCTCTACACAGACACCAGGGGAAAGCCTATTTCTGTATTTATCCCTTTATTTGGCATAAATATTCACGCGTCGATCTTCCCTCCCCTTTGCAAACTCTCTTTTACTTACCTTTGTGCATGTCCTAAGCTTGTGCTAATTTGACCGCCTTTTGTGTTTACCCCATGAGTACATTCTCCAGTTCGGTCCCTTTGGTTTATAGGAATCTCCACCATGAAGGTAGAGCCTCTCTGGTTCAGTCCTCCAAACTTAATCTGAGAAGCTTCTACTAAAACCTCTCCAAACGCTAGTGACCCAGCTCCTACAGGCATCTTGTTTTCTTCCGTATTTCCCCTAAATGTTCTGTTTTCAATTTTATTTTATTTTTAATTTAATTTATTTATTCTGAGCAAGAGAGGCAGAGAGAAGGGGAGAGAGAATCCCAAGCAGGCTCCATGCTTTCAGCACGGGGCCCGATGCGGGGCTCGATCTCACAGACCATGAGATCATGACCTGAGCCAAAACGAGAGTTGGACGCTTAACCAGCTGAGCCACCCAGGCGCCCCTCAATGTTCTTTTTTTTTTTTTTTTTTTTAAGTTTCTCTGCATCAAACATCTTATTATCCATTTTCCTGGTTAGGAAGAAAATGTTTCGTAGCTCAGGGAATTAGCTACATTCTCCAGGTGCTTAGAACTGCTTCTGCTCGGCTCTCCACTTGCTAAGTGACATTACTAAATTGGCCCCTTTTGGATCCCCAGAATGACCAGGTCTCTTTTTTTACCTTTTCTTCCATGATCCTTAATGAAACACATAAAGTTTACTCAACTGTCAAAGGTCCTTGAGTAAGGTCCCTTGGAGCACTCAGTCTCAATTAGAAGACTCGGTGGGCTCCCCAGCTCTTCAACTTGCTATTTGTTGGAGTAAAAGCACCACTCTTGTCTAAGGTGCTGTCTTAGGCTGGATTCCCCAGAAACAGAATTTGTGTGCAAGTGGTTTACGTGGGAGGCGGTCCCAGGAAAGAATGCCTGGGGAGTGGGAGCGAGAAGGAGGCAATCAATAGTGCGTTATTAAGAACTTTTCACTGGGGGCAACTGGAGCCCAGTCCCATTGGGGAACTCAATCCCATTGGAGCTCAATCCCATTGGGGAACTCAATCCCATTGGAGCCCAATCCCATTGGGGAACTCAATCTCATTGGAGCTCAATCCCATTGGGGAACTCAGTCCCATTGGGGAACTCAATCCCATTGGAGCTCAATCCCATTGGGGAACTCAATCCCCTTGGGGAACCCAATCCCATTGGAGCTCAATCCCATTGGAGCTCAATCCCATTGGGGAACTCAATCCCATTGGAGCTCAATCCCATTGGGGAACTCAGTCCCCTTGAAGCTCAATCCCGTTAGGGAACTCTGAAAGCCAGTGTAGAACACACAGCTCAGAGTTGTCCTATTGGAGGACAAGAGAGCTGGGTATTCATGAGCACCATCTCCCATCTGACAATGATTAATGGCCGCTCCCGGGAGGGTGTTAATTCCCTGGTACTCCTGGCTTCCCATAAAAGCAGGGAAGGGCACCACTGTGGCCACTGGACCTCCATCCCAGTTGGACCCTCTGCAAGACCAGAGAGAGCCTGGATTCCAATCTGACTTCAGGTCCATGTTCAATTCCAGGGACTTATGGTCTTACCCAAAGGCAAGAAAATTGCGGTATCTGTCCACCAACACCTGTCCATCAGTGGTTGAGGGTTTTCTTGGGGAAATAGCTTCCTGGTATTCTGGTCTGCCTGGCTTGATCCGAGCATGCTCCAGCAAGAGAATACCCTCACACAGAGAAATTGAGCATTCCGCAGATTGTCCCGAAGGATCTGACAAGGTCTGCACTAGGTCGTTTGGGTAGGAGAGATTTTCTGGCCCAAATTTTACAAACTCTTGCCTATATTCTCTGTCTCACTTTGCTCACAGGGCTCTTGCCCATTACTTTTTTTTTTTTTTTTTTTTTAAGTTTTTGGTTTTGCTTCTCCTTTATTTAAGATCACAACAGAATTTGGCCAGAAGGACTCCACAGGTTTAAATTGAAGCAGTATCTGGTTTGACACTGTCCTTAAGGCCATTTCAGCGGCCGTGATCTGTACTCCATGCAGCTGTTATGATTTTGTTAAATTAATATTTGTCAGGCAGAGCTCCCCGGGTGCCAGATGGCTCAACAAAAGACCACAAGAGAAATTGAGATAGAGAAGTTTATTACTCGCAGGTCCTGTAGGAGCATGGCACGCCTCAAGGGCCACACAGGGAAGTTGAGGCAGGGTGCTTAGAGAGAGAGGCGGGACCTAGAGCACAGGTCTTTATTAGTGGATTGGTCCGTTCAAACCAGAAAGATCTGGGTCTTGGTGAGTCCCAAGGGAGTCTTATCTACAAGGGCTGTTGGGAAGTCATACTAGGAACTTAATTAGCTTGTGACTCAGCAGGCTGTTCTCTAGGGCTCGCACCTGCATGAGGGGCAAAAATCAGTTTTAGGACCCCGTAGGCTGTTTGGCCAAACCAGCTGGTTGCGGATGCAGCAATACCGTGGAGTAGCTTAGCGCGATGCTCAACAGCTGAAAATACGGCATTTCCTTCCAAAGCTCCAAATGTCAGACGTGCTTCTAATACTCTTTGTGATTATACAATGTACCCTTTTTCTTAGCAGATTTAAATATCTCAGTTGACTGCAGCTTTGAGCACGGGGTCTGTGACTGGAAACAGGATATAGAAGATGACTTTGACTGGAATCCTGCTGATCGAGATAATGGTATTTGGATTTTACTGTTTCGTGTTCTCTGCTGTGTGCTCTGTCCTCCGTACAGGTAAAGAAGGCTCTCCAGTGACGGAGGGTTATTATTCCTATCTCTCGTGAGGTCAGCGTTTGTCACCTTTGGAAACTTCTAGACCTTCCGAAGTCTGCCCTGATGAATGGCTCCGTTGGTTCAGTATCTGTGTCCCGCCTTATCCCTCTTACCCCCACCCACCCACATACAGGATGTTCTAGCAAAACTTTTCCATAGTCACTCCTGCTGCCGAGAGACAGATGTTAGAACTCGTGAACATTTTTGACTTATAAAGAAAAAAAACCCTATTTTTTAAGTAATCTCTGTGCCCGACGTAGTGCTCAAACTCATGACCCCAAGCTCAAGAGCCACATGCTCTACCAAGTGAGGCAGCCAGGGCCCAAGAATTCATGTACATTTTAAGAGTATTGGGGGAAGGGTAGAAGGAAGCTGTTCTTTTCCCCAGTTTGGCAGCTCATGGTGCTCTGTAGTTTTTGTTTTGCTTTTTGTGGGGAAATAAATCTGGAAAGGAAATATGACCTCTGCCTAAACCTGAAGTTTTAGTAAAGCCACCCCTCAAAGTAGCAACACCATGATGAGCATCGGGTCAGCAACCTGAACTTCTGGACTGAATGTTCCCCTCTGTCGCTTGCAGATTCCTTTCTGGCCGCTCACACTGGGATTTTTCTCGACTTCAGCTCTGAGCTGTGGAATTCGAGCACTTTCCACTTCTTGCTTAAACACTATTGACGGGCCCTAGCTTTCCCCTTGGGTAGAGCATTTTGGCTGACACAACCCACTTGGAGCATAAATCGAGGCCCTGTCTCCTGAGGCTGACAGGTAGAGGTGTAGGTAGAGACATCTCTGGGGACTCGACTTTCTTACCAATCCATTTATTTATTTGGGAATCTACAAGTTCAGCCCTCAGTTACAAGATCCTTCTCCTGGATCCTTCCTCTAGACTAGTTCCTCCCTTAGACCTTGCCTTTCAAGCCTTCACACGCAACCAGGAAACCTGGATATCCCCCAACAAAAATTCCTTGCAAAACTTGAGGTTAGGGTAGAGGGGGTACATCTCACGCGGCAAGTTGTGTGAGTGGAACTATCGCCGAAGATTCAAGGCAGGTTTAACCAGTCCCAAGACCATATATCTTGGGAGAGCCTGTCTGGTCAATAGCTAACTTGCATTTCTCCTTTCTTCCATCATGACATCTCCAAGTTTCTATCCGCCAGAGCCACATCATACAGGGAGCCCGTAGGTTATTCCAGAATCTTGACAACTCACACAGTCAGCAGGGTCTTCATGTGGAGTTTTCCAGCAATGGAAAGTCCCCTGTTGACAAACGCGATTCACAAATGGCCTCAGGCTTCCCAGCCTTTGTGTCACTCAAATCGTACGTTCTTCCCCCCTGCGCCCCGTTCGGATCTCTAGGTGGGCTCGTCTTTCCCTGAGGAAACGTGGGATGAATCAGCATTTCTAGAAGGATAAAATCTCAAGGACAAATCAAAATGGGCTTTAGGTGAGAGAGTAGGGAAATCTGCCCCGGTGGGTCACAGAAGAGAGGGTGTCACTGGTGGAGTGGCAGTGGCTAAAGTGTAGGATGCCTACGTTTCAGATTAGCAGGAGAATACTTTTTAGTACATCTCACACAGGTTGTTTTTGTTTTTGTTTTTTAACATTTATTTATTTTTGAGACAGAGTATGAACAGGGGAGGGTCAGAGAGAGGGAGACACAGAATCTGAAACAGGCTCCAGGCTCTGAGCTGTCAGCACAGAGCCCGACGTGGGGCTCGAACCCACGGACCGTGAGATCATGACCTGAGCCGAAGTCGGCCGCTCAACTGACTGAGCCACCCAGGCGCCCCTCAGACAGGTTGTTTATCTGAAATTCAAGCTCTCCTGAGCATCCTGTATCTTTATTTGCTGAATCAGGCAACCTGAGCAGCTGGGGAAAAGACCAGACAGTCCCTGAGTCCAGTGAAAACTAAGGCAAGGTCAACCTGGGTCCTTCAAGTGACGCTGGGAATATACTAGCAGAAGACTCCGGGCCCCCACCCCCTACCCCCAGTGCATTCCTCCTGGCTTCCGTACGAATTCTTTCTTTTCGTCAACTTCTTTAGACCCCCATTCCCTGAGAGTTTTTTGCCCAGGTTCTTCAAAGCCACAAGCAGAGGACTGAAGATAAGCTATACTTAGGACATGGATCTTAGAAATAGAAGGAGGTGTGTTCCATTCCTCAATCGGAACTCAGACTGATACGTTACAGGCAGTAGTTGAGCTCCATGAAACCATTAGGACAAATTCATGTATGTTGTGGATTAAATACCCCCCTACCTAAGGAGCTGGCCGTCATACGTCTCATTGACTCTGTGGGAAAATGCAGTCCAAGGTTCAAACAACCAAGGTGGAAAGTTCTGGAACACGAGTTCTCCATCAGCTGCCAAAAGACTATTTCATTAGCTTCTCACCCCGTCTCTGCTTACCACCGCGCTTTGTGTGTGTGGACAGATCCCTCCGTTTGTCTAGCCTTCGCTTTCCCTTTCCGTACCACAAAGGATTTCAGCTCTGTGATCCCTAAAATCCATTTTAGCATGAAATTGTTTTTCCTGTGTTGGAAATGAGAGAGACTTCAGCTTTCCCTACAGGAGACTATCATTCATTTTTTTTTTTTTTCATTTTGTTTTTTATAAAAAATGGTTTTTTGTTTTTTTAATGTTTATTTCTTTTTGAGAGAGCGAGAGAGACAGAGCAGGAGCAGGGGAGGAGCAGAGAGAGAGAGAGGGAGACACAGAATCTGAAGCAGGCTCCCGGCTCCGAGCTGTCAGCACAGAGCCCGAGGCGGGGCTCGAACCCACGCACCGCGAGATCGTGACTTGAGCCGGAGTCAGACGCTTAACTAACTGAGCCACTCAGGCGCCCCCTATGTGTTTTTTTAAGATTTTGAATCCGGTTATCATTCATCTTCTGTGCTATTCTATACCCCGTAGCCAGACCCTTTACAACGGCCTCATTAACTGCGCATTTTTCTTCTCTTGAAGCGGTTGGCTACTATATGGCGGTTCCGGCCCTGGCAGGCCGCAAGAAGGACATCGGCCGCCTGAAACTCCTGCTCCCGGACCTGCAGCCCCAGAGCAACTTCTGCGTGCTCTTTGATTACCGGCTGGCCGGAGACAAAGTCGGGAAACTTCGAGTGTTTGTGAAAAGCAGTAACAACGCCCTGGCATGGGAGGAGACCAGGAGCAAGGACGAAAGGTGGAAGACGGGGAAAATCCAGTTGGGGCAAGGGATCAGCGCTCCCAAAAGTGTAAGTGGAAAACCAGTGTCACGTGGGATACTGACATTCTCTTGCAGTGACTCAACAAACAGAGGGGCGGTGGGGCCCTAAAGACGAGCGAGACTTTTTCCCTATGCTTCGAGAGTTTATGTTCTGGAGCAAAATAGGCCAGGCGGCTAGGCAGCACAGCTCGCGATAACACCCGTCAGGTGCGTGCACCGCACGTGTCATGGAAATGACACACGTTCGTGTGTCCGGCTCCTCACCAGCGTCCTCCCAAACCAGACTCTAATTTTACATGTATAACTTAATATGTAAAAGAATGTCTTGCTCATTCATTCTGTGCCCAGCACTGATCACGATGAGTGGAAGCTGCAGGGTCAGTTTTTTTAAGTGTTTGTTTCTTATTTTTATTTTACTTATTTTTTATTTTTATTTTACTTATTTTTTATTTTTATTTTTTATTTTATTTTACTTGAGAGAGAGAGAGAGACAGAGTGTGAGCGGGGCAGGGGCAGAGAGAGGGGGAGACACAGAATCCGAAGCAGGCTCCGGGCCGTGAGCTGTCAGCACAGAGCCCGGCGCGGGGCTTGAACCCACAAACCGGGAGATCGTGACCTGAGACGAAGTCGGACGCTTCACCGACGGAGCCACCCAGGCGCCCCAAGCGTCTGACTCTTGATTTCGTCTCAGGTCATGATCTTATGGTTCACGGGTTCGAGCCCTGCGTCAGGCTCCATGCTGACGGTGCCGAGCCTGCTTGGGATTCTCTCTCTCCCCCTGCCTCTCTCTCTCTTTTTGTTTCCCTCGTGCGCACGCTCTTTCTCAAAATAAATAAACAAAACTTCAAAAGAGCTGACCTATTTACAATTACACCAAAAATAACAAAATGCCTAGAAATAAGCTTAGCCAAGGAGGTGAAAGGCCTGTACTCTGAAAACTATAATTCATTGAGAAAAGAAAGTGGAAGATGACACAAACAGATGGAAAGATATTCCACGCTCATGGACGGGGAGAACAAATACTGTTAAAATGTCCCTCCTGCCCAAAGCAATCCACAGGTTTAATGCACTCCTCACCAGGATACCAATACCATTTTTCACAAAACTAGAACATATCATCTTAGAATTTGTATGTAGAAATTTGAGGTCTTTGTACAAAAGACCTCAAATAGACCAAGTGATCTTGAAAACGAGGAACAAAGCTGGAGGTATTATAATCCCAGGGCTCAAGATATACTACTGCTGTCACATATCAACACAGGATGATAGTGGCACAAATAGACACATAGATCAACGGAACAGAATAGAGAGCCCAGAAATAAGCCCACACTTACGTGGTCAATTCATCTATGACAAAGGAGACAAGAATATACAATGGAGAAAAGATAGTCTCTTAATGGTGTTGGGGGAAACTGGACAGCTGTATGCAAAAGAATTAAACTGGACCAGGGCACCTGGGTGGCTCAGTCGGTTAAGCATCTAACTCTTGGTTTCAGCTCATGGTTTGTGAGATCGAGCCCTGTGTCAGGCTCTGCCCTGACCACACAGAACCTGCTTAGGATTCTCTCTCTCCCTCTTTCTCTCTGCCTCTCTCTCTCTCTCTCTCTCTTTCTGTCTCTCTCAAAGTAAATAAATAAACTAAAAAAAAAAAAAAGAATTGGGGCCCCTGGGTGGCTCAGTCGGTCAAGTGTCCGACTTTGGCTCAGGTCATGATCTCGCAGTTTGTGGGTTCAAGCCCCATGTCGGGCTCTGTGCCAACAGCTCGGAGCCTGGAGCCTGCTTCAAATTCTGTGTCTCCCTCTCTCTCTGCCCCTTCCCTGCTCATACTCTGTCTCTCTCTGTCTCTCAAAAATAAATAAATGTTAAAAAAAATCTTTATTAAAAAAAAAAAAGAATTCAACTGGATCACTTTCTTACACCATACACAAAAATAAACTCAGAGTGATCTAAAAACCCAAATGTGAGACCTGAAACTAAAAAGTCCTAGAAAAGAGCACAAGCAGTAATTTCTCTGACATCGGCCATAGCGACATTTTTCTAGATACGTCTCCTAAGGCAAAGGAAACAAAAGCAAATATATACTATTGGGACTACATTAAGATAAAAAGTTTCTGCACAGCAAAGGAAATAATAATCAACAAAAAAGTAAAAGACAACCTACTAGATGGGAGAAGATGTTTGCAGACGACATCCAGTAAAGTGTTAGTACCCAAAATATATAACGAACTTCTAAAACTCCACACCCAAAAAATCCCCAAATAATCCAATTAAAAAATGGGTAAAAGACGTGAAAAGACATTTCTCCAAAGAAAACCTACAGATGGCCAACGGACACATGAAAAGATGTTCAGCATCACCCATCAGGGAAATGCAAGTCAAAACCACAATGAGACACCGCCCCACACCCGTCACAATGGCTAAAATCAAAAAGTATTTGTGAGGATGCAGAGAGAAAGGAACCTTTGTGCCGTGTTGGTGGGAAGGCAAACTGGTGGCAGCCAGTGTGGAAAACGGTGTGGAGATTCCTGAAACAGTTGAAAACAGAGTTCCCATATATGATCCAGTAATTTCACACCCGGGTATTTACCCGAAGAAAACAAAAAAATACTAATTTGGAAAGATATATGCAGCCTCGGTTTATTGCAGGATTACTTATGACAGCCAAGATCTGTTTTAAAAAGTTGTGGTAACGGGCAAAAAAGAAAAACTATCAGTCAGCTGTCATTTATTTTCATAATATTTCTTTGTAAATATTGTTGGACGAATGAATATAAAATAGTGACTGTCTGTCTTTCATTTTGTTCAGTGAGTCGCTCCTGTCAGTTTTTGTCCAATTTAGAGACAAATTTTTTTAGTATTTCTACAACATAAGGAAGTTTGCTTCTCTTTCGATTATTAATAGATGATAGATATTTAATTTGATCTACTTTATCATAGGTGAAAATGATTATAGCCTATTAGCAAACATTTTTCAACATTTGAAAACAACGACATTCCCAATAATTTCCAATATTAAAGTCAATGTTTTCGGAAAAATAACCATACTACTACACACTCCCAAAATCTGAATATATCAAAATAATTCTCTTTCAACTGTTCAGTTTTACATTAGGTGTTCACAGGGAATGTTAAATTTCTTCTAGCCTGGTTTTGGAAAAGAAAACCACATGATTTTTTTATTTTTGCTTTTTATTTTCTTTAAATTTTTTTTTTTAACGTTTATTTATTTCTGAGACAGAGAGAGACAGAGCGTGAACAGGGGGGAGGGGCAGAGAGAGAGGGAGACACAGAATCCGAAACAGGCTCCAGGCTCTGAGCTGTCAGCACAGAGCCTGACGCAGGGCTCGAACTCACAGACTGTGAGATCATGACCTGAGCCGAAGTCGGACACTTAACTGACTGAGCCACCCAGGCGCCCCTCTTTTTATTTTCTTTAAATGGGAATTCCAAAATTTCCTCTTCAACCATACCCTTCTCCGCTTTTCAGGGCTGTCCAGATTCTTTTAGGTGGTGCAGTAACCCAGTTTTCTCTGACTATAACCCGCTCAGTGTAGATACTGGCATCTGGAAAATACATTACTATGCATGCAATGTCAAAGCCTGTTCCTATGCAATAGGGCTGATGAGTTCAGTCCTTTTATTGTTAAGTAATCTCTGTGCCCAAGGTGGGGCTCGAACTCACAACCCAAGATCAGACGTCTCATGCTCGACCGACTACGTCAGCCAGGCTCCCGAGTTCAAGCCTCTTTAATAGCTATTAAATAGTTTGAGTATATCTTTGACTTGGAATTTGAAAGTAATTATTTTTATATCTTCTCCGTTATTAGATCATTTTTGAAGCAGAACGTGGCAGGGGAAAAGCCGGAGAAATTGCAGTGGATGGCGTCTTTCTGGTTTCAGGCTTATGTCCAGATCGCCTTTTATCTGTGAATGGTTGAATGTGACCGTGGTCTTTTGCGTCTGTATATTCGGCTTTTTATGTCAGTTCTCTGTTTTCTGATATTACACCAGAGATTCCCCCACTTTAGAAATACAAACTGAAAAGTTGTAATGTACCAACAGAAACCTCATTGTCACACGCCTTTCTTGTATAAGACGTGCCAAGCGTTGCTTTAAGTGTAGTGCCACTGTGCTTTTAGAAGTATAAAAACAAACAACAACAACAACAAAGACTACAGGGAATTGTTTCTTTGTTTGACTTTCCTGGCACTCCTTGGAAACTGTGATGTCACAGATAGGTTTTTACCTAAGCGGCTTAGCCTGATCTTTTACAGCCAAGCTTGTACATTTAAATTCTTTGTAATGACGTTCAAATAATTACCTTGTGTCATGGTTTAAGTTTTCCTAAGGAAGAAAATGAGTTTTTGATGCTGTGTTTCATTACGTGTATAATTATTTGCTTTCCTGGAAAATGGGGGTTTTATTCATTTTCGTTGGAAATACTTTGCATTCTTAAAAATTCATAAAATTACTTCCTTTTCTGGGAGCACACGACTGCTTTATTAGGCCTCATAAGTGCAATGCACATTAGTTTCCGTTCTTGAACGTAAGGCCTCAGAGAAATCCCTAAAATGAAATCACGCAAATACCAGGATACAGAGGAAAGACCAGTGCCTTCTTTTCTGTTTCTCTTTTCTTCCAAATTCAAGAACAGCTTTGTGTGGTAATGAATCCTGAGTAAATTCCCCTGAGGATGAACGTATATTATGTTTTTAGATTCTGGGTCCAGGACAGCTCCCAAACAGAGGGTTCCCCAGATATTTGTTACCCCCTAAAGCAATGAAGGCATTGAGCTGTAGGATGAAGGAAAGAGAGAAAATGGCCTCCTTACTAATCTTTAATGTTTATAGCCTCACTCTTAAAGTTTATTTTTATTTTTAATTTTAATGTTTATTGTATTTTTGAGAGAGACAGACCATGAGCAGGGAAAGGGCAGAGAGAGAGGGAGACGCAAAATCCGAAGCAGGCTCCAGGCTCTGAGCTGTCAGCACAGAGCCCGGCATGGGGCTCGAACCCACGAACCACGAGATCGTGACCTGAGCCGAAGTCGGCGCTTAGCCAAATGAGCCACCCAGGCGCCCCAAAGTTTTTTTAAACTGAAACTTGTAGTGATCCTTTTTTCCCCCCAATTTAGTAACCTTTTCCCAACAGTGTTCTCTTTAATACAACCAACACATACAACCTTTTAAGATGGTAGAGGAAAGCGTTGTTTTCCTTTAGTGTGAAGGGATTTTGGCATATAGTCTCCAAGGGCCGTGGTTGTATCTGTTAGGATAATTGCTAGGTATGAAAACCCCCAAAATAAGTGTTTCTAGTGAGACCAGATGAAGAGGTTTCTAGCTAAGTCACATCAGCCTGCAGAACTGTGAGACATAATAAGATGGTTGTTTTAAGATGCTAAGATTTGGGGTTGTTTGTTACACAGCAAGAGCTAACGGATACAGGTGGTTTCTAATACTGTGGTAGAACTTGAAAAAGAACCCCTGTTTCTTTAATGACCAAGGAAGTTGGAGAGCATAGTTATGGCTTGGAATAAAGGAAGATAGAAGGGAGAACTTGCCGTGAAGGACCAGTGCCCCGGTGATCCAGGTTAAAGGAAGAGATTTTGAACCTGAAACGAAATAGGGAAGCCTGGGAATCATGTTCTCTACAGGTAGAGAATCATTGCCCAAGGCCGAGTTAAGTTGAATTAAATAATAGCGTTTCATGTCTCTCTAGGAGCTGTAGCAGAGACTTAAAGTTGCCTACCCAATATCCATTTTCGAATTTCGCCTTACAAGTATAAGCATATAAATATATATGTATATACAGCCTCTCTTTAAGGTGGGAGAGCCTGCTGAAGTCACTGGTGGGGCTTCGAGGAAGAGTCATTAAAGAGGGCTGTCAGTTGGAAGCCCCTCTCGCCATTCCTCTTCCGCCTCCTTCCTTCCTGCAATGTGGTCGTGAGGGCAGGAGCTCTGTGAGCTACCTTGTGATCGTGAGGTCCAGGACCGTACCTTGTGGAGGAGCGCATAGCTGGAAGATGCCTGGGTCCCTGATGACACTGTGGCATCTCTATCCCTGTCCCAAACCAGTCACGGTCCAACATTTTATTAAGTGAGAGAAAACTGAACCCTCTCTTGGCCTATCTGGGATTTCAAACAAAGCACAATCCAGACTCTGGTGACTACTCTTCCCTGACCCCTGGGGGCTACCCCTGCCATTTCCACCACAAGACCATCATCTTGGGGGACTAACTTTTTGGATCCTGAAATAGCAAAATATTGTTTTGAATTCCGGCCCACAGGCTATGGTGTCCTCTATCTCCCCGGGCTGCCTCTCCCCTTGCAGCCTTATCCAGTGAGCCCTGCTCATCGTCCTACACTGCCCACATGCAGGGTCCAGTGGAAGGTGGCACCCGGTTGATCCCCTCTTGTTCACAATCTCTCATTTCTCTGCTTCCGTGTAAAAACCACCGATCCTTAAGGGTCCAGTTAAATCGCTCTACAGCCCTCTCTGGCCTCCCTTGCCATTGCCATCAACCAACGTGGCGACATCTATGCAGATGACCCGTCCAGTGTCCCAGCCTCACCGTTCGTGGGCCTCTGTTCCACTTACCGTCATCTCCCCGGTCACTGCACCGTGGCTGCCCCGTTGGACTTGATCATCACTTCTGAACTTGAACTCCAACATCACACTCTCTAGTTTATCTGGCTTTTAATCATCCCCCCACTTACCCTTTGGACTCTTTGAAAGCCCCATTCCCTTGAGATCTTCATTTTCTGCCCCTCTCTTGGCTTCCTCGTATCTTGACTCTCCTCTCTAATAAAACATAACCTAGACCCTAAGGCGCACCATCCCTTCAAAGACCCTCTTGCCAACGCTCCCCAAGGCCCATGCTCTTGTCTCCTTCCACCTCAGCCACCACACGGAGTCCCAGTGCGCATCAACCCACAGCCTTTCGTCTGTCCCGTCACCGGGCTTGCTAAGCAGTGTTACAAAGAATGACACATTGTGCAGGCTGGTTCTTCAGCGAAACCAGGACCTTCAACCTTTCGCGGATCCTGAGCGCTGCCCGAGTGACCACCGAACGGTGCTTGCCTGCTTGCTGGCTCGGGCTGAGTAACATTCACCAGGACGTCCCACATCCTCCAGTCTCGGGGCTTCCTATTAACACATTGAAATAACAGTGGCGCCGGTCCCCATTTCTGCCTCCTCTCTGAGGCTCAATGTCCATGACTGACTAAAGCACCAAGTTGACTTTGAGAACACGGCGGGGCCTTTGCCGTACGCAGGGAGGGGTACTGAATGACACTGGGGTTTTCTGCTCTAGGGGTTGAGAAAAGCCTCCTTGTGGCCAGAAGGTTTGCCCTCCAAGGGGGTGTTGGTGGAGGGGCGAAGCCCGACGGGGGACATCTGGAGGCCCGGTCATTCTGTTTCTTGATGCTTTTTGGTTGGCCATGCTTTGTGAAAATCATTGAGCAGTACACTTACGACCTGTGCACCGGCATTTCTACGTATGGGTTCTACTTCAATAAAAACGTACCTTAGAAAATAAAAGTGTCACCCCTCTCCCGGTGAAGATGAACCCCATCTATCTGTGCCGGTTGACTTGGGACACCCGAGTGAATTCACCTCTCAACACCAGGCGGGCTATAACTGAAGTCCCAGAGGCTCGTGTATAGTCCAGCCACCGGTGCCTCTTACGTTGGGGATGTCCCCTGGCTTGCCACTCAGGATACCCGCGGACGCTGGACACCAAGCTGGTTGCTGAAGGTAAATTGTATTGGAGTTTTGAGGCGGATGAGGCCGGAGATGTGCCTGCTGCTCAGAAAGCCAGGAACCCCTCACCTCTCCCACATGTGTTGGTCCTTCTGGACGCCCGTGAAAGCTTCTCCATCCCCCTTTCCCAGTCCTGTCACTGTCCTAAAATCTTTTCCCTCGTGGGCCCAAGCTGCAGTCACACGGCTCTCCTGCTGGATAGGAGACACTTCTTGCCAGCGTTCGTTTTTCGGATCCTTCTCCGAGTTCTGGCAGCGCCCTCTCGTGGCAGCCAGGGGTGACCGTGTGTGTGTGTGTGTGTGTGTGTGTGTGTGTGTGTGGCCGCTGCGGGGGCAAACCGCAAAGAGGGCCGTCTTCAGTATCTCCTGCTGCCTCTCTGCTCCATGTCTCCCCTCCCCGGCGTCTTGCGAACCCGTGCCTCTTTCTGGGGGCCTAGAACCTTCCAGTCCGGTCACCCCTGAGATCTTGAAGAAGCCAATCTTGCAGACCTTTCATTCTTTCCCATCTCACCCCTGTGTACTTGTCCTGCCCCAGGCTGCTGGTCTCTGCCTATGCTTCGATACAAGGGACGAGGAATAAGGCAGTTTCGGCACCATCTGCTGTCAGGTAGTAGGTGGCCCTCAAGTCACACGGCTGCATTAAGGGGAGTTACGGCAAGGAGACAGGAGCGTGCAGGCGCGTGGGAAAACCAGCAATCCAACTTTGGAAATGGGCTTTAAGGCCGGAAGCAGAGCTATGGGAAAAAAGCCCTTGCTGATCAGCCTGCCCACATCACTGTCACCGCACTGGTCTCCACATTACTCAGAATTCACATTCCAGGCGCGCCTGGGTGGCTCACATCTGGCCCAATGTGTCTCCGCCTGAAGATTCAGAAGACCTGGAATAAGCATGTTATCCTTTATATTGTCGCGGGTTTTTTTTAATTTCAAGTTTATTTATTTGGGGGGGGGCGCAGAGAGAGAGGGAGAGAGAGAGAATCCCAAGCAGGCCCCACACTGTCAGCACAGAGCCCTGATGTGGGGCTCAGACCCACGTACCGTGAGATCACAACCTGAGCCGAGGTCGGAGGCTTAACCAACTGAGCCACCCAGGCGCCCCAAGAGACCTCCCTTTAAATGAAAAAACCTGAGAGCCAAAGCGAGGCGAGGCACTTCACAGTGCCGTCCAAACATCAGGATAGCGGACTGTATTCCTTCGGGCAACAAGCAACTCTGACAGAATGAAATCCCAGGTGGCGGCTCAGATTTCTTAGCAGAAATGCCACAGGCAGCTGAGCAGGCAGGCAGAGGTCTTTGCGTAGCATTAGCATCCTTTCTTCCCATTTTTTTTTTTTTGTACCTTATCTCTATTTTCCTGATTAAATGGAATTTTGAGGCGTCCCTAGTAACAAAGTAGTATAAAATGTTTCTTTGCCTCTGAATTTCCATCCTGTGATATGCACCACCAAGTGATTGAAGCCATACGCACTGGTCTTTGGTTTCCCTGCTAATCTGTTGTCACAAATCTACGGTAGAATAATTCTAGAAAAATGGGCAAAATGGACAAATGGCGTGGAGAAGAATAAGTGATATGGAAACGACCTACAGATTATGACAGGTGCAAGGGGATGTTAAATGAGACTTTTCTTGACTCAGAGTTTTGCCCAGGGCCCCAGAGCTGCGCATCGTGTGTAAGTGCCCTCTGGTTCTAAAGAGACATGGTAGGGGTGCCGGGGTGGCTCAGTCGATTAAGCGTCTGACTTCGGATCAGGTCATGATCTCACGGTTTGTGGGTTCAAGTCCCGCATCAGGCTCTGTGCTGACAGCTCAGAGCCTGGAGCCTGCTTTGGATTCTGTGTCTCCCTCTCTCTCTGCCCCTCCCTTGCTCACGCTCTGTCTCTCTCTCTCTCTCCCTCTAGAAAAATAAACATTAAAAATAATAATAATAAAATAAAGAGACACGTTAGACCATCTGTGCGGGGCTCACCGAATGGAGAGCCCAACACTACTTTCTGCCCCCCGTGGTCCGTCACCCCTCTTCAGCTTTAAGGCAAGAGTGGAAGAGAGCTGTTAGAATTCCAGAAGCTTATCTTATTTTTATTTTTCATTTTTCTTTATTTTTTAATTCTTAAAAAATTTTTAAATGTTTATTATTGACAGAGAGAGAGTGGGGGAGGGGCAGAGAGAAAGAGGGAGACAGAATCTGAAGCAGGCTCTAGGCTCTGAGCTGTCAGCACAGAGCCCGATGCAGGGCTCAAACCCACAAACCGTGAGATCATGACCTGAGCCGAAGTCAGACGCCAACTGACTGAGCCACCCAGGCACCCCCTTATCTTATCTTTAGATGGTTAGAAAGTCCAGCCTAAGCTAATATTGAAACTTCAGGCACTCATCCAATTCCAAGCTCTGGCCCTTGCTTGGCTCAAGTGTAGTCTCCAGATCCTACAAAGCCCCCCTTTTTTTGCCAAGTAAGGTTGCATTCACAGGGTTCAGGGGTTAGGAGGTAAACATATCTATCTTGGTTGGGGTGGTTGCGGGGGGGTAATAATATTCAAACCACAACACTGATCAGATTGTTTCTTTATACCTGAAAGTGACTGAAAAAGCTGTGGGATTTGCTCAAACCTCAAGCTCCAGCCCAGGAGCAGCCAAGGGGCGGGAGAGAGAGAGTGAACAGAGCTGGTTTCAAAGCAATGGTGAGAAAAAATAGATTTCTTCTTATACCCTATGGAGCCCAGCCTACTCAATAAATTAGATGTATAGGTGTCTCACTTTGTTCTTGTAATAGAAACAATCTTAGAGCGACAGCCCTTTGAAACTAAAGTCTCTAGTTTTACCATCACTTTGATTTTATTGGACCCTTGCAGGGAAAGAATGTGTACAGGTGAGAAGTGCAGGATACACCCACGGCTGCTTAATGAACGTTTACTACTTTCATATCAACTGATGTATGCTAGAGGGTGCAATAAATACTTGTATTAATTACTGCATTAAATAAATCGCACGTTTGGCCAAAGTTCTGTGAACATTTAGCTCAGCAATGCCTTGAATGGAAGCGGAAAGCGTGCGTTGCAGAGTAGTTCAACCAACGTTGCTGCTGAAAAACATCACTGGGGCTCGTTTCTTTCAATCCAGGCCCCGCTACCCCACAGTCGCCCAGGCAAATCAGCCCTCCGGCAGGGGGCGGGGGGCGCGGCTTCACAGCCGCGCGTCGCTCTGCGCAGGCGCCATTCACCTAGCACGCAGGCGCTAGGGGCAGGGGCGGTGTTCTCTAAGTCTGCGAGCTTGGATTGGTTGAGCTTTGGTGGTCCCGCCCACGTACCGGAAGCTCTGGGCGCGGAGGTGTCCGGAAGCTCTCTCTGGGCGCGGAGGTGTGCGGTAGCCGTCTCTGGGCGCGGAGGTGTCCGGAATTTCACGGTTTCTCGGTGAGCAAAGCTCTAGGTTCGCCGGGGTGTCTGCACGCCGGTGCTCAGAGAAGCCGGTGACTGCTCGGGGTGGGGGTGGGCCCTCGGTGCGTCCTGGGTCGGGTAGGCCCTATCCTGTCCTCTCCTCCCCCTCCCCCCCGAAGTCGCCGGGGTGGGCAGATCTCTCGGGGCCGCCGCCGCTTCTGTGCTGGGTGCCAGGCTGGCACACTGGGACGGCTTGCAGCCGGCTTTGCTTGTCGCCCCGCTCCACCCCCCGGACCCCGAACCCCGAACCCCGAACCCCGAACCCGGGCCACAGCGGGCCTTCGGGCTGGTCCCTTCCCCTCGCTGCACCCGTGCTAGGGATCATCCCAACGTGATAAAGGGCGCTAGCGCAGTGTTGAGTGGCTGTTCCGAAACTGCGACGCCCCTACCGAATATTTGGCGTCAGTTCTCTCCATAGAGGAAGGGGCTCCCTGTGTATGTGGAGAGGTGTATGTGGGTTATGGCTAGAAACAGAATTCTTCTCTAGATGTTAGGTCTAAAGACTTAAACAGAATTGAGTTACTGCTGATTTGTTACCTACCGGCTTTTAGAAATTTGTCTTTAATCTCCCCTCTCCCCGGGGTTTAGGCCAGAAATGTGCACATGTGGGCACCTTGCCCATGTAAATGTTAGTTAACATTTACAAGCTTTTTTATGCACGTAGTCAACAGATGTATGGGACCAACTATTGGCCGGCCCTATATAAACTCTTATCGATACGTATTCAGAAGGTAGGAGTTATAGGTGTGTATGTAGGCATTATCTATATTAGCATATGCTCTAGAACTGTGTTGTTCACTATGGTTGCCACTAGCTACATAGGATAATGAGCACTTGATATGTTCCCAGTCCTAATTGAGATGTGTGGTAGTGTAAAACAGCGAATTTGGGAGAGCTAGTATGAAAAAGAATTAAAATATCCATCATTTGTTTTTACCAATTACATGTTGAAATGGCAGTGTTTTTGGATACCCTGGTGAGGCAAAATGTTATTAATTTCATCTGTGTATTTAAAAAAAAATTTTTTTAATGTTTATTTTAGAGAGAGACGGAGTTTGAGTGGGGGAGGGGCAGAGACAGAGGGATTCACAGAATCCTAAGCAGGCTCCAGGCTGTCAGCACAGAACCCAATGTGGGGCTCCAACTCACAGACTGAGAGATCATGACCTGAGCCGAAGTCGGACACTTAACCGACTGAGCCACCCAGGTGCCCCTATTTTGTAGTTTTAATTATTTTGTGTAACCACTTTAAAAAATAGATGAGGAGCACCTGTTTATTTTTTAAAGTGGTTACTAGAGGGGCGCCTGGGTGGCTCAGTCGGTTAAGCGTCCGACTTCAGCTCAGGTCACGATCTCGCGGTCAGTGAGTTCGAGCCCCGCGTCGGGCTCTGGGCTGATGGCTCAGAGCCTGGAGCCTGCTTCCGATTCTGTGTCTCCCTCTCTCTCTGCCCCTCCCCCGTTCATGCTCTGTCTCTCTCTGTCTCAAAAATAAATAAACGTTAAAAAAAAAAAAAATTTTTTTAAAAAATAAAGTGGTTACTAGAAAATTTTAAATTCTATCTGTGGCTTGCATTATATTCCTATCGGACAGTACTGCTTTAGAAAGGGGTCAGCAAACTGTGGCCTGCAGCTAAATCCAGCCTGCCTGTCTTTGAAAAAAAAGATTTGTTGGAGCAAAGCCTTACTCATTCTTTTATGTATTGTCTGCGGCAGAGTTGAGGAGTTCATACAGAGATTGGATGGCCTGCACAGCCTCAAATATTTCCTATCTGGCCTTTTACAGAAAAAGATTTGCTGACCCCTTGCTGCAAAACAATGCCTGCTATGGTAGATACATGTCATGTGAGCTTTTTAATTAGAGTCCTGTGTTAATTGTCAGGCCTACTGTGTGACAGGCACGGGTCTAAGGACTTTATAAGGACTATGTCATTTATTTCCCGTATTAATCCTAGGATGTGGGATTTCCTTGATTTTGTAGATGAGGAAATCGAGGCACAAAATCGTCAAGAAACATGCCAGATGTGCTCAACACCCCTCCCTTCTGGAAATTGCACCCTCCTGACCCTCCTTATCCCCAAATGTTTGACACTGGGAGTCTATTCGATTAGCCCCTAGTGGGCACCGTGCTGCTGCGTTTTGTTTTTTTTCTTTTATATGACTTTTTAAACTAGAATTGAGGTGACGTTGGGTCTCGTGTGGAAGCAGCTGAGAGGCACTGGGCTTGGGGGAAGTGGGTACAAGCAAGCGGTTCCATAGAAGGGAGCGCGCAAGCAGAGAGGAGAGGGCGCAGCCTGGGTGCTCTTTTCTCCTTTAATAAAAACCCTATTTGTTGAGAAATAGTAAAGCACTGGCCAGGTGTTTTCCAGGCATTCTCCGTGAATGAAACAGACATCATTCTTTTATGGTCTTGTGGGCAAGGCAGACAATAAACCATTTTTTCAGTGCAATACACGCCATGAAAAACCACTGCCAATATTTGCAGTTTTTGAACAGGTCTCACTCATCTGTGATGGAGATGGAGATAAGCCACATGCTTGTCTCGGGGTTGTCGTGAGGCTTGAGATGACGGGAGCGCGTACGGCACGTAGAGTTGTTCAGTAACCCTACTGGGTGCCTTCTGCCGCGGAGAGGTAAGGGAGGGAATGAGTATGGGCAGTCGGGGGCATCGTGACACTTGCAACATCGCAACCGCCGTGCCCGGCAAGTGTTTTTAACACGTCCTGAGGGGGCTCGTCCAGCAAAACCCAAAACCAGAGCGGTTCTGTACATTCAGTCCAGGAACAGGACAGGAGCTGTCTTTGGGCTGATGGCAGCGGAACTGAGCCGGTCCCATTGAGGGAGGGCCCTGTGCCCATGTACAGAGCAGTGGCAGCAGCTCAGAGTCCCCTGGATGGCTGGGAAAGCACCTAGGCCTACCCTCAGGGATCCTGATCCAGTGTGCCTGGGACAGGGCCCTGGCCTCGGTTTTGTTTTTGCTCATTTCTCCAGATGACTCCGGTTTATAGGCAGGACTGAGAAGCGCTCGCGGTGTGGATCAGGCTGGGCTCAGGGAGCTACGGAGGTGAAGCACAGAGTTGTGAAATAGGCGGGGCCTGTGAATGGTTCTGAGGTCTCAGAGGAGGCTCCTGGGGGGGGCGGGCAGGGGGCTTTTTATCGCCTGGCGGGGGACCTCGGGCTCCGTTCTGAGGGCAGAGGGAAACCTCTGGAGGGCCGGGAACATGAGGGAATGTCTTGGAGAGATCCGTAGTATTTCATTTCTACCCCCACCGTGCGGCTCAAACACAAAACCCCGCGATCAAGAGTCTCATGGTCTACTGACAGAGCCAGCCAGGTGCCCCTGTGATAAATATTTATTAAATGAGCTCTGTGGAACTCCAAACTGGACCCACAGCTTACTTTGTCTCCTTGTGGCACTTCTCAAAATTTTATATCTCGGTTGCTTTCACAGTATACCGTCCTAGGGCAGTAAATGCTTTATATCCGCATCATTGTCCCACAGAGGGTATAGAAAGTTTGACAGGATGTAAATGCTGTTAAAAATATAGAGGAGAATGGAAAACAGTATGGCGGTTCCTCGAAAAATTGGAAATAGAATTCCCATATGACCCAGCAATCGCACTCCTGGGTATTTACCCAAAAGCATCGAAAGCAGGGTCTTGAAGAGAGATTTGTACATCCAGGTTCCCGGCAGCGTTAGTCACACTGGCCAAAAGGTAGAAGCAGCCCATGTGTCCACTGGCAGATGAGCAGATAAGTAAAATGTGCTTTATGCGTACAATGGAATATGATTCAATCTTAATAAGGTTCCATTGCATGTATAGACCACACGTGCCAGGACACGTGCTACCATGCAGGTGAGCCTTGAGGACGTTATGCTAAGTGAAATGAGCCAGACACAAGAGGCCACCTGCTGTATGATTCCAGTTCAATGCGGCCTGTAGTCACATTCAGAGACAGTAGGGTGATGGTGGCCAAGGGCCACGCAGGGGGAAGGAATGGGCAGTTGTTTAATGGGTACAAAGTTTGTTTTGCAAGATGCAAAGAACTCTGGGCGTTGGTTGCACAACAACATGAACGTACTTACTGTCACTTCACTGTTCGCTGAAAAATGGCTAAGATGCTAAGTCTTGGGGTATGTGTGTTTTTTCACAATCAAAACTGAAAAAGAAGGAAATGAGAGGTAAATAAAAGGACATGCATTCCTTCAGAATCTCCTGGAGACTCTGACCCTTGGTTGAGAAATTCTGGCCTGAGTTAAATATTGTCCAGCCTCCACATGGGCACTGTAGGCCTGTCTGTTATTAACCACCTTGCTGACATGTGGCAAACTTCAATCCCAATCCCTTTGGTAGCGATGCATATAAACTAAATGTGGGGGGCTCCTGGGTGGCTCAGTCGGTTGGGCGTCCGACTTCGGCTCAGGTCACGATCTCGCGGTCCGTGAGTTCGAGCCCCGCGTCGGGCTCTGGGCTGATGGCTCGGAGCCTGGAGCCTGCTTCCGATTCTGTGTCTCCCTCTCTCTCTGCCCCTCCCCCGTTCATGCTCTGTCTCTCTCTGTCTCAAAAATAAATAAAACGTTAAAAAAAATTAAAAAAAAAAAAGAAAAAAACTAAATGTGGAATGCAGGCCAGGTGAGTGTTCTTTCTTTGTCGGGCAACTTGCCAACAAGCTGGTGGGGAGGGTTCAAGTGTATTAAGCAGCTTGAGACCTTACCGTGACGTGGGCTCCTAGGCATCCTCCAGATCCCAGGATCTCAGGCAGACGGTTCGGAGAAATGTTCAGCCATTGAAGGCAAGTATTTTTTTATTTTTCTGTGTTATCTTGCCTGTTCTTTGTGCACTGAGCCTTTTTCTTTTCTTTTCTTTTCTTTTTTGACACAGAGAGGGAGAAAGAGAGAGATTGCACACGTGCACTAGGTGGAGAGGACAGAGGAAGAGGGAGAGAGAGAATTCCAAGGAGGCTGCAGGCTATCAGCGCCGTCCGCGCAGAACGCGACACAGGCCTGAGTCCCGTGAGCCGCTAGATGATGACCTCAGCCGAAATCCAGAGTGGAACGCTCAACCGCTTAACCAACTGAGCCAGCCAGGTGCCCCAGTGAGCCTTTGATTCTCAGGAAGACCTCTTTCACTGTTTCCAGTGTTTCAAAGTGGAATTTTAAAAAGGTAAAACAAGATCTTGAAGTACTGATTCTTGCTAAGGAGAAGTATAGCCACTTAAGATCCTGAATTGCTGGCCCACTGAGTCTTAAATAATTTAAAAAAAAAAAAAAAAAAAAAAAAGACCACCCAGGTTGCCTTCATTCCAACTCCCTCCCACGGCAAAAATGCCAGACTCGCAATCTTGGTCATTCTTGAGCTGGCCCCACAGGGAGAACTTGAGTAGGAACATCATAGCTGTGACCAAGGGTACGTAACCGTTCGTATTTGAGGGGAGATTCATCTGGTTTAGACTCAGTAATAGACTTCATTCTGACTGCTGGTCTGAAGGCAAAGCCACAGGTCCTGTAACACCTGTATGATACTCTGATTCCAAGAGAAGGTAGAAGACTGATCCGCCGACCGTGTCCAATTTGCAAATATTATAAATACATGTTTACCATGAAATTATGTTGGACTAGTTACTTTTCTGGTTGTGAAAATAATACATACTCATACAAAATACAGGAAGGAGTAAAAGAACGAACAAAAATCACCTAAAATCTTACCGTTCAGAAAATGTCACTGTCTAAAATTTTGTGTATTTATTTTCAACCTTTTCTCTTCACGTGTGATTTTTAGTGTTCGAGGGGAAGATGGCGGCATAGGAGGACGCTGGGCTCAGCTCGTCCTGCTGATCACTTAGATTCCACCCACATCTGCCTAATTTGCCCAGAAAACCGCCAGAAGACTAGCAGAACGGACTGTCTGGAGCCAAGCGTAGACGAGAGGCCCACGGAAGAGGGGCCCCTCCCGAAACAGACCACCAAAGGCAAGGCGAGCTGAGCCTGCCCCTCCCGCCCCCGTGCACCTTGCGGATCCACCCCGGCTAATACGCCAGATCCCATCGAAGCAGCGCCACGAGCCTGGCAGTGTGCAAGCAGCCCAGACAGAGGCCACCCCACTCCACGGTGAGTCCTGCCCCTGGGAGCGGGGAAGAGGAGGTAGACACCAGTCTGACTGTGGCCCCAGCGGTGGGCTGGGGGCAGACATCGGGTCTGACTGCGGCCCCGCCCACCAACGCAAGTTACTCCTGACAGCACAGGGGAAGAGCCCTGCAGTTCCGCGCCACCCCAGGGACTATCCAGAATGACGAAACGGAAGAATTCTCCTCAAAAGAAACTCCAGGAAGTAGCGACAGCTAATGAACTAATCAAAAACGATTTAAGCAATATAACGGCGCAAGAATTTAAAATAATATTTATAAAATTAATCGCTGGGCTTGAGAAACGTATAGAGGACAGCAGAGAATCTATTACTACAGAGATTAAGGGACTAAGAAAGGATCAGGAGGAGCTAAAAAATGCTATAAATGAGCTGCAAAATAAAATGGAGGCAACCACAGCTCGGATTGAAAAGGCAGGGGAGAGAATAGGTGAATCAGAAGATAAAATTATGGAAAAAGAGAAAGCTGAGAAAAAGAGAGATAAAAAAATCCAGGAGCGTGAGGGGAGAATTAGAGAACCAAGTGATGCAATGAAACACAACAATATCCGTATAATAGGGATTCCAGAGGAGGAAGAGAGAGGGAAAGGTGCTGAAGGTGTACTTGAAGAAATAATAGCTGAGAACTTCCCTGATCTGGGGAAGGAAAAAGGCATTGAAATCCAAGAGGCACAGAGAACTCCCTTCAGACGTAACTTGAATCGATCTTCTCCTCGACATATCATAGTGAAACTGGCAAAATACAAGGATAAGGAGAGAATTCTGAAAGCAGCTAGGGATAAACGTGCTCTAACATATAAAGGGAGACCGATAAGACTCGTGACGGTTCAGTCTACTGAAACTTGGCAGGCCAGAAAGGAAAGGCAGGAGATCTTCAATATGATGAACAGAAAAAAAATGCAGCCGAGAATCCTTTATCCAACAAGTCTGTCATTTAGACTAGAAGGAGAGATAAAGGTCTTCCCAAACAAACATGTGATTTTTAAATAAAATTTGGATCAGACTCTATATACTGTTTTTAAATAACTTTATTCAGGGGGTGCCTGGGTGGATCACTTAGTTAAACGTCCAATTTTGGCTCAGGTCATGATGGTGTGGTTCATGAATTCGAGCCCCATATCGGGCTCTGTGCTAATAGCTCGGAGCCTGGAGCCTGCTTCCGATTCTGTGTCTCCCTCTCTCCCTCTCTGCCGCTCCCTACTCACATTCTGTCTCACTCTCTCTCTCAAAAATAAAAAAAATAAGGGCACCTGGGTGGCTCAGTCAGTTAAGCATTTGACTTCAGCCCAGGTCATGATTTCATGGTTCATGGGTTTGAACCCCGCATTGGGCTCTGTGCTGACAGCTCAGAGCCTGGAGCCTGCTTCGGATTCTGTGTCTCCCTCTCTTTCTGCCCCTCCTCTGCTCATGCTCTCAATCTCTCTCTCTCTCTCTCTCTCTCTCTCTCTTTCTCTTTCTCTCTCTTCCCTTCTCTCTCTCAAAAATAAACATTAAAAAAAAATTTTTAATGTAAAAACCATCTTTAAAAAAATTTTTTTTTAACGTTTATTTATTTTTGAGACAGAGAGAGACAGAGCATGAACAGGGGAGGAGCAGAGAGAGAGGGAGACACAGAATCCAAAACAGGCTCCAGGCTCTGAGCTGTCAGCACAGAGCCCGACGCGGGGCTCGAACTCCCGGACCATGAGATCATGACCTGAGCCGAAGTCGGACCCTTAACCAACCAAGCCACCCAGGCGCCCCCAAAAAATTTAAAAATAAACATTAAAAATGTTAAATAACTTTATTCAGATATAATTTATACACCATACAGTTAACTTCCTTAAAGTGTATACACTTCAGTGGTTTTAAGTGTATTTTCTACTGTGCAGTTCATCATCACAGTCCACTTTAGAGAAGATTTTCCACTTTCCCCAAGAAAAACTACACCCATTGGTAGCCACCCCCTTTCATTCTACCCCCCTGGGTCCCCCCCCCCCCCTCCCCATCCGTCCACCCCAGCCCTAGTCAACCACTAATCCATTTTCTGTCTCTAGATTTGCCTATTCTGGGCATTTCATATAAATGGAATCGTACAATCTGTGGTCTTCTGTGTTTTTAACCCAGCATAGTGTTTGTAAGGCTCATGCATGTTGTATATGTCAGAATTTCATATTTCTATTGCCACATACCACTCCATTGTATGGATATGCTACATTTTGCTTATCCATCAGTTGGCAGGCATTTGGGTTGTTTCCAATTGGGGGTCATTAAGAATAGTGCTGCTGTGAACATCTGCATGCAACTTTAACCATTTGAGACCTTCTAGTTTGTCTGAAGTTTGACAACATTCTTACATACACACCTTCCCCATCTCTCGTTTCCCTAATGTAAACTTGCAGAAGTCGAATCACTGACAAGGACGTTGCATTTTACAGAACTTGTCGGATGGTTTCTAAGAAGACTGCATAGATTCTCTCTGCACTCTAGTGTCAGCCTGTGTGCTTAGTGATGGGCATTTGATATCAGGTCCTGTGAAATGGAAGCCCGTGAGTTTCTTATCAGACAGGTCCCTACCATCAAGATGCATATGTCTACGTGTAGACATGATGGGCAGACGTAGGTCCAAAGGTATTAGGTAGCAAGGTTATGTACCTTACGTGGAGAGAAAAATGGACTGGTTGGATAAAGGAAACATTTGCCTGCCCAGGATGAGGTTCACGCAGATACAATCATCAAACAACTTTTTGCACCTCGAAGTTACAAAATTAATGGAACCAAACTGGCCTGGGGACTGGTTTGGTCCAAAGTCATCACTTGTCCAGATTGCTTAGTCTGAACCCTTACCCTGTTGTTCAGAAGACTCAGTTGTCAGCACAATGCCTTTTGACCCTTGGGGTCCACCAGGCCTGTCTGCGGCTGCCTCCCGACCTGTGCTATCTCACGATTTCTTCAGATGTCCTTGGGACGTCTAAACAGCATCCCCTTATTGTTCTGTTTCTCATTCTTTCATATTCAGAACAGTACCATGTAAAGATGATAAAATCAGCAAGTAGTTCAGCGATGTGGCTGAAGAGGGGGGGAAATGGTCCCGCCTTGCCCAGACTTCCCTGTTGATGCTGACACTGGCATGATTTCATGCCCAACAGGACCGCCAAATCCCATCCAAAGCAGTTGGCCAATCCGGATCCGGAAAGATCACGGATTTGTCCAACTTGAGATGGACAAAGTTCTAGAGTTCTTCCAGCAAGCTTCTTTTAAGTGACTGGGAATGCAGAAGCTGGTTGCATTGCTGCTTTTTTTTCCCCCTGCTACTGGGACTCAGACTTTTGAAACTGCAACGATAGCACATTGCAGATGCCGTTTTCTAACATGTCACACCCCTTTTTGTTACATAACTCTTTCAGAAAACACACAGGTAACTGGCAGAAAGTGCTGTGCTGCTATTAGGTCGCTGCGATTGGCAAGCACAAGCCTAAAAAAAAGGGAACCTTCTTTTTTCTTTGCCGCTGTAAAGATGTCTGACGAGAACCACAGCTTCCCTTATTGAGCATTTGATGTCTAGAAGGAATTTTGAGGATCTTGGCAACCACCTTACTGAGCCAGAAACTCTTCGTGTGACTCAAGAGCACTTCCAGGGGACCATTGTGGTCAGGGTCGTGTACGGAGTCCTCAAAAATTGCCCCACGGTGGCTTGGAAAAAGAAAGCCAAGCGTCTATTGTCAGAATGGAAAGCTGTCTGTAAGGACCTCCGCTTCAACGGACAGCCCGAAATCATTCCCTATGGGGGGAAGTGAAGAAAAGCCAGGACTTTCTCATGACCCAAGTTGGGTTAAGATACGGGGTGGGTCCGGTTCTCATTCATCATGCCACGATGTTGCAGAAGCCATTGAAATGACTGCGCCTGAAAACGGCACTAGTCCAGTGGAACCTGAGAAAAAGCATTTCACGGGCGGTGCCCCTCAATCCGCTGATGAGCGATCCAGTGAGTTGCCAGATCCCACAGTACCTGTGAGAGCTAAAGGCACAGAGCTTCTTTATGAAGCTTTAACGAGTTCTTCCACGGACCAGCAGCCCAAAGCCGATATGTGGCACAACTTCGCAAGAGACATTCTTACCCTCTATTTAAAGAACCTCAAAAAATACAAAACTTGTGTTAGAAGCAAAGTCACCAATCTGAAGAACCCCCCCCCCCCCAAATTCTCACTTACAACAAAGCTTGCTCTCTGGGACCATGTCGCCGAGAGAATTTGCCGAAACGACTGTCGTGGAAATGGCACACGAGGACCTGAAGCGGTTGAGAGCCGCATACACGGAATCTCGCATCCAGGAACACCACTTTCCCCGAGTGGTGGGGGGCGCACAGACAAAATAAAATGCGGAAGCTGTGAGAAGTTCAATTGCAAGGTCACCGTAATCACCAGAGGAGCACTTTTCCTTCCAGGCTGGGTGCAGAACTCAAATCCAGACGAAGACACGATGACCACTGTGATCTGTAACGAGTGTGGGGAGCAGTGGTACCACAGCAGGTGGGTGTGCCTGTAATTGCAAATAAATGTTCTCTTCACAAAGAGCCGGAGTGATGCCTTTTTTTTTTTTTTTTTTTTTTTTTTTTTTTGGTACCACCCTTTTATGCTTGGTCTTAAAATCTTGTACACACTATTCTCAAAACAACCCTAAGAAGAAGGAAGGAAAGTCATTCGTTGAGGCTCACACCACCGTCGCTAAAAGTTGACAGCTTGGGAAGAGAGTGGATGACTGTTGGCCCTGTGCTTTGTGGCCACTTAGTACTTTGCTGGACTCAAGAGGGTGGTTGAGAGCAGCTCAGCACACCCTAGAGCCTGTTAGAAATGCAGAGTCCTAGGCCTCGTGCTGCTGAGTCTGACTCTGCATTTCGGCAGGATCCCGGAGCGGTCCTGTTCAAGGTAGTTTGAGAAGTGCTGCTTTTGCAGTAGGCGTACAGTTCTCGGCAGTGGCTGCATAGGAGAATCGTCTGGGGAGCTTTGAAAACCCACTGGTGCTCAGGGCCCTCCCTAGGACAATGAAATCTGAATGCATGGGATCTGATCCAGGCATCAGCATTTCTTTTAAAAATTTTTTTTAACATTTTCATCTATTTTTGAGAGAGTACAAGCGGGGGAGGGGCAGAGAGAGAGGGAGACCCAGAATCCGAAACAGGCCCCAGACTCTGAGCTGTCAGCACAGAGCCCGACGCGGGGCTCGAACCCATGAACCGTGAGATCGTGAGCTGAGCCGAAGTTGGGCGCTCAACTGACTGAGCCACCCAGGTGCCCCATTAGTATTTCTTTTTTAATTCCTCAAGTTATTTTAAGATGCAGAGTTGAGAACTATTCACACACAGGCTCTCACTTGATTGTCTCACGGCTCTCAGGAAAGAATGTCACTATACACTTTACAGATGAAGAAACAGGTCCACGGAGGTGCTGTGACTTGGCCGAGCCATGCAACCTTAACTAGCCCAACTCAAACTGCTCCCACATTGGTCTTCCAAATTCACTGTCCAAGACCGTCTCACCATTAACTTCTGAGAAATGTATTCCTGGAGATGTGTCTTTAGGCCCTAACATTGGACAGCTAGAGCTTTGTTACTGTTCCCTGTCTTTTCTCACATTACTGGTCTCTCCCTTGAACCATGAAAGTTCTCCTGTAACTAATCCCACAGTTAGAATTTTGTTTCAAGTCCTCTTGCTTAGAGGAGGTGTGTGTGTGTGTGTGTGTGTGTTTTGTTTTTGGGGGGGGGGGTTTTGCCCAAGTTCTCAAGAGTCTATAAACCGTTTATAAAATTTGGTTTCTGTTGTTAGAGAGCCTTCATGTTCTCAAGGGCGTGTGAGTTTAGATCTGGAGGAGCTGGAGGCGCCTGGGTGGCTCAGTCAGTTAAGCGTCCAACTCTTGATCCCAGCTCAGGTCTTGATCTCAGGTTTGTGAGTTGGGTTCCGTGCTGGGCATGAAGCCTACTGGGGAAAAAAAAAAAAGATCTGTAGGGAGGAAAAAAGCTCCCATAGGCTGTATAGGTGGGACTCTGCAAATTAGCATGACCAAAGACAGATTAACGAGAAAAACAGCTTATTAACATGTGCAGCGAAATACCTGCAGGAGAAACTCCGTGATGAAGAACTCAAAGGGGTGGTTAGAACTTGGGCTTGTATAGTAGAACCTTAAAGAAGTGTACGTTTGTAGAGAAATGAGACAAAGGAAAAGGGCTTTAGGCTTTTAGGGGCAGCAAACTATGGGAGGGTAAAATACGGGGGTGCTGATGGCAGATAATGTTTATTTAGGAAGGTTTGTTTGTGTAGACTCTTCTCCGTGCCCTCCCATCTCCAGCGATAAGATTGTTACCTCCTTCCGGGTACGGGATTCACAAGGGGGTTTTATGTTGTACTTTCAGGCAGGTAGGTGGAAGGCGGAGAGCTCATTCCGTGTCTGCCCTTTCTCTTTTGCTCTCAGCACAGGATGATCCTTATGCCAGCGTGGCGTATCTGGGGACCACATATTTTGAACCCTGTTAGGTCTGAAATTCCAATTCTGCTTATGTAAAAACAGGCCTTCATCTGTCAGAGGCGGTCCATTGCCTCAGCCTTTGGATCTACCGATATTTCTCGAATGAATGAATCATGAAGAGGAAGTCAGTTCTTTAAGGCTTTTTTTGCAGTGTTTAACCAGTCTGTGCGATCCTTTCAGCACAACCTGCCTTCCATATGATTACAGCTGGTTGTGTTCTCTTTTAAGAACTTAGAGGGCATTAATGGTTACAGTTTTTTTTCTTGAGAGAGAGAGAGAGAGAGAGAACGAATCCCAAGCAGGCTCCACGCTGTCAGTGCAGAGCCCTCTGCAGGGCTCGAACTCACAAACTGTGAGATCATGACCTGAGCCAAAACCAAGAGTCGGACGCTTAACCAACTGAGCCACCCAGGCGCCCCAATGGTTACATTTTTAATAAGTTCACTTGTAAGTTCTCTCCAAGCCTACGTATTTTCACCAGTTCTTTCCCCCACCGCTCCTAACTTCTGAACCAGAGCTTTGAAGGCCTAACCACACATACAGCTTACCTGCCTCCTGCCCGAATTCCCCCAAATGTGCATAAAACTCAAATACGTTTGTGTCTTCAAATGGCTTGAGGCCACCACATAGGAATTCTATTTTGATATCTTTTCTCCCTGTGGCTACCCAGGAATGCTCGTTGTGATGTAACATGCTAGTCTTGTAAAGAGAAACTTGCAGAGTCACCCAAAATTTCAAGTTTCACAAACTGGTTTCATGTGACTTGGAGTGATCTTAAAAACTATTCAGCGGTTATAAAAGAGCACATCACATGAAAACCAAGTGTTCGTGCCGTGTTTGTTTTGTGTGTGCGGTTTTTTGGGGTTTTTTTTGTACTGGAATTGTGCAAACTTAATTTGCAGACAGAAGCATTTGAAATGGCAATTCCTTTACTCCCCTAACATGTAAAAATCTGGGTAGTCTTTCTCATTTCCTATCAACTTTGTAATGTAATGTGGGTTTTTTTCTTTTAGCCAATGAGACAGCATTACATTTTAAAGTATAATCATTCCTTCACATTCTCTGTCTTAGCCGCTAAAAAAAAAAAAAAAAAAAAAAAAAGGTGTTTTTCTTTAAAATTGCTCGTGGGAGAAAGGAGCTTTCATTTATTTTTTTATGTTTATTTTTGAGCGAGAGAGAGTGCATGGGGGAAGGGCAGAGAGGGAGGGGGAGACGAGACTCCCGAGCTGGTTCCGCACTGTCAGCACAGAGCTTGAACTCAGGAACCGTGAGATCATGACCTGAGCTGAAATCAAACATCGGACACTTAAGTGACTGAGCCACGCAGGCACCCCAAGGAGCTTTCATTTAATTTGAAGTCGTGTTTACAGGAACGGCAAGTGCAGGGGCCCCGAGGTGGGGGGCAGCTGACACAGACCAGGTAGAGCAGGAGTCCACCGGGGCCGAGGAGCCGTGGCAAGAGGAAGAAGGATGAGAGGTGACGTCTAAGAGCCATTGGGTTCGTTAAGGCCCTTGTCAATCACGACAAGGACTTTGGGCTTTTTTCCCCAGCCCAATGGGAAGCCACTGAGGCCAGGGAGCTGGTAGTGACACCGTTTGAATGGCCTCTGGGAAAGGTCCCTGTGCCTCGTCAAGTTAGGTGGGTGGGGGGGAAGCAAGAAGGGATGCGGACCACCCAGTTAGGTGGCCATAGCAATGGTCCAAATGTCATGTAACTGGTTTCAAACACCAAGGCTGGTCTCCCTGCATCTTTATAGTGGACTAAGTCCTTGGTGACAGGGTTCGGGGACGCGGTACTCCAAAATACGGGACCTTGGCGCATTGAATAAGCTGAAGGAATCCGAGTGACCCTCTGCCCCTCCCTTCTCCCCTGAGGCAGGTCCCAAGACCCTCCAGGGAGAGGTGCCCTCCCGGTTCAGCGGGCAAGAGCGGAGGCGGGGACACGGAGGGGAATCCGAACGAAGAGGACTTTCTAGGTTTCCCCCTTAGCTCGTGCCCTTCTGTCCTATCCCGTTTCTCCGTGATGCTTCACTCTTTCTCAGGCCGAGTATAAAAGCACACCAAAAAAAAAAAAAAACAAAAACCAAAACCCAGAAGACAAATCCCACCGGCTTAACTGCCTCTTGGGGGCTTCCTTTCCTTCCGAAGGCTCCTGTGTCCCGTTAAAACTTAACTTACATACACGTGACCGCTTTCTTTCCTCTCCTTAATCTGCCTTTTGTCACAGAGCCCCAGCCGAGAGCCTAGATGGGGGTAGAAGAAAAAAGATCCCTCTTCCTTCCTTATGTTGGCAGTTTGGCAAATGGACGTTTCATCAGCTCCAACCCACCCCACATCCCCTCGCCGCGCGGGCCCGCAATACAAATCAGCTAACAGCACGGAAACGCAGCCCCCGGCGCGGCGCGTGGAGCCTGGATCTCGTTGCCGCGGTTCCGGCAGTCCCTGCAAAGGGCCCGAAGCATCAGCTGTTACACCTGAATGCGGAAGGGCTCTTTGGGACTTGGCCCACATCACTCTCCTTTTGTCCCTGTTACTTTTTTTAGATAAAAAAAGTTGGATACAATTGCGGCTCTGTGTCTTTCCCCAGCGCTTCCCCGCTTCCCCGGCTGAGAGGCCCCTTTCACGCGCTATTACCATTTCTAAACACCAGCCAGGAAGCCGCAGCTGGCAGCTGCCTTCGCCGCCGGGGGCCCCGCTTCATCTCTCAGGTCAGATCGCTTTCTTTATGACTTCCCAGTAGATGCAAAAGAGTTTACAAAAATACTTTCCTACCTCGCCGGGGTATTTATTGTATGTACCTACATTATAGCAGGCGTTCGTCTTGCTTTCAGCACAGCGCACAAATCAAAAGGAGAGGGGAGGACAGCTTCGTGCAATCCCCTTGGCGTGATTCTTGAAAATGAGGTTTGCAGAGATGTTGCTGTACGTTATCGGAAACGCTGTGCGGTAGTGATTACACAGGGCTGCGTTGCCGGGTGCTGGGGGCAATGAGACGATCAGGAGCCAACCCAGGGCTCGGGGATCCACAGCGTGATGTAGCTGGCTATCATTTTCCAGTTGCAGAGCCACGAGCGAGGCATGGACTGACTGACGGACCCGGCAGGGCTGCAGGGTACCGGGAAGAATCAGGGAGGGCTTCGTGGAGGCTGTGACCCTTAGGGTAAATCTGGAGATGCAGTTAGCCAGGCAGAGGAAGAGGGAAGGGGATCCCACCACCATATTTGCTAGATTCCTGGCCCTTTATATACAGCATCTCCTTTCATCTTCACGACTACCCTGCCGGCATTTTAGAGATGAGGAAACTGAGGCAGAGACAGATTAAGTGACTTGCGCAGGAGGCACACAGCGACAAAACCAGGTAGGGTGCTGTTTGGGGGCTTTTTTTCTTGCATATCCGTTCGCTTCCAGAAACATCCTGACTTCCTGTTAATTCCACCCAAGGTACCACTGTTTTTTAGTTGTGGCTTGTTTTTTCAATGACAAGAGTGTGTGATTTATAGATTCCACCTTGCTCCAGTGCTGTGCATTCCTCCCTCTGATGGAGAGATCAGCCGGGGGCACCGGCCACCCATGCTGGGGCTCCTGACACGGGACCCTTCCCAAACCTTGTGGCGTCCATGCGGTTTATCCGGCTTTCTGAAAAGCAAGTGATTTTTAAAATACTTAAATTTTAAAGCAGAAAAACATATAGCTTTTAGGGGCACCTGGGTGGCTCAATAGGGTAAGTGTCTGACTTCGGCTCAGGTCATGATCTCAGGGTTCGTGAGTTCCAGCCCTGCATCGGGCTCCGGGCTGACAGCTCGGAGCCTGGAGCCTGCTTCGGATTCTGTGTCTCCCTCTCTCTCTGCCCCTTCCCCACTCGTGCACACGCATTCTCTTTCTCTCTCAAAAATAAATAAACATTTAAAAAAGAACCCAGAAAAACATGGAGATTTGAAAGGGACATTGATATGTTTATATATATATTTTTTTAATTTGAAGACTATAAGTGTATAAATGCAGCTTCAAATATCATTTCCTCTAAAATATAGTGGCGTTAATATCTTCATTCTCTGTGTGACATAGGGAAACTATATAACAAAGATAACAGTCAATTATGACAAAGTAACCAAGCTGTTTTCTATCCTTTGTTAAATTATTGCAAGCATCCTGCAGGACAATTTTTTAAAAAAAGAATTAAATTTGTTGGACATATTCTTGCTTTCTTTTAAAATATAAACAAGGTACAAATAGGAGTCATTAATCTTTTTCAAATGATGACACATTTTTTTAAGATTTTTAACATTTATTTTTTATTTACTTTTATTTATTCATTTTTAAAAAATTTACATCCAAGTTACTTAGCATATGGTGCAACAATGATTTCAGGAGTAGATTCCTTATAGTGCCCCTTACCCAGTTAGCCCATCGCCCCTCCCACACCCCCTCCAGGAACCCTCAGTTTGTTCTCCATATTTAAGAGTCTCTTCTGTTTTGTCCCCCTCCCTGTTTTTATGTTATTTTTGCTTCCCTTCCCTTATGTTCATCTGTTTTGTCTCTTAAAGGACTCATATGAGTGAAGTCATATGATCTTTGTGATGACACATATTTTTTACAAAACCTAAAACGGCCATGGGAAAGTTACAGATCTAATTATTAAAGAAAATATTGCCCATTCAAACACTTGACTATTTTTAGACGCTGTTCATTTTCAAAAAGTGTAACAAACATCGAGAGAGCTCCCCAGCTGCTGCTTTGAAATCATCAAAATGGCATCCTAATTTGCTAAATTCACCCTTGTGGATGGAAACAATTAAGACGTTTCCAAGTTTGCCCGGTGGGGTCCTCCGGCCAGGTCCGCCTAGTGCACCGAGAGCTGTCCCCAACCACAGCATAGCCAGAACTTGTCCACGCAAGCCCTGCTCCACTTGGCTCTGGCCCATGGCAGGGGACCCAAGCGCGCGTCTGTCGGGCCAGCTGAAGGGGGTGGTCACCCACATCTGACCGGAGAGAACCCCCAGGTTTAAGTGGCTGTGAGTCCACCGGGGGGGTCTCGCCTGTCATGTCGTCTCACACCGAGGACTTCCATCTCTACAGCTCTTTTCATGCAACAGATGCATTCCCCCCTCCCCCCAGCTTTGTGACATCTCACAAGTTGCTGAGCAGAAAGTTTCCAGGCATGTTAGTGGATTTCAATATCATTTCAAAACGAGCCGGTGGCTAAAGGGCCTGGGGGTTTCTTTCCAGGACGATGAGGATGTTCAGAAATTGGCGGTGGTGATGGTTCACGACTGTGAATATGCTAAGCACCATCGAATTATGCACTTGACACGGGCGAACTGTGTGGTCTGTGACTGAGATCTCAGTAAATAAAGCTGTTGGAAAAAAATCAAACGAACTGAGGGAGGGAATGAGACATAGGACCTCTCTTGGATATTTATCTCAGCGAGTCATTGTGAACCTTTAGTATATTCCGCGTGTAATGGAGAAATAATGGCAGTCTTCCTCAAAGGGGCCTTGCGGGAGGCTCCCCTGCCAGTTTGCACTGAGAGAGAGAGAGAGAGAGGCCTCTGTCCAGGCAGTTGGCTGGGCCCCAGCCTTTGCATTTGTGCGTAGAAGGCCCCTCCCGCTTTCACGAAACAAACAGGGCTAAAGTTTCCACCCACCGTCATGGCTCCTTGCGTTTCTTCCCCGCTTGTCAGGCCACAGACCTGAGCTGCACTGTGTCAGTGACATCAAGCCCCTAGAACACAGAAAATCTTAGAGCAGTGCCATTCGCGTGCCCGGTTAGATCTGCACTCAGAGAAGAAACGGCAGATGAATTCAGCGCGCCACTCCCGCCGCCTCGCAGTGAGGCCCTGGGCAGTCAGACCTGGGAGCGAGTACCAAACCGTTTAGACCCGTTGGATCGGAATGTACATTGTCGCCAAGCCCTCGGTGACTCCTCACAAAGCGTGTTACCGTCTGCGCACGCTCTCCTGACCGCAGCAAGTGGGCCTGGGAACTCCGCCTTCCGGCTTCTGCTTGGGGATGAGATGCCCGAGTTTCTAGCTAACACGGGTCTCTCAACTCTCATCTTGGCCACGAACCACCTCCACCGTCCACACTGCTACATGTAGGGGACAACTCTCAGCCCCACTCGACACGCTCGCTTCCTTCTCGGGCACGCTTGTCACGTGGCTGGCAGTGGGTTGTGGCCACTCTGTCTCAATGTTGTTTGTTGGTTCCTCGCGACTTTCCTAACCTCTTAACTTTGGAGTGTCCAGAGTTTCCTAATCGGACACCTTCTGTATCTACATTCATTCCGTACCGTCTATGTGCGAATGACTCCCCCTCTTTATGGTTCAGCTTGTGTCTCTCCTCTGAATTCCAGGCCCCCAAATCTAACAGCCTCCTTGAGAACCCTACTTGGATGTCTAAAGCGTCTCAGACTTTGTCTATCTTTCTTTAAGTTTATGTATTTGTTTTTGAGAGATACAGAGACCATGAGATCACGACCTGAGCTGAAACCGAGAGTCGGACGCTCAACCGACCGAGCCACGCGGGCGCCCCTAAACTCAAGCTTCTGACCTTCTCTCCAACACGACTTCTCCACTTAATAGCAACTCCACACTTGCATAACTTAAGCTAGAAACCAGGCAGGGATGATCGACTCCTTTCTTTCTCTCGTATTAAGCTTCCAATCAATCAGCAAATCCTCTTGGCTGTATTCCAAAGAATAAGAAGGCCAACTTAAAAACGGGCAGAAGATTTGGGGCATCTGGGTGGTTGAGCGTCCAACTCTTGATTTGGGCTCAGGTCATGATCCCAGGGTTGTGGGATCGAGCCCCGCATCAGGTTCACCCTGACAGTGTGGAGCCTGCTTGGGATTCTCTCCCCACCCCCCACCCCCACCCAGCCCCTGTTCTTCTCCCACTTGTGCATATGTATGTTCTCTCTCTCCCTCTCCCTCTCTCTTGCTCAAATAAATAAACCTAAAAAAATAAATTCTCTCTCTCCCTCCTCCCCTCTCCTTCACTCACACTCTCTCTAAAAATAAATAAATAAATAAATAAATAAACAAACAAATTTTTTAAAATGGGCAAAAGTGGGGCTCTTGGGTGGCTCAATCGTTTGAGCGTCCGACTCAGGCTCAGGTCATGATCTCACAGCTCGTGAGTTCGAGCCCCGCATCAGGCTCTGTGCTGACAGCTCGGAGCCTGGAGCCCGCTTCGGATTCTGTGCCTCCCTCTCTCTCTGCCCCAACCCACTCGCATTCTGTCTTTGTCTCTCTCAAAAATAAATAAACACTTAAAAAAAATTTTTTTAACAAAAAATAAATAAAATAAATAAGTAAATAAAAATAAAAATGGGCAAAAGATTTAAATAGACATTCCAGCAAAGAAGATCAAAGGAGATACAGTCATGTCCAATAAGCACATGAAAAGATGTTTAACATCATTAGTCGTGGGAAAATGCCAATTAAGACGGCCATGAGACACCACTTTGTGCCCGCTATGGTGGCTCTAATCAAAAAACTGGAAAATAACGAGGGTTGGCGGGGATGTAGAGAGATCGGAAATCTGTGCTTTGATGGTGGGGATGTAAAATGGTGCAGCCACTTTGGAAAACAGTTTGGCAGTTTCTCAACAAGTTAAATGCAATTTTACTATACAACCCAGTAATTTCACACCTTGGTACCTACGCAAGAGAAATGAAAACGTAAGTCCCCACAAAGACTTGTATGGGAGAGTTCACAGCCGCATCATTCACGATAGGCAAAAAGTGTAACAACCCAGCTGTTCATCAACCGGTGAATGGACAGACAAATGATGGTCTGTCCATTAAAAACATACATTTACTAAGGGCAAGAAGCCAGTCATAAAAGGCCGCACTTTCTGTGACTTCGGTTACATGAAATGCCCAGAATAGGCAAATCCGTAAGGACAGAGGTAGATGCGTAGTGGCCGGGGGCTGGGGGTTGGCCTGGGGAGTGACTGCTAATGGGGGTCTTTAAAATATTTTAAAGTTGGTTTGCGGTGATGGCTGCACAACTCTGGAAAACTCTGCACAGACGCTCTAAAAATCATTGAACTGTGTACTTAAGATGAGTGAATTTTGCTGTATGTAAATTACACCTCAGTGAAGCTGTTATAAACATCTAGAATCTGACTGTATTATGTTCTCTGCCACCGTAGATAATAGATAATTGTCCGGTTGCCTTCTTTGTACGTTGTTTTCCATTTTAGTGTTCAATAGCACTGTCATCAGAAATGAAAAAGGAAAAGGAGGTAAAAAAAAAAAGTTCTGTATGTTCATCATTTTAGTTCCCAGAAGACCCTGCAAATCTTAGGTAAGGAACATAGTTGAAAGAGTTGTGGGGCGCCTGGGTGGCTCAGTGAGTTGAGCGTCCAACTCTTGATTTCGGCTCAGGTCATGATCCCAGGGTGGTGGGATCAACCCCGCGTCATGCTCTGTGCCCAGCATGGAGCCCACTTATGATTCTCTCTCTCTGCCTCTGCCCCTCTCGCTCTGCCCCTCTCCCCTGCTCACATGTGCGCGCTCTCTCTCTCTCTAAAATAAAAAAAGAAAAAGTCGTTTGGTGATTTTGTTGCTGTTGATTTTTTGTCTGTATTACAGAATGTGCTTGGCTAGATATATGTCAGTAATTCTGAAAGTGCCTCTTTGAAAATAATCATCCCCAAATCACATTATATGAACACTATCTGCCACTTACGAGGTTTTTTTCACTCGTTTCTAGTATAGTCACAAAATTGTACCACCATCACCATCATCTAATTCCAGAACATTTCCATCACCGCCCCCGAAAAACACCTTAAACCCATTAGCAATCACTTCCCATTCTGCCCTCTGCCGAGCCCCTGGGAACCACTCATCTACTTTTTGTCTCTATGGATTTGCCTACCCTGGACATTTCCTATCAGTGGAATCATGTAATATGTGACTTTGTGTCTGACTTGTTTCACATGTGCATTTTGGGGGGTTTTTTGTTTTGTTTTGTTTTTTAACTCAAGAAGCAAATCATATTTTACTAACCAAAGGAACTGAACTGGCCTTTATTTAAAGTGCAGCTTTAACTGAATTTACATAAATAAATTAACATTTACATCTGTCATAATTGCACTTCTCCACATTTTTATGTCAGTAATTTTTGGTAATCACATGTTAAAACTTGACATTTTGAGGGTGCCTGGGTGGCTCAGTCGGTTGGGTGACCCACTTCGGCTCAGGTCATAATCTCGCGGTTTGTGAGTTCGAGCCCTGCGTCGGGCTCTGTGCTGACGGCTTGGAGCCTGGAGCCTGTTTCGGATTCTGTGTCTCCCCCTCTCTCTCTGCCCCTCCCCAACTCATGCTTTGTCTCTGTCTCAGAAATAAATAAACATTTTAAAAAAACTTGACATTTTGAAAGACAAAAAAAAAAAAACCCCACTTATCTACAAGATAAAGGTCACAAGATTTTTTTTTTCTTTAAGAAAAGGGAAATGATATTTTCCCCTAGTTACTTACTGTCATTGGCCAAGTTGAGTTCAGTCTGATTTCATCACTACAACCATTGTCTTTAGTAAAGACTTGTAGCCATTGTTTAGTAAGGAGCAAAGTTAGGAATTCCTAGCCACATGTTGGATCGGTTTTTTCTCCCCTGCATGCCTTCTTCCAAACACACATACCGTGCGGTATAAAATTATTGTGCATTTGCAATCTATGACTTCCCAAAAAAAGAATTATGTGGCTTGCTATAAGGCAGTCTGTTCCTCACACAATTCCATTGTGTCTCTAGACTGAGAGATTTCACACTTAGCTCCTCCCGTGAATTCTCTCCAACCTATCTCTCCTCTATTTTCTCACTGCTTCATGTTATTTGGGGACATGTTTTTTTTTTTCCCCTCCTCTAACTGCCCATTAAATTCCTGTGCCCATCTTAGTGATGTTTGTATCCCTCAAAGCCCCAAGATTAACTCTGGGTGTGGTAGATGGCTTAATTCAATGTTGTGAAATAGGTTTTTACTTAGAGTGGAATTTCAATCATTCATATGTATTTCTGTTCTACATATGCCACCCCACACTTTGGAAGGACCGCATCTAACTTTAATAAAGTGGATCAAATGTGACTGTTGTTAGTGTTTCAAACCCAATATCCAAAAAAAAAAAAAACCAAATTATTTGAAATAAATCTATTTCATTCATGTTACGGCATTTGAAACTTACCAAATCGATCACACAAAGCCCTGAGTCATAAGAGCCGTGTTAGACTGTGTTATTGCTCAAGTATTTGATGACCTTCCCAGGGAGACAGTTCTAGAATACCATACTACTGACATCAGATTTGCCACGTGACTTGCAGCATCCCGTCCCTCCCTTTAGAAGGATTGTATATCCTAATTCGCGACTTGCTTTGGCCAAGGACACATGGGTGGAAATGATGCCTGTCACTTCCAGGCAGAAGCTTTCGAAGAGCCAGCAGTATCTGGTATCTGTATCTGACAGGGGCTTCTCCTTTAGCTCAGGTTCATCAGCTTGGGTCCAGAGGGAGCATGACCTAGAACAAGCCCCTGAGAGTTGGTGGGGGTGGGGGAGGTCATCTTTTTTACCACAGCATGGCTGAGCCTAAGCTGGTCAATACAAAAGTGCTGAGAGGTATCATTCCAGTTACCTGAATTTATATTATGAATCACGGTAAATTTGTACTGGATGATCCAGAAGATACATTCTAACTTTGTACCACTCGGAGTTTGTACAGTTGACCCTTGAACAGCACAGATTTGAACTGCTCAGGTCCATTTATACGTGGATTTTAAGTATATGTATACACACACACATATATATTTATTGTATGATTTTATTATAAGAGTACAGTATATAATACATATACAAAATATGTGTTAATTGACTGTTTATACTATTGGTAAGGCCTCTGACCACAGTAGGCTGTTAGTAGTTTTGGGGGAGTCAGAGTTTTATACAGATTTTTGACTGCATGGGAGTCAGTGCTCCTAACCCCCATGTTGTTCAAGTATCGACTGTGGTTTCAAATAAAGACATCAAATCCTTCTAACTTAGAGAAGGGATTTCTCAGGGAGATATGGAGTAGTTCTTAGAGGCAAGGCTGGAGTATGGAGTTTGGACAGGAACAATGGGAATCCACAACACGAATGGCCTGATCAAGATGCGGTCACTGCTGGGCGGAAGGTGCTGCCCCTGGCATCGTCACCTCTGGCACCATCTGTGGTCACGAGATACCAGAGGCCGCCACTACACGTGCCGGAATGAACTTTGAACTATTCCAGCATCTCTGTGTTCCCTGCCTAAGATTCAGATCTTCAAAGAGAGTATCTGATTGGCCTTGGGTCTCATGCCTGTATCCTTGTTGCCAGGGTTCTGGAAGGGCGAGTATCTAAGTGTCTGGCCTTTAGAGCTTCTATAATGAAAAGACTCACAAAATAGTTGGCTCCCTGGGGCGCCTGGGTGGCTCAGTCGGTTAAGCATCCCACTCTTGATTTCCACTCAGGTCATGACCTCACGGTTGTGAGATCGAGCCCCTCCTTGCGTTGGGCATGGAGCCTGCTTAAGATTCTCATTTCCTCTCCCTTTGCCCCTCCCCCCCCCCAATAACCTACTTATTGCTGAAAAAAGTACTGTAACATGGAATTCAAAATTTAAATAAAAATTACCCAGAATCCTGCTGCCCCAGTGATTCAACTGTTTTGATTTTCCTTGTTGCTTGCCATTCTTTTTTTAAATAAACACTCATATGCAGAAACACCCACAAACACACACAGACACACAGGCACACACACACAAATATACTTTTTATATCATGTAGCCATGGTGTCCCCGGAATTTCCCTTCTCCTGCCTTTAAAGGCAAAGTTCATTTATGACTCACATTCATCAGGCAATCAGCAAAGGGATCAGATTCCCCCCTACATTCCAGAATCGCAATGCCTGCTCCGTTCTGCCGTCTGTAATTACCTGAGTGAAGCTATGTTTAGAATGTGGTAGAGAAAGATCACTATTCCAAATGCACCTAATATTTTTTAAGAGAATACTTTAGATCTAAGCGTGGCTAGAGAAACGACTCTAATTTCGGTTCTCCCATCAATTATGAAGATTTTCTAATAGTTTGCCTCTTTTCTTTAGAGTTGTATTGAGTGCTACTGTGTTCTAGGTTCTTAATAGACTGTTGTTCTCTCAACCAGTATCACCTGTCCACACCCTTCCCACTGCTGTTTGCTTGTCTTTAGGGCTCAGCACACGTCACCGCCTTCATGCCTCCTCTGATACCATCCCCCTGCATTCCCAACTGCACCTCGTTTATTTTCTTCAAGGCCCTTAATCCAATTTGTAACTGCACGTTCGTTTCGTTCCTTATTGAATGTCTCTTCTCTTCACGAAGGTAAGTGCATATGATGTCAACACAGCTGGGAGACAGCAGCGAAGATGCAGGGGTGCTTGGGGACACCCCTTGAATTCTTCTGCAGCTTGTCCCACCGTCGTATTCTCAGCACCTGGAGCAGCGTGGGCCCTCACTACATATTTGCCGAATCACCAAGTATTAGCATGAAATGACTTTGCATTTCCCGCAAAATCCGAAGACCACCCAAGGGAAGGGAGTAGATGTGTGTCTATACCGCGGGCATTGGAAGGGTTTGGGCTGGTGTGGTGGTGACCCACAGACTGGGAACGTGCCAGTTGCGTTGGCTCCTGACTCTTATGCCCCCTCTTCTGACAGTGGGCAGGCCGATGGAACGAAGTATGTTGGGGGCTCTTGATTCCCGGGTAACCGTTGAACACCAACCACTATACAGAAATCATGGGACCCATGAAAGAACATACGTTCCGTCACGGCTGCGAGTCAGACTTTCCACTTGATCGCTTCAATCTGAAGATCGCAAATTCTGAAAGTTTCTCGCTGACGATATACAGATTAAGGACGATGCTACTCTTTGTTTTTTGATTTAGTCTTCCTTTTTAAGCTAAGCAGGGAAGAAATCAGATTTCTGGTATTTTCTCATAGTTTTTGATCTGACTTAAGGATCAGGATAAAAAGTTTGCATTAGCGTAAGAAACACGCGGAATTTAGTTTCTCGGCAAATAGGATGGGTGTGACGTTGGTTTGGAATATTGAAAATGTATGTGTCATATAAATGTATAAATATAAGTAAATAATGATTAGATGAATCTTTGAATATTTACTGAACTTATATAAGAAATGTTTCCTCCACCAAAGTGGGATTCTTTCCTTCATATAATATTTGATAATATTCTTTTTCACTTATTGGATGTTGTTGCTTATGTTCCCTCTGACTTTAAAGCCAAATATAATGGATTTCAAATTACTTTTTATGCTTTTCTCTCTTCTTAGTACAGCTATACAAGTACATCTATGTAATATTGAGAACAGATCTCTTATTTTGGTGATGGTTTAGGGAAAATATAAAATTTCTGATTATTTAGATACGTCATTTAATGGTCAAATTGCCTACCATTGAGTTCTGTGTTTTTCCTTGTATGTGAGAAGTATGGTCGATTTAATTACATCAATATTTATGATACTTGAGTCTGGGACCCACTTATTTATAGTTTTTCTTCAGAGATTCCAGAGATGATTTTTTTTCAGACTCCAGCTGGAAATGGGGTACTAACTCGCAGTGCTCACAGTAATAAGTAGGTGTCATTTAATGAAAGAAATCATTAATGCTTAGCAGCCTTGACCTCTTTTTCCTCCATGAGTGACACAGTGGATGTTGACAGAATAGAAAGACAAAAATGTTAATTAGATGAAGTGAGTCAAATGAGGTCAACTTTTTTTTTAATGTTTATTTATTTTTGAGAGAGAGAGAGAGAGAGAGAGAGAGAGAGAGTCAGAGCACGAGCGGGGGAGGAACAGAGACAGAAGGAGACACAGAATCCGAAACAGGCTCCAGGCTCTGAGCCGTCAGCACAGAGCCCGAAGCGGGGCTCAAACTCACAAACTGTGAGATCATGACCTGAGCTGAAGCCAAACGCTCAACCGACCGAGCCACCCAGGCGCCCCAAATGAGGTCAGCTTTTAAATGTTTTTCATCAGTAAACAAGTTCATGGAACAAGAGAGAGAGAGACCACGTATCTAACTTGTGTCAGCTTGCCAACCACACACATCCAACAACAAAAATCCCCCAAACTTGCCCTTCAGGGAAAAATCTTTTGACCCACCCTACTGTTGCACTGTCAATCAATTAGGTAAAGAAGTGAATGGTGGGAGAGACCAGAATATGAGTATTTTTTTTTTTAGTGTTTATTTTTTGAGAGAGAGAGAGCATGAGTGGGAGAGGGGCGGGGGTGGGGGGGGGGGGACAGAGCAGAGGATCTGAAGTGGGCTCTGTACAGCAGCAAGCCCACTGTGGGGCTCCAACTCCTGAGATCAAGACCTGGGCCAAAGTTGGACGCTCAACTGACTGAGCCACCCTGGTGCCCCAGAATGCATGAATATTCTTAAGTGTCAGTTGTCTAGTGTCTAAGTAATAGTTATTTCAGAAAAAGTAACTCATTCTTCAGGTGCTGAGTATAAGCTACACTCTGCCTTGCTTACATTTTGGAACAGCGTATGAATAACTTGTAGAACCTTCTTAGAACTTTTTTTTTTTTTTTGAAAACTCTTGGATTTCCCAAGGCTTACTTTATTTATTTTTTAAATGTTTACTGATTTTTTGAGAGAGAACAAGCTGGGGGATGGGGGGGCAGAGAGAGAGGGAGACACAGAATCCAAAGCAGGTTCCAGGCTCCGAGCCATCAGCACAGAGCCCGACGCGGGGCTGGAGCTCACGGACTTTGAGATTCACGACCTGAGCCAAAGTTGGACACATAACCGTGAGATCATGACCTGAGCCAAAGTCAGATGCTCAACCAACTGAACCACCCAGGTGCCCCTTTTTGTAGTTTTCATTATTTTGTGTTTAAAATAAGATAATGAATATCTCTTTCTCCTACCTACTTTCAACAGATTTGTATTTTATAAAACTTTGCTCATATTTCCTTGGGGAAAAATTCTGCATGGATAAAAAATAGATTTTTAAAAAATTTTTATTTGAGAGAGAGCACGCTAGCAGGGGAGAAGGGCAGGGGAGGGAGAGAGAGAGAGAGAGAGAGAGAGAGAGAGAGAGAATCTTAAGTAGGCCCCATGCTCACCATGAAGCTCAAACCCATGACCCTCGTATCATGACCTGAGCTGAAATCAAGAGTTGGGATGCTCAACCAACTGAGCCACCCAGGCGCCCCAAATAGATTTTTTTAATAAAAGAAAAATTCATCTAAGCTCAATCTAGAACTCAATCTTTATTACATTTTCACAGGTATTCTAAAATTGTGTTTTATACTTGCAAGAAACTCTCCTAAATATACTTTTTCTACTGCTGAATGAAAAGACTACATTAGATCCTTTACCTGGAAGTGACTCCCTAAAAAGCCAGAGGTTATTTCATGATTGTGGGCCCAGCAAATCATAAAAGTGAGGCCCTTCTCTTGCGATATAAACAAACTAAATCCACCCCACGAAATATATTGAGAGGTCACTGAAAGGTCCCTCGGGTCTCCAGGGACATGTATCATAAGAGCGATGCACTCAACTCCATATATAAAGTGAGGAACTGAGAAGAAGCTTTTCCAATACAGCCTTTGCCCACTGCTGCTTTATATTTAGAGCTAACAGAGGCAGCATTTTAACAAGATTACGGAGAAGTTTTAAATTTAATTTTAACGATGCCTGTTAGGCCACAATATCACAGCTGTTTCCATTTTCCATCCAGCCGTTTGCACACTCGTTTTCTTATGGTAATCACAAAAGCCCGATTGTGCTGATGCGATCTGTTTATGCCCACGTTAGTAAACTTCTAAAGATAACTAGGATTCCGTGCCCTCTCTCGCTGGAACGCAGCCGAGCACACGAGGAGCGGCCGATCCCGGAGGGGGGGCGGGGGAAACCACGGTTGAGCCAGGGGACAGGCGGTCTAGGAGCGAAGGTGAGGGCGGGGCGTACCGCGGCCTCGAGGCCCCGCCTCCCCGGGCCCCGCCCCGGCCCGCCGCCATGTTGTTCCCTTGGTGCTGGACGTGAGCCGCCGGAGTCGGACCCGGGCAGCGCCGCCGCCTCCTGCCCGCCCGTCCCCGACTTTCCCTCCTCGTTGCATCTGGACGGGCCGGCCGCGAGCTCCCGGGCGTCCTCTGCGTGGCCACGAGGTGAGCGGAGCGCGGACGCCCCTCGGGGCGGGGGCCGGGGGCCGGGGGCGCCCGCGTCAGGGTCCGGGGCGGGGGGGGCCCGTGCGCCCCGAGTGCGGCCTGGCCCTCGGGCAGCTGGGGCGCGCGCTGAGCGGAGCCGCGGGGCGGGCGTCGGTCCCGGGACGGGGACGGCTTTTTGCCTCCTGGCTCCTAGTGGACTGACGCAGGAGAAAAGACGAGTTCCCACACCCACACGACCCGGGGAGAGGGACACATACCCTAGCGCGCGGGGACCCACGGAGAGACGCGCAAACATCTGGAAGACGCACGGGGACACACGCACACACACCCGGGGCAAGAGCGATCCACAAACACCCGGGGCGCACACGGACCCAAACAGCCAGGGAGAGAGACACGTACACACGTACCCGGGGCCGGGGGAGTGGGGGGGGGGGGGGGAGACGGGCGCACACACAACCTGTGGGGAGACGCGCGCGCGCGGAGAAATACGCCCAGTCCTCCGGGGACACACAACAGAACGCCAGCCTTTCCCCCGACCCTTCGGGGACACCCGTGCACACAACACACCCCACGCCACGCAAGACCAAACCGTACCCCGAAGGATTAATGTAGACGAAGCAAAGGCGCTCGCGCGGTTTGATTTGGCGACCTCTGCCATGCTGCCTCGGTGAACATTTGCCCTGCTGTTAAGACCAGTCCGGTGAGGGCTTTGCAGTGTTTATAAAGCCACTTCTAGGGGCTGGAGGCAGTTTGGGGCGTTATCTGATGGCGACGCCAAACTAAGGTTTCAGAATCGTGTTCCTTTCTTCCAACCTTGTATGTCGAGAGGCGAGATGAGAATTTAAAGCGCCGGCCAAATCGTTGGGGAGGTATTAGTCGCCTTTTTGTTGTTGTTTTTCCTTTTAAGTGACGATACATCCCGTGACCACGGTTCCTTTGAGGAATGACTTTTCTGCTAGTTTCCAAAATGTCATGTGACCACGGGCTCTTTATATAATATTTCAGCGAGCCGAGAAAAATCAGTAGCATTTGATTGCTTTTTTTCAAATAAAAGAAACTTTTCACACGTTTGTCTGTCTCTGGCCCCGTCGTGATGGAAAATCCCTAACTTGTCTGTGATCTCAAAAACTGTTCCGTGGAGCCAAACTGTAGAGATGAAGGAAACGGAGAACTGTTCAATCGGGGGACTTTTAAGAAGGGTGTGAGTAGTTTCTCTTTCAGAAGCTTCTGTTGAAATTGATCATCGCGACTTGTCTGTAACTCTCCCTATGGTCTGTAGATTCCCAAAGCGAAGAACGCTGGGTGCTTTCAGTATTTCTGTGCAGACACCGAAGTAAATGCCTCTTGCTTTATACGAAACGCTTTCTGGCTTGGTGACTTATTTTGGAGAGTGTTCTGATTTGGGGATATTTGGGGTTTGTCGTTTGTGAGGTCAGAGAGAGTAGACCAGAGAAAAACTAAGAACGTCATTGGCCTCGACTCCCTTGGAAGTTGGGGAAATAGTTTAGTGCCCTTCCTCTTTTCCATCCTCGCTTGTCTCTTCCGTTTCTTCCTAACCCCGCCACTCCTCCCATGGGGGCTACAGTACTCTGGAGGCCTGAGGCCAAGTTCCTTTGGTTCTAGAAGCTGATTTTTAGCCTCCCCTCATTTCTTACACTGCTCAGGCAGTCACTCTGGCACTGAATGTTATATGCGTATAAATCGTGTTCGTACTTCATTTTATTTCATTCTCCCAACGTTTCTGTGGTGTCAGCTCCATTTTACTGATGAATTTGCTGGGAGGTGGAGGAGGGTTAGTTAGGTCTGTTTCCCCGGGTCACGCAGGCAGTGAGAGGGCAGGGCAAGATCCAAAGCCAGCCATAGTGAGTTCTAACTCCAGGGGACATGTGACGGTGCCTGGAGGCATTTTTGGTTCTCCCCCGAGAGGGAGAGAGGCTGGCATCTAGTGGGTACAGGCCCGGGTGCTGCCCAGTGTCCTGCAGGGCGTAGCACAGCCCTCGGCGACACAGTGGTCTGGCCCCAAATGTCACTAGTGCTAGGGGTGAGAAACCCTGCTTTGCAGCAGTCTGTGTAACCCTGGGGCTCACGTTCCAGCGCTTCTGTAGTTCTTCCAATGCAGTGTCATTTTCCTGTTGAGGATACTTCCTCGTGATTTTAAGAAAGAGCAGTAGGGAAGGTTTGAGAACTTGGAGAGATTTCCCTTGACCAAGAGGCTTATTCATTCATTTGAAAGATTAAGGAGTGAGCAAATAATTCCTTTTTTAAAAGATTTTTTTAATGTTTACTTATTTATTTAGAGGCGGGGGAGAGAGCGCGCACCCACATGAGTGGGGGAGGGGCAGAGAGAGGGAGACACAGAATTGGAAGCTGGCAAAGCAGGGCTCGAACCTACGAACCGTGAGATCATGACCTGAGCTGAAATCGAACGGTTAACCGACTGAGCCACCCAGTGCCCCCCTCCCCCTTTTTTAAAATATTCTTTTTTTTTTTTTTTTTTTTTTTTAGTTTATTTTTGAGAGAGAGAGAGAGAGAGAGAGAAAGAATCCCAAGCAGGCTTCTCACTGTCATCATGGAGCCCAATGTGGGGCTCAAACTCACAAACCTGAGTGCGAAACCAAGAGTGAGACGCTTAACCCACTGAGCCACCCAAGTGCCCCAACCCCCACCCCCCCTTTTTTTTTTAAACGTTTATTTATTTATGTTGAAAGAGAGAGAGTGCGAATGCAAGCGGGGGAGGGACAGGAAGAGAGAGTCACAAGCAGGCTCCATGTTGTATCTTACACAGGGCTCTATCTCATAACCGGGAGATCACGACCTGAGCTGATAACAAGAGTCCGACGCTTAACTGATTGAGCTACCCAGGCGCCCTGTGAGCAAATAATTTCTGATAGCAGAATCTTTTCTTTTTAAGGCAGAAGTGTCAAAAAGGACTTGAGAACAATTCAGAGCTGTTGAAACAGACTGAGGGGTTTGGTTTCCGTATTACTGCAATTGTCAGTAAACAGTCTGTTTATGGGCAATCTGTCGGGCACTGATACGGAGGTGCTGGTGATATGAAGGGCAGTAGGCAGTGCCCAACTCAGCGAAGCTTACAGTCTAATCACAAGCGTAAGAGCAGGTTCTCACTTTGTCCTAGAACAAAATTTATTGCCTGGGCTCCTGAGGGTGGGGCTAGGTGTCAAAAAAAAAAAAAAAACAAAAAAAAAACAACAAAATAGCTACACACCCACACACAGGTACCTGAAGGGCATTTATCGTGGGGTGGACCTACATGAAATGGGGAAGAGTTGATGCGTTTTTGATAGGTTTTTAGGTTGACCGCGTGTGAATATTTACAAGAATCCAATCGAGAAGCCATTCTTGTTGGGCATAAAATTCTGCCGTAGATTTAGCCTTGGTAGACAACAGTTATACGTGCGTTTTTATCGTTGAAATCCAGAAAGGAATGATGACATTTTTAAAAATGGCTTTTGCATCGTTTTCTTTCTGGTGTCTTCCAGCCATTTTCACATACGTGTCTAAGACCGGGCCCTTCAGTATATACCTCTTCATTTTGGTGGTGGATGTAACTACTGGGTGAACTTTGGGGGTAAGTGATTGAGAGGAGGAGTCACACAGGCTGGGCTCTCCTTTTCGGAATCACTGTGAAAGTGTTATTCATGCAGTCAGCGTGTGTCTTTTGTGCGTAGCTTTGCTTTTGACTCCGTGCTGCTGGACAGTGTGTTCTTTGTTAGTATATTTCCCTGCCTCTTAACAGGAGTTGTCTCCAGTGGGGCAGAGGGGATGCTGAAGTGTTCAGCTCAAAGTGATTGCTATCACACGGGCTCTGACACCGGGATCCGCGTTCTTTCCTGAGCGCAGGGCTCTTATTCTGGGAAGGGTCAAGAGGAATCGGTGCAGGAAGAACATCCATTCGGCCTCCGACGAGTCTTGCTCCATCTGTAGTTGGCCCGCCGCTCTGCCCCAGCTAGGTCACCCCATTTCTTTCTTCGTGAAATGAGATGGTTGTGCTTTATAACCTCTGTGAGATTATAGGACACCCGAGCGGAGACACCAGATGATTGGCTTCCAAGTGGTTCTGCTTCAGGCAATTTGCTAGTTAAGCAGCGGGAGGAAATCAGGCAAATGGAAGTGTGCGTGCGTTTGGGAGACGCGTCTCACTTGAAAGCTAGCTAGGTAATAAATTGGTCAGTCAAAACCGAGGGCCGGAAAACAGGGCTTGTGACTAAGTAGGTCATCAAGAGAGAACATTTATTCGGGGATTTGGGGGGTGGGGTGTGAGGTCATAAAACGCCTCCGGGAGTTTGGAATGCTGTGATGCAGATGTAAGGTCAGGATGCCTGAGGGAGGGGGCCTGGGACTCCCGGCTGTGTAAGTAGGTGGGGGAGGCCTGGCTGCCTCCTGCTGGGAGAGGTGAGGCCTGCGGGGGGGGGGGGGGGGGGGGCGAGAAATCTGGTTCCCAAAGTGAATCTTGATATGGTACGGTTGTGAAAGTTGAACTCTGGGTATGTCCACATTCTGTATTCTTCCGTTACTGTTTGTTAATTTGTGACCACGGCGGACTCAGGGTTTAGAATCCTGTTGCCTGTGGTGAACATAGAGAGGACAGCCAGAAGTAAATGGGCGTAAGTAAGGTGACCGCGTGAGACACGTGGCTTCGTATTTTGAAAGAAAGCTAGACATGAAACAGGCAGTCGAGGTTTCACATCCCGGCCTCACCGAAGCCAGCTCGTTTCAGGGTGGCGAGTCTGGACACAGACGCCACTTTCGTCTAAGGCCCGGTGCCTTACGAGTCCATGCTGTTGTTTGGCCGCGGCCGGAGAATCGGCGTGGAACAACTTGACGTCTTCATTCCATGGCCACATTCATTATCCAGGTGTGGGGGACGGCGGAGCGGTGTGAGCCAACAAACTGAACTGGCAGTTCAATGTAAACTAAACTGCCTTAATTCCAAGTTCTTGCGAATTGGACCCGGTTTTTGGGTACAGAGTCCAAGGTAGTTTTCAGAACGTAGTTTTCGGAAGAGTGGTTGCATCATCAGTGTTCGAGAAGCCTGGAAAAAGCCTTACAGATTTCTCTTTCCAGAACTCGCTGTGTAGAACACTTAGAGGAGTGTTGAAATGACGTAACAGGTTCAGGAAAGTCAGAACTCATTGGGCTGCCGTGTGCAGCTAGGCGGCTGCTATGGTCTGCAGTTTCACACGTGTGTATTTCATCAGCGCTGTGATGGGATGGACATACTGGAAAATAGCTACTTGGTTTAGTCGGAAGTCAGAACAGAACAGTGGAAGAACTGCTTGAGGACCACACGTTGGTGAATGCAGGACATCTGGAATGAGTTCTAGTATTCTCATTTCAATTAAAAAAAATTTTTTTTTAACGTTTTGTATTTATTTTTGAGACAGAGAGAGACAGAGTATGAACGGGGGAGGGTCAGAGAGAGAGGCAGACACAGAATCCGAAACAGGCTCCAGGCTCTGAGCCATCAGCACAGAGCCCGACACGGGGCTGGAACTCACGGACCGTGAGATCGTGCCCTGAGCCGAAGTCGGACGCTCAACCGACTGAGCCACCCAGGCGCCCCTCTCATTTCAATTTTTAAATGTTAATTTATTTTTGCGAGAGAGACAGACAGATAGCAAGTTGGGGAGGGGCAGAGAGAGAGGGAGAGACAGAATCTGAAGCAGCCTCCAGGCTCCGAGCCGTCAGCACAGAGCCCGACGCAGGGCTCGAACTCACGAACTGCAAGATTATGACCTGAGCCGCCCAGGCGCCCCTGAGTACTAGTATTCTGAAGTGAGGTTTCCTAAGTTGTTGTTTTGGAGCAAACAGCTGCCACCCTCATATCCTGTTCCACATTAATATTTGAGCAGTACTTGATTTTTATCACACCAGCCCTGGAAAACCCAGCTTTGCAAAGCTAGCAGCGTCCTCGACCGGAATGTCCGATCTAACGTGGAAACCGTGAACCCCCTCGGGCGCCGGTTTGCGTGGTGCCTTGCAGACACTCAGCTCTTCGGTGGTTCCTGCAGAAATTGAGAAGAGCCTGCCCTGCCCCTGTTGCCATGCGGACTGTCCCTTGACCCTCCCTCCCCTGTCCCTATGCCTTTATCCCCATCTTCTGCTGCACATGCTTCTTTAGTGGAGAAGGGAACCGCCAGGTGTGGAGCGGGTGGCCGTGGGCTCTGCGGCCTTTCAGGACAAACCCTTGTGCTTCCAGCCCGGCCAGCCTGTCTCGGTAAGCGTCCACAGTGCCAGCATGCTTCTCTCCGGCCTGTGCCTCTTGGAGTCTGCCCCAGGAATGGGCTTTCTCATTGCTAGATGCTTCTCCCACAGTTAGGGTTCCTTGCCTCTTCAGTTTGGCATTTACTGGAACATGTGCTTCCCACCCAATTTCATTGCTCTCGTCTACAGTTGTTCCCTCTTGTCTTTTTGGATTAGTATGTTTTTTAGATGTTTTCTGTCATTCGGTGGGAGTGAAGGGAACACGTGGTAGACCCGCCCCGTTCAAGTAGACTGGGGGAGGTTACTTAATCTTTGTGAACTTGTGTTTATCGAGACATAAAATATTGAGATAAAAAAATCAACTTGCAGGTGATTTGAAGGTGCCGTATGCCAGGTACCTGGTAGATACTCAGCAAATAGTGGTGGCGAATGATATTATGGTCGTAGCATTGGTTATTTGAGCAAACGACAATGGCGGTAGGTGGGGAGGAAGTAGACGCTTTCTTGTGTGGGTGAACGGAGAAGACAAAAGAAGAAAGATTTTTCGAAGTGGGGGAAATAACTCGCTTGGTTTTGTAGATGTTGAATTTGAACTGCCATCAGCGTACCAGGTGAACATACTATAAAAGGGGTTGGAATTCTTGTCCTGAGGAGGGGGGCTTCAGGAATCACTGGGTTTTATAACCGGGAAGAAGTGGTTTGGGAAGAGGTAAGGGCTTCCGCCTTGCCACAGACCTGCTTTGAGAGCTTGTTGGGAGAGGGAGCCATCTAAGTTGCAGAAAGCTAAGGGGCGTTTTATGGACCATTAAATAGCAAGTATTTTCAAGGTCGCTGCCAGGCTGTGTAGACCTTACAGAGGCAGTAATGGAGTCCTGGTTAACACTTGCGGGTCCCACCTATGCCTCCAGCTAGAGGTGTGATACTTCCTAAGACCCTTTCCCAGTTGGGCCTCCGGTCCCTTATTTGTTTAAAAACAAAGTCTTGAGTACCCTTTGAGATTTTATGTCCCGTACATCCAGACAAGTGGCTACGTCTGAGAGAATTCATTGCTTACTAGGTGGGCTTCCCGTGGGAACACTGGTCAACTGTGAAGGTGTTTTCTGGAAGCGTGCATAGCCAAGTCCTAAGAGAAGCACTTTTCTCTTTGCTTTAGGGCTGCATGTACCTTAGGGCGTTTGGATGATGACTGAGGAGAAGCCCTTGGACTGGCATTTAGGAGGTCTCTGGTCACTTCTGCTGCCACTCATGGGGATGGAGAAGTTGGCAGCCTGTGTGGGGGGAGCGGAGTAGAGGGGCGGTCACGTGTCGAGGTGAAACAGATACTGATGGCAGAGTGAGTTTGGGCTCGGGAGCCTGTTCGTAAGCCAAGTCCGCTTCGGTACCTTGGTTGGGGCAAACGGGCATGATTGATGGAGAAGTGGGATGAAGTGAACTTTCCCGAAAGCCGCCTGCAGTGCTCTTCCATTTCTTCTGCTTTTGACCTGGTGCCAACTACCCCGCAGAATGGGAGCGTCTAGTCTAGTTGAGTCCTACATGCTAGACATATAGCTGTCCTCTTGAAATACATCTTGGGAAATCCCCGTTCCTCTTACTTAATTTCTTAACAGCCAAGAAGTTTTACTTCGCTGTGGTTTCACGTCTTGTGGGCATTGTTTGTGTACTCACTCTTCCCTGGGCTTCTAGGCGAGTTCTCCAGCCCTTACCCTTTTCTGCTCCAAATTACAGACCCCTGGTTTCTTATCTGACTTGAGGAGGCAGTCAGTGTTCTCTTCAGTTACAGCAGATCATTGCAGATCACATTTAATTTGTGTTTTGCTGCTTTAATGCATTTTTCTAACATGCATATTTAAGTTCATTTCTTTCACAATGCAGTCTCCTTCCGGAAATACCTAGCCAGAATTTCCAGTATTTCTATCTTGTGACCTTTATCCGTTTCTTTGTCTTTGAATTCTGCCCCTCATAGTGCAACCTTCAACTATCCCTACTCTTTTCTTTATTATTAAGCACTTTAAGTGCCTTTCACAGGTCAGTGTCTTATTACAGGTTGATTTACGCGTGTTCCTTTTCAGGACCTCATTAAACAGAACAAAACAGAATCCTCACTTCCAGGATTAACAGTTTCCCATGAGTAAATCTGTTCACTGAACTGTCACAGTTCATGGTCAAAGTGTAATATTAATAAAGTCTCGCAGGTGAGGGGGAGCATGGGGAAATGGTGATGCCAAGTAAAGACGAAAGTCTGGAGGGTGTTAGGAGTTACACAAATGGATCACACATGATATACAAATGATGTGGGGGTGTCTGGCTGGCTCAGTCAGTAGAGCATGTGACTCTTGACCTCAGGGTTGTGAGTTTGAGCCCCACACTGAGGGTAGAGTTTACCTTAAAACAATATATCAATATATCTATAGATAGGTACATATACATACAGAGAGATACATATGCATATATATGTATAGATATAACGTAAAAGCGCACACAAATGATCTGGACATGTATTGATCGTTCCAGATCCCTTTAACAGTCAGATGAAACCCTTTGTACTCTTTCCGGAGAAAAGCTGAAGCACACGCTTGAGTCCACACACTCATCCTTATTTTCACGTGTCATTCTAGAAGGTGCGTTTTCCCCCTGCAGCTCCTTCATGGGCTCCCAAGTAAGCAGTCTGTACCCGCGCCGTCCAGTACTCATGTAGCAATTTAAATTTAAACCAATTAAAATGAAATAAAATGGCAAGTTCAGTTCCTCAGACCAGTCCCATTTCAAGTGGTCAGTAGCCACGTGTGCTTGATGATCACCAGATTAGATGGTGCACTTCTAGAGTATTCCCACTGCAGAAAGTTACGTCCGACCGCGGTGCTCTGTGTTCTCAGGATGGTTTAAGAAGACTTGTTCCTTAACCTCTCTTTCCCCTCCACTCTCTCTCCACCACTGTTAATGATTAGTTTGTATAGCTAACTACAGGGGTGCCTTGTTGTAAACAAAATTGTGAGTATGTGTTTCTTAGAAGTTTAATTAGAGGACTTATCTTCAAAAAAGAGTGCTTATTGAAACGAGTTCTTTGAACAGGGTGTGCTGCTCTGGCATCGTGATAGTGTAGTTTGGTTTACAGTTTTTTCCTTCTCACTTTCTCTGGGCTCAGTGGTCGGCTCAGTGGTCGGCTAGGTAATTTATTTCAGTTGGCAAGTTATGCCTCCAAGTTGGTCTCTTCCTATGGTATTTTGCTTAATTCTTCCGTGTGTGTGTGTGCGCGCGCGCGCGTCTCGACCTGTTGCTGTAGAGCTAGAGCACCCATTAGACTTAGAGACTTCCTTGGCTTGCTTCTTGCTCATGCATTTCAGCAAGACAACCCAGGAAGACTGGGAACAGAGTGGAACTGATTAATTAGGCTGTTAAGTGAGACACACCGATATTAAACCACAAGGAAACGATCACAGCTCTAAGCGACAATAGACATCATTCAGGGATCATCCGTGCTTTTGTTTCCTGGGTTAGTTCCTTTCAGCCTCAGAGTAAGTGGTATGTGTCTAAGTAGGACATTCAGGGTAAATGCAAAAGGAATGTGTGAGTTTGAGAGGGAAAAAAATGTTCCTAAATTTAAACCAAGAGTGATAAATTCAATTTGAGTGTTTGGAAGTGAGAACTAGTCAAGGGGTTACAAAGTATGTGTTATGTGTTCCAAATCTGAAATTTTGAGAAGAGCAGTTCACAAACCCAGCCTACTCTCCTTTTGGCCGCTTATTAGAGGAACGTTGTTTTTTAATGTTCACCAGCTCCCTGTTGCAGTCAGAAGTACTTATTTTAAAGTGGCGTTTTTGTTAGACTTGCAAGTAAGAATCAATTTTTTGGTCCCTTCCCACACAGTGTAACAGACTTCAAAAATAGAATGGGGGAAAAACTGATTGAATAGAGAAACAAAGAATTGTTAAGTGTGGAAAGTACGATTAGAAGAATAAGAATAGAATAACGAGAATAAAGGAGGAAGTAATTTACTCTTTGTTCTCGATTTTGCCTTTATTTGCTACCTCACCCCATGTAAAGTTTTGTACGAGATGTTGCAGAACCAAGAAAGGACAAATGAATGGATGGAATTAGGTGTTGTGTGTCCCTCCCAGGGAGTTGAGTTTGGAGTTAGGAAAGAGACAGATGCGCGACTGACAGTGGTTAGGGTGTGAGTGAAAGCTGTAATCCGGTGGGGATGGCGAAGAGAAGAGAACCATTAGGCTTTTGGGGCCACAGCGGGCTTTTTGGGTGAGGTGATCTGAACGAAGCCTTTGCGTGACTAGGATTTTCATAGCTCTGTAGGTGTAGGGAGGGAACTCCCAGGCAAGGTAAACTGCAAATGCCTCTGAAGGGTGTGGGGACAGTGACTTGTAGGCATATAACTGGGACATGCTTGTAAGTGAGGTTGGATGGCACTGTGGATGCCATGCTCAAAACCTTTAATAATAATAATGAGGAAATAAATGGAGTTAGTTCTCTGTCTAGAATGGAGGCAGTTAGATCTACAAACAATAAAAAACATGTCTGCCTTTAATCCCTGCAGGTATTCCTAGTGGAGATTTAGATATTCTCCGGGCTTGGATCTGACACCCCCCCCCCCCCCCCCCCCCCCGTTTATTGTAGTATATGGCTTCGGAAACCAGCAAGGGATTGGGACAGGCCAGCGAAAATGGTACTGCCGATAAACTGCCCTTAATAAACAACTGATAGTTAAGATAAGAAAGTACACAGCAGAAAAATGGGAAAAATCGTGTTGTAAAAAGAAAAGGGTTGACATACAAAGCTCTCTTTTTACCTTTAGTTTTGAGGGCTCTTCCAAAAACATGGTTCATTTTCTTTCCTGCCATGACCTACTTCTCCATTTTCCCATTCAGAGTAATGTGTGCTGTATACAAGTGTGTTTGTGCCAGTACATGGTATTGTAGCCCTAAGGGACCTATTGTGTGCATAACTGGTTTCTTTAAAAGGACACTGCTGAAGGGACAAAGATCCTTTGTGGCTTTGCATAAATCTGATTTTAGGGTCTTATTGCTAATTCTTAGGCCATATGCATACTATAGTTTGTTTTTCTTCCAAATTCTTATTTCAATTCTAGTTAACTATTCTTTAGATATAACTCACATAGCATACAATTTACCCTTTTAATGTATACAATTCCTTGGCTTTTAGTATATTCACAAACTTGTGCAGCTCTCACCACTAATTCCGGGATATCCACCCCCCCCCCCCCAAAAAAAAAAAAAAAGAATCCCCGTACCATTAGCAGTCACTCCCCATTTACCTCTCCACTCCCATTTCCTGGAACCACGAATCTGCTTTCTGTCCATGGATTTACCTATTGTGAGCGTGACACATAAATGGAATCATGTAATACGAGGCCTTTTGTGTCTGGCTTCTTTCACTTATTATAATGTTTTTGAGGTTCATCCACATTGTTGTCTGTATCAGTACTTCACTTTTATGGCTGGTTAATCTTCCATTGTATGGATACACCACACTTTACTATCCATTCAGTTGAGGGCCATTTGAATGGTTTCCACTTTTTGGCTATTATGAATAATGTTGCTGTGAACCTTCATGTACAGGTCTTGGTGTGGACTATGTTTTCATTTCACGAGCAGGGGAGGGGCAGAGAGAGAGGGAGACACAGACCCTGAAGCAGGCTCCAGGCTCCGAGCTGTCCGCACAGAGCCGGAGGTGGGGCTCGAACTCTTGAACTACTAGATCATGACCCGAACCGAAGTCGGATGCTCAACTGACTGAGCCACCCAGGTGCCCCACTTTATGTTTAACTTTTTGAGGAACTGCTGGTCTGTTTTCCATTATTGCACCATTTTACGTTCCCACCAGCAGTGTATGAGGGTTCCAGTTTCTCCACATCCTCCTCCTCAACACTCGTTATTGTCTGTCTCTTTGATTGTGGCCATCCTGGTGGTATGAAGTGATGTCTCATTGTAGTTTTGATTGGCATTTCCCTACTGGCTAATGATGTTGACCGTTTTTTGCCTGTTTAAAAAAAAATTTTTTTTTTTTTTTTTTTTTTTTTTTGATGAGTTGTAAGAGTTCTTTATATATTCTGGATACAAGTCTCTTATAAGGTACGTGGTTTGCAAATGTTTTCTCCCATTCTGTGGGTTGTCTTCACTTTCTGGATAGTGTCCTTTGAAGCACAAAAATGTTAAATTTTGAGGGGTGCCTGGGTGGCTCAGTCAGGTAAGCACCCGACTCATGACGTCAGTTCAGGTCTTGATCTCATGGTCATGAGGTCAAGCCCTGTTTTGGGCTCCACGCTGGCCATAAAGCCTGCTTTAAAAAACAAATTAAAAAGTTTAATTTTGGTGAAGTTCAGTTTATCTTTTTTCCTTTTGTTTTTTGTGTCATCGAGTTATTTTTTAATATAACCTGAATTACAGAAAAATTTAGGAAGCCATTGTACTTGAGGTCTGGTGGATAGCAGTATTTGAAGAAAATTTAAAAGAAAATGATTTCCGTTTCATTTTAATCGCAGCATACCGTCAAGGTTAGGCTTTAAGGGAAAATGAAGCTTTAAAAAAATACTTTTGATAAACAAAAGTGACTTTGCAATCAAATCGAAACTTTGAAGCTTGAACTCAGTATTGATGGTCTGGGTTTTCTTGCAGACTTTCGTATAAACTGTAAGCTTCTATATGGTGTGATGGCGGTGCGCGTGCTATTTTCTCTCTCTCGGCAGTAGCCCGTTTCTAACCGTCCCGCGTCCCCGTGCTTCCTCGGGGCTGCAGGACACCCCCAGTTAGGCGTTTAGGGCATCGGCATTTGCCCTATCATTCACATTTTTGCAAGTTTTTTTTTCTTTTTGAGATGATTTGAGAAGAGTATAGGGATATATTTTTTGCTATAGTTGAGAAAATTGATAACTCGGGGGAAAGTATGGGCATTTTTATGATGGTATAATGCGTTTCCACAAAACCGAACTGTTTTAGAGAGCGTGATTCCTTTTTATTAGGCATGTGGGCATGGCGATCTCAGCATCGTTACCTCTGCACTTGGAGGTTTGTGCAGGGTCTTAGGAATGTGGGGGAGGCGGCTTCGGTGGGGGATCAGCTGCGTCTACAGGGGTGAGCACGACTTAAGGAGCAAGAGGAAGAGTTCAGAGGGAGCGAGGTGAGGCGCAAAGCCTCGGTGTGAACGTTTTGCTACAGGATCCCCCGCAAGGCACGAAAGCCAGTTTGCAGTCCCAGAGCCGGCCGGTGCCATCGGTAGTCGAGGGATCTAAGGGCATCCACTGAAGCTCTACCCGAGGCCGTCCTCTTCCCCTCCCCTCAGCCACTTACCTTTGTGGACTCCATGTCCCATCAGGTGGCCCGCTGCCGGAGCTGTCTCGGTGCTGTCGTCGCTGTGAGGGTGGCGGCAGAAAGCCTTCCCAGGCCCTGCCTGGAGCCACTGGGCCAGGCTGCCTCGGCCCCGCGGCCCCCTCCACCTTTCTGGAGTGTTCTCCTCCTGCTGCTGAGCTTAGCCTGTGATCAGACCCACTTACCCTGGATCAGATCCCCCTGCGGCAGAATCAGGGCGTGGTGAGGCTGCGCTCTGAGGACCAGCATGTGGCCAAAACGATCACTGAGACGTGGCTCGGGAAGAGCTCACCCTGGAAACTGGCGGGGAGGCTCTAACACACTTGAACACACAACTTTCCCTCTGGCCTTGAGCCTCTGAGCAGCGGGCGACGCAGCTGGCGGCATCACAGGATGGTGGTGTACGGAAATGAAGTCCCCCAGCGCCTGGGATCACGTGGGGCCCCCTGACATGCCACACGTGGGGCCTGGGCCTGAGGGAGCCACAGGTGTGCACACGGCGTGCCCCCCACCGAGGGGGACTCTGGGCAGAACCCCCCGCACTAAGCTGGGCTTCGGTTTTTGGTTGAGGAGGAACACTTGCACTGTCTGCCACGTACCTTTCATTTGTGGGTCTTGCCACGTTGTAACGCATACGGGTTTGCGTGCAGGCTGTCACTTCCCCCAACCCCGGTTGCACAAGGCAGCGACTAGGTGTGGCCCCATCCTCAGTGTCTGGCACGCGGGAGGCCCCACTAAGTGCTTGCTGAAAAACTGCTTTCCCGCTCGTTCCGTGGAACTTCTGGGCTTCTGGGGAGATGCTTCAGAGTTCTGCAGACATGTCGTTCAAAACATGATTAAACTACTGAAACTGTTAAAACTTAGCCACAGTTAGATGCGCTTTATTTATATCACATGCTAATGGATTGAATACTCCTAGTCTGTCAGGTTAACCTGTTTTGTTCTAAGGTTTGTTTATTTTGAGAGTGTGCACGTGTGGGGGCGGGGGAGGGGCGGAGAGGGAGGGAGAGAATCCCAAGCGGGCTCCATGCCGTCAGCACGGAACCCGACACGGGGCTCGATCCCATGAACCATGAGATCACGACCTGAGCCGAGATCAAGAGGGACGCTCAACCGACTGACACCCCCCCCCCCCCCCCCCCCCCCCCCGCCGCGCCCAGGTTAAGTTGTTTTTGTGCAGCTGTTGAAATAAAGCAAACAGGTGAAAGACCCTTAGCTCTGCAGCTGCTTATTTTCATTCCACCTGCAGCTAACATTCCAACAGCTAACAGGAAACCCTCGCAAATAACTGCAAAGGCAGCTGTACCTAAGGGGTGAGTAAGTCAGCTGCCTTGAGATCTCCCTCCCCACCTTTTCCTACCTGTGTGACCTCAAGCAAGGTCGTAGACCTCTCTGAGTCGGTGTCCTAGTCTGTGATGTAGGCATAGGGAGACACTTGAGAATGGATGCGGTGAAGCGGAGTAAATGGCTTACGCGCTTCGTCCGTGGTAGCTGTTGTGCTTGTTGTTGCTGTCGTTAGTGTATCTTGAACCCCAGATGTCAGCATTTTGTAGAGTCTCATTTATTTGTTGATGGCATTTATAAGTTACGAGCTGCTGTCTGTAAGTTCCACAAAGATGCCCTGTGCTTAAAAAAGATGTGTGTGGGGGGTGTAAAACTTTTGGTTTAGATCAAGAGAGGCTGGTGCGCTAGCCCAGCTTCGCATAGGCAGGCCGTCACTCCGAAACCTTCACATTGAATTTGGTCTCCAGGGCTTCCTCGTGTTTGCCTGCATAATCCTCTTTATTTGTTCTGCCCGGGGCTTTTAGTGCAATTTGATGTGAGAGATGGTCGTGAAAGAAACCAACCTTTCCTTAAAACCGCCTGTGAAGACTTCTTCTTGTGTTTGTTCCACAGAAACTTCCTGCGCTCCTATCATGAGCCTGGCACTTTGGTGAAACGCCTTTCCCTTGTCCATGTCCCAGTGACTCTTCCCAACGGTCCTAGGAGGTGGGTACTGTTGTGGCCATTGTCCCGTGAGCTTCAGGAGGGCACGTAGCTTGGCCCGGGGTGTGTACCCTTGGCCTCTGTGCCAGGAACTGTTCTCCGTTCTGACGGTGGGCTAGATTCTGTCGCGGGAAAGTTTTCCCCTCTGCCTTGGCTGTCCAGAAGCTTCTGGACAATGCGCTGCCTTAGCCTTAGCCCAGCATTGCCTGTGTCGCATTGGTGCGCCTCCCCCTCGAGACCCTTTTTTTTCCCTTGTTTGTGCTCAGTTTATTTAATTCTTTGAAATAGGGTTATATTCTAAGCCCCTCAAAATTTGGGCAAGTTTTGAAGAATGAGTGAAATATTTTACATTTTCATCCTAATAAAATTTTATGGTTGTCTGAGTGTGAAACTTTGAAAAGAAGGGTGGGTAGGCAAAAAAACTTCTTGAAAGAATGATGAGTAAAGTGTAATATTGATTCTAGGATTTTTTTTTTTAGGCTGAGAAAGGTCATGGACAGCTTTCAGGTGTGGTTTTCCTTTTATTTTATTTTATATTTTATTTTATTTTAGTTAGATGTAGGCTCTTTAAAAAATTCTTTTTATGTTTATTTATTTTGGAGAGAGAGAAACAGTGTGAGCCGGGAGGGGTAGAGAGAGAGGGAGAGACACAGAATCTGAAGCAGGCTCCAGGCTCCGAGCTGTCAGCACAGAGCCCGACGCGGGGCTCGAACTCAACAAGCCGTGAGATCATGACCTGAGCCGAAGTCAGACGCCTAATCGACTGAGCCACCCAGGCACCCCACTGCTGGTCTTCCTTTTAAATGAAGAATCTAGCTGCTAATACAGCCAGATATTTATTTACATTTTAGTTTTTGTTTTTACTCTTAAAACTATGAAAGCAAATTGAAAGTGCATTGCTAAGGTGAGCTTCCTAATTTTTTCGTTGCAGATAATGATGCTGCTTGAACTGAACAATTAAGGTAACATTTATGACCTATGTAATATGCTTTCTTATTCAGGTTTCTTTATCGAATTTAGCTGAATTGTTAAAGTCATGTTTTAACCTTGGTGAGGATTATTATTATTGCCCTGGGGCAGTCATTCCAAACTGGGACGTATAAAAGACTTCACATTACGTTTTCAGGTGAGTTCTGAAAATAACATAACAGTATACCTTTATTCATTCAGCTTATACTGAAGTTTCAAAGCATTTTACTATTTTTGGAAAAGAAAAGGGACATTTTTAGGGTCTGTAAGCCAATTATGGTTATGTTCTTGTGTAGCTTGTCTGAAGCTAGCTTTTGTTCGATTCAGTGGGAAAGAAAATAGTTTTTATAATTATCTGTATCACGTGTGTGCCTGTAGACAACTGTACAGTGAGAATCAGAAATGGTTGTATATAGCTTAGTTGTTTTAGCGAATGCCAGCGTACTTGCAAATAGGATGTCCGGGAGGCCCCAAATCATACATGGGAAATGTACAGAATCGTACCCTCCTTCCTGGTGCGTGGGTCCAGCATCCCCCAAATTTGTTTAATCAGAGTAATGGCACAAACTAGGAGATCCTACATTATTACAAAAAAAGAAAAGAACTGTGTCAGAGTATGCTGATAAAATGATAAATGGCAAATCGCAAGGAATTTCTAAGGCTTAACTTGGTAGATACGTGCAACCGGTCACCGGGGTGGAGGTTGTTAGATTGCACCGTCTGGTTTGTAATTCGATGTGGAGATCCTAACAATTCAGTGAGTGCCGTGCGGTAAAACTTTGTGTCTGGTAAGATAATTGGAGACTTACTCGAATACTGGGATGAATGGTCTTTGGGAATCACGCACATCTCTACGTCCCCATACCACAGCATGGGACTTTTGTGTTCACGTATCTTGAAAATCTTGTGAAAGGAACAACCTCGGTCGGGATGGGGGCCTCCGGGGAAGGTTCTCAGTGTAGGTGGTGGCGGTGCCGCGTGGTTCCGAGGTGGTTGGGGTGAAGTGGGGCAGGGTCACCAGCAGAGGAAGCAGCGTGAGCCGGGGCGAGAGGCAAGGGAGAGCCTGGGAGCCGAGCGAGTGGAATGGAATTTCAGTTCCACCCGACCGTGCGTTTCCAGATGACTGAAGCCAAAGATGGGGAGCCAGGCTAGGTGTCTTGTCTTAGAAGTTGGACTCCGATCCGAATGTCTGGAGAACCACCGAGGAACGTTAAGGATGGGGCATTAGCCCAACGCTTTCCCCATGTCAGAATAGCCGGTGTGCATTTTTGGTTTTGTTAGTCTTTTTTCTGTAAATCGAAACCGTTCAGGCAGGATTGCAAAGAATTAAGCCAAGGGACCGATTCATACATGTGTCGGGGGTGGGGGGGTGGGCGGCGGGCCTTGAGACTGTCTCAGTTTCCCCTCTAACACCAACCTAGTTTGCGCTTTGAGCAGAGTGATCCATTGAAGTCAAAAACGTCTCCAAGAGGTATGTGCTTCGATTGCCTCACAGTTTTGTTGGCCGGTTTAAATTGTATCAGTTATAGTGGTAATTAGTAGAAATGTAAAAGAACCAGTAAGAGGGACAGGTTGCTACAGGTTTTACCAGGATCGTGTAACATGTAGTTGGGAGCGCAGAATTCTTACACATTACAGGAAGCGTTTAATTTCATAATACCGGCTCACGTTTGCACATAACCAGGAGATAGCCAGATAATGTTTACTGCACTGATTTTGCAGATTCATCCTAGTCAGTTTAACCATTATTGTTCATGGCTTCATTGCCTTCCCGTCGAGGGATTCCCAGTATCCACTTTCATGTTAGTGACCATTTTTGCTCCAGAACTGTACTGGCCACTACAGTCATTGTGTCTTTAAATGTGGCTATTCAAATCAGTTACAATTTAAAAAAAAAATTAAAATTCTGGGCACCTCGGTGGCTCAGTCGGTTGGGCGTGTGACTTCGGTTCAGTTTGTGATCTCACGGTTCGTGAGTTTGAGCCCCACGTTGGGCTCTGTGCTGACGGCTCAGAGCCTGGAGCCTGCTTTAGATTTGGTCTCCCTCTCTCCCCCTCTCCCCCTCCCCCCTCTCCCCTCCCCCCTCTCCCCTTCCCCCCCTCCCCCTCCCCCTGTCCCTCTCCCCTTCTCCCCCCTCCCCTTCCCCCGTCCCTCTCCTCCTCTCCCCCTTTCCCCCTCTCCCCTCCCCCTCTCCCTCCCCCTCTCCCCTCCCCTCTCCCCTCCCCCCTCTCCCTCCCCCTCTCCCTCTCCCCCCTCCAAAAATAAAACAATTTAAACATTTTTTTTAATAAAAAATTTTAAAAAATTAAAATTCAGTTCCTCATTCCCTTCAGCCACACGGCAAGTGCTCAGTGGCCACACGTGGCTAGTGGCTGCCGTACTGGATGGTGCAGATGGAAGAAGATTTGTTAGTGCTGCTTCATAGGTGGTCTTCTTTCACGAATTTTAATATACTTAAAAGCCACGGGGCGCCTGGGTGGCTCGGTTGGTTGAGCATCAGACTCCGGCTCGGGTCATGATCTCGCGGTTCGTGAGTTCGAGCCCTGCGTCTGGCTTGTTGCTGTCAGCACAGAGCCTGCTTCCGATCCTCTGTCCCCCTCTCTCTACCCCTCCCCTGCTTGTTCTCTATCTCTCTCTCTCAAAAAGAAATAAACATTAAAATATATATATATATATATATATGTATATATATATATACTTAAAATCTATGTAATAGTAAAATATTTACAGATTAAATGATATTGGGGAGTTTTGGAAGAAACAGTATTTGCCGTAAGTTGATAATTGGTGAAGCTAGGTTTAGGATCCACAGAGTTTCATTTATATTCTCATTATTCAGAAATTTTGTGTATGTTTGAAATTTTCCATAATAAAGAATGAAAACAGCCCTTAATAGGAACAGTGCTTCTGGCAGCACTTAAAAGTAGCCATCTGTAGGGGCGCCTGGGTGGTTCGGTCAGTTGAGCGTCCGACTTCGGCTCAGGTCATGATCTCACGGTTGGGGAGTTCGGGCCCCGCGTCGGGCTCTGCCGACAGCTCAGAGCCTGGAGCCTGCTTTGGATTCTGTGTCTCCTCTTTCTTCCCGTCTCCCGCTCATACTCTGTGTCTCACTCTGTCTCTCAAAAAATGAATAAATGTTAAAAAAAAAATGTAAAAAAAGTAGCCATCTGTAAATGGGCATCTGAAATCCCACCCCACACAGGCTGCTGGGAGAGCTTTAGTCCTGAACCTGGGCTTCCCCAGAAGGGTGTGCAGAGCACCACATTTTTGTTTAAGGTTTATTTCATTCCCTCTCAGAACACACGAGTGACAGCCCAGGTTCACATTTATTAGGAGTTGGAACTGCCCAAATGAGTCTTGTGGGCAGAATGTGCTAGATGACGATATGCTATTAAAAATTCTATTGCTGCGGGCGCCTGGGTGCCTCAGTCGGTTAAGTGTCTCTTTTTTTATGTATTAATTTTATTTTTTTAATGTATATCCAAATTAGTTAGCATATAAGCGTCTGACTCTTGATTTCAACTCAGGTCATGAACTCATGGTTCATGGGATCGAGCCCTGTGTCACTCACTCTCCGTGTTGACAGCGTGGAGCCTGCATTGGATTCTCCCTCTCCCTCTCCCTAGCTCGTTCTTTCTCTCCCTCTCTCTCAAAACAAATAAATAAAAAAAGTGAAAAAATTCCAGGGCGCCTGGGTGGCTCACTCATTGAACATCTGACTTTGGCTCAGGTCATGATCTCACGGTTCATGCGTTCGAGTCCCACATTGGGTGAGCTCGAGCCCCGCTGTCTCTCTCTCGCCCTCTGTCTCTCTCTCCCTCCCTCCCTTCCCCTCTGTCTCTCTTCCTCTCTCTGCCCTTCGTGGGATTCTCTCTCTCTCCCTCTCCCTTTTTCTCTGCCTCTTGCCCACTTACGCCTTCTTTCTCTCTCTCTCTCCAAAAAAAATTCCATTGCTGCTGGGGTGCCTGAGTGGCTCAGTCAGTTAAGCGTCCAACTCTTGGTTTTGGGTCAGGTCATGATCTTAGACTCACAGTTTCGTGAGTTCGAGCCCTGCGTCAGGCTCTTGGCTGGCAACAAGGAGCCTGCTTGGGATTCTCTCTTTCTCCCTCTCTCTCTGCCCTTCCCCCACTTGCACTGTCTCTGTCTCTCTCAAAATAAAAAACTTAAAAAAAAAAACATTCCTGCTGACATTAATGTTAGCAAACTCCAAATAGCGTTCCTAATGAAGAGAATGGAGTCCATTTACTCGGTCGATGGCTTATTTTTGTTCACAGCCAGATCAGTCCGCTTCTGTCTCTGGTCTCCTGGTTACCGGCTTCTATGGTGATAGCATTGGAAGAGAGAAAGGGGAGGTCATTGAGGAAACCCCTGGCACAAGACGAAAGCCATCGGCGAAACCGTCACTGTGCCAGCAGAGGGCCCTTTGAAGTTGTCACGGACACCTGCCTGCTTCGGTCTCCTCCTGCATCTAACACGCGGTGGCAGGGCTTAAAGTGAGGAGAGGGGAATGGTTGAGAGCAAGGTCTTCGGGGTGGCCGTTGGCTTCGAGTGCCCACCTCGGTCAGCTGCGACCTGAGGGGGCGGGGAAGAACGAGTCCTCACCGCCGTAGGGACCGGCAGTAGGGCTGTGCCTGCTACGCGCTTGAGCGCTCAGTACGTGACCGCTCTTGCTACCCGATGACTTTCTGTGCAGAAGGGAGTGGGGACTCTGCGTTCTGTTTCCCTCGCGCGGACATCTGTCCGCTCGTGCGTGGCAACGTGCGGGTCGGAAGGAATGTAATGGTGCCTTTTTATTTTACAGGGTTCTAAAGTCAAAGATCTTGAGAGTCATAATGGCAGGAAAATCGTCGCTTTTTAAAGTGATTCTCCTTGGAGATGGTGGAGTTGGGAAGAGCTCTCTGATGAACAGATACGTGACCAATAAATTTGATACCCAGCTCTTCCATACAATAGGCGTGGAATTTTTAAATAAAGATTTGGAGGTGGATGGACATTTTGTTACCATGCAGATTTGGGACACGGCCGGTCAAGAGCGATTCAGAAGCCTGAGGACGCCGTTTTACCGAGGTTCTGACTGTTGCCTGCTCACTTTTAGTGTCGATGATTCTCAAAGCTTCCAGAACTTGAGTAACTGGAAGAAAGAATTCATCTACTACGCAGACGTGAAAGAGCCCGAAAGCTTTCCTTTTGTGATTTTGGGCAACAAGATTGACATAAGCGAACGGCAGGTGTCCACCGAGGAAGCCCAAGCCTGGTGCAAGGACAACGGCGACTATCCTTACTTTGAAACAAGTGCAAAAGATGCCACGAATGTCGCGGCAGCCTTTGAGGAAGCAGTTCGAAGAGTGCTTGCGACCGAGGATAGGTCAGACCACCTGATCCAGACCGACACCGTCAGTCTGCACCGCAAGCCCAAGCCTAGCTCGTCCTGCTGTTGATCGTTCGGGAGGTCGCCCGTGCGGTGTAACCAACTCCCGCACGTACACGAAAACACGGGCTGGGGACGAGAATTAGCGTTTGCAGCAACGGACCATCCACTTACAAAATTAAACTAACCATGTTGCTGCCTCGTTAGTGGGTGGGAGGAGGGATCGATCCATCCACTCCTGGAAGAATCAATTTACTCAGTAGTGGCACCTTACACTTGTAATTGGTAATGGTTGTCTAATAACGTTTAATTTAAATACGTAAGTTACAGAGCTAATAAATGAGATGATCGAGACTTTAATTATGATTAAAACAAAACACTTGAATATTCTAGAAGTTACTGGTGTTTTTTTTCCCCCCCCTGGGAAAATGGAGAACTACTTTTTTATGTATATTTTATGTAATTAGCAGTCAATTCCTGGTTGAGGGAGAAATATTCCCTAAAGCAATAATGTTCAGTATTAAAGATGAAAATCAAATGCATTTGCGTTGCAGTTATTTCATGACTTCTTCATTCTCTTTAAAATCACTGAGGTGTTCATATTTTTATTATTTTTTAAATTTTATTTAAATCCAAGTCAGTGAACATCTAGCGCAGTAATGGTTAAGTGTTTCACATGTTCCTTCTCCACATCACAGTCGGGCTCGCTGGTAACCAACCACTCGTCATTTGCGTGCCACATGTGTGCCCCCAACCCCACCCCAACACAGAAGCGCACTTTGTCACTCTTGGAGGAAATCCTAAGCCTTGTTTGTCCTTTGTGTGAGGGAAAATGAAGACATCTTTTGTTCGGTCGCGTATTTAGTGCCTTCTCCATCATTGAACGTTCTGTAGGGATTTGCTCTCAAGGAGATTTTTTCATCCTCAGACTTACTGATCGAGCGGCTCGCAGTCTTCCGTGGATAAAGTTCATATGCTGCGCCGTTGGTGCCTCTGCCGTCCTCCGGAGGCCAGCTCACCCGCTGGGGGTCATCAGGGGACCTGCCCGGGCGGGGCTGTCGTGCGCTACTCATTGGGAGCCACCGAAAAAGCGTTACCATCATCATTCAGTAAGCTAAGCTTTTGAAAGTCTAATTTCCTAACAAATTGGCTCTAAGCAAAACATTTTAACACGTTGAGTTTGGGGGGATAATGTTCTCAGGTCAGACAGAGTTGTAGTTTCTTTTTTTTATCTATAAAAAATGCATTCCCTCCCCCCGCCGCCCCGGGTGCCTGGGTGGCCTAGTCGGGTGGCCTAGTCGGTTAAGCGCCCTGATTTGGGCTCAGGTCACGGACTCCTGGTTCATGAGTTTGAACCCCACGTTGGGCTCTGTGCTGACAGCTCACAGCCTGAAGCCTGCTTTGGATTCTGTGTCTCCCTCTCTGTCCCTCCCTTGCTCCCACTCTGTCTCAAAAATAAACATTAAAAAAAAAAAAAAAAAGGTGTTCTTGAAAAACATCCTCCCCTCCCCAAACTAACCCTCCATTAAAAAACTAAGGAATCCACCATTAATAAATTAGTGCCTATGATACTTTCTTCCTTTTGTTTTTTCTCTGGGGGATTTGCTTTTTTTTTTTTTTTTTTTTTTTTTTTCTTCAGTTAAAAGTGTACCCGTTGTCTTGTGATTTGCTGTTTTCTCTCAGTATATGTGGATATATTTCCATTATACTACACCCACCTCATTTATCAGCTGTACAGAAACCATTCTCTATTGATATCTAGTATCTATCAATATCACTTGTTCAACATTGGGTATTAGGAGTAAGTTTTTTGTCCCTTTTTAAAAAGATTTTATTTTTAAGTAGTCTCTACTCCCAACGTGGGGCTTGAACTTATAACCCCAAGATCAAGAGTCGCATGCTCTACCGACTGAGCCCGCCAGGCACCCCTTGTTCATTTTTTGAATAGATGAGTCACGTGTGTCAGAATCATAAGGCATAAGGGTTTCAAAATCACAAGGCATAAGGGACAGAGATCTCTAACCTTGCCACCCAGTTCCTGTCCTTGGAGGCGGCACGTGTCAGTTTCTTGGGTATCAAGCTATTTAGTATGTGAGGAAAGCATATTGTTATTAGTTTGCTGGGGCTGCCATAACGAAATGCATTCTGGGTGGCCTAAACAGTGGGAATTTTTCTCACAGTTCTGGGGGCTACAAGTCCACGATCAAGGTGTTGGTAGGTTAAGTTTCTCCTAGTGTCTCCGTGGCTTGCAGATAACCTTACCCTGTGTGCAGTACTCTTTCCCCCCACACCCCCCATGTCTCTCTGTGCAAGTTTCCTCCTCTTACAAGGACACCGGTCAGATTGGATTTAGGGCCCACCCTAACGGGCTCATTTTAACTTGATCGCCTCTTACAGCGCCCCGTCTCCAAATACGGTCTCGTTCTGAGGGACTGAGGCTGCAACATACGAATTTTGAGGGGGACACAGTTCCCCCCATAATACATATATATGTGTGTAGGTATTTACATGGTGTATGGTTTTGATACTTGTAGAGGTTTTTAAAAAACTACAGCTTTTCTGTAACCTTTTTTGAGCAGAATATTCGGGGATTAGTTGGTCAAGGGGTCTAGAGCTGGGAAGCAAAAAATGGGCCAGGGAACAGATCTTCACGCGTGTGAAGACCGGCGGGTGGGAAGGGAGAGTAATTCAGTTTAACACCGTGACTTAAAGGGATCCGGGGGCTGCCCGACCGAGCACAGTACTGACATGTGACAACTAAGAGGAGGAACTAAACCTGACCCGATGTCTTCAGTCTTCAAACAGAAATAGAAGGAGCTGATGGTAAAGCTCTTTAACAAGGAGCAAAAGGCAGATCTGATTCGTTTGAAGGAAGGAAAAGGTCCTTTGATTGGTGTTGCTTAAACAAAGACGAGAAATACTGAAACGAGAGTTGGGGAACAAAGCAGCGGGTGACCCCGGCGGGGCAGGCGAGACGGCCGGGCGGCCGGACTGGTGGAAGCAGCTGCGGAGCCCCCAAGCGGGCGGCTGGGAGGGACTGTGCGCGCGGCCGGTCCGGGGAGGGGGGCCCGGTGGGGGCGGGCGGCGCTGCAGTGCCGCTGCTCGCCACACGGCGGCGGGCACCCGCGCTTCTGTGTCTTCTGGTGGGACGTCTTTGAGGCCGGTCATCGCTAGAGGGCAAAACGGAACCTGGAGAATGGGCAAATGGACGTTTGAAGCCGGTGTAGCAAACGCAGTGTGCGGTGTGGAGGCTGGACACGTACGATTGCGTCGATGGGGTAACGTTTTTGTCACCGCCTTGTGAAGACTTCCCTAGTTGAAGTTAAAATATCCTAGATGTTCATTTTTTTAAATTAATGTGAGCGAGGGCGCGGGGGAGGGGCAGAGAGAGAATCCCAAGCAGGCTCTGCACGGTCAGCACGGGGCCCCGATGTGGGGCTCGAACTCGTGAACCCGTGAGATCATGACCCGAGCCGAAATCGAGTCGGACGCTTAACCTACCGAGCGCCCCCCAGGCGCCCCTAGACGGTCCTCCTCTTGAGAAAACCTCGAGTTGGACATTTCTGTGGAAACGCGTGTTACGCTTTCCCTTCAGGATCGTGACCCCGCGACGCCACCTCTCTCACAATACCAGTGGCTCGTGGGCAGTGAGCGCGGGGAGGAAAGCGGCCCTTGTACCGTCAGGGGGCGCGGAGAAGTCCCCGCCGCGGCCGGCAAGCAGGAAGGGCCGCCGAGCCCCAGTGGACGCGCACGTCCGCGGGCCCGGGGAAGGACGGCCGGACGGCAGACTTGCGGGCTCCCTTCGGGGCGCCCTGGGAGCGCTCACACACGCGACAGGTCTAGTGCTGACCTCCTCTGCTCGGTAGGGCGCCACTCACGTCACCCGTGGCCGTTGTGTTCTGTTCCCGAGCCTTCAGCGTGACCTCCCCTCCCACCACACCTAAGCGCTGCCGGCTCCCCTGCCAGATGGCCTGCCCCTGCCCCGGGTCCCGGCGCCGCTTCTCTCCGCGCCTTCGAGGCCCACGTCCCCTCCCCTTCGAAGGCAGTCACGCGCACAGGCGGACACACCGGACTACGGTAACCCGCTCCCACGGGGCTCCCGCTCCTTGTCCCCAGCCCCGCCTCACAGCCTGGAGGGAAGGACCCTGTGTGCGGGGTGCCCCGCGAGCCCCTGCGGCCAAGGCGCCGCTCCCCTCCCCGCACGCTCCGGGCTAATTAAGGGCGCAGCAGGTCCCCACGGGCTCCGGCCGGCAGCCGGTCAGCGGGGTCCCCCCCGCTCCCACAGCTCCGCTCCCGCACCCGGTCCGAGGCGCTCCGAACTCTGCAAAATGGGTTAAGATACGGTTTGCGGACCTTCACTGGGGGAAAGAGGACCACAGCAGCAGCGGTGGCGGGTGAGCGGCGCTTACGAGACTCCACGCTCTCGGACAAACACCTTTATTGAAGAAACCAAAGAGACGGATGGGGCAAGCAATTACGGCACCAGCTTCACACAAGGGTATGAGACCAAACAGAAGTACTCGCCCAAGTTACTCGGGATGGAACACAATTCTGCCAGTGCTCGCCATCTGCACGGAACAGATGTGGTCACACTACTTGTATTTAAGTGGACATTTACCAGCTTACAGTAAGATCCCACTTATCGCAGCAGAGCTCTCCCCTCCCCCTTGGCGTACAGCCTAAAAAGCAAAGAATGCCAACGTTAACGCAATGTAAACGTTTCTTTGTTAACAGTTTGACAGATACAATTTGTTACTAGTCGAACTATCCACCGGTTCACTTAATCTTTAGTTTACCGTCTGAGGGAAAGGCAGTATGAGAACATAACCTGTTACTTTGGTCCCGGCCCCCCATTTTACAGACCCGGACCCGGGATTCTAGATGTATAGCACAATCACTATCCCCGGTCGTCGACCGAGGCAGGCGTGTGGCATCTGGCACCGTGAAAACCGCTCCGGCTTCCTGGGCAGCGCTACGTGTGCCGCCTGTGCGGTTTCGTAACAACATCTCTACACGTATGGAGGCCCATGTGCGTGCCGTCAGCTTCACTCCCTGCTGCAGAAGCTTAGCTTTAAATCTGTCTACCAAATCCTGACAATGACATTTGGTTCCGGATCGCGACATCAAGATCGAGCTATCTGAATGAGTCAAGTCAAAAGCTCATTCTTAATTTTTAGAATAAAGGTATTTTCAAGGTTATAAAGAGTTTATAAATAACACTGTTCCCAAGCAAATATCGATCGATTGACAATCGTTAAGAAACTGAATGTACTGTTTTGAAATATATAAGGATTTTCATTAGGTTTAGATAAATTTAGACCACAGGTAAAACTTTTCCAGGCTATTTACTCAAGTTACTTACAATGTACACATTCCTGAGAATACCCCATTGTAGTGACGTTGTTTATTTCCAAATTGTTCTGCATTCAACTTAAAAGGTGTTTCTTCCCAAGAAACTGAACTTTTCTGTCAAAGGCGCTCGATCGAATAGGAGAATTGGGTTCATAAAACGGATTCATCGCGAACTAGGAAAGACGAAGGCATCAGTGAGCTTGTCAAAGTAAAAAGGCTGACAAATCACAGATCTCTAGAAGGAAATTACTTTAACGTTTTAAATAAAATCATCAAAGACATCCCAAAACGAAAGTCTGAAGATCATGTTTTCAAGTTGCACGAAAACGTTCCATTGTTAACAGTAACACCCCCTTGGGGAAATTTTTGCCTTGGGGTTTTAGTTTTGAGGAGTACTTATGGCAAACTAATGGTGGTAGGATAAGTGTTGCCCATGGAAGCTAAACAAACTTTCAGGATTCACCCTGCGTCTGAAATACTGATCTTCTCACATTCATTATAAATATATGGATTAATCAGTAAGGCCCTTTGGCCATGAAACGAAAATCTACCATATGCTCACAGGTAAAGAAAAGAAGTTATACCACATTGCTATTATGTTACTCTCATGTAATTTCTTCAACAATCTGGTTTTCAATACTGTCCTTTAACACATGGCTAAGTGATCAGTTTCTCAAACAGTGTAGTGACTATATCATAATATATGGGAGAAAACTGTTAAATGGAATCACTAATAAGGAAAAGGAGTTAACCAGTTTTTCCAGCTTAAATCACTTGATGTTGTCCATCTTTATAAGAGGGCTAAAGATTCTTATCTGCTACTTCTCACTAGGAATATTAACTGTGCTGATATGCAAAAAAAAATCCTGTCGAAGTACAGAACACTTAAATTACTAAGAACATACTTCTGGCAGTGCAGTTTAACCACCGACGTCCTAGTAATATTTTATTTTTTCTAATTAAGCTTCAAGATAGGCGAGTGGCATCATTCTCCTTGAGTGACTGGTAAACTTCCCACCAGTTTATGATCTATATAGTCACTGCATTGTAACTTACTTGTAAAGCAGATGGAGAACATTTTAGATTAAAATTACGAAGCAATTTCCCTTATGCATGTAGCCTGCTTCCTTCCTTTTTAGGATTCCCTGATAAAATCAAAACTCTGTGCCAAAAGGGGGAAACTGAAACCAATTTAAAAATAACCAGCACGAGTTCTGTCCTAAGCACACGTTAGCCTGGCGGGGAAGACATGCCCGACAGGGGAGTTACCAAGGGCTACTTCTGACGGGGGCAGAGCTAGTCTGAGCTGGAAACCACCGTATATAAGGGAGTTGCTGCCACGGGCCAGTTTCCGGTCACAGTTGCAATCCCTTTCTACAATCGGATTTGAAAACAGAACACACCATACCTTTATGTATAAATCGTAGACATCGGTAAAGAAGTTCTTTATTCCATCTTCTTGCCTTATGTCATGAAGCATAATGAATCTCATATGTAAAATAATTAAGGCATAATCTTAGAAATGAAAAATGAAAAGTACTCAGGTGATAGGATACCCTTCCAATTAGTCACACGCACTGTATTATTCTGTGACGGAAAAGCAAAATACGTAAACTGGGTCTGAAGTTAGGTTTTATCTTAAAGAAAACATAATTTTTAAAGTTAGAAAATAACTATAAAATAAAGTAAAATCAACCATATCGTTCAGATTAACCTTAGTTTTATAGGAGACTTGGTTTTAAAATTATCCGTTAAACAAAATGTGGGGTTTTTTTCCTGTTAAAAAAAATAAAAGTAGCCCCCTAAATGGCAATTTCTACCCGACACTCTGAAGTCCCCAGACTCGTAGTCTGGCATCGAGGTCCCATGTTGTTCTAGTTCGTCACCCCAACCTTTGGAGACCTTCGTTACAAAGGTAAGGATATGACCTGCAGTGACAAACGCTGAAACAAACCACTCGTTGAACTTGTCCACGGTTTTCAAGTACATGTTGTTCGACAGCCACATGTTCTCGTCCACGAGGTCGAGAGCAGCATGAGCTATGAACTGGTTCAGGTGACGATGATCATCCTAGACGAAAGTGTGAGTAGCAGCAGATTAATATTTGCAGACAGCATCGAGAACGCCACCATCTCATTCTGTAAATTCTACGCAGTTTTCGGGGGTGGGGGAGCATTTTCTGCTTTTACTTCATTTATTACTGTCATGGGACTTACAAAAGATCTTAAGTGTTTTCATCTCACAGTCTGCTTTTTAATTTGGTAGCTAAAAGTCAACGAGTAGGAACAGCCAACCCACTAATAAATGGAATGTGCTCAACAAATTATACAGATTATTTTTCTAATTCTGCAAGAAAGAAGTTACCAAATTCAGTAACCACTGAAGCATGTGAAGAAAGAGGAGGTTAAAAAGAAAAAAAAAGACATTCACATCTTTTTAGAGGAAGACGCGAAAAAATACGTAAGTGGTTATGGATAAAGGAGGGCAGTTTAGGTAGGCTGGAGCCGAGGAGGTGGAGAGCTAGAGGTGACCTTGGCTTGGGTCTCAGGGTCAGCGGGGGGCGGGGGACACAGGGCAAGCGCAGGGACACGAGACAGCTGAGGTGGGGCTCTCGAAGGCCTGGCACAGGCCTCTTTCAGGCGGACGGAGCTCACGTGACAGGGGACCCGGGAGCGGCGGGAGGCCACGCTCCGCCTCGGCTGTGAGCCGGCACCTGTCTCAGCGGCAGGACACGGTCCCGTCAGAGCGGAGCGTCCTTCACGTGGGCTTCACTGGGAGAGGCGGGACTGTCCCACCACAGTGCGGAGCGGGAATTCTCAACCTGGAATGGTCTTACTCCCGTGGAATTCTCTATTTCCAGATAGATTTTTCAAAGCACACTTCTTATGGGCTGAACTGAATTCTTATGCCGAAGTCCTACCCCCCGTCCCCGGTACCTCAGAACGTGGCCTTATTTGGAAAGAGGGTCACTGCAGACGTGGTCGGCATGCTAGGGCACGACAGCCCCTAACCCGGGATCCCTGGTGCCTTTCTAAAACAGGCAGTTTAGAGACAGACGCGCGCGTGGGGAGCAGGCCGCCACAAGCCCAGGGGCTACGGAAGCTAGGAGAGGGGCCTGGAACAGGCCTTCCCTGGCACGTTCGGAGGGCGCTGGCCCTGCCCCCGCCTCGTGCTCGGACCCGCGAGGCCGCGAGCTTCGGTCACTCTAGGCTGCCCGGTCCGCGGTGCTCGGTCGGGTGGGCCCTGGGAGAGGCACCTTAATATGACCTGCTTGCTGAGGATGCGGTTCCTGGACCGGGCTGGGGGAGGGCCGCCAGTTGCCTCGGGATCCCCCGCGCAGCCAGGCAGGTTTACCTCGCGCACGTCACCGTGACGAAGTGAATTTACTCCTTAGAGAAAGAGATTATTTGGTGTCCGGCTTACCGCCGTGTTTCCCTCACTTTACGTGGATGACCAGTCACGAGGTCAGAAGAAAAACGCAGAACTGCCTCAAGAAGGTGAGTGGTAACAGAAGGGCTAAGGTCAAGTCACGCCACAAAGTGTTTTTACGTGCCCGAGAAACCACATAAGCAGCCCTGTGCCACAGGGCAACCGTTGTACGGAGACACCCCGACACAGAGTCGTAATGAGCCGCGCGCTCACGTGGATGTGGGAAAATACTGGGGCGACAGAGCACCTGGCAGAGAACACAAATTCCTACGCATTTGAGTGGCAAGATTTAAGTAGCTGAAAAGCATCATACGCTGGACATCACGCGTTACGATTCATTTCAAAACTCAGTTCTTGTCTTGAAGGACGTGAAAGCTTATTCTGGAAGCTGGGAGAGACACAGCATAACCTGCCGGCAGTTCACCAGCAACACAGACGAGTACAGAGAGACGGGAGGCCCCCAGGGATTCTGCAGACCCTACGTTTACTCTGAACGGCAACAAGGAAGTCGGGTGGCGTCGCCGGGGAGGACGGCATGCGGGCACCCAGTCAGTGGGTGGTGCAGAAGGTCCCTGCAAACCGCGCCAGTCTCAGGGGCAGCGGGGGGACACGGAGGCAAGGGTCCTTCAACCCTCCCAGGTGTAAATGGACCTGCCGCGTAGGTCCTGATGGAAATGGCACTTGGGCGGAATGCGCTTCCGTGGCATTTCCGGTCAGTAGCAACTGTTCCTCCAGCCCCACAGCAGCTGGAAGTGTGTTTCTACGCGCTCACGGAGCAGCTTTTCAGAACGGGGGGGCACGGGGAAGCACGCGTCAGAGAAGAGACCCAGGGCCTCCTGCTCGTCCGTGCCAAGGGTGTGCTGAATGTAAGGGTGAGTCGACGACTCAGAGGACGGTCCCTCGGTGGCTTCTATCACCCTGTGGGACTGGGGAGCAAGCCTCATGTAACCGTGGTGGATTCCAGCTACCTCCCGGGTCCAGACCTCCCCCGGCTGTAAAATCACACCACACCCTTATAATTGCAACAGCATAAATCACGCTTACGAAATTGTTTATGTTTCCTTACGCACTTTGGATTCTGCTTTTCCAGCTGGCAAAAACTCCATTTCAAAAACTGGATTATCATGGTGGCCAACAATTACAAAGTAGAAGCTTCCAGACATTGTCTTCAATATAGCTCCTAATTAAATGAAAATAACACACACTTTTAGTACTCCATACTGAAAACCAAAAAGGTTTAACAAGAAGTCTAGAATTCAATTTTTTCCTTAAACTTGACATTGCAGCAGGGACCACAAAGCTTGTCGTGCTTTCCACTCTACTGCCATAGACATTTGGCTTTTGGACTATACAGATTACATGCCTGGGATATGTCCTGTAGAAGCCAGTACTTGAGTTTTCACAGGGAACCTGGAAGACCGCTGATACCAAATCATAACAACAACATCCTCGTGACCCGAGAGTTTAGAATATTCAGAGTAAGCTGGGCCAAACTTGGACTGGACCAGTTAGCATTATTAGCACGAACAATGGGAAAAACGAATAAAGGGTGATTTTGTCCTCTTCCTACCTGAAGTATGTATACTACAAATCTAAGTCTCTGCAAATACAGGAGCCTAGGATATGCCTCCTCCTCCGGCAATATTCATAAGAAAGGAAGACATGGGGCCCCCGGCTGGCTCAGTCCACGGAGCGTGCAACTCCCGATGCTGTGTAATCCTCAAGGTCCCTCTAAGGGATCCATCATCGTTCTGTTTCTTCCACCAGAAGGAAACGGACATTGGGAGGTTAAGGTCCATGCCTGTGGTCACATCATCAGTAAGTGGCAGAGCGAGACCTGAACCTAGCTTTGTCTGATTCCAGAGACCCTGTGCTAAAAATACATACAGAAATCCTTCCGCCCATCTGTCCGTCCATGCAGATTTTGATGATGCTAAAAGCCACAGAAGCACGGATCCTCCCCTGCGACTGCTTCCCCCCTGACCTTGTCTTCATTTTATTTCTTCAGCAAACCTGTTAATCCTAGTTCTAAGACTTCTTAATGCCTCAGATGTCTTTCCTTTTGGATTATGATTTCTTCCATCTTTTCTAGAATATAAAATTGTGTCTTCCTTTGTTTTTTTTTCTTTTTTTTAAGATTTTATTTTTAAATAATCTCTATACCCAACCTGGGGCTTGAACTCACCACCCCAACATCGGGGGTGCGAAGCACCAGGCACAACAACATCTGGCTCACGGGAGGTGCTCAGCAAATGTGATCTAGAACAGCATGGAGGAGCGTACGCACATGGAGGTGTGTGGACCCTTACGGCCTCCACACGGGGCAGCAATCTGGTTACCTGAGAGTATACAGTCTCACGGAGTGTACGGTGACACATGTCAGAGCCCGGGGCTCATCGAGCCACACTGGGACTCCTGCTCATTCACAGAGAACATCAGAACACCTGAAACGTATTTCCTAACCAGTACAACCTTTGTTAAGGAAATCGAGGGACAGCTGGCACTTCTACCTCTGGATTTGGAAGGCCCACGACTGGAAGACAAAGCAGATGGGAACATTCTTTGGGCACGATGAGGCCAAGAGGACTTCAAACGTTATTTGGGGCAGGTGTTGGCACACCACAGCCCGCAGGCCAAATCTGGCCTTGTCCACCCTTTCGTTACGGTCTAAGGCTGCCTTTGCCCGACAACAGAACGGCAGAGTGGGGCAGCTCCGACAGAGACCATCCGACCCTTTACAGAAAAGTCTGAGGGGGAAGATGAGAAAAAGGCCCAAACGGTAAAACTGAGTAACAAACACAAGCAGGAATGCTATAAAAGCTACGCAGAACCAGGAGAATCAGCAGTGATTCTCAAAAGAAAGAAATTCTCAAGGGGAAGGGGGATGGGAGCTGGAAATGTCAACAAAGTCGACAATGATCTCATTAATTGCAATAGGTTTCACGGCTAGAGTGTGCCAAGGGAAGGGCTTAATTCGTTCGGTACGAACACTTAAGCAGCAGCAGCACACTATACACGTAGAAGGAAGCTAAGCCTCATTCCTATACCTGCAGAGTGTCAGTACAGGGTGAGGATAAACAGAAAGGGGACCGAAGGAACCATAACCACATAAAGGTTATGTCACAAACCGTCCCGCTGGGCAGAACTTGAACTGCCAAGAATTTCACAGCAGCTGAAGGAGTACTGTAATTACCGGATTCTATGGGGAAAAACTGGAAGGTTACTCCTTTAGTATTTGAGGCTTATTATGCCCAGGTGGTAGGCAAAAGGGAGACGCACTTTAGAATTCTGTGCTGATACACTCAAGTTTCGGGGGGGGGGGGGCCGGCGGCGGGGTGGATGTTTTATGTTTGCACCGTCCGATGTGGTAGCCGCTGGTGGCTACTGTGTCTGCAAGACTGAATCTGGAACTTCATTTAATTTTCATTAATTGAAAAGGCCACATGTGGTTAGTGGCTTCTGTATTGGACGGTGCAGCTCTAGAACAGTGATTTGAAACGTTTTTAAAGCTTCCAACCTCTTCAACCTTCCCTCCATCCGCAAAGCAAGTATTACTTAGAGCTACAGTATGTAATACAAATAAAGCAACTGCCGTGTGTGTGTGTGTGTATGTGTCTGCTCGATTTTCCCATCACCCAAAACAGGGGCCCTTCAAGCATCTCCAAGGACGACTAGGTCTCGGGGTGTGGAGGAAATGGCTACACGGAACTTGGCAACGGATTAAACTGGGGAACTGAGGAAGCAGCAAGAACCAAGGATGTTCCCAAATGCCTGCCTGAGATGATCAAGCAGAATATCAAGATGAGTCGATTCGCCAAGAAAGGAAATAGGAAAGGGAAAAAAGAGGGATGAAACGAACACGTCGCTTCTAAACATGTGGTGGCAGGCAGAACAGCACGCCCCGCGGTGTCCACATCCTAGTCTCGAAAATCTTCGAGTGCTAACGTACGGGCAGAGGGGAATGAAAGCTGCAGGTGGAACTGAGGGCGCTCGTCAGCTGACTTCAAGATCGGGAAAGGAGCCTGCACGAGCCAAGTGGGCCCAATATAATTACCACGCTCTTTAAAAGTGGAAGAGAGAGGCCCACGCGCAAAGTCAGAAGGAGGGTCACAAAGACGCCACGCTGGCGGGGGCTGAAGATAGAAGAAAGAGCCGGGAGCCAAGGAACGCGCGCGGCCTCGAGAAGTTGGAAAGCACAAAGAGAGCCACGCTTCCTGCTCCAGAGGGGAGCACGGCCCTGCGGATACCTGGATTCCAGCCCGGGGAGGCCCGTGCTGGGTTTCTAGGCTGCTACGGAACTGGAAGAATAAATTCACGTTGGCGAAGCCGCTCAACTGGGGAGGATTTGTTCAGGAGCAGAAAACAGCCGTCGAGGCTGAAAAACCTGCAGGAATGAAAAAAAGGAAATACTTGAAGTACTAGCAGAAGGTAGGTGCGTTCTATGGGGAGACTGAGGACGGAGGGAGTTCGCTTACCACGGGAGGAAGCTTTCAAAGCACTGTAGGAAAGGCCCAAGGGAGGGGAATGAGGGGCCGGGGTGCGGCAAGGGGAAGCTACTTAGGCAGCTGGGGGACGATGACGTAGAGAACGGAGGCTGTGTCTGTCTCCCAGCACCCATCCCTCACGCCTGCAGGGGAGCCCGGCACGTAGGAAGGGCTCCACGCCTGCAGGGGGGGAGCTGCGCGGGTAGGGACAACAGCTGCGAGCGGTCGGGCAAAGCTGAAAACACGAGAACGAGAGGCAGGCCGGGATTAACTAGCCTCGACGCAGCAAAGAATCTCCTGAATGTTCTAGTGCTGAGCCCCTCCTGGTCCTAGAGGCCTAATAGAAGTCTGTGATGAAATAACTGCACCTTTGTATGAAGCTGAAGTTGAGGCGCTCGTGAAGAAACCCTCCATGACCAGAGACTGGACTCTCCCTGGGGTGTGAACAGCAGCCGTCACTGATGGCTATGCTGACCTGAGCTGCTTCGGAGACGGACAACTAAAATTAATGTAGTGATAACAAAAAGCTCCGCACTACCTTGAACGGAGAGAGGGTGTCTACGTGATGGAAGAACTAGGGCGATGATGGGGCGCCTGGCTGGCTCGGCCGGAGGAGCGACTCTTCATCTCAAGGTTGTGAGTTCAAGTCCCAAGCTAGGTGTACAGCTTATCTAAACCTTAGTGCCCCCTCCCACGCCTTTCTTTTTAACTTTTCTTTTTTTTAACGTTCATTTTTTTTGAGAGACCGCATGAGTGGGGTGGGGGGGGGAGGGGCAGAGAGCGGGAGACAAAATCCGAAGCAGGCTCTGGGCTGTTAGCACAGAGCCCAATGTGGGGCTCAAACCCACGGACCGTGAGATCATGACCTGAGCCGAAGTCGGACACACAACCGACTGAGCCACCCGGGGGCCCCCAGCCCTTTTTTAATATAAAAATGAGACCACAAATCTGTGAGGCTGGCATCAGAAGGGCAGAAGCACAAAACGAATGGAAATGTGTCCGGTTAGAAAAACAAAAGTCACCTTACACTACCATCAGGAAAACGGAAGAAAGGTCACCTGGTACAGAAGTAACAAGATGCAGGTCTGCTGAATCAGCATGATTTTCAACCTGTGTGTGTGTGTGTGTGTGTGTGTGTGTGTGTGTCTGTCTGTCTGTCTGTCTCTAGAATGTGCCTGCACGCAGGGGAGGGGCACAGAGAAAACGTTAGGCAAGCTCCACACCCTGCGCAAAGCCCGACCTCTGGCATGGGGCTAGAGCTCAAGACCCTGGGATGATGAGCTGCACCTAAATCCAGAGTCAGTAGCTTAACTGACTGAGCCACTTGGGCGCCCCCCAAAGCATGTTTTTTGTTTTTTTTTAAAGAGGCTGCCGGGTGGCTCAGTCGGTTAAGCCTCTGACTCTTGACTTTGGCTCAGATCACAATCCCGTGGTTTCATGGGATCGGGCTCTGCTGACCGTGCGGAGCCTGCTTGGAATTTTTGTCTCCCTCTCTCAGCTCCTCCCCACTAGTGCAGTCTTCCTCTAAAAACTTAACTCTGAACTGGGTTGGAAGGAATGCTCGGGAAAGAGCTAGTGCAGGAACAGAGGATGTTTAAGCTGGGGGGGGGGGGGGGAGTGAGAAAGAGCAGGATCTTACCATCAAATAGAATATATGCCATCTCAAAGCAAAGATTTGACTAGGGATGGCAAATTGGCCCCTGCTGGTGCGGCTCTCATTAACCAGTAGTGAGTGCCAGGACCTGGTGCTGATTTAACATGGAGACAAAGTTCTAGCACGAAAGCTAGCTGTGATCGATGATCCACATCTTCTGGGGTTTGGGAAAGGGCAGTACGCTACGAGAGTGCCACGTACTTAACTCTGGACTAAACACCTCTTTCAAATCGCTCCGGAGGCCGAGTCTTGGGCTGCTCCTTTGAGGCCAAGTGGAAACTCCTTTGGGTCAATGTTACTAAGCACTTTCCAACAATTAAAATAGAACTACCAGGCTGCCTTTGAGAGGACTAAACCCTTCCTCTCACAGGACAGGGCCCACGATGAATTTTCCAGCTCCAAACGACAACCGTACCCTCGTAAACAAAACCAAATCCGATTAGCTGAATGACCTACAAAAAGGCAAGATGAAGCCAAGCTCCTGAGCTGGCCGACGCCTGCAGGCCGAAACGCGATGTGCCCTGGCCGGGCGGCCTGTGATAAGCTCAGCCGCCCCGGGGCTGACCAGATCCGTCCCGGCTGCCCGCGGGCGGGGTGGAGGGACCAGGCCAAGACCCGCGTCACGCGGGCCCCGAAACGTCCTTGGGAGCTCCCGCCCCCTACTTACTCCATCCCCTACCTGCTGGGAGAAGCTGACGACGGAAACCGCCACTCCGCTCCTGCCGCAGACCCGCGCTCGGCAGCCTCTATGGGAACTCCCTAGGCAATGCTCGCGAGACTGTGCGGTTGAGGTCTCACGAGAAGTGGGAGGGACTTCCGGCCAGAGGACCGCGCCGCAACGCGCGTGCGCCGTGGTCCTCCTGGCAACGGCCGTTGGGCTTGGCAGCGTCGGGGAGGGGCGGGATCAGCGCTGAGCCGGGCGAACCCTGGTAGTACCTCGTTTTCTCTCGTTGCCTCACTACCGGTCCCCGCCCTCCAGCTGCGTGGGAAAGCCGCGCGTGAACCGCGGCCCCTCCCACCCGTGAGAACCTCGGGGGAAAGGAAGTGCGTGTTTGCCGGAGTTCCTGGTTCAGAGCTGGAGGCCGATTAAACCGTTGAACGTTTTTGTCGTTCCCGACTGCCTTCCTTTTTCCCCCGCACCCAGGCAGAGCATGGGCTCCGAAGGCAGGGATTCGCCTCGTCCTGGGCCTGCAGCTGGGGCTGGCTGTCAACTTGGGCCTAGGCAGCCTGGGCTGGAGGGGGCTTCGCGGGGAAGCCGGCATCTGATGTCTCAGGTACCTACACTGGCCTCCTCCTCGGGGACCAGAGGAAACGTGGCCTCTTGTTTGCTTTCTTTATAGCTTCTTCTCTCCTCCTCCCCGCTTGGCCTCTTAGGGTTTCCCCGGAGGCCACTGGTCTGTCGTCAGAAATTCATGGTTCCTCCTCCCGCCGGGTAACCCGTAACCATTCTTTCTTCCAGTTCGCCATGCCCCCCACATCTGACGTGTTGAGTCAAGATGAACTGCGAAAAAAGCTATACCAGACGTTTAAGGATCGGGGTATACTGGACATGCTCAAGGTATCCGTTTTGGGCCTGTCACATAACTTTGACGAGTGTAATCGTGTAACCGGTAGTCCCCATTTAAACCTATCCAGCTTTTGGGTTTTAAAAATAGGACATAGATTGTATTGGTGAGTTACCTTTGTACGTTCCTGCAAAACTCTTTGTTCTGGAACAGAAGTCTTGAAGATGGTGTAGAGTTTGAGCCGTCTTAAAAGGGCTTATTCAAATAATAGCTTTACCGGACTGACATTAAGGTAATGGTAGGTAACTATAAAAGGAACACATTTTGGTAAAGTTGGACTTGGTTTATAAATCTAGCTTGCAAGTCCTGAATGGCTAAGTGGTTTTGTAATAGTACTCCCTTTTGAATGAGGGATATTGGCATTCTACAGGAAACGTTAAGTGTACTGTTTACCATAGAATAATTTAGGGAATGAGAAATTTCTTCCTTAAGGTGGATTGAAATGTATTACTATTTGGGCGGCAAATATTAGTACACATTGTATGAACAGCAAGGAGTAGGATTAGCTCACGTGTTTTCATTGTATACATTTCAAAAGTATATTTTATATTTAAAAAGTCAAACTAGGGAAAAGTGAGCTTCTTAAAAAATCTTTCTCCCTCATTGTTTTGGTAACCTCAAGCTTTAGATTCACCTGAGAGAGAAAAACATGGAGGAACGTCATCTGTAACACAACCGCTAATTGTGGTTTTGTTTTTTAAAGACTTTATTTTTAAGTAATCTCTATACCCGATGCAGGGCTCGAACCCACAAACCGGAGACTCGGAGTCCCACGCTCTGACTGAGCCTGCCAGGCACCCCTCCTTTTTAATGTTATGTAGTGAACATTTTCCTGTGTCCTCGAAAGTTCCTTGAAATCCTCATTTTCAATGATAACAGGCCTGTCTGAATGTGTGGGTAATTTATGGAGCAGGCCCCTGTTGAAGATGTACCTTCTACCCAGGTGTACACATTCCTTCAATTGTCTTTTTTTGGTCTAGGATAGGTTAAGTGGCATTACTGACTCAAAAGGATGAGCAGTTTTAAGGCTCTTGGTAGGAGTCTTTTTCTAGAAAGGTAGTAATAGTATATATTTCACCAGCAACTTGGTAATGCTTATTTCTTGAATGCTACAATGACTTTTTTTTAAACATTGGAAAACCCTTATTTTAAAAGTCTTCTTTAATGCTTATTTTTGAGCGGGCGAGGGGCAGACAGAGACAAAATCTAAAATCGGTTCCAGGCTCTGAGCCTTCAGCACAGAGCCTGACTTGGGGCTCAAACCTGGGAATGGTGCGATCATGACTTGAATCAAAGTTGGATGCCCAACCACCGCAGCCACCCAGGTGCCCCAGAAAACCCTTATTTTAATATTCCTTTGATTATTGAGGTTGCACATATTTTCTGGATATTCATGTTTTTTTGTGGATTGGCAGCTTCTGTTCCTTGCCCATCCCCCCCCCGGGGCGTTTTCTTTTAATAGAAACTTAACCTGTGTTCCAGTTTTGCAGCAATACATTATCTCGGTGTTCAATTTTAACTTGGTTCTAAAAATCCTGATGTTATATTTTTAATATGGCCAAATCTGTTATTTATTTATTTTTTTTGCTGATTATTCTCAGTTCTTCTCCACTAAAATGGATGTTCACCTCTTAAGTTTTTAAAGAGCCCCCTTTTTTTTTAAACTGTTAAATCTTTAACCCACTTGGAATTGTCATATATGATGCGTTAATACGCTTTCTAATATGGCATGGTCCTTGGATTCCTGGCCAAGCCATATTTTCTCTTAATGCTACTTCTGGATTTGATTTGAGGGTGTTTTATTTCAGATCTAGAGTCACAACTGATACTAATCTGTCCTGAACCTTTTTAAGCTGTCCCGGTTTGGGTTTGGTATCAGGATTATGCTAGCCTTGTTCACTTTACAAATGGAGTGTATCTGCTGGAGACCTACTGTTTACTTTTTTGCAGCTGGCTGTCAGGTTCTATTCCAGCCTAAGCAATGGCAAGACAGATTTTTACCTCCTAAGTCTAAGGTCATTTTTATTTTCTGCATTCAATGACTGTGGCCTGAGTGAGTTTTAATTCTTAAAACCCACTGATTTTTTTAGCGGCCTAATTCACATTCCCTTTGGGTATTTGAAAAGAATTTGTATTTGCGGTGAAGTACAAAGTTGGATCTCTTAAATGGGCTTTATCAACTCTTGTTCCTTACTTTGAGTCTACTGTTAACTTGTGAGGCAGATATACTGAGGATCCACAAGTCCCTACTCTTCCTCACCCACAATAATTGTACTTACTTCTGTTGTAGGAACATGAATTCTGAATGGATTTCCCTCTTCTCATTGGCTGCTGGAGAGCTCCCGGCCAGTTTTGCAATTCTTCCAGCAAGGGCTGGTTGGCGTGCTTTTGTGTTTGTTGAGTTGGGGATTCATCTGTAATGCCCTCTTCTACCCCCCCCCACCTTAATTTTACTTTCTGCTTCTATCCCTTCTCTAAATGTTATCCTATTTTAGTACTTGTGTGCAAGACCCCCTAAATCATTATATTAATGAAGCTGGGTCTAAATAGGTTACTCAGTATGTTATAAATCTCATTAAATCACCTCTAAATTTAACTGGTGGAGGATGCTATAATTTCTCGTTCTATTTCTGTTACTGAGCTACACTAGATGAAGCAGGGCATGTGTACTCTGAGTAAAAATGTCTTGTTTTACTGTGGGACTTGAGGTGTGTACTAAGTCCTGTTCTATACTGGTAATGACCTACCGTTCTACCCTTGAGCTGAAGGATAAAAGAGGTACAAGAACTCAATTGGTTTCTTGGATTCTATTAATATGAGTTGATTAGGGAATATCTACTGCTGAATCCCACAAGTCTAGGTGGCATACTTTTTTTTTTTTTTTTTTTAACTATCTTTTTGTAATGTTTATTTTTGAGAGCCACAGAGCGTGAGTGGGGGAGGGGCAGAGAGAGAGGGAGAGACAGAATCCGAAGCAGGCTTCAGGCTCAGCTGTCAGCACAGAGCCCGACATGGGGCTCGAAGTCAGGAACCATGAGATCATGACCTGAGCTGAAGTCGGACGCTTAACCGACTGAGCTACCAGGCGCCCCCCCAGGCAGCGTACTTTTTTTGTAATTTTTATTTTTTAAAATTTACGTCCAAATTAGTTAACATATAGTGCAACAATGATTATAGGAGTAGATTGCTTAGTGCCCCTTACCCATTTAGCCCATCCCCCCGCCCCAGGCAGCATACTCTTAAGCTCAGTCCAATTGTACGTTTCCAGATGATATGCAAAACAGGAGAACAAATACCAGTAGTCTGAGTAACCTAGGGAATTTTGTTAAAGCCCAAATGAATAACGTTAGTGTTAAAACCTTGAGAAACTGACCTGCTTTTGAACCCTAACTTTCTCACAAAGTGAGAATTCCTGTACTTGAGTGTCTTGAGATGTAAATACTCGATGGGAAAGTACATCTTAGTAAGTTTTGGGGTTGACTCATTTCATTCACTTGCATATGTGATTTCCCTTATGGGAACTCAACCTTATTTTAACTAACCAATATGCCCGATATTTTCGTACGTTCCAACAGTCCACAGAGGTGAGAAATGGGCAGAATTGTCTCCTCTACTTGATAGCCTGATTTAAAAACTGCTGAGATGGGCTCCTGGGGAAGTGAAGTTAGAATCTGCCTGCGTTGGGCTGACCACCAGTTGAGCTCAGAAGCTGTGAAACAAGTTTCTTTTTCAGAACCCCGTGGGCTACTTGTGTCACAGGGGAAGGCTCCTGACTTTGGGTCCTGGACCTAGAACCATACTGGAAATGAGGACTCTAACGCATGGGTCAATCCTGTATAACTCCAGTTGAGCGATTCTGCTCAAAACGTTTTCCCTCCTGTTTGGTTTTGGTTGTTTGAGCTAGACACAACTCCGGAAGCAGCTGATTCACGAATTGATGCACCCTGTCGTGAACGAAGAGGTGCAGCCCCAGTCCGTTCCAGTGGAAGGGAGTGCCCTCCTGATAGGCACCTCTAACTCTCTGGTGGCAGATCACTTGAAGAGATGTGGCTATGAGTATTCGCTTTCTGTTTTCTTTCCGGAAACTGGTGTGGCCAAAGAAAAGGTAAAGTGTTGAGTCTTCTGTTTTTGAATTTTCTGTTAACAGCTTCTTTCTAGGTAATAGTAAGTGCTGCGTAATAGCCGAGTGTTCCTTGGCTAGCTACGTCCATTTCTCCCTCATCTTTGAGTTCCCGTCCTACATTCTGTAAAGGAACAAAGGAGTACTGTACTAGATGGTATATCGTTACCAATTCCATGGAAGCTCCGTTAGTCTTGGGTAAAATCATGATGTGCAGTCACTAAGTTTTGGAGCTAGAATTGGTCTCCCGATCTGTGTAGTCTAAGACGCAGAGTTGCCATTTATGTTGACGGTTGGAAGCTTGTCACCGTCGTGGCGACACCACAGGTATCCTCTGCATTGTGGAGGAGGAACCAGCCTCTGGAGAGGTGAAGTAGTTTGCTCAAGGTCACGTGATTTGTAAATAACGATGCTGGGCAGTAAATCTAGATCTCTAAAACATGCTCTTTTTACTAAGTCTCTGCAGATACTTACATTCCTTGGGATTACACTAGAGAAGTGAAGGGTACAATCATTTATAAAAATATGTGGCATGCTCAAATACTAAAACACCTGTTTTTACCACTTTCCTAATGACTTTCTGTTCAATGGGAATGGTAGAGAAATCTAGCCCTGCTTGATATTAAGGGTTGATACAGCAAACTGCCTATTTTTTTTAATAGACTTAATTTTTTTAGAGCAGTTGAGGTTCAGAGCAAAATTGAGCAGAAAGGAAGGTACCCCATGTGCTCCTTGCTCCCACTCGTGCACAGCCTCCCCTACTAGCAACATAACTAGATACATTTCCACAGTGGGACCTACATGGTCACATCTTCACTGAAGTCCATAGTTTAACGGTTGGTGTTGTCTCTGTGTTTTTACTCTTGATCTTGTCTATAATTGTCCAAAAGCTTCCTATTAAGAGGTTTTAACAAAATAAGAACAGTGTTAGTATTTGAGAATCTTAATATGCTTTATTAACGACCAAATTTTATTAACATTAGGAGTTCTTTTTGGGTCCCTCAATCTTTAAGCTTTTTTGTTTTTTTGTTACTTTTTAAAGTTTATGTCTGAGAGAGCATGAGAGAGCACGCGTGCACACACAAGCTGGGGAGGGACAGAGGAAGATCGAGAATCCCCAGCACACTCCGGGCTGTCAGCACAAAGCCTGACACGGGGCTCGAACCCAGGCACTGTGACCTCATGACCTGAGCCGAAGTCAGATGCTTAACAGACCGAGCCACTCGGGAGCCCCTGTTGTTTGTTTAAAGGAAGCTCTGTGCCTAACGTGGGGCTTGAACTCAAGACCCCAGAACAAGAGTCACGTGTTCTACCGACTGAGCCAGCCAGGTGCCCTGAAGTTTCTAATTACATGACCCAGTTGGGCATGTTGCATGAGTAATAGGCAGTTACATAGCTGTTCCAGCAATAGTTAACCTGCTTATATACTTAAAGGTGTTTACTATAAAATGCCGTGCAGAATATTTTCCTGAAAGGAAAACCCTGTCAGTGTTCCGAGGGAAGTCCTAGTACATGATGCGTGTTGTAGTAGAAATACAGATTAAGAATAGCCACCCAAAATGTTTAAAACTATTTTAGATAGGCTTTTGTCAGTCATGGTTGTAAAGACGGTAAAACTTGAAAAAAAAAAAAAAAAAAAAAAAAAAAAAAAAAGACGGTAAAACTTGGTATTTTGAACCAGTAGTATTTTAAAAACTTGATTACCATTGAAAGACCCTGGGATTCACACGTGTATTCGTTGGTTCATCAGATACTTGAGTGTAATCTGTAAGGCATTAACCATTTGTTAGACCCATTATCTTTGTGAAGTATTTGGAGGTTAATTCTGTGATGGGGAAAAATATTTTATCCTTGTGACTTGAATAGGTTATCAATAGTATAAGAAAGCGCTTCAGTTTTACGTTGTTAGTGTGATTCTTAAACTTTAGGAACATCCTAATTTATCGCTTAAACATCAGTGTAAAATGTCAACTTAATTTTTTTTTCTTTAAGGTATTTACTATGCAAGATCTGTTAGAACTCCTCAAAATCTACCCTGAATCCGGTCTCTACAAATCACTGGTAGGATTGTTGAGTTGTTATAATCTGCCTTGGTCTGTTAATTGTAACTGAACAGTTGAATAAAGGTAAAATATTTTCTTTTAACAGATGTCAGGATTTGATAACAAAAAGAAAAAAGGTAGGAGCCTTCATATATGTAGAAAATAGCAACATTTTTGTCATGTACTTTATCCTGTAAAACTCTGAAAGTAATCTTGAGGGGTAAGAGTAGGGAATTGAATTGGAATTTGATTTTCCCTGCTGTGACAATACCTTGTTATTTATTTGGTTTGTTTTTTGTTTTTTGCTTTTTTTTGTTTTTTTACAGATTTTATTTTTTTAAGTAATCTCTTCCCCTAACATGGGGCTTGAACTTAAAACCCTGACAGCGGGAGTGGCACGCTCCCACCATCTGAGCCAGCCAGGTGCCCCAATACCCTAGCTTTAGGAAAAAAAAAAAAAAAAAAAAAAAAAAAATCTAATTTGACCAATGTACATCACTTCTCCAAATTTCAGTCCTCTTAATTACTCTTAGATACTCGCACACAAAAAACCCACTGTAGACAGTAGTTGATACAGCCCCACAAATGATCTGCAAGGTACTTTTTGTAAACATACCCACTGTTGGGAACATTGCCCCACACCCAGACAGTGTTAAGGCTCTAGACAGTGTTAAGGCTTTGTATCCTAGACCTCCTCCTTGATAAAGTACATGTCTATAAAGTACAACTTAAAAATTAATTGCTTAAAGAATGAAATAACTGGTTAGTAGTGTTACATAAATATTTATTAACTGTTGATATGGGCCTGGTAAACTGCTTTAATTTTGGCCTTGATAAGAACCATCCTAGAGGCCATTCTGTAACTGCCACGGGTACAGACTGTGGGCTGGACTTGCCTACGGACTTCGTAGCATGAACTTCAGCTGGTAACTTGCCTGTAATACATAGTCTTTAGGTCTTTTGAATAACCCGTAATGTTATGTAACGGCCCTTTCGTGTTGGTGTGCCCCTGGGTTTTGTCTGTCGCCGGCATTGCTATCCTCCCCAGTCGGGCGTTCTTTTCAAATTTAGCATTCGGCAAACATTTGAGTATTTACCTTCTGCCAACTATTAGTCTGTGACTGAATTGCCTAGTCTCTTGGGAGTGATGTCAGCAGAGGATGAGTGAATCAGATCACAAGACCTCCTAGAGTGCCTGCAAAGTAGGGCATCCATACTGAAGTTGAGTATGGTAAGTGATCCTGTATTCTATATGCCGAGGCAGTACTGTTCCATGTAAATTTTCTGTAGTCATGGAAATGGCTCTCCCTGTGCCATCTGATAGAGCTAGCCACGTGTGGCAGTTGAAGGGTTGAAATGTGGCTGGCGTGGCTAACGAACTGACTGTTAAGTTGCAGTAGCCACACGTGCATAGTGGTCATATTGGATAGCACGGGCCTCAGGTATATAGTGGGTATCTGTAGCTTAACTCTGTGGGAAGGAAACTTGGGGCCTGAAGGGATCTTAAGAAATGGTATAACCACTCTGACAGATGGGTGTTTTCTCACAAAGCTAAGCATACTCTTCCCATCCAACAGTGATGCTCCTAGGTATTTACCCAACTGACTCGAAAACTTAGGTCCACGTAGATCCCGGATAGGAATGTTTGTGGTACTTGATAGTGATGGCCAGAAATGGGGAGCAATCAAAATGTCACTAAGAGGGGTGGATAAAGAAACTGAGGTGCATCTAGACAAGGGAATACTAATGAGGATTTTGGTGACGGTATTTTGCACTGTTAATCCACGCAAAAACAAACTACCTTTAAATGCATTTTGTTAGGGAAAGGGGCCGGTCCGTAAAGGGTACATATTGTGTGATTTCATATATGATTTTCTGAAAAAGGCATAAGTGTAGAGCTGCTGAATGGATCGGTGGTTGCCGGGGATTTGGCGGAATGGGGGTGTGGAAGGTTGAATAGGTGAAGCACAGGGAATTTCTTAAGCGAGTGTGTTTCCTATGATCGTGGTAGGATCTATATAGCACTATAGTGGTCAGAGCCTGTAGAACCTCCTGGCACAAAGGGTGAAGCTTAATGTATGCAATTTTTTTTTTTTTTAATTTTTTTTTTTTTCAACGTTTTTTTATTTATTCTTGGGACAGAGAGAGACAGAGCATGAACGGGGGAGGGGCAGAGAGAGAGGGAGACACAGAATCGGAAACAGGCTCCAGGCTCCGAGCCATCAGCCCAGAGCCTGACGCGGGGCTCGAACTCACGGACCGCGAGATCGTGACCTGGCTGAAGTCGGACGCTTAACCGACTGCGCCACCCAGGCGCCCCTATGTATGCAATTTTAGGAGGTCAGGTGCCCCAGGATGGATTGCAGACAGTGACAAAATGGTCTGTCCTAACCCCAGTCCCCCCGCCCCCCCCCAAGGAGAAGAAACGATGCTGAGCTCCTCAACACTGGAAATGAAGATTTTATGACTAAAGGCAAATGAAACTGTATATAGGCCCTGGATGTGGAGTGATAGCTGGCTCATGGGGGTACTGGTTAACTGCTCTGAAACCATTGTACATGGATGCTGGATTTGGACAACTAACGCAATGGATAGTAGAGGGCGAGAGCCAAGTTTCTCCCTGTTAGAGTGTGATTTTACAGTTGGGTAAGGGGAGGAGGCTAGAATGATGTGTGTGATAGTGGGTTTGTTAGACCCCTCACTGTGAGCTCAGGTTTAGCTTCATACATATGCAGAGGATCTCTATAGATCGATGTATCTGCACGGGTTCGTAGAACACTCAACTTTCGTTGTGCAGGCTGAGAGGGCCTAGAAGCAAGGACACCCTAGTAACTGTGTGCACGCCTAGTGCCCGGTTTGGAACACTGATAGGGTTTCGAAGACCATTCCATAATAGGAACCAGGGCTCCCCGGAGCGATGACTGATTGTAGGACTGGGGCAGAGAAGGTACAAGAGGAGCCCGGAGTGTTGTCTAATGCTAGACATAGGGAAATGCTTAATAAGGGGGGGGAAAAAAGGCACTGTGAAGGAGCTCCTAAGGGCCAAAGCTAGAACAGTTGAATAAATGGGGAGACCAGAGCAATCCTTCTCAGAGGGGTATGCATACGGGGAGGGGAGAGGGGAAGTGGAACCAGTTAGGACCCATGAGAAGCCCTGCAGACCTGGGAAACGGTGATGACCGTTACAGTGAGCGAGGGGGAGGAGCACCTCTGGAAAGATGACCCTACTGCAGCATCTCCGAGAAAGTTCCTGCGGCATGTCTACCTTGTCTCCAGAGGCAGAGCAGGCGTGCCTGAGCATAAGAGTAGCAGGAAGGTGTGAGGAGAGAACGAGCTGACTGGGGGTGGGGGGGGAAGAGAAACGGGCAAGAGAGGATGAGCGGATGAGCCAGAGACGAATTGCAAGTGTATGTCTAATGAGAGGAAGTGAAAACCAGACTTGGAAATCTTGGGGAAAAGGGAGGTGGGAGGCCTTTACCTTCGTTCATGCAGAAGCTGAGTCCTTTCAACTGTTGGAAGATCCTAAAGCTCCTAATTGTTCATTTAATGTGTATTTATTTTCGAGAGCGACAGACACAGCATGAGCGGGGGAGGGGCAGAGAGAGAGGGACACACAGAATCTGAAGCAGGCTCCGAGCTGTCACCACAGAGCCTGACTTGAGGCTTCAACCCACAGACCCATCATTACCTAAGCCAAAGTTGGACACTTAACCGACGGAGCCACCCAGGCACCCCAATTTTGTTCTTATGGCTGAGTGATAATTCCACTGTGTGTGTCCCCCCGTCTGTGCGTGTGTGCACACACACTTACATACCACATCTATCCGTTGTAAACAATGCTGCTGTTAACCTAGGGATGCATATGTCTTTTCAAGTTAGTGTTCGTTTTCTTTGCACAAATACCCAGTAGTGGAATTACTGGAACATATGGTAATTCTATTTTTAACTTTTTTTTTTTTCCTTTGCGTAGAGCACATGCATGTGAGCAGGGGAGGAACAGGGGGAGAGAGAATCCCAAGTAGGCTCCACACCCAGTGTGGAGCCCAACAGGAGGCTCGATCTCACAACTATGAGATCATGACCTGAGCTGAGATCGAGTCGGACGTTCTTTAACTGAGCCACCCAGGCACTCCTATTTTTAACTTTTTGAGGAACCTCCATACTGTTTTCCACAGTGGCTGTACCAGTTTGCATTCCCACCAGCAGTGCAAGAGGACTCCTTTTTCTCCACATCCTCACCAGCATTAGTTTCTTGTGTTTTTTGGTTTTAGCTGTTCTGATAGGTGTGAGGTGATTGATCTCTCACTGTGGTTTTGATTTGCATTTCCCTAATGGTGAGTGATGTTGAGCCTTTTTTTCGTGAGTCTGTTGGCCATCTGAATATCTTTGGAAAAGTGTGTATTCAGGTCCTTGACTCGTTTGTTGATTGGTTTTTGTGTTGGATTGTAGGAGTCCTTTATATATCTTGGATATTAACTCCTTACTGGATAGATCATTTACAAATATCTTCTGCCATTCAGTAGGTTGCTTTTTTGTTTTGTCGAGGGTTTTCTTTGCTGTGCCAAAGCTCACTATTTTGTAGTCCTGATAGGTCTCTTCAGGCGAAGGAAGCAAGAACTATCTAGAAAAACACTTAGCTACAGTTGATGTCAAAGATATTACTGCCTATGTTTTCTAGGAATTTTGTGATTGCAGCTCTCACATTTAGGACTTTAATTCATTTTGAGCTTATTTTTATTTGTGGTGTAAGAAAAGTGGTCCACTTTTATTGTTTTGCATGTAGCCATCCAGTTTCCCCAACACCATTTGCTGAAGAGACTGCTTTATCCCCCTGGTGTATACTCTTGCCTCCTTTGTTGTAGATTATTTGACCATACGTGCGTGGGTTTATTTCTGGGCTCTCTGTTCATCTATGTGCCTGTTGTCGTGCCACTGCGTTACTGTTTTGATTACGACAGCTTTGAGGTACATCTTGCAATCAGGAATTGTGGTATCTCCAGCTTTGTTCTTTTACCTCAAGGTTGTTTTGGCTCTTCAGGAGTCTTTCGTGGTTCCATACAAATTTTAGTGGTAGTCCAGTTCTGTGAAAAACGCTGTTGGTATTTTGACCGAGATTGCATGGTGTCTGTAAATTGCTTTGGGTAACATTGACATGTTAACAATACTGGTTCTCTGAGTCCCTGAGCACAGAATATTTTCTGTTGGTGTCATCTTCGATTCTTTCATCCGTGTTTTAGGGTTTTCATAGTGTAGGTCTTTCAGCTCCTTGGTTAGGTTTACTTACAGGTGTGTGTGTGTGTGTATATATATATAATTTTTTTTTTTTTTTGGTGCAATGGTAAATGGCATTTTTTTGCTACTTGATTATTACTGTATAGAGGTGCAACAGATTTCTGTATGTTAACTTTGTATCCTGTGACATCACTGAATTCATTTATCGGTGCTAGTGTCTTTTTTGGTGGAGTCTTTGAAGTTTTCTGTGTATGCTATCATGACATCTGTAAATAGTGACAGTTTTACTTCTTACCAATTTGGATGTTTTTTTGTCCAATGGCTGTGGCAAGGACTTTGAGTACTATGTTGAATCAAAGTGGTGAGAGAGGACATCCTTGTTTTTCCTGATCTTAGAAGCGCTCAGTTGTTTACATACATTGAGTATGAGGTTAGCTGTTTTTTATCTATGGCCTTTATTATTTTTTTTTAACTTTATTTGAATTGAAGTTAGTTAACCGAGAGTGTAATACTGATTTCAGGAGTAGAACCCAGTGATGCATCACTTAACACACAACACCTAATGCTCATCCCAACAAGTGTCCTCCTTCATGCCCGTCGCTCATTTAGCCCATCTCCCCACCCACCTCCCCTCCAGCCACCCTCCGTTCTCTGTCTTGAAGAATCCCTTATGGTGGGGTGCTTGGGTGGCTCATTCGGTTAAGTGTCCAACTCTGGGTTTTAGCTAAGGTCAGGATGTCACTGTCATGAGATCAAGCCCCGCATTGGGCTCTGTGCTGATGGCGCAGAACCTGTTCGGGATTCTGACTTCCTCTCTGTGCCCCTCACCTCACTTGTGCCATGTTTCTCTTTCTCAAAAATAGACATTAAAAAAAAAAATCTTGGGGCACCTGGGTGGCTCTGTCAGTTGGTTAAGCATCTGACTCTTAGTTTTAGCTCCAGTCATAATCTTAGGTTTGTGAGTTCGAGCCCCGCATCTGGGTCTGCACTGACAGCGTGGGGCCTGCTGGAAGTTCTCTCTCACTGTCTCTGTGCCACCACTTGCACTTTGTCTCTCCAAAGAAACTTAAAAAAAAACAAAAAAACCCAACACTCTGATGGTTTGCCTCCTTGTGTTTTTATTTTCTTTCTCCTTCCCTTCCCCTTTGTTCATGTGTTTCTTAAATTCCATGTGTGTGAGATCATGTATTGGTCTTTCTCTGACTGATTATTTTGCTTAGCATAATACACTCTAGTTTTTTTATTTTTTTGATACAAAATTTATTGTCAAATTGGTTTCCATACAACACCCAGTGCTCATCCCAACAGGTGCCTTCCTGAATGCCCATCACCCACTTTCCCCTCCCTCCCACCCCTCACTTTATTCTCAGTTTTTCAGTCTCTTATGATTCGGCTCCCTCCCTAACTTTTTTTTTTTCCTTCCCTTCCCCCATGGTCTTCTGTCAAGTTTCTCAGGATCCACATGAGAGTGAAAACATACGGTCTCTGTCTTTCTCTGTATGACTTACTTCACTTAGCATAACACTCCAGTTCCATCCACGTTGCTACAAAAGGCCAGATTTCATTCTTTGTCGTTTCCAAGTAGTATTCTATTGTACATACAAACCACAACCTCTTTACCCATTCATCAGTTGATGGACATTTAGGCTCTTTCCATAATACGCTCTAGTTTCATCCACGTTGTTGGAAACGGAAAGATTTGATTCTTGTTTGATCACCAAGTAATATTCCATTGTGTGTAATATTACATACACACACACACACACACACACCCCACCGTCTTTGTCAGTTGATGGACCTTTGGGCTCTTTACATAATTGGGCTGTTGGTGATAGCGCTGCTATAAACATTGGGGTGCGTGTGCCCCTGTGAATCAGCATTTTTGTGTCCTTTGGATAAATACCTAGTATTGGAATTGGTGGGTCATGGGGTAGTTTAATTTTTAGTTTTTTGAGGAACCTCCACACTGTCCTCCAGAGCAGCTGCACCAGTGTGCATTCCCACCAGCAGTGCAATGTTTGTTGGTTTATATCCTGTTGATCTGACTTTTTTTTGTATAAACTTGGTCCATGTCTTGTCTAATTTCTCCATTTTTTTTGACTTGTAACAGCTCTTTGATATTATGAAAATTACTCCTGTCTCCACATCCTCGCGAGTACTTTGTTGCAGTCTATCACTTGTCTTTTGACTTGATTTCGTGCCATCTAGGTTTCTAATTCTTATGTTGTGAGATTGATACTGCTCGTTATTGCTTCTAGGTTGTGTGTCATGTTTGCAAAGTCCTTTCCTTAGAAATTATTCTCAGAAGATCTAGAATGTAAGAAAGGATAATGTTTAAAAGCCAAGATCTTAGAAACAGGGTTGATGCAATGGTTGAATGGAAAAAAGTTACACGCCGAAACTGTATTATGCACTTTGTGTCTTGTAGGTTTTCTCATGGAGTTTTTAAAAGAAGTGGCAGAGTATCATCAGTCCAGAGCGAGCTGTGATGTGGGAACTCAGACAAGTTCCACGTTGCCTGGCCAAGACTCACTTGGTAACTGTGGCTCCCCTTCAGAATTTTAACGTTTCTGTCTTCTCCTCGAGTGAAGGAAAGGACCTGATGTGCTGTACTATGGGTCTGTTCCTTGACTGGGAGGGGTGCAAGCCGCAGGGGGCACAGGTGCCTGCTTCCTCCGGAAGCCTCGCGGGAGGCGGCCAGGACCGCTCGCCCGCGCCACCCTCCCCTCTCTGAAGGCCCACGTGCTCCTCTGTGTGTTGGGTTCAACCTCTCATAACTGGGAGGTTCTTCTCTAGGTTTCCTCTAACTTGAATTTATGGCCACTAAGTGAGGAAATCCTTGACTGCGTGCCTTGTGGAGAAAACTAGAGAAGTCAGTGGCGTATCCCTTTGGTTTAGAGCTGAGGAAATGGGGGTCCCCAGAGGAAGCACAACTTGGAAACGTTCCTTCTGGGTCAGAACGGATAGTAGAATCCAAATTTTTTTTTTTTTTTAATTTTTAAAAACTTATTTTTGAGAGAGAGGGGGAGGGAGGGGGAGGGAGCATGAGCAGGAGATAGGCAGAGGAAGGGAGACACAGAATCTGAAGCAGGCCCCAGGCTTGGAGCTATCCGCACAGAGCATGACGACGCGGGGATCAAACTCCTAAACCGGGAGATTGTGACCTGAGCCGAAGTTGGACGCTTAACCAACTGAGCCACCCAGGCACCCCTAGAGTCCAAATTTTTCTAAAATTACATGATTAATCAGTTTCTTGGCACCTCCTGAGTCTTAAGGAGAATAATACTTTTAACTAGTAAAAAGAGAAGTCTGTTATTAGTAAAACATAAGCTATATGATGAGGCCTTCATTTTGGCCTAGGTTTTATTCCATTGGGAGCATGGTATATGCTTATTCTAGAGAAGTACTGTCCAAAAATAGCCACATGTGTAACTGTTAATTTTCTAGTAGCCATGGGGGGGGGGGGGAGACAGGTGAATTTATTTTAATATAATTTATTTAACCCAGTATGTCCAAAATATTCCAACATGTAATTGATCCAGAAAACGTACATGAGATTATTCTATATAAAATTTCCATACTCCATCCTTGAAACCTGGTGTGTCTTTTACACTTAAAGCACCTCTCAATTTGAACTGGTCCCACTTCATGTACTCCATGGCCACGTGTGGCTAGAGAGTCCTGTATTGGACGACACAATTGTAAAGCATTTGGAAAACCCAGAAAAGTAAATGGAAAACCTGTTAAATTCTCTAAAAAGACGGACGCTGCCAATCTCTTCAAACCACTTGTGTCAGCCGCCTTGTCCGGTGCATCCTTTTTGGCGGGTGGTGTTCTCCACGATTGAGCTCATCCTGCAAGTCAGGGTTTGTGGTCGGTTGTTGCTGGCCCGCAGCTGTTGTGGGGGCTGTGGGTCTACTGGAGAGAGCACTAGAACGACAGCCCAGCAACAGACGAGCTTGCAGCCCCAATCCTGCCCTTACACAGTTGCTTAGCCCTCTGGGACTCACTTAAACTATATGGGCATCTGCTTCCTTCTCTGCAAAGCAGAGGAGTCAAAATACGTGATCTTTAATTTATTTTAAGGTCCGTGTTTTGAACGTGTCAGTCGACTTTAACCACAGTCCAATAAAAGCACTCTCTGCCTTGGCACTTAGGGACTGGGAAGAGATGCCAGTGTTTTCTGACTTAAGTTGCACTCTTGGCTTTCTTTCCCCCTGACATTGGATGGTGAGAATTTCCGATGTAAGGAATGGTGGAAACGGTTGTACAGTGAACACTTGTGTACCTAGACTTACCCGGTAAATTTGTGTCCTCCTTGCCTGATCGCTTATCCGACCCATCCATTAATCCATCTTAATTTTGTGGCGTTTCAAAGTAAATTGCAGACATCCTTCCCGTTGCCCCTAAGTATACTCTGTGCTTTTGAACAGAGCTCCAGCCTCTTGCTCAACTGACAGCAGTTCCCTATGCTAACTTCCTATGTTGTTGTTTTAACAGTGGAGAAGCTTCAGCTTATTGATGATCAGTTTGCAGGTGCTTACCCTCAGCGTCCAAAGTTAGAATCCTTAGAAGTAAAGTTAAATGAATATAAAAGAGAAATAGAACAGCAGCTTCGGGCAGAAATGTGTCAAAAGGTGAGCTGTATCTTGTTGCTGTGCTTGTCTTGAATGTCTTTAAAAAAAAAAAAAAAAAAAGGTTTAAGAGCAAATGTAAGCAGGGGAGGGGCTGAGAGAAGGGGAGAGAGAATCCTTAGCAGGCTCCACGCTGTCAGCATAGAACCTGACTCAGGGCTCGAGCTCAAGAACCATGAGATCATGAACTGAGCTGAAATCAAGAAGTCAGGCGTTTCACCAACTGAGCCACCCAGGTGTCCTGTGATGTCTTCATCTTGGGTATGGGGGGGAAAAATAGAGAATTTCTATTAACAAATGTGATACACTGTTACGCGTGATTTTTCTTTCCAACTGATGTCATTTTTTATGCCTTTTGAGTGAATCCTACAGGTACAATGAATGAGATGAAAGTAAAAATGAGTTAAACTAAGTATATCAGAGCATTAGTGTTAAACCTAACCCTGAAGAGAGAAGTTATTTTCTTAGTGTAGTTTTGGTATTTACAATAATTGGTGATCGATTGGCAGTTAAAGTATTTTAAAGATACTGAAGTAGCAAAAATTAAGATGGAAGAGAAAAGAAAGTCTGAGAGGGAATTGGCTGAGTTCCGGAACGAATTGGAGAGAGCTTGTCGAGCAAAATCTGACGCCCTTATTTCTCGGGAGAAGTTGGCTTTTGAGAGAATTCAGAAGCACCAAGAGGTAAGACTTTACAATTCTTTGCCAGGTGTCTACTTCCTACGGCTGTTTGTAGATGGGCTTCAGGCCCTAGAGTGGGTTGTGACAGTTGGTTAGCCAAGATCAAGCCCTACAGGTGTATGAGGGATGGAGGTCAAGAGCACAAGTGGTAGGACTGGCCTTAAAAAGGTTATGGAGACTTCCTCCCCCGAGAGCGCCGGGAGGAAGGGACTGAGGGTGCTAGCTTCCATGTTGGGAGCGGGCGAAACTCCCCGCTGAATACGCTCCCTCCTCTCGGGCAGATGGGAGGGTTGGGGGGCAGCCTCAAGGAGAGGATCGGTGTGGAATGGCTGCGTGGGGGTGGGGGCGGAGCAGCCCTCCGAAGCAGGCCGGACTGGCGGAGCTGTGTGGAGGCCCTGGTCGTGACACGGGCATCCCGCAGCCGAAGTGGACCCAACCAGGTGCTTGTAGGCAGTTGGTGTGGTACAGTCAGGTTAGCGAGGGCGGGAAGATCAAGGCGCTTGGGCAGTGGACCTGACGGAGCTGAGTTTACTTGGCTTGAGAAGGGCAGCCTCTTGAGGACATTGGGGTTCAGTGGGGTGGTGAAAGGGGCCGGAGGGGATGGTGGGTGGCTACTACCCCAGGGGGGCTTGGGGTGGGGGTGGGAGACAGGGCTGTGTGGTGTTCTCGGAGGCATCCAGGACAAGATGTCGGGACACTGATGGATGGAAGAGTAAGCGTGGGCCCATAGGACAGGGCTGCGGGTTGAGATGTCGCGTGAAGACTAGAAACAAAATGCAGTATGATGCCCTTGGGTCACAGGGGTTGAGGGTCCCTGGAATTGTGGAGTCTAGGATTGTGGAAGGTGGTCATTAGATTTCTCCCGGAAAGTGACTGGACAGGAAGTGGAAAGGGTGAGGAGTGGCAGGAGGGATGGGGTCCACTCTTTGAGGAAAAACTGGTTCCTTTCCCAAGGGGCTGTCTTAGACGAGCCTGGATTCGGGACACTGTTTGCCGTGTCCAGCCAGAAGCGCTGCTATGTGACCTCGAAAGTTGGAGGGCTCCCTCCCAGCGCCCACCCTTGATTACAGCTGCTCAGAAAGACCCAGTCATGTCCTATGATTTCGTGTACCGTTTCTGGTGATGGGGCTCTTAGAAAAAAATCAATGTTGGAGCCACTGTCTTTGAGACGATTGGATGTTTACGTTAACAACTGCATCCTCAAGACGGGTGACTGACTAGTTCAGATCAGTTACCAGACCAGAATATTCATTGAGTTCGCTGATTCTCTTAAGGCTCTGGACAAGATGGCCATCCTCATGCCAAGCATCCTGGCTTTATTCCGCTACCTGCAATGCCCTTCTTGTGCCCCCGATGAAACCCTCTTGGCCTTCCAATCCAGCTTCTGTGTCCCTTCCTTGTAATGCCTTCCCTGACTGACTCCCTCAGGTCCTGTTCCTGCCACAGTCCTGAAGTATTTTAGTTAGAAAAGTCATCACATCCTAGTGTGTCATTTCGCTTTCCTTGACTACACTGACTTTTGGAAAGATGGGAACTCTACCTGTTCGTCTTTCTCTAGTTCTGAGTGTGCTGTTAGACACATGCCAGGTACTCCGTGAAGCCTTGCTCAGCGAACACACAAATGGAAGCGTGGCCCGTTCATTCAGCTTGTTAACCGAGTCAGAATGACCTATGAACTGAAACTTTGAGACGACAGAACCAGGGGCATTCTATTCTTTGGAACTTTTATCGCTACATGCACATTTCGTGTCCTTTTCTTGCTGACGCACTTGTCGAAATGTTAAGTGTCTGGGAGATGTCAGTTAGGTAGATTAAACAGAGCAGAGGTGTTAGGAATATATGCTAATGGGGCCAGTCATCGAAGGAGGGAATGCATGTTTGGGTGGCTAAATAGGCAAAAAGAGTATGCTGAATTGGAACCTCTTGAAAGTGAAATTGTAACCCTAAGTATCTGTAGTTCTCTGGAATCGAGGAAGCACTATATTAGTTCGGATCTGTTGTATCTTCTTTAGCTTGCTTGCTGAAAACTAATGCTTCTGTACACAGATTGAAACCAAGGAGATTTATGCTCAGAGACAACTTCTCCTCAAAGATATAGACATGCTAAGAGGCAGAGAAGCAGAGCTGAAACAAAGAATGGAAGCTTTTGAATTGTGAGTAACGTGTGTTCGTCTGGGATATTCAGAATGACGATTCACAAGAACTAAATACGCGTCTTAATAGTCTGATGTTAACTGCCAAATAGAGTGTTCACTTGTAAAGGGGATCCCACCTAGCTTTAAAAGGCACAAAAGAAGAGAAAGACTAGGGTTTCACTTATGAACTGGTACACATTAGAATGAAAAGCAGAGTGAGACGCCATCATCGGGCTACAGTGTGACCAGACACGTGACTTGAAGAAGCTGATAATGCTTGAACAAATGCCATGTTTCTCATTTACATCTGGTCATTCGCATCCAGTAGCTGCATGTGTGCAAAGTAACAATTCCAGATACCTGGACCTGCCGCCCTCTCCTGCACTGCTGCTGTCGGGGGAGGGGGAAGACGGTGGCTCCGACTCAACTCCTACTGGGCGAAGAAACTACTGGTGGTGGTTTTTTTTTTTTTTTTTTCTTCTTAGTACCAATTGCGGAGGGGCAGAGAGAGAGGGAGACAGAATCTGAAGCAGGCTCCGGGCTCTTGGCTGTCAGCACAGAGCCTGACCAGGGGCTTGAACTCCTGAACCGCACGGTTAGGACCTGAGCCAAAGTCGGACGCTTAGCCGCACGCTGAGCCACCCAGGCACCCCTGGGTGAGACCATTTCTCTTGGTGTGTGTGTTCCTTTCCCTAAGTGCTCACATATGTATCCTTCAAATCTCAGCTGGGATTAAGAGCAAGCTCCCCAGTCTGTGGTGGGTGGAATTAAGCTTTCTTTCCCATTTGGCGTCTTGAAACTCGAAATATTCCAGGAACCCTATTTTATTTAAGAGGTTTGTCTTTGTCTTAATGTTTTTTATTTACGTAGGTTCCGTTCATTTGATTTCTTCCTACCTTACTCTCTTTGGAAATTCTCAAGTGGCAGTTTGCTAATGTGAGAGAAAAGAAAAGGGACAAAGTTTGGGCAGATTCTGGATTGTATAATCATGATTATGTAACCACTTCTTTAACCTCTGTTTGCCCTGCTTCTCTCTTGTAAGCACATTTAAGTGAAGTGAATGGATTTACTCGTCCTTTGCTGTACAGATGGGGCAGCAGAGGGAGCTCTAACACCAAGCCTTTATGCTTGGCTGGGAGCCCTCCCATCCCTGTGGTTTGGTCTAAGTGCCTGTGAACCTGATTCCTGGCTCTGGAATTGGTTTTGTAGGTGTTTGAAGGTCTCCCCACGAAAAGCACTCCGTTCTTCGAATGTGGAGGTTCTGATGGACCCATCTTCCGTTTTCGGCCTCTTCAGTCAATAGATGATTGAATGCCAAAAACGAATCTTGTACCTCTAATTGTTAGGGGCCAATCAGTTAAGTCTCACAGTTAGAAATAATATTCTAGAAGAAACAAACACTTAAGGTACACTAAAGTTGGCTTTGTGGCTTTGTGACTAAAAGCATCCTTCTTTGACCCCTCAGTTGATTGTGGCCCTTGATCCCCTGTACCCCCGTTTTGAGTGTGGGTTTTCTCCTGTAAGTGTAGAAAAGTAAGAAACCACTTTGGTCACCACACATTGACACTCCCCTTAGCCAGGTGCCATCTGCTAGCTGATGAGCTGAAGTTGGTAAAGTAGAGGGACTTCTGGCTCTTTCAGTTCACTTCCCAGCAGGGAAGCCTTGTAAAGGTTTTACTCCGGAGCTAAAAACACAAGGCGTCTCTTTCCCTCTGAATGTGTTACTTCAGATGTTGGGGTTTTCTTACCTGCTTTCTTTCTCTTTGGCTAATTGCAGGGCTCAGCGGCTACAAGAAGAAAAAAATAAAAGAGCAACTGGCGCCCTTAGGAAACGGGAGTTGAATGTCCAGAATATCGAGGAGACCTATGACCAAAAGCTCAAGAATGAGCTGCTCAAGTAATTGCTTGGCCTTGTTAAAGAAATCCCGTGTTTGAATTAAGCTGCTGGAAACATGGCCACTCTGATGAAGTAGATAGAGCCGATGGTTGATGGCAAAATTGAGGGTTGAAAAACATCTATGTTGTCATTGGTAGCCCAGCCTTTCCTGTGAGCATTTAAGATGGGTTTAAAAAGGTACAGAGAATAGCCTGCTCTGCTCATTTGACAAAAAAAAAAAAAAAAAAAAATTGTTTTTAACATTTGTTTTTGAGAAAGCAAGACAGAGTGCAAGCAGGAGGAGCAGCAGAGAGGGGGGACCCGGAATCCAAAGCAGGCTCCAGGCTCTGAACTGTCAGCTCAGAGCCCAACACAGGGCTCAAACTCCTGAACCACAAGGTCATGACCGAAGCCAAAGTTGGACACTCAACACACTGAGCCCACCCAGGCATCTCTCATTCTTACTCCTAGCTTCTCTGACACTTTCTGAGTGCCTGTGGTTTGTTTGTTTTAAGTTGTTAGGGCACTTTACGACTTGCTCAGTTTGCACAGCCAAGAAGTCATAACATTGAAATTAATAAGTGCTCAGTTAATAGTAAATGCATGTGTAGCGAAGAGAGGATTCAACTCAGCTTCTCAGGGTATTTATTAGTAATTGACCTCATTTTTATTGCCTTGCTCTTAATTTGTCATTGTGCCATTACATCATACCTGCAAGGGTTTCTGGAGGCTATTTTACTTTTGAGAGAATGAGGACAAGCAGGGGAGGGGGCAGAGAGAGAGAGAGAGAGATGGAGACGGAGACAGACAGACCCAGAATCTGAAGCAGGCTCCAGGCTCTGAGCTGTCGGCACAGAGCCTGACATGGGGCTCAAACTCATGAACCATGAGACCATGACCGGAGCCAAAGTCAGATGCTCAATCAACTGAGCCACCCAGGCTCCCCTGGAGGTTGTTTTTAAACACTGCTGTTAAAGATAAGTAGGCGGCGTCTGGGTGGCTCAGTCGGTTAAGCGTCTGACTTCGGCTCAGTTCATGATCTCATGGTTGGTAAGTTTGAGCACCACGTCGGGCTCTGCGCGGACAGTGTGGAGCCTGTTAGGGATTCTGTCTGTCTCTGTCTCTGTCTAATTAAAAACAAAACTTAAACACCATTTTCATTGTATGACTTTTGAAACAATGGATTTTAGTACGTATTTTATGTCCACTCCTCTAACCTACTAGTGAACACTGAAGTAGCTCTAGTCATTAAATGCAGAATAAATGAAACACGTACATGTGAATTCAGCATAGCCGTGGATACAGAGAACTGTTGGGTATCGTTTGTCTTGGTGTGTCCTTGGAGGCCTCGGGTGTCCTTCTATGGTTTCAGCCAGTGTTGAATTTGGGGGGACATCATGGGAGTGCCTCTCTGTTTTCTCTGACCTCTGAACCGCAAAGTCAGTTGGCAACAGCTGGTGGAGGTGGCTGAAACCCCGTAAGATGAGCCTTTGGGTGTCTCTAATTCAGATCTCACGCTGTTGGCGGTCGGCCGTCAGGACTGTGCTCAGCCCCTAAGGGCAAAAGTTCCTCTCTGAGGGAAGAGAGACGGGACGGGTGAATTGCAAGTGACCGACTTGGTTATCATTTGGGATTTAGGGCCCGTCACGCACACCGGAAGTTTAACTTAATTGACTTCTTGGTGTCGGTCGAGACCAAGGGAGAAATAATTGTGCTTGGTGACCTCGCAACAACAGGACCCTTCGTTTTGTGTGATTGAGTTTGGGGACCAAATTTACAGGATCACAACAGTTCTCCAGACCTTTCACGTTTGGAATTCAGATCCTTGGCTCTCTTCTTGAGAGAGTCTGAGGTTTGCACGTGGTCACTTTCAGTGCCCCGGTCCCGTAGATAAGCTCGGGTATTGATAGTCCATCCAGGAGAATGACAAGCTCATTTTAGTTTTTCTGACCTGCAGGTATCAACTTGAACTCCAGGACAACTATATCGCTAGAACTCACAGGCTGATAGAAGATGAAAGGAAGAATAAAGGTGACTCTGGGGACAAGCTGTGTTCACTGTGACAGAGGCTATTAGCTTGCGAGTGCCTGTTCTGTATTCTAAAAAACCTAGCGTTTACACCTGGTGTTACTGCAAAAAGTACATGGTTTTTATTAATCTTACAAAATTGGTTTTTTAATACATTTTTGTGAATCTTCACATTTAACCTTTCATATATTCGCAAAGGTTAGCGATTCACAAGCAGGATTTTATCCAACTTTCTTTCAGTGTATTTTGATAGATGTGACTATCAAGAAAGTGGCAGCGACTTTTTGCCATCGGGTAAATACTACTCTTAACCACGAGACACTACAATTTTTACTTCCGGAAAATTGTAACTTCTCTGTCCCTGTGATCTAGTTTATTTCTTCTACTTCTAATGTATTCGTATGCTTCATGATATTTTCACGTGACATAGAATCTTTTTTGGGTAAGTTTTTTTTATTTGAGAGAGAAAGGAACCCCAAGTAGGCTCCACACTGTCAGTGCAGAGCCCGATGCGGGGATCAAACTCCTGGAACTGTGAGATGACGATCTGACCCAAAACCAAGAGCCGGATGCTTAACCAACAGAGTGACCCAGGTGTCCCTACTTGACCTATAATCCCTTAAATTCTTGAATACATTAGCCCAAGAGTAGGAAAGCTGGATAATTTTTTAGTCTTTGGGATACTTGACATCTTAATATATTTCCGGGAATTTGTCGATGAAAAGAAGTTAAACTTCTAGTGGCGATTTCAAATGGACTCTTGGGAGTAAACCAGGGCTAAGCACTTGATGCTGACCGGCGAGGTCACCCCGTGTACATCTGCTCGCAGCTAGCCCATGGAGGCTGATACTTCTATGTGCTGTCACGCGTTCGGCAAATCAGGGTTTTGATGTTACATCTCCATAGACCGTGTGAGATGAAGTGAAAATGACAAAATCGTAAATACAGAATCCCAACAGACAAATCTGTCTTTAAGGAAGTTCCGACCTGACGGCGTGCGGGCCCTGTGCTCAGAGCCGATGGTGTAAGTGGTGACTTTTGTGCAGCAGGACTAGGCTTGCCGCGTATTTGACTGTTACTTGCCGTCACATGTTGAGTAACGGGGCTTGTTTCTTACTTGGCTGCTGATTTGTTTTGACCTTGACATCTGCTATTCAGATAATGAAATAATGGTCATTAGGTGTGACACAGTGGCCATAAGTTATTAAACGACTTGTATTCACTAGGAAAACTTAATGATGTTAATTGGTTGGCTCTTTTCTTTCAGAAAAAGCTATACATTTGCAAGAGGAGCTCACAGCTATTAATGCGAAAAAGGAAGAATTTGGTCATTCTGTAAAACGTGTCAAAGAGCTCGAGGTAATGAAGTCTTGTGTTTTGAAATCGACATGAGGCAATATATGAACCTAGAGCTTTAGTCCTGCGTGATTTATCTTACGTTGTCCTCTTGACATGTTGGGACTTGTTTCCATCTTAGTCTCCTGGGAAAGCACAGCAAGAGGATGTCCTTTGGGGCCTAGATCCCTGCCTGAATCCTGTGTCTCTCCCGTTCTGCATGTGTGCCTTGGGGCAAGCTCTGTGACCTCAGACGACTCCTGTGTAAACTCTGGGATGTTCCCGCCATGCGTGGTTGTGGAGGGAGTTCGGGGAGCTAAGTTTTGCACGTCGTATGCGGCTTGTATGCACTAGCTTCTACCTCAGCCTCTTCTCCCTTCCCATCAAGGGCAGGAAAACTTCCTGTCAGGATGTCAGGATCTCCCAGCTTAAAACCCGATGAGATGCGCTTGTCACATGCCACTGTTACTTCACTTGGATTAAGCTGTGTGTTTGCGGGGCACCTGGGTGGCTCAGTCGTTTACAGCGTCCAACTTCGGCTCAGGTTGTGATCTCACAGTTCGTGGGTTCGAGTCCTGCGTCTGGCTGTGTGGTGACAGCTTGGAGCCTGGAGTCTGCTTTGGATTCTGTGTCTCCCTCTCTCGCTCTTTTTTCTGCCTCTCTCAAAAAAAATAAAAACTTCTGTGCTATGTGAAGGACAGAGGTGGAACTTGAGGTACATAAAATGTTAGGCACAGAACCTATTTTTGTAGCTTGTTTTGTAGCATTTTAGAGAACATAGTTTGTAAGGACTTGTGTATTAGAGAACTCTGTAGGCTTCTGTAACCACACTTGAGCTGTATTGTACTACTAAGAGGAAAGCACCCCACAGTACGTTAGTGAGATCTCCCCCTTTGATACTTAAATGCCTTGCTGCAATCTGGGGTTGATTTGGGGGGCCCTTAGTTGCCTCTGGAGGAGAGGACTTCTACTGTGGTTCGCGTCTCCTTGCAGAGAAACAGACTTGGGTCAGATGACCTTCATTAAATCGTGGCGCCCAGCCTCAGGCAGCTTGGCAGCCTGGACGTAGGCGGGACTGTAGCCACCCACTGTTCACACACAGGTGTTGCTGTTTCGATTCCAGCTGGAGTTAGAGTCGGTCAGAACCCAGTCTTTGGCGATAAGCAAGCAAAACCACCTGCTGAGAGAAAAGGTGAAAGAAATGAGTGACTATTCGCTACTGAAACAAGGGAAACAGGAGCTTCAGGCGCAAAATAAATTACTTAAACAACAGCTGGAAGAGACCAGAAGTGAGAACTTGCGTCTTCTAAACCGTAAGTCTTGTCTTGTCCGGATTGGCGTGACTTTGTGATTGACACTGGCTCAGTATTCCGAAACTGCTCTGTCCTGTAAGGGAGGCTTCAGTTGAGAAGATTTTCTCAAATTTCGTGGATTGAAGGTACATTCTTTTCACTCGCTGCCACGAAATTGCATCACTAACAAGTTTTCAACTGTATAAATATGCCTCTCTGGGTGGCCCTCGGCTCTCCTTTCCTCTGAATGCTGGTTGGGTTTGGCCAGCGGGGACACACTCCTGTGCTTGGAGGGAGAGAAAAGAGTGAGGTCGAGGTGGCTGTGATCCCTTCTGCGTCTCCTCCCGTGCGGTAGGCCGGGGCGGGCCGTGGGCCTCAGCCAGGCAGGAGCCCAGGCCTTGGCTTTTCAGGGCTCTGTACCTGCTCACGGTCTCCGGGTCTGGGAATTCCTCCCCTCCTGACCCTCCAGGCCCTAGGAGTGTTGACAACAGGGCCCCGGTAGCCCGGGAAACTACACTGTCCTTCGTGGCTACCCGATGTGAGTCCCTTTATTGAAGGATCTTCTGGTGACCCGAACTGGGGATACCATCTGCTTTCTGCCTGGACCCTAAGTGCCACTGACAGATGCCCAGGTCGGACTGGACCTCGGGGCAGTCGTTGGCAGGTTCTGACAGGGCAGATAGGTGGGCTTGCATGTTAATTTCTGGATTTGAAAGAATTCTTTTACTGGGAGTACAATCCTGGAGAGCTGTAAAGTGTGCAGTCATGTGCATTAAATTCTCTTGGGGCGTCTGGGTGGCTCAGTCGGTTAAGTGACTAACTCTTGATTTCGGCTCAGGTCATGATCTTGCAGTTCATGAGTTGGAGGCCCTGCGCCGGGCTCCGCACTGACAGCGCGGAGCCTGTTTGGGATTCTTTCTTTCTCCCTGTCTCTGTCCCTCAGTGCTTGCGTGCGTACGCGTGCTCGGCCTCTCTCTCAAAATAAGTAAACTTAAACTTTTTTTAAAGTAATTCTTTGGGAAGTTGGTGAGTCGAGATGGCTCTTAGTCTCCTTAATTACTATCATGTACAAAGGGAAGAACAACGTAAAGCCTCTTGAGCTGCTTTTGTTAGGTGAAACGAGAAAACGTGAGGCTGGTGACGAGCAGGCTTTTTTACCTTCACAGACCTGGCTCAGCCTTCTCCAGAGCTGGTGGCTTTTCAGAAAGAACTAAAGAAAGCAGAGAACGCTATCGTGTGTGAGCATAAGGAGTTCGAGACCCACAGGCAGGCCCTGCAAAAGCAGCTGCAAAGTGAAGTGAGTACTGCCTGGCTCACCCAGGCATCTGGGCGGGCCGCTCTGTGGGCCTGGGGACTCGGTGTGTGCCACACCGGCACCAGTCAGCCGGTGGCATCAGAAATGAGCCCCCAGTCTGCTGATTACTCCCCCAGTGTTCTTTGTCCTTGGAGAAAACTCTCAAGCTGTTGTGTGACCTTAGGTTCCCCATAGTAATAAAACCGAGAGGAAAGTAAACCCCCCTGAACACGCAGTTTTCGAATCCCTGTTGGTGCTCCCTGGTAAAAGTACCTGATTCCCCCCCTGTGATGCAACAGTATCGATGCTCTTTCTGACGTCTGCCTCTTGTGCTGGAGTAGCTGTTGTTGGAGAGGAGTGAAAAAGGAGCTGTGGAACTTGCTAGTGGGTTCTGTTGTTGTTTCATCTGGACCCCGGGGGTGATGGGTGTCTGGCTGCTGAGAATTGGCCAAATCGACAAAGAACATCAGCCCGATGAGAGAATTGTGCCTTTGGAAGTATGCTGTGTGATTGGTTTTACATTGATTTCTTTTCCTTCTCTAAATCTTGGCAGATTGAACGTTCTACACAGCTGAAGGCCCAGATCCTCGATTATGAAGATTCCGTAAAGAAATTAACGAGAGAGGTGGCCGATTTGAAATTGCAACTGACACAAACCCAGACGGGTTAGACACCTCTTTAACTTGTGTGTGGGTGGGTGTGTGGGTGCACACGTGGGAGAGAGAATGCGAGCAGCTTCTGATGCTTGTGAACATGTAATGATGATGCTTCAGTGAAGTTGTAATTCTCACAGTAGGGAACAGCTATAGAAATGTGTCACCTTAGAAGTAAAACTCTTGTCTTGGGGCACCCGGGTGGCTTAGTCAGTTAAGCGTCCGACTTCAGCTCAGGTCATGACCTTGCTGTTGTGGGATTGAGCCCCATGTTAGGCTCTGTGCCGACAGCTCAGCCTGGAGCCTGCTTAGGATTCTGTATCTCCCCCTCCCCGCTCTGCGTGAAGAAAGCAGGCCTGTGAAGCCATAGCTGGTACATGCACTCTCTTGATAAATGTTGATCATGACTGCAGCTTCAGAAAGTGTTGAATGTGCGAGTTTGTCCTGAATACTTTGATTTTTGCAAAATAATGCTCTTGATCTCTTTTAACTCTATCCTCCACCTTTTCCCATCCTTTCTCACACTGTCGTTTTGTAACCCATAGCCCTAGAGAACGAGGTGTACCGCAACCCAAAGAACTCTCTGCTTGATCGGCCCATCAGCGGATTAATGGGTGGCAACGTGGTGGTACCTCACAACGGTGACCTGAACGGGGATTTCTTGAAAGATGCTTTCGGACTGGAAAGGCTGATGGCAGGCATGCTTCTGTCGAGGATCGCAAGTGACCCAAGTGTGAGCGCCAGGAGTAGTTCCCCCGATTCTGACCTGGAGTTTGTAGCCAAGACCAAGGCAAGGGTGAAAGAGCTAGAGCAAGAGGCCGAACGTTTGGAGAAAGCTTTCCGAACTTACCATCCAAGAGTTCATCCACGCCCCACGGGAAGGTCTTCAGCCAAGAGCCCGCCACCCCTGCATGCGACAGGAACGCTCAAAAAGACCACTTCCGGCTTCCCTGGAAGACGTACTTCCGCAGAGGACGCGGCTGTCCCTGAGCAGCCTCTGGCAGGCACACCCGAGGAGGACAGGAGCAGCGCTTCGGCTTCTGAGGCGCGGCCGCGCAAGGGCACGCCCTCCAGACGCCTCTCCTCCACTTCCCTGCCCAAGGCCAAGAGGAGCCTCCTTGCTAAAGTGTATCTGGAAGGTGAGCTGCCAAGAGGGTTGCGGGGTGCTCTGCATTTGGAAGCTTCTGGTGCTCAGAGGGCCTCTGAACCGAGTGAGAGTGCAGCCTGGGACGGCAGGAAGGAGCAGGAGCTGAGCCTGGCAGGGCCCGAGCTCCAGCAGTCATGTCCTCGGTCTCAACCTGCCTTGTCTGGCTGACGGTGGCATCTCCCACACGGGGCGGGGATGCCGAGGGAGGTAGTGGGGTAGTGTCCCATTTTAGCATTTTCCTCGGCGGGCAGACCTGTGCTGAGTGACCGGCGGCTTTCCCTTTACCTCTGGTGAGTTGCATATGTTTGTCACTGCTGTAGTTGTATTTAGGTGCTTGAATCATCCGTTTGGTAGATCATCTATGTGTCCTACCCAACTGTTTGCAAGGGTAATGTTAGCTTTTTCAAGGTAACAGAACTGTTCAGAAACGACGTTGCTACCTTCTCCTTGCAATTTGTAATGGTCAAGCTTTCTGCCCCTTAGGTGGGGACAGATCCCGTGCTGCTGGCTGCATTCCTGGTCCTGAGACAACGCCCCAGCCATCACCCTCTGAGTCCGGGCACAGCCCTTCCCTCCACCTGCTGCCCAGCCCTCCGGAGCAGGCCAGGTAACCCCGCCTTCCCCTCGGCCACACCCACTCTGGGTAGCCTCACTGGTCTCACGCTGGACTTGTTGGGGGTTTGGGGGATATGAAAGACCACGTAGCAGTACAGAATTTGTAATCAAATTGTAAGATGACGTACGATCTTTGAGAATCCTCTAAATAACCTGCTTGGAGAAAATAACTCCTTTTAGCAAGTAAGTAATTTCTACTGGTTTGCCAAGCTTGGCGTGTAGAATAGAGATGATGGGGTCAATAAACATCTTCATAGTTGCAAGAGTAGACTCAGTTTATAAAGATAAAACCAATGTACAAAACATGCAAAAACAAATGCAGTTGAAAACAATTTTTGGGTCCCCTGGAGGGCTCAGTCGGTTAAGTGTCTGACTTCGGCTCAGGTCATGATCTCACGGTTTGAGTTTGAGCCTCGTGTCGGGCTCTGTGCTGACAGCTTGGGAGCCTGGAGCCTGCTTCGGATTCTGGGTCTCCTGCTCTCTCTGCCCCTCCCCTGCTCATTCTGTGTCTCTGACTCTCTAAAAAATATTTTAAAAAAGTTGAAAACATTTTCACACATTGTTAGTCACTCAAAAATATTTCGGCATTTAAAATATAAACAACGTTCTAATTTTTTTTTTTTTGGACCCGAGTATAGTTGACTCACGATGTTGGATTCGTTTCAGGTGTACAGGATAGTGATTGGACTCTGGACGTTATGCTGTGCTCCCCACGAGTGTAGCTGCTACGCAGTATTGTTAGACTCCCCTTGAGCGAATTCCCTGTGCTGTACCTTTCATACCCGTGGCTTCCTCGTTTCCTAAGTGGAAGCCTTTACTTCCCACCCACCTTCACCCTTCTGCCCACCCCTCCACTCCCTCTCCCAACTGTCAGTTTGTTTTCTGTATTTAGAGGTCTTACTCTTTCTTATTCACTTATTCTTGAGATGCCACATAGAAGTGAAATCATAGGGTATTTGTCTTTCTCAGTCCGACTTATTTCATTTAGCATCATGCCCTCTAGGTCCATGCGCGTTGTTGCAAATGGCAAAAATCGCATCCTTAATTATGGCTAATATCCCGTTAGGTATAGGTGCGTGTATACATGCTTACACGCCCACGTTTCTTTATCCATTCTTCAGTCAGTAGATACTCGGGTTGCTTCTGATCTTGGCTATTGTAAGTAATGCTGCTGTGAATAGAGGGGTGCATAGATGTCTGCAAATTAGTATTTGTTGTCTTTGCATAAATACCCAAGAGTGGAATTCCTAGATGATCTGGTAATTGTATTTTTAATCGTTTGAGGAAGCTCCGTATCGTTTTTCAGTCGCTGCACCACTTGGCTTTCCCACCAACAGTGCTGGAGGGTTCCTTTCTCTCTACACCCTCACCAACACTTGGTGGTACTCGGTGTTTTGATTCTAGCCATTCTGACACATGTCACCTGATCTCTCCTTGTAGTTTTAATTTGCGTTTTCCTGATGATGAGTGATGTTGGGCATCTTTTCCTGTGTCTTTTTGCCATCTGCGTGTCGTCTCTGGGAGCTGTCTCTTCAGGTAGTCCGGCCTTTTTGGTAGGGTTATTTGGATTATTGGTGTTGAGTTGTATAAGTGCTTTACATATTTTAGTTTTCTTTTTTGAGAGAGTAGGAGAGGGGCAGAGGAAGAGGGAGAGAGAATCTTAAGCGGGTTCCGTGCCAGCACAGAGCCCTACACAGGGCTTGATCTCACGACTGTGACATCATGACCTGAGCCAAAAGCAAGAGTCCTGATACTTAACGGACTGAGCCAGCCAGGTGCCCCTACGTGTTTTGGACATCATTGGATTTATCATTTACAAATCTCTTCTCCCATTCGGTAGGATGCCTTTTGTTTGGTGATGGCTTTTTTTTTAAGCTGTGGAGAAGCTTTTTATTTTGATGTAGTCCCAGTGGTTTTTTTTTCTCTTGCCTCAAGAGACCTACCTAGAAAAATGTTGCGAAGGCTGCTGTCACAGAAATTCCTGCCTGTGCTTGCTTTGAGGATTTCTATGGATTCAGGTCTAAGGTTTAGGTCCTTAGCTTCTTTTGAGTTGATTTTTGTGTTGGGTATAAGAAAGTGGTCTAGTTTCTTTGTTTTGCATGTAGCTGTCCAGTTTTGCCAGCATCATTTACTAAAGAGGCTGTCTTTCCCCATTGTATATTGTTGCCTCATGTGTCAGATTAATTGGCCATATTAGTGTGAATTTCTTTTTGGGCTCTCTATTCTGTTTGATGGACGTGTCTATTTCTGTCAGTGCCATATGGTTTTGATTACTATAGCTTTCCAGCATATCTTGAAATCTGGGATTGTGATCCCACCAGCTTTGATCTTCTTTCTCAAGATTGCTTTGGCCCTTTGGGGTCTTCTGTGGTTCCATACAAATCTTAGTATTTGTTCGAGTTCTATTAAAGATGCTGTTGGGGGGGCACCTGGGGGCTCAATCGGTTGAGCATCCGACTTTGGCTTGTGTCATGATCTCACAGTTTGTGGGTTGCAGCCGCATGTCGGGCTCTGTGCACACAGTTCAGAGCCTGGAGCCTGCTTTGGATTCTTTCTCATTCTCTCAAAAATAAACATTATAAGATTATTTTTAAAATGCTGTTTGTATTTCGATAGGGATTGCATTGAATCTGTAGATTGCTTGGGGTAGCAGGGACATTTGAACAACGTTACTTCTCACAATCCATGAGCATGGACTGGCTTTCTGTTGGTGTCCTCTTCAGTTTCTTTTATCAGTGTTGTATAGTTTTCCAAGTACAGGTCTTTCAGCTCCTTGGTTAGATTTATTTCTAGGTATTTTACTATTTTGGGTGCAATCGTAAATGGAGTTATATTTTTGTACTACTTCATTAATAGGGTACATAAATGCAACTGATTTCTGGGTATTTTTCTATCCTGCAACTTCACTGAATCCATTTATTCTAATAGTTTTTTGGTGGAGTCTCTAGGGTTTTCTATGTATAGGATCATGTTGTCTGCAGAGAGTGACCGTTGACTTCTTCCTTTCCAATGTGGATGCCTTTTGTTTGTTTTTGAGAGAGACCGAGAAAGAGCATGTGTGCAAGTCGGGGAGGGACAGAGAGAGAGAGAGAGAGGGAGACACAGAATCTGAAGCAGGCTCCAGGCTCTGAGCTGTCAGCACAGAGCCCGACGCGGGGCCTGAACTCACGAACCATGAGCTCATGACCTGAGCCAAAGTCAGCTGCTTAACTGATTTAGCCCCCCAGGTGCCCCATGGATGCCTTTTCTCATCTGATTGCTGTGGCTAGGACTTCTGGTACTATGTTGAGTCAAAGTGGGAAGAGTGGACCTCCTTGGCTTGTTCCTGATCTTAAGAAGTTCCAATTTGCATATAATGGAAGTAAACCCTCAATTGGTAGTGGGTCCTGGGGTACGACTGCTTAAGCAGACGTGGGTGGGTGTGTTCAGGAGCACAGGGGTGGGTGGCTCAGTCTGGGATTCGGGTCTCCTGTGGGACCCTTGTTGATGCCTAGTCCCCATAGCAGGAGATGCTGACTCCTTCGTTCTGGGCTTCTGCATGTGGATTCCATTTTCTTGTACAGAGTTGAAAATTGCCACGTGTGCCTATTATCCTAAATCGTGTTAATGGTTTTTAGATCACTCTTGTAATAAAGCCAAAAAGAAAGACGAGACACGTGTGCTGAGGGAGGGCTGTTTAGTTTACAGGGGGCTTGGAGTGTAGCACTCTTAGCCGGCACGTGCTGGCGGTGTGCACAATTGTTTTCAAAACGCTTTCGGGTTCTTTAAGAAATGAACTGCTCCCGGGAACAGCATGGTGATGAGGGTAGCACTTCTCTCCCAGCCAGTGCGTGGGGGGTGCCCACTGCAGCGTAGCCCTTGTTGTCTGTGAGTCCAAGGAAAACTGCTCTTCTGCAACAGTTTCTTGAGTCCCAAAGAGTTTGCGTCATCCTGCGCTCTGGGGTTTTATATTCCTTCAACGTGACATCCTTGAATTTTATTCTTCCAATCCAGTCTTCATCAAAGACAGACAGAACTTGAAGAACAAGGAGAACTTTCAGATCCAGACAAGCCACCTTTTAAGGACAATGAGGAATTTGGATCATCTTTTGAATGTAAGTTCAAATAGGAGTCCTGGTTTTTAGAAGTTAAGAATGTAGAAAGCTTAGTTCTGGTGAAACATAACCACGGTCATAAAAAGCGAAGCTGTTACAGATTAGGACATTTTGATTTTTGTGGTAAAACCACAGATATTAACATACTGCCTCATTTTTAAATCACAAAGATTTTCGGGGGGTGGGGGGTTGTTCGGAGTTCTGTTCGTTAAATGTTTCTGGATAGTTCACCATTTCAGAGTGGGAGCTAAGCCTCTAATTGAATCCTCAATTCAGTTTACCACTTTTGGGATTGCCTCAGATTTAAAATGATTTTTTTTGTTTGTTTCTCCTTTTATGGAACACGAGCATGCTAAGTTAGATTTGTTTGAATTACACTGATTCCATTGACTGCCTCAGATTTAGAAAGCCCATTGTTTGATTAAAGAATAGAGGTAAAATACTACAAGCTTAAAGAGTCTAGAAATGGTATCCTGGCCATGGCCCCACTTTGTATATAAGCTGTCATCGTGTTTCGTGAGCTTCATCGCTAAGTGTGAAAGGTAGAATATTTTGAACATTTAAATGGCTTAGTAAACTTTTCAAAATCCCTGTGACTCCCCCTTGTTAGGCTCGTTAAATCATGATTTTAAATACAGTTCAAACGATTAGCAGCAACCAGGTGAGTTCTGGGACTCAGCTGATTTTCCTGTTGGGTGACGGATTTGATCGTGTGAATGAACGTGATTCTCAAAGCTAAAGAACACTTGCAGACGTGAACACGGGCAGACAGGCGGCTGTGATGCAGACTCTAGAGCTGGCCCGGCTGCTCTGGCCGAGACTTGATGCTCGGGAGCGAGCGGTTCCCCCGCCGCGCCGCACGCCCTTCCCTCGCTGTGGTTCCTGAGGACTCGCGTTCACACCTCTTGCAGATGCAGGGAGCACGCCGAGGCAGTTTGAGGTGGATGGCCTCCATCCTGCTGGCGACGTGCCTCACGTGGGTGCCACCGCCGCCGCGGTGTCTGCCGGACCTCTCGCTTGCTGCCACCCCGGCAAGTTTTGCTTTGTTTGTACTCACAAAATAAATTAACGAGTTAGTGATAGTTAATACTACTTCGTTTTCTAGTTATTTGCTTCTTCCATGCATTAAAGTCGGACAAGAAAAACCTTCCCGGGGCGCCTGGGGGGTCTCAGTAGGTTGAGCGTCTGACTCTTGATTCCCACCCGGGTCACGATGTCCTGCTTTGTGGGTTCCAGCTCTGCATCGGGGTCTGCTCTGAAAACTGGAGCCTGCTTGGCATTCTCTGGTCCCCCTGCATCGTCCCTCACCTCACACACTCTCTCTCAAAATACATAAAGGTTTTTCTTTTTTTAAAGTTGATCTACTTCAATCTTCAGGGAAGCTGATGACATTGGAGGAGAACTGGGTATCAGACTTGTCTGGCCTGGCCCACCTGGTCTTTCCTCTTCCCTTCTCCAGACCGCCTGCTTCCCTCCCCAGTGGAGACATTTGAGCTCTGCCCCAGGGCTCAGCCGACAGGCGTGTCCTTTTCTCCTTGAACCAGAGTGTTTTAGCCTCAGAGGTGAAAGGAAATGCCTCAAGTAAAACCACCCGTAGGTCCTTCCCAAACATCGGCAGAGCATCATCCCTAAAACCCATGGGATGCTTCTTGAAACCAGTCTGTTGGTTTCAGGCGCGGTTGAGAATATGAGGAATCACTGAAAGGAGCAAGAGGGTTGGTTTTTGCTGATTCCAGAGCAAGTCATTTCTGGAAAGTGCTCACTCAGACTCAATCAAGAGCCTTTTGCATATTGGATGCTTTTCTGGAAGCTGCCCCTGCTTCATGCAGCTTCTAGCAGGACAGTCAGCAGGCCATGGCTGATGGCATCCGATAGGAAGCTGATGGGGACAGTGGTGCCCTAGAGCAGCTCTGATGGGCAGACACTGGAGTGAGTAGAGAATAGAAATAATGCAATAGAATAAGGGACACGAACTGAGTTGACGGGCCTTCTGTTTGTGACAGGTACTGTACGTTACAATAAATGGCTTCTTAAATTACTCTTAAACGGTGGGGTTACGTTTTGATCGTTGAGGAACTCTCAGGTCTGTTGTTGTTTCACGTCTTCGTCTGGGCGCCAAGGGAGGTAAAGCCTAAAACTTACTATCTTTGTGCCAGTGGAAACCGTGCTTTTCTTGGCTCTTCCATCCGAAAAGGTTTCCCTCTGCCACTCTGGAGCCACCAAGTACACCTCGCAGCGAAGGAGCCCTTTCCTCATTGTCTCTTGAAATCTTCCCCCAAACGGCATCCTCGCCCTGAGGTCGCCACTCCGTACGAGTGACGTGCCTCCAGCGAGGAGGCTGCGTTTTTGCCTGTGCAAGTGGCCAGCGGCCGCCTCTGGGGTTCGAATTTCATGACCAGGATCAAGTGGAGACTGCTGCCGCTCTCCTGTGGGAGACGCTAACTTTTGGTTGGTGACTAGAGCACAGCCACGAGGCTGGAAGTCCCGTCGTGAATCTGTGCTTGTCTGTGTGTTAGCCTTGCTGGGAAAGCTGAGGTTCTGGACCAGAGCTGGAGGAGAGAGGTCAGCGTAGTCCTCTGTGGAACTGAGATCAAGTTAAACACGTGAGGCGTGGGGACGTGTGTTGGCAGCCTAGAGAACAGGCGATTCAAACCCGGACCTTGGCCGGAAGGGACAGAAGTAGGGAGACGGGTGCTTATGGGTCTTGACAAGGCAGGGACAAGGTACTGTGTGAATATGGCGCCGAAGTGGCCACTTGTCACTGTAGGAATGAGGAGCTCACAGAAGATGTGGCATTCAGGTGAGGGCTGGCATCCTGGGTGGGGCTTGGGGGAAGGGAGCACATCTGCTTGAGGAGGACGTGCGAGCGGGTAGCAGGGCAGACGGCGCTGTACTCGGGCACCCGTGTGCGTGCCGGCGCCTAGACGGGAGGTTTCGGACGTGAACGTTCAGGTGATCCAGGAGGTCAGGCAGGAAGGGAAAAGGCAGTTTGGCACTCGACCGCCACGGGTTTGGATTCCACCGGAGCGGAGCGTGTGCACAGCACATCCGGAAGTGACTGGTGCTCACGCAGGTGAAGGTGGGCTGCCTGGAGAGACCTTGGTCACGGAGACCCTCGACCAAGTGATGTCGGCCACCTGGGTGAACGGTGATGAGGACCTGAACTGCAGCAGGAGGAGGAAGAGGAAAGTGTAAGCCCTGGTGACCGAGTGGACGTGGTGTGGCCAAGAGCATGACTCCAGGGACAAGGATGAGGAGTTCAGCTAGGAAGCCAGGGCTGCAGGATCTCCTGTGTCGATGGCAGGGAGCCCGGTAGAAACATGGGTGTGAGCAAACATGGAGAGAGGTCAGGACCGGAGAGGGAGGTGTGGGAAAGGTGGGGGATCAGCCCGGCGGAGGTGGGCGGCGGCAGTTACTTGGCTAGACCAGGGGGAGGGTGTGGTGGTGTCCCATGGGAGGTGCAGGAGAGACTGCAGCACCCCTGCACGGGAGCAAGGCGGGGAGTTACAAGAGGGCTGTGTCTGGGCGCCTGGGGGGCGGGGCTCAATCAGGTAAGTATCCGACTCTGGGTTTCCGCTCTGGTCATGATCTCCTGTGTGGGTTTGAGCCCACGTGGGGCTCTGTCCTAACCGCACAGAGTCTGCTTGGGATTCTGTCTCTCCCCTTCTCTCTGACCCTTCCCCACTTGTGCACACACACGTTTGCGTTCTGTCTCTCAAATAAGTATACTTAAAAAAAAAAAAAAAAGGGGGGGGTGGGGGCTGTGTAAATGAATAGGGACTAACGGTTAAGTCTGAATCCTAGAGATGGGGGGAGGCTCCTAACCGGAGGCAGAAGTGGAAAGGTAGGGCTTGCCTGGGGAAGCAGTGAGGAGGTGGGCAAAGACGGGGAGAAGATGTGATGGGGGGGCGTGGGAGGCAGCTAAAGTCATCGTGGTCAGGGTGGCTTATCTGCATCTCAGCCAAGTAAAGGCGGGGTGCGGTGCTCGGAGTGGGTTTGGGGGCTCACAGATGGAACAGGCCAAGAGCCCTCTGAGAACCCGGCAGATTCTTCCTGAGGCTTGGGAAGGGCCCCTGCGAAGCAGTCCTGCTTACATCTGAAAAATCTGATGCTGGAAACGACTTGCTCTTTATTTTCTGTCCCATCAGGTGTAGATCAGAAACCAATGGGAGAACAGAAGGAAGAAGAAAAAATATGGGAACAGCACATGACAGAACAAAAGCAAAGAGAAGACATAAGGAAGAGTGAACTGCAAGAAGCTTTAGAAAGGGAACGAAGAGAACTAGAGAAGCTGGATCAAGAGCGGGTAACGATCAGTGCAACCCAATTCTCTCTACCGGCGTTGGCACGGTGCCCTTCCTGAGTCCCTTGCTCTCAGGGAGGGAGGTCCTTGCTGTGTCCCAAAGTCCTAGGAGTGGCGGCAACTTTGTCTGGTTTTGGTTTTCTACCATACAACATTCTTGCAGTATTACGGACTGTGTTCTCTATGCAGTACTTGACGTCTCTGTAACTTATAACTGGACGTTTGTACCTCTCAACCCCCTTTATTTCACCCATCCGCCACCCACCTATCCTGCTGGCAAGCACCAGTCTTCTGTATTTGAGCCTGGGTGTTATTGGTTTGTTTTTTAGATGGCACATAGAAGTGAAATCATGGGGTATCTTTCTCTGACTTCACTTAGCCTCCTACCCTCTAGGTCCATCTTTTGTCGCAAATGCCAAGATCTCCTCCTTTCTATGACTAACACTCCGTTGTCTGTATATACTACATTTCTTTTATCCATTCGTCTTTGGACGGACGGTCAGTTGCTTCCATATCTTGGCCATGGTAAATCAAGTTGCTATAAACAGAGAGGTGCATATATCTTATCAAATGAACGTTTTGGGGCTTTTTTGTATAAAGACCCGGTTACGGATTCACTGGATCCTGTGGTAATGGTATTCTCAATCTTTTGAGGAACCTTCATTCTGTTCCTCAGAGTGGCTGCACCAGTGATGACTCCTCCACATCCTCGCCAGCGTGGGTTGGTTGTTTCTTGCCTTTTCAATTTTGGCCATTCTGATGGGTGTGACGTCCTATCTGGTTGCTTTGATTTGCATTTTCCTGATGATTGATGTTGAGCATATTTTCATATCTCTGCTGGTCATCTGAATGTATTTGGAAAAATGTTTATTCAGGTCTTCTGCCCATTTTTGATTGGATTGTTTGGGGTTTTGTTTTTTTCCTGTTTTGGTATTGTGTAAGTTCTCCATATATTTTGGATAACCTTTCATTGGATATATCACTTACAAAAATGTTCTCTCATTCGGTAGGTTGTTGTTTCATTTTGTTGATGGTTTCCTTTGCTGTGCTGAAACTTGTATCTTGATGTAGTCCCAATGGTTTATTGTTGCTTTTGTTTCCCTTGCCTCAGGAGATCTATCTAGAAAAATGTCAAAGGCCAATGTCTGATGACTACCTATGCTTTCTTCTAGGAGTTTTATGGTTTCAGTTCTCACCTTGATGTCTTGAATCTTTTTGAGCTTGTTTTTAAGAATGTGGTCCAGGCGCACCTGGGTGGCTCAGTCGGTTGAGCATCCGACTTCGGCTCAGGTCATGATCTCATGCTCAGGGTTCAAGCCCCGCACCGAGCTCTGTGCTGACAGCTCAGAGCCTGGAGCCTGTTACAGATTCTGTGCGTGTGTGTGTGTGTGTGTCTCTCTCTCTGCCCCTCCCCCACTCGTACTCTGTCTCTGCCTGCCCCCCCCCTCTCAAAATAAACATAATAACGTGGTCCAATTTCCCCAGCACCATTTATTGAAGAGACTGTCTTTTCCCTACTGTATATTCTTGCCTCTTCTGTTGTAGATTAATTGACCATATTAGTGTGCGTTTATTTTGGGGCTTTTTATTCTGTTCCATTAATCGGTGTGTCTGTTTGTGCCAGTGCCATGCCGTTTGGATTACTACAGCTTCATAGTCTATCTTGAAATGTGGGATTGTGATACCTCCGGCTTTGCTGTTTAAGATTGTTTTTGGCTATTGGGTCTTTTACGGTTCCATACAAATCTTAGTATTAGTAGGTTTAGTATTACTAAAAACCTGCTTTAGGCGTCCCAATCTTCTCCTTTCCTTTAAAAGACTGAGAGAGGTTGTGTATAACATAGACCTTAGGAGTTTCACAACAAAGAGGAGCTTTTACGAGCTCATTGGCATGCATTCTCCTCTGGTCCTGGAAATAAGCCATAAATAAAGTTTATTTGTGAGAGAGGGTGGGAGGGAGAGAGGACACGCCCATGAGCGGGGGAGGAGGGGCAGAGAGCCAGAAGCCCAAGCAGGCTCTGCACTGCCGGCACAGAGCCCACCTCGGGACTTGAACTCCCATGAGATCATGACCTGAGCCAAAACCAAGAGTCAGACGCTTTAACCCACCGAGCCACCCAGGCGCCCCTAGATCTTGCCTTCTTTAAATGGGGTTTAAAGAAAGCTTCCGAGGTCAGCTAGGTGGGATGAGAGTAACCCAGGGGAAGTGACTGCTGGTCACCGGTGCCTTCCTGGGGCTCCCTCGTCCTCCTCCTTCCTCTGGGTTTGTTCTGGCCTTCTTGGTCCTGATTGTGGTTCCAGGCGTGTGGATTACTCTTGTCACTTTACACGCCTGCTGAGTCTTCTTGAAATCTTCCATATGGATGTTCTTGGACTCCTGGTTAATTTGGCCTAAAGCACAGGACACGTGAGGCGAATTAATCCCCTCCTTCATTGAGATGGCTTGTTTGGTTTCTCTTGCATGGCAATGACTTCAGTTAAGGAAATTGTTCTTTGGCATGCAGGTTGTACTTAAAGGATCAGGATTATATTACTATGCATTTTTAAACGTTTAAAAGTTGTTGTGATGTATTTGTGTTTCCTATGCTGGTGCCTATGTATTCCACAGAGGATGATTGAAGAATCATTGAAGATTGAAATGGAAAAAGAAATGGAAATGACTGTTGAAGAAACGAAAGACCAGCCTGTCTGTGGTGAAAATCCTTTAGAGAAGTACATAAGAATTCTTCAGCAACATCAAGACCAGGAGTCTGCAGATAAGGTGCTGATGCTTTGGACCGGCTGTCTGTGGAAGGGGTGCCGGGGGATGCTTTGGTTTGTTTGAAGACCTTAGGATGAGAATCTGCCTTCTCCATCGGAGACCAAAAGTAGAGGCGTAGAAGATGCAAAGTTCAAATAGAGCCTTGAATCTCTTGGCCAAATTTCAACACTTTTGTTTGGGTAAAGATGGAAGAGATCTCGATGTGTCAAATTTGATAAAAGTTGACCTGTGTCTCATTATTTTAAGAACAAGAAAGAAAAAATGAAAGGTGTATTCATGAATAAAAAAGGCATTAGTGCTGAGACCTAAATACTTAAGTCTCAGACACTAGGTGTTGAGAATGGGTAGCAGGTGGTTTATTTTGATACACCTACTAAATTTGATGTTTAGAAGTCACCTCTTTTTCAGTTTCTTAAATGACCTTTATCTCAGAGTTGTTAGAGACATCAAAGTATTGAATAAAATTCCTACATGTGTAATTTCAAAATTCTTTTTCCCTCTTGGTATCAGAGTTCAAAGGTGGTCAGAGAAGGCTCCCAAGTGGAAACACTGCCATCTAGCAACAAAGACGAAAGGTATGGTTCCCCCAACGTGACGTTGCCTGCACAAACCATCGCGTGGGGGCTTGTGTCAGCCAAGGGAAGTGTTCAGATGTTTGAGTCTGTCTGTGAGAAATGAGTGAAACAATCAAAATTTAGGGACTTCAAAAAAAAAAAAAAAAAACATACAGCATCTTTTAATTTGTGAAATTGGTTCTGAAATAAATAGTAAGCAAGGGCACAAAGCCCACAGGGAAAGAATGAGAACATGATAAAGATCCCTGAATAAATTTAACAAAAATTTAATAAAAATATTTTATTTTTCCTTTAGTTTCACAGGCTTTTCTCCCGAAGGGCCAGATGACTTCTGGTAACCATGTTTGCTGCTGACTGCCTTACCCATGTAATGTGACTTGAGGCCTGTTGATTTTCTGTAACGACACAAAATCCTCAATAAAAATCTTACGTGAAATCCCATGTGATTGTGTTTTTCATAATTTTATTTGGGTTATAAACGAAAAATCATCTAGTCTGGCAACACCTCTTCAGGCTTTGTATGACGCTAGAAGGAGCTGGGGGTGGTAGGTTTGTTTTCACCTCCCCATTTTTGTCTTGTGTGATCTGTATTCGAAAACTTACTGGCCAAGTTCCGGACCTACATTTTGGAAGTCTCCTCTGTTGCTTTCCTCTCCAGAGTTGGGCTGCCTACCCCCTGCCAAACAGGAGGCCATCTTCCCCACGCTCTCCTTCTGATCTGGCGCTGGAAATAGACACAGGTCCTTCCATCCCAGGCTCTAGAAAGAGTACGGTATCCCCTCCGGTCTTGCCTTTTGACATCTTTTTCTTAGGAACAAACACAACTCCTTAGATGGTGATCGAGAAGGTGACGTTTGCCAAGCACTTTGTGTACCAGATACAATTTAAAACCTTGATAATGTATAACCTCAATTCTTGTTATCACCATATGAAATGTGTACTAGGACTATCCATATTTTACAGATGACAAAACACGAGGCACAGAGGTTAGTGACTTGGCCAGGGTCTCCTAGCCATCAAATTGCAGAGCCGGGACGTGTGCCCCGGTGAGAGACCGGTGCAGCCTCCACGCTGGGCTGTTGGGGAACTGCTCCTGTGGAAGACCTCCCACGGCTTACAGCATCTTGTCCGGTAGCTAGCCCTTTCCAGGGTGACCTTGAGGGACCACACAGGGAACAAAGGAGATAACTGCCCACTGATGCAGCACCCCAAAATTTCCCCAAGGGGAGGAAGAGGCTCGTGTGCTGCCGTTCCCCTTTCTTCGTGCACACCGGCACCACAGTCTAGCGTCTGGTGTGTGCAACCGCCTCGGAAGGAGTTCTCGAATGACACTGCCAGTATAGTCACCAAAAAGCGTACCTAGGACGGCTCTGAGGGTGACCAAGCACCCGGTTTGCCTGGACCAGAGAGGTTTCCTGGGACATGAGGCTTAACGCGCTAACCGATGGTCACCCAGCTCCTGACGTGGGGTGGGTTTGTCCGGTCTGCCTTTCCAGTGAGGTCCCAGAGACCCACTTCCCTTTACAAATACAGACTGGGCTGAACTGGTTTTGCCAGGGATTCTTACTAGGTCACCGAGTTCCAGGACACCCCCTTAATTTCTGAGGCTTCATTTTTAGTGTATAGAGGCCCAACTGATTTCTGTATATTGGTTTTCTATCCTGCAGCTTTACTGAATTCACGTCTTGGTTTTAACGTGGTTTTCTAGTGGAATCTTCAGGTTTTTTTATATATAATGTTATGTCGCCTGTAGATAGAGACCATTTTACTACCATTTTTTGATTTGGATGGCTTCTCTTCCTTGCCTAATTGCTCAGGCTTGGGCTTCAAGTATTGTGTTGAATGAAAGTGGCAAAGTTGGGGCATCCTTGTGTTGTTACTGATCTTCAAGGAAAAACTTACAGCTTTCCACTGTTGAGTAGATTAGCTGTGGGCTTGTTACATATGGCCTTTATCGTGTCGAGGCATGTTCCCTCTATACTCCGTTGAGAGTTTTTATCAGGATATTGAATTTGTGAAATGTTTTTTCTGCATCTAATGGAATGATTGAATGATTATTATCCTTCATTTTGTTAATGTGTTATATGACATTGACTTGCAGATGTTGAGCCATCCTTGAATCCTTAGAATAAATCCCACTTGATCATGGTGTGTAATCCTTCTAATGTACTGTTGAATTCAGTGTGCTAATATTTTGTTGAGGATTTTTGCATCTATGATCATCAGGGATGTTGACCTGTAATTTCATTTTCTTATAATGTCCTTAACTAATTTTGATATCAGGTTAATACTGGACTTGTAAAATGAGTTTGGAAGCGTTCCCTTCTGTTTTTTTAGTAGAACTCATCATCTGGTCCTGGACTTTTTGTTGCTGTTGGAAGAGTTTTGATTTCTGATTTGCTCTCCTTACTAGTAATTGGTGTCTTCAGATTTTCTATTCATGGTTCAGTTTTGTTAGGTTGTGGGTTTGTAGGAAGTTATCCATTTCTGCTAGGTTTTCCGGTTTGTTTGGGTATTATTGTTCATAATGGTCTTTTAGGAGCCTGTGTATTTGTGTGGTATCAGTAATAATGTCTCTTCTTTCATTTATAATTTCAAGTCCTCTCTCTTCCCCCCCTCCCCTTGGTTAATCTAGCTAAAGGTTTTGTTTATCTTTACAAAATACCTAGCTATTAGTTTCATTGATCTTTTTTATGGTCTCTCTAGTCTCTATTTCATTTATTTCTGCTCTGGTCTTTGTATTTCCTTCCTTAAGCTACTTTTGGGCTTAGTTCTTTCTGTAGTTCCTTGAGATGTAATAATGGGTTTTGTATTTAAGCTCTTTCTTGTTTCTTAATGTAGGCATTTACTGCTATAAACTTCCCTCTTGGGACAGTATTTACTGCATCCCAGAAGTTTTGATACATTATGTTTCCCTTTTCATTTATCTGAAGATTGTTTTTGATTTTTCTTCTTTGACCCATTTGTTGTTGAAAAACGTGTTGATTAATCTCCCTGTATTTGTGTGTTTTCCAGCTTTATTCTTTTTGAAAAAAATTTTTTAACGTTTATTTCAGTTTTAAAGACAAGGGGGGAGGGTCAGAGAGAGAGGGAGACAGAGAATCCGAAGCAGGCTCCAGGCTCTGAGCCATCAGCACAGAGCCCGACGCGGGGCTGGAACCCACAAACCGTGAGGTCATGACCTGAGCTGAAGTTGGACGCTCAACTGCCTGAGGTGCCCAGGTACCCTCCAGCTTTGTTTTAGTAATTGATTTTTAATTTTATGCCATTGTAACTGAAAAAGATGCTTGATATGATTTCAGTCTCCTTAAACTTTTTGACTTGTTTTGTGGCCTAACATATGATGTATCCCGGAGAATGTTGTGTGTGTGCTTGAGAAGAATGTGTTTTCTCCTGTTGGTTGTGTGAAAATCCATAAAGGGAAACCTTACTTAGAATGGAGTTGGAAGGCCCTGTAGGGCGGAGCTCTCACACACACGAACTTTCCATCACCGCCTACTTCATTCCTGTGCCAGAAATAGTTCACTTTATTGCTCCAATAGGAGGAAGGAAGATTGTCTAAACAGCAGCAGCCTAGCCAATAAGAAACTGCCACAAATCAGCCGGTAAGTAACCATCACCACCCTAAACTCTTGCTTTTCTCCAATAGACTTTGAGCCCCTCCCAACTTCCTCCTTGTTCTCTCTAAAGTGATGTTCCTCTCCCTTGTTCTGCAGACTCTGCCTGTGGTTAGCCATAGCTTGCAAGTTCTGAATTGCATTCCCTCTGCTACTCTTGCATAAACTCGTTTCGCTGGTAGAACAACTTGCTCTTTTAAGGTTGACATTACCTGGTGATCAGAAGTGGGATGTGAAGGAGATGAAGCCCTGAGGAACTAACGACCCTCCGAACTGTGTGCGATGCTCACATGAGCCGTTTGTGCCCTCTGATTACCAGTCGTCTTTTTCCTAGCGGTTGGATAGATCTCCTCTCAGACTCCTGCTCCCTCTCTTTGGTTCAGCTCCAACTTTAGCTGGGATCTGTTTTTGTTTTTAGGAAGGCATCACCCTTCCTGGGGAGTACTCCTCGGTTTTTGTTTGTCCTGTTTCTGTTTGCTGCACCTTCTTGGTGAGTCACCTGTCGTGATCAAAAGGGGGGGAAACGCATGATTCCGGGTGTTTCAGAACAGCTGTTGGAAAACGGTCTCTCATAGTTAAGACACTTTAGGGAATCCAAAAGCAAGATAGGTTCGACCTAGTCCTTGGACCAGGCTCTTGTGCCTTTCTGGAAAAATAGGTGAGTTTTTGGATACTCTGGAGTTGTAATGACCATTCTGGGGAAACTTTGACTTAGATAAATCCACCTTAAGGGGCACCTTAAAAGAGGATCCCAACCCTCTCAGAGACAATGGAGTACGTCGTTTGGTATGCAGAAGCTTCTAAAAGCCAAGATGATTTCAAAAACATTCCTAAAAAGGATCCTTTACAGCAAGCAAATAAAAATTTTTTCGTGAAAAAACAAACTAGCCATCTGAGCAGGTAACCTTAACTTAATCCATCTTCCACAAATACAGTTTGAATCCAGCTCCTGTTTTGAGTTTTCAGGGGCACCTGGGTGGCTCAGTTGGGTAAGCATCCAACTTGGGCTCTGGTCATGATCTCAGGGTTCATGGGTTCACCTCGGGCTCTATGCTGACAGTTCAGAGCCTGGAGCCTGCTTCCCAATTCTGTGTCTCCCTCTCTCTCTTTGCCCCTTCCCCTCTCATGCTTGCTCTCTTTGAAAAACAAATAAGCATTTAAAAGAAAACTAAAACTTTGGAGTTTTGTTTTTGAAACGTGGCTAAGGTTTTTTGTGAGGGTTTTTGTTTTTTCTGTTTTTTAAACGAAAGCTCTTACGATCTCTGTTTATGTATGTGGATGTCTTTATTTTTCTACCTACAGATAGTATTGCCAAAATCAATTTGTAAAGAACTCTATTTAAATCGGCTTAAAGAAAAAAAACATGTAAATTAAGTAAACCCAAATGTTTTCTGGGTTCACATGATCCGGGATAATCAATAAGTAAAAGCTAATTGAAGTTTGTTGGTTTAATTAAGACTAACATGCCTTAGAATTCTCAACATTGAGGGGCATGTAGGTGGCTCAGTCGGTTAAGCATCTGACTTCAGCTCAGGTCATGATCTCGCGGTTTGTGGGTTCGAGCCCCGCGTCGGGCTCTGTGCTGACAGCCTGGAGCCTGCTTCGGATTCTGAGTCTCCTTCTCTTTCTCTGCCCCTCCCCCACTCATGCCCTGTCTCTCAAAAATAAACATCAAAAACTTTTTTAAAAACAGAATTCTCAACACTGACTATAATGCAAACATGTTGTCTCTCTTGCAAAGTCTGTCAGTAAGAAAATTCACCTGAGGTGATGGGTGCTGGTGTCCAATGTCTCGTGAAGTTTTTTGTGCGTAATTTGAACATAATTGGCGGGGACAGTATTTGGCGAAGGCCTCCTCAGAACAAGGAAGGCAACGTGGCCCAATTAACTCCCATACACGAATGCCTGGCTCTGACACGACTCTCTAACGTGGACTGTGTCCAGTTGGACTACATGTCACTGTATATGGGAGACAAAGAAGTAGAAATTGCATAAAAGGTTACACCCCGACGTGCTCGGGGCTCAGCCTTTTTGGGGTCTTTGCTTGCTGAGCCCGTGCCTGCAGGAATAAAGCTGCTTGCTGGGAAGAAGAGCCTCTGTGTTTGGTCTCACTGTGCGAGAATCCTGCTACGTGTCTTGGGGGCTCGCTTCCAGGATTCAAAGTCGATGCTTTCCCCCTCCTCTGTCACCCCGGAGTGTGAACCTCGGAGCGCTGGGAGACGACACCTCGCCTAGCGCCAGCGGACCGCTTGATCCATAGGCGACCGGCCCCTCCCGGTGCGGAAGCGCACCGGAACCCGTGAGGCCCAGGAACCGGCTCAGTGAGTGCTGCCCAACAGACTGGTAAGAGCCGGGTTCGTTTTTGCAGACCTGCCCCTAAGAGGCAGAAGGAGAGCCTGATCCCCCCCTCCCAGAGTTGCCCGAGTAGGTCCATAAGGAATAAGGAACCGAAACCTCAATTCGAAGGCGCTGGGTGGCGGGGTGGAGTCGCCGTGTGACTGTGTGTGAGTGAGACGGACAGCCGAAAGGTTCCGACCCGACCAAAGGCCAGAGCGAGTATTGAGTTCCCGTCCAGGGTTCCGTGGCGACCTCCTACAGTTTAAGGTAGCGTTAGACTTCCTCAGGAGTGTGATCCGGGTCAGGGCTTGATACTGAATCCGCCAACGCTAAGAGGCTCCTGAAATCTCTCCTGGAGGATGGCGAGTCCTGGCCTCCAGAGGGAGGTGTTCAGTACAGTACTTAGAGTTAGATCTGTGTCGTAGGAGACAGGGTAGATGGTCAGAAGTTCCCTAAGTGCAGGTGTTCTTTGCCTGAAAGGGGCCAAGAAAGGCAAGTATTTGCAGACTCACCCCCTGAGGCCTCTCCTCAGGAAAAGCCACCTATTAGACCCTTATGCCCTCCTTATCCAGGAATACCAGGGATAAAAAAAAAAAAAAAAACTTCTCCCCCTGAAATCAAGGCCCGTTCAATGTATCTATTGACTGAAATGCCTCATGTTGGATTTGGCCCCATAAATGTTCCATTTCAGCAAATAAAAAGGACCAGGGCAAATTTTCAGACAACGCTGATCAATATATACACGTATTCTAAAACCTAACCCATGTTGCTGAAAAAAGAAAACAAAACCCCCAAAAACTCAGGATACTTAGATCTGTTAAGAAACATGCTTTATGCTTAACGATTCAAAAGTTGACCATCTCAAGATTTCTGATGTAACAGATAATTCATAATTGGTTACTACTTAGTTTTCCCTGGAGACGAAGGTTTCTAAGAGTTAAAATTCTGCTAAATATAATTAAGACTGATAAAAATAAGGAAAGTAACTATGTAGAAAAATGGGAGATGTGTAAGAAAGACATAAGGAATGGGAATACATTTTTGTTGAAAGTAAAAGAAAGTAATTTTGTCCTAGATGAGTCTGGTTGTTGGGAGAAAAAGGGCTTTGGTCAAAATCTGAAAGCAAAAGCAAGTTGTAGAAGGTTTGTGAAGGGAAATCTTTGGAAAGAAATTTTACATGTGGTCAGGACGGACTAAGGTGAAAACGAATGGATTTTAAAAGTACACTGGTATGAAATTAAAATTCTGCTTTACTTTGTTAAAAAGGCAAAGGTTTCTTGAAATGTTGGTATGTTTTTGAAAAAAAATAAAGTTTTTTTTTCCCCCCTTTTGTCTGCCCAAAAAGATGGAAAAAAATTATTTTAACCAAAAGGGCAGGACAGCACACCCTTTTGAGTTAACTGAGGCCTTGGTTGAAATTGCCCCTCCTTTAATCCAAAGGCTGGGGAGACGGTGATGATGTCCTCACTGCCAGCCTCCAAATGTTCCACATTTGTGTTCTGTTTAGCAAGGGAATGGATGCCTGTGCTGTGAGGGATAGGTGACTACCATATATAAAAGGCTTTTCCTGGGTTACATAGGAGCCATTTTGCCACTCTTAGCCCAGTGTATGCCAATTTGTGGCCACCTAGATACTCTAAAACGGATATCCACATGGCTGGAACATATTTATGTGGGCACTGTTGAAAAAGGCAAGGGAATAGACCTCGACTTTGGTCCTTTTGGCCCCCTTGGCGGCCAATTTTATCCTTAAAAAAAAAAATGGTTTTTCACCAGCCTTCTAAAATATATTTGTAAAGAGGATTACTGTTGGGCCAAAACAAAATTAGCGCGTCCTTCTACAACCAGGGAAGTCTTCCCTGGTCACAATCGATACCCCCCGAGGTCCTGTAGGCGGAAGACAGAGGGATAGGAGAAATCAGGGAAGACCGGATCAGCTCTTGGAGGTAGGGTCAAGCCTGGCTAGGAGCAACTGCTCCCAGCACCTCTCTAGACTGACAAAATTCAGGGCCAGGAGATGAGGCTTCTCCTGGCCAACTCTTGGGGTCAGGAGATGAGGTTTCTCCTGGCCAGCTCTGGGAAATGAAGATAAGGGATGGTCTCCTCCTCCTTTTTCCTATAGATGGGCAATTGCCCAGCCAAGGCCAATACTCCTTTGGGACGCATTCTGAAAAATTGGGATGATTTTGATCCATAAACTCTGGGGAAAAAAAACAAAACAAAACAAGACAACTCATTAATTATCATGGGGCTGGGGGTCCTATTAGGGAACTTCCAGTTTCCTACTGGGGTCCAGATTCCATCCCAAGATCCTAATTGGAACTATGACCATCCCATTAAGAAATGGTATTGCCACCACTTCCCAGCATGTGCTTTAGAGAAATTAAGGAGGTCTAAGGTTAAGCCCTTTAACTAGGCTAAATTAGCCACTATTTTTTTTTTTTTTTTCTTTACAAACACGGAATGAGAGCCCAAATGGCTTCCTGGTGAGGTTGAGGGAGACGCTCATTAAATATATGGCTATCTCCCCTGACACCCGTGAGACTGAGACGATTTTAAAGGACAAGTTTGTCACTCAGTTGGCCCCGATACTCAGAAGACACTGCAAAAATTGGCTGTTGTCCTGGAAGGAACCCTAAAAGAGCTGTTACAAGCTACCATTCAGGTATATTACAACCGAGATCAAGAGGGAAAAACAGGAAATGAGGCTTAAAAAAATCTGAGGCCTTAGTCGTGGCCTTAAGCACTATGTCAGATCAGACTTCCCAAGCTTCTGGCCGCAAATGCCACTTATATGGCCAGTCAGGGCACCGGAAACTAGACTGCCCTCCGAAGGGACGACAGGACTCAGAGCCCTGCAAGCCATGCCCCTTGTGTAGAGACCATCACTGGAGGTGTGAATGCCCTCACGGACCTCTATATGCGAGGCTCAGATAGCCAGTGTTCCTGGAAGGGACTGATGGGCCCTGGGGGTCTTCGGGGTGGCTCCCAGAACCAAGTGTCTATTGGAAGCCCGGAGCCTCTGGTAACTCTGGAAAATTCAGGTCACTAAAAAGCCAGTTCATTTCCTTCTTGGTGCCGGGAGCCACCTTTTCTGTCCTCCTCCTTTCCAACCCCTCACCCACCCTCTGGAGGGACCCACTCACTGTCGTTTCGTCCGCCCCTCCCGCAGGAAAGGTAGCCGAAGCGGGTCCCTGGATTGACCACAGCAGAGTGGAGCTGGCATCTCGAAACTGGGAGTGCGTTCCTGATCCGTCCACGCCGTGCGAGCTGACCCCACGGAAGCAGCAGTCGGCCACTCCAGAGGCTCCGGGAGACTGCAGCCCTGCCCTGGTCACTCTGGAAGCCGGCTGATCCACGCACGGCAGAAGCTTGAGAAATCGGCGGTCCAGTAGAACGAATCGACTGTCCTTATTTTCTGTATGTTTCCTTACTGTGATGCACTATCACCCCTTGTTCCTCACTGGTATTGTGATTCTGGCTCTACTCTTTGCCATAGGATGGGCTGAGTACCCCCTGGCCGGCTGGAAATGTGGTTAGACATTTCTGTGAGCGCTCCCCTTCCTTTTGTGGACAGGATACTTCGTTGGTACCAACACGGGGAAATCACAGCTGTAGGAGACCAGAAAATGCGATTCCCACAGCCCTTAGAGTAAAACAAAATGCCCCAAGTCCTACTATCAGGGCTTGGCTTCTCAAAAGTTCAGTTCCTGGAAAAAAAAAAAACCTGTCTTGCCTAATGGGAAAAAAGTTCATTGTGGTCTCTGTTAAAAATGTAACATGCCTAGACCAAAGATTTTACAACTCGACTGCCCGGAAAACCCAATGGTGGGGGACCCCAGATCACCTTGAGCCACATCCCCGCCCCTTGTTTAACTTCTCTCATCTCCAAGAGGCCTAGACAATGTCAACGCAGCCGTCAGATGGCGGGTCGCAGGTGGACTAGACTGGATATGTGGAAGGACATGTAGTACTCCCCTCAGTCTGGTCAGGGTCATAGGTGCCAGAAACTAATCGTCCATCTTTCTTCCTGCTCCTACTTGCCAGAGGGAAACATTTGGGAGCCCAAGTGTATGGGGACAGGGAGACTCAAGCAGCGTGCCTTACACATTGGCGATTAAAAAGATAATAAATGGCCTCCCGAGCGTATAATCCAATGGTATGGCCCTGCGGCCTGGGCAGAGGACGGGTCCTCGGGCTGCCACACCCCCATTTACATGCTAAACAGAATCAGACTGCAAGCAGTTGTAGAAATTATCGTCAACGAAACTGCCAGGGCTCTTAGCCTCCTAGCCAAGCAGCAAACCCAAATGTGCAATGCCATCTATCAGAATCGCGTGGCCTTAGATTGATTACCTGCTTGCTTCTGAGGGAGGAGTCTGTGGAAAGTTTAACCGGAGCGACTGCTGCCTACAGATGATGAGGGAAAAGTCCTAGAGGACATCACAGATCGAAGGAGAAAGGTTGTCGATGTCCCTGTCCAGACCTGGAACAGTTGAAACCCGGGGGATGGTTTTCAACTTTGGGGGGGGGGGGGAATTCAAAACCCTCGCAGGTGTTAATCTCTTTTGATTTTGGGTGCTTGTTTAATCCTACCTTGCCTAACTCTCCTGGTTATACGGTCTGTCTCTAGCCTCATTGAGGCAATGGTCAAGAGGAAAGTGGTCACGCATGTGATCATGATATGGAGATATAAACCTCTAAACCAAGATGATGCTCTTGGACCTAAAATAGGGGGTCCCTCCCTAAGGAACGTGGCGAAGGCCCCCTCAGAACAAGGAAGGCAAAGTGGCCCAATCAACCCCTATACACGTATGCATAGCTCTGACACGACTCTGTAATGTGGACTGTGTCCAATCAGACTATATGTGTCACCATGTATGGGAGACAAAGAAGCAGAAATGGCACAAAAGGCTGCACCCTGCTGGGCTCGGGGCTCAGTTTTTCGGGTACGAACGCACTGAGCCCGTACCAGCAGGACGAATAAAGTTGCTTCCTGGGCAAAGAAAGCCTCGGCGTCCCGTGTGTGTGTGTCTGTCTCTCTCTCTCTCTCTCTCTCTCTCTCTCTCTCTCTCTCTCTCCCTCTCCCCCTCCCTCTCTCTCCCCGCAAGAATCCTGCTATATACTGGGTTAACGTAAATGATGTAATTTCATTGAATACCTGGATAATTTTTTAAGCAGGATAAAATACTAAAACATTAGTTACTGAACACAGATTTATCCACTTAGGGCTTCTTCTTACAAAGACCCCCAAAATATTGGGGTCTGTTAGTAAAATGTGCTGAGAAAATTTTCTATGAGAAAAGCATGTTTCTCGAAATAATGAAACGTATTCATAAATTTCAGTCCACAATTGCTTACGTTTTAGTTTTTGCTGGGAATTAAGGATTCTAAGGGTTAAGAATTCTAAATGGATGTAAAGTGTAACTGTTCCAGACAATCAGGATGAAGGAAGAAAACAACTGTAGTTGAACAGTGTGCAGATGATGGGGCTTTGGAGTGGTGGGGATTCGCAGCCGATGGCCAAGAAAGTATTCTTGCAACGTCGGGTGCAAGAATTCTTGCAATGTCCTTGGTGCAAAAAAGGTGATTTTATTTATTTCAATTTTTTTTTCAACACTTAATTATTTTTGAGAGAGAGAGAGAGCATGAGCAGGGGAGGGCCGGAGAGAGAGCGAGAGGGAGAAACAGAATCCAAAGCAGGTTCCAGGCCCCGAGCTGTCAGCACAGAGCCCGATGTGGGCTTGAACCCATGAATCGGGAGATCCTGACCTGAGCCGAAGTTGGATGCTTAACTGACTGAGCCACCCGGGTGCCCCAGAAAAGGTGACTTTATTGAAGCCTGAGGACAGGATCACTGGGCAGAAAAAGCTGCCCTGGGGTTGTGAGGACTGACTGATTATATACTGTGGAGTTGGGGGAGGTAAAGAGAAAATGGAGGCCTCCAGAGGGACTTTGATATGCTCAAGAGGACTCTTAAGATGCCGGGGACCTTGCCATTGTCAAGTTAAGGTTGTTTTCCCTCTAGTAAGGCATTAACACTAGGAAAGTAGGGGATTCCTGGAGAAATGTTCTACTCTGTATCAATGGGCTGCAGGTTATAACGAAACTTAATTTTACCTGCCATTCCCTTCTTGCCTTAGTTCCCCACCTCACTATGGAGGGGAGGGTGATGTTGGGGCTCCAGGAAACGGAGTCTATAGGGTTCTGGAGATCAGGCTGTTGGTAGGATTGCCTTTTTCCTGTAATTTACTAAGACATTTGTAAACTGATGGAGACATTGTCCTGTATGACTGTGATCTCTTTCAGTTAACCATTGGTCTTCTGTCCTGTACTCTGTTCTAGGGCAGCCAGGAGTGTCTGAGGAGTGTCCCACACATCCCACGGGGAGGGGAGGAGACTGGGGGGGCTAGCTTGTGCTGGGCCCTCAGCCTGCCTTATGCTCCCTCATCACAAACCTTCCGGTATTCTTGTCAAACTTCTCTAAAATTTGAAACGAAGTTTTTTTGACCTCAAACTAATGATAAGAATTTCTAGAGGGTCCCTGGAACATCTCAAAACATTCTCTCTTTATAAAAAGAGAGATGTTCTACTAATTAGGTGTATTTGTTATGTTAAATTACATGGGAAGCATTGTCAAATCAGGAATATTAAGCCTTCTTTATTTTGCGTTTGTGTAGGTGTGAATATACGCGTTCCAAAAATTACACGAAGTTTAAAAAATTCTGTATCCTGGTACAATGTTAGTAGTCATAATTTTAAAATGTATGTCACAAAATGAACCAAATTTACTTATCAGTTGCATCACTTTTTTTTTTGTAAGTGTAGGTGTGAACTTTTTTTTTAAGAAAAAAAATTTTTTTAACGTTGATGTTTGAGAGAGAAAGTGGGGGAGGGGGAAGGAAGGACACAGTGCGAGGGTGACAGAGTATCCAAAGTGGTCTCTGGGCTGAGAGCAGTGAGCCCCATGCAGCACCCGAACTCACGAACCGTGAGATCATGACCTGAGCCAAAGTCGGATGCTTAACTGAGCCACCCAGGTGCCCCTCTTTTTTTTTTTTTTTTAATGTTTATTTCGAGAGAGCGTGCGCATGTGCGCACCCACATACGTGGAGGCAGAGGGAGAGGGAAAATCCCAAGCAGGCTCCGCAGGGTTAGTTCAGAGCACAATATGGGGCCCAAACCCACAAACCGTGAGATCGTGACCTAAGCTGAAATCGAGAGTTGACACTTAAGGGACTGAGTGCCCCCAAGCGCCCCTGCGTGTGAACTCTTATCAGATCTTTAACTGTGGCCATTTTCAAGTCCGTTGTCATTGACGGTTACTGTTTTGTTCTGATGCTTTTACAAGGAATGTTTCTACAGGAGTGCTTCATCTTCAAGGAGGTTCATGAGCAAGGAACTTGCCAGGTGCTCTAGAATACAGGGATTTGATTCCTTTAAGATAACACCGAGCTGGGTAAGAATTTCTAAAACTAATGAAAACTGATTGCTTTAATGGTTTGTCTTCCTGATGTAAAGGCCCCTCGCCTTTCTTCCCCCTCTCTCCTTTTAAGCTCTCTATAACTTAAAACAATTTGGTAACAATGACTGAAGCATTTAGATACTTTTTTCTCTACCTGCACCCTCTAGAATTCTGAAACTCTTATTAAATATTCTCATTTTTCCTGACAGTGTATTTTTGGAAGTTCAGTGAGAATCTGTTCTTTTTGTGTGAGGATATCCAATGCACCTAGCCTCTGCTGCTTTTGATCCACAGCTAATAAAAAGGGATATACTTCAGTTTTGCAAAAGCGCGAGCAAACCCATCGTGAATAATCCCACTCTGGTAGGACAGTCTTCCACGGAGTACTCCTGGCACGATGTGCACGCCGTCATAATGTGCAGCCCAGAGATTTCGTGTATTGGGAAAGACCTCTCCGGAGAGACTCTTCAACCCCAAGGAAAGGCCCTATCAGGGACTATGGACGGATGTTCGTGCTGCCTAACTTCGAGGAACATACGCTTGGATCCACGTATCCCATGGAAGAAGGTGCCAAACCCTGAGTGGACGCACACTGTCCGGTGACCCAAAAGCAAAGATTCCCAGAAGCTGAAACACATGAAGCTGAATGAGACTGCTCTACCGAGGTGACCATGATGTGGTTCAAAATGGGGTTTGGGAACCAATAGCCAAGAAGGAATTCTTGAGACATTTTCGGTACAAAGGGGTGGTTTTATTAAAGCCAGGGGCAGGGCCCGTGGGTGGAAAGAGCTGCCCCGGGGTTGAGAGGAGTGAGTGATCGTATACTTTGGTGCAGGGGGAGGTAAGGACAAGGAAAGTTTCCAAAAGGATTTTTTTTTTAAGTTTGCTTCTGTTGCGGGTGGCAGTGTGTATGGGGGGGAGGGGGATGGGGGGTGGGGAGAGAGAAAGACAGCATGTGCCGGAGGGGCAGAGAGACAGATTCTCAAGCCAGCTCTGCACTGTTAGCCTGGAGCCCTACCAGGCCTCGAACTCCCAAACCATGAGATCACGACCAGAGCTGAAATCAAGAGTTGGACTGCCTCACGGACTGAGCCCCCCAGGCGCCCCCCAAAAGGATTTTCATATGCTACAGAAGCCTTACAGGATGCTGGAGGCATGGCTACTGTCAAGCTTCGGGTCGTTTGGCCTCTAGCAAGGCAATGACCTAAAGCCCATACAGGGTTCCTGGAGGAGAATGTCCCACTCTGCCTGCCCCAAGTATCCGTCAGCGGGCTGCAGGTTATCAGGGAATTTAATTTTCTCCTTTGCCTTCGTTCCCCACTTCAACTAGACCAGGCCAGTACGCCTTTTTCTTGCTGTCACTTCCTATTCCTCCCTGTCCGACTGTTGAATGTGCCCCGAAACTCCGATAGGTTCATGATGTTGGCGATCCCTTGGTGTTACCTGTCACAGAGTGTCTTCAGTCCCAGATGCCACTGTTGACGGTACCTGCAGGTCTATGGCGGTTACCTGTCGGATGAGGCTCTCATACCTTGTGTCAACCTTTCACCAACCACGGCCACGCCGGTTCAGCCGAACACTTCCACGTTTGCCGATCGTGTGACATTTGCACCGCCCACCCCCCCCCCCCCCGCCCTCCCCCTACTTTGTTTTCCTTGCCTGAATTCAATCTGTTCCCCTGCGAGGGAGGTACACATGGGCTCCTCCTTCCTTGCAAGGCTTTCAGAAGAGCCCCTTTCAGGACGAGATGGCCCCTCCCGGAATGTCAGGCCGGTTCCTCTGATTCCCGGCTCGGAAAGCTCACTCGGGGAATCCCAGCGAAAGGATGTGTCGGTAGGCAGACCCTAGACGAGGACCTCCGTGACCCGCGTCGCTTTCCCTCCCGTCTGCAGCGGACGGCGTTGCCACGGGCCTAACAATGCTCGCACAGCTGGAGGGCAGCGCTGATTGGGAGCTTTCACGGTCCCTGTCACCATCCATGATAAATCACAGGCCTCCCGTTGTCCCACCCCATCCACCCTCCGTGGCCACCTGAGCCGGGGACTTGCAGGAGGCGGCGCACGTGACTGCAGGTAGACCTCCGCGGGGAGAGCTGGTCCACGCCGCGGCCACAGCAGCGAGCCGCCCGACAGTGACCACTCGACTCGTGGGCTGAAGGAGGTGGGGGCAGGTGCACAGGCCTCGGTTACCTGCTTGTGGCAAATACTGCCTGCCGCACCGGGGTCGATGCCTCTGGAGGGGTAGAAATCGGATCGCGCAAAGCCAGCGTGGTCCTTCGTTCAGCTGGCTACCTCCAGGCCTAGGGTCAGGGTTGAGAACCATAATCCAGTTTGGAATTGTCCTATGTTCGATTCTGCTCCGTATCATTCAAGTTTCGTACCCGTGGCCTGTCAAACCTTTGTAGAATTGACGGACCCGGTAAGGTAACGCGGGCTCAGTGCTCCGAGCTAATCTCCAGATAGAGACTTGGGACGGGCAATGCCTGAGCGTTCTCCCTCCTAACCTTGTCACTCAAATGTGACCTTAAGTGGTTTCTAACTGCTCTGTATTTAGACAGGATGACCTCTGAGACAGGATAACCAGGTAAAGTCCCAAGGGACAAAAATTACTAAATACAGAGAACTCAACTCTTGATCACTTAATGCTTTTGGAGAAAGATCTTGATTTTTTTTTAATGTTTGTATTTACGAGAGAGAGTGTGCGCGAGCAGGGTAGGGGCAGAGAGACCAGAATCCAAAGCAGGCTCCAGGCTCTGAGCTGACAGCACAGAGGCTGACCAGGGACTTGAACTCAGGAGCCACTGAGATCATGACCTGAGCTGAAATTGGAGGCTTAATCGACAGAGCCACCCAGGCACCCCAAAGGGAAACTTGATTTAGAATGGAGTCAGGAAGGCCTAGAGGGACGCTCTCACACGTGAACGTTCTATCACAGCTTCCTTCGTATTCCCAGGTGGGCCCAAGTTCCCTTTACTGCCTCTGCAGGAGGAGGGTTCTCTCCTTGCCCACCAGTCAGTTGCCTGGCAGGTGCGAAACCGGGCACCGTCCTGAACTCTGGCTTTCCCCCAAGAGACTGTGGCTCAAAGTGGCCCCTCCTTGCTACCTCCTTTTCCCTCTGTAACGTTCCTCTCCTTTGTTTTGCAGACTCTGCCTATGGTTCGCAGTAGTTTGGGTGTGCCAAATCGCAATTCTTCTGCTATTCCTGAACAAACTAATTTTGCTGGTAAAATAACTTGCTGTTTTATTTTTAAGATGAACAGATGGAATGTTCTGTAAACGTCTGTGAAGTCCATCTGGTCCAGCGTGTTGTAGAAGTCCAGTGTCTCCTGACTGCTTTTCTGTCTGGATGATCTCTCCGTTGTTGAAAGCGGGGCACTGAGGTCCCCTGCTGTGACTGTATCGCTGCCTAGTTCTCCCTGGAGCTCTGTTAATATTTGCCTGATACGTTTATGTGCTCTGATGTTGAATGTATCACTGTTTACAAACGCTCTATTTTGGGATCAATTTACTTTTTAACGATTACATGACGAATTTGTCTCCTGTGACAGTTTTTGGCTTACAGTCTACTTTGTCTGATACGTGTACAGCTACCCCTGCTTTGGGCTATTTGCATAGAGCTACCCCTGCTTTGGGCTATTTGCATAGAGCTACCCCTGCTTTGGGCTATTTGCATAGAATACCTTTTTCCATTCCTGCACTTTTGCAGGAATGTGTCCTTAAAGCTAAAGTGTTAAGTAGGCCGCGTATCTATGGCTTTTGCTTTTTTGTCCGTTCGACCACTCTGTCTTGATGGGAGAATTGAGTCCATTTATATTTCATTATTGATAGGTATGAAATTCCCATCACCGTTTTGTGGTTTTCTGTTTATATTTTTAAAACACGTTTATTTCTGAGAGAGAAAGAGACACACAGCACGAGCAGGGGAGAGGCAGAGAGAGAGGGAGACACAGAACCCGAAGCAGGCTCCAGGCTCTGGGCTGTCAGCACAGTGCCTGGCATGGGGCACAAACTCACAAATGGTGAGATCATGACCTGAGCCAAAGTCGGATGTCCAACTGCCTGAGCCACGCGGGCGCCCCTGATGATTTTGAGTAGTGGTATGCTTAGGATTCCTCTTAAAGAGCTTCAGCTTAAAGAGCTTTAAGACTCTTTCTTTAAATTTTGACACTTCAGTTGTAATATGACTCGGAGTGCATTTCTTTAGATATTTTTGGGAACCCTTCAGGCTTCCTGGCTGACAGCAGGAATTATCCTGGCCTCTCTTCCAAGTTGGTTGATCCTTTCTTCAGTTTGATCTAGTCTGCTGTTGAACCCCTGTACTGAATTTTTCAGGTATCGTGTTCAGTGTGATTTGATACTTTTTAATATGTTCTCTTTGTTGAAATTTTCAGTTTGTGTGTTGTTTGGCCCTCTCCAAGCATCGATGGAACTTAATTTGAACCCTCAGGTAAATCACTTTAAGGTCATTTTTAACACTTATTTTCTGAGAGAGTGTGAGCAGGGGAGGAGCAGAAAGAGGGACAGACAGAATCGGAAGCAGGCTCCAGGCTCTGAGCTGGCCGCACAGAGCCCGACACGGGGCTCGAACCCACCAACCGTGAGGTCATGACCTGAGCTGAAGTCGGACGCTTAACCGACCGAGCCACCCGGATGCCCCAAAAGAGGAAACGCATCTTTTCAGACGGCTTTGGACGCATGCCGTGCGATGTGGGAACTCCCCTGTAGGCTTCCCTGCTCCCCCCCCTGCACAAGAACCTCTGAATGCATCTCTGTTCACATCTTCCCCAGGTAGGTGAAGTTCACCTATCAAAACAGTGAGGAAGGCTGGGACACGGTTGGGGAAAAGGACTTTGCCAAACCTGACTTCACTCATGAACTGTGAGAGCAGGAGCTGAGGCAAAATCGAGCGGGACACTAAAGGCACCCCAGTTATCATTCTTTAATGGACTCGTGGCTTTATTTTCATCTCCTAAAAAGTCAAGTTCACAAGGTAAAAACTAGAGAAATGAAAAATCGCTCCTCTGCCTTCTAGAGGTTCCAATACCTCGTGGTAGGATTACTGTCATTAACTAAAAGATTGCACGTGATCTTATCTAGACAGGATTTATACATAGCTTATTGTTCAGGGGACTCCTGTAACAATCGCACAAAATGCCACAGAAACGGGAGGTATTAGGGCGTGTGGCAAAGAGCATCCTCATTGGGCTCCTGATTGTTCTCCTGCCGAGCCTAGGGAAGGGTGATGATCCTGAGGTGGCACCTCATTTAGAAAGGCAAGGTCTCAGTAGGGGACAAGAGCTGATGTTTAGAAAGGTCAGGTGAAGAAAATCCAAATGCAGACTCGTGCCAACAGGTAAGTAGTTTAAGCAGATAGTCAAACGAAAATCCCAAGTGACCAACTAAGCTCTGCTGCTGTCGAGAGTACCTGTTGGATCGAGCTCTTTTACCATTCCTGCAGACATCTTCTTTTAGTAGACTTTTACACTTCGGGTTTGTACAGGAGCCACGGGTGCCCAGACCCTTAGGAAGGATGGTCCTTGTTCTTACTTTCCCCAAACCTGAGCTTTGTGTTAACCCCACACCTATAATTGCTTTCGTTTGTTGAAGTATCTGTCCTTCACAGAACTCTAGAGCTGTCGGTAGCATTTTCGTGGAAACGTGATGTCCATACACATGCGAAATGTCGATTGTGCGTACTGTTTAAAAATGACACCGTACTGCAGACACAGAAAGATAGTATTTTATGTATGGTAAAAAGGCAAGTGAGTGAAGCTATACTTTTATTGCATTACTCTTAGTACATCCACAACTATTTCCACCTAAATAGATATTTAAAATAAGCATACACAAGTATTGACTATTATCTACAAATATTTATTGTAACACTTGAATAGAACTACAGGAAGCCCTTGGCACTGATAGAAAATATTGATTCACTGTTAGGTTACAAAAATTTATACATAGCAAAATTTAATGCTCTTTACATAAAAAATATTAGACTACTTAAACAAAACTTTCAAAAATTCTTGGTAATAGCTACCAGAATTAGAAAAGTAAAATTAGGCTTTAGACACTGCCTCTTCTAGAACACTGGACTCTAACAGCACCTCCACTGCTGGAAAAAAAAAAAAAAAAATTGAAGTCTGTCATGCAACAGGAAAACAAAACTAGCTATTCTGGAACTGTTCTACACAGAAGAGAGCTTCTCCCAATTAAAAAAAAAAAAAAAAGTCAAGATCCAAATAGGCATTTTTTAGGCATTAACAACAACAACAAAAAGAATCCAAATGAACTCTTATCCTTGATGTTCAATTTTAATAGCATCTTGACAAAGGTATGCTTCCTTTCATCTTAAGACATTTCTGCACACGTGTATGTTTTAAAATCCAGGAAACAGCCAAACCACAAGTTAATTCTTAACATGAATATACAGAGTTAATCCTATATTATGCAGCCCCTTTTAAAAGCACGGATGCACCCAACGGTTATATGTATCATTTCATAAAGAGCAACACAAAGTTTACCATCACTAATACCCAATACCTCTAATCACTTAATGTTCTGGAACAGAATGATTTAGAAGGCAAGTTTCTTTTGAAAATGGCTTAAACTCAAGGTGGATTTTTTTTTTCTTTTTTCTTTTTTTTTTTTTTGCTGAACATCAAACTTTTATTATTCCAGGAATGATTTAGATTTAAAAAAGGAACTAAATACCAACCCTAATTTAAACTACTGAAGTATTCAAGTCTAGAAAAGTAGGAGGTCTGTGGTCTATTTGTAATTCGGTTTCAGATAGTTGGTATGAAACTGTAAACTTGCTATTGAGACCACGTACAAATGGTTTAGAACGGTGGTCATTTTAATAAGGTAACACTTCTTAATTCAGAAAAACATTTGTGGAACCAAGGGCGATGAGGGATTTGGGGTCTCCTGTTGTAAAATTAAGTTCTTAGAAATTGAAAACAGATACTCATTAAGGCAGAGCTGACATTTATTCCCCAGGAACGACGACGCCACCTGGGCCGTTGGATTAGAGGAAAGCTATTATAGAATTGACTTTGGAAAGCTTGTCGATGGGCCACAATCCAGCTTCCTCAAGGGTAGGTGGAGCCGAATTAGAGTTATCAGCGTTCTTGAAAAATAGATTTCCGACTGGATCGGGAGAGGAACGGGTCCTGGACTTAAAGGGTAGGGACGGCAGCTAATTGAAACAAAGAGTTCAAGCGTTAAGACTCACATGGTCTCGGAACCCAAGTTTAATAAATGTCAGCTGTGGGAAATGGTACTCTATTCCCTACCCAGGTAAACCCCGCGGACAGAGGGCACACGTGAATTTACGGTCACACTGCTTCGTGCCGGCCCATCGGCGGTCCCGCTCCAGCAGTATGCCACGTGCCCGTGGCCTCGCTCTCGCGGGAGGCTTGCTCTACGGCTAAGTGGGAACAGGCCACCTATCTCAGAAAGCTGAACCATCGTTTTGTCCAAGTGTTGCCTTTTAAAATGGCTAACGTGAAGCCTCCGGTATCTGCACTAAAGAAAAAGACTGGCCTCCTGGCAGGTGTTCCTAGAAATCCCTCCCAGCAGCTCGAGACAGACAGTGAAGTGTTTGTACCTCTACATTAGTTTGGTGGGGGGTAAGGGGGGGGGGGGCGGGGGGACACATCTGGACGGCAGAGCAGCTGTCTGTGGATTTGTCAGAACTGTCACTTCGGCGGCGGTAACGCTCTGGCAAACGTTTATGTGTAAGAATTGAGTTGTTCTTTGGACCGAGACTGGATATCCTGCAGCTCCTGCTCTTCCTTTGCTTTGATATCCTGGCAAGCCTGCATTTTGCTGGCGTCCTTTAAGTAAGCCCAGTTAGAAGACAGTATCATGAGGAAGTGGATCTGGAAGAGAAGGGTGCGCATGATGGCTAGTGAGCATGGCAGAAGGCAAAGCGAGCTGCGAGGCAGGTTAGACGCTCCCGACTGTAAAAAGGGAGAGGGTTATTCTGCGTTAATACTCGTCGCGCGAGCAGAGCCGTCGGAGCCCGGCAGCGAGCTCCACGAGGACGCTTACGAGTAAGAGGCGGAAGGAGAGTTAGTATACCAACGTGATGAACTGGAAAACATGGCCCAAGTTGCTGTTAAGAAAAAGCAAACAGGAAGCAGGAGGGGGGTGTGTGTGTGTGGTGGTGGGACCGTGGCGGGGGGGGGGGGGGGGGGGGGGAGTCATTTTAAAAACTCGTGCAGACGTTCAGAAACACGGCGTGTGCAGAGTTGGAAATAAGTGTAGTGCAAGGTTCTAGCTTGTCGGTGGCTAAAAACCAGTTCCCCAGAGGCCTCAAAGTGAACGATGTGTATTTTGAGTAGATGCGAAACTACACACGTAACACGGAAAACTTACGCGAGTGTCAAAACCAATAGAATTAGGAGCTAGACGCAAACAAGCATGCGGTCCGTGTTAACACGTTTTGAGCCGGGAAGCTACCTCTTCCGTTGGGTCACGGCCCTTCCTGCCTGTCACAGAATGGAAGAATCCTCATCCTTGACACTTCATGTAGCAAACACTTCTTTCCCACCTAGTTTCCTGGTCTTCCCTGCAAAATCTACACCTCGAGTTCCTCCTCTCTCCTGTTCAACGTAGCGGAGGCTTTCCGACGGCAGGCACGATTGCTCTTGCCGTTAAAATCTTACGTGCGGGTTGAGAGCGGGCTACGAGGAGTCGGTCACTGCTCGCCAAAACACAGGGGCAAGGTTACCCATACTGTGCCTCCGCAAGGGAGGGCTGTGGTGTGCGGAAAGAAGAACCCCCCCCCCCCCCCCCGCCCCGGTAGAAACCTCTAGCTGACTTCAGGGGCACGTATGGGGCAGTGAACCGGGGAATCAGCAAAAAATTTTGTAATCAACTTTACAATAGGTCCTTTTTTTTTTTTTTTTTCCAGAGTCTAACACAACAAAACGCAGATCAGAACGGATCTGTCTTCCATCTCCTGTGGAGCACTCCTGTTGGTTATCAAGCAAGCAAAAATAACGGAAAACGCAGGTATTACAGAGTGTTAATACTTCACTTAGAGATACCCCTCAAAGGTCAAGAAAATTCTTTTTTTTTTTTTTTACCGGATGCTCACCCAATGCCAGTAAATCACTGAATCCTTTTCACACCGTGGAAATAAGCCAGATCTCACGGTTTTTGTAATTCACTTAGGGTGAGGCATGTTATTAATCTACAAGGCAAAGTGAGTCGACTAAAGCTATGTACAAATGACTGTAGCAAAACGGTAGCATCTGACTCTGCTTTCATGGCGGGGGTGGGGGGGGGTGGGGGGGGGTGGGGTCAGCGATCTTTCAGGCTACCGCGCAGAGCTGTCTAAAGCTCCTTGTTGGACTTAGGCAATTTAGAATTTAGTGCAGCAGTCTTCCCGACTCTTAAACTTCAAAACAGCATAGTTATATGTAGTAGCCATCATGTAGATCAGCTGGTGGGAGAGAACAAACAGGACAGTGAGATACAGGTGGTCAGGGCCAGTGCCCGCTCAGGCCCCGGGACTTTGTCCCCCATTTGTCACCACACAGCTTTTCCTGCGTGCCACACCCCCCCCACCCCCCTTCTCGTATGCACTGCTGGTCCTCACCTCCGCCCTCAGTACCTTTATTAGGAAGACTTGGCTGGGTCCGCAGCCTGCCGCTGGAAGCTAAAGGCCCTGTTTCCCCTCGTCTCCCCCCACCCTGCCTCCTCCATGCCACTTAGTCCTCTTTGTGCCTGTGTCTCTGCGAGAGAACAGGTGGCCAGCGTGATTTTGACAGGCCCTTCTGAGTTTTCAGGGGCTCTAAAGAGCACGTGACGTTTCCTTCCTGCTCCCGGCATCTTAGATTTCTTGAAATCACAAAGCAGGCCCTCGGGCATTACACCCGGATGTGCGTACGTACATGCAAACACGCAGTAGGCTTGCGCCCCCACAAGATTTGCAGGGTCCCTATCTGCAACTCTCCTCCCATGCTAAAGTGACTCTGTAACCCCCCCCCCCCCCCCCAAATCACTGCTCGGGGCACTTTCACAGGCACCGGTGGGCAGGCCGCACCGGGGTGACGACGGGGTCTCCCGACTGTCGTCGACTGAGGCACCGCGCTGCGTGCTTTCCTGGTTCGGGCCGTACACGAGTGTCCTTTCTGCAGGCGAGTTCGTGCCGGGTTTTTTTTTTGTTTTTTTTTGGCTTTTTGTGATTTTGCTGTGCACCTGTTTCCTAACCGTCGTGCCGAATGAAGTGTTCTCAAAAGTCTCGAGCCAGCAAGAGGGCCCCGAGGTGCCACCCGAGCTTCGGTCAGGGAGGAGTTGTACTGCGGTTCAGCGATAATCAGTATATACCAAATAACTGTCTTTAAACAGAAACTCCTAAAACAAGGTCATGTGTTCATCAGCTGGCCGAAAGCGAACCCCCGGTCTCCCCGCAGAACAGGGGCTCAGTGTTTAAGGAGACTTGACAAGAACATCAGTACGTGCATCTATGTGTATATATACGCATTTCCGGTTGGAAATTAACCTTTCTTGGCAAAGAAATCAGTAAATGCCTCACGTGCAAGCACGCGCTAGGCCAGCCCGGGTGTCTTGTCCCCCCAGAATCCAAATTCCACTACCCTCCAGCAGTGCTGCGTCCCCGAGTTGTCTGCCAGGAGCTAGACTAGGCCAGCCTGGGGCCCGATACTCACCAGGGCGATGACGGTGGCACCGGCTCCGGCGCAGGCCACAATGAACAGGTGATAGGACACGTAGAACTAGAAAAGAACAGGGCACCGTGTGAGCACTGTATGTGGAAGGACGGGGCCTCTGCCCGTTCGCTCTCCTCGATGGGCGGCGGCCAGGCTCCGTGCCAGCGTGCACGGGTCTGGGTCATAGCCCGGCCGCGCCACCACGCGGGAAGCTTCAGAAACTGCTGCTCAGGCCGTGCCCTCCACTAGTCTAACCTCAGTAGCTGGGCCTCCACCGGGAGTGGAATTGCCCTCCGGGACTGCCCCGTGGAGCCATGTTTAAGAACCCCTGCTCGGAGCCAGTATGGACCTTACATACTGGCTAACGGTGGAGGCAGGGGCTGATGCTAGGAGTCTCTTAAATATGCAAGCTCCCACTCGTGCATTTAAGAATGTTCTTTTATAGACAGTTATAAACCGATGCCTAAAGAATATTCTGAGGTCTGCTTTTAAACCAAAGCGGGTTAGGATTTATTTACTGCCAGTTAAGGCTGAACGAGAGATGAACTGTGACTAGATTGATAGAAATTGGGCTTAGATACAGGTTCAAGGAAATCTTTTCGGTGGAAATTAACTTGCATTTGTTCTGTGATAAATGTCCTACTTTGAAAAACCAAGTGAAGGTGAAAGAAGGCTGTGGCATGGATTTCCAGATGTGCAGGATTCAAATTCTTGCCCAGAGAGACAGCTCTCGGTCCATTTCCCACGGTCCAGCCCACTAGGTGAGGACCCTTAGCGTTTTCTAGGTCACAAATGGCCGAGTGCTGGTGATTACGTACAAGGCCGTCTACAAAAAGCTCTCCTTCCTAGCATTTGCACTGGCTCTTGCTTTGTCTACGGCCAAGAGCCCTTTCCTCAGCCTGCTTTGCCAGGTGACTGCTCTAGGCCCCCTGCCGGAGAAGGGTTTACCTCATTGGTGTTGCAGATGTTCTCCAGGGCAGAGCCACAGATTTTTCCTGGGAAAGCATTCCAAGGGATGATACCTGTGAAGTGAATCCCAACACAACGTTCGTCATTATCAGCACACACGGCAGTGCCCCGGGCTCTCGATGGCCCTCACCACTTGGGTTCCAGTTACAAGGTAATCAATCATCCACTCTGTTCTTCATCGACACTTGCCCTGTCTGCCCTCGGCAGACCAGGCTTTTTAGAATCAATAGCAAGTCCTCCTCGGACAGGAGGACCAGAGCAAAGTCAAGTAGGCCTGAATTGGTTTTTCCCTCCAAATTATGCTTTGTTTAGTTGTGCCGGTATCTGTAAAACCTGATTTCCAAAGCTGTTTGCCCTAGTTCCCACGGATGAACTCTAGTTAAACAGCTGGAGGACAGCCACCCTCGTGAAGCATTTCCTGGTCCGTGGACCTGTTACTGAAGTCCCGAAATGGAGAGTCGGTACACCGAGTTCCAAGGCAGTTATTTGTTATGTAATTTTGTAGGCCTTTTACAATTGCATTTTACAGTGGTATTGAAAATCCAATTGGAAATTTCAAAAAGGGATACCCCGTGGAGTCTACACCAATTACTGTGTGCCTCTCACTATAACCTTGACCCTTCCCCACCATGACACTGCCCCTTGGGTTACTATTCTGTTCGCTGTCACGTAGTAAGCACATGCGTTTAAATAGGAACATTACTCTTCTTCTCCCAGGAAGTAAGGAAGGATTTTTTAAAAAGTTGCTTATTTCTTCCCTTCTTGCCATGGGCCAAGAATCAGTCTTCATACTTCAGGGGAAGGGGAAAAGACAAGTCTCCACAGTGCTTTCATATACAGAAGACTGAAAAATATGATCACCGAGGGCCAAAAAGTTTTAGGGAAAGTATTTACTAAGGCAATGACAGACCTCTATTTACAAATCCTCTTTACACTCTGTTTTCAAACCCTCAGCAAGACCAGTGTGGTAGAACCTTGGTCTTTGTGAGAAAAGAGTAGTGCAGTGGGCAGTGCTGGGCAAGCTTCTGGTTATGTTGGAAGGAAAGATGTTGAAGCCTGGCCCCATGGGAAAAACAAGCAGCACAAATGAAATGGTCCTCTCTCCCCGGCAATCTTCACTGCAGTTTTAATGAAAAGTTCTTTCTCCCCACCCCCTGTCTCGCGGTTTCTGCCAAGAACAGGATTTCCTACCATCTCGGCTAAGAAGCACTAATTAAACTCCTTACTTAGGAGGCTGCCTCTCAATTTCATTGACAGGAGGGGCAAGGGCGCCTTCTGGGGCTTGGCAAAATGACCCAGCCTTAGCTGCCTGCTGGGAGGATCCCATTCATTAGAAAATAGGCTTCAAGGGGTTTCCAACCACCGGCTTTGACAGAGTTCAGTCTGGTGACTTTAAAGTACGTCTGGATTTTATGTTGTTTTCCAGTACAGATAAAGGTTAGTCGTCTTTAGAAGACCGGATCTGAAGAGTGGGCCACAGCAATTAATTGGACTGCAGTGTCTATGCAATATTTTGGATGGAAAGGGGAGCGGTGCAAAACGGGAAACAACTTGAAAAACAAGTCTGTAGCCTTTTGAGATCCAGGAGTGTTTTCTGATCATAACACACAGCTCCTTTATAAAGCAGTTGGAAAGGGTTCTGTCACCACATAACCAAAACTTGAACTACGACGAAGAGCCTAAGTGAGGTTTCCCTCCAGAAGACCGAGCACAGGTTAAGAGCATACACTATACGAAGAGAAGAGTAAATGAAACGGATCACGATGATTAAAAAGACGGCCCTAGAACAATTAAGGTCCAGGCCTATGCACAAGAGGAGAAAGGGTCGTCTTGGGCGTTAGAAGGAAGTACCGTATTGCCGGATGTCCACGCAGATCTGCTCCACGCCGGCCGTGCCGTTGGTCTGGGGTGACCTGATGACTTCGCAAGTTGACCATATGTTGTAGAACATGAACACGGGCACCGCAGAGAAACCAAACACGCCGAGCCAGGCCACTCCCAGCACGTAGGTGAGGAAAACGAACTGAACCGAGGAGAAGGAAAAAGAACCATCAGGGACCTGGGTAGCGTGCAGGCCCCGGGAGGAATGCTCACGTAGTTGGGGCCGGATACCGGACCTGTGGGATGCATTCCCGGCACCGCCTGGGCCCCCGGAACGACAAGGCAAAGTGAGGGGGCAGGGGGGGAGAGGAGAAGCGAGGGCTGGGGCAGGGTGGGCACGCTCTCCAGAGCTAGAGGATGGAGAATGTTACAGCCCGAAGCCACCACCGCCGTTCAGGGCCCTCGCTTCCCTAACGAGGATGTGAGACGCCCGGAGGTGATCTCCCTTGTCCGAGATTCCAGAGCCAATCCGAGCACCAGGTACGAGGGCATCCCTAAGTATGGGTTCCACACTTACCATGGGAGAGTGGTGGAGGCTTGGACAGGCCACTGAATTCTAAGCTATCAGTTTCTCAAAAATTGCCTTTATTTCACACAACATATGGGCAGTCACTCACCAGTGCTACAGCTACAGGAAGCCCTTTCTCAAAAGGAAGCGTGCTAGGTTCAAGATCCTGCGAATTCACTAAAAGCGTGAAGTGTCTGAACCTTTAAAATAGCCTTGAACCCAAACTTCATGCACAGTAGAAGATAAAATTCTCATTTCCCTCTACTTTCCTTCCTAACCTGCCTTGGCTACCAGTTTTCAGAGAACTTTGAAAGGCTGTTCCAAAAACGTCACGTCCCGGTATTCATATTTTCAGAATGCGCACCCACGGAGCTCGTGGGCAACGGTTTAGAATTCTAATTTGGCTTTTAAGCCGCTGCCGAAGACCCGAAGCTTCCCTCGACTTTGCATACTGCAGGAACGGAGCGGGCTGAGCCCCGATCAGCCTGGGGGGCCAGCTCCTGCTGGTCCCAAGCCCCCGAAACTACAGAAATCAGTCACTCTTATTCAAGGGCGTTTCTACCGTCAGGAACATTTGCATTTCTAAAGAGCTCCAAAGAAGCCGATTTCAGCAGTTTCAGTGCTCACGGATGGGCTACTCCCGACGAGGCTTCCTTTTCTTACCCTTCCCAAGAATACTTTCTTTCTAGTAACACCACAGAGACTTGTAAAAGGGCTGGGGGTTCCCGGCTTGGTTAACCTTTCAGCTGTGGTCTGGACTCCAAAAGGTAGGCCAGGGCCCGGGGGCCAGCGCCCCCTCGCGGCCCGTTCCCGTCATGGCGGCCTGAAGCAGGCAGAGTCGCTTTCTCAGTGCCCCAGGCCTTCTAGGGAACCAAGGGCAGCTTTGCAGGCCCCGGCTTCCAGGTGGGTGGAGCACATTGAGCTTCTGCACCTCACCCGCCATGTTGCCTCCAGCTGTCATCAGGCCTCCCCACCGAGGACTTCTTGACGTGCCCCAAGGCAGGGCCGTTCCACGATCTGCTTGAATGTACAGTCAGACCCCCGCGGTCCTGTGGTTACGCTCCTGACGGAGCTCGGGACGCTCCCATTGGGCTCTGCACTGAGAGTGCAGAGCCTGCTTGGGATTCTCTCCCTCTCCCCATCGGCCCCTCGGCCTCCTGCTCTGTGCTCTCTAAAAAAAAAATAAAATAAAACCCCCACAACTCATTTAGGCCCTCGTTCTGTGAACCTGACGTGAAACAGCCACCCTGAGGGGCACCCAGGTGGCTCAGTCACTTAAGCATCCGACTTCGGAAAGAGTAAAGGGGCACAGACAGGGCTCGGACTCCCGCAGGACCGGTGTCCACACTGGCATCGCCTCTGGCGGCCCTGCCCTGAGACTGTGACAGCGACCGCCCGGTCTCAGTCGTGCTGTGGGAATTAGGGACCGGCCGGGCCCCTGATGCAGCACAGGCCGGGGCAGAACCAGAGGGGCTGCCTCAGAAACTTCCAGAGCTCACCGGGTAAGAGATGCCAGCCGCAGGGGCCACTTGCCATAGGCCGTGGGCTCCGAGCACAGGAGGATAGCGAGAGTGACACGGAGGGTGGACCTGAGGTTTTAACAACCTGCACCCTTGGGGCGGGGGGGGGCTCTCCTTGGCCACCTCCTTGAGCCCCATGACATTCCTTACCTCCCTGGTGGTGGTGCCTCCTTCGCTTGGGTCTTCCCGGTAGACCGGGCTGTGCCCCAGGGATCTTTTCCCCTAAAACCTCGGTGTCACCTTGTCCGTACCTGCCACAAGTCTGTCAAGCGTCAGCCCCAGTGTTCCCAGAAACCCCAGCCCAAGTTCCTCGGTGACGCACTAGGTGACTGCCCGTGGACACCAGCAACGGTCTGACACCGAAAGAACAAGCAGCCTCCTCGACGGGCCGCCAGGCCAGAGACCTAGCGCTCATTCCCTCCTCTCACGCTTAGCCCCACACACCAACCCTAGCGTTTGGCTTGCCCCCACTCCGAATGTGTCCCCGGAGCCTAGCTGGGATCCCCGCCGCTCGTCACAGCCTCACACTGGCCTCTCGCTCTCCCTCCCTGCCGTCCGCCGTGCTCTCCTTCCTGAGTGGGAGTCTCCCACTCCCTGCCCCTCTTTGTCACCTCTGTTCGTAGCCAGGCACTCCGGGCCTTTCCGATCTGGTCTGTCCCTTCCCCCGCAGCTGTCGTTTCCTCCCTTCTTCACTAGACCCTTCTGGTCCAGCAGGGGCACACTCGTGGCTCCCAGGAGCACCCCGCTCTTTTCTGGGCCTCGGCCCTGCCCCTGCTGGTTCCCAATCCTCCCACCTGAGCTGGCCACAGAGCCCCCCCTTACTGTGCAGGCAGCATCGGTGCCCCACTGCCTTGTGCTCCTGTCTGGATTTCTGTCCCCGGCCTGTTTGGCAAAGGACTCTGAAACTTGCCAGGAAGCAAGGGCCAGACAGGGAAGCAGCAGGGACGGTGCATCTCAGTAGTTTCCTTAGGACCAAGGTCGCTCCTGGGATGAGCAGTGGCCATGGCCACCCAGGGTAAGATGGGGCCTCTGCACCGTGCCACGGGGAAATACGCTACAAGCTGTGGTCCTCCGAGGAGGAATGAGGGTTTTTCTGACTGCTGGGCCCCCCCCCCCCCCGGCATTTGAAGCCAGACCGTACGTCCTTTCTTCAGCGAGACCAGAAAGTTCCATCAGCGCCCAGACTCCAGGGAGATGCTTGATGTGAACGCACCATTTACGAACTCAGTGTGCCCCACATCCGACTCCATACATGCCTCTTCCTTCCCAGCCTCTCTGCCCACCACTGAGTTTCCTTTGGTGACGCGGCCCTTTGTAAGCCTGTCTTTTACCGAGCTCTTAAGCTCTGTCCTCCTCCAGACCAGAGGTCGGCAAATGCCGGCAAGAGGCCGGACGGGGGACAGTTTAGGCCCCGCGGGCCACGTACCGGCTCGGTCTCAACTCTCGAGCTCTGCTGGGAGAGCGTGAAAGCAGCCACCGACGGCGTGGATGTGGCTGGGTGCCCATCATACGACGCTCACCAAAACGTGAATCTGACATCATTTCCATGGATAATTTTCCCCACCAAGTTAAGGACACATAGCCATTCTTAGCTCGTGGGCTGCGCGAAAACAGATGGCAGGCCAGATTGGCCCCACGGGCTGGCATTTGCTGCGAGCTTCTTGAGGACAAGAGCCTGTGACTAGCAAATACCCCGCCGGGTGCTTGGGAGGAGAAGTGCCTGGGACTTCCAAGGAATCGCGACAGTTTATCCCGGCACACGGTCTTTAGGGCCACAGTCCGTGTTCCAAGACAAACGCAAGGGGGCGCGGAGACAACATGGCAGTTCCCTCCTTTCACAGAGAGAACTTTCTATCTGAAAAAACCATCAGGGCCCTGACGGCCTGTATATTCATAAGGGAAATGCTTGGTGCTGTGGCAGCAGGCGTTAATCGTCAGCAAGAATGAGATGTTGGAAATTGTTCCATCTCTGCAACTCTAGAATGTACGAACAACATCCGCGTCACGGACGCTCCTTCCACCCGCCATCGGCTCATAGCTTTGACCAAATACAAAGGGAGGCACAGGGGCGTGGCCCTGCTGGTGTGTCACATAACCAGAGGCTCGTACTCACCATCCCACTGATGCACCGGCCGCAGGCGGTTGTCTTAAACTCGCCGTGCAGCTCCTTCACGGCGCTGGTGGTGTAGAAGCCTTCTGCCAGCAGAATGATCCCATACAAGAAGAAGAAGGACGCGATCCCGTAGATGACATACTGCACCAGTTGTATTCTGCGGAAAGGAAGGCGAGATCCAGAAAAGGGAAGTGGACCACGGGGCGAGGGCAAGATGTTTGTGCCACCGGAGGGCGACCATGACGGCGGTCGGGTCCCGTGACCCCTCCCATCCCAGCGATGGCTGCCGTGGGCTCATGCGGCATTCCAGGCCGGCCTCCCTGCCCGCGCCACAGCAACCTGGGCCTCTCTCCCAAGGAGGGCCCAAGGGTCAGATGGACAACCTCTCCAGGCAAGGGAGAAGTCTGCCTGGTCAAGGGCAGAGGCCCAGCTGTCATCTTTTAATATGCCCCAAGTCCTGTGCCGTGAGGATCAGAATCCTCATCGGGCGCATAAGGACACACAGGCATCGACTGCGAAGTTAAGTGACTCATCCAAGGACACGCAGGGAGGGGCAGAGCCGGTGTCTGAACTCTGCTCCAAGGACCGCATGTTCTTTCCGCCACAGCAAAACGCCTCCCAACCAGGCCTAGTGCGTAACGTTACTCTCACGAGCCCCTAGAGAAGCGCTCAGGGGCTTGTTTAGGGAGGAAGTTGTGCACTCATCTTCTTATCACACGTGGAAGCGTGGGCATGGGGGTTTTCTGATGCTTCTTGGGAGTTTAAGAGCCATCGACTGGGATCACTAGCTCGTTAGATCGGTATACGGCTCCCGGGATCAGTTTTGGTAGGTATTTCTTGGACTTCCTTGCACACAGCTGACACTCAGGGAGCGCCTTGTCCTGGCTGGGGGTCCTTGCCACCTCCCCCACCCCCACACATTCCTGTGGATGTCATTTGCGAACACGGAACAAAACAAAAGACAAAGAAGAAAATTCCCTAAGGACTCTTCCAACATCATTCCATTATTGTTCAATAAAACTTCCTGCCTTTTGCAGCTGGGAGAGAAGCTTCTTCCGGTCACAAGACGCCTAAACGTGCGGTGAGACTTTGGCAGTCAAGGAAAGAGCAAGACCGCACTGAAGGAAATGGAGAAAAGGAGAGTCTCTGCTGGGCCTCCACTGAAAATTCCAGAATGGGCAGCCAGAGACGTGGGGCTAAAGCCCTGAAACGTCCCCTTTTCTGCATCAGAGGATGCTCTGGGATTCGTTCTCCTGGAGGAGGAAGAACACTGCCCCTGCACGCTGAGAGTTGGGGCAAGTCAACAGGGTCCCTCGCACTCAGGGATGGTCCTTTCCCGCAAGGACCCCAGACGGCATCGCTACTTAGGAGCTAGGGAGACGGTCTCTGGCGTGACCACCTTGCCACAGCCCCACCACGTGCACGGCTTGTGTGTGTGTGTGTGTGTGGAGTCCTGTGTGTCCCCCTTGCAGTCCCCGGACGCCCCTGGGGCCAAACGCTCACTGCCTACTTGGCCCTTTCCTTTTTTCCTCCTCTCGTGCGCTTTTTTTCCATCTGCCTGCAAGGAAGCTTGAAGGAAAGCATCCGTTTCCTGCCAGGAGAGCTCACTGGTCTTTTCGAAACCATCACGGGGTAGTTGCATTTGAAATCCGTCTCCAAGGGGAAGCGGGTACTTACACCTCGCTCAGCAAGGCATGGTCGCTGGTGTTGGTGGAGAAGTGTTGCTCGAGAATCGCCACGGTGCCCGCGAGGGCCACGTGCCCACAGCCACAGAACAAGGCGACCCCAGAGAAGCAGAGGATGGTGGCCACCAGAGAGGCGTAGGGGACTCCTCCCAGACACTTGATGCAGCATTCAAAGCAGCCTGGACCCAAAGGAGAGAAAACGCAGCGGTTACGGCACGACGCCTCGGTCTTCATCGCTTACCGCACCTCCGCAGAGACGCGCTACCGTGCCCGTCTCCCCTCGCATGCTCTGTGCCTAACAGCTCAACGGGCCAAGGGCCAGCGGGGTCGTGTCCCGCTCTGTGCTGAGCACCCTGGGGCTCCAAGAGGGAACGTAGCTTTAATTTGCTCGGGGTGAGCACAGAGCGGCCAACTGACAAACGTTCTGGAGTAAGTCCCGATTCTAGACCTTCCTCGTTGACCTGGGGCGGGCAGGGCAGGCAGGCAGGCGGCTGCTCCGGGGACGCTGAGGGGCACGCACTCCGCTGAGGAGGTCGAAAGAGAGGACGGCAGTGAAGCTCGAGTTTCACGAAGAATCAATAGTGACACCCCCCCCCCCCACCTCAACCTCGGGGGGTTTCGAGTACCTCTATTGCCGTAGCAGCCAATGGCTTTCTCCCAGCCTTTGACCTCCTGGGCGACCAGAAGAAGCAGATACAGTAAATCACACTGTTGCTGCGTTCAGAAAAGGGTCAACGTGGTCATTGTGGAAAGGCGATGGGGGTTTGGGGGCCTTACAAGTACAAAGTCACCCACGTCCACGCGAGTGGGTCCGCTCAGGTTTCGTTCGTGTCACTCTCGAATGCCCTCAGCTTTCGAATACAAAGACTTCATTCCTCCTCCCACCCTCCCCGGCTTCCACCTGCCTCCTTCCCCAGTGCAGGTGGTGCAGAGTAAGCTCGAATTGGTGGGTGACATTTAAGTACTTGAAGGAAAAGGAACAGAGGGAAAAACAGAAAAGACAAAATGAGCATCCATGAAGTGAAATGAAGGAGAAAGAGCCACAATTCATGGTTCATCTTGAGAAGATTTTTCTTCATTAAAAAAACAACAAAACAAAAAAACCAACTCGAGATGTCCAGAAATCTCTTCCCAAGGGGCAGCGCCAGGTGACATTTTCAGTTCGGAGACCTTTGCGTTTCGGTGAAAGCAGTGCTGGTCTCGGGGTGATGGGGGTACCTCTCCTGACCTCCCGTCGCTGTTTTAAGTGAATGGCTTGTCTGGGAGATCGAACTCGGACGGCATTAGGATGTTTAACAGCAATCAAGAGCGGTTCACTGCTTCAAGGTGAGCACATTAAGCCAGCTAGGTATTCCCGCCCCCCCGAAATGGTCTTTATAGTAGATAAGAAATGACCCAGCACAAAACGCTGGAGACGGACTTTGCCACTGGGGAGGGCATCTCATTCAAGAGTAGCATTTGCCTGGGGCGCCGGGGTGTCTCAGTCGGTCAAGCGTCCGACTTCGGCTCCGGTCATGATCTCGTGGTTCGTGGGTTCAAGCCCCGCGTCGGGCTCTGTGCCGTCAGCGCAGAGCCCACTTGGGATCCTCTGTCCCCTCTCTCCGCCCCTTCCCCACTTGCTCTCTCTCTCAAGAGATAAATACGCATTAAAAAAAAAAAGTAGCATTTGCCTAAGCCCACCCCAAGAAGGGACTATGAACCCTCGTTACCACATTTCTCTTCAGTTTGCTGGAAAATAAGAAAGGTCAGGGCTTCATAAGCAAGGGTGCTGTCTTTCATTTCAAAGGATGGCCGGCTGTTGCGATGAAGAACCACGTCCCGGAAGTGGATCGCGCGACTACGTACAATGGGGACCGGCGCGCAATACGGTTCAAGTTCACTAGCAAGGTGGTACCTTTGAGGGCTTTGGACATTTGAAGTTCGGGAGCAAGGGCAACGGACTTCCGTCTTAGTCGGTCATACAACTTTCTGGGGAATGAGGGGAGGAGGGGGGAGAAGGCGGCAACTGGAGGTCCAAACGGTCTCCAGACCCGGCCCAAGCAAGACAAACTATGATCCTCAGCCTCGTGGCCCGTTACGTAAAGAGCAAGGAGACCCGTGTGTCATAGCTGTCGCTCACCGCCTCCCCCGTCCTCAGCCCGTTGGGGGGTGTGATGAACAAGATCGACGGCAGCTTCCCTGGCTAACAAGTGGTGTCCACTCGTCACCGGACACAGCTGTGTGGCCTTGGGACTGTGCTGTCCAGCACGGTAGCCAAAAAAAGAAAAAGAAAGAAAAAAAAAACAACCCAGTTCCTCAGTTGTACTAGCCACGTGTCACATGCTCAACAGCCACAGAACGTTCTCTCATCACAAAGCACGGCTTTGGAAGGCCCGTTTTGACTTGCCACGTATTCCGTTCTCTGTAAGGCGAGCTGGGTTCTGAGTTCTACTTTGGATTTCACGAAGTCGGTGCTGTGGGAAGGCCCGGGTACAAATACAAAATAGCACGTCCCCCTTGCCTTCAAGGGGACCACACGAAGCCGCAGGCACACAAGTAACGCAATTATCATAGCACAGCGTGACGACGGCGAGTCAGAGACTGCTGGAGAGCCACGGGGTGGGGGGGGGGGGGCGGTGGTAGCAGGGAGAGGACAGCAGGAGGGGACAGAATTCCTATCCGAGAGGGGTCGGGCACAGCTTTCTGCAGACAGGCCCGGTGGCACTACGGCTCCATCTTGATATGCTAAGCGTGACGAGGAAGGCTGCCCGAACAACTTATTTCTTCAATTACTCCCAAAGGTATACTCCAGATACCCCCGTGCGGTGGGTCTAGTTTTGGAAAAGCAGTCACCACGCTGGGCATCGTGGTTCCACACACACAGACGAATCTCCCGGGGACCCTGCTGGCCAACGTGAGGAGAAGCTTGTGGAATCCGCCACGGGAAGAATTTACAGGAAACAACACGGCTGGATGAAGGGTGTCTTCTCCCTTGGCTGGTCAGTTGCACGCTAAACTCGCACGTGTGGTGGCTATCCAACCTTCTATAAATGGATCACCCCCACTGTACCTTCTCTGTCAGTCTAGAAGCTAGCATCTTCAGACACGGGCAGTCTGGTCATATGCCACACACTTACCCCAGAGAAACCAAGACCGACCTGAATACGTTTTCTAAATGTGTTTTCTAAACGTTAACAGCATCTCCGACCGGCAACACAGGCGGGTACGGCTGTGGCAGAGGCGGTCATGATGGCGACACGTGCTCGGGCCAGCCTCACCGGCACGCGACCTGTGCTCTCACAGGGCCCCGTGCTCGCTTTCATGCTGTTGCTGCCATCTTGAAGTTCAGCAACCCGACTCTCTCGAGGGACTAGCGGTGTGCTAGAAAGAATGACTTCTCCCTTCCCTCTGGAGGGAGGCGCCAGTCCCCCCGTCCTAACCCCCAGAGGCAAGGCTCAGCGTTCTCCTCGACCGGGGGTCGGCAGACGACAGCCTGTGTTTTTGTAAATAAAGTTTTATTGGAACACGGCCGTACCCATCCGTTGACGGACTGTGGCTACTGCTGCCCCACCATGGCACCCCTGAGGAGCCCGGACAGGGAGCGCGCGGCTTACAAAGCTTGCGACATTCACTAACCATTTCCAGAAGGGCTCGGCCGACCCGCCCCGGGGAGCAGTGGGGCCGAGAGGGTGCTCCCAGCACCAGCGGCATCGGCATCACCTCTCAGCAGACTGGAAAATGCCAACTCCTGCAACTCACCCCCGAGCCACCGAAGCAGAAGCTCGGGGGGTGGCCCCGGCGATCCGAGCTGAACAAGCCTTTTGGGGTATCGTCACGTACGCTCCAACCGGAGAACCCCTCGAGAATCACGCGAGCTCTTTACTGTCTCCCCACCTCCACCAGAGGATTCCTGGCTTCTGGCCAAGACGGCGTAACGGGGAGCTGATTTATTCTCCTGCCTGAAACAATTAAAAAACCGGACAAAAGATAGGAAGCAACGGTCTTCAAGGTACGAGACGGCAGGCTTACGCAGAACCACCCGTGGCTTACGAGTCAATTGGTAAAATAAATGCTCAGCGGAACCAAAGAACCAGGGCTCGCTCCAAAAAGAGAAACTCTTCCCCCGTAACCTGGCTCTTATCTCCGTTACTGGGGTCTCTCGAAGGCCTTGTTTAACCGAAGCTGTCGGTTAAGCGGAGTAAGAGCTCCGGGCGGGGACGGCAGCACTGGGAGGAGGGAGCGGCCCGTCCACTCCTTCGTTCCATCTCATTCCACGAGTGAATATTCAATGCTCCCCAGGTGTCTCCAATGTCCCAAGCGTGGGGCTGGTGGGCTAAGATGGGCACGACACACCCTGTAACGGAGCTCACGGGCGGTGGGGGGAGAGCGACATTCACCCAATGGTTTACCCAGAAGTCCTAGGAGAGCAGACGGGGGGGGGGGGGGGGGGACGACGTACTGAGGCTTGGGGTGGGGCGCAGCGACGGCTTCCAGAGCCTAAATACGAAGGGTGGATTTGAACTCATTTGGTAAAGGGAAAGGATAGGTGCCAGAGGGGGGCTCCGGGAAGCAGGCAGATGGCAAACAAAAGCTCTACGGTGGAAAAGGGCAGGGCGCTTTCCCAGGGATGACAGAAGCTAGAACAGAGAGGCCGGAGAGGGCAGCGGAAGGAAGGCAAGGAGGGGTCTGTCGGAGCTTGACCCCTTGGGGCTTTCCAGGCTGCGTTAAAGACTCTGGACTTGATGCTCCGAATCAGGGGAAGCCACGGAGCACTTTTATCCGCAGGGAACAGGTTGGGGTCGTAAACCCTCGCTGTTCCTCCAGCGAGGCGTGACCAGAACGGGGCTAGGCTTTTCGAACACACGTGAGTTCCGTTTTAGGCATGCTGAGTTTGAGGCGACTGCTTGTCACCTCAAGGGAGGTTTTCTGGTGGGCGAGCGGATTCGTGGGTCTGTAAGGAGCTAAAGAGGGACGCCGTCGGCTTCTGTTGGATGGCAACGAGAACTTTCTGAGGCCAACCAAAGCCCCGAGTGCGCCATTTATAGGTTGAAAGCAACTTAGACCCTGCGCTTTGCAGAGCGTGGTCCTTGGATGGGCAAGGTCAACCCCAGCAGGGAGCCGGGGAGAAACACAGGCTCTCACCCCACCCCCGATCAGCAAGCCCCCAGGTGATCTGTGCGCAGGCAAGTCCGAGGAGCCCACTTGTGCCAAGAGTCCCATCTCCCCCATGCCGGGGTGGGGGGGGGGGTGCGTCCCGCTTTTGTGCGCCATCCGTGTTGGGGGTTTTCTCCCTAAGAGGCGGCCCACCGGACCCGGCCAGAACACTCTAGCCACCTGCCAATCAAACGCAAGTTCCAGGGTCTGCAAGGAAGCAAAACAAAATGTTCCAAGTTGCTCGGCGGGCCTTCCAAAGAGTACAACGGGAGCGCCTTCTCCGAATCAGAGGACCGCGGAGCGCCGCCGAGGGAGGTGCCTGCTTCTCTTGGACGTTCCTGTAAATGCACGGACTGAGTTTTCCCAGGCTTCAAACCGGCCGTGACGTTGGGTTCAACGCGCACCAGAAAAAGCAAGGAAAGCATTTTGTGATGACTGTGATCGGCTCATGTAAAAAGGGGGGGGGGGGGGGGGGAAACAAAACCAAAAACAAAAAAATCAAAGCTAGGGTTTCTAGCACATTTTACTAGTGATTGTCGGTGCCTCTCTCCAACCGCCCCCCCCCCCCCCCAAACCTCTGTTAGGTTAATAACGTCTTAAGCCTTCATTTAACCAGGCTCTGGCCAAAGAGGTTTTTAGAATTTGATTCACACAAAGACTCCAGTGTGCGTTAGCCTAAGACAGTTTAAATATAAACCACATAGTAGGGGGAAAAAAAAATACGCATCAGTGCCTCTGACTCTCAATGGCCATTTTGTCTCCAGCGTCTCTAGAACCTTTTGTGCAGAACAACAGAATAAAACACGTTTTGTCCCCGGGCTTGCGGATGGCCGTTGCCATGGCTGAGTTCATAAGAGCCCAGTGATTTGCCCCGAGTCGTCTGTGATCCTGGCTGCAGATTTAATGCTGGCTCAGAAGGAGGGACGGCAGGAACAAGGGCTCAGATTCTTCCCCAGGGAATGAGTGAGAGAGAGAGAGAGAGCGTGTGCGAGAGCGAGCGCGTGCGCAACACAGACTCTCTCACACACACACACACCCCAGGCCCTCTAAGCTCCGCCTTCCCTGCTACTTTACTGGTTTCCAATGAGCCAAAAAATGGAAGGAATTAACCAAGGTTTGCAACTTTGAAACAACAGGCAACCGGAAAATGGAGGCAGACAGAATCCTACTTCAGAGAAACAACACTGAATGTCAGCAGACAGAGGCCACCCTCGTTCTGAAATGGCCTGAGCAGCGGTTCTCAACAGGGGGTGGCTGTGTCCCCTAGGGGACATTCAGCACCGCCTGGAGCTATTTTTGGTTGTCCTCAGTAGTGCCAGATGTCACCAGGGCCAAGGTGGGGAAATCAAGATCGCAGGAACAAAAAGTATCCGTTGTTGAGATCGGTGGTTTTCTGGTAGGGACGCTTTTGTCCTCCGGGGGCCTGATGGCAGGGGGTGGAGAGGTTTTCAGTCATTGCAACCCGGAGTACACCTTTGACACGTTGTAGGTAGGAGCCAGGAACTGTGCTGAACCCCTACGTCGCAGTGCGCCACCCTCCCACCGCACACGTGCTCATGGACACGCGACAGAGGATGACGGGGCATAAGACGTCAATAGCGCCAAGGGGGAGACCACCCGGCTCAAAGGTTACAAGAGCCGTCGCGGTCTGCGACAGATTCTACCATTAAAAACAAAAAAGTCTAGGGGGCCCCTGGGTGGCTTAGCCAGTGGTTGGGGGTCTGACTTGGGCTCAGGTCATGATCTCGCGGTTCACGGGTTCGAGCCCCACGTCAGGCTCTGTGCTGACAACTCAGAGCTTGCTTCGGATTCTTTCTCTCCCTCTTTCTGCCCCTCCCCTGCTCATGCTCTGTCTCTCTCAAAAATAAATCATTAAAAAAAATTTTTTTTTAAAGCCTTAAACTTTGTTTTAAAAACATAGAGCAGAAGTTCTCAAATTTTGCTGCAAGTTAGAATGGTCTGAAGAGCATTTTAAAGCCCTGATGCCCAGACTTCACCACCGACCCATGAAATCATTATTTCTGAAGGTGGGACTCAGGAACTAGGTTTTTGTCTTTTTATTTTTTTATGTTTTTTGTTTTGTTTTGTTTTTGTTTTTTGGGGAGAGAAAGAATGCAAGCAGGAGAGGTGCAGAGAGAGGGACACACAGAATCCGAAGCAGGCTCCAGGCTCCCAGCTGTCAGCACAGAGCCCGACGTAGGGCTCGAACTCACGAACCGTGAGATCGTGACCTGAGCCCAAGTCGGACCCTCAACTGACCCGAGCCACCCAGGTGCCCTGAGGTTTTGCCTTTTTTAAGGATACACACAAAAAAGCTCCTCAACTGATTTCATTGAGCATCCAAGCTAAGGAATAAATGTCACAGAGAAAGAGGCAGCAAACCATGGCCCATGGGCCACACTGCTCTTCCTGTGGCCTGGGAACTAATAATGTTTTTTTTTTTTTTCACATTTCTAAATGACTTTTTAGATGTCAAAGAATCACATTGTCTCATATTATTTTTTTATTTCACGACGCAAGTATACGAAATTCAAATTTCTGTGTGCATAAAGTTTGATGGGAACACAGCCACATGCATCAGTTGACGGACTGTGTGTGGCTATTTTCAAGCTGCAAAGGCAGAGCTGAGTTGTTGCCACAGATATTTACCATCTGGCCCCTTACGGGAAAAGTTTGCAGAGCCCTGTTAAACAGCGGGGCCTCTCAAACTTGAATGTGCCTAGAAATTCCCTGGGGATCTCGTTAAAAATGCAGATTCCTGTAGGTCTGGGGAGAGAGGCGGTTCCTTCTTTCCTTCTGCATTTGTCACCCACTCCCCAGGTCATTCTATTCTGCGTAAGGGGGAACCGGAACCGGGGTGGGGGGGGGGGTAGGCGGGGACCAAGGCCCTGGGAGACCCGGGGACTCTTTCAGGGGGTCTGCCAGGTTAAAACTCTTTTCATCAATAGCACTAAGGTGTGTTTTTACACCTTTTGAATGGTCTGTGCGACGCAACTTTGGGGGGCAGGGGCAGAAAGCACAACGTGTGACTGCTGTCTTGAGGAAAAGTTCGCGTGGAATGGAGTTGCGAGCTGAACTAGCACCCTTTTTTTTTTGTTTTTGAGCATCCCTTTTCCTTGAATTAGTGACTGACAAACCATAGGTACTAAGACTTGGGTGTCTGGCAGAAATTGTCTCAAAAAAACATCCGAGTGCACTAGCCTGTCCTGTCAAAGGAAACAGTTGACAGAATCCGTTTGTTGCCAACCGATGTGGGCAACGTGCACCTGCCGCCGTAGTCAAAGTGCCAGCTTCCCAGTGCTACAAAGACTTCTGGATGGACTTGGTGGCCGTATTCACAAATGAGACTTTTTTGATCTGGCACAACGGGACGTGCCAGTAGTTGGAAGACCCGCACAACTCAGAGAACCAATGCTTTCCACAGGACCGACGTGCAACGTTACGCGACCACCTGAATACGGAGCCAATCGAAGTGCAAGAGAGCGCCACAGATTTTAAAGGAACAGAACACAAAAAGGTCACAGGGATGGCGGCAGAGTCCGCATTACAAACGAGCTTTAGGAATCCGCCCCCCTGGTTGGATTTTGGTGTATTATGGAAAGGCCATTAACACATTCCTCCATTCTCCAACTATATCTGCAAGAGACCAAGTTTTTCAACCAAAGCTAGTTATCCAAGATGCCCCTGGATGAGTGCCGACGCGGACAGGAAAACGCAGCTGGCTGACGGAGAGCAGAGAGTAAGGAGATGTGCAAAAATCTAACACAATAGGACCCTTCTCCCTGAAATTTTACTTTGTTTTGAAAAGTACTTCTCTTTCCTAAACACTATTTACGTTAACACGTCCTGGGTTTGTTATTGTTATTTTAAATAAGTATGTCCATTTAATAATAAATGGGGTATAATTTCTAATACAGAAACTATTTAGAGACATAACCCACATCACCAAAGCTTTTTTGGGGTCTGTTATTTTTAACAGTGTAAGTCAATGGGTGCGGGAGGGGGGGCTTCCTGATAAAGCACTAAACGGCAAATCACTCGAATGACCATCTGCACCCCCCCCCCCGGTTCTCTCTCGACCTTCTTAGAGTCACCGACATAAAAGTCCGACTGTACGATGCTAAGAATGTTGAAACTATTTTGAATGATGCAAAAGAATCAACAAAGTCAAGAAGCAGACACTTGCCGCTCTCTTCCTTGGCCCCTCGCGGGAACCGGCTCTGGTTTTCCTAAAGATCGCATGTGTGCTCTGTGCCTAGTTTCTAGGTGTGGGGGTGCATCACTGGGGAAGTGGACACAGAGTAGGGGAAGCGAGCTCTAAGTTCAGATGACACAGATGTGAAAAGCAGGGAGATCGGCAGGGCGTTCAAGAAACTGGAGAACTCCCCACAACAGTGAGCTATAGCAGCGGGCGACCTCCCGGACCGTCGGGGCGAGAGCATCTGTGCATTCCCGGCGGATCGCTGCTGTGTGAGAGGCACTAGGCCGGCCCTGCGCGGCCGCGGAAGGGTGGCCTGGGGGACATAAACACACGAGAAATCATTTAAGAAGGGACACCGGGAGTGAGGTAGGGACAGATAAGGAAAGGGCGATGGGGGTGGGGGGTGGGGGGTGGGGGGGGCGGCAGAAGTGTAGACAGGCCTTGAGGAACAAGCAGATCCTGTGGTTAGGACAGGTGGACAAGCATGTCGGGAGGAGAGCAGGCCCAAGGGGACGAGGGGCGCGTGGGAGAGCTCAGGATGTGAGGACACCACGGCAGCATCGGGGAAGAAGGCGGGAAGGGAGGTGGGGCCCTTCTGCGGGAGGCCTCCCAGCCAGCCCCCCAGGCCTCGTGTGCCTCACTTTGCAGGCAGCGGGGACAGAAGGCAGGTTTGGGAGTAGGCCAGTGACGCGGCCCGAGAGATGCTTGTAAGAAATTCATCCGGCCGGCTGTGTAGGCAGGACTGGAGGGGGTGCAGAGCAGCCCCTCCCCCGGTGGGTCGGGGCAGGATAGGCCTTTAATCAGAGGGCACAGCGAGTGTTCAACAGAGGCAGGAAGGATGAAAACCGGACAGGGATTGGAACCATTAAGCAGCTTTTAATAAGGAAACACCAGGCCCAAAAATGGCGTCACTTAGGCCAAGTCCTCAAACCAGGGGCTTAATACCTAGCCTAAGTGCTGTTTCAACCTCTCCCAGGAATGCAGTCTTAACCGCTCAGTCTGGAACTTTTTCAGTCAGCCCCGCACCAGAGAGTCTGCCACAGGGGCCTTCTCCATCCCCTGAAGAAAGAGGAGGTCCTCCGCATGGTAAGACCCCTTGCTTTTCCCCCCTAAGGGACAGGGGCCTTGACTGGAACAATGCTTCTCTTCGGCTAAAACTTTCCTGCCCTCCACCCTCTGTCTGTGGAAACCTTCCAGTTTGAACAAATATTCAGAGCCCCTCTACTTGCTAGACGGGATGCACCAATGGATTCATGAATCATTTAACAAAACCAATTAGATCTTTAAAATTTACTCAGTTGAATTATTACTTAACACAGTCAACATCACACCACATTTTATAGGAGTGGCTTGGCGAGAAACAGTGAAAGAATTTATGTGAACAAATCGTCATAAGGGCCATTCCCGAGAATGCAAACTAATCCGGAGAGACGGAAAGCAAATCAGCGGTTATGTGGAGGGCTAACGAAGGGACCCCAGGACCCCTGCAGCTCCATGGATGTGTCACCATCTGCCTTGTGCTGCTGGTTTCACTGGCACATTCGTACATCACACTTATCAAGTAGGCCACTTTAAATGTATGCACTTTATTACGCATGTCAATTATACCTTTGAAACAGTAAAAAGACCTGCTTCTCAAGTCTGATTTTTTTTTTTACAAAAGATGCCAGAAAATTCGAAAGGCTGTGAATCCTCTTGGGGAGCTAAGGACTAACAGCAAAAGGCAGGAGCCACAACCACCACTCGGTGACAGGGAAGTGAAAGGGCAATTGCCATCAGGAGAGAAGACCTTGCTCTAGCTAGAGGGGATGAAGGATGTGCTTTTTACGGCGTGTGGCAGGCGGCCTCCTAAGACACGCCCAAAGATCCCTGATCTTCACACGCCTGTGTAATTCCCTCTCCCCGCGGGCGGGCGGGAGGGACCTAGGGACTTGCTTCCCTGATGAGGTTTCCAAAGACCAGAACTTCTGTCTTGCTAGCACCTTCGCCCTCCTCCACTCACTTGCTCTAACGAAGCCGCCTGCCGTGTCACGAAGGAGCCACGGGAAAGCCCGCGTGGCGAAGGACCAAGAGAGGTCTTGGGCCAACTGTCTGCGAGGGACCGAGTCCTGCCAACAAGCACAGCAGCAAGCTGGGAAGTGGATTCTTCCACGGTCGGGCCTTCAGATGAGACTGCGGCCTCGGCCAACCCTTGCGTGGCGGCCTCGTTAGAGACCCAGAGGCCGCTGAGCCAAGCCCAGACTCCCGAGCTACAGAAACTGAGAGAATATATGTTGCTTCTACCGGCTAAGTTCAAGGCTAATTTGCCATGCAACAGAAGAGAACCACAGCTCTACAGCAGAATCCTTTCACACGTTAGTAAATACGGAAAGATGCCATGACGACACAAAAACTTCAAGAGGCGTTCACGTCAGATTCAGTAGCACCGTCTGCTGAGGATGTGGCGATCTGGTGTGGGGCATCTTGATGGTAAGCACGTATACAAGTTGCCTCTGGGTTTCAAGTTGCCATTTTCTTCAGAAAGGTGTTTTCTGAACTGAAATGATCCTCTGCCAAAGGTGGTATAACGAGGAGCTATTCTCCTCACCAAGGTTATGACCCTCTGTGAGTACAGCAGTGTCGCTCCAACCGCAGAGGGCACTGATTAAAACATACCAACTTCCCGGGACGCACCCCGAGGCGGACGCATCTCGGGATGGTGCAGAAGGAAACAGCTCAGAGAAGGACTTGAAAGAGACCAGAGAGGCTGAGCTTCCAGAAAGAGCCATGGTACTCTCTGAAACAGGGCTGGGCTTTAGCCTAAAGCCTGTGAACGGCAGATCCCCTCGGGGAGCAAGAATTTTGGGGGCTGGAGAGAAGAAGGAGAGGGAGTTTGAAGATCTCAGGAAAGGGAGTGATTAGCAAATCACTTGGGTGCTGCCTCCCCTAAGTAGATTAACTTTGCAACGTGGGCTAAGAATGCAAGTACTTTAAGTCAGGGGTTGGCAGGATTTCTCCCCCCCCCCCCCCCCCCCCCCCCCGTAAAGGGCCAGACAGCAAATATTTCTGGCCGTGCAGGGGCATGGGGTTACAACCACTCAATTCTGTTGTTGTGGCAGAAAAGCAGCCACGGACAATCTGAACGTGAACGGGTGTGGCTGGTTCTGACGTTTTACCACGAGAGTTATTCCTGGGGGGTGGGGGGGGGGGGGGGAGAGCACTGTCCACAGAAGATTCCAGATAAAATGCAGGCATGATGATCTTCAGAGAAAGCCTCATCCCACCTAAATGACTCTCTGACACCCAGAGCTTTCTGTTTAGCACAAAAGCCATTTTATATAAGCTTCTGACAGACGTGGCAACGCGTGGGTGTGGGTGGCTTATTTGTGAGCGAGCAGAAGGGATGCCCGAAAGGACACAGCCTAGGGGGCGGGGGGGGGGGGGGGGCAGCCTCGAGTCTTCAGCAGCAAACTTCAGCTCCGTCCCAACCACTTCGCAGTGTCTCCCATTCGCTCTAAGGGTGGCAAAGGGTCTCAAGACACAATCCAGTTTCGTTAACTCTCAACAGAAAACACAGCACACGAGGGGTGTCATAAAGGAAGCCGAGACCAGATGTCACTGTGTCGAAAAGACTGAGAATCACTGCTTTGAGTAATCCACGTCGGTGTCCCTAAAACCAGAGGTGTCGGACAGAAAGCCCCAGACCAACATTCAATAGTGATCAATCTGCTTTGCGTCTCGGCTCCGTTCGTTTGCCGCCTCTGAGCACGGTTACATAATCAGGCGCTAATCACAGGCTAAGAACATAGCTGACAAAAAAAAGAACAGTCACGAACAAGAAATTATATATATTTGGCTGACATAATCATAGTCTTTGGTAAATACGCCATAAAATCGTTAACTGCCGTATATGGCACATTTTTTTGGTGAAGATGCACGCAGGTGATTTGAAAATGGAATAAGTGAAGGGCGCCTGGGTGGCTCAGTCGGTTGGGCGTCCGACTCCAGCTCAGGTCGTGATCTCACGGTTCGTGGGTTCGAGCCCCGCGTCGGGCTCTGTGCCGACAGCTCAGAGCCTGGAGCCTGCTTCGGATTCTGTGTCTCCCTCTCTCTCTGCCTCTCCCCTGCTCATGCTCTGTCTCTCAAAAATAAACATGAAAAAAAAATTATAGCATGAACCTAAGCTGTAATACACTTACGCTGCGTCCACTGTTAGCCTCTGCTTCAGCGGAAACACCGTGACTTACCGGAAGCCCTCGGACTGGGCCGTGTGAAGGAAGAGGGCTTCGCCAACCAGACTCTCGCGAACAGGGAGGCCCGGCCATCGGAGTCCAGCAAGCAGCACGACCACACCGCGGGTTACAGGGGACACCCAACTGCAGAGCCTCGACGGTGTCCGCAAAAAAGATTAAGGTTCTTTTCCCCCCTTGAAATATGGTTCAAGGGTATTCAGTGAAGACCCCACATTTGGCGGCCTGACAGCCCCAGGTTAGGAAAGAGCGACACCCCACAGCGACCCACACCCGATGGCACTTCCCGGCACGGGGGCTTCCTGCTCGACTCTCAGAGCAACACCCACATTCCCCTCCACCCACGCTCTCCCCATACCCTCCAGAGTGAGTAGTTCCTACGTGAGAGGGCTCTCTCTCTCCACTTCCAGAACGATCTACGGCCGGCCGTCTGAAACCAAGTATCAGAACAGTTTGGAGCGGGGAGCCAGGCAGAGAGGGAAGCGGTGATGGGCAGAGGGGGCGGTCCTGCTGCTCGGCTATGAGACGGAAGGCTGAGGAGTCATCCCTGGTCCACCTGCTGATAGCGGTGAAGGACCAGCCTCCTGCAAGTCGCCGGACTGTATTCAAGAAGGTGAGGAGGGACATTTGAGAATTTCTCCCAAGCTCCCGGTAACCTTCTCCTCGCCCTCTCTTGGCCACAAGGAAACAAACCTTTCCAGCTTTCCCTGCCCCTCCCCCACTCTCCTTCAGCAAGAGTTTCAACAAAGGAGTGAGAGATCAAAGGCCACTGTCCCTGCAAGGAGCCAGGACTCGGTGCCTTAATGACCACATCTCCATAAACACAGAGGGAAGGACTCCCTGAAGCCATTCTCAGCCTTTTCCAGAGAGAGAGAGATTTCTAGATCTCTTGAGGATAAAATCCCTTCGATTCCTTCCCAGTTCTCCCTTCTTACTCTGAGCCTTCCTCTAAATTATTGCTTCTCTTGGGGCGCCCGGGTGACTCGCTCGGTCGAGCATCCGACTCTCGCTGTAGGCCGAAACCGTAGTTCGTGGGATCGAGCCCCCCGCGTCAGGTTCTGCGCCGACAGCGCGCAGCCTGCTCGGGATTTTCTCTCCCCCCTCTCTGCCCCTGCCCTGCTTGCTTGCTCTCTCTCTCTTAAAATAAACAAACATCTAAAAGGAAGTCAATTAAAAAAAAAAGAAATTAGTGCTTCTCAACCTTAATGTGCGATGGAACCATCTGGAAGTCTTGTTGAAATGCAAATCGTGAGCCGGCAGGTTTAGACTGGGGCCTGTGACTGCATTTGTCATAAGCTTCCAGGTGATGCCAATTCTGCGGGTCCACAGATCACCCTTTTCTAGCAGACGATTTCCCTCCTCTCAGACCCCACTCTGAAGCCTGCCATCGCACACCTGGCAACGGCAGCCTCGAGTATTCCCTACACGTCAAGCACGACATTCCATCGAAGGCAGGCGCGTCACTGAGTATTCCTTCTACTGCCACCAGCCCAGGCCCCCGGGCAGCATCGCCGGGGATGGTCCATGCGGCCACCACCCTCGGATTTCCCGCCGGCCTGGAGAACATGTGGATATCACCTGGCCAAAGCAGTTACGAGATGAAAAAGAAGAAAAAAGAAACCGATGGCAAAGGTTAGTCATCCAAGTCCCCAAAATGTAATTCTACTGGGAAGTTACGCCAGAAACGAGGAACATCAAAGGATCAAGGTTTGCAAAGCAAAGGGGAACCACTTGGACTTTTCTAAAGGGGAATAAGCGAGTTGGGGTTAGGAGGGGGAGGGGTCACGGCTCTAAGAGCTGCGTAGGTGGGAGAGGCGTCTTCCTTTGGCAAAGATCTGCTCAGCCTCTCTCAAACCTCCCCCCTCCCCCCACTGGAAAGAAACGAGAACTCTGGAAAAAAAAAAAAAACCCACCAGAGCCATATGGAATTCTCTATTTTTTCCCTCACACCATCTGGTTTGGGATCTAAGTACAGAACGGCAACTGCGATGATTTAAGAGCCAACGAAATCTCCAAGCAACTGGGAAGGCGCTAACGTGGCTGGGCTCGGTCCCCTCACTCCGGGGCCCCAGCTGCCTTCTTCGTACCTTGCCGCGTAAGGTCTGTGCGGCTGGCTCCGGCCACGCACGGTGCCCGGTGTGGGTGCCACAGAGGCGTATTTGTTCCAATTATTTTAGCCAGTACACAAAAAGGGAAAACTGCGTGCGGGGAAAGGCCGTCACAGGGTCTGGGAAGATGATTCTCTACACCGAGTTCAGTTTCCTCCTGCTTAGACGAGAGCCTGCCTGTTCACGGAATTCTCACCTGTTAAGTGCCACCAGCGATGGGACACCATCAAGAGTTCGACACGTCTCATCGTACTGTTCCAGAATCTCCCCAACCCCGAAAGCGAAGGACTTGGGGTTCTTGTGTGGCTCATGTGGCCACAAGACCTGTTCCGATCTGAACTTGGTGACCAAATCTGACCTGAACGGGCGAGCGACTGTTCACAGGATCCACGTGCCAGACTTGGGCTCTCTAGGGAGACGAGCGTGCTGGGCCTGTGGGAGCGCCCAGGCCTCGCTGGAACAGCGTGCAGCACACGGGGTGTGCACCCAGTTATCTACCCAAATACCCCCCCCTCCCGCCCCCCTCCCCCCCCCCCCCGTGCCCTGTGCGCATCTCACGGTGCTGGGTTGGGGGTGGCTTTTTAACAAGAGTTTGAGATAGATACAGTTCACCTACACAAGTCGCCTGTCTTAAGTGCACAATTCAACGGCTCTGAGTGAATTCACAGAGTTGTACAGCCATCAGTAGGGCGTAACTTTAAAACATTCCCGTGACTCCCCAAATCCTCAGCTGCTGCCCACTCCCCCTCTCCTCCAGCCTCCGGCAAACACGAACCCACCTTCTGTCTCTCTGCATTCGCCAATTCTGGAAACTTAACATAAATGGAATCAGACAAGAGTTGGTCGCTTACATCTGGCTTCTCGTACTTAGCATGTTTCTGAGATTCATCCATGTTGTCGTATATCAACATTTATCCCATCTTACTGCTGAGTAGCATTCCGCTATGGATATATCATGTCTGACAGCACTTTTTAAAATATTTCTTTATTTTGAGAGAGAGAGAGAGAGAGAGAAAGAGAGAGGCACGCAGAGAGAGAGGGAGACAGAGAATCCCAAGCAGGCTCTGCACAGTGCAGAGCCAGTCGCGGGGCTCGATCTCACAAACCGTCTAACGGGAATTCTTAAATCAAGATCCCAGAACCCTCTCCATTCTTTAAAGGATCTAGAAGAACAAACGTCTGACGTGACTTCTTGCCCGCTCTTCCTAACTGGCACTGCGAGTGCGCACGCACGTGCACACATCCACACACACACACACACACACACACACACACACACACACAGCTGGTGCCTGACAGTCACATGTCAGAATAAGGAATGCGTAATTCAAGATGTACAATTAAACCCAATGTCACGTTTCGTGTTAATTAACCTGAAGCCACAAGTTAGGTTTCAAACAAAAAAGTTCTATTCAATTAACTAGAGGCGTTACGACTCTGTAACTCAATGCGTGTCTTACACTCTACGTCAGGGCTGCTCCTTCTCCAGTTGGAGACCCCACCCTGTGGCTCCTGACCGGTTCCCGAAGAAACACGCGGCGCAAGGACTTGGGAGGACAAAGACGACTGTTGTCGGGTTGATCTGATCCACCACCGTCCCTTTTGATCCGCGTCTTAAGTAACTTGAAGTCACGGGAGTTTTAGCCGACCGAGCTGGGTTAGTAAGACCTGTGTAGACTTTGGGGACATGGAGGGTGGGTGTTCACACCGCTCACTGTTCTCCCTGATTCTGGACCCCCACGTGTCCCTCCAACCTGGCACCTTGCAGTTCTGCAAGACTAGTGTTCCTTGCGAGCAAGGAAATGGGAAACCAGGCCCAACAGACCTACCTGATGGGATCGAGCACACAGTTATCCGATCCTCGTGTCACGGGCTTGCATTTTTCCTTGTCAGAGACAATGACTGATGTTCAGACAGAGCACTCCAAAGCAGTGGGGCCAGGAGGCCCACCGGGGACCCTCATGGTACTCTCGGAGCCAAGGCTCCTGGAGCGTCCCGGCCCCGGTCTTGGTGCCATGGAGGACACACGTGCCACAGACCTCGCCCCACCCCCCCCCCCCCCCCGCCCCTTATGGGTTCAGACATTGGAAATTTCGGAGGTAACCCAAAGGTTTATGTCATTGCACACTGCTCCCTTTGAGAAGAGGAGGGGAGGGCGAGGACAGGGGAAGGAGGGAGAAGAAAGAGGCAAAAGATGGGGTGGAATGGAGAGGAGGAGAGAAAAACAAAAGATGATGACAAAAATTTTAAAGGGCCAATGCCACCCGCGCCCCTGGGAACAAATTAACGCATCAAACACAACATGAAATATCACCACACTGAAAATGCCATCACAAATATTAAGGGTAACAGTTGACTTGCTATTAGATTCACCCCGAGGCTGTATTTACCTGGACTGCTCAAGGGGCTAGCCCTGTCCCCCAGGGTTGGCACGGGATGATACTGGTGGTTCTTTGAGCCTGGGTACATCCAGTGGTACCTGCCAATTTCCATTTCAGCTCTGCTGTTCACTGCCAATTTCAGGTGGCAAAGAGTCAGTGTCTCTATCTCCGGCAAAGATTATTTATCAGCATTTATTCTGTCACCATAGAGTTAAAAGGAAACGGGGCGTCTTTTCAAAAAAAGCTACTGAAATGCAACCTTTCCGTACCGTCTCATCAACCAGGCAGGATGAATCGAGACCGTGGGGAGGCTCCTCCGTTCTTGAAGTTTGCACAGCTCCGCAAAATTGCCTTTCTCCTCCCTTACTGTCGCCATTGCCCCCCCGCTCCCCGCCGCCCACCCCCAAAAGGCTCACTTTGGACAGACACTATTCCTGACACAGAGTAGGCTGCTGGCAACTCTTAGTTGAATCACAAGCTTGAAACCCCTAACAGCTCATGAGGACAGCTCTGGCCGGTTTCTGTCTGAGAATCCCACAAAACCTCTCGAGGGATTACGCCCTGTGGGGTGCCACAGATAGTTAAGGATAAAAAATGATTCTGATGTTGACGTGGGCAATTATTCCATCAGAAGATCAGGTTAGAATGCTCCATTTGGCCCCTGCGAGTGCTGGGGGTAAGGCCTGAGGAGACGGCCACGTGATGAGGCAACCAAGCCCGCCCGACCGGGTGCGCTCAAGACCTCACAAAGCCTGGACGAGACCCCAGCTGCACCCGGCACGATCTCCGAAAACTCTCAAGGTTCTTTCCGACCGGGAAGGGGAGGCTTTTCTAGGTGGTGTTTTAAAGGAAGCCTTTTTGGGGGCGCCTCGGTGGCTCAGTCGGTCGAGCGTCCAACTTCAGCTCTGGTCATGATCTCAAGGTTCGTGAGTTCGAACCCCACAACGGGCTCTCTGCTGTCAGCACAGAGCCTGCTTCGGATCCTCTGGCTCCCTCTCTCTCTGCCCCTCCCCTGCTTATGCGCTCTCTCAATAAACATTAAAAAAAAAAAACAAAACAATTTAAAGAAAGGTGGCTTCAAGGTAAAGCAGAATTGTCTTTTCAGAGACATTTGAAGACATTTTAGGGGGAAAATGGTGCTAGGGCAAGATCAGAACTCACGATGAAACTACGTGCCGCTGTTTGTGTTGTCAATAATGGGGAGGGCAGCTCGCACGCGCGGTGCTCGTGATGCACCGCCATCGTGTAAAGCACGCTGCACCTGTTACCTCAATAATCCAAGGTCTGCTATCTGCCACAGCCATCCTATGAAATCAGTACTCTTATTACTCTGTCTTTATAAATGGAGAAACCGAGGATGGGGAGAAGGGAAGTCACGTGCCCACGATCATGCAGCCAGGGGTGAAGGAGCCTGGGAATGAACCCGGGCCATCGGACTAGAGAGGGGACACGTGTGAAACCGCCAGATTACCCTGCTGCGTGGCCTCTGCATTTGCTACAAGCTTCTACTCTTGCCGAGGCAGCGGTTAGCTCAACAAGAGGTTTTCTGAGGTCCGCGTGGAGGTGAGTCGTGCTTCTGTGCCTCCGAAAGAAACATCTCAGGTCCCAAGCTCCTGAGGTGATTTCAGGCTCTGAAAAGGACTTAACTCTCCACTTTCCCTGGGTTTAGACTCTTGCCTTACTGCTCAGGAGCTTCCCGCTCAGATGTGCGTTGTGCTACATACTCCAAGAGCAAAGAAACCCAGTGGGGCTGGTGGAAAGAACCAGAAGCAGGTCAAGTGTCTGTGAGCCCTTCGCATCGACCTCAAGCAAGACGATCCCAAGTAGTTCGATCACTTTTGACCGGAAAAATGCTTCGTCGTCCTCTAAAAAAATTTCTCTCTCCATGCCCAACACACAGTAGGCGCCTACAAATAAATGAATGAGTTATTTGGCTGAAAGCGAGGCAGCACCCTGGGACCCCGTGGGTCCAGAAATGGACCTCCGGGCCGCCCAGCACACTGACCTCACCCAAGCCAGGCCATGCAATTGCCTGAACCTCTGTGCCCTAAGTTTGTGTTTCCTGAGCAAAAACATGGCGGCCACGCCAGACACGCTGAATTCAGCATAAAAATACTACCGCCCCAGCAGATGTGGAGACAGGATCAGCAAGTGGATGGCTTTTTTCCAATACTTCTGGGAAGGCCTTTCTCCAACAGTAAATCTTTAGATATGGAAGAAAAGAAAATCATGTCTCTTTTGTACATGTGAGCCAAACTTAACGACATTTAACATCAAACTAGTTCTAAAATTGCAAAGAGCACGGTATACGTTTTTTTGCTTAAAAGGACAGGGTCCCCGGCCTTGGAAGGGGGTCACGGGATCGCAAGGAGAAGCCTCTGCGTGAATGGCCTATTACAACACCGTCGATGCCAGGCAATTGGCAAGAGTTGGGAATATATACCCACACGCCAGGGAGATCCTGGCTTCTGGCCTACGGAGGGGAGGCTGCAAACGTTCCCCTTAGAGAGTAGAAGATCGAGATGGGCAGGAGATCACTCTAGATTGTTGAAGAAGCACACGAAAGACTGTGACATCTGAGACACAATGTATAGTTGGGGCTGACGGGAGCGGTTGTGGCTGATGGCGATAGTCACAACCGTGGCTGGTTGTCACCAAAGGTGGGTATGAAACAAACAATGGGCAATTGAGGAAAGGAAAACAAAACAATGCCTTGTGCTCTTTTTTTTTTTTTTCTTCAATGTACTTAGATAATGTGATTGATTTATGCGACAAGGCTGAATAACTGCAGACTGGTATCCTTTTTAAGCATCTACGAAATTATCACTGGAAGCAACTAAGGGACAAAGACTGAGCTTCCTAGAAAGACCACAGTCCCTAGGCAAGGTCTTTGAAAGCTCTGTCATCCTTCATTTTTAGGTATTATTTAAAATAGTCAAGGAAAGCTACAACCACACTACAAAATATGGCGGAGGTCAGCAAACGACAGCCACCTGTTTTTGTAAATAAAGTTTTATTGGAACATAGCCACATTTATTGGTTTACTATCCATGGCTGTTTCATGCTACAGTGGTAGATTTGAGTAGCTACGGCAGAGACCGTGTGGCCTACAAAGCCTAAAATATTTACTCTCTGGACCTTTATGGATGAAGCGTGCTGACCCCAGATATGGAACATGGCCAGTAAGGCTTGAATACAGAAAGAAGTTAATGCAATCAATCAAATCAGCCTCCAGAAGAGGAAAGGACTTTATTTTCCCTCTATATGTTTTCTTTCTTTCTTTTTCTTTTTTCTTTTTTTTTTTTTTGAAAAGAAACATCACTGGGCTGGCTAAGGATGAAAAGTTCTCCTCCCTGGTACTGTTGCCTGCTATTTAATCTGTCACCGATCGGCAAAATTATGATGAAAACCAAGACTCTAGGACACATAATGGTCCCTAAGATGACTTAGCACCCTTCTCTGACGTGAGCTGGGAGGACAGAAGACGAGCGATGTTTCAAAGGAGGATGTTATTAAGCGAATAAATCAACAAATGAATGAACCACCAGGTCCATTTGTGAAGCAGACTGCAGCCTCCGTTGCTTAAAAGCCAGTGTGCGTCACCTTCTTCGTCTGTCCCACAGCCACCCCTCTTCCTGGCCAACCATCTCACGGGGTTGTACGTTTGGTTCCAAGGAGAAAAAAGCAAGAGGGTGTCTCTGGAACAATCTAATTCAGCGCCAGTCCCAGGAAGGGAGAATTTCCTGTGGGGGGACGCTCGCTGGCTACCTGCTCACCGTGATGTTCTCAGGTGCATCACTGCTAACAAGTCACTTTACCAGGATTATTTACATTGACTCGTAGTCTCAAGTAACAGGAAAGGGCAATTTGTCACATTACAACCTGAACCGCAAGATTTCCACTCAATTTCAAGGAAGGCAAATGTGGAATTTCCAGAAATGGGTCAGAATTCTTTTTCTGGTGAAATTGCAAGGCCAAGGCTTGAAAAATATGCCCATGGAAACGACAATATAAAAGCAGGAGATGCACCACATGGCTGAGATCTTCTCCGCCCTTAAGTTGTCTAAAAAAAAAAAAATAAAAATAATAAAGCCTGCTTTTCTCTACAGCCTACTCCCCAGACACCGTCTTCAAACGTCCTCCTTGGCAGGTTCTTAAAAGGGGAAAACTGCAGCTAAAACTTTCTCTGTACCATATTCATATAATTAAATGTCAAGAAAAAAAAAAACCTCAAAATCTAATCATTTATAGATCACCACGAAGAGTGTAACGTGTCAAAAGTGTCCCTCGGGGACTTTAGCACGCCGGCCATATATTCTATAAGAGTGCTTCTCTTCCCAGACAAAAAGGAAGAGGGCCCAAAGGGTACGCGCTTAAATTAAAGCAACAAAAACCAAACCGAGACACGTAAGGCATTACATCGATGCGATCAAAACATTTAAATGGATGCGTTCATTTTCTACGCAAGCCAGCAATCCGGATTCGTGCCTCACTCTGCTTTACGTCCTAGAATTTGTTGTTAATTACGCATCATTTCCGATTCGCTGCGTTTTCCTTCCTAGGTGGTCTGAGGTGTGGGACTCTCAAAATCATTTCAGCCGTGATTCCCGGCGCTTAACTAGCCCGACTCTAATTGTTTCCGCAGACTCCAATTTCCTACACGTAATCAAAGAATTTGCATCACAGATTTTTTTTTCTGCACAATACGGCAATTGATTCGATTGTTTTTCTGCCCCTTGATTGAGTGCTCCCAGCAATTCCAGATGCGCTGGTCTTCACAAATGAATTGATATCAAGTAATACTCCACAGAAATAAATAGAAACATAGCTCTCCCTGTCTTCATTATTGAGGCCCATGATCTAGTGTCTTTGATTCTGTCTTATTCATTTCCTCTACTTATTCCATTTCAGCGATTCTGTTTACTCAGTCCTCATACTTGGATTTAATTTAATGCTTCCAATGTAAAAACGGTTATTTGTAATAACCTGGCATTCCTTACGTCCATCTGACAAGACCCGCTTGCTTTCCTTAAAAATTTCTGGAGATCACTAAATACCCCTTGGGAAATCTGACCTCCCAGAAGTGTTCTGCGGCAAAAGCAAGAAGGCGGTTTCAAAAACATGTATGCTTTTTTTTTTTTTTTTTTTTGGATTTAGATGATTATTGTTTAAAATTGGAACACGGTCATTCTGATTTAAAGACACAGCTCCCTTTGTCCTGCCGAAGGAAGGGAGGCCAGCTAAAAAAGGCGAGGTCAATTTATAAAGCTAAGTTTAATTTATATTCTTGACAATAATCCAAATAATTCTCCGAAGCGACACTGCCTAAGCTACTGGGTACTAGCCATTGGGCAATAACACCCCAAGTTAAGAGGCAGGTCTGGTCCCTAGCACTAACTACTGAAAGCAAACGGGAAAGAAGGAACGGTGGGGGGGGGGGGGGGAGGGGGAAATAGACGTGCATGAAAAACTCTGTGGGGAGTGACAAAATGCATAGGATTAAATTTCGTAAATTAAATCCCTTGCTGCAAGGCTTAAATGAACCCCCCCTAAAAAAACCCAGATCCACCAGCTCAAGAATTATATAATGCATTCTCCAATTATCTCAGAATTTTACATGTATATTTCAAGGAAGTCAACATTTGTCTTATAAAATTCAAATTAAATCTGAAGGAACACTAGAGTGACAAGCGGGCAGAAACATTTCTGTCAACTTTGTGTGTGTGTGTGTGTGTGTGTGTGTGCGTGCGCGCACACACCTAGAATGACAATGGGCGAGCAAACTGGAAAATGACAAAGGTGATACTTGTGTGGGTTTTGACTTGGGTGCAGCTGGCATATGAACTTGTTCGTCTACACGAAGATCAGTAGCTAAGCCATCCTCCAAATCAACATTTATGGCGGGTCACAGAGCGATCGCAACCCCTGGGGGTGCTGGCCAAACACCTGACCTGGCCGGTATTCTCACTCGAGCCCATACTATACGTGTGACGAGACCTCGTGTTAACCTGGCACTTGTGAGCTGCCTCTGCAGCCAGTGTCTGTCAATTTTGGCAATTTTTAGAGTTCCTCCAGGAATTATCTTTTGCTTCTAGTTTTGTCTCTAAAACCATAGCTAACTAACGAGTTTTCACATACAGACAGCCAATCGATGTAGTGCAGCCTGCAGATTTGGTATTAAATAGTATGTAACTGACATAAAGTGTCAGCAGTCCATGAAGACTCAACGAGGGGGAGAAACACGGTTGTGTAGTAAGGATTTTGTATTGGGTGTACGCTCCTCGTTTGCTTTTGCGGAGAAAAAAAAGAAAGGTATGTTTTTGCGGAGGCCGTGATGGTTTTATTAATGGCTTATCAATGGTTAATTTGGTTTCTCAATATGGCAAACCCAGTATGAACAAAAAGCGTGCACGAGATGAAGTCATCTACTCTCAGAGAAACGTTGCTATAAACTCCGAGAGACTTCCTCACAACAACGCTGTTACGTTATCATGCCCCCCTGAACTTCATCTCCAGTCGTCACGGAAATGAATCTTTTACTTTTGTCTCCATTCCTCAAGCTTCATAAATACTCCCAGGAGCTTCTCTGATGGCTGTTTGGTCCTCCTATAAATTAAAAATCTATACGAGACCAGGCACGGCTTTTGTTTGTTTGTTTTGTTGGTGAGGGCGGGTAGGTTTCATGCAGGGATCGAATCAAACTACCAATTTTAAAATCAAAACGCTCCGTACCTAATGCCACTGAGTGACGCGGTGAAGAACGGCTGCAATGGCAAATTTCACGCGGTGCCTATTTTATCTAAACTTTGAAATTTACTTCAAAAATGAAACTGCTCCGTTTAGGATACGTCGTCTATTAAAGTACCCTTTCCAGAAGCAGCTCCATAGAAATTATAAACAGGCAGCCTGGAGCCAAGCCTGCTGTCAGACAGAGAGTCCAACTGACATATCCATAAGCACAACAGAGTTGGGCTCTCGCCCTGGAAAATCACTACTGCTTAGCGAGTGTCGGTGGACCCAGGGCCACGGGAGATAACCTGAGCGTGAAGGCTGGTGATACGAGAGCCACCGCAGGTGTAGAATGGGGTATCCTTCAGGGGAGCCTGTAAGTTTGGGTGAGGGAGACAGGTGAACGCATCTCACCGCATTGTAATTTAACGGTGGCTGAGCTGACACCATGGGGTCTCACGCCTGACATCAGTTTCCATCTAGCAAAAGACAGATTAATTTTAGCTCCTATTTTCTGCCATTTTCTTACCGCAGAACACTTGTTTCTCTCGAAAAGCCCTTCCCTGTGTCAACATCGTGATGACATTCCCCTCCAGGGGACAAGACCTTTCCCGGTTCCCCTCCGCCCCTTTCCATCAGCACTAGGCGACAGAGCTGACGTCTCCTCTCTGAAGCTCCAACTGTCAAGGGTTATTACGTGTCACAGTCAGGAAAGAACAATCATATTCAATAAGAAAATCAGAAAATGTCCCAAATCACTACGGCATCAGCGGAACCCAAGCATATTTAGTACGTGTGCCCCTCCAGTTCGTCCTCGGCATGAGCAGAAAACAACGCGTTTCGTGTCCCCGCACTATTACATGCAGAACGTGGGACCTAAGTTATGACTCATTCGATTAATGAAAAAGACAAAAAGACCATTTCCCCCATCCAGCTACCCAGGGTGACAAACTGCGGACATCCTTCTGGGAAATCCCATATGGGGCAGGAAGATCTGGAACACGAATGGGCAGAAGAAAGGCTGCTCTATGAATTTAACCTCAGCCTGGAGGACAAAAAAAAAACAAAAAAAAAAACCACCAAACCCACCCGAAAGCAAGACCATGCCAGAGGGATTGTTTCGGAACTATTGTACAAGAGACCCAAAACCGGGCTACCCCTCTCCAAGCACCCCCAGTGAAAAGCTTGAAACCGGCTATTGTCGGAGCGCTGGGTACCTTTTCTCTCTTGGCTTTGTTCAGTATTTTCCTCGGCTGCAGTTTCCATGGCTGGCTTCATACCATCCACCAAAAATGCTTTTCCCCGCTCCCCCGACACACACTCTTCCCCTCCTCTTCCTTTTCTCCTGGACTCCCCCTCCGCCTCTTATTTACACCGCGTGATTGAGAGGCTCTGTTCTCACTACAGTGGATTACAGTCCCTTCCAAGATGCAACGGACGCGTCAGCGGCAGCTTCCCTCTGCCTACTGGTCCAGAGCCACAGCTGCCAAGGAGCCGGCGGCCACACGTCAGCGAGGATCCCAGTTATAACGCGGCCGTCCCGCGCGCCGGCCCGTCCCACTGCGGCTCCCGGGGGACAGCCGCGCCCCCGCCCCCCCCCCCCCCCCGCCCACGCCCCCCAGCCACCGGCCAACTACGCCCGCTGAATGCTAATCGGCTCTCCCAGGGCAGAAGAACACATTTGTGACATCAGAGGACGGGATGCGGAGGAGAAGGGAGAGAGCCCCCTCCCACCATGTGACTCAGCGGGGTCGGGACGTGTGCTCTCTTGGGAGAATGCGGGCCTTCCACTGCAAAGTCCTTCCTGGGGGCGGGGGGGGGGGGGGGGACCCCTTTATGGGGCATCATAGTTTGAGTCAAGTTCATTTACCCCGACCCCGGCAGAATACACTCAGAGGACTAGCCCATGGTCTCTATTTTACTTGCTTTCTTTCCTATTTGTCTTCCATGCAGTCTCTAGCTAGCTAGCTAGATTTGCAAAATATATATAATAATATTAATATATGATACAATTATGTATTACATATATTACAGTATATATATATATATTATATATATATATTAAAGACAGAAAAATACATCAGAGGGAAGAAAACCAGAAACGTGGATTCGACAATAGCTGTATGCAATCTGGCATTAGAATTCTAATCCGTTCTCTGTCTGTAACTAACATACGAGGCAGTAAGAGACACGTTAGCTCAAGCCCAATTCATAACAAGGTTTCCTTCCCTCCATATTTAAAAGCCTAACATGCCACAAGCCTATCTGGCTGACATTCTGGTGGCTTCTTGGAATGAAAATGGAAATACAATGGTTTTTCTTACTGGACGTGATCATTTCTACATAGAGCTGTATTCATTAGAACCTCTCCCTCAAAGTCAAAAGGGTGTTTTCAAGAGCATTCTAAATGTTCGGCATAAAGGCTATTATTGTGCCAATAATGACTGACTGCCGGTTTCACAAGCCTTCTTACGTACCCAGATACTATGGGACCACAGTTCTCAGCCCATCCAAGCATATAAAAGCCTTTATCACGGTCATAAGCCGTATGTTTCGAAGCATCGCTGGTTTCTGTACCATGATTTAAACATTTGATTGACCCACTTACATTCACCGTCTCTATTAAAGATCTTTCTAGAAGCTCAAGTCAACTAGAGGGATGAATACTGAAAACCACGGGGTGAAGGCTTCCCTGACCGAGAAGAGCCTGCCAGTTGGTTGGGTTGAGCACCCACCTTAGAAGCAAACTTAAAGCCAAGTCAGAGGCCATTGTCTCCGGAAAAAAAAAAAAAAATCTCTTCCCAGGTTTGATGCTTTGTCGCTCAATACTTAAGAAAAAAACGTGTAAGATCCAGAATGGAAATCCTCCCACACCCTGATCTTTCAATGCCTTAGTTTTAGATAATCCCCAAAGCCTTCTACATTCAATACCCCTGGCCCCCCGGTGAGCCAGAAAAGATTTTGAAAACCAGTTTGGCCTGTTCCAACATTTTCTTTTAATTTTACTTCTCATTTTTCACGTTAACCATCCTCCTAGAAGTCCACACCCACAATCAACAATGCCTTTAAATTATGGCCCCAGACAATTTTATTGTCTCATGGCGAGAGAAGTGAGAAGCACGGCAGCCTACAATTTCAGACCTTCAAAAAGAGATTCACTTGCGATGCAACTGCCTCCGTGGGAAAACGTGATGATATGTCCGAACAGGACAGTCTTAAACATTTTTGCAAAGACTACTCGTGTGCACTCAGACCAAACGATGGAAACTTTTGTGACAGGCCTGTTCTCCCTTGGCAGTTTGAGAACGAAAACCAAAACAAATGTCAGTTCAGCACCAGAGCGGACGATCGTAATTAGCTCTGGTGTTGGTTTTATTTAAAAATTATCTAGTGAAACCATTCAATTAGAGAACTGGCAGAATAGAATACTTTTTTGACTATTATGTAAGAATATTATTTTTAGGGACACCTGGGTGGCTCGGTCAGTTGAGCATCTGACTTCAGCTCAGGTCGTGATCGCGCAGTTCGTGGGTTCGAGCCCCGCGTCGGGCTCTGCGCTGACAGCTCAGAGCCTGGAGCCTGCTTCGGATTCTGTGTCTTCCTCTCTCTCTCTGCCCTCCCCTACTCGCACGTGCTCTCTCTCTCAAAAATAAACAAACATAAAAAAAAAAGAATATTATTTTCAAATGTTGTTAAAGTAGGAAGGCAGAATATGGAAGATGCTCTGCATTAAATACGGAAGACTTTTTAAATTTAAGTACAACTCTGGTTCTGTGTCATAGTCCTAGAAAACAAAACCATCGGACAAAATAGTCACAAATTCTCCAGCTGACACCTCCATCTACTTTCACCTTGAAAAACTATATGCAAATGAGAAATTCACCATTTCTGCCTTATTCACAACTTCACCGCTTCCTTTTCATCAGGCTGATGACGTAGGACGATTCTAGAAGTCACCTTTGTAACTTTATATGAAGCCTCAAAATCTCACTGAGGTCTATGAAGAACCATTTGAATTGGAAAAAAGCAGGATAGAAAAATGATCAACAGCAAGAGAGAAGAGCATACATTTCTAACATTTCTGAGGCACGCATCCATTTTTGGCCAGAGCAAGTGGATTATATGTACTGAGTAGGGTGGGAAATGTCTCATCAAACTGAAAATAATTCTTTGAGCCCCATGAGTGAAGTGAGTCTGACTGGAGGTAAGAATGCTTCTGAAGGTCAAAATTAAAAAAACAATCACGGACACGAAATGGACGGGTGAGAACAAACCATGTCAAATTGCTAATGTGGACTGTAGAATTGTGGCCCGTTCGGCGAGCACCTTCTACACGCTCACCCCTGCGGGGAGCACAGACTTTGCAGGAGACGGTGCCGGTCCCCAGGTAACCCGCAGACTAAGGGGCCACAGTGAACCCTCGTAACCAGGCGATCCCCCGCAAGCCCTCCAGGATCACAACACGGAAGATGAGAAGCGGGAAAGAGAAGTTGGGGAAAGCTGTGCGCGGAGCTGAGCTACTCCTGCCCTTTGGATGGGAAGTGCCAGGTAGGGGAGGGGAGGGGAGGGGAGGAGAGGGGAGCGTGGAGAAGGGAAGGAGAGTGGGAAAGGGCAGGGCAGGGTAGAGAAAGGGAAGGTAGAACAGGGAAGGGGAGGGCATCCCAGGAAAACCTGGAAAGCACACAAAAAGGAAAAGGGATGGCCCATGTGGGGGGGGGGGGGGAGCTGATTTTTCTGACTGAGGGTCCAGAGCACAGGGTGTGTGTGTGTGTGTGTGTGTGTGTGTGTGTGTGTGTGTTGGGGGTGGTGACGGGCGGGAGGGAGAGGAAGGGAGCAGGCTAGGGATCAGGGGGGTTGAACAGAACACCTTGCTAATCCTGGAGGCAGTGGGTGGGGAGGGAAGGCTTGCAAACAGAGGTCATCCGTACTTTACAAAGGTCATGGGGTCGGTGACGTAAAAGACAGAGGGGCAGGGTGGGGCCGGCAAACTAATGAGGAATCTCCCAGCAAGAGATCAGAGGGTCTAAACTACAGCCAGGGGAGGAGGGGAGGATCCTGAGGACATCTCCCTGGATACTTAACGCCTCCTGGGGACGGAAAAGGAGAAGAGGAGTGTGCAGTCTCCAGCCTGGATGAACGAAGAGATGGTCGCGGGATGAGCCAAAATGGGGACCCAACGAGGAGGAGGAAGACGTTTGGCAAGGAGACCAGCCCGGATGGTTTGGGGTACGCGGGGACACTCTGGGGGAGCTGTCCGGAAACATGGCTCCAAAGGAGAGGGGCTCACCAGAGACTTGGGAGTACAAGGCCACAGCTCTGCTCAAATGCCACCTTCTCGGGGACTGTCCCTGACTTTCTTGTGAGAGTAGCCCTGACGGGCCCAGTCCCCTTACCTGGGTTAATTGTTCATGACCCAACACCGATCCATCCAGGCATTTCCCTGCGGACTGTCTGTCTTCCCCCTACCATAGAAGCCCCGCACGGACAAGCGTTGTCTGTTTTGCTCTCTGCTGTGTAGAGAGCTCCTAGAACCAGCTCCTAGAACGGTCCCTGGCACGCAGGAGGCCCTCAACCTGTAAATGAATGGTGAACAAGGGGCCAGGGAGGACACAGACCAGACGTACTCTGAGATCAGACTTTAAGGGGCGCAGTCTCTTAAAAATAAAGGGACAGGGAAAACTTTAAAGGGCGGGTGAAAGAGGCTAAGGAGGAAAAATGAGAAAAGCTGGGGAACAAGGCCAAAGCAGAATTCGAGCAGAAGACGCTCCACGGGGGCCTAACGTGAGCGTCGCGGGTCGTCCAACACGGTAGAAGGAACAAAGAGGGGGAGGGCTGACAAGCGGAAAGTATCCTTTACTACCAAGTCGTCGCTGGAACTCCCTCAAGAAGAGTTCTGGGTGAAGGATGGTGCGGGAGCAAGACACCTCGGGCGCCTCCACCATCGTCACTCAGAATAGGAACCCCCTCTGCCTCTCTGTCTTGGGCCAGCTTCCCACTTGTCAAGAGAATTTTGACTGTTGTCTGCGATCCGTTCCAGGAATATCTTCCCGGGCTTTATTTCGTTACTGACGACTCTGGCCGCCAGTTCCGCTGCGTGTGTGTACGTGTGGGGTTCCCCACACCGGCAAGCAGCTCCCCGACACCAACAGGAGGTCTTATGAGTCAGCTCATTTCTGACACTGTGTGCCCAGGGCGTGGCATCAGGTCCCACAGGTCAAGGGCTCAGTCACCTGTGCCTCTGACTGACCAGCTATACACCAGAGGTTCCAATGACCCCCTTTCCTTCTCGGGTTCAACGGATTTCCCAGACCAGCTTACGGAACGCAGAAGAACGTTTTGCCTATTAGATTACAGGTTTACTGTAAGTGATATTAAAGGATATGAATCAATAAGCTGGATGAAAAGACGCACGGGACAAGGTATGGGGAAAGGCCCGCAGCTTCTGAGCCCTCTCCCAGCACGTGACTGTCCCCAAATGTGCAGGTGCTCACGCACCCAGAAGCTCTCTGAACCCAGTCCTTCTGGGGTTTTATGGAGGCTTCGTTACAGAGGCACAATGATTACATCACCGGCCAGGGGTACAGATGGGGGTGGGGGTGGGGACGAGGCTGGAACTGAAAGTTCCAACCCTCTCCTCACTTGGTTGGCTCCGCTGGTGACCAGCCCCCAACCTTAGCTTCCAAAAGTCACCGCAGTCGCCTAAAACAAACAAGGCACCTATACGGCTCTCCGTTACAGGAAATTCCAAGGGTTCTGGAAGCTCTGTGCCAGAAATGAAGACCGAATATATATGTCTTCCAATAAATCACAATTACCCGGTCTCCTGCTAAATTTGCCTTCCGTGTCTCACATGCCCGTGATCCACACAACTGATGAAAGAGACGAATGTGACAAGACCACAGTGAGAGAGACTTGTACAGGCCACTATGGACATCATCCTGGTCACCTGACTGGCTCGTGGGTTCATTCACTCCTTCGTCCATTCAACCAAGGTCCATTAAGCACCTATCGCACGCCAGACGTCGAGTCTCTGTTCCACGTTATGTGACCATTCAGTCAACTGGGAACTCATCGAGAATGGGATGAACCCACGGGAATGACACTCACCCTAGTCACAAGGCTATCAATCAAGTCACAAGTGTCACATGCCTACTCTTTCCACTTTTCTGGAACCACATTACAGATTTCTTCTCTTCAGAAGGACTCCTCGCTGGGAGTCATTCAATCATCGAGAAGGAGGTTTCCATATTTATTCCAGCTACTAATTCCTCTGAAATTTTTACATCTCAACCCACAGTTTTTTCCCCCTCCAAGCCCAGCCTCTCAGTACCCAAGACAGAACCTCCTTCATTTCCTTTCCACTTACCTCTTTTTCCATTCTCGTCACTGACGGGTTTCTTTATAGATCATCTCTCTTCTCCTGGTGACAGATGCTCCCTCCTTTCCAATGAGCCGGCATGCCTCCCTGACTCCCCCAGCCCCTTCTTGTCACTAAGACAGCACTTGTGGAAGCCCTCCTGCTGACCCCCTCCAACCAAGGCAAGCAACTCACAGCCAGTGAGTTTCCCTGAGACCTGTTCTTTCCACGGTTTCCGGGGCCTAGAAGGCCTTCACATGCCCAGGCATAATCCTTGCTGTGCCCCGCAAAGGAAATCGGTCCCCAGAGTGGCACCCCCAGCACCACAGACAGCCCCACTTGACGTTCTAGTGTGCCTGAATGAATTTGAAATAAACTGTGTTTTTAAAGAAATTTTTGTTAAGTGACTCCTATTTTCGCATTATCTTCCCCATGATATAATTAAAGATGTGTCCTAGAAGCAGATATCAGAGGCCTGGAGGGAAAAGATTACCAGTACTGCGAGAATTCTTAAAGCTTACATTTAAAGCAGAAAAGATACTTTGTTTAAGAGAGAAACAGCACAAGCCGGGGAGCGAGACAGAAGGAGAGAGACAGAGGAAGAGAGAGAAAATCTTAACCAGGCTACACGCTCAATGCGGAGCCCGACACGAAGCTTGATCTCACGACCCTGGGATCACGACCTGAGCTAAAATCAAGAGTCAGACGCTCAGCCAACTGAGCCAGCCAGGTGCCCCAAGATACTTTTTACGTAAAGAAGCAATCGTACTTCTGTGCTGGGTTCAAAATGTAGCATAAATTAAACACCACGACGACTAGAAAGAGACAGCCAGAAATGGAGAATTCGATGGTTTAGAATTGGATCTTTTCCATAACTGGACCTTCCCTAAGCTTTATCCATTTGGCAAAGCTCCTGCCTGCCTTTACCGGAATGAAATTTCTCATTTCACATCCGGCGTGGGTTTTTAATGCCTTTGGATTTCTTTTTCTTTTTCTCTTTCCTGATTTCCTCAGTCCCTCCTCTATACTCGTCATCCTTTCCTTTACAGGACATGACACCCCGGAAAGCTAAGAGCTACAGTGACAAGTCAGACTGGATGACTCACACCCAGTACTCTGACAAAGCTCCGATGAGTACAGGCCGTCCTCACTAGGGTTTCTCTTGCACGCGGACACCGGGGACGACGGGGGAGCGCCCAGGAGCCCCTGTGAGCCCGATCCCTTCCCGGTGTCGTCTCGTCAGCTGCGTGACGACCGGCAGTGTCCTCGCAAAGCCGCCAGAGCCTCCACAGCAGTGATCGGGGAGTTTGGCCAACGCCGCCAACCACCTCCTGGCGGGCAAAGTCACCCCCGCTTGAGAACCGCCGCCTTGAGTCCACCTTTTCTTCCCTACGCTTGCTTGGGCTGTTGTGACGTCCCGTCGGCCAGGGGCTTCGTACCAGAACCACGTGGGGAACCCTGCAAATACCCGCGCGGGGGCCCCACCCCCACAGACCCGGGTCTGCCCGTCAGAGCACGTGTGCGGTGGGCACGAGAGCCTGAAAATCCCCCCAGGTAATCCCGACACGGGGCCAGCCGCCGTAGGTCACGGGGCCACACACGACGTGCGCCACGGTGATGGCGACCGAGCAGAGGCATCTGAGGAAAATTCTACAAAAGGATGCCATCCGTTTGATGGATGCCCAGGATGTGGTCAGGGCGGCCACGCCGGACCGGGGAACCAGTGAGGCAGAAATGAGAAAGCGGGCATCACGGCGAGGGAGAGGGGGTTCAGCGTTGACCCCGAGGCTCAGCTCTGACCCCTCGAAGGACGGTGAGTGCAGAAGGGAACGCACGGGGAGGTCAGGGTCCGTATTGGTTTCCTACGGCTGCTATGTCCAAGTGCCTCAACGTGGCGGGCTTTCGACCACAGGAATTACTCCCTCACGGTCCCGGGAGGCTAGAAGGCCAAATTCAAAGCGTCAGTAGGGCCACGCTCTCTCCGAAGCCTCTTAGGGGAGCACGCGTCCTGGCCTCTTCTTGCCGCTGCTGGTTCTTGGCAGACACATCGTTCGGACCTCCGCCTTCGTCGTCATGTGGCCTTCCTCCTGTGCGTGCGTCTCTTCTTGTAAGGCCACCTGTCCCACTGGACTAGGGCCCACCCTCACCGAGCATGGCCGCATCTTGACATGATTCCATGTACAAAGACCCTCTTTCCAAATCGGGGCCGACTCTCAGGTACCAGAAGTCAGGGCTTCAACGTCTTTTTCTGGGGGGACATAACTGGGAGATGGTCCCGAGGGGGCCTACCAATTTGGGGTGGGGGTGGGGGTCTGGGGGAAGCACTACTCCCAGGGGACGCAGAAGAGGCTGGAGGAGATCCCGGGCAGGGGGCCGTCACAGAGAAGGAGGGAGGTTTGTGACAGAAGAGGTGGTCCGCGGTCAAGGCCATGGGAAGGGGCAGACGCGGCCAAGGGCGCTGACACGGAAAATTCCCATTTCCTTACCAGCGTCAACAGGACGATCAGAACAGAAACCAGCTTAGAGAGGGGTACCGAAGGTCTGGGGTGCCAAGAGGAGAAGCAAGGGCAGTCTGCTTTCTAAGGGAGTCTGATGGTGCTGGGAAAGTGGCAGAAAAATGCAGGCAGGTTAAGGGGGAAGGAACGCAGTAGGGAGGTGAGTCCCAAAACGTCTGGTGCAGACAAGGCCGCGGGGGGGGGGGGGGGGGGGGCGACGAGATTGCAGGTGTCTGCAGAGGCAGATCACGGAGGACTGGAGGTCCCAGGAAAGGCAGGGGCAGCTGTGGGCAGGAGGATGGGACACTACGCCTTCGGAGTGAGAGTCAGGGAGCGGGAAACAGAGGGAAAAGAAAAAGATTGTCCAAGATGGAAGGAATTCCAACTTGATAGAGGTGGCAGGGATGGGGAGGTTCAAAGGGACTGTGCGGGGCCGTCTGGGGCGGGGTTGGGGGGGCGGATCAGTCGGTTAAACGTCCGACTCTCCATTTCAGCTCAGGTCATGATCTCATGGTTTGTGAGTTCGAGACCTGTGTCGGGCCCTGCTCTGAAAGCATAGAACCTGCTTGGGATTCTCTCTCCCTCCCTCTCTCTCTCTCTCTCTGTCCCTCCCCCACTCACTCTCTCTTGCTCTTTAAAAAAAAAAAAAAAAAAAAAAAGGAGCTGTGCATAACAGCGAAGGGTACATTTATTACTGGGTTTAGTCCAGTCACAGCCCTAAGAGGGACATAACAACAGCCCCATTTTGGGGGTGACATAACAGAAGTAGGACCGTCTCGGTCTCAGGCAGTTAGCCCTCAGTCCAGATTGCTTGGGGACTCAAGCGGGGCTGAGTCTTCGGGGTATCCGAGGCCCCAGGGAACCCCGAGGGATCAGAGGGCCGAGGCAGCGTGAGGCAGAGAGGCGGTCCCCTTGCTGTGAGTCTCATCGCATTGGAGGGAAGCGGACCCCCTCGTGATGGAGCCACACCTAAAGCCCGAGCGGCAACAAGGACCAGATGACAAGGGGGCTTTGAGTAAAAAAGCCAGTTTGCCCCTTCCTCCTATATACACAAGGCACACACAGCTGATGCACTGATAACGTGCTTCCTGACTCATTAGCGCCTCCCCGGGGAGCTCAGATCCCTGGCTAAGAGTGACGCATCATCAGTGACCCCCCCCCCCAATCATCTCACCCCCCCCCCACCCGCGTGCCAGCTCACACGAGCAAGGGCAGGCCTCCCAAACCCCAGCGAGGTGGATCCTCGTCGGGTCCTGGGGACAGCTCCTCCTCGGTTGGCCAGGCACAGCCCCACAGCCCGCCTCCTCCGGGAGGCCTCCCTGGCTGACCTGCGCTCATTTCCCCCTGCTTCGCATACCTAACCGCCCCCGTCTCAGCAACAGCGCAAGCGTCCCCGCACGGCAAGCCACTACACGGGACACACCCAGCCTCGACCCGCCTCCCGCATGGCTGGGAGACGACGGCCTGTGCCGACCCAGCCCGACCCGACCCCTCCGTGTGGTACCCCACGGGAGGCCGGTCTCCTCTTCGGCCTGTTTTGCTGCAGGAAGCCAGACATTTTCAAAGGCAAGGTCAACTCACGAGACGCGAGGGCTAGGAAAATTCTCACGGCAGAAGTGGCCGAGTTACGGGACGAGCCTGGCAGGGTGCGGATAAAGAGGATGGGACCCTTTTCAACTCTGAGAAGTCCAGGTGAGCGAAGGGGGCCTCGTTCTCGCCTAGATGCAGAGTCCCTACCACCTTCCCCTAAAATGCAGTCGGCGGGTAGATGGACGGGTTTCTAATAGGCTGCTTGATAAAGGCGCTCGATTGATCCGGCGGGTGCACACACTCCCCCCACGGACCCCGCGCGGAACCGGACCCCTCCAAGCCCATCCTCAACAGCGCGTACTTCGTACTGGTCTGAGCAGAGAGCATCACCAGTCCGGGGGGCCGGCTGTATTTTCCCATTCTTTGTTCAAGCCCCTCCGTAGCTATCACCGGGTCATGACGAAAAAGCGCCAAGGGCCAGCTACTGGGGACACACGACCGGGTCCCTTCAGGAGCTGTCTCCACGGGCTACGGTGCAGCGTCCTGAGGGCCCACTGCGTCCCCACGAGATGGGACAGTAGCTGAGGAGGGGCGGAGAGAGGCCGGCACTCGGGACCTGAGGGGCCCCACGTACCAACACGGCCACGGGAACTCTGACCCACCTTCTCTCACCTCTGCCTTCCCTTCGGAGGCAAGAGGTGGGCGTAACCACCCCCCTGGCGTGGATGGAGAAACCAAGACCCGAGGCAGCCCAAAGGGACTTGGCCGAGGTCCCATAGCCGGTCGGAGGCCGGGCTGAGCCTTGACTCAGGCCACCGGATGCCACAGGTGGGAACCGAGGCGTCAGAGACAACCGTCAAAGTTCCACAAGGGCCCAGCTGACTAGGCGATCAGCGGCCATCAGCTGCTCAGCCCAGGGAATCCAGACTTGCTCAGAAAGGCTCTTGTGTGACTAGCTACATTCTCCCAAACACGGTGGTCCGGAGCTCCCCGCCTGCCCCTCCCGCACCTCTGGTGAAACACAGGGCGGCGTAGCTCCCCAGTGAGTGGGGGGCCCATGTCTGTATCCTCGCCCACCACCCCTTGCTGCCCAGCTCTGCCATTTACCAGCCTCGTGAAGCCACGTGACCGTCCCGAGCCTCGGCTGTGCCAGCTGATAAATGGGCTCGCGGAGAACTTCCTTCAGCAGCCTCCAACAGACTGTTCTACAGAGAGGGCCTCAGAACAGTACTTCCTACGTGGTACTTGCGAAGCGCGATGATTTCTCTTAAGCCCTTATGCTCCCACCACCATCCGACAGGTCCAAGGAGGCGGCAGAGGGAGTAAGGAAGAGCTGGTGATTCTACACCCTTCCAGATCTTTCCCTGGGGCTAAGATGATAAGGCAATGAGATTAAAAAAGAGGTGTCTCCAAGGGCCCTCTTTAACGAATTGTCAAAACTGGTTTCTGCAATCTGGAGGATGTTGCCCACACCTGGGTACTCAGAACCAAATTAGATTTGCCTCTGGTTTTTATTGAAAGAAAGAAAAGAGAAAGAAAAAGAAAAGAAAGGAAAAGGAAAAGGAAAAGGAAAAGGAAAAGGGAAGGGAAAGAAAAAAGTAAAAAGGCAGAGAGAGCCCTGCCCTCGAGAAGGGCCTCAAGCTTGGTTTCATGCTGATGTCACGGTCTTCGAATTCCTAGTCATGTGATCTTTAAATCTGTATTTTGCACGTGAGGCCTTATCAGGCATAGAATTCCACTAGGCCCACAAGGCACGTTCAGTTCAGTGAGATTCAGAGTCAGTGCAAGGGAAGCGTGTCACATTTACCACTAAGCACTGGCCCCGTCACTTGCCATCATGGGGACTCGGTCTGCTCACATCTGAGCCTCTGCCGCCTCATCTGTCAGAGGCAGGACAAGAGGCGGGAAATAACCGTCCCCAGCAGGCCACACGTAAAAGAACCTTGTGTGTAAGGAGGGCCACCAATGAAGAGTAAATTTTAGCAATCGCATTGAAATCTACTAATAGTTGACATCATTAAATCGCACACAGTGTCTTCATATTGGAGAATATACAGATTCAGTACGTCTCCAGAGAAAGGGCAAAATCTCAGAAATGACCTCTGTATAGCTGTCTTGTTTTTTTTTCTTTGGAAAGCGCGCACGCACACGAGCCTGGGAGAGGGACAGAGAGGGAGAGAGAGAATCTTAAAGGAGGCTCCGTGCTCAGCGAGGAGCCCGACTCGGGACTCGATGCCATGACTCTGGGATCATGACCTGAGCCTAAATCAAGAGTCGGATGCTCAACCAACCGGCTGAGCCACCCGGGTGCCCCTGGATAGTTTCTTGACCTCAGGAATGGACACGGGACACAGGACACGGGGCCAACGAGCTACTAGGTAAATGTGAAAGCTGACGATTTTGTTCAAGAATGTCAAATTGCGTCTCTGGGTCCCAACAGTGTATGGCAGGACTGTGAAAGCCAGAGATAATCACTGTGAAGCCAGAGAGATGCCGAGAGCATGAACGTTTTATGAAGCCATTTTATTCAAGCTCTTCTCCATCTTCAACACCGCCTGTTCGGCCAGCCCTCCTCGTGTCACCTACCAGTTTGCCAGAGCCCGTTATCTTGTGAGCGGACACCCAACATTTCCAACACTCCACAGAGGCCGTCGAGACACGCACTGGTGGACAAGTTCCCGCTCACAGGACCCGTGACTTTACACGGGGCAGGCAGGCAGGCACGGTTTCTCCTACATTCTATGCGAATAATTTCTACAGCAGTGGCATGACGTATTGCTAAAAACAAATCTTTTTTTTTTTTTTTTTTTTTTTTTAAAGATCACCAGATCAGTGAGTGCCATCATCCGCACTGACCCCGCAAGCCGTGTGATAAAACCCTTCCCCCGTTTGGGGGATTCAGATGGCGTCGCGACGTCGGCAACATGCGGGTGCTCATTAAAACGCGTTCCTTCTAGGTTCTCCATCAGCCAACGACTTGAGGTCACTTAATCATGTACTCGAGTGGGATCAGAATGGGCTCAGGTGACTTCAAAGGGGGCACCAAATGATGGGTGTTGATACAGAGAGGAAGGTACCAAGTACTAGGCCCCCCACGCCACGGAGGTGGCAATGTCACCCAGCGCCCTGAGAGGGCGACCCCTTTACCTCCGTTTTACCACCTGGGCATTTAACACGACGTCACGAGAGTCCACCTAGAAGTTCTTCACAGAAGCCACAATGAGAAGAATTTTGTTCAGTGCTTCCCTGATTTTCTGGTCCAGCTTAAAATAAATGTCACGCACGCACCGAATCCTAAAGCAGGACGAAAATCTTAAAACCGGCTAGCTCTTTTCTCCTTTTCTAGTCTGTAATTGGGAAAGACAGGACTCAAGATTCAGGTCTCTTGACTCACAGCCAAACAGGCTCTTGTTTTTGCCTGATGCACAGCTATCAAAGCAAACACTCTGTTAGAATAAGGCCTAACTGCCCGATCTGCAATGCACGCCCTAGACAGAGATAATTCTTCCTGAAATATACATCTTTGCACAAAGACAGTCATGTATTTTACAAAATACCTTTTAAAAGCAAAATCGTATTGGGCCAAGACAGTGTAACAGAAACGACAACATAAATCTCTGGAAATCGATGCTTGTTAACATCAATTTATCTTTTTAATGAAAAGCCACTGATAAACCATGCCATTGGATTAAGCGAGCTAATGCACGCCATGGGCTTTGCACAAGAGCCGGGACACTCGATAAAAAGTAGCTGTTATGATTAATAGGCAAGACCAGAGAGGGGTTTAAAACGCCCCCCCCCCCCCCCCCCCCCCCCCCCCCCCCCCCGCCAAGAAGGCAATAAAGCTCCAGGATGGAGCTTGTCAACCAGCCGCGGCCACAGGATAATGGATGGATAATGGTCACCTGCTCTACCCGCTCTCAGGAGAGAACCTGGGATTGTGGGAAATTCCCGGCTCCCAAACTGAGATCTCACCCATTCCTGCCCACTGGGGAAAGCAGATCAAAGGGCAAGGCAGTGTATGATAAGAAGAGATGCATCCATTCATCAAAATAAAAAGGAAATTACTCACGCCTCCGTGCTTTGTTATTGGCGACAAACTGGAACTTTGCACCAGGAATCCTAGCGCGTGAGGGTGATGTGTTCCACAGCTGAGAACGGCTGCTTTGGGGGTACGCGAAATGCCTCTAAGCACTTAAAATGATAAAGTGTTAAAAGAATCCAAAGAAGAAAGGCTCCCTAATTTTTGCAATAACAGAGAAAAACCAGCAAATTCTTGATTTAGGCCAATTCTTCAAATCCTAAAACGAAACGGGAGTTTGTGGCCTTTTTGTTTTTTGAAGCACCTGTTTCTGAGGGTTGGCAGAGAAAGGACCAGTTGAACACAGCACTCTGATCCTCATATGGATCTAGAAAATTTAAACGTTTTTATGTCTAATTGGCCACCCTGATCATTAGCTTGTTTAAAATGTCAAAAATCCTACTGGAGGGATTTGCTGTGTAACCTTTCCTGGGGCTCACAGAACAGTTTCATGGGTGAAAGGGACAGGCAATTTGTCACATTCCCACCCAACAGCTGATCAGTCAGATTAGTTATGTGGGATATTGACTCCTTTTTTAAAAGTTACTGGATTATTTTCCACTAATGGCTGGTAATTTCTTTTGCCAATATTCACAAGAAATAAGAGACACATTTCAAAGCTATACCTGTCGTAATACATTCAGCAGGGTCAAGACAGAAATTAGTCCGCTGTGTAAACTCTTGCCACAAAAAATGAGTATTTTTATTATTGTGAATCAAAAGCAGTCGAATCTTCGAATCGAAAGCTCTGCCTGAAATCTTAGCGTTTGGACTCCTCAGCCAGAACATCTGCATTTCCTTCGCCGCGTCCTCAGAGAAAATCCAGATACCTCATTAACTCTCCATTAAAGTCATGCTAGGGCTTGCAGTCGGACGCATGCAGAAGGTGACCAAAGCCAATTCCTTCTTTTCTAAATACTCGTAATTCACTACCGGCAACACCGAAAACCAGCGCTAAACCTTTTAACTCTTCACAGCTCATTTGTTCACTTGACACACATCGATCAGGCTCCAGCCCCGGAACAAGGGTCGGGCCGGGCACAGCGAAGCCACGAGGGCGGAGGTGGTCCGCGTGCAAGCAGCCGCGGGGATCTGGGGAAGGACACACTCACTCACTCGTGATTAGCGAATATCGACCTACCCACTGGTGTCGGGGCACCGTCATGGCGGCTGCCATCACACGGTATCTCCCTCACCGGAATGGACGGTCCACGACAGGTTCCACGTCCGATTTGTCCCCAGCGCACGTGTAGCATCCGGCCCAGGGCAACTGCTAGGAGTGTTGCTGACCGGACAGCAGGAGGGACCTGGGGCTCAGCACCCCCTGAAACACACACGACCCCGACGGGAGGACTGGGAGGGGGTCGGATGGGTATGGGGTACGGATGGAGAAAGTTGAACTCATAGGCAAATGGCAGATCAAGGCTGGGCAGGGGGGGAGGGCGCGAGTGGAAAGGAAGTCTTCGTGGCGGAAACACCACCTGGACAGGTACCTGACGGACATGGAACGGCAGTTCGCACCCGATGTCTTAAGGAATTTCAGTGTCTTCATGAGTCCCAGACCCTTAGGAGTTTACCATTTGCCCAAGTCCACCTGGGAAGCGAGTCCTTGATTCCTCTAAGTCTCCAATCCTCACCTGTAGAGCCCGATAATATTCAGTCCACACACCCTCAAGTGACCGAAAAGATGAAATGAGAAGATAGCAACACGGTGAGAACAGTGCCCGGCTACTACATCATGTGTTAATGCTACGTGAGTGTCGACAAAAGCTAGTCGTCCACACATGCGTTTCTCAAAGCCATTATAACGCACAAGGCTTTCTCCAAGTTGGCACCATTATCAGTGGCGGCCGGAACCATCAAGAACCCTACGAGGGTTTTGCGCATCACCGGCTTTCAGAACAGGGGCAAGACGTCCCACTCGCTCGCTGGGGTTTGCTTAACTCCCAGTTGCATTCAGCTTTTACATTTTTTATGGTGAAACGTGTAAGGAGATGATCGCTGCTAGACGTTAAAAATGCTCAACAAGATTACGTATTCACTTCCAGCTTGGGGAGCTAGGGACAGAGTGGCAGCGGACAAGCACGCCGAAGTGAATTCAAACACATGCGAGATGCCAGTCAGAGTAAGGTGGCTCTTAAGTGCTGATCTCGGGCCACCTGTTGAGGTTACACCAACGAACGAACAAAACACGTGGTGGACCACTGCTTTGTGATCCGGGTTTCCACGAGACGAGTCTTGGGCTCGCCACGCTTACCAGTTGGCACTTTACGTCACTAAAAGTGGCGGGTCCCCTTCTTCACCGTGACATCCTTGGCCTGATGTTAATCAGAAAACTAGATTAATGGTAGCCGCCTGCACGCTGTGACTTTAAAGCCGAAATCACACTTACCACACCAATGGACAAGACCCAGACCTTAATAAGGAGGAAACAAATCCACACAGTCTGTCATTTAAAACCTGTGTGTGTCCAGCATGTGAGCTACTTTGTAGAGGCAGATGAATGAGCTCTAACTCGAGTTTCTATCCAGTCAAGTTCTGTGGGTGTAAAAGGACGTCTCATGTTTACAGGGCAAAGATTTACCAAGTTTTATTTTTTCGGAATTTGTAATCAAGACGAACCAAGATGCAATGTCTAATTTTTTCTTAAAAGCACATGAGAGACCACTACGATAAAGACCTATTATTGTTTCCCACCTAAAACCTACCGCCATCAGTCTCTACTAAGCACTCCACACAAACCTAGACTTCAATTAACATTCATTTTCTAGCTTCAAACGGTGGTATAAAATTCACTTTTGTGGGCTATATAGACTACACTCCAAGTACACCTGACAAATTTACAAATTGACTCCAGTGAGTCATGGGGAATTTCAATTTGGAAGCACTTTTCCTGGTCTTAATGGCTCTTTGGCAATGCACACGTTATTCTTCAGTTATAAAATTTGCGCATTTAAAAAACTAACCGAGCTCAAACGTGCCCACAGGAATTAAATCAATGCGCTTCCCTGCATAAAAACCAGCCAGCCAGAGCAGGAAGGAAAACATATTTCTCCTATTGTTGAGCGTGGGAGTCCACATCCAACACTGTCATCTCACTGTACGGAAATCCTGGCTCGATTTGCCACACAGAAAGTAAAAGTTAAACACGTAAAACTCCAGCGATGCATCCAAGGAGAGCGCCAAAGGCATAAGCTGAAGACTTGACTGCTGCTATTAAACCCTGATAAGGCTGGCGTGGAAAGCACAAGAATCTAGATCACCGTTTAGTCATGGCCTTGGCTCAATAAAGTTTTTGCCATTTCAGATCACGGATTTCTTCTTTTCTCGCCTGTGCCTTGTCTAGGAGGTGGCGGGCGCGGGTGCCTTGCATAACAACCCCACCCCTCTGCACTGAATAAGGAGCACGCGGCCTTCCTGCAAGGGGGCGGCCTGAGTGCCCTATACAAGGGGGCTGTCTAGCAACGACAGGAGGCAGCGCCTGGGGGAGGAGAGAGCAAAGCCATGAGAACCCACTCAACTCTGGGCAGCCCACGGCCCCGGGGTGGAGGTGGGCGTCCGGTGGGGGGGTGGTGGCGAGGGGGGAACAGAGCTGCTGTCCTATTCATCTCCTTTGTCCCCTGATCATCATTCATATCGCAGCGATGACAGGCCCAGAGAAGACTCTGGAGGGGAAACGGGCCTCAAATTAGCATATTTCTCCCCTGCACACAATGGAGGCTTTTAAGCTTCTGTTTTTTAAAGCCAGGGGAGAGAGGAGGAAGAGGGGGAGGAGGAAGGGGGGGAGGATAAAGCTGGGCCGCTCTTAGCAACAGTGTCTGCCTGCAATGATTTGCCTCCCTCGGAGCGGCTTGCGTGGTTTTCAATTTCCTTAAAGCAAGTCCCTCGAATGGCCTCAAAACTCAGTAGAAAATATTTATTGGGCCACGGTATAATAAACATCCTCCCTCTTGTCATTAAGTCGCAATTAGACTCTGATCTTAAAAATTAATGATAAAGCTTAAGCCCTCCCTCCAATCCTGCCATGGAGCACCGCCTCCCCCCGCCCCCCTTCCTCCTGGAGGGAAGGACGAAATGAAGAAATGCCATGACGCCCTTGCCAGGTTGATTTCTGCGTTTCTGACTGTCAGGGATCGAATGGGGGTGGGGGAGAGGCTGAGAGGCCGCGGGAATGCTCAGATGGCCCTGAGACTTGGCTGGGGGCTGACAGCGATGACCTCGGGGCACCTTGCCTCGCAGGCTGTCTTTCCTAAAGATGTCCCAGTCCCCTAAAGACGTCCCAGTCCCCTGCGTCTTCGCCGAGGGATGCCAGCAGAGGAGACAGCAACACCGGACAGGTCATAAAAAAACACACCAATCCAGAAAGCTCTAAGAGGCCGGCAAAGAAACGATTTGAGTTTCACGCCACCATGTATCAATTCTCCAAAAGATGGGGCTCTCGATCCGAGGGGGACAAATGAAGATTTCTCTGGCTCAGAATGAATTCTTGGAAAGGGCTCTGCCCCTTAATAAATAACTTCACCGGAGAGCATTAAAATGATGCCCTACTTCCCACCGGCACAGGTTCCTTCCCTCCTCATGGCTCAGGCCGATCTTCGAGGCCCCCAGGGAAGGAAGGTCAGGGAGGCTGGGAGAGTTAGAACTTGTCCCAAGACCAGGATGGAGCCAGGCGCCGGCCCGGGCTAAGCCTGGCTCTGGAAGGCGGCCCAAGCGCTCCTGCCTTCTCCCTTCTGGAAGGGAGAAGGAGGCGGCTGCAAACGATGGTGGGGCCATCTGCTCTGCCTCCCAACCATGTCCCCGCAGGGCTGGCGTGGCCTCCTGCCTCTCAGAGATGCCTAGACGTCGCCCCCTCCCCGGGGCCCGCGTCCCCGCACGGGACCCAAGTACACCTGCACCTGCGTGTGTGTGGCCCAGGCTCCAGTCACCGACCCTAGCTCAGCCTCCCTCTCTCCGCTGTCTCCAATGTACCCCCAAACCCTTGGCTCCCCCCTCCATCTCTCTTTCTCCTCTCCAGCACCCACCCTCCCCCTTTTCTCTGTTCACTGAGGTTTCTCCAACCTACTGTGCCCTCAGGGCACGCCTCTCCTGAGGATTAGGGCCCAATTTATAAACGGAGGTTCATCTAGCACTATGTTAACTAACTGGAAGGCAAAGAAAAGGTTTTTTAAAAAAAAGGAGAACAGTTTTAAAAAGAAAAAAGAAAAACACGGATATTCAAAATGAGAGCTTAAGTCTCTCCAACGTGATCTACAGATCCCGTGCAATCAAGTCAAAAGGCTGACAAGCCTTTTCGTAGCCGTCAACAAGCTCGTTCTAAAGTTCTTCAGAGGAACTAGAATAGCCAGAATTATTCTGAAAGAGAACAAAGTCAGAGGCCTCCCGTTATCCCATTTCGGGACTCACTGTAAAGCTACACCAATCAAGGCAGTGTGGTTTTGACAAAGGACAGACACACACATCAGTGGAACACAATAGAGAGCCCAGAAATAGACCCACGCAAATATAAACTCACTTTTGATGAAGGTAATCGCACGGAGAAAGGATATTCTTTTCCGTAAATGGTGCTGGGACATTTGGACGTCCATATGCAAAATAGGAAGTCAGACCCATATGCCGCACACAAAAATTAACTCAAAACGGATCACAGACCACAATGTTAACCTATAAAACTCCCGGAGGAAAATGCAGGGGGAAATCTTCATGATCTTGGGTTCGGAGATGGGTGTTTATTTTTCTTTCTTTCTTTTTTAAAGATTTATTTGGGGAAGCCCGCACAAGTGGGGGAGGGGCAGAGAGAGAGGGAGACAGAGGATCCGAAGCGGGCTCTGAGCTGTCAGCACACAGCCTGACGTGGGGCTCCAACTCAAGAACTTGAGATCGTGGCCTGAGCCGGAGTCGGACGCTCAACTGACTGAGCCACCCAGGCGCCCCGGTGACGGGTGTTGAGACGCGACACTGGAAGCAAGATCCATGAACAAACACGCGGCCAAGGTAAAGATCGTGAAAATGACAGCTTAGCAGAGCGTATAACAGGTGGCTTACAAGTCCTCAACGACATCTGCTTCACCTAGCTGATGGGTTTATGTGACATGGCTCATTCTGGACGATGCCACAGCAGGGTCGGGGTGCTGCCCTCCGGGACAAACGCCTGGCCGAGCGCATCACAGCGCCCCCCCCACCCCCAGCCACACGGGCCGGCCCTCGCTCTGAAGCCACGCGTGCCCTCTTGCTCCCCTGTTCTGCTGGTGGTTTCGGTGTGACCTCTCTGGCTGCCGGAGGGCTCGGGGAGGGCCGGCTCTGGGTCTGAGGCTTCCTAGTGTCCCCTGTGGGCCTTCTGTGACGGCGCAGGAGGCTCAGGTGAGGGTCCAGTCTCTCTCAGGAAGTCGCCCTTCCTAAAAGGGCGAGATGGCCCCCCCATCTTATACACACACACGAAAGGAAGGATGAAGGTTTCGATGGTGACACGGAAGACGAACTGGGCTCGGAGGATTCTGACTTCCGAAGGATGTGAATACAAGATTTAAGTACGTGGAGATATATATGCCTGTGTACATGCGTATATGCGTGTCTAACACATATATGCATATTGGCACATAGAAACACAGGCGCACGCGCAGACGCACACAGCACACACATTCACGCGTGTACCTGTGCGCGCACGTTCGTACCCATATATACACATACTGCCTGTTCAGCAGCTCACATCCTTCTAAACTCAAAATGTGCTGAGCTGACTTCATCTTCTCCACACCCATCTGATGCCTCCTTCCTTCCCAAAGCTCTCCCTTCCTGTCAAAAGCATCGCCATCATCCCGACGCCTTAACGGTCTCGAGGCATTCAGAATCCCAGCTCCTGCGACTAGCAGCTAAGTCACTCGAGGAAGTCGGTTAACTTCTGCCTCTCTGGCCATCCGCGTCCGCATCTGTCAAACAATACCAATAAATTGCCCCATCAACATATTGCTTGGAGAGGTCATTCCAATTCTACGAAGTCTCTCTACAGACCAAACACCCAAACACACTCTCTAAAAGGTACAGTAGTTGGCTAAGACTTGTGCACCTTGGATTACTTACCAGGAGTGTGTGTGTGTGTGTGTGTGTGTGTGTGTGTGTGTGTGTTTCAGCAGTTTAAATCCATCCTTGCCCCTTCATCCACCCTCTCCAGGACTCGGGCTTGGCTTTCTAGCTGGTTATCGACCTCCACGATTTCCCGGATCTCCAATCCCAAACCAAGCCTTATCTGTCCAAACTTCGCACTCTCACGGAGTTGTTCCCACAAGCTAGAGGGGGAACCCCTGCCCGCCAGGTCAAGTCGGCCCTCTCAGACCCACACGGGTCACCCTGCCCCAAACCAAGTCATCCGATGCTCACCTGCAGGGCTCCCCACGGTCACCTACCCGGGGCCTCTTGCCTCCGTTTCTTGGACCAGTTTCCTTCTCCCTCTTTCCTCTCCCCTTTCCCTTGTCCTAATTCTATTCATTTTCGTGGCATAACTCAAGGGCTACAGCTCGTGGGAACCCCTGCCAATGACTGGATTCTCACTCCATCTCACGTCTATGCCCCGTCAATTTACCGCATTATGATGTTCTTTTCCTCCAAAGCACCCTTGTGTTGAAGTCTGACATTCCCCAAGAGACTTTGACCTCTGACGGGCCAGAGACCATACAATGGTGCCATGCCACAACACCTAGCTTGGGTTGAGAAAAATGTGCTCACATTCAATGAGAACTCATTGATTTTCAAGTAACGATTACTAGAATATTTGCAACGCTTCTGTCCTGCGGCTTCTAAAGTATTATTTTGCTATCTTAAAAAAATTAAAAATGGACCGCACAGCACCACCGCTTTTTAAGAAACTTGTAAGTAAACAGCACAGGATTACCAGAGAGGGACAATCTGGCAGAGTATATCATAAAGCGCAAACTTACATATCGAATATACTGTGTCGGGAGGGCTCAGTATGCAGGAACACTAAGTGGTTTTAATTTTCCGCCTACAGTTTGTGAAGCCCAGGGGCCCCAAATGACCTCAATGTTGAACAGGAGGCACATCCATCTGCCAGCAGTAATTATTTTATTGACCTGATTAAAGAACAACTATTTCCATGGTCAGAAAGATCTATCCAAACACATCAGCCTTAGGCACACAATGGCAGTAATTAGAAATGCATATTTCCCTAATTAAAATAGGAGTCCATGGGCAGAACATAAAATAATGTATTAATATTTACTCAGCATATTTCTTTCACTGGTTAGGATGTATGACTAAGCCAAAGCCCATTTTTAAAAAGCGTTGAGAGATTACTGACACACCATATAATTCAACCCATTTCAAGTACACAGTTCAAGAGTTTTTAGTTTATTTCTTCCCTTCCACTTGTCCAGCTTCTATGACTGCCACTGTCACCATTATCTACTTTTGAACATTTTGGTTGCCCCTGAAAGAAACTCTGATCCTATTAGCAGGCAATCCCCAGGCGCCCCTACCCTACCCCGTGGCCCAACTCTGGTTCTAAGCAACTCCTTTCTCTATGAACTTGCTTGTTCTGGACACAGGATATGTGGTCCTTTGTAACTGGCTTCTTTCACTTAGCACAATGTTTCCAACGGCCATCCCTGAAAACTTGTTGTAGCAAATATCAGAATTTCCTTTTTTTTTTTTTGACACGAATAGACACTTCTCCAAAAGACATCCAGATGGCCGACACATGAAAAAATGCTCCACATCACTCATCATCAGGGAAATACAAATCAAAACCACACTGAGATACCATCTTAGACCTGTCAGAATGGCTAACATTCACAACTCAGGCAACAACAGATGTTGGCGAGGATGCGGAGAGAGAGGATCTCTTGTGCACTGCTGGTGGGAATGCAAACCGGCGCAGCCACTCTGGAAAACAGTACGGAGGTTCCTCAAAAAGCTAACAATAGAACGACCCTACGACCCAGCAATGGCACTACTAGGCATTTATCCAAGGGACACAGGTGTGCTGTTTCGAAGGGGCACATGCACCCCCATGTTTCTAGCAGCACTATCAGCAATAGCCAAAGTAGGGAAAGAGCCCAAATGTCCATCGATAGATGAATGGATAAAGAACATGTGGTATATATATATATACAACGGAGTATTACTCGGCAATCAAAAAGAATGAAATCTTGCCATTTGCAACTACGTGGATGGAACTGGAGGGGATTATGCTAAGCGAAATTAGAGAAGGACAAATATCATATGACTTCACTCATATGAGGAATTTAAGATACAAAACAGATGAACATAAGGGAAGGGAAGCAAAAATAATATAAAAACAGCGAGGGGGACAAAACAGAAGAGACTCATAAATATGGAGAACAAACTGAGGGTTACTGGAGGGGTTGTGGGAAGGGGGATGGGCTAAATGGGGAAGGGGCACTAAGGAATTTACTCCTGAAATCACTGTTGCACTATATGCTCCCTAACTTGGATGTAAATTAAAAAATAAATTATAGGGGTGCCTGGGTGGCTCAGCCGGTTAGACGTCCGACTTCGGCTCAGGTCATGAGCTCACAGTTTGTGGGTTCGGGCCCCGCGTTGGGCTCTGTGCTGACAGCTCGGAACCTGGGGCCTGCTTTGGATTCTGAGTCTCCCTCTCTCTCTGCCCCTTCCCCGCTCATGCTCTGTCTCTCCCTGCCTCTCAAAAATAAATAAAAATGTCAAAAAAAATTTTTTAATAAAAAAAAAAAATTATAAAAAATTAAATAAATAAAATAAAACCACGATGTGGATCTCTAAAAAATAAATAAATAAATAAAAGAATCTCCTTTTTTTTTTTTAATTGATAAAATCCTATGGGACCACGTTTTGTTTATCCACTCTTCAGCTTGTGGGCATTTGGGTTGTTTCTGCTTTTTGGCTATTCTAAGTAACACTGCTATGAACATTCACCCACAAATTTTTGTACGGACAGAAGTTTTCGTTTCTCTTGGGGCACACACATGAGAAGAGCATGGCTGGGTCACATGGTAACTCTGTATTTTACCATGTGAGGAACTGCAGGACTGTTTTTCCAAAGCAGCCGTACAATTTCACACATTTTCACGTGCATTGTGCAAGGGCTTCGTGTTTTCTAGATTCCAACGCTTGCTACTGCATCTTTCTGATTCCAGCCATCCTAGTGCTGTCAAGTGGTATCTCCTTGTGGCTTGGATTTGCGTTTCTCTCAAGACCAAGGATGTCGAACACCCTTTCATGTGCTTCCTATTTGCATTAGCTTTTTATTCCCGAGTTTAAGGCTTCTAAAAGGTGTGTATGTAATATTCGAGATCCAAGTCTCTCAGAGGATTGTCAAGTATTTTTTTTCCCAGTCTGCTGGGTGTTTTTTCAGTTTCTTGATGGTGCCCTTTGAGTACAAGATGTTTTCATTTTGATAAAGCCCAATTTATCTCTTTTTTTTCTTTTGTTGCTTGTACGTTCATGACGATTCATCTCCTTGTTTCCTCCCAACAGTTTTAGTTTTAGCTTCTACATTTAGATCTGTGATCCCTTTTAAGTTATTTGTTGTGAATGGCGTGAGGTAGGGTTCATTTTTTTTTTTTTTTTTTTTTTTTTTTTGCACGTGGACATCTAGCTGTCCCAGTATCATTTGTTGAAAAGAGTATGCTTACCCCCATTTAATTGTCTTGGTGACTATCGGTCCCTTAGGGCCGCTGTAACAAACTACCATAGACCCGGGGGCTGAAACAACACACATTTCATTTTTCACGGTTGTGGAGAATGAGGAGTCCAACATCAAGACATGAGCAGATTCCCTCTCTGGCGAGTTCCACTTCCTGGTGCATAGACAGCCCTTCTCCCTGCATACTCCATATGGCAGAAGGGGTAAGGGAGATCTCTGGGGCCTCTTTTACAAGGGAACTAATCCCATTCATAAAGGCTCTACCCTTATGACCTAATCCCCTTCCAAAGCCCCACCTCCAAATACCATCACACCGGGAATTAGGTTTCAACATATGACGGCTGGGGGTGGGGGCGCACGAACATTTATTCTATAGAAGTACCCTGGTTAAAAATCAACTGACCACAACTGTAAGGGTGATTTCTGGACTTCCATTTCTATTCTATTGATCTATATATCTATTTTTATGCCGGTACCAAAATGCCTCGGTTACTGTAAGCTTTGTAGCTTGGGGGTTATTAGGCTATTTGGAGGTTCCCAAATTCCATGCTGGTAGAATCCTATTTTAACTCAAACGTTGGCTGCACCAGAAGTGACCGGAAAAACCTAATTGCACATTTGAATGCTCGTTAGATGGCAAAAACTTCTAGTGCCTCATCTTCTGACAGAAGGTATTTTTAAATTTTTTTTCCTACATTTATTTTTGAGAAACAGAGAGAGACAGCATGAGCAGGAGAGGGGCAGAGAGAGATGGAGACACAGAATCAGAATCAGAAGCAGGCTCCAGGCTCCGAGCTGTCAGCACAGAGCCCGACGTGGGGCTCGAACCCACGAACCGTGAGATCGTGACCTGAGCTGAAGTCAGACGCTTAATCGACTGAGCCACCCAGGCGCCCCTAGAAGGTGTTTTAATCACATACGTATCCTATGAAAGTCAAGCATCCCACTTAATTTCATCGCCTCACTATATTCAGAATTATTTGACCACATGACATCCAAGTTATGGTTTCAGCTGGATACAGTAAGATGATTGCCAAGCCGTGGACAACGAAGACTCAGGGCCCAAGACACTGGAGAATGTTACTCTACAGGTCAACGTTGGGATCTAGAAGCATCTGCAAACTTAAGACAAAATATTCCCCCTCGGAACCTACCAACACATCTCCTAGTGTCAGAGCTGTGCGTGGCTCGGAGTTCGTGAGGTATTCTTTACTACTGACTGTACTCAGACCACAAGTAAGGAAACAAAAGAGACAACTCATCGTCTTTAACAGGAGTAAGACCAAGAAAGCCAAGAGAGGTCTTGCCTCACTTACTTGGGTATCTTCTAACATTTGCCAGAATGTTTTTCTTTTCTACAGTGGAAATTGAAGCACCTGAAAGGCTGCCAGCAAGGAGTGTTGATTTAGGACAGACTGCCATTTTCCATCTCCCACAGTTTGTGTCCACTTGTAGGAAATGGCCTTCTAGCCAACCTATTCCAACCAACATCTCAAAAACAAAAGGTTTCTTATTACACAGACGATAGACTGTATTTTTCCACGCAGGAGTAAGATAAGAGAGACAATTCTCTCTCCTCTATGTAGTTTTGTGTTTATGTTCAACTAAAAATTCCTTAGCTTTCAGCGTACCACTAGTCCTACACTTATAAGTCAGTTTTTAGGGTTCTGTTTAAATCTTTCACATTCTACCCATTCTACCACTTCTGAATGCTTTAGCTGCCCACAAGGACAGCCAGCAACGTTGGAAGGCAGGTCTTAAATTCTCAGCGCCACGTTCCGTAAGAGGTACGTGGCCACACAGAACCCAGTGCGACTCCAAATCCATGACCCTCATCATGTCATTCCCCCTCTCTGTGCAGGAAGTGGCATCCTTCTGACGGTTCTCCCCAAGCCAGGAAGGCGCACTGTGTCCAGACTGGTGGGTTCTTCGTCTTGGAGAGAACAAGTGGGGAGTCCTACTCCACAGGAAAGAAGGCCGAAACCTCTGCTCTCTCCCCCTCTCCCCTTTTCATTTCCCTCCATTCCTTTCCCCCTTTTTCATTTTCTGTCTGTCCCTTCCTTTGCCACTTGGCTGCCTCGCTGTAACATGCAAACCTCTGTTTTTTCCCCCCCGAGTGCTGTCCCTTTTCCACACTTGCATTTCCTCTCTGGAATTCCGAATTTCACCCATCTATCTACACACCTATCCAATCACCCCCAGAATTTCTAGACCCGTTTGTCTCGTTCTCATCTGCGTTCCTGGACACTATCATCAATGTAGCGGACAAGACCAGCAGATGGCTCGGATGGTCTGTCAACACGTCTATCTGTATTGAGTTTTAACGCCCAGCACTGGTCGTGTTTCCGTCTGTTAAATATATAAACAAAGTCCTAGAAGTCCCAAATCCCCCAGTCAGTAGTAACAGAAAGATGAGACCTCACGAGGCTACTGAAGCGAGGATACCATCTCGTGTGCCCGCGAAACATCCTTACATGCAAGTCGCTGCCAACGTTCTGCGCGTCCAACAGAAAAACTGGGCAGAAAAATCAACAAAGTGAGCTATAAGGCAGTTTTGGCCGAAGTCCAAACAATGTTTAATACGATTAAATATTCAGAGACCAAGTTTTAACATTTACCAGTAAGTTTCTCTCTCAGAGTCTATTTTATTTTATTATTTTTTTTTAATTTTTTTTAATGTTTATTTATTTTTGAGACAGAGAGACAGAGCATGAATGGGGGAGGGTCAGAGAGAGAGAGGGAGACACAGAATCTGAAACAGGCTCCAGGCTCTGAGCGGTCAGCACAGAGCCCGACGCGGGGCTCGAACTCACGGACTGTGAGATCATGACCTGAGCCGAAGTCGGACGCTTAACCGACTAAGCCACCCAGGCGCCCCTCTCAGAGTCTATTTTAAACACATAAGGATTCCTGTTCTTTATGAATTGCAGATGATTTCTAAACGCAACGCCTAAATATCCCATCTAAACTCTAATGCAATGCTAATCCCACGTATATTTTTGTACAGTTTAAATACACGAATTATGCCTCTATTTGGCCTCCTTTTTGCCACTCAGGCCCTCACAATATCCATTTCTGTATAGAAAATGGAAGGGTTTGCTAATCCATTAGTCACCCAGCTCTAAGTGGATTAATGCTGGTGCAGTAGAAAATGACTATAGATCACATCAAATGAGTAATTCCAATTTTGAACTTTATAATCAAGCCCAAAAGGCCCTCCAAATTATAGCTTTAACACCTGCTTAGTAGCAGGGTTCTTTTTTTAAGCAACTTTATGAATACTGCCATTTAAATATTAACGGGTTTTTAAAACTGTTATTTCTTTAATTTTATTTGTTTCAAGACAGAGAAGGTAAAGTGCAGGACAAACACGGACGTTTTCTTTCTCTAGTCTAAGCCTAGAACTACACGGATGTGCAATGGCCATGACGAAGACATTAGGGGAGCTAGCTACCAAAAAAATAAACGAAGACTTTCAAACACTTGACATGCTTACTCAGGCAACTGCCCTACATCGCCCATGTCCCTCGCCTGGCAAAACTAAACGTGAGAATGATATACGACTGCACACAAACTAGAACGGCCATAGTCAGAAAGACAGTCACAAGCATTGGTGAGGATAAGGAGACATCAGACCCCTTGTTCACGGCCTGCCGGCAAGAGTGGAAAATGGTGCAGCCACTCTGGGAAACGATATGGAAGTGCTTCCAAGAGTTCAACAGAGTTATTAACGCATGGCAACGCCACTCTTAGGCATATAGCCAAAGAAAATAAAAACAAATGTCCACGCAATAACTTCTACATGAAAGTTCACAGCAGCACTGATCATAATAGCCAAAAAGTACAAACCACCCAAGTGTCCATCAACTGGTAAACAGATAAACAAAATGCGGTTGGTCCACACAGTGGAATACTGTTTGGCAATAAAAACAAAGTACTGCTACATGCTTTGACATGTATGAGCAGGTTGTTCAGTGAAAAAAAAAAAAAGCCAGACGTAAAAGAATACGTAGAAGTCCGTTTATAGAAAAACATTCAGAAAAGGCAAACAGTGGATAGAAAGTGGATTCATGGTTCCCCAGGGAACCTGGGACTGGGCATGGGAACAGGGACTAACTGTAAATACACTCAAGGCATCTTACTGGGTGATAGAAATGTTCCAAAATGGGATTGTGGTGGTGACTATACAATTTGGCAAATTTACTAAAAGCCATTTAATTGACGTTAAAACCGGTCAACTCTCCGGAACCTAAGTTCCGTAACACAATTGTTAAAAAAAAAAAAAAAAAAAAAAAAAAAAATGTCGGGGAAATAGTCAGGAAGCAGGTATGGTAATTTGGGTCAGAGATGATGATGGCCCGGGCCAGGGAGGAATGAAATGAGAGAAAGGTGAACTCATTCACAAGGAGCTGAGAAGATGTAACCGTCGGGATCTCCACAAAGCCCTTCCTTACCCGCTTTCGTATCGAACTCAAGGGGCACCAAGGCTAGGTCCCGTTCATTTCGACCTGATCACACGCTACCTTCCATTGTCAGTTGATTGCTTCGTGCACACGGTCATTGCCTGGAGGCCGGATGTGTCCGTGGTTGCACCATACTCACGAACACACCGATGGTGAAACAAGGGAACATCATCAGCCCCAGGCTGAATATCATTGATTATCCTGGATTATATCAACAGTCATCATAACGTGAAGACAGTAAAACTAGCAATTACCTTCACATAGGAGTTGCTGGGAGATGTCACTTCAAGAATGGAGTAAAAATCAATTTGTTAGAAAATAACCACCATAACTGAGAGCAAAAAAGGGAAAAGAAAGCACAATCATGGAGTTGGCCGAGGGCAACATTTGTGTTTTGGTGGGAAAATTAAAAATATACGAACACTTTGAAGAACAGGCTTATCTTCCTAATTCAGAGTCTTGTCCATTTCTTAATTCAAGTCTTAAGCCCACGCAGAGCAAGAGAGAGAACAGGGCCCAGCAGCTAAGAGTCTGGATCGTGGTTGAACCACTCACGTGAGCTTGGACAGTAAACGTGTGTAAGCCCTGTAACAGCCAGCTTCCTTGAAAAAAAAAATGAGAACACTAAACACCTTTCGCAAAGCCCATGGGACACATCGATGAAATGACGTGCAACCCTCAGGACACGCATCGGATCAAAGTATGACTTTTTATCACGGGGGTGACGGACTTTCCGTCCTGGAACCACGGCCCAGGTGTCCAGAACCTCGTGGAGAAGGCCCTGGCGCTTGGGTCAGTGCTGCTGTGACTGACTCGAAGGCTCGACTGGCCGTATTTTGGCACTCTGCCAACGCTGAGCTGGTTCTTCCAACCCCCGCTGAGATCCCTACAGCTACTCACAGCTTGAAAGAAGTAGTCAACCTCCCCCGATCATGCTCTGTCTCTCTCTGTCTCAAAAATAAATAAACGTTTAAAAAAAAAAAAAAAAAAAAAAAAAGAAAGAAGTAGTCAAGAGTGCCCGGATTCTGAGCCTGAGCTGGGTTCTAATTCCAGCTCTGCCAGCTTACTAGCTGGATGGCCTTGGGCAATAGCTTACGTCCTCTAATCCTCAATTTCCTCACCCGCGAACTGAGGACGATAACAACCCCTTAAGGCTGATGGGAGAGCCCCTCATACGCTAACTGTTCTGTCTTAGAGGCACACTTTTTTTCAGGAAAAAGATCGCTTGTTACTTGGCTTCTTTACATTTCTCTTGCCGGGTGTCCCCAACAGACCAACGCCTCTTTGGAGAGAACTCCTCTCCACCTTCCTCCTTAACCCTAAGCAATCGCATATCCAACACGGCGTATACCGAATTCCACGGAGAATTGTTCAACGTTTACCAAAAATGGCCTCTTTGAAACGACTGCCGTTGGCCTTGCCTATTACAAACGAAGGGCCAAATCAAAGAAAAATACATCCCGGTGTCCTCAGGTCAACATCTTCCATCAAGAGATGGAAACCACTTTTTTAAAGTTATCGTACACCAAACGTGTGAGATGTTCAACAAGAATAAGAGAATTCCCTTTATACAGCTTATGTATTTTTGGTCTATAGCAAGAATATCTGGTTTTCGTTAAAAGATAACAGAGTACGTGGAAAATTCCTCTGTGTGTTGTATTAATAAAATACAGAAGGGAGCTTTCTAAATATTTCTCATGTGGGCCGACAGGTAACAAATGACGGTTCCTAAGGAACCCGTCTTTGTTTGAGTTCCTCTAGGACCTGAGCCTGAAACAGAGCTTGGATGCAAGTCGTTCATTTGGGAGTTGATCCCAGGAAACGTGGGTAAGGGAAGTGCGAGAAGGGAAGAGGAGGCAGGCAATAAAGGTAGGTTAACAAGTAAGTTGTCGCTGTGGGTGACCGGGTCTTAGGCCTACCACAAGACTCTGAGAGACAGTAGGGAGGAAGTGTTTCAGAGCTATCCCACCATGCGGCAGGGGAGCTGAGGTATTTACATACCAGCTCCCATCAATCACTGCTTGGGGGCCGCTCCCGGAGGGTGTTAATTCTCTTGACACTTCTGCCCTGCCAACAGATGAGCAAGGCAGAATCTGGTGGCCAAAACCCTCGAGCAAAGAAAAGCAGGGGCTGGCACTTGGAAGTTGGACCAGAGTTCGCTGAAGTGGTAAGGGGAGGGGGTACGAACAGGACCCACAGCATCCGCCACAGATAGGTTACTTAGGCTATTAAAAGGAAATCGCTCGAAAACACACATCAAGATAAAGGCTAGGGACGCCTGGGTCAGTCGGTTAAGCGTCCGACTCTTGATTTCGGCTCAGGTCATAATCTCATGGTTCGTGGGATCGAACCCTGCATCGGGCTCTGTATGGACAGCATGGGGCCTGCTTGGGATTCTCTCCCATCTCTCTCCCCCACCTCCCCTGCTTGCACGCACACGTTCTCTCTCTCTCTCTCTCTCTCTCTCTCTCAAAATAAATACACATTTAAAAAAGATAGGGGCTAGAACCTTCAGAAATGCCAATCCCTGCTCAGAAGTGAGCTATACTATGAAAAATGAATCGGACGTGAATCCACAGAGCAGTGATTGGATTTATCTTGTCGTGTAATGCTTTTCTTATACATATTTTCTTATCTGCTTTTTATCAAGTATATCATGATATGAGCCATAACTAAACAACATTGTGGGTGCAGGGTCATCAAACTGGTTTTGTAGAAGGCCAGAGAGTAAATATTCTAGGCTTCTGTCGGCCATGTGGTCTCTGTGCCACCTGCTCAGCTCCGCTATGGCAGCACAAAAGCAGCCAGAGACAATATGGAAGAGAATGGGTGTGGCTGTGTGTCAAAATGTTTTCATTTACAAAAACAGGGGGCTGATTTTTTTGCAAGCAAAGGGAAAAGGGAGCTCCAAGATTATAAAATTGCTCTTATTTTCACTTATAATAGCATGCCTTTGATATACCTCGTCTGATCCTGCCTCTTCTCAGCCCTTCTGATTTTTCCCTGATCTTTAAAAATTTAATAGCTAATGCCAGGACACAATTGGAAAATCAAAACAACGGAAGGACCCATGCTTTGAAAATTCCCACTTCCCTGGCTTCTATCGGTCTTACTTGCCCCCCGCGAGGTCACCACTTCTAAGGGTTAGAGCGGAAGTACACTTTATGCAAAAAGCAGCACGCTGTATCTACCATTCTGCACCTTTTTAACAGACACAAGAAGTCTTTCCACACAGCGATGTGCAACGTCCTCGTCCTTTCCCCCCTGCCAACTGCGTAGGGATTCCTGGAACGTACCCTCTGATCGTCCTCTCGGAGACCCAGCCGGCCCCCCCCCCCCCCCCCGGGCCGGGGGCGGGGTGCAGACCCTGCTTTCGGGTCTCTCGAGACCGACCACGTGTCCTCGACAAGAGCTGCTCACGTTTGCATTCCCAGCGGCAGCACCCCCAGGGGACCTCGGGACCTTCTTTTCATTGGAAAAAGGCAGAAAGACCCCTCCTGCAACTATGCACTTGGGTATCTGTGCCCCCCGAGAGCACACCTGTGCGCGGAGAGAGGCTAGAGGGCTGCTCACAGCTGCACTCGCGGCTAAATTGATTAGAGCCACACAGACGGATCGAAGCGGAAACGCGCGCCCGTGGAGTCTGCAGGCATCCACGTGCAGCCCCCCCCCCCCCCCCCAGAAGGGGTCACACGGAGCTCACTCGGCTCTCTCGGCAACGAAAGCGCGACACACCCGAGACGGTTCTGCCCCGGGGAAGCCATCAAAAAGACTCCAGCTGGTCACACAGGCCACCCGCCCCGCCTACACGGATCAGGATTCCAGACTCCAGGAAGGAAGGCAAGTGTTCGGGATCGACTGTCTTGTCTGGACAGTCTAGGTCCCCCGAGCGGCCTTATCAGGAAGGGCAAGTTTCACATCCGTGTCGGGAACGTGTTTTCCGGCCGAGCTGGCACACGCCGGCCAGGGGCCGACGTCGTCAGGGGGCCTCGTTAGGGAGGGCGGCCTCGGGCCTGCCTCGTCAACCCCCGGCCTGATCCGATCCGGGATGGCACGGTTTCAGCGACGCTAACCATCTAGTTGGAAACCACGCGGCCAGTGGCCGGAAGGGGATGCGGCTTCCGGCGAACTCTGGCTCGGAGGGAGGAGTTCGGACCAGGTGGGCTGCGAGCCTTGACCCCAGCCGTGGCTCCCAGGTGCTGCCGCCGGCCGATGCGCCTGGCCTGACAGAATGGTCTCCGAACAGAATCAATTACTAGTCATTCCAAGCTGCTTTGAAAAAATGACCCCATTCTTTCATTCTGCAGAACTACCAAGAGCCAAAAAGGAATAGAGGGCTGGGGCTGGCTTCCTAGATTTCCCTGCAAGAAAGGCCGTCGTAGCTCGGGGAGAAAGCCGACTACGGACGAGAGGTCTTTCGGTGTACAACTGAGATTTAAGTCTCCACGTCCCTTCCAGGAGACTTCTTCTCTGCGAGAGTACACACTTCCTAACGCAGTCTACCTGCGTACCTTTAAAATACATCGCAAAACCCAATTCTTCAGAGCTGAACGGCAGGAAGGCTTGTGAGAGGGTGCCATTATCAAGTTTATTGTTTTAACGTTTATTTTTGAGAGAGAGAGAGAGAGAGAGAGAGAGCGCGCGCAAGCAGAGGAGGGGCAGAGAGAGAGAGAGAGAGAGAGAGAGAGACAGAATCTGGAGCAGGCTCCAGGCCCTGAGCTGTCAGCACAGAGCCCGACGCGGGGCTCGAACCTACAAACCGCGAGGTCATGACCTGAGCCAAAGTCAGACGCTTAACTGATTGAGCCACCCAGGCGCCCCAATTTTTTTTTAAGTTAACTTTTAACTGCAGTATACATAAATGCACAAACAAGCGTACACCTCACTTTGTTTTCACAAAACGGCTATACCCGCGTAACCGGATCCCAGATTTTTTTTTTTAAAAACACGTCGCTGGCACCCAAGAGCCCTTCCCCTTGTGCCCCTACAGGTCCCAAGCCAGCCACTACTACTCTTTGACCACCACGGATACGCTTACTCAGTTTTGACTTTTATATAAACGGATCATGTGGAATGTTCTCTTTTGTGCCTGCTTTCTTTTGTTCAACAACTTGCTTGCGAGGCTCACCTACGTGGCTGCCGGCTACAGTGGTTTATTCGCTCTCGCTGCCGATAGAAATCCATTGTATGAAGATGCCACAGTTTATTCAGCCCACTGTGAAGGAAAGTTGAACCGTTTCCAGGTTGCGGCTATTATGAAGAGTTTGCGTGTTCACTGGCAACAGGCTCGTAGAAAGTTTGTTTTAATCGAGGAATAACACAGAGCCAAGCGCACAAAATCCTTAGTTGATGGATTTTACACGCACAGGCACACACCTGTGGAACCAAACCCAAGAGCAAGATCCAGAATACGTCTGTCAGCACAGGGCCTGCTTCGGATCCTCCGTCGGCCCCCCCGCCCCTCCCCTGCTGGCTGGCTGTCAAAAATAAAAACAAACATTTAACCCCCCACCCCCCACCCCCAAAAAACCCAACACCAATCACTTGAAAAACAAAAGCGACTGCCCATCTTTAAACCCACCGTGCACCCTCCACGGAGGTGGGGCAGTGAATCTGGTCAAGCCACACGAGGTCTACGCCAGGCCCCACCATTTGCCTGGGGACTTACGAAGGTCACCGCAGCCCATCTGGTCATCCGCCAACGAGGAGGTGGAGCTACAGGGACCCCAGGGCCCTCTGCAGCTGCACAAGGCCGCATGTCAAAACCGCAGCCTTCCCTGCCAGGTCGTGGTTCCCAAACCCACATTCTTTCTGTTTTATCCCGGGGTTGGCTCGGTAGGGACGAGGAGCAGCGAAGCACTGTTTCCCACTCATTAACTCTCGAGTTTCTAATGCGTCATTAGATCATCCCTCGGCCTTCTCTTCCTCCGGCTGCCGAGTTGTAGCTCTTTCAGTGTGCGCGTGTTGGCTCTACTCCAAGTCTTTGCGGCTCACCTCAGAACCTTCTCTAATTCTCTACATGCCTCTAGAAACTTAAGGAGCCCCGACAGAATGGTGTTTTCAGAAAGCCGACCGAAGGCAGTTGAGGAGAGAGAGAACTCCAGACAACGAACATCGCGTCCAGAACCTTCCCCCACGAAGCGTGGGCAGAAGCCAGCAGCCCCGGCGTCACCTGGCATCTCGGGACGACTGAGTATGATCACGCTCCTCCCCGGAGCCCCTGGATCAGAGTCGGCATCTGCACAAGACCCCCAGGGGCCCCTATGTACACTGAAGGGGGGAAAGCAAAGGATGTCGATTTAAAAGTGAACCTTGGGAACACATGGTTTACTGTTTTCAACTGCTGCAGACCGAATGGCTTAAAGCAATACAAATTTACTGTCTTCCGGTTCTGGAGGCCCAAGACCCAAAATCACTTTGCTGGGCTAAAGTCCAGGCGTCAGAAGGGCTGCTTCCTTCTGAGGGCTCTGGGAGCGAATTACTGGGCCTTTCTCAGCTCCTAGCGGCCACCTGTATTCTCTGGCTTGTGGTCCCTTCCTCTATCTTCCGAGCCGGTCACACAAGCGCTTCAGATCTCTGTCCCTCTCCTCTGGGCGTCCATCCTCACACACCTCCTTTGGACCCTTCTGCCTCCTCCTTACAATGACCACTGACATCACGGGACAATCTCCCCGTCTCGCGATCCCTCATCTGGTCTGCAAAGTTTCCTTTGCCATAGAACATAATATAGTCACAGGTTCCAGGGCGGGCGGCCTGGCCCCTGCGGGGAAGGGGGGTAGCGTTATTCAGCCTGCCACAGAGGAGGAGGAAGAGAAATCCGATACAGTACGGCAACGATGGGGAGCCAACACCCCTTATCAGTCATCACTTATACAGGCAGAAGAATCCGGCGCGAAGAAATGACAGTGAACGGCTTCCATTTCCGTATCACACAAAGACACCGAGATGCTGGCCGACTAGTGCCCTCCGCCAACAGAAACAAGGACGTGAGCCATGGTTCACACAATCTGGGGCTACCGCTTCTTAATATTTAAGGCAGCCTGGGTGTGTTTTATTGAACCGAATCCAAACGATCGTTTGATAACTGCAGGCGATCAAAAAAACTGAAACGAAATTCACTAGCAGGAGCGAGGATACACAAGGATGCGGAACTCCCGGCGCTTCTGGGGTTCACGCTATTAGGGAAACAAACAAGTAAGCAAGGTCTGTAGTACAAGCGGACGGGATGAGCGATACAGGGGTAAGGACTGGCTCAGGACCTCGTTCACACCACCACAGCGGCTGCCTTCCCAGAGTGCCAGCGGGCACAGGGGAGGACCCAGCTCGGCACTGCACGCACAGACAGTTCAGGTGCTGCGTAGATCTCAAGGAAGTTGTTGAGGCGAGAGGGAGTCCCGTCTAGTGAAGGTCCGAAGACACCCCATTTTGCACAAGACATGCTAATTCCATCCGCACTCGTGGGAAGACATGCTACTGTTCCAGTTCTTGTGGCAGCGACCCCAAATGATCCTACCTCTCTTTCAGCATTAACTATTTGTGCTTCTTGGGCACCTGGGTGGCTCAGTCGGCTAAGTGTCCAACTTCGGCTCAGATCATGATCTCGTGGCTCGTGGGTTCGGGCCCCGTGTCGGGCTCCGTGCTGACAGCTCGGAGCCTGGAGCCTGCTTCAGGCTCTGTCTCTCAAAAATAAATAAACGTGAAAAAAAATCGTTTTAATTTAAATATTTGCGCTTCTTCATCTCCCATAAGAGGAGTCTTCTTTTTTTTTTTTTTCTTTTTTTGCTCTCTTAAGAGCAGGCGGCACTAAATCATTCTGTTTGCTCCCCTCTCACAAGCTCATACCTATTTCCGATCACCGTGGCTCTCTGTGGGGCAGTGGGACCCACACCTGTCATGTTCTTCCTTTTCGATGTTGTAAGTACTCCCACCATGGCCAATCTTTAGCTACCCATGTGCTGTCACTGAAGTCAGTCACTACCCCTCCAGCAGACCAGCGGACCATCGGGAACCCTCTGCAACCACATGTGTGAAGGTGTCCTCAGGGTCCTTTACAATCGGAGTCTTCCCGACATGCTCCAACGGGGCCACTCGCACACATGAATTGTGACCTCTCTGCCACTGCTCACGTTACTTCCAGGATAGTGTATCCAGCCCCTTCGAAGCCTTCTCTGCCGGGGACCCCTCCCCCCGGCTATTCCTCTCCCCCACTGATTGCTCGCGCTGTGTTTTGATCCATCCATACTCAGCCACGCCACACACCTTGAATTGTATTTGCTCATGTGATTTCTCGCTGGTTTAGTCTGCAAAGTCCCGACAACTTCTGTGACAATAAAGACTGCCAGCGTAGGCATCCTCACCATCACCCTCGGTATCTTTCACAGCAGACGGGTGTACGCTTCATTTCTCCTCTGACATCATCTCAACAGTCCCGTGACCTGGATCTGGGTGAAAACCATTCATCCCTGTTCTAAAATACAAAAAAAAATCTAGGTATCATAGAGCCTTACAATTGGCAGCGAGGGTGCTTTTTTAGCTTTGAGGTAAAATTTATATACATTACACTTCGCCTATGGTTTTAAGTATTTGAGGCAGAGCTTGCACGTGAGCGGGGGACGGGCAGAGAGCGAGGTACGGAGAGAGTCCCAAGCAGGCTGGAACTCACGAACCGTGAGATCATGACCCGAGCGGAAGTGGGACGCTTAACCGACTGAGTCACCCAGGTGACCCCCCCACACCCAGTTTTTTTAATGCATTCACCAGTTGGGAGACACTTGAGTTGTTTCCAGTTTGGGGCTTACTGTGAATAACGTAGCTTTGCACATTTGCTTCTAAGTCTTGGTGTAAACAGATTTTATTTATTTTTAATGTTTGTTTATTTTGGAGAGAGAGAGAGAGAGAGAGAGAGAGAGAGAGAGAGAGAGAGAGAGAACGCACACGCAAGCAGGGAAGGGGCAGAGAGAGAGAGGGACAGAGGATCCAAAGGATCCACACTGACAGCAGAGAGCGCGACGTGAACCCACGAACCGTGAGATCATGACCCGAGCCCAAATCGGATGCTTAACTGACTGAGCCACCCGGGGGGGCCCAACAGATTTTATTTTTATTGCTAAGTTTTGACACCTTTATGGAGTTCTTTTTAATGTATCAGGCACAGTTAGAACTGTATTATACTGACCAACTTCTTTAATGCTAACGTCAACGCCAAGGGATGGGTATTGTTAGTCAATAACCATGAAGGCGCACGTGTTTACACAGCCAGGCAGTGGGGGAGTCGGGCTGGAACCCTGCTATCCCATGCGGTTGTCCTAGAGGTCGTACGAAGTGCTTGGAACGGTAAGGTTGCACACACGTTAGCTCCAGTAACCGGGCTCTCGCCCCCACGGGCTCCCACCACCCACAGAGAGTTTGAAAGAAAAGCCGCTCAGCTACTGAACCGAATGAACAAGGAGCGTCGTTCCCAAGCGTGCCTGTCGGTTCCATCGTCCGGGCTCACCTCTCTTCTCTGCCCCGTCCTCCATCCCAGGCCCGGACTGGAAAAGAAATCGCTGTTTCATCACCTTGGCAACGGACGTCACGTCACAGCAGCAACAACTGAAACATCACTCGGTGCGAACGCGCACGCTGAGCCAGATGCGCCAGCGAGCTGAAAGAAACACTCCAGGGGCCACCCGGGTGGTTTCTACACAGGAAGGGATTTGAGAAGGCAAGAGAATCCTCATTAGGTTGTTTTTCCGTCGGCCCCTTCCTCCCTTCAGTTATTTCAGTTTTCAGGATTTTAAGAAGCGACCACAAAAATGTATAAACCTTGGTGGGAGGAGTAAAATACGACTACCCCTTAAAATCGACAGGACTCGTGGGGCGCCTGGGGGGCTCGGTCGGTTGAGCGTCCGACTTCGGCTCAGGTCATGATCTCACGGTGCGTGGGGTCGAGCCCCGCGTCGGGCTCTGTGCTGACAGCTCAGAGCCTGGAGCCTGCTTCAGATTCTTTGTCTCCTCCCAACTCTCTCTCTCTCTCAAAAATAAAAAAACATTAAAAAAAATGTTTTTTGTTTTGTTTTTTTTTTTTTTAAATCGACAGGACTCTTACAACACTCTGGTACAGTGAGTGGCTCCCACGTGAAAGAGACCATTAACACGGTCAAACCCTGAACCTGTTTCTATCTGCTTTTAAATAAGGGATTTCTTTCATATTCTTTGGTAAAAATAATTCCGATAAAAATTCAACTGTCGGCCATTTTTTCCTTGTACTATTTTGGCTCTCAAGACTGGCTTTTTGGCAACCACGACGATCGGTATTGAGATTTTGGTATTGAAAAGGTTAATAACGAACACCCCGCTCTCAAATGGACTTCGGCACTCAATATTGTACTTAATCAAATGTAAAAAAAATCTATTTTAGGCCGTTGGTCTTCTAGTTAATTTGTTAATTGAAGAAGTAACCAAGATAGATTCAATTGACAAAAGTAACACATGCAGACGGAAACGAAACTCACACAGAAGAACATATAGTAAAAGTCCCTGGGCGTGGGCTCCATGGAAGCTACGGATCCCTGCAGAAACGAAGGCAAAATCTACACATATTTATATTGACACTTCTCAGGGTAGATAGAAGCTTCCAACACATTCTTCAAGTGGTCTGTGACCCCAAAATGGTGAGAACAAATAGCCTCGTGCTTAGGACAGCTCGGCGGTCAAGTTTTAGGGTGAGGGGGCGGGAGGCGTGCGTGTGCGCGCGCACGCGTCTGAAAGGTAGCGTGGCAGAGTCACGCATTAAGTTCTCAAGTCAGTAGAAAAGGCAAAAATCTCGAAGTGAAAACCAGAGAGTCTAACAAGTGGATCTTGGTCCTTGGAAGCTCGAAACCAAAAGAAACATCTACTTGCCTGCAGCTGTGCCCCGCCCTCCCCTCCCCTCCTGGGGGCAGAGTAGTCAAGATTAGGGTGGAAATGGGGGAGAGACGGGGGGGGGGGGGGGGGGGGGGGGGGGGGGGGGGGGGACCGTGGTGGTTCTCACTGTCCTGCTGAGGTCACGTGCCTGAGTTTGTGAGTGGATTCTGCAACATGGCAGGTAGGTATGATACAGATGTGAAGCAACACGAATAAATGAAGGCATGTTTTAGCGCCTTTGGAAAACACCCATGAGAGAAGTATTATGAATATTACCCCCCAAAGAGCTCTTTCGCTTCTGACTTCGTTTGTGGAAATACAGTTTAGAAACTGGTAGAACCATAGAAAGCCATGTAGCCTTAAAGTAATCCCCCTCATCCCAAGCACCAACGTTTTGCCTCTTGGATAGGCAACCAGCAGAATATTCGGGAACAGTATCTTTCTCGGTTCTCCTCGGATAAGGGATCTTGCACACTTGTACCTATTATATAATTTCACCAAACCATGCTCCGCGGGCAATCTGAAAAACGAACAGCTGAAGCTATAATTTGACATGGTCTCAGTCTTAGGAACAAATGCCCCATGCACACGAAATAAAAATTGACCGAACCCCGTTTTGTTCATTTATGCTGTAGTGACTGTTTCCACCTCCTATGAAAATGGCGGATTACAATTCCACAACGCAGCGTGGTTTGAAAGAAGACAGACTCAGTGGAAACTCTGTTTGAAGACACCAGGGATTCGGCCTCAGAGAAAACCACAAAAGCTGTAACACCACAAGCAAAAATAAGCGAGTAGTAGTTATTCGGACGCCAAACTGTCAATTGTGCGACCTCTTTCCATGCTGGACACTTCCCAGGGCTCATTATGAGAAAGGTTGTTCTCTCTCCCGAATGAATGCAGCTTTTGAACACTTTTCTAGTTACATTTGGTCCCAGGGCCGAAGGATTATTTTAACCATGATCTCCTAATGGGAAACTCACTCACTTTCTTCCTAGAGAAAGAGCGGCCTTGTGATGATTCTAGCCCGTTTTCAAAACTCCAGGATCTGTGGCATTTGCAAGGGCCAGGGATGAAGTCTTTGGCAAAACAACAGAGAAATAATTTCCCTTTGGTCCACCCCGGTCCCTCTGCTTCAGTCTGCGGTGAGGTTGTAAAAGGAACCAGAAAGAAACACGCACGGTGCGGCTGCAGACTTGGCTCGCCCGTGATAACCAAATTGTGATTTTCTCTAAAGCAGTTCTTTTTGGGAAACTCGCTTTATTATACCCAGAGCTGACAACAAATGACAGCAGGATGTGGCCCATTTATTTCTGGGGAGCAGCGAGAGGTCAGTGAAGGCAGGAGAAAAGGTTACCATACGTTGTATCAATAAAGTCCTATCAAAAAGGTCGCCTGTCGCCGGATCCTGCACTCTGTAGTACAAAGGGACGTTGAAAATCCCCAAGAGCCTTGACAAACCTGAAAGAAATCGATGCTGACCCTTCACCTTCTCCCCATCTCTCTGAGGACACGCACGGTAGTGTAAATAAATCTCCGAAGCAAATCTCCGAAGCACCTTACTCAGCAAAAAAGAAATGCCGATAAATTCTCAATGGCCTGGCCTCGCGTTGCTGCCAATTCCCTCCTGCAGAGAGCGGACGAGGGGGCTGCTATCCTGGACCAAAGGTCTAGAGGTTCAGAAAATGGCAGATTTGATTCCAGGGTCAGAGTTGGGGTGTGTGTGTGTGTTTTAATGTTTATTTTTGAGAGAGAGAGAAAGAGCAAGTGTGAGTGAGTGGGGGAGGGGCAGAGAGAGAGAGAGACAGAGGATCCCAAACAGGCTCCGCACGGGCAGCACAGAACCCGAAGCGGGTCTTGAACTCACGAACCGCGAGATCATGACCTGAGCCAAAATCAAGAGTCGGACGCTTAACCGCCTGAGCCACCCAGCTAGGGTCACGCTCCAGAAGAAGGGCAGTGCCCCTCATGCTGCGGAAGTGAAAGACAAGGGCACATATTAAAGAACAAACAGGAATTTCCGAGGATAAGGTCAGAATGGTGAGCTTCCCGAGCAGGGCGGTGCGAGTGTCGAGTGCAGCGAAGGCTGTAGTGAGAAGGCCAGGGGGTGCCCAGCTCTGCTACGGACCAGTTTCGTAGCAGGACTTGGAAAAAAAATAATCACTCACCCCTACAGGTCACTTGACATAAGCTCAATTCTGTTTCTTCATTTAAGTTTATTTATTAATCTTGAGAGAGAGAGAGTCAGTCCCGAGCAGACTCTGCACTGTCAGCACAGAGCCTGACACGGGGCTCGAACCCACAAACCGTGAGACCGTGACCTGCGCCGAAATCGAGAGTCAGCTGCTTAACCGACTGAGCCACCCAGGTGCCCTTGCTTCCTCATTTCTAAAATCAGGTAACCACCGGCTTACAGGGTGGCTGTCACGATCACATGCACATGAGGACACTTTGTAAACTCTAAGGCAGTTCAGGATCTCATGATCAAAAACAGCCGAATGGTCACGGGACAAATTCGTGGCTTCGTGTTTTAATTCCAACAGGTAAAAGGAAACCTGATTACCTCTTCAACTTCATTCTGCTTCTGACTCTTGGACAAGAACAAGGACGCTCAGCCAAGAAACAGGGGAAGGAACGATACGCAGGATAGAGCACGAAGTCCCCAAATCGATCGCAAGATATTCTAAAGGGATTTACACAGCAGAGTGAAGACAGATCTCACCCCACGTGCTTGCAGAACCGGAAGATAAAATAGTTAAATCCTCCCCTGTAATACCGATGGAGTCGGGGAAATGCACTTGTCATTTTCCAATGTGGCAAAAAAGACCCATGCCTCGAAAACTCTGGATCACTGAACTTGATACACATCCTGGTCAAGAGTCTGTAGTAGATCATTAAGGAATGCCTTGTGAGCACTCAGGAGAGGATGCAGTGATTATTAGATGTAAGAAGATTAGCCTCTCTTGCTTTCTTCCCAGAAAAGGTAGTTAGATTCTAAGGCTGAGGGAATCTTCTAGACACAAACTGTCTGGACACGGCAAAGCACCTGTAAAGGTCTTTCAAAAACTCCCCTTGTGTCCAAGAGAATGTGGAACAGCTGACCTTTAGCGATGTCAAGCCCCGACAGATCTCCAGGCTGTGACAGCAGCAGCGATGAAGTACGAGGCTGCCAGGAGGTCTCCAGGGACTCAGGGGGACTGGGGCCGGCCCTTCCGCTACTGAGGCATGCCTGTCAGCAGCTCACACGAAGGTTCTGAGACCTCCCGTCTGTAGGCGATGTGAAACTAGGAAGTAAGGCCAACCCCCTCGGTGACAAAAACCATCAGATACCAAAAGGAGTCGGATGAAACGAGGAGAACCTATCTGAAGAGGTTAAAGGCCGAAGGAACAAAGGTCATATCCGAATTTAGCGGTCAGACACCAGATGCGTGATTTCTGGATGGGGGCAGGGAAACGCGGTGGTAGGACAGGCTCATCAGCAACACACAGAAAAAGTCTGAAGGGCTAAGTTGACAGAAACACCAACTCGAGCCCCCTGATATGTTCACCCAAAAGGGCAACTAAAGCTTACGCTGCGCGAAAGCACGGAACCAAGATGAGATCTCCTGTCTGGTGTTCGGTTCTGGCCGCCATACTTCTGGCATAACTACACAGAGTCTGGTCACTAGGCAGAAGGGCTGGCGGTAAGATTACAAAGTATGAGCACGAGTACCCGACACGGCCAGGTTCTCTTAGATTCGGTGAGCTGACTCCGTTTCACATCTGAAGGACATCAGAACAGAGGAAGATTCAAGGTGGGCGAAAGATTTTCCAGAAAGTGAGAAAAGTTCTTCATAGATGATAAAGTAGAATGTGTGGGGGCACCTGGCTGGCTCAGTCAGAAGAGCGCGACTCTTGATCCTGGGGTCCTGAGTTCGAGCCCCATGTGGGGTGTAGAGATTATTTAAAACTAAAACCTTAAAAAAATAAAAGAGAAGTGGCGGGGAGAGTGTGTGTGTTGGGGGGGGGAGGGTGTGTGGAAAGGTACTCCTGGAAAAGAGTTATTTAAATGGTGGAAAAAAGGCTTTCTATTAAAAATAACGTTTACAGAGCATTAACTGACAATTGCTAGGTTTCCAAAAAGGTCGACACCTTAGCAAAGTAAGTTGGCAGTTTACTCAGTTTCTGAGTTTTGAAGGTAATCTTTCCAACCGAGTATAACTATAGGATTTTAAATTCAGACCCAAAACCAGTGTTGGATTTTTCTTACATTTCCTTATTTCCCATAACTTTTGCTAATGGAACATGAATTAGATATGTAAATCAGCTTTCACTAAAAACGGAATACAGGATCTTAGTCATTTTTTCTTAGATAAAATTGTCTCCTGTTGGTTATTAACCAGCCTACATAAGAAAGAATAACTTCTGAAATGTGATGGTTGCATAAGAGTTTTCCTTTACCCCTTGGGTCAAATGAGGGGAAATTCCGTGGCACAGAAGAAAATGTATGCTGTTCCCACAGAAGAGATTCTGTTTCCACAAAGTTTGGCAATAGCGTTCTTGGACAACTAGTATCTTTCCTTTCGCACACTCATTCAATAAAGTGATTCACAAGGCAGCTCCCTGAAGTGCTGGTCATTGACTCGGACATAGCATCACCCACATTTTTCCCCCCTTCTGGGACCCTGAGGTCATTTCTTGCCTCAACTCTAAAGATGTTCCAAAGTGGCTGATCGTGTAGGTCAGTAAACGGCACCGCGCGGGATGCGTGGAGACGACGTACACGCTTTATCCCAAGTCTATCTTGTGGAAAGACATATGCGTAGACCGTGGGAGGCTGGGGGAGTATTTCTACCTCAGGATGTGACCAAAAGCCTTCACAGTAATGTCCAAAAGATACTAGGTGTCCTTCGACCGACGCGGGGGCTCACTAGACAGAGTACATATGCATACAACAGATGACCACTGGGCCATAAAACGGAATAAAGCGGTTGCTTAGAGCCAGGGAAAAGAGTTAGGGGAAATGTCCAGTGACGGATATGGGCAGAGAGGTGGTTTTTTGTTTTTTGGGTTTTTTTAGGGGGATAGAAAGGTTCTAAAATCCTCAACTCTAAATCCAGGACGGTACGGTATGTGGATTACAGATCAATCAAGCTGTTAAAAGACATGAGAGATTTGTAAAACCACCATTAGGGACTCATGATGAAAATGTGGGGCCATCAATTTGTAATCAGGTTACCCGGTTTAGTTTCTGTGATGAACCAAGGGTCTCGTCTTTGGACTTCCTTCTTCTCCTTCCAGGATCCCCTGTTCAGTGGCATTTCAGTGATTCCCCACTCCTTTAAGATATAATTGGTTTTTAACCGCTCTCTGGGGACAGAGGGGTTGACATAACTTCAGGCTACCAGAAGTGTCACAAAGACATTAGAGTGTTTCTGTATACCCTTCACCCACTTTGTCCTTAGGTTAACATCTTACTTAACTACAGGATATTTATCAAAGCTAAAATATTAACCTCAATACAATGTGAGTAACTAAAGCCTAGAACTTCTTTGGATGTTGCTAATTTTCCCCGACTCACGTTCCTTCTCCTTCTATTCCAGGATCCAATCCAAGATCTCCTTAGCTTCCTTCCATCTGTGACAGTTCCCCAGTCTTTGTTTTTCATGACCTTTCGTCTTGTGAGGAGTGCTGGTCACGTGTTTTGGGGACTGGCCCTTGGTGTGAGTCTGTCCGATGATTGCCCCTGATTCAGTTCACGTCGTACATTACTAGGAAGGAAACCCGGGAAGCGAGGCAATGCACTGTATAGGGGCCAACGGTGTTGATCTCAACCTTGATCCCTTGGCTAGGGTGGGGTCTGCCAAGACTCTCCAGGGATTTAAACTTTAAACGTATTTCCATACATTAAACAAATATTTATTCACTGTTCGCCATGTGCCAGAGGTAAACAACATTAGGCTCCAGGGCCACGAGGCTTGCTCATTCCCATCTACAAGTCAAGACAGTTTGTGAAGCCACTCAAACACACACGTTCCTGGGGAGGCTCGGTCGGTGGATGGGAGTCCGACTTCGGCTCAGGCCATGATCTCACGGTTCCTGAGTTCGAGCCCCGCGTCAGGCTCTGCGCTGACAGCTCGGAGCCTGGAGCCTGCTTCGGATTCTGTGTCTCCCCTCTCTCTCTGCCCCTCCTCAGCCCATTTGTGCACACATGTGAGCACACGCTCTCTCTCGCGCGCGCGCAAAAATAAACAGTAAAAAAAAAAAAGAAAGAAAATAAAGAAAGAGATTTCGACACACACGTTCCTGGCTCAGCCTCTCGGGATTCTGAACCAGTAGGTCTGAGGGAGGTTTCCCAGCAGACTGTGACAGTGGCCTGGATGGAGAGGCAGAGAGCCAGAGGACAGTGGCCCTACTTTGGAGGACACTCAGGCTAGAAGGAAGGAGGGCACACAGACAAGTCTGAAGTGATGATAACCTTTCTGGTGAGGTACGGACTCGGGGCTGTACGAGCAGCAGAGTCCCAACGGGGAGTCTGATCAGCCCGACCCGGTCTCCAGGTGCCCGACTCTTTCAACAGCTCCGGTCTCCGTATTTACTTCTTTACAACTGTGCCACAAACCCGTGTGCGCCGAGGAAAGAGTAATGCACGGGGTTTGCGTGCATTTTGTCAGCAAAGCCACGTTGCCTAGAACAGTCCCGGCAGAAAGGGAAATTCTTTACAAGTGCGAGGCCAGGGCTGTTTGGCCGCTTTGAAATCTGTTCAAAGAAGTCAGAGCTGTTCCAGCCTCTGGCAGCATCGAGAGACTTGGGGAGGAAAGGCAGGCAGGGGTCCCCAGCGGGGACTTCAGGCTGAAGAGGAAGAGGCGTCCCACCGGAGTCGCAGAGGCCACCCGACTTGTACCCACGGGCTCGTCCCACTTTGTTAACCTGAAACCTCTCACGACCAAGTCTTGTTTGAGCAGCTCAGTCTGGACTTATCTTATGTTCCCATCACCCCGGGGAGCTTTGAAAACGCACAAATACCCAGATTACTCTCTGAGCTCCTGATTTCCCAGGTTTGGGGCAAGGCCTGGGCATCTGGCAGGTTTCGTCATCTTCCCAGGGGTGGCTGAAGCGAGCCAGGGCTTGGACTAGAGCCTTGCTCCTCCAAGGGCGGCCCGCCTTCCAGCAGCGTCGATTTCGCCCGACCGAGCGAAGCGGATTCTGCATTTTAACAAGATTCCCAGGTAAGCTGTGCGCACGTTTAAGTCTGAGATGCCCGAAGCCAGAGCTGCTCGAGACCACAGCGTGGCCACTAGGTACGCGTGGCTATTTACATTAAAATCCAATCTAATTCAAAAGTCAGTTCCTCAGTCGCGTCGGCCCCGTTTCAAGTGCTCGATAGCCACACGTGGGCAGGGATCGCTCTACCGGGCAACAGAGATTTGGAATGTGCCCATCATGGCAGAAAGTTCTATCAGCACTGGGCTGGGGGGTCAAACGAGCCGCAACCCTTGATATCCAAGGAAGGATGAGTGTCAGGGAACAGAGGTGGAGGCTGCTGGGTCCAGCCGTTACTCCAGGGGTGGCGACCTCCCCTCATCCTTGGAAAACAGGCGTCCTAATAATTAGTCAAGACAGAGGAAGCCAAGATGGAATGAGGAATCTGATTCGGATCTGTTGAACTTCACATGCCTGCGGGACGTTCTACTAAAACAGAGGCACTGGCGGGGAGGAACGCACCGCCAAGAAGGATTCTAAGACAAGAGGCATAAATTGGGACTCTGCAGGCCAGCCAGGACACAGGATCACTGGGGCAGAGGGTGGAAGAAAGAACAGGGCTACGACTGTCAGTGTGGGTCATCGACACACAGATGGGAGAAGGTGGAGTGGACGGGACGACCCAGCTGGGTGTGCAGGGTAAGGGAACAAGACAGTCACGCACAGTCTGTCAACCTGTGCGCGAAAGGGCGGGCAGCACAGGAGGAGCCGGAAATCCGCGATCAGAGACAGGAGGGAGCGCAGGAGGAGGAAGCTCCTAGAAGTCCCGAAGAGGGAAGCAGCTAGGAGAGGGAGGCAAGGAGAAGAGGCGTTAACGACTGAAAGTGACCTTGGAGGAGGAGGTACAGGGCAAGGCCGGGACCCGCCAAGGCGAGAGAGCCCGACCCTGTGAGCTTGTACGGGCTGCACGGTGGATGCCTCCTACCATTTCCCACCCCAGGCATCTCTCTGGCCCTGGTGAAGGAGCTGGAAGCTTCTGAAATGAGCGCGTGAGTGCCCACACAGAGGAGCGGGGCGGTGGAGCATCGAGACGCAGAGGGGAACCCCACCTCGTGCGCCGTTTGCTTGGGGGAGCGAGGGTTTGCGGGTTTGACAGAGGAAGACGAGGTTTGGCCCCACTCCCAAGCAGAACCGTGTGGGGACCTGTGAGTGGCCCCGTGGCCTCAGCAACCAGCAGGTAAGCTCACCTGCTCCACGTGAAGGTCACGAAGGTACAGGTGCTGAGCGCCCCGCCCACGGCCCCGCCCCCACCCAGTGCCCGGGAGCCAGGTGGAGTTCAGACTCACCCCCGCATCTTCCAAGAGTCATACACTTGCGTCCCAGGGCTCAGGTTCAAACACGGGTCTATCACTTAGCAGCTGGGTAACCTTAGGAAAGGGGCTTGTTGACTCCAGGTCTCTGTTTTTGGATTTTTTTTTTTTTTTAAATGTTTATTTTTGAGAGCGTGCCAGGGCAGAGGGGCAGAGAGAAGAGGACAGAGGTTCCAAAGCCGGCTCTGTGTTGACAGCAGCGAGACCGATGTGGGGCTTGAGACCGTGACCTGAGACCAAGTCAGACGCGCAACTGACTGAGCTCCCCCCCTACCCACCCCCCCGGCCCCCCAGGTGCTCCTGTTTCCAGATTCTTAAAAAAAAAAAAAAAAAAAAAGAAAGAAAGAAAGATGACAGCGTTTCCTTTTGGGGCGACGAAAAGGTTTTGGAAGTTGATAGAGCTGGCGGTTGTAAAACACTGTGAACGTATTAAACGTCACAGAGTTGTTCGATTTAAAATGGTTTCTGCTGGGGCGCCTGGGTGGCTCAGTCAGTGAAGCATCCAACTCTTGGTTTCAGCTCAGGTCATGACCTCACTGTTCGCGGGATTGAGCCTGGGCATTGGGATTCCCTCTCGCTCACTCTCTCCAAAAAAAAAAAAAAAAAAAAAAGGGATAACTATCTGCTTCATAGGGTGGTCTTGAGATTAAATGGGTCAATCCACATTAAGCAATTGGAACAAAGTCTGATGCACAATAAGCCCTCCAATGATATTCCCTGTAAGCGCCATGAAAATGTTCTCAAGGGATCTAGACTGTTCGAGTGTCTCCATTTTTGCCTAATGGATGACTTTAAAACAAGCATTTATATTTAAATATGCATTTCCTTTTAAAATGTATCTCAAGTATCCTGTCCTCCACATTTTCCATCACTGAAATGGCAAGTTCCCATTTCATTAAGCTGCACTTCGTCTTTTAAAAATCATTTTAAATAGAGCATTAAAAAAAAAAAAAAACTGGGCTTCTTGAAATGACAAAAAAACACTGTGTCATCTTTTCTTACCCTGAGCAACACAGGAGAATACTTAATAGTACATATTGTACAAAAAGACACATTTCAAAATGAGCTGCCAGCGATTTACAATGGATATATTAATACTATTTTTATCCAAAAAGAATGGGATTAAGGAAGACATTATGAGATAGTCAAAGGCTTTGTTTCAACCGTTTGTAAACACATGCAAATAAAGACTGAAGCTCTTATCTAGGAATAAACCGGAACCATTTCATAAACAAAAGCGTATACTTTTGTGAGGCGTAAGGAGAGAAACTAACAAAAAGAAGTATGTCGGGGAAAATTCATACAATCGATGGCATCTTCCTTGGTAATTAGATTCAACAAAGGTGCATTACACCACGAGTATATTCGACACATTCCATAAGGTGCCGCGGGATACCAGAACTGGTGAGCGGCTCCCAAAGCCAAAGGCTCACCAGCGCTGACATGATGCTGTCACACTCATACTGTTGTAGGTTCAATTGTGTCCCAGTAAAAACAGGTGTTCAGATCCCCACCTCAGGTACCTATGAACGTGGCCGTATTTGGAAACAGGATCTTTGCAGACGGAATCAAGTCAGGATGAGGTCATACTTGATTAGGGTGGGCCCTCACACAATGACTGGTGTCTTTACAAGCAGAGGGAAATTGGGACACAGAGGAGAGACACAGGGGAAATGTGAAGGCAGAGGCAGAAATGCTTCTACGGGCCGAGAAGTGTCAAGGATTGCAGACAGCACCAGAAACTGGGAGAGGGGCATGGAATGGATTCCCCCTCGGTGCCTTCAGAAGGAGCCAACCCTACAGGTCCCTTGGTTTTGGACTCCCGGCCTCTGGAACTGTGAGAGAAGAGACTTCTGTGCAAGCCACCCCGCTGGTGGTACTTTGTTGCGGCAGCCCTAGGAGACGGATACACACGCCATCTTGGGCACACCGTCTTCGAGGACCAGGAGAGACTGAATAGAAAAGGGGGCCAAAGGCACAGGCTGTGAAGGCCTTGAGCTGTGCGGCCTTGAGCCGGGGGCTAAATCTCCCTGTGTCTCCGTTTCTTTGTGGTTCAGTGGGAACAACAGAATCCACCTCACATGGTCGTCGTGAAGGTTCAACAATCCCTCCCCTCAAACCCCGCCCCTCTGGCCTACTTTTTCACTGACATTTTAGTATTTCAAATATGGTAGAACCGACGATGCCTAAATTTCCACAAAAACCCGAGTTTCGCGAGCAAGAGAATCAAAATCTATTTTTGTAATCTCCAATTGTTACTAGAATAGCCCAACAACAGAAAGGCAAGAATAGGTCCAAGTATGTTTGAGCACAACGAGCACAGACAGAGGGACAAACATCCTCCAAAGCAACAGAAATGGGGCAGATGCGAGAAACGACGATGCGAGGAGGCAGAAGTAAAGCCTCTCTACGTGGAGCTGAGCGAGAGGCATTCATCGGACAGTCACTGACACGCAGGATGCATGGGAAGACGCAGGGAACGATCAGGAAAGGCGTCGCGACAGAGGCGATTCCCAACATGGGTTTGAAGCAGAACGGACCTACGTGATAGAGGAAGATCGGCACAGAACTAGCATGGGTAGCGACTCAGTAAGGTAAACGTCAAATCGCCGTAAGAGCGAGCAATTTCACTCCTCGGTACGTACCCCAAGAACTTAAAACAGGTGTATAAACAAAAACCTGTACACACACGTTCACGACAGGCCACAGAAAGGAATGAAGTGCTGACACGTGCTATAACGCGGATGAACACACAAAACCTGATGCCAAGTAAAAAGCCAGACACAAAAGGCCACACGTTATATGGATCCATAATCGGCAAATTCTGAGAGACAGAAGTGAGGTCAGTGGTTGCTAGGGGCCGGGCGGAGGGGAAGATGAGGCACAGTTTATGGGGTTTCTTTTGAGGGGGGGGGGGACCAATATTCTAGAACCAGACAGTGGTGCTGTGGGTACAACATCGTGGATGCACTAAATGCCCCCGGACTGTGCAGTTTGAAGTGATCGGTTGGTAAGTTTTATATGCGTTTGATCATAAACTGAACGAAGAGAACAGAAGCAAGGAAAAATTCCACAAGAATGACGAAAAAGCCATGGTGAGTGACACAGGGCGATGGGGTATAAGGAGAGAAAGGAATTAACGGTGATGCGTTTGTCACGGAGAGGAGATTAACTCGATACAGCACTTAAGGCAATCCTTTAAAAAAATTTTTTTTCATGTTTATTTTTTGAGAGAGAAGAGAGAGAAAGAGCGTGAGCAGGGGAGGGGCAGACAGAGGGGGAGACACAGAATCCGAAGCAGGTTCCAGGCTCTGAGCCGTCGGCACAGAGCCCAACGCGGGGCTCGAACTCATGGACCGCGAGATCATGACCTGAGCTGAAGTCGGACGCTTAGCTGAGCCCCCCAGGCACTCGGCTTTTGCTATTTTAGGAGGTCACGGATGAATTGTTGCTGGCTGGTTATTCATCAAGGAAGACACCCAGGTGGACACGCAAGGTATCTACCTCTTTGCCGTCACAATTTTACGTCTCACTTGTTAAAAATTCCTATGTACAAATGTTCTCTGGTCAATGCCCACCGGTCCTGTGTTCCCAGCATAACCGGGCACCCAGGAGCGGTGCGCCCTTTCGGAGCAGGCCGTGGCACAGAGAACTCTCAGCTGTTTATGAAAACTACTGGGGAACTAGACGTCAGTGCGAGGGGCAAATGGTGGGATGGATCCAGCCAGACGGGCAAAGGTGGTCTGGAACAATCTACCGCTGTGAACCTGGCCTGCTGCCGACTCTGAAGGCATAAGGAACCTGCTGCAAGCCTGGGCAAGCTCAGGCACAGCGTATCTACCTCCGAGCAGTGGGGACAGCGGACAAGAGAATGGCTGTTCCCCAGTGGGACTCAGCGTCCGCTAGAGAGTGCCATATGCACGACTGGAGCGGGCCTGTTGTTGGACAGCGTCTGAGATGACAGCACGCCCATACCACAATGCCGTGTCATCCCCTGTCTAGTTCCTGTAATGATGGACAAGCCACCGGAGCCGTCTGGGAGCATCAAGTCAACTCCCAAGCTCGGGGGCGGGTGGGGAGCCTGGGGTTCATAGGAGTACACGGGCAAGGCCAGACTATTTTCCGGGTGATGCCATGTCCAGCTGTGTTTCAGTGTCACTGCAAAGCCTGGGGCACGCGGCAGGAGAGGACACTTCCCCGACCACCCCCTCCCACCAAGCAGCTCCTTGCCACACCCACACGGCTGAAGACCAACTAGCAGATGCAGCCCACCTCGAAGCACAGATGACCGGACCACCTTCCTTCCGACCAAGTAACGCTCTCCATGTAGAGGTGACACAGGTCCTTCAGACGTGCAAGAGGGGACCGCGATATGGGACAAAACAGTGGAATGAGATCTCAACAGTCTCTAAAATGTTCGAGTTCCTTCCCTGGCAGTAGTTTAAAAAAAAAAGTCACAACACATGAAAAGATGCTCAACATCACTCGCCATCAGGGACATGCAAATCCAAACCACGAGGAGATGCCACCTCACGCCCGTCAGAACGGCTAAGGTCAACAGCCCAAGAAACAAGTGTTGGCAAGGATGCGGAGGAAAAGGGGCCCATGCGCACGGCTGGTGGGACTGCAAATTGGTGCAGCCACTGTGCAGGACAGTATGAAGGTCCCTCAACAAATTAAAAATAGAAATACCACGGGATCCAGTAATTCCACTATGGGGTATTTAACCAAAGAAAACAAAAACACTAATTCGAAAAGATCTACGCACCCTGATGTTTATAGCAGCTTTATTGACAATAGCCAAACTATGGAAGGAATCCAAGTATCCATCCATAGATGGACGGATAAGGAAGATTCCATTTTATACACACACACACACACACACACATATGTGTGTGTGTGTGTGTGTGTGTGTATATACATATATATGCGATGGAATATTACTCAGCCATAAAAAAGGATGAGATCTTGCCATTTGCAACAACATGGATGGACCAAGGAGGTATCATGCTGTAAAAGTTAGACAAATACTGTATGATATCACTTATATATGGAATGTAAAAAAAGTCAACAAAAAGGCAGAAACAGACCCATAAATACACTGAACCGATAGTGGGGGGGGGGGGCAGTTTGCGAGGATGAGCAGAATGGGCTAAGGGGCAGGGAAGGTACGGGCTTCCAGTTACGGAATGAGTAAGTCGTGGGGATGAAAGGTACAGCCACCAGTTTCTCTTCTGATACCATGTTTCTGTTGCTGTGAGCCTGAAACTAAGGTAACACTGGGTGCCAACTACAATTAAAAAAAAAAAAATGTCTCAGGGGTGCCTGGGTGACAGTCCGTTGAGCATCCAACTCCGGCTCAGGTCATCAGCTCACAGTTCATGGGTTCGAGCCCCGCGTCGGGCGCTGTGCTGACAGCTCGGAGCCTGGAGCCCGCTTCGGATTCTGTGTCTCCCCCGCTTATCACCCCCACAAGAGTTAACAACTTCTTAATATCATCCAACACCCATCTCTGTTCAAATTTTGCTTCTTATCCCCCCCCAAATGTCACTCGCATTGGTTTGACTGGACCGGGATTTCACAAGGGCCTGGACAGGAGACAATCAGAGGCAAATCTGGAAAGCAGGGAAATTCTTAAAAATCAAAAATTATACCTTAGTAAAGCTGATTAAAAAAATCAAATCCAAACTTTTGTGGATTTTGTTTTTCTATCCAGGGCTTGGAGGGAAAAGTAGGAATGGATTATTTGGGCCAAGAGGGGTTTTCCTCCCCCAACCCCACCCCCATGTGCAAATGCTCTGGTTATCTGTGATTCTCCTTCCCGCTCCAAGGTTGTCCCCATCCTAATCCCCAAAACCTGTAAATACCTTACATCATACAGCAAAGGGGGATTAGGGTTGCAGACGGAATGAAGGTGGCTCATCAGCTGACCTTAAAATGGGGAGAGGAGTCACGACGGCCTTAAATGTGGAAGAGGGAGGCAAGCGTCACAGTGATGCCACGTGAGAAACACTCACCCCGCCTTTGCTGGCTCTGAAACTGGAGGAAGATGGCCACACGCCAAGGAATGGGGGTGGCTCCCAGAAGCTGGGAAGGGCAAGAAAAAGGCTTCTTCCCTAGAGCCTGTAGCAAGGAACGTGGCCTTGCTAACACCTTGTTTTCAGCCCAGGGCGACCCCGGTCCGACTCTGCCCTCCAGAACGTAAGCTACCAAATTTGTGTGCGAAGCCACGGTCGTGGCAATTTGTTACAGCAGCCGCAGGACACTGAGAGCAGGACCAGAAAGCCCCGACATCCTCTGATGTCACAGTATTACTTGGAACGTTTATCTGCCACTGCCCCCTGCCAGCGGCTAGCGTATCCGGCTGCCGTCCTAAAGCGGTGTTAGGATCCTAAGGTGAGTCCCCCCCACCCCCCACGTTTAACGCTGCGATCCTAACCCCCCAGTGTGATGTGTTAGGTATTGGGACGTGGGGCCTAAGCCCCTGGCCCCATCCACCGTGTGAGGACCCTGCCGGAAGGCACCCATTATGTACCATGAAGGACACCAGACAAGGAATCTGCCCGCATCCTGATCTGGGACCTCAGCCCCCAGAACCGTGAGATACACATTTCTGTTCTAAGCCACCCAGCACATGGTGTTTCGTTAGAGCCGCCCGAGGGGACCAAGACAAGCGGATCTTCTATAACCAAGGAAAAGACCCACAAGCAAACCAATGGTTCCCCCCATTTTGTGGTATATCACCTGGAGGGCTTATTCAAACAGTGCTGAGCCCACCTCCAGAGTTTCTGATTGAGTAGGTCCCCCGAGGAGGGGCCCGAGAATTTGAGTTTCTAGCAAATCCCCACAGGATGCTGACCGCTTTTTGCATTTTGAGAACCATCAGTATGAATCCATTATCTTTACCTGAAAATCAATTTCGTTGGGGGGGGGGGGGGAGGAGAGGGGTAGGAGGGGGGTGTCAGAGCCAGCTTTTTGTTTCGTTTGAATCATTACGGACAATTTTCAGCTTCTGGGAGGATTTCTTTTCCCTTGCTTTGCAAAGAACACAGAAGACCCTTTCCTTACACACCCACCGACGGTGCTAGAAATGGGCGAGCACATATGTCTGAAATAGCAGACCAAGTCAGGGTGGAGGCCTCACTACACACCTGTACAGGCAGAGAATGACGCTTTGTGGAACCCAGGGTAGGCGGAGGAGGGGTCGCGGGGGACGGCGAGTCGTGGCCAATCTCCCGTTCTGGTGGACAGCCGACAGTGGTGGTCCCCTGTCCCGTTCCCATCAAATGCAAGGAAGCCAGAGTTCCATTTTCTTTCTTTTTTTAAGTTGATTTATTTTGAGAGCGAGCGAGAGCAAGAGCATGGACATCCACAAGCAGAGAGAGAGAAGGAGAGAGAGAATCCCAAGCAGGCTCCACACTGTCTACACAGAGCCCAATGTGGGGCTCGAACCCGCAAACCACGGGACCATGACCTGAGCCAAAACCAAGAGTGGGACACTTAACCGACTGAGCCACCCAGGCGCCCCTCAAGTCATTTTCTAAATCAGGGCAAGAGTCTTGATTAATCTCTCATTATCTGGGTTTCAGAACGAAGATCTCTCGCTTTGTTGTCCAATATGGTAGCCACCAGCCCCGTCATCACTGAGCACTTGACTGGGGCTCGGCCCCCCGAGAAGTGTTTTAACGGTAAGATTCACACTGGACTTCAAAAAGATCTAGTATGAAAAATAGTGTAAAATATCTCAATTTTTAGGCTATAAGTTGAAATGACATTTTGGATATATCAGGTTAAATAAATTAGACCATTAATTTTACCTGCTTTTTAGCCTTTTAAATAATTTTTATTTTTATATTTGTATATTTTTTAGTGTTTATTCATTTTTGAGAGAGAGAGAAAGCACAAGCAAGGGAGGGGCAGAGAGAGGGAGACACAAAATTCGAAGCTGGCTCCAGGTTCTGAGCTGTCAGCACAGAGCCCGGCACGGGGCTCGAACTCACAAACCATGAGATCATGACCTGAGCCCAAGTCGCATGCTTACCCTACTGAGCCACCCAGGTGCCCTATTTAACCTTTTAAATAATTTTTAATAGCCTTTTCAAAATTAGATGCTGCTCACATCCTATTTCTATTGGACAATATGGACCCAGAATATTCTAGAATAGTTCACATTGGATAAAATATCTGAAATGCAGATTTTCTTAATCAATTGTTTTTTTTTTTTTTAAGTTGTCTCCACACCCAATGTGGGGCTCGAATCCATGACCCTGAGATCAAGAATTGCATGGTCTACCGATCAAGCCAGCCAGGCGCCCCTCTTAATCACATTTTTAATCTGGAAACAAATAGCCGATTCCTGTAGAGTCTGAATGTCAAATAAATTCATCAGACCTCCTTCAACTTATCCAAACGCACACGACTGACTAATGCTCTACACTTTATCTCAAGAGTAGTGTGTCGAGTGGCAATTCTACGTTGTTCTGGAACAGAGAAAAGGTGTTTTTAAGGCCCTATCCACCAAAAATGCAAACTCCCCAATCTGTAGATTCTCCAGGTCTTCCCTCATCTTTATTCACTCGTGTTAAAAGACTCTGGAACCATGGCAGAAGAAGAAATAACAAGCAGTCTCCATTTTCTTTTCTTGACCCATCTTTTCCCTAGAGAGCTACAAAATAATGAGGCATGTCATTAAGCGGGCTGAGCTTTCCCACAGACGTGAGATAACTGAGCCTGAGTTCCTGACCAAGGACTCCAGATCAAAGAGACGGACGGAAATACAGACTCTCCAGCCTGCAAAAAAAGTATGCAAAATACTGCCAGGATCCACGTAGTGGATGGGCCCAGAGGGCGTGACCCCACAGAGCAGTGGAAGGGACAGGAAAGTAACATTTGTCAAGCATCTACGTATAGTTTGCATGCACCGCCAGTCAGCACTGAGCACTCGATTGGGCCCCCTCACCCTCCCGAAGGCACTAAGGTACTGATGGCCTTGCATGCTTACAACGGTACTCGAGGAGAAATCAGGGAACTTGTTAGTGCCCGAGTCCTGTTCCCCACTCTGCATTCCCAGAACGGCGCGTCTTTTTTAACCATTCTGCACCATTTTTTCCCAACAAAGGCTACATAAACTGTGCAGAAGACAGCTCTAATTATACACGGAGAACCGGGTCGTTATAAAGTATACAGACACTGTACAACACAAACAAAGTTTCTGTGACTCGTTTTCACCCCAAACACATTAGGCTAACGCAAGCACTAAATATTCCAGGACTTCTCTTATGGAAAGGAAAGGATTCTTCTTACGAAAAAGAAGAAGTCTTCATTGTTCAAACACCTTTCTTTTTCCCTCCAGTTACCCCCGGGGCAACCAGGGGCGACCTCCGAAAACATCTGCAAGACTTTTGCAGTAGTTGCGGCACCACGACCGCGTGGTTGGGACGTGAGAAGGCGAGGACCTCTAGAAGTGGCCCTGCTCCCCATCCCGCCCTCTGCTATTTCTGACGCCCCCTGGGCCAATACCTCCAGAGGCAGGCGTGAATGGGGGTGGGGCACGGTCACTGCCCCAAGGACACAAAGGGGCTTATCACCCTACGTGTGTGAAAACAAGCTGCAGTGCCAGGACGACCTCGTGTGGTCCCACGTCCCTCAACTTCCGGTCACCGCCGCAGACAAGAAGGATGGAGCGAGGGAAGTGCAACTGAGGCAGCCGTTCGACAGCAACGAACGAGCAGAGAAGGAAAGGGCGCGTGGCAGGGAAACGAGGCTGGCCCTACACGGGAAGGCCATCCGGTATTTTATGCTTGGGTTTGGAGAAGACTTTTTTTTTAATGTTTATTTATTTATTGGGGGGCGGGGGGAGGAGGCAAGCGGGGGAGGGGCAGAGAGGGAGAGAGAGAATCCCAATTAGGCCCCTCGCCAGACACGGGGCTCAATCTTGTGAATCGTGAGACCGCGACCTGAGTCGGACGCTTAACCGACTGGGCCACCCAGGCGTCCCCGGATTTTGAAGGTTTTGGTTTTTCACCACCCGCCCCCCCCCCCCCAAAGCCGCTTCCAACTGTTATCATAATGGGCCCTAGTGAAAAGCAGACACGTTGGTTTTGTTTTCGGCTAAAACCCACAGGAAAAGAACATCTGAGAAGCACAAAAACTTACCCTATACGCTTTTCTGACATACTTGTAATTTGTGACACGAGCAACAGAAATGCATTTTTGACCTTGCGAGCTACCCCCTTCTCCTGGTTCTGCAGCCAGCTTAAAACGCTTGTCCCTCCCCACCTTAAGTGCTGCAAGGATTCCAACCAAATTAGTATTCTACGTATGCACTGATGCAAATTTATTCAAATGTTAAGCTAACGGATTAGAAAGCAAAATCTCCTCCTGAAGTTTCATATTTAATCAATGATTAATGTAACCCAATGCGTTTAGGACCTCAACTGATCTCTGCGTAGGCTCCCACATTCTTCTCCAGTGAAATCTTAGAACATTCCCGGTACATACCGCATTCCCTCATCTGTATGTTTATTGTACTGCACGCATCAGGATACGGCTGCTTTACTTGAGCCTGTGAAAAATGCTCCTATACATCCACAGTATCTGTAAGTTCCCAGCGCTGTTGACATTACAGGGCCCTACACAATCCGGCCCTCTGAACTCAAATTTCAAGACATTTCCCCTCTTGGTCTCCCTGCAGGGAGGCCATCAAACCCTAAGCGCTCAGCTTTTCTGCTGACATGGCCAAGTCCCCAGCGCTCAACACGACCGACCGACAAGGAACAAGGGAAGGCCTTCTTTCGGCTCCCATTTCGCTCTACCTTGAGTCACCGCTGCACCAAAGATACGGAGAGCAAAACAGAGCAGCCCTTATTCTCACTGGTCGATGCATGAAGGGGGGGTACTGAGCTGCGGATGCCCCCTCTGATAGTGGCTTCGCCTTCCCACTACATGAACCGCGGTCCCATCTGTGCCCACTGAGCCCCCTGGTAAGGCTTTGTGTTTCCACGGCTGGTAACAAACGCGTAAGTCAAGCTCAAACGATGACGAGCCAAGCGCAAAGAATTAAATTCAGTTCATCACCTTGGGTTTCCCGGTTCAGAGGGCACTGGAGCCACCTTGGGGGAAGGCACACATATGGGTGAACAACGGGAACTTCCTCATCCCGGCTTGACTACGCCAGAAACAAGGGTACCGAGAAGACAGCCCCTCTCTCCACAGGGAGGTCTCGGGAGCCCACTGGTCAGCTTCCATCAGACCTGCCATCAACACGACCCCTCAGCCTTACTCCCCTCCTTGTTGAAGCTGACCGTGGAAATGGCAATTCTCCACCTGGAGTCACGGTGGAGGGGTGCCACAGGCCCCAGCCAGGCTGCACCCCAGAACAGTTGAATCCGAATCCTGGGGGTGGAAGCCGGAGAGCGGAAGCTTGTATGGACAGCAAAGTCTGCGAACCCGTGGTACACGGGGCATGTCAGAGGTAAGCTTTTACAGTGGCCGTGCGTCCAGCCTCCAAACCCACGCGTTATGGAGCCCCTGCTCCTAAGCCCAGAGTTTTATATTCTACGGGTGGGTTGACCACAGAAAAACAGACCGGGGACCAGTCAGTTGGATCATCCCTAGGGCCCCTTTCGGCACTCGGGGTCCATTTTTCTGGGAGGCTAGTGGCATCTCACAGGACATGGGGAACACGATAAACACGGATGAAAAAGGTCACGCGTTTGAAACATTTCTCCACGCAGCCGCGGGTTACTGTCAAGTCCACGTTCTTGCAGAAAGCCATTTGCTCATAAGCTCGGGACTGAGAAAAAGCTCTCGATCATGAGGGGTCCTGGAGGGCGCACGCAGATCTCGGGAAGGGAAGCTACCTTCAACCGTCTTTCAGGCGAAGCGGCGGGGGAGAGAGAGGCATACACACGTCTTTCTCTCTCACCCTGGGAAATGCAATCAGGAGTTGCGTCTGTCACGTGGCATCGATCCCAGCCAACATTTGGCAGTTCAAACTCTGCCCGGCCAGCCACGTCTATGCTCTTTGTTCGGCGCCCTGCACACACTGGGGCATTATGCTCCCGCTCTCAGCGAGGGCAAACAGGAAACACATTCTTTCCTCTGCAAGAGAAAGATGTAACTTTTTGCCTTCTATCTTTCTGCTACACGGGGCAAGAGTATTTCGTTCCCTCCGCTTGTTTCCTGCAACTCCCTTCCCGCCCCTCCCCCCCCCCCCCCCCCCGGCCCCCTTTGGCTTGGTAGATGGTTTCAAAAAGCAAGAATAGAAAAGGAGTAGAAAACGACTGGTTATTTTGCTTTGTTTTGTTTTGCCTTCTGTCTCCCAAGCCAATTATCTAACACAGAATCACAACTGATTCTGACGGTAACAATACCTCTTTCTCTGCAAGATATGTTCGCCTGGCAGACAGCTTCTGTGGCCTCCGGATGTACACAACACTTGCCTTCACTGGCGATCAACAGCTCTCCAGGCTAACTGGAACGGGACATTAACCAGAAAGGAACCTACAGACTGCTCAGACCTGGATAGGCAAACGCACGACCTGGGGGCTCTGTTTATGAGGCAGATTCTGATTCTGCAGGTCTGGGGTGGGGGCTGAGACCGTGGATATCCAGCCAACACCCAGGTTTTGGTGACATTAATAGGCATCAATAGTTCAACGACTCCGGGTGATTCTAATTTAGGCCAGTTCCCACAGAATTAACGCCAGACAAATAATGCTTAGGCACCAACTCTCCATCTTACGCTCTTCCAGTAGAAGATACAAGGTATCAAATCTGGATGTGTGGATAACAACCACTTCCTATTCCCAGGGAGGTTAACACATATGCTGGTGGTAGATCCGTCCATCCAACGACTATTCGCGGAATGCCTACTAAATCCCCCCAAAACTGTGTTAGGCATTGGGGATACCACGGGGAGCAAAAGATATGGTCCTTTGCCCTCATAAATGCTGGCCGTTTTGTGGGGAAAGGCTTTACCAAACAATCACACAAATCCATATGATTTCAAGCCATGGACAGGTACGAGGAAGAGACAAGAGTCTAAGGACAATGTGGAGAAGGGAGGCAAACGGGCGCCTGCGTGGCTCAGTCGGTTAAGGGTCCGACTTCCGCTCAGGTCATGATCTCACGGTTCATGAGTTCGAGCCCCGCGTCGGGCTCGCTGCTGTCGCTGTCAGCACAGAGCCTACTTGGGCTCCTCTGTCCCCTTCCTCGCTCTGCCCCTCCCCTGATCACGGTCTCTCTCCCTCTCTCTCTCAAACATTAAAAAAAAAAACAACAACTGGACAAAGATATGGCTGGTCTACTGTCCAACCAATGATCACAGAACCACAGATTTTTTTTTATTGTAGGAAAATATGCATAGCACAAACTTTTTAACCCAGTGGTATTAAATACGTCCACAATATTATGTAACCATCACCACCATCCACTTGCAGAACTTTTCCATCACCAGAAGCAGAAAGCATTTTTTTTTTTTTTAAGCTGAAAGGGACTTCCCTAGCCGGATTCTACAGGAGGAAAACCGACTTCCCAGTTCAGAATACGCGCCCCAGTTGTACACTGTAAAATCGAGTTAGACATGGAATCAAGCTGCTAGCTACGTGCTATTCCTTAACCACTCTCAGTAGTCACTGAAGAAGGGTAAGAGTGTTAAACCTCCCAGCCCGTGAGGGCGGCACTTAGGAAAGTTACACCACGTTACTTGACGCGGGCACCAGTGACATTTGGGCTCATCATGCTTTGCATGGGGGCTGTCCTGTGCATCCCGGTATACGGAACGGTGGCCCTGGCCTCGTTAGCACCCCTCTAGTTGTGACCAACATGTCTCTGGACACTGCCACATGTCTCCTGATGGGCCCCATCACCCCAGCCGAGAACGGATCAGTTACAAGGACACTTTCTTCAAGGGCCACCTCTTCAAGTCAAGGGCTGAAGAACATGGCTCATTCTGACTCAGGACCCAAAAAGGAAGCCATATCCTCCCTTCCAAGAGGACAAATTCACTTCTTACACGTGCAAAGCTACGACGTCTCCACCATGATGCACATTAAAACTACCTATGGGGATTTTTATGGGGCGCCTGGGTGGCTTAGTCACTTAAGCGTCCGACCCTTGAATTTGGCTCAGGTCATGATCTCATGGTTGTGAGATCGAGATCAGTGTCCACACTAAGTGGGGAGCCTACTTGGGATTCATTCTCTTGCTCGCTCGCTCTCTCAAAATAGAGAAATAAAACTTTTAAAAAATCTCTATGCCCAGGCCGAGCTCCAGACCAATCAAACCAGAATCTCCAAGTGATCAGAACCGTTGATCTAGCACGGACTACTACTCAAGCCTGACGGTCCATGGGGAAGCAGCTTTGACATCACCTGGAAGGTCGCCTGGGGCCCCACTGCAGACACACTGAATCAGAATCTGCAGCTTAACTAGACCCCCCCCCCCCCCAGGTGATTCACATGCACATTAAAGTTTGAGGAACGCTGCTCTGGAATTCATAAAAAATAGTACCTGAGCTTGTGAGTGGCCATGTGAATCTTGTTTTCCAGCTGCACAAAGCACTTCAAATAAATTAAAAAAACAAAAAACCAAACAAACAAAAAAACCCAACCTTGCAAACAGTTGTTTTGACAGAACTGCTCCTCAAGTTCCCTCCTCTAAGCCCGAGAAGCCCTACTCTGGGGGACGGAAACACCAAGGGAGAAACGTGGGGCCGGACACAGTGCTGTGTGCTCCGTGGGTGCTTAATAATTACTTGTTGGCCGGCTGACCAGCCCAGATGTGAGGACAGAGTGGGTTTCTCTGGGAGTCCGGGGGAATTTATTCACCGGACCATTGCCTATGATTTGAGGCGAGCAGTCACAAGTCTGCTGGTCTCCAGGTTTGGGAAAGCAGCGGGGCAGGAGGAAGGGACGCCGAGGAGAAGAAGATCACAACGGCAAGAGGCCGCGGAGAGCACAGAACGCATCACTGTACTCGTGGCATGAAATACACAGAAGGAAAGCCTGCCAATCACCACATAATGAATTCGCTTCTGGCTGCCAAAGTAGGAGCCACAGGACAATGAACAATTTGAGCGGCTTCTGTTTCCACAATGCAGCCTTGTGAATGTCCACAGGCAGAAAATTGTGCCTACCACGCACTGGGCATTTTTCTTTCTGGGCCGTGCTCTAGGTCGAGGCAGCAAATTGTGTACCTAAGACACAATTCATGACGGGGCTAGGAAGACCAACATTTGAACCTCCTGTCCGGCACAGTCCTTGGGTGGGAGACAGGATTTCTTTTCCCGGACACCATCTGCGTAAGTAAAAGCAGGCGTTCCGAACAGCAGCGGCTGTTTAGTTGGCCGAGCACCGACACGTGGAAAGGACTTCGAGGATCTCCTTGTCCGCGAAACCGTCTCAGGCATAGCTGGTGCACAACGACGCTGCCTTTGAGTGTTCAGTCATTATGTGTCAACTGATTTGACAAGCCGTTGGTATTCTCCGGAAATAAACTCTGACAAGCAGTGAAGAAAACCCACGCTATCAATTTCCGTGTGTGATGCGCTACCAGGTGGCCTCCCCAAATTGTCCCCCAACTAGCATTTTGAGAAGTCTGAGAATACTCACTTCTCCACGCAGAATCTGGGGTCTTTGTTAACACTGACCCGGGGAACACAGGATGGACTTTGGTTTTCGTGCCTCTTCTGCAAAGCTCCTTCCAGACCACAGAAGCTTTACTTCTTCGATTACACACGCACATGTGCCTGTGTCACCACTGGGCGTATCGCTTTGCCTACCCTGGGTTCGGTTTCCTCATCTCAGCAGCGGGTTGTTGCATGGTGACTGACACTACGTGACTTCCGGAGACAGAGCAAGCTCAGCACGTACCTGTGATGCTCAACGCTGATGACAAAAGTCCTCAGGACGACACACAAAGGCGACGTTTATATACCTTCCGGTACCCTTTTCTTTCCCAGTTCGAATAAAGGAAGAGCTTTGGTCCATTCGATTTTCTCGAAGTCATCTATGATAACCTATCTCCCTCCCCCCCTCCCTCCCTTTGAGGCTCCTGCAAATTCTATGCGGGAACCGATAGGTTCCACACAGAACTCAGGACCTCTTTCCTGAGGCTTCTATCCAAAAATAAATGGTCTTGTACGCACTGCCCAGGGGTCACAAAGTATGCATTTTCACCCTTTCTCCCAAAAGTCTCCCAATTTTTAAAAAAAATTTTTAAGTAAGCCCTATGCCCAACATGGGGCTCAAACTCATGACCCCGAGATCAAGAGTCGCATGCTTTATGGACTGAATCACCCGGGTGCCCCCCCCACCAATTTTTTTTTTTTATTAATAGGCCTCCCTTGAGAATAAAAGCTCACCTATTCCCAACACCTAGAAATTGAGGTACATATTATATAAAGTACTAGATGTACATATATTAAATATGTTTTATTTATTTAAAAAAATTTTTTAATGTTTACTTACCTCTGAGAGACAGCATGAGCACATGCATGGGGGAGGGGCAGAGGGGGAGGGGGACAGAGGATCCTAAGCTTTGTGCTGACAGCAGTGAGCCCGATGTGAGGCCCGAGCTCACCAACCGTGAGATCATGACCTGAGCTGAAGTAGGATGCTTAGCCGACTGAGCCACCCAGGCGCCCCTTATTTATTTTCAAATAAATACAGAGGTGTCATTATTCCCCTCTTGTGCCCAGTGAACCACCTCGTGAACCCCACTTTGCTGGCCATGGCCTTACTCCCCCCACATTCGACTCAAGTGTGTCCCCCTGGGTAAAGATAATTAGAGGCAATGAAAGGGAAAGAGAAAATATCAATCTGTTCTCTGATTTGTGTCATGAAAATTTAGTTTTAACCTTCGAGGCATTTCGGGGAGTTCCCTTTCCTTCACAGAATGTTCTGGTATGGAATTCCAGTTCCATTTTCCTTACAGCACTTGGTGGTGCCGTGCGGGAACTCATTACTAACAAGAGGGGAAGATGTTCACACTCTGAACACTTAGCATTGCTAAGTCTGTTCCTGCCCCTAAAGCAGAAAGCCAAGGACAGGCTTAAGGATAAAACTTAGGAGCTCAAAAGAATGTACTAGCTTTTCTGGTTACAGAGAAGGGAGTTCCAAGCATGTTCTTCTACAAACAGGAAAGTACTGAAGGAAACAACCAGTTAACGCACACGTGGCCATTTGGCCATTAGACCAAGGTTAAGCACCTTATCGTGTGTCAGGCTCGGTGCCACGTTCAACAGGTGGCAACCATTGCCCTCAAGGTGCTTACAGGCTCACAAAGGAGCCAGACGTGCATCCAAGTGATGGTAAAACCGTGCGACCTAGTGGGTGAGAGCGGCACACCCTGGGCAGAATGGTACCACGAAGGAGAGAATGTGAAATTGCCTCTGGGAGTTGGGGGAAGGTTCTAAGAATACTGAAGAGGCAGGGGTTAGGCAGGCAGACAAGGCGAGGAAGGGAACGGAAGATGCAAAGGGGTAGCGTTATGAAAGATCGCGGCCAGTTTGCAGAGACAGGGATGGGCTGGCACAACGGAAGTAAAAAGCATACGTGGGAAAATGTTGGGAGGTGGGGCCGGAAACATAAGGATAAGCCAACCAAGACTTGTAAAAAAAAAAAAAAAAAAAAAAAAAAAATATATATATATATATAGATATATATATCTATATATATATATATATATATATAGATATATATATCTATATATATCTCAATATCCTTTTCAGCAGCGATCAAATCGATTTCTGAGATCTTTAACAAAATGCCCGGGATGGCAAAGAGAATGAAATCACGCCCCAAATCGCTGGGGTAAGGTTGAACACTGTAAGCACGGAAGGAAAATGAAAGGCCTCGTGGGCCAGGAGAAGGACGAAGAGAGGACTTTTCCCGTTAGTGGCCAGAACCGCAAGTCTGCAGTTTTCTCCCGCAGGTCTCTGCGACCTCCTGTGTCCAGACTCCCGACAGTCACTTGGGGGCAGAGCAGGCTCGCCTGCAATGTTTCCCAAGTAGAGGCCCAGTTCTGTAAGACACTCTTCTTGCTTAGGAGGAGGCCTGGGGAAGATTTTTGGAGGGGGGTGGGGGGTGGGGAAGTGTAGCTGATGCACGAGGAGCAATGGGGGGGGCGTGGGGGGGTAACCTGAGGGTGTCATTTGCAGGACAGAGGGTCTGAACAACACAAGGCTGAAGCAGCAGTCACATTCTTCATGCGGCCTTGTCCTGGGCTAGTATTTCGGTGGACTCATTCTCAGGCACGTACGAGTTCTCCACAATTGCAACTACTTTCAATCAGGGGGCAGTGCACTCTGCTGGGAAGGAGCCAGAACAGTAAATATGTTCGGCTTTGCAGCTCACACGTGGTCTGTCACAACGACCCTAGCCCAAAAAACAGCCACGCATCATACGAAAATGAGCGGGCACGCTGTGTTGCAATAAAACTTCATTTACTGAAATTTGAACTTCAGATAATTTGCACCTCTCATGAAATACTGTTCTTGGGGCGCCTGGGTGGCTCAGTCGGTTAAGCAGCCGACTTCGGCTCAGGTCACGATCTCGCGGTCCGTGAGTTCGAGCCCCGCGTCGGGCTCTGTGCTGACAGCTCAGAGCCTGGAGCCTGTTTCAGATTCTGTGTCTCCCTCTCTCTGCCCCTCCCCCGTTCATGCTCTGTCTCTCTCTGTCTCAAAATAAATAAACGTTAAAAAAAAAATTAAAAAAAAAAAAAAAAAAAAAAGAAATACTGTTCTTTCTGCTTTCGACCATTTAAAAATATAAAAACCATTCTTAACCTGTGAGCCGTTCAAAAGCAGGTGGCAGGCCAGATTGGGTCTATGGGTCGTAGTTTGGCAACTGCTGACCTTGATAACCAGATATGATCCCCAAATTACGGCCCCGAGTTAGGAGTTGTGTTTATCACAACTTCTATGCAGTTACACGCTTTTGCTATAAATGCAGCATTTCTTTTTTATTTATGTTTATTTATTTATTTATTTTGGGAGACAGAGCATGAGCAGAGGAGGGGCAGAGAGAGAGAAAGAGAAAGAAAATCCCAGCAGGCTCCATGCTGCCAGTGTAGAGCCCCACGTGGGGCTCCAACTCATGAACCATAAGATCATGACCTGAGGTGAAATCAAGAGTCAGACGCTTAACGGACTGAGCCACCCAGGTGCCCGGCATTTCTTTCTTTCTTTTTTTTTTTTTTTTTTTAAGTTTATTTATTTTGAGAGAGAGAACACTAGAGGGGGCACACACAGGGGAAGGACAGAGAAAAGAAGGAGAGAGAATCCCAAGGAGGGTCTGTGCTGTCATCAGAGAGCCCGACGTGGGGCTCGATCCCATGAACTGTGAAGTGAGATCATGACCTGAGCTGAAATCAAGAGTCAGCCATTTAACTGAATGAGCCACCCAGACATCCCTAAATGTAGTGGGGTTTTTTTAATGTTTATTTATTTGAGGGGGGGGAGGGCGGAGAGAGAGACAGAGAGAGAATCCAAAACAGGCTCCAGCTGTCAGCACAGAGCCCAACACAGGGCTCAAACTCACCAACTGTGAGATCGTGACCTGAGCGGAAATCCAGAGTCAGACGCTTAACCGACCAAGCCACCCAGGTGCCCCCTAAATGTCGCATTTCTTAAACACAGTCTCAAGGAATCCTCGCGAACTCCTATCTGAGAATCCCATCTGAAAGGCTTACTATTGTCTGAGTTTCTCAGGCTTCCACCTTCTCCCTGGCTACTAGCTGAAATCTGCTCCGTCTTCTGAGGGCCGATACTGACGAACGGCAATGGTCACCCCTGACCTCATGGCCAACGACGCAGGCAGAGAGAGGAGATCAGGATCGCCAACTGCCGGGTGCGTGGCTCCCCGGTCCCCGGAGAGCCAAAGGGTTTTAATACTCTGCAAGGAAAAGGCTCCGCCCCCAGAAGTCACCTACTGGCTGGCAGCGTGACTCTCACCCATGAACTGGACTTCCCCAAGTCCGCGCAGGGGCACTCTGCACAGAGCTGGCTGATTTCCTCTGCCGACGGGAACCCAGCACAGGGCACGGATGCCTGCGTCAAGAGGACGCTGCCCAGGAGGAGCGAGGAGGGGAGGCGGTGCCCTGCTGGAGGTCTCTCTCCCCCTCTCCAGGGAGTCTTCAACATGCCTGGAGATGTCAAGTCACAGGCTGCGGCCCTGCAGGGCCTTCGTCTCTCCAGTCCTCAGAGACCCCCCGGGGAGAGTGTGGCTGGCGCGAAGCCTGGATCCTCCCCAGGGGTGTAAGCAAAGCTGGCTCCGGGACTGAAACTCACTGTCGCCTGGGGAAGAGTTCTCTCTGCAGGGTGTCTCAGGGGACACGGTTTCCACAGCACAGAGTGCAGACAAAGGAGCAATGCCTGGCCACTCTGATCCCTTCCAGGTGACCCAAAAACACCTGTGCCCGCTAAGCTTTTAAGAAAGCAAGTGAGTTACAGTCGCTGGTCTCCCTGAAATGTTACAACATCATCTTGGTGAGAAAAGAGCTCGTTACTTGCCATGCACATATTTTCTTTGGGGGATTTTTCTCGTAAAGGGAGATCTTAATTTGAGAGTGCCCGCTGGGGCATCTCGGAGGATGCTCTCTGCTTTCTTTACAGCTTCTAAATATACCCACATAATCGCAACAGCCCCTTAGCCAATAGGCGCTAAGGGGCCAATAAGCCCCTTAGCGCCGCCCTGCTATGACCCTGCCCCGCAGTAAGGCACGGACGGTGGCCACCGCTAAACCTGCACATTTTATTTCTGCACAACATCATAATAATCTGGGGGTGTTTTTTTTTTTTTTTTCATTTTTAGTTGTTTTAAGATTTCTAAACATGTGTTGAAACATGCCGCTTTCATTTCCCTAGAGAGTAATAATATTCCTTTAGCAAAATTCTTAGGTCAAGCCCATGTGTATTTTGGAACAGACCAAAAGCTGGGAAAAAAAATAACATATCATCCGGGGGGGACAAAATCATAGCCAGTTAGTAACAAACCTTTCTGGAAAGTGACTAGCATGGAACAGAATTTTCCAGACTGTATACTGAGGACTGAAAGTTCCAAGGGATGTTAATAGGTATTTCACAATAGCTTTGAAAATGATACAATTTATATCTCCATCATGGAAATGAGTGACGGACTTTAGAAAATTAGCAGCAAAGCAGCTCTTCAGAAAAACACACATTATACCTACATATTACTCACGCCTTGTGCTTCTATAAGCTATTTTTAACACAAGACTTAAAACACATGACTAAAGGGGTGCCTGGCTGGGTCAGTCGGTGAAGCATCCAACTCTTGGTCTTGGCTCAGATTGTGATCTCACGGTTCGTGGGATCCAGTCCCACTTCGGGCTCTGCCCTGATGGCACAGAACCTGCTCGGGATTCTCTCTCTGCCCTCCTACCCCCCGCTTGCACATGCGCGCTCTCTCAAAATAAACTTAAAAAAATGCATGACTAAATATTAGACTGAACCACACGCAATCGCCAATTCCGTACGCAGGAAAATGGGCACGTGTTGGTAGATTCATATGGTTCACTCTAACACAGGAGTTACATAGAAGCAGGCAGAAGATAGGGGAGTCTAGCATTTTAAAAATTAAACAAGAGAAATTGTTACGGTTCAGCTGATCTACGAGCGGGGACAAAAAATAACGAATGTTTACTCCAGATGACCAAGTCAACTAACTGTTCGGCAGACACGTTTTCACTTGTAGGAAAAGTGTGGATTTTCTTGTCAAGTATATATAACACGCAGGCTCAACGATTCTTGCCCAACAGGTGAGCTTGGTCTATAAAACCCCACTGGCCTTAAGGTTTGTTAGGACTGTATTTTTCAGATGCTTTTCTCCCTCGGGGCCAAGTTTTCACATCCTCCGAAATGACCCAACAACCCTTTTCTCCCTTGTAAGAGTGGATCAGCATTATTCGGTTCGCGCGAGCTATCATATCATCTTCCAAGGGAGACTCTCGTTAAACTTAAAAATACCTCACAGGAGCAAAGTGCATAGTATTAAAATTCTTTGAAGCCAAATGGAAAATCACACTTGACGGGAAAGAATTTTCAGACAACCCGGTCTCACGCGAGCTACCTTGATCTCTTGCTGTTGTTGTTTTAAATGATTCAAGGACCAACTGCATTTAGAAATCGAGATGCTGCCCCGTGTACGTCCTGGGAAACGAGACTGGCTTAATAGGCACCCCCACACCTACGTGCCAATTTGTGCTTGTTACTCTCTCGAGGGGAACGTCTTCCACAGTGAATTATCGCTATTGTTAAACAGAGCCTTCAATCTGTGCATCATCGTCACGCTGCACCACTTTCCTACCCAGCTGCAAGTCATGGTCACGAGTCCAAAGGCGTGTCCCAAGGCTATCCCAAAAACGTCCAGATGGGCTCACTCACATAACACTCCAATAAACAGTGGCGGCCAGGGGAGCACAGCCTGGTCCACAGCCCACCACGTTCATACTCCACGAGACGCAGGTGATCTCACCCTTCCCCCGGCGGGGTCTCCTGCCACACCGACACGTAGATCTCCCTGGGCATCTCATGCTTCCAAGTGTTTTCCTTCTAATCTACTTAACTGCATTTCTTTACATCGCCGTTAATTTCCTTCCCCGTGTTAAACTGATCAGAGGTATCTATTGATGTCGACTGCACGTTTTTTTCAAAGCGTGATCTATCTGCTGCCACCACACCATGTTAATATCACTCTTGTCAGGAAGGAGAGGGGGTGTTTGTAGGAGTCTGTGCGGCCTTACTGGAGGGGAGCGTGTCGTTTCCTTCAGGCAAGGCTTTCCACTTTAGGCACCAGTGACATCTGGGGCCAGACGATTCTTTGTGGCGGGGCTGTCCTGTGCACTGTGGGATGTTTAGCAGCGTCCCTGGCCCCCGCCCAGCAGATGCCAGGACCACCCCCAGATGGAACAATCAAAAATGTCCGCAGACACTGCCAAACGGCCCCCGGGGGAACAAATCAGCCCCAGTGGAGAAGCACTGATTTAGGCTTTCTGGAATTCTGAAGACAGTCTGAGGACCCTTTATTACTGCCTCTGTGCTCTCTTGGGACACTGCTGCTCAAAGCTGGCCAGGACCAGCGGCATCTGGGAGCCTGTCGGCAATGAAGATTCTCAGGCCCCACCCGAGATCTGCCGATTCCAAATCTGTATTTCAGCAAGATCCATGGCTGATTCTGATGCACCGTGGAGTCTAAGGAGCACTCATCTAATACCCTAGCTTGGAATCTATCTTTCAGGATCTTATAAAGATGATGACGCCCAACTAAAGGTGCCAAATACAGCTGACACACCAGAGTCACTTGTTGTTCAACAGGTGATTTCTTTCCACTTGTTTTTGGCTAAATGCGAGAGGGGGAGAGGGGGGGAGAGGGAGGGAGAGGGAGGGAAAGGGAAGGAGAAAAGGAGAGAGGAGGAGAGAGGGGGAGAGGAGGAGGGAGGGAGAGGGAGAAACTGAGGAATCATGTCCTGGTTCCTCTGCCCCACCCTCACAGGGAGATTAGCTCGGTGCCACGGGCACTCACTACACTTCCCTGCCAGGCTTACTCACAAGGTAACAATAAACACAACCAACAACAGTACTTGTCCTCCACACACTCAAGTATACTGTTCTAAGGTAGTCTGATCTTAATTTCAAAAGCAGATCTATTTACATACAGAAACGTGCATTTTCAACAGGGGCAATATCCCCTGCTCCCTGATAGGATGAAAACGGGTTGAGGGGCAAAATACAACCTGACTCTTTTTATGTCCAAAGCACAAACACGCACACAGTACATAAACGTATATACTGTGTATCTGGGGTACTAATAAGATTTCACGGGGAGGCAATTAGGAAAAAAAGTCTAAAAAGTCTTCTTGTGGGGGCAGGTGGATAAGAAATAAAAAGACTGAGCAATACTCGTAAAAAAAAAAAAAAAAAAAGATCTCTTAAGAGTCAAAAGTTTCTAAGACCCCAATGTAGTCTTGAGTAAACGGACCCTCGGAAAATGCACAGGAACTCACTTGTACTTCCTGTGGGAGAAGCCGGAAACTGGAGCCTCAGGGACAGGGAACAGTGTGGGGATCAGGCGGCCGGCCCTCAGAGGCTGCTTCCCTACTGTAGGGACCTCGGGTAATCTGCTTCCGAGCCTCAGTTCCTGACCACCTGAGTAGGTCGCCGTGAGGACGACATGCACTGATTACCACCAGGTGCCCGACGCAACCTGGCATTGAGGAAGTTTTCATAAAATGTTAGCTTTTCCTTTTTCTATTTCGTCATCCTCTCCAGTTGTAAGATTTTTAAATGTCATTAATTTGGGGGGGGGAGGGGGTTGGCAAAACATCTATCCCCTTCTTATTTGTAGCCCAATAAAGAATCGACCTTTTTATTTGGGGGGGGGGGGGGAGAGGGAGAGAGAGAGTGCACACAGGTGTGCACACGAACCGGGGAGGGACAGAAGGAGAGAGCGAGAATCCCAAGCAACCTCCACACCACAGAGGCAGTCCAAAAAGAATCATCACTCTTCGCAAAAACACAATAAAAAAAAAAACACACCACCACCACACAGGGCCTATGGGAAGAATGGGGTTAGAGGCACGACACTCCCAAACCATCGGCGACACATATTAAAAACAAAGATAGAAACCCAGTAAAAATGGCAGGATCGTGTCACGCACGTTGGAGGGTTAGGAAATAGGACCAGAAGTATCTTACTTCACCGTGAATAGAGACCTGAAGTTTGCTGGTGGGGGAGGCGTCAGAGGGCTGCAGTGCAGGGGTGCAGGGAGGGGACCAGAAATGGGGGGGCTGTCACCCCGGGCGTGGGTGGACGCGGCTCCCGACGCACAGGGACAGCCAGGGAGCTCACAGACGGACGTGTGTGCACGTGCGTGTTTTGTGTGTTCCAGCTCTGCGGGGGGCGGAAAGGTACTTCTCTGCCTTCACCTAGTGTCTCAGCAGGAGAAAACGTGCCCGGAAGCACCTGTGATATTCTGATTATCACTCTTCCCCGACGGATCAGTCTCACTGGAACACATTTGTGGTTTCTTTTTTTTTTTTTTTTAATTTTTTTTTTTTTTTAACGTTTATTTATTTTGGAGACAGAGAGTGAATGGGGGAGGGTCAGAGAGAGAGGGAGACACAGAATCAGAAGCAGGCTCCAGGCTCTGAGCTGTCAGCACAGAGCCCGACGCGGGGCTCGAACTCACGGACCGAGAGATCATGACCTGAGCCGAAGTCGGACGCTTAACCGACCAAGCCACCCAGGCGCCCCTACATTTGTGGTTTCAAAGCAGGAGTCCCGGCACCGCTGACTGTACTTCTAAGACCGCTCAACTTCTCGATCTGGGCTGTTGTGCGAAAATAAGGGATCGTTCTTCTTAACTCGGATTCAGCTCCATCTGAATTAAAAGATATTTTAATATCCATCAACTACACTCTGAGGCCTCCAGAGAAGTCTCGCCCATTTTCTGTCTGACAGTGCTTCCAAGGAATAGCGTTCCGTACCCATCGCTGAGTTTCCAGAATTCAAGAACTCACAAAACGGACACAATGTGCTGAACGTGGGAGGCAGGCTGTGGAGAGGGTTCTAGACTCACAGCGGTCTGCACCCAAACCCTTCTGGGACTCGCGACGGCCCTTCACCTCTCCGGGCCCCGTTATCCTGTCTCTAAGCTAAGGTTGCCTTGAGGCGCAGAGGCGCTGAACTCATCTGGTTGAATGTACGCCCTTCCAAGAGGTAAGGGGCACCGTATCAAAAACATCCTTTATTCTCCCGGCTTGGCACAAAATGGTCATTGGGAGGGCTATAAAAATGCAGAGGAAATACAAAATAAACACCGCAAACGCCGAGGCAGTTTATAGACACAGTGAAGACGTGGAGGAAAGCAGCAACTCGTAGCGGCCGAGAGAGAATTTCATTTCCTCCCGCCAGGTTTTACTAGCTTTTGTCTCCCTGGCTTCTTGGGTTACAGTCCAGAATGTCCCACTTCCTGGTCTAAAAAGAAGATTCAATCTCCTGAGCCTACCAAAATTACTCTTGCTCAATCCATCGCTGCTGCCATGGCCTTTGAGGGAGCTTCGGAGCATGTGATGTGTTTCCACGCTTCCCCGGCCCTGCCAGGAGCAAGGACCTCTTGTTCCCAAAGTCCAGCCAGACACGCAGGGTCAACGCCACAAAACCCAGAGATTTTTTGCTTGCTTGGGGGACTCCACATTCAAATCACATTCAAAGAGCAGAGAACAGGCACTTGTAACCCGAAGACGGGCACAGAGCACAAGAACTCGGCTGTGAACTCCACGAATTCTCCTTAGTATGGCCCTCCACTCAACGGATTGCTGACACTCCGACCCCAGCAACGTTTCCCAACCGAGAAAGAGATGCTTTGAAGGCCAAGGCCCGTCTACTGCTTTTATCTACCGTGACAAATGAATTCGACGGCCTCTGATTTTCAGTTTTATTTCGAAAAACGAATGAAGCGTCACACAGAAGCAAAAAGTGACGCAGTGTGAACTTCTAGCGTCACGACTCCTCATTTGTCGGTCTGAGTTCAAAGTTCCCCTACGATCATTAGGCTGTAAGCGGAAGCCGAAAATCAGTTGACTATGTAACAGGAACCCTGCGGCACAATCTTCTGTAACTCTGATCATTCACCATAGAAATACAAATAGGATCCTCCCTATTTTCCCATAAGAACATATTTAATAAGGTCTTTCTTTATTCCTTTCTGAGAACAGGCACCTTCAAAAAACAAGGAGGCAGTACTTCAGGCCTAAATACATAAATGTCTCCCCTCAATTTATTATTAAAGGGGGGGGCGCCTGAGTGGCTTGGTCAGTTAAGCATCCGACTTCGGCTCGGGTCACGATCTCACGATCCATGGGTTCGAGACCCCTGTCAGACTGTGCTGACAGCTGGGATCCCGGAGCCTGCTTCGGATTCTGTGTTTCCCTCTCTCTCCACCCCTCCCCCCACTTGCACACTCTCTCTCTCTCTCTCTCTCTAAATAAATAACAAAAGAAAAGAAAAGAAAAAAGAAAAGAAAAGAAGCTCCCACCTAAGAGCCGCCCCAAAGCTAGCAGAAAATCAGGAAGGAGAGCAGAAGGACCTCAGGCTTCTGTCTCCCACCCTAGTCAGGGCTCCTGACGCACACTTACACCGCAAGGCGAATCCAACCACAGAGAGGTCTCTTTCTATGCACACAGCCGCCGCCATCCCAAAGACAGCTACTGGTGCCCTTCCCCCCCGCCGCCGAAAGCAAACGAGCAACGATACCACAGGGTGAACTGCACAAGGCTCACGTGACCCAGTCGCACAAAGAAAGTACAAAGGGCGAGGCTCCACTGAGACGGAAGGAGGCTCAAGTGAAGGCACCTAGTTGGATATGAATCGGTATGTCCATCGTTGGACTCTACCGGGCGATCCTAGAACCATCCCAGGACTCTCTGGGGCTGGACAGTAGTTCCCAGAAACGACCACCGAGCAACCGGTTACGGGCATCGGGGTCAAAGCTTCGCCAAGGGCACGTCGTCAAGGAAGCACCGAACGGGACAGACTTGCTGTCTTTGCGTTCTTTGCCGTGGCCCCTCTGTCCACGGGGTCCTCTTCTGGCCCATCCCCGTCCATGGGGGCCCTGCGAGGCGAGAGCCCCTTGCCACCAGGCCCCGGACATCCCTATCCCTTGGTCTTCCACCTAGGATTTCGTGGCCTCTCTGCGGGTCATGGGGCCAGCCCGACTCCAAGCTGGGCGAACGCTACCCGCCAGTTATGGAACGTCAGCCACGCACCAGGCGCCACGCCGGGCACTCTTCTTAGGGTCAGTGTATCATTTACTGCTCACGACAGCTGTCAGCCAAGTACAACGCCCGATTACGACACAGAAACTGAAGCTCGGAGAACATAAATACAGCCGTTTGCCCAAAGCAGGCAGTGAGCAGAGTCGAAATGTGAGCGTCTGACCCCTAGGCTTGCGTGCATTGTCATCTTGTCACGCGGGTCCCCGGGTCTTTCCTGGTACAGGGCCAGGCTCCAGGCAGCAGGTCGCTGGGGAAGGCACAAGGTCCCCATCATCTAACTGCACGTTACTCTGGGTAGGGTTCCCCAGGGGCTGGGAAAAGTGGTTCCGTCCCAAAAGGTCTCACAGACCCAGTGGGTTTCGGAGGCGACTGTCCCACTCGGGCCGAGGCACGAACAGAAACTAACAACTACAACACGACCGCAAGGCGGAGCCAGATGTGAGTGTCTGTGTCTGGTACCGGGTAGCAGAGCCCGCTGGGGGTGAAGGCCGGGCGGGGCCGTGGATGTGGGAAGAACGAGGCATCACGGGCAGAGCAGGAGACGAGCGCCCCCCAGTGGCTCGGAGCAGAGGGGCAGAATCACTTGAAAAGTGCGGTTCCCTCCCAGACAAGGTGGCAGCAGGATGGAGCTTCTGTCCCCCACCCCGCCACCCCCCGGCCATCAACTCAACCGTCACGACACCTGCTCAGAATACTGCGTTTACTGCATGAATCGAATCAGAGCGTTTGGAAGAAAACGAATTAAACTGAAGTATGGCTATCAAAATTTAAAAAGCTGAAATATGTACGGAATATGTGTAATCATCTAACACGGAACTGTACAGACACGCAGACTATGTCTGTCCTTGATTCACGCCGGGGAGGGCGTTAACGTACAACTGCAAAGCAGTGATGACCCTGACAATATGATGAGACCTCTGCCACAACTACAATGAGATATGAACAGATCTGTGATTTCTATTAATGCCAAAGTCACAGGGACTGCCGAAGTCACCGTGATTTGCTGTCCACGTTCATAAGAACGCAAACGCTAAGCCTTCGTTGGAGGCTACTGAAAATACGGATTTATTTTTTTTCCTATCCCAAACCCTTCCGAGTTCTGTCCCCAGGAACCCCTTGGAAGTGTGTGGAGCCCTTCAGAAGCCCTAGCTTTGGACCAGGGGTCGGCAAGCTCTAGCATGAAGGCCAAATCTGACTTGCTGCCTCGCCTTGTAAATAAAGTTTTATTGGCACAGAGTCACCCCCGTCGGTTTCCACATTGCCTAGGGCTGCTTTGGCACTACAATGGCACAGGTGAGTAGCTGTGACCGACATTCGCTATCTGGCTCTTTCCAGAAACAGTTTGCTGATCGCTGTGTTAGACTCTGCAAGCTGGAAATTCCCTAAACGTGTGGCACCGGCCACAGCTGAGGCCTGGTACTCTGGGGGTGCCGGGGGCGGGGGGGGGGGGGGGGGGCAAAGTTTCCAAGCAGATCCTTAGGCTTGACCGGGCGAGGACCTAAAGCCTCACCCGTCCTCACGGCCTCTAGATCTCTCTCGAAACTTAAGACAGCAGCTCAATGAGCAAGAAGCTCGTCTCTGGGCCTGACACAGAGTGAGGCCAGAAGAGGCTTCCTGTAGCCGGGCCTGCTTCCGCCTTCGAGAAAAGTCAAACCGTGTTTTGCTACAGGGATGTACTATGGCCTTTAGAAGACCACATCATCCTGTACTCAAAGGTGGCTCTATTAAGAGTTTCTTTTAGTTCTTTTGAGCTTCGTAGAGGCTCAGTGGCTGCCGTGGAATACCTCCTAAATACTAAGAGAAAACTGCCTTCCAGAGCGGGCTCCCTTGGAAAACGTAGAACTCGCGCGTGGTACTAAGAAATGCAAGGATATAAATACGGCACGTGCCGAAGCCGTGTGTACAAGGGGGAAAGGAGCGTCTCCCAGAAAGACCTGTCTAGGCCAGCTAGCCATTCTGCGTCCCTCCGTGTGGCCCCAAATAATCCCGATTTTTCCCACCAGCCACGTATGCAACTTGCAATCACCGGAGTGTCTTGGAAGCAGATCAAGCTGGCTGGCCGCCTTCCCCTTTTCCCCAGCTCTGCCCCGTGTGTGCCCGTCACCCTGCTGTCCTAAGCCACAAGACCCCTAATGAGCCTCGGACAGGAGGAGATCTGGCCGGAGCCAGCTCTGTCCTCCGCTCTCTCGAGACAAGGGGACAGGACGAGGCAGGACAAAGCGGACCTCTGAATTCATCTCGCCCTCACACGACACTTGGAAATTCTGAAGGGAGACGAGGGCGGTGTGGACCCAAGGGTCCCCTCTCGGGTTCACGGATCCATTCGTCTACCAGCTTCGCACACGTACTTCATTTCGTCTTTCCGCAAATAAAGAACATCTAGAAACCTTCAAAAACTTCAGGGCGATCGAATGCAAAGCGAGGGCTTCCTCTTTTGATAATTCGAGCCGCTGCTGTGGCAGCACTGTTTTTCCTCACACCCCCCCCCCACCCCCTTTCACCGGGTTTTCTCTCCAGCAGCTGCTTTTGTTTTTTGTTCGAGGGCCTCCTCCCACTTGCCCTCCCCTAACTTGTTACAAAGTTGGGAACTGGGGGGGGGGGGGGGGGGATGCCGAAGTACAAAGCGGCGCTTGTTAAAAATTTGAGTAAATCTGGGCTAATAGCCAAATTTAATTCTAAAGACCCATTTTGGAGGCTCAGGACTAAAATGGAACCTAGCATAGGTCTGGCTGTTTCTAGGACACCATGTCCCCATTGCGGGGGGAGGGGGGAGAGCGGGGCAAGAGCTCAGTTTGATTCTGCGGGCCACCATGGTTTGAAGATGTGATACACACTAAAAATCAACCAGTTTTCATAGAGCTAAGCTATAGCGATTTTTCATTTGAAAGGACACTTTATGATCACACGAGATTTTAAACACAATCACAGAATTCTTATATTTTCCCAACCACACCCAACTAGACCCCACCTTCCTAGAAATGGAGCCAACCTAGCGTTTTTATGGGGTTTTTTTCTTCGAAGAAATGCCCAACCTCATGTCATTCACAGTTTGGGATTAAATCCATTAGAAATCTCTCTAATACTTCAAGAACAGAGCAGCTGTGGGGCTAGAAAATCACCATCCAGGTTCATAAACGCTTTTCTAGGATCAAGGGACTCCCCACACTGATTCCACAGAACAATTTTAAAAAAGCGAACCTCAACAGATCATTCGCTTATCAATAAGTTCTGTGGTAGTTCTGGAAAAGAGGCTCTTTGGGGTTTTAGAGTCATCCTCAGGAAGATTCTGGAACAATGGTCATAAAAGTAATATCACTAACGTGAAAATGATCCGACTGCACTTAAATTTGAGGGAATAAATGTACCGAACAGTCTGTAGACTTTTTCTGCCTCTAGGTCTATGAGTTCTACAACCCACTTGCAGATTAATTAGGACATAAAGCTAATTGTTTATCTTTTCATGCTCCATCAGCTCTTAAGAGGTCACAAGAGCCCCGCGTGGGACAGTATCAAAGTGGCAGCTGATGTTTATCGGGCACCTACCGTGTCCAACCGCAGTGCCTGGCACATGGCTTATATCTTCTCACTGGGTCTCCACGACAACCCTGGAGAGGTTTTATGGGTGTGGACACCGTGGCGGGGCGAAGCTGGGTAGCTTCCTAGTGAGGGGCACTACTGGGATTTAAATCCAGGTTGGTGTGGCCTGAAAAATGACTCTACACCATTTAGATTCAAATCCAGGTTTGCCTTTTTTTTTTTTTTTTTTTTTGGTAAGTTGATTTATTTTGAAAAATAGACGGGGTGGGGAAAGACGTTCTGGGCAGAGAAAGAGAGGGAGAGAGAATCCCAAGCAGGCTCTGTGCTGTCTCTGCACGGGGCTCAAACCCATGAATGGCGAGATCATGACCTGAGCCGAAATCAAGAGTCGGATGCTTAATTGACTGGGCCGCCCAGGCGCCCTGGTTTATCTAACTTTAAAATGGACTATTAGGGGGCGCCTGGGTGGCTCAGTCCGTTAAGGGTCCAACTTCGGCTTGGGTCATGATCTCATGGCTTTGAGTCCTGCATCGGGCTCTGGGCAGACAGCTTGGAGCCTGCTTCGTATTTGTGTGTGTGTGTGTGTGTGTGTGTGTGTGTGTAATAAATTAACATTAAAAGATAAAAATAAAGTGGACTATTAAACACTGCACATCCTCTTGAAAGTTAGCACGAAAAACTGGCCTCAAAAAATACCTATTAGAGTTCATTTCCAGGGGACCCTCTCAAGTCATGATTTTTAGCCTATTCGTTTTTACTTTACATCCAATTTTAACAGCTTGATTATCTGCTTTATCAACCACTATGAGAGGCAGAACTCTGAAAATGGGGAGAAGGCGGCACTGAGCGAACAAATGAGATTGGAGAGGAAAATGATAACTATGCATAGAAAGCACAGCTATTGGAAGCCGTCAAAGATACTTACAAAAATCGATGAGACTCCACTGATGCTCCCTTAACCAAATGACCAGAGTAAGTACCACCAGCAACGAAACATTCTGAGATCACGTGTCCTCTGACTGAATACACCGCGACGTCTTGTGGTGTTTTTTTCTCGAAGGGCAGAACCTCAGTCTAATCATGAGAAAACGTCAGACAAACCCAAGGTGAGGGGCGTGCTCTCTGACCAGTACACTCCAAAAGAGTTCGGGCCAGGAAAGACCAGGAGAAACTGAGGCACCGTCACAAATTAGAGGAGACTAAAGAGAGGTCACCGCTAAATGCCACGTGGGATCCCAAAGCGGATCTGCAACAGAAACAAGGTATCCGAGGAGAAACTGGTAGCTGTAGTTAGCAGTATTGTGCCGATGTAGTTTCCCGGTTTTGATAATCCTTCTCCCGCTACGTAGACTATTCTCGGATGGGGGAGGGGGGGGGAGCTTGGTGAATGGAATACCGGAACTTTGTACTCTTTTTACGACGTCTCTCTAAAATTTTCTCAAATTTTCAACGGACCAAATTTGGTTCCCTATACGTATGGAAAATATATCTTAGAGATCTCTGCTCCTGAAATATTTAAAACTAAAACATCCTGGTTCTTGGGACACCTGGGTGGCTCGGTTGGTTGACTGTCCGACTTCGGCTCAGGTCATGATCTTGCAATTTGTGAGTTCGAGCCCTGCTTCGGGCTCTGTGCAGACAGCTCAGAGCCTGGAGCCTGCTTGGTTGGGATTCTGTGTCTCCCGCTCTTTCTGCCCCTCCCCTGCTCACGCTCGGTCTCTCTCAAAAACAAACATTAAAAAATAAATGAAAAGGACTTCCCATTTACTGAGCAGACAGTTCGCACACGAACGTGTGTTGGAAAATAAACAAATCTCGTTCCCATTTAACAAGGCGGTACCACTTGGGCAATACTTTTAAACAAACTTTTTATCTTAAAACGGTTGTAGGTACAGAGAGTTATCCAGGAGATAGTACAGAGAACTCCCCTATACCCCGCACCCAATTTTCCCTAGCATTAACGTCTTAGATTAGTATGGTGTATTTGTCCCGATGAATAACAAGTCTACAGGGTTTCTACGGCAGCTGGCCCCGCTGGCTCTCCGGGCCGACTCATTACATGGATGACCATGAACATCAACTTGGTGCTAATCGTGTCTTTCTTGAGCACCTGCTATGGGCCAGGCACTGCACTCGCAGTCTACATACATCATTCCAGTTAATTCTCACAATAATGGAACTGGGTAGGGGCCTCTTATTAGTCTTTCTACATGCTGGAGAGACTGAAGCCCAGCAAAGCTAAGGGACTGCTCCAGATCACCCAGGAGGAAACGGTGGAACAGGAGTCAAACAAGGACTTTTTTTTTTTTTAACATTTATTTTTAAGGGTGGGGAGGGGCAGAGAGAGGGGGAACAGAGGATCTGAAGTGGGCTTCTGTGCTGACAGCAAACAGCCCGATGCGGGACTCGAACTCATGAACCACCCCGAGATCACGACCTGGGCTGAAGTCAGACTCACTCGGACTTAACGGACTGAGCCACCCAGGAGCCCCGGGACTGGCCGGTTTCTAAATACATACTCCTAACGGCTGCGGCTGTCAGCAACCGAAACCTATCCCCGCTGTTCGTCCAGGCTTCCCACGTCCTATACGTGTTCCCCTGATGTGTAGTAACTAAAACGCTTCAAATTTCTTCCTCTTTGACTTCCCCTTAGGCTCACCCATCCTTCCCTCTCACTTGTCGGTAACACCTGTGGCACCTGTCACCTAACGTTTCCCTTCTCCTTCTAGCCTAACCCCGCTGTCCGAGGATCTGATCTGTGTCACTGATAAAAATGAGAAACTGGACAGGACCCTGTGAAAATCCATCCAGGCTGCCATGGCTCCTTAACCAGCAACGTCTGGGCCACACTGCAAAAAATGCCCACCGCATCTCACCAGGTAGAGGCTGGCCCAGTGGTTCTCAACCCTGGCTGCACATTAGAATCACCAGTGGAGCTTAAAAAAGTCCCTATATCCGGGGAGCACTCCAGAAAATTACATCAGCATCTCTAGGGTAGGATATAGGCATCAGTGTTTTTACAGTTCCACGATCTCAGAAACATAAATATCACTGAAAGATGCTCCCAGTTTCTCAGCACTGACATGAAGCTCATTAATTTAAGAAGAACCAAGTGTACAGCTAAAATATCAGAGAACAAAACTTGAGATGCCTTTCTAAGTCATTTATTTTCCAAAGGGGCTCAATTTATGCAGGACAACATAATCATCAAGAAGCTACAATGTGGTATATTTATATTCACATAGAGCAACATGTTGCAAGGAGGTTAAAAAACCAAACAACCATAAAACTGAAAACATCATTTATTAAAAAAAAATTTTTTTTGGTTTAAGTTTATTATTCGGGGCAAGGGGGAAGGGAGAGAAAGAGAGAAAAGGGGAGGGGCAGAGAGCAGGGGAGAGAGAGAACCCCAAGCAGGCTCCACATTGTCAGGGCAGAGCCTGACATGGGACTCAAACTCACGAACCACGAGACCATGACCTGAGCTGAAATCGAGAGTTGGGTGCCTAACCGACTGAGCCACCCAGGTGCCCCCCTTATGATTTTCTTAACCTTTTCTTTTCTCTAGTTTAAGAATAAGTATGTAATACATCTAACATGCAAAATGTGTGCTAATCGACTGTTCGTAAGGCTTCTGAGCTTATTAGTAGTAAGCTATTAGTAGTGGTGTTTGGGGGGGAATCAAAAGCTATACAGAGGGGGGACCTGGCTGGCTGAGTCAGTAGAGCGTGCAAGTCTTGATCTTGGGGTCATGAGTTCGAGCCCTACTTTGGGCATAGCGTTTACTTAAAAAAAACAGTTATACACAGACTTTTGACTGAGTTGGGGGTTGACTGAGTTGGGGGTTTTATAATATACATGAGCACACAGGAGTGGTTGGGGTATCGACACATCGACGGAGGCCTGGAGTGGTCCAGAGAGAAGATCACAGGACTCCGAAGGGCTCAAATCAGAACGGAATCCTCTCGGGGTCCCTGGGTGGCCTGGTGAGTTAAGCGTCAGACTCTTGATTTCAGCTCAGGTCGTGATCTCGCAGTCGTGGGACTGAGCCCCGTGTCAGGCTCCGTGCTGACAGCAAGGAGCCTGCTTGGGATTCTCTCTTTCTCTCTCTCCCTCCGTCTCTCTCTCTGCCCCTCCTCCACCCGTGCTCACGTGCTCGCTCAAAATAAAGAAATAAACTTAAAAAACAAAACAGAATCATCTCTTGACTTCTGTGCCAAGCTTCACCTTGCTATACGCCATAATTAGTTCTTTCTTGGGTGCCTACCTATAGACTAGCGCTGTCCAACAGAATTTTCTGCAACGACGGCAACGTCGGAGATCTGCGTCACCCGGTATAAGCAGCCTCTCACCACGTGTGGCTGCTGAGCATTCTAAATGTAGCTAATGTGGCTAAAGAACTGAATTTAATTTAATTTAAACTAATTCAAATGGAAATAGCTAGTGACTATCATATTGGAAACACCGCTAGAGAGGCCACGGAAGGTCTCTGGGTTTCGCCTTTCACAATTACTTTTCAAACCACATTCACTTCCCGGCTCGGCTTCCACGCTCATTTAACAGCTCATCAGCCCGGCTCGAGCTCTATTGAAATAAAAGGCCACCAAGGGGTTTACACAAGCATGAGCTGCCTGAGCGCTCTGGGTATTTGCCTGGCAAAACCGCCACAGCAGGCTTGGCTATAAACTGGACAGCGTGACTCACACGATGGGAGTCAAGTCAAGGAAAATATTTCCCGAAAAAAGCCATTTCCTTGCAAGTTGAGGATGTAGCTGGTTTCCAAGGAGCTGGAAAAGGTGTCAAGGTAAGGTGAGTGGCCTGCCTGCAACACGGCCCCAAATTATGAAATTGAAGACATCATCACCCCAAGCCCCCCCCCCCCACCCCCTGGTCGTCACACAGTCACAGTCTTAATCGCTATCAAATCCAAGGATAAAATCTAAAACACTGACTGAAGACTTCTAAAACTGAATTCTCACCGGCACCGCTCTCCCCGAAAGAAAACAGGACCATTTCTCTGCAGTTTCTCTCTAGTGCAGAGGGCAAGGTAATGCTGAACCAACAAAAGCCTTCACTGTTGCACCGGTCCAAACACTTTTGACACAGAATGCTTTATTAGCATCTAAACTCCAGTTGCAGAAACCAAGTTGAGCCCCAAATCACCTGACCTCCTCCATTACTTCCGTTCCTTCCGATCGACGTTTCTAAGAATATGTGTACACAGAACAATTAAGCAGCAGACGAGAACGAAATGCTTTCAAAGCCATCCTTTTCACAGGCACAACGGGAAGAAGGTGAGTATCCTTGCATATTTGGAAAACGATGTAATTAGAATCATCTAAATGGGGAAGCCAATAATGTGAGGGAAAAAGACAGGACTGAAGACAATCAGAGACAGAATTCTGCTGTCACCAGTGGAAGGAGGAAGCACTTCTAGACACGGTCACTTCCTGTCGTGTGTGCCACCAACGTAGCTGTTGCCTTTTTTTCCCCCACTTTTTTAACAATGTTTATCCATTTTTTTTAATGTTTACTTATTTTTGAGACAGCACGAACAGGGGAGGGGCAGAGAGAGAGGGAGACACAGAATCTGAAACAGGCTCCAGGCTCTGAGCTGTCAGCACAGAGTCCGATGCGGGGCTCGAACTCACAGACCGTGAGATCATGACCTGAGCCGAAGTCGGACGCTTAACCGACCAAGCCACCCAGGCGCCCGATGTGTTTATCCATTTTTGAGAGAAAGAGACAGAGTGTGAATGGGGGAAGGGCAGAGAGAGAGGGAGACACAGAATCCCAAGCAGGCTCCAGGATCTGAGCCATCAGCACAGAGCCCGATGTGGGGCTCGAACTCGTGAACTACGAGATCATGACCTGAGGCAAAGACAGATGCTCAACCGACTGAGCCACCCAGGCACCCCTAGCCATTGCTTTTGATGCTCAGTGCTCCTTGGGTTATTTAAAAATGGCTTGCCCATATGCTTGCTGTCAGAGGGCGACTGAAACTTCCCACTTTCACCTATTTATTTTCTTTCTACATCATGTCCTGAAGCAAACTCCATATGGGATCGGCAAAATTATTGAATCCGTCTTATTTTATTAGTGTGAGAAAAATATAGTGTATATCTTACTTTTATTTAGATAAAAAGTATTAAATATCTATAATATAAAGTTGAAGCGCCGAAAGCTATATGCTTAGAATTAACAAGCAGGGAGACGCTTGGGGCGCCTGGCTGGCACAGTCAGAGAAGCATGAGACTCGATCTCAGAGTTGTGAGTTTGAACCCCACATTGGGTGTAGACGTTGCTTAAAAATAAAATCTTAAAAAACAAATGCATACATACATACATATATGTATACACGTATGTACGTATATATGTATGTATATGTAGAGAGACACTATTACCTTAAATAAAAACTAGAAGACAATCCCAAGGCAGACCAATCCTTCTGTTCTCTCTAGACCGTTACACCTGAGCTTGAAGTAGGGTTCTGCCTGAGTGCTGCATGTTACTTTAAAATAGCCTAATTTGGGGCGCCTGGGTGGCTCAAAAGCATCTAACTTCGGCTCGGGTCACAACCTCGCGGTTCATCAGTCTGGGCCCCCGCACTGGGCTCTGTGGACAGCTCAGAGACGGGAGCCCGCTTTGGATTCTGTGTCTCCCTCTGTCTCTGCTCAAAAATAAACATTAAAAAAAATTAAAACAGCCTCATTTTACATTATAAAATGTGTTCCTCTTCGATTTACACTGCCAAAATGTGAACCAAAAGCAGGGGGTGAGCCAACCATCTAACATATTGTTCAAATGTTAATCAACATTTCAGTATCTTCTTGTTCCATCTCGTTTACGGTCTGAATTTTGGAGCATTTCACAAAATAGGAGAATCTCTACTCAAAATGTGGTAACCCTATCAACTACTCGAAAAGCTCTTCCTTTTCTCCACTATGGATATAGCAATCTAGTTATAACATCAGCTACATGGATTTTTTTATGTCACATTTGTAATTTTAATACAAAACCTGGATTACAAGTGTATCATTATTCTGAAAAAAAATTATTCTAACATTTAAGATTTGTAAAAATCTGAAAGTTTACGTGCTTTCGCCAATTTTACTTCTCTTTTTAATACGTATGGCAGACACTATTTCCTGTTTTCTAATATCTACTGCCCTCCTTTTCGGCGGTTAACTGTATTCTTAGCTAGCTACCCAGCAAGAGAGTACGTTCCCCACCATCACTTGCAGTGAGGTGTGGTCATGAGACCAAGTTCTGACCTTTGGGATAGGAGAAGTGACACAAGTAACATCCCCAGAATGGCCTTCAAGAGCCTGCCCACTCTTTTCTTCTTCCCATTAGCAGGAAGGTGAAGGTGATGGCAGGAGCTGCAGCAGCCATCTTGGACCATGAAAAGGAAGCCAAGTCTTAAGTACTGACATAACAATGAGACAGATAGAGCCTAGACCTCTGAATCCTTTTTGGAGGAGGGCCACCATACCAGCTGGCACTTGTACATCAGAGGGATGAAAACTTCTGGACTGTGGAAGTGATTATTAACATTTTGGGGGGCTCTGTTATAGTAGATAAACCTGTATCACGGCTAATTAGTAGGTACCAACGGTGATACCAAAGTGTCTTCATGGGATCCCCAAAATGGCAGTCTTCCAGCTGGTCACTCGCCTTGCTCGTCGGAAATGGCCCAATCAACCGTGACCACTTTTCAAAAATCTAACCCATCGTCAAAAGTGTGTTACCATCGAGACCATCACAACAAATGGGCAACAGATTTCCCTATTCCCTTTCCTGCACTCGCAGAAGAAAGTGAGCAGGAGAAACGGCATTCTCCATACCTACCCCCCACCCCAGTTGAAGGTCCCTTGTGGTTATAAGCATCAACACCCAAGAAACAAAATCAACCATACCCTTAAATGACACTGACTGTACCGCCTGCCTCAAGAAGGGGTGAGGAACACAGACACTGAGCCAGAGTGCTTAGGTTCAAACACGGGCCTTGCCACTTCCCGGCTCTGTGATCTCAGTGGTGATATCGGCACAATGGTGGGGATGACACTGGTTGACTCAGGTAAAGCACTTAGAACAGTCTCCGCACACACCAAAGACTCAGTGAAGGTTTTATGTGTGCATGTTGTAGGGCAGCAAATTTTGCCAACCCAAGACATGCCTCTTTGACATATTATTTTAGGCTGGTTATTTCTAAACAACAGCAAACGCAGGAGAAGCTCTGACAAGCGAGAAGTTAGCCTTTTGTAAGGGACATTTACAGGTAGAAGGGAAATCTCCATCTGTAAGGGCGTCTCCCCTCACCTACTGGGAGGAGGGGGAAGGGCTCTAAATCTCTAGAAACTAACCAATGGAGAAGGCCGGGCCGAAATCTGCACAACAACCCCACCCTTGTTTACGGTGCTTTTCCCGGTAACTGGAAACTGGTTCCCCACCCCCAACATCTTGTGTCTTTGGCTGAAGATGGGTTGTAAGGCAGTGGCTTCGGCCATTTCGGGTCTCTCCCTTGTATACAGGAGGTGCACGGGATATTCGACGTCTGTCTCATTTTCTCCTGTTAATCTGTTCCATGTCAATTTTCTTCTTAGACCAGCCCTAAGTGACTCAAAGGGTAGGAGAAAACCTCGCCCAAGCTTATTCTCCAGCATTTGTAATTACAACTAATGATCAAGTGCATCCTGCTCCTTCAACTCTGAAAGGCCCAGCAGGATTTTCAGCTGCACTGGCCCAACCCCAAGAGGGGGATGGGACATGTGGGTATGGAGCAGGAAGAGGGCCTAAGGCAGCAGTCTCTGGACCTGCCTCGTGAGCCTCTGAACTCTAATTTTATTTTCTCGCTGACCAAGGGAGCTTATTCGAGCCAGCGAGCCAGCCAAAAAAAAAAAAAAAAAAAGATGTAACATAGAAACACAAACACACTCTGCTAATGAAAGTCTTCCAGAAAGGCAGAAATGTATGAAAGAGCAGCTCACAGTTGAAGCTCACGCTGTCCCCAAGCTTTCGGAATGGATATAAAGGGGAGGGGCAGCACGGTCCTTGCCTATGTCTCCACAACAGGACAGGCACGTATCACCAATGTGGATACAGAATGCAATTTATGCACGGATAGACGTACATCACTTGTTATTCCCCACTTCTGCAGAATGTGAAATGTTATGGTAGCCTTAATCATTTGCAAAATAGTCAAGTATAAAAAGACCAAGTGGCCAACAGACGCTGCAAAGCCCACTTCACAAAGGAGGCGACAGAACCCCTGCATGGAAACGAATGCCGCGTTCAACACTGCTTAAGTTTGTTTACAAAGAACATGGATTGATTGGTTTGTGTGTGTGTGTGTGTGTGTGTGTGTGTGTGTGTGTGTTTTAAGGAGGTTCCACCTTGAAAAAAAATAGATAAATTAGGCAGCAGATTGGTATAATGGGACCTCCGTGACAGCAGAGATGGAAATAGACTGAAATATTCAAGTCCAGTGTCATAGGGGCTCAAGTGAAAGGTGGGCACATCCGCCCGAGTGACTGCCACCTGCAGACAGACACCACATAAGGAGCTCAAGTCCCATTTATCTGTGGGTCCCTCAATTATCTAGAAAATCCGTTAAGGTTGTTTCATTCAGTTAAACATGGCAAGGACACCAATGAGCTAGGTGTAAATACTCCAATTCTTAAATGACAGACGTTGAAAAGAACTTCAGTGCTTTAGAGTAATAACCTCCAGTATTTCTCAAAACAACTGTGTGATCAAGTCAGAGGAGGAGTAACTCGCTGGACCTGAGAAAAGTCTGTGTAGGTGATTTTTATGGCAATAAAATTATACATATTTTAAATCAAGGAAGCAACAGCCTGCCATTTTAAGTACAAGGTTACCATGGCAACAATAGCATATACCTGATCTCCTGTACCCTAAAGATAAGTATTCATAGGTAATAAAATCATAGAAAATAATTAAAGCTTTCCATTTAAGACTCAACTATGTAACAGACCAGAATTTGTCAGGCATTCAAGCAACATCTTAATGTTCTGGTGCCCACGATGGTGTCACCAGGCTTCTAAAGAATGAAGCATCATATAACGACGATGTTTCTTTAGGTTAGGACAGTTACTGGCATCGTTTATGGTTTATTCTGTGATGTAACTTGTGGTTTTGATCAGTTTTATTACCCATCAGTCTCTATTTTCCTAATTGCATTAAACTACACATGATAATTTGCTACATTCAGAAAAGTACCCTGTTGCAAAGGTCTGACTCTCTCCAATCCAAAGCTGTTTCAGCAGGATGGTCACTTGCAAAAGTAACAACATTCAGATGTAACTAAATCTGAAACTTGTTAATACGGTCCTTAAAATACCCAATTGCTCTGTAGAGAAATGGCTACTATATGTAATATATGTAGTAGAAATGCAGACTAGGATTGGTACCATTCTATCACTAAAAGAAAATGCTTTCTCCTGAACACATTTCGGTTGTTTGGCTTTTAATCCCTATTACAGGTACATCTGACCCACCAACCCGTGGGCTCTTCCTCAAGGCCAAAGACTCTCCTACCACGGTAATTCTTGTACTTGCAATTGCACGTGGGCAATGAATGTGCAATGACAATTAAGCAGGCTGGTCTCAAATAATGCCTTTGATGGGTCACCTGGGTGGTTCAGCCAGTTGGGCGTCCAACTTCGGCTCAGCTCACGATCTCGAGTTTGTGAGTTCGAGCCCCACATCGGACTCACGAATGTTGGTGCAGAGCCCATTTCGGATCCTTTGTCCCTCTCTCGCTGCCCCTGCCTCGCTTGCGCTCTCAAAAAAAAATAAAACATTAAATAATAATAATAATAATAACAATGCCTTTGATGATATCAGCAAAGCAGCAACGTCACAGCCAATAACTACCGTCACAGCAAGTAACTACCGTGGACATTCAGAGCTTGGGCACTGATGTGCTTTCGAGTGTCGGGGTCTGGAGCTGAAGGCCAAGAAAGAACTCTTGAGACATCTTTGGCGCAAAAAGGTGATTTTATTAAAGCACGGGGACAGGACCCGTGGGCAGAAAGAGCTGCCCTGGGGTTGTGACGGGTGACTGATTATATACCTTCAGGATGGGAAGGGGGTTAGCTATTGTTAGGAAGACATCATTTATTACTGTCTAGTAAAACTTCGGTCATGAGACCCTTCAGATGTACATAAGTGGGCCATAAGCTTAGAGGATGATTGCCAACCTGAATCTTGGGGGGCGGGGGGGCAGAGATCAAACAAATTTCCAAAGTAATTTCTACATGTTAAAGTAGACTTCCAAGATCCTGGGGCTTTGGGGGGGGGGGGGGGGTCGGGCTATGACTGCCTTTTGCCCCCAGCAAAGTGTCATCATGGAGGCAGCCGAGCTCCTAGAGGAATGTCATTCAACCTGTCTCGAGGACCCGTCAATGGGCTATAGGCCAAAAGAAAATTTAATTTTTCATCTGCCTTTGTTATTCCCACATCAGGCATCGGCCATGGTGGTCTCTTTTCTGCCCGGGCGGCGCTGTAGCCGCCTGTGACAATGACAAAACGTTGGACCTTCTTTGTAGCATTACAGAGACATTTCCTTATGGGAAAGCAAGCAATTTCCTGGGCAGACGATCCACAGTGGGACCAATCTTTCTTTCCTTCCTGATGTCTTCCTTCCTGAACCTCTCCATTCCCCTTACTTGGAGAGGCCATCAAAACTCTCTTCAATTTCGGGAGAGAGTCAAGAGGCCAAACCTTTTATCATAAAGATTTCAAACACAGGATACCAGTAATGGTGGATACCGCAAACTGGACTGCGGGTGGGGGTGGTGGTAGGAGGGGTGTTTCCCTGACCGGCCAATATCCGGCGCTAGGATTTGTCAGGTAATATTTTTGTGAATAAACACCTGTTTGGGGGGATCGTTTTGTTGTGTGAGAGAGCGCGCACGCAAGTGAGCAAGGGGCAGAGAGAGAGAGAGACAGACAGACAGACAGACAGAATCCCAAGAGGGGTGGGAGGACAGGGAGGGGGGCAGGGAGAGAGAGAAACGGGACTCGAAATCACGAATTGTGAAATCACGACCTGAGCCAACGTCAGATGCTTAACGACTGAGCCACCCAGGTGCCCGCACCTGCTTTCAAATATAAGGATAAGTACTATAATAAAGCGCGTTCTGATTACTTGCTGTTTCCTAAGAGGATGAACTCTTAATTCTGAGAAACCAAGATGGCTTTCTCCATTCTTAATGTCATCCTCAAAGGGCAATCTATTCAAGTAATGTTCATGAATGTTTAGCAGTTTCATAGAACTAACACAAAAGAACAAGACTTTCAAATAAAGCTGTGCAGGGGCCTCGGTGTGTGAAATTATATTGGATTTTTCTCACAAAGACATCAAAGATGCATCAACTAAACATTCATAGGAAGAGAGCTATCGATATGGTTAGGAATAAGTAAAGGGCACGGACATAAAAACTTGACTCTTATCCAGAAAAGATGTTTTTGCCAAGTTCTCCTAAAGATATGGAGGAAAAAATTTCCTGCAAAGATGGACTACAGTTACTTTTATATGCCAATATCAGACCACTGAGAACCATTTATTACATGGGAATAACACACCGAACATAACCAGACACGGCTTCCTCCAGATCACACTTTGAAAAAAATGTTTTTATTATTTATTTTTGAGAAGGGGGGAGGGGCAAAGAGGGAGGAAGACAGGAGCCGAAGCAGACTCTGCACCGGCATCGCAGAGCCCGACGCGGGGCTCGAACTCACAACGGCGAGATCGTGACCTGAGCCAGAGCCGGACACAGCCGACTGCGCCACCCGGGCGCCCCTCCACGTCATACTTAACCATTACCCACATGGGGGTACCACACACTCAAAGAGAACGAGCAGATAAACTGGGAGCCTGCTTCAGATTCTGCGTCTCCCTCTCTCCCATCCCCCACTCATGCTGTCTCTCAAAAATAAACGTTTAAAAAAAAAAAAAAAAAAAGACTATCCAGGAGGAGGCTATAACCACCATGTGCAAAGTTTGGGCAGGGGGGAGAAGAAAGAAATAAATGGGGATTTCTTTTGTCTCCCCGCAGGACCAGGCAGGAAATGGCCCTTGGGAGGGAATATTCCGGCCACCACCTTCCTTCCAGCTTGTTGGACAGCTGGGCTGTATCAGACTGGACCATACCAACACGCCATACTGGATGCCCCAACGGCCAAATACGGTCTACCTCATGTGTCTCAACCCAAGACCTTCACCACGGACTGGGGAGGTCAGGGGAAAATAGGATGCTTCCGTCAGCCATCGTGCTATTCATTAGCAGCTCTTAGAAGAAAATTAAAAGGTTAATCAAGTTGTTGCTTCAAATTAAACGGTGAGTGAAAAATAATGGTCACTTCAATGTTCTATGTTTTGTTTTTTTTTTTTTGGTTACATGAGTATTTGAGAGTTTGCTGGAAAGAGGTTGGTATAATAAAACCTCTCAGGTAAAAAGAATTTTCTCAATACAATTATGATCCATTTCGTATCATACGTGTGATCATTTGTCTCATTATTATCACAAAGAAAGCCTCGATTGCGGTCAGAATTCATCGGACATCAACGGAGTTCAACAACTGGGTCCACAAGAGCGCCAGTAATTAGTCACATCCAGGCCTGCGTTTGTTCGCGTCACAGAGGCGTGTCCCCGAAGGCTCCCTGTCAGAAAGGCACCGTTTGAACCGGGCAACTCCTTCCCCACCTGGGTCCCTTTATTTGGTGGCTACAGTCCCTTGTTCTATTTCAGCCCAAACCCAACCCTTCCCGTAGGCTATTATGTTTTAAAAGTTTGCAAAGACGGCCTTTCATGACTTCAAAAGTTCCATCTGTGTCCCCACCTAGGCGCACTGGACGCTGGGGTCCAGATGATGCGGTCTCGCATTTCGTGGCTTCAGGGCTCGCTGCTGTCAGCTCAGAGCCTGCTTTAGATCCTCTGCCCTCCTTTCCCTCTGCCCCTCCCCTGCGGGTTCTGTCTCCCTGCCCCCTCCCCAATAAATAAACTTCAAAAAAAAATTTGTTTTTGTTTTTTAAATGCTAGAGTTTGTACATTGAGACCCCTCTCCAAGACAAAAACATATGACAAAAACAGGTGAATTTCAAGAATGGATTCTAGGACTGGGGGTTTTCAAGATTACCTAAGTCTAAACGTACGGAGGTGGTTTTTTGTTTGTTTTTTCTAAGTAGCGCCACACCCCACCGTGGTGCCTGGCTGGCTCAGTCGGTACAGCATGCAACTCTTGATCTCAGGGTCCGAAGTTCGAACCCACGTCGGGGGTAGAGATTACTCAAAACTACATACATACGTACAAACTTTAAGCAATAAAAATAAACGCGTGGAGGTGTGTGGGCGCTGGTCAGTGGGGGGGTGGCGTCCAGGGGCGGCAGGCAGTATACAGAAAATGACCAACAGTCTGGTTTTGTTCTGGCCATCGTCTACAGTGAGGGAGTGACAACCCTCTATTATTAAAAATTGCATTTCCCAAGATAGGTCCTAGGAGAATAGGTCCCAGTTCGTGATTTCTGTTGCCTCCAAATAAACAAAAGTCTGAGGACCCGGGCAGGAATGTTTCTGCGAAGTGATGGGTAGCAGCACACGTAATCTCACTTGTCGGCTGAATACACCACTTTCTGGAATAAATCAGGCTCGCGCTCCAGCCCGATCCCGGCCTCCTCTTCGAGGGTGAACAGCTATGTGAAAATATTCCAGGACAAGTTTCCCATTAAAGCACTTCGGGAAACTGGGGGATCTCGAGTCGACCATGAAAGGTTCAATTTCTCAGATAACATCACCAAATGTGGAAGTAACAGTCTGTTTAAATCACTCTAGGGTTACCTTAGCTGCATATCGCTCTAACAGATGAGTGGAAATTTCACTTTTCTTCTTTCCTTTGACATACTACAAAAAGATTAGATAAGAAAACCGTCACCAGTCGGTTGAGGCAATGATACCTCCCTTCAGTTCGGTTCTTATGACCAGGTCGGTAGGGGATAATCGAGAACCAGCTTCCCCCTACAGCTGCTATGTTAATCTCAAGAAGCGTATCTGATCTGTTGGAGTCTGAGAAGCCACAGGTCTGTGGAGGGGAACGATGACATCCCCATGAAATGAGACTGGACGCCAACTGATTGACTTTTTCTCTTAAAAAAAAAAAAAAGCCACAGAAAGTAGGAGGGCCCTTTAATACTTTTTTTTTTTTTTTAAGGCGTGCACAAACACTACTGGGGAAGATCAAAGAAGCTTCGATACGGAAGCTTCGACATGGTAAATACATGCACTGTCATGGAAATTACGCTGGCGATTCACTGTAATCCCACTCAAAATCCTAACAGGGATGTTTGTGGAACATGAAAAGCCGATTCCAAAAGCGAGAAAAAATTAAGACTATCTCAGGCACTTTTAAAGAAGAACGAGAGAAGCAAAATTCTCCTAGGAGACACCCAGGCTTACTACACATCTACAGTCATCAGGACTGTGTCCTCTTAGCACACAGATGGCAAAACACAGCCAAGACACAGAACAGAGTCCAGAGATGTACGCGCACGTACAGGGGGGAAATTTAAAACGTGAGAGACGGTGTTATATGAAAATCAGTGGGGAAGCGATGAACCATTAAGTACACGGGCGTTTCTGCAGAGGAAGTATAAAATGAAAATAGATTTCTCTTACTCTACCAAAAAGCTAAAATCCCAAAGGAACAAAGACTGAAAAATGAAAAGCATTACTTTAAAAACACCTTAGAAGAAAATATGCAAGAACAGAACACCTGCATGACCTTGGATATAAGAACAATTCTAAAACAAGGCAAAAACAAAAGGCACAAGTCATAATAAAGGAAAAGATTAATTAGGACTTGTTACAATAAAAAACAACTCAGTACAACAGAAGATACGTTCCACAAAATCACAGAGAGGAAGAGAACATTGAGGTCCCGTTTAACTGAGGATTAGCATCCAGAATGTATAAAGAATCACAACAAGCCAGGAAGAAAAAACAAGGATATAAACGAAAACTTCAAAGGGCCATGAACCTACCAAAAAGCTCCAAACTGTCTAGGAACATCCAACATGAAAAAAAAACAATGAAATACCGCTTCATACCTATCAGGGTTGTGAAAAAATTAAACCGTCGACAGCACCAAACGCGGGCGAAGACACGGAGAGACGAATGTTCGCGCGCTGTTGGCGGGACCGTCAACGGACACCCCTCCGGGGGAAGCAGCGACGCTCCGAGGTCCAGCCGGCTCCGAGACACGACGGAGCGTTCGCTCGGCTGCCGACATCGTTCATTCGGTGAGCAACTCGTCCTCACCGGAGGAACGAAAGCAGCTTATCTGTCTCCCTCCAAACCACGCAACAAGTTCATTTAGCAGAAAGGGTTTCGTATCGATTTCCGAAACTTCTCAGGAGGAGGATCAGAACCCATGCCAGGCCTCCGGGCCTCGGCCAACCTTGCGGCGTAGTAGAGACAGCCACCTGCCAAGACTCCCCCGACTACCGTTAATTCAGACAATTCTTAAAACTCCCGTCTTCTTCGGGAACCTACTTGGGAGGAGGTCTCAACATCTGGCAGATCCTTAGAGTTTGAAGCCATAAAATATTTACATTGAGCAGCTCCTGAATAAATACGCAACACCCACAACCGTCTCTTTATTTACAACCCTGCCATCATGAACTTTCCATTTCCCAGGGGGATAAAGGGGCTACCTTATCTCGGTCATCTCTTCAGCCGTATGCTTGTTTTTCATGTGCCTGTCTCATGGCTCGTCAATTGTTTTCAAAGCACTTCTCACACCTGTTGTGTCAAAGTTTTCCACTCAAAATAGAGGGTAGGAAGCAGTGGTTTATGGACTCGCTAGCACACCTCTATACCCGAAAGCATTTAATAAATGATTTTAACCATAGTAATTTCTTTTTTTTTTTTTAATGTTTATTTATTCTTGAGGGAGACAGAGCGTGAGAGGGGGAGGGGCAGAAAGAGGGAGTCACAGATTCCGAAGCAGGCTCCAGACTCCGAGCTGTCAGCACAGAGCCTGACACGGGGCTTGAACCTATGAACCCCGAGATCATGAGCTGCCCGGAAGCCGGACGCTTAACTGACTGAGCCACCCAGGCTCCCCTTAACCATTAGTGATTTAGAAGCAAGTCTATTTTTCAGACAGAAAACATCACTGACTTTCAAAATGGTATTATTAATGTTGATCAAAAGCTGCCAGACCTAAGCGTTTATCCTAAATGATTCCATTTATATAAGTGGAAAAAGAGGCAAAACTATGCTGGTAGAAAGGAGGAGTGATTACCCCTCGCCTGGGTGCCTCAAAAGGAGCATGCAGGAGAATTCTGCAGGGCTGGTCACGTTTCGCTTCTTCATCTACGCACTGGTTAAGTTTGAAAAAACTCGCCAAGCTGTAGGCTTACGGTTTGCCCACTTTTTGTGTTTATATACTTCAATAGCAAATTTCCGTTAAGTTTATGTACATATGGGGGGGAGGGGAGAGAATCCCAAGCAGGCTCCGTGCCGTCCGTGTGCAGCACCCGAACTCACGAACCACGAGAACATGACCTGAGCTGAAATCAAGACACTTAACCGACTGAGCCACCCAGGTGCCCCTCAGTAGAATATTTTCAAATGATTTTTATAATATCCGTGCCTCTTACAAAACATCTAGAAGTATTCGCGACGATGCCAATATATCATAGAGCTCAGACCAGTTTTTGATAATCCAGGACATTGGCTTTGCGAAACGGTAATAATTCACGAAATGGAAATTCATCTCTTTAATGTTCTGAATTCTACTTTACTTACCATGGCAACTGTCAAATGCCACAAGAGAAAACTAAAAGGAAAATATAAAATAAAGTGCTGCGTCCAATCAAGTCAGCTTAAGGGTCTGAATTCCTTTGCTAATTGCGTCTCCAGCCTCTGCTCCTTTAAACATTCTTTTCGGGGAGTTGTGAAACATCACATTCCTAAACCTAACAGAGGGACCCCGATGCACAGATGGCACAGTGGATTTCCTAGGCTCCTCCGAACCGTTGCTTCCAACGTTCTTGCACCATTTAAGACGAGAACTAGTTTCTAAGCGTGCTCAGACCTCTCTGAACAGACCGCATTAAGGTCTCCCCGGCAGTGGCAGGGAGGGGGCAGGGAGATCCATGGCTGGGGGAACTGCTCTCTGTGAGCAACAAGGGGGAAAAAGGAGTCCTTCCTCTCACAACTGCCGCGTCTCCCAAACACATAGAAAAATGCGACGAAGCCGTGACTACAGACCCTAAGGACAGGACAGAATGTGCAGGAAGGTTGCCTCAAAGGCTTAATCTGGGTAGATTTGATAATAGCGAAGGAGATGAATTCTAATTATGGAAAGGCCATCAAGGTAATTAAGGATATTAAAAAAAAAAATGGGACGAGATCCTTGATGTCTTTCTACTTGATGAAGAGCACAAAAGATGATGAAAGCGATTTCAGTGAGCAGGATCAATTTCCCATCGATTCAGCCCTTTCAGGGCTCCGGGGCGCCGAACATCAGAACAAGCCAAGCCGTGCACTCCCGATCCCCAGGGGTGTTTGGTCTCATTGAGGAGACAGTTTAGCCACCGTTTTACTCCAAAGAGAGAGCGAATTAGGTGGTCTGCAAGGGTCCCCATTCCATCTCCAGATTCTCTGATGGATGTTGAAAATGGTTACAAATTTTTTAAAAGGTTAAGAATTTTTTAAAAATTCTAGCTGAACTTCGGGCTAGAATCAAGCATCCTTTTCGGAAAGCGAACACCCTGGGCACCAGAGACCCGCCTGTTCAGTACACGTGCTCAACTAAGTCCTCAACGACGCCACTACTGAGACCTCAGGATAGCATGAAGCACAAAAACGTTTTCAATCGCTCTCATCCCAAAGCAGGGGTTGTCAACATGGGGCGATTCTGCCCTTCAACGATGGTTATTTGGCCATGTCTGGACACGTTTCTGGTCGTCACATCGAGGACACTGTCACGAGCACATAGTGGGTGCACACCAAGGGTGCTACTCAATATCCTCCAGTGCACAGAAAGCAGAATTTAACCGTCCTACAGAAAAACCAATAAACAATCCAATACTAAGCGGTAACTCCAACTTCACGTATTTTACAACATATGTGGCCACACCAAGTTCAAATATACTGAGTTATATGTATACACAGCCACGAAGAATAAAATTCAAGGGGCATCTGGGTGCCTCAGTCGGTTGAGTGTCCGACTCCTGATTTCGGCTCAGGTCACGATCCCAGGGTCGTGGGATCGAGCCCCACGTCGAGGTCACACTGACAGTGTGGAGCCTGCTTGGGATTCTCTCTCTCTCTCTCTCTCTCTCTCTCTCTCTCTCTGTCCCTCTCTCCCACTCGCTCTCACGCTCTAAAATTTTTTTTAAATTTTTTTAAATAAAATAAAATTCAAAAGATCAGGTTGAAGCACTTTTTCCTTTGGAAGATTTTTGTTTTCTGACGAAGGAAGCAGTTATTACTTGTAGACATTAAAATCCTACCTTCTGATCACTAGAAAATGTACTCTTTTTTTTATTAAGCGGTCAGTTCATCCATCCAATGTAATTATCACATATAAGTATCAATCTACCAAGATTATTTTAAAATAATTGGCCAAGATCGATCAAGAAAGATAAAGAGAATACAAATTACCTACATCACTAGAAATGAACGGAGGAGGACCACTACAGGTCCCACAAGAAGATAGAATTAAACGGTTAATACGAGAGTATGATGAACAACTGTACGTCGGGAAAGTTGGTAACATACATAGACAAAATGGAAAAAAGTCCTTAAACACAACTCAGCAAAAATCAAAGAGAAAGAGGAAATCTGAACACTACAATCTCTGTGAAAAAATATGACACAGGGGCGCCTGGGTGGCTCAGTGGGTTAAGCGGCTGACTTCAGCTCTGGTCTTGATCTTGCAGTCTGTGAGTTCAAGCCCCGCGACGGGGGCTCTGTGCTGACAGCTCAGAGCTTGGAGCCCGATTAGGATCCCGTGTCTCCCTCTCTCTGCCCCTCCCCCATTCACGCTCTCTCAAAAATGAATAAATGTTAAAAAAATAACAAATAAATTATCTAGTTCGGGGCACCTGGGTGACTCAGTCGGTTGAGCCCGGCTTCGGCTCAGGTCATGATCTCACAGTTTGGGAGTTCGAGCCCCACATGGGGCTCTGTGCTAACAGCTCAGAGCCTGGAGCCTGCTTCAGATTCTGTGTCTCCCTCTCTCTGCCCCTTCCCCGCTCATGCCTCTGTGTGTGTATGTGTGTGTCTCTCTCAAAAGTAAATATTTAACAAAAATTTTTTAAATATATAAAACATAACTTTAAACACTTCCACAAGGAAAACTCCAGACCCAGATCTTGGCACTGCTGAATTGTTTCAAACATTTAAGGAAGAAAAATGCCACTTTTAATATTACTAATCAAATAAATAGAGACACAAGACCGGGTTCCATTTCAAGAGCCACCCTCTCTGGAGTCACAGCAAAGATGACCCTCTCCAGCCCAGAAGTGCTCACGCTTCCTTCCTTCTCCACTTCATCCTTTGAAAGGGAAGAGGCAAGAGACAATATTAAAAACGGTTTTGCAAGATTCACATCTAGGTGTCCACGTGTAACTAAAATGTGTCCCTCCCCGGTCTTCCTTCCTACTTTTCCCCACCCCATTCTCTGCTCAGGCCAAGCCAGTTTCTTCAGGATTCTACCAGTAACCAAGCCCGCTCACTCCTACCTCCCTTCTACCCAACCCTAAAGCCCTGCCACTCTTCTCAAAACACCTCAAGCCCAAGTGTCCACCAGAAGCTTCAGATAAGCTACGAGGGGGGAGAAAAAAAACAAAAAAAGATAAGCTACAAGATCTCGCCCTTCTCAGAACTCCTCCCAGACTCCCATCTGGAATTTTACAACTAGACACTAAGGATTCTCTATCCCACTGGTTTCTTTTACCTCCTCGGAGAGATGATCGGTTCCATCCATCTGTCACTTCCCTGCTTAAAATCCCTTGGTGATTCCCCCCAACCAAGAGGATAACCTCAAGTTATTTCCTGCTCTCACCTGTGGCCTGGCCTCCCCTGCCAGCCCCAGCACATCTGTACCCAGGGCCTGGGATGGCTTCTCCCGGCCACTGAGACCCCTGTCGTCCTGCTCATCCTTCAAGACTTCGATCAAGGGGAACAGTTTCTCCAGGGAACCCCGCTCTGAAATACCAACACCGGCCACCCCCACTCCTCTGCTCCGTTTCCCCTGGACAGAGGAAATTATTCCATATGAGCTGTACTTCTGTTGTCATTGTTAATCTCTCTGAAATGACTGTGCTGATGAGGACAGAACCCAGTTTGGGGGTTGGGGTGTTTTTTGCTTAAGATTTTATTTTTTAAGTCCTCTCTACACCCAACATGGCCAGAGGGGGGGCGTGGTGCTCACAAGTCAGAGATCAAGAGACTCAGCAAAGTACCTGGCTCATCCATCGGAGCAGGACTCCTATAGCTTGTTGAGGGAGCAGCTTTCATTCCCCAGAGGGCCCCCAGGGTAGAGGCATGGAACGGGAACTCAGACGCTCTTAGGGAACTCCGAGCCAGTGGCCTTGAAGTAGGCCTGTTTAACCCAACTGCAGAAGCCAGCGGAAACACCGCAAGTCCCCTTCTAATCCTCAGGGCCATGATGAATTTCCCGGAAACTGTTTCACCCCAAGCTTTCCTGGACTTCAAAAATCTGACAAGAGGGAAGTACTTTTCACCAAGGACAGGAAAATATTAAGACATCAAAAGAAAATACAAGCTGAAGGCGGGGAAAAAAGTAATGACGTAACATTCAAACTGCTCTTTAAATTATTTTTGGGTCTGTCTGCCTGCGGCAAATTACTTCTAAAGCCTCTCCAAGCTCTGAATTCTGTTATTCTGTGAAAATCTGAGCTGAAAGTATTCATGTTATTAAAGAATAATAATTAATCCCATTTGCCCTATTTAGTATGGTTTAGCACAGTCCTCTGATACCAAATGTACTTTTACATACCTCGTCATCTGTACATTTATAACGTAGACAGGCCTTAATAAAGTACATTTTACACAACAAAACCCTCATCCTTTCCACAAATATTTCTGGAGCACCTACGATATGCCAATCATTGGAACAAGCACTGGGACAGAAGAATGAATAAAACAATCTTGCGTCTTGATGAATTTGAACAGAAAAGAAAGCATATTAAAAACACTAACAATAGGGGCGCCTGAGGTTAAACATCCGACTTTGGCTCAGGTCACAATCTCGTGGCTCCCGAGTTCGAGCCCCTCATCGGGCTCTGTGCTGACAGCTCAGAGCCCGGCGCCTGCGTCGGATTCTGTGTCTGCCCCTCTCTCTCTCTCTCTCTCTCTCTCTGCCCCTCCCCTGCTCGCGCCCACTCTCTAAACATTAAAAAAAATTTTAACAATAAATAAACACGAAGAAGCCAGCCGATAGTAACCAGAAAAATGTTAAAATTATGACGTGGGGGACACAGGCTTAAAAATACAGTAGCAGCCCACGTACCCCTCTGCCACCAGCTGACTTGTGTACCTAAGGGTCAGTTGGGTTTGCTCCCACGCCTATTTACGCCAGTTGTATTTACTATAATTATGAAATGTAATTCAACGCTACCTAGACAGATAAAACGTGTGCACAAGAAGAGTTCTTATTTCTTTGAAACCCAAGCTGATCGCTTTGCAAAGTCTTAGTGGTGGGTCAGTTGGAAACGCGACGTACGAGCATTCTGCACACAGATTGGGTCCCCGTGCCTTGAAGTGCTCACTCGACTCGAGAAGAATCTGAAACTGGAAATCAAAAGCCGACGCATCTGCGCCGTGACGGACACGCCGAGCGAGACTTCAGGGGCCTCCCCACCAGGGCTCCCGCTGAAAGCAGGGGTCTTGAGTCTCACGACAAAATATTGGAGAACTCGTGTTTAAGGCGAAACGGAATGCTCAAGCCACGTATGTGGCACTTTTGAGGATTCCCCACTTCGGCAGTTTCAATAAACCATCTGACTGCTTGACCCTGGAGGCAGCGGCGAAGGATCATCTCCCGGAAACCCCGGCAGGGGTCAAGTGATTTGGGCAAGAGCTTCCGCCGGAGCCAAAATATCCTAATTATTTCCTGTTTGTCACGAACACTACTCTGTGCTACCGGCCTAGGAGGTCGATTTCCAATCTCAGTGTGCATCCAGACACTTAAAGGGAGCGCTCTCCAAGGCAGGAGGGCCCGCTCACGGGAAGATGTTTACCCTCATCTGCCCTCCGGGCAGGAGGCTAGCACATTCTGGAAAGACTTCCTGCCCGGCTATTCATCGGGATGCCATTCCTTTGTGTCCAACTGCATCTGAATTTCCGAGCAACCTTCCAGAACCCAACATGTATGTATGCATGTATGGCTCCTCGTGGGGGGGGGGGGGGGGGAGGGAAGGGGGGGCCTCTGAAGGTGGTCTGGGCCCTGTGTGGGGGTAACGAGAGGATCTCTGGAGCGGCCAACGCGAAGGAGAAGAGGGCAGGAGAAGCCAAAGCTGGAAACGGTACAGCTTCCTCCACAGGCTCCCTGGAGAAGGGCCAACCGTCCTGTGATGCCGGCTTCGTGGAAACAAATAGTGTTGAAACAATTAGAGAGCTGTTTTCGCATGTTTTTCAAGCATAACATTACCCTTTTTTTTTTCCCCTCCTCTAAATTACATCCATTTAGATCTGTAAGAGCCCAAAGAAATAATTTCATCAGATCCCTTGATTCCACGGAGTCAACGGAGCTCAAGAAGAGAAAATGATTTACCCAAGATCACAGAGCAACCTCGCGGCAGTGCAGGGGCAGGCGCATGGCCCCTGGTCTGCCCCGCTTTTTCCTCGATTTCCTCACCCTGGGGACCTGCGGCATCACTGCCAGGGAGCTTGCTAGAAATACAGAAACTCGGGTCCCATCCAGGCCGACAGAATCAAAAAACGTTGGTTTTTTTTTTTTTTTTTTTTTTGACAAGATCAAAGATGATTTGTAGGCAGGTGACAGTGAAAGGAAAACTGCTCTGAACCAGTTTTGGGTAAAGCTATTTTGTGAGATGACTGTTTAAATTCATAATCCTTGGAAACACATCCTCACCACAAAATGGATGAATGCAATTTCCGGATGTATCTGACCATTTCACATACAATTTAAAAAAAATTTTTTTTAATATTTATTTTTGAGAGAGACAGAACGCGAGTGGGTTGGGGCAGAGAGAGGGAGGGAGACACAGAATCCGAAGCAGGCTGCAGGCTCCAGGCTCCGAGCTGTCAGCACAGAGCCTGACGCAGGGCTCGAACCCACGAGCCGTGAGATCATGACCTGGCTGGCTCAGAGCACCCAACTCTCAATCTCGGGGACGCTGAGTCTGAGCCCCATGTGGCGCACAGGGGCTACTTAAAAAAGGAAAAAATTCTGTTAGGCAACAGGAGTTCCCAACAGATGAAACCGGCCTAAAACCGGGAACGGATGTGTGCCCAGCACACATGCGCGCAGAGGCACAGCGGCCAAACGTGGAACTCTTCGGCCATTGAAAAAATTAGTTTCAACACGCTTAGGTGCTGTGCACCGTGTATGCACAACCTCCCATTGTGAACAACCACCAAAGTTACCGAATAGTCAAACACACTTCAAACATCAATGGGCTCATTGCATTTACATGAAATGTCCCCAGTAGGCACATCCACCCGTCTACGAGCGGCCGCCAGGGTCAAGGCGGGTGGGGTGGAGAGTACTTCCAATGGGCACGGGATTTCTTTTTAAGGTGACGATGACACGGGTCAGCGGTGGGGGGGGGGGACACGACTCTGAATACGCTAAAAATCACGGACTTTGTACACTCAAAACGTGCAAACTGTATGGCATGTGAATTACATTTCGACGAAGCCAAAATAAATAAATAAACCCACTCAACAATGCAAACGTATTTTAAGATACATTGAAAGATAGACCCCTACGTACCACTACGGCTCAGTATTTTATTTTTCAATTTAAAGACGTTGAATACTTTAAAATTTGAGTCCCAAGGGGCTTTTATTTCCATAAACCACACTTATTTTACTAGTAAATTAACTGATACCAGGTTAAGGAAGTGACTTGTGCAAGAACCCAAGTCCCAACTCAATGGGCCAATGGCGAGAATTTTCCCGACCTGAAATCATTTCAATTAAAACATTCATAAGGGTATGTTGGATAATTAAATACATCTGGAAAAACACAACCAGTTCACAGCCTTGTGGTGTATTTACTAAGAATCTACCAGAGGAAATCAGTAGGTTTCCTTCTGGCATGAAGAGAACTTTTTTTTTTTAATCGTAATAACTCAAACCAAGGATACAGCCAGGACCAGTGAGGTATGCGCAAATTAACAAATTGGCAACTGAAATATAGAACCAACAACTGTCCGAGACACAAAGCGCTGCCTTGAGAACAGGCCCCTGGTCTGGGCATTTGCTTCATGAGAACGGACGTCCGCACCGGTTTCAAAACTACAGCCTCCCCCAGGTACTGTGAAAGCCATCCTCAAGAAGGTGCCCAGGTGGTAACCGGACACTCGATGTCTAAAAGGTACGAGTCTGAATGCCTAGTGTCAAAAGACCAGAAATAACTTTATTTCAGGAAAATTAGCAAAGGCTTTCCTCAGTACTGAGCCACTCTATAAACTTCCACACCTCTGTGCCAAGCACTGCCAAAACAGTTCCAGGCTCAGCAGCGGCCAGCTGATTTTCGTGTATGAGCCTCATTTAAAAGGGAGCATTGAGGGGCGCTTGGCTGGCTCGGTCCATGGAGCACGTGACTTTTGATCTGGGGGTTGTGCGTTCGAGCCCCACCTTGGGTGTAGAGCTTACCTGAAAATAAAATCTTTTTAAAAAATAATAAAACAAAATAAAATAAAAGGGAGCATGGAGTGATGGGACTACTCAGGTCCAGGTGTTTAAACCGGTAGGAACCAGAGTTACAGGTCACGCAATCCTGTCCTTTCTAGAAGGATTTTATCCTAGCCCTCCCCTAACTTCTGGGTAAGAAATTTTCTTGTTGGATTCAGGGGCCTTGTTTCCTCTCATATTTTGATCACCTAGTAAATTCAAGAAGATTCAGCTGTAAAATTCTTTGCTCCTCCCTTTAAATTCAAAATAATGTCCTTCTTGCTGTCCCTCACCCAAATTATAATCAGCACAAAATTACACTCCCTCCCTTACACATACATTCTCTCTCTCTCTCTCTCTCTCTCTCTCTCTCTCTCTCAGCAGCGGAGGGCTGCAGACTGGGTAAGGGGCCACGGATGGGGGTGGCGGACGGCCAGGAATTCCCAAGCCCTGACCATTAACCCGCAGTGGTTAAACCCACGGCGTTCCTCATTAGGAATGCTTCGGCGGGGCTCTCCAGCCTGTGGCTTTTGTGGCGCGTGTGGCTGCAGTCTGGCTGCCACTAGAGAGGGATAACAGAGCGGGGAGAGAAGCCCTTCCCCAAACACAGCTCGCAGACGCTGCCAGCGGTGCAGCGGAATCAGGGGGATTGCCACAGCAACCTTCCGACAGAGTCCCCATTTAACGACATGCCGCTGACGGCAGCAGTTCGGGGTGTTAGGAGGTGACAGAAAGAATCCTACAGCCGCCCAACAGCCGCCCCGGGCCAGGTTGGAGATTTTCAACCCCCAGAACCCGGCATTCAGCGTTACGAGTCGATCCCCCAGCTGCACTCGAACCCCCTTGGCAAGCCGCCTCCACCTGCGCCCAGCTCCGCATTTTGATAGTTGCAACAGGGGACAAAGAGACTCCCCCTCGGTCCCATCCCGTCCCTCCCCCTCCCCCCTTCCTGGCTTCAAGGGTCACGGTTCCCAAACGAGTTCTCGGAAGCCCCCAGCCTCGGGGAACCGGGCGTCCGTTTCCTGTGGTTTTAAGGGCAGCAAGACCACGGCGGGGGAGGAAGGGGACGGGACCCCACTGGGAGCGGAGCGCTCCGGCGACAAGGAGAGCGTCCCGGGAAACCGGCAAGAAGCTCCTCTCCGCCGACCCTTAAAATAAAGCCGGGGCCCGCCGCCCGGGACGCCCCGTCCGCTCTCCCTGCGGCCCCCACCCGCACCCCCGGGAGGCCGGCTCTCCCCCCTCCCGCGAGCGCCCCGCCGGGGGGCCGCCCGAGCGCGGCCGGGGCCAGGGGCGCCCCCGCCGCGGGGCCGGGCCGCGCACCTGGGCGTTCGGGACACCTGCGCCGCGCCCCTCCCACCTCCGGCCCCCCCCGCGCCCGGGCGCCGAGGTGCCCCGGGAGCCGCAGCTGAGCCGGGGCGGGGCGGGGGCGCGGGGCCGGGGGCCGTGGCGCGGGGGGGGGTGGCGCGCCGGCTTACCCATGGCTGGAGACTGGCTGGAGGGGCGCGGGCTCCCCGGGGACGGGCCGAGCCGGCGGCACAAGTTTGCAGGTCTGGCGGGCACGTGCGCGGGCCGGGCTCCGGGCGTGCTGCTGCGCTGCTGGGCCGGCGGCTGGCGGCTCGCTGCTGGCTCCGGGGCCGGGGTGGGAGCGCGGCGCGGCTCCGCCTGCACTGGGGGCCGGCCGTGCCGAGAGGGGCCCTGACGTCAGCGCCGGGGGCTTTGTGCGCCCGCAGCGAGGGCCCGAACCCGGCAGCGGGCGCGCCGGGGCGGCCGGCCCTGCTCGGGGCTTCCTCTGGGACCCCCGAGCGGGCGCGGAGGTGGCGCGGAGACCCGAGAAGCCAAGGGGGTGGGGGGAGAGGGGATCTGGGGAGGGGGGGAGGGGGGGAGGGGGCGCGGATCCGCTTCCCGGGACCGAACTGTTAACAGCTGGAAGGGGCTTTGCGGTCCTAGCCTTAACCCATTGTGCAGATGAAGAGACTGAGGCCGGGGACACCGAACCAAGGACGGCCAGTGTTTCGCAGCGCACCGCCCCCATCCGTAGTCCTGGCTCCTTTTGTTCATATATGAGCTGCGGGTGATTACTTAATTCAGTGGGGCTCAACCCTGGTTGCACATGAGAACCAGCTGGGGTGATTTACCCGGTTGCGTCAGGGTCTCTGCCGGCGAGACTGAGGCATCCAAGCTGCAAAAGCCACCAGGTGATTGCAGTGTGCATCCAAGGTAGCCAACACTGACTTGAGTTACTTGTGGGTAACGATGATCTAGAAGGGCACGGGCGGCACTCTCCAGGCTGGGGTGGTGAGAGAGAGATCTGGTGGTGTCCTTCATCGGCCGTCTTGATCCCCGGAAGCCCACCCCTGTCGGGCTCTGGGAGACTTAGCAGACTCACCCCAGTCGCCGCGTCCCCACTGCTCAGGCCTTGCACGTGAGCCTGTAAGTGAATTAATGGTTTAACAGTGTCCAGAGCTTAAATTCCTTCTGTCTCTTTAGAGAATAATGTTCCTGTCTCCAAAGGTATTAGAAAAGCTTTGAGACCCTTGTCATTTTTCTACGGTGGATACTTGCTGAGACATCTCTGAGCGCGATATTGCGGCGGAGAGTTTATGCTGTGTTTCGTTGTTTTGAGAACACTTCCATTACTGGAACAGAGGGTTGCATAAGCTGGAACCGTAGCTAGTACCCTTAAGGGACATTTAACCCCAAAGAGAGAGCCTTTAGGATTGAGAAAGAGTGGAGGTAGCAAACATTTCGTCTATTGAAATTTATTGGATTAGGAAAGATTTTATCAAGGCAGAGCTCTAGAAAACCTAATAATATTTTTGCATTAAAGGACAGAGATTTGTGCTGAGCAGATCACTGGCTCATTTTCACAGTCCCACGGGAATAGTTAGTCCTAACCAATCTTTATGCACTAATAAAACAGCAGGGAGCTCACAGGTTTAACTTCTTGTCCCCATTACAGGAAAGTAATCCATTTGAATGAGGCCTGAATGTGCGCACGTGCAGGAATCCAGCCGCACTGGGCTATAACTGAGATCGCGTGCAAAGGGCAGAGATAGAGGTGCAAGTGGTTGGGGGCACAGGGGAATGCACTTGGTTTCGTTGGTTCCTGCATCAAGGGAGACTCATGGGAGACTCCTAGGAGACCGTGCAAACGACAGAATGAGCCTCGGGCATGACATTCTGAAATCGTGTGTTGGCAAGCCATCACCTCACTCCACCACTCTGGGACCAAAAATTGTAAGGTTGTGTGCCCTGAGATGAAAGTAAACCCTTTGGTCCACTTTCTGTCCTTCCCTAGAAGTCTTGGGTTTGTTTTTTGTTTTTTGTTTTTTACCCGTCGAAAAGAAATAACAGCTGTCCAAATATTAAAGCAAGCCACAATGGGATGCTGTGATTAAAAAAACCAAGTTATAGCAACTGTGTCCACAATGTTAAAGGAAAGCCACAGTTTAATAGAAATTTTTACTCACTTTGGAAATTTCATGGGCTTATTTCAACAATTGTCCCTAACACCCTTAAGAAGGAAAAAAAAACCCAAAAAACAAAAAACCATATTAAATAACTGAAACCTTTAAAAAATGAAGCAAGATTTGGGGCACCTGGCTGGCTCAGCCGGTAGAGCGTGCGACTCTTGATCTCAGGGTTGTAAGTTTGAGCCCCACATTGGGTGTAGAGATTGCTTAAAAATAAGGTCTTTAAAAAAGGAAAGCAAGACTGTTTTGCAGGTGGGCAAGTAAATTGGTAGAGCCTTTCTGGAAAGCTATTTGGTAGTATATATCAAGAGACTTAAAAATATTCATAGCCTCTGACCTAATAATCCCACTTCTGGGACTTTGTCCTAAGTAAATAATGACTGTTTCAGTCAAAAGTGATATAAAAAGACGTTTACCTCAGACACGATGTAAGCAACACCTATTCAATAAAAGGGAAGCAGTTACGTAAATTATTGTTGAGCTAGTTTAGTGGCTCCCAGCTGTGGATCATTTTACTCCTCAGGAGACCTTTGGCAATCCCTAAAAACAGTTTTAGTCGTCACATCTGGGGAGGCGATGCTACTGGTCTCTGGTTGGTGGAGGTCGCGGATGCTGCCGGACATCCTGCGATGCCCAGGACAGCCCCACCATAACAAAGAACCATCCAGCCCCAAATGTCAATAGGGCCCAGGTTGAGAAACCCCGATCTGTATGATCATATATCATGCAGCCTTGTTTGCAAAGAATTATGTGGGAACATGCTCAGATATCTTGGGTTTTTTTTTAAGCAGAAGAAAAAGCTAAATGTATACTATAATCCTAGTCATATTCGTATGTACATATATATGTATTAAAAGAGACTGCGAGAAAATGCACTGTTAGAGACTATTCTTCACCAAACGCAGATCAGCTCTCTGCCCACACAGCTGGACTACATTTCCCAGATGTCTTAGCAGTTAGGGGGATTGAGTTCTAGCCAATGAGGTCAGAAGTAACATCCACCGCTTCCAGGCCTTGCCCGTGAAACTCGCAACACGATCGCTTCGACATGCTTTCCCCTTCTCTCAGCTGGAACGTGATGTTGACACGAGGGTGCCTCCGGGAACCACGTTGAAGACGGAATTGCCTGCGCCTGGGTGCTTGAATGGCTTTGTGGAGCAGAAGCCCACCGGCCACTGCCACGCTGATAGCCTGGAACTGACTCGGACACTTGTGTGCACTAGAAACGAACTGCTGTTATGTTTGAGCCATTATGTATTTGGGGACTTATTTGTCATAGCCGTGGTCCTACCCTTATTAATAGATCGATATATTAATATATATATTTATCTCTGGGATTGGTGGGAGGTTAAGTTTTATTTTTATACCCTTTTGTGTTTTCCCAAACTTTGACAATGAGCCAGAATTACTTTTACAACCAGGAAGAAACGTATAGCTGTACCTCACTCGACACTAGAGATGGTCTCCTAAGAATTTGATTTTAAACTATAAATGACATTTCCAACTGCTTTCATACAAGTTGACCGTGATCTTACTGACCCTCCATGCCTCATCTAGGAGTACAAATTCATTATAAACTGTAAGGACACGGAGCGCCCTGGGGGCCCAATCTTTTGAGTGTCCGACTCTGGCTTCAGCTTAGGTCATGATCTCCTGGTTCGAGACTTCGAGCCCCACATCACACTCTGTGCTGACAGAGACTGCTTGGGATCCTCTCTCTCTCTCTCTCTCTCTCTCTCTCTCTCCCTCTCTCTCAAATAAGTAAATAAACCTTAAAAAAGAAATTTAAACTGTAAGGACACATTTTGTCTGCTCCAATTATTTTTTGGGTGGCGTTTCATCACGTGTGCCCCCCACTCCTTTCTGTGTCATAATTACTCATGAATCCGGTCTCTGCGACAAAAATCTTCTCATGGGCAGAATCTTGGCTTGATCTTTGATTCTTAAAATCTATCTGCTTCTCCCTTACTGGAGTTCGTTTACTGGCACAGCAGGCACAATTTCTATATTGTGTAGCCTTTTCTCCTGTTTCTCAGAAAGATGGCTCCTTTCTGAGATGGCTCCTGATGGCTCCTTTGAAAACGCAAACCAATGGGAAGTCCATGAACTGGTCTTCAACTTTACTGTCACTGTATGGACAAGACAAAACAAAACACTGGGCTCTGTTTTGCGGAACTAAATGAAAATCTTAGCAAACCTTCACATATTTGAATACGCCAACAAAAGCACAGCCGACACAAAGTGGAACGTGAAAGATTATGAACGAAAAAGCAACACCACTAATGCCCCCAGCTGCTCAAGTGGGGGCTCAGAAGATACTGTCAAAGTTTGATGGGAAAAGAAATAGAGCTTTGTGAGGGCACCTGGGTGGCTCAGTGGGTGAGCTGGCTCACCTGGGTGGCTCTTGATTTCAACTCAGGTCATGATCTCACAGTTTGTGGATTCGAACCCGGCGTTAAGCTCTGCACGGACAGTGTGGAGCCTGCTTGGTATTCTCCAGTCTTCCTCTCTCTCTGCCCCTCCCCTGTCTCTCTCCCTGTCTCTCAAAAATAAATAAACATTAAAAAAAATAGAGCTTTGGGACACCTGGGTGGCTCAGTCGGTTAAGTATCCGACTTCAGCTCAGGTCATGATCTTGTGGTCCATGAGTTTGAGTCCCGCGTCAGGCTGTGTACCGACAGCTCGAAGCCTGGAGCCTGGAGCCTGGAGCCTGCTTTGGATTCTGCATCTCCCTCTCTCTCTGCCCCTCCCCCACTCACACTCTGTCTCTCAAAAATGAGTAAATGTTAAAAAAAATTTTTTTAATTAGAGCTTTGAGAGGAGGGATAACGTAAGTGACATAAATTCTCATCTTTCACATCAAAGAGCCAGTAGATATTAGCTAAAGTTGGTAAAGAGAGAATTAAGCATATTACCAAGATTAGAGCCATTGCTACGACCCTATCATATCCGATGTCACTTATAAACATATATTTTTTTTTAATTTTTCTTTACTGTTTATTTTTGAGAGACAGAGTGCGAGTGGCGGAGTGGCAGAGAGAGAGGGGGACACAGAATCCAAAGCAGGCTCCAGGCTCTGAGCTGTTGGACAGAGCCTGACGCAGGACTCGAACTCAAGAACTGTGAGACCACGATCGGACGCTTAACCGGCTGAGCCACCCCGGGGGCCCCTATAAATAAACATTTCTGATACCCCCTTGGCTCTCCACCAATGAAATCCAAATTAAAGAATAGATCAATATAACTCCTCAATTATAATGTAAACGAGAAGTGAAAGTAGTTTCTAATGTGTAGTGTTTCTCTCGATGTGTAAATACTCAGGCATGATTACACCAGAAGATGCAACCAAGTCACCCAGTGAGCGACCGAGTTGTGGAACTGCCATGAATGGGGCTGCTGAGATGCTGAACGATCGATCGAGATGTGATTGAGATGTGCTGTACTGGGCACTCGAATATCAAGAGCCGCCTTGCCATCAGCGTCGTGACGTCCCAAATGGTGAAGGAGCGGATAAAGTTCCGAGCAAAGCAAAGTGCGGTCTTCCCTCAATTTATACAGTAATTGTATTCCTGGAAAAAAAAAAAATTCACATTGCTTACAACCATCCCCAAATATCTTGTGTTTATATGTAAGATGAACTTATTTTTTAGGTACCAGTAACTAGAGGCAGATTTTTCATCTACGTAAGTGTCCAGAAGACATTAAAAAATTGGTCAAGAAATGGGGACATGTCTTCATTGTGTGAGACTGTCCTGTGTACTGCTGGAGGCCGGTCACCCTGTCCTGGGCCCACTAAATGCCAACAGTGCCCCCTCCCCCTCCCGGTGACAACCCAGACTGCCCACACTGATACCCAAAAGGCCTTACATCCACAAGTCTGGATCGTGGAAGTGCTTCCAGAGAAATTCCAAAAAGAAGTAGTTGGAAGAGATTCCCTCTGGGAGTGAGGCTGGGCGACATTTTCATCAAGGCCACTGTTCTATTGAATTCTTTTCATATGTATGAGCTATGACAGCTACATGTATTTAAATAAGGGACCCTTGCCCATCGAGTGGTTAGTTCTATGCCTTCTGGGCTCCTGAGACCTTATTTCCAGACATACGCCATCTGTAAAATGGGTATAATCATAGTCCCCACCCCATACAGTTGTTGTAGGAAACTGGGTCTGGAGATGTGAGGTCATGTGACCCAGGTTGCACACCGAGCTCATGGCAAATCCAGATTTAGCTTCGAGCCCAGTGGTCTCCAAATCCAGGCTCTGTCTACTCCACCACGTTACCAGCCATAGAAAGTGTTTCTGGGTCATAAGATTGCTGTCTGGGCACAAGGAACAAATGTAAAAGCCTTGGCCAGGAGCCTGTCGTGGGGCATCTTTTAGAGTCAATCTCCAGTTGGGCTGTGGCTTAGAGAAGGACAAATGGCCACGTCCTGCCACGCGTGTGTGTCTCCTGGAGTGACAGGCTGAGTGGGAGGAGGACGCGGCTAAGAGAGAAAAGAGCCGCATCCCAGGGGGCTCAGGATCTGAAAGGGGGCTGAAAGCTCACCCCGCCCTGAAAACACAGCACATTTCTTGCTGTCTTTTTGCGAGAAAGCACGATCCGCAAGTGATTTTCCTTTGGTTTGTACTGAGCATTTCCATCCGTGAGTCGGGGTTATGTCCACCCCTGCTGCTCGTGTCTTCCACGGGACACTCTACTTCGGGACGGTGGCTGAGTTAGCCGCACACGTGAATCCAGACCAGAGTTCCCAGCGGGCCCTCAGGAACTCACAAGAAGACCGAAGAATATAGCTAATGGGACAGCGTGTCCTTTTTTTGCACATGAAAAAATTAAAACAGAACCCCGTGCAGAGCTCAACATTATTTAATTAGCCCTTAATTTTCACCAGCCAACGATTTCTCTTACGCCCCGCACACTTCCCACTTGCCTGGTAACAGTGAATCTGGTAGCCTCTTAGAAAAAATAGCGTCACTTTACTTTGCCCTAGAGTTTTCCTATCTCCCCTCCCAAGTGATACTTGAAACCGTGTCACAGAATCTCTGAGTTAAAGGGAATTTTATAACTCAGTCTGACGAATCCTCCACATTCAGGAAAATCCGTTGTGCCCGATCTGTGGCCATCTGCCTTTCAGGCATATTTGAATTCTCTCAGCCTCCTGGTTGTTCTATGGCTGACATTCTGTTATTTCTAAAGTTCTCCTTCAAGTAGGGAGCTCTGAAAAAGATGTAAACTCTCCAGGGGTGCGTGGGTGGCTCTGGCGATTAAGCCTCCGACTCTCTTGATTTCGGTCAGGTCATGACCTCACGGTTTGTGAGTTCGAGTCCTGCATCAGGCTCTGCACTGACAGCACAGAGCCTGCTTGGGATTCTCTCTCTCCCTCTCTCTCTCTCTCTCTGCCCTTCCCCTGCTCACACATGCGTGTGCACTCTCTCTCTCTCAAACTAAATAAATAAACTTAAACAAAAAGATGTAAGTCTCCAGCTGGTTAGGTTGAAACTCTTCCCTTGAGTTGGAAACACTCAAGTAATATGGATTTTGCTTGTTTGTTTTTATTGCGATAAAATACATATGACATAAAATTGACCACATTAAAGTGTAGAATTCAGTGGCATTTACTACATTCACAGCGGGGTGCAGACATCATCACTGTTCAGTTCTAAAACACTGTCACCAGCCCAAAGGAAAACCATCCTGTTAAGGTGTCGTTCTCCAATGCCCCTGCCCCATTCCTGTTTTTATAGCTGGATAATATTCCATTGTATGGATAGACTACAGTTTGCTTAGCCATTCACCCATGGGACATTTGAGTTGTTTCCACCTTTTGGCTAGTGTGAACTACACTTCTGTGAATAGCCAGTGTAAAAGTATCCGTTCTAGTCCTTGCTTTAAATTCTCTTGGATGTATACACACCTAGTGGAATGGCTGGGTCAGGTGGCAATTCGATGTTTAATGTTCTGAAGAACCGCCATAGTGTCTTCCCCATTGGCTGCGCCATTTGACATTCCCAACATCAGCGTCTGAGGGTTCCGATTTCTCCACGTCTTTGCCAATACTTATTTCCCATTTTTCAAAATTACAGCCATCCTGGGCACCTGGGTGGCTTAGTCGGTTAAGTACCCAACTCTTGGTTTCGGTTCAGGTCATGATCTCACAGTTCATGAGATCGAGCCCCACATGGGGCTCTGCGCTGAACAGTGCAGGGCCTGTTTGGGATTCCCTCTCTCTCTCTCTCTCTCAAAATAAATAAATAAGCTTAAAAAAAATTATAGCCACCCTTGGGGCGCCTGGGTGGCTCAGTCAGTTGAGCGTCCGACTTCGGCTCAGGTCATGATCTCACGGTCCGTGGGTTCGAGCCCCGCGTCGGGCTCTGTGCTGACAGCTCAGAGCCTGGAGCCTGTTTCGGATTCTGTGTCTCCCTCTCTCCCTGCCCCTCCCCCGTTCATGCTCTGTCTCTCTCTGTCTCAAAAATAAATAAACGTTAAAAAAAAAAAATTATAACCACCCTAGTGGGTGTGAAGGAATCTATTTTTCAAGACCTCCTTGACATGGCCTCCAAGCCCTGCCCAGGCCCACCCTAACCTCCCATTGCCTGCCCCCATTCTCCATGCTTCTGCCTTGCTGCCCTCACAGGCCCTCCCTCCCAATGCAGGGCCCTTGCACGTGCCCTTTCTGCTGCTTCTTTGCCTTGCTAGAATCCACACATTATTTGACTCAAAACCAGAGCATCATTTCCCCAGGGAAGCCGTCCCGGGCCTCTCCACTAAGTCGAATGCCCCAGTTGACAGTCTTACGGCACCATCCACCTCCCCTTTCTGGGACCTCCCACAGCTGCAATTTTACTTCGGATTCTGGAATATACAATGTATGTTTTTCTCCTCCATTGGGCCATAATCATCGTGGGAGCAAATTAAAATGTGCCGATGAATGAGTGAAAAACTTTCTGAGGACTCTTGTGAGACTTTGAACTTGTGGCTAACTAAAATCTGGACGGGTTTTGAACATAAAGTTTCTAAATCCATGTCCCGTCTCCTCCTTCCGAGGCCTCTGTTTCTACAATAGTCTTCTGTCTGTCCTGCATCATCCGTATTTCCCTTTCAAGTGGATCTTTCCCACTGGTTCACATACGTGTTACAGCTACTGCCTTATTTTCTTGCTCCTCTTCTTAGTAAAGCTTCTGGGAAGAGCATCCATACTGGCCCACACTTCCTCACCTCTCACTCTCTGAAGCCTGCTCCAATAAGCCTGCGTCCCCATCATTCTGTGGAAACCACTCTTGTCAAGGACACAAATGGTCACCGTGTGGCAGGATGGGACTCTTGCAGTGGATGCCTCCATTCTTCTGGAAACATGTTCTCATCTCAGCTTCTATGAAGCCACACATTGCTGGTTTTCCTTCTACTTCACCGGAGGCAACTTCTCAGTCTGCTTTGCTACTACTGAAAATTGTCTTGTCATGGCAATGTTTATTTCTCTTGTCAGTTTCAGGCCTGGATTGGATGCTCTGGGTGGGCAAGGACCTTCTTTACCTTCATCACCGCTATAACCTCCTTGCACAGAATGTATCAGATGCTCGTGTTTTTGTTAAATAAACGAATATCTCCTCCATTTGAGCTTATATAACTTTGAACCCAAGAGACTCGTTAAAATTCTTGTATAAAACGTATCACGACATCTTAACAGCATCAGCCTGAGTTTTGAGTCTTCTACCGAAAACACTAGCTACCCGTCCTACTTGCGGTGAACACGCCTTGTGAATTTTCATCCATCTTGTGGACAAAAATATTGACAATGACAATCTTTCTTCCTCCTGGTTGACCTCAACTTATTGACCAGCATGATTGTTTTCAGCCTGCTAGGTAATCCTTGATTGTGTTGACACCCAGCACACATTTCTGTATGTTGCCCACAAGGAAATGACAACTTGTGTTGTGGAAAAAGGCCACTGTCTGTTTACCACACACGGAGTCCTGGGTTGATTCAGCTGTTCAGCTGGGGCAGACACCTGTTAACAGGGTGATTTCCAAAATGCACCGCGAGCAAGGTCCATTTAAAACTCAGAAAGAGGAACAGATGTAACAATTATGCAACCCTTGCATATTTCAACGCCCAGCAACCGCCTCATGGAAAATGAGCCAGTTCTTGTACCATATTGAAACCAAGGTCAAGGAACACCTGAAGTGCTACTGTTTCTGTTGCTCTGACGAGGCCATATTATATGGCTCCAGGAGCCTCCTCTCCCCCTCTCCTGTGAATGGCTCTCCCTCTGCTTCAACCCTTCCCAAAGTCCACAGAGGATGTTGAGCATACCCCCGTTCTCCCACCTAGAAACCTTATCCAGGGAACCAATGAAGTTGGAGGGGTGTGTGTGAGGCAAGGGACCGCTGTACCTTAATATACACTATGCCTCATGATCATCTCTTTCTTTTAAAAATGCTCGGAGATCTTCCTTGTCACTCTACCATGCATTTGTAGATGCTACACATCACTGAATATTTTCCCCAACGGATTCCTGACATAGAGGTGGGCAGGGTGAGCATTATCAAAACGTTCATTAAGACTAGGAGTGGTGTGTGCCTCAGCCATGGTTGTAAGACTCCGGATGATTAGAATAGAACTTGTAGACTGGAGCCACATGATTCTTATCAATTTCCCTTCCCACCCACCAATATCAGCATCGGTTAGAAGTGTGCTGCAGAGGGGCACCTGGGTGGCTCAGTCAGTTAAGGGTCCCACTTCAGCTCAGGTCATGATCTCACAGTTTGTGAGCTCAAGCCCCACGTCAGGCTCTCTGCTGACAGCTCAGAGCCTGGAGCCTGCTTCAAATTCTGTGTCTCCCTCTCTCTGTGACCCTCCCCTGCTCACACTCTGTCTCTGTCTCTCTCTCAAGAATAAATAAACATTAAAAAAAATTATTAAAAAAAAAAAAAAAAGAAGTGTGCTGCAGTGACCAGGTGACATGGTGTTTTCTTTCGGGTAAGCGACCGAACTCCTTTGAACCTGTTTCCTTGCGCTTGAGAGGCAGAAAAGGCTACTACTGGCCCCGTGCTACCTTGTGAAATTTTGAGGAGGCTCAGAAGAGTATTTGGAAACACATGGTTTAAGGTAAAGCCCTGTCTCCAGGCTTACTATTTTTTTTAATTTTTTTTATTTTTAAAAATTTTTTTTAACGTTTTTATTTATTTTTGAGACAGGGAGAGACAGAGCATGAACAGGGGAGGGTCAGAGAGAGGGAGACACAGAATCTGAAACAGGCTCCAGGCTCTGAGCTGTCAGCACAGAGCCCGACGCGGGGCTTGAACTCACGGACCGCAAGATCATGACCTGAGCTGAAGTCGGCCGCTCAACCGACTGAGCCACCCAGGCGCCCCATCAGGCTTACTATTTTTGTTGTGATTGCCATGATCTGTCAAGTCAACGTCTCCTTCTCTCTCATTCCCTTTGGAGACTCATGCTTCAGTCCAGTTTCCTGGTGTATCTTGACATGATGCAGAGTCTGTGATCATATCTGCAACGCCCTAGCTAGAATCCTGGGACGTAAACTGTCAGGCCTGAAATCCTGGACTCACGTTAAAGGAGGAGTTCATTCCCAGCTTACCTGGAAACACACTAAGGACCAGCTAGACCCTTCTCCCTGTGTTCCTCTGTGTCCTCAGTCCCCTGCTGATGTTTGTTGAATGAATGAATGAATGAATGGATGGATGGATATAAAGAGCAGAGAGGCCTGGGATCAAACATCACCTTGAGCCCTTCTTAGGGCCTCAGTTTCCCACTCTGCAAACTGAAAATAATAGACCCCTCACAGGGTTGGGAGGAGGATTTAAATAATAGCTTTAATAATAATAATAAATAAGAGATAATAATAAATAGATAAATAATAGCTAATAATAGCTTCTCCTTCCTGCATTCAATTTACCCTCAGTGCCCCTTGCATAATGGTTATCTGCTTTACATTTTACTCTCTTTTCAATTTTTGTTCCTTGTTACAAGGCAGAAGCAAATGAGGAAGCCGATGGTTCTGCCTTCTCTCTGTCATCCGATCTGCCCCAAACCTTACTTCTATCCAATCTCTGTCCCTCTTTTGTCTAGTCAGGAATCAAAAAATATCCTTTGTACTTTGTGGGTCACAAATAAAAGCACAGCACACACAAGGATAAAATATTGGCAAATCAGCCCACCTACACAATGTCCTTTTTCTCACAAGGCAATCAAAAACCGTAATTCTGATTTGAAAAACTTGTGCTTTTCTGTTGATTTCTTAAAATGCAATTGAATTTGAGATAAAGAATCAAAATCCTTTAAGAGAATTACATCTCCAAGCAGGTCATATTTGGGGAGCAGTTTCCCAACATGTAAACTGAATAACGATTGCTTTAGAATAATCATAATTACATCCCCAAACGGGAATTTTTATCTTGGTTAATTTTTTTCTTTGTACTGTCAAATGACGGCTTCTAAAGCAATTATGAAACACTGCACTATTTTTCACCACTGAAAAGCATGCCCATTACCCTTCGCAGCTCCCTGTTTCCCTGCCATGCAGGCATTTGCAAACGGTGGTTTTGTGATTTAAAACTAATCAAGCAAACTGCCATCTAGGAAGCTCATTCGCCAAATGACCTTTGAGAGCGTCTATCTTTGTATCATGGCAAAGGGCTGGGACAACATCTGTAGGCGTGCCTCCATGGAGGTACGGTTAATCCTCCCTGGGTTTGGTTTCCACTTTCCTAAGGAGTTTTGTGTGGGTGGTGGGAGCAGATTGGCCATCAGAAAAAGCCAAGCTCCCTTTCCTTGGTGGAAGACGGGCCCCCTGCGCAGCAGCTGTGCGCGGGTGTCTTTGCATCCCCTGGGTATGACTTGGCGTCTTGGGTCTGTCCCACCGTTCCCTGGTGCCTGCCGCGTTGTGTCTTGCGTCTCCGATGGCCCCCTTGGACCTGGCTCCCTCCTTGGAGAATTATCACATCCTAGTCAGAAGGGCGGTGGTGATAGGGTGCTGATGGGTGGCACTCTGCCCCAGCAAAATACATGCAGCTGAGGGGTGTGACCCAGTGATTCAGCTAAGAACGGGCTTTGAGGTCAAGTGGACTGGGCTCGAATCCTGCCCTGGCTTCACCGAAGCTGCAGGGACGAGAATCTGTTCGAGCAGCCTTCCTCCTCTGCAGAACGGGACAGGAATCAGGCCTCCCTTATTTTTTTTAAGTAGGTTCAGCATGGGGCTTGAACTCAGACCCCAAGGTCAAGAGTGGTGTGCTCCACCAGCCGGGCCAGCCAGGCGCGCCCGGAATCGGGCCTCTCTTAGAAGAATTGTTTTGAGGACTCAAGGGGTGAATGCACTCAAAGAGCATAGTGCAAGGCCGTGCTTCCAGAAAGGGCTTCATAAACAGGAACTACAGCTACCACGTGGGGAGGGCGGCCCCGGGAGGACTGAGTGTGGCTGACCAGTACCTCGTCTTCACTCCTTATGCTTGGCTTCTTCAGAAAGCGTTGTTTATCGAGGCCCCTGGGTGGCTCAGTCGGTTGAGCGTCCAACTTCGGCTCAGGGCAGAATCTCGCGGTTGGTGAGTCACGGCCTGGAGCCTGCTTCCGATTCTGTGTCTCCCTCTCTCTCCCCCTCCCCCACTGGCACGCATGTGCGTGGGCTTTCTCTCTCAAAAATAAACTTTTTTTTAAAAAAAGAAAGGTACTGTTTATTGGGTCCTTTGAGTTTGTGCATGGCCCAAGAACACCTTCCAATTGGACAGCGACTTCCAAGCTTTTACTGTGTGTATAGTGGCTTTTGTCGAAGCCACTGGCTGCACAGACCCATTCTCCCACCCCCATCCTTGGGCAGACGCCTGGCAGTTGTCTCCCTTGCTGTTCCCACATCTTCCTTATGATCACGGACTGTTCTCAATCTGGCCTTTTCTGATTTCCTTTTCCTTCCTTATTCCTCCACCTCCTCAATATATATATATGTGTGTGTATGTGTATATATATATATATATATATATATATATATATATATATAATCATTTTTTTTTTTTGGCTTCCATTTCCTGCTCTGATTCCCACCAGCCCCAGGCTGACGACACACATCGTGTGGCAGTCTTCCTATCTGATGCCACTCTCCGTGCCGACCCAGCTGCAGAGAGAGCTGGGGCATCCTTCCCAGGCTCTTGCGAGAGCCAGAGCCAGAAGGTAGCATTTCCTTGAGTGGACTCTTCCCAGTCTTGCTTTCCAGGAGGGTGAGGCCGAGTAATGTCGTGTGCCCGTTGGTCCCTAGGAGCAGCGGAGCGCGCTCTCTGTGAACATCTCCTCTGAGGAGCCAGCGTGCAAAGCCCTGGCGGCCCGGCCACCAATTTCAAGGTCGTTCCCGTTACTGACTCCAGCACAGCGAGCGGACTGACTCCTCTGTGTGATGAGTTCATGAGTGCCTCGGAGTCTCCCTCTGCCACTGGCCTGCCGAACAGGGACTTCCCGCCCTGGGAGCCTCTCAGGCTGTTTGTGTCTGAGTGTGACTGAAAACCATTTGGTAACATCAGCTGGGGATGCTTGTGAAAAGACAAGTTCCTGGGGTGCCTGGGTGGCTCAGTTGGTTAAGTGTCTGACTCTTGCTTTCAGCTCAGGTCACGATGTCGCGGTTCACAGGATCGAGCCCTGCGTCGGCTTCTGTGCTGACGGTGCGGAGCCTGCTTGGGGTTCTCTCTCCCTCTCTCTCTGCCTCTCCCCTGCTTGCATATGCTCTCGCTCTCTCTCTCAAAATAAATAAATAAACTTTAAAGAAAAGAAAAAAGGCTCCTGACCTCTTGACTCAGAAGTTATCTGTCAGGGAATGTGGATTGTAACAAGTTTGGGGGGCCGCTGCTACCCAGAGTGTGGACCTGAACCCACACGGGCTCCACTTGGGAGCTTGTTAGAAACGCAAATTCACAGTCCTGTCCAGAACCCCCGCATCAGCCCCTCTGGAGGTAGGGCCCGAGCTTCTGTGTGATTCTCGAGCCCCACGCCTGCTGGACCAGGTAAAAGCAGTGTGTTCGTTTCTTCTTGCTGCTGTGACCAATCACCACAAGCTTAGTGGCTTAAGACAACGCAAATGTATTCTCCTACAGTTCTGGGGGCCAGACGCCTGCAATCAGTTTCCCTGGGATAAAGTCCAGGAGTCAGCAGGGTTGTGGTCCTTCCAGAGGCTCCAGGAGCATCGGTTTCTTTGCCTGTTTTCAACTTCTCGTGGCTGCCTGTGTTTCTTGCCTGGGGGCGCCTTCCTCCATCTTCAAAGCCTGCCTCTGCTTCTGCCGCCGCATCTGTCTCCTTCTCTGAGTCTGCCTCCTCTGCCTCCCTCTTGCAAGGACGCTTGTGATGACACTGAACCCACCAGGATAATCCAGGATAATCTCCCGTCTCAAGATCCTCGACCTGATCACGTGTGCAGAGTCCTTTTTGCCATGTAAGGTACCATTCCCAGCTCCCTGGGATGGGACATGGGCAGATTTGGAGTGGGGGAGGGCATTCTTCAGCCTTCCACAGGCAGTCCAAAAAGGTCCTTGTCGATACGTAACTGCGCTACGCAGAAGCCAACGGACCAGTGTTTGTCAAGGGTCTTGACTATGCCCATCATAGTAATGTAGGCAGCTCCGAAGGTGAGTGAGGGGAATCCCTGAGAGTCCCTTTGTTTTGTTTTTGTTGTTGTTTTTAAATTTTTTTTCATGTTTTGAGAGAGAGACAGAGCGTGAGCAGGGGAGGGGCAGAGAGAGAGGGAGACACAGAATCTGAAGCAGGCTCCAGGTTCCAAGCTGTCAGCACAGAGTTCGAAGCGGGGCTCGAACTCATGAACTGGGAGATCATGACCTGAGCCAAAGTCCGATGCTTAACCGACTGAGCCACCCAGTTGCCCCAACCCCTGACAGTCCCTTTGGATGAGTGCTTCAGTGTACTAAGCACTTCGCATAGATTATCTTGCTGATGTCTCAGGACAATCCTGTGAGCAGTAAGGGTCGTTAGCTCATCCCCAGACCCGCTGACACAGAACGCACATTTTAACAAGAACTACTGTTCCAGACAACCGGCAAATACAAGCAGTACTTTACTGTCATAATTCTTCTCTATAAGGAAAAAGCACCATCTTAATTCTTATGATTAAAATGTTTTGTTTTGTCCTAAATGTAATAAATCTCGTTATAGAAAAATGGTGACACGAACAGAAAAATATCACCTGTCCTCCCAACACCCTAATGTAACCACTACTTCATTCCTTTCAGAGGCTTTTTCACCGAACCTGGTCTAAACATAGCCGCACCGTCATTATTTCAATGGCTTTATGACAGTAGAATGGTTGATTTCAGCGTTCCCCAATTTTCGTCAATTTTTCACTAATCTGAGCAATTTTGTCTTTGTGCGCATAGCTTTTGCCTAAATGGAAGATTATGTCTTTAGAATAGATTTCCCAAAGTGGAATTACTGAGTCCTTGGTAATAAAAACTCAAAAAAAAAAAAAAAAAAACCACCACATTTTACGATTTTAGTTGTACGTTGTTTGCGTGTGGGTGGGTGGGTGTAGGCTGGGAGCTTGTTTTGGGAGCACAAAAATCTAACCTTTTCATCTAGATTCTACGACACAGTGAGCATGTCTCACCTCTGCCTCTTGAACAAATGGGCCTGGGTTCAGCCTGTGGACATGAGTCTAGCTCTAGGAGATGCCTGGTGACATTGCTATGAGGAACCACCCACTCCCAACCTGGGATTCTTATCTTCTAAGACAGTGACCTTGGTCATCAGCATCACCCCTGACAAAGCAGGTCATGGGATGTGCTCACCCCTGCGGTCACTTATGACTATATGGCTGGTTTACAGAAATAGACGGGTGCCAATGTTAACTGTTCTGATGGGTCATGTTAGAAAGTAGCAGTGACTAGGTCACTGTCATTTGATTTCTGTCCTTTCATTTTTCACACCAGTCAAAGCAAAAGTGGGACAAAGATTTGGGTGTTTTTTTTTTTTTTTTCTGGTGAACTTTTTAAAAAAGTTTTATTTATTTTTGTAATCTCTACACCCAACATAGGGCTTGAACTCACAACCCTGAGATCAAGAGTCACATGCTCTTCCAATTGAGCCAGCCAGGCGCCCTGGTTCCCTTTTTTTTAAGCATACAATTTCAGTGGTTTTAAATAGCAACTATCAGGGAGCCCGGGTGGCTGAGTTGGTCAAGCATCCAACTCTTGATTTCAGCTCAGGGCACGATCTCACAGTTCGTGGGTTCGAACCTGGCGTTAAGCTCTGCACTGACAGTGCACAGCCTGCCTGGGGTCTCTCTCTCCCTCTCTCTCTGCCCCTCTCCTGCTTGTGCACTCACTCTCTCTGTCAAAATAAACAAAAAATTATTTTAAAATTTAAATAGCAACAATCACCACCATCAATTTTATAACATTTTCATCACCTCCAAAAAACCCTAGACCAAATAGCAACCACTTCCAATTGTCCCAAAGCTTCCCCCTCATTCCCACCCCCCAGACAATCACTAATCTGGAGATTAGTCTCTAGAGATTTGACTATTCTGGGTATTTTATATAAGTGGAATCATTCAATACATGACCTTTTGTGACTGGCTTCTTTCACTTAGCATAGTGGGTTTTATTTTTATTTTTATTTTTATTTTTAAAAAAATTTTTTCTTTTGAGAGAGAGAGGTGGGGGAGGGACAGAGAGAGAGAGGGGAACACAGAATCCAAAGTAGGCTCTAAGCTCTGAGCTGTCAGCACAGGGGCTCAAACCCACAAACCCACAAAATGAGATCATGACCTGAGCCAAGGTCGGACCCTTAACTGCCTGAGCCACCCGGGCGCCTCTGGCATAGTTTTCAAGGTTCATCCACATTGCAGCATATGTCGGTATTTCGTTCTTTTTATGGCAGGATGATATTCCATCGTATGGATGTAAGGATAGACCATGTTTTGTTATTCGTTCATCTGCTGATAGACATTTAGGTCATTTCCAGTTTGGGACTATTATGAATAAATCTTGCTGTGGACATTTGTGAGTTGGTGTGTGGCCACGTTTGCATTTCTCGAGTACCCAGGAGTACTATTGCTCGGTGATATGGTGACTCTGTTTTTCACTTTTTGAGGAACCGTCAGACTGTTTTCCAAAGAGGCTGCACAATCTTGGCATCCCCACCGGCCGTGTATGAAGATTCCATTGTTTTCACATCTTCACCAACACTTGTCTGTGTTTTTTCTTCGAGCCATCCGTCTGGGTGTAAAGTGGTGTCTCACTGTCATTTTGCTTGCATTTCCCTCGCCGTTAATGGTACTGAATGTCTTTCATTGTCTGTTAGCCATTTGTATATCTTCTTTGAAGAAATGTCTTATTCCAACCCTCTGCCCATTTCTTTAATTGGTCTATTTGTCTTATTATTGAGTTGTAAGAATTCTTTGCCTATCCTGGTTCTAGTTCTCTCAACAGATAAATGATTTACGAATATTTCCTCCTACTTTGTGGGTTGTCCTCACTGGTACATCTTTTTTAGTCTACACGTGGAAAAAGCTGTAGCAATTAAAATTTTTCTTTTGGTCTTTTTTCAACCATAGTTTTCTGGTATATGTGTGTGTGTGTGTGTGTGTGTGTGTGTGTGTGTGTACATGTGCAGGTGCATTAAATCCAAACATTAAGCAGCATTTTAAAATACAGTGCCTGGGGCGCCTGTGTGGCTCAATCAGTTGAGCATCTGACTCTTGATTTCGGCTCAGGTCATGATCCCAGGGTTGTGTGATCAAGCCCCGTGTTGGGCTCTGCCCTGAGCCTGGAGCCTGTTTGGGATTCTCTGTCTCCCTCTGCCCACCCCCCCAGCTTGCACGCATTCTCTCTCTCAAATAAAAATAAAGATATAAATAAAATAAAATAAAATAAAATAAAATAAAAAGAGTGCCAAAGCAGAAGCAGACTCTTTGTTTGCCGATCTGATTCTTCAAGTAAGTGAAACTGAACCAACACCAAAAATGACAGCTTCTTTTCTCTCCTGTGCCCCCAGACTTCCTACCTAAACACAGATCTCCAGAGACAGAGGAGTGGAAGAAGAGGCAATAAATCATCCACATTTGGGCAGGATCATCTTGCAAATAACGACATACCACTCAACCAAGAGGCTAAGTCCGTCAGTTGAGGCTGTGAAATCCACCGCAGAATGTCTTAATTGAAAGAAAAAAAATAATAAACATTTTCAGGAAACGAGCCCCGCGTTGACAGGAAACAGGACTGTTCCATGTGTTGGACAAACGTCCCTTCTGAAGAAAAGTGCTGGTCCTTCCACTACTGACACATCTATGCAGGCTGACTTAAACCAATAGCTGAGCTTCTGGGGAAAAGTGGGGACACTGTCTTCCGAAGGCCCCTGCCACGTAAAGGAGTAAGTATCATGAGACAGATGGATCTGGAAGGTTCTTCCCTTTCTTTCCTGGCTGCCCACATGCCTACCGCCCAACCCTCAAGCTCAATCTTTCCTGCAGCCTCCTCAGACCCCGGCAGCCCCCACGGGTCACCTTGCTCTCTGACCACCCCTGGGGCCTTCTGTCCCTCCCACACAATGTTGCACTTGATTCTCTACTTCCTGAGATCACTTTCTCTGTTAACATCTTGACTCCCACATCTCCCTGCAAGTTTCTAAAGGCCTGTTGTTCCTTTTTTTATTTTTATTTAAAAAAAAAAATTTTTTTTAAGACAGAGAGAGCGCAAGCACATAGGGGGGAGGGGCAGAGAGAGCGGGGGGGGGGGGGGGGGGGGGGGAGAGACACAGAGGATCCGAAGCTGGCTCTGCACTGTCAGCAGAGAGCCTGATATGGGGCTCGAACTCATGAACCGCTAGATCGTGGCCAGAGCTGAAGTCGGACACTCAACTGCTCAACCAACTGAGCCACCCCGACACTGCTGAGGCCTGTTTTTCCTTATATACAAAGAAGGGATCCTCTCCATGTTTGTTGAAGTGAGGGCAAGTGTGGCCTAGAAGACTGGGAAACCCTGCTGGGCCAGCGCCCCATCTCACAGGCTGTGCTTCGCTGGGGTTCTCAGGGCCACTGGCAAAAGAGGGAGCAGCAGGCCTGGGGGCCGCAGCTGCTGTCGATGCACTATTTGGCTCTTCCTCTCTGCCCCTCCCCTTCCTGTGCCTCTGCTGTCTGTGTCCTTTCATTTCTCATTTTTTCGAGATTTCTATCCTTCCCACTAAATGACAAGAAGAAAAAATGATCGTCGCTGAACTCAAAGAATAGCAAAAGGAAGGAAGCCTCAAATTATTTCTTCGGTTGTTTTTCATCTTTCTTTTCCTTCTTTTTTCTTTTCTTGTTTGCATTTTGTCAAATGTGGCCAAGTGAGTTTTGGGAACTTGTATCTATCTAGAATTGTAGATGGTGGAAGAAACTGTAGACAGATCATGTAGCTCAACACATACCTTTACAATGAAGAAATGGAGGTTCAGAAAGTTACCCCAAATAGCACAGCTAGTGAGTGGCAGGGTCAAGGCTGGAACCTGGGTCTCTTTTTTTTTTTTTTTTTTTTAATGTTTATTTTAAGAGACAGAGAGAGAGCAGGGAGGGGCAGAGAGAGAGGAAAACCAAGCAGGCTCCATGCTGTCAGCGCAGAGCCCGATGCGGGGCTCGAACTCACAAACTGTGAGATCGTGACCTGAGCCAAATTCAAGAGTCGGACCCTTAGCCTGGGTCTCTGGACTCCTCCTCCTGTGCTTTTGCCCCTGTCCCTGGGGTGGGCTTCTTATGCATATGATGCCTGGCTCATAAAGGAAGGATGTTTGATAAATGTCATTATTTTTATCACCATTAGCAATGTCTCCAAACCTATATAGGTCTCTGAATTTAGGCTGATTCAGAAACCTAAACATCCAGGAGTGAAATTCAGCATCAGAAAGAAAGAAAGTAACGCATTGCTCTGACAGCTTTCCGAAAACTCATCATGGCAGAGTTTCCTAAAACTCTACAGTCTCTTATTCTGTAAAAGTGCTGGCTTATTGTTGGCAGACGATTAAACCCCAAATCCAACGCAAAACCAGAACTTAAGAGCTGAACATTCAGAAATGCGTATGGATATCCTGACCCTCTCCTGGCTCAGCCCTGCCACATGTGGCCTTGAGTCAGGCTGTCCAGTGCAATTAAACGTCACGTTCTCTGTCAGACGAGTGGCATCTCCTGAATTAGCAAGCAATGCTGCTGTAGGAAAAGGCTCCATCAAATGTATCCACGCCGTGGAATCAGACAAAATGTATCTGTGTGAGAATCAGCTGATTTTATGGAGGGGAAGGAGGGGAACATCAGGGCCCTGAGAAATTCTCATTATCTTGCTTTGAGAACCTTCCAATGAAAACAGACATTGATAGGGCTTCCTTCCAGTAGAAGCCTTAGGATTAGCTTCTTCTGCTTGCCTAGACAGTGGAAACAGCACTCTCTTATAACCCTTCCTTTTAGCATAAAGATCTTGGTTATATGATGTAGCAGTGATAGAAGGAATAAGAGGAATAAAATGGAACCAAGACACCGAGATAAAAGGCAGAGCACAATTTTTCTGTTTGATGTTTTCTGAAAAGTATCATGATCTGACGAGATTTTTCCTTCTTTCATCCTCTTGATGGCTGAGGCCCTGATTGTTGCAATCAAAGTCGAGTGGAGTACCCGGTGAATCAGCTCCCAGGATAATGCAACTCTGGGAGAACTGAGCTCAGAGTTTTAGAAGGAAGGTTCATGAGAATCATGTGACATGCTGGCTGTCAGGGAGATGGCCGTGTGGGGACCCTGGGGGCCCGCGGCCCAAACAAAGACTTCTGTGACCTCTGGGCTCATGGGTACACTCCAGGAGGGCCCAGTCCCGACCCAGAGCAACATGGCGCCGGGGTGGCACCAGTGTTATTTCAGTCCTGCGCCTTGGGCTCTTGTGGTGCATATCTTGCCGCCCTAGGAAGGGCCAGGGGAGAAACCTCAGCGCTTGTGTTATCTCTAGGTTAACCGTTTCCGGTGTTGCAAATAAGCAAATCCTGGGGCTTCGATGGTTTATTGGAATATCAAGGAGCTGGAGGGCATTTGCTCTATAAATCCTCCCTGAGTATCTGGTGGAGGCCCATCTCCGTGTGACAGGCTGGGAGAGTGGGGAGACAGGAACCCAGCCCTTTGGGAATTTACAGTCAGGGGCTGGCTTTGGAAGAAGTACTACCAGGGACTCACCTCATTCAACGGTGGCCTTATGTAAAGAGTGCTTTTGTGTCACCGATGCTGGGACACCTCGGTCCTCACTTCACCCTGCCCCGAGAGCCACAGCTCCTTAGGATCCTGGGATTAATGATCAGAAGGCAGGAACTGCCTGGTCAGAGAATCTTAGGATAGTTTTTGGCCACGTGGCATGCACCACGTGAGAGTCAGGTGGTACCCCACCCGGCTTATGCCTGATCCCGAAAGAGAAAGTTCAAGAGGGTTTGGCAAATGTCAGTATGTCAGTGTTTGCTCTTGTGTCCCCTCCCATTAATAGGGCCACCCACGTAACACAGGCAGGGGAACCTACTGACTTCGTTTCGTCCTTCCACAGTCCATGCTTGACAGCACTGCATCCTGGGTGTTAAACAGCCCGGGATGCTTCCATCTGAACCATCGGGATCTGAGTTCTTACGTGACTGGCTGAAAAGCAGCAGAGTCATCCCAAAGCGATTTATTGAATAAACAGAAGAGCGAGCGAGAGAGCAAGGGAACGAGGGGGTGAGAGACTGAGAGAGCGAGCGAGAGCGAGAGCCTTTATGCAGATGTCCAGAAAGTCCAGTGCGATCGGCCTTGAGGTTTAATTAGTTAAATCTGTCATCTCAACCCCAGACACTTCAGAGCCGTGGTGCTCAGCCGGGCTGCGCGTGACAATCCCCTGGGGAGCTGACAGAATGTACAGATGCCCAAGTCCTACCACCGACGAATTAAATCCGAGTCTCTGGGGGTGGTTCACAGACATCAGTATTTATTAGCATTTCCACTGCTATAGAATCATCAGACAACTGACGATCACTGAATTAGATGTCTGCGAGAGGATTTAGGAGGACCAGATTTTTAAAATCCCCTGCTCTTCTGAGTATACTCCAATTCCATTTCAACATAAGACCTGGGCATGATTAGTATCAGGCCTCAGTAACCTCAACTCGTTATTATTCTCAACATTTTGCGTTACCAAGAGAATACTGCTTATATGTATGCACAAACACGTTTGAGTATATAGTCATGCATCTATGCAGAGAGGTGGGTTCAGCACTATGTTTCTGGCAACAGAGTACATAATGGCTTCATTTCTGTCAGGGATGCATTCACCTCCTTTCCTGACACGGACCCCTGAAAATTCAGGCACGCCTTTATTCAGAGAACACGAGCCTGCTGCAGCAGGTGCAAAGGAGACAAGGGCCTGGCCAGCGGAAGGGGGAGAAGAGCCTACTCATTATCCAACGAAACAGCGTTGTATTGGGTGCTGACGGAGGTTCAGGCCAACACGATGGCTTAAGAGAAAGAGCTAGAAGAGACGACGTTCCTGAGATTTGACGGATGAGGAGTAGCTTGCCCGGCAGCTCAGGGTGGGGATGGAATAACAAGATGGGTGTAGGGCAGGCTCAGAGGCAGGAAAGAAAGAAATTCCTAACTGGGCCTCCGTCTTGCCCTCGCCTAGAATATTCCATTAAGAAACACGACAAAACAGGGTGCTATAATCCTGTTTCCTCCTAACACAGGGGGTTCTGGACAATTCTTCACATAGGGAATGAGATAGAAGCCGTGCCCTTTAGGGAATTTCGGTCTCATGGGGGGCTACGAATGGACCTGTATCACCACGCTTTCCTTTCTAAATTTTTTTTTTTTCCAAAGCAGACTGTTGAATCTGCTCTAACTGAACGCAAGACAAACCCAGTGAGAGGAATGAAAGTGTGTCATATGTAAGTAGCTGAAGCAGCGCGCCTGAGACTTCGGTCTGGCAACGACACCCTACGGTTGTATATCACTTTGCCATTTATTAGCGTATTTGATCTTCATAAAAGCTTTGTGAGGTAGACAAGAGGAGACAGGCAATATTATTCCCGCTTTACTTGACTCAACGGGTCAAGTGATTGACCCAGAGTAAGGAAGTAATGAATTGCTCTAGAACCCACGTCTTCCTACTCCTTATTTCATCTTTCTACATATTTCTTTCCTTCTGGCTGAACACCAATTTGTCACAAATGTCTCCATGCCACACCATTTAGAAAGCAGAGAAAGCTAGTCCTGGAATAACTCAATTTGAGGAGAATGTCTTAGTCCCCAGTTTAGTCTCTTAGCAACCACATATATTTAGTGATGGCTCCTTCTATGCCTATAAAGCATACCCAATGCGCACTTGGTTTCATATGTATTCCTTGAACTGGACCGTAATTTAACTACAGCTTTGGTCTAAAAACTCTAATAACTCTTTCATACTCAGATTCTTATTTTTCACCTTCTCTGCTATGCATCTGATGTATGAAATTCTGACAGTTTCTCATTTTAAAAATTTTCTCGGGGCGCCTGGGTGGCTCAGTCAGTTAAGTGTCCGCCTCTTGATTTAGGCTCAGGTCATGATCTCATGGTTCGTGAGATTGAGCCCCATGTCGGGCTCTGCACTGGGTGGCTCTCTAAGGGCGCCTGGGTGGCTCGATTTCTTAAGCATCTGACTCTTGATTTTGGTTCAGGTCACGATCTCACAATTTGTGAGATCGAGACCCACATCGGCCTCTGCACTGACAGTGCAGAGCCTGCTTGGGATTCTCTCTCCCTCTCTCTCTCTCTGTCCCCCCCCCCCCACTTGTGCCCTCTCTCTCCATTCCCTGCAAAAATAAATAAAAAAAGATTCTCTCTCTCTCTCTCCCTCTGCCCCTCTTCCCCGCTCAAGTGCACGCTCTCTCTCTCTCAAATAAATAAACATTAAAAAAAAGATGATCTCTTAAAAAAAAAAAAAAAAGACATTTTCTTTAAGAGGATGATGCTAATAAAGGATATTTTTTTCTTAAAGGTGGTTTATGACTTCAATAAACTTATGGGAATTTATACAGGTACAACCTTTTGGGGAAATAATATGACAATGAGTATCAAAACCCTAAAACACATCCTCTGTTTGACCTGTTAGTTCCACCTCTGGAATCTGTCCCAGGGAAAGCAAATCTAAACTGCAGACCAAAATTTGTGCGTACAGGTCTTTCTCGATGCCTTATTTAGTGGGTGGGTTGAGTTAAATTTTATACAGTCATAAAAAAGAATATCGTGCTTTCATTAGAATAAATCTTTTAGTGGTAAAATGCTCATTTTACTAGTCACGAGATCAAGTGGAATGTGTGCATGTTATGAACCCAGCTACGCGAAGCCCCATAGATGAGAGAGAAACACACCAAAATGTCAACAGTAGTTGTGTCTGGGAGGCACCATATTGGTAAATTTCCTTTCTCACGCATGTTTTTCTGTTTCTCTCAAGTTTTCTGCTGTGAGTGTGTGTTATTCTTATGACGGGGAAAAAACGAGCTTTGAAGGACCGTGCTTCTGTGTTGAATGCAGCGTCTACGCAGGCATCTACTTTGAACAGCTCTGAGAATATGCTCCAGGGAGTGAAGTGAGGAATAACACGACCATCCTGGCACTGGCCTCCCTGCTTCTACCCTTGACTCCCTCCAGCTGGTGCTCTGCACGGCAACCAGAGGTATGCTCTTAACATGGGAGGACCCATTTCACTCTTTCACTCAATATCCTCTAGTGGTTTCCCATCTCGTTAAGGCAGTGTCTTCAGCAGAGCTGACAAAGCCCTGTGGCATCCGCTCCCTCCTCCCCACCGCCTGTGCCCCCCACCTCCATCTACTCCGGCCACACTGGCTTCCTTGCTGTCCCTTCCACAGACCAGGAAAACACCTGCCTCGGGAATGTTCCCTCTCAAAGGTGTTCTCTCAAACACCAGGATGGCTGCCCCCTCCCCTTCTGCACATCTTCCCCAAATGTCACCTTCTCAGGGAGCCTTCCTAACCATCCAATTCAGATCTATATACCCCACTCTCCTCCTAGGTATCCACCCTACGCTCCTGATCCCTCTTACCGGATTCATTTTTCTTTTATCTGTAGGACACATCATCTTTTAATACACGACACAGCCCACTTATTCAGCACAGGCTTCAGTGTGTAATTGGCAGGCCAAGAGACTGAGCTCTCCCAGCTCATCTGCGCTGTGAAAATGTGGAAATCGCCTTTTGTGCCTGTTTTCCTCTCCCAAAGTATATATTTTTTTGGCAGAGAAATGAGCACATTGTCTATATAGCCCTACATTTGTCTACTTGTGTATTTATTACAACTGGCCGTGTAAAGGTACATCATATAGGTCATTGCATATGACTTAGGTCTCTACTAATTCTGTTTGAGTCATTGCCAAATACATTTCCAAAATGGCCCTAACATAAAGACATACTCAATTTCATTGAGATGTATATTTATATTCTTTTTGGGAGGATACTATATGCACATGGTTCAATAGTCCAAAGATAGAAAAAGGTATACAGTGAAAAATGTCCCTGTCTTCCAGTTCCCCAGTGCCCCTCGCTAGTGGTAACTATTGTTAGCAGTGTCTTATGTATTCTTACAAACATATTGTATCGCTACCGAAGTAAATTCACACGTAACATATAGTTCCCTTTTTTATCCCCAAAGCAGCATACTCCACACACTATTCTCTCTACCTTGCTTTTATTAGTAGTTCATCTAGGTGATCATTCTGAATCAGTACATAAAGATTCTCCTTACTGTTTTGTAGTGGCATGTCATTCCATTGAGTGTATGTGTCCAAAATTTTTTATTTATTTTTAAATATTTTATTAAAATTTTTAAATAATGTTTATTTTTGAGAGAGAGAGAGAGAGAGAGACAGAGACAGAGTGTGAGCAGGGGAGAGGCAGAGAGAGAGGGAGACACAGAACCCGAAGCAGGTTCTAGGCTCTGAGCCATCAGCACAGAGCCCAATGCGAGACTCGAACCCATGAACCGTGAGATCATGACCTGAGCTGAAGTCGGATGCTTAACTGACTGAGCCAGCCAGGCTCCCCTAAAGATTTTATTTTCAAGTAAATTCTACACCCAACGTGGGATTCCAACTTACAACCCAAGATCAAGAGTCACATGCTTGACCAACTGAGACAACTAGGTGCCCTATGCACGTGTCAAAATTACTTAGCCAGTCCTATACTGGTAGATGTCTGGATGTTGGCATTGTTTCCAATCTTTTGGTATCATAGACAATACTTGTATATATAAGTCATTTTGCACATATACAACTGTATCTGTAGAATACATTCCTAGAGGTAATTCAATTTGTCACTTTGTGCATTTATAATATTGCTGCATATCTTATTTTTGGGTATGAGGACACAGGATTTTCAAGATGTCAACCTCTGGGGTGCCTGGCTAGCTCAGTCGGTAGAGCATACGACTCTTGATCTTGGAGTTGTTAGAGCTCTACACTGGGTACAGAGATACTTAAAAAATATATATATTTTACTTAATATATATTACTTTATTTACAGGACTTATAATATGTGTGTATATATATACATATATGTGTGTGTGTGTGTATATATATACACACACACACACACACACACATATCCTCTGTAAATTAATGTGAGATTTCAACGTCATTCCAACCAAAATATCCATAGTATCAGTTTTTGGAACTTTAAGTCCACTTATGACACACTTTTGCTCTGCATTCACCAATGGCTCCCCATCTTGCTCAGAGAAACAGCCCAAATCTTCATTTTCCCACAAGGCCCTCTTGGATTACTCCCTGTTACTTCTCTGACCTCATTTCCTTCTCTCTCTCATGCGCTTTGCTCCAGGCACACTGGCCTCTGGTCTCAGGGCCTTTGCACAGTGCTTCTGCTTGTCCACGCACTTTGTTTCCTCACCTCAACCGCCATATTCTCAATGAAGCCTGTCTTGATCCCCTGGTTTCGTACTTTCCCCACTTCCTATCTTCCTTCCCTATTTTGTCTCTCTCCGTCTCACTTATCACCCTTTGACACTGTAGGTATTTGACTGATTTGTCTTCCTCTCTCATGCAGCTAGAACGTAAGCACCACGTGGGCAGATATTTTCCCTGTTCTGGTCACTGCTGTATCCCCAGTGCTTAGACCACTGCCTGTTGCTTAGGAGTTGCCCAGTCAACACTGATTGGTTTAAATAAGCATGTGGAATAGCCGGAACCCTGGGGGGGAAATGATTAACAGGTAAGGGGTGGTGATTAGCTTTACTACATAGGAAAATAGGTTATAAAGCAAAACTAATTAAAATTGGGTTTCTGGACCAAGAATAACTTGAGCAGAAGAAGAGAACAGGGTTTGGAAATAGACCCAAATCCATATGAGAATTGGAAACACGATGACAGTCACGTACGAAATCAAGACAAGAAAAGATGGATTATTCAATAAACGGGTTTGGAATACCTGTCTAGTCACTTGGAGAAAACAAGATGAAAACTCTATGTCTCCTCTTACACCAGGGAACCAAAGATACACAGTAAAACCCTGGGTTGTGAGCAACTTGTTCTGTGAGTATTCCGCAAGACCAGCAGACATTGCTGATAAATTTTATTTTATTTTTTTTTTTGAGGCTTCTTTTTTTTTTTTTTTAATATATGAAATTTATTGTCAAATTGGTTTCCATACAACACCCAGTGCTCATCCCAAAAGGTGCCCTCCTCAATACCCATCACCCACCCTCCCCTCCCTCCCACCCCCCATCAACCCTCAGTTTGTTCTCAGTTTTTAAGAGTCTCTTATGCTTTGGCTCTCTCCCACTCTAACCTCTTTTTTTTTTTTTTTTTCCTTCCCCTCCCCCATGGGTTTCTGTTAAGTTTCTCAGGATCCACATAAGAGTGAAACCATATGGTATCTGTCTTTCTCTGTATGGCTTATTTCACTTAGCATCACACTCTCCAGTTCCATCCACGTTGCTACAAATGGCCATATTTCATTCTTACATTGCTGATAAATTTTAACTTGATAAACGAGTGATGTCTTACAATACGAGTAGTAGGTGATGCCGAACGTTACATGATCACAACTGAGCCAATGGTTCTCGAAATTCGCTTTGATACACAAGTGCTTTGGATTACAAGCATGTTTCTGGAATGAATTATGCTCGCAAACCAAGGTTTTACTCTATCTGGAAAAAAAATCCAACACTAAAATTTGGGGGGACTAATTTGTAATCATGGGGACAAGACTAAGAAGAGATGTAGGAAAAGATTAATAAATTTCACAAAAAACAAAAAAGCTCTTGTAGGGAAAATTGCCACAGACAGAGTTAAAAGACAACACGTACTAGTAAGAACTTTTCAAGATATATGACTTGTGACTAATTTCCGAAAGTTGCAAAAAGCTCTTATTAAATCGATAAGAAAAAAATGAAGAACCTGACAGAAAAATGGGACAGGACATGAATAAGCAGTTCTCAGAACAAGAAATCCCAGTGGCCAATAAATAGTGACAAAAGGCTTACTTTCACTTATACTTTTAAACATGCAGATTAAAATATCAAGAAAATACATTTTTTTTCATTATCAGATCGGCAACGATCCCCCAATTTGTTAACAGCTACACTGGCAAAAAAGAGACATACGCATTCTCACTTACTGCTGGGAGAGGGCGGTTTCGGGCGATCTCTTTGCAGAGCACTTTGGCAATATCTCTGAAAATTAAAGCTGGACAATGCTCTCTGACCCAGCAGGTCCACATCTAGGAACTTGTACTATGGAGACAAGGAAAAAAGATCAAGCATATACATTGTAGAATTATTTGCATTAAAAAATAAAACCCCGATTGTCCAATCATAAGGAAACACCAGTTAAATAAACCATTCTGCATCCATACAATGGAAATATTCTACAGCCATTTAATAAATTACTTGGGATCTTATATGTGATTATGTGATACAAGATTCAGTAAATGCAAACAACACGTGTAGTATATTTCTATTTGTGATAGAGTGGACATGCGTATATATTATTGTATATGTATAAAAAGGGTTCTGGAAAGATCTATAATGTAGCAGGTAGTGGGAGTTAGGTCTATGTTGAGGAGACAAAACTGTGCCTCTCATTTTGTAGCTCCTTTCTGGTTCTCATTTCTTGCACTGTGCATGTGTCACATGTATTATAACAGTAAAACACACACACACACACACACACACACACACACACACACACACACGTTAAATTTCACTCTAAAAATTGTCCTAATTCTAAGGAATGAGGTTCGGGGTGCCTGGGTGGCTCAGTCAGTTAAGCATCTGACTTCGACTCAGGTCATGATCTTGCGATTCCGTGGGTTTGAGCCCCACATCAGGCTCTGTGCTGACAGTGCAGAGCCTGCTTGAGATTCTGTCTCCCACTCTCTCTCTCAAACAAATAACCTTTCAAAAATATGAAAAAAAAAAAGTCTCTAATGACATTCATCTCTACTGAAATGACTTCAACTATGGAAGGTAGTTTACTCCTCATTCATATTATCTTTGTTAGCAATAACAAAAAGACCTTTCCAGAGGCAGGAAGCTGGAATCAAAAGAGAATGTATGAAATAAAGGCCTGATTTAAGTCCATGAGATCAAAGGACATTTTCGTCTCCCAATTAAAGAGACATTCCCACTTTCCAGTCCACAGACACGGATGATTGGCCCCAAGCCTACTGTAGCCCGAGAGAGCTCGGTTTGCATTCCCAATCTATAGCTACAAGGTGACCCAGGAAAAGTTATCGAGTCCCTCTCCATCAGTTAAGTTACGAAGTTGTATATAAAGCAAATCCCCAAAAAACGGCTTAAAAGAGATAGAGGTTTTTCTTCCCTCTGACACGAGGTAATTCCAGAGTTGTGCCCTCCGTAGAATTGTGAGATAAGAAATTTGTGTTCAAACTGCTAAGTTAGTTTGTGGCAATGTGTGCCACAGCTGTAGAGAACTAATACAGAGGATGGTGGAGGTTGATGGCCCTAGATCAGGCGTCAGCAAACTCTGACCTGGCCCACCAACCAAACCCAGCCCACTGCCTGGTTCTGTAAATACAAGGCTTTACTGGCACACAGCCACACCCGTTTTTGTCATGTGTTGTCTTTGTGCCCGTCTGCCTCTCGTGCTGCCATGTTGGAGCTGAGTAGCTGCAACGCCTAAAATATTCACTATCTGGTTCTTTAGAGAAAAAGTTTGCTGACCCCCGCTCTAGCTGATCTCGAGATAACCAGATGACAAAAGCAGTTTACTTGGGTGGTGACTCCTGAAAGCACTGGGGACATGGTAGAGGTGAGATGGGGAACAAAGGCAGCCAACAGTGTGTGATTGAGCAGGGCATCACTGTGGGTGACTGAGGCTGCATCCTACCAGAAAGTTCTGGGAAGCGGCATAGAACAGGCACCTCAGTTATCTATGTGATATAGGCAAGGGAGCTGGGAATTAATCAACCCCCATCAGTCACTGGTTGTGCACTGCTGATTCCGTAGTTTGGAGAAAGCCCTTGGGAAAAAAGATGTTAATACAGACAGTCGGAAGTCAGCCTTAAGTGGTAAGTCCTGGCGGGTAGAGATGGGGCAAGAACTGAGTCTGCTACAAGTGGGAAAAGGACATGTGTCCGAGTCCAGCTTCTGCCCACGCCCCCACCCCACTAACCATCCCTCCCCCGAGAAGGAATGACCCATTTAATTGGTGAATTTGGAAGAAGGAGGTGAGCATGCTTGGCTCAGGGTTTCTTGAGTTCTCTTCCAGATTTGTCTGCCCACATAAAGGGTCCACTCTGTTTTGCTCTCCATTAGGAGAGAAGCTTATGGCATGGGCACCGCCCCAGAAATAGCAGAGCCCACACTTAGGTTCAAGTCGGTGAGAATGTATTGGAAAGTCTGTTGGCCCCTGGATTTAAGGCCACATTCTTCGGTCATCAACAATGCTGATTATTTCTATCTCCACTTGTTGGACTCTTGAATTTATTTTTCAGTTGGTCTTAAACTTGGGTAGAAGGAGGGTTGCAATTTATTAGGCTCTTAAACCCCACAGATGATTATTATTTCTATGGACTGTCTTACTTAGGTTCATAACATAATCGAACACGTTACTGTGAAAATCTCAAACAATGCCCAATTTGTGGTCAGTATATTTGCTTCCTTATATGGAACAGGTCTAAGAACAGAGGACAGAATGTTGTACCAGAAATTTGCTTTCCCAGCTAGTACCCAGAACTGTTTTACTGGAAAGATGACAGGAAAGTACTGTGTACTGGAAAATGCTCATGATAGATTCATACTCTTCTCCTCATAACTTGGGCAACAATGGACTTTTGTGACCTGAAGAGACACACTATATTCTAGAACAGAAATAACAGATGTGCATGTCTCCATTGCACAGGGAATGCCATTTACCCCAGAGAAAGCGGAAGGAGCCACAGACGACAGAACAGTAGTGCCTTTTATGGGCTCTTTTTAGAAACTTGATTCTTATACCCCTTTGCTTTTCACTTCATGCGTGGTTATAAAGAGATTCTCTGCCACTTGTATCTGTTCGGTAACAACTTCTATTTCTACTGCACATTTTTTTTTTAAAAAAAGCTTGAAACATCTCATGAAGCACTCGCAACAGAAAACAGAAAGAAAAATGATACATGCAGGGAAGCAGAAACGTCAGACAAAGTGAGTTATTATAAATGCGACTACAGTGGGCAGAGGATGTGAGTCAATAATGGGAGGAAATCGCCATGGCCGTCCTCCATCTTGAATAGCCCAGATCCTGACTGGCCTGACCCCGGGGCCTTCTCACAGCATGGCTGGTGGCTACATGTCTCAAAGAGGATTAGGTGCCGCTGTCGGTAAAGCGAGACTCTAAATCACAGTAGTTCAAGAAGACAGAACTTTGCTTCCTCGTGTAAAAGTTAGGGCAGGGCAGTCCAGAGCTGGTGTGGCTGTTGTGCTTCCTGCAGTCCTCAAGGGTCCAGGCTCCCTTCCTCTCACTGCTCCCCAATCCCCAGGGTGCGACCTTCCATCTATGGTGTGAGATGATTGGGACTCTAGCCACCACATGGGAATTCTGGGCAGCAGGAGAGGCAAGGGGTGAAGAAGAAAACTGCACCACGGTATGTGCCCGCTGTCTTTTGAAGGAGGTGCCTGACGGCAGCCATGGGACACTTTCGTTCACACCTCATCAGCCAGGACATAGGCACACAGCCACATCTAACTGCAAGGGAGGCTAGGAAACGTGGCGTTTCCGTAGGTCCAGCTAAAAATCACAGTTCCTATGACTATGGAAGAAGGGACATTGGATATTGGGAGACAACCAACAGTCTCTGCCACAATGAGCTGGAAATGGATCACTGGGGTGTGGTCTCCACGTGCTGTTCCCAAATGCTGGTCCTCAGAAGCAGTGCCAACCCCCCGACAAAGTATTCACTGGGCTCTGCTGAAACGTAGACAGGGGCGCCCGGGTGGCTCAGTTGGTGAGGCGCCAGACTCTTGATTTCGGCCCAGGTCATGATCTTACCATCGTGAGATCTAGCCCTGCATCGGGCTCTGTGATGGGCGTGCAGCCTGCTGGAGATTATCTCTTTCCTTCTCCCTCTGCCCCTTCCCCACTCCCCCACACGTGCGTGTGCACTCTCTCTCAAAATAAATAAATAAATAAATAAATAAATAATTAATTTCAAAAAGAAATGTAGACAGATTTGTGCAATGTGGTTTTTTTTAATACTTATCTTTAAAGTTTATTTATTTTGAGAGAGAGAGAGAGAGAGAGTGCACGAGCAGGGTAGGGGCAGAGAGAGAGAGGGAGAGAGAGAATCCCAAGCTGACTCTGTGCTGCCAGCACGGAGCCCAACTCGGGGCTCGAATGCACAAACCATGAGATCATGACCTGAGCTGAAATCAAGACTCGGATGCTTAACCGACTGAGCCCCCCCCCCCCCAGGCTCCCCAGTAGTTATTTTTTGAGGGACTCCATAGGAACATCTGTGGGGCTTCCTAAGACCCTGTCTACCTCTGCCACCCTCAGACACATGGGGAACATGCTTTTGTGCCCATGCCTGGCTGCCTGAGACCCATTTGCCACAGACCGAGGGGCCATGATTTTTCTAGGGTCTTACTCCTGCCACAGGATTCCACCCAGGAGGCGAGACACAACCTCTTCTGGGATACCTAGGTCAGGTCCGTATTAATTAGAAAGCTTTTGGCTGCAAGTCAAGTGGTTTAAAAATATGGATTGAATCATCTCACGTGACAAGAAGGTTGGAAGCAGACAGGCTACTTCTTTGCCGTTCTCTTGGCTTCCTGCTCTTAGTCATAAAATATTTGCTTGGCACTAAGTATCACATTGTCTCATGACCACATCCAAAGCAGGGAGGAGTGGTCCTTGGCTTTCTTTCAAGGAGGAAGAGTCTTTCCAGAACTCTTCTCCTTAATAACTCATTGGGCAGAACTGGGTCACATGGCACCCCTAAACCACCCTCTGGCAAAGGGCGGGATCACCATGGATGGATTAGAACAATGACGATTCACTCCCTGGAGCTCAACACATTGTCACCCAATATCTGAACAGCATCAGGGTTCAGGACAACCGTTGGTGTCTGTCACAGCTTCTTTCTGTCCTCTCTTGCCTCCGGCTTTTCTGGGGGAAGGGTTACAAAACCCAAAATGTATCTGCTTGTGTAACTGCCCCTCTGGCAACTGCCCCTCCTGGGACAGGAGACTGGGAAATGGCTGAGAGAGGGTGACGACACATTGTTGAAACTGATCTCCTGTTCTCCAAAGTCTATGCTATTTGCACATAGGAGTTCCACTTATCCCTCCCGAGCGTGAGGCTGTTGGAACCCAAGAGCCCAAAGGTGACTCTTATTTTCTCTATTTCCGGATCTCATCTCTTCCCAGAGTTAATGAATGGCTGAGCAGGGGTAGGGTTACAGAGGAGAATCCTTTCTTTCGCATTCACCGGTATCCCCAGGTAGACAGCAGCTCCTTGAGGGCGGAGGCTTGCTTTGCTCTCCCTAGCACCTGACAGCCCGGACGGCGAGCTCTCATGCAGTACAGATGCAAACAGTAAAAGACCTCGCCCAGGGGCAGGAAAGGTAGCTGTCAACTAGTCAGCGGGTTCGAACACTAACTGTTGTACTCCTAAGTCAATAAAGATGACATTTCAGCTCTCCAGAGTTTCTGATTTTCCTGAAAGGGAACATCCAGATCAGGAAGCCAGGCAAACTAGCCGAAGCCGAGCTAATTAGAATACGGCTGGGGTCACCACAGGATTGATAAATCCTATCTGTTTCACAGAAAGGGTATGGAAAGGAATTGTAAAAGTTGAAAAGTGTTCAAGATGGGAGGGAATGCCTCCAGTGCTATGAGGCCAACGGAAACATGGTATAGAATCCCTTGAAATCATGCAGACAGTTATACTCTGAGGAAGAGTAGCTAGAGAGTTCAAGCTTACCTACGAAGAGCTTTCTTAACAGAGACTGAGAAGCTACTGGGTACATTAGGTAGAAACGCAGAAAAAGCCCTGAGGGGGTCAAAGATTAGAGTTACAGAGCCATAGCGGAGAATTTCTTTCTCACCGTAGACAAGACCTTCTTTGTATTTCTTCCTTCCTTCCTTCCCTCCCTCCAAGTGGTTGACACCTTACATTAATCTCAAGTGTACAACACAGTGATTCGACAGCTCTATACGTTACGCTGTGCTCGCCACAAGGGTGGCCGCCATCTGTCACCATGCAGCGCTATTACACTACCAGTGACCGTATTCCCCAGGCCGTACCTTTCATCCCCGCGACTTACTCATTCCGAACTGAAGCCCGTATCTCCCACACCCCTTTGCCCATTCTGCCTATGTCCCCACCCCACTCTCCCCCGGCAACGATCTGTTCCTTCTCTGTATTTATGGGTCTGGTTCTGCTTTTTGTTTATTCATTTGTTTTGGTTTTGAGATTCCACATATAACAGAAGTCAGGTGGCATTTGTCTTTCTCTGACTTATTTCACTGAGCATCATGCCCTCGGGACCCATCCATTTTATAAGACCTTCTTCATATTTCTCAGCCTTTTAAAAATTTTTTTTACTGTTTGTTTATTTTTGAGAGAAAGAGAGACGGAATGCGAGTGGGGTAGGGGCAAAGAGAGAGGAAGACACCGAATCTGAAGCAGGCTCCAGGCTCTGAGCCGTCAGCACAGAGCCCGACTTGGGGCTCGAGCCCACGAACTGTAAGATCATGACTTGAGCCGAAGTCGGACTCCCAACCACCAACTGAGCCACCCAGGTGCCCTATCAGCCTTTTTCATAACAGCTTTGTTGAGATATAATCCACATCCCATACAATTTACCCATCTAAAATGTCTGATTTGGGGCACTTCAGTGGCACAGTTAAGCGTCTGGCTTCGGCTCAGGTCATGATCTCATGGTTCGTGAGTTCGAGCCTCGTGTCGGGCCCTGTGCTGCTGGTGCGGAGCCTCCTTGGGATTCCCTCTCCCTGCCCCTTCCCCGTTTGTGCTACTTCTCTAAATAAAGAAATAAACCTAAAAACTTTTTTAAATAAAAAAATAAAATGTGCAATTTAGTGATATTTTTAGCACGTTCACAGAGCTGGGCAACCACCACCACGATCAACGTTTGAACATTTTCATCACCCTGAAAAGAAACCCCGAACTCGTTAACATTCCCTTTCTCTTCAGTCTCCTCACCCTTGCAACCACCAATCAATCTATTTTCTGTCTCTATGGATTCCCCTTTTCTGGACAGTTCACATAGACGGAATTGCCCAATATTTAGATACTGTACGTGGCCGTGAACTTCGCCATCCTCATAAATTGCATTGCTACAGTTAAACAGCCTGGAGAAAGCCATGTTTGTCATTAAATGGGCATAATCACATAAGTAGGCCATTGTCCAGGCATATACAGAAAAAGAGATGGGATGATCATTGACTCCCTTAAAATATCTGTGTTATCTGAAAATTAATACTAACATGGGAAGGCCATATTTTTGACTTATAGTATTATTAGTGTTGTTTTTATAAAAAATGTTGTTCCTGGGGGCACCTGGGTGGCTCAGTCAGTTAAGCGTCTGACTTCAGCTCAGGTCATGATCTCAAGGTCTGTGAGTTTGAGCCCCGTGTCGGGCTCTGTGCTGACAGCTCAGAGCCTGGAGCCTGCTTAGGATTCTGTGGCTCCCTCTCTGTCCTTCCCCGCACCCCCCCCCCCCCCCACACACACACTGTCTCTCTCTCCCTCTATCTCTCTCTCACAAATAAACATTAAAAAAATTTTTTTAAATGTTTTTCCTGGTATTTCCTTACTCCTTTGGTCTTCCCACAAACTCACAAATTGGAGCCCTGCCCTTCTGTCTGTGCTCATTACGGAGGGAAGGGTTGAGATGGGAAAGTAGAGCAAAGAAGAACCTCTTCCAGGCTTTTAAAGTTCAAAAGCCATGCCCTTCCACCAGACTTGTGCAGACCTGTGAGGTGGGCCCTCTTCTGTGGCACTGTGGGGGCCCAGAGTGCGCTGGCCAGGGGCTGTGTCCCCCTGGATGGAGGGGTGCTTTGGTCTCATGGGCTAGCAGCCTCCTACTCAGCTGAGAACGGAAAAGCTTAAGATTTGGCCACACCTGGGGCACCTGGGTGGCTCAGTCGGTTAAGGGTCTGACTCTTGATTTCGGCTCAGGTCATGATCTCAAGGTTTGTGAGATCAAGCCCCACATTGGACTCTGCACTGACAGTGTGGACCCTGCTTGGGATTCTGTCTCTCCCTCTCTGACCCTCCCTACCTCTCTCTTGCACCCGTGCTCGCTCTCTCTCTCTCAAATAAATAAACTTTTTAAAAAAACTTAAAAAGAAATTTGGTAACAGATGTCAGAGAGTACTTGAGTCAGAACCAGGCTTCGCACACAGACCCCACACACAGACGGCCGAGGGACTCGGAGAGGTGAGATCATATCCTTTCCCCCTTTCAAAACCTCAGCTTGCTTCTTGCTGCGCCTGGTACAAATCTACACTCATTTCCACCAATGCCGACCGCAAACCCGTACTGTCCGATACGACTTTGTGGGATGATGGCAATGATCTGTTCTGTGCCATCCATGTGGCTGCGGAGCATACAAAGTGTGGCCAGGGTGACTAAAGAACTGCATTTTAAAGTAATTTCCATTTAAGCGTCACACGTGGCTAGTAGTTACCGTCCTGGAAAGTGCGGACATTGAACATTTCCACGATTTCATTGAAGACGTTGGTATTAGATAGCGTTGTTCCTTCAGAAACCAGCCTTGAGACAGCGTGTGGAATTTACTGGGAAGGGTCAGGGAGGGGGAAGATGAGACCTGAAAGGAAGGGAGCCAGAAAAGAACAGGGCCGCACTGAGAGCACCTAGAGCCCAGGGACGCAGGGAACTCTGGTGATCCGTGCAGAGCACGCACGGATGATCTCAGAATCGTCCCACTCAGGGGGTACAGGACTTGGTATATTTCTCCATTAATTCCCACCAGTCATTGATTGAGGGTGGCTCTCAGGGGGTGTTAATTCTCCAGCATTTCCACCCACCCAGAGCATGGCCCGGGAAGGCTCTGTGGCCCCAACGACGCTTCAAGCCAAGTCATGAGGGCAGTGGTTGTGTTGACGGGGCCTGAGGGCTGGGGGCACCGGCAGTGGCTGCCCCCCTCCCACTCCTGACCCCCCAGTCTGCTCTCCAGATAGGACTGTAATGTTTCACGCATATCCTTAGAGGCATTTTTGCATGTATAAATATAAATACACATAATACCTGTAAATAAATTTCTAAGTTTTCCATTTATGCAAATGGGATCATTCCACACGCAGTCTCTTGCCCGTTGCCTTTGGCGCTTAATAGTTTACCCTGGAGCCATTTCGTCGTAGTTGTTTCTTTAATTTCCGCCGCTCGGCTGTCTTTATCACGAAGAAGTTCAGACTCAGAAAAAGAGCCGCAACGGCTTGGCTGCAAGAATGCAAAGAGATTTGTGTTTAGCTTATGGATTTAAAAGGCAAGCTGTTTGTTGAGACTGCAGAGTTTGGTTCAAGGCATTGCAGGATGGTGTGATTTTCCTGTTAAAAACAAATGGGAATTTGCTTGGTGATAAACTCAGGCAGTGTGTGGGCTGATTAGACAATAGAGTCTGCAATCAATAGATTAACCTCCTAGGATGATTGCAGTCGCAGAAGGCAGCTGTCTCCGGGGTCGGGCGTCCTGCCCGGCAGAGAAGCCTCGTGAGCCCCGGGGTTCAGGCCCCAGCTCTGCCATTGACCTGCTGTGTCACTGCGCGGCCGCCTCTTGACCTCTGAGGGCGTCTGTTTTCTCGTCTATTTAATGAGAAGGGTAGCGCCTACGTTGCTCTCTCTCGATGGGTTTGACGCACCGACCAACGGTGGCGGGGGGAGGCTGCAAACCCAAATGCCTTCGGGGGCTCCCAGGCAAACGCACGAGTCCAGCGACGCTGCCAGAACAGGCCGCAGTGGGCACTCTGGCTAAGAGGGGGATAAATCCCGCACCGCCCGTCTCCCACGTGGGAATCTTTTAACCTTTATCTTGGCCAAAACAACGCCGATCTGTGGGCTGCGTGGGGCCCTTGGGCAAGAGCGTGCATCCTACAAATTAGAGTCCTCGTTGCTGCAGGGACGAGACGGCACTCCTGTGGCCGTTTACTAAGCCGCATCGCTACGTACTCTTCCGAACCCCCCCTCCCCCTCCAGGAGGTCCCTCGCTGCACTACCCCCCCCACCCCCCCCCCCCCGTCAGGTGAAGTTAGACTGGGCTGTGGGAACGACTCTAAAACGTGAGTAGCTTTAAACACCAAAGGTTTACTTCTAGCTCACACGCCACGTCCCCTGCGGCACGACACGACCAGGTTGACGGCTGGACGCTGACGGTCACATCCTCACCGCACAGCCTGATGGGCCTGGGGAGGGGAGCGGAAGCTCCTGCGCAGGCTCTTACCGGCTTCCGCTGGCGTCTCATTGGCTAGGGCTGGTCACGTGGCTCGGGGGTGCCTGAGGCGGACCTCCAGCCACGTGCACGTGCGTGCATTCCTTCCATCGATTTCTTCTTCTCTCGGTCGGATAAAGATGTTCCTCATCGGGCCGCGTCCTTTAGTCACAGCTTTGCAAGCATGACGAGTGACATTCTTTGGAGGCTCCAGGACGTTTCGTCTTCCTCGTTGCCATGGCACTCCACGCCTGAGCTCCTCATGGCCAGAGCAGTGCCATAGTGGCCGGACGGTCCCTTCTCTGGCTCCTGCGACCACCAGAGCTCCTCAATTTGGGGTTCGTTCTTGGGCAGTTTTTTTCTTTTTTCCAGGATTTCTTTTTTTTTAGAGCGGTTTTCGGTTTACAGTAACATCGAAAGTTACAGAGATTTCCCGTGTTCTGCCACCACATATGCATACCCTCTTCCTCGTCAGTGCCACTCACTACAGTGGTACCTTTTTGTTTGTTTAGGTTTGCTTATTTTCCAAGAGACAGAGCAAGCAAGGGGAGAGGGGCGCAGAGAGAGAGAGAGAGAGAGAGAGAGAGAATCCCAAGCAGTCTCCTTATGGTCAGTGTGCAGAGCCCGAGGTGGGGCTCAAACACATGAAACTGAGATTATGATCTGGGCAGAAAGTAAGAGCCAGATGCTTATCTGAATGAGCCACCCAGGTACCCCATCTTTTTTTGTTTTGTTTTCTTAATTTTTTTAATGTTTTTATTTTATTTTTGAGAGAGAGACACACACAGTGCAGGTGGGGGAGGGGCAGAGAGAGAGGGAGACAGAATCCGAAGCAGGCTCCAGGCTCCGAGCTGTCGGCACAGAGCCTGACATGGGGCTCGAACTCACGGACCGCGAGATCATGACCTGAGCCGAAGTCGGATGCTTAACCAACTGAGCCACCCAGGTGCCCCTGTTTTCTTATTTTAGAGACAGAGGGAGTGTGTGAGCAGGGGACAAGGGCAGAGGGGCAGAGAGAGACAGAAAATCTCAAGGACTTTATGATCCCAGGACTCTGGGATCATGACCTGAGCTGCAATCAAGAGTCAGACACTCAACCAACTAAGCCATCCAGGCACCATCAGAGAGAGAGAGACAGAGAGAGGGAGAGAGGGAATGAATCTTAAGCAGGCTCTATGCTCAGTGCAGAGCCCGACACGGGGCTTGATCTAATGATGGATACATGTCATTATACATTTGTCCAAACCCATCAGATATACACCACAAAGAGTGAATTCTAAGGTAAACTATGGACGTAGTGTGAAGATGTGTCAGTGTCGGTTCATCCTTTATAAAAAACATACCACTGAGGGTGCCTGGAAGGGGGAGTGGAGAGAGGGAGAGAGAGAGAGAAAGAGGGAGTCAGTCTCAAGCAGGCTCCACGCTGAGCACAGAGCCCGACATGGGGCTCGATCCCAGAACCCTGGGATCATGACGAGCCAAAATCAAGTGTCAGACACTCAAGCGAATGAACCACCCAAGTGCCCCCAGAGTGCCATATAGTTGGAATCACACAGTATGGACCTTTTCACATTGTTTTCTTTCACTTAGTAATATACATTTAAGGTTCCTCCATGTCTTTTCATGGCTTCATACCACAGTATTTTTTCAGCACCGAATAATATTCCACTGCCTGGACGGACCCCGGTTTATGTATCCATTCACCTACTGGAGGCCATCTTGGGTGCTTCCGGGTTTTGACAATTATGAACACAGCTGCTATAAACATCCATGTACAGGCTTTTGTGTGGACGTAAGTTTTCAACTCCCTTGGGTACATACTGAGAAACATGATGATCGGATCAGATGGTAAGAGTTTGTTTAATTTAGTAAGAAGCTGCCAAACTGTGCTTCAAGGTGGCTGGAGCGTTTTGCGTTCCCACCGGCCGTGTAGGGAAGTTCGTGTTGTTCCAAGTCCTTGCCAACATTTGGTGGTGTTGGTGTTCTGGCTTTTGGCCATTCTCTCAAAGATGTGTAGTGGTATCTCATTAGTGTTTTAATTTGCATTTCCCGGGGGACATATGAGGCGGAGCATCTCTTCACGTGCTTACTTGCCGTCTCTGTGGATCTTCCTAGTTGAGGATTTTTGCATCTGTGCTCGTGAACATATTGGCCTGTGGTATTCTTTTCTAAGAAAAAATTTTAACGTTTATTTTTGAGAGAGAGAGAGACAGAGTGTGAGCAGGGGAGGGGCAGAGAGGGAGACACAGGATCCGAAACAGGCTCCGGGTCTGAGCCATCAGCATAGAGCCCAACGCAGGGCTCAAACTCACAAACCGTGAGATCGTGACCTGAGCCCAAGTCGGACCTTCAACTGACTGAGACACCCAGGTGCCCCTGTGGCTTTCTTTCCTTGTAGTGCCTTTGTCTAGTCTTGGTATTAGGGTAATGCTGGTCTCATAGAATGAGTGAGGAAACATTCCCACTGCTTCTATCCTTTGAAAGAGACTGTAAAGACTTGGTATAATTTCTTTCTTAAATGTTTGGTAGAATACACCAGTGAACCTATCTGGGCCTGGTGCTTTCTGTTTTGGAAGATTATAATTACTGATCCAACTTCTTTAACAGATATAGGCTTGTTCAGATACTCTGTTTCTTCTTGTGTGAGTTTTGGAAGATTGTATCTTTTAAAGAATTGATCCACTGGGTCTAGATTATCAGATTTGTGGGCACAGAGTTGTTCAGGGTATTCCTTTATTATCTTTTCAGTTTCCATGGGATCTGTAGTGAATATCATTTCTGAGATTAGTAATTTGTGCTTCGCTTTTTCCTTGTTCCCATTTTAATCTCCTACTCTTTTTCTACCTTTTGTAGTTTTAACTAAGCATTTTATAGGACTCCATTTCCTCTCCTTTCTTAGCATATCAGTTATGCTTTTTTTTTTTTTTTTACTTTTTTTAGTGGTTTTCCTAGAGTCTGCAATTATACATTTACAACAAATCCAAGTCGACTTTCAAATATACCACACAATGTAGTATGAGTACCTTAAAATAACAAAATAATCCCAATTCCTCCCTTTTACCTCTTCTAATATTGCTGTCATTCATTTCACTTATACATAAGCATACATAGGCATATACACTCATAAGATATACACAAGTATAGGTAATTGAATACATTGTTGCTATTATTATTTTGAGCAAACTGTGATCTGTTAGGTGAATTAAGGATAAGAACAGTAAGAAATAAATGTAAAAAATAAAAAGTAAAATAATCTTACACCATACACAAAAATCAATTGAAAAATGTATTAGGGGCACCTGGGTGGCTCAGTTGGTTGAGCATCCAACTTCAGCTCAGGTCATGATCTCATGGTTCATGGGTTCTGGCCCCACGTCGGGCTCTGTGCTGACAGCTCAGAGCCTGGTGCCTGCTTAGGATTCTGTGTCTCCCTCTCTCTCGGCCCCTCCCTCACTTGTGCTCTGTCTGCCTGTCTCTCTCAGAAATAAATAAACATTAAAAAAAAAAAAACAAAACTGGGGCGCCTGGGTGGCTCAGTTGGTTAAGCGGCCGACTTTGGCTCAGGTCATGATCTCATGGTTTGTGGGTTCAAGCCCCACATCGGGCTCAGTGCTGACAGCTCGGAGCCTGGAGCCTGCTTCAGATTCTGTGTCTCCCCCACTCTCTGTCCCTCCCCCACTTGTGCTCTGCCTCTGTCTCTCAAAACTGAATAAACATTAAAAAAAATTAAAAACAAAAACAAAAACAAAAAAAAAAAAACAAAACTGGGTGCGCCTGGATGGCTAACTGGGTTAAGCGTCCGACTTCAGCCCAGGTCATGATCTCCTGGTCCGTGAGTTTGAGCCCCGTGTCAGGCTCTGTGCTGACAGCTCAGAGCCTGGTGCTGCTTCAGATTCTGTGTCTCCCTCTTTCTCTCTGCCCCTCCCTCGCTTGTGCTCCGTCTGCCTGTCTCTCTCAAAAATAAATAAATATTAAAAAAAGATTTTTTTAAAACGTATTAAAGACTTGGATGTAAGACCTGAAACCACAAAACTCCTAAAAGAAAACATAAGAGGTGAAAGCCTCTTGATATCAGTCTTGGTGAGGATTTTTTAGATTTGACACCAAAAGCAAAGGCAACAAAAGTAAAATCAACAAATGTGACTACATAAAACAAAAAAAGCTGCTTACAGCAAAGGAAACCACCAATAAAATGAAAAGACAACCTACGGGATGAGAGAAAATATTTCCAAATCATATATCTGATAAAGGGTTAATAGCCAAAATACATAAGGGACTCCTACAGCCCAACAGAAGAAAACCTAATCTGATTAAAAATGAGAAGATCTGAAGAGACATTTTCCCGAAGAAAACAAGTGGCCGACAGGCACATGAAAAAGCGCTCAACATCACTCATCATTGGGGAAATGCAAGTCAAAACCACAGTGAGAGAGCATCTCACATCTTTTAGAATGGCTTTTATCAAAAAAGTAAATAACACTTGTTGGTGAGGATGTGGAGAGAAAAGAACCCTTGTGGACTGTTGCTGGGGATGTAAACTGGTGCAGCCACTCTGGAAAACCGTATGGCGGTTTCTCAAAAAATTAAAAACAGATTTATCATATAATCCAGCAATCCCACTTCTGGGGATATAGCCAAAGGAAATGAAATTACTCTCTTGAAGAGATATCTGCACACTAATAATGTTCACTGCAGCATGATTCATGGTAGCCAGAACATAGAAACAACCTATGTGTCTACTGACAGATGAACACACAGTGGAATATTATTCAGCCAAAAAGAAGGAAATCCTGCCATATGCAACCACATGGATAAACCCTGAGGGCATTATGTTGAATGAAATAAGTCAGACAGAGAAAGACAAATACCACATGATCTCACTTATATGTGGAATTAAAAAGAACATCCCCAAACCCCTATAAACTCATAGATACAGAAAACAGATTGGCAATTGCCAAGAAGCAGGGACTGGGGGGATGGGTGAAGGGTGAAATGGGTCAAAAGGTACAAACTTTAAGTAATCTCTACACCCAACATGGGGCTTGAAGTCATGACCCCAAGATCAAGAGTTGCATGCTCTGCTGAGCCAGCCAGGCGCCCCTGAGAATAAATCTGGAAAGTTCTCATCACAAGAAAAAAAATTTGTTAACTACGTGTGGTGATGAATGTGAGACTAAACTTACTATGGTGATCATTTTGCCATATGCATATATATATACAATTATGCTGTATGCCTAAAACTAATGCAATGTTATATGTCAATTGTATCTCAATAAAAATTTTAACTTAAAAAAAAGTAAAAGTAAAACCAAAAAGTAAGACCTTTGTTGGAATTTAGATTCCAAAAGACGTAGCTGGATAGGTTAAAAAGCTATACCGTTGAATCATATATTATACACCTGAAACTAACATAACTCTGTATGTTAGCTACACTGGAGTTAAACGAAATAAAAGGACATACTGTTAAATGACGGGTTTTATTTTCTGCTTTATAGTTGGGCCAAGTTTTCAAAGGATCCCATTTCCGAACTGTTTCTCAGCCCATGATTAGGCCTCATCCTCTTTGGCCTAAATGTCTCACGTGTGACTTAGCACACTGTATCACTTATCCATTCCCGTTTGGGTGGTTTGGTGGGATGTAATGTATCCGCAGCGTTTCCCAAAGAACCTGACTTGTAACTTGGCAAAAATGAATGTACTCAGACATTCTGAATTTTGCCTCGGGGCAGACCAACTTTGAAGTCACTCTTCGACTAATATATACAAATATTTTAAAGCAAGAGTGGGAATGTGAAACATAACCTACTTCTCTTTCCTATAGAGATTCTATTGTATTTAAAATCTATTTTTACACCAGTTGGCATCCTGCTTTTTGGCCAAGTACTCGTCCTGCACATCCGACCTTGCGGAGCCTGGGACAGATCGCAGCATACTAGTGAAGAGAATTCCAAGTAGTTTGCAAAGCTTGCTCGCTCATTTTCCCATGATCACCTCCATCAAGCAGCCCCACCACCAGCTGGAAGAACAGAGATTTTCAGGACTGGTGGGATAAATGTTCTGAGAGGCTGTGCCCAGAGGAATGAGCAAATAGGAAATGTTTCTGAGCTACTTGAGTGTTTTAAAAAAAAATGTTCCAGGGGCGCCCGGGTGGCTCAGTCCGTTAAGCATTTGACTTAAGCTCAGGTCATGATCTCGCCATTCATGAGTTCGAGCCCCTCCACCCCCGCTGTCGGGCTCTGTGCTGACAGCCCAGAGCCTGGAACCTGCTTCGGATTCCGTGTCTCCCCCTCTCTCTGCCCCTCCCCCACTCATGCTCTCTCTTTCTCAAAAATGAAAAATGTTAAATTTTTTTTTAAAATTCCAGATTAAACAATCTTATCAAAGAAAACGTTTAAAAACAACAACAAATTGCCAGTCATGTTTGAATTTGACACTATCACGTAAGATAGAAGCTGTCAGTGTTTTGTTCAAGAAGGAAATAAACCACTTAACATATCCATACTATCTTAAACAATGACATTACATTAAAATAACCAAACCTTAGTTAAAAGAATTAAATAGTTTGGGGCACCTGGCTGGCTCAGCGGGTAGAGGACACGGCTTTTGATCTTGGGTCATGAGTTGGAGCCTCATGTTGGGAGTAGAGATTATAAATAAATAAACAAATAAATAACCAAACTTTGAAGTGAAAAAAAATACAAAAAATGTTTTTATTTTACCTCGACTGATTTCTCCTTTGATGCTCTTCCTTTCCCTGTGTGAGTCCCAGTTTCTGTCTTGTATTATTTTCCTTCTGCCCGAACTCGTTAACATTTCCTGCAAGGAAACAAATTTCCTCAATTTTTAGAAAAATTATTTTTTAATGTTTATTTATGAGAGAGAGAAAAACAGAGCGTGAGCAGGGGAGGGGCAGAGAGAGAGGGAGACAGAATCCAAAGCAGGTTCCAGGGTCCAAGCTGTCTACACAGAGCCCAACGCGGGGCTCAAACCCACGAACTGTGAGGTCATGACCAGAGCTGAAGTCAGACGTTTAACCGACTGAGCCACTCAGGCACCCCAAATTCCCTCAACTTTTATTTGAGAAAGTCTCTATTTCTCCTTCATGCTTGAAAGATAACTTCACCAACTACAGAATTCTAAGTTGGTGGGATTTTCCTCTCAACACTTTAAATATTTCATTCTACTCTCCTTGCTTGCCTACTGAGAAGCTGGATATGATTCTTATCTTTGTTCCTCTATAGGTAAGGTGTTTTCTTCCTCTGACTTCTTTCTGGAATTTTCTATCTTTGATTTTATGTCATTTGAAAATGATCTGCCAAGGTGTGGTTTTGTTTTGTTTTTGGCATTTATCCTGCTTGGTGTTCTGTGAGCTTTCTGGGTCTGAGGTTTGGGGTCTGACACAGAAATGATGGAAATTCTCTACCATTATTGTTGCCAATCTCTCTCCTGTTCCTTTCTTTCTTCTCCTTCTGGTATTCCCATGTGTATCTAACACGGTTTTGTAGTTAGTTGTTCCCCAGTTCTTGGATATTATGTTCTGGGTTGTTCTTTTCTTTCTTCCCCCAGTCTTTTTTCTCCTCTTTTTGGTGTTCAAGGAGTCTATTTTTTTTTAAGTTTATTATTTTGAAAGAGAGAGAGAGAGGGCACAAGTGACAGAGGGACGGGGAGAGAAAGGGGGAGAGGGAGAGGGAGAGGGAGAGAGAGGGAGAGAGGGAGAGAGGGAGAGAGGGAGAGAGGGAGAGAGGGAGGGAGGGAGAGAGGGAGAGAGGGAGAGAGGGAGAGAGGGAGAGAGGGAGAGAGGGAGAGAGGGAGGGAGGGAGAGAGGGAGGGAGAGAGGGAGGGAGAGAGGGAGGGAGAGAGGGAGGGAGGGAGAGAGGGAGAGGGGGAGAGGGGGAGGGGGGGGAGGGGGGAGAGAGAGAGAGAGAGAGAATGAATATCAAGCAGACCCTGCACTGTCAGCACAGAGCCCGACGTGGGGCTTGAACTCCCGAACTGTGAGATCATGAGCTGAGCAGTAGTCAGAGGCTCACCTGATTGAGCCAGCCAGGCGCCCCTCAAGTGAGCCTATTGATACATCCTCCAGCTCAGAGATGGTCTTCCTCAGCTGTGTCCAGTCTACTAATAAACCCACTAAAGCCACGCTTCATCTGTGTTCCAGTGTTTTGATCGCTAGCATTTCCTCGTGGTTCTTTTTCAGGATTTTCCCCTGCTGACGTTGCCCATCTGTTCCTGCGTGCTGTCTCTCCATCAGAGCCTGTGCATACGAACCACAGCTGTCTTGAATTCCTGGTCTGACAATTCCACCGTTCCTGCTACGTCTGGTTTGGGTGGTTGCTTTATCTCTGCAAATCGTCCTCTCTGTCCTTTGCCACGCCTGGTCCTTTGTTCCTGATAGCTGGACATGGTGTGCCAGGTAAAAGGAACCACCGTAAACGGGCCTTTGGGGGATGAGCTGGCGAGGACAGGGGGGCGGGGCTAGGAGGGCTGCAGTGAGGTTCTGAAAATACCCCGGCAGGGTAGGCTCTGGTTAACTAGCTTCCCCTGCGGGCAGGCAGGCCCTGCTGCGAAAAACAGCCTTGGCTTAGTTCGAAAATGCTTCCTTTCCGCCTCTCCCTGCCGGAAACCTGATTTTCTGCCACACGTCCTTTGGGAAATCTGCTCAAGCTCCTGGAGGTAAATCTCACGACCGATGTCTGGCCCTCGCCCCCGGAGCTGTCCACACTAGGCCTCCAGCAGTCCGTGTCCTCCCGTCCCGACACGGGTTCTCACGGACGCTTCCTTCCGCCTGGGGGTCTCTGCCCGTGGAAAAGCCACCACTCGTGTTCACCTGCCTCCCCACCCCCCACCCCTCCCCTTTCTTACCGAGCCTAGAAGACACGTTGATTTTTTTTCAGTCTGTTCAGCTTTTTACTTGTTTTAAGGATACGCTGGTGACTCCTGAGCTCCTTAGGTGGGGAACCGGGCTCTGCCAGTTTTAAGTCTCCACAAACCAGTGAATGAAAGGTTTACACTCACATCATTTACAAGTCCATTAACACCGCAAGACTGACTCAAACAAGCAGCAGTCCCCGCCACCTTCGTTGCACACCTGATTCCGCTCCCCAGAGGCCAGCAGGTGGTTAGAAGTGTTCTGGAGGAGATAAAGGCGAGAGAGAGAGAGAGAGAGAGAGAGAGAGAGAGAGAGGGAGAGAGGAGGAGCGCCTCCCTGATGGAGGGGCTGAGGTTTTCAAGATAGAGAAGACGACATGTGGATCAAGGAGGGAGGGAGTGATTTATGTGGATACATAAAGGGCAAGCTGTCTGGACAAGGAAATGAACACACAATCCTGGGGGCAGGAGGGATACCCCAGGGGGCCTTGTTGCAACGCAGATTCTGATTCAGTGGGGCGGGGGGAGGACTCCAGACAGCTTTTCCAGTGGGTTCCCAGTAGGTGCTGATGCCGCTGGCCCAAGGAGGCACACTTTGAGTAGCAAGCTTCTAGAAAGAGGAGCTCGGTGGGGCCAGAGCAGAAAGAGAGAGGGGCAAGGAGACTGAACCGGGGTCAGAAGGTGAATAGGGGACCAGACCTGGCGGTGCAGTGAGGGCCGCTGGAGGAGGGGCAGAGCTGTCGCCAGGAATGACATGAAGCAGAGAAAAGCATCTTGGACGCATCTGCGTCGGGGCCTTGCTGAGAAGAGCTCGCAGGGGGCGGAGGCGGGTAGGAAGCCGCCGAGTGAATCCAGATGAGAGAGGGCGGTCCTTCCGACTCAGCGGCCGTGGGACTGGGGGTGGGGGGCGGCGGCGCCCCCCGGATCCGTGATGGATTGGCAGGGGGAGCGAGAGGGGGCTGCGGGCAGGTTGCCGGCTCTGCCCCATCCGTCCTCTCCCTGCAGACCCCCCGCCGCCCTGGCCAAGCCCCGTTGGTCCTCATTGCTGTCACTGCCTGCGAGCAGGTGGTGTTCCTGAGAGATGCTCCGACCCGGCTGGGCCTTTGCAAAGACCTCGCGGTTGCCTGCGGCGTCCACAGCCGGGCGGGAAGAGCCTCCGGAAACTGGCCCTTTCCCCCGCTTCTGGGCCACCACTCCCCTCCACGAAGCCTCACTCGGGCCCAGGTCCCGACCACCTTCTCCCCACACTTGCTAGGGAGCAGGGAGAGCCGTGGGGTGTTCGCCAATCCGGCCGGCTGCCCTGACACCAACCCGGGTGTCTCCCGTTCAAACACCTGCATCCGCTGTCTTATAGGTACTTAAGCAAATCACTGGAAACTTCCCTTCACTGGTCCGCTACTGTCGTACCACAAGGCTTCCCTCCGTGCCACTCAAGGTGGAGTCCGTGGCCCAGTGGCATCAACATCACCTGGGGGCTTGATAGAAATGCAAGTTCCTGGGCCTCACCCCAGACTGCTGAATCGGAATCCGGCAGTAGGGCCCAGGAACCCCGTGTTCTAGGGAGCTCCCCAGGTGATTCTTGTTGAAGTCTGAGAGGTAGGGAATAACACCAAACCTCAAACTGAACATCAGTAGGTCCCGGCGCCATGTTTGAGAAAGCGGGTCTAGCCCAGTGGGCTCAACCCTGGCTGTACATCAGGATCATCTGCAGAGCTTTCAAAAAAAGATACCCGTGTCTGGGCCTCCACGGCCAGCAGTTCTGATGTACTTGGCAGGAGCAGGGCCCAAGGGAGTCTAACTTGCAGCCGGGTCTGGGAATCTTGGGAGCTTGGCAGATGGCCCTACATTCTTTTTCCCACACCCAGCTGCATTTCCTGTCCCTCGCTGGTCACTCTACCTGAGGGGTGTCCCTGCCATCTCCATATTGCCAAATCTACCCATTCAAGGAACAGACCGAGTCCAAATCAAGCTGCTCCTCAAACTGGTCTCTGATTCTCTTTCGGTTTCCTGAAGCCACATGGGCACCTGTAGCCAAATAAGACCCCTGCGTTGCTCTCTTTGTTAAAATGAGGCCTCGTTCAGCGAACTAGTGGTTCTCAAAGTGTGTCCTCAACACATAAAACTTGGGAAATATTACACACCAGATGATTTCTGCACCTCACTCTTTGGGTTTTCCTCCCATCCCCACACTATCCTTTCTCAGTCTTCTTTGTTACATTTTCTTCCATGCAGCTGAAATTCACAGAACACAAAAGCAGCCATCTTGAAGTGAACAATTCCGTGGCATTTAGCACACTCACGGCACTGGGCCGCCACCACGTCTATCTAGTTCCAGAACTGCATTTTCATCGCCTCAAAAGTAGTCACTCCCCATTTCTACCCAACCCCCAGCCATTAGGCGTGTTACTTCTTTTTACTTTGAATCGATGTGCTCATCAGAAAATTGAGGATCACGCTTCATCAGGTTGTTAGAAGAAACAAGGCAGGTAATTTGTGTAATTGGCCCAACACTACGTATGCTGGGCACCTGACAAAGGTCGGATCCTCACTTGGCTTTCCCTTCAGTCCTGTCATACTCGTGTTCAAGAGGTCAGATTTCATGGCACTTTGGCTTTGTAAATGCCTCCTTTAGAAAAATAAAAATATATCTTCCCCTTTGGAAGGTGATGCAAGGGTAACTGGTATAAATACGATCCCCAAAAATCAATATTACGTTTCTATTTTTATTTTAAAGTTTTTTTTGGAATTATTTTAGATTATACAAAGGTTGTAAAGATCACAGAGATCCTGTACTTCTTCACCCAGTTTCCCATATTAACATTTTACACAACCATGGCAGAAGTTGACATTTGGCAAGACTAAGAAATTAACATTGGCATATTCCTGTTAAATAAATAAAACTATAGACTTTGGGGCACCTGGGTGGCTCAGTCGGTTGATCGTCTGACTCAGTTTCGGCTCAGCTCATGATCTCGTGGTCTGTGAGTTCGAGCCCCACGTCGGGCTCCGTGCTGACAGCTAAGAGCCTGGAGCCTGCTTCAGTTTCTGTGTCTCCCTCTCTCTCTCTGCCCCTCCCCTGCTTTCTCTCTCTCTCTCTCTCTCTCTCCCTCTCTCTTCAAAATAAATAAATACACTGACGCACACACATAAATAAAACTACAGACTTTATTTGGATTTCACCACTTTTTCCATCAATATCCTTTTTCTCCTCCAGGGTCCAATCCCAGATCCCACATGGCAATTAGTTGTCATGTCTCCTTAGTCTCCCCTGTGAGTCTCTGTCCTTGCTTGTTTTTCCTAATTCTGAGGGTTTTGAAAAGCGCTGGTCAGGCATTTTGTAGACTGTCTCTCAGTTTGGGTTTATGTGACGTGTTTCTCATGATGAGACTAGGGTTACGGGTTTTGAGACTACTGTAGAGGTGAAGTGCCCCTTCTCGTCACATCAGATCCCATCAGGTAGCACAAGGTACCACAGAACTTATTACTGGTTATGTTAACTTTTGAGCGCTAGGAGACAGTGAACTGAAAGTTGTACTTTTTCCCTTTCTATCCTCTGTCACGGGTTTAGCCCCCACTCAGTGGGGAAGGGAGAGTATGGGCCACCTCTTGGAAGGGGCAGTATCTACAGATCTTTGAAATTCTTCCCTAAGGAAGGCTTGTCCCTTCTCATTTATTATTTGCTCATTTATCAGTATGGACTCGTGTGTCTTTCTTTTCTCCGTGGCTTACAATCCGATACTATGTTATATATCTGTGCTCAAATTGTTCCAGTTTGCCCACGGGGAGCTCCTTCAGATCGGCTCCCACGCCCCTTGGACATGCCCCAATCCTTCCCTGCCCCCATCCCAGTATATTCACTTTTGATGTAAAATGTGGTTTTCTGCCTCACCCATCCACTGAAACTGCTCTAAGGTCTTTTAGATTACAACGGTCTCTAGATGGTGAGGCCAAAGTCTACTCTTACCAGACCTTTCTGTGACAATGCTCTTCATCTCTTTCTTTCAAAGTGCATTTGATTTTCCAAAAACTTGCTATGGCATGTTCAAACACAGACCACGCTAGAGAAAAGAGCATACTCAACCTCCGTGTACCCATCTCCCAGCTTCAACGGTTCTCAATGTTGTGTTCATCCTGTTTCACGGGTCCCCTCTCCTGCGCTCTGCCACTGGAACCCTTCAGAAGGAATCCCAGGCATCCCACGAATTCAGCTGTAAAGAGTACAGTGTCTTTAACAGGTCAGAACTTTAAACAAACAAAACAAAACCAACCATAAGCACAGAACTATTACACCTAACAAAATAAACAATTCTCTAATATCCTCTAGCAGTTCATATTCAAATTTCCCAAGTTTTTAAAAAAGTTTTTTTAATGTTTATTTATTTTTGAAAGGCAGAGTCCGAGTGGGGGGGGGGGTGCACAGAGAGAGAGGGAGACACAGAATCCCCAGGTTCTGAGCTGTCAGCACAGAGCCCGACGTGGGGCTCGAACCCACGAACCGTGAGATCATGACCTGAGCTGAAGTCGGACGCTTAACTGACTGAGCCATGCAGACGCCCCAAGAGTCTGTATTTAAAAAAAATTTTTTTAATGTTTATTTACTTTTGAGAGACAGAGACAGAGCGCGAGCAGGGGAGGGGCAGAGAGAGAGAGGGAGACACAGAATCCGAAGCAGGCTCCAGGCTCCGAGCTGTCGGCATGGAGCCCAATGCGGGGCTCGAACTCACAAACCGTGAGAACATGACCTGAGCCCGAAGTCAGTTGCTTAACTGACTGAGCCACCCAGGCGTCTCAGTCTGTATTTTTGATGTAGACCCTCTCCACTGACTGGCAGGATGTCACTGGATGCCACGTGAGCTCTTCACACTCTGTCCCAAATGGAATTAGTTCTTCATCTCAAACTGCCTCATTGTTTTCTTTACCTCAGTGACTAGAACCGCCATCCAAGACAGAAACCCGAGCCATCCCAGACTTTTCCTCACCTGCCCCCAAGTCGCTGAGCCGCAGAACTTTCTACCCTCAATATCTCAAGCGTGTCCCCTTTTTTTCCAGCTGCCACAGCCTCAGTTCTAAAATTCAAAGAGCACAAGTGCACCATCCAGGGTCACACATTCTCAAGCAGAGCCGGGACTGGAAGCTAACCCCGTGCTCCAGCACGGAATAAGCTGGAATCTTGCGGAGGGCTGTCGGCAGCTCCAGATTCTTTGCTGTGCTCCGGATATATTGTGCTTTACCCATATTGCGAATACGGTTGTAGAGGCCGGTTGTAGAGGCCGACTTCCGCAGGGTGAAGCGGCCCAGAGTGGGGAGCTGGGGAGTCAGAATATTCGGGTTTCACACCCACATCCGCCACTGAAAGCGGACTTGGTGAAGGTGGTTAATTTCTCTGTGCTGTTTCCCCGCGTCCACGACAGGAATGCTATTCCTTCACTCTTCCGAGATCCCCGAAGCCTTGGAAACTGGCAGGCGTGCATGGGTTTTAAATAATGTTTGGCAGCTCGACCCGAGCTGACTGTAAGGATTTGATGCCGAAGGCCGATCTGAACGGACCTGAGGGTATTTATGGTCTCTACTTCTCCCACCGAGAATACTACTGACAACTGTCTGTGAAGAGAGGCTGCTGGCTTGGCCCGCTGGGACAAGTTCTACGACATGTTGTACTTTGCCAAAGTACAGCAATGTCTGTGTTCTGCGACACACCTGATGGAAGGGTGTTGGAAAACAGGCCGGGCAGCTGAAACGGCTACTTCATGGGTCTGTCACATAGGTTAATTGCTACAGAAATTAGCATTCGTAAAGCAGTTAGAAAAGCGCGTGCCCGGAGTAAGCCCTGTAGAAGCGTTTGATAAACGCTTCACGTAATGGCTAACCCTATGAATGAAATGAAAGATTAACTCTTTTAATTTTTTTTTAACATCTATTCATGTTTGAGAGACAGAGACATAGCGCAAGCGGGGGAGGGGCAGAGAGAGAGGAAAACACAGAATGTGAAGCAGGCTCCAGGTTCCGAGCTGTCAGCACAGAGCCCAACGCGGGGCTTGAACCCACGAACCGAGATCATGACCTGAGCCGAAGTCGGACACTTAACCGACTGAGCCACCCAGGCGCCCCGAAAGATAAGCTATTTTATGTCAGAAGAGAGTTTGAGGAATTCGGGGGCTTCCGTCAAAGCGGGGTTCCTACCATGGCTCTTCTGTTGGAAAGAAATTAAGTATCAGAGAGACCGAAAAACGCCTTTTGAATGGCAGTCCTGTCCTCAGCCTGCTCAGAACCAACCAGTTTTGAAACTGGTGTGGATCACGTCCACGCAGGCTTCTTGGTTTTAGTACATGTATGTGCCTCCAGAGTACGTAGGTTTTTTAGAACCAAGGATGATCCGGCCCCGAATGTCAACAGTGCGGAGGCTGAGAAGCCCGGCCCTTCCCCTCTTGTCCCCACTCTTCCTCCCCTTCTTCCTCCCCCTCCCTTCCTTCCCCTGGCCTGCCAGCACCTGGTGACCGTCACCGCACACCGCACACCAAACTTTGCTGAACAGACCCGCCAACAGATCGTGGGTCCCTCCCAGACCCCAACAAGGCAAAGCGTCCATTGGAAGAGCCGCCGGGGAGCCCTCTCTCCGCATTTGAGGTTTCACACCCGGGACTTCCTGGGGCACTCTGGCAGTTTTTGATGGCAGGGAATACACGTCGACGCTTCCCGAGCATTTACCGCGTGGCCTGCACTCTGTTGGACAGGCACGAACTCCAACGTGGTCTTCACACGGACCTGGCGGGGGGGGGGGGGGGGGGGAGGTGGGCATCACCGATACTCACGCGTGTGACAAAGTGACTCGCCCGCACCGGCGGCAGCGGTCACAAAGCCAGCGGGGCTTTGGGGGAAGCTCATCTGGGGGAGCCCGCGGCTCCTCTGGGGGAAGCCATCGAGACCCTTGCAGAGAGAACAGTTCACTCCTCGAGAGCTAAGCTGCTCCATTCCAGGCTCGCTTTGTATTTGTGCCCAGCCACACTTCCTGTCTCTTTAGGATTTGAAATTTTAGTCATGTGCCACCTCAGGGGAAGTGAATTCTGATTTTTGTCGGCAGGACCCAAGCACAAATCACAACTCCAGGAATACAAAGAGAGCCTGGAAAAATAGGCAGCTGGGGCTGAGGAAAGCAACGCACTGCTCTCAGAGCGGGGGCTGAACCGTGGAGCTAAGTATTCTTTGGGACAGACCTGTCGATACTAAATCTTTTCCCCCAACCTCTGATGGATGTGCTCATCTTCTCAGGTCAACATGGGCTCACCCAGGCAAGGCGCTGTAATAACTTATTGAAAAGGCAGCTGGCGTTTATAAATGGACTGTTCCATCAATTTTTAGATTTTCGTCCTCAGAAATGTATTCTCTTCTCAAAGCAGTATTTGCTATACGTAGTAAGAGCTCAATGACATCTCTTCTGCAACACAGGATCTGCAGAGGTGAGCAGGTTTGGGGATTATTGTTCTTTGCTGTCAATTCTGGGTGACATTCAAGCTCTGTAGAGATGAGGAGATAACCAGAGGTCAGAGAGGTATTCTCATTCCATTAGAGCCGGGGTCGCCAAACTACCGGCCACAGGCCAAATCTGGCCCGAGGCCCGTTTTTATAAATAAGGTTTTATTGGAACACACCTACACCCATTTGTTTACTTACCGTCTATAGCTGCTCTCATGCTGCAAGGGCACAACCGAGTAGTTGCCAAGCAGTGGCCTGCAAAGCCGGAAGCGTTAACTCTCTGGTCCTTTACGGAACACGCCCGCTGACCTCCACGTTGGCCAGAAGCACGATCTGTCCCGCTGGATCATTTTCAGTGGGGGCTAACGGGAGCTCCAGCAGGGGAGGACGTCTGACCCATTTAAGGCATCTGTGTTGAAGTTCAGTTGGGTTAAGGAGAGAAGGACAGAAGAAAATAGAAAAAGGCAAAAAAAAAAAAAAAAAAAACCCCAAAAAACCCCCAGCCAAACCAAAAACCAAAAAACACTAGGCAGTGGCAAAAAGAGGACTTTAATGAACCGAATATTAACCTCAAAACCAAGTATAATCTACATGAAATCATCACTTTAGGCCAAGAGAAAACCTTTCATGTTGGCGACAGTATCCGTCTCGCCGACTTCAAGCGGCCGACGTGTTACCCCTGTGGTGGGCCCCCTGGGACTTTGGTGAACATGCCTTTTTCTCGGGCTGAGAGACATTTCCCTGAGAAGATGCGCGGGAGGGGAAGGGGGTGATGGCTGGGCACGCTGCGCCCCGGGCTCAGAACTTGAGCGGAATGACCGGCCAGTATTTGGGCTGCTTCCTGTCACAGTGCTTGTCGAAGCTCAGCTGCATGGCGGCCTCCATGGCCTGGATCTTGGCGGCGCTGTCCCCGTACAGGCGCTTCATCTCGGCCTGGCGCCGCTCGCCGGGCCTCTCGGAGGGGGGCTCCACCGAGCGCCGGGTGCCGTAGTACAGGCCGTGGTCGGCGTTCACGTAGTCGTCCAGGCGCTGGGCGTCCAGCTGCTGCTGCCGCCCTGAGAAGGAAGGGACACGGGGGACCGGGGTGAGCTCGGGGACGCCCCGCGGCCTGCGCCCGCCGAGCCGTCCATAGGCCGAGGCGGCGCCCGCACACCTGTCACCCCCGTGGTTAGGGGAATGCACCGGTCGCTCGCCCGGGAGGCAGATGCTGCCGGAAACGGCAAAAAGCCGCCGGGAAGCAGGTCACCCGACACCATCAAACCTCTGCACGGAGCCCCGAAGATCCAGTTCTCTCTCCCTTTGTCACGTTCACGGCCTGCCCACATCCCGGCCAGCTAGGACCGGCTGGTGCAGCTCGCCTGGTTTCCCACTCCCCCAGGCCAGCAGGGAAACGAAGTGCTTTCTGGCAAGTCCAGGGCTGCAAGAAGTACTACTTCCACCCACAAAGGAGGCGCTGGGGGAAAAAGTACGGATTTTAGGCAAACTGCAAAAGAGCAAGTGCTGGTAACCACAGAATCGCAGCGACGGCCCGCGATCCTTCACACCCGTCCGAAGCACAGGGCACACCAGGCAATGAAGTCAAATGACTCGGCGCTTGCTCGAGGCAACCGGGCCAATCAAGGGCAATTCTGCCAACGGAAGGGAGACCTGACGTCTAATCTTCCTGCTGTGTTCACAGATGTGCAACAGCGCGGGGACCGCCTCGCTATGGGATTTGACTTTCCACTTCACAGGTTAGCTTAGGCTAAATTTCAAGTGATAAAGTGATCTGCTTTTAACCCTACTGATTCTTTCTTTTCTTTCTCTCTCTCCCTCCCACCTCTCCTACCTTCCTTTCTTTTAAGACCAAGAGTGTGCTCGCAACAAGAGAGTATGAGTTGGGAGTGGGGAAGGCAGAGAGAGAGGGAGAGAGAATCCCAAGCAGGCTCTGCATGGACAGTGCAGAGCAGGATGCAGGACTCGAACTCATGAACCATGAGACCATGACCTGAGCGGAAATCAGGAGTCAGATGTTTCACTGACTGTGCCACCCAGGTGCCCCTGGTCCTACTAATTTAACTGGATTCTTGTAAAGTAAGAAATTAAATTATATTCTCCCCTCTCTTTTTACTAAAATGAGTCCTAATATCAGAACTGTTATTCTTATGTAAACAGAAATAATAAAAACACATCAATGAAACAATGATGCATATGGTAACATTTGGCCCACCGACACATTTTTGTAAGCAACTGTCGCAACTGTCGAGAACAGAGAAACAGACAGTAGAAGGCACCCATCTGGTGCTACTACTGCTACCAAGACAAATGCTACTGAATAAGGAGTGAAGATAGTTGTAGGGGATAAATGATATAAATCATTCTTTCCTTGTTAAAAAAAAAAAAAAAAAAGTAGCAGAATAAAACCTTAGTATATGGGAGGGAACCCAAAAGTGAGCAGCAAGATATATCTGTGGCTAGGCAGTCACACTCCTAAGCCCATTCTTCATAAACATCACCCTGGAGCTGGGGAGAAGGAGTTCTGGAAACTTAGAAACACCATAAAATGCAGACAGTCACTTCTGACGTAGCACATCTGCGGTTTCTTTCCTTCTTTTTTTTGTTTTTTTTTAACGTTTATTTATTTTTGAGACAGAGAGAGACAGAGCATGAACAGGGGAGGGGCAGAGAGAGAGGTAGACACAGAATCTGAAATGGGCTCCAGGCTCTGAGCTGTCAGCACAGAGCCCGACGCGGGGCTCGAACTCACGGACCGTGAGATCATGACCTGAGCTGAAGTCGGACGCTTAACCGACTGAGCCACCCAGACGCCCCTGTGCGGTTTATTTCTTATACGAGGAGGTAATCTACGCAGATGCCAGATGACCCTCAAGGAAGTAAATGCAACGTAAGTAACTGTTACCTTATCCACAGAAAAGAGATGCCACTGTCTTACTGTGAAGTGCAGAACTAAACCGAAATATTGGCGTAATGTGCACATGAGTGGGAGGTCAGTAAGCATTTGCTTCTCAGTTTTGGTCTTTCTGTCAAGTCTGAAACACGAGGATGTAAGTGTTCAGCTCTCCCGGGTGTTTAGTCCTGCCCTCCAAGGACTGCGCTTCTGAACGTGTGGCATTTCCACATTAGCCAAGGACAATAGATTCCCTCTGCTACCTATGGGAGCCTTGGGTGAGTTACCAATCCTTGAGCTTGTTTCGTTGTAGGCCCAGAGCAAACAATCCCGTGGGGGGGAGGGGGGTGCTGTGGGGGCCCCAGAGCCTGTGCATCTAAGAGGACAGAGATTCCCAGGCCACAGTCCTTTTACTTTCCGATTTGTCCCGGGACTGTAATCAGCTTTCCTGACAGATCTAGTGACACAACAGATGTTCAACTTCCTGTCTAAATCAGAGTCTTTGCGTTTAGAATTTTTAAAAATGTTTTTATTTATGTTTGAGAGGGAGAGGGCACAAGTGAGGGAGGGGCAGAGACAGAGGATCTGAAGCGGGCTTTGCACTGACAGCATGGAGCCCAACGTGGGGCTCAAACTCACGAACCGTGAGATCATGACCTGAGCTGAAGTTGGACGCTTAACCGAGCCACCCAGGCGCTCCGCATTTATAAGTTTTTTTTTTTAACGTTTACTTATTTTTGAGAGAGAGAGAAAGAGACAGCATGCGAGTGGGGGAGGGGCAGAGAGAGGAGGAGAAACAGAATCCAAAGCAGGCTCCAGGCTCTGAGCTGTCAGCAGAGAGCCCGATGCGGGGCTCGAACCCACAAACCATGAGATCATGACCTGAGCCGAAGTCGGAGGCTCAACCGACTGAGCCACCCAGGCGCCCCCCGCATTTAATCAACATTTAATCATTTAATTAACACCAGGATCCTCGCTCTCTTAGCAAGCGTGGCTCTCTGCCGCTAGGACATGTGAATTTCACCTTCCTACTTTTGCATCTTTCTCTTTTCCTTACGACTGAACGTGGTTCCAGTTATGGTCCTTTGTGCTTCTCTTCTGACCAAAACTATCTTACAGATAGTAAATCAGCAGAACAATTCTACATCGAGATGTTTTCTCTTATCGTTGACATCTGTAGATGAAACACTGTTAATCCGAACTGACCGCAGCCGCCAAGTCAACGTAGCCAGTGCAACTTCCCCAGTTCACACTTGGCACGTGCTCACGGGTTACCATCACAGGGTTTCAGTTAATGAAGCTCATACAGTGTAAAAGAATAAAAAGCACAGCCATTCTCAATTCTCTACGTGTACCTCTTTCCCGTTCAGGTTTCCTTATGAAAATTTGAGGCTCAGGCCTTGTCACCTCTCTGCCTCACAAGAGGCTCAGAGCTTTCCCAGTTTCCAGCATGGCGGGCAGTTGCCCTACAACATAGACCCAAGGGGTGGGAAGCCTGCCCCCTCCACTGACCGGCTAGTGCCAAAACCTGCCCGTGGGAGTCGCGTCTGGGGAAAGGACACTGTCGCCTTCGCACACATCCCCATTCCTAGCCCCGGGAGGACACAACGCCTGACACAAGGTAGGTGCTCAGGAAATGACTGCTGAGAGAAAGCCTGGACACAGGCCATACAGTATTTTTTGTTAACAGCTATTTCTTCCAGATTCTGTTAAAGAAAAATGACGACAACCCAGGGACAGAGAAACGGATGCTCAAATCTCAGCTGGACAGAGCCCCTCTCCCGGAGGTTCCTCAGAGTCTCCATGGCAGAGGCGGGGGGAGACAGGGGCACCAATGAGTTGGGGTCTGATCTTGTTCCTTTACATCTGAGTCACTGTGCCTCTACTTAGTTAAATGATTACAAAAAAAAAAAAAAAAAAAAAAGCCCTAAGTCTAGACTACCAATGTGAAAATCAGTCCGCTTAAAACCAAATGCACTGAGAGGGGCCAGTCACTGGAAGCCCCAGCTAGCATCTGCAAGTACTTTAGTGTTCACGGACTTCGGGGGCCAAGCAAACCTTAGAATGGAATATACGCGTCTGAAGGCATCGCTCATTCTGTTTTTATTTATTGCTTCCTTCCTCCCTATGAAAGAAAGGATTCTCAGTCACTAGCAGTTTTTCTTCCTGTCAAAACAAGGTGAGGGCTCAACCAGATGGAGAATCATCTGACGGAAGCAGAACATCACACTTCAGACATAACTGAACAGGTGCCTTGTCGTGGAGAAGTTAGTCGTTTTTTTCCTAGAAACAGCTGTGGGACTGCATGTTACCCAGTGCTTTTCCCTTATAGGCTGCTCAGCCATGGGAATTTGTTTGAATAGAAATCAGAGTATCTGTCTAGATTCCAGCTTTAAAACAGGGTTATAGTGGGTTAAACAGCATCCCCTCCAAATTCACACCTACAAGGAACCTGAGAATATGACCTTCTTCGGAAATAGGGTCTTTGCAGATATAATTGAGGCTCAAGATGGGATCGTACTGGATTAGCGTGGACCCTAAACCCAAGGAAAGTGTCCTTATGAGAGACAGAAAAGGACACACAGAGACATGGGGGGAAACCATGTAAACATGGAGGCAGTTGAACTATGCTCCCACAAGCCAGTGAATGCCAGGAGCTACCAGAGCTGGAAGAAGCAAAGTCCCAGAAACTTCTGGAGGGAGTGTGGTTCTGCTAACGCCTTGGATTCAGACTTCTAGCTTCCAGAACTGTGAGAATAAATTTCTGTTGCTTTAAGCCACCCAATGTATGGTAACTGGTTACAGCAGTCCCAGTAAACGAGTATCACGGTTAATACACACATAGGGTTCAAACAAGAAAAACGGTAACATCCTGTTAAGGAGAAACGCTACTGGATCCCATCTGGGTTCAGGATATCAATCTGTAAATTCGCATGATGTAAATTCGTCCCCCTCAATCTGTAAATTCGCATGAGGTTAGCCAATGTGGACTTAGTCTACAAAGGAAAACAAAATCATGAGAAGGGACTTAGATTTTAGAAGACCGGACACAGGAAAACATCCATTCAGTATTCCACAGATAATTAGCCCAAAGGCAGAACATTTTGGAGGACGAAGCACTAAGATGAGTGTGGGAGAATGTTATTTTTCCTCAGTTTTCTGGGATAAGCAAGGCTTTCTGGTTGTACTCTCTGCTATGCGGCCAGAATTAATGATTTTAGCACAAGTGCGCGGAAGCACAGACTTGATTTATGTCATGAACGACTCATTTCTGGCTTGTCAGCAACACGCCCGGAACACAGGTGCTTGCCAGCAGACCTGGAGCCGTTTCTGATGGGTCTGCACCCTCGCCTCACATCCCTCTCTCCGTGACAAATGAAGTCAGTGAATGATTACCATTTTCACTTTTAGGGTAAAAGTGCATTTCCGTCCCTCCCTTCTACTTTTCTGCAGTACGGTGCTCAGTCGGTGTGGTTCCACACTTTAATCTCATCCACTAAAGCACAGCAGCTCGCTAAATCCTGGGCTGTACGTTTCGCCATACGCTCCCGGTTTTCCACAGAAGGGTGGACCAAGGGCGACCGGGATGGGGTTCCAGCTGACTGAAGGTTCGGGACGAAAACTGGCGTGTGAACCTTCCAGCTTCGGTGGACCCAACACGGAGCAGATGTCTCCTGGCAGGTGTCTAAAAGCACCTGGCCCCGTGGTCAGAAGAGCACCTGGCGTGCTAAGAGGGGAGTGGATGTACCCCCCTTTCTTCCTCTCACCATCCCAGCTGACCCCATCCCTCAAAGCCTAGAGCACGCTCTGTTTTCCACCACTTCCCCCGAAGCTTCTCCTCTGACAGCTGACTTCACTGGCTCCACCCCATCACTGCCAAAGTGCCTGCGGACCACACACAGACAGCTCTTCTAGGAATCAGTTTTAGTTTGATTTCGTCTCCTCTTCTCAACTGAGTGTAAGCTCCTTCTGAACGTGTCTCGGTTTTGACCCAGCAGCTACCCAGAAAACACAGGGGATAAGAGCTGGTAGGCTCAAGCCCAAGACAACAGGGGCCGTGTTTGTGTCAGAGGGCCGTCTCCCCCCACTGGGAATAACATTCCCGCATTCTCCTTCTAAGTATTAGGACTATAACCTTGCAGTCTCAATTGGTAGTTATTTATGACTTCAACGGGATACTTTTCTTAACCTAACAATAAGCATTTTTTTCCTAAGAAATAATTGGAAACACAGCTGACCTTCCAAACTCCACAACTGTCTACCTTCCCATAAGCATTGTTATCATTGAAGTTTTGAATAACGGAAGTATCTCGTTAGGAAATGACATCTAACAATCAAAAGTATGTCTGTTCCCACTGCACAGTTCTTTATTTATCCTAATTTTTTGGTTACCATTAAAATGTTAGAGATTATGTGGAAGAGCAGTCATCACAAACAAGAACACGCTCTCCAGCACGAAGGATTTTATTCTAAGAAAATATTAAATAAGACTCAGCTGACGATGATGAATGATAGAACATACATGTTCTCGTGGAAGTGAATACTACTGAAAAACAAAATCTTTCAAGTTTACCTATGCTTTTTCCTGCTAGTGCTATTTCATAAGATTCTGTTCTCTCTAGATGATCCATATTCAAAGCCGAATTAGCCTTTATTGAACGAGTAGCTTCTAGTGGTTCAAAAGAGCAAAGCAAAACAACCGTAACCAAGCATTCACACTACTCAGGTCCCTAATCGCTGTTAAAACACATCCCAACCGTGTATGTAACTAAACTTCCACGAACATTTCTAGTAGAGGGAGGTAATGGGTTGGAAAGCACTGTGGGCATTGACATTACTTACATCTGAATTCAATCCTTTGTTCCTGCTTGAAGGAACACATGTTCATCCTCCACGCCACCAGAAGCGCTGGCGCAAAGAATCATGCCCGATACTTGCGCTGGTGCAGGGTCGGGCCCCGGCAGCTTGTAAATCTTTAGCAGTCAGATTAGACTCTGACACTGCAGCGTGTTCCCGCCCATGCCAGACAATCTCCAGGTCTTCCGAAGACCTGCTAATATCTTCAGGGCACCCCGGAGGGCATAAGAGCATGGCAGAGACGCTATGGCAAGTAGTTTTCAATCATGCTACAGCTACACATGTAAAAAGCACAAAGCAGCAGCTCCGTGTGTTCAGCGTTGTTATTAGTAATACGGAAGTGCATTCCTTTCTCCACGTATTTTACTATAGTAAGTTACATCAATGTCCTTGAATGTCCAAGCAAGAATGTCCTTGAAATGCACTAAAAGTTGTATTAATGCCTACTTTGATGAAAACGGTATGAACGACTAGACTGGACATCAAGACTTGAATTCTTTTGCTTTTTAAATATTCTAAACCAATTTAAGAATCTTGAAAAGTGCAGGGTAGAAATATGACTTTTGAAGCCATAAAACATCTTTTATTAAAAATATGCAGAATCTTGGGGCACCTGGGTGGCTCAGTCAGTCAAGCGGCCAACTTCAGCTCAGGTCACGATCTCATGGTTCGTGGGTCCGAGCCCTGCATAGGGCTCTGTGCTGACAGCTCAGAGCCTGGAACCTGCTTTGGATTCTGTGTCTCCCTCTCTCTCTGCCCCTGCCCAGCTCACACTCTGTCTCTGTCTCTCTCAGAAATAAAATAAAAAACGTTAAAAAATTTTTAAAAAAAAAATGTGCAGAATCTCAATCAAGCACTAATCAACACAGAGAGCATCACAGTAAAATCAGTATATGGTTAAAGATCCACATTCAAGGATGAGTTATTAGCAACTAACCATAACGACTAACATTTCCCGGGCACTGACTTCGTACCAAGCACAGCTCTAGAACTTTTCTTTTATTGTCCCATTATTTTTTAATTATTTTTAGTATTTTTTTAAATCTCATTTAACCTTCATAACTACCACTCCATTAATGAGGATCTCCACTTCCCGGGTGAGGGGACTGAGGGACAGACTGGTTAGGGCAGGTGACCCGCAAGGCAAGCCCTCCGACGGACAAGTGGCGGAGGTGGGCAGGGCCCCATAATTTGAGCGGTTCCGCCACCGCTTGCCCTGTACAATGTCAGGTTAAAGATGAAGGTTGTACGGGTTTTCATAACATTCCCTTTTTTATCGGTCTGCTATCTAGATCACAGTAAAACAGATATATACCAGTTTCTTCATAGAGATGGTGAGACCTGTGCCCTTCACTTCATGTCCCCTTGCAGAAGAAAATTCTCACAGAGGCAGGGGGGCTGTATTAGTTCCCTAGGGCTGCTGTAACTAACAAAGCACTGCAAACAGGTGGCTTGGAACGACAGAAATTTCTCGTCTCACAGATCTGTACGCTAGAAATCTGAGATTAAGGTGTGGGCAGGGCTGTGACCCCTCTGAAGGCGCTAGGGAAGATCCATTCTAGGCCTTTCTCCTAGCTTCCAGTGGCAGAGCTCCTGTCTTCACATGGCCTTCTCTTGGGGTGCATGTGTATCTCTGTGTCCGAATGCCTCCCTTTTAATAAGGACCCAGTCATAAGTGGATCAGGGCCACCCTAAAGACCTCATTTTCACTTGATCACCTCTGTAAAGACCCTATGTCCAAAGAAGGTCACATCCTGAGGTGGGGTGGCATCGGGGGAGGTTAGGACTCCAACCAATCTTTTTTTTTTTTTTTTTTTTTTTTTTTAGGGAACACAAGTCAACCCATAATAGTGATGATGATAGTATAATCTGGAGGTTTGAAGTAAACTCCGCAGATTTAGGAATAATATAAAACAAGATATGAAGTTCATCAAGTTTATAAACGATTCAAAGCCTCACTCACTTTGTAGAATGTCCCACACAAGCAGAGCAAGTTTAGCATTCTGTGGGATATTTGAAAACCTCTGATTTAAGGCTCATAATTAATACTAAAACACCTCATTCATTCATTCAAAACAATATTAAGCACCAGGCACGACTTAGCAGGTAACTCCCGTGACATTTTGTTTAACTTACCTAGACCCCTACCTGACCAAGGTGAGAGGGACAGGGGCGGTTCATGGCCATATCTGTGCCTGAGCTGTTTATGCTGGAAAGACACACTTTGTTACTGTATCTTCATTACACTCACAACTATTTTCTGTTGAATAACTATGTACTGAGTTTACTTTAGATCAGCAGATAATTCTAAACGGCCTTTTAGATGACTGGGGTTTGCAGCCGTCCTTAATTAGAACTTCTATCATAAAAGTGTCAACCTTTGGTGAGAAAAACACCTTACTCTACTCTCTGGTAAAGACAAAGAAAGAAATCCCATATCCATCATCTTTTCTTTTCAAAGAGCTGTAAAAAAGAGCATTCCAACCAAATGTGGACATGCTTGAACACCTCCTCTCCTTCATCGTTGTATACTTTCAAATTAGAGTAATGGTTATTTCGTATGTATTTTGTCTAAAAGGTAAAATTTATTTCTGAAGATGAAGGAAAGAAATGTATTTAATGTAAAATAGAAAGTAGTGTTTTAAAAATACTTGTTTGGGTATACTTTTTATTTTTTATTTGAGAGAGAGAGACAGCGAGCGAGCGAGCGAGAGAGAGAGAGAGTGGGAGAATCTTAAGCAGTCTCCATGCTCAGCTCGGAGCCTGATGAAGGGCTTGATCTCACAAACTGTGCGATCATGACCTGGGCTGAAATCAAGAGTCGGACACTTAACCTACTGAGCCACCGGGTGCCCCTAAAAACTCCTGTATTAAAACGCCTCCTCGGAGTGACAGAGCTGAGGCGGGACTGGATGCGGAATAGCATGAACTTAAAAATAACACCCAGGGCAGACCACGCAAAAGGCAGGGCGCGGAAGGAAGCATGCGGGGCCAGGCACACACTTACGTCGCTCCTCCTGGTGCCGCTCGGTCTCTGCGAAGTACTGGCGCAGCTCCTCGGTGATCTCCATGTTGCTCAGGTCGCACTCCACGCCCCCGTCCGACTCGCTGTCCGCCTCCTCCTCTGCGGGCCGAGCCCGCTCTTCTGTCGCGCAGGCCCGCGGACGCTGCCCGGACCTTCTAGTATGTGAGTGGCCGCGGCGCGAGTCCGGAGGGGCCGGGGGGCGGTCACGAGAGGACCAAGGAGACCCGGCCTTGTCAGCGTAAGAGCTTCTGGGGAGAGCCGCAGGAGGGAAGAACCACGGGCCGGTGAGGTAAGACTCCACGGCCTTCCTGTAGGCATTATGGTGGCTTCGCATCCAGGCCATCGCCTGATGGTAGTGTCGCCAGTATCTTGCGTATACGGGATGAGAAGACCAAGGCTCCGTAGTTTTCCAGGCTGCCGCCTGCGAAATAAAGGGAGGTGGAGAACCGTCGAGTGTTTGACTAAACCACAAGTATCCACCGGGTGTCTACTAAATACCTACTCTGCATCTACTCTGGTGCTACTCCTGCACCAGAGGACGCAGGACGGCCCACGCCCACAGGAGACACCAAGTGTATGCACACGTGCTCTCACGTGCGCACGGGACAATGAGTTTAAGGTTACGGCCGTGATAAAGTGGGGACAGAGGCTACTAATTATCATCATTAGATAAGACGCAGGGAGAGATGAGGACGTCGACCATCTTGGGCCTCTCTACCCGCTGTAACTAAGCGACGGGTTCCACCAACCGCACGCACTAACGAGCAGGACCTTCTCCGGTCCTGCCCTCTCTGCTCCCTAAACACCTGCCGGCCTGGCTCACTCCTCGGTGCCCGGACAAAAGAGGTCTAGCAGCCTACCCAATGGTGCCTTCGAGTTTTCCGCTGTATTTGTTTCTTTGGTCTTCTCCCTCATAGACTGAGAACACCAAGACTCTAAAGACTAAATTGTACCCTTTTCTTCATGAGTTAAACAAAACAAAACCTTACCATTGCTGCCATCTGTGATGGTGGAAGACCAAATGGGCACTGAATCTAGGAAAGAACAAACACAGTTCAAACGTGTGGTCGGTACACGTGGGAGATATTCGTGGCTATTTCATGGTTTGTAAAGCAGCCCCTCAGAGGCTGCCTCCTCTCAGTACTGTGCCTCATCTTACCGCAACACACGCTATGGGGCCCCGGCACGTGGGTTATGGCCTTGTGGGCTGAAAAGGAGGGCTCCCCTTAGGTCCGATTAAGTAGCTCAAAGGACACTGCATTTTTCAAACGTTTGTTTACCCGCTGAAAGACTGGAGAGAACCAAATAGTTCACAGCCAGTGCATATACAAAAAACATCAATATAGAACATGAATTAACAACACGTAACTATTACTGACTTCATTTCCTAATCCTTAACTCATGCCGATGCCTGTTTAAATTAACCCTAGATGATCCCACAGTTTGGACAGAATACCTCTCGCCAACTCCCTGGAAACCACCGTTGGCTCTTGCCTCTGACCTGGGACTTGGAGAAGCCTCTCCAAATGAGATCTCTCTCCAGTGTGGGTTGGGCCCTGGGCTTTAAGCCCCCAGATGAGCCTTGATTTGGTTTCGATTGTGACAAGCATCTCTCAGTGTGGTGTGACACCACACTGTCCCTGCCTGGCCACTGTGCCTGTCTTTGTAGCAGCAACTGTTCCATGAGACCCTCCGGCAAGTGACTGCACAGAATGCCTTTGCTCAACAGCCTTGTTCTGCCAGGATTTACTGCTTTTGCCCCTTCCCAACTGCTTCTGATTTACTGATGTGGCAGAGGATACCTAAAGGTAAAGTTTAATCTGCAGCTGTACCTTTTAGAACCGATTTAAAACAGTTATTTTTTTCCATTCCTGTTCAAGAGTTCAGAGCTACTAAAATGCCAGCATGCATGAGAATGTATTTAAATAAAAAAAGAGGGGGCGGCGCCCGGGTAGCTCAGTCGGTTAGGTGTCCGACTTCGGCTCAGGTCACGATCCCACAGTTCGTGAGTCCAAGCCCCGGCGTCAGGCTCTGTGCTGACATCTCAGAGCCTGGAGCCTGCTTCGGATTCTGTGTCTCTCTCTCTCTGTCCTTCCCCCGCTCACACTGTTTCTCAAAAAAGGAATAAATGTCAAAAATTAAAAAAAACAAAAAACAGAAATAATATCCTAAAACGCATGAGAATTTAAGCATCTGTGAGAGGAAATCACTAACAACGCAATGCTGGGCAAACAGCACTTGGGTTTCGAAACTCTGGGACATCAGATACTGAAGGAGGCCTGTTTTTCCTCCTTCACTTAATTAGAGGGTGGAATTTAAAAATCTCTAAGCCTTAAGCAATAAACTTGACTTCTGTTGTAATCTCTATCAAATGTTTTGCTATGGTTAATGTGGAAAATCGAGATATTACATTGACCCTATCTTTTAAGATCTGGCCTGAAGAGAACCATTCACTTTTTTAAATACACTAAGCTTTCAAACAGGCGACTTCTAAGAGGGTTGACACGATCTTCTGTAAATTTATCAGGAACATAGCCTGCACTTCCTGTTCCCTGTTCTGAATTCAGGAATACACACACACGCAGTGCGTGTAAACTGGGAGAAAGCTAACCAATGCAGTGAAAATATAAGTGTACATTAAGTCCACGTTACTTTAAAACAGTAAAGGTCATAAATAAATAACTGAAGGTTTAAAACATGAGCACTTATCTGAAAAGCTGGCTAACTCCCGCGTGCTTTACAAGCTACTGAAGAAATGTAAAAGCCGATACAACGAAGGGGTTAACCACGCAGAGAAGTGGCACTGACACAAATGAAATCACAGTGGAAATCGCTGGAGCGCCAAGCTGTAAGGTGCAGCCTGTGAGTGGCTAATTCCTTCCAGCTGGGTTTCATATTTAGCTCACTGAAATCTGAACACTTTCCTGAGAGCCCGCAGCACGTAATGCCATTGCAGTGAACTCCACGTGTGTCTTCAGCAAATTTGTTTTAGAGATTAACAAGTAGCATAGGAATTAAATTTGAAAAATCTAGGAGGCATCTGCGTGTCTTCTGGAAATGAAGAGTTTTGAATCCCGACCTCTGTGCCTCAAAAAATGTACTTAGAACCAGATCAGCGGAAGTATTAATTATCCCAAACTGGGAAGTGTGACAGCCTCAAATATGCAAGAAAGGTTATTGTGATTGAACACTACAGCAGACCTCAGGAAATCCCGTTTTGATTTGTACGTGGGAAAATCCAGCCTGGCTCTAAAATAGGACCAGGGGCACCTGGATGGCTCAGTCGGTTAAGCATCTGACTTCGGCTCAGGTCACGATCTCACAGTCATGAGTTTGAGCCCCGCATCAGGCTCTATGCTGACAGCTCGGAGCTTGGAGCCTGCCTCGGATTCTGTGTCTCCCTCTCTCTCTGCCCCTCTCCAGCTTGCGTTCTGTCTCTTTCCCAAGAATAATAAATAAACATTCAAAAAAAATTTGTTTTAAAGTAATAGTGCCAGCATTCTGAAAATGTCCAAGATGGCTTTATGAGAGGCAACTCTGTCACCACCTTTATTCTGACCGTGCTTTCTGCAACGTTTTGGCCGCTGGGACACTTACAGTCAAACCTGCTGCTGTCCTCTGGCAAGTTGAGTCCTGGAGCTGGAGGGCGCGTATGCTCGTTCACCCTTAGCTTATCACTCTCCCTCCTCAAATTCCAAAACCTATGTTTCATAGATTCTTTTACCTTTTCAGTATTTTCAGATTCCTAAAATCCTTCAGATATTCAGTTAAAAACAGTTCCTGAGACTGTCTGACAAATTAAGGAAACTCCCAGAAATCAAATAAAAGAAAGTACAGGAAAACATGGCCAAAGGAAGAGCAGCTTGCAAGGAGCTTTAGAATTATTGGCTTGCTCTTGCCAACATGACACTTGGTATTTTACGCCTGCAACTTTTTTCTGTGAAGGGTCAAATAGCAAATATTTTGGGGTTGTAGGCCACATACAGTCTCTGTCACACATTCTTCATATTCTTTTTAAAACTTATAAAAAAAAAAAAACAACCCAAACCCAACCCTTTGAAAATGCAAACCCCATTCTTAGCTCCCGGGCAGTACAAAGAGCAGGCTGTGGGCCACCCCTCGCTGGCCCTGTGGTTTGTGAATGTCATGCAGCCACATCGACTCCGCTCTTGCACGTGGAGTGCCCTCACTGCTGCTCGTTCTTGGCTTAGCGACCCCTGGAGGGACTCTGGGATTCTCACTCACCTAGTAAATGAGGAGGCTTGGAGGAAGACTAGTAAGCCAGACACATGTGACAATGACCACCAGCAGTCCTGGTGACCAGCTCCTACTATCTGGAACAAAAGACTCGTCTCCACGACGAAATAAGGAACCTGGACCGTTTCTTAAAGATCGATATAGACATTTAAAGACTTAATTAAAAGAACAAACTCCTGCGATCAACAGGGCTTAGAATGCACATGGAGTGCCGTGTTTTCTGGCGGAGACCCTGGCAACGGCCACGGGCCAGACAGCAAGCCAAGGAAGGGAAGCCGGAGGTTCCCGGAGTCTCTTCCTTGGAAGAAAGAATACACAGCCTTCCCTGCAAAGTGTATCAGTTGGTTCCGAAGGGAAGGTGAGAACCTTCTCTACAAACGGGTCCTGTGAACTCTTTCAAACTGGCTACCCTTTGCACACAGAGAACTCAAGGACCTAACAAAATGCCTGGGTTTCTGGAAAGCCAACCTGAAACGAATTTCTGGACATGACAGCAACACCTGTCCAAAGAAAAGCAAGCTTCTGGCCACAGATTTAGATGCCTTTCAGTTGCCTTTATCTTTCGTTCCCCACCTCTTTGGGAGTGTCTCCTACTCTCTTCTGGCACACGTCTTCCTGGACTGAACAGCAGCTTTTCTCCTAAGGGGATGGTGGAGCTGAAAGAAAAGAGAATGGCGATGTCAGGGCAGGCCGGGTTCCACGGTACCACCGACCCCGCAGCCCTCCCCAGCGAGCACAATGGCATCATAGTCACCACCCAGCTGAGCCCAGGCGAGTACAGAGACCGAATTCATGGTCTGTCCTCAGCCACCAGAGGAGGAAGGGAAAAAACAGCGCTGAGGTCATTCACGAAACGCTGCCGTGCCCTGGGTCTCGAACCGTAGATTTTCCCATACAGCTTTTCTTAGAAAATGCACTCGTTCTTCAATGAATATGCTTATCCTGGAGATGTACGTATGTATGGATTTAGGAGCTGTATTTTCAAATGCGTCAATATACAGGAGGGTAACAGACAAGAGCTTTGTTGTTTTCAATGAGAAAAATCCAACGATTTCCGTGAAGTTATTAAGAACCTCCGCAAACACGTAATGCGGCTTTGTCAAAAGGTAGTAATGTCACACGTGTTCTTTTAACAGCACATTTATGTTCCTATAAATATAGGATATGGGAGGTGTCATCCCAACCAATAAAATAAAAACACAAATTCCCCCCAGACGATAATGTACACTCTGCAACTGGATTTTCCTCTCTAGCCTCCTTTTCCAAAAGAATTCCGAAAATTAAACACCTGAAAACTCACCTGCTTTGATTTGTTTGCTTCGAAACCCAGCGAGCCAATCATTAAGTTATGCTGGCTAAAGGCCCTGGAGTCAAACCTTTCTGATAAGGCTCCCAGCGATGTGGCTCTCTGAACCAACCAGATACTCTGGCGGATCGAATTGAGGCCTCCGGTATATGTTTCAGGGTAGAAGGGGGTCCGCTGGAGACCGTGCAGAATAAACGAAGGCACAATGAGAAATGTAAGTGACATAAATTGGGTCGTGTGATTCTAAGGAATTTCTGGATATGCAGTAATAACCCTCTCAGAGAAGGTATCTTCCAATAATGCTTGTACTAGTAGGAACTTCCTCAGCTAAGATAATAAAAGGAGGGTTTCTGACAGCACTGCTTCCTGCCCCCCACCCCCAGCTGCCTGAGGGCAATGTCAATCCCTTGATGCCCTCGTGGGCTCCCTCCTGTGGCTTCGCGTGGTCCCTGCGGGTATTGTGGACATCAAAGATGGCTGAAGGGATGCCTGAGTGGCTCAGTCGAATTTTGGCTCAGGTCACCATCTCACGGTTCGTGCGTTCGAGCCCCGCGTCAGGCTCCGCGCTGGCAGCTCGGAGCCTGGAGCCTGCTTCGGATTCTGTGTCTCCTTCTCTCTCTCTGCCCCTCCCCTGCTCACACACTCTCTCTCAAAAATAAACAAACATTAAACAAACAAACAAAAAGATGGCTCAAGACTGAATGGCCTTCTCCCACCCTCAGGAGTCCAAGCTCGTCTTGGCCGCACAAAGGCCTCCTACAAGGGCACTTGCTACTGAGTTCAGAAAGCCCGCATCTGTCTATAACGACTATCGTTAAAACTGATGGGTGAGGGAGCCAAAAAAGTTTTACTTCCTTCTCAACCCTTCAACCCCAAACCCCAATTTCCTCTCTTCTGGGTGATGCAGTTAGAAGTAATGTCACAAAGGAAGGTGCAGCACGGGGATGGACAGAGACTGAAAGGATGCAGTTAGGCGTTCTTTAAACAACAAAAACGAAAACAAATAACATTCCACCCACAAATGGCACTGTTTAACTTGTCAGCGGGGTGATGGATTTGTGAGTGGATTTATTTGCAAGTTCCCCAAATCCCCATGTGGCTAACAGCAGAATCTTAAGTGAACTATGAGGCCACTCAAAGTTACTCTTACTCATGAACACAGCAGCCAATAGGAGTGTTGAAAACTGGGGTAACTAAGAAGGACAGAAGAGTAATACAGCTCAAACGGGGAAACAGTAAGTTCCCCACACTGCAAGTGTATCCCTCACAGTTCAGAGCATATCAGCAAAAGCCATGACTAGTTTAAAGTGGTTAAGACCACCAGGAGATTTCAGGAGCTTTACTTCAAGTTTGACTTGTATAAACACATACACAGTAATTCCATTTAATCGCTGTCTTTTCTGAATTTATATGCCACTGACTATGCCCCACTTATTTAAACAATTACTTGTAGGCATGGATTCTGCAAGCTCTTTCTTTTAAATGTCCTATTTTCCTTCTGGCATAAAAACCAGAGCTGTATTTCCCTGCCTTTGGATGCTAGTGCGATTGTTGTTTCCTGATAATAGCCTCTCCTCCTCCTCCTCCCTCCCTAAAGAAACTGAGTAGTTAGTCACTCAAATAATTGTAAAGTTCCAAATCTTTTCAGGAAGCAGACGTTTAAATACATTAATATGTTTAATATGCTTTTGGGTTTTTTTTTGAGAGAGAGAGCACATGCCCGTGTGTGCGGCAGGCATATGAGCGGGGGAGGGGCAGAGAGAGAGAGAGAGAGAGAGAGAGAGAGAGAGAGGATCCCAAGCAGTATCTGTACTGTCAGCGCAGAGCTGGACACGGAGCGCCAGCTCACGAATCACGTGAGATCATGACCTGAGCCGAAATCCAGAGCTGGACACTTAACTGACTGAACCACCCAGGCGCCCCACGTTAGTAGGTTTTCAAAAATATTTGCATCTGATCTTTGATCAACGGCGGTTATGCTGTTTTCTCACTTGTCCAACTGTTCTATGGCTGGATTTCCTATCGGAGGGAAGGAGCTCCAAGAGTTTTGCACTGAGTTTGTAATCCCTCCAGCCTCCACTCTGGCTGTAATTGTTCAATTCCACTCTGCCCCCCCCCCCCCATCCTGCTCATCTCACCCCACCCTTAAATGCTGGATCCTAAAAAACAAAGTAATCCTTCACCGTCTGTCAGTTTTAGAATGAAAATGTCTCTCTGGAGCTTTCATTTGTGTACTTTCCCAGGGCAGCAACAAACAGAGATCTGAACTCCGTACTGTGAACCTGCCTTTGATTATACCCATCCCAAGTTACTAACCAACGATCTTTAAAAATATACGGTATCTGTTTGCATTGCCATCCCTGGGGGGCTGTTATAAACTGTATTATAGACGTCGTATTGGTAAAGGTTATCTCCACCGCACAAATCACGGTAACCGTGAGTGAATAAGCCCAGAAGTGTTATTAATCTTTAGTCTAGACTTTCGAGTAATGTTGTTCTGACTTCAGGTGCAAAACAGCTGAATACAGAACCTAGCCTATGAAACGACTTTAAAAATCATTCCTGAAAACGATAAAATTATCTGTTCAGAACCATGTGATCTGTACTAAGGGACTCCCATGATTTCAGAGGTAAAAGCTACTTCGTTGGTCCCTGGTTCAGCTCCACTCAGCTACTGAGGAAGAAAAGTGGGCAAAGACATTCTCCCCTTTCACCGATAAGGCCCTTTAAAGACTACCGGTGCCAAATGTTCTCCAGGTAACTTCCACCAAACTTTAGGACTTCCCACAGAGGTCAAAGTGTGAGGTAAAAGAAAGAAAACGCCAAGTTTTGAGCGGACGGGCCAATATTCCGGACATCCCTCCAAGGATGAGGCTGCCCTGGGCTGCACGGCCCAAGTCCGAATTCACTTTCCAGACTTTTACTCGGCACCCCGGAATCACGTGGGCGAGCTTCACTAGAAACACCGATGCCCGGGCCCCACTTCTAGACACTCGAATTCGAATGGTCTGGGATGGGGGCCCGGGCATCCGAATTCTTAAAAGTCTTCCGCCGATTCCGAAGCGCGGCAGAGCTGAGTCTCTGGAACCGGTTCTCTGTCACCACTGAACCGGCAATGATTTAGGAATCTCACGGGCCCCGCGGGTCGATGCTAATTACGACAACGGGACAGCCAAGCCCTCGGCTCTCCCGGCATCAGAAGAAGCCAGGCTCCGGGGCCTCCAGGCTCCTCCCTCACTCCCCAAAGGAAACCCAGTAGTCCCCGGAGTCACCTCGTGGGCTCGCAGCTTGCTGATCTCGGGCGGTGGGCGAACATGGACCTATTTCCTGTGAGGAGACCGAAGGGGTGCGGGCGGGAGGGGCTGTTGCCCGGGAGACCAGAAATGCACTTCCGGCGCGGATCACGTGAGGCGCGCCACCGGAAGTCCCGGGCCCGCCGCCGCCGCCGCCACGTCCGCGCTGCGTTCTACGCCACGTGGGGAACTGTCGCGAGATGAGGCTCCGCCTCCCGGGGCGGAGCGTCGGGATGGCTGGCGACGGGCAGGAGGCGGGACGGCTGTACCTGCGCCGACCGGTGTGGCGGGGCCGGAAGGGGAGGGTCGTTTCTGCACCCCCTTTGTCCCCGCGCCACTTCCTTGACTTTCGGCTTTTCGCCCTTCTCTCAGCTCCGTCGTCTCCCCACTCCTGTCCTTAGATAGCCTTTCCTCTTTTTTGAAAAACTAGAACGGCTAGAGGTCGTGGCCCAGGAGGACGCGCCCAGCTTTTGGAAATAGCCACCGAAATCTAGTCCGACTGCGATTCTAGCATTTACCTTATCAACCTTCCGAGCCTCGGGTTCTTGCCCATAAGATGCGAATAATCCCTCGTGCCCAGTGCCTGGTGCTATATAGCAGACCAGAATTAGTACACATTAACCTGATTTGTATCACAGTCATTGTCAGCGACACCTGTCCTGTTAGCATCGCAGGGGGACTCATGAATAACCGAGCAAAACCCACTGGGGTAATTTGGAAAACCATGGCAAGAACCCTAAAAGGGGAATAATTTGTCCCGGAATTTTCACTTCTGGGAATTTATTCCCAGGAAAAACGGACGTTAAGCCAGATGTTCATTGCAGAATTATTTTTAAAAGTGAAAACCAAACAACTATAAATACCTTAATAAGAGGAGATACCTCAGTCAGTGAGACTCTACCCATGGCGAGGATGTTATTACCACGTTATTCCTGTACCACAGAAGAATCGCACAGTATGGAAGATTAACAAATAGGTACTGGATGCCTACTATGTGTGAGGTATTATTCTACATCTGCGCGGTCCATCGAAGTCACTAGACACACGTGGCTGTTGAGAGCTTGCAATGTGGTAGTCTGAACTGAGGTATGCCGTAAGGGTAGATCACAGTGGATTTTGAAGATTTATCATGAGACAAAGAATGTAGAATATCTCATTTTACTAATAATAACATGTTAGGGAAGGACTGTTGAGATAAAAGGAGGTTAAAATTAATTGCACCTTTGTTTTTTTACTTTGTTAATGTGACTGCTAGAACGTTTAAAATTTTTTATTTATTTTTGAGAGAGAGAGAGAACGCGAGCAGGGTAAGGGCAGAGAGAGAGAGAGGGAGACAGAGAATGCCAAGCAGGAGCTAGACGCGGGGCTCAAGCTCAAAACGGTGCGATCTGGACCTGAGAGAAAATCAAGAGTCTGAGGATTAACCGAGGGGGTCACCCGGGCGCCCCACTGCTAGAACATTTGAAATGATCTGTGTCCTATGCGTCATATGTTTATAGATTTCTATTGAACGACGGTATTCTATTTACCAGATATACAGTGGTGAACAAGACAGGTTTTGACCTCATAAAAGTAACACTATTGAGTGGGGTATAGACAATAAACAGATAAATAATGTCATTGTGTATCTCAGTTCAGTGACAAGCATAAAGCAGGATAAGGGCCAGAAAGGGTGTATATATTGAGGGGGGTTATTTTAGATGGGATTCTTCCTCCCCTGTTCAGAAAATGGATGTGGGAGGAATGAGGTGTGTATAGATAGAATGGGAAGGGGGATGGCAGGAGGGTGGTGTCTTCTGGGCAAAGTCAGATATGGATTGAGGCTGATAGATCGGTTGGGCCTGCTGGAATCTCTGCCTTAGGGAAGAAACCACATCGGGACAGGAAGAAAAGAGAGAAGAGGGGTAAGATACCGGAGAGAAAGAGCTCAGGGGGCCCCTGGGAAGGGCAGAACAGAGCAGGCCTCCAGTGGGCAAGTCTCGGGCAGGTAGTGGAGAAGTAGGACCACATATGCTATAGCGCTGGGGGTGTGTGAGTATATATACATAATGAGTAGATTATGCTACTAAATAGGATAGTACTTTGGCTGCTGCCACAGAGACCCAGAAGGAGACCCTTGAAAATGTATTTCTGTCTCTCTGGGTGTAAGGTGTTCGGAGCAGTAAGGGAGACGCATGGGACCAGGGACTCCAATTTCACCCATCTTGGAGCGCCCCACTCCCTGGTTTGTTGCCTCGGCCCACATGGCCAAGTTCCCACTGTGCCTCTCTTCCAGCCAGTGGGAAGGAGGGGAGGGGAAGCTGGGGCAGCCCCCTTCCCTCTAAGGTAGGGTTTTCGGCCTGCGCGCAATTCCTATTTGGGGCTGGACAGCTCTGTGTTCTTTTTTGAGGCTCTCTTGAGCATTGTAGGATTCTAGTAGCATCCTTGGCCTTTACCCACTAGATGACAGTAGCATCCCCCAGTAGGACAACCAAGAATGTCTCCAGACGTTGTCAAATGTCCCCTGGAGGGCAAAGTCACCCTTGGATGAGAACCCTTGCTTTAAGTGTCCTACTACCTGGAGGGTACTCACAACACTTCCGCTCGAATCTCACTGGTGGCCAGAAATTCATCATCCAGCCATCCTGAGGGCAAAGGCGTCTTGGAATTGTCTGCTGGCCAGGTGTCCAGCTAAAAGTTCGCGAAAGGAGGCAACAAGATGCTAGAAGATTCTCCTGCCCCTTGTTGCCGCAGGGGATGGAAACCCCGCAGCTGACTGAAGACACGACCCTGTTGTTTTCATCTTCCAGACTGAGTTTTAGTCATTCTTCATGAAAACAAAACAAAACAAAACAAAAAACGTTTATTTATTTTTGAGAGAGAGAGAGAGTATGTGCGAGGTGGAGGAGGGGCAGAGAGAGGGAGACAGAGGGTCCAAAGCAGGCCTTGCACTGACAGCAGAAAGTCCGATGCAGGGCTCAGACTCACTCACGTGAGATCGTGACCCGAGCTCAAGTCAGACGCTTAATTGGCTGAGACACCCAGGCACCCCTAGTCATTATTCATTTTTTTTAAAGTTTATTTTGAAGAGAGAAGCAGAGAGACAGAGGGGGGCGGAGGAGCAGAGAGAGAGGGAGAGAGAAAATCCCAAGCAGGCTCTATGCTGTCAGTGCAGAGCCTCACGGGGGGGGTTCGATCTCACGAACTGTAAATCACCTGTGCCGAAATCAAAAGGGACGCTTAACCGACCGAGCCACCCAGAAGCCCCAGTCATCATTCATTTTAATTCACTTGCATAAAAATATTGGTGATGGGAAACACCGCGTACCTAAAAAGTGAGGCTCCGATTTGAAAAGGATGGGCAGTGTTACCCCAGAGGGCTGACCAGGGAGAGAGACTGGATTCTGAAATGCAGGCGGCGGGTTGGATTTTTCCCTTGTGTTAGAGCGCCATCTGGGGGAATTTTATAAATCCTACCATTCTTCACCCTCTTGCCTGAGATGGTCTTTGGGTGTAAACCTCAACTTATAAATAATCCTTAAGTGGATTTTAGCAAAACTTTAAGGGTCCTTGCAGACGAGGAGCTCTTTAAATTGGGGTTTCTCACCCTCGGCACTATTGACATTTGGGGCCAGATCATCCTTCCCTGGGGGCTCTGTCCCGTGTCCTGTCCTGTGTCCTGTGTACCATACCACGACGTTGACCAGCCTCCCTGGCCTCCACCCATTGGGTGCCCGCAGCAACCCCATCCCTCCCCTCTCCGTTGGGGAGATTGACTGAAGGCTGCCAGGAGGCCGGGGAAGTGGATGTGGAGTTTCTTTAAATCCCCCACAGCGAGGGAATCTACAGAGGCCTTTGCTTAAAGCCGTGAGTAGCACAGAATAGTCCCGGACTGTGCTACCGGGGGTGGTGGGGTGGGGCGAAGTCCCCCCCCCTCCCCCACCCCCCCCACCCCCAGGGATGAACGGGTGTGGATGGTCGCGCTAGGTGTGGGAAGCCGTGGCTAATTTTCTGGGGGCTTTTTGGATCTCCCGAGCCCTGGTACCCCTCTGCTGCCTGAGTGTTGTGGAGAAGCTGGTGAGGAGCCAGTCCCCTTGCCTGGGTCCCCTGAGCGGTGCTGAGGCACCTGCCACAACAGTCCTGAGTTCCTACCTGGGAGCTGCATGAAGGAAGGTCACCTGAACATATTTCTAAATATTTACTTTTTGAAAGAGATTGAGAGACAGACTGCGAGCGGGGAGGGGCAGAGAGAGAGGGAGACCCAGAACCCGAAGCAGGTTCCAGGCTCTAAGCTGTCAGCACAGAGCTCACTGAGGGGATGGAACTCACAAACCGGGAGATCATGACCTGAGCCGGGGTCAGAAGCTCAACCGACTGAGCCACCCAGGCGCCCCAAGCAAGGTCAATTTTGATGTGAACTGTTGGGGTCCAGGAGCGAATGTCAAGAAAGAAGTCCTGAGACGTCTTCAGTGCAAAAAAGGTGGTTTTATTAAAGCATGGGGACAGGACCCGTGGGCAGAAAGAGCTGCACTGGGGTTGTGAAGAGCGACTGATTACATACTTTTAAGTTGGGAGGGGGTTCTGGAGGGTCTAAGTCTCTAAGGAACTTGGGAGCAAGGTTTCCAGAACCTTCGAGGGGCTAGCTGCTGTTAGGAAAAGGCCATTTATTACTAAAACCTCAGTCATGTGACCCTTCAGATGTATATCGGGGGCCATATGCTTGGAGGATGATTGCTAACATATTATCTTGGGGGGTGGAGATAAAGGAAGTTTCCAAAGGAATTTTTATAAGTTCAAGGAGATTTACAGGATCCTGGAGGTCGGGCATATGTCAAGCTAAGGTTGCCTTTCGCCTCTAGCAAAGTATTCACACGGAGACAGCTGAGCTCCTAGAGGAAGGTCACTCTGCCTGTATCAAGGACTTGTCGACGGGCTGCAAGTTGGAAGGAAATTTCATTTTTTCTGCATTTCTTTTGCCTTTGTTCTCCACATCAAGTTTCCCCAGGAGCATTGCCTCCTGGCGGCTCCAGGCCCCCCTGAGGGCCCCTGCTACACTTTCCGATCTCGTTCAGCTTTGCCCCCCGCCCCCCCCCCCCCCCCCCCGCCCGCCATGGACCGTCCCCCCCCTCCCCCCGCGACAAAAATGCAAATGACCAGGGCGGGTGTCCTTCCTTGGAAATGCAGCGCCCTCTGAACTCCACACTCACCTCGCCTCTTGTTTTAGAGCCAGAGGAATGTCGGCTTCTGTTTGGCCCAGCCCATGCTCGTGTTCTCCGGATCCAATTCCGCGTCCTGGTGGGCACCTCGCTCCCTCGATAATGGACGTCTTCTTCCATCCATACGTTTTCCTTCCCCAGTCCCTTCCCCATTAGCATCGGCCTTGCTCAGGCGCTCCAATCCTTACAGTCGTTTTGGTTGATTTTTCACCTCTCTGTCCTTACTGTTCTTTCTCCTTCTCTTTTTGGTCCTGCTTCTGTAAAAAGTGGGCCACGTAGATTTCCTTGCCTTCCTTCCACCGAACCCCTTGCTGTTTCTCTGCCAGCAGTCCGTTAAACACCCCCCCCTTGCCCCCCCCCGGCTCTCTGCTGACTTCTCCCTATCTGCTACCTACTGTTATTTGGCCCCTGCAGTATCCGATACTATGGCCCATGTCCTTTCTCTCTTTTTTTTACAGTTGCCACACTCTCCCTCCCCAAACTGCAGAGTAATACACGGTTAGTGCACAGAGCAAAACACAAGAAGAAATCCACAAATCTCGGAAGACACATGCGCTTAAGCAGGAAGGAAAACACCAAGAATCCCTCCCAACACCATTCCTTTAAAAGAACCGCTCTTTATAATTAGTGTATCTCCTCCCACTTTTGTTTTACGCTAATAATTTTAAACACACACACACACACACACACACACACACACACTCTTTTTCTTATATATGCGCTCAGAAAGAGAGCCGGCTCTGCGATGGAGTTGACGGAGGAGGGTGCTTATGAAGAGATGACCTTGGTTGGCACCAACACCCAGGAAAGGGAAAGGGAGTAGGATTGGGTAGAACAGGGTTTCTCAGCTGGAGTACACTGACGTTCTGGACCAGGCGATACTGGACCCCACAGGCATCTCAGGAGCTAGAATGGCCCTTCAAAACGTAACATACTACATGGGAATAAACACTGCTTCAGTGAAATGAAACGAAGTGGGACAATAATTGCGGTTATTTGGATATTTGCAAGCTTAAATACTGTAACGGAAGGGTTCATTACGCATTTTCTTGAGATGTGGGAAACTCCAAAAAGATGAACCCATATTTACATCTTTGTATTTAACTATGAGTACTTTTTTGAGAAGTCACAAGAGTCAGTATCAGCTGATAATACAGTACTGAGCTAATCTTTTTAACAGTGTTTTGAATCTTTGGTAGATGAGATTCTTGAATAGTAATGTATAAAGAGGTTTGACAAAGTTTTGCTTAAATAGATAGGATTATAAAAAGCACTATGTTCTGTCTGTGCAGAGCTCTGCAAAAACAGTACCCACCTTTATCCAGCAGAGGGCACAGCTGGGTAGAGTTGGTGATGGAGATACTTTAGAAAGTGACCGGGGAAGTGCGGGAATCTCACCGCCAGACACTATGGTGACATATGTCATCGCATGTACCTGAGTGGAGCTGTACATCAAAGGTTCAACAAGGTGTTGCCTGTAGACTGCATCCCCAACTCGATTCTTCCCCGTTTTAAAAAAGTTGAATCTTCAACAAGCTCGGGGTTAGGTGAGTCTCTAAGTAATACTGTTAATTTCAGCTGGCTAAAATCCTTTGAGCCCACCAAGGTGTAAGGGTTTTTTTTTAGAGCATAATTCCACGTATGGCATGTTTTCAGTTCTCACGAGATGTCATGACACGGAGGTAAAGGACACCCGCCTATACTGTGCAGTATTCGCCTTATAGGTTATGGGGGAAAAAAATCAGGTTAATAGCGCCCCACCCCCAATATTTTCAGATTTTGCTTGGCATGGATACCGTACACCAGGAGCTCGTGTGCTGGAATGGGCACATCGGCTCTAGGGGACGGAAGACCTGGCTTTGTCCCTTGCTGCTTGTGTGGCCTGGGTCAAGTGACTAGTCCCCAGAGCCTATCTTCATCTGTTCATAAGGAACAATAATGCCCGCTGGGCCCTTTTCACAGATGGGTGATGGGTGCTCAGGTGTAAGAGCCGCGGACACGCGCTCCTCGCGAGCACGGGGTCATCTTTGCCATAATACAAGAGACACCGGCACCACAGCCGCCGTCACCAAATGTCCACCAGATGGCAGCAAAAGGCTCCTGCTTTCTCTGTGAAGAACAGATTTCTGGGTTCTGGGGCAATTAAAACAATTTTTTTAATATGTTTATTTGTGAGAGGGAAAGGGTGAGCAGGGGAGAGGTAGGGGAGAGGGGGAACAGAGAATCTGAAGCTGTCAGCAGTAAGCCCCAATGTCAGCAGCGAGACCAATGCGGGGCTCAAACTCACAAACCCTGAGATCACGACCTGAGCTGAAGTCGGGGGCTCCACCCACCGAGCCCCCCAGGGGCCCTGCGTTCTTGGGCAGTTTGGAGCGGTGGGAGGAAGCGGGCTCCAAGTGGGGGGCTAGGTTGAGGCTAATCTGGGGGAGGAAGGTCTTGGTAAGCGGTAAGACCACCTGTAAAGCAAATCACGGTTCAGATACAGGTCTTACTTTAGATGGATTTCGAATCCCATTTTGGAGAATTTATCCTCTGATAGTAATTCAGAACTGTAAAAGAACACAATAGCTATCTACGTCTACCTATATAGATATAGATGTTTATTACAGCATTGTGTTAAAAAACAAAATTCAACCGAGTGAATTTAAAGACGTGGGGGCGCCTGGCTGGCTCAGTCAGTAGAGCATCAGGATCTCGAAATTCAAGCCCCGAGTTGGATGTAGGGTTTATATAAAAAAAAAAAAAAAAAAAAAAAAAGATATAATTGGCTTTATTAAGTGATTCCCGAAGGGAGCAGTATCCCAGCTAACAAGTACCTAGAGAGATACCCCAGGAGGTATACGGAATGGGAGGTTTTTACAGGAAGGGTGGGGTGGGGGGGGCTAAAGTGATTAGCAAAAGAAAAGCAAAGATTGTTACTTCTTGTTTCGGTGGGGGAAGGGAATAGGAGTGTTTTTATCATGCAGATGACCCCACTAGTGCCAATCAGGACAAGTCAATCTGACTCCAAGCGTCGCATTGCCGCAGAGGATGAAACTAAGTGAGACTGGGTTTGCTGTTGTTGGGGGGTGGGGTGGGGTGGGGGCAAGTGGCTCCATTTTGGCCTTCTTCTTTCTTTCTTTTTTTGGTAAAGCACTCATCACTGAAGTATTTTTATTTTAGGCCCAAAGAGCCAGCATTAAGGTAGCTATCTTGGATATCTGCAATTGCGGTAGGTATTCTGGATGACCCGTTCAAGGAAGGTCACTTAATCTAGCTTGCTGAAGCCTGTACCTTCGGGTGCTGACACACTGGCGGCGCGTTTTGAGGCCGTATTTCGGGATCAGACCCGGGGCGGGGTGGGGGTGGGGTTTGAGCAGAAGCGGCAAGAACGAGAACCCTGGCCCAATTTCCTCGGAGGGCTCCAGTAGATCTCCTGGTGTTGCATCTTGCTGTCTCGGTTGCAACAAGGCAAAAGGAAAGAGCTTTCTTTCTTTTCTTTCCTTTCTTTTCTTCCTTCCTTCCTTCCTTCCTTCATTGCTTATGGATAATTAGTAAAATTGGAAGCCATTTAGAATCATGGAATATGGCATGCCACCTGCCATGGCAGCCATCAAAATGAAAATTAGGAATATTACCTAGGTGCATGGGAAGTAAGTCTGATGAATGACAAGTAAAGTTAAAGCCGAATGAATTATGTTAATAACTAGGTCAACATCCAGAGCATAGGTGGCTGGGAAAAAACTGTCTCTCTGTGTGTGTCTCTCTCCTTCGGGAATCATATTATCACTGTTATAGTGATATTCGCAGAACATGACACTTCTAAAGAGATTTTCATGCTTTGTTTGAAAGACGGGAATGCCTAATGTATCCAGCAGGTTAGGGAAGACCTGGCCTATTTAAATGACTTCGGGATCCGCTTTTCTTTTTTCTGTTACAGGTTTTTTTTTTTTTTTTTTTTTTTTTTTTTTAACTGCTTAAAAAGTAAAAGATCTTTTTTCCCCTCCCTGAACTTTACGCATTTAAACACAAAAACAGTAGCAAAACTATTTTGTCTAGAAATCTTTCTAAAATGTATCACATACTTCCTGCCTTCTCCAACAGTTTGCTGAGCATATCTTGTTCCAGTCTTTTTATCTCAGGCTTCCGGGTGGATGTCAATTTCTCTCCCACGCCGGAATCCAATGGTCAAGTATGGGGTGTTTGCCTCTCTGTGGCATGATCCCATCTCTGAGTTTTGATTCCTTGATTCCTGTTTTTATAGGTTTTCTTTTCTTTTGTTCTTTGGTCTTTTTCTCTCTTGCAGTCTATCAGATGTCATTTTCATAGCTGCCAGTGTCCCAGCCTTTGGCAACTCTCCTAACCTCCCAACACACGTGCTGTTTAAAGTGCTTTGCTAGAAAATCACACAATAGAGCTTACTAGAACTATGTGCATAGAACTCCAAAGGGCTTTCCTCTTTATGAAGTGTTTGGACGGTGGAGACTTGGCCATTATCTATTTTAGTTGCTCGGAGGTATTTTGGCTTATTTCTTCACTCTTGGCTGTTTCCTGGCTACGATGAGGTCTCCAGGAAATGACCTATGCACCAGGGACATGCCGCAGCAGGGAAAATAAAACACTGGCTCTCAAAAAAAAAAAAAAAAAAAAAAGCCAAAAAACAAAAAAAGTGGCTCTCTGAAACAAAGCATCGCAGTAGTAGATCCTGTCAACGCCAAGAAATCAATGGAAACTGAGAGCAGAGCCAAGCAGTCAATAGCCATCAAAAATCCCATGCTTGCACCATACTTCTTCTGGGTCACTTCGTCCTTCCACCCGCAGACTTCATCAGTACTAGAGAGATGATTAGAAGGTCCATACTGTTTATTGCTTACCGTGTTCACCTTCAGTTTACAAAGGAACACTGGAATGAGAAAAAGCAGAAGTTACACAAAATAGAGAATATAATTTAAAAAAATTTTTTTTTAACGTTTATTTATTTTTGAGACAGAGACAGAGCACGAACGGGGGAGGGTCAGAGAGAGAGGGAGACACAGAATCTGAAACAGGCTCCAGGCTCTGAGCCATCAGCACAGAGCCTGACTCGGGGCTTGAACTCACGAACCGCGAGATCATGACCTGAGCCGAAGTCGGACGCTTAACCGACTGAGCCACCCAGGCGCCCCTAGAGAATAATAATTTATGTGAGTGAAGGATCTTTCCCCTAGACACCCAATAAATAGCACACATTTTGGACATAAAAGGCATATATATATATATATATATATATATATATATATATATATATATGTTTACTTTTGTATTTTGAGAGAGAGAGAGCATGAGCATGAGCAGGAAGGGGAGGGGCAGACAGAGGGAGAGAGACAATCCCAAGCAGACTCTGTGCCATCAGTGCAGAGCCCGATGCAGGGCTCGAACTTACGAACTGTGAGATCGTGACCTGAGCCGAAACCAAGAGTCGGATGCTTAACCAACTGAGCCACCTAGGTGCTCCTCCAGGGCATATTTTTAACATATAAAGCAGGTTGCCAGATGCCATGAAGACTCAAAAAGAGTAGACATTGATGCTCCCTATGCTTTGTTTGTTTGCAAAGAGTTAACTGTAGGAGTGGACCATGTGTGCAATTAAAATCAAAATGTCATTAAATGACACATAGCTCTCTGGGAATATATGAGTTATATGAATTCAGATATTTCTGCTATCCAGGGTCAGTGTAGACTACATCTACAGTGTAGACTCATCTTTCGAAGAGAGTTTCTGCCATCATTTATTGAATTCCACCCTGCTCTTGGAAGTATTTATGCACTCCCGGGGCCTGGGAAAACTCGTGACCCTTCCAAGCCTTCTCTTCCTTCCACAAAATACCCAACAAAATTGGCAATAACCGCAAAACAAAATAAGCAAACCCATTCCCTAATCTTCAGAGTAGGGGTTGAAAGATAACTTGTAATTGAACGTAATTTTTGGTTTCTTTTGCTTAATTCTGACGAATCTTATGAATTCCATGGATCAATGTGTAAGGAGTGACTTACACTTAGATCAGGGAGTGAGAAGTGACCCTCTCCTAAGAATCAATGCAAATTGCTGGGCAAAGTTTTGTTCAATGTCATTACGAATGATCATCAGTACTAGAGAAATGATTAGAAGGTCCACACTGTTTTATTGCTTACCATGTGCAGGTGTAGACTGTCTAAGGAATGAAAGGGAGGATACTCGGTGTGAATAGCAGTGTTGTGTCTACATTGGGTAAGATTTGCTGGTCGTTGTCCTAGAAAGCAAGTTGGGAAAATGGTCATCTTTTCCATAGTTTGAAGGTGAGATTATAAAAATCTACAGTGCCCTGCTGTTCTCTGAATAAATCCCATATTAGAAATGCATTTGTTGCATTTGAGCCCGTGAATTCTGGATTGTTCATGGTGGTAGGGACAAGATTAACGTGTAGAAAAATCACCTAATCAAAAATACTGGAATAATCCAAAAGAGAGGGTTTAGAGCCCTGAAACCACTCCAAACCACATTGTACCCAATAATGAAAAAAATTTCTTCCATTACAGTTTTACAGTGTTGTGAACAACTATGAAATAACTAATAGCATTTCCAACTTTTTTGTTCATTTTCCACTGGAAACGATGATGGGAAACAAGATGGCCAAAAAGTTAGGAACTAGGGAATGCTTTCCGTTCTGGCTGGAGAATGCAATGAACCTCTACAAATCTGACGATCAATGAATGTTGATAATAATATATGTACTCAATTTATTAGGTAACCGTTTGGTTTTCTATTAGGTTAAACAAATGCAATCAATTTACATAATTCATAAGACCCATAGAAATAACGTACTAGTTGAATAATTTATAGCAGTGGTTCTTAGTTTTGGATTCATACTAGCAGCACTTGGAGAGCTTTTAAAAAACCCTAAACCCAGGCCACATCTTGGACCAATTAAATTAGAATCTCTTGTGGCTGGGACTCAGCTATCAGTACTTTTTCAGCTCAGTACGTGATTACGTAATTTGGGAAACACTGCTTTACAGAATATCTCTGTTTACTCTTAGGTAAGCTTAAGTACATTAGGGACTCTTTCTTTACCCATCTTTACCCGTCTCTTATTAGCCTTTAAGGACTGTTTCTGTTTCTTTTGCTTTAAACAAATCAGTCCAAAAGAATAAGGGTATTTGTTCTCATTTCTTCTTCCTGTCTTTTTCTCTGCTCTTGGTTTTTCTGATGGTCACTGCTCGGGCATTGCTTTTGACATCAAATGGGTCGATGTCAACAGTGTTGTTAAACATTCTACAGTGCACGTGACAGCCTTCAGTAGTATCTGGCCTGATCCACAGAGTGAGGCTCTGGGGTCTGACTGCCTGTATTCGAATTCTCGTTCCTCCCCTTCCTAGCTGTGAAACCTTTAGCCCTTACTGTTCCTGCCTGAATCCACCTGAAAACGTAAATATGATTAACACTCACCTTGGAGCTGATACGAGCTTTAAATGGGCTAATAATGCAAGGAGAGCACGAACACAGTGTCCAGTAGCCAATTGCCACTGAAATACGTCTCTTTCTGTGTTGAGCCATTCGTGCCTTCTTGTCAGGGTCCTTGACGTCATTTGCTTGACCCTGCTCTTGACGGTCTCGGCATTATTATTTCATAATTTGGTGGCAGGAGGGGAAAAGGGTTTGCAGGGTGGAGTTGTCTTCGAGCAGGCACCTGCTTTGGGCTCCAAGTGGACACGTTACTACTACCTTGACACTTGTGTTGGGTAGAATGTCCAAATAAATAAGCTTGTATTGTGTCCAAAAAAGAGAAAAAAAAGTCAAAGGTATTCTTGTAAGTGCTGATTCTAAGAGGGCTAACGCCAGGGAACACAGTTTAGTAATAAACTTTATAGTTATTATTGTTTAAAAATTTTTTAATGTTTATTCATTTTTGAGAGAGAGAGAGAGAGAGAGAGAGAGAGAGAGAGAGACAGAGTGGGGGAGTGGGGGAGGGGCAGAGAGAGAGAGAGGGCGACACAGAATCCGAAGCAGGCTCCAGGCTCCAAGCTGTCAGCACAGAACCCGACGCGGGGCTCGAACTCACGAACAGCGAGATCGTGACCTGAGCCGAAGTCAGATGCCCAATCGACTGAGCCACCCAGGCGCTCCTAGTTACTATTAATAAGAGGCAGATAGCTACAGGAGTCAAACTCAGCAAAGAGCTCTGTGCAGTAAATAGACTGGCAAATCATTGCTACAGAAGGGAGTCAAAGTTATAGGTGAGAATGAAACTTGTTAGGGAGGGTATGGGGAGGAGAGACAAGGGACTCAGGATATAACCCAAGACATATCCACTCAGCTAATGATTCTTGTAGACCTACTCTGTGTTTGCCAGTCGCCTTTTTTTTCAAGATTCTTTATTTTTGAGAGGGAGAGAGAGAGAGAGAGAGAGCGCACAAATTGGGGACGGGCAGAGAGAGAAAGGGAGACACAGAGGCCGAAGCAGGCTCCAGGCTCTGAGCTGTCAGCATAGAGCCCGGCGTGGGGCACGAGCTGTGAGATCATGACCTAAGCTGAAGTCAGATGCTTAACCAACTGAACGACCCAGGAGCCCCTGCCAGTTGCCTTTGTAATCTATTCTACTACCTTTGACTTTTAGGGAGAGTTGTCTTCTCTTCCCTCAGTGCCTGTCCCCAAATGTTGTAAGCCTTTACTTTACTGCAGACAACATGGAGTGCTTACGAAACTAGCTTGCAAATCTCTGCACTGGCTCCTCTCCATTAATTGGATTCATTTTTATTTTTGTTATTATAATTACATGATCACATTGCAAAATATTTTTAAATTTGAATGTTTTCCTTTCTGCGTCTGCTTTTCTCTCATCACAGCGTGCACATAACTAGATGTGTTCTTTATAGCAACTTACTGAGATACAATTCATGTACCATGCAATTCACCCAAAGTATACAATTTTTTTTTACGTTTATTTATTTTGAGAGAGTACAAGTGGGGGAGAGGCAGAGAGAGAGAGAGAATCCTAAGTAGGCTCCGTGCTGTCAGCACAGAGTCCAACGCAGGGTGTGAACCCACGAACCATGAGAACATGACCTGAGCCAAAGTTGGACGCTTATTCGACTAAGCCACCCAGGCGCTGCTCAGTGGTTGTTAGTATAGTTACCGAGTTGTGAAACTGTCAGCACAATAATTTTTTTAAAGTTTTTTTTTAAGTGTATTTACTTATTTTGAGGGAGAGAGAGAGAGAGAGAGAGAGAGAGAGAGAACGAGTGAGTATGAGTGAGCAGGGGAGGGGCAGAGAGGAGAGAGAGAATCCAAGCAGGCTCAGCACTGTCAGTGTAGAGCCCGACATGGGGCTCGATCCCACGACCCATGGGATCATGACCTGAGCCAAAGTCAAGAGTCAGACGCTTAACCAACTGAGCCACCCAGGTGCCCCCAGCACAATATATTTTAAAGCATTTCCATCATTCCCAAAGAACCCCCCTTTCCCATTGGCAGTCATGCCCAATCCTCCTAGCCCTAGAGATTTTCTATCTCTTATAGATGTGCCCATCCTGGACATTTCATATACACGGATTGACTCAACGTGTGGTCTTTTGTGACTGGCTTCTTTCATTTTGCCTAATGTTTTCAAGGCTTATCCACACTGTGGTTGCTAGAAGTACTTCAGTCCTTTTTATGGCCGAACCACATCCCATTGTAGGTCCAACCGTGGGTATGCCTCCTTTTGTTCAGCGGGTCATCAAGGAAGCCCGTTTGGGTGGTCGCCGCCCTTTGGCTATTGTGAACAGTGCTGTTAAGAACATTCACTTACAAGTATTTGAAGGACTGGTTTGAATTCCCTCGGGTATAAGCCTGGGAGTGGAATTGCTGGGTCACGTGGTAAGTCCGTGTTTAACCTTTTGAGGACCTGCCCAAATGCTTTCTAAAGTGGCTGTGCCTATTTCCCTCCCTGTCAGTCCTTTCCACGGTAGTCATTCTCGGGGTAGGAAGTGGCCTACCATTCTGGTGTCGATTATATATTGTTCTTTAAAAATGTTATGTGATATGCATTCTCTCGGTCACTATCCCTCATAATCAACATTTCAATTGGCTTCAAAATATTCTTTCAAATGGCTATATTGTAATTTGCTAGACCATTCTTCTATCTGGGGACATTTAGCTTGTTTGCCAAATTTTTCCCATTATAGATTTCCCTGCATACCGATTTTCTAATGTTGGGATTATTTTCTTAAGCTACTTACAAGATCCATTTTTGAAGTCTTTCTTTATCCGTGAAGAATGTATAAAGGAATATGCGACTGGAAAATCTTGTGTGATGGAGAAAAGATTCTAACATGGATTAATATTTATCTTCAAAGGTTTAAACTCCCACTAAGAGAAGGGTTCCAGGGCGCCTGGGTGGCTCAGTCGGTTAAGGGTCTGAGTTTGGCTCAGGTTATGATCTCGCAGTTCCCAAGTTCGAGCCCCACGTCCGTCTCTGTGCTGACGGCTCAGAGCCTGGAGCCTGCTTCGGATTCTGTGACTCCCTCTCTCTCTGTCTCTCCCTTGCTCATGCTCTGACTCTCTCTCTCTCTCAAAAATAAATAAACATTAAAAAAGTTACGAAAAAAACAAAGAGAAGGGTTCCAACCACGAAGTGAACACTAGGTCTTCTCTGATTTCCACTTGAACAGAATTCCCAATGCTCACTATTGAGCTGGCAAGCTTCAATTTATTATTGCCTAAAAATAGATTTGTTTACTGTATAAAAAACAGGAAATCAAAGCAAAAAGAAGGAAGGAAAATCCTTTTACCTGGAAATAATCATTGCCTCTTTCTCTAGGGCCCCTGGGTGAAAACCACCTTAACAAACACTGGGGCCCCCGAGCTCTGAAAATGTGGGCTTTCTTCAAGAAAATTGCCTCAGAGAGAAGACACCTGTTTCTATTTTCTTTGGTCTTTTGGGTAGTTTATATGTATTTAAGAGCCAAATTCACACAAATATGTGGAAGGCCGTTTCAGTGGGCCCTTCCAACTACTTCAGAACATTGATTTAAAGTCGGAGTGACAGGAGTGCCTGGCTGGCTCAGTCGGTAGAGCAGGCAACTCTTAATCTCGGGGTCGTGAGTTCGAGCCCCGTGTTGGGTGTAACGATTGCTTAAAGATAAAATCTTAAAAAAACTTGAAGTGACACTAATTCCCAATGCATTAATTAGACAGCTTGCAGGGTCCATCTGTTAATTTAAATAATTTCCCTACGTTCTACTTTACCACATTTGTATGCAAAGATGTGCCATCGAACTAGTTTGATTGTCACAAAAGGGATTTCTTTGGACTGTAGAAACACAGACCTTTAAAGAAAAAATCTTTGAATGTTGGGGCACCTGGGTGGCTCAGTCGGTTGAGCGACCGACTTTGGCTCAGGTCATGATCTCGCGGTGTGTGAGTTCGAGCCCCACATCAGGCTCTGTGCTGATGGCTCAGAGCCTGCAGCCTGCCTCGGATTCTGTGTCTCCCCCTCTCTCTGCCCCTCCCCTGCTCGTGCTCTGTCTCTGTCTCTCTCTCTCAAAAATAAACATTGAAAATTTAAAAAAATCTTTGAATGTCAAATTATGAATATAGAAATACTTGCATACATCTATCATTCACATCCCAACCTTTTTTGAGCACTTACTGTGCATAAGGCAAGATGCTGGGACGCTGGTCTCCATTATAACATGGGTTGGATGCCAGGGAGAAAGACTCATCTTGAGGCAGAAAGGTCGCACCAGGAACAGAAAAGGGTCCATTGCATAGGGATTCTCTGAGGATTTTCCAGATGCCAGCTTTATTTCAGTTTCCTGTTTTAGAAAGCAGAGGTGAAAACCCAAACATGATGGAGACAGGGAGGGCCCAGGGGGTGTTTGATCAGTAAGAGAGCAGGTGTGGAGGTGCCTTGTTTGCAGTGCTGTGGGGGGGGGGGGGTGAGCGGGAAGCCTGTCAGGGGGCCCCAAGTGCACGAGAGAGGTACACTTACCTCACTGCGCAATTGTGCCCCTGTCCCTACAGGGTGCCCAATGCCCCGGAGGCGAATGTTTGCAAAGCTGTGTTCCCTTGAAATCTCTTAGGCCTCCTCAGAAAAATGCAAATAGCTTGACCTCGAGCCTCTCCTCGACTGTGACTCAGTTGGTGGGCGGGGAGCCTGGAAGTCTGTATTTTGACACAGCATCCCAGGGCAATGCTCAGGGACAGCCGGTCTGGGGAATCTGTACTGTGCAGCGGCTCTCCATATGCCGGTGCTGCCTTATGACGGGGACGCACGTCAGAATCCGCGGCCGACTATGAACGGTGCTGAGGCCCCGCTCCCGGCCCTAGGGACTCTGATGTCACTGGTCTTCGGTGGGCCTGAGCACCCGGATCTTTTCCAAGCTCCCAGGCGATCGCAAAGGGCAGCTGAGTTGCCCTGGCTGAAAGGCGTTCAATCTCGATGAATCATCCGTCTTGTGGTCAAAGCTCGACGCGAAGAAATGGGGGCCCTTTGAACCGATTGCGAGAATTCAAGAGAATTGAGAGCTCAGAAGAAAGTGCTTTACCCTTCAAGCGGGGAAGGGAAGCAGGAGCAGGAAACATGAGCACTCTTTAAAAACCTGCAGCTTCTGTAAGGTTCACAAGGTGGCCAGCGCCTTGACTATGAAAGGAGGCCTTTGTTCCCGGAGGATAAGTGGTCTCAACAGTCGTTCAGGGCCAGTGGAAATATGGGAAGAGCCACAGGTATCAGAGAAACTAGGCTGTTTTCACAGACTCCGTACTTGCAACTGCTTGTAACCACTCGTCCTCCGTGTTTCTTCTCATTTACAAATAGCACAGCAGGAGGCAGTCGAAGAGAAGAAGAACGACAAGGGCCTGTGACTATCTCCAGCGGTGGCACTGAGGCAAGAGAGCAGAGTCTGGGAACTGTACAGCATGTGCAGAACTTTCTGGAATGACTGGACTGTTCTCTATCTGCACGGCATAGCACAATAGCCAGCAGCCACAAGAGCTTCCGAGCACTTAAAATGCGGCCAGCGAGGGGCGCCTGGGGTGGCTCAGTCCTTTAAGTGTCTTCCGCTCAAGTCATGATGTCACGGCTCATGAGTTCGAGCCCCACATCCGGCTCTCTGCTGTCAGCAGAGGCCACTTCAGATGCTCTGTCCTCCTCTCTCTCTCTCTGCCCCTCCCCCTCTCGCTTGCATGCTCTCTCAAAAATAAATAAACATTAAAAATATGACACATATGGCCAGCGAAAGGAAGGAACTGAAATTTTAATTTTATTCAATGCGAATTAAGTCCAGTTTAAATTTAAGTAGCAACATAAGGCTTCCATATTGGACAGTGCAGCTGTAGGGAATGAGTTATGAGCTGTCACTTACTACCTGCTTCACCAGGGGCAAATTTTAAGACTTCTTAGAGCCTTGGTTTCCTCATCTGTATTTCTTGTTTGCTGGTGCCAGAAGTCCTCACAGAGACAGAACTCCCTTTGGAAAATACCTTCACGGTATCATGAAAGTAAAGGCCTCAGAGAAGGGTCTGGAAAGGAAACGCAGGATACAGTCCAGGCCAATCATTTTCTATAAGAACGTGGGGGAAGTCCGTCATTTATCATTGGCCCTGTGGGAAGGAGTAAGGGAGAAGGGGAAAGAGGAGCCAGTAAGACTTGGGCTCAGGTCATGATCTTAAGGTTCGTGAGTTCAAGTCCCGCCTCAGGATCTTTGCTGTCAGCACAGAGCCCGCTTCAGATCCTCTGTACCTTGCTCTCTCTCTGCCCCTCCCCCGTTCATGCTCACAAACATGTGCGCTCTCTCTCTCTCTCTCTCTCAAAAAAGTAAATATTTAAAAAAAAATAAAAGGACTCCAGGAACAGGGAGAGCTGTTATTAGTTCCAACTTATTTCTCTTACTGTGCTGTTCACCTAATCTATCTTTCTAAATCTTTGGTAAAATTTGCTGTAAACACAAATGGCTGAGTTGGATGTGTGTGTGTGTGTGTGTGTGTGTGTGTGTGTGTGTGTGTGTTCGCGTGTGAATTAAGTAGAGGGATGGGCCTGGCGTTCTGTGTAGAAGTGAATGGAAGAAAGAAAGATGTAAATACAGAGAACAAACTGAGGGTGGATGGGGGGGCGATGGGGGAGAGGGAAAATGGGTGATGGGCATTGAGGAGGGCAGTTGTTGGGATGAGCACTGGGTGTTGTATGGAAACCAATTTGACAATAAAGTACATTAAAAAAAAAGAAAGATGGAAGGATCAGACAGTTACGAAGCAAAACTCATTCAGCTAAAACAGGAGCTCAGAGGCAGGGGAAACTGAGAAAGTATGCTCTTAAGGAAGGGCTCAAAATCATGGGGCTAGCTAGCATTGCTTTGTCACGAAATGGAGGTTTACACCAAGCTTATGCAGATCTCAAAAGGAAGGGTCATCCCAGCTAATACTTGTAGTGTATGTAAACTGGGGATAAGAATACCTACTTGAATGGGCTTCAAGCTGTATTCCAAAGCTGTGATCATCAAGACAGTACGGTACTGGCACAAAAACAGACACTCAGATCAATGGAACAGAATGGAGAACCCAGAAATGGACCGACTAACCTATGGCCAGCTCATCTTTGACAAAGCAGGAAAGAATATCCAACGGAATAAAGACAGTCTCTTCGGCAAATGGTGCTGGGAAAACTGGCCAGCGACATGCAGAAGAATGAACCTGGACCACTTTCTTACCCCATATACAAAAATAAACTCAAAATGGATGAAAGACCTAAAGGTAAGACAGGAAGCCATCAAAATCCTCGAGGAGAAAGCAGGCAAAAACCTCTTTGATCTTGCCCACAGCAACTTCTTACTCAACACGTCTCTGGAGGCAAGGGAAACAAAAGCAAAAATGAACTACTGGGACCTCATCAAACTAAAAACTTTCTGCACAGCGAAGGAATCAGCAAAACTAAAAGGTAACTGATGGCATGGGAGAAGATATTTGCAAATGACATATCAGATAAACGGTTAGTATCCAAAGTCTATAAAGAACTTATCAAACTCAACACCCCAAAAACAAATAGTCCAGTGAAGGGCAAAAGACATGAATAGACGCTTCTCCAAAGAAGACATCCAGATGGCCAACTGACACATGAAAAAATACTCCACATCACTCATCATCAGGGAAATACAAATCAAAACCACAATGAGATACCACCTCACACCTGTCAGAAGGGCTAACATTCACAACTCAGGGAACAACAGATGTTGGCGAGGATGCGGAGAAAGAGGATCTCTTTTGCACTGTTGGTGGGAATGCAAACTGGTGCAGCCACTCTGGAAAACAGTGTGGAGTTTCCTCAAAAAGTTAAAAATAGAACTACCCTATGACCCAGCAATGGCACTACTAGGTATTTATCCGAGGGATACAGGTGTGCTGTTTCGAAGGGGCACATGCACCTTAATGTTTATAGCAGCGCTATCCACAATAGCCAAAGTATGGAAAGAGCCCAAATGGCCATCGATGGATGAATGGATAAAGAAAATGTGGTATATGTATACAATGGAGTATTACTTGGCGATCAAAAAGAATGAAATCTTGCCATTTGCAACTACGTGGATGGAACTGGAGGGTATTATGCTAAGTGAAATGAGTCAGAGAAAGACAAATGTCATATGACTTCACTCATATGAGGACTTTAAGAGACAAAACAGATGAACATAAGGGAAGGGAAGCAGAAATGATATAAAAACAGGGAGGGGGACAAAACAGAAGAGACTCTTAAATATGGAGAACAAACTGAGAGTTGCTGGAGGGGTGGTGGGAGGGGGGATGGGCTAAATGGGGAAGGGGCACTAAGGAAGCTACTTCTGAAATCATTGTTGCACTAGATGCTAACTATCTTAGATGTAAATTTAAAAAATTAAAAAATAAATTAAAAAAAAAACCTGGAAGGATTGTGGTGAAGGACAAGATACTGCATGTAAAGTGTTTAGTTCAGTGCATGGCACACAGCGAGAGCTTACTCAGGGATTGTCAAGCTTCTGTTTCATATTTTTAAAAGAGGGGCGCCTGGGTGGCTCAGTTGGTTAAGGGTCTGACTTCTGCTCAGGTCATGATCTCGCGGTTCGTGGGTTTGAGACCCCCCATCGGGCTTTGCACTGACGGTGCGGGGCCTGCTTGGGATTCCCTCTCTGTCTCTCTCCCTCTCTCTCTGCCCCTCCCTTACTCGAGTGTTTTCTCTCTCTCAAAAATAAACTTAAAAAAAAATACGCTTTTTCTTTTTAAAGAAAATTAAGGGAGATGCCACGTAAAGCTCTGGGTGCATAGCAAGCGTCCCTTAAATGCCACATGCATGCCTTTCAGCTTGAGCCACAATCACCTCAGATGTTTTCTCTGCCTCGTAGCTCATGTGGGCGTACATCAGTGGCAGCTTTCATCTAGTTTTACCTATTTGGGGGTCCGGTTCATCCACTCAGCTGTCCTTGCCTCTCCCCTCGTGGCCTTCATCTTCAATCGTTTTTCTTTTTCCTGCTTTTCCAGTGTCACTAATTGCCTATTAAGTACACGCTGACTTTGGCTGAAATATGTTATTTGCACCTTAAAAAAATCTTCTTTGTGTCACCTTGGACCCTGTTGCTGAGTACTTATAGATCATTCTGGTACATAGGAATCAAACCTCTTCCTGAGGACAGGCAGGGAAAATTCTGAGAATTATAGAGGACTTTGACTATGGTTTCTGAAAAACTCAGACAGTACAGGTTGCTCTAGTGGTCACCAGACAGATGGTTTTCTTTGCAGATGATGTGATAACTTAAAGTTGGAAGATTCAAATGAAAAGCGTTAACAAGGGGGGCGCCTGGGTGGCTCAGTCGGTTAAGCCTCTGACTTCGGCTCAGGTCATGATCTCACAGTTCGTGGGTCCGAGCCCTGCATCGGGCTCTGTGCTGACAGCTCAGAGCCTGGAGCCTGCTTCTAATCCTGTGTTGCCCTCTCTCTCTCTCTGCCCCTCCCCAGCTCGCTCGCGCACACATGCTCTCTCTCAAAAATAAATAAAACATTAAAAAAAATTAAAAAAAGAAAGCGTTAACAAGGGGCGCTTGGGTGGCTCAGTTGGGTTAAGCATCCGACTCTTGGTTTCGGCTCAGGTCACGATCTCACGGTTCGTGAGTTCGAGCCCGGTGTCTGCGCTGTCAGCGCGGAGCCCACTTGAGACTCCCTGCCCCTCCCCTTCACGCTCTGTCTCTCTCAAAATAAATAAATAAACTGAAAGAAGAAAAATAAAAGTGTTCACAAAACACCATCGCCACCTCATCTGCAATTCCACCACCTCGCCTCTGGGTGGCGGTGTGTCCAGTCCTAGGTACTCCAGGGCACCTGGGGGGAACTGGAAGTGTGTTGATGGAGATCAAGATCAACATGCCTTCCGTCCCTCAAAATCGCTTTCTTATTAAGACGGCTTAGTGTAAGTACCAGGGCATAAGGGATCAGATTTATTCCTTGAATTTTCAGCCAGCATTTTTATCCAAGAGGTGGAGAACTGCAGGGATCCTCACAGGTCCTGGTGCCGAGCCGTTAACGATCAGAGGCCCGGAGAATCTTGCGTTTTCCAGGACACTTAGAGCGTTCCTGCCGGGGCTCGGGTGTCCTGAGTAAAGACAATTGCAGCTCCGCTTCCGAAACCCCGTCAGCAGAATGACAATCCAGGAAAAGCTGTCCTCCACGTTCTGCTGTCTCAAGAGAAACCCCGTTTTGTACCCCTTTTATTTCTGCTCTTTACTCTCCATGGTGAATAATCAACACAGGCATAAACTAGAGAAAAGACGCTTTCTCTTCCAGGAGATGGAATTGCCTAGAAAACTCTGGAATTAAAAAAAAAAAACAAAAAAAACCCCTAAATATAAATCTTGTCAGACCTGATAACTAATGCTTGAAATTTTTATCTACTCTCAGTGGGGACAGCTACAAAGCCTGCATTAGGAAAAGCTTCCCACTTTGCGTCTGCAGAGGGAGGGTGTTTATCAGTCAGTATTATATATGGAAAGTGCCCCACGGACTTAGCACAGCCCGTCGAGCTCTCTTGTTTTACTGTTTGTAAATCAGAGCGTGTTTGAAATATAAACGGCTGGTGAGCCCTGATGTGTGGTGAAGGGTTTCTCTGCGTGTCAACTTTCTTTCCCTACACTTTTCCCTAGAGCTCCCGCGAGGAAAATACTAGTGCACCCAGGGGGCACGTGCGGAGAAAGGGCCAATCTTGCAAAGGTGCACTGAGCATTTGTTAATTTATTTTCTGAGGGGCAAGTTCTTTTTTAGAACCAGTGTCACCGTTTTTGAATATCCCTACGGTTGGTATATCAGTTAAGGTACAGCTAGAAGAGGGGCCAGGCAAGTTGTTTAAACTCTGTCGAGTGGGATAGTTCGTGAAGTTCTGAATTTTCACCGTAGGTTACCTAATAATACTTTCTCACCACCTCCGTGGTGTGGCAAACCAGTCGTTGGGATCTTACAAGAAAGCCGAAGTTATGTATTTTGGCAGTTTCCGCTATTCAGACACGAATCCAGTGAGGTTTATTTTTTAAAAATGATGCTTGAGGGGCGCCTGGGTGGCTCATTCGGTTAGGCGTCCGACTCTTGGTTTCAGCTCAGGTCGTGATCTCACACTTCGTGAGTTTGAGCCCTACATCAGGCTCCACGCTATCAGCCTGGAGCCTGCTTGGGATTTTCTCTCTCCCTCTCTCTCCGCCCCTCCCCTGCTCCCTTTCTCTGTCTCTAAGTTTAAATAAACTTAAAAAAACTTAAAAACTTATGCTCGAATCTGAGAAATTAGGTTGTAGAAGATGCTAATGATGAAGGAAAATGTTCAAGCTAAGTTGTTAGGTGGACAAAGCAAGTGACCAAACAGTATGTGCAAAGGATTTCCAGTTTTAGTGATGGTGGAACAGCTTGGGTTGGACTACCCATCCCCCCCCCCGACTCCCCAACCCCCCTGAATATATACATCGTAAACCTCTGACGAAATACTAACAAAACTATTTGAAGGCACTAGAAAATGACAAAAAGGCGGCAGAAACAGGATTTGACTCTTGAAAGAAGGGAACTGCACTGGGTAAGATCCGAGTTTATGCAGCGCTTCCTCGGAAGGCGTTCTCCAGTCAGTGCTAAAACTCAAACAGAAAGCTGAAGTCATATTGGCCGGAGGTGTCAGAAGATCGAATTGGGAGATGCAGGAGTGGCTGGAGGGAAAAAAGTCCAGAAAGGAGGGAGTCACAAAGGTGGCTGCATAGAATCTCCCGTTGAGTCCTATATATTCATCTCAGGTATGCGTACGAATCTGGGTACAATCTCCCCTTACATCTTAGGCTGATCCCTGAATTGAACTTGCACCAAGGAGTATCCAAGGATACCAGTGGAAGGCAACAGCTAAAAGGCTGAAACACGTGGGCAGAGATTTAAACTCCTGCCCACAACAGGGGAGACAGAGTTTGCAGTGTGAGTCCTGCCTAGGTATAGAGGTTTGGCAAGTACTTTGGGATTTCCACTGAAATTCCAGAAAAAGCCCATGCCTAGGGTTCTAACACTTTGCCACAGGACTGAGAGATCAATTCTAAGACTAAGGACAAATCAAAACAGATCCTCCCTTGACAAAGTGTAAGACCAAGCCTCCACAAACTCCAGGTTATCAGTCAGTGATTTAATAACCCGGTAAAACAAAACCCAACAATATTTCATAAAGGATAACAGAGTCCAGATTCTTTAGAACATACCACCCATAATGTCTAATATACAATAAAAATCTCAAGATGTGTAAAAAACAGAAACGTGTGACCTAAGAGCACTGGAGATGAGAAATATTTGCTTAAGTGTAAAAGACTCTTTGTGTTTAAACCTCATTTCCTTAAATATAATAGCCTCTTTAAGGCAAAACCAATATTTTGTTTTGGCATGAATGATACAAATATAGGTATAATAATGAAACGATAAGAAGGGAGAGGGTAATAGAGTCATTCTGTTACAAGCTTCTTACATTTTAGGTGAAGCAGTATAATGTTAAATCTACATAGTTTCTTGTAAGTTCGGGGTACATAGTGTAATGTTTAGACAAACTAGGAAAAGAAATATGAACTAGGAAAAGAAATGCAAACTAGGTATAGATAAAAAGTCAATAGAGGAATGAAAATGGAATAGTAGAACAACATATGATTACATAGAAAGCAAGAGAGTAGAAACAGAGGGAGAATGACAGAAAATGGGACAAATAAAAACAAACAGTATTTTAGAATTTACCGAGAAGAATAAGAAAATAGAGAATGACCAAGAAAAACAAAACCCTTGTTCTACCTGATATCAAAACGATAAAACCAGCGAGTGTAGGAGAAGATAGGCCAATGGACATAGGCCCATGAACAGAGGAAGATCTGGTATTTAATAAAAATGGTATTTTTACTTGGTGGTGGTGGTAAGGAACCTACGGGTAACACACTCATTGCCGAAAGGCTGGACACTTCCCCCCAAAGATGGGAAAGAAAGCAAGGATATGTGGTCTCACAACTTCTACTCAACGCTATATCATCTTTATTTGCAGATGACATGATCCTATCAAGCTAATCCAAGGGGAGAAAAGATAACCTTTGCAACAAATGTTCCTGGAACAACTGGATATCCATATGGAAAAAAGACTAACCGCAGCTCAAAATTGACCCACAGGATACAAAATTCAGATTGGAAGGGGTACATGCACCCCAATGTTTATAGCAGCATTATCAACATTAGCCACGCACATGTGGGATTTAAATACCATATGAGTTCACTCACATGTGGGATTTAAGAAACAAAATAGATGGACATGTGGGAAGGGAGGGAAAAAAAAGAGACAGGGAAACAAACCATGAGAAGCTCTTAAAGATGGAGAACAAACTGAGGGTTGATGGAAGGAGGTGGGTGGGGGATGGGCTAGATGGGTGACGGGCATTAAGGAGGGCACTTGTGATGAGCACTGGGTGTTGTATGTAAGTGATGAATCACTGAATTCTACTCCTGAAAGCAATACTGAACTATACGTTAACTAACTAGAATTTAAATAATTTGTAACCAACCAATAAAAAAATTGACCCACAGCCTCCACACGATTCCGATCCAAATCCCAACAGGGTTTTCGGTAGAAATGGACAAGCTCATTTGAAAACTTACATGTTAATGCAAAAGACCTAGAATTATCCAAACGTTCTCGACCGAGAGAAACCAAAACAGAGGACTTTACCTTGCTTTGAAACTTGCTTGTTACGGGTGAGGTTCCATGAGGAAAGTGCTCCGAGAATGTGTCACCTTGGCCTGCAGGGGCTTTGTTGCAGTCCGTTCTCAGGAACACCGCTGGTTAAGAGGGGTGAAAGGGGTATGATTAGGCTGAGGCAGAAGTGGGACAGCGAGGGGGCTGCGACGGACACTTCCGTCGATTTCTCAGGGAACCCCACGACTGAGACAGCCCTTCAGAGCTGACCTGCTTTGAGGTACGGGAGGCCTGGCTTTTCTACCCTCAACTGGACTGCTCGCTCGCTGCCAGCTTCCCCTGAGGAGGGACCATAACCTCGGGTGAGTCACCCTTCAGCTGAGGGCCATCAGCCCTCAGAGCGTCTGCTACAACGCATCCTCTGAGCCACTTTGGTGACCTTGCATCTGGTAATAAGTTCTGGGAATGGCTTCTTTCTCTACAAGTCTGGCGGTTCTCTTTTCCTGCAAAAACTTCCTGGAGGCAAGTCAGCTATTCTTGAGGCCACGACTGTTACTCACCAGCTCTCTCCTCTAGAGCCCGCCTTACATTCTACTCACCCTTGGCTCTCAACAGGGGGTAGAGTAAACAACGTGGGACAGCCACAGAATGGAATACTCCTATATGCATGTGGTGGAAAACGGCTAAGTAGTTACAGTGGGTTAACTATTTCTACCTGCAACGACGCGAGTGAATCTCAAGGACATTCTGTTGTGTGATTCCGTTTCTACGAACTTCAAGAACGGGCAGAACTAATCTACGGTGACGGAAATCAGAACAGTGCTTGCCTGTGGGAGGGTGGGGATTGACTGGAAGGAGCCATAGGAATCCTTCTGGGAGAGATGGAGGTATTCTACTCCTTGATTTGGGTGGAGGTTACATGGATGTATACAGTCCTCAGAATGCATCCAGTGGTACTGTAAGGCGCACACAAAAATGCTAACCGTGTTGGAATTGAGTTTGTTTTCTTATTTGCTATCCTTGTGTTTTCCAAGTTTTCCCCAATGAACATGCTCTTTCTGAAATAACTAGAATTTACTTTATTTTATTTAAAAAATTTTTAAAGTTTATTTATTTTGAGAGAGAGAGAGAGAGAGAGGAGAGAGGAGAGGAAGAAAGAGAAAGAATGGAGGAGAGAGAGAGAGAGAGAGAGAGAGAGAGAGAGAGAGATTCCAATCAGGCTTCATACCATCAGTGCAGAGCTGGATTCCGGGCTCCAGTTTAACAAACTGCGAAATCATGACCTGAGCCGAAATCAAGAGTCAGACGCTTAACTGACTGAGCCACCCAAGCACCCCTAGAATTAATTAATTAATTACTTAATTGTTCATATATTGTTGGGGACAGAAACAGAGTGTGAGCAGGGGAGGGGCAGAGAAAGTTAGATACAGAATTCGAAGCAGGCTTCAGGCTCTGAGATGTCAGCACGGAGCCCGATGCAGGGCTTGAACCCACGAACCGTGAGAGATCATGACCTGAGCTGAACTCAGATGCTTAACCAACAGAGCCACCCAGGCGCCCTCCCCCCCAGAATATATTTTTAAGAAATATATTGTTTTATTGTTTGAGGTGATGGATTGTTTTCCTTCTTCTTTTTCTCCCCTAATTTGGCCACTTACAAATTGATGTCTACACAAGGTTACATTTTCCTTTGATATAGTTAATGTTGTAACATTTGTATTAGCATGTTGCTTACAGAGGATTTCAAAATTCTAGCAAATCATAGATTTTGTATGGCAGGAGAGTAACTTGAAAAATCAGCTGCTCCAGAAGATTAGTACTCAGGTACAGAAGATCAGTACTCAGTACTCAGGAGGGGTGGTTATTTAGGTTATGAATATATGTATGTATGTATGTTTTTCTGGTATATCTTTAGGTATAGAGATACTTCCTTAAGCCAGCCTCTTTCAATGCTTTATTATCTTGATGAATAATTGCTTAGAAGATCCTTTTGAGGCAGGTAACAGCCAGAGTGAATTCTATTATATTGAGGACTAATGAGATCATCGATTTCTAGAATGTTCTTCCACCTAACTGATCCTACTGCTCCATCATTGGTATTTCTATAGTTTGCTTTTTCTATTATCTATCATGAAATTAAAGAGCTGTTTGTATGTGTAAAACTCACTTTTCTTTAAAGACAAATTCCTTTTATTATTTAAGAAATTTTTAGCATGAAAGAGCATCAGCTCCAATAATGATGCGGTGTCTTTAGTTCAGAATAAAGTCATTATATGCATCCATGCCTTCTTCTATCAAGTAGACTGTCATTTACATATTAAGAGAGGAAATACTTTGTCAAGAAACTTGTATAAATATCTTAATTTTTTTTTTTAATGTTTATTTACTTTGAGAGAGACAGCACGAGCCAGGGAGAGGACAGAGAGAGAGACACACACACAGAATCCAAAGCAGGCTCCAGGTTCCGAGCTGTCAGCACAGAGCCCAATGGAGGGCGTGAACTCACAAGCCGCGAGATCGTGACCTGAGCCAAAGTCAGATGCTTAATCGACTGAGCCACCCAGGTGCCCCGAAATAGCTCTTAAAAAAATAATTTATTGTCAAGTTAGCTAATAAACAGTGTATACAGTGTAGCCTTAGCTTTGGGAGTAGATTCCTGTGATTCATCTCTTACATACAACACCCAGGGCTCATCCCGACAAGTACTCTCCTCAATGCCCACCACCCATTTTCCCCGCACCCCCCAGTACCCCACCCCCATCAACCCTCAGTTTGTTCTCTGTATTTAAGCGTCTCTTATGTTTTGCCTCCCTCTCTGTTTGTAACTCATTTTTTCTTCCCTTTCCCCATGGACTTCTGTTATGTTTCTCAAGTTCCACATATGAGCGAAAACATATGGTATCTGTCCTGACTTATTTCACTTAGCATCATACAAATATCTTAAATTTGTATAAGGACCAGGTGTTTACACATAGAGAGTCATGCCTTTGAATCATATATGAGTCAACGATTACCGCTCCCTTCCCCTTTCCTTCATCCCTTTCTCTCCTTCCTTTCTTCTCTCACCTCCTAATCCCTTTCTTCTCCCCTAGTCTATTCCACAAGACTGCTGTGCTCTAGCATTTGAGAGGTAATTCCAAGGGAAAGTTGGAGATGTTCAGAATTGCTAACTGGGACTCAGAATTTCTTCTACTCTGGGAGTGGCCTCTCTTCTTACTGATTGTTTCGCGTGCGTTGTGTGTCTGCTTGTGAGAGACAATGTGTTTGCCTAATCGTGAGAACACTTCCCTTTGATTCTGTTTTTGGCCTGCTCAGCCCTTCCCTGCATTATTGTTTTGCTTTACACTAATCAAAATTGATAGCTATCGACCTACTCTGAGACCTTTCTGATTTTATGAGTATTTTCGCACATAAAGCACTCCTTGGTTATGCCTATAATTGGTAGAGTGGTTGTGGAATCATTTTTACATTTAGTTGGCCGTTCTCGACTTACTTTTAAGTAGTTTTTTTGTGTGTGCAAAACAGCTCCTCAGTAGTCTGATGAGAAGACCATATGTCAGTTTAAAAGTATAGTCACATTCCTGGGTCTGCACTGACAAGGAGGAAGTTTCGTAAGGAAAACGTATAGACCACAAAGTAGACTCTCAATATTCAGTCAAGTCTGGGAACAAGTAAGGGCAATACAAACATGATGACTTTCACTTAATTCAATCACTTGTTACTTTGATTCTATTTAATTTGATCAAAAACCCATGAAACCAAATCATTTGTAATAAGGGCAACACAACTCCTCCTCTTTTATTTTGATAGATGCTAATTACTGCAGGCAGGAGCTATGGAGTAATTCAATTACCGGCTGTAATAATGTTGTCACTTAATTAATAATGCATGCCTCATATCTGAGTGAGAGAGAAGAGTGTGAAGGTTTTGGAGAACTGACTGCAACGACAACAAAATGTAATTCAGATACACCCGATGAAAATTCCAAGAACTATTGCCAAGGGTAACGGACTTCCGCAGCCTATAGGGAATGGAGATGATAGACCATGGCCAAATGCTTGGTAAAAAGACTATTCCTCAGTGAAAGAAAGTAGGAGGCATTTTGCAACAGTTGTTAATAGCAAGGTTGCCAATCATTACAAATGGAGATGTAATAGATAATAATAATAGTACTGATGAGAGCAAACATATATAGTGCTAATTAGATGTCTGGCAATTTCTTAACACCTTATAGATACTCACTCCTTTAATCTTTAGGACTTCTTCCTTCACCTTCCTATAATGGAAAGGTGTTGTGTCAGCTTAGATTCCCTTAGAAGACTCTTGAGACAAGAATTTGAATGCAAGTCTATTGAATGCAATAGACCTCCTCTATTTGGGAGGTCAGAGAAACTCTAGTAATGAGTGGGGAAGCGAGGCAGGAATGCAAAGGCAGGCAATAAAGGGTTAATGACTACCACTAATGGTAACTGGTGAAATTTACAGAGCTGATATAAGACCATACCTGAGTTATCTCAGCTAAAGGGCAAGGGAACTGGGGTATTTTTTTTTTTTTTTTGACAGGGAGAGAGAGCACCCAAGTGGGAGAGGGGAAGAGGGACAGGGATAGAATCTTAAGCAAGCTCCACGCTCAGTGTGGAGCCTGACATGGGGCCTGATTCCACAACCCTGAGATCATGACCTGAGCCGAAATCAAGAGTCACACATTTAACCAACTGAGCCACCCAGGCACCCCTGGGGTATTTTTATATACCAGTTCACATCAGTCATTTGTTGAGACCTGCTCCCAGGAGGAATTAATTCCATAGAACTTCTAGCCTGACAACAGGTGGCCAAGGCAACTACAATGCCAGAGAGAGCTTTTAGGCAACAAGATGGAGGGGATGACTATGAAGTTGGGCTGCAGGCACTGAAGTGGTAAATGTTATAGGCCCTAACGGCAGTTACTGCAGTCCTTCATAATGTATAAAATTTAAAAAAGCAGGATATGAAACCAGATGCATACGATGACTTCATTTTTGCAAACCCACTCTACATACGTATGCACGCACACTTACAAATATGGAGAACCTACCACTGGGTTGCTGTGGTTCTTTTCCCTCCTGGATGGGCTCTGGATCCCATCCTCTTATATCTTGTTGAGCACTTCACTCCTTGAACATCTGTCTGCTCCCCTCCCCCTGCCCAACTTCCCTGTCACATGTAATAGTGACCTTCTTCCACTGAAATGTTCACATCTGATACACATATACTCTACTAGTGCTCATCTTTTCCCTTGGGGGAGATGTGTATCCTGACCGGAGATTGAAAACACACTGCTAAGTCTGGATTTCAACAGTTTAACTAAGAGATGCCTAAGTGTGGTTTTCTTTCTATTTATTCTGCTTGGGGTTCACTGAGCTTCTTGAATCTGTGGATTAGTATCTTTCATTGGTTTCCTTGGTACTGGAGACATTCTTAGCCATTATTGCTTTGCTTTGAACATCAGTTCTGTATCATTCTCTTTATCTCCTTTCTTCCTAGGAGTCCTATTATGCTTGTATTGGGCCTAGTCTCTATGTCCCATATGGCTGTTATGTTCTTTTTTTGTATTTTCTTTTTTTTTAAGTAGGCTCCACACCTAGCATGGAGCCCAATGCATGGCCTGAACTCACAACTCTGAGATCAAGACCTGAGCTGAGATTCAAGAGTCAGACACTTCACTGACTGAGCCACCCAGGTTCCCCATGTATTTTCTATCTTTTTTACACTTTTCATCAATTTGCATATATCTACTCATTTGTCTTCCTCTGTTCAGTTGTATCTAATCTAATATTAAACCCATTTATTGAATTCTTAGGTGTAGATATTTTCTTTTTCAGAGGGACTTTTAGAACTTGTTGGCTTTTCATTTTGGATTCCAGGTAGCTGCTGAAAATTTTCATCTGTTCCTATATTAATTGTTGTAAGATTCTTTTAATTGTAACTATTTTAAGATTTTTAAAAAAAAAATTTTTTTTTTCAACGTTTTTTATTTATTTTTGGGACAGAGAGAGACAGAGCATGAACGGGGGAGGGGCAGAGAGAGAGGGAGACACAGAATCGGAAACAGGCTCCAGGCTCCGAGCCATCAGCCCAGAGCCTGACGCGGGGCTCGAACTCACGGACCGCGAGATCGTGACCTGGCTGAAGTCGGACGCTTAACCGACTGCGCCACCCAGGCGCCCCAAGATTTTAATATCATAAATCATGATATGAAACCATACTGTTTAAATTGCTTGTTTTATTTCTCTTGTTTTTTGGTCAATTTTTCTTGCTTTGAATTTTTAGGATGGCCTATAATTTTTTAGTGGACACTGGACATTGTGGGAAAAATTATAGAGGCTCTGAATGATATTGTCCTCTTCCAAAGAGGGTTAACTTTTATTTTGGCAGTCAAACAAAGGGCCAGTGGCTCACCTTGATCCTATTGAGCCTTGGCTTTTAGGTTTTGTGAGGGATGATCTATTTCAGTCTTCCCTTAATCCTACAGCATATTTGTATGTCTGGATGCATGGCCTAGGGCGTTTATCAAGGCCCCTCTACCTTAGTAAAGTTGGAGTTACCATGGTCTTCTTAGCACCCTGTGGTTGCTGTGACCTCTGCCTAACTTGTTATTCTGTCAGCTGCTGTTTTCTGATGGGTTTCCTGGGGCCTCACCCTGTGCCCAGACAGCTTAGAAGGCATCTGGTCACTTGAGGGGAAATTTTATGCAGATTTTGGGGCTCAGAGTTTCTCTGGGATGTTGCCCTTCAAGTTCCAGCCATTTTGACAGCTCTCAACTGTGCCCTCCATCTCCTCAGCTCAGTAACGCAGTGCTGTCTGTTTGGGCCATGAGTGTGAACTGCTCTCTGAGAAAATCTGGGGTGAATGTGGAGCTAGCTTACCTCTTGTATCCCTCTTTTCTCAAAGCTTCTAGCCATGCTTGGCTTGCCTGCATTGATGTTCTGCAGTGCCTTCAAATAGGTGTTTTCTATATGTTGTTTGACATTTATAATTCTTTCTTTCACACTCTCTCTTCTTCTTTCTCTTTCCCTCTCACTTTCTCTTTTTGAGCTGGGGAGGGGCAGAGAGAGAGGGGGACAGAGAATCTGAAGCAGGCTCCCCACTGTCAGCATAGAGCCTGAGTGGGGCTGAAACTCACAAACCACAAGATCATGACCTGAGCCAAAACCAAGAGTCAGACACTTAACTGACTGAGCCACCCTGGTGCCCATGTTCTCTGTATTTAAGAGTCTCTTATGGTTTGCCTCCTTCTCCGTTTTTATTTTATATTCCTTCCTTTCCTCTATGTTCATCTATTTTGTTTCCTAAATTCCACATATGAGTGAAATCATATGTCATCTGTCTCCCTCTGACTTATTTCACTTAGCATAATACAGTGTAGCTCCATCCACGTTGTTGCAAATGGCAAGATTTCATTCTTTTTGATCACTGAGTAATATTCCAGTGTATATATACACCACATGTTCTTTATCCATTCATCAGTCGATGGACATTTGGGTTCTTTCCATAATTTGGCTATTGTTAATAAACTGTTATAAACATTGGGGTGCATGTGCCCCTGCGAATCAGCATTTTTTTAATCCTTTGGATAAATACCTAGCAGTGTAATTACTGGGTCATAGGGTAGTTCTATTTTTAATTTTTTGAGGAAACTTCATACTGTTTTCCAGAGTGGCTGCAACAGTTGGCATTCCCACCAGCAGTGCAAAAGTGTTCCCCTCTCTCCACATCTTCGCCAACATCTCTCATTGCCTGGGTTGTTATTTTTAGCTGTTCTGATAGGTGTGAGGTGGTGTCCCATTGTGGTTTTGATTTGTATATCGCTGATGGTGAATGATGTGGAACATCTTTTAACGTGTCTGTTAGCCATCTGGATGTCTTCTTTGGAAAAGTGTCTATTCATATCTTGTGCCCATTTCTTTACTGGGTTGTTTGTTTTTTGGGTGTTGAGTTTGACAATTCTTTATAGACTTTGGATACTAACCCTTTATCTGGTATGTCATTTGCAAATATCTTCTCCCATTCTGTTGGTTGCCTTTTAGTTTTGCTGATTGTTTCCTTCACTGTGCAGAAGCTTTTTATTTTGATGAGGTCCCAATAGTTCATTTTTGCTTTTGTTTCCCTTGCCTCTGGAGACATGTTGAGTAAGAAGTTGCTGCAGCCAAGGTCAAAGAGGTTTTTGCATGCTTTCTCCTCAAGGATTTTGATGGCTTCCTGTCTTACATTGAGGTCTTTCATCCATTTTGAGTTTATTTTTGTGCATGGTGTAAGAAAGTGGTCAGGTTCATTTTTCTGTACGTTGCTGTCCAGTTCCCCAGCACCACTTGCTGAAGAGACTGTCTTTATTCCATTAGATATTCTTTCCTGCTTTGTCAAAGATTGGTTGGCCATACGTTTGTGGGTTCATTTCTGGGTTCTCTATTCTGTTCCATTGATCTGAGTGTCTGTTTTTGTGCCATTTTTTAGTTTTTAAGTAATCTCTACACCCAGCATGGGGCTTGAACCTACAACCTTGAGATCAAGAGCTGCACTCTCCGCTGACTGAGCCAGCCAGCCACCCCTGCTTCTTAACTTTTATCACGATGTGTATTTTAATTTGTTTATTCACTTTTTTGTGCCTGTTACCCCCTGAATGAGTGTGCTGGAAAAATTTTATCCATGGAACTCTTACTCATGGGCTATCTCTTAATGGGTTGTGGAGGACGGTAAGGGAGTGTGACAAGCGGACAAGGGAGGGGCAGCAAAGAAGCTGCCTACTTTGCCAGGGCTGAGGTTTGTGGGAGGGGTTGCTAGGACTTCCAGGGCATGGGCTGTAGGATGTTGGCATGGGTGCCTATGAGCTGACAAACCAGTTCCTGGAGTTCCTTCCTAATATGAACATACAATTCATCTGTACTCTTCCTAAGGACGTGGAGGTAGAAACCATTATTCCCACTGCCCAAGGGGCCCACACAGGGACAGGATTTGAATCCAACCAAATCTCTTTAACTTCAGAGCTAATGGTCTTTTTCCTATACCTTCAGATCACACATTTTGGTGGGTAACATACGTTTCTGATTCTTTAGGTCTAAGCTGAATTCAGCCACCTGCTTTTGGTGATTTGGATATTAGTTGTCCAGTGGATGTCACTGGGAGTCTCCTGTTATGGAAGTAAATGAAATTTGAGGTTCAAAGACCTTCTTAATAGCCTCTAATGAAAATAGACCGTTATCATGAAGAAAACCTTTAGATGATACACAGAAACTAATACCATGGGAGGGGAATGGGTGCAGAGGGACATGGTGAGAAGAGGCCTTTGGCCGTAGGGCCTTTTGTAACTTTCAATTTTGTCTCTTGAAAATTTAATATGTATGCAAAAAAATTAAATGGAAAACATCCATGTACTAGCAATGCCGATATAAATGATTAACATTCTTGGCCTTGGACTATCTGTCTGTTGTCTTATCACCCTTATGTGTCAGGCTCTTCCTGCCAAGAAGCCAGTTTTGGGCACACCATGTGGACATTGCGGACAAATTTCCCATAGGCATACACGGCAATTAGAATTATAATGACATTATATATATTAAATTTAGCTACCCAGTGGATTACATAGGGTTTCTGACTGTCTGGACCTTGTATCGTACCGTTCCTATGGGATTACACGTTCCAAGTTTCCTAAAATATGGACTTCTTAAATGAACATAACACAGCTTTCGTGAATTGTCATCATTTAGGTAATACATACCTATGACTAATTAAAAAAAAAACAAAACGTTTTGTTCAGCATTTTCACCTTCATGTGGGTAGAGCTGCTAACTTTTGGTGTCGAAAAGGGAAAGGTCAGGCTTTAGTTTTAAAAGAGAAAACTGACTTTCTGGATGATGACAGAAGTGAGGAGTGTTAAGACATAATTCTGTAATTCAAGCAGACTCTTAGGAATCAAAGAGATTCTTTGATGATCCAATTGCCTACTTAAAAGAGAGGATTTTTTCCCCCTCTTCTGTTCTCTCTAGGATAACTGGTATTATTCCTCTGACTAAAACGTGGCTTTCAAGAGAAAGAAAGCATGCACTATGCCTTTGCACTTAGTGCATTTTTCTCCTGTGGAGTTTCTTTCACTTACTCCATTAGAGCAAGATAAGTGATTCTGCTCCTTAGTGTCACATATGGTCATGTCTAAGTGAGGCTTGATGTTTAGCTTAAGAATATTTTGGCTTAAAGGCAGCAAATGAGGTCTTCAGCTTCTTTAAACCGTAGGGAGCACCATGCGACTGCCTGAATAGCACTGGAAACAGTATACTGATGACGGGGCACTTCTCTGTCTCAAGAGCCCTGCTAATTGAAGATGTGTCACACCTCCCCTTAATTTAAGCATTCTGCTTTGCAAATGAGGACTGCTCTTTTACATTCGTGCTTGTTCCTTCCAAGCACATCGTGCGTGCTGGCTGTGCTCCACAGCAAGGAAGGTACAGGGACCGTTTCGGGGGGATGACGCACCTAGCACGTGGCTGGTACATGGCAGTCCTCGATGCGCGACATTATGATCCAAACACAGTAAAAGGAAGATACGCTTGAACTCAGGTTCCCCAGAAGCAGACCCTGACACGAGAATTTGAGAGCAAGGGATTTCCCAAGGAAGTGTTCCCCAGAGGAGGGACGTGCTCCCCAGAGGAGGGAAGTGTTCTGGAGAGGAGGGTGCGGGATAGGGAACTCAGCCTCAGCCTAATCCTTGGGAGCTCTGTTGGAGGAATGAGCCTCAGAGACTATAAGCCTCCGGGCTCCCAGGCCCCCCCCCCCCCCCCCCCCCCCCCCCCCCCCCCGCCCCCGCAGGCCTTAAAGGGAGGGAGCTAGGCTTGCAGACTCCCATACTCCCGGGGAAGGAAGCGAACTCCCAGACACTTGTGCTCTCAGTCCCAGCGGGTGAAGTGGTTACAGAGGTTGGGCGCGGTGCTCTGAGCAAAGCCGTAGCACCAGCCTTCAGAAGCAAAGTCCATAGAAGCCAGGCGAAGGATGCACAGAACCTACAAAAGAGACCCGAGGCGGGGCAGGGAGGGCACCCGCCAGGTCTGCTGAAAAGTCAAGGGAGAGCCTGCCTCGTGGGTATGCGCCGGGTGCAACCGCGATTGCACTTGATATTGGGATTCAATGTGCTTGGGATTCAATGCGCTCCAGTCACCATCTTGAACTTCTTCCTTTGATCTATTGTATGTTTTGTAGGTGAAGTCGGAGGGGACAAGGGAACACGAGCAGCCCCTCCTTCCACCACCTGATGCCTCCCTGGGCCGGGTTCTCAGGCACTGGTGTAGCTGCTCCGACCCCGGTGCCCGGTGCCCCCGTGGCCTTCCCTACCCCTCCTTGCCCCGCAGCTGTCGCTGCCCTCTGCTTGGGCGGCCAGTGTTGTGAGGGTGCGGGCTGCGGTGGGCAGGGGAGGCCAGGGTAGCTGCTGTCCCACCTCCAGAGGGCCTGGCAGGGTGGGGTAGGAGGGTGGGGCGACGCGGGGGTGGGTTTGGGGAGGCCTGGGACATCTCTGGGTGAAGGCTGACAGCTGTCTTCACCAGGCAGGACCCAGCGGGGGAGAAGGGCACACCCTCTCCGGCTGTGACCTGAGTGCCCAGTGTGTCCTGGCACGGAGCCTTTCACCCCTTGGGGTTACTGCCCATCCACTGTGGAGTGCAGTGCCAGGCCCACGGGAAGGGGAGACTGACTGACCCGTCGGCCGGTGGCGGGCAAGAGGGGATCGTGGCAGACAATGGGTTGTGCACACGTGTGTGGCCACACCAAGCTGCAGGGCAAGGGCCCTGGTCACCTGTGAGGGTCCGCACTCACCTCATGAGTACCCCCACGGATACCTGACGAATGTCCGCGCGCCCGCAGAGTGTGGAAGTCAAGAGCAAATACCACCCCAGGTCGAGACAGACTCTGTAAAGAAAGGAAAACTTTCTGTATGTTAATAAGTTTAAGAGCACTTTTCCCTGTTGTTTTGTTTTGTTTTGTTTTGTTTTACATTTTCCTTTTGCATTGAGCTCTGCCAGTTAGATAGCCAGCCTGGGTCAAGGTAAGATAATCTAAAAAAAAGCCATTAATTTAAATTCTAGTTAGTTAACATACAGTACAATATTGGTTTCAGGGAGAGAATTCAATGATTCGTCAGGAGGTAAGGTCATTTTTAATAGAGAGGCGTTTGTAGCAGGTCAGAACAGGAGGAAACATTTTAATGCCCACCTCAGGAAAAGTAATAATTTAAGAAAATTCAAAATGAATTACCATTTATTAAGCTTTTATATGCCATTCACTGTACACATTACCTTATTTATCGCTTTAAGCTTAACAAAAACCCTGCAGGCCTTAGATGATAAAGCCAGCTCTCAGAAGTGTTCCATTTGCCCCAATGCACAAATGGAGACTCAAATAAGGCCGACTGCAGAGCTCTCAACTTCTGTGCCAGCGCTCTCCAACAGAAATACAATGTGAGCCATGCCTAATTTTAAATGTTCTAGTAGTTACATTGAAAAGATAACCCTCAGCAAAGTAGGTTTAGAGAGAAGACACCTCAACAGAATAAAGGCCAACTATGAAAACCCCCCAGCAAACATCATACTCATTGGAAAGAACTGGCTACAGCAATCAGACAACAAAAAGACAAAAAAGGCATCCAAGTCGGTGAGGAAGAAGTCAAACTTCCACAATTTGCAGATGACATGAGATTCCATAGAGAAAACCCTAAAGATTCCACCAAAAATCTACTAGAACTGATGCATGAATTCAGTAAAGTCACAGGATATAAGATCAATGTGCAGAAATCCGTTGCAATTCTGTACACTAATAATGAAGTAGCAGAAAGAGAAATTAAGAAAACAGTCTTACTTCAATTGCACCAAAAAGAATAAGATACCTAACCAAAGAGGTAAAAGATCTGTACTCTGGAAACTGTAAAACACTGATGGAAGAAAGTGAATACAACACAAAGAAATGGAAAGAAAATTCCATGCTCATGGACTGGAAGAACAGATACTGTTAAAATGTTTATACTCTCCAAAACAATCTACACACTTAATGCATTCCCTACTAAAATACCAATAGCAGTTTTTACACAACTAGAACAAAAAAACCCTAACGTTTATATGGAACCACAGAAGACCCCCAAACTGCCAAAGTAATTTTGAAAGACAAAAGCAAAGCTGGAGGTCTCGCTAGATTTCAAGCTAAATCACAGAGCTGTAGTGATCAAAACGTTACAGTCCTGGCATGTAAAATAGACACAGAGATCAATGGAATAGAACAGAAAACCCAGAAATAAAGCCACAACTATATGATCATCTAAACTTTGACAAAGCAGGAAAGATTATCCAATGGGAAAAAGTTTCTTCTTTTTTTTTTTTAATATATGAAATTTATTGTCAAATTGGTTTCCATACAACACCCAGTGCTCATCCCAAAAGGTGCCCTCTTCAGTACCCATCACCCACCCTCCCCTCCCTCCCACCCCCCATCAACCCTCAGTTTGTTCTCAGTTTTTAAGAGTCTCTTATGCTTTGGCTCTCTCCCACTCTAACCTCTCTTTTTTTTATTTTTTATTTTTTTTTCTGCCCCTCCCCCATGGGTTTCTGTTAAGTTTCTCAGGATCCACATAAGAGTGAAAACATATGGTATCTGTATTTCTTTGTATGACTTATTTCACTTAGTGTAACACTCTCCATTTCCATCCACGTTGCTACAAAAGGCCATATTTCATTCTTTCTCATTGCCACGTAGTACTCCATTGTGTATATAAACCACAATTTTTTTATCCATTCATCACTTGATGGACATTTAGGCTCTTTCCATAATTTGGCTATTGTTGAGAGTGCTGCTATAAACATTGGGGTACAAGCGCCCCTATGCATCAGTACTCCTGTATCCCTTGGATAAATTCCTAGCAGTGCTATTGCTGGGTCATAGGGTAGGTCTATTTTTAATTTTCTGAGGAACCTCCACACTGTTTTCCAGAGCGGCTGCACCAGTTTGCATTCCCACCAACAGTGCAAGAGGGTTCCCGTTTCTCCACATCCTCTCCAGCATCTATAGTCTCCTGATTTGTTCATTTTGACCACTCTGACTGGCGTGAGGTGATATCTGAGTGTGGTTTTGATTTGTATTTCCCTGATGAGCGACGTTGAGGCACCTTCATGTGCCTGTTGGCCATCCGGATTTCTTCTTTAGAGAAGTGTCTATTCATGTTTTCTGCCCATTTCTTCACTGGATTATTTGTTTTTCGGGTGTGGAGTTTGGTGAGTTCTTTATAGATTTTGGATACTAGCCCTTTGCCAGATATGTCGTTTGCAAATATCTTTTCCCATTCTGTTGGTTGCCTTTTCGTTTTGCAACCAAAGTTTTGTTGATTGTTTCCTTTGCTGTGCAGAAGCTTTTTATCTTCATGAGGTCCCAATAGTTCATTTTTGCTTTTAATTCCCTTGCCTTTGGGGATGTGTCAAGTAAGAAATTGCTACGGCTGAGGTCAGAGAGGTCTTTTCCTGCTTTGTCCTCTAGGGTTTTGATGCTTTCCTGTCTCACATTCAGGTCCTTTATCCATTTTGAGTTTATTTTTGTGAATGGTGTGAGAAAGTGGTCTAGTTTCAACCTTCTGCATGTTGCTGTCCAGTTCTCCCAGCACCATTTGTTAAAGAGACAAGACAGTCTCTTCAACAGTGTTGGGAAAACTGGTCAGCTACATGCAAAAGAATGAAGCTGCACCATTTTCTTATACCATGCATAAAAATAAGTTCAAAATGGATTCAAGACCTAAAGGCAAAACCTGAAACCATAAAAATCCCAGAAGAGAACAGAGGCAGTACGTTCTCTGACACTGACTGTAGCAACATTTTTCTAGATATGTCTCCTGAGGCAAAGGAAATAAAAGCCAAAATGAACTATTGAGACGACATTAAAAGAAAAAACTTCTGCACGGTGAAGGAAACTATCAACAAAACTAAAAGGCAGCCTAGAGAATGGGAGAAGATATTTGCAAATGACATATTGGATAAAGGGTTAGTATCCAAAAATATAAAGAACTTACACAACTCCACACTCCCAAAACAAATAATCCAATTAAAAATGGGCAGAAGACGTGAATAGACAGTTCTCCAAAGGAAACAGAGATGGCCAACAGACACATGAAAAGATGTTCAACATCGCTCATCAGCAGGGAAATGCAAACCAGAACCACAATGAGATATTGCCTCACACCTGTCAGAATGGCTAAAACCAAAAACACATGTTACAACAAGTACTGGCAAGGATATGGAAAAATGGAACCCTCTTGCACTGTTAGCGGGAATGCAAACTGGTGCAGCCACTGTGGCGGTTACTCAAAAATTAAAAATAGAATTACCCTATGATCCAGAAATTTCACTACTAGGTATTTGTCCCCAAATACAAAAACACTATTCAAAGAGATACACGCACCCCGATATTTATAGCAGCGTTATTTACAATAGCCAAGTTATGGAAACAGCCCAAATGTCCATCGATGGATGAATGGATAAAGAAGATGTGGTATATATACACGATGGAATATTATTCAGCCATAAAAAACAATGAACTCTTGCCACTTGCAATGACATGGATGAGGCTAGAGAGTATAATGCTAAGCAAAATAAGTCAGAGAAAGACAAGTACTATGATTTCACTCATATGTGAAATTAAACAAACAAAACAACAAGCAAAGGAAAAAAAATAAGAATGAGACAAACCAAGTAACAGACTCTGAACTACAGAGAACAAACTGATGGTTCCTAGAGGGGTGGGGAGTGAGGAAATGGGTGAAATAGGCAATGGGGATTAAGGAGTGCACCTGTTGTGATAAGCACAGGGTGCTAACGTATGGAAGTGTTGAATCACTATATTGTACACCTCAAACTGATATAACACTGTATGTCACCTATACTGTAATCACAATAAATAAAAAAGTGAAGATGAACAAGTGAAATTAATTTTGATAATCCATTGCATTTAACCCAACATGTTTAAGATATTGTCATTTCCAAATGTAAGTACTATAAAAATGAGAACTCATTTTTTTTTCATATGAAACCCTCAAAATCTAGGGGGTATTTTACACTCAAAGCACAACTCAGTTTGCATACTAAATTTCTATTTGACGTGCTTATTTCACATTTAGATTTTATAAAACCTAGAGTTGAAAACAGATTCACATATGCAAGATGTTCCAAGCATACTTAAAAGCTTTCCAGTAACCGAATCGAGCATTTATTTTTGTATTTAAATTTAAAATTAATTAAAGTGATACAACATGAAAAATTAAGTTCCTCCAGTGCTCTAGGTGTATTTCAAGTAGTCAACAGTCATATGTAGACAGTTGGACAGCACAGCTCAAAGATACATGGAGGCAGTGAGAGGCAGCTGTGGGAAGCTTTCTAGCAAGGGTCTTGAGACAGACTGGTAAAGAGTCAAGGGACAGGAAGTGAGGCAAGAGGAAGGGGACCAGGAGGCAGCACCAGCATCTTCTCAGGTGCAGAGCCAGAGCATGTTACTGTCTTTCCAATAAATATTTATTGAGTGCCAACTATGCATTAGGCGCTGTTCTGGTGTAGAAGTCACAGGACCTGTCCTTGCCCTTGATTTCATATTTGTGGTGTATGTGGCCAGGGCCTGGCTGGAAGATAGATTGTAAACACGTCTATTAGATGCCTGTAGCTGCTGTAACAAAGTACCACCAATTGGGCAGCTTAGAACAACAGACATCCAATTTCTCACGGTTCTAGGGGCTAGAAGTCCTAAATCAATGTGTTGGTAGGCTCATGGTCCCTCAGAAAGGCTCTAGGGAAGGATCCTTCCTTAACCTCTTTCTAGTCTCTTAGTCTCAGGTGCTCTCTGATTTATGGCAACCTAACTCCAATCTCTGCCTCTGTCTTCATGTGGCCATCCTCTCTCTCTTTGTGTTTGGGTCTATGTCTAGATTTCCCTCTTCTTACAAGGACACCAGTCCTATTGGATTAAGGGTCCACAGTACTCCAGCACCATTCACAGGTATTTTGGGTTAAGACTTCAACTTATCTTTTGTGTGTGTGTGTGTGTGGGGGGCGGGGATACAATTAAACCCATAGCAACATGTAATCCTGTAAAAATAAATTCAATATTTTCAGAAAATGCTTCAGTGAAAATAAGGCAGGGCAATGGGATTAAGAATGATAGGTAAGGAGTAGGCTGGTAAATTTCGCAGGAGGAGGCATAAGCTGAAGGGATAAAGGAGAGACATACCAACTGTCTGCCAGCTAGGCCAAATGTACCCAAGGAAGCTCTGGGGAGTCAGGTATTCCCTGTCGCCTCTGAGTACCCACCACTGTTACTCTGTTGCCCTTTCTCCAGCTCCTTGTTGAAACTTGTGAGTTAAGAATCACCACAAACAAGGATGAACTTGTCAGCCAACGTTTTATCCCCACTACATGCACAATAACCCAAGAACAACTGTGAAGGTGGGCAAGACAACTTGACCCCAAGCCCAGTTCTAAGAGAGTTGGTCAAGTAGGCATAGGCCTGGATTGCCAATAAATGTTATCAATGCCCACACCATCATCGTGTCACCACTCAGGCATCTTCTCTTCCTGTTTCTTTGACTGGAACTTGATTTTATTCACCTCTACAGCCGTACACTCTGGTTCAAGTCCCCATTGGACCAAGTCTGGAATCATAATGAGATGTCCATGGAAAGGAAAGGGAGCACAATACCACGCTCTGAATATAACTCTTGAATTAATTCTGTTGTGACTCTGCAGTTAAATTATTCTCTACAGCAATATCGGCACAAGATAATTGAAAACATTATCATAAAAACAGAAACTTCCCTTCTTCAAAAACAAAAACAAATTTCAAAACCTCAATCACCTAACCAATCAACCAACCAACCAACCAAACCACAAACTCCTGCCTTCCTCCTCATTTCTAAAGTTAGAGCCCTAATTTTCACCATAAACAAACATCAATTCCAGGTGGACTAAGACTTAAACAGGAAAAGTAAAACTTTACTAGAAAAACAGGTAAAGGGTCCCAACACGAGGTTCTGATGTGTATGTGTATGTGGTTTTTCCCACACCACCAAGCAATTCTTGGACCCAGCTAGTGTCCATGCCCCCTCCAGGTACACCAGTCTGCCCCCCGCATCCATGAATTCGCCAGCCTGGACACTCTCTGAACTTCTCCCCTTTGGGTTTTTCTAGAGGTTTTATTACATAGCGATGTTTGATTAGATCATTGGCCATTGGTGATTGAACACAACCTCCAGCCCCTGGAGGTCAGGGAGGGGGACTGAAAGTTCCAACCTCATCACATAGTTGCTTCGCCTGGCAATCAGTCCCCATTTGTAGGTGCTTTCCAAAAGTCAACTCACTAACATAATAAACAAAGGGCACATTTGTTTCTCTCATCACTAGGAAATTCCTAGGGAATTCCTAGGAGGTCTGTGCCAGAAACAAGGAGAAAGACCAAATATATATTGCTTATTATAAATCACAATATCACAACAGGAAAATATATCTTCATCTTGACATGAAATCTCCCTTAAAGCATGGCAGCAAAGTGAGAAACATTAAAACACTGAGAGATTTGGGGGCGCCTGGGTGGCTCAGTCAGTTGAGCATCCGACTTTGACTCAGGTCATGATCTTGTGATTTGTGAGTTTGAGCCCTGTATTGGGCTCACTGCTGTAGATGTAGAGCCTGCTTTGGATCCTCTGTGCCCCTCTCTCTCTTCCCTTCCCCTGCTTATGCTCTCTCTCTCAAAAATAAATAAACATTTAAAAAAATATTGAGAGATTTGACTTCACTAACAACACTAAAAAACCTTACAGGTAGCCCAAAATACCACAAGTTAAAAGACAAATAGTAAGCCATGAAAAAGTATGCAACACATATGATGGAAAAAAATATGGGAGGAGGTATTCACCATCATGTAAAAGTCTTACAAATCAATAAAACAAACTGCCCGATAGAAAAATGGGCAAAAGATGGGCATAAAGAATTGGTTCTTTTTTTTTTAATTCTTTGATGTTTATTTTTACTTTTGAGAGAGATAGAGAGAGAGAGAGAGAAAGAAAGAGCAGGGAAGGGACAGAGAGAGAGGGAGACACAAAATCTGAGGCAGGCTCCAGGCTCTGAACTGTCAGCACAGAGCCCGACGCGGGGCTCAAACCACAGAACCACGAGATCATGACGTGAGCTGAAGTCGGACCCTTAACTGACTGAGCCACCCAGGTGCCCCAAGAATTGATTCTTAAAAGCAGTTCAAATGGCCAGTGCACGTGTGGATATATGCTCAACTTTGTTAATAATGAAAGAATGCAAATTAAAATAACAAGATATAAATTTTGACTTACTGGTTGGTAAAGACCAAAAAGATTGGCAATGCCCAGGATTGTGATGGTCTGAAGAAGGGGCCCTCACACACGAGTGGTGGAAATCTAAATTCTACAAACTTCAGGGTGGGCAATGTGGCAACATACATCACAGTGACTAACAGGCGTATCTCTTGCCCAAGAAATTCCACTTCTAGAAATCTACCTTGACAACATAATCAAGCAAGTGAGCAGAGACATTGGGAGTTGTATCACAACACTGTCACGGTGGAAAAAAAAAAGGAAACAACTTAAGTGCCCAACACTAGGGAATTGGGTAACTGAATGATGATCTATTTGTGCAATGGCATCTCATGCGCCCACTAATAAGGATAAAATAAATGTGTAGACATGAAAATATGCTCATGATATATTAGATTTAAAAACTGAGTCTTGGAATATTGACTACAGTAGGATCCTCATTTTGTTTAAAAATTTTTTTTTTAACGTTTAATTATTTTTGAGACAGAGAGAGACAGAGCATGAACAGGGGAGGGGCAGAGAGAGAGGGAGACACAGAATCTGAAACAGGCTCCAGGCTCTGAGCACAGAGCCCGATGCGGGGCTTGAACCCACGGACTGCGAGATCATGACCTGAGCTGAAGTAGGACGCTTAACCGACCAAGCCACCCAGGTGCCCCCTCATTTTGTTTTAAAAGATGGTCTGAAAATGTCTAGTTAACAGGAATTGCCTCTAGAGAATGAAATTAGGGAAGACAGTATCGTTTCTTTCAAGGCAATGGAAGGCAGTGTTTCAGAGCCAGGCTTCTAGGGTCAGACTGTGGGGTTCCAATTCTGCCTCTGCTATTTACTAGTTTTCCGTCCTTAGGCCTGTTTCTTAATCTCTTTCAGCTTCTGTTTTTTCATCTTTTAAATTGGGCACAGACACAGTGTCTAGCTCGCAGGGTTGTTGTGAGGCTTCAGACACATATGGGTTGGTTGGTTCATTTGAGCATAGTGTTAGCAAATGGCCAGGGCCTAATACATTTTAGCTATTGTTATGCCATTTTCTATATGCGTTGAATTTTACAACAAACATCTATCGCTTTCACAGTAAAAAAGCAATACATACACAAGGTGGCCAAAAAGTGGAAACGTAGGCAAATAGGCAGATAAAATGGCTTATTGATATTATATCATAATAAACCAGCAGCTGTGATTCCTGACTTTGTGATCACCCTGTATATTGACTTTGTTCGTAGTTTTTAAAACAAATGAGGTAAAATTCACATAACATAAACCATTTTAAAGTGAACAATTCAGTGGCATTTAGTACAAGCACAGTATTGGGTGCATCTTGTTCCCAAATACCTCCGTCATCCCGGAAGGAAAGCCTGTAGGTGTTAAGAAGTCACTCCTCAGTCTCTTCTCCCCCCTGCCCTTGGGAATCACCAGTCTGTGTTTTGTCTTTAAAAAAAAATTTTTTTTTAACGTTTATTTATTTTTGAGACAGAGAGAGACAGAGCATGAACGGGGAGGGTCAGAGAGAGAGAGAGGGAGACACAGAATCCGAAACAGGCTCCAGGCTCTGAGCCATCAGCACAGAGCCTGACGCAGGGCTTGAACTCACGAACTGCGAGATCATGACCTGAGCCGAAGTCGGACGCTTAACCGACTGAGCCACCCGGGCGCCCCCTGTGTTTTGTCTTTACGGATTTACCTCTTCTGGCTATTTTATATAAATGGAGTCATACAACACATGTCTGGCTTCTTGCACTCGGCATCATGTTTTCGAGGTCTATCCATGTTGTAGCAGGTATCAGAACTCCATTCCTTTCCATAGCTGAATAATACTCCATTGTAGGAATGTACTACCCATTGTTTATCCACGCATTTGTTGATGGACACTTGGGCTGTTTCCACTTTTTGGCTGTTGTGAACCGCGTTTCCATGAACACGCATATGCAAGTGCTTTTTTCATTGCCTCTTTCTTCTTTTTTAAAAATGTTTATTTATTTTGAAAGAGAGAGAGAGCATATGCGCATGCATGCACGCACAAGTGCACATGCGTGGTTGGGGGAGGGGGAGAGGCAGAGAGAGAAGGAGAGAGAGAGAGAGCCTCGGGGCTCGATCCCAGGAACTGTGAGATCATGACCTGGGGCAAAACCAGGAGTCAGACGCTTACCCACTGAGTCACCCAGATGCCCCTCGAGTTCCTCTTTTAATTCTTTCAGATATATACCTACTGATGGAGCTGCTCGGTCATACAGTAATTCCATGTTTAGCTTTTGGAGGAAATGCCAAACCGTTTCCCCCAGCAGCTGAACCACTTTGCGTCCCCATCAGCAATGCATAAAGGTTTCGATTTTTCCACACTCTTTCCAACCCTTGTTATTTGCCCTTTATATTTATGTTTATGTATATATTTATATTCGAGTTAGTTAACATACCGTGTAGCCTTGGCTTCAGGAGCAGAACCCAATGACCCACCTGTCACATATGACACCCGGTGCTAGCAGTCCTAGTGGGTGAGAAGTGATATGTCTTTGTGGTTTTGATTTGCATTTCCCTAATGACTGATGATGCTGAGCGTCTTTTCAGGTGCTTGGTGGCTGCTTGTGTATCTCCTCAGGAGAAAGGTCTGTTTAAGTCCTTTACTCATTTTTTTTTTTTTCAGTTGGGTTGCCTTTTTGTTGTTGAGTTGTACGAGTTCTTTATATATTCTGGATGTGTATTTGCTTTTGAATATTCATCCTTTGAGGACTCAACTCAGATCCTCCAAGAAGCCTAACTTCCCCAGCTAGAATTTTATTTCTCCATAATCAGAGAACATGCAACAAAGACTGTCTGTGGCCCATGCAGCCTAAAATATTGACTATCTCGCTCAAGGGCAGGGATTGTTCTCGGCAGAGCCTTAAACGGTCAAAATGATGGCCCTTGGTTCCTGAAAAATCTCGCGTTTTGCATTTAATGTAAAGTGAAGTAATACGTTTTGGAAAAAAATTCTTTCCCAAATGATTACGACCAAAAGAATCCCGACCTTCAGATTTATTGACTTGAAAACTTTACTTGTACGGCATGTCTGAACACCTTCTGTTCTGGTAAAGAAGGATACATATCCTTCTGGTAAAGAAGGATAATTTTGTCCACCAGATGTTGTGGCTGCGCTCTTAGGAAGTGATTTGAAAAACAATTTAGATGCTTCGAAACCCCGGAGTCCGAAGTACAGCGTAAGTGGGGCGGCATCATACATACCGCTTGGTCGGATGCTGTCCTCCTCTGCTGCTGCGGAAACACAAGATTATTGGCACGAAGTGTCACTCAGTTTACGGCTCAGGAACCACAGCCAGATCCAGATCGCAAAGGCCCGTAAATGTCCTGGCTGTTCCCTGAAGAGGTTTCCGACTGACCGAAGAAATGTGCTTTAAAAATGACGCATCTATTTCAGAGATCCCTGAAGGTGGACATCTCCACGTTGCTGTTTTCACCTTGGCCTAGGCCTCCGCATACGGGAGCAATAGCACCTTGCCCCTCGCTTGGCTGTTTTGCCCTTGATTTTTCGCTGTCCCAGCTGAAGCCTTTCTGTGGCCTTGACCATCAGATCGAATGGGGGTGCTGATTACAGCCGGCCGGAGGGACATTAAAGGTTGTGACTCCATTAGCCGCCGGTCTCCTGTGTGAATGGCTGGGATCTGGATTCGGTTCGAATTACAAGCAGACAGGAGTCAGTGAGGTGAAAACAGGAGAGAGATAGGAGTCTGTCTCTACAGTCGGTAGGCCGTACCTGCGGGGGCCTGTACTAGCAGGGAGCCGGAACCCCATATCCTGGACGCAGTCAGCAAACTTTTTGTCCAAAGGGCCAGATAAAGAAATATTTCCAGCTTGCAAGCTGTCTAACGCCGCCATTGCCTAGACAAGAGAAAGAAACAGCACAGCTCTGCTTCAGTAAAACTTGATGTACACCGGCGGGCCGAGGGCTAGATCTGGCCCATCCAGGTCTACACGACCGGTCTGAGCTGGCACGCTTTGGGGCATTTCTGTGTTCACAACCCACCCAAGGAAGGTGGAGAGACGCAAGAAGGGACGCAAGAGAGACGCTGTTCACGCCGAGCACGTTTCCGTTAAGATTCTGCTAATGCGTCTGTCTGGGGACAGGGCTAAAGTCATGGCTAATGTGGGGCTGAGGATCCAGGGACTGCCGGACACATTTTTTTGTAGCCGACTTCCCCGGAAGAATCGAGAATCGACTGTTATCTGGAGGCCTAAAGTAAATGGGGAGACAGTCTTTCCCAAGACGGGGTGGGCCCTCCACCCTTTTTCTCTCGTCATTAGTTTGGTTCTCATCTTGTTTTCTTTCTTGTTAAACTTGATGTCAGTGATCTGGGCATAGTTTCTGTGTAGATTATTCACTCATACGCTGGGTTTTTTTCTTTCCGAACGTAAATACTCCCCAGACGCTCTTTAAGAACTTCTGAGAAGGGCTTGGAATAATAGCGTGGGATGGTGTTTGGCACGCATTTTAACACTAACAGATGTGCAAGGGTGTGCTGAAAATGACAACAGCTGACACGGTGCTCAGCCAGTACAAGAAAGGACAGACAGATAAACGGGGTGGCGTAGAAATGCCCCCCATATTTACTCTCGTGTCAGGTCCCACTTTTGCCCTTATTTAGAAACCAGTGTTTACAAAGGAAAAAAAGATTCTTCACAAATCAGTGGGGGAAAGGGTGGATTAAGTAATAAATGATGATGGAAAAATTGAAGTCAGAAAAAATAATTTGGAAAGAAAACAGCTTAGGACTTTGCCTCACACTGTACACTGAGTAGGTACCACACGATATGAAGAGTTAAACGTAAGATATACAGTATAATAAAATGCAGGAGAAAATTTAGTTGACTATTTTTTTTTTTTTTTACTTCACTACTGAAAGGATCTCTGGGTAGGAAATGACCTTCCATGCATACAGCAAAGGGAGAGACCAAAATGGAAGTGTGGATAGATTTATAAATTTACAGGAATCGGTACTCTCTACCTGTATTTAATCTACCATCATTTTATAACATTTAGAATCATCTCTACAATGGAAACTATAAAAATGGAATGAAAAGGTCAACAAATGAGGAAAATATTTGCCAAGAGTAAGAAGAGTTAATATGCCCGGTATATAAAGAACCTATATGACTTTAAAAAAACAAACAATATTTCCGTAACAGGAAAAGGACACACCCCAGAAACGCAAATGCTCAGTGAACATAAAAAATTGTCCAGACTTCACTGATTATCAGAGAAATGCATAGGAAAATGTACTGGTTTTCACCCATCGAATTAGCAAAAGTTAAAAAGTGATAACACTTGGGACACCTGGGTGGCTCAGTCAGTTAACCATCTGACTCTGGACTCGGGTCATGATCTCACGGCTCGTGAGTTCGAGCCCCCGGTTGGGCTCCGTGCTGATTGGTGGACTCTGCTGGGGATTCTCTCTCTCCCTCTCTCTGCCCCTCCCCCTTCTTTCAAAAATAAATAAGTCAACATTAAAAAAAGTGATAACAGTCAAGGCTGGCATGGGTAGAGTAAGACAGACACTTTCAGACACTTGCCTTTTCTATAAAGTAATTTAGCAGTGTGCATTCAGAGCCTGATAATCATATTCCCTAGCCTAGTTGGTGGGGTCTAGGAATTTACTAGAAATCCATCCAGGGGCACCTGGGTGGCTCAGCTGGTTGAACATCTGACTCTTGATTTCGGCTCAGGTCACGATCTCAGGGTTGTGGGATAGAGCCCTGCAGGAGCCTGCTTAAGATTGTCTCTCTCTAGGGGCGCCTGAAGCGTCTGACTTCGGCTCAGGTCACAATCTCGCGGTCCGGGAGTTCGAGCCCCGCGTTGGGCTCTGTGCTGACTGCTCAGAGCCTGGAGCCTGTTTCGGATTCTGTGTCTCCCTCTCTCTCTGACCCTCCCCCATTCATGCTCTGTCTCTCCCTATCTCAAAAATAAATAAACGTTAAAAAAAAAATAAAAAAAAAAAAAAGATTGTCTCTCTCTGGGGCACCTGGGTGGCTCGGTTGGTTGAGCGTCCCACTTCAGCTCAGCTCGGGATTTCATGGTTTGTGAGTTCGAGCCCCGCATCGGGCTCTATGCTGACAGCTCAAGAGCCTGGATCCTGCTTTGGATTCTGTGTCTCCCTCTCTCTCTGCCCCTTCCCCATTGGCACTCTGCCTCTCAAAAATGAATGAATGTTAAAAAAAAAAAAAGATTTTCTCTCTATCCCTCTGCCCCTCTCCCCCCGCTTGCATGCACTGTCTCTTTCTCTAAAAAGAAAGAAAGAAAGGAAGAAAGAAAGAAAGAAAAGAAAGAAAGAAAGAAATTCAAAGGAAATGATCAGAAATTTGACAAAGATTTGTTTCTCTAAATGCCGAATATAACTTTTTTTTTTTTTAATTGGGGAGAAAAACATGGGTTGGCAAACGATGGCCTATGGGCCCACAACCTGGTGCAGCCTGTATGCAAAGATTTTATATGTATATATATATATATATATATATACATATATATATATTATATATATATAAATATAATATATATAATATATATTAAATATATATATAAATAAATAATAAATATATAAATATATATAAATATATATTATTATATATATTATATATATTTATATATTATATATATATAAATATATATTATTATATATATTATATATATTTATATATTATATATATAAATATATATATATAATATATATATATAAGTATTTTATATATATTTAGTATTTATTTATTTTGGGGAGAATGCAAGCTGGGGAGGGGCAGCGACAGAGGGGCAGAGGGTCCGAAACGGGCTCTGCGCTGACAGGCTGACAGCAGCGAGCCAGACGTGGGGCTCGAACTCGCGAACTGTGAAATCATGACCTGAGCTGAAGGCAGACACTCAACCCACTGAGCCACCCAGGTGCTCCGCTAAGAATGGTTTTTATACTTTTAAATGGCTGAAAAAAAGCCAAAGGAAGAATAATATTTCATGAAAGTTTTATTGAAACACAACCACACTCATTCACTGACACAGTGTCTATGGCTGCTTTCGTGTTTTAGCAGCAGACTTGAGTCATTGGAATGAGGCAGAAAGGCCCGCAAAGCCTCAAATATTTGCTATCTGGCGCTTTTTGGAATTCTTTTGCCAACTGCTGGTATAATAAATAAAGGAATGCTCATATGATATAATATTTGTAGCCACTGAAATGATATTTGCAATTAATTTTTAGTAACATGAGAAAATACTCGTAACATCTTGTTAAGTGAAAAAATCTGGAATAGAGCTATTTATACTAGAGTTTCACAAGGAATATTCTGTTGGCTAATAATAGAATTCATATATTGAAAAATCTGGGTTTAAAAACTTCTGCGGGGCCTCTCCTGGATTTTACTATGTTACTTTGCAGAGTGAGTCTCTAAGAGGGAGAAATGGCATGCTATGTTCCCCAATGTTTTGATCACGAATTCCAATGTTTCATGGAACATAATTTTGGAAACGCTGATTTATATATAATGGTTTCCATTGTTCTGAAAGATATTTTATGGTCACATGGGCATGCACACACAAGATAAAAATGAGTCAAAATGGTGCCTATGTTTGTCTCTCAGCGATAGGATTATAGATCATTTTGGGGGGTTGTATTTTTATACATTTTCTAGAACAAGCATGAATTAATCTTTTGATCAAAAAAATGTTAATAAGAACAGAATATGGACTGATGTCTGTTAAGGGAAGAAGATTCTGGAATCAAAGTAGAACCTGTGAGTAAATTAGAAACATGTAGACTATTGGATCCATGCAGCAGAATTTCAAGTTATGTGCATTTACCCAGTCTGGTTTTTTACCTGCTCCTTTTCCTGTCTGTGTATTTATGTCTATGTATTTAGGTAGATATAATTTAAAGTAACTGTCTAGATCACTTAGGACAGGTTTCATATTTTATTTATTTATTTAATGTTTTATTTATTTTGAGAGAGTGAGCGAGCGAGCTGGGGAGGGGCGGAGAGAGAGAGGGAGACAGAGGATCAGAAGCAGACCCCGTGCCAACAGCAGAGACCAACGCAGGGCTCGAACCCAAGAGTTGTGAGATCATGACCTAAGCCGAAGTCGGACACTTAACCAACTGAGCCACCCAGGTGCCCCAGGGTTCATATTTTAATAGAAAAGTTAATGTGTTTTTTTTTTGCCTCCAAGTAAGTGAGAATCATCATTTTCTCCCAATCAAACTGGGAGGAAATTTCTTTGTTTCTTTTTCTTTTCCTTCCTTCCTCCTTTCCTTCGTTCCCTCCCTCCCTTCCCCCCCACCCCTCTCCCTCCTTCCCTTCCTCTTTCTCTTTCTTTCTTTCTTTCTTTCTTTCTTTCTTTCTTTCTTTCTTCCTTGTAAACTCTATCCCCAATGTGGGGCTGGAACTCATGACTCCAAGATCAAGAGTTGCACACTCTACCCACTAAGCCAGCCAGATGCACCCCCCACCACCTTTTTTTCAAATAAAAGATTAGCTTCATTTTTTAAAATAAACCTTTTATTTTGGAATCCTTTTATATTTACAGAAAAGATGCCAAGATAGTACAGAGAGTTCCTGAACAACCTTCATCAGCTTCCCTTGATGTTGATATCCTCTGTAACTGGTGCATTTGTCCACACTGCAGAATTAACACTGGTATGTTTCCGTCAGCGTTTTGCTGATCTTCTTTTTCTGTTCCAGGATCCAGTCCAGGAAACCACACTGCATTTAGCGAACTGGTTTCTTTCTTTCTTTCTCCCCCCCAGCTGCTTTGAGCTGGTTTCTTTTAATTCACTAAAAACTTTCAAGAATGAGCTCCATTTCAATTTTGTGATTTATCAAGCCCTAAATATAGGTGAAGTATGTGGCACTTCCTTTAAGTGGGCAGCTGTCATCCAGGAGATAGACTGTAAAAATTCTTTGTAAATTTGAAAGCTCGATATGCAGAGCAGAGGCCACATCTTACTTGGCATTTTCAGATTTTGTGCGGCCTCTGCTCTGCATATCGAGCTTTCAAATTTACAAAGAATTTTTACAAATACCTCCTTCTGTCATCCCAATCAGTCCATAGGCTCTTGTGCTCAGAAGGTCCCTCTGTTGGTTTAATGCTCTAGTGTGACTTTTTTGTTTGTTTGTTTGTTTGTTTGTTTGTTTTTTTAATTCTTCACCATTTATGAACAAGGGACCCTGCATTTTCCTTTCCCACCGGTCCCTGCAGACAGGATCGGTTTAGTTCAGTAAATTTTGTGCTTTCTGACTTAGAGCTTACTCTTCTTTCTCCCACCCTACAATTTCCATCAATCTTGGGATCTATGGCTTGAACCCTGTAGTTCTTTCCCTGAATTTCCTCAAACTTTCCCTTTCTGGCTCTGTATCAATGCCTTAGCATTTTTGTATGTACTTTTTTTTTTTTTTTTTTTTTTTTTTTGCCTCAGCCACTTTGATTTCTGTTTTAAAAAATAAATCAGTCTGAAACCTTGCTTACCTGTGGGCCAAACTGCTCTGGTAATTTATGTTCATCATAATTTCCTACTGGTGGCTACTGCCTCGGCAGCTATGCACATTATGGTTATTACACAGGTTTAAAATAAAATAAAAAGGGCTCTATTTTGTTTCCGAGGTTGGTTAATTCACTCCTGCTGTTGTCAGGCCTGAACTGTGAATTATAACTCTTTTCCCGTAGGGGAGCTATTAGTTTCTCTGCAGATATGGACGCATTTGGCCAAGCAGTTTGATTTTAAAATCAGGGAGCTCTGATAGTCAAAGTAATGCTCAGTGGCCTGGATGGCAGATCCCCCGTTATTCGTGTTGGTCCAGAAAGTGCTCAATAAAATCATTCTGTGGTTCTTGAGAGAGATGGGCACCTCCCCCTGGCTTTGGATCACCGACAGAAATAGTGGTTTTGTCTGGGAGCAAAGGTCTGGGTTGGTCTATTCTGCTTTAATTTTAGCTCTGTCAGGGTCTGGTTATGCGGACACTGGCCGTCCAAGAGAGTCGTGTCATGGTCATGCTCACTTTTAACTTAAAGGATCAACCAACAAGAATTTAGGAGAGCAAGGGTGAGAGAGACAAGGAGAAAGAGTACAAATTTAAAAATATTTCCGGATGGAAAAATGTGTAAGAAAAAACCCAAAAGACAAGATAGAGTCAAATATGCACAGCACATATGGTAGGCAAAACCTGCATACCTCTAATTTTCCAAGAACTACCACAAACCGATCGGAAAAGCGACACACCGGAAACTTTCTAGAAACTAAATGCCATGACTAATAAATGAATGAAAGGGGGCTAACCTCATCAACATTCAAAGGAATGTGGGTTTGAAGACCAATTTTCACTTGCCCAGTTGCAAACAGTCAAAGGTCGAGGACATTCAGTACTGGCGACAATCTGGGAAAACAGACGTTTGGGTATTTCTGTGGGGAAGCCAATGGAGAACCTTTAGGGAAAGCTGTCTTCTTATATTTGTAAGAATGAAAACATGAATACGCCTTTGGTCCAGCACTCCCAGCTATGGGGATCCATCCTACTGGATTAAACACACCACGGCAGAAGGTATAACCACAGGCAGATCCAGGCAGCTTTTTCTTGTTGTGGTAAAACTGGAAACAAGGTAGCTGTTCCTCAGCAGAAATATGGCTGAATGAATTGTGCAAATTCTTACTCTGAGTGATTGCCAGGAAAATGAATCACAGCTTTATATATTGACTTAGATGGCAGTGATACGTTACTAAGGAAGGGGTTGGGGGGGAACAATCTTCCGGAAAAAAATAGAGTAGGCTGTAAGTTTGGTAGAAAGAAAAATAGACCTTCTCTCTTACCTGCATGTGTTTGTATACCAGCATCATGAGAGATGTAGCAGAATATTCCCTGAGTTATTATTACTGGATATCTTGGAGGCTTGACTGGATTGGGGGAATAGAGGATGTGTGGTAAGGACTTAGCCCTCTATCTATTACAGTCAACATTTTAAATGAATAGACTATGTCATTGTTGTGTTTCAATTACAAATGTACAAACGCTTATTATAAAGCAATGCAAAATAGCATTACGTTTTTCTTTTTAAGTTTTTAAAAATGTATTTATTTTGTGAGAGACAGAGACAGCGTGAGTGGGGGAGGGGCAGAGAGACAGGGAGACACAGAATCCGAAGCAGGCTCCTCCAGGCTTCGAGGTGTCAGCACAGGGCCCGATGCGGGTCCCGAACCCATGAACCGTGAGATCATGACCTGAGCCGAAGTCAGATGCTTAACTGACTGAGCCACCCAGGCGCCCCTATTTTTTTTTTTTGAAGAAAAAAAGGTTGTCAATATTTGAATGTCTACTTGTGTCACCTTTGTGTGTGTGTGTGTACTTAGGCATCTCTCTCTCTATGTATTGGCATCATAAACACATGTAGTTCAGAATCTTGCTTTAGTCACTTAACTGTACATTTCCCATGGCATTTTTTCAAGTTTATTTACTTATTTTGAGAGAGAGAGTGAGAGAGAGCAAGCATGGGAGGGGCAGAGAGAGAGAGAGAGAGAGAGAGAGACAGAGACTCCCAAGCAGGCTCCCCACTGTCAGCACAGAGCCTAATGCGGGGCTAGAACTCATGAACCGTGAGATCGTGACTTGTGCTGAAATCAAGAGTCAGACGTTCAACCCACTGAGCCACCCAGGTGCCCCTCCCATGGTATTTTAAGATCCTCTGTATTATATATATATTTTTAGTATTATAGTTTTTAATGTCTGAATGTTATTTAAGTGAAGTATGATTTTCTCAACTATTCCCCTAATGTTAGGCATATGATAGTTTTAGTTTTCTGCTATTATGGTTCTTGCCGCATGAACACCTTTATGCTTATGATTTTAATTCTGTTGATTAATTAAAAAATATGTTCTCTAATATATGATTATGATTTAGATTACATAGGAATATTTATTGCTCTTGTTACACATTGCCTTGGCTATAAAATTTTGCATCAGGTATTTGAATTGAGATTCACTGCAATCCCTTTCTGTCTGTGGGCAAACCTTCTAAAGGCAGATCTGAAAATAATTTGCAAAATGTTGCTTTTCTCTGCATTTTACTGATAACCCATCATAAGGGCACACATTACCACTTGTTTATTACAGGTACAAATTTAAAATATATCAAAATGCCTATAATAGCTGAAAGGATCTTTCAAGAACAATTTAACAGCATTGTTGAAAATAATGACAGTAATTTTCATTTATCTGATACTCAACTGGCTCACTCCACTTTCTTCTTTAGAATGATGCATTTATACAGAATTTCTTAGGCTGCTTCACTACCAGTTCTGTACACATCGTTTATGGAACTGTTTGCACCTGCCCGAATTACAACAGTTTCTTGGCAGAAATCAGAGAGAAGAACAAGGGCTCCGTATCGCCCATGTTTCCACAAATCCCATTTCCTGTTTTTCTGACCTATCCTTTATTGTAGGTTCTCGTTGGTATTTTGGAAGGGGTTTCATAAGCAGCAGCAGGCTCTTCTCTATTGATATCCATGGGATTGAGGACTTGGGCCTCTCTGATCTTTTTGTCTCTTACAAACGATTCGACTATACCCGTGAGTCATGGATGTGCATTGGTTGACTGTTCTAGTAGCTTTGGGGCTTACCAAGTAGGTTTGGACCTTGTCCTTTTTCTCTTCAAGACGGAATTCCTACCGTGGACATCTAATAATATTAGAGATATTTTTGCCTCCTCTCTGTAAGCAATATCAGCCAGCCCAGGCCAGCCACTGTCTTTTTGAGCTTCGTTGGTCATGAACTAGGAGCTCTAACTGATCATTTTCATTTAATTAGGTCTTTTGTTTGGGATTAAATGGCTCACAGGGCTTCATGTTTTATCACTTCTCAAGCAACATCAAAATGTCGTCCATAAATTACCTGCCACACTACCTTCTCCTTTCTGATGGAGAACATAAGACACTTGTGGTGGTAAAGATGTCTGTTTTAAACTCCAGCGACAGATGGTGCCATTTGAACTCAACAGAAGTAGAGAAGAAATGGAACGCAAACCACTCGCACAGTTCGAAACTACTTAACTGATGGTCTGCAAACTCAGATGGGACACATTGCTTCATACGTGATATACCTCAAATGGAAATGCTCGAAGGTATTTACCATTCACTTTCTGCTACTTTCTTTTTCTGCACACAAAGTAAGTTTCTGTTATTTAATCATCAGCTACCTCTGCCCTCCTCCTTCTCCTCATCAAACACCCTCACTAGAAATTGGCCATGGGATTGGTATTATGTTAAGCAAGTTAAATGGATGTGGCTCCTACCTCTGTGACTTACATTCTACAAATAACACTTCACAGGGTTATCACAGTGGAAGACAAATAAAAACACCTGGAATAATGTCATAAAAAAATGTTACACCAGCTGTTCCTCCTACTGCTGTGTTTTGTGTGTGTGTGTGTGTGTGTGTGTGTGTGTGTGTGTGCAATTACATACAGTAAAATGTTCTAATCTATAGTGGACAGTTCAGTGAGTTTTGACAATATGTACGCCTATGTGACCAACACCCCAATCAAGATAGAGAATCTTCCATCACTTCAGAAAGTTCCTTTGTAGCCCTTCCCTATTCATTCTCCTTTCCACCAGGCAACCTCTGTTCTGATTTTTATCTCGATAGATTAGTGTTGCCTGTTTTAGAGCTTCCTATACATGGAATCACAGGGTATATACTCTTTGGCCTCTGGTTTCCTTTACTCAGTTTAATGATTTTGAGATTCATCCATGTTGATACATGCATTCGCAGCTCATTCTTCTTAATTGTTGAGTTGTGTTTCCTAGTATAGCTCTACCATGATGTTTTCCCCCATTCTCCTGTTGATGGATACTTGGTCCATTTGAAGTGTTGGGCTATCATGAATAAAGCGGCAATGAACATTCTTGATAGGGTGTTTTTGACGACATACGCTTTTAGTTTTCTTTGTTTGGTCCCTGGGAATGGAACTGCTGGGTCATGTGGTAGTTTTATGTTTAGCTTTATTAAGAAACTTCCATACAGATATATTGTTTCACATTCGCTCTAGCAATGCATGAAGAGTTCCTTTTGCTCTTAATCCTTGCCAACATGAGTTTGGTATTGTTAGTTTTTAATTTTTAGATTTTTAATTTACATTTAAAATTTTAGCCATTCTAATGAATATGTAGCAGTCTCTCATTGTGGTTCTCATTTGTATTTAGGTGGTAACTAACAGTGCTGAGCATCTTTTCTTGTTTTCATTGTCCATTCATGTATCTTCTTTTTTGATATGTCCAAATCTTTTGCTTCCTTTTCATTCAATTGTTTGTCTTTTTTGTAATTAATTTGTAGGACCTCTTTGCAAATTCTGGATACAAGTTGGATAGACACATACATAGGTACATAGATAAATTCTTCTCCAAGTCTGTGGCTTGAATTTTCATTTTCTTAATGGTATCCTTTGATCAGTAAAACTTCTAAATTTGTATGAAGTCCCATTTATCATTTTTTTAATTTTAAGGATGGAGACTTTTGCACTCTAAGAAATCTCTGCCTATTTTTCTAGTAGCTTTATTGTTAAGCTTTTACATTCAGGCCTGCAATCCATCTTGAGGTATGGTGTGAGGTAAGGGTCAAAGTTCGTCTTTTAAAATATAGATATCCACTTGTTCCAGTGCCAGCTGTTGAGATACTTTCCTTCCCCAATGTGGATCTTCTGGAATCTTTGTCAAAAATCATTTGGCCGTAAGTGTGTCCATTTTTCTTCTCTTTATGGTATTTTTTTGATATATTTGTGGATCATATGCCAAAACCCACTGTATTGATTGTTGTAACTTTAGAGTAACTCTTGAAGGCAGGAATGTAAGTCCTCTAGTTTTTTTCTTTTTAAAGGAATTTTGGTCCTTTGTATTTCTATATAAAGTTTAGAATCAACATTCAATTTCTACAAAATAACCCCAACAACTAGCTGGGCCTTTTTCCTGTCTTCATATTAACCCTTGACCCATGACACTATGAAGCTTTCATTACATTAAACAGTCTCAGTTTCTGAAAAGCAAATACTTCAGAAACTAAAGTCTTATTCTATGAGCGTGTCTTCCAAGCACAAATTATTACTGCAAAATCAAGTTTTGCCTTTCTGCCTTGTACAAGAATTCAGGAAGACTTCAAAGGCAGATGTGGGCTGATTGCTGTCATTTGAACATTAGGAAATGCCAACCCAGAGGAAGCCAGACATGCTTATCAACATAGTGTGAAGCTGAATGCTGTCACTCTGTGAAATCGCTTGGAGGCCAAAGTAGATTGTAAGAAAACAAAAAAACGTATCTGAAAGTAAGACAGTTTCTGGTGTAAAGAGGACACTCTGATGATCTAGAAGGTGGCATATTAAAACTTCAGATGATTATTTGATGGAAAATGCAAAATTAAAAAAAATTTCCCAGGCTTTGCAGATCCTTAATAACCTGTCCTAAGATGTCAGTGTGAGAACCTCAGGTACAATGTTTTTGGCCATCTTGTTTTCCTGCTTGCTACCCAGTTGGCGTATCAATTAATATTGCTAGAGTTTGAATATATGTGTTTTATCATCTTCTGAATGACTGCTTACTCACAGTAATGGAAGGGGCTACGGAATATTCAGGGGGACACACAGGCCACTGAATAACTTGGGTCCAATAAAACACAGAGGGAATAATTTTAGGACAAGGATCCATTTATTCATGTACTCATGTACTTGCTATGTATTCTGAACCATGCCAGGTGTTGGGTATGGGGCAATGAAAAAAAAAAACAGTGTTTCTCTTTCACAAAGCTTACAATGTATTTGGGAGAGGCATATAATCAGCATGCAAATAAACATAAAAACACAATTATGAACATGCAAGGGAGGACATGATCAGAACAGGATGAGAGAGAAAATCACTTAGGCTAGGATTAGAGAGGGCCTCTGTGAGGAGCGACCATATTACCCAGGGCAAAGGAGGATCTCATGAATGAAAGGCAACCCTCTGCCCCCAGAGAACCCCCTGATCATAGGAAGTGGGGTTAAGGTGGGAAGCTTTGGGGAGCTAATTTCCAAAATAGACTTTTGATTGTTAGAGGTGGTCTTGTGGAAGACAGTGGGAGAGAAGGAAGAGGTGCATAGATCGATAAAGTTAAGAAAATGGAGCTAAAAGGCAAGGAGATGATTGGTATGTAAGTTTTAGGGAACAGGCAGAAGATGGAGGCAACTTACTTGGCAAAGTTCTTGGACAAAGTATCAGATAGTGCTCAGTGCATAGGAGGTTCATTCAAATGGATGGAAAAATTTTCAAACCAATGAAAAAGTGTAATGTTAGAGGATCTTATTTTTCCTTAGCTTCACCTCTCTGAAAATTTCATTGTTAGCAATGCTTTTCAAAAAGATCCACTCAAGTTCTACTCAGATCTATTGATGTGATGGGTCCTGGGGGAACTATTTATGGATGAGATATTCTTTTACAAGATCATTTTTGAATCAGTATGGAAATAAATTCCTTTGGGTAGAGACCAATAAATGTCCCATGGGGTGCCAACTTTTTCTGAATATATTAGAATGGTGGTCACATTTTCCAGTGGTGGTCATATGTTCTGTGCACATTATTTGCAGTTGGGGCCACTCTTTTGTGAGTCAGAGGCTTCATCTTTGAAAATGAGAATAATTATACATAGCAATGAAAATATGGTGACCTCTTGAAAATATCACCTTGAGTAGTTATAATACTTCTCATGCCATAAACATCATTCATTATTAATTCAGCCATGAAACTAAATGTAATTGAAATAGTGAAATAGCCCATGGGTCTTGTAAGATCGGTTTTAAACGCTGGTGATCATAGGGAGAAATGTAATGACCCAATAAACTCCATGTGCAGGATTTTCTTGAGGTGCATATATTATTTGCATCATTTTGTCTTTCAGGTTCTCCTACTCATCTGTCTAGCTGCTATTGCATAAAGAGAGTATATCATAGCATCTGGAGTTCTGACAGACAGCATCGGAGAGCATCTGATAGACACTAGGAGAATAAGTTTTTATTTAAGAGTATTTTGTTGCCCCCATGGGTCTGATATATTTTCCCTTCAGATGTAGTTAATATTCTTACCAACTGTAACCCTGTGCTGTGGAATATGAATTGCTAGATTGTGAACTGCACCCAGGATGATCGAAAAGACATGAATATGAATTGAAATAGTTAATCAGTCACGATGTAGATGAAGTTCTTTAGCAGTGAAAAACCACAACATGGAGAGATCAAATGTCAACAAGCTATGTGGTCGACTCGGAACTCTTCAGGATACTATCGAACTTTCTGATTCTAGGCATGCCCACAGCTGAAGCTAATATTCCTTGGTGGAATGAGACATGTTGGTGGAATGAGACCCCTTGGTTCCCTTGTGAACTACAGGTCAGCTTCAGGCAAACTTTGCAAAGCCTTGTCTTCAACCCAATTACCCTTACTTGAAAAAAAGACAGAAAAAAAAAAAGGTGACCTAAAAACTGGGCGTGGTTTCAACGAATGTCTAAAATGCTACCTATTTCTCAAATTCTGAGCTCCTGTCAAATATATGAAATTAGTAGCTCCTGTTTCTCAAAATTTTACAATTGTCACATTTGTTTCCTCTCCCATCGGAGTGAAGTGTCAGATTCTGTTTTTCCAAAGGGGTAGAGGAAGCTGGTAATGGCGATAGCATATCCCACCCTTTGGCTAACTAACTGTAAAGGCCTTCCAATGGAGTCATTATGGCGGGCACAGTTTTCTCGCTGACCCGGAAGTGAGGGTTTGAACGGAACCATTAACACTGGATGTTTTCTCGTTCTTAAAAAGACAACTCTTCCTAAGACTTTTGGATGACCATATCATTTATCACTTAACTATTTTTAGATTTTTGTTCTCCAAGTTCTTGCTCCACCCCTACTTACTGTTCATGAAACCACTTGATAAAAACGCAAACATCAATCTTTTTTTTTTTTTTAATGTAATTTTAGAAGCTGCGGGTAACTTGGTGTAATCGAACCGTAGGGGGCATGGAGGAACGAGGTGATAAAAGAAAAGGTGATAAAAGAAAGATTTTATGCAAGCCTCTGCAACGGTGATGTCATTTGTAGTGGAATGTAGGAGATATTGATAGGGTAAAATGCTTTTAGATAATGTCACAGATTCTTCCAGACGACACAAAGTCTAGAAAACATTCCCTTTCTCAGCTGAAGTCACGAATATCGGGACTTCTCCCATCGGAACAGCACAGAGAAGGAATCCACGAGTCCTCTGAGTTGGTGGCAAGCAAGAGATCGTTCCTTCTACTCTTTAGGTACTACCCAGCATTCACCTTGGAAGAGCGGTTCCACGCCTGGGGAACTGTAAACTAGTGCGAGGGAGCCTTGAACTGAAAGCACGAAGGAGAGCAGAATGTGGAAGTCACCTCTTACTTCTCGAGAGCACAGCAGATAGTTGTTTTGGGTCTGCTCAGTAGATGGTTGGGCACCCTCACAGGGCATACGGCGCCGATGCCATCCCTAGAGTCTGGGCGTGACCATGTGGCCCAGGTCTGGCCGGTGAGAGCCTTGTGCAGGACTCTGGGAGACCTTTCAGGAAAGAAGCTTTCTTCTCCACTGGTCTTGTTAAAGTAGCAGAGGGAAGATCCGGAGAAGACCACCCACCAGAAAGCAAAGCCCAGCGATGATGACCTTACAATAGCTGGGGACCTGGGACACGCAGCGTAGCCTCTAAACACCTCTGTATGCCCGAGGAGCACACACGAAACACAAATGGAAAAAGAGAAAAGGAAAGAGAAGGAAAGAGTAGAAGACCGTTTACTAGTGGCTGTGAGACCTGGGCGAGTTTGTCTGGAGAATAATGATACCCACCCTGCAGGCTGTTCTGAGGGTTAGAGGAAACGGGGAACCTGCCGGCCGACCGTAAGTAGATGGGTAGCCACCTGAAGATCTATCTGAAGGGATCTAAGTTATTTCAGGTTTAAACTCAGCCCCTGGAACAACCCATTCTGCTAAACTTGGTCATCCTCTTCTGCAAAATGAGAGGCCCACACTCGGTCACCCCCAAGGCGTCATTCAGTTCTGACATTGGCCGCACGCTCCTGCCCTGGGTGAACTCCAGTGTACGCACGAATGATTCAGATGCAATGACCGCAGATGCCCGCCAGAGATCGCTGTAGGATATGGTTGACTCCTCGCTTCCACTGGCTTGTTAGGAATGCAAGCAGCCAGCACAGGAGACGGTGGAAAACCACCCACAGCCACCAGTGCTGGCCCCGGGGCAGGTCACGTGCCACACCATCCCTTTCCTTGTAACGCGGAGCTAACAATACCTTTCGCTTCCTTGTTGCCCAGTCATCCACCATGTAACACATATAATCTTTAATTCATTATAGGATCCTCCTTCCAAGTATATAGTTCAGGTAGACATTTCTTGTCTCTGAAGAAGAGGATTGGATTTAATTATTGGAAACTAAAAACCGTGCATGTCGGATGAAAAGGTGAGCTAAAACACAAGCATTTCAGCAGGAGTTTGGCCTGTTTCTCTCTCCTCTGTTCTGCTATGTGCTGTCAGCTCAAAGCTACTACTGCCTAAGAAGATGCCCCACCTTTTGCTGAGAGACTATTCTAGAAGCACCAGTGGTTCCCCCACAACTTGGAATTTCACTGACCATGTGAGCTGTAGCCTTAGGCATGGGGGTCTAGGGGAGATGGTGGACATACCAGTCTGAGTATGTGTATATCTATGTTGTTCCTTTCCCCACTGAATATCAATTCTATTATTTTTTTAAATCTTTATTTATTTTTGAGAGAGAGAGAGAGAGAGAGACAGACAGTGCGAGCAGGGAAGGAACAGAGAGAGGGAGACACAGAATCTGAAGCAGGCTCCAGGCTCCAAGCTATCAGCACAGAGCCCGACATGGGGCTCGAACCCATGAACCGTGAGATCATGACCTGAGCTGAAGTCGGACGCTTAACTGACTGAGCCACTCAGGCACTCCCACATCAATTCTATTCTTATTTAAATAGTTTCTTTTGCTTGATGGGTGTGAAAGAGACTGTAATGCTCACTAAATCACCACGTTCACCCCTCAACTTCTCATACTCCCTTGAAGCTAGGCTTGATCGTGTCCTTAGTCCTGGCCAATGAGCTCTGATTGGAAGTGACATGTGTCACTCCTGGACAAAGCAATCAAGAATCTGTGTGTCATATCCATCTACTTAATCACATGCTACTTTGACCTTTTAAACCATGTGTTCCAGCTGTAGAGCCACAAAATGGAGGAAGGTGGACTGAACATGATTATGCAATAAACATTTCTGCATGAAGTCACTGAGATTCCAGGGTCTATTTGTTACTGCAGCAGGGCTTATCCTAACCTGACTAACAGCATGGGAATGTGAACACATAAAGGAGAAGGAGATGGGCTTTATTCAGAAGCTAACTGCGGTCTCTGGCATTTCAATTCTTAATTATTATTACTTTTGGTGATTGATAAATTTGTAAGCAGTGATGAGAGGAACACTCCTATGTCAGGGAAAGTGCCAATATCTGGAAAGCCTATTTTTGCGTCCTGGGAGAACCTGGAAATCATCATATGGACATTCTAATGCACCAAAGATAAGATACATTGGAATAAAATATGTGCATGAATCTTGAACCAATGGTCCTATGGAGAAATACCCCTGAAGGTTCGTAAAGGATGTAGCTCTTACACGAAGGAAGCCTGACCACTCATAAAATTAGTGGAGGTGCCATGACTTTCTGCCATGTTCTGGAGAGCAAGATTTCAGTGTCTTTTCAAAAACACAGAGATTCTTATTCTCTCTGCCTGAGCCAAAATTGCACACTATCCTAATTTTAAGATGAAAAGAACTTCGAATAATATTTTCTCAAACAGATTTAGTTTTGATGTCTTTTGATTCCAAGTTCTAAATCAAAGGAAAAGAATTTTTAGTTTGGTGGTTATGACCCTAATGGAATCCTCCCCCCACAAGGGACTGATAAGGAAATATTTAATTAAAAATTCTTTTCTTACCATAACATTTCCAGTGTATATCATTAAAGCTTACTGGTGATTAAGGATTTTTATGGTTAGTCACAGGTAAGAGAATTTACTTTCTGCACAGTACAGCTTGGTTCAGCTTTATTTACTGATGGGTTCGGTTTTAACCTTGCTGCCTCTTTTCCTATTCCTATTTCTGCCATTTTATGAACTCGGGTGCTAGAATACTCTTCAGCAGCCCACGTCTTCTCACAGGACCTCGGGCTTGCCTTTCTGCCTTAGGGTTCAGTTTGAAAGTGAGGTATCTCTTCAAGGTCTCTCCTTTTCTCCAATAAGGAGAAGATTCCTCAAGGATGCACAGCTACTCTTCATGTGAGGCTATTACAGACTTCCTTCGAATCCAGACATTCAGCTCCAGGCTTCCCAAGTGACAATGCTTGGTAACTTGAGAGGGGTGCCATTCTACCAAGTCCCCTGGCGACCTTCCTTTCAGGTGTCATAGATGTATTATTGCTGCCTTGGGGCACCTGCAGGCATTGTTTCTAGACGATAGTCCTCTTCCACACATTATGTAGTATGGAACAACTGCAAGAGTCTCTCCTCTCGTTTGCTTAAATTTTAATACTTTAAGTTAGGATCTTATGATTAACTACTAAAATAAATTTCAAAAGCCAATGAAATTGGCTCAGCTCAACCATCCATTTCCCAGAGAAGACTTCTCTGCTCTGAACATTGTCGTAATTTTACAATGGGTGCTTATTTAATTAGTCTCTCTCTCTCCCCACCCTCTGGGCTATAACTTCCAAGTTTATGTTAGTTTTTGCCCATAAATGTATCCTTGGCTCAGTGGCTGATGATAGATAGATGTGTTGAATGGATAAATTAATAAATGAAGAAGGTCAAGGTCAGAACATGAGGAAAGTATTGAGAGGAAGTTTAGGCATGTAAGAATAATAGATGTGTGAACTGGAGTTACATGAAGTGAGGGACTTGGTGTTTCTCCTTCCTTTGACGTTCTCTATTCCTCTCCTTTTATCCATATCCTCCCCTTCCCTTTCCTTCCTTCCTTTCTTTCCCCTCTCCCCTTCTCCTACATCTCATTCTTTTGCTTGTCTATCCCACTTTACCCTGACTGTGCCATTTTCTCATTGATAGGAATTGTAACAGAGGAATCACAGGTTGGAACAGGAATCACAGGTTGGAACAGGAAGATGAGAAGTGAAGTGAGCTGTACAAAGAAGTAAGGTCTTATAACGCAGTCCTGAGTAGCGTACAGGAAGTTGAGGCAAAAGTTTTCTAGACTAGGAAGCATGGTGCTGCCCTGTTACAAGGGTGAGTAATTGGGGACAACTGTCCTGCTATGTTCATTCAACCATATATCCATTTAACCAACATTCAGAAGAAGACTTTAGCTATCTGAGAATGGGCTGAGTGTTGGAGACACTCAGTTAAGGAGACAGGACTCCTGATATCAAAGAGCCTACTGTTGAGCATCATGGTACTCAAAGTGTTGTCCAGGTTAGGGAACTAAATGTGAGACATAAAACCATAAAACTCATACAAGAAGGCATTGGCAGTAATATCTTGGACATAAACCTTCACAATATTTTTCTTGATATCTCATTGGGCAAGGGAAACAAAAGCAAAAATAAACTATTGGTATTATACCAAAGTAATAAGCTCTTGCACAGCAAAGGAAACCATCAACTAAACAAAAAGGCAACCTACTGAATGGAGGAAGATATTTGCAAATGATATATCCAGTAGAGGATTAATATCCAAAATTTATTAAAAAACTTACACTACTCAAAAGCAAAAAAAAAAAAAAATCCATGAAAACTAAATAATCTGATTAAAAATGGGCAGAGGACCTGAATAGACATTTTCCCAAAGACATAAGGATGGCCAACAGACGCGTGAAAAGATGCTCAACATCACTGATCATCAGGGAAATGCAAATTAAAACCACAGTGAGATATCACCTTATACCTGTCAGAATGGCTAAAATAAAAACACAAGAGACATGCCTGGGTGGCTCAGTCAGTTAAGCATCCGACTCTTGATCTCAACTCAGCTCACGATCTTATGGTTCATGAGTTCAAGTTCTGTGTTGGGCTCTGTGCTGATGGCTCAAAACCTGCTTGGGATTCTGTCTTGCCCTCTCTCTCTGCCCCTCCTCTGCTTGTGCTTGCTCTTTCCCTCTCTCTCTCAAAATAAATAAATAAACATTTAAAAAGGATAAAAAGAAAAACACAAGAAACAATAAGTGTTGGCGAGGATGTGGAGAAAAGGGAATCCTTGTGCACTGTGGGTTTAAATGTATATTGGTGCAGCCACTGTGGAGGACAGTATGGAGGTTCCTCAAAATATTATAACTAGAATTACCATATGATCCCATAATTCTACCACTGGGTACTTATCCAAAGAAAACAAAAACACTAATTTGAAAAGATATATGCACTTTTATGTTCATTGCAGCATTACTTACAGTAATCAAGATATGAAAGCAACCTAACTGTCCATTGATAGATGGACGGATAAAGAAGATGTGGTGTATATATACACAATGGAATATTACTCAGCCATAAAAAAGGGAAATCTTGGTGTTTGCAACAATCTGGATGGACACAAAGGGCGTTATGTGAAGGGAGATAAGTCTGACAGGGAAAGGCAAGTACCATGTGATTTCACTTGTATACGGAATCTAAAAAACAAAACAAATGAACAAACAGAAACCAGAAACGGAATAAAAAATACAGAGAACAGACTTCATGGTTGCAGAGGGGATGGGATTGGGAGGGCAGGAAAATAGGTAAAGGGCATTAAGGGGTACAAAATTCCAGTTATAAAGTAAGCAAGTCACGAGGATGAAAAGGACAGCATAGGGAATACAGCAATAACATTGTAATAACATTGCATGGTGACAGATGGTAACCATGCTTATCAGGGTGAGCGTAGTATAATGTATAGAGTTGTCAAATCACTATGTTGTACACTTGAAATGAATACAACATTGCGTGTCAACTCAACGTCGATAAAAAACAAAACGATAGAGTATCGTTCATGAACTGGCGGCATCAAGGTTACCCAGGAATTTGTCGGAAATGTAGAATCCTAGCCCCCACCAAGATGTACTGGTGAGGATTTTCATTTCAACTAGATGCCAAGGTCATCTGTAGGCCTATTAAAATTTCAGAAGCACCCGGTGAGAAAGCACAGACAAGTAAAAAGCCGCAGACAACAGGTGAGGAGGTGTCAGACTGGATGTAAACACAGTGGTGTGGGATTGCATGGAAGACCATCAGGCTTTCGTCTGCTGACGGGAGGGGATGTGAACAGGGAGGTCAGGAAATGGCAAATGAATGGGAATTTGAAAAGGGAAGGCAAAAGCAAAGGCCCGTGGGTGCGCAGAAGCAGGCCCCATTCAGTGAAGTGCATGTTTTTCAACCTGGATAAAACTAGAACCGGCTGAGAAATGACAAGAGATGAGGTCCAACGCATGGGTGGAAGCAGGTCACGAAAGGTTAACTGTGCCCTTCTAACAAGGATGGACATTGAAGAGTCATCGATTATTCTAGTTTGTGCTGCTGGGAAGTCATTCTGAGAGGGACAGGAACAGGACTAAAGCTAGACTAGTAACACTTGTGGAGGATGTGTTATATACCAGGTTCTATACCAAACGGTTCAAATGCCTTGTTTCACTTAAGCCTTCCAACAGGCCTACGAGGCAGGTGTTATGACAACTCCCGGGGCTACAGGGGATGGACCCTCTGCACCTGAGTTGGAGAGGGTAGTGCAAGTGATGAGGTTCCCTTGGCGCTGCTCCAGAAAGGGACAAAATAAAGTTGCCTTGTGCTTGGAGTTTGAGTGTCCATGTTATGGTATCTCAAGGGTGACAGATTCTGGAGAAGACGGGATGAGAGCCAACATTTCTCGTGTCCTTTGTTTCCTGCTTTCTGTTAAAATTCCATTTTGTTTGAAGAAGGATCTCTTCCACCTCCTCCCATAGGTTATGCACCATCAGCCAGCTTAACACAGACACCCCAGGCAATTGGAGGTGCTCTGTGGGCTACCTTGAAAGCGAATTCCCTGAATAAACAGTTTAGTCAAAAAACACCAGGTGCTCAATCTCACAATCCATAAATTCAAACCTAACTTTTGCATCCTGTGGAGAACCGTCTTTTGCCAGGGCTGGCAGTAGCCAGAATTGGGAGGCAGGGTACCTCTGTCTTCGACCTCTCCCCTGCCCCTTCCTTTTTGAAAACTGTCAGAGTTGGTTGGATTTCTCTGCCTCATCAAAACACACCTGGCTTGTGTCCATTTCCTTCGGGTCCTATCCTTCCCCAAGAAAATGTGTCATGATGTATCAATTAACTAGATATTGATCCTTCGGAAGGTGTTAGTCCTTCAATAATAGTATATCCCCAAGATAAGAGATGCCTGGTGTTTAGAATGATGATAATGTGGAGTATGGTAATCAGGAGTAGAGAATGTTGTCTGCTTTGGGATGCCTTGTCTCCCTTTCCGATGACGTCCCCCCATCTGTTACATCAGTGAAGATGGACAAGAAAAGAGAAAAGTATCTCTTTGCTTAAATGTTCTCAATTGTTCTTTCCCTTGGCTTTGCTGTTTCTCTGGCCAACACCACCTGATCTTCTAGGCTGTCCATGTGACATGCTTCCCAGTGGCTGGGCTTTCTCCATAGGCATCAATGTTTTCTCTGAAAGGTTCTATACAGGGTTACTTCACGATACATTTCCTGATGTGTCCATCTGACCCCAACACTTTCTCTTCCATTTCCCCTTAAATTATTGCCATGGGTGGTGCATTCCACAGCAACGTGCTGTTGGCTCTCCTCAAATAACTTTGAGATGCACTTTGGTTGAACGAACAACAAAGAACAAAACAAAATAGCGTGTCATACGGCTAAAGGTTAAGACACAGATACTTTCGTACATTGCTGATAGTTGTATAAATTGGTACAGCCCTTTTGGAGAACACTTTGGCAATAAATATAACAATCTTAAAATTTTCAGATTGTTTTAGAATCTGAAGTTCAATGAAAATATTTTTTAATGTTTATTTTTTTTGAGAGGGAGAGAGACAGAGTGTAAATGGGGAGGAGCAGAGAGAGCAGGAGACACAGAATCTGAAGCAGGCTAGAACCCGATGTGGGGCTTGAGCTCGTGAGCTGTGAGATCATGACCCGAGCCGAAGTCAGGCACTCAACTGACTGAGCCACCCAGGTGCCCGTCTGAAGTTCTATTATTAAAATAAAAGAGGAGGCAAATCAATTTGAATCTATACAAAGAAATACCTACAAGGATGCTCACTGTAGTACCTGTTTTGTGAAAACTTGGAATCTACTAAAAATATCAAATGAAAGGAGACTGGTTAAATAAATGATAAAATACTGTGTAACTACTCAACATAACTTTGTAAAAACATACTTTATAGCGTGTAAAAGTGTTCAAAAAAAGTGGCTTACAGAAATGCATAATGACACGATCTCATTTTGTAAAAGAACTCTACAGGTAAGTATTCATTCAAGAAAAAGAAGGAAACGAGGGCATCTGGGTGGCTCAGTCGGTTGAGCATCTGACCTCGGCTCATGTCATGATCTCATGGTTTATGGGTTCGAGCCCCAGTCGGGCTCTGTGCTGGCAGTGCGGAGCCTGCTTGGGATTCTCTCTCCTTCTCGCTCTCTGATCCTCCTCCACTTGTGCTTGCTCTCTCTCTCAAAATAAATCAATAAACTTAAAAAAAATGAAGCAATTTGCTTCAAAATGTCAACTGACAGGTAGAGGAGTGAAGGGCTAAGGGCAAGGGAAAGAGGATGATACTTTCTCTTCGTTAGTTTCTAATTTTCTGTAGTTTCTACAATGCATGTGTACTCCATTCGTGTCAGAAAAGTAAACAGTAAGAATCACAGAAAAATGGCAAAAAGAATTAAATATAGAAAAGTGATATGAAAATAAAAATAAATGTAATGCCCGAAATGTATGCCGTAGCACCCTGCGAGAGATGGGCCTCGCATTTAAGAAGGCCCGTTCTCTCAAGAGAATGAGAAGACAAGCCACAGACTGGGAGAGAATATTTGCAAAAGACATCTCTGATAATGGACTGCTGTCCAAAATACACAAGGAACTCTTGTAATTCAACAATAAGAATGTTGGGACATTCAAAATCTGCAACACTGACGATATCAAATGCTGACAGAGAGGCAGTGCTACAGGAACTGTTAAGCGTTGCTGGTGAAGAAAAATGGTACAGCCGCTTTAGAAGACAGTTTGGCAGATTTTGTGTTTTTGTTTTTTTTGTATGTGTTTGTTTTTACAAAACTAAACATACTCTTACTATGTGATCCAGCAATCCTGCTGCTTGGCATTTACCCAAATGAGTTGAAGACTTAGGCCCACACAGAGACCTGCACATGAGAGTTTATAGTAGTTCTATTCGTAACTGCCAAAACTCGGAAGCAACCAAGATGGCCTCCAGTAGGCGAATGGATACATAAATTGTGGTCCTTCCACACGGTGGAATATTATTCAGCACTAAAAAGCAATGTGCTATCGAGCACGAAAAGACATGGTGGAAACTGGAATGCATATTGCTAAGAGAAAGACAACAATCTGAAAAACCTACACGCTATACGATTCCAACTATATGATACTCTGGAAAAGGCAGAACTATGGAGACAGTAAAAAGATCAACGACTGCCAGGGGTAGTGGGGAGAGGGATGAATAGGCAGGACACAGTGGGTGTTCAGGGCAATAAAACTACTGTGTGATATTATAATGGCAGACACATGTCATTATACATTTGGTGAAACCCATAGAATGTACAACATCATGAGTGGACCCTAATGTAAACTATGGATTCTGGGTGATAATGACGTCTCAGTGTAGGTTGTAACAACTGTGCCACCCTGGTGGGGATGTTGATAGTCAGGGAGGCTGAGCACACGTGTGTGGAGGCAGGGAGATACGGGAAATCACTGTATTTTCTGTTCACTTTTGCCGTGGACTCCAAACTGCTTTAAAAAAATAAATTCTGTTTTAAAGAAAGAGAGAGATGTGCCCTGTATCCCAACTTGAGCCAAAGTAAAGACCCTTCACAGTTTAGAGGAAATGTATGTAACAGACCCTGCTCCTGAGTCTTGAAAGAATTTTCTTTTCTGACTTCTCCTAATAGAGGATAAAGTGCTATGCGTGATAAAAAACAAATAAACACCCCTCAGACATAAAAAAATCAATATGAACCACTTTTTATCAACTCCCTTGATATTGCCTGATGGCCTAATACCAAAGCTCAGTTCAGGAAGTCCAAGACTAGGAAGAGTCAAAATAAAAGGGATAAGGAACACAATTGTCTGATGATCTGATTTCTACAAGAACAATGTCGAATCGAGTAGGTAGCAGAATGTGCTGGAAGTGATCTATAGATATTATTTCTTAAAATTTAGGGATAAAGTCGCCTGTTGTGGAACTTGGGTATTTGCCTGGAAAGAAATTCATTCAGATCCTACTGGTGATAGGCAGACCCACCCAGGGTCACCTGTGGGCCAGTAAGTCTTTCCTCAGAAAGTTCTTCTGGGTTGGCATCCAATATGTGGTTGGTGTGGGAGAGCTTGGATGTTTTATCTTTTCTCAAAGTCCAACTTTTCTCTTTTCCTTCCCCCATTCACCTACCCAGCCTCATTACCACCTCTTTTCCTGTTTCTCTCTTCCTCCTTCTTGTATGCCCCTCTCTCCTCTTCCCTTTCTCTCCCCCAGCCGTGGAGCTCACTCCCCCTGTCAGCATGTGGCAGGCCTTGCCTTCTCACACATAAGGGAGAGTTCAATTATAGAAGAAGAAAAAAAGCATATTGAGCAAAGATTAGCTTCCTGGGCAGCGCAGATTAAGAAAATTAATTATAAAGATGAGACTGTTTTCTTTCATTTCCTTTTGACAGCCTGAGAACGGCTCACTGGGAAGTGACCAGTATCTGACGTGTCTGAAAACCGCTGCTCTTCTGCTCGTGGACAATGATTCCTTTTCTCTTGCAGCTTTCTTTTGAGTGAGCTTGTAGGACAGGCCCGGGACTTACAACGTCCTTAAGGTTGCCTGATATTTTCCTTGTGGCATTTTCCCCAGTCCTGCCACACTCACACCCACAAGGAGCTTTTTACATGACTCCACAGCTGGTAACACCCTTGAAGGAAGAGAGGTTCAATGTTCTGTCCTCATTAATTGCCCCCAACTGAGCTACACCCTGAAGAGACCAAAGACTCTCTACATATCTTTTAGAGTTCTATGAAGATAAAAGAAGTACCTGGAAACATTAAAAAAAAAAGTGTTACACAGCCAAGGAGATGTTAAAATAAAGGGAAAGTAACACCGTGCTATGATTCTTAGTTGGTTATCATGTGTTGGGATTTATAAATGAAAACAGGCAATGATGCATATTTAATCGCTTCAGAAAGATCGAATGTGTCGGTGTGGTTGGGCAACAGATAGCTCTGAGGTTATAGGATAACACATCATAAGCATGAGTTTTCCCTTCTGTATGTGAACCGATAAAGAATTCTCCAGAACTGTTTTGTGTATCACAGTAGAGCTTTGGCTGCCTCTGTTCAGCCTGAGGAGAAGTACATATAAGAAAAAGTAAATATAAATGAGGAAACCCAGGGCCAAATTTTTTTGTGCACAGAGTTATCTAGTTCATTGGTAGGTTTTCAGGTGCTCGTCCTGACGATCCTGAGAGGAATATATCATAAATAAAATAGGAGGAGGAATTTGAAAAAAAAAAAAAAAAGAAGAAGACAAGAGGTGGTTTGCTTTACGCGGGGAGAATTGTGAATTGTTTATGGCTGGTGAGGAAGCTCATGCTATCTAAACCCAGAAGCTAACTGGTTTCTGTTTTTAACAGCTTTATTGAGGTGTACTTTACACACCGTGAAATTTACCCATCTTCAGTGTATAATTCAATGACTTTTAGTAAATTTATAGAGTTGAGTAGGCGTCACCACAACCCAGTTTCCAGACATTTCCATCATCAGCAAACTATAGCCTGATTTTGTAAATCCAGTTTTATTGGAACACAGCCATGCCCTCATTCACATCCTGTCCAGGGCCTCTTTCCCTCTACAGTGAAGCTGGGTTGGGTAGTTGCAACAGAAGACTTATGGCCTGCAAAGCTTAAAATATTTACTAACTGGCCTTTTACTAGAAAGGCTTTCTGACTTGTGCTTTAAAGGGAAACATGAAAAACTGAAAACAGTGAAAACTGCCCAGTGTGATGCAACGTGCCTTACTTAGATGAAACCTGCTTTATTTTTAGACATGAATTCCAAGATCCACTGGACCCATTTTTACATGATATGCCTCTCTCAGCCTCAATTTTCTTCATCTGTAAAAGAGGGACAATCTGTATCTCATAGGGCTATTGTAAATATGAAGTTTAGATGGCACATGTAAAATACATTTAGCATAGGGCAGGGTATGGGATAAGTATTCAGTAAATCACTCTCTGCAACCCCAGATGGCAGTGTTTATTTTGTTGCTCAGCTAGAGAGAGAAAGTGGAATCATTTTGTAAAATTGACTTTTCAAAGCAAAGTGTGGACATCTCAGGGAAAGCTGCAGGCTTCTGAAATACTTTGGAAGAGTATTCTAATCTTTCTTCCATGCCTCTGTCGAGGAGGGCAGGTGCACCAGTGTGCCTAGAAATCCTCCTTGCTCTGTGTGTAGGGCAGGGGTCGTTGCTCTCCTCCACTGGGGAAGCCCCACGTGTGGGCGCAGAGAGGCCAGCTGGGTGTTCTCCAGTTATCCAGGGCTTGGTTTCTGTAGCATGACATTGGGGCTTGTGATCAAATGGTCAGAAAAAACCATGAATGAGATCTGGAAATCATCTGGCTGAGCTCTTAATTTCTACAAAATTCATGTGGTCTTAGGAGATAAGAACAACATGAAAAGAATCAAGTTCAAAGGTTTTTTTTGAGTTAGACGGAAAATGAATGTATATGTCTGATGAGCCAAAGAAAGGCGAAATTAAATCAAGTGAGGCAATCATCTTGGTGGGGGGTGACAGAGTCTAATCTGGCTTGAAAATCTGACTCACATCAAAAGGATGCTATGTCCCATCCCATTTGATAGTTTTGAAGATGTTGTTACAAAGAATAATTAGGGCTTGGTAAGTTCCATCAGTGTCACGGTCAAACATCAGTCATGTTCTGGCCAACCCCCCAAGTTATAAGGGATACCAACCCCCAAATTGTGTGGGATGATATAATGGGTTAGCAGCTTTAACCCCAAGAAAACTTAGAATTAACAATAGATGTGTTTCAGATAATCAGAGCATGTAATCGAGTAATTAATTTAGATTTGTGCTAAGTTGAAATTTTACTAAATTTATAAGCTGAATTAGAATACTTAAAATACTTAAGTATTGTCCTATTTATAAGTTTATTACATTTATAAACATTACTGAAGAGCTTGAAATTTTTATTGGTGAAGTCAGATAATTGTAGCTTTTTTTAAAAAAATGAAATACATTAAATTTGTAAATTTAGTTAAAAATGCTTAAAACATTTAATTAAATTAGAAATGGGACTGACATTATTTAAGGGCCTTTTAAAGTTATTCCTCAACTTTGGTAGCCTTATCCATAGAACAAAATTTTAAGCTTTTAAAAACTTAAGGATGGTCAACTTCGACAAAGCAAGAAAGAGTATCCAATGGAAAAAAAGACAGTCTCTTCAACAAATGGTGTTGGGAAAACTGGACAGTGACCTGCAGAAGAATGAAACTGGGCCACTTTCTTACACCAGACACAAAAATAAACTCAAAATGGATGAAAGACCTAAATGTGAGACAGGAAACCATCAAAATCCTAGAAGAGAATACAGGCAGCAACCTCTTTGAGCTCGGCCATAGCAACTTCTTACTAGATATGTTGCTAGAGGCAAGGGAAACAAAAGCAAAATGAACTACTGGGACCTCATCAAGGTAAAAGCTTCTGCACAGAGAAGGAAACAATCAACAAAATTAAAAGACAGCCTATGGAATAGGAGAAGATACTTGCAAATGACATATATGATAAAGGGTTAATATCCAAAATCTAAAAAGAACTTATCAAACTCAACACCCCCCAAAACAAATAATCTGGTGAAGAAATGGGCAGAAGACATGAATAGACATTTTTCCAAAGAAGACATCCAGATGGCTAACAGACACATGAAAAGATGCTCCACATCACTCATCATCAGGGAAATGCAATTCAAAACTACAATGAGATATCATATCACACCTGTCAGACTGGCTAACATTAACAACACAAGAAACAACAAGTGTTGGCGAGGATGCAGAGAAAGAACCTTCTTGCACTGTTGGGGGGAATGCAAACTGGTACAGCCACTGTGTAAAACAGTATGGAGTTTCCTTAAAAAGTTAAAAATAGTACTACCCTATGATCTCACAATTGCACTACTAGGTATTTACCCAAAGAATACAAAAATACAGATTTGAAGGGGCACATGCACCCTGATGTTTATAGCAGCATTATCAACAATAGCCAACCTACAGAAAGAGCCCAAATGTCCATGACTAATGAATGGATAAAGAAGATGTGACAATGGAATATTACTCGGCCATCAAAAAGAACGAAATCTTGACATTTGCAACGATGTGGATGGAGCTAGAGTGCATTATGCTAAGTGAAATAAGTCAAAGAAAGACAAATACCATATGATTTCCCTCATATGTGGAATTTAAGAAACAAAACAGATGAACATATGGGAGGGGGAAAAGAGAGAGAGAGAGAGAGAAAGAGAGAGAGAAAGAGAGAGAGAAAGGGAGAGAGAGGGAGAGGGAGAGGGAGAGGGAGAGGGAGAGGGAGAGGGAGAGGGAGAGGGAGGGAGGGAGAGAGAGAGAGAGAGAGAGAGAGAGAGAGAAACATACCATAAGAAACTCTTAACGATAGGGAAGAATCTGGGGGTTGATGCAGGGAGGTGGGTGGGGGATGGGCTAGATGGGTGACAGATATCAAGGAGGCACTTGTGATGAGCACTGGGTGTTGTATGTAAGTGATGAACCACTGAATTCTATTCCTGAAACCAATATTGCACCATATGTTAATTAACTAGAATTTAAATAAAAACTTGAAAAAAAATACAGTATATCTCTCAAAGGTAATGACATTTTAAAAAATGTTTACTTATTCTATTTTGAGAGAGAGAGAGAGAGAGAGAGAGCAAGCAAGCGCACACTCAAGTAGGGGAAGGGCAGAGAGATGGGGAGAGAGAATCTCAAGCAGGCTCTGTGCTGTCAGCACAGAGCCCGATGTAGGGCTCGAACTCAAGAACTATGAGACCATGACCTGAGCCAAAACCAAAAGTCACACACTTAACCTATCCAGGTGCCCCAAGGTAATGACATTTTTTAAAAATGTTTTTTATTTATTTTTGAGAGAGAGACAGAGTGCAAGCAGGGGAGGGGCAGAGAGAGAGGGGGACACAGAATCCGAAACAGGCTCCAGGTTCCGAGCTGTCGGCACAGAGCCCGATGTGGGGTTCGAACCCATGAACCATGAGATCACGACCTGAGCTAAAGTTGGACGCTCAGCTGTCTGAGCCACCCAGGCGCCCCAAGGTAATGACATTTTTAACATAATGTGCAATACTAATACCATTTGTAAAATTTTTTCAGCCATTTCAAAAAAAACCTTAAGGAATTAGATTTTTGAATTTGTAATTTAAATAAATTGAATGTTGAGTTTTAAAACACACACACACACACAGAGGGGTGCCTGGGTGGCTCAGTCGGTTAAGTGTCTGACTACAGCTCAGGTCATGGTCTCGCACTCCATGAGTTCGAGCCCTGCGTTGGGCTCTGTGCTGACAGCTCAGAGCCTGGAGCCTGCTTTGAATTCTGTGTCTCCCTCTCTCTCTGCCCCTTCCCCACTCGCACTCCATCTCTCCCTCTCTCTCAAAAATAAATAAGCATTAAAATTTAAAAAAACCACAGACACACACCGAACCCCAAACTACTCTTCTCTGTATGAAAACAACCTTAAGGATGGATGTAGACACACACACACACACACACACACAGTCCACAAAAATAGGTGACTGGCTGGATATTAGTAGAGAGTACTGACAGAAAGAGTGAGTTTTCTTCTGCACTGAGCTGCACTGGTGGGAAGGTGGGGACCATGCCCCCCGCAAGTCCCCAACGTGGAGAAGTTAAAGATGGCTGCACATTCTTTGAAATTTCTTCCAAGAGGTGGGGTTTATGTCTCTTTCTCTGAATCTGGGTGGCTCTGTAACTGCTTGACCTGCATTTAGTAAGGCTGAATATGCTTCTACTGAAGCCCCAGCAATGCCACCACCTTTAGGTGTATATGACAGGGAGATTCCCTTACCTGTGAGTGAGGAGACGTGCTCAAGGATGTCCATAGGTGCAGAAGCAACTGACCCCGTTCTGCACGGAGGAATGGATACACACGCTCATGCAAAGGAATGCTCATCACGGTGGAAAGGAATAAACTTGAGTTATACACATCAACACAGACACATCTTACACACATAAAGCTACAGACACATCTTACAGGCAGAAAACTAAGGGGACATAGCCAAATGTAGGACGGGGTTTCTCAAAATTTTTTCCTTTATTGCCGCCCCAAAGAGTCTTTTTAGACATTTATTCCTAATTCCACCCCCCCAAGAACCAATTATCATTCCAGTTGAGAACGCATGATGTAGAGGAATGCGCAAAGTATGATACTATTTATGGAGCATTTAAAAGGAGGCACGGGGTGCCTGGGTGGCTCCCTCAGTTAAGCACCGACTTCGGCTTGGGTCATGATCTCACAGTTTGCGGGTTCGAGCCCCTCGTCGGGCTCTGTGCTGACAGCTGGGAGTCTGGAGCCTGCTTCGGATTCTGGCTCTCCCTCTCTCTCTGCCTCTCCCCTCCTCGTGCTGTCTCTGTCTGTCTCTCAAAAATAAACATTAAAAAAAATTTTAAAGTATGCACAGCAGTTGTGGTTTGCTTACGAGTACATACATATGTGGTAAAGACATACTTATTTTGAGAGACAGAGAGAGAGAGGGAGCATGAACAGGGAAGAAGCAGAAAGAGGCAGAAAGAGAGGGAGGGATGGAGAGACAAGAGAGAGGGAGGGAGAGAGAGAATCCCAAGCAGGCTCCTTGCTGTCAGCGCCGAGCCCAACATGGGGCTTGATCTCATGAACTGTGAGATCACGACCTGAGCCGGAATCAAGAGGTGGTCGCTTAATCGACTGAGCCACCCAGGTGCTTCCCTACCTATTAGCTGTTACCAGCTTTCCCCTACCTGAAAATTTCTCCAGAGCGTACACTAAAAACCTCATGAAAGATAATAAATTTAGTGGGCTGCAGTCACCACATAATGTGATAAATACAATCAAGAGTCACTAGTGCCTTTTTAAAAATTTAACTAGGAGTAACGTGTACCGGGGGAGGGGCGGGAATCAGTGGGCACGAAGCATCTTAACAGAAACTTGTGGAAGATAGCAACGCACATCAGAAGAAAGCAAATCCCACAGGTGTGGGGCATGGAACACACACCACAGAGGCTGTAATTTCTTAATTAGGTTCCCGAAGTGGCCTTCTCGGAAGATGCATCTGTATGTTTAGTTTCTCCTGTGTTCAGCACGTGGAATATATCCCACATGGCTGGTGGCCTCTCTGACTCCCATGGCCTGAGCCGCCCTTGCCTCTTAATTATATTACACTCCATCCGAAGGCGAGCTCTGTGCAATTCCTAAAAACCCCAAAGTTTTAGCTCACTTTGTTACATTGGGTATTTTAGGCTTTTGCTTATTAAAATATTTTCCACATCTACAGGCCTACGTATACATCTTTATGTATACATAATATAAACAGAAATATATGAACGCCCATTTCTACAGCATTTGTCTTCATAATAAGACCCAGCAGGAATAAACAGCTTTGGTCTGTGCACATTGAGTATATCAGATTTTGCATATTTTATTCTATTGTGCGATAAAGAAATGCATTGTAACGGAGCAATGTAATTTCTTTCATAAGTGATGCACTACTTTAATATGTAACCACATAAGAGGCTCCCTCTCCCAAGCTACTACTGGATGAATGGCTGTAACAATTCTTAGAGATGAAGTCTGGCAACACGTCGCTATCATAACTTATTTCCAGATGAGTCTTTAGTTATAATTCCTGTAATTCTACAAAGGATAAGAAAGGGAGCTAGGGCAGTTTATCAGGACAACATTTTCTCTCTTTTTTTTTTTTTTCTCGAAGTATAATTAACATACAGTATGATATTAGTTTCAGGTGTACAACATAATGATTCAACAATTCTGTACATTACTCAGTGCTCATCACAATAAGCGTCCTGTTGATCTCCTTCTAAAGGGAACATTTATGGATAGTGTCCCAAGGGAAGCTGTGCCTTTCTTTGTGCCAGGGATTGAGGTGAGCTTTGCACTCACCCTTTATCCTTCCCAAGCTTCTGGGTGATGGAAACTATAAACAAAGTACCCAAATGATGTCAGCATGAATGGCTGGATGCAAGTCTCTTAACTCTCAAATACAGGGTTCTCTGCAACGAAATACACTTTAGAGAGATGCCTGGCGTGGAACTTCCTGCTTTCTCTTTGAGCCCAGACCCGTCTGTTTGCCTGTTGGAAGAGTGGAGTCTGCAGGGCAGTCTTTATGTCCATCCCCCACATTACTTCAGGGGGGTACACGCCTGCCTCGCTTACAGAGTGGCTGGTAGGACACATTGAGAGAGAAGGCAAGGAAATGCCACTTGAGCTCAAGAAGAGCAAAGGCAGAATGTGCCCAAGTGGACTGTGGCCCTTAAAGCTCCATAACCCTATTGATTGAGAAAAATAGTACCCGATGAATAGCCTAGACTCTAACCAATGGGCAGAGATTGTAGATGTTCTCACTAACCCTTGGTCATCAGGTAGAGAGAGGTGTGGAGGCCCCTTCTTGTATGGAAACATAAGGGGGTGTGTTGATGCGGAGGGGTGGTGTAAACATTCCTCTTTCACCCAACGTGGATTCGCTAGCCCCGACCAGGAGAAGGTCATCCATTGGACTGGGGCCTCTGAAGTATGCTGTTCAAGTAAATGTGGCAGCCGAGGGTAGAGGTTAACATTTACTGAGTGTCTACTATGTTCCAATAATTCTATATACTTATCAAATTTCACTGTCCTATCATTTCAGGCTCACAGTAATCAGCTGGAGTTACATCGCACACGGAGGTCAGGGTCTAAAATTAGCCGGGAAGTTCCTCTGGTCAAAATGATTCATGAAGATCCCTTAGGAAAAGTGCCACACTGGCTGGCAAGAGATTTACTTTCTCTTAGTAAGCCCAACACAGCCGCATTTTTCACCAGCTTTGGAACCGAATTCTGAGTTCTGCTTTTCAGTTGAGCATGGGGTAAAATAGTTGTCTGTTTAGGGAATACAATGTTCATGAAATATGCATCTTTAAAAACTACAGCTATATTTAGCTAGTGAGATGCTTATGCTATATAAGAGGCAGTGAAAACAGGGACCAAATGAGGGTGCATCCATACATGGACGATTCTTACCTCATACTTGTGCTGGAGCTTGCACTTTTTGAGTGAAAAAGGGAGCAGAATGGTATTTCCTTCTCTTTTTGGGTAATTTAAAAAATTTGAGTATAGGTGACACACAATGTCACAATAGTTTCGACGTGTGCAGCATGGTGGTTTGACACCTCTATATGTTATGCTGTGCTTACAAGTGTAGTCACCATCTGTCACCAGACAGTGCTATTACACTATCATTGACTCTACTCCTTATCCTGTGCCTTTTATTCTCGTGACTTATTCATTCTATAACTGGAAGCCTGTATCTCCCACTCTCCCTCCCCCATTTTACCCAACACTACAGCCCCCACCCCCTGGCAACCATCAGTTTGTTCTCTGTATTTTTAGGCATGATTCTGCTTTTTGGTTGTTTATTAATTTTTTTCTAGGTTCCACATACGAGTGAAGTCATGTGGTATTTGTCTTTCTTGATCTGACTCATTTCACTTAGCATGGTACTCTCTAGGTTCATTCATGTGGTCTCAAATGACACAATCTCATCTTTTTTTATGCCTGTGTCATATTCTGTTCTGTATACACACACACACACACACACACACACACACACACACACACACACAGACACAACACATCTTCCTTATCCATTTATCTATGGATAGACACGTTGCTTTCATATCTTGACTATTGTAAAAAAAATGCTGCAATAAACATAAAGGTACATAGATCTTTTCAAATTAGGGTTTTTGTTTTCTCTGGGTAAATATCCAATAGTGGAATTATTGGATCATATGATATTTTTATTTTTAATTTTTTGAGGAGCCTCCATACTGTTTTCCACAGTGGCTGTACTAATTTACATTCTAACCAACAGTGTACCAGGGTTTCTTTTTCTCGACATCCTCGCCAACACTTGTTATGTCTTGTCTTTTTGATTTTAGCCATTCTAACAGATGTAAGGTGATATCTCATTGCAGATTTGATGTGCATTTCCCTGATGATGAGTGATGTTAAGCATCTTTTCATGCATCTGTTAGCCATGTGGATGTCTTCTTTGGAAAAATGTCTGTTCAGGTCCTCTGCCCATTTTTAAATCATATTGTTTTTTGGTACTAAATTATAGAAGTTCTTTATATATTTTGGATATTAATCCCTTGTTGGATATATCATTTGCAAATATGTTCTCTCATTCAGTCAGTTGCCTTTTTGTTTTGTTGATGGTTTCCTTCACTGTACAGAAGCTTTTTATTTTAATGTAGTTCCAGTAGTTCATATTTGCTTTTGTTTCTCTTGCCTCAGGGGACCTATCTAAGAAAATGTTTCTAAGGCCAATGCCAGAGAAATTACGGTCTGTGCTCTGTTCTAGGATTTTTATGCTTTCAGTTCTCACATTTAGGTCTTTAATCATTTTTTTAAAGCTTCTTTTTTTAAAAAAAAAGTTTATTTGTTTGTTTTGGGAGGGACAGAGACAGCAGGGGAGGGGCAGAGAGAGAGGGAGAGAGAGAGAATCCCAAGCAGGCTCCACGCTGCCAGCTATGGAGCCTGATGTGGGGCTCGAACTCATGAATGGTGAGATCACGACCTGAGCTGAAACCAAGAGTTGGATGCTTAACTGACTGAGCCACCCATGTGCACTTAGGGCTTTAATCATTTTGAGTTTGTTTTTGTGTGTAGTGTTAAAAAGTGGTCCAGTTTTATGTTTTTTACATGTGGCTGTCCAGTTTTCCCAGCATCACTTATTGAAGAGACTGTCCTTTCCCCATTGTGTATTCTTGCCTCCTTTGTCATAGGCTAATTAACCATATAATCATAGGTTTATTTCTGGGCTCTCTAGTCTGTTCCATTAATCTACATGTCTATTTTTGTGCCAGTACCACACTGTTTTGATTACTACAGCTTTGTAGTAGGTCTTGAAATTTGGAATTGTGACACTCCCAGCTTTGTTTTTCTTTTTCAAGATTGCTTTGGCTATGTGGGGTCTTTTGTGATCCAATGTAGATTGAGTATTCGTTGTTCTAGTTCTGTGACAAATGCTGTTGGTACTTTGACAGAGATTGCCTTGAATCTATAGATTGCTTTGGGTAAGGTGGACATTTCAACAATATAATTTTTTCAATCCATTCTCTCTCTCTTAATTTTGTTTTTCGCCAAGATTACATAATTGAATGTATCTGATTGTGCATATAATAAGACTGCGTTATAATGGTGTATTAGGTTAGCCTAGGCCATGTTGGGCAACAACATCCTGAAGTCTCAGTGGCTGAGCCCAACAAAGACATATTTCCCACTCACATGAAGTCTGAGAGGAGACAGTGACTCAAGGCGGCCATCCTCCTTTTGAAGACTCAGCAATGGACACTGTTTCCATCTTGTGTCTTTGCTGTCTCATCTTGTAGCCTCTGCAGTCACGTCTCTAGAGAAGAGAGCTGAAAGGTCGTCTATTGGCTCTTAAATGTTTTGACCCAGAAGTGACACACATCATATGCTCACAGTTCACTGGACAGATCTAGGTACATAGTCTTGTTCAACTTTAAAGGGCCTGGGAAATATGGGGGTGTACATGAATATGCAGAGAGCAGTAAATGTCTCTGCCACAGGTCGTGAATTTAATGAGTGATTCTGTGCATGGCTTTGTTCTAAGCACTTTATATGCATGATTTAATTTAATCTATGAGACAAGTAGGATTTTTATCTGTATTTGAAGTTGTGAAACAGAAAGCTGGAGTCACTAAATGATTAATCTAAATTTACCCAGTGAATAAACAACAGGGCCAGGATGTGAACCCACCTTGATTTACATCGGAGCCCCTAATCCAGGTACTTGTCTTGTCATTGAGTCACACTTCAGCCCTCTCGTAAGACTTTAAAACTGTTGGTTGGGCCTATGACTGAATATTCATTGTAGTTTATCCTAAACTAAAGGGTTTGATTTGTATATGATTGGGGCATGCTATGTAGTCCGGAGAGTTTTTCCCCAAGTATTTCTTTTGGATGTATATATAACATATATTCTGCCCTCTCTTTAAAAAAAGTGTATCCTCATCTATAATTTCCTCTTTCCTCCCCTGAAATGTCTTCTTTTCTCCTCTCACACTTAATTCACAACTTTGTTCTTATATAGGCATTAAAAATCTGTCCACGTTTACTTGAAAGCTGACAAATATCCCTATGGGCCAGGGCTGGAAGTGGTGCATATCACTTCTTCCCACAATCCATAGACCAGAACTAAGGCATCTAGTCACACCTGGCTGCAAGGGAAGCTGGGAAATGTAGTCTAGCTGTGGGCTCAAGAAGAGGAGATGGGTTTGGTGAATACCTTGACAATCTCTGCCACAACCAATATGAACATTAAGCTAGCATCTTCATAGAGGGCTCAGTTTATGCCCCTGATTAGGAGCAAGGAATCAGGATTACGAGCCAGGGGCCAGGAGAACCATAATACTTCATGTCAGCCTCAAGTGGGGCATGGCCTGAGGCAGGCTCATTTTCTTATGCTACGAACATCATCTTGCGATAGTGTTCCGAGATTATATAGTAATGGATAGGCATCAGACACGGGATATATTGTAATCAAAGAAAGGATGACAGCCTGGAGACTCACACATTCAGATCCCCACAAGGTCCAGAGGCTAAGCACAGTAGACAGTACCAAGAGCTACTTGTTAAGAATGGTGGACCTCAGTCACATGGATATGGTCAACTCTAAGGGGTCTGGGAAGTGTAGTTTAACTGTATGCCAAACTGAATATGGTGTGGAGAACAATGAGCTAGTTTCTGCCACGGTGAGAGAGAAGTGATCTAATTTGTTGAAGTCATTGTCATTCCTAGCCTCTGTCCCCAACTGAAGTTACATCCATTTTAGTATTGAACAGTTTTGTCTTATATACCAGTATAACAAAATTGCCAAGAAGTATACAAAGATAAATTCTGTAAACAAAGATAAATAATCTCTATAAAATTCAACATACTACCTGTTTATGTATGCACATGGGTCTGTAAATGGGAAGATAATAGTCCAAGAGAGATAGAGCGAGAAGGGGAGGGGCAGAGAGAGAGGGAGACATGGAATCCCAAGCGGGCTCCAGGCTCTGAGCTCTCAGCACAGAGCCCGATGCGGGGCTTGAACTCATGAACTGCAAGATAACGACCTGGGCTGAAGCTGGAAGCTCAACGGACTGAGCCACCTAGGTGCCCTGAGATGGACTTTTTTTTTTTTTTTTTTTAACCCATGTGTTTCTATACTGTTTATTTTTTTTTTTTTTTACAAAAGGAATATATTTATGTTTATAGTAAATAAATTTGAAATAAAAAAGAGCTCATATACAGTCTTGGTTAAGGCCTCTCTTATTTTTACTTTTTAAATGTTTATTTATTGAGAGAGAGAGAGAGAGAGAGAGAGAGAGAGAGAGAGAGAATATGAATCCCAAGCAGGCTCCACACTGTCAGTGCACAGCCCAGTGCAGGGCTCAATCTCACGAACCATGAGATCATGATCTGAGCCGAAATCAAGAGTTGGATGCTTAACAGACTGAGCCACCCAGATGCCTCAAGGCCTCTTAAATAACCTATGTAATTCTGAACTCCAAAACTCATGAAGTTTAAGAACCTTCGAGAGTTCACACACAGCCCAGAAAATAAATGCCTAGATGTAAAACACAAGAATGGCAGTGAAATTGAGGGACTCGGAGAAGAAAAGAGAAATAAGGAAGTGGATATTAGATAAATGACAGCTTGTCTACATCGAGTGAGGACAATCAAAGGGAAGAGTGGCTTAACGTGCAAGAGTAAGGAGTTAGGTTAGTCATAAGCCAGATCTTTTTTCACGTTCTTGCTTGTAAAAAATTGGGCTGGGCTCTAACGGGACGGTGTGGAATTTCAGTTCCCAAGGGCTAGTGTGAAGAAAGAAGGAATATTGTTATATTCCTCAAGTTGGATAGAATTTCATCACCTTTGACTCTCTTGGGCATGGTTATTCGAGGTAAAACACACTGAAAGACTGGTTCTGTTTCCTATTTATCTGGGAGTTTTTGTCTTGGCTTGCACCGTTAGGAGAGAACTAGATAGTGTGTGTTTCGGGAGAGAGGGCAGGTTGGCGGAACGTTGCGCCCAGGAGGATGTGCCGGGCTGAGGCAGCACAGAGCTGTCGTCCGTTAAGCAGGGCTGAGATACAGATTTTCACCATTGATTACACTTTGTTCTGTATTCTTTTATGTTCACATTCCCCGCCCCCCTTCCCCCCCCCCCCCCCCCCCCGCTTCTTAACTTTTCAGCTTCCTTAGGAGAAATATTTTGCTTATTAAGGATGGTATGAATAAATATTTAATCATCATCCCCTTATTATACTGCCTATAATGCTGGCAGAGCATTTTCTAACTTGATAAATGTGTTAAATTTACTTGTAAATTAAGGATATTCGTATTACAGATGGGTGTGTCATGAAAGGAATAAAATCTATGCTTAATACCATAAAGTCTTATAGGATACTCATGGTGAGCGAGCCTTCCTTTTTTTTTTTCCTTTTTTTTTTTTTTTGAGGTATTCGCAATTTCCAGATTTAGTGTTCACAATTTTAGAGCACCGAAGGGCAAAAACAGACTGGGATAAATGAGCAAAGTGATGTGAACTCATTTGCTGGCTGCTGTTCAACCTTTTTCTTCTTCAAACACCTTGAGACACTCCCCCCCCCCCTCCCCAACAAGATCGGGGGTAAGGGAGAATCAGACAGAGGGATCAGGTGGCAACAGGAATTTCAGACTCCTTAATAACACCCCCGTTCATGTCAGGAGATCTTATATTTTGATAAAATTTAGGAGAAAAGTTTGGGATCCAATAATTTTCATTTTATAGGCTCTCCGCTTTGGTTTTTACCTCTGATCTGCTTAAGCGGTGCACTCCCCCAACAATTTATTGCCTTTTAAGGCTGTGAATTCGGAGGGCTGACAGTAAATCTGGACAAGCTCTAATATGCCCTGTGCCAACTGTAATTTAGCCGGTCCTTTGAGAGCACAAGTTTTTATTACCATAAATCTTCTGCTTCCAGGCGTCTCCCTGCTGACAACGTTGTCCAATTTTGGATCCCGACGTCTTCATTTCAAAAGCCCGAAAATGAAACCGCAAAGGTCAGGTTTCATTGTGATTGTGGGCCACGGGGAGAAAAAGACCACATTCCTCAGGATCGAGCGGCCACCCACCGCTTGCTTTGGCGAGCACAGGGCTTGGGCAAAATGTCACCATGCAATTCAGGTGAATGATTACACCTGGCACTCGGAGCATCAGGAAATATTTGGTCATATTTCAGTGTCTGACTCTGTCACCACACAAGGAGAGAAAGGTTTTCCAGAAGACTCTGATTTAGCATACATGAACACTGCGAACTTCCTACTTTTGGAATGTCCTTTTCTCCTTCTTTATATAACTGATGGCTCCCAACTTTCCGATCTTATCTCAAGCAGCACAACTTGACGCGGCTGACCTTTCAGCACCTCGCAGGTACCGGCGAAACAGGGATAACGATGCTTCCTACATCAAAGAGTCATCGGGAAGATTAAATGAGTTAGTGCGTGCCATATACTTACGGGGGCCCCTGGCATGGAGTAAATGCTCAACCACGGACAGCTATTATTATGACCTCGATGACTACCACGGCCAAGGCTGCCTGTGCGAGACACTCTATGCGATTCACTGGCATTTTCTGTGTCATTCCCGCGGCAGCCCTGTGAGGTCAGCACTACTGACATTTCTGTCTGGCAGTGGAGGAAACTGAAGTGAGAAGGGTAGCTTGTTCAAGGTCCCAGGCCAAGTCAATGCCACATCCAGATTTTGCATCCAAGCACTCAGACCCCCGAGCCCGCGCTCCTTAGCAAAGCCATGGTGACAAAGCTATGAAGCGGATGCTGTCACTGTCCTGCGCATAGCCCATCACTCTTAACTGCTTCATGGCACACCGGCCTGACTTCTAACTCCCAGTGCCTACATTTTGTCGCTCGAGGACTCTCTCTGACCTCCGAATCCTGCTTTACCACTCAGGCGGAAGACCGAAGGTGTCAGGGAATCAACATCCCTGGAGCAGTCCTCAGCTAATGACTGCTGGGGGTTTGTGGATAGATACCCTGGCTCCCTTGCCTCAGGGATAACTGAGACATACCCTCCCTGACTCTGCATCTGTTATTATCTTCCTTCTGCTCCCCGACTCACTTCTTCACCTCCTATTGTTTCCTCCACCTCCTGATAACTTACACTCGAACCTTGTCCCCAAGTCTGCTTCAGGGGGGAACCCGACTAAGATCATGTCTTGCGACACAAGGGTTCTGTGATTCTAAAGATATTGAAAGTGGAGAAGAGCGAAGGAGTGGCCGGACCCAGACAGAAGGAAGTAGGTGTACCACAAAGCGATGGGTCCTGCGAAGACGCGGCAAGGTTTCTTCGCCCAGTTTCTTAACTGCCCCAGTTTCTTAACTGCTGACATTTGGGGGCCAGATGTGACTTAGGGGGCTGTCCTGGGCATCGTAGGAGGTTGATCAGCATCCACCACGCATCCCTAGTTAGGACAACCCAAATTGTCTCCAGATATTGCAGATGTCCCCTTTGGTGGTGGTGGCGGGTGTGTGTGTGTGTGTGTGTGTGTGTGTGTGTGTGTGTGCGCGCGCGCGCGCGCGCGCGCGCAAAGTCACTCCCAGTTGAGAAACATTGAGTTAGAGAAATGAGACTGTCCTTTTGTGTTTGATTGACATACTGACTCAGCAGGTATTAATTCAAGAGAATTATAATGATATTAACATTATTGAGTTCCCACATGCGAGGCATTTTACGGGCTGCTCTACATGCCATGTCTCCTTTGGTCCTCACAGCAATTTTTTTTTTTTTTTTTTTTGCCTCCGTAGTGAGGAAAACAAGGCTCAAGGAGAGTGAGTGATTTGCCCAGTGTCATAAAACAAGGAAAAGATGGACCCAGGGTTCAAATCCAGGTCTGTCAGGCTGCAAGCTTATGCCCCTTCAGCTAAGATTCATTCATTTATTCATGAGTGCCTCAAACAGATGCACTATTTATTGAGCATGTGCTGGGTGTCAGGGATGGGGCGTTAATAGAGAATGCTAGAAATCTAGTGCTCAGCTTGGTACCTGGCACAGAGTTGTGGCTCAAGATATATTTCTTACACCAAAATCAACAAAATCAAATGACACGAAATGTGTGTGTGTGGGGGGGGTTAATCTGAAAAAATGAAATCACTTTTTTGGACATCATTTTGTTAGCATATGTGTTCTAAATTTCAAAAACCTTACAAATCAACTCTTGGAACACAACCTATTCAAAATCCGAGGAGCAACTGCATATAGTTTGGAAAATTCATTTTTCTCCTTATCCCTTTGATTTGAAAAATAAAGACTTCACTTTGTAAACCATATGCGATTATGATTTTAGTGGGTGTAATGATTTTTGGAGGGACTCATGGGAACACGAGTTCTGATGTTTTCAGAACACCGTTTCATTTCTATTTGACTTAGACAATTAGCAAGAGGACCTTAGCTGCTTAGCAGATCATCGTTTCACCTAAGTTTCTCAGGACTAGTAATTAGATAGTGGTTTCCAAGGTAATGGAAACGCAACATGTTTTGCCCTCTGGTGTTATCAGAAGTATAAAATGGGATTCTGCCTGTCTTAGTTTTTGCTTAGGTCTTAAAGGCTCTTAATATAAAATAAAAAGATGTTAAGTACTCTCACATTCTAATGTTCCAACCTGAGGTGCTGGATTGACACACATAGAATTTTGGACCCTTAGCTCAATATCAACTCAAGTATGTCCGAGGATTGATGCTTGAGAGGACAGGAGGGTGAGTGAGTGAGTGCGAGGGAGAGGGAGGGAGGGAGAGAGAGAAAGTTCTTTGGATTCTGTAGTTGTGTGACATTTCCTTTTTTTTCCTCCCATGACGGAGGTGAAGTTGGACGCTTACCCTCACTGCAAGTCAGTGAGAGGGGCTTCTTGGCACCTCTTAGAGACAGCTTGCTGCATGTGTCTTCTGTATTCAGGGAGCATGCAGAGATTGGAGCCAGACCCATGATGAAAGAAAGAGTATAAGCAAGGGAATAACTAAATGAAGTAGCCAATATTAGTTTCCTAAACTGGGTGACTTAAAAGAATATAAATCTATTCTTTCATAGCTCTGGACGCTAGAGGTCAGAGATCAAGATGTTAGCAATGCCATGCTCCATCTGAAGATTTGGGCAATCTTCCTTTCTTGCCTCTTCCAGCAGTTACCTATAGTCACCATGCTATACATTAGATCATCAGAACTTATTCATCTTATAACTGAAAGTTTGTTTCCTTTGATGAACATTTCCCCCTTCCTCTCACTCTCCAGCCCCTAGTAACCATCATTCTACTCTCTGTTTCTCTAAGTTCAGCCATTTCTTAAGCTTCTACATGTAAGTGAGAACATACGATATTGGTATGCCTGACTTATTTCACTTAGCATAACGACTTCAAGGTCCAACCACGTTGCTGCAAAAGGCAGCATTTCCTTCTCGTTTTATGGACGTATGATATTCTGTTGTATATGTTTTCTTTATCCAGGCATCTGTTGATGGACACTTAGGTTGTTTCCATGTCTTGGCTATTGTAAATAATGTTGCAATGAACATGGGGATATAGATATTTGAGACGGTGATTTCATTTCCTTCGGGAATTGCTAGATCATATATAGTTCTACTTTTAACTTTCTGAGGAACCTCCATACCATTTTCCACAGTGGCTGCACCAGTTTGCATTCCTGCCAACAGCGCACAGGGGTTTCCTTTTCTCCACATCCTCACCAACACTTGTTTCTTGTCTTTTGGACAATAGCCATTCTGACACGTGTGAGGTGATCTCTCATTGTGGTTTTGATTTGCATGTCTCTGATGATGAGTGATGTTGAGCACTTTTGCATGTGCCTGTTGCCTATTTGAATGTCTTCTTTGTAAAAATGTCTATGCGAGTCTTCTGCTCATTTTTTAAGTTGGTTTATTGATTTATCTTTGCTATTGACTTGAATGGGTTCCTTATATATTTTGGACATCAGATAGGTGATTTGCAAATACTTTCTCGCATTCCATAGGCTGCCTTTTCGTTTTGTTGATTGTTTCCTTTTCTGTGCAGGAACTTTTTAGTTTGATGTAGTCCCACTAGTTTAACTTTTGTTGCCTGTGCTTCTGGTGTTATAGCTGAAAGAATAATCATTAAGAGTGATGTCAAGGAGCTTCTTCCTCATGTTTTCTTCCAGAAGTGTTATGGTGTCAGGACTTACATTTAAGTGTTTAACCCATTTCGAGTTAGTATTTTTGAGTGGTATAGGATAGGGGTCTGATTTCATTCTTTTGCATGTGAATATCCAGTTTCCCCAACACCATTTACCCTTTTCCTCATTGTGGATTCTTGACCTCCCTGTCAAGTATTAGTTGACTATATATGCATGGATTTTTTTCTGGGCTCTTGATTCTGTTCCATTGGTCAATATGTCTGTTTTTATGCTAATACCATACTGTTTTGCTTACTATTGCTTTGTAATAAACTTTGAATTCAGGAAGTGTGATGCTTCCAGCTTTGTTCTTTCTCAGGATTGCTTTGGCTATTTGGGGTCTTTTGTGGTTCCACACACGTTTTAGGATCAGTTTTTCTATTTTTTGTGAAATGCCATTGGAATTTTGACAGGGATTACATTGAATCTATATATGGCTTTGGGTAGTATGGACATTTTAACAACATTAATTCTTCTGATCTATGAATCTGAAATATCTTTCATTTATGTCTTCTTTAATTTCTTTCATCAACGTCTTATAATTTTCAGTGTAGTGATCTTTCACCTCCTTGGTTATATATATTCCTAAATATTTTACTTTTTTGATGCTATTTTAAATGGGACTACTTTCTTTCTTTTTCAGATAGTTCATTGTTTAGTGTATAGATACACATTGATTTTTGTGTGTTGATTTTGTATCCTGCAACTTTACTAAATTCCTTTATTGGTCGTATCAGTTTTCAGTGGAATCTTTAGGGTTTTATGGAGATAAGATCAGATCATCTGCAGAGAAAATTTTGCTTCTTCCTTCCTGATTTGGATGCCTTTTATTTTTTTGTGTTGCCTAAGGGCTCTGGCTAGGACTTCAGCACAATGTTGAATAAGAATAGTGAGAGTGGGCATTCTTGCCTTGTTCCTGTTCTTAGCACAAAACCTTTCAACCTTTCCTCACTGAGTATGATGCTAGCTGTGGTCTTGCCATATATGGCCTTTATTAGGCCTACTAGCCTTTATTAGGCTGTGGTCTTTAGCTAGCTGTGGTCTTGCCATATAGGGCCTTTATTAGACCTATTATGTTGAGGTACATTCCTTCAGTACCCAATTTGTTGAGTTTTTATCATGAAAGGATGTTGAATTTTGTCAAATGCTTTTTCTGCATCTTTTGAGACCAGTGGCTACATCCCTTTTTTCTCTAGCTTTATTGAGATATAATTGACATATGATTTTGCATAAGCGTAAGACATACAGCAGAGTTATTTTATGTATGTACAGATTGCAAAATGATTACCGCATTAAGGTTAGCCAACACATCCGTCATCTCATATCATTCTAGGGTTTTTTTTTTTTGTTGTTGTTGTTGTTTTGTTTTTTTGCTTGTGTGGTGAAAATTTAACATCTACTCTCTTAGCAACTTTCAAATATACAATGCAGTATTGTTACTGCAGTCACCATGCTTTACTTATTACACAACATATTCATCTTACAAGTAGAAGTTTGTACCCTTTGATTACCTTCACTCATTTCCTCTATCCCCCACTTCTCACCCCTGGCAACCACTAATTTGTTCTCTTTTGCTATGAGCTTGAGTGTTTTTAGATTCCACATATAAGTGAGACCATGTTGTCACAAAAGGCACCTACTTTTCTCACAAGCTCCCAGATGATGCCCATGCTCCTGGTGTGGGGACCCTACTTTAAGTCCTAAGGTTTTGAGCTCTCTGCTAAATATTGTGAACATGCCTCTTTTTTTGAGAGGAGGGGATTCACAGTTTCCAGCATTCTCAAGCAGCCTGTGACATGAAAAACATCAAGAACCACTGCCTCAAAGAAATTAAGGTATAACCAGCTGAGTGAAGAAGTTTGTATGAGATTTGAAAATACAAATTTGAAAAGAGGCTAAGATAGATACCCACGGTCAAGGCCCATAGGAGTGTCTTAATTTGTGGGAAGGAATAAGGCTGTGCTCTTCAATGTTCCCTTTCTCTTGAAGGTGGGGAAAGGGGAGAGGTGTTCTTTATTTCTGTGGCTCATATGGAGCTCAGTGCCTCAGTGTTGCTTCTTGGGCCCTACAGGATTTTCGGGTTTCTCTGCTGCTTCCCCCCCATTTTCAGAGATTGGTATAAGGAGATGGAAATGAAACAAAACACAAACCTTTTGGGCCATAATGGCCACCAGGGGTTGCTTTAAAATGCAGAGTCTCAGGCCTCAATCTAGAGCCTAGGAATCTCCATATTTCAAAATTACCTCACATGACTTTGATGTGGCCCTCCCCAGCCATGTTTTGAGAAACCCTGACCTGTTATTTTCTGAGTGTTATGCTGGCTTGAAGAAAACAAATTAAATCTCTAGGTGCACCACAAATCTAATTTCTCAGCTACCTGTGGTTATGAAAGCTAGGCATCTCTCTTTTCTTATTACACTTCCAGCTAGGGTCATTTCCTCCTAAGATTCTAACTCCCCTGTGCCCTCAGGTTAAGTCAGAGCATTTCTCCTCATTTGGCTTCCCAAGTGCCGGGAAGAACTACTGTGCCATGTTTTGTAACCTCTTCCCCGTACCCTGGAGGTGTGCCATCTCAGCGGTGGACCTAGTACTTTCTCTTTGCAACATGCTTTCTAGAGTCAGTAAACTTTATAAAGTGCTTCATGAGCTATTTGGACCCGAGGCATTGCATAAAGAAATTATGCAAACAGAGTGGCATTGGGTGTTGCAGGCAGGTGGCGAGAAATTTCCTCTCCTCCCCTCCTACCTGCCCCGGCCCTGGGAAGAATTTGAGCGCAGATCTGTTGGGAAGCCTTTGTGGAGAAAGGCTGAGCTGTTAGAAGAGTAAAGTTGATAACATAAGCTGGTAACACCTGCAGACTGGAGAAACCGTCAGGGGAGGCGATAGATTGAGATGCTGGATGTTATGCTTTGAGGAGGAAAATCTATCAGCTGAGGATATAATAATACGACCATTTACTGAGCATCTACTATAGGTCAGGCACCAAACTAGGCATCTGCTTATATACCTTTTCTTATTCCACATTGATCACAATGTTGTGAGGAAAGGTGTTTTTAATCTCCATGCCACAAAAAGGGAAACCGAGGCTCAGGGCCATGGGGTGAATTCGCTCCCTATAATACAATTACTAAGTCGAAAATCTAGGGTTCAAAACCCTGTTCCTTAACCACAACCATCATCTTGCCACTATACAGCTCTGCATCTATTAATAGCCGGGAGGTAAGTGGAAAGAAAGGAGAGAGGTGACAAGAGGCATGTAAGACTGATACTGTGATGAACACAAATCCCTTTCTGGCTTATCTTTCTATGCCAAGTTTTGGGATATTATTGCTATTACACAAACACTACTTCTTTTATGTTGTGCATGAAAAATATTTCCATTTCTGCTGGAGCAAAAATATAATTTTGGAAATAAGGAGATGAGGATAAGATTTTGAAAATGATAACTCAATAGATTTTTTTTTTTATTTCTTTGTCGGTGTCGTTCCCCTGCCACTATCTTATGAGTCATAAGGTTTATGGCCAGGGAAATAACGGGAGGAATCAAAGATCATACACATGAAAGGAGGAAATGAAGGAAAGATGCTTCTAGTCCACTGGGACAGGAAGTTCTTTTGGCTCTGGGAGGAAGACCCAAGGAAGGACAAAGAAGTTTAAGAGATCAGATTCTGGTGTCCTTACTTCTTCCCATGCTAATGGCTCAATACCAAGAGGTGAAAAATTCCACACAGGGGCGCCTGGGTGGCTCAGTCGGTTGAGTGCCCGACTTCGGCTCAGGTCATGATCTCACAGTTCGTGAGTTCGAGCCCCACGTCGGGCTCTGAGCTGACAGCTCAGAGCCTGGAGCCTGCTTCCGATTCTGCGTCTCCCTCTCTCTGCCCCTTCTCCGCTCATGCTCTGTCTCTCTCTGTCTCTCAAAAAAAATGAATAAACATTAAAAAAAAAATTAAAAAAAAATTCCACACAGTTTGATAGGTGATGACCCAAAGAGGGGGGCTCAGGTCCTAGCTCATGTATAAGACTCTGAGAAGAAAACTCACAAGGCACTCCCCAGGCACACAATACTCATAGAATGTTCTGGAAGACAACCTAGGTTTTATTGAGTTCATCTGTTTGAAAAATGCCATAGACTTCTGATCTAATTGCTTTAGAGAGCTTTCAGTTTAGTTTTGTTAGTACAAAGAGGTCTCTTTACTAACTGTATTTTGGAAACACATACATGATTTCTTTCTTACTCTTCTTTGTTTTAGTAGCATAGCACAATGAGTCAGATTTCATAAAAGGTCAGAAAAATGTGACATCTCCTATGGATGCTGAAACTTGAGAGTCCTTACATGCCAAAGGGTAGAATTGGCTCCTCACTGCCTGCTCCCATTCCTGACAATACAGCATGGATACGAGCCATGCCATTGACACTTTGTGTTCCTGGTAGTTACACAGAAATATAGGGCAGACAGAGATGGCAGTGCCTCCTAGGGATTAAGGGCTTCTTTTTTTTTTTTTTTAAGTTTGTTTGTTTATTTATTATTTATTTAGAGAGAAGGGGAGGGGCAGAGAGAGGGGGGAGAAACCCAAGCAGGCTCTGTGCCATCAACGTGCAGCCTGATGTGGGGCTCAACCTCATGAACCATGAGATTATGACCAGAGCTGAAATCAAGAGTTGGATGCTTACCCGACTGGGCCACCCAGGCACCCCAAGGGCTTTTTTAATTCAATTCGTCTCTCATGTACATGGCTTGATCTTATTTCAAGGAAATGGTGTAGAATATTGCAACTGTTGGATGTACTGTAAACAGATAGTGACTCAAGCATGTCTGAGGCTGCCTGATTTTATTATGGTGGTTCCTTGATATCATTACTGTGTTCTGGCTATCGGCCTTGGATGCTTGGTGAATTGATTGCAAGGACAGTTCAATTTGTTCATGGCTGCCAGTATCTATGTCCTTTAGGAGTGCCGTGCCACATCTGGGATTAGCCTTTTTGACTTGTTTTAGCCAAAGAGACAGTAGCGTCTGTGACATGAGCAAAGACTTGAAAAGCAGTGCTGGTGCATCAGGGCTTGTCCTTTTAGTGCTCTTGGAATCTTGCCAGCAAGCCCAGGCTAGCCTACCGGGGGAGGAGACACCATGTGGAAAAAAACTGATAGTCAGCACCCAGTCAGCTTGGCAGGTGGTTACTGCTACATGTGTAAGTCCCAACCAAGGTCAACATGGTAGCTCAAATCAGCAGCACCAGCCAGTTTAACCCACTCTAAATTGATGATACACAGAATCATGAGATCAATAAACAGCTGTGTCTTTAAGCCACTGCATGGCTAGGTGGTTTCTTATGCAACTGAATTAATATAGATACTAAGAACATGATTTAGTTAGTCTATTCAGAAGTATTTGGGGTTGGGACGACCTCACAAAGGACAGATGCATTAAACAATGCAAATTTATTAATATATTAAGAAGCAAGACTGATAGGTAGACAGGATGATTATCCGTGCATTTTCTCCTTTTGGAGAATTTTCATGGGAGTCTGAATGATTCTCAAAAGGCAGCCCTGGTAGCAAAAATATCAGCCTCCAGGAGGCAACTGCTTGGTCTGAGAGCTGGCTTTCTGCGTCCATGTCCACTCTCATTGTACAGCAGATTTACAAAGGAGAGAGGGAGAGGATGAGGGAGAGAGAGATCTCTCATGTCCAGGTGTGATAAGAGTCTCATCTTCCCTGGAGAGGCCATAGTTACATATACAGATTTTCCCACTTTGGGCTCCCCTTTCCTAGAAGCCATGAGACCTGCACCAAATGTGCCTCTTTGAAGTCACACCCAGGTCACTTTGCTTACGCTTGGAAATTATGACGTCTTATAAATCAGCTTTTATTATAGGTTAGTTCTATGGCATCTTATGTTTAAGGTTTTCAATCCTATATATTTTAATGTTTATGGGAAGAATGGATGGAATTGAGATGGACAGTTGATGGCGAGGCTACCATAGTCAAGAGGCTACCGCAGGGGTCCAGACAAGGGAAATGATTATTAAGATTAAGCTGTTGGCTGTGCAGATGGAAAGAAATAGATGGACTTGAGAGAGTTTGGAGGCAGGGCAGTCAGGGGTACCCCAGGATGAAAGTGGGGTAAAAGGGAGGGATGCTGGGTTTTAGGAGGGAGCAGTTTGTCGATACCATTTGCCCTATGAGGGAAATATCTTTATCTTTGTCTTTCATTCTATGGAAAAACAGGGGCTCAGAGGCGTTAATCAGGATGACTTGGGCACAGTTCTGGCACCACTAAGCCCTGAGTAAATGTCAGGTTTTATTTTCATTGCCTAGTCACACAGCTAGTCTGACTCCAAAGTCTATATACTCCAAATGAGTGTTTCTTAAAGTTTAATGTGCTTACAAATCACCTGGCTATCTTGTAAAAAAGTAGATTCTGATTAAGCAGGCCTAGAGTGGGCCTTTCAATTCTTTATTTTTCATAAGGTTCCAAGTGGTGCCAATTCTGCTGGTCCACCCACTATTCCCTGAGTTACAGGGAATGGGAACATGAGATTGAATAATAGTAATGATGTCACTTTGGCAGCAATAATAGCTGAACACTTACAGAGTGTGGGCAAAGTCTGACCCATAGCTATCTGAGTTTGTCTTTAGGGTTTCAATTCCAAACTGTTAATGCAAGTGGTTGGGCTGGTTCTTGGAATAGAGGTACACTATGAAGAAGTCCCATGGTAAGAGACTGGGACACTCAAAATAGGTACTGAGCAGTTTCCTGTAATTTTGTGTATCCAAAGCCATGGCTTGTAGCCTTTTTGGCAAAACTGAAATATTCCAACAAGAATGAACCTTAGTCTTCTGAGAAGAAACGGAATCGTTTCCTTTGGAGCAAGGTATAGCAGAACTTTTCTGGGCATTCCAACAGAGACCTAGGGCAGCCTTGTGTAGAATGCCCTTGAAATGTAAGTGACGGAACCACATTTGACATTCTTTAATACATAAAGACTCACCCCTGTTTAAGAAGCTATCTCCAGGAGTTGACAGAACATAAAGACCTAAAGAAGCTATCGCAGGCTGTCAGAAAATATCCAACTACATTAGTACAGGATCAGCTCGCTTGCTCAACAATTTAACCCAGTATGCTGTTGACAGATTTCTTAAGCAGTTCCATCAAACTGCATGCAACCTGACAGCATTTTTAAGTACTAAGCCCACATTTTTGTCAAAGAAAAACATTTTAAGCTGATTTCTCTCTGGGGGGGGGGGGTGGGTGTCAAGGTGTAAAATAGCTTTCATGGGCTGTCAGATGAATCATGGTGAGTTAGCATCAGAAGTGATTTTGATCACCAAACTTTAGGGCTGGAAAAAATTTAGAATCCATGGAAGTCACAGAATCTCAGAGCTGGTGGGAACTGAGCAGAGCTTCTCATGATGCAGTGGAGAAACGTGGGACTCCAAGAGGTGAAATGACTTGAAGTCATACAGCTAAGTGACACTACTGATTGACTTGACACACATCACTTTGTTAAACTCTAAGAATTGGAATCTCACAGAGCCCACATTTCCCATGGAGAGATTTATTAAAGCACTTGGGGAACAGGGAAAAATGGGACCTCCACATACAGATCATCTCCTGTCCTTGAAAAACAAAAGAGATTTAAAAGTATTCCACATTCCACAAATAGGAGACTCCTGACATTATCTCCCTCTTGGCAGGAGAATTTAAATCAGATGAAGAAATTTCTTCTTCCTTCTGAAGGTTGACACGAGCTAAGAGATGCTCATGAGATAGAAGGGAAGACGGTCCTTACTTGATAAGGGCTCCTACCTGAAGGGTTTTTTTTTTTTTTTTTTAGGGATGACAGAGGTATGTTCCATATGTTAATTATATAGGATAATGATTTAATTTCTGTGCCTTTGATTTTCTCTGATTTTGGTCTTGTTTTTCCTAAGTTTTACAGTAAAATTCCTATAGAAAAATATTGAGTCCTCTTTTACATGCCCTAAGGGGAGAAGGGTATTGGTTTACACCTAGGACCCTCACTTGCAGGATTCAAGCACAACACCCAGCATGCCACTCAAGGTCATTAATGATCTGATTCCTGCCCTGCCGACATCCATCTACTACTTAGCCATGGGAAACCATATTTCTTCTCAAAATGCATCTTCCTTTTCCCTAACTCTGTATCTTTGCATTTTCTCTTCAATCTGCCTGGAATATCCAAGACCCCTTCCCTTCTACCCTGTGAACATTTGCTCATCCAATTAGACTGAAAGGGCGGGCCTACGCCGGCCGACTCCATCTTGTTCTGTGTCCTTCACCTTGACCACACCTCCTCCTCTTGAGTAACCCTCCCCCTCACCTGCCTAACAGGACTCAGACCCTTCCCCAGCCAATCGGCTGAGGCCATAGCCATTACCTCACCAACTGCCCCTAGGCCCCAATAAAACCTTTGTCCTTTTGAAACTCGCTCTCTCTCCCTGGTATCTCACCGCTGTGTTGGTGCAGGTAGGGGATTGAGCTCGAGCTAGCTCGAATAAAGGCTCTTCTGCTTTTGCATCGGACTTGGCTCCCTAGTGGTCTTTGGGGACCACGAATTCTGGGCATAACACTTGGGGGCTCGGCCCGGGATCCCCAAGACCCCCGAGGGACCCCCGACCCAGAGAGCCTGACTGGCCATGGTTAGTGTCTGTTTGTTCTGTCTTTTCTGTGTGAGCTCATTTCTGGAATTCTGGTAGTGCCCGACGCGGTCTAAGTGGATGCACTGGAGGACCACGGGCTGGGAGTTTTGGAAGATGTTCCGATCCTCCCTTCTGGAGGGACGTGGAATCCCCTCAAAGGTCTGAGACGAGGCGGGTCGCTCCCGCTGGTCGGCGTGAGGCTGTCGTCTTTGGAGGGGCGTGGAATCCCCTCAAATGTCTAAGATAGCTTTCAGTTTTGCTTCCATGGAGTTGGAAGACTTTCTAGGGGCCCTCTGTTTGTCTGTTTTTGTGTTTCTCTGTTTTGTTCTGTGGACTTACTGGATGGACGTTATGGGACAGACTCAGACTACTCTTCTAAGTATTATGATTGATCACTTTAAGGATGTGAGGGGAAGAGCTAACAACCTCAGTGTGGAAGTCCGAAAGCGTCAGTGGCAGTTTTTTTGTTCTAGCGAGTGGCCAACTTTCAATGTCAGATGGCCGCCAGAGGGGACCTTCGACCTCCCTACACCGAGTCAGGAGTATCATCTCTCGGCCTAAGACGGGCCATCTTGATCAGCTCCCTTACATTATCACTTGGCAGGACCTTGTAAAAGACCTACCCTCTTGGCTTAAGCCCTTCCTAGCCCTGCTCCCTCTGGAGCCAAAACCCATTCTTGCTTTGCAGGGGACAAAGAAGAAAAGTCTTACCCAGCCTTCAGCACCCCTCTACCCTGTCCTACAGGGGGGTACTAAAGAAGAATTAATTTTTCCTCCCCCGTATAATCCCTCTAGGATGCCGGAAGAACACCATCCTCCCCCTCCAGGGGAGGCAGATGCTGTTCCGAGAGCAGGAGGCCGAAATGCTCCAGTGGGAAGCCCGCCCTTTACCAGACAAAGGGCTCAGAGGGAGCAATCCGCCTCCGCCACCGATTCCACTATTCTGCCCCTGCGAGCCACCGGACCCCCAGACGCGGAGGGGAATCAGCCCCATCACTATTGGCCTTTCGCCACTAGTGACCTCTACAATTGGAAAGCTCAGAATCCTAAGTTTTCCGAGAAACCGGCAGGGCTTATTGATTTATTAGACTCTGTTCTTTTTACCCATCAGCCCATGTGGGACGATTGCCAGCAGCTTTTGCAGGTCCTGTTCATGACTGAAGAAAGAGAAAGAATCGTCAATGAGGCCCGAAAACTAGTTCCGGGCGCAGACGGGAATCCCACCACCAACCAGGCTCAGATAGATTCCTCCTTCCCCTTAACTCGGCCCCAGTGGGATTTCAACACGGCAGAAGGTAAGGAGAGGCTCCGGGTCTACCACCAGACTCTAATGGGGGGTCTCCGAATGGCTGCTAGAAAGCCAACCAATTTGGCCAAGGTAGGAAATGTACAACAGGGAAAAGATGAATCTCCGGCTGCCTTTTTAGAACAGATCATGGAGGCATTCTGTACCTATACCCCCATGGATCCAGAGGCTCCGGAAAGCAAGGCAGCTGTTATCATGGGCTTTGTAAACCAATCGGCCATAGACATTAGGAGAAAATTACAGAAAATAGATGGACTAGGAGAAAAAAGTCTGCAGGACTTACTGGTGGTAGCCGAAAAGGTATATAATAACCGGGAGCCTCCTGAGGACAAGCAGGCTGGCGCCATGGCGGCTGCCAGCAGTAAGCAGACTCGAGACCTGGCCAGAATACTACTAGCTACCACTGCTGACTCCCCTGAGGAATGAGACCGCCGTCTCCGGCAGCTGGCAGACGACGCAAGAAAAGGTAAAAGAACCACCAAGGGGGGGAAGCAGAGGCTGCAGAAGGATCAGTGTGCATACTGCAAGGAGATAGGGCACTGGGCCCGAGATTGTCCAAAAAGGGCCGGCGGGAAGAGAAGCAAGACTGATCGAGTAAAAGTCCTAGAGCTAGATGAACTAAGTGATTAGGGGAGTCGGGGTTCGGACCCTCTCCCCGAACCCAGGGTAACTCTTAAAGTGGAGGGGACCCCTGTTGACTTCCTTGTCGACACCGGAGCACAACATTCGGTCCTCCGCACCCCACAAGGAAAACTAGCCAGCAAGAAGTCCTGGGTACAAGGGGCAACTGGTATGAGCCAGTATTCATGGACTACCCGAAGAACAGATTTGGGAATGGGCCGGGTATCCCACTCCTTTATGGTAATACCAGAATGCCCCTACCCGCTGTTAGGACGGGACTTATTGACCAAGATTGGAGCTCAGATAACTTTCAGACAAGGGGGGGCCTCAGGTCACCGATGGCAAGGGCCACCCCATCCAGGTCCTGACCATGAAACTGGAGGATGAATACCTCCTCCACCAGGAGGCGCTCCCAAGAGAGGATAATATAGACAGATGGCTACAAGAATTCCCCTCGGTTTGGGCAGAGATGGGGGGGGATGGGACTAGCCGCTCACAGGACCTCAGTCCTGGTAGAGCTCAAGCCAGGAAAGAGTCCGGTAAGGATCAAACAATACCCCATGTCTCAGGCCCGGAAGGGGATCCAGCCACACATCCGGAGACTACGAAGCCTAGGGGTACTAGTTCCTTGCCAGTCTGCCTGGAACACCCCCCTACTGCCGGTCAAAAAGCCTCACACAAATGACTACCGACCGGTACAAGACCTCCGGGAAGTAAATAAGAGGGTCGCGGACATACACTCAACTGTTCCCAACCCATATACTCTCTTGAGCTCCTTGGCACCCTCCAGGGTCTGGTATACTGTACTAGATTTAAAAGACGCCTTCTTCAGTCTGCCGCTGGCACCCCAGAGCCAGCCCTTGTTCGCCTTTGAGTGGCATGATCCGGAGGAGGGCTACAGTGGGCAACTCACCTGGACACGGCTACCTCAGGGATTCAAAAATTCACCCACCATCTTCGATGAGGCACTACACGAGGACCTGGGTGAGTACAGAGGGAGCACCCTGGCCTCACCCTCCTACAGTATGTAGATGACATCCTGATTGCTGCCGACACGGCCAAAGACTGTGAGCGAGGGACCCAGGACCTGCTGGCTACCCTGGGGGCCTTAGGGTACCGGGCATCCCCGAAGAAGGCTCAGATATGCAGGGAGAGGGTAAGTTACTTGGGATATATCCTGGAGGGCAGACAGCGGCGGTTATCAGATGCCAGAAAAGAAACTGTCCTAAAGATCCCTACTCCCACCTCCCGAAGAGAAGTGAGGGAATTCCTAGGATCAGCCGGCTACTGCCGCCTCTGGGTTCCAGGTTTTGCCAAGATCGCCAGGCCCCTATATGAAGCTACCAAAGAGGGGAAAACATTTAAATGGGCTGAAAAAGAAGAAACTGCCTTTAATCAGTTAAAAAAAGGCCCTCCTAAGTGCCCCAGCCCTGGGCCTACCAGACATTACGAAGCCCTTCCACCTCTTTGTAGACGAACATAAGGGAATAGCAAAAGGGGTTCTAACTCAAGCCTTAGGCCCCTGGAACCGCCCAGTGGCTTACCTGTCTAAGAAACTAGACCCAGTGGCTGCCGGCTGGCCGCCATGCCTAAGAATTAGTGCAGCGACAGCACTCCTAGTCAAGGATGCAGACAAACTGACCCTAGGACAGGAGATCTGGATCACGACCCCACACGCCATTGAAGGGGTCCTGAAACAGCCTCCGGATAGATGGATGAGCAACACACGTGTGACTCATTACCAGAGCCTCCTACTCAACCCTCCACGAGTGCTCCACCCCAGTGCAGCCCTCAATCCTGCAACCCTGCTGCCCGACCCTGACCTAGGTGTTCCACTACATGACTGTGCGGGAATCCTGGAACAAGTACATGGATTCCGGACGGACATGACCGACCGGCCCCTCCCCGATGCCGAGGCTACTTGGTTCACTGATGGCAGCAGCTTTGTGTGGGATGGACACAGGTATGCGGGTGCAGCGGTGGTCACCGAAACGGACACCGTATGGGCGGAGGCTCTACCCTCCGGAACGTCAGCCCAGCGAGCAGAGCTCATAGCCCTCACCAAGGCGCTGATGCTGGGAGCTGGAAAACGGCTTAACATCTACACAGACAGCCGTTATGCATTTGCCACAGCTCATATTCATGGGGCAATTTATCAGGAGAGGGGGTTACTGACGGCAGAAGGACGGACTATAAAAAATAAGCAGGAGATACTTAACCTGCTTATGGCCTTATGGCTTCCTCCCAAGCTAGCCATTATCCACTGCCAAGGGCACCAAAAAGCTGATAACCCAGTAGCTAGAGGTAATCGAAAGGCTGACCAGGCAGCCAAGGCAGTCGCCCTTACTTCAGTCCCCACCATGACCATACAGCTACCGGACCCGGGAGACCCAGTTTTACCAGACCAGCCCAAATACTCCCAGGAGGAGTTACAGCGGATCAAGAAACTCCCCATGGCCCAGGAGATAAAGGGATGGTGGTATACACCTAACAAGGAGCTCGTGCTGCCAGACCGGCTCGGAGTCTCAATATTAGAGCACATGCATCGGTCTACTCACATGGGGGCCCGAAAATTAAAAGACTTGATCTGACATGCCAGAATCAAGATTCACCAACAGGACACCAAAATAGAGCAAGTTGTATCTGCTTGCAAGACCTGCCAACTCACCAACGCAAGAGCCCCATCAAATAAAAAAGGAACCAGGCTCAGAGGCACCAGACCGGGAGCCCAATGGGAAGTCGACTTCACTGAAGTCAAACCAGGAAAGTATGGTTATAAATATCTTTTAGTATTTACAGACACCTTCTCTGGCTGGGTGGAGGCATACCCAACCAAGCATGAAACGGCTCAGATGGTGGCTAAGAAGCTACTAGAAGACATCTTACCCAGGTATGGTTTTCCTGCCATGGTAGGATCAGACAATGGACCAGCTTTTATCTCGCAGGTAACACAGGCAGTAGCCAAGGCGGTGGGGGCAAACTGGAAATTGCATTGTGCTTATAGGCCCCAGAGCTCAGGACAGGTAGAAAGAATGAATAAAACCCTAAAAGAGACCCTTACCAAATTAACCATGGAGACTGGCGGGGACTGGGTGACTCTCCTACCGTACGCCCTTTACCGGGTTAGAAACACTCCTTACACTCTGGGTTTTACTCCCTACGAGATCATGTTTGGCAGGCCACCCCCTATTATTCCCAACCTTCGAGCTGAGCTTCTTGCTGAGTTTAAAGATCAAGAACATTTTCTTTCCTTGAGAGGGCTCCAGAGGGCGCACGAGGACATTTGGCCGTGCCTCCGTGCCATCTATGAGGCTGGCCCGACCCCGACACCTCATCAGTACAGGCCAGGAGACTGGGTCTACATCAAGAGGCACCACCGAGAGACCCTCGAGCCGTGCTGGAAGGGACCCTACATCGTGGTGTTGACAACCCCCACCGCTCTCAAAGTAGACAGCATCGCGACCTGGGTCCATCACACCCACGTTCGGCCAGCGGACCCCTCCTCGATCCAGGACTTTGTCACGCGATGGGCCATCAGTCGGGACCAACACAACCCGCTCAAGCTCAAGCTACAGCGCATTCGACCCACCTAATATTGGTAACTCTGTTAACTCTGCTTGTCATTGCTCATGCTGCCGGGAGTCCCCACGCCCCCCAAAACATCACCTGGCAGATCATAGACACCAGCTCGGGGACAATACTTAATCAGACCTCCCAGAGCCACCCTAGGGACACTTGCTTCCCAGAACTTTGCGTAAACCTCCAAACTCTGTTCCCCTTGTCACCATAAATGCAGCCGGTCCCATGATTGGGACCCTAAGCTACATGACAAGGGGGGAATGAAAGGGCGGGCCTACGCCGGCCGACTCCATCTTGTTCTGTGTCCTTCACCTTGACCACACCTCCTCCCCTTGAGTACCCACCCCCCCAACAGGACTCGGACCCTTCCCCAGCCAATCGGCCGAGGTCACGACCCTTCCCCAGCCAATCGGCTGAGGCCACAGCCATTACCTCACCAACTGCCCCTAGACCCCTATAAAACCTTTGTGCTTTTGAAACTCGCTCTCTCCCTGGTATCTCACCGCTGCGTCAGTGCAGGTAGGGGATTGAGCTCGAGCTAGCTCGAATAAAGGCTCTTTTGCTTTTGCATCGGACTTGGCTCCCTAGTGGTCTTTGGGGATCACGAATTCTGGGCATAACAAGACCAGGTCAGTGTCTTCTCCTCTGTGAAGGCATCTGTAGGGTCTATAGTCAGAAGCAGTGGTTGTTTCTTCCTGCATTTATAGCACTCTGACCTTACTCTAACCACAAGGTCTCATACATTTACATGTATGTCTCTCCACAGTGATGGGCAGGCCCAGTCTGCTTACCGAGTCACCTGAAGGGCTCCAGAAACACTACTACGTCTTGGCCTTGCCCCTAGAAATTCTGGTTTGCAAGGTGTAGGGTGGGTTGAGGGCACTGGTATTCATGCTGAAGCTCCCCCAGGTGATTCGAATGTGCAGCCAGCAGTAAGGAATATTGTGATTAGAAGGTCAGCTCTTTGCAGAGACTAGGCTTGTGGTTTTTTTCGTTATCCCTCCCTACTAAGTGCCCAGACAGTGCCTGCACTGGAACTTGAGTGAACCCAGAAGGTGAAGCCAGTCAAAGTAGCCTCCTCTGAACACATAGTTGCTTACTTTGTTGAATGATCCGTATTTTCAGAGGGGATTTAAGTGCGCTGGGGGGAGACACGTACACAAACATCACAAAGAGGGAAATGGGGCCAACATTTGTATGTTCAAGTGATATGATTGGCATCCACATATACTATTTAAAAAATAAGCCCACAAGGAAGCTGTCTAGAGAATCATCTGTTTGCCACTTAAGGAGGGCAGAAGTGAGAGAAGGTGGGGTTGAGGTTTGTTGTTGGGGGTGATGTCCAGGTAGGTGGAAAAGTGCTTTGGCAAGGCAGTAGAGAGCAGCATACACACGAATGAATGCCAAAGCTGTACGGGCTGGGTCCAACTCCCAGCAACATCGCTTACCGGTTCTGTGATCTTGTTCAAGGCACTCCACCTGTCTGTCCTCATTTTCCCCATCTGCAAAATGGGAAGCTTATATTATTACCGGTAACTGGCTTCCTAGGATTACTATCATGATTCAATAAGTTAATGTACATGAAGCGCCTAAAACAATATCTGGTGCCTAATAAACTCCCAGTGAACGGCAGCTCTTTTTATTATTATGGTTGTTGTTGTTTTGGTTCCTCTTATTTCTCGGGGAGGCGGAGCTTTTGCTGGAGCCGGAAGCGGATGCAGTGAAGCCAGTTACCCAGCTTCTATCTACCCAGAAATCGATAAATGAGTCTTATTGCTGTCCTCTGCTGTTTGTCCAAGATCTTTGGTCTAATGTGTTAGAAGGAGTGATGCCTTTTATCTTTAAAGTATAAATGAAAAAGTGTTTGGGAGATGCCTTGGGGTACCTTGTCCATTCAACTAGAGAATGACCAATGATGGCACTCAGCTTTTCAAAGGGAAGCCTCAAGTGCCTCTTTAAACACAATTGGCTTGGGGCCTTTGGCCTAGAATATCATTGCTTCCCTACAGTCCTGCTGGGGGGCAAGTTAAGGTTTAAAGACTTATATATATGTCTTTTTCTATCAATTGTTTTTCTTAGGCAATGCTGAGAACATAGCACAGATTTCTGTTACAGTCATTTCCTTCAGAAATGATAGTGATTCACAGGAAATATATTTTATGACATTCTCTCTGAACTTTTTACATGACTTTAGAAGAGAATTAACCCTTTGGCCACCTCCTGTTCTATCTAATGGAGAACACAGCCATCAACTACACAGCCAGACAGCAATCTCCATACGTTGGGTTCAATCTCCACATGAAAAGCACATTTGCAATTGACAAGCCTAATTTAATTCAGTAGGAAAACAAAAATATTTTATAGATTTAATATTTTGGCCTAGGAATCCCTCAGAATGTGGCTGTATTTGGAGACAGGACCTTTTTAGAAAACATTGTTTTTAATGTTTATTTTTGAGAGAGAGAGAGAGAGAGACAGAGTATGAGCAGAGGAGGGGGAGAGAGAGAGAGAGAAAGACCCAGAATCCGAAGCAGGCTCCAGGCTTGGAGCCGTCAGCACAGAGCCCAAAGCGGGGCTCAAACCCACGAACCGTGAGATCATGACCTGAGCCTCAATGGGAGGCTTAACTGACTGAGCCACCCAGGCTCCCCTGGAGACAAGACCTTTAAAGGGGTCAATTAAAATGAGTAACATTAGGATCGGTCCTAATCCAGTCTGACTGGTGTTTTTCAAAGAAAAGGAAACTGGGACATGGAGAGACATCAGGGACGAACACCCACAGGACAACCATGTGGAGAGGCTGCAAGGGTCGTCACCTGCAAGCCAAGGAGAGAGGCCTCAGCTGAAACCAACTCTGTCAGCACCTTGACTTGGTATTTCTAGTCTCCGGAAGTGCAAGGAAAATAAATTTCTATGGTTGAGGCCACCCAGTCTGCGGAATTTTGTTATGACAGCCCTAGTGAACTAATACACTCCCATTTTGCCAGTTTTGATCCCAAGGTCCAGCACTATTCTGGTCTGTTCTTTCTGGACGGATGTGGCTGGCAATGGGCATGGTGGTGACAACTCTTTTGTCCGCATCTGGGTGACCCAGCCTCGGGGACAGAGCATCATTTACACAAACAGGTCACATCCCACAGGTCACATCCGGTCTCGGCCTCTAACAGGGCTGATCTCTCTTGTAATGTTGCCCCCTCTTCGCCATGACTATTAAATCAGATCAACAGCTTATTTCCCATTGGTTCACTTTCCGTAGACTCCACTTGAGAGAACTCAGGCTGTAATTACTGTTGCTTAACGGCTTTATCTTGCTTAAGACGACAAATTTTAGCAATGCTGGGAAGTAAATCATTTTTGTGACCACATTATGCTGACTAATACGACATAATCTCAAATTAATGTATTCAAAAGAGTACGTTCCTAGCCCAAGCATAGTCAGCATGTTTGCAGTTTTCCTGTTCCCAAAGTGAGATAATCAAAGCATCCATTAGGACTTTTCCATGATTCCTGAAGCTAAATATGCAACATATTCTTGAGAAGATTCCCCATAAATTAGCTGATGCTTGTTTTCTTTTCCTCAACTTCCATGGAGAAATGATGAAACGTGGCTATTATAATATCAACACTGGGGATGATAGATAACAAGCATTGAGCACTTCTATCGGTGGGACATTGTATCTTGTATCGCCTCATTCATTACTTAAAAAATAATTTTATGAATTCGTTGCTATTAATATCTTCATTTTGCAGATAAGGAAATGGAAATATAGAAAGGTTACCAAAACTGTCTCACTATAGAACTTTACAGAATAAAAGAGCAAATTTACAGTGTTTTATCCCCTGTCTGTATTGCTGTCGGTTTTTAATATATTTTATTTTTAACAACAAAAAGTACTTACAAAATCTGTACACATCTGGGCAACAGCGTGATGCAGTGAGAAGGTTGTCTTAAAATATTGGCTCTACTCTTTCTTTTTTTTAAAGTTTGTTTATTTATTTTGAGACAGAGACAGCACGAGTGGGGGAGGGGCGGAGAGAGAGGGAGAGAGAGAGAATCCTAAGCAGGCTCTGCACTCAGGAGGGCAGAGCCTGAGGAGGGGCTCAAACTCCCAAAACTGTGAGATCGTGACTTGGGCTGAAACCAAAAGTCAGATGCTTAACTGACTGAGCTACCCAGGCGCCCCTAAATATTAGCTCTACTCTTGACAGACTCTCTGACCTTGGGAAAAATTACTGACCTTAGCTAAGCAACAGTAGATTCAACTATCAATGAGGTTCTCATATCCCTCAAAGTAGGCAAGTGGACATATTGTGTAGATATATATATTGGCTTCTCTTGGGTAGATACCTAGGAATGGAAGTACTGGGGTGCATGGTAAATTTATGTGTCACTTTTTAAGATACTACCAAGTTATTTTCCAAAATGGCAGTGTTATTTTACATTCCTATCAGCAGTGCATGAGAGTTCCTGTTTCTTCACCCTTCTTGTCTGTTGTATTGATGACAGCTGTTCCAGCCATTGTAGGAAGTATGCAGCGGTATCTCATTGTGGTTTGAACCGAATTTGCATTTCCCTAGTGACCAATAATGTTGAGCATCTTTTCACGTGCTTCATATTCATGTGTATATCGTCTTCAGTAACATGTCCATTCAGATCTCTTGCCAATGTTTTAGTTGGGTTGTTTGTCTCATTATCAACTTGTAAGGGTTCTTTGTAGACTCTGGGGAAAAGTCTGCTGGACTTCTTTTACATTAGTTCTGAACATCAAGTGCACCACGCAATGCAGAATGTCTAATAAATATTTGACATGAATCATTCTTATGATGCTATTCAATTCAGTTTAGCTGAACAGATTTTTATTGAGTAATGACTATGCGGTAGGCGTATTCCAGGCACTGGCGATTCAGTAAGAGAACATGACAAGACCAAATCTCTGCTCTCAGAGAAGTGAGGAGTCGTGATTAATGGTCGCATAGCTATCGGGTAGAAAAGAGTGGAATTTGCGCCAGCCAGCCTACACACTGTCTACAGCCTAGGCACAAGTGTTGTCAAATATACCAAACTTTTGTCCGAGAATCTGATTCCCCAACGTGACTCAAATCTTTTTGATCACCATTTGTTATCATAGAAATCCTTGATTCCAGGAGTTATCTATATCTAAAAGTGAAAACTTGCATGGGGGCACCTGGGTGGCTCAGCTGGTCAAGCATCCAACTCTTGATTTCGGCTCAGGTCATGATCTCACGGTTTGTGAGATGGAGCCCCGAGTGGCGATCTGTGCTGACAGGGCGGAGCCTGCTTGGGATTCTCTCTCTCTCTCTCTCTCTCTCTCTCTCTGCCCCTCCCCTGCTGGCTCTCTCTCTCAAAATAAATAAATAAACTAAAAACAAACTGACATAGAGTATAACTTTACTTATTTAGGTTAATCCTATAGAATATGTTATTTTTATATATGCCATATATACGCAACCACGTATTTTCCTCCAAAGGCTTAACCTCCACCAGAAACTTACTAGCTGGGTCCTAGTTTCTCTTTCTCCAACACAACACTCCCCTTTTCTCTTTTTCCATATTGTTGGCCTAAAACCCCCTACTCAGAAGTTCTGGGGACCAACCTCAGCAGATCTATAGGTAGGCAATTTTATACCATATCTTTAGGAAGTAGGCTACTAAAAGATCAATGGAGTCAGTTGCCTTGATGTCCGGAGAGTTTTCTCCGAGATGGCAGAGGTCAAGAAACCTTTGGTTACAACATCTCCCCAGCCTGCCCTTCTAGCAGTGGCCTCAGCAGCCATTTCTGGGGATGGTGGCTGCCTGCCTGTCTGTTCACAGCAGCTTCCAGGCACACCTCCTGGCGGAGGCAGCTCTCCCAGGGGCAGTTTCCGACTCCTTCTGTTGTCTGCTCTCCGGAGTTCTACCCTTCAGGACCACTTCTGGTTACTCTGTCTCCACAGAAAGTTCTCCGTTGAGCCTTCTGCGCTTTCAAAATGTGCTTTACACAGGGCTGGTTTTAGGATGAGGGCTGGCAGTCACATCCCGGGTGGCCACAAATGGAGCTGTTCCCTCTGGCTATGCTGTGAACTTTCTGCTTTTTTCCTGCTCAAATCCTCCCAGGAGGATACGGACTAGGTGGAGAGGCAGCACCCTGACGGAATTGAGGGCACAGAATCGGGGACCGGGTGTCAGACCTGTAATCCAAGGTAGGCTCTGCCTTTTCCTAACTGCATGATCTCAGGCAAGTGACTTAATCCTTGTAGGCCTCAGTTTCCTTGGCTATAAAATAGGGGGATAAGGTTTCCTATCTCATGGGTTACTTTGAGGATTAAATGAAAAGCACTCGGTATTTGGCACGTTATAAGAAACCAGTACATATTAGCTACTATGATATCCGATGCCAAATAAATGTTGCTTGAGTAACGAGACTATGGAAGCGACTTGCAAACGGCTCTAAATTCTTCAGATAGGGTTTAAGGACATCTTAGAAAACTGGCAGAAGAAACGACTGCTTGTTCCTTCCAGAACACTGTCGTGTGTTTTCTCCCACCTTTCCCACTGGGATGGCTGGCCGCTTTTCCTCCCTCCTTCACCCCAGGGAACCGCTCAGCTTTCAGATCTAAGTCCGAAGTCGTATCACGCATGCTTTCTCCGTGTGGATTTCCCCAATACTGTTTTGCCTGTATTGCAATATAGCTATTGTCTGTCTTCTTTACCAGACTTAGAATGCTTGAAAGACAGGGGCACCCGGATGGCTCACACTTGGTTGAGTGTCGGACTTGGGCTCAGGTCAGGATCGCGTGGTTCATGAGTTCGAGCCTCACATCGGGCTTGCCTGCTTCGGATCCTCTGTCCCCCTCTCTCTGCCCCTCCTCTGCTTATGTGCTGCCAAATATATATAATGCTTGAGAGATATGATTTTGCCTTATTTATCTAAACATTTCATTACAACATATACTGAATATAGAAAGTTATTTATATGGTATTTTCTTTTCTTTTTTGCGTCCTATGTCTTAAAAGTCGTGTGTGTATTTTACATTTCCAGCACATCTCAATTTGGATTAGCCATATTTCAAGGGCTCCATTGATACATGTAGCTAATAGATGCTGGGTTGGACAGCACAGTCCTCAATGCTCCATCTGCCATATTCTCCTGGCCTTTGTGCTTACCAGTTATAGCACTTAAAACAGACTATGTTACAAATGATCTGTTCGTGTGTCTGTTTCCTATGAGCATTTCTAGGCTGAGGGTTTTGTCTTATTTGTCTTTGCATCCCCATTCCCTGATGTAGTGCTTACCAGATGGTAAGTTCCCAACAAATACTTATCCGATGAATATTATAGATATCATTTATTGGGCAACTACTAAGTGCCTGGGACTTTCTACCTGATATTTCACTTAACCATTGCAAAACCTTGACTGGTCATTCCCAGTTGCAGAAAATACAAAGGAGAATCCAGAAATTTTAAGAGACTTCCTAAAAGTTAGAAAGTTTTAAGCAGCAGAGCTGGGATTGAACCCTTCTGGCTCGAAAATTGGAACATGGGGGGCGCCTGGGTGGCTCAATTGGTTGAGTGACTGACTCTTGGTTTGCCTCAGTTCATGATCTCATGGTTCATGTGTTTGAGCCCCAACTCAGGCTCTGCGCTGATATGTGAAGTTGGTTTGGGATCAGGTCATGATCTCATGGTTCATGTGTTTGAGCCCCAGCTCAGGCTCTGCTCTGACATGTGAAGCCTGCTTGGGATTCTCTCTCCCTCTCTCTCTGCACGTCCCCAGCTTGTGTACATGTGTGCATGCTCTCTCTCTCTCAAAAAAAAAAAAAAAAAAACTTTAAAATTGGAACATGGCTCTCATCAGTGCATGTGGGTTCCATCCCAGCTTCATTTCTAATTGGATGACCTTTGGCTTTACATTGAACCCCCTGAGCCTCCGATTCCTATTTGTGAAACGAAAGCTAATGTCTAGGGTCTCTTTTAGTTTAGGATGCTGCAATGATAACTTCTTACATATAATCAAGTCAATTTTTCTCCCCTTCGAAGTTGTTTCCCAGAGAAAAAAATATCTCCCAAATTAGGCATACTTATGTCACTTGGTTACCTCCAAATAGTGACTATATATTCACTTGATTTTATTGTAAGAACTGTGAATAAACATTAAATTGTTATGAATGGAATTCTTTTCCTTTTTTACCCTGCCTGAAAAAGTAAAGGTTGTTGATTATCGTTCTTACTTGCTTCTAATGCTTTAACACTCGTTTCCCTATTTAATTAATTTGAAGAACTCTAATGAACTTTGTGAGGCTATTGTCTAATTTTAACAAGGGAAGCACTTGTTTCTCCCTGAATATCCTCTCCCCAGTTCTCGCAATCTACCTTTCACTAGCAAACATTTATAAACCAACTCAGGGGCACTAAAAGAAGCCTTTACGTTGAAACAAAATCAAGTGGGAAAATCTCCCCAGTCCCTTCTAGCCTTAACTTCACATGAGTTTTTCCTACAAATTGGGTAATAATGGCTTTACATATTCAAATGTTTTTTGAAAGTGGAACTCAAGGCAGATGATGATGGGGAACGTGATTGCACTCCATATAGCTCTAGAGCAGGGGCTGGCAAACAGCCTGTGAGCAAACTCCAACTTGCTGCTTGCTGGTGTTTATAAATAAAGTTTTATTTGGCATGGCACACAGCCATGCTCAGTTATTTACGCATTGTCTACTGTTCAGGGGCTATCGATGGCTGGTCAAGTTGAAAATATTTATTATCTGGTCCTTTATAGAAAAAGTTTATTTACCTCTGTTTGGAGCACATTGCTTTGGTTTGCTAAATATCTCCCGGAGCAGCCTCCACCATGAGGTACATCAAGATTCTGAAGTGGCCTCTTTCTTCAGGGGGAGTTCAGGAAAAGCCCAGCTGGAATCCAAGTTTGGCAAAAGTTTGAGAAGAAGAAATAGACTCTAGATTTACATCGCTGGCTGATGAAGTTCCTTCGTGGTGGTTGAGATGCAGACGGGAAACAATGCGCTCGCAGTTGTTAGGAGGGGTTTTAATTCTAGAAGTTTTTAATTAACATTGTTGTGACTTTACTAGGTAAGGAAAGTAATTTTTATCTGCCTCCTTGTCTTTAGTTATAATATATGACTGATGATAGTACATACCTCCTAGGGCTGTATGAATCCTAAATGAATCAATACACACAAAGGACTTAGGACAGAAGCTGGCACTGAAAACAGTAGGAACCATGATTACGTAGCTAATTCAAAGGAAGCAAAGCATACCAAGAAAATGTTTTCCCCCTGAAGTTACTCTAGATTCCAATTTAGAGAATGAACTAAATCAGTCACCACAAAGACTACATTCATTTTCCTTGTCATGTAGAATCCTGTGGTGACATCACACCAGAAAACAAATTTATATGAGAGAAAATTAATTACATTTGGCAGGGACTTTTATTTGTTTATTATTAAAACATGTTCTGATGATGCTGTAGCTACCATAGCCAGAGGGAAGTAATATACAAACCAAAGCAAATCAGCAAATTTGAACATTATTTTCTGAATATGATATATATTAGGGAGTGAATGCTGTTTGACAGATACCAAGTCTTGGGGGCTCCAAGGGAGGCATCCATCATCCTGCAGAACAAAATAAAACTATAAAATGGGGGAAAACATGGCTATTTACTCTAAGTGTCATCAGTGCTAGTTACTATTTTGGCTTGAAGGAAATAGCAGCTGTTGTTTGTGCCCTACCCACATTCCCTCAGCGCTGATGTATATGTGACAGCTCGAGTTCAACTGCCAGCACCTGTGATCTTTCAAGGCTCTCTCTAGCCACCAAATCCTTTCCGTCCACCCACATACAGTAGGCCTTGACATGCCAGATAATCGACACTCTCTGGGTGCAGCCCTCAACCAATATCTAGTGGAAATTGGTGGACAGATAACCCAGGTCTCTTGCCCCTTGGATATGAGGTTTGTAAGGCGTGTGTTTTACACTGGGCCCCAGAGATTTGCAGTGGGATTAAACTCTAGTTTTCCAAAGTAGTAACCTGCTTCACCACAGTCCCTTCCTTGGCTTTCTTCCCTATCCCATCTCACTTCCCTATGCCCCTCAAATGTTCCCTGAGATTACCTCCAAAATACATTTCTTGGGGCACCTGGGTGGCTCAGTCAGTTGAGTGTCTGACTCTTGATTTTGGCTCGGGTCATGATCTCATGGTTCGTGGGTTTATGCCCCACACTGAGTTCAGCACTGATGTCACAGAGCCTGCTTGGGGTTCTCTCTCTCCTTCTCTCTGCCCCTCCCCTGCTCACATGCATGCATGCTCACTCTCTCTCAAAAATAAATGAATAAACATTAAAAAATACATTTCTTGTATTTGAGTTCTTATCTCAGAGTCAGCTTCTGAAGAAACCGATGTGAAGATAAGGTGAATGCCTCTTGTATGGTTTTGAACTGGACCTTATTGGTGCATTTCCCTTTATGAATCACAGAAGAACCCACAAGCACATAATTAAATTGGTTAACTACGTAATGACCAACCGTTTTTACCAAAAAACTCCAACTGATTTCCATACAACAATCAGTTGGATCAATTTTCACAAGACAAGTGTAACTGAAGCCACAATGTGGTAGATATACAGTTTAGGCTCACTTAGGAAAAGACTTTGAAAGATCTTAAACCTTTTCCTAAGTTCAGAAAGTGAATCATAAACTTGTTGAGGTAGATAAAGAAATATATATTTGTCCCAGTATCCGAAACTATTTACTTTCTGTAAAATTTATCCTAACTTTCTATGTTGGCTATTATCAGCTTGTTTTCATTTTTGCAAACAAAACAGAACAGCCACATATTTACGGCTGTAGAAAGCATATTGACGAGGGATTCTTAAATCTCAGTCTGTTGATAGCAATGATTAACAGTTGGGCTTTGGGGGGGGGGATCAATGAAATCTCTGGAACTGCCTACAAAATGGGACCATGTACTTTTTTTTTTCTACTGAAGAAAGTTCCCCGAACTTGCATTAGATTCTCAAAGGTGTCTATGATCCAAAATACATGGGAGAGGCCAACCACATTAATGATACAAGAATTGATTAGCAAGAACCTTTAAATGCATCCTCAAAGAAACCGTTGACAATACTAAAGCATAGAAGATTAAAGACTCTGGTTCTTTTTAAAAAAATTTTTTTTTCAACGTTTTTTATTTATTTTTGGGACAGAGAGAGACAGAGCATGAACGGGGGAGGGGCAGAGAGAGAGGGAGACACAGAATCGGAAACAGGCTCCAGGCTCCGAGCCATCAGCCCAGAGCCTGACGCAGGGCTCGAACTCACGGACCGCGAGATCGTGACCTGGCTGAAGTCGGACGCTTAACCGACTGCGCCATCCAGGCGCCCCTAAAGACTCTGGTTCTGATCATGGCACAATTATGGCTACCTGACTTACCTTTCTATCATAAACAACCATCAAACTAGACAAAATAAATGAAGCAACTGATTTAAGTCAGTAGGCAAAACAGGGTTTTGATCTTGGAGAGGAGATATACAAGGTAGGCTCCATATTTACTCCACTTTCTGCTTTGGTGAACTTTCTAGACTACAGCCAGAGGTGTACCCAAACAGTACCCAAACAGAATAGCAGTCTTGCTCTGCTTAGATCCAGATTGCTGAGTTGGCCGGAATTTACTGTGGAGAGGGACCTGGGCAGAATAGGAGTTTCACACATCTGCACAGGTGACTCCTTGAATCTTTGGTCAAATACAAGCTGTACAGGCATAGGGCAAACTCTATGAGGTCTAGCAGAGAACAGCTGCAGGGAATGTGGAAGATAAAAGAGACACAGGTGGTTCAATTGGCAAAAATGAAGAGATTTTGCTTAATACTTTGGTCATTTAGTTGAGACCCTAGGAAGACCATGCCTAGGGAGAGGGCACTATAGTCCTAGAGGAAGGGCTCTAAAGCCAAGCTTCAAAAAGTTCGAGCTGATCTACCAAAACTTATCTGCCAGCCAAAATAAAATCCAACACTCTTTCTAGGAAGACAACCAAATCCAGGCCTAAACAAAACAAAACAAAACAAAACAAAACAAAACCCCACAACATTCATGATGCCAAGTATAAATTTTAAAAAAGTTACAATATGTGTGAATGAACAGAGAAATCTGAAATATAAGCAGGAGACAAATTCAGAGATCACACAGGTACTGGAATTAGTGGGTAAGGGTTAGAAAATAGTTATAACCAATATAAATATTAAGGAAAAATGGCCACAGTGAGAGAACATGTGGGGAATCTGTTTATAGATCAAACTATAATAAATGAAATGAAATGAAACAGGAACAGCAGATATACAAGATCTGAAATTAAAATTTTACTGGAAGGGTTTAACAGCAGATTGGACACTGGAGAAGAAAAAAAAAATCAATGCTTTTGTAAACATGGCAGTAGAAACTATCCAAGTTGAAGGACCAAAAGAAAAATAAAACCAAAAAGTAAAACACCTGTTGCACAATACCAGGGGGTATTACAATAAGTAGTTTCGATTAAAAAAAAAAGAGAGAGAGAGAAGAGAGAGTCATTGGAGCAGAACATATATTTGAGGAAATAATTGCCCCCCGTATTTCAAACTTGTTGAAAAATATCAACTCACAAATCCAAGGAGCTCAAAAAAGTCTTAAGATAAACACAAAGAAAAGTGTATCCAGGCAACATCTATCTATCTATCTATCTATCTATCTATCTACCTATTTATTAAAAAAATGTTTGTTTATATATTTTGAGAGAGAGAGAGTGCAGGCAGGGGAGGGCCATAGTGAGAGGGAGAGAGAGAATCCCAAGCAGGCTCCATGCTGAGCCTGGATGGATGTGGGGGATGCGGGGGGTGGTAGGGGTAGGCAATTGCAGGATGTGAGATAATGACTTAAGCCGAAATCATGAGTATGAGCCACCCAGGTGCCCGCAGGCAAATTTTCATCACAATTCTGAGGACCAAAGATAAGGAGCAAACTTAAAAATCACCCAGAGATAAAAGACACATTACACACATGGGAACAATAATAAAAGCAATGACTGATACCTTATCACAGAGGATGCAAGGCAGAGACAACGGAATGACATTATAAAGTGTCAAAAACCAAAACTTTTAACTGAAAATTTAATATCCAGAGATACTTTACTTTATGAAAGAACAAAACATAAGAATGTTTTCAGATAATAAAAGTTAAAACAGTTCATGATAGTAGCCCTGCACTATAAAAATTCCTAAAGCTAAAAAGAAACGAAGTACAGATAAAACTTCAAATCCACCTAAACTGATGAGGAGTAGCAGAAATGAAAAATATGTTAGTAAATATGAAAGACGTTAAAAAATTATTAATGTATTTAAAAGATAATTGGTTACTTAGGGTAAAAATACTAGTATATATTTCATGGACTGGAAGAATCAATATTGTGAAGATTTTAATTCTCCCTAATTTTATCTATATAATCAATGCAATCCCAGTCAAAATCCTAGCAGGTTTCTATCTAAGAATTGCCAAGATGACTCTAAAATATGTATTCAAATGTAAAAGATCGGGTTTGGTCAAAGGATCTTTAAAAAGAGCAACAAATTTGGAGGATTCGCATTTCCTGATTCTAAGAATTACTACAAGTCAACAGTAATCAAGAGACTGTGGTATTAATAGGCATAAAAACAAAAATCAATGGATCAGATCACAGAGTTCATGAACGGAACCACACTTTATGGTCAAATGACTTTTGGCAAAGGTATTTCAAAGGGGGAAAGAATGGTCTTTTCAACACATGGTTCTGGAAAAATTGGTTATCCATGTGAGAAGAAATAACATTTGACTACTATATCACACCACATACTATATCATATCATACACCACGATAGCATATAACATAAAGTTAATTCAAGATAGATCACAGACTCAAACATAAAAGTTAAAGCAGTAGAGTTACTAGAATAAAATAGCATCAGAATATATCTGTGATGTTGGGATAGGCAAAGATTTCTCAGACAGGACACAAAAAGCACAAACCATAACAGAAAAGAAATTGGTAAGTTGGACTTCAACAAACTTATAACCTCCTGTTTATCTGGAGACAATGTTTAGAAAATGAATAGACAAATCATAGACTGGGGAAATATATTTACAGAGCACCTATCGGATAAAATACTAACATCCAAAATCTACAAAGAGCTCTTATAACTCAAAAATAAGAAGACGAACAATGAAATAATAACGGGCTAAAGATTTAAACAGACAGTTCACACACAAAAAAGATATTCAAGTGGCCAATAAGCATATGAAAACTTGATCCACATCTTTAGTTATCAGGAAAATACAAATTACATCCATGTTGAAGTAAAATGTGTACCTACCCTATGACCCAGCAATCCTGGATGTAGGTATCTACTCAAAAGAAATGAAAATGTGTTCACAAAAAAACTTGTTCAAGAATGTTCATAGCAGCTTTATTCACGATAGCTTTAAGTGGAAACAACCAAATGTTCATCGACAGGAGAATGGATAAAAAAAAATTGTATTTATTTGCACAGCAGACTACTAATCAAGTGTAAAGAGGAATGATATGCACAAGGGTGAATATCAAAAACACCTCAAGTTGCTAATATGCTGGTAACCTGGGAAGGGGAGAATGGGGCAGAGATAATGGAAGGAAAGGAAAATTAATGCAGCAATATTTCCCTGACAGCTGTGAGCTTAGGCACTGCTACAGCCGAAACTGTGCTTGGCCATAGAGAATATTAATCAGGTTTAGCTTTTCACCAGCTTAGCGCTGAAAGGGCCGTGGTGATTAACGGGACTAATTAAGCCAGCCCCAAGGGCAATGTCTGCATGTAAATATAATAGGATTATTCTTTATGCCTCTCTAATATGTCACCTTATATTACCATTGTGAAATGTTTGGGGCATTTAACCTAATCACTTGTCTAGACTTGTCTTCAAGATAGACAGGCTTTTCAGATTTTATTGTTATTCTTACCCAAAACAGAAAAATCAGATTTAGTCCAGGTAGAGGCAAAAGCAAAAGGGAAAATGTTCCTACGATTTGGTCTCAAAAGAGCCCAGGAAACATGTGATAGGTACCACTGTTGTGAATCCAAAGCCTGTCAGGAAAGTTCACAAAATAATGCCTTTCACTTCCCACTATTCTGAAACCTTCTACTATGTTTTCAAAATATCTATTAAGCCAAGCCCCTGTATTTTTGCAATGGAAATGGTCCATAGCAAACTTTTAGATATCATAAAGAAACATCATCAAAATTCCATGTAGAATAAGCTTCTACCATGAGGTTTCAATTGCTCTATTAACTGGAAGTCAAGAAAGGCTTTCTGGATGGTGGACGTCTATGGTGATGTAAGTACAGGGGTGAGCGAGGTCGGGGAGAAGAAATGTAACGAAAACATGCCAACATTGACAGTGATATGAGTATAAACACTACTTTTAAAATCCTTTCATTGTGAAACAAAATACACATATGGATAACCACACAAAACAAATGTGTATCTTAGTGTGTTGTTACAAGGAAAACACGATCCTAACTCCTAACTGGGTCAAGAAATAGAAGTTTGCCAGTCGCCTCTTGGAACTCCTCTTCGACACTCTTTTCCTTCAAAAGTAATCACTATCCTCATCATTTTTCTTTTCTTGAGGGGGGTGGTGAGAGAGAGAGAGACAGAGACAGACAGACAGAAGGGGGAGAGAATCTTAAGTAGGCTCCATGCCCAGCATGGAGCCAGTCTCACAGAGCTCAGTCTCACAACCCCAAGATCATGATCTGAGCTGAAATCAAGAGTCAGATGCTTAACTGACTTAGCCACCCAGGTGCCTCTATCCTTACTTCTTATAGGAATCCTTCCTTGCAAATATTTGTGGTTTTATTAACCAACTGGGCGTGCCTACAAACTATAGCTTAGTCTTGCCTATTAAAAAAAGATATATATATATATTTAAATATATATAATATATAATATATATATTATATATAAAATATAATATATTATATATATTAAATTATATAATAAATATATATATTATATAATAAATATATATATTATATGTATATTATATAATTATATAATATATAATTATATATGTATTATATATAGAGTCTATATATATATTATAATATATATATTATGTTATATATAATTAATATAATATATTAATATATTATATATATAATATATAATATATTATAATATAATTAATATATTAATATAATATATAATTATATATAATTAATTATATATATAATATATAATTATATATGTATTATATATAGAGTCTATATATATATTATAATATATATATTATGTTATATATAATTAATATAATATATTAATATATTATATATATAATATATAATATATTATAATATAATTAATATATTAATATAATATATAATATATAATATAATATATATATAATTATATATATATTAATATAATAATATATTATATTATATGTTATAATATATAATATATATATTATATATTATATTTATATTTATATTTATATTTATATTATATATATTATTATATATATTATAATATACAATATATAATATATATAAATATATTTATATTATATAAATATATAATATATAATATATATTATATATAATATATAATTGTATTATTATTATTGTTATATATATAACATATATATAATATTATATATAATATATAATATATAATTGTTATATATAATATATATAATATTATATATAATATATAATATATAATTGTTATATTATTATATAATAATATATAATTATATAATATATATTAGATAATAAATATTATTATATATTAAAATATAATATATATATTAGATAATAAATATTATTATATATTAAAATATAATATATATTATATAATAAATATTATTATATATTAAAATATAATATATATTATATAATAAATCCTAAGTTTGTATGGAGCCACAAAAGATCACAAATAGCCAAAACAACCTTGAGAAAGAAAAGCAAAGCTGGAGGCGTCACAATTCTGGACTTCAAGTTATATTCCAAAGCTGTAGTCATCAAAACAGTATGGTACTGGCACAAACATGGACACATAGATCAATAGAACAGAATAGAAAAACCCATATTTATACAGTCAATTTATTTTTGACAAAGCAGGAAAGAATATCCAGTGAGAAAAAGATAGTCTCTTCAACAAATAATGTTGGGAAAACCAGACAGCAACATGCAAAAGAATGAAACTGGATCACTTTCTTACACCATACACAAAAACTCACAATGGATGAAAGTCCTAAATGTGAGACAGGAAACCATTAAAATCCTAGAGAACACAGGCAGTAACCTCTTTGACATTGGCTGTAGCAACTTCTTTCTAGATATGTTTCCTGAGGCAAGGGAAACAAAAGCAAAAATAAACTATTGGGACTTCATCAAAATAAAAAATTTCTGCACATTGAAGGAAGCAATCAACAAAACTAAAGGCAACCTGTGGAATAGGAGAAGATATTTGCAAATGACAAATCTGGTAATGGGTTAGTGTACAAAATATATAAAGAACTTATAAAACTCATCACCCCAAACATGATTAATCCAATTGAAAAGGGACAAAAGACACAGACATTTTTCCAAAGGAGACATACACATGGCCAATAGACATATGAAAAGATACTCTTCATCACTGATCATCAGGGAAATAGAAATCAAAACTACAATGAGATATCACCTCACACCTGTCAGAATGGCTAAAATTAACAACATGGGAAACGAGCTGTTGGCAAGGATGTGGAGAAAGAGGAACCCTCTTGCTCTATGTAGTTTTTTAAAAAATAAAAATACTTGATCTCATCTTACTGATATTTTCATTTCAATTTCAGGAATATCGTCTTTTTTTTTTAACCTGTCCCATATTACATCTTGTCTCCTTTCTTTTACCCAGAGAATTTTGGACATAGGAAATTATAGAATAGAATGTCCCATAATTTCTTTACCCCACATCTCATGCACAAAAGCCTCAAAATAACAATACTAACACTCAACCTCCAACAGTTAAACAGTTTTTGCCTATGTTTTTCTCTTTGCTCCCTCTCTTCATTTTAAATAGTTGAACGATATGCATATTATCTGAGCATACAGATGTTACACACAATGCTCTCTTCCTTCTAAATGCCAGTTAGTCTTCATTGTACCGGTAACTATATACCGAAGGCTCATCTGCAGTCCTTACATCAATATCTTTCTAGTTCTTTAGATTATCTGAAGTTTGGTGTTTAGATTTCTCAGGCAGGCTCATAGGGACAATATTCTGCATTCTTGCTTGTTGATAACAGTTTTTGCCCTTTATAGTGGAAAGTCAATTTTGCTTGATGTAAAATTCTTGCTCACATATTTCCTCAAGAATATGAAATATATCACATCGTTTTCTTCTGACTTAAAGCTTTGATGTTGAAATATATAACAAGCTAATTTTTTCATTGTAATTCACAAGCTCTTTTTGCTTACATGACCAAAAGTATTTAAAAATTTCTATTTAAAGTCTAGTAATGTTGTTAAATTGCCTGGGTATTGGTCAACTGTTCTGGGTCAGTCTTCTCAGATAAGTAGTGTGCTCTTGTAGTACGTAGTTTTGAAACTTCAAGATTTTTTAAAATCATTTTTGAGAGAGAGGGAGAGAGAGAGAGAGTGACAGAGCATGAGCGGGGGAGTGGCAGAGAGAGAGGGAGACACAGAATCCAAAGCAGGCTCCAGGCTCTGAGCCATCAGCACAGAGCCCGACGTGGGGCCTGAACCCACCGACCGTGAGATCATAACCTGAGCTGAAGTCGGACACTTAACCATCTGAGCCACTCAGGCGACCTGTAGATTTGAAACTTTAAAACGGTATCATCATAGTAAAGTTTTCTTAAATAATATTTGTAGCATTTATTCTTTTCGTTTGTTAAGTTTTTTTTCTTCAGGGGTGCTACAATCCATTAATGTTAAATGTTCTTTGTCTATCTTTAATATCTGACACTTCCTCTCAAATCCTTTTTATCTCTTGATTCATTTTTTGCAACCATTTTTTCTTCCTGTTCACCTTCTATTTTATCTGCAGTGTTGTGAATGAATCAACATTCTTGATTTCTTTTTGATTTAGCCTTTATATTTGAAATGAAATATTCTGTTATTTTAAATTCCTCATTGAATCGGAACTTTATTTCTGTGTTTTTCTGATTCTAATTTTTTCATGTGTTTTATCTTTGTTTTTAAATGCCTTTCTGTCATTATGAATCGGAAGGTTCTGACCTGTTCTGTGGGTATGTCTTTTCTAGCATGATTACATTTTCTGTAGCGATATTATTGTGCTCCTTGTTCTTTTTCTTAATTTTTTAATGGCGTTTCTTACCTTTTATGGCATTTGGGCTTGGTACCTTCTGATTGCTTATCTTTATGTGAAATTAATTGTCTTGAATCAAAAGATCAGGAGAAGGTGGGGTTCCGGATGGCATTTGTGGCTTCACAGAGCTCCCTGTGTATCGGTTCTACGTGGTGTTCAAGAACATGGTAGTTGCTCTTTGTGATTTCTTGGTTCTGTTCCTCTCCTCACTTTTAACCGGACCCTGTCTTTCCTGAATCTCTGTTGCCCCCATCGTGCGCACCGGTCATTTCATTCCTAGCAGTTCGTCTAAATTGCGGTACCTTGTTATGGAAAAGATTCGGGGGCCTGGCACTTGGGGGAGTCCACGGGGTCTTAGCTGCTCCAGCCCCTTTGGTGCTCTCAGCCATGGCGGTCCTCATTTCCTACTGGAGTGGGCAAACCTCTGCAGTTTCAGCTGATGTTCCCAATTCCATCTGCCCCAGAGAGAGAGAGAGAGAGAGAGAGAGAGAGAGAGAATGAGAATGAACACAAGCAGGGGAGGGGCAGAGGGAGGGAGAGAGAATCCAAGCAGGCTCCATGCTGTCAGTGCAGAGCCCGACACGGGGCTCGAAACCACCAACTGTGAGATCATGACCTGAGCTGAAATCAGGAGTCAGATGCTGAACCAAGCGAGCCACCCAGGCACCCCTATTCTGTCATTTTTAATGTGAGAATTCTGTAAAGACTCAGGAATGATGTCACTGCCATGATGGCCATCTCCTCAGATTTTTTTTACTCTTTCAAGTATTAATTTTTAAGACTTCTTAAAGAGTGAAAATGCTTTCTCTTTTTAATACTACCAGCAAACATTTTTCTGGTGTCAGATCATAAGGCAATTTTACCTCTAGACCAACATTTACGTCTCATGTTGATTATAAAGTTGAATTTCTGTCATATTACTCAACCCACCATATGTGGAAAAGTGCAAGCTTCCTGAGAGGGACTTATGGGATGGCTAGATACCAATTACAGACTCAGTGTGTCTATGATTTAGCAGTAAGACCCAAGTGATGCCTTCAAGTAGAATCTTGAGGGATCAAGGTCAGTGGGTATGTGGTAGTGATTGTGAGGGAGTTGGGGGGCATATAGTTTAAGAGGGTACCGAATGCTTGGATACTATGAGTATTCTCACTGAAATTGATTTCATCTGTAAAATTTGGATGAAAATGTACTGAAGCCTTGGAAGGGGATTTCAGCAGTTTTTGGGCATTCAGTAGTGGTTTCCAGGGTTATAAAAATTGTCTCTTAAAAAAAAAAGTTGCCTCTTAGGCAATCTTCTCTCTCTCAGCAGGGAGAAATATCACTGAATTTACAGAAAAAGTGCTTCCTCAGGTTCCCCTAGGTGAACTATGCAGTTTGCTATTCTGTGTTGGCCCCTGGGTCCGTGTGATTACACTAATATATTGTATTCAACTCTGCTGCTTTCAAAATTTAAATAAGACATTTTATTTTATTCATTTATTGAGAAAAATGTACAGGGAAGTATTAAGAGGTAACTCATTTCCCTTTTATTTCTCGTTTATTTTGAAGGCATGTTAAAAGGGCCTTAGTTACCCGAAGGTTGCCAAATGGCTGATCAAATTTATAAAATCCCATGCAGAATGAGTTTTTAAGACATAAAAATCTGAACATGCAGGCTTTTAGATTTTGCCCTTGCATTTAAAATTTCTCTCAGAAGGCAACACTAAAAACCCGACTGTGACTTTAGGTAAGTTATTTGATGTCTTTGGGCTTGTTTTTCTTTATCAACTGATAAGATACATTGAGATATTTTCAAAGTTCCTTCTCTCCTACTTTGTCATCACTAATGATCTTGTTAGAATCTATTAAAAAGAAACAACCACATCGTCATTTAACTTCACATTAAGGCTTTAGCCCATATGCCGTTTTGAAGTATTCAACAAATGTCCCAAGCTTTGGGGGTATAAATGGAGTTTGGATGGTCACAGAGAGATCCATTCTGGTTTAAGATATTTGAACTACAAAATGTAGTCATGCTTGTGTTTTCCTTCAAGTACCTTTTAAAAGCCTGAACGGATCTTTTGCCTCCTCAGGTTTCTTCATGGTGTTCTTTTTTAAAAAATTTATTTATTTTTAGAGAGAGAGAGAGAGAGAGACAGAAAGAGCGCGTGGGCACAAGCAGGGTAGGGGCAGAGAGAGAGGGAGAGAGAAAGAATCCCAAGCAGGCTCTGTGCTGTGAGCATGGAGGCAGATGAAGGGCTTGAAAAACCATGAGATCATGACCTGAGCCAAAATCAAGAGTCAGGCCCTTAACTGACTGAGCCCCCTGGGCGCCCCCATGGTGTTCTCTGTCAAACCGAACTTTAACATGTTGACATAATCAAAGTAATCAAAGTTTTGCGTGATATGCTACGCTGTTGTTTTAAGAAGCTCTTCCCCTCGCGTGCATCACAAAGATATTCGCCTACATTATCTTCTATTATTTCATATTTCATTAAGCTGAAGCTCCCATTTTTATATGATGCATAGTGCAAATACAGCATTATATTTCTCTGTATAATAAGCCAGTTTTCCCTGAGGCCACACAAAGAGCAGTCCTTTTCTCCGTTAGTTTCTGGTGCACTTTCGGATACTACGGTTTCAAACACTTGTGGGCCTGTCTCTAGAGTTTCTATTTGGTTCCACTGGTCTATCTGCTTATTTTTTTGGCCAATGGCTTACTGTATTTTTTACTATGGGATTATGGATATCTTAAATCTTAGCTAGGCTAAGTCCTACTCTTTGTTCTTCTTTTTCAGAGTTAAATAGCTTTTTGTGCATATTTTGGCTCTCATATAAATTTCAAAATAGTTTTATCAAGTTCCTTTAAAAATCTGGATAATTTAGATAGAAATTACATTGAGTTTGTAGATTAATTTGGGAAGAAATGACTTCATATTTTCTAGTTAATTATCACTGTTATAGGAAAATATTGAGTTTTCTAAGTTGGTCTTTAACTGGTGGTCTTGGTGAGACCTCATTTTTTCCTCCATCTTTATTCAAGTATGATTGACAAATACAAACTGTATATATTTAAGGGGCTCTTGGGTGGCTCAATCAGTTAAGCGTCCAACTTCAGCTCTGGTCACGATCTCAACAGTTTGTGAGATCAAGCCCTGCATGTTCACTGACAGCTCAAATCCTGCTTCAGATCCTCTGTCTCCCTCTCTCTCTCTATCCCTCCCCTGCTCACATGTTCTCTCTCTCTCTCTCAAAAATAAATGAACATAAAAAAACTGTATATATTTAAGATGTACAATGTGGTATCTTGATATACTTTGTGTAATGATTACCACGATCAACTAATTTTCATATCTATCACCTCACATAGTTACCATTTTTGTGTGTGTGTGGTAAGAACACTTAAGATCCACTCTGTGAGTGAATTTAGAGCATACATTAACAACTATAATTACAATGCTGTACCCTAGATGTCTAGAACTTCTTCATCTTATAATGGAAGGTTTGTGTCCTTCGGTTAACATGTCCCCATCTTCTCTATCCCGTAACCCCTGGCAACCATACAAGTGATATCATCCCAGATTTGTATTCTGTGTCTGGCTCATTTCACTTAGCATAACGTCCTCCATGTTCACCAATGTTGTCAGAAATGTCAGGATTTCCTTCTTTTTAAAAGCTGAGTAACACATCACAATTTCTTCATCCATTCATCCATTGACAGATACTTAGGTTGTTTCCATATCTTGCCTTGTGAATAATGCTGCAAAGAACATGGGGGTGCAGATATCTCTTCGAAATATTGATTTCATTTCCTTTGGATAAGTACCTAGAAGTGAGATTGTTGGATCACGTGGTAGTTCCATTTTTAATTTTTTGAGAAACCTCCCTGTTTTCCACAGCACCTGTACAAATTTACGTTCCCATCAACAGTGAACAAGGGTTCTCTTTCTCTATGTCCTCACCAACACTTATTGTCCCTTGTCTTTTTTGATCATGGCCATTCTAACAGGTCTGAGGTGATAGTCCATTGTGGTCTTGATTTGCATTTCCCTGATGATTAGTGAGCATTTTTTCATATCCCTGGTTGGCCATCGGTGTATCTTCTTTGGAGAAATTTCCCTGGGCTTTCATTTTTTTATTTTAGAGACAGAGTGTGTGTGAGCAGGGAGGGGGGGAGAGGGAGAGGGAGAGGGAGAGGGAGAGGGAGACGGAGAGAGAGAGAGAATGAATCTTAAGCAGGCTCCACGCTCAGTGCAGACCCAGACACAGGGTTCAATCTCACAACAGTGAGATCATGACCCGAGCTGAAGTCAAGAGTCAGATGCTCAACTGACTGAGCCACCCAGGTGCCCCTCCCTGGGCTTTTAACTTTAGGAGGGTTTATTTATTTCTGGTTTATCCTTGCTATCGAATGTGGCCCTTTGGTGTCACAACTGCAAAACCTGTAATGTTCATCAGAATCTCCCCTTCTTTGGCAGTCCCTGATTCCAATTTTTGTCTACCTAACACCCAAGGCTCTTTAAAAATCTCTGCTCAGTTTTTCAGCCTTTCAGCCATCACGTATGAATTGAAAATTGGCCCGAGTAGAAATTGAAGCTTCAAATGCCAGGCTCATTTCTCTTGAGTTTTTCTTCTGTCTCAACTCCAGGACTTGCCGTTCTTTACTTTCTCTGTAGCTCTCCCATGACTTGAAGGAACTATTTAAATATTTGTTCAGTATTTTAGTTGTCCTCAGTGGGAGGGTAGGCCCTAAACGACCTAGTTTATTTTTGCTAGAAACAAAACTTGACAAACCACTTTTAATGAACCCTATATCCTGCTCCTCTACCAGGCAACTTCTGCTGAGAATTCGATAGTGAACTCTTACAAAGAAGCAGCACAAGAATGAGGCAGTCCCCTCCAGCTCTGAGGGTTTCTAGGGCATGGGGGTGGGGGGGTGGAGGAATGACTATTAAGGACAGCAGAGTTACCTGTACCTATTTTATGTGAACATTATTCTTAACATTTTTTCAATTTTAAGAGACAGAGCGTGAGCAGGGGAGGGGCTGAGCGAGAGGGAGACACAGAATCCGAAGCAGGCTCCAGGCTCTGAGCTGTCGGCACAAAGCCCGATGTGGGGCTCGAACTCACGAACCATGAGATCATGACCTGAGCTGAAGTTAGACGCTCAACCGACTGAGCCACCCAGGGGCCCCACTTGAACTTTAAAAATTTTTTTTGTAATAATTTCAGATTTACAGAAAAGCTTTGAAGATAAGCACAATATAGCTTCACCCATGTATCTCATCCTGCTTCCCCTGATACAATCATCTAACATAATCATGGTACATTTGTCAAATCTAAGAAATGAACATTGGTCCAATATGGTTAATCTAAACTACACAAATTATTCATATACAACCAGTTTATCCACTCATGTTATTTTTTTTTCTGTTCTATCCAATCTTGGGTGCCACATTGACATTTATTTGTCATATCCCCTGATCTGTGAGAATTTCTCAGACTTTCCTTGTTTTTTATGATGGACAGTTTTGAAGAGTACTCATCATATACTTAGTAGAATATCCCTCAGTTTGTGTATCTGATGTGTTTTCAAAATTCAAGTGGGGTTATGAGTTTTGGGGAAAAATACCACAGAGACAGATTTCCATTCTCACTCTGTCATATCAGGGATATGTGGTGTAATTGTGACTTCTTACTGATGATGTTAACCTTGTTCACTTGGTTAAGGAGGTGTCTGTCACCTCTCTCCACTGTAGAGTTACTGTTTTTCTCTTTGCAACCTACACCTGTTTTATTAGCTGTTTACCACAGAAGGGCTTCTTTGCTCTCTGGATATCACCCTCAGAGACCCGCGGCAGCCTGGATTTCTCTAGTTGTGGGACAGGCAATAATGGCCTCAAGGTAATGTGAAGAAATAAAAACAACAGGAGAACTTGAAAGCTGTCCTCCAACCCACCTTCCATCGCTACAGCCTTTGCCTTCCACCCCGGGAAGCTACCTTCTCATTACCCCACTGGGTTAGGACACACTTGCCCTCAAGCCCTCAAGGCATCTAAAAGTTTTCATAATTTTACTTCTTCAGTTGATGGTTTCTTGCTTTTGCAGGAGGTGGTTTGTCAGCCTGTCAAAAACCAGAAGCCACCCTTAGGTAATTTTCACAACCCTATGGAATTCTATAGTAGTGATGGCTCAATTTTCCAGCCAAAGAAACTGAGGCTAAGAGAGGCTAAGGGATCTGCTCAATGGCAGAGAGCTACTCATTGCAGAGTTCAAATTTATACCCAAAGCTCTGGATTCTAACCATTGTGATATACTACCTGTCGGTCACACAGCAGCTTGAACAGTGCATATGCAAAACCATGCCCTCCCTTTTCATGCAGAACCGTTGTCCTTGCGTGAAGCTGGAACACCAAGCTCAGCTTTGTTCCCTTGGGCTGGGATACTTTATAGGAGACCCTGTCCTCTTATGTGAAGAGCCCTGGTAAAGTCAACCCTCCAGACACACGCAGCCCCATCTGAATCTACTGGATCTTTATGGCTCAGGCTCTCGCACGAGAACCCCAAGACACTTGTTGAAACTGGCCCTTCATCTCTACTGCTGAGTATCTCTCTTGAACAGTGTGCCAAGGTCCTCTGCAGACAAGTAGTTCTCTGGCAGTAGTTCAAGATAGCCCCAGAGGAAATTTATCCTGTAAATATTTATTCAATGCCTATTGGTAAAGGGCCGGGTTGGGTGCTGGATGAGAAGGAGTGTAATTTTAAAAGAAAGAAAGATGCCCAAGACACAACTGTCAACTTCCTGGAGTTTAAAAAAATTGGCATTATAGTGAAAAAGCATGTATTTCTATCTCCATGTCCATCTCTGTGTCTATTTCTATTTCTCCACACATATGCACATATGCACACACACATGCACACACACACACACACACACACACACAAGTGGTTGCAAGCTTTTCCATTGCTTTAGAAGTCAGAGAAACATTTTGTGCACCTGGGCAGAGAAAAAAATAACTAAAAAGTGTAATTCTGTGGCCAAACTACATGCCTTGTCATCCTTAGAGAAGTTTCCAGGGTTAGGAAGATACAGAGTTATGTTTTCAAAAACTTAATGCTTTTTTCTACCCATACACTTGATGGCAGATCTTGCTTCACTTTCCTTATGTCTTTGATGATAACAATTTCCTCTTAGAAACATGTTTAATTTTTCCTGTTCCATATGTCATCCCTGTGCAAAATCATCTTGTTGACTCATTCTGATATGATATGGACAGGAAACCTAGTGACTGCTTTTTGGTCTCCAGAGCATTATTAGAAGAAAATTCCTTTGAACCTCTTCCATGAAAGAACATAAAGTTTGCTTAAAAAAATGGACATACCTCTTATTAATTGTTACTGTGGGTCTTCCAGATACATGCATTTTAATTTAGATTTTTTTAAAACCATCTACAGATAAATAACTATTTTCTTTTTCAGCTAGGTAGAATCAATGCTAGGGGCAACTTAGAAACAGACTGTGGCTTTTGCAACATTTCCTGGCAATTTTTGGCCATAATGACCGTTCCACTGTACCAGATTCTAACAAAGGATGAAATGTTGCTAGAGAAATGTTTTCTTCTCCCTTTACATATTCTTAACAATTCATTTGACTTCTGCTCCACAAATATATTGCAATTTTTTAAAATGAGAGTGCATAACCTAATGGTTTGAAAAGTCCTTGAGTCCTGGTGAACTGAAACTTAATTTTAATAGTTTCTTTGGTTTTCATTTATGTATGTATGGATGTTATGTATAGGTATACATATATATGTGTATGTATACACAACTTAGTATCAAAAGTTAGGAAAAAAACTTGATTAAAAATATGTTTACCCTATTTTTAATGTCAAGCCACCCATATCAATAAGATCGTAATATCAGATTTTATGTGGTAAATCTTGTGCTGGAGTCAGAAAGGTGTGGTTCAACCTCCCAAGATCTACATTAACTATGTATTTTGGTTAATTAAGGTAACGCTTTAATGTTAATTTCAATGTAACCAAATACAAATTACTATTTTAAATCTATGGGAGCACTTCAGAATATGTGTATAAACCCAATGGAAGGATCATTTGCCCAGACCAGCCAGATCAATCCAACAATCTGCCAAATAAATGGACCGGCTATATTGAGGACTCTATTCCTTAAATGGTTTCATCTCCTTGTTGGTATATATCATAAATATGCAACAGAGATAGTGCAGTAAAGTGAAAGTACACCAGATAAACTCAGGAGACTTTGATACTAATCCCTGGTCTGTCACCAACAGTAATCACGAAACATAAATGTCTATCGTCTTACTAATATTAAAGCACTTCTATACATATTGTATCATTTGATATAAACACCCAGGGAAGCAGATATTCTTACTATCACTTCTTTCTTTTTAGAGCATTTTGGCTATACTTATGTAGATCCTGAAACTCATGAGTTCAAAGGTCCTTGGCCAAGGTGACTTAGTACCAGGAATGTTTGGCATTTCAATCTAAGCTTCCGGGTTTTAGAATTCTCATCTGCAAAATGAAAATTGGATGTTCCCTAAGTCTCTTTCAGTTAGAAAAAGGGGCTCTCTAGAAGTTATGTTTTCTAGATGGAAAAAGTGTATTAACAAACCAAACTATAGGACATCACCAGAAAGCATGCTGATTTTTGTCTCCCAGTCATTTCATGATTTATTTAGTGGGAGAAATGCCACTTCTGATCCTGGACAAAAACTCAGTCTTGGGACTGTTTTGTCTACTTTCAGGGAAAAAAAAGGCCAATAGTTTTTTTTTAAGTTACTAGCACAGACCCAGTTCAGAATTTAGAATGCCATGGTCTTATTATATTAAATAGTCATAACTTGAAGTTAAAATGTCTTCTCCCCAATCTGGAGGCCCTCTATAGGAGAGAAGCCAGGGGAGCAGGGCACGGTGCCTTCCCTTCTCCCCCATCTCCCTGACCATAGTTCTGACAAGACCAGAGCCACAAAAGTGGAGGGGAGTCCAGAGGTATGATACTGTTATAAGCTGCCTGTGTGAATTCTGGGTGTGAGTCCTTCAGGGGCCCTCACTGGGAATATCTGATGGCACTTCTGATATGGAGTGGCAGCTCCCCTTCAGCAGCTGACCCTTCAGGGGCCCACTTTATGAGAACTCCTTCTGCTGTGGTCACAGCTCCCCTCCACACCAATCCCTTGGGTGGGATTTTAAATGCCAGAAGGTCTCCCAGCTGGTCCATGGAAAACACTCATCCATTTTCTGCCTTAATAGATCAGTTCCAACCCAATCACCTGTCCTTTACTCCAGTCTTCAGAGCCCATCTCTGCTTTGAGGTTTTACAGGTGGGAGTCAGAGATCTGGCCAATGTGTCCCTTTAACACTAGTGAACAGTGTCAAAACTCTCTTGACTAGAAATGAAGGACAGGCATACCACACACTGCTTGGGATGATGGGGTTAACAATCCAGTTCTGTCCAAAGACATTTTCCTCAAAAATTCTAAATCTTATCTTTATTGATATGCTATATCCTCAATAAAGATGATTAGGCACCCCTAATCATCAAGGGGTGCCTAGGTGGCTCAGTTGGTTAAGCGTCTAACTCTTGATTTCAGCTCAGGACATGATCTCACAGTTCATGAGTTCGAGCCCCATGTCAGGCTCTGCCCTGACAGCCCGGAGCCTGCTTGGGATTCTCTCTTTCCCTCTCTCTCTGCCCCTGCCCCTACTCATGCTCTCTCTCTCTCTTTCTCTCAAAGTAAATGAACATGAAGAAAAGATGGTCATCTAATTGTTTCTCAAGAAATAGTTTTGACATTTTTGTTCTCATTGGAATGCAGTATTTATTATTTTCATATATCAGCCAAAAGCCAAAATGGAGACAGAAAGTGCTCCATTGTTAATATTCCCCATGAACATACAGAGAGGCTAGTAAAAGTTTACATCTAAGCATGGCTAGTCCACACTGGCTGTAACACAGCCAACCTAATCACTTTGGCCATTATGTTAATGATCACACCAAAGGAATGATAGGTTTTATTTGTGGTTGACTTAGTTGGCTGTGTCACAGGTTTGTTAGTAGAAAAAAATATTTTTAATTTTCTCCTCTTGTCAAAGGAATAGAAGGACAAAATGGCAAAGAAGCATTCCATTAAGTTTCTTCTCAGCTATATTGAGATATGGCTGACAGAATTTTAATGTACACAAGTGTAATGATATGATCCATATATATATATTACAAAATGATTACCACAGTAAAGTTAGTTAACATATCCATCACTTCACATAATCACCCTTGTGTGTGTGTGAGAACATTTACAATCTACTCTCTTAGCAACTTTCAATTGTACAATAGAGTTTTGTTAACTACAGTCACCATGCTATACCGTTCGATCCTTGGAACCTAATTCAGTTTATAACAGAATTTTGTACCCTTTGGCCAACATCTCACCTTCCATGCCCCCCAGTCCCTGATAACTACCACTGCTCTCTGTATTTCTGTGATTTAGGCTTTTTAAAGCTTTCACATATATGTGGAATAACTTCCAGTTATAAGATGAATAAGTTCTGGAGATTTCATGTACAGCAGTGTGACTCTAGTTAATAATACTGAAGTATATACTTGAAACCTACTAAGAAAGTAGATCTCACCATGAAAACAAAAATGGTAATTATGTGAGATGACAGAGATGTTAACTAACTTTATTGTGGTCATCATGACACAACATATACATGTATCCAACCATTACTTTGTACACCTTGAACTTACTTGGATGTTATACGTCAATTATATCTTAATAAAGCTGGGGAAAGAAGTGAAACTACTTCCCAGCCTTCTTATTCCTAACCCATTGAGCACTCAGAGCAGGTAGCATTAGGTGGTCTAAGACTTTGAAGATGAATCTGTCTGCTAGAAGAGCTTCAATTCCAAGCTTGTGAATAGTTTCTGTCATGTAGGGCTTTTCAGTATCCCATGTGGTATGTTACGGGCTATATAAATGCAAATTTCATTTCATTTAGAAAGGAAATGAGCCACACTAAATGGACATAGATACAACTCTAGAATTAAAAGGAAGGTGGATTCCTTCTGTCAGCAGGGCCAAAACAATACTCCATACCAAATGCATCTTTTTTAGAAGTCTTAGCAGTTAAAAGGAACATGAGAGCTTGGATGAAAACAGAAACAGAATGAATTCTCTGTTCCATTTCATTGCTTTACTACTCAGCACCTATAAGGCAGAACTCACCGTGTTGGTTTTCTCTGGTTATTTCTGATTCTGTACGACTACTGGGCTCAAATGAGTTTCTTTTGACCGAATTCTAATAATTAATTCTAATAATGGAAGGCAAATTGCTGCACCATTGTTGGATAGAGCCTTTCTATTGCTTGGCTGACAACGAACAACTGAGGAACAATGTTTCTTAGATAGAAAAGAGAGAGATCAGGCAAATCGTGTGCCAGAGGACACATATACAAATATTATATCTTTCTTCTCTGTGGCAGAAATTCCTTATTGGCATAGCAGAAAAATCTTGTTGCTTTATGAAAAATAATAACTGCAGGTTGGCTTTGTTTAACAAACACATCTTAGTTCGCTAAAGCATTGGAGTACAGAAAAGAAATATGGAGTTCCAGCAAGAAAGCTGACAAGGTTAGCCTCAAACTAAACTTAGAAATGAGGACTACTACATTAAAATGAAAACAAAATTAAGCATTCAGTTGAGTTCAAAAGGAAAAATGAGATTCATGCTCAGTTGCCAAAACCAAAAAAGGAATGTAAATTTAGAGTGGAATTTTATGAGAAAAAGATCAGAAGGATTTGAGGGCAATGGACCAGATACAGGCTCTAGTGGGATAGAGTCAGAGGTGGATTAAAGACAGCCACAAATTGTTTGTCACACTTTCCATCAAGACGTAGAAATCCCATTTGTACCTAGACTGATCTCGACCAATCAAATGAGAGAGAAAGGGTGCTGTGTAATATTCAAGGCCATGACTTAAGAGATCTAGAGCTTCCACCTTTCTCCCCTGTGAATGCTCCCTCTTGAAACCCAGCTGCTTTGAGTGGTCATAGGGAGGAGCACCGATGCCTCCTATCCAAAAGCCCAACTGAGCCCCCAGTCAACAGCTACCACCAACTTCCAGCAATCGCAGTGAGCCATCTTGACTATTTCATCTCCAGTAAATCCTCCAGATGACTTCTAGCTAATACTCAGATGGAATAGAAAAAGTACCTAGTTGAGCTCAGTTGACCTATGGACTCATGAGAGATAAGGATAGGTTGTTTTTGTTTTAAGGCAGTAAGTTTCCGAGTAGTTTGTTACACAGCAATAGGTAACCAAGCCAGGGCTTGAGATATTAATATCCACGTAATAACTGAATGTATGGCCATCAGCCTATACGATGCAGAGGGGAGACGCCTAAGACCTCTGCATAAGCATGGGACGTGGAAGTGTTGTTCTCTTGGTAGAAGAGGAACTAGAAACACCCTGCCCACCATCCCACATGTGCACCAGGAAGCTGGCCTTTCTTGTTTTTATTAGGATGTAGATGAAAAAACATTCTTCCATGAAAAGCAAAGCCTCAGGCCAACATTATGCCTGGGTGTGGAGGCTAAATTTACACTACTCACTTTGTGCAAGGGTTTCTCCAAGCTGTTAATATAAAAATTGACCAAGAATGGATGAGTCTTCTTGAGTACTTTAATAGAAACAATTTAAAACTGTTCTGTTGCAACAACTTTAAAATTTAAGGTGGCTGTGACACTTATCAGAGTGGGATAATCCTGATGAAGATGATCTCACAGTAAAAATTTATAAACCATGTGAAGAAATGATTTACTTTGAGAAAAAGTCAAAAGATACAAACCACATAAGTATTCACAAATATAGAGCTTAGGATAACAAATCCAGCTGAAGTATATTTTTGAAAACTGCATTTAAAAATAATTCAGAGGGAAGAGGAAGAATAAAAACTAAACTCAAAGGGGCACCTGGGCGGTTCAGTCAGTTAAGGGTCCGACTTCAGCTCAGGTCATGATCTCCTGGTTTGTGAGTTCAAGCCCCATGTAGGGCTCTGTGCTGACAGCTCGGAGCCTGGAGCCTGCTTCGGATTCTGTGTCTCCCTCTCTCTCTGCCCCTCCCCCACTCACACTGTCTGTCTCTGTCTCTAAAGTAAATGAACACTAAAAAAAATAACTAAACTCAAAGAATAAACAAGATAGTTTTTAAATAGCACATGCCCTTGAAAAAGAGCCAAATGCAGTGGCAAGAAATCAATGAATTAAAAAAAATATTGCAAGTTTTAAACAGCAGATTTGGCTTGACTGAAGAAGGAATTAGTGAACTGGAAGACAGATTGGAAAAAATAGCACTAAACATGAAGTGATAAAGAGTTAAAAAAATTTTGAAAGAGATTAAGAGGCATGGACAATAACAGGAAAAGTTCTAACATATATCTAGTAGGGTTCCAGAAAGAAAGGTGAGAAGTAATGGTAGAGAAGGAATAACTGAAGGGACATTAAGAATGTTACTCAGGGTCTGCTTATCACATTTACATTTGTTGTCTAAATAATTATCAACATAGAGGGATGAGATTAACTGTTGTCCTCATTTTTAGTTGAGGAAAGTGAAACTTTGAAAAGCTGTATGACCCAGCACGTTCTTTTCCCTCTAGAGTAGTGTCTGTGCGTGCCCCTGTTCCCCCATGCTTGATTCTCCCCATTTTTCCATCCCACTCACACTGCTCTTTAGCCAAGGTTCCAGTGAGTTTGTGGTCAAATCCAGTGGGCTGCAGTTGCCTGTTCTACATTAATGATATGTCAGGCCCTCAACCTTGTCAACTGCCACAAATAATACTGTTTAATATAAAAATGGGAGATTTGAATGGAAAAATTTGATGGAAGGAGGGGCCACTCAAGCATCATTAATGAATACTATAATCCCTTTTGTAGAAGCCCTTCTCTTCTAAGGGCAAACACTTCTACTGATGCACAGAACAAATTCTTGATCCACCTCCATTCCAGAGTAAACGAAAGGTTTTTTAACCAGCTTCCTGAAATCAAGATTTTATATTTTAAGGAAAGTGACATTTCCTATGTATGATTGGAAGCATAACATTATAAATGTAACTAGCATTTAGGCTATAAAGAATATCTTCCTTCTGCATCATTCTGAATTTACCAAAACTGTCAGAGAAGACTCCAGTAAGGGTAAGCAAGAAAAGTGGTAGATTGGGTCCAAATTTATTTCTTTCCATTTTACAAGATATGCATAAAAGTATGAGAAAGTGAGTTTCAGGGAATAACTGAAGCATAAAGATGAGAACTTTCCAACCCTCAAAAGAAACAGGTTTATCCTTGGTACTGATCTTAGCCCTCACAGCAGAAATCCTGGGGGAACTGAGGTCTGCTAGAAAGTTATCACATTTTGTAATAACCAAGAGTCTGGCTATAAGCAGAGCTCACTTTTCTCTTGTACTGGACAGGACAAAGGTGGTTGAAGATGAGGTAGGGAAGGCCAATCCTCTTCCACCTAAGTGGTGGCCCCACCATACCACTGTCCCCAGTCCACATATGGTAGTGGCTAAAGCTTAAATATATACATCCTCTGTTACTCTCTGATCTTACCCATCTTCCTGTTATTCCTGAGAGAGTAAGTTCTATGATCCTTGTCCCCAAAACAGAAAGGGCTATTTCTGATTTTCATTCTGAGAACTCCCCACTCTCCTGATTTTCTCTCTTCTCTCCGTTCCTGTCAATCTATTTTTTATCTCCCATCAACTTCTCTTTCTTCATCTACCACTTCCCCTTCTCAGATTTCCTGTACTCAGCTATAGCTTTGCTTTGCCCCCCACACAAGTCACTCGCTAGTTACTTGACTACCTTCTATTTCCATTTTGTATTTCAACTGGAATTTTTTCCTAAGGGCCTTTCCTCACTGAGTAATTCTAGCCCCTAACTTTGGGAAGAGTTATAAAGGTAAAGTTTTTATTTACAAACATAAAAATTTTTTTTAGGTGGATAGAGAGAGCACCTGAGCAGGGAAGAGGGGCAGAGGGAGGGCGAGAGAGAATCCCAAGCAGGCTCCACACTCAGTGCGCACCACGGAGCCCAATATGGGGCTTGGTACCATGATCATGACCTGGGCCGAAATCAAGAGTCAGATGCTCAACTGACTGAGCCACTCAGGTGCCCCTAAAAACATTTTTAATAGTAAGTTGGCGATTTGGAACTCAGACCACTTGTTACAGGGCAACACTATTGTAACTGATGGTTATGTGTCACATCAACCACAGAAGTATCTTGAATCCATACTGTATAAAGAATATGCCATAGTTCTAGCAACTGGGAAGTGTGGAACAGGAAGAAAGTGGGAAAGGAAGAGAATTCCCTCTTATTCCTGGTCTGAAGTCATTCCTAGAGAAATTTTCGCTACTGGTGCAGCTTGTTATTGACCTCTTGTCAAACTCTCCTTCTGCATCATTCCTGGCTTCTCTCTCCCAACCTGCTGGATCCTTCTGCTGTCCAAAGTTCTATTTTGTGGAGTAACAAGAGCTAAAATTTTCCTGTTCTCCAGAGTAGTCAGATTCAGAATTATTTTCTTTTACTCCTTCCCACCTTAATCAAGACATTCATGCTCTCAATCTGTTGAATTTCAACTAAGCTTTAGGGGACGAAGGCAGAGGGATAAAGTAGCTTATGTGGAGACTCTACTATGTTTGGAGAACTTTAATAAATATTATCTTATTAATCCTCAACAACCGCACTATAAACATGGTATTTTTGAACCCAGTTTATAGATGGGGAGACTAAGATTCAGAGGACCAAGCTCACTTGCTTTATTAGTTACCTATTGCTATGTAGTAAAAAATTCACCCAATATTTAGTGACTTAAAACAATTCGCATTTGTGATCTCGCCATTTCTGTGGGTCAGGAATCTGGGTGCAGCTTAATTGGGTCTTGTACTTCAGGGTCCGTCACAGGCTACAATCAAGGCATTGGCTGGTCTGGAATCATCTTAAGACTCAACTAAGAAAGGATATAGTCCAAGCTCATGTGGTTGTTGGCAGAATTCAGTTCCTCATGGGTTGTTGAGCCGAGGGCCTCAGTCTATGGCTATGTGTTGGGTGGAGGCTGTCCTCATTTCCTTAACATATGGGCTTCCCCAATGTGGCAGCTTGGTTTGTCAAAACCTGCAAGCCGAGGTGATAGAATCAAAGAGTAAACCCCAAGTCACAATCTCTTGTAACCTAGTCATACAAATGACATCCCATCAGCTTTGCTACATCTTACTTGTTAGAAGCAAGTCACTATTTGCATACACTCAAGGGGAGGGGATTGCACAGGGCTTGAATACTGCAGGTTGGGATCATTAAGACCCTACAGCTGATAGGAGGAAAATGATATTTAAACCCAGTCTGTTAGTGTCTAACTCTGTGTCCTTTTCACTCAATGAGGTGGCAATCTGACTGAGCTGACTAACATTGATGAAGAGGAACAAATTTGGGGCTTTTCCAGATGATCCTTTCAAGGTGCTCTCTCAATGGGATGTAAGATCGGGACTCAATGATAGTAATAATGGGACCAGGTTCTGGAGAACTCTGGTGTACTTAGACATGAGCTGAAACTTCCTGTGGTGTGAACCCTGGAGTCAGAGTGGATGAGCAGGGGGTGTGTCCTGGTGCTGGTGAAGGGGGGAAAAAGCTGTGTGTAGCATGCAGAGAAAAGAGAGGCAGGGAAGACAGTCAGGGATAATTGCACTGGATACCCAAGACGGTAGCATACTTTCTTTCTTTTTTTTTTTTTTTAACGTTTATTTATTTTTGAGACAGAGAGAGACAGAGCATGAACAGGGGAGGGTCAGCGAGAGGGAGACACAGAATCTGAAACAGGCTCCAGGCTCTGAGCGGTCAGCACAGAGCCCGACTCCGGGCTGGAACTCACCGACCGCGAGATCACGACCTGAGCCTAAGTCGGACGCTCAACCGACTGAGCCACCCAGGCGCCCCAGTAGCATACTTTAGAATCTAGTAAAGTGCTTTTATTTGCTAACACAATTGATCAGCACATAGAAAACCACTAATTGCATAGGTTCTTAACCAGGTAACTGGACGCATAGCAAGATACTCTAAGATATTATGGAGGTAGCGACTGCAGGAAGCAACAGGGTGATATGACAATCTTGGTTTTAAACATGAGGAAACTGAGAGCCACAGAGCTTATCCAGGAAATGATGTAATTTAATAACAGAGCTGGTAAAACTGTGTTCTGATGTGATGACTGAAGTATCTTGCCCTGCATATAAATGAGTAAATAAGTGTAAGCAAGCCTTCCTCCCTTTGCCTGTGAATAGAGGAAGTATGTTTGGCTAAGTAAGGAGAATGGTGGCAGAGAAGGTGGATGCCTTACTACCAAGGGTATGGATCTGGTTGCTGATGAAGAACTTTCATTGATCCAGAGATGCCCATGGCCGCTGCTGAACTGAAAGGGATCTGAGCAGAAGCCAGGGGCCTGTCCCATCTGACTGTTACGGTGTGGTTCAGTCACAGCAACTCTTCCCTGTCTCCTTTTTCTGGGATTCACCTGGGCTGATGTGGTTCATAACATGTGATCATTAGGGCCACACCTGCATGCATTTAGTGCCATCCCTCTTCCAAGGTCACAGGATGACTATGAGGTAAATCGGAGTTTGAACCCAGGTCTCATGATGCCAAACAGTTTGCTCCTTCCTCTATGCCGAACAGTTAATTGAGCATTGGGAAAAGGCAGATGCACAATGACCTGAATATGGAAGAGACTAGAAGCAGTGGCCCAGAATAGGGAAGGGAGGAAAGTGCTAAGAGTGTAAAAAAAAACAAAAAAAAAAACAAAAAAAAAACAACAACAACCAGGGAACATTCGTTGAGTACTTTTTGTTTTCTGGACATCCTGCTAAGCATTTTACGTGTATTTTCCCACTTAATCCTTTCAACAACCTTGTAAGGTACATTCTGTTATTATTATTCGTATTTAACAGATGAGCAATCTGAGACTCAGGTAGATTAAAACGTCTTGTTTAAGGTCCAGAGCTGAGAAGTAATGGAACTGGGATTCAAATCTCGTTATCTTTGTCTTCATCTTTTGATCCTGAGTTACCTCTGGAGCCTCTTCTTCCACCAGAGCCCAACTCAAAGGAAACACCTGGACACTAGCTTACTTGCTTTAGAATCTAGTAGAGGCCTGCTGGGCCTCTTGTTTGAATTCATTTTAAAGGCTAATGAAATGTCAACCATAACATCATATTGGTGTCCAATCGGACTTTGTACCTTAGATAATAAAACATGGAGCTAAAAAATCTTGTACCTCACAGCTTATATACCTGGGGAATGTTGGGGAACATAATTTCCAAAGGAAGAGGTTTTAGCTAAAAGATTTATTAAGCTGGATCTTTCACAGTCCAATGGAAGCTTTATCAGTTGCTTGGCAACTGGTTTTTGAGACGGTGCAACTTGATCCAACTGACAAGCAAAAAAAAAAAAAAAAAAAAAAAAAAAAAAAGAAAAGAAAAGAAAGGCTAAAGCAACTTCGTTATCATATAAACTCATTCTTGTCTAAGAGCTGAATCTAGATTCTGGATCATTTGTCTTCCAGTGACTTCTGTATCTATCTACTAAAATTACTAGTTCCCTAGGTAATATCTATGCCTATGGTTTGTAGCAAAATGCTAGCATAACATCTGTGAAGTTCTTTTTGCAAATAAATTTTGTGAACTTTTTCAAAGCCCTGGGTAAGTGTGGTTTCTCTTCAGGGAATATAAATCTTAAATTTCTACTCTGAGAAATACAAGATCTCAGTTGACGGGGGGTGGGGGGATCTGGATTCTTAGTGACCTTCCATCCATGACTACCTTGAATCAGATACAATTTTAGTTGTTTTTTCTAGGAGCTGCTACATCTGAAAACAGTAAAGACAAATTTCTCTTCCCTCCTCACTATGCACCTGTCATACATGCCCACTAAATATACCTAGGTCAAGTCCAGGTATTCCATCAAGGCTGGGCAGCATGCAAACGTTTTACTTACAAGGAGCTCCAGTGGTAACAGAGCTGAGGTATGGTAAATAGGTCTGAGAGTCACAACCTTCTAAGAATATCTTTGGCTTTTGCATCGCCTTCTACCTGAGATTTAAGAGCTTCTAAGTAGTAGAGCCAAGACTTGAACCCAAATGTATGAACTCAGGATCATACTGTTTCCACTTTACAATGATAGAACCTCTTCTTCCTCAACTGTTAAGGACACTACTGTTGCTTTTTTTTTTTTTTTTTTTTTGGTTTAAAACAAGATAAATTTATTTTCTAACGGTTCTGGAGGCTAGAAATCTGAATCAAGATGTCAGCAGGGCCATCCTTCCTTTGAAACCTGTAGGGCAGAATTCTTTGCCTTTTCCCAGCTTCTGGTGTTTTGCCTGCAATCTAAGGACATTACTGTCATTTTGATGAAGTTTTATGCCCTGGGATCACCTCTGCCATCATATGGGAAATCACCGTAAAACATCCAAGTGCTGGCTCCTTACAATGGTCTAAAGAGTTTTGCTATAAAGCATATACTTGGACTCAACCTATAAAGGCCGTTGATGGCATCCATCAACCTCTGGCTTTATGAATGCTAAAGCAAGAGAAACTTCTAGTGACCGCTCATATTCACTATCATTTCAATAGTGTGTGTGTTCACTGTCATGGGTATATGTGTGTGCATGTTTATGTAATTGTGAAATTAGCAAATACAATTATGATTTTTATTATGAATCACAGACATAGTGATTGTGGAATTAACTCTATTAATTTTTTTGTGTGGTGGTCGTCTTATAAAAAAGTAATATATACAATATATTAGATAGGTTTGGAGTCCATTTACCTATTTAGGGTGTTAAAACCCATTTTTTTCATTTTTGGAATTTATTTGTTTATTATTTATTTAATTCCAGTATAGTTAACATGCAGAAATATATTAACTTCGGGTGTAAAATATAGTGATTCGACAATTCTATACATTACTCAGTGTTCATCATGATAAATGTACTCTTAATTCCCATCACCTATTTCACCCATACCCACCCCCCCACCTCCCTTCTAGCAACCATCAGCTTGTTTTCTATAGTTAGAGTCTGTTTTTTGCACACACACACACACACACACATATATATACACACACACACATATATATATGTGTATATGTATGTATGTTTAATTTTTTGAGAGAGTGCAAGTGGGGGAGGAGCAGAGAGAGGGGGGTGACAGAGGATCCAAAGTGGGCTCTGCACTGACAGGGTGACAGCAGTGAACCTGATGCAGGGCTGGAACTCATGCACTGTGAGATCATGACTTGAGCCAAAGTCCAACACTCCACCAATGGAGCCACTCAGGCATCCCTCTTTTATTCTTTGTTCATTTGTTTTGTTTCTAAAGGGTCAGTATCCAAAACATATAAATAACTTATACAACTCAACACCAAAAAACCAAATAATCCAATTAAAAAATGAGAAGGTATAAACAGGTATTTCTCCAAAGAAGACATACAGATGACCAACAGACACATGAAAAGATGCTCAACATTGTTAATCATCAGGAAAATGCAAATCAAAACCACAACGATATATCACCTCGCACATGCCAGAATGGCTAAAATAAAAAACACAAGAAACAAGTGTTTGCAAGGATGCTGAGAAAAAGGAACCCAGGTGCACTGTTGGTGGGAATGCAAACTGGTGCAGCCACTGTGGAAGACAGTAGGGAGGTTCTTCCAAAAATTAAAAATAGAATTACTGTATAATCCAATCACTCCACTACTGGGTGTTTACCCAAAGAATATGAAAACACTAATTTGAAAAGATGCATGCACCCCTAATTTATAGCAGCATTATTTACAATCACCAAATTATGGAAGCAGCCCAAGCATCCACTGATGGATGAATGTGGTATAAAGAAATGTGTTATATATGTAAAATGGAATATTACTCAGCCACAAGAAGAATGAAATCTTGCCAGTTGCAACGATGTGGATGGACCTAAAGAGTATAATGCTAAGTGAACTAAGTCAGAGAATAACAAATACCATATGATTTCATTCATATGTAGAATTTAAGAAGCAAAACAAAGAAAAAAAAAAAGACAAACAAAAACCAGACTCTTTACTATAGAGAACAAACTGGTGGTTGCCAGAGGGGAGGCAGGTGGGAAGATGGATGAAATAGGGGAAGGGGATTAAGAGTACACTTATGGAGAATGAAAAAAGCCCCAAATAGTATTGCTGTTAAAAAAAGAACAAAACCAAAACAAAACAAAAAAAGAGTACACTTATGGTGATGAGCAGGGGGTAACATAAAAAATTCTTGAATCACTATATTGTACACCTGAAACTAATACAAAACTGTATGTTAATTATACTGGAATTAAAAAAATAAAGAATGACAACAAATTGAAACACATAAACCTAATTATATGTCAGGGTAATGTCACAAGCATATAGAAATAGGAATAACCTCAAATGACTTTAAAACACAGTGTATTGATTGCATGTCTCTAGCGGGGCATCTCCCGAGGACAGCAAAAACCACAAAGAAATCTTAAACTGTACTGTGACCTTACTGCTAGTAGTAAAATTATTATTGGTGTTTTTGTAATTACTATGGGTATATTTTATTTTATTTTTTATTTTTTTAATTTATTTATTTTTTAGTAATCTCTATATCCAATGTGGGGCTCAAACTCACGACCCCAAGATCAAGAGTTGCAAGCTTTTCCGACTGAGCCAGCCAGGTGCCCCTCTGTGGGTATATTTTAGATAACGCAAATAAGTAATTATGTTGCTGCCATTAGAAATCAAGATTTTCGGTATTTTTGAGGATGTGAAGGAAAGGGAACACTTGTGCACTGCTGGTGGGAATGCAAATTAGTACAGCCACTGTGGAAAACAATATGGAGGGTTTTCAAAAATTTAATAATTTTTTTAATGTTTATTTATTCTTGAGTGAGACAGAGACAGGGCACAAGCAGGAGAGGGGCACAGAGAGACAGGGAGACACAGAATCTGAAGCAGGCTTGAGGCTCCGAGCTGTCAGCACAGAGCCCATTGTGGGGCTCAAACCCATGAACTGTGAGATCATGACCTGAGCTGAAGTCAGACACTTAACCAACTGAGCCACCCAGGTGCCCCTTAAAAATTTAAAATAGAACCACTATATGATCCGGCAATCCCATGTCTAGGTCCTTTCAAAGTCGAGTGGATAAAGAAAATGTGAGATATATAGATATATATCTATATATATAGATATACAGATATATATAATGGAATATATATATATATATATATATATATATATATATATGAATATTATTCAGCCATAGAAAGGAGGAAATCCTGCCATCTGTGATAACATGGATGAACCTGGATGACATAATGCTAAGTGAACTAAGCAAGACACAGAAGAAGAAATATCACATGATCTTTCTTATATATATAGAATGGTGGTTGCAGGGACTGGCGGAAGGGGGAAATGGAGCGAAGGTGGTCAAAGGGTACAAACTTTCAGTTGTGCAAGATGGATAAGTTCTAGAGATCTAACGTACAGCATGGTGACAGGAGTCAAGACTGTACTGTATATTTGAAATTTGCTAGGAAGATATATCTTAATTTAAAGCTTCCCATTGCATACACAAATGGTAATTATGTAGAGGTGATGGATATGTTAATTAGCATGACTGTGGTGATCTTTACACAATGTATCCATATATCAAAACATCAAGCTGTACACTGTAACTATATACAGTTTTTTAAAAGTTATTTATTTATCTATTTATTTAGAGAGGGAGGGAGGGAGGGGCAGAGAGAGGGAGGGAGAGAGAATCTCAAGCACCATGAGATCATGACTTGAGCCAAAATCAGGAGTCAGATGCTTAACCGACTGAGCCACCCAGGCACCCCAACTATATATGATTTTTTATAAGTAAATATAGCTCAATCAAGCTGGTAAAAATAAAGAAGTCAATATTTTCAGTGTGAAAAAGATACAAGTATAAAATGAAAGTAAAAACCTTATCATCTTACATGTGAATAGGAAAATATAATATGAACTTATTACTTTTTACTGTCATAAAATGTTTCCCCAAATCTTCTCACCGAAAAGGTCTTAAATTAATGACAACCTTGTAGCAATAAGTCCTTTTATGGCCCAGTTTATGTTGTAAAGATACAACTCCTTGATAAAAAAACCAAGGCTCCTTGGAGAAATGACAGATCCGACGTCTGGAGCAAGCCTTGGGAGAAATGAAGCTGAAATTCTCTTCGTATGAGAAGGCAGACGATGCTATAGAACACTCTGCTGAGTGTGTCAAAAGGATAATGGGAGTCAGAAAATTATTATCTCTGTAGGTTGCACATGTTGCCGAAATTGATAAATAAAGTATCAGAGTCAAGCTTTTATTCTGATTTTCTTGTGTGAATGGTATGTGAAGGTAAACAATAGTTCCTGAAGGGAAGTTCCCTTTCATAGAACAATTCTAGGAAATAAATACGGAACAGAATTAGAAAATCATTATTTTTGCAACCATCAAAGAAATAATGAAGGTAGCCAATGACCATTAATAAATACCCAACCATTGGCTAAAAGCTTCCTAACTTCATAATGATGGATTGAGCTGATAGCCCAGGAATCCAGTGATCAGTCTCACATCATTGAAAATGGGACAGAGATTGGGTGCCTTCTTTTATTTAAAATTTTTTTTAAATGTTTATTTATTTTTGAGATAGAGACAGAGTGCGAGTGGAGGATGGGTAGAGAGAGAGGGAGACACAGAATCCAAAGCAGGCTCTAGGAATGAAGCGGAAACTCTCTTCATATGAGAGAGCCCGACATGGGGCTTGAACTCATAAACTGTGAGATCATGACCTGAGCCAAAGTCGGACGCTTAACCAATGGAGCCACCCAGGTGCCCTGATTGGGTGCCTTATTATAAGACACAATAGGATATTCACAGCACTACCTGAGTTATTCTCAAAGAAAAAAATTGAACCTGAATTGAACTGAGCCTCAAGGTCTGTCTGCCAGTTTATGGAAGATATTGGCAAAGAGAGAAATGAGTTAAATGATACCATGAGGAAGTAATAAAAATCCCAACCATACTCCATTCTTCAAGACAAATAACCAAGTTTATCCAACAAATTTGTATCACGAGAACTAAAAAATAAATAGGTATAGATGGTCCTCAACTTACAATGGTTTGATTTACAATTTTTTGACTTTATGGTGGTGTGAAAGTGATATGCATTCAGTAGAAACGTTACTTCAAATTTTGAATTTGAATCTATTCCCAGGCTAGTAATATGAGGTATGATCCTCTCTCATGATGCTGGACAGGGGAGAGAGCTGTAGCTCCCAGTCAGCCACACAATCACAAGGGTCAACAACTGATACACTGACAACTGTTCTATACCCATAAAACCAGGCTGGTTTTCACTTTCAGTACAGTATTCAATTAATTACATGAGAGTCAAAACTCTATTATAAAATAGGCTTTGTGTTAGATGATTTTGCTCAGCTGTCGGGTAACAGGAGTGTTCTGAGCATGTTTAAGGTAGGCTAGGCTAAGCTATGATGTTCAGTAGGGTAGGTGTAGTTTTGACTTTTTGATATTTTCAACTTACAAGGGGTTTATCAAGATGTTATCCCATTGTAAGTCAAGGAAGACCTGTAATAGAATTAATAGAAACTAAAGAGCCATAATCAGATGCGATGAGTGGAACTTGTGAATACTGGTTCAAACAAATTAATTAAAAAATGACATTTTCAGATACTAGAGAAATTTGTAATGGACTAGTTGTGATGTGATATTAAGGAACTGTTAATTTTGTTTGGTGGGTTAATGGCATAATGGTTAATTTACAAATAATACCCTTATCAGAGAGACAAACTAAAACATTTACAGTGAAATGACATGATATCTATCATTTGGTTTAAGATGCTCCAGTGTGGGGGGGGAGGTGAGGGGAGGAAAAAAAGTGGGTGTGTATAAATGAAACAAAGATGGCAAAATGTTGATTCTTTGTTGAATCTGAGTGATGAGAACAGGAGAGTTTATTATATATATTTTTTCTTCTTGTGGGTGTTTGAAGGCATCCACTATCAAAAGTTTTCAAAAATTGCCCAAAACTCAAATCAATTATTTTGCAGCATTTTTCAATGATGTAAACACTTTAATAATGGTAAAGGCATTGCAATTTCATAATGAAATGCATATTTGATGCTTCAGCTAATTCGAAGTTACCATGATTTTATTTACTGTGATAAAAATCCTAGCCTAATTTTTCCTTTGATTTTCAACAGAAAATGACTGGATTGGCAACTTTTGATTTTATTTTCCTCCAACAGGAGACAAGAGGTGAGAAACAAACAAGAATCCTTTTGCAATGTTCTGTAATCCTCCACCTCCTTCTATTTTAATAAAACCTGGTTTGCTTGTCAGTTTAACATTTTATTAAAGGTCAAATTGCAGTTTGTAATAAGTAAATCCTAGAAATGTGGGTAATAGAAGTTTCATTTGAGGGCAAATATAGCTGTTTAAAAATAATTATCAGAGGAAGTAAAATCCTTCTTTGGTATTGGCATTATTCCATTATACGTTTTACTTTTAAGTAAATATCTTGCTTTATTTTTATATGTCTTATTTCCCCTTCTCCATATTTTCCTCCTCATGACCTCTTTTTCTGATTAACTCTTTGCTCATATCTTAAGGATTGGTTGAAATGTTACTCTACGATCCTCTCGATTAATAATAATGCTGTACATTAAGCACTCACTAATAGGGCCATGTGTGTTATGATGGCTTTACACATAAAAACGCATCCAGTCTTCCCTATAAGCCAATGAAATGGGTGCGATTCAGCTACTTACAAGCTGAAGCCCAGACACATGTATAGACATTTCTCCAAAGAAGACATCCAGATGGCCAACAGACACATGAAAAGATGCTCATCATTACTTTTCATCAGGGAAATGCAAATCAAAACTACAACGAGCTATCCCCTCACACCTGTCAGAATGGCTAAAATCAATAATACAAGAAACGACAGGTGTTGGTGAGGAAATGGAGGAAAAAGCAACCCTCTTGCACTGTCAGCGGGAATGTAAACTGGTGTAGCCACTCTGGAAAACATGGAGGTTCCTCAAAAAAGTTAAAAATAGAACTACCCTACAATTTAGCAATTGCACTACTGGGTATTTACCCAAAGAATATAAGAACACTAATTCAAAGAGATACATGCACCCCTGTGTTTACAGAAACATTATTTACAATAGCCAAGATATGGTCAAGTGTCCATTGACTGATGAATGAAAAAAGAATACTGGTATACATATACAATGGAATATTATTCAGCCATAAAAAAGAATGAAATCTTGCCATTTGCAACGACATGGATGAATCTAGAGAGTATAACGCTAAGTGAAATAAGTCAGAGAAAGACAGGTACCATATGATATCACTCATATGTGGAATTTAAGAAACAAAACTGGGGCCCCTGGGTGGTTAAATGTCTGACTCTTGGTTTCAGCTTAGGTCATGATCTCACAGTTTACAAGTTCGAGACCCACATCGGGCTCTGTGCTGGCGGTTTGCAACCTGCTTGGGATTCTCTCTTTTCCTCTCTCTGCCCCTTCAATGCGCGCGCTCTCTCTCTCTCTCTCTCTCTCAAAATAAATAAACAAAGTTAAAGAAAAAGAAACAAAATAAACAAGGGAAAAAAATAGAGAGGGAGAGGCAAACCAAGAAACAGACTCTTAACTATAGAGAACAAACTGATGCTTACCAGAAGGGAGGTGAGTGGGGAAATGGGGGAAGTAGGTGATGGGGATTAAGGAGTGCACTTGTGATGAGCACAGGGTGATGTATGGAATTGTTGAGTCACTATATTGTACACCTGAAACTCATATTACACTGTATGGTAACTAACCGGAATTAAAAATAAAAACTAAAAAAATTACATGTAGTTAGGTCATACTTACATAAATGTCAACTTTAATTTGGGTATCCAATAATGACCTACCTGCACTTCCTTCTCTTACAAAAAGGCACCAACGGAGTAGGGAGTGAGATGTGGAGAAGAGAAATAATTACTACATTCAGTGTTACATGAACTTTCATTGCCTACAAGTGAGGATAGTCATTCATGAGCAAAAAACACTGTCATCAACTTCCTCAGTCATGAGCCTTCCCCCAAGTGTATCTTCTAGTTTATGAGAACAGGCTATTTCATTTTGTATTCTACATCTTTACAATAATTTTGAAACCTATTTCAGAATTTAAAGATAGGATAATTCAGTTTTTCAATCGATTGCACACTATGGTTAAATCACTCCAGTGTCCAAGGGCCTACCACTTTATTTCTTAAAACCAATTAGCAAGTATAATTAAACCATAGGGGAAATTGTGTGTCTGACACCATTTAACATCTCCTTCTGAAAGGATGCCATTAATTGTCCATATCCTTTTATCTGAGTCCTGTTTATCACAGGGACATCCTCAGGGTGAACCTTGGGGACTGTTTTCCTGGAACACTAGGAAGATTTAAAATCTTCAGTGGTCATTATATTGTAAACTGTTTCATGATTTGGTCATTTAGGACAACACGTGTCAGCTCCTTGACCCCAGGAGATAGCTTGAGTGTCAGAATGAACATCTGAATTATTTAATTACATCAGCCTTTGAGGTGCTGTCTTTGAGAATGGAGCCAGGTTCATGAATGACTGTTGTTATAAAGATGGAGGTAGATGGGGAGCCTGGGTGGCTCAGTTGGTTGAGTGTCTGACTTCAGCTCAGGTCATGACCTCACACTCCCTGAGTTTGAGCCCCACATCGGGCTCTGCGCTGACAGCTCAGAGCCTGGAGCCTGCTTCAGATTCTGTGTCTCCCTCTCTCTCTGCCCCTCCCCTGCTCAGGCTCTCTGTCTCAAAAATAAATAAAAACATTAAAAACAATTTTAAAAAAAGGTGGAGGTGGAATTTATCTACCATATGTGTCCACAAGTTTGTCTACTGATCAGAAGGCAGAAAGTTGTCCTTAGGTCTGCTGACATTTGTAATTTATGCTACACAATGTTAAAACATCATTATTATTTTCATTATGTATTTACAAAACATTTTCACTTATAAAATATGGACAAGTCAAAGGAAGATTTTAAATCAGCTATAACCCCATCCTTTTGTTGACGTTTTACTAGTAATCATTCCTATTTTTTCCCCCTTGGAGACAAATTTATTTTTACTAAAAATGAGATGTATTTCAATAAATAGTTCAAAAGTTTAGAATAAAGCAGAATCCAAACCAACACAGTACGTAACTTGCTTCAAAAAGTGTTTATATAGTAAGAACTTCTTCTCATGCTGCTAAATGTTTAAACTATAGCCTTATTTTTAGTGATGGCATAGCATTTTGTTGTACAGATATAACAATTTACATAATCCAATTTACTATTTTTGGAAATTAGTTTTTCTCCCCCTTTAAGTACTGCGGGATGAACTTTTTTTGTAGCCAAATATTTGCACATATCCATAACTATTTCACTGAACAAATTTCTTAAAAGTGGAATTCCTGAAATGAAAGGCGCTATTTTTTAATCCAAAAAAGTCTATCCATTTGGCCTGTTTTCTTTTCCAAGTAGTTTAAAAATACCTGAACATTAGGTCTCACTGTTTTGTAAAAAGGCCACTTTTATTTATCACCTGACTTCAACTCATGTCAAGGAGTTCTGTTGTTGGCTGAGTGACAGCTGCAACAGGGATGACTTAAATTTTCATTGCTCCCAGCATTTTCTAACTCTTTCATTTTGTTTTACATACATGTCTTATGTATGATCATGTATCCTGGTTTGCCTTGGACAGCTACAGTTTATGTGTATTGTTCCAGCATAATTATTCATAGCACCCCATTTCACCCTCAACATTGTTCCAATTTAGGTGGTCATGATGTGAACGTGAGAGAATGTGTTTGGAGCTTTAGAAACGAGCATGAGAAGTACTTAGAGCTCACTAGGTTGAAGATGAATAAGGAGCAATGAAATCATCATTATCCACCCATGATACCACTTGAAAATTCTAGTTTCCAAAAGAAAATCAAGAAATGCTTGAAGTGGATGAACCATAATAGTGGGGGTTACCAACATTGGTGCTAGCAGCTGCATTTATTGAAGAGTTAAGAATTCTTTGACTTGGAGGGTACCTTAAGTCCCTGACTGATGAGATTCACAGGTGTTCCCTAGAAAGGGCGTAATTGTTGGTAGTCAGGTCATGGCTTACCAAAGAGGTAGTCTTAGAGGAACTGGTGTCCTCTGGCAGGGTGAGTTAGCTTGAGAAACTGGAAATAGAGGAAGGTGGTTCTGGGCTCTACTGCCTACTTGCACATTTTCCTCAAGTCCATTCTGCTATTTATTTCACAGTTACCAGCATTACTTCCTGAATGATGTTTATACTCTTCTTTTGAATTTCCAAGGACATAATTCTGGGCACATAGTAATTGCTTATTAAATGTCGTGTGTTATAAACAAAGAGAATAATGAAGACTGTGGTAGACTGCATGAACCATGACATTTGGTACCCAGATGTTTAATTTCAGGCTTCTTCTCATCAACTTTATTTTTTTTTCAAAGCAAATTATTTACTGCCTTCTATAGCTGTTTCTTCTAAAGAACATTTTGAACAGAGCTTAAAGGAATACATCGCTAAAGCCCTGGATTTTCTAGGAAGGTCCAATTACTTCTACAGTGCTTTGCAGTTACAACAGCTCTCTTTTATTTGGAGGAGTATGTTTTCATGAAGAAGCAGGTGGCAAGCAGAATTCTCCATCTTCACTAATGAGAAAGACATTGCTACACAGTTATGGCAGATAACTCAGCAGTGAAATCTCTCTAGTTACCTACCCAGCCATCTGCCATTAACTTGTTACATCTCATGAGCAGAGATTCGGTATTTTCTTTAATGTGATTCTTACTCTGGCTATGACCAAATAATAAAGTAGAATACTGATCAACCTAGTGATTTTGGTTATCATGACATTTAAATCATAATCTATGGTACAACTCAATTAATTGTACAGCCACTAGTCAACAAATAGATGAAAAAAATCACTTTGAAAGTTTGTACTCAGAGGTGCCTCACTCGCTCAGTTGGTAGAGCGTGTGACTCTTGATCTCAGGGTCATGGGTTTGAGCCCCATGTTGGGCATAGAGCTTACTTAGTAAAAATAGAATCTTGAAAAAAAAAAGTTTGTAAGTAAATAGTTTTGCAGTTTTCAATTATGCTTCCTCATACCTTGCCTTTTTTGAAAATATAAACGTTCTACTTCCCTTTTTAAAAATCTAGAATAAAATACAATGAATAATCAAGATTAAACAAAAACGTGCTGGGCAAAACCCTCACCCTTCTTTAAGTGAGCAAACATCTGTGGTTCATGTCTGCAGAGATTGTAAATCTATTCTTACACAATTGAACTGGCAAGCCAATGATGTCCTCTGGATTATATATATATCTATATATATAGTATATCTATCTATCTATCTATCTATCCACTATATACAGAGAGAGAGACACACAAGCAGGCTCTGCTGTCAGCACATAGCCGGATGTGGAGCTCGAACCCACAAACCGTGAGATCACGACATGAGCCGAGATCAAGACTAGGTTGCTAAAGTGACTGGGCCACCCAGGTGCCCCTCCTCTGGACCTCATCTTTAATTAGCTTTAGCCCTAAGTTTGGATGCTTTATTTAAAACATTAAAGTAAGTCTTAGAAAAACACAGACAGTATTCCTACTATCAAGTGTTTTAACAACAGATTTTAACTATTTAATGGAATTTTTCGTAGGTCTCAATTGGGTATACATACAAAACAACCTTATTCTTTTCTCCATTTGTTCAGTGGACTAAGTTTTCTTCTGAAAGGAGATCTCAGAGCAGGTTCCATAATGCTTCCAGTTACTCTCATGTGACAACAGCCCTCCAGTCATAAGAATAATCTTATTTTAATAATTGATATTTCCGTTCCAAACTCTAACTTTTCTCTGGCTTACTTCAGATCTAAACAACTGGGGGTTGGAGTGGGCTGGGAGAGGGTAGAGATATGATTTGGGAGGATTCAGGATTCTTTCTTGATCACTGCCATCTCCTCCTCTTTCCCTCTCAGTTGGCTGGTCTTAGTTTTGAACCCTCTAGCATAAGGAAAGGAGCCAGGGGGTAGAAAGGGTCTCAAATGACTGGTATTATTGTGATCTCCTATTTATATTTACCAGGATTGGCAAGCAGTTAAAACTGACTTTTGGTGCCCTTCAGAATTTTTCGAGATTTCCCAATGGGAACATCTGATACTGTTGAGTGCAGTATCCCCTTTGACTGGCTGCTGAAGAACATTCTCCACAACTTCTTCATCCCAAAATACATCTCCAACCTCTTTCTGCTCAGATCACATTGATCTTTATCAGGAAGACTTCTCAGGCAATTTTCCTTTTAAAATAAAAAAAATTACCTTCCATTTTCAGAGCCCACATCTTGCCCAAAGGATGGACAGAGTGACTCTCTCCTACAGCAGGTGGATGTGCATGGCTCTCAACACTGCCCTCTACTGCCAGGGGCTGCTTCCATCATCCCCTTTCCTGGTGTGAGTCGGTGTGAGTCAGACCCTAGTCTACTGTGTCCTTGATTGCCAAATGATACCATGGTGGGGTCACCATTTTCACAGGCTATAATCTGAATAGTGACCCCTGCAGGTATGCAATGCGCATCAAGCCTTCTGAGTTGTTCTCTTAATCTGTCTCACTAGGCTTGAAGTAAACTGGGAAATATCCCTCTCCCTTTCCCTAGAGTGGGAGGAGGGAGGGAAAACACCACAGGATTCCAATAATACTCTCCAAAGAGAATTTCCCTCTGGCTTCATTAATTCCAACCCTTTCACATCATCTTGATATGCTCAGATGCTCTTGCCTCCCAGGCTGGAGTTTATTTTTTTGCATTTTTAATAGAGGAATGGGGACAAACAAATTATGCTATATTCACACAGTGGGCTATTTCTCAGCAACAAAACAAGCACAGCACACACAAAACAAAACCAACCCCCCCCCCCCGCCCATAGTGGATACACAAAAAAACACAGATGAATCTTAAAAACATTATTTTGAATAATAGAAGCAAGGCAAGAAGTTTATAAATTATATTAAACCATTTATACAAAGTTCTAAGCCAGGCAAAATTAGGCTTTTTTTGTTAGAAATCAGAACAGTGGTTGCCCTGGGTTGGGAGGGAGGATTGATTGGGGATGGATGGTCCCATCACTGAGATGATAGAAATGTTCTATGCCTGGATTTGGATGATGGTTACCTGGATATATACATTTATCAGAACATATCCAATCTGATATGTGCTTACATTGTATGTAAATTACACCTCAACTTAAAAGAACTTAGATTTTACTGGATAGATTTTGTAGAATATTGGCATGAGGAACACTGAAGCCAATTATACAAAGAACACCCTACATTCTCCTTCACTCTCAAAAATTTACCTTGCGCATTTAGCTCAGCATTTCAGCACATCAAGATGGTTTAGAAATTGTGTTCTCTCTTTGCTTTTTGTTGTCTGCCAACATTATTCTGTCTTCTCTGTCTTCATCCGTATCATCAATATAAATGCTAAAAATCTTCCCCTCCCAGGTAGAGACCAGGCTGTTGTAACAAATATCTGCAAGTTGTTCTCCTTAATAAGCTATGCTCCTATCTAAGCTTATTAACCCATAATGAATGAGTCATCTCTATGAATGTCACAAAACACTTTATCAAAATACACTGTTGACTTCAACATGCACTGTATTTCCATGCTTCCTCCAATTTACTGAATTGTCAATGTTTTCAAGATGTATTATCTTTCTTAAACTAAAATACGTAAAATTGAGCCAACATATCTTTTAAAACCATTTCTGATATTTTCAATATCACAGATTCCTTTTATGTGCCTTATCTTTTTTCATTGTATTTTATTTTTTACATTTACAAGTATATACTATAGAGAACACTTGAAAGGCTATAGCCCCTTGCCCTTTATAGATGATATTAGATAAAATGAAAAATGCCTCAAAGCTTCCAGCAATATGGCAGACTGAGCTGATAAGGAAAAGCAAATAGACAGAGATGCTGGACAAAATGTAGCAAGCTTTTTCAATACAGCTAAACTTGAAAGAAAATAAAGAAAATCCCCTGGTACTAGAAATGAAGAGGAAACAACACCAGAAAACTAGGCAGAAGCTGATGCAATGGAGGCTCAGGTGGATATCAGGTCCAGGGGTCTAGAGGTTGGGTTTTGATGCCTACACAGGAACAGAAGATATGTGCTTGAACCTGCACATTTAAGGAAGTTAGAATCAAGCTCCATAAATAAAGCTACAGAGCCCTAAAAGCCTGTTCCAATAATGCAAACTGAATAGCTTCTTCTCCTTGAGGAAGATACAAAGAACATTCCTAACTGCCTGGGGATGTTGTAAAAATAAAAGAGTTGTCTGCGAGAATAAAAACATCATGAAGATAGTACGCAAAGCCATCAACAGATTCAATACAATCCCTGTCAAAATTCCAAAGGCATTTTTTTGCAAAAATAGAAAAAGAAATCTTAAAATGTGTAAGAAACAACAAAAAACCCACAATAGCCAACACAATCCTGGTAATGAAGAACAAAGCTGGAGGCATCACACTTCCTGATTTCAAAGTTTATTATAAAGCTACAGATATCAAAAAAGTATGGTACTGGCATAAAAAAGGACACATGGGCCAATGGAACACAATCAAGAGCACAGAAATAAACCTACACATATCTGTCAACTGATATTTGACAAGAGACCCAAGAATACACAATATGAAAAGGAGCCTCCTCAATGGTGTTGGGAAACTAAATATTCACATGCAAAAAAAAAATAAAATTGGACCCCTATCTTACACCACTCACAAAAATTAACTCAAAATGTGAATTATAGACTTACACATAACATCTGATACCATAAAACTCCTAGAAGAAAATATAGGGAAGAAGCTCCTTAGCACTGGTCTTGGAAATAAATTTGGAAATAGGACATTGAAAGCACAAAAAAACAAAAGAAAAAGTAAACAAGTGGGACTACATCAAACTAAAAATATTCTGCACAGCAAAAGAAACCATCAACAAAATGAAAAGGCAATATATGGAATGGGAGAAAATATTTGCAAACCATATACTGGATAAGGGGTTAATATTCAAAATGTAAATTACTCCTATGACTCAATAAAAAAACCCAAACAATTCAGCGAAAAAATGGGCAGATGAACGGAATTCTGTCATTTTTTCAAAGAAGACATTCAAAAGGCCAACAGGTATGTGAAAATATGGTCAACATCACTAGTCATCAGGGAAATACAAACCAAACCAGAATGAAATATCACCTTACACTTGTTAGAATGAACTATCATCATCAAGAATGCAAGAGATAACAAGTGTTGTTGAGGATGTGGAGAAAAGAGAATTTTGTGTACTGTTGGTGGGAATGAAAATTGGTTTAGCCACTAAAGAAAACAGTATGGAGGTTCCCTAAAAAATTAAAAATAGAACTACCTTATAATCCAGCAATTCCACTTCTGGGTATATATCCAAAGGAAATGAAAACAGGTTATTGAAGAGATATATGTACTCTCATGTTTATTGCAGCATTATTCACAATAGTCCACATATGGAAACAACCTAAGTGTTTGTCAACAGATGAATGGATACAGAAGATATAGTGTGTGTGTGTGTGTGTGCATGTGTGCGTGTGTGCATATGTGTGCATGTGTGCAAATACATACACACAATGGAAGATTATTCAGCCAAGAGAAAGAAGGACATCCTGCCATTTGCAACAACATGGATGGACCTTGAGAGAATTATGCTAAATGAGGTAAGTCAGACAGAAAAAAGACAATTACTGTATGATATGACTTATGTGTGGAATATAAAAATGCCTAACTCGTAAAAACAGAGAGTAGAATGGTGACTCCAGGGGCTGAGTATGGAGGAACTGGGGAGATGTTCAAGGGTACAAACTTGCAACCAGTAGATAAATAAGCCCTCAAGACTGAATACACAATATAGTGATTACAGAGAACAATATTGTATTATAAACTTCAAAGTTGCTAAAAGACTAGATCTTAATTGTTCCCACCATAAAAAAGAACTGATAATTATGTGATGTGATAGGCTTGAATCTTGGCTAACACTATGGTGGTAACTGATATATGTATCAAATCAACATGTTGTACCCCTTAAATTTTCACAATATGCCAGTTATATCTCAATGAAAAAGTCATGAAGAATGGGTTCTGAATTGCTATTATCTGCATGGTCTAGAAAACTCAAGCTGAGAAGTTAAAATAAAACAATTTAAATGAGATGAATAAAAACCACTGTTTCAGTGGGGGGAAAGGTTGTTCCAAAATCCAGAGCAATATAGGATTTTCCCCTCCCCCCAACTCTATGGCCTCCCCCAAATAGATGAACTCACAACAAAAATTGCACACAATTATGGTTCTAGCAATGCAATGATCCTGCTAATGGGAAAACTCTGCTATGAAATGCTGGCCAAACTATAACAAACGTTAAGTGCATACTGCACACACACACACACACACACACACACACACAGAGACAGAGAGAGAGACAGAGAGAGACAGAGAGAGACAGAGAGAGAGAAGGAAATCTGCAAAGGGAAAAAGAGGTGGCTGTTAACAAGAAATCAAATTATGGTCTGAAGTTACCAATTCCTTAGGGTGAATGGAATGACGTTATCAGTCAGTATCATCAAGGATTGGGTTTTAATATATAGAAACAGGCAATGAACCTTTAATTTCAGATGAAGAAGAAACTTTAAATCACATCTTCTGAATGAACTCAAGAATTTTAAGACTTATACCCTTAATTTACTGACTTGTTGTTGGCATGAATCGCCATTCTAAATCCCTATGCTTTATCCAATATTGCAGTAGCTAGATGCTTGAGAACAACATTCATGAGAATCGCCTGTAAAAAGAATTTTGGCTTACATTCGGCCAGTGGTGCAGAATTATGAAAGAGTTGAGGAAGGAAGAGAAGCTGACATTGTTGTTCCTCCCCTGTTGGTCATGAACAGATGTGTGAGCTGCAGCTGTAAAGTTTTACAGTGGCCTCTTGGCATAATACTATGAACCACCCTCCAAGGTTATGCAAAAGCTGTGAGCCTCTGAGGTGTTTTTTAAAGTGATTGACTTGGATGATTGCACTAACTTCCTACTCCTCTGGAAGCCAGTGGTGAAATGGAGTCTTCTTTGAACTACAAACTTCAAAAACCTCTGATGGTTTATATTTGCACTTATATCCATAATTCCTGCAAGAAATACCTAGACTGGACCCTGCTCAACAGACTTAAAGGATGGATAAGAAAAAATATCTTTTGAGTGGAGCAGGTAGATGTCAAAGGAAGCTTGTATGTGTTGGCTTGGGCCCTGGGTGGGGAAAAGTCTCCCATGAAAATTTTTCATAATTGACCTGCCCCTCAAACAGATGGTCCAAGAAATGCAAAGCCAAAGAAATAAAACAAAAGTAATAAGAAAGAAGTGAAACTCTCAGTGAACCTGGAAGAAGCATAGAGAAATGTACTCTGAAGGGATGTACTCTCAGTCTTGGCTACATAATTTCTTACATATATGACCCATTGAACTTGACCTCACAACTCAAAATTAGGAAGCTCGCAGGATAACAATCCATCATAAGTAAGTACCCATACTTATCATCAGGTATAATCACAGCAGGATTATACTCCCAAGATTTTTAGATAATGGAACCATTTCACTAAAATAATAAAATATGTTTGGAATTAAAGACATAAAAAAGAAAATCAAAGCCAACTGTGAAAAATTACAGGCAGATTTGAAAAATAACCAAACGGATTTTGGAAAGGAACAAAATAAAACACCCTTGCTAGTTTTAGCTTTAAAGAAGATTAGATGGCGCTGAAGAGAGAACTAGCAAACTAGAAAACAGCTCCAAAATGAAGCACAGAGTTAAAGATATAGAAACAGGAAGAGAATTAAGAGACAAGGAGGGTAGGGGAGGAGCCAAGATGGAGGAACAGCATGGAAGTTTTTTTTTGCGCCTTGTGTCCATGAAATACAGCTAGATCAACACTAAACCATCCTGAACACTTAGAAAACTGATTTGAGGATTAACACAACAATCTGCACAACTTGAACCACAGAACTCAGAAAGTATGCAGTGCAGAGAGGTGAACTGGGGAAAAGAGAAGACGTGGAAGGCAGGGAGCTGTTTTTGCTTGTGGAGAGAGGATGAGATGGGGGAGAGTACAGGAAAAGCACCCCCCCCCCCCGAAGTAGCTGGAGAGAAAGTAGAAAAGTAGAAACAGCTGCAGGGACTGAAAAGGGAGAAAGGAGAGGGTTTAAATTCCATTAAGACTCAATAAACAGGGGGATCACAAAGTCTGAAACTCCACAGCTTGATACCTGGCGGTGCTCTGGTGCTCCCCAGGAGCAGAGTGAAGTCCAGAGGGTCCTCAGGCCACACGGGGAGAGGTAGTTCCCCTGCTGGGAGGACATTTGGTAGAGGCTGTGTGGCCACCCCACAGGCAAAGGTCTCAGTGTACCCCAGAGAACAACCACATTTGATGGTGCTAGAACAAGGTCATTAAGGATGAAACCTGGTACCAGATGCGTGTTGTGATTTTCCACAATCTCTGAAACACTCCTGCTACACGATTGTGTGAACTTTTTCTGGGGCAGGCTGGCACCCAGCCGCAGTCTCTGGGTATCAGCAGCAGCATGATCCCACATATGTTCCTGGGTGTGGCCTGCACCCAGCCATTGCTCAGTGAGACCCTCCTGCAGAGGGTCAGAATGGATCAAAGCCACAGTCGCTCAGAAGTGAGGGGCCGGGAAACACAGCTGCATCTGAGATAAAACTCAGGATGGAGGTGCTGCCTGGCAACCTGACAACTTGGTCACAGACAATGTAAAAGTGGGCAGTGGATGGAAGCTGGAGACAAAGGATGGGTACGTGATTGCTCACTGGGGAGAACAGAGTTCCAATACTAGAGATTGGGTAGCTGGGTGATGCCATTTTCACCCCTCCTGCGCATGCACCTACACACCTACAAGCACCACAACAATCTACCCCAGTTACCTAAGCAGCACCATCTGCTGCTGGAGAATGGAGCCATTGCACTAAGCCCCGCCAAACTGGGCCAACCTTGCTCTTCAGGAACAACACAAGTCTCTCTGCCTGCTTAGTTTACGGACTGTCAAGTGCTTCAGAGTCTGAAAATGATGTAATTTCAATTGTATTTCAGTCTGTTTGCTGGTCCATCTATTCAATTTTCTTTCTTTTTCTTTTCTCATTTATTTTCTTTTTCTTGAATATAGAAAAAGAAAAAAACTTATTTGTGTTTTCATTGTTTATTAAAAATATTTTTCTTTAATTTTTTTCTAGTATATATTTTTACTTTTTTGTAAATTTTTTTTTCAGTATATGAAGTTTATTGTCAAATTGGTTTCCATACAACACCCAGTGCTCATCCCAAAAGGTGCCCTCCTCAATACCCATCACCCACCTCCCATCAACCCTCAGTTTGTTCTCAGTTTTTAAGAGTCTCTTATGCTTTGGCTCTCTCCCACTCTAACCTCTTTTTTTTTTTCCTTCCCCTCCCCCATGGGTTTCTGTTAAGTTTCTCAGGATCCACATAAGAGTGAAACCGTATGGTATCTGTCTTTCTCTGTATGGCTTATTTCACTTAGCATAACACTCTCCAGTTCCATCCGTGTTGCTACAAAGGGCCAGATTTCATTCTTTCTCATAGCCATGTAGTACTCCATTGTGTATATAAACCACAATTTCTTTATCCATTCATCAGTTGATGCACATTTGGCTCTTTCCATAATTTGGCTATTGTTGAGAGTGCTGCTATAAACATTGGGGTACAAGCGCCCCTATGCATCAGTACTCCTGTGTCCCTTGGGTAAATTCCTAGCAGTGTTATTGCTGGGTCATAGGGTAGATCTATTTTTAATTTTTTGAGGAACCTCCACACTGTTTTCCAGAGTGGCTGCACCAATTTGCATTCCTACCAACAGTGCAAGAGGGTTCCCGTTTCTCCACATTCTCTCCAGCATCTATAGTCTCCTGATTTGTTCATTTTTGCCACTCTGACTGGAGTGAGGTGATATCTGAGTGTGGTTTTGATTTGTATTTCCCTGATGAGGAGCGACGTTGAGCATCTTTTCATGTGCCTGTTGGCCATCTGGATGTCTTCTTTAGAGAAGTGTCTATTCATGTTTTCTGCCCATTTCTTCACTGGGTTATTTGTTTTTTGGGTGTGGAGTTTGGTGAGCTCTTTATAGATTTTGGATACTAGCCCTTTGTCTGATATGTCATTTGCAAATATCTTTTCCCATTCTGTTAGTTGCCTTTTAGTTTTGTTGATTGTTTCCTTTGCTGTGCAGAAGCTTTTTATCTTCATAAGGTCCCAGTAGTTCATTTTTGCTTTTAATTCCCTTGCCTTTGGGGATGTGTCAAGTAAGAAATTGCTACGGCTGAGGTTAGAGAGGTCTTTTCCTGCTTTGTCCTCTAGGGTTTTGATGGTTTCCTGTCTCACATTCAGGTCCTTTATCCATTGTGAGTTTATTTTTGTGAATGGTGTGAGAAAGTGGTCTCATTTCAATCTTCTGCATGTTGCTGTCCAGTTCTCCCAGCACCATTTGTTAAAGAGACTGTCTTTTTTCCATTGGATATTCTTTCCTGTTTTGTCAAAGATTAGTTGGCCATATGTGGGTGGGTCTAGTTCTGGGGTTTCTATTCTATTCCATTGGTCTATGTGTCTGTTTTTGTGCCAATACCATGCTGTCTTGATGATTACAGTTTTGTAGTAGAGGCTAAAGTCTGGGATTGTGATGCCTCCTGCTTTGGTCTTCTTCAAAATTACTTTGGCTATTCAGGGCCTTTTGTGGTTCCATATGAATTTTAGGATTGTTTGTTCTAGTTTCAAGAAGAATGCTGGTGCAATTTTGATTGGGATTGCATTGAATGTGTAGATAGCTTTGGGTAGTATTGACATTTTGACAATATTTATTCTTCCAATCCATGAGCACGGAATGTTTTTCCATTTCTTTATATCTTCTACAATTTCCTTCATAAGCTTTCTAGTTTTCAGCATACAGATCTTTTACATCTTTGGTTAGATTTATTCCTAGGTATTTTATGCTTCTTGGTGCAATTATGAATGGGATCAGTTTGTCTTTCTGTTGCTTCGTTATTAGTGTATAAGAATGCAACTGATTTCTGTACATTGATTTTGTATCCTGCAACTTTACTAAATTCATGTGTCAGTTTTAGCAGACTTCTGGTGGAGTCTATCGGATTTTCCATGTATAATATGTCATCTGCAAAAACTGAAAGCTTGACTTCATCTTTGCCAATTTTGATGCCTTTGATTTCCTTTTGTTGTCTGATTGCTGATGCTAGAACTTCCAAAACTATGTTAAACAACAGCGGTGAGAGTGGGCATCCCTGTTGTGTTCCTGATCTCAGGGAAAAAGCTCTCAGTTTTTCCCCATTGAGGATGATGTTAGCTGTGGGCTTTTCATAAATGGCTTTTATGATGTTTAAGTATGTTCCTTCTATCCAGACTTTGTTGAGGGTTTTTATTAAGAAATGTTGCTGAATTTTGTCAAAGGCCTTTTCTGTATCAATTGACAGGATCATATGGTTCTTATCTTTTCTTTTATTAATGTGATGTATCACATTGATTGATTTGGGAATGTTGAACCAGCCCTGCATCCCAGGAATGCATCCCACTTGATAATGGTGGATAATTCTTTTTATATGCTGTTGAATTCGATTTGCTAGTATCTTATTGAGAATTTTTGCATCCATATTCATCAGGGATATTGGCCTGTAGTTCTCTTTTTTTACTGGGTCTCTGTCTGGTTTACGAATCAAAGTAATACTGGCTTCACAGAATGAGTCTGGAAGTTTTCCTTCCCTTTCTATTTTTTGTAATAGCTTGAGAAGGATAGGTATTATCTCTACTTTAAACATCTGGTAGAACTCCCCTGGGAAGCCATCTGGTCCTGGACTCTTATTTGTTGGGAGATTTTTGATGACTGATTCAATTTCTTCGCTGGTTATGGGTCTGTTCAAGCTTTCTATTTCCTTCTGATTGAGTTTTGGAAGCGTGTGGGTGTTTAGGAATTTGTCCATTTCTTCCAGGTTGTCCAGTTTGTTGGCATATAATTTTTCATAGTATTCCCTGATAATTGCTTGTATCTCTGAGGGATTGGTCGTAATAATTCCATTTTCACTCATGATTTTATCTATTTGGGTTATCTCCCTTTACTTTTTGAGAAGCCTGGCTAGAGGTTTGTCAATTTTGTTTATTTTTTCAAAAAACCAACTCTTGGTTCCATTGATCTGCTCTACAGTTTTTTTAGATTCTATATTGTTTATTTCTGCTCTGATCTTTATTATTTCTCTTCTTCTGCTAGATTTAGGCTGTCTTTGCTGTTCTGCTTCTATTTCCTTTAGGTGTGCTGTTCGATTTTGTATTTGGGATTTTTCTTGTTTCTTGAGATAGGCCTGGATTGCAATGTATTTTCCTCTCAGGACCGCCTTTGCTGCATCCCAAAGCATTTGGATTGTTGTCTTTTCATTTTCATTTGTTTCCATATATTTTTTAATTTCTTCTCTAATTGCCTGGTTGACCCATTCGTTCTTTAGTAGGGTCTTCTTTAACCTCCATGCTTTTGGAGGTTTTCCAGACTTTTTCCTGTGGTTGATTTCAAGCTTCATAGCATTGTGGTCTGAAAGTATGCATGGTATGATTTCAATTCTTGTATACTTATGAAGGACTGTTTTGTGACCCAGTATGTGATCTCTCTTGGAGAATGTTCCATGTGCACTCGAGAAAAAAGTATATTCTGTTGCTTTGGGATGCAGAGTTCTAAATATATCTGTCAAGTCCATCTGATCCAATGTATCATTCAGGGCCCTTGTGTCTTCATTGACCGTGTGTCTAGATGATCTATCCATTTCTGTAAGTGGAGTGTTAAAGTCCCCTGCAATTACCACATTCTTATCAATAAGTTTGCTTATTTTGTGAGTAATCGTTTTATATATTTGGGGGCTCCTGTATTCGGCGCATAGACATTTATAATTGTTAGCTCTTCCTGATGGATAGATCCTGTGATTATTATATAATGCCCTTCTTCATCTCTTGTTACAGCCTTTAATTTAAAGTCTAGTTTGTCTGATATAAGTATGGCTACTCCAGCTTTCTTTTGACTTCCAGTGGCATGATAAATAGTTCTCCATCCCCTTACTCTCAACCTGAAGGTGTCCTCAGGTCTAAAATGAGTCTCTTGTAGACAGCAAATAGATGGGTCTTGTTTTTTTATCCATTCTGATACCCTATGTCTTTTGGTTGGCACATTTAGTCCATTTACATTCGGTGTTATTATAGAAAGATATGGGTTTAGAGTCATTGTGATGTCCGTAGGTTTCATGCTTGTAGCGATGTCTCTGGTACTTTGTCTCACAGGATCCCCCTTAGGATCTCTTGTAGGGCTGGTTTAGTGGTGACGAATTCCTTCAGTTTTTGTTTGTTTGGGAAGACCTTTCTCTCTTTCTATTCTAAATGACAGACTTGCTGGATAAAGGATTCTTGGCTGCATATTTATTCTGTTCATCACATTGAAGACCTCCTGCCATTCCTTTCTGGCCTGCCAAATTTCAGTAGAGAGATCGGTCACGAGTCTTATAGGTCTCCCTTTATATGTTAGAGCACGTTTATCCCTTGCTGCTTTCAGAATTTTCTCTTTATCCTTGTATTTTGCCAGTTTCACTATGTCGTGCAGAAGATCGATTCAAGTTACGTCTGAAGGGAGTTCTCTGTGCCTCTTGGATTTCAATGCCTTTTTCCTTCCCCAGATCCGGGAAGTTCTCAGCTATGATTTCTTCAAGTACACCTTCAGCACCTTTCCCTCTCTCTTCCTCCTCTGGAATACCAATTATGCGTATATTATTTCTCTTTAGTGCATCACTTAGTTCTCTAATTTTCCCCTCATACTCCTGGATTTTTTTATCTCTCTTTTTCTCAGCTTCTTTTTTTTCCATAATTTTATCTTCTAGTTCACCTATTCTCTCCTCTGCCTCTTCAATCCGAGCTGTAGTTGTCTCCATTTTATTTTGCAACTTCTTGATAGCATTTTTTAGCTCCTCCTGGCTGTTCCTTAGTCCCTTGATCTCTGTAGCAAGAGATTCTCTGCTGTCCTTTATACTGTTTTCAAGCCCAGCAATTAATTTTATGACTATTATTCTAAATTCACTTTTTGTTATATTGTTTAAATCATTTTTGATCAGTTCGTTAGCTGTTGTTATTTCTTGGACGTTTTTCTGAGGAGAATTCTTCCGTTTCGTCATTTTGGATAGTCCCTGGAGTGGTGTGGGACTGCGGGGCACTTCCCCTGTGCTGTCTTGAATAACTTGCGTTGGTGGGCGGGACCACAGTCAGACCTGATGTCTGCCCCCAGCCCACCGCTGGGGCCACAGTCAGACTGGTGTGTGCCTTCTCTTCCCCTCTCCTAGGGGCGGGATTCACTGTGGGGTGGTGTGGCCCATCCGGGCTACTTGCACACTGCCAGGCTTGTGGTGCTGGGGACCTGACATATTAGCTGGGGTGGATCGGCAAGGTGCACAGGGGCAGGAGGGGCAGGCTCAGCTCGCTTTTCCTTCGGAGATCCACTTCGGGAGGGGCCCTGCGGCACCAGGAGGGAGTCACACCCACCGGAGGGATGGATCTGCAGAAGCACAGCGTTGGGTGTTTGCGCAGTGCAAGCAAGTTCCCTGGCAGGAACTGGTCCCCTTTGGGATTTTGGCTGGGGGATGGGAGAGGGAGATGGCGCTGGCGAGCGTCTTTGTTCCCCACCAAACTGACCTCTGTCATCCGGGGCTCAACAACTCTCCCTCCTGTTGTCCTCCAGCCCTCCGGTTCTCTGAGCAGAGCTGTTAGCTTATAACCTTCCAGATGTCAAGTACCGCTTGCTGTCGGAACACACTCCATCCGGCCCCTCCGCTTTTGCCAGCCAGACTCGGGGGCTCTGCTTTGCTGGCGGGCCGCCCCTCTGCCCCGGCTCCCTCCCGCCAGTCCGTGTAGTGCGCACCACCTTGCCGCCCTTCCTACCCTCTTCTGTGGGCCTCTCATCTGCGCTTGGCTCCAGAGACTCCATTCTGCTAGTCTTCTGGCGGTTTTCTGGGTTATTTAGGCAGGTGTAGGTGGAATCTAAGTGATCAGCAGGATGCGCGGTGAACCCAGCATCCTCCTACACCGCCATCTTCCCAGGATCCCCCAATTTTTCAAATTCTATTTTGCTTCCATCATTTCATTTTATTCTATTTCATTGTATTCATTTTTTCAAATTTTCAAACATTTCCCTACCGCCCCCCCCCCCTTTTTTTTCCTAATCTATCAAGCTCCTTTCAACAACCAGACCAAAACACACCTAGGATCTATCATCATTTATTTGATTTTTTTGAGTGTGTATATTGTTTTAAATTTTTTAATTTTAATTTTTTTGCCTTATTAAATCCTTTTCTTCCTTCAAAATGATGAAATGAAGGAATTCAACCCAAAAGAGCAGGAAGAAACGACAGCCAGGGACTTAACACAGATACAAGTAAGATATCTGAACCAGAATTTAGAATCACGATAGTAAGAATACTAGCTGGGGTCAAAAATAGATTAGAATCCCTTTCTGTGGAGATAAAAGAAGTAAAAGCTAGTCAGGATGAAATAAAAAATGCTATAACTGAGCTGCAATCTTGAATGAATGCCACAGTGGCAAGCATGGATGAGGCAGAGCAGAGAATCAGAGATAAAGAATACAAACTTACGGAGACTAATGAAGCAGAAAAAAAGAGGGAGACTAAGGCAAAAGAGCATAATTTAAGAATTAGAGAAATCAGTGGCTCATTAAAAAGGAACAACATCAGAATCATAGGGGTCCCAGAAGATGAAGAGAGAGAAAAAGGGGTAGAAGGGTTATGTGAGCAAATCATAGTGGAAAACTTTCCTAACCTGGGGAAAGACATAGACATCAAAATCCAGGAAGTACAAAGGACTCCCATAAGATTCAACAAAAACCGACCATCAACAAGGCATATCATAGTCAAATTCACAAAATACTCAGGCAAGGAGAGAATCATGAAAGCAGCAAGGGAAAAAAAAGACCTTAACATACAAGGGAAGATGGATCAGATTTGCAGCAGACCTATCCACAGACACTTGGCAGGGCAGAAAGGAGTGGCAGGATATATTCAATGTTCTGAATCGAAAAAATATGCAGCCAAGAATTCTTTATTCAGCAATACTGTCATTCAAAATAGAAGGAAAGATTAAAAGTTTCCCAGAAAAACAAAATTAAAGGAGTTTGTGACCACTAAACCAGCCCTGCAAGAAATTTTAAGGGGGACTCTCTGAGGGGAGAAGAGATGAAAAAAAAAGAGAGAGACAAGGAGGGTAGAATGAGAAGACTCAACATATATCCAGTTGAATTCTCAAAGGAGGAAATGTGAGTCATTTTTTTTCTTTTTTAAATTTATGTTTTAAAAATTCAAGTTAGTTAACATACAATGTAGTATTGGTTTCAAGAGTAAAATGCAGTGATTCATCAAAAGAGTCATTTTTTCAGGCAATAATAGCAGAGATTATTTTATAACTGATGAAGGAATTAATCCCCAGATTTCAGAAGCATAAGTGTTTCAAAAAGAATCGAGAAAACTAAAAGTCAAAACGAGAAACAAGCAAACAAAACCATAGGTACACTTAGACATACCATTGTGGAACTCCAGGCCACCAAAGACAAGGAGATAATTTTTCAGGCGACCGATAAGAAAAGACGGGGCTTATCCCTTAGCAGTTATATGATTTAATCTCAGATAAGTCCACAGCTGATATCAGAATTCAAGAAGTCACAATTTTACTCACTTTAGCATCCTTTTAATATTTTTGATTAGTCACTGTAAAGCCACTATTGGCGAGCTGCCCAAATTCCTGCCAGGGGCGAGTGCCCCTGCCACTCACCATTCCTATGGACTCAAAAGTTTCCAAGTACAAGTGTGCATGACCCTTTTCCTGAGGACCATCTCTGTCAAGCAGGAGAGCAGGCTGAAAGTTCTGGGGAGGGGATATAGCTGTCAACAAATGACATGAGAAATATTCCATCTCCCGTGTCCCTCATTTTATGTAACCCTGATGCATGTAAGTGATCTCACAGAGTTCCCCAGGGTGACTGTGCTTCAGTACCCTAGAATGGTAACTTGCTCTATAATGTACGCTGCATTGGCTTCCTCCCTTCCTCTAATTCTCCGCTGGTGTTTCCTGGGACGATGTCTCACACAAACTACGTGCATTCACATCCCTGTGTCAGGGTCAGCTTTGGGGGAACCCAACTTAAGGCAGACACAAAAAATACAATTTTGATCCCACAATTTTAAATAAAAAGACTTTTTTTTTTGGACGGGGAATATTGTTCTTCATTTTCAAACCTCTCAATTCGGAATGACCAAATGGTTGGCCATGTCTGGGTGAGACATACATGGGGCAGGAAGGACACAGTTCATTAAGCCACTTCTTGGTGGTTTCTCAACAAATCCTGAGTGACAAGGCTCTGACTCCAGCCTATGAAAATCATACTCCCTTTATCTTTTTGAAAACTTAATTTTGAAACGATACTCCCAGGAAGTTGAAAAATACTACAGAGAACTTCTATGCACCCTTCATCCAGCTTCTTACAATGGTAACATCTTATATACCTTATAGTATAATATAAAAACCAGGAGACTGGCATTAGTACTGCCTATAGAGATTATTTAGACTTTGCCAGTTTCTGTGTGCACTCATTTGCACGCACACATGTGTATGTGCATGTGTAGCTCTATGCAATTTTATCACATGTGTAGGTTCATGTAATCACCACCACCATCAGGATACAGAACTGTTCCATTAACACAAAGGAGCTTCCTTGTGCTACTCATTTAGAGGCATACCCACCCCCATCCCTGTCCCTCACCCCTGGCAACCACTAATCTGTTTCCCATCTATATATTATTTAATGTATAACCTTCAGACTTGTGTAAGAAGAAAAGTTTTAATCTGTTACAGAGACAAAGGAGATTAACAGGCAGTTTTTCAATATCAACAGGACTTTCAGACTTGATTTTAAATAAATTCACTGACACTTTTGATACAGTAAAGTGTTTCTAAGAGTGTCCTTTGTATGGGTACAAACAATCCTACTTCAAGGGAAATACATGTTCATTTCAAAATTGTGCTTTAAATATTTATGAAACTGATATGCCCTGCTGTACTAGGTTGGGATACAAAGCAAGAGTATTCCTCATGATATTTTTTATTTGTATTAACTGACTCTTAGCCCTGAAAGCTCCTATTTGCAAGAATGTGTTTCTTCCATTCATATAGTCCGCCTTGATAATTCTAAGAACTTTAGTGTTGGTTGCTTGGCCCAAGGGCCTCAGTTCTTACTACTATTACCTTGAACAAAGAACAATGGAATCCTTTTGTATTATTGTCGTTTTGGCCCAAGAGTCCCCAGCTCTTCCATTGCTGCTGTTTCTGTCTCATGGTGTTGCTGATAGTCAAGCAGTTGGATGCAGACCTCCTCTGCTTTGATGACAAGATGAAGCACACACTGACTGCCACTGTTGGAGTGGAAGCATCTTTGGGTGCAGTTGGGAAAGAGGAAGTCTCCATAAACCCAAAGAATTTTCTAGATCTCAAGGCATTCCAGCATCTGCCAAACACTGGGACTGGGATCGGCCTTCCTTTTAACCTTCAAGAATGCCAGCTTATCTGTGTTCAAGAAGCTCCATTCCTGGCTTTCTGGCTGCTTCCTGAGGGAGCTGAAGTCCTCAACTGTGCTACCCCATGAGCAAAGTAAAGTGGGAGAGAGAGAAAGAAGATGCCAAGGTAGTGTTTACTATGCTTTCATTCCACAAGGCCAGGGAAACTTAAACATAACCCCAATAACTCACCATCTCCTGTCTTTTTGAGTGCTAATGTCCTTGTCCCTAACCTTAACCCTAACCTACCCCAACAAGGTTTGTCCATTTCTGCAGAGATGACTGGGCATTTTAATACTTTATGGCTTGGCAACAGACAATCACAGCTTTAAAAAAATAATTTCTAAGATCTGGATTTTTTTCATTGTAACCAGAACCACTTTGTTATGTTCAAAAGTAAACAAGTTTTAGGACAACCATCCCTATGGGGTGCCTCAGTGGCCCAACTGGTTAAGTGTCAGACTCTTGGTTTCGCCTCAGGTCATGATCTCAGGGTGGTTTTTGAGGTCGAGCCCCATGTCTTGGGATTCTCTCTCTCTCTCCCTCTCTTCCCCTCCCCCACTTGCCCATGCAAGTGTGCACACGTGCACGTAATCTCTCTCTCTAAATAAATAAACTTTAAAAAAGAACAACCAACTCTGAAACTGACTCTAGGACTTTAGTTATACAGTTCTATTACTGCTAGGCATAATTTCAATGGACAATTATAATAAATGATAATTTATTCAAATAGATGCATTCCAGTAAAAATCCACCTAAACAGAGGTTGAGTTCTGATGCACCAATTACAGAGCTTAGTGAACCACACTGTGCACCTCCTCTCTCTTTCCAGCAGCCTGTGTAGTTCCTGGCTCTAGGAAAGAGCAAGACGGAAATGGAGATCGCATTCTAAAATGACAAGACAGGCAAAAACCAAATAATTTTACGCACAGTAGGAATGGAGGGGAAAGGGGGGAGTTACGGCATAGGGTGACTAGAGGTGTGAATTTCTTTAGCTAAGAAAACCAGAGAAGACTCTGAAAGCAGCCATAAAAAATCCTGAGAAAGAGAGTGTATGCTTCATTAGGGTAGGGGTTCCCGTGCATTTAGTTCACACAAGCTAGGACAGTGCCTGACACATCTAAGACATATTTGTGAACTGAATTAATAGGGATTTCAGGCAGAGAGGGCAGCAAGTACAAAGGCCCTGAGCCAGAGAGAAGGTCACTGTGGCTGGAAAAGAGTGAATGAAGAGAGTCCAAGGAGATGACCCTGAAGGGGCACATAGGAGGTCAGCTTTTGCATGCTGGCTTCAGAGGTGGATGGGAAGCGTGACTTGGGAGGGCTCACCAGATGTCCACGATCAGCCCTGCCATATGAGATTCTTCAGATTGTAGGCATCCCAGTGTAACTCTGCCCTGCCTGGAACCAGTGGAATTGGAGGGCGCCCAGGTCACGAGCAGCTCAGGATCAGGAGTAAGGCTGGGATGTGTGGGTGATACCCAGGAGCAAATCAAGTAAAAGGATCTGAAAATGCAGGAATAGGGAGGGACTGAGAAAAGCAGCCCCAAAGGATCAGTTGCAAGGACGGCTAGAATAACTGATTGCATTGGAGAACCAATCAGTCATAGGCATGGTGTTGGCATGGCCTTCCTCATTACAGCTCAAGAGTCAAAATTTGTTTTCAAATAGACTCACATGATGCCTGTTTTTGGTCTTGCCTTGATCTCCTTAGGAAAAAACCACCTGGGCTCATTGTTCAAAATGAGTCTCTTTCAGGAGAAAGTTAATATAATCTTAAGAAGTTTTTTTGTTACATAACTTTAAAGGCTTTCTTTCAGAAATGAATAAATATGCTCATAGAAAGCAGCTCTGCTGTGAAATAAAAAGAAAAATTGAGCAAAACATGACTTTAAAAATATAGCTTTGAAAAGTGTTCGGATTTTCACTATTTTCCAAATAGTTGTATTTATTTTTCTGCTAGTATTTTATGTTGCTTTCCCCTCTAAGTCCAGGATTTGCCTAGATAGATTCTATTATTTTTAAATTCATAGATATGTAGGAAATGCTACATTTATAAATGGTGAAAACCCAGCTGGAAGCCACACAATTGTGATGGTAGTTAAGCAGAAAACATGATCACTGAAAAAAAATGGCCAAATAAACAAAGACGATCCGGCTGTATCATTCTCATTTGCTTCGTATTTTCTTCAGCTTTGACAGGCTCATATAATAACCATCCTGTTCACCGCAGAATGAAAATAAATTCCGTTTAATTAATATTTATTGTACTCTGTGCCTTGTGGCACAGCTCCAGTTTAGTAATATGCAAGCAGAGAGTGGTGGGAGTTGGCTTATAGCACCTCTCTTTGGCTTACAGCACCTCTCTTTGGCTTACAAGGAGGAAGCAGCATAGAGTGGGGATGCGAGACGGGGTAGGTTGCAGAAATGGTTCCATTTCTTCTTCCCCAGTGCAGGCTCTTTGCCATGCAACTCTGCGGTACCTCCTACTCTGACTCTGGGCCAGGCTAACGGTATGGTGGCAGTATGGTCATTCTGAACCTAGGCCTTTAGGGGTCTTGAGTGTTTGTGCTCGCCCTCTGATGTTGCTGCATTATTATGGCCTGTGGCAGGTGGGATGATGGTTGTCCAACGATGTTGATACTAATGCCTGGAACCTGAGAATATGGTACTTTATATGATAAAGGAGACTTTGAAGATACAATTATGTTAGGGAATCTTAAGATGGACAGGTTATTATGGATGATCTGGGTGGGCCCAACTTAATCCCATGAGTCCTTAGAAGTTCTTTCCTAGTCAGTCAGTGGGAGACGTGACTATGGAAAAACTGTCAGAGACATGCTGATTTTGCAAGAGGAAGGGGGCCACAGACCAAGGAACATGGGTGACATCTAGAATCCAGAAAAGGCAGGGAAATAGATTCTCTCCCAGAGCCTCTGGAAAGGAATACAGCCCTGCTGATGTTTTGATTTTAGCCCAGTGAGACCTGTGTCAGACCTGTGACCTCCAGAACTGGAAGATAAGAAATATGCAATGTTTAAGCCATAACTTTTTGATAACTGATCACAGCAGCAATAGAAAATTATGCATGGCCATAGGTAACTGATACAAGTGAAAAAACAGACTTTCTCTACCTTCTGGCTTATATCATCTGTTTTGTATGGTTCAGTCCATATTATAGAACATTCAGCCAATTCAATTTCACCTTCCCATTGAGGCTGTCTTCCTGCTTATCCTTCTTCCCCAATTGTGGTTGGATGGGGAGGTGTGCAGCTCTTCTAGCATTGGGAGTAGGTGTTGGGAAGCCCAGCTGTTTCTTTTGTAGGGGTGGCCTAGTTCCTGGGTGGATGTTGCTATGCCCTCTGGGGTGTGCTTGCTGTGGTTCTGGTACTGGCTGCCCTTTCACATCCACTGCTGAAGTCCATGGCTTGCAGACCCTGTGGTCTGTCTTCTCCCCTGTTTCCTGAGCCCCACGTTGATTCTCTCTGGCTCTGTGTGCCTTTCAAGGTTTGACTCACTCTTCCCTGCATCCATTACCTGGGTGGCCTTGTTTGTATCCCTCAGATACTAGGCCACTTTCACCTCCATAGGTCCCTGCCATGGCAAGTTCCCCAGTAGATTCTCAGTTCATTCTGGTAGCATGTGGAGACTTCCAGATCCATTCCACATATGGGAAGTTGGGGGTAACACAAGAGTGTCACATCAGGACCATTCGGTGAAGTGTCCTTCCTTCCCACATGCCTGCCATCTCAGGAGTTCCCAAGTCGTAGCACACCCCCAAGCCCCTCCACTTTCAACTTCTCATACCATGTAGCAGGCCACTCCACTGCAGGATTCAACCCAGAGCAGGGAAGCCAAGGTACATATTCTCACGCTTTCCTTCCTCTTGTCCTCCTCCTTCTCCCCCACATCCTCTCCAGAGCAGAAGGAGTGGACTCCTTCTTCTTGTTCAAGAGGGATTCCCTATGCTTCCCAGTTTCCTCCTAAATAAGGCAGTATTTTCCCTTCCCTAGTCACTGAGTTTGTAATTGCAAATGAGATGCAGGGAGATAAGCAGTGTGGCTAAAAACGCAAGACCAAAAAATACATTTCCTGTTACATGCCAGGCACTAAGTTAGGTACTTCAATGTGAAGTAGAGAACTATTCACAAAGAGACTTCTGTTAAGACAAGAATGTGTGTGTGTGTGTGCGTGTGTGTGTGTGTGCGCATGCGTGCGTTTGCATAAGGCTGTGAAAGAATAAATACAGGCAGTTTTGTCTACTGTAACAAAAAGAAAATTATTTACACAATGTTTTTGAGTATATTAAAGAACAGAAATTTTTGAGAATGGCATACAAAACTGGGTGATAGATCCATTGAATCTGAGTCTGCCAAAAAAATTGTTCTACCAATAGATAACTGTGGTCAAGATTGTGAACTATTATAGCACTGCATTTGGTTTTGGAGCTTAAGGCAAATCATTTGTACTAAAGCCAGGAATGAGATGAATGGAGAAGTCCTTGCTAAGTTGTGATTCTTATAATAGTAGTCCTTTTTGTGCCCAGTAACATCAGATTTAAGGCTTTGATTTGATGCACTTATTCATAACTTGGGATCTGATAAAAATGGAGAGTAACTGTTTTGACTTGTTGGACAAAGTCCCAAAGTCGGAGTCTCAGCTTCATCCTGGTACTCATTTTAAAAAATTACACATTAAAAATCTGATGTGGAATAAAGGACCACAAATGAGTAATAGCCAATGTGGCACATGTAAGAGCACTTTGCAAATGGCAGCGTGCCGACCTGGGTTGGGTTCTTTGGGAGAGACCCTGAGACAAGGATTCCTGTACGTGCTGTCTATTTTTTTAATGTTTATTTATTTTTGAGACAGAGAGAGACAGAACATGAGGAGGGGAGGGGCAGAGAGAGAGGGAGACACAGAATCCGAAGCAGGCTCCAGGCTCCAAGCTGTCAGTGCAGAACCCGACACAGGGTTTGAACTCACGGACCATGAGATCATGACCTGAGCCAAATTTGGAAGCTCAGTAGACTGAGCCACCCAGGCGCCCCTGTACTCACTGTCTATTAAGGCTGTGCTCCGAGGAAAGACTGGTCAGGGGGTGGGAGAAGCAGGGCAGGGAAAAAAGGATGTAATGGAAGCTTGTTGTCTTGGGCATAGTTCCCCAAAAGTTAGCTTCCATATGATCCTGCAGGGGAGATTTGGGGTAGAAGTTAGGCTTCAGATTTTGTCTGCACCAGGAGGAAAGAAGCTAGGCTTTCATACTGTGGCATCATTCAGTCATTGGTTCAGGGCTGCCAGGAAAAGAGGGAGCAGGTGTGTGGGGGCCACCAACCTCTGGAACTCCACAGTATAGACTGCAGCTCCAGTTACCTGTGGGGTGACCTCGGAAGAGATTCACAGGTGCAGGTATCAGAAACAAAGATGACAGTAACCAGAGGCGGCAGCATGAACACGGCACAAGGGATCAGGGGGCATCTAGATGGAGCACGGCGGGTGTTCACCCCATGCGTCAGCTAAACTAGCGTGAGGTCATACGATGAAAAAAGACTCAGCTTCCCCAACACATTCTTTCTGTTTCCTGAGGCTTTTGTGACCGTCACTAACATCAGTTCAGTAACAGTTGATCTACAGTTGTGAGGCTGCTCAAATTTCAAGTTACTGTCCCATCTTTCTCCAATCCAAGAGTAGACATCTGCTAGGTCCAGAGCTAAGCTTTCACTAGCAAGCTCAAATAGTTTTCACTTCAGGAATCCTGGTTTCCCAAATTCATCTGTCATCTTGACAGAGGACCAAGGACATCCCTTTCACTGTCCTTCCAATGGCGATGGGCCACCAGTTTGGGCTCCTCTGCCTGGCTTCTGAGGCCCTCTATCATCTGACCCATTTTTTCTTATCCAAATCCGTGCCCCGCATCCCTCTTTCCAGCCCCTCCCACCAGGCTGACTCTCGACTGTCCGCATCCCCATAACATGCTCGTATCTGCTTTGTTCCTTCATCCTGGCTATTTCCACCGGCTGGGTGCCTCTTTTCTTTTCTTTCATCTCTGCAAATTCCCTTCACTGCTCCAAGTTCAGCCTAAGTCCCTCCTCCCCGATCAGCCCAATCTGAACAACTCCAGGTCACGTGTTGTCACCCTTCTTTGAATTTTTATGAGTATTTAAGTTGTCACAAGAGCATTTTATGTGCCTTTAAATTGGGCTTTATTGGTTTGCTATGAAAGTGTTCTGTGAACGATGCCTCTAGAATTACTGGAAAAGTTTACAAAATACTGGTGCTGGTGTTCCACAAGACCAATTCTATCAGAATCCCTGCAATGGAGCCCTCTATATGATTTTCAAAGAACCTGACTGCTACTAATGTACAGCCAGAGTGGAAAATTCGCTTTGAGATACAATGAATCGAATCACTGTTTTAAGTACTCACCTCCAGAAAACAGATTCATATATTGTGGCTACAGGAAATATCTGACACTGGAAAGAGCTTCCCATGAGCATATGGTGTCACTCCGGTCACGGTTTCCCTACTCAGGATGACTAAACTGTGCTCAGGGTTCACACGATGACAAGGTCAGCTAAAGCTCTGCAGGGAACAGCAGTCAGTTGGAGCCATTTTGCACCGTTCTACACAAGCCCTGCGTCATCCTTAGCTAAAAAAATACAACAGAAAATAAGGAGGGAACACCCATCTATCTTGCTAACTTCAGATCCGTGGGTTCAGCCTTTCAAGTCTCATTTCTGCTATCAACAGCTCACAGTGGCACTACAGATTTTATTTCCATTGTGTTCCCTAGAAGAAAAGTCTTTACGAATTTCCAACAGAAAGAAATTTAATACAAGGAATGAGTTACTTATGGAACTATTGGGAGGGTTAGAGGGATCAGAATCAGGAGGCTGGCTCTAGGCTGACTTCAAGGTCATACGCCAACATGACCACAACGCACAGACCGGGAAACTACCGCAGTGACTGTGAAATTCAGCAGCATCGTACCCGCTGGGTCATATGTTTATGCCCAGAGAACATGGAAAAGAACGGCCTCTATCTCCTTCCCGCTTTCCATGTCTCCTGTGAGTATACAGAGCTGGCAGAACCTGTCACATCTGGAAGACTAGTGTCAAGGGAGCTCGGTAAACATAGGTTTTAGACTTCCAGCCTTTTAAAAACTGCGGGCATCTATGGAAGCTGAATGCCAGAAGACAGTATCTTGCATACATTCCTGAGCAATCCCATGGATCAACAACCATACAGCTTTGGGTGAAAAATAGCAATGTTTCATATCAATAAGTGTTGCCTTGCGTCTGGGTTACAAAGATGAAAAAGACCTAGATCTTGAGATAGGTAAGCACCTTTAGAGGAGTGGTTACATCTTAGGCTCCATCTGTGGTCACTGCTCCCCAGAGGGTTTGTCTTGTCAGGCCTTTTTTTCTTTTTCTTTTCTAAGTTTATTTATTTACTTTGAGAGACAGAGAGCGCAAGCAGGGGAGGGGCAGAGAGAGAGAGAGGGGGACAGAGGATCTGAAGCAGGCTGCATGCTGACAGCAGAGAGCTGGATGCAGGGCTCGAACTCACGAACCAAGAGATGGTGATCTGAGCCGAAACCAAGAGTCGCACGCTCAACCGAATGAGCCACCCAGGCACCCCGAAGCCTGTCTTAAATTAGGTGAACTCACGTCAGTTGTGTGTGCCTGGGCTCACTGCTTCACCTCCCCAGGTAAAATTAGCACATGAAAAAATGGCATTCCTGATGGCAGCAGCTAAGTGCTGCTTTTCCAAAGACAACTCCAAGTGTAGGAGAAATTTTAAAGACAGAAATGAATGGTTCAATGTGAGGAGCTTTGCAAGTTTTCAGTTTGTAGTACATACAGAACCCTTAGTAAAAGGTTTTATGTTTTATTGTTTAGACAGAAACAGTGCGACCAGATGACGGTTTGAAATGTCAGTGCCAATATATAATAATATACCCTGAGAAGTTGAGTTTGGCCCTTATCTGTGTGTCTTACATTTGTTTTGCCTCAAACTGAGATTTCAACATCAGTGGAAATTTTCCATTTAAGGGAGCTGTAACATCTTGGGCAAATTAATAACTTCTGTGAACCCTAACCTCTACAAGTAGGGCACAGCACACATTTGTTAGAAGCGAATAAAGGAAATATCTCTCAAATCTCTCCACTGACATTCTCCTAACAGTAGAGAGAGTGTAAGGTACCCACAGAAAATTCAAATTTGGGGGGAAATCTTTTGTTTTACCATAAAATGCCAAGTGAATTCTATCTATGAACCCACATTATATTCATTACGATTTTATTAGAAATATCTTAGGTATTTTTCATCAGGTAAAACTGACTTTTTAGGAGGATGTACAGTTTTATCCCATGGCTTCCAGTAGGTTCTAGCATGTTCTCTTGAGAACCAAGTTTACAACGGGAAATGTTTCACCAGTGTCTGCATGTAGAAGGCCCCTAACAACACTTGGATGAATTCTGAAGGCGTTTTCCAACATAGGGAATTTAGAATATAAACACATCGAAGAATAGGTAGCAATTTCTAAATTTTGCGGGTTACTGTTTTTGTCCTGTTGTTATGACTTTGCCAGAGAATTTTCCTCCTTTTGGATGTGCTGAAGGGTGCTCAATTCTGCTTTTTCTATCCTATCCTGTTACAGATACTGAACGTTTTTACCCAGGGAGGTCTTTGTCTAGCCCCTAATTAGTCCAGAACAAGACTGCTTTTATGTCTTTATATTAAGAGTCGTATCCTCAGCGGCTGGTGGAGTCTGGGAATGGTCCTGCGGCAGGACAATTTTCCTGATTAACAGACTGTTCCGCTGGGGGTGCAGCACGGGAGCACAAACCAAACGTCATTTAGACTGCAGACATGTCCCTCCTTTTCGGCTCTCCTTGTGCTGACTCGCCTACTATGATTGCACACCTTCGTTACTTGGCTCATGAGAGTCCCTTGACCTGCAAAAGTTCATTTTTTCCTTTGGACCTGGAAAAATTCTGCTTTTCGTGTAGGACAGACTCCAAATGGCGTCCTAAGTTTTCCCTTCCTGGATGCCTGCTGCTACACCTACCATCCCCTTTCCATTTCCTTCCAAGCAAGGTGTCCTAAGATCTGATACGTATCTCTGTTTTAGCATCTGTCACATCACGTTGGTAGCTGTTACATGTTGTCTGTCTCCAATGCTGGCTGGCCTGTGAGCTTCACAGGAGAGGGAGACCTATCTTAGCTCTTACGGCATTCCCAATGCTTGCAAATGTTGAGTGAAGGCAGAAGGAAGGAAGTAACAAATAGCAGGCTCGATCATACACAAAAGCACAATCCGAATGACTGAAATACATCAGCACTGCTGAGCCTGCTTTCCTTCCTTCTGAAATATTTGTGAAAACGATACCAAGAACCGACACAAGTCTTTACGTAAAGGTACTTCATTTGCAAATGAAACATAGAAGGCATTGGCTTAGTACCTTAAATCTGCTTTACTAGGAGAGTTCTTTCTGAATAAAACATATTAGAAAGATGACCACACTCCCCCCACCCCGCCCCGCATCTCTTATAAATTGTGAAGGCACTCTGCATGTCTGAAAGTCACTAACGTATAGCTTGCGTTTGTGAACTGGCATTGTATCTATGCTGTCACTTAATTATTTTGAAGTTAGTGGATTAGTTAATGGTTAACAACTAAGCGAGAATGATGCACAAGCCGCCTTTTCCAAAATTAAGCTTAATATTTCATAACTATTTCACAGATTATTTATGTGAGTAAAAGTCTCATGGAACCTTCTTTCTCAAGAAAGTAAAAAAAAAACAAACACTTCCGTTTTTAATTTAGCACTGAGATTGCTGTTTCTTTGTCATAGTAATTATGGGCCTTCGTGCCAGGGCCCCATTTTTTGCTTCTCCCTTATAACATGGTCATGGTTGAATAGCTTTAATCAGGCACCAATTAGTCCCAAATCTATAACTCATTTAAGTCTGGGTCTTTGGTGGTTGTGCTTTCTCCTTTCAAACTGGGAGGGAAATGTTAGGGAAGTTTGAGCAAATGATCTCAATCCCTGATGAATAGTTTGGAGAGAGATATTTCTGTAACCTGCCCAATAAACTGGTTATCATATTAAACTCATTTTTAGCAGCTTATATTCACTTAAGCATTGCTCCAGATGGTGGCTGTCAAAATGTTTTTTATAATTAGCATCAGTAAACTTCTCCTGGGCCTTTAAAATTCACCGCAAATCACGTGTTGTCTATAATCATAATAAGATTGGAAATGTTATTAATATCCTCCTCAGGATTCTGCTACACCAGTTTCTGTAAAACTACATGGAGCAACACAGCCAACTCTTTTCTGCTGTTGCGGTCTCAAAGGCTGTTAAATGGTGAATGTGACTATATCTAGATGCTGTTAAAATTAAATATAAAATGGAGACCGGACTCGAGAATTCCCTGAGCAGACAAAACCATTTAAGCCACATAAGCAAAACCAGATCTAGCTTATTTTGCGAACATAAATGAAACTTAGCTTAGCTTATTTCTTGTAAATGCCTCTGACAATCATAAAATAAAGTCATCTTCCTAAAAATGGTATGTGATAATCACTTGTAACCAATCCCCTGCCATCTGGAAACCCCCGCTGTAATAGCCAATCATTGTAAAGATTAAATAACTTCCTCATTTTCGCTTTATAAGCCAGCCTGTAACTTCATGCCCCTGAACTTCATACCAGTTCTTATTTTTGGAGGCTCCCAGTTCGTGAGCTCTTCTTACGTGCACAATAAACACTTCCTAAGTACTATTTATTGATTTAGCGGTTTTAACTTTGCTATGTCTGGTTTTTTGACCATCTACAAATTGATCTGATCATTTTCACGCAGTTGGCCGATCAACTCTGACATATAAACACCTGCCGAAGCATTTGTTTAGCCAAGCACACAAACCGTCCTGTTCACATTAACGTTTTCTAGAAAACAAGATTTGGATCACACCGTATCGCACTGAATTGGGTGTCTCAGTTGTTGTATTCATCAGGTCTCTTTTGGTTACAAGTGACGGAACCCCTGTTTGAGCCATTTTATGACGAGGAAGCCCGATTGGAACAGCAGCGGGCTGTTAGTAACAAAAGTTAGTAGCCAAAGCTTCAGAGGTGTACCGGCCAGTCCTAGGGATGACTGGGCCAGGGACTCACCTGCACGCTGTCTTAGTTTCTGTTTTTCCTGCTCTGTGGAGAAGCCAGGAAGGGAGTGTGAGAAGCAGGACAGGAAGTTGTAGAAGCCAAAGAAGGACGCGCTTCCAAGCCTGGTCCCAGCTTCAGCCTAATCCTGCAGGGTGGCTCCGAAATATACATTAGAACTCAGAGTTTGCTCCAGCTGGAGGCAAGGGAGCTTGGTTTTCAGATGCCTGTACCAGTCAGCCATTGACTGAGTGCCACCCCCCCCCCCCCCCGCCGGGGAAAACGTAACCCCAGGCACTTCTGGCTCCACAGGACAGGTCCAAGCAGCTCTAGTAGCCAAAAGGATGGCATCTTTAAAAGAGTCACAGGTGTGGACCATCAGAAGCAAAGCACAGAGACGTGCTAGTGATCCAAAAGTTGGTTCCTGATAGGCACAGGTGTAGACCATCCGAAACAAAAGCACACAGAAGCCGAGGGAGGGCTGCACACAAACGGTTAAAGGGATTCTTAGAGGGATCTGGGCAGGATGCTGATAATGTCCACTAACGAACACTGTGGAAATTGTTTTGTGTCTTTTATCTTGACTTGTTGGCTTTTCCTTTGCCCCAAGACAGCAGCTTCCTTCATGAGTGAGGGAACATGGATGGGTGCCAGCTGCTCTTAAGTATCATATCCTGTAGCTTTTACTACCAAATTGGGAGGTTTGTACTTAGTGCCAGCTAGAAAAGTCAGGTACTGTTCTGGTTTGGGTCAAGTGCTTACTTTCGAACCGATCAGCTCTAGCCTTGGGGACAGGGTGATATAAAAACATGGTGAGCTGCATTTGATGTAAAGGAAGAGACAGTTCCTAAGAAGGGCTGTGATGTTACTGGAAGAAGGTAAATATGCAAGAGAGACAAAAGAACGTTTGGTTGGAGGATGGGCTTGTCATGGCCAGCGTAATGTGTTTATTCCCTGAAGGACTTGTAATTGCTCTACATAGACATCCAGTTGAAGGTTATGTCCTTGCTATAGCTGGGGGTTCCAGGTGGCAGTCTTCGGCACAAAAGTAAAAATGAAAAAAGAGATTGTAGATTGTTTTGAAAAAAAAAAATCTCAAAAGGGCATCCTATTGGGACAGATATAAATATGAATTCATATTAATTTAGCATAGGTATTACCTGAACACAAATTCAGTGCTCAGGAATTTATTCCATTGGATCCTTATGCATGGACTTCCCCGTTAAATACAAAAGGTATTTCAAATGTAGGAAATATACAGCTAGAAGGGAACTGGACCATTTAGACCATCTACATTTATCTTTGCGCCTGATTTCTCTTTGTGAGTCTACGGATGCTTAATAACTGTTTAATCTGAATAGAGTTCCACCACTAGTATCTCAGAGGTGAGATACCTACTCTTATTTTTCCAGTTTAAAAAGATGCCATCTTGCTCATTTAACATCCTTTTCAACCTATATCCCCACTTCTGTTTATCAAGCAGTTTTAGTGTAACGTGCTCCAATATTAGCACAGACTTGCACGGATATTTCAGGGTGCCGAGGAACAGCGTTGTTATCAAGCATCAGCAGCTGCTGTTTATTGGTGATAAATGAGTTTTTTCCATCGAGGGCAATTTCTCTGGTCTTTTGTCTATTATCTAGGTAGAAATGAAGGATATAATATATCCTTAAAGTGGTATTCACGCAGTTCTCCAGTTAATGAAGCACTGAGGGGAGGGGAGGTGGAGAGACACACAGAGAGCTAGAGAGAGGGCAAAGAGAGACACACATGCACAGAGAGGGAGAGACAGAGGCAAAGACACACACGCACACTCACACACACACATGGAGGTATAGAAAGAGAGAAGTGCAGAGAGATGGGGAGAGCACAAAGCAGAGGCAGACTCTGATAACACTGTGGGTCTCTGCTGTGCATCTATCTCCAGGGTTTTGTTGTGCCATACTTTGTAAAGAAATATTGGGGCGCCTGGGTGGCTCAGTCGGTTAAGCGGCCGACTTCGGCTCAGGTCATGATCTCGCGGTCCGTGGGTTCGAGCCCCGCGTCGGGCTCTGTGCTGACTGCTCAGAGCCTGGAGCCTGTTTTAGATTCTGTGTCTCCCTCTCTCTGACCCTCACCCGTTCATGCTCTGTCTCTCTCTGTCTCAAAAATAAATAAACGTTAAAAAAATTTAAAAAAATGCTTATCTTTATTTTTATTCTAAAATCTGGTCAGAAACGGTTATCCTTAGTGGTGGTGAACAATGGTTATCATTAATACTGATCAACAATAGTTATCTTTTTTTAAATTTTTAATGTTTATTATTTATTATTGAGAGAGAGAGAGTGAGAGAGCACGCAAACAGGGGAGGATTAGAGAGAGACGGAGACACAGAATCTGAAGCAGGCTCCAGGCTCGAAGCTGTCAGCACAGAGACCAATGCGGGGCTCGAAATCACGAACCATGAGATCGTGACCTGAGCCGAACTCGGATGCTTAACCAACTGAGCCACCCAGGTGCCCCAACAACAGTTATCCTTAAGGCCTATCCTTAATGATTTTATTTAATCCTGGTCAACAACAATTTATGGCTTTTTCTACTTTCTGGTCACATGATAGGTATGCATTTCCTGGCTCCCTTATAGATGGGTCGTCTCATGACTAGTTCTGGCCAAGGCATTATGACTAGAGGTGATGTGTGTCACTTTCAGACCAGAGGAACATTTAATCCCTGGAGTATCTCCAGAGCTCTCCTTCCCTCTTGGACACTGACTAGCAGCATTTGGGGTGGGAGTTCCTACATTACCATGAATATGATGAGCAGAGCAGCCCTGTAGCCGTGCAGTACACGATGCGGAAATAAACACGCCAAGATTACACTGTATGTTAACTAACTTGAAGCCGCTGACATGTGAGTGTTCTTTGTTCCTGAAGCAGAACATAACCTATCTTGACTGACCTGGGCACAATGGCTCTCAGCCCTATGTGCACATTGGACTCACCAAGGGAGCTTTGAGATGATGTGAATATCCCTGTTTCGCTGTAATTCAGTTGGAATAGAATCCATAGGTCTGAGTCCTGGATATCATTTTTTTAAATGGACTTTTAATGGATTTTTAAAATAACTCAAATAGGGGCGCCTGGGTGGCGCAGTTGGTTGGGCATCAACTTCGGCTCAGGTCATGATCTCGGGGTTCATGGGTTTGAGCCCCATGTCGGCGGGCTCTGTGCTGACAGCTCAGAGCCTGGAGCCTGCTTGGATCCTGTGTCTCCTCTCTCTCTCTCTGCCCCTCCCCTGCTCACGTTTTCTCTCTCTCTCTTTCTCTCAAAAATAAAAATAAACATAAAAAATTAAAAAAAACTCAAATAATGAGTGGCTAGAATGTAAACTTCACAAGGGAATACGATCTGGCAAATGGCAGACACAAGGTAAATAGTTGTTAAATGCATTATCATTAAGTGAATAAATGCAATCAGGCTTAATTAATTTTCTTACACCAGGGTCTGCATCCTGCTCCCTATGCCATCTGCTCAAACCAGTACCATGACCCAGGGTCCTCTTCTAAAACGATGCTTTGCCCTGGTCATTTCACCTGCCTTCTCCCTGGATTTCTGCATGTGTATCATCCCTCCACGGTTCTGAGCCTTGTTTATATCGAGGGCCACATTTTTAAAAAGTTGCTCTCTTTTGTCCCATTGTTACATCTCCCATCATCCCATTCATCTTGACTGCTAGTCCGTCTCTGATCACAGGTGTGAAAAAGGAAAAGAAAATGATACTTGTAACAGTCTTCAATGCCTAGCTGAGTACTTCCCCTTCCATCACACCTTTTCCCAGGCTTCCCAAATCACAGTGAACTTGGAGTTTACAGAATTCCCAAAGAACATTTTGTAACCTGAACTAATCACCTCGACACTTGGGTTGCGTTTGATCGTGTCTGGATGTGTGGATAAGTTCATTGAAAAATTAAGAGTTCCCTAGTAATTACTGTATATCCTTCATAGTGCTTAGCAGTAGAGTTGATATTCAATACTTTATTTTTACTCAATAAATACTTGACTGGTTACATGTATTCAAGTATTATATTAAATATATGATACTTGACTGACAGATTGAATGAATAGGAGAATACATTACATGTGTATGTATGTATATATGTACACATGTATATGCTTTTATTACGTTCGTCAATTGGAAATTTATGGTTTATATCAAGACCACAATTACAGTGAAATGATTCTAAATCTTGAAGCTTGTGTTAGAGTATTTAATCACTTATAAAAATTAAGAGTTTCCAAATTCACACATCCATCATATTCTGTAGCATCTCACCATAACTGTTGGTTATGAATTTTAAGCAATTCTCCTAGCAAGACTAATGACTGAAGTGTCAGACATAATCAAATATTGCCTAGTTGCATAACTCTGCTAAACACTTACAGGAAAAAGCTGCAGGTGCAGTTCTATTAGAGAATGGTTAGTGTTAATGAATTTTCCACCAGAAATATAAGTGCATAAATCTGGCCCACAGCCAATCACCTCCTTCATTCCAGTAAAGAATATTGAGCTCTAAACCAAGTAAGGGAAACTGTATAAGATCATTGGTTTTAAGATCTTTCTCAAAACCTATTTTTGCCATTTAATATAGCAGTTTTGCTAATATATTTTTAATTTTTAAAAATATCATCTTTTTGGGGCGCCTGGGTGGCTCAGTTGGTTGACCGTCTGACTTCGGCTCAGGTCATGATTTCACGGTTCACGGGTTCGAGCCCCACGTTGGGCTTTGTGCTGACGGCTCAGAGCCTGGAGCCTGCTTCCGATTCTGTGTCTCCCTCTCTCTGCCCCTCCCCCATTTGCGCTCTGCCTCTCTCACTCTCAAAAATGAATAAATGTTAAAAAAAAATTTAAATCATCTTTTTGAATAAATTATAAACTTTTTGAGAGAAAAAATGGTAAACTTCTTGTGAGCAAGGATAGAAACGTCTTGGTCGTGTAGAACAATACTTTAAATAAGAATCATGTTCATTAGTTCTTTCTTGATCTGATCATTTAAGTTGAATTAAATAATTAAATATGGTTGAATGTGCATGCAGCATTGATTATACATCGTCTATTATAAAATAGAGTTTCATTAAATCAGGTTGTATTTTCTTGTATTGTGGACTTCTTTAGCAGTCTGGTGAAATCCCCTTCTCAGCATCAATGTTTTTAAATGCATAAAATGCAGAGAATTTGATGGTATCAAGTTTGTGGTTATCTTCAGTTCTGTCCGTGGATCAAATGGACTTCCAGAATCCCTGCACTGGGAGTATGAAAGTCCAATAAAGTGTATAGATCATAACTGTAAATAACAGTTGCCACGGGGGTACACATTCCTTGGGAAATTCCATGTAATTTACTTGTGATAAAAATCTTAGAGTGGAATCAGCTTTTCCAAAAGTGTCAATAATATTAACAACTTCATGTTATGAAATATACATGTTTTGACATAAGTAAATGAGAGCATGACCAATGAATAAATGATTTGCACAGATTTTTAATGGGAAAAGGACAAGACACCATTGATATTCCTCCCTGAAGACCCAGTCTTTTTATGTGTCACACACAAAATCGACAGAAAAGATAAAGATGTATATGTAACTACTGATACATAATTGATATTTTTATTATATGGGGTTTCTATTTTGTCTTTGTGTTTGAAAAGATTCCCTGGTAACTCAGTGGGTATATTGGCAAGACTCAAACAAACAACTGATAATAACCAGTTACAATTCATGACTGCTAGATTAGTGAGCCATTATTTATAGTAATCATCTATTAATAGTATAGGGCATGATATTCATATGGCTATGTATGCGTGTGTACACACACACACACACACACACACACACACACACACACAGGTACGCATGCACTGCAGGCAATGTTGCATAACAGAATGAAGCTGGGTTTGAAATCAGATGGATATGGCTTTGAATCCTGTCTCTTCCACTTAGTACTTTTGTGACCTTAGGGGCCTCCCTTTCTCCCTTCTTTCCTCTTTTACTTCATTCAGAAGTATTCAGAAATATTAGCTGGGCATGCCATGAGTAAACAGACTTATGTGAAGGCTGTCTCTCTAAGTCCCCATCTCTTCATACTTAAAACAGGGAGCACCTAGTTTTTAAGATTGAGGGGAGGAATGTAATGAGAGTACAAAATGAGAAACATTTTATGGAATTTTGGACACATCATAGGTGCTCTAATTTCATCACATATCCAACAGGACCTATGAGTGCTTGGGGCTCTCCAAGGAAAACCTTTATGGAAAAAAGAGTCGTTAAAAGGAAATTGGGAGGGTGAAACTGGAAGAAGGTGGTCAAAAGGCACAAATTTCCAGTTATAAGATAAATAGGTACTACAGATGAACTTTATGACGCGCTGACTACAGCTAACACTGCTGCGTGATATGCAGGAAAGTTGTGAAGAGAGTAAATCTTAAGAGTTCTCATCACAAGGAGAAATTTTTTCCCCTCGTGTTTCTTTCTTTTTTCCTTCTTTTTATTGTGTCTATGTGAGAAGCTGCGTGTTAGCTGAACCTACTGTGGTAATCATGTGACAATATATGTAAATCAAACCGTCATGCCATATGCTTTAAACTTATACAGTGATGTAGGTCACTTAGATCTCAATAAAATTGGAAAAAATTTAAATTTAATGATATATATGTAAAAAAGAAATTGGATGCAATATGAAAGGGTTTTCTCATCAGATCGTGGTATCTTTCGATTGCATTGATCTAGCAAGAGAGCTCAGAGCCTACTCACTCGACACTTGCTCACTAGAACTAGGAAGATGTGACTAACACTCATTTAAAATGCTGAAGGCTAATATAAACAATACATATCAAAAATACAAGTCTGGACCAAGGGTTCCCAAACTTAAGCATGAACACCACATGATTGTTGGGCCACATTCCCAGAGTTTCTGTTTTTGCCCAGACGTTTTTATTTCTAACACGTCCTAGGTAGTGCCAATCTGCTTTTCCATACGTTGAGAACCACACTTTGAGGCCTAGACTTTTGCCTTACTACAAATAGCAGTGTAATGGAAGGTCTATTGGTGTTCAGAGCCTTATGGTTTGCCCGGGGACATGGAACATCACTTGAGAACTCCCATTTTAAAAGGAATGAAGAAGAAAGACAGGAAGTATGGTAGACAGAATAATGGCCCCCAAATACGTCCGTGTCCTAATCTCTAGAATCTATAAATATGTCTCATATGACAAAAGGGACTTTGTAGATGTGATTAATTTAAGGATCTTGACATGGGAAGATTATCACGGATTATCTGGGTGGGCCCAGCATAATCACAAGGATTCTTATAAGGGAAAGAGAGAGACAGGGAAGGAGATATGATTACAGAAGCAGAGAAGGAGAAAAGCATACAACAATGAAGAAGAACAGATTGGAGTGAATGTGAGGAAGGGGCCATGACCTAAGGAATACAGTAACTTCCAGACACTGGGAAAGCAAATAAAACAAAATTTCCCCTAGACCCTCTAAAAGAAATGCAGCCCTATTGACACCTTAGTATGACCCCGCTGGGGTCCATTTCCGACTTCTAGAGATAATAACTTTGTGTTGTTTTTAAAACTTTTTTTTTTTAACGTTTATTTATTTTTGAGACAGAGAGAGACAGAGCATGAACGGGGGAGGGGCAGAGAGAGAGGGAGACACAGAATCTGAAACAGGCTCCAGGCTCTGAGCTGTCAGCACAGAGCCCGACGCGGGGCTCGAACTCACGGACCGTGAGATCATGACCTGAGCCGAAGTCGGACGCTTAACCAACTGAGCCACCCAGGCACCCCTAACTTTGTGTTGTTTTAACCAACTAAGTTTATAGTAATTTGTTAGAGCATCAGTAGGAAACACATGCAGTGAGTAAGAGACAACCTAACTCTATACTCCATTTACCTAGTCAAGAGATGATTATCAGTGCTTTGGAGTGCAGTGATTTATTCTCTTCTTTAAGGAAGTTGGAAAAAACAGTTTAAAAAATGAAGTTTCTAGGCACGGGTCTATAGATATGGTATCAGCAGCCACTCCATTCAACAGTAACCCTCTTCCACATCTTTACTTCCTTCATTTCTGTACCAAGTCGGCTGACCCTAGGCTCTTGGTTCAAGTGCAGCCACATGAGTCTCAATATCAAATCAAGTCTGCTCTGATTCACCAATAGGAACTTCATGTGTGTTGGTCTTATCAAACCAGAAAGATAGACTAAACCCAAATGTATCATGTATAATCAGCCAAAGAAATTGAATAAACTGTTCTTGGTGAAGTTGACAGAGACTTCTCCCCCCATTCTCAAATGCAGATTGTACAGATTGTCATGAAAACTAAGGAAAAACAAATGTACATACATTCCTCATTGGCTCACTATAATGTGTCTGGACAACTGGACCGGTGAAATGCATGTTTTCATAATTTTTGTATGGTATCCACATCCTTCATATTTACAAACATTAGTAGGTATTCCCTTCTTTTAGCAAATGAGCATTCTTACAGTTCACATTTATGAAACAGACGAATTAGGACATTGCCTCAATACTAAGGCATAAGATCCCTCACTTATATTTTTATGGTTTTGAAATAATTATATGCAATCAATGGGATATTCATTTTTCTCCCAAAAAGCTGTTATTGACCCAATGGTAATTTTTACAACTCATGGGGTCCTAGTCAAACAGAAATACAGGAGTGCTATCATTATTTTTTTGCTTGGCAAAAAAAATTTACAGTAAGTTTTGAACATGCATTTAGAATTTCCTGTGAGCATTTAGAACAGAACTAAACTAATAAAATACATATGTGGATTTTCAATATTCATAGCAAAGATACACTTTACTAACATTTGAAAGCTTTCTTGGGTCATAGAATTGTTGAAGATGGTCTGGAGGTCTTTACTTCAGGGGCCATTGCTGATCTAGAACGACAAACGTGTCTGCAGTCAAGAGCACACATTGGAATCTGAGTGAATTCCTTATGGAGACAGGGTTTTTCTTTAGGGGCTGGGAGTGTTGCTTGTAAAACAGGAGGAAAAAAAATATATATTTTATTGTATATTGTATATTGATTGGTTTCTCTCTGTCGGGATAATTAAGAACAAATGACTTCATTAAGTTTTGTGAGTCTGCAATCTTCATGTGGTATATAGCCACACCAACAGTTGAGAGTAGATTAGAATTATCCAAATTCCTCAGATTAAATTTTGGGGGGATTAAAGAATGGGATTCATTGCTTTCAGTATTAAGATTTGAGGACGTAACTTTGGTGGGGCTCTTGCATTTAACAGGATGTAGTGTGGTGTGGTATAATGTGTTCTGCCTGTCATTTGACAGCAGCTGCCATTGTGTCTATTCTAAGGATTAGGGTAAATCAATGTTATGTATTCACTTTATTATTACTTGTTCAAGTGTGGGTGATAGCCTATGAAAATTGATCTAATATTCCCTGTTTTGTGTCTTGTCCTAATGCAGCATAGAGGAGTTCTCATTTAGTATTGTAAGAAAGAGAAAAAGAAATTTCACTAAAATTAGTAGGTAAATTGGTGATACTCTTAATTTAGAGATAACATTATTTTCACCATTACTCTCATTTGCCATTTATTTCAATTGGTATAGTAATTTAGGCCAACAAGTAATTTATATTAAATGAATGTTTGTTGACAGAATGATTCCTATAAAAACGTATTTGTTAGAATTGTTCCTCATCGGAGATTTATCCATACACATATGTTCTTTATGGATATGCATTTGGCCTGAAAGGCTCATGAAGGCAAGACTGCGAATGTGAATTGGGATTTTGAAAAATTTAATTTTGCTTCTCATTATTTTCCTTTGAATGGCTTTAGAATTATTTTCTCTAATTACGTGAATGACACTTTAAATTTTAAAGCTTCATTCCTTGCCCCTCTGTGTTGATGTTCATGCCTCCTTTCATGAGACCTATATTTTACTTCTATTTCCAAAATTTCTGTCTTTATTGGTAAGCCTATTACAGATCCATTCTGACACAAAGATCTTTTCATTTTCCACTGTAGCATCAGCATCAACACCTAACACTTAATGTCCCTTGGTTGTCAGATTTTTTGAGAACCATAATTAACTGGATGCATGCATCATTGATGTTTACATGCAACAGATGGCTTAGCTGGGAGAGGTAGATAAATTTAGCTTCTGTTGGGCATGTATGAGTAATATACTGGAAGGAAAAATGTGTAGAAAAAAATGACTTGAATTTTCCTGTATTCCGAGAGTTTTGTACATTCAGCTCTGGCGAGCTATATCTTTTTATAAAATCGAAGTTCCTTGAAGGTAGAGGTCTGGTGAATGTTTGTCTTATTATTCATTGTAGTTAGAATAGTTGCTAGCTTCTCAATAGATGGTTGCTGGCAGCTAAATGAATGAGGGACTGAGTGAATGAATGAACAAATGAATGACACTGGGGAGCATTAACAAGAGCCAGTAATGTTACAGTTTATAAAATCCTTCCATATGCATTTTATTTGAACTTCATGACAAATTCATGTGGTAGAAATTATTGTCCCCATTTTATAGCGAAGAAAGCAAAGTTCAGAAAAGTACAGTGACTTATCCACATTTCTTAGCTGGTAAATGGTAAAGGCAGAACTTAACCAGAACTTCTGGCTCCAAATTCTCTACACCTTTGGTTACACCCTGCCATGTCCTATTACCTATGTTCCATCTAAATTTGGGTGTCTAGGAGGACAATGTAAGGATTTCTGGTGGTATATTGGTGGGGTTGCAAATTTTCTTGAGGGACTAACTCAGGTCTCCATTTATTTATGAGAGAGGAGACCCAATGATCTCTGACGTTGGAGAAATACACCTGACTCCTGTGAAGGTGGCAAGCTTCCAACATAGAAACCAGAGGCTAGCTAGTATCTATCTATCTATCTATCTATCTATCTATCTATCTATCTATCTATCATCTATCTATCTGTCTATCTATTATCTTTCTGAGGTAACTGACAAATAAAATTGTAAGATATTTAGATTGTACAACATGATGATTTGATATATGTATAAATCGTGAAAGGATTCACCCCATCAACTCCAGGCAGGTAGAGCCATATCTCTGGAAAATAAAAAATCATTTCTAACCATCTTCCCAGATTAACTGTAAACACTAAGGAGGCAGGAACACCACTGATCTTTTCCATGACCTTTTACTCAATGCTTAACACAGTTTCTAAAACATAGTAGTTCCTCCATACCCTACCCCTACCCTACCCCTGAACTCTTAACCCCAAACCCTAACCCTAAACTGAACCCTCTGGAGAGATCTCTGGACTTCAGGATACCAGGCACATAGCCTCACCCTAGTCCTAGCCCTAGTCCTCACCCTGGTCTTAACCCTAACCCCAACCCTAGAACTGAGAAAAAAAAGATGGTGAGATATATATATATATATCTCCACACACAATGGAGTATTACTCAGCCATAAAAAGAGTGAATCTTGCCATTTGTGTTGACATAGATGGAGCTAGAGAATATTATGCTAAGTGAAATAAGTCAGAGAAAGACAAATACCATATCATTTCATTCATATGTGGAATTTAAGAAACAAAACAAATGAGCAAAGGGAAAAAAGAGAGAGAGGCAAACCAAGAAACAGACTCTTAACTATAGAGAACAAACTGATGGTTACCAAAGGGGAGGTGGGTTAAATAAGTGATGGGGATTAAAGAGTGCGCTTGTCATGATGAGCACTAGGTGATGTATGGCATTTTTGAATCACTATATTGTACACCTGAAAACAATATTACATTGTATGGGAACTAACTGGAATTTAAATAAAAACTTAAAAAACATAGTAGTTCCTCAATAAAAATACTTATTCTTCACTTTTTGACTTCAGATTGTACCCCAAAACTTGACTGCAAAGTAAGAAGTCATTAAATAATAAAATATTTCCATTAATATTAATGGAGGGGAGTGCCTGGGTGGCTCAGTTGGTTGAGCATTGGACTCTTGATTTTGGGTCAGGTCATGATACCAGGGACATGGGATCGAGCCCTGTGTCAGGCTCCACACTGAGCATGGAGCCTGCTTGGGATTCTCTCTCTCTCTCTCTCTCTCTCTCTCCCTCTGCCCCTCTCTCCCACTCACATGCTCTCTCTTTCTAAAATAAAATTTAAAAATATACATATATTAATGGGAAAGGTTATGCTGCATCCCATCCCAACCCGAGACCCCTCACTAATTTTTTACAGGGAGAAAAATATTTCAATTCAACAATGAAAATAAGCTTTTATAAATAATAAACACAACCTGAAAGTAAACGTATACTATTTGACATGAAACGTAACAAAAGTTTATTACACTTGACAGAGGCGGAAGAAAAGTCTTGAGAGGGGGTGGGGGTAGTGGAGAAGAGGTAACAGGGAAACATTCCTTACAGAGAATATTTTTCTTTCAGACTAGTTTTATCCACTAATTTTCCAACCTTTTGCGAGATTATGATTATTTTGCACTTACACTGGCCTTTTAAATATTACAGCACAGAAAACCATTTATAGGTCAAAATAAAGGCTAATTTATGGGAGGAGTTTGAAACATGTAGAAATATTTTATGCACCCAACAGCTTGAAGATCTAGAAACAATTTCTGTTGCTGGTTATCTGAACCCAAAGCAAAGCATTTGGGTTTATTCCAACACGTCACACAATTCAAATATGTTCCATAAGATTTTCTCTAAGAAATTATTGTTTCAAGTAAATCATGGAATGTGTCTTTTTCTCAAGTGGTCAGGTTGGTATATTATTTCTTCCGTGTATTTATTTAGTGCTTTGTAAGTGAAAACAAAAAAAGAATTATTTCCAAAGTAGAATAACTTTCTCAGAACCCCTAGGAAAACAACTATTAACTGACAATCACTATGTAAAGTAAGTCTCTGTATTTGATGATTGATCAATGAACAAACTAGAAACTCTCAATGGACTTGGATGGTGCTGACCTCTGTTGATGAACACACTCTGTCAAAAAGTTACTAACTTTGCTTTTGTTGGAACAAAGCCCAAAACCAGTTGATCTGCTGCTTAAAGAGGGAAATGAGGGCACGGTAGGGAGAAGGGTTGGCTCCAAAGACCCCCACAGCCTCACCTTTCCCCCCTCAGGTCCCATCTGTCTACCCAGATGCCTTTCTCCTTGCTTCCTTGCACCCCTGTGATTCATAGCATTTTTAGTTTTGAAAGTCTCAAAAACGGTTTGAAAAGGCAACTTGAATTTCAAATCTTAGAGATACTTAAAAAAAATCTTTCTAATGTTGTTAAAAAATGCACTCAACTCTTCAATTAGAATTTAAAGGTAGATAAATACTCTGGTAGGATTTTTAGTCGAGAACTATTTTTACTTTATGCAATAATTACAAGTTTAAGTATCTTTTCTCCCAGGGTACATGCGACTCCTCATGGAGAGACCTTATTCTTTTTCACTACATTATCTCCTGTGCTTCCCATATATAAGGCACTCATGTCTCCTGAAAATATGAATGCAATAGATGCCACACTGAGAGACTGAAAGAAGGCTACTCTAAAGATCTCCCACATATATGCTCATAAAGTCATGCACTTCTATGCATGGTGATTTCCCAAAGAAGAATCCAAGTATGTGGCCAGTAGCCTAGATTATCTGGTTGACATGGATGCTAAAATTAATGTTAGGCTTTTGGTTTTGATCATAGCCCACTGTCTGAAGTATCGTGACTCTAAGATACATTTCATAGCTGTGGTTATCTGTATCCTATCTAATGCAGTGATTTTGCAATCTCTGCGTTTGTACATATGTACTCTGCAACTCTCCCTGGAATTTCATGTAGATATATTTGATTTTAGGATCCCCTACCTTTGCTTCGGGTGGTTACTGACCATCCTGGGGTTCTGGCACATTTGTCATCTGGGGTTATTCTTTAATATAGCATGTGATAAGTTGACCTTTAGTTTTTAATTCTTTGTGGCATTGAAATTGACCCAATTATATCCCTTGCTTCAATTCTTACCCATTTATTAGTTTCCATCCTGTAATACAGAAATTGGACAGTCCATGTAATAACTTAAAAATTCTTAGGAATCTTTTTTTTAAAAATTTTTTTTTTCAACTTTTTTTTATTTATTTTTGGGACAGAGAGAGACAGAGCATGAACCGGGGAGGGGCAGAGAGAGAGGGAGACACAGAATCGGAAACAGGCTCCAGGCTCCGAGCCATCAGCCCAGAGCCTGACGCGGGGCTCGAACTCACGGACCGCGAGATCGTGACCTGGCTGAAGTCGGACGCTTAACCGACTGCGCCACCCAGGCGCCCCTTTTTTTTTAAAAATTTTTTTTTCAACTTTTTTTTATTTATTTTTGGGACAGAGAGAGACAGAGCATGAACCGGGGAGGGGCAGAGAGAGAGGGAGACACAGAATCGGAAACAGGCTAGGAATCTTAAATTAGTAATATGCAAACCTCAAGATATGCATTCTTAAGTGTTACTTTAATGTTGGGAAGTTGTAGAACATGTTCATTGATCATGTTTGTTTCGTTTTTAATGAGAAAAAGGTGGTTTTATTACACAAATGATAATGGAGTATATGAACAAATGATGGAAACAGAAAGATATGCTGAAATCTAAATAAAAATGAAACATCCTTTGGTATTTGGAAAGGAAGATAGAGTTCCAGAGATTGTTCCCCTCATCAAATGAGAGCTAATAAGAACTGATGAGTGAGACAGGTGGTAGAATGAACTAGGCCAACCATCCAATCATACAAGCTGACACAAATCACTTGAATGTATTTTTCAGGCTGAAAACATGGACTCTGAAACCCATCAAAATAAATTTTACAGATGGTTTGACAAAATGTCATCATGTAGGATGCAAATCATTTATTTTCTGTACTCTTTTAATACATATTTGTTTTTTGTTTTATTTTTCAAGTTCCATCCTAAAGGTTTCTTTTCGCTTATAACTCTGCTAATAGGGGTTATAAAAATGAATTTATCTTATGTATTGCATGATAGTGCCTGAAAAAACACACGTATATACACACCCATGCTTTTTCCCCTGTTAGAAAGAACATGTATTCATGAAATTGTATTTTAAAGTGTTTTTGATATTGTAATATCTTAATGACAGGTTTTAAGGATTCCCTCTCCTGGAGTGAGAAGGGAACTGAGAGGGTGTTGGTTATACTTTAACATTGCTGATCTAATCTAGACCATTGTCCTTCCCTGCAGTTAGGGTATGATAACGTTCCTGACTGGTCTAATATGTTACCAGGGAGAAGGTTAAGTACTGTCCTTAGAAGGATCAAATATCTCACCGAATCACATAGTAGTTACAACCCAGATGAACCTGGACTGAATTAGGCACAGCCTGGTCAACTGTCCCACCAGACAGAGTTGGGCAGCGTATTTCCCCAGATACGAGACGGTGATCGATTCCCATGGCACCAGTGAGTAGAGTTTTCAACACACGTCATCTTGGGAGAAGGGTATCATTATCCTCTCGCACAGGGACTCGAGACATTCAGTGACTTGTTCAAGGTTGGTTGCTGTATCAGCAAGGAATGGAACTGGTGTACTGGGAGCTGTTTAACAATTGGGTCTCCAAGGGAAAATGAAAAAGTTCTGAATTGTAGTAAATTCTCCCACGATGGTCTATTTCAAGCTACCAATATGATGTCACTGTGCGCAGAATTGGGAGGTGATGCACTTCAAGCATACACAAAATAGTAAAATAATTAGGAAGTGATGAGTTTGAGTATTACCTTTGCTTTGGTAATTTATTTCATTGCGAGTTTGTATAATTTAATTTTTAATAGCTAATGTTTGGCCACTGGCTTGCAAAATCTTTAAATATTTAACAATTGGCTCTCACAAGCCAGTACACACTGGCTTCAACACACTACTGCCTGATATCTGCATGCAGACGAGGGATTATGAATATCAGCATTTTAAAGATTTCATGTTAAGTCTACAACTTAGTCACTCCTTGTTACTTCTCATCTGTTTCTGTGGTATAATAGGAACCCTTGGATGGCCAAAAAAAAAAAAAAAAAAAAGGAGAATGTGAGCTTCTTTTTGAAACTCTATGAAGGAGAAAATTTGGAAAACGAGCCAGGCTTTGAAGCCAGGGCTGGAGAGAGGAACTAGGCAGGAACTGGGAGCTACCTCACAATGAGGAAGGAAGTTTAGAGCCTGAAGCAACCAGCAAGAAGGCCTTGTGGTCCTGGAGTGATTCCCAGAATAATTTTTGTCACTGCCAATCACCAATGTGTTTTTCCTAGACAACTCACAGAAATATATGCTGTTTTTATTTTAGTGCTATAAATTGCTACAGGCCTATTAAAACTTTACTTCCTCTTTTCCCACTTCCCTAGATGACTCAGAATTTTTGATTTCCACGATGTAAGATCATTTGAGCTTCATTCATTCTGGATCACACCCAACTCTTCTCTCTAGCATACAACTCTTCCTTGATACAGGTTCTGAATCCTCAGCTGCCTATAACAGGGTGGCCCTAAACCTCAATTCGGCCACAACAACCTCTTCATACTTTTCCCAAGCAAGCCGAGCCCGCCTGACTTTCTGAGTTGGGCAGGCTAATTGTGTTGGTGGCCCACTGTTCACACTTAAAACTTCTGAGTCCATATTTGACTTTTCTCCTTTACCTCAGGGGCCAAGTCCAGTCCATTCTATCATTGAAAAGTCTTCCTAATATATCTCTTTACATCTAAGGAACTTTTTCTTTCTTTTATCTAAGTTTTTCCCCACAGCTTTTATTGGGATATAATTGACATATAACATTGCATAAGGTTAAAATGTGCAACGTGTTGATTTGATACACTTATATATTGCCAAATGATTACCACCACAGCACTAGCTAACACCTCCATCACATCACATAATTTGTTTTGTGCTGAGAACATTTAAGATCTACTTTCTTCGCAAGATTCAAGTATATAATATAGTATTATTAACTATAACTGCCATGCTGTGCTTTGGATCCCCAGAACATATTCATCTTATAACTGGTAGTTTGTACCCTTTGACCAACATCTCCCGATCCCCCAGACCCCTGGTCCACAGCCCCAGGTAATCACCATTCTATTCTGTTTCTATGAGTTTGGCTTTTTTAGATTCCGTGTATCTGATATCCTACAGTATTTGTCTTTCTCTCTCTGACTTATGTCACTTAGGTGACTTATGTCACCTCTTCTATGGAACTCTTTCTTTCCATGCAACCGCCCCACACTTTTGTGTCTTATAATTGCACACTGCAATAATTTCCCCTCTTATCTCTTTACTTCTGATTCCTCCACTCTGCTCAGTTTTTCAGGTTTATCTTCCTCAAGTGTCTACCTAAAAGCTGCCATTGCCTCCTGAATCTAGCCCAGATGTCTTCTTCTGGCTTCACAGGCTTACATTCCAACTGTCTGTCCCATGACTCCAATCTCTACCCTACACTAGTCAAAGTCATTGTTTTCTGAGTATTCCCTTGCCTTCTCCAACTCTCAACTTTTACCCATTCAGCTATTTCTTCTTGGAATTACCTTTTCATCAGTTATATCACTTTTTTTCCTGACCTCAGCTTTCCATCCAGATTTCATCCTTCCTCTCTGCAAACCTTTGTGGAAATATTTGTTCTTCTTTCATAGCACCCAGCACCTTCTGCCTTTTATAAGTCATTTGGGTAATTATTTTAAACTTCCTACTAGAAAAGAAAGACCACATCTTAAATTTATTTTTGCATTTCTGTAGCTCTCAGAACAGAGACATTTGCTGACTGATTAAGATGAGCAGTCAGCCGTATTTTAGAGGGTTTCTTCCAGACTAACTTTGTTAGGGCCATGAGGGGGAAAAATGCTGTGGAATGTCAACTGTCATGGTGGGGAATACCAACATCACAATAATGTAACAGTATTAATAGTTATAATTTACAAGTGTCTGCTCTGTTGTCAGATCCTTGCTAAGTGATATATCTATCTTCTGATTCTTCCTAGTCACCAAGGGACGCATTATCTATGAGTAAACTGCACCTCGAAGAAGCAAGGTGACCTTTGCTAGAATTTCAACTCAGGACTTCCTTTAACTGAAGCTCATATTTGTCTAGTCTCTATTTGGGAAGGTGGTCACTACAAGCACATGAATGTCTGAGAACAGGAGGATAACCCCACCACTCTCTTTGTGGCCTCTGCCAATCCCCTGTCAATTCTTCTGCACAAACATTTAAAATTTGTCTCAATTTCACACCATGTAGCACTTGATTTCAAGGATGGTACACTTCTGACTTCCTACCGTGCAAGGCCTAAAACCCATTGTGTATGTCTAAGGTTGGTTCTTCTGGCTTGACCCTTTTCATATCCTATTTCATATGTACATGGTATTGGCATCACCTCAGAGAAAATTCTTTATACTCTGAAGTGTGATAAAAGATAAATGTTAAAGGGCAAAAGATGTGTAAATATCAAATATAATAAAGTCAAGTTGCCCTCCATGTGAAAAATTCTATTGGGGTGAAGAACATGGATAAGTATCTATAAATAAAATTCCAAAGTGTGACACCAAAAGGTATCTTTCAGGGGATGTCTTACTAGATAGTAGACCACTGGATAACCAGCTTTTGGGCTAGAAGAGGGCATTGGGGCTCAAATGATAGCACTTCCCACTGTTGACTACTGAGCAGCATGAATTTATGTTCAAGAGGGTTTGAGATCATGTAGAAATTAAGAGCTCTAAATTTTCTATTTATTTATGTACCTTTTACTTTATAAACAGTATGATATAAGAAAAAAGGGGCTTTGGGATTAGGCAGGATTTGCTTCCTGGCTCTACCCCCAGTCACCTAGCCTCTCTGAACCTGTGTTTCTTCACGGATAAAATGAAGCTAACACTACTTACCTCAAGGCACTGTTGCCAAAATAATGAAATCTACAACCATTGTCTATGGATGTGAAACTTAGTGGCTTAAAAAAAAACAATCACTATTGTTATTCACAAACCTAATGTTAGTTGAATGGTTCTGTTGATCTGGACCAGGCCTGGCTGATGTTGGCTGGGCTCACTCGTGCACCTGCCATCAGCTGGCAGGATAGCTGGGGCAGGCTGGTCTAGGATGGCCTCACTCACATGTCTAGTGGCTGGCCAGCTGTTGGTTGAGATAAGAGAGCTGACCCAGCCACATGCTTCTCATCACCCAGGATGCTAGTTTGAGTCTGTTTACGTGTAGGCTGAGTAGGGTTCCTTGAGCGCTAGCCAGAGCAAGTGACAAGGCCAACCCAGATTCAAAGGTGGGATGGATAGACTCCACTTCTTGATGAGAGGAGCTGCAAAGTCACATCTTAAAGGGATATTGTTATGGGATATAGTATGGAAATTGTGGCCATCTGTGAAGTCTATTACATGACCACTTTGAGAAATTGTCAGTATTTAAAAAACAGCACATGCATTCTTTTTCACACAGCAATAGCATTCCTAGATATATACCTAAAGGATGCATTCATATGAGGTTGAAATATATGTACTGGAATGTTCATAGCAGTCCCATTCATAATAGCCACAAACTGTAAATGACCCAAATGCCCATTAGCTTGCCTATTTAGAATAGATAAATACACTGTAGTATATTCACACCATGGAATACTATGTGCAATGAAACTGAACAAACTACAACTATATGCAATAATATGGATGAATCTCACAAGCATGATTCTGAAAGAAAAAAAAGACAGACACAGACAAGTACTTATTTTCTGGTTCCATGTATATAAACTTCAAAAACAGGCAAAATCAATCTATTCTGTTAGAAAACATGATAGTGGTTACCTTTGGGATAAAAGGATTGAAAATGGGCACAAGGCAGAGGGGGGACCTTAAGGGTGCTGGTCATGTTCTGTTTCTTCCTTCCTTCCTTCCTTCCTTCCTTCCTTCCTTCCTTCCTTCCTTTCTGAAAGTAAGCTCTATACCCAATGTGGGGCTTGAACTTATGACCCCAAGATCAAGAGTCGTATGCTCTATTGACTGAGCCAGCCAGGTGCTCCCATGTTCTGTTTCTTGATCTGGCTGCTGATTCAGTGTGTTCAGTTTGCAAAAATGTATTGAGATATACTCTCATCAATTAAGTACTGTTTTGTATGCATATTTTACATCAGTTAAAAAGTTTATTAAAAATGGCGTATTTGAAAATACCTATTCACAGCTGCCTCTCACATATCTTTCCTCACCACATTCCCAAAAGACACTGTGTGTGGTAACAATTTCCATTGTTATATGTTTAGCATGAAACAACCAATCATTTATGTAAATGTCAATAAGACACTCAAAGATAATTAAAACAATGAGCATATCAAAATCATATGTTTTTAAAGTACCCCTACTGCCCGAGATACGATGCTGGCATTCAAAGAACTGAATCTGTTATAATGGCTGGGTTGTAGTTCGTCTGGACAGAGTGTCTCAGCGGTCTTCAATCTTTTTTTCCACCTGTTCAGATCAGTGAACTTGGGGTTATATCTGATTTTAAGATCAATAGCCTTATGCCCATCCCCCTTTTCCCCACTCAAAAAAAAAAAAAAACCATATTGGAATGTAAGAAATCAAGTAGAACTTTATTCCAGAGATAACTTTGCATTCTCTCTAATTTATAGCAGAGGAGAAAATCATTCCAAATTCTGGAGATACAATGGGGAACTACACAGGTTATATCCCTATTCTAAAGGAATTTACTTCATTCATAGTGATAGAATACTCACAAGATGTCCACAGTTAATCAGAATAATGGTGTATTATGACAGGAAACTAACAACTGCTAAATCAGAGCATAGTACTAATAGAGTGTTAATTTGGATAGGGCAGAGTTTTGCTGTGGCAAAAATTATCTCCCCAATCCAGAGGCATACAACAATGAAGGTTTCTTTCTTGCTTTTGATGCATGTTCATTAAAGTTAGCCAGGAATTTTGCTCTGCTTTCCTCTCAACCTGGGACCAACGTCAATCTGGAATGCTGCATATCATCATTGTATATAGGGATAGAAAACATAACAAAGCACAAGCTTACTCTTAAACTTCCACTTGAAAGTGATATATCTCATTGTTGCTCACATTTCACTGACCAAAGCTACTCATGAGGCCATACCTAACTTCAGGTGGACAGCAAAGTTCAAAACTATCATGCACTCAGGAGACAGAGTTAGACTACTGGGGAACAATCTTTTTTTTTAATGTTTATTTTTGAGAGAGGCAGAGAGAGAGGGAGACAGAAGATCCCAAGCAGGCTCTGCGCTGTCAGCAAAGAGCCCAGTGCAGGGCTTGAACTCCCAAACTGCAAGATCATGACCTGAGCAGAAGTTGGATGCTTAACCAACTGAGCCACCCCTGACTACTGGGGAAGAATCTTAATGATTACCATATATTGTCAAATTGCAGGTCTCAAAATAGCTTTCTTTCATTGTTGGTCAGAGAGTATACCTTGATTCCTATGCTAACTACCAAAAATATATCTTGATAATCACAAGAAGGAATGACTGAGAACTTGAATATGAATTAGCATAAATCTACCCTGGTATTATTCATGAGATGTTAGAGCTGGAAGAGACCTTCCATGCAATCTAGTTCAATCCCCTTATATTAAAGTTAGAGAAACTAACTCAGAAATGACCTGCTTCAAGTCAAAGAGCTATTTATGATAAAACCAGAACTTGAGTTGAGTTTAATGTTTTAATTCAAAGTGTCAAAGTTCAGCCTTGTATGTAATGGAAAGAAGTTGCATATTACAATAATATTCCAAGCATTTACAACTTTGGCCAATTCCAGTCTTTGTTCATTCAATAAATATTTATTCAGCACTTACAGGCAATGACTTAGATACTATAGGAAATAAAAGATGAGAGAGCGACACAATCTATACGTAAAGAGGCAGAATCTGATAGAATCAACTAAGTAATGGGGTAAGTATGGTAAGAGTTACAAAGGGAATAGCAAGGATCATTTTTGCTCTCTACAAGATTAACTGTTAATGATAGCTGGTCAAGAATTGATATGCAATCATCAACTGATCTTTGACAAGAATGCCAAGAATACACAATGGTAAAAGGACAGCCTCTTCAACAAATGGTGCTGGGAAAACTGGATATCACATACAAAAAAATAACATTGGACCCTTAACTTACACCATACACAACAATTAACTCAAAATGGATTGAGGGCTTAAATGTAAGACCTGAAATGTACAACCCCTAGGAGAAAACATAGGGGAAAAGCTTCATGACACTGGCCTTGGCAATGATTTCATGGATATGACACCAAAAGCACAGGCAACAAAAACAAAAACAAAAATAAAACCGTGGGACTACATCAAACTAAAAACTTCTGTACAGCAAAGGAAACAATCAACAGAGTGAAAAGTTAACCTACAAGATGGGGCTCGATCTCACAAACCATGAGTTCATGACCTGAGCAGAAATCAAGAGTTGGACAATTAACCTAATGAGCCAGCCAGGTGCCCTGATTATTCTGGATTTTTCAAGATGGTTATATCATCTACAAATTAGGATCAGTTATCTCTTCGTTTCTCATTCTCATACCTCCTTTATTTCCTTTTCCTAGTATTATTTCATTGGGTAGCCCCCCCCCCCATTAAATATTCATTGATAGTAAGGGGTTTGAACAGGGTTGCCAGTCTTTTCCTTGACTTTAATGGCTAATTCTCAAGATTTTACCAATAAATATAATGTAATATAGGTGTTTTTAGAAGACTTTACTTTTGTTGTTAATGAAGGTCTTTTTTCTTTCAAGTTTTCTAAGAATTTCACCTTGAATAGGTGTTGAATTTTATCAAGTATTTTCTTTTTGTTTTTACTGAGACAGCCAAAAGACTTTTCTCATGTAGGTTGTTTACATGGTAGATTATATCAATGTATTTTTCGGTTTTATCAATTTTGTATTCCAAATATAAACAAGCTCTACTAAATTTGGTGTATTCATTTTAAAAACTGCTGTTGGATTTCATTTACTAATATTTTATTCAGAATTCTTTTTAAAAATATACGTGCATCTGTAATTCCTTTTTCTTGTACTGTTCTTGACTGTTTTCTTTAATTTTGTAAATGTTTATTTTTGAGAGAGGGAGAGAGAATGCAAGCAGGGAAGGGGCAGAGAAAGAGGGTGAGACAGGATTCAAAGTGGGCTCTGTGCTGACAGCAGAGAGCCCAATGAGGGGCTTGAACTCATGAATTGCAAGATCATGACCTGAGCTGGAGTGGGATGCTCAACTGAGTGCCCCTGCTGGTTTTGATATTAAGTTTATACTAATTTTATAAATGAGTTTAACAGTTTTCTCTTCTCACAGGTATCTGAAACCGTATAAATGTGTGTGTGTGTGTGTGTGTGTGTGTGTATCACACACACACATATACACATACACACTGATCGGAAAATTTTTATGGGCCAGTCCATTGACCAGAACTCAAACCCAATGACTGTCCACGTCTAATCACTCTGGGAAACAGAGTCCAGCTGTGTGGCCAGTAAAAAAGGAAGAACACAGATATTGATTAGCACTAGTAGTCTGCTATAGTTTATATTGTTCTAGAAAATTTCCATTGCATCTACATTTTTAAATTCATTGGCGTAAATTTATTCATCAAATTCTTTATGATTTGTATAAATTTCTATTTATCTTTGGTTATGTGATTATAATAGTGTTTATTATCATAGCCTCCATTTATCAGTCTTGCTGGTAGTTATTAATTTCTTTTTTAAAGCTAGGTTTTTGTTTTGTTGAATCTTTCTATTGTTTCTATTGTCCGAATTTCTGTGCTATCATTGTCATGTTTTTCCTTTTATTTTCTTGCTTTATTCTTGTTCTATTGTTTACTTTCTAGTTTCTTGAGTTTTCCCATTGATTTTCCATCCTTGATGCTTTAAAAAAGTTCTCTCTCTCTCTTTTTTTCATAAATCCCACCACACTCTTTCCCCATTTGTATCACCAGTGGTACTAAAGAAAGCTCTCAACCTGTCATACCAGGGATTTATCTTGCCTAACGCAAGGCAGACATACCGGGGGTAATCTGTGGTAGCAATAATAGTAAGAGACCTGTGGTTCTCAGACAACCTTACTGTATCCTAATCCTAGAACTTTATCAGTATAGACAGCTAGAACAGCAAAATTCAAACCAGAAATTAGTAGTAGCCCAAAGCACACAATCTTAATTCCATCACAAATTTCCTTTTACCTACGCAACAGGAACATGACCCAAGGCACTCAGTTCTTAGCTATTATTTCTTCTTGTTATACATTAACACAAAACAACTGCATACCTACGTCTCAATCATATTTCAGTTTCTTTGTTTCTGACTCGGTTTTGCATATAGCGTGTCCACATCCACAGACATTTAGAAGAACTGTTTGAGTTGTTTTGCCAAATCACAAGATACAAAAACAACACATTTGAGAACAACTCTAGTTGTAGAAATATACAACAAATGTGCTGAATCATTACCCACAGAAAAAGGTAGGACAGTTGAAAGATGTAGCACAATATGGAATTAGTCTTGTAGGGATTAATGGGGGAGAGAAGCTGGGAGACAAGAATGTGTACATTGGCCAAGAGTCTGTGGGAATGAATTCCTAGTTTGGAGTTGTGGGTGCTTTGTGAGATCCTTGACAGTAGAGGACATGGTCTTACTCACATTTGCATTGATCCATCGTGGTCTTGGCTCTTAGAAGATTCTCTGAGTGTGTGTGTGCGTGTGTGTGTGTGTGTGTGTGTGTGTGTGTGTGTGGCTGATTGAAAAAAATCAGAACTGAGGAAAAGGAAAGATCGGTGTGGTCGACTCTGCAATATACATGGTGAGAACTTTGCAATTGTAAAACTGGAGGGAGTTATACATGTCAGACTGAAAGAGAATCTAGGAATAGTAGGGTCCAGCCCCTTACTTCACAAGTGAGGAGACTGCAGCTCCTAAATATAAAGCATGGTTCTCATCATACCAGGAATATAATGATTAGAATTGATAATCATATGGGAATTCAGGCCTTTGGGGCCATTTTGTGGTTATAGTAACTTTGTATACATCCAGATTCGATGTATATTTGGAAAGCTTACTCTAGGTCAGGAGCTGGTGAATGATGGCCTGTGAGCCAAATCTAACTGGACACTTGTTTTTGTAAATAAAGTTTTATTGGAACACAGCCATGACCATACATATTGTCTATGGCTGCTTTTACACAACAATGGCAGAGTTGAATAGTGCCATACACCGTATGGCCCACAAAGACTAAAATATTTACTCTTTGGTCCTTTACTGAAAAGGTTTGCTGACCCTGTTCCAGGTACTTGTATTATCAAAGGTATCTTTTATTCCACAGCTGATCTAGGGGGCCCGTCTTTATTGCTTTCCTGGGGCTAAAATTAATTTGACAATTGAGTATAACTTAAAGAGTGACACAACGTGTTTGTTATTTCTGAGACATAAAGGCGTCGAGGGAATACTTAAGAGCCCCCAAAGTAACTGTTCGCAAAAACACATTCTTTCATGGATTGGGGCTTGTGGGTTTTCTTCTGGGTGAGAGAGATGGATGTCGGGAAATGGGCTGAACCAGTAAAAGTCATTCTGAAAGTAATTTCCAGCGATCCTGTAACATTTAGAGTTCATTTCCTCAAGAGCGACATTGCCTCGGTGCATCTTTACACACTGCTCACTCAGCCAGATCGCCCTTTTGAAAGGCACTGGAATTTTCCCTTCTTAACACAACCCTCAGCAGCTGGAGAAGTGGAGCTTGTTATGGGTGAGGGCTCGCTGGAAGGTTTCCACGTAACCCAGTGGCAGGCATGCCGCTTGGAGGAAAGAGGACAGGAAGCTCAAGACCACAGCCAGTTTAAAATGCTGCCTCATTAGTGGCAATTAGCACTCAGTCATGCCTGGGAGATCGTCCCCATAAAGCAGGTCAAATCAATTACTGCCTGCCTCTTAGACAAAGGGGGAGGCTCTTGCTGATCGCTGTGCTAGTTCTGAGACCAGGAACAGTTTTGACTACATTTCAAAACCTTCCCCCCAGAGGAGGGCTTCCCTCTTTTCTTTTGCTCTGTGTGCACAAAGAAATACAGCTCCTGTCAAAAAAGGCCCGTCAGCGTCTTCGAGGTTTTGGTTGCAGGAGAATTGGGGCCAACTTCAAGGATGCTGGAAACTTTGTGACTCTGTGACTGGATGCAGGGACCTGGAGGGGTTTGCTCCTGGTGAGAGAGACTGAAAGAGAATGAAGTTCACACGTGACGCGGATGCTAATTCCTCTCCGTGACACACATATAAACCAGCTCTAAAGAAAATCAAAGAATTGATCGTGTCCCTGCTAGTGGCTAAACTGGAGATAGCGTTTTTGTCTTTTTAGGAGTGATGGAGAAGGGTCAGCCAAGGTATTTTATGAACTTCTGGGAAAAAAGAAATGTAAATGCTGGACAGGGCCCTCGTGTGGATTCTTAACAGTCGCTGGGTGTGCCCAGAGGCACTTTGCGTCCTGCACTGCCGGAGCCCAGAGAAGAGCAAGGCAGATTCCTTGGGAAAGAGCTGGAGACTTCTCCTTTTTTGTGTAACATTTTGTGTCAACAGCGGTTTGGGTAATTTTCAGTTGGTGTTCACAGTAAGGCGCTCTCAATTAATATGACTTTGCATTTATATAGTTCATTTTATCTGATGCTAAACACATTTTACAAGTGCCAGGAGCTGCTATTGTGTAGAGTGGCCTTGTCCTAGATAATAGAAAGCTTTTCTCCTTACCCGCCCTTGGTCATCGATGAAGAAAACTCCCTCGCCCCTCCCAAAACACCCCTCAGAGGCTTCATTAGCAGTAATCAGCGGGGTCAGTTGTGGCACAGTGGCAAGCTCAAGGGCAGAGACCCCCCAAGGCATGGGTGGGGTTCTGCATCCGCCTTCTGGGTCTCATCACACCAAACGTCCTCCAAAAAACATACCATCCCAGAAAAAACCCCAGTGTTCTGGCTATGCTGAGCGTTATGGCACGTCCTTTCTTCTGGACCAGATTGCTGTACTCTTAAGCAGGAACCTTTCTCTGATTTAGCCTTTTCTATGTTTGGCCAGTGTTCCCAGGATGGAGGACCTAGGCTGCCAGCCTAGGTCAGGACTTGGGGCAGCCCAGAGACCAGAGGAGTTCTTACGGCTCCAGTTTGCCATAAGTCATGGAGGCTTCCACGGGAAGGAGAACAGAAACTGAGACAGGCAAGGTATAGAGTGGTGGGCTAGCAGCTGTGGTCAGGAGTCCAGTCACTTAAGCCAAGACACCGACATCCAGAATGCAGAGGCATGAAAATGACTCTGAGCTTTTCAACAAGGCTACCCAAGTGAAGACCTCCCAGCATGGACAGGGCTGGACGCACTTCCCCATCGCACCTGCACACGGCCCTGTGTTTGCTTCCACCGCTGTCCTGTCAACACCCCTGGCAACTTTATTTTTTTTTTTTTTTTTTTTTTTCAGTTTTTATTTTATTTTATTTTATTTTTTTTAATATATGAAATTTACTGTCAAATTGGTTTCCATACAACACCCCACCCCTGGCAACTTTAATACCCACATCGTTAACCTGTTTATCCGCACCGCATTTCACTCATCTGCCCGTCACATATTCTGAGGGTCCCACTGTGTTCCAGGCACAAGCTCTGAGCCGAGGGCTCAAGGATGAAGACACAGGGCTCCTGCACTTGAAGGCCATCAGAAGGGACGAGATGGCTGAGCGAGTAACCAGGGAAATAACGCCAGCTGCTCTTTTCGGCACCTTCACTTCCCTTCCACTGCAGTCATTCCCAAGAGTATTCCCAATTTGAGCTCAGGCCCATATACAGGGCCTTGAATCCATACTTCACCTCCTGAGACCCTGATGTCTTTATAAGCCATATCTCTAACTCTCTCACCGACCCTCCAACTTCATGCTGGCATTTGTTCGCGCCCCGTTATTTTTCATCACTGGCTTGGACTTTGCTTGTCCTTTACCCATTTCACTCTGGGTGCACCCTTTTAATACTCCCTTCTTGATCTTTAGAATTTCTTTTGTCCTTGAACTTACATGGACTTCGTCAGGTCAATTCAAGCCCCTGGGTTCCATTTGTATTTGCTTTCTTCACTCACGTGCAGTGGTCATTGGGGTGGAGAAAGTCATAAAAATGTATTGGCTGAGACTGCTTCAAATCCATCCTCTGTGGCCTCTGCCTGGCCCTTGCAGCGACTCTGCTGTTCTTTTATTTATATTTCCTTTCTTGCTTTTGCAGACATTCTCTCCACCTCTCAAAGCCTCAGTATCACTCCTGAGACAGAGTGCTCTCTCACTCTGAGCAGACGAACTTCTCTCTTCTGGTTTGTAGAATATCTAGAAGACTCAGGTGAACTTTCTAACTCCCCCTCTTCCAGGTCATTATATCCTCACTGCTTTAAATTTATATTTCTCACCTCTTTGGTCTCAAGAACTCATCTCATCCTTTCAAGGCTAACTCTTGCACGTGGGTTCAATGAAAGAAAATTTCATAATCAAATACTTTTTGGAAGTCCAGTATATTATACTTCTCTTTTATGTGGTACATTAGCATGCTTAGAACTTGGAGTAGTTGTGCAGTAATAAAAAATGTTTGACTTTGTTTAAACCAATGTTTATTATTAACCGTAGAACACTTTCTCCAAGCAATGTGCATTAGATACTCTGGGCAACTCATTTTGGAAAACATCACTTGGACATCTAGAAGGTTGAGAACTTGTTTTAAGAATTTTTTCATCCTATCTCCCAGTATAAACCCCTTTCCTTATGCCCTTGTGTTTTTTGTTTTTGTCTGTTTCGTTTTTGTGTTTTTGTGGGTGTGTGGGGGTTTTTTTTTGCAAATAATTGATCTTCAGTAAATGTTTGCTAAATGAGGAAATGAACAAATCTAGCTAACTCGATAATGAGTATTTCTTGAGTAATTACCATGTTCTAGGCACTGGAGATATAATGATGAATAAGACACAAAATCTCTTATCCCCAAAGAGCTTCCATTTTAGTGGAGGAAGCCAATTATAGATAGATGAATATAGACAGATGAATAGTGTCAGGTAATGAGATATGAGAAATGAGATACTATTTCTGATGGAAGTGGGTTATCAAGAAATATCTCTGTATGGTGGTAACATTTGAACCAAGGCTCGAATAAAGTGAAGGAGTGAGATATTGACCTATTTATAGAAGGAGGAATTCAGACAGAGGAAAAAGCAATTGTGTTTGTTTTTAAAATATGTCTACCAATTCTTTGATAAGCTCCCTTCAAGGGTTGGAAATTACTACCCATCTCCATGAGTATGGGCTAACCTAGTAATCTATTCTTTACAAAAAGTATATGGCAGAAGTGACAGTGTGCGCTTTTTTGGAGACTAGGTCATAAATGACATTGCAGCCTCCTGGACTTTTCTCTTAGATCACATGCTCTGGAGAAAGCCAACTGCCATATTGTAAGGACACTCAAGCAGCCCGATGTTTATAGTTCTTCCCTTCTCATCTGGCTTGACTTACGTATAATCCTGAACAAATCAAGATTATTCAGTCCTTCCAAACTCCACTTGGTTGGCACAATCTGTTGTGTTGAGCCTACTTCAGCCTGTGAAATAAAATCAGCCAAAATCCAAAGTCCTTTCAGAGCTAAAGAGATAAATCTATGTGGTGTTGGCAGAATCTGAATTGAAGGGTAAGCAAACAGCAGCAAGGGATTATAAATCCCTACTTGCTTCAACTATAAACCAATCTGTCCACAGCAAGAAAGCATTTAATAAAGGGTTTCATTGTACTGGAGGAAATGGAAAATTATACTCCATGAGTGAATGGTCTGCCAGCAACAGCCTGGAACCAGCAGCATAGATGCATTTTAATAGTTTAAAAAAATCAATAACTTCAGTCTTTTTAATTAAATTGCTATAAGGGGGAAGAACACTTAATTTCAGCTTCTGTTCCTTCAGAAAATGTTCTCCACGAAGAACTAGTATAAGCATATTTGGATTCTTCTCAGACAACATACATATGTATTTTTCATTGTGTTAGTGGGCTGAATTCTGTTTTTGGTGCCCTAGAAACAAAAGTGAGAATAAATAGGAAAAAAAATCACAAAATGGAAGCCTACCTAGACAGCATCTGTGACATCATAAATCCCAACATGGGCACTAAGGAAAGGATGGGGGAAAAAAAATCAAGGTTTCAAAAGCAAACACAGCACATCCTGTTCCAATTCTAAGCAAGAGCAGGCAAGAATTGGCCAATGTCCAATCTGGAGAAGGCACCTAGAGATTTTTAATATATTGGTGAGAGCAGTGGGTATTTTCAGGGATAAAATGCTGGCGTGGTGCTTCTAAAAATATCCTTAACGCAATGGAAGTCACCTCTTCAGTTACTCTATTTTAATTAGATTCTCTCCTCTGATTATTTCCTATTTGTGCTGCTTTCTTCTTATTTTTCTCATCCTCTTGCTGTCCTGGGGGCTCTTCTACGTTATCGCAGGCGGTGATGCTCAGTGGTACTGACAGGCTGCCAGGCCGATGCTGCTCCTCTCCCCTGGAGCCCAGCTTACACCAGACCCCTGCTCTGATTCATGATCTAGAAGATTCCCTCTGCTCAGGTATGACAGAATTTACCCTGCACAGATGCTGGCCACAGCTTAAAGACCCCCACCTTCCTTATTTTCCATCACTTATTTTCTCAAGCCACAGACCTGAATGTCAATATAAAACCTTCAAACTTAAACACACACACACACACACACACACACACACACACACACACACACAACTTCTTTATCTTACGTCTGAGCAAGATCAATTTAAAAGTCACCTTGCCATGCTATGGGTGATGAAATAGTGTACATGGTGGGAAGCCATCCCTTTCTCAACCGCTATGCAAAGTGATGTGACTCTGTCACATGTGGTGTGAGAAGCCCAGGAAGCTACGCAGGTTCAACGTGTTCGGTAAGTAACTCAGACGTACTCTAGCAGTTTTATATAAAATCAAATTGTGTCGTAGATGAGCTGAGGAACATGGGTTGAGTATGTATCTAGCTATATATAAAGCTGCGGCATCATCAACCAGAAATAGCACATAGGACATGGCAGCTAACCCTTGCCTCTACCTCAGCACTGTTCATTCTGGAAGATGCGCTTAATCTCACAAAAGGCAGGGCCAATTCTCTTGTCTTATTTTACTATTTTAGGCCCAGTCTTCCCAGCCTAAAAGCCCATAAGTAGGCTCACAGGAAAAGCCCCAAGATGAACAGATCACAAAATGAGTCCTAGAAATAATGCTCATAGAAATGAAAACTGTGGCTTGGAAAAGAGCAGCCTTATAACAATATGGGGGAGTTTATTTTTCTCACCCCACAAGTATAAAAATAAAGCTGTTTGAATGGTCATGAGGAATTGGGTCATGCAATGGACAGCCCCTCTGAGGGTGTCCACCCTTGGTGGCAGGAGGAGGGCCCTGTTTGCCAGCAAAGTTCACCTCTTGGCAAATGGTCAGAAGAGGCCTGTGCTGGCCTGACATTTCCTTCTGTCCTTGACCTTCTGCAGCTCCCATAGTTTTGCCTATTGGGGTTGAGTTGGGATCCATCTGTTGCTTTTGTATGTCCTTTGAAAGAATTATTATTTATAGCATTAACAAGGAATATTCTTTTGTGATGAAATTTGGATTTTCTTCACCAGCACTTCTCTGTCAGTGCCTCAGTGCCTCCTAGTCACTTTCCTAGGAAACTCCCAAAGAGAGAGACCATGTACCTCTTCCTTGGTGACTCTCCCAAAGAGAGTGATCTGGGTGAGAGGTCACCATCCTAGCTAATTGCCCTTGAGGTTTGTCAAAATCTGGATTAGATAGACTTGGAAAGGAGTGATAGGGTGGACTCTCTCTGACTGAAATATTGGCAACTATCAGTCAGCACTGATGCAACAGAAAGGAAAAGGCTCACCTTCCCAAAGCACAGATTAATGGAAGGGAATTGAACTGCCATGGAAGATTTCTTTTTTTAATTAAGAGAAGAAAGCATACGTTTGGGAACAGGATCATACTTGCAAAAGTCAGAGGAAGAAGGAAATATGAAAAGTATTGGCCCTTCCAAGAAATCGTACATGATAAAATTCTGAACATGCCATCTGATACAGATCTATTTTAGATACCTTCTGTGATTCTGTGGTAGGTAATTGGCTCTGTAGCCAACCTCGCCATTGCTAAAACACATGTGCCTCTCTCCTTCCTCCATACCCCCAACAAACCCCATGAAACATATTCCATTGAGAGCAGTGATTAGGGGGACCAACTTGTTCTGGAGAGCAGTGCCTTGAACATCCCTGGTTTTAGCACTGAAAGTCTCAGACCCCAGGAAACCCCTCAGTCCTAGGCAAACCAGGATGGTTGGTCCCTTATTTGGCTGCTCAACAGAATCAGCTGGGGAGCATCGAAAGATCTTGATGTTCATGCCTCACTCCAGACCAACTGCATCAGAAACTCTGGGGGTAGGACCTGGGCAATTCCAGTGTGCAGTCAAGGTTGAGGACCAGAAGCTGAGACCTTGTGCTAACTTTCTGTGCTGAAGCCAGAGCCTCCAAAGGTAAAATGACATAGATATAGTTCAGTTTCATATCTTATTTGTGATAATGGTGCCTGTATTTTCACTAGCTTAAATGTATCAGATGCATTTCCTTAGTCCTTGAGACTGAAGACCATTTTGCATGACAAAGCCATCCCTTGAAGGAACACTGATTGTAAAAATGGGTAATTCTCTCTGAGCAAAATTTGTACAGAACTTTGGAATGCCACCCTCCCATCCTGGTCTCATTTTCTTTTGGCTCATTGAGATAGGAGATTAGAAGGAGCTATTTGATGGGTGCCTGGGCAGCTCAGTCGGTTGAGCATCTGACTTCATAATCAGGTCATGATCTCATGGTTTGTGAGTTTGAGCCCCGCGTCGGGCTCTGTGCTGACAGCTCAGAGCCTGGAGCCTGCTTCAGATTCTGTGTCTCCCTCTCTCTCTGCTCCTCCCCTGCTCACACTCTGTCCCTCTCTCTCTCAAAAATAAATAAACGATTTAAAAAAATTTTAAAAAAAAGAAGGAGCTATTTGGAGCTTCTCATTTTGAGTATTGGTCACCATTTGTGGGGGTCTTAGTGGCCTACTGATTTTCTCATCTTTGGGACCATCACCAGGAAACATGTCACTTACCCCACTTGGGCCACCTTAGTTTCTTAGGGCTTGGTCACCTGTACTTATTCTGAAAAGTCTCCAAAAGAAGATAATGATATAATTTTTTCTTTTTTTTTTTTAAATTTTATTTATTTTTGGGAAAGAGCGAGAGAGAGCACAGTGGGGGCAGGACAGAAAGGGAGGGGGAACAGAAGATCTGAAGTAGGCTCTGAGCTGACAGCAGTAAGCCTGACACGGGGCTCAAACTCACACACCATGAGACCATGACCTGAGCCAAAATCAGATGCTCAACCAATTGAGCCACCCAGGTGCCCCATGATATAATTTTTATTCGTGCAAGGAGGAGGACAGGTGTGTAGGTGTCCTCAACAGCTCTACACTCATTACCTTCCCTGGCTTTTAAGGATGACCTAGGTCTTTTAGGAATAAAGGTAATCTGGAAAACTCACTCATCATAAAAGGCTAAGATTCTCAAGGGTTGACATCCTGGGGTCATTTGCATATGGAGGGCAGTGCTTTCCATTCATTTGTATAACACAAAATTGAGGCTTTTTGTGCCAGGCGCTATGCCATTGACTGCAAATACACTGGTAAACAAGGCATTGTATGGTCCCTGACTGCATGGGAGTGGCATTCTGATGGACCTTTCATTACAAAAAAGGATTGAATTATTAATCTCAGAATTTCAAGCATTTATAGAGAAAGTTTTGAATCATCTTGAATTTCCTTGTATCATCATATACAGGATACCAAATACTCTGCTGGCAGTAAGCTTGGCCCTATAGTTCTCTTTTTTGCACAATCTGAGTGATGTTTATATAAATGTATTTGTGCACACACACAATTGTGTTGGAATATTACTTAAATTGCAGGCTAAATACTTACTGAAAGCTTATTACAAAGCAAGTACTACTTGAACAGACAAGGGAAAATGACTTTTAAGACAAAGAACATCTTGTTTAAAAAATTACTACCAACACCTTCAGCTCTCATTCTCTTGTTTTTCTGTCACTCGGGTATGTAGCTGAGCCTGTAGAAAGAAGAATCATAGAGGCCCCTGCCTATATTTGCTTTCACTAGAGCCTTAAGGCATTGGACCTCTGGTGTTCAGCACACTCCAGGCAGTTTGACTCAAGAGACGGTTAATAAGTTCTTGAAGAAAACAAATCTTAGCAGGCTACAGAAGGGGAAAAATGAGAGACAATGAGTGCAGCATCACTGGAGTGGCATTGGCGGACCAAGGGCAGGCTGCGCCCCATTGTACCCAGGCATGGATTAACACTTTGAAGAGTCACTCATGTTTATCATTTAGTAGGATTATTGCCTGACATTTCAAGACTCCCTCTATTGCATAAATTGTATTGTTTCCTTCTTCCCCGTGCCTTATTTGTTTTTCTTAATCTTTGAGAAGATGAAGTTTTACTAAATACATTTTTTTATGTTGTACTTGGTTTTAACTCTCAGCATGAATGCTATCTAAAATCATGCACTTAAGATAGATTATATTGTGTTACTAAGGAGAAAATTTTTTAATAAAACAGGAATCATTTGGGAGAATGAAAACAATCTTGAGGTAGTTGTAGAACCTTAATAATTTCATCTGTGTACTTTTATTTATCTGTTATCATCTATCAGTCAGTTTATTTCCTTTAGCATATATATCTTTATGCTTAGTATAACCAGGAATTATGTCAGATGAATAACCTTCTTCCCTGGTCTTCATTGTTATATAGCCCGGTCTTAGACCTAATAATTACCAGATGTGTTTTTCGTGATGGTGACTTAAGGGCAGTTCCTGACATGTAGGATGCACACAGTAGTAGGTGATGACAACTTAAGGACTCTTTTCTAAAGTCAGCAAAAGCAGTGCTGCCTGGGACAGCTCTTATATGTCCCTCTGGATAGTGGAGCTCAGTGACACCATGAGAGCTAATTAGCCACTCTAGGCAAGCCCCTCACCAAGTGTGTTTTAAGGGAAGGATGAATAATACTCCCTCCTATTTATTTATTTACAGAGTGTGCACATGCATGTGCAAGGGAGGGGCAGAGATAGACAGAAGGCGAGAGAGAATCCCAAGCAGGTCCTGTGCTGTCAGCACGGAGCCCAACAAGGGGTTTAATTTCATGAACGCTGAGACCATGACCCTAGCTGAAATCAAGAGTCGGATGCCCAACCAACTGAGCCACCCAGATGCTGCCTCCCTCCCATGTCTAAAAGAACTTACAATCCAGAGGGAGGAGACAAATGGATAGTAGAGGGGACAGGCCCGGCCCCAAGCACACTTAGCCAGGTGAGTCTGAATGATGCAGAGGGACGTACTTGGGATCTTGGAAGCTGAGTAGGGGATAGATAGGTGCAGAGGAGCTGTAAAGCATTCTAATCTGAGCACATGGTTGCCATGGAAAGCTTGAGAACCAGAATTTCCCCTGGGCCCCGTGGCTGACAACATAACAACTGGCACCAGGCCACACTGTAATATCAGACACCTGCTCCTCCTCCCTGTCGAGGTCAGCAAACTTCTTCAAGATAAGAGGCCAGAGAGTCAGTATTTCTGGCTTCGTGGAGCATGTAGTCTCTGTTGCAACTACCTAAATCTGCTGCATTAGTGAAAGTAGCAATAGACAATATGTAAACGGATGGGCATGGCTGTATTCCAATAAAACTTTATGTACAAAAACAGGTGGCAAGCTAGATTTGCACTGTGGACTTTCATTTGCTGACCCCTATTCTATTCTGCAAATCTACTATTCAATTATCCCCCTTTTCCTTTGTATTCTATGGTAATAAAGCAGCCATATTCTAAATGGAAATGTAACAAGAAATGAAAACCAAATAGCCCATATAAGTCAGCTTGGAAGATGAATGTTAGAGAACAAATCATGAACCAAACAGAATCCATAGATGAGCTTGTCTCTAGTTCACTTGTCCCTTTCTTGGCTCTAACTCCATCTTAACAAACTCCAGTTTCCAGATTACTTACAATGAATGATGAAATGATTTTGGGCTTGGTGAATGGATAGAAGTTGTCTGACTTACCCATGTTCTGTCTGAGCCTCATCTTATGGGAAAGTCCGAGCTAGGGGGGAATTCCTCTAGAGTCACCAAATTGCATCTCTGCAGCATATGCTATTGTAAACATGCAGTGAATTCTTATTCATTAATTCCCAGCAAGAGTAGAAGAAGCATTTCCTTAGAAGTCATGATCTATATTATGTACAGTGACATAGCCCATTCTTTTATATAGTGCATAAACAAGATGTTATTAATGATATGTAGGTAGATTATGTTAGAGAGAGCATAGTATCTTCAGATTTAACATTCTATTTCCCACACAACAGTATGAATCCATCAATCCTTATGGAATACAAGGTACAATGATACTTTCTGATTCCTAAGCCCTTAACAGACAATAGTTCTTTCACACACAGGAGATAGAAATAGCACCAATGATATTAACAGAGACAGTTTACTATAAATAATATTCTCAGGCACTGGAAAACTAAAAGGGCAAAAAGAGAGCATGTATCATGGAGGTAGCAACTGTGGGAAGTACTATCACCACAATGGCCCAGCAAAAAGAAGAAGAAGAAGAGGAAGAAGAAGAAGAAGAAGAAGAAGAAGAAGAAGAAGAAGAAGAAGGAGGAGGAACAGAAGGAGGAAGAAGGAGAAGAAAGAGGAGGAGGACAATGAGAAGGAGGAAGAGGTTGACATTATTGAAACTTGGAAGCTTGAAGGAGGGGGCCCACAGAAGTGGGACTCAGGCCTCCTGGGAGATAGATGGCAACGCCTGGTTGGTGTTGGGGTCTCTGAGCTCAAAGAAGGGGCACGTGGAGCTGGGGCCTAGACCTCTAGCAAAAGTACTTCTCCAGTGAGCGATAGCTCCAAGATTACACTATGAGGCTGGTTCTGAGAATGTCAGCCAAGCTCCAAAGTAGAATCAACTGGTGCTACTGGTAGGACAGAGAAGCATCACTATGATGATGCTGACAGAAGTAAAAGCAAACAGGAAGGAGCAATTCCCTTTCTCCTCTTCTGGGCTTGAAATGTTCCTCTGGTATCTCCTATTGGCAAAGCCCAACAAAGCCACCGGTAAGCTCAAATGCATTTGCAGAGTCCCAGCCCCAGCATTACAGAGCTGAAAATGGAAGGGTGAGTTTGGAGCTGAGAGTCAAGGCCTTACAACTTCTTTGCCCTTTAAGAGCATGCTTCTGAAGAGTTGCATGTGAATAAAATTTTATTTAATGGAAGAATTTTTTTTTTTAGAGAGAGAGTGTGAGTTGGGGAGAGGGGCAGAGGGAGAGAGAGAGAGAATCTTAAGCAGGCTCCATGCTCAGCACGGAGCCCAATGTCATGACCGTGGGATCATGACCCGAGCTGAAATCAAGAGTCAGTCACTCAAATGACAAAGCCACCCAGGCTCCCCAAATGGAATAAATTTTTTTCACCAGCTGTCAGAATGATTTCAATAGCTGCCTTATCCATATTCTGAAAAAAAGCAAAGCAAAGCTGCAGACACTTGATTGCTAGTCATTTTGAGTTTTCTACATCTCTCCTTTCTTTAGACCAGAGGACGGCAACCTTTTTCTGTAAAGAGCCAGATAGTAAATATTTTCAGCTCTGTGGGGCCATATGGTCTCTGTCACACTACTCAACTATGCATTTGTTGCGTGAAATCAGATATAGACAATACGTGGAAATGGCTGTGTTTCAATAAAACTTTATTAACAAAAACAAGTTGCCAGTAGGATTTGGCCTTCTCTTGCTCTAGTGCAGTATTTCTCAACCTTGAATGCACAATTTAGATTAATCCCGGAAAGCTTTAAAAATACCTATGACTAATTCCAACTTCCAGAGACTATTATTCCACTGGTTTGAATGGGACCTGGGCATTAGTATGGTTTAAAAGCTCCCTAAGGGGCGCCTGGGTGGCTTGGTCGGTTGAGTGTCCGATTTCGGCTCAGGTCATGATCTCACGGTCCGTGGCTCAGAGCCTGGAGCCTGTTTCAGATTCTGTGTCTCCCTCTCTCTCTGCTCCTCCCCTGTTCATGCTCTCTCTCTGTCTCAAAAATAAATAAACGTTAAAAAAAAAAATTCAAAAGCTCCCTAAGTGATTTGAATGTGCAACCAGAGCTGAGAACCACAGCCTTAGACTCCCTGTAATCCTTTAATCAAGTGATCAATCATCAATAATTCTTAAATGCCCTAAGGGGATTCACTATTTGAAGGAACCCAGAGGTGATTTTTTTCATGAAAATTTTTTAGAATCCCAGCAACATCAAATCCTCATTTATCTTTCATGAATTCAGATTTCCATGTATTAATTTTTAAAAAGTAGGAAGCAAGTGTATATACACAAAGAGGGCACTTATGCATTTCTTGGTTTGGTGTAACAAGATCTATAACAAGACACTGGTGTCTTATTCATCTTTGTGTTTCTGGCATGCAGTGAATGGTCAAAAAATATTTGTTGATGGAATAGATAAACAAGGGCATGAAGAAAGGAAGGAAGGCGTTACCTTAGAAATCTTAATCATCATTCAATGGAGATTATGCCAAGCCTTAAGTGACAACTGCTATAAGGCCACCATTGAAAAAGGAATTGTGGTTTATATATACAATGGAATACTACTTGGCAATGAGAAAGAATGAAACATGGTCTTTTGTAGCAGCGTGGATGGAACTGGAGAGTGTTAGGCTAAGTGAAATAAGTCATACAGAGAAAGACAGATATCATGTGTTTTCACTCTTATGTGGATCCTGAGAAACTTAACAGAAGACCATGGGGGAGGGGAAGGGGAAAAAAACAGTTAGGGAGGGAGCCAAACCATAAGAGACTCTTAAAAACTGAGAATAAACTGAGGGTTGATGGGGCGTGGGAGGGAGGGGAAAGTGGGTGATGGGCATTGAGGAGGGCACCTGTTGGGATGAGCACTGGGTGTTGTATGGAAACCAATTTGACAATAAATTTCATATTAAAAAATATGTTTGGAGAGAATTGGCAAAAAATAACTTACTAATGTATTTTCCCCATTAAAATGATTCTGTAGGTATTATCAGACCATGGAACAGCTGCCAAATAAGATGCCAATTTCTATGAATATTGTATGTTTTACATACATATACATTTGCACAGCTAAGTAAGGGCTCCTAGTGACATTTTTTATTCTTTTGTGGGATTTCCAGACTTCCAGTCTCTTAGCCAGTTCTGACATTGGAGAGTTAAAGATGTGTAACTTACTACACACTACTCATCTGTTCTCAGCCTTGATTTAACATTGTTAACACCGGGGGAGCTTGAACAATCACTGGTGATGAGGTCCCACCCCACAGATGATTTAACTGGTCTAGGGGGATCTGTTGGTAAGTTTTCCCAGATAATTAAAAAAGTTTTTTTAAACCTTTATTCACCTTTGAGAGATAGAGCACAAGTAGAGGAGGGGCAGAGAGAGAGGGAGACAGACTCTGAAGCAGGCTCCAGGCTCCAAGCTGTCAGCACAGAGCCCCACACGGGGCTCAAACCCACAAACTGTGAGATCATGACCAGAGCCAAAGTCAGCCACTTAACCGACTGAGCCACCCAGGCAACCTGTTTTCACCACTTAATTCTAATGTGCAGTCAATGCTAAGAACTTTTATGTTATGTCGTGTGCTGATAACCTGTTTTTCTAATTCAAACTATTTTGTTCCCCATCCCCTCCATATCAAAGGTCTTTCTGGGACTGGGACCTTGTCTTTTCTGAAGACCAGAGAACTATCTTTGAGTGGCCTTGTAGCGAGGCTGCTTACTTGCTTGTTGACCTTTATTCTATCTGCTTACAATTTGAGTTTGAGCTCTTTGCGGAGACTTTGCTAGGCCTTCCTATTACAATGCACATTTATTATTTTGCCTATTATCAGCACACACAGGCTTTCACACTCTGCCTCCCAGCCCTTGCCCACCTTCCCAGCGCCCTTTGCACCCCAGAGGACAGATCTCATTTATTCGAAGTATCTGCCTTTCTCAGCCTATCTCATTACGTTGCGGTTTCCTGGGCTGTAGCTGATTGTGTCCAAAGATATGGAAAACCATACATAATTTACATAAGCCTATATATTTCATATAAAAATACTTTTGCTCAGAGAACTCAGGTATGTGTAAAAGATGTCAGAATTCTTAAGTCTCTTCAAGTCACATGGTTTGAAAAAGAAGTAAAGTGTTTTTCAAGTTCTTTAGAAAGAAAGGGAATTCACTTGAAAGAAATAGACAAGAGTCAATTTTAAACCAAAGCAACCAGAAATCTTATAAAGAAATTTATTTTATTGACCTCTTTCTTTTCTTTACTCTCCATTCCTATAGTGGTGACAAGGCTATCTATCTAACAAGTTCAACAAACTCTGTTTTATTTTCTTCTTCCTGGGCAGACAGGAAGACTCATTTCCCTGGCTTCCTCATACTTAAGACCACAAAACTGGGTTCTGTCCACTGGGTTGTTGGTGAGAGCTGTCTAAGCCATTCCCAAACCAAGTCTTTAAAAGCATCTACCCAGTTGTTCAGTCTTCTCTTCTGCTGCTGTACCCTTGGAGGCCAGATGCAGCTATAAGATGATAGAGTCTCTACCATCATGTATCCCTATAGATGACAAGACCCTCTTTGACCATCTACATTGGACTTTTAATGAGAGAGAAATATACCTTGGTTGAACCATTGTGTGTTTTGGTCACCATACAATAACCTATCTATGCAATTAATACATTTCATTTCTATTTCTTTCTCATTTTTTGCTTCAAGATGTAATTGAGAGAAAAGTGCAAAGTTTGATGTAGAACTACTTGCTGAAGACAAGTGATCAAAATCTTTTACCATGGCAGGAAGACAGTAATAATCTATGAAGTATTTTCATTACCATAGGAATTTATTGTATTTATTTCTAATATTTCTACAGTAAATGAGTAAATATTTATAATATTTCTACAGTAAATAGTAAATGGCCTATTTTATGCCATACATACATATAGCAAATTCTTACTAATACAAATTCACACAGAACAGAAATCTGTTTCATGTAGGTTTCCATACATCCGTAGTGTCATGAGGCCCCAAGATGTAAGTTGCTAAAATATCAATCACACCCTTCTCCTTGAAAATTTTTTTTTTGGTTTCTAGGACACCACCTACTTCTGGTTTTCCTACAATCTCACTATCTATTCATTGTGAGTCTCTTTTACTGGTTTCTTCTTGTCTCCTTGAACTCTGAAGGTCTTGCTGCCCCAGGCCACAGTCCTTGGATTTGTTCTTTTTTTTTTTTTTACATAAAATCCTCACTTAATTTTCTAAATTATTTTCATGGCTATAAATACTATATATACATCAAGAACTCCAAAATTCCTATTTCCAGTTTTGATTCTCCCCTGAACTTTAGATTTGTATAGATAGCTGACTTCTTGACATCTCCATTTGGATGTCTAACAGACATGTCAAATTTGGCATAAGCAAAACTGAACTCATGATTTCTCCTGGAAACCTACTCCTCCTAAAATTTTTCTTGTTTCAGTAAAAGGCAATTCATTTTACCAGGTGCTCAAACTAAAATTTTGGGAGTCATCTTTGACTTCTCTCTCATCTCACACATTTCCAGACTGACTGTATGGAGAAGAGCCTCCTTGACCATTGACAGTGGAATCAGTTACACTCTGTCAACAAATACAGAATCCAGCTACTTATTTCTCCACTGTTTTCACTATATTCTCTTGTTCAGATTATTGTCTTCTAACTGCATTACCATAATCTATTCTCAACACAGAAGCTAGAGTAATCTTACTAAAATGTAAGTCAAGGCATGTTATTTCCTTGGTAAAATCCTTCGGCTGGCTTCCTACCACACTCTTTTTTTTAAAATTTTTTTTAAGTTTATTTATTTTTGAGACAGAGAGAGACAGAGCATGAACGGGGGAGGGGCAGAGAGAGAGGGAGACACAGAATCGGAAGCAGGCTCCAGCCTCTGAGCCACCAGCCCAGAGCCGGATGCGGGGCTCGAACTCACGGACCACGAGATCGTGACCTGAGCTGAAGTCTGACGCTTAACCAACTGAGCCACCCAGGCGCCCCCCTACCACACTCTTAATAAAAGCTAAAGTCTTTATAATGGCATACAAAGTGTTATAGGATGGATCCTACATTGCCTCTCTGACATTCTTTCTTACAGCTCTTTCCCTGGAATCAAGTCAGCCTGGTTGGTCTCCTTCCTGTTCTTTGAACAAACCAGGCATCTTCCCAACCCAAGGCCTTGAAAGGGAAGTCTTGCCATTGTTCTGCATGGAACAATTTTTCCTCCAGATATTCACATACCTTCTCTTTCATCTCCTTTGGGAGTTTGTTGATGTGTTACTTTTACAGGGAAGTCTTTCCTGACCAGCCCATTAAAAAATGTACCCCCAGGGGTGCCTGGGTGGCTCAGTCGGTTGACTGTCCAACTTCGGCTCAGGTCATGATCTCATGGCTCGTGGGTTCCAGCCCCGCATCGGGCTCTGTGCGGACAGCTTGGAGCCTGGAGCCTGCTTCAGATTCTGTGTCTCCCTCTCTCTCTGCCCCTCCCCCTCTCATGCTTGCTCTCTCTCTCTCTCTCTCAAAAATAAATAAACATTCCAAAAAAAATTTTTTTTAAATGTACCCCCAAACTAGCCTTCTTAAAAAAAAATCTTTTAATGTCTTTACTTTTGAGACACACACACACACACACACACACACACACACACACACAGAATCCGAAGCAGGCTCCAGGCTCTGAGCTGTCAGCACAGAACCCGATTCAGGGCTTGAACCCACGAACTGTGAGATCATGACCTGAGCTGAAGTTAGACACTCAACCAACTGAGCCACCCAGGGGCCCCAAACCTAGCCCTCTTTATCTTCCCTCTATTCTTTAAATTTCTCCACATCACTATTCACCTTCCAACACTTACATTTGTAGTACTTATTTACCTCCAGTAAAATATAAGCTCTATGATTATTAAGATTTTTGTATATGTTCTTTACTATTATATTGCCAGCACCTAGAGTAGTGCCTGGCACAAATTAAGTGATAAATGATTATTAAATGAATAGATGAATAATGAAAGGAAGAAATGATGAAATGGATTTTCCTCCAGGATTTAAGTGGCACTGGCCTTAAACCATTTCAGAAAGATGCTTAAAATATTATTGCAGGGTGGCCACTCATTTAGTGGATTCCAATTAAATCCCGTTACTAACAGGATATACATGCTGATGTTACAGCTTTCATTGTGTGTGAGTTATTTATATCTGACCTGCTGAGGTTTAAAGAGATTTCTATTCCTTGCTCAGTGAAGATGGATAAACTAATTATAATGCTTCATATGATCATATTATCCAGGGCCTAGTAAAAAAAAAAAGAAATCATACTCGATACTTCAACTAAAGACACTTAAGGCAGAGAACTAATTCCACGGTATTGGAGGTTAGACAGAATGAAAGGGAGCATGGAGGTCATCTAGTGATTATATGTGAAGGGAGGATTTGCTATTCCTGGGGTTGTGGGAATACAATAAAGAGACAGAGATGACCAGAATTAAGAATCTTGGAAAGTATATGACCCAGTAATTCCACTTTTAGATATATACACAAGAGAAATGGACACATAAGTCTACACAAATGTTCATAGTACAAATATTCATAATAGCAAAAAAGTTGTTTGTTCGTTTGTTTGTTTGTTTTGCTATTGCACCCAGTTGCGCCTGGGTATCTCAGTTGGTTAAGCGTCCAACTGTTGATTTTGGCTCAGGTCATGATCTCACGGTTGGTGAGATCGAGCCCCACATTGGGCTCTGTGCTGACAGCATGGAGCCTGCTTGGGATTCTCTCTCTACCTCTCTTGTTGCCCCTCCCCCACTCTCTCTCTCTCTCTTAAAATAAATAAACATTTATAAAAAAAAGTAGAAGCAACCCAAATGTCTACCGACTGATGAAGAGCTGAACAAAAGGTGGTATATTCATACAATGGAATACTATTCAGCCATAAGGAATGAAATACATGCTACAACATGGGTGAATTTTTAAAAAAATTATGCTATGAGGCGCCTGGGTGGCTCAGTCGGTTGAGCGTCCGACTTCGGCTCAGGTCACGATCTCGCGGTCCGTGAGTTCGAGCCCCGCGTCGGGCTCTGGGCTGATGGCCCAGAGCCTGGAGCCTGCTTCCAATTCTGTGTCTCCCTCTCTCTCTGCCCCTCCCCCATTCATGCTTTGTCTCTCTCTGTCTCAAAAACAAATAAACGTTAAAAAAAATTTTTTTTTAAAAATAATAAAAAAATTACGCTAAGTGAAGGAAACCAGTCACAAAAGGCTGTAAGTGGTACAAATTCGTTTATATGGAATGTCCAAAGTTGGCAAATCCATAGATGCAGTCAGTAGAGTAATGGTTGCCTAGGGCTGGAGGAGATGTGGAAAATGACCACTAATAGATACTGGGTTTCTTTTGGGGATGGTGAAAATGTTCTAATTTTAATGTTTTTTTTTTTTTTTTATTTTTAAAGTAGGCTCCTCACCCAATGTGAGGCTTGAACTCAAGACCCTAAGATCAAGAGTCACATGCTCTACTGGCCGAGCCGACCAGGTGTCCGGAAAATGTTCTAAAATCAGATTGTGCTGATGGTTGCACAACCCCGTGAATATACAAAAAGCCACTGAAATGTATACTTTACATGGGCACATTTAATGGTATGTGAATTATATCCTGATAAAGCTGTTTAAAAAAAAAAGAAGCTGGGAAGAGAGGCTCTGTGGATCAGACCACTGATGAAGGGCCCAATCTGACTGCTTCTGGTACCTCTGAGGTAACATGATAAAGCTGGTTTGGGGATAGAAATAAAAGTTGGAGGCTGGAACCAATGCCACTGCTGTGATAAAGGTCTATTGCTGTTGAGATGACACAGAAATAGCAAGGAGAAAGGTGTTCTTTGGTTTTTTTTTTTTTTTTCTCCTCCAGCCTTTTCATCTCTGTCTAGCTCCCCCTACCATCTGAACTTCACGGGACGCCCTTGGCAAAGGAGAAATGTAGTTTGCTGAGATCCAGTCCCAAAGCAGAGTAGAGGCGGGTGTATTGGAGGTATCAATGGCATAATAAGTGACAGAATGCAGACCCATGGTCTCGCAGGATCTAAACACACTCTTGCACGTATTTTAAATTTTATTAAACTAAAGCCACACATTTATTATTGTGCCTAACAATACACAATGATCCCTTGCATAAACAAAGATGCTCTCATACTCTCTTCAAAAAGGGGGGAGGCTAAGGCCCCACTATCATGATAGTCATCTGCGGCTGGCAGTCACTATTTCTCTTTTTGGATAATTTTATCCCTCCTTGAGTTTAGTCACAATCACACTTGAATATTCTGGAAGCTAAAGGCTAAACTATGACAATTTTTGCAATTTCTAAACGAATCTAAAATTACCTCAAAGTAAAAGAAAGACTAAATGTTGTAGTTAACTTCAACATGAACAATACTTACATAAAAAAAAGGAGGAGAGAGGAAAAAAGAAATTGGTATCATGTACACACACATCCATGCATACACACACGTGCACACACACAGCAGGAGGCAAGGAAGAAAATACAACCGAAGCCTTCATTTATATAACTTAAGACTATAACCATTCACAATGCCATCAGTGATACTTATAACAGCCTTTTTCTGGTAGCCATTTCATGTTCCCTTTTTTCCTGGGGCAGCCAGTTGCTATTCTATTCTTTTACCTGGTTGAGTGGTTCTGCCTTTTCTTCTCCTTCTCCTTCTCCTTCTCCTTCTCCTTCTCCTTCTCCTTTCTTTTTTGCAGGGGCCAGGGGAGGGTTAATGCTGCTACCATTAACTTTTACTCTTAGACATTAAAAGTACCAGAAAGATTCCCAGAGAATCCCTTGGATTCCAACATAATCTACTCTAACTCCGCTGAGCAGCAGCAACTCAATCTCCCCTTGGTAATCCAGATCAATTGTCTCAACCAGGATAGGTCTTCACCCTTCTTCGACTTTGGATTTGGGGGCACCAGGAGTACAAAATGGCCAGTGCCAGTCTCAACTACCAATTTAATGAAATCATGGTCATGTTCCCTGCTTGGAACTAAGTCCTCTAAACCAGCAGAACCCAAGGAATGGGTTTTAAATGAAATATTTTGTGAGTAGGATATTAGATGTAATGGTGAAAGGAACCACTCCCAGTTCCTTCCTTTGATTCTTGGTCCCATGATTTCTGCCTATGGGAACTAGACACAGATATTTGTTGCTAATTCAAAGCATACTCTGCCTCCTGTGAAATAGTTGCCAATCTTTTTTTGTTTTGCTTATCTCCCAACTGGTCATAACTAAACCTTTGGTCAGGCTCTCCTTTCTTCTATTGGACCAGCTGCTTCTGGATGATGAAGTACATGGTAAGATCAGTGAATTCCATGGGCATGCAGTCATTGCCACACGTTTTTCCCTGTGAACTGAGCTTCTGGTCAGAAGCAATGATCTCTGGGCCATCGTGGTGGTGAATAAAGCATTCCGTGTGTGCACAGAAGGCAAATCAATATCCAGAAATCATGTTGCTCAAGCAAAGAGAGCACACTGCTCGGTGGGTTGCAGAAGGGATTCAGTGTTAATTAACCTGCCAGCAGGTGGCTGGTGTGTCCCTGGGGAGAATGTTACCATATCAGAGACTTAGTGTTGGTTTCTGCTATTAGTTTAGGCACTCAGCAGTGGCAGTTGCTGGATCAGCTGGATCAGGAAGAGCTAGCTTACAGGAAGAAGGAACTCCCCCTTTCCTCCTCCTGCTGGTCAACCTTTCTCTAGTGCCTCCTATTGGCAAACCCACACAGGAAGCTAACTGGTAAAGGAGAAAGGTAGGTCAACCCACCACAGCTTCATGAAGCAGAAAAAAGACTGGTGGATATTGTTGTGAGAGACAATAGCTTAATAACCATTCATATTTGGTAAATGTAACTCTCCCCTTCCTGGGCAGAAGACACAGCATGGTGAGGCTGAACCTTTTCGTTTTGAACCGAGAATCATGAAGGCATGAGAGAATGAGCACGAGCTCTGTTGCCAAATCTCCACTCTACCACAGAACGGTTATGTGGGAAGTCGGGCAAATCACCTGATTCCTCGGAGTCTCTGTTTTCCCATCCGTGAACGGGTAATAATAACTATCTCATAGACCTGTTGTGAAAATTACATGAAATATGTGAGGTAATATCTGTCAAAGCACTTAGTGCTCAATCAATATTGTTTCCTATCCCCCATATGCTCCCAGTTTGAATCTATGGTCACTAATCTCGAGTATGGAATCACTCATCACCTTTTAGCAGTGGTTCTCAACAGGAGTGATTTTGCCCCCCTCTCCCGCCGCCCCCCCCCCCCCCCCCGGCCAGGGTTCACTTGGAAATGTCTAGAGAGATTTTTGGTTGTTACAACTAGAGTAGGGGTAATAATGGCACCTAGTGGGTAGAGGCCAGGGATGCTGCAAACATCCTACAATGTACAACCCTCCACAACAACAACACACATCAGCCTTCACACGTCAGTAGGGCTGAGGTTGGGAAACTCTGCCCTACAGCCAGGGCCACTATGATCATTATACGCTAATGCCACTTTCTCAGATGGGAAGCCCAAATGGAAGTAACTGCAAAAGTGGCTGAACTGAATTAATGGACCCCTTGCCACATTGCCTTGATTTAGCTCCAAGCCTTGCTCCCAAATGGGTTCATAATGGCGCTTTTAGATTATATTGCAATGGAAGAGCGCAAGAGCACTTACGGAAGATAAACAGCGGCCAAACTGGCCACAGACGAGCCATCTTTCTTTCTAAATTTATAGCAGTCTGTTCTTTTGCTTCATGGAGCAGGGGATGAGCCAGCCACATAATCTCTTCCCCAGGTTAAACAACAGTGACATCTAGGACAGCTTCAGTAGCAGCACTGGCCGCTATGCTAAACACTTCCCATGCATTATCTCATTTTGCTTTTCTTCAGGGGTTCTACTTTTTGGTTTTTCTTTCACACTCACCCATCCTATCAGAGCAGACCAAAGTGTTAACCCTTTAAATGGTACTGCAAGGACATTCACAGGGCCCAGGCATTAACTGTCCAAAATGGTAAGTGTTACTGTTGGTGGGAATGTAAACTGGGGCAGCCACTGTGGAAACCAGTATGGAGGCTCCTCAAAAAGTTAACAATAGAACTACCCTACGATCCAGTAATTGTGCTACTATTTACCCCCAAAATACAAAAGCACTAATACAAAGGGATACGTGTACCCCCTATGTTTATAGCACCATTATTTACAACAGCCAAAGTATGGAAACAGCTCAAGTGTCCATCGATGGGTGATTGGATAAAGATGATGTGGTATACATATGCAATGGAATATTAATCAGCCATAAAAAACAATGAAATCTTGCCATTTACAAAGACATGGATGGAGCTAGAGAGTATAATGCTAAGTGACATAAGTCGGTCCTCTTAAATGGAACTTAAGAAACAAAACAAACCAGCAAAGGGGAAAAGAAAAGAGACAGACAAGCCAAGAGACTCTTAACGATTGAGAACAAACTGATGGTCACCAGAGGGGAGGTGGGTGGGGGGGATGGGTGAAATAGGTGACGGGGACTAAGGAGGGCACTTGCTGTGATGAGCACCGGGTAATGCATGGAACTGTTGAATCACAATGTTGTACACCTGAAACTAATACAACACTATATGTTAACGATACTGGAATTAAAATTAAAAAAAAACCCAAATGGTAAGTGCTATGTACGCATTATGCTTTTAGCATTCTCCTTCCCTGAGAGACAAACTAGCTGAAGAGAGAAATAAATCAATGACTTTCAGACAATCAGTTTGATACAAGGGCTGTCTACATATAACTCAGTGGAAAAACAAGATCTCACAATTTTCAACGTAGGAAATTATTTTGCACTTGTCTTTTGCCTTCAAGATTACAATAAACCAAAAGAAAATAACATCAAAAATCTTGCAGAGGAAGGCTCAAAGCACGGTGATTTTTGTGTAAGATGAAGAAATTTTCCATAAATTTTGATCACTAAATATTTGGCTTTGTTAATCAATAACAAAAGACTATTTCTGAAAGCGTGACGTGACAGGTCTCTTCCTTGAGGACAACAAAATTGAGAATCAAATTCTAGGAGAGTGGCAACTCACACGTACATGTTCTTGGGTATGCTGTTAATGATTTTCCACGTTAAAGAAATGCTTATCCAGTGCTGGGAAAAGCCCTTGGTTGGAGTCAGACAGATCTTTTATGACTTTAGGTGAGCTACAGAATTTTAAGAGACTCAATAAAATGCGGATAACGAGACTTACTTTACAGAGTCTTTAAGATTATGGAAAGAACAAAGGCAGTGTGCCTAGTATATAGTTGATGCCTTAAAATATTATTTGCACTCTCCTTCTGCAGCATTAAAATGGCATTTCTAAGAGATCAAGGTAAACAGCACCAAGTAATAAGACGTATCAACATCATAAAACCCTCGATTTGATATCCTCTTGCCAAAAGCACATAACTTCACTCCAGCTGTTAGAAATATCAGACAAACCCTAAATGAGGGATGTTCCTCAAAATAACTGCTCAGTACTTTTCAAAAGTTTCAAGGTCATAAAAGGGAAAAACCAAGAAATGGTTACAGATTGGAGGAGGCCAAGGGGGAAATAAAAACTACACACAGAGTGGGATCTTGGCTAAAATCCTGAAATAGAAAAGGTACGTTAGGGTAATAACTTGTGCAACTTGAATAAGTTCTGCAGTTTGGTTAAAAATATGCTAATGTTAATTTTCTGTTCTTGATGATTGTGCTATGGTGTGATATAAACATCAGGAAGAGTGGGCGAGGGACCCATGGGGACTTTGTAACTTTTATGTAAGTCTGTAATTAGTTCAGAGTAAAAGAAGGCAGATCCAATAATTTGTTGGAGTTAAATACATTTATAACTTGTGTTACTTATGTGTTAATTGTATTATATTAATTGTGAAGAAGTTTCAAAAACACTTTTTTTCTTCCCTAACGGCTAAACGCACATTCTTTTTCACACACTCACATACACATGTACACAAATGCACATATGTTCGCAGGACAATTTGGAAATATATACCAAATGCTGTAAAATATGCATACATTTTGACTCTGCTACTCCACAGCTAGAAATTCATCCCAAGGAGATCATACTACTCTTTTATAATAGGTGCTCAATAAATATTAGCTAAATAACTGAATGGATTGAAGTATATAAATAAATATGGCTTTCACATGGTCATTTATCACAATAGAGAGAAGAATACAGCCTCAATCTATGTCAAAAAGGAATTGATTAAATAATGGTAGCCTCCGTACAATGGAATAGCTTTTAATTGTTAAAAATGTTGATGTAGAGATTTATTGACATGGGAAGATGCTTAGAATATATTGTTAATTGAAAAAAATTCAGGTTACAAAATAACCTGAGTTTTGTTAAGAAAAATATACTTTTTATATATAAAAGCATATATATCCAAATATTTTCAGCGATTGTCTCTGGACGATAGAGTTTTGCAGGTATAACTATGTTAAGATGAAAGCTTCAAGCCAGACAAGAAATTACAACAGAAATTTCAATAGATATGAAAGTGCCAAATCAGTCAGCACAAGCATCATAAAAGTGATTTGAAAGGAAATGAGTCCAAGATCTTGTTCTAGGACTCCTGAATCCCTCAGCCCTGTCAAGGCTATAAAGAGGCATCAGAGAGAGGACTTAGTCAAGGAGAGAGTAAAAGAAATTTCTCTGCAGAGGACTGCTGCCAAGCTATGGGGTGTCGTTGCGTTTAGAGGTGGTCTGGGAAGGGGCTGCCTTCTAGTCCCACCCTAGGCAGGGGGCCATGGGGCAAAGCACCGAGAGAGTCTGAAATGCATCACCTGCTGTTGGGAGATCCAGGGACTCTTGTCTGAGAAAGCTTCAGAGGCCTGAGGACTGAAGTCAGACTCCTGCCCAAGCAATGAAAACGAGGGTTCAGGAAGGGCCAAGAATCAACTTCATTTCCAGAGCCAAGAGGGGGCTTCTGTATGTGGATGGCCTGAATTTCCAGTTTGTGGATATCACATATGCAACTAGGGGTCTTCTCTGGGGAGTGGAGGGAGGGAGCAGAGGCAACGGAGGTGTGCCGTGAAATATCCAAGGTCTAAGGGAGAAATCAAAAGGAACTCAGTACAGAGTAGACCAGCAGGCAAACGCGGAACAGGACCTCACATGTCCCAGGAGACAGCTGTAAACATCTTTGAAGATCGCAAGCACAACAAACAACATCCTCTGCTGTTATAAGATCACATACAAGCATCCTCCCCTTCCCCTCCCCGCTCCTCACATCCAGCTAGTCTAAAGGAGTCACAGGGTGTAGAGTAGCCAGCGGGGATTACAATGTGCATTTATGCAAAGAGTGACAACAGGCCAAAACTCAAATGGAATAACAGAATTTTGCAAAAGATCACAATCAAATTGAGGCCCCAGTTAGGAGCTTGGGTGTTCAAGTGTTTGTGGGCCTTTTTCTTGTCAATTATCTCGGGTTATGTCAGTGCTAAAGACAGTGTGAAATGGGATGCTCCATATCTTCAGGAAAGAATGGGCATAGCATCTATCCGGGAGCGGCGAAGGTTTAGTGGGGACCTATGACAGGTACTGAAAGGGAGGCTAAAAGCCACTTGTACTTTTTTCCTGAGAACAGAGTAGACAAGTATGAATCACAGAGGAAGTTCATATTCTACTAGAGAGATCTAGGAAGATATATACAAATAATTTAAATACATGGATTAGTTTTTCACCCATACTGTGCTCATTGGAGAAGATAAAAGCATTGGAATTTAATCATTGAGGAGGTGACACGTTTATTTTGGGAAACACGGCAATTCTTTTGTTGAGACTGCCCTTCTTTTTCTTCTCCCCTAATTCCCTTTTGGCTGTCTCCACTACATTTTGACTATATTTTCATGATGATGATGCTCCAATCAGCTTGACATTCCTTCAACAGCTGTACTAATTTCCATCCATAAAACTCAATCCACCGCTGTTCCAAGCAGAGCATGCCCATGCTTGTGCTGGACCACCGATGCCTCCCGGGAAGATTCAGTATGTACCTCCTAGATCATGGGCTAACTCGTTTGAACTGGGCTTTTGTCTTCGTTGAGGAAGAAAATGACAACTATATTTCTTTAGAGGCATGCTGTCGCTTTAAACATAGGAAATGCAAGTCCACTAACTTCTTTCAACAAAAAGATGGAAAATCCTCATACTACTTTCCCTCCCCACATCCAGTTCAAGCACCGGAAGGCTGTGGTCAGAAAGCAGGAAACTCCACTCAACTCCCAACTGATTGCTGGATTAACATGAATAGACACTACCTTCCTTCTATGGAAGGTGGCGACTGATGCCCACTGCCCAGGGATTACCTCCGTACAGAAGGATAGTCTCGTTTACAGCCCCCTCAACACACACACACACACACACACACACACACACACACACCTGTTCCCACCATTAAGTTCTGTGATTATCAAGTGTTCATTGCATTTGCTTTTAAACCTATTTGTGCCACTTTTCTTTGTCATAGCAATTACACAATTTACTAAGGAAGAAAACTGCTATTTTAAGATTGGGTGCTTTGGCAAAACACTTGTAAAGGCAAGTTTTTCAAACAGTGCTGTCAAAAACTGTGTGTGTGTGGGGGCACTATAAAAGATTGGGGAGGTTTGTAAAAACTGGAAGCATTCTGCACCTTGAATAAATTTCCAAGCAGCAGCTTCAAATTCTCAATCCTCTTAAGACTAAACTGAACTATAAACTTTAGTCTGGGGAGCCTCGGTGACTCAGTCGGTTAAGCATCCGACTTTGGCTCAGGTCACAATCTCCCAGTTCATGAGCTTGAGCCCCACGAACTGACAGCTCAGAGCCTGGAGCCTGCTTCAAATTCTGTGTCTCCCTCTCTCTCTGCCCCTCCCCTGCTTGCGTGCACTCTCTCTCTCTCTCTCAAAAATAAATAAGTCTTAACAATTTTTTTTAAAGAAAAGAAACTTTAGTCCAAGCGCTAAGGAAGGCCACCTGAAATCTAATTGGCATACTTTTGCTAAAATAAAAAGTCATGGAACTAGAGTGTATTATGTTAAGTGAACTAAGTCAGCAGAGGAAGACAAATACCATATGATTTCACTTATATGTGAAATTCAAGAAACAAAACAGATGAATGAACTTAGGGGAAGGGAAGGGAAAATAAGATAAAAACAGAGAGGGAGGCAAACCATAAGAGACTTAATTATAGAGAACAAACTGAGGGTTGCTGGCGGGGAGGTGGGTGGGGGATGGGCTAGATGTGTGATGGGCATTAAAGAGGCAGTTGTTGGGATAAGCACTGGGTGTCGTTAAGTGATGAATCGCTGAATTCTACTCCTGAAACCAATAATCCACTCTATGTTAACTAATTTGAATTGAAATAAAAACTAGGATGAAAAATAAATAAGTACATTAAAAGTCATGGTTCTATATGGAAAGAACTGGTAAGGAAATATATATTGATCTGTTATTAAAGTAGTTTACTAAAAATAAGTATTATTATTTTGATGATTCCTGACTTTAACTGACTTTTTCAATGTAACCACCAACTAATTGGAGAAATTCTACCCTATGACCAAGAGCAGGGCCAAATCCAACCCGGGAGCTAAGAATATTTTTACATTCCTAAATGGTTGAAAAATACTACAAGAAAAATATTTTGAGATATATGAAATTACATAAAACTCACACTTCTGTGTCTGTTAATAAAGTTTTAATGGAACCCGGACACGCCCATTCTGTTGAGTAGTGCCTGTGACTGCTTTCCAGCCACAATGGCAGAGCAGAGTCATTGCACCAGAGGCATTATGGGTCGCAAAGCTGAACATATTGACTATCTGGTGTTTACAGAAGAAGTTTGCCGACCTCTGTCCTGGGGCATTATTGAGCACTTTGTTCTTTACTTCCCTCCTGTTTGTTCGGGGTGTGGCAGGAGGCGCCTGCACCCCACAAGGCTGTCTGGATTACTGCTGCCTTTCTGTGCTCTAGGATTCACACCATGACAAAACACTCTTCTTGGCGATCAGACATTTTTCTGTGTCGGAACCGAGTGAAAAGAATCAAGAGTGACCTTTTAATGGACGTTATTTACTCACAGGAAGGCTTTATTTAAGTACAGACAACTCCGAGTTCATCTTTTCTCTTCTGCTTCCTTTGGGCCAGGTTGTCTGAAAGAACAAAGCAATTCTTTTGCTTTGTTTCTATTCTGAAGGAATGACGTAGGTGAACGACCTGGAGAAAATTGATTTTTTTTTTTTTTTTTTTTCTGCTTGTGCATCTTGGTTTGATTTTCCTTTTGGAGTTGACAGATAATCCTCTTTTCTGATTTACTGGAAAACACTGGTATTCAGAGTTAGGTATTGGACGGCCAAATATATGATTTGAAAGGGGAAAAAATAAAAATAAAAACCACATCGATTTCTCCCTTTTTTGGCAGGAAGCAATCAGAGGCAAAAGACAAAACAGGGAGGGTCTAGAATTGCAAGCTTTTTTTGTTCTGAGGCAAAGCAATACCTTATTGACTATTAAAAAGTGTTCCAGGGGACTTCATTATTGTTCTGGTGGAAGAGGGCTAAGATAATATAGGGTGATAAGCGTCTGGCGTAACTGGAACTTTTGACTGAGGAACCGGGGTACAACATGGAGCTGTCTTAGATTGCATTCCCTAGAAACAGAGCCCAAGCCACGGAGTGTGATGTAAAAGAACGCTGAGAGGAAAAGTCCGGAAAGGAGTGGAGAAAGCAGCAGAAGGAAGGGGAGAGAGATTCGGCAAGAATGTGGCTTCAGGGGAAGGGTAGCCTCGGCTTGAAACTTTGGGGAGCTTTGGAGCCTGAATAGTACCTTGGGGTCTGCTCCGCCCTGGTCATCAGGACAGTCCCGAGGCATCTCCGGTGGGGCAGTGAAACCCCCAGGCACCCCCAGCAAGGCCACTCCAGCTGCCAAGGGTAAGGTTCTACAGCTGGGGAGGGCTGCAAAGGCGTGAGCGGCGACCTTCAAAGCAGCGGGTCAAATGAGCCAGGGGACCCACGCCCATCACACAGCTCTTGGAAAGAGTCAACAATTCTGAACCCTCTCAGCCTCACTAGGAAGTTAAAGGCGATCGGGGCGAATCCTCACCTGAAGGAGAGAGCCAGCGAGGTGCTTTTATTTTATCGTACAACGGACCAGACCCCGGAGAGGGGAACAAGAGCCTTCCAAGGAAGATTGAAGGGTTCATTATTATGTGGGACTGAACACTGATTGGAGACTGTGTTCTGAGATTTAAAGTGACCACAGACTTTGTATTACCGAGGACTAAATGGAAAAGTAATTGCATTTCCCAGGTTGAATCCTGGGGCAAGGGAAAATCGAGCCCTACCTGGGGGAATTTAAAGAGGGCAATGGTGGGGGGGGGGGGGGGCGGTACCTGCGTGGCTCAGTCGGTTGAGAGTCTCACTCGATTGCTGCTCGATTGCTGCTCGTGTTATGATCCCAGGGTTGTGGGATTGAGCCCCGCGTGGGGCAGTGGGAGACCAAAAACATGTACTTGCTTTGTGGCAGCTTCCTGCCAGTCTTGTGGAAACAAGGTATCACCATATGTGGAAGACAAATTATCAATTTAAAATGTGAGGCTGGAATTGTTTCTAGAATTGATCAGAACCGTCAAATCCAAGGAAAATGACTTTTCATGTTTTTTAAAAATTTGTGTCTTAGAATCCTCTTTTGATTTTAAAACATCAAATTTAGAGATACATAGGTAGAGAGAGGCACAAGGAAGTGCCACTGGCAGTTTTCCATTTCCCCGGTTTTGATCTTCAGTGGGCTCCAAGAGATACACTAGTGTCCTGGCAAACTTCTGCTTGGCTGGCTTAAATGGGCTTCTGACTCTTAAACCCCAAAACTTTGTCTTGTTACATGGAGGGTCTTAGAAGTGGTGATCTAGTTCTATGTGGGCTAGAGGAAGGGAAGGAGAAGAGTTTAAGGATTTGGCCTGAAGCTTTGTTTTCAGGGCAATCACGCTATTTTTAGTTTATCTTTGCCTGTGGTGGCTTTGGGGGTGGGCGGTTAAAGGAAATAGTGGAAGTCCTCAGGGTACACTTCTCAAGCCATCCTTGGGAGGTCGTCATCGAATAAGAGACCCCGAAATTCAAATCAATCGCCAAAGATCACATGGTGGCCAAGTGGCGAGGCTTGGAAGCCGAGCCTGTCTGCCGCCAGGGAGGGTCCTTTACTCCTTCGCAGCACGGCGGAAAAGACCCAGCTCTGGGGCGGAGTCAGTTTGAATGCACCTGCCCTGTGCATCGAACATGCATCTGCCGTGTGCATCGAACGAAGCTTTTGTTTGGGAAGATTTGAAAGGCTTTGGAGGAAGGTTATTTGTTTCTGTTCATGTAATGCAATTAGCCTGTTGAATGTGAGATGAGAATGAAATGTTTTTCTCGGCTCAGTCTATCCATTTTAGAAAGAGAACCGAATCTACCGATGCTGACACTAATGTGCGTGGGGGAGCTCACCAGAAATGAAAACACTAATTTATCTCAGTCTAGTTAGTACTTTGGTTCTTTCCTTCCCTCGGAGTGTAAATTGCTAAGAACGTGAGACTCTGTCCTGAATGGAGGTTTGTTATCATGTTGCTTAATTAAATAACATTCTCCAAGGCATGGAAGTGTAATTATTTCCTCCCTTTCTTATGCCCATTAGTTGAAATCCTCACATTTATTTATAAAACAGGGTAGGTTTTTCCTCCTCTTACTGCTGCTGCCAGCATGGTAGATATTTCTTGTTCTTTGATTTTCACCGTATTGGAACAGATTTTCATTAAACTTTATGGCAATTACTTGTATAACATTTACAGGACTCATCTTTTCTCTATAGATGGCAAGATTCTCAACTTGGGCAATTTTCTCTGGAAGAGATTTTGATCATGTAATTTAAAAATTCTATAAAATGAAAAGAAAGGAAATTATTATAAAGGCTTTTTTTTTTAAACCAAGCAGCTGGTTTCATTATCATTTTTCCTCCTGAGTATATGTTGAGGCAAATAGTAAGCTTTTGCATTGAAGAAAGTAATAGTTTTATGTACAAGTCTCATCAGAGAAACTAAGAGTAATAGCATCACTATCATGGGCATATTCCACTTGAGATTAATTTCTTTGGACAAATTCAACATCAAAATCTCGGGCAATGAAATCCCTTCTATTAAGTTTCTTATGAAGCATCAAAGTTATTTTTTTCAACGTAGAAAATCCAAAAATAATAATAATAGTAGTATGTCTGACCCTGTGCCAAGTGTTTTACGTGCACTATTCCATTTTTTATTTATATATTTAAAACCACTTAATTGAGATATAATTGACATGTCAAAAGCCGTATTTAATGCATACAACTCGATGAGTTTGGGGTCAAGTACACACTTAGAAAGTCATCATCACCATCAAGGACATAAACATATCCATCACTTCCCAAAGTTTTTTCCTGTGCCAATTATTATTATTACTATTACTATTATTATTATTTTGACATGTACTATTCTAATGTCTATTTAATCTAAAAATCCCTATGATTTAGGTATTATTATTAATATTTCTATTTTACAGTTGAGGGAACTGAAGCTTGCAGATTGCTCTAAGTCTCATGCCTTTTAATAGACAGAAATGGGATTTCAACTTTTACCTGGTATGAGAGGGGATTCTAGGGAGTTAAATTTGGAACCAGAAACCTTTCCTATGGTGTTATCCAATTAGAGAGTGGGCTAAAAGGGGGTAGGCAAAGAACCAGTTCGAGTTGCTTTATTTGGGAGAGGCTCTACAAGTGCCAATAATTTAATGAGAGAGAAGTTCTCGCGGTTAAATTTTTCTAATCCAGAAATAGGTTACAAACGGTAACATCATGCGTGTTGCCATTTTCGGGCCTTTGTCCTAGCTGTTCCTCTGCCTGAATATTTTTTTTCTTCATTTATATTGATATGTTTATTCTCTTCTTTTTTTCTCCGCATTTCCTTTCTTTTTTTTCTTTAAAGTATTTTAATCCAAGTTAGTCAATATATAGTGTTATATTAGCTTCAGGTGTATAATTCAGTGATTCAACACTTCCCTACAAGGCCTGCTCATCACAGGTGCTCCCCTTAACCTATTCCCCCCTCTCCCTCCCCCCTCCCCTCTGGGAACCATCAGTGTGTTCTCTATAGTTTCCTTCTCTCTCTTTTTTCCTTTGCTCGTCTGTTTTGTTTCTTAAATTCCACATATGAGTGAAATCATATGGTACTCGTCTTTCTCTGACTGACCTATTTTGCCTAGCGTTATACTTCAGCTCCATCCATGTTATTGAAAGCGTCTGCCTGAATATTCTCAACTAAGATATCAACGTGGCAAACGCCTTTACCTCCTTGAAGTCTTTGCTCAAATGTCAACCTCTGACTCCCCTATTTAAAATTAGAAGCCCCAAGCCCCAGAACTTCTGAACCCCCTTTGCTTTGTTTTTAAGTAGTGCTTCTCACCTTTTAACACACTACCTAATTGACTTAACTACTGTCTACTGTTTATATCTACCTTTCTCAACTGGAATATAAAAGAGATCCAAAAAAAGAGATCTTTGTCTATTTCGTTCACTGATGGACCCCAAATTTTTAATCTTTTTACTGTTTATTAATTTTTGAGAGAGAGAGAAAGAGAGAGACAGAGTGCAAGCAGGGGAGGGACAGAGAGACAGGGAGACATAGAATCTGAAGCAGGCGCCAGGCTCTGAGCTGTCAGCACAGAGCCCGATGCGGAGCTTGAAACCACAAACTGTGAGATCGTGACCTGAGCCAAAGTCGATGCTCAACTGACTGAGCCACCCAGGCACCCCTGGACCCCAAGTTTTTAGAACTGTACCTGGCATACAGTAGATACTCAATAAACTTAGTTTGATGAGTAAATCAGGAAGACATCTTCCCAGGAATTATAAACAAGCAATTGAGAAATTGAGATATCATGGAGGTCAAGCTCACAGCTTTCATAAATGTCAAAGCAGAAAGTCTTTTCTTGGTTGAATTCTCTGTCTCTCACACACTCACACACACACACACACACACACACACACACACCACACACACACCTTCCCATGCAAGGTAAGGCTATCAGAGTATTTTAGAGGTAGCAATTCATTTTAAAGAGATCACATTTACATTTCTCTGGGAAAATGAACACAAAAGTCTTTTTCTCTGCTCTTGAACAAAACTGTAAGATGCCCAGTTGCTCTAGTAATCCCTGTTAGCCTACACACCAAATGACCAAAGTGGGGAAGGATGAGCAACAAAGAACTAGAAATGGTCTTCTTATCAGGAAATCCTGCTCACTGTGAAATGACCGGCTCTTCCAGAGCAAAGAGTAATTTCTTTCACTCTCAGAATGGCTCTCTCAGCCAACACCATTGATTATACCTAATGCACAGTACACAGCGTCTAATAAAGACATCTGGGAGGTAAATGGATTATAGGAAGGTGTTAAGAGCTTGTAAGTAAAGTAAACCCAAGAGCTTTGGGGCAGAAGGTGAAAGACAGATGGAGGAAAGGTTAGAAGGGGAACAGGGATCATCATTCCAAACCAGACTTGGAGATTACCATGAGCAGAAAGTGAAAAAATAGGGGGCACCTGGGTGGCTCAGTCAGTTGAGCGTCCGACTTCAGCTCGGGTCATGATCTCACAGTTTGTGGGTTGGAGGCCCGCGTCGGGCTCTGTGCTGACAGCTCGGAGCCTGGAGCCTGCTTCGGATTCTGTCTCCCTCTCTCTCTGCCCCTCCCCTGCTCATGTTCTGTCTCTCTCTGTCTCAAAAAATAAATAAATAAAAACATTAAAAAAAAGAAAGTGAAAAAATAGGGCACCACTTACGAGTGCCTGCAACAGGTCTTTGAAAGTCAACCACTTAGAACAGGGATTGACAAACTATAGCCCTTTGGCCAAATCTGGCTTGCCATTTGTATGGTCTACAAGCTAAGAATGGTTTTATATTTTTAAGTGGTTAACAAACAAAAGAAAGTTAATATTTTGTAACACCTGAAAATTATATGAAATTCACATTTCAGTGTCCACGAGTAAAGCTTTGTTGGAACATAGTCATACTCTGTTTCCATATTGTCTATGGCTACTTTTGTGTTACACTGATAGAGTGGAGTATTTGTGACAGAGACGGTATAGACCACAGAGTGTAAAAGACTTATCTGCCCCTTCCAGAAAATGTTTGCCTGCTCCTGACATAGAACTTCAGTTACTTTGCTATGTTTTTGTATTAGAGATGCAGTAGGGTTTCTTTCCTACAGATACTTTTTCTTAATAAATGTTACAACAATATGTTTATTATATTGTTACAATATGTCTCATACTTTTTCTAATTTTGCTGCTGCAGAGCCTTGTAGGTTGCACATCATCTGAGAGCCATGTATCTGGCACCGAGTAATAAGCATTGTTCATTAATTTAAGTAAGATTCCAATCTTATTGAGTTTTCCTTCAAATTGTTTTCAATTTAATAAAATCAAACTGTACCTAATAGAGAATTAAATTCTGTATTTGACTCAAATGTCACAGTCGACAATCTCATCCAGACTTTCATTGGTGTGTGCTAGGGTTTCTTTTCCTAAGCCAGCAAGGGTATATCTGCAATAAGAATCTTCTGAACGGCTCTGAACTTTTTGGATTGCTGCTGTGTGGCGGGGTGGGGGTGGGGGTGGGGGTGGGGGTGGGGGTGGGGTGGGGGTGGAAATCGTGGGCTCCATTCTGAGTCTACAACAATCAAAAGATCTTAGCCTTTTTTTTAATTTATTTTTTTTTTAATTTACATCCAAATTAGTTAGCATATAGTGCAACAATGATTTCAGGAGTAGATTCCTTAGTGCCCCTTACCATGTAGCCCTTCCCCCCTCCCACACCCCCTCCAGTAACCCTCAGTTTGTTCTCAATGAGTCTCTTCTGTTTTGTCCCCCTCCCTGTTTTTATATTATTTTTGTTTCCCTTCCCTTATGTTCATCTGTTTTGTCCCTTAAAGTCCTCATATGAGTGAAGTCAGATGATTTTTGTCTTTCTCTGACTAATTTCACTTAGCATAATACCCACCAGTTCCATCCACAAAGTTGCAAATGGCAAGCTTTCATTCTTTTTGATTGCTGAGGAATACTCCATTGTGTGTGTGTGTGTGTGTGTGTGTGTGTGTGTGTGTATATATGTATATATATATATATATACATATATATATATATATATACCACATCTTCTTTATCCATTCATCCATCGATGGACATTTGGGCTCTTTCCGTACTTTGGCTATTGCTGATAGTGCTGCTATAAACATGGGGGTGCATGTGTCCCTTCGAAACAGCACACCTGTATCCTGTGGATAAGTGCCTAGTAGTGCCATTGCTGGGTCGTAGGGTCGTTCTATTTTTAGTTTTTTGAGGAATCTCCATCCTGTTTTCCAAAGTGGCTGCACTAGCTTGCATTACCACCAACAATGCAAAAGAGATCCTCTTTCTCTGCATCCTCGCCAACATCAGTTGTTGCCTGAGTTGTTAATGTTAGCCATTCTGACAGGTGTGAGGTGGTATCTCATTGTGGTTTTGATTTGTATTTCCCTGATGATGAGTGATGTGGAGCATTTTTTCATGTGTCAGTTGGCCATCTGGATGTCTTCTTTGGAGATGTGTCTATTCATGTCTTTTGCCCATTTCTTCACTGGATTACTTGTTTTTTGGCTGTTGAGTTTGATAAGTTCTTTATAGATTTTGGATACTAACCCTTTATCTGATTTGTCGTTTGCAACTATCTTCTCCCATTCTGTCGGTTGCCTTTTAGTTCTCCTGATGGTTTTCTTTGCTGTGCAGAAGTTTTTTTCTTATTTATTTATTTATTTTTTTAATATTTAAAAAAAATTTTTTTTAACCTTTACTTATTTTTGAGACAGAGAGAGACAGAGCATTAATGGGGGAGGGGCAGAGAGAGGGAGACACAGAATCGGAAGCAGGCTCCAGGCGAGCCATCAGCCCAGAGCCCGACGCGGGGCTCAAACCCACAGACCGCGAGATCGTGACCTGAGCTGAAGTCGGACGCTTAACTGACTGAGCCACCCAGGCGCCCCAGTTTTTTTCTTATTTTGATGAGGTCCCAGTAGTTCATTTTTGCTTTTGTTTCCTTGCCTCTGGAGACGTGTTGAGTAAGAAGTTGCTGTGGCTGAGGTCAAAGAGGTTTTTGCCTGCTTTCCCTTCGAGGATTTTGATGGCTTCCTGTCTTACATTGAGGTCCTTCATCCATCTTGAGTTTATTTTTGTGTATGGTGTAAGAAAGTGGTCCAGGTTCATTCTTCTACATGTCACTGTCCAGTTTTCCCAGCATCACTTGCTGAAAAGACTGTCTTTATTCCATTGCATAGTCTTTCCTGCTTTGTTAAAGATTAGTTGGCCATACATTTGTGGGTCCATTTCTGGGTTCTCTATTCTGTTCCATTGATCTGAGTGTTTGTTCTTGTGCCAGTACCATACTGTCTTGACGATTATAGCTTTGTAGTATAGCTTGAAGTCTGGGATTGTGATGCCTCCTGCTTTGGTTTTCTTTTTCAAGATTGCTTTGGCTATTCAGGGTCTTTTCTGGTTCCATACAAATTTTAGGATTATTTGTTCCAGCTCTGTGAAGAATGCTGGTGTCACTTTGATAGGGATCGTGTTGAATATGTAGATTGCTTTGGGTAGTATCGACATTTCAACAATATTTGTTCTTCCTATCCAGGAGCATGGAATCTTTTTCCATTTTTTTTTGTGTCTTCTTCAATTTCTTTCATAAGCTTTCTATAGTTTTCAGTGTATAGATTTTTCACCTCTTTGGTTAGATTTATTCCTAGGTATTTTATGGTTTCTGGTGCAACTGCAAATGGGATCAATTCCTTGACTTCTCTTTCTGTCACTTCATTGTTGGTAAAAGATCTTAGCCGTACGTGTAGCCATCAGTGCACGTGCATGTCTCCCCCTCTACCAGCTTGTGAGGACAAATACAGTCTTATTCATATTAACAACAGATACGGATCCATTAATATTAATACCAAATTCCCCTTAGCTCCCAGCTTCCATCTGCTTATACAGAAGTGCTAGTGCCTTGCAAATGTCCCCTCCCCAGGCATTTTGGGGATCCTCAGGGCTGCTTTGCAGGTGCCTGTTTATGAGACTCAGTCCTGGCTCGCTGTGGCTGCCAGCCAGTGGGGGTGTCTGTGCATGCAGGTCCTAAACCTCCCAGGAGGGCTGGGCACTGGTGTCATTGCAGCAGCCAGAGTTTCCCCTGCCACCTCAGTGTGGCTGAGCTGGAGGTGTGCTGCCCCTGTGGAACATTCCCCCCGGCCCCCGCTCCACTCCCCAAGCCACTCTGGTGTGACAAGCATGTGCAGGTGTGTGTCGCCGCTGCTCCCGGGAGAGGGAGGTGCAGCTGCTTGGATCACTTAATGTCGGCATCCAAACAGCGCCCTTCAAGGTGAAAAGGAGACTCGGTCTGGGGCTGTCCCACAGCTGGGCTGCTTGGGAACGAAAGTGCCACAAGATGTGGGGAACCCGCAGGTCCCACTCCCATGCCCACTCACCCTCATGCTCATGGCCTTTCTGCTTTCCTTAGGTCATCATACCACAAGCGTGGTGACTTCCCACAAAAGCCAACCCGACCATCTCCTCCCACCATCAGGCCACACTACGGAGTTTGGCTGGTGGCTCCCGAGCTCATCTCTGCCGTGGTAAACTCACTCCCGGGGACTGGGCAGCCCTCCCTGCGATCCAGCCTTCTTTGGGGCCTCACCAGCGTGTTGAGCTTATCTACACATATCTCAACTTCTGTTGTACTCAGGGTTAAATGTACTTTACCTCCACCTCCCAGTCCCCAAGTAAGTATGCAGAAACAAACAAATAAATGTGTGTGTGTGTGCCTGTGTGTGTGTGTCTGGTCTAGTACACTTCGAAATCTGACCCAGCCAGGGATCCCTTCTACAGAATATCAAAAGATTCTTTTGTGAACGGAAGGTTTGATTATGGTCTACTGTGAGAAATATTATACCTATCTTTTTATGTAAGTCCTTTAGTTTGAGAAAATTATGTGGCTAATAGATGCTTTTGTGATGATTTTGATAGATGCTTTTGAATGGATGAAAAAAATGCTTTTTTCATTTGATTAGGTATATTTTCAATTTTTATTCATTCACTTAAAAATATTTGTTTTGCATCTACTATGAGCCAGGCACGGGGAACAATGTGGACACACAAGGGCTCCCTTTCCTGGTGGATCTCATATCCTAGTGGGTGAGTGATAAACAAGAGATGAAATGCATGTATTATTTTCAAGTCATGACCATTTTCATAAGGCAAATGAAAGCAGGGTAAGAGGACAGAGAGTGACAGTGGGGGAACACTACAGTAGAGAGACAGCATGGAGAGAGAAGGCCTCTGGGAGGATGGAACTCTGGAGCTAAGACCTGAAGGAAGTGAGGGAATGAGCTTCCTGCCACTCTTGGAGGAAACGTGCAGAAGAAAGGCATGTGCAAAGGCCCTGGGAGTAGGTTAAGAGGAAGGATGGGCAGAGCTCCTAGGTTAGCACAGATGGGCATTCCTTTAGGTCAACCTTCAACCTAATCACACTCTCCTCCCTCTTTCCCTTTGGGAAAGTTTAAGCATGCTGCCTGAAGCTAATGCAAAAGACACCCCCCCCACAACAATAAAAAAAACACCATTTATGAAGATCTACTATGTTCCAGAGATTTTTACATAGGCCATTGACAAAATTTAAAATGATCCTGGGAGGCAGCCATTTTTATCCACACTGCAGATTAATCATGTGACCTGCCCAAGACCACACAGCTAGTAAGTAAGTGGTGGAACTCCAAAGCCTGGGCTATTTCCATCATTTATGAAGTTCTCAGTCTTCTCCAATCCCAGCCTCTTTCATCATATTTACTATCCTGCACTGGATGGCTTCTGAGCCTCAAATGAAGACCCATTTGGGAGGAACAAAGAGAATGGAAAAGGAAGGCTGTTGGGGCAGGGAGCTGGGTAGGTCTCAGCTGATCCTATTGCTTCCACCAACATTTGGAGGCTTCTTCCCAGGTTCTGACAGTGAACGCACTGTGGGAAGTCTCTCTGGAAGTAGGGGAAGCTCATCTGTGTCACCGGCCTGTTGGTATCCTAGAGTTAAGGGCCTGAGACTAAGCATCTCATGGCCTACAAAGAGGATTTCCCTGGATCGGGCAAGTTATGATAGAGGAGAGCCCGTGCACTTACAGATCCCACAGGATTTCTGCCTCAACTGATCAGGTTCTCTGTGTCACCTGTTCGGCCACACCCTCAGAGCATTTATGGCAGTCACTAGCCAAGAGTGTTCCATCTATCGTAGTGAGTCCACCAGTACGAGCGAACTCAGTGTCTTGAGCTTGGACCAGAAGCTCTTCCCTACAGGCAGAGGGGTGCATCTCCCACAAGGAGTACCCTAGACACAGCTGGAGGATGGGACTTTTTCTTCCAGAATCTCTGCAGGGAGATTTTATGGTTGTGCACGTCTGGACGGACTCCTCAGGGATTATGGTTGGATGGAATCCAATATTCCCTTTTGTAAACCCAGCTTACACGGGTGGGGAGCACATTCCCTAGTGCCTGCCTGAGGACAGAAAGCTGTTTTGTATTTGTGAAATACCAGTCATGCTTTTGATGTCTCTCAAGTCATCTGCCTCCAAATGGGAATCCTAATTAGTTATGTACTCATTATTCAATGAATGTAATTGTTCACAAATCCAATCGTCTATTCATTATTCCTTTCATTCTTTTGCCCTTTGGGCCATCTCATTCAATTATCTAATCCAGAGAATGTAATGTAATAGTTCTCATCATCCGCACATGACCACACATAGCAGTATTAGAAATAAAAAACCACTTCATACGTGTGAAGATGAGTACAAGGCTAGAGTAACTGCTGTGACAAACCATCCCCAAATGTTAGCAGGTCAATGTAGTTAAAATGAGTGAGTCACTTACATTAGAGAGGGTCATGTGTCCTCTCACTCAGACGGCTCCCCTGGAAGGTTGCTGTCCCGTTGCTGACTCAGGAACCCAGACTCCTGCTCAGTTGTGGCTCCATCTTCCTCTAAAGTCCTTGGAGTCCTCTCTACTCAACCAGCTAATGGAGAAAGAAAAGGAAAGGCCACATGCATGAGGATTGTGGAGGGTCTGCAAGGGGGCTTCTATCCCTTTGTCTCACATTCTTTTGGTCCAGACTTAATCATTTGGCTACATCACAGGCTGGAAAAACACAGCCTAGCTGGCTATCCTAGAGCAAAGGAAAGTGATTTGGTGAACAGCTGGCCATCCACTGTGAATCCATGGTCTCTAAAATCAACTAGGATCCTGCCTGCCCAGTATCCTATGTTACCCCAGCCAGCTCTTTCTACTTTATCAGTTATTTCAAAATTTACTGTTTCCCGAATTTCTGCCTCTACCACAATTCCCACTATTATTTTTTAAAGATTCTTTTTGTCTTAAGGAATCTCTACACCCCACATGGGGCTTGAACCAACAACCCTGAGATCAAGAGTCACATGCTCTACCAATGGAGCCAGCCAGGTGCCCCTCCCGTTATTCTTTTTTGAAATAAAAGATTTCAGACATATGAAAAAGGATAAAGAACAAAGTTCACTGTATATCTACGACCCACATAGGAGACAAAATATTGCAAAGACAGTTGAAGTTGTCTGTCTATCTATCTCTGATTCTTTCTCAGGAGGCGATCTTGTCTCCTATTAAACAAAGAAAATAGGAGCTCACCGTATCATAACTCCCTCAATGTTCTGCCACCAACAATACAAACATCCCTGCTTCCATCACCATTTCTTCTTGTTTTCTGTTGCCACAGGAGAAGGATGTCTCCCCTCTCCTTCATCTACTCCTTCCTCTTGCTCTCTCCCTCCTCCATTACTGCGACCTCACTCTCTCACCCCATGTCTCCGTGTGTTCAGTTTCTTCCTTCTCATCAGCATTTAATGATTTTTAACTCTCTTCCAACTTACTTAAAATACAAAAGCAAAACCTCACAGCACTAGCTGACTTTGTATTTCCTTCTAGGCTCACTCTCCTCTTCATGAAAATTCTTTCTGAAATGGCTGTCCACTCACACTTTAAGCCACTGCAATCTGATTCCATCCCACTGCTCTGGGGAACCAGTTCTATCCTAGGCCATTATGAGCATCCACTCAAACCAATGGATATTTCTCAGTCTTTATCCTCTTTCACCTCCCAGCACATTTGACCCCCTGGATCTATCTCCCTTTCCTTCTTGAAACACTCCCTTTCCCTGGTTTCCCTAGAACTATGTTTTGCTTGGTCTCTTATTACTGTCCAGATCTTAGTACATTTGTCCTCTATATTCCCTTAAGTGACAATATTTCTTAAATGTTTTCCTCCTAGACCATCTTCTCTTTTCCTCTTATGTATTTTTCTTTAGTAATTCATTTCACTTTGTATTTTCCTTTTTTTCTTCCACATGTCATTTTCTACTGAATCCTTGTCAGCCCTAGGCCCAAATCTCTCTCACCAAAACCAACCAACTAAACAGAAAATGAACAACACCATCAACAACAAAGATCTGTCTGTAAACCCTTGCTATAACATCCACCTACTTTGCTATCACTTCTTGGCCAAAATTCTTGATAATTATCTACAAACGTCCCTCCACTTCCTCACCTCCCACATTTCCTCAGCTCATTCTAACATCCTGGATTCTGCTCTCATCACTTCATCATGGTGGCTCTTGAGAAGGTTGTTGGTAACCTTTATATTGCTAAACCCAGTGGTCGTTTTTAGCCATCTTTCCCCTGACTTCTTAGTGGCCTAAATCCTATACATGAGTGTTTGGATTCTGACACCACACTTTCCCTTCCACCTCTTTGACTACTCCATCTATGCTATTCTGTGGACTCATCTCAAAATATCTGTCTTTTAAATACTGAGTTTTTCAAGCCTTGGTCTTAGGCATTTTTTTCCCTTCAAAGTTTCCCTGCCCTTGACTTTAGTTACTATTTATATCTTGATGACCCACAAGTTTATTAAATGTCAGGTCAGATCTTCCTTCTGAGCTCCAAACCTGTGTATACAATTTTCTCCTTCACGTTGCCACTTGGATATTTTAAAGACTTCTCCAATTCAGTATTTCCAAAACTGGTATCTTGCATTTTTCTCTCTAAACCTTGTCCTAGCTCTCCGGTGTTTCCTGATTTAGCGAATGGCATTATCATCTATTCAGATACACAAACAATTCCCACAAAATTACTTTCAATAATTTCTCCTCTATTTCTCCCTCTAATTCATCCTGTTGTCAGTTTTGCCTCTCAAATATTTTCAAATCTCTCTTCCTATCCACATCTACCATAACTTCTCTCTATATATCTTGTACCAGTTTCCTTCTCTCCCTGTGATCCTAACACAGTGACTCTAGAGGCCTTTAATCTAGGCCTACTGCTTCTGTCCCCTTTTCTGGAACATTCTCTTTTTCTACTTTGTCTCTCCCTACTGACCTTGGAAACTCCTCTCATAATTTTTATCTCAGCTTAAGCATCCTTTTTTTTTTTTTTCAGGGAACTATCCCTTGATTCCTCAGACTGGATCAAGTTTCTTTGTTATATACTCTTATGGTTTACTGTTTATCTTTCTTTCACAGTACTTAAGACAGTATATTTATATTTGTGTGATTATTTGACCAAGGTTGAATCTTCTTCACTAGATTACATAGCCTAGTCTGTATTGCTAACCTCCATATTCTTGGCATATAGTACAGCACATGACACATATTTTAGGTGCTCAGTAAATGACTGAGTGGTTTCAAGTATTGACTATAGGGTAAGAATTGCCAAAACTATCTCCAACCCAAGTTGCTTTCCTGAGCTTCAGATCTATATAACTAACTCTTTACTGGGAATCTCTGATTGGAATCTTACTGGCATTGCAAACTTAACAAATCCCAAACTATGCTTTCTCCACCCCCATCCAAACCTCATTCTTCTCCTGAGTTTCTATCTCAGAGAATGATTCCCCCCAACCTTTCATTTGCCCAATTGAACACCAGGCATCAGCTCTGGACTTTCTGTCTCCCTCATCTTTCATTTTTGATAAAGCACCAACTCCTCCTCATTCTGTCTTTCAATTGTGCTTCCAATCTGTTCATTTCTACCCAACCTCATGGTCCCTATTCTAATTCAGGATATTATCAACTCTACTCTGGATCACTATAAATGTCACTTTACTGGTCTCCCTCCTTCTAGTGTGTGTTCCTCCTAGCCATCAACCTTTATATACAGTAATATATCTAAAATGAAAATCTGATCATACCTCTACTTTAAACCCCTAGATAGTTCCTCATCACTCAAAAAGGCTTATAAAACTCTGAAGGAGCCAGTTTTTGCTTGGCTCTCCATCCTCCTCTTTTATGTCTCTCCATACTTCATCTTCTATCCATGCTAGATCACTTCCAGTTTATTGAATGGGCCCTGCTCTCTTTATCTTCATATTTTCTGTATTAGCAAGTTACTGCTGCATAACAAATTATTCCAAAGCATAATGTCTTATAGCAACAATAATTTATTACTTCCCATGGGCCTGTAGGTCAGCTGCGTAATTCCTCTGATTTGGGCCAGATTCATTCACCTCCATTGGACAAACTCATTTGTCTTTGCTCATTTAGCTGGTCAGCTGGGAGCTGGCTGGTCTAGAATGATCTAGCATGGCCTTATCGGGCTCTTTTCCACATGGTCTCTCATCCTTCAGGAGGAAAGCCCTGGTTTATTCTCATGGTGATAGCAGAGTTAGAAAGAAAGAAAGAAAGAAAGAAAGAAAGAAAGAAAGCAAGCAAGCAAACATGCAAGGCCTCCTGATGCCTACACATGAAACTAACATGTAATCATTTCTGTTGCATTCTATTAGCCAAAGCAAGTCACAAGATGATCCCAGATTTAACAGATCAGAAATAGACTCCACCACTTGGAAGAGTTGCAAACCTATATTGCAAAGGGCTGAGTACATAAATGGGTGGAGAATCTGGGCTATTTTTGCAGTCAGTCTAGCACATCTTTTACATTCATTTTGAAGAGAACACCTGTACCTCAGCCCTTCTCTTTAATAACTCATAATTATCTTTCTAGTCTCAATTTAGATGTCACTTCTGGGAAGCTTTTCTAGATTCCTCTAGATGCCTCTCCTTTGGACCTCATCATTATAGCACGTGCATAAAATACCTATCTGATTCTCCAATTAGAACATAAGTTCTTAAAGACAGAGACTGTGTCTTATTTGGTCACCTCCTTGCACAATGCCTGGCAACAGCAGGGGCTGTTATAGGTAAATTTAAATTTAAAATGCACAATAAAAATCAAGCAAGCAAGATCTCAATAAGTAAATTTAAATGTGAAATGCACAATAAAATCAATCAATATCAACATGTGCTTCCCTGCCACTTAAATCTCTGTTTTGGAATAACACAGCAGCAAATATGGTCACCAACTTGGCTTTCTCCCTGTCTTTTCCTTTCTTTTTTTCTTCTTTGGTAGAGGCAAGGGAGCAGGATTTGAACTTTACTGTGTGATTCTACTCATGCGGAGTGGCCACGAAAATACAATATCAACACAAGAACAATGGGCACGAATCTACCTTATTTTCTTGTATTTCTTTTGAGCCCCTCGCCCCCCCCTTTTTTTATGGCCCTGTTCTCTACTCATCACCCGTATGGTAAGAAGCCTTGCACTGCTTTATCTATAAATTGCTTTTTCTCAGGGCTCAGTGATTCTCATCGCTAGTCTCCTCCATGTCTCACAACAGAGCTAAATCTGGTATTCACGGTGCCGTCTCTAGAGCAGTGAGGCACAAGATGACTCCAACTTCCTTCACTCAGCTGGCTTCCTTGTTGCCATCTTATTACATTCACTTCCAAGTTGTTACTGCCTTTTCTTAATCGCCTCCTTCACTTTTTAATTGACTTTCCTCTTGCTGTAGCTGCTTCCTCCCCCACACCTTGCCTCCCCCCTACAGATTCTCAAGTGCTGCTGTACTGTCCTCTTGAGACATGGGAACCAACAGTTTCTAGTCACATTTCTTTTGCATTCCCATCCACATATTTTGTTCTCTTGCCAATTATCACTGTTCTAAGTATCTGAGCGGACCAGAAATGCTAACCCCCTCCCCTACGTAATTCATTTCAATAGCAAATTGTGATGACATGGGCAGTTCTCTCTTTCACTATTTTAAGCCCATCAGGGTTAATATCATCCTCTGCCAATATGTATCCACTCCTGTGGCTCCCATCTTTGCCATTGTAACACATTTTCTTGACCTTTCAAAAATTGCCCCTGAGGTTAACTACCATTTCTCACAAAAGAGAAGATTAGTAATGACAACAACCCACGGAAAAAGTATTACTCAGCAACTCCCAACAAAGAACACTAGTCAACTAGGGCTCTGATTCAGCAAGATCAGCCTTAGATTCTCAAAGTGACAGGATGAACTCTAAATGAGCCACTATTCCCAGCAGTAGGAGGTTCAGTATTCACAAGTTATGCCAAAGTAGCACCATTTACCTTTTTGACAAGTTTATAAGACTAGGACTTCAGTAAGATATTTGGCAAAGTTTCCTTGGCAGTCTTGAGAACTGTGAGGAGGAATATAGGTATGATGATTCTGTGGCTGCATGATTATGCGGATGGAAAATCATTCCTACCCATAGAAAGTTGATTAATGGGGATGGAATTTTTTTTTAATAAAGGGCTGGGTAGTAATTAGTTAGGCTCTGTGAGCTGAAGTACTCAAGTCTGCCACTATAGCCGAAGAGCAGCCCTAGACAATATATAGAAAAAAATGTGCAGGGCTGTTTTGCAATAAAACCTTATTTATAAAATGGGCATGGGTTGGATTTGGCCCATGGCCACAGTTTGTTGACCCCTGTCTTTGGGTCTAAGCTACCAAGGGGCAGGACTATCTCATGCAAGTTTTAGTGACCCATACAGCAGAAAAATTCAAAACCTTCAATCTGCAACTGGACTGTCGTCTTTAATTACTCAACCCCATTGCACTCAGTTAGTGTTCACACCTGCTGATGCACCCATGTTCACACACAGGTGCGCAGTCACCACAGAAAGGTTTTCTTTTATTCTAGTTAATACCAGATATCCTCAGAGAGAAAAGAAGCACTGAGTCCTATTACTACAGAAATCAGTGCAGATTAAGAATTAATCTACACATAGATGAGCTCACAAAGGACATAAGAAAACATTAGCAGTTGATTGGAAATTAATGCTAAAATGCTAAATGAAGTTCTTAGATTGAAGCAGGTACATCACACTTGAATTGTTAATATGGCAATTAGCTCAGCCACCTACAAAGTGCTTGTTAATAAGTACTTCATAAAGACTTCTGTTAAATGAGAGCACACAGCAGGTTTATAAAATGTAAGTTTATATGGTCTTGAAAAATGTATCCAATATGTTTCTTTTTAAAAAGTCTAGTCATGGGGACTTCTTGAAAGAGTTCGTGCAGTAGCGAAATTTCAAATATTCTGTCCTTTCTGAAACTAAAGCCCGATAAGCTACAAAATGGTTCTCAAAGTGTGGTCTGCAACTAGCAGCATTGGCGTCACCAGGAAATCTGTTAGAGATGTCAATTCTTTTTTTAAATTTATTTCTATTCTTCTTTTTTTAAGAGAGAGAGAGAGCGAGAGAGCGAGAGCATGCACGCAAGTGAGGGAGGGGCAGAGGGAGAGACAGAATCCCAAGCAGGCTCCATGCTGGGCTCAATCCCATGAGCCTGGGATCATGACCTGAGCTGAAACCAAGAGTCAGACGCTTAACTGACTGATCCACCCAGGTGCACCGAGATGTCAATTCTTGGGCTTCATCCCAGACTTCCTGAATGAGACAGTCTGGAGTGGGGGCCAGAAATCTGTGTTTTGATAAGCGCTTCTAATAATTCTGATGTGGCTCAAGCTTGAGAACTACTGCTTTATAACACTGAGGATTAATTGCAAGTAAGGTTGAGCTGTGTGTCCTACTGTGTGCGTGGGGCAGTGAATCCTACTTTGTGTTCTCATTCGCATGACTTGGGGTACTTCATAAATACTGTCCTACCCAGAGATTATGATTTAATTGGTTGGGGATATGCCTTGAAATGTTAAAAAAAATTCCCAGGTGAGGGAGGCCTGGGTGGCTTGGTCGGTTGGGCATCTAACTTTGGCTCAGTTCGTGATCTCACGGTTCATGGGTTTGAGCCCTGCATCGGGCTCTGTGCTGACAGCTCAGAGCCTGGGGCTTGCTTCAGATTCTGTGTCCGCCTCTCTCTGTGCCCCACCCCCACTGGCAGTCTGTCTCTCTGTGTCTCAAAATAAGTAAACATTAAAAAAATTTTTAAAAACCCAAACATAAAAAAATTCCCAGATAATTCTTACCTGTAGACATGTTTAGTAAACACTAGAGTAGAAGAAGCCATACGCCAGTGCAAATATGGCAGAAAAAACTGTCTTGATGGTATGGAGGATGAATATCTACTTCTTAGTTTCCTTCAGGAAACTAACCCTTCAGGTTGGATTTAGCTCTATTTTGGTTAAAAAATAGTTTGTTTGCTGTATTTGTCTTTGGGAAATTCCTAGGGTCTTTGCATCAGCTTACACATGATCTTTGTGATGTTGAAAAGAGTGGCATATCATTGTATGGATAGATCTATTCTTGTTTTGCATACATTAAAATATAGTTTCCTATGCTCAATATCAATAATCATTAGGGAAATCACATTAAGACCACAATGAGATATCACTTGGCACCTGTCATAATGGCTAAAACCAAAACCATAAGAAATAACAAGTGTTGGCAAGGATGTGGAGAATAAGGAACCCCCATGCACTGCTCGTGGGAATGTAAATTTGTGCAGCCACAGTACGAAAAATATGGAGGTTCCTCATAAAGTTAAAAATAGAAATGCCATATGATCCAGTAATTCTACCACTGAGTATTTAACTAAAGAATATGAAAACACTAATTCAAAAAGATAAATGCACTCCTATGTTTATTGAAGTGTTATTTGCAACAGCCCAGATATGGAAGCAACCCAAGTGTCCACTCATAGATTAATGGATAAAGAAGATGTGGTATATACATACAACTGAGTATTGTTCAGCCATAAGAAAGAGTGAAATTTGCCATTTGCAGCACCATGGACAGAGCTAGACAGTATTATGCTTAGTGAAGTAAGTCAGTCAGAGAAAGACAAGTACTGTATGGTTTCACTCATATGTGGATTCAAGAAGCAAAACAAACGAACAGACAACAAAAAAGAGAGAAAAACAAAAAGAGATTCTTACATACAGAGAACAAACTGGTGGGTGCCAGAGGGGAGAAGTGGGGGGATGGGTGAAATAGGTGATGGGGATTAAAAAGCACACTTATCATGATGAGCCCTGAGAAGTGTACAGAATTGTTGAATCATTATATTGTACACTTGAAACTAATATAACACTGTATATTAATTATACTTAAATAAAAAACAAACACAATAGTTTCTTCTATCCTTAAAATATCTATACACACACACACACACACACACACACACACACACACACACAGTTATCAGTTAGCTGGAAGTCCATGGTGGCATGTACACCATGCCCTTTGCATTAGTAAATGAAATCCTATGAACGAGGAGATGGTCTAGTTCTAAAGATAATGGGTATGAAGTAAACCAAAAATAAGGAACAAAACCAGAAACAGAAATTTCAAGAACTTAAAGATTTAAAACTACTACAACAAAATAACTAGTAAAATCAGCAAGTGTAGGACATCCAAAAATAATGATAATGTCAATTAGGCATATAGGATATGACCAATATTGTTTCCAGGCTGTACGTTACTTACTAGACAAACAAAAATAAAATAAGTGAATTTAGGGGTCAACTCCAGAAGCAAATAATAAGAAATACAAACCAAAGGAAAGCAGAAGAAATTCATTAATAAATATAGAAAGACAATAATAAATGAAAATACAGAAAAGATAGCATGTTTTCCTTAAAAATGAGAAAAAATAGATGAACCATTAACTGGTCTAGTGAAGAAAAAAAGATGAAACTCAGCAAACATAATTAGGAATAAAATAGGAAGAAATAGAAAAGACTTACATAAATACTGTACATATTTCTAAGCTAATACTTTTTAAAATTTGGATAAAATGGAAAAATTCCTAGGACGACATAGTTTTTATGAAGATGATCCGGAAGGGAGTAAAATACTTAAATAGATCAATAACTATAGGAGAAATCGAAAGAAAAAAGCGTTTTTTTAAATCTCAAGTTTCAGATATTCCTCAACTATTGAGACAGTTGCAGGGAATAGAGAAAAAAAGGACCATTTCATCTTTTTACAAAGCCAGAAACTAGAGTAAAGCCAACAAGCATATCTGAGAGCACAAGGGGGGAGATTGTGATTTCACAAGGACTTTGCAAAATGGCTCTAAGAAAAACTAAATTTTATTGGTTCAAGTGTGAGGCCAGGAAAAGACTTTGAGCCTTCTGGACCTTTCCATCATTCAAGAATGAATGGCCTGGGGGAATAAAGTATTTCCCTGATTCTAAATTTCTATCGGCTGTAAAACCATCCGTTTAATTATACATATTTTAGGGATAAAACAAAATACATTTAATGTACGTAAAACAAGAAAACATGCATTCATCTATTTATATACCATTTTCTCTTCGTTACCACAAGACTGCATCTAAGCCTTCTCCACACTGCAAAGTCTAAAAATTCCTGGGGCTCATTTCCAGCTGTTGCGCTGACACACAGCACATAGTGATGGGCTGCTTTTCAAAGTCTGAGCTGCCAGACTTGACCTCTCCACCAGCTTTAGGATGACAGTCTGTTTGGTGGACTAAGAACTCCAAGGCTGTGCCTGCATTTCTTATTTGGTTAAGCCCTAGTTTCATTTTTTTTTCAATCAAATCATGCATTTGATTGAAGAGATTCAGCTTCCTCTGAAAGCCAGCCAGAAGCTTTAGGCTAATAGCTTTTTGGTGCCTGGGTGATAGTCCCTTGTCGCATGTGTATGAGCTACACCAACCATGCCTGGCTTTCAGAATCCTGTAGTTCCTTCTGAAATTTCTTATTTCTACTGCCTTTGATGGCCTGTTCTGGTATTTCACGGGAAATCTTATATTTGCACAATGATACCTCTTTCGAGTGCAACACAAGAGTGAGACATTTTCTTTTTTTAATGTTTATCCGTCTATTTTGATAGAGAGCGAGCAAGCATTAGTGGGGGAGGAGAAGAGAGAGAGAGAGAGAGAGAAAGAAAATTCTAAGCAGGTCAATGCAGAGCCTGATGTGGGGCTCAGACCCACGAACCGTGAGATCGTGACCTGAGCCAAAATCAGGAGTTGGACACTTAACCGACTGAACCACCCAGGTGCCCCAAGAGTGGCACATTTTAAAAAACCATGTTAAAAGACAATTAAGGTACCTACTACCAAATCTTGGGCATTCTACAGTAAAACCATCCTCCCATAAAAAGAACTAGGGCTCTTTGGACCAAGATTTGGTTCTAGGGCTGGGGCAGGAAATATGCAAGACAAGTCTGGAGCATCCAAATAGATAAAGCTGGAACAATTTGAGCAATAAAATAAAGTAGAATCGCGTTATAATCCCAAGTATAGGATAAATATCCATGAGTTCATAGTGCCATAAATCAATGATTTAATAACTAACTAGAGGAAAAGCAAATAATTTATGCAGATACTCTGCCCTCAGTGAGGTGATCAAGGTTAACCTCATCATGTTAAGTCATTTTGATAGTGTGAAAATTAATAAAGGGATATCTCACTAAGGTGGACTGAGGATGCTAGAAGGGTAGGTTGGTAGGGGGAACTATACCACTCAATGTCAATTACAGGAAGAACTGTCAATTACAAACCCCTGACAGAAGAATCTCATCAATTATGGGCCCCAACAGGGAAAGATGTACACCGGATCTCCTACAGGAAACCAACCACCCCTGCAACTCAGCCAATGAGAAACCGTCATCACCTTCAACTCTTGCTTTTCTTCCAGAGACTTTTGTTGAAAACAGCCCCTCCCAATTTCTCCTCCTCCATAACATCATGTTTGTTGGACTTAATGATGGCTTTGCTGTAGCTTGCTTACCCTGGATTTCAAGTCTCTGCTGTGCCCAAATGAACCTGTTTTTGCTGGTAAAATAGGAGCAGTTTTATTTTTAAGGTTCACAACAACATGTGTGATATATTTAGAATGGCACTTTACCCCTGTGGTCTCCCTTCTTAAAACTCATAACCCTAATCTATTCATGAGACAAACATCAGACAAATTCCAATAGAGGGTCACTCTACAAAACAGCTGACAAGTTCTCCTCAATACTGTCAAGATCCTCAAAAGCGAGGACATTCTGAGCCAAGAAGAGTCTAAAGAGACATGACAAATAAATGCAATGTGGTATCCTGGATGAGCTTCTGGAAAAGAAAAGGGACATTAGGAAAACACTAAGGAAATCTGATAGGGACTTTAGTTAGTAAGAGTGTATCAATATTGGTTCATTAATTGTGACCAATGTATCAAACCAATGTAAGATGCCAATAAAAGGGGAAATGGGGCTATAGGGAACTCTCTGTATTCAGCTTTTCTTTAAATGTAAAGCTATTCTAAAATAAAAAGTTGATTTGAGAAACAATTCAGGATGTAGATGTAAGTCTAAATTCAAGTATGTGTAGCCCTTTCAAAGCAAAGATCTCAAAGGAAATGGCAATCGGATGAACAGAGTCCTTGAATACATGTCCCAATTCAAATACTCAGGCCCTGACAACTCACTCAGCATTTACCTCTTTTCTAACACGATTTTTGAAAGTGCATGTTGATTTCACAGATATTAAAATTCGCAAAACAATTCCCTTAGAATAAGGGATACTTCTTTTTGTACTCATTAAGTTTAATTATTATTGATAATGGAAAAATAGTTTTTCCTATTGTTTCCAATGCTGTGAGCTCCTGGGTCCCATTTGCCTGTCTCCTCAGCACCTCACAACCCAGGCATTTGACTGTATTTGAAACATGCCAAGCTGGATGCATAATGGCATCAATTTATTGAGTGATAAGAGTGCCCGGCTCTGTTAACCAGGGGAATCACAAAAATGGAGAGGGAGTAATGAAGGGCACACACTCACCAACTCACACACACACTGTTTTCTTAGGGCCCTTTATTCATGTGAGTAAACTTTTGCAGGCGTGTTCTTTAAGATGATACATGCTAATGTCAAATTGATTTTCTTATGGCTGTTTTTTGAGTTATTTTCATGTTCGACAAAATGATATTTGAGAACTATTTCACCAAAAGCATTTGCATTATATGTTTAAATAAAACACAGTGGGTGGAACCAAACAATCCAGAAACTTTACATTTCCTTGAAGACTTATTTGGAGAACAGTCACCAAATATCTGCTATGCATGTTGGAGGAAGTGCAGTTTCTGGAGACGATGATTCTAAACAACAGATAAGACGGAGAAGACTTTAGAATCTTGTGGCCAAATGGAGTGTCGTTAAATGATCACAGAAGGCTTTCCTCTTTTCTCGCAAGTTTTCTCTTTCGGTGATCCCATTTCCAGATATGCACTTTGATCCTCCCTGTTAACCCTTCCAGAAGCCCGTGGTCCATCTGGACACTTCCTTTTGTGCATTTCAACAGCAAATTAATCACAACATCTTGCGCATTCTAAACCCAAAGCATCTCTTGAATTTGCCTACACTCTTGAATCTTGCCCCTTTTGTCTGAGCTACCACTCTTCTCTAATGGTTTCCTTTCTTTGACTCTTACTCCTTCTGATCCACTGCCGCCCAGGAGCCAAATGCGAATTTGATGATGTCATTCTAGATGACTTCCTGCTGTTCTTGTCATAAAGCTTAGAAACCTTCATGAAGCTTCTCCTCTGTAGTGAACACCACAGCACAGTGCCTGGACCCTGTATCCTAGGATCTAGGCATCATCCCCCTGTTGGCTGCTGAGGGCTTACAGCTGTCTCTCCTGGGGAATCGCCCTTAACCAGGGGCGATTATCATCTGATGACTGGTCAAGGGTGGGTGAGGCCCCTTGCCTCAATTCAGACCACACTGATGGGCCATCCTGGCTCCCCATGTTGTCTGCTGAGTCCTCTGCTACAACTACACTGAGGTTCAAATTCCCCTTCTGCTCAGTCTTGCTTCACCTCACCTCCTTTAGAGATGTTGTTTATTAGTTCACACCCTCACAAAACCCCCTGTAACTCAAATCTCCACCTGAGAGGCTATTTCTCAGGAACCCAGTTTAAGACACCACCACCTCTTTTGCCTCTTTTCTTTCTTTCTCTCTCTTCACGGAATGCATTCTCTGCCCCATCTCTGTGGCAACCTGGATTTCCATCCTGCATCTGCACCAATTGCCAGAAGCAAGGCTCGTCATTTGACATGTTTATTCTTCCATGAAAGGAGAAGGCTTTTGTAGATCAGAAATTCTCAAACTTTAAGATGCCTACGAATCACATTGTGTTTGCTAAAAATGCACGTTTGGATTTTCTGAGATTCCGCATTTCTGATATCAGCTCCCAGGTGATCCCAGATGCAGTCTGTGGACCACGCTCCAGCATTAAGATTCTAGAAACTCTCTTAGATTCTTTGCATCTGTACTGGTTTGATAGCAGCACAGCATTTGGGATCAAAGATTCCGAAGTTGTACACAATTGGCTCTAAGTCCCCACTCAGCCTTCCCCAGCTGTGTGGCCTTGATCAAGGTGTTCTGTCCAGGTTTCCATTCCCCCATTTATAAAATGGGAGGAAATAGTGCCAGCTCCTAGGAATTAGTGTGGAGACTGGATGACAGAACAGGCAGATCACTTACCACAGTGCCTGGCACACAGCCCTCAAAAGTTGTCAGCTTCATATAACTGCAAACCAGCATTCCATGTGGGAACATGAAGAGTGTTGTTGTTATGGGTCAGTCACTCGAGCCACATCCAGACACTCAGATGGGCCCTGATGGTAGATTCACCTCTGAAGTCTAAGTGGTACAGAGCCACAGAGAGGGAAGTAGAACAGAACTGACTGTTCAGGTGCAGAGAGACGAAGCTTCATCAAACAGAAGAGCAAAAGCTAGGAAGGGAGATGGCACTCTTTCTGGAATTTTCCATGTTGTTTCACAGGTAAAGAAAGGCACCTAAGTCCCCAGCTGCTGGCTGTTCTGTGGTTCCTGGGCCAGATGACCTGGGAAGTGGGGAGCGGAATCTTCACAGAAGCAGAAGAGAACCTGTCATGTTAGTCCTCTCTTCTGCCCTTCGTGCTCAGTAACCTGTCCCAGAATACGCCCATAAGACTCATGCTGGATTTAATCCTAGGAAGTATATGTATGATCAAAAAAAGCCAATAGTCCCCAGAGACAGTAAAAAAGGATTCCACAGCCTGAACATGTTACCTTTGATTCAGAGCAAAGGGGGTCTATCAACAGGAAACACTGTTGTTTCCTCTCAGTAGGGGTGGCTGAGTGTAGCAGCTGTTGTATGAGCCAGCGTGCTGACAAAGGGGACAAAGGGACACATCTTGGAGCTGTGTGAGACAGACAGGCAAAGAGCAAATGTCACTCATTCCATTTCAGCCAAGAGCAAGTGCAGATGGACCGGAGAGGCACAGACAGCCACACTCGAGGCAGCAAAGTCAGGGGTGGGGGCCTGGGAGGTGGGGAGGGAGTGGGTAGGAAGCCAGCCAGGAAAAGTGCTGCACCTGTAAGTCCTTTGTGGTCCCCAACATAAGCAAACACACGGTCGGAAAGGTAAAGCTAAGGCCTTTTACTCAAAGGCTGGGAGTAAAATCATTCTGGTTTTAACTGGCAAAAGGAACTTGACATAGAGAAGACACGTTTTGCAAAAGCCCTAAAACACCTCTCAAAACACAAAGGGAAAAAGGAACATGAAAGTTAATTTATCTAGTTGTAACTCAGTCCTGCTTGCTTTTTTAACAAATTCAGTCAATATTAATGTTTTAGTCATCTACTAAGAGCAGTGTGTGCACAGTTCTAAATGACTGAAGTTTTCCTATACTCACAACTCATTTATTCCTTCATTCAACTTCTTCTCTAGCTTCCTTTGCTGTTACATGTGGCTGAAGGACGGGGTTCTCAACAGCGAAGGGATATACTCCAAGTCTGGCCCATAAACCCTCTCTCCCACAGCCCTTGTTCTTTTTCTTCATTTGACTGAAGAACAGAGAAGATCTGGAGGATCTTCTGGAAGACTGACCGACAAGACAGGAGAGTGAGCCCTTGAATGATTGAATGAGTAGAGCACTAATGCTCAGCTGGTTCCACGGCCCCATTATACACGTGAGAAATCAACATTTGCTGCACTGAGCCATTTACATTTTAGCGCTGTATGCTCCCACAGTGAATCTACCCAGACTAACAAGTGTGCATAAGGCAGTGAGGGCACAGACAATGAGTTACCTTAGTCCCAGGGAATCTGAAAAGGCACCGCAGATGTGAAAACACTCAATGGAGTGGAAGGAGGACTAGAAGTTTGCTGAACAGGCAAGGGAGAAGGGAAGAGAATTCTGGGGGCAGGCAAGAAGAAATGCGACAGAAGACATCACTGAAGAGAACGGGTTATTTGGGAGACTGTTTTAGTGTGCTTGGAGTGACAGACGGCAGGGGAGACTTGGGAAACTGCAGACAAGTGAGGGACAAGGGTGAGCAAGTGACGTTGTGGGCCAAATCCAGCCTGCTGCTTGCTTTTGTATAGCCCGCAGACGAACAATGGTTTTCACATGTTTAAATCGTTGGGAAAAAAATCAAAAGAAGAATGATACGCTGCGACACATGAAAACTATATGAAATTCAAATTTCAGGGCTGATAAACTAAGTTTTATTGGAATACAGCCTTGCTCATTCATGTAGGTATTGTCTATGGCTGTTTTTACACTAAAATGGCAAATGGCGGAGATGAATAGTTGTGACAGCGACCATATGGCCCACCGAGCCTGAAATATTCACTATCTATCTCTACAGAAAAACTTTGCCAACCTCCAATTTAAAGTCTGGACTTTATCATGTGTGACAGACTACATTATGATTCCCATTCTTTACTTTTCCTTGAATCCATACTCTGTCACGTGACTTTGAATTTCATACCATGGAGTGGACTACATTTTTCTGCTTTATTGATGTGGTCTAGGTCAATGCTACTTGCTTTGGTCAGTGGAACATGGGAGAAAGTTCTAAGCCCTGGCAATAATAGAAATCATGTTTTTGCTTTTCCTTCTTGTACTTCTCTCTTTGTCACTGGAAGGACACAGCCCTCAAAGCACAAGAATGAAAGGACTGTGGAGCAGAGCTACCACAACTAAACTCTGGCCCAAATCTGAAGCGGAGTCATTCCGGCCAATTCTCAGACCTATTAGAGCGTTAATAAATGTTTCTTGTTGTATGCCAGTGGGCTTTGGAATCGTTTGTTAAGCAGCAATAGCTGATTGATACATCATGTAGCTGTTGTGGAGAGAAAGTCACTAGGTGCAAGCCTAGACACACTTCCTTATAACTAAATGTTAAGGAATATTAGCAAGTTAAGGTTGCTAAGGCCTAATGCTAAAGCTGTTTTTTTAGTGATTATATAGAAGCCTAGTATGAAAGCAAAATTATTGTGAATTTAGGCAGAAAACTCTTGGCTTTTTCTCCTTTTTTTGAGATCTGAATAAGGCCTCTGACATCCCTCCTCCAAAGTTAAGTGGTCCTATATTTGCATAGAAGTTTCCCTTTTCTTCCCTTTACTGCTGCTTATATTTGTTTTGGCATACCCCTGCTATGTCCTCAATGGCTCTGTATTAGGGATATGGCCCTCTCCATGACCTGACCTGTATAATTTTAGAGCTTGAAAATCTCTAATTCATCTATCCCAGAAAATTCTAGAATATGAATTATTCTATGAAATGCCTAAGAAAGGAGATGAGGCAAAACACCAAAAGTGTCCCTTCCAGGTTTCTTGGCTAATGCCTATGTGGGTTGTCATGGTGACTGGAAAGTGATGGAGAAGAGAGAGGAGATTGGAGAAGATACTGTCATGTTGGGACCTATAGAGCCTTTGTGAACATTTGCTTCTTGGAAATTAACTCAGAAAATTACATCATTCAGTAATTTGGTTTCCTGATTATCACAAGATAAATGAAATCCTTTCAAGACTCTATAAACTGGAGGGGCACCTGGGTGGCTCAGTCAGTTAAACATCTGACTCTTGATTTCAGCTCAGGTCATGATCTCACAGTTTGTGAGTTCAAGGCTCACATCAGGCTCTGCACTGATTGTGTAGAGCCTGCTTGGGATTCTCTCTCTTCTTCCCTCTCACTCTCCTTCTCTCTCTGCCCCTCCTCAGCTTGTGCTTTCTCTCTCTTTCTCAAAATAAATAAACTAAAAAAAAAAGAGTCTATAAACGGGAATTTCTTCTTTCTCTTATCCCAGAGTCCAAGGGGCCATGGCTAGGAGAAGAAGCATCCTGAACATGGTAACATTAAAGTTTAAGCTTTTGAAATTTGCTTATCTATTTATTATGTTGAAGTCTCTCACTTGTTCCTTGCAGTTGCCACCTGCCGTCTCACCACCAAAATTAGGCAAATAAGATAGGCACAAAGCCTCAGTCACCCCCAAAACAATTAAATTACAGTCTCTAGGGGATGAGATGCAGGCACCAATATCTTTTGAAGCTCCTGGGTGATTCCAACAAGCAGATAAGTTTGACAACCAGAGTTCGAAGCCTTGTGCTTAGTAAAACAGTGTTCTACTCATCACAGGGGCACAAAGGGGACGTTTTGGCCAGATAACTACATGTATCAGGATATTTTCAGTTTCAGAATAACAGAAATCCTGACTCAAAGCAGTTCACAGTATTAAGACCACTGATAATGTCATGCAAATGGAAAGTTCAATAACAGGATTCTTTTTGTCTCTCCACGCTGCCATCCATGGTGTCATCACAGGTGGTTCTAAGGTTCTAAGAAGCGGCTGCAGCTATATGCTTTCTCTTCAGGTTCAGCCCAAGAGAGAAAGCTTTCTTTCCCTCAACTGGTAGACAGTATCTGGCCTTTGCCTTGGTTGGATCAACTTGGTTGGATTACCCCCCCATCCACAATATTAACCAATTGTCTTCCTCTAGTTATAAGGTCACTAATCCCACAACAAGGGCATCACCTTCATGACCTACTCTAAACCTAATTCCCTCACAAGGGTCCCCACATACAACTATTATCACATGGGGAGTTATGGCATCAACATATACATTTTTGGGACATGGGTGGGCACAAACATTCAGCCCATAACACTCGCTATCTGGCCAGGAAACTCTCTTGTATTGATTGGCTTAGAGCCAGTTTACAACTTATCCCTGAACCAATTACTGCCAGAAAGCATGGCTGCCCCATAATAGGATATGAATGAGTCCCATTAGGAAGGAAGAAGTATGGAATAGGTACTGGTTAGGCAATAAACAAATACCCATTGAAGAGTAGAGACAAAGCAGAAGATGTTTTAGATTATTTTTTGGCCCCATGATAGGATATGAATGAGTCCCATTAGGAAGGAAGAAGTATGGAATAGGTACTGGTTAGGCAATAAACAAATACCCATTGAAGAGTAGAGACAAAGCAGAAGATGTTTTAGATTATTTTTTGGCTCTTCCATGTAGGAGAATAGAATTGGGTTTCTCCTAGGAAGAGGAAGCCCTTCTACACTTTTTTTCCCCAAGTCATAAGCCACGCAGAGAGATGATAAGCATTGCCAAAGTCTGATCACTCCTAAAGTTTTGGATTTCTTTCACCTTCTTAACCATTTTGGAAGAGGGGAGCAACATGGGTGTTTTCCACTCAGGCAGTCAAAATGTACCAAGGAGTCAGGAACTCCTCACTCATGAGCCCAAAAAAGTAGACTCTATTTCCTTATCTTAAAAGCAATGGCTACTCTTTACCCTGTTGGGAAGATACCCAGTTGTCCTCTGAATGTCCTTAGCAACCCCCAAGCCTCAGTAGAAGACGGCAGTTATTCTTCTTGTTTGATTGGACTAGCTCTCTGAGGAGTATGAAATCCAAAACCACTAGAGATTAGTCTCTTGGTTGAGGTAATCTCCAGTCAAAATGCAAATACTCTTTGTATTTGTCAAGGAAATCATTAATATCTATAAATCCTTTAGTGTTAACTGATAGATCAGAGAAAATCAATCCAATTGTCTCCTAAGAGTATTAAAGAGAAGGACTGGTTTTCAACCTTAGCTGCACATTAGGATTTCCACCAGGTCAGTTAAATCAGAATCTCTGAGAGAGACTCTGGTATCAATCTTTTCAAGCTTTAATAGGATTCCAATGTTTAGCTTAGACGGAGACTTGGTCTTGATGAGGGCTTTTGTGAGGCCTTGGCCCAGTGAAGCGACTGGAAGGCTTTGGGAGCTGGAGAGTAGAGTAGGTGGAGGTGAAAGTGAGATAGAACCAAAGGGAGGGACAGTGGTGGATTTGGTAGGGTACCAAAAACAATCTATATCAAAAGAGCAAAAATCTCCATCTTCATCATTCAGCCTTGGTCTATTCATAGTCTGTATCTGAAGAAATTATATGCCCAATGCCCTGAGATTCTGCATTTCTACCAACCACTGAGGTTATGTTGCTGCTGATTTGTAGAGGAAATCTGAGTAACAATTATGCAGTATATTATAGGATGCTACCATTTCTCCTGCTCTAGAGGTACAGCCTAATTTTCTCCTATTAACTTATAAATCAAATAAGATATTAAAGTTCAGTACATTTCCTGTTTATTAAAGGTTGAACATGACCAGATGACACATTTACTTTGTGGGGGAGGAAAACTATCTTTCCTCTACTCATCTTAGGTTCTCAGCTGGGTCTCTCTAACAAAGGATTGGATTAACAAGAGAAAAGCATACACATTGATTTAATATAATCTTTACATGGCATAGGAACCTTCATAAAGCAATGAAAATCTAAAGAAACGGTTAGATTCCCCTCAGTGCCCCTCCCTCCGCAGAGATGGGGATGCTCCTTCCTTCCAGGTATAGGGAGGGTACCTCTCACATGAAGAGGTAATGACCTGTCCCGCTATCTAGCCAGACATGACCATCTACAATGAATTTCCACAGTTCCATTTGCACCATCTAAGTCACGCTTCACTGTTAATTCAGCCTCTCTAATTCAGTAACGTGGAGTTCTGAATGTTCATATATACAGAGATTGGAGCTCTGAAGTTAAGAAAGAACAGCCAGGGACACAATAAAATAAAGAAACTCTTTTAGAAGGTTGTCACATGTCCCCTTGGAACAAATGATCCATGCAATAAAAAGAAATGGGGTGCGGGTAGCATAGATTGAGGTCAAGTACCTTAAAGGCTCCAATAAAAGGAAAATACATCTGTAGAAAGCCGAATTAACCAGAAAGTTAACAGCAGGACTTGTAGTTTGCCTAGCAAAATGGACATACTGAATTAAACATTAACATCAAATTGATCCAGAGCCGGTGATGTAATGCTGAAATAAATGAGTTTTACATAAATCATATTCTTCTTAAGAAGGTTGGCTTCCTATTGCCATAGGCATTTTAGTCCAACTATCCTGTCTGGATCAAAAGGAACATTCACCTTTTTTTTTTTTTTAGGTAGCACTGCAGAAGTTTCAGATTTCTCCAAGGGCCATTTATAACCATAAGCGCAGGTTAGCATTGCCTTCTTATTCAAAGACTATAATCTGAATTTGAATTGGATTTCAATAAAGCAGAATTTGGAGTGCAAATAGGAAAGTAATTAAGGTAACAAAAAAAGATGTAAAAGTCTATGATTCTCTGAATGCATCCTCAAACCTCTTTGATTTGAAGAACACCCCTAACTGGAGCCTATGCAGAATAAGTTGTGCTAATACAAAAGCAAGAAAGGAACTGGTTTTTGAAAAAATACTGTAGTCCTTTAATATTCTTTCAAATTAGCATGCTGTTAATGCACAAATCTTTTCCATTAAATGAGAGGATAAAAGCAATGCACCCATACTTATTCCAGAGAAACTTTTCCTGTGTGGATCAGCTCTCTTAGTCAATAAGCAGGGAATGCGGTAACACCGTAAGGTAGCTGTGGGGTAACTGCTAACAGGATTTGGCCTCGCAACCTTTAAACACATAAAGAAGATGTGATCTGCTGTCTCACTGTTCACAACTATTCATTCCCTCGCTTCTTTGTAAGAGGCCCCCTCTGCCACGCTGATTCCGGACTTGGCCACATGACTTACCTTGGCCAATGAAATACGAGGCAACGTGACGTAGACGAAGTTCAAACAAAAGATTTAAATATGGCTGGGTGGTTTGGCTGAACCTCTTGCTCTTCCTTTCTGCAGATCCTAACTTAAGTGTTCCTTAAGTCTGTGTGCTAGAACAAGAAGACAAAGCAAAGCAGAGCCAATCAGAGCTGAGCAAAGCCACAGTCCATACAACTGACCCACAGCTGGCTTATTACTTCCAATGTGCAACATGAGTCAGAAATAAATGTTTATGACCATAAACCACGAACTTTTGGAGTTTGGGGGGACTGTTTATAACCACAAGCAAAACTGACTAAGATAGAGATTGGTGTATGGAAAGGGCATGCTGCCACAACACTCTCTTCCTCCCCTCCGTTCTCTCTCTCTCTCTCTGTGCACACACACACACACACACACACACACCACATATATCTGAATGGCATGTGTGTGTTGTTTTAATTTTATTGGTTTAATTACCTTGTTCAGAAACAATTTAAAAACGTTTTCTTATTATCTGTAAGAAATAAACATTTATGAGGAGAATACAGGATAACGTCGTGGATCTGCAATGATCGTGTCTATGTTTGAAAACTGGCTCCTATAAAATAGGGACTGTCAACAAACAAACGAACAAACAAAAACAAACGTACCCCACAGGCCCCAAACGGAGTCATTTGTGCTAGGCCAAGTCACCAAACTGGGGCTTAATACCTAACCTAATTGCAGTTGCAACCTTCCTTAGGAATGTAGTTTTAACTGGTCAGTCAGGAATCTTCTGGTCAGCATCAGTGTGGTAATCTGTCACATGGACCCTTTCCATCCTCAAAGAAAGATGAAGTAATCGACCTAAGAAGGCCCCCTGCCCTTTACCCCAAGGGAAGGTGGCCTTGCCTGGACCAGTCCTTTCTTTTCTTTTGCTAATAACATCCTTGCCCCACCTTCCTTTCTATAAAAACCTTCCATTTCATACAATTCTTCAGAGCTCCCCATTACTGGCTAGATGGGATGCTGCCCAACTCATAAATCACTTAATAAAGCCAATTAAATCTTCAAATTTACACAGTTAAATTCTTGTTCATTAATAGGATAACAGTTTTTACATCATAAGATTTTTACGCATATAAAACAAGCTTAGTCACTGAAGTCCTTACAAGAATTCCTGGCTGTTACAGAGTAGGCAATACAAGACCTATTCATAGGTTATGTTTTTGAATATTTATAACATTATGATAAAAATGTGTAGGGGTTCAGAATGAGTAGCCCCGAGATGTGCCACTTTGATATGCAGATTATTTCAAGCCAAAACAAGGCCCAAAAATACTCAGGAAAAAGCTTTGACATTCCCTCTAACAGTGTGAAAGAATTTAGGTAGAAGACCTGCTCCAGGAAGAGAGCCATCACCATCGATAACCACATTACGATATGAACTAGGTACAGTAGACAGGGAGGAATTTAGCAAGGCCTGTTTGATGAAATTCTTCTCTATGTTCCATTGTTTCTGGAAGGCCCAGCAAACATTTGTTTATCAAACACTTACTCTTTGCATTCTTCCTGTGAATTGTCTTCCTTCCCTTTGGAGCCCCAGACCTCTGAGCCCTTTGACATATATACCTTATTTTGCTTCACTGTCTTTGGAATCACAAGTTTATGTAAATTCCCCATAGCTATGTAGTTAAATTTGATTGTCTCCTGTTAGTCTGTCTCATGTCAATGTGATTCTTAGGCCAGCCAGAAGAATTTTGGAGGGTAGAGGAAAATTTTTCCTCCCCAATGAATGTAAGTTAATACTGGAAGTCTGTAAGAATATTTTTCCTTTTATAAAGGTTGAACATCTCTCCAGCTAAAAAATGAAAATTTTAAGCTTGTCCTCAGCAGCTGACTGAGTTTAGCATGTGGCTGAAGGTGAAAAGAGATGATTTTAGGAACTGATGGAAGACAGGCAGTGCTGCAGAACAGTGTGCGTGTGTGTGTGTGTGTGTGTGTGTGTGTGTGTGTGTATGAAAGATAAAGAAGTCATAAGTGTGTGCCCACTGAGCATATGTGACTGGCAGGTCAGATGTTATAAATATTAATGCAATGGGTAAGGCAAAAGGAGGACTTAATGCTAGCAGGAAGGCAAAAAGAGCACTCAGAAACAAGAACAGTGACTGGCATAAAATGGGACTCCATGATGCAAGACTTCCTTTTCTTTTCTTTCCTTTCCTCTTCTTTTCTTTTCTTTTCTTTTCTTTTCTTTTCTTTTCTTTTCTTTTCTTTTCTTTTCTTTTCTTTTCTAAGTTTTTACTTAAATTCCAGTTAGTATGGAGTGTATTATTAGTTCAGGTGTACAATTTACTGATTCAACACTTTCATACAACACCTGGTGCTCATCACAAGTACACTCCTTAATTCCCATCACCTATTTCACCCATCCCCCCACCCACCTCCCCTCTGATAGCCATCAGTTCTCTGTAGTTAAGAGTCTGTTTCTTGGTTTGCCTCTCTCTTTTTTCCCCTATGATCCTCTGGTTTCCTTCTTCTTCTTAAATTTTTTTTTTTTTTAGTTTAGAGAGAGAAAGAGATAGCATGAGAGGGGGAGAGGGGCAGAAGAAGAGAGAGACAGAATCTTAAGCAGACTCCATGCTCGGCATGGAGCCCCACTCAGAGCTCGATCCCATGACCCTGAGATCATGACCTAAGCTGAAATCAAGAATTGGATGGTGAACCAAATGAGCCACCCAGGTGCCCCTGTTTTGCTTCTTAAATTGCACACGTGAGTGAAATAATATGGTATTTGTCTTTCTCTGATTGACTTATTTTGCTTTGCACAATACTGTCTAGCTCCATCCATGTCATTGCAAATGGCAAGTTTTCATTCTTTTTGATGGCTGAGTAATATTTCATTGTGTGTGTGTGTGTGTGTGTGTGTGTGTGTGTGTGTGCATATATACATATATATATATATATGTATACCATATCTTCTTTACTCATTCACCAGCTGATGGACATGTGGGCTCTTTCCATAATTTGGCTATTGTAGCTAATGCTGGTATCAACATCAGGATGCATGTATCTCTTTGAATTACTACCTTTGTATTTTGGGGTAAATACCTAGTAGTGTAATTGCTAGATCATAAGGTAGTCCTACGTTTAACTTTTTGAGGAAACTCCATCCTGTTTTCCAGAGTGGCTATGCCAGTTTGCATTCCCACCAACAGTGCAGGAGGGTTCCTTTTTCTTCACATCCTCGCCAACACCTGTGGTTTCTTGTGTTGTTGATTTTAGCCATTCTGACAGGTGTGAGGTGATATCTCATTGTAGTTTTGATTTGTATTTCCCTGATGATGAGTGACGTTGAGCAAGTTTTCATATGTCTGTTGGCCATCTATATGTCTTCTTTGGAAAAGTCTATTCAGGGCAAGACCTCTTTTCTACATTACATAACTATCTACCTCCTCCAACTAAAGTCATCATTCCTAGTCAACTGAACATGACCTGCCTTTGGGTTTGCTCTCCACAACAAGATAACTCAAGCTCTCTTGACTTAAACTGCAAGTATATTCATCCCCCATTACATTGCAATGTCAGGATTTTTATTTAAAAAAATTTTTTTAACATTTTTAAATTTATTTTTGAGAGACAGAGAGAGACAAAGCACGAGCAGGGGAGGGGCAGAGAAAGAGGGAGACACTGAATCTGAAGCAGGCTCCAGGCTCCCAGCTGTCAGCACAGAGCCCCATGGCGGGGCTTGAACCCACAAACTGTGAGATCATGACCTGAGCTGAAGTCGGACGTTCAACCGACCGAGCCACCCAGGCACCCCTGCGATGTCAGGATTATGTGATATTTGATGTCAACTCACCCCAACACCAGAATTCATATTACTCTTCCAGAAATCTTTCATGAGGATGTGACAAATGATTAATGTTCTGACTTATTTATAATAACATTATTTGAAGTCTTACCTATAGTAGCATAACAAAGGAAACACTGTAACGATGAAGGAAGGGTTAACTAAATTATGGACCATTCATATTCTGAGATATTATGCAGATGTTTAAATTCCTGTTTTCAAAGTCCATTAAATGACAAAGAAATATATGATTATAATATATGTTGTCTTTTGTTACAAGATTACAGAATGACTTTCACAATATCCTGATTTTATTAAAATTTATATATATGCATTGACACAAAGTGAAAACTCAAAGGAAAAATATCAAAAAATAAGTGTTCATCGTGTCTAGTATTGGATTTATGAGGCACTTGCACTATCTTCTTACTTCTTTTATGGATTTCAAATGTTCTTTAATAAGCACATATCGCCTTAATAAGCCAAACAAATATACTGTCGCTAAATCAATTTTATTTCTTTAATGGGTTTTTAAACAATTTAAATTTTTATTGACAATTCATGTCAGAAACTGTTCAGTTAGGAAGTTGTGCTTTGGGACAACATTTCACAGGGTGATTTCCAGGGTACGGTTTCAAAAGATGCAGAGCTGAATGGAGTTACAGCTGCCACAGCCGGTTCACAGCTAATGACTTGTAATGTGAGCAAGAAAAAAGTGTTTGTTCCTATGAACCACTAAATGAGGGGCAGTTTGTTACTGCAAGAGAGTTATGTCAGATGATAATCCGTGAAAGTTTCATGACCTTGTTAGTTTTTCTCTTTATTATGAATCTTCTCCTAATCAGACTCACATAATGTTAGACTAAAACACTTTGGGGAACCATCTTTCTCACCTTCCCATTTTTCAGATGAGTAAACTGAGGTTCAAACATGTAAAGCAACTAACCTAAAGACAGAGTGGTTTAATTATAAAACCAGGATGGAATTGTTTTTTGTCTAGGGCTCCCTCACTGTTTTTTTTTTTATTTAAAAAAATTTTTTTTATTATTTATTTATTTTTGAAGGAAAGAGAGACAGAGCGTGAGTGGGGGAGGGGCAGAGAGAGAGGGCGACACAGAATCCAAAATGGGCTCCAGGCTCTGAGCTGTCAGCACAGAGTCCGACGCAGGGCTCGAACTCACAAACTATGAGATCATGACCTGAGCTGAAGTCGGTTGCTTAACCGACTGAGCCACCCAGGTGCCCCACCCCTCACTGTTTCTCTAGTGGATGGGACAACTGAGAATTTATTGGGAAGATCTTGTGTGTTGGTGCCCCAACCATTGTCTACCTAGGTCCTTTTTTGTTTGTTTGTTTGTTTTTTTAAATCAGAGTGTTACTGAAGAACACAATTCCTGGCCCCTGTAGATTACAGGTCCAAACATAAAAGCTGTACAAAACCTATATATGTAAAATTTTGGGAACTTATTAAAACTTACTAAAGGACACCTAAACAAATATTTATGGTCAGAAAATCCAAACAATGTAAATATACCACTTCTCTCCAAATTGGCCTATAGAATCAACGCGAGTTCAATGAAAATCCCAATAGATTTATCCTTTAGAATTCCAAGGTTTATATGGACAAGAGTCAAACCTGTCTATATATTCATGAAGAAAAACAGCATGGGCTTATTTACTCTAGGGGAATATCATTATTTAATAAAGCCAAAGTAAGACAATTAGGACAGTGAAGAATTTATACTGGGATAGAACAAATAAAGCAACAAAACAGGAATGTCTAGAAACAGATACAAAGACAACATTCCAAATCAGTGGAGAATAGATGGGCTTCTCAATAAATAGTGGTCTGACAATTACTCAATCTATAAAGAAAAAAAAAAACCCTTTGGTTCCTAATCACAGATTATCCACACAATCAGTTCTACATAATTTGGAAACTTAAGTGAGGAAAGCAAAACTTTAAAAATTCTTAAAAAAAAAAAATAGGAGACCATATTTACAAGTTAGGGGTAGAAAATAATTTTATAAACTACATATAAAGGTATGAGCTATTAATGAAACTATTGATAAATATGACTTCATTCAAAAAATTAACAACTCTTAGTAATCAAAATATGCTATAAAGAAGTGGAAAAAGTAAGCCACAAACTGGGAGAACATATTTGCAATTTAGATGGCCAAAAAGAATTAGTATCTAAAATACACTAAGAAATTATAGTGAAATATTGCCATTTGCAACTATGTGGATGGAACTGGAGGGTATTATGCTAATTAGTCAGAGAAAGACAAAAATCATATGACTTCACTCATATGAGGACTTTAAGAGACAAAACAGATGAACATAGGGAAGGGAAACAAAAATAATATAAAAACAGGGAGGAGGACAAAACAGAAGAGACTCATAAATTCGGAGAACAAACTGAGGGTTACTGGAGGGGTTGTGGGAGGGGGAATGGGCTAAATGGGTAAGGGGCACTAGGGTATCTACTCCTGAAATCACTGTTGCACTATATGCTAACTAATTTGGATGTAAATTAAACAAAAAAATTAAAAAGAAAATAAGTTAAAATTAAAAAAAAAAAGAAATTATAGGGGTCCCTGGGTGGCTCAGTCAGTTAAGCATCTGACTTTGGCTCAGGTCAGGATCTCACAGCTTGTGAGTTCAAGCCCCGCATTGGGCTCTGTGCTGACAGCTGGGAGCGTGGAGCCTGCTTCGGATTCTGTGTCACTCTTTCTCTCTGCCCCTCCCCCACTTGTGCGCGCGCGCGCGCGCTCTCTCTCAAAAATAAATAAACATAAAAAAATTTTAAAAATAAATGATAAAAATCCATATAAAGAAATAAAAATCCATGTAAATCCATATAAAGATAAGCAAACCAAGAAAAATGATCTAGAGACCTTTACAGAAAGAAGAAACCTCAATGACCAATAAACCTATAAAAACATGCTTGTGCTCATTCCACATCAGAGGGATGTAAAGGAAACTTACAATGAGATGTCTTTGCATTCCACCAGTGCTATGGAGGAACTGTGTCTCCCTGCCCACCCCCCCCTCCCCCCCCACCCCCCGTCCCCCACCGCCCAACAAATTTATATGTTGAAGTAATCCAGTGTGACTGTGTTTGGAGTAACAGAAGTAATTAAGGTTAAATAAATTAAAAGGGTGAGGCCCTAATCTGATAAAATTAGGGTCTTTATAAAAAGATGCATGGAGAGCTCTCTCTCTCTCTCTCTCTCTCCCTCTCTCATTCTCTCCCTGCTCCCCCCGCCCCCCACCACCAGGTGAGGACACAGTGACAAGGTGGCTATATGCAAGCCAGGAAGAGAGTCCTCGCTAGCACCCTGATCTTGCACTTGAAGCCCCCAGAACCATGAGAAAATAAAGTTGTGCTGTTTGAGCCACCCAGTGTGTGGTATTTTGTTCTGGCACTCAAGCTAAGACAACCAGATGGGCAAAGCATTTTAAAGTCTGACAATACCAACTGGTATATGCATGAGTGAGGAGAAATCTTATAGATTCCTAGTGGAATCAGCACTTTGAAAAACTTTGGCACTGCTCAGTAATTTTAAAGATAATCTAATCTATAACCCAGATATTCTACTTCTTGCTATTACCCTAAACAATCTCTTCTATGGGCACACTGGAAACAAAATCTTAGCTGCATTTTTTTCAATAGAAGAAAACACAAAGCAAACAAAAACTAATAACAGCAATGACAGCGGGAAAAATAATATAAATGCCTGTTATAGGATAATGGTTAAGAACATTCTGGAAGAATAATAGCAGTGAAAATTAACTAGCTAGTACTAAATTCATCAAAATGTGTTAATCACAGAAACATAACACTGAATAAAAAGCAAATTGCATGGGTGCTGGGTGGCTCAGTCGGTTAAGTGTCCAACTCTTGATTTTGGCTTAGGTCATGATCTTACAGTTCGTGAAATCAAGACCCACATCAGGCTGTGCCCTTACATCCTGGAGCTTACTTGGGATTCTCTCTCTCCCTCTCTTTCTGCCCCTCTCCTTTTTGTGCAAGTGCATGCTCTCTCTCTCTCTCTCAAAATAAATAAATAAACTAAAAAAAGCCGCAAATTGCAGAAGAACACCATTTATAAGAATTAAAAAAACAGTTTAACTAAACCATTTGCATCTTAAGAATGCATATGTATGTCCATATGTGCCACAAAACTCTTAAAGAGAAGCAACATAATAATAACAAACACTAGATTTGCAGAATGAGTACTTTGGAGCGATAAGGGAGAAGGAATCAAGAAAGGACAGAAAGAGGCATTTGGATTTTGGCAACATTAAGTTTTTCAGCTTGGTGACTGGTACACAGGAGCTTATTTGATTAATATTTTATACTATATACATATTGATTTATATTCGCCAAATATTTTATAATAAGTGACAAGATTAAAATTATTGACATGTGTATTTTGGCAATTAAATGTGATTTTCTTAATTAATGGGTACGTGTTCTTAAGTACTGCTAGACCACACTGGAAGAGTGTAAGTAAAGAAACAAGGTACATGACTCATGACAGGATTTGAATCTGACTAATTGGAATTAATTGCTGAGAGGCACCCTGTGAACGGTTCAATTTTATCATTAAGTTCAGGGAATGAGAATCCACCATGAAGAATCAATGAAACAACATCTCAAAATGTACCTTGCCTGATTATTCCATGATTATGTTTAGCTTCAATTAATTTTGAAAATTAAGGAGTTCTTACTGTACTGGTAGCATTAACTCATTACATTAATTTGCTAACAAAAAAATTAGCCGGTGACCTGAACAGGGAACGCCTTTCTTGTGATATGTTAGCAGTTGAAAAGATACCATATGTTTTCACTCTTATATGGATCCTGAGAAACTTAACAGAAGACCATGGGGGAGGGGAAGGGGGAAAAATTTACGGAGAGGGAAGGAGGCAAACCAGAAGAGATTCTTAAAAACTGAGAACAAATTGAGGGTTGATGGGGAGTGGGAGGGAGGGGAGGGTGGGTGATGGCTATTGAGGAAGGCACCTGTTGGGATGAGCACTGGGTGTTGTATGGAAACCAATGTGACAATAAATTTCATATTAAAAAAATGATTTTCAGAAAAAGGTAAAATCATGGCTCCCATACAGCCATTAAAATGGAAGAAAAAAAAAGAAAGAAAATATGCCTCTTTTGAAGGGACAGATGTGTAGACTCGTTTTGTAAAATGAGTCATTTTTCTATTAAGTGATTTCATATCAGCTAATGTTATACGATAATAAATATTATATAATATAAAATACATTAAACCTGGAGGGAAAAAAGTAATGAGGAATTGGTTTCAAAATTAAGGAGTCTCTCCTTCCTTAATAAAATCCTTAGAAATGATAGAAAAGATAGGAGATAAATTGATGAGTGCATAATTAATCACAAAACTAAAAAGAGGAACCTTGGCAAGCCAGAAACTCTGAGAAAGTTCTGAAAGATAGAAAACCAAGGGGATTATATTGGAAAAGGAAACAACAGGCCCAAATACTTGGAATCGAACACCTGTATCAAAAGGAGAGAACAGCACCGCGAATTCCGCATTCCTGGATGTCCCTGAAACCAGCGGTACAAAGGGTCAGCTCCTGTGTGCTGGTTAGTGAGACACAGCAGCAAGGTTAGCCAGGGTTATTCTTGCATGAGCTGGGCCCCATGTTAGCAAAGGGGAATGGCTGTCCTTCTCCTGTGGGAGCAATGAGCAAGGGATATCGAGTCAAAGAATGAAGGAGCACTCCTGAGAGGGACAGGAAACCAATCATAGAAGACAAGCTGCTGCTGTTCAGTGCTGGGCTGCTCACCCGTCCGCCCTCTAGTTTGACTTAAAATGCACTGAAAACATAACCTGATGTGAAATGTTAGGGTCTGGGGGTGAACTGGGTGTTGTATGTAGCGATGAACCACGGGAACCTACCCCAAAAACCAAGGGCACAGTTTACACCCTGTATGTTAGCCAATTTGACAATAAATTATATTTAAAAAAAAAAAAAAAGAATCCTTGAGGTGCCTTTGGTGCAAAAAAGGTGGTTTTATTAAAGCACAGGGACAGGACCCGTGGGCAGAAAGAGCTGCACTGGGGTTGTGAGGAGTGACTGGTTATATACTCTTCAGTTGGGAGGGGGTTAGAGATAGCATAAGTCTCTAAGGAATTTGGAAGCAAGGCTTCCAGGACCTTGAGAGGCTAGCTGCTGTTGAGATAAGGTCATTTATTAGTGTCTAGTAAAACCTCAATCACGAGACCCTTCAGATGTATATCAGTGAGGGCATATGCTTGGAGTATGATTGTTAATATATATCTTGGGGGGTAGAGATAAAGGAAGTTTCCAAAGGGATTTTTATAAGTTCAAGGAGATTTACAGGATCCTGGAGGTCGGGCATATGTCAAGCTAAGGTTGCCTTTTGCCTCTAGCAAAGTATTCACATGAAGACAGTTAAACTCCTGGAGGAAGGTCACTCTGCCTGTCTTAAGTACATGTCAATGGGCTGCAAGTTGTAAGGAAATTTAATATTTTTTACATTTCTTTTGCCTTTGCTGTCTACATCATCGTTCACCATAGCATCTCTTGTCTAACAAGAGATCTTGATGACAAAGTTGAGTATACAAGCCCAAATGTCGATATATTTAATGAAAGCCAATTATGAAAGGGAGACAACAAACCCAGCACATGAAAGAATTTACATCCAAGGAAATGGAGTAAGAAGAGTAAAAAGGATTTGTACCTATGCAGAGGAACAGAATGTCATCAAAAAGTACTAAATTGTAATCTTAGATATTAAAAATAATAATTGTAAAATAAAAATCTCAACAGAAGGACTATATAGCAGTTCCAGAAATTTCAATTATCCTTAAATATTTTTAGAGAGAGACAACAGATATAACGGAAGTACAATTCAATATGTGAGGAGTTTCCAAGGGCAAATCAAGAACAGTCGAGAGATTAAATGGCCCAACCAATTGCTGAGCAAAATGAATTGAACAATACTCTCCCTCTGCACACGTGCGCACACACACACACACACACACACTCACACACATACCCCACGTGCATGTACACATTTAGTCATATCATAATGAATTTTTAGGACATCAGCAATGAAGAGAAAATCCTGGATGATTGAGTAGATCAAAAAATACATGAAAGTATAAAAATGATATTGATACTGACGAGGGAGCGAGCATAAGGCAAGCTGACACCCCACAAATGCCTCCCCCACCAAGTGGGATATGTGTGATATTCTTCAGGGACTTCCTGGCTGCCCAAGGACAAAGGAAAGGAACGAAAACCAATGGTTAACTGAGAGAGATCACGGTCATGCAGGACATGAGTCTCCCTCAGTTTACAAATGTCTTAGTAAATTACAAGAAAAAGGCAATCTTATCAATAGCCTAACTTCCAGAAACCCATAGACTCAGTTTCCTGGAGCCCTAACATCACAGTTAGATGATAGGAGCAGACCCTTTGTACCGCTGTACTCCCACCTGTCTGGTCTTAATGCTAATGCCTTACTAGAGGGAAAACCACCTTAGCTGGACAATAGTGAGGCCTCTGGTATCTTGTGAGTCTTCTTTAACATAGGAAAGTTCTTTTGGAAACTTCCCTTTTGTCTTTACCTCCCCCAACTCCATAGTCTGTAATCAGTCCCTCCTCACAACCCCAGCACAGCTCTTTCTGCCTATGGGTTGTGTCCCCGTGCTTTAATAAAATCACCCTTTTGCACCAAAGATGTCTTCAAGAATTCTTCTTGGCTGTCAACTCTGAACCTCACCTCTCCAAAACCCCATCAATATGAGAATAAACGTTAGAAATTGTGGGATCACAGTAATTGAGCAGTATCTTCAAAGTGCAGAGTAAAAGAGTCATTTTCACATTAGAAATTTCCATCAAGTTAAAATATCAGTGGCATGTGACAGCAAAAATAATATTGTGACTCAGAAACGCTACAGAAACTAATCCATTCTGAAACAATTAATAAAAAATGTATTCGAGCAAGAAGAAAAATGAATACGGGGGAGATAGTGTGGTTCAAAAGACAATGCTAAGCAGAGAAATTAGTGAGACTTCTCGTTAAGTCAAAATAAGCATTAATGATAGATTTCAAAAACATATTCCATAACACATCTCCACATCAAGGGGATGACAGAAGATAAATCTGAGCATGCTAATTCTTTTGGCTTATTCAGGGAAGGATATGTTACACTGATTTCCTTTAGGTCAGAGTAGGGCCAATAAAACTCAAACCAGCAAAGAGCCAGAAAGAAAAAGAGTATCAAAAAAGTAGCTATAGTAAAAAAAAAAAAAAAAAAATGGCCATAGTATAGAATAAATCTGAATGTATTAGTATTGAAAACAAATGTGTCTATAAACTAGGATCCAGATAAATAAACACATGACTAAAACAGATCAGGCACAATGCCACACAATGAAAGGACTTGAAAACTAAAATAAGAAACACAGAGTAGAGTTCTGTTCAGGCAATGGCAGGATCACTTATATCCAACTAGGAGTCCCATAGATAACAATTAAAACCTGGAAATACATATTTTAAGAAAAACTGTTTTGGAAGTATGGTGAGTGAAAGAAGCAGGAGGAAACTAGACAGAAATTGACCTTTGAAAGAAAACTGCACTGGGTTAAATTTGCATTTATATGCCTTTTTGCCCAAGGGCACTTTCAGCAGTCTCCAGCACAAAGCCACAGTCTCATCTGCTCAGGGAATTGGAGGAGTTCTGAGCTTCTAGAGTAGTGGGAAAGTGAGGGGCCCTGGTCTAGGGGAGGGGGCCGAAGAAGGGGGAGAGTGAAACCTGCATATTAACTCCACCCAAATCCTGTGAACTGCACATGTGTGAGTGAGATCCCAAGATTCCCATGAAAAGCCAAGATCTGAGTAGGCTCAGTCCTGCTGACCACCAAGAGAATTTTGTATTTGAGTCCAGTCAAATTAATTGCCTACTAGAATGAAAATCGTCCCTTTTCAGTGGAAGGTGATATAATCTATAGTCTCTACTATATTTTTTTTTCTAAATTTTGTGAATTATTTTCACTCATTTATCTAAGAAGCTCACTGAACCCAAGAGAGGATGAGCACAAAGAAAACCATACCCAGGCACATCATACTCAAACTGCTGAAAACCAAAGATAAAAAGAAAATCTTGAAGGCATTCAAAGACAAATGATACATGTAATACACTGCAATGATTCAAATGACTGATCTCTCATCAGAAATAGAGGCTAGAAGACATAGAATTGAAATCTTTAAAGCGATAAAAAAAAGTCAGTGCAGAATTCTATTTAAATACCCTTTTAAAATGAAAGCTATTTTCCCTTCCTTCCTGCCTGCCTTCCTTCTTGCCTTCCTTCTTTCCTGCCTTCCTGCCTGCCTGTCTTCCTTAATTGGAAACCGTACAGGTGAGAAGGACAATCATGTGGAGGAGGTGTGGTGCCCAGAGTGTGATGTCAGACCTTGAGTAAGTTAAGAAAATTGTCCTGGTGGGAGCAGAGGTTTTGAGGGGAGGATTGGTTATATACCAGAGAACTGATCCTATAAGTAAATACATTGAAATAACTGCAGCCAGGTTTCTCACTTTTGGATAAAGGAGGTATTAATATAGAGGGGGAAATTTAGGCTGTACTTTATTGTAGTGGAATTGGTGTGTGTGAATTCAAATATATATAATCAGTAGAAATAAGCACGTGTAGTACCTACATCTTGGTTTTAAAATACAGTTCTCTGATAAAATGAACCAGGACTCCTTAGAGAAAAGGCTGGATGAAGGTCAGGACAGGAAAATACAAGATTAGCTTGAAATACCTCATTCATCAGGAAGTAACAAGTGCTTAAAACATTTATGGGATATTCCAAAAGGATATAGGTAGCACTTTGAGGATGCTCCTACCAGTCAAATCTAGAATAATTTGAGCATCAAGATAAATGAAGAGATTAATGGATGGCTGATGGAATAAACTAAGAGTCCACGAGTCTATACTACTGGAAAACACTAAATGGATAAATAAATGATGGGGAAGAAAAAAACTCTTCCTTACAGAAAAATGCCAACCAATAAATACAGAATGATGGAGTTACAAAATCATCAGTGAATGTTTAAACTGGTGGTGAACATGTGACAAGGAAGAGTATCTACCCCAAATTACTCATAATTATAAAGAAGAAAAGTAACTTCACAGTGGAAAGCCTGGGAGATTCCACCTTATTCAAGGTTAAAGTAAACACTATCTATACTGGGGCAAACTAACCTCATGTGCCTTCTGATATCATACACCACGTAAGTGGTGTTCCTGCCAATAAAGAATAACCTGGAATTTACTCACAAGAAACATCATGAGGGGCATTCTCCAAGATCATTGGCTTGTATCTTCAATAATATCAGGAGTAAAAAGGGACAAAGAGGGGATACAGAGAACTGGAAAAAGTGTTGCTACTGTGCCTTTATACAATGACAAAAAGCTGGGAAAACTGTAAATTCATGAGTTTCTTGAGCCATTGGAAAGCTGAGTTTTTAGAGCAATGGTTGACCCAATAGCCATGAAGAGGCAGGCGCTTTTAGGGCCAATAAGAAGCAAGCCCCGATTTATCTGGGGTAGACCCAACCACACACCGGTAAGAAGAGTTCAACCAGGAGAGTTTGCAAATTTGCAGAGGTTTTGTGGGCACTGATGACAGAGTGTGAAGTGTCTGGGGACTGCATAATGTGGGGAGTCCAAGCCCTCTTCAATATTTTTCTCCACACCCTACCCCCAGGTGCACACACAATAGATTAGAGAAAGCATTAAGAAGATGTCCTCTGTGGAGCAGGTGGGGAGAGGGGACAACAGCAGCTGAGGGAGGGGCCCAGACCCTTGTCCTCTCTCTCTGTTCTCAATGGAATGAGATCCTTAGAAGTTATAGAACTGTCACTGAAGTTCACTTAGATCTTTTAAGGGGAAACGTGTATTGAGGCAAAATATCACACAGAAAAATGCATGACTAAGATACAACTTGAGGCATTTTCTTAAGATAAACACACCTGTGTATGCAGCAGCCACATTGAAAGCAAACGCAGAACATTATCCAAAAGACTCGCAGAATCCTGCACCCCCATGACAGTCCCGGCTGCTTTTCTCCAGATATAACGACTGTCCTGACTTTTAACACCATAGATTAGTTCTGCTGACTTTTGAACTTTATATAAATGGAATTATGCTGCATGGATGTGCAGTTAGTTTTAGCAAGCCAGGAAAAGAAAGATAATAGACCATAAAATAAGCTTCAAATGCCAAATCCTTATTAACAATGTCTCTTGGGTCAGGTAGTAGTAGACAATCAGCCAAAGACATCAGTGATTACTAGAAAAGTGGGTCATGTCTGTGTAGACAGCTCTGTTTTCAAACTTAATGATTTAAGTTTATAGCTGGAATCCTCATTAGAGAGTGTATGCCCATTAAAAAGTAACTTGAAAAGCTTGGAGAAGTTGTGATACACTTGCTAATGTTTAGCTGTTATAAATGTTGAAGGAGAAGCTGGGGACTTAGTGGAGGCACAGAAAAGAAGGGCACAGGAAAAGAAGCTGGTAACTGCAAAATACCAGCATAGGAGTGTCCACACCTGCCAGGCTGAGAAGAGTGGTCCTTTAGGGCATCGTTTCCCATTCTCAGCTTATGAAGCTTTCCACCCATCTTCCCTGTAGTAGGTACCAGTGTTGGTGAGGAACACGATAGGGTTGCGTTTCCTGCCTCCTTGAAGCAGCCACGTAACTTGCTTCAGCCAACAAAATGTGATCAGAAGTAATCTGTGCCATTTCTAGCTGCCAGATTTAAAAGCCAGTGATTTGCCATCATCCCGTCTCTGCTGCAGTGATTACAAAGTAAGTGCTCAGTGAGCACCATGAGCAGAGACCGCTGCTGACCCGTGTTACTCATATGCCATAAGTGAGAAATCATTTTTGGGTGTATTAAGCCATGAGGGTTTTAGGCTGTTAATGCAGCATAACCGAGCCCAGGCTTACGGAGTATGGGTTTCCATTTCTTTCTTGAGACAATTAAAAAATCAAATCATTATATGAATTTTTCCTCTGAAAGAGAAGTATTTGAGATTGCCTGAGTTTATAATGACGGTCGTAAATGATATTTTTACGTAGGACAATTAATGGAAAGTATATGGGCACACTCAATAGTGACTCAAATTAATCACTTACCTATAAAGCTCCCAAGGAGCTTATCAGCATTATAAAGTTTCAAACTCTTTCTATTCTCAATTAAATATAATTTAATTTAATTTAATTTAATGACAGACTGATGGGAAAGGCAGGCTGTTGTTGAAACACCGGTCAGTGGGGGGCACAGAAGGGACCACACGCAGCTCTATGAGAGAGCCTGAAGACGACCTCTGTCGGAGCCATGAGTTGCATCCATTTGGTCCAAATTCTCAATTTGCACATGAAGATTACTCTAGGATGCCCAAAGACGGTGTGAAAAATTAAGTGGTGAAAATTACACAACTGTGACTTTTCATTCATTGAGAATGAAGACCATCCATCCACACCTGCCAAGCATTGTTTGCACGCTTGCAATTGTGAAGCGCGGTGGCCGCCTCTGCTGGTTGTCACTTAGCAACAAGCCTCCGAGTCATACAAATAAGCACAGTGGGTGTTGAGATACAGAATGCAAGAATTCTAAATATCAGGCCATCAAAATGATTCTTACCTATTGTACACACCCTAACAGGTTGTTGAGTATTAATCTATGCTTTGTCTATTCAATCACCCAAATATTCATGTCACTTTTGAATTTAATGTGTTAGTAAATTATACACTTTTCTTTAAAAATTAATTTAAAATACATCAAATGCCTGTATCACCCATAAGCAGTGAAAAGTAAAATTTGTCTTTAAGAATTATGATCATTACTATATTTTAATTAAACTTTATATTAAATTATTTGACAGTATAACGATCTTAAGTAAACTGTATGTGCTCATTTTTCCTTAAAACTTTTTCTTCAGAGGTGCCTGGGTGGCTCAGATGGTTAAGAGGCCGACTTCGGCTTTGGTCATGATCTCACGGTTTGTGGGTTTGAGCCCCGCGCCGGGCTCTGTGTTGACAACTCAGAACCTGGAGCCTGCTTCGGATTCTGTGTCTCCCTCTCTCTCTGCCCCACCCCTGCTCACAGTCTGTCTGTCTCTCTCTCAAAAATAAACATTAAAAAAAGTAAAAATAAAACAAACAACCCCCCCCCCCCAAACAATTTCTTTACCTCTTACCAGGCAAAAATGCCTAAGTGATTTAGAAAATGTCCCAAAGAGGTTTATGGGATTATTATATATTTTTATGGGAGAGGACCAGAAGTCAAGTAAGGTTTGTAAACAGTGTTTCAAGAAATCACTATTATTTTTATGAATATATTTCTAGAGTTGAAAATGCCATTAAATCAGTTGTCATATAATATTAACCCCTCCTAACAATTATAAAGCCATTTGCTGGCAAACAAATCACTTTACGTACTTTCTCATTTAATTGTTCTCAACAATTATCCACTTTGAACAAGAAAAAAGGCAGGAGGGTCGAAGAGTTAAAGGGACTTGCCTAAAGTTAGCAGTCTATTTAGTGTGGAATCCAGGATGAGTCTTCTATGAACTACTCACTCCACTAAACTAGGATCAGGGGTAAGTATACTCAAAAGTGTTAATAAGGACGTAAATTGTATAAGAAAAATTAAAGAAGCCAAACACGTTTGGTCCAAAGAGAGAAGAAAAAAAAAAGAAGACTAAAGATTGCAAGATGAAGGGTGATGACTATAAGATTTCCAGTAGTTTCAGGGGGTAAAGGAAGCTTATTTTTATAAATCGTCTTCTCACACAGAGGAAAATAATCATAACGTCCATTTTTTGAGCATCTTATATAAGCCAGGAGTCACAAATAGATCAGCTCATTTCCATTTTGCAATACTTCTCAGATTGGGGTTTATCACTTCTATTTTAAAGACAGAGAAACTATGATGTGAGAGAGAGGGGGGCGGGGGGGCGGGGAAGAGCCAGTAAATGCAGGAGCCAGGGAGAAAAATTGTTCTATATATTTCTACTGAAAACCCAACACTTAGCCACTGTGATCTATCGGACACGTGAAAATAACATAAATTACAACAAGACACCGAGAAGATGAAGGGTTTTGCTGCTGCTTTTGTTGTTCTTGTTTTATTTTGTTGGTTTGTTTTAAAATTTCTGAGCTTCCAGACGAAAATCGCTGATTTGGGTGTGCTCCGACTAAGGCAGTCTTGGAAGTTCTAGTTGTAGCCTTGTTTGTGTGGGAAGACTCAGCCATGTCGCAGAACATTTTGAGATCACGTGCCTCAATGTTTTGCATTTCCCACATCCCTGGAGACTCCGTTTTCTTTAGTTTCAGCTTGGTCTTCTCTTTACGGAGCTGACGCCACACCAGGAAAGAAGCCTTCCTGGGGACGCACAGTTTGTATTTCAGACAACGTCACCGTTTTGAAACCAAAGCAGGGGAGCGATTTTTTTTTTTTTCTCTGCTTTGGGCATTAAAAATGCTGTTACTTAATCAATCCCCTGACAATGTAAGTGAATACACTGAGAAAGCTTTCTGGCCCTCAAAAGATCCCCATACACATTAGTACTCAGTCTGTGTATTTTCCACACACAGATATTTTTACTTTATTATGAATATATGTGCAGACTCACCATACAAGGGTCCCTAATCGGCAAATGCTGTATAGTCTCGGTCCTCTAAAAGAGTGGTTGCTAACCAATTTGAAGTTGCAAAGGACTAATGTAATTTGATTTGATGACATCATTCTTTTCTCCTGAAAATGCCTTATAGTTTTATATATTAAAGCTAACCTTACTTTCTGGATTTCTTGTTTCTCAAGATAATTGGAGGTATCCTGTGGTACCAGAAAGCCAGGGTGGTAAGCACAAAAGAAGGTGCAAAAATTAAATTCTGGGATGTACTCAGTTAGCCAACAGGGCATGAAGTTGAACATGTTTGTCTTACCTCCTGGAGGTGATGGGGGATGGGCAGGAACAAACTGTCCCCAGGGGAGGCCCTTCTGATGGAGAAAACTAGAAACCTGAAGGTCCAGAGCAAAACTGAGTTGCAAGGCAGGGATCATGACCAGGTATCACAGACAAGAAGAGGGCGTGGGAGAGGGTGGCTCAGCATAACTCACCGAATGGCTTGCCTGCCATCTTGGCTGGCCTTTGTTTAATCAGCCTAGTAGTCCATGTGGCATTTCTCTGGGGCACCTTAAAAATCCCATGTGGTCCCTGACACATAGATTATAAGTTAATGATGCTCTGCAGTGAACTTGAAACTTCTTTGGCACCAGAAAGTGCTGTCCCTGACCATGACATAAATAAGGCAGACTGATGGCAATAGATTCCAAAGCAGAAAGGAAGAGATTGGTGGCAGTGAAGCAGGGGAGAATTGAGGGAGTGTGCTGGGTACTGCAGGGAAGGGGTAAAGTGGAAGAGATAAAAAATAAGGCAACTAAGGGGGATGGTTGACATGGAACAGAGGCTGCCCCACGAAGGATACCTACCAGCTAGCATTTCCTCCCATGTCTCCACAGAACGAGGGCCTGATGAACAAGGGGGTATTCTTCGGAGGAAGGTGGGGAGCATTGCCGAGATAGACACCTATTGGGAGGTTGAAGAGGCTGCCGAGATAGACGCTTATTGGGAGGTAAAATAATACAAAGTCTCCCCAAGTCTTCCTCCCCCAGCCTGGTGCTGGCCCTATCACTAGAGAGAATGTCTTTCATTCACAGGCTCTGTGCTGTTTCTGGAAGTCACTTGATCTCCTTAAGCCTTAGCTTCTATACCTGTAAACTTTGAAGACAACAGTCCTTGCTTTATGTATTTCATGGATATGCAAATAAATAACATATGGTAAAACCACTTGGCTAATTGTCAAGTTCCTGAAAATGAGTTATTAGTTAACTATTATAAGATGCTCCTTGGGGGCATGAGTAACATGCTCCCCAAGAACTCAGAAAGAATGTATCTCAATGAGCATTAATCTAGTAACACACACACACACACACACACACACACACACACACACACACACACCTCACACGCAGAGAACATGCAGCAGTCAAGCTAGGGGTGAACCCACATCTGAAAATGTCAGATCTTAGAGTTGGACACACAATTTCAATTGCAGGGACCTGACTACACAGAGGCTGAGTGGGACAAGTGAGTGTAATTTATGGACCAGACACCTAATCCACTGTAATTCAACCTGTTTGGGGACAGGTTGTGGACATAGGATCATCAGGTTTGATCACAGTGCTTCTCAAACATTTTTAAATGACCAGTATTTTAAAAATGCAATAGGACAGAATAAACTAGAAAATATCTGAGGGCATCCTGTGTTGCAAGGGTGAAAATGTCTACCCCTGGACTCCAGCACCTTTCTCTCTGCTTCGGCATATGCTGTCATGGACCATAAAGTTTAGGCTGCTTCTTCTGACTCCCTGCTCATCTGACAAATTCCTGACAACTACTGGTTTTTGCATGAAGCTTCCCTGTGAGGAGAGACTGTTCGAATCTGCCACAGCCAGGCTTCCAGTGGTATTTGGCTTTATGGGTCAGTTTCAGGGAACATGAATGGTGTGAGTCTTCCCTTAAGGTGGGGATACTTTCAGTGTGGGGAATAAAAAGCAAGTTTCTCAGTCTTGGCTGGGATGAATTCATCAGCTTAAATGACACAGTGGGAAACCTTTTAGTGAAACATGAATTTCTCTGGTGACCTCCAACCTTGACCACCTCTTTAACCAGCTGTCTCTGGAATGCCTGGGGCTGAGAAGGGCTCCCAGAACACAGGATACTCAATATTCAAACTGAGACAGTGAAAAACCAGCATTATGTGATCACTCTACCAGCACCATTTTGTTTGAACAGCAGCAGTGATCCTGGCCCAGTTGTCAGGAAGAAGTAGTGATGTGAGGGGCAGGAGGAAAAAGGAGACACTTTCTGCCCACAGGTAGGGACACATGGGCACACAGAATGGGGGACCCAGCAGCTTCCCAGGGAAAAGGCTTCTGTGGCCTACGGCCCTCCATCAAGATCACTCGATTGAGGTTGTATTTCTTCACATCCTTGCAGAATTTCTGTTTCTCATTCTCCCAACTATTCTGGAGTCTTCGACCACATATCTGCCCAGGCACTGGCGCAAATAATTGGGAACAGGACCAACACACTGAGGCTCAGGCTAGCCTGGACGAATCGAAGGTCAGTGTCATGAGCAAGCTGCCCTCGTAGCAGTCCCAAACTTCAGACCTACCCAAAACCTATTTCTTTGCTCGTTACCACAATTTGGTCTCATATTTATATTGTTCCACCCTATTGTTTTATTCTAGGATATTACCATCCTTTCACTCAGAATCTGCAACCCTGTAGAGTATAACTCATGTCAGTTTTGACAAACCTCATCCTAGCCCTGGAGCAGACACTCCACAAAGAGTCACTCTATCTATGCTGTAGATCTCACTCTGCCTCAAGCTCTGGTGTTTTTTATTTTTATTTTTTTTGAGGGGGTGGTGGTGGATACAAACATGATGTTTATTGGTCTTAAGAAGGCAAGTCAGAGGAAACTATCTTTTCATAAAGGTTTATACATATTACCTGTCAAGTCCAAAGGTCAGAGCGACAACTGTGCTGCAGGGACAGTAAAACCTTGGATTGTAAGTAACTTGTTCTACAAGTGTGCTGCAAGATGAGTAAACATTTATAATAAATTTTAACTTGAGAAGCGAATGATATCTCACAATACAAGCAGGATGTGACACTGAACGTCACATGATCACAACTGAGCCAATGGTCCTTCTCTCTCTCTCTCTCTCTCTCTCTCTCTCTCTGCAAGATTGTGGGTGATCATCTCCCATGCTCAAATGCTCAGTCTCAGGCTTTGGTGTTCGGCAGAAATCAGTAATTTTTCAGAACATTGGAAGGTACCCACAACTGGCACTAGTGTATTTTTTGTCCCTTCAAAGCACCTATGGACAGCCCTTTGCTTTTGCAGACAAGAGTGAGCTTAGGAATGCTCTGCTTCATTCTAGGTCAGGCTGCCTGCAGATAGAGACCCTTTCCTCTGCTGCCTTATTGCCAGTTACATTAAATACAGTCTGTGATAAGAGTTGATTAATACTGTACTGTAGTCAACATCCATGTGAGTGTATACAATGGCCCCCATGCAGAAAAAGGTTGAAAAGAAAGGCGGTAAGAAGGAGATGATTATGGTGGAAATTAAGAATGAAATCATCAAGAAGTACGAACGAGATATGTGAGTGGCTGAAATTCCAAGATTTTATAAGAAGTCTATGTCGACCATTCGCACACTATTAAAGACGAAGAAAAAAGGGGGCTAGATGCAGCCAAAGGAGTCATGAGAATATCAAAGCAACAGCCACGTGTTCTGGAAGATGTAGAAAAGTCGTTTCTGGTTTCTATAAATGAGAAGCGACTAGCAGGTGACGCTGTGACCGAGAACTGTATCTGCGAGAAGGCAAAGGCCTTGTACACCGACCTCATAAGCAAACTGACGGGCATGTCAAGAGAAAAGGAAGAAGGCTTCCAGGCAAGCAGGGGACGGTTTGAAAACTTTAAGAGGGGAAGTATCATCATAGTGCTGTGAGGCATGCAGAGGCCGTGAGTTCGGACGCTAAGGCAGCTGAGGCATTCGCTATGGAGTTCCAGAAGCTCATGGTTTCCGAGCGGTACCTGCTGGAGCAAGTGTTTAACTGCAACGAGACGGGGCTTTTTTGGAAAAAGATGCCAAAGAGGACCTACATTACAGAAGAAGAGAAAGCAGTGCCCCGTCACAAGCCCATGAAAGACCATCTCACCTTCCTGTTTTGTGCTAATGTAAGCGGGGATTTTAAAGTGAAGCCCCCGCTTGTCTATCATTCCGAGAATCCACGGGCCTTCAAGAAATGCAAGGTGCAGAAAAGCCAGTTAAACGTTATGTGGAGGTCCAACAGCAAGGCTTGGGTGACTCGTATCTTGTTCGTTGAGTGGATCAACGAGGCCTTCGGTCCTGCAGTGAAGAAATCCCTTTTAGGAAAGAGTCTGCCACTCAAAGCCTTGCTGCTTATGGATAATGCTCCTGTTTATCATCCAGGCTTTGAGGACCACTTCCTGGAGGAATTCGAGTTTTTAAGGTCAAGTTCCTTCCTCCCAACACCACTCCAGTCCTTCAGTCCATGGATCAGCAGGTCATTTTGAACTTTAAAAAGCTTTACCCCAAAGCACTATTTCAGCAATGCTTTGAGGCGACCAAAGGAACGCCTCAAGGAACGAATCTTCCCCTCCAAGAGTTTTGGAAAGATCATTTTGACATCGCGAACTGCCTCAGATCATGGATAAAGCCAGGGATGGGTCACCAAGAGAACCCTCAATTCTGCTCAGAGAAAACTGGCCTGAATGTGTTCTTGGGCATGACGTAGAGGGGCTTGCTCATGAACAGGAGCTGCCAGTTGTCACTAAAAGTGTGTCCTTGGGGAAGGCCAGGGGCCCGGAGGTGAACAAGGACGACCTTCAGGAGCTGGTGGAGGAACATGGCCAGGAGCTGACCACTGACGAACTGACGGATCTGCATCGAGAGCTACAGCAAGAGGTTACGGAGGAGATCTCGTCTGCAGAGGAGGAGGGGAAAAAGGCGGAGGAATCCCTCACTTCAAACGAGATTAGGGAGATGTGTGAAATGTGGGAAGCAGTGCGAAATTGTGTAGAAAAGCACCACCCGAATAAGGCTGCAGCAGTGCGAGCGAGGAATCTCTTTCACGACAATGCATTGTCACATTTCTGAGAAATCCTCAAAAGGAGGCAAAAGCAAGCGTCATTGGATAAGTTCTTTGTTAAAGTTGCACGAAAAGAAAAAGATTCCATTGAGCCAATAGATAGCATGATTCCGTTAGTGAGAGTGAAAGTCATCCTACACAGTAACCCTCCTCTCTCTTGTCTCCCTCACACCAGCCACGAAGGCTTTCAAAGGTAAGTGCAGGTTGATTTGTTTATTTTTCTTTCTATTTTGTATTTTGTTTGTTATTTTGTGTTATATGACAGTGTTGTAATCATTTTTATATGAATATTTTGGGGTCGTGGAACGAATCATCTGAGTTTCCGTTATTACTTATGGGGAAATTTGATTTGATATACAAGTGCTTTGGATTATACAAGCATGTTTCTGGAATGAATTATGCTTGCAAACCAAGGTTTTACTGTATTTTTTTCATAGTTCTATCTCCTTTTAGTGAGATTTGTACATAATAAGTTCCCAGACACTAAGTATACAGTTGGATAAGACTGACAAAGCTTTACAACTTTGTTAACTATCATTTAATGAAGATATAGGAAACATTTTCATGAATGATTATAAGTGTAGCCATCGGTTTTGGTTTGAAAGTTACTCTTTTAAATTTTGAAATAATTGCATATTTACATGCAGTTTTAAGAAATAATGCAGAGAAGTCCTGTGTACCTTTTATATACCCTTTGCTCAGTTTCTCCCTCTAGTAACATCTTGCAGAACTGCAGTGCAATATGGCAACCAAGATATTGACATCGATATAGTCAAGATACAAAAGATACAAGATACAAACTTTCTGTCAGCACAAGGATTTCTCCTATTGAACTTTTATAGAGATACCTACTTCCCACCCTCAATCCTTGGCAACCACTAATTTATTCTCCATCGCTCGAATTTTGTCATTTTAAGACAGTTGTATAAATAAACTCACATGGTATGCAACCTTTGGGGGATTGGCTTCTTTCACTGCTTCCTTTTTGTTATTGCTCAGCAGCACTCATCTAACCAGCTTTTATATCTTAGGCAAGCCACTCTGCTTCTCTTGACTTTACTTTCTCATCTGTAAAGTGAGGGAGTTGGACTGAACGACTCTAACATTTTGTTTCCATTGTGAAATTTTTATTTTACGGGTTCTCATCTCCCCTTAGTTATCGTTTTACGATTGTAAAACAGCTCACGCTCTTCTCTCGTCCAATCTGCTCACAGGCTAAAGGCAGAAATAACAAGCCCGGTAGGAGAGGAGGTTAGGGCAGGAAGTGGGAGCAGTGAGCTGATCATGTCTGATTACATTTTCTCCTGAATTTTATATCTAATGAATGACTATTGGGGTAGCCATGGGTTTGAGTTACGGCACCCTTTCCTTTCTCCTAGCACCAAAATTAGCTTCATGACCTGTCTTAGGCTATTTGATTTTTGGCCTAGACTGAAAATCTGGTGGGCCAAGTACAAGGTTGAGGTCATAGCTAAAGGAAACCCTCATAACAGTCTAAATTGTTAAAGTTTTTGACATTTGCCAGAAGCCATCAAAATAAAAGGCTACAGCTTTGCAAATCACGTTCCAGTTTAGCAATTATTCATTCTGTATGGGGTTCTGGCTGGTGCTGTGGTGGAGTGAAATATAAGCCCTAATAGACTGCCATGAATAATGGAGATCCATATTTACATTTGAGAAGAAGCGAAGCAGCACTAGGTTGATAATAACCATCCTTCCATCATTTCTACCGGCAAATTGGGGGCCTTCCCTACTGTGCCTCCCTAGCACTTATATATTCAGGGCAAGGTAACTGCACAATACCTCTCAGATCCTGTCTCCATGTGTTCTTCCTGGAAAAAGTTCAGCCCATATACAACTCTGAGACCGGAACCTCCATCTTAACTTGTGCAGCTGATCATCAGAACTGGGTTGATAATTCTGTATCATTAACTGTCTGTGCTTTCACTCGGCTTCTCAATAGAGAGCTCCCCCTGCCCCAGTTGCCTAAGACTCCATATGTCATTTATTTTTCTTGTGTCAATTTTCTGTTTTCAGATGAAAATACCTCAGAGAAGTGACTCTCGACTCCGGCTCTGCAACTCCCCAGGACATCTCCAATTATCTCAAGAGGTGTCACAACATTCTTCCCAAACAAAATTCTAATTAATTCATTAATGAAAAATAGGAATTTTGGAGACAGTCAGAGAGGAGGTAGGACTTTGAGTTGTCACAAAATCTAGCAATGGCAGAGCAATCTATTCCCAGGAGACTGGGAGTTGCTGGGAATGACAGACTCTTACCTCTCAAACTCCATGGTGAAGCCCCATGACCTTCCTGCTTGCAGTGAACATATGCCCTCTAAGGATGAGTGGCAGCTCCACAGGAAAAAGCCGCAAGCAGTACTGAAGGAGCCCAGACAATTGGAGATTCGAACTGAACTGCCTAATGAGAAATGGCTTAGTTTTTCAAATCCAGGCGGTGCTGTACTTTCAAGTGAGTTGGACATTGTTTGGAATTATCCATAGAAATAATGTCACAAATGATGACTGGTTTCTTGGGAGACCAAGGATCCCCAGAAGCTAAACTAATGGTATTAGTGTGAATTCTGGAAAGCTGCGTGGGTCCGGAGGAGTCCATGCGCTCAGAGGGGAGATGCAAGAGAGGGACTTATAAAATTTTTCTTTCAGAGAAATATTTAAAATGGTTGGAGTTTGTCTTTGATGCTCTTCCATTGTCACTTACTTGCCTTTCTCTCTAGGTCCCTGTGTCTTCGTGAAACTTCCAGCCCATCTTCAGCAGCCTATTCAAGACTGTCATACCTGGTTCCCAAATGTTCGGTCAATTCGATGGTATGTAAAGCAAAGTCGTTCCTTGGGGAATTCTGGCCACCCTGCAAGGCTTTAAGATTGCCCACCATTTTACAGGTGCTCTACTTCCATTCTCAGCTTTCTGCTCCTAATTCCCACTTGAATGTCTGCCATCTCAAACTCCACATGTGCAAAACTGGGCTCCTGATCTCTTTCCCAGTACCTTCTCCTACCGCATCTCAGATAATAGTAACTTAATACATCCAGTTTCTCAGGCCAACAGTCTTGGTGTTACTGTTGATTCTTCTTTCTCTCACACCTCACATCCCATCCTTCAGGAAATCTAACCACTTTGACCTGTGAACTGCTACTTTGGTAGAATCTCCACCATCTCCTGCCAGATTCTTGTAATTGCTTCCAGTAGTCTAACTGATCTCCCTTTTTCTACCATTGCCTCTGTATACTCATTTCCCAATAGAACTGCCACAGCGATCCTGCCAAATGTAAGCAAGTTCACATCATTGCGTTGCTCACAATTCTCCAAGGTTTTGCCATTTCACACAGGATAAAAATGGAAGTCCTTACAGTATATTACAAGACCCCAGATGGCCCCCAACCATTCCACAACTGACTCATTCTCTTATTTTTCTCCCTACTGCCTCCTCCACCCCTCGACCTCACCGTGGATCACTGGTGTTCCCTCAACACACGAGACCAGCTCCTATCTTGCTCCCTCTACCTTGTCTCAGTATTCTCAAGGCTTGCTCTCTACCAACTTCCAGGTCTTCTTGACAAGCCTATTCTAAAGACTGTTCATCAATAGATGAGTGAATAAAGAAGTGGGGGAACTTCCTTACACCATACACAAAAACAAATTCAAAATGGCTTGAAAGACCTAAATGTGAGACAGGAAACCATCAAAATCCTACAGGGGAAAACAGGCAGCAACCTCTTTGACTTTGGCCACAGCAACTTCTTACTTGACATCTTGAAGGCAAGGCAAAAAGAAGCAAAAATGAACTATTGGGACCTCATCAAGATACAAAGCTCCTGGACAGCAAAGGAAACAATCAACAAAACTAAAAGGCAACTGACGGAATGGGAGAAGATAGTTGCAAATGACATATCAGATAAAGGGCTAGTATCCAAAATCTATAAAGAACTTACCAAACTCAACACCCAAAAAACAAATCGTCTAGTGAAGAAATGGGCAGAAGACATGGATAGACACTTTTCCAAAGAAGACATCTAGATGGCAAACAGACACATGAAAAGATGCTCAACAATGCTCATCATCAGGAAAATACAAATCAAAACCACAATGATATACCACTGGTCAGAGAGGCTAAAATTAACAACTCAGGGAACAGATGTTGGCAAGGATGTGGAAAAAGGGGAACCCTGTTGCACTGTTGCTGGGAATGCAAGATGGTACAGTCACTTAAAAATAGAATTAGCTTACAATCCAGCAATTGCACTACTAGGAATTTATCCAAAGGATAAAGGAGTGCTGATTCAAAGGGGCACATGCACCCCAATGTTTATAGCAGCACTATCAACAGTTGCCAAATTATGGAAAGAGCCCAAATGTCCATCAGCTGATGGGTTAAGACACATATATACATACAGTGGAATACTACTCAGAAATGAAAAAGAATGGAATCTTGCCATTTGCAACAATGTGGATGGAACTGGAGGGTATTATGCTAAGTGAAATAAGTCACTCAGAGAAAGACAGACATCGCATTATTTCCCTCATAGGTAGAATTTGAAAAATTGAACAGATGATCATAGGGGAAGGGAAGGAAAAATAAAATAAAAGCAGAAAGGGAGGCAACCCATAAGAGCCTCTCAAATACAGAGAACAAACTGAGGGCTGATGGGGTGGGGAAAATAGGTGATGGTCATTAAGGAGGGCACTTGTTGGGATGAGCACTGGGTGTTATATGTAAGTGATGAATGGCTGGATTCTACTCCTGAAGCCAAGACTATACTGTATGTTAATTGAGAATAAAAATAAGTGGGGGATATGTATATATAACATAGATATTTATATATATATGATGGAGTATTAATCAGTCATAAAAAGAACGAGATCTAGCCATTTATGACAACATGGATGGACCTAGAGAATATTATGCTAAGTGAAATAAGTCAGTCTGGGAAAGACAAATATCACATGATTGCACTTACATGTGGAGTTTAAAAAACAAAACAAATGAGGGGCGCCTGGGTGGCTTGGTCGGTTAAGCGTCCGACTTCGGCTCAGGTCATGATCTCACGGTCCGTGGGTTCGAGCCCCGCGTCAGGCTCTGTGCTGACCACTCAGAGCCTGGAGCCTGTTTCAGATTCTGTGTCTCCCTCTCTCTGTGACCCTCCCCCGTTCATGCTCTGTCTCTCTCTGTCTCAAAAATAAATAAACGTTAAAAAAAACAAAACAAAACAAAACAAAACAAAACAAATGAACAAACACACAAAAAATAGAAGCAGCTTCATAAATACAGAGAACAAACTGGTGGTCGCTAGAGGGGAAGTGGGCAGGGGGTGAGGGAAATAGGTGAAGGGGATTAAGAGGTATACACTTCAAGTCATACAATAAGTCACAGAGATGAAAAGTACAACATAGGGAATAAAGTCAATAGTATTGCAAAGAAATATGGTGACAGATAGTGACTACACTTAACTGTGATGAGCACTGAGTAATGTATATAGTTGTCATATCAATATGTTGTATACCTGAAACTAATATAACACTGTATGTAAACTATACTTCAATTAAAAAAATAAATAAAACACACTATCAGGGCTCAACCCTGACCTTGTAATATTATTCAACGCCCTTATAAAATCTCCATTGGCATACATGAAATTATGAAAGGCCATTTCACACCTTCATTAATAAACGTTGCAATTACATTCTAAAAATATAGTCATGTTTACCAATTAATTTTAATGGATCAGGTCACAGGTAAGCATTCGCTATGCAATATGTTGCTGATTAAAACCAGAACACTATTAGCATACGGTGAAGTAAATCATCTTGTAGATCGAAGAGAATATTTTAACTCTTAATTTGTTACATTTGACATCAATCATTCTTAGAAGTTTGCTTCCCATGACTCAACTTGTATAGTTTGAAACCATAACAAGTACAAATTTACCACAATGTGTTTGGTCCCAAATATTCTCCACTTACAGATCTCTTCCATTTTTCAGGCCCACGCCTCTTGTTTTATTCTATATAGGGAGTATCAGAATGGGCTAGTCACATCTCAGCTTCTAAATGGCTGTGTGACTTTGGACACACCCCTGTTCTTTCTGCATCAATTGCCTCAATGGGAACAGGAAAACTGCGATGATTCTCTCATTTCCTCTTTCATGGTATGTCCTTCATCAGACACACACAAACTTCTCTCTCTCTCTCTCTCTCTCTCTCTCTCTCTCTCTCTCTCACACACACACACACACACACACACACACACACAATTACTTAAAACTTTTTTATGTTTTAGATTCACATAAGAGTTGCAAGATAGCACAGAGTGTTCCTGTATACCCCTCACCCAGCTTCCTCTAATGTTAACATCTCACACAGCCATGGTACACACATAAAAACTAACAAATATTCATCTTATTTGAAATCACCTTGCATTTCATTTTTCCACTTCTAAAACTTTGCTCCTCTCGTTTCTGCTTCACGGGATACCTCTGCACTATGAGCAGTTATCCATCTTTGCACCGGCAGTTATCGCAGATCCCTCCAAGCCTTCTTCTATTGCAGTCTCCTAGACCTCAGCACTACGTGGGAGCCCCTATACTTGTTTGACATTATTGATTCTTATGCCTCATCTTTCCTATGGCATTAGAACCTCTTAGCAAGAAAGGACTATATCCGGGGTCCCAAGGTGATGGAATAGAACAGAGCCTTCCCATGTACCCCACATTGCCCCTCGCCCTTGTGGCCATCTTGGACTCTTACATAAACAAATTATAAACTGTTACTGTGTGAAACCTCTAAGGTTTGGGGTTTATTAGAGTATTTAACACTAAATGTAAGTATCGTAGAAAAAATTAGGCAGAAAGTCACTGTGAAAAGTACATAGTTCTTACAATTAGAATGTCCAAATGGATTGTAATGTTGATGGTAAATCAATAAATAATGATTTCTGATGTTTACCTGCTATCAGAAGGTTATATGGGTTGTTTTCTGCAGTATGCTTGGTATGCATTGGTTTTTCACTTGGGAAGCAAAAAACAGGATGAATTTATGGGTTTATCAGAGATCAAAACTGTATGAGCTGGGTCTCAACCTCCTTAGGCCTATGTTCTAGGTAGCTTTCTGCTATCACTACACCCTAGATCTCACGAGGGCTTTTGTAACCTCTTTGCTATTTGATTCCCATAATCCTGGGAGGTGGACAGGATAAGAAATGTTAATCCAACTTCTCAGATAAATAATTCAGGGCTCAGAGAGGTTACCTGAATTGCCCAAGGTGAGAGAACAGGTGGTGACAATCTTCCAGGTTTTCAAGTCCCCAGATCCTCTAGGCCTCCACCTTGCAATTTGGGGCTGCAGCATTACAAAACGATTTCTATTTCCCTCAGTACAAAATACAACTGGTCATCTTTGGGGTGTTATTTGTGCTATTCTGACTCCAATGCCATTGATTTCACTTTCAGCCACTGTCATTTCCCTGATATGAGTATTTCTCTCCCTCCTTTTCTCTTTCCCTCCTTCCACATTTTGGAAGTTACTTAAAATTTTGAAGATAGAGTTACCATATGACCCAACAATTCCACTCCTAAACATATATTCAAGAAAATCGAAAACATGTGTTCGCACAAAAACTTGTACACAGATGTTTATAGTAGCATTATTCATAATAACCTCAAAGTAGAAACAACCCGCATGCCCATCCATTTGAATTATGAACAAATAAACAAAATGTGGCACATCCATACAATGGAATATTACTCGGCAGTAAAAAAAGAATGAAATGCCAATGCGTGCTACAACAGGGATGAATCTTGAAGCATTATGCCACAAGAAAGAAGTCAGACAGAAAAGGCCATGCATTATATGATTCCATTAACGTGAAATGTCCAGAATTAGCAAATCCATAGAGACAAAAAGTACATTAGTAGTTGCCCTGGGCTAGGGGAGGGAAGGAATGGAGAGTAAGTGCTAATGAGTCCACAGTTTCTTTTTGATATTCCGGAATTAGACAGTAGAGATAGATGAATAATCCTGTGAATATACTAACCCCACTCAGTTGTATACTTTAAACGGGTGAATTTTATGGTAGGTAAATTATATAATAATTTTTAAAAAGGCAAAAGAAAAGTCTTACCTGGCTAACGCCTATTTGCAATTTACTATTCCACACATGCACCAACTCCTTCAAAAAGGCTTCCCTCCTCTCAGCCTCATGTGCTCTCATAACTTCTGTGGAATTAATGTTACCACAGGGCATTGTGATGACACATGTTTTTGCTTTGCTCTTTCAGATTTTGAGCTCTGTGATGCAGGATTTATTTTTCAAAGTTTTTTTTAATGTTTATTTATTTTTGAGAGAGACAGACAGAGCATGAATGGGGGAGGGGCAGAGAGAGAGGGAGACACAGAATCCGAAGCAGGTTCCAGGCTCTGAGCTGTCAACACAGAGCCCGACGAGGGGCTTGAAATCATGAACTTTGAGGGGTGCCTGGGTGGCTCAGTCGGTTAAGCAGCTGACTTCGGCTCAGGTCACGATCTCATGGTTTATAAGTTCAGGCCTTGCAATGGGCTATGTGCCGACAGCTCAGAGCCTGGAGCTTGCTTCAGATTCTGTGTCTCCCTCTCTCTCCGGCCCTCCCTTATTCGTGCTCTCTCTCTCTCTCTCTCAAAAATAAATAAACATTAAAAAAAAGAAAAAAGAAATCATGAACTGTGAGATCATGACCTGAGCTGGAGTTGGACGCTCAACCGACTGAGCCACCCAGGTGCCCTGTATTTTAAAAAGTGCTTTTATTTATTTTATCTATCTATCTATCTATCTATCTATCTATCTATCTATTTTTATTAAAAAAACTTGTTTTTATTTTAGAGAGTATGCAAGTGCAAGTATGGGCATAGGGAGACAGAGAGAGAGAGAGAGAGAGAGAGAGAGAGAGAGAGAATCTTAAGCGGGTTCCATGCTCAGTGCAGAGCCCGATGTGGAGCTCAATCCCACGATCTTGGGATCATGACCTGAGCTGAAATCAAGAGTTTGATGCTTAACCAACTGAGCCACTCAGGTGCTCCTCTATTTGTTTTTATAAACTAGACTCCACACTTAATACGGAGTTTGAACTCATGACCCTGAGAGCTAGAGTTGCAGGCTCTATCGACTGAGCCAGCCAGGCATCCCTTTATTTACCTTCACTAAAAAAAAAAAATGAAACAGCGCTTTTAAATTTCCCACAATGTACGGAAGAGGAAATTTTGTTAGCGATTACTAATGATATTTCAATATTATCCAAGAACCTAGGCATATGAAATTGATTCCTTGATACTTGCTGAGTCCTGTTTTGTGGCACTTTTTGGTAAAGTTTTGTAAATGCTCCACACACATTAAACAAAATGCACATTCCCTAAATTCTCTACAGTGGATTGCGTTTTAAACAGTATTACTCAAAATGTCTACTTTCTACAATTCTCTAATCTGCTTGATTTACCAATTATTGAGGAAAATGTGTCAAAATATTCCACTGTGATTGTGAAATTTAACATTTTTTCTTATAAGTTTTTCACTTTTTACTTTACATATTTTGGACACAGATTTTTAGGTGTTTATAGGTTGAGAATTGCTATGTCATTTGTTGAAGTTTCTTTTTAGTATTATGAAATATTTCTCTTTAAACCTAATGATATTAATTTTCTTAAAGTCATATTTTGTTTAATATTGATATATAGCTTTATTGTCTTTGTTTAGGTTGCATTTGCCTGGTATATTTCTATTTTTCTACTGGGTATGCATATAAAGTAGACTTTATTATTTTTATTTATTTATTTTTTAAATTTTTTCTAACCTTTATTCATTTTTGAGAGAGCCAGAGAGACAGAGCGTGAGTGGGGGAGGGGTAGAGAGAGAGGGTGACACAGAATCCGAAGCAGGCTCCAGGCTCTGAGCTGTCAGCACAGAGTTCGACATGGGACTCACACGCACAAACAGTGAAATCATGACCTGAGCCGAAGTCGGACACTTGACCAACTGAGTCTAGGTGCTCTTAGACTTTAAAAATTCAAATTGACAATCTCTGCTTTTACTTAGTAAATTTAGTGTTTTTGTATTTTTTTGTGATTATTAATGCATTTAGATTTATTCAAACTATCTTATTTTGTGCTTTATATTTTACTTTTTCTTTGCATGTTTTTTTTCTCTGTTTTTGTTTATATTAGATTGTTCATGTTTCTTTTTTCTTTTTATCTTTGAGAGAGAGAGTACCAGCTGGGGAGAGGGGCAGAAGGTGGGGAAGAGAGAGAGAGAATGAGAGAGAGAGAGAGAGAGAGAGAGAGAGAGAGAATCTCAAGTAGGCTCCATGCTCAGCACAGAGCCTGATGTGGGGTTTGATCCCACGACTATGGGGTCGTGACCTGAGCCAAAATCAAGAATCAGATGCTCAACCAACTAAGCCACCCAGGTGCCCTGGGTTTCTTTATTTTTTTAAACCACCTTTTACTACTTTGGAAATATCTCTAATATATAATAGTTGTTAATAGTTTTTAGTATTTAACTGGTGTATGTTAACTTAATATTATTAAAATTACTATTTTTATTTTCCTTCTAAATAATATAATGGACTAAGGCTGCTTAAATCATATTCAGCCTTATCCTTTAACTTCCATTTACATATTATTGTCTAGGATTTAAAGTATAATTTGCTTTTGCTATTTCCCAAATCATTCCATTCGGGATTACTGTTTTGTTAGAGTGAATATGTTCATATTTTTTCACCAATGTCTTTTGGCATCACCATTACTTTTTCTATGTCACTCCTTCCTTCTGTGTTCAATTTCTGCCTTATAGAAATTTTAAAAAATTCTTTTTCTGGGGCACCTGGGTGACCTAGTCAGTTAAGCGTCAGACTCTTAATTTCGACCCAGGTCATGATCTCAGGGTCATGAGATCCAGCCCCATGTCGGGCTCTGTGCTGGGGGTGGAGCCTGCTTGGGATTTTCTCTCTCTCCCTCTCCCTCTGCCCTCCCTTTTTTTCTGAGTAAAAGCCTGAAAAATGACCAATTGTCTTTTAAGTTGGCAGTTTTCTCTCAATTGTTGTATAGCTTTCGTTGGTACTAGTAGAAGTCTACCGACAGATTATTATTGCTTTTTATTTCAGGGGTCTTATTTCTGGTTGATTATAAGATGTTCCCAAAGGCTTTGGTTTTCTGCAGTTTCTCGATTATTTATCCAGGTGAAATTAATTTCATTTATTCTGCTTATAACCTGAAGGAGCAGGGCTCTTGAATTTGGGTGATCATGGTTTTCATCGATTAAAGAGTCCATACAATTTTCTCTTTGAATATTGTCTGTCCTGTGTATCATTTCAAAAATTTCTGTTGAGTATGTTGTTCTTGCCTATTCTATTCTCTGTTTTTGTTAACTTTTCTCTTATGTCGTTCATTTCTTTAGCTTTCTATGGTGCATTCTGGGTAATTTTCTCAGACCCAAATTCTAGTCAATTAATTTTCTCTTTAGCTATTTCTAATAGAATTTTTGACCTGTCCACTGACTTAATTTAAGTGACTCCATATTTCATTTCTAGACATTCTTTTATCCTCAAATTTTCCCTATCAGTTTTTATTAGTATCTGTTCCTTAGAATCCATTCCTTCTTTTACGCTATTTATACCTACTAATTTCATATTCCCTTTCAGAATGTCATTTCATTTTTCTGAATGAGTTACAGGAATAACAAAATGAAATACTGATATGTGCTATAGCATGGATGAATCTTAAAGCATTATGCTAAGTTAAAGAGGTCAAACACAAAACACCATGCATTATATGATCCATTTAGATGAAGTGTCCAGAATTAGAAAATCCTTAGAAACAGGAAGTAGATGAGTGGTTGGGTTATGGAAACATTTATCAAGATGAATTTTGTGTTTGGTTTCCTGGGTGTTCTTCGTTCAAGTTGGTGTACAAATATGAACTCCACATCTGTGATAGTGAGGCCCAGAAGCGAAAACTCTCAGGTGACAGCACCTTTTTTCAAGACCAGCCTAAGAAAGATGATGACTCAAAGTTTCTTCTTGTATCTATCTGCTGATGGGTGGAGTTTTTATCTGTTTCACCCTTTCATCGAGGCGACAGCCCTTCAAGATCTTCCTTTCAACTTCTCACCTCATTCAGGCTCAGGACAACAGTTTTGTCCCTACTGAGGCATTAGAACCCAAGCCTGAAAATGACTGAGTCATATCAATGCCACCAGGCAGTCACACTGCAGGCTCACTTGCTGGCTTCTCTGGGATTTAGTTCCTTCATTTCTGTCATCTGTATTTATGACCACATACTTAAACTACTTTTTCTTTTCAGAATGTCCAGATAGTTTCAGCAAGATTTTTTCCCCCTATCTTAGGCTACCATGTTGTTGGAACCAGAAGTTTGTAATAACTTCATAACTGGATTCCTTACATCCAATCTCACGATTCGCAGATCTACTTTTTACAATTACAGCCAGAGAGATTAGTTTGAAATGCAAATGTTACTCCCTGACTTAAAAATGTGTCACGGCCCTAAGGAAAAAGACCAACTCCCTGGCATGGCTACATGGTTCCCCATGATATGAATCACACCTATGTCTCAAATCTCACCCTTACCACTCCTGATCTCATTTTGTATGTGTTGGTGTTTAAAGAACTGTTTTTCTGCAAATGGGTCATGTTCTCTTCTACTTCAGAGCATTCACATAAGATGTTCTTTCTGCATAACCCTTCCCCACTTTTAGCATTTCTAATTCTTCTTGTTCCTTCTGGTTTCTGCTTAAATGCCACTGCCTCCAAAAAGCTTTCACTATGTACACCCTGTTGGCAGGTGCACTTTCTGCTCTATAATATCCTTAATCTTGTAATTATTGTTCAAGATCTGTCTTTCTGTCTTGGTGCTAAGCTTCCTAAGAAGTGAGACTGTCTATCTTGTTCACTGCTTTCAGTCTAGCAATTAATCTAGTGCCTGGCATATGGTAAGGCCTTCATAAATCTTTGTGAACCAACAAATGAACAGATTAAGCACTCCATTTGTGAATGGAGCCCCTGACTGAAGCTTTGCTTGACACCGGATTGCTGCCATCAGTTTTTGAGAAGAGAACAACTCTTTAAAGAAGTTTCTTTTTTATGGGGCGCCTGGGTGGCTCAGTCAGTTAAGCGTCCGACTTCGGCTCAGGTCATGATCTCACAGTCCGTGAGTTTGAGCCCTGCGTCGGGCTCTGTGCTGACAGCTCAGAGCCTGGAGCCTACTTCGGATTCTGTGTCTCCCTCTGTCTCTGCCCCTCCCCTGTTCATGCTCTGTCTCTCTCTGTATCAAAAATAAATAAACATTAAAAAAATTAAAAAAGAAGTTTCTTTTTTTAAAAAACATATGGTGTATTGGGAGAATTCTGATTCTTGAGAAGCGAAGGCTAAAGTGAGGTAGAAACCCAAGCTCCTCTCTCAATTCAGTCTCGTGCAAAGAAGGCTCTGACCTGAACAGGCCAGAAGGGAGAAAGACAGGCATGGTTTACAAAACTTGAGCACAGGCATAGTAATGAGATTCAATCAATGAGAATGCTTGGATGAGACAAAGGAATCTTTAAAAGGTGAGCAAGAATAATTTTCTATTTCTTCTGGTTCAGTGACCCCCAGTGGGACTTAGAAAAGGCTTAGGACACACGTTGTCATGTTATCAAAGAGCAGGCCATCTTGTCATCAAGTGCAGAGTAAGCTTGGAATCACTGGGCTATGAATCAATAATACAATTTAGATTTCATCACCATCATGTCAAGATACTCCTTACATTGCCATCTTCAAAACCATTTATTTTAAGAATCGGGTAGTCATTGACTAGAAGACCAGAATTTGTAATTGTGTCTGATACATTTTTATGACCACATGAAACTTGATTCTATTTTCTTTTAACTTTAAGGTTAATCATTCACTGCTTTTGCAGATAACATCCTTTCGTGCTAATATTCATTTTTTGCTGCAGGACACAGAGGCAAGCCTCTTTTTAAAGCTTTCCTTCTATGTCAAGATAGAGGATGAACAATTACTTCCAAAATGTGGGTGGCCTTTGCTTCTTTTCTTTCATCATCCTCTTCTCATTCATTTTTTATTTATTGGTGGAGGCAGAATGAGAGGGAACTGAAAGAATGAGATGTTTTCTTTTCAGGGTCTACTAATTATCCTTTCCATCAACTCTATCAGGAAGATTAAAAAAAAACAAAGCCAAAAAGTAATTTTAAAAGATAAAAATAAATCACAAACATTTGAAAAATGATTCTTTTTAACTTCTGAAAGAAGTCCTGATACACCAGTCTTTGATATAAAAATATGACCATTTAAAAAGCTCTTTGTAGATATATCTATTACTACTATGGGAAATAGATGTTGTTAGAAAATTTAAAAACTCTCTATTAGTGGGAGAGAATAGGTTATGAAAAGTAATTCCCATGGCAGTGATGATATCTAAATTGTCTCCCAATATCTCATCAAATACTGACTAAATTTTCTACTTATTTAATGTGCCTGAAATTCTGATACTGAAGATTCAAGTAGCTTATCGAAGCTATCTTTTGAGCATTCCAATTCCTTTGGAAGGATTAAGGAATCATTTTCATGTTAGTGTGAATTAGTTCAATCAGACTGCTTTCATATTATCTCAATTTCACTGAATGACTCAGAAATTCAGAGTTGTGATGGGGAAGGGACAGGAGATTGGGGACAGCATGAAGATACAGATCTCCTTAAGAGAGGGTCAGAAAAGACAATATAAGACTCATAAAGACAGTTGGGAAAGTAAAAGTAAAAGGGGATTTTCTTCTTCCTCCTAACACCCAAATTAATCCAGTATTCAGGCATATACTATTAATATTAGGGTCTGGCTAACTCATGGTTTATACAGTCTTTTAGCGCTACCTGTATGACCTAGTTGTCATTTAAATATACTTATTGGAAAAGATATTCTGAGCTCAGAAAGATTCCTTGAGATTCAAATCTTGATGTCTAATCACATTTTTGATATTATAGATTGTTCCTATGTTGCTATGTGCATCATATCACATCACTTTGGAATATAAATTTTGAGGAGGCCAGATACAGTAAGAACCCAGATGCTTAATTATAAGTTATTCTTTCTTTGAATTTGTAAAAAAAAAAAAAAAAAATCTTAACATATCCACTCTTTGTTTGGTTGGGGAGAGAAAAACCTCTCTCCAGTACTTTTCCAGACTAATGCTTATTTTTGGAGAGTAAGCTGTTAGAGTCTACTGACATTTATAAGGAAGAAAGCGAAAAATCCTCATTTTTTTCAGTTCTCAAGTTGTCACCTATCAGGAACATTGCCAAGAACAAAAAATAAGTTATAAAAATAGCTCTGAGTGACCAAAGTACAAATATCCCCTGCTCTTTACTCATAGGAAAACTACTAGGACTAATTTCAACTCTTATTTACTTTTACTTTACATACACTTCCAGTAAGCTAAATTGTCTGGTCTCCATGTCCAAAATAGTCTGGAGGCAGTGAATTAAGGGGTGTATGGGAAGAGGTCCTTATGTAACTTCATGGAGCATTACAGGTGACATAATACTTTTAAGATAATTTATCTTTATTTGTTTATTTAATTTTCCTTAAAATACCTTCTGAAGCTTACCTTTCTTGAGTGCATACTCTTTTCCAACCTTAGGGCTGAGCATTTTATATATTAATTATATCTCACTCAATTTTATGAGTTAGGAATTACTATCTGCACACATTCTTTTCCACTTTCTTTCCCTTCACCCTCATAGCACTAAGTGGTTAGGGATATTATATTCACTGAATTCATATAATATTTGAAGGATAAGGCTATAATTCAACTAGCACGAAGGGTATCATCCTAGGAAAATCTGCTATCGTGATTATTGTTTTGAATCACCGCTTGTTGAAAAGGTGGGGGTAAAGGCAAACCATAAGAGACTCTTAAAGACAGAGAATAAACTGAGGGTTGCTGGAGGGGAGGTGGGTGGGGGGGATGGGCTAAATGGGATGATGGGCATTAAGGAGGGCACTTGTTGGGATGAGCACTGGGTGTCATATGTAAGTGATGAATCACTAAATTCTACTCCTGAAACCAATAGTACACTACATGTTAACTAACTAGAATTTAAATTAAAATTTGAATAAAAAAAAAGAGAGAATGTATCTATATCCTGGCCATGCCACCTCCCCTCCTATTCCACCCCACCATTTCCTTGGCAGATGGTTTTGGCCTCTCATTAGAGAAGGGTCCAGGACACGGGCAGGTTTCCTGCTTATCCCACGGTAGCGGCCAGTCAGCACCTTGTGCTTGCACAGGCTGCTCTACCCTCCAACTCACACAGAACTTAGACAAGCCTGTAAGTGTATGTATGTGCATGTATAATATTTTCTCATATTCACTAGTAATCAAGGAAATGCAAATTAAAATCGGTTCATATCTCTTATAATAAGAATATATTGATGCTAGGAGTATAAATTTGTACAAAAATTTAGAGATTAACTTGGCAATACCTAATGTTACGTCTGTCCTTTTACCCAGAAATTCTATGCATTAGGTCTATGTGTTAGGATTAACTCTCACACATACAGACAGAAATACAACACTACCATTGGAAGCAATTTTAGGATAGAAAAATTAGGAAGAATCCAAATGTTCATCATCAAGAAAGAGAATCTTTCCATTATTGCTTATCTATGCAATAGAATAATATACAGCAATGAAAAAAGATCCACTGGCCCAGAGCTGCATGTATCTACATGGATGAAAATCCAAGTTTAATACTGAATAAGGAAAGCAAGTTTCACAAGGAGACAAACAGTATACCATTTATATAAAGTTTAAAACACTAAGTACTATTCAAAGATACATACAAAATAAAACTCCAAAGAAATTCTCCAAATCCTAAGCTGTGATTACCTTTGAAGAGCATTACTTTTTATCAGAGAGGTATCAGCAAGAAGCATTAATTCTTTTCATAATATATCATTTTTAAAAATTGGCTGAGATGTACAAATGTAGATGTTATAAATATATGTCAATAATTTTTTGTATGACTGAAATATTTCTATATAAATTAAAAATATATAAAATTAGGGGCACCTGGCTGGCTCATTCAGTAGAGCCTACGACTCTTGATCTTGGAGTTGTGAATTTGAGTCCCACACTGGGTGGGGAGATTATTTTACATATTACAATTATATAAAACATTGGTTACTACTAAGTCACAAAAACTCACACCAAAGCCAAAATTCCCTTCAACGAATATCATCAAGATGACAATAGAGTTGTGTTTCCCCAAATTCAATTACTTGCTAACCTCAGCTAATAGAAAACAAGCTGAATTTCAGGAAGTGGAAAGATGCACATATTCAGACACAAATGGGTACACACACACACACCCACACACACACGCATAGACACTTACCTGCACACTCATTAGTAGCCAAGGTAGAAACATTCATGTATGAAAGGCATGTATATTATACTTTGAAAAATACCATAAGTATGCATTTTCATGGCTATAATAAGTGACAGGCAGCTTCAGGGAAGAGGACAAAATAATACATTGTCCAGAAACAAACTGCAAAAGCTCAGGAGTACAGGGTGATTTACTGTAGGACCAAATGCTTATGATAATAACATTATTATAGTAATTGTTCTTATTGTCAATAAATCCATCAATTTCCTGTCCATCCTTTTATTCCCTTAACAGTACACTTCTAGAAGCTAAACCATCAATAACATACCCCCCTTTCTCATGCAGATGCATTGATTAGTCCTAAGGGGGCTAATAAAGAGGGGCACAGAGGGAATGCCACTCTGAACAGTGTATTTGATTTCATGTCCTTTCTGCCTATGTGAGCAGGGAGAAATGGCTAGAAGGCAAAGCCCACTGTCTTGGTGCTAGGACTATTTGTTCTGTTACTTCGGCGCCAGCTGAAGCCTTCCACTAACAGCTCTATTTTAGGATGTATCACTGACAAAACTGGTAGTTGTGAGTTTTTATTTGTATGTTTGAGCTTTATAAATAGCCCTCAAAAACGCCATACTAGTTAATTTATTTCATTAGTTAAAAGCCAGATATCAAAGGGAGAATCCCTGACGAGAGGTGGGAGTGGATGAGAGAGTAGTGCTGGTTTGAATTTTAATGAACACAGCCCATAGAATATAAGTTGATTTTATCCATTACTACTCAAAAAAGAAAAGCCCAAAGGCATATATGTAAATTTTTGTCGTGTCTCTACAGTGTTTGGAAAGACCATTCATTCATTTACAGAGTAAGGGGTTAGACTTGCACAAATTAGTCATTTTTGGAGAAAGAGGTGAGTGGGCCCAGTGGTGTTGTGCCTGAGGCCCAGCTAGAATCTGTCCCTTTTTGTAAGAAGGTGACCCCGGAGGAGCCTAAGCAATATGGTAGAGAAGACAGTCTTCCCTGGGGGTCAAATATGGTGCTACTTGGATGAGGTGCTGCTTGGCTGATAGACTGGTTACCACCTGCTTGTGGTAGACTTGGGCAGACATTGGACTTCTATAAATGTAATGCCTGCTCCACTCTGCAGATACTCCAGAAATTTCTAGAGTACTGATATTCCAGAAATTTGATACTCCAAAAATTTGTGATGCTCCAGAAATTTCTACCTGGTCCCCTATTTATTAATAGACCAAAACAACAAGACCCTGCAAAAATGTGCATTATACACAAGGTAATTCAGGGATCTGCTTTAGGAAAATTAGTAAGTGGATGCAACCAAGGTTTCCCTACAATTACCTACTGACATGACCATCATCGGTAAATACAAAATAGTCAATATCCCAGATCTCAGTGCATAGTCTGTCAAATGTATCAGGGAACTCAGTTAAAACGAGGCTAAGCTTGATGATATCTGGACAGAGAGCCATTATCCCCTTGTGGAAATAGGGTATACAAATTCCAAGTCATTACAGCCAAGGTAAGGCAGTTTCCTGTTAAAAGATAGGAAGGGGGAAACATTGAATACTGCAGGGCTAAGAAAGCAGTCTCAATGTTTTTGTCCTTGACATTTACCCTTCCATTCTTTGCCCTTTTCATAGCTCTCGTCTCAAGACAATTCCCCCATTGTCTCCCTTCTTTTTTCTATCATGGAAGAATGTGATCTCATAAAATAATTGAAAACAAGTGCTTTGGTGAATCACTTTGTGATGATGGCCATAAATTTCAAGAGGTATTTATCTTTGCAGGCTGACATTTAAATTTTAAGAGATATATCACCATCCAAGAGAAGAAACACACCTACTACATTTATTGTATGTGCTGCTACGATATGGTACTGGTGAAGAGATTTCCTTTTCTTCCACAAAACATGGACCACACTATTGACCACATAAAGAGGCAAGTTAAAACTGTGTTACTAAAAGTTGAGTTTTCAGAATATCTCGAGTGTTCACTTCAAAAAGTACACATTCTTCTTTGATTCCTAAAACTTTGCAGTCTTTTGTGTATCAGTAATCTTACTGTTACATTTCCCTAAGACTTCTACTTTATTATCAACTTATCAGGCGCCAGGCCAACTTGACATCAAAAGCCTTCTCACATGGTAAGGTGGTAATTCTGGGGGAAGATGAGGACAGGGTATGCGGAGACTCTCTGTACTCTCTTTGCAAGTGTTCTGTGAATCAAAAATCATTTCCAAACAGAATGTTTTCTTCTCTGTTGTTTTTGTTTCTAAAGCCTTCTCAGGTGAATTTCTTCACCTGTCGGTGTCTTACCATTGGACCGAATTTTCTATCTGAACTGTATTAGTTTCCCTTTTTTCATTCTTCCTTTCTGAGACAGCAGGTATGTGCCAGATTACAGTCAAATATGTGCACCTTTTATGTCAAAAATTCTGGTGAGAGGTTCTTTTTTTCCATTAAGAAGAGAAAGATGGCAACTCCTTTTAAGCCTTGAGAGCATAGGACAGTGCTGCTTCTTGAGGTACGTGTGCAAAAAGCATTTCTCATCTTCCCTGCCCATTGAGCCACAAGCTCAAACTTCAGATGGTATCATCAGATAGAAATTGTTTTATTAAAAGTATGGATTTCTCCAAATCCTTTTATTTTTATCAGGGAAAAAACTGAAGCAGAAAGAGTACTCAAATAATTTAGGCATACGTGCAAATCAGGCATATACTTTCCAATCAGGTGTCCATTTTGGAAATAGAATTACAGAAAGCAAAACTTAGCATAAATGGGTGACTTTCAGGTCTTCTTGAGATGCTATCCATAAACAGATAATGGGGTGCTCACTTCGACAGCGCATATCCTAACATTGGAACGATACAGAGATTAGCAAGGCCCCCGCACAAGGATGGAAGGCAGATTTGGGAAGTGTTTTATGTCCTTTAAAATTGTATTCATTTCTTTGTTTTAATAAAGTTACCCTTGTATATAAAAAAAGCAGATACTGGGATGCAGATCCTCTCAGACCTTTGATATGCACAGTATCTGTTACTACTTGGGTGAAAAAAAAAAGACTTATATGAAAACAGGCCTGGAATTGACCTATCTTTCCTTCTTTTTTCCCTCTGCGATAGTCATCTTGTTAGACACATGTACCACTCATTTAGGGAAAGGGCCATTTTAGTATGGCTGCTGAAAGTTACATAATGTGCTCCTAGGAAGCACCAATATATTTGGAACCCTCTTTTTTAAAAATTATTTAAAGGGGCACCTGGGTGGCTCTGTTGACAGCACAGAGCCTGGAGCCTGCTTTGGATTCTGTGTCTCCCTCTCTCTCTGTCCCTCCCCGACTTGTGCTTTGTCTTTTTCTCTCTCTCAAAAAGAAATAAACATTAAAAAATCGTTTATTTATTTTTGAGAGACAGAGCACACACACCAGCACACACAAGTGGGAGAGGGATAGAAAGAGAGAGGGAGACAGAGGATCCCAAGCAGGCTCTGCACTGACTGCAGATAGCCCGATGCGGGGCTTGAACCCACAAACTGCGGGATCATGACCTGAGCCGAAGTTGGATGCTTAACCGACTGAGCCACCCAGGTGCCCTGGAACCCTCTTTTATAAAGCTACACCTTGCACTGGGAATTGGAAGGCAGTTTATTTTCTCTTTGGCCAGAAGGCTCAACTAGCCCTTTCCAGGTAGTCTCCCCTTGGGTAATCTTCCTAGCAATACCTCAGCAAGAAGACAGTATATTCCTTTTTACTTTGGACAAGCTACAATTCATGTTGCTAAGCAGACTGAGGATGGTCTTATAAGGCTGTTCACAGTTGAGCTCTCTATTCTGGGTGCTCCTTCAGTAGCTTCTACTCGTGGGGTTACCTTAAGGTTTCTCTTCAACTTGAAAGGCTGTCAGGTTCTAGGTTTGTGGGATTTTTCTACCAACTTCTGATGTCTGGAGTGCGCGGGCTACACCCAGAGACAAGTAGATGACCTCTTTGAGACCTCTAATCACTTCTTGTTTGTCTTGATAGGCCAAAGTTATTGGCAGCTTAAGGTGGGGTGGACACGTGGAATCTCAAATCTCCTATTGTCACTGGGCAACTTATTGGGCCTTTTGTCATCTATAAAAAAAAGGTCATAATTCTTACCTCATAGAGATTTTGTGAGAGTTTAACATGATTTTGTATCTACATAGATATAGGTATATAAAACCCTCTTCCAAGTGCTCCATATCTTCGTTGTTTTTTAAGTTTTTGCTTAAATTCCAGTTGATATATAGTGTAATATTAGTTTCAGGTGCACAATATGGTGATTCAACACTTGCATACATCACCCGGTGCTCATCACAAGTGCCTTCCTTGATCCCCATCATCTATTTCACCAATCCCCCCACCTACCTCCCTTCTAGTAACCATCAGTTTGTTCTCTACATTTCTTGGTTTGCCTCTCTCTCTTTTCTCCCTTTTGCTTGTTTGTTTTCTTTCTTAAATTCCACATATGAGTGAAATCATATGGTACTTGTCTTTCTCTGACTGACTTATTTTGCTTAGCATGATACTCTCTGGCTCCATCCACTCCTGGCAAATGGCAAGATATCATTCTTTTTTTAGGGCTGAGTAATATTCTATTATGTAGATATACCACATCTTCTTTATCCATCCATGGGTTGATAATTATAATCCATAATTTGGCTATTGTTGATAACGCTGCTATAAACATTGGGGGGCATGTATCCCTTTGAATTAGTGTTTTTGTACCCTGTGGGTAAATACCTAGTAGTGCAATTGCTGGATCATGGGTTACTCCTATTTTTAACTTTTTGAGGAACCTCCATACTGTTTTCCAGAGTTGGTAGTGGTGGCTCCTCTTGGTCCCTTTAGAGGGCAGCCCCAAGTAGTATCCCTGAGGAGCAATCAAATTTGACCCATTGTGTGGCATATTTCTGCCCAGAAGTGTCACTTTTTAGCAATAAGTGGAAAGTCTTTCAGAGGGCCTAGTGGAACAAGACTGGATGATACTAGGAGGTGTTTGTCCAAAGCTGATACTCCATCTGCTGCGTCTTGAAGCCTAGTCCCACTGTGACCCAAGAGAGCCCACCAAGCAGGCAATGATAGTTGTTGCTTCCTCCGTAGTGTTGAACTTTGTACCAGAGAAACTAGGCAAAGATTCCTGGGCTGAGAGTCACAGAATTCGAACTGAATCACAGATATTCTCTCTTCACTCAAGCCCACAGTCCAAACTAATGACGCCATTTTGCTTTTGCATAAGCACATTCTCTATTACAGATTGTTTAGTCTCCTGCGCTGTTCTGTCCAACCCTATCTGCTCTTTCTTTCATTGCGTCTTACTTTAATTCTATTGACCTTTCAAACTTTAGCTTAAAACCCATCTGTTCCACCAAACCTCTCTAGATCACTCATTTTGGCCTGAGATATATCACTTCTTTTTATTGCTGTTGGTATAGTCATGCATTAGCATGTGATTATCATCATCCTCTCAAAGAGCCATTTAAAAATGTCATTGTTATTTAATGAGAAACACGTGTCAGGTTTATTTTCTCAAAAAACACAGTGAACCTTTGAGAGAATACATTGTACTTTTTTTGTGTCTGCCATAATGCCCACAAAAAATATCTTAGTGGATAGGATATTTTCATTTGCATAATGGCTTCTTCAAATACCTGCAAACCATCAACTCTCAAAGATTTCTGCTACTGGAGAAGGTCAAGTGTATATGAATAATCCAACATGTGAATTATTCAAAAATCATTTATATTGAGTTTTACAAGATATCAGTGGCAGCTACATTCTTTCCCTAATAAATGATTTATAAAAAAATAATAATAACATCAACACTGACTAGGACATTATATGTTTCATAGCTTAGTTCAAACTAATAATGATCCATCCATATTCTCTGAGCACCTATAACAGAAGGGGAGAAGATGAAGCCCCATCAAGAAGTGGTTACAAGGAAAGACCAGAGATTCTAGTTTCCTTGGTATTGCACATGGTACTCACAAGCATATTGGCCTACACCTCTGCATTTGTCACATTTTACTTGTGTTTCCCACTGATAATAGTTGCTAAGTGATTGAGAGCAGCACCCAGTCTACACTCACATTCTGCTTCTCCCATTTCCTAGCTGTGTGATTGTGGACAACTTACTTAACCCCTCTGTACTTGAGGACACTCCTGAACAAAATAGGAATAAGAACAGTGCATATTTCATAGGGTTTCTTGTATAGGAAGGACCCAGATGATATATGTAAAATTCTTAGCACAATGTGTCAAATGTTAAAGAGAGAATGAGCAAGGGCAAGTACGCAAGACAGGAAGAGAGTCACCAGAAGTTTTATTTTCTTCCTTTATTCTCCTAGAATCCAAAGTGTAAAGAATACCAGAGAGGGAGGAGTAGCTAACTGTAAAGGTAACCCAAGCCACGTTCTTCTCTTGGAAGAGAGTGATGGGGAAATAAAAGCAGTGCAAAGCCAGTGCAAGAGCTACTCGTAAATGGGTACAAATTTTCCAAGGGTAAGCCATTCCTGCAGGGACAGGGGCTGTTAGCTATTGGAGGCTATGTGTAAACAACATGAAGTGGTTCAACCAATAACAAATGCTTGACTTCCAGAGGTTTCCAGAGGGTGGACTTTGTGCCTAACTTGATTTATAGGTCAACTGATGATACCATCGAATTCCTGCTATGATGTTGGCTTGGTGACCCAAAGAACATTTAAGAGCTCAAGGTTTTGGATGGGAGGTGGGACACAGGTGCAAACATAATTGCAGCTTGGAGTAGAAGGTATGTGAATAAAAAATGAACAAGAGTTCTAGCTATCATATAAAAAGTGCCAAATCAGGGCTGCAGAAAGAAAATATCATCACCACATGTTGGGCTCTGTGCTGACAATGAGCAGCCTCCTTGAGATTCTCTCCCCACCCTCTCTCTTTCTCTCTCTGCCCCTCCCCCGCTCATGCATGCTCACTCTAAATTAAATAAATATTAAAAAAAGGAAGATATCACCAAGGTCACTGAGAGAGAACTGCCTAGTGAAGGGGTGATTTAAGCCAAAGATTGAAGGTTGAGTAGAAGGTTAATTTATGCATGCCATAGCCATGTGTAATGATAAAAAACACTCTTGCCTCAGATAGGCCTAAGCTTAAAAGCCAGGTTTCAGGGGCACATGCACCCCAATGTTTATAGCAGCACTATCAACAATAGCCAAAGTATGGAAAGAGCCCAAATGTCCATCGATGGATGAATGGATAAAGAAGATGTGGTACATATACATAAATGGAATATTACTCAGCATTCAGAAAGAATAAAATCTTGCCATTTGCCACTACGTGGATGGAACTAGAGGGAAATTTGTCAGTCAGAGAAAGACAAATATCATATGACTTCGCTCATATGAGGACTTTAAGAGACAAAACAGATGAACATAAGGGAAGGGAAGCAAGAATAATATAAAAACAGGGAGGGGGACAAAACATAAGAGACTCTCAAATATGGAGAACAAACAGAGGGTTACGGGAGGGGCTGTGGGACAGAGGAAGGGCTAAATGGATAAGGGGTATTAAGGAATCTACTCCTGAAATCATTGTTGCGCTATATGCTAACTAACTTGGATGTAAATTTAAAAAATAAATAAATAAATAAGCTAGGTTCCATTCTTCATGAGTGGCATTTACTAAATAACACGTACTTTCAAGACTATTGTGGGAATATTTGTTAGAGTCTTAGAGTATTTTTTTTATGCTGCTGCTGCCTTAAGCACTGGTAGACACAGCTGTTCCACATTTCCTCTCTGAGTCTGCGTAGCAGTGGTAAACATCTGCAGGGGTTTCTGTGCTCACCTCTCTAGAAATACCATAATGAAAGGACACAGCCCCAATTCAGAGTATCCAGAAGCCCATGACAGAAGCAGTGGAACAAGCTGAAGCCAGCAGTGACAGCAAACTTCAAGGACAGTGTCAAGGTCCTTGGAAGGGCTGATCTATGCTGAACAATAAATCCAAGACACTTTGCCTTTATCTTCCCTTCCTCTTTCTCCATCAGTTCTTTTCCCCCCTCCTTCTCTTCAAGGTGCAATATGGACCTCAAGTGCTTTGCTCTTCCCATCAATGGATAAAGGCTGATCAAACTCCTTAACACTAAGGTTTAAGGCATTTATGAAGTCACTCTCCCCATAGATATAGGTGTTTAAAATATTTCAAGGGATGGGAAATGTTTAATTTAAAGCATGCATGTCTGAGAGTAGGAGTTTGGGTATTAGCAATCAGTCAACAAATGAGGTTGAGAGTGGGGTGGTTATTACCAGAACTTACAGAATTCATTTGAAAAAAATTCATATGGAGAAAAGCATGGTGGAAGGAAAAGGCGCTTGCATTTAGAATTAGGGGAACTACCTTAAATCTCAACTCTGGCACTTTTTAGTTATTGATCCTTGTCAAGTAATTTTACTTCCATGTTCTCATTTTCTCAAATGAGTAATGAGAGTGATAACCCTCACCTTATACAGGATGTTCCGAGGCTTAGACAAGCACTTCTCAAATTGAATGTGTCCACAAACCACTTGAGCATCTTGTTAAAATACAGATTCTGAGTCAGGAATTCTGGAAAGGGCCCAAGATTCTGCATTTCAAAAGAGCTCTCAGATGGTGCCAATGCTGCTGATCCAAGGACCACATTTTGAGTAGCAAGAGGCTGTTGGATAATGTAATTAATGATAAAGTGGGCTTTCTTCCCAGATAGTTAGGTGAGAAGAGATCATTTCTCACCCTTGGCTTGCTACCAGTTACAAAAATAAAGTCAAGTTGAGGCTGGGGAAATGCAGAGAAGAAAAAATTGCCATCAGAGTTTGGGGAGGAAGCTACTGCTTCATCAGAAAGGTTGAATATTGTAGTTTTTCATCTTGAAAGGAGCTGCTCAGAAATGGCCTGGCCGGAGCTACTGGAGGGGAGGTCAACGGTGGTGTGAGTTTTTTTCCTCTCCATGCCAAGCAGTGGCTGCCTGTGTTTCCTAAAGAAGGCTGTCTAGTTCCAGTGCTGCCTTTAGTTGCTGTTCATTTGCTCCTTTTTCACTTGGTTGTAAACATGATTGATGTTTATTTTAAGGAAAATAATCTCTCAGTTTCTGTGTTCTCACATTTCATCTTCTTTCTATAAATATGAGTGAGCTACAGTTCTAAAAGTTTGCTTCATAAATAATCTCTTCTTAGAATTGTTTCTGCTCTACACTTCATCCTTTCTCTCTAGTCTCCCCTGTCTTGTTTGTCCTGCTAATGACAGAAAAATTGACTTTCTTGAGGAACTTGGTCCAGTATCAACTGCAGCTACATCAGGAACATTCTCTCATTTACGGACTCAATTATCCTTTGGTTGTAAAACAGTGTGTTTCTACACCTGGGATTAAAACCAGCCTCTTGACCTAGAGTTAGTCCATTTTAATCAGCTGGGAGAGCATAACCATTCCATCCCAGGCAATATGACATCCCGAAGTCTATGCACACATTGCTGAGAAACACTTGTATAGCGCGATGTAGGGTGTTAATCATGCACAAGACATTGCAGAGAAGATAATGAGAGCAATCAAAAAGGAAATCCAAATTTCCCTCTAGCAGGGTGGAGAGGAGAATGTGGTGGAGGTAAAGAGGGGGAGGTAGGAGAAGCTGGCCCAAAGTTCATTTGCCTAGGTGGGCAGACAAATGGGTGTCTTGTGTGCAAAGTGAGGTAGGTTTAGTGAGTCTGTAAAATGAATTAAACCATTACCACCATCAACATACTTGTCACTACTGTTTCCCTGTGGCCCTTGGTAATCCCTCTTCCTGCCCTTCCCATCACATCCCCCATTCCCAGGAAATAACTGTTTTGCTTTCTGTCACTATAGATTAGTTGGCATTTTATAGAATTTTATATCAATAGAGTCCAATAGTATGTACTTTTTTAAGGTTTATTTATACTTGAGGGGGGGGGGAGAGAGAGAGAGAGAGAGAGAGAGAGAGAGAAAGAGAGAGCATGTGAGCAGGGAAGGGGCAGAGAGAGAGAGAGATGGAGACAGAATCTGAAGCAGGTTCCAGGCTCTGAGCTATCAGCAAGCACACAGCCCAATGCAGGGCTCGAACTCACCAACTGTGAGATTATGACCTGAGCCGAAGTCGGCCGCTCAACCAACTGAGCCACCCAGGTGTCCCAATATGTACTTTTTTTTTTCAATATATGAAGATTATTGTCCAATTGGTTTCCATACAACACCCAGTGCTCATCCCAAAAGGTGCCCTCCTCAATACCCATCACCCACCCTCCCCTCCCTCCCACCCCCCATCAACCCTCAGTTTGTTCTTAGTTTTTAAGAGTCTCTTATGCTTTGGCTCTTTTCCACTCTAACCTCTTTTTTTTTTTTCCTTCCCCTTGTACTTTTTTTTTTTGATTGACTTCTTTCACTCTGCATAATTGTGATTCATCCATGCTGTTGTGTGTTCATTCTTTTTTCTTGCTGAGTAATATTCCAATATAAGGGTATATCATAGGTTGTTTATACATTAACCTGTTGATAGGCATTTGGGTTGATTCCAGGTTTTGGCTATTACAAATAATGCTTTGATGGTAGTCTTTGTATAGGTATATACTTTCTTTTTTATTGGATAAATACCTAGGAGCAGAATGGTCAAATCATAGGGTAGGTGTTTAACTTTTTAAGAAATTGTCACAAACTGTTCTCCAAAGTGGCTGTAGCATTTTACATTCCCAGCAGCAGGGTATGAAAATTCCTGTTTCTCCATATCCTTGCAAACACTTGACATGCTCAGTCTTTGATATTTGGGACATTGAATGAGAGTAGTAGTGTCTCACCGTGGTTTTAATTTTCATTTTCCTAATGACAAATGATATTGAGCACATTTTTATTGCTTATTTGTCATCTGTGTGAAGTGTTTTCTTTCATGAAGTATCTGTTCAATCTTTTGCCTATTTTATATTGAGATATTTACTTTTTATTAAGTTTGGGAGTTTTAAACTATATTTTGGGTACAATTTTTTTTATTAGAGAAAGGGTTTGTAAATACAGAGGTAGCACTTCATGGGATTCATAGGTGAATAAGAGGTAGATGCTGCTCATAGGAGCTCACATTTCAATGAAGAGGTCAGGACAATAAACAGTAATCACTGAAGACTATGGGAGCTACAATCAAGACCTTTGCAGTGGGCCATGGGAGTGTAGAGGAGAGTATGATAAATTTCACCCTGAGAGAGCTTGGAAAGATCTCCCAGATGAGAGGAACTTAAAGCTGTGTTTTGAAATGTGAAGAGTTAGGTTAAGTGATGAACATCTGTAAAAGAACATTCTAGACAGAGAATCTCTACAAAGGCAGGAAGGTGGGTTTGGGAATCATGGGTTCCGGATGACCAGAGGGAACAAGGGAGGATGAAAAACAGTAAGGCAAGGAAGGCTGAGACTAGCTTGTCAGACTGTGGAAAGTTTTGTAGATTAGGCCTAAGAATCTGTGCATCTTCAAAGCAATAGGGAGTCTGATAAACGGTTTTAAGCATCAGGGTAAAATGGTCAGATTTGCATTTTAAGAGAATATCCTGCAGTGATAGTGAAGGGTTAGAGCATAATGAATACAGAAAGACTGACAAGAGCCTAAGCAAAGCAGTAATAGCAGGGAAATAGAGAGGAGGGAACAGACTCTCAAAATATTTAAGAGGACTGGTAGCTGTTGGTTAAGGTTTAGATGTTATGAGTGAGGGAGATGGTGGTATATAGGATGGCTCCAAGATTCTGGTTGAAATAATGGAATGATTTTGACGCACACGCATTATGTCCAGGAATGTATGAATTGGAACAGGATACATGGGGAGTCATAAGAGCTCAGCTTGTATCATTGATTGATTTATTCGGCACATTTTTACTGAGTGTCTTCCATAGGTTAGGAACTGGGAATCTGATGGAGATCAAAGTAGATACCATGATAGCCTTCACAGAGTAAAAAGTCTGGTAGGGAAGAGAGAAAAGTGGATAATCTTATAAATGTGTAATTTACAACAACTGGCTCTGAATTGCTTAAGGTAAAACTAAAGGGTTTTCGGATAGTGCACTCAGGTAGATCTCAGGCTCAGGAAACACTACCTTGAATAAGTAAAGTTTAAGAGTAAATGTGAAGTAACTAGGCTGAAGAAGATCAGAGAATAGTGCTTCAAATAGAAGGCACGAGGCAGGTTAAATACCGTAGGCAGAGGTTTCCACTATGCAGAGCGAAACATGCACCCAGAAACAAGGACTCAGATGGAGAAGTTGTCAATCCATGGGGGCAAGTAAAACCATGGCAGAGAATGAGAATTTTGAGAAAGGGTTTGTAGGATGAGGAAAGTGTAAGACTGATACTTGACTGGTGGCATATCAATATTTAAAGTGCAGGCAGAGTAGGAGAGCAAGTCAGCTAAAGAACAAGGAGGAACAGACAAGCATCTGAGAAGAGAAGAGAAATGAAGCCAAGAAAGGGGAAATTCATTGCCACTAGTACCCAATGGGTGGAAATGACTCTTCCGGTTTATGTAATTCTCCTTGCCTCACCCTGTATAGAACCCTTTGCATGGTATTAACTGGTTCCGTTGATTGTCTTTTGCCAGGCTGAACCAGGTCCCTGCCTCATTATTTTCAAGGAAGGCATGCACATAAAGAAAAATATGTTTTATATTGGTTCTAAACATTCCCCAGGGAACTTGTTTTAGCATTTTCCCCTTTGCCTGTCATTCTGAAGAGTGATTGATAATTGTGGATTCATGAAATCACTTTCCAGCATATTTTAAATGTAATTACATTTCAAATTGTGTGCTTTGTGAAATGAGTCAGAATAGCATAGCCATTTCTTCTCTTCTGGAAAGAGAAATCAAGACTCAGAAAAGGTCTTCCCACCCTGTAATAATGGCATGCATCCGTACGTGAACAAGAATGTTTGTTAGGCAGGCTTGCCACAAGGCTCAAACTAACTACCCAGAGAAAAAATTATGACCCTTCTCCCTGCCTCCGTGCTTCTATGAGTTGGTGGTTCAAAGTCTAACCCATCATCTTCTATGTAAAGTTAACTCCAATATTATAGACCTTGATTCATTTCCTTCCTGTTGATAACAATCATTTCCTAAGAACCTGCTATGTACCATGCACTGGGCTACACATTACTGAACAATACATGGTCTTGCCTATCTTCAATCAATTTTGTGAGGTAAATTTATGACACCCATATTATAGAGGAGGAGGCTGAGTCTTAGAGCTGCTAAATGCTTTGCCAGATCTGTTGAACTCTAATATCTTAAACAAATAAAGATCATTTTGTCAGTCAGGATATGCCCAGTTAGGCTGCACTGACAAACAACCCCCATCTCTTACTAACACATGTTTGTTTCTCACTCTCATACGGCATGTGCATCATTGGTCAGTTCTGTTAAATGTCCCCTTACCCCATGACCCAAGCTGTCAAGGATGTCACAAACTTGAAAGTTGTTGGTTGTCAAGGTAGAGGGAAAGGGCTCTGGATGGTTTTGTACCAGCAATTAAATGCTTCCATTCACAGCTCATCTGCCAGAGCTACTCACTTGGTCCCACCTACCCACCAACATTCAGAAAATGCAATGTGACTTAGGATTTGGAAGGCAGAAGAGTACAGAGCTGCGCTAACGACCACACAAAGTTATAGAGGTCCTATGTATTAGATTTGTGCACCCACTTCAATGCTTGCATTCCAGGTTGTAACTGACAAAGACGTTAAAATTGTATTGCAAAATCAAAACCAAAATGGGATAGCACTTTTAAACCCACTAGGATGGCTATAATCAAAAAGACAGAAAATAATAAGTGTTGCTGAGGATGCAGAGAAATTTGAATCCTCATGCATTGCTGGTGAGAACATAAAATGGTCCAGCCGCTTTGGAGAAAAGTCAGGCAATTCTTTAAAGTGCTGAATGTGGAGTTACCATAGGACTTAGCAATTCTCCTCTAGGCATATACACAAGAGAAATGAACACATATGTCCACACAAAAACTTGTACACTGATGTTCATAGCAGCATTATTCAGAATAGGCAAAAGTGGAAATAATCCAAGTGTCCATCATCACCTGAATAATGGATAAACAAATGTGGTATATCTATACAATGGAATATTGCTTAAAAATTTAAAAAAACCCAAAAGAATGCAGGACTGATACATGCTACAACTTGCACAACCCTTGCAAACATTATGCTCAGTGAAAGAATCCAGTCACAGAAGATCACAAACTGGGTTAATTCATTTATATAAAATATCGAAAACAGGCAAGTCCACGGATATAGAAAGATTCGTTGTTACCTAAGGCAGAGGGCGTTGGGAGGAAATGAGGAAATTGTAGCATGTATCAGTACTCAGTGTCTGGCTGTTAAGGAGAACTGACACTGAAGTCATGATACTGTTCCCAGAAGAGATCCATTAGGAACGGTAACATCTGGCGTGAGGGAAGTACCTCCCAACCAAGCATCCTGCAGACTGATGAAAAACTTTTATCAGGAAAAACTGGGTTTAAATGTGAGACGGGAAGAAAGGAGCTGAGATATGCTTATGGTCACTAACCCAAGGAGGCACATCTCAAAGGGGAAAAATAACATTGAAAATCTTGTTATTACTTTAAGCTAGGATGAGTTTCTTATGTGTAGAAACTCATCTCTGTATTCTGGATTTTTGAAACTCATCTCCTGAAAAAGTGTTATGAACTTGAAGCTATGTGATTTGAGCTTCCCCACATTTTTTAATGGCATACAGAAGTTGGGTCTCAGAAATAATTTTCTAGGTGAGCTAGATACATTCCATGTGGAAATCAAAGGATTTAATTAAGACGAAACTGTCAATGATAAAAATTAGAAAAATGATTACTTTGTAAAAATTCTATTCAAGAGATGTGCATGTAACCTGGTGAAATACAGTGCTAAGAATGTCTGAGAAGCTGCAAACTATATTCATAATTATGTCCAAGATGAGACATGGTCCCTAAGCATACTTACTGATTTGAAATTGTCTCAAGACAATCCAATCAAAATATTTAGCAACTGATACTTGCAGAAAATTTTGTTTAAGAAAAGATGACCTTCTTGGGACAGAACCAACTGAGATAAAGAACAAGACACTGGCACAAAGCCCAGATCTCAAATCTTGGGATAAGATCAAGTCCTTTTTCCTGTCTGGAACATTTAGAATTGTGACTTGAAACTGTAAGAGGTGAATGGGTGTGGGGGCAGAGCCTGTGGGTAAGGGCTTCTGTCTCTACCCCCACCTTTTCTTTCTTTTCCCATTTTTTTAGGGTACACAATTTATTTGTTTAAGTTAAAGTTAGCTAACATACAGTGTAGGAAAAGTTTCAGGAGTAGAACCCATTGATTCATCACATATGTACTCATCCCAATGAGTGCCCTCCTTAATGCCCATCACCCATTTGGTGCAGCCCTCCACCCATGTCCCCTCCAGCAACCCTCAGTTTGTTCTCTGTATTTAAGAGTCTCTTGGGGCACCTGGGTGGCTCGGTCAGTTAAGCATCTGACTTTGACTCAGGTCATGATCTCATGGCTTGTGAAATCGAGCCCCATGTTGGGCTCTATGTTGGCAGCTCAGAGCCTGGAGCCTGCTTCAGATTCTGTGTCTTCCTCTCTATCTGCCCCTCCCCTGCCTGTGCTCTCTCTCTCTCTCTCAAAAATAAAAATAAACATTAAAAATTAAAAAAAAAAGAGTCTCTTATGGTTTGCCTCTACCTCTACCTTTTCAATGAGAGGTGATTCAAAATTGGGGAAGTTCTCCAAGAGAACTTTGGCTAAGTGAAATTTGATTTAAAAATACTTGGAAAGAAAAGTTCTCTAGCTTCCTTAGACAAATTAAGAAAGATCCTGGGAGAGGGGAAGGCAAACAGGAAATACAGCTCAAATAAGAATTTTTTGAGGATACTGGATCCCCCAAAGGGAAGTGGGATGAAGCCCTTCTGCAAGATAGACTGAAGATAGAACCTTCATCCCAACCTCCAGCAGAGCAGTGGCGATTAACAGTTGTAATACCTCAGGATACGCGTGAGTGAAGCCACATGGCTCTCGGGTATTGGTATTGCCCTTACCTAAATCCATATGCTAATTAATCATGTAGTATGAAAATCTCTTACCATATCCCAAGCAAGTAGGCATCCAACATTTACATTATTGCGGATCCTATGGGTGCCTTGGTAGCTCAGTCAGTTGAGCGTCCGACTCAGGTCATGATCTCACAGTTCATGAGTTCCAACCAGGCATCGGGCTCTGTGCTGACAGCTCGGAGCCTGGAGCCTGCTTTAGATTCTGTGTCTCCCTCTCTCTCTGCCCCTCCCCCACTCACACTCTGTCTCTGTCTCTCAAAAATAAATAAACATTAAAAAATTACTGCGGATCCTGAATTCTGAAACACATAGACTACCAAACTATTAAAAATAAATTACTTGCTTCTGGCTTCTTCTAGATCTAAGTAGGACTCTCAACATGCAACAGTCTTGTTTAGATTTGGGCAAAGTTATATCTCCCATTTGGAGATCTTATTATGCCCTATTCAGCAAGTTCTCTAGAAGAAAGTGACTGATTATTCCTTGTCCATAGTAATTATACACTGAATTAAACATTAGAGGGGCTAAAATCCCTGCAAAATGTTGAATAATTGCATCAAAATATTCTATAGCGACAATTTGCTAAATTCTCATATTTGTTTTATGTGTGGATTAAAACTTTTGGAATATGTCCAAAGATGTTGGGGGAATTGATTGTACAGGGATTTTGGGATATTTAAATGTAATGTGATTACAGAATTACAGAGGAAATGTGCCATAATCCAAATGAGCTCGCGTTTTCTGAGTTCACTCTTGTAAAATTTAGACAATCCATAGAAAGTATTCTACTTGAACTCTTGGGATTAAGTTTTATATGTGTCTCAAATTTCTCAATATCAATTTGGTTGTATTTTCTACCACTTTTAGTTGGTTTTTGAAAAGGTGGTATGACACTGAGATAAATAATTTCGATATACTCTGTATCAGTTATCTATTGCCATAATAATGCTATACAATGAACAAAAAAGTCAGTAGCATAAGACATTAAGTGTTTATTGTTTATACATCTGGAGTGGTTGGTAAAAGTGGATCTCCCATTCTTGGCTAGGCTCACTCACTGGATATTGCTCACTGTTGGTTGATTTTGGCTAGCTGTGGCTAGGTAAATGGGGAGACTCATATTTGCTTAATGTATCTTTCATTCTCCCGGGTATGTTTTATGGCAGAGATGCACGGAAGAGAGCAGAAACATACAAGGCTTCTAGAGAATTAGGATCAAAACTGGCACACTATTACCTTCACCACATTCTAGTGGCTAAAGCATGTCACGAGACCAAGTCAGACACAAAAGATGGAAAAATACCTTCCACTCCTTCGGTGACAGAAATTGCAAAGTCATGTGGTAAAGGGTATGGACACAAAAAGGGAAATGCAAGTGAAAAACTGGGACTCTTGACAGAATCAATCTGCTCAATGCATATAAACACAAAGGCCTTTAAAAAGTTGCAGTTCAATATTAAGGTCCTCAAGAAAAATACTAAATTATGACACTATGACCCATAACAATGAAAAGTTAGAGAGCTTTAGTAAAAACCTTAAACGTTTATAATTATCTGTATTGACCAATTCCATGCTACTGCTGGCAGATTTATGGGAATCTAGCTGAATTACTGGGTAGCCCGTGTCTCCGTATTCTTTGGTGTTCTCTTAGAAGGATATTGGGATTTTGGGTTTTTTTTTTTTTTTTTTTTTTTTTGGACAACTGGTGATGACAGGTATAGACAAGGGAGATCATTCAGACTAAGGGATAGCAAACTTTTTTCTTAAGGGCCAGATAATGAACAGTTCAGGTTTTTTGGGCCAGGTAGTCTCATCACAACTATTCAACTCTGCCCTTTCGGTACAAGAGCAGCCATAGACCACATGCAGACAAATGTGCTTGGCTGCAATTCGATAAAGTTTTATTTAAAAAATCAGGCAATGAGCCAGATTTGGCTGATGGGCTGTAGGTTGCTGACCCCTGATCTAGACTTTCATACTTGGTGCCAACTCCATGATGCCTGAGCAAAAGAGACAGAAGAGAAAATAAAGACTTCTAAATTGAGAGCAACAGTATAAATCAAAAGCATTGTCTGTAGTTGTAAAATGTGGCAGGGTACGCCAGAAGTTCCTGGAAGGGATAAATAAAATGGATTAATGAATTCTCATACCAGGGAAAGGGAAAAAAGATACCTGAATACTTGAACTTTGGAGAAAAAGTACTTTTTCTGCCTTATGTCAGTGGTTTGAAGCTCCTGTGTCATGTTGCTCTGCTTTGAGTTTCCTGGTAAAATAATACAATGTACTCTCTCTGGTACCCAGGTGTCCATCTCTTTGGGCCAAGAGGACTGAAAATGAACCCAAAATATCTTATTGAGGATATATTTTTTAAATGTGTGGAGATGATGACCCTTAAAAGGGTCCCTCTCAGGCATGCTGTGACAAATTGGACATCAAAAAGTAAGCAATGATTACACTAAATTGGGATCAGCTGAGCCTGCGGATGGCATTAAGTCCAGATTGACACTCACAAAAGGCAAACAACAAAATATGTACTCAAGAGAATATTCCTATTGCCTACCAACTTGAGTTACTCATCAGAACAGGAAGAGGGTGGGGGACAAATAATTCAAGTGGTGAGGTAATGTCGACCACTTTAGTTTGTTTAATGGATATAATACTTCCCTTTCTTCGGGTGGTTTGAGAATTTTTTTTATGCCTCTCATGTGAGCTACAAATTAGCATATTCCCATTAGTCATGTCATCTCTCCATGGATGTCTCAGACATAAATCCAAAACTGAGCCATCAACTTCTGACACACACATACACGTACACATAAATATTGCTCTTCCAGAGTTTCATATCTCTAGAAATGAGCCACCATCCACCCAAGTGAGCTAGCTACGCTCCATGTTCAACTGATTTGTGTCCTGTGTACTTTTCCACTTACACTTCTCTCAACTTTATCTTCACTCCATATATACCACCAACCTGGTTCAAGCCGTGATTTTTTTGGTGACACAGACTACTGTCATGGCTTCCTAACTGGTCCCCTCCCTGAAGTTTGGCTTCCCTCCAGCACATTCTCCATTCTCCAGTGACATACACACAAATGTGGTCATATCAGCATTGTTTAAAACCCTTTGAAGCTTTCTAAATCCTTCATAACCAAGGCCCTATGCCTAAACTTGGCTCATGAAGCCTTCGATGATCTAGCTGCAGCCTGCCTGTTGTGCCTCACCTTTCCACTTTGCCCACTCTGCTCAGCCTTTCTGAGCTGTCTTGGGTGCACCAATGCTTCTATGTTCTCACACTTACTGTTGTCTCCCCACACCCATGTGTCCACACTAACCTTTTTTCAACCTCCAACCCCTGCTTCCCTCCTCTACTCTCCTTCTCTTCAGAGGGGCTTTTCTGTCTTACCAATATCATTGCATTACTCAAGAAGGTAGAGGCTGCTCCTCATTCCCACCACTCTTGGCACATAACAGATGTTCCACAGATAACTGTTGAGCGGGTAAATTACTACTTAATTTACGCCACTATATGTGACTTTGGTAGGAGCTGTCAAATTACTTTCAGAGAGAAAAGAGGCTCAGCATCCTTTATCCTCAGGGAAATACAAATTAAAACTACAATGAGATATCACCTCACACCTGTTAGAATGGCTAAAGCCAACAACACAAGAAACCACAGGTGTTGGCGAGGATGTGGAGAAAGGGGAACACTCTTGCACTGTTGCTGGGAATGCAAACTGGGGCAGCCTCTCTGGAAAACAATACAGAGTTTCCTCAAAAAATTAAACATAGAACTACTGTATGATCCAGCAATTGCCCTACTAGGTATTTATGCAAAGAATACAAAAATACTAATTCAAAGTATTACATGCACCCTGATGTTTATAGCAGCATTATCTACAATGGCTGGAAACAGCCCAAGTGTCCATCGACTGATGAAAGGATAAAGAAGATGTGGTGTATATACAGAATGGAATATTACTCAGCCATCAAAAAGAATGAAACCTTGCCATTTGCAATGACCTGGTTGGAGCTAGAAAGTATTATGTTAAGTGAAATAAGTCAGAGAAACAAATGCCACATGATTTCACTCATATGTGGAATTTAAGAAACAAAACAAACAAGCAAAGGGGGGAAAAAGAGACAGGGAGAGGCAAACCAATAAACAGGCTCTTAATTACCGAGAACAAACTGATGGTTACTAGAAGGGAAGTGGGTGGGGGAGGGGTTAAATAGGTGATGGGGATTAAGGAGTGAACTTGTTGTAATGAGCACCAAGTGATGTACGGAAGTGTTGAATCACTATATTGTGCACCAGAAACTAATATTACACTATATGTTAACTAACTGGAGTTTAAATAAAACCAAAAAAAAAATTCTTTCAGAGAGAGGTACAGGGGAAAACTACATCTTTCGCTAGACTATAATGTTATTAATGTCAGAGTCCGTAATTTTCTTTTTTTAAATGTTTGTTTATTTTTGAGAGAGAGAAAGAGAGACAAACAGAGAGATAACATGAACAAGTGGGGGAGGGGCAGAGAGAGAGGGAGACAGAGGATCTGAAGAGGGCTCTGTGCTGACAGCAGAGAGACTGACACGGGGCTCCAACTCACGAACCGTGAGATCATGACCTGAGCTGAAGTTGGACGCTTAACCAACTGAGCCACTCAGGCTCCCTGAGTCCATAATTTTCTTAATTTTATGTCTCCATAAAGCCTGATATGAGACCATGCGATGAATGAATGAATGAATGATTTATTATCACAAATTCCCAAATTCATAACTTAGTTCCAAATGAGCAATGACTCCATATCTATTTTTCTTTCTCTTTTTCTGACCAACTTTCTAACTCTGGAAGGTTGTATACATTTCTACTAATTTGGAACTATAAACAAATAGTTATTTCCGTTAGGTTCAAAAGCTATATATTTTTTCATTTACAGTCTGATGGGATTTATGAAGATTTTGATTTTTTTTAACTTCTTTGTCTCTTGTCAAAAACCACAGACATTCTTTCATTGTGTAAGTTAAAGTACAAATGAAAGATATGGTCTGCCAGCCAGTGGAAAATCAACTCTATATTAGCCATACAGTGAAGTAGAATGATAAAAAAGACAATGCACAAAACCAGTTTTCAGAAAAGCTACACTCAAGTCCTGTCTCCATCACCTCTATGATATTTAGCTGTATGGCAAACTTATGAAACCAGAATCCCTAAAATATCAGCTTCATGAGAGCAAGGATTTTGTTTACCAATGTAGAACAGTACACCCAGAACAGTGCATTGCACAACAGAGTTATTGCCCAAGAACTATTTGTTTAATGAATGAAAAACGAAGCTTTCAGCCATATAGCTCTTTTTAGGTTCAAGTTGCTACAAAATGAGGTTATATTAACAATTCTGACAATTTCAAAAAGTATTGGGACAGGCCAAACGGTATGTTTGTCAAGACTTTCAATCTAGAGATAACTGTACAAGTTTAAGGTGCTGTTATTGATGGCTGTGTGGTTCCCCTCTAATGCCTCTAATCTGATCATCTAATTTTACCGGATTGTTTGTCTCATCACATATAAGGGTTTATGTCCTATGACTACAGTAAATGATTAGTGTTCTTTCATTTTAAGTGCATTATAAGTTTGAAATAAGATATACGATGACAGATATTGACAGTAACACTCATAATTTGAAAACAGTTGGTTTAGGAAAAAAAATAATTTTGACAGAGTGGCAAATTCCAGGGAGCAAGATTTCACATGGAAGAATTTCAAAGACAACAAGGACACATTTGTATAATTAACATGCATATAAAACTTTACAATTTTTGAACGTTTTATATACATTATCCTATTTAATTTTGCAGTAGACCTCTTGTACATAGATGCTATTATTTCTATTTCACAGATGAGGACACTGAGGCACAAAGAGAACAAACAAATTGTCCAAATTCACACTCTGGTAAGTCATGGAACCTGCCCTTGAAGCTGGATTTTCTGCCCCCAAATCCTTTGCTAATTACATCACATCACTGTGAAGAGTTTAGGCCAAAATAGGAAGTTGGAGGGCAGTCTCCAATACTGCTGACACCAACTGTAAGTTTCAGTGGGTTCCCCAAAGTACCCTCAGTTTCAATAATTCACCACAACTCACAGAACTCACTGAAAGCTATCATACTCATGGCTATAGTTTATTATAGGGAAAGGATACAGATTAAAACCAGTCAATGGAAGAGGTGCATAGAGCAGAGGCCGGGAAGCTTCCAAACACAAAACTTCCATTGTCCTCTCCCTGTGGAGTCAGGATATGTTAGTTTCCAGGTATCAATATGTGAAAATACACGTGGAGTACCGCCAACTAGGGAAGCCAGCTCAAACCTCAAACTTTGAAGTTTTTATTGAGACTTCATTATGTAAGCATGACTGGGCAATTGCTTGCCCACATGGTTGATCTCAGTCTCTAGGTCAACTGATACCATATGACCCAAAGCCCACACCCTATGTCACAATGTCAATCTTTCTGGCATGGCCAGCTCCCACCTCAAGACTGTATGGGTATGGCCAGCCTCCACGCTCTATCACTTGTTAGACTATTCAGTACTAATAGTCAAGGCACCCAGGCAAACAATGACACTCCTATTAGGCATTACAAGAGCCCAGAGATTACCTCCCAGAAAGAGGACTAAGGGCAGACCTTCATTTTGAGCCATGCCAAATTCTTTTCCTCACAACCATGTTGGGAAAAGAGTATGCCTAGAATAGAAAGATGTAGAAGATGAACACAGCTGACAAGTTCACATGTATATACACGTATGTCAATATGGCTTGTTGGAATCAAAATCTGAACCTTGATTTGGTTTTGGGGTTACACTCTCCTCTGGCCAGATCAAATGAATTGGGAAATGTGAGAAGTCCTAGATGAAAAAGATGATACCATTGCCAGGGTTCAGATATAGCCCTCGTGGCTTAGAAGCAGAGGCACAACTGTGGGAAGTGATAAAAGCATGAAGCCCATTGTTTGAGGAGAAAAGTCTGCTTGGTTTATGGGGTTTTTTTAGGAGCTCTTAGTTGTTTTCAGTTTAAAAAATTGGTATCCATTATGAGACCAGCAACAGTCAATTCCCGGGGCTTTTTGCTAAAATTAGTTTTGATACCTTAAAGAATATTGATGACATTTTACAGTAGAACAGCCTAACAGATCCAAAATAAAAGGTTTCCAAAAAAGACTTTATCCTTTAGCTTTATCAAGAGGCCAAAAAGAAATAAAAATGAGTTCTGCTATTAGACGTAAAGGCTCCAGTCATTTCTATTTATACAACTGCCTAGCTTTATCTAGCATAAAATAAAATAGAAGGAAGCAACACCATATATCTGAGTGAACTGGGTGGTGCATACTAATTCTTTTTGGCTTATAACTTATTTTCCTTTGGTGTAATTTTTAACCATTCAAGTAGATGATGACTGTCTCTGGTGTCTGGAAACCCCAAGCTATCATTTCCCATGCCCTCTTCCCAATCCACTCCCTTTAGAAACCCCCTTTTTAGCACCCTAAAAATCTAACACATCTGTTTCTTGGATTTCTCTGGGAGGGAGGCAGATCTATGGTTACCAGGGTGAATTAGTTTCATATATTACTCCTCTTCCCAAGAGCATTTGCAATTAAGCGAACATCATGGGGATGAAATTTTCTAATTACGTTTCCCATACTGGGTTTATTAGTTAAGACAGGCAAAGCTCTGCCACAAAAACAGACCTCCAAATTTCAGTTCATTGATACAGTAAAGGCAGATACCTCACTTAGGGCACAAATTCACGTGGGTCGGGGGCTTCCTTTGCCTGTGTTTCTTCCAAATGCGGACTCAGGGACTAGTGACTTTTATTTTGCAACTCTGACATCTTGGCAACCTTTGCCTCTAGCTGTGTGGACCTAAGAGTGAGAAAGGATGACACAGGTAACCTGCTTTTAATTTCCTGGGACTGGATGTGACACAACACTTCTACTCAAGCTGCATTGGCCAGGATTAGTCACAGAGAAGCATGTCAGCCATAAAAGGTAGAAAGCAAACTGAGATATGTTTGGGGGGCAGAGGGAATTTTAGGAATCTACAATATATCCTAGCAGAGAATTACCCATTCCACCAATAGATGACTCTCAAGTGAGCTGAGAATTGTGCTGGCTTGTGGGTGTGTGCACACACACACGCACACACAACGTGGTTATTACCTTGAAGAACATCACAGTTGAGTGAGGGAGGTGGACAGGTAAACTCCTAACTATGATGTAGTATGACATTTTTAGTAACATACACACACACACACACACACACACACACAATTTACATTTGTACAATGTGTAACTCTTCAAGATTGCAGTGTGAAGGTGGAAATTAGGGAGAGCTTTCCAAGGGAAATAACCCCAACACAGCTGTTGAGGGAATTTTGCAGGCTGAGAATGAGGAAGAATAGACCTGGAAGGAAGAGCTGACAATGTTAATTCCCAGGTCGGGTGTAGTAGGACGGGAGGCTGGAGATCTGGGCTGGGGTCAGCCTTTGGGGGTTCTTCCTTTCAACCACACTGAGGTACTTAGGGTCCTGTGGGCAAATGGAACCACAGAAGGGTTCTTGACAGGGAGACGATTGGTGTCTATGCTACTCCTGAAAGCTTAAAATATTCCTAACCATCATTGAGCCTTCGCCATGAGCCAAGCACAAAGTGGAGCATTTTGTGGACATGACCTTGTTTCATCCTCTCAGAAACCTTATGAGGTAGCATTATTGTCGCCATTTCCAGATAAGGAAACTTAAGAAACAGAGAAGGCCAATAATTTGCTGACATACAGCTAGCATGTGATAAAACCAGTATTAAAACCCAGGCAAGGAGCGCCTGGGTGGCTCAGTCAGTTAAGTTCAGGTCATGATCTCATGGTTCTGCATGGGGCTCTGTGCTGACAGCTCAGAGCCTGGAGCCTCCTTCAGATTCTGTGTCTCTCTCTCTCTCTCTCTGCCCCTACCCTACTCACGCTCTGTCTGTCTGTCTCTCTCTCTCCAAAATAAACATTAAAAAAATTTAAAAACCCAGACAATATGATGCTGGAGTCAGAGCCTTTTATCTAGACCAGAGCTGTCCAAAAGAAATATAATGTAAATTATATTTATATTATGTTGTATGTAAAGATATGAATTATGTATTAAGAAAATTTACATTTTCTAGTAGTCACATGAAAAAAGTAAAAAAAAAGGTGAAATTAATTTTGATAATTTTTCATTTAATCCAGTATAGCCAAAATATTGTTAATCTCAAACTGTAATCAATATCAAACATTGTTAATTCGTTATTTTCCATAATTTTTTCACACAACGTCTTTGAAATCTGTTGTTTTACACTTGACAGCACATCTCCATACAGACTAGCCACCTTCCAAATATTTAGGAGTCACATTTGGCAAGTGGCTCCTGTATTGGACAGCACTAACCTTGAAAGATGATTTCTGTGGTTTTATTCTGTGAAGTATCTTACTTTTGAAGCACAACAATTTAGCTAAAGGGTACTAAGAAGCCATAAAACTCAATGTTTGGTCTCTGTTTTCAGGTGGTTTGTTTGTAATCACACACACAGATCACAGATTACACAAACATACATTAAACAGCTCAATTTTAGATGAATTTCTCCTATCAAAACTTATTCTAAAATTCTTCTTTCCTCCTCGGGGCAGTATTCAGTAGTAATTATTCTTCGAGTCCTAAATTAGCACATCTGGCACGGAGAAGTGTCATGGTTCATTGTCATGACTATAAACGACAGATGGACTATTCAAATGCCACATGCAGAAGAGACCATGATCTGTACAGTATCTAGAAAATTTTCTCTTCCAAGTTTGATTTCCTCAGAGTGATGGTCGGTGTTTTATACATGCCCAACTCGTTTTGAATGTCAATGTGGAAATTCTAGCAATTTCAATTAGGGTCAGCTTGTTGCACTCATGGGAGTAACATCAAACATGGATAATTGAGTTTCCCAAACAGGGGATGACCTCACTGTTTGCCCTTCACAAATACACGTGGTCACTTAGTCTATTTAACTAAACTGCTACCTAAATGTGTCTTGTGGGAAAGAAGAATTTATCTAACGCCATCGAATAGTCTCTCTCAAGGCCTCTCCCCCATCCCAGACTTCTTTGTGCCCCTTATATACCTTTATTGAAAACCTATCCATCTGCCATTCTCATGCCAACCAAGATAACTCAGACTGTGTTTTAAAGTGCACAATACATGTGATAAATCTGTCTGTGGGAAAAAGTGGTGGTGGTGGTTTATATCGCCAACGAAGTAAATTTTATCTCTTTCAAAATCTACAATTTAATAGACTTTTTGGAGTCTCTATGACTAAAGAATTGTCCTGGATATTGGAAGATGACTATCTACTGAGATGGGCAATCACAATACAATATGTGTTTTTTAGAAAGATACCATTGGAGGCATTGTAGGAAACAAAATGAAGATGGAGATCGTCTGGGCAGCTTCAAGACATGGTTGATGTTTCAGATGGGTCATGAAAAGTTAAACTTCTTGACTTTCAAGCCTCACCCACTATTAGTAGAAAGGCATTTTCAATAAAAAAGGAGACCATGTCAGTGATTTTTTTTTTTTACGCTGTGTATTCTCAAGACTTGAAGAAGGATTATAAAATAGATTTGGAAATTACTGCCACCCCTAGTTAAGACAATAAACAAATTGAAGATCTCTTGTTTTCAGTATCTAGTATAATCATAAACATGTTGCCCTAAGGGTAAGAAAAAATAATGGAATTTTTAAAAATTCCAATGCCTGTGTCCCACTCAAGTGCAATTACATCAGAATCTCTGGGTGTGAAAACCACTGATCTCTCTTAGGTGCTTGATACAAATCTGGATATTTAATAAGCAATGAGTTATGACTGGCGATAATCTATACACAGTGTTGCACACAGATTATCTAATTGGTTCAAGTCTTCCCTTCCCTATGTACATACTTTGTAGACAAACGACTTATCAAGGAAAAGTTCACAATTCCAGTGGGTCTCCACATGGAATTCTTTCTTTTCCATGATGATAATGTGAGATCACCATTGTGACAAAAAAAAAAAAAATCTATTCTCAGGGAATTAGCAGGCTTATTATTTTTTTTTTTTGAACCAAGCCTTTTGCGAATATTACACTTGCACAATATATTTATATTTGATTACTTTAAAAAGTAGCATCAGATTAAAGTCTATCAAGTGAAATTAACATACCAGAAAAATGTACCATGGTTTTCTTGTGGTTCCTCATATCCCTTGCTACTCTGCCTGACATCTCTGAGAAACATGTATATCAGTTTAAGAAGCATAGGGAGCAAAGAGGTTTGACTCAAAATTATCAGACTTGAGATTTAAACAGTTCTACCACTAATTATTGAAGTGACCTTCGTAAATAACTTGACCTTTCTGGATGCATGCACACACACAAACACATACATATTAAATGATATTGGGGGGGGGTCGCCTGGTGGCTCAGTCGGCTAAGCGTCCGACTCTTGATTTTGGCTCAGGTCCTGACCTTACAGTTTGTGGGTTTGAGACCCAGGCTGGGCTCTGTGCTGACAGTCTGGAGCCTGCTTGGGATTCTCTCTCTCCCTTTCTCTCTCGGCCCCTACCCTGCGCTCTCCCTGTCTCTCTCTCAAAATAAATAAATCAATCAACTTTAAAAATTATTTGCGGGACCTTTCATACTAAAAACATTAAAAAATTTTGTATGATCTTATAAAAGACTGGAAGTCAGAGTCTTATATAGGCATTAAAGAGTTGACACACAAAAAAATCCACGAACAAGAGGGTGTGTGTGATGTGTGTGCATGTTGTTTTGTTTTTTCATTCTTTGGGAATCCATTACGTAGAGATGTAAATTCACTCAAGGTTTAGATATCTTATATTCCTTCTCTTAGATCAACTTTAAAGCTTATATGTTTTTTTGGTAGAGTTGACACGCAATGTTACATTAGTTTCAGGTGTACAACACAGTGATGCAACATCTCTATATGTTGTGCTGTGTTCACCACAAAAAAAAAAAAAACTTCCATTTTTATTTATTTGCTGACTAGTTGGTTTTTAAAATGGATGCACTGAACAATTTCCCCACATTGTGTTGTGAGTATGTGTTTCTGCATACAAGCTATCCCAAAATACGTGTGGCTTAGAACAGCATCGGTGTGTTACTTCTCACAAATCTGTGGGTTGACTGGGCAGTTCTGCTGCCCTAATGAGAGTGCACAGCTTGTGGCTCTGCCTGCATGGCTTGGCCTCTCTCTTCACATGGTCTTTCATGTCGGCTTCTCCATTACGGTCTCAGGCTTCTGGGAAGGCAAAACCCAACGCACACGCATGTATCAAGCCTCCACTTGAATTGCATTTGTTGAAGTTCTACCGGCCAAAGGGAGGCACATGGCCAAGTCCAGAATCCAAGTGGGAGAGGATTACCCAGGGCAACACTTCTTGGTGAGATCGATTATTTAACAATCTACCACAACCTCTCCTCCGTTTGACGAAAGTGGGAGACACTGTTTGCCTTGGGGAATGCTGTGAAGGCATTTTCTCTAAAAAAAAAAAAAAATCTCCCTTTGGATACATGCACCTGATGTTTATAGCAGCACTATCAACAATAGTCAAATTATGCAAAGAGCCCAAATGTCCATTGACTAATGGATAAAGAAGATGCGGTATATACATACAATGGAATAGTACTCAGCGGTCAAAAAGAATGAAATCTTGCCATTTGCAGCAATGTGGATGGAGGTAGAGAGTATTATGCTGAGCAAAATAAGTCAGTCAGAGAAAGACAAATACCATATGATTTCACTCATGTGGAATTTAAGAAACAAAACCAACCAACATGAGGGAAAAAAGAGGCAAACCAAGAAACAGACTCTTAACTACAGAGAACAAACTGATGGTCACCAGAGGGGAGGTGGGTGGGGCGATGGGTGAAAGAGGTGATGGGGACTAAGGAGGGCACTGGCTGTGATGAGCACCGGGCGTTGTATGGAAGTGTTGAATCACTAAATTCTACACTTGAAACTAATATTATACTGTATGTCATCTAACTGGAATTGAAATACAAACTGAAAAAAAAAATCTCCCTTTGTTGTGTTACCAGAGAAGCCATATTCAGAGTTTCATTGCATTGGACCAAGGCAGGCGTTCTCACCTAGAGTTTGTTTCAGAACTACTGCGGTATTTTCCCAAAAGACCGATACCTGGCTCCCTACCAGAGCAACCAAATCCAGTCACTCTATCACTGGTTTTGATGTACGTCCGTCCTGGTTAAGGCTGACTAAGAGTTCCATTTTCAGTAACGATGGATTCGCTCGCGGGAGACCAAACCAAATGGGAAACGCCAGTTTCTGAGGCGCAAGGCCAGTTCGTCAGTGGTGACAGCTGGACCGGAAGGTAACTCACTGAGGTTTCAGATTCCTCCTGTTCAGGTCCTGCAGAAGTGGTGTGGCTCTCCACTGTGGAAGGTGGGAAATATTGTCAACGCTAGTTTTGTGCTCCAGTCTCTCAGCCCAACCTGACAGTTTCATTTTGATATTCTGTCACCAAAAATTTAAATGACTAATCCTTAGGAAGTTAGTTATTCCTTTATATCGTATTTAAGGTAAGTACCACCAGGGGAATAAAAACAGTTACTTGTCGATGTGGTTAGGGCTTACTCTTGTTGAAGATGGCTAATATTATAGCTTAGCACATAATGTATTTAATTTATTCATTTAAAGTAAATAAAATGCTTTAAGGGAACAAAACTAATGAAATACTCATTGGTGATTAGGGAGAAGTGATACCAAATTAAAAAAAAATTTTTTTAGGGTTTATTCATTTTTTAGAGACAGAGCATGAGTGGGGGAGGGGTAGAGAGAGAGGGAGACACAGAATCCGAAGCAGGCTCCAGGCTCTGAGCTGTCAGCGGAGAGCCTGACGCGGGGCTTGAACCCACGAACTGTGAGATCATGACCTGAGCTAAAGTCGGACACTCAGCTGACTGAGCCATCCAGGGTGCCCCAAAGTAATACCAACTTTAACAGCAGACTTAACTGTGGTATTAACTTGTTGGTCTTCGAAAGTTGGATAAAGCAACGTATTATGGGCTTTTTCTTACTGTTTCTCTTGCCAACCCGGGCCTCTGTGGTCTCGGAGCAGGAGGCTGGCTTCCTCCTGTCCCTCTGCTAGCTGTGTATTCAGTACATACCCTCTCGCCGTTCAGGGGAGAGAACTTGCCTGCCCTTCTAACCCCCTTCTGTCCTTTCCTCCAGTTGGCAAAGGCAAGGAGGAAAATAGCAGGCCTCGTGACTTTCCAAGTCCCAGGCTGAGAAAGTAATTTACGCAAACCATCTCTTCTTTTCTTCAAAGAAGCTTACATTGGCATGCACGATTGTTATAAATGCTGACTTCAATCACATGCTTAGGGTTATCCATTAACCATTCAAACAGGCACCTGGCTCCTTTTGAAACCTTTTTAAAGGGCTACACCCCCTTTTCATTTTTGGACGCTGCCTTTGAAATTCATTTAAAAATAACGGTTTCCAAACGAGCAGGTAAAGGCACTGTTGAATGCACTGCATGATGCAATCGGAGATAGGAAAGGCTGAGAGGGCTTCTTGAACTCGCACTACTCAGTCATCAGGCAGATCACATAGACGTTTGTTGAGCAGAGAAACCGCACTGATTTGATTCGTAAGACTGGACCTATAATTCTGGCTCTATCGTCAATTATATTTGAAGTCGTGAACATGTAATTTTACCACGGAGGATTTATCTTCTGCATGGCAAAAAATGGGGTGGTGGCAGACTAGTTTATTTTGAAAGTGATCACTAGGTCTAATAGTTGATGATCGTGAGCACTTTGCACTTTTGTTGATATTGACTAGATTCAGGGTCTCGTTTGAGGTCATAAAGATTTTGATGACCTCTTCATCAGCATTTGGGGTCTAAATTTATTTTAAGAAAATGCTATGCAAATGTTTTTTAAAAAATAAGGAGATTGAAGACTGTTCTTATGTAGTAGGAATCTTATATTTAATGCATTAATAATTTGCAGACGTTTGTTGTTGGAACCTAATCTGTGAACCTCTATGGGATTATATATTCTCCAGAGGCTCTCGTATAAATGACCATGGTTTGGATAGTTAGGAACTTAACGCGTTGATTCATGACCAGACCAGGTCGGTTAGCAAATTATACATAGCTGTATTCTCCAAGGCAACTGCAACCCTTTTGCTATCCACTAAAGCATTCTAAATGCAGAAGACTGGAATAATCACTAAAAGGATGCCATTTGAAAATGTTCCCGGGATTGGGCAGCTCGAACTTTAACATACACAGACCACCTGGGAATCTTGTTAAAATGCAAGTCCTGAGTCAGTAGGGCTGCGATGGGGTCTGAGACCCTGCATTTATAGCACGTTCCCAGCTAAAGTCAATGCTGCTGGTCCACGGAGAGCCCTTTGAGCAGCGAGGCACTAAGGGACCGGATAAAATGTGTGATGATTTTGTATCAGTTATAAGTCAGTTTGCCCATTATAGAGACAGAGAGCTTCCAAAACACACTACCTGAGCTAACATGAGAAAGATCTCTTTCCAAATGGCACATCAATAGAATGGCATGTTTCAACTTGAAATATTCATGACTTGTCTTCCTCTTGTTGCTTTCAAGCGTTTTGACATTTACTTAAGTAATTACTGTCACTTTCAAATGGCGGCCCATATTTTTGTCCTTTGTAAATCCTCCTATGTTATTATTCATGCCTTTGTTCCGTTTCCACTCTTGGAAGCTGCCTTTATCGGGTTTGCCAGGTGGATTCTGCACATATCCGGAATTAATCTCCATGGCCCATCAGAGTGTAGCCAACTTCATTTAATCAAGGGAAGAAACAGGGAGGGAGACAGTGACTGGGAGGAGAGATTGGGAACCTGATGACCACGGCAGCTTATCCTGATCAGACAAAACAAAAAAGCCACTTTCTGCTCACGTCCTCTTAGAAGTAGCAATGCCAGAATCTTAATGTGTTTTGCTAAAGCCACTGCAGAGTTATCTTCCAGACATACAGATTGACATGTTAGCTTCATGCAGTCTTTGTTTCCCAAGATTATCTATATTACAAAATATTTCAGAACTGACAAATTGTCTTCTCCTTGCGAGTCCATTTGGGAGCTGAGTTGCGGGAGACGTTTAAAGCAAAAGAGAAGAGACATGTGCTCCTAATTGTGCTAAAATCTCTAAATATATTATTAATCCTCTAAGCCTATTTAGTGTATTTAACACATAGCCAGTTATGCATGAATCTCATATGAATGGCTGATTTTTTTTTTATTAAAGGAAAAAGTCATTTCTGATTAAGAGGCACGTCCTCTTTTAATGAAAATTCTTTTGGTTCTGCTATACAAAACATAAATCATCAAAGCTCTTCTCCATAATGGCTGTAAATATTTTGTACTTGAACACTTTTAAAATAAAAGTTGAAGTCATTTTAGAGTCGATCAATTAGTCTTTGCCAAGGTTAAGTACATTTGGGGATTAGCATGCTATTGCATAATACAGTGAGCTGGCAGAACAGAAAGTAATCAGCCAAGTTTAAAGTGCTCATAGATTCTTTATTTTCTGGAGACCTTGAGGCAGGCAATTAACAAATACTTTATATTTTAATTTTTCAGGTAAAGAAATCCAGAAGGGGTTAACTAACTTAATCCAAGATCTGAGGGAGTCAGATGGACAGTGGAGAAGCTACTGTTTTATGGTATCTCTCCCTGTAGCAGCTTAGTTTGGGGGACAATTATATTGAAAACAAATGACCTCTTGATAACTTTTCTTTACTACTGATAATACATATTGTTTTTTTTTTCTCCTGGCAGGCATTATGCCTCCTTATTTCCCCCAAGAGACAAAAGAACAATCCTTACAGTCAGTTTTTTGTTTTGTAGCTCAATACTGCTGATTCTCGGTACCCACATGCAATAGGCTGTGAAACACCTCCCACCCCATTGTGTAAGTGGCAGAATCACACACACACACACACACACACACACACACACACACACACACACACCCTTTGCAACCAGGACTTTCATATTCTGCCAGACTTCATTTGGAATCCTCCAGGTTGTCTGTGTGACATCAATGAGTGTGCCTGTTGGGGAGACAGGGTTCTTTGTGGGGTGCGCTGACGTCTTGCTATGAAATGACTTCAGTGCTGATGCTTCGACTCCTCCCTTTGGGACCATGAATCTATCCTGAAACACATCTGCAGGAGAAAAAATAGCTCACAGTTTCATTTACTCAGGTGCAGCCGTTTTTGGCAGCCTCTGGGCCACTTGAGGTGAGGTCTGCCACCTGCATGTTTGTGAACATCGCAGAGCAGAGCGAGGACACGGGGCTACCGCTCAAGCTGCCCTTTGCTGGGATCATTTCCATGCTTCTTTGACAGTTACTCTTTTGAGTCCTCCTTTCCATATAACCTCTCAGCTCTTGAAATGGCTGAAATTGAATAGGTTTACTTTATTTAATGTGATGGATGCTATTAAGAATTGCTTATATATGGTTAATCATCTTTCCCCTTGACTCAGATCATCATGTGAGATGTTTTATTTTCATTTCAGAGTGATCTCACATTGGAGATTTGCCACCACCAGTTGGTCAAGTGGTCAATGATCCGTAAAGCGTCATGATTTACTAAGGAAGCTTGCTATTTACATGGACCTTTAATGCAATACTGCAAGGGGTAGGAGGTGTGGAGCAAGGAGGCATTATATTATCTCTTTGCTCCGTGATGCCTCTCTGTGGTGAGCATATTAATACTGGAGAAAATTGTATTGGAAAAAATGATCTCTTTAGAATTATTCCTTAATACTAATTCCAATACCAGTGAATAATACCTGATATTAGAAAGAAAACTCGGGGTGCCTGGGTGGCTCAGTTGGTTGAGTACCTGACTCTTGATTTCAGCTCAGGTCATGATCTTACACTATGTGGGATTGAGCCCTGCATCGGGCTCCATGCTCACAGCGGGGGGCCTGCTTGGGGTTCCCCCTCTGCCTTTCTCTCTGCCCCTCCCCTGCTTGCACTCTGTCTCAGAATAAATATCTAAAGAAAAAAAAAGAAAGAAAACTCATTCATTTTATGATCATCGTCTATATCACTAATGAGGAACATTTTTATCTTTTCCATCAGAGATTGAGGATTTTATAAGATGAGGCCTGAGGTGGGAATAATAAACTTAAGTGTCTATTCCATATATGGAATGATGCCTTCTGGTCCACATTATACCCTTGAAATGGTACTGATAGCATCACTTCAAAACTAGATGACTAGAATTATAGTCCAAATTGTCATTTATTTTCTTTACGATCCTATTTAAGAACTTTTTGCTAGTATCCTATGTTTTCTTCCTTGCTCTACTTTTACATTTCTATCTACATTCTATCTAAATTAATTTTTATGTATGGTGTGGGGTAGTGGTCAAGAGTCATTGTTTTTTCCATTTGGATATTTAAATAATCCAGGACCATTTATTAACAAGATCCTTTCTCCTACTGTACTAAAGAATCAATTTTGTCATAAATCATATGACTCTATATTGGTGGGTCTGTTTCTGGACTCCATTTTGTTCCAATGGCTCATTTGTCTGTCCTTGCACCAATACCACATGGCCTTAAGTGCTTTAGCTTTACATATGTCTTGATATCTAGTATGTCCTTCAGCTCTGTTCTTGAAGACTGGCATGGATAAACAAACTGGACAACTCAGAAGAAATGGATAAGTTCCTAGAAACATACAATCTTCCAAAACTGGATCAGGAAGAAATGGCAAATCTGAAAAGATTGATTATAAGTAATGAAATTGAATCAGTAATTTAAAAACTACCAGAAAAGAGAAGTCTAGGACCAGATGGATTTACAAGTGAATCCTACCAGACATTTAAAGAAGAGTTAACACCCATTCTTCTCAAAGTATTCCAAAAAATAAAAGAAGGAAGAAAGCTTCCAAACATTCTATGAAGCCAGCATTACCAGACACCAAAACCAGACAAAGACACCACAAAAAAATGAAAACTACAGGCCAATATCCCTGATGAACATAGAGGCAAAAAATCCCCAACAAAATAGTAGCAAACTACATGCAACAATACATTAAAAAGATTATTCACCACCATCAGGTGGGATTTATTCCAGAGATGCAAGGATGGCTCGATATTCACAAATCAATCAATGTCATATACCACATCAACAAGATGAAGGATAGAAATCATAGGATCATCTCAATAGATGCAGAAAAAGCATATGACAAGATTCAGCATCCCCGTGATAAACACTCTCAGTGCAGTAGCGATAGAGGGAATATACCTCAACATAATGAAGGCCACATATGAAAAACCCACAACTAACATCATACTCAATGGTGACAAAACTGAGAGCTTTTTCTCTAAGGTCAGGAATAAGACAAGGATGTCTATTCTTACCACTTTTATTCAACATAGTACTGGAAGTCCTAGCCACAGCAATCAGATAAGAGAAAGAAATAAGGGGTATCCATAGTGGTAAAGAAGAAGTTAAACTGTCACTATTTGCAGACAACATGATACCAAACATAGAAAATCCTGAAAACTCCACCCCAAAACTATTAGAAGTAACAAATAAATTTAGTAAAGTGGCAGGATACAAAATTAATACCCACAAATCAGTAGTGTTTCTATACACTAATAATGAAGTACCAGAAAGAGAAATTAAATAAACAATACCATTTACAATTGCACCAAAAAGAATAAAATACCTAGGAATAAACTTAGCCAAGGAGGTGAAAGATCTGTGCTCCAAAAACTATGAAACAATGATGAAAGAAATGTAAGATGACACAAATGAATGGAAAGATATTCCATGCTCATGGATTGGAAAAATTAATATTATTAAAATGTTCATATTACCCAAAGCAATCTATAGATTCAGTGCAATCAAAATGCCAACAGCATTTCTCACAAAACTAGAACAAATAATACTAAAATCTGCATGGAACCACAGAAGACCTCAAATAGCTAAAGCAATCCTGAGAAAGAAGAAAAAAGCTAAAGGTATCACAATACCAGATTTCATGATACACTGCAGAGCTGTAGTAATCAAATCAATATGGTACTGGCTAAAAAACAGACACATAGATCAATGGAACAGATTAGAGACCCCAGAAATAAACCCACACTTATAGGCCAATTAATCTATGACAAAGGACACGAGAATATACAGTGGAAAAAATAAAGTCTTTTCCATAAACGATACTGGGAAAACTGGACAGCTACATGTAAAAGAATGAAACTGGACTGCTTTCTAACACCATACATAAAAATAAATTCAAAATGGATTAAAGACCTACATGTAAGACCTGAAGCCACAAAAATCTGAGGAGAGACACAGATAGTAATTTCAAATTATCCCTAATTTCGACAATATATACTCATTATGGAAAATGTAGACAATATAGCTATATGAAAATAATATTTCTAGACAGAGCCACTAATAACATTTCTCTCTATATACACACATAGGTACACACATGTGGGCGGGAGAGGGGGAGGGAGAGAGGGCGAGAGAGAATCCCAATCAGCCTCTGTGCTGTTAGCACAGAGCCCTACGTGGGGCTCGATCCCACAAACTGTGAGATCATGGCCTGAGCCGAAATCAAGAGTCGGACGCTTAACCAGCTGAGCCACCTAGACAAGTCCATGCGCACAATTTTAAACCAAAACATAAAAGTGTTTTACGTGTTGTTTCTTCACCTATTTTTCACTTTATAATATATATTGAATATTAACATTTCCCTGATTCTTAAAAGTTCTTCCACAATATTATTGTTTTTAAATTTTTAGAAGTTTATTTATTTTTGAGAGAGAGAGAGAGAGATTGAGAGAGCATGAGAAGGGGAGGGGGAGAGAAAAAGAGAGAGAGAGAGAGAGAGAGAGAGAGAGAGAGAGAGAGTGTTCAAAGCAGGCTCCGCACTGCCAGCACAGAGCTCGACCTGGGGCTTGAACTCATGAACCACGAGATCATGACCCAAGCCAAAATCAAGAGTCAGATACTTAACTGACTGAGCCATACCGAACCCCCTACAATATTATTTTAATGGGTAAATTCTATGCTGTTGTGCAATTATATAATAATTTACTCAGTCCCCACGTGGTGCATATTTAGGCTGTTTCAATTTCTTCCCTTGTGAACATAATTTTAGCAAATACCCATATAGCCATAGATTTTCAAAGCTCTGTGATTCCCGCCCCCCTTTGGATAAATTCCTAGAAGTAGATTCGCTAGATCAAACGATATGCAAATACAAATGAAGTCTTTTCATATACATTGCCAAATGGCCTGTTCTTGATTTACTTTAATACTTATATGTTGCTTTTCATTTATAAGCAATGTGCCCCATGAGTTTATTCTGTCTTTTATTCACTTCCTATGATCTCTGGAGCCCCTGAGGGACATGGGACATAAAGAGCTGTGTTTGTGTTGCCTGCTGGTGCCTGCCTGGCTGGGTTTCCTCTTTACAGAGTGACCCCTGAAACCATCCTTTGAGCCTCATCGTGGCCCTTTGGGAAAGAGCCAGCTGAAGTTTCAAATATATCAAGTCAGGGGCCATGTCAGCCATAGGTCAAAGGGCCCATTGCTGGCCTTTCATTTTTAGAGGCTGGTCAAACTACATGCCAATGGCAGACTTCTGGTCTATTCCTGAGAACCAGCTTTTTTACTGAGTGTATTTCACACATGGTAATGTTCTCACAATATGTACTACATAGACGTTGCTAAAAAATCGCTTGTGGGGGCCACATATAACAGTTACTATAGATTTGAAAGGGAATATGAATACATTATGGTCATGGCCATCTTCTCATTATTGTTCCTAGAAAAGTGCATTGCTCATAGTGGGCAGTCAGTAAACATCTGTTGAAAATGGAGTGAATAAGTGAATGAATGTTGTCTTGTAAAAGAGTTTACGTGTGGTTGTAGTACTTTAGATTCTAGCCATGGCTGGGGCATAGCCACGTTCTTCTTGAGTCTCACCTAAGTCTGCAAGAAGATATGAGTAGAGCCAGAAAAGTGAGTCAGAAAGAGTAAGACTAACCATTATTACAAATATCACAGTTTGGTCAATTCGTTGTGAATAGCGTGAGTGGGATGGTCCGATTAGGACTGGAAAGTTTAAATAATAATGATAATAATAATAACTCTCATTGTTTCTGAAACTTTTGGTATTTAACTAGGGGATCAGATTGGCAACAAATCTTGTATGACAGGAAATAAGACTAGGCCCATCAGGGGGGATCAAAAATCTCTTTGGAACCCTGCCTCATCTCTCTCTCTCTCTCTCTCTCTCTCTCTCTCTCTCTCTCTCTCTCACACACACACACACACACACACACACCACTTTGATGCTATGCAGACGATGTTAATTATTTGGCTTAAAAATTTTTTTAACATTATTTCTGAGAGGGAGAAAGAGCATGAGTAGGGGAGGGGCAGAGAGAGAGGGAGACACAGAATCCAAAGCAGGCTCCAGGCTCTAAGCTATCAGCGCAGAGCCTGATGTGGGGCTCAAACTCACAAACTGCGAGATCATGACTTGAGCCAAAGTTGGACGCTTAACCGACTGAGCCACCCAGGCGCCCAATTCTTTTTTAGAAAAGAATCTGTATTCATTAGCTATTGTTGCATCACAAATTACCCTAAAATTTAGTGGCTTGAAACAGTATATATTTATTATCTCACCATTTCTGAAGGTCAGGAATCCACATATGGCTTAATCCACATAGGATCCATTGTTCCAGGGTCTCTCCCAAGGCCACTGTCATATCAAGGCTTAACTTAGAAGGATTTACTTCTAAGCTCACTCATGAGGTTGTTGGATCCATGTTGGATGGATGACTTCAGTTTCTCATTGTCTGTTGGTCAGAGGCCTCCCTCCCTCAATTCCTTGCCAACTAGCCTCTCCACAGGGCATCTCCAAGTATTACATCTGGCTTCATTATAATGATCACATGAAAAGTCAAGAGAGAGGGCAAGAAGGAAGGAAGTCCCAGTGATTTGGAAGTTTTGTTACTTTAATAGAGGAAGTAATATCCCATTGCTTTTGCAGTATTCAATTTTTAAAACAACTTGCTGTAAGTGGTCTAGGCCACACTCAAAGGGAGTAGGTTGTACATGGACATGAATACCAGGAGGTGGGGATCCTTGGGGCCATCTTAGAAGTTTGCCTGCCACAGAACACAGGATGGGGAGTGAGAATATCTTCATAGGTACCCATCTGTTCATCCATCTCTCTCTGTCTCTCCCTCCCTCCCTACCTTGGCATCTCTATCAAGATTCTACTAGTTAGACAGCTCTTGGGTAATATCTGCAGCCTAGATTGGCTTTATAGATTTTTATCTCCTCAAAACTGATTATTCATTCCACTATTTCCTCATCCTCTGTCCTCCATCGGTAACACCTTGTTTCGTATCAGGTTGAGAATGATGCGATGGCATCATTATTATCAGCAGTGATGAGACCAACAAACTTCTACTGGACTCTATGTAAGGACCATGCAAGAACCACAAGGATGTTAAGTTGACCCATTCATTTTTTTAGATTTAATGAGCATTTATTGAGTCTCCTCTACCTACTCTATGCAAAGCACTTCAGAGATATGAAGATGAATGTCTCATTAAATGTCTGTCTGGTTCAAGTCATTAAAACGGATCCAGAGCCCATGTGTATGGGGACATGTTAGACTTGTCTCATGAAAGAGGAGGTGCTGCCTAGTTTGGTCCCCCTACACCAGTCCTTCCCTCAACAGCTGTCCATTGTAATGCTGCTGGGCTGACCTCCACAGGCTGCGTTGGAACCGTGAGGGTAAACCCATGCCGTCAACACAGCCAGCTAGAACACTGAGTCTCAAAGTGTGGTGCTGGGCCACCGGCATCAGCATCATCTGGGAAGCTGTTAAAGATGCATACTGTTGGGGCGCCTGGGTGGCTCAGTCAGTTAAGCGTCCGACTTCGGCTCAGGTCATGATCTCATGGTCCGTGGGTTCGAGCCCCACGTCGGGCTCTGTGCTGACAGCTCAGAGCCTGGAGCCTGTTTCAGATTCTGTGTCTCCTTCTCTCTGTGACCCTCCCCCGTTCATGCTCTGTCTCTCTCTGTCTCAAAAATAAATAAACGTTAAAAAAAAAAAAAAAGATGCATACTGTCAGGCTCCACCCCTGACACCAAATCAAAATTTCTAAGGGTGGGGCTCAACAATCTGTATTTTTTTTTTAAATGTTTGTTTTTGAGAGAGAGAGAGAGACAGAGAGACAGAGAGACAGAGAGACAGAGAGACAGAGAGAGAGACAATGAGCAGGAGAAAGGCAGAGAGAGGGACACACAGAATCTGAAGCAGGCTCCAGGATCCGAGATGTCAGCAAAGAGCCCGACATGGGGCTCAAACTCACAAGCCGTGACATCATGACCGGAGCTGAAGTTGGATGCTTAACCAACTGAGTCTCCCAGGCACCCCAACAATCTGTGTTTTGAGAAGCTTTCCAGGTAATTCAGACTGAGGGCTACTGACCCAGAAGATCCCTTGCTCTTACTTTATAGTAAATAGGTTTCCCCCCACCAAGTCCCAGAGATTACTCAGATCCACATTCCAAGGTGGGTTGAGCCCCACAGCCCTCTAAAAATTCTGACTTGGAAATCACCCTTTCTTCCATTGTCTCTCAGCTGCCTCCTGCTTCTCCATCTTTTCCCCTTCTGCCTTCTATGTACCCTGCTGTATTCCTGTACAAGCACTCTTGCTCTGGTCTTTAAGTCACTGCTAAATAAAATTCAAGAAGTTAGCCATCTCACTATGGAGACAGACATGCGCATAATCAAAGCATGGTCAGAATGATATAAGTCCTAGTAATGATCAAGGGTGGAGATAAATGCCAGCAGAATCCAGGGGAAAGATTATTTTGTTGCAGCTGGGAGGATAGGAGAAGGTGTTACAGAAGAGATAGGACTTGATCAGAGCTTTGGAGGGTGAGAAGCATTTTAATAGAATGAGAAATGGGGGAATTAGTGTTTTGACATATACTTGAAGTGACGTGTAGAGTTGTCTGCTTAGAGGTAAAACTGCAGGTACAGCCACTGGAATTACGGCTTTTCCCAACTTGTAGCATTATCTGTTTTAGCCTGGATTCGTTCTGATTTGCTTCAGCCTCCTTTTGTCTAGAATTTTCTCTCCTCATCTCGTAAATATACTGAATTTTCTCCTTCATGGGATTAGTGTCTTATAAACAAGTTGGAGCAGGCACGTTTGTAGCTAATGGAGACAATTTGAGAGTTAATAGCCTGGGCAAAGCGTAAATAGTTAAGATCATATGGAGGCAATTTTGCCTTGGTCTTAGTCCAGTAACTCATCATGGCAGGTTTATACATCTATGGGTCTGGGTGATGACTTGAGGAGTTTGACTGGAGAGGGGAGCGGGTGGTTAAGAAATGTTTTTAATTTCCAAAAGAAGGGAAAGAGTCCAGAGGAAATACACATGCATTACTGATCTTGTTTTACTTAGATTTAGAATGTCATGATGGATTACAGTGATTCTCGAGAAGGGAAGATTTTGCCCCCAAAGGGGACCCCCAACTATATCTGAAGACATTTTTGGTTGTCACAATGGAGTGGGGGGAGCTACCGGCATCTAGTAGATAGAGGTCAGGGATGTGGCTAAACATCCTACCATGCATAGGACAGCTCTCCCCCCAACAGCAAAGAATTATCCAATCCAAAATGTCAATAGTGCTGAGGTTGAGAAGCCGTGGATTAAAAGTACATTCACCACCTATCAGATTGGCTGAAATAAAATATAGTGACACACCAAGCACTGGCAAGGACGTGGAGAAGCCAAACAGAATCACGCGTGCACTGCTGGTGGGAAGGTATAATGGTATAGCCACTCAAGAAAACAGTTTGGTAGTTTCCTATAAAACCAAACCCGCAATCACCATGACCCAGCAATTGCACTCGTGGGCATTTAATCAAGCAAAATGGAAATTTATGTTCCCACAAAAACTAGTGCACAAATATTCAAAACAGCTCTATTCATAATAACCCCAAACCGGAAACAACACAGATGTCCTTCCACGAGTGAATGAGAAAAACCAACTCTGCTACATCCATAACACAGAATATTCCTCAGCAGTAAAAACAAGAGACTACTGATACATGCAACTTGGATGAATCTCCTGAGAATTATGCTGAGTGAAAAAAGCAAACCCTGAAAGGTTACATACTGTATGATTCCATTTATGTAACATTCTTGACATGAAGGAATTATAGAAATGGAAAACAGATTAGTGGCTGCTAGGGGTTAAGGACAGGGGAGCGGGGGAGCAGGTAGGAGGTAGGTGTGCTTTTAAAAGGGCAATACAGAGGGTTTTGTGATGGAACTGTTCAGGATCTTGGCTGTAGTGGTGGATAGGCACCACGTGATGAACTTTCTCTTTCTAGTGCATGTGCGCATGTGCTTATGTGTGTGTGCGTGCATGCACACACACACACACAAGTACAAGTAAAACTAGGGAAATCTAAAGCTGGGTGGACTGTATCAATGTCAATATCCTCATTGTACTACACTTTTGCAAGATGTTATTATTGAATGAAATTCAGTAAAACGTACCTACACACTATCTTTGTATTATTTCCTACAAGTGCATTTGATATCATGATCTGAAAATAAAAAGTTGAACAAAGAGCTAATTTAGGTCCACAGACTTTGAGAACATTAATGGTTTATCTTGCACCATCTTTCAGTAGATCATAACTTTTTCTTTTTTGTGTGCAGGTCTATTGTGATTTTTGTCTTTCCTCCAATTGGGTATGAGGCTTCAAGGTAAGACAAAGTCTACTCACCCTTACTGATAATTTGCCAATGTCACTAGATATGAAGATTATAGTGATCCCCATCCACCTGACCACTGTCCCTCCTAACTACACATGTTTCACTAGGCTAAGAAACATAGCCTGCGCCATCAATACAAATACAACACTTGAAATAAGGCCATCCTTTAATAAACTGGAACTCATCTCCAATATACTATGATTCACAGAGCTAAGAGGAATAATTTAAAACATAAGCTCATCAGAGATTATAAATATAAAGGAGTGACGTTTAAAGAATACTGACATTTTCAAAACAGCTCTTTCATTCCAAGTTTTATTTATTCAACATTCTTAATTAATATGTTTCTAATTAGAACTCCATAGATATTACCCATGTAAATGTTGAGGCTAATGTGTTTGTTCTTGTGTTAACTCGCCTGCTAAGAATCTGGCTTTGTTCCTTCTGTTCAGGATGAACAGTGATTTGCCAAACCAGTTCCATGTTGCAGCGATGCTGATAGCTTTCCTTATAAATCAGAGCCACTATCGTATCTCTAGTACTAATGAGAATTCAGAATGACAGATCAAAGACATAAAACCTGCTTTGTAAAATGAAGGATACTGCTATTTCTGAGACTGTGGAAGGCAGAAAGCAATAGGTGAGGGTGAGGTTAGGTCTTTGAACTCCCTTCTGTTTGATTTATTTGACAAATAGAAGACAATCATAGTCTACATCTTAGGATGAGATAGAACCAGTGTAAGCATGATTTTAGAGAAATATCTGGAAAATCACATAGGACGATGATATTGTGTGCCTATAAAGAGTGAAAGAGACTTTCTGTTGAGTTACTGAGCAATATGGTAATTTAAGAAATTATCCTGCAAAAGTTTTTGAGGATAAAATCGGAATAATTAAGGCTCAAAAATGCACTGTGTGACTAAATGTGATGTCTGTTTTGGGGTGCCTGGCTGGCTTAGTCGGTGCAGCATGTGACTTCAGCTCAGGTCATGATCTCCCAGTATGTGAGTTTGAGCCCCGCGTCAGACTCTCTGCTGTCAGTGAGGAGCCCACTTCGGATCCTCTGTCTGCCCCTCTCCCACTTGTGCTGTCTCTCTCAAAAATAAATAAACCTTTATTAAAAAAATACCACACAAAAAAATAAATGTGATGTCTATTTTTACCAATGTTTTTGACAACCGAATGTTTCTTACTGCCCAGGAAGATGTTGAAAAGTCATTTGATAGGAATCATTGTCTTGATTTTGTTTAAAAAAATTTTTTTTAATATTTATTTATTTTTGAGAGAGATACAGAGAGCGAGCAGGGGAGGGGCAGAGAGAGAGGGAGACACAGAATCTGAAGCAGGCTCCAGGCTCTGAGCTGTCAGCACAGAGCCCCACTTGGGGCTTGAACTCAGGAACCGCAAAATCATGACCTGAGCTGAAGTCAGACGCTTAACTGACAGAGCCACCCAGGCACCCCTGTCTTGATTATATTTTTAATGAAAATGTCTCTATTTTACTATTTAGTAAGAAGTTTGCTCTTGGTCCTTGATAAAGTTAAAGACACACTTGTTTTTTTGTTTTTTGTTTTTTTTTGAGAGAGCGAGCGAGCGAGAGCATGTGTGTGCAAATGGGGGAGGAGCAGAGAGAGAGGGAGAGAGAAAATCCCAACTAGGCTCTGCACTGTCAGTGCAGAGCCCAATGAGGGGCTCAAACTCACGGACAGTGAGATTAAGCCAAAGTGAAGAGTCGGACACTTAAGCGACACTTGGGGCACCACGAGCCCCAAGACACACGTGTTTTCACCAGTTATTAATAGTTTTATCATGAATTTCTGTTTAATTTTAGCACAGAAACCTATTAAGAGGTTATGTGGCTTTTTCCTCTTTAATCGCGTAAATTGTTTCCTGATGTTGAGTTACGCTTGTATTTCTTATATGTGGTATATTATTCTTTTAAAATCCACTTAATATTCAGTTTGCTAATATTTGCAGTATATTCATAAGTGAGATTGGTCAATAATTTTCTTATCTAAATAGCATGTCCTTATCTGATTAGCACAGCAGAGTTAGCTTAGTCTCTCAGAACTAAGTTGGGACTTTTATCTTTTCTTTAGCTTTGGAATAGTTTAAATAGAACAGTATTATCTTTTCCTTAAAGATAGCATAGTTCTGCTCCACAGAACTACAAGGTCATAATGCCTTTTGTGGGGGAAGGGAGAATTTTGACAATTAAAAAAAAATTCTTTTACAGTCTGTCTTTTTAATTCTACTTGGCTCAGATTTAATAATTTTTACTTTCTTTGAAAAATGTCCCAGTCATGTATATTTTCAAAGAAATTGGCATATAACTGTAATTCTCTTGCATGATGTTCAATGCCTCAGGCAAAGCATAATTTGAAAAGACTTAACTGTACCAGCTATCGTATCAAAAAAAAAAATCTGGATTTAGGAAGACTGATATCCTGTCCTAGGTGTGGGGAAAATTAGGTCCCAGTCTCTCAAGGATCCTCTAGTTTCAATAAGGCTTGCTTTAAACATAGTGAGAACTGGCAGCTTCCTGCGTGACGTGTATCAAAGGGGGACCAAGAGCCTCTTTGTCCCCACTACTACTTCTTGGCCACAATAATGAGAAATTCCACCACTTAATTGCTTCTTTAGGTTAGACTTTGGAGGCCCCAGATAAAGCAAAAATATGCTCTATTGAAGGAGTGGCAGATTCTTCATTTTACCTGATCACAAGTTTGTGCAGCACTAACAGATCCCTGGACATCCTGCTTGGATGTCTACCCCTAGGTTTCAGATTCAAATACACGTGGACCCAAGTGCTTGCCCCTGAAAAAATATTATTAATGCTTATTGCTTGATTCCAATCTTTATATTCGAGATGTTATTCCATGCCAGGCAACCTACACCTAATTTCTGCCTCAAATTTGCTTGTCTGTGTGATTCTGGATGTTTAATCCTGGATTGCGATCTTTGGTTAACTAAGACATCATCCCTCAGAAGGAAAAATCATAATCGGCACACTAGACGCAGACTTGAGGGTGCACGGATGTCCACTGACCACAGATGAGCAAACCAAAAGTTAATTAACAATTAAGTAATTAACAGCCAAATAACACGGCCATCAACCTGCATGGAACCAACAGCTCGGAAACTTAGTTATTCATTACCCGGGAAATCCGCATTGACTAAGATGCAACTTCAAGGCTTCTTGGCACCCATCTACTTCCTTATTATAAATGGAGAGGATGGTTAGGACTGCCTAATAGTATACCTAATGAAACTAAGAAGTTGTTGTTTCTTAATTCTAAAAATGGAGTCTGGGGATCCCACTACATAGGGTATATAGCTAAGAGTTCGTAGGCTGAAATTCAGCTCACCATGTTGCATTGTCTCCAACTGCTCTAAGACTGAGCATAATAAATATTGATCCCTTTACCTCACAGGGATTTTTTTCACGATGTAATGAGCTGCTTGTGTAAAGCTCCTTAGAGAAAGCTACTGTTAAGATACAGCACTTCAAAATGGTTGGAAAAAGAAATCGATCACGGCCTTATCAAATAAGATTAGTAGACAGTCACATACACCACCTCTTAGTAGCTTGAGGAAAATCACACTTTTTTTTTTTTGGTTTTGTTTAAATCAAGGAAGCATTAAAGACTTGATTCCCCTTTCCCCATTAGTCCCCAGAAGATAGCTGCAGGGAAATCACAAAGTGGAAATGCCCGGATAGAATAAAGCCAGGGACTGATTACATCTCTGCTGTGCATGCTAATGCCTCACCCAGGATGGTTCTACATGGGGAAATGAGAGGGTTGCATTTATTCCATCCACACCCCTCTATAGCTCTGATTGATGCTGAGCTGTGCTGCCCAGCTTCAGCTGTCAGTTCCTAGAGGGAAAGAAGGCTGCCTGTTAGCTTACTTTCTATCAAAGTCACATTGACTAAAATAGTCACGTGGGCTATATTTTGATGTTCTCTTTCAAGTGGTTCAGAAAGTAGCCAGGTTTGTTTCTTTTTTTTTTTTTTTAATTTTTTTTTAACGTCTATTTATTTTTGAGACAGAGAGAGACAGAGCATGAACGGGGGAGGGTCAGAGAGAGAGGGAGACACAGAATCGGAAGCAGGCTCCAGGCTCTGAGCCATCAGCCCAGAGCCCGACGCGGGGCTCGAACTCACGGACCGTGAGATCGTGACCTGAGCTGAAGTTGGACGCTTAACCGACTGAGCCACCCAGGTGCCCCGCCAGGTTTGTTTCTATTTCACAAAATTAAAAAAAGCTCACACACCAAAGACATTAGCTTTGGTGTATATTTCAGAACAAAATAGAGTGTTTAAATGCAGAAGGAGTAGGCAAATAAATAGAATTCTTTCCAGCTTCTGCCCCACAAATTAAATCCTTGCTTCGTAACATACCCTAGACCAGTGTATTTTTTTACTTTAAAGTGCACACAACCTCATGAGGATATGTTAAAATGCAGAGTATGGGGGCACCTGGGTGGCTCAGTCCATTAAGAATCCGACTTCGGCTCAGGTCATGATCTCACGGTTTGTGAGTTCGATCCCTGCTTTGGGCTCTGTGCTGACAGCTCGGAGCCTGGAGCCTGCTTCGGATTCTGTGTCTCTGTCTCTGTCTGCCCTTCCCCCCCCCCCCCCCCCGCACTCTCTCTCTCTCTCTCTCTCAAAAGTAAATATTTAAAAAATTAAAAAAAAATAAAAATAAAAAATAAATTTAAAAATGCAGAGTATGACTCAGTAGACCCTGGGTGGGACCTGAGATTCCGCATTTCTAAGCAATTCTCATAGTGATGGCCAGACTGCTAGTCCACAGACCACAGTATGAGGAGTGGAACTATATTGTCACACAGAGGTGCTATTTTACCATTTTTTAAAAGTATTTATTTATTCTGAAAGAGAGAAAGAGACAGAGAGAGACAGAGGGAGAGAGAGCTGGGGAGGGGCAGAGAGAGAGGGAGAGAGTGAATCCCAAGCAGGCTCTGCGCTGTCAGTGCAGAGTCTGGTGTGGGACTCGATCCCACAACTGTGAGATCATGACCTGAGCCGAAATCAACTGTCGGGCACTTAACCCGGCACCCTTATTTTTTTAAATGTCTTAGAATATAAGAAAAAAAGAAGAAATAAAAGAAAAAGAGAAAGTAACCAGGCAATGAAGGAACTATGAGAAGGCCTCAATTTTCAGACAATAAGTGAACAAGCAATAATGTGCCATTAAGCAGAAGCCTTGAAATTGGAGGTGTGGTGATGTGAGGGCCCTGCGTTTTGAGTCAGTTAAGCTGTGCACTATAAAAAAAAACAACTAGGACTCATGGATATAAGCAGCAACTGTTCTGAACATGTATTCCATTTCAGTTCTCAGATGGATAGAGATTTTCACTCTCTCATGATTCCTCAGGTAATGAGAAAAAAGTCCTGAAGTGTGACATAAATGGCCATCAAGAGGCATTAGCGTTCAAAGACAAAAAAAAAAAAAAAAAATCCTTTACTTCAAGGTTATTGAAGGGGAAAGGAGCATTTCAAATTAGCAGGTATGGGAAGAGCAAACGGTGAGGCAGAATTTTCCTTCTTAAGTGGGTCAGGTGATGAACTATTCAAGTCTTTATAATCATGCAAATGTTCTAAGGCATGAGGGTGTATCACAGTGCTCGGTGGACTTGAATCTTGCAGGAAAATGTCAGAAGGAATCTTCCCTGCTCTGCTTCCTTGAGGTGAGGAAAGGACTGGTGGATGGACTATGTGAGGAGAAATTAGCACCTCTTCGTCTTTTATTAATGGTGTTGAACTTGGGTGTAATAAAAATGAGCACCAGGCAGGGAGTCAGAATATCTGAGTTGGACCTTGGACAACAGCTCTCTGAATAAGTTTTCTTGTTGAGAGGATTAATCTAGAGTAGCATTTTCCAGAGCGTTCCAGAATGTTCATTGGAGTTATCTAGAAAATTGCTATCCGTGGTTGAAGGAGGTTGGCAGATAATGGGTTATACACACCTAAGTATCTTTCATTAGAGGCAATCTTGAGTTCTTTATGTGGAGCCTCTGAATATGGAGAGCAGTATTTTCCAAACTTACTTCATTGTGAAACCCTTTTTGCAAGAACTGTCTCAAAAGATTAATGTTCCATGGAACTTACTCTGGGAAATGTAGATGCCTTTTAAGGCTACTTTCACTTTAAGCACAGTATCATCTAAATACCAAAGTTAAATCAAGACTATCCACAAATCTACCTACTTAAAAAACTTAAATTAAAAAACAAATGAAGTTAATACTATTTTTAATTTCTTGCTCTTTTAGTTGGATAAAATGTTTTTAAAAATAAACTATTGATCTAATTTCAAAGTCAATGCACTTTTAGTGTAGAATTTGATTTCAAAAATAGAAAAGAGCACAAAATTTACATTTATTAAGAGAGCCACAACCGTTAATATTTTCATGGAGATCCTCCTAGAATTCAAAGTATTCCCTAAATTAACTATTATTTTTATCGTTAAGTCAAATTTTTAATCTCCCATTTAGCAGGTCTCATATTCCAGTTTGCATATGGCCCATTTTTTATAAGGGCCTTCAAACATAAAATTTTTCTGATACAAGATGGAATATTGAAGCTTAAAAATATTCTAAAATGAAAGAAAGTAAATTCTGCAAAGCAGAAAATTAGCTTCATCAGTGTGGAGGTTCCTCAGAAAATTAAAAATAGACCTACCCTATGACCCAGCAATAGCACTGCTAGGAATTTATCCAAGGGATACAGGAGTACTGATGCATAGGGGCACTTGTACCCCAATGTTTATAGCAGCACTTTCAACAATAGCCAAATTATGGAAAGAGCAGAAATGTCCATCAACTGATGAATGGATAAAGAAATTGTGGTTTATATACACAATGGAATACTACGTGGCAATGAGAAAGAATGAAATCTGGCCTTTTGTAGCAACGTGGATGGAACTGGAGAGTGTGATGCTAAGTGAAATAAGCCATACAGAGAAAGACAGATACCATATGGTTTCACTCTTATGTGGATCCTGAGAAACTTAACAGGAACCCATGGGGGAGGGGAAGGAAAAAAAAAAAAAAAGAGGTTAGAGTGGGAGAGAGCCAAAGCATAAGACTCTTAAAAACTGAGAACAAACTGAGGGTTGATGGGGGGTGGGAGGGAGAGGAGGGAGGGTGATGGGTATTGAGGAGGGCACCTTTTGGGATGAGCACTGGGTGTTGTATGGAAACCAATTTGACAATAAATTTCATATATTAAAAAAAAAGATAATAAAAAAATAAAAAATAAATAAATAAAATTATAGTTGCAAAAAAAAAAAGAAAATTAGCTTCATTTTACAGTCAGGTAAATTATTCTTATTATAATGTTCTAAGGCTGAATTCTTGTTATTCCGGAATATTTCCCAACAGTGGCATATCATTTATTTGTATATTTATGCCCTACCTTATTATAAACATAATTTATGACGACTCTCTAAGTGTCTTTAAACTGACTCCAAGAATTAAAATCCATTGGCTCTAAGATATTGCAAACCCATAGCATCTTAAATATCTCAGGGTAGGAGATGATGACCTTCATTTCCTAGGTTCATCAGAATAGCAGAATTAATCATAATACCTGAATAATAGTTTTCACAATGCGTGCTTTTATTGAAAAGGCTAGAACAAATTCTGGGAGATTTTGTTTATAACTCTGCCTATAAAGATGAGGGATACACAAAATGACCCCTGGGGCGGCCTTCCAACTTGTTATGATTCCTTCCATTAGAAAAACAAGTTTTTCAAATAAGAAATAATGGTGATTCTTGTCCCCTTAAAATGTGTTTTTCACCCATAAAATTGTGCAGTCAGTGTTTTCTGAGGAGCTTACCTTACAAAGTCACATTATTGATATTTAAGGGGAAAATCACAGGTTTTTTTTCCGGCTGGAGAGGAGTTTTATTGACTTTCTATGGTTAAGGGACAACAAGAAGGTTGTATAATGCCAGTCTTCCTTTGCCAACTGCAGGTGTTTTGACTGTACACATCAAAGTATATTTTCCCTTAGTACTCTTTAAAAAAATAACAATGAATCTAAGAATTAGAGATAGTAATAGTTCAGATGGGTTGCCATCGGCTGAGAACCCCAGATGGCTTAAGGATGAATGATCAGGCTCTCATCCTCAGAATTTTTATTTTTAATAATTGATGACGAGTATATATTCCTGCCACTGTTCTCCACTTAATTACTTTTCTTTTTGATCAAGCACATTAATGAAAAGAGACCTAATAAATCATGTGCGCAAACAGTAAAGCACTTAATTAACATGTGTTTCCCTGATTGATGGTGATAGAAAAGCACCGTAGTGCTGGGTAGGCTCACAAGGGCACCTTCAACCGATATGGTATCTTGAACAAACATGAGGCTGAGAGCATAACACATGAACTCTATTCTCATTTAAGAACTAGCCATGACAACCACAGATCACAATGTTGTTACAATCCTCTTTCTCCTGTTTGGCTGAGAGGCTCTGTGTTCCCGGCTTAGGGGCTGTAAACACTACGTGGGAAACATAAGCCGACAAATGCTAGGGTAGACTATTTCTAATACTAACAGCCAGCATTTATTGAATACTGACTGTGTTCCGGAGCCTCTGCTGTGTGTTTTAAAAGACTGTCTTACTTACCTCTTCAACAATGCGCTTGGCTAGTGATCATTACTATCTTCACTTTATAAGGAAAAACCTGATACATATACGTGGTAAGCCAAAGCGGGGCACCCGGGTGGCTCAGTCGGTTAAGCGTCCGACTTCGGCTCACGTCATGATCTGGCAGTCCGTGGGTTCGAGCCCCATGTTGGGCTCTGTGCTGACAGCTCAGAGCCTGGTGCCTGCTTCGGACTCTGTGTCTCCCTCTCTCTCTGCCCCTCCCTCACTTGTGCCCTGTCTCTATCTTTCAAAAATAAATAAATGTTAAAAAAATTAAAAAAAAAACAAAAAAAGATGGTAAGCCACAGTCCAAGCTGCTCAGCCAATAGGTAAGGTCATCCGGTCAGCTTTACCCCATAGCCCCATTTGATTGGCTGGAAGATGTTTTCCCATGTGTTTCTAGCTAATTTGAAATTCTGTGGGAGAACCACAAATTACTACAGGTATCTCCAGAATGGGATGGCCAGAAAACAAACAAGGCTTGAGATACTGGGTTTTATACACACACGATGAAAAAGTAGATCATACTGCATGATTAAAACACGGTAACCTCTTAATTTCAGTTGTGTGTAATGTGGTTTTGCTGCTTTAATATGGCCTTTTGTAGCAACGCGGATGGAACTGGAGAGTATTATGCTAAGTGAAGTAAGTCCTACAGAGAAAGACAGATACCATATGTTTTCACTCTTATGTGGATCCTGAGAAACTTGACAGAAGACCATGGGGGAGGGGAAGGAAAAAAAAGTTAGGGAGGGAGCCAAATCATAAACTGAGACTAAACTGGGGGTTGATGGGGGGTGGGAGGGAGGGGAAAGTGGGTGATGGGCATGGTGGAGGGCACCTGTGGGGATGAGCACTGGGTGTTGTATGGAAACCAATTTGACAATCAGTTTCATAAAAAAATAAAAAAATAAAATGAGAAGCAACGGACGCCAATAAATAAATCCCTCTTCTCTCTACCTCCCTCAGGAGCAGACAGGGCCTACCTCACTTTAACCAGAGGTTTCCCCAGGATGGATGAACAAATCAGCTTCACCATTTAAACAGGTTGCCTATGTTCCCAAATCACCTTCCAGCTCTGCAATCGAGTGTGCCGATGGCTGAACAACACTTCCCATCCCCTTCTGAGGATCCCGGGCTGGCCAGTCTGTTGCCGAAAGATTTTCACGAACACCTTCATCATCCCCTGCTCCCAGATCCTTCCCCAGAATATTGGGGATGGTAGGATACAGAAACCTTTCACAATCCCGCATAGCATCTCTTATGAACGGTCGCTAGGTACATCTGGGTAAATGAGACAAGTAAGCATGGTTCTGAACTCACAGACATGCAGATGAGGAAAGGGACTGATTCATTCTCTGTGCCATCACACCTCAAACTTGAGGACCTCTGGCCACGTGCAGTGTTTGTATGTCAGGGGAGACGAAGGGAGGGTTAATATCTCAGTTCTGCTAAGTACTCACATACGAGAAGGCAGAGAGCGGAGTCCCAGCAGCTGAAGTGAACCAGGGGATCACAGAGGAAACTCAGGACCCAGAACATTTCCTTTGGACCAGAGAGCATCAGGTGTTCCCTAGAGTCAGAAAAAAATAAGTTCTAATAGACGAAAGGACCAGAGAAGAAATTTTTAAAAGAATGGAGGGAAATTAGCACAGAGATTAGTGTTGAGAATTATTCCTCCCTGCCTGACCCTTTCCTTGTCAAGAGACTCCACAGCAACAATTGGAAGATTTTTTCTTCCCCATGGGAACACACATTTAATTTCATTATAAAACCAAGGAGGGGGCACCTGGGTGGCTCAGTCAGATAAGCGTCCGACTTTGGCTCAGGTCATGATCTTGTGGTTGGTGAGTTTGAGCCCTGCGGCAGGCTCTGTGCTGACAGCTTGGAGCCTGGAGCCTGCTTCAGATTCTGTGTCCCCCTCTCTCTCTGCCCCTCCCCTGCTTGTGCTCTGTTTCTGTATCTCAAAAATAAATAAATATTAAAAAAAAACCGTTAAAATCAAGGGAAAGGAAAGATCGACCTTACATATGGAGTGCGAAGTACTTCTGTGTAAAGGACAATCAGTCTGGTTTAAAAAGAAAAACAATTGAGCAACAGCTCCCCATGACTTGTTCTATGGGTATAAAGTTTCAGTTACACAAGATGAGTAAGTTCTAGAGATCTGCTGTGCAACATGGTACCTATAGTTAACACAGTGTTATGCACTTAAGAATGCCTTAAGACGGTACATCTCCCATTAAGTGTTCTTACCACATATACATAGGTATACCCATATGTCTGAACTTACCAAACTGTATACGTTAAACATGTATATTTGTTTTGTGTATCAATTATACCTCAATAAAGCTCTCAAAAAAAAAAAAAAAGAAAAGAAATCCAAGTCATCTTCTAATGAATTGAGATGCTTACAAAGTAAGATTCTATTACTTCAGTGGGGTTTTTTTTTTTTTTTTTTTTTTTTTTTGGAAAGGTAGTGAGGACGAAGATCCCTTTAGGAATCTGATGAAGTTTGTGAACCCTCTCCAAAGATAAAAGCACATACATTCAGACACATGAATTGTTGCATGTAATCCCGGTGCCATACATCCCAGCTGTGACCTGTCCATGGAGCCCATTAAAGAACACCAGCGCTGCCGACTGTTCTCGGTGTTGTTTCTGGTTTCTTCCCTTCCCCAATAGGTATACAAGGTGCTTCCCTTGTGCTGTGGGCACCTCTGTGTCTTGTCAGCTTCTATGTACCCAATTCATCTTTCATTCCACAGTGGTCCGCTCCCGCTTCAGAATGACAAACCAGCCTGCTCGGACTTCATTTCTGCACACGGGGAGCTGTGCGGGGATACGATTTTCCTTTTTCCATGATCAGTACAGGTATCTGTTACTGTCATGAAAGGAAACTCTTTCAGATTCTAAGAGGAAAAGGAAAACTTTCCAAATGGAAGAAAATATGGAAGAGAGATTGCAGTGTCTTCCGTTCACATTTGATGGCATGATAAGAAGTAGAGAGTGGGGGGAACTGGTCACTGGACCTTGTCTGGCCATTTCCTGCTGCTCTGTCACGTAGGAACACATTTGAAGAATGGTTTTGCACAAGATCCAGATTGGTAATGGAATACTGAAAGAATTTTATCTTCTCAGTATGAATGTTTTCCTTAATAAAAATGGCCCAAAGCCATCCTTAGACCTAAGAGGCTGTGTGTGTACAATGACTACCACAATTACAACAGTCAATTGGGAATTTGGGTGATGCTATACAATTCATTATGCATTGACTACGATCTTATCATTAGATCACCCCAGCTCACCAGGGTCTTCTCAAGTCATTTCGGTCTCTCACGTATGGTCAGATAATCAAATCCACCCACTCTACAAGTCTGAGATTTGTTGGTGGCTGTAGTGTGGCCTGAGGTACATTGTACCTCATGCTGCCTTGTGTAATGGTACAGCTTGAGCCCGACAGATTGTTGGGCTTGGGGGGCTTGAGTCAACACTGAACTCCAACCAGAGAGCTTACTAAGTGTCTCATTAGCCTTCATTACATACCCAAATATGTCAAACCTTAGTGGCTTAAAACAATAACCTTTTTTTTTTTTTTTTTTTTGCTTATGATTACCATAGGCTGACAATCTGGGTTGGGCTCAGCTGGTTGGTTCTTCTAAGTTTGACTAATCTCGGCTAGCTTGCTTTTTCATCTGTGGCCAGCTGATGGGCAGGCTAGAGCTGGTTGCTTTAGGATGGCCTCAGCTGGGCTGGCTGGGATGACTGAGACACTTTACAGACTCCCATCAGCTATCGGGCTAGCCCAGTCTTGTCTGCATGGTAATAAAGGTTACTGAGAGCAGCATGAGGACAAACCTCAAAGTAGAAGCCCTTTCCAAATCTCTCCTTGCATCATGTTTGCTGATGTCTCATTGGCCAAATCAAGTCTTAACAACAGTCCAGAATTAGTGTGGGAGTGCAGTACAAAAGAGTACAGATAAGAGAGAAGAACTTATGGCCCTTGTGATAATCTACAACACAGAGCTATGGCACTGGCTTGTACCTACATTAGCGTGGAGGAAGGGGCGACTATTTCTAGATGTGTCTTTAGGTTTTGTCTTTTCCTAATTCATTTGCTCAGAGTGAGCACCTCTTTTGACAATTAAAAAAGGTACCATGTATGCTAGCAGAGGCTCTAGATTGCCCCAATATATGTTCTGTTTGACTAACTAGATGTACATGGCAAATAATATCCCCAGGGATATTTCACCCTTTTCCTTTTTTGCAGACTTTCCAAACCAGGCAGGCTCAATCCTAAAGACTGTCTCTTAAAATTCTGTATGTCTTTCACATCTCCAAAGGCAAGGGAATTAAAAGCAAATATGAACTATTGGGACCTCATCAAGATAAAAGGCTTCTGCACTGCAAAGGAAACAATCAACAAAACTAAAAGGCAATAGGCAGAATGGGAAAAGATATTTGCAAATGACATATCGGATAAAGGGCTAGTATCCAAAATCTATAAAGAACTCATAGGGGCACCTGGGTAGCTCAGTTGGTTAAGCACCCGACTTCGGCTCAGGTCATGATCTCACGGTTTGTAAGTTGGAGCCCCACGTCCGGCTCTGTGCTGACAGCTCAGAGCCTGGAGCCTGCTTTGGATCTGTGTCTCCCTCTCTCTGCCCTGTTCATGCCCTATCTGTCTGTCTCTCAAAAATAAATAAACATTAAAAAAAATTAAAAAAAATAAAGAACTCACCAAATTCCACACCTGAAAAACAAATAATCCAGTGAAGAAATGGGCAGAAGACATGAATAGACACTTTTCTAAAGAAGACATCCAGATGGCCAACAGGCACATGAAAAGATGCTCAACATCACTCCTCATCAGGAAAATACAAATTAAAACCACACTGAGATACCACCTCACGCTGGTCAGAGTGGCTAAAATGAACAAATCAGGAGACTATAGATGTTGGCGAGGATGTGGAGAAACGGGAACCCTCTTCCACTTTTTGTGGGAATGCAAACTGGTGCAGCCACTCTGGAAAACAGTGTGGAGGTTCCTCAAAAAATTAAAAATAGATCTATCCTATGACCCAGCAATAGCACTGCTAGGAATTGACCCAAGGGACACAGGAGTGTTGATGCAAGGGGCACTTGTACCCCAATGTTTATAGCAGCACTCTCAACAATAGCCAAATTGTGGATAGAGCCTAAATGTCCATCAAGTGATGAATGGATAAAGAAATTGTGGTTTATATACACAATGGAGTACTACGTGGCAATGAGAAAGAATGAAATCTGGCCTTTTGTAGCAACGTGGATGGAACTGGAGAGTGTGATGCTAAGTGAAATAAGCCATACAGAGAAAGACAGATACCATATGGTTTCACTCTTATGTGGATCCTGAGAAACTTAACAGAAACCCATGGGGGAGGGGAAGGAAAAAAAAAAAAAAAAAGAGGTTAGAGTGGGAGAGAGCCAAAGCATAAGAGACTCTTAAATACTGAGAACAAACTGAGGGTGGATGGAGGGTGGGGGAGAGGGGAAAGTGGGTGATGGGCATTGAGGAGGGCACCTGTTGGGATGAGCACTGGGTGCTGTATGGAAGCCAATTCGACAATACATTACATTTAATAAAAAATATTTTTTTGTATGTCTTTAAGGGAAGGATACATGTCCACTTCAATGTTATAAACTCCACAGTCTTTAGCTTAGCCTTAATTTGGGCTCAAAAATATTTAATCTGAATTGTGAAATTTTTAGCATTAATGTCAGTTACAATATGTGCCCTACACACGGGGTACTCAAACTGGGTCTGCCGACCACCTGCATCCGGATCACCTGCAGCACCTGTTAACATGCAGATTCCTGGGCCCCACCTCAGGAATCTCTGCTTGGGGCCTGGAAATTTGTCTTTAACACACCTGCCTACTGCCTATGTACATGAACACTTAAGAATCGCTGTCTCAGACAAGTGGAATTTACGATGTTTGACCTCTATACAAGGTAATAAATAATTTTTACATTCTAATTCCACACACACATACATTTATATACACAGAGACAGATGACTGAAAAAAAGATTTTGAGGTGAAAATACCCTAAGTACAATAGATCTTTTCTAATCTATTTAAGTTTCCTAAATGCTGATCAGTGACTCAGATATATTTCATAACCCAATAATGTGTGATGAGCTGCCTTTTGAAAAATGCAGCTCTAGGGAATATGCCCAGAGTACATTTATTTGAACATTTTTGTTTCTTCTCCCATGTATACATAGCAAATATATAATGCTCTTTTTCTACATTTAATAGATGCCTCTTGGGGCACCTGGGTGGCTCAGTTAAGCGGCTGACTTCAGCTCAGGTCACGATCTCACGGTTCGTGGGTTCGAGCCCCGCTGACAGCTCAGAGCCTGGAGCCTGATTTGGATTCTGTTTCCCTCTCTCTCTGCCCCTCTCCTGCTCTCTCTCTCTCTTTCTCTCTCTCTCTCTCTCTCTCTCTGAAAAATAAACATAAAAAAAATAAATGCCTCTTAGTATCCATTCCCCTGTACCAGTGGTTCTCAAATTTGGGCATGCATCAGCATCACTTTGTGTACTCTCAAATCCCAACTTTCTGAGCCCCACCCGAAGAGTTTCCGATTCAACAAGACTTAGGAGAAGCCAAAAATGTGCATTTCTAACAACTTTCCAGACTGATCCTTCTCAAGGGACCAACTTTGAGAACCACTGCCTTATATATTCCAGTCTCTTCTATTTGCTCTGCAAACCGTTAAGAAATCCCCAAGTTTCCCGACTGATTTTTATTACCATTTTCTAACTGCACGTGCACCATTTCTTGATTGTTTTTTTTTATTACTGCTTTCCAGCTACATTTGCTTCAGCTGCTTTCCTCTCACTCAGACTTAGCTTGCATTGGGTAATGAACATATTGAGTTCAGCTGGCATTTCCCTAAAGCCTGCCAAATGCACTCCAACCATTGTCTTGCTGGCATGTCTCCTGACCATGATTCGAAGCTGTTCTTTTCATTCCCCTGTTTCTTCAGAATGCACTAAGGTGGCTCAAGTCCCAGGCTAGTGGTGCTGTTTGTTCTGTAAAGTTAGATTACTGTTGTCTCCAAGATAGCAGATCAGCCCCTCGAGGATGTCATTCTGATGTTATTCATCATTTCTTCCTCCAAGGGCCTGCTAGGTCTCAGTCTGAGTCTACTGGCCTGTGTTTATTATTGTGCCTCATGCTATTGGAAATTCACCACCACAAGCGCAGGGTGAAACATTTTTGGAAATTTTATATGTTTGGCGGGAAGTGGACAAAACAGCAAGTTATTCGAGTGCCTTCTCTCCTCTCAGTGCATAAATGTGGCTTTTGTTCTAGCCATTCTATCGAGTTTGTTTTGGCCATGAAAAAAGAAGGGGGATGCAGACAAGTCTAGATCTCCCCTCCCCAATTCTGTATCGCCCATGGTAAGAATGGACCAGCTTTGAATGTTTTAATATGGGGGTAGGGGACTCATTCCTCTCCAAGAACCCTGCCTTCTGACCCCACTGTAGGCAACCGTCCTCTCTTGGTATGATAAGCTGATTAACGCCCATGTCATGAATGCTTCAAGGGAAAGATATTTGGGAATCTGATGTCATCACGTGTTTTCCCTCCCTCACTTGTCACCCAGAGAGTCTTCAGGGCCAGAATGGTGCTATGGTACTAACCAGTGACCCGAACACCTCCCTGTAAAATTCTCAAGGTTAAAATTCTCTCTCCTGTATCCTGTGATCTATTTATCTGGGGAGTGGGCTTTGAGCAGATTTTAACTTCTTTTCTTAGAAAAATTTGGACCCTGTGCCCAGGTCTATCTGAGGCCCATTTCCATTAAAGGTAGGATGGCTTTGCATCTAAGTCAAAATACAAATCATGTTATTTTCCTGGATTCTGTCCTATGTGCTTCTTCCTTTAATTCTAATTTGCATCCTTTCTCTGTAATAAAAACCATAACAACAAGTGTAAAAAATGACAAATCATGGTCTTTAATTTTCAAAAAAGACGTTTAACCTTTCCATAGTCATCTGAAAGGAAAGGCAAATGGGTCTCATTTCATTTGACAAAATGCATACATGTCAGATATGCACTGGAAAGCTTATTTTTGAAATGATATGCAGCTTTGGCCAAAATCATGCTTGGGAAGGATGTTCTAGATTGCGCACCAGTCATTCTAGGATCTCTTACTTGTAGTCTTGTGCTAAGTGATAGATCCCCTAATAGTAAGGCATTCAGTGATATCTTGGCTGCAGCAGAATCCTTCTTCAGGACCCACCCAAAAGGCAAGAGCAGTCCCTCTGGCAACCATTTTCTGTGATATGGCCTTGGCTTCCTATGCACAGTTGATTGCCCCAGACTTGAATGTGTGACCTAGACCGTACAAAATAGAGGACCTTCTCTGAACATTTGAAATTAGGACTGATATTCCAGGTTCCATCGGGACTGCTTATTTAAAAGGAAGCAATATAAACCCATGAGTGGTGGTGTGATCCTGTTTTTTTACCATGTCGATTGCAGAGCAGAGAGGCCCAGAAGGAGGAGAGAGAGACAGAAATTTAGAGAAGAAGAGAAAGAAATGAAGGCGACTTATAGAGTGACACAGAGATAGAAATGGAAGAGTGCAGTTGGGATTCTAAGCCCTCATTCTCATCTATTCACAAGGCCTTGGGGATCTATGTTAATACATCTTAATGATAAGACGTGACTTTTTTGCTTCTACTAGTTTGGATCCCTTGAGTCCATTTCTGTTATATGCAGTCAAAGGAGTTGTAAATAGGACTAATTCTTTCTCTGAACTACTGTCTATTGTCTACTCAGCTTATATCAGAATCTTTACGTAAAAGACGTGTGAATGTTACTTCTGAGCGCATATAATGTTACATTTTCTCCATGAAAATGTTTAACTCCTTGGAAGTCATCTGACACGTGTTTTTGAGCACCTGCTACGTGGCCAACTTCATAAGACCTGGTTGTTAACAACATGGCAATTTCTCTTATTAGGTGGTGAGAGTTTTATAATCGATAATGTTTCCCTAATTATCTTGGCTTCTAGAAAACTTCTAGCTAAATTTACATGCCAGTTATGGTGACTCTTTCATTATTTTATTACTGTTAAGCTTCTAGTCTTACTTTCTTTCTATGATTCCTGACCACAGTTCAAATTCCTCGGTTCACATGTTTGTGCATTTTTACTTTCAGTTGGCTCCAATGCTTTGGTGAGAAGGTGGGGCACAGAGTATTTGGAATTCATACGCATAAAATTTGGTTCTGTTTGGGTCGGTCCTTGGAATGGAGAGGGTATTAACTCAGGTATAGAGTCATGAGATGGCCATGTTTACTGCCATATGGATGAGGGAGGAGAGAGTACCAGTTGAGACAGAGAAAGAGAGAGAGAGAGAGAACAAGAGTGAGAGAAGACAGAAGTAGGCATGCAGGAAAACAAAGAGGCCAAGTGGAGAATGGAGAGCTAAACTGGGCTTGCGACATTCACGTTTATTCTTTCATTTATCCTCCAAAGACTTATTGGGTAAGCTTAGAAGGAAGCATGCATGCTAAGTGCTGAATTTCAGAGACAGAGTTTCATCTTCGTTTTTACATCATTACCAAGGGATCACCTTTTAAAACCTTCTTTGACTGAATCGGGTTTAATATCGCCGATCCTGGATGTTTTTTTCTTTTTCCAGACTCGTTTGCAACGGGCCTTCTGGCTTTATTTCTGATCTATATTGTAGGAATCCACTTTTCACCCAGTGGCCTAATCAATGCCCTGGTTGGCCTCTCCCAGTCTTCACTAAGCCTGAGGTATTTCCCGCACACCCCAAAGCCAGGAATAAGTCAGTATCAGGCCTGCACCCGATGGTTTATCTCACTGAGGTCAATGACGAGTCACGAGACAGAGATGAGGACTGGATATTGGCAGTGGCAACGGCATGCAAGCTAGCAATTTAGAGTGAAAATCCAGCTGCCCATCCCTCCAGCTCTTTCACATTTTAACAATGGATGTTTGCTGGCTGGGGACGTGAGGCCTGTGCAGAAAGAAAGACTGGAAGATAGAAAATCACCCAATCTCCATGACTAAAATTAGAGCTTTGTTCTCCTCTTCACGAGATACTCTGATATGTTGATCTGGAGAGATTTTCCTTCACTGTGTGAATGTAAATGAATTCCGTGAGATGCACAAAATACACTTATTATTTCAGAGTCTGAAGAGTGATTACAATGTATAACAAAACAACAACAACAACAACAACAACAACACACACACACACACACACACATACACATACACACTCTTAGGGATGGAATTTTCTTCTAATTCAATGAAATTTGGTCCTATTTAGAAGTAATGTTTTAGCCCACTCTCACATCTAAGGATGCAACATAAATATTGCTTTGGAAAGCTGAAGGGAAAAACAATCAACTAAATGTTTCTATTTTATAGAATTGGATACAATTAAAATGCTTATATGACACATAATAGCAAACAGGACTAACCGTTGGGTTTAATTATGCATTGTAGATTTTTTTAGAATGTGCTTTAACTCCTAACTGGCATTCTAAAATCTGAAAGTCAACTTCCTGTGATAGCAAATGGAAGGAATTCCAGAATTCGAAGAAGCCTTTCTTGATGTCTTATCAGTGATCACAAAGAACACAGATGCTCAGTGAACAGAATTATGCATTGATTTGGGTAAGGAATGCCTTGCAGTGTGCCTGGCTACAGTCGGCTCTGTATCGGGAGTAGGTGTATGTATAGTATGTGTAAGGAATTAGGCGAGATATTTCACTTCTAGGCAACATCATCCCACTATTTCTTTCATCTCTGGGAATGCTCTAATCCATCCACAAGAATGTTCAGAATCACGTTCTGCAAATTCTCATGTCTGGGCCATGCAGGGTGGGGCTGCAGAGTGAGGGGTAGAGGAACTTTCATCTAAACCAAAATCCTCTCACCAAATTTGGTTCATACCAACTCTGGTTACAGCGCAATTGCCAGAAGTTTCCTTTCAAACGTTCTTGGAAACACTCAGCGGGATGGTAAAGACAATACATGGAAAAGGCAGTACTGGACCACAGAAGAGCTCATTGATAAAGGGATGTCTCTAATTATAAATATTATATTCATAAGTATAAAACCCAGAACATCTCAGCCAAGCATCCTAAAATTTAAGGTTCTAATACTGAGCATGCCAACAGCAGAGAGAGTTTTTTGTTTTTTTTATCACCACCACCACCATCATCATCTCTATCATCATTCTCATGGGGCATTTTTCTTGTAACGTGCCAGGCAGAGAGTTAAGCATTTTCCTCTAATAGGTAATTTAATCCTCATACATACCCTACAAGGGAGATATATAATATTTCTCCTTTTACAGGGGAACAAACTAAGTCTTAGAGCAGCTAAATATATAGCACCAAAGTCCAAATTCTGCTATCCAGCCATTTATTTGCCAGTAGAGAGACAGCAATCCTAAGTGCTCGTGATTTGGTATTCTTTTTTAAGATCACACGTTTAAAGTCTGAAGCATGCAATAAACATTTGCTAGACTGAAGGACGACCATCTTCCCATGTGAAGCATGAAAGAGATCTGAACGTGAGTTAAAGATCCCCTTGCCATTACCTGACTACTCAGGAAGCAGCTATTTTCATGTTATCATGACTTCTGCTTTCCAAACATGTAAAGTGGTGCACAGACACACCAGGGCACAAGAGAAAAAGCTCTCTTTTTTCGCCCACGCTTTGTTACTACAGAAAGCAGCACAGCCGATTTTCCCATCTAGACATCAAAATGGCAGAACAACACGGAGGTTGTGACACAGATTCTGGAGCAGAATCTGGATTCTTCCAGATCCTGGCTGTTCCACTTGCTACCTGTGTGACTCGAGGAAGTCACTTAATGTGACTCTACCTCAATTTAATTGTCTACAAAATGGGGATAAAAATATCCTCCTTCATAGGGTTCTAGTAAAGATTAAATGTGATCCTACAGGTAACACACTCAGAACTATGCGGTAAATGTTAACTTGTGTTATTACCTGACTATGGTGTTCATCACCTATTCACTACTAAACTGTCCCCTAGAGGTGATCATTGGGCTTTTGCTGTCTCTACAATGATTGGCGTCTAACTCCGTCTCCCCATGATATCAAACTCCTTAGTGGTGGGTGCCCACTTCCAGTTGCCCAGCACAATTGCCTTTTTACGTGTAAGAACTCCATATTGCCTTACTGCATTACAAAAGTATGGGTGACAGAAAAGACCTTTTATTTTATACCTTCATCTATCTTTATGCTACTTTTACAAATTTCAAAAGCTGGAGTCATGACAGTATAAAAATAGCTGCTATACTTGACTAATGAAGCAGATGTTAAAGTATCTTCAAATCACATTAAAGCATCTCTTACATGGCTTGCATTACCTAAAAGGAAGGGTTTTGCTTCAGCCCAGGCAATGTTTGCTGCTGGTTTGTGCTTTGAAGTTTCTTTTTTTATCTTAGAGAGAACACCAAGTCAAGAACACTTAATGTTCCTGACCTTGTATAAGCAATTAACCCAACTGGATATATAGTCGAATTTGGGCATAAGCTTATGAGTCCTTAGGGATACGAGTGAAGTTAGGTAAGGAAGCAGAGTGGCACAGAGAGATGCAGTTTTTGGCCAAATGTTTTGATTAATCATCCATTATAAACCCAAGAAAGGAGAAAGAATAATTTCCTTAGCAACCACACAGATTAATTTGGTGTTGCTAATGTTAACCTGAAAAACAAGTGCCTGGTACTATCTTTGCACACTGAGATGTATGGAGAGACACTGTGTCACGTTGGTGATGGGGCCTGTCATCCCTGGAAGTCACATGGTCAATAAGGTCATATCAAGCCATCCATCGAAAAGGGCTGATGGAATTAAAACAGCATTTGGAAAGTATTTCACTGGTCAGCAGCAGCAGAAAATAATGGTCCTCTCGGTAAATACCTAAGCTTTCTTCCAAAGGGCTCAAAGGTTCTATTTATACTCAGATAACATAGAAATCTCAAAGCTCTCTACTGTAAACATTCACCCCCAGGCTCAAGCTAAAATAGCACTTGGTCTTAAAAAAATTTGTGCTCTTGGAAGCCACATCGCTATAGCTACTCTTGTTTACTCTGATTATTCCTTAAGATGGGCAACACTGTTGGTACCTATCAGTTACCTACGAATCAAGCCTTATAGACATCGCTCTTTCTTTTTTTAAATTTTCTTTAATGTTTATTTTTGAGAGAGAGAGGCAGAGAGACAGAGCATGAGGAGGGGAGGGGCAGAGAGAGGGAGACACAGAATCCGAAGCAGGCTCCAGGCTCCAAGCTAGCAGCACAGAGCCCGACGCAGGGCTCGAACCCACGAACAGTGAGATCACGACCTGAGCCGAAGTCGGACGCTTAACTGACGGAGCCACCCAGGCGCCCCCAGACATCACTCTTTCGTCTCCACTATGTTACCAAGCAAGTATCACCCGGGGTCACCACTTGAGTATGAGGGTATCCCTAACTTTGAGGAACTATAGTATATTACAACATGAACTTGGTTGTCCTGTATATACATGCCCCATGAAGGAGAGAGAGGGACGATTTATTAAACACATAGACGTACCATGTTGCAAGCCAGTACTAAGCACTATGTATGTGTGTGTACTTTACATAGATTTCACATAGGTGATATGTACATTACATACGTACTGTAAACTACATAATCTATCATTACAGTTGCTCAGTCAAAACCCTTGATGTATCATTCTTGATACCTCTTCTCTTCTGATGCCTCTCTTCTCTTACTCCTCACAATGGATTCACAAGGAAATGTTATCAGCCTTATCTTCATAAGATACCTGCAATCTGATCACATGTCACCACCTCTACTGCCACTGCTCTGGTCCCATCTGCCACCTTCTCTCACCCGGATTGTTGCACTGGCTTTATAACTGGTCTCCCTGCTTCCACTCTTGCCTCACAAAAGCCTATTCCAATTAAGCTCCAGAGTGATCCTTTGACAACATAAGGTGGGTCAGGTTGCTCCTCTGCTGAGAACCTTCCAATAGCTTCCAGCTCACTCCATGATCTGTCCCACCTAGTACCTCTTGGACTTCATTTCCTGCTCATCTGCATGCCTCATTCTGTTTTGAGTTTTATGTAAATAGAAGCACAGATTAGTTATTTTTGTGTGTCTGCTCCTTTCTTTCAACATTACAGTATTTAAGAGATAGTGGTATTGTCCCAGAGCTAGACAAACAGACTAATAGCACAAAAGGGAAGGTCTGGAGTTGTGCCCACATGTACATGAGAGATGAAAAGATACATGAAAAAATTAAGAGATAAAGATACATGAAAAGACAGGGACCAGAATTGGCCCACATGCACAAGAGTTGGCATGGGAGATTGGTGAGTAAATAACCCACCTATTCAACAACTAACACTGGAATGAATAGTTACTGCTATGGAAAGAAATGAACTTGTATCTCCATTTTCTATCACAAACAAAATCAATTATAGGTAGATACAAGACTCAAAGGCAAAGAGGAAACTAAAACTTAAAAAAGAAAATACAGGTGAAAAGCATCACAACTTCCGGGAGGGGAGGATTTCTTTAAAAAGGTGACAAATAGGGGCGCCTGGGTGGCTCAGTCGGTTAAGCGTCTGACTTTGGCTCAGGTCATGATCTCACGGTTGGTGAGTTTGAGCCCCCACATCGGGCTCTGTGCTGACAGCTCAGAGCCTGGAGCCTGCTTCATATTCTGGGTCTCCCTCTCTCTCTGCCCCTCCCCTGCTTGCACTCTGTCTCTCCCCCTCTCTCTCAAAAATAAATTAAAAACATTAAAAAAAATTGGGGTGCCTGGGTGGCTCAGTCAGTTACGTGTCTCCTCCCTGCTCCTCCCCCTGTCATGTTCGCGCGCACTCTCTCTCTCAAAAATAAACGTTAAAATAATTTAAAAATTTTTTTAATTGAAAAAAATAAAAAGGTGACAAAGGCACAAGCAAAGGAAATACATGTTAAATTTAAGTACATTATAATTAAGAATTCATGTTCAATAAATAGACCATAAATGGTAAGAGACAAGCCACAACTAGGGAGAAGGGATTTGTAGTACACATGACTGGCAAGGGATTAATATCCAGAATATAAAAGAAAAGCCCACAAATCAATGAAAAAAAGAAAAAAACAAACAGGCATTTCAAACGAAAGGATATATGAATAAAAATCTCCCTGATCCCATCAATAATCTGGGGATGCTAATTAAGAATGCAATGAGATGGTATTTTATGCCTATTAGATAAACAAAAACTAAAATATCTGACACAGATGATTATTGCTAGAATGTGAAGAACCAAACACTTCTTGAGCTATTAGTGAGTGAGTATATAAATTGGTCCCACCACTTTGGAAAACAACTTCTCATTACCTTGTAAACTAGAAATATGTGTACTCTTATTACCCAGCAGTTTGACTCCCAGGTGTGCTTCCCAGGCCTGTACTCTAGAGAGACTGTTTTTTTTAAGACTTTATTTTTAAGCAATCTCTACACCCAACATGGGACTCAAACCCACAACCCCAAGTCAAAAGTCGCACGCTCCACCATCGGAGCCATCCAGGCACCCCCTAGAGAGACTCTTTCTTATCTGACCCTAGAAATATGTGAAAAATATTCTAAGTACAGTGTAATAGCAAGAAAATAGAAACAACACTATTACCATTGACTGCAGAACGGATGAAAAAAACTATAGTATATTAATACACTGGAGCAGGGCACAAAACAACACCTATCTGTACTTCCATTTAAATAAAATGTGTTAGAGTATATAAGCGATGAATCACGGGAACCTACCCCACATTGTACACGCTGTATGTGAGCCAACTTGACAAAAAAATGTATTAAAAAATAAATAATCCCTTGGGTAAATTCCTAGCAGGGCTATTGCTGGGTCATAGGGTAGATCTATTTTTAATTTTTTGAGGAACCTCCACACTGTTTTCCAAAGCGGCTGCACCAGTTTGCATTCCCACCAACAGTACAAGAGGGTTCCCGTTTCTCCACATCCTCGCCAGCATCTATAGTCTCCTGATTTGTTCATTTCAGCCACTCTGACTGGCATGAGGTGATATCTCAGTGTGTACCCCAATGTTTATAGCAGCGCTTTCAACAATAACCAAATTATGGAAAAAGCCTAAATGTCCATCAATTGATGAATAGATAAAGAAGTTGTAGTTTATATACACAATGGAATACTACTTGGCAATGAAAAAGAATGAAATATGGCCCTTTGTAGCAACGTGGATGGAACTGGAAAGTGTTATGCTAAGTGAAATCAGTCATACAGAGAAAGACAGATACCATATGTTTTCACTCTTATGTGGATCCTGAGAAACTTGACAGAAGACCATGGGGGAGGGGAAGGAAAAAAAAGTTAGGGAGGGAGCCAAATCATAAGAGACTGAAAAACTGAGACTAAACTGGGGGTTGATGGGGGGTGGGAGGGCGGGGAGGGTGGGTGATGGGCATTGAGGAGGGCACCTGTTGGGATGAGCACTGGGTGTTGTATGGAAACCAACTTGATAATCAGTTTCATAAAAAAATAAATAAATAAAAATAAATAAATAAACAAAAAGTGTTAGCATATTAACAAGAGCAGTGAAAATGAAATATATGTGTCAATAATGGGTGACTGCTAAATCTAATGCTGAGTAAAAAAGCAAGCCACTGAAAAATGCACACCGTATAATTCTGCTCATAAAATGTCCCAAAACATGTGAAGTGAAATAAAATTTTATTTAGAAATGCCTAAAATTCTGATAAGAACATATAGCCAAATAAAGGAATGAGGAAGACAAAATTCAGGATAGTAGTTACCTCTGGGGAGGGTGTGCTACAAAAGGGTTCAGGCAGGGGCACTTGGGGAACTTCAGAGGTTTGGGTAATGTTCTCTTTCTTAGGAAGGGCTGGAGGGTGCATCGATTATTTGATTATTATTTAAACCATATATTCTATATACTCTTTTATGCCTATAATATATTTAATAAAAATATAGTACCCATGAGTTCTAGAACTGTGCTTTCCAATATGATAGTCCTTAGACACGTGTGACTATTTGAAATAAAATTATTTAAAATTAAATAAGATTAAACATTCAATTCCTCAGTCACACTGTCACGGTTCAAAAGCTCAATAACCATATGTGACTGCTGGCTACCATATTGGATATTGCAGATTATTGGCCAGCACTGTTCTAGAACATTTTTATCTCCTTAGTGTTAGATACTGTTTTTATCCACTTTTTATAAAATCAGGCAATTCATTGGCTTTCTGCAGAAAAAAAAAATCTCTATAATTCTGTCAATAACAGCAGTAGGAGATGAAGGAAAGATTTACTTCCTATGGATTCTGTTGAACCTCTTGGTTAAAGAAAATTCCATTAACAAATTTGTCAGACTTCATATTCCAGTTCACTTAACTCATCAAATGGCAGCATGAGCCTGATTACTATTCTGCTTCAGGAAGTCAAAGACAGTTTCCATGCAGCTTCTTGTACCAACAAGGTCGTGAGCAGAATTTCATCTGCCAAAAAATTTCATTGTGTGAAGATTTCCAAAGCCATATATCCTCCAAGATAGAATTCATAAGTGGAAAATGGTCTTCTAGAATGAGAGCCATAGGTACTATAGAGAAAAGAGATCTTTGCGTTCTTCCCACCTGTTTTCTAGAGCCTCCCCAAAGCAGGTGTTGCTAATCTGTGTGGTTCAGATTCTGGTATTCTAGTGTGTGTTTCACCCTGTGCATTAGGAGGGTCAAATACATGGGTGTATTTCTGTTTCCCTTGCCTTCGTGGGGCAGAATCTGGCCTTGGGGTCTGGGCGTCCTTCCCTTCTTTTCTATCTCCCCCACACTTGGATGTTCTAAATCCTGGCCTCAAATTCCTAATACAGTTTCTGTAAGGGTGGTAAAGTCTTGAAAGTGGGGTTTGGAATTAGGGGAGGGAAGAACACTTCCTCTGCACTTGGGTCTAAGCCATGGATTCTTATCTAGTTGCCTAGAAAGCTCTGTATTGGAGTATTAGGCACAAGCTCCCTGGGGGGGGTGGGGAGGGGAGATGCTTTTCTTCCCTTGCCATTGTCCACTGTGGGCACAGTGACTTTGGGGACTTCAAGGAGAAGGGAGGGGCCGAACCAAAATCAGATTCAGTGACACTTTATCCTTTGCTCAAAATTCCATTTAATGGCACTTGAAGCCCCAAAGTCAGCCCCAGAGATCCTAGGTGAGGATACTTGTGATTCAGAGTTGAATGCAGAGTTAGAAGAGTAGCGGTCATGAGCCTGCTAGCAGCCCACAGCCCTCCTTAAACAGGGGTTTGTCTCACCTTGGGGGTGGTCATCATCCCATCCACACCAGGTGTGCTACGGCAGGAGGCATCGAGTTTCCCTCTGTCCTCACTCAGGGCACTTAGAACGTGTCTGTCCATCCTGGCAAAGTTACATCTGAAAGCCACGGATGTTTGCCTGGTCTGCAGTCCTGAATCCCTAAAGAGAAGAGCCATCTTTAAAAACACCATTTTAACAGCTAAACATTACTTGTAAAGAAAACTCCTTTCATCTGGTTGCTCTACTAACACAGTTTGTTGACCCCAAAACAACGAGTGCCCCTAAATTCATCACAGATATTCACAGCAGTAACAAGAATTACCCTCAAACAATTCCCCTTTTACCAAAGTAATCATAATTCCAGACTCAGCAAAGAGGTCGACTTCCTTCTGTTTTACTAATAAGTCTAGGTTTGTTTTCTTTCCCCCATTATTTCCTTTGTATTTATTCATTCATTTGTTTATTTGATAACATTCATTGTCTAAGTCACTGGTTCCAAATCTGTGCATTGTGGCCACTCAGGAATTCTAGGTGTTATGCAAAGGGACCCTTTGTTCCCACTGCGCACCAAGAACTGGCTGCATAATGAATACAAATAGGTCTTCCTATATATGGACTACCTTTTTCCAAATGTCTGCAGGTGTTGCCATTAACAAAATACAAAATCGTTTAAAACTGTTTCTGAAACGATAGTCATTTTTTTGGCCCTGGTTTAAAACACTTTTCTCAACCAACGGATCCTAGAAACGTAGGTAAAGTTATATGATGATCTGGAGATGTTTCTGATTGTATAAAGAGGTCTTCGAACTCCCGGTGTTGGGAAATTCTGGTCTAAGTCACGCAGAGTTGCGTTCTCTGTCACTGCGAATGAACATCTGCCAACAGACTACGTCAGGATATTGCAGGAGCAGAACCTGGGACGGATACCTGGGATGTTAACAAAGGAAAATGAATAAACTCCTCTTTTTGAAACATCCTAAAATACTGCTATTCTTTCCAAACATAAGGAAATAATAGCACCGAGAGGGAGCATGGATGAAAATTCCAGGGATCCCAGGCATCTAGCCATCCAGTCTCACCCAAGCGTTCCGTTGTCCTGCTCCTGTCTTTCTGGGTGTTCCTGGATGGAGGCAGTGCCCAGTTAACCCCTTAGCACCCTCACCTTTCAAACAACCCTCTGCTTCTTTTCAGGCTGTCCATCTGCCTGGGATTCAAGCTGTAGGAAGACAGGTAGCCAACGACGATTCCCGCAAGGCCCACATGCGCTATGCGCCAGGTACCTCTGCAGTTCTGGTTAAATAGCCAACGTTAGCTTCTCTTCAATCAGGTGCAGTTGGAGTCTGGGGGGCAGCGCAGGGACGAAAACCGGTGACGCACTTGGGCTCCCAGGCCCAGGCTCCACAGATACGATGTGATGACTAAGTCACTTCTGGTGAAGTTTTCCACAAATTCATTGGAAAAGTAGTTAAAAGTATTATGTGATATGTATCTTTTGCTGAAAGTATGAACAGCAGGGACACACAATTGTCCTAAAATAAATTCCTTTTGTGTAACAATCGCCTTTAGCTCAGTTCCGTGTCCACACTTTGTACCTCGGAATTTGGCTCATCAGCTTGCAAAATGCACATTCTGGCTAATAACTGGGAGGAGAAGGGGTGAATCAGAGAATATTCATGACTGGATAAAACAAAGAGACCATGAAAAGCCTGTGCCCCTGATGCTAAATCAGTAGTATCAGCTTCCCGTGGAAAACAACATACCTCGATAAGCGGTGGGGAGACTGTAGAGAAGTGGAAGGAGAGTGTGGAGGGAAAGAATCAAACGTCATCACCGTCCATTGCCTCCATCGGTTCTGGTGGACATTTTATAAGGCCAGTTTACATGCTTCCAAATTGGCATAATGATGGCCAGCTTCAGCACAAGGCACACACTCTGCACATAATAAGTACCCGATAAATATTTATTAACAGCATCTGACCAATTGGAGACCAATTTAGAAGACTGCTTCTGTCCTCTCTGCCGGTTTTCCTCTACTTGATTTCAGCTCTCAGAATTCCTTTAATGAGGTTCGAGACCAAGATTATAGTCGGAAATACTATAAAACCTGCACGTTTTGCCCTGGTATTATGCTCAGAAAACACTATCTTTCCTGGGGGAATACACCACAAATAGCTTTGCCTGTTTCTTCCTCAGGTTTTCTGAACATTCGTTTTTAAAACATTAATTGTAAGAAAAATTAAAAACTGCCCTCATTTAAAAATTACTTTATTGCGCGCATTTCCTCTGAAGAGGTTCAACAATAGGGCTGTAGTTTTACCTACGGTTCATAATAATATTTTACCAGCTGTGCTTGTAAAAGGAGGGCCACACACTCTCCTGGAAGCAGGCGATCTTGTTCAGTGCTATCACTGGAGCCATTTTAGTTCTTCCTTGTTTAGGTTTGGGGAAGTTGGGTCCTAAAAGACTAATAAATCAACACTCGGTACAACTCTGAAAATATTGGGAGAGGCATCTCATTTCCTCTTCCCAACTTCTAGTATAAATTCCTAATTGGTGGTTCTTAAACTTTCGAATGCGTAAGAATCCCTTGGAAAGCGTGTTAAGGTACAGATTCCTGCGCCCACCCCCAGAGCTCTGGTTTAGACTAAGGGGTCGCCTGAGCATCGGAATTTCTAACAAGCTCCCAAGTGACTCTCAGGCTGCCGGTCTGCAGGCCACACTTTGGAGGAGCACTATTCTAATGACCTGGATGAGTTAATGAAGCCATTTAAAATGCCCAGAAATAGGATGTGTTGAGACTGGCTCCAGTCTGACAAATATGTTGTCATAGCTGATCACCATGACTCATGCCTTCCAGTTCTGTTATTAAGGCAGCCTAAGAAGTGTGTGTATGTTAGGGGTAGCCTGGGTCTCTACTTTGGGAACTCCTGGGTCAAATGACATTTGAGGTCATTCCAGTAAACCTGTGGAAAAGGGAGAGAGTCCCCAAGCAGATCCACTTACCTTCTATGACAGTTTCAAACGCCAGAGCCCAAGGGCAATGGGTGAACCTGTCTCCTTGGGAAAGCGAAATGGGTGGACAGAAAACAAATCACACAAGTTCTTCTGCACACTTGAATTTTGTAGGAGCTTCTCATGCAGAATAGCAGGCTCTTAACAAACCAGGAGGCATGGTTCAAAGGAGAAGTGGTGTCCTTGAGTGTCGTCGAGATGCTTTCGTATCTTCTGAGGGATATACTAAAAATCAGTCCAAAGGTATTGAGTCTTCCTCTGTCTGGCTTATTTCACTTAGCATAATATCCCCTAAGTCTATCCGTGTTATCACAGATAGCAAGATTTTATTCTTTTTATGACCAAGTAACAGTCCATTATGTATCACATCTTCTTTATCCATTCATCCATCGATGGACACTTAGGCTGCTTCCATGTCTTGGCTATTATAAATAGTACTGCTATGAACATCGGGGTGCATATATCTTTCTGAATTACTGTTTTTGTTGCCTTCAGTTTTTTTGAGGAACCTCCATACTGTTTTCCACAGTGGCCGCACCAATTTACATTCCCACAAACAGTACACGAAGGTTCCCTTTTCTCCACATCCTCGTCAACACTTGTTATCTCTCGCCTTTTTGATATGAGCTATTCTTTTTTTTTTTTCCCATTGGAAATCCATTTATTTTTAGATGCCTGGATGGGGTACTTATTGATGGAAATGACAAAGGAATATCAAAAGTCGTATACAGGTAAGTTAGTGCCCATGTTCAAACATAACGATAGGACACAGAGCCACAGGAAAATGACCATGACCCTGGCCTTTTCACTTTATTTTATTTTTTATTTTTTATTTTTTTTATTTTTTTTTATTTTTTAATATATGAAATTTACTGCCAAATTGGTTTCCATACAACACCCAGTGCGATATGAGCTATTCTGACAGGTGTGAGGTGATATCTCACCGTGATTTTGATGTGCATTTCCCTGATGATTAGAGATATCGAGCATCTTTTCATACCATATGATTTCACTTTCATGTGGAATCTAATAAACAAAATAAGCGAACAACCACAACAACAACAACAAAAAAGAGAGAAACAGGCTTATAAGTGCCAAGAACAAACTGGTGGTTGCCAAAGGGGAGGGGGCTGGAATACAGGCAAAATGGGTGAAGGGGATCAAGGGGTACCCACTCAGAGTTATAAAATAAATAAGTCATAAGGCTGAAAAATACAACACAGGGAATATAGTCAATAATATTGTAATACACGAATAGTGAGCATTTTGTAATGTATAGGATGTTGAATCACTGTGTTGTACACCTGAAACTAATTTTTTTAATGTTTTTTTTATTGTTGAGAGAGAGAGACAGAGTGCGAGCAGGGCAGGGGCAGAGAGAGAGGGAGACACAGAATTCGAAGCAGGGTCCAGGCTCTGAGATGTCAAAACAGAGCCCAACATGGGGCTCGAACCCATGAAACATGAGATCATGACCTGAGCCAAAGTCAGACACTTAACTGACTGAGCCACCCAGGTGCCCCTGAAACTAATTTAATATTATATGTCAATAATACTTCAATGAAAAATTTTAAATGTTGAAAAAAAAAAAGGTATTGAGGACTAAACACCCTGGACACAACATGTAAAGTAACTGGACACAGCATGTAAAGTAACTGTCTACGGTATGTCAACATCCTTAGTCGCCGGGGAAATGTAAATTAAAACTCCAATAAGATATCACCACACAGCTATGAGAACGGCTTCTACGGTAACCTGACAACACCACATGCTGGTGAGGGTGCTGAGCAAATGGAGCTCTCGTACATTCCTGATGAGAACTCAAAATGGGCCAGTCATTCTGGAAAACAGTTAAGCAGTTGAAGGTAAACAAAACACCAAATACATGAACATTCCTAAGTGATCATCCGAGAGACGTGAAAACTTAACGTTCGTACACAAAGCCACCCGTGAAGGTGTACAGAAGCCTTACAGTGAAAAGAATGCCTTTCAGCAGGTGAAGGAATGAACCAATTGTGATCCACACGATGGAATGCTACTAATAATGGAAAGGAATAAACTAAGTCTAAACGAACAACATAGATGAATCCCAAATACATTGTGCCAAATGAGAGAAACCTGTCCAAAAGAGGTTGCATCCTGCCTAATTGACTTGTAAGACATTTAGAGAAAGTAAAATTATGGCGTAATTAGTGGTTTGTCGGGGAAAAAGGTGGGCAACGGGTTGACCAGAAAGGAGCAGCAGGCAGGGATTTGGGGGGACTTTTGCGGTGTAATCCAGAGGGTGGTGGTGGTTACGTGACTCCGTGCATTTGTCGAAACTCACAGAACTGTACACCAAGACAAAAGGGAATTTTGCTGTATGTAAACTGAAAAACATATGAAATAAAAACAGTACCTGCTCAGGCTGCACAGACACATACTCTAAGACACACCCATTCTACTTTTTCCTTTATGTCTGAAAGAAATGCACCTGTTTGTTCACTAAAACACACGCATGAAAACGCAGGAATACTATTCTCAATAGTCCAATTCTAAAAACTACTGAAATGTCCGTCATAATAGAACGGATAAATAAAGTGTGCTATGTAAGAGACTCTTAAAAACTGAGAACAAACTGAGGGTTGATGGGGGGTGGGAGGGAGGGGAGGGTGGGTGATGGGTATTGAGGAGGGCACCTTTTGGGATGAGCACTGGGTGTTGTATGGAAACCAATTTCACAATAAATTTCATATATTGAAAAAAAAATAAAGTGTGCTATGTCAATACAATGGGATGTGCATGGGAAGTAGTAAATTGCAACTACACAGAATAATGCAGTCTCCTCTCATAAACATAATGTTTAATTTTAAGAAGCCAAATATAAAAGTGTATGCACGAGATGATTTCACTTATATGAAATTCAAAAGCAGGCAGAAACTAATTAAGGTGTTAGAAGTCAGGGTAGCATTTACCCTTGGTGGTCCGATGACTGAGAGGGGAAAGAGAGGTCCCGCTGGGGTGTTGGTAATGTTCTATTTTTGATCTGGGTGCTGTTGAGAGGGGTGTGTTCTGTTTTGGAAAATTTATTGGACTGTAACCTTATGCAACTTATTACGCTTTATGTATGTTATACTTCCACATGGATTTTTTTTCCTGGGGACTCAGTTTTGTAAAGGGGCTCCTGCCTCAAAAATAACTGCAACCATTGTGTTGCACAACAAAGAGCAGATCTTGAATGGCATGAGGTTGGTGGATTGACCAGTAAACTTTTTGCTGGATTTTTTTTTTTCTAAATTGAATGGAGTCCATCTTGTTCTAGTTAAAGAAGCTGGCGGGCATGTGACATTTCCCACCCCTCGCCACATTTGAGAAAGCTGTTCTATGTTTTTCCATGACTGTATGGTTTCCCAGGACTCAGCACGCTCACTGCTAAAGCCGGGAAAGTCCTGGGCAAACCAGATCAGAAGTGGAAGAGACACCCCCCGTTCCCCCTCCTGCTTCTTTTTAGAAAAGAGCAAATCTTCAGAGTCATGTGTCATTGGAGTCATTGCCCTTTGGAAATCACCTGTCCCCACAGAAGCACCCAGATGGGTTTCACGGGGAAACAGAATGGAATTTCCTACAGTTCCTATATTTGAAGAAAACGACTGCGGGTCAGGGCAGCATTTAGAAATTCCCAGTGTTCCAAGGGCGAGGGCCATCATAGCACCTGGCCTTTAATCAAACCTCTGTGTGATCCCTCCTTTCATCTTCTGTGCTCGGCGCAGGGACCTGGTTTCCCGTGTCACCCACCTCAGCTGGCTGCAGTTTCAAGAGCGGTTTCAGGACAAGTGATTAACTGAGTTTCTTTCAAAGTCCTTGCTGGTGGATCAGCTTTAGCCAAGGCAATCATGTGTCTCCATACAGTGAGTTCCCTAGTGCCCAGACACAAGGCACAAATGGCACAGTAGCCCTGGAGAATTTTCAGTGTAAGATGGTTTCTCTCTCTAGGGTTGTAGCTTTTGATGTTTTTCTTTTATACTTGGTGAACACCACTTAAAAATATTCGGTGTAAGATAATCAAAACTTGTCCCCTTAAGAAAGGACCAAGGCATGCTTCCATTTTTTTTTTAATAGGAGGTATCTTTGCCTTATTTAATAATCATGCTTTTTGCACTTGTGATTAACAAATGGGCTCAGCATGGAGGAACAGACCAAGTGACTGGGTTCTCCAAACGCTACAGAAGCTTACAGTGCAGGCCCTTTTGCTTTTTAACGTGGTATTAATTGTCCGCCAAAGGAACACATCTACACGTCTATTTTTAGTGGATAATACAGAGTCCTACTCTAGCTTCTAGAAAAGCTACCATGATTGGTATGAGAATTAGAAAAGGGGAAGGGAGAGAGAAGAGACAGCGAGAGCGAGAGCAAGGAAATGTTATTGATAACAAGTTTATGGAACACAGAGTACTTATGAAATTTCTGATTATATATGTGTATATATATATATATATACACATACATATAGTATATATATATATATATATACACACATAGAGAGACAGAGACAGAGAGACAGAGAGACAGAGAGAGAAAATGAGAGAGATGTAAATATATGACCATATATGTCTATCTGTATATTGACACCTCTATTATCCTTACAATGTATACATGATATATACATATGTGTGTACATATATCCTTATTTAATCCTCTCAACAACCTTTGAGTGTGTTATCTGCTTTATAGAGAGAATCTAAGATTGAGAGAGATGAAGCAGTTTGTCTTAAGTACGCACAGAAAACAGAAGAGAAAGGAATTGAATCTCGTTCTGCTCGAGGCCTGGTGCTACCCAGGGGCTTCATGACCACTGTTGGCCGGGGAAATAAAACAGTCTGTTTTTACAAAGGAGGACTCGAGCTGGGGGTTTTCAGGATAATTTTGTTTCAGATCACCCAAGAGAACTATGAAAAAAAACCATTTTAAAGGCAGAAGTTTGTGAGCCTTTAGGTGCACAGCTATGACGAATCCCGTGTGTCTGGGGAAGAGGAAATAAGGCAGCACGAGGTAAATGCAAGGTCTGCATAGGGCAATTGTCAGGGGGAGAAATGGATGCTCAGGTTGCAGGGGAGAGAGACGTTCTTGAACCCTAGATGAGGCATGTTGTCTCAGGTGACCCCAAATTCTACCTCAGCATCAAGGGAGGTGACTGAAACCCAAATGAAGCCATTTTTATAATCTGTTCATGGTTCCATACACCTTGTGCCCTGAGTCTCAACTCCTTGAGGTGACAGACTTCTCTAAGTAAGATGAGCCAAATTAGTGCTGAGTAAATCCCACATATGTGGATTCACCTCAGACGTCATAGCTCGGATTGTGTGTGAACACTCTGATACGTTTTTCCTCCATTTCCAATGCATTTGTCATTACTCTCTGTCCTTGAAATAATTGTATAAACACAGTTATCTCAGCTGTAAGGCAAGCAGAGAGACTGACATTACTATATTTGCTTATAATCTTGGAAATCGGTGATTTAGCCGGTCCTGCTTTCCGACATTGTCTTCATGGTAGCACCAAATTATTATTAATCCAGTGTATTTCCCATGTGCATTTATTCTGAGGAATTCAAACTGTTTTCTGGAGAGAGAGAGTAAAAACTAGGGAGAGGGGCAGAAGGGGGGGGGCAGAAAGGGGGAGGGAGAGAGAGAGAGAGAGATTGAGGACTTCATCCAAGGCTCCATGCTCAATGCAGAGCCCATCACGGGCCTCAGTCCCACGACCCTGAGATCATGATCTGAGCCGAAATCAAGAGTCAGACGCTTAGCTGACCGCACCCCCCAGGGCGCCCTGTTTTCTGGATTCATGATTAATCCTCACAATAAGCGCCAGAGGGATGCGCTGGCACATGTCAGGCCCATTTTACAGATAGAGGATTTGAGCGGCTTAATAAAAGACATGCCATTCACACCCTCAAAGGAATTAGACTCCAGCTCAGCTGTGACCCTGGACCTGCTGGTTCCCAGCTATTGCTTTCCTTATTAAGGAAGGTGGCTTCTCTAGCTTCTACTCTGGTGCTGGTCTTCTGCTTGTTACTAGGCAACTTGACTATCACAGCCTGGGTGCAAAACACCAGAGCATCAAAGTCCTAGAAAAATGAGGCAAATCTTCTCACTGTATGCATGTGAAGTATAGCCGAGCATCACGCCATTCCAGCCAGCGTTAAACAGGGCAAAACAAAAAGCTTTGAAGGGCGACCAAACACTATGCGTCTGATGGATTGGGTTAATTTTAGGCAGATAATTATTATAGGTGTCTTAGAGCACAGAAGAGGAAAATAAAGCACAGCTGCTTGCTCTACAGAGCTCAGAGCCCAAGGCACTCAAATAAATACTTGTACCACATGGAAAGATGATGTAAGGGGGATGACGAGGGGTCAAGACAGAAGAGAGAAATCATCGGATAACCAGGGCGGCTTGATCTTAGCTTCTCTGAGCTAAGTAGTAGCATGGTGATTTCAAAACAGGAAAGCAAAAAGGTGAAGGCAGAGAGGGCAAATTACCCCAGCTACTTATTTCTGAAACATACAAAAGGATTCCTCATATGAGTTAGGGAAGGAGAACGGGCTCTGTGCAGTTGTTTATAATTCCCAGGGTGTGGGTCCACGTGGGCCTGGGTATGTGCAATGGGTTCTGTTCTTGAGGACAGAGAAGGGTGTGAGATGTGGTCCCTGGCTTTGCAAACAAGAACAGAGCCGCATGCCTCCCGCACAGCCCTCAGATGGAGTGAGGGAGGCAGGCTGGGCCTCCAGCTTCCCACCAGGCCTGAGATGTGTTCTGGGAGCATTTTTATTCCATTCTGTTTAATGGGGGGGGGGGGGCATTTTGGCCAGACCTAAAAAGTAAGAAGTTCAAGTTTTCTTCGTTTTTAAAAGCGTCGCTACTATTACTAACAATTGTGTGGGGTCAATCGATCCCTGAGATATAGTCCACACCCTGCCCCGCATGCTCCCTTCCCTCACCTGCCATCAACCTTACAGCTAGGCAGAACTCTGTCAAAATGAGTACCTTCAGAACCCTCTGATTCCATGTGGTTCCGCTCAGGTAGGCGGTCTTACCCAGCAATATCATCCTGATGGGCCAAGGGATTACAGGTCAAGTATAGCTCTAATGTCAACACTAGCCAACAGCTTATGCTCTCTCAGGGAAGAAGGTGCTGCTGTTTTCATTTCTTCAGAGTTGTAGCTAATGCAATAAGCCTTGAAAAGAATTTCTGTAAATATTGGAAGAAGGTCATATTATCCTGATTTGCACATGATATGATGCTTTCTTAGAAAACCTAATAGGTGCAATTAAAAAGTAAATTACTGGATCACAAGTAAAATAGTTTAGTGACGTACCAGTTACCAGGAAAAATACTTTAAAAATCCATTCATTTACTAGTAGAAACCAGACAGAAATGGAACCGTGGGGGGAAATATTAGTAATGGAGACAAAAACTACAAAATAGGAAAAAATTTAACAAAAAAGTATAAGATTTGAGAGATATACATTTTACCGAGGGACATAAAACACGACCCAAATAAATGTAGAGACATATCATGCTCCTAGATAGAAAGTCTTAATGTAATAAATATGTTAATCAATTTCAACTAAATAAATTGCACGTAATTTCCATCAGAAACACAACAGACTTTCTTTTTAAATAGAAAACAATGGCTTAAGAAAATATAAGAAAGCAGAGTATGCAAAGTTGCCAAGAATGGTTTTGAAAAGCTGGAAAATAAGGAGAGATTTATCCTCTCTGCTATTAAAATTAAAAACTATTGTGTTCCAGAATCTTCGTCGCAGCGTCTGCTTCTGGGGAACCCACTATGACACAGTTATGATCGGTCTGTCACTCAACCGCATTTTAATGGGGATGTCAGAATTCAATTACAACAGTGAGCTTTTTATACAGATAAAGGAATATAAAAAGGAAGTGGGTTTAAGGTTTTTAAAGCTGCACATTATGGCCAGTTAGGTCTCAGGTGGGCTATGGATCCAGAAAGCAGTCCTCCTGATCCCTTTCCCATTGTCTCATGCCTTTCAGGTTTGCTATTAAAACATTTGCCTTCGTGACCTGGTCCTCTTCCTTGGCTGGATCATTTGGCTTGCTTCTCATCCAGCATGACTCCTCCCTGTCTTACTTGTAATTCTGTTACTTGGCGCCCCTCCCAGTGCTTTGTTCTGGCTTGGCCACCTTTATGCTCCACTTGGCTTTGGCCCAAGATCCAGCATTTTTCTCCCTCGCTCCATCCTTGTAGGCAGTTCCAGAATTCCAGATTTAGTCACAGCCTCATTTGCAATTGTACTACTCGCTCCTTGAAGAACACCGTATCCAGTGGACTATGAGAAGTGGCTACCCTCCGAATGATTTAGAGTCCGGGGCCAGGCATTGAGACTGTAGTTGTATTAGTTTGCGAGGGCTGCCATAACAAAGGACCACAGCCCAAGTGGCTTACACAACAGAAATCCATTTCCATACAGTTCTGAAAGCCAGAAGGCTAAGATCAAGGTGTTAGCACGGTTGGCTTCTCCTGAGGGCCTCTGTTCTCGACTTGTAGACAGTCATCTCCTTCCCGTGTCTTCACACTGTCTTTCCTTTGTGCACGTCAGTGTCCTGATCTCCTCTTCTTATAAGGACACAAGTCATTCTGGACTACGGCCAACCCTAATGATCTCATTCAACTTTAATTACCTCTTTAAAAACCCTGTCTCCAATACACTCACGTTCTGAGGTACTGTGGGGGATGACTTCACCATACGAATTTTGTGGGGGCACAATTCAGCTCACAACAATGGTCAAATACCTGGGTTCAAATATGTATTCACCTCATTGTAGCTGAGAGACTTTGAGCAACTTCTTTCACTTCTTTGGGCTTCCGTAAAATGAAGAAAGTAAGTGTCTGCCTCATAGGGCTGGTGTGAGGATTAAAGAAAATAATATATGTAAAGTGCCTGATTCACAGTAAGCACTCAGTAAAAGTTAGCTGTTTTTGGTTTCTTTGAGGCCCCAACACCAACACTGAATTCAATGCAAATGCACATACAATTTTGCAGACATAAAAACATGCAAATGTGAGGTTTTTATTCAGTTGCTTATTTGCCCAACAAGTATTTGTTGAGCACATACACTGTATAGTCGATACTCATTATTTGCAGTAGGGATGTTCTATAAGGGTCACCGTGAACACTGAATTAGCGAATATTGAAACATTGCTCCTAGGGAAAATACAGGGTTAGGCTTCTGAGAGTCTCTGACCACAACATTTTTGCTAACTAACCAATACATAACTTAGTCTTATGTATATTTCGGTTTCAATGTATATTGTTGGTTCCTTAATATTGGCCTCATTGACAACCTCATTATAACTCATGCCTGAACAAAGCTTACCTAACCCATGCATTTTCTCCATAAAGCACATCACCACCTTCTTGTATTTGGCAACACTAGACAGCGCCTCAGCATTATACTTGGAGGCCATTGTAAATTTCGAAATCACCAATGAAAAGCACAAAAAATGTAAGAAGGTGGTGCTAAGTCGGCTGGGAAATGTACGCTTGTTTATAGTGTGAGAGCTAAAAACAAGTAGGTGAAACTCTGTCTTATTTAACCTCAGCTGGAAGCATGCATGTGCTTTGGGAGACTAAAAATTTTTTGGTGCCTTTCACATGCCCACAAATGACCATGAGAGTTCTGTGGGTATTGATTTGGGGGTGACAAATCAATGTTAGTGAATTTCCAAACATGGAACCTGCAAACAATGAGGATTAACTGTAGGTCAGGCTCTGTATTAGGTTCTAGGGCACACTTCAAGAACAAGGCAGATTCTTCAGTGATACTTACGGTATAGCAGGGGACAGAATGTTAGGGTGACTCAAAGTCTTTGCAGGAATGTTCAGATTCTTTGACTCCTCTGGGAAGGAAGAGGATTCTAAGCATCTGCCTTCCGAAGGAGCTCTACCATCACTGTATTTGCTGAATGATGAGTATCTCTTCCCAGAGGGTGCCATAATCAGGGTAAGACCTTACTGAGGTCCAAGCTGAGTTATGTAGTGTGTCACCATTTCCTTGTGTGTCCTGTGTCCCCAGGAAATGCTCGTACTTGACTGACATGGGATTTACATTCTCCCTCTGACTCAAACAGTTCCTGGCTGCAACACTTTCCCTCTCCAGTGTGGCTGTGACTCACCTCCTTTTGGTGCTCTCTGCAATGCCAACAGCCCACATTCTGCAAGGAGGCAGCATGGGGGGCAGTGGACACATCTCTGATCTGGGATTCACATGGCCTTGTTCTACTCCCCACTCTGCCTCTGAGCTTTAAAACAGGGATTCTAGACTTTGGCTGTGTATGAGAATCACCTGGAGTGGGGGTTAAAAAAACATCAAAGCCAGGTTCCATCTCTGGCCAATCAGATGGGCTCTGGAGGTGGGGCACAGGGAGCCCTATTATCTAAAGCTCCCAGATGGATTTCATGTGCAGCCAAGGTGGAGAACCACTACTTTGATTGCCCTGAGCTCACTTTCCTCATCTGTAGAAAAAGGTATCAGTATCTGATGAGTCCCAAGATAACATGCTCTGAGCTACAATCCTAAATTCTATTTCAAAATTACCAGGGTACTTCCCTGTCCAGTCCTTCTTCCACTGATGTACCTACTATAGGAAAGATGTTGACTAACAGAATTTCTTTCCCATAGCATGTTTACAACATCATTGATGTCTGTCCCCCCATTTGTAAGTTTGGAAGGAAGTAAAGTGATTTTTCCCCTCCAAACAAACCAAAACCAAAAGAGACAAAAATATAACTCACTATTTACTAAATGGAAAGAAAAGCACCATGCCATGGCATGAATTTCACTGCCATCTCATGTCTGTAATCACATCCCTTGAGCACTTAGGTCTGAGTGCCTTCGCTGCAGCTGGAGAGAGCAGGACATACACAGGGTTTAACCAACCCATTTTTTTTTTCTGTTTGTTTTTGAAAAAGAACATGTCTGGAACTCTGGAAAATAGTTCAGATCAGAATCTATGAAGTAAGCCTAGAATAGATTTGAGTGGGCAGATGAGCAGAGCAGAGGCCACAAGGCTCTCCCCACAGGCCAAATGCTGAGTGAAGTAACAGGAACACTTTGGCAGAGTTCTCCTCAAATGAGACACTAAAATTCCACGCTTGAGTTCCTTAACAAAACCCTCCTTGGATGATAGGCAGCAAATCTTCTGAAGGTAAAACTAAGTGGTAAGAATAATTTAGATATACTGATCAGCAGTGGTCTAAAGATACCCTTTCTAGCTGTTGGGAAAATTGAGTTTTAAAAAGTTATTCCCTGCTAATTTGATAGGTCTGGATACTCAGTTCATAGACTGCATGGAAGACAAGACATACAGTTGACCTCCACCAACCCAAAGGTGATGCTTTTCAAAACTGTCAGCAGTGAGGAGAAAAGATGACAGAAAGAAACTCTGACAAAAATCTGAATTTTGGGTCTAGGAACTTCCAGAAGTTTGGCAGGACTGAGCTGAAAAGTCGCCAGCAGTTATTACAATTCACATGGAGGGCAAGTGACACTCAGTGAAAACAACTACATGTGATCGGATCTCAGAAGGGGAAAAAGGAGGGGTAGATGGAGTGTGCTGTCCATGGTGGAAAAAAAAACCCAAACAGAAAGAATGCTTCTACGCGGGTATGAATTGGAAACCATGGCATCATCTCAAAGATCAGGCTCCAAAGGTTGAAGGACTCTGAGAATCTAAAGTGACACAGAAGGTTACTCAGGATCCCAGCAACAAAGAGTGGTTAGTAAGGAAAGATCTGGAGATTAGGGCTTCCTTATTGAGTGACCAACTGTCCTGGTTGGTGTGGGACTCTCAAAATTCTGCACCCAGGGCAACCTCTCAGACCTGGGAAAACAGAGATGGCAGGTTACCCTATGGCTATATAATCCGGAGCCAAGACCAGACATTTTTCTGAGTAAGAGGAGGCTTATACTAAAGATTACAAAAAGATACAGCTTATTGAGGGAAAATGTCAGAGAAGGGCTAGGGAATCAAGAATGCTCCTCATAGCCACCATACCTAGCCATGGGATCTTCTAAATGTCCTTTCATCACTTGAGACTTCAGTTTCTTTGTGTACAAAATGATCTGCTATTAGAGCAATGACTTTCAATCATTTTTATTTTCCCCTTTGAAAAGCAGCAGACTCCTTTCTTCAAATGAAATCTTACCCAGAAAGGAATACATACACGAGATAAAGCAGAGCCACTGGGTTGAAGGCAGGTGGGGAGACCTATAATCCTAACCACTCTGCTGTACACTCAAGCTTCCCCCACTCTGTGCCCAGGCAGCCTCTGAGGCATCTGCACCAAACCTATACAGCTCTTAAGAACAGACTTTTAAAACCACCAGCTGGATGATCTTCAAGTTCTCTCTGGGTCAGAAATCCCATGATGCCTTGGCCATCTGCAACATTATCACTGTTCTTCAGAACTGGATTAGCTGCCCCTATTTTCAGAGTCCTGGCCTCAATATCTCTCCCTCTCTCCAACACACATACTACTCAGAACACAGTGAGGGGACCAGTGTGGTTGGGCTTCGCTTATCCTCAAAGTCAAAAGGATGCAGTGGAAACATACTGAAATGATCATGCCTGGGTTGTGGGTGACCGATTTCTGGTAGTGTGTGCATGTATATGTGTTTCTATGCATTTTCTACAATTTGGATGTAATACTTACTTGATCTTGAGCCAAACCCAGGGGCTTGGACATTATTTGGCCTCGTTGACTCCATTTGACCTACCACTCCCCCTGTTCAGAGACTCTTTCTCTTGGCTCCTCCCCTTTGCCTTGCATCCCTGCTTTGACACTGCACTTTTTTCCAGTTTCTCCTATATAATTTTCCACCTTGCATTTATTCCTCCTACTTTAGCTTCCAGTGTGAATTTCTACCATTAGCTTTAATGCCTGTTGCTCCCAGGGGACAGTTGACCCAGCCCTAAGGTGCCACGCTGTTTCCTGTGCATCTCCCTAGGAGCTAATTCCCTGGCTAAGTCTTCTCTCCCTGAACATAGCTTAGTAATCATCCTGTGTCCAACTCCTGGCCTTGGTGTGTGTGTGGGGGGATCTACTCCCAGTTCTGTTGACCTCACAGGATGTGCTTTCTTATGAAGAGAATGTTGTGATAAAGAGGAGACAAGTCCTTTAATTTGATGACCCTGGATGGTCTCATAGTCATTTGGTCTCCCTCATGATAAAGACCCTCCAACTGAGCCTGAAACTATGACAAAGGATGTGTTCCTCCCTTTACCATGTATGGCAACGCTTTATGGATAGATATTAATGACCCTATCACCTTAAAAGGATCAGGACCACTGAGTTATAGTGAGACCCAGACAGTACATCAGAAGGTGATGGAAGAATCAGGTGAGTGCTGTTAATAAAGAACATCTTTGGTTGCTTTAGGAAAAAGGAGTGCTTAATCAAAGCAAAACCCTTTATTCCAGTTTTTTATTGGGGTAGTTGCTTACAAGGAACACTCCATGGGGCAGCAGCCAACCCAGTTTCAACCATTCCTATCTTCAATTACCTAGTACCTGACTTGTGCCTGACCTGGTTCTCCTGGTTTTTTGCTTTCAGCATTAATTTATGACCTCGGACTATCAGATCTGATTCTTCCTGATGTCATTCTTCTGTCAATAACCTTGCACATTACAAACTATCCAACCTTGCTACTTACTGCTCCTTAAGAAAAGATGGTGGTGGATAAATGTGAGTCAGGTAGAAACATTCCACCACTGATTTATTTCGTGACTTTCAGCTGATTACCTGAACTCTCTCAACCTCATTTTTTCATCTGCAAAACAAGAAAGGATTGCCTCACAGGACTGTTGTAAAGACTAAATTATGACATTTGTAAAATATTTGGCATAATATCTCCCCCTTAAAAGGTAACGACTATTGGAACAGGGCTACTCAGAGTATGCTTCATGGACCAATGCTAATTGTTCAATACTGGTCTATGATGAAGGAAAAAAAAGGTACAGAAATTGAGAGTTACCATTTAGAAAATTTTAGACTGGTAATTTTCTTAAAACAACAACAACAACAACAACAAACTAGTCCTTTCCCAAAGATAGTTAGAGAAGCACTGCTATAAATGGAATGGGCCCTAGTTGGGAAATGTCTGATGTACAGTTTAGCATGTAAGAAATATTACACGAACTCTCCCTTTTCTGCTGGCCAATTACCTTTGGTTTTGTTAATCCTTGAAAGTTCTCCAATCACATCATCACATTCATGAAAGACCTCCTTCCCTTTTCTGCTCATCTGTTGGTGTCTGTTAAGGAAACACAAATTAACGTTAACATTTGTTCAAAACATAACTCAGAAAATCTGTTTCAAAAGCATGCAGGACGCATTCCAAAACCAACTGGCATTTCTGATTTGTTACCCGTGCCATTTCCCAAAGCTGTCAGTGGATAATTAAAAGTCAGAGGGGAAATTTCATTCTTTTCATGTTAAGGTATAGTGGCTATAGTAGAAAGAAAACATTAACATTTTCAGGGGAGGAGGGGAAGAGCGCTTCATTAAATCTAAAGAAAACAATCAATTCTAGGCGTATGCTGTGGTCACTTTATCCATTAGCTTCAGGACAAGAGCGGCATCTGGAGCAGTCTTTTCAAGGCATTGGCACCAGGCCATTCCTGAAGCACACAGTCATTATGGAGACATTTAATTAGTGCATTTTGCATGATTGCCTATGGACACAGGAGGGGCAATGTGGCATCTAGCCCTTTTAGGGTCAATTGATGGCTGGAGAGAAGGCCAGCCTACAAAGTCATGATAAATTCTATGAGGTTAGGAAGTTCATATTACTTCCATTTTTAACATCTCACATGCCCAGAATGGGGCCTGGAACACAGTAGACACTCAAAATAATATTTGCTGAATGAATAAATGACTTCGAAGTCACCCAAATTAGAATACCTCTAGAAACCTTGCTCCATCGCTGGTTCAGTCCAGCATGCCTGGTCCCAGTAAATGATGAACCAGAATTCAAACACAGAGCTGTCCAACTCCAGAGTTCAATGCGCATTCTACTACAGCATGTTGCAGAGATGACACCAGAAACAAATGCCATGCCCTGCATAACTGGGGTGGCTCCAGAATGCCCAATCTGGGCCACCCCCTCCCCAGACTCCATGGGGTGGAGTTACCCCTCACTTCTCTCATGCTTCTCTAAAGACAGACACAGATGGTGCCTCTTAAGCTTACTACCAAGAAAATAAAATTGGACTCTTCTCCTGTGGGCAAATAAGTCCTCCCTCTCTCTATCATCATCTGCGGAATGTGTTCTGGCCATGTCTTAAAGAACCCAAGCTGGCCTTGGGGGTACAAAAAGAGACATTGCTGTAATAGACTGAAGTATAAAGCCAAAATGGAATCTGACTCTAAAAATCCATTCCAGTCTAATCTTTATCTTTCTTGAACCAACAGCCTTGGGTATTATATGACCCCTGAGCCTCCTTCACTTGATTTTTTTAATACAATAAAACAACTAACAATAGTGTTTAGTTTAAGTAAATGTGATAGCACTTTCCAAGTAAATTGACCTCCTTTCTTTCATCAGCCAAAACAATTTTAAGATGAGCTTTGTATTGTGCCCTGAAGGATGCAAAATTCATACTATTATATTCAGAGAGCAAAGAACTTTCAGACTCATAAACTCAGAGTCCTTTGATTTGTCATCAATGATCTAATTTAGTGGCTTTATACAGGAGGGCTTGGGACTTAAAGGGTTATAAGAATTGGATCCAGGAGAAATATAGGGATGAAAGCATTGGTTAAAATGGAAAGTAAATAAGGAAGGCTCAAAAGGAGGAGAAGCAAATCAAGAAATAATGAATTTAAAATTTCAAATCCAGCTCCCAGCTAAAGCCTCTTCCTAGACTAAAAGCTATGAGAAGTATGAAGAATGGATTTCTGTGTCATCTTTAGGTGAAATATGCCTTACACTTAACTAAATAATTATATGTGAATTTAACAAAGTACAAAGTCATGATAGAGCAGAGCAAATATGCACTAAAGGTGATATGGAAGAAGAGAAAATGTTCAATCACAACTTGAAAAACAGGAAGGTGAAAAATAATAGAAGAGGGGGTTAAAGGACAGAGAGGAGTTTGGACATGATCTCATGAGAAACAGTGGCTTGTATGGGAAGGGGTCCTAGGTTTGTATGGGAAGAGAGGGTGTGCTCGAATGGTTTAATTGAAGAGGGTCTACTAAAGGGACTATTCACAGAGGTCTGTGGTTAGAATTAAAGGAAGCAAACTAGGAATGGTAAAATACCCAAGAGCCAACAACAACAGGAAGCTGTTACCATCCTAGGCCTGAAGTTTCAAGAGTAGAGACATTACTGAAAACTGAGAAGAGCTGTAGCAGTAAGAGAGCACAACCTTCCAGGAACTGTGGCCTTTCTGTCTGTCTATATCCTTTAATTGATATAAGTGATACATTTTTCTTGGTTTGTATTTTTGTGTTGTAATTTCAGTTTTTAGTGTTTCTTTCCCTGTATTTTCTTTTTTTGGTGCTACGAAAGTTAAATTTGAAACATCTATCCATTTTTTAAAAATTGAGGTATAAATGACATACAACATTCTATTAGTTTCAAATGTTCAGCATAATAATCCAGTATTTGTATACATTGAGGAACGATCACCACAATAAGTCTAGTTAACATCTGTCACCATACATAGCTATAAAGAATTCCTTTCTTGTGATAAGAACTTTTAAGATCTATTCTCCTAGCAATTTTCAAATATGCAATACAGTATTATTAACTATAGTCATCATGTTGTACATTACATCATCATGACTTATTTATTTTATAATTGGCAGTTTGTACCTTTCAACTCTCTTCAACCCATTTTGCCCATTCCCCACCCCTTGCCCCTGGCAACCACCAATCTGTTCTCTGTATCTATGAGCTTTATTTTTAACTTTACATATAAGTGAGATAATACAGTAATCCTTTTCTGTTTGACTTACTTCATTAGCGTCATGCCCTTAGGGTCCATCAGTGTTGTCACAAATAGGAAGATTTTATTCTTTTTTATGGCTGAATAATAGTCCACTGAATATTTTCTATCCATTTAAAAATTGAGATACCATTCTCACATCATAAAATTCACCCTTTTCATATGTACAATTAAATAGTCTTAGTATATTTGCAAAATTTTTCAACCACCACCATCGAAGTCAAGAACATTTTTATCACCCACCAAAACCCCATATTCATTAGCAATCACTCCCCATTTTCCTCTCCCTCAAGTCACTAAAAACCACCAATCTATTTTGTATCTCTTTGAATTTGGCTTTCAATAGAAGAACAAAACCACTACCAAATTTCTGCTTAGCTGGGAGGGAGTTGATGAAATACATACTCCAACTTCTTCCCTCCCAACCCTGATCTCCTGCTGGTCCCTCCTACTTGGTGAAATAAACTGGAAGCCAAATGTCAATAAAGCCTCAGTTGTGCAGCCCATTGACGTCAGCCTCCAGAGGCATAAAGCAGGATGAAGGGAGGACAGGGAATCTGGAGGGACATACAGGGAAAACAGAGTGCCCAAAGGCCCTATAAATTCTTGATGAGAAGATGCTGAGAAGAGAATGTATTGACAGAACTGGAAAGTAGAGGGAGTGCACAATCCTGGTGCAAGGACCTGGGACTCCATGGTGAAAAAATACATTCCTGGGAATAATGGGTCTAATTAACATAGCAGAATCAAGGGGTCTGAAGTTCACAGTAAGATTGTTTACAATGTCCTTATGTAACAAAAGATTAATCATGGCATCCTTTCATTTTAATTTTTAAGTGGCTTCTGGAGACCCAAGAAAATGATTCATCATCCATTATTCATATTTCATTTTCATTCTTATCTGTATCATTGTGACTTTGTATACATGACATTGAGAATGGCATCCATCCTTTATGGTACCCTATAAATAAATATAAAAGCTTATTTCCTATTATATGATGGGAGCCTGTACAACTAGATTTGTCTAGTATTTACTTAAAAACTGATTTAGTTTTGCAGTATAATTTGGCCTTATCTTCAAGGCATTACAGGCCATAACAAAAATAGTTTTCCTTAAAAGGAGAAAGATGCATGTTACTCAATTGTTTCAGTCTCTTGAGTTGATTACATTTCTTGGTGCGCTGGTCAAGAAGCAAACAAAACTCGATATTTTCCAGAGTCAGTCTTACGGTTACATTAAATTGTCTTTAGCTACCTTTAAAATTTTTTCTCTGACGAGACCTTTCCTTTATGTCAACTGAATTCTCCCCCCCCCTCATATTTAGCAATTTATCCAAGTCATGTGGCATGACTATTAAACATACTTTTTATTATTAAAATTAGTAACTTAATATTTGAATTAGGTTTTCTTTCCAGAAGCTCATGTGATTGCCCATCTGAAAAATAATAGGATCTTGTTTTCTTCATCCACATATATTTTGCATATATTATTCATTACCATTGAAAATTACGTTTCTCTTTTTTCTATTTTCCTAATTCAATGTGAATGCTGAATACAAATAATAATCCTCTTCTTAGAATTAAGGAAATGAGTAAGGAGGCTATTACATAAATAGTTTCATGTGATTGTGATAATGAAAGCATTTATTCAAGAATAACAACTTACATTTATTGGAGTCCTTGAAGTTTATATAGCCCTGTAACCCATGTCATTGGATCCTTGCTACAATCAGGAGTGATAGACAGGGAAGATGAAATTACCTCCCATTTTACTGAAGGGAAAACTAAAGCTCACAGAATTAGTAATTTGCCTAAGATTGTAGAACTAGTAAGTAAGGGTGCCAGAACTTGAATATACATCTTCTAAAATTTCAAATAATATCATGTGCCACAGATGCATAAGCCTGGGGGGGGGGAGGGAGTAGGTTTATGACAGACCCACATGTTTTTAAAAAATATCTGTTGATGGAGATTCTACCCATTTCTTCTTTGCCTGGTCCAACAGCCAACCATCTGGCAAAAATTCCCATCATTTATATATCCTAGACCCATGGCCCCCATATGGTTGTCCTGAAAAGAAATAATGAAAGGTAATATGCTGGTTTGGCATATTTTAGAAAATGGACTTTATATTCTTGAAGGCAACAATTAAATTGTCCTTTCATGTTCTCATATAAAGTGAACTAATCCCAACATCTTGGTCTCTGAGAACCTGGAGTTGGGGGTGAGGAGAAGGAGACAGAGAGAGAATGCCTTTGATTCTCAAGTTGAAAGTATTAATTCTATTTAACTTTTTTTTTTTTTTTTTTTAGCATTTAAAAACTTGTCAGGATGACCCTCTGGCCTTCTACTCCTTCTATTATTCTCTTTGCTCATCTTCACCTTCCTTGATTTTTCTTTTTGCTCTATCCTAATGTGGTATCATAGTGTAGCTTTAATCAGATTGATCTGGGTACTATTCCCGGTTCTCAGTAGTAAGATTTTATTTTTTGCCTTACAACCTACTTTTGCCTGAAATTAATATACACCATTACCTGTTCTTGTTTATCTATTTGTGTAGCAATTACTATGTTCACTTTTTCTTTCATCTTATACCTTCCTTCTGGAGTCATTTTCCTTTTTCCTGAAATAGTCTTTCACTCTAAGTTTTATTTTTCTTTTATTCCTTTCCAGATGTTTCATTGTTAGTAAACATTCTCAGTTTTGTTTGTCTGGAAATATATTAATTTCACTTTTGTTTTTTTAACAATTTGCAGATATATAATTCTATGTTGACAGTTATATTCCCTTAGAATACTGAAAAATTCATTTCATCATCTTCTTTTCCTTTTATTATTGCTAAGAATTCAGCTGTCCATCTAATTATTGTCACTTAATATTTTTTAAAATTGATTTATGACTAATCTCAAGGTCTTTTCCTTGCTCTTTAGTATCTTTAGTTTCACTTTAAGTACAATTTATTTAGGTGTGGTAATCTTTCCATGTATTTTTCTTGGATATCATCACAGTTTCTAATTCTGATGATTCAAATTTTTCAACAATTCTGAAAAATTTTAGCCATTGCCTTTTCAAAAATCACTGCTCCTAAGATCTATTATTTCTTTGAAACTCCTACTTGACATGTATTAGATCTTCATTCACTATCTTCCATGTATCTTCTCTTTCATGTTTTCAAATTCTTTGCTTCTTTGTGCTGTTTTCTAGATAACACTTTTGGCCTATCTTCCACTTCAATAGTTATCTCATAACTTAAATCTAAAAGAATATTTAAAGGGCTCATTGGCTTTTAAGTATAAATTATAATTTTCATTTCCTGATATTCTACTTTGCTCTTTTAGAGTCACTTATTTCTTACTCACTTTTTGCTTCTGTAATCGTTAAACATAATTAATACTTTTATTCTAAGTATGATAATTCTAATATCTGAAGTGTTTGAGTGTCTTACTCTATTTCTAATTGCTTCTCCTGGATCTTACTTATGCATACCTTGTTTTGTCATATGTTCTGTGATTTGTGTTTGCAAATCATATCCAGTATAACTTTAGCTGAAGGCAAACTTTAACATGTGTATTGGAATTTGTTTCCCCCAAGCAGATTAGCATTGCTTCAACCAGAGATACTTGAAGTCGCCAACTTAGAACAACTTTAAATAAATTCTTGGTTTGAGCTGTTTGGATTATAGAGTTAGGATCACAATCCTATATGATGTTTTCCCGTGGTTACAAACTCTCAGATACGTTTAAGCTCCATTTAAAGTCAAGTTTTTGATAGGCAAATGTTTCTGTGCTATCTCTCCTTTTGTATGGCTTGGACAGAGAGTCTCCAAATAGACTATCTACTTGCTGGGCTCAAGGCTTTCTATCTTAGTCTCCCTGCTTGCTCCACAACCCCCCCCCCCCCAAGCTGCCATTAGAATTGAAGCCATTAGTCTTGAGGATCAAAAGATATTCCAGAGTAGCTCCTGTCTTCAGCATTTGAATTTTATGCTCTTGTTTTGGATCTCTGAGAGTTTTTTTTAATGTTTATTTATTGAGAGAGTGAGAAAGAAAGAGAGAGAGAGAGAGAGAGAGAGAGAGCGCACATGCAAGCGGGGAGGGGCAGAGAGAGGGGGAGAGGAAGAGAATCCTAAGCAGGCTCCATGAAATCAGCATAGAGCCCGATGTGGGCCTAGAGCTCATGAACTGTGAGATTATGACCTGAGCTGAAATCAAGAGTTGGATGCTTAACTGACTGAGCCACCCAGGTGTCCCTCTGAGAATTTGTTTTAGTTCATGGCCAGTTCAACGTTGCCTTTAAAAACACATTTTATCCACAAACTGTAGGTGTTTTACATTGAGAAGTTTTTTAGTCTATCTAATCTTATTTATTGCTTGAATTAGAAGATAATGCAGCACTCTGCAAATATTAATACTAGTAATCCTTTGACATGGCTGTTGTAGTTAATCCTCAAAGACTATTGCCCAATGAACCATACTTTCTAGTATCTACACCCTAGAGAAGTCTCCTTCCATACGGAAATGAGCTGGCCATGTGTAAACACTAAAATGCAGCAGGAGTGACACAACATGACTTCTAAGCCTATGTCATAAGAATCCTTGCAACAGCATCTTCCTTGTTATCTTGGAATTGGAATGCTCACTGTTGGGACATACCTTTCATAACCCAGGCACCAAAGTGGAAGAAACCCAAGCCTCAAGGAAAGGCCATGGGTAGGTCTTTTGGTTAACCATTCCAGCCGAGTTCCCATCCAGTATCCAACAGCCAGTATCAAATACCAATCATGTGAGGAAGCCATCTTGGAAGACTGACCCAACTGAGTCCTCAGACAACTTAAGCCTGAGCTTCCATATAATATCTTGAGAGATCCCAAAGAAGAATGTCCAGATGAACCCATTCAACCTATGGAAACTTGAGAGATAGTAATAAATTGTTCTTTTAATTTTTTTTAATGTTTATTTATTTTTGAGACAGAGAGAGAGAGAGAGAGAGAGAGCATGAACAGGGGAGGGTCAGAGAAAGAGGGAGACAGAATCCGAAACAGGCTCCAGGCTCTGAGCTGTCAGCACAGAGCCCGACACGGGGCTTGAACTCACGGACCGCAAGATCATGACCTGAGCCGAAGTCGGACGCTTAATCAACTGAGCCACTCAGGCACCCCAATAAATTGTTCTTTTAAACATAAAAATTTTGGGGTAGTTTATTACAGTCATACATTACCTGAACAACAGTCAAGGTTTTTTGGATTAGAAGCCATTTTGCCTCTTTGAAGTGACTGCAAATCTATGCTCTGATATGCTATATTGATATTATAGAGCATTTTAATTTCCAAATTCTTAGAAGGGGGGCAGGTAATTCTTGTTTCCATATATGATCTACACACACCATTTAACAACTATGTGTATGACAGCCACATAGATAATTAAAATAGACAATATTTACTGTAGCTATTGGGGCGTCTGGGTGGCTCAGTCGGTTAAGCGTCTGATTTCGGCTCAGGTCATGATCTCACAGCTAGTGAGTTTGAGCCCCGCGTCGGGCTCTGTGCTGACAGCTTGGAGCCTGGAGCCTGCTTCAGATTCTGTGTCTCCCTCTCTCTCTGCCCCAACCCACTGGCATTCTGTCTCTGTCTCTCTCAAAAATAAATAAACACTAAAAAAATTTAAATGTGAAGGACATTTTAAAAACCTTAGAAGATAATATAGGAACACATCTTCGTAATATCAATACTGATACTTACAAGACAAAGATAGCAAAAATTATAAGGGAAAAATTAATGACTTTCATCATATTGCTAACATCAAGAAAATAAAAAGGCACAAACTGGGAAAAGATATTTGTGAAACATACAACTAGCAAAGGATTGCTATATAAAATAGTTTTTACACATAAATAAGGAAAAGGAAACAGCCTAATTGAAGAGTTTTCAAAAGAAATGTATTTCACAGATAAAACACAAATGGTCAGCAAACATATTGAAATGTCACTCAAGTCATTAGTAGTTAGATAAAAGCAAACTAAAACCACAATGAGATGCTAATTAACATTCTCTGGATTGGCCAAAATTAAGAAGTCTGACAGCGTCAACTGTTAGTGAGGATATAAAGAAACTATAACTTTTCTACACTATAGTGAGAGTGTAAATTACAACACTGTAGGAAACAATTTGGCATCACCTAATGAAATTGAAGCTGTGCATACCTTAGGACTCAATAATTCTTCCTCTAAATATGCATTTTTTATGTACGGCAGAAGAAGTGCATAATAATATTATGCAAGTATTATTTATCATAGCAAAAAATCTGGAAACAACCCAAAAGCCTATCAGCAGTAGAATGGATGGATACATTGTGGAATGCACACAGAATGGAGCAATGTAATGTGAAAATGAATGAATTCTTACTATGTGTAATAACATAATATTGACCAAACAAAGCAAGCCACAGAAGAATACAATCTCATTCAATTTAGGTACAGTTGAAAACATGAGAAATTAAATAATGTGTGTGTGTGCATATATGTGGGTTAGAATAATGAATCAAAGTAAGAAAATGATAACAAAATAATCAGGATAGAAGTTAACCTAAGAGATGGGATATTCCATGTATATATTTTTATAAGTATTATTCCTTAATATGCCATTTTCAAAAAGCAGTGAATATGTCAATTAGCAGTGGAATTGATCAGAAATGGAGTATAAACAAAAGAAGTCTGAGAGATAAACCAAATCCAATCCAAGGAATGAGTAATGAGAACAGCGAATATAAATATTCAGTATCACAAATGAATATTATGAAGTTGGAGAGGGCTCCATCAGTCCATCTGAGACAGTTTCTACTCAAGGTTTTCACATTTCAACTATACAGTCAGATCCTATTTGTCTAGCTTCGTGTTTATCATGCAGCCTTCCCAGGCAGTGTGTACTCAAGAAGCTTATACACTGCTCAACCTACATGGGTTACTTGGCAGCTCGACAGCTATATTTTCATTCTGGTTTATATATCAGACTCTGGGGTATTATAGAGTTAGTATGTCACATCCCTGATTAGTAACGTATTTGGGGCACTGATGAGATTAATTTTGTGAAACTGCCAAGCTAAAAACCAGAGTTTCGACTGTGAAGAGTATATAGGTGAATGCCACACTTTGAAGCTCTTGAGTGTCAGAAAGCTGATCTCCTCAGATGATACCCTGACCTAGAGCCCCACTTCTATAATATTTATTTTTATTATCCTCACATATAGATAGATTAGAGGGCAGAAAGATGTCTTATATTACTTTACCTCATCTTCATAGAAGTATATAGTAGTTTGTATACAGTAAATGCTCAATTATTATTTGTTGACTGGATGATTGGAAGGATTGTTGATTACATATGCACTATCCCATTAATATCTATGCTATACTTGACAACAATAATAAAAATGTCATCATTGAATATAATGAACAGAACTACACTTCAACTACCAAGTGATAGTTTACCTGCAGATGTAAAACTATTACTATTGTTCAAGTTAAAATAATTCATTTTTTCAGGGCACTTGGGTGGCTTAGTTGGTTGAGTATCTGGCTCTTGATCCTGGCTCAGGTCATGATCTCACAGTTTATGAATTCAAGCCCTGTGTCAGGCTCTGTGCTGACAGAGCTTGGGATTCTCTCTTTCCCTCTCTCTCTGCCCCTCCCCTGCTCACACACAGTCTCTCTCTCAAAACAAATAAATAGGGGCGCCTGGGTAGCTCAGTCGGTTGAGCGTCTGACTTCAGCTCCGGTCATGATCTCACGGTTTGTGAGTTCGAGTCCTGTGTCAGGCTCTGTGCTGACAGCTCAGGGCCTGGAGCTTGCTTCAGACTCTATGTCTCCCTCTCTCTGCTCTTCCCTCCTGCCCCTCTGAAAAATAAACATTAAAAATTAAAAAAAAATAAATAACCTTAAAAAATAAAATAAAATAATTCATTTTTTCAAACTCAGTTTCTTTTCAGCCTTCTGTGAACCAAGAGGCATTTCATGGGGAGGGGGGATAAACATTAATAAAATCAATAACAAAAACTTTAAAATCTGAGAACTCTTCAAAAGACATTTTCAGCAAGTGTATCGTGATAATGAAGGTGATGTTGAAGCAGTCTTCGGGTCAGTTGCAAAAGCCTAGGAGATTCTAAGACAACTGATGCGGTCAATCTTATTGTTATTCATTATTTTCATTTTTAGAATTGTAGCAAAGGAGGAACCTTCTAATACATTCAAGTAAGATTACATTTGATTTATCTTCCAAATTATTGTTTGCCCACTTGATGTTTATGAAAAGAAATGCCGCATTTCTCACATTAGCCAACAGAGAAGTAATCACTTGTATGAATCATCGCTGGAAATAGAAATTGTTTCAAGTGCTGGACACATTTGTGGTCTGTGAACACTGAACACTAATAAGCAGGAGAGCTCCAATCCGAAAATGATTTTTCTGACTTCGAAGTAATTTAATCCAGAAATGCTCTGGACAGACATTCAATTGTCTGCATGGAACCTGGAAGAGCAGTGATTTCACATTAAGACTTCATGGCATTGAAGCTTGCCTCTCTGCATGCTGAGCATCTTTATTCAGTCCACAAGATAAAGAAGAGAGAAGCAAACTGGATTTCTAAAAATGAAAGAGAATAAATGCAGAGCGAATCAGCTCTTTAGGCATCCTTGCTCTGTGGACAATACTGGCCATTGAAAACAGCTATAAATTCATTAGCACTAGTGCTTCTGGCAGCCGGCACAAATCAACATGCGGGAACCATGCTTCGTTTCTCACCTTCCTTTTTAGATTCTTGAACTCCTAGCAACTTATTTAATCCAACAGAGTGAGCTCTATAGTGGGCCTTTCATTTCTAATACAACGATTGCAAGGGGATAAGGGAACATACGGGCCAATGAGTGGCCATGAAAGTTGAGAGCCATTTGTTGAGCCTGCAGTGGTTACTTGGCGATCCCAGATTTAAGAGATAGACTTTCTACCTGATCCCTGAGATGTTATATATAATCAAAGAATGGAAATCACTAATCACTAATCTCACAAACCACATGATTTAACAAATACCGTAATGAACATGCATGTCAGAGGGCTTTCTCACCCAGAAATTCATTCTGATCTAGGGCACTATAGTGAGAGAAGGGTCTTTTTGAAGTAAGAAAATCTCTCTTAAAATTCATAAAGTGCATTCTATCAAGATGAAATTGACTTTCTTGTTCTCTGTGAGGAAGCATCCTCAAGAAACTAAAGATTTGGTAAAACAAATTCTTGCCCTGTCTAATTTGCCTGAAATCTCTGCAGCTTGGTTGATGTCAACTGTAAATTAATAAGCCCTTTCTTAATCGATACTTCATCTTTTCAAGTGGAGAAAAAAAAATGCCCATATTTGGGGAGGATCATCTCTCTGCAGCAAGACCCATAAGAGTTTACAAGATCGGATGTTGGATATTGATATATTGGACATCTTTGAACTCTTTCCCTAAGGAAAGACCTTTTAGACTCTTAATAATGGGCTTTTCATTTGTCATTGGTGGGTAACTGGATCCCAATAAAATGGAGACTAAAATGCCCTCAAGAAAGTGTCACTTACTACAATGGAATCATAAACATAGTGATTAAAAAATAGTTTAAAAATAGGTAGGTAATGGAATACTACGTGGCAATGAGAAAAAATGAAATATGGCCTTTTGTAGCAACGTGGATGGAACTGGAGAGTGTGATGCTAAGTGAAATAAGCCATACAGAGAAAGACAGATACCATATGGTTTCACTCTTCTGTGGATCCTGAGAAACTTAACAGAAACCCATGGGGGAGGGGAAGGAAAAAAAAAAAAGAGGTTAGAGTGGGAGAGAGCAAAAGCATAAGGGACTGTTAAAAACTGAGAACAAACTGAGGGTTGATGGGGGGTGGGAGGGAGGGGAGGGTGGGAGATGGGTATTGAGGAGGGCACCTTTTGGGATGAGCACTGGGTGTTGTATGGAAACCAATTTGACAATAAATTTCATATATTAAAAATAAATAAATAAAAATAAAAATAAAATATCCAAAATTCCAAAAAAATAAAAAATAAAAAAAAATAAAAATAGGTAGGTAAAAATAGGTAAAAATATAGTAGGTTTTCAGTGACTTGAAAAATAAGAGCAGTCATACATATGATGAGAAATAAATCTGCTCACTTGGGTAGTAAATACAGAAAGTATGACTTTGTCACTTAATAATCATGTGGATGTGGGAAAATTGATCAACTTACATGAACTTTAGATTCCTCATTGGAAAAAAATGGTGATTAATCATTGTTCTGCCTATCACATAGTATGAGTATTTTGAAAAGTGTAAAGCATTGTATATGTTAGAGGTTTATCAACATTAGTAAATGATACTTCTGTTCAAACCATACTGATGTTTATAACACATCTCTATTTGTTTATATCTATATAGAAATTTTTAATATGTAGCATCATAGAGACCAAACATTGTATACTGATGTTTATGACATTATGGGATGAGTCAGAATCTTCTCTTTTCTCTGATAAGAAGAGTACAAAATGAAGGTGCCACATGCCTAGTTGTAATTTAGTGATTTAGAAGCATAAGCACATTCAACTTCAGGATTCCACTGCATTGCAAATAAAACCTTTTCTAAGCTCCTGAGACTTACTGTGCTTGAAAGTGGAACTGTCCAAGGGATAAAGTCAAAACATGAATTTTAGCAGTCCATAGATGCTATGAACTGAGATTAAGAGCCTAAAACACATCCTTAGCTATGGTTTTATATGACTTTCAAGAATATTCCATGTAGAAGTATTTTATATAGCAATATTGTCATCTATGTTTTTACATATTATGAAAAAGAGGTTCAGTGGGATTAAACGGCATGCCCAAGGTCACATAATTGATCAGTGTTAGAGTTGGAACCTGAATCAAGGACATAGATTCCTAGGCTCTTATGTGTATTTTCATCTCAAGCTATAGACTCATGAGCCACTGAGCTTGGTTTCCTTTCAAATAATCATAGTTCTTCATTTTTTAATTCCCTGGCAAGTAATTTTTGACAGAACTATACATATTTAAGTATATCATTTTCTTTAAGCAGTACTTCTGGGTGCATTTAAAAAATTATATCCTAATCATCATCAAAACCATTGTGATTATTGTCATCAGTGAATGGATGAGGATACAACGATAGCCTAAAACAGATGCTGTCCCTGTCCATTACAAGGCTCGTTATTTAGGCAATTAGTCTTAGATATGTATACATGCAATGGTGATAAACTCTTTGAATCAGAGTTGCTGAGGACTAAGGAAGACTGTAATAGGAAGAGTTGATAGGTCAGGGAAAGCCTCCTTGAAGAAATAACATTTGAGCAGAGATTTGAAAAATAAGTTGATATTAACAAGACAAAGTGGGAGGCATAGGCATTCCTTGGGATTAAGCAATACGGCAAGCATGAGGGACTAAAAAGATACCAATATGGTTATAGGGGAAGAAATGAGATGAGTAGAGGAGGAGATGAAGGACAATGTAGGCATGGGCCAGACCATGTGGAACTTTTAGGTAATGTTAAGTAGTTTTTTTGTTCTACCCAAAGACCAACAGAAAGTCATAGTGTTAATCAGGGTGTGTGATATAATCAGATTTTTATTTTTAAACAACCACTCTGGCTAGAGTGTATAGAATGAGGTGGTGGGAGGATCAGCTGTTTGTCCAGATAGACTAGTAAGGTAACTATTGCTACAATGCAAAGAAGACATAAAGAATGCTCAACTGGGGTTGGGATGAGTGGACAATTTGGGAAACATTTGAGAGATTAAATCAATAGGGTTTGATAAAGAACTAAATATGGTGGGTGATGGAGAGGGAGTCTTAGAGATTATGCATTGGCTTTTGGTTGGCAACAGTGAAACAGGCACAGTAGAATAGGCATGAATTTGGAGAAAGTATTAAAAGTTTGTTTTTGACATGAAGAGTTTGAGAAGCCTTTGAGACATCCAGTAGGAATTGTTTAGGAAGCAGTTGGATATACAGGTCTGGACAGAAATATATATTTGCATGTCATCTGTATAAAAGGATCATGGAAGGTATGGATGTGCATAATATTGTCTAAAAGAGTGTAGTATGAGAAGAAAGAACCTAGAATATAGTATTTAGGAATTGTAACTTTTATAAGCCAGGCAAAGTAGGATATGCCTGCCAAAAAGACAGAATAGGAGACAAGCTAGGAGTGCACTGTATCCAAAAGTCAAGGGAGGAAGGTATTTCAAGAGAGCAGAATGGTGGTTGCTAGTGACAGAGGAAAATGGGATATAGGTAGCTGCTAATCAATGGGTATAAAGCTTCAGTGATGCAAGATGAGTAAGTTCTAGAGATCCAGTGTAAAATATTTTGCCTAGAGTTAACAATATTGTATTGCATACTTAAAAATCTGTTGAGAGAATACATCTTACGTTATACGTTGTTACCACAATTAAATAAAAATAATTTTAAAGAAAGAAGGGAAAAGAGACCAGTAATGTTAAGGGCCATGGAAATGTCAAGATGACAACAGAAAAATATCCTTTCAGCCTTAGTTACAAGGAACTCATTGGAAGACTTAGTGAGAGCTGTTTCTGTGGATTGACAGAGATGGAATCCAAATTGAAAAGAGTGGAAAAGTAAAACGAGGAGGCTAGACTAGATTTTCTTTAAAGTCCCTTCCAACTTTAAAATAGTAAATGCTGTGATTTCATGCTGCTGGCCAGAGCCTCTCTTTGCCACATGTTTCCCTACTCACCCTACTCCTGGTTAATAAAAAAGACTCTGCTGTTGAAAGAAATGATTTGCAAAGACTGTATTACTTTAAGCATCATTACAACCTCAAACAAACTTGGGACAAATCATTCTATTCTACTTGGACATATATATTTTTTCTTTTGAAAGAATCTTGAGCACAAAAATTCTTACATGATTTTTCCATAGCATCAATTCAAGAGATATATTTCCAAGAGCTGGTTTTATTTTTCGGGTCAGGACTGCAGGGATGAAATCAAGCTAGAGTTTCCATGTGGATGAATTTGGAAGTGAACAGATTCAAAGCTGCAGTCCAGGGATGTCTCACACTACACTATACTATTTTCCTTTTAAATTGAATCACCTTTTCTGGGCTTTGGGAGCTAAAAGAACACATCCAAAGAATTGATTTTGTATGTAAGCAGAATGCTTGGGCACTGCTGCTTTTCATCTAAAGAGGAGTTCCTATATTCTCACTGTCTTGGTAGGACGGAAATCTGATAAACGGTTGCATAGACCATTGCTACTCAAAGTGGGGTCAGTGGACCAGCGGCATCAACCTCAGCTAGGAATTTGTTAGAAATGCAGAATTTCGGGCACCACCTCAGACCTACTGGATTAGGATATGCAGTTTAACAGGATCCTCAGGTGATTTATATTAACATTAAAAGGTGAAAAGAACTTGTAATTTTTTTCTCAGAATCTACTTTTTAAAAATAGAGAATCCTTTGCTATTCTGCTATGATATTTAAATTGATCCAAGGGAAGATTAGTCATTTATGGACTGAAAACTAATCATATTATTTTGTTTTAAAATTAAGACCTGCACTCGAGTGCCAAGGTGACTCATAAGGTATATTTTACAGGCAAAAAGGAGGTTACTCACCCAACTCATGGCAGAACATGTATTTTTCATTTCCCCTTGCCAGAAGCTGCTAATTACTTGCACTGAACTATTTACCCCTCTTCTTTTATTAATAATATTTGTGGGGCACCTGGGTGGCTCAGTCACTTAAGCATCCCACTCTTGATTTGGGCTCAGATTATGATCTCATGGGTTCATGGTATTGAGCCCTCCATGGATTTCTGTGCTGACAGCGTTTAGCCTGCTTGGGATTCTCTCTCTCCCTCTCCCTCAGCCCCTCCCCTACTCTCTCTCTCTCTCTCTCTCTCTCTCAAAATAAATAAACATTAAAAAATAATATTTGTAAAATTACTTTGAAATAGCATACCTGTCATGCTTTTTGTACAGGATTTATAAACTTTCATCATTTTCTCTTCAAAAAGCATACCTGTCATGCTTTTTGTACAGGATTTATAAACTTTCATCATTTTCTCTTTAGCCAGTTTAGGAGAACACCTACACTTTCTTGTATGGCCCTTCCTGGTGATTAACATCTGGAATGGACATATGAAAACTCAACCCTCAGTCTCTCCCTTCCTTCCTCCGTTTCTTACCTGAAGCCTTACTCTAACCTTTAATCAGGACAGAAAAAAGATTGCTACTGCCCCCTGCTGGCCTATTGTATTTTTCCTCCTCTTCAAATCGTCTTGAACAGGATGCCCAAGGATTTTGAGCCACGGAAGAAAGCTCAGCGGAAGGGGCTTTCCCTAGTAGAGATGTCGAGATCCTTTGGGAACAGGCGGCTAAAATCAAACGAAAACACTCAGGGGGCGAGGAAGGCATAAAAGGCTTCTAAATTAAATTATCGATCCTCACGAACCTTTTTCTGCACATAGACTTCTCAATGCCAAGGAAATGTCCCCTCCTCTTCAGCACAGGACTCCTCTTTTGCCTCTAGGTTCCACTGACAAGGAATGAACTACCACTCCCCTATTATAATTTAAGTACTCCAGATTCTGTTTTCTGTCTCCCCCAATTTCCTTTTCCCACAGCTAGACCGTATTCCCTTTTCTTTTCTGCTTCAAACTCCCGTCCCACCCACCCACCTACAGACTCGCATTTCCAGGGGGTCAGACCCTAACCTCCTTGACCCTCCCCGTCTACCCTGACCTCTGTTCGCCCGATTGTCGTCGCACCCCCCCCCCCCCTTTAGCACCCTTTCGCTGAACAGCGACTCACTCTTTGCCTTTGAACATCTGGCTTGTCCCCTCTTGAATGCCTCTCCCCGACCCCCGCCCCAAGCGACTGAAAAACGAAACATGCGCACTTCAGAGCTAGGAGCTGTCCGAGTGCTGAAATTTATAGGCTGGGTAAGATCACGTCTCCGTCTCTTTCTGTAGCTCTCATTCCAGCACAGGATCTCAGCAATTTTGCCCTCTTCCCCCCTGCCCATTCCAGCGCGCAGAGTCCTTTCTTCTCTCTCATTTACAACTTCTTTTAAAAAGAGAACATTTTCTAGAGAAAAGAGATTTGCTAAACAGAAAGGACATAAAACAAAAGCCACAGCAACCCGACTTCCAGCATGGCATTGTCACCAGCCCCCTTTGCATGGTGATGCGATTAAGGTAGCGGCATTTTTATTATTCGGAAAAGCAGCTGGGGAATCCATCAGTTCTAAGGCTTTGTCTTTCCTTGGTTAACTGATGGTCCTGAGCCCCGATTTGACCTGACCATGATGCCTAGGACTGGCACTTTTTGTTTTTCCTCAGCAAACTGTACAAGCCCAAATCTCTTTTTGATTTCCAAGGAAACTAGATTCCTGCCAGATTTCGAATCTGGACAATAAATAGATACTTTGTCCTAGCTTCTTTCTGGAATCTTTTCGGGAATATTTTCCACAAGCATCACAGAAACAGGAATGAACCGGCAGCTAGTGAACATTTTGACAGCCTTGTTTGCATTTTTCTTAGAGACAAACCACTTCAGGTAGGTGAAACGACTTTGCATGCTGATATTTTCCCCATGAAAACTGTTTTAAAGAGAATGTGTCATACAATTTTTATCTATTTTTCTATGCCCTGGACCATATTATTTTAATTTTATAGAGGAGAATTAGATTTCTTTTGTTCTTTTAAAAGGCGTAATTATGGGGGGAGGGTAGTAAATTTTCACAAAGGCAAGTTTTCTGATGCATAACCCCACTCTATGCATTTCAACACGTTTTCACAGCCAATGTGATATTAAGGCAGTCTAATGAGTTGCATGCTCTTTACATTTCTATATAATAATGATTTTTTTTTTTTGCTGTCAAATTCTTCTTAAAGTCATTTAAAATGATTATTGGATGCAATGCTTTTCATGTGGTGGAAGTGATTGGATTAATTTGCCAGGAGCATGCTCATTTTATATAAAATATAAAGGAACCCTAATTCTTAGTCAACTTGAAACTTGTATTTCAGCAACTAGATGCATACTACGAGCACTACAATTCAGGAAATTTCTTGAAACATCAAAAATATTTAAAATCTCATTTTACCACTATATTCCACTGTCTGGTATATTTGGAAGTTGAATGCCTACCAAAATTGAATTAGTATCACATCTTTGTATTTATCTATACATGAGAAATGGACTATGCATAATTAAAACAAGTGGGAAATTATTATTTGCATGCTTGCATTTTCTACCTAATTTATAAATTACCAAATCAATTGATACTTCAAAATATCAGATAATTATCAGTAAGTGAAAGAGCCATCCTAATGGCAGAGGTTCTAAGACAGCGTAGAGATTAGAGATGTTCATACAACAGTGTAGGTGTCTTCATTTATTTTCACCGAATTTTATGGTATTTTTTCACAGAACCAAGAGAAATGGAACATATAGTAATAATTCTATGAGTACTGGGAAAACCCACTATGTTCTTTTCAGGTTCACACCTACTATGATTAAGAAAAATTGTATGCTGGGTTTCATTAGAATCCTCATCACCATCATCATCATCATCATCACCTTCATTACCACCACTATCACCATCGTAATCAAATAATATTTGATTAATCAGATGAATCTGCATATGGGAATGTGAGTATTTTTAGATGACTCTATCAATTTTAACTCCTGCTAAATGTTTAAATCCTCCTTGCATTTAATACTTTGTATCTAATACTACTTCTTTGAAAAAGTGGCAAAAATGTGTTTTCTCAGTAATAGAATTAGATTATTTGTTAAACTATTAATACAGAGCTTGTAGAATATTATGCTTTAGGGAAGAAATAGACATTCAGTCAGCCACTATGTAATGTGAAAGAATTCATTTCACTACGAACCAAATAGGTTCTTTTTATAAGCCCTTTAAGGAAATTAAAAACATGAGAAATTTTCCAATCAACATTTAGTGTTTTTGATAATGCAGAAGACAAAATGATTTAGAAGTTCTTTTTCATGAATACTTTACTGGAGAGTCAACAATTTAAACACTAATATATAAATAACACCTGATAAAATAATAGAAGTACAGACACACTTATTGTTGACCTATTTTAGAATGAAGATAAATGTCCAAGTGAAGCTTTTCTTTTAGACAATGCATAGAAAATTATTAGTAGTTGATAGCTGGAATAGAATCCAGCAGGTGAGAAAATAAGCAACGGAATAATTAGTTCACTGTCTACTTTGTTCTACTCATATTATTATATACTTCTAATAAAAAGTAGAAGACTTATATTAAGGGCTGAAATGCTGGAAGAATTGTTTGAAAGTCATGGAATGATTTTAAGACAATCACATTTTAGAAATTACCATCTTCATTTCATTATCATCATCTTTATTTCTCTGATGACTCTAGAAAGAAATAGCTTTAATATATGTCCATGAAATCTACAACATAAGCTATGCATGTTATATCATCTTAAACATCTTTATAGCTACAGTTTGGACATCTGGGAGATAGGAGTCAGGATTTATAACTCTCATCATTTAAAGTTAACTTTACAGAATGTACAAGTTCAGAAGCTGACCAAAGAGTCTATAATTCTCTTTTTCTTCTTACAAACATATCAAATACATTAACAAAACATGATGTCAAACATTCTGTGAGCATTAGTTCTCAGGCGATGGTAGTGGAATTGTTGCTAAAACAAATTAATGATGTGTTTAGGACGGCTTTCTGCAAAGACCATGACTCCAGGTCTGGAAAACAACCTTCACAGACCCTATCGCCTTCAGATTTCTTGGACAAATTAATGGGAAGGACATCAGGATATGATGCAAGAATCAGGCCCAATTTTAAAGGTAGGTTCCATTTAAATTTACGTTAAGCCTGTGGGAAATCTAGATGTTTAAATAATATGAAATAAGTATTAAGGACTTTTTATTATAAAATGGAAACAAGTATAGTAGTCATTTCTCTTTGGCATTCTTTTGACCTAGCCAACATTTAATACCTTAAATTTTACAGGTTGTTTGCCACCTTTGAAAACTTCCCTCATTTTTATTCCATTCCACAAAGAAAACTAATGTCAGAGATTATTGCTACATTCCCTATTTTAAGTGGGAGTGTGAGTGGAAATGAATACAAGAGCAAATGATGGATTTGACTTGTATGAATGTCTACCAGGATTCATACAAGATTCAAGGATTGTTCAGGATCTTTGGTTTTTATTTTGAATACCTACTCCCAAAGTGAAATTTAAATCTCAATATAAAACATGCCATTTTACACACTGTCAGGCCTCTCTCATTTTTCAACATTGTAACAAGAGGCTCTAATTGAATACATCAGAAATTTTTGGTTTCCTCTTGTTTAAACATTTTAACTGTTTATTTGAAATTGTTTATCTGAAATTAACAAAAATCATAGAATTGTAAAGTGCACATGTCAAAGATGGTGGATCCTTTCTTTGTTTAATTAGAAACAAACCAAAAAGTTTGATGTTTTTATTTGTTCAACATTATAAACATGTAATTAATCATCTGTAGAAATTACTTCTTATCTGTTTATTTTTATTCTAAATAAGAACCAGTTATAATAAATGAATTATTCCTGATGCTTTAACTTTCAAATATATATTTTAAGAGTCTCTTGTGTTTTGTCCCCCTCCCTGTTTTTATATTATTTTTGTTTCCCTTCCCTTTAAATGACAATTGAATTTTATCTTGTAATTTAACATAATGCATTGTGGAGTGTTTATATTTTATAAAAGAAGAATCTTATAATATTCATGCATTGTTTTCGTTTTGCTTATTAGCAGTTTAATTAGATTGCTTTCCTTGAGTTTTGATTAATTTTATTATTGGCAAATATGAGCATGAAAACTAAATTCTAAATCATTTCTTCTTTAAATGCTACACCTCTGAATATACCCAGCTGAGTGCACATTTCATAAACAGATATGTCAGAATTTTGACAAAACAAATGTTTCTGATTTTTAGAGTATTTCCAAAAGCAAAAACAGAACTAAGTTCAAAGCTTGATTCTGCTAAAAACAATTTTCATGCTCATCCCATTTCATGCTAATTTTGTGGTCATTGCTTTGCAAGTCAATATTTGAAATAAAATCCTCTGAGTAACAAGTTGAGAATGAGCTTTCAATGGGACTGCTCATTCATAAATTTATTCATTTAGTCATTCAATAACTTTTGAGTCTGAACTATATGGGAAATATTAACTACTGCATGCTTTGAAAAGTTGAGAGACGAAACAGGTTTGGGAGCTACTGTCAAAAATTTTAGAGGGGAGAGCAGATGTTACATGAATAGTTAAATACAAGAGTATATAATATTAGACAGAAATAGTCAAGGAGTTAATAGTTAAGTAACATTAGGAAGTACAGATAAAATGCTACAGGATTCCAACAAATGAAAACATGATTTCCTATTAAGCTACTCATGAAAAGGTTCATAGAGAAGGTCCAGAGATAGAAAATTGTTTCAAGTTTATGAGCATCATGCTTAATAGCAGCACTTATTCATTATTTTCTAAAAGTAACTTTCCAAAAGGGGAGAGAAGTGAAGAGAGTAATAAAACAAATGCCCATGTTGCCATTGCTACTTCAAATGACCATATAGAATGAGCAATCACTTTCACACAGCTTTTTTTCTAGTCCTTCTGGGGATGTTACTCTTTGGAAATGATATTTCTCATGATTCTCAAGGATAAATAAATGGAGAGAATATCAAGTATAGCAAATCATGGCCATGTTTTTGAGATCTTTCCACTACTTAAAGACCTGAGTACAGGATGTTTTAAAGACTTATAAAAGGGAAATGGGGTAGATATCCTTTAAGACTCTTAACATTAATGGACTTCATGGAGTTTTGCCTCCCTCTCCCTTTAACTCTTCACCTCAAGGAACCCTGATCCTCTTTCATAAATTTTATTTACATGAACCATTTATATCAGATTAATTACCTAACAGCTCCCACAATTCTCTTTACTCTGAGAATCTTGGCTCTTCCTGGATGTAAAACATTCCCCATTATTTTAGACTAAAATAATTTTCACTCCTTGTGTTCCCATGAAAGTTTATATGTCTAATATGGTTCTTTGCATATTTATGTTTTATCAACCCACCCCACAATGCATCTGAGAGGGCAAGAATGTACTATATACAACACACACACACACACACACACACACACACACACACCGCATAGGGAAAAGGAGTCATCCTTTTCTCCAGAATGAGAAAATAAGGACTGATAAAGAAAGGAAAATATAGATCAATTATGAAGATTAGTGATTACAATTAGATGCAGTAGAAGCTGAGGGTGGAAACTTTTGAGGGACCAACCAGGGGTCACAATGGCTAGTAAAGATGATCTTAGCTGAGCTGAGGAGAAAGACATAAAGAGATAATAGGGAACCTGTTAAATGAGGAGGCTAGGAAGAACATTATAGTACTTACTGTAACTTACTGTAGTTGATTAGCAATGTACAAATGAGAAATGTTCTATAGTAGGTAGAAATGAAGGGTAATTAGGAAATGTGACTGTATCTAGAATAGTGACAGGCACCCTGTAAATGCTAAAAAATAAATTGGCTATGATAACAATAAACATGGTGATGAACATGATGTTGAAAACAACAATAGTAATTAATAAGATGACAGGAGGGCAAGATTTGACCATAAAAATAAAAACAAGAGCAAAATGGGTTTTTGAGGTAAAGGGAATGGCTTTTCTAGATGTCCTATTAAATATTAGCTCTTCTCTGTTTTCCTTGCTGCCATACATTGGCAAGGGAAAAGGAAATGCATATGCATAATTTTTCTTATTGGATGGAATTTTTCCTGCATGCTTTTAAGTCAATAAAATATTTCATGTCTATTCCATATCCTTGATGGGCTCTGAAAGATGTCCTAATGGGCATATATACAAGAAGGAAAATGGACGTAAGCTAGAAAAGGGGACCAGAAATGAATCAGACTTAGGCTCTATAATTGAGAGCCATTCTTAGAAACTATGGGGGGGCAATAGCTTTTCTGATGTGTTGAAGCACAAGTGTATAAACAAAGTCATGAGTCAGTGTTGCCAATTGCATTCCATCTATAAGATCCATAGAGACCTGGGTCAGATCTTGTCAAAACATAAATTTTCAAAATCTTCAGTTCAGATGAAAACACAAGCTATATTCATTCACAATTACCTGGTTCTGAAACCATGGTAAATATTGATTCTATGTCAACAGAGGGGCCACTTTCCCCACTTGGGTGATTTGTCTCATTGTCAGTTGATTTATCATGGTGTTATTCCATCATCCTATCAGATATTCCTTTGTCAGTATTATTGTATCTTGAAAATGCCACTTTAAACATTAAGCTTTTAAGGAATCCAAATGAAATGCTCAAGCCTGGGCAAAATGCATTAGTTCCGATTCTGTCTCTTTGAAACAAAGCTTTTATCTATTTTAATGAAATTTTCTTTGAAAATAAAATTAACTTAGAGTTATATCCTAAGTTGCATCCCAATGTAAATAAATAACATTTCACTATAGCATTCATTTTGGGAGAAGTTCTGGGATAGATAATGCCAGGAGATAATTATTCACTCCACTTCTTTGTGCATGCCATGCACACTAATTTTTTTCTAAGTCTGGGAGACCTAAATGTGTGATGTGTGACATTAAAACCTACATTTACATGCAATATGGTTTCCCTCATTTTCTAAGGAGTTATCAGCTCAAGAGGTGTTTTGGATACAAGTAGAAATAGATCCACTTCCAAAAAATTAGAGGTTCAGGTTTCTCCCCTTGGAAATTCTATTGTATGTAGCCAAGTGGAGCTCAAGCTCAAATGTGCTTACCAATCCCTGTAGGGGGTAGCTTGAGCACAAGTGTCCAGCAGGGACATTTGGAAAGGGTGATTCTCTCAGTTAGTGAGAATGCAGTCCCAGTGTGATCGTTTCTTTGATCACCCTGGTAGATGTGGGGTATCAGATGTTACTGTGGATTCTGAGAAAAAGATTAGAATTCTTGCAAGTATCAGAAGTATGTGACTCGAGTGCAAGAAGTTGCAGAAGCCTTCAGGCACCTGAAAGGGTACAGCCATTTTAGAACAAGACAATAGGAGATAAAAGGGAAAAGGGATTATTGAAATGAAAGGCTGCAGATAACAATGGGAAATTTACGTATGACAGTTTTGTTCAGAAATGATGCTGATGAAGATTCTGTAAAAAAAATTAATGTTTATTTTTGAGAGAGACAGAGTGCTAGCAGGGTAGGGGCAGAGAGAGAGGGAGACACAGAATGCGAAGTAGGCTCCAGGCTCCACATTGTCATTACAGAGCCCGATGCGGGGCTCGAACTCAACGAGCTGTGAGATCATGACCTGAGCTGAAGTCGGTCACTCAACCGACTGAGCCACCCAGGTGCCCCAAGATTTTTGAACATCTGAAATCCATTGACTGCCTCACAATTTAGCTTTTCTGGACTGTATGGAGACCAACCAACACTTTTGTATATACTACACTGCTACAATGGGCCTACAAGGTGCTTGCCAGGATTTGAGGTGACATCAGGAAGGAGGCATGTAGAACACTCTAATAGATTCTGGAAAAGTATATGTTTTCCTTTCCATGGTGACAGAGTAGTATGGTGGAGAGAGTCCTAGACTTGGATCCAGAAAATTCACATTCATGTCCTTTTTGAGAAAAGGTGTCTTCACTTCTCCATGCCTCAGGTTTTCTTCTGCCTTTGCCCATCTCATTTGAGTCCTTCTGAGCATCATATGAGATCATGCATCTGAATGATTTGTCTTTATTATGTTTATTGAAAACAATTTGAATTATTATTACTAGTCCCTCATTTCTCTTTTGTAACTGACACTGATGCTGTATCACCAAAGCTAACCCTTTATGGCTGTTGGGGCCTTATTGTTACTTGATTTTTGTTAATGGACACACACAAAAAAGTCAGAGAAGTTCTAGTACCTTAGAGTGCTACTGCACTAATCAGAGCATAGATGTCATGAGTCTCAGTTGGCTCTCCTTTTATTATATTGGTGGGAAGATTTCCAACTTGGAAGGGCTAGTTCACATTCCTAAATATGAAACAAAGAGGGAGCCATTTGTGGGAAGGAATTATCTTTATACATTCAAATCCCATCCCTGATTATTTTCTTGGACTCATTTTTTTACAAGAACCAAGTAAAAGAAAGAACCAACTTTACTTGGCCCTAGAAAGAAGGACCCTGGGTTTAACTGGAGATATATGACTGTCATTTCTTATGTATTTTCTTGTCCACTTACTGTAGTTGCAAGGGTCACTGCACAAGCATGCAGAATTGATTTCTTATTTTAGAATGAGTATTTTAAAGAGAACATTTGGTCTCTACAACATGGCAGGTTAAGAGCACTGGAAATGGAAGCCCATAATTTAGTTGTTGAGAATGTACTGTATTGCTCCTTGGTTGATTCTGGGTAACTTCATATCCTTAATTTTCATTATTGAAAGAGCCTAAGCATGTTATCCTGAATTATATAGTGCTTGCTGTCCATCTTGAAGGACAATTCAGTCTGTTTTGCTGTTAACCCGAGACTTCATTTTTTAAAAAAAGATAACAGCATAGATATCAGGGTATCTTGGTCCTTAATAATTAGACATTAAAGTGTGTCCAGTTAGGGGCACCTGGGTGGCTCAGTCGGTTGAGCGTCCGACTTCAGTTCAGGTCATGATGTCACAGTCTGTGAGTTCAAGCCCCGCGTCGGGCTCTGTGCTGACAGCTCAGAGCCTGGAGCCTGCTTCGGATTCTGTGTCCCTCCCTCTCTCTGCCCCTCCCCGGCTCATGCTCTGTCTCTCTCTGTCTCAAAAATAAATAAAAACATTAAAAAAAAAATAAAGTGTGTCCAGTTAGGGCTATCAGGTTTAGAGTGAGGAAAAAATAATCATTCGTTTGTTCCTGGTGGTGCTGAATATGTTTCATGGTGTGGGATCAGACATGTTTAGAATAGGGTCTTAAAAATGGAAATATAGTTGATCAATCCTCATAACACCAAGGTCTTCGGAAATGTTTTGGGTACTCTTTGTGGTTAACACCTAAGAGGCTGTCCTGACTGGGGCATGCAGCATTTGCTCATTGACTTATTTCTTGAGAGGGCTACTTTGGACACTTGTGACTGACTGCAGACATTGTTTGTCACATGAAATGCACTGAAGGAAGGACCTGCACAAAGGAATAGGTCTCTAAGTGGTATTCTTAAGTGAGAAAGACATTTAAAAATGAAGCCACTGGGGGTCGCCTGGGTGGCTCAGTCGGTTGAGCGTCTGACTTCGGCTCAGGTCATGATCTCACGGTCTGTGGGTTTGAGCCCCGTGTCGGGCTCTGTGCTGACAGCTCAGAGCCTAGAGCCGGCTTCCGATCCTGTGTCTCCCTCTCTCTCTGCCCCTCCTCCACTCTTACTTTGTTTCATTCTGTCTCTCAAAAATAAATAAATGTAAAAAAAATTAAAAAAAAATGAAGCCACTGGGTTACCCTCTTGGAGTCTGGTCTAGCTGGCCAAACAAGTGTGGTCATGGGGCAAGTACATGTAATGGTTTTACATCTTTATACTGGAGTCTAAACACACAGTTCATTTCTTTGTTCCTATAATACATAGTGAGTAATTACTCTGAGCCAGGTGCCACATTACTTGCTAAGTATAAGATGGTAAACCAAAATCCAATTTTTAAGTGTCAGTCCTCACTTTACTAAAAACTGGAATATAATTTGTAAACTCAATGCTGCAGGACCTTTGTAGGAAAGAAATGGCACACTCCAATGGGGGTTGAGAAGGTTTGGAAAGCCAGTCCTGAAAGGAGACTGTAGTACTCTGGGACTATCAACAACAGACCTGAAGAGGCAAGGGAGGGAGTGGTTACCAGAACCTAGACAACGTGGCTATATAGACAGGCCACTTAATGAGATCTGTAGAGCAATGTAGTCACTCTATGCTGTCCTAGCAGGGAGAAAGCTACAGAATAAATATTCTGATCTTACTTTCCTCCTGTATTCTATTTTCTTGTTGGAGCCTCTCATTGGCCAAATCCAACTAGAAGTTAGAGGGCAAGGGAGCTCAAAGATGCATACCTTAAAGGTCAGCTTCCCAAGGTACAGAGAAGAACAGAAAAGAGAAGACAGTGTCTCTGGAAAGAAATGGAAGATAATCAGCACAAAGCCAATGTGCAAGCAAAGTCATCCCTCAACCTTCCAGTGGTGGAGCAGATATCTCCAAAACCGATAATCAGTTCAGAAAGTCTGCCCTGATCAGTCTTGGGAAAGAAGGGAATTGAGAAAGGGATGTCATTTGGATATATTATCCCAAGAGTAAATACCTCTAAAAGCACAGAAGAGAGAGGAAGATAATGTAAACTGATAGTTCTGTCTCCTAAACTGACAACTGAAAGAGGCACATTGTGCGTGTGTGTGTGTGTGCAGGGCGCGCGCGTGCACGGGGGCGGGGGTGCCGAGAGGGGGGCGGAGAGAGAAAGCTTTCTGTGGAGTATATGAATATAATCAATATGGCTTCCCGTCTATCTAATATGTTTATATGTTTGCCAATACTATATTGTTGTGCTTTGCCCCATGGTCATCCCTTCCAGGCTCCTCATACCGGGATGTGTTGTGGGCTTAGATTTGAGCATAAGACTTAATGCCGAGTCTCTTTGGGCTAGCATTTCTGAGACACTTTCTTTCCAGCCATGCTCTTGTGTCCTGCATAGAGCCGAAGAGTGGTAGATGAAGAAAAGATTGGGTGGAGGCTAGAAGAGTGTGAAGACCAGGAGTAGAGTATTGTGTGTTTCAAGGAAATGGTGAGGCCTGTTTCCCACTCCTTGGCTGGTTTGATTACCGCACCTGAAACACAGTTATCACGGCAATTTTGCTACTTTAGGAAAACCTCAGAACCACTTTACCACATAATTTTTCTTTCATTTTTAAAACCCAAGTGTATAGAGAAGATAATATAATCTATCTTTTTCTGATTTATTTACATTTAAATACTGCAAGATGTTGATTTCTAAGAACCACTTCATGTCTAACAAGGCAGTTGAGATTTCTTTTATCAGGCTTTCTCCTACAAAAAGCATTCTATGCCCCAAAAATATATTCAGAAAACAAGGAGTCTGTTTATTCAGCTTTGAACCTCAAACTCTCTGAAAATTGAATGATACACACATTTGGCAAACGGCACTATAGCAACTCAAGCTAAATGATGTGATTCAGAATAATTTATAAATATAATGTGCAATGCTCACAGTGGAATTCTTACAGTCTACTTTTTCCTTTGAGTTAACTCTGGTTTTAGTACTTGAACGTTGCATAAAGTATGTGAAGCCAAAGGATTGAGGATTTAGTACTAAACCAAATGAGCAACCAACCAGATGTGTTTCTCTAACCACGAGTTTCAGAACACCTGCCTCAGGGTCACCTGAGAGTCCTGTTAAAAGGGCACATACCTGGCCCCACGCTTCTCCAGGCTTACCTCTTCAGAACTGCTGAGTGATGGGATCTTAAAATATTCACTTGAACAAATTCATAACACCTTGCAGCTTATAGGGCTAGAATGAGAAAATTTTGCCCCTGTATCTGAAGGATAATACCTTCCTTGTATTGTCCCCAAGATACCACGTGCCAGGAATTGCCTTACCAAATAAAGGGGGGGGGGTGGAATCCCACAAGAGAAAAAAAAAATCTAAACAGAGACTCATGAGACCCGATTTTTTCACCTAACCTTTCTGGGATTCATTTTTGTCATCTCCGAAAATAAAGGATTTGGACCAAGATGTCTATGTCACTTCCAACTTTGATAGTCCCTTGCCTTTATATTCTAAATTAAAACTCTAGGGTATGTCACTTTATAAATTATTAATTCACCCACAGAAGAGCTTGGATACATCCACTTTTCCTAGAGAACAGGTCTTTCTGCTGAGAAATAGTAATTATGTCCAGATATTTTTTGCAGTTGTCCCTGTCTCATTTTAACTCCCAATATTTCAAGGATGGCCATTATCCTATGGGAAGACTCTGGAAACTTATGAGGGGATTACTGAAGAAATCAGGCATTTATGGTTTTGTCTTGCTTTTGGTCTGGAGGTGGCAAATTCATGCACAGAGGCTGCTTCTGGGAAAAGTACCACCATGTTTCTTTAGTTCAGCATCTGGCCAAAGATGTTTCTCAAAACACTAGTCCCATGAAATATTCTCAGATAAGAGGTTTAAAATGTAAAATAAGAATGGGATAGTCTACAAAACATCCTCTGAGAGAGCCCCAATAGTCATTAGCATATTAAAAAGTTTCAAGAAAACCTGAAGTAAAAATACACAAATAAATGTTTTTAAAACTTTTTTTTTCACAGGGGCTTATCCTATGCTTATTTGATCATGAATTTCTTAAATGAGTAACATTCTGAGGGACTGGTGTTTCATAGAATACACTTTGGAAAATGTGGTCTTGGTAAAATCCATAGTTTAAAAAATTTTTTTATATTTATTTATTTTTGAGAAAGAGAATGAACACAGGAGGGGGAGGGGCAGAGAGAGGGGGACAGAGAATCTGAAGTGGGCTCCATGCTGGCAGCACAGAGCCTGAGTTGGAGCTCGAACTCATGAACTATGAGATCATGACTGAACCAAAGTTGGATGCTTAACCAACTGAGCCACCCAGGTGCCCCTAAATTCCATAAATCTAAATGAAATCTCTTGCCATGAAAATAGATGATGATGATGATGGAAAACCTATGATGCTCTGATAGATAATATCCATAAGAGTGAGAAGGCTCCTGCATTCAGTAAACTTGGCTCTCATTTTGATACATGGTCAACATGAGCATCCTGATGCCACAAGAGAATTACTCTACAAGTTAAAATATTATTGCAGGCTATTTATCTCCTGTTTCATTTACATGAATAAATGAGCAAACAGTGGTGTTTTGAAAAAACAAACATTGAAGACAAAAGAAAAGACATTAGTCAATACAGCAAAATACTTCAATCAGATGATCATCTTCTATTTTAGTCTTTATGTTTCCTGAATGCTGAATGACAAATACACATCCAAACAAGTGACCTTTAACCTTGAACTAAAGACATTTCTCCAGCAGGCTAGGACAAAGTTTCAGGCCCGTATGAAGAGTTTCCTCTTGGATTGCCATTGTCTCTTTCAGGCAGTTTTCCAAGATGGATAAATTTTATGGTTGTACGATTTCCATTCAGCTGGTGGTTTAGAATTTTTTTCCCATCACGTCCTTGAAATGAAATTTTTCAAATTTGAATCCATTCTTAAAAACCCCACATTTAAAAACATTGAAATTATACAATATTTATCCTAGATAACTTGTGTAGGTTTAAGAGTAAGGTCTTCATTTATTAACACTAAAATATATTCTAAGTGGGTCTTCTCAAAATTAATTATGTTTCATACTTAGATATATAAATTCCCAGGAAAAACTATTGAAAATTGTTTTCAATAAAGGTGGATGTGGGGAGAAATGTATTTGACATAATTACTAAATGTCTTGGGAAAAATATATATGTGTGTGTGTGTGTATCTTTAATCTTATTATATAATATAATAAAGATTATATACATATAATCTTATATATATATTATCTTTATTACTAGTTATTCTCCCATGCTTTCTCTGAGAGAGTTTGTCAAATAACCAAGTATGATTTTTTTCTTTCTGTTTCTTACTCCAGGATCTTAGGGAAATACGAGAACAAAGTAGAGAGTGAGGAAATATTAAAACTACCTTAGATTTAATCAATGACTTCTGATCCATGCCATTGATTTCATACAGTAGATGAAGATACATTGATGACAGAGCAACTACACATTCTGTATGAGACTAGTCCTTTATATGAAACATTGCTTCAAGGTATCCACACTGATGGCATCAGTGTAACTGACATTTCACTGTACGACCCACAGATAATGGAATACCAATTTTTAAGCTTTTCTGGTGATTGAGGGCTGGCAGCCTTAGACATACTGGACCTCAAGGAGGAAGTGAGTGAAGATTAACTATAATGAAGTTACTTAGCATATACACTGTTTGCTTACTCTGTCTTCAAATTTTGTTTTATATAGCCTGATGCCTGACTCAAATTCCTTGTTATCATTTGCTTCTGATGTCACTGCTGATTCTCCATTTCTAGGAGGTGGACAGTGGCATTAGGGGACTAGGGACTAGGGGGACTAGGGACCATTAGGGGACAAGAAGATGGCTTTGCTGAATCCTTAGCTATAGAAGTCAGGGAATACAAACAAGAAGATAACATTTTCTCCAGAATTTTGAGATTTGCTTTCAAAACGAAGTACATAATATCTTCCCAAAATATAAAAATTTAAGAAGAGATCATGGCTCTTTGAAAGGAAGTGTCACATAGGCCCAATGCCATGTCTTGTGAGTAGGAAAACTGGCACCAAAATTTCCATGTTTTTCAGGAGGAGTTTTGATAGATAAAATGCCACTCTGCTTCCTCTCTCTAAAATTTGAGATCATAGCTTCTTATCAGCAAAGTTGCTATACTATTCAGTATTTATTTTCTCTGGAATATCCTGTTTCATTTTCTGGGGTTGGTGACCACTCTGTGACCAGTAGCATACTTGACCTAATGCTTACCAAATGAATCCTATATTATCAGGCTGATTTTCTCCAGCTCTCCAAAAATAGGAGGAATTACCCACAGTCTGGGATATGTGTTACATTTATTTCCCCCAAGCACCTACCTACATTTCCAATATTCATATTTGTTTATTGGGCACATATGCCTCATTTAACTTCATCCTTTATTCAAATCTTCTGAACAAATATTCCCACTTAAAACCCAGCAGGTGGCTTCCTGTTCCATAGATCTCCTGATGCCAACCAAGTTTCTAAAATGCTGGGCTTTCAGCAAAGTGTATGAATTTGTGACTTGGGGCAAATATCCTAACTCCCCTTAAAAAAAGGATTTCCTCAGCAAGAGAACACACTTAAGGAAAAAATTCCACATTTCTACTTGTCAAACAGACTCTGCAAATAGCATAATTACACGCAGATTTTTTTATTTCCTGCCTACTTTTGAAACTGGGTTTGCATAGGGCCCTTGGGTGAAGAGTCTTCCATAGCACCCACTCACCCCAACTGAATTCTTTGAAGAGGCGTCAATGTATAGTTAACAGCAATATAGCTTGGGTGAAGGAATGTTTGTGGAGCTCAGTGAAAACAGATCGACGCACGACGTTTCCATGACTGAATTATGAGTCCTTTGTCATGAGACCTTTCTCATTCCTCTATACATGAAAAGAACATAGATATTCTATAAGAATCTGGAACCAGGTGCTAACAATATGTGCCACAATAAACTGTGCATATGTAAAGTCTCAAGTGAGTAGCTATCCCTCAGTGTCGAACTATTCATATAAATGTCAGAATAAATTATCTGCTTCAGCGATAGAGCAAAACAGTTGAGGGTATTAACAAAAAGTGCCCATCGGTGACATCGCACAATATGCCATATAAATTGCAGAATGACACCTTTGAAAAAAATTTGTTTACTGCCGAGGGGTAATGTGGCAGGTGCAAAGAAGGCAAAGAAATATAGAATGGATAATAAATAGATTCTAAAGGCAAGCTAAGATCAGAAATAAACTCCTATACTTTTTTTAGAAAACTCATAGTGCAGCTGCTCTGGGGTGTCTGATTGGCGATATCTTTATCTGAATGCACAGGAAAAGCAAGCTGAGCTGTCACCCAAGAGAGTGCAGAGCTCAAAATACGAGTATCCTCGATGTTCTAGGGCTCTCATGACTCTAGAAATTCTCCTGGGACTTATCACTTCCTTATACACCTGCACATGGCTTACAAGGATCTTTGTGGTTAGATTTTTTACTACATCTATCTGAGGTTAGATTTCTGAGAGGCAGACCCTGTGTGCGAGTAATTTACTAAGGACAAGTGAGCAGGAGAGACATATAAGAGGGTGATATGAAAATCAGGAAGGAATGGAGGAGAAACCCAGTATGGGCGTGATCTCAGGCAAAGTTCAATAGAAGGTGGGTTCGACCTGATCGCCAGAGTTTCAGGGGAAACTCTTCAGTGTAAGCTGTACCCCAGTGTTTTCCTGAGTAGAGGCAAGAGAGCTGGGTTTTCATACTCCCCTCTGTCAATTACTGAGTAAAGACTGCCCTCAGGGTGTATGTAAGTGAGTGGAGAGAGTAAATTTCCCAGATGTTTCTATGTATCTCTTTTCATGTGGGCAAAAGGACCTCCAGTAGCCCCAGAACAGTCCTCTGTGAAAGGCCACATGTTCTGACTACTGGAAGCAAAAGCACACTGAGGTGAGAGGCCGAAAATGATAAATGGGATCCAAGGAACCTGGGGGAGAATCAATACTGTCCATTTCAATGTGACCATTCCACATCTCCAGCCATGCCCTCCCACTCTGTTCCAGCCTCAGTGCCCTAGTTCCTGTTCCTCAAACCTTTTATTTGTGGTGTTTTGCCACTTTAATTTCCCTTCACTGTGCCTGCCTTTCCAGCCGCCTAATACCTACTCATCCTACAGACCTCAGCGTCAATATCATGTCCTCCAGTCTCTTGTGATTGGCTGCTTCTCTGTCTCTTTCCCTCTAAACTAGTTCAAGGAGGCCAGAGATTGGGCTTATGTCATTCCCCACTGTACCTCCAACATCTGACAGTAGGTGGGTAGCCAATAAACATTTATCAAATGGATAGAAAAACTTACAATACCAATCTTATTCCTAGAAAAAAAAAGCTTTATTCTTAGAATCTATACTAAAACAAAGTTGGACATGAACAACTGAATTAAAATAAAAAATTACTATCTGGTAATATTTGTGATTCTTTAAAAATGCACAAGGGGCACCTGGGTGGCTCAGTGGGTTGAGCATCCGACTTCGGCTCAGGTCATGATCTCACTGAGTTTGAGCCCCGCATCGGTCTCTGTGCTGACAGCTCGGAGCCTGGAGCCTGCTTGGGATTCTGTGTCACCCTCTCTCTCTGCCCCTCGCCTGCTCACACTGTCTCTGTCTTTGTCTCTCTCCAAAATAAACATTAAAAAATGCATGAAGTTTCCCCACACGTGTTATCTCATTTGACTCCTTATGTATTCCTCAGAATCAAAAACAGCTGGAATTTTGTTTACCATTCTTATTATTTAGGGGGAAGAAAATGTCATTTTGCTGTCAGACAGGACTTAGGCCAACACTACCTTCCCAGATACATAAAACCTAGGATGGAGAAGAATGTAGGTCATGATTTAAAGAGTGAAGACAAAAACCCTCGATCTGCAATCCTTCATTGAATGTATTTTTAATATAACTGCCCCCTTTTCTATTACAGGGTGAGTCTAATTTGGCTTTGAACTCCCAGATTTTTGTGCTCTTTGTAGGAGCTTAATAAATGTTCAATGTTGAGTGAGGAGATTCATTCACATATAGATACATATCAAACATTTGTTGTGCATATGGCACTGTGCTAGGAACCAAGTAGAGGAGAATTAAAAGGGAAATTGTTAATTTACCAGCATTCTAACCTCCAACTTTCCTATCCCACCTCCTTCTACTTTACCACTATTCCAGGGCTAACATCCTATGTATAAAAAGCTGTATTTTCCATGCCCAGTTCTGCACAGGGATGTATGGTAGCAACAAACGTACCCAAATAGGATTCACTGGCCTGAGGCAACTTTCCTACTCAGTGCCTGCAGTGTTTAGTAAATAAAACCAACGTGCCCAAATGATACTCATTGTGAATACTGGTTATACCTGAATTACCAGTAAGTTCCAACTGCTAAAGCAATATCAGATTCCCTTCATGGTTATAGCCCTTAACCCCTTCCAACCAGTGAGCCTGTGATTGATTCTCCTCTAAAATTCTCCTTTTGAGCCTCATCTTCCAGCTTCATCCAAAGTAGAAGAGTGGCTTTCAAGGTATAGGATTCTCCCAGATTATGAGGCAACGGACAAAAACTTTTCATAGAGCCTGAGAAGCCCAACTTAGGCACTTACTACTAATGATGATCTTTATATTTCTTTGGAGAGCCCTTTATATGCTAGAGGTCAAACTACAGAGGAGAAACAAAAAGTAGCTCTAGGCTCCATAAAAGAGGTGATTGTTTGAATTGGGTCTTATGAGATGAGTAGGTACTCTATGAATGAAAAAGAGAATTTCAGTTAGGGAAGTCTCTACGTCTGGGGAGAAAATGGCTAGCTTGGGGGATAACAAAAGATGAGTGTACCTAGAGGAAGTAAAAGGAGGTGAGTCATAGAAGATGAGGCTAGAAAATAAAGTTAGGGCCAGAGTGTTAAGGAGATTATTAACACGTTGAAATTTAACCATAGGTAACAGTAAGGCAATGAAGGTTTTTCAGCAGAGAAGGGGCATAACTAAATGTGGTTTCTAGGAAGATAACTCAAAATACCTTTCAAATGATACGCTAGAATGGTGGAGAATCAGGGTGCCATGACAATCACCCACAAGAGAGAAATAGTGAAGCTTTAGGCTTAGACAGTGGCAATGGGATTAGAGAGCAGGAGCCAGATTAACAAGATAAATTTAAGGCTAAATTGCATTAGACAAGATGTGGAGGGTACAACAGAAAGAGTAGTGTTTGATGCAAGGTTCCAGTTCAGGCAATGAGCAGTTGGTGATTTTGTTTACCCAAAGAGGAGATATAAGGGGAAGAAGATGCTGAGGGAGGAAGATAATAAGCTCAGCTTTGGGCACGTGTTTGAGATGACCACTACAAATCCACGCAGACATGTCTAACCTGCAATTGAAAATGTTAATTTGAAGCCAAAAAGATATGTCAGGGCTACAAATGTAAGAATGGGATTCATCAGAATGTGATAGTATCAACTAAGATCACTCAGTGCAGAAGTGTAGAAAGAGTAGTGAAGAGGACTAAGAATAGGACGTCCATGTACATGAACATTGAGGGAGTAGGGGGAAGGGAAGGAGGACTCAACAAAGAGTACTGAGAAGGAGTGGTCAGAGAATCTGGCAAAGAACCAGGAAAAGATGTATGTAGTCACTGATGTTAAAGGAAGAGAGAGTTTCGTGGATGAGGAAATCAATCATGCCAAGTGCAGCAGGAACGTTGAGTAGAAAGAGGCAAGGAAGGAGACCACTGGATTTTGTCAGTGGGACATTTTTGACCTTAGCAGGGGCAATCTCTCTAAAACAGGGTGACAAAAGCTTAGATTGTATTTGGTTGTAGAGTAAATGAAATTTTACAAAGTGGAAAAAAGTGAATGTGTAAACTTTTCATTTAAAGGAGTAATGCCAGGGATGGGGCATCTGGGTGGCTCAGTCGGTTAAGCATCTGACTTGATTTTGGCCCAGGTCATAATCTCATGGTTCATGGGTTTGACACATGGCTCGTGCTGACAGTGCAGAGCCTGCTTGGGATTCTCTCTCTCCCTCCCTCCCCCTCTCTCTCTCTGCCCCTCCCCTGCTCATGCTTGTGCATGCTCTCTCTCTCTCAAAAATAAATTTAAAAAACTTTTAAAAAATTCATACAAAAATAAAAGATAAAAGACTAATGCCAGGAAGAAAAAGAGAGTTCACATATTAGCTTACAGAGTTTGAGAGAAGGAAGGCTTTTGTTTTGTTTTGTTTTGAGATTAAGATGAAAAGAATGCATTTATGAAATAAGGGAAAGGTAGATTGAAAATACAAGAGAGATAGAAGGTAAATGATGAAGCAGAGATTACCCTTGCACTCAAGGAGAAATATCACTTCCTTACTCTGATAGTAAGTTTTACTGGTGGACAGGATGGTAGTCAGGGTAAGTTCACATCCAAAGGCCTCTATTTTCTTGGTGAAGTCATACTCTATCACCTCACACAGAGGGGTCACTGCCATCAGCATGGGCTGGTCCTGAGTATAGTCACCAATAAGCTGGAAAAGAGCACCAGACTCTTGATGCTTTGACTGATGGCCCTCTTTACTATCAGGACAGTCCACCCAGACATTCAGGAAGCATTTTTAAAATTTAAATAAATCATAAAAACAGATTTTTCTACTAAAAGTACACTTGTTAGTAGGATTAATGAGTAGGGAGATTTTATATATATATAAAGTAAAGAGAGAGAGTGCAGACATAAACAGGGGATGGGCAGAGGGGGAGGGGAGGGAGAATCTAAGGCAGGCTCCATGCTTAGTGTGAACCGAACACAAAGTTCAGTCCCACGACCGTGGGATCACGACCTGAGCCAAAATCAAGAGTCAGATGCTCAACAGACTGAGCCACCTAGGTGCCCCCCAAATCTGTTTTAAACATAAGACCCAGAAGGTAATATGTGCAATACTCAGACAAAAAATGAAGGAACTAAAGAGGTTCAGTGTCCAAGATATCCATCATTTGCCTTGGCCAACCCTTTATCCCTCACTGCATCTATCTATATATTTCACACTATTTTCATTGTAGAGGCCCAGAAAGAGTTAATAATAAAGGTAGTAGTTGACGTTACCTGAGCCCTTACCATGTGTCAAGCATTCCTGTAAGCACTTTGCATATTCATTCATTTAATCCTTCCAATACCCTTATAGACAAGTATATACATGGTATTATTAGCCCTATTTTACAGATAAGGAAACTGAAAAGCAGAGCATGGTAGGACACAGAGCTAACTTTCAATCACATGTAGTGTGGCATGAGTCTACCCTATTCCCATTAGTGGGATAGTAAAGGCCTAGAAGATTGGTGTTGTTGTACACCAAGTTCATGAGTTAGACCTGTATCCATTTCTTAATTGTAGAGCCACGCTTGGGCCTGTGAGTCTGGAAGGCTGCAGGAGATTTGCCTCAGAATGTGTTTATTATTCAACTTTGTATCTTCAGATTCGAGCACATTAATCCTTCATAAATATTTGAGGAATAATTAAATGAATGAGCAAAGTTGATCTCTCTCCAATCAACCAACAGCTTTCTGCTCGGAATACGTTGGAACTGGCCTGCAGCTTGTGGGGGTGGGGAGGCAGTTAGTGGGTGAGGGAAGGAGAAGAGATTCAGTCACGGCTTCTTCACAGGTTACACGCTCTGTGATTTGGTGCCTGACTAATGGCATTTTGTAGTCATGTTTTTACATCTTCTTTCAGTGCAAATTTGTGATGTGTTTCAATATATCACAGAAAAATGCTGACTATGACATACCACAAGCATCTGGCATTTTCTGTAGTCTGAGAGTCTACTTTCTAGTGCAGTTTACTCTCTGGGCTCTGAGAATGTTTTCATTTAATAATCTCAATCATTTGGACACAATGGGAACAAATGCTAAGTCTGGGACCTGAAGTCTGCAATTTGATTCTCTTTATCATAACTTTCCAACATAGATGATGAGCCCAAGCTTGCAAAGATAACAGGGGAAGGAAGGTTTTAAGTACCGCTTGCTGGAGTAGTGTTCTTTAAGACCTAAGGAGACTGCTCTCTGAAATAACGTATGTGGTCTCTTCTTACACAGAAGGGGCACTGACTGCTTAAGTACAAAGTCAACTTTACTTTGAGGCCAGGTAAAAATCAATCATAACATACTCTGGAGAAACACTTATGATGTGCCTAACTTATAGGTACTCCGAGGACTTATTGAAAGCAGTAATAGGACAGTAACGGTCCTTCAGAAAATGTGTCATCTTGGTGAACAAATGAAATAAAGAGACATAAAACAAGTCTGAGCTACAGAAGCCAATTCTTCTCTATATAAACATGCAGCTACGTGTGGAATTACATCATGGCAACTCGGAGTTCTGAATAAGGGAGTTCATGATGGCTGAAGTATAAGGAAGAGGTAGAAAATGAGGGAGGACTTGAACTATAGGCGGGGTTTGCAGAGACAATGTGTGCCTCATGGTGTGTCAGGCAACATGTTAAATGTGTCGCACGCAGGATCTCGTTGATTCCCTACAAAATGGATAAACACTACTGTTACCAATTCCCTTTTGCCAGATCCAGAAGCTCATGTTCAGAATCCTTACAGCTGGCACAGCTGTGAGAGGCAGAACAGCTGGTTACGTTCAGGCTGTGGAGCGTTGGAGCCCACAGACCTACCCACGGCCCCGTTCTTATGGTAGCCTAAGCAGACTGCCAGGGTCTGTGTTTGCAAATGAACAACACATCTGACTGGAAGGGAGCTTTGGAAGAGTGTGCGTGAACGCAGGGTAATCCCCAGAATGAAGACTCTCTTAGGAAGATTCTTGCTTTTTAACTTGAGGGACTTTCTACCTCCATTACCTGAGAGTTTGGGAATGGGGTCATTTCTCATCAGAGGATTCTTTTCTACAGCACTGCTATCCTGTGTTTGGCACAACACACAAAATTAGAGCCCATTAAAAGCTTCAACAAATCTTGTCTCTAGTGTGCACAGATTAGGAGTACAAACTCCACTGTATTTCTTTAGCAAATCATCCAGACACTCATGTCTTCAAATTCTAAATTTTTTTTTTTTTCAACGTTTTTTATTTATTTTTGGGACAGAGAGAGACAGAGCATGAACGGGGGAGGGGCAGAGAGAGAGGGAGACACAGAATCGGAAACAGGCTCCAGGCTCCGAGCCATCAGCCCAGAGCCTGACGCGGGGCTCGAACTCACGGACCGCGAGATCGTGACCTGGCTGAAGTCGGACGCTCAACCGACTGCGCCACCCAGGCGCCCCTCATGTCTTCAAATTCTAACCATCTCAAGGTCCCAAAGTGATTTTCCTGCTTGCTGTCATGAGCTGACATATGTCTAATGGGAGAATGACATCCTCCAATTCAAGTGTGAACTTCATTGTGGTGCATAAGAGGAGGCCACTTAACTTCTTCATTCGTGGAGGGGCAGCTCCACTTGGCTTAGTATTAGAGACCCTATCACAGTGAGATGGAGGTGGAAATATATGATATGATAAAATCCAGACATAGGACAGTTTCTCTACAACTTTAAAAAATCTCAAACAATGCAAAATTTGGAGGCCTTTGAATTTCAAGAGCAATAATGCAGGGTCCATCTTCAATTTCTGATTATGTGTTGGCTAATAATATGTACATTTATAAAACAGAGCCATATCTTTCCCATCCTGTATGTAAAGAAATACATCAGCCTCCCTACAAAGAATCTCTCTTTTCCTTTCCTTTTCTCCTTCCCCATGCACGATTCATTGTCTCCTCTTTGACATTCCCTTACAATGTTAGTCTTACCATCACATTATATTACAGTTAGTCTGATTTACATCTTTTTTAAAAAAAAATTTTACGGTTTATTTATTTTTGAGAGAGAAAGTGAAGGGCGGGGAGGGGCAGAGAGAGAGGGAGACACAGAATCAGAAGCAGGCTCCAGGCTCTGAGCCGTCAGCACAGAGCCTGATGTGGGGCTTGAACTCACGAACTGTCAGATCATGACCTGAGCCGAAGTTGGATGCTTAACTAAATGAGCCACCCAGGCATCCATTCATCTTTGTGCCATGACAGATTGACTTAATTGGATGCAAGGATAGAGTGCATTTTGGTATTCCCAGCAATTTATAGGCACCACTGTAAGTGGTGCCTATATCACCAATCCCAGCCCATATCACCCCATATCACCCAGCCCATATCAGCCCATATCACCAATCCCTGATCTCTTCAATGCACCATCTGACTTCCAACTGCCAACACTTGGATTTCTTTGCTTGAAGGCTTTCTCTGACCTAAGCCACTTTGCCCACCCTGTGGTAGACCAGAAGTGCAAGATGAATTAATGCCCCCTGAGAATACTCTCATTCAATGACTGATGGGAGTTGATGTAAAATACCCCAGTTCCTTCTTCCCCTGGGAAGTATAGCTCAGAAGAATGTGCCTTCCAGAGTTGTTCATGGAATAAAGCTTCATTTGCCCTCAAAGAATAATGGACTTGCTAAAGTACCTTTTCTTAGTTTCTTTCCCTACCCTGTCTCTCTTCTCCATCTCCCAACTGGTGTATCATTCACCTCTTTAATAAACTACTTTCACCTGAGTCCTTGACTCAAGGATAACCCAAATGAAGTAATCACCCAATATACAGAAGTCTAATGAATGTCCTTTTAATGAAACTTAATTACAAAGATACAGAGTGTAGCATGACATTAGAGGTATAAAAGCACGATGCTACATAAGTGCTAGGGGCCTATTAGTCAAATTTGAGCACATGTAAACACAACAAACATCATGATTTCAGGGTTTCCCTCTGCAGTAGTGAAGCGGCTGTCCTAGTTGTTAGTAGAGAAGAGTGCATGTCAGGAACTCTGGCTTCTATTTTTAGATCTCTTGCTGACATAGAAAACCTCTGTTTCCTAATAGTACAATGGTGACCTTCCTACCCTTGGAGAAATGGTGCAGAATGCCTAATGAGAAAACAGTCCCTTATTTGTGGAAGCCACAGGGGAAAAGAGGAGGGAAATGAAAACTTAGGTACTATATATTGGCAGGCATGGTGCTCTAAGACTTCCTTTGGCAGCCAAACAGCAAGAGCTGGGTTGCCCAGCAGTGCAATGGCCTTGAACAGAATTTAGGTCTCCAAGCTTCCAAAGCCCGGTTCTGAGTCTAACATTTCCAAAGGGTAATCATTTCTTCTTTTTTTAAGCCTTGCATTAAAAAATAATTTTTTTAAATGTAAAATCATGACTCTCATGCAGATACAAAATGAATACATGTTAAAGATTTTATTTGACTCATTAATCAATGAGGGAACCAGACCAGACAGGTGTATAAGCAGCTCAAAAGAAAATCCAAAGAACAGACACATTAATAGATCAAGAACATTGAAATGAATGTGCCAATAGTGGCAAAACTACCCTCTTCCACATTGGGGGAGGGCAATCACTTGAACTTCTACAGGACAGAACAGGACAGAATTTATGTGTCTCTAAGCAAAATATATGTTGCTATCAGTTATACAATTTATAGAATTGTAAAATAGCTCCTGCAGAATCAGAATCAGATAACATGAAAGGGTGTACTATTGGCAATGCATAGTTCCCACTGAAACACATTTCCCCTTGTCCCCAACTCATGATTCTCCAATTTCTTAGTACCTGTTTATACTGTTAAAATCCAGGTCTTTTTCTTAATACTGTGAGTAGGGATGAGCAATTAAATGTAGAACAGAGATGGGGTGCCTGGGTGGCTCAGTGGTTGAGCGTCCGACTTTGGCTCAGGTCATGATCTCATGGCTCATGAGTTCAAGCCCCACATCAGGCTCTGTGCTGATGGCTCAGAGCCTGGAGCCTGCTTCGGATTCTGTGTCTCCCTGTCTCTCTGCCCCTCCCCACTCACACTATATCTGTCTCTCTCTCAAAATGAGTAAACATTAAAAAAAATTTAAATGTAGAACAGAGATATGGTGCTTGAGAAGAGCACATCTAGTTTTAAAATAAAGGGAAAAAACTTAAGGTTTAGGCGGAAGATCCTTCCTTGATAGGGGAAGGAGGTGGTGAGAGAAAAGAAATAGGTGGCATTGCCCACACACAGTCACATTCAATCCCCGCAATGGACCCAAAAGCTAGGTGAAGATATTTCTTCTTTTATAGATGAGGAGTCCAGAGTGATTCAATAGCTTACAGAGGGTTACATAAATAGTACATAGCAGAGCCAGGATTTAAATCCCTTTCTTCTAGCTCTGAAGTTTATGATTTTCCCTGCATTATTTCAGGCTGCCCTGGTGAGAGATGATGTCAGGAGGGAGGGAAACAGTCAAGAAGTTTCCCCACTCCCACCTCAGACAGGGCAGCTCATCAGGCCAGTTTACAGTGCTGCTCATTGGTGTCTATCAAGTTTTTGTCATAATTTTCTCATTCTGCTGAGTGTTCTGGAAACATAGCAAACAGGATTCACTTCTGAGTTCACAGAGTGAGGTGAGGCAATTGATTTAAATGAACAACCTTTTGAATGAACTACCCTTTGAAGCTGAATGGATGGAGGCCAACTGATGGGGTTAAAATGCCTCAGATTGAAAGCTGTTCTGAAATGAAATGGAAACACACAAATTTCTTGGGACACCATTGGCATTTCCTTGCACTAAAAGGCTTATCAATAACATTCATTGAGCATTTGTGGAATGCTTACTATGTGCTCACTACTATACTAAATGCTTTGGAAAACATTACAGTGAATCAGATCTGAACCACATCCTTTCCAGAGCATACTAGAAATAATTAGACACACGTGACAAATTGATGATAATACAACATGGTAAGGGTTATGGGGCTATGGAAATGCCAAGAAAGATGATATTCAAGTGGGGAGAATCATGGAGAAATTCACTGAGTATGTATCATTTGAACTAGACTTTGAAGCACGAGAAGATTTGAACATGGGAACATGTATGTATATGTGGGTAGACTGCACCTACTAATTCCATTATTATAAACCTAAAGGCAGCATAATTCCTTCTTTAAAAATTATTAATGAAAAAAAAATCTATCTTCAACTTGTCAGGACCTAACAATTTGAACAACCTGCTATTCACTTTGCAAAGTACTAAAGGATCCAATTAACATGAGAGAAAGTTGTCTTTAATTCTATTTTTGTTACTTCCTAAAATCAATGGAAGTTATCATTTGGGTTCATGAGAAATTCTCAGGTCTCTTCATTTCAAAGCTAATTCCAAATGGCATTTAAAATTGTCTTCTTCTAAAGCTAAATAGGCCTTTATTTATTATCCACCCTAATCCCAAGGTAGCAAGAATCTCATATTTTTCAGCAATTCTCCATCTGATGACATTTTATTATAGCATAAATAGAAATATATGTAGATTACACTTACAAATTACTCCCAAAAGAAGGTCTATATCCAGTCTCTGCAATCTTTAAAATAGTAAACGAACCTTGTCACCATAGGCAAAGGGCCCTAAATCTTCCAGAACAAGAACTGTTCACTTTAAGGTCACTATAGTCCTACAATGAACAAAAACGCAGCAGTTCACTTGGATTAGAAAGAGGTTTAACAAAAATGCCCTCTGTGTGATGTTTGCTTAGGCGCACACTTTTTGTTCCACCTGACATTTCTTGCAGGATGACTCAAGGGCTTTTCAGCAAATAGTTTCTGACTTGTCCTTAATGCCTGATTTTCTTATATTTAGTCCCACAGTTCACCATCTAATAGTAAATGATAATTAGAAAAAGACCAAATATATGCCAGGTACATACGGGTATGCAATAAATGTTTGCTGATTTAATGCATGACTGAAGATTTATAGGATGGAAATGCACAGAATTCAGTAAATTCCTGCAAGGAGGCACCAAATTTAATTTCCTGAACCCAAAAAAGGCGTAAAAGTTTCATGACCGTGCTTATGAGAAAGTCACATGACCAAAAATATTTTAATATGACCCTAACATATGTTTGGCTAAGCAAAATAATCTGAAGCTCATTTCATTACATTATTATAAATAAACATATAATCCTTATTGAAAAACCTTTCCACTCATCCTGCCATTAAAAAAATGTTTATTTATTTTTGAGAGAGAGAGAAAGAGAGACAGAGAGCGTGTGCATGAGCGGGGGAAAGGGCCGAGAGAGAGGGGGACAGAGAATCTGAAGCCGGCTCTGAGCTATCAGCACAGAGCCCAGTTTGGGGCTGGAATCAAGGAACTATAAGATTAGGACCTGAGCCGAAGTCAGAAACTCAAGTGACTGAGTCACCCAGGCACCCCGCATCCTGCTGTTTTTGCCATCTTTTTATAATTTACTGGTTCTCAGGGTACCTGGGTGGCTCAGTCAGTTAAGCGTCCAACTTCAGCTCAGGTCATGATCTCGCAGTTCGTGAGTTCGAGCCCCACATGGGGCTCAGTGTGGACAGCTTAGAGCCTGGAGCCTGCTTCTGATTCTGTGTCTCCCTCTCTTTCTGCCCCTTTCCGGGTGTCTCTCTGCCTCTTAAGAATAAATAAACGTAACAAAAAAAATAACTTACTGGTTCTCAACCGGGGGTGATTTTTTTCTCCCAGGGGATATTTGGCAGTTCATGGACATGTTTTTTGGTTGTTACAGTAGGGACGTTGAAGGTTGGGAAGCTACTGGCATCTAATAAGCACGGACCAAGCGTGCTGCTCAACATCCCACGATACACAGGACAAGCTCCCACAACACAGAACAATCTGGCCCCAAGTGCCAATAATCCCAAGGTGGAGAAACCCTAATTTAAATAAAGAAGCTGGCAGCAATGATCTCAAAGCCACAGTGCTATGTGGTTGTCCAAACAAAAAGATTGTTTATGCATAACTCCTGGAAAAAAGAGTTATAAAAGATGGTTGGATCCTGCTAAAAAGTTCTATAGAGCTGAGAAAAAAAACAGAGCTTACAGAGAGAAGAGAAAGAAAATTGGACTAGATGGACATTATTTCAGTAAAGATGAGCCCAGAAAACGTTGGGAGATCTAAGTTGCAGTCTCAACATTTCAGTTTACTCTATATTGAAATGGGTCTAATGACACACCTCCTGCATAGGCATATTTTGACAATCCAATGAACTTGTAATAATGATACTGATGATAACTGATTGAGCAACTATTATGCGTTTTCCATACATTAGCACTAATTCTCACAATTAACATCATGGCAAGTATCATTATTCCCATTCCATAGAATATATAACAGACTCAAAGAGTTTCTGTACTGTTTAAAGTTCACAGGTAGTAATAGGTAGAGCTAGTGGTAAAAACAAGATAGACTGGGAGTCACCACACTTCAAAAATATCTGCGTAGTATGACCCAAAGTCCAGGTTTCCACAGGACATTCCTGGTTTATGCTGGGTGTTTCTGTATAGTTATCAACAGCACCTACTTTCTGTTTAAAAATTAATCATCCTATATTAGATAATGGCTCCTGTCTTATCCCTTGTCTTTAAATCACAGAGATACCACAGCGTGCAAAAATAGAAACTTGCCGACATTCTCAAAGCCCTCTGACATGGATCTGAGCTACGTGCACATCTTTCTATTCACTCATCCTTGTGCGACAGTGGTTGACAACTGGTAGCCATTAGTGGGAAGGACTCACAGAAGTTGCCATTTGGTTCCCTATATTTAAGCTACTTTAGGTGCTAATTAATTGCTTTGTCTGGCAATTTCATCATTTTATCAACATGGCTGGCCCAAAGCAAAGGGTTTGCTGGACTGTCTCATAAGCTGCAGCAGTCAGTAAATGGCCAACTTTTTTATTTCTCTAAATATGTTGCCCTTAGCACAGACCTGGATGTCAGCAACCAAACTAAATATAGCAGGACTGGTAAAACCATTTTGACCATGTGCTGAACGGAAGAATCAATGGTATATGATTTATTCGTGGTGAATTATCAAGGTGAAAATAACGCAATGGGTTACTTAGTTTACGTGGTCATTTATAATTACAATCATGACATTTAAAAAAGCCTTCTCCATTCTTTCAGTTTAGATGCCTCAGATCACCCCTCATAAAGGGAGTACCGCCATGAAAAGCCATTCCTTCCCCTTACAATCCTCCCATCCTCCAAGGCTCTCTCTTTCATGAGCATCAAAGTACCATGCAACACAGGAAGCCATCGTAAGGAACACTGCTTCTCCATGTTTGAATAGCGAGGCTCTGACCCTTAACTATACATCTTTTTGCTTCCTCTGTGTGCTTTTTATTTTCTCTTTTTATCTCTTGAACCAACGGCATGAATCTTTCTGCTAGACAAAAATCTTATTCCGAAGTAAACTTCATTTCTGTATAAATCAAGCACATATATTTAATATTCTATTCCCATCCAAGGGTCCTACACTAAAGTACTGTGGTACTTAATGACACATTAAATTATTTACTAGGAATAAAATGCAAAATGAAAATGCCATTCTTGCCTATTTGTGACAAGAGAGAAAAAAGTAACATTTTCATCTTGGAACTCAAAAGCTGCCTGCCCTCTGCTCTTAAATCTCTCTCCTTAAAATGATGTTGGAAAATAACATACTTGGGGCAAACCTAACGAATAATGACTCTTGTGTTGGTATTATACCAAATCTCCTATTCTTTCCTACCATTTATTTTTAAGACCTTTGCTGCAGCCTTTGTTTAAATTTTTTTCCAACTTGAGATATAAGACACATATAACATTGTGTAAGTTTAAGGTGTACAATGTGTTGATGTATACATTTAAATATTGCAAAATAATTATTGTTGTAGTGTTAATATTACAAGATGATTACATAACTACCATTTCTTTTCTGTGGTGAGAACATTTAAGAGCTACTCACTTAGCAACTTTCAAATATATAATACAGTATTGTTAACTATAGTTACCATGCTGTGCATTATATCCTTAGAATTTATTCATCCTATGACTGGAAGTTTGTATCTTTTGACCAACATCTCCCCATTTCTCTTACCCACAGCCCCTGGTAACTATCACTCTACTCTCTGCTCCTGTGAGTTTGGCTTTTTTAGTTTCTACAAATAAGTGATATTATATAATATTTGTCTCTACTGTTTATTTTTTAAATAGAATCCATCATGAAGCTTTTTTTTTTTGTTTATTTATTTATCTATTTAGAGAGAGGCAGAAATAGAAAGCACATGTGGGAGTGGCAGAGAGAGAGGGAGAGAAAGAGAATCCCAAGCAGGCTCCACAGTGGCAGCACAGAGCCTGACGTGGGGCTCTAATTCACAAACCATGAGATCATGACCTGAGCCAAAACCACAAGTTGGATCTTAACTGACTGAGCCACCCTGGTGCCCCCATCATGAAGCTTTAAAAAATATATGTATGCTTAACTTAGAAAGCTTTGGTCAATATGGAGATTATCTATCTATCTATCTATCTATCTATAGGTTTGTATTAATATAGTCACTACGAATAATAGGTAAAATTTTCATTACCATGGTAGAAGTTATAAAAATTGGTTCTAGGTTTTAAATATGCAAGATACAGAATATATTAAATATAATGACTGAGTCAAATACACTAAGTATTTGTTGTCCATATTATCTGGCCTAGTCCTATATTACTTCCATACTGCCTCCTAGCTCTTAGAATAACATAGTAGTCTAACTCAAACTTAATGGTTTAGTTAGTGCAGCTGGCCCAAAGGACATCATTATGGAAAGATCATGGAATTCCAGAACAATTTCTGTTGTTCACTAGCCTCCTCCTCTGAAAATAGAGCAGGGCTCAGCAAACGTGGCCCTTGCATGGAACAAATCTAATCCCCTACTTGTTTTGTAAATAAAGTTTTACTGGAACACAACCACACCCATTTGTTTACATACTGTCTATGGCTACTTGCACTACAAAGACAGAATGGAGTCTGTGTGACAGAGACTTTGTGGCCCACAGAGCCTAAACTATTTACCATCTGGCCCTTTACAAAAAGAACGTTGCTGACCCATAAGATAACTCATCCAGGAATTAATACATTTATCAAATCTGATTACAAGCAGGGTTTTTCACTTGTATCCCTGAGTTATCTCTCTAGACTACAGTATCATTCCATACATTTAATCTTAGACAGGGGCTCCTGGGTGGCTCAGTCAACTGAGCATTCTACTTGGGCTCAGGTCATGATCTCATAGTTCATGGGTTCGAGCCCTGCATCTGGCTTTCTGCTGCCAGGGCAGAGTCTGCTTCGGATCCTCTGGCCCCCTTTATCTCTGCACCTCCACCACTCGTTCCCTCTCCCAAAAATAAATAAACATTTGAAAAAAAATTTAGTCTTAGACAAGTAGCCAAGAAAGATTCAGCTGATCTTTACTGACTCTTTGTTGCTCCTCCATTACCTCTCTATCCCAGGCACTTATCTTGCAGCCCCCAATAAAACATTCCCTCCTTGGCAGGAGCACAGAATTTTATTATAGCCCCACAATTGCCTTTAGTTTTAGTCATAGTTTTATTATTACCATATAACATATTTATTGTTCAACAAGAAATTGTTAATGGAATTATTAAAAGAAAAATGTGGATCAGCGTTTCCGGAACTATGTTTTGCAGAATGCTTGCCATTTTTGAAATATGCTTCATTAAAAGGATAGTCTATTTAAAAAAACAAAAAAATCTCCCACGGTCAAATAAATTTGGAAAACAACAACACACATTATGCTCTCCTTCAGGGGCACCATAATCCACAAGAGTTTATTAAAGTTTTGGGGAGGAGGAGGCTGGCGGTAACAAAACAATAGAGTAGGCATCTCCAAGCTCTTGTCCCCCCACAGAAACAGCAAAAAGTAAGTAGAAACTGTCAGAACTAACTTTGTCAGAGTTAACTCTAGAAAACAGTCAAAAGCTTTCAGTAACCAAGAGACTGCTGAAGTAAGAAAAAGCCAACTTCAAATGGTAGGAAAGTTTTGTGGTGTTTTTTTTGCCTTTGCCCCATTCTCTCCCCAACACTGGTTTTGGCTTTGAATTAGTGGCAACCTGCATTCTCAGCATGGAACCCTGGTCCTTAGTTCTGGAGGGGGCAGAACAAGAATTATTCACAAATTATTTTGTCTGTCTATTCTAACCAATGTGTGCTACCAGATGGACTAATACAAAGCTCTTGCATTAGTTTGCTAGGGTTGCCACAACAAAATAGCACAGAGATTTGCTTTCTCACGGTTCTGGAGGCAATAAGTCTAAGACTGGGTGTCAGCAGGATTGGTCTCCCGAGGACTATCTTCCTGGCTTGCAGATGGCCACCTTCTTACCCATCCTCACAGAGGTCTTTCCTCTATGCACACACATCTCTGGCGTCTCTCTTCTCTTTTCACAAGGACACAATTTATATTAGATTAGGACCTACCCTCACGACCTTATTTAACCTTAATTACCTCTTTAAAGATCTTTCCAAATACAGTTGTGTTCTGAGGTACTGGGGGTTAGCGCTTCAACATATGATTTGGGGAAGGGGGCAGACACAATTCAACCCATAACAGTTCCTATCCCTGTTCCACCTAACTTGGAACTCAGGATGGAAAAAACAGCAAGTATTGATCAAAAACACTACAAAAAACCCACTAAAAACCTGCAGATGCCTGGGGCAAAAGATGACAGCTGAAACATACAATGAGCCACCTAAGGCTGAGAGCAAAAGCTGAGGAAATTTTCTTAGGGAAATTAGGAAATTCAAATCAGCCATGTATGCCGGGGAATTTTGAAAGCAACATGCATTCTCAGGGCAAGATGCATCCTCAGAAAAGACCTGAGAAGATCCTAAATTTCACATTGGGCTGATCTGTAGATTCAGTTCAAGTCTGGCTAGGTATTGAAGGAATGTCCGAACACAGAAAAAATCTGCAGTGTGGGAAAGGTGTGTTTCATCTGTTTGTTTCGTAGGTTGCTGATTTGTTAGCTCTTGGTATTCAAGGAAATCTCTGTCAGAGCCCTCACTGAACACAAGTTGAGGAACAGAGACTACAATGGCCACACATGAGAAGGAATATACTCTTTGCAAAAAAAGTTTGGGAAACTCAATAAACAGATGACCTACTGTATCCTTCAACAATCAAAACATTCAGCAAACTCTGAGGAAGGGAAAGAATCTGATCTCCAGAACAATCACATTATAATATTCAAGCATCCAATTATCAACAAAAAATTACAAAGCATATAAAGTAACAGGAAAGTATGTTCCATTCAAAGGAACAAAATAAATTAACAGAAATTGTCACTGAGCAAGTCCAGACATTAATAGACAAAGCCTTTAAAATAGCTGTCTTAATATGCTTAAAGGCCTAAAGGAAAACAAAATCAAAGAGTGAAACGAAATCAGAAAAGTGATATAGGAATAAAATGAGACTATCAATAAAGAGATAGAAATTATAAAAAGGAACCAAACAAATTCTGAAGCTCAAAAGTATAGTAACAGAGATGGAGAATTCACTAGAGAATTTCAAAATTAGATTTAAGCAGGAAGAAGAAAGAATCAGTAAACTTGAAGATGGGGCAATTGAATTACCAAGTCTGAGGAGCATAAAGAAAAAAGAATGAAGAAAACTGAACTGATGCTCCACCCAACAACAGCAGAATATACATTTTTCTCAAGTGCATCAATGGGATACCAAAACTGGACCACCATATACATTATGGGGGTTCAAGAAGGAGAAGAGAGGGGCACTCAGTCGGTTGAGTATCTGACTTGGGCTCAGGTCGTAATCTCACAGTTTGTGGGCTTGAGCCCTGTGTTGGGCTCTGTGCTGACAGCTCAGAGCCTGGAGCCTGCTTCAAATTCTGTGTCTCTCCCTCTCTCTGCCCCTCCCCTGTTCACACTTGGTGTCTCTCTCTCTCTCTCTCTCAAAAATAAATAAAACTAAAAAAAAAAAAGAAGAGAAAAAGGAAAAGGTGGGAAGAATATTTGAAAAGAATATTTAAAGAAATAATGGGTCCTCAAATTTGATGAAAACATAGATCTACAAATCCAAAAACTTCAATGAACTCCAAGTAGGAAACCCAAAGAGACCCACACTGAGAACATTTATAATCAAACTGTTGAAAGCCAAAGACAATGAGAGGATTTTTAAAACAGCACGAGAAAACCCATTACTTATATGGGATTCCCCAATAAGAATATCAACTTATTTCTCAGTGAAAACTTGGAGTCTAGAAGGCAATGGAATGATATATTTTATGTGTTGGGAGGAAAAAAAAATCAATGTAAATGAGAGCTTGGGAGCTTTTATCCAGCAAAATTGTCTTTCACAAATGAAGAAGAAACAAAGACATTTTCAGATGAACAAAAGCTATGAGAGTTCATTACAACCAGACCTACCTTCCAAGAAATGATAAATGGAGTCCTTTATGAAATGAAATGAAAGAACACTAGACAGTAACTCAAAACCTAATGAAGAAATAAAAATTGCTGGTAAAGGTAAATACATGGACAAATATAAAACAGTATTATGGTAGTTTGGGTTTGTAACTCCACTTCTTAATTCCTCCAGGATTTAAGAGACAAATGCATTTAAAAGTTGTTAATCTATGCTATTGGGCACATAATGAATAAAGATGTAATTTGTGACAACTGCACATAAAGGGAGGAAGATATATCTGTATAGGAGTAGAGTTTCTGTACGTTATTGAAGTTAAGTTGGTATCAATTTAAACTAAATTGCTATAAATTTACAGTGTTAAATGTTATCCCCATGGTAACCACAAAGAAAATATTTAAAAAGTATACAAAAAAAGAAATAAAAGAGAATCAAAAAAATTCACTGCAAAAAAGTTAACCGAACACAAAAGAGGGTAGTAATAGAGGAAATGAAAGACAAAAAAGCTGTAAGATACATAGATATCAAATACCAAATGGCAGATGTAAGTCATTCTTTATCAGTAATTACTTTTAATGCAAATTTTTTTAATGTTTTTTTTTAATTTATTTTTGAGACAGAGAGAGACAGAGCATGAGCGGGGAAGGGGCAGAGAGAGAGGGAGACACAGAATCTGAAGCAGGCTCCAGGCTCTGAGCTGTCAGCACAGAGCCCGATGCGGGGCTCGAACTCACAGACTGTGAAATCGTGACCTGAGTGAAGTCGGACGCTTAACTGACTGAGCCACCCAGGCGCCCCACTTTTAATGCAAATTAACTAAACTCCCCAACCAAAAGACATAGACGGTAAGAATGGATAAAATATGATGTAACTATATGCTATCTACAAGAGACTCACTTTAGATCCAAAGACACAAGTCAGAAGGTAGAAAAAGATTATTTTATGCAAACAGTAACAAAAAGAGAACTGAGGTGGCTATACTAACATCAGACAAAATACAATATTACTAAAAATCTCTTAAAACAAAGAATTGCAGTATATATTGATAAAAGGATCAAATCATCAAGATGATATAACAATTCTAAAAGTATATGCACCAAATACCAGAGCCCCAAAATACATGAAGCAAACATTGACAGAAACAATGGGAGAAATAACACTTCTACAATAACATTTGGAGACTTTAATACACCATTTTCAATAATGGATAGAGCATCTATACAGAGCTCAGTACGGAAAATAAGGATGTGAACAACACTATAAATCAACTAGATCTAACAAACATATATAGAGTGCCCCACCCAACAACAGTAGACTATACATTCTTCTCAAGTGCACATGGAACATTCTCCAGGATAGAGCATATATTGAACCACAAAATAATTCTTAATGAATTTTAAAAGATTAAAATCATGAAAAGTATCTCTTCCAACCACAGTAGAATGAAGCTAAAAATCAATAATAAAAGGAAACCCAGAAAATTCACAAATATTTGGAAATTAACACACTCTTATACAACCAATGGGTCAAAGAAGAAATCACAAGGGAAATTAGAAATGAATGAAAACAAACTTATGGGATGCAGTGAAGACAGTACTCAGAGGGAAATTTATAAAACAAGTGCCTGCATCAAAAAAGAAGAAAGATCTTTTTAAAAAAATTTCTTAATGTTTACTTATTTTTTTGAGAGAGAGAGAGTGTGAGCAGGGGAGGGGCAGAGAGAGAGGGAGACACAGAATCTGAAGCAGGGTCCAGGCTCTGAGCTGTCAGCACAGAGCCCAACACGGGGCTCGAACCCATGAACCATGAGATCATGACCTGAGCTGAAGTCGGACACTTAACTGACTGAACCACTCAGGCACCCCAAAAAGCAGAAAGATCTTAAATAAATAACATAATATTATATTCTGAAGAACTAGAAAAAGAAGAGAAAAACTAAACCTAACACTCTCCAAAAAAGTAAATAATAAAGATTAGAATCAGGAAAAAAAAATAGAAAAGTCTTTAGAGAATCAACAAAACCAAAAGTTGGTTCTTTTAAAAGATCAACAAAAATTACAGACCTTTATGTAGACTGACAAGGAAAAAAGAGAGAAAACTCCAATAACTAAAATCAGAAATAAAAGTGGGGGCATTACAACTGACCTTTCAGAAATAAAAAAAAATTATAAGATTATTAACAAATCAGATAACCTAGATGAAATGGACAAATACCTAGAAACACAAAAATTACCTAAGATGACTGAAGATGAAAAAGAAAATCTCAACAGACCTATCACAAGTAAAGAGATTGAACGAATAATCAAAAATCTTCCAACAAAGAAAACTTCAGGACCAGATGGGTTCACTGGTGAATTCTTCCAAACATTTAAAGAAAAATTAACACCAATACTTCTCAAATTCTTCCAAGAAATAAAAAAGAACACATTCAAACTCATTCTATGAGGTCAACATTACCCTGATATCAAAGCCAGACAGAGACACCACAAGAAAATCACAGACCAATTTCCTTTATGAATACAGATGCAGAAATCCTCAAAAAAATATTAGCAAAACAAATTCAACAGTTTGTATTGAAGAGTCGGGTGTTAATTTGTTCTGTTCTTTTTAGATTCCACATACAAGTGAAATCATATGGTATTTGTCTTTCTCTGCCCTATTTCACTTAGCATAATACACAACTAGATTTCCACAATGCAAAAGGATGAAGTTGGACCTCTATCTCACACCATATACAAAAATTATCACAAAATGAATCAACAGCCTAAATATAAGCGCTGAAACCATTAAACTTTTAAAAGAAAACATAGGGGCAAACCTTCATGACCATGGATTTGGTCATTGATCTTTTTTGATGACACTAAAACATAAGCAACAAAAGAAAAAAAATAGGTAAACTGGATTTCATCAAAACCAAAAACTGTTGTGCATCAAAGTACATTATCAAAGAAGAGTAAACCTACTAAGAGAAACTATTTGCAAATCATATATCTGATCGGGTTTAATATCCACAATATATAAAGAACTCTTATAATTCAACAATAGAAAGACAACCTACCCAATACAAAAATGGGCAAAGGACCTGAATAGACTTTTCTCCAAAATGATAGCCAATAATCACAAGAAAAAATGTTCAATGTCATTAGTCATTAGGGAAATGAAAATCAAAACCACAATAAGATACCCCCTCATACCTACTAGAATGACTACAGTCAAAACATGGAAAATATGTATTGGTGAAGATGTGGAGAAATTGGAATACTCAAAAATTACTTGTGGCAATTTAAAATAGTGTAGCCACTGTAGAAAACAGTATGGCAGTTCCTTAAAAAGTTAAACACAGAATTAGCATGTGACCCCTAATTCCACTCCTGGGTATACATCCACGAGGGTTGAAAGTAGGAACTCAAACATTTCATTGCAGCATTACTCCCAACAGCCAAAGGGTGAAAAAATCCAAGTGTCTATTAACAGATGAATAAACAAAATGTAGTATATATATACAATGATTATTTAGTCATAAAAAAGAAAGAAGTTCTGATACATGCTACAACATGGATGAACATTGAAAACATTATGCTAAGTGAAAGAAGCCAGATACAAAGGATAAATATTGTATGATTCCACTTATATGAAATACCTTGAGTAAACAAATTCATAGAGACAGAAAGTAGATTAGAAGTTACCAGGGGCTTGAGGGAGAGGAGAATGGGGAGTTACTGCTTAATGGTTACAAAGTTTCTGTTTGAAGTGATGGAAAAACTTTGGAAATAGATAGTGGTCAGTGGTTGCACAACTTTGGAGAAACTTCTACTAAAGAAACTTGCCTAACTGATTCAACAGTGTTTTCCAAACTTGTCCTAACTTTAGTGGTTTTATTAATGGACTACAGTTGACATTTCAAGGGACATTCTTGAAAGACTGAAACAAAGTACAAGTGATTATAATTTTGAAAGGGAGACAGAATTACCTGAAGGAACAAATCTCTCTTGTTAAAGTGAAAACTGCCTCCTCAGGACCCAAATGGGCCTGGAGAGTCTGCGTTTCTAACAAGCTCCCAGGTGGTGCTGATTTTGCGGAGCTTCCAACTGCAGTCTGAGTAGCTGCCCTCTTACAGCCAATGTGGTCAACTGATCCAAAAGTGAAGATGCTAATAGGTGATAATTGTAGCATAATTGTAGTTTTACTTGGGTTACCAAGACAAATGCCTTACTGCAAAGAAGATAATCCGAGAGAGAGCAGTATATAGCAACAAAGGGGACCCGTATAGGATGGGGCTTGTCATCTTTGTGCCGGGGATCAGGGAAGGGAGCCTTTCTTCCAAATACATTTAAAGTATTTGAAATCTATTTACCATATAAAAATCTACCTCCATTTATATGTGAATTACATACTAAAGTTATGGCAAGATCAGTCTCTCATAAGAATAAGGCAAAACAATTCAATGCAATCCCTATGAAAATGCCAACAACATTTTTCACAAAACTGGAACAAATAATACTGAAATTGGTATGGAGCCACAAAAGACCCCAAATAGCCAAAGCGATCTTGAAAAAGAAAAACAAAGCTACAGGTATCACAATCCCACATTACAAGGTAATCTGGGATTACAAAACTGTGGTCATCAAAACAGCATGGTACTGCCACAAAAAAGAGATACTTAGATCAATGGAACAGAATAGAGCCCAGAAATAAACACACACTTACATGGTCAATTAATATATGACAAGGGAGGCAAGAACATACAACGAGGAAAAGATGGTTTCTTCAATAAATAGTGCTGGGCAAACCAGACAGCTACATGCAAAATAATGAAACTGGACCACTTTCTAATACCATATACAAAAATAGACTCAAAATGGGTTAAAGACCTGTGAGAGCCGAAATCATAAAAATCCTAGAAGAGGACACAGGTAGTAATTTCTCTGACATTAGCTGTAGCAACATTTTCCTAGATATGTCTCTTAAGGCAATGCAAACAAAAGCAAAAATAAACTATTGGGACCACATCAAAATAAAAAGCTTTTGCACAATGAAGGAAACCATTGATAAAACAAGAAGGCAACCTACTGAATGGGAGAAGATATTTGAGAATGATATGTCCAATAAGGGGTTAATATCCATAATATATAAATAATTTATGCAACTCAACACCATAAAAACAAACAGCCCAATTAAAAAATGGGCAGAGGACCTGAACAGACGTTTGTCCAAAGAAGACATCCAGACAGCCAACAGACACACGAAACGGTGCTCAACGTCGCTAATTATCAGAGAAATGCATATCAAAACCACAATGAAATATTACCTTCCATCGGTGAGAATGACTAAAATCAAAAAGACAAGAAATAACAAGTGTTGGTGAAGATGTGGAAAAAAAGGAACCCTCACATGCCATTGGCAGGAAAGCAAATTGATACAGTCACTGTACCAAGGCTCCTCAAAAACTTAAAAACAGAATTACCATAAGATCCAATAATTCCACTACTGAATATTTACCCAAAGAAAACAAAAAAACATTAATTTGAAAGGATATATGCACTCCTATGTTTATGGCAGCATTATTTACAATAGCCAAGATACAGGAGCAACTTAAGAGTCCATCAATAGATGAATGGATAAGGAAGATGTTGTACACACACACACACACACACACACACACACACACACACACAGAAATATCATGCAAAATAAAAAGATGAAACTGTGCAGTTTGCCACAACATGGATGGACCTAGAGGGTATTATACTCAGTGAAATAAGTCAGACTGAGAAAGACAAATACTACATGATTTCCCTTATATGTAGAATCTAAAAAAAAAATGAATAAACAAAGAAAAAACAGAATCATTCCTGTAAACACAGAGAACAAACTGACGGCTGCCAGAGGGGGTGGGGGGATAGGCAAAGCTTCCAGTTATGAAATGCATAAGTCGTGGGAATAAGAGGCACAGCATAAGGAATATAGTCAATGACACTGTAATAACAATGTAGGCTGATGGATGGTAGCTGCACTTGTGGTAAGCATAGCATCATGTTTAAACTTGTCAAATCACCATGTTGCACTCCTGAAACTAATATAACATTGTGTGTCAGCTACACTCAAATAATAAAAAAAAAAAAAGAATAAGGCAAAAAAGAAAGAAAAGAGTGAGAAAGAAAGGGAAGCAGGGAGGGAGAGAGGGGAGATGGGAGAGAGGAGACGATGTTTGGAAAGAAGGAAGGGATAACAGTGATATGAGAGATTAGGTGTCTACATAATTCTTTTTCCTATTGAAGTCTCATCCAATTCACATTGGAATATCGTCAGTTTGCTGATAAAACCAATTACATGTGGTTAACTAGTGTTAACTATTTCTTTCTACAGTTCACAGAATAATCATTCACTTATGATCACATCTAAGGATGTGTCCTTGTTAATTAGAACACCTTAGTGGATTACTGGGCTAAAATACAGATGAAAGGTTGTATGGACACGTATCAGGATAACAAAATGAAAAACAATTCTAACATCTAACCCAAAGAATTTTCAGGCCGTAGTCCTAGCAGCTTTTATCAGAAAGATAATTTCAGGGGCCTCAGGCATTTTACTCCTGCAGTTAAGAAAAGTGTCCATAAGTTAGGCAACTTCTGCCTCTTACAAACTCTGTGACCTTGGGAAAATTAATTAATTACCTCTGTGTCTCAGCTTCCTCATCTATAAAGTGGGGGACATGGTAACACCTAATGACTGAAGAATGAAATAAGGCACTCACTGGCGCACAGCAGGGTTTTAATATGTATCAACTCTTATTACATGCATGTACTAACCCTGCATCCAAAAAAATTGCTTTTTCTTCTTTCCAAAATTTTATATCCGGATGCAAATGAAACTTGAGAAAATACCCAAGATTGAAGAGGTCAGAAGTAAAGGATCAAACTGTCCCAGAAATATCCCACAAACCAGTGGCAAACACCATGGTTGGCAGGTCAGGAGGAAGCGAGGTTATTGTGTAAGGAATGCGGTGCAGCAAAGGGGCTGAACGTTTAGGTGTTTGGGATGAGAATGATAAGGCATGGAGTGTCAGCCTTTCTACTTACTGTGGCATGACTTTAAGCAAGTTGCTTAATCTCTCTAACCCCCAGTTTCCTCATCTGAAACCATTTACTGGTACAGTAAAACAATTCCTCTTTTGAGAGGATTAAACTAGATAATTTTTAAAATGTGCTTGGTACAGCTTGTTAATATGTGGTAGCTTAAAAAATATTTTGAGTTCTAGCAATACACTCACACCGCCATTTACTTGGAAGGATAAAAATAAGTGTATGATGGTATGACCCAGCATCCTAAATGCCTGTAAGCCAACTGGGGAGGCCAATTGGGGAGGCCAGGATAATGTACAGTAGAAGACATGTCTCTTTCCTGTTTCTTTACCCCCCCATCATTCATTTTCTTATCTATCTTGCATATAAAAATTCATGAAAGCTTCCCATCCTGAATTGGGCTATTTACAATGAAATATTTTATTGTGAAGAGAAGAAAAAAAGTGAACATATACAATGTCTCACAACTTGCCTCTACCTTGTCTAAATGTATTTCTTATTAGCACAAAAGTATATTTGCTATGGAATAGAACTTTATCATCAAGGAAGAGACTCATTTTTGTTCTGTTTTCAGTAACCAAATGAGAAACAAAGTCAAATAGAGTAGAAAGTGACCCTGGGGAAGAAGTCATCTTGGCAGATGTTGAAATAAGAGGGAGAAGGGATGAATTAAAAGACTTGGAATATCTCAAAGATGCAGGCTGAAAAATATTTTGATAATATGATGGTGCCTGTGATTCCATACCTACAAACATTTAAAAAAATAAACACAATCGTTTTCCATTAAGAACAGAAAAGTTAGTTATGTTAAAGAAAAAAACTTAACACATCTCTTTTACCAAAAGTTCTTGCCTGGAGACTTAAGTTCGCTGTTTAACCTAAGTTTCCTTTCCTCAAAGGAAAGGGCTGGAGAACCCTCTGACTTGTCGAGTTTAAACACACGGTACCCAAGCGCCACCATGGCTGAGTTTTACCACCACCCTTAGAGGGAGGCCTCAGTCACTTAGATCCTCATGGCATGTTGGGTATAGAGCCAACCAGGGTGTAGCCTGAACTAGGTTACATAGACCTTGATAAGTAAAGAGAGAGAATTTTCTAGCAATAGAAGGCTCATGGCAGTGTATTCTTAACCCAGAATTAAGGGGTAACTACGTGAGGGCAATAAACATATCTCCCAGAAAAACATGAAACTGGAAATAATTAGACAGTGATATCTATCATCGAAGGGCAAAGAATCTGTGGCCATACCCCCCTGAACATATCTGTTGTCATCTGATCTCAGATGCTAAGCAGAAAAGGGCCTGAGTAGGGCTTGGGTTGGGGAGACCAAGGGCGAGATCAAGAAAGCTAGCCTCTGGGTCTCTGGAGAAAAAAGTGGACTCTCTTTTGAAAGCATATCTAGGATTAATAGCCCTTGCTTTACAATCCAGACATTAAGTGACATTTCTGTGTTTATTTCTTAAAATCAGCCACTTTATTTTTGTATTTTTGTACATCATTTTTCATTGGGGATCAGAGGATATACAGAATGAATGGGCTAAATTCAAAGGTGTCAAGAGAATCAAATTAGACGCACTGATTTAAAGGGTGTCCTGGAAAAGGAGGTGGATGGATAAAGGCCATCCACCCAAAAGGCTATTTTGATAGCAACTAGTGACAATGAATTCAGTTTAATAGTCTCCAGCTTATATTTTCTAAATCCCAAACTCTGCTGGGTAAGTTATCATTGCTTAACTGTCCTTATTCGAAACACTAGTGGGAATGTTATCACTCTGAACCTCTGGGTACAACATTTTTGATTTTGGTTTTTGGCTTTTTTTTTTTTTTTTTTTTTTTTGCAATCTCACCATCATTTTTAGTTTACGTTTCTAGTCATTTGCACAGATGTTGACGGAGCTGTATTCTTGCTTCAATGTCTATTGCAATATTCTTATTGCATTCTGCAGGTCCTCCAGTAAACGTTACTTGCAATATTTTTATCAACAGTTTTGGATCGGTCACAGAAACTACCATGGTAAGTGCCACAATGCCACTGGCAAGAGACAAACGTGACTTGATTATGCCATGAACACAACCTGTCAAATTTTCTATTTATTGTTCAACTTGCAGGGCCTCCTGTAAATGTTACCTGCAACATATTTATCAACAGCTTTGGGTCAATAGCAGAAACTACAATGGTGAGTGGGACTGAGCATTGAAGCCATCGTGTGAAGGAATGGGATACAGGATCGAAGAAGCACTGTTTTATATGTGTGAGACACTTACTGAATGCCAATTTCCAAGTTCACTCACCTCTAGAAAGCGATTATTTGTACACTGTCACTTTAGAAAGTCATTAGTCAAGTGTTCATTACTTAAAACTCAATAATATTTTATCTATCATGCCAGAGAAATTTTTAAAACACTTGATGTTTGGCTCGACTTAGGTACAATTATCAGTAATAAGCATCATGTATCATTAAAGATATTTAAATATTTATATCTCTAATGTTTCAGAAATACAAATTTCAAAGTTTAGGGGGTATTTTTTTTATAGCCAGTCTTTTTCATATAATGGAAGTTTTTAACATAGTCAAGCCTCGGATATGCAACATTAAAGATACATGCCAAGGGGCTGACCTTACACTAAATACACACATGTGTGCGCACACACATGATCTTGTTGCAAAAGAAAGTAGCCCCGAGTCCATAGCAAACGCATCATATGCGTGGCTCCCCCTCAAAAAAAAAAAAAACCCAATAAACATAAAACTAATTATAAGCTCATCATCATGTATGTACAAGTATGTTCCATGTACATGAAAAAGATTTCAGATACTACAAAATCCACCAATATTTCTTATAAATTTCATGGTGATGGTGTTGCTGTGACACAGCCTATGAGATCAAGAGCCTTACAGTGCTAGGTGATAGTGTGGAAATTGACTTTTGGGTGAAATTTTTTCTTGGTCCTCACACAGTTTATTTTAAGTCCTCAATCAATTGGCAGGTTCTAATTTTCATGACTACGTAAAGAGGCCATATTACTGGATGAAGTCAAAATAAAATATGGTTGAACTTGACTAAGTACTTTGATGGCTGATGTCCTAGAAACACTCAAGTGAAATAATGAGCATAATGCCATTGGGAAGTAAAAAATAGTGTTCCCTTGTCTTTATGAATTTTCTCTTTCAGGCTACTAGGATTGTGTTTAACAAATTACTGTACTTTTTGGTGTCCTCAATGCTAGAAAAAAGTAATTTACCTTTTAGCATTCCTTCTCACTGGCAAAATTAGACATAATGCAACTCCACTACCCATTTTAACATTACTGACACAGCACTGTCCAGAAATGAGCCTTCTGGTGCTTTGACAGGAGGTAGCGCATTAAGAATTTTACTCAATATAGTTTTGATAGGGTTATTAAATGACTCACAAGAAAATGTAAACATGGAAGGACTAAGCCAAGCTCTAGGCTTGGCATTCAGTTTTTGTCTCTCCCCTCTTGGTTTTATCCTGATAACAGAGGGGCAAATCTTCCAGCAGCCCAAATCACTGTCACCAGCTTTACACGATGGCATTCAATGACGATATTTGCACGACCTAATGCTGATTGCATTAATTAGAATCCTAAGTTGCTTTGATTAAACTCCTCATTGCATTTACCCTCAATCAAAAATGTAAATGTGCACCTTTCCAATGTTTATTAATGCAAGAAAAAGCTAAACATTTAAGGAGATAAAAACGGAAACTATGGATATCCTTGTTTTCCTGTGTGTTTAATAGTTACTGAAGGTGTTTAATAAATGGGCTGCTTAGGTGTTTCCTGGCCACTTATTAAGGTGTCCTTTGTCATGTTTCCTGTGAGAAACGTTGGAAATCATTGCTCAAGTGTAAAATGAACAGCCTTCCTATCTTGCCGTATCATATAGACTGTATCGCATGGTCAGAAGAGTAGTGGATATTGTGTTTCTTTTATTTCTTAGCTTTTGATGTAATGACCAACTTCATTTGGCTTTGAAAAGGGATCTTTTATTTTCTTCAATTAAAGATTTTGTGTGAAACTAAAATGAATATTTTTTTTGAAACTCTACTGTTCTTAATAAATCCTCATGCCATGTAGGGTAGGAACTGGGAAACTTTTTTCTGTAGAAGACCAGACAGTAAATACTTAAGACTCTGAGGGTCTGACAGTCTCTGTCACAACTACTCCATTCTGCCCTTTTGGCATGAAAGCAACCATAAACAATAGTAAGCAAATGGGTGTGGCTGTACGCCAAAAAACTTTACATACAGAAACAGGCTCCACCTTGAAAGAAAGGGTCTATCCTCCCAGACCCCTCGGGTCCTACCTGGGAATCTACCTGACGCACATGGAATATCATGGCAGCCCAAGCTTCCCTTGCAAAAACCTTGAGATTCTATCACCCATAAATTTACCCACACTTTCACAAAGTTTGACTAAAAGAAAATTGGACAAAAAAAAATGAAACAGAACCAGATTTTTCTCTGAACTGTCTTTAGTAGGAGTCAGAATACCAGACCCTTAGTCTTTATGCACAATAACGTGTGTGGTCACTGAAGACACTGCTTAGAGCTATATGGAAGCAAAAATCATTTTTGCTTTACCTATGTTTTCTGGGATGAATTTTTCCAAGAATGCTTCAGAATTTTGAGTTTCTAAACATGTTGATTTTCCTCTCTTCCCTCATGCCCCACTCTCACTCCATAACCCTGGTCGCATTACTGAAGGATTTAGTTGAGTATTTGATTTGTTTCTAAATAAGAGGCGATGTCATCTCATTAAACTATTGTTGGCACTACCTGCCCACAAAGTATAGGCTCCCTTATAGACCCAATACTGCCTCTCATCCCTTTGATATGTTAGTGTTGAAGATGCAGTTGTGTTATTCTAAGGAATGCTTTTTTATGAATCATTATGATGATATACATTATTCCAAAATACACATTTTTCTTCGTTAAGAGTCATAGGGATCTGTGGCTGGTCATTGCCCACCAACCTTGCGTTAAAAGAATTCAGTGGAACGATTTTTTTGTGGTTCCGAGAAAGGTTATATTTTGTCTTGAGAATGTCAGTTTACCATTTCCTTTTCTTCCTTTCCCCCTTTTCTTTAGCTGCTGATGGCAAGAGAATTTAGAGGAGAGGGAATACATTTGCAACACCTGCTTTCCTCATATAAAGACATACTTTAGGAATATCAGTAATGTCAGTAAAGGTCACAAGTATTTGCGCGCCACCGGCATGCAGCTCTCCCCAAGACTGGCCATCAGAAAATGAAGAGATAGTCTCCTCAAAGGATGTGATTTGGACCTGTGTGTGCTGGAACACTACCCATGCCACAGTAGCAGATCCTGACTCCCTCCTCATTTAACACTTGAGGTGGGGGAGAAAGAGCTGGAAGGGCCTAAAATGTGTTCACTCAGACAGTATCTCCAGAATAGGAGTCCAGCTCCCCCAAACTTGGCCCCAAGAGATAAGTTCCACATGCTCTGCCGGTGACTGCTGCAGGGTGAAGAGTTGTTTTATCTCAGATCTGAGATCATGTTCCTGAGGAACTGGATGAGTGGTAGACAGCCCCTTAGGAGGATGCCCGCTGTGCTGTAACTGCTGAAATGACACCGTGGGTTCCCTTTCATTCTGTAGCTGCATACGCAATTCAGGAGGAGATGCTAACGTATCAGGAATAGCAGGTAGCTACGTTTCTTATTTCTGACTTAAGGAAGCACCAAGAGTCTACCCCAAGCCTGGCATTTTGTTAAACTGAGATACAAGGTGACCTTGGTCTCTCACACTGCAACGTTAAAGCCTGAATCCATCATAAAACAACTGCACCCACCCCCATAATTTCCAATTCAAGGCTAACTTCCCGTATCAAAGCTAGCACAGACTGAGGAGGATGAAACTTTACTGCAGTGTAGCCACAGGTTAAAACCAAAGTGCCACAGAGGCACTGTGGGGAGTCAACAAAGCATAGCCTTCTTGTTGATAACTTTATAATGTAACTAGATTGAAAAATGTGTATGTATGCAAATAAAAGAGAGCAAGAGTAAGGTTTAATAAGAGTGTATATAAGACATAGTGGTAATCTCTGTGTACAAATGCTAGACCAAATATAATAGTACCAAAATAATTCAATTTAAGGAAACCATCTGTGGCATAAGCATAGCATTAGAAGGTATTAGGAAAAGTGAAACTTTAGAAATACTAAACTTGATGTGAGATAATAGTATGGAATGTAGGTACTTGTATTTGTGTTAAGAATATAATAAAGATTATATGACTTACATGCAGCATTTGAAAAAAAATACGTATTTACTCTTATATATATTTTTTAATTTGAATGTTTCCATGACCTAATCTAATACCCAGTCAGTCATAGGAAAACAAATTTTAATACAAGGAAATATGACATTTATTTGACATAGAATAGGTCTCTGGAGAAAGAAGGCAGGAAAAGAAAATTCAGTCTGCATTTAAGCATGTCTCTCAATATTTATTCCCCCTTTAATATTTCATTAAACCTAGAAGCAGACATAAAGACAAAGACAAACTACAGAAGAATATAACTATCTCCTGTGGTTTAGAATATCATGAGAAAATAAACTTAGCTCTACATAAACAGAGATGATGCATGGATAAATCACGTGTCAAGTTTCTACCCTGTATCGAAAATCATAGTAAAGTGAAAGAGTTACAGAGGTCAAAGCCTCAGAAAATCTTTTCTTAGGATACCTATGTCTCTAGTTCCTTGAGCATCCTTTTCTATTCTTAAAGGTTTTAAGGGCAGCTGTTTATTTTAAAATAGTGTATATCATCATAAATAAAATAATCAAAAATTTAAATTCCCATACATTTATATAAACAACAAATACTTCCAAAAGACCTAATAAAAGTCTTATTTCATATAATTCCTGTCATTGTGGCACACACTGTATTTTTCCTCTAAGTTTTCTACTTGTCCTTGCTTACAAATAGGAGGATTCGTTTATTTTAAATGAACTGTTAGACATTTATTGGTTCTATCATGATGTGATAGATTTAGTACTCTCTTTCAAGTTCTGACATTGGGTGAATATGTTTTATTATTTTCTATATATAAAATTCAAAGTAGGAAACCAGGAAATACTGGAGAAGAATACTCATGGGAAAGACTTTAAAAAAAGATGTACATTAGCTGTGAAAATTTATACTGAATTTTTTTAAAGGTCAATGTTTTCATATTGTATGTCACTAATGTAATATTCTCTAGAGTCTCTCGATACACAGCTTTAAATCATTCTCAGGCTCAAGGGAGGATTGCAGTGATGTTCTCTTGGTGATTTTTCTGCCCAATACTGTCTACCTGGCTTCTCATGGCCTTGCCCATCCCAAGATTGCTTTCTGAGGGGCCCTAATTGTCTTCCCTATGGTCCAAGATATTTAACCCATTCACCTCTATTATTTCTAGCTGTCATTACTTCTCATATTAGAGTTTCTCTACCTCCAGAGCTGTCTGAGGGAAGAGATTCTCTTCTCTCCTACTTCCTACTGAAACACACTCACAGACACCTGCTCCCCTCCCCAAATCTGTTGAGGATAACTGGCTCTCACTATAAGGGATATAACAGGGGTGGATGTCAAACACTGGAGAAGCTGCATTTTCCCCCCTCAGGAAACCTTAATGAAAGCTCACAGTTGATGTATCTAGTGTATACTTTATATGTAAGTTGGATTATTGTATTTTCAATAGCCCCATTTTTGATTCTCCACATATCACACATTCCCACTCTTTATTCACACAAAATTCCAAAGCTTCTGGCAACTCCTGTTGCCAATGAAACACTGAACTGGTAATCTCTTTCCAGTTACAATCCTCTGGTCCCTTTGAACAATTCCAAAAATATGTGATGGGGACAACTTTGAGGTGCTGCCATTCTCTTGATTCAAGCACAGGAGGAGTCAGTGAGCAAACAGGACGGGATGGAAGCCTGACTGGGCCCACAACAGTGCCCTCTTAGGTTTGAGAATTTGCCATGCATGCTTGGTAAAATCCCAAATAAAAGTCAGCTGATAAAATTTTCCAAGTTAGAAAGTTTGTATGTTGTATAGTGGAGAACCTTAAGGTTATTCCTTCTAATATTTCAGCCTTTCCAAATAAGCTGGGTTTTGATGACTGATTTTCAGAAATTAGTAACTATTTGATTACTAGCATTCTTTAAGCCTATGTTGGGCACTATTTCCGAGACCTGCCGCCTCCAAAATACTGTATCAGCCTGATAATTAGGATGGCTGTATTTGAAAAAATATCATAGGAATTTGGATAGCTTAGTAATAGGTAGAAGGAACTGGATTGAAGCTCTTTTCCATATACCGTAATCTTTACAACTTAGTATGTTTTTCTTCTTTTGGCCCTAAGGGAATAAACCAAAACTGACCTTCCTGAGGTGGTATCCACTGTACCTGGTAGAGTAACCAACTATCCCAGTTTTGTCTGGGACTGAGTAGATCCCATGAATGTGGTACTTTGGGGAATAAAACTGGGAGGTTCTCAGGCAAACCGGGACAAGTTGGTTACCATTAGAGTAAAATAAACAATGACCAAAAATCCAAGCACCAAAGATGTGGGGATGGAGCAAATGGCGAAAAAAGGAAAAAGAAAGAGAGCAAGAAGGAATGAGTATATATCATCTTAAATGACCCTAAGTGTCAAGAGTGGACAACTATTAGCTCTGAATCATAGTCCCACATGGCTATGGAACACCATTAAAGCCTCTTTTGGGGTCTGCTCTACCAAGCAAAGCAACCATTTCCATGAACCAAAAGATCTTTGAGTAGAAATTCCCAGGAGAGAAGTCACTGCCCCAAGCTGATTTACTGGCAAGGAAGTATACTCCCGGATCAAGTGGGAATGACAGGGTGTACCTGAGTCTCTCACAGGGAGGAGCACCTTTGTCAGAAGGTGTTCAGACTAGGAAAAATGAAAAAGATCTCTGTATTGATGAAGTTTCAAGTCAACTACTGTAGCTACAACCCATTCAGAGAAATGAGAAAATATTTAAGAATTTTAAAAGTAAGTAGCATGATGGAATTATCTTGTCAACACGAAGCATCTCAATATTTATATAGATGGATGTAAAAATATTGTCCCATCATGTCAAAGTTTTATGATAAGATTTCCACTACCAAAAGTACAGAGTGGGTTTCCTTCTGCCCAGAGCATCTGAGCAGAATGAGAATAGAGATCATGTCGTTTCTGATTTGGAAAAGGAATCAGTTTTGACAATCTGCCATCACTGACTTCTGTACTCATGGTTACCTTTCTCTGTGGAAAAATCAGCTTGAGTTAGTATTATTTCCTCTCAGAATGAATAATTTAAACATGAAAAAATTCAACGAAGTCAACCTATTCCATTAGTGTTCTGGTTTGGTTGGGTCTTCTTCTTTTCTCCCCTCTGTTTCCCCTCCTAATAGAACTGAGTAGTTTATTTTGACCAAGATATACACAGCCTGGTTCATATAGACACCAATACTGCACAAAATCAGGGGGAGGAATGAGGGGGAAGTGTAGATGGACCTCTTATGCAAGACTGGGTGATAACTAACTCTTATACATGGGGTTTCTATAGGACTACCGAGTGAATATTTTTCTGAGACAACAGTGGAATGATTCACGGCTGGCATATAGCGAGTATCCTGATGATTCCCTGGACTTGGACCCATCCATGCTGGACTCCATTTGGAAACCAGATTTATTCTTTGCCAATGAGAAGGGTGCCAACTTCCATGATGTCACCACTGACAACAAATTGCTTCGAATTTCAAAAAATGGCAAAGTACTCTACAGTATCAGGTAAGCTTCCGTTGGCTGCACCTATCTACTTCTCCATTTTCCTTCTGGCCTAGAGCTGTCTGATTCTGGAGGGCAACATGCATATAAATATTTGACTTTTGTGGTCAATTGGTTATCATCTGAATCTTAAAACTGGTGAGAATGCCAGAGATTCCTATGGTCTCAGAAGTGTGATTCTCCACAACAAAAATATATTTGGTAGGATGGTGGGTAGATATCATGTAAATACCTGTATATGTGTATTTTTGATTGCTTCAATAAAAGGAGTACAAGCCTTTAGTTCAATTAATCATTGAGAATAATGTACAAATTCTCCACTTCAAGTAGTTTTGCCATTCTATAACATGTAACCACACATACAAAAACATTCAATGGCTCAGCATGGTCAGTGACAGTATACTTTGGGCTGGGTGAGTGAAAAACTGGTCCTAATCTCAGATCTGCCTCTAACTAATCACATGACCTTGATCTCTTAACTTCTCTTGGGCTTGAGCTTGGGAGTAGCAAATTCTGAGATTCATTTTTGCTTTTACATTCAAATACAATCTTCTCCAGAATCTTTATCACCCCAAACTCAAAATAGTATCTTTCTTTTCTGAACACTAGTAACAGTTTCTCTGTGAATCTGTAAGGCTCTTATTTCTTCCTACCTCATGCTTTGGCTATTTTTGTGTATGAATTTAGAATAAGAATAGATCTTTTGAATCATACAATCTAGAATCAAATACAAATTTTGCCACTTACTAAGCTACATAACCTGTAACCCTCAGTTACCTAATTATAAAACGGGAAACACTAAATTTATCTCTAAGTATTCTTGTAAGAATGAATGATGTAGAGGAGAGGTCAGCAAATATTTCCTGTAAGGGTCTAGACAGTAAGTATTTCAGTTTGTAGACCAGACTGTCTCAACTCTGTCACAACCACTCAACTCTACCATTGTAGCACAAAAGCAGCCAGAGACAATACTCAAACAATTGAGTATTCCTGTGTTTCAATAAAATTTTATTTATAAAAACAGATGGTGGACTAGATTCGGCCCTCTGGTTGTAATTTGCCAATCCCTGATATATTGTATATAAAAATACTTGACACAGTACCTGACACAGAGTATGTGCTCAATAAATGCAATGGTGGCTGCCTGTATTTTAAAGTTAACATTCTTTCTAAATAGTAAGCTCTTTAAAGCCAAGATATTTGGATTTTGCGCCTTTTGTAACTCCTCCCAAAGGTCCAAGATGGTGTATTGTATATGAGAGATATTTAATACGTTAAACAAGCAGTGATGTTTTAAAGATCCTTTATAGAATTCTCCCTTTCTCTCCAATCTTATTATAAAGAAAATGGGCAGCTATCCTTGCAAATAATTTTCAAAAGTCTGTAGACTTACCACCATCAAAAAACTCATTTCACAACTCTATATACAATTTAAGTCTGTACTGTATATTCCATTCTTAACCTAGTAATTTCACAGTTTGCTAATGGCTGACAGACCCAATGTCTTGTGGAATGAAAGAGGCTGCTCATTTGTAACAACTGGCAAAGTCACTGCTTACATGAAGAACCAGGAAACATCCTCTGCTTTATTTTGAAGGAACTTTACTTTTATTTTTATTTTTCTAAAGATTTTAAGGAAACACACAATATTTTACATGGTGATGTGTTTGGTGTAAGATGCAGTATTGGGCACAACCTAAGTCAACGTGACCTGATGAAATGGGACATATGTAGAGCGTGGTGCTATGGAGGAGAGTTATAAAAAGCAGCACGGGGTATCAGCTGCTCCAGCTAACCCTCTGGGCCTTGAGTGGCATGTGCTCTAGTAAATACCTGGCATCATGCAATACAGAAATAAAACTAGGGTTTTTTTTTTCTGTTCTGTGAAGACCTTTCCATTCTAGAACCATGAAGAAGATGTTTCCCAGACCTAGATCCAGAGGCAATTCTTCTATCTTTCGTTCCCAGCGTAGCATATTACAAGCTCTGAAATATCCTCACAATTGTTTTGGATTGGGTAGAGTCTGTCCTGTGGCAGGCTGGCTTAGACTTTTCCTTCATTGTGGGTGTTCTATGAAATCAGAGGAAAGATCCTTGGTGTAGAACTGGGCATGTCATTTTAGAGAAACACGGCTCTTGGCAGATTTGAACTACAGGAATCTAATTATTTGCCTGGAAGGATTTTCAATGAGCCAGACACTGTGCTGGGCCTAGAGATCCAGAGCTGAATAAGATATGATCCCTGCCCTGGAAGGGCTCCAGTCTAACAAGGCAGGCAGATAGAAGATAAATTAAGTAATAGGAATAAATGAGGAACAAGGAAAAGAAAAATGGCTCTAACTTTGCAAATGAATGTCATTCAAATATTGTTAGAATTTGGGGACTGACACCTATACACTTGTTTACTTGAGTCACTGGACTCGATTTAACTAGAGGTCCAACTCAAGTTTAAGGCCCTGCGGGTGACAGTTTCTGATGTTTTAAAGGTGCTGGAAAGATCCCTGCTGATGTTTCATCAGGAAGGATTTTCCCTCTACTCAGGCTTACAATGCAAATACCCCTGGAAGAGGGAATCCATTGACCTAAATTCACACTAACCTGTAAGGAGCTGATAGGAAATTTTCTTTCTGATAGTACATTTAATGTCTATGAAGAATAATGAGAATGAGAAAATTGGATGCCTGAGATGAGAAATCAGGATGAAGAGAGTTAAGAAAGATACAAGGAAGGGATACAACGGAAGTACCAAAAATAACATGAATTGTCTCTACCCTACACATTTAAATAATTACTTAAACATTGGTTCACATTAAAAAAATAATGTTCTGTGGTGATGCTTTACATTTGCATTTTCTGAAACCTAAAACAAATTGATGATAGCATTTCATCTATGAACAATCCCATGCTTCCTTACCTTTGTAGCTTCCCACATGGAAACCAAAGTCTAAGTTTTTGATAGCCAAACAAAACCCAAAGAGAACTATGCAGTCCATTGATGCCATAACGAGCAAGATCACACTTCCCAAGAAGTTTCCCAAAAGGCAGCAGTTTAAAAAAGAGGGGATAGTAGACCAGAACTCCACAAGTGTCCTGCAGATTCAAACACTTGAAGTTTTTTGGTAAGAATCAAGTGAATCTTGTATATACTTATTTTTATTTTAATGTTTATTTGTTTATTCTTGGGGTGGAGGAGGAGAGAGGAGAGAGGAGAGGGGAGGGAGGGAGGGAGGGAGAGAGAGAGGGAGAGGGAGAGAGAGAGATTGATTGAGAGAGAGAATCCCAAGCAGGCTCTACGCTGTCAGCACAGATCCCAACGCAGGGCTCGATCTCATGATCCATGAGATCATGACCTGAGCTGAAGTCAAGTTGGATACCTAACCAACTGAGCCAACCAGGGGCTCCACAAACAAATTTTTTAAATAGGAACTAAAAGTCTTAGTTCCTTGTTAGAAAATTTCTATTCAGTGTTGCAAGACACAGTCTTTACTGGTGAAAAATTGTCAAATCTATTTTTGTATGCTTCTCTTCTGATTTTTTCTTTAATATTCACTTCCCTAATATGTTTGATCTTACTCCGTTTTCTTTTTAAGTCTTTTTGTTGACCCACTCCATTATGTATTGATCATCCCTGACCAAAGTGTAAACAAAGATACACATCCTGCTTTGTACATTCTTTTCAGAGATAGTCAAATTCTAAATTCATGTTACTTAAAAAGGCCTGAATCCATAGTGGAATAGTGAGGTGAGCCTTGAGTATTGTATATATTATTGCTCAAACAATATCTGTTGAATTGAATGTAATGAATTGCAGTAGAAGTCAGGGCACCATGGCATAGGGTATGCAATATGAAAGAAAAAAGGAGAGGGTGAGTATTTTTGGAGAAGAGCATCTTGTCTCACTTGTCCACAATGTCTTTGCTAATATTTATTTTCTTCCTTTACTTCCCGTTGCTTCTGAAAATTTTCTGCCAGTATTCTGACTTTTATAGCACCATAGGCGTATTTTTTTTTAATTTGAAGGAATTATATTGCAAAATATCTAATCCAACACCTTGTTTTACCAATGAGGAAGTGAATTCTTCCAGCAAGTTAGGTGAGGTAAAATAATGGAGCCCATAAATAGGAAAGCTAGGACAAGAATCAAAGCTCTTCAGTTTTATATAGCATATGTAGCTTATATAGCATATCTACTTTCTGAAAAATTTTGCTATCCCAGGGACCAAAGGGCTGAATAGACCCATTAAAGTCATTAAGTCAACTTCCCTACCTTCAGGCAACCTGTTGAGAACTCATTCTCATTTTAAAGACCTTTAGAAAAGGAGACTTCATATTCTCTCTTTGGATCCTATAATAAGTTAGTCTAGCATTATACAGAAACTCTTCCTTATATAACTTAAATCACAGTTGTTACATCTTAAATCAGTAGCTTTTCCCTACATTTGTTAACATTATAAACAAACGGCTACCATTTTTGGAAGAATGGAGGGAATTGCCTCACTGTTTTTACTTTCATACATTTTTGTCCCACTAGAGTTAGTAGACATCTGCTTGGTCACCAACACTATGTTGCTGATTTGATTTTACAGTATGTTCCACTCTAGCCCCAAGATGTTCTTCATCTCCCAGTTTTCATTTTGCTGTGTTCTGAAACTTATGATGTTGAATGCTGTCTTGGCTATTTCTGATACTATAGTAGACAAGGGTTTTAGAGTAAAACACCCCTGGGCTTGAGTCTCTGGCCTCAGAACCTGCTGTATGACCTAGGGAGATTTGTTACTCTCTGAACTTCTATTTTTTTCAGCTTTGAAAAAGATGATTTTGGTTAAGAACGTTAGTAGAATACAATATATATTATATGGATACAGGTCAAAAGTGGCATTGCCATATACTCTAGGGCTCTTGGTATTTTCTTATAATTAATGATAGTGTTTTTTGTTCCAGCCTCTAAGACAAAGAGTTAAATGATCAAGATAACTCCCTACAAATTCCAGACAAGGATGGGATGGACCTACTCCTGGAATGTGACCCTATAGAGTAGGGTTCTTAACCTGAGGGCTAGGTGAAAACTCCAGGGGGTCCCTGAATCTCCCTAAAGTGTATGCATGTTTCATGTATTGGGGTATTCAGCTTTTTTGTTTGTTTCTTAGAGGAAATGGTCCTTATCGTTCTTAAGGAAGCTACCATCTTCCAACTGTTATTTTTGCTTTTATATTTATTGCATGCCTCCAGAATTGGTATATCTGAGGCAAAGTTGGTAAGGAAATATTGTTTGCCTTCAGCGTCTTCTTATTTGACTGACCAGGTACCTATGGGCTTTATGCTACCCTCCAGAGACTCCTCCAAACCATAAATAATTATGGGATTGCTCCTCCACAACAGTACCCCTTATCACCAAGATATCTGTTCCCCTCATCGTCAAATGTTATCTGACCTGAAACTCATTCTTTTATGGCACTGGAGGTGATTTGCTTGTTAGTCAAATGTTATCTGACCTGAAACTCATTCTTTTATGGCACTGGAGGTGATTTGCTTGTTAATCTCTCTTGATTTGATTCATAATTCTAGGTGTGAATGATTCAGTGTTCCACCTTCCCAGTAGTACTTGAGTTGTAATAGAGAACTCTTGGTGATTGACATGCCTCTCCCTCTGATGATAAAGGCACCACTGAGAGTAGGTGGAGTGTAGATTTCTAGACAGACATCCAACGGTGTTCTGCAAATAATCCTATCTAATGACCAACTCTACCCACACATATAAAAGGCCAACTTTTCTCACATAACCTCCTATCCTTGACTCAGCCTGCAGCTTGATGCAAGAACTTCAGAAGATTCTAACTTTAGTTACAGGATGATTTTTATGGCATAGGAAAAAAGAAAATTCTCTATTTAGATGTCAGAGCTGGAAATAAAATGCAGTGAACTAAGACCTGCCTAAATGTTACCAATGGATACTTTTATTATCTTACTCTCAATTTTGATGAGGCACATAAGCCCATATTTCCTGTTAGAAGACAGCTATGAAAGCTGTGATTTCTTTGTGCATATGTGGACCGTGTTTATCTTTATATCCTATAATCCAGGCAAAATTACATTCTCATTTTCCAATTCTGTGCCCAAATCCTCATTACTTTTGTGACTTGACTTAATGCAGTAATTAATGACTGTAACATAAGCGCCCACATCAGAATTAAGCAGCAAGTTTTTAGAGAAGTGCTGGTAAATGCCATGGAAACCACAAGGATTCCATTCTTCCTAGAGGCAAGCTAGGTTGGGAGGTTGGGAAGCAGTGGCATACACAAACACTGGTTGATTCATCAGGAGCTAAGCAATAAAAAGAAGGTATTTCTGGAGAGTGGCTCTCGAAAAAGGCAACATTGAGGGTAGAAGTATTAGAGTCTAGAAAGTGTGTTCTGTATATGACAGACTCTCTTAAAGTGCTGGAAAGCTCTGTCAAGCTCCTGACTGGGTTCAGAAATACACATATACTTAAGGGCATAATATTGGTTCAAACGCAACAGAGTAAGGATTCTACCCTTGTTTGAAGGAAAAGAGGGGGTTGTGCAATGAAATACAAGGCAACCAGTAGATCTTCCTCCTCTTGGAGGTAACTTTCCACTTCATTAACATTCATCAGAGTTTGCTCTGAAGGTGATGGTGCAAAGAACAGAATACTGAGAAGGTAGCTCAGGGCATCAGGAACTCCACACTTCTTTGCATCATTTACTGTATCCTCCAGGCTCATGGAACTGCCTCTCTAACCCCATCAGTCATTCGGAGTCTTAGTTTCCTTGTCCATAACATGAGATTGAACTAGAAAAGATTAGATAAAATCTGAGGCTCCTTGGAGCTCTAGCATACATCTATAACTCAAAATGATCTCCTTCCCAAACCACAAAATTCCTTCAGGATGAAGAAAAAAGAGTGAGTCCTTTGTGTCCCTTGGGGCTTGGGAGTAAGCAAAAGAGGATTCTGAAGTTTAAGGTGCCTCTCTCAAACTACTTTTGGATCTTTGAATCTTTCTCTCACAAACTGAATATTCAACTCCTGAGAAGAGGAACCTGATTTTGGAGTGAGGCAGGGAAGAATGGACTACGTGTAGTTTAAGAGGCAGCCTTATATGCGGTATGTAGTTTACACAATGACAAATACTCAATACCAAACTCCCTATTGAGAAATTTCACGATTGCAAATTAGATCATTTATACCCTCTGATTCACTCAGCAGGAGTATCCATGAGATATTATTTTAGAATGTATTCAAGAATTATGGGTTTATATACTTTTAGACAATTATACAAAGATGGTAGGCTGGGACAATTATTAACTAGATATGTAGGCTAAAGGAAATTACCCGGTATATTTGAGCCAGTGGAGTTGAAGGGTAGATCTGCTATTACTCATTACCTGAATTATCTTGTGGCAGGAAGCCAAAGGAAATTCAGAGGTCCTAGTGAGTCTGTTCAACTTATGTTGACGTGGGCTCCTGCCTGGTCCATAGTGCTGTCTTTGAAAGCCTCCCTGGATGGCATTAATCCCAAAATAAATACATATAATATCACCAGGGCTCCTATGAGACATATGAATTACTCGAGCACATTCTCAAAGCACATAATCCAAAGGAAAGGCAGGCCATTTTAAAATGGGAAAAAAATTATACATCCTCAAAGTTCAGTAGTCTCTCCAACAAGTCTATCCTTGCTTGTGGCATTTAAAATTACAAACTAATGTCCGTACTGAAGAAGATACAACATTTATCACTGGACAGTCATTGAAAGACAGTTAAGGATGTATTGAATTATAAAGTTCTACACATGACATACACTCGGAGCAAGGCCATCCCATATCTGATTGATCATTTCTTCCAAAGGACAGTAAAACAAATGCTTTATTTGATGTTTCATTTTAGTAGGGATTACACACAGAATGCTATGGGGGTGGGGAAGACATCAGTTCTGAGATTTAGGAAGACTTGGATTCAAACTCAATCTTACTAGGTGACCAGGAGAAGTCATTTAACCTTTCTTTGATCTGCAATTTTTCTCAGTTCCAGATTCATACTAAATGTGCAATGGATATCATAATAACCCCAAGTTGGCTATGGGATAAAGGGGAAGAATAGGGGGGAGACAGCTCTCCCCATTCTCCCTAACCCACACCCATGGACATTTCCTTATTCAGTGCCCATTAACACTCAGGCTCCACTCACCTTCCATACTTAGTTTCAAGCAGATGGATCCCCTCCCTGCCTTGGGTTTCCTCCTGTTGGGAGACCTTTAGCTCATGACAGAAGGGATAGTTGCATTTTCTTTCAGATAAGGCTCAGGTCTCCTCTTTATCTGCCAGTTAAAAGCAAATTGAGGAACTGTGCTGGATTTCAAAGTGTTACCTGGTCAACGATGGAGCATCCTACCATCTGACCAGGGCTCCGTTCTCTCTCCAACCTTTCCCACCAGAAACAGCAGCCAGTACCCTCTACCACTGATCACAATAGAACTCTTAATGAAGTAAAATACCAACAAAGTAGCACAATTTTTCTCTCAGATGTTAGCAGATACAAAGCAACTTTGGTTATCTTCAAACCATATCTGCAGTTCACAAGCATTTGTTCTCTTTTGCCAAAAGTAAAATAATCCCAAACAAAATGTTAAGAAAATTACTATACAGTACTTTTAGATATATAGTAACCATGGACATGTCAGTTCTCGTTATTCTCATGTGCAGACCTAATAACATTTTGTCTTCATGAATATTTGGGTATATAAATAAATTCTAGATATGAAATGGTTTTGAAATTTAACACGTAACTAAAATGTGAACAGTATTAGTTGAGTCTTCGATACTTTGAGTTCTTCTTTCCGGTGGTGTCCAATTTAGCCTTCTCCTATTCAACACCTTCAAAACATTTTTGTTCAGGAAATATCAAAGCATTTGGAAAAGTTTTAGCCACAGATTTATCAGCTGCTCTCCAAGTTGAATCCAATCCATATTTGGACTTAATTAACATGGGCTAACCATATGTGTGCACATTTTCTGAAAGGACCAGGCACAGATGGGAACAGATATTGTATTTCTGTCCTTCTCAGCTAGTATTGCTCAATGCATATGGGTATTTTCTGATGCCTTTATAATGTTTGGTAAACATGGACCTTCCTAGTCAGCCACTGGCATTTTCGTTAGGGGAAAGGAGAACTGCTGATGAACCAGCAGTGATGCAATTTATCTCCTCCAAACCCCAAGGTCAACGGGGAAAAACAGGTCCTCTTCTTCTTTTTTTTTTTTTTTTTGAAATTGACTAAGAGGATAGAGTCTAATTGTACTGCTTAGAACCAATATGGGGTTTACGTTCTGCCCTAACAATATTGAAAAATGATTGATCTCTGGTGCCCTAGCCACACTATTCTGAGCCGTGTTTTCCATCCAGTTTCATCCTTCCATTTAATAGTCTCAGTATCAAAGTCTGCTCTAGGGGATATCGGTAGGGAATGTAAGAATCCATCAGCTAAAATATGTAAAAGAGGAAATGACTAACGGTCCTTAAAACATCATTCTTTCACCAGGATTGCATCTTAATAGTCATGGGAGCCTCTCACTAAATGTCTATTATATGTAACAGCTAAGAGAAGGTAGCAGCTAAGAGCAAGGATATGCATTGGGAACCTTCTTGAACTCCTAATAATTTACACACCACGAATTTGCAATCCTTACTTATGTGGAAGGCCTTCCTCCATACAGCCACACCTGTGCTTGCCCACAGATTAGGTGAATAATAGCTCAGGGCTGGAGTGAGCAGGACCCTCGCCTACGCTTTTTATGATGAATGAGTTCAAAGCAGCCATTTAATTACAAAGCTTTCAAAAGATGAGTTTAAAAATTTCATTCCTTGCCTGCCTTGCCAAAGTTGGACCAATTATTTTTGTTCTCCATAGATCAAGATCCTTTTGTGGGTACCACGGGTTTTGATTCAGGAGCATCAAATGATTACTACAAATCCTACTTCTCTTATACACCCAAAGGGCCCGCTCAGGATCTAGGTCTGTAAGGGTATGTCATCTGTTCTAACCAATCAGTGTGAGCACTTATCTAGGCCCCGAGGGAGTAATTAAAAGACTTCTGCTTAATTCAGTTCAGGTATGTCTCACTGACATAGTCTGGAAAGATTCTTTAAATGGATGTTTGGAAACAATTTTAAAAAGTTGAAGAATAAATGCAAACTCTTGGGATATATTCCATTAAAAGAATATATATATAGAAATAACAAATTGATAATATTAAACTAAAAATCTCCTTCAAGAGAGAAACTGTTATTTCAAGTGTCTGATATGCACAGTGCCCAATAAACACTTGTCAAAAACTGCTGAATGGATGTGCTAGATTACAACCCAGGTGGAATTCTGTAACACTAATTCCTTCTCCCTATGGACCTGGTGCTTGTCCTCCTCTGTGCTGTCCTCCTTCCTGACAAGTACCATGAGCTTCTCAAAATTTATAGCAGAGGTTCATCCAATGCATGTTACAGCCACCTCCCCAACTTCCTTTGAAATTTCTCAGTGGCTCATTTTCTAGTCCAGAGACTAGGGACAGTGGTGCCCCGACACACTGCCACTGCCCTGACTACCTTTGCATGTTCATGTGTTTTAATAGGCATGGATTTGGTTTCCTCTCTGCTGCACATGGAAACTGTCCTCATACCCTGCTTGGCATCTATCCCAGTTTCCTGGACACACCCACCATATTCTTGGTTGCCAGAGGACTAAGCTTGGTTTCACTGTCTTGGCTTGACCAGCATGCCTCTCTATTGTGACTGAGGATCACAATTCACACCTCTTGTCTCACAGCCCCTGGTACAGTCACACAGAACCCTACTTGAGCCTAATTGTCCTGCCCTGGTATCAAGTAGAAAGTAGTATTTCCCAAAAAGAGTGTTAGCATTACTGAAAAATTGAAGACCCCTTTCTCAATCCCCTTTCCTATTTCCCTTTCAAAAATTTTCTCCTTTTAATCTATCATGGTGACAGTAATTAGAGTCATCCGTTGGGACATACTAAAGTGGTGCTTCTTAAAATTTGCTCCAGGACACCAGCATCAGTATTATGTGGGGTGCTTATCAAGAGGGCCAGAGAACTTGCATTCATATGCCCTTCAGATGACACTTAATGCCCACCAGGGTTTAAAACCCACAATGATAAAGGTTTCTTGGTCAGACAACCAGCCTGGCAGTGTCTTTAAATCCACTAACTCCCTAACTCTTCCCTTCCCTCTCTCCATCTGTGGGTTGTATTAATGATGCACTTTTAACTTGACTTCTAACTTGCCCCCAGGCTAATTTCACTTAAGGTCTAGGTGGCTGAAGATGACACACTTGTTTGATACTTGATGTATCCTATCAAATCTCCCTGGCATTAGAATGTCACATGGTTCAGATATTTCAAAGTACAACTCAGAGGAGAGATTCAACAAACCTACATTATATCGTAAGGCTGTTCTTATGTTCTTGGGGGAAAGAGTGGATTGTGTTCTAGGATGTTGGATGACAAAGTCCAATGGGGGGAGTAAATATCTCACCTATATACCTGGATTGCCAGAAAGTTCCTATTTTAAGTAGCATTATTACTTGCATTGAAAGTTTTCACTATATTCAAGAGTGTAGGGGCACCTGAGTGGCTCAGTAGGTTAGGTGTCCAACTCTTGATCTCAGCTCAGGTCTTGATCTCAGGGTCATGAGTTCAAGCCCCACAGTTGGTCCGAGCTGGGTGTGAAGCCTATTTAAAAACAAAAAAGGGTGCAAATTGGCCTATAAGAGGAAATCCTGTAAGTTGGTCACCTTCACTTACAGTTTAGAATCATAACAATTTTGAGCAGGATAGGGCTGTGGGTAGGTGGAGAATGAGGCCAGAAACTTAGTCAAGGTCAGATCGCTCTTTATGGGTAAACTACGTCTACCACCCAGGTCTCTTCTACACTGTGAGGCTTCTACTCTGTGAGGCTACCACGGGAGGCTAGAGGAGTTCTTAAAAGAACAAGTCATGAGAAGTCTGGATTTCTGAAGAAAAATGGAAGAGGTATTCCTGCTTTCCTTAGAAAGCAACTAAAGTGTCTATAATCCACTCTCCTGACTTCACAGACAAAAGAGGATGAGAAATTAGTAAGAATTTTTCCTGAGGAGAAAATGTAGTAGAGTGGAAAATAATAAATGGATCTGACACCAGTTAAAGTTTGGTTCAAATCTAACTTGGGTCACTTAAATAAAGGTTTTGTGACTTTGGGAAAATGGCTTAATCTCTAAGCTTCACTCTGGCTGGCTCAAAAACAGAGAGAATGCTGTCTGCCTTGCGTGAGAGTATTCCATGACTGTAAACCAATAAGAGTGCTTGGCCTGCAGCAGGCGCTCAGAGAATTATGATTGTTAAGAGCATCACTGTCCTCACTAGATTTCTTTAAATGTTGTTTACTTACTTTGAGAGAGAGTGAGAGAAAGAGAGCATGAGTGAGCAGGGTAGAGGCAGAGAGAGAGGGAGACAGAATTCCAAGTAGGCTCCATGCTGCCAGCACAAAGCCCAAAGCGGGCTCGAACACATGAACTTTGAGATCATACCCTGAGCTGAAATCAGGAGTTGGACTCTCAACCAACTGATCCACCCAGGCACCCTGTCATCACTAAATTTTTATTTTTCCTTATTAAGTATTTTAATGCAAAAAAAAAACCCCACCGCAGGTCTTACCCCTCTGCTGGGTTTTGTGGTGTGCTACATAGAGGGTGCTCAACGTAGTCCCTAACAGAGGAATGACAGCAATATACCAGAGACTCCCTTGCTTATCCTGAAAAACACAAAGCATCCCCTTGTCCATCCTCTCCAAGAAAGACATATGACTGTAACCATTAGAATCAACTCTACCAAAATAGTACATTGGTAATCTTTGCTTCAGGTAAGCGGATCACTCATTAAAATTTGTATTTCTACCTGAAAACTCGTTTCCTCTTCAAATGGCTTTTTTTCCCCCTGAAGAATCTCTCCCTAGGAATGAACTCCCAAGTCTGACACCGAGTTTCTTATGAATCAGTAGTTGCTTCATGAATCAAGGAGCTTTCCAATGGAAAGTTAAGTGATTAATTTGCATCTGTCTAGCAATGTGAGAAAAGTCTGCCGTGGACCCAGCTATCTGTCCAAGGCTCAAGGACAGGTGGCCTGAGCTTCCTAATTTTCCCTCAGCTTGATTTGCCTTATTTCTACTGAGAACCTGCTAGCAACTTACAGAAGGGGCAAGCAAGCTTTGCCAGCTTCCTCTATCTTTTAATTTGGCAATACTCTCTGGGCTCTGATGACTGGGTTCCTCTCTTCTAAATCCGTAGTCCTTTCCCATTTCCACAGAAAAGCCTGGATTTCTCCCATAGGACTTTAGGATGCCAACTCATCCATTTGGTCAACAAATATTTATTGAATGTCTGCCCCATGCCAGGCATCATTTTACATGGTAAATAACACAGTCCCAGGCTCTGTGGATCATGCACTGTAATACGGGAGAAATACATGGAAAGCTAGCTGAAACACTTTACAAGTTCTGCACCTGTTAGTCATTTAAACTTTGAGTAAGGTGTAAACCCAAGAGCTAGTCTTATGGGCAAAGTGAACTAAACAGGAGAGGGAAGGGAAATGAGGTTTTTGGGAGACTCACTTCCTGTGTTTCATTTTATTTATTTTTTTGCCTTTAAAATGAAAATGTTTGCTCAGCCTTCTTACACTCAGGAAAGTAACCGGGCCCCTGCTAAAGGAACTTTACTCTCTACCTTGTGCAAACAGGAGCATGGGTGCCCTGAAAGCATGTATGTCAACCACAGTGACAGTGGGGGAATGTGTGATAATGCTTCAGGAAATGAGTTCTTCAACAAAAATCAAATGGAAGATGGGTGGCCTCAGCTCAGTGCCTTCAGGTGCAACGGCCTTAATATTTCACATCATGGAGAAGAGGCGAGCATATCTGATATGCTGTAGGCAGTGTCTGCCAGCAAAAAGTCTGAGTTTCAATTAAAATATTTAATTCTGTAAGACCCACCAAAAATAGATGGAGAGCCAGAGTAAAGAAGATAAAAATTGTTCACGTTTCAGGATAATGTTGTATGTGTCAGTCTTATTTGGTGCCATTTCTACAATTCAGTAGAGATGAACAGAATAATATCAAGCTCATCCCCCCTCCCACAAAGCTCACATTTTTAAAAATAAAAAATAGCTTAAAAATAAATGTAGTGGTAGTTCCTTTTGAAGGTTCTTGACAGGGAAGAGAACACAAGGGAATGTTCTGGGGTGATGGATATATGCTAAATCTGGATCTGGGTGCTTTTTAAAGAGGTGGATAGAGATGTAAAAAGTCATCATGCTGTAACTTAGGATTTGTATGTTTCCACTGTGTTTAACGTATACTTCAATGAAAAAGAAAAAAATAAGTAAAGGGCAAGTCTGAATTTTAGGCTTGCAGATGTGTGGTAAATGAGACATCATAAATTATGGGCTCTGTGACCCATGAAGGGATTGATTACGTCTTTACAAAGGCTTCCCATTTGCTCAGCTAATGACACGATTTAGCAAACTATTAGCCGTTAACTTTTCTCCTTGTATTGGTGCCCATTGGGTTCCAATACAAAACCTATCTGGAAAGGAAATTAGAAAAACAAATGAGGAAGAAGAAGAATACCCGCTGAGTCCTCAGCTGAGGCAAAGCTCACAGATAGTTTCAGGCTTGTTGGGAATTTCTTAGTGGGGTTCTCCACAGTTTTGACCCTAAGAATTCTGGGTCCCTGTAGGATTGTGAGATCTTCCGCAAAGGCAAAAATCATCGTGTGTGAGGCCACTTCTCCCTAAATGTAAAAAGTTCACTTCACAATAAAAACATTTTCAGCAAGCCTATGATTAAAAATATTATATAATTTCACCCATATGTGGAATTGAAGAAGCAAAACAGATGAACATAGGGGAAGGGAGGGAAAAATAAGATAAAAATAGAGAGGGAGGCAAACCATAAGACTCTTGTTTTTACTGTTTATTTTTGAGAGAGAGAGAGAGAGAAAGCAAGGGAGGGGCAGACAGAGAGGAAGACACAGAATCTTAAGCAGGCTCCAGGTTCCCAGCTGTCAGCACAGAGCCCGATGCGGGGCTCAAACTTGTGAACCACGTGATGTGTATTTATTTTTGAGAGAGAGAGAGAGTGCACGTGTGTGCACACATGCACAAGGAAGGGAGGGGCAGAGAGAGAAGGAGACAAGAGAATCAGAACCAGGCTCCAGGCTCTGTGCTGTCAGCAGGAGCCCAATGTGGGGCTCAAACCCACCAACCAGGAGATCATGACCTGAGCTGAAGTCGGACTAAAGACTGAGCCACCCAGGCTCTTAAATACAGGGAACAAACTGAGAGTTGCTGGAGGGGAGAAGGGTGGGGTGATGGGCTAAATTGGTGATGGGCATTAAGGAGGGAGCTTGCTGGGATGAGCACTGGGTGTTATGTGTAAGTGATGAATCACTAAATTCCACTCCTGAAACCATTATTACACTACATGTTACCTAACTTGGATTTAAATAAAATTTGTAGGGGCGTCTGGGTGGCTCAGTCGGTTAGGCGTCCGACTTTGGCTCATGTCATGATCTCACAGTTGGTGGGTTCAAGCCCCACATGGGGCTCTATACTGACAGTTTGGAACCTGGAGCCTGCTTCAGATTCTGTGTCTCCCTCTCTCTCTGTCCCTCCCCCACTAGCACTCTGTCTCTCAAAACTAAATCGAAATGGTAAAAAATTTAAAAAAATAAAATAATAAAAAAAGCATTTTTATGTATTAAAATAAATAAACTTAAAAAAAGAATATTAAAATTGAGTTGTTTCCAATAGCAGATGAAATACAGTTGAATTGCATGCTGCATATTTTGTAAAGCTGTATTCATTTCCACTATTATTATTTTTTAATTTCTCAAAAGTAAACTTTTCAAAATCGTGACGAAATTTCCAAAGTTTCTGGTTTTGATTCACTTAAATTATGCACATGCCCCCTCATTATTTCTGTATGATGAACCTATTTTTGTTTGACAAAAATATTCCAGTTTAAAAAGTAGGAGAAAATAAATAGATTCTCATCGTGTTAGTAACAAAACCTGTATCTGTAGATCCTGTTGAGGTCTTTTCCCCCTTAATAAAGGGTCAGATTTTAAACAGTTTTTGATTACTAGAAATTTTCATTTTGATTCTTTTACTCTGCCCTTAAACAGTTTACATCATTAATCTCAATAATATTGTGTTTTCCAAAAATAAAGTCTTCATGACATGAAAAAATCTAAATATCTGTATTTACATTTATATCTATATCTCTAAATGAACTCCATGATTGACAAAACTTATTTTTCTTGTATAAAATGTTATTTTTAAGTCCTTTGTTTACAACTCAAAACAATTCTTTTTTCCCTTAGAAACACAGTTTTTGTGTTCTCAGAATAGCCCACAGAAGCTAGGTAATTTGTTTAGCAATGAAGGTGAAATACTGTATGTTTATGGCAAAAGTTTAATAAGAATACAACAAATCAAGGGATCACTGGATAAAACAGAATTTTATAATTTTGCCTTCCTGCTATTGTTTGAAAACAGGCATGTTTAATTATACTTGTCAACACAGATAATGCAGAATAAAGAGTAAAAACAAAATATGAATCATCCCACCAAACACAAATACTTTTTAAGACAGCGTCGTGTTTCTTCCCCAAATTGAAAATATTTTTACATAATTGGGATTACAATACACTCCATGGTGTCTTGCTTTTCCCAATCATTGTAGCATTTTAACAATTTTGAAGACTGTCAGCACTTAATCTCACTTCGAATCCCAGACATTTTCTTGCTTTAACATAAGCATGCCATTACTTTTTGCTCTGTGTTGGCTTGCATGGAATGGACAAAATGAAGCAGAGAAAGGAAAGAGAAGAGAACCAGAAAAGGAGAGCAAGCATGAGCATGACAGTTGAGGAGAGTTCAGGTAATAGGGCACGCATCAGAGGGTTCTATGCATATAAAAGATATTTGGGAGAAAATGAACAGAACTTGGAGCACTGAAGTTTAGAATAACAGGCACACTAATATTAGAGCTAAATGGGAATAAGCATCATTTTACCCTACCCCATCGATTGATAAGGAGATGAATGTTTCAGTTTAAGGTCTTGCTTAGGGGACAGAGATAGTTTGAGGCAATACTGGGAAGGGAACCCAGATCTGCTGATTCTCAATCTTAATCTCCTTCCTTACACTTCTGAGGTACCGAAAAATTGAAGAGCTACAGGTGTGCACCATCTCCTTGAGGACTAAACAAGGAAATGGTGGAAAAGAGAGAGCAGCTCAATCAACACCTTGATACAAGGCATGGTCAGAGCTGGCCAGAGCTCTGAAAAGTTAAGGGAAGAGGAAAGGAGAGGCAGAGTAGCCTTTCTTGGGTGCAGAGAGGTGAAGACCACCATCCTTAAATGGTTTTTTCAGCTCAAGCATTATTGGCTCCAGATTTGTCAAAATTTTAGAATAAGTACGACAATATATTGTTAACCTATCCAAGGGCATTAGCAAAAGAAGAGGTAAGCATGTGCCTGTTTGATGGAAGGAGAGCCAATGCTTATCACAACCAATTATGTTTATCACATCATTGATTGTCCTTGGAGCAAAGTCCACGTGTCCAAAGTATAACTCTAAAATAGTATGAACTTTATGTCTATTGGACATCAGTGTGACCAAGAGCCCATTGTTCTCATTACATTATTTCTCAGGTACTCTTATTGATTCTAGAATACACTTGAGATCACTGAGGTGGGAAGATGGGAAATAGAGAGTAAGGGGTTATGATGAAATTCCACAATATTCTCAAAATTTACCAATGACTACTTGTTCGTTTGAAAAACAGAAAGCATTGCTCTGAGAGCTTAGATTTCATTCTTTAGATCAGTGTCACTTTGCTTAATGCCAAATGTATTTTTGGTTTGTTCCTCAAGAATCAGACCTCACTGATCTAAAACTTGTTTTTAATTTTTTTCTTTGCTAAGACTCACCTTGACCCTATCCTGTCCCATGGACTTGAAGAATTTTCCAATGGATGTCCAGACGTGTACAATGCAGCTGGAGAGTTGTAAGTCCCTACTGTTGAAATGACTGCCTGCTTGTTTTAACCAATGACCTGGTTCTTTTAATGTGTCATTAAGAAGAAAGGACCCATGAGACTCATTCTCTACCCATTACCAACTCCCAAGGCCCTAATGGAAGGAGAAGCAAGTGTGTGTGCAAGTCTCATACACGGACATTCTTTCAAAATAAAAGGCCAAATAACTCACCCTTCCTCAAAAAACAAACCTGATTTAGTAACTTTTATTTGAAATAAAAATGTGTCCTGGGAAAATTAAGATTATTAGTCATTCATTCTCTAAAATGAATCACTCTCTAATCAGAAAATTGTTTCTTTCTATCTTATGCTCATGAAGACCATCACCCCAAAGGACCTGTGGCAGGAAGGGATACCTGATTTGAGGGCAAGATACAGGGACCTTCACCAGAGGAGGGTAGAAGAACGGGGGGCTAGAGATGATATGGAAGAAATGGCATTTCCCTTAGATGGGCAGTGGATTCACAAAGGCATGGGGAAGGAAACAGAGAAATGCTATCTACTTTGTCCCCTTTATGCCCTACCCTGATGTCACTGAAATTTTTGACATGTGCCATAAGTCGCTGATGCCTCCAAGGTAATAAGATCTTTAGGCAAGAGACATGAAATGTTTTTATGGCTTGCTCTGTCACTTTCTCTGTTTGTAAAATGCAGAGAATAACAAGTGCTACTGACCTACAGGGATGTTAGGAGATTTAATGAGGCAAGGGCAAGGAAATACTTTTAACTTCTTGGTGTAGACAAATGATAAAGATAAAAAGACGTGTCAACTATTATTAAAAAAAGAGGCAGTCACAGGGTTTCCTCCTGATCACTTCAAATCACTGTAGATTTCCCTTGAAATTCCCTACAGAAATAAACAAAATAATGAAATGTCTTTGTTTTAAGAAGTTAGCGGGGATAAAATGAGAATTTTTGATTTACAGTAGGCTTTATGTATTTATTTTTTTCCCTATTGTCCCTTCTCCTGAGAAGAAAGTTGAGAAAAACATTTTCTTATATAATGGTTCCTTTCTTGTGTCTTCTCTACTGGTCCAAACTCTCCCCTGCCTCACCCCAACACTTATTTTCTCTGTAAAACAGCAACCATAGCTGTCATCTGAGGCTCCTCCAAGATTTAAAAAGCTCCAATTAGTAAATATGTTTGGTTCTTGCAGGCCCTGGAAGTAACGAAATCAAAGAAGCAGCGGTGTGTTTACCTCTGACTTTGAATGTATAGGGTGGGAATTATTCCTCACTTTTTTGCCCTCATGTTACTTCCTCCCTCCTTCCCCCTCTCTTTGACTCCTCTTTCTGTCCCAGTGTGGGACTTCAGGATGGCTGACAACAATTATTATTGTGGTGGCCAGTATGAAGCTTGCCAGATAAAGATGTGGGGCTACAAGGATACAGGGCTATAAGCTTCTTGCAGTTGTTGGAGACACCCAAGAAGCACTCTTACAGGGTAGCAGTGCAAGAGACAGGGTTGGCCATTCTCTTAATGGAACATCAATGCTTGCACAGGGTTCTCTTTGTAATTCCTTGACGTCCATGCTTTCCTTTTTGGCTTTGAATAGAAAAGGTGGTCCAAAGAAAGAGGAAAGTAGATTCCAGTTAACTTTGCCATTGATTTCTGGGTGGCTTTGGTGAGTCACTATCTTGCAGTCAACAAGAATAAGAATCTATAAACTTAATAAATATGCTGAAGCTATTGGCCAGCCAAGACCTCACATAATATCTCTTGTGCTACTCACTCTCATTTTAGAATTCAAGTATCACAAACAAAGTGGGAAGGGAGAGAAATGATACCTGAAGGTATAGCAGCCTTCATTTCTGAGGTGTGAAAAGGTCCAGGAGCACTTAACAGATAGTGACCTAGTTAGCAGGAGCTTAGAAACTAAGAGCTAACTTTGGTTTAATAAACTGATAACAATCTTACTGTGGCTGGTTCAAAAGTCACATAACAATAGGACCTTACATAGTGGAGAATCTGTTTTACTTCCTATGAATCATTGTGATGAGTGGGCCCATTTAGCAAGATACTAGCACACATGGATATTCTTGATTTGCGTTATTCTACAGCATTCCCCACTTGGTAAAATAACATAAGATTGAACATAAAGACTTTAAGATACGCTTTCTGAAAATAAAGCTAATATACCCTAGAAGAGGGGCCACACTTGCAATGGGAGTGTTTTAGGCAGCCCTGTAATGAATTCATTCTCATCTAAAAAAAAAAAAAAAGAAGAAGAAGAATGCTTTTCATTTAAAATACTAAGCCTGGTGCCAAGAATCGGATTGTCTTACTGGGTTGTCAGCTCTTTCAAGTAAAGACAATCTTCAAAGGATTTTTATGTTTATTTACTGGTTTGTTCTTCAGAAAGATTTAGTAAATAAAGAGGGTAGAAGAAAATGGACTTCATAGATTCCATCCTCCCATTACACAGAAAAAAATCATCCAGAAATAGTTTGCTCTCTTCAATATCTTTGGGTCCAATGACATGTAGTTGTCATGATTATAGCTCTTTTATTAAAAATGCTCTTGGGGTGCCTGGGTGGCTCAGTCAGTTGAATGTCCAACTGTGGCTCAGGTAATGATCTCACAGTTCATGATTTCAAGCCCCACATTGGGCTCGATGCTGTCCGTACAGAGCCTGCTTCAGATCCTCTGTCCCCATCTCTCTTTCTGCCCCTCCCCTGCTCATGTGCTCTCTCTCTCAAAAATGAATAAACATTTATCTTTTAAAAAATGCTCTTGAATTGACTGAGCATGTGTCTGCTTTAGATGGCTTCCTTGCTTGTTTCTTTACATAGCTAGACTTTCGAGCTTTCTTGAAAGATGCATTCAGTTTTTCACTATGATTTGTTTACTCCAGTTGGGTACACGATGAATGACCTGATATTTGAGTGGTTAAGCGATGGTCCAGTTCAAGTTGCTGAAGGACTGACCCTGCCTCAGTTTATTTTGAAAGAAGAGAAGGAACTTGGCTACTGCACAAAGCACTACAACACTGGTAAGTTTCCTTTCAGCTGCTAAACCCAAGCGGACTCTATCTGTAGCATGGAAGATCCATCATATCACCTTAATTGCTAGCTCTTTAGCAAGAAAGTGGAGGTACAAGGCACAGACCTGGGCTTGGCTCAAAACCCCCTCTAGAGATAGATGCTTATACCCTCTGGAATAAGTCAGTGGGAAAAATAGGTAAGTCCTCCAAAATGGAGACAGAAGGAAACAGATTTGGGAATCTTTTGCTGTTCTCTTACTGACCATTTGCTGTCAAATGAATCTGAGGAAATGTGTACAAGACCTTGTGTGTAGTGCAAGAAAAGCATAAATTCTGGCCCATCCCTGGCATCCACTCTTGACATTGGATCCTCAAGTCAGTTTGTACTCTTTGACTTAGTGGGAGAGGACTAACCACCTAGGTCTCTGTAAACTCAGGAATACGGTTGCTGTGCTCTCCAGTCCTGGATAGGAATAGGAATTTGGATGAAAATCAGCTGGCAGGAATTCAGCTGGCTCTAAGGTCATGCACTGTCAGTAGTGTTGATAGACACACAGGGCCAGGGGAGAATGGGAGATCATGCCTGCCCAGTAAAGCTGATGGCTTTTCCTATGGATGTCCCAGTCTTTGGTTCTACACAGGCTGATCATGGAGAGACAAGCTAGACAGGATGGTTTGTTCAGTGACGGCCCCAGGTCTCTTGCTGAATAGAATGTTCGTGAACACTTATTCCTGTAGTCAATGGTGCTTCTAATGAAGTGACCAAAATCTGATTCCAAAGTGTTTTTCCTGACCAAGAGGAATCCAACCCTATCTCCTGTAATTTGTGTGGACTAAGCCAAATTACCTTCCGAGGTTCTGACTCCAAACCAATTAAAGAAGAAGAAAAGTGGCGAGGGGCAGGAGCTTCTGTCTCTTAATAGTATGTCCAAAGTTTTAAAACCTTTGTATGCACCCTTTTTTATAAGTAATATACCACTGTAAACAGATTGTAGGAATATTCTAAATGTCCTCAAGCAATTACCCAGAAAGCTAGGAAACTGTTACAATGAGTAGATTATATGCACGGCATATACAAATGTACGTTTTTCTCTTACTATGGCTAGCACAAAGACAGATACACAGTTATCCAAATACTTTGAGAGCTCCGTGTGAACTTTACCATTTTCAACTGTTACATATTATATGCTATACATTTTATGCCACACATATATACTGTAGGTTATATGCTATATATTTTATGCCATGCATATATACTGCAGGTTATATATTATATATTATAACTTCACAAAACGTGAGTATTTCTTCTGGTCAGTTTCTGAAAGTCTTGCAAATTCTGAAACTCTAAATAATCAAGCTGTAACAAGCACAGAGTTAGAAAGTTAAATATGCCACATGGTCTGGGTCCAATGACTCTTTAGATCACTCATTCTCCCCACTGTTACTTCATTACTGGTTGATTTGAAAAAGAGTTGAATTGGTTATGCACGGTGGGCATTTTATGCAATCTTCTAAATCTACCTGTAATACTCTTAAAAAGAAAGCAACAGTGGGAGGCTGGAATGGGAAAGATAAATTCAAATTGGATTTTAAATAATTATTTCCTGCTTCCAGGAAAGTTTACCTGCATCGAGGTTAAATTTCACCTGGAACGCCAGATGGGGTATTATTTGATCCAGATGTACATCCCCAGTCTGTTGATAGTCATTTTGTCCTGGGTCTCCTTTTGGATAAACATGGATGCAGCCCCTGCTAGGGTCGCACTGGGCATCACCACCGTCTTGACGATGACCACCCAGAGTTCAGGTTCCAGGGCATCTCTGCCAAAGGTAAGAGATCTCCTCACTTGACAAGTGACCAGGGGTGGGAGGGCAGGTGTCAAAGGTCTTGTGGGCTGGCAGATTTTGTGAGGACAGAAATGTTTGCCATCCTGTGGTATTATGGGAGGTGTAACACAATAAGAGAACGGAGAGCTGAGTTTGAGAGAATTAGAGCTCTGAGGACCTAGGGGAAATTCCTATTCAGATCAGTTAGGGGAGATGGGGAATAAGGGTTGACAGAGAAGAGGAATGAGTGGAGGAAGAAACATGGCTCAGGAATTATGTCTAAGAAGCCTTTGAGTGATTGTGACCTCATGCTGTTCATGAGCCATGAAGCTTGCAGGAATCAGCAAGACTGAGGCAACTTATGCTGTATTGTCCAGTATTTACTGGTGAGGCTATGGTGATTCATATGCTCAGTGAAGTCACGTACAGTAATAAACGTTTGAATGAAGCTCCTGGAAATTTACATAGAAATGCCATACTAATGAGTATATATGAGAAATAAATGTAAATATTAGAGTGCAGCAGATCAGATACGTGAATCTATACAGCCATTATGGATTGTTACCTGAAGTGCCACAAAATGTCTATGTAACAATCTATAATGGCTGTATAATTTATTTTTATATAAGGGCAGGCCCTCTATATTTGTAAATATTCCTTAAGCAAGTGAGGATAAATATCCTGTTTGTGAAACGTCCCAGCACCCCAGAAGTGTGCCTATGTGGGTTTCCTTTTCACTGACTACATTGAGCCGCGGTCTTCAATTTTCTAGGAGTGTGAGTTCAATTTAGTATTCACTGTACACTGTCTTATACTGGTTGAGCCGTCTCTCCAAAACCTAGTTCCAGAAAATAATTGAGATATAATCGCCTGTCTTTGCTGACTTGAGCTTAAGTTCAGCTGTGCTGCATTTGACATGAGATATGTTAGATCATGTTCCGCATTATCTCCTGCGTTGGAAGACAAGATAGCATGTGCAAGAGGTGGGGCTGTAACGGAGATGGACTGAATACTGGGGAAACGGTCATAGCAACTTTCCAAGTTCTATGCCTCCAAAGACAAATATAGGATTTGCATGCTAATGGAGAGAGGGATAGATCTCTCTCTAGTACTGTTTAATTGTCTAGAATGACAAATAGTACAAAATACTTGTGTTGTATTTCTATTGAAATACAGATATCAGAAACACTAACAGCTTCTTTTGCAGCTATGTAATCGCAAATCAATTTTACCTAACAAAAATTCTAATCCACTGCGTGCCCCATCCCAAACAGGTTCATTTGCTTGTTCCTTGTTAGCTGTTAGTTATAGCCATCACTGCATAACATGCCATTGAACCCCAGGATGCACACAACATGTAGTTTAGAATTTAATAGATAGCTAAAGTACTGGTGACAAATTGTAAGCAGATAATGTCAAAATGTAAGACATTTATTGCCTCCAAATTATCACTGCTGTGAAAAAGAACTAGTCCTTTATTTCCAGAATGGGAGCATGAATTTTTATAAATTTGTTACTCATTCTTATTAGCTATTATGATTCTACATCAATGGTCAAAACTATTGCTAAGCAAATGGCCACTGATTAGTGATCTTTGTATGTAGAGGCAATTAGGAACTCAGATAAACCAGAAGATGGTATAATCCAAAATCATTTTCTACACGGCTCTGAACTTGTAGCGGTTCTCCCTTTGCCATAAGCAGGTTCATCTTCCTACGCGTATTTTTCTTAGGCTATTATTAAACATGGTTGGATCACAACTGACTGTGGCGAGATGTGACTCATATAGATGACAGACAGTGAGAAAGGAAAATGGGATAAAAAGTAAGTTCTGGAAAATAAAGAATTGACCATATACTTATTTATACACACACACACACACACACACACACACACTCATTTTGATTTATAAACACTGCAGTCCCCAAGCAGATGTCCCACTATGTTGACTGCTGACTGTACATTGCCTAAAGCAATGCCCTTTACACACTAGGCATAAACCTTGCACTTTAAAAGACATGCTTATTATAAAAAAACATAGAAAATATCATCCAGTAAATAACTGTTGTTAAGACTTTGGCATATTTCCCTTTAGCCTTTTTTCTACAGACATTTGTAGACAAACCCACACTCATGCACACACCGAAAACTGGATCAAACTTTTAAGACAGTTATATATCATCTGCTATTTCCATAGCATTAAAAATCTATCATGAACTTAATTTGCCATGACTTAATAGTCTATCTGGCATATTCATCATACTTATTTTACTATCTTGGATATTGAGGATTTTATTGCTGGCTTTTCTAAGTGTGATCATGATAAATATATTTGTTTATGAAGGCTTGTGTCTATGTTCTTGAAGACATGGGCATACATTTTTAAATTTTATTTTGCAATGGAAAAAAGAAGAAGAAATTGAAGATGATTAGAGCAAAGGAGGTACAATCTGTAGGAAGATGCCCAATATCTTCTATTCAGGCAAAAACTTTGTCTTGTTCATCATGTTAACTTCAGCACCTAGAACAGTGTTAGGGTTCTTACAATAGTGACTTACAATAGATGAACGATAAATCCTCATTGAGTAGATAAAGAAATTACTGAACAGCCATGTTCCCCCATATACAACCATGCAGAAGACAGACTAAAAACAGAACCTATGAGTAAATTTTTTGTTTACAGAAAATATTAGAGTCCTAATATATGGAACAATCTCCTAAAATATGACATACACTATAGAGGAATGACTATGTCTTCCTTTCCAGAAGTTCTCAAGTAGACTTTGGGAAGAATAATATCCACAAATACATATTTTGAAATACAGACAGGCCTCCTGGATCTAAATCTTAAAGCCTTCATTTCACTCGACCTGTCTAAGCCTGTTTCCTCATTTCTAAAGTGAGAATAACCTTATCTACCCCTTTCAAAAACTGAACTAGGATGAGATGAGGCATTATTTATAGAAATTGTTTAGCCCAGTTTTTGTACATGGTAGGCACTCAAATCATTCTGCTCATCGTTATTGCTCCCAGTCCATAATATAATAGAAAAGACTGCTCCATGGGATGGGAGGATATATTAGAAGACTCATAAAGGGCCTTATGAGTAGAAGATACTATGTTCTTTGGATGGCCCATTATTTGGTTATAATCATGCTGCCAATGAGATGAGCCGAAGTTTGTTATATGTGTGTGTGTGTGTGTATACACCCATGGATGTGTTTTTCATAGGTAGGCAATTTATTAAATGGGTTAAGCTCTAGAGGGTCTGAATAAGCAATGGCTTTGTTTTTCTACAATCACTGCCATTAAACATCCTCAGTTGGTTCTGTTTTCCCTGTCCCTGGAGGACTTCAGAAAGATCCCATAGATTCTCGGTAATTACACGCCATGCCATTAGACCCAGAATGAACAAACATGTGTTTTACAATTTAATAGACAGCTGAAGTATTGGTGATAAATACTTGAGCACAGTCCATTATCCGATTTTTAAACAATCAGCTAGTTTGAATAAAACTTCAGTCTCACAACCAATTCAATGCTCTTTCCCTCCCTTGTACCCAGCCCAGGCCTCACCTTTGGCTTGAAGATGTGCAGCGAGGTGGGAATGTTGCTTGCTTCTCCACTGTTGAGGGCTGAGGGAAAGAATGGATGGAAGAAAGTTATACGTGATTGACACTATTTGGTTCTAACTCTTGCCTTCTCTAGTGGCAAGCCTCCAAATGCTGGCTTTCTTGTCAGGTGAACTTGAGTTCCTTGGTAATTCCAGGGGCACTTGCACACTACACCATTCCTAGATGAATAATGCAATTTCTGACTGGTGTCATAATCTCCTCTTATCTATCACCTCCTAGCAGCTTATCCCATAAAACATCTTACTCTCAGGGTTTCCTTACTCACAAAGATAGCCCTCCTGGTTGACATGTTTTCAAGATGGTTCACATCTATCTTCCACGCCATGTATTTGGCCCACCAAGAACGTGTGTTTGTTGCCTTGCTAAATAGTGGAAATGTAATTTAACTATTGACCATTCCACTTCCACCCCACCATTTTGGGGATTCCAGCCCACTGCCTTCAGAATTTATCCAGGTAAGAAACAAGTAGTGATGCTCCTGTTTGCATACAAACCCCAAACTACTGAGGACACATGACAGGTTCTCCTAATGACACTTTTACTCTCTGATCCAGGAGCAACCTGTTGGAATTTCATCAGCTCAGCAGATACAAGACATGTGCAGGAGATGCCTGTCTCTTCCCTTGCAGGGGTGGGGGTGAGCCACATTCTCCCCATTTTTAGGAGAATAGAGAAAATGCCACAGCCCTGTCAATACCCATGAATTCCAATACTTCAATTAATTCTTTTCAAATGTGTAGTCTTCTGTAATAATCCAGGATGTTGGGTGCAATGGTCTCTAGATAGCATTTGCTTTGTTCTAGCAAGTCCTGTATCCTTCATGCACATGTGTAGTCTCCCTTCAGAATAAGGATTTAGTCGAAATTCTGAGACAATATCTCATTCCTATACTGTCACACTTATATATAAACATACTTAATTTTAGAGCTTTATACCTATGAGGGCAAGGACTTCATTGATGTTGTCCTCGTTAACATACCTAACACTTAGCACAACGTCTCGCTCAGTAAAGTAGTAGTAGGCGCTCAGTAAAGAGTGGGTTAGTGAATGAATAAACATTATTAATAAGACTTATGGTCAAGTGGTATTCCAGCTGTTATTTAATTGGTGATTCATCGTCCATTCATTTATTCAACTGACATTTATTGAATGTTTTCAATGTGCCACCCATTGTGCTAGGAGCTAGGTAAATCAAAGATAAATAAAACATAGGCCCTGCCCCAGGGGGTTGTCATCTAGTATGCCAGAGACAGAAACTTGAAATGGTGATTATTAAACGATGTGGAATATAAGGACATCCAGGGGGATGCCAAACCTATTAAATGAAGGAGGGAGAAGTAGAGGGGGAGGGAAGGGTTGGAGGAGGAGAGCCAGAGAAGGAGGGAGAGAAGGAGTAGTGTTGGGAAAATGGCCTGAAGGAGGGAGCCTGAGCTGAATCTATGTAGCATATTAAATAGGTAAAGTAGGAGGTAGTAAAGGTTATTCCAGGCAATGAGGACTTCCTACTCATAATATTTGGGCTACACTCATAACATAAGCTTTTCTAGAAGACGCTCTGGGCAGGTTTCCAACATGTTTCACAAATTTTAAACACATTTCAAGTAAGAAACTTGTGTTTATTGATTCCAAGTTAATTTCCTGCTTTCCTGCCAACCAAAGCTTTTTGTGGTTTTTGTTTTGTTTGGTCTGGTTTTGTTTGGTTTGATTTGGTTTTCAAAAGTTCAGTCTCTTCCCTAAATACAGGAAAATGAAATACCAGCATGATATCTGTTTCATAGGTACCTTCCCATTTGAAGCTGTAAAATTGTTGTTTTTTAAAAATATACATCTCTGCCAACCTCCAAGAAGCTGTTCTGCTGGTAATGTTCTATTTGGAGCACAAAACCCCTAATGGTAGACTAAAGGCTGGGTGTATTGTTGTCTTTCCAGCCCACGGGAAAATATCAGGATAAAGTGAATAGAAGCCTGTGGGACATCAGGCAGGCTTCGAGCGTGGCCAAACAGGGTTAAACAATTATTTTCCTTTACTCTGTGTTTTCTATTATTTCTGAATGATTTGCTGCCACTCCTAAGTGTGTCTTGAGTCCCCATTTGTAGCTGCAGCCCAGAGACTGTAGAGGGGAGAGCTAGCATTGGTAGGGGTCAGTTGGGATGATGCAGTGTGCAGGTGACTCTGACAGATCGATAACCATCTCCTTTAAAGCAGGGATCCAGAGGTATTATCTTTGGCCATCATCAACTGAGATGCCCTATTTCCTATATAAGCAAATTTCCCCCTTACTTTTTGGCCATCTGGTCAACTAAGACCAGCTGGACCATTTCAAGCAGCTGCCAAACCCGGGACAGCTTGGAATTTAAAACAAAAGAGGCTTACTATGTTTGGTCTTGCTTTATTTCCCATGAGAATGTTTCTAGCTAGAGGCTTCAGTAAGAGAAACTATGAAAGCAGTAAGGCTGATACCTACAGAAGTTTTGAAATAAGAATTTATCTGAATGTCTGTTTTAACTCTAAAAATCAAAGATGATTGCTCCTTGAATCGAGTACATCCACAGCTAATTGGAATGAATTTGCTAGGTCAGATTGGTATTTCTGGAAGACGGTGGGAATAATTTTGTCTTGTAAAATCCGGATTTTATTTACTTTTTGGATAAAAGGTTGAAAAGTAAGAAAGCCAAGCTTTGGCAAATTGATCTGCAGGCCTGCTTGCTTTAGCCAGATGTCTGCATGTATGGGAGACTTTATAAACTTTCCCTGTTGATATTCCCCAAGCCACAGCAAACTGAAGAGTTGTTGATGTAGTGAGTGTGTGATAAAAATATGCAGAGAGATGACGTATGTGAATTCTCTTGGGACAGAGCTGCAGCACCACTGGCACTCTAGTTCCAGAATGTTGTTGGCAGCCTTTATGGGGAAGCTGATGGTGGGAGAAGCTACCCAGGCTGTGCTTCTGCTCAAGTCCTGGTGAGACTCATAAATCTTTTTGGGATAGCATCTTGAGGTTCAGGATTATAGTTTTTTTAATTTTAATTCCAGCATAGTTAACATACAGTCTTATATTAGTTTCAAGTGTGCACTATAGTGATTCAACACTATAGTGATTCAACCATTGTTCATCACAGGTGCACTCCTTAATCCCCAATCACCTACTTCACCCAGCCCCCAACCCACCTCCCCTCTGGGACCCATCAGGTTGTTCTCTATAGTTAAGAGTCTGTTTCTTGCTTTGTCTCTTTCTTTCCTTTGCTCACTTGTTTTGTGTATTAAATTCCACATGAGTGAAATCATATGGTATTTGTCTTTCTCTGACTGACTTATTTTGCTTAGCATTATACTGTCTAGCTCTATCCAAGTTCTCTCAAATGGCAAGATTTCCTTCTTTTTATGGCTGAATAATATTCCATTGTGTATATATACCACAACCTCTTTATCCATTCATCTACCGATGGACACCTGGGCTTCTTCCATATCTTGACTATTGTAAATAATGCTGCAATAAACGTAGGGGTAAATGTATCCCTTTGAATTACTGTTTTTGTATTTTTCGGGTAAATACCCAGTAGCATGATTACTGGATCATAGGGTAGTTCTATTTTTAACTTTTTTGAGATCTCTCAAAAAGTTAAATACAGGATTATTTTGAACTCTCTCTTTCCATTTCACTAAAATGGGTAACTATCTGGGTCATATAGCCTAAATGTCTTTGGTTCTTAGAAATGCCACACAGTGAGGTAAAAATGAACTATTATGGAATATGTACTACAAAAAGAAAGAGAACTTTTAAGAAGACTGATGTATCCATAAAATAGATTACAACTCAGTAAAGTAAAGCAATGAGGTATAGTTTTTACAAAAATGGCTGTAATGATTCTCCTCTCTCTATCCATATGCTTTGGGTAGTAGCTCCTTCCCACATTAGCTGTCAACTTGACTATGTGACTTGCCTTGGCCTATGGGACAATGGCAAATGTGACACAAGCAGAGACTTTAAAAGTGTTTGCATATTGTAGCTAGCTTTCTCTTGCTACTCTTGGGATCCTATAAATACTACCAAGGGAACAAAGCCGGGCTACCCTATTGAATGACGAGAGACACATGGCCTGGTTATCTCAATTATCAAGATGACAGCCAGCTGACCACCACTTCCTTGCTCACTGGTCTAGGTACACTGGCCTCCTGCAGCTTCTTGAACATGCCAGGGACATGCTGTCATCTTTGGATCTTTGCAATGACTCTTCTCTGGGCTTGGAACGCTCTGACCCCAGATATTTACCTGATACGCTTTTCCAAGTCTTTATTCAAATCCTGCCTTCTCAATGAAGCCTGTTCTGGCCTTTATCATCTCACCCATGCCCTCATCAATACCTTGACCCAACTCTTCAGTTTGTTTTTTGTTTTCTCACCATACTTTTATTACCTTATAGCAACACTCTTACCTATATCAAACTCGATTATGAATTAAACTTATTGTACATTGCCTGTTTCCCTTCGCTGGGCTATGAACTCCCTGAAGGCAAAGATCTTTATCTGGCTTGCTCCCTAAAACAGCACCTAGCCTATAGTATATGCTCAGTAAATGTTTGTTGATTGAATGAATGAACGAATATATACCTCTCTAGTCTAGTCGTTGTGAAAGATCCATCAAAACTTTCTCTAGGATATAGAACAAATAAAAGGAGCCCACATAGCCAGGGGCCCATCTTTCCTTAACTGGCTGGCTGTTCATTACCACAGAGAATCCTGGCTGCCTACATTATGTTACTGTCACATAATTACATTATTATAAAGTTTCACTTCTGTGATTGTACCAAATAGCATTATGTTCCTTTTTCTTTGATAGCTATTTCGTATAGAGAAATCTAACCAAAGAAATAATAATAAAACAGCAATGATTTAGATGACGAGAGAGCACCCAGACAGGCGATTTTTATCTAAGTTTTGCTTCCTCAGCACTGTCACAACTAATTTGGAAGTTTCTCGGCATGCCGATGAGAGTGTCCATCTCCCCTTCTTGCTCCTTCAGTTTGTTCGGATGCAAGCATATTCTCTGAATTCTCATGGAGGCATCTAGGGCTCCGTTCTTCTGCCATAGGAGCCCAGTCAGCAGGAAATACTCCCCTTTCCTTACCTAATGAAAACCAAGTGGATCTGTGTTTTTCTCTGATTTTAATGTCATCAAAGACTATTTGCGCATTGAAACCTAAGGACTGCTGTGGACTGCGTCGAGGACTTGAGAGGCCATGAGCTCCAATCTGAAGCAAACTGCATATGCCTAACGCAAATCATGTTCCATCCCTGCCCCCCAAAAAAGGGCAACTGCAGTTGCTTTCCAAAAACGACTATGCCTTAATGAAGTCAGAATATCAAAATATTTTCCAAACTACACATGAATTGATCTTCTAAAATCTTAAACGTTAGTGTTGTTAGAAGAAAGGGCCTCAGCAGTCCTATTAGGGATATGAAAACTGAGGACTATGAAGGTGAATTCACTTCTCATTTTTTAAGATCTGCTTGAAGGGGATGCCACTTCTTACACGAAGCCCTCATGGGTCTCCATAAAATGTTAATGGCCTGTTTTCCTTGCCTCTATGGAACTTTGTGCTTTATAGCAATCACTGCATTTTGGGCTAGTGGCTTAGTGACCAGGGCCCGTGTGTACTTGCCCTAAGTTCTTGTAAACCCCTAGTATTGTTCAACTCTGCGCAACTCAGGTGACTTACAAAGAACCCCTCAGTAGTTATAGCTGAAGCACTGTACGAAGACTGTGTTCGACAATTCCTGGTGTTCGGGGATCACAGTGTGAATGACTGCTGGAGCTTAACTGGCCTGAGAAGAAAGCATCACTAAAGTAGGGGATCTCAGACTGTGCTGCACTTTACAATCAGCTGAGGAGATTCTCAAGCTCTCCCAGACTTCACCACAGACAAATTAAACCAAACTATCTGTCGGTAGGATCGAGGCATCAGGATCGAAAAAAAATTTTTTTTTAATGTGTAGCCAGGGCTGAGGCTGTGGCTCCGAATTTTAGCGTCTGGGGAAATGTTTTCAGTGTTGATCATGTACCAGAATATATATTCACTTAACCGTCACAACAACACTCTGGATTGGCTATTATCATCCTCATTTTGGAGAGGATGGTACTAAGGCACAGAGGAGTTAAATAGCTGGCTCAAGTTCACACAGAGCTAGACCTTGAACCCAGGCAGTCTGACCCTGAGGTGGTAGGACGAATCACTATGCCACAGCATCTGGCCTCATTCTTGAGTTCCTTCTTTACGCCTGCTGCCGGGCTAAACCCTCTACGTACGTTCTCACTGCAAACAGATGACGCGAGTGCTACTTTGCATCATCACTTAACAGGTAGGGAAACTGAAACGTGATGTGGTTGAGCAATTTGTCCACAGTCATTTTTCTAGCGAGTGAAGAAACAAGATTCAAACCTCAGGTCGGTTCAAATCCTCCTACAGGAAGAACTAAGCATTTTAAGTTCCATCACGCTGTCCGTACTATGCTAATTACAGGTGGAAGCTTTTGAGTGGGAGATAAGTTATTTTCCAGCCTCTGAAATCCCTCTATTTGGCTGTGCATATTGTATTCACTGTATATTATGTGCAGTTGGCATCTCTGTTCATCATTCTGATGAAGAGACAATGCTTGTCTGATTGCCCTCTTTCATATTATGAAGAACTTATAATGGTTCCTGAGACTTCCATTACACGTTCCTCCTCAGCAGACTTTCCAACTGAACTCAGTTGCTGCTTATAGCTTCTATCGGCTGTAGCCATTTTAACCATCATTTTCATCAGCTCACATGAATGATTACGTTAAAAGCCCAACCAGGTATGAGCCATTATCTATCATTTAATGTCGACTAAAAAGTTGAGCAAAAGCAGATCGGATGATCATCAACAATAAAATGGTTAAGTTGATGGTGGCCTATTCATACAATGAAATGACAGATACGGAAATGTAAGAACTGCAGTCACACATAAAAACAGAGATGGATATCTCAAGTCCAAGGTTGAAAAAACAAGTTAACAAGCATACCCACAAAAAATTCACAGGCGAAACGAATCTATGGTGTTTGAACTAGAGTTATGGTTGCATTTGGGAGGTAGAGAGGAATTAGAGACGGGGGGGGGGGAAACCACGAGGATTGAGCTCCAGGGGTCAAGCAATGTTCTACTTCTTGACCAGGGTGGTTACATGGGCATGTGCATTTCATGGTGATTCACTGAACTGTACAGTCGTGATCCTGGTACTTTTTTGTTTCCAATATAAATGGCACACTTTGTTGATAAAAAGATGAATAAAGGTGGTTTGGTAAAGCAAAGAAATACAGGTTCCCCAAATGAGCTTACAAGAACATTTTGGCACAGAGCCATTCCTTTTTCTTGTTTTTAATTTTCTTTTTGGTCCTGGTAGTTTTAAAGATTTTTGTAACAAAATTTTTAAAAACCCAGATTGCACCAATAACGAATAAACAATAGAGAATATTCATACACGTTAGGCAGCTTCCTCTTTCTTTTTCAGAATAAAAATAACAAAAGCTGATATTTTTTGACTCTGGGTCCCAAACTTGTGATTGAGTGCTTTTCCTTCATTTATTATTTAAACCTCTTCACAATCCTATAAGCTACATATTATGGGTCCCATTTTCTAGATAAATACATAAAAACTCAAGGTTATACAAGTAATAAGTGCCAAAGGCAGAATTGAAACTTAATTGGATCCTAAATATTCCTTTCTTACTATGCCACTTTCCTCATTTTATAGTCACTAATATCCCTTCAGCCTTTAGAATGGATGTCCTTTACGGCTGTGTGGTTCATGTGCTTGATGGTCGATTGATGAGTCTCAAAGGATTCGGTAACCTAGAGATTCCTTCCATATTCTTAACATAAGGTGCACAGTGTTGAGTGATCGTAGTGAATTTTTCATCCAGCTCTGACTTGCCCCTGCCACAGGCTCACCCTTCCTCTTGCTTTCCACCGCTGTTTCCTGCCCATTTGCCAAACAATCCTTTCTTACGGAAAGGGAAATTAACAGCTTCCTGTCACTGGAGAAAATCTGAAGATCCAAGACATTATACAAATTGATACCTAATAATGTTTCTTGCGCTATGTAACCTTAATTAAAAGATTATTAAAAAAAAAAAAGGAAAGAACATTTTTGTAATTGGCTCATATAGAAGACCATTTCCCTTTACCCATAAATTTGTTGGTTCCAAACCATATGCACGGGTTTCTCTTTTTGTGGGACTCTAGAGAAAGTATGGTCTGCAAATACGGAAATACGTTATAGGACTAGTCTTTAGTCATTCCTTTTTTTTTTTTAAATATTCATAGTATATCCTATATTCTAAGACACACACTTTTTCCTATTTTCACAGCTCTGAGTTTGAGTTGCCACTTAAAAGTGAAGGCAAATCAGAGTTTAATCAGAGAGGTTTTTCTTTCTTAGTGGTATGTAAAATCAGGGCACATCTTACAATTACTGGCATCTTGGATTTAGTGAACTATTATACAGAACTTCTTCTAGAGCCAGCCACTATGCTTGGCACTGGGCATATGGAAGTGACTAAAACATACATGCACTCAGCCTTCAGAGAGCTTGCGTTGCACTGGAGTGCCAAATATTGAGCATATGATTAGCTGATGATACTGCAATAGGCCTATGGATGATCAGGTTTTCTAATTTGGTTGTGGGAAGTCAGCCCTGTTGCGAACTCCAAATACTCTTTCCTCTAGTCCTTTCTGTCTGTCCTTTCTCTGGCCTCAGTTACTTTCCTCACAGGTAGGCACTTATTAGTACTTTGCTGACTGCTCCAGAGGAACCTTCTTCAGACCTCTAGAATCTCCCCCTCTGTCTCTCTCAGTAATCGTCTCCATGCTGGCATTCTCTCCCGTGAACTCTAGGCTCTGTGGACACTATGTCTTCATGCCCTCCATGCCTCTATGCCCTTCAGCTCCATGTCTCTTGGCATCATGACCTGAAAACTCTCTCAAAACTAAACTGAAGCAATAGCGGGACTGACTGCATTTCTCTTCTATCTTCCAGGGATCCTTGTCCTTTTTTGCTTAATGTCTAAGTGCCTGGAAATCCATTTTTTCCCCATGTTTTGTGCAGATTTTTTAGTGATTCAGGACGGAAGGTAAATCTGGTTCCTGTTATTCCCTCTTGATGTTAAGTGGAAGTCAATGCTATGGTTTTGAGTCCTTGGTTTAGTTTTAAAACCTGACATGGGTTGTAAATAAACGCGACCATTTAGGCAATTGAAATAATTACCAGAAGCGGCAGTAGCTTGTAATGCTAAGAGTAGAGTTGTTCTAATCAATGAAGACTGCCTTTATTAAACACACGGTCTATGAACTCTAAGACCGAGAACAAATGTTTTGTAAAGAAATTAATCATTGGTATGTATGGGCATGAATATTAATATCCTAATGGGAAAATTGGTTTTGCTCTACAAAATGTTTCATCAAAAGATGTGCTTCAAAGTGGTATATTCCAACATATGTAGGCTTATAGTGGACTGATTATCCTTAACTTTTTTTATAACACACTCTGGACTTCTTTGGGAAGAAGGGACCTTACCTCCCATTCGGCAACTCCTCTCCACGAGTCAGTTTCTCTTAATGGTTCCCGTTTGCCCCCATGGAAGCAGTCACTTATTTACTTCATTTAGGTTTAATGCAATTCACTAAATATTCAAGGTACACCTGCTATGTTAGGCATTAAGTAGGTCAAAGAGACGGTAAGATAGTCCCTGCCCTTGAGGAATTTATGATCTAGTACAAGAGTCAGTAAATATTGTCTGCAAAGGGACAGTCACAGACCATATGTAAACAAATGTGTAGGTATGTTCCAATAAAACCCCTGACCTAATAGGAAGAGGCAGAGAAGTACACAGAACAATATATATATATATATATATATATATATGTACATATATATATACAATATATATGTATATATGTACATATATATATATATATAACAAAGATGACCAAAACCAAGTGCTATGGGATGTCAAAGAAGGGAGACTCATATCTTACTATCAGGTTTATAAAAACAGTGAGGGATTTCATGGAGACAGCAATATTTGAGCTGATGTATTGAGATTAGACAGAATCATCATAAGCAGAAATGACAGGACACCTGAAATAAGTGCTAGAGATGAGTAAGCCCTGAAGATTTGGGGGGCAAAAGAAGTCCTATGTAGCTAGAATGTTGATCGTACTCAGGAGTGAGGTAGAGAAAGAAGGAAATGTAAGGCCTTTGGGTACCCCCCCCCCCCGCCCCCGCCAGAAATAGCTTCCTCTTCCGGACCGGCTAAGCTCCTGACCTTGGGCCTTTATCTCATTCTGCCTTATAGCATGGTTATGTTTGCACTTCTCTTTATTCCTCTGCGAGACAATCTTCACCTTTAGGGCAATGATTACACATCGCTCCTCTTTGAATCTCCACTGTTTCGAGCCAGAGATGAGACCCAGCAGCAGGGCAAAGAAATTTGTGGGATTAATAAATGAAAACATCTACTTCAGCCCACACCATTTGGGTTTACTAACTAGACGCTGAGGCCCCGCAGAACCATTTTAAAGATGAGCTGACTCCCAGGGAGTAGAAATGTTCGCCCGTTACAACAGTGGCACCTTTATTTTTCAACACGAGTTTTGGTTAAGAGACCATGCAGGGGTGCATAGGTTAATTCCCTTCATTCCTCCACCACGGACATGTGACTGTAATTAGCAGCCACTTGAAATACAGCTTCCAGGTTGCAATTCGCCACATTCTATTTCAAGGGGGAAAATCCATATAGATAAGTACTGGGGTTTTATTTTTTAATCAAAAGGTTAATTAAGTGAATTAATCTTTATGTTTGAATACATTTTTCTGTGAAATTTGGAATAAATAATTTAAATGGGTTAAAATCAAGTCAGTGTAGTATTAAAATGAATAATAAAGCTTAGGAAATGAGTATAAATCTTATGTGTCCCATTAATTATGCATCAGCAGACAAAATTGCCTACGGCAAGTTTAACCTGAGAAGACAGGAAAGCTGATAAAGATTCTCAAATCCTCCTGCAATTGCTACGGCGTCTCCGTAGCAGTTATTTGGTAAAATGCACAGTGTTTCACAAAGACGTAGTTTTCGAGCAGTTCTTTAAAGAAAAACACCAAGCAGTTAGCATTGAAATGAACCTTCTGAATTGCGATGTGAGTAAATAACTGTAGAATTATAAATCGGCTTTATCATGTCCATGGAGAAAATGAAGAAAGACAGCAAAAATGGAATCTGACTACACACATGGGGTTGAGAGAAGAGGCCCGGGTCCATTTAATGAAGATTTCCTGGGAGCAAATGGTGACACTATCCGTCAGCAGGATCTGTTTACGTAACACCTGTGTGTCTGAGACTACTTAGGTGGTAGCTTCTGAGGGGGAACCTTCTTTTGCTGGTAAATATCGCCAAATAAGCAAAGAAGAGAAATAGGAGGGCCGAAATCTGTGTCACTATTCGGAAGAAAACGACTGTATAATAAGGATATAATGTACACATCAAAATATGAGAACGCAAGGCAATTTCTGTCATGGTCTTTGAAGGCCTCCAGAGAAGTGTTAATCTGTTCTTAATGTGAAATTAATTAGGTCATGTGAGATGGGTGTCTCATGTTATCTCTATTAGAAACAACTCCTAAGGAATTCTGAGTATATGTCTCCCAGCCCCAAATCATAGGGTTCAAATGTATTGCAGTTGGTACTGAGAGCAAAGAGATACTCCCCCTTGTGCCCAGGTAGAATCACTGCTCCTGGTATTCCCTGGCCATACTGAAATTGGGCAGGCGGGGGGGGAGTCAGATGGACATGGGGGGACACACACACACACACACACACACACACACACACTCATGATAGGGATATGTTAAAAGGATATAGGAGCCAAATGATTGAGTTCCCAGTGGCCAAAGCTGAAACAATTTAAACGAAATGAAATAGTACTAGATTATAACCCATATTATACAATAAATATCCATGAGTCCACACTGACGTAAATAAATGAATAGAAATAGTTGTGGGATAGTAGATAAATCTCCCATGCAGAAGGATTCCAAATAATTTATGGAAATATTCTGCTGTCAAGGAGATAGAGCATAATCCCCCCACTTTTATTTATTGATTTCTTGTTCTTTTTTTTAAAAAAAAAAGTTTATTTACTTGGAGAGAAAAAGCATGAGTTGGGAAGGGGCAGAGAGAGAGAATCCCAAGCAGGCTCTGCTCTGTCAGCACAGAGCCTGACATGGGGCTCTAACCCACAAACCACGAGATCATGCCATGAGCTGTGAAGTCGGATGCCTAACTGACTGAGCCACGCAGGCGTCCCATTAATTCCCCACTCCTTAACTGTAGGGTGTGTACAGTGACATTATTCCCAACTGGACATCCAAACTGGACTGGAGAGAGGGAAAGAACTAGGGGAATCCTCTTTCTCTGTCTCTAAATAAGAGACCTAGTTTGTTCTATTCTCACTCTCTCACTCTTGTCTCTTATCCACACAAGGTAGCAAGCCTGGCTATGGACAGTGCCAGAATGTTCATGTTGCACGCCACGTGCCTGAAGAGGAACTGTTCTCTTTCTGGCCCAATGCCAAATTCCCAGAGGAAAGGATTGTCTGCTCTGGGACAGGAGTTCACCTCTATTTCCATCAACTGTCATAGGCAGGGTCGAGGAAAGGACTCCGATTAGCCTACTTAGGTTGCCTTGTTCGCCCTGGACAAATCAGTCGCCATCAAGGGAACAGTGATATGTGTGAACATGGCTGCCCAGAGACCCTCTTCTGGAGGGGGGAAGAGGAGGAGCAGGAGGGGGAGGAGGAAGAGAGTTTTTCTCAGGGTGGAGAGGACAAGGTAGCTCCTGTCCAATAAAGTGAGGTCTAATAAAGCTCCTAAGATTGAGGGGGAAAGATCAGACTTAATATAAAACATAAATACTTAGCACTTCTGAAAACATACAAGTCCAAAATCCCTTATCTATACTTCTGAAATCCCCAAAGCTCTGAAAACCAAAAGATTTTCCATAGCTCATTTGGCAGCAAACCTGTCCTGAACTGACGGGAGGCTAATTATACGTCCTACATATCCCATTTAGTGTGAATATTCATACCGTTTGCCAAAGAAATATTAATGTGTTTGATTACAGGGCCTTCCCCAAGCCCCAGGAGTAAGTAATATGTAATCAATTGTACATGTTACAGTATCACGTTAATAAAATCTGAAATACTCTGAATTACAGGGCTTAAATGTTCCCATGGGCTTCATATAAAGGATACATACATAATGGTACATATATTGAAGAACATGAATGTCAATTTCTATGTAGCTCTGAAAATAAGAGCCTCAAAAATAAAAACCATACAAGAGAACAAATTTAAAAACTTGAACACAGTGAGAGAAAAAAAATACACAATATCTTTGCTAGTTTTGGAGAATAACCTCTAATAATAATAATATCGCGTTTTTACATAATATTTAGTTTTCAAATCCCTCTTCTGTTATTTTGTTAATCACCAAAACAAGTCTTTGACATAAGCAGGGTAAATACTATTATTGCCTTTTATGGATAAGATAGGGGCAGCTAGAGAAGATTTTACTAGAGAAAGGGCAGGGTCTCAGTTACATGTCTCCTAACTACTAATCCAATGACCTTGAACTCTGGCACTTTGTGTCTCAAATGGAAAGGGGTTATTGAATTGGAATTTTGAGCATGTAGGTAAAAGCATACCAAAGCTACTTAATATGTGCTTTCTTTGATGTTCTGAGGACTATGAAAAGGAAAGTTTGCCAAGGATCCTGGGGAAGGTGGAAGTGAGACAGCTCCCTGCAGGATAAAACATCCAGGATTCATATTCCTTGGACTTGAATCCCTTATCAGCTGTAAGTGCCCTTGGTCAAACCAGCTTTTATAATTAGCTACCTCTTAAGGCTGCTGTGGGGTCTTACATGACACATTCCACAAGTAAATTCTTGCATTGTGTATTCCATAAAAGGTAGTTCTCTTCTCTTCTCCTTCAAACTCCTGCCTGTCTTTCTTAGGAAGTCACCCAAACTTTGTTTCCCAGGTGACTCTAAATGGGAATCACATCCCCAGGGCTGAGAAATAGGACACTGCAGACATGCAGAAATATAACATACACCTCATGAAGGCAGAGACCCATTGTGTACCCAGCACGGCACAGAGCTTGGTATGAAGTAGGTGCTCGATATACATTTATGGAATGAATAACTAAAAGAAGATTAGGAATTTTCCATTGGAGAAAATCCCACATCAGAAGGAAGGAAATCCTCAACATTTCATTAGTTAAATGAGGCGATTTAACATTCTTAGAAGAAATTCCCTCCTGTGTTGGAATTATTTATGGTTTTCTCTATTCAATGACAATGCTTTTCTATTCCAGTGTCAGTATGGGAACCCCAGGGACAGTCGTTAAAGCCAGCTCTTCTGTTCTGGGCCCTGTGCCTCTGTTTTCTACTCGTCAAATGCTGCCCATCATTAGCAATTCGGACCTATGTTGCCTTTGTAAGATTCTAAATTCCTAAAAAATGCCTGAAAACCCCACAAAAAGAACTGAAATCCAACTAAACTTGAGAGTTTAATATATTTAAATAGCTCCCCATTTGTTTGTTTGCTATATTTGCTCTTTTTATTATTTTTGCTTGGAAGGTGCCTACAATTATATGATAAAATCCTCATTGAAAAAAAATAATCAACAAGTATATTGTTTGCACCATAAGGAAAGGAATATCATGCAAGTGAAAAAGAAAGGGAAAAAAGCCAAAATGTTCTGTTCAATAAAACTTTCCCAGGCACAAATCTTTTCATTAGAGTAAAAAAATACACACATTAAAATGCACAAAATGCCCTAATGTTAAGGGTGCATCCCCCCAAATTTTTACGTGTATGGTATATATATCTCAGATCAAGATATAGAATGTTTCTAGTACTCCCAGAAAGTTTATTTATTTGAGAGAGAGACAGAGAGAGAGCGAGCGCGCACACAGGAGGGGCTGAGAGAGAGGGGGAGACAGAGAATCCCCAGCAGGCTCCGCACCACCAGTGCAAAGCCCAATGCGAGGCTCGAACTCATGCTGTGAGATTGTGACCTGAGCCAAAGTTGGATGCTTAACCAACTGAGTCACCCAGGCACCTTCAGTACCCCCAGAAAGTTTATTTCTCCATCACAGTCAACACCTACCCCCAGAGAAAACCATTGTTCTGATGTATTAAACTGTTGACTAGTTTTGCCTCTTCTTGTATTTCATATAAATGGAATTTTATAATATGTATCTTATGACTAGCTTCTTCCACAGAACTGGATGTCTGTGGGATGTATCCATGTTGTTTGTATAGCTATAATTCGTGCCTTTTTGTTGAGCATTCTCCTGTTGATGGGTATTGCTTCTAGGTTTTAGTCTACTATGTGTTAAACCTGCTGTGAACATGGGACACATAACTTTGGATGAACCTATACGCTCATTTGAGAATCTATCTATGAGAGGAATTGCTGGGCCCCAGGGTATGAATATGCTTGGCTCCAGTATATATTGGCAGTTTTCCCAAGGGGATGAAAAACTTACACTTCCCTACCAATGTATGAGGGTTCCAGTGGCTCCATATCTGTGTCAACAATGTCAGTCTGTTTCATTTTGGCCATTCAGATGGTACTTAGAGGTAGCTCATTACAGTTTTAACTTGCATGCCCCTAATAAGCAATGATGATGAACATCTTTTCCTAAATTTAGTAGTGGCCATTTAGTTCTCTTCTTTTGTGGAGTGTTTGTTCCAAGTTTTTGCCCATTATGTTATTACCCAAGCGCAATTTTTTATTTGAACTCAATTATCTGAATACTGTATGTTGAGTTCTACATAATTTCAGTAAATCAATCTAATGAGGTTTTTCAGGGGCAATAATTTTTGCCTGTTTAGAAGTTCTCTGTCATGCTTTCCAAAACAGTTGATTTCAAAATAATTTTTTTTTCAAGTGCAAAATTCTATATGATAGGATTCCTATCCTGCATATATGACCAGAAGTGAGATACCATCCCACAGTTTAGTGGTTCATAGCATAGACTCTGAGGCCAACATATGTGGGTTCAAGCCACATGATGTTGGTGATATGTACATGCCTCTGATACCTGATCTGTGTAATGGGGATCATGACAGGACTTGCCTGCCTCATAGTCCTGTGGAGAGCACTGGGATTAACCTACATAAAACTCTTAGAGTGATGTGTAGCATAGAGCAATCCCTCAAGAAGTAATGTTTATTGATAACATTACTTAGGGTGCCAGATTAGGCCCTCATTGTGTCTGTCCAATCAAGAGAAGATTAGAACATTACCCAGTAAATTGGGGAAGCATTCACACGTGGATCTGGACCACTCAAACAACAAACTGGGGGATTGGGTGTGAATCTTCAGAACTGGCTGTTTGAAATGATCATGTAAGCCTGTTGAAAATGTTCTTTCTGATCCATTTGGTTTTGAGGACCTCGCGTATGCCTAATAGCTCCACCGGGGCCTGAGTTAGGAGGGCCCAGGCCCAGTTATACATATTTATGACTTGTAAATTGTTCAGTCCAGTTCTGAACAGGAACTAAAAGATGTAGGGAAAAAAAATAGCAGCTCCCCTTCTAGGCAGCCCAAGACAGAGGAACACTTTAATTAAAATGGGAACTTGGGTTTCATAAGAATCATTTTGTAAAATCTATAATGCACTCATATAAAGGTTATATATTCAAGGACATCCAAGTGGCCAGAAAGCACAAGTCAAATGTGGCAGGGGAGAAACTGCCTAAGTAAGAGCACTGACTCTTCCATCAGTAACTTAAAGGGGGGCATGGGCTTTTCCTCTCATTAAGTCCATCTGCCTAGGCTAGGTGCTTGGCAGTTCTTCTACTAATGAGATTCTGTTCTTCCTAATACTGGAAAAAATAAGTCTTCACCTCTATCCTTTTACATGTGCCAGCGTCATGTCAGAAACAATTTTTCAGGGAAGAGACCTTCCAAGGCACAACCAGGTATGATCATTCAGTCACCCAGCTCCTCTAGTCATTTGATGCAATGAGGACAGAGGACAGTGCTGACTATCCTTCTTCCACTGAATCATTACATTCAGAAAGGAATCACACCCTTGCTTATCTGATGCCATCAGGATGCTAGCTTCCCAAACATGCTCATGTAAGCATGTTCAATGATTTGCACTTGGTCATTTTTTTTTTTTTTTGCACAATTCGTCAAGTTACAGCTACATGGCTTTCTTGCTATTAATATGTCCAACAAGCAGCTATTTTCATTTTTCTTGTTGTTTTTAAACTATTTCATGGATTTTAAGAAAATGATTCTTGAGAATTATTTGGCTCAGAGGAAAGGCAGTCCTGGATCCTTTTAATATGTTTATTGTGGGATGCCTGGGTGGCTCTGTAGGCTAGGTATCCGGCTCTTGATTTCAGCTCAGGTTCAGATCTTAAGGTTCATGAATTCAAGCCCCACATCAGGCTCTGTGCTGACAGTGCAGAGCCTGCTTGGGGTTCTCTCTCTCCTTTTTTCTCTGCCTCCCGTTCCCCGCATCAAGCTTTCTCTCAAAATAAATACACTTTAAACTACAAAAAAATGTTTATTGACCTGGTGTGGTAGGCAGAATGCTAAAAATGCCCTTTTCCCCCAGAATCTTTGAATGTGATGAGATATCACTGCTGTGTTTGTGTTATGTTGTATGGCATAATTGACCTTAACGTAGGGAGATGATCTGGGTGCGACAGATCTAATCACATGAGTCCTTAAAAGCAGAAAGATTTCTCTGACTGGTTGCAGAAGGGGAAGTTAGAGAGATTTGGAGCACAAGGGAGATTCTACTCGAGCTTGAAGACAGGGGAGGCCACAAGATTGTAAGTAGCCTTAAGGAGCTGAGAGAGGTCTCTGGCTGACAGTGATCAAGGAAATAGGTATTTAAGCCTATAACTACAAGGAACTGAATTCTGCTTCTAATAAAAATGAGCTTGAAAGAGGATTCCAGGCTCCAGATGAGAACACACCTGGCTGAAATCTTGACTAGAGCTTTGTGAGATTCTATGCACAGAACACAACTATTCTGAGCCAGACTTTGAACCTGTAGAAATGAGCTAATAAATGGGTGTTTTATTAGATTTAAAAAAAATTTTTTTTAAATTTATTCTTGAGAGAGAGAGAGAGAGAACAGAGCATGAGTGGGGAAGGGGCAGAGAGGGAGACACAGAATCTGAAGCAGGCTCCAGGTTCTGAGCTGTCAGCACAGAGCCCAATGCAGGACTAGAACTCATGAACCTTGAAATCATGATCTGAGCTGAAGTTGGTTGCTTAACCGACTGAGCCACCAAGGTGCCCCGAAATGGGTGTTGTTTTAAGCCACTAAAGTTATGGTCATATGTTACACGATAGAAAACCAACCCACTTGGTTTCTGCTCTTTGCATTCTTTTAAATGGCCAAGCAACAGATGAGGATTGAATAGAGAAAATTAAAAGGCTTGTGAAATACCCAGGGATTAACTCAGATTATTAGACATTATGGGGTCACTTCAAGAAAAAAAAGGCTCCAATTGACCCCATCTGATAGTAATTGCCACAATATAATTGGGGTAAGGAAAAGAATATTACGCAAGAGAGTTGACCAGGTGCTGGGTTTGACAATCATTTTTCCTCCAATTTGAATCATACTAGGACTGTCATTTTGTTTTTTGTGCTTCCCTTTCCTCTCTGACTTAGAAGGACTCATTCTCATTCCTGTAGCAATACGGCCAAGGTCTGGAATGCCACGACAGCTCCATGAATGAAATAGGAAAATGCTGACATTATCATCATCACAAAATCCATTATTAAAGCATACACAGCATAGGTGTGACAAGGTGTTAGCAAAGTGGAAGGTGCCAAGTGGTAATAAAAATAACTGCCAAAATTATAAGAAAGTATGATATGTTGATTCAGGAATCTTGGAAAAGAAAGAAGATAGGAGTATGGGTCCTGTGTGTACCTAACACAGAGCTAAAGTAAGAAGCTATTTCCAGTTCTTATGAGATTTTTTTCAGAAAGATTCCCCATGATACTGTCCAAACGACATTCCTCTTTCTGAATCCAGAGTCCTCTCCTCACCACAGCTCACATCCCTTGCTCTGATAGAAAACAAGTTTAGAAAGACTAGATAATCAAATAAAAAAATGAAGTAGAATTTTCTTAGGAATAGAGAAATTGAGAGTCATGGATTTTAATAAACTAATGGGGCAATCTAGATATTTGGAAAATCCTTCTTTCAAATAATAGTCCAAGCTTTCTAAAAACTAGAGAATTAATTGTAGAAAGAAACAGATTCAAAGCCTGCTAGTTTAAGCAAGGAAAAGAAGTATGCTATTCCCTACAGCCAAAATCTCAAAAGGAAAAGCCCAGGGCATCAAATCTGGGTAATTTATTTTATTATCCTAACTTACAGTGTTTCTTTTGCTGATAGGATTTCAGAAGATGGATTTATCTTTTTAATCAGTATGCTTTAAAAAAAAACTAGAAGCCTCCTTGGTCTGCCAAACAATAAATTTTATTTCCTGCCTAAGTGAGTGGTTCTAAATTGCTTAAAGTATTGCTCTATCCTTAAACATTCCTACTTGTCAAATTAAATGCTGATTTGAAGGAAAGGAATGAACAGGAGAGGATAATTCAGTTCAGTATTGGCTCTCGGCTTTATAGTTTCATAAAAGCAATTCCTTTCTTGTTTATCCTATACATTTCTAGTGCTAACCTCTGGTACCAATCATAGCACTTCAGTGAGCACTGTAAATACTGTTCATTGTACAATCTTCAAAACGTATTCATGCTTCAGCTTTCATCTTCAAGTGAAGTAGAATTTCGGTGGTGGCATAAATAAAAATGGCCTGAACAACTTTCATATATGGCATTAATGAGACATACTGATTTTATGTAACTGATATCACTTTCCTGATCCATAGTAATGACATAGGTATGTAAAGGTGAATGGCAAATTCTATGCTCACTTTGCTCATGGTTTGATTACTTGGCTTGGGTAGATGAAAGATAATTGCGAGGTGGATAATGTACATTTTCCTTGATTTGAGCCACAGACCCTCTTTACCTACAGATCAAAGTGTCTAATAAATAGTCTCCCTTTCCTTGCGCTAATGAAGGTGAATAGTTAATTGATGCCTTCATTTTTCTCTTCTTCATTCCTAATGGCCAGATGTGCTTCTTATTCTTATTGGGTTATATTTTCCAGTCTCTTCCTCAGGGATGGGAATTAAATTATACTTTTACCAAGATAAAACTAAAAAAAAATATGGAGAAATGACTGTAAACTCTATTTTTTGGTCTTTTCTTCTTTGAATCCATAATTAGATACTCTGCACAAATACATGTGCAAATAGCAGAGTCATTTTTCAAAGCAAAATACTTTGAACATATATCCAAAAAAAACACAGCTCTCAATCCATTATCTTGCCTCTTTGTAATTAACCTACAAGAAAGACTAGAACAAGAACTCATCACAGATTTTGGAGCAAAGTCCACCTGGGGCTTGCCAGACCTGGTGCAATGTTAGATGGCTGGTCTTCCCACAGAGTGAGAGAGATGTGCTTTGAAAAGTAATTAAAGGGCTTTAATTTCTTGGGTGAATTAAAACTGCCCCTTTGCTTGCCTGTTCCGTTGTTTGTATTCCTTGTACAATAACTCCACTGATCCTCTGTGAGTTGAAAAGTACCACAAATCTAGTCTATGCAAAAATAGCTTCTCCATCTTCCAAACCAAATTTAAGACTATATACTATTAAAGCCATCCCTCTGGCATGAGTGGAGACAAATGGAGAGTGATCCAGAAGACCATGATTAAATAATTAGAGAGGAGAATTCCAGTAACCTAAGAAATAAAAATAGCCAATGAGTTGCATGCTTATTATGCATCAAGCACTGCACTAAAAGTGATTTATACACATCCTATATGGTGATACAACCCTATATACAACCCTATATGTATACAACCCCATATGGTGAAGTTACTGTTATTATATGTAGATGAAGAAACTCAGGCTACCAACTTAGATTATGTGGCCAGTCAGTGGCAGAGACAAGATTAGTGCCTGGACAGTTAAGTCTGAAGCCATGTGTTTTATGGCTCTGTTCTAGGTTCCCTCAGTTCACTTAATTGGCATTCTGGACTTACATTGACTGCTTAGTTGGTACTGGGCACTGTAATGAATTCTTTATGTGATTAACTGATTTAATCAAATAACAAATGAGGTAGAGACTCTCAGTAGCCCATTTTACACTTTTATAAACTGAGGCAAGAGAAGTTCAATAGCATGCAATCATTAGAAAGGAAGTAAGGTAGAGCGCTGGAATTTGAATTCAGGAAATCTTGTACCCGAGACTGTGCTTTTAACTGTGGCCTCTTATGTCCCTAAATAACTAACTTGAACATTCCCCATGAGAGAGAGTTGGGCAAGTAAACTTAATCTGGAGAGTCTGACTGTCTCAGACCAAAGGCCTTGGAAGAAGATGATTGGGATGTGCAGGTGGTCACGTGACAGAGAAGACTGAGAGTGACGTAGTCCAGAGGGGAAGGTTTAGCAAAGGTGGGGAGGGCCCATCAGCAGAGGAAGGTGGTAAGCTGTTTCGCCTAGGGAGGCAAGACCCTTTGATGGTGTTGAACACAGGAAGTGATTGTTTACTCTGGGCTTCAGCTTTCATATCCTGCTATCTGTATCCCTGAGACCTCATAAAATACAGTGATGGCCACTTTTCGGCCAGGTTTTCACAACTGCAAAAACCTAAGTAAATCAAGCAAAATAAGTCATTGCAACTCTTCACATCAGCTATAGAAAGCCCGACATGAGGAAGTATGAACGGATGTGGGCAATGAACAGGGCGATCCAAAAGCATAGAATTTAACAAAACAAAATGCAGTGAGCAACAAGAAGGTTGTTTTCTGGGCTTACCCTGGCCACAGGGAGACTTAGGAGTCAAGGACCATCTTGAGGAAATACCAAAAATACACCTCAATCATTTCTCCCAAACACATTGGTCTTCAACTGTGAGGCTGAACAATGCATGGATTCAAGCTAAAGGTTGATTTCAATAATGACTATAATCGTTTATATTTGCATAGTGTGTTAAATTTACAAGTGATTTTCCCATTATTAAGTTTCCAGAGCAGCCTTCAAACGTAGGCAGTATTAGATCTCCTTTGCAAAGGAGATAGTTAAGGGCCAATCCCCACTGTCAGTGCCTGACAGAACTAGAGTTGAAATCCGGATTTCATGACTCCTGGTCTGAGGATATAGGAGGCTGAAAAGACCAATTTGGAGAGATGAGCAACAGAGGAGCAAGGGGAACCTACTAACAGAGGAGAGCATGCCATAGCCAGAAGACAGATGTTAAGAGAAAAATGGTATAAATTTAAGGACAAACACCAGTTATTTTACGGTAAGATGGATGGAGGTTGTGGTTATATACAGGAAGGAGCACTCATATCCAACTGGTCACGTATCTGGTCAGATTATGGGAGGTACACAGAAGTGTTGGTTTTTGAGATGGGTAGGATATTCTCAAGCAGAAATGGGGCGGAGAGAATGGTCAGGTGGAAGAGACAAGTTGAATGAATGTAAAAAAGCAGAAATCAATGGCATAAATGAGGAACAATGAACCGCCCTGTTCAGGTGCTGCACTGGCTATGTGAAAGGGTTTTGCAGAAAACAAAGCCGTGGGGAGGGATGGATAACACCATGGCCACTTCTGAATGCCAAGCTACAGTTTGATCTTAATTCTTAACTACCATCATAGGCTTTGGAGAAGCAATAATAATTTATAAACATCGAGGTAACACACTGCCAGCCTCACGGGTTTCTTGTGAGATTTTCTTTTTTTAAGTATATTCTCTTATTTTTGAGAGGGAGGGAGGGAGAAAGAGAGAGAGAGAGACAGCGCGAGCGAACACATGCACCTGAGTACACGCAAGAGCATGCGAGTGGGGGAGGGGCAGAGAGAGAGGGAGAGAACCCCAAGCAGGCTCTGATGACATGGGGCTCAATCCCAGGAGCCATAAGGTCATGAACTGAGCCAAAATCAAGAGTCCAATGCTTAATTGACTGAGCCACCCAGGCTCCCCCTTGTGAGATTTTAATGACATGTTGATGCAAAAGTGCTCTGTAAAAATATATTTAAGTATTATTATATGATTGCATTCACTCATTCATTCATTTCACAAGTATTATTTGAGGGCCTTTTACATATCAGGCATGGTCTAAGCATTTGGTGTTCATAAATGAAGACTCATCACTATGCACTGAAGCTCACAGTCTAGCAGGGAAAGTGAACATTTTTTTTTTAAATTTTTTTTTAATGTTTATTTATTTTTGAGACAGAGACAGAGCATGAATGGGGGAGGGTCAGAGAGAGAGGGAGACACAGAATCTGAAGCAGGCTCCAGGCTCTGAGCTGTCAGCACAGAGCCCGATGCGGGGCTCGAACTCACGGACTGCGAGATCATGACCTGAGCCGAAGTCGGACACTTAACCGACTGAGCCACCCAGGCGCCCCGGAAAGTGAACATTTTAATAAATAATTACAATTAAGTACATATGGTACTGTGAAAGTACGGAAGGAAGATTTGATGAACTCTTCCTGGAAGAGTCACAGGGGAAATGAATCCTGGACAACTGAATACTGAATAACCACAAATCTAAATGTAGGCGCTGAGATTATTAAATGAGAAGCCATAGGAGAAAATCTCTGAGATACCGGAGTAGACAAAGTTTTCTCAAATCACAAAAAGCACAAACCATAAAAGAAAAACAAAATGCTAACGGGGACCTTATTAAATGTGAAATGACATTTAAGTAAATGAAAAAGCAAGCCATAAACTGGGAGACAAATATTTGCAAGACATATAACTGAACAGAAAGCTTATATCCAAAATATAAAAAAGGCTCTTATAGGTCAATAATAACAAGAGAAACAACCTAATAAAACAATGGGCCAAAAAGTCTCAACAGATACTACAAACAAGATCTATAAATGGCCAGTAAAGACAAGACAGCATCATTAGTCATTAAGGTAATGCAAAATAGAATCACAACAAGACAATATTATACACCCAATGGAATGGTTAGGTTAAAAAGACTGATCATACTTAATTTTGGTGAGAATGTGGAGCATTTGAAATCCTCTGTATTGCTGGTAGGAATCCAAAATGTCAAAGCACATTTTAAGATAGTACGGCAGCGTCTTATAAAATTAAAGAGACGCTTACCACAACACACAACAATCCCACTCCGAGGTGTTTACCCAGAAGAAATCAAAACATATGTCCACACAGACTTGTATATAAATGTTCATAGTATTATTCACAATATTCTAAAACTGAACACAACCCAAATGTTCATCAATAGCTGAATGAATAAGCACACTGTAGTGTATCTGTGCCATGAACTTTTGGAGTAGAAGAAGTGCTGGTCCTTATTTATCTGTAGAACTAAAATGAAATTAAGGCTATCAAGAAGAAAGCACAGTACCTAATGGCTGTACGCTTTGGCAACGCGGATAAAGCACAGCTAGCAAAAATTAGAGAACAATGAGAATCGGCTCACTCCTAATAATTTAAAAATATTGAGACAAACTTAGGGATGCCTGGGTGACTCAGTCAGTTAAGCGTCTGACTCTTGATCTCGGCTTGGGTCATGTCAACGTTCACGGGATCGAGCCCAGCATCGGGCTCCGCGCTGTCAGCAGAGCCTGCTTCGGGTCCTCTCTCCTCTCTGCCCCTCCCTGGCTCGCGCGTTTTCTCTCTCTCTCAAAATAAATAAACTTAAAAAATATTTAGGCAACCTTAAGTCAACTTTATTTATGTATGCTTGGAGATTAACTTTTAAAGTAAATCAAGTCCAAGATGCAATATGTCATCTTTCTCCCTAATTTAAGTTTTCTCTGACCTGCCTAATCTGATTCCCCAGATTTCCTCCCATCTACTTCCCTCATCAGGAATATGTGGATTTTGATCACTTACATGAAAAAGAAGAGGTAAAAAATGTTAGATGGAAAAAGTGATTTCCTAGAAGTAGATCTTTAAAACTTCATTGTTATGAGTTAGGTTAGTTGACAAATATATAATGATTGTTCAACACGAGAATCTAGGGAAGCCAAATAAAACACCAACTTACAGGTTCATGTACAACATAATATTCCAACCCAGTAGTACTGTATTGCATAAATTAAAGCATAATAGGAATATTTTAGTCTCTGATTATCACAGGACTATTGCACTAATCACCTTCAAGAACTAATAAAACATTGATGCAAGGAGAACAAAATCCAAACACACCATAATGACTACAGGAAAATCTCTGATGATATATTATTATATATAATAAATGACAATTTTGAAAGCTTTTTCAAACTGGGTTTTAATCATGTTTGTCTCCATTAAGCCTCTAAGTTAATTAAATAGGCAAACCAACTTGAGACAAGGAAATTGATTTTCTGCATAGAACACTCTCAACAGAGTAGCAGACATAAGAAGAGGTTCAATTTTTCTTCCTGGTGTGCAAATTAAGCTTCGTTAAAAAAAAAAAATTAACAAAATCCCTGTTCCCTTGTTCCCTTCTGTTCTTTTGTTCTTTAGTGACATGTTAATCGAGTAAATATGGCAGGAAGGGAAAATACATCTGAATGTTCCTTGTACCTTTCACCTCTGGGAAAACAAAGAAGTCTCCTGTCTCATTAGAGAGGGCCTCCAACCACTCCTGCCAGCCTCCTCCTGAAGGAGCCTGGGCACTGAGACCCAAAGAGTGGATCCCAACTCTGTTCTACCCACCAAGGAATTCTAGTAGCAATCTGTTCAGCGTGGACCCAGAAAGGAAAACATAGCTTGTGCGTCACTTTTTTTTTATTACTATAATAAAGACAGCCTACTCCTTTGCTTTCCATTGCATCGCAATCTCACCTCCACCCCAAAGGCCTCAAGTGCACAAGGGTCTCATCTGCATTTGCATCTCCGAAAGAGAAATCCGGAGGACCAACATTTGCCTGTATTTGTAAGGCGAGAGGGAGCTTATCTGTGTCATCCCAGGGTTGAGTCTTTGACATGGTATTTTACTTAGTGACTTCATCAATGTCTATTTATAATCTGTAATAAGTAAATGGAGGGCTCTCTGCTCTATTGCTTAACTAATAATCAAAAGAAGATCCTTTCGGGTCACCTGGGTGGCTCAGTTGGTTGAGCATCTGACTTTGGCTCAGGTCATGATCTCACGGTTCATGAGTTTGAGCCCTGCATCGGGCTCTGTGCTGACAGCTCAGAGCCTGGAGCCTGCTTCAGATTCTGTGTCTCCCTCTCTCTCTGCCCCTCCCCTGTTTACACTCTGTCTCTCTCTCAAAAAGTCAATAAATATTTAAAAAAAAAAAAAAAGAAGAAGAAGAAGAAGATCCTCCTGTGGAACGTGGATGCTGAGAGGTGCATTCTCGGATGGAAGGTAGAATTTTTCCTATACTCTTTTGCTCATTATCTATATAATGATATCAGTAACACTATATTCCAGGAGACATGTGTCAACAGTTCAACTATGATAGCATAGCATTCACTGTAGAGCATGCCTTCTCTGAAGTCATCACAGGCGAATATGAATATATTCTTTATTCTTCTGTTGAATTTGAAGAATAGCAAGACCTTAATCATTTCTGAAAGTGGTATTACTGTTTCATGAGGGGAGAATTGGCTACTAAATGAAGTTCAAGCAAGAGCTTTTAAATAATTCCAGAGAACTGTTTTTCCCACATTTTGTAATTCTAAACCAGTGGATAGGGTGCAATGTGCTTTCTTACATGTAAGGATCCGAGTGTCAGGAGATTTCAAAGTAAAACGATGCCTGATGTTGTAATATAAATTCTATTATAATATTCAAAAATATGCAGCATATTAAAATATAAATTTGTTTTATATTATAATATCTATGACCCAATTATAGCTTAACTCCATGTTACTGTATTCAGACATCCCACAGTAAAATTGGGTGTACTGAAATATAAAGCTCCAAAAAAACCAACCTAACTTGGAACTCAGGGACTAACTTTACTTAGAGCACTTTCTCAAGGCTGTCACTTAGGCATGGCTTCGCTTGCCTGAGCAGAAATCGAGCCAGGGATTACTGGACATAAATGAGAACAGAGAGTCATCCTGATGTCCTGGAGGTAGGAGAGAAACACTGCTCTCTTCTCCCTCTGAGTTTTCTTTCCACACATAGACAGCATGTGGGCGTTTCTATCCCTGAAGCATTTTTAGTCCTGGAAATCGGCACCCATCTCTGGTGAACTTCCACTTGAACTCAGGGCTATAAGGATGCAGTACCCTGGATTATCCAGGTACTCCAAAATGGAGGAGAGGGAGGGCTGTCTGGATGGAAACAAGTAAGCCGGGCAGGTCTGATCCCCACACGGAGCGGGGGCTCTCTGCACACTGGGGATCCTCTAGAGAAGAAAGCAAGTGCTTCCTTGGGTAAATCCCAGCATCCTGAGGTTTCATTGCAGAAATAGGAGAAACTGGGTAAAAACAAACCAGGTGAGATGAGAGCCAATCTGGGTTGTGTGGAGCAGCTGTGGGGCAGGGAGCTGAGGGACTGCCAAGGTTATCTATTACTCTCGCAGCGGTGGGTTCCCCTTCTTCCTCCTGTAATCTAGGCAACGACACCTGGACTGGGCCTCACTCACCTTTTTCTGGCCACCCCTGATTTACATCCTGCTGTCGACCTGGAAAGGTGATGACCAGATCAGATTCTCATGAGAAATCTGTTATACTTGGTGAAAATAATCCGAACCGAAGGTTCCTGTCTAAAACTGCTCCTGACTCTTCGACCGCCACTCTTCCCTAGAGGAATCTGAAGTAGGCTTCTGTAGCTGCACATTTGAATCCGTTCCATTCTCAGAATCAGTCCAGAAGGAGGTTTCTGTGGCTTAGTATTTATTTTCAGTTCTTAGGATATGTTCTTAATTGCCTCCCTCGGCATCTTCCCAGTTCTCGTTGGCTGTATTTTATACTGGGCTCAGCTGCTTGCGTTTCTACATTGTTGTTTTTCAATTTTTCCCCACATATAATGGAACCTCACTATGAAATGTGGGCTCCATGCCATGGATCCATCTGCGTTACAACATGGCACTCGGCACGTTTATTTCATAACTATATATAGACTATTTTCTAACACCGATCACTTGTGTACCTGGGAACCTGCATACTGTAGTCGAGGACCGGCTGTGTCAGTGTCATCCGGAGCTTGTTAGAAATGTAAACTCTCAGGCCCTGCCCCAAACCTACTGCATTACAATCTGCCATCTAACAAGACCTCTAGGTGATTCACGTGCACATTGTAATTTGAGACACACTGGACGACAGCAGTGGTTTTTGAAGCAAGGGCTGTACATTAGTCACATGGAGAACTTAAAACAACCCAAGTTAGGTCCGACTCCTAGACATTCTAATTGGTTTGATATGGGGCCCCGATAAGGGTATTACTTTTAGCTTTCACATTTATTTTAAAGAGCAACCGCAGATCAGAGACGCTACTTCTCTAGAATGAGCAATATTAGGTAAAATGTGGATCTTTTTAGCTGTACGGGTTGTATATTCAGTGTTAGGCTGGAAGATCCTTGAAGGCCAAATCCATCTCTTGTATTTTTTGTGTCCTCCAAATTGCCCTTTGAACGGTACTTAGCATATGGTGGTTACTCACATGTTCATGGGTGATAGGGAACATAAGCAGGAGAGAGAAGACTAGGGTTCACGTCCTAGTTCTACAAGACATGACGTCTTTGACCTTGAGCAGACCACTGAACTCATTAGGAAGCCCATTTCTTTGTCAGTCAAATGTGAATGACTTCCTATTCTAGTAGTTAGCCATTCATTCAACAAATATTTAGGAGCATCTATTCTGTGCCAGGTACTGTTCCAAGCACTGACGATGCAACAGTAAATAACCAAGACAGGAAAAGTCTTGTCCTCATAGAACTTGTATTGTAATGTGCCATCAATAACAAACAGGCAAATAGAAATACAGAGAGTAGAGACACAGGTAGTAATCAGTACTAAGAAGAAAAACAGCACAGTAAAGTGATGGACAGTGGTAAATTATGTAAGGAGAGCAACATAGCTGGGTGATCAGAGAAGAGGTCTGTGAGAGGGGACATCTGAACAGAGACTTGAATGATGGAAGAAGCAAGCCAGGTGAACTCAGGCAGAGAACCTGCAAGAATAAAATCCCTGAGGCAGAAACAAGCTAGGAGTAGTCAGGGTAGACATAGGCAACGATTCTTTGTAGATGTTGCTAGTCTATGGCTTAAAGGATCAGCTAGATTTATGTCAGTCTTGGAACTATCAAAGCGTTAGTGCATTTGGGGGAAACATAAATTACCTGAAGGTAAAAATATCTAATATTTGGGGCAGCAGAAAAATAACAAAAACCAGAGCATTACCATCACTGGCTTCTTCATTTCTCAATATACTAGTACTTTACTTGAGAATCTGCCGGACTGTGCTCCCAAACACAAGCACAGATAATATTTACCATTCTAGACAGCGCCTCGAGTTCCGGGGATTTACTCCTGGCTCTCTTGTGTGATGAAAAGGTCCAGCTGGGCACACTCCTGCTTCTGTCTCTTCTTCTCAGAGCTCTAGTGAACTGCTCAGAAAACCATGATCAGGAGAAAGCCAGGCCTCTGGCGCTGGCTTCCAGAGTGCTGGAGCTTAGCTCTGGTTCCAGACTGTGAGAGTCTCTGGTTCCAGATAAGCAGATCATCATTATTTTGTTGCTGTCTTGCTTCTTGAACCACCTTTTTTTTTTTTTTCACCAGATGTCATGGTTTTATTTCTACTGTTCAACCACCAAAGTCCATCTAGGGTTCAGAGATCTGTGTTCCGACTTTCAGAGTCTTCACTGAAGATCTTGAAGTTGGAATAAAAGCCCCCAAGGAAACAACTCTTGATGATGATGATTGGTGATAATGATGATTAATATATTCCTGAGAGGTCTCCTCTTTTTCACATGATATTTAGCTCTAGTAAGTGCAGATTAAATATTCATAATAAGAATATTGACTAGCACAAGATAATTTGATTTACTCTGTCTTCAAGTACATTACATGTGTTATCAAATTTGATCCCCATGATCTCCTTATGCACTAGTTATCGTAAAGTTCATTCCCAGGAACCTGAGCCACATAGAGATTAAGCAACTTGTCCAAAGGCATACAAAAAGTGACCAAAACAGGCTTCAAACTCCAGATTTTCTGGTTCCACAGCATGAGCTCATATAGCTTACCTGCTGGACAAGCAGCTACTTATCTTACGAAAGAGTCTACTGTCTACGTAGCTTTCACTTATCTCCCCATCATCGGGTATAAATACTATAGCAAAAACTCTAGCATTACAATGTTAAGTTCTTATTCTGTGTCAGGCTCTGTGTTTAGTGCTGTACTTATGTAACCCTTATAAAATTAGGCTGCCTCCTGGCCAGGCAGTAAAATGGTTTTATTCCAAGCCCTACACTGTAAAATTAAATTGTAGTTTTAGTCTTAATTGTATTCTAAAATTTCCAGAAGGAGAATTACATTCATAACACAGAGTAATACTTCTTAGAATCCTTCTCTCCCCCTCCCTCACCAGTTCTCTAGCTTACAAAGCAGTGCATGAAGGCTGCCTCCAATCCCATTTCTTCCAAACTTCTGAAACTCTCTCCCTAAAACCCATCCTGGCATAGGCTTTCTTCCCTCTCTCCCTCCCTCCCTCCCTCCCTCCCAACTCCCCCTTCTTTCCAAATCCACTTTTTTCTCTCTCTAGACAAGCTCTGTATCTTTTCTAGTATAAATCAGTCTACTATGTTTTAGGCTTCTTCCACCTTGGCTTCAATTCTCCATGGCCAATAGGATGGGTGCTCAATCAACTGACCTCACTGTAGAGGTAGCGGCCTTAGCAGCAAAGGAACCTTTTTATTACGAGGAAAAAAGAGAAGGCAATGGCCATCCATGTGTTTATATTTTGCCCTTGTCATACACACTTCCTCAATTTACTATCACTCTAAGATGGGTTTAAATCTTTGCCATTTTTCCATCCCTTCACTTTCAGTCTGTGTCTTTTTTTTAAAAAAATGTTTAGTTTAGAGAATTAGAGTGAGTGGGGTAGGGGCAGAGAGAGAGGGAGACAGACAATCTGAAGCAGGATCCGTGCTGTCACCACATAGACCAACCCTGGGCTTGAACCCACAAACTGTGAGATCATGACTTGAGCTGAAGTCACATGCTCAACCGACTGAGCCACCCAGGCACCCCTTGGTCTGTGTCTTTAGGTCTTAAGTGAGTCTTTGGTAGGCAGCATATAGCTGGGTCTTGTTTTTTTGTTTTTTGTTTTTTTGTCTATCCAGTCACCCTATGTCTTTTTTTTTTCTTTTGTCTTAGTATAGTTGACACACAATGTTACATTAGTTTTAGGTGTACAACTTAGTGATTTGACAAGTTTATACATTATGCTATGTTTGTCACCAGTACAGCTATCATCTGTCCCATTACATCACTATTACGACACCACTGACTGTATTCCTTAGGCTCTGCTTTTCATTCCCGTGAACTACTCATCCCATAACTGGAGGCCTATATCTCCCTCTCCCCTTCGCCCCTCTTGCCCAACCACCAGGTCCCTACCCTGGTAACCATCAGTTTGCTCTCAGTATTTACAGTTCTGATTCTGCTTTTTGTTTACTCATTTTTTAGGATTCCATTTATGAGTGAATTATATGGTATTTATTTTTCTTAGTCTGACTTATTTCACTTAGCATAATATCCTCAAGGTCCATCCATGTTGTCTCAAATGGCACAATCTCATCCTTTTTGTGGGTATGTAATGTTCCAGTGTTGTGTGTGCATGTGTGTATGTATAAAACACATCTTCCTTACCCATTCATCTATTGATGGACACTTAGGTTGCTTCCATGTCTTGCCTATTGTAAATAATGCTGCAATAAACACAGGGGTGCATATATATTTTTGAGTTAGTGTTTTCATTTTCCCTGAGTAAACACCCAATAGTGGAATTATTGGATCATATGGTACATATATTTTTAATTTTTTGAGGAGTCTCCATACTGTTTTCCACAGTGGCTGCACCAGTTTGTACCAATTTACATTCCCACCAACAGTGCACAAGGGTTCCTTTTTTCTTGCATCCTTGCCAATGCTTGTTTCTTGTCTTCTTGATTTTAGCCATTCTAACAGGCATGAGTTGGTATCTTACTGTGGTTTTGATTTGCATTTCCCTGATGATTAATAATGCTGAGCATCTTTTCATGTGTCTATGGCCAACTGCAGGTCTTCTTTGGGAAAATGTCTATTCAGGTCCTCTGCCCATTTTTTAGTCAGATTTTTTTGGGGGTGGGATGTTGAGTTGTAGGAGTTTTTATGCATTTTTTATATTAACCCCTTACCAGACATATCATTTGCAAATATCTTCTCCCATTTGGTAGGCTTTCTGTTTTGTTGATGGTTTCCTTCTCTGTGTACAAGCTTTTTATTTTGATATAGTTCCAATAATTTTTGCTTTTGTTTCCCTTCCCTTATGAGACATCTATAGAAAAATGTTGTTATGGCCAATGTCAGAGAAATTACTATGTTCTCTTCCAGGAGTTTTATGGTTTCGGGTCTCACATTTAGGTTTGTAGTCCATTTTGAGTTTATTTTTGTGAATGGTGTTAGAAAGTAGTCCAGTTTTCCCAGCACCAGTCATTGAAAAGTCTTTTCCTTGCGGTGCCTGGGTGGCTCAGTCATTTAAGCATCCTTTGGCTCTGGTCGGGCCATGGTCTCACATTTGGTGGTTCCAGCCCCACATCACAGAGCCTGCTTTGGATCCTCTGTTTCCCTCTCTCTCTGCACCTCCCCTGCTCACACACACACTCTCTTTCTCTCCCCCTCTCTCAAAAATAAACATTTAAAAAAAGGAAAAAAAAGTCTCTTCCTCATTGTATATATTCTTTCCTCCCTTGTTGATTAGTTGACCATATATATGTGGGTTTCTTTCTGAGCTCTCTATCCTGTTCCATTGATATGTGTCTATTTTTGTCCCAGTACCATACTGTTTTGATTACTACAGGTTTGTAGCAGATCTTGAAATCTGGTATTGTGATTTATTTAGCTTTCTTCTTCTTTCTCAGGATTGCTTTGGCTATTCAGGGTCTTTTGTGGTTCCATACACATTTTGGTATTATTTGTTCTAGTTCTGTGTGAAATGCCATTGGTATTTTGATAGGGACTGCAATGAATCGTTACATTTCTCTGGGTGATATGGACACTTTAACAATATTTATTCTTCCGATCCATGAGCATGGAATATCTTTCCATTTGTTTGTGTCGTCTTCAATTTCTTTCATCAGTGTTTTACAGTTTTCAGAGCAGGACTTTCACTGCTTTGGTTAAGTTTATTCCTAGGTATTTTATTACTTTTGATGCGAATGTAGATGCTGTTTTTTTTAAATTTCTCTTTCTGCAATTTCATTGTTAGTGTATAGAAATGCTACCAAATGCTGGGTATTAATTTTGTATCCTATCACTTTATCGAATTCATTTATTACTACTATTCTAGTAGTTTTTTGGTGGAATCTTTAGAATTTTCTATATATAGTATCATATTGTCTGCAAATAATGACAATTTTTGCCACTTTAAGATGGAAAAAAGGAGGTGTAATTCATTCACCCAATCTGATAGCGTAAATAAATACAGATCCAGAATTTGAATCCCGTCTGAATGGATAAAAGCCCCGAAGCTTAGCCAGACCAGACACTGGGTACATGGCCTAAGCCCTTCAATCTCCCTTAAGGGCTCCAGTGGCCTCTAAAACAGAGGTCAGCAAGTTGTGGCCTATGGGCCAAATCCAGCTATCTGTTTTTATAAATAAAGTTCTATTGGAATGTACGCCCTGTCATTCATTTACATAGTTTCTACAGCTGATTTTGCACTACAAAGGCAGAATTGAGTAGCTGTGACAGAGAATGCAAAATCTAAAATAATTACTAACTATATGACCCTTTGCAGAAAATGTTTGCTGACCCCTGCTCTAAAAGAACACGTTATAGCACATCTAACAGTTAGCTGGAGACAGGCCAATTCACCACAAATACTTTTAAGGTAATTTGATAACTTGATAAATTTGTTAAATATGGTAAATTGGTCATTCAATGAATTTATTTGTTGCAAATTGGGTTCTGGCCAATGTTTTCACTCGGTAAATTCATTCAAGAAGTATTTATGGAGTATCTACTATATGCCAGATTCTCTTGGGATTTATTAGTGAACAAGACTGCCCCCCCCCATGCTTTTATACATTACATTGCAGCAAGAGGAGACAGATAATAAATAATATATATAATAAGTAAGTAAATTATACAGTATTTTCGAAGGAGAGATATTCTGTGGGATTTAAAAAAAGCTGATGGGAGACTGAGTGTACAAATGGAAGGATACAATTTTAAATAGTGTTGGCAGAGTAGACTTTTCCTCAACACTTCTCCTCATTGAGAAGAGGATATTGAGCAAAGACTGAATGAAATGAGGAGAAAGGCACATAGGAATCTAGGAAAGAGCATTCCAGGCACAGGGACCAGTCAGTGTGAAGACTCTCAGGTGAGAACAAAGAGGACAGTGTGTCTGAAGTAGAGAATAAAGGGGAAATTAGTAGATGTGGTCAAAGTAACTATGATGGATGGTACCATGTAGGTCCTTGCTAAACCACTGCAAGCATTTCAGCTGACGTTCTAAGTGAAATATGGGCAACGGAACTTTTTAAACCGGGAAGAAATGTGATACGATTCATGTTTTCAAAAGTTTACTGCAGCTACTTTGTTGATGAGAGATTCTGGGAGAACAAGGGAGCAGGAATACTACTAGTTGGGAGGCTACTGTAGTCATTCAAATGAGAGATGGTGGAGAGTGAGACCAGTGGCTTGCAGTGGAGACAAGAAATGGCTGCATTCTGCTAGATGTATATTGAAATAGAGCTAACAGAACTTCCTGATGGATTGGATATGGGATTTAAATGGGAAAAAAAGTAGTTAAATTTTTTAGCATAGCAACTAGGATGGAGTTACCAAGTAATATGGCCATGGGAAAGATTTCAGAGCAGGTTAGTATAGATGCCCATTACACATCAAAGTAGAGTTACTGAGTTAACATTACATACTCAAGTGTGGAGTTAATAGAAGGTTCTAGCTAGAGATGCAAATTTCATTGATTATATATAGTATAGATTAACATGCTAGACTATATATTCTTTGATGGCAGGACCCTTTCTCATTCATCTTTTTATCTCTAGCCCTTAATACGGTACCAGGAGCACAAGGGATAACACTGCATTTTACTGATATTCAAAGATGCTACGTGAATGAATGAATAAGTAAATGGACAAACACTTTAATGAGACCAACTTATACACTTTGAGAAAGGAATATTTTCCTTCTGTGGAAAAGGGAAGACCTCAAACTATTTTCTTTACCTTTAATAGTATCTAGGAAGCAATGCTCAAGTGGGTATCACAGTAAAAGATCACATATGACCTTCAAACTTGGCAGTATGCAGTCATTACCATCATTTTACTTGTATGAAGACAATAAATGCATTGGAAGTCCTAATTCTTGTTATTTTTGATATGAAAGAATGACGCGGTTGATCAAGAAGAGTTGTTAATTTCTGAACAAGCTGGATGATCAGAGAAATTGAATTCCAAAGAAAAAGGGCAGGAAAATTCATCCATCTGGGAAAAATTCTGTAGTTGAAAACTATGCCAAGAGAAATATAATAAACTCTAGAAAGTAGATAATTTTGCTAAAACTAAATTAAAAAATTTTTTTTATTTATTTAAATTCAAGTTAGCTAACATATAATGTAGTATTGGTTTCAGGAGCAGAATTTAGTGATTTATCACTTACATATAACACCAGTGTTCATCTCCACAAGTGCCCTCCTTAATGCCCATCACCTGCTTAGCCCATACCCCCATCCACCTCCCCTCCAGCAGCCCTCGGTTTGTTCTTTAAGAGTCCCAGGGGAGCCTGGGTGGGTCAGTCGGTTAAGGGTTAAGCGGCTGACTTCGGCTCAGGTCATGATCTCGCGGTTTGTGAGTTCGAGCCCCGCATCGGGCTCTGTGCTGTCAGTGTGGAGCCCGCTTCCCATCCTCTGTCTCCCTCTCTCTCTGCCCCACCTCAGCTCATGCTCCCTATCTCAAAAATAAACACTAAAAAAAAAGCCCCTTATATAAGATAAAAACAGAGAGGGAAGCTAAAGCTTAATTTTAAAATAGATTTGTCAATACCATCCAGTCTAAGAATTCAGTATATTTTCACAAATCACCTAATTTTTTATCTGAATAAGATCTCAAGCCTATGATTTATTAAAACTTGCAACTCTATCTAGATAAATGTGATACTAATATGAATATTTTATCACTTTTAATTTCCAGATTATATTTGACAAAGGGGGTGGAATAGTTATGTGGATAGAACTGAAATGCGAGGACATCTGGGATTTATTATTTCTCTGAATACTCCCTAGTTTGTCACTATAATTCTTTTTGTTGACTTGTGATAAATGAAGATGAATTACACATTCTAAGATCTGTCTCTTTAAAATTCATGAAGAACAAAACACACACTCATGTATACACCACACACACACACACACACACACACACACACACACACACACAAAGACTTATTAATGAAAACTCATGATCAATAAGACAGTTTTACTTAAAGGGGTAGGTATGACTTGATTGCATATTTTTCACATTAACTTCAGGTTCTATATTACTACACAGAAAGATGAGCAACACAATTCACTTAAGCTAACTCAGTTTCAAAAACTGTGTTTCAGATATAAATGATAAAAAAATAGAGAAATGATCCTGGTAAGAATTCCAGGGCCGAAACAAAATGTATATGAATGTTCAGGCTTCAGAGGTTTAGTTGCACGTGATCTATAAAAATGTTTATTTCATTTTATGAACAGGCAATACATTTACATAAATGCCCATATAAGGGACTAAAAATAAGTCTTCCCTGACGACATCTTCCACAGGCCCACTTCCTAGGTTTGTATCCCTCTCAACAAGTAAACATTTCACATATTTCTCGGGAACACATTACAGTTAAAAATTTAATCTATAAAAGATTAAAACTGAAATGGTATCGAGCCTTCTGATGCAAGTACACGGAATGTCTTTTGATTACTAAATTAACTTTTGTGTTCCTGCCTATTTCCTAAGTGTATTTATAGACATCTATTCTTTTTCTATTGCTATGGTGAATAAGTTATTTTATTACACCCTTATATGAATAAGAGGTTTTGATTCCTATATATTAATTTTGTACTTTACTACCTTAGTGAATGCTTTTACCACTTGTAGACTTTTCAGTTCATTCTCTTGGGTTTTCCAGGTAGATTGTTATATCATTCACAAGTAGTTTATTACCATCTCCTTTCTAATTTTTATACCCCTAGTGAAGGTCTTTTGCCTAATTGCCTTAATGTCTACTTCTAGTACAATATTGCATGATAATGGTAATGTGGGCACCCCTGCTTTGTTCCTGACACTAGTTGTAATTCTACTAGTGTCTCCCCCGTTAAACATAGTTCTGGCTTTTGCATACATAGTTTCCAAATTAATATTATTGACTATTTTATCAAGAATGTATGTTGAATTGTACAAATATCTGTTTAGCATATCAGAAGATGACCTTATAATTTCTCACGTTAGATTCCAGGCCCAGATGGCTTCCTACAGAATTTCTGATATACCTTGAAAGAGAATAATTCTAATCTGTTTTGTCTACTCCAGAACCTCATGTATGAAAAAGAAACTTCTAAGTCATAAAGCAAACAGTGATACAAAATTCTCCAATTCCACACACACACATACACACACACATACACACACACACACACACGCAACAACTATAGACAAGACTTACTTAGAAAAATGGATGTAATAAGTCCATGGGCAAACAATTCAGCAAGGCATTAAAAAATAAGTTATAACCAAATGGGATTTATTAAAGAATGTACTGATAAGTTGCTATAAGAAAATCTATTGCTAAAGTACTTCATATTAATTTATGTAAGGAGAGAAATCATGTTATCTATATGCTGAAAAAAGGGAGCCCTTGAACAAATGTCTCTATTTCTTCTAGGAAAATAGTCTACTTAGATTTTTATTTTTATTTTATTTTTTAGACAGGCAGGGGGTGGTGAGGGGCAGAGGGAGAGAGAATCTTAAGCAGTTTCCATGCGCAGCACAGAGCTTGATGCGGGACTTGATCTCACAATCGTGAGATCAGGACCTGAGCTGAAATCAAGAGTCAATCACTTAACCAACTGAGCCACCCAGGTGCCCCAGGTCTACTTAGATTTTTAAAATATTTCTTCTGGAATCAGTTTCAGTAAATCATATTTTTCTACTAATCATCCATTTCATCCAGGTTTCAAAATATGTTTAAGTTGAATAAAGTAGTCTTCTTAGTGGTCTTAATTTTCTTTTTCAGTTTTTTTGCTGTTATAACCAAATAAAATAAGAAATTCTATTTTCTCTTTCTTGATTGGTCTAGCAAGCAGTTTATCTTGTTTTAGTATTTAAAAAGCTGGTTTTTCATTGTAATTATTTTTCAAATAATTTCCTTTTCCTCATTAATTCCTGCTTATCAAAGACAACTTGTAATTACTTCCTTCTACTTTCCTTTAGTCTATTTTGTTTACTGATACAATATTAAACATAAATATCATTCTGAGTACTGCCCTAGATAAGCCTTATAAATTACAATACATATTTTCTTACTATTTTCTAGACACTATGCAGTTTCAATTTATATTTCCTCCATGGTTTAAGGATTAAGAGAAATACATTTTACCCCAAAAAGAAAGGTCTTCTTATTTTCTGGATTTCATTGTTCTTGTTTTTGTTGCTTATTTCTAGTTTTGCCATATTATGAAAAAATGCTTGCTGTACTATTTGAATTTCTGAAATTTGTCAAGATTGTCTTTGCAGTCTAGTACATGACTGATTTTTGTGAACATTCTATGGGAAAGAAGGCATATTCTTTATTTAGAGAGTTCAGAAAACGTCAGATCTTCCTCATTAATTATGTTATTAGGTCTTCCATTCGTGCTTGCTTCGACTCACCAGACATTTCCTCTGACACGGGTTTTCAAACCATGCACACCCTAAGCCCAGATGGGCTTCTTACTTTTCTGTTCATCTAGCACCTATACTTCTAGCTATTTTCACAATTCTTACCCTGTATCATAACCGCTTATTTACTCATCAACACATCTAAGGTCCTCAAAAACAGGGAGCGTGTGTTGTACACTGTTATATCCTTAAGACCTGACAGCCCTTGGTTCCTAGAAGATCCTCAGGATCATTTGTTGAATGAACGGATGAGTATCTCCATAGCTTTCCCGTTAGAATTCTCTTAGAGAAGATGACTAGGGAGAGGGAGTGAGATACTGGGAAGAAAATATTAAGGATAGACTGAAGGTGTCTGGCAAGTAGATAACACTCTAAACAAGTCCTATGATTCCCAATCAGACATTAGCAGCATCCACTATTGGAACACAGATGTGGTCAGTAGCACGCTATCAGCCCAACTACATCAGAAAAAATGGCACAGTGGCCAGTGTTCATCACCGGCATTTTCTATTCGTATTCTTTAGTCAGCCTTGATGAAGTCACTAATCTCATATGACTGATCTAGTTCCAACATTCTGAAACCTCCTCAGTCCTTTTTTCCCTTCTGCAATGTAAATTCCAGCCAATTAGGCCAGTCTCAGTTAAGTACTGATTTTATTAAAGTAATCGGCAATGAGTTGTAATTGACTCTATAACTTAGTTTTTCAGGACATATGTTCATCCCCAAATGGGAGCCTGCTAATCCAAGTACATCTTGAGTTAGTTGCTGTTTATCTCTTCTGAATGACACCTCCACATCCATGCATAATTATGCTTTCAGAATGCATGGAATCAGCATAGTTTAAAGCAGGCAGCCATACACAATCTTGCCCTTTTCATTTCCTCTTCTCATCTGAAAAATGAGGGAATTCAGTGAGCTCATCTAGAAAGTTGTCTCAGCTCTAAAATTCTATGATTGGTGTTCTGTCATCTAATCTTGGCAAATTACTCTAAATAACCTCAGTCACCACTGGAGAATTAGTAAGGACAAGCAAGGCAAATATTGAACTTGATAAATCCTCAAATTGGGGGAGGGGGTAGTACAGTTAGTCCCTGACTATCCACACGACTGGGGCATGGTACGAATATCTGAACAGTGAATAACACAAAAATCTGTTTGTTATCAGTGAGCAAAGACAAAAGAATAAGGAAGAGTCTAAGACACCATTTGGGCCAAACCCTTTCCATTTAGGCATAAATCCCCTGGAAAAGGGTATTGTAGGAAGCATTCTGATTAATCAAATATTTCAATTAAGTGTTAGAAAGACTTAGAGTACAATAAAAATATTCCAAGTGTTAAAACTAGGATGAGTATGTGATGTCGCAGTGGAAATAAGACTGGACCAAGAATCATGCTCCAGGCCTGGCTTTGCTCTTGACTGGCTCTTTGATATCAGGGAGATCTCTCAAGTTCTCTGACCTCAGTATCTGTACAACTATGGTAGGAGGAGATAGAATAAATTATATATTGAAGTATTTTTGAAAGATCAATGTATGCTATTTAAATACATAATAATAATTGTTCATGGTGATAATATGCTTCAGAATATTAGAGAAAACTGGGCAAAATTACATGAATTTAGTACTTTCATAATATTGCTCTGAAATGCCTGCAATATTACCATGAGTCATAATATTGGAAGAAGCTCAACAAAAGCTTATGGAAAAGATCAAATTCAATTATGAATTATAGGAGCATCAATGAATCTCTAAAGAGCATTTGAGCAAGTATACAGTTTGCATCCTGTTTATCTAAATTCCACGAGAATAATTTTGCCTGGTTTTCTAAAAATAAACAGTTGGGGATTTAAAGGTAAAACTGAGCCATTTCAGGCCAAAGGGTAATTCTAAAACAAGAATAGTGGCAGGAAAATTAGCCACTCACATGGATTTCAAGATCCAGCTGTTGACCAAAATCTCACAAGTACTTCCATCCGGGAAGAAGTCACACGAGACGGACTCCCACATTTAATTTTAATGAAGATCCTAAATTGGATGAAACTATTAATTAATCTAACTAATTTGCAGTACTCAAGGCGTTGACTCTGATGGCAGGATGGAAGTACAAGAGGTCAGCTCCACCGTGATGATCAGAGTTAACATGTTTGAGCGTTTACAAAGTACCAGGCCCCAGTGTAAGCACTACTCCCTTATTTCATGTATATCTCAATTGTTATAGCAAACCTAAGAGATCAGCTTCATTCTTATCTCCATTTTTCAGCTGAGATATCTGAGGCACAGAGTGATTAAGTACCTTATGCAAAGTATACAGGTAGAAAGATGCAAGGCCTGATTTAGACCCTCAAAGTCAAACACTGGCGCAAATGGGTTTTACCACCATGCCAACAAAGCACTGATAGAATGCATGGCCATCATCTACTGAACAGTTTAGAAAGATTTGTTGACTGACTGCCAAAAATGTGCAGCTCATTTTGGGACCCTATATCTGTATACACAATACCAACAAGAAGTTGAGATGAGAATTGAAGTGATCCCAGAAAAAAAAAAAAACAACAACCCTTAACATGGAATGTTTGAGTATGAATTATCTAGTTGTGCTTTCTATGTTGATCAAGACACAGAGAACATTTATTAACTCAGACTACCCTGGATAGTGTTTAGCTTGAATTACAATATATGATTAGATCAGGAATTCATGACAAAATTCTTTTCTGTTAAGGGCTAGATAGTAAATATATTGGACATTCTGAGCTATAAGAGCTGTTGCAACCACTCAACTCTACCATTATAAGTAGTAACTCGAGACCCACACACAGTATGCAAATGAATGGATATGGCTGCATTCTAATTAAACTTTATTTACAAAGGAAAACAGCAGAACAGATTTAACCCATGGGCAGTAGTCTGCTGACCCCTGGACTTCAGCAAAGGCAAACTGATTCTGAATAGCTATTTTATATATGTTCAAGCAGGGAGCCTACTTGAATGAATAGATTTAAAATGAATGTATTCACTTCTTGTTCTCTTACACTGATGAATTATATCCTTCCAGATACCCTGGGTATTATTTTTAACTAAACTTTCCTCTTTAAAAAGTCCAAAACTAAACAATAAAATCTTACCAAATTCTGCCTTGGTGAGGCCCAAAGTAAATAACTTATCTCTCTCCCTTTCCTTCTCTCTTTTCCTTCCTGCTCTTTCCTAAAGACACCATGTATTAGGTAACTACCACTACGTAACAGATTACTCCCCCTACCCTCCACACTTAGCAGCTTAAACAACAACATTTTAATCTTTACTTTCTATGGATCAGGAATCCAGGCAAAACTTAGCTGGGACATCTGTTTCAGGGTCTCTCAGGAGGCTAAAATCAAGGTGTCAACTAGGACTGCAGTCTCACATGAAGGCCCAACTAGAGAAGGATCCAATTCCAAGACAACTCACGTGGTTGGTGGCAGGAGTCAGTTCCTCCTAGGCTGTTGGACAGAGGCCTCAGTTCCTCACTGACTGTTGGCTGACTGCCACCTTCAGTTCCTTGCCAGGGAGCCCTCTCCACCAAGGCAAGCACATGAAAAGAGCCAGAGAGAGCATGCCAGCAAGAAAGAAAGTTCAAGCAACATGGAAGTCTTTTATAACCTAATTGTGAAAGTGACATCCCATCACTTTTGCCATATTTGTTAGAAGCAAGTTTCTAGGTCCAGCCCATAGTCAAGAGGAAGCGTTATAATACCAGGAGGCAAGAATCATTTTAGAAGGATGCCTACACACTATTAAAACTAAGTCTCCACTGTTTTTTTTTTACCGTAATGTTAGCATTTTAAAATTGATGTCCTGTCAACAGGAGTAATCTGTACCTTTATAATATGCACATCCTTATAGGCTCAAAATATAGCTGTGACTCAGTCTCCCTAACAAACATCATACCTAGCATGGAACAGACTGTTTCTACAAATAAGGTGCTCTCATGATTTCCCTAACCCCAAGAGCGTTGGTATATGCCAAATAACTCTTGCATGTTATTAGGTAGAAAATATTAGTTTCTGTTATAGATACACAATTCTGATTTGATCAGTTCAAAACTAGCTGTGTAGAACGAAAAGGGAAGTGATAGGTGTTAAATGATATGGGTAATATAGATCCAAAATTGATTTGATACTCTCCAGATTGGTTTTTGAACCACGCTGACACCCCACTCTTATTGATGATGAGAAAACCAGCTAGATATTGGGCTTTTGTCAATAAGAAAGGAATTTTCAGGAGGAGGTGTGGTTCCTTTGCCATCCTGGTTCTAAATGGTGCCTGATATGGCAGGCATCGTATTTGTGCCAGGTTTCCCTGATCTAATTTTAGGTTGGGGCCATTTGTTTCAGTAAACTGTGGACCTTGTAACAAGTATTTGGATGCAGAGAGTTCATTTGGGAGGTGGTCTCAGGAAGGACAAGTGAGGAGTAGGGAGCATAAACAAGGAAAGGAGAAAAGACAATAAAGCATATTACTGAGTTGGTTACCCATGGAGAGCAACGGGGGTTCAGCCCTGGTGGGGGTCCTCTGAAAAACCACACAGAGTTTTCACTGGACTTGTCCCACCAATAATGGGAAATCTGGGGTCTTCATCTACCAACTCAACACCCATTCCTCCGTGGTTGAGGGCTACCCCTGAGGAATGTTCTACGCTTCCTTGTATGCAAGTAGAAGTTATTTAAGGGCCAGAAAAATCTCTCAGGCAGAAAAGCACAGAGGTTCAGGGGCTTGAGGTAAGTTGCTGACCATTTACAGGAGACGTTCCCACTGAATTTGGAGGTGAATTCAGTGCATCTGCTCCACACGTCTTACACATGTAAATATTGTCCATCACCGCAATCTGTTTCTAAGCAAGGGATTCACCATTTTAGGCAAGTTCTGCATGGCACAAAAGAGCTCAACGAATATGCATGATTGGATGACACTGAAGGTGGTAAGAGCAGAGCAGAGGGTCGGTACCTTGAGACTGGAAACCCATCCTCCTATTGACTTGGTTTTCTCTCTCCTCACTTTCTCTTTCCCGTGGGCCACAGAATTATAGAATAGCAGAAACTGTAAAGATGATCCTCTAAGCCTTTTCTATTTCCAAGAAGGAATCTGAGGCCCAGGAAGGTGAAATGATATGGTCAAAGCCAGACAGTGGCAAAGCCAAAACGCACATACCCGGCAGCTTCTCACTGCTCTCTCCATCACAGCCCCGCTGCCTCCTCTTTTTTTTTATATATAATCCTACAGGATTGATTTCCACCAAGGGACTGAGATTGATCATAACTCTCTGAAGCAGATATATACAACTGATATATTACAAACTGGTGTGCTCAATGAGTTCTACCAAAATCTTTTCACATTTACAATTTATTGTTTTTACTAGTCTGTACATTTCCATATTGAAATATAATAATAATGCTCCCTGATGGCAGGGACTTTTATTTCTTCAAAGAGCTTGCATATCTATTTTTGTCATTTTATTCAAGAGGCTGTAGGATTTCTTTTTAATTACCAACAGACTCCTGCAGGCTAGTATCTATTGCAAATAAGTATCTAATTATTAGCGGTGATTTGTGCTTCTGGCTTTTGTGGTGAGGAGAAAGGCATGGAGCTGACTTGCATCGAAATGCTGCGAAGCTACAGGAAATAGATACAGTGGAGGCCAGCTCTTTGGTAATTTACAGAAACAAAAAGTGAGATCACTAGCCCAGCCAGTAGCTTTTGTATAGTTAATTCTCAACCTCTCCTTGACCTGGAGCTCCTTTTCTTGTTTTCTCCTCCCCACATGTAAGCTGGAAGTTGACGGGGGCCTGGAATTTTTCCATTTCAGTTTTACATCGAATGGCATGAAACACTAGGTAGCTGATTGGCTTCAGGAGCTTTAGATGAGCACGCACAAGACACTCATGTGCCCAGAGTCTCAAGCCAAGAAGGGAAGGTTTCTGTCAAGGTTCTATCATGGAGACATCCTCACTGGCCTGCTGCCTCCACTGTGAGCTCACATTCAAGTACAAAGCCAACGCTAAACCAGGCCAGAAGTCAGGAGTTGGGTGGTGAACTTCTCACCTAGCACCGACTCTGCCATTCAGTTATCATCTCACACTATGTCCTCACCTGTGAAACCGTTTTTTGTCCCTCCAGCAAAAGGACACTTGTTCTTATTCCCAGGATGTAGCATCCCAGTGCTCAAAGGATTTAAGTGGGCAAGCCCAGCACAGGGAGAAGTCTCTTTGTACCCTGAAGTCATGAAAAGATTCTAGGCTTCTCTATAATAGCAGGTTGAACCGGGCCCCTCAGACCGCCACCATTTTGTAGCCCAGAATCACCCATTCCCCAGCTATCTTACTTACAGATCATCTCAGAAGTTGGCCTCAGTCAGGGGTATACCATCATGATTGCGGTGGGAGGGTGAAAAAGCCTGCACACATTCAGTGCCGGCCTATCCACTCACTCCAAGGTTCTAAGTTTCATAAATGGTCAGCCTGAGAATTTTGGCCAATGCTGCCTTTCTAATCTGACCTCCTCATCCTACTCTAGGGAGCACTGCCAACTTGGAAATCATAAGCCACCAAGTCCAGTCTAGGAGGTAGGGATGCCTCAGCTTTTCCATACTCCTTCCCCCATCAAGCCTCCTCCCTGGGAAACAAGACAGAAAGCAGGAGAAAATCTTTATCATCACTATAAATCACAGCCATCATCTCAAGGCCTTTCACTCAGCCTTAGTCCAAAGGACAAGAATGGACAGGGTTTTCTTTGTTTTAAATTTTTATTTTGTGGCGGAGGGAGAGGGAGAGAGAGAGAGAGAGAGAATCTGTTGGCACAGAGCCTGATGTGGGGCTCGAACTCATGAACCGCAAGATCATGAGCAGAAACCAAGAGTCAGACAGTTACCCGACTGAGCCACACAGGTGCCCCAAGGACTGTTTTATTTAACTGCTCCTCCTTCTCCTTCCTTGCTCACAAGTATGAAATTTGAAGCTGGGTGGGGTGGGTAAGGGAATAAATAAAGAAGTGGAAACAGCACTAACTGCTGACTGAGAAAGCAAATCACAACCAGGGTGGTTAGCTTTCATCTTTAAACATTTATTTTCATAGTATCTCTGCGGCTGCGGGCGTGACTGTGCTGCCATTTCTTACTCGCCCGGCCCACTGTGGGCACTTTTTCAGCTCTCTTCCACATCAGATGTTGTCATCCGGTGAAATCATCATCCGGGAGTAATTCTCCTGATTCACTCCCCAGAGAGGGAGGCTCCCACAGGGGTCAGTGAGCGTGGAGTCAAGCCAGGTGGAGGTGAGGCGCAGTCCAAGCACACTTCCGCTGCATGATCCCGGCAGTTGATGAGTAAACTCAAGTTTTCTTATATTTAGAGTTGAGGGAACTCCTGGAGTCCTGGTGTTGCAAGCTCTTTGTTGATGGTGGCAGGGGTTTGTTGTTTGTAACAGCATCTATCAGCTCTCTTGACCTCCGTCACGACACATCCGTTGTGCTCGCTGCAATGACGTTCCGTTTCATGTGAACTTAGCTGATGTGAATTTGAAATAGGGCCATGTAAAAATACTAATGAAGTCTTCACGCACGCACGGAACATGAAATACAACAAATTCTCCTTTACATTCATTCCTCCAGGGAAAATTGCCTTGAATTATGCAAGTTTTGAATTACATGATGTCTTCAGGAGCTCATCCCTGGCAAACCAATGTGACTGAGGGTCTGCAATCTGCCAAATGAGCGTTAAGATTTACATAAAGTGTCTCATTCAATCCTTCAGTGATCCCATGACAGTGGAATCCTTGAGCCCTTACTTCAATAGGAGGAAACTGAGGTCTTTCGTTTTTTATTTAAAAAAAATTTTAAATATCTTTGAGTGAGAGAACGAGAGAGACAGCGTGCAAACGAGTGGGGGAGCAGCAAAAAGAGAAGTAGACACAGAATCCGAAGCAGGCTCCAGGCTCTGAGCTGTCAGCACAGGGCCCGATGCGGGGCCCGAGTCCATGACCTGAGCCAAAGTCGGACACTCAACCAACTGAGCCACCCAGGCGCCCCAAGGAAACTGAGGTTTTAAAAGGTTAAGTAATTCCCCCAAGTTCATTGGCTGTTCAGCAAGAATTCAAATCCTGAATTGGCCTGGCTGTTTCTTTTCTTTCTTTCTTTTCCATCTTCATATTCTCCCCCAATCTCTCTCTCTCTCCCTACCCCACCCCCCACAGTGACCACACAAATATCTGTTAAGTGGAGGATCATCTCATTATCCCCCCAAAAGCTGGTGCTTGTCTTTCTTATACTGAGATAATCCAATTGGCTCTTTTCTTCATTGGGGTTGTTTTTTACACTATTGGGCAATTTGCTCCTGACTCCCACTCCCTTCTCATTTCTGCCCTTCTTTGAGAATATACTGCACTTGTTTCATCACTGAGGGTGCGGCTGCAGAAAACTGACTCTGGGAGAAATGAGTATTTCTGCCCTTGAGCTGATAATGTAAGGAGGCAAGTGCAAACGCAAGCACAGGGAAGACGACACCCCCTCCCCTGGCTTCCTCCTCTTCCTCCAGATGCCACTCCCTCCTCACCTTGGCATCCTCCCCAGATGCCTACATTTGCAGAAGGCTGAGAGACTCGGGGGTGCCTTCCTGCAGGGTGTCCCTTTGGTGCCTCTAACAGTGGATATCATCTAATACTCCTTGTATATTCTGGGGCTTCCATGTCTACCCTTCTCCCAGCCTCTCCATCCACAACAACTTATGCAGGAAGTTGGCCTGCTTTGGCCAGCTACTTTGAACTGTTTCTCTGAGCACCATAAGGGAGAGAAACTGACTCACCTTTGGGCACGATATCAGCTCTCTAGGCCTGTGTGCCACCCAACGCGCTAACTGGTCCCTGAAGCTTGTTCAGGTCCTGTCCTTAGGAAAGTTTGGTGATTTAAGGAGTACCATTTGTAACTAGTTGCCTCCTGCGGATACCAGGCTTGGAGGCACTGCCACCCAATGGCTGTTTCTACAAACAGCACATTCACAAGAGTTTACTCCATATTTTACCCAGAACCCAACAAGAGCATGAGACATGGAGAGAAAATGGGGTGGGGTGGTGACGCTGGGATGGGCCAGGTGCTCAATGCTGCCACCATCCCTCTCTGCCAAGGAAATCTGATTTTCCTGGCATTCAATGGCAGAGGTGAGCTCTTTAATCGGGCCATAAAAATGGCAACTTAGCAGCGAAGTTATAAAGATAAAATTGTATAACACCATGAATCTTTGGTACTAGGATTAATTTGAATGCCTATATTTTTTCTGATGATATTTTTATATGACTGAATATAGGTAAGAGTCAAGACAGATTATCAAAGCCAAAATTCTCATTTCCACTATTGTTGATCACTAGCTGTATCAGATGTGGACACGCATTTAATAAAATTATTTTCTCCCCCATAAAATGGGGATGGAGAGAGTGGTGGTATACTTCACGGCACTGAATAAAAGACAAGTTCATTGGCGTTACCAAAGGCTTCTCTTCCATGTAATGAAAGCACAAGTCAGGCTACTGTGACCAACAGGTAGCCTCCATTTCAACAGCTGCATTAACCAGGGTTAATTAAAAATCTGCTTTCTAAATTAGATAAGAAGAAACTGTACTGTACAGAGCAGAAAAGCTTCTTTTCTGGTTTAGCAACAGTTTGTATGTACAGTTTGCGAATAAACATCGACTCAAGCAGGTGGCTGTGGGAGACCATTCCACTTAAAGAAAGAAAAATATCTTAGTATTTTGAGATTGCTCTAGGAGTCCATTTTGTCTCTTTTCTATTAAAGAAATACTACTTGGCTGATCGTAGTCATCTTTTCTCTCCTGTAGAGAGCTTCTTTCCTCCATATGTGTTCATAACTAGCCCTCCTTGGTTGTCTGCCGGAGAAATGTCACAGCTTTCTGAGGTCAGCCCAGAAGCTGAGAATGTGGATATGTTTTTGTTGACAAATTGTCAGATGAGCGTGACTTGCCCACAGAGGATGGAGAGGGCATCCAAGCTGTAAGGACAGCAAGGCAATCCTCATACAATGATGATTCACTCCTCCGTGCTGAGGCTAAACCCTGGGTAGAAAATGGCCCAACTCCTAAACAACCAGCCTCATGACAGGGAATATGGTGATGTTTTTGAAAATGAACAAAACAAAGTATGGGACTAAAGTAAATGAGTTCATGGCTTGATTTTGCATTTTGAAACTGATCTGAGGATATAATAAAAAAATTAACTCAAAAAATTCCAAGACAGTGTTGAAAAGAACATTGAGGCAAAATACATCAAAGAAAGGTCAATGCGATGCCAAAACAAGTGAGCAATCAGGTAAACTCCACCATCTAACTGATGTGTTCAAATGTCAGATAAACGTTTACTTAGTGCCATGAAAACCTAACCTACTTGACTGGCTCTATCTTTTCACCAGATAGATTTGCCAACTACATAAATTGTGAAGTCATGAGAATAATACATATTCTTCTTTCCCTTAGTGCAAATAAAGAGTAATCTGGATATCATCACCTATAAAGACCAAAGCTAATTTTTTTTCAGTTTGTGTTGTCCTTGTTTTATTCTGGTAGCTGATCCTTCATATAAAGCATGGATTGTGAAAGGAATTTGAATTTATATACAGCTTGGATAACTCATCCATCAACAGAAACTATGGGGCACTTACTACATGCTCAAAGGCTTGTCCTGGGTGGCGTAGATACAAAAGACATTACTGGGTCTTTATCCTCCAGTATCATATACTTTAGTTGGGTGGATAAAACATGCATACATGAAGCAAAGACTAAACCGTATGATCTTATTAACCTTAAGTGTATAACAAAAATTCTAAAGATGGGCAAGACCACTGTTGACTACAATAGGCAGAAAAAGAATCACCCTGGAGATGGAATTTGAGCTACTCCTTGAGGAATTATCTGGAAATAAACAAGTAGAGGAATAGCAGGAAGAATTTCTATGCTGGGAGAAATATATAGACTAGGTGTTCTCAACCTTAACACTATTAACATTGGGGGCTGCAAAATTCTTGGTTATGGGGATGGCCTTTGGTTTAAGTTTATTTATTTACTTTTTAGAGGGACGGTGTGTGAGCAGGGGGGAGGGGCAGAAAGAGAGAGAGAGACAGACAGAGACAGAGAGAGACAGAGAATCCCAAGGAGGCTCTCAACTGTCAGCGCAAAGCCCGATACGGGGCTCGAACTCACGCGGTGAGATCATGACCTGAGCAGAAATCAAGAGTCAGATGCTTAACCGACTGAGCCACCCAGGTGCCCCATGGAGATGGTCCTATGCATTGCTGGGCATTTACAGCAGTTTTCTGGGCCTCTGTCCACTAGAATCCAGTGGCAAAACTGCACTCTCCAGTGGGGAGAACGAAAAACATCTTTGGACATTGCCAAATGTCTTCTCAGAACAACATCACCCCCAGTTGAGAACCACTGGACTAGATATAAATACCTGGGTTTGGGGAGTTTTTTGCTTTCTCCATCGCAGAGTTTATCAGCCTCAGAGTAATCGACATTTTGTGTTGGATAATTCTTCATTGTGGGGGTTACCCGGTACATTCTAGGACATCTAGCAGCATTTCTGACCTCAACCTTCGAGACACCAGTAGCACCTCCCCCTGGTTGTGACAACCCAAAATATCTCCAGACATTGCCACATGCCCCCCTGGGGTGCAAAATCACACCCATTTATGAACCACTGGGATTCTCAGTAGGAATGGACTTGGCTCCCTCAGGTGTAAGCAGAATTGCTTAAACAAAGTACAAGATTCACGTTAGGAAAGAGTGGAATAAGATTGATTAACTAGGGTGGACACATGCTGTGCAAGATCTTGGATACTAGAGCCTGTAATAGGCAGCCTCGGCAGTTCTTAAGCAGATGTGTTGCAAAATGAAATTGGCGTTTTAAATTTAATCTTGCAGAAGCAAAAGGATAAAGTGCCATGGGGAAGAACTGAATACAGGGAGGGGGGCTCCGTCAGCAAGTTATAATAACCAGGTTTAAGTGTTGATGGCCAGGGTTGTAGTGACATCTTTAAAACAGAGAGAAAAGGGTAAACCCAAGGGTGCTTTGCAGAAAGAAATGGTGACCTTTTACAACAGATTGAATACTAGAGATTAAGGCAAGGAAAGAACCAATGGTGAAACTCTGTAAGCCAGTGGGAAGAAAGATTCGAATGAGATGAAAGGGAAGGAGGGGGATTTAATGAGTTTGATTTTGCAAACACTAACTGCAGGCATTTTAGAATTAGCACAGGAACGAGAGGTGAGAGGTCAGGACTGAAAGATGGATTTGGGAGTGTTGGAAAAACAAAACCCTTAAATCTCTGTGGCGCAATACAATGAAAGTTTATTTCTCAAACTATGCTCCACTGTAGAATGGGTGGCCCTGGGTCTCCTAGAGGCCCCAAAGTGGCATATATCACTCCTGCCCACTTTCCACTGGGGATCCTACTGGACTGGCAAATCTTATCTTACTGGTGTCCCAAGAAAAGGAAATGGAATTCATAAGAACTTGGCATGTGGTGGGCCAGATTTGATCCATAGGCCATTATTTGCTGTTCCCTGACATATGGGAATGATGCTTCCTGGCGCAGTGTGAACAGGGTCCTCTAAAGTGTAATTTGGGAAGTATCGATATACACCTTAATTATCCTTGGATCTTCTTCCCCACCTCCCACCAGCACCTATAACAGAGCCTTCCACGTAGTAGGCCCTCAATGTTTATTTTTCTGAATTAAATATGCTTGGAAAGATACCAACTCAGTGAGTCATAATAGCATTTTGAGAACTTAATTACCTTTGAAAACTATTTTTTGCAAGATTGTACTAAAGTAGCTCAGGAAGCAATCATGTAAGCCCAAGAATCATAAAAAGAATGTGACAGGGGAAGATGTGAGCTAACAACATCTAGAGATGAGCAGCCAAAGAGAGAGAATCTGACATCAGAGCTGGGTAAAAGCAACAAAAAGGCATTTCAATCCTCAGAGGTCAGCACCGAGGGACATCACATCATATGTAATAGATGTCTCACAACACCTTCTAAATCTGTGTGAATAATGCATTTATTTAATGCCGGCACTTCAATGTTGGAAAGATGTTCATGATTTGGAGGAGACTCAGAGGCTAACCAAAATGATTAAGAGACTGAAAGGACTCATTTATGAGCAGCTATAAAAGAAGCCAAATACGTGCTTGGCCTGCTGGTGGCCGGAACGAGACGGGAAAAAGGTTTACAAATTACTAAATGCTATAAACACCAGGAAGGGGAGGAATGATGGTCAGCTCTATTGGACTTAGCTCTTGGTACGGACATATCTCAGGCACTGACAAATTCCTCTCATTATTGGGTCTTAAAACATTTACGGGCCTTCTGAATAATATATAACTGGGGAATGCTGTGATTGGTAATGTTCTATTATTACAAGGGGACAGGATTGCTCCAGAAGAGAAAATACAAGACAAATGACTGCTTATTAAGGGAAGAAACATTCCAGGCATGCTAAGTGTGCTGAGAGAATTAAAATGCACTAACAGTCCACTCCTAGAAATATCCAATACATGCAACTATGGGTAATGTTATACAGCACAAAACTGCTGAAATTTAATACAAAGATGGAAAGATGGCCAGATAATTTCTTCATTCCTTTTGTCATTCAATCATTGATTTCTCCATCCATCCCATGTATCTAATGCCTACTCATTATTTGCCAGGTCCTGTGCTGGTGATACAAAGATTAATAATACACAGAGCCTGTCCAAAAAAAAAAGTTTATGGTCCAGTGGTGGGGTCGGAAGTTCATGGAGTGAGAAGGAACAGACAGGCTCAATAGAGGATGATGAGAGAGCAAAGAAAAGTGGCTCCTAACCCAGATGGGAGAAAGTAGGAAGGTTGGGGAGGCTTCCCAGGTAAGCCGGCATCTTAGTCAAGTCCTGAAGGATTCTGAGGAGTCTGTAAATCAGAAAGAATGGGAATAGGCATCCTAGGTGGGAAGGGTTATAGATTCAAATCACTAGAGATGACAAAGCGCTGGACCATTTTGTCACACTGCATGCGGGACTGACCAGTAGTTCAGGTTGACGGAGACAAATAGTGTAAAGCAGGCGGTAACCTTAAAATCATCATTGGAGGGGCGCCTGGGTGGCTCAGTCGGTTAAGCGTCAGACTCTTGATTTTGGCTCAGGTCATGATCTCACAGTTGTGAGACTGAGCCCAGTGTCAGACTGGGGTGTAGCCTGCTTGGGATTCTCTTTCTCTTGCTCCCTCTGCCCCTCCCCCACTAGCATGCACATGTACGCCCTCTCAAAAAAATTATAATAATAATTGGAATATATTAGAATTATGGGTGATTTTTATTTTCCTTGATTTTTCTGTCTCTTCCAAAATTGCTCCGTTAACAAAGTCACACCTTTATGTAGACAGATAATTGTAAACATTTATATAGCACTTCTTCTGTGCCAGATACTATTCTAAGCACTTTGCATATATTAAGTGATTTTATCCACATAACTCTGAGATAACTATTATTGTCCCTATTATACCAACGAGGACAGGAGGCAGAAAGAGGTTAAACAATTTGACAAAGTTATAAAGCCTCTGTTTTTACATCGGCTGTGTTGCTACTAACTTTAAGTTAGAAGTCTATTTTCATATCATTTACTTCCATAATCCCACTTTAAAAATTGATCTGATAAAGAATCAGAGATACAGCCAAATATTTTGGGAGAAGAATGTTCATAGCCTCAAAATTTACCATAGCAAAAAAATAGAACTATAAATCACCTATATGTCCTATAATACAGAATGATTAATCATGGTATGAACTATTATGCAAGCACACTTTAGAAGAAAGTTAAATGAACTATCAACAATAGCCAAAGTATGGAAAGAGCCCAAATGTCCATTGATGGATGAATGGATAAAGAGATGTGGTGTGTATATATATATATATATATATATATATATATATATATATATATGGAGTATTACTCGGCAATCAAAAAGAATGAAATCTTGCCATTTGCAACTACATGGATGGAACTGGAGGGTATTATGCTAAGTGAAATTAGTCAGTCGGAGAAAGACAAAAATCATAGGACTTCACTCGTATGAGGACTTTAAGAGACAAAACAGATGAACATAAGGTAAGGGAAACAAAAATAATATAAAAACAGGGAAGAGGACAAAACAGAAGAGACTCATAAATATGGAGAACAAACTGAGGGTTACTGGAGAGGGTGTGGGAGGGGGGATCGGCTAAATGGGTAAGGGGCATTAAGGAATCTACTCCTGAAATCATTGTTTCACTATATGCTAACTAATTTGGATGTAAATTTTTAAAAATAAAAAATAAAAGTAAAAAAAAAGAAGAAAGTTAAATGATATAAGAAACGCTCACTAAAAAGGACAAAGAGAAATGTAAGATACAAACTGCACTGGCATAATCCTAGTAGTGTGTTTGTGTGTGTGTGGAAAGGAAATCCACTAGTCATACTGGGATTCAATTCCAATCTTTTTTCTTTTTTTAAAGTTTATTTCTTTTGAGAGAAACAGAGACTGCAGGAGTGGGGGAGGGGCAGAGAGAGGGAGAGAGAGAGAATCCCACACAGGCTCCATACTGCCAGTGCAGAGCCTGATGCAGGGCTCAAACTCATGAAACCATGAGATCATGACCGGAGCGGAAACCAAGAGTCAGACACTTAACTGACTGAACCACCCAGGCGTACCTCCAATTCCAATCTTAGTTCTTTCCTTTAATTCGCTTTGCGACCGTGGGTAATAATTTAACCTCTCTGTATTCCAGTTTCCTCATCAGAAAATGGGGGTAAGGGGTGCCTGGGTGGCTCAGTTGGTTAAGGTCCGACTTCGGCTCAAGTCATGATCTCACTCACTGCTTGTGAGTTCAAGCCCCGCGTCGGGCTCTGTGCTGACAGCTCAGAGCCTGGATGGAGCCTGCTTTGGATTCTGTGTCTCCCTCTCTCTCTGTCTTTCCCCAGCTCACACTGTGACTCTCTCAAAAGTAAACATAAAAAAAAAAAAGGAAACGGGGGTAATATAGTTGTTGTAGTGGCTACAAAATTAATACAGGGAAAATGCTTACAATACAGGCTGGTAAACACTCAGTGTCCGCATCAAAAAAATTGGAAACCCTATTTAAAAACTAGAGCTACACATTCAATGGTACACGTTCAGCTAGCAGTTTGATAAGACTTTGTAGTCTGGGGTCTAATAGGTTACAACACCATCTAGTTATCTTTAAAAAATAATTGGAAGGGAGATAAAGGGCACTTTCCATTCCAAGTAAAAACTATTTGCTTTCAGAACCTGCTTTCTCAAATTTTAAGATATACTAAACACCCGACCAACCAATGAAGTGTTTTAAAGTTTCCTTTTTAACCAGATACTGTCCTAAGACTAGAGCCCTGATATTTTATTTGGGTCGAATATTCTTGAATTGTGACAGTTTTAACTATTTAGAAATGTGCTTTCATGTCAGGATCAATCGAGGGATGGAAATTACAAACTGGTTTTTGAAGGGCCCAAAGCCATACATAGCCTACTTCTCATCAAGGTTTTGGAATTACCTTAATTATACTAGTTTTTAAATATTAAGAAAAAAATAGAAGGAAATAAGCAATTTCAAAAGTTTGTTTTTTCTTTTTTTTTCATTAAGCAAATTCTTGTGGTGCTCTTCAGAGCTGGTCTCAGGGATGAGGTGACCGAAGCAGATGGGCTATACTGAGAGCGAAGGAACAAGGGCCTGGGGCCAGGGGCATGTCACTTTCACTGCTTGGCCCAGAATCTGCAAAGTGGAATGGAAAATGCTTAAGCACTCTCTTTAAAACAATTTTTTTTAATGTTTATTTTTGAGAGAGAGAGAGACAGAGACAGAGAAACACAGACAGTAAGCAAGTAGGGGAAGGGCAGAGAGAGAGGGAAACATAGAATCCAAAGCAGGCTCCAGGCTCTGAGCTGTCAGCACAGTCTGACGTGGGGCTTGAACCCACGAACCGTGAGATCATGACCTGAGCTGAAGTCGGACTTGAGCCACTCAGGCGCCCCTTAAGCACTCTGTTAAGGAAAGGACAGAAAATCCTTGATGAAGGAAAATGAGGTATTCTGCCTCTCACAACATTAGGAACTTGATTTCCCCACAAGTTTTCACGGTGGCCCCCCTCCTCTCTCTCTTTCAGGTCTCCTATGTCAAAGCGATTGACATCTGGATGGCGGTGTGCCTTCTGTTTGTGTTTGCTGCCTTATTGGAATATGCAGCAGTGAACTTTGTCTCCAGGCAACACAAGGAGTTCCTGCGGCTCCGGAGAAGACAGAAGAGGCAGAATAAGGTACAGTTGACCCTTGGTGCAGACAAAGTCAGGTAGAGCTTGAGGTAGTTAGCCAGGCAGTGTCATTCAGAAAATAGAATACATAATGAGCAAGAAGCTAAGGTTAATTTTTGTCCTGATTTGCCCTACTCTACTGAATTACTGCTCCGGTGAGTCCTTTAAAATGAGGGCAGGGTTGTCACATTTAGCAAATAAAAACACAGGACATGCAGTTAAACCTGAATTTTAGATAAACAAATAGCATTTGGTATATATATGCCCCAAATACTACATCAGAGATACTTGTATTAATAAACTGTTTATCTGCATTTAAGATTTCACTGGGGGCCCTGTGTTTGATCTGGCAACTCTAATTGGAGATGCTCAATTTGACAAAATTGCTTTAAAATCCTGTTGTTTTAAATATTAATAATTTGTGCATATGTGACTTTGGGGACATAGCTGCCTTGACTGACTTTTTCTTCAATTGCTCTGGTTTCATGTAAATAAGGCCCCGACCCATGTTGGGCACATCTTGATAAATCCAATCAAACTGACCTCGTTGTCTCGACTTAAATTTTAACGCATGAACCCAAATTTTACACTTTATCCAGAGGTTTGCGGTTTCAAATATATGGCTCAAAATCATTAGCTCTAGTGGTTCCCAAAGTTGCTGGTACAGTAGAGGTGTAGTAGAGGGACATGAGAATAGCCTGGAGGGGAGGGGGTCTTTCAAAAATCCCAAACCGTGGTCACACCCCATACCAATTAAATCCCAGTCTTGGGATGGGGCACAGGAGTCAGGATTTGTGAAACTCCCCCCAGGTCATTTCAGTGTGTGGAAACGTTGGAGAAGCGTCACTCTGGTTTATAATCTAATTTCATACAGGACACCAGAAGGCTCATGCTTATTTTGTGTGTCACATTCTGGGAGAGAAACATGCCCCTTGCTATGGAGAATGCTAGTGCCCATATAATCTTCGCTAGAGAACTGAATTTTAACTGGAGTTAAAATTTTACATACAGGAAATGAGAGAGAGTTTTCAAAACCTGTTCCCCTCAAATTTGAGAAATTAAACCTGCTATTTAACCAAAAACGTTTCAGTGTCAATCTTAAGGCTTCCAAATACCCAGATTCAAAGCTAAACATTTGTTGTAACTTAGATGTTGGTCACGTTGAGGAGTTTGTATGTGTACGAGCTCAGAGAATCCTGACCTCATCTACCAAAACCTTTCCTCCACATACTCTGGACTGGTATCTGGCTGGTTGCCCCGTTTCTCTTCTTTACCTCTTAGGAATAGTTTGTCCTACCACAGCCCAGGGAAACACACACACATATGCTCTTGCTCTACGTTGTTGAACACCAAGCCTTTCTCAATTTTCTCCTCCTCACCTCCGTGTGGATGATAACCATTTCTTCAACCTCACCTACAGGAGTCTAGCACAAAGTGGCACTTGTGCCACCCAGGAAATTACTGGAATGTGAGGATTCAGCCCGTAAACTGTATTCCCAGAATTCCCTGGCTTAGCATAGTAGATGGCCGCTGACAGCATAGTCTCCTAGAGCAGAGATGGAAAATGGGTTTCATCATGCTTCCCAATTCTGAATAATTGGTAGGACCGCCTTGGAACGCCATGTGGAAGATTCTTAGGCTGTATCTGTAGCTTCCCTCATCATCAGAATCACGTGGAACACTTGTTAAAAGTACAAGTTCTTGCACAGATTCCCAAACCTATGAATCACAGTCTGCAAGGGGAGGTCACTACAAATTAGGACTTTTCACAAGAGGCCCAAGTGAGTCGTATTACGAAAAGTCTGCAGAAACCTGGGCAGTACAAGAGCAGGTAGGAGAAAATCAGAACGATGAAGTAGTAGAAAACGTAGTTGGAGGACTGGGTGATTTCAGATTCATATAGGACTTTGCAGGCCGGTCATAAAGGAATGGATTTTATTCGAACTGACTGCAATGCGGGAATTAGTTTCAACATAGCAAATGTCCGTCTATCAAGTGGATAGTCCATGGGGTCAAGAGTAGCAGCTGCAGATCAGTTAGGAGGCTATTAGGGAAATCTTCCAATCCATGAACATAGAAGGTCTTCCCATTTCTTTGCGTCATCTTTAATTTCTTTCATCAGCGTTTCACAGTTTTCAGAGTACAGACCTTCCACCTCTTTGGTGAGGTATATTACTCGGTATCTTATTATTTTGGGTGTAGCTGTAAATGGGATCATTGGCTTAATTTCTCTTCCTGCCGCTCCATTATTGGTGTATAGGAATGCAACAGATTTCGGTACATGGATTACATATCCTGCGACTTTACTGAATTCATTTAACACTTCTAACAATTTTTTTGATGGAGTCTTTTGGGGTTTCTATATATAGTATCCTGTCATCTGCAAATAGTGTAAGTTTTACTTCTTCCTTACCCATTGGGATGCCTTTCATTTCTTTTTATTGTCTGAGTGTTGTGGCTAGGACTTCCAGTAGTGTGCTAAATAAAAGTGGTAAGAGTGGACATCCTTGTCTTGCTCCTGAACTTAGGGGGAAAGCTCTCAGTTCTTCCTCATTGAGGATGATGTTTGCTGGGGGTTTTCAGAGATGGCATTTATTATGTTGTAGCATGTTCCCTCTAAAACTACTTTGTTGAGGGTTTTTTTTAATCACGAAATGCAAGTTGTACTTTGTCAAATGCTTTTTCTGCGTCTATTGAAATGATCATATGGGTCTTATCTTTTCTCTTATTGATGTATCATGCTGATTTACTTGCAAATATTGAACCACACTTGCATCCCCAAATTAATTCCCATTTGACTGTGGTGAATGATTTTTTTTTTTAATGGATTCCGTTTGCTAGTATTTTGTTGAGAAGTTTTACATCCATGTTCATCAGGGATATTGGCCTGTAGTTCTCTTTTTTAGTGGTGTCTATCTGCTTTTGGTAACAAGGTAATGCTGGCCTCATAGAGTGAATTTGGAAGTTTTGCTTTCTTTTCTAGTTTTTGGAATATTTGAGAAGAATAGGTATTCAACAATGTAAGAAACAATAGGTGTTTCAAGGCTGTTGAGAAAAAGGAACACTTGTGCGCTGTTGGTGGGACTGCAAACTGGTGCAGCCACTGTGGAAAACAGTATGGAGTTTCCTCAAAAAGTCAAAAATAGGGGCACCTGAGTGGCTCAGTCGGTTGAGCATCTGACTTCAGCTCAGGTCATGATCTCGCGGTTCCTGGGTTCGAGCCCCGCGTCTGGCTCTGGGCTGACAGCTCACAGCCTGGAGCCTGTTTCAGACCCTGTGTCTCCCTCTAGCTCTCTGCCCCTCCCCTGCTCTGGCAGTTTCTCTCTCTCTCTCTCTCTCTCTCTCTCTCTCTCTCTGAAAAATAAACAAAAATTAAAAAAGAGAAAGGAAGACAGCAAGATAGTATGGGCACTGCAAAAAGGAGGAAGAAGGACATCTGAAATGGCTGATAGTGGTGGGCATTAAGGGAAGATTCCTTAGAGATGCCAGCTGGCATTGGTTTTCACTGCTTTGTCTTAAAAAAATTGAGAAATCCAAGTTTATGTGTTTTGCCTGGAGATGTTGACTTTGACTATGCATCTCAAAATGGCCATTCAAAATACGAAGCTTAATGAACAAAGTTAAGATTTTAGAGGGAGGTGGGGGACAAAACAGATCATGTTTGGACCTTTGCAGTCAAGGCTCTGATTTTCATTGACAATTAAATTTGGGGCGGGGGAGAGGGAAAGAGGAGACATTTCCAATTATGTATCCCTTAGGAAATGGCATCTTTTTCTCTAAGGCAGCACTTTAAGTCTTTTAAATCTAAACCATGGTAAGAAAAAAGTGGTAATAAGAGCTACCACTGATTGAGGGCTTACTATATACCAGGCACTGTTTTAGGCACTTTTCCATATAGTAATTGATTTAATCCCCACAACAGCTAGGGGACTGGTGTGCTCATACAGCCCAGCTTATGGTGCAAAGTCCTGGTTTTGCCTGGTTTCCTGATAGTAACTTAGCATTTGTTATGGATTATTCATTTTAAACAATTTATTAATAGTTGCATTAAAATAAATTGAAATGGGTTTGGTTGACTTCCACTTTATACAGCCGGTTTCTGTCATGGTGTAATCTTCTGGGGGGGCGGGGGAGGGCGATATACGTGTTCACTGGACAAGTTCTCACTTTAACATGTAGTAAAATCTTAAAAATAGCCATCACTATTCCTGGCTTCTGTTTTTGACCCTTACCAGAAGCAATGTCATATCACTTTCTTTCCAGGATAGCTCAAAGGGAGCTTGCTGTTATCAAAATGAAGTGCCTGGGACACAAGAGACTGGAGATAAAGGGTTCTTTCTTTTGGCCTCTGTCAGTACTGGGACACTGCCATCCTGCCGGCCACTTGGGGTGCCAGCCTTGGTCCGTAACATGGCACAAAAAATCCGTGACACTAGTAGGCCACCGCTTGGTGGGAACACACGGTTTGATGGACAAAAAACAAAAAAGACGCGGAGCAGTCTTGCTGTTGGGCTTCTGAATATTCACAATTGAACGCTTTGGTCATTTTTTGCAGGATAACTTTATTGTTTGATAATGCATTTTTGTTTTGTAATACTTCACGTTACAGGCTGAATTGTTTGTTAGTGCTATCTTCCACTCTCCAAATTGTCCTTGTTTGGATAAATTACATGGTCATGCTGTCAAAGATGAAGGCAGTATTCTTATCTTCATCTTACAGATGAGAAAACTAAAGCAAAGGGAGTTTCGGGAAAATGCCCAAAGCTACACACACAGGCAGTCCGGCTCCAGAGTCCCTGACCTCAACCGCTGTTGCCGAATTCACATTTTATATCTTACATTATGATCCAGCATCTTTGAGACACACACATACTTGAAACAAACAACTCTAATGCACTCTAATAGTCTATTCTGCTTTAAAAAAATTTGTTTAATGTTTATTTTTGAGAGAGACAGAACGTGAGTAGGAGGGGCAGAGAGAGAAGGAGACACGGAACCTGAAGGAGGCTCCGAGCTGTCAGCACAGAGCCTGACGCAGGGCTCAAACTCACAGACCGTGAGATCATGACCAGAGCCAAAGTTGGATGCTTAACCGGCTGAGCCACCCAGGCGCCCCTGTCCTGTTTTTGAAATGCAGACGTGGTTAGGGTAAGGCGAGTGGGGTGAGCACACCAGTGCAGGGTCAGATCCTGTTATTTAAAATGTTGATGTATTGTTCACCTTGGATTTTTTGCATTAACAATGAATTTTTTTTAATACTGCATGAAAATATTGACTGGGAGAACTGAGGTTCTGGCACACCTTACATTTTGCACCTGAGGCCTTACCTTGCCCTAGTTCTGGACCAGGTAGTCCTGAACTACTCAATTTTCACAGACCCTAATAGGTTGTGGCCTGAGTTAAAACAAAAACACCATTTTTAAATGTTCAATATTCCCAATGAAAAAAGTCAGCTCTTTAATTTCCCAGTGGGTACCCTACCTCTCCAACATAATACAGGTTATTTAGAACATATAAGAAAAACAAGAGTGAATCACTTTCCAAAGTGACATTAGCATTAAGATTTATTCCAGGAACGTATGTATTGAGAGAACCATGAGATGACATTTACTCGCATGGGAAGAATACCTGCTTTTTACTAAATGATCCAGTTTTAAAATGGGGTCACTTTCAAGGAGGAGCCAGGTACTTTGTGACTAGGTGTGTTTGCTTAGATTATCTTTTCTCCATCTCGAAAAGCAGTCAATTTTATCAAAGCAGAGTTTCCTGGAAACAATCGAGCCCAGATCGTCAAGGGACACAACTTGCAAATCCCTATGCTGGGGCCACCCCGGGTCTATTAGAAGCTGACGCCCCAGGTCTACCGGCTAAAATCCTATCGTTATGTTACCTCCTGAGCTCCAGTAAGTTTTCATGACATGTGATGTTTCTAACAACTTCCCCACAAGAACTTTAAAGCCTCACCTGACTTTCTCCCTTCCACCTCTCTTTCTTTTTCATATCTGGCCACACCACGCCTGACTTTTGGCATCAGGCCTGATTTCAGTTATTTCCAGTTGCCCACAGAGCCCTGATTTATTTTATTATACTTTCAGAGACCAAACAGAAATGGTGGCTGCTTGAGAACATCGGTATGGTTTTTAGGCCACCTAATAAGCGGCCTTTGTTTTTAAAGTTTTTATTTTAATTCCAGTTAGCCAACATAGAATTATATTAGTTTCAGGTGTACAATATAGTGATTCAACACTTCCATAATACACCCGGTGCTCATCATGATAAGCTGCCTTTTAAAAGGAATGTTAACACACTATTTATTTATTTATTTTTTTTATTTTATTTTATTTTATTTTTTAATATATGAAATTTACTGTCAAATTGGTTTCCATACAACACCCAGTGCTCATCCCAAAAGGTTAACACACTATTTAGACTTCAACCTCCCAGGAAGAAAATACGGGGCTTCAACCTGATTAGACAACAGGGTGAAATGTGAGGGCCTGATCAAAAGGTCTCAGATGACAGTAAGTTGGCAAAGTAAAAATTCAGTACTCATTTTGTTGTGATTCTCTCCCTCCTCCTTATCTATCCTTTAACTCTTAGCCACACTGCTAATTCCTCAAAAGATCATGTCCTGATCCTATAGGGCTGATATCATCCCACTATTCCAAGTACATATAGTACCCAATTTGTTCCTTTTCATAACAGGTGTCACTTTCTACCCACAGTTGTCCATGTTTTATAGAAGATTGGAAAGATATTGGGAGATATTACTTATGACACTTTACCTAGAAATACCTGAATCTTGCTCTCAACCAATCATCTTCTCCTTGACTTACTGAGTGGAAATAAACCTACAAGGGCAATAAACTATTTTTATCCGGGCTTTGGCCTCAAATCTGAATGCAATGCCCCCAGGAGGGAAACAATGTAGCTGAAGCCCTTGTCCCTTCACTCAGTAGGTCCAGAAACCCTGCACTATTTCCTCCCCACTGTTCCAAAGGCCTGAGATTTTCCCATTCCAATGGGACACGAGGCCCCCACTGGTGAAGGCCAGAAGACAAGGACCCAGAGCAAATGGTCACCTTGGAGTGGCTTATCTAAAACCCATGGGGTCTTCAAATGGCCACGGTGACACTCTTCCTCATTAGGGGTAAAAATCTCCTTCCTCTCCTCCTCGAGACATCCCTTCAAACACTTAAGGATGGTGAGTTGGCAGGTCTTCTCAAATCTTCTGAGCTAAACAGACCTAGTCCTTCCTGTAATGTGGCTTAAAGCCCCTCAGCACACTGATCACCCTTTTCTGGTTTGCTAGTGAGCACCTTGAAGTAGGAGTCACAGAATCTGAAAGAGAGCCAGGGCGGGACCAGCACGTAACACAAAGGAGCAGTAATGTCCCCTCTTTAGCTGCAGTTTTCAATAGAGTATTAAATTACAATAGTGCTTTTAAGTAGTCTATTCTATTACTGGCTCAGTTTGACCTAATGCTAATGCTTCTTAATTTCCCAAGTCTTTTTTTCCCCTATTGTTAATATGAATAGCTATCAAGTTATCTCCCCTTAAGTGCTTGCCTTTTTCTTTTTTTTAAATTTTTTTTAAGTGTATTTACTTTTGAGAAAGAGAGAGACAGAGTGCAAGCAGGGGAGGAGCAGAGAGAGAAGGAGACACAGAATCCGAAGCAGGCGCCAGGCTCTGAGCTGTCAGCACACAGCCTGATACGGGGCTCGAACCCACCAACCGCAAGATCATGACCTGAGCCGAAGTCGGACACTTAACCGACTGACTGAGCCACCCAAGCGCCCCTTGACTTTTTTTTCTAATGTAAACAAACAACTTCAGATTTATTGCTATAAATTTCACTTCATTGAATTTGGCCCATTTTCTAGATGATATTAATCTTTTTGATACTGATTTAATCATCTGGAAAATTAGCTACCACTTTTAGCTTTGTAACATTGACAAGTAGTGTCAACACTCTTCAGCCAAAGGCCACAAGAAAGAAGGCTGTAGTTAAACAAGGTGGGTTTACTCTGCAGTGAGGGAACACACACACCAGGGGAAGCAGGGGGTGAGGGGTCCTCTGTAAATGGGGCGATGTGGGAGGAAAGTCTAAGGGAGTAGGGATTTGCTCTAGATTGGATACTGTCAGAAAACAGGGGAAATTCTATAATTCAGTGGGGATATCAATAACTTCTACCTGTAGAAGGGCAGACTCATGTGAGGATAAAACTGGTAAAGACACAGCAGTCACTCACTTCAACCAAGAGCGGGACGATTAGTATTTTGTGGGGAGCATAGGGGCCTTGTTTTTGTTTGTGCTTAGACCAAGTGAGGAAGTGGTCTTGTTTTGTCTGATTTTGTCATGGTCACAGAGTAGCCTCGTCCGAGGTGGGTATCCTAGGAGATGGATTCAAGTTTTGGAGTTGCGGATTTCACCTCCTAAGATGGCCTCAGCTGCCAACATTCAAATGGAGGCACTGTAATTTACCAGTCCTGTGACCTTGGCAGGTTACTTAAACACAAAAACTTCTCTGTGGCTCAGTTTTCTCATCTGTAAAATAGAGTTAATAGTGTTCACCTCATAGGACTGTGGTGAGAATAAAGGGGGTTCCCGCGAGTAAAGCTCATAAAATAAAAACGCTGGCATGTGGTAAATTCTATGTTTAGTGATCATTCTGATAGCCACTTTCTCCACCACGACGTACCAGACTCTGGGTCATAAAGTTTTTGTTCAATTTACTGGGGAACACGTTCTACAGATCAAAATCCAGCATCTTCAAGTAGCCACAATAGGCTGCCTACATTTTCCGTCCCCCATTTTCATCCCTCTTGTCTTTCTTCCACAACGGAAAGTTCGATTGTACAGCAGATGTGATCTCCGTACAGCTATTTTTATAATCAGAGTATTGAAATAATGGGTTAGTGCTTCTTCTAACAAGAGAAGTGGAAAGAATTGGGAGCAAGCTGAATTCTTCCATTTTATCTCAAACTGATACAGGTTGTAGCTAAACCCCCTCCTAAGTGCAAGGGCACTTTTTCCAAAGGTAGAGAACCCATTAAGAACCTTCTAACCAGGGTGCCTGGGTGGTTAAGTTGATTAAGCATCCAACTCTTGATTTCGGCTCAGGTCATGATCTCAGGTAATGATCTCCTGGTAAGTGAGTTTCTTCTGAGCAACCCCCCCCCCCACCTCAAAATAAACTTAAAAAAAAAAAAAAGCCTTCTAACCCAGTAAGAATGTAAATGGGAGTTTGAAAGGCCACTATTGAAATGCAGATGTTTATACCACTAAACCTAATCAAATACACAAATCTAAGCAAATGAGTCCCCTGACCTATATAAGTAGAATAGGATCCACCTTTGAGAATCTTGCTCAAGGTCTGTCATCTTTTTCTCTTCCCCTCCAAAGGCTGAGTAGTGGTTCTCAGCCTGAGCAATTTTGCCCCCCAAGGGGCAGTAGAGGCCAGGATGCTGTTAAACATCCTTACAGTGTACAAGATAGCCCCCCCCACCACCAGAAAATGAAAAATTATCTAGCCCCGAATGTTGATAGTGCCATGGTAGAGGAAACCCTGGTTTAGAACATTGCTAAGACTGGTTTCGTATCGAGAAGTATATCCTAATTTTTTGTTTCTTATTTGCAAGGGAGACACGGTTTACATACATCTGCCCACTCAGTCAGGGGAGTACTTTCGGTTCTGCTAACCTCAGAGTCCATTCCTCCATGGTTCGTATGTAGGCAGGGCTCACTGGGCGATGGCCAATGCTTTCCCCTACATTAGAAAAAGGCAAATTCTATCCAGCAGCCTACCATTGAAATTTTGATTTATTCAAATACCCCACGGAGTATGAAAGAAAACACCATCTGATTGGCTACATTAAAACATAAATCACATGGATCCACACAGCCTGTGATGCTACGCACGGCTTCATACAGGAAGTGAGACAGGGCCCTTATCTGGGAAATACTAGGTTCACACCCTGAATATCCAAATTCTGGGCGATGAAGATGCTTGCATGTGGGCAGGAAAAAATTAAGTTCTTTATCACACCTATTTAGAGAACGCTCAGTGGTGTGAACAGTCACGATGAAAGCTTATTTTTGAGATTACCGGACTAACAGGCACACACAATGATGTTGAGTGTTAGGGAGCGCAGTAGGTGTTAAAGAGACCAACGATTTCAACCATTCTAGAAAGAATCTACGAGGAACTCGTAAACTGGCTCAGTTACTAAAACCGTGAGTAGGCATAAAAGAATCCTCACCACTTGGACCAGCGATAGGCACAGGGATTGAGACCAACCAGTAACCAACACACTCGCCCGCCTGCAGACGGGACCGAGTAGTTCGCAGCCTGCCGCTGGAGTATGGGCTACCTGCTGATCTGCTCTAGATCAGTCCCGCTTGAACTCTGGTTTGCGTGAGGATCCCCTGCCGGCCTAGGTAAAACAGAGGCTCCTGGAAGCCAGCCCCAAGCTGGACTGAGCCGGTCAGAGCTTGGGACATTTCTAACACGGCGTTCAGTAATGAAGATGCTGGGATCACTTCACACCCTTGTTACTAGTGTGTCCATAGTCATGTCAAAGACACTAACCCCAGTGATTCCCTGTTGAAAAACTAGCCCTTAAAAGATTGACAGGAAATATTTCATGAAGACATTTTAGCCTGGAAATCCCTACAGGTCTCCCTTTTCCTTGTCCTTGAGAAGGAAACTCCAGGGTCTTAGCTTTTAGCTTTTTTTCTTTTTCTTTCAAGAATACAGGGGAGCAGTACATGTGCTCTTTTGTCCTTTAGCATTTGCCCCGATATTGTGCCACGTGTTTGTACAAGGTGTTTAAAGAGGATTTTGTAGATCATTAATTAAGGTAACAACTGCTTCCTTAGCAAGCAGGATGTTGAAGAGGTTGTAACTGCTTCCCCAGGGAGCTAGAACGCGCGTTCGTTCTTTGTCTTAAAGGTTGAGGAGTTTAGATGAAGCTTTAACAGGCCCGTGTGGATTCGGAGTTCGGACTTAATTGTGAAAGCCAGCAAGAATAAATAAATGTCACGGTAGTTTGCAATTCCCATACACCACCAGGCTAGAGAGCTGGTACTTGTCAGGGACACAGAGGCCTGAAATGTTTTTGAGGTGTTTTTCTTCCAAGCTTGTTCCATTTTGCTAGGTATTATGACAGACTTATTTTAAGGCTTGCAATATGGAATTCTCCTTTGCAAGATGCAAAAAGTGATGTGCAGAAGCAGCCTTACAAATGAAATGCCTATCTTTTTAGTATCTCCAATTCTTTTTTTTCCATCTCAGACTATTTACCGTTATCTCCATTTTCTTTACGTTCCTTCCTACTATGTCCTGTTTCTCTGTCTTGGATTTTCTTCGTCATTTTCTTTCCCTCACGCTCAACGTCATCTCTTCAGACTATCTCATTTTATTCATTCATTCACTCACTCGGTGTAAACGTGTCACACGCCTACTACAAGCCATTCACAGAGTCCAGCAGATTCTGCCCTGGGGATGCTCACAGCCCAGGGAGAGCTAGACTGATAAGCAGACACACCTTCCGTGTACATATGACAGGTATTGTGATAGAGGCCAGAGGAATGCTATGGGAACACACTGGGGGTGGCTCTGTGGTAAACACTGTCAGTGCTCCACCCATTTTTCCCATGGCACTCCTGCTTTCTATATACAATGATGGCTTCCTACTATAAGCTCCACTCTATCATGGCGTGGAGAAGACGGGACTTTGGCCCCAGAAGCATGCTCAACTTCTGCAGGGCATGCTGGAAATACTGAGACCTTACTCCAGGAACAACTCTGTGCCAACAACAGTTGGGGGCTGGAGATAAATATCCCACCTTCCTTGTCCCTCTGAGGTAAGTTCTATACTGGCTCCCAGTGGGATTGAGCCCATCACCCACACTCTAACCTGACTACCAATGCCCCTTAAATTGATATGGTTTCTCTCCCTGCCTCACTTTCCCACTCCCTACTGGTGCCTCTTGAGATCACCTCCCAAATATACTACATGCACTCAAATCCTGGTCTCAGGGCCTTCTAGAAAAAGCCAGCTAAGACAAGCACCAAACCGACGCCTGTGCTCCCTCAGAGATAAGTAACAAGACAAGAGCCTGGAGAGCTGAGCAGGTCCTAGGCAAGGAAAGACTCTGCGCCATGCTAAGAAGGCTGGGCTTCCTCCTCAAGGCAATGGGGAGGCAAAAATACGGCTCCTGTGAAGGTCCAAGAGGGGGTAGCAACGGCTATATAACATAAAAAGGAGATGAGTAAGAATGAAAGGACACTTTATATATAAATGAAAATGTGACCAATACAGGAGTTACCACTTTTTTTTTGCAATAAAAGTTACCTCAGGTCTGTAAACATCAATTATACTTTATATTTCTAGAATCATCAAACTTAGCTGCAGCTCCAGTTTTGCAGATGGACCCTTTTGAGAGATTTGCTACACAAAATTTTAAAAGGGAATTCAATGTTAAAATGAGAAGAAAAACTTGTATCGACTAGTCTCCTTTTTTTTTTTTGTTTTCTTTTTGAGAGCGAGAGGAGGAGGGAGGGAGCATGCATATGTGAAGAGGAGGGGCAGAGGGAAAGAGACAATCCCAAGCAGGCTCCATGCCCAGAGAGGAGCCCAAATGGGGGCTCAGTCTCACAACTGTGAGATCATGATGTGAGCTGAAATCAAGAGTCAGATGCTTAGCCAACCAAGCCACCCAGGTGCCCCAACTAGTCTCCCTTTTGCCTTGTCTGTATTTTGTTGGCTAGGATGGACAGACCCGCAGACAAATGGTTTCAATACAGAATGCTATGTGCTACAGGCAAGGTTCAAGTGCAAGATTCGGTGAGGACCAAGGATACAGCAGGTCCTCCACTTCGTAGTACCTGGGAAGTGACCGCTCGTTTGGGTCCTGATGTAGGAGTAGGAGTTGGACAGGCGAAAAGGGGCTAAAGAGGATGTTCCGGCTGAGGGAACAGTTATGCGAAGGTCATCATAAAGAGACGGACCCAGCAGAATGCTGGGGACATGGGGCCTGTGAGAGAGGAAGACTTCAGCTGCTCCGGACGTGGCAACCACCAAAAGGTTTTACAGATGCAGTAATCAGATTGGGCTGTAGAAATCGCACTCCCCATAAAAGCATCAGATCGGAACGAGGCACAAGATCAGGAAAATATTTACTTTGGCATTTCTATTTAAACATGCTTTTAACTGTATAATTAGTCCACACCTACCTGAAAGCCCCTCCCTAGATGCATAGATTATGAATACACAGGAGTTAATCCTTTTGTAATTTTGCTGGAATTACTTTTCCAAATCTAGGATACATACTATAACCTTAGCAAAGCTCTCCTTCAACAAGTATAAATATGGAAAGGTCTTTGTGGTTTGAATTATTTGCATTAAGAAATGCTTCTCGTTGTTGCTGTCTTATCACCACAAACTTAGTGGCTTAAACCAAGACAAACTTAGGATCTACAATTCCGGAGGTCACAAGTCCAGTATGGGCCTCACTGGGCAAAAGCAGAAGGTATTGGCAAAGCTGCATTGCTTCTGGAGGCTTGTGGGGGGTTTTGCGATCTGGAAGGCGATCAAGGAAAAAGACATGGCCGCGCGAGGAAGTACCACACGACAAGGTGTATGGGCTGAGCTCGGCGGGGTGGCATCGGAGCGGGGGAAAGTCACTTACCGCATGAGATGGTCCAGTGGCTTATAGCAAGGAGCTGTCACCCAGAAGGGAAGAGGGCAAAGGGACTCCCAAGGGAGAGATGGCTTATCAGTATAGGTGATGTCATTCAGCAGCGCTCGGAAGTGTCCTTGTCAGAGAGCTTCAAAAGGCAGCGGCAGCTGAGGGTCTTAAAATCACAAGGCTCTATGTTATCACTGGTCAGCAGACGCTGAACATGGTTTCATGAGTTATGCAAAGCAGGCAGGCTTTAGGTGGCTAAAAATCTGCTTGTTTGGGCCACTTTAAAGGGTTGCCTGGGTGGCTCAGTCAGTTAAGCATCCAACTTCGGCTCAGGTCATGATCCCACATACGGCAGGTTTGAGCCCCGCATCGGGCTCTGTACCGTCAGCTCAGAGCCTGAAGTCTGCTTCAGATTCTGTGTGTCCCTCTCTCTCTGCCCCTCCCCAGCTCATGCTCTGTCTCTCTCTCTCTCTCAAAAATAAATATTAAAAAAATTTTTTTAAGTTATTCAATGTGTATCATGTGAGATGTCAGCAGGCTTTTGAGCTAACAGGTCCCAGCTCGCAGTGAAGAAATAAACAACCCAGGGGCCGATACATCGTGGCCCACTTTGTCTCAATTATATAACACAGTTCTAGGGAAGAATCAGATTCTTGCCTTTTCCAACTTCTAAAGGCCACCCACGTTCCCTGACTTACAACCCCCTTTCTTCAAAGCTAACAATGTTGTCTCTTTCTAACCTTTCCTCCACACTCCCATCTCCCTCTGACCACAGCTGAGAAAGGTCCGCCACTTTTAAGAGCCATGTGATTAGATTAAGTTCACCTGGATAACCTAAGGCTTTCCCTCCATGTCTAATGCCTTCACTTAATCACACCTGCAAGCTCCCTCTGTCCTCTAAAGTAACATATTTCCAGTTCCAGGGATGGGGACACAGACATCTTTGGTAGCCATCATTCTGACCACCACACAGAGCAATGGTTTCCCAGGACTGTCTGAGCATGTCCGCAGGCCACTCTGGTATATTCCATCCATGCTCGAGGCAGTTTGGAAGTGCCAGGAGGTGAATGCCCCAGGAGTGGCGCTGAACCAGTGAGAGCTGGGGCTTGGTGGCTCAATACCGAGCCTCCTCACTCCTTGGTAGGTTCAAGTCTGAGTCACTCAGAGGTTTGAACTCATTTGCCAACAGTAATGCGCTGAAGATTCACTCGGCCTTCCTTGGCTTTCCTCGTTTCTGTGTCCCGCTTCCCTCCTCCCTCACCTCACTTCGGGTACCACCTCGCAAATAAACTGCTTGCCCACAAATCCTTGTGTCAGTGTTGTATTGGATATTGGAGGCCACAAAAGCAAAGTACGGTGCAGTGCCTTTTGGGCCAGGAGCCCGGCGACAATTACAGTCTCCTTTAACTGCACCCTCTGCCTCCTCACCAAATGCCAAACAGACCCTAGAATACATTTTGTGCCCAAGGTGTGGAAACAGAGGGCTAGGGATCTAGAAGGAGCAGCGAATGGCATCCCTGAAACCAGAAGAGTAGTTTCTCCAAATTACAGAAAAACAGTTGCATTGCATCTGTCGTCCTTGGCAGTTGGCATTGAGATAATATTTGGTGCTACTGGGTTTTCCAAGTAACCTGACAGGTGTCATAATACAATTCTCTCTCTTTGTGTCCCCGAAATGAAGCCTGTGCCTTCAGCTCTACTGTTATCTCACAAAGGCTGTGATGGCAGGGATCCTCGTATCCAGCTCTTAGTCGCTGTGAAATCCTCCTTGGGGATGCAAGCCAAAGGTACCTCACCATCACTGGGCTCTTGTAAGGAGATCAAACAGAATGAGAGAGAAGTCTGGTGCTTCCCTAATCACAGTTTTGTCTTCCATCAATTATTATTCTTATTTGTAACAAGCTCATTTGGGGACAAAACACCGAAGCTGGAGTTCTTTCCCACCTGACTGAAGAATGATCAGAAGCAGGTGTGGCCATTTAGAAAATAAATGCTCCGGCCTCTGTGCAGAAGCGGGCATACGGAAATCGGTCTCGTTTTCGCTGTCTGCGCCCTGCGCCGCTGGACAAACCCTACACTTCGTTTATTCAACAGATATTTTTTAGACTGCTTGCTTTGTACAGAGTTCTGTTGTAGATCAGGGGAAGTGAGGAGATGAAAACTGCCTGAAACCTGTTTCCGTGCAGCTTTCGAGATCCATAGGAAGAAAAATGAAGTGCAAATTTGTTCTACTATGGGGCGGAGAATGCGAAGAACCATACTAGAGTTCCAGTTGGAGCGGTGGCAATCCCTAGGAAGGGAAACACTTCCAGGTGACGAGCAGGGGCTAATCTCCAGGAGGACCTGGCGTCCAAGGCACTTCATTGCGTCTTGGAATGTTAACCGTCAATTATTCTAACCTCATCTGGTTATTGCCAGATAAATAAAACAGAATGAACTGATTAAACGGGCAATGAAAATTCTGCTCTATGAGGTGGCAATCAAGGCTCCCGGGAACATGGCCTCGGCCTCCCTTGGCGATCTTGCCCCAGGGGACACTTGGCAATGTCCGCAGGCATTCTTGGGTCTTCACGACTTGGGGGCGGGGAGGAGGGAGATTGTGTGAGCTCCTGGCGGTGAGTGGGTAGAGGCCGCCGATGCTGCTAAATGTCCTACAGGGTACAGGACACGGCACCCACAGCAAACAATGATCCGGCACAAATGGCAACAGTATCAAGGCTGAGAAACCCTGATCAAAGGGACAGAGACACGCTGTACTCACAGAGGACTGTGGTTTTCAGAGAGAAAAAAAAAAAGTTTAGCTTCAGGACTGCAACGCGGTTATGAACAATGCTATCACTCCTGTCAGGAGTAATTAGGCTAGCATAACCCAAAAGATTATACAGCCAGAGAAACCTTTCAATTAGGAATTTCCTCTTTAGTAAGTTAGCTCTTTATGTAAGCTTCTTTTATGTACACCAGATAGTAAAAAACAGATGCAAGATATGGTTCTTTGCACTGGGAAGAGGGGTATGAGTTTTTGGAGGCATGTAATTTAATTGCTTCTGAAGATGCTGACGTGGGTGTGAACACTAGAAGGTTAAGTTACCAAATGTTCCCACTTGATTTCACTCTGCTGCTGGATGTATTCAAGAGCAACAAAAGTCACACCAGAAATGAGCCCTCCTATTTTCTAGAGACAAGGTAATCCACTGGAGCAAACTTCACAAGCCTGGCCAGACATGATCGTCACCCGGGAGCTTTTTAAGCTCTCCAGGCCCAGACCAGTTAAGTTAGTGCCTTTGGGGAGTGGAAAACAAATGAATCCATCTTGATTTTTTAAAGACTTCTCAGGTGATTTCAATGTGCAGCCAGGTTTGAGAACCAGTGCTCTAGAGCTTTGCTTTTTAGGGTGTCACCCACTGACCACCAGCACCAGCGTCCCCTGGAGCTTGTTAGAGACGCAGACTCTTGGGCTCTACCTGAGACCTACCAGAATCAGAATCTGCATCATAACAGGATCCCTGGGATTGGAGGGGGGGGGGGGGGCAACAGCACACTGAAACTTGAGAAGTGCTGCTCTAGAACATACTGCAAATAGTCAATTTGAAACATGTACACATATTGCGGGGGACCGGGGTGGCTCAGTCAGTTGAGTGTCCGACTTCGGCTCAGGTCATGATCTTGCGGTTCCTGAGTTTGAGCCCTGTGTCGGGCTCACTGCTATCAGCCTGTCAGCGCAGAGTTTGCTTCAGATCCTCTGTCTCCCTCTTCCTGCCCCCCAAAATATACAGATATTTTAATACATACAATCTAAAACAAGGCACACTATGAAGGCATGGGACAGTGCCCCAAAGCTCTAAATAAAACTAATTTTCACTTGATGAGAAATGTTAAATTCATCACTATGGCTGCTTAGGTTTTTCAGAAAATCTTATCTATTTTAATTATGAAAGATCGTAATCATATAGAATAATCACATGTTGTGCTTTTTTTTACATGCGTATCTTCTTAAGAGTAGCACTAGCTGTCCAGTGGCCTGAGATTATCATTCTGGTATTGGGAACCAAATGAGAACCCCACACAACACCTTTTCCTATAACTGAAAAGGTGCCCTCTCAGCTCTATGTTCATATACACAAGGAGGAGACAAGATGAAATGCCATCCAATAGAATCCATGCCAAGCTAAAGAGTTTCACCTTAGTTAACAACACTGACCTGTGCTCACACATATCGTGGTAAAACAGTTGTTCTAAATAGTCATATGACTTTATTCCAGGAAGCACAAAATGCTTCAAATTAAAGTAGTCTGGCGGTGATATTTTCGTAGAGAGTTTAGGAGACTTGTTAAAAGTTGGACAGCCAACTCCTGGCTGCCAGACCCTAGATGTCGTAATTCATCATTGAATCGTCAAATGCTCTTTCACACTTCCTGTCTTTTAGGACAGATTGATAAAAGGGACAAAAAAAACTTGTAAAAATCCCTGTCATAAAGCCAGCTTTCTTCATCCTAGCCAAATATCCTGTCAACATGTTTCATTAGAGCACCCTTTTCTGGAATAATTCTGCCATGTGAATTTCTGTCCTCTTAAAAAAAAAAAAAAAAAATATATATATATATATATATATATACCTTTTTTGCTTCAAATCATACAGAGAAAGAGGTGAGAGAGAAGCGGGTGTAGTGAAATGAGCTGCTGTCAGGAGTCCTGCTGGCTGAATTCAGATCCTGGCTGGTACTATATTTGCTGTGTGATTTGGAGTGAGCCATGGTCAAATCACTCTGGGTCTTAGTTTCCTCGTCCGTAAAAAGGGTCTAATAAAGCCCTTTGTCATGGAATTACTATTAGAAGTAAACAAGAGTATGCATGTAAACGACAGTGCCTTGCATACAGCCAGCAGTCACCAAATATTTCCTTTCTCTTCCCTTCACCTGTTTTCTTTTTTAAAAAAAAAAAAAAACCCTCAGGAAGGGGCGCCTGGGCGGCTCCATCGGTTAAGCGTCCCACTTCGGCTCAGGTCATGATCTCGTGGTCTGTGAGTTCGAGCCCCGCATCGGGCTCTGTGCTGACAGCTCAGAGCCTGGAGCCTGCTTCGGATTCTGTGTCTCCTCTCTCTGCTCCTTCCCATTCTCATGCTCTGTCTCTCAATAATAAATAAACATTAAAAAAAATAAAAACCCTCAGGAAAATGTCATCAGAAATCTAAACATCAGGGGCTGTTCATTATTCATCTTTTAATCCAATGAGCCTGTCACGTTGTCCCATAGACAGTACGTTACACACTGTAAACTTAGATAGCTACGTCTTCTTAAGAATCCAGGCTACTGGCCTCTAACTTCTAGCCCAACTCACAAATCTGTGGGAAAAGGGACAGACAGCTACCTGGAATAGAATGAGCTCTTTATGTAAACTTATCTTCTCCTTTTCATGGAAAATGTCCTCTGACTCTTTAAAATGATCCTATGTATTATTTTGATTAATTGCCTACTGTTTAGTGCACAAAAGACTCACAACTGTATTATTAAAAGCCAACTTCGGGGCGCCTGAGTGGCTCAGTCGGTTGAGCGTCCAACTTCGGCTCAGGTCATGATCTCACAGCTCGTGAGTTCGAGCCCCGCGTCGGGGTCTGTGCTGACAGCTCAGAGCCTGGAGCCTGCTTCAGATTCTGTGTCTCCCTCTCTCTCTGTCCCTCCCCCGCTCCTGCTCTCTCTCCTTCAAAAATAAATAAACATTAAAAAAAATTAAAAAGCCAACCTAATAAAAGCAAGCATTTAGGACAGAATACAAAAAAAACGTGTGGCTACTGCTAAACAGGTGAAAAAGCAGGAGGAAAGAGCCTCCTGCAGAGAGCTAGAATTGGAGCTAAGGATGGAAGTTTGAACTGTAATTCAGCAGGCAGACAAAAGTCAAAGAAAACCACTGGACAGAAAGAAGAGGACATGGAAAGGCCCAGAGATGTGGAAAAGCTTGGGCCACTGAGGGAACAGAGAGTTTCCCAAGTACAGGATATGGAATGAGAAATGATGGAAAGTGAAAGTCGAGGGGCATCTGGGTGGCTCAGACCGTTAAGCGTCTGACTTCAGCTCAGGTCATGATCTCGTGGTTCCTGAGTTTGAGCCCCGCGCGGGGGGGCAGGGGATGGGGGGGCTGACAGTGCAGAGCCTGCTTCGAATCCTCTGTCTCCCTCCCTCTCTGCTCCTGCCCTCTCAAGAATAAATAAACATTAAAAAAGAAACAGAAAACGAAACTCGAACTCCATCGGGGCCTGATTATAAAGGGCCTGGCAATCTCTGCCAACAGGGTCTGCATCTCTATCCTGGAGGAAAGCAACTTGGATAAGCACACAAGTGAATTCAGAAACCTTGAACACTGGATCTCATGCCTCATAACAGAGGGGTTCTTCTCCCGAGAAGCTCCGAGAGGCTCCCGAAGACCTGAAGCATTACTGCTACCTTATTGCAAAAATCAACCAAAAGCCGGGTACACATAGAGCCTAGGACTCAGCAGGAAGTCTCAGGGCCAAGCACAACACCTGCTACATAGCAGGCCACCTCTCAGATTTCCTGTGAAGTCCCAGCACCTTCTTAAGCATGACGGATTATGTCTGCAATGAGTTTCAACGGAACAGCTGACTCTTTGTCAAGACTCTCCTAGGTATTTACTTAGAAGTCTCTCTCTTAGATTTCCCCATGCCTACCACAGGCCTATCATATGTTAGACGCTCAGTAAATATTTGACGAATGAGAACTGACAGTGAAGAAGCCAATTAAGACCATTAAACGCAGTACTTTTCAAACCGTGGGGTATGATGGACTCGTGGGTCGTGAAGCCAGTTCAGTAGCTCAACAGCAGCTTTTTTGAAAAATAAACACTGGGAGAAAATTAGAAAATATCGGCATGCATCCCGTTTTGGGAAAGCAAATACGACTTTGTGAAACTTTGGTTTCCGTTAGATAAACTAACGTGTGTGGGAGTCTCTGTGTGTGTGCGTGTCCCGGATGTCATTGGAAAATATGTGTCCTACTTTGGGTCATGGCAATAAGGTGCTTCCAGCCTGTCTCAGGCCAAGCGGACAAGTTCACCAGAACTTCTGTGGTGCAAACCTTCACAGATACACCGAGGAATCCATCACAGGCCCAGCAGCTGGGGTCTGACGGCAGGGACAGGAGGTGGCCCTTGCACTAACTACCGCACCGCACCCAAACTCCCAGAGCCCCCTGTGCCTGCCTTACCAGCCCACACCTACGCCCTACCTGAGGACTGGGATGCCCATGACCCTGTGGGCTCATCATGCGGTAACCTGTGCCTGCAGCTTGAGAGCTGAGTCCTCCTCAGTTGGGTGTGACATCTGCCTTAGAAGGAGGCCCAAGCTGAGGGGAGAAAAGGTGCCTACCCAGAACTTAAGTCTATTTTCCATGAAAATATATCTTCTTATAACCACACAAGGTTTACTCTTTGCCTTTGATTAGGACTTTTGTACTGACATCTTTGAAAAGGAAAGGGACAAGGACGCAGATTCGACATAGCTTCAACCACTTTATTAACCGGAAACTCAACTGGTTAACAATTAGATCAACAGAGAGCGATATTATTTTCAAATTGGGCCCAATCTCTGTCTTCTGTGTTTGTTGCAATCAATCTTCCCTCCGGGCCTACAGACAAGTTTCTGTCTGAAATCTTAAATCTGGTAACCATAGTAATGAAGCAGAGGGAAGGGGAGATCATGGAGATACACTACAGATACTCCAGCGGGGGGGGGGGGGGGGGGGCACCTCATTTTACCTATTATTTTCCATTTTTCTTTCTTCTATTTTTTTTTTTTTTTTGTAAGAGTTGCTTGCCAGAAGCTAGAGTCAAAGTGCTAGTGAGCAAACAGTTGCAGGGAAGGGACAAGAGAGCTAGGGCAGAGATGATCTGCAAAACTAAATAATAATCCAGAATAATGGAGCAGAGATTGTGTTTCTGGTTCACTTCCCTGCTTTGCATGTCCTTGGGAGAAGCGCCACGCAAGTGCCTCCTGACGGTTTACGGTGCTCACATGCTTCGGGAACTGCTAATTTTACAATAGAACCTACGGTCCATATTCATTTGAGAAGACCCAGCTTATCGGGATCATTCAAATTCAGAAGGGAATCATGACTGGCCAGAGAAAGCAGGTTTATAGTTTTGCAGAAAATAGGTCTGTTCTGCAGCTGTGGAAAATGAAGTGCTGTCCCACCGAGGTGTCTTTCCTCAGGCTAGGCCTCACTGCCCCTCTGTCAAAAGCGCCTAATGCTTCTCCAGGTCACACCTGGGTGATTTCATCATGACGTCTCTTCAAAGTTGAGAGGAAGGGATCAAGGGCAAGACCAAACATAGAACCAATCCTATTGATTGAGCCCTCAGCTCTGGAGTTTTACTTAGCTCCCTGCAGCGACAACCAGCTCACCAAACCTTGACGCCCAATAGCACTGACTCCTCTCCCTCTGAGCTCCTTTCAGCAGAAATTGAGCACAGGGTGGGAAGAGAAGAAGGAAAGAGGTGGCTACTTGGAAGGCTGATATTACTGCTTGCAGCCTCTAGGCGGTCAAAAGGGAATAAAGGTAGGACTCCAGGAACATGGTGTGTTGACCTCCAAAAATACATCCATTCAGTGCCTAATTCTTTATGTAATGTGAGGTTATACGTTACTATTTGGGAGCTTATTTTATATTCTGTTTTACATACGCTATATTAGAATCTTCAAAATTCTAATTTTGTAATTCAAAATTACAGGGGCTTGCTGCTTAAATGAAACCCTTAGAAATAATAAAATAAAATATTTTGCAAGTCAAAGATAACTGAAAGAGAAAATACACCCGAAACAAACCGTTCCTGTGGGGTTGATTATAATAGAGAAGCGTTTCTCAAAATGGATCAGAATGACTAGAAACTTCCAGGAGATCAAGGACGGTCATAGCAGGGCACAGCCTATTGAATATATCTTAACTGCACATGGGTCAGCATCTTCAATGTGTCTTCCTCTTCTAGGCTTCTTATAAGCCTCAGCAATTTTCATACACGATCACAGACTACCACAGTTAGTACGTACATAAATGGTCACCTAGTTGCTTAACCCACACGTTACCTCTATACCCAACATCTCCAACAAATGATTAAACACTTGAATACCTTTAGCAATAAGGAAGTCACTACCTTCCAAGTTGTTGTGCTCCACGTTCAGTCACACAGTTGTTGAAAGTGAGTTTTAACTTCCTTCCACAAATGAGTTGAATTCTGTCCCCTGTAATGTCAACCAGTTGTCTCTAATTAGCAATCTTGGAGCTATTAACATAAGCCAGACTCATCTGTTTCTAAGGTCAGCCTCTCTCTGTTCCTTCTATGGTTCCTCAAGTGGTGTGCTTTCAGGGACATCAGCGCCTTGCACCTTACCCTGCCCTCAAGGCTATCCTGTTTGTATGTCTTACCCCTTTTCCTATCCAAGGACCCAAGGACAACAGTCCATAAGCTGGGGTATCAATGAAATTCTCTCTTTCTTTTTTTTTTTTTAACGTTTATTTATTTTTTGAGACAGGGAGAGACAGAGCATGAACGGGGGAGGGTCAGAGAGAGAGGGAGACACAGAATCTGAAACAGGCTCCAGGCTCTGAGCTGTCAGCACAGAGCCCGACGCGGGGCTCGAACTCACGGACTGCGAGATCATGACCTGAGCCGAAGTCGAACGTTTAACCGACTGAGCCACCCAGGCGTCCCTGAAATTCTCTCTTTCAAGAATTTGAATGAAGAGTACTCTGATTAGATGATAGTAAGGACTTGAGTTGGCAAGGTTCCCACAGGGTTGAGGCTGGGTTGGCCCAGCTGAAACATGCATAAGTAATGGAAGCTGAAAAGAGAAAAACAGAAATGGGAGAGAACAGCCATGCGAGTTTGGGAATAATCGCATTTCCTGACTTGCTCACTGGAGTTCCTGGGCTGGGGAGCCCTGCTCACACCATCGTCAATATCCTCATCATGACTCTCATCTATTGAATAGTTTTGTATACCAGGCACTGCTATAAGCCCTTAACGTGCACTATCACACTGAATCCTTTCTAAAACCCTGTAAGGAAGATGTCATTATTTCTCTTTTACTGCAGAGGAGACTGAGGCATGTAGAGGACTGAGTGACTTACCCAGCTCCCACACTGGTTAGAGGCAGAGCCAAAATTTGAAATCAGGAGTTCTGGATCCAGAAGTCAGGCTTCTTACCTTTACGGGGCACTGCTTCCCTGTCCTTGGAGATTCATGAGATTTTCTTACAATATTTTGTATAGTAATTTCTTAAAGAAATTCCCCATTTATTTAAGCAACTGCGAAGCAGGTTTCTGTCTTTTTAAACAAATCCTCCCCGATTAAAATACAGGAAGATTAAAAGATACTAACTCCTGGCCAAATGGCACAGACAGGTGCCTTTGAGCTGCTCTGTAGTTGCACTAGAAAGTAGGCTCAGTTAACAAAATGAGGCTGCCTTTACATCAATCGCTTTTCTGTAACATATCTGTAATACTCTTATGTATCTTCCAGAGGCAGTGCGTTTCAAGGTGCTATTAGACAAACAATGCCATCTAACTTCCCTTTAGTTATTCCAGCCTAACATTACCCCTTCCACAGTATGCTATTGGTCTGTACATTCCTTTACCACAGCAGATATCACATTATATTGGAATCATTTGTGTGTATCAGTGTTTCCCAACCTGGGCACTACGGAAATCTGAAGCTAGATAATTCATGCTTTGCTGTGGGGGAGTGTCCTGTGCATTGTAGGATGTTCAGCAGTATCCTGGCCTCTACCCTCTAGATGCCAGTAGCATCGTCTCCCCCATTATGACAACTAAAAAATGTCTCCAGACATTGCCCATATCCCCTAGTGGGTGGAATCACTCTTGGTTGAGAACCACTGGTCCACATGTTCTAACACTCCCCCACCCCAAACAATCTCACACTGACTTCAAGGGCAGGACTCGGTCTCTTTTATCCTAACTTCTTTTCAATGTTTGGTGCATCATAATGCTTAATAAATCTTAATTGAATAAAACTATAGTAACTTGCATTCAAATGCTGTTTTGTACTTATAAGCCTGGAGTCCCTGTATATCTGTATCTGGATTTGGTCAGGAAAACAGAGACACTAATACACTACCAGAACAAGGGGTTTAATATAGATATTAGGGTTTATATGAATATGAGAGTAACTACAGGAATGAAGGGCTAGAAGGCTATAGCCAGAAAAAGAGGACTTGAACCTGAAGCTCTGGGTCGAAAAGAAGGTATTCACAGGGAAATCTGAGAAGCCACCATATCCAGCCTGGAAAGTGAGATCATAAAATGCGGGCCCACAGAAACATCTGTTATTCCACAACGTCTAACAAAGCAGCCTCATCTGACATCCTCAGACTTCCAAAAATAATAGCCTCTGCCTCCCTTCCACTTTTGAAATTTCTCAGATTCCTCTCACGGAGAAACCTTATCCTGGAGCCAATCAAGAAGGGAATTCTGGGAAGTGTAGTTTTCACCAGCTTTAGGCAGGCTCTTGTACAGGAATAGCAGTGGCAGGTAAAAAAAGATAATCCCATAGAGTAATCGTTTTTTGACACTAAGTGTATATATGGAGAGAAAGGGGGAAAGAGAGAGAGAGAGAGAGAGGACAGGAGGGAGGGAGAGAGGGACTGGAGCACATAAACGGTCTGGAGAATTTGGCAGAGTCACAATCATCCAAGTGAGAAAGCAAGTAAATGCTTGATGTGATTTTGTGGCTGCTGCTGTTCTTGTTTTTCGTTTGGCAGAGGGCTCGTCCTCTGATCACCCGTCCCTTTCAGGCTGTGCTCTGTAGACAGTTTCAATGTTCACTTTGCACCCTGAACAGATGGCAAACTATGTTAATAATCGAACAGCTCATACTCCAGATGGAGGATGTTCCCCTTCATGCTTCTTAGATTTTCGGGTGTCTTCTGAGCATTCTAGCTAGACCAGAATTGACAGAGACTACGAGGAAAGAATTTCCAGACACAAGGCACGGCCTTGCTCTTGAGGAATCGAAACATCACCAGCATGTTATCGATTTCTGAACCACTCTCTAGGACTACAGCTGACATTAAGTAAAAATATTTCTGCTTTATAGATATTGACCCAAAAATCAAACAATTACTTTTAAATAATGGACTTCCAGTCCATTAAAAGTATGGTGCTGTAGGTGAGGTGTGGTCCAAAGTAGAGTGAAGTATGTATTGCACTTTAGAAAATTAGATTCAAAATATACATCGAAAAGACGTATACTTCAGAGACTGTATGGCCCATGGAGTCTCAACCTTTTCACAGAAAAGGTCTGCTGACACCTGGGCTAGAAGACGAGCAGCAGGAGTTAAGGTCTGAGAGGTAACGGGGACATTGCAAGGACTTGTCTTTTACTGAGTGAGGTGAGACCCACTGGAGAGTTTTGAACTGATGAAGATCTGACTTGACTCACATTTTCACAGGATCCCTCTAGTTGCTGCACTGAGAATAGACATTATTGTTGGGAGAGAGGGTCTGGAAGCCAGGGGACCAGGAAGAAGACTATTAAAATAATTCTGGTGGGAACAGTTCTGATGAGCCACCATTGGGTGGCTCAGACCAGAATGTAGCATTGTGGGGAGTAAAAGGTGACTACATTCTGGTTTGGAGATTGGGCTGACTGGGCTTGCTGGTCCTAGGTGTGTTGCAATAGCCCCCTGCAGGTGCAAGGGAGGCTAGAAAATGCAGTCTCCCCATGTGCGCATGTGTGGCCGGCTAAAACAGGGTCTCTTAAGTTGGGGTGATTTTGCAGTGTGTGGCGATGTCCAGGGACATTTTTTCATCGTCACAACTTGGAAGGAAGGGTGCTACTTGCATCTCGTGGGTAGCAGCCAGGGCTGCTGCTAAATATCCTAAAATACACAACACAGCTCCCTACCACAAGTAATTACCTGGTCCTAAGTGTCAATAGTGCTGCAGTTAAAAAGTCCTGAGGTAAAGAGGATCCACCACTGGAAATCTTAGAAAAATGGGTTTTTGTGGATAACTGGGAGTCTTAGCCCAATGCCATCCCTGGGTCCCAACCCCTGGCAAGGCATTTGTAGGCTGTGGCAACATCAGTTCTGGAATCCCAGCTCATAGCACAGCTGAGTTCCGTTTGTCCTCCTTGCCCACTATTTCTCCATTGTTACTGGAGGTGAGCTTTGTCCTGAATAAGAGGCCCAGGGGGCTTTTGTTTTCATATGGAGACTTGTAAACCAAGTCATGTGACCGAGGCAATGAAGGAGACTTTGTGTAATGGTGGCTAAGTGATACACAGGACCACAGTGCAGGTGGTGATTTAAGAGATCTGTGAAAAAAATGTTCCATTAATTAGAATTTCATAAGATAAAACCGATGTTTGGGGAGGACAACAGATCTACAGGAATTTCATTCTCTTCACCAACCCAAATGGATGGCATGTCAGTTCAAATACCCTTAATATTATGCAAATACTTCTTAGTCTTTTGCTATGGGAAATAACTGATAAGGTCTAATTTATTTGATGAAATATTTGCATATATCTAATATATACTGTCTTTTCATTTGCCTAGCATTATTATTTTGACTTCCAAATAGATGGATAAATGAAAAATGTTTCTTTGTATTTTGGCATGTTTGTCTATGCCATTTATTTTCTTTGCAAATAAGTATACAGTTTTTGCTAAGATTGTTCATGAGTTTGATCTAAATTTATGTATTTTCACACTATCTGGGCTGCTCACTAGTTTAATGGTGGGCCAAAAAAATGGACAGTGTTTCAAATATAGACCACAAATACCTCTGTTTTATTTATTTATTTATTTATTTGAGAAGGAGAAAGCACAAGGGGGGGTGAGGGGCAGAGGGAGAGAGAGAGAGAGAGAGAGAGAGAGAGAGAGAGAGAGAGAGAATCTTAAGAATCTGAAGCTCCACGCTCAGCCTGGAGCCCAACACGGGGCTTGATCCCACGACCCTGGGATCATGACCTGAGCCAAAATCAAGAGTCGGCCACAAGGCTATCGAGTCTGTAGTGAGAGGGATAGGGATAAAATTTCTTTGAGGAATATCGACCCAGAGGCTGCAGAAAGGACTGCGACTGGCAAAGAGAGGGAGATCAACTAAGAGACGATCACTAGCCCCTTCTCTCCCCCGGGGAACATATCCTTTCTGAACCTTTACTCAGAATCAAGAGGATCACCGCAAGCACAGTTACTGAATAACTGTCACAGGACTAGCACTGTACCGGGGGATGGGGTTACAGAGGTGACTTTGCATACTCTCAGGAGTTCACCTTCTGGTGACTGAAGACAATAGTAGAAATCAGCTATCAAAATCCAGAGTTCCTGACTACCTATTCTTTAACATAATTGGGAAGCAAAAATTTTTAAATAATAAAAAGGAAAATTGGAAATGTATTCTAAAAAGCAATAGGTAGCTAAACAGTCTTTTCCAGATTAGGGCAATCATAGATGATTTGCACATTGCCTTGTATATGTCAGCTACATTACCATGGATACCCTCACCAATTCTGGAGACTTGAGGCACATCTGACCACCAATAAATCTTTGTATGTATCTCAAGCATATGTCTTATATTATTCTCTATACCCCCCACAAAAAAACCCAAAAAACAAACAAACAAAAAAAACAAACCAAGGTCTTATTCATCTTTTGGTTCCCATGGTTCTCAAAATAAAGCCCCAAACAGGCAGTGTGGTTTGCAAGGCCCTACATGACCCAGCCCCTGGTCACTTGTGACACCTTGTGTCACTCCACTTTGCCCCTGCATTCCAGGAGCCTTCCTACCCCCTCTCCATTGCAGCAAACCCTCCCATGTGAGACATCTCTCAACTCTGCCTTCACGTCTTTAATGCCTTTGATTTTTCAAGTCTCTAACAAAATGTCACTTTCTCAGGGAATTCTTCTCCTATCTGCCAGATTAGGTCAGGTCCCCCATTAATAAGCTCGCATAGTACCCTGTACCTATCCTTCAGAGTCCTTATCATAGTTTCTAATTATGTATTCCTGTGATTATTTTATTTACATTTGTCTACATCAAGATTGTGAGCTCCTTGAAGAAAAGAATTTGATCTGTTTTGCTTACCACTGGGTCCCTCGCAAATGACACAGTGCCTGGCATCTCCTTAGGCATTTTCTGTCTGACTACTCAATCTAAAACATCCTCTCTGCCACTCATCTCTCCTAAGTCTCTTACCTTGATTGTTTTTCTTCAAAACATCCATCATATATCCGTGTGTGTGTGTGTGTGTGTGTGTGTGTGTGTGTGTGTGTCTGGGAATATCTTGTATGTGTGTACACATATATGTATATATGTATATGTGGGAGAATGTGTTTGTGGGTGTGCATACATCATTTCTTTCCTTGTTACTGCCTGTTTTCCCCAATAGAATGTAAACTCCAAAAAACCTGAAACTTCACCTTCTTGTTTACTGCTCTAGCCCCACCACATACCCAGCACATAATAGGTCCTCAATGAATATTTGTTGGAAATACAAATTCACGAATGGCAAGTGCTCAAAAAATGAATACCGGAAGGTTCCTTGTGCAAAAATTAATATAGCAATATGATGCACTGAAAAGAGATGCTCCAATGATAAGTTTTCTTCTGGAAAAATTGCTATGGACTGTCTGCCAGAAGGACACTTTGACAGTTTTCATTCATTTTACCACAACTCATTAATCAACAAAGGGTCATATTTGGTTTACTTTACTTTAAATTTGTTGTTCTGCCAAGTTCAGTCAGAGTCTTCATCCATAATCTTAAATGAAGCTATTTGGGGTTTGATAGGGAAAAATTCATAAAACTCAAAGACTTCCAGAGTCTTTGGAATCAGACAGTTAGGGGATCAGAAAGACTTGGATTTGAACCTCAGCTTCAACATTAGTAATATAATTTGGGGAAGTCACATGACTTTCCCCAGTCTCGGTTTCTCCTGAAAGCATGTGATTTCCATGGTCAGTTTGGTGATAGGACTGACTGTGGTTTTAAGTGCTTAGTACATAGTTATAATCAATAAATTATACTTATTTATTATTCGTATTGATCCCCAAGCCCCTGTGACACAAAGGAGGAAATTGAGGCCGCAAGACTTGAGAATTTCTCAAGGCCATCCCTGCCACCCAAGTCCAGGTAATAGAAATCAGCAGGCCTTACAGCTAAACATTATCCAACCTTCATTTGCTCAGGGGACTTTTTTGGTGAACACCTGCTGGGTTTTGGACTCACAGTGTTTTCTAAGGAGGGCCAGAGCCTCCATTATGTCCCCGTATTGATCGAGGCTTACTACATACAGCCTTCAGTTCCAGCTGAGCCCTTTCCTGTTCCAACAGAAGAGAGCCTTGGTCCAATCAAAGAATCTGGGTGAGAAATGTGATGGAAAGAACTTTCCCCTACACCAGTTTTTAGGAATCCTTTTCTTTCCTCCTTTCTAGGGTATAAGAGAAAAATTGGAACCATGAGCTCCACTAAAATCTTTCATTTTATAAATGCCATGTCCTTTAATTATATCGAAATCTTTCGCTTCTGACGAACAATTCGCTACATTGCAATTCTGGTGAGCTTTAGGTCCAATTTCACATCTAGACAGGAGGTATTACAGACACAGAAATGAGTAAACTTTACAGTAAGTAAAAGTGAGGCCTGAATTAAATAAAATAATAAATCTCAAATGAGTTGCATGGTGCCATGGCAGTGCTTCATGCGGCAGGACAGGACTTAAGGAGATTTTCTAGGAGTGGGATATAGAAATTGAACATATTGAAGCTTGGGATGATTCATTTTCTGTGGGAATTTAATCAGTGCATAACCAAAGAGAGTGAGCTAGAAGTATTTACTGTTCAAAGTTACTGAAGATGGTGGGTCAGCAGCAATACTTAACTAATCGGTTTCCCGGCTAATTAGAAGAAGTGGAGACTATCTGAGTAAGATTCTTTCCTTACTGGGAAGATCTGATTCTCCCTGTGAATATGTTCAACTGAGCTGTGCCTACAGATTGCTCTTTATTTTAGCGTCAGCTTATCCCTGACTCAAGCTCATCTCCTTCTTACCCTCATATAGGAATCCTGCCATATTACCATAACATTTTATGCTGAACCTGTTATAAAGGCAATTAGTCATTCATTACAACACAGAAACTCAAATTGTTGCAATTATGTTTTCTGAATCAAAACCATACCGTTTGATGTGGAGAATTTAAGGTTCTGTATTTAAAATGCGTCGGATGAGTCATAACGGTGAATAAGAAGACCCTTAAACTAGCATTCGTATCTCCTGCATATGAAAAATTAAATGGATAACTCCTACCTACGACAAATTTATCTTTTGCGATGGAGGATTTTAAAGAATGGATTTAATTAGCTGTAACTATGCTCACAAGCATACTTGGAAGTACCGCTGAATGAATGAGGAAAGTATTTTTAAGAGCAGAAAAAAACCCTCTTAAAATTCCCTTTTGTTCATTACGCAACAAACGTTTATTAAGCACCCACGGTTTGTTGGGTACCGGACAACATAATGAGAACCCAAGCTGGCATCATTCTACTCTAGCTCTGGTCTTTCCTCGGATGAGTTCATCTCTTCAGCTGTCCATTCACAGTATGTGAGGCAAGACTATAGAAACTAAATGAATGAGTCAGTCTGAAAAGAAACATGGATGTGGGTATTTAGGTTTCCTTTTGTTCTGCGTGCTAAAGCAGTTTACTAGCTAACCACCTTTCCTGTTGCTTCAGGGATCCAGGAATTTAAAAAGAATCTTATCTCACGTAGGCAGTGAACTATATGCTTAATCGTGAGTTTCTAAATGTTTATAGAGGTGAGGACAGCAATTTGCAAGATTCTACAGATATGGAAAGGAAAAACAGCACAGTAAATTTAGGCAGATAAGGGGAAATGTACTTTGAGGAATAGTTTCCATTATGAAAAGTAATTTTAGACTTAATAATATAGAATAGTTTCCGCATTTTAGAGCTGGACCTTAGAGCTCATCGAGGCCACTGGTTTCCAACCTTCTGCATCAGGGTCACTGGATTTTAAATCGCCCTAGAGATTCTAATTCATTTGATCTGGAAGGAGTTAGGAGGTGAGGCAGGCATGCATATACTTGTAAAAGTTCCCCAACGGTCAAAGCTGAGGCCCATAAATCTAGTCCAGCCTTGATATTTTTGGTATGAGATCCCTGAGGCCTTTAAAAAATAAAGAGCTTGCTTAAGATCAACAGCAGCTTACAACCCTTGGAGCCTGAGCTAGAACCCAAATATCCAAATTCCTAGTCTGTATCTCTCTTTACTAAACCAACTGACACAGTTTCTACTTCTCTCACTCAGTAGTTGAGATCTAATTACCAGTTGGTAATAGAAAGTCAAGACTGCCTATAACCCATGTGACTCCTAAGTCCCCTCCCTCTAATGACCTGTGTGCTTCCTTTCTTGCTAAGGACCGAATAAGTCTTCTGATAGCACTGCAATGCTTAATATATCTATTTATTCCATATTTAAAAATACCTTTTTAAATACTTCATTTAGAACTTCATTCTTTATTTTTTTATGTTTATTTATTTGTTTTGAGGGGAGGGGCAGGGAGAAAGGAAGAGAGAGAATCCCAAGCAGGCTCTGCACTAAGAGCGGGAACTCTATCCCACAAACTGTGAGATCGCGACCTGAGCCAAAATCAAGAGTTAGACGCTCAACCGACTGAGCCACCAAGGCGCCTCTACGATTCACATTTTAAGGCAAAGAAAACAGATTCAATATTTGAATCTGAGTCCAATTAAAGTCTTCATTATTGAGCTTATATAGATAGCTGGGCACATGAAAGTACTCTAATGTCAGGCTCAGTTTTCTTAGCCAGTTACCTTATATGATAACACCTTGAGGTTGAACACTTCCAGTGGGTTCTGAAAGTTCCATGCAAGTAGGGCTCTTATCCAACTTCATCAACTGTTTCTGAGTGCCTAGCAAAATGCCCGCCATAGACTCAACACTCAATAATTCATTGTTGCATGAGAAATTCCTTAATACATTTTGTTAAGAAATAAGACAGAGTATCTTGAACCAACTTGTATAGGACAATCCCATATAAATAAAAGTACTGAGATGATTTTATAAAGGTAGTTTTACAGTTACTTTATTCTAAGAGCTCTAGTGTGATTTTCCTGATAAAAATTTGTCCTTGCTGTACCACTTGAATTACAGTTGGGCTCTCATTCATATCATGTTAAAAGTACTTCACTCAGGGGCCGTCTGAGTAGCTCAGTCGGTTAAGCATCTGACTCTTGGTTTCAGTTCAGGTCATGATCTCACGGTTTGTGAGTTCAAGCCCCACGTAGGGCTCTGCACTGACAGTGTGGAGCCTGCTTGGGATTCTCTCCTTCCTTCCTCTCCTTCCTTCTCTCTCTCTGTCTCTCTCTCAAAATAAATAAATAAACATTCAGTATATCTTTTATATGTGGCTTAAGGCACAACTGATGTGCAATAAAAACTCATGAAATAAAATTCATACCAAGTTCTCTTGTGTTTTGGGAAACATAACCATTGTTATTATCTGGCAAAATAAAAAGTGCAGTGCCTTTGGTGATTCCCAGGGGTTGTACAGTATTGTGGAAGGCAGTGAATTAGTTTCCAAAGAAGATTCAATCGATGGTTATTTAGAACTAAACTTTTATTAAGTAGGTCATTTCAGTTCCACTCTTTCGACTCCACCATTTTGACCCAACCACACACCAAGATTCCATACGTTTGACTCTACTAAGGCTATCTGCACTTTACCCTGAGGTTATACTTTTTCAGTCTTTTATCTAATTCACGTTGAAATAATCAACACAAAACACCACTGACATCTGCTAAAATGACCCGTGTTTAAATATGGTAGAGATAACTAACAAAAGAATCAATGATAAAAATTCACACTAGAAAACAAGCGTTGGTGAGGATATGGAGAAAAGGGAACCCTCAGGCACTGTTGGTGGGAATGCAAACTGGTGTAGCCGCTCTAGAAAACAGTATGGAAGTTCCTCAAAAAGTTAAAAATAGAACTACCCTATAATCCAGCAATCACACTACGATGTACCCAAAGAATACAAAAACACTAATTCTTAGGGATACATTCACCTCTATATTTATGGCAGCATTATTTACAATAGCTAAATTACGGAAGCAGCCCAAGTGTCCATCGATTGATGAATGCATAAAGAAGATATTGTGTACACACACACACAATGGAGTATTACTCAGCCATAAAAAAGAACGAAAGCTTGCCATTTGCAACGACATGGATGGAGCTAGAAAGTACAATGCTAAGTGAAAAAGTCAGTCAGAGAAAGACAAATACCATATAATTTCACTCATATGTGGAATTTAAGAAACAAAACAAATGAGCAAAGGGAAGACAGACAGAGAGAGAGAATCAGATCAAGAAACAGACTCTTAACTGTAGAGAACAAACTGATGGTTCCCAGAGGAGGTATGAGGGGGATAGGTGAAATAGGTGATACAGATTAAGGAGTACGCTTATCGTGATGAGCAATGAATAATGTATAGAATTGCTGAATCACTGTATTGCACACCTGAAACTAATATTGTATACTAACAATATTAGAAAATAAAACAATTTTAAAAATTGGATCACCTAAAAAAAATCGACACCAGAAAAATCAGTCATGGTCAAAATATTCAACACCACATAGTGGATGTTTAATCTCTGATATATAACTGAGATCAACTAGAAGACCAGAGGGGAAACAGGTATGCATATAAGGGGTTAATATTAGATCTAATATTAACCTTAAAGCCAATGTTAATGGAAGGAACTAGGCTGTGAATGGGCCACAAAACTAGAAGTTCCTAGCTTAGGGCCAGGTACACAGCAGGGATTCAGTAAATGATTTTTTGAATGAGTGAATGAAGCGTGAATGAGTAAATGAACAAATGGTGCTCTACATGGAGTAGAATATTGGGATTTGGAGACTTGGCTTTAAAATAGTTCATTCAGGGGGCGCCTGGGTGGCTCAGTCGGTTAAGCGGCCGACTTCGGCTCAGGTCATGATCTCACAGTCTGTGAGTTAGAGCCCCGCGACGGGCTCTGTGCTGACAGCTCAGAGCCTGGAGCCTGTTTCAGATTCTGTGTCTCCCTCTCTCTGACCCTCCCCTGTTCATGCTCTGTCTCTCCCTGTCTCAAAAAATAAATAAACGTTAAAAAAATTAAAAAAAAAAATAGCTCATTCAGGGGCGCCTGGGTGGCTCAGTTGGTTAAGCGTCCAACTTCGGCTCAGGACATGATCTCACTGTTTGTGAGTTCGAGCCCCGTGTTGGACTCTGTGCTGACGGCTCAGAGCCTGGAGCCTGCTTCGGATTCTGTGTCTCCCTCTCTCTCTGCCCCTCCCCCACTTGTGTTCTGTCTCTCTCTGTCTCTCAAAAATGAATAAATGTAAAAAAAAATTTTTAATAGTTCATTCAAAGTTATGGATTAATAAACCAGATTTGGGGAAAGTCAGTGCTGAATATAATGTGTTTCTGTTTGTTAATTAATTAAAATGACCACAAAGTCATGATTCTTACTCTTAATCTCTCAGCCTGAAATTTAATGAACTGTATCTGTTCCATGAATAATTGAGTTGAACTCGAAAGAGAATTCCACATTCCCAAAGCCTCCCACACTACCAGTTAACTGTGATTTATCCTTTTACTTCTGAAGAATTTTAAGCATCTTCCATCTGATTTGACTGACAACCAATCTGTGCTTCCTCTGTCTTTATTCTCCCAGGAAGAAGATGTTACTCGTGAAAGTCGTTTTAATTTCAGTGGTTATGGGATGGGTCACTGCCTCCAAGTGAAAGATGGAACAGCTGTCAAGGCCACACCTGCCAACCCGCTCCCACAACCCCCAAAAGATGCAGATGCCATCAAGAAGAAGTTTGTGGACCGGGCAAAAAGGATTGACACGATATCTCGAGCTGCCTTCCCATTGGCCTTCCTCATTTTCAACATCTTTTACTGGATCACATACAAGATCATTCGGCATGAAGATGTCCACAAGAAATAGATGTGCCCTTCGGACCCTGGACTTTCTTGCCTAATTGTTGTGCTTGTAAATACACAGTGAAATTGTCTTTCTATCACTTTGACAGAGGAGATGACTAAGGGAGGGGGGAGGGAAGATCATGAGGGCAGGTTTCCTGGCACGTACATGAATAAAGATAAGTTATCTGGGCAATGATGGAAAATGTTTGCACAAAATTAAGGTGTTGCAGAATCACGTGAGCATAATTCCCTTCATAGTCTTTAGCATTGTTATTTCAGGTGATGTATTAATTAGACAGGATATGCAAGGTCAAGTGCTTGAGAGCTATTTGGTTTGGTTTTGACTAATTCTGGTACTGAAAAGTTAGCTTAAAACACACACACACACACACACACACACACACACACACACACACACACAGAAGGAAAATGCTTACCATCTGACCATAGTGACTAGCCTATAGTGAGTTGAGGACCAAACTTTTTCAGGAAAATGCTGCCTCGTTTTTAAAACAAGTACCCTGAGCTACGTTCTTTATGGTGTCTGTAATTAGTGTTTCACCCAAGAAATCCTTTTGTGGGTTGTAAATTATTTCTATTTATTGAGAAAACAATAACAAAAAATAAGCACCAACCACAAAGAACAGATTTCTACTTTACTGTCCGTGTAGGTGTGCAATTTAATATTATTTTTTGTTCCTCAGTGTAATTTGGGGGTTTAAACTGTGTATTGTGTAATTGATTTGATAGTATACCCTCTTAAAAATAGATGCCCATCTTATTTTAGATCCCAATCAGCACACTGTATTTTTTTTTGCTTTGACTATATTGACATGCGACTTTAACTGCTCAAGTGTCACTTAGCCATTGCAGCCTCTCGGCCACAGTATTTATGGAGATGGTATGTCCTGAACGGTGTAGCTCATATTAGCTTGAACTTTCCATTTCTGCTCTCATTGTAGGTGTAACTACTAGTCCTAATGTCAAACGACCATGATTTCTACTGTCAATCCAAGTGAATATCGTTTTAAATATCCTTAATTAACTTACAGAATTTTAAAATTGTACTGTGATTTTCATAACCCGTTGCCTTTTTGGTACCAGAGCTACGTGGTTTGAATCCTGGCTACATGTTTTAAGTAAGAAAACAAATAAAAGACGTATTTTTGCTTACTCAGATAAAAGACAACCTGTAAAAATATAATGAGAAACTTAAATTTTACATGTGCTGTAAAAGGGATTATTAAAAAATATTTGTTCAATTTCAATAAAGCTAAGTGTGCCACAAAACTTCCCTAAGTCTTTCAATTTTTGCACTACAATGTGAATAATTTACATGACAATGGTCACCTGCATTTTTGTTTCTGGTCTTCCTTGTGAGTTTAAAGCACTTATAGCTATTACACTATGTTCTAATTTAATAGGAGCTTATAGTGTCCCCAAGAAGAAAGAAAAAAGAAGTCATTCTCATTGTAGAAACAGAGAAATGGGGATGTGGAACTATTGGTAGTCACTGTGAGCAGAATCTAGTATTGGATACTTCATACGAGACATGAGAAAATTCCAAAGAGCACTGAGGAATCATGAAATCTCAAAGTGGAAAGAAATTTAAAAGAACAACCTGTGCACTTAGCCATTCTGATTTTGTCAGGAATGGAGTTCCATGATGAAAAAACAATTCTGAAAACCTCAGTGAAGTCCAGGTAATTCACCTTGACCCTTGCAGACTTTCCTTAACCAAAGATATCCATCAGAATACTTTCAAGAAGTAGATTCATAAGTAGATGTTTATGGCCTTTTAAACCTCTTCAAATATTGAACCATTTCCACAGAGAGGAATATTGCAGAATGGCTAACAGGAGGAATTCGGGAGATAGGGAGACTAGCTTGGCCACCTATCAACAGTGTGATCTTGGGTAGGTTGACCTGACTTTTCTGAGTAGCTCCTGTTTCATAGAGTTTTAAGAGGAAAAACTGAGAAAAATACAAGTAAAGCCATTATCTCAGTGTCTAACACAGTAAATCCTCAATAACTAAGAGGTAACAATAATTATTATTGTCATGAATAGTATTACTTGTCCACTGAGCAAGAAGCTTCACAATTCCTCACTTTGGCAAGGTTAATGCTATGTTTTTTGTATCACTCCTAAAACATTATTTCTGTCTTATTGTTCATTCCTTTACAAACAAACAAGGCAAAGTCTTTGATGGGTCTCATTTCTCTTCCTCCCACTGAAAATAGTAAATTGAGGCTAAAATGCTTCCCAAACATGGGCCTGACTCCATAAGAATTCTAGGAAGAGCCCTGATATTGCATATGGAGTGATGAGGAGGCACCTTGGGAGATAATCCTAAGCTAAATGATCATGTCTAATCTATGTATGTACCATATAATTTTGGGGGGGTGGTTCCCCACATCAGACAATTTTAAAAAGACTCACCTCTAAACATATCTGCCACCCATTCAAGCAGGCAAAAACATACTGGATGGCAAGAGGGATTCTTGACTCTTCTCTGATTCTAGTCTATGTTCAGTGGAAAGAATTCTTTGGTGAACTGATTTGAGTTATAGAAATAAGATAAAATCTCAGAGAAAAGATTTTGAGAGCTGCATACTCTGGCAAAATAGATAATTCCCCTGTAATGTTATTGGAGATTTTATTTAGGACATTTTTTTTTTCACAATGGTATTTGAAGGAAAATAGTTCAAGAATAAAATCATGGTGGGGTGCCTGGGTGGCTCAGTCAGTTAAGCATCCAACTCTTGGTTTCAGCTCAGGTCATGATCTCACAGTTCATGAGTTCAAGTCCCCCACCAGGCTCTGTGCTGACAGTGTGGAAGGGCAGAGAGAGAGAATCCCAAGCAGACTCCGCACTGTCAGTTTTCCCCAAACCGAAGGTAGTGTGTATGTGAAGCTTTTAGACCATGAGCCAGCATTTAGAGAGCACGTTATCGCCTTGGCACAAATGGTTCGTAAATAGGTGAATGTGTCTTCAAAGAGGAGAGCAAAGCTCCAGGGTGCTCTTTTGAAGTATGTACCATACTGGCCTTCTTCTGGTAGGACCCAGGGCTGGTCATGGAATGGACAGCTTGGTAAGTCCTCATGTAGACTGAAGCCTCATGAGAAGATCCAGGTCCCTAAAAATAACAGAATCAAGAGCTAGGAGACCCTTCATCTGCAAGGATCAGAACTAACAAGACATCATCAAATTCAGTGGATAATCATTTCCTGAGCAACCCCTGCTTTCTGAGAAAGACAGAGAGGCAGGAGAGTGAGAAAGGGAAAAGAATCAAAGGAAGATAGTAGTCAGAAAGTTCCTTTGAAGGCATGAATCAGATCACGACCCTGTGATTTAAGTCTCCAATGGCTTTCCATCTTAGAGAATAAGCCAGAATCTTCATTGTGGCCACGTGATCTGACCTTCCTACCTCTCCCATCACCCTCTCCTATCCCCTCTCCCTCCAGGCATACTAACCAGTGCTTAAACATGTCAACCACACTTCTACTTCAGAGCTTTGCATTTACTCTTTCCTCTGCCTGGCCACCCTCTTTCCTTAGACCAGGAGTTGCTGAAGTTTTTAAGGCCAGATAGTCAATCATTCAGGTTTTGGAAACCATACAATCTCTGCTGCTACTATTCAACTCTGCTATTGTGGTATGAAAGCAGTCATAGACAATATGTAAACAAATGAGTGTTGCTGTGTTCCAATAAAACTTTATTTACAAAAGCAAGTGGTAGGGCAGATTTGCCCCATGGGCAGTAACTTACAACACTTGCTCTAGATACATACATACATACTTACTCCCTCATTTAATTCAGGCCTCAGCTCAAATGTCTTCTTATCAGAGAAGCCTTCTTTGACCACCCTATATAAACTAGTACTCTCCAACCATTTTACTCTATTTCTTATTCATGCCTTATGTTTTGCATAGCATTTGTCACTTCCCAATCGATGTTTTCATGTGTTTATTGGCATGTGCACACATAGACGCACACACATACATACTTGAAGGACAGCTAGCTTCATGTGAGAAAGTAGAAACATAGGTTCATTGTTATATTCTCAGATTCTAGATCTGTGCCTGGCACTTAGTAGGTGTTCAATCAATACAGTATTTATTTGATGAATATTGAAAAGTTAATACTTATAAGAAGTTAATTAAATGTTTGCATGGCAGGCTTGGAGATAGAAGTAAGCAACCTACTACTAGCCAGTTAGAGAAAAATTGCTGTCAAAACTCAAGCAGGTTTGGGGTTTATAACAATGAAGAAATTACATTAGATTAGCATTTTCCAACGTGTATTCTGAAAAACCCTATTTCTACAGATACTTAAGGGTCTGGGACATTAGACATCCTGCCTGGATTGAGTTTTTAGTTTCCCATTGACTTTTATCAGAAGATGTGGGCCTTGTAAGACATGGGGTTTCTGAGAGGTACCCCGGGGGATTGAAGGCATTTCAAACGTATTTCCCTTTACCTCCATTATGTAGTAATAACGCAATTTCCCCTTGATAGTCAGGATCAGTCACCCCAGCTAGTATAGTAGTCCCCTTCTTTGTCTGCTGGCTCCCTGGCAGGAGGAACACAAAGTGCTAGGTAGCAGCCTCAACTTCCAGTTCCATTGTTGTGTCACGTAGAGGAAGCAGAGAGGCACAGATTCCAGAAAACGTTGTAGATTCGAAGCTTTGTATCTAAATATTCTTAAAGCATAGTTTTCAAAAAGATAAAATCATGACTCTCAGGCAAATATAAAGTTAACATGCCGAATATTATATTTAACGTGTGAATTGATTAAAAAACGGTAAAATGTTAAACCCAAGGCAAAGGGCATTTGAGAATGAAGTTTTTATGAGCACTGTGAGAAGTTTCCAGAGTTAGAAACAAAACTGTTTGATGTCCAACAGGGCTATAGCCAGTAACCATTGGGATTATTTCTTCTTTAGACAGAAATTATTTGCACTTCTACTGGACAAAATTCTACAAATTCACTTGTGCCTCTACAGAGTGGTAAAATAGACCAGACGAGACAATGTCAAGCCCAGAACTGTACTGAAAGAGCACCTGTGACCTCTTTTTGCCTATTTCAAGTTTCAGATCATTTTCTGGACAGACGATCACAATTCAGATTTAATGCTTAACTGTTATTAGACTATGAATATCATATTTTAACAGGACCAGGACCCAGAGTGTAAAAGTGACATGCTCTGTATCCCACAGCATGCCAGTGTAACTTGGGGCTCAGAAACCCAAATCTCGTGAATTCTATCCTGGCTCCTTTCTAAGTACTCCCATGAGCCCTTTTCCATGTATCCCTGGTAGAGAAAGTTAGAAAGGGCAGTTTCTCTCCTTCATATTACTCTACTTCCATGTGATTATTTGCCTATTCTTCTAGAAGGCAGGTGGCATGGTTGTTAAGGCATAGTTTGTAGAATCAGATCTGAGTTCAAATGAAAGGTGTCCTTGGGCAAAGCTTTAATGCCCGACAAAGAAAGATACTGTAAAATAGAACATAATGATATCTACCTCATACAATTGTAGGTAAGCATTAAATTGAATGAGTTATCTGCCACTTGATGGGTAATACATAGGTGTTAGTTCTCATTTCCTCTCCTGCCCATTTAATTCATGTTTTATTTCACTAATGATGCCATTCAGAACCCGTCACCTACAAACGGAGTCTATTCTTGTATGATCTACTGTGACTATTGTAATTTTAAATTATCATCTAAACATCAAAAGGTCTAAAAGTGAAAAGTAAATACAAGAGGACCGGATCGAGAGCCAGTCTGAACAAACTTCTTTGTTAGAAACAAAGGGACAATAAAGTTTTCATTGTTTTACTTTGACCTAATACAGAAAGGAAAACATTTTCTTGATTTAAGCGTTGAAAAACTTTAAGTTGGCATGACCAGAGCCAGTGGGAGGAAGTGATTAGGAGGACTTTTACTGTATATAACTAACATTTGTGCAGGACCAGTACAGTTTACAAATTGCTTGCACATAAATCCTGCCAGATTATCCTGTGGTCATAGGAATTGTGGCCTTGGGCAAGTTTCTCTCATAGCCTCAGTTCATTCTCCTGTAACATAATGGGGAGGGATAATGGTTTCCCATTAGAAAGCCTGGCAAGGAGTACGCTGTCAGTGCACGATAATCATCACCACACTGTCATCATCATTTTATGGATAAGGAAACTGAAACTTAGCACAGCTAAGGGATTGGTTACTGTCACAGAGGGAAATCCAGCCATCAGGTACTAGGCTATGTGACTCCAGGCAATGTCTACAGAATGAAGATAATGATATTTGCTCCACCACCTACCCACCTTTCAAGGCTACTGTAAAAATAAAATAAAACCACAAATGTCAAAGATATCTAAAAACTATTTTATCAAAGAGGAAAGTGGGGCACAGAGAGGTAAAGTAACTTGAAGAGGACACATAGCTTATAAAATTTCACAGTCAAGATTCAAACTCAGGCAGTCTTTCTGCGCAATCCATGCTCTTAGTCGCCACGGTATATTGCTTATTCAATACAAAATATTATCATGATGGATATACATTTTTATATAATTATATATATACAACTATGATGTTACATATATAAAATACACATTTGGTACATTTACTTTTAGTAGATTTTATCATATCATTTAAATTATTCATTTCCTGGGGCACCTGGGTGGCTCAGTCCGTTAAGCATCTGACTTCAGCTCAGGTCATGATCTCACGGTCTGTGAGCTCGAGCCCCACGTCGGGCTCTATGCTGACAGCTCGGAGCCTGGAGCCTGCTTCGGATTCTGTGTCTCCCTCTCTCTCTGCCCCTCTCCCGCTCATGCTCTGTCTCTCTCTCTCTCAAAAATAAATGAACATTTAAAAAAATTTAATTGTTCATTTCCTTATCCATATCCCCTCCAAGATCTTCAAGGGCACGATATTAGTTTCCTAGGGCCATTGTCACAAATAATCACAAACTGGTGGCTTAAAACAACAGAAGTGTATTCTCTCACAGTTCTGGTGGCTGGGAACATGAAATCAAGGTGTCAACAGGGCCACGCTTCCTCTTAAAGCCCTAGGGAAGCATTTGCCTCTTCCTGGCTTCTGGTGGTGGCTGGCAGTCCTGGGCTTTCCTTGGCTTCTAGCGCCACCACTCCAATCTCTGCCTCCATCTATCTCTCTATGACCTTCTTCCTTCTGTGTGTTCCTCTCAAAAATCTCCCTCTCCTTACAAGGACACTTTTTAAGACCAATCGTCGTCCGGTATGACCTCATCTTCACTAATAATATCTGTAAAGATCCTAATTCCAAGTAAGGTCACATTCTGAGGTTCCAAGTGGACACGAATTTGGGGGGAACCATAGTCAACACAGTAAAGGCACCAATCGCGTCTAATTTGTTAAAGCCTCCCAGGCCCCTGGCTCAGTGTAAGGTACCTACAGATTCAGCTAAATACAGCTTAGTGGTTGGCCATGCAGGTGCTGTGATGAGATTGCCTGGGATCAAATCTTAGTTCTGCCTTTACTAGCAGTGAGCTTTTGGGCAAAGGTTCCAAACTCTCCATGCACTGAAGTCTTAATGTGGAAATAGTACCTGTTTTACGAAGTTCTAATGAGATTTAAATTAGTCAGTTCACGTCAGGTGCTTAGAACAATCATTAGCCCATAATAAGTGTTCAACAAATACTATTAGCATCATTTTGGGACAACACAATTAATGACTGTTAAATAAAATAATGAAAGCAAGAAGTGTCAGAAAGCACTGAAAACAGCTTACATTCAAGCTGTTAATATTAGGAAATATTTTTCACATCAGCCCTTTTTCTGTGCAGTCTTCTCAGAGCATCAGTGAACATTCCATTTAAAAGAGAAGGGCTGCGGAAGCAAAGGTAAAAAGGAAAAGCTTGCCTTTCCTTCTCCCTCGGGGGAAAAATTTTCAAAAGAACCATGGAGAAGTAGTGTTATTTCTAAGAGACCATGTTAGGGAAATGGAATTGCTTTTCTGAAAGAAAGTAGAAGATTAATACCTGGAGGGTCTCAAATGTAATTATGGGATTGATCTCAGGAAAGCCTCGGATGGATCTAATTTCTTTTCTTTTTTGCTCACGAGTATCATTAAAATGGGCTCATGCGTAAGGGCCTGCAGACTGCAAATATCTGAACATCACACATCAAAACAGGCAAAAAGGTCCTGTGAATGGATCCTGGGAGGCATCAAGGTAACATTCAACATGTGCTCTCATTAGTCCCCTCTTTCAGAAATTTTCTTCATGGCTCTGGGCACTGACTGAGCAAGCCGTTAATGAAGTGGCAAGGCAACACTCGGGGTGCAAATCAACTCAGAAGTACTCCATGCAGTCTGTGGGTTGACGGAGGGGGCAAGAGGACCCCAAACCCCAGACTAAAAACGAATTGAGGCTGATTTTATGTTTCTCCCGGCCTCGTGAGGAGACGACTTTTTTTTGATTCCCGCTGTTTTACCTGCTCAGCTCCTTTCCCTTCCAAGCTGTTCAGAATCCTGCAACAACACTGCCCTTTCCCTGGTGGCTGGACGAACACACAACCCACTGTTTGGCTGAAAGCCCCTGAATGCCTCCAAACGCAATAAAAGCTTTGAGACTTATGACTGGGGACTCTGGATTTTTAAGAAACAGTCTTAACAACAACTCATATTAGAGCTACTTCAGGGCAGTTGAGGGGGAGCAAGCTGGAGATGTGCTTGAGACCTTTGGGGCATCTCCGATTTTATGGTTATGTTTTTACGAAATCATTCAGTCAAAAATCTTACCATTTCACATCCTCCTTCACAGAGAAACTACACCAGCTGCAGATAGTTTAAAATGGGTGGTTCTTATTCTGGAATGGGAATGAGAAAAGAGGCTGGAAAGAAAAGAGGGGATGAAAAGATAAATTCACACGCTTGCTTTAAGGATCTTGGGATTTCTCCTGTAAGTAATGATATACCATTACAAGCTTTCAAGCAGGGGAGAGACAGAATTGATTCTGCATTTCAGAACATAATTCCAGCTATGGAGCATAGAGGAGATAGGAGGGGGATGAAAGAGGGGTGATCTCTAAAGTTTGGAAATTAAATATTCCTGTTGAAACCTGACAAGATCCGTGTATGCTGAACATAACTTAAGCAAAGGAGAACTTCTGGTCTGAACAAAGACAGAAGGAAAATGGACCCTAGAAATGTGGATGAAAATTTTTACCAGTTAAAAGTCATCAAAAATTCACCATGTTACCAGCCTAAAATTTCAGTAACGTTCCGTTTCTGGTTACAATCAAGAGTTAAGTTGACACACCTGGGGGGCTCAGTCAAGCGTCTGACACTTGATTTCGGCTCAGGTCATGATCTCATGGTTGGTGAGATTGAGCCCCACATCAGGCTCTGTGCTGACAGCATGGAACCTGCTTGGGATTCTCTCTCTCTCTCTCTCTCTCTCTCTCTCTCTCTGCCCTTGCCCTGTGCACGCTCCCATGCTCGCTCACTCTCTCTTTCTCTCTCTCTCTCCCTCTCTCTCAAATAAACATTTAAAAAGCTAAGCAAAATGGTAAGGTATTATCACTCTGGTTAAAAACACAGGGTTTAGCACCAGATAGGCCTGGGTTCAAGTCTCAAATGTGTCACTTTCTGTCCCTGTTTCTTTGATGTGTTGGTTAACCTCTCAAATTCTCTGTTTCCCCACCTATAATGGCAATAATGACAGCAGCATCTGACTGGCAATGCCCTTGTGAGATTCATGCATGTAAATTGTTAGAACCTACGATACAGGGTTTGTTTCCCAAACTTGGTGGTTTCTTTACTTGTGGAGGGCCCTCACTAGTAAAGTGAGCCCTTCTGGCCCCTCTCTGCCCCTCCCGGGACAGGAAAAGCAACTGGATCTGATTGTGGAGTTTGAAGGTATTTTCCTGCTCCCACCTCCCCTTTCCTTTCTCTTGGGGGATGGCCAATCCTTCAAAATTGCATGTTGTGCTCTGGTCTTGCCATATGTTTTCAACATAATGGAAATGTTGTCCATGGAGGAAATGTTTTCAACATTTCCCTTCAGGGAAAGCCCACGGTTCTCCAGCACGATCTATGACTCAACAGATAAGTCTGACTAATTCTAGAGCACAGACTTTTAGAGCCTGCTCGCCCACAGATATAAATCTCATTTTCCAATATTGGCACTATTTACAATAAAAGCGACACACGTATCCCACACAGAATGTGTCTCTGCTTAATGTTTTCTCAGGAAAATGCCTCTTGCCTTTTAATGTCCAAACTTCACCTAAGTACTTTCCAGGGGAATGAGGGTTGTATTACAAAATTACATTTATGCCTTAAAAAATCAATGTGACCTTTTTAACAAAAGAATGTACGGGAAACATCTCAAGCTTCACTCCTAATACAATTGGCATTTAGAACAGATCCAGTTTAGATGGACCAGAAGCACGCGTAGGTATTCTGAAGAGCTCCGGCGTGTCAACGGAGGGGATGTGTGGCTGGGGCGCTGCTGGCACTCACGAAGACATGGCTGGAGACAAAGCAGCTGCTTATTCACAACCACATTCATTATTTGGTGTCAACAAAGCAGTGTTTTAAGTATTTTGCCTTATGATAGGACAGTCTGTCCTTTATACATGGGGATTTGGATGCGTTTGGGTTGCTTGTGGGTTTGGGGTTGATTTGTAATGCATAGTCATTTTTCCCATTTAAAATAACTGGAAAGGGTTCCTTTAACATTTTGTGGAGAACATCTGATTTCATGAACAGAAAATCTATGTTAAGCAAGAGAGGTCGGCATTTTCGCCCCCCCATCTGCCTCACCTCTCTTTCTGGTTTTTCAACTGGCTCACAATTCAATGGAGAGCAGACGGCTATTTGTTGGCCTCCACTAATAAAGAGAATATGGCAAAAGTGACAGGATGTCACTCTCAAGGTCAAGCCACAAAAGACTGCGACTTCTGTCTTGCTCTTTCTGGGTCTTATCATTTGCTTGCTCTGAAGAAGCCAGCTGCCCCGTTTTGAAATGAGCGACGGAGAGGTACATGGGGCAAGGAGCTGAGGGAGTACTCCGGCCGGCAACCAGCAAGGAACCGAGGTCCGCAGGCCTACGAGGCCTGTGAAGAATGGAATCCTGCCAACAACCACATAGATGAGCTTGGAAACAAATCCTCCAGCAGTTGAGCCTTGAGTTGACTGCAGTCCTGGCCAACACTTTGATTTCATCCTTGTAAGAGACTCCGAGCCAGGGGACCCAGCTAAGCCACGCACAGGCTCCCGACCCACAGAAACGGCAGGAATAAACGTTTGTTGTATTAAGCTGCTGAGTTTGAAGGCAATTTCTTCTGCAGCAATAGATAACGAATACAATCAGTAAACATATGCTGATGAAGGAGTAAACGCATGGCTTAATTAGTCCCCTCAAAGCTCAGCTGATTTGGATCCTTAGGTACTTACTTCCAGGAAACAGACCAAGACTTTCTGAATATGCTTGTGTTTATAGGGTGTGTGCCCCAAACTTGGTTGGATCCCATCAATTTAAATCTAGCATAAATTTAAAGAACTGCTGTCTGGAAAGGAGTTTTGAGGTCATTAGCCGAACACCTTCACTTTATAGAAATGAAAACTGAGATGCAGAGAGCTAAGTGACTTGCCCGGGGGCCACAGGATCCATGCGAGTGTCACGATAGAACCCAGGGCTTCTGATTCCCACCACAGAACCCTCCCACAACATTCTGTGATAATGTTTAGAGGACAGGGATATCAGAAGGGCTGGAGGAACCCAGAATGTAGAAAGTCAGGCTCAAGAAGGGCTTAGGAGAGTGGGGAGAATTAGGGAAGGCATTCCACACGTGGGGTACATGACAAACAGTGATGGGACTGCACCTCACAGGAGGGGTATGAAGAATCAAGATCTCCGTAGTTTGGTCAAGCATCTTGAAGCTCATATGAAAGGTAAGGACAGGGGGGCGCCTGGGTGGCTCAGTCGGTTAAGCGGCCGACTTCGGCTCAGGTCGTGATCTTACGGTCCGTGAGTTCGAGCCCCGCGTCGGGCTCTGTGCTGACAGCTCAGAGCCCGGAGCCTGTTTCAGATTCTGTGTCTCCCTCTCTCTGACCCTACCCCGTTCATGCTTTGTCTTTCTCTGTCTCAAAAATAAATAAACATTAAACAAAATTAAAAAAAAGAAAAGAAAAGAAAGGTAAGGACAGGGAGGCCTTGGAAAGAAAGGGTGCCCACAAAGAGAAGTCAGCAGAGAAAGGAGGACCAATCTTGGTGGAGAGGCAAACCGAGGAACATTTGCATCAGACTTTATGGGAAGCAGCCAGAGTGAATGTGGAAATAAGAAAAATGGGTGGGCAGGAAGAGACGGTGGGCATCAGAATTTGGGAAACTTGCTAGTTTCATAGTCTTGAAGCAGAAAGAGGAAGTGTTTACACCCAAAGATACAGAACTCATATCTGTGCACAGAATGTGCCAAAACCCTTACCTGAATGAATCCTGTGGCGTTTGTATCACCCGTTGTATGCCCATCTGAGCTGCCAGATATGGTTGTGTCATGTTCAATGTCCACAGCTGTACATCACAGCCCTGTGATAGGCCAATAAAGCTTTGGGAGCTGACATTAAATTTAGCCTGCAAGATGCCAACTTTAAAGAACATTCTTGAAAAATTATTGATTTCTTTAAATGACTGACTCTCCAGACCTAGACTGAAGAATCCCAAATGTGATAGCCTGTCATAATGTGGTTTGGTGGATTCTGTGCTAATTCCTTGACTCTTGACACAGACTCCTGTCACAGACACTGGGGCGTCAGAGAGGAGCCAAAAGGACAGTGAACCGGAGTCACAAGTCTGGTTTCTCGGCCGGCATGACTGAACCTCCCTGCACTTCATTTTCTTCAACTGCCCAATGGAGATAACAAAAGCTGTCTGTCCTATGTCACAAAGCTCTGTGTGGGTTGCAGTTTGAAAAGCATAAAAGAGTCGTACAAATACACGGTTATGTATAAAATAAAAAGAGGTTCCACTAAATTTTCCACTGTTGCCATGAAAAGGCCTTTTTTTTCCTCTCTAATGACTTCCTTCACTAAGAGCAATGAGGTTCAAAGGCTAAATTACATAAAATTACACGACATTGTCACAGTGCATGAAATAAATAATAGGACTGAAGATGATTCACAAAGATAATCGGATCAAGGCCCTGCAAAGCAGAGCATTTAATTCCTATGATCCTAGCCAATAAGGAGAGGGAGGGATCAGTCTTCAAGGTTTCAATCGTGGCAGAAATACCAGAATCCAAATGATGAAAGCAGAAGTTAGGGGTGGGATGAACGTGGAGACTTCTCTGACATATTAATTAAGGGAACATTAGATGTTATAACAAATAGGCCCCCAAATCTCAGAGGCTTAACACAATAAAAGTTTATCGATACTCATGCAAAGTCCAAATGGGCATTTCTGATGGACAGGCAGCTCTCCTGTCTGTCAAGCCGTGATTTGGGACCCAGCCTCTCTTGATGGCTCCGGCATCACCATGGGCTCAAGGGCCCATACTGAATCCTCTGTATCTGTCTGTTGTGCGGAAAAAGATAGAGAAGAAGGAACACCTGCTTTCAACTACTCATCCCTGGAGATGACGCACATCACTGTCATTCACGTTTCTGCGGTGAGAACCTGTCACGTGGTCCCACTAGATACAAGAAAGATACGAAACATAGTTCCTGGTTTGCCAGCAATGACTCCACATCATGGTAAAGGAGCTCAAATCTCTGGGGAACAGGTAGTCATCTCTTCCTCACTACGGAACAGAGAGAGCACAGATTTCTAACATTTCGCATCCTTTCCTTTTGCCAGCATTTGTATACAATACACACGGCAAACGTTTCTCTAGCTAGAAATGTTACCAATAGAACAGCGTTTCTTGGAAGGCCACTGCCATTTATCCTTAAATCATATGCAAATAGTGCTGCATGGTTCTAAATCAGAGATCTGAAGCTTATGGGGGAGCATCATAAAAAAAGGCTTTGAAGCCAAGCAGGCTGGATTCTAATCTCTGCTCCAGCCCAAACACTGGTGGACGTTGCACAATTTACTTAACCCTCCTAAACCTCAGTGTCTTCAGCAGCGGCATAAGCTCCATAATAAGAGCCTGAGAGGATTTTGTCAAGACGTATAGCGAGTGTACGGCAAGTTCTTGGCCCATAAAAGGCACTTGCAAAATAATGCCCTCACAGCATCTACAGAGGTTGAGCACACACTCACTCACATGCCCTATGGCCCAGCAATTCCACTGCCAGATATATGCCCACTGCATAGCCATATTTACCCAAAGTTAAATACCAGGATGATCAAAGAAGTACTATTCACAATAGCTAAAGTACAAAAAGGTTACACATGAACGGACAGATACATTATAGTGTATCTTACAGGTAATACCGCATGAACAAACTACAGCTACGTGCAACAGTATGAATGAATGTCACACATATTGAGCAACAGATACGAGAGAATACCTACTGTGAGATTCCATTCGTATAAAGTTCCAAGCAGACAAATTTAATCTATCCTGTTAGGAGTCAGAATGACGGCTATCCTGGAGGAAGCTACTGAATGGGAAGAGATGTGAGAATGGCTCGTGGGAGGCAGGTGACGTTCCCTTTTGGAAGGAGGGAGGTGCTGGTTACAGAGCACATTCAGTTTGTGAAAATTCATTAAGCTGTACACTTACAACAATAAAAAAATTTTCAAAAATAGCCTCCTTCCCCTGAGAGACTTCCAACATGCTTAAATATTCCTTGTGAATGCCACCAGCCTTCGGAAGGGGAGAAACAGTTAAAAGGAACAGGAGGGGAGAAATGTGAAAGTAAGCCGTACAGAGAGAGGAGAGATGGTGCGGATGCAGAGTAAGGCTGGAGGGTACCAAGAGCCAGAGAGATCTACTACTTTTCTTAAAAATGCCATTTTGTGTTATACGCCCCAAATCCCCGACAATAACAAAAGGGTGCAGGACATTTCCCCACAGTGTCACTGGCCTTATTTGGGCTAAGTTTTAGTGCTGCTAAAAATACAAGTCTTCCCTATGGGCAATCAACTACATGTCTTCCAGATTATAATGTGTCTTTCTATTCCATATGCTACCCTGTCATTTCTGTCATTGTGATTCTTCTTTCCTGTGTCATCTTGGGGAAACTATGGTTACGTGTACGTGTGTGTATGGGGAAGGAGTGGATCCTTATCAATCCCAATCCTTACAACCTGTATCACCAATGGAGGCTTCCAACATTGTGACCATGCAAAAATCTTTCTCTGCTAATATCACCCCAGACAGCCTAGCTTCTACAGGGGCAACCACATAATGACTCAAGCCTGTGCTCCCTGTACATCGATATATTTAACGACGCACCCATCTATAACCATAAATACATATTGTGTGTAGTTATCACATAATAACGAAGAGTCACTAAGTTGACTACACTAGAAGTCACTGATCAACACATGTGGTTTTGTTTTGTGGGTATTTTATAAATGTTAGCACCAAGAGGAACCTTGAGAAATTACGTTTCCCGTTAATCTAGGATAGTTGTAGCAGAACCAAGACAAAAATCCAGATCCTCTTTTCCCTATCTAGCATCCTTTTTACTGCCCAATATTTTTAAAGGGCTTCTGTTTATCTCCTCATGTATTGGTCATAAAATGAACATGACTCCAGCATTCTCCATGTCCAATCTCAGTCATAAGCCCCAAGGTTTGATATCTACATAAATAAGTATCTTGGCTTCTGCCTAAAACACACTATTCTCAATACATTGATTGAGATAATGTTGTCAGCAAGTTTCTGAAGGAAGCTATAGCAGTTAATTTTTTACTTCCTCAATCATTGAGTTTTCCTTTTCATGTCTTTTGAAACACTTTAAAACTTAAAGATACAAAATAGTATAAGGAACTCCCATATAACTTTACCCAGACTGATCAATTTTTGACATTTACTACAGTTTGCTTTATAATTCTGACTTCCTCCCACCTTCCCCCTCCTCCTCCATCTTTTTCCTCCTTCCCCCCCCCCACACATTATGATTAGTAGCATTATTATTATTATATATCCTGTCAGAGAGAGTATCATTATCAGTATTTTCCTCTTTGGAGGTTAGATAAACCACACCACATTATTGCATCACACCTTAATGTGTACTTTCTAAGGGCAAGGATGTTTTCTTATACAACCACAATATAATTATCAAATTCAAGACAATACTATTATCTATTTCACAGTCCACATTCCAATTTTTTCAATTGTTCCAGTGATGTCTTTTAAAGCATTTTCCCCACAGAGTCCAAGATCCAATCCAGTATGATTTACTATTACATTGGATTTTCACGCTTCTTTGCTATCCTCCAATCTGGAACAGTTCTTTGGTCTTTTTGTTTTTCTTTCATAATATTGACATTTTTGGAAAATGCAGGTCTTTTCTGGTAATAGCATGTTCTTTAATTTACATTGTACCTGTTAGTTTTTGCTATGTGGTAAACCACCCCGAAACTTAGCAGCTTAAACCAAAAATTTATTACAACATAAATTTATCATTTCTCACAACTTGGTGGGTCACCTAAATGATTCTTTTGGTTTGGGCCCTCCTGACTGGGACCGAATGCTCTAGGACGTGCTCTCTCACATGTCTAGCAGTTGGATATGAGCCAGGGGGCTAAGGGCGACTTAGCCAAGTATCTTTCATCATTTGCATTAGTGAGCTAACCTGGGCTCACACACACACGGTGGTGGTGGTCATAGTCCTGGAGCTCAGCAGAGGAGCAAGCCCCAGCGCATAAACGTTTTGCAAGCCTTTGCTTGCATCGTGTTTGTTCACGTCCTGTTGGCCAAAGGAAGTCACAAGGCTCGGAGTCAGTGTGGGAGAACACTCGCATGGATCATGGGTAGAAAAAGCAGCATAATTTGTGACCATTTTTATAATCTACCACAGCAGCTAAACACAAGGGATGACGTTTGTTTAAGGAAGAAAATACGCTATTGATGGAAGAAACCGGGAGAAAAGACAAAAGCCTCCAAAACAGTGAGGTATGAACACTTAAATTTATAACCTTAAAAGAATATGAAATCCAAGATGCCACACTACTGTGGGAAAAGGGCTTGTAACACAAGGGGCCTCATAAAGGGTCTGTTACCCTGCTTTTTTTGTTGGTCCAGGGGACAAATTTAAAAGCCTGTAAAGGAATTGTAATGGTCACTCTCTGAAGCCACAATGCAGTGAACAAAAATGCTAAATGATGGAGAATTATGTGTAGAGGAATAGGTCCCTGTTGTAAGATAAATGAGAGAGGTGACGAAGAGTCACCGAGGATCTTTCTACCTCTTGGGGCAGGGACAGGGAGGACCGAGACCGTGAGAAAGATGGGGGCCTACGCCCACTTTATAAGCAGCAGCACCAGCTCCTCCACTACTGCTGAGTGCTGCCAGGCAGCGGTGGAGGCCCTGGAACACCAAATTCACCGTCTTTTCCTCCCAAGAAAATATGGAGACCTAGACTTAGATGTGAAATTGCCAGACTCTCTAAATGTTGGTTTAAGTATTTTTAAGAGCACATGCACATGCTAAATTAGGCTCAAGAACATGAGTTTGAAAACTCAACTTTTGTTTGTTTGTTTGTTTATTTACTTAGAGAGAGAGAGAAAGAGAGAGAGAAAGCATGAGCGGGGGAGGGAGAGGGGGAGAGGAAGAGAGAGAGAATCCCAAGCAGGCTCCTGGCTGTCAGTGCAGAGCCTGACATGGGGCTCAACCTCACAAACCATGAGATCACGACCTGAGCCAAAATCAAGAGTCAGACGCTTAACCGACTGAGCTACCCAGGCGCCCTGAAATCTCAGCTTTTCTAACCTATAATAAAAAAAAAAATCAAACTTCAAGAACAGAAAGATTTTAAATTTTGGATAAATGAAATTCTTATCCAATCCCCTTAGGCACAGTATCTCTCTTAACCTGTGACTATGTAAAATGTAACTTTATTCATGCTCAATAACTACAAGACTTACGATCATATATATAGCATGGATACACCTTTATGCTCAATAACTATCATCTTCAGCATGAAATATCATATACAGCATAGATGATTGAACATTGTAATACTGGCATATGCAGACATTCGAGAGGTAATGGAAAACTGACAAAGAATAAAACCATGGCACAATTTCTGAAATCAAAGGCCTGAATTTATTTCTTACTTAAGTAAGAGAGTTCACTGGTCAGGCAGCTTTACTCCCTGAGCAAAACAAGAAGCTGATTTAGGGGATGGGTCTGTTTTGAGGTTACATTGTCAGAGAGGAGAGTAGTCAGTCTTAGAAACAAGTTCAAAGTCAGCAGCTTCCCATTACATGAAGGTAAAAGTGTGAGACTGACACCGATTGGCTGGCTTTCAGAAAGATAAGATAAGGGAGATAGGACAGCTTTATTTCTGGTTCTGGGGTTGGACTGTTACCATGGCTAGAGAAGGGGCTATCTTTCCCTAAGAGTATGAGGGCTCTTTGTGAATTATTGGAATTAATTGTATAGAACTGACGTGGGACACTGCAAAGGTTACATTGGCGGCATGGCCTCACATGGCCACAGATGCTATTGCACAATGGGCTATGAGCTTATTACCACAAGGGGCATGGCTCCTCTGTGAGGTCAAGGCTGCCCAAGTAGAAAGTCAGGGCCACTTCTCATGGCAACCTAAGAAGAGCTCTGTCAATGTACACAGGGGGGGATCTTGCTTCTCTGAAAAGTGATGTTCCTACCTTCATGAACTACAAAACCATTAAGTGCAAAAAATGGTATTTCTTTGAAAGCATAGTCTCTCTGATTGCCCCAATACCAAGATAAAAGGGGATAATAAGAGAAAGCATGGGATGCTGAAGAGGAACAGAAGGGGAAAGAAAAAAAAGAAACCAAAGTAAAGGTGGTCTTGTGTCTTATTACAACTACATTTGGAATCAGAGAACAGATTAAAATTCAAGCAGCTGAATAGTGCTCATTTTTTATATACTTCTATGAAAGACTTTAACTCCCATGATGACTTTTTTCCCCTTATTAATAGTATATCCCTAGCTTCAAATAAATTGGGTTATCCCTTTATAAATATGAAGCCTACATTAGATCTTAAATGAGACTCCCCTGTCCTGGCTTCTCATGTAAAGAGGGTGGCAGGGAGCCTTAGAGAATTGGAAGGTCTCCAAAAAGGGCCATAGGGGGTAGGTAAGACAAGAAGAACCTTACTGGGTGTTCAGTGCCAAATGACAATGCCATGTATTTCAGTCAGTCTTACATCGGTCTGACCCTTGCAGTGGGAAATCTGTCCCTCCTTTCCACAAAACTTATGGGGTGCCAGGAATGCCTTTAAAGCTATGTAACAAGAAAATGTGTTGTTTCCCATAACTGCTCATTCATCCATCCATTCCACAGACATTGATCAGTTTTCAAGCCATAGGCTTCAGAGTAAAATAAAATTCATCCCTGTGCTCAAAGCACCACAATCTTAAAAGGAAAGAAAGACACAGATACATTTATACACCAGGTGAGATAGGATCAGCACCTGAAGGAGGGAGGTATTTGAATAAGTAACACTCCTCCTGTGGGTATTGGGAATTCACTGAGATGATATGTGAACTGGATCTAGAAGGAAGGGAAAAGGTTTCAAGGGATTTATTAGACATTCATTCTGGGTAAACCATGGGATAAAGGTTCATGTTGGGAAATGGAAATTTAAAAGTTAGTCTGGCCATGGATCTGTCAATAAATTCTTAGTTATGGCACCAAAAGCACAAGCAACAAAAGTAAGAATAGGTTCATTGGGCTTCATCAAAATTAAAACTTTTATGCATGAAAGGGCACTATCATTAAAGTAAAAAGACAACTTGCAGAATGGGGGAAAATACTTGCAAATCATACAGTAAAACCTTGGTTTGCGAGCATAATTTGTTCCGGAAACATGCTTCTAATTCAAAGCACTTGTATATCAAAGCAAATTTCCCCATATGAAATCATGGAAACTCAGATGATTCGTTCCACGACCCCAAAATATTCATATAAAAATGATCACAACACTGTCATATAATACAAAATAATACATAAAATACAAAATAGAAAGAAAAATAAATTAACCTGCACTTACCTTTGAAAACCTTCGTGGCTGGTGTGAGGGAGACAAGAGAGAGGAGGGTTACTGTGTAGGATGACTTTCACTCTCACTAACGGAATCACTGCTATCTATTGGCTCAATGGAATCTTTTTCTTTTCGTGCAACTTTAACAAAGAACTTATCCAATGACGCTTGCTTTTGCCTCCTTTTGAGGATTTCTCAGAAATGTGACAATGCATTGTCGTGAAAGAGATTCCTCGCTCACACTGCTGCAGCCTTATTTGGGTGGTGCTTTTCTACACAATTTCGCACTGCTTCCCACATTTCACACATCTCCCTAATCTCGCTTGAAGTGAGGGATTCCTCCGCCTTTTTCCCCTCCTCCTCTGCAGACGAGATCTCCTCCGTAACCTCTTGCTGTAGCTCTCGATGCAGATCCGTCAGTTTGTCAGTGGTCAGCTCCTGGCCATGTTCCTCCACCAGCTCCTGAAGGTCGTCCTTGTTCACCTCCGGGCTCCTGGTCTTCCCCAAGGACACACTTTTAGTGACAACTAGCGGCTCCTGTTCATGAGCAAGCCCCTCTACGTCATGCCCAAGAACACATTCAGGCCAGTTTTCTCTGAGCAGAATTGAGGGTTCTCTTGGTGACCCATCCCTGGCTTTATCCATGATCTGAGGCAGTTCGCGATGTCAAAATGATCTTTCCAAAACTCTTGGAGGGGAAGATTCGTTCCTTGAGGCGTTCCTTTGGTCGCCTCAAAGCATTGCTGAAATAGTGCTTTGGGGTAAAGCTTTTTAAAGTTCAAAATGACCTGCTGATCCATGGACTGAAGGACTGGAGTGGTGTTGGGAGGAAGGAACTTGACCTTAAAAACTCGAATTCCTCCAGGAAGTGGTCCTCAAAGCCTGGATGATAAACAGGAGCATTATCCATAAGCAGCAAGGCTTTGAGTGGCAGACTCTTTCCTAAAAGGGATTTCTTCACTGCAGGACCGAAGGCCTCGTTGATCCACTCAACGAACAAGATACGAGTCACCCAAGCCTTGCTGTTGGACCTCCACATAACGTTTAACTGGCTCTTCTGCACCTTGCATTTCTTGAAGGCCCGTGGATTCTCGGAATGATAGACAAGCGGGGGCTTCACTTTAAAATCCCCGCTTACATTAGCACAAAACAGGAAGGTGAGATGGTCTTTCATGGGCTTGTGACGGGGCACTGCTTTCTCTTCTTCTGTAACGTAGGTCCTCTTTGGCATCTTTTTCCAAAAAAGCCCCGTCTTGTTGCAGTTAAACACTTGCTCCAGCAGGTACCGCTCGGAAACCAAGAGCCTCTGGAACTTGGGAGTGAACACCTCTGCTGCCTTAGTGTCTAAACTCGGAACCTTTCCATGCCTCACAACACTATGGATGATACTTCCCTCTTAAAGTTATCAAACCACCCCCTACTTGCCTGGAAGCCTTCTTTGTTTCTCTTGACATACCTGGCAGTTTACTTATGAGGTCGGCATACAAGGCCTTTGCCTTCTCACACATAAAGTTCTCAGTCACAGCATCACCTGCTAGTTGCTTGTCATTTATCCAAACCAGAAGCAACTTTCTACATCTTCTAGAACATGTGGCCATTGCTTTGATATTCTCATGACTCCTTTTGCTGCAACTAGTCCACTTTTTTCGTCTTTCTTCTTTAATGTTGTACAAATGGTTGACGTAGACTTCTTATGAAATCTTGCAATTTTGGCCACTTGCATACCTTATTTGTACTTCTCGATGACTTCCTTCTTAACTTTCATTGTAATCATCTTCTTCTTCTTACCACCTTTCTTTTCAACCTTTTTCTGTATGGGGGCCATTGTATATGCCTGCACAGATGTTGACTCCAGTACATTAATAAACTCTTGTCACAGGCTGTATTTAATGTAACTGGCAATAAGGCAGCAGAGGAAAGGGTCTGTATCTGCAGGCAGCCTGACCTAGAATGAAGCAGAGCATTCCTAAGCTTACTCTTGTCTGGAAAAGCAAAGGACTGTCCATAGGTGCTTTGAAGGGACAGAAAATACACCAGTGCCAGTTGTGGGCACCTTCCAATGTTCTGAAAAATCACTGATTTCTGCCAAACACCGTGGCCTAACACCGTGGCCTGACCTGACACCAAGTGTGGGAGAGGATCTTCCACAATCCTGCAGTGAGACAGAGAGAGAAGAACCACTGGCTCAGTTGTGATCATGTGACATTCGGCATCATATACTACTCGGATTGCAAGACATCACTCATTTATCAAGTTACAATTTATTCGAAATGTTTGCTCATTCTGCATAACACTCACACAAGTTACTCACAATCCAAGGTTTTACTGTACCTAAAAACAGTCTTATGTCCAGAATGTAATTAGAACTCTTAGAACATAATACAAAAAGAGGATCCTAAGGGCAAATGAGCAAAAGGCTTGAATAGACATTTCCCCACAAAAGATACACAAATGGCCCATAAGCACATGAAAAGGTGCTTAATATCAATGGTCATTAAGGAATTGCAAGTCAAAACCACAAGGAGATACCACTTCACATGCACTAGGACGGCTATAATAAAAAAACAGAAAATAACAAGTGTTGGCAAGGATGTGGAGATATCGGAACCCTCATATGTTGCTGGTGGGAATGTAAAATGGTGTAGCCCCTATGTAAAACAGTGTGGTAACTCCTCAGAAAGTTACAAATAGAGTTACCATATGACCCAGCAATTCCAATCCTAGGTATCTACCCAAAAGAATTGAAAGCAGGTATTCAAATAAAAACTTGTGCATCAATATTTATAGCAGCACTATTCATGATCACCAAAAGCTAGAAACAACTGAAAGGTTCATTCACTGATAAATGGATAAACCATATGTAGTACATTATACAATGGAATATTATTAAATAGCCACAAAATATATACCCTTACAGAGGTAATCTTAGGAAGTTTTTAAGAGTAACGTAGCAGTTCAGTATGTGAGAAAGAGTCTGGGTAATTGTAAATAAATTACTGAAGGAGGAATGGTGACAGGGAGGTCAGATGCAAATGATTCAAGAGATGATGAGGGTTTGAATTAAGGCATGGCAGAAGAGGTGGAGAAAAGAGGCTGGCATGAGATAAGCTTTTTTTTAAGGTTTATTTTTTGAGAGAGGGAAAGTCGGGGAGAGAGAGAGGGAGAGAGGGAGGGAGAGGGAGAGAATGTGAGCAGGGGAGGGGCAGAGAGAGAAGAAGAGAGAGAATCCCAAGCAGACCGCCCCATCAGCACAGAGTCCAACGTGGGGCTTGATCCCATGAACTGTGAGATCATGACCTTAGCCAAAACCAAGAGTTGGATGCTCAACCAACTGAGCATCCAGGTGCCCCAAGATAAACTTTTGAAACAGAATGGGCAGAAGTTCACGATTGGCTATAATGGTGAGAGATTATAAGGAGTTGGGGACACAGTGCTGGTAGAAGGAGATGGTAGTATTAGGAACACTTAGTGATATATCATGCACACAGGTGTGAGGGGAGTCCTAATCCTTAAGCATCTGCACAATGGGGGAAGGTGTGCAGACAATGGATTAGAAGCATGATTGTGAGATCTGGGCAAAGACTGAGCATATATATATATATATGTGTGTGTGTGTGTGTGTGTGTGTGTGTGTGTGTGTGTGTGTGTGTATACACACACACATATATATATAATTTTTCTTTCTTTCTTTCTTTCTTTCTCTCTCTCTCTCTCTCTCTCTCTCTCTCTTTCTTGCTTTCTTAGACTGAGCTTTTAGAAGGCTAAGAAACAATTGCCTCTTTTGGCCAATCCCAAGGAAAGGGAGTCCATTCTGGGCCTATGCATCTCATCACTTTCCAGGTCAGTGATCATAAGTTTTTTCGAATGAACAGCAACAGTCTCAGAAGCTCTAAGAGTGAACCCTAACTGTGGCTACAGCTGGAAGAATAGTGCCAAAAAGATAATAATTTCTGGACATATAGAAAAAGTGAAGCAGGCTGGGGAGAATGAGCAAGGCGTCACTTGGGGTCATTCAGTTGGGGTCATTCAAGAGATGCAGAGTGCCTTTTTTTTTTTTTTTTTTTTTTTAATTTTTTTTCAACGTTTTTTATTTATTTTTGGGACAGAGAGAGACAGAGCATGAACGGGGGAGGGGCAGAGAGAGAGGGAGACACAGAATCGGAAACAGGCTCCAGGCTCCAGGCTCCGAGCCATCAGCCCAGAGCCTGACGCGGGGCTCGAACTCACGGACCGCGAGATCGTGACCTGGCTGAAGTCGGACGCTTAACCGACTGCGCCACCCAGGCGCCCCAAATGCAGAGTGCCTTAAACAGGGCTAGAAAGTCGGCAGGAGGTGCGAAAAGAAAACAACTGGTCATAAGTGGGTTTTCTGAGGTCAAACAGATGGGATTTAGTGAACGGATGTAGAGTGGTGAGAAAGATCATGAAAGGCCGGGCCAAACAAGTGGAGGGTGGAAGGCAGATTGTGGATACATGGGGAACAGACATGAAACAGGTCTCAAGCAGGCACAATCCTTGCTGGAGAAGATGAGCATATACTGATATAGAGAGTTAGCTTTCTATAAAGAGAGTGAACAAGTGTAGATGTGATGGTTAAACCTCGGTGGGGACGATTAAAGAGAGCAAGATGGGGGAACCCTAGCCATGACGTGGGGAAAGGGCCATTCTGGCTAGAAGTGTCTCAGTGTGTAGAGGACGGTGGGTTGACCACACATGTCTACCAGAGAGAATCAAGGATGCCCTCCTGGCCCAAGCATTAGTCTGCATTTCTATCACTAAAGTATTGGAGTCATGCTTTCTTCCACAGCCAGCAATGTTCTATGGTCAAAGGCCCCATTAGGACAGTGGCACTCAGGCTTTTCTTGTTTTCTTTACAGGAGCATTTGCAGAGTGCACGACTACTACGGGACAGCATGTCAGCCAACAAAAGCGAACCACAGCAGCTCCACCGGCCGCCCCATTTCTTTGGTGAAAAATGCCAGTTAAGTTCTCTGGCTGAGCCAGGAGAAAACAATGATTCAACGCAAGGCCCTTCACTTCAGAAAACATCGATACCAGACTCAATAAACCCTTATAAGATCAAACATTTTTGTGGTTCACAAGCACTGAAAGAGCAGTCCATCTGTCTCCACACGCCAGGCCTGGCTCCTTTCAATTCATTCTTCAAACTGTAGCCAGAAGATGTGAACTCCGTTTTGTTATTTTTGGTGTTATTGCAGTGTCTAGCATTGTGTTTAGTAATAATTAGAGGTAAATAAATGTTTAAGTATTGAAAAAAATCAATTTTGATCTTTTACTCACTTTAACCCTTTAATGGCTCCTCAGGACAAAGTCCAAATTGAATGTGGTTTGCAGGGCAGTGAATAATCTAGAACTGGCCTACCTTCCTGGAATCTGTTGAGACCACTCTCTTGTATTTCAGAGAGTGGTCTAAACCAAGCTTGCAAAGGCAGACTGGCATTAGACTGCTTGGTTTCCTATAAGCCACATTCGATGCCTCACTCCCTGATTTCAAAAGTCCAATGCCTCATACCATAACCCAAGTCCACTCCTAGGAATCTCCTCAACATATGTTGTTGTTCACTAGAGCCACGCACAACGATGTTCACAGCAGCACTGTGTACCATCATTCCAAATGGGAAACAACCCAGATCATCCACATGAACATGAATAAATGTGGGATCCCCTTAAAGGGCAATACTGTGCAGCCATGAGACAAAAGTAACTATAGCTATATGCGACAACATGAATGAGTCCCACAAACATAACACCGGGAAGGAAAGCAGGTATAGAAGGCCAGGTGCTATCTTAGTCCAAGTATATAAAGTATAAAAATAGTCAAAAACGAAACTATGATGTTACAAGTTTGGACAGGGTTACCCTTCTGGAGAAGAAGGGCAGGTCCCTCTCCGGAATGGGACACAGGGAGGCTTCTAAGGGACAGGTAACACTGTTTCTTGATCCCAGCGAAAGTTGCATGGGTGTTTACTTTGTGAAAATGTGTCAATCTGCACACTTAGGATTTACGCACTTTTTCTGTCATACCACAATAGTTCACCCTTTTTAAAACTTCTCTGCCTTCATACTCTGCATCTCTCCTTTTGTCTAAGGAAATCTTTCTCTTCCAACTTTTAATATCACTTTCTCCAGAAGCCCTTTCCTGAATCCCTAGACTATTTTAGCTCATCCTGCTGTGTATTCAACGTCCCCTGTTGTTCACCTATCTTAACAACTCTCCACATTTAATTATAGCTACTTGTTTGATCAAGTTTTGCAAATTGGCTTTATATATCTTTTCAGGCACATTGTGAAAGTGCGCGAATTTTAATAGAGGGCACGAGAAGGGAGTGAGATTTAATAATACTCTCCCAAGGGTGGAATATCAGCCCAATACAGTGTGAAAGATAGAAGGGGGAACCAGTTATCTATTGCTTTGTAACAAATGCCCACAAACTCAGCAGCTTAAAACAACACACACTTACTCTCTCACAGTTTCTGTGCATCACAACCCCGGTTACAGACTAGTTGGGTCCTCTACTTCAGGGTCTCACAAAAGTACAATCAAGGTGCTTCCAGGGCTGTATTCCTTTTGGGAGTCATAGGTCCTCTCCCAAGCTCACATGATCAGTGGCTGAATTTAGTTCTGCGCCACTGTAGAACTGAGACCCCCCCCCCCCCAGTTTCTCGTTGACCGTCAGCTGAGGGCCACTCTCTACTCCGAGAGTCCACCCATCTTGTCATACACTGACCGTCTGGCAGGCCTCTCAACAGGGAAGCTCCCTCAAGGCCAGCAAGGAAGAGTCTCTTGCTCTAGTAGGCTGAAGGGGACTCATATAAAAGAATTATGAAAATGAAACCCTAGTATCTTTGCCATATAATATCACCTAATCAAGAGAGTGACATCTCATCACCTTGGTCTTATTATGTTGGCTAGAAGCAAGTCCCAGGCTCTGCCTGCATTTAAGGAGGAGGTATTTTATACGGGTATAACTCCTTAGGGGCACCTTAGAATTCTGCCTTGCACAAACAGATAATATTTGGAGACTGAGGGAGATCTTACCAACCATCCCTCAAGTCCCAGAATATAGACGTGGGAATCAGCCCCCAAGATGGCACCCCATGATCAGACCCTTGTGTAATTCCCTCCTACAGTGAATGAGAATTGGTCTATGTGACCAACAGAAGTTGGTAGACATGATGACATGTGACTTTTGAGACTACATCATAAAAGACAATGCAGTTTCCACCTCTCTGTCACCTATTCTCAGAGAAGCTGGCCACCATGCCATAAGGACACTAAAACAGCCCTTTGGAGAGACCCACATGGCAAAGAACAAAGACCTACTGCCAATAAGGTTGTTGGATTGAAAACAAGAATGCCAATTCAACTTGAATTTCTGATAAACAATGAATAAGAGTGTAAGTATGCCCCAAATGTTGCAGACATTTGCAAAATTAGTTGTTGTTTAACTGAAATTCACATTTAACTAGGCACCCTGGGGTGTTTCTGTGTTTGTTTGTTTTCTAAGACCGAGCTAGCCCTACCTGCCAGCAGCCATGTGAGTGAAATGGATTCCCCAGCCCAGTTTCAATCAAAACTTCATCTGGCTGCAGCCACAGCTGACCTCTTGATTTCAAGCTTGGGAGAGACCCTGAACCAGAACCTCCTAGCTAAGCTACTTCTGAATTCCTGACCCACAGAAACTGAGATCATATATGCTTGTTATTTTTTTATATATTTTTAATTTTTTGAGAGAGAGACAACAAGACAGAGAGGGACAGAGCGTGAGAGGGGGAGGGGCAGAGAGAGAGGGAGACACAGATTGTGAAGCAGGCTGCAGGCTCCGAGCTGTCAGCACAGAGCCCGATGCAGGGCTCGAACCCACAGACCACCAGATAATGACCTGAGCCAAAGTCGGACACTGAACCAACTGAGCCACCCAGGAGCCTCCTATATGCTTATTATTTACTTTTTTTTTAACTTTTTTTAATGTTTATTTATTTTTGAGACAGAGAGAGAGTGCAAGTGGGGGAGGGGCAGAGAGAGAGGGAGACACAGAATCTGAAACAGGCTCCAGGCTCTGAGCTGTCAGCACAGAGCCTGAGGCAGGGCTCAAACCCACGAACCGTGAGATCATGTCCTGAGCTGAAGTCGGACGCTTAACCGACTGAGTCACCCAGGTGCCCCATGTATATGCTTATTATTTAAAGCCACTAAGTTTGGGGAGTAATTTGTTACACATTAGGTGATGACTAATATAATAGGTAACTGTCTACCTGCTATCTCGGCCCATCGGCCTGTCTTTTATGAGACACAATAATGAGGAATGGTTCCATCGTCTAAGAAACAAAACCCCTTCTTCAGTCGAACTGTAAGAAGACAGTTCAGAAATGACAGCTAAGTTCATCATCTATTAATGAAAGGCCCCAGTACCTATGTGAATTAAATCTGTCAAACAGGACTTATCTATTAGGGAAGTCAGAAGGCATTTTTTGTTGTTCTTGCTTACTGAAGTTGGCAACAGTGGCTTCACTATGACAAAGCCTGACAGCTAGATTCAGCCTGAAAATGCTGATGATAGACAAGTGATGTCTGTTAGAAATACAAGTTCCTGCAGTTCCTCAAGCCAGGATGGGAACGACAAAAGTGTATTAGACTACTGAGATCTGCCAGGGTCCACTCTGCCGCTGGAGGAACAGAAAGATGTTTAAAAATGATTTACACATTATTAAACATGTAGCTGGAGAGAAGGGAGAAAATGAAGCAAAGGATCTTAAGAGCTGTGTTTCTCCACTACAGCAATTTTGTCACCGCCCCCCACTCCCAGCAGACACTTGGCAAAGGCTGGAGACATTTTTGGTTGTCAAAATGGGGTGGCAGAAGCTACCAGAATCTAGTAGACCAGGGATGCTGCTAAGCATCCTACAATGCACACGACAGCCGTGGGGTCAGCAAAGAATTATCTGACCCAAAATTCTTCAGGCTGAAGCTGAGAGAGAAATCCTGCTTCATAAGAGAAATATCCAATCGGACAGAATGAGGGATGCAGCAGGGGCAGGCTGGAGCTGCTGCCATGGCCATGACCCACGGTGCCCAGAGTGAGCTCGCCCACCAGAAGAATGTGAGAAAGCAGAGTGACTCAGTTAAGGGGAAGCGCCAACACGACGGGCTTTCTGTGGCCACTCTCAAGTACAGTGCCCCAGCCCTCTGCCCGCGCCAGGCACAGCGCCCCATCCTCTCTACCCCCAAGGACTCGGAGATCATGTGGAAGCATAAAAAAGAAGGAGAAGGCCGCCAAGGAGCTTTGTGGTTTCGTGTCTAACCCTCTTGCCCTTGGCCTGTGTGTCGGGAGCCAGTTCTAGCTCGCTCGTGGCTCCTCCTGTTGCGCTCCCAGCCCCCAGAACCGGTGGTGTTCCCTTTGCTCGAGTTTCAGTGGGTCCCCTTCATGCTTCCTTCCTTCAGGCGGCCACTCTCCCACTGGGCCACTCCTGGGGGGAGGGGTGGTGAAGGGCTTACCTCTTCCCAGACTTGTTTTTCCTGTGGGGCTCACCCCAAAGCATTAAAAGTAGCTTTGTAATAAAAAAAAGAGAGAGAGAAATATATGATCTTCAAATTACAACATGGTTACATCTTGATAGACCCATCCTAAGGTGAAAATATCGTAAGTAGAAAATGCATTTAATACACCTAACCTACTGAACATCGTGGCTTAGCCCAGCCTACATTAAACGTGCTCAGAACACTTACGTTAGCCTACAGTCAGGCAAACTCATCTAACGCAAGGCCTCTTTCATTATAAAGTATCGACCATCTCACATAATTCACTGAATACTGTGCCGAAAGTGACAAAGAGAATGGCTCTCTGGGGACAGAATGGCTGTCAGTGTATCGGTTGTTTGCCCTCATGGTCACATGGCTGGCTGGGAGCTGCGGCTCCCAGCCCTGCCCAGCATCACACAAGAGACTTGTACTGCATGTCCCCAGCCTGGGAAAATATCCAAATTCAAAATTCCGAGTACAGTTTGTATATCACTTCCACACCAACATAAACTCACAAAGTTGCAAGCCAAACGATCATAAGTCGGAGACCGTCTGTAAATGATTTTTTTGTTACACTGACAAGTCAGGTTGCTTTATTTTTTGTAATGTTTATTTATTTTTGAGAGACACAGAGACAGAATGCAAGTGGGTTAGGGGCAGAGAGAGAGAGGGAGGCACAGAATCTGAAGCAGGCTCCAGGCTCCGAGCCATCAGCACAGAGCCCGATGAGAGGCTTGAACTCACAGAGCTGTGAGATCATGACCTGAGCCGAAGTCAGACGCTCAACCGACTGAGCCACCCAGGCGCCCCCAGGTTGCTTTAATGCTCTGGTATTCAGACCATTTCTACTTTGAAAACATGTAGTTCATTGATCCATTCTACACTTTGATTTGTTCATTCCCTACTCATTCATATATTCATACTTCATTCAATAAATTTTTATTGAGTGCTTCACTGTGCCAGGTGCTTTGTGAAAAACTGTGTATAAGAAATTCATTCGGCCATTAAATAAATTAGTAAGCACCTGGGAGTGATATGGGGGATGAATTAGATGTGTGTTCTTCCCTCAAAAAAACAAAATTGCAAGTTAATACTTAATGCAAACAAATGAAAAACAGAAAAAAATGAAGCAAAATCCTGCTGACTTAACAATCAAAGCTTTGTGTAATTCTAATAACGGATAATTGTCTTCAGGTAAGGTAATATAAAAAGCAGTTATCACAAGACCATAGGACAGGTGAAAGATGCATCATCGGGCTAATGTGTGAAACTAGCTGGTCATGTGTTTTCATTGCCCGCCCTCCATTTGTCTTTAATCTTATGCAGCATATAGTAATTTATGAAGACATTAAAAAAACTGAAAAACAGCAATCAAGTGAAACCTAAAACATCAGTGATGATTGAAGAGCTAGTTCTAGGATATAGACATGCCTTGTACAAAAACTTCAGCTCAAAATGAAGCACGAACAAACATTTCAACTTAGCAAAGGTGGGGTTTTGTGAAGGCTCTGAACATACTTCCTACGAATGGTGAAGTATCATAATGGCGCTACTCAAATTAGAAAAAAGGAGGATCTGGGAATCTTGGAAGAGGTTCCAAAGGCAAGAAAGGCAAAGGTGTAGTCCTAAAGCAGTTTGGCTGACATGCAGGAAGGTGAGAAAGGCCACGACTGAAATTTAGAGGATACTCAATACTCAGTAAGCTCCTCACATCTAAACAAAGGCATGGAGGGAGAGAGGGAAGGAGTGAAAGTATCTTTTGTATTGTTCGGTCCTACTTCAATTAACACTATTTTATATCATCTCACCCCTGCTAGAATGGGTATCACCAAAAAGATAAGCTAGCAAATGTCGGCGAGGATCCAAAGGAAAGGGAGAGCTCATACAATGTTGGTGGGAGTGTAACTTGGTGCGGCTACTATGAAAAACGGTAGAACGGTAGAACCACCATATGATCCGGCAACCTCATTTCTGGGTATATATCCAAAGGAAATGAAATCAGTATATCAAAGAGATATCTACACTCTTATGTTCTTTGCAGCATTATTCATATCAGCCAAGATATGGAAACAACCTAAGTGTCCACCAACCGACGAACGAAGAAAATGTGTTATATACACACAAGGGGATATTATCTAGCCATAAAAAGAGGGAAATCCTGCCATTTGTGATAATACGGATGAATCTGAAGGATAGGCTAAGTGAAATAAGCCAAACAAAAAGAGAAATACTGTATATTCTCACTTGTATATGGAATCTAGAAAAGTCAAACTCATGGAAACAGTTTAGAACAGTAGTTGCCAGAGGCTAGGCAGTGGGAGAAATAGGGAAATGATGGTCATAGGGTACAAACTTTCAGTAATAAGATGAATAAGTTCTCAGGTTCTATGTACAGCATGGTGACTACAGTTAATAATATTGCGTTGTATACTTGAACTTCGCTAAGAGATCTTAAGTGTTCCCATCACACACACACACACACACACACACACACACAAATGGTAACTATGTGAAGTGATGGATGTCTTCATTACCTTGAGTGTGGTAATCATTTTATAATGTATGCATATACTAAATCAGTGCACTGTGCATCCTAAATATATATAATTTCTATTTGTGAATCATGCCTCTATAAAACTGAAGGGAAAAACTATCTTTAGCAAAATGGGATTCTTAGCTCTCATAACCAGCAAGAGTGTGATTCTAGTTAGAGATATGTGAAGCAGGAGATCCATGTCACTAGAACACTCTATTGATGTCAGCCTTTTTCTTTCTTGCTGTGTTTTCCATGAAGCGAAACCATTCTTCCGTCCTTACAACTCAACGCTAAACACTTCACATCTCCTCACCCTACCATGAGATTCCCAATTCAAAGAGGTCCCAGAGAAAGAATCTAACTGGTTAGGCCTGTGTCACCGGTCTGTCTGTTGAACCAGCTACCAGGATGTAATGAGGTTCTTTGTTTCATGTCCTTCAACCAAGTCATAGGATTAGACTGAGAAAGGAGCATTACCCAAAGGAAAGAGGGCAAATAAAGACCTGACAACACAATCAATGCCTGTAATGTAAAGGTCCCAAAAGAGCATAATGGTTAGATAAATTAGGATAGATCAATATGAAAGAATAGAAGTAACCACAAAAATTTTTATATTATATTTCATAAATTTAATGAGATTCCAATAAATGCCAATATTTTTTGTCTAGAACTAGGCAAGCTAATTGTAAAATTAAATGAGAGAATAGACAAGAGTAGTTAAGCAAACACCTGAAAAGTAATAAAAGCAATGAGGAGTGACAAATGCTACTAGATATTAAAACATATCTATAATGTTCATATTAAAAATATGGAACTAGTGCACAACTAGAAATGCCAACGTAAGTGAATAGCCTAGAAATATAGGATGGAAATACACATGGAGTTAGTATAAGCTAGAAGGGGTGTCTCAAACCTGTTGGGTAAAGTTGGATGTTTTAAGAAATGTAGGGACGACTGGGCAGCCCTGTGGAAAGAGATGAAACTGGCTCTCCACTTTACATTGTGAGCAAAGTCAACTCCAAATGCATCAATGATTTAAAGGTAAAATTATGAAATCTTAAAAGTACTAGAGGAAAAAAATGGGCCAGTTTCTTTATAACCTGGGAGTAGTGAACACTTGCCTGTGATTCCAAGTATCTAACCCGGAGGAAAAGTACAAATGTTCTCATATGTATTTATTTTCTTTCCTATCCTTTCACAGGTAGCTAAGGACCCAATTCCTAGAGCTCTGACCATGTCTCTTTGTTGTCTATAAACTAGTACATTCCCTTTTAGGGCCTTTTTCTATTTCCACTCTGTAATTTCCATTCCTCTAACCCAATCTTTTTATTTTGGTACCAGTTGGTATAAGTTTTCATAATCTGTTTCAAATGTTTTTAAGGAGGGTACATATGGGTAAAGAAAGAAATGAATAAATGAAAAAGAAAGAAAAGAGAGGAAGTGAAGCTGGGAAGAATCAGATCAACGAAAAAGGAAAAAGCATGCTAACTATAGAGGTTGACATAAGCCATTCGTTTTCATCATATTAGAATCTGAGGTTCCTAAAAGCCAGGGCACGAAGGGAAAAATGAGGTCACATATATTTGGTTTTCATTAAAGAGAGTGAATATCAGTTTCTCTGAGGACATACAACATTTTCGTGGCACGGTATTCTCCGAGAACCTGAAACCTCATGCGGACAACAATGCCCAAGTCTGAGGGCTAAGTACGTTATGTGTATATATAAAAGCCTTTATGAACTGTGAACTGTTATTTAACACTAATTAAAATGTAACTCTCTTTTCTACACTTGCAGATTTTCCTACTGCCAAACCTTTCCCTGCCCTCCTTACTCTGCATTTCAAAACGATCCCTGCTTGGCCAGTCAGCGCGGGGCAGAGGAACCTCAGAAGAACTAGGCTGCATCAGGAGATGGTGTTAGGAGGACACGTGGGAATCCTGGCATGGAGAGGAAGCAGCTTGGAAAGGGGGGTACCTATTCTGGACCTTCTCAGTGGGCTAGAGAGAAGTCCAACTTGTAGACAAATCCTCAGCTGTAGGAATTACTTTTTATAGCATGGTGGAGTCTCAGCTGGAGCTTCTACCGGATCGCCAAGGGGAATTGAGAGTGTCTGTGCACGTCTGTGGGCCCGCTGTGGTAAGCCTGCCAGAAATCCCCCCACGTTTTTTGAGGAATCAAGGGAACTCCCGGGACAGAACTTCCTAAAGCAAAACAGAAGGAAGTCCTGCACAACCAGCTTGATCCCTTTACCCAGTTATAATGATCAGAGGGTCGAGGCTGTTTCGGGTATCGTGTGAAACCAGTTATTCAGAGTTATCTCTCTACTGAGCACCTACTATTGGACAAATGGCTGTGCCTTGTGGAGGATTCGTGGTCACAATCATCAAAAACTCTGGAAATCTCCAGGGCACAAGATGCTGCTATATGGAGGATGACAGAGGAAAGAGAGATTCTCCATCCACTCCACACCAGCTCTCCAAACAGGAGCAGCGCCGTATGGTGGACAGGTCACCCGTGTCCATAAGCTGAGCTGGGAGAACACAGGGCCTGAGACCAGCAGGCCTGCTGGGTGTTGTCAGAAGGGGAATACAATTGGTGATCTGTTGGTGGGCACATTTTATATGCCCTAGTCGCTCTCAAAGCTACTGGGGTGGCGGGGAGACAGGGAGGGGCCAAGGGTTCTGCGATCACAGGAAAAGTAGAGATGAGAAAAAGAGTGGTTTCCTCATGGTGTGAGAGGCTGCACATCACCAGCTTGGATGCGGTGGCTTTTCGGAGCGCTTTTTAGTTCATCAACAATGATAAAAGCAAGTAGTTCGGACCGATCCTAGGGAAAATGCCTACTTGCTTCGAGTTGTTAAAAACACCCGCTGGACATCTGGCCAGGATGGTTGGGAGGGCTACTGGGGAAGGAGCAGCAGGCCAGTTCAAATCTTGGCTCTGTCAGAAACAAGCAATGAAGCTTTGAATTCGCACCTATAACTCTCTGGGCCTAAGTTCTTCATAAAGTAGAGAGGTTGAACTAGACGAGTGATTCACCAGGACTACTGAACAGGAAGCTCCAGGCTCTGGAGTGCCTCAGCTGAGAAGGGAGCTGTGAAGACCAGCTGAGACGGCCCCTGTGCCCCAGCCCCACTTCTCTAGGAGCAACGTATGCGTCTATTTTTCTATTTCACATAGAGGGACCGCTTAGCTGTTTTTATTCAAGGGGGAAACTTAGATGCTAAAATAAAGCTTGACAATCACTTCACCAAACTAAAACAGTTACTCATAAGAAAAAATCAAGGGACACCTGTGAGGACTGATCAATATCAGCAAGAGAGATAGGTGCCCATCTTGTAGCGGTGCCACTCTGGATGGAAGAAGGATTCTGGGCAAAATGGAAGTTGTAATACAAGGGGTGAAAACTTGTCATGTGGGCCACACTGGGTGGCCTTTTGGGTCATCAGAGGGGTGAAACTGAGGGGACAGGCTGAAAGAAGCAGCAGAAAGAGGGACCAAGGTAGGAGGACTCCTGGCTGCCCATGCGAGGTGGGCTCAGAGTAACCGGAAGGTGCCTAGAGGGGAACGGTCAGGCAACACCGCCGTGTGTGCTGACCTCTGTGGGTATTCCTGCTTCAGCCCACACCAACAATGGGTTGTTTCCAGACCTTGCAGGCACTGCTGAATCTAAAAGCGGGTTTACAAAAGTAAAACCAATCATTACAACATTTCCATACATTTCACAATGCTCACCACGATAAGTGTACTTACGAACTGTCACCATACCAAGTTACTACAGTATTATTGACTATACTCTCTGTGCTATATTTTATATCCTCGTGACTTATTTATTTTATAACTGGAAGTTTGTATGTCTTGAATAAAAGGTCTGTTGTAGTAGAAATTCGCTAATTTTTCCCAGGGATCTATTTGTTAGGGCACCTGCTGAGAGTCAGCTTTCATCACTTCCGGAGAGCTTAAAAAGAGCAAACTAGTTTTCTAAGATGGAAAGGTAATGCCTTTGTATCAGTCCAAATTCCTGAGATTATGATTTGCAATACTCAATATTTTTTTCAATTCTCTCTGCCCCTAATAGAGATATAAATATTCAGTGTTGAAACTGAATTCAGGGGATAATTACTGGATTAGTATAAAGTCACAATTACAGTAATTTGATGATTTCAACTAGTCTGGCTTTCTCCTCGACAAGGATGACTGAAACAAGTTGAAATTGTAACACACAGGTCTTACAAAGATAAGAACACTGGACAGCATTTTGTATGGAAACATCCGCTCCTCGATATGTCTCATTAGAATCATAGTCACAAAACACTGTTAACCTTTCCTTTTAAATAAGAGATTGGCACATCCTGCCTTAGCCAATAATACTCATTCTCTTCCTCTTGTCCCCAATAAAATGTTACGTAGGAAACAATCATTACCCAGTATCATAGTCTTCTAATGGCTGCTTACCATTGAGCAAGGCAGTCTGTATTCAAATCCTGATTTCTTCAGAGACTTGGGATAAGACTGTATGTGGGACATCTGGGTCTCTGAGACCCACATATTGCTCAGAGCATGGCTCCTCTAATTCTTGCATTTGGGTAATGTGAGATTCCTCCCTTTTACCTGTGAACGTCCAAAACAAAGAAAAACAACCATGCATGAAAAATTCTATTGTTTAAAGAGGGAAAGGAGGAACATATTCCTGGCATTTAAAAGATGCTGCTGTTGGGGCGTCTGCGTGGCTCAGTCGGTTGAATGTCCGACTTCAGCTCAGGTCATGATCTCGCGGTCTGTGAGTTCAAGCCCCGCGTCAGGCTCTGTGCTGACAGCTCAGAGCCTGGAGCCTGCTTTGGATTCTGTGTCTCCCTCTCTCTCTGCCCCTCCCCTGCTCATGCTCTGTCTCTCCCTGTCAAAAATAAATAAACATTAAAACAATTTTTTAAAAAAGATGCTACTGTTAATCAACCTACATGGTTTCCAAGACTGAAATCAACCCTGCACCGGATCCTAGGAATTTATTTAATCCACTGGTCTCAACCAGGTGTGATTTCGCTCCCTAGGGGACATTTGGAAATGTATGGAGACACTTTTTGTTGTCACAACTCGGGGGAGTGCTAGTAGGATGTAGTGGGTAGAGGTCAAGGGTGCTGCTAAACATCCTACAGTGCACAAAACAGCCCCCCGTTACAAAGAATTATCCAGTCCAAAATGTCAACGGAGGTTGAAAACTCCCGCTTAACTCAACTAGGGCATGACGCGCCATTTGTAATGGAGCTTACCTGTACTAAATAGAAAAGCTCATAATTCATTCCATTGTGCCATGCAATAGAGTCTAATTCTACATTATGGCCAGGAGAGCAAGGGGCTGCCAGAGACTAGCAAAGTGGGACGATTTCAGATTTGACATCCATGGAAGACCTACCTTGTACCAGTTTCCCAGGTGTCTTCTTTAATCTGCAGAATAATACTCTGAGGTATGTAGAACTATGCTCATTTAAAGAAGCACAACCTAAGAAACTAAGAGAAGTTTAGACACATGACTCGGGTCCCTTGGTAGGGTAGGAAGCCGAGATTCACTCCCAGGGCTCTCTCGTTCCCATGGTATTTGGAAGTACGAGGTGGTACATGCACACGGCAAGCATATGCTGGAGGAGATCAGGTGACAGAAACTGAGATCCTTCTTCCTGCTTCCACGCACCCTTCACTAGCTTCGGTGTGCTTCTGCTCGAGACAGCATGTACCTAGGACTTTGTTCAAAACATTTCCTACATGCCTAGAGCCAGTGTGCCCACATGCATGGCAAGTCCACAGTCCCTGGTGTTCTATTTGCCTCTGAGCAGCCCTCAGCCACTAACTCAGCACCGCGGGAGTACAGAAGTCCAGGTGCTGTTCTTCAAGGCAAGACGAGCACCGAGGAGTAACTTACACTCCAGGGTTCCCCTGCGGGGTCAGGCTGAGGGACACTTCATGGGCTGTACCTGCAACCACTCTCCGCCCTATCCTGTTTACTCCACCCCCTCAGCATTTCCTCCTGAGAGCACTTCCTTAAGAAATCGCTTCCACGCAAATCCTTGTGTCCGAGTCTCCGAGTCTCCATCTGGGAAACCTAATGCCTAAGAAGAGGTATCTTGGAGGCTAAAGAGGTTGGGGATGCTCCTTTGAGTAAGAAGACCTTTAGCTGGATGATAGTGGGAGATAAGGTCAGAGAGATAGACCACACCCAGGATGAGTCTAACTAAGGAATTTGGATGTAGCCTGTGAACAACAGAAAACCATTACCAGTATTTTCAGTAGGGGAGAGCATTCCACATGAAATAGAATTGGCCACATTAATAAACCTTAGTGGATACTAAATGTAATTTATTAGACATTTTCCAAGCATGTTACTAAATAATGGGGAACTTGCAAGTACAGCAAAATGTAATAAAGGAAAATGAAAAATTCTTAGGTGTTGATTACTTTCTGTGTACAAAGGGGCTTCCTGCTCTAGAAATACATGAATAGATCAAATGACTTTGAACTGTGATTATGGCCAACCATAAAAAGGAAGCTTGCTTCCCTGTGGCCTGGGACCACTTATTTTACAAAATGAAACACTTGTCTTTATAACAAGGTAATTTTCTAACATGAAACAGGAGAACTACTTGGTATCTCAGAAAATTAGGGTCATTTTTTGTTTGTTTATTGTTATTCTCTGTCTGCCTACTATGTTCCAAGCACTAGATAGATTAAGGAGTAAACATTAAAGTTAAAAATTGAAATAGTTTTCTGGATTTTTTTTTTAATGTTTATTTATTTTTGAGACAGAGACAGAGCATGAATGGGGGAGGGTCAGAGAGAGAGGCAGACACAGAATCGGAAACAGGCTCCAGGCTCTGAGCTCTCAGCACAGAGCCTGACGTGAATCTCAAACTCACAGACCGCGAGATCATGACCTGAGCCGAGGTCGGACGCTTAACCGACTGAGCCACCCAGGCGCCCCAGTTTTCTGGATTTTTAAAAACTGTTTATTTATTTTCAGAGAGAAAGAGAGCATGAGCAGGGGAGGGGCACGGAGGGAGGGGGAGAGAGAATCCCAAACAGGTTCCACGCTGTCAGCGCAGAGCCCGTTGGGCTCGATCCTACGAACCATGAGATCATGACCTGAGCCAAAATCAAGAGTCAGATACTTAACCGATTGAGCCACCCAGGCGCCCCAGTTTTCTGGATTTTTAAACTCTATATTCTGTATGTAACCAGAAGAGGATTTCCTACAACATTAACTCTTAGTCTGAGGTCAAAAAAGTAAGTTTTATTAATGATAATCAGGTAGAAGAATGTCTGCTAAACTTTTTAAGTGTCTAAAATATTCTGAAAGAAAATTATTTTGATGTAATGTGGAAGGTTAGAGTTCAGTCTATACTTGATAGATAATGTTACAATTCAATTTCAAAGTGATGCTTATTGCGTAAATCACGGGCAAGCAAGAGTCAGTAATAATTTTAGGCTTTGTAGGCCAGGTAGTTTCTGTCACAACTACTCAACCTTGCATTGTGGTGCAAAAGCAGCCACAGATAATACATAAACCAATGGGTATAGCTATGTCTCAATAAAACTTCACAGACACTGAAATTTGATTTTCATATACTTCTCATGTGTCACAAAATAGTCTTCTTTTCATTTTTTTTCAGCCACTCAAAAATGTAAAAATCATTCTCCGCTCACTAGTGGGTTATATAAAAATAGGTAGTGGGGTGGGTTTGGTTCGAGAACCTGGTGTCCCAGCTTGGGTTTCCTCAAACCAGGGCTGAGGCAAGGGCTTGGGTGCAAGTAGTTTATTTGGGAGGTGGCCCCAGGATGCAGGAGTGAAGGAATAGGAGAGTGGGAGAGAGAGAAGGAGACAGAGAGAAAGGGGTGGAGAGAGGGGGAGAGAGAGAGAGGGTACAAAAGAGAAAAACCGGGGCTGCCTGGGTGGCTCAGTCAGTTGAGTGTCTGACTTCGGCTCAGGTCATGATCTCACACTCTGTGAGTTCAAGCCCAGCTTCGGGCTCTGTGCTGACAGCTCAGAGCCTGGAGCCTGCTTCGGATTCTGTGTCTCCCTCTCTCTCTGCCCCTCCCTCCTCATGCTCTGTCTTTCTCTGCCTCTCAAAAATAAAGAAATGTAATAAAAATCTAAAAAAAAAAAGAGAAAACCCTACAAAGTGTTATTGTGTTGGTTACTGAAGGCAGCTGGGCTCTATCCCACTGGGGATCCTCTGAGAAACTGGTAGAATATGCCTCAGAAACGCCCCTGTGAAGAATAGGAGGCTTGGGTCACTATCTCCTGGCTACAGTCTCTTCGCTTTAAGTTGCCCTAGCTGTGGGTCGGTAAAGCTCCTCCACTTTGGTGAAGCTGTGAAACAGAAAAGCAAAGAGGTGGTACCAGCCATCCCGGGGAACCTTCCAGCAGAGCGGTATATGCTATCACAGGTAGGTTGAGGGAATGTGGCACAGGAAAAAAAAAAGTGTTCACTAACGTTGATAATAACCTTGATTTCTGTGTTATTTCTCTGGGAGCCTAAAATTACAAATCTGAGGGGATGAACATTCTAAAAGCTAGGTCGCCCACAGGCTGGGAAGGTAAAAACCCAGAATGAAGCCAACATCTTGGGGACCTTATTCAGTGGGCTCCATATCCGGAAAGGAATGTTGGTCATGTGGAAAGCAAACTCCTAAAATAAAAAATTGCAGCTGTAGGTCTAAGTAGATGGATGGAGGATGTTCCTGAGCAGTTCCAGAGTGGAGGTCAAGTCTGCAGGTCTTAAGACGAGTTCACCAGCAGGGGAGAGGAGACTGTTCACGCAACAGAGGAGGAGTCCCAACAACTCATTCTGGGAAGAAAGGCAATAAGATAGAGTGCCAGCTGTGGCACCAATGCTCCACTCAGGTTTCACTTCAAGAGAATGAGGGAAACTATCACTCTCTGAAGCTGAGCAGGGCAGGGGACGTTCAGTGACAGGGCAGAGTTCTCGCGAACGAGAACTCACTTTCCTTGGGAGCCATCACAAAAACTCAAAGGGAGATGCATAGTAAACAGCCGCTATCCTGTGTGGCCCAGAGTTTATTTGCTTTTCTAGTAAAACAATACTCATAAAGTCCCCACTATTCTCTTGGAATATGCTATCAGTTACTCTCGGACAATATTTATTGGGCATCTCTCACTGGATGTTACTCCTCATTACAGCACTGAAGCCTGCAATCCCGGTCAGTGTATCTCTTTTCTCTGGCCCCGGTGATTGGTTCAGAAATAATGTGTGGCCCAGTTGAACTACTGAGAGGTAACTAGCCCTTTTTTAGGGCTTCTTGGGGGGACAATGGTACCCTTTCCCCCTAGCCTAACTCTGAGAGGGTAAAGAATATGTTGAGGCTAGGACCAGGTCTTGAAGATTCAAACCGAAAACCTCAGGGAATGCAGAGCCAGGAGATAGTGAGAAGCTAAACTCTGAACTTAGCCTTGTTGACCTGGCTGACAGTGTGTAAAGCGCTTCTCGGACTTTAATGTGCATACAGACCCTGGATCTTGTTAATATGCAAGTCTAATTCAGCATCATGTAGGATGGGGCACAAGATGCCACATTTCTAACAAGCTCGTAGGGGATGTCCACGCTGCTGGTTTGCAGACCATACTCTGAGTAGCAGGGATGGGACACACACTGAACCTTCTGTCCATAATCTGATACAGGGACCCAGTGGTTCAGACTAGACAGGGCTGAAACAGCTCATGAAATTGGATAGCTCCTCCTGATGGCAATGCAGAACTTAAAGCATGGACAAACACCTCATATGCCTAAACGTTTACCTCAAGGCACAGATTAAGATCAAAGATTTTCCATAACATGATTTTTAAATAATGTTCTCTCTTATGGCTGTAGGAATCAAATACCCAAAAACCTAACTCAGACTGTGAGTCTGACCCCATCCAAGTTTGCTTGCGGAATGGCAGTATCCACTGTAGGATTCATAGCCCTTCCAGGCCTTTGATGTGAGTGAAGGCAGCGCCCTGGAAAGAGTACAATTCCAACAACTTGAAGGGAAATATCTGGAACACTTTGAGGAGTACCCTAAATTCCCAACCCCTCAGGAAGAGCTTCCCACTGGGTCTCCTGTGTCTGCAGAGCAGTTCTCCCGCTCTTGCTTAGAGAAACTGTTACTTCCTGGCCTGAATGTGTACCCTTACAGAACAAAGTTACTACTGTGTGCCCCACCAGTCAGTGTCACTCAGTCAGTCACCATAATCAGATTCCAGCATGCCCTGGGAGGAGAGCTGAGTGTGGGATCAAACTCAGGAAGAGAAGGCTTATATAATGGAAGATCTTTAGGAATTCATTAAACCATAAGAGCAAAGATCAGGGAGATATTTGTGGGAAGAGATCTTGAGGATTTTGAACCCAAAAGGAAGAGTGTATACAGGAAGAAGAAAAAATATAATTCACAATAAAACAACACATATTTCAGTATGGAAAGGCTGGGGCACAACTACAAGAGAAGATATCCTGGAGGGGTTGGACACTTTACCCTATTACCATGAATGCAACAGTTACAAATGCCAATGGACACAGACATGTTATGTTAGCAATACATGCCTGTATTACTATTAGTTTCCTATCATTGCTGTAATAAATTACCATAAGCTTAGGTTTTTAAAAACAACAGAGATTTATTGTCTTACGGTTCGGGACGTCCGAAGTCTGAAATTGGTCTCACTAGGCCAAGAGGAAGATGTTAGCATGGCTGTGTTCCTTTCTGAAGGTTCTAAGGGAGAACTCATTTCCTTGCCTTTTCAGCTTCCAGAGGCTGACTGCATTCCTCAGCGCATGGCCAATTTCTTCATCTTCAAAATCAACAAGTCTGTCACCCCAACCTCTGCTTCTGTCATCACATCTCCTTCTTTGACTTTCCTGCTTCTCTCTTTCCCTTATTAAGACCTTTGTGATTACATTGGGCCCAGGATAATCCAGGATGATCACTCCATCTCAAAATCCTTCATTTAATCACATCTGCTGTGTAAAGTAACATATTCACAGGCTGTGGGGATTAGGAATATCATCACTAGTGGATTTTCTAGTCGGACATACTATATCCAGGCCAGAGTGCCCCTTTCTCTGAGCCTTTTGGTTCTTGCTTACGCCACCTGCTATGGCAATTCTGCCATTTTTACTTGACTTGGTGCAGACTGTTGTTTTCTCCAAGCTTCCAAGAGTTATCATAATTGTATGTCAGCACAGTCTTCTCCTTGCATCCTTGTCAGAATGTCAAATCCTACATCACAGGAGAGTGTTCCCAAATCAATACTCTCTCTTTGATCCAACTTTGGCTCGCTTCCCCTTGATCCAGCACCTCAAGACTCAGTACCATTGTTCTCTTCTGGATCCTAACAGCATTTGTTGGCTAGATCCTGCAAGAACTTTGGGATACAGTCCTCTTCCTCTCTCAGAAGGCCAGCACTTCTCTGTCAGGGTTATGGTGTGAAATAACCCTAGTTTGTCTACTATTGGCTGGAGGAGAAAAAAGTATTCTGCCCCAGTTTGCCACCCTGGAAAGGTTTAATAACCTGTGGGCTACAGTATGCCAGAGGCTGTCCGTGCTTCACTGCCCCCCAGTGATGGGTGCGTAATCCACCTCCCAAATCCTGTTTTAGAGTGAGCTTCTTCTCATCACTCCTGGCACCAAATCTCTTAGGTGTAGGAGTGTTTTTGGAAACACCTATAAGGGTGGGAGGAAAGCAGGTTTGGGCACAGAGGGAAGTTAAGTTTTCACAACAATGGCCTCAGTTGAGCCCATGTGGAGAGCTCTGCAGCTGAAATTGCCCTTCAAGTTGTCCTGCCTTGAAGTAAGGGGGCCAGATCTTTCTACTCTTGCATCAGCTAATCAACAACTGTGCCTGCCCCCAGGGAAGGGGTGTGACCCTTACGCAGTGACTCTCTTCAGCCCAGGGAAATTCCCAAAGAGAGATTCCCACTGTGAACTGTGAGCCACCAGTATTCAGCTCATGGGGAGATGGGCTTCAGTCCTGAAGGGAAAACGGGCAGCACACACTACAAGGACTATGGTAAAAAAAGTCTCTAAAAGCTTTGCCCCAGAAGCTTTGATGTGCGGAGATGACTTTTCCTGACCCTCAGGTGGGAGCTGTGGCATCTTGGACCTATTATATAAAAGTGCTAGGGTCTGGTCTTTCTCCTTAACATCAGTTGCCAAGAATGGAACCTGACAAATAAAAGAACCTCCCCAATACAATATAAACTATTTTTAAACTCCTGTTAATGCTAATTCCTGTTTCACCCATTTCTCCTTGGCCTTCATGGCAAGGAAAGGGAGGACAAATTTACCTCAAAAGAGCCTTTCCATGGCCCTGATAAAAAAAAAGTGAAAAGAAAGAGCCTCCAAATTAGTAGGCAGAAAGCAGACTGGGGTAAAATTGCCCAAGAAGTGGCAATATAATCTCTTATTGGGCCTCCACTGGTATCAAGAAGTTCATTCCCACTTGAGAGCACCATGAAATCAGCCTTGCCCTGGTTGCCACTCCCTAGTGTCAAGCTCTCCAGGTTTGTAAACCCGGAAGGATTTGTCCAGGATCCAGTGATAATATATTTCATAGGCCACAGATTTACAGCCTAGTGAGCTAGATGATGTGAAATGTCACAATGTAGAAATATGCCCATGAAGAAAATGGGTCAAAGGCAAAATGGGGATTATGATTCCAAGGAATGGTAACTTTCATATGGCCTCAGTCATTACATGATGAATTTCTTGGGAGAACATCCCTCACCAAGGCTGGGGGATCCGTTAGGGGGAGCCAGAGAAAGAAAATCAGCATTTAAAGTGTTCTTTCCTCAGTGCCCTTTGGGACGCACTCAGTTCTTGCTGTGCTTATAAAAAGTCACTTAAAACATATATGATGTACATCCATGCTCACAGCATTATTCACAATAGCTAAACTGTGGAATCAACCCACATGTCCATTGATGGATGAATGGATAAGCAAAATGTGGTCTATATCTACAGTGGAATATTATTCAGCCTTTAAAAGGAAGAGAATTCTATAATATGATACAACATTGATGAACCTTGAGGACATTACATTAAGTAAAATAAGCCAGTCACACACACACACACAAACCCAAAAACAAATACTGGATGATTCCACTTTATATAAGGTACTTAGAGTAGTCAAAATCAGAAAGACAGAAAGTAGAATGGTGGTTTCCAGGGGCTGGGAGGAGGGAAGAATGGGGAGTTATTGTTTCATGGGAATAAAGTTTGAGTTTTAGAAAATGAAAAGAATTACAGGAATGAAGGGTGGTGATGGATGCACAACAGTGTGAATGTATTTAATATCATTGAACTATACACTTAAAAGTGGTTAAGATGGTAAATTTTATGTTAAGTGTACCTTACTATAATTTTAAACATGTTTAAAACATACATGAAACAAAGAGAACAAGGGAAAAGAAAAAGAAGCAGAGACTTAAGTCAATAAATTAAAAAATAAAAGAAAGCTAATGTTTTTTTTGTAATTTTTAAAATTTTTAAAACATTTTTAAAACTCCTTTAAAGTTTTTTTTAAATAAACCTACCCAGTATAAACAACAGAAAGAAAAAAAAAATGAAACAAATGAGACTTTAAATGAGGAAACCAAGAGTAAGATAGGAGAAAACCAAAAGACAAAATAAAAATAGTAATAATTAAAAACCCAATTAAAAAAAAACCCAATTTAAAGAAAAATGGAAAATTAGTAAATTTAAGATGAAAAAACTGAGATCCAGGGAGAAATACAATAGTTGACCATATAAGAATATAGTGACCATATAAGAAACAGAAGTTGAGGGAGGTACAGTTAAAATAAAACTTAAAACTTTTTGGTTAAAAGGTGAGGTTAAGAATTAGCAGAAAGAAGGGGAATCTGGGTGGCTCAATCAGTTAAGCATCTGACTTTGGCTCAGGTCATGATCTTGCAGTTTGTGGGTTTGAGCCCCATGTTGGGCTCTGTGCTGACAGCTCAGAGCCTGGAGCCTGCTTCAGATTCTGTGACTCTCTCTCTCAAGAATAAAAAAAAAATTAAAAAAAATTTTTCAATGGATAAACATTTTTTACAAAAAGAGTAAACTGAAGCAGCAACCCACCCCAGTGTAAGAGGTTTGGGTAATTGGAACTTAAAGGTTTGGAGGAAAAGCCCTGGGGGAGGGGAGGGGCACTGCCCAGCTGGTCCTGGCCTCTCTGAGGGGCACAGCTGGGCTAGTCCTGGAAGTTTGGCAAAAGTAAAGAGCCATTGCTGTGGTGATACTAGCTGGCAGGAACAGAAGTGGACAGGAAGGAACAAGGCCCTTCTCCCAAACTTGAAGTCTCCGTCTAGTGCCCCCCACGGGCAGAGCCTAACAGCTGACAAAGGTTAGCAAAGTCCCATCCCCAGCATGCCAAAGCACAGTGCTGTCCAGTCAGGTGGTCACTAGCCACAGGGAGCTCTTGACGTTAAAATTTAAACATATGAAAGTGAAATAAAATTTAAAATTCAGTCCCTCACTTGTACTACCTATATTTGGAGTGCTCGAGAGCTCCATGAGGCTGGCAGCTACCATGTAGGACAACACAGCTGTAGAGGATGGTGAGGCCCTAACTCACATAAGAAGAAACACAAATGATCTTGGCAAGTTTCGCCCTCTTTGTTGTGTCTTAAGACCCAGAGAAACCGTCCCTACCCCAGCAAAAGTGATCTTTCTTCAAACAAGTAACAGTATTGTGCCATTATAAAAAGGACTTTTCTTCAATGTGATCGGGACGGTGGTGGTGTCATGGCAGTGACACTATTTCTATACATAGAAACCTCACCTTTTAACCTAAAAGTGTTAAGCTTTATTTTAACTGTACCTCCTTCAACTTCTGTTTCTATTGTATTTCTCATGGGATCTCAGTTTTTTCATCTTATATTTATTAATTTCCCATTTTATTCTACATTTAGAGTCAGGTCCTGTGCAAAGCATTTTGATTTCAGTATTTCACTTAACCCCCAACACTATGAGCTAAGTACTTTTTTGATCCCATCTTACAGATATAGAACCTAGAATTTGGAGTGGGTAAGGAACTTATCAAAGCCACACAGTTTATACAGAGCCCTTGACTTAACCCTCTGGGATATATTGTCTCAGGCTGTTAAAGGGAGCTGACATTTCACAAGAAGATTTTATTTGCATGCCATTGTTCAGTAGAACATTATTTTCTCAGAAAGAATGAATTGGACAAAAAAAGCTAACAATAATCGCACTTAATAACATAAGGAATTATGACAGTGAAAGTAATTTCAGTTTAATAAAATTCACTCCCAGCAGACTTGCAACAACCCAAAAGGGAGAAATAAAGTTTCTTTCTGATTTTATGATGGGTCATCACACTCTATCAGATTCAATGTTTAGAAATACGTTTGATTGAGTCCTTCATCTTTTGTTTATGATGTTTGCAAGATGATTGCTTAATTTATAGTTAGAGACTAGAATTCTTTGTATCCTCACTTTCTATAGCATTAACACCGCAGTTATGTTCATCAGAGGCAACATAGTTAAGACATGCTTGGGTCAATTGCTAGCTCTGTGGTAATACAATATTATGAAACTTCTCAAAGCCTCTGTTTCCTTACCTTACAGGGATATTGTAAAAACTAAATTAGATCATGGATATATGTAAACAATCTAGAACATTCTTTGACATGTATAATTGCACTATTATTAATAGGTTTTAGGCGGTTTTCTAACAGAAGGCAAGGAGACAGAATTATTTCTTATCTTTTAAGCATGTATACATTCATTTGTTAAATCAAAAAGTGTTTGTTGAAAGCCTACTATGGGCCAGGCACTATTCTAGGTTCTTGGATAGATCACTAACACACTGGACAAAAATCTGTGCCATTAGAGAAAACACAACCAATTTCTGTATATTAATTTCATATCCTGCAACTTTACTGAATTCATTTATTACTTCTAATAGTCTTTTGGTGGAGTCTTTAGCATTTTGTATATAGTATCATGTCATCTGCAAAGAGTGATGGTTTACTTCTTCCTTAACATTTTGAGTTCCTTTTATTTCTTTTTCTTGTCTGCCTGCTGTGGCTAGGACTTCCAGTACTAAGTTGAATAAAAGTGGCAAGAGTGTACATCCTTCTCTTGTTCCTAATCTTAGAGGAAAGCTCTCAGTTTTTCACCATTGAGTATGATGTTAGCTGTGAGTTTTTCACATATGGCCTTATTATGTTGAGTTATGTTCCCTCTAAACCCACTTTGTTGAGAGTTTTTATCCTGAATGAATATTGAATATTGTCAAATGCCTTTTCTGCATCTATTAAGACGATCATACAATTTTTATCCTTTATTCTGTTAATGTGTTGCATTTCTATACACTAATAATGGAGTAGCATAAAGAGAAATTAAGAAAATAATACCATTTACAATTATACTAAAAAGAATAAAATACTAAAAAGAATAAAATGCCTATGAATAAACTTAACCAAGGAGGTGGAAGACCTACACTCTGAAAACTATAAAACACCAATGCCATGGAAGAGGGGCACCTACCTGGCTCAGTCAGAAGAGCATGTGGCTCTTGATCTCAGGATCATGAGTTCAAGCCCCATGTTGGGTACAGAGATTACTTAAATGATTAAAAAAAAAAAAAGAAATGGAGGATGACACAAACAAATGGAAAGACATGCATACTCATGGATTGGAAGAATTTATATTGTTAAAATGTCTATACTACCCAAAGCAATCTACAGGCTCAATGCAATCCCTATCAAAATACCAATAGTATTTTTCACAGAACTAGAATAAATAATCCTAAAATTTGTAATGAACCACAAAAGACCCCATAGCTAAAGCAATCTTGAAAAAGAAGAACAAAGCTGGAGGTATCATAATCCTAGATTTCAAGACATACTATAAAGCTATAATAATCACAACAGTATGGTACTGACACAAAAAGACACACATAGATCATTGGAACATAATAGAAAGGCCAAAAAAAAACCACCCATGCTTATATGGTCAATTAATCTATGACAAAGGAAGCAAGAATATACAATGGAGAAAAGAAAATCTCTTCAATGAATGGTGCTGGGAAAACTACACAGCTACATGCCAAAGAATAAAACTGGACCACTTTCTTACACCATACACAAAAATAAACTCAAAACGGATTAAAGGTCAAAATATGAGGCCCCAAATCATAAAACTCCTAGAAGAAAACATAGTAATCTCTTTGACATCAGCCATAGCAATACTTTTCTAGATAGGTCTCCTAAGACAAAAGAAACAAAAGCAAAAACAAACTATTGGGACTACATCAAAATAAAGATTTTGCACAGTTAAGGAAACCATCAACAAAATGAAAAGGCAACCTACTGAATGGGAGAAGATATTTGCAAATGATATATCCAATAAGGAATTAATATCCAATATCTATAAAGAACTTAATACAACTCAACACCAAAAAAACCCAAATAGCCAAATTTAAAAAATGGGCAAAGGACCTGAATTTTTCCAAAGACATACAGATGGCCAACACACACGTGAAACAATGCTCAACATCACTAATCATCAGGGAAATGCAAATCAAAACCACAATGAGATATCACCTTACACCTGTCAGAATGGCTAAAATAAAAAACATAAGAAATAACAAGTGTTGGTGAGGATACAGAGAAAAAGGAACCATCATGTACTACAGGTGGGAATGTAAATTAGTACAGCCACTGTGGAAAACAGCATGGAGGCTCTCCCCAAAATTAAAAATAGATATATCATATGGTCAGTAATTCCACCACTTTGTATTTACCCAAAGAAAATGAAAACATTAATACAAAAAAATGTATGTACCTCTATGTTTATGGCAGCATTATTTATAGTAGCCAAGATATGGAAGCAACCTAAGTGTTCAATGATAGATGAATGGATAAAGAAGATGTGGTAAATACACACACACACACACACACACACACACACACACACACACATATATAAATAATAAAAAGAATGAGAACTTGCCATTTGCAACAACATGGATGGACCTAGAGGTTATCGCGCTAAATGAAGTCAGACAGAGAAAGACAAATACCATATGATTTCACTTACACCTGGCACCTAAAAAAACAAAACAAACGAACTAACTAAAAAAGCAGAAACAGACTGAGAACAAACTGATGGTTGCTAGACGGGAGGGAGGTGGGGGGGGGGATCGACAAAACGGGTAAAGAGGAGTAGAAGATACGGGCTTCCAGTTATGGAATGAGTAAGTCATGAGGATGAAAGGTACAGCATAGGGAATATAGTCAATGGCATTGTAATAGTGTTGTATGGTGACAGATGGTAGCTACACTTGTCACAAGCATAGCACAAAGTACAGAGTTGAATGGTCAATGCAATCACGATGCTGTATACGTAGAACTAATGTGACATGGTGTGGCAACTATACTTCAGTAAGAAAAAAAAACCTGTGCCATTACAGAGCTAACATTATATTTATTTAGCACCCTTCTATGAAAGACATTAACCCCATTTGTCACAATACAAATAGGAATCTGCCCTGTCTTTAAGAAGTTTATATTCCATCACCTTAAAAGGTTATAAAGCACTCTGTGAAAGGAATGCCATTTATTAACATAGGAAGTATTCCTGGCAACAGGAATTAAATATGTAGTGGGAAAACATGCTAATTTAGGTATCAGGAAATCTTGGTTCTAGCCCTATATCTGCTTTTAACTTTTTGTATTATCAATTATATACTCCCTGAGCTTCAATTTTCTCACCTGCCAACATAGGAGTAGGGTCTCAAAGGTATTTTCAGCAGTAAAGTTATATTTGCTATATGTCTATCGGCAAGACTGGCCATGTTTATGGAGATGAGAAAAATATACTTTTTTATAGTAATATCATAACCATAGGTACTACTATCATGTATAACTTGAAGTGAGAGTCAATCTTCTAGGGAATTACTTACTTTTTCTACTGAAGATAAGGAAAGCAGCTGTTTAGACTGTCTCAAAAGCAGAGTCTGAGACAGGAGATAATCTCAGCAGAGTGTTGGTAGTTTGTGTGAGAGCAGATCCCAAGAAGTTGTAGTAAGACACAGGGGAAGTGAGACAGGAGAGAAAGCCGAGGCCATGAGACCAAAAACAAGGGTTTAAGGGGAGTTTAAGGTTTAAAATGAGGTCATTAGAGCAGACCCTAATCCAAGATGAACATTATCCTTACCCAGACAAGGATGTTCGGACACAGATACAAACACACAAAGAGAATATTATATGAAGACTGGAGTTCTGCTGCCACAAGCCAAGAAACTGCCAGAAGCTAGGAGAGGGGTCTGGAACCAAGCCTTCCCTAACATCTTCAGAGGGAGCATGGCCTGCCAACACCTTGATCTCAAATTGCCACCCTCCCAGAAGTATGAGACAAAACATTTCTACTACATAAGCCACCAAGTTCATGGTACTTTGTTACAGCAGCCCCAGGAAACTAATACAGACACTTTTGTGGCAAATCTGTGCATGCAAGTGAAGGGGTTCAAGACAGGCACCCACCCCAACCAAATGTGCCACTTTGGCAGGCGGATTATTTTGAGCTGAAGGTACTTGAGACCCTATGTGCTCAAGAAAAACTTTTGTCCCTCCCTTAACCACACAGAAGAATCTAAATTGGGGGTCTTTTCTAGAATAAGGGTTATTAACAGAGAAATTTTATCTGAGTGACCCATGTGTATGGCAGGGCAAGCATCTAATCACCAAACATCTGCTTTTCTCATTGCCTGTGAAGTGCATTCCTATCCTCTGAAGTCTTAGATCCCTCCCTACCCCTTCTCCTTAGTTCAGGATGACATCTAGACCTCATTGTGCCTGACTCTGGAATTTCCGTGTATATGGATTCCCCACACGTACACCTATTAAACTTGATTTTTCTTGTCTTAATTTGTCTTATAATGTTACAGAAACTGGTCTGGATCACCTGGCAGAAGAACCAAGCAGTACTCAGAGATCTTGGAAGGCAGGAGGTTTATTTTACACCAGTGGGCTCAGAGGAGATCATTCTCCAGAGGTCTGAGCCCAGAGCATCAAAAGAGGGGACAATTTATAGTCTGTTACTTCCGAATCCCTCATTAGTAGTAATTTGGTGCCTGAGGCAAACAGGGTGGGAAGAAGAGCCCAGATGGGAAGTCTTCAGGCAGGGACTGAAATTCCCTTATCAGTCCTGTGGCCATCATATAACAGATTTTTCCCTATCAATGTCAATTTGTGTCTTAGTCCAGCTAGAAGGAGCTTGAAGGGGACAAGCGTTCTTGCTCCTGTGAAGGGGAAAAGGCATTCATGCTCCCCAACACAAGGAACTATGCAACACAGCTATGGTGGAAATTAGAAGTAGGCAAGGGAGATGACTTGGGTACTAGAGACATCTACAGAGTACACAGAAGGTAGACATCTTGAGGGTGAGAGACTGTCCTGTTGTTTCTCTGCTCCCCCTAAATAAAGGGTGGGAAAACTGCAATACTCAATGGTTAGAACTAGAATGGAGACTGCCTAAAGGTGTGTTCTGTGTGTTCATTATATTTGAGGCAATGGTAAACCCTCCTATTATCCTCTCAATTGTTAATATACCTTTCCTTCCTAATGCAGCCATTAAGATACCATGTCCTCTTTCATAAGAACCAATTACATTTGTTGACACTTGAAAAAAGGACATTTTAACAGTCCGATTTCCAGAACAGCCTCCATTCTGCCTAGGGTAAGAACAGCAAAAACAAAACAAAACAAAACAAAATGGATGACAATTGTGTTACACCTCCAAATCATACATTTATATTCATAATATTTTATATGGGAAAAGGTTTAAAAATTGTAATGAATTCACTACAAATGTGTCATAGACCTGCCGGGGAAATTGGGAACATGGGTTTTTCCTTGAAACCTGAGATTCTTTAACTGGGTCAGGAATATCTTACTAAAAGCACTGCCCTCAGACACTGTCATTGGTACTTTCCTTCCAAAAGCATCAATCTCAAAAGAAATATGTGCACAAATTAGTGAGAGGACTTTTTCAAGATGCTGAATATGTTTGATCTGAAGACAAAGCAAGGCTCTTCATGAAAGCCACTTTATCATGCCCTACTTTGCTTAGAACCTGATTCTCCTTCTCCACCTGGCTGACCTGTTCCTCCCTGAAGCTAAGTGGTTTTCTGGAATGATCACATACATTGAACCCTGCTGGCCAACAGAAATCAGGAACTGGGTTTCAATATCAATGCATAATTTTAAAAATTAAACATATTGCCTCATTATAAAAGGAGTTATAATTCATCGAGTTAAAAACACAAAAAGTAAGTTGGAAGTAATGTACACATTGTATCATAAATAATATTTCCATTTATGATTCTATAAATTAGAAAAGGAAATGTGCTATTTAGAGCCTATGCTATTGGATAAGGAATCTAAAGTGCAGACTTTTTCTAACATGCATTCTTTTTTTTAAGCATTCTTTTTTTAAGAATAGACTTCTTTTTTTAAGCATTCTTGAGATGTAATTGATATATACCATTCTGTAAGTTTAAAGTGATGATTTGATACATGCATACATTGTGAAATGTTTACTACAATAAAGTTACTTAACATATCCTTGACCTCACATGATTACCATTTTGTTATTCTTGCTACCATTGTTATGGTGAGATCATTAAGCCTCTACTCTCATAGCAACTTTCAAGAATACAGTGTAGCATTGTTGACTATAGTCACCATGCTGTACAATAGATCCTCAGAACTTATTCATCTTTTAATGTATGCTTATAAGTTTGTAGGTTTTGACCAACATCTCCTGATGTCCCCCACCCTTCAGCCCCTGCAAACGTCATTCCACTCTGTTTCCACAATTTCAATGTTTTTAGATTCCCTACATAAGATCATTGAGTATTTTGCTTTCTCTAATTTCACTTAGCATAAGAGTCTATCCATGTTGTCATAAAAGGCAGGATTTCCTTCTTTCTATGGCTGAATAATCTTCCATTGCATACATTTAGACCACATCTTTATTTATTCATCCATCAATAGACACTTAGGTTGTTTTGAAAATGAGGTACCAAAGTCCCCTACTGTTATTGTATTCTCATCTACAACTCCCTTCAGCTCTGTCGGTATTAGGTGTTCCAATATTAGGTGGGTATGTATTTACAATTGTTATATCCTCTTGACAAACTGATCCTTTTATCATTATATAATTATTTTCTTTGCTCTTATTACAGTTTTTGACTCAAAGTCTATTTTGTCTGATATAAGTATAGCTACCCTGCTCTCTTTTGGTTTCCCATTTGCATGCAATATCTTTTCCCCTTCCTCACTTTCAGCCTATCATGTCCTTGAAGCTGAAGTGAGACTCCATAGCAATATATCCTCAGGTCTGGTTTTTTTAAATCCACTCAGCCACTTTGTGCCCTTTGAGTTAGAGAATTTACTCCACTTACATTTGAAAATAATTAGATAGGTAAGGATTTACTATTGGCATCTTGTTAATTGTTCTCTGGCTGTTCTGTAGTTCCCTTGTTCCTTTCTTCCTCTCTTGCTGTCTTCCTTTGTGAAGTGGTAATTTTCTGTAGTGGTATTCTTTGATTCCCTTCTCTTAATCTTGTACCTCTCTACCATAGGGTTTTGCTTTGTGGTTACCCTTAGGCTTATTTGTTTAAAATTTTTTTATGTTTAAAATTTTTTATGTTTATTTATTTTTGAGACAGAAACAGAGCACGAGTTGGGGAGGGGCAGAGAGAGAGAGGGAGATACAGGATCCGAAGCAGGTTTCAGGCTCTGAGCTGTCAGCACAGAGCCCAACGTGGGGCTCAAACCCACGAACCATGAGATCATGACCTGAACCGAATTCGGACGCTTAACCGACTGAGCCACCAGGCCCCTTAGGCTTATTCGAAACATCTTATAAGTACAACAGCCTATTTTAAGCTGCTAAGAACTTAACTTTGATTGCATACAAACTCTTTCCTTTTACTCCCACCCCCACATTTTAGCTTTTTGATACCACAATTTACATCTTTTTATATTGTGCACCTATTAACAAGTTATTGTAGCTATTGCTATTTTTAATACCTTTGTCTTTTAATCTGTATAATACAGTTAAGTGGTAAACATCCCATCATATTTCAGGAAGGTATTTGAATCTGACTATATATACATACCTTTACCAGTGTGTTGTATATTTTCACCTTTCTGTATTACTAGTTAGTGTACTTTCATTTCAGCTTGAATCCTTCCAGCATTTCCTTTAAGGCAGGTCCAGTGATGATGAGCTCCTTCAGCTCTTGTTGGTTAGGGAAAGTCTTTATCTCACCTTCATTCCTGAAGGACAATTTTACTGGGTAAACTATTCTTGGCTGACAGGTTTTTTCTTTAAGCATTTTGAATATATCATGCAATTCTCTCCTGGCCTGCAAGGTTTCTACTAAGAAATCTGCTAAAAGCCTTATATGGGCTCAGCTGTGTGAGAGAATTTTCTGCTGCTTTAAAACTTCTCTTTGTCTCTGATTTCAGACAGTGTTATTATAATGGGTCTTGGAGTAGATTGCTTTGGATTCAAATTTAGGGGGGTGGGTGCCTATTAGCTTCATGAACTTAGATTCCAAGTCTCTTCCCAGGTTTGGGAAGTTCTCAGCCACTATTTTTTAAAATAGGCTTTCTGAGGGCACCTGGGTAGCTCAGTCAGTTAAGCGTCTATCTGATGGTTCCTAGGTTCAAGCCCCACATTGGGCTCTCTGCTGTGGGCATGGAGACGGCTTCACATCCTCTGTCCCCCACCTCTCTCTGTCCCTCCCCTGCTTGTGCTCTCTCTCTCTCTCTCACAAATAAATCAACTTTAAAAAATAATAAATGAAGTAAAATAAAATAAGCTTTCTGTCTCTCTCTCTTCTTCTTCTGGGACTCCAATGATATATAGATTATTTCTCTTAATTGTGTCCCTAAGGACCATAGGCTTCCTTCATTTCTTTTCATTCTTTTTTCTTTTTGTTCTTCTAATTGGACAATTTTAAATGATCTGTCTTTGAGCTGACTGACTTTTCACTTTGGTCCTGTCTGCTGTTGAGGCTCTGTAAGGAATTTCAGTCCAGGCTTTGTTTTTTGAGCTCAAAAATTGGTTTGGTTCTTTTTTGTTTTCTATCTTTTTGTTAGACTTCTAATTTTTTCTTATATCATTGCCTTGATTTCATTAAATTGTTTAACTGTATTGTCCTGTAGTTCTCTAATAACCTCTAGAACAATTTTTTGAGTTCTTTTTGGGGCAATTAATGTATCTCCACTTCTTTGGGGGTCAATTTGAACTAAAAGTTTACTGTGTTTCCTTAGTGGAGTCATATTTCCCTGATTCTTTGTGATCCCTGTAGCCTTCTATACGTATCTGCACGGCTGAAGAAGCAGTCGTCTCTTCCAAACTTTATGGGCTGACTTTAGCAAGGAAAGACCTTCACCAGTGGGTGGAGGCACACTGGAGTAGGCTGTGACGCTGGGTCTAGTAATGCAAGGTGCCAACTGAAGGGGTGTGTGGAGACTCTGGGTGTGGGGGCTGTGGTGACTCACTGGCTCAGGCTACTGGAGTCCACAGCATCAACTGCATGGTCCTTGGCAAGCACTGTGGGGGATCTGAAGAAGCTACAAGGGCTGTGGGGTCCTCTAGAACACTGTTACAAATGTGTCTTGTGGGGGGCGCCTGGGTGGCTCAGTTGGTTAAGCGTCCGACGTCGACTCAGGTCACGATCTTGCGGTCCGTGAGTTTGAGCCCTATGTCGGGCTCTGGGCTGATGGCTCGGAGCCTGGAGCCTGCTTTGGATTCTGTGTCTCCCTCTCTCTCTGCCCCTCCCCCATTCATGCTCTGTCTCTCTCTGTCTCAAAAATGAATAAACATTAAAAAAAATTAAAAAAAAATGTGTCTTGTGGGTAAGCAAATGAATGAAATGCTTTTGTTTACATGGCCCAGGCAATGGCCCAGGCCCAGGATCAAGAGTCAGAACTAAAGCAGTTGAATAGGGAGGAAGAGGACAGGTTATATTTTTAAAGTACGATCAAGACAGAATCAACAGTTTGTTGACTGATAGATCCTGGGGACTGAGGGGGAGGAAGATGAAAGATGGATGATGATGCAAAGGTTTTTAGGTTGGAGAGCTGAATGACATTGCTGTTAATTAAACTAGAGAACACCAGAAAAGAAAGGATGAAAGGAAAGATATGGGTTGAATCACTGTGTTGAAGATACCTTTATGAGGTGCCTTTGAGATATGCAGTTGTAATCATGGTTTGGATCTAAGGAGAAAACTGGGACTATGTATGTTAGGAAGTCACCTGTGAATATGGAAAGCAACAAAACTGCCACCATAACAAATGTTTTTAAAATGATCTCATCCAATGTCTGTGACAACTCTGACCTATGCATTATTTTTACTGATGAGGACATTTTTTAATTTTAAAAGAGATTTTGAAAGACCAAAAAACTTCCCAAAACCCACATAGCTAATCAATGGCAGAAGCAGCATTCAACTAACTCTCATTAAATACAAAGTCCATGTTCCTTCCTGTGTCTTACTGACCCTAAGTCATGGCAGTGGATGGAGTTTTCAAAAACAAACAACAGGCGGGGCGCCTGGGTGGCGCAGTCGGTTAAGCGTCCGACTTCAGCCAGGTCACGATCTCGCGGTCCATGAGTTCGAGCCCCGCGTCAGGCTCTGGGCTGATGGCTCGGAGCCTGGAGCCTGTTTCCGATTCTGTGTCTCCCTCTCTCTCTGCCCCTCCCCGGTTCATGCTCTGTCTCTCTCTGTCCCAAAAATAAATAAAAAAATGTTGAAAAAAAAAAAATTAAAAAAAAAAAAAAACAAAAAACAAACAACAGGCCTGTGGAGTATAGAGAAAATAGGCACGATATTGGGGGCAAGGCAAGAATCCAATGTACTCAGTATACAGTTCACATTCCAAGAGGAGAATATAATGAAGGGTATGACTGAGAGCAAAGGCAGCCACCCTGCTACAGGGATCCTCACACCCAATAATGGCTGTTATTCTGCTTCCTACAGAAAATTTCATTAGGCTCTTTGAGTGGACATGCCTTTCTGACTCTAAAAAATAAAGAGAAATCAAGAATACTCAGGTATCAGTAAGAGAAAAAATGTCTTGAATCTCCGGCTTCTTGTTTCAATATAATGCTTTAAATGTTGTGAAGTGGCCATTACATTGCCAAACTGGTAGTTACCACCAGCCAGTAGCTTCCTTCACTACATCTCTGGAAAAGAGGCTCTAACTTTCATCTTAGTTTTCCTTTTCGATGAAACGAAATACAAATTTGGGGGTAGACGTGGACAAAGAATAACTCTATTTTTAAGTGTTCCTGTATTTTCAAAAGTAATGTATTCACTCCTATATTCAATGAATCTTCATCAATTAGACACTCCTCTTGCTTTCTAGAAGTCTAGAGTTCAGCTGAGGAAAGAGTCTAATCCTTAAGTTACGAGTAGTTTCAATGAGAAGAGGCTAGGAGATGGGGGAGCAGTGAAGACGCAGAACAGAGGTGGGAATATTCGCCCATGAAAAGAAGAACAGCAACTCTTCAAGAACAACAGCCAGAGGACAGAAAAGATTGCACACAAAAGCAGCATGATGGCAAGAAAATTGAGGGAATTTGTGTGCAGTGGCTTCCGTTATTTTTCCGGTGGGAATTTCTTCTGAAAATAAAGAAGAAAGGTGCAAATAAGCAGAGACATTGAGAACAATACTCTGTCTTTCACCGGTCTTTTACCCTGTCCCAAACACAAAGATGTCTACACCCAAACATAAGATACCAGAATCACTGGAGCTGGGAAGTCAATTCTGGGAAGTCAAGTGCATAGAGAAAAGGGCCAGGTCAATGTAACATGGTCCAGGTATGAAGCTCACTGATGGAGGATGTGACTGGACATAAGGAAGAAACTGGAAATTATTGAGAAGTACAGAAGAGTTAGCGCAACAGATCTGTTGCTTCAGTGAGACATTTGACAGATCTGTCACAACACAAATAAGTGCTAAAGATCCCTATGAGTACCTAAAAGGCAATTATTTCATGATTTTTAGACAGAAGAGTAAGGCAGTGCTCCTTAAGCTTGGCCGTATATTGGTATCACCTAGGGTGGTCTAATCTACTTCTATGTGAAAAATTACCACAAAACTTTGTAGATGAAAACAATGAACATTTATTATCCCATACGGTTTCTATGGCTCAGGAATTTGGGAATAGCCTAGTTCAAGTTTCTGGCTCAGCAATTCTCATGAGGTTGCCACAGCCTGGGCTGCAGTCATCTGAAGGTTTGAATGGGGCTTCCAAGATGGTTCTCTTACATGGCGATTGACAGAAGGCTGATTTGACGGACTTCTCCAAAGAGGATTCAATAGGATACAAATATATATATGTGTATATATATATATATATATATATATATATATATATATATATATATAAAATAAGGAATTTGTTTACATGATTATGGAGGCTGAGAAGTCCCAAGATCTGTAGGTAGCAAGCTAGAGACCCAGGAGAGCCAAAGCTGTGATTCCAGTCCAAATTCAAAAGCCTGAGAAGCAGGAGAGCTGATGGTGTCAATTCCAGTCCAAAAGCCAGCAGGCTTGATACCCAAGAACAGTAGATATTTCAGTTCACGTCCAAAGGCAGGAAAAGACTGATGTCCCAGTTCAAGCACTCAGGTAAGAGGAGTTCCCTCTCACTCAGTCTTTTTGTGGTATTCAGGTCTTCAATGGATTAGATGAGGCCCGTAAACATTAGGGAGGCCAATCTGCTTTACTCAGTCTACCTATTCAAACGTTAATCTCATCCAGAAACACCCTCACAGACACACCCAGAATAGTATTTGTCCGAATGTCCGGAAACCCTGTGGCCCAGTTAAATTGAATCTGTAGGGCCCAAGGGCAGGCTGCTCCAAAATGTGCCACTTTGACATACTGATTATGTTAAGGAAAAGTTACTTAAGAGACAACCTGCACAAGAAGGCCACTCAGGCTCTCCTTTGTCCCCCTGAAAGCAAGAAATAAATCTCTCATGTGAAAGATACCCTCCCTGTATCAGGAGGTAAAGAGACATCCTCATCACCAGAGATAGGAAATTCAGGGCTGAGAAAGCTGTATAAATAACCCTTGCTACTTTTTACTAATTTTCTACCCCAGCCCAAATTGTTTAGAATTCCTTACTAATCAAAGACCCCAAAGTTAAATTTTCTTTGTCCTGTCAGTTCCTCTGATTTATTGGCTCTTTGCCTAAAAAGTACAAAAACCTGCCTGCTTTGGTCATTTCTTTGGTCTCAATGTAATTATTGGGCCTGTGTGCACACATAATAAAACTTGGGGTTTTTTCTCCTATTAGTCTGTCTCATGTCAATTTAATTCTCAGTCCAGCTGGAAGACTTTGAAAGATGGAGTAAGAATTTTTCCTTCCCTTCAATATATAAAATTAACCATTGCAAAGTCCTCAGTTCCTTGCTGCTATTGGTAGGAGGCCTCCCAGTTCCTTATAACCCCGAACTCTCTAGGGCTGCTTGAGTGTCATGACCATGGTAGCCCACTTGCCCCAAAGCATGTGGTTCAAGACAGAAAGCCAGGAGGACGCCTCAAAGTGTTTTATGACCTAGTTTCAGAAGTCACACACAGTCCCTGCCACCGTATGCTCTTGTTAGAAACAAGTCACTAAGTCCAGCCCTCTCATTGAGGGAGGAATTAACTTTCACTTCTTGGAGAAAGGAGTATCAAAGGATTTATAGGTATATTTTTAAACCATCACATCTGGGGAACTTTATTTTTTTTAATTTTTTTATGTTCATTTATTTTTGTGAGAGAGAGCGAGCAAGCGAGCGTAAGTGGGGAAGGGGCAGAGAGAGAGCAAGATGCAGAATCCAAAGCAGGCTCAGGCTTTGAGCTGTCACCACAGAGCCTGACACAGGGCTTGAACCGTGAGAACAGGCTGTGAGATCACGACCTGAGCCAAAGTCGGACACTCAACTGACTGAGCCACCAAGGCGCCCCTAGGGAACTTTAACAAATACTAACACCTATCTACCACCCCTAGCCCTTCTGATTTAATGGGTCTGGGATTTTTAAAAGCTCTCCAGGTGATTCCAATAGGTACACAAGGGTTTCTTCTATCATCTGGATCCACTCTTGTGTCTCTTGATGCTGTAAGCCCTTAACAAGAAAGCACATAGCCCTGTAATTTGTGTTTTGCCAGCCCTAATGTTGCACCATATCATGCACGTGGGTGTGAAAACTGCATGTGATAAAAAACTCAATTTCATGAAAGAAATTTTAAAAATTCAAAATATTTTTCTTACTGCAACAAAGCAATGTTTTATATAGAGACATGATACTTAACAGGAGAGCATTTAATAACTAGCATTTTCAAAACCATATGTATTCCAAAGCAAGGATTTAAAATAAAACCTGAGTGGCTCAGTCAGTTGGGCACCGGCCTCTTGATTTCAACTCAGGTCATGATCCCAGGGTTGTGGGATCGAGCCCCGCATCAGTGTGGAGCCTGCTTGGTTCTCTTTCTCTCTCCCTCTCCCTTTCCCCTGCTCATGCTCTCTCTCTCTCTCTCTCTTAAAAAAAAAAAAAAAAAAAAGAAGAAGAAGAAATAAAAAATAAAATAAAACAAATACAAAAGACTTTTAAGTATAAAGCCTAAAACTCACAAATAAAAGCACAAGCAAGCAATACTTTATCTTATAAAATATCAGATACTTACTGATAAATGTGACCAAGTCTGACTTTGGGGGTGTGATGGTTAGTTTTATTTATCAACTCGGCTAGGCTATAGTAACTAGTTATTTAATGAAACACTGATTTATATGTTTATGTGAAGGTATTTTGTAGGTGTGATTAACATGTACAATCAGTTGATCTTTGTTATAAAGTGGTAAAGAACTTGGTTGAATCATATCCTAGAGTTTCATGCCAAATAGAACTTACATGTGATGAACTTGGATATGTGGCTGAGGAGATTTCCAAGCAAAGTGTGGAAGATGTGGCTTGGTTTCTCCTTGCTGCTTATAATAAAATGCTAAAGGAAAGGGACAGATTGAGAAAGAATTGTCAAACCAAAAGGGACCAGCACTTGCTCTGAAAAATTCTCAGCCTATTCAGATAGCAAAAGATGAGAAAATGTGCTCTGGAGAGAACACCAAGGGTGTGGCTGGATAATAGATAATAGTTTGTTGAAGAGACTGGACATGTGATTTATGGATTCAATCAACCATCCTGGCAGAAGCCAGGAATAGTGATGGGGTCATTCAGGAAGGATCTGTGGAGGATCCTCATGTCTAATGCATAGGACTCCCATGAATTTCACCAGAAAACTGACAAACTTTTGAGAATTTTATACCAGCAAAAACACTATCAGCCTGTAGTGAGAGGGACAGAGAGAACACTACAGGAAGTCAGAGACACGAAGAGAAAATTCCATGTGAAGAAGGAGGAGGCAGAGACCGAAGTGATGTATCTATAGGCCAAGGAAACCAAGGACTGCCCGCACACCACCAGAAGTTAGGAAGAGGCAAGGAAAGATCCCCTTCCAGGGCCTTCAGAGAATATGGTCTTGCTCACACCTTGATTTCAGACTTTTAGCCCCTGGAACCATGAGGGAATACATTTCTATTGTTTCAAGCCACCTAGTTTGTAAAACTTTGTTACATACAACAGCCCTACCAAGCAAATCCAGGAAGTACTGAAAAGAGCTACTGACTAAGCTGAAATCTCCCCTTGCCTTGAACCTCCCTATATTTTGTACCTGCTGAGGGAACAAAAGATAAATGTTCTAATCTAATAAACAATTAGATTAAATTAACTAAATAATTAAATAATTTCACTTAAAACTTGGCTTAAGACATATGTGAAAGTTCTATTACTTGCCATTTTGGCCTGTTTGCATCTGCCTAGATCTCTAACTTCCTCTCTTCCCTCTTTCCTGGTTGCAAAAATACCAAATAATACTTTTGCATGTGAAATCCAATAGAATAAACAACAGTGTTCTCTTGACAAACATCACTGCTCATTACTAAGGGATTGAAATTCTGCACGGACTTTGTTTACAGGCTCAGCTGCTAATTGTCAGCCAGTTTGCTCTGCACAGAGAACAACCAGAGCAGCGGGAACAACTGAAGCAGAAGCGCTACACTGATTTCGCTGACCCCCAGGGTGGCTGCTGGAAGCATTCTCAAATGATGAGGCCATAACACGGGCCTCCAAATCCCTAAAACCAAAATCACTGGGTCTCCATGGTCATCGGCCATTCCGGTCTCTGAGTTCATGCTCCGTTAATCAGGAGACTTCATTCAGCTCTTGGAAGAATCAGAATTGAGCTGCTTTTCACACCAATTTTGGTTCTTTAAAATGCAAGGAATTCTATTCATCAGCTTGATACCCATCCCACCAACCATGCATAGCTCCCTCTTACAAACAGCTGTTTCTTGGTAGGGCCAAGAGTAAGCACAACCAGAATTTAAAACAAAACAAAACAAAACAGAATGGGATAGTCTAATTAGAATAGAAAATATGAGCATGCCTGCCATATAGTAAAGGTAACTGTTTCCTGAAACTTTTCTCTCTTGTTTTTTCATACATGCTTGTGTACTGTGCAAGGGGGCAGTGGTCATTTTTAGACTAAAGGGGATTTAGAAATTATGATCATGCCCTAGACCTATGTTTTTCAGACTTTTAAAAACATGACCCCCAGATGGATACACAGTTTGGTTATGATCCAATACACATGAACACACCCTGGAGTTTCCCCAGTCAGAGGAGAGGAGGAAGGACACTCAGGGCAGAGAGAATGGAAAATGCAGGGTACGTGAAACAAATGGCAAGCCCGTGGAACTTGGTATGTTACAGGATTATCACATGGCATCATATGATATGGTTGAAACATGGGGTCACACAGCACAATGGTGGATCATGGAGTAAGGAAGGAAGGTAGTGACCATGCCATAGCGAGAATACCTTGGAGGTTATGCTAAAGGGTTCAGACATCATCCTGGAGTCATGGGAAATCGCTGAGGGGTCTTAAGCGGTAAGAAAACAATCAGATTTGCAACACAGCAGGGGCATTCTGTAAGGAGGACAAAGCCAATTGCTGAGATCGGGGGTGGTAAGCTGTTTCGAGGCAGTAAAATTCAACAGAACACTATTACTGTAGACCATGTAAGACATGGTGGAGACCTTAATTAAAGTGGTGGGAAAGCAGAGGAGAGAAAGGAAATAAGAGATGGTAGAGGCAGAAGTCAAGAGAATTTGGAGACTGGTGAAGAAGCAAGACATGTCTTGGATAACTCCCATCCTTCTCAACTGGGTGCCTGGGGGACATGGCAGTACTAGCCATCAGGACAGGAGAGGAGGAGGACAGCAACACTGTGAGCAGAGATAATAAGTTCAGTTTGGCCATATTGAATTAGTGTGCCTGGAGACACACAGGTGAATGAAGATGTTAGATAACTGCATTTGATAACCTCTTCCGTTTGGTTTCTAAGCTGAAGTGCAATCAAACAACCCAAGAAATATACAGGCTTTCAATCAACCCTCTCCTTTAAAGTCAGCAGGCCGTGGTTTCTACCATGGACCTTGGAGAAGTATTTCAAAAAGAAAGGATTTTTGCACCAAATGCAACACATTGTGGAAAAATTAGGGCACTGGTGCTGGTATCTTCAGATCTAGCTACTGCTGAGACTTGAGTAAATTGTCTTCGTGCCAGTATACGACAACCAAGGTTCATTTTGAGAGCCTGCATTAGTAGAAAAGAGTCAATGGGGCCACGCTGTGGTCTTGACCTCAGGAATTTGTCTCTCGACTCCAAGAAACCTGTTATTTTGTATACACCAAAAGGATTTTGTTAGGAACAATTCAGGCTCGAGCTCACCTAAAGGGAGTGGCTTTTATTCCTAAGGACAAGATATGCAGATCACCCTGGGATTTTGAGACCTGTCGACTAAGCACAGGCAGGTATGGTGCCAGGGCAAAGCACAGACGGAACTTGGATTTCAGCGCTAAACTTGGTGCTAGCGTATGTTATTGGGGAACAAGACTCCAGTTTAATCTATTGTCTGAAAGACCTCTGGAATTCCTTTAGCCGCTCAATGTTTTTAAATGACCACCATGTGTTTCTTCACCAAAGAAGAAAGTTTGAAACGCCTTTTTCAGTTAAATTACCTAGTAATAATTCTTTGGGTGGGTGTCCATGGCACAGGAGTCTGGAGGGTGGCAGAGGAGTGTTAGGGAGAAGACACTCTTGCCAAGATTTTTGGGGGGATAGAAGGTAGTGGGGAACATCACATAGACATCAGAAAAATTAAAATAAAAAATTAAAGTGTAAGAAGCAAAAATTTAGCATGCTTCTGGTTTCAAACACCATGCTTGGTTTTCATCCATGGTAGGGACAACAAAGTTATAATTCTGCTGACGTGGGTTAGATTTCATCCTCCTTTTCCAAGTTTATTACTCACTTCAAACCCTCTGCAGATTATTAAAGGGCCACCTGCCTCTGCCAATTGTGACAGGGTGCCTTGTAGAAAGTAGAGCAAACTGAAAATGCTAAGGTCTGCTTTTCAGTTCCAGCCCATTTAACAGAGCTAAGAAATCAAAGGCAGCAACTTGGCAAAACAGACTAGACTTGTGTTTCCCTAATCCAGCCCAGTCCTGAGTTTCTAGTGGCTTTTGCCTATCCCTCTGGCCACTCAAACCCCACATGCTTCCATTGTATTTGTCACCTCCCCCTTCTCACCTTACTGGCCACAACTTCTCCCCTTTGTCTCCGAGCCTACCCTTCCTGCATTCTCCTCATCCCACAAAAAGGAGATGTGTGAGTCTTAGTCACAGACCACTGACTCACTCTGAAACACCAATCTTTTACCCCTTGGTTTATGTTGGTGCTTTAGCAATGTCATGATCCTCAAGAGCATTGAAAACTGTGGGTGCTGGCACCTGTCAGGCTACAGCTGCCTACTCAACATCTTCATGAGGGTACCTCAAACTGACTGCAGGCATGACTGAATCTCTGCTCTCCTCCCCCCCCACCCCAAAGTGCTCCTCTTCCCCATCCCCTCATCTTAGAGGGCACACCGTCACCCCCTCAACTGCTCAAGCCAGGTTCATCCTCCCACTGACTTGTCTGCCCACCCAGCTGCCAAACTCCTTGAATCCCACCTTCTTAACAGTTTCAAATGCATTTTACCCCACTACCCTTGTCCTGCCTCAGCCCAGGCATTTTAGATTTCCTTTTGGAGTAAAGGTCTTATAACTGTTCTCACTCATTCCACTCTGACTGGGGCCTTCTGACTGAAGCCAGAGTGATCATTCTTGTTTGGAGCATGATGTTCTGTTCCTTTACATCGTTCAACAGCTTCCTTCGGTCCACGTGATACTTCCCGAGAGCCTCCATTACACGGCCAATTCTGACCGCTCTGATCCTGTCAGCTACAACTCAACAACATACCTGTACTCTCACCTGCTACTGTTGCCCATAAACTTGTCTGCTCCTTCTTAGGCTTCTCAAATACCTTGATATTTTATTTTGCTTGCTCCTCATTGAGAAATTAAGAATTCTCAATCCTAACAATGTGACAGATTTAAAAAAAATGCTAATCTGAAAGCCTATGTTTGTAAAGGGTATATACCCAGAGTAGATGGCCTTTGTTTGGCAGAATGACTGGCTGAAGTTTATAAAATGAAAAAGCCGCAGCAGGGTTGAGTTAAAGATTGGGAAAGTCAAACTGTTGGACATACTAGAGTAAGGGCAATTATGGGTTTCAAAGGAGAGTTTGATGGAGAGCGAGTGAGGGCTCTGAGAAAGGAGAGGAGGGGATATGTGAGGAGAGTACAATAGTGAAAGAAGGCCCGGTATCAGGTGACATGCTGTGGCTAGAGAAGAAACACATCCACTGAGTGATTCCCAGTGATGAGGTTGGCCAAGGGATTCTTGAGAACTGGAGTACCCAAGATTCCATTTTATATGACTTGTCTTGACTATTCTGAGCTGTGATACCCCTGTGTTCCCCCTGAACCCCCCATGGAAATCTGTCACAGGAGCACTCTGGGGTAGTGTAAAAGAGTACTCCAAGCTAGAGGTGATACAGGAAGGAAGAAATCACAGGTGGTATGGAGAGAAGACAGCAGCCAACAGGGTCCAGGGGGTAACAGGGCAACAGGCCACAGTGTGGACTGACCACAAGAAAGTGAGATGCAGAGAACTGCCCAGGCATCTTGGTAAGCATGTTAAATTTTCTACTGCCTGAGAGACTGTGTCCCAGGGAAGTTCACCTGACATCAAAGGGAAAAGAGACACAGCACCTAGAAGGCAGAAAGTTGGGGGATTTCCAGGCAGCTGACCCTGAGATTAAGGTTATCACTCATTAAATAAAGTTATAAGATTGCAGTGAAGTACATAAATGCTCTTGAGTAGGTAAATAAATTCAGTAAGGACCATGTTAGATGTAAGTTAAAATGATTACACTTTTGGAAGGGGGGTGGTAAAACTCACATTGGATTGTAGAGATAATGTAATGTTACCAAAGTACTGGTGATAACTTGAAAAGAAAAGATTGGTCTCTAGCCTCTGGATTCTGAGACTAAGGTGTATTGTCTCCAAAAGTTCAGAGAAATAATGATATAGTTTTGATTCAAATTACGGTGAAACAAAGAGTAAAGTGATTGGAAGAGAAGAGGGAGAGGCTGATTACCACTGTCCTAGAATCTTCACAATTTCTAATCAAGAAATTCAGTAAACTAAGTAAAATCTACCTTATATCTTACATAATAGAATTTATAGAATAAACAGGTAAAAGTCATCAAGCTGGGGATGTCACAATTCAGAACGTATTCTAATGCCGAAAGAAATCATTTCAGACATAAAATGTATTTCCAAAGCCTAAAAAAATATGCTTTCACATACAGACCCAACAACGATATGTGAGAACATTTGGTGCTTACTGCACAGTCACTGGAGTTTTATAAAGACTAACATCTTGCTAGGACCTCAGTGCTAATCAGAATTTGCGAAAGCAGTGTGAATAAATACGTATATGAAATATTAATATATCCTGATTCCAAAGGCAGAAGTAACATCCCGGAAATTTCTGGGTTCGAGAATTGCAAACTACTTGCTAATTAACTTGGATATATTAGGATAAGTTAGGATATGCTACAGTGATAATTCCAAAATTCACAGTGGTGTAACAACAAAAGATTCTCTTACTCAAAGTCTTTAGCAGATCTCGAAGACTGGGCAGGGTTGCTGTTCTCCACGTGTTGGCACAGTTTTCCACACTGCTTAGATTTTTTGGTTTCTCCATCCCAACATACACTCCCACGATTACTGTGGTCTAGGAAGAGAATATGGAACATCATAGACTGGCTTCCATCCATAACTCACATTTCAGTCACATGACTACATGTAACTTCAAGAGGGCATGTGCCCCCAACCACAAGAAAAAAGATCGGAAATCCTGGTGGCAAATATTAGTAATGTCTACCACACATACATAGCAGATCTTTAGATTTTACTTGTATTCCTATAGGAAGGATACAATGACAATGTCTCCAGGTATTTCTAAGCATAAGAAGCTTTTTCCCATCCTCTTCCCACTTGTTTCCTGCTTCAGCATGGTATGACCAAAAAAAAAAAAGGAATAAAAAACAGATGTCAAATGCACTATTTATTTTAATCCAACCCACATTACCAGTGAAGGGCTCTGAGTTTTCTTCTCTCTACTGTCGGGTTTCTCAACTTCGGCGTTATCAACATTTTGGGCCAGATCATTCTTGGGGGCTGTCCTCTGTTGCAGGACATTTAGCAGCCTCCCTGGTCTCCACTTCCTAGATGCCAAGAGCATCCCTCCCACTACAGTTGTCAAACCAAAAATGTCTCCAGATGTTGTTAAATATCCCGGGGAGGTGAAATTGAGAACTGGTTGAGAAGTGCTTTTCTATTTGCATTCCTTGACCACTATGAAGGGTTCAGATCCTCTGACACATGAAATAGCCCAGTATGAGCATGGGTAGTAATAGACCAAAAATAATGCTTTTTCTCCCAGATCCCAGATCTATCACTGAGACTTTGGGCAAGGCTCCGAACCCCTCCTTTATTGTATCTATAAAATGGGGAGAAGAATGCTACCTGGGTCACAAGCTTATTGTAAGAATTAAATGAGACAATAAATAACTCATCCTTTTCTCTCTGTTTTGGAAAACTACTTCTGTATAAACCCAGTTCCCGTATATACATGGAATCTATTTCTGGACTTTCTGCCCTTTCTCATGTGTCTCTTTGCTTATTCTTGGGAGAGTTCCTTCCCTTGTTGATTAAGCACTGTTATTATTAAGTCCCGTATTACCTATAGGTGTCTTGTCTGGGAAACTTGGCCATCAGGAAAGGGACTGGAAACTGAGAAGTGAAGAAAAAATCCTTCAGAAGCTCTGCACTAAAGTTCAGATACTTTTCTCACTGGGAAATCCCCCAAGGTTATCAAGAGAGTTCATAAACTATTAATTCTTTAGCCCCTGCACCATCTGGAGCCTCACACGCAGGTACAGGCACCCAGTAAATGGTTGCTGAGGGACTAAATGACCAATTTCAGACATAAGTCAAACAAGCTTATCATTACTGGGTTCCCCCAAACAACCTTAGGTTAGAAGTCCCAAATTAGGTGTAATGAGGACAGGAAAGGTATTCATACGGGCAGAACTGGCACCAGCAATAAGTGACGGGTGACAGTCTGACATTAAAAGAGGAAATTAAATGGCAAACATTAATTAAAAAATAAAAACCACATGCTCTGGAGAGTAAGCAGCCCCACATATCACAATAACCCCTTGGCTGCATCACACTGTCAGTGCATAATAATTGACATTCCTAATAATGACTCTGACATTTTAAAAAATGCTAATTTCTGTTCAGCATGTTCTATTTTAAAAAATTCAGAGTACTGTGTAAAGCAGTTGAGAAAGATTTCCATCATAGACTTATAAAATATGTAATTTGCAATATACCTTAGAGATTAGCCAATCTGGTTTCTAGGCGCCCAGAGAAGAAGTGGAACTAAAGCCTTAGTTGGCTGACTTGATGGCAAGCTCTTCTTCCACAATGGCACATCTTAAAAAATATAAACATATTTCTTAATTAAAATTGCCAAATTTAATATTTGGAAACTCAATAAGGATGTACTTCAACTATACCGAATTTTCCTGCACTGAGTTACTAATCAACTGATCCTTACTGAGCTTCTGTGTTTCTAAAAAAAAAAAAAAAAATAGTTTACATCTGGTAGGTGTGTCAAAGAAGAGAGAAAGCATGATGCCTGACTCAAGTGACTAAGCCGTCTGGAAGGGAAGGAACAATTTACATGTAAGAAATCAGAGCAATGCAAAGCAGTGTGGGGTGTGGCAACGAGTCTTAGGATGTGGAAACTAACTCTAGGTGCTCTGGAAATTGAGATATAAGAAACATCAACCCATGGCAAATGGTCAAGGATGCACAGAGGTAAGGTGGCACAGGTCACCCATGTTGGACCCAGAGAATATACAGACTTTGGAAAAGAAAACAAAGATGCCTCAGATGCAAAGAACAAGATGAGAAAACACTTGAAAGGGATGGAAGCCTCAAGCACATTTTCTAAAGCATTCATTTGTACGGGTTATCTCACAAGTACGAGTTATTTATGAAGAAGTAGGAGACGGTGGTTACAGGAAATATTAAAAATTTAGCCTGCCCTGAAAAATCTAAGTTGAAGGGAGGGGAGAATACAGAAAATGGCCCAATTATTCTAGAGTAGCACTGTCTGATAAAAATATAATGCATACCACACATGTAGTTTAAAATTCTCTAGTAGCCCCATTAAGAAAAGCAAAATGCAGCAGATTATAGGCATACCTCAGAGACACTACAGGTTCAGTTCCAGATTACCACGATAAAGCAAAGATCACAATACAGTGAGTCAAATACATGTTTCGGTTTCCCAGTACGTATTAAAGTTATGTCTACACTATACTGTAGTCTATTAAGTATGCAACAGCATTATGTCTAAGAAAGTACAAAGCTTAATGGAAACATACTTTATTGTTAAAAATTGCTAGCCATCCTATGAGCTTTTGGTGAGTCATAATCACTGATCACAGATCACCATAACAAACAGAATAATGAAAAAGTTTGAAATATTGTGAGAATTACCAAACTGTGCCACAGAGACACAAGCCAAGCAAATTCTGTTGGAAAAATGGCATCAAAAGACTTCTCAGTGCAGGGTTGCCATAAAACTTCACTTTGTGAAACATACAATATCTGTGAAGCACAGTAAAACGAAGTATGCCTGTAAATTGATTTTAAAAATGTATTTTCTCGGGACGCCTGGGTCCCCGCTCTCTCTCACTCAAAAATAAGTAAACATTAAAAAAATAAAAATAAAAATATATCTTCTCAAATTTGATATATTCAAAATGTTATTTCAATATACAATACTCAACATACAAAAACTATTGAGATACTTGACATTCTTTTACTCATACTAAGTCTCTGACATTCAATGTGTATTTCTTTTTTTTTAAGTTTATTTATTTGTTTTGAGAGAGAGTGAACACAGGCGTGTGCACACACAGGTGTGTGCATGAGCTGGGGAGGGGCAGAGAGAGAGGGAGAGACAGAATCCCAAGCGGGCTCCATGCTGTCAGTGCAGAGCCTGACGTGGGGCTTGATCCCACAAACTGTGAGATCGTGACCTGAGCCAAGATGAAGAGCCAGACGCTTAAGGAATGAGCCACCGGGGCACCCCATAAGGTGTATTTCACACTTAGAGCATATCTCAATTTGGATGCTAAATTCATCAGAAACATCTGATCTACACTTAGATATTATATAATTTTTAATTGAAAAGATGAATTCATATACCCAAGTTGTTCCAAACATACTTAAAAGTTTTCCAGTAAATGAATCAAATACCAAAAATCATTTTGCTAATGTTCACATCCATAGTAACAAACTGCTTCAGTTTTAAATCTAAATGTCAAGCAATTAAAATGAAATAAATTAAAGGCTCAATTCCTCAGGCCTACAGGACAAATTCCAAGGGTTCAATCATACATGCGATTACTGGCTACGTGTGAGGCTGTGCAGGTCTAGAGGTGAGTTTCAGGGATGGGAGGCAGGGTTGCCAGGTGACAGGAGGCCCACGGATGGCAGACTGTGAGTACTCGGAGGGAAAATGTGTATGCACTAGTACAGAGCACAGAGCCACTCTATACTAGCTTCCAAGAAAGAAGAAGATACCATGATGAACACAGAGTTCTAGGGAGACTAATTTATAACAGAATAGCGAAATCAAAACAGGAAAAAAAATACAACAAAGTCGGGGAGACAAATGGACAGTTTATCACAGTGAATAAGCTCTGAAATAAGGAGGTCTGGAGGTGGAGGCAGGACGAAAGAATGAGGCAGAAGCAATGATGTGAGAAGCTGTTTGCTGGCTAGAAGAACTGACAACACTGAGGAATAGGTGGGACAAAGAAGAACCCTGGCTCAAGTCCAGAGTGGTTTTCAGGAGCTCATAGACTTTTTTTTTTTTTAATCTTTTTTATTTTTTTGTTATCATTATTTTTTTTTAACATTTATTTTTGAGACAGAGAGAGACAGAGCATGAACGGGGGAGGGTCAGAGAGAGGGAGACACAGAATCTGAAACAGGCTCCAGGCTCTGAGCCGTCAGCACAGAGCCCGACGTGGGGCCCGAACTCATGGACCGCAAGATCATGACCTGAGCCAAAATCGGACGCCCAACCGACTGAGCCACCCAGGCGCCCCTCATAGACTTGTTTTAAAAGAACATTTCTGTGACTTTGCTTCTATCTATCTATCTATCTATCTATCTATCTATCTATCTTGAAGTAATCTCTACAACATACTCTACTGACTGAGTCAGCCAGGTGCCCCTGGACTTCACAGATTCTTGAGATAACAGTTGAACTCTTGGGAATGTAATGGGTCAATTATTATGGAGAACAAGAGTTGAGGAGGGTGGGTGGCGGGGGAAGAAGGGGAGCAGACAGGAGAGAAAGGGAGGGAAGGGGAAAGGAGACAGAAAAAGAGGCTATAAATTTTAAATTTATTATTTACCAATAAATAGATGATAGGTCAAACCATTTGAGCGAGATCACCCAGGGAGGTCTGTAGGGTGAAAAGAAAAGGGGCCACCCAGGAACAATACATTTCTAGGGACAGAGAAGTCTTCAAAGGAATGCTTCCAATGGGCAAAGAGACTGAACCAGACAGGTGAGCTCTGTTCCATGGCCTTATTCACTCAGCCAACATTTATTCAGACAAAGGCCTAGGTGTTCACATGCTAGATACAAGCCAGGTGGGATGCCCTGGAAGGGTGCACTGCTAGGCTCGCAGCCAGGACTGAACTCCAGATGGCCTGCCTGCAGCAGCGCCTCTGTCCTACACCACAATAGGAGTCCTGTACAGTGTCACCGACAGTGTTCTGGCCTTGGCAATAGATCAGTCTAAATTCTATCCTGTTTCCTTGAAGTTTCATTCGCCGTTTATAAAAATGTTCTTCAAGGAAGATCTTACTTTTCCTAACAATAACAAAGTAAATAGATTCCTATCTTGGAAAAGACAAGTTGGGGCTGGGTGGAGATGGGGTAATGGAGATATCTTCCTGTACATACTAGTGACGGTGCCGGAGGCAGTGTAGGAGTTCAGGGAGGGAAGTTGGGGTTGATCTCTCACCCATACGCTGTTGCCATGAGATGGGGGTAGAGGCAGAGAAAAAACATAAATTACGATGCAAGAAAGTTCAGAAGACATTTAGTTCGATATGAACTGATGATACAGTATACCATTTAACTTTTGAAAGGAGTAGTGCTCAAATTGAATTAGGACAGAAAGGTCTAACTTTGTAACTTCTCTTTCCATAGAAATGTCACAGTATTTTCCATGAAGGATCAAAAGGACCACCATATTTTTACCTGCTCGAACAACACATTTTTAACGCTACTCTGGCAAACAACTGCAATTTTATATTTGTTAGTTATGACACCTCTATTTCCCTGCCCTTGTAATTTGAAGGACAACGCAGTATTCTGAGTTCAAACCATGAAATATAATAGAGAAAATTACCCATTTTAGAAACATAATTCTTTCTATTGCATAATTCACTTAAAAAAAAAAAAGACCTTTAAGGAAGAATTTACTCATTAAATCTAACCATTTGCACAAAACAATGCTCTCCCTCAATTCAATCCTTAGCTCTCTCCTCGTAAATTTTTCATAAAAGATAGAACTTGGTCTCATTAACTTCACACTTCTCTCAATGACATTCAAGATTCTGAAATCTGAGAACCATGGAATGCACAATAAGGAAAAGCAGTCGCCTGGAGTGTCTTTCTTTCTCCTCCATCTGACATCTCCTATACGTCATCCATGTGCCAGTTGAAACACCAACTCTGGGAAGATAGAGTTGCCTCACATGAATTTCTCTGTGCCCTTACAACACCCCTCCTCTCTTAGAGAAATCTGCTTGCATTTTTCTTACGCATGAACACATCTGCCTGTGGAAGTCCTTCAGGGCAGGGTGGATATCACGCATATCTTTATATATCCGGAGATTAGCCCACCAACTGGTGTAGGAAGCACACAAAAAACACTTGTGTAAGAAATAAAGAATGAGGGGCGCCTGGGTGGCTCAGTCGGTTGAGCGGCCGACTTCGGCTCAAGTCATGATCTCGCGGTCAGTGAGTTCGAGCCCCACGTTGGGCTCTGTGCTGACAGCTCAGAGCCTGGAGCCTGTTTCAGATTCTGTGTCTCCCTCTCTCTGACCCTCCCCTGCTCATGCTCTGTCTCTCCCTGTCTCAAAAATAAATTTAAAAAAAAGTTAAAAAAAAATAAAAAAAGAAATAAAGAATGAATATACAAATGAGCAAGAGAATGAATGAATTACAAGAAATGGGTTCAGAGCTGGAATTCTTAGCTCTATTACCTTGAGCAAGTCATTCCACCTCTCTGAGCTTTCATTTCCTTATCATGAGAAAGAGAAATAGTGGATTTCCTGGTGGACTTCTCAGGGAGCTGGGTATCATCACATATAATAATGTGTGGGAAAGCTCCTGATAAATGGGAAACTGCTACGCAAATGTTAGTTATTGTCTAGTGCCTGCATAAAGACATACAAGCCCAGCCAAGTGTAGAATAGGGAGGGGGAACGAATTCCATACATCTGGGACTGGTGTCATTGTTGACCCAGATCCCAAAACAAAATCCTAAGAAACATCCTCGACTCCTCCTTCTCCTTCACTCCGAACACCCAAATAGAACCAGTATCACCTCTTTCACCATCACTGGGCACAATACAGATAAGAACCACTATAAATTCAAGACTCCACTCCTCCTGGTAGCAGCAAGTCTACTTCCTCCTTCTACATCACATCTTCCCATAATTGACCATGACCTCCAGGGATTACCCAATCCAAGGAGTGGGATCGGGGTGGGAAGGATGGCTTTGCTTCTTCATGTAAGTGGAGGACCAACTAGAGAATTGGTATCTGACAGAGTTCTCATACAATTTTGCTGTTGTGAACAGGTCCTGTACAGTTGACTGCTGCTGGAAAGACTGGTCAAGCACCCACCTCAGGTTCTGAGGAGTGCCACATCCTGTACCACAACAGACCAGGAAGTTAGGCCTGAAGGAGCCTCCAGCACTATTGCAGACTGTGCCCAAACCAGCCCTTCTCCATAAACTCCAAAACCGTCGTCTCGGGGACTACTCAGCAGCCCCCTTTCTTCAGTCATTATATTCACAAGATGTCACTGCCCACCTTACGCCTAGTTCTCAAAGAGGTCTTTTTGGCCTATGTTTACAGGTCTCCTTAACGTTGAATCTTGGGAAGCAGTATGGTGTTCTAGTATCTTTTCCCATACTGAACAGTGGATGCCTTCTCCTCTTAATATTTACACAAACAAAGGAATTCAGTAGATTTTGCAGAACAATGAAGATCAGTTGCAAGGTCACCACCCACCACAGGCACTCCATTCAATGTCTGCCTTAACAGGCAATCTGTTACACAAGCAGTCACAAAGTTCTGCCATTTTGATTTCAAAGTATTTCTCAATTCCATTAATTTTCTTGGCCACTACCTTGTTCAGGCCACATCTTTCACTTGGATTATTCTGGCAGCTTCCTAACGCCACCCGCCTTTGTTACTGCACTCCAATCCACTCTCCAGATGGTAGCCAGAGTACTCTTTCCAAACACAAATCAGATCACGTCACCTCTTTGTTTAAAACAAGTCCAGTGCTTCTCATTGCCCTCCTAGTGAACGCTTGGTGTAATTTTACAAGACCTTCGTCATCTGGTCTCTACTTACTTCTCAAGCTTTCTATGTGATTTTCCCCTGCCTTCCCTACCACCCACCTGTCCCTTTCCTTCTCTCCTAGTCCTATCCTCCTAATTTACTTGCCCTTTTTGGCAAAGACTTTTCTCCCTTTCCCTCCCTCCCTCCCTCCCTCTCTCTCTCTCTCCCCCTCTCACCTTCCCTCCCCCATCTCTCACTTCCCAGCCTTTCCCATTCTTGTTCCCCAGCTTGAAGTAATCTTCCTTCCATTCTTTACTGGTATACTTCCTACTTCTCCTTCATGTCACAAATTAAAGCCACTTCATTGAAACTCTTTGTGGATTCTCCAAGACTAGACTAGAGTCATGTCTTTCATGCTCCCTTAACTATTGAACTAACTGTATTGCATTATCACATCCATCATGTTGGTATTGTAATCGTCCATCTCATTTGTTCTATCATTTTGTGTTTCCCACCTAGAAGGGAAGTTCATTGAGAGCAGGGGCTTTGTAAGAGTTTAATCCATAGGAGGTACAGAATAAAAACATCACATAAATGAATGAAACCTAATAAAATATAGTATCAGAAATAACTGAACTATTAAGTAGAGTGGTGGTAATAAATAACCTTTGCTAGGGCACAAATACAATTCGACCTATATTTTACCTTCTTGAACTTTAAATCTAAAAAAGATAACTAGAAAAAAAATTTAAAAAGATAACTAGAGGGGCACCTAGGTGGCTCAGTTGGTTACACATCCAACTCTTGGTTTCAGCTCAGGTCATGATCTCGTGGTTTGTGAGTTTGAGACCCAAGTCGGGCTCCGTGCTGACAGTGCAGACCCTGCTTGGGATTCTCTTTCTCTCTCTCTCTCTCTCTCTCTCTCCCTCTCTCTCTGCCCTTCCCCTACTCATGCGTGTGCACACGCGCTCTCTCTCCCAAAATAAATAAATAAACTTAAAAAATGATAACTAGAAAGACAGATGGCAATAATCCCAGCATACAGATCTTTATATGAAAATAGTGTTTTTATTGTTAGAATGAATTTTATTATGATTATAAGAGATGTTAACATAAGGAGACGTTGGGGGAATAGTACACTGGAACTCCGTCCTATTTTTGCAACCCTTAAGAAGTCTAAAATGATGTAAAAAGTTTTTAAATATGATTTTATACTGTATGCATTCTTCCCTTCTTAGCTATATAATCCTCTTCAAAAGAATTCCACAAGTATGTCAAGCCAAGTGATGAGAATCTTAATATTTTCTGAAATTAATGTTGATTATGGATTTAAATTTTTTTAGTGTTTATTCATTTTTGAGAGACAGAGAGAGTCAGAGTATGAGCAGGGAAGGGGAAGAGAGAGAGGGAGACACAGAATCCGAAGCAGGCTCCAGGCACTGAGCTGTCAGCACAGAGCCCGACGCGGGGCTCAAACTCAAGAGCTGTGAGATCGTGACCTGAGCCGAAGTTGGATGCCTACCCGACTGAGCCACCCAGGCGTCCCAATCATGGATTTTAGATATATATTCAGAGTGTCTAAAATATTCTATTCATTGCATTACTAAAGGTGTCATAGTAAGTTTGGTCTACTATAACTTTCTCTTCTTACTACAAAGAATAAAGGAGATATAGAAAATTAGGATATTTTACCATAAGCAGCTTTGATTCTCAAAACTTCATCATGTCTACAATGACTGAAATATTATTTTTAGGTAAGAAACTACTACATAAATGTAGTTGAAATACACTACAATCACACCACAGTTCAGTAATAAGTTATGTGTCTCAATTACAGAAAATCCTTAAAAGAGAGAGAAAAAAAAATCTTATGGAAAGTGAAGTTCCATGGTGAGGGTATTAGCTTGATAAAGGCCAGTAAAGCAGGAATAAAAGTGTCTAATTTCTTGTTTTCATTATGTTTTAAAACACTTGTTCAGAAAATGCTGCTAATAAATTAACCCTCTCTTATACAGCTGACATATAGTTATAACCTATGACATGAACATAACAGGGAATAAGAATATTTAATATAATTTATTATCTATTTAGCCTAGTTATTTTAAAAGGTGTTTATTCCAGTTCTCTTTTAGTCTGCTACAAACTTATATAGTCACATAACCAGGCCACGTTAAACTAATGTAAAGTGATATTAAATGGGGCTTTTCTTAATCAGCTCGGGGCCCATGAAACTCCAAGAGCTGATGTCCACGGGTGTCTAGTGCCTCGTCATCATAAAGACAGGTGATGACTTAGTCATCTAAGTGACTGGTTCAGTGACCACCAGCTACCTCCAGCTTATTTAGGAGAATACTAGAAAAATAAGAAGAGATGCAATTTTTCAAAGTGAGAAGAAATGAGGGCATCCTGGCATTTTTCTTTTCTTTGTCATGGGGACATTCTCTCCTCCTTCAAACTAGGTCAAGGGGGTAGCAAGAAACTGTTTTGGGAAGACACGAGGACAGGACTAGGAGTGAAGGAAACGGACAGGTAGGTGGCAGGGAAGGCAAGGGAAGATCACATAAGGCTGGAGAAGTAAGTAGAGGCCAGATGATGAAGGTCTTGTAAAATTACGTCAGGGGTTCACTAGGAGGGCAATGAGAAGCACTGGACTTGTTTTAAACAAAGAGGTGACGTGATCTGATTTGTGTTTGGAAAGAGTACTCTGGCTACCATCTGGAGAGTGGATTGGAGTGCAGTAACAAAGGTGGGTGGCGTTAGGAAGCTGCCAGAATAATCCAAGTGAAAGATGTGGCCTGAACAAGGTAGTGGCCAAGAAAATTAATGGAATTGAGAAATACTTTGAAATCAAAATGGCAGAACTTTGTGACTGCTTGTGTAACAGATTGCCTGTTAAGGCAGACATTGAATGGAGTGCCTGTGGTGGGTGGTGACCTTGCAACTGATCTTCATTGTTCTGCAAAATCTACTGAATTCCTTTGTTTGTGTAAATATTAAGAGGAGAAGGCATCCACTGTTCAGTATGGGAAAAGATACTAGATACTGCTTCCCAAGATTCAAAAGCCAGGAGTTAAAGAAGTCAGAAGAAGTCATTTTTCACCTTGATCGTGAAATGTGGCACTGCTGAGGCCTCCAGAAAGATCTCCAAAAAGCTCATACACACAAGCTGTGAAATAGCGAACCTCCATTTAGGATGTGCTTCTGTGACAGAGGTACCAACAGCTACCAATGCAGAGGGACTGCTCTATCCCGCTAGTCTCCGTGTCAGGCGCCGGCCAGGACAGCAGAGCACGGGAAGGTCCAGAATGCAGCCTATTCCTCTTCCTTACTGCTGCTCTGCAGAACTGGGAGCCAGGCCAGAGCTGGGAAGAGGGGGAAAGTTTTGAATTGAATGAGAGATTAATGTTTTAACAGTTTACATTTTGAAAACATAAATGCATTCATCTTGTAAAAAACAAAACACTATAAAAAGATCACTGATGAAAAATCTGGCTACCACCACTGTGTTTCAATCACCTGATTCTCCAAAGAAGTAATTACTTTTGTTAGTTTCTGAACTACATTCTTACGGCTACTGCAACACAGTACCACAAACTCAGGATCTTAAAACAACAGAAATTCATTTTCTCAAAGTTCTGGTGGCCAGAAGTCTGAACTCAGTATCACTGAGAGGAAATCAAGATGTCGCCTGAGCCACACTCACTCCAGAGGTCTCTAAAGGAAACTGCTCCTTGCATCTTCCAGCTTCTGGCATCCCTTGACTTGTGGCTGCCTCACTACAATGTCTGCCTCCCTGGCCACAGAGCCTTCTCCTCTTCTGTGTATAATCACTCTCTGCTTCTGTCTTACAAATGTGCTTGTGAGGGCATTTAGAGCCCACCTGCATAATCCAGATGATCTCCTTAACTTAATCACATCTTTTGCCATAGAAATGCCATCGTAGATTCTAGATTCCATAGTGGCCATTACTTAGCCTCCCAAAGTTTCCTATGCAGCTGTCCAGATATATGCAAATGTAAGCACGCTGGAAAACATACTCACATTTTTTCAGTCTCTACCACAAAAGGTAATTCACCATACATATCCTGTATCTTGCTTTCCTGACTGAACAAAAATGTTGATATCTTTCCATGTCACTGCATAGAGAGCAACCTCCATTTGTACAGGTATGTAGAACACCACTGAATGGAAGCGTGCAATTTATTTAACCAATTCCATTCAGTTCTCATTTTTTTGACATTACTAAAATGGCAAAGTAAACAACTGTGTACATGTGCACACACATGCATACACATACATACAAGTTTGCAAATATATCTCAGGAATTTTAAAAATTCCTAGAAGTAGAATTTCTTTGTCAAAGGGCATGTGCGTTTGGGTTTTTTCTTTTTCAAGTATAATTAACATCCTGTTATATTAGTTTCATGCGTACAATAATTCCACAATTCTATACATTACTCAGTGCTCATTAAAATAAGTGTATTCTTAATCCCCTTCACCTGTTTCATCCATCCCCTCACCCACCTCTCAAGTGGCAACCACCAGTTTGTTCTCTATAGTTAAGAGTCTGAGGTTTGGTCTCTTTTATCTTTGTTCATTTTTGCTTTTAAAATTCCACACGAGAGAAATCATATGGTATTTGTCTTTCGCTGACTTATTTCACTTAGCATAGTACCCTCTAGATCCATCCATGTTGTTGCAAATGGCAAGATTTCATCCTTTCTTATGGCCGAGTAATATTCCATTGTATATACGCACCACATCTTCTTTATTCACCTACCAATGGACACTTGGGTTATTTCCATACTTTGGCTATTGTAAATAATGCTGCAATAAACATAAGGATGCACGTATCTTTTTGAAACAGTGTTTCTGTTTTCTTTGGGTAAATACACAGTAGTGGAATTACTAGACTGTATGGTAATTGTATTTTTAAATTTTTGAGGACCCTCCATACTATTTCCACAGTGGCTGCATCAGCTCGCATTCCCACCAAGAGTGCACAAGGTTTCCTTTTCCTCCATATCCTGGTCAACACTTGTTATTTCTTGTATTTTTGATTTGAGCTATTCTGACAGGTGTGAAGTAATATCTCACTGTTGTTGTGACTTTCATTTTCCTGATGATTAGTGATGTTGAACACCTTTTCATGTGTCTGTTGGCCATCTGTATGTCTTCTTTGGAAAAAATGTCTGTTCATTCCTCTGCCCATATTTAATTGGATTATTTGTATGTTTTGGTTAAGTTCTTCATATAGTTTGGGTATTAACCCTTTATTGGATATATCATTTGCAAATATCTTCTCCCATTCAGTAGGTCATCTTTTCATTTTTTGATGGTTTCCTTCACTGTACAAAACCTTTTATTTTGGAATAGTCTCAATAGTTTAATTTTGCTTTTGTTTCCCTTGCCAAAGAAGACATATCTAGAAAAATGTTTCCACGGCTGATGTCAAGAGTCACTGCCAGTGTTTTCTTCTAGAATTTTATGGCTTCAGAGCTCACATTTAAGTCTTTAGCCCATTTTGAGTTTATTTTTGTGTATGGTGTAAGAAAATGGTCAAGTATCATTCTTTTGCATGTAGCTGTCCAGTTTTCCCAATACCATTTGAAGAGACTGTTTTTTTTCCCATTGTTTATTTTTGCCTTTGTCATAGATTAGTTGACCATAAAAATGTGGGCTTATTTCTGGACTCTATTCTGTTCCATTCATCTGTGTGTCTCTTTTTGTGCCAGTACCATAGTTTTTGCATTATCATAGCTTTGTAGTATATCTTGAAATCTAGGATTGTGACATCTCCAGTGTTGTTCTTCTTATTCAAGATTGCTTTGGCTATTTAGCGTCTGTGGTTCCATAAAAATGTTAGGACTATTTGTTCTAGTTCTGTGAAAAATGTTGTTGGTATTTTGATAGGAATTGAATTAAATTTGTAGATTGCTTTGGATAGTATGGACCTTTTAACAATATTGGTTCTCCCAATCTGAGCATGGCATGTCTTTCCATTTGTTTGTGTCATCTTTAATTGCTTTCATCAATGTTTCTATAGTTTTTGGCATAAAGGTCTTTCAAACTCCTTGGTTAAGATTATTCCTAGGTATTTTATTCTTTCTGGTGCAATTGTAAATGGGACTGTTTTCTTAATTTCTCTTCCTGCTACTTCATTATCAATGTATCAATTATCAATGTATCTCAAAATGCAACAGATTTTCTGTATATTGATTTTATATCCTGCAACTTTGCTGAGTTCATTTATCAGTTCTATTAGATTTTTGGTGCTCTTTAAGCATTTTCTGTATATAGTGTCATGTCATCTGTAGTGTTGACCATGTCATCTCCACAAATCCCCATGTGTTCAACAACCCCAAAGCTCTCTGAACTCATTCCTTTTGGGTTTTTATGGAGGCTCTGTGACATAGGCATGATTAATTAAAGCACTGGTCCTTGGTAATTGAACAAAATCTACAGCCCGTCTCTCCCTCCCTGGAAATCAGTAGGGGGGACTGAAAATTCCAACCCTCTAATCACCTAGTTGGCTCCACTGACATCCTTAAGTCCAAAAGTCACCTCATTAACACAACAAAAAAACCCTTCATCATTCTCATCACAGGAAATTCCAAGGGTTTGGAATTGGAAGCACAGAAGCTCTGTGCCAGAAATGGGGACAAAGACCAAATATATATATATTTCTTACTACAGAATGCAAGATCACAACAAGGAGTTTTAAGTCAAAGATAATAATAATGGTAACGTTAAAATAACAATACCGACACTTATTGAGAGTTTACTACATGTCAGGTGTTTCCTAAACATTTTATATGTATACTGTCATTTATAGTCCCCATTTTACAATGGAAACTAAGGAATCCAACTTGTGGCAAAAAACCTGTGTGATTTTTCAGGCCCAACCAGAGAATTACAAAGGCCTTACCTCGCAGTCCCCAAAGGGAAAAGGAAAGCTATCTTCACACCAGACAGTGCACAACCAATCCACTGCAACTCTCTGAAGGGACTTGCAGCCCAGAACTCACCTACATGGTTTCTGTATCTCGCCTGCTGTGAATAATGATGCAGTGAAAATGGGACTGCAGATGTCTCTTTGAGAGAGTGATTTTATATCATTTGGATATAAATTCCCGGAGGTGGGGATTGCTGGATCATATGATTTTTAAATTTTTAATTAATTTCTGTTTTTAATGTTTTGTTGATCCTCCATACTATCTTCCATAGTGGATGTACCAATTTATGCTCCCACCAACAGTGAACAAGGATTCCCATTTCTCCACATCCTCACCAATGCTTGTTATCTCTTGTCTTTTTCATAACAGTCATCTTAGCAGGTATGAGATGCTATTTCCTTGTGGTTTTGATTTGAATTTCCCTGATGATTGAAAAAGTTGAACACCTTTTCATGCACCTGTTAGCCATTTGTATGCCTTATTTGGAAAAATGTCCATTCAGATCCTTTGTTTATTTTTAATCAGATTTTTTCCAATTAAGTGGTAGGAGTTCCTTCTAATTTTGGATATTGACACCTTATCAGATCTATGGTTTGCAAATATTTTCTCCCATTCTGTATGTTATCTTTTCATTTTGTTAATGGTTCCTTAGCTTCCCTTTTTAGTTTGATGGAGTCCCACTTGTTTATTTTTGCTTTTGTTGTCTGTGCTTTTGGTATCAATTCCAAAAAAATGACTGCTAAGACCAATGTCAAAGAACGTCTTCCCTATGTTTTCTTCTGGGAGATTTACAGTTTCAGGTCTTACATTTAAGTCTAACTTTGAGTTGACGTTTGTGTATAGTTCAAAATAAGTGACCAATCTCATTCTCTTGAATGTGGTTATCAAGTTTTCCCAGCACCATTCATTGAAGAAACTATCCTTCCTTTCCCCACTGTGTATTTCTTGGCATCTTTGTTCAAAATGTCTGTTTTTATGCTAGTATCATACAGCTTTGATTGCTATACTTTGTAATATAGTTTGAAGTCAGGAAGGGTGATGCCTCCAGCTTTGTTGCTTCTCAAGATTGTTTTGGCATTTGGGGGTGTTTTGTGGCTCAATACAAATTATAGGAATTTTTTTTCTATTTCTGTGAAAAATGCCATTGGAATTTTCATAGGGATTGCACTGATTCTGTAGATTGCTTTGGGTAGAACAGACATTTTAACATTATTAATTCTTCCAATCCGTAACACAGAATATCTTTCCATTTATGAGTTCTTTCATTTTGTTCATCAATGTTTTACAGTTTTCAGTATATGGATCTTTCACTTCCTTGGTTAAATTCATTCCAAAGTATTTTATTCTTTTTGTTGCTATTAAAAATTGGATTGTTTTCTTAATATCTTTTTTCTGATAGTTCGTTGTTAGTATATAGAAAAGCAACTAATTTTTGTATGTTGATTTTGTATCCTGCAACTTTACTGCATTCATTTGTTGGTTTTAACGGTTTTTTTAAGTAGAGTCTTTTGTATTTTTATATATATAAGATCACGTTACTGCAAACAGAGATACTCTGACTTTTTCCTTTTCAATTTGAATGTTATTTCTTTTTCTTGCCTAATTGCTCTGGCTAGGACTTCCAGTGCTACCTTGAATAGGAGTGGTGACAGTAGGAACTCTTGTATTGTTCCAGATCTTAGAGAAAAAGCTTTCAGCCTTTCATTGTTGAGGATGATATTAGCTGTGGCTTTGTCATATATCACCTTTGTTATGTTGAAGTCATTTATTTCTATTCTTACTTCAGTGAGAGTTTTTATCATGAAATGATGTTGAATTTTGTCAAATCCTTTTTCAGTGTCCACTGAGATGATCGTGTGATACTTATCCATCATTCTGTTAATGAGGATATTATATTAATTGATTTTCAGATGTTGAAACATCCTTGCTTCCCAGGAATAAATCCCATGGTCACGGTGTTTGATCCTTTAATGTGCTGCTGAATTCAGTTTGCTAGTATCTTCTTGAGGGTTTTTTAATTTATATTCATTAGGGACAATGGCCTGTAGTTTTTTTGTGGTGTCTTTGTGTGGCTTTATCAGAATAGTATTGGTTTCATATGAGTTTGGAAGTGTTCCCTTCTCTTCAATATTTTGTTAGAGTTTGAGAAAGTTTGGTGTTAATTCTTCTTTAAATATTTAGTATTTAAGGTACTAAAGGTCATCTGGTGAGGTCATCTGGTCCTGGACTTTTCTTTGTTGGGAGGCTTTTTGATTACTTACTCAATCCTCACTGTGGCTATTGGTCTGTTTGAACTTTCTATTCCTTCATGATTCAGTTTTGTTAGAGTGTAGATTTCTAGGAACTTATTCATTTCTTCTACACTATCCAGTTTGTTGGCATATAATTGTTCAGAGTAGATTCTTATAATCCGTTTTATTTCTGTGGCATCAGTTGTAAGGTCTCCTTTTTCATTTGTCATTTTATTTGAGTCTCCTCTTTTTTATCCTTAGTCTAGCTAAAAGTTTGCCAATTTTATCTTTTCAAAAAACCAACTCTTAGTTTTATTGATCTTTTCTACTGTGTTTCTAGTCTTTATTTCATTTATTTATTCTCTGACCTTTGTTATTTCTTCCTCTCTACTAACTTTGGGCATAGTTGTTCTCATTTTTTCTAGTTCCTTGAGGTATAAAGTTGTTTATTTGAGATCCTTATTTTTTCTTAATGTCAGCACTCATTGCTATAAACTTTCTTCTTAGCACTACTTTTCATGCATCCTGCAAGTTTTGGAATCTTATGTTTCCATTTTTGTATGTCTCAAAATATTTTTTAATTTTCCTTTTGATTTCTCCTTTGACCTATTGGTAGTTCAGGAATGTGTTGTTAAATCTCCACTATCTGTGAATTTTCCAGATTTTCTCTTGTTATTTATTTCTAGTCATACCATTGTGGTCAAAAGACACTGATATGATTTCATTCTTCTTAAATTTGTTAAGACTTGTGGCCTAACATATGATCTATCCTAAAGAATGCTCCATGAGCCCTTGAGAAGAATTTTATTCTGTTCCTGTTGCATGGAATTTTCCACATGTTTGTTAGGTCCATTTGGTCTAATGAGTAGTTCAGGCTCAAAGTTTGCTTAATGACTGGATGATATATCCATTGTTGAAAGTGGGGTATGGAAGTCCTCTACTATTAGTGTATTCTCTATTTCTCCCTTTAGATCTGCTAATAATTATATATGTAGTTGCTCTGATGTTGGGTGCATATATATTTACTATTGTTACTTTCTCTTGATGAATTAACCCCTTTATCATTATATAATGACCTTTGACCTATTGGTAGTTCAGGAGTGACCTTCGGAAGAGGTCGTCAGAAGAGACTTTCTTGGTCTCTTACTACATTTTGGACTTAAATTATATTTGGTCTGACATAGTGTGGTTCTCACTATTCCTTTTTGGTTTCCATTTACACAGAGTACCTTTCTTCCCATCCCTTTATTTTCAGCCTAAACGTGTCCTTAGTTGAAGTGAGTCTCCTGTAGGCACCATATAGTCGGGTCTTGTTTTTTATGCATTCAGCCACTCTACATCTTTTGATTTGACAATTGAGTCCATTTTTGTTTAAAGTAATTATTGATAGGTAAGGACTCAACTATTGTCATTTTGACCACCATTTTCTGGAAGTTTTATAGATCCTTTGTTCCTTCCTCTCTTGCTTTTTCCCTTTGTGATTTGATGATTTTCTATTGTGATAAGCTTTGACTCCCTTCTCTGCATCTTTTTATGTTTCTACTATAAGTTTTTGCTTTTGGGTTTCCATGAGGCTTACATAAAACATTTTATATTTTTAACAGTCTATTCTCAATTTATATTTTTGGTGTCACAATTTGCATCTTTTTATATTTTGTATCCATTAACAAATTATTGTAGCTAGTTATTTCTAATACTTTTGTCCCTTAACTTTTACACTAAAATTATAAGTGATTCATACACCACTATTACAATAGTAGTGCATTCTGAATTTGACTATACATTTACCTTTACCAGTACGTTTTATATTTTCATATGACTTCATGTCACTAGTTATCTTTTCCTTTCAACTTGAGGTATTCAGTATTTCTTGTAAGGTAGGTCTAGTAGTGGTGAATACCCTTCATTTTTGTCTGTCTAGGAATGTAACAATCTAGCCTTTATTTTTGAAGGAAAACTGCTGGATAAAGTATTTTTGGTTGGCAGTTTTCTCCTTTCAACATTTTGAATATATCATCCCACTCTTTCCTGATCTGCAGAGTTGCTGCTGAGAAATCTGCTGATACCTTATAGGGAGGTTCCCTCGAACCTGGGGGCGGGGTTTGTATGTGACAAGCTTCCTTTCTTTTGTCAGCTTCATTATAATGTATCTCAGTGAAGTCTCCATTGGGCTGAAACTGCTTGGGGGACCCTTGAGCTTCATAGAGTTGTATGCCCATATCTTTCCCCAGATCTGGGAAGTTTTCAGCCATTATTTCTTTAAACAAGCATTCTGCCCCTTTCTTTATTCTTTTTCTAGGATTCCTATAATGTGAACATAGTTTCACTTAATGTTGTTCGATAGTCCCGTAGGCTTTCTTCATTCTTTTTTTGTCCTCTGACTGGGTAATTTCAAATGGCCTATCTTCTAATTTGCTGATTTTTTTTTTCCTTCTGCTTGACTGAGTATGCTATTGAAGCTCTCTTTTGCATTTTAAAATTTTCATTTTATTCCTCAGCTCCAAAATGTTTAATCTTTTTAATGTTTTCTCTTTGTTGAACTTCTCCTTTTGTTCTTTTGTTTTCCTGATTGTTAGAATTTCTATCTGTGTTCTTTTGTAGTTCTGTGAGCTTCTCTGAGCTTCAGAACAATTACTTTGAATTCTTTGTTAGGACACTTGTGGATCTCCATTTCTGTGAGGTCAGTTATGGAAAGTTTATTGTGAAGTTTGGTGTTGTCATGTTTCCCTGACTCACAGCAATCCATGTAGCCTTGTGGTATGTGTCTATACGTTTGAAGCAATCACTTCTTCCAGACTTTATGGACTGACTTTAGCTAAGAAAAAAACTTCATCTGTAGGTCAAGACATGCTGGAGCATGCTGTGGCCTTTGGTCTAGTGTGTGGGACTCCAAGCGTGGAGGCATGTGGTACCTCTGGGGCTGGGCAGCGGGGTGGTGTCTCATCAGCTCAGGCAGCTGTTTTCCACATTGACAACTGTATGATCCTTTGCAGTGAGAGGTGCAAGGTGTCTGTGGTGGCTACAATGGGTGTTGAGTTCCTTAGTGGAACCTCCAAGTCCAGAGGCAAGGGAGCAGAACTGGTGGCGTGCACATGATCAGTTGTGGGAACTGGCTATAGGTGCCTGTGTGGTGGCAGGGGCCGGGTGCAGGCATACAAGCAGTGGCAAGGGCCAAGGCCAATTTCAGAGGCCAGGACCAACTGTGAACACATAAGTATCTGGAGGGTCCCAGGGTGTTTAGTGTGCCCTTGCATAACTGCAGAGGCTAGCCAAAGGTACACACATGACGGCAGGGTTCAATGAAAGGAATCAGGGCCATTGGCGTGCAGGTATACATCTGCAGGGTCTAGCCGCAGGCATACGTGTTGATACAGGCCTGTGACCGGGTCAGGGCCGGCTTCCGGTGCCCTAGCAGCTGTGAGGCTTTTGATGTGCACTCTTGCTCCTATAGGGGCTGACAGACAGACAGCAGTGGGGATCAATGATGAGAGTTGAAGCAAGCAGCATATAGGTGCACAGCTGCAGAGGCTCACCACTAGTGCAGGAGACAGTGTAGAACCTATGACGGGTCAGGACCATCTCCTGGTACACAGGCAGCTGTCACTGTGCACTCATATGGCTACGGGGGTTAGCTGCAGGCACGTGAACAGTAGTGACAGAAGTCAGGCTGGCAGCGTGCAGGAGCAGGGCACCTGTGTTGCTGAGGCTTCTTAAGTGGACTCCTGAGCTCTTCCAGAGCTATTTTCACTTGTGGATAGCTGTCTGGTTATTGTTCTTTGTGGGGGTATGGAGACTTGGGTCTCCTGCTCCACCATCTTGGTGATGTCACTCCCCTGTTGTCACGCATTTAAGTTGTACAAATGATTTCAACTCAAGACATGACAATTATTGTTTTATACAATATTTATTCATGTAGAATTTACCCATTATGTATCTTTTCATAGGTCCTTCAATTCCCTCTGCATCTTTGTTTCCATACAGTTTCATTTTGGTCCTGCCTGAAGAAATCCTTTTAATATTTCTTTTAGAGTAGGCCTGCTAGCAATAAATTCTGTCTTTATTTTCATTTTTGAAGTACATTTTTGCTACATATAGAATTCTATGCTCATTTTTATAAGCAGTTTAAAAATGAAATGCCATTGCTTTCTGATTTCAGTCATTTCGGTGGCTGTCAGTTATACTGTTGCTCTTTTCAAGGAAATGTACCTTTCTTCTCTAACTACTTTTAACGTTTTCTAATTGACTTTGTCCCTGTTTATCAGCTGTTTTTCCACATTCGCATGTGGTTTCCTACTTTTTTTTTCCTACTTGGAGTTTTCTGAGTTTCTTGAATCTCTTGGTTGATCTTTCAACAGTTTGAACCAAATTCTCAACTTTTCAAATCATGTTTTTGTCTCAATCTCTTTTCCTCTTGGAATTCAATTATATGAATATTAAACTATTTGAGTATGTCTCATATGTCTGTTATACTCTACTCTTTTTTTCTCTGCTTCAGTCTGAGTTATTTTCCATTGACCCATATCCCAGCTCACTAATTCTACATTCTGCTATGTCCCCTCTGTTGTTAAGCTCATACTTCTTAAATTTTGAGACACTGCATTTCAAAGTCTAAAAACCACTGATTAAAGAATTAAGTACAAGCTTCTCAATGTGACATGTAATATGGAAATCCTCCCCTTTACCACACACATACAAACACACCAAGGTTTGCTCTTACCTTAAATTTCTTAAAACTACATTTCATTCATTCATGTTTTCTTTTTTCTAAAAAAAACACGCTAATATTAGTTAAGTACCAATTATGTGAAAGTACTATGCTAGATGGGACATCAAGTTGATTGAGACAGAAAATGGACTTTGTCCATGAGGAAGCTAAGAGTACAAGGTTTTACATTTTGGAGTTAACAGTCCTGATTTCAAATTGGAGTTAACCACAGTACCTGCCTATAATTAGTTAGTGATTAAATTATAGTCAGTGGAAAGAAGCATAGTGTACTACAAAAGTATATATACCAGGGGGACTTAACCTGGTCTTGGAGGGTCAGAGGTTTCTATGAGCAAGTAAATTAATCTCAAATGAGATCTGAAGGGTGATTGAGCATGAAATGAGGTGAATGAAAGTAGGACTGGAAAGAGAGCAGCACAGGTAATGGGAACAGCATGTGCAGAGGTTGACGCAGAAAGCACAATGCTGTGCCTGAAGAAACGATGGGATGTCAATGACTACTGTCAACAGGGACAGAAGAGAATCCTAACTAAAGTCATGAGGTAGGCTAGATGACACCAGTGTACCATACATGCCACATATAGGTTCTGATCTTTATTCTACAAGTAATGGGAAGCTACTGAATGAACACCGAAAGAATGGAAAGATGATGAGTGGCTTTTGCGATCAGATTTGTGCTTTGACAACTGTGGCTGCTGTCTGGAGAACAGCACTGGAAGGAAGCAAGAGTAAAAACGTGGAGGCAAGTTAGAAAGCTGCTGAAATAAGTCCAGGTGAGAAATAATGGCAGCATGGAATAGGGAGGTAGCAATGAAAATGGAAAAAAAAAACTTGATAAAATTAAGATATTTAGGACAGAATATTTAACACTGACAACCATCTGCCTTTAGTCTATGCAAACATCTTGCTGTTTTTTCATGGCTTTCACAATAGCCTACCTTGCTTCCTCCAAAATACCCTTCATTTTTTTAATGTTCATTTATTTTGAGAGAGAAAGAGAGAGAAAGAGAGCAAGCAGGGAAGGAGCAGAGAGAAGGAGAGAGAATCCCAAGTAGGCTCCACACTGTCAGCCCAGAGCCCGACACAGGGCTTGATCTCACAAACCCTGAGATCATGGCCTGAGCTGAAGCCAAGAGTCAGATGTTTAAGTGACTGAGCCACCCAGGCGCCCCACCCTTTTTTTTAAAAAAAATTTAAAACTAATGTAATAGATAAGTCTTGCATTAGTTTCCTAAGGCTGCCAAAACAAGATGCCACAAACTGAGTGGATTAAAACAACAGAAAAGTATGGTTTCAAAGGTCTGGAGGTCAGAAGTCTGAAATCAAGAAGTAGGTAGGGTCAGGCTCCCTCTGAAATCCGTAGAAGAGTCCTTCCTAGATTCTGGTAGTTTGCTGGCAATCTTCGTCATTCCTTGGCTTGCAACTACGTAACTCCAATCTCTGCCCACAGTGTACCACTGAGTTCTTCCTAGGTCTTCACATCTTGTAAGCTACAGATGCCAGTCATATTGGATTAGGGGCCTACCCTACTCCAGTATGATCTCATCTCAACCAATCACCTCTACAATGACTCTATTTCCAAACAAAGTCACAATCTGAGGTACCATGGATTAGGACATCAATATATCTTTTGGGCGGCACATGATTCAACCTGTAACGAATGCTTACATAAAACCATTTAAGTAGTAGCAAACAGTGAAAAGTCTCTCTCTTATAACCCAGGCCAAAGCCAACTCATACAGGGTATTCACATGGCCATCGACCATTTCAGGACTGAATGTGTGACTAAATGTGGGCAGTAAGACATGAGGCAAGATTTTCCTTTGGAAAAGAAGGCTCCTCGCTCTTCTGTAAGCTTTCTCTTTCTGGATGCAGTGATGTACAGATGTGTATTCTGGAAGTGTTGCAGCCTTTCTGTACTGTGTGGGGAGCCAACCTTAGAATGAAGATGAGAACATCCTTGATACCCAGCTGAGCTGCTGAATCAAACAGACTCAAGCTTGCACAGCACCCACCAGTTATAATAACCAGGACATCTCCCTCACTGATCAATTTGTTTTGAGTTGGGTATTCTTTCAATATAAGTCCTAATGGATGAAGGGTGTCATTAGGCATTGTACAATCATCTTTCCATTGTTTCAGTATTCAAAGTAATTTTTCATCATTAGGAATTAAAGAAAAGATATCCTTTCACAATGATTGTGGAGAGAAAGCATGGAAGATAACCTAAATTAGAAAATGTCAAAGAAGCAAGTAAGAGTCTAAGGTATCCTTTGGTTTTCCTTTCATCACCAAAGATTTTGGAACAGAGATCATACAAGGCAATACTTCTGTGCAGAATTTGTATCAGTGGGAGCACAATGCCAGCAGAGATGGATTACTTTGTACTTATCCATTCAAAAAATATATCTGACTGTGAGAATATATGGCATGACAACGAAACTATATTTAAAAACTTCAATATTTCCCAACACAAAAGCCTGGACTTTGACAATACCATAGGGTGGCTTATCACCCTTGAATCTGAATGGAGTCTATGAACCAGGAGCATCAACCTCATCTGTGAGATTATTAGACCTGCAGTCTCGTGCCCCACCCTAGACCTGCTGAATCGGAAAGTAGAGTTGAACAAGATCCCCAGGTGATTTATATGTACATTAAAGCTTGAGAAACAAGGTGATATTACATTGTTAAGAGAAATATTCCAGTGACAAAGAAAAATCTGTGAAACTGTGCCCTCTGAAAGGGTCAAGCTAATTTGCTGCTTCTAGTAAAGTGGTAGCTCTCAACCCTGGATGTATGTCAGAACCACCTGGGGAGCTTTTACACTGATGCCAAGGCCCAAGGCAGAACCTAGAACAACTGGATCAGTATCTTTGGGGTGGGGCTCAGGATCAGCCAATCACTCTAAGAAGTCCTCAGGTGGCTCTTATGTACAACCATTGCTGAGAATTATTAATAAGTGTAGACAAAGGGCTGGGGAGAGGAGGAGCTAGAATTAATGTTTACTGGGTACAGAGTTTCAGTTTTGCAATATTAAAAAGTTCTAGAGATCTGTTTCACAACAATGCGAACATACTAAACCCTACTGAACTATACAATTAAAATGATTAAGATGGTAAATTTAATGTTATGTGTTTGCTGCAATAGGCAAAATAATTCAGATAATCAGTTTAAGGAAATTGCTTTAACATACATAGATGTGTTACTTTAATTTTCACAACAAATTTGTTTTCTTCTTTTTGATTCTAAAAGGGTTTTGAGCAGTGCCTGGGTAGCTCAGTTGGTTGAACCTCTGCCTCTTGGTTTCGGTTCAGGTCATGATCTCACCGTTTCCTGAGTTCGAGCCCTGCATCTGGCTCCGCACTGGCAGTGTGGAGCCTGCTTGGGATTCTCTCTCTTCCTTTCTCTCTGCCCCTCCCCCACTCATGCTATCTCTGTCTCTCTCAAAATAAACTTAAAAAAAAGGGTTTTGAATATAATTATTTTATGGGTTCACCAATATAATAAAACCAAGTTTTCCGTCAATAAGGTTTTCAAAATTGCATGATTTAAGTATTTTAGACACCTTTTACTGGACCAAGTGCTCTGGTTTGAACTTCTTCATGTATAAATTTCTCTGTGCACCTTTCTTTATGGGGCATGAACAGGTCTGGCAGATGATCCCTGAATCAGGCAAAATTCCAATAGCACTGTAATCCACAGCTACCTCCGACATGAATACTCTTCTTAGCTTTTATCAGATTCCCAAAAAGTCTTGTTCCCCCAAATTAAGAACTCTTGCTCCCAGAGGGTGCCCCTAATGAGCACAGTGCCCAGAAGGTTTTGAATTCATCTTTATATCCCCAGCACGTGCTGATACACCTGGGCATGACCTGGTATTCAGTAAAATGTCAATAAACACATGATTGAATGAAAGATCTCCATATCCCCTTCCACTTCATACAGCACTGACATTTTGAAAGAGACGAAATGTTTTCTATTGGCATGTCATTTGGAAGGATTAGAGCATGGAAACAGTTAAAAGAGAAAACAGAATTCTACCCCTTTTCTTCTCAAGTGATGTAGTACTCCTATGGAATAAAACCATGTCTTCTAGGCTAGACAGATCTCAACTTTTTGTGGGATTCCACCCTCTACCACAGTGATTCCCTACCAACAACAAACACTTCAGAGAACCTTAAAACCTCCTAGAGACGGCTCAAAGAGAAGTTACTTAAGTGTCATTTAAGGAACTGACTCATTTAAGAGACTTCCGACTATGGGTGAGCAATGGTAAATGGCAATATGTCTGGAGAGTGATAGTTCTAACAAAGACAGCTGAAAGAAAATAGGGAAGAGAGACTCAGGGATTTAAATAGAGTTGGAGGGCAGCAGTCAAAAGATAAAACTCAGGCGGGGCCACCAATCAACTCTAAGAACTTGTCCATTACAGGACTGAGGATAGCATGGAACACATTTCCCCTGATAATTCAATTATATGAACAAATTTATAATTTTATTGAACTGTACATTTCTTGTAATCTTTTTCTAACAATAGGTGCATCTGGTTAACCTAAAACTGTCAGATGACATGGCACTGTGTTATTACAAACCAACTTTAGAAGCCAAATAGTTTATTATTATTGCTCCTACTATTTGTAGTTGCAGGCTAACTCTTTCCTGTTCCAGGCGGCACCAGCTCCAGGAAACACCAGACCAGCCTGCACACCAAACCCCACGTCCCCTTCTTTGGGTCAACACATGTACTACATGTTCATTTTCTCTGAAGATTTTGCAGATGATCAAGAGCACATTTGGTCTTGGCTCCCTTCAGATGCTACTGCTGGCCCCCACTCCCCATGCTTTTACTACACTTACCAGAATTTTTCGAGTGTCACAGCCTATTCGTTTCCTGTTTGGATAACTTATAAGAAGATTATATTATTGAACTTAACATAACTGAATTACTGGGTCATTCTAAACCTTAAAACACCCCATCAGGTTTACAAAAACTACACTAAAAATTCCCAACATCTTGTTTTTTAAATGAGGTTAGAATGGTTAGAAAGGCTTATATTTTGTTCCCTAGTATGTATCAAAAGGCAACTGTTCATGTTCTAGTACCTTTGTTACCTTCGAAAAAGCTACGAGCTCAAAAGTAATAATGGTGTGCATCTCTTCTGACACAGCAGTACTGCTGTATTTCCAAAACAGTCCCAGAATATCCAACCTGTTTTTCCTAGCACAAAGACTCTTAGAAAGTCAGAATTGACCAAGATTTCTCTCCTTCCTACTGGAAAGGATATAGCTGAGGATATAAAAACAACGACAGAGAATTGCAAGTCTTAATTCTCCTGATACCTAAGAAACATAAGAAATATGCACTTACATGTATAATTTTACATTCATGGCAACTATAAATTTTTTTTTAAATTAAAAATAAAAAGCAAAATCTGATTAAAAAATAAGACAGGAAATCTGGAGAAAGAGGTTAAATAATCAGACATATACCTCTAACCCACTGAGGAAAGCCTAATTAAACCAGTGGCCTGGGGTCATGCCAGACAGAAGCTCAGCTAAGGAACAGAGAAAATACAAAGAATTTTTTTTGAAAATTAAAGCAAGTTATCTCAGATATAAACTACTATCAGGTACAAACGAAATTGAGTTTAAACCAAAAAAAAAAAAAAAAAAAAAAATCAAAACCAAAAACCAGGAAAGAAGGCAGAGGGCCACTGCTCAGAAAGGAAAGGAGTGTGTGGGGCCCCAGTTTTCTTTTAGCAGTTACAAGTGTCCTGCTTCCACGGGAAACTGTTCCTGTCCTGGGAGTCTACACAGGCCACAATGAGTTCTGTCCTCTGGAATTCTTTTTCCCATGTCTAACAGTGAGGAATCTTCGCAGGTGCGATTAATCAAAACCTTGATTTCTGTCAAAAGGAACTTTTTTTTCCCGATTGAGGACCTGTGCCCACCCCAGAGCGGTAACAGCTGCCAAGCAAACGTCTTACATTAAATGGCTTCCTCTAGTCAGGAGGAACCTCTGGAACTGGGGGTGGGGCCCACCTTTCCAATCACATGAACAGTGGAAAGAAGTTTCTTGAACAAAGTGAGAGTTCTGCTACAAGAAAAGGACGAAATCAATGAGGAAAAGGCCATCAGCAGAGCGCATTACACTTCTCTCCCACTTCTGACTGACTTGGTATCCAGTGCTAAGTGTTTAGCTGATTACTAACGGCATGCTGTACTGGTCCATAACACTGCTTGTACTTCTGGGGCAAGTGACTGCTCCTGAGATGAAATGGATAAAGATAAAGTTTAAGATGCTAAAGAATCTTCCTAGCTGAACTCAGGACCATTATGTTGACTTCAGTCATGGACAGAAGCATTTCTGTCCACTGCAGCTGTTCCCAAGTGTAGCACAAGAAAATGTGAACGGCGAGGGCACAGGTTTCTGACTTTCTGCCCTTACGACCACTCACTATCCGACAGCACCTGCTACCCTACTGAATTAAAAGGCAAGACAAGATTTTTGAAAGAAGATCCCAGAAAGCAGCCAGACCATTAGCACAGGGAAAGATACTCAACACAGTAGGATTTGATAAGAGAGGGCTATTTTGTTGAGGCAGAAAGCAATTCAAGTAACAGATCCAGGAAACTCAAAAAGGGAAAAGAGAACAAAGGATTCAATTAAGTACACAGTTTACGGATCAGCATTCTTTCCATTGCACCAAAAGGGCTTTAGTAGGAAACGCCTAACTTTCTCCAGATGGAGTTACCCAAGAAATCGTTTTCACTGTCAAATTCTTAGAATGGAAAGTAATGTTGCCACAACTTTCTGTACAAGGAAGGGAAAGGATATCTCTCAGTATCTGGTATTGTCCAAGTTTTAGGCAAAAAGAGAGAGAGGGGGAGAGAGGAAGAGAGAGAGAGAGCAAGCTTTACATAGGTTTCTAGCCTGGACAGTTGACTTTTTTGCTTTTATTGGGAAGAGCCAGCAAAGAAGTAAGTTAATTAGATCTTTCCCTTTCCAAGACTGGGAAAAACTGGAGGAATTAAGATGGTGGAGAAGTAGGGGGACTGGGATTTCCCTCGTCCTTCAAATACAGCTGTATTGAAGTCAAAACACTTGGAACACCAAGGAAATCAAACTGCACAGTGACAGAAAAATCTCCACAAGTGGAGGGAGATGGCGTGGTGGGACAGAGGTGTGTGTATGCAAATTGGGGGACATAAAACTGCATGGGCACGGAGGGGAGGGATCCCCTTCTGTGGAATGACAAAAGGGAGAGAAAGAGAAGGTGTGGATTGCAGTGTTGTGCTAGGACAAGAGAAAAACCTTTCCAGACCCTGGAATGGGAAGCAAAAAATACGGAGAGTACCAGTCTCAACTTTGCAAACAGCCTTAGGAGCTGAAGATCAGAGTTTTCAAAAGTGTGCCACTTTCTCCAGACCAGAGTCCCTCTGAGTGTGTGCCTGCAGGGAGGGGAGCTGGCCCGGGGCATGGTAGTGATCTCAGGGGCGCACTGGGAGAGCACAGTCCCTCCCTCGAGTGCTGTGGGAAGAGGGCGTATTGCCCACCCAAGGATAAAAGACCCTGCAGGCGCCAGCCATATCGGCAGGGTGGAGGGGCCCTGCCCCAGAACTGGGTCCGCGTGGGGCGGGATCCTTTAAGACATCAGGGTTTGAATCCCAGCTGAGTGTCTAGGGGGCCCGGAAGACTAGAGCAGCACAAGCCAGCCGTCCGTGCTACTTTGTGAGGGCTGCCTGAACAGTGTGGTTTGAGACACCCACTCTGGGGAGGAGAGATTGGTGTGTTACCGTTTTTCTCCCCATCACCAACAACGTGGGACTTCAGAGAGCAGGACAGGGCCCCCAGTGGAGGCTGGACCCGTCTATACCAAACTCTGCCCCTCCGAGCCTGGCACCCACTTATTTACCGGAGTGAGATTGACACTGACAGAACCAGATGGGCCCTCCTCCAGTCCAGCACAGCCACAGGTCCCAGGTGCGAACAGACAACTGTCCTGCGGTTTAATATGTCCCCTCCCCTTTTCTTTTTTCCAGGGTTACTTCAACAAACAAATCAAATCACACCTGGTGGAAGGTCCAAACACTCCACCACTACAAACAAGGAGGAGCTCTGCAGAGGACTGACCAGTGGGGTAGAGCAGCCAAATACACAACAACGGAGTGCACGCAACATACACCAGAAACACTTCCTGGAGTGCCAGGCCCTGGACAGGGTATGACCCCTTTGTAATACAGTAGTTCTTGCAGGTACAGGACACATAACAAGCTATTAAAAGACATAAAAGACAGAAACCTAGGCAAAATGATGAAACGGAAGAATTCTCCTCAAAAGACATTCCAAGAAGAAATAACAGCCAGAGAATTGTTCAAAACAGATATAAACAATATATCTGAACAAGAAGTTATAATCACTGTCATGAGACTAAATAGCCAAAATTGAAAAAAGCATAGAAGACCGCAGAGAATCTATTGCTTCAGAGATGAAAGACCTAAGAAATAGTCCTGATAAATTAAGAAATGCTATAAACTAGATGCAAAATAACTACATGCAATGACAAGGAGGACGGAAGGAACAGAGGAGAGAATAGGTGAAACAGAAGAAAAAAATATGGAAAATAATGAAGCTGAAAAAAGCAGGGAAAGGAAATTACCAGAACACCAGAGGAGAATTAGAGAGCTAAGTGATTCCATGAAATGAAACAATATCCGTATCATAGGAGTTCCAGAAGAAGAAGAGAGAGAGAAAGGGGCAGAAGGTTTATTTGGACAAATTAGAGCTGAGAACTTCTCTAATCTGGGGAAGGAAACAGGCATCCAAGTCCAAGAGGCACAGAGAATTCCCTTCAAAATCAATAAAACAGGTCAACACCACAACATATCGTAGTGAAACTGGCAAAATACAAAGATAAGAGAATTCTGAAAGCAGCTAGGGACAAACAGGCCTTAACCTACAAGGGAAGACACATAAGGGTAGTAGCAGACCCGTCCACCGAAACTTGGCAGGCCAGAAGGGAGTGGCAGGAAATATTCAATGTGATGAATAGGAAAAGTATGCGGCCAAGAATCCTTTATCCAGCAAGGCTGTCATTCAGAATGGAAGGAGAGATAAAGGCTTTCCCAGACAAAAACTAAAGGAGTTCATGACCACTAAACCAGCCCTGCAGGAGATCCTAAGGGGGACTCTGTGAGTGGAAAGCAGCAAAGACTACAAAGGACCAGAGACACAACCACAAGCACAAAACCTACAGATAACACAATGACACTAAATCCGTATCTTTCAATAATCGCTCTGAAAGTAAATGGACTAAATGCCCAAAAGACACAGGGTATCAGAATGGATAAAAAAACAAGATCCATCTATATGCTGCCTATAAGAGAATCATTTTAGACCTAAGGACACCTGCAGACTGAAAGTGAAGGGATGGAGAACTATCTATCATGCTACTGGAAGTCAAAAGAAAGCTGGAATAGCCATACTTGTATCAGACAAACTAGATTTTAAAACAAACACTGTAACAAGAGATGAAGGGCACTGTAGCATAATGAAGGGGCTTATCCATCAAGAAGAGCTAACAGTTATAAATGTTTATGCCCCCAATGTTTATGCACCCAAATATATAAATCAATTAGTCACAAACATAAATGAATGTATAGATAGTAATACCATGACTGTAGGGGACTTTAATACTCCACTTACAGTAATGGACAGATCATCTAGGCAGAAAATCAATAAGGAAAAAATGGCTCTGAATGACACATTGGACCAGATGGACTTAACGGACATATTCAGAACTTTTCATCCAAAAGCAGAATACACATTCTTCTTGAATGCACATGGAACATTCTCCAAAATAGATCACATACTGGGTCACAAAACAGCCCTCAACAAATATAAAGGGATTGAGATCATACCGTGCATATTTTCAGATCACAACACTATGAAACTTGAAATCACGCACAAGAAAAAATTTGGAAAGCCCCCAAATATATGGAGGTTAAAGAACATCCTACTAAAGAATGAATGGGTCAACCAGGAAATTGAAGAAGAAATTAAAAAATATACGGAAGCAAATGAAAATGAAAACATGACAGTCTAAACCGTTTGGGATGCAGCAAAGGCAGTCCTAAGAGGAAACTACATTGCAGTCCAGGTCTATCTCAAGAAGCAAGAAAGGTCCCAAATACAGAACCAAACCTCACACCTAAAGGAACTAGAAAGGCAGCAGCAAAGAAATCCCAAAGCCAGCAGAAGAGAAATAATAAAGATTAAAGCAGTAATAAACAATGTAGTATCCCCCCTCCCCCAAAAAACCAGATCAATGAATTTAAGAGCTGTTTATTTGAAAGAATAAACAAAATTGATAACCCCTAGCCAGACTTCCCAAAAAGAAAAGAGAGAGGACCCAAAGAGATAAAATCACGAATGAAAGAGGAGAGATCACAACCAACACCATAGAAATACAATTATTAGAGAATACTATGAAAAATTATATGCCAACAAATGGGACAATCAGGAAGAAATGGACAAATTCCTAAACACTCACACATTACCAAAACTCAAATGGGAAGAAATAGAAAATTTGAACGGACCCATTGCCAGTGAAGAAATTGAACCGGTTATCGAAAATCTCCCAACAAATAAGAGCCTTGGGCCAAATGGCTTCCCAGGGGAATTCTACCATTTAAATAAAAGTTAATACCTATTCTTCTCCGGTTGTTCCAAAAATAGAACGGAAGGAAAACTTGCAGACTCATTCTATGAAGCCAGAATTACCTTGATTTCCCAAACCAGATAAAGACCCCACTAAAAAGGAGAAGTACAGGCCAATATCCCTGATGAACATGGATGCAAAAATTCTCAACAAGATACTAGCAAATCGAATTCAACAGCATATTAAAAGAATTATTCACCATGATCAAGTGGGATTCATTCCTGGGCTGCAGGACTGGTTCAATATTTGCAAATCAATCAATGTGACACAACACATCAACAGAAGAAAGGATAACCAAATGATCCTGTCAATAGATGCAGAAAAAGCATTTGACAAAATACAGTACCCTTTCTTAATAAAAAACCTCAAGAAACTCGGGACAGAAGGAGCATACCTTAACATCATAAAAGCCATATAAGAAAGGCCCACAGCTAACATCATCCTCAATGGGGAAAAAAGCTTTCCCCCTGGGATCAGGAATACAACAGGGATGTCCACTCTCACCACTATTGTTTAACATAGTGTTGGAAGTCCTAGCCTCAGCAATCAGACAACAAAATGAAATAAAAGGTATTCAAATTGGCAAAGAAGTCAAACTTTCACTCTTCACCGATGACATGATACTCTACATGGAAAACCCAAAAGACTCCACCAAAAAACTGCTAGAGCTGATACTTGAATTCAGCAAAGCCGCAGGATATAAAATCAATGTACAGAAACCAACTGCATTTCTATATACTAATAATGAAACAGCAGAAAGAGATATCAAGGAATCAATCCCATTTACAATTGCACCAAGAACCATAAACTACCTAAGAATAAACCTACCCAAAGAGGTAAAAGATTTGTATGCCGATGACCTTAGAAAGCTTATGAAGGAAATTGAGAAAGACACAAAGAAATGGAAAAACATTCCATGCTCATGGATTGAAAGAACAAATATTGTTAAAATGTCAATACTACCCAAAGCAATCTGCACATTCAATGCAATCCTAATCAAAATAGCACCAGCATTCTTCACAGAGCTAGAATCAATAATCCTAAAATTTGTAGCGACCCACAAAAGACCCCAAATAGCCAAAGTAATGTTGAAAAAGAAAACCAAAGCTAGAGGCATCACAACTCCTGACTTTAGTCTGTATTACAAAGCTGTAATCATCAAGACAGTATGGTATTGGCACAAAAACAGACACACAGGGGCACCTGGGTGGCTGTCGGTTAAGCGTCCAACTTCAGCTCAGGTCATGATCTCGCATTCATGAGTTCAAGCCCCGCGTCAGGCTCTGTGCTGGCAGCCCAGAGCCTGGAGCCTGCTTCATATCCTGTGTCTCCCTCTCTCTCTGCCCGTTCCCCCCCACTCACGTTCTGTATCTCTCTCTCTCTCTCTCTCTCTCTCTCAAAAATATATTTAAAAATTTTAAAAAACCACACAAAGAGAATAGAGAACTCAGAAATAGACCCACAAATATATGATCAACCAATCTTTGACAAAGCAGGAAAGAGTATCCAATGGAAAAAAGACAGTCTCTTTAGCAAACAGTGCTGGGAGAACTGGACAGCAACATGCACAAGAATGAAACCGGACCACTTTCTTACACCATACATAAAAATAAACTCAAAATGGATGAAAAACCTAAATGTGAGACAGGAAACCATCAAAATCCTAGAGGAGAAAACAGGCAGCAGCCTCTTTGACCTCAGGCTCAGCAACTTATTACTTGACATGTCTCCAAAGGCAAGGGAAATAAAAGCAAAAAGGAACTATTGAGATTTCATCAAGCTAAAAATACTTCTGCACTGCAAAGGAAACAATCAACAAATATAAAAGTCAACTGATGGAATGAGAGAAGATATTTGCAAACGACATATCAGATAAAGGGTTAGTATCCAAAATCTATAAAGAACTTACCAAACTCAACACCCGAAAAACAAATAATCCAGTGAAGAAATGGATTAATCAAATGAAGACATGAATAGACACTTTTCCAAAGAAGACATCAGATGGCAAACAGACACATGAAAAGATGCTCAACATCACTCATCATCAGGGAAATACAAGTCAAAACCACATTGAGATACCACCTCACACCTGTCGGAGTGGTCTAATTTAACAACTTAGGAAACAACAGATGTTGGCGAGGATGTGGAGAAACGGGAACCTTCTTGCACTGTAGGTGAGAATGCAAACTGGTGCAGCCACTCTGGAAAACAGGATGGAGGTTCCTCAAAAAATTAAAAATAGTATTACCATACAACCCAGCAATTGCACTGTGAGGAACTTATCCAAAGGATACAGGAGTGCTGATTCGAAGGAGCACATGCACCCCAATGTTTATAGCAGCGCTATCAACAATAGCCAAATTATGGAAAGAGCCTAAATGTCCATCAACTGATGAATGGATAAAGATGTGGTATATATACACAATGGAATACTACTCGGCAATGAAAAAGAATGAAACCTTGCCATTTGTAACAGCGTGTATGAAACTGGAGGGTATTATGCTAAGCAAAACAAGTCAGTCAGAGAAAGACAAATATATGATTTCACTCATATGTGGAATTTGAGAAACTTAGATGACCACAGGGGAAGGGAAGGAAAAATAAGATACAAATAGAGAGGGAGGCAAACCATAAGAGACTCTTAAATACAGAGAATAAACTGAGGTTGACAGGGGTAAGGGGGGTGGAGAAAAATGGGTGATGGCCATTGAAGAGGGCACTTGTTGGGATGAGCACTGGGTGTTGTATGTAAGTGATGAATCATGGGAATCTACTCCTGAAGCCAAGAGCACACTGTATGTTAGCTAACTTGACAATAAAAAAAAAAAGACTGAGAAAAACTGAGTAGTCAATTTTATATGGTATAAAGAGATGTTATCAGAACAATAAAAGATTCATTTATATATTATTAGAATTCTAAAAGGAGCTGCTCATTTTGAAGATATTTGTAACAAGGGTATATAGTATCAAGTTGTTTGCATGCATACCCTTAATTTGGCCTAACATTTTTTTCATACTGGGGACAATTCTAATAGTTCTACTTTATGGGTTGCTGTGAAGGATTTAAGCATACATATGTATGGATATGGATATTTGTATGTATGTGTGTTTCTAGCTTACTGTTTGGCATATAGTTGGCAGTTAATTAATGTTACCTTTCTTCCCCCTCCCTCAACCTAGTCACCGAACAGAAAAAGGTCCTACATAAGCTGGCTTGCACATGTTCCTTAGGTAAGGGATCAGGAGGACAACAGAAAGTCTGGTGTCTGAAAACTGTGGCATGCTCCATTCTAAAACAAAACTCATTTTCACTTCAGTGTGGATTTGGGAGAAGCGTTGTTGAGGGTACCCTCAGATTCAAGAGGGCAGTGGTCAGAAGAATGTGCTTACAGGTACAAACACTAGTGACTCATAAGAGAGTGGCAAGGGCATCATTTGCTGCAACTTTGCCTTTTCTTGTATGTAGTGAGTAGAAAAAATATACTGGAGTACAAAACTCACTTGCAAAGAGGTTTTTTGGTGTATATAGAGTAATGCTTTTTGGTTCCTTTTATAGATAAAAAAAATAAGCAACATGCTTTTCTTCAATTATCCTAACTTTCCTAGCAATTAACTATTATAATTAAATTGTTTACTTTCTGACAGCCTCCATTTTACAATTTAGTTCCTATATTTTATACATGGCTGTTCTTTCAGAACATGTCACAGGCAGTTTGAATGTATCTTCTGACACATAATGCTTCCAGACTTCCATAATTAATCCTGAAAGAGAGCTGAAGGGTTCTATCTCCACTCGTAATGGATTACTAAAACGAGAGGTAGCATGTTACATGGACAATCATAAAAACCAAGACAAGAAAGTTATAACCTATATTTTCTAAACCCATCTGCGTCACCAGATCATGAGGTACAAGCATTTTGAAGGCATGGTGGAAATTAGCACTTCAGAGCTGCAAGCATGAAATGCCACTTTCTATCATCATCTGTTTCTTTCAACTGAGATCAAAACTTCCATCTCACTTAACATTTTAGAGAGAAAAGAATCCAAAACACTCTTTTTGGCCCATGCCCTTTTGTGTCTTCCCCTCTCCTGACATTCTCTCATTACTCCAGAATTCTTATTTTTCCCAAAAAAGAATAGGCTGAATCTTTACCCCTTTGAAATGTCTCACTGGACCTCTTAAAAATCACTTTTTAACTGTTAAGTGAATTTTCACTTATTTTGAAATTTCTCAGTCCCTAAGGGAGCATCATATTCTTTAAGTTACTTTAGTTACAATTCTGTATCTTACCTTGGCCTGGAGTTGGAATTACAAACAGCTTAAAGCCATTTTCAGTTTTTTTAAAGAGTGGTGTATGAAGTATGTTTAGCCTTTTGAAAGAAATATGCTTTTCAGAGAAATGCCCTAAAATTTTCATATTTCTATAGACTTACACAATTTCCGAGGAGCTTTCTAATAAAATTTAAATTAACAAGGGGTTCAAAGATTTTCATTTTAATGGTCTCACCTAGACACTGCCATTTCAGTTTCCACAGAAACTTGTGAATCCTAACAACCTTGTTTATCTGTTTGAAGCGGATTTTTATACGCTAGGTTCTACTAAACAGGATACAATAAAGGGACCATTTACTTTTTTAAAGGTTTGGACCAGAATACTGTTAGATCACTTCAGTCTTCACTTAAGTGGTAACTTTAAGTAGGATTTCTCGTCCTTGGCATTACTGACATTTGGGGCAGCGTCACTGTTTGTCGTGGGAGCTGTCTTGTGCAGAGTACGATGTTTAGCAGCACCCCTGGTCTCCACCCACGAGATGCGAATAGCAGCCCTGCCACACCCTCCCCACCCCCAATTACTTCTCACAGCCAAAACAAACAAACAAACAAACAAAACCACCAACTCTCCAGACACAGCCAAATCCCTAGGTGGGGGATGCGGGTGGAGAGAAGCAAAATGACCCCAGCTGACAATTGCTGTTCTAAGGCGTGCTGTTCTGTGCACCGCCGGTAAAGCCTCGATCTTTATTTTTGCAAAGGAGGCACAGAATGTAAAATTAAAACAAATGTGGAACCAAAACGTCCTGGCAGAGAAACCATATTTCAAAATATAATCAAATTGAGATGGTAATTATAAACCAGCCAGTTTCTGTGCAGCAAGGTCTGATCTCAGCTGAACCTCAGCTAATTTCAAAGTCATTTCTCTATAAAGAGCACCACTCACTTTTAGGTTCGTCCCCAACGTTTGCGTCTTTTCTCTCTGAAATTCTTTTCTGTAGGGATGGATGTTTTCCTTTCTGTCTGATAAAGCAGCCACAACACCACTACTCTTTTCTTTGCTTGCTTCGCAACTCTGCACCAAGTTGTTTTCAACCTCAACTAAGGCAGAAGAAAGAGAACCAAGGATAACCAATTCCTTCTCCAAAGATGATGCCAAATGATCAGTTAGGAAATCCTCACTTTCTGATTTTAGTTTTTTCAAGAAACAATTTATAGGGAGAGCTCCGATGAGATTATGAAGGCACTGGAACAAAACTGTTTGATTCCTGAAATAAAAAAACAAACACAATATTACAAAACTCGGGACAGCACAAAGCAGTCGTGTACAACTTACTGTAGTAATCACTTAATATTCATCTACTGATGAATAGAACCAATACTGCCTGCATGTGATCTTTTGATATAATTCAGATTGTAGCAATCAAATATACATATCCTATACCAATCCGTTAATGTTAATCAGTTGCTTCCTGATGACATTTTTTTCTCTGAGTAATAACATCAGTATTCTATTTTTAAAATTTCATTGTCGGGGAAAGATAAGTAGAAATCTTAAAATAACTATTAGGTCCTAACCGACTAAAAAAAAAAAAAAAGCCAAAAACAAACATGAAGTTAAAAGCTTCAGTTTCTAAATGAGGCCACCTGTGTCCATTCATGCTATCCCAGACAATGACCTGAACGTGTCCCACAGTGACACAGATATCTACTCTGGAGATGACTCTTGGACCACACACATATGCACTAACTTCTCTGGACATATTCCAATTTGATGGGCATTACCTGGAATAGACTATCAAAATCCCTTCAAATGGTGTTCTTTGTTTCCAGTTAAAGAGTGTGCCATAGAAACTTCCTGGCCTTTTGCAAAAGCAAATTTCTGGAAATTCTTGGATTACTTCACATTTCATGTGTTCTAGTAGCCACGTCTTCATTGAAGTCAGAGAATAGGTGGGCGACGTGATTTGAAAACAAGCTCTGTTAAATGCTGTGAGAAGTGCAAAGAGATCTTCCACGTGTTCTATGAGAAAAACATGTCACAAGCTCTGTCATTAAACTGTCCATTATCAAATCGAAAGAGTTCTTAAAATTTTCTAATTCAATTAGGTATATGATTAAAAAGTACCAACAAAAATTACCTATAGGTTTCTTCTTTGGAAATGTCAGCAGGTATTTCCTACTTGAAAGATCTTCTAGACTTATGAAAAGTCTGCCACACCAAATATAATGATCTTCAGAAGAGTTACCATTTTCCCTCTCCCTAATTTGTAGCAGCACAATGCAACAGAAATCAATGAATGCTAAAAGTGGTGAAAAAGGTGTTACAGCAGTAATGACTTGCACACACTCTTTCTCAGATGCTTGTTCTCCAGCAGAGCTTTCCTCATCCTTCTCCTCTTCTTCTTCCTCTTCCTCTCCCTCTTCCTCACTATCAATAGTCAACTTGATCCTTTTTGCCTCTGATCCTATTTCACATGGCACTGAGCGTGATGCTGGGGGAAAATCCCTACTCAACTTGATCACCCTATTGTGACACTTAATAAGTCGACAGCTGGAGCTATGAGCTTGATCCATTACCAGTGATAAAGTCACATGATTCAGGGACCTGTAAAAAATCCAGAGTTGAGTCCAAAAGCTCATTCTTTAGAATCAAAGAGATGATTAAATGCTACACAAACAATAACAAAACTATATCCTCTCTTTTCCTAGAAAGTATCATTTCAAATTATCAAAAAATTAAGTGCAAAAACCAAACACATTTTTAAAGATCCTGTAATAGCACATTTCCTGAAATAGGAAAGCCAACAACACTGTAAATACGTTGAACTTCAGGAAAATAATTTCCTTAGGAGAAAGGAACAGTAAAATAATGCTGGATTTTATTTTTGAGGTAGCTTTCTTCCCCCCCCGCCCCGTTTAGAGTAAAAATTGTATTCTATACTCCCCTAAATAACTTGAATAAACTCTACTTTTTAATATTGAACATTGTTTACCCCTCAGCAATGATAATGTTTTGGATACAATATTGTGAAAATTAATTTCACCTGTTTCCATTTACATTTTTAACATGGCTGATTAGAACATTTAAAATTCCTTATGTGGCTAACATTATATTTCTGTTGGACACTGCTATTCTAGACCATCAAGATAATGTTATCATGATACTTACAGCTTCAAAGAAGATGTCGTTTTCACTCCAACAACCAAGCTATCATCTATTACACGGTACCATATCTTCTCTATTAGCCGTTCTGAATCTTGAAAATCATCTGGTATCTTTTCCTCAAAGGTGCAGACAGGGTTTTCTTCTTTACCACAAAGAGTAACAAGATGTGCCTTAAAGAAAAACATGTTTAATAACTTACTACCAAAAAAACTACCAATGTAGCAAAACTAAAAAAATAATGTAAATCAGCTTTCAGTCGGGCCTTAAAGCTTACATATTTTAAAATACACTGTCATCTGCACCATACCATTTTATACTATAGGCTATATATAAATCACTAAAACAAAATTTATAGAACCTATATATAATAAACTATCTACTGAGACCAAGAAGCATGGCCTGACTGGAAACAAGATGGGGTATCCAACACAGAGCCAGCAAAGATATAAACTTGGAGTCCAAAATAACCTGATAATATATGTCCTGGGTGGGCTGAGAACAATCCAAAGATTATTAAAGTGACTTAGACTAAAATGATAACTGTAAAATTTTGTACAAATAAACCTGATTAAAAATCTTTAGACTGCTGATCAATCATGGCTAAAATTGTACTCTTAAAGTCCAGGCCATATTCACTCACTTCCACACATATATCGATTTATAACAACAATAGAAATGGTGGGAGGAGGAGAAATAATAATCATAATGATTCAGAACACTTACTGAATGCTTACTACGTGTCCAGCACTGTTCTCAGTGTTACTCAGGATTCAATCTGCTTAACCTTCACAAAACCCCCAGTACCTTAGTTAGGTAGTATTATTATGTACGTTTTCCAGGTAAGGAAGATAGGAGGCTAAGGTCACACAGCTAGCAAGTGGCAGAGCTGGGATTTGAACCAAAGTAGACTGGTTCCAGAGCCCATGTCCTATTTTAACCATTACTCTATACTGCCCCTCTATGTGGTAATTACTGAAAAAACGTCTGTAATATGTAATAAGATACACTTACATTATAGTAGGCTGAACAAGTTTCTAGGAATCTGATACCTTTGCCAGGAGCTGTGAGATTTGAGACAGGCCATTCATCTGAAACCTGGGGTAATTTTTACTGCCTGCCAGAATTGCTTTTAAAATTAATCATGTAAACAGCCCAAAATGGTGCCTTGCACATAATTATTTCAGTGCATTAATTTCGAAACATTTCTTCCCCTTTTCTAATACTAGCAAAATCACTGGTATGAGGTGGGAAAGGGACATGGGGGAGACTTTTAACAATGACTTTCATGAGCTTTCCCAAGAGATTAGAACAGTAATACAGAAAAGCAACATGCTGTGCTTTTGTTATGATTCTTACATTAATGGAATCATATTTTGGACCCAAGTCCTCATGTCACTAAGACTGAAATACAGACACAAGGCATAGACTGCTGCAAGACTGGTCAATCTAGAAGGAATTCCGAGCTAGGCACCAAGGTGACTTGAGGGAGTAAAATGTAGTATCAAGTTTCTCCATGTCCAGCTTTTCTTAATTTATTTGTAATTTTACTACACTGTCTTTCTCTGTATGGAACTAATGTTCATAAATACTATTTTTTATGAAGTTGAAGGAGTTTTTGGTAACCTTCTACACTACCGTATTGACATAAGTAATTGCAAGAACCTAAAGAGGTTCTTATGCTGGTCAACTATAAAGAACATTAGAGTAAAATTATAAAAAGCAGATATAAACACTAAAAAAGCACAGCAATTTGGGGGCATTAACTACAAGAATAAATAGCCTTAGAAATGAACACTGCAATAGATGAAAAGAACGATTATTATAATGATGAAATTATGTATTCATTAATAAAAGGTTACATAATGCTCAGTATATTCTGTTTAAGAAGTCAGAAAATATATAATTCACTTAGGGGTGATTTCTATTAAAACTACACAAATAAAAATGTTTAATAGTTAAATCTTTTAAACAAAAGGACTTGTTCCCCAAGGCTCCTGACAACTGGGATTTTAGTATCCTATAGATTAAGAATAATTTGCAAATTGGTAAAATACTGACTCCTTAATCAAATATTTTTAAGTCACAAAAGTCCAGCATTATAATCCCTGCCACTTTGCTCCTTGCCTCCATTGAGTGGAATTTTCCAATATATCCAAATATTCCAATGTAAATAACTCTTCAAGACCCACAACTATATGATCAACTCATCTTTGACAAAGCAGGAAAGAATATCTAACGGAAAAAAGACAGTCTCTTCAACAAATGGTGCTAGGAAAACTGGATGGCAATATGCAGAAGAATGGAACCGCACCACTGTCTTACGCCATACACAAAAATGAATTCAAAATGGATGAAAAACCTAAATGTGAGACAGGAAACCATCAAAATCCCAGAGGATAACACAAAGAGGATAAACAAACCTCTTTGACCTCGGCCAGAACAACTTACTAGACATGGTGCCAGAGACAAGGGAAACAAAAGCAAACATTAACTATTGGGACCTCATCAAGATAAAAAGCTTCTGCACAGAAAAGGAAACAATCAACAAATATAAAAGGCAGCCTACAGAATGGGAGAAGATATTTGCCAACAACATATCTGATAAAGTGTTAGTATCCAAAATCTATAAAGAGCTCACCAAACTCAACACCCAAAAAACAAATAATCCAGTGAAGAAACGGGCAGAAGACATGAATAAACACTTTTCCAAAGAAGACATCCAGATGGGTAACAGACACATGAAAAGATGCTCCACATCACTCATCATAAGGAAAATACAAATCAAAACCATGGTGAGATACCACCTCACATCTGTCAGAATGGCTAACATGAACAACACAAGAAACAACAGGTGTTGGCAAGGATTCAGAGAAAGGGGAACCCTCCTGCACTGTTGGTGGTGCAACTGGTGCAAACCGGTGCAGCTACTCTGGAGAAGAGTATGGACGTTTGTCTCAAGAAACTAAAAACAGAACTACCCAACACCCCAGCAATTGCACTATTAGGTATTTACCCAAAGGATACAAAAATACAGATTCAAAAGGGGTACACGCACCCCAATGTTTATAGAAGCATTAGCAACAATAGCCAAACTATGGAAAGAGCCCAAATGTCCATCGACTGATGAATGGATAAAGATGTGGTATGTAGGTATGTACGTATATATATACACACATGTACATACATATACATACAATAGAATATTACTCAGCCATCAAAAAGAATGAAATCTTGCCATTTACAATGAAGTAGGTGGAACTAGAATGTATTATGCTAAGCGAAATACGTCAATCAGAGAAAGACAAATACCATATGATTTCACTCCTATGTGGAATTTAAGAACCAAAACAGATAAATATAGGTGAAGCAGGGGAATGAAAGAGAAGAGACTGAAATAAACCACAGGAGACTCTTAATGACAGAGGACAAACTATGAGTTGACAGAGGAAGGTAGGTGGGAGATGGGCTAGATGGGTGATGGGTACTAAGGAGGGCACTTGTAACACTTGGGTGTCATATGTAAGTGATGAATCACCAAATTCCACTACTGAAACTAATATTACATTTTATGTTAACTAAAATTTAAATTTTTTAAAAAAGGAAAAAACTAAAAAGTAAAAAAAAAAAAATGACTTCCAATAGCTTGTAGATTTTCAATTCATAAAATGATACAATGGTCACATGATGAATTTTACCTTCTCTGCAGCTGATGTACTTTCATCTGTCCCTTGAATCAGGTTTATTAAAATTTTCCAATATTTTGAAATAATTTTTTCCTTAAGCAAGAGATGCTGCTTTAATTCCTGAATAGAAGCCAATCCAACCTGTAAAGTAGAAAAAAAAAAATCATTGCCAGAGACATCATTTCAAATGAAGTCTGACAATACCATTAATTCAGAAAGTACTTTCTCCAAATTCGTTTATTAATTCATCTTTCCGTAGAAAAGCAGAGAATACTTCTCAGAGCAAAACTATTTTCTTTGTAAATGTTAAGTAATTATAAAGGAAAAAACAGAGCAAGTAACTGCAACAGAGTTTATATATCAAACTGAGAGAATGCCAATGTATTAGCATGCATTTCACCACTGAATTAAGTAATCAATCAATATGAACATGAATGTGTAATCCATATGAATAAAAATTAAGGCCTACCAACACTCCTATCCCCCACAAGAAAACTATTTTTCTCGTTGCTGAAATAATTTCGGCTTCAAAAAGCAAAGACATCATTATGAGTAGAAATGGTCACTTTTAATTTGATACTATTTGAAATCCTGTTTAATATAACATCTATAGCAAATTTATTTATTTATTATTAGAGAGAGAGAGAGAGAGAGAGAGAGAGAGAGAGAGACAGCACCGGCATACAAGCTGGGAAGAGGGGCAGATGGAGAGAGAACCCTAAGCAGGCTCCACGCTCAGCACAGAGCCCAATGCAGGGCTTGATCCCATGACGCTGGGATCATGAACTGAGCCAAAATCAAGAATCAGACGCTCAACTGACTGAGCCACCCAGGTGCCCCTATAGCAAATTTTAAAGATAACACATAGCCCCCAAACTGTTACAAGTTTAATTTTGTGCTAATAAACAGTGCTGGGGTCAACTCTTAACTACAGAAAACAAAGACTGGGCAAAGAGCAATCCATTCCTTTTATTATACCAGATAAATAGATTTCACTACTAAAGATGGAACATTCATGAAATATATTTTGCTACTGAAAATTTAAAGTCATGTCTTTGAACTTACAGAAGCTATTTCATTTCAGATGGATACCTGAGACTATTGAAGTATTAATCCAGCTTTTAATGTAACATGTTTTTCTATACTGGAAAACAAAACGCATCCTGTTTTTAAATTCCTTTCTTTCAAATTACAGTTAAAGTCAGGTAAATTCCCTAACTTTTTATTGGTGAACAGAAGTTAGAAAGTAAAGACTGAATTATATCTTACCTCACTGCACAAAGTAGGTAAAGTGTCTAGCTATTATTTAAAAACCATCTGTTGACCTAGTTCTGCGGGCTCCACATTATTCACACTGTATCACTCACTCCCTGAGTAATTTGTGACTTACGGAGAGGGAGCTGGACACGTCAGAGGGGAAGAGTCTAACTGGAGAATGCTGGAGGGGTAGGGAGTAGAAGAGAGGAATATGTACGCAGACTGACAATGAAGGTACCCTCAAAAGTTACCTGTGTTCTCTCTTCCCTACTTTCAATATGCACCGCCCCCAACTCCAGGACTAAATAGTGAATCATTAGATTATTCAAATATTCTATGTTGTGAAGTACTATTATAAAACTATAAAAATAACCACATGGTAGCACATTTAAACAGCATAAAAATACATTTCAACTTCCCTTTCTAGACCCTCAATCCCATTTGTACAGCCAACATATTGTTTATCTTTCTAGAACCTTTCCATGCTTATGTTAAGGAATGCTCTCTTTCTCCTCACTCTAAGGAAGTAAAATCCACCCCAAACCAAATACAGGCACATAGGGTGCTACAAGACACCAGACCTTGCTTTTTTGTTTTTATTGCGATTTCTCTTATACATGGAGAAGAGTGAATACAGAAAACACTTTACAAACTAATCAGGAAGTCAACACCCAAATAACCATATGCAGTTGGCTGCCTGTGGACCCTCCCTAGTCACCAACTCCTCTTTTTCCAACGGAGGCAACACTACCCTGGCCTCTTAAGGTAACTTCCTTGTTTGTCTACATAATTTTACCATCACCGTAACTCCTAAAGAGTATTTTTAGTTTTTTGTGTGTTTTGCTTTGAAACCTTCTATGAATGGAATCATTCTGTATGTACCAGGTTTTAGAGTCATCCCATTTGTCACTAGTAGTTGTAGACTTTCATTGCTCTGTAGTATTCCATCATGTGACCATACCAGCTCACTTCTCCATCCTTCTGCTGATGGACATCTGGATTATATCCAGGCATAGGCTATTACAAACAGTGATGCTGTAAACATTCCTGTACACATGCACAAGTTTCTCCAAGGTCCTGGTCTCCTTGTTTCCCCTCCAACTTGTTTCCTTCCAACCGTTCAGTTGGAAAACAAATTTTATAAGGGAAAGAACGGTGAAACGGACGCTGGTTCAAGTTCTGCCTGTCACTTAACCTTTCTGGCTATTTGCTTCCTCATATATAAAATGGGGGAGGGGGAAGGAAGACTTGTTAATCTCTAAAAGGCCTTCCAACACTTGGAAATGTTTTTATCCAAATTGAGAGCTAGTAATAACGTGTGGATACTTGAAATAAAATGGACATGCAACTATGTCTTATTCACTTTCATATGTTCCTGCCTCCCCTGTGTGTTTTTTTAAATATTTTCCTCCAACGACTCTGTGCTACCTTCTGAATAATTTTTGTAACATAGTTTGGTTTGCTTCTTTGCTCTGTATCTCTTTGAGTCAGCTGTTAAACTCATCTGATGAGACATTTTTATTTCAATGTATTTTTTAGTTCATAGAAATGCTATTTGGTCATTTTCAGTGAATAGTTGCTCATGATGCCTTGTTTATGTGCTTAGTTATTCTGTGGGTGGCTCATTTTCTTTGAAAAATTACTTGTGAGATTTATAAGAGGCCATGGATAAATGTGTGTTTTGAGAGAGGACTTTGTGTTTGTTTCTGCCAGTTGCCTAGGGTACTACTGCTTTAGGTTAAACACAAATGCTCCCAGGGCAAAAGCAGTATCAGTGTTCTCTGGGTTCTCTCTGGGTTCCAGCCTTTAGAGCTTGGCCTGGTAATTTATATTTTCACCTCTCTGAAGCTTTTAGGGAGATTTTAAAGACATATTTCAACTATGATTTTAACTTGGTTTTATCAGAAGAGTTGGTCCAAATAAAGTGGGTGACACATTACCAGAGGTGGAATTCCTAAAAGTCATGCTTTCATAAATTAAATTATTTTGGCGTCATTTCTAACTCAGTATAAAGATCTACCTTATTCTTCTTGATAGCTTCATGGTATTCCATAGTTCAGGTATATGATAACTGATTTGCCAAACTCCTAATGATGGATATTTAGACTGAATTTTGTTGTCTATAAATACTATATAAACATTCCTATAAAATCATCTTTGTTTACTGTACAAGTATATCCTTAGGACAGATTTCTAGAAGTAAAATGGCGAGAGTAAGAAGAAAAGTCCTGTCCACATTTTAATAGCTGTAACAACTTTCCTTCTGAGGAGGTTGAGCCACTTTACATTCTCAGCAATACTGTTTCTGAATGCATATTCATATTAAGGAAATTAATCATTTTTTTTAAGAGACAGAGAGAGGGAGGGGGAGGGGGCAGAAGGAGAGAGAGAATCTTAAGCAGGCTCCACACTTAGTGCAGAGCCAGACACAGGGCTCAAGCCCATGACTCTAGCTAGGATCATGACCTGAGCCAAAATCAAGAGTCAGACGCTCAACTGACTGAGCCACCCAAACGTCCCAAGGAAATTAATCCTTCATCGCTTGTTACAATAACTATTTACATAATTTGTCTTTTTATATATTCAGAGCACAAAAGGTTTTTTCTAACTTTTTAAATGTTTATTTTTTTGAGAGAGAGAGAGACAGACAGACACAGAGCATGAATGGGGGAGGGGCAGAGAGAGAGGGAGACAGAATCTGAAGTAGGCTCCAGGCTCTGAACTGTCAGCACAGAGCCAGATGTGGGGCCTGAACTCATGAACTGCGAGATTATGACCTGAGAAGTCAGCTGCTTAACCTACTGAGCCACCCAGGCACCCCCAGGGCACAAAAGGTTTAATGTAATCAATCTTTTCCTTTTTGGTTCCATGTCCACTATGATATTTTATTGTCTATTGCCAACATGCATATCTAATATGTGCTCAATAAGCATTTAGTAAATTCACAATAATTAAAATAGTTACAAAAATGTTTTGAAGAACCTGCAAAGTACAAATATTTACTATATGGCCCTTTACGAAAGAAGTTTGCCAGGGACAGAGAAAAAAGTAAAATGACAACACAAGGAAACAGATAAATCCAAAAAGATGGACAACTGGCCTCGCCTCCTCATTAGTCTCATTGTAAAAAAGTGGGGAGGGGCATTATTCTAGATAAAAAAACAAAGACATACAATGATCAACTGCAAGTGTAAACTTTGACCAGACCCTGAGATAAGCATATATAAAAAACATTTTTGAGGCACTTAGAGACATCTGAATACAGAGAGAATAGTAAATAAGATTAAAAGAGTATTACTAATTTTCCAACTGTAACAATAGTATGGTATGGCTACATACAAGTACGTCCTTATTTTTTAGGCAATTCCTGCTAAAATACATAAGAGTGAAGTATCACAATATTTGCAAGCTTTAAATGGTTATGCAAAACTGTAGATACATACGTGCATATGTACACAAAAGCATAGATGAGGCAAACAGAATTTTTTTTAAAGTACCAATAGTTAACATCCACGTGAGGACTAGAGATAACTACAATACTATTCTTTGAACTTTTCTGAGTATTTAAAAATTTTTATGAATGAAAAAAGGCAGGTTACAAAAGAACATGCATCATATCAAATTTCTATTTAAATTTACAAATATTCACTTAAAAAATCTACAAGAATATACATGGCAAAGTGTTAAAATTGGTTATATCTCAGTAGCCGAATCATAGGTGATTATTAGTTTCTTTTTAATATTTCTTTGAACGGTCTGAGTATTTTATAAGGAATACGCATTACCTTCATATATTTGGAAAAAACAAAAACTCCCTTAGAGAGCTTTGTAGGGAAAATTTGAGGGTAAACTGTTCATGTTTGGTACATGTTATGATTCATCATATTTGCTTCTCTTTTAAAAGAGATACTATGGCATGCTGATCCTTAAGACCAGAAAGAATGTGTTTTCAAAAGTGAGCTTCATATGTTTCATAAGTCTTATTAAATTTAGTCTTACTACAAAAAGGTATCATTTTTAGATAATACATTTATAAGTAATGCCATAATAGTTTTTACACAGGTACTAAAAAGGTAAAGATCCTTTGAAATACCATTTTTTCCCAATCACTGCGTTGCTTATACATTGAGATCCTTTCTCTCAATGTTCTTTCCTTCATTTAGAATATCACTAACCCAAAAAAGTAAAAACAAAAAGCAAACAGACACCAACTTTCAATCTTCTTTCCAGAGGTGGAATCATCAAATAATGATTCCCTTCTTTGTCTTCAAATAAGTCATCTTCATTGCAATCCAATGTTTCACTCTAAGAAATAAAAAAAAATACACTAAAACTGAAATTTTGAAATAAATTGAAAATTCATAGGATTAACAGAACACAAAGTTTATCCAAAGGGCAGTTTTCCATGTTACACACTCTTACATGAGACAAAAAAATATGTATTTCCCCATCATTTCTTGTAACTAGAAAAAAATGACTATTATTACTACCACCACTGACCTAACACTTGTATACTGCTTCAAAAAGTATCAGCTTACTAGATTTTTTATAAAATCCCACAACTAGAGAAAATAGGAATTGTCCTCATTTTATTAAGAAAAAAAACCAAGACTCAGATTTTTTTTTTTCCAGATATTTCATATAGGTCTGAAACTTCAGGGGTATTATTTCCCTTTTGCCCAAGATCTTAAGATATTATGAAGTGTTACTTCTTTTAATAGAGCATTTTCATTTTTATTCCTTAATTAATCCAATGTTATCATGTTTATCGGTATAAAATGTGAATTTTCAGAAGCAACAATAAAGGCAACTTACAGTATTACTATCACGTGAGTGAACACCAGATATACTATATTTCAAATTTATATCAAAAGTATAGTCAATTTGGGGGCACCTGAGTGGCTTAGTCGGTTAAGGGTTCAACTGCTTTTTTTTTTAATGTTTATTTTTGAGAGAGAGAAAGAGAGAGAGCAAGAGAGCAAGTGCAGGAGGGGCAGAGAGAGAGGGAGACAGAATCCTAAGCAGGTTCCAGACTCCAAGCTGTCAGCACAGAGCCTGATGTGGGCTTGAACCCACAAACTGCAAGATCATGACCTGACACTCAACCAACTGAGCCACCCAGGTGACCCAAGGGTCTGACTCTTGATTTTGGCTCAGGTCATGATCTCATGGTTGTGGCATTGAGCCCTGCATCTGGTGCTACCTGACAGTGTGGAGCCTGCTTGGGATTCTTTCTCTCCCTCTCTCTGCCCCTCCCCCACTTGCTCATGTGCATGCACGCTCTCTCTCACTCTCAAAATAAATAAATATTTTTAAAAAGTATAGTCAACTCGTGTAACATTTATTGAAAGGAGATTCAATGTATAATTTTAAAAAGTCAATCTATTTTTAAAGTTCAAAGAGTTTACTGTATGAAATTACAAATATTTAAATGCTAGGTCAAAGCTTTAAAGTGCTCCAATGTTCAAAAATGGTTCTTAAAGTAATATATAAAAAGTACACATAACTTACTGAATAGTTTATGTTGCCAAGATCTGTTACTGTAAATGAACTCAGGCAATCTGAATTCAAGGAGTCCTGAAAAAGTAACAGTACTTGTTCAGTTCCAGCTCCTATGAAGTCATCTATCAGTACTGAGCTAATTTTTTCCCACTTAGCAGCAACCTGAAAGAGAGTGGAAAAGAAGGAATAGAGAAAGAAAAAAAATCAGATGTGAAATAAACTAAATCCTTTTGTTGCATGTAGGTGTAATGTGTCATCTTCAATCTTATAAACAAGTAATGAAAATGGTAGTGTCAACACTAAAAACTAAAGATATTGGGAGATCAGAAAACATAGGAAGTTAAACAACAATTTTATAAATACCAAGATACGTAAATTTAATATTTTATTAATGTTTGTCCAGGGTCTGTCATGTTCCTGATTTCTACATTAAAATTTTATTATAATTTATAAATTTGAACACTTCTCATGACAATTTTGGAAATTGTAACATTTCTCATGAATAACTCTAGTGAAGATTCTTTCTCCAACACGTTCAACGATGACCCTCATTCTCATAAGCCTTAGCAGGTATGTATTTGTGATCTGACCAATTACACAAGGAATTCAATTGCATTAGGTAACTAGAAGGTAGTGGTAAACACTCAAAAGCTCTCAAAGCAGACTAACTTTTAAGAGTCAAGATGAACTTAATACCCTAAACCTTGGTGGAGAACATAGCCACTATTAGGGACACAAAAGGGGATGGATCCTAATAGTGGGGCACCTAGAACCATCCCAGCCCACTGGAAAGTTGTGATCAGTCTATACCAAATCATGAGACCCAAAGTTTAAAACACAAGACAACTCCATAAAGGTCCCTAAAGCTTAAAGCTTCCAGAGCGGCCCCCCAGAAACTAATAGCATAGGGATCAGATACCCCTTATTCCTCAGGCAGAAAAGCTAAAACTCCCACTCAGAATCCTGGCATCAGTGCAGATACATCATCTAGATGACAGAGGGTGGCATGTATTAGAGTAAGACTATAAGACTTCAATCTATATAACCATATATCAGTCCGCCCCACATAAGGCTAATTTCCAAAGCTGTGATTTTTCACTTATGCAGGGAGGAAGCTTATTTGTATACCCATATCCTCCCTTCCTCCCACCCTCACCACGAGTATCACGGAGTGCACTTAACTATATGAAGACAGTAATAAGAATGTGCTCAACATGCAAATACCATAGAGCTATATACTCATGCTTGCACACACACATTTACAACCTACAGCTCTAGAAGAGTGTTGCCCAAAGAAATATAGGAGTGGCAATGCAAGGCATATATACACTTTTAAGTTTTCCAGTAGCCGATAAAAGAAAATTCTCTCAGAGTGCCTTGGGTGGCTCAGTCGGTTAAGCATCTGACTCTTGATTTCTGCTCAGGCCATGATCTCATGGTCCGTGAGCTTGAGCCCCACATCAGGCTCTGTGCTGATAGCATGGGAGCCTGCTTGGGATTCTCTTTCTCTGCCCCTCCCCCACTCACTCTCTCAAATAACTAAACTTAGAAAAATGCCCATCTAATTGTCACGTTAATAAAAACTAGAAATAGTTATATTAAAAGACAAATAAATAACGCAATAACTGTAGCTATATATCTATATCCTTACAAATAACTCAAAGGTTCTATGACTCAAAACAGCAAGGCAAAACCTTCATCAAGTAGCATTTGGAAAACTTTAAGAAATAAGAATGATGCACCATACCTGATTTTAAGTGCAGTACTAATAATTGATTTGGATAATAAGACTTCAGGATAAGCTCTGTGAAACATATAAATACTTAATAGGTCCAAGACTACGCCAATTGAACGATTATGAAATTAAGTACTATACCTGAAAGTTCTTTTTCCAAACAGCACAAATGTCATTGGACTTAAAGGATACGATGAAAAGCTCTCCTCCACCTGAGTCCATAAGCTGAACTGCACAAGGATCTCCAAAGGGAAGCTGGCACACGCTTTTTGGCGTCCCATTTTGAAATGAAATCAGTTGATTCTTTCGAGTAAGGGCAATCAGAGACATTCTTAACTGGTTGTTGACATTCTCAGTTGCACAGACATGCACACAAGTTACCACACTGCTATAAGCAGGAGGGATAATGTATGCATCACTTATGACTTCTTCATTTTCAAGGGAGTATACACAAAATGTGGTCTTCCAAATTGCATAATCCGATTTTGAAAGCTTTTGGGTGCATCCTTCCTCAGATAAAAAACATGCCTTTGGTCCTAATAACACCATACCTAGATTTTCAATCTCCCCTGCCCACTGAACAGAGGAAAAATTAACAGACACAGTCATAACTTTGCCATTTAGAGAAGAGATACAGTAGAATTTTTCTGCACGTTTCCATAAAACTAAAGGGCCATTAAGGACCCTTACACCATCCTTCAACTCATGGCTTAGTCTAAAACTCAAACGTTTTTCAAATTTATTGGTACTGTGAAGAAACAGAAGAACATATCTGAAAGTGTTCTTTTTATTGCACTGTATCATAACATAAGGAAGATTAATTCCAATTCTGAAATCTGACACACAGTTGCAACACACAATTTTTAAATGAGAGTTTTCTTCCTTTAGCATAAAGAATCCAGTGGACTTCTGAATAAAAGCTCTTGCTCCTCTGTCAAATACCATTCTCCTGACTTGTAATATGGGTATTTCTGCAGGCCCTTTACCTGCAACATCTCTTTTAGACAATCGAAAAATAAGGACTTCCCCATTATAACACAAGAGCCTTTCTTGTTCGTTAGATGACATTGTTTTCTAGTCATTCCACAATATCAAGACTTCGTGTTGGTCCAATTTTCGAATGCAAATTGATTCCAATTGATGCTTTTAAGCCTAAAAATGTAATGAGGAAAACTACCATCAAGTAGACAGTTGAAAAGAAAACATGTTTGTTAGAGAAATATCACATAGATAGCTACAAATTTTATGAATATTTTTAAGCTCTTTATGCTATCTTAACAACATTATGCTTATCAAAAAGCCCCATCCCAAATATTATCTCTGTACGTTAAAAAAAACACAGTTTGCAAACGATGCAAATAGCCACATCACAAAAGATAACTGAACGTGTTAACAGCATCTATTAGAATCTGTAGGTGGTCTATTGAAAGTGCCTGAAGACATTCTTTCTGGCTCAGGGAATTTCTTAAGGGTTCCACTTTTGTCTCTCTTTCAAACTTACCAACCTAATCTGGTTTCCCCATTTTCTTTTTTCCCCCATTTTCTACCCTGTGGACTCAAACCTGGTTTTTTCCTCTCAGCCTTAGCCTCTCTACAATGACAATTCAATGAGTCAATGATTCAAATTAGACTGGTACCACAGCCCAGGCACTTGGGGTCCTGCTTCCCTGAAACAGGAGCTCATACAGACTCTAGAGTAAAAATGAAAAGCCCAGAAAGAAAAAGAGGAGACACCATACCACGGTTTTAAAAAATTCACCATAAGAGTAATAGAAATCAATTTTAAATCTTACTTTGCAAAAACAGTGCAGCTTTGACCTTAAGGAAGTCACTATTCCTATTCCAAGTAGAAAAAACTACAGGATTGGTAACATTATAATAAACATAAGAATTAAATAATAGCTATCAGTTATTCAGGTTTATATGCCAGATACAATACATAACTTCATTTAATGCCTACAACTATTCTCTTAAAGTATTCTTATCATCACATCTTTCAACTGAGAAACAAAGGTCAGAAAACTTTCCAAGGTTACAAAATTAATTGGCAATGACACTAGATTCAGAAGAGGGGCTTCTGACTGCTGAGCCTACACTTTTAACTACCACACTGTCCTGGCATGCATCCCCCGTACTCTGAACACTGGTTATAAGTAAGGCAACCTGAGAGAATTAGCAAAGTAGATTAAGAACAAAGGAACACACATGGTGTCACAAATGGCAAGATCTCATTCTTTTTTATGGCTGAGTAATATTCCATTTATATGTATCTATATACATATCTATATATATATCTATGTTTTATACACACACACACACACACACACACACACATCCCATATCCTCTTTATGCATTCATTTATCGATGGGTAGCTGGGACCTAGAGGATATTATATGAAGTAGAATAAGTCAGACAGAGAAAGATAAATGTTATAGGATTCAACTTATACATAGAATCTAAAAAATAAAATGAACAAACAAAAACATGACTCTTTAAATACAGAGAACTGGTGGTTGCCAGAGGGGAGGTCATTGGGAAAAGGGCAAAATAGAGGAAGGGGAATGAGAGGTACTAACTTATAAATAAGTCACGGAAATGAAAAGTACAGTCTAGGGAATATAGTCAATAATACTGAAATAACATTGTATGATGACTACACTTATAATGGTGAGCACTGAATAATGTATAGAATTGTTGAATCAATACTCTGTACACCTAAAACATATAACATGTCAATAATAATAAAATAATAAAAATAAAGTTAGAAAAAGAAAACATGCCAAATCTAACTGCAGAAAAAATTACAACAACAAAGGAACACCCCCTACACAGAACACAACATGTAAGAGAAAGATGTTGATCTTTACTCAGTGGCTATATATGCAGACTCACTTCTTTAATAGCTACCAAATGCTCACCATATGCTATGAATTGTACATCGCTGCAGAGCCTAGACAACAATGTGAATGGTGGGCCTGGCCAGCCTTTTACTAGATGCATGACTTTGGGCAAGTTACGTAATCCCTTGTGCCTGGTATCCACAGATGATAGATAGGGTGTAGTAACAGTACTACCTCACAAGGTACTAAATTAACTAATATAACCCACTTAAAATAGAGCCTGGCACATGGAAAGTGCTCAATAAAGGTTAGCTGCTACCATTATCATTATCATCACCATCATGGCCAGCTCTGGTTTCTATAGTACCTAACCTTGGAAACATCAGAACAGTCGCATACTAACAGTTTTGGAACGCTGAAAGGTCCCTCTCCGCTATAAATAACTCTAACTCATACTCTTTCTTTTCTACTTGCAGATCATTTACACCAGGAAATTCAACCATTTCAGATATAAAACTAGGTCATATGCAATTAAGCAATAATGTTCTCCTCTGTTGAATGAGAAACTCCAAAGGCTTAGGTCTTGTTCTTTTATTATAAAAATCTACCAAGAGTTCAAATAGAAAAAAAGTATCACTGAACCATCTAAAAATTTAACTTAAGGCAGCATTTTATAGAAATAACTTTAATTTAGAGGCAATTCTATTAAAACAGACTAAATTAGTCAGCAACTACTTTCAAATTGGAGATGCCATAGCTTATTGTCGAATTTCCAAATACATCATTGGATGTAGTTTTAAACAATGTTCATAAATTCTTTGAAATCCCTTCCATTAAGAAGTGGCACTTAATTCTCCTCTCCCTCAGTGAGGGCTGGTCATTATGACTCACTCTTAGCCATGAGAATATGGCAGAAGGGACAATTTGAGACTTCCAAGACTGGGTCAGAGAGCACTGTGGCTTCCTCGTTGACCTGCCCCTTGGATCACCTGCAATGAGGAAAGCCACCTGCCATATTAAGACACTCAGGCATCCTCATGGAGAGGTGCATACAGCAAGGGACTATGCTTCCTGCAACAGTTAGCAAGGCCTCAGCCTTTTGCCAATGGCCATGTGAGTGAGCCTTCTTGGGATCAGATCTTGCAGCTCCTTGAGATGATTCAGACCCTTGGAGAGATTCTGAGCCAGAAGGATCAACCAAGCTACGCTGCTCCCAAATTCTTGATCCTCAGGAACTCTGAGATAATGTTTGCTGTTTTAAGCTAAGTTTGGGAATAATTTGTCATATAGTAACAGATAAATACATAGCTCCATGGTAATTAAGTTGATGATACTGTTTTTGAGAATTTCATGAAACCTATTACTTGAAGTAACTAGAGATACTGTATGATAATACAAACTAGCAGAAGTCACTGGCTTACTGGTTTGTTGTTAGGCAACTAATGCAAAGATCTGGGACAGTAATATTACAAAGTAGTTTCAGCTGTCTCAGTAAAGAAGCTAAGTAGGTAAATCAAAGGTGTGGCTTTTACTTATGAAACTATCTTTTAGTTTAAAGAAATAAATATTGTATTACAACAAAATATATGAGTAATAATTGATTTAAAATTTCCCACAGACATGTCAGGTCTTTTAGATTTCTAAAAAAGTTTCCTTTTTTCAAGCATTAAATGAGATATATATATATATATTAGCATTAATATGACATAATCTGAGATAAAGATCTAAGAACTTGTCTTTTACTACCTACTTACTTGAAAGGTTTTTCACTTTTCTTAATCGTACTAAAAATAACCAAAAGTAACTTCTACACAGAAAAGGAATTTGGAAGACATGAGTGAGACCCTTAACACAGAGATAAGTAATAACATAACAGAACAAGGGCTCAATAAAGGAAATTAGAAACATGCTTGATAGAATGAACAGTAGGCTGGAAGAAGCAGAGGAACGAATTAGTAATCTAGAAGAATGTAATGGGAAGCAATCAAGCTGAACAAAAGAAAGAAAAAAGAATTATGCCAAATGAGAATAGAGACTTCAGGAACTCAGTGACTCCATCAAACATACTAACATTTGTGATTTTAGTATTAAGTATCACAACTAATGTTTAATCAACACAGTGCTCTGGTTCACCAATATCCAAGTATGACAGAAGGAGAATCTGACTACTAAATGGTGAGCAGACTCTCCCCCTTTCCTAACTTTAGAGTATGTATTGTTGCACCTTAATAAAGTTATGACTTAAGAAAATCAGACCCCTTACATTCTGTTCTTTTAATGTTATCACCAAGTTCCTTAACCTAGAAACCACTATCTTCCAACTCTGTTCCAACTGCCACTATGGTAGTTCAGGCTTTCATCTCTCACTGAGGCTGAGGTAAAATCTTCTTAAATTGGTCTTCCTTACTCTAGTCTCTCTTCCCCTCCAATGTATTAATTTATTTATGCTACTTCAGTTATTGTCCAAAAACACAAACTTGATCTGGTAACTGTCCCCTAACTCAAAAACCTTGCATGTACCTTCTCCCCCTTTCTCAATAGATCTATGATCCTTAAGTTACTACCTGGAAAGATAGAGGCTAAACATTGTGTATTGAACATATGAATGATGTTGAGATAAAGGTTGCAAACCATTGCTATAAAGTTTATTATGGCATTCAAAGCCCAGTTATAATCCTAATCCAACAGGCTTTTAGCATGAGCTCTTGGCAAAAAGAAAACTTATTCTCATGGATTCGGATTCAAATAGATTTAAATGACTGTAACATGAAATGTCTCTATTTTTAAATACTACTGCAAAAGCACGCACACTTTAAATAAGTTATTTAAAATGGATCACCTTAAGAGTTAAAAATTAGAAGTTATTAATATATTTACTTATGAAGATAAATTTTTTTCTCAAACTTTCTATCATCTTCAAGACTTATTGAATTCACATACCTATGTACATCTATTTTAATTTATACCAATGCAACATCTGTTTAAAAGTTCTTAGCATATGTTCATAAAACAAACCTTTAAGTCTATGGAATAAATGGTAATTTTCTTTTTTTTTTACAAAGAAATAATCTGGAAACAGGGGCACCTGGGTGGCTCAGTTGGTTAAGTGTCCAACTTAATCTCGGCTCAGGTCATGATCTCAGTTTGTGAGTTTGAGCCCTGCATCAGGCTCTGTGCTGACAGTGTGGGTCCTGCCTGGGATTCTGTCTCTCCTCTCTGCCCCTACCTGACTTATGTTCTCTCTCTCTCAAAATAAATAAACTTTAAAAAAAAATTTTTAAAGAAATAATCTGGAAACAACTGAAAATAAGATTCAACTTAGAAGTTCTAAAACCAATATAAACAAGCTCTGATTAATCAAACCCTGATTATCAGGGCACCAGGCTTACTATTCCAGTCTCTAGGTCATCTGAATTTTTACTTACTTACCCTTACAATAATGGCTTACACTGTGGTGCCTTACACCCTTACAAGAGAAAAAAAAACAGGTTAACTAAAACCAGTTAAGTTTTATCTCCCACTGTAGCTAATGGGAGCAGTGGGGGGGCAGATTATTTACAAAATACTACACAATTAATTTGAGCGTTTCCTGTTCTGTATTACCATATATCAAAGTTGACTATGTATATTTTGTACATAAAATGAAAACAGATGAGTATACTAGGGAAATAATACACACTAACAGAAATATAGTAGATTGGCAATAAATTATCACCCTCATCCACTCTTCCCTCCCAGCCTCCTATCAAATAAACAATGTTATTTTTAAATGCTAATAAATTCCTCTGGGTGTCATAAATTTCAGAACTCTTTAAATAAACTACCTGTCTGGTTGAGGAAGATCCTAAAAGAGCATATTATCTGCAGATAAAATCTAAAAATGTCTCTGAGAAACTGTATCAAGTATGACCAACAGAAAGTATCTTTGAAAAAAAAAGGTAGAATTAAGACACCCCACTGAAAATTTCACCTAATATTAAACATAATTTTATAAGCATAATACCGATAGATGTACTTTTCCCAACGTATAGAACATTTACCCAAGTAAATCAACTTGGCTACAGAATAGGTCTGCTGTTAATACGTTTTCCTACCTCTCTAACTATAAATCATTTGTTGGAGCCTACCCAGAACCAAGCTCCATTTTCCCTTTTCCAAAACACGTTAGTGCATCTGAAATGTAGGTGAAAGTGGGGGAATGGTGATCCACTAGGAGGATTAGGAAAGACTAAGTTAAAGGTTTTCTATGTCATTACTTCTAGCTTTCTCTAAGCAATGATAATACACTGAAAGGTTTCAAAAACAGAAATCACGGAACTACACTTCTGAATTATAAAGATCTTGGTGACAGTGTTGACGATGGTGGAAGGTAAGAATGGAGGCAAAGCCATCAGTTTAGTTAGGAGATAATTATGAGTTCTTAATTAAAGGGAGAGATGACTTTGGAAGGCAATTTGTCAGTCACCTGAAATACATACATCCATCAATTTCATTTGTAGACATGAACCCAGAGAAATAATCCTACATAATAATGCACAAAGACATTGCTCTAGAATGTTCACTGTGCTGTTATTTGTAATATTAAGAAAAAAAGTAAAAACTTCCATGACCATCAATAGTAATGAATACATACAGATGGAATATCATACTATAGTTAACAGGAATGAATCAGATCTACATATACCGCCCTGGCTAGATTTCAAAAACGAAATGAAAAAAATTAAGCTACAGAAAAATGTATATATACTTGAGTACATTATTTATCTAAATCAAAACACATAAAACATTATTGGGTTTTGTTGTTGTTGTTGTTGTTGTTGTTGTTTACTTACAATTGCTACATTCCTGGAGTGCTTCTCTGTGCCAGGTGCTACTCTAAGCAGTTTGGACTTATTCCTCGCTACATCCTTATACTACAGGCAATATAATCCCCTTCTACAGATGGGGAAGCGGAGGCATGGAATTTAAGGACCTTCTCAAAGACCTCCAAATAGGAAGTAACAGAGCCAGGATTCAAACCCAGGCAGCCTGGTCCAAAATGTAAAAAGCAAAGATTCTGTAAAGATTCATGCCAAATTCCAACGACTGTTTATTCTGGAGGAGATAGGTATCAGGGTAGGGGAGTGGAGCCAGAGGGGGGCTGTAGCTAGAGCTGAAATGTTATTTTTAAACAATGTATTCAACTAGTTTTTAAACAAGGTGTCCATTTTTCCCCAAACACATTTTTAACACACTAAAAAAAAAAAAAAAAAAAAAAAAAAAAAAAAAAAAAGGCTACATATCGTGGTTGACTATAGATGGTGGAAATATGGGGGCATTTCTTTGTAGTTTTCAGGATCCTTCAGTTTTTTAAAAAAGGCAGCGTTATCGAACACAAAACGATTTCTTTTCCATTTTTTTGGCCGACAATCATAAAATTGTTCCAGGGCCCTATAAACCTAAATCTTTCTCAAGTTTGGCCCTTAAGGTTATTTTGCCCTGGGTAACTGTCGTAAGGGCTGCCCTATGCATTGCAGGCTATTTAGCAATACCCACTAGATGGCCAGTAGCTGGTCCCTGCCCCATTATGACAACCAAAACTGTCTCCAGACACTGCCAAATGTCTCCTAGGAGATAAAACTGCCCCCGGTTGAGAACTACCTTAATAAACTGTAAGGTGCTTTACATCTTTTAACTTTCTATAACTGCTCTAGTTTAATGGTTTCAAAAACGTAATCCGTGATAAATTTCTCACACTCCAAGTGGGAAAGATGCGGCGCGGTGAAGAAAGTTTCAAGCGAAATAATCCAATACGGCAAGCACTTACAATCTAGTCATCATTCCACAGAATGACGGCCATAGGCCCCGGCAAGCTCGTTTCCATCCCCTTATTCCGCAAAGAGGGCACAAGGGGGGCCAACCCAGCTCTGCCGCCCGGCCCCGCGAAGGCCAGGGGAAGGTGCGGGACGACGCGCCTGCCATACCTGAGCCCGCGCGTCCTGAGTCCGACAGGCGCCACGTTCCCGACGCCCCAGGCGGGCGCAGCGTCCCTCGGCTCCAAACCTCCCGCCCGCGCGCTGCATCCTGGGAGGTCGGGGCCGGAGGCTGCGTCGAGAGCAGAGGAGGCGGGGCGCGCGGAGCCTGCGGAGCCTGCCCGGAGACGGTTGCCAAGGGAGGCTGAGGGGGCGGGGCCTCCAGGGAAGGTTGTGAAAGAGAGGGGCAGGCGGAGCTTGCTCGGGCGGAGCTCGGCGCTGTAAGCTCCCGTGATCCGGCGGTAGGCGGAGGCGGGTCCGCAGTGCAGGGGCTGTCTGAGGGAGCGGAGCCCGCACCAGAAGCTAATGGAAAGCCAAGCTAAGCGCCTGGTCCCGCCTCCAGACCCAAGCGGCCGCATCAGATTGGGCAGCGCGGCGACGCTTCCGCCCGCCTCCCGGTGTCACGCGACTGTCTCCACCTCCCGCCCTTCCCTCTGTACCTCCCGGCCCTCCCGGCCAGTGATGAGATATTCGGACAGGTGGGGAAGTGGCCACGGCAATCGAAGTCACGTCCACGAGCGCGACCATGGCCGAGGTGAGAAGCCGACTGCACTGCTGCCGTTCCCCCCCCCCCCAGATCCGGAAGCTTCCTCTGAAGTCCGGGGGCCGTGCCCCCAAGTGCAGGTGGGCTGGGCTGAAGGGAAGCGGGATGGTGTGCGTGGTGTCTAAGCGTCCCTTCGTGTCTCCCTTTCAGTGTCACACCCAGAATAAAGCCAAGCTCGTCTCTGAGACCCGACGGAGATTCGAAGCTGATTATGTGACAGGTGGGTACCGCGTTCTCGGTGTTGAGGCAGGTAGGCAATGAGCGTCCCCAACTTTCCGAAGGTGTTGCGGGCGTCTCTGTGGGAGGCTTTAGGGACCCTTTCGACCCTCACAGGGATGAGGCCCTGCACGTTTCCAAGGTTTTCTTCTCCTAACATCCCATGCACGGTGGCTCCAATGGGGCAGGTGATATGCCCATTGCTTCCTGAAGGGTTAATGTAAGTTGGAAATTGGTGAGTTTCTAGCATCTCAAGTTTATGGAACTTGGAGGACACTTGCAAGGCCCACGGCACGGGTGACACCGTACAGTGCACAGTTTCTGTGCTGACCTTTCACCAGCAACAATAGAGAAAAAAACGTGGAAGCTGCCGTAATGCTATTCACGTGTACTTAATTGGGGGATACAAATTCCTTGGATACTTGGCCTAATTCCACTTCATACTACCCAGTATGCTACCCACGGAGCAGACCCTCCAGTGCTGGAACAAGTTCTCTGTCATCCCGCACTGTACCTAGCAAAGTACCTGTGAGTCCAGAATTGATTCATTGGTTGAATATTATGTGTTCATGTGGTTGAACAGATGTCCCAGATACTTGAAACTGATGGCTTAATCCTTGTACAGTGATTTTTAAAAACTTACAGGATAATGTGTTATAAACGTGGAATAAATATTTGAATCCTGACTCTGCCACTTAATAGCTTAGTTGTCTTTTCTAAGCCCCGGTTTCCATATCTGTGAAACGTGAATAATTATGTTAGCAGGATTAACTGAAAAAGCACATATCAAACTGTCTACCATGGGGTTAACCTATTGCAAGCTCTCAACAACTGTTTTGTCTGCATAATCACTTTGACTGCTGTGGAAGGGGTTAAGCTTCTGCATCTTGAGGGCTCAGCAGAGGTTCTCTGCAACTTTAGACTACCCTAGATTAAATGTCAGTTGATGACCTAGAATAAATAAGGAAATGTGTTCCAAATAACCTGGTCAGTAAATCTTTTTTCATCCTCCCTGTCAATTTTCTTCACATCCCAAACTTTGCACTAGAGAGTTGCAAAAGCACTCGATTCACTTTTAGCCCGGAGATCTCATGTCTAATAATATAGCTGGTTCCAGTAAAGAGATAATTCTAAAATTGCTTTCTGTAGAGATGTAATTCTTACAGTCACATGGTTTATAGTATTTTAAGAAGTAATCCAGAACTTGACCTAATGTGCTCGTGGCTCCCCAATAGCCATGTACTCACCCAAAGGAGGAAGCAGGATGTGTGTGTGTGTGTGTGTGTGTGTGTGTGTAGTCAGAGAAATGTAGCAATAGACAAGATCTCAAAAGTCATCTTGGTCCAACCTTCTCATTTTTAAAATGAAGAAAGAGCTAGAGGGATTGAGTGATTTGCTCCAAATCCTTGGTGTTAGTGGCTAGGCCTGGGCTTGTGCTCAAGTTTTCTCAATTTCACTACAGTGAAAATCTTTGGCAACACCAGCATGTCAAATTGGATCGTGTCACTCCCCAACTTGAAACCCTTCAGTACCTTCCCACTGTGTCTAGAATGAAAATCTCGGTTCTTTATGGTGGCCTACACAGCAAGGCCCTGCATGCTGTAGCTGCTGCCCCCCGCATGCTAATCCGTAACTACTGTCTTCGCTTAGTACAGATTTCACCACTGCCCACAGTCAGAAACATCACATCTTGCAATCTACTATGCATGAACACATAACCGAAGCAAAAGTTCATTCAAGAATACTTATTCTGAAAACCTACGACTCCCTGGTGCAGTGACCCACAAAATTGACATCACAACCTACGCGACCCACAGTTTGAAAAACACAACCAGCCACACTGCATCTCTTATGTTCTTCAAACAGACTGAATCTGTGTTTATCTCGGGAGCTCTCCACTTCTCTTTGTTTGGAAGGCTCTTGCCCAGATAGTGTGTATGGCTGGGACCATTTTTTTTTTCTTTCCCATCTTGGTTTAAATATCTCTGAGAGACCTTTCCTGATTATTAAATAGCCTCCCTGTCTTGTTTGTCTCCTTCACAGCTCTTACCATAACCTGTAATTATCATGTTCGTTTGTTTACTCGCTTACTGTTCATTTCGTCCGATGGAATGTGTTTGGGTCTAGGGCAACCTGTGGACGTGGAGGGCAGGGTCTGACTCACCTCAGTATACCTAACACAGTTTTCAAGATATACTCAATATAGCAATGCTTAAATGTATACATGGGGAGATTAATCCAAGTCTGCATTATGAGTAGTCCGAACTGGCTCCCCACCCCCGCCAAAATCTGACAAAGAACAGCCCTCACAATACATTTCATAAAGACAAGCATTATTTCAAAGTAAAGCACTTTATAGGCAGGGTTTTGTCCTTAAATATACACACTTGGGTATGTGTGAATACACGTGACGTGTGAGTGGGGCATCTTGCACAGCTGTTGTAAATACTAAGTCAATTAATTTAAAGACTTGCATGGGAAAGGAAAGATAAAAATCTTTAAAGATTTTCTAAAGTTTGAGTTTCCTGAGATACTGCATCAGGTAAAGGAAAAGTAGGAAAGTGGTAAAAAGGGGTTTTTGATCTGCTTGTGTTTGCCCTTTCAGGTTTACTTTTTAGAAATTAAGTGCTTAGAGAACAGGCACTTTTCTTCTATCTCTGTCTTTCATTTCACCCTATTATCATTAGCAATGTTTTCAGAAGAGACTTAAGGCTGACTTAAGCAAACAAATGTGATATTTTTCCTAAAGGAAAATATTATCTGCAAATATGTCACTTTAAGCACTGGCTGTACTCCAGAAACTCTTTTGGAGGTAGGTTCTTGGGAATTCCAAGCACATTTTTGTTTCCATGGAAATTAAGTTACCAATTATGGATAGATTTGTGGCTGGCAAAAAGAATAAAAGTCCATAATTGTTTCATGCATTACAAATGGTCCTTTTTTTTTGTCATTGTTTCTGTGAGAAATTCCACACTAAGTCTCAAATAAGAAACGTTTCCCGTTCTGTCTTCCTCCTTCTTGTGGCCAAGGCAAGAGACTACTCCCTTGTGACAGTCATTTATTTGGTTCCTCAAATACTCATTATGTGCTTATTTCTGGGAAGCAGTGTGTCAATATTAGAAAAAGAACTGAAGACAGATAGAGCCCCTTCTTGAACTTACAATCCAGTAGAGGCGTTAAAACAGGCTAACTATTAGAGTTCAGGCAAATTGTGTCAAGAGGAATAAGGGTGCTAAAATTTCTGTAGAAGTCAAAGACAAGGAAAAGATCACATCTGGTCGGGGTGATTGGGTTAGGACAGAGTGAGAAAAAACTTCATAGAAAACGTGGTGTTTCTCATGCACTTTGGAAGATGGTAGAACTTGGCCCGGTGGAGAAAGTGATCCAGATGGGTCAAATAGTCTGAGCTGTAGTGAGAAGGCGCAGGGCATGTTGGGGAAGCCATGGGAAGTCCGCTTTGATGAGCTTTGGTGGGGGGGTGAGCACATCCGCTAAAAACAGTGGGAATGTACCCTGGAGAGCCTTGAACAAAAGCAAAGTGTGTGTACCCAAGTGAGTTTGGAGAACATTTGAAAGATTGGTGGGTTTTCTTATTTTAGCTTTGTTTCTTGACTTCCCAAATGTGTGAATTTATTTAAATGAATTTGGATCATACCAAAAAGTCATTCCATAAGCTTACCATCCAGAGATGGCTCTGCTAACAGTAGATGCAGTTTTTTTCTGGTCTTTTTTTTCCATGCATTAAGAAAGTAGTTAAACGGCTATTGTGTGTGTACTTTGCATTGTTTTATTGACACGATCAAATTTATTTCCCCGTATGGATGAAGTAAGCATTTAATGCTTAGTCCCCTAAGTAAAAGATAATTTTCTTTTATCTTCAATACTCCCTATTTGGATATGTAGATTCTTTCCAGTTGTTAATACAGCTTTTTGTACGGTAGTTCAGGTTGCTTCCTTAAGATTCATGTCTAGAAGTAGAATTACTGGTTTCAAGAGCATGACTGTTTTTAAGACACTTCATCTGCGTGCTAACTTTTCCTCCCCAGAAGTCACACCAAGATTTATTCCCACCACCACGTGTGAAAGTGTTAGTCTTCCCACAGCCTTCCCCATGTGTAGTGTCATCATTTCTTAACTGATGGTTATTTTAGTTTGCATCTGGTTACTAGCGAGAGTAACCTACTTTTCATATATTTACATCGATTTGTAGTTTCAATTTTTTTTTCATCACTATGGCTTTTAAAATTGGTTTGGACTTGTTTGTTTCACTTTCACTTTTTTCATTTTTTGAATGTATTCAAAATTATCCATTCCTTTGTGGTTTCTTTCATTGCTGTTAAATAATTTTCTTTCCGATAATTTTCTAGTCCTTTAATTTTTGTTTTGTTTAGCTTATTATTGTTTTAAGTTTATTTTGAGAGACAGAGCACATGCATGCACACAAGTGGGGGAGAGGTAGAACGCGAGGGAGGGAGGGAGAATCCCAAGCAGGCTGTGCACTGTCAGCCCAGAGTCTGACGCGGGGCTCTAACTCACAAACCATGAGATCATGACTTGAGCCGAAATCCAGAGTTGGATGCTTAGGCAACTGAGACACCCAAGCGCCCCTGTCTTGGCTTATTATTTTTTATAATTTGAAATCTCTTTTAAGTACAAATTGTATAAATCATGAATAGAGTAAACACCTATACACTTCCACTCAGGCAAAGAAACAGAACTTCCTGTGTACCCCCAGCCCTGCCACTCAGGGGCGGCTGCTTGTCCTGCATTTGCTGTTATTCATTCTCTTGCTTTTCATTAGCTTTACCACCTGTGACGTATTCCACATCAGTCCTTTATTAAGTTTACCTGTTTTTAAACTCTAGAAGATGAATGTATTTCTCCATGACTCGCTTCTCTAACTCACGAGTCATCCGTATTATCAAACGTAAATGTGCTTGAGTCCTTTTTATACCCGTGTAATAGTGCATGGAATGAAAATACCAGTTGATGGATTTGGGGTTGTGTCTAAGTTTTGCTACTATGTGCAGTGCTGCTCCAAACATTCTTTTTTAAAAAAAATTTTTTAGTGTTTATTTTTGAGAGAGAGAGACACACACACACACACACACAGAGTGCAAGCAGGGGAGGGGCAGAGAGAGAGAGGGAGACACAGAATCCGAAGCAGGCCCCGGGCTCCGAGCTGTCAGCACAGAGCCCGACGCGGGGCTCCAACTCACGAACCTCGAGATCATGGCCTGAAGTTGGACGCTTAACCGACTGAGCCACACAGGCAGCCCAAAGAGTCTTAAAGATCTCTGATGCCTAGACTTTCTCTAGGGCATCAGTTCTCAGAGTTGGCCCAGGAACTGTAGTTCCTGGAGACCATTTCAAGGAGCTTGAGAATTCAAAACTACTTTTACAATAACACCAAAACATCATTTTCCTTTCTCACTGTCCTTCTCTCACAAGCATACAGTGGCATTTTCCAGAGGTCACATGGCATGTGATGATGTCATTGCTCTGACAGCTGATAGAACATGTGCTTTTGTGTTGTCATGTGTAAAACTTTCAGTTCTAATACTTAATGGAGTAATTATGCGTATAATCCACATAAACTAAAAAGCCCTTTAGAGCCCTCAGTTATTTTTAAGAGTATTAAAGGGGTCCTGAGACCGTGAAGTTTGAGAACTTTCTGCTGTAGGGTTTGCGCCCAACAGCAAAATGTGTGGGTCATAGATGAGGCACCTGTTCAACTTTATTCGGTAATGCTGAACAGTTTCCCAAAGTGATTGCGCCGGTTTTCATTTAAACCAGCAGTTTGTGAATGCCCTTGTTTTTCCCCACTCTAAAATTTGGTGTGTGTTTGTTGTTAATTGCTGCCCATCTGATTAGGGTGTAGGGATAGCTCATTGTGGTTTTAATTGCCTTGCTTTGAGTACCAGTGAGATTGAGCATTTCTTCCTATCTTTATGGGCCATTTGGTTTCTGCTTCTGTGAAAATCACTTCTTCAGGCTCTTCTTGGCCCTTTGTTCCTCCATGTAAATTATAGAATCAGCCTATCATGTTTCTGCAAAAAAACACAAACAAACCCACAACTGACATTGGGATTTTGAATGAAATTGTGTTAAATCAGAAGACCAGTTCTGGGAGACTTGACCTCATCATGATTGGGTCTTCCTATCTAAGAACCTGGTATATCTCTGCTAAACACTTCCTTGTTGAAAGATTTATAATTTTCTCCATAGAAGTTAAGTCGCTTTTGTTAAATTTATTCCCAGATACTTTACGTGTTATGTGTTTGTGGTTGTTTAAATGGTATTTCTTAAGAATTTTCTAAATGATTGTTTCTGGTTAGCAGAAAGTACATTTGACTTTTTTACATTGATATTGAATTTAAAAACCTTACCAGCTCTCACTAATTTCAATAAGTTATCTCTAGATTAGTTTGGAATTTCTTGGGGTGGGTGGGTGAGAAAGAGAGGGAGAGAGACTCTTTGTATCTGTAATACCCCAGCTCCATTTCGAGCTAGCATATGGTGGGAGATCACAGATTACTTAGTCCTCATAACTAATGAGTTATGTATTAACCTCCACTCTTGGAGGTTAATAGGCAGATAACCTCTTGGAGGTTTAAAAGGTAGGCAGATAGACACTTGAAGTTTCTTAAATTTTGTTCCACGTTTATAACATTCTCAAGGTTAACATTTTAACGTTGTCATGATCAGAATAAGAGGAAAAGATTTTAAGAGTTTGTCAATTTTTGTCCTTGTTTTCCATATCTAAAAATACCAAGCCCCTGTCGTGGAGAATATAAGGTTGTAACTTTGCAGGGAGACTTGAGCGGTAAATGGGTGACGGGGTAGGGAATTGATAGACCTGCTGATTTGTGAATCTTTATTCTCAGTAATAACTTTGATCAGTGCTTGGCAAATATTTTTTTTTTTAACTCATCTCTTTAAGTTGTTGATACCTTCTCTTCTTCATATATGTTCATCCCAAATGTATAGTGAGATTATGCACCTTTAGAGACTATGACTAGTACACTGTCATTCCTAACATGTCACTTGTATTTAGTCAACTATTTGAAAAGCTTGCATGCAAAGAGGGGTCTGTTTACCAAATCTGTGTCCTCTGGGTGGTGGAGTGCATGAATGATTTTTCATCGCTGAAAATTTTAATCTGTCGTTCGAGTTTGGTTTGATTAGATCTCAAGGAGATGGAGTAGAGCTCACAGAAATTATAATTTTTTCCCCCTTGCAGTTGTTCATCCAGGAAAGGGAGGACAAAAATTTGCTACATTTCTATCCAAACTGTTTTCAGCAGAATTTGTGTTGACCTTAGAGATTTGGCATGTATGTATAGAACGTGTTTGACATTAGTTACTTTATATATAGTAGTAGGGCCATGACTTGCAGAAGATTTTCTTTTCCCATTATACTGCTATATATTCACTGACATAGGACATTCATAGACAGTTTTTAAGTTATTGTACAGGCAATTACTCTATACCCAGATCATTGGAGGAAAAAAAATCAGAACTGTGTAAGAGAAAATAAAAGACATGAGAAACCCCATATACATTTAATAGGACTTCCAGAAGGAAAAAGAGACTGTGCTGTTGGAAGGTAAAATAGTTGACAGTTTGCCAGAGTTTAAAAAAGACATTAAATCCTCCGGTGTGGGGCACCTGGGTGGCTTAGTCGGTTAAGCATCTGACTCTTGATTTCGGCTCAGGTCATGATCTCACGGTTTGTGGGTTCAAGCCCCACATTGGGCTCCACGCTGACGGTGTGGAGCCTGCTTGGGACTCTCTCTCTTTCTCTCCATCTCTCTCTCTCTCTCTCTCTCTCTCTCTGTCTCTCTCAAAAAACTTAAAACAACAATAAATCCTCAGGTTAAAAAAGCATAATAAGATCTGAGCATCATGAAGGAAAAAGAAATTATTCCCTAGGCATATCATAGTGAAACTGTCAAAACACCACAAAGAAAAAAAATCAGACAACCAGAAAGAAGTGACAGATTGTCTGCAAAGGAACAGAAATCAGACTGCTATTTGATTTCTCCTCAGCAGCAATTAATGCCAGGTAACAGTGAAATAATTTCCTGAAAATGCTAAGGGAGGTAACTGCCCATTTAGAATATTTAGTCAAAGGTGAGGGTAAATTCTTTTAGGATATGCAAAGAATGACAGTCCGTCTCTAATAAAAAATTACTAGACTACTTCATGAATAAGAATATAGAACCCAGAAAGAGGCAGAAAGATCCAGAAACAACGAAAAGCAAAGAAATGGGTAAATAAATCAGTAAAGAAAAAAAAATCTACATGTTAATAGTAAAAAAATTTTTAACAGTATTAGCAGGTGTAGGGAGGTTGGAAGGACTTGAATTATTTAGAAGGAAGGTAGAGATAATTAACTGTAGATTTTGTCAATAAAATGTGAATATTTCAAATAAGGGTAACCACTGAGCTCCAGAAATAAATATTTAATTTCCAAGCTATGGAGGGATGAAAAGGTGAATCTCTCCAGCGGGAAGCGTGAAAGGAAAAAAACAGCATAGGAACTAGAAAAGAGAGTAAGACAGCAAAATAACCCCAACTTTATCACCTTACCATAAATGTAAACCAATTTATACTTATTAACAGAGCAGATTTTTACAATCTTAATTGCATTCTACCTACAAAACACTATATTAATTTATTAAATTTATTAAAATTAATGCAGAAAACTTGAAAATAAGGAGATGGAAAAAAGTGTCCAAAACAAATACTAACCAAAAGTGATACTGTGTTGGCTGCACTTTTGTTAGATGAAATATTTAGAATGAAAAACATCAGTACATTTCAAAAGGGATTCTACTGTTGATAAATGGAACCCTGAAAAGGTATTACATTTAGGAATTAACAACATAAAATAGTGTCTCACCATATAGCTTTCAAATACATAAAGCAAACGCTCCCAGAATTATGAGAGAAATTCAAGAAATCCACAAACATGTTGAATGGTTTTAACAAACCTTTCACAAATACACAGAACAAGCAGGCAAGAAAGCCTTAAGATGTTAGATTTTATGAAAAATGTTTTTTTTGTTGTGTTAAGCAAACTCTACCCCCAACGTGGGGCTGAAACTCATGACCCTGAGATCAAGAGTCACATGCTCTACTGACTGAGCCAGCTGGGCTCCCCAAGACTTTAGACTTTCATTTAACACAACGAGCAAAGTTGATCATAGATACATATATGTATATGTGTGTATAAATGTATAGTCTCTCCTGCCCAATAGAGAATGTATATACTTTAGAAAATATAGGGGCACCTGGGTGGCTCAGTCGGTAAGCACCCAACTTCGGCTCAGGTCATGATCTCGCAATTTGGGGGTTTGAGCTCCACGTCAGGCTCTGTGCTGACAGCTCAGAGTCTAGAGCCTGCTTCAGATTCTGTGTCCCCCTCTCTCTGTCCCTTCCTCCCTTGTGCTCTCTTTCTCAAAAATAAATACATAAACTTAAAAAAAAGAAAATATATTTGTTCTCTTGCAGCTTTTGCAAACATTCACCACATATTAGGTCATAAAGGAAGTCTCAGAAATTCCAAAGCAGCTAGATCACACGCACCGTGTTTTCATGCCATTAAGCAACTATATTAGAAGTCACAAATCCCGGGTTTCAGCCCCCCCAAAAAAAACAAAAGAGAAAAAGAAAAAAAGTCAAACAGGTACTCAAAAATCAAATGTTAGGAAACAAAAATAACATACCTTTAAATAACCCACGGGTTAACAACTTCCCAGTAATGTGTGTAATTCTTACCTCTGCTAAATAACCATTGGTTAAAGAAGATATCACAATGGAAATTATTAAATAGTTAAAGCTGAGCAGAATATCTGTGGTCTTACATTCATTCATTAGAAAACAAGGCCCCCATAAAAATCAGCAATAGATTCAGTTCAAGGAGCTACAAAATGAACATGAATAAATTTACAGAGAAAGTAGAAGGAAAGCAATAGGAGCAGATATTCATGGTATAGGAAAGAAGATAGTAGAATAAACTTCAGCTGGGTTTTTTTAATGTCTGTTTGTTTATTTTGAGAGAGAGAGGGAGAGAGAGAAAATCCCAAGCAGGCTCCATGCTGACAGTGCAGAGCCCCATGCGCGGCTGAAACCCACGAACCTGGAGATCATGACCTGAGCCAAAACCAAGAGTCAGACCCACTGAGCCACCTAGGTGCCCTAAGCTGTTTTTTTGAAAGGACTGGTGAAACAGACAAACCTAGGATGACTGATTAATAGAAAGGGATGAATGCAAAGACTTACACTGGGAGCAAACAGCAGACAGAATTATAGATGTGGTGGAGAGTTTTTTAAAAATCCTGAGAGAATACAATCACCAGCCTTATCATAGTAAGGTATAAAACTTAGAGTAAGTGCAAAGCTTTCTGGAGAAAAGAAAAATGACCTCAAATTGTCTCAATTAGAAGTAAAAAACATAAATAGAACAGTGAGTATTCAAGAAGTTGAGTTGGGAGCCATAGATTTCTACCACTGTCCCCATCACAGAGATACACACGTACACATGAGGCCCAAGCAGTTTTGCTGGTCCCAGGAATGCAAAGATGAGTCACGATCAGAAAATGCAGCAGAGGAATTTACCACATTAAAAAAATGCTTTCCAATAAAATTTTTGACTAGGTACAGTTCACCAATAAAAATCACATAAAAAGGTAAACATTGTGGGGCACCTGGGTGGCTCAGTTGGTTAAGCATCTGAGTCTTGATTTTGGCTTAGGTCATGATCTCAAGTTTTGTGAGTTTGAGCCCTGCTTTGGGCTCCATGCTGACAGTGAGGAGCCTGTTTGGGATCCCCCCCCCCCCCCCCCCCCCCGTCTCTCTGCCCCTCCCATGTGCTCTCTCTCAAAATAAAAAAAAAAGGTAAACATCAGACATCTTTCACCTCATGTGCCTCATCAGTCCCTTCCCTTTTCCCTTGATCTAACTGAATTTGTTTTCTCTTTTTTCCATACTTATTTGGGCAAATACAAATATGTATGCATTAACAAAATGAGGGAAAATGTTTATTTCAATAAAGATAGAAACCACACTGGCTATAATTCAACTTTATATAAAGCAGGCAAAACTTTTAGCAAAGGAAAACTTTCTGTAAGTGTATCTTCTAAAAACCTACAGCAAATGTTATGTTTAATTGTGAAACTTGAAAATACTTCCCGTAAAGTCAAGGGCAAGACAGTGATCTTCACTATTATTTCTAAAATTCTAGAGTATATAAAATAACCTAGTTATCAGTATGGCAAGGAAAATAAGAGGTATGAAGTTTGCCTTTCTTGTTATTATTGGCTCAAGATAGCAACACAGAAACCTCTAAATCTAATAGAAGACATTTGCAACATTTTTTCTTTTTTTGAGAAAACTATAAAATATTACTAAACATCAAAAGAAGACCTGAATAAATAAACGAAGGTATATCTCATCTAAGATAGAAAGCTCCTCCCCTCTCTACAACAGACCAAAGTTTTTTCTATAGGCCTCCAGCTGAGGATGGTTTTTATATATTTAAAGGGTTGCTGGAAAAAAAAAAAAGGCAGCAACAGCAGCCATCTGTGGCCTTGAAAGTCTAAGGTATTTGGATATTTACCATCTAGCCCTTATACCAAAAGCTTGCCCGCACCTGTAATAGACTGGTGGTTCTTGAAATGTTGGTCTCTGGACCAGCAGTGTCCGAATCCTGTATGAACTTGGTACAAATATGGAGTCTTGGTTCCCACCCATGAATTAGGCACTCTGGGAGTGGGGTCCAATAATTCCTTTTTAAACAAGCCCCCCTGATGATCCTGACTGGTGCTGAAGTTTGAGAATTACTGGTATAGGCCAGTGGCTTAATCCCTTTTTTAAGAGATCACCTGCTTCTCAGTCTCTCACCAGATAGCTTCATAGGAAAGCGGAGATTTAGGGTAGGTTGCGGCCTACTAACAGAGGATGGCCTTAAGGGAATATTTTGTTATTTCAGCTTGATGGCTCCCATTGTTGACATTAACGCAGTCCAGCCAGTAGAAATGGTCCAGCTAATACAGATGCCATTCCAGGGCCCTACCAGGACTTTCAAGTTGGTCAGTGCTCCAAGTCCTGGAGAAATAAGAGGTTCTAAATTACTATAATGTTTCACAGCTATGTATTTGCTGCTTTCGAACATCATTATGCTGTCCAGTTCATAACTGTCCTCTAGTTTTCATTATCAGAATACTTTTGTATTTTTTCCAACCTTTATCTAAACTGCAGGCACATTTATAATCACTACAGTATACTCCTAAGATTTTCTCAACTGACTAATAGGTCAGTGAGAATTTAGTCTTCTATTCATGGGTATAATTCTACCTTACATTAATCACAATTCATTTATATATTATTTAAACTTTGGGGGATGTTCTTGATCTTCATAGGACGATGGGTAGACAGACCTCATCTCTATTTCACCGAGAAGAAAATCAGGCCTAGAGCGGCTGGCTCGGTCCCTCTACGTAGTTAATAGCATGGGTCTTCAGACTCCATCACTCTGCCCTGTATACTGAATCTGGCGAGACGTTTTTTCGTGTTTTTTTTAACTTTTAAAACACAGTTCTAGAGGTGCCTGGGTGGCTCCGTCAGTTAAGCGCCTGACTCTTTGATTTCGGTTCAGGTCATGATCTCGTGGTTCATGAGATTGAGCCCCTGTGTCGGGCTCTGCCCTGATAGCGCGGCGACTGCTTGGGATTCTCTCTCTCCCTCTCTCTCTCTGCTTCTCCCTTGCTCGAGTATATGTACTTTCTCTCTCTCTCTCTCAAATAAATAAATAAATAAATAGATAGATAGAACCCACTGCCCAAGATTAATGTTGGTTTGCGATGAAAGTTTTCAGTGGTTCACAGAAAGATGAAAGGTATTATGGGAATATATATGTATACGTACCTGTATGTGTATAAAACTAATCTCTTCTTCCTCTTTATGCTTTAATTATCAAGAGGTAAAAGTCTCTCAAAACAGTGTCCTGAGTAGGTGGGGGGCAGACATGTGCGTACACAAATATGTGTTTTGGGAGCTGTAGTTTCCTTTTGAGTGTACATCTTTAGTTTATTCCTGTAATGTCTCTTTTTGCCACAGGACTAGTTTTCTGAAAACTACCTCACACTTGCAGGTTCAGTTGCCCGAGTGCAGTATTTGAAAGCAGCAAATTATGTTGTCATCAACACACTTATTACACGTGGCCTTGCAGTCCCAGGCCAGGTTTTCCTTCCCTTGAATGCCCAGGTTACTCTCTTTTTCTCTCTCACTCTCTCTCTCCTCCCTCCTTGCCTCAGTCCTCCTCTCTGTCCTCTTCTGGCTGGACTTTTTTTCCACGTCTCTCCCTCCCACCACCACCACGGGACCCCCTCCCCAATCTTTTCCTTCTCCATCTTTTCCTTGCTCTCTCTTTTCTGCGTCTGTCTAGGGATAAATACTGAACAAGCATTTCACAAGCAAATACATGTTCTGATAATAATAGTCATTTTAACATAGAGATTTCTAACTTCAGAGACCTGCATCCCTAAAAGCTATCCAAAAGCAGTCCGTTTTAAATTTCTTAGTAACAGGCACTGTCTCTTTTATGGTATCCCTAGTGGTAATAGCAGCAGTGGTAGTAATAATGATAATAACAATAATGTTTTATACTTACTATGGCTAATTTTTTTTTGTTTTTTTATTTTTTTTAATGTTTTATCTATTTTTGAGAGAGAGACAGAGAGAGAGGCAGAGTATGAGCAAGGGAGGGGCAGAGAAAGAGGGAGAAACAGAATCCGAAGCAGGCTCCAGGCTCTGAGCTGTCAGCACACAGCTCGACACGGGGCTCGAACTCGTGAACCGCGAGATCATGACCTGAGCCAAAGTCAGACGCTTAACAGACTGAGCCACACAGGCGCCCCGCGGCTATTATTTATTGAGTTTTTACCGCTTGCCACATTGTTCTAGGTAAGTGGTTCTAAGTTTAGTCTTTGGACCCTTGGGGATGCCCACGACTCTGCAGGAACCTGTGAGGTCACAACTGTCTTCATAACAATACTGAGAAGCCGTGTGTCTTTATCACTATGTTGACATTTGAGCTGATTACACAGAAGCAGTGATGGGGAAAAGTGCTGGCTCCTCAGTGCCCATCAAGACGAGGGGTCATTGGAGTCTTCATTGTGGGTGCTCGCAATTTAAAAAAAAAGCAGAAACCAATTTTGTTTTAGAAAGTCCCTGATGAAGCGGTCAACTTTATTAAGCCTTGGCCCCTCAGTACATGTCCTTTTAACGTTCTGTGTGACAAAATTGGGCCGCACACACTAACCACTCCTGCGCCACCTGAATTAGTCACATTTTTCATGGCGAGTAAACTGTAGTTATTCAGAGTTGGGTATTTGGCAGAAGTGTTCTTGGAAATGAAGAAGTCAGCCTGTCATTTCAGGGAAAACATTGTATTGGTTGAGTGGAGAGGGCTGTCCAGTGGCCGGACTGGATGGTGCTTCTTCAGGGGACACCTGCTCGCAGGGGCCTCTTGAGGCTAAACCATGTAAACTCTCCTATCCGGCTCATGTTTATAAATCAGAACTAAAGAAAATTTGTACTTTGAATACTGACAAATCTTTGAGTAGCAGAGCTAAAAAGCATTTTCCAAAGTTTACCTACTACAGAACCAGCCATTGTATAGATTAGAAAAATAGAGTCCAGAAATTGAAAACCACCTCCAAGGTGACACTGTACAAGTGCATGGCTTATGGTCTAATCTTACATTTTATAGTGCTTTAAGCTCCCAAGTACTTTCTTGTATACATTTTCATCTGATCTTCACACAACCTTGTGATCGTCTAAAGCAGTTTAAAGATAAGGAAATTGAGACTCAAGGAAGAGTCTTTGAATGCACTTTGTATTTTCCTGCCCTTTCGGCTGTTACCTCTGATGACTTGAAATAAGGCAGAGCAAATAGCGAGGAGAGAGAATCTATAAAACTTAGAGTCTAACCAGATGCAAAAAAAAAAAAAAAAAAATGGAGATGAAGGAGCCAGGGAATTTTCTGAAGTTCTCACTTGGGCCCCTGGGAGGGTACCATTAGCTGAGATAATAAAAATAGAGAAGGAACAGATTTCGCTCAACGAATGTTTCCTGGAGGCCTTTTCATTGGCACCAGTGTAGTCTGCTTTGGAGGACTCCTAAAATGGATAGATGGTGCTGCTACACACAGTCCCTGTGTGGGAAGATACAGCATGTATGCCAGTAACTCTGATCGGAACGAAAACATGCTAAGTGCCTTTAAAAAAAAAAGCCCAGTTTAAGTCCTGTAGCTGTTCCCAGGAGGGAAGGAATTACTTCTGGGCTCAGGGAAATTTTTGTGGAAGAGGAAGCATTTGAAAGAAGTCTTGCAGAATGGCAGAACCTGGATGTGCATAGCTGGTTGTGAGGAGACACGGGTCAGTTACAGAAAAATGGACCAAAATGTGGAAGGTACCATAGCACATGTGCAGGTGGATGATGGGAAATTATTGGAAACAGTTACTCCAGTCAATTATGGGAAACGTTGACTGCTGCACACGTGGTCGGTTTTCCATTTTGTATTTCATTTTTTCAACAAGCATTGCCAAACAAATGTCTTCTTGAGCACAATTTTTTTCTTTACATAAAAAACTTCATCTTTTCATTGACTAGGGTAAGGATTTCAAGTTCAGGTAACATAATTAAACAGCAAAATATTTGACTGTGGTCTTATTTTTTAATTCTACTGTGGCACATTTAAAGTAAACTTGCCATCCTTGGATAACTTTATCCTCCTCTCAATTACAAATGCCATCAATCCTTTAAACTGCATTTTCATCTGAACTGCACCCTTCAAGTAGCTATCTTCTGGAGCTTAGCCTTGTCTTGTACATCTTTCTTCTCCTTTGGCATTAGCGTTTGGTATTCCTCAGTGCAGAATTTATCTGACTTGGCCATTTATTATTGTTTTTCCTTAGATAAGTCAGATAAATATGATCCACGTGATGTTGAAAGGCTACAACAAGATGATAACTGGGTTGAAAGTTACTTATTTTGGAGGCATCATAATGTCGATGAAACACTGAAGATGCTTGATGAGAGTTTTCAGTGGAGGAAAGAAATGTCTGTCAACGGTAAGCCGTTCAATTTAACCTCGACAATATACTGTGCCCTGCATAAGTGTTAGTTTTACATTGATCAAATAGTGTATTTGCAGATATTTTTGGCAATCCTCAAAAACACCAAAATAGAGTGTTTTATGACAACCCACTAACACTTTGACGGGGAGCATCTTATGAATGTCTTAAAAGCAGTATCATTCATAGGGGAATGAGATCACTGGAGAGCAAAATTACATTCAGATCCTTTGACCCCGAACAGAGTTAATCTGCGCTTATTTAGTTGGGTACCATTGAACAATAGCAAGACAGCATCTTCACTACTAGGCCTAGAGGTAAGGAGATACTGTTTTCTTAGTTTGGGTCTTTTTGTTTTTTGTTTTTCATTATTGCCTTATTGTCTTTCTCTGTCCCTGAGTTCCTTGTGCTAATAGATGCTCCCTGTTGCATTACTAAATGATTGGGGGATCCCTAAAACAGGCTTATCCCCAAGGATGCCTATAGCAGCCTTTGCTTAACTTCTTGATTTCAAGACCCAATTCTAGATGGACATTTTTCCCCCAAAAATGGGTTTTAAGTCCTGGAAGGGGTTTTTAAATAGTCTTCCAAGTAGATGAAGCACCCTTTGCAGGAAAATTACCCATGATTTCTGTCCTAAAAATTTAACACAAAGAATATGGCATAACCACTGCGGTTTTTGAAAATTTTTTTTTAATGTTTGGTTATTTTTGAGACAGAGACAGAGCATGAACGGGGCAGGGTCAGAGAGAGAGGGAGACACAGAATCCGAAGCAGGCTTCAGGCTCTGAGCTGTCAGCACAGAGGCCGGCGCTGGGCTCGAACTCACGGACCGTGAGATCATGACCTGAGCTGAAGTCGGACGCTTAACCGACTGAGCCACCCAGGTGCCCCCATAACTACTGGTTTTGATGAGGTACTGAGAAGGATTTCCTGACCTTGAGAGTAACAGACTCTGGAGTGAGTGAGTCTGGAAAGTTAAGACAAAAAAAGTCAACAAATAAATCCAGAGCAGATACTCTCCCCAGTCTTCATACTTGTAGAAAGAATCCAGGAGGCAGAGGGTGGTATTTAAGAGATAGTTTGATTGGAAATGTAAAAACTGTAGGTCATTTCAATGAACAGTGATGCATTTAAAATTCAGGCAAAGAAATAGAAATTATTTTTAAGTACAGAATAAACTTTTAAACTCAACATTAGTTTTTTCTTATATAGAACTGCTAGTTTCCAGTGGCAAATAGCAGAGATACGGTAAATGGTACAGAAAAAAGGTAACGAATCTTGGAAAGTTCTCAGGGTGAATGAAACAAAAGACTTGGCATTTGCTGCCTCGCTGTGTCGGTTCTTAACCTCACTACAGACTGGGCAGACCTTGTTTTGTTTGTCCTGCTAAAGGATCTAGCTTTTTTTTTTTTTTTTGAAGTATTTTCCACTCACCCTAAGATTATAAAATGTGTTAGACTCTACTTGATATCAAACTTTACAGAAAAATAATTTACTAGAGAAGCCATAGTGATTTTTTAAATCAATTCTGAGACTATAATGTGGATATTTACTAGCATGTTATCTTGAAATTGTCCCAATAGTGATAGTATTTGTTGACAGTTATTATATGAAACAACCAAAACATGGAAATGTGTCCATATAATAATGGCTGATGTGTCAAGGGAAATGGATTTTTCCCCATTTCTCTCATCCATGTCTTTAGTTGGTTTGTTTAGTTAGTAAGGAACAAAATTTTTTATTGCCAGAGATTCTTTCCAGATGCCTGAATAAGCTTGTCTTTTTTTTTTTTTGTATCAGACCTACTATATAACATTAACCTTTACGTTATAAGTTTTTTTTTAAGTTTATTTATTTTGAGAGAGAATGAGCAGGGGAGGGTCAGAGAGAGAGGGACAGAGGATCTGAAGTGGGCTCTGAGCTGACAGCACAGAGCCCCATGTGGAGCTCCAACCCACGAACCGTCAGATCATGACCTGAGCTGAAGTCAGACGCTTAACCGACTGAGCCACCCAGGCGCCCCTACATTGTAAGTTTTCTTTTTAAAACGCTCCTAAGTTAAAGTTACTCATCAGGTTTATCCTTTTTTAGACCTCACTGAATCTTCCATTCCCAGATGGTTATTGGAAATAGGTGGTATTTATCTGCACGGTTATGACAAAGAAGGCAACAAGTTGTGTAAGTATATTGAATTGACGTACTGGCTTGTCAAGATTTTGAGATGCATTTATGTCAGCTGAGTTAATAATAGGCAGAACCTTCTCCGTATGTACCACACATCAAGTTCCTTACAATTGGGGATCATTAGGGCCGTGTTGACACAGCGTCAGACACTTCATTGTGTGGTCTGTTGGCATTATGATAAAACGGTAAAGGCAAATTTCAAGTCGCTAAGGGTTGCTGAATGGACTTTTCAAGGCCCCGCCCCCACCTTCTCCCCTTAGCTTCTTGTGAAATCTGCTATAGCAGGAGGAGCGGTAAGGACCACCCCTGCTGTCCCGGTGACCCCCTCGTTACCCCTCTCCCTCCCCCCTTCGCCCCGACCCTAAATCCAGCTTGGTTGGTGCCAAGGCTGGGACTTGGCAAGAACATCAGAGCCCCACCCTGAGCGCTTGGCTTGCTTGCCCTCTATGCGGCATGCAGTCTGGTCCAGTTTTAACAGTATTCTAGCATTTCCCTCCTTTTGCTGGCAGTCCTTCCTTCCGTGCCTTCATTCCTCATTCCTGTCATTCCGCTGTCCTTTCCACATGCGTCCCGTACTTCATACCTTGCTTGGCGTCTTTTACTTTACAGCAATACAGTCCCCTTGGGTGATCTCAAGTACCTTGCCTCTCCACGAGGAGTGGTGACCCCACACCATCCCCGGGCCCCAGCTACCTTAGCATTTCGTTGGGAGCCCTTTCAGCCCAGCCCTTGTCTCCTTAGCGCCTCTTCCCAGCACTCGCCACAGCCTGTCCCAGCCACAGTGCTCTGAGTGGTTTGCGGCTCCCAGCCCTGACTGGACTCCGGCCTCTGTCTAAGCTGCTCCTCCGCATGGAAGGTCTTTTCTAGTGCTCCAGAGAACCACTGGCTTGCTTTTTGGTTAAGCAAGGTGAAGAGTACTTTTAGGTTATTACCAAATATTGTTTGTTGTATTTTCTCTTCCCCTTTACTTACTAGGGAAGTTTATTTCCTACGAGGGGAGAATAGTTTACATCTCTGCTCCTCCCTAAGGTTCCCAAGTGCACGCTATTTCCCGTTGAAAAGAAGGAAGCGATGTTTTTAACGTGAGAAAGAAAATTTATTGTAAATGAAGAAAAATGTCAAGGGATAGGAATGATATATGCATAAAATAATATAATGACAAATATTTTTCTTATTTTTATCCCGTGTTCTGTTAAAAGTCTGGATCAGGGTGAAGTATCACATAAAAGACCATAAAACCACACTGGACAAAAAGAAGCTTATCGCATTCTGGTTGGAACGTTATGCTAAAAGAGAAAATGGGAAACCTGTAACAGTGATGTTTGACCTGTCAGAAACTGGAATAAATAGCATAGTAAGCATTTCTTTAATTCCAAAGCCTTATTTATCATTATGTTCTCCCTGCCACTCCTCCCAACCAGACATCGCTGCAAGTTTGAGCTAACCAAGTTATGTTTGGGATTTATTTTTTGCCTTCCGTATCGTGAGTGAAGTCAGACATGAAATAGGATTTGTGGAGAAATAAATTTGCTTCGGTGTTTGGCACTGAAACTGTGTACTTCCTAGGAATGCTCCTCGTCTGATACACACAATGTCAAGGTAGGACGTCGAGGCTGGCAGGGTCATGAGCAGAAGTGGTAACAGTGAACTCTTCTGTCAGAATTAATATCCTGCGGCACGTAACCCTGTGCCTGGCACAGAGTAATACACTCAAATAGGGAGTGAAGTAAGGTACGCTCTCTTTAATACCATCAGATTCATACGATGCTTGGCAGTTGTGAGGTGCTCACCTGACTTTTGCACATACAGCAATTGGTCATCTCGTTGGGGTTTTTGTTTGATTTGGTTAGCTTTGGAGACCCGTTTTCGTCAGGGGATTTTGCCAAGCTTAAAAAATAAGTAAAACCCACCAGTCTTTAATTGGGGTCCTTGCGTGACCTCAGCGGTAACTACAAACCCTTCAGCGGTGATGGGGCGACTTTGGCACATTTATCATAGCTGTTGTTGTCTCTTACGTTCAAACCTTAGCTCCTTCTGGTAGCGGTGAAGGAGCATCCACACACTTCCCTGGGGCGACATTGAAACCTTTTCGAAAATCCACTTGGCAAAGTATGTTAAGAACCTTAAAGTATACATATTCGTACTCATTGCCTGGTGGTTAACTTCTGGAAATCTATTTTTTTTTTAATTTTTTTTCAAAGTTTATTTTTGAGAGACAGAGAGACAGAGTGTGAGCTGGGGAGGGGGAGAGAGAGGGAGACAGAATCCAAAGCAGGCTCCGTGCTGTCAGCGAAGAGCCTGATGCAGGGCTTGAACTCATGAACCATGAGATCATGATCTGAGCTGTCAGCACAGAGCCCAACACAGGGCCCAGTCTCACAAATCGTGAGATTATGACCTGAGCTGAAGTCAAGAGACAGACGCTTAACCAACTGAGGCACCCAGGTGTCCCTTAATTTAGATATTTTTATATATGACTTCCTCATGATTCACAAAGGATTTAAGTTGGCTTATAAACATGTATGCAGAATTACAAGGCAAAAAAAGCTAAAAGTTATTTGTTAGAGTTGGGCCACTAATCGGGCTTCAGTCTTTCAGTGGCCTGCCTGAAAGAAATGGAATCATTTAAAATTATTCAGTGGCCACACTTTAAAACCAGTGTCTTAGGAGAAGTGTATTCATTCCTGATACTTGAACTAGAAAGAAAAGTATTTCTTGGATCCCCAAAGGGAGGACATTTTACAAGATAATAAACAGTCCTTGAAGACATCCTCACAGAATGCAGAGCACCAGGTTTCACAGAGCTTTTTAATGTAGCACCCACTAATATACTTCACCAGTGGCATCCCATCGAATCCACTTGAATTAGCAGTAACTTGGGATTTTATACGCAAGGCTATCCATTTAAAAGATGAAAGCAAGAATCTTAGATAAAGACTTTTGGCAGAGTCTCTGGGGGCCACAGATCATACACAGGTAACCAAATTTGTATATAACTAGTTATTTCGAGATATTTGACTCTTAAATACAAACTATTTACCTCGGTGCACAATGGATATAACGATTAGTTATAAAGTTACCATTATATACTAGGGTTTATTCCATAATGAATACTGAAGATAGTTAAAGGTGCTTACTTTTCAGTTTGCTGAAGTTAAAGATACTCTAACTCACATGCTAGGAATGACTTTATAGACTCATCTATGGGACAGCTCACCTTTCAGTAACTGATGGATTTAAATTTGCACAGTTATCTTTCGTTCTACAGCCCTTCTAAGATGGCCAGTCAGGATTAGTAAATCAGCTTGCGGCCAGGGAATGACACGGAATGAAACGATCCATGTGAATAGTAACCCTCATAACCAAAGTTCATGTTGGCTGTGTTCGGTGCAGGAGAAGCAACAGACAGTTATGTTCATAAAGTTTTCCAGGGATTGGAGTCCATGAACAACACTCGAATGTAAACTAAAAAATTCTGCCTCTGGGTCTCTAAATAAGAGGAAAGAAGTTAGCAGCGAAGTACATACAGCACACCAGTATGATCAGATTAGCTGTTGTGTAAGAGATTGATAAAACGTATTTTACTAAAGCTATTACAAGGTGTAGAAATTAGGGGTAAAAAGCGAATATACCAGAATCGATAGGTTATATGTATCATCATTGCAAGTAGTAAAGTTGTAAACGGTATGCTCGTTTCAGTAATTCTTTAACTGTTCAACGGATTTTTAGAATTTCTCTGTAGGGATTGCTTTCGATCTGCTTTATAATGCCATGTTACCTTAGCCTGCATATCTCACTAGTTGGAAATAACATGAATGATGTTTAAGTGTCTGAATTCTTTCACTCGATATTAGGACTGATTATTATAAGTAGCTTAATGACTTAAAACCTTAGCCTCTGAGAATATATTTATATATGAGCTTATTTTTTACACAATTTAATAATTGTCTCATTTGTATTTAATAGTTTATCACCTTTGGAAGTGTGCAATTTAAAGCTCCCTAATGTGGATAGTCTTAAAGCTTTAAATGTATAATCTGTGTTTTAGGACATGGACTTTGTGCGCTTTATCATCAACTGCTTTAAGGTTTATTACCCTAAATACCTCTGTAAGTAACTTACTCCTTTATAAAAATATAATGTGTAGAAACTATAGGCAGTGACTGAGATAGCTTTATGTTACTATAGACTTTAATACCTGAAGTTTTATATTCTGATGAAGAACTTAAATGTGTGCATAGAAGTTTAAGTGCGTATCCTAGTAGACATAAAGGAAATTTTTCATAATCATTGTCCTTTACAGTTTTAAGAATTTAAATTCGAAACTGTATATACGGCATCCTGTAACACACACATACATGGGGACATAAAACATACCTTTATTTCCAAGATTTCCCATTTTTATTCATCTTTCAGTGAAAAACTCATTTAAAATGATATTTATTATATGGAACTTTTTACATGCAAGAAACAGATAAACAATACTGATAAATAAAGTATATGTGTGATAAGCAGTACTCATGCATAAAGTACACTGTATTACTAATTGCTGTTTAAAAACTATCATTAAGAAAACAGTAGACTACATTTGAATTTAGAATTTGTTTTTGTGATTCTTGCATTAATTACCTGAATGAAGAACACGTAAATCTTAGGTACCCATTTTGATTCATTGATTTCTTGGATTTATATGGTGGTTTGCCTCTGGAGAAATGAAGACACTATCCCACATAAATAGTCATATCTATGTATTTTTTAAATGTTTACTTATTTATTTTGAGAGAGAGGGCACGTGTGCGTGTGAGAGCAGGGAAGGGGGAGAGATAGAGAAGGAGAGTGAGAATCCCAAGCAGGCTCCTCGCTGTCAGCACAGAGCCAGACGTAGGGCTCAAACTCACCAACCATGAGGTCATGACCTGAGCCGAAACCAAGAGTCTGATGCTTCTGACTGAGCCACCCAGGCGCCCCAACAGTCATATATTTGAATTCCAGTGGGCTCAAAGTAAAAAACGCAGGAGAGAGACAACAAGGATATCAGAAAATGGAAACTCACAGGTCTGCCTGGGCACACCCCTGGAAGATACCATAATTAGGGCCTTTGGGGACTCATGACTTAGGTGATGCAAAAGCATAAAACCCCTAAATCATCTTACTTTGATGTGCTTTCATATTATTAATGTGAAGTAAGGAGCAGAAAAAAAGCATAATGGATTTCGAGGATCACTGCCACTCCTACCCCTATGCTCTCATGTCTTCAGAGAGGGTCCTCATGGACCTTTTTAGGTAAAGAGACTATTTGGTCTGGGAAACCTGGAGGATCTGCTATTCCTTCTGAGTTCTTCCTGGATCCGCCACGTACCCCGATTCATTTTACTGAGCAGTGCCAATCAGTGGTCAATAGGGCGTCACTACCCCATATGGTTAGTTTGTTCCTCTTATGTAAAACATGAAAATAAAATATCCACTTGTTTATTGAAATATCTAAGTTTGTGAAGAGCCATTTATCAATAGTATAAATACCATTATTACCTTACAAAACACATCTAAGATTCTTTTGAGAAAACTATTAATGAATTCATGGGCCTATATAAAGATGAATTGAAACACTTCATTCCAATTAACTAGAGGTAATGCATATATTTTACCTACATAATGTAATTTTGCAGACATTAAATTTTATAGAATCTTAAATTGGTTATGCTTCAAAATCTGTCATGAAATACAACCATTATTTCTTAAAATCTTAAGTCCAGATCTTTTTAGGCATATCACAGATGAAGACTGAGGTTATTAAGCTCCAGGGTACCTCTTTGAAGATACCTTGTTTCTTACATGTACTTTACCTGTCCTACATTAATAACCATTCTAGGAGCTTCTCTGCTCAGAGAAGAATGAAATTACATTTTGATTCATTTGGAATAGAATGAATTAGGTATCAAGAATTCCCTTTGTGATTTCTGGTTCTTGTAATTGTTAATAGGGCTATTTAGGTCTTCTAAATATGCAAATAATACTACTGTATACTTTGGGAATTATTGGCTTCCTGGGGCTCATAATATGAAGAAAAGTATAAGTAATTTGCCTTTCTTAAAACATAATGATGCATTAAAATTGGGGTGAGGGGAAAACGTGTAAGTGGTTTTACAATGTAATCCCTAGAATATTATCAGAACTTGGGGCGCCTGGGTGGCTCAGTCGGTTAAGCGTCCGACTTCGGCTCAGGTCACGATCTCGCGGTCCATGGGTTCGAGCCCCGCGTCGGGCTCTGGGCTGATGGCTCAGAGCCTGGAGCCTGCTTCCGATTCTGTGTCTCCCTCTCTCTTTGCCCCTCCCCTGTTCATGCTCTGTCTCTCTCTGTCTCAAAAATAAATAAACATTAAAAAAAAAAAAAGAAAAAAATTATCAGAACCAATAAATTACATTGAGGTCATTCCTAAAGTTCACTGTACATCGGCACTAATATGACATACCACATCCAAAGACTCCGCTTACCCACTTATTTATTTTGTACCTTTCTGCAAACAGCAAAAGCCACAAATGAACAAAAGAACAGACTGTTTGCCAAAGGACAATGATAGCGCATTGTTGATTTCCCAAAAGCCACCCTGAGCGGGCCCCTCATCAGTGAGAAGTTAATTTGGTTTGAGCACCACTCACACGTCACCGAATCAGAACTGAGTCAACCAGCTCAGTGTTTAGTTACATTTAGATCACCAGCTTTTTCTAGGCCAGGTATAAGTGATGATACTATAGTGATACTAAATCACATTCATTGAATTTTTTTTTGTTGTTTTTTTTGTCTTTAAGCGAAAATGGTGATCTTTGATATGCCTTGGATAATGAATGGTGAGTATATTATTTATACTTTGCTAAAACAAAATGTCTGATTTCCTTTTTCCCAATGTAGCCATATTTCTGTGGTTGTTTAAAAAAAATTTACGTTGTGCTTGTTGTATGCTCTTTAAGAGGCCGGAGCTGGAACATTCAAAGACGATTCCTAAGCAAACTCAGTTAACATTCTTGCCCCAGGCTCTGGGGATATACATTAGTCTTCTCTAAAAACAGCATCAAGATGTTCAACCATTCAGGTGAAACTAGAGCCAGGAGCCTCAGTTTGTCACACACGGATGGGGTATGTCACCGAACATAGGCCTTGGCTAGGTTTTCTCATGGGTTTCGGGCATTGAGGAAGAAGGTGGGATGAATCTGAAATGCACTCCAAATTGCTATAGTCACTTAATAAGACAGTCATGATACATTTTGTGGTGAAAAAAAAAATTGTTAAAGCATTGAAAAACATTCTTTACCAACTCTAATGTGATTATATAATACTGTTATAAACATCAGGGTGCATATATCCCTTTGAGTTAGCGTTTTTGTATTCTTTGGGTAAATAGTGGTGTGATTTCTGGATCATAGGTAGTTCCATTTTTTTCTTTTTTTTTCACGTGTATTTATTTTTGAGAGAGAGAGAGAGAGCAGGAGCAGGGGAGGGGCAGAGAGAGAGGGAGACGCAGAATCCAAAGAAAGCTCCAGGCTCTGAGCTGTCAGCACAGAGCCCGTCGCAGGGCTCAAGCCCATGAAACATGAGATCATGACCTGAGCCGAAGTCACACGCTTAACTGACTGAGCCACCAAGGCGCCCCGGGGTAGTTCCATTTATAACTTTATGAGGAACCTCCATACTGTTTTTTTACAGTGGCTGCACCAGTTTGCATTCCCACCATCGCATAAGGGTTCCTTTTTCTCCACATCCTCACCAACACTTGCTCGCTCTTGTGTTTTTTATTTTAGCCATTCTGACAGGTATAAGGTGGTATCTCATTATCGTTTTGATTTGCATCTCCCTGATGATGAGTGATGTTGAGCATCTTTTCATGTGCCTGTTGGCCATCTGGATGTCTTCCTTGGAGAAATGGCTATTCATGTCTTCTGCCCATTTTTAATTGGATTATTTGTTTTTTGGGTGTTGAGTTTTAGAAGTTCTTTATATATGTTGGATACGAACCCGTTATTAGATAGGTCATTTGCAAATATCTTCTCCCCATTCAGCAGATTATTTGCCTTTTAGTTTTGTTGATTGTTTCCTTTGCTGTACAGAGCTTTTTATTTTGGTGTGGTCCCAATTGTTTAGTTTTGCTTTTATTTCCCTTGCCTTAGGGGACCTGTCTAGAAAAAAGTTGCTACAGCTGATGTCACAGAAGTTACTGCCTGTATTCTATTCTAGGATTTTTATGGTTTCAGGGCCTCACATTTAGGTCTTCAATCCATTTTAAATTTATTTTTGTGTATGGTATAAGAAGGTGGTCCTGTTTCATTCTTCTGCATGTAGCTGTCCAGTTTTCCCAACATTTCTTCAATAAACCATCTTTTTCCCATTGGATATTCTGTCCTGCTTTGTTGAAGATTAATTGACCATATAATTGTGGGTTTGTTTCTGGATTTTGTGTTCTGTTCTATTGATCAACGTGTGTGTGTGTATTTGTGCCAGTACCATACTGTTTTGATCACTACGTCTTTGTAATATAACTTGAAGTCCACAATTGTGATGCCTCCACCTTTGCTTTTCTTTCTCAAGATTGCTTTGGCTTTTCAGGGTCTTTTGTTGTTCCATACAAATTTAATATTATTTGTTCTACTGTGAAAAATGCTGTTGGTACTTTGGTAGGGATTGGGTTAAATGTGTAGATTGCTTTGGGTAGTATAGATATTTTAACAATATTTATTCTTTTAATCCATGAGCATGGAATTTCTTTCCATTTCTTTGTGTCATCTTTAATTTCTTTAATCAGTGTTTTATAGTTTTCAGAATACAGGTCTTTGACCTCTTTGGTTAAGTTTATTCCTAAGTATCTTAATATCTTCGATGCAGTTGTAAATGGGATTGTTTTCTTAATTTCTCTTTCTGCTGCTTCTTTATTGGTGTATAGAAATGCAACAGAATTCTCTACATTGGTTTTGTATCCTGTGACTTTAATGAATTCGTTTATCAATTCTAGCAGTTTTTTCGTGGAGTCTTTTAGGTTTTCTATATATAGTATCATGTCATATGCAAATAGTGAGGGTTTTACTTCTCCCTTGCCAGTTTGGATGCCCTTTATTTCTTTTTGTGGTCTGATTGCTGTGGTTAGGACTTCCAGTACTATGTTGAATAAAAGTGGCTAGAGTGGACATCCTTATCTTGCTCCTAACCTTAAGGGAAAGGCTCTGAGTTTTTCACCGTTGAGTATGATGTTAGCTGTGGGTTTTTATATATGGTCTTCGTTATGTTAAGGTATGTTCGTTCCCTCTAAACTAACTTTGTTGAGGATTTTTAGCAATGAATGGATGTTGTACCTTGTCAAATGCTTTTTCTATCCTCTTGAAATGATCATATGGCTCTTTTATTGATATGATGTATCACGTTGATTGATTTGTGAATATAGAGCCATCCTTGCAACCCAGGAATGAATCCCACTTGATTGTGGTGAATGATTTTTTTTAAATGTATTGTTGAATTTGGTTTGCTAGTTTTTTATTGAGGATTTTTGCATCTGTGTTCGTCAGTGATATTGGCCTGTAGCTCTTTTTTAGTGGTATCTTTATCTGGTTTTGGTATCAGGGTAATACTGGCCTCATTGGGTTAATTTGGAAATTTTCCTTCTTATGTTTTTTTGGAGTAGTTTAAGAATAATTATTAACTCTTCTTTAAATGTTTGGTGGAATTCACCAGTGAAGCCATCTGGTCCTGAACTTTTGTTTACTGGGAAGTTTTTGATTACTGATTCAATTTCTTTGGTGATAATCTGTCTATTCAAATTTTCTATTCCTGTTTCAGTTTTGGTAGGTCATATGTTTCTAGGAATGTTCTTCTAGGTCATCCAATTTGCTGGCATATAGTTTTTCATAATGTTCTCTTATAATTGTTTGTATTTTTTTGGTGTTTATTGTTATTTATCCTCTTTTGTTTGTGATTTTTATGTATTTGGATGCTTTCTCTTTTTTTCTTGTTAAGTCTGGCTAGAGGTTTATCAGTTTCACTGGATTCTTCAAAGAACCAGCTTCTGGTTTCATTGATCTGTTATATTATTTTTTTGGTTTTGTTTTTTAGGTTCGTTTTCATTTCTATATCATTTGTTTCTGCTCTGATCTTTGTTCTTTCTTTCCTTCTGTTGGTTTTAGGTTCTCTTTGTTATTTTTCCAGCTCCTTTAGGTGTAAGGTCAGGTTTTTTATTTGTAAATTTTCTTGCCTTGAGGTAGACTTGTATTGCTATAAACTTCCCTCTTAGAACCATTTTTGCTGTGTCCCAAAGGTTTTGAATCCTTGTGTTTTCATTTTCATTTGTTTCCATGTACTTTTGTATTTCTTTGATTTTCTGGTTGACCCATTCATTGTTGAGTAACATGTTATTTAACCTGAATGTATTTGTGGTCTTTCCAAATTTTTTCTTATGGTTGACTTATGATTTCATAGCACTGTGGTCAGAAAAGATGCATGATAGGACTTCAATCTTCTTGAATTTGTTGAGTCTTGTTTTCTGGCCTAATATGTGATCTCTTCTGAAGAATTTTACATATGCACTCGAAAAGAATGTGTATTCTGCTGTTGTAGTATGGAATGTTCTGAATATGTCTGTTAAATCCATTTGGTCCAGTGTATTACTCAAAGCCATTGTTTCTGTGTTCATTTTCTGTTTACATGATTTGCCCATTAATATAAGTGGGATGTTAAAATCCTCTACTATTATATTATTATGTTAGTTCCATTATGTTTCTTATTAACTGTTTTATGTACTTGGGTGTCTTCATGCTGGGTGCATAAATATTTACAATTGTTATTTCTTCTTCTTGGGTTATCCTCTTTATGATTATATAATGCCCTTCTTCATCTCTTGTTACAGTCTTTGTTTTAAAGTCTAGTTTGTCCAATATAAGTATTGCTACTCCAGATTTCTTTTGCCATCCACTTGCATGACAAATGTGTTTCTCCATCCCCTCACTTTGAATCTGCAGGGGTCTTTAGGTCTAAAACGAGTCTCTTGTAGGCAGCATATAGATGGGTCTTGTTTATTCATTGTCGCCCTGTGTCTTTTGATTGGAGCATTTAGTCCATTTACATTCAATGAAATTATTCATAGTCATGTATTTATTGCCATTTTATTACTTGTTTCGTGGTTGTTCTTGCAGATTTTCTCTGATCCTTTCTTGTCTTTCTTTCATGATTTGCTGGTTTTCTTTAGTGGTATATATGGATTTCTTTCTCTTTATTGTTTCCATATTTATTAGTGGTTTTTGATTTGTAGTTCCCATTATGTTTATATATAACCTCTTCTGCATATAGCAGCCTTTATTCAGTTGATGGTCATTTAGGTTTGAACCCATTCTTTCCTCCTCTACTCCCCCTCTTTTGGGTATATGTTGCCATATTTTACATCCTTTTATTTTATGAGCTCATTGACTGATTTCCTACAGAAATACTCATTTTTACTGTTTTCGTGTTTCCTACCTTTATACTGTCACTTTCGATCTTTCCTTTCCACTTGGAGTCCCCTTAATATTTCTTGCAGGGCTCGCTCGGTTAGTGGTCATGAACTCCTTTAGATTTTGTTTGTGTGGGAAACTCTTTATTTCTCCTTCTATTCTGAATGATAACCTTGCTGGATAGATTATTCTTGGCTGCAGGTTTTTCTCATTCAGCACTTTGAATGTATCACATCACCCGTTTCTGGCTTAGAAAGTTTCTGCCGAAAAAGCCACTGATACCTTTATGGGGTTTTCTTTGTATGTAACTATATTCTTTTGTCTTGCTGCTTTTAATATTCTTTCTTTATCAGCATATTTTGCCATTTTAATTACAATATGTCTTGGTGTGGGTCTGCTTTTGTTAATTTTTTTTGGGGGGGGGGTTCTCTGTGCCACCTGGATCTGGGTATCTGTTTCCCTCCCCAGATTAGGGAAGGTTTCAGCTATTATTTCTTCACATAAATTCTCTGCCCCCTTTCCTCTTTTTTCTTCCGGGATTCCTATAATATAAGTATTATTATGTTTGATGGAGTCACTGAGTTCCCTAAGTCTATTCTCATTTTGTGTAGTTCTTTTTTTTTTCTCTTTTGTTCATCTTGATTATTTTCCATTACTCCATCTTCTAGGTCACGAATTGGTTCCTCTGCTTCCTCCAGCCTGCTGCTGTTCATTTCCATCAAGTGTGTTTCTCACTTCATTTATTGAGCCCTTTATCTCTGCTTTGTTATTCCTTATCTCTGTGTTAATGGTCTCACTGATGCCTTCCACTCTTTTCTCAAGTCCAGTGAGTATCCTTGCGATCAGTGCTTTAAATTCTCCATCAGGCACGTTACTTATATCTGTTTCACTTAGATCTCTGGCCATAGCCGTGGCCTTGTCCTGTTCTCTGTCTTCTTATTTTGGCCAAGTCTCGGTGCCTGTTTCTGTGTGTTAGGAAAGGCAGCTCCGTCTCCTGTCCTTGAGGGTGATGGCTTTATGAAGAAGAGACCCCGTGGTGCCCTGCTGTCTAAGTGTCCCGGGCCCGGTGCTCCTGGGACTGTCTCCAGTGTGTGCTCTGTGTGCTCTGCTGTTGTGTCCTGGCTGCTTTATCCTCTGGCCAGTCATTTGCAGAGACTCTCTTTGCCTGCTGTGGGCAGTTTTTGGTGTCTGGCCTGAATGTGGCACATTTAAACTAGGTATGCTCTGGTCTGCTTGTGAAATGAGACCTGTTGCTGCCACTACCAGATCCGAGGCCTCACAAAACTCCTGGGTCAGGAGACACCATGTTGGCAGGGCTTTGGGCCGGTCCTCTAGGGAAAGGGTCCTGCTGACCCGGGATTTAGGCAAGCGTGACCGGGAAGGATGGTTCTTCTAGAGCGCAGCGATGTGGAGGAGGTTGGTGTAAGCAAATTAAGTAGCAAGTGTCAGCACTGCACTGCTTCCTACAGGTGGCCCTGGGCTTCCGCTGGGGCGGGGCAATGAAATGCTACTTGGCAGTTTCTTTGTTCCAGAAGGGATCTCTTCATGAATGCTGCCCCTCGGAAACCTGCTCCGAGATGAGCGAATAACCTTTGCACTCTGTGCCCCAGGCGCTCTTCAGATCACTTTTTCCTCGCTGTATGTCCACGGCCTGTTTGCCCTGCCTTCTCTCCACGAAGAGCCCCAGTGTCCTCTGAGCTCTCCCAGAGCCAAGCATGCTGACCTTTAAAACTCCAGGCTTTGAGCCCCACTGGTTGTGAGAACTCACAAAATTCAGGCCCTCTCACTTTCCAAGCCATTTGCTGTACATGTTTGTTTTCCCCATGTGCTCCCCTGTGTGCTGGTCTGTCTGCCTCTCTGTCGCGCACACGCACTCTCTCTCTCTAACCTGCCCTTCTCCGTGACTGAGGTTCTCTTCCCACTGAAGCAGCCGTGATCCATGTCTCTCCCAAGCCAGGTCTCCTTACATTCTACCTTCTTCGATGTGGCTTCTTCTCTACCTTTAGTTGCAGTTTGTTCTGCCAGTCTTCAGATCGATTGATGGGGCATTTAGGATGATTTGGTAGTTATCTAGTTGTGTTTGTGGGACGAGGCGAGCCTACGGTGCTCCTAGTCTGCCACTGTCTCCCAAGATCTCTCTCAAGAAAGAATAGTCTTTGTAATAAATGATACTGGGACAACTGACTATCCACATTCAGAAGAATGAAGTTGGACCTCTACCTCCCTTCACATACAAAAATTACTTCAAAATGGATGATCAGAGACCTAAATATAAGAATTAGAACTGTAAACCTTGGAACCATAGGAATACATCTTTGTGGCCTTGCATTAGGCAGTGGTTGCTTAGATATGACACCAAAAAAAGCACAAGCAACAAAAGAAAAGAATAGATACATTGGACTTCATTAAAATTTCAAATTTTGTGCTTCAAACGACACCAGCCAGAACGTGAAAAGACAGCTCTCAGAATGGAAGAAAATATTTACAAATCGTGCATCTGATAAGGGACTTATGTCTAGAATATATAAATAGCTTTTACAACACCACAATAAAAAGACAAATGGCCCAATTAAAAAGGGCAAAAGATTTAAATAGACATTTCTCCAAAGATAGGCAAATGGGCAATAAACACATAAAAAGATGCTCAACATCATTAGTCATGAGAGAACTACAAGTCAAAACCAAATGAGATACTAATTCACACCAGCTCAGATGGCTGTGATCGAAAAGACGTGTTGAGGATGTGGAGACATTGGAACCCTCATACATTACTGGTGAGAATGTAAAATGATGGGGCCACTCTGGAAAGCAGTTTGGCGGCTCCTCAAAAAGTTAAACATAGAAGTACCATATAATTCAGCAGTTCCATCCCTAGGTACGTTCCCAAAAGAATTGAAAGCACGTGTCTACACAAAAGCTTGCACACAGGTCTTCATAGCACTATTCTTCATGATAGTCAAGTGGAAAGTACTCAAATGTTTATCTGTTGATGAATGGATAAACAAATGTTGTAGATCCATAAAACGGAAAATTACTCGGCCATAAAAAGGAATTACGTACTGATACATGCTACATCACAGAGGAACCTTGAACACATTCTGCGTGAACAAAGCCAGTTAGAAAAACCACGTGTTGTATGATTCCATTTATGTGCAATATCCACAACAGGCCAATCCAGAAAGTAGATCAGTGGTTGCCCAGGAATGGGAGAGGGAGGGTAAAGAGAGATTGTTTATAGATAGGGGTTTCTTTTTGGTGTTACAAACACATTCTAAAATTAGATAGTGGGGGGTGTGTGCCTGGCTGGCTCAGTCGTTTGAGCATCTTACTCTCTTTCGGGTCAGGTCATGATCCCAGGATCATGGGATCCAGCCCCACGGCGGGCTCTGCGCTGAGTGCAGAGCCTGCTTAAGACTCTCTCTCTCTGTCTCCCCCTCTGTTCCTCTCTCCCATTCATGTGCGTGCGCTCGCTCTCTCTCTCTCTCTCTGTCTAAAATAAATAAAATTAGGTAGTGGGGATGGTTATAAAACTATCTAAATACACCAAAAACCATCGATGTGCATACTTGAAAGGGGTGAATTTTATGGTATGCGAATTATTATCTCAATAAAGCTATTATAAAAAAATCAGATTTAGCATTTTAGTTAATTCAAGTAACCTAGCTTCAAATACGTCATCTCACAGACTTTTTAAATCGAAATTAAGGAAAATGTAAATATTACATAAAATTTAAGCATAATTAGCCAAACTAAAAATGCAGTTTCCTGAACCTGGATTTAATTTTTATCATACTGTTTGATTTCCTGATGTTTTTTCATTGATGCTTTTGCAAACTTAATGCAGGATTCCTCTTTTAATTTGTTTAAAATGTGTTTAGAATGTCAGAATGGAAACAAGGTTTAAAAAAAACTAAATCTAAATTAGAATGGCATGAAAGAACAAGATTGTAATTACTAAACAGTTGTGTTTGATAACGGTTTATTCTTGCAGATTCCGTGAGTTCCTCACAATTAAATAAGCTGCAGGGCTTGGGAGAAAGGCAGAGATGTTTAGGGTTGGGATGGAAGTCTGAGTGTAGCTCAAACCCATAAATAAGGAGAGCCACTGCTTTCTCTTCTTGACTTCCCATTTGAGGAGGTCTTTCAGGTTGGGCGTTTATCAGAAGTGTAAGGAAAAATGACTCTTTCCATACTCTTGCATAGTTATCCCTCAAATCACAGTACTATTTGATTCCGTGTCTGGGAGTCTTAGCGGTTGGGATCATTGACAGATCTGTAGAGAGGCCAAAACTCTGTTAAGTTTCTTGGTGCACATCAAGGTGATTCAGTCTTCCTGACTCTTCCTGGAACATTTGGAACCCACAAAGATACCTGTTGACAGAGTTTAGCCCAAACTGATATCAGAAGACTTGCATTAGCACACACAATAAATTAATTGAGAAAGACAATGGATTTAATGAAGTGACTGTTTTTTCCTCAGCTGCTTTCAAAATTGTGAAATCCTGGCTTGGACCAGAAGCAGTGAGTTTGTTGAAGTTTGCAAGTAAAAATGAAGTCCAAGACTATGTCAGTGTAGAATACCTGCCTCCCCACATGGGTGGAACTGTAAGTATAGTGCTTGAAGTATGTTTCTAAAATAAGACTGGATCGGGGCACATGAAGCCGTGTTCTTGCCTTAAGGGACAAGAAGCAGCAGTATCTTAACGTGCAAAGAAAGATCATAGATACTCCAGAATAGCACCATGATAGACATGTTTATGTAAGTTTTTGAGTTGTTAAATTTTAATTTTGAGTAGGTTATATATTTACATGGTTCTAGACTGAAAAGTATTCAGTATTCAATACGAATATTCAGACACAGGTATTCAGTAAAAAGTCTTTCTACTGCTATCCCAATCACTTTCTTCTCCCCAGTTCCATCTCTTATATTTATTTCCAGGAACCCGTATTGCCTACATAAGCAATACAGTATATATGTAACACACACAAGCAAATAGAGATGTAATTCTTCCTCCCTCTCATCGCTTTTAAACAAGTAGTGTATTTTTATGCCCTTATGCCTCCTACTTTTTTCTCTACAACATGTCTTAGAGATCATTCCACATCAATATGAAAAGCTGTTTTACTCTTATTTATGGCTACATAGTATTCCTGTGTCTAGAGATGAACCGTGAGTTACTGAATTTTTTTTTCACGTGTCTCAGTTTGCTTCCAGTTGTTTACTGTTTAACAGTCTTTTTAATTTCAAAGATAATATATATTATCACCTTTCTTTGAAATGGTATTAGTACTTAAAAATAAGAGACCGGGGATAACTAGGTATGTGTTAAATTTTTACCACTACACGATAATGAAACGTACTGTGTATTGTGTATTTATAAACTATGGAACCTATGGATTTGGTATGCTTTGTGTTAACCTGATTGATAAAATTTCTTTTGTTTGATTTTTCCAATCTACTTCAGATACTGCCTACTTGGCAAAACTGGATTCAACCAGAATCAAGTGACCGGGAAGATGAAAAGTTTTGCTGTGTCCTTTAGATTTCTTTGGTTAGAAAAACTTGAACCAGTATTTTTAATTTGAAATTTGCTGCTTTCCTATTTTGAAGCTTTATATTTTACATTTTAACCTAGAAAAACACAGTATGGTTCATTTCACGTACTACCTTTAGTTAAACTGGATATTTGATTTGTTTTTAATAATCTGTCCCTAGAATTGTTATATCTTAAAATTAATAGCATCTAGGGACGACTGGGTGGCTTAGTCGGTTAGGCGTCTGACTCTTGATTTCGGCTCAGGTCATGATCTCATGGGTTCGTGAGTTCGAGCCCCGCGTCGGGCTCTGGGCTGACAGTGAGGAGCCTGCTTGGGATTCATATTCCCTCCCTCCCTCCCTCCCTCCCTCCCTCTCTCTCTGTCTCTCTCTCTCTCAAAATAAATAAACTTTAAAATTTATAGCCTCTAGCAAAAATTACTTTTTTTTACATTTATTTATTTTTGATAGAGACAAAGCACAAGTGAGCGAGGGACAGAGAGAGAGGGAGACACAGAATCCGAAGCAGGCTCCAGGCTCTGAGCTGTCAGCACAGAGCCCGACGCGGGGCTCGAACCCACAAACCGCGAGATCGTGACCTGAACCGAAGTCCGACGCTCAACCGACTGAGCCACCCAGGCGCCCCTACTAAAAATTATTTTTACTTTTAGGAGTAAAAAAGGTTATCTCCCTTCTCTGTTGTTAATGGTATATTTTTTTAGGACTGCTCAGAATTATAGTAGGACTAATATTCTTTCACATAATTTTTTCCCCAAAAGTAATACTTATACATGATTTTTTTAAAAGCAAACAATACTGAAGATTGAAAACTACAGCAGTATAGTGCCAAGCATGTGTCCCTCCCCCGGTGACTGCCCACTGCCACTCTCCAGAGGCCACCATTGTGTCCACGTTTTCTCTCCTGGAAATATTCTGTCCATTTTATTTTTTTACGTAACAGTCACATACCATATGTTGTTTCACTGGTTTTCCCACTTCATCTCTTGTTAGTTTATGCCATATTGATTCATAGAGGTCTACCTGATTTTTTCAACCATTGCAGAATATTCCATTGTGTGGATTTAACATAATGTAGTTAATCAGTTCTCTTTGGAAGGACTGTTAGTTGTTTTCTAATCTTGCCATTATTAGGAGTGCTACAGTGAATATCCTTGTAAATATCTTGGTACATGGATTCAACAGTGTAAGTAGAAGGTGAGCTCCAGTTTCCCTCTAAAGAGATTGTGCTCATCTCCCAGTAACATGTGGCAATGCTTGAACCACACCCTTGCCAGTAGCACAAACTCTCATTTTTGTAACCTTTGACAGTCTCAGGTGAAAAATATTCTAGTGTGGTTTGAATTTGCATTTCTATTATTGTAAGTGATGTCAAGCATTTTTTTATGATTTAAAAGGTAGTCTGTTCTTTATGAATTCTGTATCATTCCTTTTTTTAAAATTCTGTTATCACTCTTCTTGATTTGTATATATGAACAAAAGCTGTCTTGTTTCTGATACATGTGATACATATTTTTCTCGTTGTGGCTTTTAAAAAAACTTTATTGGGGCGCCTGGGTGGCGCAGTCGGTTAAGCGTCCGACTTCAGCCAGGTCACGATCTCGCGGTCCGTGAGTTCGAGCCCCGCGTCAGGCTCTGGGCTGATGGCTCGGAGCCTGGAGCCTGTTTCCGATTCTGTGTCTCCCTCTCTCTCTGCCCCTCCCCCGTTCATGCTCTGTCTCTCTCTGTCCCAAAAATAAATAAAAAACGTTGAAAAAAAAAAAAATAAAAGAATATATCCTTTAAAAAAAAAAAAAAAAAAAACTTTATTGTGGGTTTTTTTTCGGGAGGGGGAGTTGAGTGTTGGGTTTTGTTTTCTGTCATTCAGAAATGTTTCATGTTAGTGTGCTCATTTTTTATCAGCATTTTTATGCCTGCTGGGTTCTGTGTTTGTGCTATGATTAGAAAGGTCTTCACTACTTAGGTTTTGTGTTTTGTTTCCTGTTGTTTTTTTTTAATGTATTTGTTTTAAGTAGGCTCCATACCCAATGTGGGGCTTGAACTCACAACCCTGAGATCAAGAGTTACAGGCTCTACTGACTGAGCGAGCCAGGTGCCCCTGTTTTTTGTTTTTTTTTTTAATCCTTCTTTGTGTTTTTCTGGAGCTTATGTTGTTGTTGTTGTTGTTTTAAGCTTATATGTTTTTTTAAAATTACACTTCCAGAGCACCTGGCTGACTCCGTTGGAAGAGTAGGTGACTCTTGACCTCAACATCATGGTTTCGAGCCCCATGTTGGGTGTAGAGCTTACTAAAAAAATAATAAACATTAAAAAAATACATACTTTCAAGTTTTTATTCCTCTGAAATTCTTTTTGGTGCAAAGAATGAGCTCACGATCCAACTTGGTTTTTTTACAGATGGCTAATCAGTTGCCCACACCACTTGTTGCCCTTTCCCTTGTGTTTTGAAATGCTTCCTTTAAAAAAAAAAATTCACTAATTAAGTCTGTTTTTTTGTGTTGGTTTGCTTGTTGGCCCGGAGAGTGGATTTTTAACTTGAGAGAATTATTTGTCTGCCCACCTCTCAGCAGGCTGTTATACAATTCCTTTCTCTTAGGATCCTTTCAAGTATAGCTACCCACCGCTAGTAGATGATGATTTCCAGACACCATTGTGTGAAAATGGACCTATTGCCAGTGAAGATGAAGCTTCAAGTAAAGAAGATCTAGAGAGTGATGGCAAAGAAACCTTGGAAACAATTTCCAGCGAAGAACAAACAGCTCTTCTAAAAAAGGTAATCTTAACAATAGAATGAATTTGAGTCAAAAGCTGTGGCCTGTCCGCCGTTCTGCAGCTAGCTAGCTATGTGATTTTGGGTAATTCATTTAACTTCCTGTCCTTCAACATTTTGTCTGGAAAGAAAGAGGAAGGAGGTCACTGGCTAACCAGAAGTGTCATTATGGTGTATGACAAGGCCGATTTCATGCATTGGTATAAAAATTGGCAAAATGCACTTAGGAATTGTGTTATCAAAACTATTTTTTATCGGATAAAAGTAGTCAGTTTAAAACCTTTTATCTACTTCCTCTATTTCAGTTTTGGAAGGAGCACTTAGTTATCTTTTTATGAGTCATCAGGGGCTTGATAGAGGGATAAATGTTATAATTTAGAACAGATTTAAAGACCCTAAGGGAAAGCCCATGTTACATTTTCTGTAGTGACTTACCTGTCGTAGGCATCCAAGTATATGTTAATGGTCATGTTAATATATGTCAAATACGTAATTTAGGTGTAATAAGCTTATGTTAAAGATTGTAATTTGGATTGAATCACTGTGTTTACTTTTTCACCTAATGAACTGCCCAGCTGTCAGTATGAAACTAAATTTCTTTATCTTTCTCTCTTCATATTTTTTTGGTCTTTAGATTAACGTTACCGAACATACTTCCAAAGCAGAGGAAAATGAAAAGGTTGATTCTAAAATGAAAGCTTTCAAAAAACCATTGAGTGTGTTTAAAGGGCCCTTACTACACATCAGGTAATCATAGTTGAGGATTTTATTAGCTATGCTTTTTTTAATAATCTGTCTTGATCATCTTGAGGGAAAATGTATTTATTTCCACATTTTGAAAAACAGTACACAAGTTTTCTAATTAAAGGTTATCCAAAGACTCACCTTGGTTTCCAGACAGAGTAGACATTGTTAGCTACCTTTTTGTTATTCCATTAAGTGTGTTTAAAGGGCCCTCATTTCACATCAGGTAATAAAAGTGAATATTCATATATTAACAGTTAATCTGAATGACATATATTTTTCTCATTTTACTGATAGTGTTTGACTTGGACAACTTTGAGGGTGCCAGAGATGACAGTGAACTAAGCACTTATCAGTTTGACCTTCTAAAAGCTAAAGCTGGACTAGAAAAATGGGGGGGGGGGGGTTGTTTTGTTTTTGTCTTTTACCAAAGCGTGATTTCAGCACATCTCTATTTTTGTTTCTAGGTTACTCAGCCTGAGATTCAGGATTGTTTGTAATTATCATTACGTAAAGATCTCTTTCTCACTAATGATGCTTTTAGTTGATAAATTTATATGGCCTTATGTTAATACTGCCATGCCAACTTTGGTGATGACCTGATGTATCATTTTCTGTCCCATAGTTGAAATTTTTCTGTGTAACTGTTTTAGGTATGACTCTTATGACCAGTATGGTCAGACTTTTAAAAAAGACTGATATTCTAATTGAGAAGACTGGTTTGTTTATATACATTGGGATTACTATTATATTTGGATTATCTCAACCATCTGTGTATTTCTGGGTGGGGGGGGGGTCCCACATGTATATTCTGCTGGTCATGGGTTTTCTTTGCCATTTCCCCCCTGTGGAGTTTGTTTCTCCTCTTTCCCTATAATGGTTTAGAAGTTTCACACTTTTCACTGGAGGCTTGTGGACACCCTAGATCTTGGCTCATGAATGTCGAGGGTCAGCTTCAAGAGCTGGCCAGGGAAGGATAGGGCAGGGCAGCTTCCAAGGCTGTGGTCTGGGCTCAGCATCCCCTGCCTCTGCCCCCAGGAAAGTCACAGCACCTCTCTCTCCTCCAGGCACAGGTGCCCCAATAGCGGCTGTCTCCCATCAGTCTCGTGGTTATTGAGAGTACTTCTGAGATTCATAACCTTCTGGTCTTTTCTGTGTTATATTTCAGATGGGCTCTAAAAGTAAGCCAGCAGCTGTGCTAATCTGTCTTGTCCAAAGATGAGCAGAGCCCTCCTAGGAGAGCATGTCCTTAAAAATATGTGTTCTCCAAATGTATCTCTGATATGCCGACATTCCTGATATAAAATGAATCTACTTACGTATATGGTCAAGGACAGTCTGAACAATTCACCTTTTTATCTAAAACAAAAACACTCCTCTACCCAGTGTTTGGAGGCACCTGATACAGTTTGACTCATGTAACAAAACTACACAATTGGAGGGGCTGCTGGGTGGCTCCATTGGTTGACCGTCCGACTTTGGCTCAGGTCATGATCTCACGGTTCGTGAGTTCGAGCCCTGCATCGGGTTCTGTGCTGAAAGATTGGAGCCTGCTTCAGATTCTGTGACTCCCTCTCTGTCTGCCCCTCCCCCGCTCGCACCCTCTCTCAAAAATAAAACATTAAAAAAATTTAACTACACAATGGGGCACCTGGGTGGCTCAGTCGGTTAAGCGTCCCGACTTCTCAGGTCAGGATCTCACAGCTCGTGAATTCGAGCCCCACTTGGGGCTCTGTGCTAACAGCTCAGAGCCTGGACCCTGCTTCCAATTCTGTGTCTCCCTCTCTCTCTGCCCCTCCCCCATTCACACTCTGTCTCTCTCAAAAATAAACATTAAAAAAATAAAAACTACATAAAACGTTGCTTTAGTCTTTTAGTTCACATGCTCTACAGTGACAATAGTAAAACTTGTATTTTGAGGCTCACTGCTTTTACTGTTTGACAAATATTTCCCACCCCAAATTTTGTTTTTTGTATTCCATATTACTTAGAAAAAGCCTTTACATAGTAAGACCTTAGTCTGTTACTTCAAGACATCCCTGATGATCATTCATTTTACATTAGACTTTTCTCTGTTGGTGTATAAAATTATGCCCCATTCTATTCTGTTTGTAATTAAAGTTGAAGTGCCAGCTTCTTCTCTGTTTTTATTATGTGTAACCTTCCAAAGAGTTTAAATGCACCTTTAGATGGTGCTGATTATAGGCTAATCCAGAATCATCCTATTCTTTCTTCTGTCCTTTTCTATTTAGCTTTTGATCTTGGGGAAGCCAACCATAGGACTTTTAAGTAGCATGCAATCAATTAGTAAGATGAAAACACAAACTATATTAGGTAATTGTTTTGTAGGGGTTTTTTTTTGATGAAATCTCTTTATACAAATGAGCATATAATATTAAATGCTTTTCTTCCAGCTAATGATTAGATTATCATTTATTCTGAATAACACAAACGCCTTATGTTTCTGTCACCACCTAGCCCAGCAGAAGAACTGTATTTTGGAAGTACAGAATCTGGAGAGAAGAAAACTTTAATAGTGTTGACAAATGTAACTAAAAACATCGTGGCGTTTAAGGTAAGTATCTGAAAGATCTAATAGATTATATGTGGAAATTGGATATGGGAAGTGATTTCAGACATTTTAATCGAAAGACTGAGGATTTGTAACTTGTGCAGTGTTTTTATTTATGATATTTTTAGGCATGTTACGCTGCCTTCTAGTTTTAACCACATGGCATAGCTTATCTAAAATTTTCCCTGGGATCTGTATCTCAATCTTTAATGAGCTGTAATAGGCTGATGTCCAAATTAATCTCAGGCTTTAATGTCTGTTGTAAATAAAAACTCAAGGAAAATCACTCTTCATCATATAAATAATTCATAATAATAGCAAAAAAAATAAAACTATAAAATCAAGAGTGCATTTTCCCCCAAGTGTGATATAGTTTGGAATGTAGTTTATGCTGGATACTAACCTAATGACCGAGTCTGCCACTGCCCCATATTGTAGAAATTATTTCCTTAAATCATCTATTTAATTTAGATTGAACCACTAGGATATTTTCTTTGATTTTCTAGTGTTTTTAATTGGACAACGCTATTATAACAAGTCCTAATACGGTTTTTTAGAATTTGTGTTATTAAATTTAGGCAATTGCCAGCTAGGATACTGCACAGATTGTTTTGTTGAAAAGGAAGGCTGAGTGACAGTTGGACTTCCAAGATTAGCAGAGATTTTAAAAAATAAAGATACTGTTTTCCTGTTGATGGGGAAAGATACATTCTATGCCTGACCACCGTGGGTGTTTTGTAGACTTTATTATTAACTGCTAGTTTTCTAAAAATCACTTTCAAGCCGTTTACCCCCCCCCCCCCGCCCCCAAGATCAGTTTTATCATTATGTTGTTAGTGATTACGTGATTACTCTATTCATAAATAGGTGAGAACAACTGCTCCAGAAAAATACAGAGTCAAGCCAAGCAACAGCAGTTGTGACCCTGGAGCTTCAGTTGACATAGTTGTGTCTCCCCACGGGGGTGAGTTGTCACGTGACGGCCTCAGAGGGTGTGCTGGGGTACCTGGGGCTGGTTGGTGAGTCCGTAGAGCTGGACTAGAAGCCGGAAATCCGAGTGTCAGCACGTCACGTCGCTGCATTCTTAGGCATCCATTTTCTCGTGTGCAAAATGAAATGGGTAAATGGGTCTCACTAGAATGGTTTTTTAATGCATAAAATTGTTTAAACTGACGCCTGTTGAAATTGAATTTTTAGAAAAACGTTTTCCTTTTTAGGGTGGTTCCATATTGTCCTTTTTCCATTGTTTTCTAGAATAATGCCTTAAACCAACATGTCCAACTTTTGTAAAGGCTTGTTTATATAACAAGTTACTCTTTTGGAATGCAGGTTTAACAGTCTCTGCCCAAGACCGTTTTCTGATAATGGCTGCAGAAATGGAACAGTCATCTGGCACGGGCCCAGCAGAATTGACTCAGTTCTGGAAAGAGGTTCCCAGAAACAAAGTGATGGAGCATAGGTATGCTTCTTACAGATTCTCAAATGTGATGGGAAGAATCAGAGAGCTTTGCCTGCATGGACTAGGCAGGTGTCTCTTCCTTCGAGCATTTGGCAGACACTTAGGCTTCTAATGTGGGCCCTGAGCTGTGTGGGGCTCTGGGGTGCCCAGGAATGAGATCTGGAGTTTCTCAAGGAGGTTGCAAGCAGGGACTTGCTTACAGGACTGTGCAAGAACCTGGATGTGTCCAAAATTACAAACCTAGATCTCTCTGTCCCGGCCGTTCCCTTTATAGGAGCACTCACTTTGTGTCCTAGAATGTGTGTGTTGCAGCATGATTTGTACTAGGAAAAAGTGGGAAAGAACAAACCTAAATGGTCACCAGTGAAGCAACGGTCAGACGCACTTGAATGTATGCAGGAGTACTCTGCAGCTATTCAAAAGAGTGTGGGAAGTCTCTTGTTCTGATACACAAAGGTACCTATGATGTATTAGGGGGAAAACCTGGGACTGCATGGGCATATACAAGTATGTATGTGCATGCAAAGATACACAGAAAAGGAGAACAGAGAGGAGTGTTGTGGTTTTCTTTTGGAGTGTGCCAGTTCTGCCTCCCAGGGACACTCGTCAGTGTCGGGAAACATTGTTCATTGTCACAAGTGGGCATTGGGGTACTGTGGCATCTAGCAGGTAGAGACCAGGGATGCTGCCGTACACCCCACAATGCAAAGGACAGCCCCCCAAAACAAAGACTGGTGGGTAAAGAATGGCCACTCCGATGGCACTTTTGTAGGCCCTGAAGGAAAAGAGTGCGTAAGCCATATAGATAGAACTAGAAAAAGTGCTTTCCAGGAAGAGGGAACCGCAAGTGAAAAAGGAGTGTGCTGGGCCTGTGTAAGGAACAGCGAGGAGGTTAAGGGCAGCTTGGTGGGAGATGAGGTCAGAGAGATAATAGGAATGCAAATGATTGCCATAGCGAGGACTTCTGATATTAAGAGGAGAAACTACCCTTGGTGCTCAGCAGATCCAGGAAGCGATCTGGCTTATTTTTTTTTAAAGGATTATTCTGGGGGCTGTGTGGAAAACAGTGTAGACCAGACCCAAGTGAAAGACTGATACTGAGTTAACACTTAAAACAGGACTGGCTGGCAGCGGGCTCTTATTTAAGTGCTTTACTCTTATTTATTCACTTAGTCATTCAAATGACCCTAGGAGGTAAGTAGTTCTTTATCCCATTTGATAAATGAGAAGCTGGAAAACCTAGTAACGGTCATGGTTGAGTTAACTGTTCAAAAGCAATTGAAAGAACACACATGTGGCTGGACCGCATAGGTAAGAGTGACAGGACTCAGGGTGGGAAGAAGGCTGGACAGAGGCAGATAGGAGAGCAGTCCACCTGACCTGATCTACCTTTGTGAACAAGCCTGCAAAAAGTGATCTTGTCAGAGGGGAGGAGGACAGGAGAGGGCCTACGAAGACAAGCTTTATTTCAGCTGTCCCAGCAAGAGAGGGGTAAGACCCAGCCTAGAGAATTATTTCATGGCCAGAGGAGGACAATCCAGCAGGGACTCAGGAGGGAAAGCAGTAGGTGAGCTGTGTCATCAAATGTCCAAGGAAGAGCATTTGACGAAAGAGGAAGGGACCAGTGCTAGGAAGTGTTTCCATGCCAATCAGGAAGGATGAGGTGTTGGCAGTGAAGTCATCACTGCCCACCCTGGTTGGGGGGGGGGGGGTAGTTTCAGTTGGCAGGAGCCAGGTGCCAAAGAAATGGAGGTAGTATGACTGTTCTAGAGAGTAGTCTTGCTGGAGGAAGGAATAATGTAGTGTTGATGAAGCAGTTGTCTGGCATGGGTTTTGCAATGAGAGAGGCCACCTGGACAGGGTAAATCACCAGTAGTGAAATTTCTGACAAGGCTGAAGGGACAAGACTTACATCCAAGGTAAGGGTCAGCTTTCTTCGGGAAGGAGGAAGGAACCCAGATACAGGTTAAGGCTCGGGATGGGGTTGACTTGTTTTGGGATGGAGTAAATTCCCAAGTTGTGACACCCTCCACTTTGTGTTTTTAGCCAAGTTTATTTTTGTCAAAGGCATGGCTCTGAAAACAAATGGAAAGGTTATGTAACACTGCTATAAAAGATGGAGATTAATTTGAAGTTCTTTGCAAACAGGCCCTCAAAAGCAGGGTTTTTTCTTTTAATTAATTGCTCATAGTTTGGTTTTCTATAAGTCAAGAGAGGATCACTTACCTCCCAGAAAGAGGGAGACTTGGTGGTTTGGTACTGAAGGCCCGAGTAAAGCACTGACTCCCACCTAGAAAGGGTGGTTTCCTTCAAATAAGTAGGAAGATCGGGTAGGTTGAACTGATTACCCTATAAAATAAACTTCCCGTAGGTTATTGAGCAGTATCTGTAATTGCTTGTGTTATTACACATGCACTAAGAAGTAGGAAGTGGGGCGCCTGGGTGGCTCTGGTGGTAAAACGCCCAACGCTTGATTTCAACTCCTGTCATGATCTCACCGGGGTTCGAGGGCTCTGCGCAGAACCTGCTGGGGATTCTCTTTCTCTCCCGCTCTCTACCCCTCCCCCATTTGCTCTCATGCTCTCTCAACATAAACATGGAAAAATAAAGTAGGAAGAGGCAGGGAAGGAAAAATAATTTTCCCTCTCCCCACCTTCAATACCATCTCCAGTGAAAGAAGAAAGACTGGGGGGAGTGGGTGTGGGAGCAGAGGAGCCAGTAATGAGAGGTTATCAGGAAAAGCACAGTAAACAAGGGTAAGGTTATTATGCAGATTTAGATGAATTCTTCTCTTCTTGAAGCCCCTGAGCCTGCCAAGGTAAGGGACCTTCCTTACCTGGTAAGGCCATCCAGAAGCCTATAAGCAAGGTTACAGGTCCATTTTTTGCAAGGGGCTTTATTGGGTCCCTAAAGTCAGTCTTAGGCCCTTAAAACTGTCTGTTCATACCTGATTTTTATGCATACCATTTTCAAATAAGACATTCAAGTCAGAGCCTTAGTAATATAACCATGCTTCCAATTGTGTCCTCTTCCAAGGAGAAGAGATTCTTACTGAATTGATGTAAAAAAAAAAAAAAAACAAACAAAAAAACAAACAAACAAAAAAAACGTATTTCCATGAAAGAATACTTTGAGTTTCTGAATGCTGGAGGGACCACAGAGGGAGAAAACTTGTTTCAATTCTGCTTACAAAGGTATAGTTCTGTCAATCATAGCTTATGAGAAAAGAGTAGAGTATTTCCTTCAACCTCGGAAAACAAAACATTAAAGAACCAGCAGTGTTTCAAATAAAGTCCTAAACAGTAGAATTATCAGTTCATTCACTCCCATGTTATTAATTCTTGGTCTGCTTGAAACCAGCTTTTTTATTCTGGAAATTCTTACCAGTTCAGTTTTATGATCTTAAAGTCATCAGAAACCTGTTTTCTGGAGTACCTGTCAGAGTCCTTGCCATGAATCTCTGAAGATGAAGCACATTTGCGAAAGGATCCGAGTAAAACAATAGCTTCTATAAATGACAGACTTAAAAATGGCCATGGTTGCAGACCTGATGAGAGTTCATTATAAGGCTTTTGACAAGGAAATTTGGTTATTTCTGTGGCATACAACATTGTAAGATAATAACTAGAATTAAAACAATAACGTTATACTAGAACATAGCCGATTTCTAGGAATTTTATACAATTTCTGGAACACTTATGTTAATAACATATCCATACAAATACAACCTAAAGAAGGTTTAGGATTACTTATTTGACAGTGCTTCCCATGTAACTTAACATAGTAAATAAGCCTAATTTGTTCTCTCTTATAAAAAGAGCTATAAAACTAATCTTTCCATACATTCCAGAGGCCCTCTGAAAAATTCCAGAGATAGTTCAAGGTCAAAAAGACTTCAGTTAGAATTTGAGTTGGAGTTTGTCAAAAATGTCAGAAGGTTTTAGACACTTGACTGAATAGAATCCTAGATCATCATGAAATAATACTTAATTATCCATTTAACCATAGTAACAATAAAATGTCAAAGGCAAATGCAGAAAGTTACATCATTGTGAGTAAAACTTAGCTCTTTTGATCTTTAGAAGACTATTTTCCTAAGCAATCAAATACCTGATGATAAAGATAACATGAAGCACAGGAAATTATTTTGATAAAACACACAATTTTTGCTTTCTAGGCACATTACTTAAAAGCTAAAGAAAAACCTTTCACTGTCTCTTATCAGTAGCTGACTGATAGTCCAAGAAAATGTTGTCCTTTTAGCAGATGTTAACTTTTAGTTTTACGTAAGTACACTATTGGTATGAAAGCTTATTTTTATAACCCTCGTAACAAATTCCATCTTGGCCAGCTTGACTACACAAAGAGAAGTTTTCTTTGCTTTCTTCCCTACTCAGAAATAACCAGCTTTAATTCAGCATAAAATTACTTTTATTCCCCTTAAGAAAAATACGTGCCCATACCTTTCCTCAGCTAAAAACACATCCTACTTTCCTTGCACGTGGAGTTAGTCGTCTCCATTATTTCTAGTAAATTACATATATGAATCAGAATTCTTAGAAACAATAATTTTTAGTGAAAATTAAGTAGTAAACAATTGTGGTCATTTAACACCAGCATTCTGTAGATTGGCAAATTCAGGGATACATAATTTCTAGAAGCATATGCTTCCTCATGGTACAGTTTTTCAGTGTGGCACGAGATAGGTTTACTAACAGACTAAATATTTTTAGTTCGTCTGTAATAAGAAGCCAAAAGTAGATAAACCTGTGCTCAGTAATGTTTCAATATTTTATCTTATTTGGAAATGATTTCCTATTTTACTTAGCAAAACTCAAGTTACCAAACAGAGTTGAAAAGCTGTTTTTAAGTACACAAATTCACCTAAAAACTCTTACCCAACTTACCTAAAAACGTGAACCTATTTGAATAGTAAACTCAAGTAGAAAAAAGTTGCATATCTGCATTATATCTAATATTGATAACTTTGAAGACGTGCCTATTTTAATTAAACCAACACACTTGACCACCTTTTATTTTACCTAAGATTACTCCACATCACAGGAACTTTAAAGACACTTGGGTTAGTTTCTATATTTCTAAGAGTTTTAGGAATACTTAATTTGATAAGTGCTTATTTTTCTTTAAGCCAGATAGAGCTTTTACAAATTAATTTTGGCAATACCGTCCAGAAGTAGAAAAATATTATGCATCCATAACATATATAGACACACAGAAACATATAGACTCAGAGACTTTTGAGGTATCTAGCTCTAGAATTTTAGCCATGAATCAGGTACAATAACACAAAACTCACTAGTTTGTAAAAGAACATTTAGGTCCAAATTGCGTTTCTGGCAGTTGGAATAAGTTTACCCTAAAGTTGTATTTCGAAGAGCTAGCTATCAGGTCCTAGAGGATAGAAAATTTTTACCCGAAAGGCACAAAGTATCAAGGTTTGTTATTTCTTTTTTTTAAGCCGTTTTGGGGTACATTTGCCTATTATCAGAGGTCTTCAGTAATTACTGTTTCTATTTTCCTTCTTTGTCTTGAGCCCAGGACATTTCTGTTTCCAATGTCCTGATCTTTCACAATACTGACATGTATTTGCAGATGAACTTGGGGGGGGGGGGGTGGGTGTTGGGGGAGAGGGTGCGGGCAGGGTAGGTTTTAGGATGGTAAGTTTAGACAAACTTTGAACTGCTTCCAGTGTTGCACTAGTGGTTTTGTAAAGATTTGCAAATCAAAGATGGTTGCTTTTAATTCCTCAAATAATTGTGTTGCAGCCTGAATGGGATCAGGGGACTGACCCACCCATCCAGCTACATTTTCTTCAGTCTGCTCTGTATCAGGAAGATGATTTCCAACTAAGATGGAAAGAAAGTGATTTCTATGTTCTGGAGCTTTAGGGTTTAATGCGGCATGCCTTTAAAAAGTTTATAGAAAGTATTCAACAAAGGCCTTTGAATGCTGTCCTTTTTCTAAGTGTTTACTTCATCCTTGAACCAATTTAATTCAGGGGGAAAAACAACCTGTTCTATTGCTTCTATCAGCCCCCAGACATCAGCCTGCAGCTGATCCATTTCCTGAACGTTTGTAGGAGGGCTTGGGAGAAATTCTGGTCATGTTCCTGGTGAGGAGAGTTTTCCCCAGGAGACCATGTGGCTCATCTGATAACTACAGTATAATCATGGATAAGAAGAACAACCCTTAGCAGCCAGTCACAGTCCCTGTGAATGGGGACTGATCTTTTCACCTCTTCTCTAAATTTGGTAGGTGGTTATCTTCTGAAACTAGAGATTGAAAACTTCATAATCTCTCCTTTCTAAGGAAGTTCCTCAGGCCAGCTGCCATACTGGGTCATGTTCTCCTTTCAGTTTGGTCTTTCCAGAGCTACCAAGACCACCATTGTTTAGGATGAGAGCTCTCTAACAGTATTTTCAGCATAGAAGCTTTAAAAATGTAAAAGATCCACCATCTGGCATTGACAAGTTGGCTTGAGTCGCTATTGAGATTAATATAAGATCCAACAGGCCTTTTGATGGCTTAACCATGGACCCAAGAGGCTTCCCAAAAGAGGGTGCCAACACTGAAGCCCTCAGAGAGGGAGCGTAAGAAAACAAAGACTTTCTTCGCCACAAGTGGGGAGAACGGTGTCGTGAAAATGGCAGCTCCAGTGTCCCCACAACAATGTGCGAGGCCTCCAGTCACAGACCCTGCGCTCTGTGACACCAGGGAAGTGCTCCTGGATTGGACTTTGACAGCACAAAGTCCCCTCACGGACTGGGGACCCAAATGACAACTGCCCTGCGAGCTGGCACGGCTGGCAGAGAGAATGCTGCCTGTCACCTTGTGTGTTGTGCATCCACCAGCCGGCAGAGACCAAAAAGAATATTCTTGCTGGTTACAAACCCAAGCTCTCAATACATAGAACGAGAGGAAAGGAAAACCCCATTTGACCGATTTTTCTTCTGCTAACCTAAATTTGGAAAGGTAGGGACAAGGTGAAATTTTTACCTCTCTCGACCTGGCACTAGTGTGAGATCTAGAAGAGCTGACTTTGGTAGGTAAGAATTTTTACCCTTCACTGGTTTCTGCCAGTTTTCCAGGATCCCATCTGTAGGTGCCTAAGTGAGTACGGTGTCCCAGCAGGGCCCATCGTAGGTTGCCAAAACGTAGGAGAGGAAAAGTAATTTTCCCTCTACCTTGCTAGGTTCTTGGCTGAGACCTCCACCCCCTGGAATAAAAGACAGATTAATAGAAAACAGAAGTTGAATAACACGTATACCTCCTGTATACACGGGACATACCCAGGGAAACAGTAAAACTCCCCCAGATGGCCCAAGACAAGATGTTGGGGCATCAGCGAGTCAGGGAAGACGGTCAGGAAAATCACAGTAAACGAGGGTAAGGTCCTTAAGCAGATTTAGATGGGTCCCTTCTAGAGATTTTGTCACCCCCTCTGGTACACAGAGGAAAACACCCTTCCAAGTGTAGATTACCTTTAAAAATGTCAATGTCCCTGACAAAAGATTTTCAAAGCTTTTCTTATGTCTGCTGTTTCTCAAAAAATAGCGAGCCCAAGATAATCCTTCTGCCAGAGAGGCGTATCTTGGGGTGGCAAATTCTGCTCCCCTTCCAAGATGAATACATGCTGTGCTGCTACCTTACGTGTAACTGGGAGAAGAATGAGTGCTTTCATGTCTGTTATGTAGATTTCTGTGTTTAACTCTTTTTCATTTTATAGTTTACTTTTACGATCCTGTTTCCTTTGCATTTCCACAGGTTAAGATGCCATATTGTTGAGAGCAGTAAACCAACCACCCTTACATTAAAAGACAATGCTTTTAACATGTCAGATAAAACCAGTGAAGATCTTTATCTACAAGTAAGTGTTCTTTCTCCCTAAAACAAAGTTGTAAATGCTAACCAACATTAGAAATCCACTTTTTCCCCCACTGACGTAGAGAGAACCTTTGGCATAGACGCGACAGAAATGCTCTTTTCTTTGTGAAGGGCAGCCAAATCGGAAATGGTGAGCGGTGAGTTACTTTTGGAGATGTGTTAACTTTTTAAAAGCTCTGGCCATTCTAATTTGGACGAGGTGTGGCGCTTTGGAGAGTATCCAAGAATTTGATCTCATGGAAGAGGTACCATCTAAATTCGAAAAAGATTGGAGGGACTCTCTTTCTGACTCGCTGGCTTTGGTACCTGCAGAAAGTGACTGCTTTGCTCCTTTTCAACTGGAAAATTAGATCTTTCCAAAACTAGAGTGAGCAGGCGCACGTCTGTTCACCAAACAGATGTGATCCCTCATTGCATTTCCTGCTCCCAGCTGTTCAGAGTAGACGGACCCCATCCTGTAAATGTTTGGATTTCTAATATTCCTAGTTGTCGTTCACATGGTTAATGTACTGTTTTACTGATATGCATCTTTCATCCTTCTTTTTCCCTCTTTAGCTCAATCGTTTACTAGAAAGCAATAGGAAGCTTGAAGACCAAGTTCAGCGGTGTATCTGGTTCCAGCAGCTGCTGCTTTCCTTAACAATGCTCTTGCTTGCTTTTGTCGTGTCTTTCTTCTATTTGTTGTACACTTAAAGAAATGGAGTTCAGTGAGAAACATGGCTCTTTCGCTCATTAGTTGGAAAAGGACCCAGAACTTCATGTTACTAAAAGTTTTGCACATCTGTGCTTCCTGAAAGGAAACGTGCAACACTTAGAGGGGAACAAATACGCGTCTCGAAAATAAACTCTGTTAGAATGAGGAAACACTGGAGAAATTGAGTATAAGAGATCATAGTTATAGTGAATCAAGTCAAGGCATAGCCATTGTGTAAATTAATACTTTAGATATAATTTATTTTTTCTTTTTGATTTGAATACTTCTAAAGTTTGTTTTATTATATGTATACATTAGCTGGACTGAAAAGTAGAAGTAACAAGCTTTGTCACAGCCAAAAAATGTAATCTTTTTTTTATGACAAAATCATTATAGCTGAGCCAACTTATTAGCTTTTCTATACTATGTATATAGAACATGTATATTGAAAAAAAAAAAACCACGTACTTAATACAGATTAATTTCTGTGAACATGACTTTGTAATTTTGAGAATTCCTTCCAGATGCTAGTCAATATTCTTTGGGTATGTGAAACAATTTAATGCCAAACCACCTTTTAGCCTTTGTTTCTTATCTGTCTTCCTTAACAGTCTGCCTTTTATTAATCTCGGACTTTTTTATGAACACTCATATTTAGACAATTTGGGAAACTAAGTTTGCTTGGGTTTTCTTGGTCCTCTCTTCCAGTCTTTTTTATGCAGTTTCCCATCGCTCACTGGGGCAGGACACTGACCCCCATGCTGCATTTCTTATAAGGGTCTAATCCTCCTTTTTCTAAATGACAGGAGTTAAAATTTCTTTGAAACCTTGGTTTTGAGATGCAGAGCAGAATTCATTCACATTTCAGTTTCGCGTGAAAATCGTCCACAAGAAGGAAACTTGACACAACACTGGAGTACCTATAAGCGTGGGGGGAAAAAAAATCAAAACTCAAGTGTCGGTTCTCCATTTAGGAATGAAAACTAGAATTCCTGATCCTCTTGTACAAACCTTCAGACCAGGGCTGTTGCACTTGCTGGATACTCTGCCTTCGTCACAGTAATCCTGAGGGTGGTCCCTAAATCCTAAAATGATACAACTTGCAGGGGCAGAGGCGGATGAAATCAGTTTGTTTTCTCACTCATACAGCCATTTTCAGTTCTCGTCGGTTCACATGTAACTCTATCTGAAAGAAAACATAGTCTGCCTGTTAAATAAATGTTGAGTTTTGATTGAGCCACGTTTGGAGAACTTTTTATTCTGAAGTGTAGGGTTGGCGGCTTTCATCTTGAGAAGCTGAGGATTCCAAAGTCGAGTTGTAGAGAGTGGTGATTTCATAGAGTCCCTTCAAAATTGGCCTAGCAATAAAACCTTAAAAGGACACTGGTCTGATACTTGGTCTTAATTTGGGTTTTTCTGTTGCAGTTTGCCAACTCCAGCCGTGAAAGTGACTTCAGTACACCCTAAGTACTCCCCGTAGTATCTCCCTGTGTGTGTGCACAGCGGTTCCCTTTCCATGTTAGATCCCCAGCCTAATCTCAAAGCATTTGTGTATGTTCTTTGTTCCTCAGCAAATGAATGAGGAAATCATTGGTCAGAATTGGAAGTGTATTGTCCTAACAGTGTCCCTTTAATGTTTCCTACGAAAATGACGTGGACTCACTACAATGTTCTTCCCTGATGTCTGGCCAGTTGAATTTAATAACATATCTTGTTAACGTTTGTGTGTCTACTAAATGTGACTATGCAAGATTACTGAAAATTATAAGATCAAAGGCATCTAAACTTCTTGTCTTAACTAATCACTTATTTACATCAGATTTTATTCTGTCTTCATTTGATTTTATCACATTTTGTGCGACTATTACTTTGAGTACTCTGATAATAATTTTATTTTTTATCTTGTCATTACCTATTCATGACCAAATTACCAAGGATCAACATTAAGATCGAGATTTTCGCTTGAGAATGGAAATCAATAGATTTTCCATGAAAACATTAATATTATTAGCTTGGTCTCAAAGTAGCCTAAAAATGCAACTGCGGTTAAACCTAGCCTCAAATTTCATAATAATACCATAACTTTTTATATCTTTCCACTAATTTTGACTGGATTTAATAGCACTTTATTGTACAATTGCAAAAAAAATATATTCCTAGAATTGTTGCCAGTGTAATTTCTCTAATATTCTGGTGCTTTTCATATATTTTCAGTATTTTTATTACTATATTGGTATTTTCTTTGTATAATTGATCAAAAGAACATGTTTTCTATTTTAATATGTTTTAGAAAAATAATTACATTTATGAAATAAATATCATCAGGAAAAACCTCTGGTCTCTAATTGATAAAGCATCTTAAAATCAATGTTCAGGCTCGCTCTGACCTTTTAAAGATGACATTAATTTCTTTTGTACCTGCTTTGCATTTTTATAAGGACAGTGCTGTAAGCTTCCAAAGAAACAATTGTGTTATCGGGTAAACCTGTCCTTCGTATGTCCTGTTTCTCCTCAACCCAGGCCAGAGCCTGGCTACTCTTCAGTGCAGCTCTCCGTTTCCCCCAGACTCAACACTGGGCTCATTGACATGACTTGGGGCTCCATCATGGAGCCTTCACTAGAGCTGCCGCACATGAGTCAGAATTGCCCTACATCCCCTCAATCCTAGTACACCTTCCTGCCTGACAGAAACCAGCAGGAAGCAGGCTGTAGAGAGACCATCCTACCTGGCTCATTCGTATATGGAAGGCAGTCCCTGTGACGAGGCACCCACGGAGTGAGGGTGTGCTGGGGGAGGGGCCCTGGGATTGTTGGTGTGGTCCCCTCACCACTGGATGATAACTCCCAAATGGCAGCTCCCACGCCATAAGGATGGAATGAATAGGACAGATCTATCTTCTAGATTGAAAAAGAAGTGGAAATACAAAACGCTAAGGAGAAATTCAGAATAGAACTACAAAAACAAAATGGTGACCTACCAAGAAGCACCACGTCTCCAGAGGACTGTGAGGCCATGCCCTCCTTACCTAAAAGATAGAATTCTCCAGGAAACAAGAGCTCCTGTGGGGAAAATTCCAGCTAGGAAAAGACTGGTTACTTTACACCCATCTTCGGCCTCCTCCCTTAAGTTTTCACCAACCACTCAAGGTTTCCTGATGTCAGAACATCGGCCCCCAGAAGCATAGGGCTCCCCTTCTCCCCCTGCCCCAGGGAGACCATGCAAATTGTCTCATTTATTCCATTTGAGGCAAAGGTGGTTAGGAGTGAGGGCTCTGTAGTAAGACTGTCTGGGCTCAGTTTCCCTCTCTGCCACGTGAAGATGTTACTCGGGGATGTTACTTGACCTCTTTCAGCCTGTTTTCCTGATCTCTGAGTCTGATCATCCAGGTACTCTGCCACGGGATGAGTATGAGTGGGAGGAAATAATATGGGTACAGCAGCCCTGGAGAGTCAGGCCTTGGCTTTGCTGATGTTGCCCCCACCACCTTCCATCCCAGCTTCCTAGAACTTTCCACATTTGGGACCATCTTACTGAATATCCCACCTCATTCGAAGCCAATCATCAGTTCTCTGAACTTTCCCCTGCTTTGAATTCCCACCCTTGCCTCCTTGGTACCCTACTCTTAATTCTAGTGCCCAGGTCAAGGGATATACTTTAGAAGGCCAGTGATGTTTGGCTGTCTTGAATCCTATGGAGGAATATCCCTTCCAGTCTGATGAAGACTTGGTCAGATGCTTCTTTCCACCGTTGTTTCCACACCCCTTCAAAGCACCACACACACATGCACACAAAGAGTTGATGTTGCAGTATTACACCCATAAGTTTCCCTTAAATTTGTAATAATTCAACAAAAATACCACATAGGATCTTTCACATCTTTATAATGTTGTCATTAATTACATCTGCAAAATCCCTTCTGCTGTATAAACTAACCTAATTTATGCGAGTGCTATCCCACCTTATTGACTAGCTCTGGCCCCCTCTTGAGGGGAGAGGGTTACACAGGATGTGTTTGGTAGAATCTGCAAGCTCATCCAATCTGGTCCCCCCATTTTGCAGATCAGAAGACAGGGTCAGGAAGCTAAACCAACCTTACCCAGTCTAATTGACTGGTTTGAATTCACAGATGTCCCACATGTGAAAGAAAATAGGTGACAAACACAATGACAATTGTGTTAGGCACCGAATGACAGGCATTGGGACAGTATGTCTCTATCCCAGTTGGCTTTCTTTTTCAGTGCACATGTGTATTCAAACGCTTATAAACCAACTTAAGGGAAAGTATATAACCAGTATCTTCAACATTTGTTCAACCAGGAACACTCAAGATATATTCTTATGACACATTAATGCACAAGGGCAATGGTCCAGTAATTGTGTACTTTTGGAAGCAAAGCTGTAGTGAAAATTCACTTTTTAAACTTTCTCTTTTCTTTCAGAATAATCCATTCATTTCAGTTAGTTTAATTAAATAAGCTTTCTTGGACATAAATATACTCTCTCAAGGTAGCTACATCAAAAAGGTTAAAACTGTAAGAAAGGGGGAAAATCCTTTTCTTACAGAAACTTACATCACAATTCCCAGCATTTGTATTGTCCAATTTGCTTTGGATCAAACTCCAGTACATTGAATTTTATCATTCCAGAAAGTCCTCTGCACATTTTCAGGTCATTCTACAGTGTGTGTGTGTGTGTGTGTAGAAAAATCTAATTTTTGGAAGTCATCTAAAACTGTCTTGCACAGACTTGCTATTGCCTCAGAAATTCAGACTTGAATTCACTCTATATATGTCTTCTTTGCAAGAAACCTCCAAAGTCCTAATAGCATACCTGTCCCCTTTTGCTGGATCTGGGACAATCAAAGAAGTGAATCGTTTATTGTTTCCACTCTAATACATCCTCTATCTTTTCTATACCAAGCCCTCACTCTAATACTAGCCTACAGATTCATTCAGTACAATTACTATTTGCCATTAAATTTGCCCAGAATTGCCTACTAATAAGGCAAATGTGCTTGAGCAACTTTGAGCCAAACACCAAATCACTGTTCTCTGTCATAAACTAAATGTCAAAAATGTGTTTTGGGTACTTTGCCAATATCCTAACTCTATGACTCAAGCTATTTCCTTCTAAGGGACTGGAGAGGGATGCGGTTATTATTAGGAGCAATAACAATAGTATTAAAAATAGTCTAACAAAATTTAACTGTTTTTTAATGTGACTGAAGTAAAAAGTTGCTAAAAAGGGAAGGTAAAAGGAAACTGATATAAAAAGCAAAGCTTCCTTTCAAATTCAGAATTCACTACTCTGGGATCACTTGAACCCCTTAAGATCTTTGTCATTAAAGGTGGAGGTTCGGGGCGCCTGGGTGCTCAGTTAAGCATCCGACTTCAGCTCGGGTCACGATCTCGCAATTTGTGAGTTCGAGCCCCGTGTCGGGCTCTGTGCTGACAGCTCAGAGCCTGGAGCCTGTTTCGGATTCTGTGTCTCCCTCTCTCTTTGCCCCTCCCCTGCCCATACTTTCTCTCTCTCTGTCTCAAAAATAAATAAAAACATTACAAAAATATTTAAAGGTGGAGGTTCATCTTATAGAGGAGTTCTATCCAAAGTCAGTGCTTAGAGTAAAATTGACTATACTCAGAATTTCCCCTGAAAATTGATTAGAAAGTTGCCACGATAGAGATGGACATAGTAACTCCTACCTTGGTGAGTCCAGACCTTCATTTTAATACCAGATAATGTATTTAAGACAGTAAATATATGTATCGTGTCTTCAAAACTAGAATCACCATCAACAAGATTCTCTTAAGAGGCACAAGAGAATTGAGAAAGAATGAGAAAAAAAAGCATTCTCATCTCCCATTCTACATACATTAAGTCAAATAGACCCTCTCGATTCTAAAACTTGAGGACGCAATATACATGAGGTGGTTCATATAGTTGAGGCCAAAATCCAAACTCAAATCTGTTCAGGAAGGGTCCTCACCACATCTCCGCTTCCATCTCGTTCCTGTTATCTCACTCCATTTTAATGTCTATTCCCATCACTCCAGAAAAACAGTACTTGGCTCAAACTCCAATGATGACCTCCTGTCACTTCATCCAATGGACCTGCTTCAGTTTGACTCTGAAGTGAATTCTTACAGCAGCATTTGGCTACACCAACTGTCAGGTTTTTCTTCTCCCACTGACACTCTAATGTCCTTTACTGACTTACCTTCCTCCACAAAGTCTATAAGATGTTAATATTAGAACGGGGCTCCCTTGGGGCACCTGGGTGGCTCAGTCGGTTAAGCCTCTGACTCTTGCTTTCGGCTCAGGTCATGAGCTCATGGTTTGTGAGTTCAAGCCCCACACTGGGCTTTACACTGACAGTGCAGAGCCTGCTTGGAATTCTCTCTCTCTCCCTCTCCCTCTGCCCCTCCCCTGCTTGATCTCTCTCTCTCTCTCTCTCTCAAGAAATAAAATTTTTTTAAATAAAGAACTGGGCTCCCTTTTCTTTCTCCCCATAAGTGGTCTCCTCAATACCCAGAGCTGTAATTAGTATTGGTAAGCCGTTAACCCTTGGACATTCTAGCTAGACCTCCTGTTCGAAGTCTAGAACAGGATATGTATCTACCATCAACTTGGCAGTTCCAAATGTCCATCACAAAATGTCAAAAACAACTCATGATCTTCCCCCAAGACCTGCTCCTCAGTCTGGATCTCAATGAATGGCACTACCCTCCATTCAGTTTTACCAGCTAAAAACCTGACCTTCACCCTTGAACCCACAGGGGCCATCCACTCTCCACTTCTCTCCCTCTCCACTGCAACATCCATCCTATCATACAACTCTCCAGATGAAAATCCTTAAGTGGTTTCTATGGCTCTTAGCTCATAATTACATTTCCTAACTTGGCTTACCAAATCCTGGAAGATCTGGCTCTTGGCCTGCCTTCTCAGCCTCACTTTCCCCACTCTTTTTCCCTCTTTATGGTCTGATCCTGTATGAACCAGACTAATGCCATTTTGGACAAATCCACCATGATGACCACCCTGACCTGAAGCCTTCTAGAGCACAACCCCAGTTCCACATTCTTTCCTTTACTTAACCACATCCTTAAGTACACCCTCGGGATAATGTCCTCGCTCTGTCTTGGAGCTATGACTATGACACATACATATTCTCAAACATTCTCCTCCTGTGTGGTCTCCTAGCACCTACTTCCCAGCCTCTAGTGTTACAAAAGGAGGTCTTATGGGAGGTGATGTTGTGGGATCTACTAGTCTTGCTGCCACCCAAGACATGCTTCTATCTGTAAATCCTCTTAGTAAACCATTTCTGTCAAGCTGGACTTATCAGCCTTTTTCTTCAGTGTTATGGCTCTTTCAGCCTTTGGAGGTGTTTGGTATATACCTCCCTTTCGTGGAATGGGTCCCATCTCTGCCTGGAATTCTCTATCCCAACCTCCCCCTCCTTCCCCTGCTTACCTCCTCACTGTGACTCTCACTCAGTTCATCGTTTGCTGAGAAAAAGTATCTCTTTGCCCAGTCTTGTCACTTTTATTCAATATAGCATTGGAAGTCCTAGCCAGAAGAAGAAAGAAATAAAAGCAAAAAAAAAAAAAAAGTAAAAGGTATCCAAATTGGAAACGAAGAAGTACAACCATTGCTATTTGTAGACATGACATTATGTCTATATATCATATGACATGATATTATATATAGAAAACCCGAGAGACTTCACCAAAAAACTGTTAGAACTAGTCAACAAATTCAGTAAAGTTGCAGGATGCAAAATCAACGTACAAAATCTGTTGCATTTTTATACACTAATAGTGAACTATCAGAAAGAGAAATGAGAACAATTACATTGACAAGCGCATCAAAAAAATACCTAGGAATAAACATAACCAAGGAAGAGAAAAACCTGCACACTGATAAGACATTAATGAAAAAAATTGAAGACACAAATAAGTGGAAAGTATGCTGTGCTCATCATTTGGAAGAATTAATTTTGCTGAGATGCTGCTACTACCCAAAGCAATCTACAGAATCAGTGCGATCCCTATCAAAATTCCAATGGAATTTTTCATAGAACAAACAATCCTAAAATTTGTATGGAACAACAAAACACCCCTAATAGCCAAACCAGTCTTGAGAAAGAAGAACAGAGCTGGAGGCACCATGCTTCCTGATTTCAAACTATATTAACAAAGCTAATCAAGTCAGTATGGTATTGGTATAAAAACAGACACATAGATCAATTAAACAGAACAGATAGCCCAGAAATAAATACACACATATATCAATTAATTTACAACAAAACAGCCAAGATTTAAAAAATGGGAAAGAACAGTCTCTTCAATTAATGGTGCTGGGAATGCTAGACAGCCACATGCAGAAGAACGAAACTAAATAACTCTCTTAGGCCATATACACAAATTAACTAAAAATGGATTAATGACTTGAATACAAGACTTGAAACCATAAAACTCCTACAAGAAAACATAGGCAGTAAGCTCCTTGACATTGGTCTTGGCAATGATTTTTCTTTTGGATTTGACACCAAAGGTAAAAATAAGCACATGGGACTACCTCAAACTAAAAAGCTTCTGCACAGCAAAGGAGCCCATCAACAAAAGAAAAGGCAACCTACAGAAAGGAAGAAACATTTGCAAATCACTTATCTGATAAGGGGCTAGTATCTGAAATATGTGAAGAACTCATACAACTCAAGAGCAAAGAAAAAAAACCCATGAGATTAAAAAATGGACAGAAGATCTGCATAGACATTTTTTCAAAGAAGATATACAGATATCCAACAGGTACCTAAAAAGATGTTCAACAGCACTGATCATCAGGTAAATGCAAATCAAAACCACAAGGAGATATCACCTCACACCTGTCAGAATGGCGATTATCAAAAAGACAAGAAGACATAAGAAGTGTTGGTGAGGACATGGAAATAAGGCAACCCTTGTCCACTGCTGGTAGAAATGTAAATTAGTGCAGTCACTATGGAAGACAGTATGGAGGTTCCTCAAAAAAATTAAAAATAGAATTACCAACTGGTCCAGCAATTCCACCTCTGTGTATTTATCTGAAGAAAACAAAACACTAATTTGGGAAGATACATGCACCCCTTTGTTCACTGCAGCATTATTTACAATAGGCAAGACATGGAAACCTAAATGTCCATCAACAGATGAATGGATCAAGAAGATATGGTGTGTATAGAATGGAGTATTATTCAGCTGTAACAAAAAGAAAGAAATCTTGCCATTTATGACAACATGGAGGGACCTTAAGACCATTACGCTAAACGAAATAAATCAGAGAAAGACAAATACCGTGTGATCTCACTTATGTGTGGAATCTAAAAACAGAAGAATCAAAAACAACAAAAGAAAAAGTGATCTCATAGATACAGAGCACAAATTGGTGGTTGCCAGGGTTGGAGGGTAAGGGGGTAGGCAGAATGAATAAAGGGGTTTAGAAGGTACAAATTTCCAGTTATAAAATAAATGACATGGGGAAATAATATACAGCATAGTGACTACAGTTAATAACACTGTACTGCATATTGGAAAGTTGCTAAGAGAGGAAATTTAAAAGTTCTTATCATAAGAAAAAAATCGTAACTATGTGATAATAAACATTTACTAGACTTACTGTAGTGATCGTTTTGCTATATACACAAATATCAAATCACTATGTTGTACACCTAAAACTTACATAACGTTTTATGTCAGTTGCACCTCCATAAGAAGGAAAAGGGATCTCTCATTCCAAGGATGTGATCAGGTTCCATTAGAAATTCCCAGGACACCACCACATTTTCTTCATGGCACTTATTACAGCTTATATTTAGATACTCGTGTGATGCTTATTAATCCATTTCTCCCCATTACACTATAAACTTCACAAGGGAAGCTATGGTAGTCACCATTGATTCTCCAGCACGTAACTGCCACATGGGTGCAGCCTACCTGGTGAAGGAATGAATTACTTCCTGGGATTTAAAAAATAGACTATTCTGAAGTTCTAGGGTAGCCTTTCCCTCCCTCGTTTCTAGATACCCCTCCTGGCCCCCCGCCATGTACATCAATGAATTAACAGTGACCAAACACAGCTTTAGGGTAAAGCATGTAACCCCATACTATAGGGAAAATGTGAAGTAAAATAGACAGTGACCGTTTTCAAAGAACCTAGATTAGCTGGTCTACAGCTCTGGCAGAAATTCTAAGTCAGTAGGCCATTTTCTCTTCAAGCCTCGCAAAGACATTCCTTCTGTCATCAGTCATGGACAGAAGAGCCGGATAGTGTTTGGGCTCACCCAAATGTTGAATAAGCACGGAGCTTGCCTCAGCTTTTCTTACCCTATTCACCTCACAGCTCCATCAATACTGCGCCACAACAGTTCTAAAGTACTGTCTCCTATGCCTGCAAGCCTGCATTTCCCCAAGGAGATACCCTAGAACACTAATTCCATCATTTACTCTGGGCCAAACGGTTTCCATTGTCATATAATTTTGAGAAACACAGTGTTAAGCGAAATTAAAGTGTTCCCCCATAGAATCTCTCAGAATCATTAGTGTACTAATGAGCATGACCAATCTCTGAGAATATTATGTTTTTCCCAAATGTTTAAAACCATGGAATCCTCTTTTCAAGCGATATAATTTGGGACTAAGTGTCCTGAAAACACACTTGGAAACCCGGTGTTGAGAGTTTGAACATACACTGAAGGGATCCTGTATGCCTGTAAGCCCAGCCTGCAGTAGAAATTTAAGCTGGAACCAAAGGTGAGGTTTCAAAGTTAAAATGTCAGGGCACCTGGGGAGCTCAGTCAGTTAAGCGTCTGACTCTTGATTTCAGCCCAGGTCATGATCTCACGGTTCATGAGATCGAGCCTTGTGGCGGGCTTCATCTCAAGGGTCATGATCCAGCCCACTTGGGTTTCTCTCTCTCCCTTTCTCTCTGCCCCTCCCCTGCTCACACACACACACACACACTCTGTCTCTCTCTCAAAATAATTTTTAAAAAGTTAAAAAGCCATGACACTTGCAAATAAAGGAGGGGATATTTACTGATTCAGCTCAGTATAGCTCTTCATACCCTCACTTTCTAACTTCCATTTGTAAAATTAATTTAATTCAATATGGCAGAGTGTATAAGTAAAAGCTACCTTCAATCTCAGAGACCTTTCTTTGGGGTTGCATTTCCACACTCTTTTTTAGTTCTTTCAGCTAAGTTTTTATTTTACTCATGGCCAGATTGCATAGGTCAGACTCTCCCTTCCCTCTTATCCCTGTCTGGACCAATATTTGTCTGTTATCTTTCTGTAGACCAGTTACATATGTGAAACGTGTTTGCAACTCAGAGGGCAGCTCATGAGAGCCTGCCAACTCTCTGTTCAGCTGGATTTTAGCCAACCCACACACAGCTTTGGGCCTAGCTCATGACCCATAGGCAGTCATCACCTCCAGGAAACACATCGGCCTTTGTGGGCTTTCCTTCACTAAGAGTAAATCCAAGAAGATCTCAAGGGCATTAGGAGAATCCTAATTTAGGGGGCTCCATTATAGACATTGCATGTAAGTATGTTTAAAATTAATGGCATTTCCTAAGTCTTGGCAGACTTGGACATAACTGCATATAATCCTTTTCGTCTCTGCCTGCTTCCCTCTCTGTGTTAATGGCATTGCCTTTTTGAGTGTTCTTTTCCATCTTAATGTTTCTTGGAAGACAGAAATTCCGCTGAGGATCTCACTTCGTGCCAGTAGTATTTTCTTCTTCACTTACATCTTTGAATTTCAATGGTGCTGGTAATGGTCTTTGGCTACTTGTACCTATTAACCCTTCCATTTCATGGCTTAAAATCAATATATATTTTTGTTAAAGATTCCCAAGGGAGAGAGAGAGAGAGAGGTGACTCTGTGAGCTACCTCCATATAAATGCATTTTGTTTACCCCCAGCACATCTTGCTATACCTACTGAATCTAATGTTTGGACTCGATTATAGGTGAAATTTCCACATTCATGTTCTTGCCCACAGGCTTCATTATTCAGCAGTGTGTTTTCCTGCCCTCCAGTAAACAGCATGCATCGTAGTATTAGACTATTTACTAGGCAGTCTCTAAACAAACATGGCTTGAATCAAATGGACTGAAAGCTCAAAGTTTTATGGTTTCAGAAAGGTACGAGGGACAGAAATCTGCTTTGTTGCCCCATAGCACTAAGCTTAGAAAAGCCAAATGATTATGATGGAGATACAGAGGCGCCAAAAAAAAAATCACTTCTGAAGTAGAGCCTGGTAACCTTAGAGAGAAATCAATAAGGAGTCCTTGGACCTGTTCAAAGAGTATGTTCAAAGGAATCAGGAATCTGATGAAAAAGGAGCCAAAATCTGGTTAGGAAAGGCTGGGGCAGGGCCAAAGATTCTGCATTTCAAACAACCTAGGCCATGCTGCTGCTGCAATGCCCAGACCACACTTTGGCCAACAAGGCTTTCTAGAAGTGTTAGAAAAGACCATCCCAAGTCCCACCCCAGATCTGCCTCATCAGAAGTTGCATGTGGACAAGATCCCAGGTCTCCAGGTGGTTCACATGCACATTCAAGTTTGAAAAGCACTCCTATCTTTTATTCTGAAGTCCTTTTTCCTAAGGGCCCTCCCATTTTGTTTGACTACTCATCAACCCCTTGGCTCCAACAGTTGTGACCAGAAGCTATATGCTCTGTTTATTTTGTTAGCTAAATATTTTGTGGGCATTTATGTTATGTATGGATATCCTTTAAAGTGAACTAAACATTTATTGAGTGTTCTCTAGATGCTCAGGGAATCACAGCTTTCAGGTGTGGTAGCCCCGGCCCAGATTCAACATATGAGGCATCACTTACAGAAATGGAGATATTTTTGTCATGAAACTTCATCTTCTACTTTGATAACTTAAAAGATGACATGGGGGTGCCTGGGTGGCTCAGTCGGTTGAGCATCCGACTTCGGCTCAGGTCATCATCTCACGATTCGTGAGTTCAAGCCCCATGTCAGGCTCTGTGCTGACAGCTCAGAGCCTGGAGCCTGCTTTGGATTCTGTGTCTCCCTCTCTCTCTCTCTCTCTCAAAAATAAATAAAACATAAAAAAATTTAAAAAAAAAAAGATAACACGGACATTTCCCCAGCTGGTCGTGTCCCGGATATCCATAAACTCCAGGTGCATTTACCATGAGTAATCCTACATGAAACTGGTATATCCTGACAAAAACATTCCACAGGTAAGGACTCCCCATTAGCAAGTACCATCAAGGATTCCAACTAGCCAATCTCTAAGATTTGTTCAGGTCATTTCTCCTTCATGTGTCCCCAGGGTGGGCAAAGCTGGATTGCAGATCAGCTGCTGAGTCTTTTCTTCCCACTTGCATAGACGTGTCATGCTGGGAGCTGGCTGATGAAGTGTTCTATTAGCATGTGGGCTTCTCAGAGTTGAAATGACAGAGGAGACAAATTTCTAAATGGCCTATGTGGAAAATAACTGACCCTATTCTAACAAAACTCATCCTGGAAATGTGGCATCTGAAGCAGGGGAGGCACTCAATAAATATTTGTTACATAAATGAAAAAGCAAATATGCCTCAGGGCAAACAGCTTCAAGCACTAACCATAATACATCCCTGCATGGGGCTTGAGGACAGTAGTGGTTAACCCACTTCCATACTGGTGGGAGCATACCCCTGTGGAGGGTTCATCTTGCACAGTCAAAAATGCAGGGTGTGCCCTATCCTCTATTTGGCAGAGTTCAGTTGTTAGAACTTCTGGTGTGATCGCTAGTAATAAATGGCTCTATGTTTATTCTCATTTCAAAAATCACTTTGATATTTAGCTTTGCAAAACTAATTCAGATGTTTAATGCTCCACTGAGAATTAATGGATTCACTTAATGTTCAAAACCCATTAGCACAAGAGAGCTTATTCTGGGGACCAATTATTCAACATCCTGAGGCTCTCCAGAGCACATATAAAAGATACTTCAACAGGTGCCGTTTGCAACTTTCTACCACAGTAGGATGGTCTTTGGAAGCAGAAACTACTACCCAGACTCTCTCCTGGTAATCATTCCTATTAAGCGAGTATGTTTCATTTAGGTGGTAAGTAAATGGATTTTGCTTTGCTGGATCTGCGACATCACTCTGTTTCTTGTTTATCTCCTTTAAATAAACCATAACTCTACTAACTGGTTTTCTTGTATTTTCTTTTTCTTATGTTTATTTTTGAGAGAGAGAGACAGAGACAGAGTGTGAGCGAGGGAGGGGCAGAGAGAGAGAGGGAGACACAGAATCTGAAACAGGCTCCAGGCTCTGAGCTGTAAGCACAGAGCCCGACGTGGGGCTCGAACTCACGAATTGCAAGATCATGACCTGAGCTGAAGTCGGATGCTTAACCGACTGAGCCACCCAGGTGCCCCTGTTTTCTTCTATTTTCTAATAAAAAAAGGATTCCTGAAACTAGGGCTAACTACCAAGTATTCCCAGCATGGGAAAAAAGGGCAGGGCTTATAGATTATGATAGGCCCAAACAAATGTCATCAGAAAGCAGATGGGAAAGTAGAGTTGTTGTGTGTAGTGTAACAACTTTGGCTGCCACTCATACAGTGAGAATAGAAGGGCAAGTTTACATCTACAAACAGGCTCTACAAATAGCCACTGGACAAAAGCAGCAACTCTCAGTCTTTGCTGCCAACACAAAGATTAGATTTCCTCTTCTCAAATGACAAAAGTTCTGGGTTGGACGGGAAAGGGCTTTTGGCTCAAAAAGCCCTTTGAGTAGACAGTGGGATGTGGAGAATATTATGTCAGAGATTCAGCTCTTCAGCTTAGGAAATATGGGACCTGTGAAATTCACACTTGGCTGCAAATCCAGGCACCTCCCACAAATACTCAGAATGGTTTTGAACTGTTAAAAAGAAGGCAACAGAACCAAAATGGAGTTGCTTATGCTAAGTCCCACATCACCAAACTAAGACTGAATTACAATTCTGGCTCTTGCAGAAATGGAATCTTAAACCAGGCATTCAGGAATCACCTGATCAGCACTAGTTAGGTAATCTTCCTGATAGACACCTCTGTCATCCCCCATCCCCTGAAGGAAAGTAAACTTGCAAGAACCAACTCACTTTTTTGTCTAGTCTAACTTTCTCGTTCCTACTCCTGTCACCTGACCTTTACTGCCCACCTGCTTATACTCACCGATCTTTGTCCTACATTTTTCCTTAAGCTTCTCTTCATAGGTTATCTCTTAATTCAGGCAAATGGAAATCAAAACCACCCATCAAACCAATAGTGACTGCCCTGACAAGATCTCCAGCCGGCCCAGACAACCCAGACCAGTTTGAGCATGACCCCCAACTCGTAACCACACAGATGGACCATGGAGTGACCTCTAGAGTAACTGACAATTACCTCTACCCCATTATAATATTAAAATCTCCATCCAAGGAGGAGTACAACCCTCATTTACATAACAACCTCATGCCCCCCTCTACATCTGATGAAAAGAATCTTCTGTTTAAATATTCATCCTAACCCTAAATAAAAGGAACCCAGCCGTCATTGCTCAGGGAGTTATGGCTTTGGAAGTTATCCCCCACGATCTCCTTATTTGTTACAAATAAAGCTGACTTTTTGCCACAACTCTACCTGGTCCATCTGTGACTCACCAAGGAGCCTGCTCACGTTGGTCCGGTTAGAAATTTGGTGACCCAGATAGGACTACTGTCCTTCTGAAGTTTTGCTCCCTGGTTCCCTGGTTTTCAGAGGATAGAGCAGTGGGCAGCAACAACTCACCTAGGCTAACCTGTTCAAGCTACTGGGGGCAGGGGCAGATTCTTTGTAGGGACTCTCCCTTCTTGATGCTTGTGACTGCCAGCCTGGTGTTCTGTCCTCACCTGAAATCCAGTGGCCACTCTGATTCCTTTCATTAAGAAGGATTTCTGTTGGGATAAGTCATGCCAGGTCTGTGACATGGCTTTTAGAGATAAAACTACGGTGGTCTCATAAAGTCTAGGCAAGCCAGAATAACAGTCAGAATACTCTGGGGGATTGAACAATTGATTAGAGACAAAGCAGTCATCCCCAGGTGACAGAAGATCATAGGATCCAGCTCTTCAGAGGCTTGGATGCTCCAACCTAGCGAAATGGGAGTGGTCTAACAGAGATTAGTCTAGGGTCTAGGTGATTGAAGGAAATCTCAGTCCCACCTGGTTGTTTGGTCTGTTTATTGTTGTTCCCTGTTTAAATCTCCACCCTGGCTGCTTGGCCCTTGTGTACCTCCTCCTTCCCTCACAACCCTGGACAATGGACGCAGCAGCCATTTGGGTCACTGGAAGCATGCAGTGGGAACGGGCAAGAGTTCTATGTAATTGGTTAAAAGACAAGTGGTTGTAAAAAATTGGGTATTCTAAAACTGAGAAAGATAAAAACTAACCCAAATGTTTTTCAAGTTCACAGGATCTGGGATAATCTTTGGTAAATTAAAACAGACATGTCTTTGGGAGTCATCAACATCAAATGTAATAGTAAACTTTCATTCTACCTGAATTTACTCTATTTTTCTATTTATTAGTTACATTCACAGTGTAAACTTTTAAATAGCTTTCAGAATCTTTGGTAATCTAAAACATTGAAGGTTTGCTAAGTTAAATGACAAATTGGGTTGAATTCATTGGATATTTAAATCTTTTCCAAATAAGATTACTGAATGTAGGTTTGTCTGCTTTTGGCTTCTTATTACAGAGAAACTGAGGATACTTGGGTCTGTTAGTGAACATATTTTATGCTTTCTTGAAAGTTGTACCATGAAAAAAGCATGTTTCTAGAAATTGTGAAATATATTCATAATTTTGGCAATCTAAAGAATTCTGGTGCAATAGGCATTTCACAACTGGTTACTACTTAGTTTTCACTGTAATTGAGACTGCTAGAAATAAGGGAAGTGACTCTGTATGTAAAAAAAAAAAAAAAAAAAAAAAAAAAAAAAAAAAGATGTGTTTTTGATAAGATATAAGGAATGGGAATACTTTTTTCTTGAGAAAAAAGAAAGTAACTTTGTCCTAAAATGAAACTGATTACTTAGAGGAGGCTTAGGACAAAATCTAAATGTAAAAAGAAAGTTGTAGAAGGTTTGTGAATGAAAGGCTTTAGAAAAGAATTTTATGTGTAGTCATGACTAAGATTGAAATGAATGGATTTTAAAAGTACACTGGTGTAAGATTGGAATTCTGTTTTTCTATTAAAAAGACAAAGTTTTCTTGGATTATTAGTCTGCTCTTGATAAGAAATTGTAAACAAAGGGTTTTTTCCCCCACCTATTCTTTATCTGCCCAGAAAGTCTGTTTCTGTTTTGTCTTTAACAGGTCTTTGATTACGTAAGAGCACTGAAACTTCTTAATATTAAAGCAGTTAAGCTTTGCTAACTGTATTACCTTCTGTAATATCTCTTATTGTCATCTTGGGTAAATACAAGTTTATAATAATCTGTAATCCTATTTAGGCATGCACTTTAAAACCTTCTGAGGTTTTTAACAAACTTTTCAAGATTTGAACTCCAAATGAAGTCTTTTGACAGTTCTAAGAGGGAAGTTTATAGCAATACAGGTCTACCTCAAAAAGCAAGAAAAATCTCAAATCAACAACCTAACCTTACACCTAAAAGAGCTAGAAAAAGAACAACAAACAAAACCCCCAAAGAGCAGAAGGAAGAAAATAATAAAGATTAGAGCAGAAATAAATGATATAGAAACTAAAAACAAAAACAAAAACAAACAAAAAAACAACAGAACATATCAATGAAGCCAGGAGCCGATTCTTTGAAAAGATCAATAAAATTGATAAATCTCTAGCCAGACTTATCAAGAGAGAGGGGAGAGAGAGAGAGGGAGAGAGAGAGAAAAAAACCCACATAAATAAAACCACAAATAAAAGAGGAAAAATACCAACATCACAAAAATACAAACAATTGTAAGAGACTATTATGAAAAATTATATGCCAACAAATTGGACAACCTAGAAGAAATGGACAAATTCCTAGAAACATATTACCTACCAAAACTGAAAACAGGAATAAATAGAAAATTTGAACAGACCAATTACCAACAAGAACATTGCTGGTACAGGAAATCAAAAAAACTTCCAACAAACAAAACTCCAGGACCAGATGGCTTCACAGGTGAATTCTACCAAACATTTAAAGGGTTAATACCTATTCTTTTCAAACTTTTCCAAAAAATAGAAAAAGAAGGAAAAGTTCCAAATTCATTCTGACAGTTACCCTGATACCAAAACAGATTTAATAAAACACCACAAAAAAAAGAGAGAGAACTAAAGGCCATCTCTGATGAACACAGATGCGAAAGTCCTCAACAAAATACTAGCAAACCAAATCATCAATACATTAAGTAAATCATTCACCACAATCAAGTGGGATTTATTCCTAGGATGCAAGGGTAGTTCAATATCCGCAAATCAATCAACATGACACATCACATCAATAAAAGAAAGGGTAAAAAACCATAGGATCATGAGAATAGATGCAGAAAAAGCATTTGACAAAGTACAAAATTCATTCATGATTAAAAAAAAAAAAACCCTCAACAAAGTAGGTCTAGGGGGAACATACCGCAACAGAATAAAGGCCTTGTATGAAAAACCGACAGAAAACATCATACTCAATGGGGAAAAACTGAGAGCTCTTCCCCTAAGGGCAGGAACAAGACAAGGATGTCCACTGTCACCACTTTCATTCGATATAGTACTTGAAGTCCTAGCCACAGCAATCAAACAACAAAAAGAAATAAAAGGGATCCAAACTGGTAAGGAAGAAATAAAGCTTTCACTATTTGCAGATGACATGATACTATATATAGAAATCCCTAGAGACTCCACCAAAAAAGTAGTAGAACTGATAAATTAACTAAGTCAAGTCGCAGGATACCAAATCAATGTACACAAATCTGTGGCATTCCTACACACGGATAATGAGGCAGCACAAAGGGAAATTAAGAAAACAATCCCATTTACAATTGCACCCAAAATAGTAAACTATCTAGGTATAAACTTAACCAAAGAGGTGAAATACCTGTACTCTGAAAACTATAAAACATTGATGAAACAAATTCAAGACAACACAAAGAAATGGAAAGACATCCCATGCTTATGGATTGGAAGAACAAATATTGTTAAAATGTCTACACTACCCAAAGCAATGCACAGATTTAATGCAATCCCTATCAAAATACCAACAACATTTTTTTTATACAACTAGAACAAGCATTCCTAGAATTTGTATGGAACCACAAAAGACCCTGAATAGCTAAAGCAATCTTGAAAAAGAAATACAAAATTGGAGGTAGCACAATTCCAGACTTCAAATTCTATTACAAAGCTGGAGCAATCAAAACAGTATGGTACTGGCATAAAAATAGACACATACAATAGAGCATGTGACTCTTGATTTGGGGGTCATGAGTTTGAGCCCCATGTTGGGTGTAGAGATTACTTTAGAAAAAATTAATTTAAAAATAGACACATATCAACGGAACAGAAAGGAAAACCCAGAAATAAAGCAACAATTATATGGTCAATTAATTTCCAACAAAGAGGAAAGAATATAGAACATACAATGGGAAAAAGTCTCTTCAACAAATGGTGCCGGGAAAACTGGACAACTGCATGCAAAAGTATGAAGCTGGACCACTTTCTTACAAAAATAAACTCAAAATGAATCAAAGACCTAAATATGAGACCAGAAACCATAAAAATCCTGGAAGAGAGCACAGGCAGTGATTTTTTTTGACATCAGCTGTAGCAACATTTTTCTAGATAGGTCTCCTGAAGCAAGGGAAATAGAAGCAAGATAAACTATTGGGACTACACCAAAACAAAAAGTTTCTATGCAGCAAAGGAAACAATCAACAAAACTAAAAGGCAAGCAATCTACCGAATGGGAGAAGATGTCTGCAAATGACATACCTGATAAAGGGTTAGTGTACAAAATATATAAAGAACTGATACAGCTCAACACCCCAAAAACAAATAATCCAATTAAAAAATGGGCAGAAGAAATGAATAGCCATTTCTCCAAAGAGACATCCAGATGGCCAACAGACACATGAAAAGATGCTCAACATCACTCATCACCAGGGAGATGCAAATAAAAACTACAACGAGATGTCCTCTCACACCTGTTAGAATGGCTAAAATAAAAAACACAAGAAAGAGCAAGTGTTGATGGCAATGTGGAGAAAAAGGAAACCTTGTGCACTGTTGGTAGGAATCCAAACTGGTGCAGCCACTGTGGAAAATGGTATGGAGTTTCCTCGAAAGGTTAAAAATAGAACTACTCTACAATCCAATAATCGCACTAATGGGTATTTGCCAAAAAATACAAAAACACTCATTCAAAGGGATACATACACCTCTATGTTTATAGCAGCATTATTTACAATTGCCAAACCTTGGAAGCAGCCCAAGTGTCCATCAATAAATGAATAAAGAAGATGTGGTATATATACAAAATGGAATATTATTCAACCAATAGAATGAAATCTTGCCCTTTGCAACAATATGGATGGAGCTAGAGAATATAATGGTAAGTGAAATAAGTCAGAGAAAGACAAATACTGTACGATTTCACTCCTATGTGGAATTTAAGAAACAAAACAAACAAGCAAAGTAAAAAAGAAAAGAGAGAGAGAGAGAGAGAAACCAAGAAATAAACTCTTAACTACAGAGAACTGATGGTTACCAGAGGGGAGATGGGGGGGGGGGGATGGGTGAAACAGGTGATGGGGATTAAGGAGTGAGCTTGTCATGAAGAGCAAAGGTTGATATATGGAATTGTTGAATCACTATATTGTATACCTGAAACTAATATAACACTGTATGTTAACTAAATTGGAATTAAAAATTTTAAGTTAATTAGGGGTGCCTGGGTGCTTTGTGGGTTGAGTGTCCAATGTCAGCTCAGGTCATGATCTTACAGCTCATGAGTTCAAGCTCCACATCAGACTCTTTAATGACAGCTCAGAGCCTGGAGCCTGCTTCAGATTCTGTGTCTCCCTCTCTGCCCCTCCGCTGCGCATGCTCTGTTTCTCTCTCTCAAAAATAATAAACATTAAAAAAAAATTTTAAGTTAATTAAAAGTGGAAAAAAATTAATGAAGTCCTTTAACTAATTAGGCTTGTTTATTTGGTATGTTATGTTACATGGGAAACATGGTCAAACAAATGATGATACACCTTAGGTTCTATTACATGGGTAAATGCTATAACTGTTCTAGAAATTATATGAAAGCCTTAAAGTTTTAATATGTTCTTATATAAAGTCATCACTTGACATTCTAATTAATGAAGTATTGTGTGTCACAGAAATAACTAGATTTCCTTGTCAATTGCATTATAACAAACTCTTCAGATTTTTAACCATGCCCATTTTTGAGTTTTTCTTTGTCATTTATAATTATTGTTCTGATGCTTTTGCCAAATGTATCTTGTCTTCCAGGAGATTCATGAAAAGAACTCTGTGACAAACACATGTTTTTGATACCTTTTAAGATCATAAAACCGAGTAAGAATTTCCAGAACTAATGGAAAAGCTGCATTCAAATAGAACAAGAATTAGCAACACGGGACTGCATGAACTGAGGAGGATGATTATAGTTTTGATGACTCTTGTTTGAAACATTGCTGGTTCTCTAATGATTGCTCATCCAGATTTAAGGAGGCTTTTTCTTAAGATATCTATGATTTATAGAAATATGATACAATATTCCTTTGTGAACAAATGGCAACATTTAACTTTTCTCCCTACCTGAACCCTCCAGAATTCTGAAACTCTCAATGACTATTCTTTCTTTGATAGCTTAAGTTCAATGAAAATCTGGCTCTCCTTGTAACAGGACACCATCCGAAATATTGATTGTATTACCAAGGCTTTGAATGGACTATCATATTTGAGAGAGACATGGAAATACTCAGATATGACCAGACAGCTTTAAGGAACTAAGACTGACTTTATGGAGCCGACAAAGCCCCTTGGAAATGTTGGCCTGATACCTTGCTTACAGAGTTCCCAGCAGCCTTACTGGGTGAGTAAAGAATAGCACTTCATGGCAAGTGCAGGAACCTCATGATATTTTGGGGACCCCGAGAAGAGGAATTCACCAAATCTAGAGGTATTGTAGGCAAACCTGATGGCGAGTATTTGGTTTGGCTTCTGGCCTTGAGACTATTAAAGATTCAATTCGAAATTCCTTATAAAAGTTCTAGTAGGGGCGCCTGGGTGGCGCAGTCGGTTAAGCGTCCGACTTCAGCCAGGTCACGATCTCGCGGTCCATGAGTTCGAGCCCCGCGTCAGGCTCTGGGCTGATGGCTCGGAGCCTGGAGCCTGTTTCCGATTCTGTGTCTCCCTCTCTCTCTGCCCCTCTCCCGTTCATGCTCTGTCTCTCTCTGTCCCAAAAATAAATAAAAAAACGTTGAAAAAAAAAAAGTTCTAGCAAAGCAGGTTTGGAAAACTTACATGATCAGTCGCTATTCTTGCTGAATGCAAATAATTAGGCCAAGTTTGCTAAAACCGGAATTGTTTTACAAACCGATTAGTCTCGATCTGGCTGTCTGATGGAAATGAAAGTGATTTTAGAGAAAAATTATGTTTCAATAACACGTCTTTGTGGATACTGGATTCTAGTTCTGATGGTCTTTAGTGTTTGTTGTTTGCCTATATAACTGGGCTAGATCCCAAATTAGGCTTGGACATGGTGGCCAGGGGTTGGCTCCCTTATCTAAGAGCTGTAGCAGTCATGTGCCTCTGGACAAAAACTATGTGTCAACCTATGATTGTTTGGACCCCACACCAGGTTTCTAGTTTTCTGGAAACCTAGGCACATCTGTGGCTGTCCCAAAAGAAAATGTTACAACATCAGGCCATGCTGATAGATAACTCCCAGATATAGCTGCCACCCTACTCCGCAATCATGAAGTACTTGATCAGATTTACTCTTGCTCCAAAGATCTCCGGAGTGAACCTCTGTCCATTGCAGAAGATACCTGGTTTACAGATGGCAGCAGTTTTATGGAAAATGGACTAAAAATGGGGGCACCTTGGTGTTCGATCGGTTGGACATCCAACTTTGGCTCAAGTCATGATCTCACACACAGTTCATGGGTTCGAGCCCCATGTCAGGCTCGCTCTGTGCTGACAGCTCAGAACCTGGAGCCTGCTTTGGATTCTGTGTCTCCCTCTCTCTACCCCTCCCCTGCTCATTCTCTCTCTCTCTCTCTCTCTCTCTCTCTCTCTCTCTCTCTAAAATAAACAAAAGAAGAAAATGGACTAAAAAGGGCAAGATATGCAGTAATGTCCCTAAATGCTCTGTAAAGCTAAAAGACTGGCCCCAGGCAGCCCAGCCAAAAAGGCAGAAATAACCACACTAACGAGAGCATTAGAATTGGGTAAAGACAAGGTGGTAACCATTTACATGGATTCTAAATATGCCTTCTCTGTAATTCATGCCATGGAGCCACATGGAGGGAAAGAGGACTACAGCAAGAATAGAGAAATTCAATATGGCAAGAAGAGAGAAATTCAATATGCTAGAAGCTATACAGAAGCCTAAAGAAATGCCAGTGGTTCACTGTAGAGGCCACTAAAAAGCAAATTCAGAAGTAACAAAGGGAAATAATCTGGCTGATGCAGCCACAAAAAAGGGCTGTCAACTCTAAGGAGATTTTGAACTCCCTCTCTACCACTATAGAAGTTTACTCCATCCTGCTCCCAGGAGGAGACAGAAGAGGTTGTAAAATTGGGCTATCTGTGGGCTCTGCTAATCAGAGAAAGGATGATAAACAACAATGGGAGAATCTGGGTACCTAAGCAGAATGTTGGGGGTCTCCCTAAGAGTGCACATGACTCAACCCATTGTAGCAAAGAAGCTTTATACCTACGGTTAATAATGATCATGAGCACCCCAGGGATAAAACAAACTATTGAGAAGATAACAAACCAATGTGCCTATTGCCAGACAAATGTTGTACAAACCAGACCTCCGTTACCCCCTCTAGTTAGAGGAGCTCAAATCCAGGGGACAATGCCAGGGAAAGATCGGAAAACAGCACTTACTGTAATGCCAGTGGTCCCTGGAGGGTTTCGATACTTTTTAGTGTTTGTAGGTAGATTTACTGGATGGGTTGAGGCCTTACCTGTAGGACGGAAAGAGCTAATAATGTAACAAAGACCTTCAAAAAGGATGGAGCTCCTCAATTTGGATTGCCAAGATCAATCCAAAATGATAGTGGGCCAACCTTCATATCAAAAATTATTTCTGAGGTGGCCAAGGCCTTAAATATCAAGGTGAGATTTTACCCTGTCTGGAAGCCTCACTATTCTGGGAAAGCAAAATGCGCTAACATAACCCTGAAAGAAGCCCCCGGCAAAGTTGTTCCAGGAAACACAGGAAAATTGGTTCAAGTTACTAGCAACAGCTCCCACTAGAATGAGAGCTACCCAGAAGGGCAAAACCTAAAAGCTCAGCCCATTTGAAAAGACTTATGTGAGGCCCTTTCCAAAAACCTCTGACTCCTCACCTCCAGAGATCTGTCAAGCATATAATTAATTTCCAATAGGTTGTGGATACACTCAACAAATATAAAAGTTTTCACCTCCTGAAATTAAGCTTCACCCATATGGACGTGGGGACTGGGTGTACATAAAAGCATAGGAACATGGGTCACCCCAGGATCGACTATACCCTATCTGGACAGGGCCCTGCCTAGTACTAGGAACCATACACTCTTCCTTAAAAATTAGAGAGTCATACCTTGGATCCACCAGAGGAGAGTAAAAAGGCATCTGCACTAGAGGCCCAGGAAGAAATTCTAAACAGTAGCAGATGACAACAGATACTCCTGTGAGCCACTCACTGACCTGAAACTCCTGTTCCAGAGACACTTACAAGGTAAGGAGAGCCTCATTCAGTAAGGGCTCTCACATTCCAACTATAGTAATCTCCATCTGTATAATACTAGTTCCACTGTTCCGGTTTCTTCGGCCTTATTGTTTGCTACCAGGCCCATCGAATAGATTAAATCATTCTCTCTGTGACTGGTTGGTGATAAATGCCACAGCTTATTGTTAGTACATGGCAGAATAGATTATGTTCTAATCTCTCCTACCTTGGTCTGATTTTGAAATGAACACTGTCCTGGGGCACCTGGGTGGCTCCGTCGGTTAAGTGTCTGACTTCAGTTCAGGTCGTGATCTCGCAGTTCATGAGTTCGAGCCCTGCATCGGGCTCGGTGCTGACAGCTCAGAGCCTGGAGCCTGCTTCAGATTCTGTGTCTCCCTCTCCCTCTGCCCCTCCCCGACTCGCACTCTGCGTCTCTCTCTCTCAAAAATAAACAAACATTAAAAAAATAATAAAAATAAAATGAACGCATTCATGTTAGTCCCAGTTGCTATTATCATAGCGGTACGAGGAGCTATAAACACACTAAAGCACCCCTGGGAGCTAACTCCCTCATAGATGTCAGAAGGATCACAGCCAAGAGAAACGAACTGAGTAACTGTTGGATACGTCACCAGCACCCACAAATCAGAACTGGATGGCCTGTATTCCATCTGATACAAAATGACCATAACATTAACTTCATCATGAGCTCCCTTAAGTCTGTTGAAAGCTCCCCTTCCATAGCTATACAACTAAGCCATTCCCACAGAGAAATGCGTCCATCTTACTCTAGTTATTAATGATACAGAGAAGGAAAGAACAGGATACGGAAAGCGCACCTCAAAGCAAAAGCTGTGCTATCCATGCACTCCTAAGATAGGTAATGGTAACCAGGACCCGACTCCTATAGTTCCTCTTACTTTTAATGTTAATGACAATTGCTCTCCAAATGAAACTCATCGGTATCCAGAAAAGAAATAGCACAGTACTTCCGGGACAGTGGAGAAAATCAGTGCGGAGCGTGAACAAGCCTGATCAAAAACCCAGGGGTCACTGGGGAGCTGCTTTACTTACCACTCAAGGCATTTGGAATGATGGCCTAGGATAAAGTAAATTGTGCAGTCACATCGATTGGACCCTTGTCTCCTGCATGCAAAGGCTCTCCAAGCTGGGGTCCTACACTGTTTCACTAGTTTAACTCAAAAGAGGCCCTCGTCACCTGTGCATCTACAGGGTGTGTCCATTCTTGGATCACCCCATCATAAACCCCCAAGGGGCGCCTCCCCAGCTAGAACTTTTATTTTCCCACTCCTTGCTGTAGCTCATGTATTCCTTGATAACGTCCAGTTTGTTGGACGGTGAACGTTGGGTCTAATTAGCCCCAGAGGAATTACCATCCGTAATCATACTCAGTCGTCCCATTGGGGAACAAGAGCACTAGGACTGATTCTGGCTGGTGTTGGATTGGCTGTTGGACTAGCTGCCCCTTGGGGAGGTTTTATCTATCATGAAGTCACTCTAAGGAACCTAACTGATGCCATCGAAGCTCCAGCTAAAAATACAGGAAATGCGCTCAAACACTTAGCACTTTCCCTAAACTCTAGCCAATGTAGCACTCGACAACCGATTAGCTCTCGATGCCTTATTAGCAGAAGAAGGAGGGGCATGTGCAGTAATGAATACCTCATGCTGTACCTGGATTAACACTTGAAGTGAAGTGGAAATAGCTATTAAAAAAAAAATCTTCCATCAGGGGCGCCTGGGGGACTCAGTCGGTTAAGCCTCTGACTTTGGCTCAGGTCATCTCACAGTTCGTAAGTTTGAGCCCTGCATTGGGCGCAGAGCCCACTTCAGATCCTCTGTCTCCCTCTCTCTCTCTCTCTGCCCCTCCCTCATTTGTGCTCTCTCTCTCAAAAATAAAATCGACATTTAAAAAAAAAAATATCTGATCAGACAGCCTGGCTACATACTCTCAACCAAAAAGGAAGATCCCCTGATGAGGTTGGCAGTCTATTAAAACAGCCTTACCCTTGGGGCGCCTGGGTGGCTCAGTCGGTTAAGCGTCCGACTTCAGCCAGGTCATGACCTCGCGGTCCGTTGAGTTCGAGCCCCGCATCGGGCTCTGGGCTGATGGCTCGGGGCCTGGAGCCTGTTTCCGATTCTGTGTCTCGCTCTCTCTCTGCCCCTCCCCTGTTCATGCTCTGTCTCTCTCTGTCCCAAAAATAAATAAAAAACGTTGGAAAAAAAAAATTAAAAAAAAAAAAAAAAAAACAGCCTTACCCAGAATTGTATGATTTCTCCCCTTCCTGGGGCCACGAATAATCCTACTGCTCTTACTGCTCTTTGGACCTTGCATATTTCACTGTCTGGTCTGATTTGTATGTATCATGTATCCAAATGCAGGGAGGCTATCAAACTACAGATGGCAGTAACACAAGGATATGAGCAGCTTGGGGTTAAGGCTGGCGAGACACAGACATACCTAAGACTAGCTGAGGAAAAACTCTGCACCTCCATCAATTCCTTTGACCATGCCCACGTCCAGCACGAAGTAGCTGTAGAATGTAGACCTTCACCCTGTGCCCCTAAAGAATGAGCACAATAAAACTAGAGGGATGGATTTGTCACCAGCTAGACCCCAAGACCTGACCTTTACTGCCCACCTGTTTATACTCAGCAACCTTTGTCCCGCATTTGTCCTTAAGTTCCTCTTTACAGCTTATCCCTTAACTCGGGCAAATGAAAATCAAAACCACCCATCAAGCCACAGTGACGGCCCTGGCAAGACCTCCAACGGGCCCAGACCACCCAGACCAGTTTGAGCGTAACCCCTGACACAGAATCAAACAGATGGACCATGGACTGACCTCTAGAATGACTGACAATTACCTCTACCCCGTTATAATATTAAAATCTCCACCCAAGGAGGAGCACAAGCCTCATTTACGTAACATATGGAGTGCGTATGGGCAGGTTTCCTTAAGGTTCGCATTCAGTCTTATGCCTGCCTCTGCATTTGATGACATGGCTTCCCTATCTAAATATTCATCCTTGGGGCGTCTGACTTTGGTCTAGGTCATGATCTTGCGATTCATGAGTTCAAGCCCCGCGTCGGGCTTGGTGTTGACAGCTCGGAGCCCGGAGCCTGCTTCGGATTCTGTGTCTCCCTCTCTCTCTGCCCCTCGGCCGGCTCATGCTCTGTCTCTGTCTCTCAAAAATAAATAAATGTTAAAAAAATTTAAAGATTCATCCTAACCCTAAATAAAAGGAACCCATCCACTCTTGTTCAGTGAGTCATGGCTTTGGAAGTTATTCCCTGTGATCACCCCACCACACACACACTTTTTTTTTTTTTTTTTTAAGAGAGAGAGCACAAGCAGGGGAGAAAGGCAGAGGGAGAGAGAGAGAGAACCTTAAGCAGGCTCCGCTCTCACTGCAGAGCCCGATGTGGGCCTCAATCTCACAACCCTGGGATCATGACCTAAGCTGAAATCAAGAGTCAGATGCTCAACTGAGTCACCCAGGCGCCCCTCCCCATGATCCTTTTACTTGCTGCAGATAACATTTACTTTGGGCCACAGCTCCACTTGGCGTATCAGTGACTCCCCGAGGAGTGAACTCACACTGGCTCAGTTATACTCCCTCCTACTGGTCAAAGTCCTTCTTTTTGTACAGATCTTCAAGAGTTTCTTTCTATCTGCTAGACTGGATGCTGCCATTCATGAATCACTGAAAACAGCCAGTAAGATCTTCAAAATGTAGTCAGTTGAATTTTGTTTTTTTTTTTAACCCAAAATGATACAAAGCAGATAATGACAAAAAAAAATTGTGATATGAGTGAAAAAGCAGTATATGGAACTGTATGAAAAACACAATTTAAAAGTTAATATTTAATCTTTTGGAGGAAAGGAGGAGGATAAAAAGAGAAGACACTGAATTAATAGCAATTGTATCTAATGGTAAAGTATGGCTTTTTTCCCATTGTTTTCTCTTTTCCAATTTTTATTTTTTATTTTTATTATTTTCTTTACGTTTATTTACTTTTGACAGAGAGAGTGTGCAAGCAGGGGAGGGGCAGAGGGAAAGGGAGACAGAGAATCTGAACAAGCTCCACGCTGTCAGCGCAAAGCCTGACGTGGGGCTGGAACCCACGAACCGTGAGATCATGACCTACGCCGAAGTTGGACACTCGACTGAGTAAGCCACCCTCTTTTCCAACTTTTAAAAACGAGTTTATGACGTTCCTAAATTTTTTTAATTACAAACTTTAATACAGATACAAAACAAGAACAAACCATAACTTACGTTAGATAATTTATTTGATACCTAAAAAATGTGTTTAACCATCAAACATCAAAAACCAAAATTAAAAAGAATTGTCACTGGCTATTAACAAGTAGCATAAATACACTTCTAGCACCATGTCTGACATGTTGCAGATACTCCACACCTCCATGTTCATCCTCTTCCCTTTTCAAATGGACACTGGTCCCCTTTCACTTTATTCATCAAAGCCAAGAGCTCAAAACCTAAATTAGTCTTTCTGGTTCTTTAGTTCATGGACTATACATAATGATAAACCATAAGTCTCATGAGAATCTTCCCATATAAACTTGCATTTACTAAAAGTAAACAGTTGGGACTACATCAAACTAAAAATCTTGTGCATAGTGAAGAAAACCATCCATCAACAAAACAAAAAAGCAACCTACTGAATGGGAGAAGATATCTGCTAAGGATAAGGGGTTAATATCCAAAATATGTGAAGAACTCATATAACTCAACACCAAAAAAATATGAATCCCATTAAAAAATGGACAGAAGTGCTCGCTTCAGCAGCACATATACTAAAATTGGAACGATACAGAGAAGATTAGCATGGCCCCTGCTCAAGGATGACATGCAAATTCGTGAAGCGTTCCATATTTTTCAAATCAGGAGACTATAGATGCTGGAGAGGATGTGGAGAAACGGGAACCCTCTTGCACTGTTGGTGGGAATGCAAATTGGTGCAGCCGCTCTGGAAAGCAGTGTGGAGGTTCCTCAAAAAATTAAAAATAGACCTACCCTATGACCCAGCAATAGCACTGCTAGGAATTTATCCAAGGGATACAGGAGTACTGATGCATAGGGGCACTTGTACCCCAATGTTTACAGCAGCACTCTCAACAATAGCCAAATTATGGAAAGAGCCTAAATGTCCATCAACTGATGAATGGATAAAGAAATTGTGGTTTATATACACAATAGAATACTACGTGGCAATGAGAAAGAATGAAATATGGCCTTTTGTAGCAACGTGGATGGAACTGGAGAGTGTGATGCTAAGTGAAATAAGCCATACAGAGAAAGACAGATATCATATGGTTTCACTCTTATGTGGATCCTGAGAAACTTAACAGAAACCCATGGGGGAGGGGAAGGAAAAAAAAAAAAGAGGTTAGAGTGGGAGAGAGCCAAAGCATAAGAGACTGTTAAAAACTGAGAACAAACTGAGGGTTGATGGGGGGTGGGAGGGAGGGGAGGGTGGGGGATGGGTATTGAGGAGGGCACCTTTTGGGATGAGCACTGGGTGTTGTATGGAAACCAATTTGACAATAAATTTCATATATTAAAAAAAAATAAAGATAAATTAGAGAAGCTTGAAAAAAAAATAAATAATCTTATTCAAAAGTTAAAAAAAAATGGACAGAAGATCTAAATACACATTTTTCCAAAGAAGACATATGGATGGCCAATAGACACATAAAAAGATACTAAACAACATTGATCACCAAATGCAAATCAAAACCAGAAGGATGTATCACCTCACACTTGTCAGAATGGCTAATATCAAAAAGACAAGACATAACAAGTGTTGGTAAGGACGTGGGAACAAGGGAACCATTGTGCACTACTCGTGCTAATGTCAACCAGGGCAGCCACTATGGAAAACAGTAGGAAGTTCCTCAAAAAATTAAAAATACAAGTACCATGTGATACAGCAATTTTTTTAAGTTCATTGGTTCACCTTGAGAGCAGAGACAACATGAATGGAGAGGGGCAGAGAGAGAATCCCAAGCAGGCTCCAAGCTGCCAGCACAGAGCCCGACATGGGGCTCAAACCCACAAAGCCATGAGATGGTGACCTGAGCGGAAACCAAGAGTTGGACGCTCAAATGACTGAGCCACCAAGGCGCCCCATGATCCAGCAATTCTATCTCTAGGTATTTATCTGAAGAAAACAAAAATACCAATTCAAAAAGATACGTGTATTCCTATGTTCATTGTAGCATTATTTACAATAGTCAAGACATGGAAGAAACTAAATGTCCACTGACAGATGAATGGATAAAGACGACGTAGTATACGTACACATTGGAATGTCATTCAGCCATGAAAAGTGAAATCTTGCCATTTACAACAACATGGATGGACCCTGAGAGCATTATGCTAAGTGAAATTATTCAAAGACAAATACCATATGACTCACATGGAATCCAAAAAAAAAAAAACCCACATAAATAAACCAAACAGAAGACAGACTCACAGAGATAGTCACAGAGAAGTCAGCATAGGGAATATAGTCAGTAATAGTGTAATAATGTCGTATGGTGACAGATGGTAACTACACTTACTGTGGTGTCTATAAATGTTAACTCACTATGTTGTACGACTGAAACTGATAGGATTTTGTACGTTCAACTGTACTTCAGTGAAAATAAATGTGTATCTGCGAGGCAGTGATCTGGGCCTGGTTTAGGATTTCAAGACTTTTTACCTACTCAAGACAGAGTTCTACTCTGCCTCCAGTCCCCTACACTGAACAATCACCTGCCCTTTCTACCTCCTTGATGTCTTCTGGAAGTGTTCATTTTCTCCATCCCTCCTCTAGAGCAGAAGTCTGCATGTTTTTGCTGTCAAGGCCCAGAAAGTAAATACTTGGGAGTTTATAAGTTCCAGACGGTCTCTGTCAAAACTGCTCAACTCTGCTGTCATAGAATGCAGCTGAAGGAGAGCAGAATTTGTCACCCCCAAATATGCCTCTTTGGTGGAAGGATTATTTTGAGCTGATTATTTTTGAGCAAGAGTAGACACAGGAGAATCTCTGGAAATACAGAAGTTAACCTTTTTCTAAAGGACATTCACACTTATAAAGGAAATTGCCATTGGTAAGGTCTCCCTCTCTGTACTAGGAAAAGATGAGGAACTCTAAATCTCTAGAAACTCCTTTATAAATGGAGAAGGCACCAATTTAAGTCTGCCTAACCAATCTAACTTGTTTACTGTGCTTTTCCTGGTAATCTCCCATAACTGGCTTCTTCCCAAACTCTAACATCATTTTTTCATCTTTAGCTGAAGATGGTATTTAACTTGGGCCATTTCAAGGAGTTTTACTCAGTTTTCCTGGGTCTCTCCCATTATACAGAAAGTATACATGTTATCGAACTTCTGTTTGTTTTCTCCTGTTGATCTGTACTTGATTATAGGTTTTGTAGCCAAGAACTCAGAAGGGTAGAGAGAAGGGGATTTTCTTCCTCTACACAGACATAAATAATATCTAAGTTTATGGCCTTCCTATGTTGTCATATAAATTCAATTACAAAAATAATCAGTGGGCCAGAATTGGCCATCTTACGGTCTGTAGTTTGTTACCTCTAGAGTATTCTACTGCCTCATCAGTGGCCTACCTCCAGTCTTCCTTCCCTACAACCTGTTCTCCACACTACTATCAGAATGACCTTCCTGAAACGCAAACTTGCTTGTGGTAGAATCTTCCCGATATATATGGGGCACCTGGGTGGCTCAGTCGGTTAAGCAACTGAGTTCAGCTCAGGTCATGATCTCACGGTTCGTGGGTTCGAGCCCCGCGTCAGGCTCTGTGCTGACGGCTCAGAGCCTGGAGCCTGCTTCAGATTCCGTGTCTCCCTCTCTGTTTCTCCCCTGCTCATTCTCTCTCTGTCTCTCAAAAATAAATAAATGTTAAAAATATTTTTTAAGAAAAGAATCTTCAAGAAATATATGGATATCAAGCATCTATTCTCTCCCACTTACTTTGTCATAGAGTTCTGGTTTTTAGTTTAGTACTGGTAAACCAGAAAACAACACAACAGTACAGCCTCCTTTGCAGCCTGGTCAACGCGGCATGTTGAAGTGTGGTGTGGGACTTCAAGGAAGGCTTCTTACCAATGAGGAAGTGGCCTATTGACCTGGAGGGCAGATGTGCTGAGTGGAATTTCACAACTATCATGAGGATGGAAGTCCCACAGTAAGAAAGGCAGACTGCAAACAGAGTTCCTGGTGTTTTGTGGTAAGTGCCATTGTCGCCTAGGTTGCAGATCACTGAGTTTTTCTGTAGGGGAGAAGGCAGCAAATGTAGCTCTTGTGTAAGCAAATATTGTTTTGAATTTTGTATATGTACTAACAGAATACTAATGTATATGTTAATGATTTGTCATTCTGGGCTAGTCCCCGGATTGCGTTCGGTTGCAAGTAACAAAAAACCCAACAGATAGTTTCTGGAGGAACTATCTCCTGGCTTAGGTTCTGCCATCCGACAAGTCAGGGCTAGCACTAGCCTTTCTCCTATGATCAAGAAGGCTGGGGACACCCGGGTGGCTCTGTCAGGTGAGCGTCTGACTTCAGCTCAGGTCATGATCTTGCCTTTCGTGAGTTCGAGCCCCACGTTGGGCTCACTGCTGTCGGCACACAGCTGGCTTCAGAACCTCTGTTCCCCTGTCTGCCCCTCCCCATGCATGCTCATTCTCAAAAATAAATAAAAAATTAAAAAAATGAACAGAAGTCTGCCACAGCTCAAGGAACCACATCCCCATTAAAGGCAGAAAGAAATGGCAAAAGGGTCTGCTGGACATACCCGTTATTTTAATCAGGAAAGCAGTAGCTTTCTCAAAAATCACCCTAGTAGATTGCCAGCAAGCTGCTCTGCCCTTTCTCTAGCTGCAAGGGGTCTACAAAAGACTACATTGAGCTACATGCTCATCTGCCTGTTACCTATAGCAAAGGCAGGCAAGGATGCCAGGGGATATTGGTTTAGCCAACACTCAGCGCCCAAAAACCTTAGACTAGTTAGCCATATCTTTCAGGATAAAGGTGCCAGTAAAAAAAAATTAGCCTGCATACATCTCAAAGCAGTGCTTCTCAGGCTCTACTGAGCTTAAGGATGTCCTGGGGCTCTTGTGAAAATGCAGATTCTGATTCGGCAGATCTGGGGTAGGGCCCAGGAGTCTGCATTTCCGAAAACTCGAAGGTGATGCTATTGTTACCGGTCCTCGGTACCATGCCTGGCCTAGCAGGAGTGGACGGGGCTTCATGATTTGATCCCTGTGTTGTTTTTACAACACCACCTTGGCCTCTTTCTCTCCACTCAGCTCCAGCCAGATTTTACTTTCAGTTCCCTGGAAGGGTCATGACTAACTGCTGACTGTCCCCCACAAACTACCCTCTGCTCAGCCTCCCCTGCTTCACGCTGGGGATGGTTATTCATGCATTCATGCCTTGGGTCCCACTGGGTATCACTTCCTCCAGGAAGATTTTCTGGGAGCCACTACCTTCCCTCCTTGGTGGAATCTCTCGCTCACTCCTCTTTGGATCCCCAGGACCCAGTCCAATGTCTGGTACGCTGTGGTTTGTTGAACAAATACGTGTTAAATCAATCAACGAAGGAATCCAAGAAATGATGCGCTATTTACAAGCCAAATGCTGCACCTCAAGCCAGCTTTTCCATGGATAACAGCTATGAACTATCATGCTTTCCAAAAGGCACGGACTCCTTTTAAAAATTAAACAGAAGTCTCCAAATTATAGCATTGAAAGCTAACATAAATCTAACCTAAATCATATAATTTAGAGCTAACAAGAGTTGAACATAAGAAGTATAAAGACCTAAGGGCTAGTTCTTACTCTGCCGCAAGGATTACTTGATTTAATGCATTTTCTCTTTCTCTGGTCTAATGTCCTCCAAATCAATGTTACTGAGGACTGGGCCCATCTACTGCTCTTTACTGGTCCGCATGAGGGAAGTCCAGAAATGGGAGTAAGCATTTGGAGACTTTTTTGCTAACTTTCAAGAATAATTTTATTTCATTTGATTCTACGCATAAAAATGGTGGCATTTTTAAAAAAATATTTATTTTTGAGAGAGAAACAGAACACGAGCCGGGGAGGAGCAGAGAGAGAGGGAGACACAGAATCCGAAGCAGGCTCCAGGTTCTGAGCTGTTAGCACGGAGCCCGACACGGGGCTCGAACTCATGAACCGAGAGATCATGACCTGAGCCAAATTCAGTTGCCCAATGGACTGAGCCACCCAGGCACCCCTGGTTGTTTGTATTTTATGCCCTTTTATTACTTTACTTTTTAAAAATAATTTATCGTTAGGGTGCCTGGGTGGCTCAGTCAGTTAAGCGTCAGACTTCTGCTCAGGTCATGATCTCATAGTTCACGAGTTCTAGCCCGGTGCTGGGCTCCGAGCTGTCAGCACGGAGCCCGGGGCCTGCTTCGGGTTCTGTGTCTCCCTCTCTCTCTGCCCCTGCCCCACTCGTGCTCTCTCTCAAAAAATAAACATTAAAAAAAATAAAAATAATTCATTGTTATTGTGCTTTAAAATGTATTGATTGACAACAGATTAGAAATTCTTTCAAAACTGTTCTGTCCTACAGATAATTTGAGAAGCACTGCTCTATATCTTTTGACCTGGGTCAGACCATCTAAAGCTGTGGTTCTCAACTGGGAGGGATTTTGCCTCCCAGGGGACATTTGTCAACGTCTGAGACAGTTTCGATCCTCACAACTGCAGAGAGTTGGGGCAGGTGCTACTGACATTCAGCGGGTCAAGACTAGAGACGCTACTTAACATCCCACGATGCAGAGGACAGCCCCCATGACACAGAATGATCTGGCCCCAAATGGCAATAGTGCCGAGGTTGAGAAATGCTGATCTCAAGATCTAAACTCAGCATCTCAAGCCAGTTTATGGCCAAAGACCTTTTTCTTTTGCCTCTTTTCAGCTGTTGAGTTACTGCTTCTCATCAGAACCACAAACAGAAAAGTCACATGCTCACATGCTTACTTAGTTAGATTTGATAAGAACCTTCGCTCTTCTTGGGGTCAAAGGTTCTTCCCTCTTCCTCCTGACACCCTTGATCCCTTAATGTCAGGACAAAAGGAGAAGCACAGTATCATTATTCTGCCCCAAGGGATCTCAGGCCTCTTTTCCCCTATCATCAGTTTTTTCTGAAAGCTCTTTGGTGTCTCAATCACGCATTCAGAATGTGTGTTAGTACTAATTTGAAAGCAGTGCTGAGATGTTCACATGACAAAAAACTCCCCTACTGACCCTTCTGGCCACCATCTCTAATAGAATTAAAGTAAAACTCTTCTTCTTGGAGTTGAAGTTGCTGTTCAAGCTTCTTGGAAAATAACTTTTCCGACAGGCTCTCACAAGTTTTGCAGAAGAAATATATTAAGTGATGCATGTACTGTTTTTTATGCTTATTTGCTTTGCTACTAGAAATCATTTAATTTCAGTCTTCATTCAATGACTTGATCTGTTTTCTTCACTTTGGCAAGGTCAACTGGCTATTTATAGATAAATATGGTCATTGGCAACCAGGCTCCTATCTGTATGTGAACAATTAACTTGACCCCAACATACTTCCTGAAGTTCTTGTATGTAAAGGAGGTCTTTGTAATCTTTACTGAAGCCATTCTTAAAAATAATCTTTCTTCTCCTGCTGCTGCCTGGCATTATCTTTTTTTATGAAGACGATGACTGTTTTTATTTTGGTGGTTGACTAAAATGGTTATAAAGCTTATATTCCACAATAAAAGTTCTAATTGGTATGATCTAACAGACCTAATACTTCGAGTGCTTTCTATGTGCCAGCTACTGTTCCAAGCACTTTGACTATATTAGTAATATAAGAATGATACATTAATAAACCACCTAATCACAGTAACAAACCTACACAATAGGCATTGTCATTGTTGCTTCTTTACACGTGAGGAAACGGAGGCACATAGAGGTGACAGAACGTGGTCAAGGTTACAAAAGCAGTGAGCAGTAGAGCAAAGATTGAAACCCAAGCACACTGGATCCAGAAGCTGTGATCCCACCCATCCTTCCTCTCTTGCAAATTAAAAGTCATGTACATGAGAAACTCAAGCAGAGTAGGAAATCAAAAGCTATCATATGTGGCCTCTCAGGGTTCTCACGAGAAGCACCACGGGGAAACTAAGGCCATGAAGCTCCAGATATTCAGGAACCTCAGTTTCCCTATCCTTGGTTCTCCCAAAGGGCCTCTCGCAGTGTGAGTGGTCAGCTGGTATTTGTAGATTTGCCCTACAGCGGAAGTGGATCACCCACATATTTGTTCTTTTCCACTCACCCCATATTCACCCCTTTGTGATTTCCAAGTTTGGTCTGAAACCAGTAACTGCAAATCCGTGCATTCTCTCCCTGGGAAGCCCCTGAGGACCTCCCATGAGTCAGTCACACACCTGTGCTGTGGCCTCTCTCATTATTGCTAGTTGTCTGTTTGTCCTTAGTGGGGAGAACGACTACTGAAGTTCAAGGTAGACTTCAAGATAAAATCTGGAGCAGCTTAGCTGTTCAGCCCTGGATGGGAAGTCTTAGGCTCCCCCATCCCCCTTCCCTCTGCTTCCTCCTCCTTCCCTCCCTCCTCTCCCTTTCCTCCCCCTCCCCCACCCCCTCTTCCTCCTCCCCTTCCTCCTCCTTCCCCCCCCTTCTTTCTCCTCCTCTTTCTCTTCTTTTTGCTCCTCCTCGTTAGTGTCTGAAACTCTTAAGTGCCTTAAAATTGGGGAACCAGTGAATTGAATATTTCTTCTTAAAGGTACATTGAATGTGTCTCTGGTACTTAGGCAAAATTTGGCTTGTTTAGGATCTTGTTCTTTATCACAGGTAGAAGTGAATTGATATATGGTTCTTCCAAAGACTCCAATTCAGCCAAGCAGACCCCCTTGGAGAATTTAGACCTCTCCCCAATGTGCAGTGCGGAAAAGTAAAACCGTCAAATTTCCATCTAGTAACAGTAGTGTCATGTTTTGTGTAAATGAATAGTTCAGCATCAATACAGTAACTTTTTATTCACAGATCTTTGACTCCAAACGACACTCACCATGAACGTCAATTCATACATCTTGTAAGTCACCGATCACATGAGTTTACAACATTGAGTCCAGTTTACTTAAGGGTACAAGCAGCACTGATGACAGTGTTTCGTAACTACTTTGGTCTTTGGAGTTCCCTTTACGAGATCATTAAGCCTCTTTATTAATCTTTAAAGATTTTTTTGTAGAGCTTCTTGGCAATGTACCCAGCATGCATCCACTCACTACTTTTGGTCTGTCCACGTCTGTGTGTACATGAAACATGCTTCTCGGGTTAATCAGGCTTGCCTCTGGCTCAACTTGCAGCTTCTACCTGCTATGTCGCCTGCCTGCAACCATTTTTTTTTTTCCCACTCACTATGCAGGGATGACCGTAATCCTGAATAGATGCCTTTAGCAGAACTTTGCCAGAAAGCAAGAAGACCGATAAAGGTGTCATTTTTCTGCCTTGGGACATTAGTGAAGGGAACAGATTTTGCCACCCCAAAATAGGTTTCTTTGGCATAAAGATTGTTTGGAGCTAAAGGCGATCAAAACCCAAGAGATTCAGGAAGAGCTCTTTGCACCTCCCTTTCAACTGCTTTAATTTGTATCAGTAAGGGAGCTATTCTAAGAGACCACCTTTTACCTAAGAAACACATCTGCGTAACAGGGCAGGCTTACTTTCCAAACATCACCCCTCTACTCCTGTGAATGGCCCTTCTTCCCCTTTTCATCCCCAGTCCCCTACCCCTTTCTTTAGCTCAGGAGGTTACAGAAGCTTCAATTACTCAACTGCCTACGGGGCTCTAATTTTTTTTTTAATTTTTTTTTAACATTTATTTATTTTTGAGACAGAGAGAGAACAGAGCATGAACAGGGGAGGGGCAGAGAGAGAGGGAGACACAGAATCTGAAACAGGCTCCAGGCTCTGAGCTGTCAGCACAGAGCCCGACGCGGGGCTCGAACTCACGGACCGTGAGATCATGACCTGAGCCGAAGTCGGACGCTTAACTGACCAAGCCACCCAGGCGCCCCGGGACTCTAATTTTTAATGGGGCTCTCCTACACATAAAGTTTGTTTCTCCCCTGTTAATCTGCCTTGGGTCAATTGTTAGATCAGCCGAAGAACCTAAAAGGGAAAAAACAAATTTTTTCCTCCCCTACATTAGCTAAGTCTTGACAAATGAGGAGGCAATTGATTTGGCCTCGCAGGTTGAATAGGAATTCATCAAGCAGAAAATAGAAGTCTATTTCGATGATAAATCTACTATCAAAGATTAGATGAGAATCCGTCCCATTTCCGTGTCTCAAGGAGTCCATGGTACCATGGCCTGAAATTAAGAGTGCCATTTTCTCGATGATTAAAGAGATGTCCTGTCCCTACTGTCACATGCACTTTCAGAAACATACTTTCCCCCTCAAAGAGGAAAACACATTGGAGTAGACTATCTCATACTATTCAAGTATTAAAAAAACAGGACAATGAGCCCCCAATGGAGTCACTTACGCTAAGCCCTACATCACCAAACGGAGATTTAATTACAGTTTTGGCTCTCCCAGAAACACAATCTTCAAATCTGTCAGTAAGCCCTCTTGCTCAACTATAGAACCCAACAATTAAAACCAGAAAAAGACCACTTAACTCATGCTGTACCTAAACCACTTGTTCTTATCTGTCATTGCACGTTCTTGAGGGATTGACAAAGATGTTTTACGATGACCGAAACATTCCCAATGGTAGGCCAGAAAAGCCCTACTAGCAACAGAAAGCCCAGAAGACCACATTCCATCCCCTTCCCTGCCTGAGATCACATGGTGAGCACACACAGACCCCCACCTGTGATCACATGCTCCCTGCCTGTTCTCTTGCATGTGCCCCCCTGAACGTCCTTCTAGAAAACTCTACGTGCCCACCTTGCCAACAGAGAGGTCAGTTGTTAAGGCTTGAGCCTGCCATCTCCCCTGGCTGCCGGCACCTGAAATAAAACTCTCCCTTTCTCTTTTCCAAACCCTTGTCTCTTGAGTTACGAGCTTCTCTAATGGCAAATTCACCTCAGAATTACCCGGGACAGAGCAGTTGGCCGAGGCAGGGCCAGGGCTCACCCCTTTGTTTCCTGAGCTAACAGCTATGATAGATGATTCTGTAACAAATCAGTCGGGAATCATCTGGTCAGCACATTAGGTAATATGCCTGACTGCCCCCTGCCACCCCTAAGGGAAAGTAACCTTGCAGTAACTAACCTGCTTTTTGGCCAGTGTAATTTTCTTGTTCCCGCTCCTTTCTGCCGCTAAAAGTCTTTCTTTTGTACAGCTCCTAGGAGCTCCTTTCTAACTGCCAAATTGTATACTGCCTGGTTCAGTGATTTTTGCTCAAATAAACTCTTAACATTTTTAATATGCCTCAGTTTCTCTTTTAACCCCTTGAATGCAGTTAGTCATGCAAAACTTCAAATTAGGCCAAAGATAAACAAACAAACAAACCAAAAAGCCAATAGATGAATTAGAAATTTCTTTCATTCTGACACAGTAATTCAACCGGGAATGATTTTTACCCCCAGGGGCCATTTGGGTTTGTCGCACCTGTGGAATATGTGGCTCCTGGAGACCAGAGAGGACACCAAGCATCTTACAGTGTGCGGGACTGCGCTCCACAATAAAATCCAATCCAAAATGTCAACAGTGCTGAGGATGAGAACTTCCGTTCCAGTCTATGCCATATGGCTAAGGGCACACGAATTGAAACTGGGCTGCTTCCATTTGTGGAATGGAAATCAGTCCTGCTCAGCTCTTTGTTCCTTAGACACTTGAAATGAGAACACGTAAAACTGACCTTGTCCGACCCTCACTGCTGCAGGGCTCCATCCAGAAACAAAACCCTCATGAATTTAGAACACCCTCCAAACTCCTGCGAATTTAATAACTTTAGTTGTGGGAAAATAAGATTAAGAGTCAAAGTACAGCAGGACATCATGGCTCCAAGGCTCTGGGCCCATCTATGTCAGTCCAATGTAAATATTTATGACAGCACATTCCACTAGGCGTGAATCTGTCTAGAAGAGACTGGTTTCATCCCTCCAGAAGCAGAAGCAAAGTTCTCTCAATCAGCCTGTGTTGTTTGAAATGAGCAGTCCTACATTTGTGCCAGGTAGAAATTGTACGGGAACATTCAGTCAGCAACATGGAAAGAACAGGGGTGGGGAAAAAGACCGTTTTTGTGTAAAACTGTATTTTTTAAAACATCTTTTAAGTTTATTTATTTATTTTGAGAGAGAGAGAGAGAGATAATGAGCAGGAGAGGGGCAGAGAGAGAGAGAGAGAGAGAGAGATAATGAGCAGGGGAGGGGCAGAGAGAGAGGGGGAGGGAGAGAGGGAGAGAGAGAGAGAGAAAGAGAGAGAATCCCAAGCAGGCTCAGCACAGTCAGTGCAGAGCCCAATACGGGGGCTGAGCTCATGAACCATGAGATCATGACCTGAGCCAAAACCAAGAGCCAGACACTTAATGAACTGAGCCACCCAGGGGCCCCTAAAACTGTATTTTTGAATTGGGTAGCCATTTCTCACATGTGGCTCTTGAGTACCTGAAATGCGGGGAATCCCACTGAGATGTGCTATAAATGTAAAGCACACAAAAGATTTCAAGGATGTATTCCAGAAAAGAAGCAAAATGTCTCATTATTTGTTTACAAGAATAATTTGTTTTGATTTACACGTTGAGATGATGTTTTTTTGGCTATATTGAGTTAAATATATTCTTAAAGCTAAAAATAGGTGAAATGAATGTGGCTATGAAAGAATTTAACATTATATACTATGTTCTAAAAGCACGCACTTCTGTCATTCTCTTTTAATCTTACTGTGACGCTCAACACCTTAGAGTTCAGATTTCTAACACATTGAGATCATCTTGGAGTGCTGCTAAAAACCACTGATGCTTGGGGCACCTGGATGGCTCAGTCGGTTGTGCATCCAACTTCAACTAAGGTCATGATCTCGAGGTTCATGAGTTCAAGGCCGGCATTGGGCTCACTGCCATCAGTATGGACCTCACTTAGGATCCTCTGTCCTCTCTCTCTGCCCCTCCCCTTCTCACGCTCGCTCTCTCTCAAAAATAAACATTAAAAAATACTGATATTTGGACATCCGTAGGCCAAAACAAAACAAACAAACCAAAACACAACAGGAACCTAGATCTACATCCCACATATTACATGCAAATTAACTAAACATGGAGTGTAGATTTGTTGAAATAAATTTCTAGGCTCAAGATGGAGTCGCTTCTGCCCGGGTTGCCACATCGGCAAGCGGAAACTTAGAGAACTTTCAGGTCCTTGTAGATACTCCGCTTCACTAGAAATGCGATATATCCAGTCAGCCAATCCCCAAGTGCCAAGCCAACTCTGGGCCTTCTCACCCCAAACAACACCGACCATGTGGCCCCAGCCAAACATAATTTGTCTTTCCCTTGTTATTTATCCTAGAAAAGCTTTCTGCCTTTTGCCATTCTCCAAAACTCTGTTCTGACATAATGAGGCAGCCCGCTTTATGAAGTATTAAAGTTTGGATCATCTAAGTTATTTTCTTTAGTTATGTTTTAACACATTTAAACGTAAAACTGTAAGACTTCTGGAAGAAGATATAAGGCAAGGTCTTCAGGGTCTAGAGCTCAACAGCACATTTTTAGACTTTATCCTGAAAATGCAACCCATGAAAGCAAAACCTGACAGATCGGACTTCCTCGAAATTATAAGCTTTTGCTCTGCGGCTGCTCCTGTGAAGACGGCCGGATAAGCTATGGTGGAGAAAATACTGGCAAATGCCTTAACTAATGAAGTATCTAGACAACCCGAGGATGCTAAAACTCAAAAGCAAAAATACAAACCATCTAGTCAGAGTATGGGTAAAAATATGAACAGATAATTTCACCAAGAAGGGTATATAAATGGCAAATTAGCACATACGAAGATATTCAGGATCATTAGCCATCAGGGAAACGTAAGTTAAAACCACTGCATGCGGACCTAGAATTACCCAGGTATAAGATTCAATTTAACAAAGTATTAACACCGTCTCCTCCCATTCCCACACTCCTCTAGTCTGGAGTGGGCCTGGGCATTCAGAATTTAGAATCTCTCCTCTTCCCTCCCCACCATGGTTTTAATGCGCGGCCAAGGTTAAGAACAATTCTTTCAGGACAAAGGATATAGCTTAATGGGAATTCATAAAATAGAGCCTGAAGGCAGGTGAGGAAAGGTGCTGACTTTGGGCTGATGGAGGGTTATCGTCACACTCAATCCCCAACTAACAGAATGCAGCTTGTTCTCAGGATGTTTTACATTCCGGCATAATATCCAGCCAGAGATTCAGCTATTTCTACTCACGGGAAACAACAGGATTTGAGCAAATTGAGCAGGTAGATGAAATTGCGAGGCCTTCATATATCCTCCCTCCTTCCCCCATTAAGCTCCTTTTCAATCTTCTAGGAGGTGTTGAAAGGAAAACCACAGGTCTAAAATGGCCTCACCCAGGGCTTAATACCTAATTTAAACGTGGCTCCAACCTCCCCCAGAAATTCAGTCTTAACTGGGGAGTCAGGAATTTTATTATCAGTACCAATGAACCTGCCACCGGGGCCCTCTCCACACCCGAAAGGAAGATGAGGTTATCTACATGGTAAGATCCCCCGTGTTGCCCCCTAAAGGAAAGTGACCTTGCCTGAAACAAGCTTTTTCTTGTATTAATAAAACTCTTTTCCCACCATCCTTCCTATAAAAACCTTCCATTTTGAGGGCGCCTGGGTGGCTCGGTCAGTTCAGCATCTGACTCTTGATTTCAGCCCAGGTCATGATCTCACGGTTCATGGGTTCAAACCCTGTGTCGGGCCGTGCGCTGACAGCAAAGAGCCTGCTTGGGATTCTCTCTGCCCCACCCCTGCACGCACTCTTGCGCTCGCGTGCCCTCTCTCTTTCTCTCTTTCCTAAATAAACTTAAAAATTTTTAAACCCCTATTTTGTGCAACTCCTCAGAGACTCCTTCTACTTGCTAGATGGGATGCCACCTGATTAATGAATCATTTGATAAAAGCAGTTTGATCTTCAGATTTGCTCATTTGGATGGTGTTTTATAACAGCTAGTTTTCAAATGTGTCTGCATAGTGGTCCTGCCTGGGGAGCTTATAAAATGTTGGTACCGAAGTCCCACCCCCAGACATCCTTATTTTCTCAGGGTGCAGTGTGGCCTGGGCATCAGGATTTTGAGAACCCTTCCCACGGGATTTTAATATACAGCGAAGGGGAACAGAATATGCCACCCCCAAATGTGCCTCTTTGGCATAAAGATTGTTTTGAACTGATTATTTTGAGAAATAGCAGACACAGTAGAAACTCTGAAAATGAAGTAGAAGCTACCCTTTTGTAAAAGAAATCTCCATTTGTAAGGGAGATCTCCTCCTCTGTGCCAAGAAGAGAAGGAGGGCTCTCAATTACCAGAAACTCTTATCAATGGAGAAGGCACGAACTTAAGTCTGCATCACAAGTCGGGGAGGGGCAGAAATGGGGGGGGGAGAAAGAAAGAAAGAGAGAAAGAGAGAAAGAGAGAGAGAGAAAATGAATGAATGAATGAATATGAATGAATGAATCCCAAGCAGGCTTCAGGCTTCAAGCTGAGCCTGACATGGGGCTCAATCTCACAACCAAGAATCAGGACCTGAGCCAAAATCAAGAATCAGAAGCTTAACCAACTGAGCTACCCAGGTGCCCCTACCTTGTTTTTCTTGGTAATCTCCCAGGACCCATTACTGGCCTCCCTGCCTCCTGCCTCACCACTCCCTCTCCCCACTGCCTTTTCTTTATCTTTAGCTGAAGAAGGCATTTAAGGTGTTGGCTGAAGCCATCTTGAGGAGTTACTCATTTTCCTTGAGTATCTGCCATACATACATGAGGTATATATGTTAATAAACTTCTGTGTGTTTCTCTTTTTAATCTTTTATTACAGGGATTTCTGCTACGAACTCAGAAGGATGGGGGGGGGGGTTATTTTTCCTCCTGTACGGCAACAACAATTCAGGATCACTGTTTTAGGCCACTGGCTCTCAACCGTACCTTCCAGTTGGAATTATCTGGGAGAGGTTTTAAATATCCTGATGCCTAACATCCAAAGATCCTGACTTGATTGTCCTCGACTGTTCTGGGGTGTGCCCAGCTCACAGGGATTTTGCAAGTTTTCCAAGTACTTCTAACACGTAGTCAAGACTGAAGACCACTAGTTTAGGTATTCGTCTTACTTGATCTTTCACAGAGATATCAGCTATGTTTTGGCACACAAATATTTAGAATTCAAGACTGAATTCTTTAATAGGAGAAAACTTTACAAGTAGGAGAATGGGGAGAGTCTCATGTAGTTTCTCCCAAAATCGCTGGTTACTTCATCTGCTTTTAAGGCTGGGAAACTTTTCCACTTAGCACAATTACCGGTACACAGCATAAGTTCCCCTTTATCTTACAAAATGGATTTGTCTACCCTGAGCCCACACAACCTTTCCCAACCACCCATCCAATTGCCATGTAAATGGCCTAAGTCAGGGGTTCTCAAAATTTGCTGCATATTAGAATCTCTTGGAGACTTTTAAAAAATACCGATGCCTACCAATGCCTGGACCTCACACCCCAAACAGTCTGACGTGATTGGTCTGAGGTGCAACCTGGGCTTTGTGATTTTTTTCAAGTTTATTTATTTATTTATTTATTTAGAGAGAGTGTGTGCACACAAGGAGGGGAGGGGCAGAGGGAGAGAGAGAAGGATGGATAGAGAGAGGGAGGAAGGGAGGGGGAAAGAGAGAGGGAGGGAGGGGGAAGGAGGGAGGGAGGGAGGGGGAAGAGAGGGAGGGAGGGAGGGGGAAGAGAGGGAGGGGAAAGAGAGGGAGGGAGGGGAAAGAGAGGGAGGGAGGGAGGGGAAAGAGAGGGAGGGAGGGAGAGAGATAGAGGGAGAGAGAGAGAGAGAGAGGGAGAGAGAGAGAGAGATAGTGGGAGAGAGGGAGAGAGATAGTGGGAGAGAGGGAGAGAGATAGTGGGAGAGAGGGAGAGAGGGAGAGAGATAGTGGGAGAGAGGGAGAGAGATAGTGGGAGAGAGGGAGAGAGATAGTGGGAGAGAGGGAGAGAGATAGTGGGAGAGAGGGAGAGAGATAGTGGGAGAGAGGGAGAGAGATAGTGGGAGAGAGGGAGAGAGATAGTGGGAGAGAGGGAGAGAGATAGTAGGAGAGAGGGAGAGAGATAGTGGGAGAGAGGGAGAGAGATAGTAGGAGAGAGGGAGGGAGGGGGGGAAGGAAGAAATAGGAGGGGAGGGAGAGAGAATCCCAAGCAGGCTCTGTGTTATCAGCGTGGAGCCCAATGTGGATCTCGAACTCACAAATTGTGAGATCATGACCTGAGCTGAAATCAAGAGTCATACCCTTAAGGGAATGAGCCACCCAGGCACCCCTGAGCATTGTGATTATTAAGAGGCTTTGCTGATTCTAATGTTCAGCTAAATTTGAAAACCATTGGCTCAAGTGGAATTTCGATGGGAAACTAACTTTGTGCCAAACGATCCTAACAAAAATAGTCCACCAGGCAAGCAGTCTTCTGTTCGGGCTAAGGACTCCTACAACATGGTGAAGTGTTTCCAGGTACAATGGAGGTTTGCAGATAAATCATTACCGGGAAAGCTGTATTCCAAACCCAAGACACCCCCTCTCACGGCGAAGGCCCCTACAGCCGTATCCCAGTCTCCCAGGTGAGCTCTGCAGGATGCAAAGTAGCTCTTATGCAAAACAGTGACTCTCAACTCGTCAACTCTCTACCTCCTAGTGGGCAAACGTTACACCATCATCAAATGCAAATTAAAGGTAAACGAATCAAAGCACTAACTGCCTCTACCTTAACTCCTGAGGGGGTGGGTGTTTGTGAAAAGAAGTTGAAATAAATGTCATAAAAGAGAATCGTAAGCTTTGTGCTGTGATTAAAATTCCATTCTCTTGCTGAAAGGGATGAGCGCCAGAAGATGAGTCACTCTGCTGAGGGAAGGGGATGTCAACAGGGAAGAACAATAGGTACCCGTACCCGGGGGCCCTGTGAACCCTGGCCGATGGTAGACAAACAAGCGGGATGGATGTTGCCCCAGATTTTCTTGGGCCCAGTGATCCGGGAGCAAACATTTCAAACACCTCGGAGACACTGTGGTGGTTTTGCCCAGCTGAGCCCCCACTGGAAGCTCTTTCCGCGTGCAGACGCTGACGTGGAGTCAAAAAACACTGGTTCAGAATGGAAACAGACATCGCTCAACGTCCTATTGGCTCTATGTGGTTCTTTTCTCACACAAAGAACAGTCGATCCTGGGGGTAAAGGGATGACGAAACCACGGAGTCAAGTGACTCTGTTAGGTTCAACCTAAAGGCTCAGGAGATCGTGCCTGCAAAGCTGGGTGTCCAGATCAGGTCCAGAAACAGAGAGACGAGAAGCAACTGCCCGTCTCACGCACACTGGCTTTGCTGGACGGTGTTTCAAATTCCAGCAGAGTTAAAAATCTGTGCAGGTGGTTCTCACACTTCAGTGTGTACCAGAATCCCCCCGAGGGCCTGGTAAAACACAGCCCCAGTGTTTCTGGTTCTGCAGGTGTGAGGTGGGGCCTGAGAATCAGCATCCCTAACAAATTCCCAGAAGATGCTGATGTGCCAGAGACCCCACTCAGAGCCACTGCTCGGAGAACACTTCTGGGTATTTTTTTAACCTTAAAAGAGGACTTACACATGACTCTGAGGGCTCACACCCATGTACCTCTTTCTTTGTAGATATTCACATCCCCAGTAGGTCGCATGAGCACAGGATTTGAAATCACATGGAAGACGCTGACTCTGGAGGCCCATGAGGTGACTTATGTGACAGCAACTTCTGGTTTCACATACACAACAGCAGCTGACTGCAAAACAAGAAAAATAATGTAGGCAAACTGCTGGAAACATAAAGGGTGTGTGTGTGTGTGTGTGTGTGTGTGTGCACACGCGCACACGTGCAATGGGGAGACAGGGAAGATGAAGGAATATTCTTTTGTGGATGAGATGCTCATCTTTTATATGGAGGACACAACATCCGTGAGAGACTGAGCAGGAGACTTTTGGTTATTTATTTACTAATTCATAATTATTAATGACAACAGGGCACATAGGATTGTACTGCATTAGACATCTGACAGAATTTCCTAGTTGAGAGGTTTGTGATGTCGGGATGTGGTGCCAGTGGAGGCAGAGTTCATCTTCCCTGAAGATTTAAATTGGAGACTTGACCATTGTTTACTGGCCAGCAAGGGCTGGTTTCATGGTAGATTCTCCTAGATGCAGGAAATGGATTTAATGACATCTCGAGTTCCATTTCTTCTTTATGTAAACATGTAAAGAAATTAGTGCTTCAGTGGGAAGCTATGCATGGTCTATAGCTTACCCTTCCCCATTATCACATTCTGGGTCTATGAAGACTATTCTACAAGGCTGCAGGTTGCAGATCACTGAGAGCAGAACAGTTCTTGCCTAGAGACAGGCAAATTCTGCCTCCTGGAGGGTCCACCCACTTCCCTCCCCCATGGAGGAAGAAACTGGTTTTGTCTCTACATTTCTGCAAAATCTCCCTGTTGCCAACCACCTGAAATTAGTACAGACACCACAGGTTAAGGGCACAGTCCACACAACATTGTCCTCACTTCAGATGCCAGCTACAAGTTTGGTGTCCCCAAGCCACCTGCACAGCTGACCAATTGAGTACAAGTTGAATTCCCACTACCCCTCACGTTCAAGAATTCACTAGAATGATTCACAGAACTCAGGAAACTTTTGATTATGTTTATTTGAAAGAGACGGAGCGCGCACGCATGTGCGCTCGCACACAGAGCAAGCAGGGGAGGGGCAGAGGGAAAGGAGAGACAGGATCCCAAGCAGGCTCTGTGGCATCGGCACAGAGCCCCACGCGGGGCTTGATCGCACAAACTCTGAGGCCATGACCTGAGCCGAGATCAAGAGTCAGACGCTTAACCAACGGAGTCACCCAGGTGCCCCAAACTCAGGAAACTTCTATACTTCTAATTACAGTTTTCTTATCAAGGGTACAGGGAGGACCCGTAAAGGAACAGACACCAAGGGTGAGGTCTGGGAGGATTTCAAACACAGAATGACTGTGTTCTCTGCCCGTGGAAACCTAACTGAATAGGGCAGCCTTTGTTTTCCAAACATCTCTCCCTTCCTGTGGATGGCCTTTCTTCCCTCGGATCTCCCTGCCCCTACCCTTTTCCTTGCCTCAGGAGGTTATTTAAGTCTCAATTACCTGACTGCCCTTGGGGTCCCATGTTTTCATGGGCATCCCATACATACAAAATGTGCTTCTCTCCTGTTCATCTGTCATATGTCAATTTAATTATCAGACAAGCCAAAGAACCTAGTAGGGAAAAGGGAAAATTGTTCTGCCCCTATATCACCAATCGGGAAGCGCATCTGAGTCTGCTGTCCAGACTGGGGCCTCATTACATAGGCTGCAGGACCGAGCTCGGTATCCAGCCCCTCTCCCCTCCTGGGAGGTCAGTCTGATATCATCTGCTTCAAAGCCCCAGCCCCCTAATCACTTGGTCACTGTAATCACAGGATTGTCCCCCATCTTGAGTCCTCTCCTAGCATAAACCCAGGTGTGGTCCAAGGGTCCACCATAGGGAACAGAGACCTTTCCATCAGGAAATTCTAAGGGGTTTGGAAGTTACCTCCCAGGAACTACAAGAACAAAGTCCAGCCAAATTCTTTATTGTACAACAGTCCCCATTTGCACATTCATTTTAATATTCTTCATCTGTAAATGTACCTGTTCTTTGGATGGTCCTTTTGGTTACAGCATCTTCTGGTTTCCTTTGAGTCTTAAAACTTAGGTATCTGGAGCAGGAGTCTGAGGTGTCCCCATTGGATGGGGCCCAGCCTAGCAGGCAGTGAAAGAATTCACCTGAGGCAGAACAAAGGTGATAGAAGTTTGTTGAAAACCCTGCAAGGGAGCCAGGGACAGGACAGCAAAGGAGAGACCATCTGCCACAGGGCCGTGGTCAAGGGGCTATAGTTACAGGGCAGAGAGAGAGAGAATGCGGACCTATAGAATTCTCCATTTTTTGGTAACTGTGCCGGTTGTAAGTAGCCCATTGGTCAGTTAGGGCTTATAGCTGTCTTGAGGAGGGTCACTTAATGAGCCTGTTTGCATTCAGCTCAGTGGTCACTGTGGGCCCTTTGCCTTGCTCAAGTTTCCGTTGATCAAGCCTGTTGCCCAAAAGCGGCCTCTATAAGGATGGTCAGAAATAATGTTGGGCCGCGCCCTCACTTTATAATGAGGAACTCAGTGTCCAGAGATGAGAAGTAAAGGGCCCTGGGGCCTCACAGCCAGGTCGTGGGGCTGATCCGGGATTGCAATTTCTGCTTCCCGGTTTATACTGTATGTTGTGTTTGTAGGGTAGGAACGATAATTTTCCATCTACAAAACCAACAGAAGTTTAATAACATGTATGATGAGGGACCATAAGGCAAGCTGAGGGCCAAGCGCAAGCTAGCACAACCCCCCAGGTGGGATATGGGTGATATTCCTCAGGCACTCCCGGCTGCCCAAGAACAAAGGAAAGGACAGAAAACAAAGGATTAACTGATAGAGATCACAGTCATGCGGGACATGAGTCTCCATCAGTTTACAAATGTCTTGTAAATTATATATATGTATAAAAAAAAAAGGCAATCTTATTAACAGACTCATCTCCAGAACACTATAGACTCTGTTTTCTGGAGCCCCAACATCACCTTCCCCTCCATAGTGATGCGGGGAACAAAGGCAAGAAGGAGATGGCAGGTACAATTACATTTCCTTATCACCTGCAGCCCAGTGACAAATACTTGAGGCAAATAAAAACAATATAACATTTCTCCGGAAACTCCTACCCAACTGTCCTGACGTTAATGCCTTACTAGAGGAAAACAATCTTAGCTTGATAATAGCAAGGCCTCAGGTATCTTGGGAGTCCTCTTTAGTATATCAAAGTTGCTCCGGAGTCTCCTTTTTGTCTTTACCTCCTCCAACTCCATAGTATATAATCAGTCTCTCTTCAGGGTCCTGGGACAGCTCTTCCTGCCCACAGGTCCTGTCCCTGTGCTTTAATAAATTCACCTTTTTGCACCAAAGACATCTTCAAGAATTCTTTCTTGGCCATAGGTTCTGGAACCCCCAGAACCCCATTACCCCCAAACCTCATCAATGTGTACCTTCCTATACATGGGAGGACCCCAGAAAAACTGAGTAACCCCCCCCCCAGATGGCCCAAGACACCACGTTAAGTATCATTTCCAGCTAAAGACAAAAGATGTGGGGAGGTGAGCCAGTTATAGGAGGTTATCAGGCAAAGCACAGTAAACAAGGGTATGGTTGCTCTGTGGATTTAAGTCAGTGCCTTTCTCCACTGATAAGGCTTCTTTTTTGAGGTCTGAAGGGCTGTGTGTGGGGGGGAAAGAGAGAGGAAAGAAATCCAGGCTCTCGCAGGTGCTATGACCCTAACAGGCAGCCTCTTCTGTCCCTGCCGTCCCCTCCATCAGAAGTCACCCGAGGCACACTTCTTAGTCTCCCCTCCTCTGGGTCTCCCGACACCCGGGTCTCTCTTTATGCCTCAGCCGCCCCCACCAGTGCTAAGAGTTTCTAAAAATTCAGCCAGCCTGGTCCAGAGAGGGCGACACCCTTACAGATGGGCATTTCCTTTCTACGTGTAAAGGTCCTTCACGAAAGTGTAACTTCTCCTTGGCTTTTAGCACTTCTCCTGGGTGTACGGTTTCCTTAAACAATCAGATCAAAGTAATCCTTCTGCCCAAGAGGCACATTTTGGGGTGGCATGTTCTGCTCCCTTTAAGGTTCTCCTGTATACTACCTGTATAGCCAGACTCTGTATTCCTCTCCCCAGCCTTCTCCACACATGCTTGGCTCCCCGAAGGGAAGGCCATTCAAACTCTTATTTTCCTCAGTTAGGTACTCTCTGCTTTTCCTAGCTGCCTCTTTAGATCATGAACATGTTGTGGATGAGCGAAGGGCCTCGACCTACTTTGCACGTGGGTTACCTAAGATAATCCCACTAGCATGGGAAAGATGCTCAATAGAAACTTGGTTATGAAAACATAATACATAATACCTGAGTACCTACATGACCAAGAGCAAGTAATGATTAACATTCATAGGACATTGGCTATACGCCTGAAAATTATCAATGAAATTATCGATTATCAGTGAAAATTGCATTATCACATATAAAACTCAGAGCAACTCCACAGAATAGATGAGAAAACAGAGGTTGAAAAACTTACCCAAAGTCACCCAGACAGAAGGTAGCAAAACCTGGTTGGTTTCCTGAGTTAAGCCCTTAACCTCTAGGCCAGCATTTCTTTTCATTTTTTGTTCAATGTTTATTTACTTTTGAGAGGGGACGGGAGGGGCAGAGAGAGAGGGAGACACATTTGACACAGGCTCAAACTCAAGGACCGAGAGATCATAACCTGAGCTGAAGTCAGACGCTTAACCAACTGAAACACCCAGATGCTTCCCCCCGCCCCCCAGGCCAGCGTTTCTTAAACTTGAGTGTTCATCAGAATCACCTGGAGGGCTAGCCAAGCCCCGCCCCGCCTCAAATAGGAAAAGAGTTTGAGTTTCTAGCAAGTTCTCAGGGGATAACGATGATGCTGGCTCAGAGTCCACATGTGAACCACTGCTCCAGGTTCTCCTGGCTTGCAGTGAAGAAAATGAACACGGGACAAGACAACGTAAGAACAAATGCAGGCCAAGTTCCAAATACCGAGGGCAACCTTCCTGTACATTTTCCATTTTTACCAAGCGGACGCGATCGACCCAGGTTTATTCTTTCATTGGTTATTAAGCATACGATGGGATTGGGGCGGAGCTTGAAATTGAGGGAAGGGATGTCCTTTAGCAGATGGAAACAAAATGCCAATAATCTATTTCTGTGCAGACTTCAAAACAGAAATGTGGGGTTGTTTCCAATCAGAGCTTGCTACCAACTGCATATTCTGTGAAAATGATACAAAGGAACAGGAAAAAACTCACGTGAAACTCTTTTCTATCCGAGCCTGTGCCAACCAAGGAGAAGGTGGGGGTGGGGTCAGGGTTGCCTGTGGTGGCCTTTAGCCCCCAGCTGTGACCTTACGGTCGGCTGCCGCTCTGCTGACCCACACAATACCCGTAATCCTTCTGAGTTTAAGGTGAATGGATCTGGACTGTTGGGTTAGATATCAAACAGATGCTGGACATGTCCTTTAGACCAGTGCCCACACTGACCAAGGAGGAATGTTTGGTTGAAAAGAGCTGGCCATTTGAAAGGGGTGGTTCTCAGACTCGACTGCAAAATGGCATCACCTGGGGAGATTTCGAAACTCCCCGTGCCCGGGCAGATCCAAGTGTTGGCATTTTTGAAGCTTCCCAGGTGATACCCATGTGCAGCCAAATTTAAGACTCAGGGTCCTAAATCAGCACTTCTGAAGTGCTAAGTTGCACAGGATTTGCCTGGGAATCATGCTAGCCTGCAGATTCAGACTCCGTAGGTCTGGCGCAGGGCCTGAGATTGTGCATTTCTAATCAGCTCCTAGACGTGCTGATGCTGCCAGGTATCTAAAGTATAAGAAGAGTGGGGCACAAAATATGCCTCCTTGGGGGCGCCTGGGGGGCTCAGTCGGTTGAGCGTCCGACTTCGGCTCAGGTCACGATCTCGGGGTTCGTGGGTTCGAGCCCCACGTCAGGTTGTGTGCTGACCGCTCAGAGCCTGGAGCCTGCTTCGGATTCTGTGTCTCCCTCTCTCTCTGCCCCTCCTCCACTCACGCTCTCTCTCTCTCTCTCTCTCTCAAAAATAAACATTAAAAAAAGTAAGTGTAAGAAGAGTAACAAAATGGGAAGTTGCGTTGTGCTGAGACCCTCCTGCTTGCCTGGACTCATAGCAGAAGTACCAGAAAATTCGGCCCTATTGAGAGTGTTAATATCCTGTCCCTGGTGAGGAGGCAAGGAAGCTCCAGAAACCACTGAAATCCTAATTTCTCTTACCTAGCCTCACTACATGAAAGGCTCCAGGATTTCCTAGAATAGCATATTGTTGTGCCCTTCTGGGTGGACTGTTGGATTCAAGGAACCCTCAGCGATCCTGGTTAGCATTACTCAGTGAATCAGTTTTCAGCCGACAGGCTATCCTTCCATATTATGTGCAGGGGGCTAAGCCTTGCAAATCATTCTCCAAGTAATCAGGCATTCCCCTCCCCTCCAACCACCAAAATTCGGTAAAATGTGGGATCCACGTTGGGCATAGGTGATTCAATGACACACATTCCAGTTCTTCTTGCTTCCCATGCTCAGTGTTCACCAAATCCCATTATCTTCTTCCTAGTCTACCTATCCCAGCTTCCTTTGCTGCTAGGTGTGGTCATCAGAAGGAGGGGGAGCTTCCTGCTGATTGGGAACACTTCTCTTTGACTTTACAAAGAAATACACTTCTTTCGTGTTTGAGCCATCCACCTTTTGTGATTTGTTACAGCGGGTAGCCACATTTTAATTAATATACTGTGCAACCATCCCAACTCCACCCTTCATGGAGATGCAGAAGGTAAGGGATATGCAGAGGGAAATCATTAGTCATTAAGGACACACAGTATGGCCCTGATCCCATCCCGGAGAGCAAGGTGTTTGTGGAGAAGTGGAGATTCTCTTCCTCCTCATGGATCCCTCCCTCTATGCCTTTCTGACGCTACGACTGTTGCATTTGGCCTTGGGCGAGTCCTTCTACGAAGAGAAGAGATACAGGGAGCCAAAGAAAAAGCAAGAAGTCAAGTGGGTTGCTTAGGTCTACTTCTTATCTGGGTTTTAAGAATGAGAATGATGAAAAACCAGATTCACACATTGTCCAAGTAATGTCACCACGGAGACAAGGCAGGGGTAAGAACGGTGATGATGATGCTGAAAACCAACATTATGAAGTGTTTAACACATGCCACCCCTGTTATACAATTGTGCACACATCCTCTCATTCGTTCTTCAGAACAAGCCTATTTTTAAGTACTACTGATATTCTCATTTTGCAATGGCAAAAACAGAGGCCCAGAGAGATGAACTTGACTACTCTGCAGGTGGCAGAGCCAAGATGTAAACCCAGGCAGCCTGCCTCCAGATCTCACGCTCTTGACCATTGTACTATGTGCTCTCAGGGTGCGGGAGAGAAGATCCAACCACCAGTGGAAGGCATGCTTGAGGCCGCAGTTTCTCCTCTCCCTCAGGAATGAAACTGCAGCCACTTAAAGCAGGGGTCTGGCAGAATCAGGGAACCCCAACAACTGTGAACCTTCGGCACGTGTGGCATAGTCACAAGAAACCCTCAGGTAGCTCACACCTGGGAAACTACATGGTCTCCTTTTCACTCTGGCTTCTGGCTGAGACCCAGTAGGCTCAGTTTCTTCTATGTCAATTGCCTCATAACTTATCTGCATCCTAATTTTTTAATTATATTATTTTGAAAAAAGCTTAATTTTACAGGCAAAAAGTACACGTAATGTAGCAGCATACTTGAGGGTAATAAGATACTCATCTGTGTACCCATCACAGAGCTGCAGATAGACAACATTCCAAGATCTTGGAAGTGCCCCGTGTGCCCCTCCCTAGTCTCATATTTTTCTACTCCCCCACCTCCCAAAGGTATTCAGAATTTTACAGTAATCGTTTCTTTGCTTTTGTTGGGGAGCAAGAACTTTTGTCCCCTCAAAGGTCCTTCTGGCCGGACTGAGCATCAAACTGACATGAGACAGAGTAACAGGAGAAAATCAGATTTAATAGTGTATGTATGGGGAATCCACACAGACTTGGAAATTCCAAAGACGGTCAGGCACAACGAGGTGTACATGTCATTCTGAACTAAGGAGAAGGGAGTAGGCATCTGGGATTTCAGAGGGAAGGAATGCAATTCAAGGGAAGATGAAAACGAGTAAATGTTTGGCAAACAAATGTTTGTCCTGCCATAGAGATGGGTCACTCAGATAAAATGTATCTCTGGTAATAACCCTTATTCTGGAAAGACTCTCCCATTTAGATTCTTCTATGAAGTTAGGAGAGGGGCAAAGTTTTCTCTTGAGACTGCAGGGTCTCGACTGCCTTCGGCTCAAAATAATCCATGTGCCCAAATGGCGCATCTTGGGGCAGCCCGCCCTTGGCCCCTATCCTTTCTTTACTGCCTTACCCCTGGGTTTCCCAATAGCAGCACCATTGACATTTTGGATGACATAATCTTCTGTTGTGGGGGACCATCGGATGCTGTTGAGTTGAATTATACCTCCCAAAAGACACATTGACGTCCTGACTCCCAGTACCTCCAATGTGACCTGATTTGGAGATAAGGTTTTCGTAGACTAGGGTGGTTCTCTAATCCAATATGACTGGTATCACAGAACTTTACGTTAATGGAATCATACGTGGATTCTTCTGTGCCTCACTGCTTTTTGAGCGGTGTAACGTGTTTGACACGTACCCGGCTAGTGCATGTAGCTGTAGTGTGTTCATTTGATCTGCTGTGTGGTATTCTATGGTATCAAAATGCCGAATTCCCCTAGTCCTTCCATCTGAGGAAAAGGTGGAGGCAGGAAAACTTCTGAGCTGTCTTCTCTGCATTATGAGTGGCTTTTTTTGTTCGCCCTAACTCGAAGGGTGCAGCTCTTCAGGGTCCTAGCTTTAAGGAGGGTTCTCCTATTATGGTCTCTGCCTTAGCATTCTCTAGGCTTTATTTATTTATTTTATTTAATTAATTAATTTATTAATTAATTTATTTATTTATTTTGTTCCCCAGGCCCCATGCAGCCTCTAAAATAGAACATGAGGGTGGCCAGATTGAAAGCCGGACTGAGCCTTCCTTACTTGTTGGGATTCCCACTTTCCCTTCTCCCTGGCCTTTGTAGATTTCTTGCAGTGCACTTAGAAAACTCATTTTTCCGGGACTATTATCAGGACTGTTAGAACTGAAGAACTGTGCTTTTCCTCTTCTAGGAAAGAAGAGAAGCAATTCTTGGAAATGAGCTGATCAGGCCGGTAAGCCTTAAGTCTTGTAGTTAAACACGGAAACATCTCAAGAAACAGTACGTTAAAAGCCAACCGTCATCTTTCACAATGCACAAAGAGCTTCCTCATTATCTGCATTCTTAGGCTGAACTTACAGTGGTCACAAGCCCCCTCTGCATTCTGTTGAGATTTCTAGGGCTATTCTGTCATTCCAGGTCCAGTAATTTTCCAGAAGAAATTTCACGACAAAGAGAACCCCTTGCAAAAGCCACACAATGATGCCAGAAGCCAGCTCTGAGGCATCCTTTCCCGTCAATAGATTTAAATCTAAAGTGAGAGGCAAACTTTTATGCAAAATGAATAAGACAAAACCAGGTTGGGGAGGGGGATGATTACAAACGTTCTGATGTATTCCAGATGCCAAAAGCCCACAAGTCTAATTTCTACTCCACTGGTTTATATGTCTTTCTGGGAGAGGTCAGCTTAAGAAACGTCTGCTACCTGGCCTGGGAGTCTCAGGGATCTCTTTTGGGGTTGATTAGACCTCATTGGAATTCAGGTACAATCTCAAGTTGAATTCAATGTCGTGTTTAACTCTTTTCCTGGACGTCCCTTGCATGTCAGCTAGCAAGCAGGTGATGGGTATCTTTCTACTCCCCCAGCTTTATAGGTATAATTGACAAATACAATTGTAGGGTATTGAAGGTGTGCATCGTGATGATTTGATACATGTATCCATTGTGAAGGGATTCCCCCCAACTCGTTAATTAGTACGTCTAAGTCGATGGACATCTTGACACTGGCGGGTATGCTTCTGTTGCCTCGATCAGATGCAGAACCACTAGGACGGTTCCCTGTGGCTCATGTCACCCTTCAGACCGCCTGCTTTCAGTGGATGTTGGAAAACAGGCAGAAATCACATTGCATTCGCATACCGTAATTCCTCTCCCCAAGGCTGCACTCAAGAATAACCTTGCTTTGTGCACCAACAATAGCCAAAGCAGGAGTCTAATGCCATGTTCAATCTGTTAGGACAGACCTTTGGGCCCTTGGAACAAAGTTGATCCTTTATTAAAGTTGGCATTGGCAAACGTGTTGCTGGCAAAAGCTGGACAAGGTTTATACTGAAGTGTGGGTAAAGTGATGTCATTGACCTGCTGATAACGCTCCAGTGACCCTCAGCAGCATGTGTAATAAAGCCCTTATTGCACCTTACGTGGTACGTCACAGGCAGGAGCACCACGCTGGTCTGACACTGCTGCCTTCACTCACTTTTCTTAGACTTATGTTTATGGTCCTTCTCCTGGGAATGCTCTCTTCCCACATCCTTCCATGGCTGCCTCCTTCCTTCTTATAATTCAGATCTCTGACCAACACTGACTTACGGAAACACCTTCCTCGACCACTGCTTGTCAAATTTTCCTACCCCCAGCATCTCAGTGTCTCTCTACACCCTTACCCTGCTCTATTGTTTCCAGAGCACGTAACCCTCGGTAAAATTTGTTTTTAACATTATAAAAATTATTATAGTATTTTAAATAATAGTTTAATATGTAAAAGTTAGTTATTTTAGTCTGACTACAGTCCATCTTCTTCACAAGAATCTATGCTAGAGGCTTGTTGACTTTGGCTACCTCTGTAGCCCGAGCTTCTCTTAGAGTTAGGCACTTAGTAAATGCTCAATAAATATTTGCTGAATAGTGAATGGATGTAATAGAGGTGAATAGAGGATTGGCATTACAAACATATATACACACACTAGAAAGCATGAGCTATTATTTAACTATTTCAACCCATTTCCTGCCTTCATACATAGGGAGCAGGTGACATTAATCTAGCTGTTGGGGGGGGGTCAGTGCTCCCCATGTGAGTAAGAGAACACAGTTGTCTTTTGAGCACAGGACCTTTCTTTTAGCTTTTATTCATGATCAAGCCTTTCTCGTCTGGAAAACAAGAAAGAGAACTTCCTTTGAGCCTATTTCTACCTTGCCTCCCATCTCCAGAGACTGACCCTTTCCCCTCTTCCTTTAAATATTTGTAATGTTTATTTGTGAGAGAGAGACAGACAGAGTGAAAGTGGGGCAGGGGAGAGAGAGAGAGGGAGACACAGAATCCGAAGTAGGCTCCAGCCTCCAAGCTGTCAGCACAGAGCCCGATGTGGGGCTCGAACTCGGGAACGGTGAGATCATGACCTGAGTCGGTCAGACCCTCAACCGACTGAGCCACCCATGCGCCACTCCCCTCTTCCTCTAAATTAATCTTGTGTCTGAACTTTCAGCATTCGTTGTCCAACATTTACTCCCAACATTTACTAATTTCTGATCCCATTATTCTTGAGCTCTTGGCATCATTACATTTGGGGGACCTCTCCCTTCCAAAAACATCCTCTTCGTGTTGCTGGCACAACACCAGTTTTTTTGGTTGTACTTGTAAGGCTCTGGATGCTCCTTCCTAATCCCCTTGTCTTCTCTATTTGATCTTGAAGCCTAGTCCCTCCTCTTTGTTTCTTCCCATTCTTCTTCCTCTCTGTTTCTACCTGTGTCATTCATTCTCTGGCTTGATTTATCCATGTACATCCCTCGTCACAGAAGCCTCTCAATCTTAACATGTTGCCAAGTGGGCATGTGCTCTTTCCCCCATCCTAGTGAGTCTTCACTTCTGGGATGCACCATCGCCTACCCCCCCAGGGTGGAAAAGTCAGAGACCCAGGGATCACTCCTGATACCTCCTTCTTTACGTTTGTGTCCTGAGTCCCAACAGCCATACATCTGACACTATACTTTTTCCCCATTGCCCCCCTCCTAGTGCTGGGCTCGAAAACAGTCCAGTCTTCCTTAAAAATAATTTGTCCCTTTCAGTGACTTCACTAAAGATATCCTCTTAAAACCCAAACATGGTCACGTTTAAACATTTTAAAGGCTTCCGATTCTTTTTAGGAATAACATTCAAAATTCTTACCATGGTATTTCATGTTCTTACTCCTCCCCTGTCCTCCACCCTCAACACAGAAAACTTTCTGCTCATTATGTAGCTCTCACTTTAAGTGTATTTTCCACAGAACCCCCTTTCCTAATTCCCAGATAGGTTAGATCTTTATTACATGCTTTCCTAGCACTTAACACAAAAGGAGTGACGTAATCCTAAATAATAATTATACAAATTATTGTGTTTTCTTTTTGTATGGTTATGTACTAGGAGGCAAACAATATGAGGTCAGGAGTTTGCCTATGTTTTTTAATTGCTTCCTTCCCTTTTGCTGGATCATGACACAATAGAAAAAAATGATATTTAGGAGCGCCTGGGTGGCTCAGTGGGTGGGGCATCCGACTTCGGCTCAGGTCATGATCTCACGGCTTGTGAGTTTGAGCCCCGCGTCGGGCTCTGTGCCGACAGCCCAGAGCCTGGAGCCTGCTTCAGATTCTGTCTCTCTCTCTCCCTCCCTCCCCCACTGATGCTTTGTCTCTCTCTCTCTCTCTCTCAAAAAAAATAAACATTAAAAATTTAAAAAAAAAAAAAAAGAAAAAATGATATTTATAAGGGAAACTGGGATAACCAGAGAAAGAGGCTACCTCTGGCCAGAGGCTACTAACATGTGGTCTCTGGCTGCCCGAGACTCTGTTCTCCACCCTGGAAACTGGCACATGTGGGTACTGGGCTAGATGGGAAATGCTGTCTTACGTTAATTCTATACCCCTAAGACTTGCATGATTTTTCTATTCTAACACACTGTTTCCCAACCAGCTACAGCTTTTTCCTCCCCCTGGAGTTATTTAAGATAGAGCCTGGAGGAAATTCATTAAAAGTAAAAAAAAAAATTACCCAATAATTATGCAGTAGGGCCTAGAGACTTCACCAGGTTGAGATGAATATGGAGATTGTAGGTACAAGCCCAGCTGTGAGACGAAAAGAGAGCCCCCCACCCCCACCAGAAAGGGTGGTGAATACAGGCATTACTCGAAGCTCCGCCAAAGGAACTCTACCATACAGAGGCCTCGACTTATGTCACCCAGTTTCCATTTATTTCACACTGCTCTAAGGGGGGAATAACGGGAAATTTGCATGCCCCTTATTGTTATATGCTTGGTTCTATAACTGACTGTTCTTAATCGCAGTGAATGAGAACATTTATTTCAAGTAATCTTCTTGAAACTTTGCATTTCTTTTAGTTAATTTTTTGAAATTAGATTTGATTGGCTTTCATTCCTACCATGACCAATACAGATCTCATTTTTCCCCTGGTGCATGCATTATTGGAATTATCTTATTAATATTATTGTTTACTGGTATCTTTTAAAGTCACTTGTCCATTGGGAGGGGAGTTTAAGCTAGTTACCACTAGATAATACAATCTGTAGACACAATGAATTAGCAGTTGTCAAGTCCATTATTTTCCAACACACCGACAGCAAGAAAATGAACGTAGACGGGCCACTGTCCACTCCTCCCCCCAATAGGATGCCAGTATTTCCTCCAGATATCACAGGGACAGGATTGAAGGAATGGGGTGCCAGTGTGAGCCCATATGTGACATACTAGAAGATCTAATTTTCCCCTTTTTTACAGAGAGAAAAATAACCATGAATAAGAGTTATCATTCTCTCCCCTGCACTGCAGTAGAACATCTTGTCCAACCCTGAGAGGTATACTCTATTTTGTAGATCACTAGACCAGGGGTCAGCAAATGTTGTAAAGAGCCAAAGAGTAAATATTTTCTGCTTTGTGAACCATACAGTGTTTGTTGCAACTATGCAATTCTGCCCTTCCAGTGCAGAAAGCAGCCATAAGCATACATAAACGAATGAGCATAGTCATGTTCCAAAAAAAAAAAATACATTATTTACAAAAACAGGTGGCAGTTGGTTTGGCCCATGGCTATAGTGTGCCCATCCCTTGATGAGGGCGGCAAAAGTCCCATGTCTCACAGTGGGTATTTGACACGAAGAGGCTTGCCCACAATCACAGAAGAAATAGCACAAGGTGACAAATGCTTTTAGGCTCGAAGAATTATAAATGTAGCTAAGGGTCAGGAAAAAAGGTGTTGGCTTCCAGCTCATTGAGCAAACACTTGTACGGTGAACCACCAGGTACCAAGATCAGAGAGGTTTTTCTGGTGTGTATTAGGTTGAACTACATGAAAATGCTGACATTTGGCCATTATTGGCAAGGAAAATGGCAGCTTCATATCAATGAACTTATACATGAAAAATAAAAACAATAATAGTTAGGTTTTATTGAGGGCTTACTACATTCTTCACGCTGGTCCAATATTGTGCGTGTGTTCTTTTACTTATTTCTGACATCGGACCTGTAAGGTCACTATTTTTATTTGCATTTTTCCAATAGGGAAATCGAATTGTAAACTGTTCACATACCTTGCCCAAGGTCTCATGGCTAGAAAGTGCCAGAATAGAAATGCTGGAACTAGACTCAGGCTGATTGAATCCAAAGTTCCTGCTCTTAGCCATCAAAGGGATTCGTGTAGAAAATAACCACTTTGCAAAAATGTTTGAGACTATGAACAAAGAAGGAAAGGGCACAGTTGTTGGGGTTGGTTTTTTTTTTTTTTTTTTTGGACTCACTGTTATATAAGTGAGCCAAATATGGCCCCTGTACATTGACCCCTATATTGTTGACTTCTTCACAGCAGGCTGCGATCCACTAGCTCAAAAGCCCACTTTGTGCCAAACTCAAATTCTTACATATCCAGTTGTTTTAGTATAGCCCTCCAAAAGCATGTTATTATAGAATATAGACTCTTGAACAGAATATACATCCAAATCATTTACATCTGAAGAGGGGGGGACAGGGATGTCCTGGGGAAGAACATAGAGGTCTCAACTTTTATCTCCGCAGTTTCATTTCAATAAAAAAAATATGCAAAGGCTTTAACATATGTGTTTATTTTGAGAAATAAGTATATGATGCCTTAATATTATTACATATATATTTCTACTGTATTTCAAAAATATTTTTGAAAGAATAACAGAAGACAATAATTTGCCTGAAGACCTATCTTATCAAGCAGAGAAAATGAGATTCAAACCAAATGATTTGACTCTTAGAGCCTGTGATTTTAACTTTATCCTTGGACCTCATGGAAAGTTTTTTCTTTTCTTTTCTTTTCTTTTCTTTTCTTTTCTTTTCTTTTCTTTTCTTTTCTTTTCTTTTTAAAGATGTGGACCCTTGTGGGCAAGGTTTATAGGCAGCCTTCCTCTGCTTGTTAGTAAAAGAGATCTTGATATATGCTGTTACGTTAGATGTAGGTGAGTTAATTTACCATGAAATACTTAACTTTAGTTTTCTTTTGTTTAAAAAAGCACCCTTACTTAAATTAATGACCTTAATATTACATTTCCACGTTCATTTGGTAATTCATGAATACCATTGGGAGAATGCCTTTGGGTCATTACATTTTTCCCGTGATGAAAAACATCATATCTAAACCTAGAGTAGTAATGTGAATTCAGCAACGATGTTTCCTCACAATTTAATCATTCGTTAATAGATTGTGTCCAACTAGAGTTTGGCCCAATACAATCATAGTACATACTCTTCAGCTCCAAGTGGAAATACAGACTATGCTGTTAACAGCAAGTGCCGTAAGGTAGATCCCATGAAACTCTAAGCCTTCCAAAGAGTCTCTATACATTTTCTGTCATGCTGAATTTGTATGAGGATATAATATTTAAATCCATTATAAAATTTGTTCTCTGAAAAGAAAGAGAAATCAAAAGCCTAGTGCCCTAGGGCTAAAGTAGTAAGTCAGAAAAAGTTCCTAAAGCCCTTTAGGTGTTAGCCTTATAGTTCTTCACACTGAGGATGGTGAACCTTTGATTTTCAAAGACCATTTGTGATGAAAGGTTCCTGTACTGCTCCAAGACTGGTGGTGTCTATCAAAGCCGTGAGCATTTAGATTTTATAAAATACATACGAGGGCAACTTAAGATGTGACTGCTATAGAAGGAGGTTCTGGAGCCCAGAAGTTTCCTCCAGGACAGTTTCAAATGATGGCATTGAGACATCAATTACTGGAGCCCTTAGTGTCTCAAGTCCTTGGAGTCCCAACATACTTTCTGTCCCAAGTATCTTCTTTTAAAAAAAAAAAAATATTTGTTTATTTTTGAGAGAGTGCAAGCAGGGGAGGAGCAGAGAGAGGGGACAGAGGATCTGAAGCAGGTTCTTCGCTGACAGGCTGACAGTAGCGAGCCTGATATGGGGCTCGAACTCACAAACCGTGAGATCATGACCTGAGTTGCAGGGAGACACTCAGCTGGCTGAGCCACCCAGGCGCCCCTGTCAAAAGTATGTTCTAAAGCAAACAGAAATTCTTCTGATCCTTTCTTCTTTATTAGAATTCTTTATCTTCAGGAAGAGTTGCCAAGAATTACCTTCTACAGCTAATACTAAAATTTTGTATTTAGTCTTGCAAGCTTTTAGCCTGATGAGTTGCAAAATGAACAGAAACTTACAATTTCTTGAAATTTGAGTTATGCTTTCATTTATAAGGATATATTTCTGCAATTTGTAGTCACCACAGGAGGTAGGGTTTCATATCAAACCAAGCCCTCTAGAGGACTCAGATAAAGGCTTCCTCTTTTGATATAGCTCAGAGGAGGAAAAATACAAAGAAGGCTTGCAAAGATAAAGAATAGTTGAAGGTGTATTAAAATGGAATTTTATAAGTCAGACATAAAAGGCAATTTAAGGATTTTACTCTTCTAGATTTTGAATGCGAGTACACATGCAATATTTTTTAAAAAATTTAAATGTTTATTTATTTTTTGAGAGTGAGAGAGACAGAATGTGAGTGGAGGAAGGGCAGAGAGAGAGGGAGACACAGAATCTGAAGCAGGCTCCAGGCTCTGAGCTGTCAGCACAGAGCCCGACATGGGGCTTGAAATCACGAACTGTGAGTTCATGACCTGAGCCAAAATCGGACGCTTAACCTACTGAGCCACCCAGGCGCCCCACACATGCAATATTTTAGATGAAATAAAGTCTTCTGATTAATCAAAGTTCTGGTTCCTACAAGTTTAACAAGATACAGATTATTACTTTTTAAGGAATCAGGATTCAGAAAAGTAATATTAATGCTCTTCTTAAATAGAGTCTAATAACTAGTGTTATTGAGTTCTTGCTATGTGCTAATCACTTCAGAAGGCTCCTCTCTTATTATTATACATATTGTTAAACATGGTTCCGCTGAAAAATATGCTTTAATTTGTCTTTAGGAAAGAGAGGACGGACTGATTGATAGAGATTTCCAGGGGATAAAATGATTGCTAAGTAAACTTATTACAAATAATGAAAAAGAGAAGGAAAATATTGACAATAGAACTGCATGAAAATTAAAATAGCAGGGAGGCACCTGGCTGGGTCAGTCAGTAGAGTATGTGACTCTTATTCTCAGGGTTGTGGGTTCGAGCCCCAAGTTGGGTGTGGAGATGACTTAAAAGGAAAATCTTTAAAAAATTTAAAATAGCATGTATGTTAAAAGTTAAATAAATTTTAGGAGCATATGGCTGGCTCAGTCAGTAGAGCATGTGAATCGTGATCTTGCGGTCATGAGTTTCAGGCCACTTGTTGAGCATACAGCTTACTTTAAAAAATTAAATACATTTTAGTTTCATTATCTTAATCTTTTTCAATTTTACAGGCAGCACACTATAAACCACTAAGGAAATTAATACCATAAAGTACATACAGATAAAATATACACATTATTACCTTCAGTGTCTGGCGAGAGTGAACTACATGATTAAGATCAACCTTCCTATTGATATATAAAAACCTTTTACAAATGAATAAGAAAAACACAGATGATGCAAGGGGGAAACAGGAAAATCACCCAAACAGGAAATTCAAATGGTCAATACCATACGGAAAGATGCTCAACCTCATTGGCGATTGGGTAAATGCGAGTTGAAACCACCCCGAGATGCCACTACACGTGCATCAGAGTGACAGAAATAAAACATGTGATTATACACATGTATCAGGATGGCAAAAATGTTCACAATATATGGCTTTGCCACATATTAACAAGGATACAGGGCGATGAGAACTCTCATGCACTCTTGATGGGAGTATACATCGTAAACTCACTTCTGAACGATGTCTGACAGAAAGCAGAAAACGTGCACAGTCCATGACCTAGCAAATCTATTTCTGGCTGTCTATATCCCGCAGGCACATCCCCATGCATGTAATGCATGCTTCCATGCACCAAGATGCCCTAGAATGTTTCCAACAGCACTGTTAGTAGAAAGACCCAAATAAGAACGGCTCAATAGCAGAACTGGTAAACAAATGCAGTTCATCCATACCATACTATAGAGCAAGAAAATGAATGAATGACCCCTCCATAAAAGAGCATGGATCAGTCTTAAACACAAGACTGAGCTCAAGAAGCCAGACTATGTAGAGTACGGTTCCATTGATACTTATTTTGAAAACAGGCCAAAATTAATCCATTATTACACGGTACAATAAGAGTAATATAGTTATCGATATATAATAATGATGCCGTACGACTCCCAAGGAAGCAAAACATCAACACAATAGAAGTCAGGATAGCGGTCATCAGGAGGGGTAGGTTAGGACTGCCATCAGGAAGAGACAGGTGGAGGTCTTCTAGGAGGCAGATGTCATTCTACGTTTTGACCTGCGGGGAAGACACACTGGTTTTTCGATACAGACGGTCCCTGACTTACAATGGAGCAACTTATGGTTTTCTGACTTTGTGATGGTGTGAAAGCTGCAAGTATTTGGTAGAAACCACACGTGGACTCTTGAATTTGGATTTTTCCCCCCCAGACCAGTGACATGTAGTACAATATTCTCTTGTGATGCTGGACAGCAGGAGCAAGCCACAGCTCCCAGTTAGCCACGCCATCACGAGGGTTAACAACCGATACTCTGACAACCATTCTGTTTCTCACTTTCAGTACCGTATTCAATAAATTACATGAGATGCTCAACACTATAATATAAAATAGGCTTTGCATTAGATGATTTTGCCCAACTATAGGTTCATATGTGTGTTCTGAGCATTTTAGGGTAGGCTAGGCTAAGCCGTGGTGTTCACTAGGGTAGGTGTATTAAACGCATTTTCAACCTAACAATATTTTCGACTTACGATGGGCTTATTGGGATGTAACCCCATGAGAAATTGAGGGAGATCTGTGATTTGTTAAACTAAATATTTGTGTCTTGCACATTTTGTGTATTGTATCACAGGATAAAATATTAAAGAAACTTATTGCACTGGTATTTCAGAAAGATGAATTTAGTTAGGCCATAAATATATAATGAATTCTTTCAGCGTCCCTGGGCCTGTGTGAGAAAGTGCTCATAATTTAAGCCAGGTTAGTCAAAGCAGAAGAAGGACTAAGAAAGTTTCATTTTTTTTTTTAAGTTAGAGTTATCAACAGGAATATGGTTGTAAAACACTCCAGTTAAAGATAAAAGGAACAAAAAAAGTAGGCGACTGAATAGAGCCAAAAGACAGTAAATAGGGCCAGAAACCTCTAATATCTGAGAAGAACTTTATTTGCTAATGAATTTCCTTGTCAGGTTTGAATTCTACCCTGAAGCTTCTTTGAAAATCACTTGACTTCTCTCGCCTATTCTTGGTGTAGAAATGTTTTCATTAATTTCTTTAAACTACTGACCAAGCACTTGTAATATTATTACTTGGAGGAAAATAAATCAAATTCAATCCATTTGAAAGCCCCCGACTAAGTGTTAGAGCCTACGGGGTGGGCACAAAAATCAAACTTGAGAACCTTTGACAAGTTATACATCTCACTGATGTATATGAAAAGCAATTTTGTGAATTTGTATTTCTGGCCTGGAAAAAAAAAGAAAGAAAGAAAGCAAAAACACTTGGCCACAACTTTACCATGCCATTTGGGCAGTTTCTTCTCCCACTGTAATTCATAACCTTGAGTGTGACAAGAGATTTCTCAACAAAGGCTGTGACTCTTGAGTTAAGAAGTTTAAAAGCTAAATCCCGAACAAGAGAGTAAGCCTTTAGTCAGAATGTCCTTGTGCATCAACCAGGAGAGTGGCAAGAAGAACACAATGTTATAATGAGTCACAATTTACTAAAATGTTACTGTGAGTGGCAGAGAAGGCCACATTTGCATGCAAATCCCTGAATTAATGCAAGCAAACATATGTTCTACCACGGTAGCTAGGCAAGAGTGGGCAGTCAAGAAACTTGGAATAGGTTTGTCACGAAGATTATGAACAGAGTATGACAACTGAGATCGCGATATGCTGCTTAAATATATTTAAAAAAACATTCTCTGGAAAGCTTAGATAGTAACTTCAAATCTTTTCAGAAAAGCACATCCACTCTCCACACTAATTGTGAATCAGCTATGGTTGCTGGGAGACCACAGCTTTTAAATAAGTTCAACCTTCAAAGGGCAAGGTTGGAGGAAAAACTCATTTTCTACTAATTGGGAAAAAGAGGTATGCACTTTAATGTTTTACAGTATAGAATGTCACTATTTGTCTCAGGTTTTTTTTTTATTTATTGCTGGAAGTCATTGAGGACCATGTGTTCACTAAGTCCTGGCAAAACATGTTGCACCAAGGAAATGTTAAATTAAGAAAAACTAATGCCTGTGCTTTGATTAAATGTATGCAGATGGTTAAGCTTTTTTTTTTTTCTAGACAGATGTGGAAACTTCCAATATGTTAATCCCGTAGCCGACTTAACCTTCTCAATCTAGCGACCCTTACTTCCGCATCCACTTAAGCCTTCTACGCTCTTAGTCACCTGTCAAAATATAACATTGCCTGAAACTTTTCCACCTCTAAAATCTTGGACTCTGAACCACCATCTCCGTTTGCAACCTCCTACGCTATGGTTATCTCATTCCCTTACCAGGGCCTGATGAAGGGTGCGGTAACCATCAAATTTTGATTTTTAGGTTTCTGCCTTTAGCATTTGGGAAGCTTGTGGAGGCCATCTACTTAGATAGGAAACAATGAAGGAGAAGCAGATTTTGGAAAAGAAAATGGTAAGTTCCAGTTTAGATATAATTAGCTTAATATGCCTGAGAGACAATAAATGTATCTAGAATTCAGGAGAGAGGACCATTTTGAAGCCATTGACACATAGATGATAATGAGGCCATGGGGAGTGGTGAGATCATCCAGGAAGACAGTAGAGATTAAGAGACGAGGGCTCAGGGTCAGTGTCTCAAGCACTTCAACATATAAGGGTTAAGGGGCGCCTGGGTGGCTCAGTCAGTTGAATGCCCAGCTCTTGATTTCAGCTCAGGTCATGATCCCAGGGTTGTGGGATTGGGCCCTGCATCGGGCTCTGCACTGACTAATGGGCCTGCTTAAGATTCTCCCCCCCCCCTTTCCCTGGGCGCCTCTCCTGAGAGTATGTGCGCATGCTCTCTCTCTCTCTTTCTCAAAAGAAAAAGAAAGAGAAAGAAAGAAAGAAAGAAAGAAAGAAAGAAAGAAAGAAAGAGGGCAATGGGAGACTAAAAGATGTACTTGCTTTGTGACAGCGTCCTGCAAGTCTTGTGGAAACAAGGTACCACTTTATGTAGAAGATATTCAAATTATCTACTTAAAATGTGAAGCCTGGAATTGTATCTAGAATTGATCAGAACTGTCAAATCCAAGGAAAACAGAAATCACGTGGAAGCTATAGAATGGGCATGTGAGGTGTGGGAGGAAAGTGAAGAAATGAGAATGGCAAATATTGAGTAGTCTTTTGAGAAGTTTGGGTGGGAAGAGGGAGAATAAAAATAAAGCAAGTGTGATGCCAAAATCAGACAGAGTGAGGAATTTTTAGTTTAATACTTAAGTGAGTTTGAATGCTAATGGAGAGAGATCCAGAGCATGAGGGAGACCTGAGGCTTAGAGAGGAAAAGACAATTCATCAGTGTAAATTTGGTTTGCAAATTTAGTGATGGGCTGTCTAATAATTTCCGTTTTCTCTTTGAAATACAAAGAAAAATGATCTGCTGAGTGCGGTAGAGACAGAGAGCTCACGTGACTAAATGTCATGCTTGACGTGTGCTTTGAGCGGGGCTGCGGTGTCGTTTCTTCCTCGTTCCCTCAGCCCTTCCCTTTTTCAGGAGTCAGCATTCTTCCCAGACAGGCTTTTCCCTATGGTGGCGAAACGGTAACAGAAGTTCCACGCTTCACATTTGCATGCCATACAGTCCATAAGGAGAGACGGTTTGTGTTTTGGAGATCCCCCAAAGGCCGAAGATTCACTCAGACCAGGCAGGCATAGTGGATGCACCCATCCGTTAACAGATGGCCGGAAAGATGGCATGTTCTGACTGGCTGGTCCTAATTCACACGTTTGACTCATGAGACTGGGAGAGAAAAGTCGGTGCACCTAAAACCCATGGGCATTCAATAGAAATATAGGATTCTTTGAAAGGTGGAGCATTAGAAACAGACGGTGAGAAAGAAAACAACGTGTTTATTTAAGATTAAAACTGTCATTGCTGTAATAGACATATGGTTATTAAATGACTTATTGTTTTTAGAATTTTCTAGTTACCTTTTAAAACTTTTATTTCATTTCTTTCTTAGAGAGAGAAAAAGAGAGCATGAACACAAGTGGGGGAGAGGGGCAGATGGAGAGAGAGAATTTTAAACAGGTTCCATGCTCAGCACAGAGCCTGACGCAGGGCTTGATCCTATGACTCTGGGATCATGGCCCGAGCCGAAATCAAGAGTTGGACGCTCAACCAACTGAGCCACCCAGGTGCTCCGGGTTACTTCTTTTTATCTGAGTGGGGTTTCTGGTCTTTAGGGGATGGGTTAATGCTATTTACGTGACAGAATTTATTGTCATAAAACTGTTTGTAATATTCTCTTATTATCCTCTTAACCTCTGCAGATTCTCTTTTTTTTTTCCCGGATTAGTTTGGCTGCAGGTTTATCGAAACCTCAAGGAACCAGCTTTTGCTTTTTTTTCTGTTTTCTATTTCATTGATTTCTGCTCATCCTTATTATACCGTTTTTTTCTGTTTCCTTTGGATTGTATTTGCTCTTCGTTTTCTAGTTTCTTAAGAGGAATGCCGAGACGTGTATTTCTTTTTAATAATAAAGGTGTTCAGTGCTAAAAATATCCCTTGGAGTACTGCTTTAGTAGAATCCCACAGCTTTGGTACTCTGTGTTTTCATATCAATTCCGTTCCAAATTCTTTCTGACTTCTTCTTTGACCTATGGGTTACTTAGAAGTGTATTATTTAGTGTTATGGGTTGAATCGTATTCTCCCCAAAGATGCTGAAGTCCTAACTCCCAGTGTCTGTGAATGTGGCCTTATTTGGAAATAGGGTCTTTGCAGATGAGCATGTTAAGATAAGCTCATAATGTTGGCCCTAATTCAATATATAATGGTGTTCTTATAAAAAGGGAAAATTCGGACAGAGAGACACAAATATAGGAAAAGTCATGTAAAGATTGGGGTTATGCCAAAGACTGCTGGCAAACCACCAGAAGCTAGGAGAGAGGTAGGACAGATTCTCTCTCACAGCCCTCAGAAGGAAATAACCCTGCTACATCTTTATTTTGGACTTCTAGACTCCAGAACTGTAAGACAATCAATTTCTTTTGCTTAAGCCTCCCAGTTTCTGTTTTTTGTTTTGTTGTTGTTGTTACAGCAGCCTTAGCAAAGGAAGGCGTTTAGTTTCCAGATATTTTTGATGGATTTTTCCAAATATCTTTACTTCCCATTTAATTCCACTGTGACCAGATGATACACTTTGTACAATTTAAATCCTTTTAAGTTTATTGGCACTTGTTTTATAGCCTAAAATATGATCTATCTTGGTAAATGTTTCATGTGCACTTGTTCAATAATGTATTTTATAACTATCAATTAGGTCAAGTTGGTTGATCTAATTGGGTCAAGTTTGTTGTCTTCCATATCTTTGCTGTGGATTTTCTGTCTTATAGTTCTACCGATTATTGAGAGAGGTATGTTGAAATTTGACTATAATTGTGGGTATTTCTCTGTGATGTTCTATCAATTTTTGATATATATATGTGTATATATATATATACACATATATATATATATACACACACACACATTTATATATATATATATTTTTTAATGTTTATTTACTGAGAGAGAGAGAGCACACATGCATGAGCAGGGGAGGGGCAGAGAGAAGGAGAGAGAGAATCTCACTGACAGTGTAGAGCCTGACAGTAGGCCTGATCTCACAACCATGAGATCATGACCTGAGCTGAAATCAAGAGTCAGATGCTTAACCGACTAAGCTACCCAGGAGCCCCTGCTTCATATATTTTGAAGCTCTGTTTCAGATCGAAGGTCATTTATTTTTTTAATGTTTATTTATTTATTTTGAGAGAGAGTGAAAGAGAGAATCCCAAGCAGGCTCCACACCACCATTGTGCAGCCTGACATAGGGCTCAATCCCACGTTCCCAGAGATCATGACCCAAGCCGAAATCAAGAGTTGGTCACTCAAACGACCGAACCACCCAGACGCCCCTAGATCTAAGGTCATTTAAAACTGTGATATCTACTTGATGAATTTATCCCTTTATTATTACAAAACTGGCCTTCTTATTGCTGGTAATATGCCTTATTCTAAAATCTGCTTTTCTTGATATTAGCATAGCCACTCCATATTTCTTTTGATTGGTATATCATGATATACCTTTTTCTATCATTCTACTGTTAACTTATTTGTGTTTTTATATTTAAAGTGAGTTTCTTGTAGGCAGTATTTAGTTGGTCTTGATTGTTTATTTAATCTGACAATTTCTATCTTTTAATTGGAGTGTATAGACCATTTAAATTTAATGTGATTATTTTTATGCTTGGAGTTAAAAATATCATCTATTTTTTAGGTTTGTTTTACTTGTTTTCTGTTGCTATTTCCCCCATTTTCAGGAGCATAATAGTGTTATCTTACATAAGATTTGAAAGGTTAACTACAGGGTCTCTTATTCCTGATGGAACAAGAATAGAGAGGTAAATACATTATTTAAAGTTACAAAGGTAGATATGAGAAAAATGTAGAACAGTAACATAACTAGCAAACACTGGATGCGGGATATGGAAAACAGGTGTAGGATATTCTATAATGAGATAATTCTCATGTTTCATTGAAAATGTCAACAAAAATTGTCTTTTTTTAAAAAAAAATGTTTTTACTTTATTTGTGAAAGAGCGAGACAGCATGCACGTGTGAGTGGGGGGAGGGGCGGAGAGAAGGGGAGGTGCAGGATCCGAAGCAGGTTCCAGGCTCTGAGCAGTCAGTACAGAGCCCAACGTGGGGCTTGAACCCACGTACTGTGAGATCATGACCAGAGCCGAAGTCGGACGCTCAACCATCTGAGCCACCCCGGCGCTCCCAAAATTGTCTTAATCTGATAAATCGAGAATGTTACTTAGGATTACAGAGGTCATCACTAGAAGAAGTAGAAATAGAAAGGAAGAGTCCCATCAGGGAGTATCAGTGGATGGTAGTATGGAGTGAGGCAAGAGATCCTTTCTTTCTTCACAAGCTCCCGTATGCTCTTTACTTTTTTACTATGCAGGTGCTTTATTCAATTACTTCTTAAAAACTAGACATTGTAGAGAGTAGAAGAATTAACTGAGAAATACTAGTGAGACTTTCAGATAATAGTAAGGGCCTTTCTAAAAAATTTTTTTTAATTTTCTTAATGTTTATTATTTTTGAGAGAGAGAGAGAGAGACAGACAGACAGAGAGTGAGCAGGGCAGGGGGAGAGAGCGAGGGAGACAGAATCTGAAGCGGGCTCCAGGCTCTGAGCTGTCAGCACAGAGCCCGACACGGATCTCAAACCCACAAACCGTGAGGTCATGACCTGAGCCGAAGTCGGACACTTCACCGACTGAGCCATCCAGGCACCCCAGGTGCCTTCCTAAAACTCTTATCTTCTGTAAAAAAAAATGGGAGGGAATCTCACCTTTAGAAGCAGAAGTATAAGGTATGTCCTTGTGACCTGAGTGTTCTCTCAAATCAGCTTTCCTATACTGGGTTCACAGAAGGGGCACCACTTAGCAGAAGGACTCTCAGAACCATCCATGGAACCTGGAATCATCTCCATCAATATTTAAGATAGAGCAGACAACTGCCACCAGGGGATGTTAAACCATAGCAAGGACAAGAATGGGCTCATTTCCGACAACGAGGCTCTTGGAACCCTTCGTCCGCTAGCTGCACAGGCAATAACACAACTGACCTTCTGGGACTCACTTATGACTTTATACTAGGGACAAATTCCTGTATTTGTTTTTTTTTTATCCATAACTGTGATTTATATTGCTTCTTCAGATTTATACGCTATGCTTCATTGATTTCCCCCTTACTCCCCTATCTATACGGCCCCAAATGATTCCCAATATCCCACCATAGTTAGTACACTTTTTTTTCTGTGAGCAGTTTTGCTATTTTATTTTTTAGTTTTTATTTATTTTTTAAAGCAGACTTCATGCCTATTGTGAAGCCCGGTGCGGGGCTTGAACTCACAACCCTGAGATCAAGACCTGAGCTGAGCTCAAGAGTCAGATGCCGAACCAACTGAGCCACCCAGGTGCCCCACTATTTTACATTATAAGACATTATCATCTACCTGGTCAGAGTATAGTCCTGATCCATGCAAAACACAGATACAGAAATAAAATCAGTGTCCATGCAAATGTACATGTTCAAAGCAAAAGGAAATCCCATTATAGTACCAGTCACGGCTTCGTATATTCAGTAACGTTTAACTTTAGTCTTCAGTCATCTCCTTCACTTTATGAGTACCTGAGTAGTACATAACGTAACCATGGTTACTGGAATAAAACTCCTCCCATGTGTAAAGGCAGAGTGTAAATATGTTTGAAGGGTCACTCACACGTCTGCATCTTCAAATTGTTTAACCAATTGGACTTATCTCCACCGCTCTGCGTCAAATGGCTTTCATCATTATTTGAAAGGCATGTATTTCTCCATCTGATGTAACTGCTGGTTCAGTATTTGTAACACTTCCTTGATATGATATTTAGAAGAAATTCTCCTTCTGCCCTATTGCCCTATTCCCTCACATGGAATTCATTTCCAAGCAAATAGCCTAAGAAGTGGTTTTATGAGCATTAAACAAGTAATTCTTTGGTACATTAATTTTGAAAGGTTTTGATGATGGCAAGTATGGAGAAAGAACAAATCTCAAGGTCGATATTCTCTACTCCAGGGAAAAGAAGGCTTTTTATCAATAGATTCTCTAAAAGCAGACAGTTGGGCAAACATTTAATAAAAACATAAACAAAACAGAGGAGGAATTAGCCCTCAAAGATGACGTTCTAGATGTGATGATTGTCCTTGTCAGCCACGACAATCTTGTGAGAGGTGTTGCAGGCCACCCCGGCTGGTCAGTAGAACTTCCTGGACTGGGAGCCCGGAGTGCCAACTTTGTGGTAGGAGGCACTGCTTTGAACACCTGAGACTTTTGCGCACTTCCCCAGCTGGGAATACATGTTCCAGGGACTTAGGCAAGTGCCCTAATGCCTCCTTTCAGTTTTCCCCTTCGTATAATAAGATTTGTAGTCATAACCTGTGACCTATTCCTTTGTTGTAAAGATCAAAAGAGCTAATGCATGGAAAGTGTTTAGAACAGTGCCTGGTACAATGGAAGAGCTCAAGAAATGTACCTTATCTGTGTTAGAGACTATAAATTCCTTAAAGGTAGGACCCTAATCTCATTCCACTTTGTAACTCCCATAGGACCTAGTATGTTGCTTTGTCTTTAGTTGGGTCCTGAAGACTATTTGTTGAGTAGATGTATGAATGAACAACAGTTATATGAGTCTTTACTGACCATACCCCTCACCCTTCTGGGCACCCACTGACTATAAACCATATCCACATTGTTCACGTGGTCGGTATTGGTACTATTCGTTGTGATCACAGGCAGACCCTGTGCAGTACGACGTGGCACCGGATTTCTTCCACTCTGGAAGCATTGTGGGGATAGATACTTGATATCCTGCTTGTAGGTTCCTACGCTGTTCACGTTTTCCTGTGGCAAGTTGCAGAATAACTACCTACCGTATACTTTCCAACCCTATTAATTTTCCTGGCACAAGCCCAAAGAAAATTACATTAACCCTCTCACTCTAATCCCACAGATTGTACTATCCCAAATGAACGTCACAAACTCTGAGCGGGCTGCAGGAGACCACCTATGCAACCCATTGGCAAGTTAGAGAAAAACACATGAAGGCAACAACAGTATAAAAACCCAAATGTAATGATTATCGAGTGCCAGATAGTGTATTATGCAAGGGAAATAAATTTTCTCATTCCCAATACTCACAGCAACCTTGCAAAGAAGACTTTATCATGGCCATTAAACATCACAACTACTGAGTCCCAGAGGCTGGAGTGCAAGACCAAACCCCCACCCTAACCGAATGCGTCGCGTACTGCCCCTCTTTTAAAAAACTAGTTACTGACTTGCCAATGTCATGAGTTTATTAAGAGGCAAGTCATGTGTCGCAGAGTCCCAGTTTCCTGATGCGTAAAATGAGAGTAATAATAACACTTGGTCTGCCTGACGGCCAGAATTGATATGAGAGTTACGTGACCACTCTTTAAAAGCTGAAAATGGCATAAAAATGCAAGGGGCTATTGTTACTTCTGTTATCTTGGCTGGATCTCATGGTCTGCTTATCTATTGCTGAAGGAAACTGAAGGGATGTAATCTTTGTCATTTACAAGAAGGAAAAGAAGCCTATATTGTGACATAGCTTCTGTGTAGAAACAGACGATGTCACTCAGACGTATGACACCATTGCCAAGGACACTTCACCCTGGTCCTTCAACAGCGAGTCTCCCTCTCGTCCCTCTTTCCTCTTTCCTCTTTCCTCTTCCTCTTCCTTGTTTTGCTTCGTTTAATCAACAGATATTTGCTAAGCACCTGCCAGGTGTCAGGTCTTGAGGCAATAGAAATCAAACAAGCAAGGTAACAAGGGTTACTGCCTTCGGGAAGCTGACATTGCAGCGAGGGGTTATGGTACACTTTGGTAAGTGTTATGAGAGGGAAAATAGGGGGTGCTCTGGAGAACTTGGGAGGATTCCTTACTCAGATTGGGGGAGTCAGGGGAAGGAACATCTCAATTGAGACCAGAGGGTAAGTGAGGAGTAGCCATACAAAGAGTGGGAAGGAGTGTGCCATTCAAAAGGAACAGCTGTGCAAAGGCACAGAGGAGAGCCTAATGTGACTAGTGATTGGAGGGGAAGGTGGGTAGGAAGGCAGGAGATGGAGTTGGGGGGGGGGCTTCTTGGGGAAGGACTGTTGGGGTCTTGAAAGCCACAGGAAAAGCAGTGGGGAGCCATGTAGAATTTATGCAGGATCAATTTGCCAGTTCCCTATCTCTGCGGAGGCTTCCTGCTCACAGCTCCCCAAGTTCCCTGTGAAGTCCTACTCGTGGTCCCCAAGATTAAGGAGGTTGCAGACCTCTGTCTAAGCAAGGTTTTCTTGGAGAGAACTTAGCTTTCAGTGACCAAACTGACCTTGTTTAGAGTGTTTTTCTGCCAAGAAAAGAGCTGGTTACTAAAAAAAAAAAAAAAAAAAAAAAAAAAAAAAAAATACCAACGACTAATTTTTGTGCTAGGTACTTTTAAGGCACTGTGGTCTTTTTAAAAAATTTATCCTTGAGAGATTCGATCATTATCTCACTGTGTTATGGTAGACTTTTGCCTCACAACGACTTTTTCATTCCCTGCTTCTGAAATGTGGGTGAGATCATAATAAATGGTCACTATTAGCATGGATCTTGTTTCACATTACCGTAATACACTGTCAAATGTGTCTTGTTATTTGGACGGCAGTGGAATGTCTAGGGAGAATCAATTAATATGTAGTCCTTATACAAGTGATGATTATTGGCAGGTTGGCAAGATTTTTCCCTCCTACAATCCTTTCACTTTAACATGAAATGATGGTATTTCAGTTTAGCCCACAACTGGCTGAGTGCACCTGGGTCCGACCCCAATGTCTTCACTTACAAAAGACAGGTAATAAAATACGAACCTCACTGGGTTTTGTGACACTGCGAGAAGAAAACCTGAGTAAGAGCGCTTTGGAAACGCAAATTCCCTTTACAAATGTTATGTTATTACAATTGGTACTAAATCTGGAAACACTTCTCCTCGGTTTTAGTATTTCGAACCAGCGGATGAATGATTCATGAATCCAATGGGTGACGTTCTGAATTAAAGAGTTTTCAACCCCCTTCCCAGGAAACCTCAAGAAACCCTGAGATATTGACATAGTTTTAAAGAAGATATGGTCACAGTTAGTGCCATCCATACTCCTTCAGATTCAATCTGAATACTACGTTAGGAAAGAGAGTTTCAAGATTTAGAGAACTCATGAAAGCATCCCCAAACTCTATAAATCTTGGCAGTCTTTCTTCTCTTTTAAAACGAAGTATTTTGAAGAGTTCCAATCAACACTCCAGAGCACATACACTAAAGCAACACTCCAAAGGGTGCCAAAAGACATTAAAGTCAGTGTAAACAAAGCTAAACCCCAAAGATTAAAAAAGGTCAAGAACTGTCAAGAAAATATCTGCCAGGTCTAAGAAATTTTGAATTGTCATTGTCTCTGAGACAATCATCCGAATCCTGTCCGGAAACTAAACCAGTGACAAAGTTTTTCTCTCTATTCAGCTTTCAACCTGGGACCACGGATCTACGTAATTGAGACTTCGTCACTCTTTTTGAGTTGTTAAGGTAGAGTGAGTGTCAAAGAATTCCTTTCTCATCTATCTATCTATCTGTCTGTCTATCTAGTCAATCATGTATCAGTGTAGATGAATGGCCACTTATTTTATATTTTGGGTTATAATCCAATACTACTTTATTTTGCTGCTCAAATTGTTCCTGTTTTGGCCATGGAGAACAGATTCAGATTGGCTCCTGAAATTCTAAGAATTTCACTGTGCATGGGGAAGGGAAAATCAAGTATGAGTGGTCGTGTTTGGAAATAGGGGCAAATGGCAGACTGGGAATGAGATCTCAACTCTGGTCCCAGTCCAGAACCAACTGGTTTTGTGAGTTTGAGCCAATCACTTGGCCTCTTTGAGCCCAAAGACCTAAGGCACTATAGCTTAGTGGTTATGGGAAAGACTTGGAGGCAACCATCTCTGCTCATGGTCAGGCTCCCCTGCTTAGGTTCGTGGCTGTGTTAGCCGGAGCAAGTCAATCAACCTCTCTGTGCTTCAGTATCCTCCTGTGGAAAATGAGGATGAAACTAGTTACTCCACAGGGTCTATACAAGGATTCAATGAGTTACATGATATTATATCTCATCTGTTTAGGACTATGCCATTGCATGATATAGTAAAAAGAAGACAATAAAACCTGCCTTCCTTTACTTCTTGGGGTGCTGTGACATACGGAAAAGGGGAATCTACTCCATCGGACTATTGTTGCTGTTGTAAAGAAGAATAATAAAACAAAACCACAATGTCCTATATCCAGAGTTCCTCTCTCTTCAGATCACCAATCTCTCTTTCCCTCCCCATTGTAGTCTTTTCACTTTATTTGGATTTCATCAGTTTTTCCACTAATGTCCTTTCTGTGTTCTAGGATCTCATCCAGTACACCACACTGCATTAAGTTGTTATGTCTCCTTAGGCTCTCTGGTCTGTGACAGTTTCTCCCAGTTTCCTTAATCTTAACAGTTTTGAAGACTACTGGTTAGATATTGCATAGAATGTTCCTCAGTTTGGGTCTGTCTGATGTTTGCTCATGATTTGGGCTGGAGATACAGATTTTGGAAGAAAGCCCACAGAGGTGAAGCGCCCTTTTCATCACATTACATCACATCACATCAGGGAACACATGATGTCCACGTGACTTATCACTGGTGATATTAACCTTGATGTTTGGAAAAGTACTGTCTGCTAGGTTTCTCCACTATAAAGTTATTACTTTTCCCTTTTGATTCTCTAGGCATTAGGACAAGTCACTAAAACAGTCTACACTGGGGTGGGGTGGGCATCTAAATATATTATTTAGAACTCATCTGTGAGGAAGGCAGGTCCTTTCTCTCTCGTTTATTTATTTGATCATTTATTTATGCCACTATGGATACATGGCTATTTATTTTATTCTTTGGGTTATAATCTAGTATGATTTTATTTATTTTGTTGCTCAAATTGTTCTAGTTTTGACTATTGGGAGCATGTTCAAGTTGGCTCAGAAGCCTGAAATGAGTCTTTTTTTGTTTTACCTTATTTTTTTTCCAATATATGAAGTTTATTGTCAAATTGGTTTCCATACAACACCGAGTGCTCATCCCAAAAGGTGCCCTCCTCAATACCCATCACCCACCCTCCCCTCCCTCCCACCCCCCATCAACCCTCAGTTTGTTCTCAGTTTTTAAAAGTCTCTTATGCTTTGGCTCTCTTCTACTCTAACCTCTTTTTTTTTTTCCTTCCCCTCCCCCATGGGTTTCTGTTAAGTTTCTCAGGATCCACATAAGAGTGAAACCATATGATATCTGTCTTTCTCTGTATGGCTTATTTCACTTAGCATCACACTCTCCAGTTCCATCCATGTTGCTACAAAGGGCCATATTTCATTCTTTCTCATTGCCATGTAGTACTCCATTGTGTATATAAACCACAATTTCTTTATCCATTCATCAGTTGATGGACATTTCTGCTCTTTCCATAATTTGGCTATTGTTGAGAGTGCTGCTATAAACATTGGGGTACAAGTACCCCTATGCATCAGCACTCCTGTATCCCTTGGGTAAATTCCTAGCAGTGCTATTGCTGGGTCATAGGGTAGATCTATTTTTAATTTTTTGAGGAACCTCCACACTGTTTTCCAGAGCGGCTGCACCAATTTGCATTCCCACCAACAGTGCAAGAGGGTTCCCATTTCTCCACATCCTCGCCAGCATCTATAGTCTCCTGATTTGTTCATTTTGGCCACTCTGACTGGTGTGAGGTGATATCTGAGTGTGGTTTTGATTTGTATTTCCCTGATGAGGAGTGACGTTGAGCATCTTTTCATGTGCCTGTTGGCCATCCGGATGTCTTCTTTAGAGAAGTGTCTATTCATGTTTTCTGCCCATTTCTTCACTGGATTATTTGTTTTTCGGATGTGGAGTTTGGTGAGCTCTTTATAGATTTTGGATACTAGCCCTTTGTCCGATATGTCATTTGCAAATATCTTTTCCCATTCTGTTGGTTGCCTTTTAGTTTTGTTGGTTGTTTCCGTTGCTGTGCAGAAGCTTTTTATCTTCATAAGTTCCCAGTAGTTCATTTTTGCTTTTAATTCCCTTGCCTTTAGGGATGTGTCAAGTAAGAAATTGCTACGGCTGAGGTCAGAGAGGACTTTTCCTGCTTTGTCCTCTAGGGTTTTGATGGTTTCCTGTCTCACATTCAGGTCCTTTATCCATTTTGAGTTTATTTTTGTGAATGGTGTGAGAAAGTGGTCTAGTTTCAATCTTCTGCATGTTGCTGTCCAGTTCTCCCAGGACCGTTTGTTAAAGAGACTGTCTTTTTTCCATTGGATATTCTTTCCTGCTTTGTCAAAGATTAGTTGGCCATACGTTTGTGGGTCTAATTCTGGGGTTTCTATTCTATTCCATTGGTCCATGTGTCTGTTTTTGTGCCAATACCATGCGGTCTTGATGCTCACAGCTTTGTAGTAGAGGCTAAAGTCTGGGATTGTGATGCCTCCTGCTTTGGTCTTCTTCTTCAAAATTACTCTGGCTATTCAGGGCCTTTTGTGGTTCCATATGAATTTTAGGATTCCTTGTTCTAGTTTTGAGAAGAATGCTGGTGCAATTTTGATCGGGATTGCATTGAGTGTGTAGATAGCTTTGGGTAGTATAGACATTTTGACAATATTTATTCTTCCAATCCATGAGCACAGAATGTTTTTCCATTTCTTTATATCTTCTTCAATTTCCTTCATAAGCTTTCTATAGTTTTCAGCATACAGATCTTTTACGTCTTTGGTTAGATTTATTCCTAGGTATTTTATGCTTCTTGGTGCAATTGTGAATGGGATCAGTTTCCTTATTTGTCTTTCTGTTGCTTCATTATTAGTGTATAAGAATGCAACTGATTTCTGTACATTGATTTTGTATCCTGCAACTTTGCTAAATTCATGTATCAGTTCTAGCAGACTTCTGATGGAGTCTATCGGATTTTCCATGTATAATATCATGTCATCTGCAAAAAGTGAAAGCTTGACTTCATCTTTGCCAATTTTGATGCCTTTGATTTCCTTTTGTTGTCTGATTGCTGATGCTAGCACTTCCAACACTATGTGAAACAACAGTGGTGAGAGTGGACATCCCTGTCGTGTTCCTGATCTCAGGGAAAAAGCTCTCAGTTTTTCCCCATCGAGGATGATGTTAGCTGTGGGCTTTTCATAAATGGCTTTTATGATCTTTAAGTATGTTCCTTCTATCCTGACTTTCTCGAGGGTTTTTATTAAGAAACGTTGCTGAATTTTGTCAAAGGCTTTTTCTGCATCAATTGACAGGATCATATGGTTCTTATCTTTTCTTTTATTAATGTGATGTATCACACTGATTGATTTGCGAATGTTGAACCAGCCCTGCATCCCAGGAATGAATCCCACTTGATAATGGTGGATAATTCTTTTTATATGCTGTTGAATTCGATTTGCTAGTATCTTCTTGAGAATTTTTGCATCCATATTCATCAGGGATGTTGGCCTGTAGTTCTCTTTTTTTATTGGGTCTCTGGTTTAGGAATCAGAGTAATACTGGCTTCATAGAATGAGTCTGGAAGTTTTCCTTCCCTTTCTATTTTTTTGAATAGCTTGAGAAGGACAGGTATTATCTCTGCTTTAAACGTCTGGTAGAACTCCCCTGGGAAGCCATCTGGTCCTGGACTCTTATTTGTTGGGAGATTTTTGATGACTGATTCAATTTCTTCGCTGGTTATGGGTCTGTTCAAGTTTTCTATTTCCTCCTGATTGAGTTTTGGAAGCGTGTGGGTGTTTAGGAATTTTTCCATTTCTTCCAGGTTGTCCAGTTTGTTGGCATATAATTTTTCATAGTATTCCCTGATAATTGCTTGTATCTCTGAGGGATTGGTTGTCATAATTCCATTTTCATTCATGATTTTATCTATTTGGGTCCTCTCCCGTTTCTTTTTGAGAAGCCTGGCTAGAGGTTTATCAATTTTGTTTATTTTTTCAAAAAACCAACTCTTGGTTCCATTGATCTGCTCTACAGTTTTTTTAGATTCTATATTGTTTATTTCTGCTCTGATCTTTATTATTTCTCTTCTTCTGCTGGATTTAGGCTGTCTTTGCTGTTCTGCTTCTATTTCCTTTAGGTGTGCTGTTCGATTTTGTATTTGGGATTTTTCTTGTTTCTTGAGATAGGCCTGGATTGCAATGTATTTTCCTCTCAGGACTGCCTTCGCTGCATCCCAAAGCGTTTGGATTGTTGTATTTTCATTTTCATTTGTTTCCATATATTGTTTAATTTCTTCTCTAATTGCCTGGTTGACCCATTCATTCTTTAGTAGGGTCTTCTTTAACCTCCATGCTTTTGGTGGAGGTTTTCCAGACTTTTTCCTGTGGTTGATTTCAAGCTTCATAGCATTGTGGTCTGAAAGTATGCATGGTATGATTTCAATTCTTGTATAGTTATGAAGGACTGTTTTGTGACCCAGTATGTGATCTCTCTTGGAGAATGTTCCATGTGCACTCGAGAAAAAAGTATATTCTGTTGCTTTGGGATGCAGAGTTCTAAATATATCTGTCAAGTCCATCTGATCCAATGTATCATTCAGGGCCTTTGTTTCTTTATTGACCATGTGTCTAGATGATCTATCCATTTCTGTAAGTGGAGTGTTAAAGTCCCCTGCAATTACCACATTCTTATCAATAAGGTTGCTTATGTTTGTGAGTAATTGTTTTATATATTTGGGGGCTCCTATATTCAGCGCATAGACATTTATAATTGTTAGCTCTTCCTGATGGATAGACCCTGTGATTATTATATAATGCCCTTCTTCATCTCTTGTTACAGCCTTTAATTTAAAGTCTAGTTTGTCTGATATAAGTATGGCTACTCCAGCTTTCTTTTGGCTTCCAGTGGCATGATAAATAGTTCTCCATCCCCTCACTCTCAATCTGAAGGTGTCCTCGGGTCTAAAATGAGTCTCTTGAAGACAGCAAATAGATGGGTCTTGTTTTTTATCCATTCTGATACCCTATGTCTTTTGGTTGGCACATTTAGCCCATTTACATTCAGTGTTATTATAGAAAGATATGGGTTTAGAGTCATTGTGATGTCCGTAGGTTTCATGCTTGTAGCGATGTCTCTGGTACTTTGTCTCACAGGATCCCCCTTAGGATCTCTTGTAGGGCTGGTTTAGTGGTGACGAATTCCTTCAGCTTTTGTTTGTTTGGGAAGACCTTTTTCTCTCCTATTCTAAATGACAGACTTGCTGGATAAAGGATTCTCGGCTGCATATTTTTTCTGTTCAACACATTGAAGATCTCCTGCCATTCCTTTCTGGCCTGCCAAGTTTCAGTAGAGAGATCAGTCACGAGTCTTATAGGTCTCCCTTTATATGTTAGAGCACGTTTATCCCTTGCTGCTTTCAGAATTTTCTCTTTATCCTTGTATTTTGCCAGTTTCACTATGATATGTCGTGCAGAAGATCGATTCAAGTTACGTCTGAAGGGAGTTCTCTGTGCCTCTTGGATTTCAGTGCCTTTTTCCTTCCCCAGTTCAGGGAAGTTCTCAGCTATTATTTCTTCAAGTACACCTTCAGCACCTTTCCCTCTCTCTTCCTCCTCTGGAATACCAATTATGCGTATATTATTTCTCTTTAGTGCATCACTTAGTTCTCTAATTTTCCCCTCATACTCCTGGATTTTTTTATCTCTCTTTTTCTCAGCTTCTTCTTTTTCCATAATTTTATCTTCTAGTTCACCTATTCTCTCCTCTGCCTCTCCAATCTGAGCCATAGTTGTCTCCATTTTATTTTACAGTTCGTTGATAGCATTTTTTAGCTCCTCCTGGCTGTTCCTTAGTCCCTTGATCTCTGTAGCAAGAGATTCTCTGCTGTTCTTTATACTGTTTTCAAGCCCAGTAATTAATTTTATGACTATTATTCTAAATTCACTTTCTGTTATATTGTTTAAATCATTTTTGATCAGTTCGTTAGCTGTTGTTATTTCCTGGACGTTTTTCTGAGGGGAATTCTTCCGTTTCGTCATTTTGGATAGTCCCTGGAGTGGTGCGGGACTGCGGGGCACTTCCCCTGTGCTCTCTTGAATAAATTGCTTTGGTGGGCGGGGCCACAGTCAGACCGGATGTCTGCCCCCAGCCCACCGCTGGGGCCACAGTCAGACCGGAGTGTGCCTTCTCTTCCCCTCTCCTAGGGGCGGGATTCACTGTGGGGTGGCGTGGCCCATCTGGGCTACTTGCACACTGCCAGGCTTGTGGTGCTGGGGATCTGGCGTATTAGCTGGGGTGGGTAGGCAAGGTGCACGGGGGCTGGAGGGGCAGGCTTAGCTCGCTTCTCCTTAGGTGATCCACTTCAGGAGGGGCCCTGTGGCAGCGGGAGGGAGTCAGACCCGCTGCCGGAGGGGTGGCTCCGCAGAAGCACAGCGTTGGGTGTTTGCGCGGAGCGAGCAAGTTCCCTGGCAGGAACCGGTTCCCTTTGGGATTTTGGCTGGGGGATGGGTGAGGGAGATGGTGCTGGCGAGCGCCTTTGTTCCCCGCCAACCTGCGCTCTGTCATCCGGGGCTCAACAACTCTCCCTCCCGTTGTCCTCCAGCCCTCCCTTTCTCCGAGCAGAACTGTTAGCTTATAACCTTCCAGATGTCAAGTCCCGCTCACTGTGGGAACACACTCCGTCCGGCCCCTCTGCTTTTGCCAGCCAGACTCAGGGGCTCTGCTTGGCCGGCGGGCCGCCCCTCCGCCCCGGCTCCCTCCTGCCAGTCCGTGGAGCGCGCACTGCCTCGCCGCCCTTCCTACCCTCTTCCGTGGGCCTCTCGTCTGCGCTTGGCTCCGGAGACTCCGTTCTGCTAGTCTTCTGGCAGTTCTCTGGGTTATTTAGGCAGGTGTAGGTGGAATCTAAGTGATCAGCAGGACGCGCGGTGAGCCCAGCGTCCTCCTACGCCGCCATCTTCCCAGGATCCCCTGAAATGAGTCTTAAGGGACTAAAGTCAAGGTATGGTCAGGGCTGGACCCTTCGGAAGGCTCCAGGAAAGAATCTATTCCTTGCCTCTTACAGCTTCTGGAGGCCTGCCCTCACCCCTTGGCTCCTGGCTGTATCATCCCATCTCTGCTTCCCTCTTCAATAGCCTTTCTTCCTACAACTACTTTGAACCTCGTGCCTCCCTCTTATAAGGACTCTTGTGGTTACACCGAGTCCACTTATATAATCCAGGATAATCCCCCTACTCAAGAGCCTTAATTATACCTGCAAAATCCCTTGTCAAGGTAAGGTAACATATTCACAGTTTCCAGGGATTAGGATGTGGACACCTTTGGGGGCCATTATTCAGCCTACCACACTCATTGTTTTTCTTCTTCTTTCAGGGCTTGATTTGTCAAATTAACAGTGTAGGAAGAGAACACTGAAAACGAAGGGAGTGAAAACTTCCAGATATTCATTTCATGACAAAATGAACACAATTAATAATTATTTTACCTAATAATTAGTTTGCTATCTCCCCAAAAAGGTCTCAGAAAAGTATTTTTATGTTGGAGGTTGCTCACTAAATTTGGCATTCTCTGCTTTTTGGCCATAGAGTTCCTTTTGGCAGAATGAACTCTCACCTTCTTAGGGAATTTTCTTTTGAGTTAATAAACTCTCTCTTTTTGTCTTCCTGATGTTTTTTCTTCTGTTCCATCCAAGAACCGCATGCCTTTCCTGTGATAGTCTCTGACTCTCTCCTCTGGCTCTCGTTCAATCTTCTCATTTTTCTTGCTGCCAAGCTCTCAAAAACAGAGTTGCATACACCAGCTGTCTCAGTTATTACTCTTTAATATTTTACTAGAACTCATAAATTAATTATTATAATACATGTAATATTACGTAACTATTTATTATTTGTTAATAAATTAATATGATTTAAACGTTTCTAATCACTACCTAAAATCTTACTCTCCTCTGTTGCGGCAAAGATTCACACTTGAAAGTAATCAATGACATCTTCAACCACCGAATGCAATAGCCAGTTCTTTGTTCTCTCTAGACAGTTGTTACTGGAACAATGCCACTGGAAGCACAGGCAGAAGTGACAGGGCCTTGAGTGCTTCCTCTCACCCCTCTGTGAGTCTCCAACTCCTGCCCGGAGGATAATGTGCCCACAAACCTACCACCCCTCTAGCCTGAGCCAGGGAGTGAGGCCTGTATTACAGAACTTTCCCAGGCACCCCACAGATCTGCAGCCTAAAACAATGCCACCCTGGCCAGCTGTAGACCCGTGGGTGTGAACTTGGAAATGGCTCCATGAAGGGAACTACCAATTCCCAGCATCTGCGTCTCTTTACCCAAGAAGAGCTCTCCCACAGGCCAAACATCCTGAGAAGTTCACATCCTTGAGAGTAACCCTCAGCCAATGACTGACAGGGACTGCTATATAATATTCCTCTCCCTACCCCCTCAGACAGGATAACTCTACGACCCACATTCTACACTAGCTGCCAGAGTTTACAAGGGAACTGAGCTCCAGCTTCCCAAAGGGGTAACTTGCTTTCTAATATACTCTTTACTGACTGTCTTCCCTTCTCTGCTTCACTTCCCTACTCCTTTTCTTGTCTGACAATATGCTTCTGGGGACCCATGCTAAGACAATAAGTGAATTTGATCCATCCTGTTGATATTCCACCCAAGAAGGCTACCTACTCAGTGAGACAACCTCAGGAACAAGAAGCTCTGGGAGCCGAGGAGAGGTTGGAAGGGACCAAAGCCAAACTTCTCAGCATCTTTGGGATCTTGCACAGCTGCAGAGAGACCCCCTTAAGTCCTGCATCCCTAAGATCTTGTAGGCAGAGAGCCAGTATTTGGCTGCTTTGGAGGTTTGCCACAGGGGTATCAATGATCAAACAGTGTTAGCCAGTGAAATTATGACAACAGCCACTTTAAGTCAAGAGACACTTGTCTCCTTTCTTATCTTTCCTGCTTGCCCTTCCTATAGAGTTAGTTCTGGAAATGGAGCGGGTAAAACCATATCTCAAAGCTGACTAAGCTCCTCCCCCATGAGTTGCAGTCACGGTCCCAGCGTAAACTTACATTGTGAGCAATGGAGGAAGTGAGTTATAAATCAAGTCTGAGATTGAAGTTTTAACGTAGGCTGCTCTTGAATAAGTGAAAGCCACCAGGATGTAGTGGGATCTTCCAAGAGATGCATTAAGTGATTCACGATCTGCCATGAAAGGGAGATATGACAGCACATGGCTTATAGTGATTGAAGGAAAAATAAACCCAATCGTGTTTATACCCTTTTCTCAATAAACTGGTTATGAGAATGATTTCAGAGATGAATAAAACTCAAGTGCCCATGTTAAAATGGTTGTAACCTCAAGAAAAAAAAAATGTCTGGCAGAAACTTATCTACTAATATTGAAACATAAATCCAGCTCACGTCTCCCCATACACCATCCCAGACTGAAAGTCAAAATGTCTGTCTGTGAGGATGTTCACCATTACACTGGAAGTTCCTCTAATGAAAGTTCTGTGCCGAGAAAACCATTTGTGGTGTCGAGAAATTTACTACAAAATCCTCAACATTTTATTGTCAAATTATTTCAACTCTTGAAGGTCAAGAATAAAATCCTCTTGGAAAAACAAGATGAGAGAGTGTCTGTAGAGCTGTTCAGAGTTCTTAACCCCATGTAAGAACATTAAGCCAAGAAAGCTTAGAATTATAGGGTTTAGTCGATTTAACCTTCTCACTATTCCTGGAAGGACAGAGGTATAAATGGAGGAATTGAAGGATGGGGATTTATCATATTCTATAAAGTGGTGAGTTCACAAAGGTCTTTTCACAAAATAAGGCTTTTTCCTTCCAAAATGAAAAGAACAAAAAAGAGAGAATATTCTTCTAAGAGGGCACAGCTATATTGATGCACAACATAAAATGTTACAGCTGGGAAAGACCTTAAAGTGATACAGTCTAAATTTTATAAATCTAGAAGCACAGCCTCTTGACGCCACGGCTATCACTCTTATTAACCACCACATGGTCACTTCAAGGAAAACAGACTCTTAGAGTTGTAGCCTAATGATCATGTAACTGGAAACCCCCTGCCTTCAGGCCACTAGGAAAAATAAGGACAATGTGATGTAAATGAACCTGCTTCTTTTGCACAGCCAGAGTCCATGGACATTGTGTTTTCTAAAGATAAGAAATTTTACATTGCATTATAGATCACACTCTGTAACAATCTTTCCACTATCCAGAGGAAGAAGAAGGTATGGATTTTTTTTTTTTTAATGCCTCATCGTTCCACCTCCTGGATATTGTCCAGGTGGGGAGAGGTACTTTGCAGAATCCTTGAAAAAAGGTAATGGAAACTTTTAGACGGGAGTCTGTCTCAATTATGAAATCTGTGTTTGTGCTCATGTACCATTCCTTTTTTGTTTCACTGAAGTGATAACAGCAAGTTGTCCTAAAATTAAGATGAATACTGTACTTGCCTCCAGATCAAATGACTGAAAAGCTAACAAGTATTTTAAAATTAGACAAGGCTCAGAGAAAAAAAGAATCTGTGTTTAGCTGCAGAGCCATATTTTGGGAGAGAGAACAAGAAGAAATATTCAAAATGGAAAAATTGGCAAGAGGCAAAAAGAAAAGAAGTGGGATAAAACGAGGGATCCCACAGAAAAATGCCCCGTTCCTTATTTTAAAATTCAGGCCCTACAAGCAGCTCTTGGCTCTGAGATAAGAGTATATTCCTTGCTTTTATGATACTTACTGTAGAGCATGAAACTCAATGAATGATTTTCTCTTTCTTCCAGCCCCAGTGTCTTGTAAGCATGCCCAGAGGCTCATGTGTGATGGAACTGACTAATAAATATGATAAACCATTTCCCCCATGTGTTCAAAATTAGGCACATTGATTACCCAAATCTCTAAAGGTATTTTTTTATTTTTTTTTATTTTTTTTTTTTATTTTTGGGACAGAGAGAGAGAGAGACAGAGCATGAACGGGGGAGGGGCAGAGAGAGGGAGACACAGAATCGGAAACAGGCTCCAGGCTCCGAGCCATCAGCCCAGAGCCCGACGCGGGGCTCGAACTCACGGACCGCGAGATCGTGACCTGGCTGAAGTCGGACGCCTAACCGACTGCACCACCCAGGCGCCCCTCTAAAGGTATTTTTGACAGGCAAAACTGTTTCCTAGTAAAACTAGTCATTATTCTGTGGCCTCTTTTTATGGACATAGAAAATGCATCAGGCCCCGTGGAAACAGCAGTGTGAGACACAGCCTTGCAACTGCTTCCCAAAGCAACCTGATTTTGCAGGAACGTCAAGTTTGTGAGAGCTATCTTTAGAAGCACTGAAAAGCTAAAGGGTATTTTACATTCAGACATGGCTCAAAAAAAAAAAAAAAAAAAAAGAAGAAGAAGAAGTGAGTATCATTATGGTATTCTAAATTCCCATTTATCTTAGAGGACTCGAAACAAGAATTTGCTAAATAATGACATAGCTTTCGAACAGAGAAATTATTTCCCACTTGCTAAAAAGAGTAACTGGAAATTGTGCAAGCGACATGGGAAATAAGGACATTATGAATAAGGAATGTTCACACCACTATCACAAACAAGCTCAGTATGGAAAAACTTCAAAAAAAGAGACATAATACATACACTATGAAGAGGAAATCAACAAAAGTGAAAAATAAGAAACCCTAGAACAAACTTTGGCACAATTTCTCCCTATTTGAGTATCCCAGAACTGAATGAGATATTTGAGGGAGAGGAGCTCGCCCTCAGAGAAAATGTAAATTTGTCATCACTGTTACTTGCAGATGATATTTTAATGTCTGTTCCCATATCTTCCATTCTCACTGTTGCCAAATTGGCCTGGATGCCACATTAGTGCTCACAGAGTATATGAGCCATTGTGACAAACCTGAAGGGAATGATGAATAGTTGATGACCCTTTGCATTTGTAGGTGGCACAAATTATATTATTTTCAGGCAGACAGAGAAACATTGTGAAATACATTGTATTTGTCAAAAACCTTTCCGTTGAAAGGCATAGAAACTCAACTCAAAATAAGCAGAAAAAAAATCCAGGGGGCTACAGTAGCTGAAGGTATAGAGAAATTAAGTAATTAATCAGATTCAGGGCTTCAGGAGATGTTATCTACATCCTGTCTCTTAATGTTTTGAAAGTTCTCCCCATGGTCAAGATGCCACCAGTAAGTCAACTCATGTCCTGCTACCTTAGTAACACCAGGGATGGGAAGTGGTGTTTTTTTTTTTTTTTTTTTAAACATCAAAGGAAAATAATGATTAACCTGACCTGGGGCAATATGCTCCTTCCTGAGCTAGTCACTCAGCCAGGGAGATGAGGGCCTCTGGTTGGCCAGAGCTTCCAATTAGATATTTAATCCCACACTCTTAAATGTGAGCAGACACCAAGAATTCCAGGTATCTGAGGAAAACATCTAAAATACAATATTGAGACCGAAAGGAACACATCAGAGGAAAAGCAATTTAGAGGTTACAGTGGCTAGGTAGGGAAAGGGCAATTAAAAAACCCCAAACCTGAAAAGTCTATCATTAATCTTACCAGAGAAGACAGTGTAAGGAGGAAACAAGAACAAGATATTGTTAAAAAGGAACATTCAGAAGATGACTACGCCTCTTAAAATTTTTTTAATGGTAGCACAAATGAAAGCCTCAATAGCCGGGTTCGGAGATATATTTCAAAAACTCTTCCAGGAAGTAACTTAAAAAAATAAAGAGAGAGAAAAAGAAGAGAGAAAGGAAAATTAAAGAACCAGGCCAGCATGTCCAAAATCCAAATAAGAGCTGCTCCAGAAGAGAGAAAAGGAAAAAATAGGCAAAAATCATCAATAAAATAATTCAAAAAAATGTTCAGAATCAAAAGACATATTTCCAAATTTAAAAAACTCACAAAGCAAATAGGGCAATAGATAAAAATAAACACATACTAGGACCCATCATCAAGAAATTTAGGATCCTGAATATAAAAAGATTCTACATACAAGTTGAGAGAGAGAGAGAGAGAGAGAGAGAGAGAATATATATGAATAGAGAGATAGCAGATTTCTAGAAGAAAAATGAACATTGCAAAAACGGTTGATGTGACCAGACCTCTTGAGAGGAGATTCAGACACTTGCCAGAAAATATGGTGTTTAATTCATGTTTAATGTTAAGTATGTAGAAAGCTTAGCATTCCTACACAAACAGGCGATTATGAATCACAGGAGAATCAAAAATGTTTGAAAGGAAAAGTAATAAAATTTGACTACAAAGCTCACCCATGTATACTATTTAGATAGCCACAACCAGGTAAATAACAGTATTGGTCTAACTGGAATTAAGATATAAGAACACTGCGAAAAAGAGAGAATGTGAAACACTCATTTTCCACAGCAGGAAGTCAATTCATTATGCCAGAGCCGAAAAATCAAGAAGCAGAAATTATTAATGAAATGTGTTATTTAGGGAAATAGAATAGTGAAATAAAAATAAATCAGCCAGGAGAGGAGAAAGTGATCTTCTCTGGAAAGGGGCAAATGGCAGGGCACACATGTGGTTTTTATACAAGTCTGTAAAAACACGTGCATCTTATGCACATTATAACTTTGCACAGAGAGATAGAACTTTGATAAATGCAGAAGGTAAAGAAAATCTTGTGCTCTACCTAGTTCATTCTCTACTCTTGGAAACGCTAAGCTCTAACTCTCCTGGCAATTGACGGCTTTCGTGTGTTTTTCTTTTGAGAAATAGATTTAGTAAGAGTGGCGTAAATAAAAAGGAGACTGAATAAAGTGTGATGACAGTAAAAGAAATCGTTGGATGCCACAGCCCACTTATATCCTGGAGACTATTATACTTTTCTCTTGGGCGCAATCAATAAAATTCCCTCACAATTATTCAGTGACTTTTATACCTTTATGATAATGGAAAATTAGAACAGGGCCGTCTAAAATTGATAGGTCCTCAACCAGTAGCAAAATCCCTTTTCCTCCAACCAAATACTCTCTCTCAGAATGAACTCATTTTTATCAGTATTAGCAAAAACTGTGAAATCACAAATAAACTACTCATGTTACCATACAAATAGAAACAACACAGCTTTCTAGTCAGCTCTATGTTAGTTACGGCCCCCGGTTGCTCACAGTTTGGTATTAGCTGAGGAGACAAAAATGCGAACAGATAAAATATGAACAGGCAATTACAAGGGAACATGGCCAGAGTCCAAATCGGGCTTTGGGAACAAAATAGAGGGTATGTCTGACTTCCTGAGGACGAGAGGGGGACATTTCAGGCAGAGAACCCCCTTCTGAAAGGCCAGGAATCTAGAGGCGCCAAAGCATGAGCTGCTGGTAGCTTCCAACTCAGTAGACAGATGGACACAGGGGATCCACCACAAAGTAAATGCCGGGCCAAGAAGAGGCCATTAGACAAGGAGAGGGCACCTTCAGAGGAGTAGGGTGGTCCTGGGAGGTGAAAACTGAACAATAACAGTCGAGACATACTCTTGGGAATTAAGGTCAGAAGGTCAGAATATTCGGGCGGAGAGTGGGTCTGGGAGAAACATCTGGAGACATTGGGAGCTGTTCAGGATTCCAAGGTTTCTCTACAGGCCACCCACTAGGATCAGGTCTGAGCTATAAGCAGAACCAGTAAGTAGGTCATCTGCTGCCTCATGCTTGGCCTAGATCTCCTCATTAGAGCCCTTTTACCTCTTTTAAATGTACAGTTCAGTAGCGTGAATCATCTTTGCTGTTGTGTAACGGATCTCTAGAACCTTTTCATCTTACAAAACTGAAACTCTGCCCCCATCTTGTTCTCTTCTGAGATTCTCCGTCCATTTGGGGAGACCCACCAGATATTTAAGGGACCACCACCTTCCACTCGACTCCTCCCACTTGGAGGAGTTCAGCACCCCAAGCCTGGCACTGTGGAGCTCCAAGTGTTGGAATTTTCCAAAATCGGTTAGAGTACCAGGGTGGAATTCTCAAGTTTACTCCTTTTTCTCTAAGCACTTCAGCAGAGATTTGCGAGGGGCTGCATGAATCAGCATCTGGTTTGAAAGAAGATCAATATAGCTTAGTGTGCCCAATAAAATAAAAACAGAGAGCCAATTTAATTATTATGCTTCTGTTGAGCTTTCTATCCCCAAAGCTAATTATTTTTCGGTAAGGATCTCCACCTTGATTATAGCCCACATTATACAAAATTTAGAATTCAATAATGCTGCATCCAGCTTCGGGGAGTCAGGCTCAGCGAACATATTTTTATTAGCTAAAAGTTCTGGCAAACGCAGAAGCCCTGACAAAAGCAAAAAGGTTGGTGGGGGGAGGGCAGACAGACAGACCGACTAGACTTTGGGGTAGAGAGTCTTCTAAAAATGTCTTTCAATCTGAACAGATTTCCCCACAAATTAAAATTAGTTGTGTTCATGACAGCACAAATCAGCTTTACTTCAGTCTGTTTCAGATATTGTGGCTTCATCTCTGACAAATGGATTTTAACTACTGGAGATGCTGAGTGAATCCAGCATCTCACTGTAATTCCAGTTAGCTCTCGTTTTGTTCGTCATCTCTGACGCCATCTTTCCAGATTCTTCCTATGGGTCCTTAAGCAAGTAAGGGAAGGAGGGGCGATTACAGGAGGTGACAGTACCCTCTAGCATTTCCTCAAAAGTCTGATGTTAGAGGCGCTAGGGGAAATCTGTCAGGTTTTAGGAAAAGCCTGGAAAGCAGACTTTGAGATGGGGGTTAGCATGTAAGAAATTATTGGGAGCTTCTCTTGGAAATACCACTTATGAGGGAAAGGAAGGAAGCAGGCTTGAGCAGAAGGAGAAAATGGGACTCAGTTACAAGGGAATCTCTTAGGGGATTCAACTTGTCCCAGTTTGCCTGAGACTGTTCCACTTTTAGCATTTAAAGTCTCATATCCTGGGAAACCCCTCAGTCCCAGGCAAATCAGGATGGTTGGTCACCCTAGGCCCTCTGGAGCTGGGATGGCCCAGCTGAGATATCCTGAATTATAACCACGTGGCTGGGCCTTTATGCCCCTGCATCAATATTCACTGTATAGGAGATATCCTCCTAACCCCCAAGGAAGCATAACCATGGATGAGGTGCCTCTCTTCAGCCTAGGGCAGTGTTTGGAAAGGGACTCAGCAGTGAGCTGTCAGTCACCTACTTTTTCAGCAGGAGCACTTCCTTCCTAAAGGGGGCAGTATTGGAAGGTGCCTAATTTTGCAAGAAGTTACACTCTGGGCTCTCAGAAAGTCCACGAATATTGATGCATCTAAATGTGGGTCCAATTGGTCCCTTACAAGAGCGAAACCAGAGGCCCAACCTTAAATGCCACCCCCAACAGTTCCTGCTACTAAATTCTTGGTACTTAGGGAAATTGTGGCCAACCGTCTGTCTATTTGAGGAGCTGTTCCATCCCTTTGATATGGATACGTCATTGTTCAGGTGATATGAATTTTTGTGGCTCTGACCCATGTTCTGCTTTCAGTTCAGCCACTTTGGAGAGGGCCTTTGGCCAAGTCTCGGGTACACAATGAGCTTTGGGAGGACAATGCCTTGTCCTACCTGCTGAGGCAAATATAATGCTCTATATGTCAGAAGCATGTGCTCAGGAGTCAGCTAGGCGGGGTTCCCATCCATCCCTAACCTCGTGGGCAAGTTGTTAATGTCCCTAGTGGGAGGGAGGGGAAGGTGGGTGACGGACATTGAGGAGGGCACCTGTTGGGATGAGCACTGGGTGTTGTATGGAAACCAATTTGACAATAAATTTCATATTAAAATTTTTTTTAAGTTGTTAATGTCTCTAAATTTCAGCTGCCTCATCTACAGATGCTTACTTTTTAAAGTTCTTGTTAAGATTAAGTGAAATTTAGATAGACAGACATATAGCTATATGTTGAAAGGTACTATGTCTTTATGGTTAAGAACTCACATTTTCTTGGTTTCATATTTTTGGCTTCACTATTCACTATCTATCTGTCATATGTGTCTGGGTAAGTTATCAGTTTCTATATCATTCAGGATATAGAATGTATATGTAAAATATTCTGTAAAATGAGCTGGAGTGAGGACCAAATGAAACAATCTATCTAAATGACTGTAGCTAGAGTTTAAGACCCAGATAAGCACTCAGCGTATGTTAACTCATTATTATTCAAAGTCCTAGCACAGTGTTTGGCATATAGTAAGTGTTCATCAAATTCTTCTAAAGATGGCTATAAATCCCTGCAATTAGTAATGAAACAATAATAGAAGACCTCCTCCTTCCTTTTTTTTTTTAATTCCAAGTTAGTTAACATACACAGTGTAATACTAGTTTCAGGTGTAGAATTCAGTGATTCATCACTTACATACAACACCCAGTGCTCATAATAAGCGCCCTCCTCAATGCTCATCGCCCATTTAGCCCATCGTCTCACCCAACTCCCCTCCAGCAACCCTCAGTTGGTTCTCTGTATTTAAGAGTCTCTTATGGTTTGCCTCCCTCTCTGTTTTTTATCTTATTCTTCCTTCCCTTCCCCTATGTTCATTAGTTGTGTTTCTTAAATTCTACATATGAGTGAAATCCTATGATACTGTCTTTCTCTGACTGACTTATTTCACTTAGCATAATACACTCTAGATCCATCCATGTTGTTGCAAATGGCAAGATTTCATTCTTTTTGATTGCCAAATAATATTCCATTATGTATGTACGTATGTATGTATGTATGTGTGTGTGTGTGTGTGTGTACATATATATATATATATATATATATATATATATATATATATCTCACATCTTCTTTATCCATTCATCTGTTGATGGACATTTGGGCTCTTTCTCTAATTTGGCTATTGCCGATACTGCTGCTATAAACATTGGGGTGCATGTTTCCCTTTGAATCAGCATTTTTGTATCCTTTGGATAAATACCTAGTAGTGCAATTGCTGGGTCATAGGTAGTTCTATTTTCAATTTTTTTGAGGAACCTCCATACTGTTCTCCAGAGTGGCTGCACCAGTTTGCATTCCCACCAGCAGTGCAAAAGGGTTCCTCTTTCTCCACATACTTGACAACATCCGTTGTTTCCTGTGTTGTTCATTTTAGCCACTCTGACAGCTGTGAGGTGGTATCTCATGGTGGTTTTGACCTGTATTTCCCTGATGATGAGTGATGTTGAGCATCTTTTCAAATGTCTGTTAGCCCTCTGGATGTTTTCTTTGGAAAAGTGTCTATTCATGTCTTCTGCCCATTTCTTCACTGAATTTTTTTTTTTGGGGGGGTGTTGAGATTGGTAAGTTCTTTATAGATTTTTGATACTAACCTTTTATCTGATATCATTTGTAAATATCTCCTCCCAATCTGTAGGCTGCCTTTTAGTTTCGTTGGTTATTTCCTTAGCTGTGCAGAAGCTTTTTATCTTGATTAAGGCCCAATAGTTCATTCTTGCTTTTGTTTCCCTTGTCTCTGGAGATATGCTTAGTAAGAAGTTGTTATGGCTGAGGTCAAAGAGGTTACTGCCTCTTTTCTCCTCTAGGATTTTGATGGGTTTCCTGTCTTACATTTATGTCTTTCACCCACTTTGAATTTATTTCTGTGTATGGTGTAAGAAAGTGACCCAGTTTTATTCTTCTGCATGTTGCTGTCCAGTTTCCCCAATATCATTTGCTGAAGAGACTGTCTTTTCCATTGGATACCCTTTCCTGCTTTGCCGAAGATAGTTGGCCATATATTTGTGGGTCCATTTCTGGGTTCTCTATTCTGTTCCATTGATCTGAGTGTCTGTTCTTGTGCCAGTACCATACTGTCTTGATGATTACAGCTTTATAATACAGCCTGAAGTCTGGAATTGTGATGCCTCCAGCTTTGGTTTTGTTTTTAATGTTACATTGGCTATTTGAGGTCTTTTATGATTCCATACAAACTTTAGAATTGTTTGTTCTAGTTCTGTGAAGAATGCTGGCTTTATTTTAATAGGGATCACATTAAATGTCTAGATTTCTTTGGGGAGCAAAGACATCTTAACAATATTTGTTCTTCCAATCCATGAACGTGGAATGTTTTTCCACTTCTTTGTGTCTTCTTCAATTTATTTCATGAGCTTTCTATAGTTTTCAGCATACAGATCTTTTACCTCTTTGGTTAGGTTTACTCCTAGGTATTTTATGGTTTTTTGGTGCAATAATAAATGGGATCGATTCCTTGATTTCTCTTTCTGTTGCTTCATTATTGGTGTATAGAGATGCAGCTGATTTCTGTATGTTGACTTTATTCATGTATTAGTTCTAGCATTTTTTTTGGTGGAGTCTTTCAGGTTTTCCACATAGAGGATCATGTCGTCTGCAAACAGTGAACATTCGACTTCTTCCTTGCCAGTTTATATGCCTTTTATTTCTTTTTGTTGTCTGATTGCTGAGGCGAGGATTTCCAGTAATATGTTGAACAACAGTGGTAAGAGTAGATATCCCTGTTGTGTTCCTGACCTTAGGGTGGAAAATATCTCCTCCTTCTGATGATGCTTCTCTTTTCCTTTTTGAATAGGTGATTTTGGGTAATGAAACTCAGAGGTTCATGTGTCTTCTTGAGAGGTGACTTTGGGACAGAAGAACTGAGAGAGCCTTAAGTGGTGCTTGGGGAAGAACAATGGGGGCTGTGGCTGCTTGGAACTGGCTATGCCCTGGCCCAGTGGTTCTTAAATAATGGCTTGAGACCAACACTATCATCAAGTGGGAACTTATTAGAAATGCAAATTCTTGGGTTTCACCCCAGACCTACTGAATCTGAAACTCTGGGGCTGAGACACAGTGATCTGTGTTTCAGTAAGTCCTTCAGGTGATTCTCCTGCGCGCTCAAGTTTGAGAACTGATTGATATCCTAAATTTCGGAAAAGAGATCAAAGCGGTCTTAAATTTCTCATGTGAAATGGGGAATAGTGCTTCCGGAGACAAGTGACTTCCAGCAGATTCCTTCAAGGATGTCAACAAATGGACATCAACCCTTAAAGCTGACCTTCCTTGAGGCAAGCCGTGAGAGAGGACCAACGCCACCTCTCTGTAAGCCACATCATAATGTGTAGATGCAATTCAGTGACTCTGTGTGCTTGGCCCATAGTAGGTGTTCAGGAAATAGTTACTGAGCTGAGGAGAAAGGAAGGCTATGCAGAGGACAAAAGTCCTCAATACATTCCATTGCTTATGTCACCACAGTGTCTTTACACAAATCCTAGAACAAGGAACTTCTCATGTGTGCGCCTTGTACTGAACACCTATGTGCCTGACTTGGTGTAGCTGTCGGGTTAAACAGGCAGCTGATTTCTTCCAGGGTAGGGCTACAGCCATCTGTCACCTAAACTACCCATTGTAGCCAGTACCCTATTCCCATACTCAAATTTCTAAAATATGAGAGATTTATGGAATCAGGAGAAAATCCACTGACAAATCTCCCTCCATCTAAAGGTTTTGATGTTCAATATAGTTCATTGCTATCAATCACGTATACCTTGGAATTGTGCACGTGTGGCCATATACGTGAAATAATCATACACATGAAAACTGAGATTGTTGAGAAAAAGCCGAAACACTTATTTCTGTATTTTAGTTTTAAGACAGGAAAGCATATGGGAGTCCTGTTGGGTACAAATGGCTCTATATTTTCTAAATCTCTAAAACAAAATGTGTAAGTTAGAATCTTCTGCTCTAAATTCCATATGGCTTTAATTAATTCACAAAGTGAGTAAATGTACTTTCCATTTAATGGAAAAGGCTTTTGGCTGTAGGGCCACTTACTTTGCACTGGTTAATGGAGCATTACGAGAAAGACAGAGAAATATTAATCATATTTGCAAACATGGCTAGGTTTGTTGTTAGGCAATTAACTATCTATAGCACTACTTATAAAAATGATAGAAAATATTCAAAGAGAATAGTCCTACAATGAGTGCTATCATATAAAAATTAATAAACCAAAATGCAATATTCTCTAAAACTAAACAAACAGAAAACATATCTCCAGCCACTAAATAATGCCATGTTTCCATGTAAAGAATCTCATCATTTCAAACAGGAGACTTTACCAGTTGCCACGCCTTTTCTATGTAAAATGAACTGAAAGGGTAGAAATATTACAATTAACTGGCCACAAGATGTATTTTAAAGTGTTGTTCATTCTTTGAAAAGAAAGAGAAACAAAATTCCCCAACAACAAAGGCATCGTGAGTTGCTCAAAGGCAGCCACGTTAAAAAGTACCGCCTTTTACTGTCAAAAAGACTTTGTCTTTTGTATTACTATTGATTTCTACCCATATCGGGTCATTCCATCCCTCGATTTATAAGGATTGGCTTTCAGGCTGAACACATGAGATAATGATGGATGCTGCCTCATTTAGAGCAGATGGGAACATCCTGGCAGAGTCGAAACTGTATTTAGCATAGAGATAAAGTTCTCGAGGGATGAGATGTAATAGTTTGCTAGGGCTGCCATACCAAAACAGCACTGACTGGGTGGCTTAAACAACCAAAACGTATTCCCTCACAGTTCTGGAGCCTAGAAGCCCAAGATCAAGATGCCAGAAGGTTTGGTTTTTATTTTTCTGAGGCCTCTCCCCTTGGCTTGCAGATAGCCACCTTCTCATTGTGTCCTCACATGGTTGTCCTTCTGTCCTTCTGTCTGTGTGGTTCGTATCCTCATCTCCTCTTCTCATAAGGACACCAGCCGTATTGTATTGTGGCCACCCTAATGACTCTGTTTGAACTTCATTACCTCCTTAAAGGCCCTATTTCCAAATACAGACACATTCTGAAGTACTAAGGGCTAAGTACTAAGGGCTTCTATATATAAATTTTAAGGGGACAGAATTCAACCCACAGCAGGAGATAACAAAATTCTTCTAGCTTTGGGAATGTAACTTTTTTTTTATTCACTCATTAAGTTTCAGTTATTCATAGAGTGAACAAATCACTGTGAATCTCAACTGCAATAATTATAATTCAAGGTAAGGTGATGGAAACTTATCTTAGGGGGGTTAGCCTGGTCGAAGAGGTGACTGAAAATGTCCCTGAGGAAGTAACGGTTCAGCCAACATTTGAAAAATTAGTAGATACAAAACAAATGAAGGGGAGAGGAGAAAGTGTTTAAGAGAGAAAAGAGTGTATATGAAGACTCCCATGTCAAGGAATATGCGTAAAGGAGCAAAAGAAGGTCACCGTAGCCAGATCAGGAAGATGAGAGGAAGTGTGGGACCAAAGAAGGATGGAGAAATAGGTACAGGCCATACAGGCAGGGGTGTGTAGCACAGATTAAGGATTTAGTGTCTATTTAATAGGTAATGATTTTTTTTTATTTTTTTAACGTTTATTTATTTTTGAGACAGAGAGAGACAGAGCATGAACGGGGGAGGGGCAGAGAGAGGGAGGCACAGAATCGGAAGCAGGCTCCAGGCTCTGAGCCATCAGCCCAGAGCCCGACACGGGGCTCAAACTCACAGATGGCGAGATCGCGACCTGAGCTGAAGTCGGACACTTGACCGACTGAGCCCCCCAGGCGCCCCTAGGTAATGATTTTAAAGTGTTTAAAATTAAAGTGTTTAAAATCTGGGGAGGAGGGTGAGGGTGGAAATCCTCTTGTAATTTTGACTCTACTGTTGAGAATACATTACGGATAGTGGTAGAGAGGAAGTAAGCAAGCAGGTTAGGAGGTGTTTCTAGAGGTTTAGGAGATGGTGGAGAGACAAAAGAAGTAGACAGGTTCAAAAATATTTAAGAGGGGCGCCTGGGTGGCTCAGTCGGTTGGGCATCCAACTTCGGCTCAGGTCATGATCTCACCGTCCGTGAGTTCGAGCCCCGCATCGGGCTCTGGGCTGACAGCTCAGAGCCTGGAGCCTGTTTCGGATTCTGTGTCTCCCTCTCTCTCTGACCCTCACCTGCTCATGCTCTGTCTCTATCTGTCTCAAAAATAAGTAAATGTTAAAAAAAATTAAAAAAAATATTTAAGAGATAAAATAAAAAGAATTAGATTAATGATAGATTACACATGTGTGTTAGGGAATGGTGATGAAATAAACTGAGAATAAGTACTAGAGTTTGGCCTTTTAAAACTGGACGAATAGTTGTAACATTCCCTGAGATAGAGATCAGTAGGACAGTATAGGGTGTTGGAGGAAATATCACGTTTTTCTTTGGTTCCGGTTGAGTTTGAGATACCTCATGATAGCAAAGAGGTATGTAGGTCTCGAAGGCAGACTAAAGGTTTGGGCTGAAGATACAAATGTGGTTTATTTCTTTATGAGTGCAACTGAAGATGAAGATGTGGATGAAATCAGCCAGAGAGAGAGAAAGAGACAGAGTAGAGTGAGAAAAGAGTAGGGGTAGAACTGAGACTAGAGGAACTTTAATATTTAATGGTCAGTTAGATGAACTTGAAAGGAAGAAACAGGCAGAAACACACAGACAAGGAAAAGGAGAAGCAGAGGTGTATGCAGTCAATTTGTGTAATGTCACTAAGAGACTAGAATGGAAAATGCCCTTTGCGTCTGCTGCCATGAGGGTCCTCAGTGACATGATGGGGCAGAACCCACACGGCCGTGGCTGGAGAATGATGAGAGGTGATGAAACAGAAATGGGTACGTGTTAGGTTGGGCTCCCCCAGAAGCAGATTCTGAGACAGGATTTGACTCCAAGTGGTTTATTTGGGAGACAACCCCGGGAAGCAACAGTAAGGGAGAAGGGAAGTAAGAGGGAAAGGAAGGAAGAGCAAAACATGAGGTACTGAGCATATTATAGCTGTGGCAACTATTATTCAGTCCTACTGGGGGTCTCTGGGAGACAACGCAGAACACAACTCAGAGGTATGCTCATCTCACCAGGGACTAGCAAGTTCATATTTCTCTTCCAACTCCCACCCATCATTTACTGAGGGATGTTCCCAAGGACACAAATTCCCCAACACTTCTGGTGTGCCCTGCATTAGACTGGAGAGCAGCCTCCGACGGGTGGGGGGCAGGCCCCAGCTGCTTAAAGTAGGATGCCACTGACCTGTACTAGAAACCGAGTGCGTTGAGAAGTCGAGTGAGGCACTGACTGCGTCTGCTTTAGGATACTACAGATAACTCCAAGAATTTGGAGATGAGCGATAGGAGGGGAATTTGGGAGTCTGCTGGAGTGAGATAATAGTTTAAGAGAGATTATCTTGTAGTTTAAATGGGAGAAATTTAAAAGTTCATGGGAAAGAGCTCATGGCTGTGTAATATTCGTGTGTGTGTGTGTGTGTGTGTGTGTGTGTGTGTGTGAACACACTACATCTTCTTTATCTGTTTGCCTATCAGTGGACACTTAGGTTGCTTCCATGCTGTGGCTATTGTAAATAAGGCTGTAATAAACACAGAGGTGCAAATACCTTTTTGAATTAGTGTTTTCATTTTCTTTGGGTAAATGCTCAGTAGTGGTATTTCTATTGTTAACTTTTTGAGGAACCTCTATACTGCTTTCCACAGTGGCTGCACCAAGTTACGTTCTCACCAACAGTGTACGTGTCTTCCTTTTTTTCCATATCCTCGTCAACACTCGTTCCTTGTATTTTTTATTTTAGCCATTCTGACAGTTGTGAAGTAATATCTCGTTGTGGTTTTGATTTGCATTTCCCTGATGGTTAGTGATGTTAAACATCTTCTGATGTGTCTGTTGGCCATCTGTATGCCTTCCTTGGAAAAATGTCTATTCAGGTCCTCTGCTCATTTTAAAATTAGATTATTTGGTTTTTGGTGTTGAGTTGTAGGAGTTCTTTATGTATTTGGCATAATAACCCTTTAACGGATATATCATTGTGTCATTTGCGACAACATGGATGGAACTGGAGGGTATTATGCTAAGTGAAATAAGTCAGACTGAGAAAGACAAAAACCATCCGACTTAATTCATATGTGGAATCAAAAACAAAAACAAAACAAATGAAGAAACAAACAAAAGGCAGCATCAGACCGATAAGTACAGGGAAAAAACTGATGGTTGCCAGAGCACAGGGGAGTGGGGGGGGGGTGGGCAAAAAGGGTGAAGGGGAGAGGAAGATCCAGGCTTCCAGTTATGGAATGAATAAGTCACAGGAATAAAAAACACCCCATCAGTAATATAGTCAATGATATTCTAAGAGTGATGTAATGGGACAGAGTGTAGCTACACTTGTGGTTTACAGAGCATAATGTATAAACTTTGTCAAATCACTACGTTGTACACCTGAAACTAATATAACATTGTGTGTCAGCTGTCCTCAAAAACAAACATTCAGGGGAAGGAAATGAATGAGAGATTAAGCATATAAAAGAAAGGATAATCAGTTAGCCAAGCTGACTACTCATCTTTTGGAGCATTGTTGATAGATACATCAACTTCCCTACTCCATAATGTCTCCATTTCCACACCATCTGTAATCACGATTACTACCTATACATATTAGCTGGCTGAAATTTCTGTAAACAAGATAAAAACTCATTACATGCATTAAATGACTTCCTGTACAATATTTAATACACAGCAATCTACTGAGATGCTAACTGGGAAGGACTAAAGCATCAGGCATGCTGGGCTGCTTTGGGGGGATTTAAGTGGCAGTGATGTGGGAGAGTTTCATTTTCAAATGGGAGTAATAAGTCAACGTATTCTTTACAATGCTTATATTCTTCTGGGTGACTGAGTTATATTAAAGGATGATGTAAGCTGAATTTTTAGATCAGTCTCTTCAATTTACACTGAATTCTTTATTTTAGTCCCACTATTGAGTTTTTTCCCTGCCAAAGTACCTTATGTCAGAGCCAGCAAAAGCTTTTAGTCTCTGCTTATTTGCATTCCATTTCTTAAATGTAGCACATATGTAACCAAATCAAATATGTATTTGGCAATTTGCAACATCTCTGAATACTGGCTGATCTTAGACATTAAGATACATTGTTTTATAGGATAATCATCAAAGTATATCCACTAAGGTTTGTTTTAGTTTGGGTTTTTGTATTTTCATCCCTATCCATCATTTGTTATTCAGTAGTTTTATTAAGTATTTCTTGAGAGGTAGTCAATACGTGTATTTTCCATATAATAATGAATAATGAAAATACACTAAATGATCCAGGTATGTTTGTACAAATGTAGATCAGCATTCATTCATTCACCTCATTTGCTACGTCCTCTTTATGTAAGGGAATTCTCTGTGAGTGACTTCCAAGGAAGGCCAAAAGGCTATGGCCTGGACACTAACAGCATCTGCTATAGCCACTGACCTTGCCTTGATTCCAATTTCAGGTATGGCTGCTTGTAATCCTTTGGGTACCATTAGCCTAGGCCTCTATCCTTAGATCAGCACTCTATTTTATCTCACATTAGGACAGTCGTAGTTTTACCAGGTGGTGACAATGGAACGTATAGATTAAGATCTATTAATTGATCAATTAATTGATCTATAGATCAATTGATAGATAAAGTAGAGAACAATTTTAACTTCAGTGCAAAACTGATGTCAGCTTAGTAATGTGGTTGCAACTCATTCATCTGTAAAAGGCACCACTGATGGCCTAAATGACAGAAGCAACACTTAGCAGAGCCCATCCCACAGCTAATGGATGATGACTGATTTCTCAAAGCTCGTATTATTGTATGGGGATTGATACTGGTCCCAACTCATGGCGCTTGCTTCAAAACCAGACACAGGATCCTTCTAGTCAGCCCGGAAGCAGCTGGAAATCCAATAGCACTATGAGGTTAACCACCAGGTCAGGGAACTTTAGGCTCGAAAGTGTGTTCCACATTCCAACTCCCAAGCCTTCCAGGTCTTAGGATTCCTCCATGTAGCAGATATGAGCACAGCCTTGCCTTGATACCTAGGGTCATAACAGACAATCTGCCCATAGTTTGGTCATGGGAGTATTCTGGAAGAAGATCACTGTGATGAACTGGGAGAGCATGGCCCGATCACTTCCAATTGGATTGCTTTCCTGTCATTTACATCTCCGCTCAGAGGCCATTTTCTCAGGGAGGCTGTTTCTATTGAGAAGCCTTAGGCTGTAAGCAACAGACCAACTCACTGACATGTCTTAAAGATCCAGGTTTTCTCCAGGGTTTTGCTCTGCCATCCTCAGGTTTCCCCTCACAGCTGCGAGAAGCCTCTGGCAGCTTCAAGCATCACTTCTCAAACTACATTGAAAGCAGAGACTTTCTTTTCCTTATGTCCTTGTGTAAAATGGAGGGAAATGGGTCCAACAGTCTCCAGCCAACTTTCCCCTGAATCTCAAAGGCCAAGATCGCTACACTCATCCCATTTGGAAACCAATGACTGACCAGAGGGTTCCCATCACCACAACTGGCTCAAACTAATCAATATATACGTCCTGGGGTAGAGATGGGCCTGGCTTTCACTGAAGCACACAGCCACTTGACTTGGAAGCAAACCAGGCCAAGAAAGAAGACGGTGGCCTGGCCCCTGTGAGGGCAATTAACGGTGCTGCGTACATTTTCCATGGCCAACCCGAATTTTAGCCCACCTCCTCAATGTCTTCCTCATGATCCTGCTCTTTTTTGGTTTTTCTTTATGTCTTATATCTTTTAAAATGTATATTATTTGTTCATTTGTTTATTCCGCCCCCCACCATTGTAATAATGTGAGATCTATGTAGGAAGAAAGTTCGAAGATGCTCAATAAACCTTTACTGAATGATGAATGAATCCATGGTGTTGTCACAAGACGGTCTCTGTAGAAACGAATTCCAGGAAGAGAAGGGCGGTGGCAGGAAGGAGAGGATGGAAGTAGGCAGAGTGTGAGACACAGCAAGACAGAATCATGCCTACTTTTCAGTTTATTGTCTTACCTTCAGACAATTCCACATCTAAATGGAGCTTCACAGCTTAACAGAGGCTGCAGCTATAACCAAACCATCCTGGGCATTTCATAAAGATTTTACCATCAGCTTTGTGTAAGGTAATCGGATAGAAACCTAACTTTTTTTTTTTACAACTACCCAGAACAGGGGTGCCTGGGTGGCTCAGTCGGTTGAGCATCCGACTTTGGCTCAGGTCATGATCTCACAGCTTGTGAGTTTGAGCCCTGCATCGGGCTCTGTGCTGACAACTCGGAGCCTGGAGCCTGCTTCAGATTCTGTGTCTCCCTTTCTCTCTGCCCCTAACCCACTCGCATTCTGTCTCTGTCTCTCTCAAAAATAAACATTAAAAAAAATTAAAAAAAAACAAAAACTACCCAGAAGAAAGCTTATCTTTTTTTGCTAGTGAACCCTAAAATTACTTTGGTCCTTCTGCCTATATCTCTGGACAAAAATGGATGCTTATAATACATCGTATTTTTATTACCTGCATTTGCTACTACTGTAAAAAGAGTCTGTTTTGTCTCTCTTACTGGGAATTTCTGCAAACAACATACCAACGAATGTCAACCACAGATCGTGGGTACATAAACAGTAAGGAGAATGGAGAGGATTCCTCAATCATGCAGTTCACTTTACAATGAAGAGAGAGAGGTGTGATGGCTCATGCCCACCAAATGTAATGACTACAGTGCCTAGAAAATAAAAAGGAGAGAAAAAGGCAAACAGAAGGCCATTTTATGCCACTTTCTAAAGGGGTTTAAAAGGTATTCTCTATTTTCCACTTAAATTGCAGGACGCAACGATATAACATTGCTCACATTTTATTCCCTCCTCAGGTCTCAAATGAAGATAAACTTGCACTAACTTGCACTAGTCGAGACCATCATTTATTTATTTCCAATTTATTTGTTATCTATCCTTTCCTGCAGTAGCCCCGGCACCTAGATCAGCACCTGGCATGGGGCCGATGCTCAATTATTATTTATGAAATGAAGTGTTCAACAGATGTCATTTTTCACATTTACGCTAACACCCTGATCACCCTCACCTTGTCTTTCCGCTGCCTTTCCTAAAACTATTACCATAAATGTCCTGTGGGATGACAATACTTCAAAGAGGTAAACACAGAGTTACCATATGACCCAGCGATTCCACTCCTAGGTGTATATCCGGGATAAATGAAAACGTGCGTCCACACAAAGAGTTGTACACGAATGTGCATAGCAGCATTGTTCACAACAGCCAAAAAGTGGAAGCAACCCAACCTCCATTAATTGGTGAATGAATAAATGAAATGTGGTCTACCCTTATAATGAAATATTATTCGGCAATAAAAAGAAATGAAATACCGATCCATGCTACAACACGGATGAACATGATTCCATTTTCATGAAACGTTCAGAATAGGCAAACGGAGTGAGGCAGAAAGTAAATGAGTTACTGTCTAGGGCTGGGGATAGGAGAAATACAGAGTGACTGTAAACGGACACAGGTGTTTCTTTCCAGGGTGACGAACATGTTCAAAAATTGCTCCCAGCGATGGTTACTCAACTCTGTGAAAACCAAATCCACAGAATGGTACCCTTTGAGTGGATAAATCGTACCATATATGAGTTATATTTCCATAAAACTGTTATATTATTTGAAATCTCGAGGAAGGAAAGAAGAAAAGGTAAAATCTAGAGTAGTCACTTCATTTTTTTATTATGTTTTTTCATCTTCTTCTTTTTTTTAATATGAAATTTATTGTCAAATTGGTTTCCATACAACACCCAGTGCAGTCACTTTAAAAGTGTCCGTGAGGGAGACAAATTTAAACAAATGAAATAAGGCACAGAGACACTCTTCCCTTTAATACCTTTACCAAGTACTTATTGAGTACCTATGGTATGCTAAGCACCGTCAGAACTTCTGGGAATAAAGCCCTGTTTAAGTCATCAGGGGACCACTGTGTTACAAACAACTACCACAAAACGTTGCTTTTGCAGTTTTATTCTAACACCCATGCTTTTTAGTTGTTTTCCTTTATGTTGCTGGCCTGGAAAGTGCCTTTGCCAGGTGTGTTTTCTAGCTCACAGTAGATTAGATGTCAAAAGTGAGGCCAGAGAGAAAGTGATGATACTAATTATAGCCCCTACGGCTAATGTACTCTTCCTTAAAGATTTCTATTGAGGGGAAGGGGAAAAAAAAAGTTACAGAGAGGGAGGGAGGCAAACCATAGGAGACTCTTAAATACAGAGAACAAACTGAGGGTTGATGGGGGGACGGGGGAGAGGGGAGGGTGGGTGATGGGCATTGAGGAGGGCACTTATTGGGATGAGCATTGGGTGTTGTATGGAAACCAATTTGACAATAAATTATATTTAATAAAAAATATTTCTATTAAATATTGAGTAGATGCAAAATAATTTTATCAAGTGTGTGCACGGAATAAAGAATTACAAAAAGATGAGCACGTGGGAACACTCCATACTTTAAAAGTCCCTGTTCACCCCTTCTCATGCTCATTCTTCCTGCCCCTCAGAGATAACCACTGTCTATTGTAATCCTGTTACATTACCCACATTCTGTGATTGTCCTTCCTCAGGCTGCTGGCCTGGAAAGCAGCTTTTCCTGGTATTGTGTTTTTCTAGCCCACAGTAGATTAAATGTAAAAAGTGGGACCACGCAGATAGCTATGTGCGGTGTTGACTCATTGTCTGATATTCCGCAAGAAGATAGGAAACTGAAGGACAAAGCATTCCCAAAGCGGCGTGACCTGGGGCCACCATTATCCATCTTAATACTCCTAGCAGTTATCTGTTTTACCATATAGTACAAGTTTTATCATACAGCACAAAGACAGATGTTATCGCTAAAACTGGTCCCTCATGGAAGCTTAAGCTGTGATTGTTATAGTTTATATTATAAGAAGATAAGAAAAGGGGTGCCGGGGTGACTCAGTCAGTTAAGCGTCTGACTCTTGGTTTTGGCTCAGGTCATACTCTCATAGTCCATCACATCGAGCCCTTTGTTGGGCTCCTAGCTGACAGTGCAGAGCCTGCTTGGGATTCTCTCTCTCTCTCTCTCTCTCTCTCTCTCTCTCTCTCTCTCTCTCCTTATTTCTCTGCCTCTCCCCTGCTCAGGCTCTCTCTCTCTCAAGATAAATAAATTAAAAAAAAAGAAGATAAGAAAATATATACCGTATTTTGTTGATTCCAAGATGCACACATTTCCTCTCATTTCATGTCTCTGAACCTAGATGCAGCTGCCAGTTTGTGGCATAGTTTTTTATGTCTAGGCATGCTCAGACTTGGTCATGACGGTTGATAGTAATATTGTTTTGACAGAGTCACATAAGTGCATTGTTGGTATCTATTTGTTGAGTATTGTTGAGTAGAGTTGCCATTTTTAAAAATGACTTCAGAAGTTTGCACCATGATTTGGGATCGAAATGAAAAGTTATCGGGTGCATAGAAAGGCATGGTGTAGGGACATGGCTTTGTCATCAGAGAAGCAATGTTCATGACCACTGGAGGAATATAACCACTGATTCCACACTTCACACAGAGCAACAGCCAACTGCTTTGTAGGACCAAAAAGGAAAACGCTAACAAGTAGGTGAAACCGTACTGCATTTTGTTGCCAAAGACACATGAAACCTATTGCCTATCAACACCAAGCCCTGCAACAGAGACTGAAGAAATTGCCCAATTTCTTGGAAGATGAGAGAGGTTTCAAAGGAAGAAGAGGCCACCGTGACCAATTTATGCAGCACTATCATTAAGGAGCCAAATATCAACATGTAAGAAATTTCCTGCTGACTTGGAACAGAAGTCGATGCTAAACTTTTTCAGCCATCTATAGTTTAACAGAGGAAAAATAAGAGAATTAGTCAAGTAAGCAGTGCTAACAAAACCCAGTGTTCTTCTGTGTGCCACAAAATTATATTGTCAATACTAAAGATCAAACACTGTCCCTTCTGTAAGCAAAACTTTAATTCCAAGAGAAAATGTTGTAGCAATTAATTGACAGTAGCTTTTTGAAAAAATTCTTGGTGGTACATAATAGTGCGCTTTGACCTCTTTGATCAAAATACAGTATTTCTAGAAAATGTTCCATAAAATCTTCTGTATTATAAAAATATTTTAATAAAGTCTTGATAGACAAACAATAGTCTTGGAAAAAATATTTCTAACACAGAGAAAAGACAGTGGATTAGTATAAAGCACAAAGAACTCTTAAAAATTGTCAAAAAGAGGAAAACAACCTAAAAAAATAGATGAAGAATCTGAGGAGATATTTTATAGGACGGTAAATCTACTTGGCCAACGAATAAAAATACTAGTCAGGAAAATAATTTTTAAAGTAATAAGATATTATGTTACACTTAGCAGACTGGCAAAAATTTTGCAGGATCCTAACATCTCTTGCTGGCGAGGATGTGGGAAAAAGAGTATTTTCAAATCTTGCTGGTGGAAATGTGAATTATGACATTTCTTTTGGAAAGCAATCGGTTAGCATCTATCAAAATTAATATAAATGTATGCTTTCACCCAGAAAAATCTTTATTAAAGGATTATCCCACAGTAATTAGACTACTAAAAATAAAGATGATATGTACATCATGGATTATAGCAGATAGTTAGCAGTGTCCAGCCCCTACACGCTCAACTTGACTTCATCAATGCCCTCCAATCTGTCTTTCAATAGACAGTACATACAGTTCTTTGCTTGAGATCGTTGCTGAAGCCTGCTTGGTCATGCTTACAAAGGACTGGGGAGTCAATGCTCACTAGGAGTAGCCCCCAACCAACCACTGGTGTGATTTGGTATAAATACCCCTGCTCCTTCACCCGTGGGTAGAAAAATCTTGAAGCACATTTTCTATACTGGCTCTGAGAGTCCCCCAATGAGATTAAGTTCCAACTGTCGACAGGGATAGCAGTCTGGATAGTGTACCCTTCATGGGCTGTCTTCCCTTCCCTGTCTCACTTTTCCACTCCCCTACCGTGTTGCTTCCACTTTCAAAAGAAACTATTACACTTAAATCCTCATCTCAGGATTTCCTTCAGGGATGCCCAAACTAAGACAAGGATGGAGGGGGCAAAAAACAACCCAGAACCAGAGAACACAATGAAACCTAACAGTGAGTGAATGGTTAAACAGATTAGATTACGTCCACATAATGAAATATTAAGCAACCATCATGCAGAGTTAATTCATGCTATGTCAATTGATACTGAGTGATTTTAATAAGGTATTATTGAAACAAAATGCAGAAAATTGGGTTTAATATGATCTCAATTGTATCAACAATAAGTAAAGCTTACATACATGTATGTATCTTGAGGTTTCTTAATATCAGCACTATTGCCATTTGGGGCCACATAATTCTTTGTGGTGGGGGCAGAGTTCATCTTAAGAATCACAAATCTGTGTATGCCTAGGGATGCATGTGTATATTTGCTATGGTTACATGAGCGTAAAGAAAAAATACAGAAGTTGAGAGGAGAAAGAAAGGAGTAAGGGTAGTAAAAAAAAGCATAAAAATAAGAGACTGGCAAATACATTTATTTATTTATGTAAAAAAACTGATAAAAAATAAAAACAAAAAGTTTCTTTTTTTTTGGCTTGGAAAGGAAGGCTTTACTGGAAGCTTTACTCATGGGCTAGCATGGCATATCATTATTCTTAAATGCCTGGCACGTCTCTTTCTATTGAGACAGGCCAGTCTCCCAGACTATATGATTCTGATGGGTCTGACAAGCCTAGATCTCCTGGACCACAAGGGGGACTATTTGACCCAAGCTTGGCTAATCAAGGTACCCTCAAGGCCAAATAGATATTTACGTAAGACTCTGAATCACAAGCTATGAGGTTGGAAGGTTTGGGCTGCCTCTGGCTATTATTCCTATCCATTTGTAACAACTGGGAATGAAGTTAGCGTGCAAAGAATAGCATAGAAAGACAGTCAATGCATGGAGAGAAAGAGGGAAAGAGAGATAAAGGGGAAAGGAGGTGAGAGATCTGATGACATCATTTGAGAACCTGGGTATAGCTAAGCCCGAAATTATTTCACCCTACGATTTCTCAACTATTATGCAAACTACTAAAGCTCCCCTTTTGTTTTCTTTGCCTCCCCTCATTTGAATGATGTTTCTCCCACTAGTATCCAGAAAGATCCTGAATAATACAAAATGATAGTGAATTCATCAACAGTGGACATAATGAGATGGCACTTTATAGAGATTATATAGTTTAAGTTTATTTATTTTGATGGGGGGGGGGCAAGGGGCAGAAAGAGAGGGAGAGAGAGAATCCTAGGCAGGCTCTGCACTGACAGTGAGGAGACTGAGGCAGGACTCAGTCCCACGAACCACGAGATCATGACCCGAGCCGAAACCAAGAGTCGGATGCTTAACAGACTGAGCCACCCAGACTCCCCATACTTTATACAGATGATATAGAACATTGTTTGGCATGGGAACAAATTGGGAGTGGTTTCTTTTTTTTTTTTTTTTTTTGAGAGAGAGAGAGAGAGAGAGAGAGAGAGAGAGAGAATCTTAAGCAGGCTCCACACTCAGTGCAGAGCCCGACATGGGGCTCGATCCCACGACCCTGAAATCATGAGCTGAGCTGAAATCAAGAGTCGGTCGCTCACCTGACTGAGCCACCTAGGCACCCCTGGATAGTTTTATATTACAGGTGAATTTCTGATAACTTTGGAAAATTTCCAAGGCAAATTTCTGATAGAGTCCTTATGAGCTAACAAAAACACTTTTGCAAAGGGGAGACAGATCTAGGTTTAGGAAGCAGCTTGCTTTTCATAACAAATGAAGAGTCCCAAGGAAGCATATTTTGGTCACATGTTCTATACTGTGGTGTCCAGCAGTTTTACACGGATGAAATCTGACAGTGGCTTGCCACATGTCATGTCTCTTACTTCTTGCTTCCTACCATAAGATTCCTACCATAAGATTTCTGGATACCACATCATAAGCCATTCAGAGGAACCTACCTGGCCCTGGCATCAGTGCAACCAGAAAGTGTGTGGGAATGAACACACATAGATCCACCCTCGGCCAGTGAGGTCGGAAAATGAAGAATAAAGGCTCCTTCCTTTGTGCCATGAGCAGACAGTTTTGAGATGCAACTCATAAATCTCCTGGGAGAGCCTTGGGTTATCAAGTGCGAGGAGTCTATACTAGGAGCCAACTCAATAACACATCTTTGCGTTGGCTTTTCCTTTCCTGATGTACCAATTTCCCTGTCAACCCCCTGTCTTTACAATACCCTTGTATCAGGTCTCAAATGAACTCTCTGCACACAAGCCTTTTTCTCAGGCTCTTTTGGAAAATCTCAGGCTAAGCTCTACAGATACCTGTAAGTTCCCGAATATTATTCCCTGATACCTCCATATCACTTTTCACACCTCCCACAAAGTAGTTTGACAGCGTTTCTTTACCATTGCGAAGAAAAATAATCCATAGTAACATTTTTTTTTTTACTTTAAGTTTGAAGAGGAGAGGGACTAATTAGGAAGGGCAGAAGAGGTGCCCGTTGCAAAACTAGAGGAAGGGCCTTTGCCTATGGCACCAAGGTTAACAGAGTGGGGCAACACTCTGCTTGCATGACCGGACCTCCAGTGAAATGGTGCATTCAAAAGGAAAATGCAAGCCCTGAGAGGAGGCCGGGGGAGAGGCCCACAGGAAGCTTGAAAGCTTGCTCATGAGGAAATAAGGTGTGCACACAGTAAGCTACTGATTTTCACTAAATCCAAGGAGACTTCAGACAGTTAGATTTACTTTGATTGATGCATTTGATGATGAGATGCTATGTTCCCTGGCATGCATTCTCATCCCCTATCTGGAAATCATACTGGAGCTTTGGGCCAGCTTTATGAAACCTTCTTTCTCACCTGGCCAGCATGATTTCAGTGAAGCACCAAGTGCCAAGGACAGGGCTGCGACTCGGCATGGAAGAAGTGTTACAGAAAGGGAGAGGGAAATTGTCAATCCCACTTGCCTTCTTTGGGGTTTCTGTTGTGTCTGTTCGTTCTCTGTACAAAAGGAACTGGTTGTGGAGCAAGGAGGGCAGGAGACTGGTAGGCAACAATGCCATTTTCCTTCCTTCCCTTAAAAAAAATTTTTTTAATGCTTATTTATTTTAAGAGAGAGAGAAAGAGCGTGCATGAGCAGGGGAGCGGCAGAGAGAGAGAGGGAGGGAGAGAGAGAATCCCAAGCAGGCTCCATGCTGTCAGCTCAGAGCCCATCAAGGGGCTTAATCTCATGACCATGAGATCATGACCTGAACTGAAATCAATAGGCAGACGCTTAACCGACTGAGCCACCCAGCCTCCCCTCCTTCCTTCCCTTTGTTTTGGAGTTCCACCTATAGATACACATGTTGGGGATCAGGACACAAGGAAAGGAGTTGGCCAACTCTGAATTTCCCAGATCCCATAGACACTGACAGATGATCTCAGGCCTCCTCCATCCTGCTGGGAGGACCCCAGTGAGGTCATATCATTATAACCCAGTCTCAAGATGGTACAAGTCCTACAAGTATCTTTCATGTCAATATATTTCCTTTTTCCTGGATATTATAGTTTGGGGTGCATACACAATACACCAGTAAATTTCAACAATAGTTTTCATTGCAAAGAAATCAAAATAGTGATTTTGGTTTTCATTTTTAATCCCAAATCATCAGTTCATGCATGGTAGAGTAGATTTCACAAAAGCCAGAATCTGTTTTCCTACCTTATCATTTTAGATCAGGTAAAAATGTAAAATATTGAATGGATATAATGTAGAAGTTGGTGAGAATTAGAAGAATTCATACAGGGATATAAGAAATGCGGGGGCGCCTGGATGGCTCAGTCAGTTAAAAGTCCAACTTCAGCTCGGGTCACGATCTTGTGGTTCATGAGTTTGAGCTCGCTGTCCACGCGGTACCTGCTTGGGATTCTCTATCTCTCTCCCTCTCTCTCTGCCCCTCCCCCACTTGTGCGCTCGCTCTCTCTCTCCCCCTCCCTCCCTCCCTCTCTCTCAAAGTAATAAACAAATAGCTAAAGAAATAAAAGAAATTTAAATCTCAAAAATTCATTTTAAAGTGGCACTCCTAGAAAAGAGATTGATATAGCAATGATAATAGCAAATACATTTCTCTCTTTTTTATTAAGCATATACTTGTTCAGAAAAAACCTAATGGAAAATAGCAAATCTGTAGTATTCGATTCCTTTAAGTAAAGTTATTTTCTCTGGAAGGGAGATGGGATAACTTAGAGTAGATATTTTTGAAAATTTTTATTAAAACAGCACGGTGAATATGTCTTCCCATATAAAATCATCAGAAGAAAGCATTCAATTTAAATGAAATAAGATAATATTTCTACAATCTTTCCTAGAAATATATAAATGCAATTGACCAAGTTAAAACTAATACTTTTCTATGTTTTGCAGACTATCTGTGGTAGGAAACCAAATGTTCCTGTTCAGGGCTGAATGAAACCATAATTAACATGAGCGAAATGTGCAAGTATATTGTATGTTTGCCCAGTTAATTTGGCTCTGCAAAAATTTAATTGATAAGTTGAATACATATCCCAAAGTGGAATATTTGCACATAAATGTAAAACCCCAAAGAGATCGTTTGCGAAAGAAATGCTACACAATGTTACATGTGCAAAAGAAATCAGAATAATGAAAAACATTACCACAGAGTGACCCTTTTAATTCAGAATAGAGAACAGTTCTTTCCCAAGTAATTTCAAAACTGCTGAGGCCTCCGGGAATTCTGAGGGCTTCACCATAAAAGGCTTCTGGAAGAATCTAGATATTTCTGACAGAGGTATTGGGGAGACAGAGAGAAAGAAGTAGTTACTGGTGTATTTTTCATAGATTTCTGTAGCTATAGAGAGAATGCACCTAATACTGGTGATTCAGTAAGACTTTGGAAGTCCTACTCATCTTTATTCCCTGCCCATATGCTATTTTTCTAATGATCCCAGGTCACGACGGTCAGCCACTCTCTTCCTTGCCCACAACGTCCAGGTGTCAACTTTCAAGACCACTTAATGAGTCTTGTAGGTTTACACAAACCACACCAGGTAGGTTTTATGGTGGGGGCAGAAGCTGGGGCCTGACCAGGTACAGGAGTGGTCAACTGGGCTGTCAGAAGAGGTTTGTCTACCAGACGTGGATGGCATTCAGGAACATAATGACCTCTGCCTCCGTTCAGGAAAATGCTCACACCCACAAAACAAGTGCTCTTCCCGGAGGACAGAGTCCTTCATGAGTCACTCTGGCTCTCCATCTTTGGGAGACTCCTCACACAAGTCTCTGAGAGCCTGTCCGTAAACAGTTGTGCTTTATCCAATGACAGGACACTTAGTGTAGTAAGTATTGTCAGGGAGGATAAGACCAGGCTTTTCTTAAGAAGAGCTGAGAACCAGACTGACTTCTGGAAGAGGGATTACAAATGGAGATCAAAGCAACACAGCACTACTCCGTGACCTGGGGAACACGGAGGCCAGGCAGAAAGAAGAATTCAGGGTGGGACTCAGTTGCCAGCAATTAGACGTCAATGGGAAGGAGAAGTGACCTGCCATAGAATGAGTGAGTCCTGTGGTTGCACTCATCCAATAACAGCAGGACAATAACGGAACCTACAGGGACCACATGCTAGATCAGCCTCCTGAGTTAGGTGCTTAAGTATTTCCTTTCTAGGACTGAATTGTTCTGGGAAGTGGGACAGAGATGATTAACCCACGCAGCAGTGCATAAACCTGCCAGGGAGGTGGAAAAGACAGAGACAGGTCATCAATACACTTTACTGCTACTTCCTTTTAAAGCTTTTCACATGTCTCATACACGATGATTACTTCATAAAGACGAGGAGCACCCCGTCTAACTTATGTGGGCATCTCCCCAGGGCACTTACTATGGTACATGCTCTGTGTAGGTGCTCAGAAGACAGTTACAGTCGCAGATTTAATTCTGAGTGGGATTACATAGACTCCTTGTCTATATCAGCTCACCAGTTGGGTAGATAGGCATTAAGATTGAGGGGCAGATAAAAAGGAGAGGAAGAGGTACACTCAGCTGCTTAGGAGGAGTGCTTCTTTCCATCCAGTGGGGTACTTGTGACACTGTCCACCCTACCACCCATCTGGGGCATCACTCAGGGCTCAAGAGTAAAATTCTTACGTCAACAACGTCCACGGTACAGGGCAACTAACACATATTCCTTCCGTCAACCCTTGTTGACATGGCTAAGCTCTGGGGCTATCACAGTGAACAAGACAAGGCCCTGTTCTCAGAGAGCTTGATTTAATGAAAGGAAGTAAGGGCAGCAAAAAATAATCACAAAAATAATTTATGGCATTTGTGAAAAAGAGTACAAAGGAAAAATGCAAGGTCATATGGAATCTACAACAGGCCCTTGGCTGAAGCTGTGAGAGGTTTCTCAGCCCAAATAGAAGAGTGCTAGAAAATTCAGTCTCCCAGAGGCAACCTTCCAAAGGAATGCACCAGCCTCAACTTCTACCTTCCACCATCCGTGGAAAAGACTATTCCGAGCCTTATTCTACATGATCCATCAGAGGACCCATGGTGGGGTTGAGCCTCGGGTGCTTAACAGTGGTCTTTAATGATTCATTAGCATGCCCTTTAGTAGATTTTCTTCTATGCCTTACTGCTCATATCCTCTACAATGCCTCCTGGGATAGGTTGCCAGATAACATATAGAACACTCAGAGTTTTTTCATTAAAAATACTAAAAAAGTATTCATTGTTTACATGAAATACAAATTTAACAGAGCATTTTATATTTTGATTTGCTAAATCTGGCAACCTTAACCTGGGAACACTTCCCAAATAAATGCCCTCTTTCTCAAGTTCTTGTTTCAAGCTCTACTTTGAGAGGAACACAAACTAAGACAAACACCAACATCCAAAGAAAAGTCAGCGGAAGAAATGGAGTGGCCAAGCATCCAGGAGAAAACACAGAAGACTGATGTTCTAGAAGCCAAATGGAGATTGTTTTAGGAAGCTATGCTTAACGTTTTCCAGGATCTGTCAATGATGGCAGGCAGTGTCAAAACGCTAAGCACTTTTCACGGATTACCTCATTTTCTCCTACACAAACCTATGGGGTAGGTGATATTCTTACCCCCTCTTCAGATGAGAAAGCCAAAGCATACAGAGGTTAATTAACATGGCCCAAGTCACATAGTTATGCAGGGGGGAGAAGCCACACCGGTCCCCCTGATCTAAGCCAGTACCCCTCCATTGTGCTCCTGGGTGTCCCCAAAGTCTATATTAAGATCTCATCCCTTCAGTCTTCAGCACTTTAGTCATGGTACTAGGTACTTCACTCAGGGGAATATGGAAGCAACATGACTTTTAATTAAGAATATAATTAAGGGGGCACCTGGGTGGCTCAGTCGGTCAAGCATCTGACTCTTGATCTTGACTCAGTTCATGATCCCAGGGTTGTGGGACAGAGCCCCGTGTTGGGCTCTGTGCTGAGCATGGAGCCTGCTTAAGATTCTCTCCCTTCCCTCCTTCCCCTCTCTCTCTCTCTCTGTCTCTCTCTCTCTCTCTTGAAAAATACAATTAAGAATAGTCAGAAATAGGAAGATGGCAGAGTAAGACGATCCTAATCTTTCCTTGTCCCATGGATACACCTAGATAATACCCACATCAGTGTAACTAAACCAGAAAATGACCCAAATGTTGGCAGAACACACTCTCCACAGCTACCTGTAGAGAGGAGACCACATCAAAAATGGTAGGAAGAGCAGAGACACAGGCAGGAACCAAACTAACTTGTGAGATTAACCACAAAAGGGAGGGACACCACAGACAAGGGGGAGAAGCCACACTATGCACCCCAAACACAGAGGACCCAGACTGGGAAGACAAATCCCCATAACATTGGCTTTGAAAACCAGCAGGGCTTAACTTCACGAGTTTTTACAATCAGTGGGGCTTAGCATTGGGAAACTTTAAAAATCAGCAGAATCAGCTCAGGGAGAGCTGGTGGGCAATAGGAACTGAGCCCCTATCCTTAAAGAAATCATCACAGACAATCCCACTGAGCATAGAAGTAGCAGTTTGATAAATGACTGGGATATATGGGAAGGAGATTTATTGACCAGTTTCAGAACATACACCAAAGGGGTAGGAATCTCTAGGAGATTTCTGCAAGAACAAAAGAGCTGGCTGGTGCAGGAACCAATGCCAACACTCTCCACCTAGCTTGTGAAGAGCACACCTCCCTACCGCCTGTGGATCTGCCCTACCCAACCTGTCCCCCTCAGCCAGATTTCCTGCAAGGTGGCTGCAGGTCGCTCCCCACAAGCAGACCAGTGCATACCTTGCTAACACCATGTGCCCCATCATGGGCTCTCCTCCAGATCCGCCCCATCCAATCCAGCCCATCTAACCTGCCCCACTTGGTAAGAGTCCATCTAAAGCAATGCCAAGAGCATGGCACTGTGCAAGCACCCCCAGGAGTGGCCAGCACCCCTCCAAAGTGACTCTTGCCCTTAGGAAGAGGGGAAGATAACCACACACACTAGTTCAACTGTAGCCCCAGCAATGGGCTGTGGGAAGACATCTGATCTGACTGCTGGCCCTGCCCATCAACAAAAACTTCACAAGGGGCAGCACAAAGAGAGACACCAGTACTTGCAGGTCATGAAAACCTTAACAGACTGGGGGCAGACATCTGGTCTAACTGCAAGATTTACCCACCAATGAAAGCCTCTCAGGGTACAATTCAGGGATAGCGCCCTGTAGTTCTGAGTAACCACGGTTCTTGTAAACATCTGGTCTGACCCAACTCAAGCCCTAGGTGGCTCCAGACTGGCCCTTTAATAGCAGGATGACCATACCTTGCACAACAGACAAAGAGAGCCATTGTAGATGACTGGGCTAAACTCAAAAGTGGCTCAACCACAACAGTAGAATGCACAGGACACACATAGGAGATACTCCTGAAGCACCAGGCTCTGGTGAATAGGTAACATTGCACTGCAGGATGCTATAGGACCTCTTCTTCATAAGACTATTACTTTCAATATTGGGAGACATAGCTGACTTTCCTAACACATCAAAACAGATACAGAGAATGGGACAAAATCAGGAGACAGAGGAATATGTCCCAAAAGAAAGAATGAGGCAAAATCACAGTAAGAGAGCTAAACAAAATGGAGATAAGCAATATGCCTGATAGAGAATTTAAAGTAATGGTCACAGGAACATCTGGGTGGCTCAGTCGGTTAAGCATCCGACTTCAGCTCAGGTCATGATCTTGTGGTTTGTGAGTTTGCGCCCTGCTAACGGCTCGGAGGCTGGAGCCTGGAGCCTGGAGCCTGGAGCAGCCTGGAGCCTGCTTCAGATTCTGTCTCCCTCTCTCTTTGCCCCTCCCATGCTCATGCTCTGTCTCTCCCTGTCTCTCAATAATAAATAAATATTAAAAAAATTTTAAAGTAATGGTCACAAAGATACTCACTGGACTTGAAAAAAGAGTAAAGGATCTCAGGGATATCTCTAAGAAAGAGATAAAAATTTTTTAAAAGATCCAATCAGAGATAAAGAAGTCAATAACTGAAATTAAAAATGCACTAGAGGGAATAAATAGAGGCTACAGGAAGCAGAAGAATAGATCAATGACCTGGAGGACAGAGTAATGGAAATCAATCAGGCTAAACAGGAAAAAGAAAAAAGAATAATAAAAAATGATAACAGTTTAAAGGAACTCAGTGACACCACCAAGCACAATTACATTTACATTATATGGATCCCTGATGGAGAAGAGAGAGAAAAGGGGGCTAATAGCTGAAAACTTCCCTAATCTTGGGGAGGAAACTAAAAACCAGATCCAAGAGGCACAGAGAGTCCCCAAAAAATTAATCCAAGGAGGTCCACACCAAGACACATAACAATTAAAATGGAAAAAAGTAGTGACAAAGAGAATTTTAAAAGTAGCAAAAGAAGATAGATGCATACAAGAGAAACCCCAGTGGGCTATCAGCTGATTTTTCAGCAGATGCTTTGTAGATCAGAAAGAAGTGGCACGATATAGTCAAAGCGCTGAAAGAAAAAACCCTGCAACCCAGAATACTCTAACCAGCAAGGCTATCATTGAGAACAGAAGGAGAGATAAAGAGTTTCCCAGAAAAACAAAAGTTAAAAGAATTCATCGCCATTAAACCAGCGTTACAAGAAATGCTTAAGGGATCCTTCGAGTGGAAAGATGATAAGCAGGAGTAAGAAAAATAGGAAAGAAAAAAAATTCTCAGGTACATATAGACATAATAAAAGTAGATTAATCACTTATAAAACCAGTATGAAGGTTAAAGCACAAAAGCAGTAAAATCAAGTGTATCTATAAAAGTCAGTCAAGGGATTCAGAAAATAAAAGGATGTAAAGTATGACACACCATATATCTCAAATGTGGAAGGAGGGAGTAAAAATTTACTGCTTTTAGAATGGCTTCAAAATTAAGCAACCATTGACTTAATATAGACTTCTCTCTGCATAAGATATTATATATAAACCTAATGGTAACCACAAATCAAAAACCTATCATAGAAATGCAAAAATTAAAGAGAAAAGAATCCAAGTATATCATTAAAGAAAGCCATCAAACCGCAAGAAAAGAAAGCCAGAGAAGGAACAGACAAGAATTTTTAAAAACCCATAAAACAAGTAACAAAATGGCAATAAGTACATACCTATCAATAATTACTTAGAATGTAAATGGACTAAATACTCCAATCAGAAGACATAGGGTGACTGAATGAATAAAAAAGTAGGACCTGGGGCATCTGGGTGAGTCAGTTGAGTGTCGACTCTTGATTTCAGCTAAGGTCATGATCCCAGGATCATGGGATCGAGCCCCAAATTGGACTCCATGCTGAGCATGGTGCCTGCTTAAGTTTCTCTCTCTCTCTCTCTCTCTCTCCCCCCCCTCCAATTCCCTTCTCCCCTGCTTGCATAATCTCTCTCAAAAAATAAAATAAATCTTTAAAAAGAAAAAAGCAAGACCCATCTATATGCTGCCTATAAGAGACTTGTTTCAGGCCTAATGACACATGCAGAGAGTGAAAGTGAAGGGATGGAAACACATTTATCATGCAAATGTAAATGAAATAAAGCTAGGGTAGAAATACTTATATCAAACAAAATAGCCTTTAAGGACATTATATAATCATAAAGGGAACAATCCAACAAGAAGATATAACAATTGTAAATATTTATGTACCCAGCATGGAAGCATCTAATTACATAAAGCAGCTGTAAACAAACATAAAGGAAGAAATCGATAGTAATACAATAATAGTAGGGGACTTTAACACCCCATTTACATCAATGGATAGATCACCCAAACAGAAAATCAATGAGGAAATAGCAGCTTTGAATAATACACTGGACCAGATCTATCCAACAGATGTATTCAGAACATGCTATCCCCAAACAACAGAATACACATTCTTTTCAAGTGCACATGGAACATCCTGTAGAACAGATCATATGTTAGGGCACAAAACAAGTCTCAACAAATTCAAAAATATTAAACTCATATCATATATCTTTTCTGACCACAACACTATGAAACTAGAAATCAGCCACAAGTAAAAATCCAGAAAGAGCACAAATACATGGAAGTTAAATAACATGCTTCTAAGAAATGAGTGAGTCAACAAAGAGGAAATTAAAAAAAAATACATGGAGACAAATAAAAATGAAAACACAAAGGTCCAAAGTCTTTGGCATGCAGCAAAAGATGTTCTAAGAGGGAAGTTTACACCAGTACAGGTCTACATCAAGAAGCAAGAAAAATCTCAAATCAACAATCTAACCTTACACCTAATGGAGCTAGAGAAAGAAGAACAAGGCCCAAAGCCAGTAGAAAAAAAATAATAAATATTAGATCAGAAATAAATGAATTAGAGACTGAAAAACAGTAGAACAGATTGATGAAACCAGGAATTGGTTCTTTGAAAAGATTAACAAAATGATAAACCTCTAGCCAGACTCATAAAAAAAGAAAAGAAAAGAAAAGAAAAGAAAAAGGGAGAAGACACAAATGAACAAAATCAGAAATGAGAGAGAAGAAATAACAACCGACACCACAGAAACACAAACAACTGTAAGAGAGTATTATGAAAAATTACAGGCCAACAAAGTGAACAACCTAGAAGAAATGGACAAATTCCTAGAAACATAAAACTTCCCAAAACTGAGTCAGGAAGAAACTGGCAATTTGCACAGACCCATTATCAGAAATAAAATTGAATAAATATCAAAAAACTCCCAATACACAAAAGTTTAGGACCAGAAAGATTTACAGGTAAATTCTACCAAACATTTAAAGAAGAGTTAATACCTATTTTTCTCAAACTATTCCAAAAAATAGAAGAGGAAGAAAAGCTTCCAAATTCATTCTATGGGGCCAGCATTACCCTAATACCAAACCCAGATAAAGACCTTACAATTAAAAAAACTACAGATCAATATCTCTGATGAACATAGACACAAAAATCCTCAATAAAATATTAGCAAAACAAATCCAATAATACATTAATAAATCATTCACTATAATCAAGTGGGATTTTCCTGCCAAGTTTTCATTTAAATTTCAGCCAGTTAACATACCGGGCAATACTAGTTTCAAGTGTAGAATTTAGTGATTCATAACTTACGTACAATACCCATTGCTCATCATGGCAAGTACCCTCCCTAATACGCATCACCTCTTTAACCATCCCCCCACCTCCCTTCCAGTAGCCATCAGTCTGTTCTCTACAGTTAAAAGTCTGTTTCTTGGTTTGCCTTTTTTCCTCCTATGTTCATTTGTCTTGTTTCTTAAATTCCACATATGAGCGAAAAGATATTTGTCTTTCTCTGACTTATTTGTCTTAGCATAACACTCTCTAGCTCCATCCACATCATTGCAAATTGCAAGATATCATTCTTTTTATGGCTGAGTAATATTCCATTGTATGTATGCGTACACACACACACACACACACACACACATACATACATACCAACACTTCTTTATCCATTCATCAGTTGATGGACATTTGGGCTCTTTCCATAATTAGGCTCTTGTTAATAATGCTGCTATAAACATTGAGGTGCATGTATGCCTTCAAATCAGTACTTTTGTATCCTTTGGGTAAATACCTAGTAGTGCAATTGCTGGGTCATAGGGTAGTTCTATTTTTAACCTTTTGAGGAACTTCCATAGTGTTTTCCAGAGTGGCTACTCCAGTTTGCATTCCCACCAACAATGTAAGAGAGTTCCCTTTCTCTGCATCCTTGCCAATACCCATTGTTTCCTGTGTTAATTTTACCCATTCTGACTGGTGTGAGGTGATATCTCATTGTAGTTATGATTTGTATTTCCCTGATGATAAGTAATGCTGGGCATCTTTTCGTGTGTCTGTTAGCCATCTGGATGTCTTCTTTGGAAAATGTCTATTCATGTCTTCTGCCCATTTTTTAAACTGGATTATTTGGGGTTTTTTTTGATGTCGAGTTTTATAAATTCTTTATATATTTTGGATACTAACCCTTTATCAGATACATCATTTGCAAATATTTTACCCCATTCTGTAGGTTGCCTTTTAGTTTCATTGACTGCTTCCTTCACTGTGCAGAAGCTTTTTATTTTGATGAAGTCCCAATAGGTTATTTTTGTTCTTGTTTCCCTTGCCTCAGGAGACATACCTAGTAAGAAGTTGCTAAGGCTGATGTCAAAGAGCTTACTAATTGTGCTCTCCTCCAGGATTTTTGATGGCTTCCTGTTTCACATTTATGTCTTTAATCCATTTTAAGTTTATTTTCATGTATGGTATAAGAAAGTGGTCCAGTTTCATTCTTTTGCATGTTGTTGTCCAGATTCCCCAACATCATTTGTTGAAGAGACTGTCTTTTTTTCCAATGGATATTCTTTCCTGCTTTGTCAAGATTAATTACCCATATAGTTGTGGATCCCTTTCTGGGTTTTCTATTCTATTCTATTGATCTGTCTGTTTTGTGCCAGTACCATACTGTCTTGATCACTACAGCTTTGTAATAGAACTTTAAAGTCCAGACTTGTGATGCCAGCTTTGCTTTTCTTTTCCAAGATTGCTTTGGTTATGTGGGGTCTTTTGTGGTTCCCCACAAAATTTATGATCATTTGCTCTAGCTCTGTGAAAAATGCTGGTGGTATTTTCATAGGGATTGCATTAATGTGTAGATTGCTTTGGGTAATATAGACATTTTAACAACATTTATTCTTCCAATCCGTGAGCATGGAATGTTTTTCCATTTCTGTGTGTCGTCTTTAACTTCTTTCATCTGTGTTTCATAGTTTCCAGAGTACAGATCTTTTACCTCTTTGGTCAGGTTTATTCCTGGGTATCTTATGGTTTTTTGGTGCAAATGTAAATGGCATTGATTCTTTGATTTCTCGTCCTGCTGCTTCACTATTAGTGTATAGAAATGCAGCAGATTTCTGTACGTTGCTTTTGTATCCTGTGACTATTGACTTCGTGTATCTGTTCTAGCAGTTTGTGGTGGAGTCTTTTAGGTCTTCTATATGTAGTATCATGCCATCTGCAAATAGTGAAGTTTTGACTTTTTCCTTGCCAATTTGGATGCCTTTTATTTCTTTTTGTTGTCTAACTGCTGAGGATTTATTCCTGGGATGCAAGGGTGGTTCCATATTCACAAACCAATCAACGTGATACATCACATTAATAAAAGAAAGGATAAGAACCATATGATCATTTCAATAGATGCAGAAAAAGCATTTGACAAATACAACATCCATTCATGATAAAAACTCTCAACAAAATAAGTTTAGTAGGAATATACCTCAGCATAATACAGGCTGTATGTGAAAAACTGAAAGCTAACATCATACTCAGTGGTGAAAAACTGAGAGATTTCTTCTATGATCAGGAAGAAGACTGGGATGTCCAGTCTCACCACTTTTACTCAATATTGTACTGGAAGTCCTAATCACAGCAATCAGACAAGAAAAAGAGAAAAAAGGCACCCAAGTTGGTAAGAAAGAAGTAAAACTTTCACTATCTATGCAGATAAAATGATATTCTACGTAGAAAACACTGAAGACCTCACCAAAAAAAACTCCTAGAACTGATAAACGAATTCTGTAAGGTCACAGGATACAAAATTAATATACAGAAATCCATTGGATTTCTATATGCTAATAATGAAATAGTAGAAAGAGAAATAATGAAAACAATCCCATTGACAATTGTGCCAAAAATAATAAAAGACCTAGGAATAAACTTAAGCAAGGACATGGACGACCTGTACTGTGAAAAGTATACAACACTGATGAAAGAAATTGAAGACGACATGAACAAATGGAAAGATATTCCATTCTTACGGATTGGGAGAACAAATATTCTTAAAATGCTCATACTGTGCACAGCAATCTACAAATCTAATGCATCAAAATACCAATAGCATTTTTCACGGAACTAAAAAAAAAATAATCCTAAAATATGTATGGAACCACAAAGGGTCCCCAAAGATCCAAAGCAATTTTGAAAAAGAAAAGCAAAGCAGGAGGTATCATAATTCCAGATTTCAAGACATACTACAAAGCTGTGGTAATCAAAACAGTATGGTGATGGCACAAAACTAGACACACAGATCCATGGAACAGAATAGAAAACCCAGGAAAAAAACCCCACTATTGTATGGTCAATTAATCTATGACAAAGGAGGCAAGAATATGCAATGGGAAAAAGACAGTCTCTTCAACAGTGTTGGGAAAACTGGATGGCTACGTACAAAAAGATGGAACTGGGCCACTTCCTTATACCATACACAAAATAAACTCAAAATGTATTAAAGACCTAAATGTGAGACCTAAAACTGTAAGAATCACAGAAGGGAGCACACGCAGTAACTTCTCTGACATCAGCCATAGCAATATTTTTCTAAATATGTCTCCTAAGGCAAGGGAAACCCAAGCAAAAATAAACTGTTGGAACTACATCAAAATTAAAAGCTTTTACACCTCAAAGGAAACTACCAACAATACAAAAAGACAACCCACTGGATGGGAGAAAGTATTTGAAAATAAGGGGTTAGTAGCCAAAATATATAAAGGACTTATACAACTCAACACCAAAAAACCCGAAATAATCCAATTAAAAGTGGGCAGAAGACATGAACAGACATTTCTCCAAAGAAGACATATAGATAGCCAACAGACACATGAAAAGATGCTCCACATCACTCATCATCAGGGAAATGCAAATCAAAATCACAATGAGATATCGCCTCACACCTGTCAGAATGGCTAAAACCAAAAACACATGTTACAACAAGTACTGGCAAGGATATGGAAAAAAGGAACCCTCTTGCACTGTTAGTGGGAACGAAAACTGGTGCAGCCACTGTGGAAAGCTGTATGGAGGTTCTTCAAAAAATTAAAAATAGTATTACCAGAAGATTTAGTAATTCTGCTACTGAGTATTTACCCAAAGAAAATGAAAACACTAATTCAAAAAGACATGTGCACTCCTATGTTTATTGCAGCATTGTTTACAATAGACAAACTATGGAAGCAACTGAAGCGTCCATCCATAGATGGACACATAGATGAATGGATAAAAAAGTGGTATATATTTATACAAAGGAATATTACTGAGCCATAAAAAGAATGAAATCTGGCCATTTGTAGCAACATGGATGGAACTGGAGGGTATTATGCTAAGTGAAATAAGTCAATCAGAGAAAGACAAATATCATATGATTTCCCTCATATGTAGAATTAAAAAAAAAAAACAAATGAACAAAGAAAAAGTGAGACAAAAAAAACCCATACTCTTAAATATAGAGAACAAACTGATGGTTGCCAGAGGGGAGGTGGTTGGGGAAATGGGTGAAACAGGTGAAGGAAACTGAGAGTACATTCAACATGATGAGCACTGAGTAATGTGCATAGAATTGTCAAATCACTATATTGTACACCTGAAACTAATATAAAACTGTATGTTAATTATAGTGGAATTAAAAAAAGAATAGTCAAGCAGGAGGCATCACAATCCCGGACTTCAAGCTGTACTACAAAGCTGTAATCATCAAGACAGTATGGTACTGGCACAAGAACAGACACTCAGATCAATGGAACAGAATAGAGAACCCAGAAATGGACCCAAAAATGTTCGGCCAACTAATCTTTGACAAAGCAGGAAAGAATATCCAATGGAATAAAGACAGTCTCTTCAGCAAGTGGTGCTGGGAAAATTGGACAGCGACATGCAGAAGAATGAACCTGGACCACTTTCTTACCCCATACACAAAAATAAACTCAAAGTGGATGAAAGACCTAAAGGTAAGACAGGAAGCCATCAAAATCCTCGAGGAGAAAGAAAGCAGGCAAAAACCTCTTTGATCTTGGCTGTAGCAACTTCTTACTCAACACGTCTCCAGAGGCAAGGGAAACAAAAGCAAAAATGAACTACTGGGACCTCATCAGAATAAAAAGCTTCTGCAGAGCGAAGGAAACAATCAGCAAAACTAAAAGGCAACTGACAGAATGGGAGAAGATATATGCAAGTGACATATCAGATAAAGGGTTAGTATTCAAAATCTACAAAGAACTTATCAAACTCAACACCCAAAAAACAAATAATGCAGTGAAGAAATGGGCAAAAGACATGAATAGACACTTCTCCAAAGAAGACATCCATATGGCCAACCGACATACGAAAAAATGCTCCACATCACTCATCATCAGGGAAATACAAATGAAAACCACAATGAGATACCACCTTACACCTGTCAGAATGGCTAACATTAACAACTAACAGATGTTGGCGAGGATGTAGAGAAAGAGGATCTCTTTTGCATTGTTGGTGGGAATGCAAGCTGGTGCAGCCACTCTGGAAAACAGTATGGAGGTTCCTCAAAAAACTAAAAATAGAACGACCCTACGACCCAGCAATGGCACTACTAGGCATTTATCCACGGGATACAGGTGTGCTGTTTCGAAGGGACACATGCACCCCCATGTGTCTAGCAGCACTATCAGAAATAGCCAAAGTATGGAAAGAGCCCAAATGTCCATCTATGGATGAATGGATAAAGAAGATGTGGTATATATATACAATGGAGTATGACTCGGCAATCAAAAAGAATGAAATCTTGCCATTTGCAACTATGTGGATGGAACTGGAGGGTATTATGCTAAGTGAAATGAGTCAGTCAGAGAAAGACAAAACTCATATGACTTCACTCATATGAGGACCTTAAGAGACAAAACAGATGAACCTAAGGGAAGGGAAACAAAAATGATATAAAAACAGGGAGGGGAACTAAACAGAAGAGACTCATAAATACGGAGAACAAACTGAGGGTTGCTGGAGGGGTGCTGAGAGGGGGGATGGGCTAAATGGGGAAGGGGCACTATGGAATATACTCCTGAAATCATTGTTTCACTTTATGCTAACTAATTTGGATGTAAGTTTTAAAAAATAAAAAAAGAAAATTTAAAAAAAAGAATAGATGGCCTCAGAATAGTTAACAACATACCATTGGAAAAGAAGACTATTTATTAACTTACTTACTTAAAATTTTTTCATTGGCAAATTTCAAACATCTGCAAAACTAGAGAAAATAACATAAACCCCATGTCACTCACTCAGCTTCAAAAATTATCACCATTCTGCCATTCTTTCATCTCTCCCTTTGCTCAAATATTTTAAAGCAAATCTGTCAACATACTATTTTATATATAAATGCTTCATTATAAATTTGTAAGAGATAAGGAGCTTTGAAGATAACATAGCCATTATACTAGTATCGAACTTACTGGTATTTCTTAATAGATAATTTCTTAATATCCTCTGCAGTAGTCTGAATAATGCCCCCCCCCCCAAATATCAGGTACTTAGCCTTATAGCTTGTTGAAGTTACCTTATATGGAAAAACAGGTTTGTGCCAATGTGATGAAGTCAAGGATTTTGAGACACGGTAATTATCCTGGATATGCTGGATGGGCCCTAAATGCCATCACAGGTGTTCTTATATAAAGGAAGCAGAGAGGGGCACTTGGGTGGCTCTGTCGATTGAGCATCTGACTCAAGGTCAGTTCAGGTCATGAGCCCAGGGTTGTGGGACTGAGCCCCACATAGGGCTGAGTGTAGAGCCTGCTTCACATTCTTTCTCTCCCTCTCTCTCTCCCCCTCTTTCCCTCTGCCCCTTTCCCCCCACTGGCACGTGCTTTCTCTCTCTCTAAAACAAAACAACAACAAAAAAGAAGAAGAAAAGGAGGCAGATGTGACACAGAAGGCAGAAGGCTAGGTGACAACGAAAGCAGAAATTAGAACATACTATGCTGCTGGCTTTGAAGATGGAGGAAGGAGGCCATGAGCTATGGTATATAGCTCTAGAATCAGGAAAACACAAGAAAACAGATTTTCTGCTAGAGCTTTCAGAGGAAGCATGGCCCTGCTGACATTTTGGTTTAAGCCCAGTGAAGCTGATTTGCGACTAGTTTTAGAAAAAAAGAAACTGCGTATCGATTATTTTAGGTTAAGTTTTTTTTATCGAGTCTACAAAGCAAGGCCTAGTTATAGAAGCCTAGCTTATATTTATGCCCGTTTCATCCTCTTCCCCTCTCTCTCTATGGGTAACATTCTTTTAACAAGTTTTCATTTGGCTTTTATTTTTCTTATTATAAACAAACGTGTAGTTACTATCTTACGTTAAGTTAGTAGAATGTTGTATCTGCTTCTTATACTTTGCTTTTTTTTTTTTTCACTTGGTAACATATCTTGGCAACCATCCCAAAGTCATATTTAGAGATATACCACATTCCTTTCCACAACTGTACTGTCCTCTGTTGTGTGATGTATCCTAGTTTATTCAACCAGTCTCCTAATGATGGGCATTTGGATGTTTCTAGTCTTTTGCTATTATAAATAGAGCTTCAGTGAATAGCCTGGCGTAAATATCTTTTCATACATTTGCTAGTGCATACATGAGAGGGATTCTCAGAAGTGGGGTTGCTGAGGAAAACCAACCTCATGAAACAACACAAAACTAATAATCTCATCACAGCTAGTTTATTATAGTGTTTGAATACTAGTTTCAAATCATAGCAACATGTGGGATTACATTGTTATGTATTAAAACAGAGTCAGGGTCATTAGTGATAGTGCTGGCCATTCCAAAAATGGCCTATCGCTTAAGCGATGGGTATTGAATATTCCAAAGACATTGTGTCTTTGACTTGTTCTTTCTGGAAAAGAGAGAAGGTCCTGGGACGAGGAGTTAATCTTAGGTTCTCATAGCATTTCTATCATATCTGTAAATAGCACTTAAACAAAATAAGAGCTTTCTTCATCTCTGATCTATTTTTGTGAATGCTCAGCTTGTTAGCATGCCTCCTCACGCTATTTTTTTAAGTAGAGAACATCTCATTCCCTCAAAACTCTCAGATGTACAACTGTGCAGATAACAAAAGCACCAAAATCATGTATTATTCAGATGACATTCAAAGGGACACTACACCAAGATAATTCTACCAGCCCACGAATTAGTGGCGAAAATGAACCTTGGAGCAACATGCATATTTACTCGCTTCTCTGAGAACACTTTGTTTTTATTTCTCACCTTTATGAACAAGAGCTATAAGCTCTTTCACATCACATTGTTTATTCTCCTAACCTCCCTGTAGAAGTTTGGCAGGTGAAAATGACACTATTGAAGTTGCCCACATGGAGACAGACAAATGCCCACTATGGCTACCTCACAGGACAGATTAGATTTTAACTTCTCTGTAATAATTGAGACTCTGCCAACAGCTCAAGAAAAAAGATAAACAGTCCCTTTACCTTCATGCTCTGCTCACCTCTCCCCACAAAGCTGATATTTCAATGCCCAAGAGCTTTCTGTGTTGTGCCCGGCAAAGTAGTTAGTGATCAGCCATCTTCTTTGATCAACCATCTATAGGTTGAGAGGATATAAGAAGCCATTTTTACTAGCATAATTCTTTAGTTTTCTTAAACCTATTTTATGCCAACACCTTAGCCTGAATTATTTCATTCACAGCACGCTAACTAGAAGGCATGGAATCCTGTAGTTAAGAGAAAGGGCTTGGGGTCAGTCCAACAAATACTAGAATTTAACTCTATCAATGACTGGGATTCCCTGCCAAATTACCCAAATTCTCTGAGTATCATTTCCTCATGCAGAAATCAGGGCTAACAGTATCTACCTCATAAAATGGAACGGTACAATCCAATATTGAGTAATATATGTATAAGTCTTAACTCTAAGTATCACACTTGGTAAGCAGTAACACGTGAGAGCATTTCATATGGCTACTCATATTTGCAATTTGCAGACCTGAGTTAAAGTACTTTAAAGAATTTGGTTATTCCCTGCTGTGTCGAATTAACCTTACCCTAAAAGAGGTCTGGCCTTTGCCTTTGGGCTACTGGGAGGCGATTGCTAGGCCTTTGAAATGCCATCTCTGATTGGGACATTTTTGTTTGGAACCTTGGCCAACAGACAGTCTAATAATGTAATTTATAATGGGAGCTATGGACCATGAGGTATGAGTTCTACCTTTGGAGGGGCTCAAGATATAAGGTCAGCCACATGGGCAGTATTGTGACCAAACCTCAATAAAAACTCTGGACACCAAAGCTCAAGTGAGCTGCCCTGGTTGGTGATACTCCATATATATCGTCACACACCAGTGCTGGGAAAGTAACCCTGTCCATGACTCCATAGGAAGAGGGCAATGGAAGTTTTGCATTTGTCACTTTTCCTGATCTCTGCCCTATATGATTCAAAACCACGTTGAAGTATCACCTCACACCTCCTAGGATGGCTGTTTTCAAAACAACAAGAGACAACAAGTGTTGGCAAGAATGTAGAGAAATTGGAACACTTACATACTGTTAATAGGAATGTGAAATGGTGCAACCACTATGGAAAACGGTATGGAGGTTCCTCAAAAATTTAAAAATAGAACTAGCATATGATCCAGAAATCCTACCTCTGGGTATTTATCCAAAAGAATTGAAATCAAGGTCTCAAAGAGATATTAACACTCTCAGGTTCACTGCAGCGCGATTCACAACAGCCAAGAGACAGAAACAAACGAAGATATTCATTGGTTCATGCATAGGTAAATAAATGTGGTATACACATACAATGGAATAGCATTCAACCTTTAAAAAAAATTCTGCAGTACGTGACATGGATGAACCTTGAGGACATTATGCTGAGTGAAGCGAGCCAGTCACAGAAGGAGAAAAACTGCATGATTCCACTGATATGAAGTCTATAAAATAATCAAACTCATAGAAAATGGAACGGTGCTTGCCTGGGGCTGAGGAGAAATGAGAAGTTGCTAACCAACAGATAATAAAGTTTCAGTTATGTAAGATGAATAAGTTCTAGAGATCTGCTATACAACGTTATGCCTATAGTTAACAACACTGACCTGTACTCTTACAAATTTGCTATGAGAGCAGATCTCTTAAGTGTTCTTACCATAATAAAATACAATTTTTCTTTAATTGTAGGAAAATGTTGTCTTTCAGTGAGCAACTATGCATTGTCGTACCCCTTCCAGTTGTCAGATTCTACCTTGCCATTGTCTTTGAGCTATTTTACAATACTGTAAAAGGTAGGCAATGCCAATGTAAAATAATTTTTATAGATATGCAAATTCTGTCCTGATAGAGATCTGACTTTTTTGTCCCTCGTGGAAAAACAAGCTTTGTGTCCACTTGCACATTCAATTAAAAATTTCTTTGTTGCATATAAATTTGTGTTTTGACTTTTACTTTGAGCGGTTTTGTTTTTGTTTTTAAGTAGGCTTCACACCCAGTAAAGAGCCCAACGTGGGGCCAGAACTCACGGCCCTGAGATCAAGATCTGAGCTGAGATCAAGAGCCGGATGCCTAACCAACTGTGCCACCCAGGCGCCCCTGGACTGGTTTTAATATCTGCAGTTTCTTCATGAATTAATTAAGTAAAATCCTTAACACATGTTCATTTTTATATACGTATAAGAGTCATGATTTTACCTTTTCTGAAAGTTATCCTTTAACACAGAGTATTTGGTGTGTGTGTGGGGGGGGTACCCCTAAAGGTGAGCGACTAGCATTCTTACTGATGGTAGCATATAGCAGCCTTAAGGTGTGTTGATTGGGGGGGTGGAAATGAGAACTATTACTTAAGAATATATTGTGACTTGCTAAAGTAGGAATTTACTGATTACAGCTGGCAGGCATCCAATTTTTAATTTTGGCAACAATTCCCAACATTTTCCGTGGTGAGTACCCTTCCACTATGCCAAGTCCGTTGCAGTTTACATGAAGGGGCCTCCACCCCACTCCATGAAGGTGAACAGAGTATAGTGGTTTATATTCGGGGCTGAGCGAAACTACTCAAGTGTGACTTTCCATTCTACCACTTATCAGCTCAGGGACATAGTCTTTCTATGTCTCATTTTCTTCCTGAGTAAAATTGACAGAAGAGTAATGCCTATCACATGGGAAAAGTGCTTGGCACCATGTTAACTTTCATAATTCTTCCACGAACCTGCCCATACTGTTAACTTCCAGAGATGAGCCCACGACCAAGTTAAGCTAGTGGGAATGAAGGTTAAGGCTTCTGTTAAAGCTTTTGGAGAACACTCCTTCTTGCGGATCTTAAATCAGGAGGATGTAGGTCCGAAGCCTATGTCTTGATACCCGATGGGAGCCTGAACATGAGCCAACACAAGGAAGAAGAGACTGGAGAGAGTTCCCGGGTTTGTCAGTTGGCTGAAAAACTGACCCTTGCACTTTTCACGTGCCTGAGTCAGTTTAGTCCCCTTTCGGTTCCAAGCGAGCGTGAGTTGGGTTTTCTGTCACACGCGACCAGAAAATCCTACCTGATTCAGGAGTCAAAGATAAAATGTCATTGGGGCCCAATAGTAAAATATTTTCTAGTATCCCTCAAACTGCATTACCAAGGGGATTGCCTGCATGTAGAGCCTAGTCCATTCGTCACTTGGGGGAGTGCTGGGGAGTGCAGAAGGGAAAGAGACCATATTAATGACCCCACGGGAAATCCAACTCTCAATGTAGGATAATTTGAGCAAATCTCTTTATAAAGAGATTATTTACAAAGCTGTGGAGTGTGTGTCAAAAGGACCAAAGGAACAAGCAGACCACAGGTCTGGGTGTGGGTCAGCCACTGACACTCTTAGGTCTACAAGGATGAAGTGACATTAAGAATACAAGATGCTGAGTCATATAGAAACAGCCACCTATGAAAGAACATTGACTTTCAGTGGAGGTCTAGGAGGAAGCCAGGGAGAAAAAACACTGATTTCACACTCCTCCAGCCTCCAGCCTCTTGCAGGGTTCCTCGTCGACTAAACTGGAAGAAAGATGGCAGAAAGCAGAAGAGAAAAGGTGGAATGTGTATCTGGAAAGGCAATGGGAGGATTCCAGCCCAAGGATCCTGGTGAAGCTGTGCTGATTCAGACTCTCTCAGCAACTCAAAAAACATACAAAAAACAAAAAAACAAAAACAAAAAAACCCCAAAAACCAACTTCAAGTTCTACCATATTTGCTTCTATGATATGATTTCCTGATGAGTGCTTTGAAACTGCCAATATTGGGAAACTCCAGGGATCCCGTTTTGGACTAACCATAGCCTAGAATACAATGATGACCTTGAAGCTTCCCCAAGAAAAACAGGGATCATAAAAATAACTTCAGCAAATGAAAATTTTATCACTGAAAACGCTTTATATGGTATATATGCAAATTGAATCCCATGCGCCCATGTGAAAGATTGGGATGGATTTATGTACTGATGAGACTATCTCTAATGTTATTGTGTATAAAAGCTAGATACATAACAATGTATACAGTATCACTCTTTTTGGGTAAAAAAAAGCAATAAAAAGAATTCTATATATTTTCACTAGAATGTCTTTGTTCTACTGAAATTTTTACTACAAAGTATTACTACTTCCACGAACTAAAAAAAAAAGATGAAAGAACTTTTTAAGTTTATTTATTTACTCTGAGAGAGAGAAGAGAGAGAGCATGAGCAGGGGAGAGACACAGAGGGAGAGAGAGAGAATCCCAAGCAGGCTCTGCACTGATGTGGGGCTCAATCTCACAAGCCATGAGATCATGACCTGAGCCGACATCAAGAGTCAGACACTGAACCAACTGAGCCACCCGGGCACCCCAAAGGTGCAAATTTTTTTTAAAAAAACTAAAGGTAGGGGCGCCGGGGTGGCTTGGTCGGTTAAGCGTCCGACTTCGGCTCAGGTCATGATCTCACGGTCCGTGAGTTCGAGCCCCGCGTCGGGCTCTGTGCTGACAGCTCAGAGCCTGAAGCCTGTTTCAGATTCTGTGTCTCCCTCTCTCTCTGCTCCTCCCCTGTTCATGCTCTGTCCCTCTCTGTCTCAAAAATAAATAAATGTTAAAAAAATTTAAAAAAACAAAACAAAAAAACTAAAGGTTGACAAGAACTCCATCATTAAAAGATCATGTGTAGATCGGTGCTTTCCAAAAATAAATGTTCACATAAGTGGCCGGGGTATCTTGCTGAAATGTAGGCCCTAATTCAGTAGGGGTGACACGGGACCTGAGATGTTACATTTCTGCCAAGCTTCCAGGTGACACTGATGCCTCTGATCCATGAATCACACTTTAAGGAGCAAGGTTCTAGACCAAGTATCAGCAAACTTACTCTGTAAAGGGCCAGAGGGCAAATATCTAGGCTTTGCAGACTATATAGTCTTTGTCACGACTGTGCTCAGCCACAAATAATATGTAAACAAAGAGGTAGAAGCCTGATGTGGCCCACAGTCCATAGTTTGTTAAACCCTGTGCTAGACTATTAATAGTAGCAATAAAAAGTTTATTATGTGGCAATTTCTCTGCAAAATGCCTCTTATGGGTTAAATTATGTCTTCCCTAAAATATATGTTGAATTCCAAATCTGCACAACCTGAACCCACAGAATTCAGCATAAAGAGAAAAAATTCATTTTTATTTTCAATTTTTATTGAAAATATTTTTCTTTAATTTTTTTCTACTATAGTTTTTAGTTTTGTGTACATTTTTTTCAAATTCTATTTTACTTCCATCATTTCATTTTAGTCTACTTCAGTGTATTCATTTTTTCAAATTTTCAAATGATTTCCTTTTTTTTTATTTTTCTTTTTTTCCCCTTTTTTCTCTAATCTATCAAGCCACTTTCAACACCCAGACCAAAGCACACCTAGGATCTAGCATCATTTATTCAATTGTGTGTGTGTTTGTTTAATTTTTTAATTTTAATATTTTTTTAATTTTAATTTTTTTAACTTCAGTTTTTCTACCTCATTAATTCCTTTTCTCCCTTGAAAATGACAAAACAAAGGAATTCACCCCAAAAGAAAGAACACGAAGAAACGACAGCCAGGGATTTAACCAACACAGATACAAGCAAGATGTCTGAACCAGAATTTAGAATCATGATAATAAGAATACTAGTTGGAGTCGAAAATAGATTAGAATCCCTTTATGCAGAGATAAAAGAAGTAAAAAATAGCCAGAATGAAATTAAAAATGCTATAACTGAGCTGTAATCACGGATGGATGCAGCGGCAGCAAGGATGGATGAGGCAGAACAGAGAATCAGCAATATAGAGGACAAACTTATAGAGAATAACGAAGCAGAAAAAAAGAGGGAGATTAAGGCGAAAGAGCACGATTTAAGAATGAGAGAAATCAGTGACTCATTAAAAAGGAACAACATCAGAATCACAGGGGTCCCAGAAGAGGAAGAGAGAGAAATAGGGGTAGAATAGGGGTATGTGAGCAGATCATAATGGAAAACTTTCCTAACCTGGGGAATGACACAGACATCAAAATCCAGGAAGCACAGAGGACCCCCATTAGATTCAACAAAAACTGACCATCAACAAGACATATCATAGTCAAATTCACAAAATACTCAGGCAAGGAGAGAATCATGAAAGCAGCAAGGGAAAAAAAGTCCCTAACCTACAAGGGAAGACAGATCAGGTTTGCAGCAGACCTATCCACAGAAACTTGGCAGGCCAGAAAGGAGTGGCAGGATATATTCAATGTGCTGAACCAGAAAAATTTGCAGCCAAGAATTCTTTATCCAGCAAGGCTGTCATTCAAAATAGAAGGAGAGATAAAAAGTTTCCCAGACAAACAAAAATTAAAGGAGTTCGTGACCACTAAACCAGCCCTGCAAGAAATTTTAAGGGGGACTCTGAGGGGAGAAAAGATGAAAAATACATACATACATACGTACCAAAAGCAACAAAGATTACAAAGGACAAGAGAACACCACCAGAAACTCCAACTCTACAGCAACATAATAGCAATAAATTCCTATCTTTCAGTACTCACTCTAAACTTCAATGGACTCTATGCTCCAATCAAAACACACAGGGTAACAGAATGGATAAGAAAACAAGATCCATCGATATGCTGTTTACAAGAGACCCACTTTAGACCTAAAGACAGCTTCAGATTGAAAACAAGGGGATGCAGAACCATCTATCATGTCAACAAAAGAAAGCCAGAGTACCCATACTTATATCCGACAATCTAGACTTTAAAATAAAGACTGTATCAAGAGATGCAGAAGGGCATTATATCATAATCAAGAGGTCTCTCCAGCAAGACCTAACAATTGTAAACATTTATGTACCAAATGTGGAAGCAACCAAATATATAAATCAGTTAATCACAAACATAAAGAAACTCATCAATAGTAATACCATAATAGTAGGAGACTTCAACACCCCACTCACAGCAATGGACAGATCATCTAATCAAAAAATCAACAAGGAAACAATGGCCTTGAATGACACACTGGACCAGATGGACTTAACAGATATATTCAGAACATTTCATCCTAAAGCAGCAGAATATACATTCTTCTCCAGTGCACATGGAACGTCCTCCAGAATAGACCACATATTAGGACATAAATCAGCCCTCAGCAAGTACAAAAAGATCGAGATCATACCGTGCATATTTTCAGACTACAACGCGATGAAACTCGAAATCAACCACAAGAAAAAAATTGGAAAGGTAACAAATACTTGGAGAGTAAAGAACATCCTACTAAAGAATGAATGGGCCAACCAAGAACTTAAAGAAGAAATTAAAAAGTATATGGAAGCCAATGAAAATGATAACACCACAACCCAAAACCTCTGGGACACAGCAAAGGCGTTCATAACAGGAAAGTATATAGCAATCCAGGCCTTCCTAAAGAAGGAAGAAAGATCTCAGATACACAACCTAACCTTATGCCTTAAGGAGCTGGAAAAAGAATAGCAAATAAAACCCAAAACCAGCAGAAGACAGGAAATAATAAAGATTAGAGCAGAAATTAATGCTATTGAAACCAAAAAAAAAACAGTAAAACAGATCAATGAAACCATAAGCTGGTTCTTTGAAAGAATTAACAAAGTTGATAAACCACTAGCCAGTTTGATCAAAAAGAAAAAGGAAAGGACTCAAATAAATAAAATCAAGAATGAAAGAGGGGAGATCACAACCAACACAGCAGAAATAAAAACAATAAGAGAATATTATGAGCAATTATATGCCAGTAAAATGGGCAATCTGGAAGAAATGGACAAATTCCTAGAAACATATACACTACCAAAACTGAAACAGGAAGAAATAGGAAAATTTGAACAGATGCATAACCAGTAAAGAAATCGAATTAGTAATCAAATATCTCCCAAAAAACAAGAGTCCAGGGCCAGATGGCTTTCCGGGGGAATTCTACCAAACATTTAAGGAAGAGTTAATATCTATTCTCTTGAAGTTCTTCCAAAAAATAGAAATGGAAGGAAAGATTCCAAACTCTTTCTATGAGGCCAGCATTATCTTGATTCCAAAACCAGACAGAGACCCCACTAAAAAGGAGAACTATAGACCAATTTCCCTGATGAACATGGATGCAAAAATCCTCAACAAGATATTAGCCAACTGGATCCAACAATACATTAAAAAAATTATTCACCACGACCAAGCAGGATTTATACCTGGGATGCAGGGCTGGTTCAATATCCACAAAACAATTAACGTGATTCATCACATCAATAAAAGAAAGGACAAGAACCACATGATCCTCTCAATAGATGCAGAGAAAGCATTTGACAAAATACAGCATCCTTTCTTGATAAAAGCCCTCAAGAAAGTAGGGACAGAAGGAGCATACCTCGAGATCATAAAAGCCATATATGAGCAACCCAACGCTAATATCATCCTCAATGGGGAAAAACTGAGAGCTTTCCCCCTAAGGTCAGGAACAACACAGGGACGTCCAGTCTTGCCACTGTTATTCAGCATAGTATTGGAAGTCTTAGCCTCTGCAATCAGACAACACAAAGAAATAAAAGGCATCCAAATCGGCCAGGAGGAGGTCAAACTTTCACTCTTTGCAGATGCCATGATACTCTATATGGAAAGCCCTAAAGATTCTACCAAAAAACTGCTAGAACTGATTCATAAATTCAGGAAAGTTGCAGGATATAAATCAATGCACAGAAATCGGTTGCATTCCTATTCACCAACAATGAAGCAACATAAAGAGAAATCGAGGAATCGATCCCATTTACAGTTGCACCAAAAATCATAAAATACCTAGGAATAAATATAACCAAAGAGGTGAAAAATCTATACATTGAAAACTATAGAAAGCTTATGAAAGAAATTGAAGAAGACACAAAAAAAATGGAAAAAGATTCCATGCTCCTAGATAGGAAGAACAAATATTGTGAAAATGTTGATACTACCCAAAGCAATCTACATATTCAATGTGATCCCTATCAAAGTAACACCAACATTGTTCACAGAGCTAGAAGAAATAATCCTAAAATTCGTATGGAACCAGAAAAGACCCCAAATAGCCAAAGCGATCTTGAAAAAGAAAGCCAAAGCAGGAGGCATCACAATCCCAGACTTCAAGCAATACTACAAAGCTGTAATCATCAAGACAGTATGGTACCGGCACAAGAACAGACACTCAGATCATTAGAACAGAATAGAGAACCCATAAATGGACCCAAAAATGTATGGCTAACTAATCTTTGACAAAGCATGAAAGAATATCCAATGGAATAAAGACAGTCTCTTCAGCAAGTGGTGCTGGGAAAACTGGACAGCGACATAGAGAAGAATGAAGCTGGACCACTTTCTTACCCCATACACAAAAATAAATTCAAAATGGATGAAAGACCTAAAGGTAAGACAGGAAGCCATCAAAATCCTCGAGGAGAAAGCAGGCAAGAACCTCTTTGATCTTGCCCATAGCAACTTCTTACTCAACACGTCTCCGGAGGCAAGGGAAACAAAAGCAAAAATGAACTACTGGGACCTCCTCAAAATAAAAAGCTTCTGGGGGCACCTGGGTGGCTTGGTCGGTTAAGTGTCCGACTTCAGCTCAGGTCATGATCTCACAGTTCGTGAGTTCAAGCCCCGCGTCGGGCTCTGTGCTGACTGCTCGGAGCCTGGAGCCTGTTTCAGATTCTGTGTCTCCCTCTCTCTCTGCCCCTTCCCTGTTCATGCTCTGTCTCTCTCTGTCTCAAAAATAAATAAACGTTTAAAAAAAATAAAAATAAAAATAAAAAAATAAAAAGCTTCTGCACAGTGAAGGAAACCATCAGCAAAACTAAAAGGCAACCAACAGAATCTTGCCATTTGCAACTATGTGGATAGAACTGGAGGGTATTATGCTAAGCGAAATTAGAGAAAGACAAATATCAGATGACTTCACTCATATGAGAACTTTAAGAGACAAAACAGATGAACATAAGGGAAGGGAAGCAAAAATAATATAAAAACAGGGAGGGGGACAAAACCTAAGAGACTCTTAAATATGGAGAACAAACAGATGGTTACTGGAGGGGTGTGGGAGGGGGGATGGGCTAAATGGGCAAGGGGCACTACAGAATCTACTCCTGAAATCATTGTTGCACTATATGCTGATCTGGATGTAAATTAAATGAAATAAATTTTTCAAAAAAGAAAAGAAATAATTATGAATGTAAAAAAATAAAACATTATGATAGAAAAATAAATAAATAAAATATATGGTGAGTTCCTACTCCTGGTACCTGTGAATGTGACCTTATTTAGAAAAAGGGCACTTGTTGGGATAAGCACTGGGTGTTGTATGTAAGCGATGAATCACGGGAATCTACCCCCAAAACCAAGAGCACACCGTATACACTCTATGTCAGCCAACTTGACAATAAATTATATTAAAAAAATAAAATAAAATAAAGTTGAAAAAAATAAAAATAAAAAATAAATTGAAAAAAAATAAAAATAATAAAACAATAGAAAATAAATGGAGATACAATTTCCATAACATAAAAAAAAGAAAAAAGGGTCTAAAAGGCCTAATCCAATATGACTGATTTCCTTGTAAGAGGAGGAAACTATGGACACAGGCAGAGACAGACAGAAGATGGTCATGTGGAGACAGACACAGAGATTGGAGTTACGTTGCCACAAGCCAAAGAATGCCTGAGGCGACCAGAAACTAGAAGGCAAAGGAGCCTCCTTTTCTAGCAGCTTTAGAGGGAGCATGTCTCTGCCAACACTTTAATTTCAGACTTCTGACCTCCAGAACTGTGAAAGAATGCATTTCTGTTGCGTTAAGCCACTCAGTTTGTACCCCGTTACAGTGGCCCTAGGAAACTGATACAGTGCATGGCTTCTCGGCCTTTTGGCTAAGATCAAGTGTAGGAAACTGATACAGTGCTTACCACAAATTACTTAACTGCCTAGTAAGTCAGGTACAGTTATTATCCCTATGGTGCTGACCCCTGTTTTCTTCCTTAAACGTTCTTAAGGGATGCCCTAGTTTTATTAGACATAAATTTATTTATGTTTCGTGTGTCGTGTGTTGACATGTTTATGATTTAGTATACATAAGTGAAAACGAGGATCAATTAATTTCCCTGTCCCACTGCGGAAGAATGACTGGTACATAAATCAAAACTAGGATTAAAAAAACCCAACTACGATCAACTGCTTCTCTTTAATGATTTTGCTCAGTTTAACCAACTTTCCAGATGACCTTTTTACCGTGTCGGATATAATATCCTACTTAAGCATTCTTCAGCACAGCACTGTCTAACAGAAATAAATGAGAACACAGGTAAGGTTTAGATGTGTACCAATTCATGTTAAGAAGGAGTAAAAGGAAATGGGTAAGATTAATTTCTTTTTTTTAAATTTTTTTTTAACGTTTATTTATTTTTGAGACAGAGAAAGACAGAGCATGAACGGGGGAGGGTCAGAGAGAAGGAGACACAGAATCCGAAACAGGCTCCAGGCTCTGAGCTGTCAGCACAGAGCCCAACGCGGGGCTTGAACTCATGGACCGCGAGATCATGACCTGAGCTGAAGTCGGCCGCTTAACCGACTGAGCCACCCAGGTGCCCCGGGTAAGATTAATTTCAACGATCATATCCAAAATATCATTTCATATTCCATATAATCAATTATTAATGAGCTATTTTCCACTTTTTTTTTCTTACTGTTTCAAAATCTGGCACATCTCATTTAGAATTAGCCACATATCCCGTGCTTGATGCCCACATGTAACTGGGCATCAAGAAAAGAAAGAAAAGAAAATCTAAGAAAATGTGTAAGAAAATCTCATAGTTGGTCTTTCTCATTGAACTTTTAGCCCAGTATACTCTAATCTTACCATAATGAATTCTAGTCCTTAAAATCCAGAAGGATCTTTAGAAGAATGGAAATTACTGCAAGACCCTTCCCTGTTTTTCAACCAGCCTAGGGCTGAGAACTCTCACATATAATCTAAAACATAACATCCTCACCGTGGATTACAAATCCCTCCTTACCTGGCCCCTGACTACCCCTCTGACGTCATTTCCTACCAGCCTCTCCTTCACGGGCTCTGTTTCTCCACAAAGCCAAGGTTATACTTCAGGGTTCTTACACCTGCTTGTATTAAAGGACAATTTTCAAGAAAGGTAAAATCATGACTCTCGTATAGATGTAAAATGAACATGTGTTAAAAATTTTACTTAACTCGTTGTCAGTGAGGAAACCGGTAAGACGGTACAGCCAATTCAAATGAGGATCCATAAGACAGACACATCAATAGATCAAGGATATTGAAATGAATGTGCGCAGGGAGCAAAATTAGCTTCTTCCTCAGCACGGGAGGAGAGTCACTTGAACCTCCAAGAGAAATAATTTATTACATGTCTAGAGACCGGTGCCATTTTGCATCCCTATCAGTTACCTGTAACTTACTGAATTGTACAACAACTGAAAGGCAATAAAAGGCACAGGGTCCCTAGAGGATCAGAATCAAATGACCGGGAAGGGTGTGCTTTAAACTAGGATTTCTCATCTTCAGCACTAGTGACATTATGGGCTAGATAATTCTTGGTTGGGGTGGGCGGGACTGTCTTGCACGCCGTGAGATGTTGAACAGCATCTCTGGCCTCTACTCACAAGATGCTAATGGCACCCTCCCCCTAAAGTTTCGACAACCAAAAATGTCTCCAGGTGTTACCAGATGTCAAGGGGGGTGCAAATCACCCGTAGCTGAAAATCATTACTTTAAACGATGTACAGTTTTCCAATGAAACACACATTTTCCCCTACTCTTGTTTTTCTAAGTGGAATGTTTCTCTCTCATATCCTTTCTTGGCGCTCTGTCACTTTATTCAAATCTTTGCTGAAATGTCACCTCTTCCTGGAGGTCTCTCTTGCCACCCTGTCTGAAATAGAGCCTGTCTTCCTTTTGCCCTCTGCTTTATTCTTCTACTTCGGCCAGATCTTTCTCTTAAAGCGTTCTTGTTTTTTGCATGGCTTCCTCACTCTAGAACATAAGTTCTGTGAAGACACAAACTTTGTCCAGTTTGTTCGCTGATGTTTTCTAAGTTTTCAGTACAGCGCCTGGCACGGGGTAGACTCTCTGGAAATGTTTGTTGGATTAATGAATCGATCAATGCATGATAGAACCAAGACAAATTTACATACCCCCCAAATCTCCTACAAACAATACATTACAAATACAAAACATAAATAGAGATATGGAGTTTTATTTTGCTGAAATAAAATAGCCATCTGAAACTTGACTAGAGAGTGAACTCCCGGGGTGCCAACTTTTTTGAGTTGGGCCCCCCTCTCCTTCCACGTGACTTTGTGAAGACTGTTAAAGCCAACTTCCTTAAACAAATTAATAGTATGTCAAAGTTTATTACTCATTAACAGGGGAACTAGCAGATGGAGAATGCCAGTTTGGAAAAAAGTTCGAGGTGCATAGACATAGGTTCTACGTGGGGGACTGATTTCACACACAACTCGGTCGCTAAGTGATGACACTGGTTTCTTTCATAGAGTGCTCATTTTATCACGACCCCAAAGTGGTCATTTTTTTACCAAGTGGCATAGGTTAATAGTTAGGGCTTAGGGCCATCTTTCCATAATTGCTAGACATGAGTGATTAGTCAGACATAACAGGTTGTATGTTCAAGACATAAGCAATAAGCCACCTCTCTGTGGCTAGATGTCCCAAGTTAACGAGGTTTGTCCCCTGATGAAGGGGCACATTAACACAACGGCACCAAAAGGTACCAGGTAAAAGTCAACCAATGTGGACGAAGGTCCTGCTTTTTTCTTCCACACAGCTATTAGCAGATTTCTTCAGCAACCAAAGACATTGACCACTCAGTTCGCTTAATTCTCAATTTGAGGATAAACCTTTTTTTGTTAGGATTCACTACATTTTCTACCACGCATCACTGCACCCTGGGATGTAATCAGCCTTGATTCAAGTGTAATTGATTTATGTTAAGTCTCTGTTTTGGCTCATTAGTCTAGGACAATTGAAATCGGCATTAAAACATTGTCAAGATGAGGTTACTAACTGTGCCTCCTTTCACTAATTCAAAGCAGATTAGTTCACCTCTCTGTGCAAAGCTTACTTATTTTTGAAATGGAGATAACAATAAACTTGCCTCATTGGATTTCCACAGCTACCGAAAGAAAACGGTGACTCTAAACAGTTAAGAACTCAACACATTCCTTAAAGGTGATCATCCTGATAATCCGCATTGTGCCGAAATTAATGCTAAGATTATCACCAAAAACAAGGCCAAAGTTTAATACGCTATTACCAAGAACTTAACTCCCCTGAGAGACCTGTATCAGTCAGAACCCCAGACACCTAAAAACCCCAACTTGAGAAATCCTGTTCTTTACCAAAATGCAAGGCCGTGGACGTAGTGCTGACAGGTAAACGCTCAACGAAAAAGGCTGCAATGACAGTAAGTTTAATGCAAAGGTGGAACTAGAAATGTAATAGCACATTCTCCAGACTCCTTTAACGAGGGTAATCGCTGCCCCCGAACCACACTCCTCACACGTTTCTGTGTACGTTTCTCGCGTGCTGCAGTGGAGAAAGCCACGCGATGCAGTATGCGGGGTTCGTAACACCACTGCCTAGCAGCAACCTTTCTCTCAGGACAGCCCACGAATCTCTGCAGGCGTGTTCCCACAAGACTCGTTCCCCTGGCAATGGGAGCCCGAGGGCCTGAGGCTGCCAGGAGCGACAGTTGCCTCAGCCTTGCGTCTGGGCCCCACCCGTCTCAGCCTCACCCTCCTTTAGGGCCCCTCTCATCCCTGCTCCCATAGCGCCTCACCACCTGCCTCCGAGCGGCCCTCCACCATCAGCTGGCCCTGAACAAAATTGCAGAGAGATGACGCTTGCCCTTTGTCCTGTCTCTGCTGCCTCCCAGCCTCTAGCCTCCATCACCGGTGACGCCAGCTCAGTCCCAGAAACGTTGGCGGCCAACAGGTCAAAGGCTTAGTCTAACTCTGGGCACGTGCATTTGCACTGGTCACGTTTCAAGGCAGAGCAGGGTGTGACAGGCCCGAGGCTCAGGAGCCAGGAGACCTCTCTTTAGAAATGATCCTTCCCGGGGCGCCTGGGTGGCTCAGTCAGTTAAGCATCTGACTTCGGCTCAGGTCATGATCTCGCGGTCCGTGAGTTCGAGCCCCACGTCAGGCTCTGTGCTGACAGCTCAGAGCCTGGAGCCTGTTTCAGATTCTGTGTCTCCCTCTCTTTCTGACCCTCCCCCATTCATGCTGTCTCTCCCTGTCTCAAAAATAAATAAATGTTAAAAAAAAATTAAAAAAAAAATAGAAATGATCCTTCCCGACCCTCCGTTCTGGTCATCCGTGAAAAAGAACGCTGACCTTTGGGGTGTCTGGGTGGCTCAGTCGGTTGAGTGTCTGACTTCGGCTCAGGTCATGATCTCGCGGTTTGTGGGTTCGAGGCCCGCGTCGGGCTCTGTGCTGACAGCTCAGAGCCTGGAGCCCGCTTCCGATTCTGTGGCTCCCTCTCCCTCCTTCTCTCTCCCTCTCCCCCACTCACACTCAGTCTCTCTCTCTCTCTGTCTCAAAAATAAATAAACATTTAAGATTTTTTTTAGGGGTGCCTGCATGGCTCTGTCAGTTAAGCGTTCGGCTCGGGTCATGATCTCACAGTTTGTGAGTTCGAGCCCTGCATCGGACTCTGTGCTGACAGCTCAGAGCCTAGAGCCTGCTTCGGATTCTGTGTCTCCCTCTCTCTCTGCCCCTCCCCTGCTTGTGCTCTGTCTCTCAAAAATAGATAAAAATGTAAAAAAAATTTCTTTGTAATAAAAAAGAAAAAAGAAAAAACTAATTTAAAGAATGCCAATCCCCCTCTATCACGGGCTCATTGAGAAAAGTAATGGGTTTAACAGTGATAAAATAAATAGAACAATAAGAATACACACTGACCATGGGACACTAGCTGAGGAGTGCGATGAATGCCAACAGTAGCACCTGAGAACCAGGGAGACTAGAAAAAAATTAAAGAACATGGAACTAGAAATCTCTAAACCAGCAGTTACCAAACTTGCACCTCAGCATCTGTTGGAGGAGGCCTCGTTAAAATACAGATTGTCAGGCCTCGCCCTGGAGTTTCTGAGCCAGCAGGTCTGGGGTGAGACCTGAGAATGGGCACTTGTCACTCATTCCAGGGGATGCTGAGGCCGCTGCTCCGGGAACCACTCTCTGAAAAGCCTAGCCGTAAACTAGTGATTCTCCACCATGGCCGTACATATCACTGGAATCATTTGCGAGAGGGAAAATGACTTTGGGTCAAGTTTCCTCCTCACAGTTTTTGATTTAAGTGGCGTGGGGTGCAGCCTGGGCATCGGGACTATGACAGGCCTGGGCAATCTGTGTCCAGGATGGAGAACCATTCCTCTCCACCGAGAAGCAGCATCAACAAATCCGTGGATCTTATTGTTATGCCCTGCCCCTGCTCGGCTCACCTCTCTTGTGCACTTGCTACAACAGCTCCCTAAAATCTTAGGGGGGTAGAACTAATGATGGACCCACCTAGCTGAAGAGAACAGGCATATGGATCCAGGTTCAACACCCGCCTAGGTACAGTCAGAGCTTCAAATGGCACCGAGTAAATTTTAAGTCTTGGCTATCTAGGTTTTCAAGCCCAGTTATGTACTGAAACCGCCTGGGAGACTTTTAAGCAAGCCTGATGGATAGCCACATCCAAACCAAGATTCCTAACCTTTGACCACCCACGGGAATCACCCAGGAACTTTAAAAAATACTGGGGTACCAACTCCAGAGCTTCTGGTCTGGACGGAGTCTGGATATAAAACCCTCCCGGGAGATTCTAACCTACACCCAAGGTTGAGAAAGTCTGGTTCAAACCAAGCGTCTTCCTGAAGCATCTACAATCCTCACCCACCAGATGGTGGCAGAACTTATCGTGGTGAGCATAGTGTGATGTATAGAATCGTTGAATCACTATGTTGTACGCTATGTTGAAACTAACATCACCTTCTATGTCAACTATATATTTCAATTAAGAACATAAAAGTTAAAAATAAAATTTTTAAAAGATTGAAAAAAAAAACAAACCCAACAACTCCCCCAGGGATTCTCATGTACAGGGAGAGCTGAAACCCACTGCTTTAAGTGGGAAAACAGAAAACAGGTAACTCACTAACTGGCAGTTACAATATTACTGTCTTTTTAAAAGTATGCATTTGCACGGGCGGGAGGAGACTGAGGTGACATGCTCCAAAATGTTAACAGAATTCTTTCTGAGAGATGGGATTACGTGTCATTTTCCACTTATGCTTTTCACGATTTTCTACAAATTTCCACAATGATTATTCTAGAAATCAGTGAGGAAAACATCCCACCAACATTGCTTGGTATTCAACACTAGAATAACAAAGTGGAAAACCATGGTACCTCACTTTTGCACCTCATTTTGCCCAAAGTAATGAATCTCCAAGTGTACATCATCACCAGTGTATCAAATTAAACCCTATAAACTCTTCTTGTTTCATACATGAGGCTGGCTTCAGTTGCAATCTTTGACTTCTTTAGTAGACTATACGTACAACATTATGTTGATTGTGTCCTTCTGTAAGAGATTCTTTAGAGAATATCACTTGCAGGCGTCCTCAGTCACTTACTGTTAGGGGACTTTATGATGATGACATAAATGTGCATTTCCCTGCAAAGACAGACATTTACCTCTAAAATCCAAGCATGAATCACTTCCCAGAAGTGCCCAGCTAATGCAGGGATTTCACAAATGACATTTTCTTTATGTCAGTACAACCTCTGGCTTCCTTTTCTGAAAGATAATCTAAGCTCCGAGCTGAAAATGGGCAGTGCTCTGAGACAGACTTCGATAATGGTTTTTACAGTTTAATGCTAAAGGACTTTGACGGGATAGATTGAAATCATAGCATTTCTTCCCTCAAAGTTACAAAAACTACTCAATAGGGCTCAAAAAAAAATATGGCTACAGACCATACAACGTTTTGGGTACTTGGTTCTAGATAAGGGAGAAATTTACTTAATTAACACTGTAAGGTTTTGTTTCCTTTTTATTGAAATAGAAAGTATCTTCTTTTATTAAAAGGAATTGGTCATGGACAGTTGGATACCTTCCATTTTGTACTTAAACTGCATTTCAAAGGAATTAAAATTTGCTTTGTTCTTATTCCAGAGCTCAGAAACACTCCTAAATATTGGGATGCTTTCAGCCAGGTGATTTCGTTACTGTCTTAGTTCTTAATGCATAACACGGGGAACATCTACATCACACTAAGCTCTTTCAAAGGTATTTGTTACCATGTAATTCTATTACCTAACAGGTGCCAGGGGCCAGGCCGGTCTGAGATAACACAAGGATCACTGGGATGCATCCCTGCTTTCAAGGCATTTGCAGATTGCAGGGGGGGCGATGCTGACATTTCCACATGGCTGAATGCAAATCATTAAATGAGAAACCCAAACAGGCCATAGTATACAAACAAAACGTTATGCAAACACAGAACACAATGGATAATAAAATAATGTGAGCCACCCAGCAATGCTGAGTTGTGTGGATAAGGCCAGGCAGCTCAAGGGCCATATGTGAAGGAAAGTGGATTTCAGCAATCAAAAAAGGGGGGGGGGGGAGATAAAGGGCAAGAAAACGCCCCACTTAGAACAGGGGGAGCAATGGTTTATGGGTCGAAAAGTTCACATGTGCAGAATCAAGAAGGCATCACCTGGAGCTGGTATCCTAAGGCATGGTCACCTTGTGGATGGTCTTCAGTAGTGAGGCAGGGAGGCTAAAAGTTCATTTGTGCCAAGTGGGGAGCTGCTGAGGGCTTCCGAGCAGGAAGAGGGTATGATCGGAATTCCGCTGCAAGAGTCCTGCTCCGGCAATGGTGTGAAGGCTGGGCTGGGATGAGGAGAGGCGGGAGGCAGGGAGACAGGTAGGAAGCTGAGGCAGGGGGTGGGTGTGAGGCGATGGGGCCTGGGGTCTGGGCAGAGCAGTGACGTCGTAGCTGCAACTGCAGCACGCCCGCCGCCCCACCCCCCCGCCAGGTGACCCCTGACTCTCTTGGTCTTTTCTCATTTCCTGCTTCACTTACTTTTCCCTTCACTCTTGCTGCCCTGGACTTGGGCCTCAGACAGACTGCATACAGTTTATGGCCTACAGTTCATAGACTGTTTTCTGGAGAAGGTGAATGAAAATGAATAGCTTGGAATTGCTATTTCTGCATGCCATCTCTATCACCGACCCCGACTCTCTGCTCTTGATTGCAAAAAAAAAAAAAAAAAAAAAAAAAAAAAAAAAGCCAAGCTGAAAAACTTGACCCAAAGATACACAGAAATGTGTCTTTCAGGATAAAGGGCAAATAACACAGGTTTGTGTGTGTGTGTGTGTGTGTGTGTGTGTGTGTGTGTTTTACATTGTTGAGATTTCGTAACTTTCATGACTTCCATCCCATAGAATATGAGCTCTCCCAGGCCCCAGCTCCCAGAGCGCAGCCCCTCAACTGACGTCCAAAGTGGTAGGAGGAGTCAGAGCCATTCCCAGTCCAGTCCCACCGGGCACTGAAGCGGTTCAACGCGTCCTCACCTCCGAGCGAGGCCGAGTCAGTGCTGGGAGATGAGGCCATTACGATGGCAGCGGGCCTCTCCATCACGTGTTTGGCCAAGGATCAGCAAGGCAGGAGGGATCAAGAGAAGGTGGGGAGGTGCGTACATCGGGCGAGACCGATCACCTTTCGCCGGAGAGTACATCTTAGTCCAGAACCTCACCCTGCCACACTTCGGGCTGCCTTCCAATAATGCGAAAATTCATCACCCAAATTCTGCTCGGGCGGAGAAAAAGGAATAGTAAGAGATTCCAAAGCTTGAACGACCCTGTGAGAAGTGAATACATCATGTACCACTCCGGACTTCCCATCAATTTTTTTTTGCTTTGACTCACACCTAAATGTGCTTACATTTTAACATTAGCATATCCTAATTAATCGTCAAATACCAACAACTGTAACTCAAGGAAGGCCAAACAATGCCGAGAAATCTACTTATTCGTGTGGAAAGGTCAGCCCAATTAGAGCAGACAAAGGCTTGTACTGTCTAATGTGTTGACTGTCTACCAGGTACCGGGCGTGCAAGAAACACTAAGAAAATTAATCTGAGCCTTTGACCTTGAGGAATTCATAGAGAGACATGTAAATACACAGTCCTAATGCAGAGAGATAAGGAGAAGGCATATGCTAATTTGGTGGCTTATTTTCCCAAATGGGATGGCAAAGCAGGGTTTAGTGTGTTATACGGTACATGAAATCTATTCTGCAGGAACGTAGTAGGAATGCTTAGCGATTTTAGAAATGTTCTTTTCATCCAGCGCTTGAGGTGCCCGTGCTGCATGGGTAAAAGCCAGGACGGAGCTGCTAATGTACACTCGAGCCCATCATGTTCCCTAGATTCTGGCCCGCGTACACGCAGAACCACTGACTTCGTGGAACACGTACTTTGCAGGTTCGGAATCGATTCCTCACAGGCCCCCATGTGGTGAGTGCTGTTCTCATTCCTGCTTTACAGATGAGGACATGGAGGATTAAGGCGGTTACAAACATAGGCAACAGCAACATCCCATCGTAAGTGGCACACGGGACATTTGAATGCCGCCCGTGTTCCTCCAAAGTCTGTGTGCACTGTCTGCAGACCGGCTGCCCATTAGTAGACTGTTATCGACCTCTGATGCCATAAGGAGCTTGTGCCAGAATATAAATCAACTGCACCAGTAAGGGACACTTTTTAATTCTTTTTTTTTTTTTTTTTTTTTTTGCATCAAAATTTTCTCGCTAGAGTAAGCAGGGCGTTGATTTACATTCTGGTGCCACCTCTTATCTTGTCATGAATCAGCACTTCGTGTCATACTGCACTAAAACGACAGTGACTCCTAGAGAGACACTATCTTAGATCACTGGAGAGCTTTTATCTTTCACATCTATGGAGAAAGACTATTAAAGGGGACTTAGCTTGTTTTGAGACAGAAGTAACTGAGAGGCACGTGGCTACTACTCTAGGGAATCCGTTCCCAAATTTCCAAACCTCCTGGTCACTTTGTTCTTTGTTCTGCTTCCCAAAGAAACATACATTTTGGAGAGAAATGGCAATCTTAAAATTGGCCGGGGGAATTTTTTTTTTTTTTTTTTACCTTTTATTTATTTTTGATAGACAGAGGGAGACAGAGCACAAGTGGGGGGAGGGGCAGAGAGAGACGGAGACACAGAATCCGAAGCAGGCTCCAGGCTCTGAGGTGTCAGCACAGAGCCCGTCGTGGGGGGGCTCGAACTCAGAAACCACGAGATCATGACCTGAGCCGAAGTCGGCCGCTTAACGGATTGAGACACCAAGGCGCCCCAGGGGGAATTTTTTGTAATGATATTATTGGCGAAGCTTTTTGGCACTTCATGAATACTCTGTCCCCGTGACACGTTTAGGTGTCCCAGTGTCCAGGACAACAGAGGTGATCGGAACCAGCTCTCCCTCTCTGCTGGCACCTGTCAGCACACACTCCTGTACTCAGGGCCTTAACCAATTATTTCCTTTACTCATGTGATTCCCTACCATCATTTCCGAAGACGTGTTTCTAAATATGTACCTACTCTATGATCCAGCAATTCCAAGAGAAACGAGTCTGTCCAGGAAAAGGTATGTATGAGAATGTTCATAGCAACCTTATTCGCGATAGCCCCCACCTGGAGAGTGGATATATAAATGGTATATAAATTCACCTCCTGGACATATACAGCAGCTATAAAGAATAAAGTACTTTTATATACACAGCATGGATGAATCTCACAAACAACGAGTACAAGTAGCCATACACAGAATAGTACACTATGAATCTATTTATGTGAAGTTTAAGAACAGGCAAACTAATCCATAGTGATCGAAGTCAGTATAAAAGTTACGTCTGGGATGTGCGGGGAGCAGGTAAAGATTGGTAGGAGGTGAAAAGGAGCCTTTGGAGGGCTGGAAATGTTCAATTTAGTATCTTGTTCTGGAGGGGCGCCTGGGTGGCTCGTCGGTTAAGCATCTGACTTCAGCTCAGGTCATGATCTCGCGGTCCGTGAGTTCAAGCCCCGCGTCAGGCTCTGTGCTGACAGCTTAGAGCCTGGAGCCTGCTTCAGATTCTGTGTCTCCCTCCCTCTCTGCCCCTGCCCCGTTCATGCTCTGCTCTCTTTCTCAAAAATAAATAAAACATTAAAAAAAAATTAAATATCTTGTGCTGGAAACTTCACTTTTAAGAAACCTTTAAAAAAATACTCCAAAGAGAAGCAATATTTAAAGGATTTGGGGGTTCAGTTAAACTCAAAATGTACACATCTCTTGACCCTCAATTCCACTTCTAGAAATTTCTCTTAAAGAAATAACCACGATTATACAGAAACATTTAGCACCAACATACTTTCAGGGTCCCGTTTATAACTGGAAAAAATTGGAAACTACGTACAGTTTTCACAATAGGAACCTGGTTAAAGAAATAATGATTAAAAAAAAAAGAAATGATGATATAGTCACATAATGAACTATTAGAAGGAAATAAAAGATGAGCTTGTAGAGAATATTCAATGTCATGAAAAGTGTTAATATTAATACTGTATTAAGTGAAAAGTGGTAGGTTACAAAGCAGCATGTAAAATATAAATATATTTGTGTTTTTAAAATTTGTACATATTCATACATTGTACACATGTAAACTAAATATATGTGTCTTACGAAACATATATGATATTGTACATAAAACTCTGAAGGTAGATTCACCCATATGTTAAACCTAGGGCTTTTATTATGGGTAACAGTTTACTTTGATCTTCAGGCTTTTAAAATTTTTTCACATACTTTCAACAATGAACATTTATCACTCATGTCATCAGAAAAATATTCACAGTAAAGCCTTACGCTTTGTGCCTATTACATAAAATCTGTAGGTTTCCAGCACTGTGAAATGCAAATGAGGTAATTAGACAAAATTGCATCATTCTTTGTGAAAAAAATGTAAATCTGTCAGCCAAATATCAAATGGGTACATTAAAGCACTTTGAGACCAGCGATTACAACCCTGAGTGACCTCACCGTACAGGACCTTCACCGGTTTTGAATAATAATAAACATGCAGCCTGGTGTCGGTAATTCTCGGTTAAAGGAACCTTGAGCTGAACTCACTTATTGGAAAAACCTCCACCATCCTCTAGCTGCCATCATGTCCTGAACGTTTTGGTGGAGATGGAAAACGATCCGGGCTCAATTTGAAAACAATCGTGTTTCCCTCTGTCACTCTTACCTCGAAGAAGGTGTCAATTAAACCAAAGGGAAATTTCACTGCTCTGAAGTGTCAGCAAATAGGTGCGTTGGTATCAGGAGTTGGAATTCTGTGCTGTCACTTCCTTCCTTCGTGACTGAATGCTTACGGACCCGAAGACAGGTATTTGTGTTCTTTTGAGACAATGATGTGTTTGGGACACCACTGTAGCAGCCTCACTGACTGCATATTTTAACAACCCCGAGCTAATTTTCACCGGTGCTTCGGCATTCGGAAGTTACCAGATAAAACCATGTCTATGTGCTTTGTTACAAAACCCCTACAAGGGGTGGCTGTAGGCAGTCGAATTTTTTCCAGTGGGAGAAAGGTAACTATGGTAACTATTTTAATCTACTAACATTATAATTTCATGTTGGCAAAAGCTGCCTATAGCTCTATTTGTAATAGTCAGCTATTAAGGGACTCTTTGAGAACACTCTTCTGGAAGCACTAGTCTTTCTCTTCTCCCTTTACCTGCTAGGTAGTCATTAAAAGAAAATTATACAGGCAAAAGAACCCAGTTAGCATTTTCAAGAGTTTCTGAACCATTGATTTAGCTATTGGTGGCTGATGTGTTTTAATGTAGCTTACCTTTTTTTTTTTTTTTTTCCAAAACAGACTTTTCCTAGACTGTAAATACGCCCAAAAATCGCATACTATTGTGCTGTTTATACTATACCGTGTACTCTATTTTAAAACAATACATTGGGGGTCCCCTAGCTAGCTGCTGGGTGGTTTCCTACCTCAAAGCCCCTTGAAGGTTGGGTGCTGGGGTGGTGAGCAGGGGAATCAGAGTTGATAATATACTCTGTTTAGGCTGTTTGTGTTTTGTGTATCGGTGAGAGTAGGATAAAGGTCAGCCAGAAAGGGCTTTAAGATCAACTGGCAAATTGTGATTAATTTACTAGAAACTCTGGTCTGCCAAAAAATATCCAAACCAGGGGTCAGCAAACATTTTCTATAATGGGCCACATATTCGTTTCCTAGGGCTGCCTTAACAAATTATCCCTAACTTGCTGGCTTGAGACAACAAGAAACTTACTCTCTTACAGTTCTGGAGATCACAAGTTCAGAATCAAGCCGTTGGCAGGGCCGCATTCCCTCACAAGGCTCTAGAGGAGAACCTTCCCTTTTCCAGCTCCTGGTAGCTCCTGGAGTTCCTTGGCTTGTGGCCACACCATTCCCATCTCTATCCCCAACCTTCACATGGCCTTCACCTCTGTGTTTGTGCTGCCTTCTCTTCCGTCTCTTGTAAAGACTTGTGGGGAATAAGCCTAGGAATTCCCTGAGCTTGAGCCGATGGGTTAACAAGGCATAAAGAAATAGAAAGCCACAGGATGAAAAGCATCCAAGATTAGGTAAACAGTATTTATTACGTAAACAGCATTAGGTTCACAAGGCAAAGCGCCCCCAGTACAGAAATAGGAAACCTCAGGATGAAAGCATCCAAAATTAGGTACTCAGGGCAGAAATGCCCCCCAACTTAGTATAATAGCAGAAAGCTGCTTTCACGGGAAATAAGGACCAAAATAGGCAAACAGGGATATAGACCACAGCAGGGTGAGGTTGCCCCGAGTGGAGCTAATTAACAAAAGAAAGGTGCCTTGTTGACCCTGAGGTAGGATGCTCTGTCTTGTCCCCTAGGCTAGCTAAGATAAACAGATGTGGCACTTCATGCCTGCCATAAACAACCATCTGCCAGGTGCCAGGATTTTGTTTTGTGTTGACCCAAAGCCCTAACACCGCACCCTTCAAAACCCCCTTTCCCTCACACCCATGAGTTAATGTTCACGGTTTCACTGTCTCTCTGTGCACGCCCATCACGCTCCTAAGCCTTCTGATCCTAATAAAAACGAAGTGAGGACCCTTACTTGGGGCTCTTGTCTCCTCCCAGACATTAGCCTCTCTCGCATTTCAACCCTGTGTCCACTCTCTTGCTGGACAAGAGAGAACTCCAGACCCAGAGTCGATGACAAAGACTTTTGCCATCAGATTTAGGGTCCACCTAGATAATCCAGGATGATCTCCTCTGGAGATGCTTAATTACATCGGCAAAGACTCTATTTCCAAATAAGTCATGTTAATAAGTTCTGGGTGTTAGGATGTAGACTACCCTTTTGGGGGCCAGCGTCCAACCCACTATAGGCTAGATAATAAATATTTGAGACTTTTTTAGGCTATATGGTCTCTGTTACAACTATTCAACACTCCCACGTCAGAGCAAAAGCAGCCATGTACACAAGTACACACACAAATGGATATGATTGTGTTCCAATAACACATTTCCAAAAACAGATAGTGGGCCAGATTTGGCCCATGGGTCATAGTTTACAGATTCCTTGTCTAAAACGCTTTCCTGGAACTCAAGGACCTTAACAGTCTGGTAACCACCAGAAATCTCTGACATTAGCTCATCCATTCCCGGGCATGGAACCTTAGTCAAACATGTCCAATGTCCTTTGAACAGGCTTTTCTGGTTTCCCATTTTCTTGCTTACTAAATGTTTAGTTTCTTGCAAGAGTCGCCTGGTACAGAGAGTGCTCAAAGTGAGTAGTTGTTATCAAGTACTTCAAAAGTTAGGCATGCAGACAACTAATAATCGTTTTTAGGGGATGGGACGGAGATGCGTTTTGCTTTCCTTTATATACTGAGCAAGGTTGTCAGATAAATATAGGATGCCCAGTAAAATTGAATCTTGTATAAACAATGAATAATGTTTCATTAAAAGTAGGTCCCCGGGGCGCCTGGGTGGCTCAGTCGGTTGGGCGGCCGACTTCGGCTCAGGTCGTGATCTCGCGGTCCGTGAGTTCGAGCCCCGCGTCGGGCTCTGTGCTTACAGCTCAGAACCTGGAGCCTGTTTCAGATTCTGTGTCTCCCTCTCTCTGACCCTCCCCCGTTCATGCTCTGTCTCTCTGTCTCAAAAATAAATAAACGTTAAAAAAAAAAAGTAGGTCCCCAATATCTTATGGGGTGTATTTATACTAAAAAATATGTACTTGTCTGAAATTCAAATTTATTTGAGCATTTGGTATTTTTATTTGCTAAATCTGGCAACCTTAACCCTGAGCATTTGTTACTTTCATAAGCAGAGACAAAATGATCACTAGAAAAAAATAATATAAAGTGTTGCCATTATTATTCTCTTTTCTTTTTCCTTTTTCCTTGTTTTAGTTGCACATGTGATGCATAGCTGGACTTCCCCCAACAAGGGGTGAGAGTGTCTGCTTTTATACACTTTCATCACCCCTGGATATCATCATTTTATTTTATTTTTGTTTATTTTTCAGAGAGAGAGAGAGAGAGAGAGACAGAGCGTGAGTGGGGGAGGGGTTGTGAGAGAGGGAGGCACGGAATCCAAAGCAGGGTCCAAGCTCCAAGCTATCAGCACAGAGCCTGACGTGGGGCTCAAACCCATGAACCGGGAGATCATGACCTGAGCTGAAGTCGGACGCTTAACCGACTGAGCCACCCAGGCGCCCCTGGATATCATCATTTTAATTTTTTTTTTCAACGTTTTTTTATTTATTTTTGGGACAGATAGAGACAGAGCATGAACGGGGGAGGGGCAGAGAGAGAGGGAGACACAGAATCGGAAACAGGCTCCAGGCTCCGAGCCATCGGCCCAGAGCCTGACGCGGGGCTCGAACTCACGGACCGCGAGATCGTGACCTGGCTGAAGTCGGAGGCTTAACCGACTGCGCCACCCAGGCGCCCCGATATCATCATTTTAAAAAGTTTTGCTAATCAATGGCATAATAGTAGTATCTTTATTTTTTGCCCATTTGTTTTTAAACTAAAATGTTCTTTATTATGAAAGTAATATGTACCGGTAAAAGAAAGCCTGAGTGTTCTAGAATGATGTAAAAGTTATTAAAAATCTCCCCCAACCTATCTTTTCCTCCCCAGTTTACTCAACTAAGAAGAAACTGTTTTTAAGATTTTCTTGTATATTTTATCTGGATTTTTGTATGCCTATACAAGCATATGTTTTATATCTATATTTTCTATACAGAGGACATCATACATTATTCTTTGCCCTGCCTTATTTTATTAGTAATATATCTTAGACACTTTCTATACATGTGAACACATAGCTTTACCTTAGTATTTAAAAAACTAACCTCTAATGGAATGGTAATAAAAGGCACAACGCAGGGAATACAGTCATTGACCTTGTAATAGCGATGTATGGCTCAGCCACACCAGTGGTGAGCACAGCATAATGTATAAATTGGTCAATCACTAGGTTGTGCACCTAAAACTAGTGTAACATTGTGTGCCAACTATACTCAAATTAAAAAAATCAAAAGAAAAGTTACTAGGGGCGCCTGGGTGGCGCAGTCGGTTAAGCGTTCGACTTCAGCCAGGTCACGATCTTGCGGTCCGTGAGTTCGAGCCCCGCGTCAGGCTCTGGGCTGATGGCTCGGAGCCTGGAGCCTGTTTCCGATTCTGTGTCTCCCTCTCTCTTTGCCCCTCCCCCGTTCATGCTCTGTCTCTCTCTGTCCCAAAAATAAATAAAAAAACGTTGAAAAAAAATTTAAAAAAAAAAGAAAAGTTACTAGCAATGCCCCTCGTATTGACTTGAATCACATCTGGTTTTAAGTTTGAACATAATTAACATTATCATAGAAGTCAATGTTTATGCATATGGGATTTATATAATTATAAGACCAAAATAGACTTATTAAGACCAATATATAGAGGCACCTGGGCGGCTCAGTCAATTGGGCATCTGACTTCGCCTCAGATCATGATCTCACGGTTCGTGAGTTCCAGCCCCGCGTCGGACTCTGTGCTGACAGCTCAGAGCCTGGAACCTGCTTGGGATTCTGTGTCTCCCTCTCTCTCAACCCCTCCCCCGCTCATGCTTCGTCTCTCAAAAAATAAATAAAAATATTAAAAAAAGACCAATATGTATAATATTGGTCATATATATATGTGTGTGTGTGTGTGTGTGCGTGTGTATATATATATATATATATATATATATATATATATATATATATAATATTGGTCATATATATATATAATATTGGTCATATATATATGTATATATATAATATTAAGACCTTATATAAGACCAAAATAGACAAATTAAATTGAAGCTGCTAGAAAAATTTAATTGAACAACATTAATAGTGATGTAATTTTGCTGACACCTACATTTTATGGCAGAGAGATGTATTCATATGTTTCATGGTATACTGGCGGTCAACATGATTTTATGTTATTTTATTTTGAAGATGGTGGGTCATGGCTTTAGTCCTTGTCATTGTCCTTAATGCTAATTTTCCTTTTTCACCACAAGCGTATTTATAATTATGAATTCTGTATCCTTTTAGGGAAATTAATTAAATAGTACAAGCCAAAATACAATTATTTTTAAAGGCTTATTAACAAATATTTGTTTATTGTATAGTCAATGTATACTTATAGTTACTGGAAATAAACCTGTTGGTCAGTAGAAAAAATGCAATATTCACATCCCATCTGGTCATAAGACAACAAAGGTGCTTATCATTAGGATAAGGTTGCTTTTCAGTATGTTCTGCCTGAGCTAGAGAGAGAGAGAGAGAGAGCCCTGCAATGACTCAGGTGTTCCCCAGGATTCTTTAATAGCCCTACTGCAAGATATTTGCACGGACACCCATTGTGACATTATTGGGCAAAAACATATCATTTTTTTTTAACAGTTTTTTTTTTTTTTTTACGTTTATTTATTTTTGAGACAGAGACAGAGCATGAACAGGGGAGGGGCAGAGAGAGAGGGAGACACAGAATCGGAAACAGGCTCCAGGCTCTGAGCTGTCAGCACAGAGCCCGACGCGGGGCTCGAACTCACGGACCGCGAGATCGTGACCTGAGCCGAAGTCGGCCGCTTAACCGACTGAGCCACCCAGGCGCCCCTCATTTTTGTCTTAAGTCTTCTTTTGTATATTTCTCTTTATCCTGTGACAATTAAAGTAGTATAATACTGATCTCTACTGTGTTGATTCGATTATATCAAACCACTTTCAATTTACTAAATAAGTTATACAATGAGTCATGTTCTACAGAAGTGTTATAAATGTAAATGATAACTGCGAGAGAGAAGTTTTGCACCTGTCACTATTGACAGAACTTAACAAGGGCACAATGGTGGTCAGAAGATGGTTGTTCCTATTTTGACCAAAGAACATTCCAAACTGGCAGTACTTAGTTCTGCTTATCAGACAGCATATTAAGAGTTAAATACAGTCGCATCAGGCATGGATGTGATTAGACACAAATGCAAATGTGGACTGGGTTCATGTATAATGTAATCAAAGAGATGATGGGTCAACAAACAATTTCCATGAGGGGGTCACACAAGACATAATTCCCCTCTGTGGGCCATTGAGTCTTTGTTGCAAATACAGAACTCTATCATTTTACAAAAATAGCTATACATGGTGCTCATATGAATGTGCGGCTGTGTTCTAATAAAACTTCATTTACAAAATGAATAGTATCTTGGATTTGGCCCCTGGATATAGATGATCCAGAATGTAATTATATTTTTACAGATCATCATAGAATTTAAAATACAAAATTAAAAGATTCTTAAGGAGCCCAGAGAATATATTTCTCCTAAAGAATATTGTTCATTCTGCTTACTTCATCCTGAATATTATTTCTTTTTTAATACTGCTGTGAATGAACTCCTTAAATTCTTTCCATGATTGTATTTTCTAACTGGTTGTAGCTGGCTTGAAGTGGAAAGCTACTGATTTGTATATGTTGATCTTACATCTGGCTTACTTATTAAACTCATATATTCTGCTAGGGTCTGATTGATTAAATAGGCTTTTCTAGGTGGTTAATGATAAAAACTCTAGATCATGACCGTTTCTAACATTCGTATATCTTATTTATTTTTCTTGTCTAAATGCACTGGCTAAGAATCCCAGAATAAGGTTGACTGAGCAAGTGGAAGCAGCCAAACTTCTCTTGCTGCCTTTTCAGCATTTATTTATTTTTTTCCATTTAGGTGACTTTGTTAAAGTCTTGAAAACTTCTTCTAGATCTTTGATATGAAGCAGATAACAGGGGGCCAAATCTGTCACAGTAGCTGCAGCTTATCAAAAATACTGGCACTTGCCCAGCTTGATTAATTTGCTGACGGCCATATAAAACTCTTAGGTTACATATAAGATATGAGAAACCCATTTCTATATCAATCATTAGCAAGGGGTATGGGTTTGGGCTCAGACCAATCATTAGGGACCGTCGGATGATATGGAATCAAGGAGCGCGGCCATCAGAGCGGTCTGCAGGAACCACTTAAATTTCGTAAGCGCTTCATACTGCGGATGGGGTCACTTCAGCAAACTTAAGTGCCAGTGACTAAACTACTGTCACTCAGCTCCTAGCCTTCCCTTCTAAGTTCTGTGATGCGGGAGCTGGGCCTTTACAAAACACATCTTTAGGTTGCCAGCCGATCCCAGTTAGGCCCTCGCTAGGAGCGCCAGCAACAGACTGTAAGGCCAGAGAAGGGAGAGGGCCTTGATGTTTCCTGTTTCCTGCTGCGTTCTATGGGCTTCTGGTTGGATTCTTATTTCCCTCATCACCCCAGTGTCGCTTATTTACCCTGGTGGTGGCAGGGCCTTCCTGTAGCAGCAGCTGAATTCAGTTTTCACTTTCATTCCACACACGCAAAGCCAGATTCATTGTACCCTGCCACCACCTTGAGACACCAGGGCCTGCCAAGCAATGTGCCTTTTTCAGAGTTTTAACCCCGTGGGCCCCTCCTCCTCCAATCTTTAAAATTTTTACAATCCCATGGGGCGCCTGGGTGGCTCAGTCGGTTCAGCATCGACTTTGGCTCAGGTCATCATCTCACGGTTTGTGAGTTCGAGCCCCGTGTCGGGCTCTGTGCTGTCAGCTCGGAGCCTGGAGCCTGCTTCGGATTCTGTGTCTCCCTCTCTCTGCCCCTTCCCCGCTCATGCTCTGTTCTGTCTCTCTCTGTCTCTCAAAAATGAATAAACGTTAAAAAAATTTTTTTAAATAAAAAAAGTTAAAAAAATTAAAACTTTTTACAATCCCAACCTCTTCCCTGCTTCCTGCAGCTGCTACCTCTACACCCTTTTTCATTACTTAGTTAACACTTTATACCTAGCTAAGCGTTCCTTATATTAAATTACTTCCATTAAAACTACTTCTGTGATTTCTGTCTCTTGACTGGCCCTGAGTGACACCTACAGAAAATGACTTCCTTACGGGCTGTGGGGATTCATGTTAGCTCTCCTAACACCGGGTTTCCCCTGATATTGCCCCTTTCAGGATAACCTTACTTTTGGGGAGAAGATTCCAGCTGAGGATCATAAGTTACACATGATTAAGATAAATAAATAACCTTATTTTTAAATTGGTTTCACTTATACTAAGTCCTTCCCATCACTTTTAGGACTTTCCTGTCCTCTAAGGAGCGGAAATTCAAATGATATTTTGTGAAATGCCCCTTTTATCAGCAATTAAAAGGCAAAACCAGGTTAAGGGCAAATAACTATCAAAGCTTTCAGAGTATAAAAACTCGAAGACTGCTCTCACCAAAGTAATTAAGTTCTGTCCACCAGAGAATGTAATTTGAGGAGAAAGAAAAATGAAGCTTCAGGACAAAACACATTATGTTAGCAGTGAAGAAGGCAAAATGTGGGAAGCCAAATAATTTTTTTTACCCTGTGGAAGGAAAAGAGCTTATAGTTACGTATATCATTGTCAACCTATCTAATAAATTAATATGTCGAGCAAAATCACTTTTGTGTGAAAAGGAAGTTATTTTGCTCCCATGGGGTCAGGAGTGTGGAGAAGTTGCTGAAAAATAGCTCGAGTTGGAGGAGAGTGAAACATCAGCATCTTGGTGGGTGTTCCCCACTTGCCTCCGGCGTCAAGACAAAGGATGCAATTTGAAAGGAATAAACTTAACAGTTAGAAATACATGGAACTGAGATGAGTCAATACTTATAAAAAGTTTAGGTTCCTGTAGGGAAAGCCGGCACACGTTTCACCTGACAGGGGAGGGGGAGTTTCTTTCCCCCGGTACACAGATATAATAATGTCTGAGCCTGTAGACCTCCTAATCCTCAATCTCATAAAGCATCTAAATTGGATGAGAGGACCTAGACAATTGAGCAATTTCTACCTTATCTCCATGCACTGAAGTAAATAACAATTTAGTTTGTGCTTGTTAGCTAGTGGTTCAATTCAATTCAGCAAGCTTTCCAGATAGATTAGATATAGATGTGTGTGTGTGTGTGTGTGTGTGTGTTTGTACAAAGCTTCTGTGGTCTCTATCTTTCCTTCCATCCATCCATCCATCCATCATCTATCCCAGTTCACCCATACCACTGAGGTGGCGTTAAAGAGCCAAAGAAATTATGTCTTCCCTAATCCCCTTGTCATCTTCCTTATATTTTGCTTGTCGTGCCAGGAATAAGGGGGAACATCAATGTTTCACAAGAAGTGTTTTCAAGCATTCTATTTCCCACTTTACGAGCCACAGTTTAAAACTTGGGTGAAAAAAAAAAGGGACTTAATTTTCAAACTCCGTGAAGTTCCCCTCGTCAGAACCTTTGACTCATGCTTTTAATTGTGCCTAGGACAAACTTCTTTGCCTGGCTAATGATTACTTATGCCTCCAGATTCCATTCATGCTGTTTCCTCTTTTGCTCCAATAGGTCTCTTTTATAGCACATTTCACATTATCTTTGAAGAATTCATTTCAGTGATGCCTCCACCGATAGATGAGGGCAAGGACTTTGTCTGACTTGATTTACATCTCTTGTACTTATCTCAATGCCTGGCACATAATGGGTATATGATAAATATTTGCTGTTCGGACCAAGTTCACTGACGATCGGAATATCAAGACATATAAACATGAGAATGTCATCAGAGTTTTCTGCTTGTTCTTCTGTTTTCCATACCTGTGTCCTCTTTCCTCAACCAGATTTAAAAGTACTTGATGGCAGGGAGTCCATATCTAGTCACTTCTTCATTCAACTTTTTTCTTCCCTATTTCTTGCCAGGGCTAGCACAGTGTCTTTCTAGAAACTGAACAAATGTGTGGGTTGCAATTTTTCATTTAGACAATGTGGTTGTAAACTTTTTTTTCAGTCATCATACAAGATGAATACTTTGATTTCCCTAAAGCAAATATGTTGTATTATATAATGAAATATACTGTTCAAGGCTTTTTCTTACCCAATGGTCCAAGTCTCTATTCATACTCATTTTTGAATTTCAACAGGTTCCCAGAAACAACTGCCAACCTTCCCTTCTGGGATGTAACAAATTCTTCAAGGCAGTTTGAAACTGCCAGACTGTACGTGGAGCAGGCTCTTTAGTGTAGAGAAAGTTAGAAATAGAAATTCAATGAGCTGAGTTCAATCAACATTTCTAACTTTTATGTACTCAGAGGAGTTCTTAAGAACCCATACATTGGTTGCAGGTGGTTTTCCTTCCACATCTCCTTCTCTCAAAGTTAGCATCGCTAAGCCAGTATTTTAATAGGAGAGGAAAGGGTTGGAAACCCAGCAGCCAGAATATAGAACAGTAAGGAGTGTCTCAGGGGGGAAAGTGGAAAGACGATAATTCTATGGCCTCCTTTGAAGCTTGTTAACAGGCTATACAGGAAGCGGTTGGCATAGTCTCACAGGAAACATTTATTGTCAGATGCTCATTCTCAAATTCAAAGCTAATCATTTCCATCCCTACTTACATCCCAGAGGGCAGGAAGCAGGTTTAAAATATCCTTGAATATCAATGTATGTAATATAAATTTTAAGCATGGTAAAACTGTCTAGAAATGGATTTGGCTATCCTATGTCTCTCCTACAGGTGTAAAGAAAATAATAGGAATGTAATCCCAAGGAACAATACTTTGGTGACTTATAAGAACATACTGGTATTATCTTGTCTAGAAGTATAAAACATTTTCAAACGTACACTGAAAGTATAATCATATAATGCACCTTTGTTCACACGCCACGATTAAATAGATTTACATTTTTCCCTTTTTTTTTTTAATAAAGTGTTACCAACACAGTTATTGTCACTCCATCCCTTCCCCTCTGCTTGAACTTGATGTGTATTGTCCTGCATATTTAAATTTTTAATAGCATAAATATATGTCCATAAGCAAATTAAATTGCTTTCTTTTGTTTTGAATTTTTGCCTAATAATATAATGATGCATATTGTGTGCCTTGATCCTTTCACTCAACATTTTGCTGAAGTTTATCCATACTAATATACGCAGACCTACTCCATGCATGTTCGCTATCGTGTGAGATACATTTTCTGAATATTACATCTATCCATTTTTCTTTTTTTTAAAGTTTATTTTGAGAGAGAGAGAGCACAGGGGAGGGGCGGTGGTCAGGGAGTGGGGAGAGAATCCCAAGCAGGCCTCACACTTTCAGTGCAGAGCCCGACATGGGGCTCAAACCCATGAACCATGAGATCGTGACCTGAGCCAAAATCAAGAGCTGGACCCTCAACTGATGGAGCCACCCACGCACCACCCCCACCTTGTCTATTGGGGGATAGAGTTAGACTATCTCCAATGTTCCACTAAATTATCTTGTCCTTGTCTTCTTGTGCACAGGGGTAAAAGTTTCTAGAAATGGAATTGTCCAGTTAATGTGTATGCTTATTAAACATTGCAAAAATGCTTCCCAAACCAAGTAACTAATTTGTTGTCTCCTACCAATGCCTTTGATTTTCTGTTTCTCTGTGTTCAACTCTTACCAACATTTGTTGTTTTCAGACTTGAATAATATTTTGGTGGAATGATATTTCATTATTATTTGAATTTTCATTCCCCTGATTATAAATAAGGCTGAGGAGCTTTCCATGTGGCTTATTAACTATTGAAAATTTCTCTTCTCTGAATTCACTGTTCATCCTTATCCATGTCTCTTTTGGGTTGTTTTCCTTGTAAAATTTGCCTGTAAAGCCATCTGGGCCTAGTGCTCATTTTATAAATTGATTTTAGATTATTGATTTAGTTTCTTTAGTGGATATTTTTTCTATTTAAGTCAATTTTATAACCTAAATGTTTTAGTAAGAAATGAATAATTTTCCAAGTCTTCATTTTGTCCTTAATTTTGAATGCTATTTTAGCTAGGTGTAAAATCGTAGATGAAAGTTAATTTCTCTCATTATTTTGAAAATACTATTCCAATGTAACTTGGTCTATATTACCGCTGTTGCGAAGTCCACTGTATGTCTTACTGTTAGTATTGTGATAATCTGGCCTTTTTTCTCTTTTTTTTACTACTTTTTAAATGTTTTCTTTGTTTCTTTGCCTGCAGTTTCACTACATGTGTCTGGATGTGGGTTTATTTTTGCTTATCCTACTCAGGACACGTTGAATTTTTTAAATTTAGTAATCATTTCTTTAATTCATTATGAAAAGTTCTGTTATCCTGCAAATATTGTCTCTCTGCCAATCCCTCAATGTCTCTTAACCCCTCTTTCGTACTTTCCATCCCTTTATCTCTTCATGCTTCATTCTGATGAATATACTCAGATTTACTTTCTTTGTCAGTGAGCCTCCCTTTGGCTATATATAACTTACTGCTTAATTTGTCCAATGGGTTTTTAATTTCAACAACCATTTGTTTCTTTCTAGAAATTCTATTTGGCTATTTTTCAAATGTCTGTTCTTCTTTCAAAGTATCTTGTTCTGTATCTGATTTTGATCACTTCCTTTGCCTTTAATTATGTCAAACGTATTTTTATAGTTCTCCATTAATTGTTCTATTATTTGAAGTCCTTTCAGTTTTAATAATCCTATTTGTTAGGTCTGTGGACTCTTGGCTCAAGGTGGATTTCATCCTCCATTGTTATCATTAGTTTTCAAAACTATTAATGATACATCAGTCAAATTCCTGGCAGGAAACATAGGACATGTCAAATAGAGTAACTGTGGAGTTTCATAAAAGGACTATTTCCAAATGTGTGAGTTGGGCTAAGAGCAGCCAAACAATAGTGAAACATGAAGTTATTGCCATCCCACCATGTATGGCACAAGGAGGAAGTGATTACCAGACCTGTAGTTAGAGGACAGGGCTGCCTGACAGGAGTCATGGCCCTTGGTAGGGGCAGGCTGATGCCACCAACCAGTGACCTAGAATAGGTGTAGCTGGAGAAACAAATAACATGACCTTGCTAATCTACTGTCCTTCAACCTCTTGCCATTACCTCCCATTGGCTGAACGCAATGAAAAGCCAGAAAGCCCAGGCGATGCAATACATGGAGGTCAATCTGCTGGGGAACAAAGCAGGGTGGAGAAGGATGGAACGTAGATCTAGAGGGGTGACAGGAGGACATTCGGCACAGTTATAAGCTCATGTTCAGTGTTGTCTTATCCATTAGAAGTCCCTGTTGCTTGGTGGAGGGTGGGCATATCCATCCAGAGAAGCTTTCTATTTGCTTCCTGCATAGGCCTTAAGGTATCACTGGTTGAGACTCGAGTTCTGTGTTAGTTTTCAGCTCCAGAATTCCTGATCCAAAAGACTAGTTTAAATTCTAACCCTAAATATAGGAGACACATCATTATACGGTCTAAAGGGAGACAATTTTTATTTTTACCCAAAGCACATTCATGAGCACAACTGTTTCTTTGTTGCCTTATTATGATAATGGATGGAATGTTTCAACCTTTTCCACCTTTTCCCTATATACGCAGCCCTTTAAGAATCTTGGCTTTATGCAGGGATTCTGATTCCTACTATCTGCCTTGCAAAAATTGAAGACTTTGTCTTCAGTCCCTGCATGGGTGGTAAAAGTCAAACCCCTAACTCACCCAGACTCAAAACCCCCTTACCCACCAACCAGTTAGATGCTTACCACTCTGGCTATAATTTTCATCATAACGATACAGGAGGAAACATAACAATTTATGTTCTTTTTCATCTATAGAAGAAATTAAACATCGCTAACATTCTGTATAAATATTGACCCTGGAATATTCATTCAGTTATATGTCAGATGGTTACAGTCCGTCCATAATATGTCCTGAAGGAAGACGGGCATATAAAAATGCTGAGGGACTGACGCTCCTATTCAGCATTTATACTTTGTGACATTTCAGTTTATGTACTACAGGATGTCTTCAAGTTTTCTTTTATAAAATCAAGACCTTTAAACAGTAGAATCTTTTGAAGCTTTGTAAACAAGATGATTCACATTCCATTGTGTTTGTTACAGAATTTTCTGGTTATCTCATGGCAAAGTACTTGAAATAGTTATCAATTCAAAGATGAGTTATTTATTTTTCTCTCATAAGAAGCCTCTTGCCCTCATTTTCTGGAAAAGACCAGAAGCTTTGCATGATGACAAGCGGCTGTCATTAGTTGGCTATTTAGCAGACTTAAAACTAATGCACTAATGTGTCTCCTCAAGGTACATATTCACATTTTAGCAAAGTGTGCAAAAATAGCTGATTTTCTCAGGGATAGTTTATGGAGAGAGCATTTTCAAAATAAATGCTTGGAAACATTTCCAGCTTTATGTAATTTTGTCACCAAAAATGATATATCACTTCTTAAAATGTTATCATAAATAAATACAGAAAAGGCTTGACATGGACTATTCTAAACTGAAAAATATCTTTAAAATGCAAAGGCATACTGGCTTTTAAGCCCATTAAGATATATTTAAAAGCAAAATTTTCATAAACCAGCAAGAACTGACTCGTATCATGGAAAATGGAAATTAATAACCAAATTACAACAAAAAGTTGGCCATAAATGGTGAATGGAATTTTAAAAGACAAGCACCATGGATCAGAAGTGTTTACTGAGTATGGAAGGGTACAGTATACATCCCATAAACAGTGCAGCCTGAGGGCATTAATCATGAGCCCACTGTGGGGATAAATGGAAGGCTGAATAGAAAGAAAATCCAACTTCACACATGCTTCCCTCAATTTTTCAAATGCTTTGCTCTTCCTTGTACCTCATCAAGTACCTGGTCTATGACCAAATATTATCTGGAAAATGAAAGGCCCATATGTTAAGGCCCAGGTTAAGTTTGTTTTGATAAACGCTCTTTTATACTACATTGGGCTATTTTCCAAATCCTTGACCGAACACGTTGCTGGAAATGATGAGGTCACGTCTCTGAGGTGTTTCTCCTGGGAAAATGTTCTGTTTGGTGTCACGTCCACAGTTGAGTTTTTATTAAATTTTATCCTACAGGCTACGGTCTAATTGGCTCCCACACAAATTTCCTAGGTCTAGCTTCATTTTGTTGGTTAGTGATTCTAACTTTTGATTTAGTTACCAAATTTGTTGATATGAGCCTGAAAAACACACACAGTAGAAAGTCTAAAAATCCTTGGCATCAACCAAATGCTAAGAATAGAGATTTCCAACCTTTATGAAATAAGATAGTCCCTCATACTCTAAGGATATTGGATTTCCTAATACGCAACCTCTACCCCACCCTCTTCACCATTTAAAAAAAGCACTTGTAACATCTCTTTACTTTGAAAAGGAAATTTAAAGTTGTACTTTTAACATGGATTAGTCCTTAAAATAATCAAAGATACGTGAAAGCATATAAAAAACAAAGGCCTAGATTAAATGACAGGTACACTTTCTTGTGTTAAGCATAGTAAAGTACTAGGCTGATCCGATACTATACCATTAACCTACTAGTATAAGTCTATACTACTATACCAGACTGTACATATTAGTTAATGTGATACCAGCTACTGAAACAAATATTTAAACTGTTAAAGGCACAGAAGTTAGACACTCAGTTGTTATTCGTGTATAGCCCAGTCAATGGCCAAAAGGAAACCTAAGATAATGGTATTATGATTAAGAAAGTGGTTTTTATAGGCAGACATTAGGGTTCAAAACGTCAACTCTACCACTTAATAACGGTGAAAGCTTTGGCACTTTGACTTAGCCATTCTGTATCACAGATAGACAGAGACGAAGGAGACACAACTAAGTTCAATGCGAAATCCAGGTCCAGAGAAAAGATATTAGTGGGGAAACTGGGGAAAGTCACAAAAGAGCTGTACATTAAGTTATAGTGCTATGTCAACATCAATTTCCAGGTTTTAATCATTGTACAATCACTATGCAAAATGTAATCATTAGGGGAAGCTGCGTAACAGCTGGGAACTCGCTGTACTATTCCAGAATCTCTTCTGTATGTCAAAAGTTCTTTAAAAGGAAAAAGTTTCATGATATTATACATGGAAAACCAGATAGACTCCACCAAAAGTCTGCTAGAACTGATATATGAATTCAGCAAAGTCGCAGGATACAAAATCAATGTACAGAAATCAGTTGCATTCTTATACACTAACAATGAAGCAACAGAAAGACAAATAAAGAAACTGATCCCATTCATAACTACACCAAGTACCATAAAATACCTAGGAATAAACCTAACCAAAGATGTAAAAGATCTGTATGCTGAAAACTATAGCAAGCTTATGAAGGAAATTGAAGAAGATACAAAGAAATGGAAAAACATTCCATGCTCATGGGTTGGAAGAATAAATATTGTTAAAATGTCAATACCACCCAAAGCTATCTACACACTCAATGCAATCCCGATCAAAATTGCACCAGCATTCTTCTCGAAGCTAGAACAAGCAATCATAAAATTTGTATGGAACCACAAAAGACCCCAGAATAGCCAAAGTAATATTGAAGAAGAATACCAAAGCGGGAGGCATCACAATCCCAGACTTTAGCCTATATTACAAAGCTGTAATCATCAAGACAGCATGGTATTGGCACAAAAACAGACACATAGACCAGTAAAATAGAATAGAGACTCCAGAATTGGACCCACAAAAGTATGGCCAACTAATCTTTGACAAACCAGGAAAGAATATCCAATGGAAAAAAAGACCGTCTCTTTAACAAATGGTGCTGGGAGAACTGGACAGCAACATGCAGAAGGTTGAAACTAGACCACTTTCTTAAGCCATTCACAAAAATAAACTCAAAATGGATAAAGGACCTGAATGTGAGACAGGAAACCATCAAAACCCTAGAGGAGAAAGCAGGAAAAAACCTCTCTGACCTCAGCCACAGCAATTTCTTACTTGACACATCTCCAAAGGCAAGGGAATTAAAAGCAAAAATGAACTATTGGGACCTCAATAGATAAAAAGCTTCTGCACTGCAAAGGAAATAATCAACAAAACTAAAAGGCAACTGACAGAATGGGAAAAGATATTTGCAAATGACATATCGGACAAAGGGCTAGTATCCAAAATCTATAAAGAGCTCACCAAACTCCACATCCAAAAAACCCGAAAAAAAAAAAAAAAAACCCGAAAACAAATAATCCGGTGAAGAAATGGGCAGAAAACATGAATAGACACTTCTCTAAAGAAGACATCCAGATGGCCAACAGGCACATGAAAAGATGCTCAACGTCGCTCCTCATCAGGGAAATAGAAATCAAAACCACACTCAGATATCACCTCACTCCAGTCAGAGTGGCCAAAATGAACAAATCAGGAGACTACAGATGCTGGCGAGGATGTGGAGAAACGGGAACCCTCTTGCACTGTTGGTGGGAATGCAAATTGGTGCAGCCGCTCTGGAAAACAGTGTGGAGGTTCCTCAAAAAATTAAAAACAGATCTACCCTATGACCCAGCAATACTACTGCTAGGAATTGACCCAAGGGATACAGGAGTGCTGATGCATAGGGGCACTTGTACCCCAATGTTTATAGCAGCACTCTCAACAATAGCCAAATTATGGAAAGAGCCGAAATGTGCATCAACTGATGAATGGATAAAGAAATTGTGGTTTATATACACAATGGAATATTACGTGGCAATGAGAAAGAATGAAATCTGGCCTTTTGTGGCAACGTGGATGGAAATGGAGAGTGTTATGCTAAGTGAGATAAGTCATACAGAGAAAGACAGATACCATATGTTTTCACTCTTATGTGGATCCTGAGAAACTTAACAGAAGACCCTGGGGGAGGGGAAGGAAAAAAAAAAAAAGGTTAGAGAGGGAGGGAGGCAAACCATAAGAGACTCTTAAAAACTGAGAATAAACTGAGGGTTGATGGAGGGCAGGAGGGAGGGGAGGATGGGTGATGGGCATTGAGGAGGGTACCTTTTGGGATGAGCACTAGGTGTTGTATGGAAACCAATTTGACAATAAATTTCATATTAAAAAAAAAAAGGGACGCCTGGGTGCCTCAGTCAGTTGGGCATCCAACTTCAGCTCAGGTCATGATCTCACGGTTTGTGGTTCGAGCCCCACATCGGGCTGTGTGCTGACAGCTCAGAGCCTGGAGCCTGCTTTGGATTCTGTCTCCCTCTCTCTCTGCCCCTCCCCTGCTCACGCTCTGTCTCACCCTCTCTCTCAAAAATAAATAAACATTAAAAAAATTTAAAAAAAAAGAAATTGTGAAGAACTGACATTCTAAAAATAAATGAATAAATAAATACATGTAAAAAGTTTCACAAAACAAACACTTAAAAGACCCTTTTGTGTAGGGACATGTTGTCTGACACCATAATTGGGTGGCCATGTTGTGAGCATGGTACCTAACCTATAAACTGTCACTTCAGTTTAGTTATTGGTTAGTTCACAACAAGTGGCCTCAGTTAATCTGGCCTTTCTGAGCTCTGCAACTCTTGTCCTCGAGCAGGGAAAGGTCTTCCGAATATATGAAGAAAAGAAGGGGACGGCGGAAAATTTGCGAAGAAAGAAATCATGGGTAACTCCTATCCCCTCAAAGTCCCCTCACGGAAAGAGGATCCAGACGATATCTAGCTGCTTTCACAGCAGGGCTCAGATTTGAGTTTGATGTCATCGTTAGAAAAACAAGGAGAAGCCCATATCTGGCATGAAGACGTTTTGAAAACGTACCTCCATGTTCCAAGTTGAAGCGCCTTGACGCGGTTGGTCGCTTTGTATAGCTCTTTTCCCTTCTCCTTTTGTGCCATCTGCCTTACGTGTCCGGGATACCTGGACTCCGAAATGCTGCATGAGCTGCTCTGGTGTCACTATTGTGCGGCTTTCAGCAAAGCAATGGGAAGTGAGAGGCACAAGGCAGTAATTGGCTTATCTCACGTTTTGACAGAGAGACAAATCTATTCACTGCTGTTGTTCACGGGAGGCGTCTCCAAAATGTGTGGCTTTGATGTGAGATTCGTCTGGCGACTAGTAAAGACTCCAGGGAGGTTGGAATTTATCAGCCCAAAACGAACTGACATGAAAGGGTGAGGAGAGAGAAGAGGAATATGCAGTTAGAATACAAAGCCAGGCTGGGACTTCACTGCTTCTGTAGACCTCGGGGGCTTCTCTTCCTCTTCTGACACTGGGAAACGAAGGAAGCATTTCCTGCCTGGGCCATTTCCGCTTGGAGTGGAGTGATGCTTTCCAACGCTAGGAGTTGCTTTGAGATCAGTTATTCGGGTCACTATCTGTGCCTCAGTTTCTTGGTTCAGAAAATGGGGGTGGCAGGTGGACAGAGACCTGTCGCGAGGGTAAATGAGTTTATGCCTATAAAGAATTTAAAACAGCGCCAGGCACCTTGGAAGCTCGGTCACTGTTAGCTGTGGTTGTTCATGATGATCATACTATTATTGCCACCAGAGCACGATACAGGGAGGGGGCTTTTGAAGTAAACAGAGCACAAGGCTTTGCAGTCAGAACACGTGGGGCAGGGTACCAATTCCACCACTCGCCAGTTGAGCGATTTGAAGGAAACTCTCAGTGGCCTCAACAGTAAAGGGATTGGAGGTATGGATGAGGCTTACAAGAGAAAAACGACAGATTGTTCCATGTAAAGTAACCATTATTTTTATCAGCATTAAATTAGCGACTGGCAGAACTTAGTGATGTTCTAAGCTCTGTCACGTCACAGGCTGCACTGGTGGCCGTTGGTCCTTTTCTGTAACGTAGGAGTGGATGGCCTTAGACATACCCTGAAAATCCAGGGGCGGAAGAATCTTGAGAATCACCTGGCTTCCTTGTTTGGGACATTTTAAGCATACTGCCGTTGGGCAGTAAACTACACCCAAACCTCCGCTGGGTCAGGTTTCTAGCCCAACCTTCTCCCAATTTCTGAGATCAGGCCGAATCCAAGTAAACAAAGCCTGGCAAGGTGGTTGAAGGCATTTGGGTTACAACGAATAGAATTTTCCCAGCTGTGTTTGTTTCGTTTGGTCAATCTACCCATTCTTATTTAGAGACTTACGTGACAGCTTTGAGGCACACACACACACACGAAGAGGGGAATTAGTACGCAGGAACTGTGAGGCCCAGGACTATAGCCTTGCTTGTACAATTTTATGCCAGGACTCCGCAAACGACAGCCCCGCACTCTAAATTCAGACCATCTTCTATATTTGTGAATAGAGATCTGTTGGAACACATGCAGACTCACTTGTTCACGTACTGCCCATGGCTGCTTTCCTGCTATAACGGAGTTGGGTAGTTACAACCAACACTGTTTGGTGCCATAAGGCCTAAAATATTTACTCTCTGGCCCCTTAGAGAAAAGGTTTGTTGACCCTTGACCTTTGCAGTCTCACTCCACAAACCAATGCAGTAGACAAGAGCATCAAACACCATTTACTTAAATGGGTATCTTTTTAAAAATGTGGGCACCAGGCTTAGAAAATTTAGCATAAAATCCCTAATTCTCAATACTTCTTAAGGAAGGAATGCCACTTGGTAAATTTGTTCTCTAAGACCAGTGCAATAAAAAGAAAATACGAAACTCGAATATGCTTGTGCGTTTGGAACATCACAGAAATGCAATAAAAATAAACAGCTATGAGGTATTTCACACTCCTTACGAAAGAGATACTATAAAAAAGCACAGAGAAATAGGTAAACGGGCCATGTGTCATATGCTTCAAAGCGTCTAATGCCCGTCAAGTTATTCTCTCATAATGCTCTTTAAAACTGGACATCAAAAGACTGTGGAAGCTTATAAGCATAATGGGACAGCGTAGACACTTGGAAACTAACATAATGGGGTGGCATAGACACAGAGAAACAGGGTAGATATTACTTTGATTATTAACATCCCTCCCCTCAAATTCACAAAGAACTTTTAACAAACAAATGATTACAATCATCAGTTCATCTGCTGAAAAGAAAGTTAAATAAAACAATATAACCTCAAAAAGCTTTCTAAAACTCTACCCAAACCATCAGTCTTTCTCAGATAGACTCTCAGGTGCTTCACTTTGAATTTGAGAGAGCAGAAACATATTTTTAGCCCTGGGAAGATCATTGTCATTTTCTATCTTTGATCAGGTCAAATCCTTCTGATTTGTGTGACCCATCGAAAAACTTCTGGTTGCTATTTAGATTTAAAAGTTTTTATTTATTTATTTGGGAGAAGGAAAGAGTGAGAGCGAGAGAGGACGAGTGGTAGGGGACAGAGAGAGAAGGGGACAGAAGATCTGCTGACAGCAGAGAGCCCAATGTGGGGCTTGAACCCACAAACTGCGAGATCATGACTTTTCTTTTTAATTTTTTAACGTTAATTTTTGAGAGAGAGAGACAGAGCACAAGTGGGGGAGGGACAGAAAGAGGAGAGGGAGACACAGAATCCAAAACAGGCTCCAGGCTCCGAGCTGTCAGCACAGAGCCCAACGCGGGGCTCAAACTCACCGACCGTGAGATCATGACCTGAGTCCAAGTCGGATGCTCAACCGACTGAGTCACCCCGGCGCTCCACCACTTAGATTTTAAAATACTGCATTTTCTCCTGCAAAACTTCTCATTCACATATGAATTGCATTTCCCAGTAAGCTGAGAGGCTTGTACAGAATGAGGAATTTGGACTGACCATCTGCTGTCATGACTGAGAACTTAGGCTCTGGAGTCAGAAAGCCCTGGTGCCACATATAAGATTTTATGCCAGGTACGTAGAAAAGTACCTGGACGGAGGAAGTGCTCAATACTTTTAACCGTGTGCTTAAACATTCTCTTTAGCATCATTTTAATAAAGTTAAAATGAAGAGCACTGCCATATTTGTCGTAGGAAAATCTAAGATGAAATGTTGAGGGGTATGTGCTTACGTGCGCACACGTGAGTAAGAGAAATCCTCTCTCCAAACGATTCTTCTAATCTTGTTAAATTTTACCAGATTTTTTACTACACATTGCAATCACCTGGGTACACTTAAATATCCTGAGGCCAAGGCCACATTGCAGACCAATTCGATCAAAGTCTCTGAGTGTAGGGTCTGCAGCATCTTTTAAAATTCCCAAGTGATTCCAATGTGCAGCCAAGATTCAAAACAGATCTAAAGTGACCTTTCTCCTGAGAAGTTAGGAAGATGTTGACATCACAGTATGGCTCCTAGCTGAGATACAAACGAGAACCCAACGTCGCTATCTTTCCACAAATCCCCTAAAAAATACGTTTTATTTTACTTCTGGATTTCCTATCAGTGAATGACACCATCAGTGTAATTCTACATTTCTTCTTCTTCCTCACTCTCTATTTCTCACATACACCGAGGCTCCAAGTTCCATCAGCTGGCATCCATCTTGGTATCTTGTAACCACCACCCCTCCTCTATTACCTCAGCCTCATCTGAAGTTCAGATCATTATCTTCTCCGTCTCAGGTGGACACAAGTATCTCACAGATGGTCTCTATATCCCTGATATGTTCCTATTCAACTTCTCTTAGCTTAGGCTCTCCAGAAGCAGATCCAAAGACAAGGATTCAAGGACAGTAGTGCGTCTAGGAGGTGAACCCAGAAAACATCTGGGGGAGTAGTTTTAACCCATAGGGGGTAATAATTTATGCCCCCGGGGACATTTGGCAATACCTGGAGATATTTTTTGTTGTTACAATTGGGGGAGGGTGCTATTGGACTGTAGTGGGTAGAGATCAGGAATGTTGCTAAACTTCCTACAATGCACAGGACAGTTCCCCCTACAACCACCAAAAAAAGTATTAGCCAACTTCAAATGTCAAGAGTGCCCATGTTGAGACACCCTACAGTTGGGAAGTAAGGAAGCGAAATAAGGAAGAGAAAGAAACCAAATAAAGGTATATTATCCAACTAGTTAGTACTGTGGGCAACCATAGCTCAGTCCTGCTACTCTAGGAGTATAGACCACATGCCTCAAAGTTATCCCGCACAAGGGATATGAGAGCAAGGGTATTTTTACACTAATCCCTGTAACTTATCAGTGAGTACTGCAGCAGTGGATGTAGGAGTCATAGAATTCTCTCATATTTCTAGTCTGCTGAGCACAGGAGCAGAGGAAAAATAGGGTTTCATCAGTCAGAGAAGCCCATCACACAGTTGGTCAGAAGTCTACAGCGGTAAATTCCAAGGTATATGAGTGGGACAGCACCTGCTGAACATCCTTCACACGAACGCCAGAAGAATCATTCTAGAGCCTACTCATAGCATTCTTCCATTGATTTTACATTGTCCTTAAGACAAAAGCCAAGTTCTATAAGGTGATATACCAGGTACTCCATGATTGAGCACTACCCATTTCATTGGTCTCGAATCCTCTGTATCAAACAGAATTGGACATTAAAACTCTCGGACTCACATACACATTACCTCTAGAAGAGTGATTATCAACCTGGATGCACATGGGAATTACCTAGGGTGCTTTAAAGAACTACTCTTCCCGGAGACTTCCGGGGAAGATGGTAGAGTAGGAAGATCCTAAGTTCACCTTGTACCATGGATACAATATTTAGGATAAATGGATGCTTGGGATAAGTAACCCCCAGATGGCCCAAAGACTGGCAGAACAGACTCTCCAAGCTGAAGGTAGGGAAGAGGCTACATCGAAGAGGGTAGGAAGGATGGAGACACGATTGGGACTGGCTTACTGTCCAAGGGAGGAACACCGTGGGCACACAAAGGGGAGAGAAAACAGACCTTCGCACAAAGCACCACAAGGCGCAGGGAATCCCCCCGGGGACAATGAATCCCCATAACGTTTGGCTTTGAACACCAGAGTGGCTGAATTTCACAAATTCTTACAGCCAGTGGTGCTCAACACCTGGAGCTTTGAAAATCAGTGACTTTGACTATGGGAGAGCCAGGAGGGTGAGAGGAAACTGAGTCCCCGCCCTTTGAAAGTAGTTTGAAAAACACCTGGGGCATATGGGCAGGAGATTTATTTACTGATTTCAGAGCATGTGCTGGAGGGGCAGAGATCTTTAAGGGACTTCTCCAGGAAAAAAGGAACTGGCAGGTGACACTGCCCTCTCCACTAGCCTAGATACTTGGACATCTGTCGGAACCAACACAGCACCACACTCTCCACCCAGCTTGCTCACAGTGTGGCCTTCCCCTGCGTGTTCTGTGGACACGTCTCCTCCAGCCAGGGCTGGGCCCCCGGTCTCCTACTACAGCAGACCATTGAAAACCCTGCTAATGCCACATGCCCCAACACCATGGTCCTTCCGCAAATCTACCTCCTGCAATGCCAGCCTCTTCCCAAGTTGCTGCAGATCCCCTCCTGCAGCAAACTCGTGCAGGCCTTTCTAGCGCCAGGCACTCTGCCCCCATGCTCTCCGGTGGGTTCACCCCCTCCAGCCTGGTGGCAGGAGTCTTCTAAAGCAGCTTCAGACAGCAGACCTGTGCAAACCTTGTTAACACCGTGTGTCCTGCCCCTACATTCCCCTGCAGTCCTGCCCCCTCCAATACGACCTTGGCCAGAGTCCACTGAAAGCAGTGCCACAAGCTTGGCAGGGTGCAAGTAGCCCTGATGTGGCAGCACCCCTCCAAAGTGACTTCTGCCCTGGAGAGAGGGGAAGACAACCACAGACACCGGTCTGACTATGCCTCCGGCAGTAGACTGGGAACAGACATCTGGTCTGATTGTAGGTCCCACCCAACAACTACAGCTTCTTAGGGGACAATACAAGGAAAACACACTGCAGTTCTATTCTACTGCATCTCTAGCCAACACCTGGTTTGACTCAACTCAAGCCCAAGGGGGCCCCAGATTGGCCCACTAACAACACAGGGACCAAACCCTGTCCACACAGGCAAAGAGAACCATTGCAGATGACTGGACTGAAGGCAAAAGTGGCTCAGTCACAAAAGTGCAATCCCTATGTAAATACCAATAACATTTTTCACACAACTAGAACAAAGAATATTAGATTTGTATGGAACCACAAAAGAGCCCGAAGAGCTAGAGTAATCTTGAAAAAGAAGGACAAAAGCGGAAGTATCACAATCCCAGATTGCAAGATACACTACAAAGGTGTAGTTATCAAAACAATATGGTACTGGCACAAGAAGAGACACATAGATCAATAGAACAGAATAGAGAGCCCAGAAATAAAGCCACGATTATATGGTCAATTAACCTATGACGAAGCACAAAAGAATATACACTGGGAAAAAAGACAGTCTCTTCAACAAATGGTACTGGGAAAACTGGACAGCTACAAGCAAAAAAAAATGAAACTGGACCACTTTCTTACACCATACATAAAAATAAACTCAAAATGGAGGAAGTACCTAAATGTGAAGTCTGAAACCATAAAAACCCTAGAAGAGAGCACAGGCAGTAATTTCTCTGACATTGCCCATAGCAACATTTTTCTAGACATGTCTCCTGAGACAAGGGAAAGAAAAGCAAAAGTAAACTATCGAGACTACATCAAAATAAAACTTTTGCACAGCAAAGGAAGCAATCAACAAAACTAGAAGACAACCTACTGATAAGAGAAGATATTTGCAAATGACATAGCCAATAAAGAGTTAATACCTGGGGCACCTGGGTGGCTCAGTCAGTTAAGATTCCAACTTTGATTCAGGTCATGATCAGTGAGTCAGGTCAGTCAGTGAGTTCAAGCCCCACATCGGGCTCTGTGCTGACAGCTCAGAGCCTGGAGCCTGCTTCGGATTCTGTGTCTCCCTCCCTCTGCCCCTCCCCCACCCACACTCTGTCTCTCTCAAAAAGGAATAAACGTTAAAAAAATTTTTAAAAAAGAGTTAATACCTAAAATAGAGAACTTATACAACTCAACACCAAAAAACACAAATAATCCAATTAAAACTGGGCAGAAGACATGAACAGACATTTCTCCCAAGAAGATATCCAGATGGCCAACAGACACATGAAAAGATGCTCACCATCACTCATCATCAGAGAAATATAAATCAAAACCACAATGAAATATCTCCTCCAACCTGTCACAATGTCTAAGATCAACAGTGCAAGAAACAACAAATGTTGGAGAGGATGTGGAGAAAAAGGAAGCCTTATGAACTGTTGGTGGGAATGCAAACTGGGATATCCACTGTGGAAAACAGTATGGAGGTTCTTCAAAAAACTAAAAATAGAATTACCATATAATCCATAATGCTGCTATCGGGTATTTAGCCAAAGAAAATGAAAACACTAATTTGAAAAGATATATGTACCTTTATGCTTACGGCAGCATCTTTTACAACACCCAAATTATGGAAACAACCCATATGTCCATCTATAGATGGATAAAGAAGATATAATATAGATAGGTATGTAGGTGGGTAGATAGATAGATATAAAATGTAATATTAATCAGCTATAAAAGAGAATGAATTCTTGCCATTTGCAACAACATGGATGGATCTAGAGTGCATTATGCTAAGTGAAATAAGTCAATCAGAGAAAGACAAATACCATATGATTTTATTCATATGTGGAATGTAAGAAACAAAACGAATGAATAAAATAAAGACTAACCAAAACCAGAGCCTTCAGTATAGAGAACAAACTGAGGGTTACCAGAGGGGAGGGGGTGGGAATGGGTAAAATAGGGGAAGGGGATTAAGAGGACACTTATCATGATGAGCACTGAGTAATGTATAGAATTGTTGAATCACTGTTATTGTACACCTGAAACTAATATAACACTCTGTTATCTACATTGGAATCAAAATTAAAAAATAAAATAAAGTGGGCAAGGAGGCTCACAACCTATATGACTAGCCTGTTAACAAAATAAAAGAAATACTTTTTCTGGGGTGACACCCCAGAGATTTTGATTTAAGAGACATGGTCTGGACACTGGCATTCCTTATAGCTTCTCTGGTGATTCTAAGGTATAGCCAAGGTTGAGAAGTAACATGCTAGAATTTTGTTTCTTGGGGACAGGATGGTCTTATTCATCTGGGTATTCTCCCTATGACATTCCCCAGAGTGATCCCATAATAGATACTCAGCTGATGTCTGTTGAATCAATACAATAAAACGAGTGAGAGAAGCAAAGCTTGAATGAAGGCGGGTAAAGCTTAGAATCCCATCAGTTGAGCATTCTTAGTACTGGGATTCTTAGCACTTTACATGCTTTAGTATCTGGGGTCATTGCAACAGCCTTGCGTAGGTAGATGTTTTTCTGCTTTGTTTTTTCCTGAGGCAGATGTTGATATTCAGAAAAGCTAGACTGACTCATTCAAGATCAAGGAGCAGAGCCAGGACTCAAACTTTAACTGCCCTGACTCCAAAGACCGGGTCCTGTCTCAAACAGATAATGGCAAGTAGGGATTCCAGAAGAGCGTGATTGCTTTCCTCTTACAAGGACCTGAAAGGAGTGCCATAGGGCACTCCTAATGATACTCTATATACTCAGTGGTGGAGATTACACACCGAACATTAGCGCCATGGCAGGCAATGGAAAATCAGAAACCATCATCTCCAACAGGAGCTAATTCAGCACTGCTGAGATGTGACCATAGGACCTTCTTCAATGAAATCCAAGTCTTTGTGTGCAAGCTTTTTTTTATGATTTGAGCCCAGTAAGCAAGAGGGAGGACAAATAACTCTATGGCTTTAACCCTATGAATCAGAGATAATACAAATATAAGCATCACTAACCAGAAATAAGTTTGCAATGATTGACAGGTAGGCTGTAGAGAGCGAGGTTTCCTTGTCTGAACATCAACTGTTTATAAAACACAAAACATGACAGAGACTGTGAGGCCTCTAGTTCTTCTCATTCTAGAAAAGATGGTGAGGGAAAAGGGCTACTGGTCCATACACATGCGATTACACCACAGAAGGTTTCCATCTGTCTTGGCATTAACTTCTCCCCCACCCCATCCACAAAAGAATTTATCTTAACGGGTATGGCTTGAGTAGAATGGTGCACGTCATGGGGTTAGAAATTTCCAGCTGAGGTTCCACACACTTCGCGAGGGGGCAACCAACAGTAACAGCAAGCCGCCTTTGGTTTCATAGCCTTAAATCTTGTGATGTACAAACGGAGACACTTTGTACAACATGAACACAACCTGACTATTAACAGTAATACGAGGAAACACTGCTATTTTTTTTAAAATATAGAGATTTCTCCCCAACCTGCTGCGACGCTTTCTTCCTACAAAGCCTGGGAAAACAGAAAGTCGACAAGTCTGACAGGGACTCAGAAATGCTCTACTCCATCGCTCAATTTCTGTGTCTTCTGACTTGCTGACAACCTTTTGATGATGCGTGAAGTATCAAATCTGAAATGCATGGTAGATGTCACAAATGCAATGATGCTCTCAATCTGGCCCCTTTTCAGTGGAATATATCTATGCCCGAGAGCTGCAGGAGCAAGTCGATTTGTATGTGTAATTCAATAATGTGGTGCTTCAGAATGAAGACAAATTTAAAGCTCTGTGTTACGACACTGTCATCATCTCAATGAAATGAGAAATGGCATGTTGAAAGAAAGTTAACACAGGGCCAAGAAAATGGTAACTTTTGGGTCAAAGCATAGCCATGTCTCCCGGTTCACCATTAACTTGTCCATTAGAAAATCCTCACATCTAAGGTGAATTGCCCTGTGCTTGCTGGCCTCTATGTATTCTCAAACCCGAAGCCTTTCAGGCACAGTAATCAATAAATGTTGGCCTCCCTAATCAGGTTTTCAGTGAAGACCAAACTCTACCCATGTCTCCAGTTAAGTCTATTTATGGTGCCAAAATCAGGAGACAAAAATGCTGTAAACAAGCTGTTGAGTCCCTCCCAGCACAAATGGAACACAGAGGACATTCATCAGAGCAGAGACGAATAAATCACTCTCCCAACTGTCTCAGATAGGCAAGCCAAAAATTGTTTTACTTTCAAGCGCTAAAATATCTGTTGGTAAATTTTTTTTTTTTATTTTCCCACTCTGTATTTTTAATCTATCCTTTCACGGAAAGAAAAGATATATTTGAGGTAACAATAGCAATCAGACACGAAGTTTAAAGGAATACTTATGCCAGAGAAGCCTCGGTGTTAGAAGCCTTAGTAGGATCTTGAGCCAAAGTTTTGAAAATTAAATTTCATAAGGAGAAAGTGAGTATGAATATTAAAGTCACTTTGCTCATTCGTGATACTATTTAAATAGGTAAACTTCTATTTCTGGCCCAATGGATTCTAGAGACAGGAAAACGGAAGACTCAAGATTGATCATTTGAGAACACTAGTGTCCTATAAGAAAGGGAAAATTTGGAATCAGCAAAGTGTTCAGAAAAAGAGGTTGGGAAGCAAGGCAAGACGCCCTTCGGACCCTACTACCCTACGTAGCAGTTCTGTGGAGAAAACAGGACCCCCCGCCTTCCCAAGGACCCACATCTTCTCATCCCCTCACTTTCTCTCCATCTTTTGTACTCTCCCTTATCTGTCAAGTCTTTATCTACTCTGCTTGGCAGGAAGCGTAGCCCTGTCTTATCACAACTTATTCTCTGTCTGTGCTCCAAGTCCCCTTAGGACCTAAGCTTACAACACGAAGTCCTGCTCCTGTCCTCCCGCTGCCCCCTTGTTGCAACATCCCTTTCCACCGGCTGGAGCTGCCCAAATGATCAAGAGGGCCAGAGAGGGTAAGGGATATACATCAACAACAAGGGGGGAGGATGAGCGCTCTGGGCACAGCTGCCTCTGCTTACTCCTAACCATGGACATTTGGCCACAGCCTCATCCAGGTCACATGCTAAATCTGGGAGAGTCACAAGATACCAATGGTCTCTCTCCGGATATGTGCTTGGTAGGACGAGAAAGGGCTTCCCTTGTAAGGTTTCACTCCTGGATTTATTTATTTCGTGCTTTTTACTGAGATCTAACACACACACACACACACACAGTAAGCCGTGTAAAGTACGCAAAAATGCACTTTTCCAAGGAGTTTTACCAACGTTTACACCAAGTGACCACCACCTAGATCAAAGACACTTCCAACGCCCCAAGAGGCTCCTTCAGGCCCTTCCCCTGTCAATAGCCCCCTCCCTCCCCATACTCTACAGCAGTAAACACCATCGTGACTTCCGTCACCACTGCTTACTTTGGCCTCTTCCTGAACATCACGTATAGCACACACCCTCCGTGTCTGGCTTCATCCACTAGAGCGTGTGCAAGGGTTCTCCATATGGCTGCACACATCAGCGGTTCTTTCTTTTTCATTGCTATGGAGTATTCCATTGTACGAATACACCACAACTTATGTTTCATTCTCCTCTTGATGGACACATACGTTGTTCCCCGGTTGGTGCTAATATGAACGAAGCTGCTATGAACTTCCTTGGCCCTATTTTTTTTTTTTTTTTTTAATGGGCAGAAGCACTCATTCCTCTCGGGTATATATCTGGGAGTATAAAATTGCTGGGTCATAAGGTAGACATTTGTTTAGGGTTAGTGGACACTAAAGGGCTCCCCGTCGAGAAGTTCAGATACCCTCTGCAGCAGCAAGTTGAATCTCTTTATAAACCTCTGAGTCACGTGACTTCACAATGCTACCACCAACAGTAAAGACTTAGTGATGGAGAAAGCCATTGAACAGAAGCCAGGCAAGATGCTTGAACGTGCACGATTCTTCCAGAAAGCAAACCCCGTTTAGTTTCCACCAGTGGTATGCATCTATAGATTTATCCCCCGGGAGAGAAATTAGAATCTTAAGCATTGGAGATTTTATCTTCCCCAAATTGCAATCTCATTACGCAGTATACCCAGTTTGTAAACGAGTTTCAGCTACTTGCCATTTTCGCCAAGACATTTAATTAGTTGTCTCTGTTCTCAGTGCCCTGTTCCCTCTGGAGATACATAGGTAATAAAATAAATGAATTAAACATTCTTTAATATTCACTCGGCAACATGTGTCATTTAGCCTGCAATTAAGAGAATACTTATACATGAGACTGGTTAGTTTATACATATTTAAAAATTTCCCCAAATCAATTGTGTTGTCGCGCTATGGAGAATAGATTTCTCAGGAAACTTACACTGGTCTCGTGTTTACTTTTTTAGGTCTCTGTAATTAATTCTATGTGGGATTGTGGAAAGAAGGGAGGGAGGGAGGGAGAAAAGATCGATTTTTCATGTAGCAATTTCATTTATTTATTTTTCACGTAGCAATCTCATACTCACGTTCCGTTTCAGGTCGCCCTTCACCCCACTGTCACTACATCAGTGTAATGACCTACTAAGGACCCGGCACCAAGTTTGTCCTTACAAATTCTGTCCTCAGAAATCTCAGCGGCTTTTGACAAATTGTGAGCCGAATTGCCTCCCCATGAGTTCTAAAAATATCTCTAGATGGATATTGGGTACCTCAAAATATAGAAGCAATAGATCAGTAGATGAGACAAACACCCAACTGACTTCAATTCTCTATGTTCACTCAGGGAGAAGTAAAGCACTTCTGGGGATGGAGGTATAGATTTTTGCCGGCCCACACTATTCAAGAGGTACAGAAATTTAGGAAGTTGACAGAGATCAGAGTCGCAAATCATAGAAAAGAGATGTCCTAGAAGCTGTGTCAATTTCACAAACCAAACAACAAGAGATATTATAAGCCAGGTTATTGGAGCTGGATTTCCATAAGGTAGGATACAGGAAAAAATCCCGTCAAATCACAGAGTTGAGAGAAACTTTAGACATCACCAAAAATGAGGAAGTTCTTGGTCAAAAGGTGAAGTAATTTGCCTAAGAGAACAAAGAGAAGAAGATTAATATAATTATTATAAAATTAACAAGAATAAGTTCCTGGCCATTATATCTTATGCATAATGTGTGTTAAATATTTCTGCAGGTAAGTGTCGTGTGTATGTATGTGCATATCTTACCATATAGGTATATGATTATTCCTAATTTACAAACTAGGAAGAAGTTAACAATAGTTACTCCTGAGGATAGGGATAGGAGTGGGAAGTATGACATTATTTTAATTTTTTACTTTATAAATCTATTTAGTTTTTGAATTGACTATTTTAATTGGTTGCTTGAGGACAACAAATAATGTATTATTTCTAATTTAAAACTTACTGAGTCTGAAAGAAAGACACAAAATCCAGACTCCACAAAGATCATTAAATTTGACTACTAAAAAAAATTCTGCACGGGGAAAATTCCCAACAAAAGAATTTTAAAATATATGTGCATCATTTACATTATGGCATTAATTTCAAAGGGTTCATTCTAATGCAGAAGAAAAAGCAGGACAATAGAAAAATAGAAAAAGAATATAAACAGGCAGTTTCCAGGAAACAAATTACAAATAGCCAATAAACATGTGAAAACATGATGAAACTCCTCTGTAATTTTGAAAATGTAAGTCAAGAGATATTTTTTCATGCACTAAGTCAGCACAAATCTCATGGGTTTCTTGATGCCCAGTATTTTTATGCTACACGTGCTATAAACATTACTATCTCTTTAAAAATTTTTTTTTAAGTTTATTTTTGACAGAGACAGAGTGCAAGCATGAGCTGGGGAGGGGCAGAGAGAGAGGGAGACACAGAATCGGAAGCAGGCTCCAGGCTTTGAGCTGTCAGCACAGAGCCCGACATGGGGGTCGAACCCACGAACCCTGAGATCATGACCCGGGCTGAAGTCGGACGCTTAACTGACTGAGCCACCCAGGCGCCCTGGACATTACTATCTCTTTTAAAAGTCATAGCAATCCTACACGTGAAGTAATTATGAAAGGAAACGTACATGTACAAATCTATATATTATCTTTTTTTCAGTTAGAGGGTGTTTTCCTAGGTTAAGACCAACAGTGATCTGCTAATTCAAAAAAAAATTAATTATAGGGGCGCCTGGGTGTCTCGATTGGGCGTCCAACTCTCGTTTTCCGCTCAGGTCGTGGTCTCACAGTTCATGGATTCGGGCCCTGCATCGGGCTCTGTGCTGATTGTGCAGAGCCTGCTTGGGATTCTCTCTCTCCCTCTCCCTCTTCCGTGGCTATCTCTCTCTCCCTTCCTCTCTCTCTCAAAATAAATAAACACACTTAAAAAAAATAAAATATAGTATGCTCTCCAGGAAATTAAAATACACGCACATTGCACTAAACAAAAGATACCCAGCATTTCCGAGAGTGTAGGGGAAACATGCATTCTCATACATTGTTAGTGGGAGTATAAAGAGCTCTGGGGGAGGAACTAGGTAGTATCTATCTAATACAGAATTATGCAGGCTCTTTATCAATTTTTCTCTCAAAATTTGTCCTATGCGTCTACTTCATCATGCATAGGTAGAAGGATGTTTATGACACCATTTCTCTGAGTGACAAAGAACTTGAAGCACTTCAAAGTCCATCAGCAGGGAGCTGATTAAGGAAAGTATAAAACATCAATCCTGTGGAACTTTATGGAGCTTTAAAAGAATGAGGTAGATTTGTGTGCTTATGTGAAAGGTAGAGAAAATATATCATGCAGTAAAAAAGTAAGGTACAGAACAGCTTGTGTCATGAATTCCTCTGGTGTCACGGAAGAAAAGTGTGTGTCTATATCTCTCAATATCGCTATAAAGATAGATGCACAGACATATAAACTATATATTCCAAATACAGATAGATGATAGGAAGATAGAAAAAACTTTTTTTGTGCAGGGCTGGGATCAGGGTGAGGGAAGTGAGGCACTTTAAAAGGACACCAAAAAACGTAGTCATCAAAATATGTAATATTTCCAAAATCAAAATGCAAAAACTTCATGATGAAAAAATATCAAAAGTTTAAATAAAGATAGACTGCTATTTGTTTGTTTTATGACCTATGGTATTAGGCAAGGCTGTTTTCACAGCCCTGGAAGACAGAGTTAGTGTCTGTCTCCAGGACAGGAGGCAGGTTTGTTTGCTGTGCGATATAATTAAGATAATGTTCCTATCTGGGACAAAATTTAGGCAGGTTTGCTTGCAGCCTATTATAGAATATTTTAGTTTCCTAAGATGGGGGCTCCTCAGCTATGACATGAACCCACTCTGTATGCAGCATTCTCTGGGCCACTCCATGTTGCCTTTGTGGGACCCGGTGGGCAAGGGAAACTGGCACAAACATGAAGTTCATGCTTCTTGTTGTACCACAAGTAATAAAGATGTTTGTCTCTGACTCAGGGGTTTCGTGTCTCCTCACTACATCTATGAAATCCATGCTAACTTGTATAATTGCTAGTAGGGCAAAAATCACAGAACCTTCATAATTCTTGACAAGAAGATTTCTTTTCTCCAATTTTGGGAAAAAGGAATAGTTTATATAAAGATTTGGGGTTCCAAGAGAAGTAAAGCTTGGATAAACTTAAAAGGTAGCGTGAACAAAGGGAAATAGCTGGAGATCAAGACAGAGAATGGGATTGAGGCTGGACCTTGAAGAGTCCTTTGGGCCACGCAAATAACCTGAACTTTGGTTCATAGGCTTCACGCAGCCAATCAACATTTTAAGCCAAAATAGAAGTTTCACATTTGTTTATTAGAAAGATCACTCAGTGGCAAAGTGGAATGTTGATAGGAATCAGGAAGAACCATTAGGAAGCTGGTGAAATAATAAGATAATATAATAAAAATAATAATCTGGGGCACTTGGGTGGCTCAGTCGGTTGGGCATCCAACTTCGGCTCGGGTCATGATCTCACAGTTTGTGGGTTCGAGCCCCGCGTCGGGCTCTGTGCTGACAGCTCAGAGCCCCGGGCCTGCTTCGGATTCTGTGTCTCTTCCTCTCTCTGCCCCTCCCCTGCTCATGCTCTGTCTCTCTCTGTCTCTTAATAATAAATGTTAAAAAAAATTTAAATAATAATCAAAATTGCTAAAATGTATTGGTTCCCAGGTGCCAGACACTGTGCTAGACTCCTCAGCTAGGATTATATTCTTTATTCCTGTGAGAAAAGAAATGATTATTTGTATTTTATACATGAGGGAAATGAAGTATAAAGTAAATGAACTCATTCAAGTCAATGGCAGAAATGAGATCGAGACTCAAGCTGACAGCAGATTCCAAGGTCTTAATCACTGAGTGGAATTTTGATTAAATGTATTCAATTTTGGGGGCACCTGGGTGGCTCAGTCGGTTAGGCATCCGACTTCGGCTCAGGTCATCTTCTTGCGGTTCGTGGGTTCGAGCCCCGCATCAGGCTCTCTGCTAACAGCTCAGAGCCTGGAGCCTGCTTTGGATTCTGTGTCTCCTCCTCTCTGTGCTCACCCCCCCATGCTCATGCTCTGTCTCTCTCAGTCTCTCAATAATAAATAAACGTTAAAAAAAATTTTTAATGTATTCAATTTCTGCCATTTAAATTCCTATATTGTCATCTTGTCTCCAACATGGAGTACAGGCTCTTTATATTACACTGAATGTTTACTTGTGCTTATATTTAATCTGTAATTCTAGCTATTTTTGGCTATACTACCTTCCAAATATATTACTATCACAGTTGTTTTATTTCCTCCAAATACATTACTTTGTCATCGAACAGGTTAAATCCTCAGAGCTTGATTCTTATCCACATCAACTCAAACTCTCTAGATCTATTTTTATAACTTTATCGGCCTCCCCAGTGTGAGAAAGCTTTCTAATTGGGTATCAGTGGAAAATTTAATGAGCCTCCTATTTATTCTCTCTTCCAGACCAGTAATGAAGACTTAAAATAAAATTTCCTTTCTTTTCGTGTCATCATGCGTTACAAATTAATGCAATCCTCAGAATGTTAGGAGATTCTGTATGTATTAAGAAATGTAAGTAGAAAACGCTAATTAGGCACGCCTGTAAAAGACTACCAACCCTAATACATATTGACCGTTAATATGGATTATTCTATTAATGAATGACAGCAAGCACCATTAGATAATCTGTAATTCCTCACATAATGTAGATGGAAATTGCGAAACAATTCCCAAATCAGCCCAGTTTTTGTCAGTTTGTTGTGATTCATTACGATTTATTATAATTTATCACTCAAGGGGAAGTTGTCACGATACAAAACAACACACTTTAGTAAGAAAGAAAATGGGAGGGGGGAGGAAAATTAGATGGAGATACTCAAACCTTTCTGACAAAAACACCAAATCAACTATCTTATAAATACATAGCTCCATTTTCTACTTCACAGTTGGGATCATAAACTATTAGTTTGAGGAAACGGGACGATTTCATGTTGCTAGATATTTACCCTTCTTCTGTAACAGATTTATTTGGATACCACTCACATACCATAGAATTAAAATATATAATTCAATGGGTTTTAGGACATCCACAGAGTTGTGCGATCAGTGCCCAATTTGCAAACATTTTCATCACTCCCAAGAGAAACTCCATGCCTTTCAATTATCACCTCCCAATTCTCACATCCCCTGCAGCTCTTGGTAACCACCAGCTATATTCTGCCTCTATAGATTTGTCCATGCTCGGAATTTTATATCCTTGGGATCATATAATATGTGATCTTTGGTGACCGGCTTCTTTTGCTTAGCATGACGTTTTCAAGGTTCGTCCATCTTGGAGCCTGTATCACTGTTTCACTTCTTTTTGTGGTCAAATATCATTCCATTGTATGGACGTACCATATTTTGTTCATCCATTCATTAGCCGATAGACACCTGGATAGATTCCACTTCTTGGCTATTATGAATACACCGCCATCAACAGTTGCATACAAATTTTTGTGTGGACACATTTTTCTTTCTCTGGGGTGTATATGCAGGAGTGAGGAACTACCCCATTCTTTTCCATAGTGGCTGCACCACTTTACATTCCCACCAGCAGTGTGTAAAAGTTCCAACTTCCCCCACGCTTGCCAACCCTTATTGCCTTAATTTTTTTTTATTATTATACCCATGCTAGTGGGTGTAAAGTGATATCTAATTGTGGATTTGATTTCCATTTCTCTCATGACTACTGATGTTGAGCTTCTTTTCATGTGTTTATGGGCCATTTGTGTATCTTTCTTTTTTTTTAGAGAGAGAGAGAGCACACACACATATAAGCAGGGGAGGGGTGGGGGGGGGAAGGCTTAATCAACTGAACCACTCAGGTGCCCCTTGTGTATCTTCTTTGGAGAAATGTCTATTCAGACCCATAGCCCATTTTTTAATGGGGTTATGTCTTTTTATCACTGAGTTGCAAGAGTTCTTTATATATTCTAGATGGAAGTCCTTTATCAGACACGTGATTTGAAAAATCTTTTCTCCCATTCTGTGGGTTGTCTTTTGACTTTCTTGATAATCTTCTTGGAAGTGCAGAAATTTTTTTAACTCTAATGAAGCCGAATTTATCTAGTTTTTCTTTTGTTGCTTGTGCTTTTGGTGTCATATCTAAGAATCTACTACCAAATTCAAGACCACAAAGATTTAGTCCCATGTATTTCTCTAAGAGCATTAAAATTTTTGCTCTTACATTTAGGTCTTTGGTCCATTTCATGTTAATTTTTGTATATGCTATGAGGTAAGGGGTCTAACTTCATTCTTTTATATGTCGCATCCTTGTCAAAAATCAATTTACCAATATATTTACTTTTAAAAGTAATCTACCTAGGGGCGCCTGGGTGGCTCAGTCGGTTGAGTGGCCGACTTCGGCTCAGGTCACGATCTCGCAGTCTGTGAGTTCGAGCCCCGCGTCGGGCTCTGTGCTGACAGCTCGGAGCCTGGAGCCTGTTTTGGATTCTGTGTCTCCCTCTCTCTGACCCTCCCCCGTTCATGCTCTGTCTCTCTCTGTCTCAAAAATAAATAAACGTTAAAAAAAAATTAAAAAAAAAAGTAATCTACCTATACTTACTTCTCTTTTTTATACATAAAATTTTCTTTTATCTTATTTCTGGTAACATCACTCCCATTTTCTCTTTTCCTTCTTTGCTTATGACTCTTTAAGGGAGAAATTCACACTCATGATACATAACTCATCCCTGGCCAGTCAGGACATTTCAGTCCCTCAACCACAACTACTATTGGTTAAGGGATATACTTGTGACTCAAGTGAAGCCAATAGTTCCAGTAAGAGTCAAACCCTGGTCTTGGTGAGAACTACAGAAAAAACAATCTTTCCCTTTGGATTTGAATCTGGGATGATGAAGAGTCAAGGGATAGAGCTTCTTGGGCTAAATCTACTTTGAGTTGGGTTTCCATCTCTTGCAGCAAAGAGAGTCCTAACTGATACATAAGCCAAGTGACTTTTTAAACAAAGAGAGGAAAAGAGTTTCTTTCCAACCCTTCCTCTCTAAAAACATACCAGGAGGAAAGTTCAAGGGGGTTCATATTTCCCTTAATGGAGAGAATGCAGGCAGGGACCACATATATTCAGAATAACCATGACCCAAGCTTCTTATATGAAATCAGAGCACCGGCGCTTTGAATTCAAGAGCGGGATTTGGGTTTTCAATGTCATGTTGTATTTGTGCACCTAGCAGAATATCCAACACATGATAGGCTTTTAATAAAGATAATGGATGAGTGATTAGTTGAAAAATTATCCCATCTGCCTGTAACCTTTTGATACAAAGGTATTTATCCCATCCAATTCTTTCCAGGACCATGACTCCGTGTATGGCCCTGAAGCGTTTAGTTTTAAGGTCTACTTCTGGTTGTATTAGTCAGTTATTGCTACATAATAAATAACTATATTCATGTGCCTGTGAGTTGGCTGAGTCTGGATGTTCTAGGTTGGCCTCTAACAGGCTGTTCTGCTTCAAGCTTTGGGACCAGCCAGGACTTGGCTCTGTTCTGTTCAAATATATTTCATTCTTTAGCCCAGGCTGAAGATGTACCAACTCCCCAGAGGAAGTTCTTCTCACACTGACAGCAGAGACACAAGTGTGCACACCCAACCCCCAAGTAGGCTTAAAAACTTTGCATCATGCCTGCTAACACCTCACTGGCCCTAGTAAGTCACATAACTAAGCCCAACATCAATGGAGCTGCAAAATGTATTCCTTTATTGGAGGTGGAAAGAAGGAAGAGTACGTTATGAATGATAATTCTATCACAGTGTTGTAGAACTCTTTTCACGTCAAGGGTCAAATCTTTTTTCTTAAAAAAAAAACCCATCTTTGGTTGCTCTAAGTCAAATGATTCCATTCACTTATTCACTCATTCACTTATTAAAAAGCAATTCATTGAACATCTACTAATGCCTTGTGTGTGTGTGTGTGTGTGTGTGTGTGTGTGTGTGTGTGTGTAGGAGGGAAACGGGAGGGTTGAAAGTACTTCTCAGAATAAATCTACAACTATTCAGAGGTTGACCTTTTTTCCTCAAGGAAAGCGCTAATACATCCTGTACCATCGTCTCCGGGACAATGATTCAACAGCCTGATAACCCTCAAGGAAGAACACAAGGAAAGCAGGGGAAACCATGGATGGCATAACAACACGCTTTGTCTTCCTGTCATCAGGCATTTGAATTATCCTCGTGTTGACAAAGCAGTACCCAGATTCCCAAACTAAGCCCTCTTTGTGTCCAGTCGTGCTGCCAACATAATCCAGCATGGCTCCTTTGTGGTTCGCAATAAAGAGAGGCTTCCACGAATCCGCCCGCTTTCAAGGGGAAATTGCAAGAGCAGATGTGCAGTCTGGGATGGCTTCCAGAAGCTGACAGTGCTGAGTTGACAGCAGCTCCTGCGTCCACCAGGAGAGGTCCACCTGTAAAGACGCAGTCACCTGCACCCACATTTTAACCAACGTTCACGGCCACTGGAGCACAGAGGTTTGGCTCTTTCCACCTAGCAACTCCTCCCACAGACCTCTTGTTCAACACAGACTACAGCCTCCAAACGACATGCCATTCAGTAGAGCCAAGCTGAATTTGTCTTACACCTGCTTGTGAAGGCCAACTGTTAAGATGCCAGGACTGGAGACTCACCTGGTAAACACAGCCTATGTTAAAAATTAAAGGACACAAACTTACAATTAAATTCTTTTTTTCAAGTTTTGTTAACGTTTATGTATTTTTCAGAGACTGAGAGAGACAGGGCGTGAGCAGGGGAGGGGCAGAGAGAGAGGGAGACGCAGAACCCGAAGCAGGCTCCGGGCTCCGAGCTGTCAGCACAGAGCCCGGCCCGGGGCTCGAACCCAGGAGCTGTGAGATCATGACCTGAGCCAAAGTCAGACGCTTAACCGACTGAGCCCCCCAGGCGTCCCATAAACTTGCAATCAAATTATTTTAAAAGCAAGGTTAATACTCAAACCTCATCACTTTCTAATTATTTTACTACCTTATAGGATCATGCTCTTGAGACCGAGTATATCTATTATTTCTGTATGTTGGAAATACCACATAATGGTGTTACTGTACTTCTCTCTTCCCAAGTTTTCAATGATGCTATGTCAGTAGCTTTGTACCTGCCACTGTGGGAGTATTTATACCGTGGAAATCAACAAACGCTACAAATCAGACATCTGAAGTAATTTTTTTTTGAGAACTGGCTGCTCAATGTTTACAAGCACATTACTAATGCCCTCCGGTATCTACTTTGTATAATAAAGGCATATTTACATTTTATAAATATTAACCCCTTTTAACCTTCATAACAACCCTATGGGTAGGCACTCTTGTTGGCCTCACTCTACTGTGGCATGGCGGAGTTAAGGGACTTTCCCAAGCTCACATAGCTAGTAAGTGGGGAGTCTGATTCCAGGCTCCATGTTTTTATTCACTGTCTACTCAGCCTCTCCTTTCCTGAAATCACAGCATATTCTAGGGAACATTCTACCTTCACTCCTAATTAGAGCCTGAGTTGTTCTCATCATCTCCAACCTCCTTACTATGCTCACCCTGGTGCTAGGTCCACTCTGGTAACTGGTCTCAATCTACAGAGTTCAAAGCCCAAATCCAGGGCTGGCCACCTGGGTCCCTACGTGCAGAATTCCCTCACCACCTTCCTCTTCCCCTTCTCACTCCATCATGCCTGTCTGGTTTGCCCACATTGCTATTTTCAGCAATGGATGGGTAACATATGCCAAGACTTTGCTCTGCGTCAAGCAAGTTTGAGTTGAATTCGAATGGGCTGCCACTCACCTCCACACATTGTCCCCTCTTTAGCTTAGTTTGCAGGGATCCATCCTGCTGGCTTCACCCTGTCTAGAATGCCTTCTCAAGTCATCAAGAAAGCGATGGGGCATCCTGCTTCTAGACAGGATTTCTTAGAGAGTAATAGTTTCTGCAAAGATGCAGGATTGCTGGATGGGTCTGCGGGGTCAATAGCCAGCCTTGTCCTCAACAGAAACGCAATCCATTTTGGCTGCCTCAGTGGGACTCCTGGGGCTTCGACCCTATGCAAATGCAATCCCTGATTTTCACTTAGCTCTGTGAGTTCGCTCCTGGCCCTCGCCATTATCCCCATCTCTCCAAGACTCTTCTGCAATTCAGCCTCTTTGTGACAAAAACTGCCTGTGGGTCTCCTCTCCAGGCTGCCTCTGACCCAGTGCTCCTTCTCCGTTGGCCAAATACACTACTCCCTTGTGCTCTGCTCAAACTTGTTAGAAAAAAAATTCTTCCAACAGCTGGGACCGGTGATTCAGAGCAAACTCTGTCAAACAGAGCAGGACTCAAGCCCCTCGTTCTGTTACAGCCCGAGTCGGCAAACTTTATAAAAGCAGACAGTAAATATTTTAGGCTTTGCTGGCCATACAGTCTCTGCTTCACCTACTCCATTCCACTGCTGCAACGGGAAAGCAGCCACAGAAAATAAGGAAGCAAATGGGTATGGCTGGGAGACAGGGAAACTGTATTAGCGGACCCTAAGATTTCAATGGCATATAATTTCACACCCCACAAATACTATAATTCTTTTGATTTCGGGGGGGGGGGGGGCATTTAAAAACATCAACTATTTTTAGCTTACGGGCTATACAAAAATGGGCCGTGTGCCAGATTTGCTCCATTGGGTCATAGTTTGCCGGCCGATGCTCTACAGGAAATCTGCTGTGGAAAAACAGTCTAGGGGTTTCATGTTATCTTCCCAGGGTACCAGGCATCCAGACCTAACACCTGTGCCTGAGCCAAGCCGTCCATGTGTGCTTATTCACTGGATGCCGTCAGTTTGGGGCAAATACCTCTTAATGGCCCTTTGAAATGTTTGAAAGGCAGAGAAGGTATTTTTTTTCTAATTTTTACAAAAAAAAATTTTTTTAATGTTTATTTATTTTTGACAGAGAGAGAGAGACAGAGCATGAGCGGGGGGAGGGGCAGAGAGAGAGGGAGACACAGAATCCGAAGCAGGCTCCAGGCTCCGAGCTGTCAGCCCAGAGCCCGGCGCGGGGCTCGAACTCACCAGCCGTGAGATCACCACCTGAGCCGAAGTCGGATGCTTAACCCACTGAGCCACCCAGGAGCCCCAAGGTATTTTTTTTTTAACCAGATTTCTCTGAATCAGTGAATTATTCTTAAAAGAAATTTTAAGTAACTGTTTGGTCACCGCCCAGCCCCTGTCTTCGAATCAGTTCCCTAGAAGCCAGGCCTGGGACCGTTTTGAAAGGATGTGGTTTATTGAAAGGAGAGCCCTCTAGAGAAAGGGAGGGCCGGAAGTGGATAGGGTGGGGTCGGGGGGAGGGGGCGTGGCTGGAGATCAACTTCGGTCTGACCCCATGGGAAGCTCCGGGGCATAAACAGCACCGCGGAGCTCTGCGTTCTTTCAGGCCCTCATGCCAATAGGTCATCGGCTCTGGACTCTGGGGGTGGCAACAGAGGCCTTCATTTCCAGGTGAGCCAGCTGCCATCCAACCGAGGACACGTCTTCAGAGAAAAGGGTGGCTCTGAGCTATCGGGGGCCAACATTCACAGCACGTGGGGGACGGGGGCCTTAGCCCAATAAAGGGGATCCGGCTGGGCCACCTACAGAGTCAGAGCCAGCCGACCGCAACAAGAACACATTGGCTGCCGTCCGTTCTGGCTCCTTCCTCGCCACAGACTCCCCTCCCCAAGACTTCCTCCTGAGCCTTCCAGGAATGAGAAAGGATGGAAGCACCCTACTTCCCGAAGGCCTGAGAGGTGCTGGCCGCCTCAGGTGTGGGAAAGCTTCTCTTATTCTGAAGCAGGTGGCTCATAAACCAAGGGGAGGGAAATTCTTTCTTTTCCATTCCGGCTGCCACTCTCCCACAGCCAACCCGTAGAAGATGCCACCTTCCCTAACCTCCTGTTCCGGTTGCTGTCCCTTCCAGCATTTCCATGGCAGATGCTTAAACTTTCATTCTAAGTAGAAAACCTAGTCGAGATGCCACAGAGGGTTCCAAAACCTTGAGGACGTAGTAACCGATTCAGCATCACCGCCGAATCTAATGTTTCTACCTTTGGCTAAATGAAAAGCCACAACCCTAATAGGTTTATCTTAAGAAGAAAATCTTGTCACGCACGTAAAAAGCAAATGAAAAGTACAGAACACAATCCCTAATCCACCCCTGGGGGAAGGCCCAACGTGTGTCCTTTCCTCAAGGCTGAGGGCACAGTTTGGATATCCCCAGGACGTGAAGGCTGCGAATCCGTACCCTCGATTCTAGAGCAATGGTTACCAAAAACATGTTGACGGGATAGCTACAAACCTACGTTTGCTGTAGAATTTCTCAAACCACGCACAGAGGGATCTGTATAGCACTTAGAAGAAATGAGAATAAAAGCATTTTGACTGGTTTGCCCTTCTTCCCTCTCATCCCCCCACCTCTGCACTGGAGCCACAAAGAACCTCTCAACGTAGGAAACTGATCTTGTCACCTGTCTAGTTAGCATCATCGGGTGGCTTCCGATGCCTCTTCCAATGAAGCCCCGAATCTGTGCCATGAACCCTAAGGCTCTATTTAGCGCAGCCCAGCCCTCCTTTTGGCTTTTACCTCACAATTCTCTTCTCACTCTCCACACTCCAGCCACAATGACTGCAAATGAGCCACAGGTCTCTGCACACGCTTCGTACTTGCTTAGGACAGAGTTGCCATCATGCTTCTCCTAATGCTCACTAATCTTTCAGACATCAGCTCAAATGACACATCTGTTGGGAAACTTTCCGACACCAACTTCACTCCCTCAGACAAACTTAAATTTCTATTTTATATGCACTTAAGAGTCTTGTGTCTCTTTCTTTCAGAGAGTACTCATCACAGCATGTATTTATATTTTGCTTCTGTGATCATTTGATTCTCTGCCTCCCTCATTGGATGGTTGGGATTTTGTCTACTTTGATCACCATGATTCCCAGCACCTAGAATGAGGAAATAATTTGGGGAAACTCAGAGTTAAAGAGGAGGATGTGGGTCACATGGAACAGAAGTAAAGCATCTTAGCCAAGACCGCCCCAGATGAGCAAAGCCCCAGCCACTCAGCTAAATATTTTTTATGCCATTGAGATTCTGTGGATGTTTGTAACCCAGTATGATCATGGTCATGTATGACTAATATGCAGAAATTTTCAGAACTTTTATCGTTATACTCATAAGCAGAGTAAATCTCCAGGAGGGAATTTAAAATATACAGCATCCCAGGGGCACCTGCGTGGCTCAGTCGGTTAAGTGTCCAACTTCCGCTCAGGTCATGATCTCACGGTTCGTGGGTTTGAGCCCCACATTGGGCTCTGTACTGACAACTCGGAGCCTGGAACCCGCTTCCGATTCTGTGCCTCCCTCTCTCTCTGCCCCTCCCCAGCTCGTGCTCTGTCTCTCTCTTTCTCAAAACTAAACATTTTTAAAGAATAACAAAAAATTAAATATACAGCATCCTTCACTTATATGACCATAAACTCACTTTTTTTTCCTCATGGACTATGTTATGGGAGTACTTTTCTGATGAAGTGGGAAATGCTGTTTTAAGGACGTTACCAGCTCTAACATTAATTCTGTGATTCCAAACAGCACATAGCTTAGTTCTTAGGCTTAACCTGAAGTCCTTTTTTATTTAGATAATTATAGGTATCCCTATGAAATTAGAAAAAATAACACAGAGAGTTCCCATGTACACTTTACCCATTTCCCCCATGGCAATATTTTACAAGAGTATAACGTAATATGACAACCAGAATATCAATGGTGATATAATCTACTGATCTTATTCAGAGTTCCTCAGTTTTACTTATACTTGTGTGGGTAATAAGTCTACACAATTTATCACAAGGGTAGATTTCTTACAAAACTACCCCCGCAGTCAAGAGGCAAAATACTTCCAATACCACAAGTTCAAGGACCCTCATGTTTTATAACCACATCCAAAATTAACTGAAAGTGAGTCACAGACCTGTATATAAACCACAACACTACAAAACTCTTAGAAGATAACATAGGAGAAAACCTTTGGTTTGGCGTTGGGGCAGCTCATTGAGAGGACACAATTACCAGTTGAGCGGTGAGCTGGACCCCAGTAATCAGAGGCTCCTTACCTCTCCCCTTATCCTTGGAATGTGGGTTCCACCTGGGCCTTCCCTGCTCCCAGAGGCTGTTCCAAGAACACAGCTTTGATTTAGTGATGTGGTGTTAAGACCATCCAGACAGTCATACATGACTGAACCCAGTTAATTCCTCTATGTAAACTTTCTAGAGTTGATGGGCAGCTGTGGAGATCTACTTGTCTTGTTGTTGCTCAAGACAAACCTCACAGGTAAGTTCCCTCGCTTATTAAACCTATCCATTACCAACCTGGAGCAGCCAGCCTCTTTCTCTGGTCTCTCCTTGCCCTGTAAGTATGGGAGCCAGTTTCAGATTATACCTGGGATGCTCCTACAGAGCTTGAGCACCCACAGTTGTCAATGACTTTTAAAAATTTTTTTAATGTTTATTTATTTTTGAGGGAGAGAGACAGAGAGCCAGTGGGGGAGGAACAGAGATAGAGGAAGACACAGAATCTGAAGCAGGCTCCAGGCTCTGAGCTGTCAGCCCAGAGCCCGATGCGGGGCTCGACCTCACAAACCATGAATTCACGACCTGAGCCGAAGTCCGACACTTAACCGACTGAGCCACCCAGGTGCCCCGGCAATGACTTTTTAAATAGAACACCAAAGACATGATCCCTAAAAGAAATAAATGACAAGCTGGACTGCACTAAAATTAAATTTTTCTGCTGTGCAAAATGACATTGTCAAGAGAATAAGAGAGGTGAAGGAATGCGAGGAAGTAGTTGCAAAGGACACATCTGATAAAGGACTATTATCCAAAATATACGTAGAACACTTAAAACTCTATAATAAGGAAACAAAACAACCCAATTAAAAAAATGGGCCAAAGCCCTCAACAGACACCTCACCAAAGAAGCTATACAAATGTCCGATATAGAGAATATGGAATCAGAATGTCCCAAATCTGGAGCACTGACAATACCAAATTCTGGCAAGGATGTGGTTCCAACAGGAACTCTCACTGCCAGGGGGACAGCAAAATGGTTTAGCCACTTTGGAAGACAGTTTGGCAGTTGCTTACAAAACTAAGCATACTCTTGTCATACAATCTATCACTCACACTTTTTGGTATTCACCCAAAGGAGTTGGAAACTTATGTCCCCACAAAAACCTGCACATGGATGTCTACAGCAGCTTTATTTATAATTGCCAAAACTCGGAAGCCACCAAGATGTCTGTCAATAGGTGAATGGATAAATAAACTGTGGTACATCCAGACAACAGAGTATTATTCAGTACTAAAACGAAATGAGCTATCAAACCATGAACGGACACGGCGGAAGCTTGAATGCATATTAACTTGTGAAAGAAACCAATCTAAAAAGGCCATATACTGTTCGATTCCAACTATATGACATTCTGGAAAATGCAAAGCTACGAAGGCTATAAAAAGATCAATGGTTGCTAGAGGTTGGGCAGAGGCAAGGATGAATAAGTAAAGCACAAGAGATTTTTAGGGCAGTGAAACTCTTCCCCATGATACTATAATGATGGACACATATCATTATATGTTTGGCCAAATCCATAGAAAGGCAATCTCTCCCTCTTTCCTACCATATTATATCACATGGTTTCTCAGCACTGCTCTTCTCTGCTCATGTATTTTATTCTTTTCTTTATTTCTTCAGTTATCTTGGTTTCTCTGTGCTCAGGGCCATCCCTCCACAGACCCTAAATTACCATGTCCTTAGTTCAAACCAGACACAGAGGATTCCTATCCTTCTCTGAATCCTGATTCTTTTTTTTTTAATATGAAATTTATTGTCAAATTGGTTTCCATACAACACCCAGTGCTCCTTCCAACAGGTGCCCTCCTCAATGCCCATCACCCATCCTACCCTCCCTCCCACTCCCCATCAACCCTCAGTTTATTCTCAGTTTTTAAGAGTCTCTTATGGTTTGCCTCCCTCCCTCTCTAACCTTTTTTTTTCCTTCCCCTCCCCCATGGTCTTCTGTTAAGTTTCTCAGGATCCACATAAGAGTGAAAACATACGGTATCTGTCTTTCTCTGTATGACTTATTTCACTTAGCATAACACTCTCCATTTCCATCCACGTTGCTACATATGGCCAGATTTCATCCTTTCTCATTGCCACGTAGTATTCCATTGTGTATATAAACCACAATTTCTTTATCCATTCATCAGTTGATGGACATTTCGGCTCTTTCCATAATTTGGCTATTGTTGAAAGTGCTACTATAAACATTGGGGTACAAGGGCCCCTATGCATCAGCACTCCTGTATCCCTTGAGGAAATCCCTAGCAGTGCTATTGCTGGGTCATAGGGTAGATCTGTTTTTAATTTTTTGAGGAACCTCCACACTGTTTTCCAGAGTGGCTGCACCAGTTTGCATTCCCACCAACAGTGCAAGAGGGTTCCCATTTCTCCACATCCTCGCCAGCATCTATAGTCTCCTGTTGTGCCTGTTGGCCATCCGGATGTCTTCTTTAGAGAAGTGTCTATTCATGTTTCTGCCCATTTCTTCACTGAATCCTGATTCTTAATCCTCAGGACAGAGAATCTAGTTGCCCTAGCTTGGAACACATATTGTTCTCTAATAGTTAGCAGTGGATAGTTGCTGGGAATGACAGTAAGGCACCTGTCACAGAGAATTGATATATGACTGTCACCCTTGTGGGGTGGATCTTCATGGGCAGGTCAAATCTATCATGAGCAGTCTACTCAAAGCCCTACTCTAATTTGGTGGTGATATGGCATTTTGTTAAAACATGATACTCTTTCCTCTAGTGGAATTGGGTGTTGCATTTCAAGTTGAAATAAAGACATGTTTGTGTTACATCTTAAAATTATGAAATCCACCTAGATAAAATCTACTTACATTACCCTTAAAATCTACCTGTACCCAATTTGGGCCTTTGGGAAGGTGGCAACAACAAAGCAAAAGAAGGTTAAGATAGTCCTATATTCTAGCCTCCCGCCCGCCCCCATACTGGATACCTTTGGCCCATACCTTATAGGACATCTGTGGATGAGTATAAGGTACTTTAGGGTTTTTTTTTTATTGTTTATTTATTTTTTGAAAAAGCGCAAACAGGGGAGGGGCAGAGAAAGGGGAACAGAGAATCTGAAGTGGGCTCTTCCCTGACAGCAGTGAGCCTGGCGTGGGGCTTGAACTCGTGAACCATGAGATCATGACCCGAGCCGAAGTCTGACGCTCAACTGACCGAGCCACCCAGGTGCCCTGGTACTTTAGAGCACCCATTTCTTACTATTGGTAAGGACAAGAAATAGAGCTGGAGAAGGGCATCTAGAAATGGTTGCTTCCTACTGACCAAGCTTTTATCCACGTATGAATTCCCCAAATGGATAGAACGCTAATAATTAATAACACATGGCTATAGCACTGTCCTGAAGACTAAATGAGAAGACACATGTAAAACACTTAGAATAATGCGTGGCACTGAGTAAGAGCTTGATAAATGTGAATTATCATGTAGCATCTTAGCACCATCAACCATCAGTCACCAACCAAGTGGAATGGTTGAAATTCTCAAGGAACACACTAGACTCAACTCTTAAGTGGTCAGTAATGAGCCACACTGATGGGTATTACTATGCAGGGTGGTTTGGTCATAGGCAGAAATGGCCTCATTGAAGAAGTGGTGGGTTTCCATTCATACGGGTGTGTTAAGCAGATATACTTAAGGACTGGTCATCGGCATCCTTTGTATCCTTCAAAATTAGACAGAGACATTCAGAATTGACCATGAATTCAAATTCCAAAACAAAACCAGCATCAGTAAAAATTCCTTTTGTTTCTTGGCCCTTTTCATTCTCCTTCATAATATATGGATGAAAACCCTTTTCGAGAGAGCTGGCAATTTTCAGAACTTGGTCTACTGCCATGTGGGCAAGAGTGCTCTTTATCATTCGCTCTAATTTTCAGGATGTATTTTTGGCCCTAATTTATATGTTCTGACAAGGGAAATTTGTGTGTGCATTGGAGGAGTTGAGTGATTTTAATTTGGTGGGACCCGGGGAATAAGACACTGCTCATGTAGATGGTATTTTTTCAGGGTGTAGTTATCAGTGTTTATTAGGGAATAAATGAGAAAATCAATCTTTTCTCCACAAGTACATGGAAATACATTTTAGCTGTATTAATGAGGGTCAGGCAAAAGGTTTTCGTGTACAGATGTGTTATTAGTTAAAACTGAGTCTCTTTTCAGTGTTTGCTATTGGGGGAGCTCAGTAACAGTCCAGTTATATTTTAAAGGTAGAGTCACAGTAAATTCTATTCCAACTGGATAGTCTAAGTTCATTGCTGGCTTTTAAAAATAAAGGCTATTACTTCCTTAAATTCTTACTTGGTGCTGACATTGCACCCTATAGCTCCTATCCAAAAATACACAACAGGATGACACATAAATCCATCTACCATATGATCAAAAAATAAATAAAGGCTCTGGATTGCTTTCTTGTCTGTTTCAGTTCTTCAAAAGAATTATCTAATTTCCTCATCGTTGTGGTTATACTATAGTTCCTGGAATAATAAACACCAAAACAAACAAAATAGAAAAACAAAATCCAAAAGTGGTGAGAAAAGTCTATTAAAGTCATAAGCTCACAGGAGTTCTAAAGGAGGACTTCTCCAAGAAAAAGGAATTAATCCCTTCCCTTTTTCAAGGCATCTGGGAATCTGGAAAACTGTTGAGAGTCTAAAGTTAGGGTCATGCAGCTCTGGAATAACGTCCCAGAACAATGAATAAAGTATGGCAGGTGATGTCAATTGGTACAAAATAGCCATCCCAACCCTCTTCTCCTTTGCTACTTTCTATTAAAGAGGTTAAAAAAAAAAGCTTACAGGGGCGCCTGGGTGGCTCGGTCGGTTAAGCGTCTGACTTCGGCTCAGGTCATGATCTCACGGTCCGTGAGTTCGAGCCCCGCGTCGGGCTCTGTGCTGACAGCTCAGAGCCTGGAGCCTGTTTCAGATTCTGTGTCTCCCTCTCTCTCTGCTCCTCCCCTGTTCATGCTCTGTCTCTGTCTCAAAAATAAATAAACATTTAAAAAAAAAAAAAGCTTACATTCCTGGTCTCTCCTATAGATACAGATGTCCTTGTGACACCGATCTGGTCAGTTAGATCGAGAAGAAGCCTGCTGGGAACTTCTGGAAAAGATCTTTTTTCCTTATCAAAGAATAAATGTGCCAATAAATCTCTGGTACAGCTCCTTCACCCTTCTTCCTGCCCTGAATGTGGACACGGGATGCTCTGATGCATAGAACTGCAGTAGCCACCTTGACTTAGGTAACTACCTTAAAGAAAAATGCACCCTATGTCTTTATTCTTATATAATTTTTATTTACTACATAGTATTCAGTTGATGCATATGGCAGTTACTTCATCCACCCTATTGGCTATCTAGGGTTACTGTGGTTCTAGATATAATTTTTAAAACCCTACATAGAAAACCTTGAGCATTGTATAGCTAAATTTTTGTGCATAGTGATTATTTTCTTAGGCTTTTCCTCTAAGATCAGGAACAAGACAAGGATGTCTATTCTCACCACTGGAAGTCATAACCACATAAATCAGACAAGAAAAAGAAATAAAAGGCATCCAAATTGGTAAGGAAGAAGTAAAACTTTCATTATTTGCAGATGACATAATACTATACATAGAAAGTCCTAGGAATGCCTGGGTGGCTAGGTCAGTTGAGCATCAGACTTCAGCTCAGGTCATGATCTCATGGTTTGTGAGTTCGAGCCCCGTGTCAGGGTCTGTGCTGACAGCTCAGAGCCTGGAGCCAGCTTTGAATTCTGTGTCTCCTTCTCTCTCTGCTCCTCCCCCCACTTACACTCTGTCTCTCTCTCTCTCTCAAAAATAAATAAACATTTTAAAAAATTTAAAGAAAATCCTAAAGACTCCACAAAAAAAAAAAACTACTAGAACTGATAAATGAATTCTGTAAGGTCACAGGATGTAAAATCAATATACAGAAATCTGTTACATTTCTAAACACTAATAGTGAAGTAGCAGAAAGAGAAATTAAGAAAACAATCCTATTTACAATTGCATTAAAAAGAACAAAATACCTAGGAACAAACTTATCCAAAGAAGTGCAAGACCTGTACTCGGAAAACCATAAAACACTGATGAAAGAAATTGAAGATGACACAAACACATGGAAAGATATTCCATGTTCATGGATTGAGAGCACAAATATTGTTAAAATGTCCATACTACCCAAAGCAATATGCAAATTTAATGCAATATCTATGTAAATACCAATAGAATTTTTCACATAAATAAGACAAAGAATCCTAAAATTTATATGAAACCACAAAAAAAAAAAACCAAATAGCCAAAGCAATCTTGAAAAAGAAGAACAAAGCTCACAATCTCAGATTTCAAGATATACTACAAAGCTATAGTAATCAAAACAATATGGTACTGGCATAAAAATAGACACATAAACCAATGGAACAGAATAGAGAGCCCAGAAATAAATGCATAATTATATGGTCAATTAATCTCTGACAAAGGAGGCAAGAATATGTAATAGGAAAAAAGTCTCTTCAACAACTGCTGCTGGCAAAACTGTACAGCTGCACGCAAAGGAATGAAACTGGACCACTTTGTAACACCATACACAAAAATAAGCTCAGAATGGATTAAAGACCTAAATATGAGACTTGAAACCATAAAATTCCTACAAGAAAACATAGACAGTAATCTCTTTGAGAACAGACAGACATTTTTCTAGATAGGTCTGTGGCGACAAAGGAACAAAAGTAAAAATAAACTTTAGGACTACACCAAAATAAAAAGCTTTTGCACAGCAAAGGAAACTATCAACAAAACAAAAAGACAATCCACCAAATGGGAGAAGATATTTGCAAATGATATATCTGATAAGGAGTTAATATCCCAAATATATAAAGAACTTATACAACTCAACACCAAAAAACCCCCAAATAATCCAATTAAAAATGGGCAGAAGACATGAACAGGTATTTCTCCAAAGAAGACACATAGATGGCCAAGAGTCACATGAAAAGACACTCCACATCACTAATGATCAGGGAAATGCAAATCAAAACCACAATGAGGTATTACCTCATACCTGTTGGAATGGCTAAAATAAAAAGCAGAAGAAACAACTAGTTGTGGGGAGGATGTGGAAAAAAAGGAACTCTCGCGCACTGTTGGGAATGTAAATTGGTCCAGCCACTGTGGAAAACAGTATGGAGATTCCTCAGGAAATTAAAAATAGAATTACCATAGGATCCAGTAATTCCACCACTGAGTTTTTACCCAAAGAAAATTAAAAGACTAATTCAAAAAGATATATGCACCCCTATGTTAATAGCAGCATTATTTATAATAGCTAAATTATGGGAGCAGCCCAAGTGTCCATCCATAAATGAATGGATAAAGAAGAAGTGGTATGTGTACACACACACACACACACACACACACACACACAGGAATATTACTCAGCCATAAGAAAGCATGAAATCTTGCCATTTGCAACAGCCTGGATGGATCTAGAAGATGTAAGGCTAAGTGAAATAGTTCAGTCGAGAAAGACAAATACCATAAATTCACTCATATGTGGAATTTCAGAAACAAAGAATAAAAGGGACAAACAAAAAAAACCCCAGACTCTTAAATATAGAGAACACATCGGTGGTTGCCAAAGGGGAGGTGGGGAGGAAAGGATGGGCGAAATAGGTCAAGGGAATTAAGCGTATACTTATCGTTATGAGCACTGAGTAATGTATATGATTGTTGAATCACTATATTGCACACCTGAAACCAGCATAACACTGTATGTTAATTACAATGGATTTTTTTAATTTAATAAAATACAATAGTAAGAAATAACAATTTCCTTAGGAAAAAAGTCTTAGAAATTGAATTGCGAGGCCAACAGATATGAATGTGTTTAACAAATTCCCCATACACAAAAGTTCTGTCAATTTTCACTCCCACCAGCAGTTGTAGGTGTGTGTCTGTTTTTCCACACTGTCCTTATGGAAAATTACTTACGCTTTCAATCTTTTACAATCTCGTGGGTGAAAAATAGTATCTTCCTGTAGATGCAATTTGCATTTTTAAAAATTTGGCAAGGGTGAACTTTAGAAATATGTTTATAGGTACATCTCTTTGGTGAATTTCTTATTTGTATTTCTTGTTCTCACGTTCACTGAAATTGTTGTTTTGTGAGTATTCTTTATATATTAATACTCTTAATTTCTCTATTATGTATCTTACAAATATGTTCCCTAATCAGATGCTTTAAAAATTATGCTTTTTGGCGTTCCTTGACAGAAGTTTTTTTGTTTTACTTTATAAAGTCATACTAATCCATTTCTAAAAAATTTATAGCATCTGTCTTTGCTGTCATAGATAGAAATGGAACAGAACCTGTAATTTTTTATGCCTTATGTAGACTAGCAGAACTTTTCATCTAATCAATGTAAACAAATTAAAAAGGGGGAAATAGGATGCATTACGTGTATCTTAATTATTGTGCACAACTCTAGAAACTTTTTTCTTTTTTAACATATTTAGCCCTTACACTGTAGAGGGTGCTATGATTGGGCCTACTTTTACAGATGAGAAAACTGAGGCTCAGGAATAATATTATATTCATTTATAGGATTGGGAAATGAATTTGCTATTTTATATTATCCTGGAAATTTACATTTGTTTCTTAACTTTGATGGCTATGACTTTTCCAGTCATAGTTATTTGATACTGTGGATCTGATCACGGATCTGACCCAACCGTAGTTCTCTCTCAGAACAAAACCGGACTCCTGGACTTCTAAGAGCTAAAGAACACAAATCACAGAACTTTCCCAGCCCTAGAGAGGTTACCTCAGTGCCCAACTCAAATGCATATTCTTAGGGATGGGTAGCAAAACCCCAGGTGTCAATTTCTACCACCGGGATGGAGACAACTGGGTTTAAATGCGTCTCTTTTATGAAATCAGGACAAGACAACATTCTAAGGAAAGCCCAGAAGAAAACATCCGAAACTTCCAAGTTTTAAAGATTTCTCTTCTGTTGATTTCATCCATTAAGAACAACCTGGAAGCAAACTGCCTACATAAACAAATAAGCTGATGTTTATGACATGCGACAGAGCCCCTGTGCCCTCAGTATTCCTCGGATGCCAGGGTCTTAGTTAACAGCAAAACAATCAGCAGGTGTCTTCGAGACTGCTCAGTGCGAAAGGTTGTGCTAATGAGGAAAGCTGCGAAAGGTCAAAGCGGCGAGTGCACAGAAGGCATGTGTTCTCAGAGAAGCAAATGCCTTTGGAATTCCCCGGAGGGAGCTCGCGTTTCTGTGCAGGGTAACTGTGCCCAAGACTCAGAATTCTAATTTCATAGAATCTTAGGGTTGACAGATCCCTTAAAAGTAATTCAAGCAGATTAATGGTCATTTGGCACTTGGGCTGGGTAACTGGGATTGACTGCGAATGGGCATGGCAGGGCTATCTTGAGGGTGATGAAAATGTTCTCCAACCGAATTGTGGTGATAGTTGATCATCTCTATAAATTGACTAAAAATCATTGAATTGTACGTGTTAAATGGTGGAATTTTATGGTATTTCAAGTACGCCTCAATAAAGCAATTTTTTAAAAGTAATTTGGTCCACCCCTTTCCCCAGTGCTTACAGCCTCTTTTATCCATTGCCTCACCATCTCTCCTCTGGCTTTCTCTGATCTACCCCCAAGAGAGAAAGTCAGATAATTCACTCTATGTATAGTCTCTGATAATGAGGGATGGGGGTTTGTGTACAACGGTGTTTCCAAATTCTTCAACATGTGAAACAATACATTGAAATACTTGGGAATTCTCGGGGGTTCCCCCAAATTATAAATTATTCTTTATTTTTTTATTTTTATTTAAAAAAATTTTTTTAACGTTTATTTATTTTTGAGACAGAGACAGAGCATGAACAGGGGAGGGTCAGAGAGAGAGGGAGACACAGAATCTGAAACGGGCTCCAGGCTCCGAGCTGTCAGCACAGAGCTCGACGCGGGGCTCGAACTCATGGACAGTGAGATCGTGACCTGAGCTGAAGTCGGATGCTTAACCAACTGAGCCGCCCAGGCGCCCCTATAAATTATTTAAATACATCCATGTTCTTCATACTCTGTACTATTACAGGTATCTAAAAAACTTTAATGAATGATACATGTTAAGTGGTATTTCCAACGAACAGTAGCCTACGGTGAATATTTGAAAATCAGAAATATGAAAATTATTGCATATTTCTTGAACATTATTTGAATATTCTGATTGTTCAACCAAGTTAAGAGCACTCCCCAGGATCATATATTTTACTCAAAATTTAAGTACTTATTTTGCTTCTAAAACATGTTGTTTAATGTACAAATCCACACGCTCCTGTTTTTGTTCCTGGAAATGTTGACCTTAAACTTTCACTCCATGAGTAAGCTTTGGCTCATGCTTTTGCTCTTGCTTTTGACTTAACATCAGTAGATTCCTTTGATATCATAAAGTCTCTGGATTGAAAGTTAACTTTTAATTCTCACAGGAGAATTATAATACCCCCATTTTCCCAATGGGTTTATCTTAGAATGTGGAATTCAGAAAAACACATAGGTGTCCTAGGGAAATTCTGGGGAAGAAACTCCACAGGGAAACAGTAATAACAGTGGTTCTCAAAGTGTGGTCCCTGGACCAGCATCATTAGTATCACCTGGAAATTTGTTAGAAACGCAAATGATCAAGTTCTACCTCAGATGCACTGAACCAGAAAGCAAGGAGTAGGACCCGGCAGTCTGTCTTCGCAAGCCCTCTGGTGATTCTGATCTAAAGTTTGAGGAGTAGTGTTGTATAAATATCCTGGCTCTCTCACCTCTAAGGAGAAATGACCAGAGGAACGTGTTCTACACTTACTCCCAGAGCTTCCCTCACCAACTGAGACCTAGTTGCCTCTAGTGCTAACTGGCTTGATAACATACTCTTTATTGACTGCCTTCTCTTTCCTTTTACTTCTCTACAGATACTTCCTTGGGTCACCTCCCAAATAAACTACTTGTACCAGAGTCCTTGTCTCAGGGGAAACCCAAACAAAGATACTTTCCACAAGCCCCAACAGGCAGGCGAAGAAACAAGACCAAAAAGTTTTGGTGTTGGACAACCCTGGCTCAGATTTCAACGTGCCACCTAAGTGCAGACTTTCTCTGAGCCTGAGTTTCCTCATGTTACCTGAGGATCTTGGAGAGTTGTTAGGAAGACAGATGATAAGAAAGGCCTGGAGATGCTCGGCAAGTGGTAACGATTACAAACAGACATAGTCAAAAGCGAGCTAGGCATAGTTTGAATACTTCCAGGTGTCGGACAGCTCAAAGTTAGGAAATTTCTCTATGGCCTCTCTTGTTGCCTACAATTATAATCATAGTAGGTTAAGCTATATTCAACAGTAACAAAATGCCCCTAAAATCTCAGGGGTGTGTTGCAACAAAGGTTTATCTTTTGCTGCCATCACAGTCTAACAATGGTTGAGAGGGACCATTGGCTCTTGTCAGAGGAAATGAGACTGAGCGGAAGATTACACATCAAGTTTTGTAACCAAGTCAGTAAGTAATATGAACTCTTAAGCCTACATCCGATTGGCCAGATCCCAGTCAGATGGTCTCAGAGAGCTGTACCTAGAAAGTGAGACAGTATTTGGTCAAGAGAAGATTTTCTCTGTCACAGTTCATACACCTACTACGAGAAACTGATGGGTTTTATGTTTTGGCTCACCAAGGTTATTTTTCCTCCCTTGTTTGTATGTTCTGCCCAAATGTCACATCCACAGGTATGTCTCAATGTCCTTCAATATTGAGAATGTTCTTTGAATCGCTATGTGTCTGTCCCTGTAAGCTTAGTGTGTGGTCTTCATTCTTTCCATACTGGGAGGGATAATCTACTCCATTCGGTTCAGTTTTTGTTGACCGATTCTTCAGGTATTGGTGCAGGATGTACAACCAACCACATTTTCTGCCTAGCTGCAGATGTGCTGTTGAATGTCCCAGCTTCTCTCACCCTGGGTCATTTTACCGCTGTTCATCGTGATTGGTCATACTCAAAACTCAAAATCTGATTCCACGTCTATGTATATTTCCAACAGAAATGTGTATACAAAGTCACTAAAGAATATCTTTTAGCATATTCATAGAAAAATATTTGTAATTAGCAAAACCCGAGAACTATGCAATTGCCCATCCGTAGAATGGATAAATTGTGGAACATTTACATAATGGAATATCATATGGCAACGAGAATAAATGATCTACAAATATGTGCATCAATACGGATGAATCTTACCAACACAGTGTTGGACAAAAGAAGCCAGACAAAAAAGAGAGCCTATTGTGTGATTTCATTCCTACAAAGTTCAAAACATACAAAACTCTTATGGTATGAGAAATCAGATGAAGGATTGCGTTTGGGTTATCACTTGATCGAGGAACAAGGTGGGACCGTCAGATGCTGGAAATGTTATGTTGTCTTCATCTGGGTGCCACTTACATGGAAGTTTATTCAAATTTGTTTTCACCTGTGGGGCACCTGGGTGGCTCAGTCAGTTGAGGTTCTGACTCTTGATTTTGCCTCAGGTCATGATCTCATGGTTCGTGAGTCTGAGCCCCGCATGGGGCTCCACAATGTCAGTGTAGAGCCTACTTGGGATTCTGTGTCTCTCTGCCCCTCCCCTGCTTGTGCTCACTCTCTCTCTCTCTCTCTCTCTCAAAATAAATAAATAAGCTTAAAATTTTTTTCAGCTGTATGCTTAGGATTTGTGCAGTTTTATGCACGTATGCTATGTTTCTGTAAGTAATTAAAAGCTACCCTGCTTAACCTTTTTCTTCAATAAATCCTCACCATATGTTCCTTAAGTATGAGGATTTAGTTTTACTCATTTTCCTCTCCCAAGCACATAGTAGATGCCTAATTAATTTCCATAAAACTGAACATAAAATTATTCTATTCTGCTTGGGTCAGCCTGTTACAGCTTACTACTGAAAAAAAAATCAATTAGATTCCATTTCATTTAATTCAATATCTGATTGTTGAACTGTTAGATAACCTACAACCTAGCAAGAAATTAGATAATAAAAATAATGTCATCATAATATCACAATAATAACTTAGTCGAGTGCTGGCTTAATGCCAGGCACTGAATTTAATACTTACAAAAACTGTGTTATAAGTTGTATATTTATTCTCATTTTATAGATGAGGAAACTAAGACACACAAATTCTCAGCCCAAGGCCCTTGACTAAAACAAAGTGGGTCAAATCCCAGAACTCCTTCTTTTAATTATTAACTATATTAGTTTTTTATTGTTATGTAATAAATCACTACAAACTCAGTGGCTTAAAACAACATACACTTATTGTAGTTTCCACGGGTCAGGAGTCCAGGTACAGCCTAGCTAGGTCCTCTGTCCGGAGTCTTGAAATGATACAATCAAGGTGTTAACTGGGCTACATTCCTATCCGGAGGCTTGACTGGGGAAGCATCCACTTCCAAGCTCTTACACATTTTTATTTTATTTTTTATTTTTTCACAAGTCATTTTATTTTTTTGTTTGTTTGTTTGAGAGAGAGAGAGAGAAGGGGAGGGGGAGAGAGAGAATCTTAAGCAGGCTCCACGCTAGGCGTGGAGTCTGACATGGAGGTCGATTTCATGCCTGTGAAATCATGACCTGGGATGAAATTAAGAGCCGGACATTTAACCAACTGAGACACCCAGGTGCCCCTAAAGTATTTGTATTTTTTAAATTTTTTTAAGTAGGTTTCACGCCCAGTGTGGAGCCCAATGTGGGGCTTGAACTCACGACCCCGAGATCAAGACTTGAGCTGAGATCAAGAGTCAAATGCTCAACCAACTGAGCTACCCAGGCACACCTAAATTCATTTTCTTGCCATTAAATGACTGAGACCCCCATTTTCTTGCTAGCTGTCAGGTGGGGCCCAGTCTCAGCCCTCGAGGCTGCCCTAACATCCTTGCCACATGGCCACCTCCAGAGGCCCTCTCACAACATGGCAGTTTACGTCTTCAAGGCAAGCAGCAGAACCTCTCTAATCTCGAGACCCTCTTTTAGAAGCCTCACCAATTAGGTTCAGGCCCATCCAAGATCATCCGAATTTTCATTTCAATTAATTCAAAGTTAACTGATTAGGGATCTTTATTTACCTCTGCAAAATCTCTTTACCTTTGCCATATAATGTAAGCTAATCGTGGGAGTGATAGTCCATCATATTCATAGGTCCTGCCCACACTCAAAAGGTGGGGGATTATATAGGATGTGACACCAGGAGGTGGGAATCTCAGGGACCATTTTAGAATTCTATGTACCATATCTTCCTATTTAAACACAAGCATGTTGGATGTTAGGAAAGATGCTGTGGGAATATCCAATACTAATTGATCCTGAAATCACCTTCCATGGGGAGACTTTGGGTGATGGGGCCAGACGGGGCCATTGCCCCCCTGGCCGTGCCATGTCCATTGTGAGGCAGGGGAGACATGGGTGAAAATGCAAAAGAAGTGGGGCATGGCACCTGCCTGTAAGTTCTCCCCATCTTCTTTAACATCTCCCCCATCTCAGGAATCGCACGCCATTCCAGAACCCTGGAAGTATCTTCAGAACCATCTGGGACAGACGCAGGCAGTGTCCTGCTCTATAGCCCTCAGTGCCGCCACTGAAGGAGACGGTTTCTGCTGGCTGCCAACTTCCTTCCTCGAGTACTCGCCTCGTGTCTGTCTGAGCACTTTCACAGGAGAGGAGCTCGCTCGGCCACTAGCGCCTAACACAGATGCGCAGGGGACTCAGAGCCTCAGGGAAAACCCTCCCGAAGGGGTGCAAGTGAGTAAACGCCCCTTTCTTCTCATCACCTAACTTCGAGGTATGTTCCACACACGTCCTCAGAAGGTACCAGTGGCACTGAGTCTCCCTTTCATCACTTATACTTTCTGGAGCCACCCCCCCCCCATAACTGGTAGCACCCAAGCCTTTGTTTGCTTTAGGGGATGGGGAGATCAACAGAAACTCCCTTTCCCTCCCTTATGCCTCATCTTTAATTAATACCCCAGTTCCCAAGTATTTCTTGCATCCCCAATAGCGTTTCCATAATTTATGTCTGCGCCATTTATTGCTGGGATGAACGCACTGATCTTCTGATCTCCTTCTCCCTCAGCCGCTTGCAACCAAGCTTCCCTTGGCTGTCAGCATGCTCTTTCTAAAATGCAAAACTTATCTTGTCAGCCTCCTTGCTCACAACCTTGAAAGGGCTCTTCTCTAATAATTAGAATCTAAAATTCCTTAGAGCAATATACAAAATGATTCAGTCATTTATTCAATGAGTAGTGATCAAGCGTCTCTTTTGTGCAGGCACTCCGCTAAATGCCAGAGATGAGAGAGGCACACACGATCCTCCCTTCATGGGGTTTAGAGTTGAAGGAGACACACATTTAAGCAACCACCCATGTAGGTGAACACGCAAATACCACAGCAAAGTGGTTTGAAGGAAAAGCACAAGACTGTAGGATTCCATTGTCCAATATAGTAGCCACTAGCCACATGTGACTATTTAAATTTAAGTCAATTGACATCAGGGGGCGCCTGGGTGGCTCAGTGGGTTAAGCATTCGACTTTGGCTCAGGTCAGGATCTCACAGTTCATGGGCTCAAGCCCCGCGTCGGGCTCTGTGCTGACAGCTCAGAGCCTGAAGCCTGCTTGGGATTCTGTGTCTCCCTCTCTCTCTGCCCCACCCCGACTCATGCACGCTCTCTCTCTCTCTCTCTCTCAACAGTAAATAAACATTCAAAAAATGTAAATCAATTGACATCAAACATGGAATGCTTCAGTCTCACTGGCTACATTTCAAGTGCTCATTAGTCACATGTGATGTATTGGATGGTGCATATATAGAATTTTCCACTGTCACAGGAAGTTTCATTGGATAGCGCTGCTAAAGGCCTGTCTAAAAGGCAGACTGCATCAAGACTTGGAGATGGGAAGATCTGCAGGTCGGAGGGGGCCTCTGCAAGGAAAAGCCATTAGAGGTCAGACTAAAAGGATTGTAGGAATTGGCCAGATTTGGGGGGGGGGGGCTGGGCAGGGAAGGAGACAGTGAGAAGCCTGGAGAGTCCACAGAACAGATGGAACCTGATGGTTGAGAGAGGAGGTAGAAAGAGATACAAAAACTGGGAAACAAGGTAAAGCCAAGTAGGGAGGGGTCTGTGCAGCTCATGCCAAGGATTCTGAAATTTTTCCTTAGAGCAACATGAGGACATTTCCCCAATCTTAAAGCACAGCCATGTTCCTGGTTTTAAAGGGCCACTTATTCTCTGTGCATTTATGCAGGAATGAGAAAAGACTAGAAAGGTTCTCTTTTAACATATTTTCTTTATGTAATACTATGTTTTTCAAGTATATTTCAAAGAAATATTAAATGTATTCATTTTAACTACATTAAAGGACTTCATTGTGTAAATAAAACACAGTGTACATTTTAAAGCATTCAAAGCAATGCATTATGTTAAGGTTCTACACATGGAAGTAAAAGCATACAATCGTTTATAGGAGTCAAATACCCCATCTTCAGGGAAAAGGAGGAGGTTAAAAGGATAGGAGAGAGGGAAGGAGATTTAATTCTTTTTTTAAGCGTATTTAGAGAGAGAGTGAGAGAGCACAACCAGGGGCGGGGCAGGGAGAGAGGGAGAGAATTCCAAGCAGGCCAGCACAGAACCCGATGCGGGACTCAAACCCATGAACCATGAGATTGCGATTAATGATCTGAGTCAAAACCAAGAGTCAGATGCCCAACTGACTGAGCCGCCCAGGTGCCCCTAAAGAGATTTAATTCTATTTTTACTGTTTTCTTTCTTTTAAAAGAGATCCAAATCAACAAAAGGAAAAATACTTATCTCTGTAAAAAAAAATAACATTTTTCGCTGTAAAGGAGTGATCATATTTTTCTGATTTATCTACATAAATGTACATTTTCTCTATAGTGAATATTAAAATACCTTTTGTTGAGAGTTCTCATTATTAGTTTCTAAGTCCTAGAAGCAACCTGTAGAAAAAGGTTCTCAAATATTTAAATCAGCCATTTAAAACAGGTAAAGGACTTTGCGGGGAGGGGGGGGGAGGGGGATTTGAATATTGGCTCTGCCAGGTTTGCTGCATGATTTATGATGAATTACTTCACTATTGTGATCATCAATGTCTTTGTCTATAAAATGAACAGGACAAGAGTACCCTTCTCATATCGTTTTCATTATGAGAACTGCATCAGTAAAAAAATATCTACTGTTCCTATATACAAGAGATATTTCTAGATGGGCTGTCAACTGCAATAATAGAAGCATTACTTTCTTAAGCTTAAAAATGATCAGGTTTTGGCCATTTAATATTTAAATGTCAAAAGAAGTTGTGGTTTGTATATACAATGGAATACCACATGGCAATGAGAAAGAATGAAACATGGCCCTTTGTAGCAATGTGGATGGAACTGGAGAGTGTTAGGCTAAGTGAAATAAGTCCTACAGAGAAAGACGCTTATGTCTTTCACTGTTATGTGGATCCTGAGAAACTTAACAAAAGGGACGTTAGAGAGGGAGGGAGCCAAACCATAAGAGACTCTTAAAAACTGAGGGTTGATGGGGGATGGGAGGGAGGGGAAAGTGGGTGATGGGCATTGAGGAGGGCACCTGTTGGGATGAGCTGGGTGTTGTATGGAAACCAATTTGACAATCAATCAATCAATCAATCAATGTCAAACTATTGACATTTCCTAGCTAAAGTATTCTAACCCCCAAGGAAGCAATGAGCCTCATTCTGAAACGTTTGGAAAATAGGAAAAATCCCTCAAAACAACAGCAATTCTACGGCTAAGAGCAAAGCTGCCAACTGATTTTGCTGATAAGAAGTAGTTGAAAAAATGGTGGTTAAGGTTGCTTTTTCCGAGTGATGCCGGAAGGTTCCTCAGCCCGTGCTCTGTAGCATTAGCAGTCCTGTGTCATGGGTGTTAAAGGACTCACACAATAGGAATTGTACTTTTGAATGTAGTGCTTGGATTGCCTGAGATAAGAGCTGGCAATGGCTGTGAACCCTAAGCTATTATTAACAGGCCAACTTAGATATGAACCTCTCCATTTCGTTCCCTCACACAGTGATTTTCCCAAAAGCCAGAACATTACGGCTATTTTTGCCTATTTATTTCACTTAGCTTGGAATGATCTTTGGTTCTCCAATTGGCCTATGAAGAAAACAATACCTAGGCGTGGTGTTTTGATTTTTAAAGGCTCACAGAAAATCTTACGGGATACGTTACTATCGTAAGATGAATGAGCACATTTTAAAATAAGTTATTTCCTTTTCAAGCACTCCAATTAATCTTCTATTATCATTCTATGGCTTCCTACTTGTTAACATTTTTACAGATACAAACTTGCTCCGTCTTCTCCTAAAAAACACTGGGAAGATTTTTTTTTTTTTAATGAAACCCCTTCATCCCTACCAGAGAGGGCCCCAACTCTACCACGCTCGGGGTTCTCAGAGCTGTCATAGCAAGCTTCTTCCCAGCCACGCTTTCCTCCCCACCCCAGTGACTCTCCAGGCACGCGTGTGGGTGTCTTAGGCTGTGGACCCCAGTAAGCTGGCCCTGAGACACGCGCTACATTAGGGAAGCAATCCCTGGACAGATGAGACAGGAAAGGGGACGAAGCCGACGTGGTCACTGGGTACATGACTGCTATGGGCACAGCGGTGTCACTCCAGCTTGAGACTGCTGGAGAAGATCTAGAACATGTCTGAGAACTGTCCCGCCTGAGGGGCAAGGAAGCTAGTGTGTTCATTTTATGAGTCAACGGCTGAGGGTGTTCTTAGAGGCTCCACTGCTTGGCACACATGACTGGTCCAGCGCACGAACAAATCTGCTTCCAGAGCCCGAAAAAGTCCTCAGCCTTCTAGAGAATTTAGTATCTGAGGAGAATGCCTTTGGGGGGTATATTAGTCTCCTCTTATCACAAACTTAGTAGCTTAAAATAACACAGATTTAGCATCTTATAATTTTGAAGATCAGAAGGCTAAAATCTGTTGGCAGGGCTTCAGTCTTCCGGGAAACTCCAGGGAAGAATCCATTTCTTTGCCTTTTCCCGCTTCTAGAAGCCACCTGGGTTCCTTGGCTTGTGGCCTCTTCTTCCGCCTTCAAAACCAACAGCATAACGTCTTCAGCCTCTGTTTCCGTCACCGTATCTCCTGCCCTGCTTCCCACCCTTCCTACTGTCTCCAGTTCTCTCCAGTTCTCTCTCCCAGGTTCCGGGAATCAGGACATGGACACTTGAGGACCCGTTGTTCTATACCTACCGCAGGTGACACAAGAATATTGAATGCCCAGGGGATATGTGGGGCACCGACAGTGTTTCCTCTCAGACAGAGTTAAGACTCCGCAAGATAAATGTCCTTCATCAGTCTTTGAATACTTTATGGAAAGAAAAAGTAGGTGCTGCACAAGAGCTGTTACTTTCATTTGACTGACATCCTTTGTGGCAGAACCCCAATACACATCATATCAAGGGGGACATCTAGTTGTTATTTTGGCATTAGAGTTAACATGTTTGGAGGCCCGGGATCACAGAGGAAAGCAGAACGCCTGAGTTTCAATTTCTTGTCACATTCATGAGGGAACAGAAAGCCTCAAGATGATCGCATCTTAGTTTAGGGGCCCATCTAATTTTAAGAAGTTTCATCAAACGCTAAAAATGCATTTTCCTGGGGAACGCTGCTGCTCTGTTTATGAAAACAAAAACAGCAGGTGTCCACACAGGTGTTGGGAAATATAGGCAGATGAAAATCAAAGGAAGGACTCTGCCTGCCTTGATGAGCTTTTGCCAGAGGAACCAGGAGCTCCGAAACCAAGAAAGCTTAACAGTTGCCAAAAAGAATGAGGATGAGCAGAGGAGAAAGGGGGAAAGCCCTGGGAGAGTCACCAACAAAAAGGGACAGGTGTTTCTTGCTATTCCTTCTTCTTCTCTAAGTGGAGCTTTGAGAGCACTCTTCGCATCCTTATTTATTTTTTTGTTCCAAAAGAATTCATCGAGCCATTTATTTCCGGAAGAATTTCCTCAGTACTTCCGAGAAATGCAAGTCTTATACCAGAGACAGAAGTTAAGAGGCGAGCAAGAAGTGGGCTCTGTCTTCAAGTTCACCAGTCCACGTTAAATAGTTAGAGGCAGCCAAACAATGTCAGCACGCGGCGAAACTTCCCGTCTGTAGAACATTGAATTCTTTGTCCCCGGGTCTTTACTCAGCTAAGGGGACATTAGATACCCACTTCCTCACCAGATCTTCTTGACGGACAGTGACTTCTCTGCCCCCACCCCGCGGCCGAGTTTGGGTTTCACTGTGCAACTTGCTTTGGACAATAGGATGTGAGCGGACATGCTACAACCAGAGGCTTGACGTACGTTTGCTCTATCAAGCTGTCTTTTTCAGTCTGGTGCCCTGTCATGAGAAGTACATGCCCCACATAGATACTGCTTCTTCATCTTGGGTCCCTGGATGAGACGGGTTGGGTTCGTCACATGCCCTGGGTAACCGCTAGTCCACAGAAGATGAGAGGCATGCCAGACAGAACTGGATTCAACCTGGAGCCTCGAACCTGAAGTCTGGAACCTAGATCTCAGAACCAGGAGCCCAGACACCAGCGAAGCCCAGTCCAGATGCACCCAAACCACAGACCTGTGAGCACTAGAATGATTACTACTTAAAGCCACTGAGTTTGGGGGTGGTTTGTTATTAAGCATTATCATGGCAATATCTGACTGATACACTGTAACAGAAGTTGGAGATAAAGGATCCCAGAAGGTGGAGGAAGGAAAACTAATGCTCAATAATGACAGAGTCAAAGAAGGAGCTGAGAAACAAAACAGAAGGCCTCCACAGAAAAACAGAACAGGAAAGAAGTAACCATCCCATGGTAATGCCCTCCCTTCTGTAATTAATAGAGGGCCAAATGAGGAAGTCTTCCAAGTGCCAGGTCATTCTGGGCTCGGCTAACGTGAAAGGCAAGACATGGTCATGACTTCTGCCCCTTGGGGCCTCTCAGTGTGACCTCCTCCCTCCCACCTGTGCTCCGGCCTTTTATAGAAACGGCCTTTTATAGAAATGAATTGGAAAGAATCACAGTCTACAAAGCTACACTTAAAGGAAGCCAAAAGACATAGCTTTTTGTTTAATCCTTTAGCATCTTATGTGGTAATCTCCTGAAATTTGAAAAAAAAATCACCCTAAATGAGAAAAACAGTTTGCTCTAGCAATGCGAGTCCCACAGTTAGTCACAGATAGGGGATCATATATTTTTGCCGCAACGAAAGACTCTCAGTCTCTCTGGACCCACGAGCTTCATTTCAAAATGTGGAAACTAAGACGGCAACCACTAACATAAAGTGTTATAGTCCTAGGACCGGATATAATTTTAAAAAAAAAATTGGAAATCTTTTCCAACGGCTCCTCAAAACAGTACATGGGGACCTATCAGCCTTTTATAGGTTTTCTGTTGATCAGACTTGTAAGTTTCAGTGAGACAAATATATAAACATTCCTCGCAGGTAATACTTCTGAAATACTCGCCTTCATCAAACCCACATCGCAGATACATTAAAAACTAAGTCGAGATGTCCACGCTAAGGTCTGCCTACGGACTTGCAGATGGGAGATACACGCATATTAACGTACATCCACGTGCTAGGGTCCCTGAGACATTTTCCTGCCCTAAGAGCGGCGTCCTTTTAAGCTGAAATTATAGTTTGTGGGTCTGACTCCTCTGGATTGCCAGCTTTCATCACGTGGTAAGGTAGAGATTAAGAAAGTCGCCCCTATGCACGCCAAGCGCACACACACACACACCGCACACACTCGTGGAGCTGTCAGCCCTCAGGATTTGTTGTTGTCGCGATTTCCCCTGTCCTCCGTGCCTTCCAAGCCCTGCACCAGGGGTCTGCATGCTTCCCCAGGTAATCACTCTCCAAAAGAGCTGTCAAGGCTTGCCCTTTCTCAGCAAGCCTTCTGGCTCAGGTTCGGAAAGCCGCACAGCACAAGGGAGTGGGGAAAAGGTCACTTTGGAAAGGGTTTTCACCAACTATGCCACACCGTTCACCTAAGAGTCCCGTTGTCTCATGGGGGTGGATTACACAACCCCGTCTCAGTTCTTTCTATTCCTTCTTCCCACAACCTCTCTGTAGCCGTGAGATCTGCACGATGGTCTTGCATCTGACCACAAACTGTATCAACGGGCAGCCAAAACAGAAGCCGAACTGACTCCACCCGACGTTGGCTACCTTTTGACTGAAACTCTGGGAGGAAGGGTTTTGGTTGTGGTTTCTGCCTTTCAAGAAAAATACAACTTGGAAACGGAAAGCTGTTCTCAGCGGTGAAGGCAGCCCCAGGAAAGTTCAGGAGACTACCCAAACCTGTTTTTGGCAATTCAGCGTAAAGGGTGGCCCTCTTCTGCCCTTTCTCACTTGGGTTCTTTGCTTCTGAATAAAAGTGTTTTCTATTATGAGAGGTAAGACCAGAGCCCCTGGGCTCTGAAAATAGTTTGTGTGACTGCAGGCAGTTGTCTTTGCAAATATGACACCGTATTCTTGCCCTGGAGTCCACAGAGACCCTTGTCCATGTTGGGAAATAGGACCCAGTGGTGTAGGAGCATGTTGGCACAGTCTCGGATGCTGTAGGACCAGTCCGAGATCAGCCGGTGAAGGGGGGAGGGGTTGGGCCTCCGGTAACTTTCTCCCCTCTGAGCACCATCTCCCTTCCCTCCAAGAGCCATTCCCGCTCTGGAAAGCCAGAACCCCACAGCAACCTTCCCCCGCCACCCCCCTCCTCTGCTCTCAGGGATTTCTCTTCCGTTGTTGCGTGTGTGTGTGTGTGTGTGTGTGTGTGTGTGTGTTTTACCCAGTTCTATAAAAGTTGCCCTTAATTGAAATGCGCCAGGGTCTCCCTCTCTCCCTCCCCTCTTATTCCGCATTTTCTGCTCATCCCGTAGCACTGCAGTCCTCACTCCAAACAACCCTGGGAGTGGCAAGGCGTGTGGATCCGCAGATCCTGGGCCTCCGTCTGCATCTCATTGCGCCACCTAGTGGCCCCGTGGTCACTGGCAACCCACCCTGAGAACTGCACTTTTTCAGTTGAAATCTTGGGGATCGCCAAGCTGGCCTGAGAGGACTCTTTGAGGAGAAAGTGAATACGTGTGGTGTTGTTCTGTAAACTGTTGATTATTAACGTCAAGCTACGATAACTAGTAAATCTCCTTTCTCTGCCAGCTTGGGCTGGAATTTTCTCTTGCTTGAAAACGTAAGCACCTCAAACCCAGCTTCTAAGTGACGTGCTCTGCCTCAACTTCAACCATTTTCCCCCCGCCCTTCTCCTCTCCTGCCATCCAGGGCGAAGCTCAGACCAAGATGAGGGATCAGAGCAAAGTCTGTAAGGGGCAAAGACAAGCCAGCAAACTGACTAACACTGGGAACTGGGAAGAACCTCCTGGTGGCAGTGAATTTACCAGTAAATCCAAAGAAAAGGCAAATTTGAAAGATTTGAGACTTGAGGATCCAGAAGACGAGACTGCTGACCGAAACAATGGACATGGGAAAGATGGTCTCCAAAAGAGGCCTGGGGTAGGCCTCACATCAGCCTCAGAGACCTCGTTTTCTTAAGGACACCAGACTGGAAACTTATTCAGACTCAGCTATCGATGTTCTGTGAAAGCAAGGAAATAAATGAATTTTTATTGAGGAAGAAGCACAATTCTGTAATTTTGTTCTGAATATGTTTTCTACCCTGAGACTCCTTACCCATCAGGGAAATAGATTCTTGTACTTTGAACAGCTGGCTGAGAGTGTGATGGAAAATTTATATAAAGCTGGAGCTCTGAGGAGACCTTGGGGATAAAGCTACATCCCCAAGGCTGTAGTTTTATCAATTTTTATCTCTTGTCTGGTGGTTATGGATGCAACTAGCCATGAATACAAAAAGGCTTCTGTTTGGAGGCGCTTCCGGCAGTTTCTCACGGAACAACATTCTTTTTTAAAAAATGGCCGTTGCGCTGACCACTCACAAAGTTAGCACCTATCCAGTCACGGCCCTGGCCACTCGACCTCAAGTTCAAAGGAGCATATGCTCCTGAAAATGTCTCCACACTTTGCGGGCGGTGGTGCTTGCTGGTTCGACACACGATCGTTTTGACCAAGCGAACAGGATTGTTCTTAAGGACACCAGCACCACTGTCCATTTCCATAGCCGTGGGCAATGTGGTCGCCGTCTTGGTCCTTCCAGGGAAAAGCAGCTGTAAGTATTTTTAAATAACCTATGAACTTCCCCGGAGGTGGGGCTGGCCGTCAATAAACAATAGTTTGCTTTCTGGGAACATGTTAATTAAGAGGGGTGTTTGGATCAGGGGATCATATCAAGTCACTTGCAAGTGAACAGAATAGTCTTTCTTGAAGAGAAGCAGACGCGATTTTGGGTAAAATTACTAGTATTGTCTATCAGGACAGAAAGCCCATTTTCCTCTTCTCTAACCAAGATACCTTGTTTAGAGTTCTAGCCCCGCGTCGGGCTCTGTGCGGACAGCTCGGAGCCTGGAGCCTGCTTCGGATTCTGTCTCCCTCTCTCTCTGCCCCTCCCCTGCTTGCACTCTGTCTCTCTCTCTCTCTCTCTCTCTCTCTCTCAAAAATAAATAAACATTAAAAACAAAGAAACATGTCAGCTGATGGACTCTAAATGTCTCAGAAACATTGATTTATTGACCCTTAAACCTCCATATCGTATGCTCACCTTAATTGGGGGCAATTTTAAATTATTTATCTTCAATTTATACATACATAAATGGAGAGAAAGGATAGTTAATACAGAGATCAGCTGGAAGAGAACAAAACCACCTTGTATTTTGCAGATAATTTCTCTTAAGGATGATATGTTTGGGCTAAGTTATAGCAAAATCAAGTAGATATGAGAAGTGTCACTATCCCATTAACCTGCTCATCTCCTTTACATAGTGTGCCCTTGGGCCAACCAAGCATTTATCCAATAGATGATATATTCCTGGCACTGGAGAGGGAAAAAAAAAAATACTTGATATCCTCAAGAAATGAACAGCCAAGCAGATAGCCTTAACTGTGCCTCATCCATAAAGTGGGGGTACCACAACCTGCTTTAAGGGTGCCATATGAAGGTAAAATTAAAATTAAAATTAAAAATTAAGTTAAAATCAAAATTACATTAATATGACATACAAACTTCCAATATAGAATGAGTAAGTCACAGAGATGAAAAGCTTGTTAAGTATATAATTGTCTAATCACTATGCTGTATACCTGAAGCTAATGTATATATCAACTCTGCTTCAATGAGAAATTAAAAAGAAACATGAAAGGTAACTAAACGAAATAGCATGAATAAATAAAATCACATGAAATATAAAACTAACGTGAAATCTTGTCAATTCTTGAGCTTAACAAGCTTAACACTTAACAGGGTCGGGTATCCTCATTCCTGCCTGTGGGCGAGGTTTGAAGAAACTTGGCTGGTGTTCCGGAATGGAGTACAGATGGCAAGGTTAGGAGTTTACTCTCTGCAAAGAGAATCTCCACTTGGCTTGTTCCTGTGAAGTCGTGATGACTGTATTAGGAGAGCCGGTGGGTTAACATTCACACTGAAAAAAGTTCCAGCTAGGTGTGAAGGATTAAATGGAAAATGAACTGACAAACAGACCCCGAAGGAACTGGAAGGGGAGTAGAAGGAAACACAGGTGTATATTTTCATATTCTTTGGGAGGGGAAAACGTTTCTACATATGACCAATTCCCAGAGGAAATATTTGAAGAAGAATAAACTGGCATTTATAAAAATGCTATACGTTCACATATCCAAAAATTATTAATGCTAAAGTGCAGATGAAAAATTAGGAAAAAATATCTGTGATACATAGAAGGGACAAAGCTTTTCAAGCCAAAAAGATTTTGTAGCCAACTCAAGAGAAAAAGCATTAAGGAGGTGCACAGACAATTCACAAATGAAGAAAACTCAAAGCCCAAACACATTTGAAAAGATGGCTAAGTCACTAACAATAAACTTGAAATAACAATAAAGAAGCAGAAAGCTATGTGTCAAAAGGTCTGGCAGAACTTTAAAAGGTGGATAATGCCCACCGGAGGAGGAGGGGTAAGGGGGCCCACACAGCCTCACATACTCTTGGAAGAAACGTAAATTCATACAACCTTTACTAGTTTAAGCCAGCGGCATAATCTAGGACTAAGAAATTACCCGTCTAGGTATTTGTCCAGAAGTACTACTTGGAATAATGCACAAAGGTAGAAACTATTGACTATTCGCTGCTACTGTAGTCGATACAATTGGGAACGCTCCCAACGGCCACCAGTAGAGAACGTGTTAAATGAATTGTGGTACATCTATTTCAGGACTTCTCAACCTCAGCGCTGTTGACATCTGAACCAGATTGTTCTTGGTTGTAGGAGCAGTTCTGTGCTCAGGATGCTGAGCAGCGCCCCGGCCTTCACCCCTTTGATGCCCCCAGCACCTTGTGCCCAATTGTGACAAGCAAAACTTTCTCCACTCACTGCCAGCTGTCACCTGGGGAGCAAAATCAACCCCCCCATTGCAGGAATCATCGATGTAAGTGAATATGACGTAGTCTTTAAAAGCAATGGATCAGAGCCACGCACACTGACATGGGAGGACGAGCATGGTATGTTGTTAAATTAGATAAGCAATTACTGAATATGACGTGCTATGTAATCTGATTTTCGTAAATAAAGATAATGTTGCATAATTATCTCTGCATACCACTAATATGTTCCTAGGGAAAAAAGGTGGATGAGTCCTGGTAAACTGATGGTCGACAATGATGATCCTGCACCTCTAAACCTAGACATGGAAGAATGTCCGTGTTTAGTAATATGAACCAGTCACTTGACCTCTCTGAGTCTCAGGATCTCTCCTCTATACGGTGTCATTCAGAAGATAAAGGATTCACGAGGAAGACATTCAGAAACTGCCAGGGAGCACTTGTGGCAAGCACAGAGTTGTCACATCACTACGTCGCACAACTGAAACCAGGAACATTTGTCTGTCAACTGTACTTCGATTTCTTTAAATGACAGTCATCTTAGCGAAAATATTCTGTCACTGAAAGGGATCTAACTTTGGCTTGGAGGCCATTGTTTTTAAGCTTTTGCAAAACAGATTCATAATGATTTCTAGAAGAGTCTGTTTGAGGGTGAAATTCCTATTTCAGAACCGATCAGCAGACACTCAGCTCACCCCTCTCCGCTGCCTTTTCCATCAATCCCTGCCCTTCCCTGCTGCTGTATTTACTTGGTATTTCTCTTTGCTGCAATTCATTTTTGTGCTGACCTTTTTTTGTTAAACAAAGAAAACATGACCTTGGAACTTTGGACAGACAAGCCATTTAAAACATGAAGGTCTTTAGGTTTTGTTTTTGTTTTTGCGTGTTTTATCTGCATTGATATCTATCTTACGGACCGTAAAGAAAAATAATTTTCTTGGCTTTTGTCGTTTAAAAATAGGCAATGATGATTATACATCTCGGAATTCAACATGTTGAAAGCTCAGAGAATGAGGGAAGTTGGGCAGCAAATACAAACTGTCCTCGCTGATCTATCTCTAAATGAAAACGGAGAGGGTGACCAGGTTAGCCGTCTAATTCTCTGCACCTTCAGTGGCAAATAAAGGAATCTATTTGATTGAGAGGTTTCCTTAACAGGAGTCCCCATCTGTGATAGAAAGAACAAAATTAACTGTTATGCTTCATTTGTTTTCATTATCCACAAAACAGCATGTCTCAGAGCAAACAGATTTTGCTCTTTTCCTCTTAATGCAGCTATGGCAAGTGTCAGAGAGGAGAGAAAAATCTACTTTCTCTCGCAGGCCAGAGAGCCTATAGGAAATAAGGCAGGGAGCGCATCAGATTGAGGATTTTAACACAAATTAGATCATATGATAGTATTTAAAGGAGAAATTGTTCAGCAGACATCACCCAATGTCGCACATGGACAAAGCCTTCCTGGAAATGATGAGAGATGAGGTTATTGGATGAAGGGAGATTAGACAAAAACTCCACATTATGTTCAAACCAGGAGAGCTATATTCTGCTGAATTACATGCTCTTTGTATAAGTAATTGGGGATTAATTTCAGAGTGCCTTCCTTCAGTAAGTTCTGCTATTGAATCCCCGGAGCAATTCTGAATCATTCAAAAGTGAGTTATAAAACAACTAGCACAGAGAAGATTTTTACTAAGAGTGGCTGCCTTGAAAAAAAAACCAGCACAGAGGGTCTCATCTGGTACCATGGCTGAAAGGCTACCTGGATGGTGACAGACTCCAACCCTTTACTTCCTTTCCGGGTCCACCCCCAGTCACGTGTTCTCTGCTCCCGCTCCCCGGGGCCTCTGCAGCGTGGAACTTTCCTGTGAAGTCTCCTCATCTGCCTGGTGGACTTCAGGGTTTACACCTCCATGCTATCAGTCCAACTGTACTTTTAAATTTTTCAGATATTCCTCAAGATGTCTGATCTGATGATACCACCCGAGTCTCTTCCCGGAACTGCCATGAGTTTATCGTAATTCTAAAAATTCTTCGGCACATCAACGGAATTTCTGAGTGCAGAACGCAATGGAGTTTGCTCTCCTGGTACAGAAGCAACACATTAGTATTTGGCGTAGTGCTGTCTTACGTAGAACAGACCAAGTCCATTGTTCTTTCTGACTCCTACAGAATTACGGGAAACATGCCCCATATACATTCAAATATTTAGTATCTCCTCCTTGTTCATTTATTTCTTCTCCGTTTTTGTGTTCTCCTATATGAAAAATTTCAAAATCTGCGATCATACTTTAATTCTGAAGTTCTTTTTGCTAGGAAGAGATGTCACCTCTTTAGATGAACAAATAATGCACACACCTCTAATGGTATTTTTCTGTTAATATTTAGCAAAGCATTAAATGGAGTCTCTGTGTGATAAACTTATGGAATTGATGAGCTCTGATGCTGGGGCCACATAACAGGCTTAGCCTCTATAAGACATGACCCTGTGCGGAGGGTTTCATATTAATTTCTGAAGTGCTTGGATTAATTACATTTCATTAAGGAGCCCTTAACAAACACAAAGTGTTCACTTTTATGGAGGGATTTAATGGGAACTTAATGGATTTATTCTATTATTTTGTTCATTTAAAAATATTCTTTAATTAGATATTACTATTAATGGACCTATTATGCACATTTCAAGGAGTCTCTCCAATTATTCAGAATTTAATCATTAAAATTTATCAAATCAGATGGAGAAAGCATAGATGAAAACAGTTACATATTTAGATAAGTACCCCTCGATTTGAGACATGTAACAAATGAACAGCTGAGATCTAATAAGGAGGGGAGTTCTTCAATATATTTGAAAAACTGATCATTCGTCCAAATTTTTCTTTTTTTACATACAAGAGTTTAATTATTCAGTCATTTATTAAACATATTATTTGTCTACTGCTAATAATGCGTGAGCTACAGTGATTCAAAAAACAGAAGAATTTCAGAATCAAATGAAAGCAGAAATAGACAAACCCGTAACTACATTAGAACATGGCGTGTTGTAAAATAAAGGCAAAAACGGTGTGCCAAGGAGCAAAGAAGGGAAACTCACTTGACTTTAATGCAAAGGGAGAAGAAGACACTAGAGACAAGGTGACATTTGAGTCGAGTCTTAAAAGTTGACTGAACACTAACCAGCACACGAGAGGGGAGGGACATTGTAGGCAAAGAAAATACTGAAATGCGGAACAGTGTGGGTTTCAGGAGGTCACGGTGCACAAGGGGATACTGTGAAAGCTTGAGCTGATGCGGTAGCCATGAGGATAAAGAGAAGAGGATGAATTAGAGAACTATTTCAGAGCTCGACATGCCTTGGGTAACTGATATATGCAGAATGGGTTGACAGAGAGGCCTAAGGCATTCACCAGATTTCGGAGTCAGGTGGCCGTAGGTATGGCAGTGCCTTCCACACATGCAGGGGACACAGGAGTAAGAGTGCATTTGTGGAGGGGACGGTGTCAGGAACTGTGATGAGTGCCATCTTGGAAAGGCTTTGTAGAGAAGCCTATAAGAAATCCAGATGGGCCAAGCAGCCAGATATTTGACACGTATCTTCCGGAGTGAAGACACACAGTGGCGATTGTTATTATTTTCCCTCAGGAGATTTTCTGATTATAGCATGAAACCAAGTTGTCAGGAGAGGTCCGAATTTATTTTTGTCGGAGAAAAAAAAAACAATGGCTGTTTTTAAAATTAGTGTCTGCTATCATCACCTGCCACAAAACAATTAGGGATTCCGGCATTCTGAAAACTAGGCACTCCTGGGACGTGGGGTAAGGAACGCGAAAGAGGTCAACAGGGGACCAGAAAACTGGGGGGTTAAAAAGTAAATGATATACACAAATGTTCACAGAAGCAATATTCATAATGGCCAAAAAGTGGAAACAATCCAAATATCCATCAACTGCTGAATGCAGTATATTCATTCAACGTAATAGGAGTCAGCAATAAAAAGGAATAAAGTCCCGATACGTGCTACAGTATGGATGAACCTTGAAGACACGCTAAGTGAAGGAAGCCAGTTAAAAAAGAACACATATTATATGATTCCATGCATAGGACGTGTGTAGAACAGGCAAGTCTCTAGAGACAGAAAGTAGATTAGTGGTTGCCTAGGGCTGGTGGGGGTAGAGGGTGGTGGAGAGAAATGGAGGGCAGTTGCTAAAGGTATGATGTTGCTTTGGGGAGTGATAAAATGTTCTAAAATTGACTGTGGTGATGGTTGTACAACTCTGTGAATGTATGAGTGTATTAAAAGCCACTGAATTCTAAACACATTAAATGGGTGAATTGTATAGTATGTGAATTATATTTCATTAAAGTTGCTACAACAAAAGAATTTCATGGTCTTATTTAACAAATGAATATTTTAGTAACTAGGTGTTGAGAGCCTACAAAAAAGCAAATACTGTCCACATGATGAATTATTAAGTGAGCAAAACAAGTTGCAGGATAATACATATCTTAGGGACCCATTTTATAAAAATAAGCACCAAGGAAAGCCCTGTTATGTGCATTTAGGTCTGTGTAGCATGTATAAGTTACAGAAGGACAAACCTATTGCTTTCAACAAAAGAATAGGAAAGGCAGGGAGAAGGTGGATAATTAGCTTTTTAAAATACACGACTGGACACAAGAAACAACAGGTGTTGGTGAGGATGCGGAGAAAGGGGAACTTTCTTGCACCGTTGGTGGGAATGCAAACTGGTGCAGCCACTCTGGAGAACAGCATGGAGGTTCCTCAAAAAGTGAAAAATAGATCTACCCTAAAATCCAGCAAGTGCACTATTAGCCTTTTACCCAAAGGATACAAAGATACAGATCTGAAGGGGTACACGCACCCCAATGTTTACAGCAGCACTATCAACAATAGCCAAACTATGGAGAGAGTCCCAATGTCCATTGACTGATGAGTGGATAAAGAAGATGTGGTGTGTGTGTGTGTGTGTGTGTGTGTGTGTGTGTGTGTGTCGGAATATTACTCACCCATCAAAAAGAATGAAATCTGGTCATTTGCAATGATGTGGATAGAGCTAGAATGTATTATTCTAAGCGAAACACGTCAATCAGAAAAGACAACTACAAGATGATTTCACTCATGTGTGGAATTTAAGAAACAAAACAGATGAACATATGGGAAGGGGGGGGAGAGAAAAGAGGGACACAAACCACAAGAGACTCTTGATGATAGAGAAAAAACCATGGGTTGATGGAGGGAGGTGGGTGGGAGATGCGTGACGGGCATTAAGGAGGATGCTTGGGATGAGCACCGGGTGTTGTATGTAAGAGATGAATCACTGAATTCTACTCCTGAAACCGATATTGCACCGGATGTTAACTAAAATTTAAATTTTTTTTTTAAATTTTTTTTTTTTTAATGTTTATTTTTGAGACAGAGAGAGACAGAGCATGAACGGGGGAGGGGCAGAGAGAGAGGGAGACACAGAATCGGAAGCAGGCTCCAGGCTCCGAGCCATCAGCCTGGAGCCCGACGCGGGGCTCGAACTCACGGACCGCGAGATCGTTTCCTGAGCTGAATTCTGACGCTTAACTGACTGAGCCACCCAGGCACCCCTAAAATTTAAATTTTTAAAATGAGGAAAAAAAAAAAAAAGAAAACACATGACCGGATATTTTTCTATTCTTAAGATGAACAGGTTATACTTTTTTATTTCCAAAAATTAATACAAAAATTATAAACAACACAAGTAAATGTGGCACCAGGCCTCGAGCCTCCTTACAAGGGTAATAACTCTCTCCTGCTTGTGTGCTTCACTGAGTGCCCGCTCTGACCCTCAGCCCAAGAGAAGTGAACTCAGCCCCACACAACGCACCCCCTACCTTGTATCCACGTGTCAAGACCCATTTGGGCCTAAAGATGGGGAGTGAGAAAGAACATGCATAGGCAATCAATCAAAGCAATAATGGGGTGTTTGGAGATATTTTTGTTAAGCACCTATTCTGCATCTGGAACGTTATATCCATCCTCTAGTTTATAACCCCATAACAAATCTAGGAAGAAGGTATTCTTATCTCCACTAAACATACAGACATAGTGAGACTCAGGAAGGTCAAGTGATTGACCCAAGGTCACATTTCTATGGAATCAGAGGGCCTATCTGCCTGGATCTCTCCAAAATCTCTACTAGCTGTGTGTGACAAGAAGCTTTGAGTCCATGATGATATTCAGAGTCAAGGGGGCAAAACTAAGTCTCAAGAAAAGAAACTGGATCAATTTATGTGGGGTAGTAGTGTCCTTTAACAGTAAAATGGGGTCCTGGCTAGAATCAAGGAAAAAGAACCTTGGTAGAAACTCAGTCCTTCAGGCGGGGCCAACACGAGGGAATACTGAGTGGAAAGATCAAAGACCCAGAGGAACAAGCCCCCCCGACTGTGAAATAGCCTGGAGCCATGGGGATCTTGGGAAACAGGATCTTAAAGGGGCTATAACTTTAGGGATCTCTTTGAGTACTTCAGACTTTTTCCTGAGGATACTGAGGTCTAGTCCCGGTTTGCTGCCGAAGCAACTTCCGTGAAAGAGATGCACAAGAGTTTCATGGTCATGGCTATTATCAGTAAAGTGGTTTAATCCCATGCCTTACCAGATGGAGGTGAATATCAGTGTGGAGGAGGTATTGAGGCTGTAGCTAATCCAGGCTCAGATACGTATCATGGCTATGTCTTCTGGGCCACCGGCCCTCCAAACAACAGTACGTTAGAGCCAGCTTACGTTGGCTTGCCGAGAGCTGATTGCGCACATATCCTCCCAACTCCAGGTTCGCTGATGTCACGTTGGTCATTCATGATCATCCATGGTGGGAGCATTTATCCCATGGAAACTGGCAAATGCTCCAAATCAGGGCATTTTCCCCTAAAGAGCCAGTTAAACATTTAGAGCTGCCTTTAGGTATTAAGACAGATGGGAAACGGTGAGGGAACCTATGAGGAAGTTTTGAGCATCGGAAGTGGACAGGAGAGAGATCAAAAGGCAGTGAGGATGCTGTTCTATCCATTCCACACACTGACCTGAACGAGGGGGGTTGACCAAATCGAGGGGCTCTACACAGCAGGAACGCTGGAAATAAGCAGCACCATTCAGGTACCTAAGTTGTGACCAGGGCAGGTGGGGGGTATTTTGCCAAGTATTTGCCTTGGAGATGGCTTTGGGAGTGCAATGAGGACTGAAAGAAACTCCATCTCGGGGAATACTTCTGCGAGAGAGTACTGGTAATAATGTCAGTGCCTGGCCGCAGTTCTTAAGAGCTGTAATCAAAGACCAGGATGGGCTGATGCACGAGACTATATGAGCTACTTTTGTGGGCTCTCGGAAATAAACAAAGTTGGGGCCCCAGGGTGGGTCAGTAGGTTAAGCGTCCAACTCTTGATTTTGGCTCAGGTCATGATCTCACGGTTCCTAAGATCGAGCCCCGGCTTGGGCTCTGCGCTGACAGCCTGGAGCCTGCTTGAGATTCTCTCTTTCCCTCTCTCTCTGCCTCTCCCCCATGCATTCATGCTCGTGCATGCTCGCTCACTCTCTCTCTCTCTCTCTTTCAAAACAAAGAAACTTAAAAAGAGTGTTTTTTTTTAATAAACAAAGTTGACTTTGAGGGAAAGGCTGAACATCGTGGTAGCAGGTAGAGACTACAATCCGGCGATATTTGGGCACACTGATGATGCTACCTCATTTGTGCCTCTGTTTTGTGAAGCATAGGGGAGTTTGGGGTCGTGGTTATTTTATCTGCCCCATCAGATCTGGTTCGCGTTTGTCTGTGTGACAGGCAGGCTTCTGAGATGGCTCAGTCGAACGGCCCTTGAGGGACTGAATCCTGAAAATCACCACGTGAGTGATCTTTCCCCACTGCTGAGTCTATGAGACCTTAGCCTTGATCCATACCTTGATCGCAGTGTTGTAAGACTCTCAGAGTCGGAAGAGGTAGCCGTCTAAGCTGTGCGTGAATTCGTGGCCCACATCACCTTTGAGATAATAAATGTGTGTTGTTTTTAAGCTGCCAAGTTTTGGGGGAGTGTGTTTTGCAGGAGTAGTTAGCTAATACGGGCTGGGAGGCCATAGACGTTCGTGCGTTCAGTTTCAGGTTGTCACTAACACTCAGTCACAAATCCTGCGGCAGAAAACGCTGAAAAGGATAGTTAAGAGATGGCAGGCTATTAACCAAAATAATACCCCATGGTGTAAAGAGCCACGGTGACAAGCAGATAGACTTTGGAAAGTCAGACCAGGCCTGACAGATTCGACCGGTAAAGAAACATGAACGCTTTGTACACTCAATTTATTACATAGACACCGAAAGGAAGAATGGTCAAGATGTCAGCTCCCCAAGGTCCTTACTTAGGGAAACACTGAAATAAAAGAAGCTAGGTCACTGTAGCATTGACGACAGGACATTTTCATGCGTGTGGACAAGAGATGTCTGCGTTACTCTCGGTTATCCGCAAGTCAGAGCTGTAAAAATAGCTCCCGTAGAGTCAGAAGCAAATAAAGGCAGAAAGTCACGTCCATCAACGCCGAAACACAGAGGTTCCTCTCATCACTGTTCCAAGCGCTGTGAGCGTATTAACTCATTTATGATTCACAATAACGATTTAAGGGTGGTAATATTATTAACAGCATTTTGTAAAGAAGAAATCTAAGGCACCCAGAGGTTAAACTGAATCATTCAAAGTCATCCAAAGTGAATGGCAGAGCCAGGTTTGAACTGGGCCCACCCTCATGCCCTTCGGACTCTCTGCAGTAAGCCGCTTAGTCAGCTTGGTTGGACAAAGGTCCTGAGGAAGGAACTACTGAAAAAGGGAAGTTTCTAACTTTTATGGTCAGGAGCTGTCAAGAACTGAGAAAGCATAAAGTTCGGATGATCAGGTTGTACTTTACGTTCAAGAAGCTGCTATGCCTGTTGCCCTCTATGAAGGAAAAAGGAAGCTAAGAGCAAAACAAAGCGAAGCTTCTGGGCGGGGCCGTGTTTTCTTCCTTCTTCGGGCAGGAAAACCAAGGCACCAAAGCATATGGTGTTCCTGAGATGCTGGCAACTCGGGGGCAGCCCAACCAACTACTGAGAAGAACCTTCTTTGTGTGGCAGCCACGTTTCTTCTTAGGACAATCAGGGGGGCACCCTTAGTGGCAGGTACCGACGAGTTTCTGCGGCTTGGCCTGGAGGCTCAGGGACCAGAAGCACTAGAAACCCCTGCCTGGCACGGAATGTACTTGCTCTCTATAAAGCAGTGCTTCCCCATGGGGGCAATCCTGCCCTCCCCCACTCCCTCCGCCCCCCACTCTTCACCCCAGAGGATATTTGACGATGTCTGCTGCTTCACACCCGACCACGCACAGCACAGCCTCCACCTCCCCCCCCCCCACACACACACACACGATGTGTGGGAAGTCTTGCCCTAGAAGAAGTAGGCTGAGTCACTGACTCAGACACTACTCTGAACATCTGCAGGAAGAGAAAAGCATGGGGCGGGGGAAACAGATCAATGAGCATAAAATCAAGCATTACCTACAGCTTTCTTTGGTGACATAGGTTCCTCAAAACAGCCAACAAGATGGGTCAATGGAGCCCTCAATTGTTTTCTGCCTTAAATTATTGGTGTTATGGATCTCCTAGAAAAATCAGATATCTGGCTCATAGCTGGAACCAATAACTGAGAATCATGCCATGAAATTTAGTCTAAGTCATCTTTCTTCCCACGCCTGCAACATCCTCAGTCAACAGTTAGGATCATCTGGTACCTTATAAAATACCTGCATATCCATTTTCCTGGTTTCTAAGTAGACAAAGAAATACCGGAAAACCTGAGGTGCTTCATTATTCAGCAGCAAAATCGATTCACGGAGCACCCACAAGCACGGCCACTTTAACTCAGTAAGTGCATTAGAATAATTTGAACAGCGCACTAGCAAAGCCAAAAAGCCACTTGGTAATTGACAGATACAAACAAGCCCAAGCAACTTAAAAAGAACAGCCTTCCCCAAACAAAACCGAAACATATGTCAGGGAAATAAAATTAATCCTACCCCTTGTATCAATATAGAAAAGAGAAGGAGCACAGTTTATTACTACCAGGTTGATGTGCATGAAAGGAAGCTCAAAAGTATCCACCACGTTCAGACAGAATTTTATACAAGTTTCTACAGTGAAATAGAAGACTCATTCAATCTTCTCCTGTCTCCTTGAGAGATAAAGGGATTCACTTTGTGATAGTCTCCTCTATACCCCGTGAGAAATTTAATCGTGGCGGTATGGGTGCACAGTGTCAAGGATCAGAAGGCTTCTGACTTTTCACTGTAAAATAAAGAGGTCAGGCCATCTTATTGGCCCTAGTAAGCTTTCAAGGAAACACCCTAAGGAAAGGAGGTTAAAGAAGAAGCTACCTCTCCCCCTCAAAGAAAATTCATCATTTTACTCGTATGCATGGGAGAGAAGTCAAAGGAACAAGTATATATTTAGCCCCAACTAAGTACCAGGCATTTAGAGTATGGACAATTCTTGCTTATACATGGTGGTTACATTCTCTAAAATCACCATAAACACTGAATTTGCGAAAACGAGGCCTCGGCGCTTAGGGGAGACACAGGGTTAAGGTCCTGTGATTGTCTGGTCACAGCGTTTTCATCAACTAATACGTAACCTTTTTGTGTGTGTTTCTGTTTAAAGACACCTTATGCAATATACATCGCTGATTCATTAACGTGGAACTAACAGCCAGAACACATATTTTTTCCATAAGGCACGCCACAGCCTTCTTGCGCTTAGAAACGATAGTTTTAGCCCTATGCTTGAAGGCCGTTTTAAACAGTGAAATCACCCCCAAAAAGAACAAAGATGCAAAATATGTGCAGTAAATAGATTTTTTTTTTTAAAAAAGGACACTAATTTAGTCTGAGAGCTGACACTAGAAGGCAGAGGATTGTCCTATTTGACCTCAGTCGGGAATGTGTGCTTTGAGGGACTCGAACTTTTTGCCACCCTGCATTCCTGTGAAATGATTACAAAAAAATGTATGTGTCGCTTATGGGTTACAAATAAAATTTACCCGCTAGGCAAATTCACAAATACAGAACTGCGAATAACGAGGGCTAACTGTATATTACCCTGTTGAAGCTTTACAATGACCTTGCAAAGTAGGCCTCGTCATCTCTATCATACATGAAAAGAGTAAGTTCAGAAAGGTTAAACAACTTATCTAATACCAAACTAGTAAGCGATCAATTCGGTAAATAATTCTTAGGTTTCCCTTGTAGCACACTGGGACTTGAAGCCCACTGAAGCCATCCAACAGTGGCAGTCAGGCCAAATAGGAAGGACCAGTGGACTTACAGGTCAAGAGACACATTTGGGGGCTGTCGCTCAGCTCCTATTCCAACACTTCTTAAGTAATATAGTCAGACACACCTTCCAGTCGCCATATTTGTGTGCTCTTCTCTATGAAAAGGAGCAGCTAAGTGGGCACTGTCCTTCCGGAAAAGCAGTGAAACTACCTAAACAAGAAAGTTGAGGCCCAGCCAGAAAAGGACTACTTTAACTAAAATTGTAACTTGAGGGGCAGAGGTTTGTTTCTCCTTAGCCAAGCCTCCACGTTACCCAATATAGTAACTTTGAAGATTTCGCTGTTACTAGAAAGATCAGCTGACACAAAGGTGAGCAATGTTCTCCAACCCAATGCTTCCCTTACCTCATACAAATGCTTCAATTCTCAGCCTGAAAATGGCATATTGGCTGAGTCTCACCTTTTGGAAACTTCCACTGGGGGTTTCAGCTATTCCAGGGACCTCGAGTTTTCCGGCCCATTGGATCAAGCAGTCTGGTGTCATGGTTTAACAACTGTTTTACCAACGGTTGGTAAACAACTCCAACAATGGCCTCACCTTGTATGTGGAGTCATAGTCTCTCCTGTTCTGAAGGTCAATCCTTTGGTCCTCTCTCTTCTGTAAGCTTCCTCTCGTCTCTTCTTTCACTCAACTAATTCTCAGGCACGTAAAGCACCCAGCAAGTTCATCCGGACTCCTAAGTGACAAAAATAAAGAGTCGCATCGCTGACATTAGCTTGGTCCTGTGCCCAACCTGGAGGAGAATCAGGGCCCCTGCCGCCTCCTTCCTCTCCTTCTCTCAGTGAGGTGACCGCTGGTGCTCCCGGTCCCCAGCCTGAGAAGACACACAGTGACTTGAAGCCAGACCCTCGCAGGGGAACAGGGACCTTCAGGACAGCAGTCTGGAGCCTAGGCAGTTACCAGTTGAAATGGCAAAAGACAGGAATGCTAGAAGAGGAATGTTCTCCAGCACACAGGGAAGCTCCAGGATTCCTCTGAGTTTTTCCCGGAGTAGCAGGAGGGACTTGAGGGAAGAATTGGCTTTGTCAATTCGGAGTAAGGGATGAAGGTATACTTCTTTACAACGGAGACCCTATCTTATGACCAGGCCTGGTGAAACATGGGACACATGTATTGGGTCAATAATGCGCTCCCCAGAGTTCACACAAAGGTGTTGCTATACACAGTCTAAATACGGCACCATTTCTGGAGAGGGCCGTGGTTGTACACATCAGCGCAGGGTTCTAGGAGTGATACATTCCCATAGGCACTGAGTGGGGATATCTCAAGGTTATCATACCTGGCCTTAGTTTAGGGGAATGGAGAATATTTAGTTTTGCCCATATTTGATACCTACATTCCAAACGAGACTTCTTATAACTTATAAAAGCACGGGTAGCTTAAAGAAAACAGGCTAATGGAGAGGACAGATGAAAGGGAATAAACTCCAAGGAATTCTTAGTATTCTTCAGATACTCTTGTTTGCCACCTGCCAAGGAGAAGTTATACTTTACTTCTATAAACATCATTTACAGAGTAAGAAGTTTCCATAAATGCCAAATGCGGATCTTTAAGAATGTTTTGAAGCAACTTCTGTGAAAACTAACGTCCAGAAGGAGCTGAATGAACCTTATTTTTTCACGTGTTGATGTCTCCAACTAGTCCACTCTCTAGAAAGTCCAAGCTTAAAAAGTAGATTTAAGAAAAAAAGGCTTATTCCTCATTCTTTAAAGATGTCACCTTTTTTTGTTCCAGGAGTGGGAATAAAATGAGATGTTTAAATAGTGTGTAGGGTTAAGTGGCCCCTCTTTTCAATACCATCCTTTGAGGAAGTACTATACTTGAGGTCACAGTAAGTTTTTTTTCCTTGAGAATAAAGCAACGAAGCCAGCTTTAATGGCTCCCAAGGAGGTTTCATGCCTTTGTTTAACCTGCCTGTGAGTTACTTAGTTCCCTTGAAAAAAATCATAATCAATAGAAAGAGACATGTTCCCTTTTGTCAGAGCCCGGTTGTAAAAGTTCAAGTAACATAGGCTGGTCGGTCAGGAGACAAATTGCATGAAGCTCTAACTCTAGCTTATCGGGGTCACGTCTTAGTTCTGAATCAACCTCAACCACGGTGCCTAGAGCAAGCAACATGTCGATCCTAATTGGTGGCTTATATTTGGTGTCCTGCTGAATGAATTCATGAATGGCTGATGGCACTGGCGATGCGCTAGGGGTGGGGGACCAGAGGAGGCAGTGAATGGCAATCCCACCAATGAAAACCCAGGGGAACATGTTGCTCCATAAATTCACTACTTCCTCCTTTGAATCTGGCCTTCTCAGAAAAACTCAACAATTTCACCCCTGTTTTCCACTATGGCAGCTTTGCTGTCTCCTTTCTTAAGTAAATGTACCAATAAGCCAAATTCACTTGCACCTGGGCGAAGGATAAACCGTACACGAGGTGAGAACGGGGCTAGGAAAGATGTTAAGCTCCCTTCCGTAGCAGCCAAAGTCTCAGTGTTGCCAAGTTATCTTAACCAAGTCAATCGCGTGTAAGTAACTATGGTATGTCACCATACGCTAGGATATTCTGCCACGGTACCAATATTTACTATACCTGAGTATAACGACACCGTTACCTTATCTCCACAGGGGTGCAGATATTCAAGAGGAGTTTAAGACAACCCCTTTAATGATGCCCTTCAAGTGCCATAAATCGAATTGTAAGACTTAACGTTCATCTGGATGTTTTCCTGTTTCTAAAAGGCTTTTAAGCTATGGTGGATAAAGTTCCTCGTGCTTTTTCAATTTGATGGCTAACCTTTGACGGGGATTCTGAAAGCCAAGAGAATGTAACTGCTGCTACTACCCACTGATTCAGCAAACATTTGTTAGGCTCCTTGCAAGTGATCGGCTGTGAGCTGGGCACTAGATACAGATGAATAGGCGACAGGCCTCACCCATGAGCACTTCTAGTCTAGGAATCATAACCAAACATCTGCATAAACAACGCTATAAAGACAGACATGAGTTGTGATTAATACACGTACAGTGTGCAGTGAGACCCAACGGAAACCATCATTAATTCTGCCTAGAAGATTGAGGAATGGCTTCACAGAAGAGATGAAATTCAACCAAGCCCTGAGGAATGAGCTGGTCCCAAAGCAGCTGAACCCCTTACAGTGAAGCGGTATTTTTCAAACTTGAGTGATAAAATGATAGCCAAAAAAAAAAAAAAAAAAGGTTTGGCCTCTTCGAGTTGACTTAGCGTATTTTTTATTCCAATGAGATCTTGAAACATTCATACGTCAAACTAGGTATAAGATCCTTATGTTTTCATTCCGTTACAAAATCAAAACAAATTAACAAAATAAGTAGGATCAAAGCTATCCTATCAATCGACTCCAAATTAGCCACATTTCATTTCTTGTAATGGATGATGATGTTCTCCTGAAACCAAATCGCTGATGTTGATGAGGTGCATTCTGTTTCTCTGGCTTATCGAACTAATACGTACAAATAATACATTTAAATATAAAATAGCACAAAAGAGCTGATGATGTATGTAACAACGCAGTTGCCTACCTTTGAAGAAACCACGATTTCTAATTTTGTCTCTCTGATAGGTAGGATTTATTTCTCAATAATTTGCTTATCTTGATCATTTTATTTATGTATCAGCCTTATGCATTTTGCATCAACTTGTTGCTGTTTAGATGTAGACTTAACACTCGTATCTGCTACTCACTTCCGCTCTATATTCCACCCAATAGAGTGACAAGAGTGGTCATCCCTGAACATTAAACAGCATTTTAAATCTCCGTGTCTGGAGCTATCAAACACAAGCTCTTTTCTCCTTTCTCTCATTTTATCAGACAAGGGCTGTACTACCCCATCCGTCTTTCAGTTTCTTCTCCCTCTCTTTAATCTCCCAACTATTGACAATTATATCTTTCCTCACATAAGATTTATATCCTGACTTGTAACCAGAGTTAACTTTCCTGCGATTTGTCTATAGATTGATCCTAAAGGTTACAAATCTAAAAGCTTTGTTAACACTGGTTTGACCAAATATTGTTCATCTTAGAGCCGAATGGTGCTCTCCAGAGGCAGACAGACTATTGAAATCCCAGCTCTGTTTGCATTACCTATGTAACCTTGGCTGAGCAACCTCACTGTGCTTTTGTTACTTTATCTAAAAAATAGGGGAGAATAATGTTCCCTACTTCACAGGGTTGCTGTATTTCAGTAAATTAGCATATGTAAAATATATAGGGCCTATCCAAAGTAACCCCTCAATAAATATTAGCTTTTATTATATCTCCTTCCTATGGTTTTCAAAGGAGAATGTCCCCAGGGTCAGGTTCAAGTTGATTATCTTCTTTTGTGTATTTGACTAATAACCTTTTCCTTATTCTAGATCAACTCCAAATGATTCATTTTGGTGCTTTTGCTCATTCCTTTCGTATCTGGACACTTTCCTCATGGACTCTTGCATTCTCTTGGGTCCTTCCTCCTTTGGCTGAGCTGGATGTTAAGTCACCTCACATCTTTGTTAGCCTCAGATTTCCCGTCCCCATCACGGTGGAACTCTTTCTCAGATCCCGGATTTTTTAGACCCCCTATTTCTCTGTCGCTTGCCTTCCTATCTCTTGGCTTATTCTATCATTTTTTTTCCTCTAATACAGACTTCTCCACCCCTGGCCTGTGATCTGCCATCAAAGATCACACAAGCAATTCGGCTGATAGTCATAAGCAGTGGCTTTATTATTTGATTGACAAATGAAGTTTCTTAGTTCTAAGAATAACTTGGTTCTTCGTTTTTGTAATTTCATATAGTTGGTTCTATTTCATCATTTTTAAACTAAAATGTATTCTCAAGGTAACTTCCTAAGAAAAAAAGTCTACATCTAAAAATCAAGCATTGTGCCAAACTTTCTGAAAGTCTTTATTCTGTCCTCATACTATTTCGATAGCTTCTCTATGGAATTTAGGTTAAAATCATTTTCCTTCAGAACTTTGAAATTCTTCTTTAGTAGAGTGACCGTGTGTCCCAGTGTACCTATGATAAGTCATGGTTTATACACGTTATCCCAGAGGCATGTGTCACGGGTGAGATGTACTGGGTCGGAAAATAAATTACATGGTCCTTGTAGCATTTAGCATCTGGTATTGCTGATGAATAAAAAGAGAGTGATTTAATTCTTGTTCCATTCTAGATAACGTATTTTCTTCTTGTAAGCGGACTTTTCTCTTTATCCTCAATGTTCGGAAAAAGCCATAGAGGGGGTGCCTGGGTGGTTCAGTCAGTTAAGCGTCCGCCTTCAGCTCAGGTCATGATCTCACGGTTTGTGAGTTCGAGCCCCGCGTCGGGCTCTGTGCTGACAGCTCAGAGCCTGGAGCCTGCTTTGGATTCTCTGTCTCCTTCTCTCTCTGCCCCTCCCCGACTTGTGCTCTGTCTCTCTCTCTGTCTCTCAAAAATAAATAAATGTAAAACTTTCTGAGGGTTTTAAAAAATTAAAAAATAAAAAATAAAAAACCATAGAATATGTAGGTATTTATTTTATTGTCATGGCTGCTTGGTTATTCCTTTTAATTTGAAGGTATTTTCTTGTTCAGCTATAGAAAATTCCATTTCCTAATTTCTTTGAACACTTCCTATTCTCCATTTTCTCTATCCTCACTTCCTTTAATTCTTAAGTTTCTAGTTTAGGTGACTGAGAGGGTATTGGGGCTACTTACCAAAACAGTGGATATATACAGAAGGAGGAGTAGACATAGCGAAGAAGTCAATTTTGGAAAATGCTTTGCCCATGGGACATCTAGGTAGAGAGCAAGATTATTCTCTACTCAGAATGTTTTTCTCCCCTTTCCTCCCCATTCTCTAAGAATGAGGAGTATGTCTTATTCGTAGCATTGTTGGGAGAGAAACATTCACTTGGAAAATTTTTTTGGAAAAGTTTATTTACCAAAAGTCCCACGGGTCAAAATATGGTTTCTCCATTATACCAAAGGTCTCGGGGCAGGTTAACATTTTCCAGTCCCTGGAAGAGCCAAACAATAACATTCATTATAGGGAAGGATTAATACTGATTCCCAAGGCACAACACTGGCAGCCAGGGGAATAGAACTGAACAAGATGTTTAAAAGTCATGTCTCTTACATCCTTTTCCTTGCCTTATCTAGTTTCTTCCTTCTTAATCACACATTAGCAACCCATTTCAGCTCTCATATTCCAGGGTAACTTGTAAGGCTTGGAGTACGGTATACAAACACTCCAAGGTCATAAGACATTTCTAGTTGAGGATGCCACTTGAAAGAGAGAAGAGACTTGAGAAAATGAAATATTAAAACGCCTCCCTTGAAATTTTCCTGGAACCCTATGGCTGTCACTGCACAAAATGTTCCCTTTTACTACAGGAAATTGAAGCCTTGGGGACCCCAGCAGTTGTTCAGTTCATTTAAGCATTTAGCCCACAGGCATTTTAAGATGGTTCCTAAGGGATTCTCCTTAGTTCCTTCCCGCTGCTATTTCCTTGACACCGTGTTGGCAGACATATATGCTGGAGTGTTTAAGCAGGCTCCAATCCGGCCAAGGAATATTAGGGTATTAGGAAGCTCTAAAGAAGGAGCTGACTCACGAGACTGTCAAGCGTTAGAAGTAGGCTACTGAGAACAGAACACCATCTATCTTGCACGAGACTCAACTGCTAAGCCGCAGGAAAGATTTAGACGTCAAAATGGTACCTGGAGAAGACACGGTTTCCTTTGTGCTAACGAAAAACACGTTGCTGTAGATCCACATATGCCAGGAATATTGTGGTGAACACTACAATGGACTTCCCAGATGTGCCCTCAGGAAAGAATGACTTCTATTTCCAGATGCTGGGAGCCCTCCACCGGGACTGCCTCAGCTGCATCTAATAGACCGGCCCAAGTTCACACTCCCTTTCCAGGGCAACTTCATCCAGCGATGAAAAAGGCAGGGGGCATAAAGGCCTAGTCACTGGGACATCCCTGGATGAGTCTGAGGGGCCGTCCCAGCTCCAAATGTCCGCATGGGATGGGAGGAGCCCTTTGTTTAGAAAGCATCCTAGCTCAATTTCTCTCTCGTCCGATCCTTCTTCCTTTCCCTCCCTTCTATAGGTGCTGATCCCCAACGCTCCCCAATAAATGCCTCAGCCCTTAACCCTAAGTTCCATCCTATAACATCTCCAAGTCTACTTCCCAGGTAACCCAGCTTGTAACAAATAGAAAGAGCCTAAGTGTAAGAGGTATCAAGATGCCTTTTAACACCCCAAACCTAGGGGAGCACCCTCGAGATGTGTGTGTGGCGTTGCGAAGTTTACGTAACGCTTTCTCATCTCTAATGAGAAATCCACTCTGTGACTTCGGGATAATTTGACCTCCATTTGACAAATCAGGAGGGTGAGTCTCAGAAAAGTTAAGCGACTGGTGTCAATTCACTAAACCATCGGTGAGAAGGTGTGTAAAAAGTGGCCTTACGGTGGGGAGGTACGTTTGACCGTCACCTCCTGGATTATTAGTTTTCCATTTCTGCCATAACAAATCATCACAAACCCCGTGGCTTGAGGCAGCACAAATTTATCATCTCACAGTTCTGTAGGTCAGAAGTCCTGGTAAGCTCAGCTGGCAACCTGGCTTCATATTTCACAAGGCCAAAATCAAAGTCCTGAGGGCCTGGGCTCTTACTGGGAGATGCTGGGCAAAGTCAGTTTCCAAGCTCATTCAAGTTGTTGGCCCACCTCAGTTCCTTAAGGTTGTAGAACCGGGGTCCCAATTTCCCGGCCAGCTATCAACAAGGGGCGGGCCTTCGCTACTAGAGGCTGCCCGTATTATTTCTCGTGCTTTCTGTGTGCCCTCTGACCCCAGCATCAGCAGGTCAAGTCCTTCTCATGCCTCAAATCTCGCCAACATTATTTCTGCTGCCACTCTCTGAATGCCTCTCCTCTACGGTCCAAACATCGCTGATCGTTCTTTATGGGCAGGGGTCCCCGAATGTTCCTCATGATGGTATTCACCTGTTTCCTAGGATTCTCTGCCCTTTCCTACCACCAGGCATTTGTCTGCTCTCCCTGCTCTTTGCAGGCTCAGCTCCCTCCCCGTCCCTCAGGCCTCAGTTGTCACGTTCCCTGAGCAACCTGTCGACTTGAGATTGGTTCTCCTCGCTAGTTACATTTCGTCCCCTGTTTTCATTTCCTGTACAGTGCTGATCATAATCTTCACACATTTTATTCAGGAATTTGCTTGTTTCTTATCTACCGCCTAAACTAGCATGTAATATCGAGCAAGGCAAGGACCATTTTCCAAGTTATCTCTTATACTGAGCACACTGCTTGACACACAAAAAGTGTTCACTGGATAAATGAATGAATGAGCGAATGAATGAATGAATGAACTGCAGCAAACTCATAAGCACAGCGCTACAGTCCAATAAAAGCCAAAGTCCACTAGGGCAAAAGCATTCCCTACATGCTCATCTGACGGTCTCCTTATTTTCCCAGTAAGAATGTGTGGGAAAAAATAAATATTTGTGTCTAATTTGAATAAACAAACTGGAGATGTGGATGCAATAGTCACCTGAGAAAAGATTTGTGTAACCTTAGTGTTGCAAGTACTCCTCAAGTTATCGTACTTCCCTGCTTAAATATGTAGCCAAATGCGGATAGACTTTCACATAAGTGTTGGTGGATAATCTAAACTTCAGGCTAATAACTAATTCAAGTGTGCCCCAACTGGTTACCGTAAGTACTGTGTCTAAGTCCTATCCTCTGGGGGAGCTAACGCACCCCTGAAACTGATGTTGCTCGTGTATATTTCAGACTTGATTCATGAGGGAGTAAACAAAATGGGGACTTCCCTCTTCCTTGACCAGCCCCCGGTTCTCTTCTCCCTCTTTCCCTTGTTCTTCTATGTGCCCCAGAAGGCTGACTTCTATGGACTGCAATCACTCAGACCTCTGTAACCTCTGGCTCCCGGTTGGCTTTAGCTAATGGGGGATCACATGAGGAGTAATTAGAGCACAGGAGATTAAAAAAAAAAAAAAAAAAAGGTCAAAGTAATTATTCCCATAGCTCTCTCCTACCTCCATCCCATTCTTCTGTGATAACAATGCCTATGGGTGGAGGAGGGGGGCTCTTACATGGTTCCAGCTGTCACTGTGCCGGGCACTTCTGTTTCCTCGTTTGCCTCATCAGGCCTAACAGTGCTAATAGCTTCCCAATACTGCCATATTCTCCTGCCCCAGCAGCCCTTAATGGTTCCCTTAACTCTACCCGTACCTCTACGTAATTCCTTCCTTAAAAAGATATGTTCAGGGGCGCCTGGGTGGCTCAGTCGGTTGAGAGCCCGACTTCGGCTCAGGTCATGACCTCAGGGCTCGTGGGTTCGAGACCCGCATGGGGATCTTGGCTGACAGCTAGGAGCCTGGAGCCTGCTTCTGCTTCTGTGTCTCCCTCTCTCTCTGCCCCTCCCCTGCTCGTGCTCTGTTTCTCTCTCAAAAATAAATAAACATTAAACAAAATTTTTAAAAAAAGACATGTTCAAAACTCGCAACTGAGCATACTGTTTTCTTCCTGAACTCTTACCTATATACTCATTTTCCCTGGCCCAATTTCCCATTTCATGTGTGTGATTACAACACTAGAGAAGCTGAGGGGGCATTCCTAGGGTATCTTCTGCTCCGGACCATTATATATGACCCTTCAGGATGCTAGGCAAATTTCTTCTGTCTTCACACTTCTAATGTTTTAAAAGGCTGAGAAAGGCAAAAACAGTTCACAATTAGGGGTTTTCTTCTCTGCTTAGCAGAAATCAGAGCTAAGACTTTAAAGCTAATTTGAATTTTTTAAATGAGGAAGCCGACCTTGAGTACTTACATTTGAACGCTTAATTGTTCAGCTTTAGAGCATTTTCATTGATTTGTGAATGATAATCAATCATTTGAGTGGACTATTTTGCTTATAAAGAGCTTCATTTGGCTGTATTTCAAGACATGCAGCACGGCAAACAATACTTGTGATATGAATGGTTCAGAAAACAAACAGAGAAAGACCTAATGAAATTTCCATTCTTTGAATCCCTATAAATGGGTCCTAGTACTTGAACAAAGCTCATCTAATGAGTATTTACCATTTTGCCTAATTGCAAAGGGACCACTTGCTACAAATGAGTTGTGAAATACCCTATGCCACTGCATTTTTAGACAGATAAATGAGGTATTGCATGGAAAATGCTTTGAATCTTAGGCAGATAGGAGACACTGGTGTACAAACAGTGGACTGGAATCTATTCTATCCCATGTCCTAGAAATAAGACTTTGAGAAGTTACGTCATCTATCATTCTGTGGGTTTCTCATCTCTGAAGCCATAGTAAGAAAACCTTCCAGCTTCATAAATAATGAGTAAATATATTAGTTTTCATTCCCTCCTGTAAAGCAGGAGTAAGAGAACACGAAGAATGGGGAAAATGCAATAAAAAGACTTCGTGAATGGCCTGAACCCGCACCCACGGGGGACTCTCTGAGCGTCTGTGTAAAATGATTCTCGGAGTTGTTTCTCTGAAGGACGCAGAGGGCAGCGGCTAAAGCATTTCTCCAGAGACTTTGCACTTGTTGAAGGTTGCCACCAGATGGTAACTCCCTGGGGCCTGCAGGTGTGGCTCCTAGAGGTTAAAAGGACCTCTGAAGTCCTAGGGCAGAAAAGAAAAGCAATGCTTGAGGTCCGATGCTTTTGGGGTACATGGAACCGTCCCCTTCAGGGGTGCTGAAACCAGAGGGATGCGACTTGGGACAAAAAGGTGTCTGTTAAAAAAAATGCTTTTTGTTCACGGCCCGAACTAAGGCAGTTGTGGTGGGGATAGGAAGGAAGGTTTCAAGAGACATCTGAGGTAGAAATTACAAGGCTCATGACCGGCCAAATAGAAAAATCCAGAATGAACTAAGGTAGTAATTTGGTGCCAAATCAGTTTTGTTCAAGAAAAATAAAGAGATCTCTGTTAGGCAATACTTAGTTGAGGATAAGGAATCCGTTCACTTTCTAGTTTCCACAGTGTTAAGAAAGGCAAGTCTTTTATCGTCATGATGTTATTCTAGGATTCTAGAATTCCTTGTGGCAACAGCATTCTCAACCAGGACAGTCAGTGGGAAGTTAGTGGAGCTTCCTTTTCTGTAGGAAACGGGCAGTAAGATGGATCAATGAATAGATTTCACACTAAGTGACGTAGGGGTTGGGAGTATCTAGTCCTCTCCATGTCTGGCATTTCCTTCAACATGGAGAGATCTCCATTCGTGCTGTCCTTCTGGCCTCTCCATCTGAGAATGACTTCTCAGCCACACCCTTTTATCAGAGACTTGTGGTTTTCCAGGGTTACTGCTGCCTTGGTACAGTAAGTCTGATTGTCTCTGGAACTCAGTGTTAGGAAGCCCGGTTGTCCACAAATATAAACCACATTCTCCAAAGTCCTAAATATTGGTTTTCCCGGTGAGTTTAGAGCCCAGGTAGTAAAAAGGGATGCTATTAGGGCTCCTTGAATACCTACAAATGAAGGCTGCTCAACCAGAACCTCCCAAGTCCTGCTCACAAATTGCAGCTCATTTCAGAAAGGTCTTTGCAGTAAATAGAGACTTAATAATTACTTACGAATAGGCCAGGTTTTGGAAATGAAATAAGAGAGCACACGTTTCCAGGAATTTAACAAAGGGAGAAGCCAGAAATCTGGACAGAGCTTTGACCTTGAATGACTCCACCTGACCAAGCATACAATTATGTATGTAATCAGAGTGCACAGGTAGAATACACTGAAATATTGGAAATACGGAGGAATAGAAAGAAAATGAAATATTTCCCTTTGGAACAGAATGTCTTTATAGGACATACTGATCTAATTTACCAGAAGGGATAGCATTTTCTGGCTATTTCTCTTTTGGAGTCAGACAGCCAATTTTCCCTGTTACCAAGCATCTTGGCAGAATTAATATCTCTTTGTGCTTGAAAGGTCCTTAGAAAATTAATTCAGCTCCCTTATTTTCTGTTCCCACTAAACCAGGGTGGACAAACTTTCTTATAAAGGACAAGTAAATACTTTGGATGCCACAGGGTCTCTATCACAGTAATTCAAGCCTGCCATTGTGGCATCCAAAGCAGCCATAGAGACTATGTTAAGTGAACGCCTGTGGCTGTGTGCTAAGAAAACTTGGTTTCTAAAATGGGTGGTGGGCTTGTAGGCTATAGTTTGTCAATCCCTGCTCTAAGCAGGTGCTACTTAAAATATGGCCATGGGCCAACGCCCATCTAAAACAAGTGTTCGTCAAGGGTCCACGATGAGATAGGTACAGAAATTGACAGTAAGCATTTAGAAACTTACATTGCCATTAGACACTGTCAACACCCAAGCACATGAATTTTTGTTAGTAATTCATTCCTGCTGTGTTTCACAAAAGTATCAGGTCGTGATGAATTAGAGGAAAAAAAGAAAACAACACTGAGCCTTCAGTCATACGGTTGGAGAACCAAGATTCTAAATTCCAAGCTCATCCTCATTTTCCAGACAGGTACTGAGACTCCAAGAACGGAACTGTCAGTATCATCCAGCCCGTTAGGGGAAGAGTCAGAATACAAACCCAGGTTTCCTGATTCCTAGTCCAGTGATGCTCCCCCACATGGTACAAATTTCACAAAAATCCCCCATATGGGACAAAGTCTTATGTTAATGACTTTATGCCTTAACATCTTTTCACAAGGCCACACGCTATGGCTTTGCGCCCCTTTGGCCGCTCGGAAGGTTAGACGATCCCACGCTAAACAATTTTCTGTGAAGGTAGAGAATAAGACCCTTCGGCTTTTGAACTTCTCATTCTGTGTCTGATGCTACCCGGAGACAGGCTGCTGCTCCAAGCCAGTCTGCCTTTCTCGGTTATTAAGATTCTGGAATTTGCAGGCCAAACAGCTGTGAGAACATAAAAATTAATTCTAGTACCCCTTTTACCTGCACTCATGCAAAGGTGCTGGGTTATGAGGACCCTACATGGCTCAATGAAGCAAAAAGCCACACTATCCGAATATTCTGTCCCCCTTCTAATCCCTACCACACACCTACATCCACCCTCACATGGGAAAAAAAATAGCTACTTAAGTATGCAAAGACAGCCCAGATAGCTATTAACAATACAGTGAGCAATGAGGGGTAAATGCAATGTCAGTGGAAGATGAAGCAGGGCTCTTAAAGGCCTACAAATCTAAATGATGCCAAAGATTCATTGACCGTGTTAGTGCTACCAGCTTAAAGAACGGTTACTTAAAAATGAATGAAAACTATTGACTCCGAAATGAAAAAAAAAAAAATGACTCCTGCTCACCTAATTCAGCCTGTAGGATAAAATGGCCACACCACGGTAGGTCAAGGATGGGTTTTAGAAATAACTGCCTAAATTTTATTCAGAGGACATTGAAATGCAAAAGTCTCAATTTCAGATTCCGCGGATTTAATTAACATCGTTGGTGAAAAGATTGGAGACTTGGGCCAAAGTTGGCTTCTGCTGAATGAACTCCACAAAGACTGGAGACAATTAATATTAGACACTTATGATGGACTTGATTCAGACTTATAGACTTATTTCTAGTTTCACTCCATTTTTCTCTGTTCTTTAAACAGAGCCCCGAAGAGCCTTTGCTACAGGACATGGCAAGCTTATTTATTTCTACATATCTTCATGAAACAGAAGGCATCTATTTTAAAATATCCCCTAATTCATATATCCAAATGGTTCTGATAGGCCTTTTCGTTTCATTAATCCAGATTCGTGTTGCCCGGGACGTTTAGAATCACCGTATTGTTGATCTATCTAGGGCATTGAAAACATCCAGGCTTACATTCACTCAAAAGATCTCACCAAAAGGGAATGTAAAATAGCGTATCCACATGGAAAACAATATGGAGATACTGCATATAAGTGGAATAATACAGTATTTGTCTTTTTGTAACTGGCTTATTTCACCTAGTATAATGTCCTCAAGATTCATCCATGTTGTAGCATGTAACAAGATTTCTTTCTTTTTTAAAGGCTGAACAAGATTCCATGTCATGTACATCAAGTAGTCAAACTCACAGAAACAGAAAGTTGAATACTTGTTGCCAGGGGCTGGGAGGAGGGAGAAATGGGGAGTTTGCTGTTTGATGGGTACAGTTTCAATTGTAGGAGATTGGAAAGTTCTAGAGATCTGTTGCACAACACTGTGAATATAGTTTACCATACTGAACGATACACTCAGAAACTGTTGGGTTGGTCAACTGTGCGTTCTCCCACAATTTTAAAAATTAATTTTAGGGGCACCCGTGTGGCTCAACTGGTTAAGCATCAGTTGAGCGACTGATTCTTGATGCTGGCTCACAACTGTGAGATCAAGCCCCAGGTCGGGCTCCACGCTGGGTGTGGAACCAGCTTAAGATGGTCTCTCCCTCTTCCTCTGCTCTGCTCACTCTCTCTCTCAAAAAAAAAAAAAAATGAATTTTAAAAAGGCTCACTAATCTTTTTGTGCGTCACCATGGATGAAGAGGTCGTGTGCGGTAGTGAGAAGACTGCATAGACGCCGGCATTGGGAGACCACGATTCAAATTCACCCCTGACATTTACCAGCTCTGCTGTGTCAGTCAAGTTGCGGTTCCAAGCTTTAGCTCCCTCCTCTAGGAAATACTCAGCTTGTGAGACCATTGATCAGACTAAAAGTAATCATGAACGTAAAGCTTCTAGCATGCTCAAAAAACAACGGCTACAACGATGCCGATGATGTTGCCGCAGTATGCTAGAGGAGGGGAAAAGAATAAAAGAGGCTTCCCAGCCCCAAGAGCCTTCTATTGATGTTTCAGTTTTTTCTCTGACTTGTTTCCTGATCTATAAAGAAATAATCCCTCCAGTTTTTCCTGCAACGCTGTAGCAAGCCAGCAGAAGTTGCAAACTTATTCCCTTATTTTGTAACAGGGTCATTTAAATGATGAGCCCACGGCCTCTTATTATTCCAAATTCTTCATTTCCCAGAAGCAAAATAACCTCCTCAAATAATAACCTGCACCTGGCTACCACTAAAGTTTATAGGCATTGGCTACGAAAGAGACAGTCTGTGTTCAAGAGCCAGGAGGGAAGTACTCTATACCGCATATCACCCGCTGCATCCTTGGATAAATTTATCTTCATGTTTATACATGTTAGCTGTCATGCGGCCTACACGTTTTATGACTGGTACTCACAGATTATATGCCATGTGCTGGAGTTCCTCTAGTATTTTTCTCCAGTGCAGATTATTTTTAGGGCCTTCTTTTTGAAATTTTCATTTTAGGAAAAACTTGTCAGGAAGCATCATGATTTGGGCTCTAAAGAATTTTTCATACAATGCCCTGGGTGCTCATGAAATGTGAATGAGCAGAAAGTAAAAAGGGCCAGATGGCTCAAGAGTGGTGGGGGTTTTTCTCCTCCCCATCTTAAGGGATCAATACAAACAAATTTCTTAAATAGGTTTCAGATTTTGATTATCTAGGCCAGAGGCTGGCAAAGTGTCTCTGTAAAGAGCCAGATAGTAAATATTTCAGGCTTTGCGGGCCACAATGCCTCTGTCACAACTATTTGACTCTACTGCTGGAGCATGAAAGCAGTCATAGGCAACACATAAATAACTTAGTGCGGTTGTATTTATGGGCACTGCACTTATGGACACTGAAATGTGAATTTCAAATAATTTTCACTGGTCATGAAATATTCTTCTTTTGACTTTTTCAACGAATTTAAAAATGTGAAAAGTCATTCTTAGCCTGCACGCTCTACAAAAAAAGGCCACGGGCCAGTTTTGACCTGGAAGCTACAGCTTGTTGACCACCCCCCCCCCCCCCCCCGCCCCCGCCGGTTTGGATAAATTGTCCTCTGGAACGCTGTCAATACCAAGAGGTATCCTAAATATCCACAAAATCAAATCCCAACATCTCAGTCTATCATACCGAGCCTTTTGCTATCTGACCCAAATCTCTTCTCCCACTACCGCACTCCAACCTCTTCCATCTCGATCTGTCTGGTTTTTCATCATTCCGGAATATACCATGGACCGATGCGCTCCTTCCTGATCACCCAATCCCACAAGCCCTTGTGAAATGAGAAGGTGGAGCTCAGAAAGAAGACGGAACCCACTACCTGCACCACCCCCGTTGCGAGTCAAGCCTGGGACACAACTGGGTCAGAGTGTGTTCAATGCCCCTTTGCTGAACGTACATTTTCTTTCCTCACGGGTAGATATCTAGGAGGAGAACTGCTGAGACAAAAGTAGGTGTGCGTTTAACTGGATGAGAAAACTCAACTGTTTTCCTAACCGTTTGTGCCATTTCACACCTCCACCAGTAACGTGTGAGGGAATTCAGTTCCTCCGCCCCCTCCCCACACGTGGTATGGTCATTGTTTTTTAGTTAGCTGTCCCGGTGGGTGGTGGCACTTCCTGGCACCATGGCAGAGGTCCCAGGGAGCATCTGACACATTTTTCATTTGCAGTTCATTTGCATTTCCCTGTTGACTAATGGGGTTGAAAACGTTTTCATGGGCTTATCGACTGCTCGACTGCTCGTAGGGTGTCCTTAGGAAAGTGTCATGTTTCAGTCTTTTGCCCCCTTCTTATTGAGCTCTGTGTCTTTTTATTGGGCTGTAGGGGTTCTGGAGCCTGCCATATTTCAAAAAGAGCCTTGCAGATCGTTTTGAGAACATTTGACCAGAATAAATCTATGACGGCTCATGGTATTTTATTAATGTCTCACTCACATATACAATTTATGCCCCCCCATCCTATTCCCAAGCAGTGATACAACTGCCTATTTCTCTGCTCACTAAACTGACTCATACTTTCGACTTGCAGCCAAAACACTCAATTTCTGCCACAGATTCCCACAAAAAGCCACAATATTCCAATCCAATATATGAAAATAGATGTGAAATAAATTGAATTTCTCGTATCATCATCAAGCCCGTTGACCAAAAGCTATTTGATTTGCAAAGCCCTTCCTGCGTAGATGGGTCAGTGTTTATTTTCATGGATTTTGCTGTCCTAAATCAAATCAACCACCAGGCCTTTATTGAGTGCTCTAAGTCATCTCTGTGAGGCATTTCATGCATTACATATTAAATTCCAGTTCACAAATTCAATTCCTCTTTTTCGACCCAAGTTTTATTTGCATTCTTTTGACAGCCTGTGTTAAGCCTTCTCATCATTTTCAGCAGCCAGATTTCCAAATGGGAAGGCAAATTATTTCCCTGAAAGTTGACATCATCATAATTCCAGTACAAGTAACAATGATAACAACACTAATAAAACCTTAAAGTTTTGTTTTTTTTTTTTAATTTTTTTTTTTACCATTTTATTTATTTTTGAGACAGAGAGAGAGAGAGAGAGCATGAACAGGGGAGGGTCAGAGAAAGAGGGAGACACAGAATCCGAAACAGGCTCCAGGCTCTGAGCTGTCAGCACAGAGCCCGACGCGAGGCTCGAACCCATGGACCGCGAGATCATGACCTGAGCCAAAGTCGGACACTCAACCGACCGAGCCACCCAGGCGCCCCTTACATTTTGTAATAATTCATAGCATGTGCATACAATTCAACTACACCTCACTACCACTCCATAGGGTGGAAATTACCTCTCTGTTTCACTGATAAGGAAATAGCTTCAAGAAGTAAAGAAACTTACCTGAGACCATGTAGCTACTGACTGAGAAGGAGAAAATCTGAACCCTTGTCTTACCAATGAGCCCACTCGTCTTTCCACATTGTGAGGAATATTTTCCAAAGTGGAGTCTATTCCAAAATTAGACACAAAACAGCAAATGTAATTCCTACTAAGTGCTGCTACCAATTAGGCAACCTGGGAATTTGGTTCCTTTTTCAGCCCATATACACATATCTTAGTGACCTATTCTCGTTATTTAAAAAGAGAAGTCAAAGAATCAGAAAAGCACAAAGATATTACAAGTCAGTTGAAGTCACACCACAGTTAATTATTTGGAACGTTTAGACATCCTTCCCAATTGCCCACTCTCAGTTTCCCCTCCACTTTGTCTCCCATGGTCTATACACACACACACACACACACACACACCCTATGTGGAACCACTGAGGCCACGCACCTATATATCTTTATTGCAAGTGTCCCCCACCACTCTTAACAGAGGCCCCAGGGAGCACCTCATGGGTGATGGGGTGCACCCTCCACTCCAGCACCCCTGCTACATGGCCCATGTACCGCCTGCCCTATTACAGAGTATTGTGAGCAGGGTCCCGGCTCTCTAAGGCACTGCTATCCTGGCCAGGTGACCACTGCTGTTTCCCAGCTTCTCACAAAGGAATGCTATTATCCCATCACCATCTTTATCACAAGTGAGGAATATACCCCATTCCATCGCGCTCATCAGCATTATCACAAACCAGGCTACGCCTTTTCATAAGACTTTCCTGTAAAGCTGGTGATAATCAAAAGAAAATTTTAAAAAGAATCATTTGATAGCAGTACCCAAATGAAGACCCCTCTTCAGGGCCCCTCCAGAGGGGAGTTCTCAGGTGTGCCTCCAGCCTCCACATGGCATCTTCCACCTTCCTCCCCTATAGGAGCATGTACAATCCTGACCCTCGGTTCCAGAAGGAGAATTCCTCCCTCCACTACAATCTGACCAGTCATCATTTAACACGCCAAATCAGCCTCTTCGCGGGCTGATGACGAGGAAAAATGCCATGCTATGTAGGTCTGTTATCCCACTACAAAGACGCGGTCCAACCTTATGGCCTCAACCAAAGTAAGAGGACACCTACACTAGAAAAGTTTATTATAAGGCACTGAGCACAAGACTATGAGCACATCCAGTGACTGATGCAGGGCCCTCGAGAGTCTTAAGAGCCCATCCCAAACTTGTACGAAATCAGCTTCCTGCCACCAATTGAAAGGCATCCTATCACGCCGAGCCTGCCTCTCATGCTAGCCAGAGGACTATACTCACGACCTGTTTTAGTATACTTCCTCCTTTCTGCGCTGTATTTCACCCTTCTAATTTTTGTTCAGACAGATGTGAACTCACACCTGAGCAACACAGCTCTCCTCTCACGGGCAAACAACAAATTCAGTTATGGAACTACTTTGATTTTTTTTTTTAACCATTTATCACCTAAGTCCAATTCCTAAAGTTCCCATTACTCAGTCTTAAATAAAATCACATGGAAGAACGAAGAACTCAACAGCCCGCTTCTGACTTGCTCCGCCAAACTTCTCAGCTTTTTTGCCCCGAGTTCTTTTAACACTCTCTGGAAATTAACACTTACATACATACACACACATACATGTATATGTTATTTTACTTAAATGGAATCCTACTATAAGTACTGATTATTCTCAATAATGTCATGAACATCTTTCCATATCAATAAATATAGATTTATAACATTTTTTTCTAAAGGCTAAACAATTCTCTATTGCATTTACCTGCCATAATATTTGTTTTAATTTTTTTAATGTTTTATTTACTGAGAGAAAGTGTGAGTGGGGGAGGGGCAGAGAGAGAGGGAGACACAGAATTCGAAGCAGGCTCCAGGCTCTGAGCCGTCAGCACAGAGCCTGACTCGGGGCTTGAACTCATGAACCACGAGATCATGACCTGAGCTAGAGTTGGACACTTAACCGACTGAGCCACCCAAGTGCCCCCGTACCCTTTTTTTTTGTTTTTAATGTTTAATGTTTATTTACTTTTGAGAGAGAGACAGAGACAGAGCACTAGTGGGGGAGGAACAGAGAGAGGGAGACACAGAATCCGAAGAAGGCTCCAGGCTCCAAGCTGTCAGCACAGAGCCCGATGTGGGGCTCAAACCCACGAACTGTGAGATCATGACCCGAGCCGAAGTCTGACGCTCAACCGATGAGCCACCCAGGTGCCCCTACCTGCCATAATATTTTTAATCAGTTCCAACCAATGTACATTGAGGCCATAGATCAGGATTCTTTGGCCACAAGTGACAAAACCCAATTCAAAATAATTTATGCAAAATGGAGAATTGGACGGATAACATAACTGAAAATTTAATGGGTAGATGGAGAATGACTGGATCCTCGAGCTGAAACACCATCAAGGACTGATTTATAATGATCTCTCACCTCTATTCATCTCTGCTTCTCTTTACTCTCTGGATTTATTATCTTTTCTCTCATGTTGCTAAGGAAGCAGTACCAATATGCTCAATCTTAGGAAGATTATGATTGGCTTCTGTTGGGTCATAGACTGGCCTATAAAGTAATCACTGTGGTCAGTAGAACACATTAAATTAATTGATTTCCCTGAGTCTCTATCTCACTGATATGGAAGAAAAAGGTGGAGAGCCATGATAGAGAGACTTTCTAGAATCTAATGGCATGGGGGAAGGCAATTCCTCAAGTTAAGTTCAGACTGCATTTATCAAATAAAGATAAAATAATGATACCAAAAGCTGATAAAGAAAGCAGTAGAAAACTATAGCTAAATCCCGGCAAACGGGATGTAAAACTATTAAGCAAAATATGCCAAAAAAATCTAGGACATCTTAACAAGTTTTCATTCTAGAAGTTCATGATTTTTTTTTCAATATTTGGATATCAACAGTTATAAATTACAATTACTACATTGAAAGGCCAAAGAAGAAAATACATATTAGGTCAGAAAAACAGGATGAGAAAAGGGTACTGGCCTCCCATCTGAGTTAGGTTCCTTTAAAAAATTGGGAAATTGGAACCCATGCACACTGTAGGTGGGAATGCAAAATGGTGCAGCCACTTTGGAAAACCATTTTGTAACCAAAATGAAACCTAAGCCAGGGTCAATTCCTTTCTTTTTGTTACAATTTTTTTTAATATCTATTTATTTTTGAGAGAGACAGAGACAGAATGCGAGTGGGTTAGGGGCAGAGAGAGAGGGAGACACAGAATCCGAAGCAGGCTCCAGGCTCTGAACTGTCAGCACAGAGCCCCACGCGGGGCTTGAACTCACGAGCTGTGAGATCATGACCCCAGCTGAAGTCGGATGCCCAACCGACCGAGCCACCCAGGCGCCCCTGAGTCAATTCCTTTCAATGCCTCAAGGTTAAGAAATCAAAACTGAAGAACCGATTACAAACAGCCAACTAGGCTTTCCCAAATAGGGTAACCACTTAAGCTACAGCCAGTCAAATAATTTCCTTGCTTTGGGCACCTGGATGGCTCAGTCATTAGAGCATGTGACTCTTGATCTTGAAGTCATGAGTTTACATGTTACAGGTAGAATTTACTTAAATATATATATATGTTTTATTTATATTTTGTATATAAAATTATGTATTATTTCCTTGTTTTACTTATGCATCTGCTCTGTAAAAGCCTTTCTCTTAGCTCCTGTTGGTGGAGCTCTGCAATTTCACTCTGATGCTGCCTGTTTCAAATCGATGTTTGCTCAGCCTTAAAAAAGAAGGAAATTCCGCGATCTGCAACAACATGGACAGACCTTGAAAACTGTATATTAAGTGAAAATAACCAGATACGGAAAGAAGTACTGTATGATTCCATTTACGTGAAGTATCGAGGATAGTTAAAGTCATAAAATCAAAGACTGGAATGATGGTTACCAGGAATTGGGGGTGAAGGGAATGGGGAGTTAGTAATCAATACACATAAACTTTCAGTTAAGTATGATAAATAGGCTTGAGATCTGAACAACGTTGTATCTGTAGTCAACAATAATGTACACTTCAATGTTAAGAGGATAGAGGTCATGTTAAATGTTCTTACCACAATGTAATTACAATAGAACAACTTTCCAGGAAAGCTGACCCAACGATTTCTGCTTATCTTTTATTGAGCCCTCATCAGCTTCAAGGAATGGTGAAAAAGACAATTTATTTGAGAGTCCGGGCACATTGGTATTCCTGATAATCAGGGGGTTCTGTTCCTAAGAAAGACAGGAGGACCGGCCAAGGAGAAGCGTCTGCTCTAAATGTCTTTTTAAGCATGTGGGATTATACAGAGAGATTATACTCTTCCACTATTATCCCATTTCTCGAAAACATTTTTTGTTGTATTTCTTATTATGTTAATTGGGATGTAATGGCCTCTAACAGTCCTATCTTCGCGGTGCATTCTACCCTTCATTGTTTTAAAGTGAACCTTTTTGTCCTACTTAATGCTCTTTAATCTCTAATGGAACCCTTACTTGCTTTGTATTGGCCTAACGTATTTCCCACATTCTTTTATTTTTTAATCATTCTGATTCTTTTGTAGAAGTTTATCTCTTACATTCAGCATATAACTGTATTCTAGTTTTTTCTTATACAGAGCATTTACTTTTGTTTTTTAAACATCCATCTTAGTGGGGCACCTGGGTGGTTCAGTGGGTTAAGTGTCCGACGTGGGCTCAGGTCATGATCTCCCAGGTTCCTGAGTTTGAGCCCTGCGTGGGGCTCTGTGCTGATGGTTCAGATCCTGGAACATGCTTCAGATTCTCTGTTTCCCTCTCTCTCTGCCCCCACCCTGCTTGCATTGTCTGTCTCTCTCTGGTTCTCTCTCAAAAATAAATAAACATTACCAAAAAAAAGTCTGGGGCACCTGGGTGGCTCAGTCGGTTAAGCATCCGACTTCCGCTCAGGTCACGATCTCGCGGTTTGTGGGTTCAAGCCCCACATTGGGCTCCGTGCTAACAGATCAGAGTCTGGAGCCTGCTTCAGATTCTCTGTCACCGCACCCCCCTTCCCCTCCCCCACTCGTGCTGTCTCTCCCAAAAATAAACATTAAAAAAAATTTAAACACCCATGTTAGAGCTTTATCTTTTAATATATAAACTTATTCTTTCCATTTAATAAAACAAATGTTTGATTATAATCTTTCCATGGTATTTATTTTTTAAAGGCTTTTTTGACATTTTATGTTTTCTTTTTTACATAATTGCTTGGTCAGCTCTTAGTCCCTTTTGTAGTAAGATTATAGTTATACATTTTATTTGAAGTTATAAAATATCACTGTTTCTGTGATTTTTATTCCAATTACATACATTAAAATTGTTTACATCATTGCATCGGGAAATTTCAGATTCAGCTGCAAACTAGAGACTCCCAAATAAGGGCTTAAACAAATAATGCTCATCTGTCATTCTTGCTAGGAGCCGCTGACACCTCAGCTCTGCCCTGGTCTGGTCCTCAGAACCCTCTCTCACCTTCCATAATCTCACGCCAGCCTCACACCCAGGAAAAGTTGTTGTTCGCTCCAAAGTTTTCTCAGCTTGGACTAATTTTATTGTACCTGGTCACTGCTCTCCAGACACTTGGTGAAGAGTTACCGTCTTCCCTACTTTCCACATAAGGTTTTGAGTTAAAATTGTGTTGTGTACATCTTGGTAGGTATTGATTGGAAGGTCCAGGAGTAGGTGACTATTCTAATGTATTTTCTAGAAAACATCCTCAGTTTACTTTTTATAAAGTAATATATCTTTATTGTTAAAAAGGTGGGAAATACTAAAGTCATAAAGAGAAAAATCAAATTATTTTTACACATTAGTATATTTCCTTCCAGTATTTCATATATCTGTATGTAAGTATGAGGGAAGGAGGGGGGACAAAATGTTTTTTACTTTTTGTTTATAAAATTGTGATTGAAATTTATAATATCTTTTTTTACTTAATTCACTATAAATATTTCCTATGCCATCATATGTTCTTTCAAAATATTTGAAAGCTATGTAAGATTTTATTATATAGATGTACCATGATTTCTATAACCATTTTTTGTCTTTAAATATCTTATTTCTAATTCTCTGCCATAATAAATAATGTTACAATGAATACTGTTTTCCATAAAGTTATCCTTACATTCCAAACATGTCCTTAGAATAGATCACTGGGAAATGAGTATCTAGCTTTTTGATGCACATTTCCAATCTGTCCTCCAGAAAAGTTGACAAATTTGGACTCCCTTACATCTATTTTTAACGATTTAACCACACCCTTAACACTACAAGTATTATATGTTAAAGGGGGGGGGATCACATTTTTGGATAGGCAAAAAAAAAAAATCTTCACTATTGCATAAGTCACATGTATGGCATTTGACCACTAATGAGGTACAGGTTTTCCATCTGTATTTCTTATTTTCTCAGTTGTATTTCTAGGGCCCATATTTTTCAATAGGGATTTTAATGTTTCATTGATTTCGATCTTTGGCCTTTTACACCCTCACTTTTCAAAGGTAGAGTACATCCAAATTGCATGTTTTCCTTGCATGTTGCAAGAAAAATTCTGTATTTTATTCTATAACCTAGAGAGGGAAAAGAAAGCAATCCATTTTTCAACAGCGACTTTTCTCATTCTCTTCCAGAGCCCGAGGTATATTACCATGAAAACTGTGTTGCCTTTATGAAAGCAATGTGTGTTCCAGCCATGGACACAAGGGAAAAGCTAATTAGCTTATACTGGGACACGGCTATATTTCATCTTCTTAAATAAAATGATATGAACTAAACTCAGTCACTTGAGATTTGCTCAGCAGACTCCTTATGAAGTTTCTCATCACATTGTTATGCCCAGAATTCGTGATCCCCAAAGACCACTAGGGAGCCGAGTCCGATGCAAAAGCAAAAGAGCCTTCATTCGAGCTAGCTCGAGCTCAATCCCCTACCTGCACCGACGCAGCGGTGAGATACCGGGGAGAGAGAGCGAGTTTCAAAAGCACAAAGGTTTTATAGGGGTCTAGGGGCAGTTGGTTAGGTAATGGCTGTGGCCTCAGCCGATTGGCTGGGGAAGGGTCGGAGTCCTGTTACGCAGGTCGCTGGGCGTGTTTTGATCGGGAAGTTTGAACGGGTGAGCGGGAGGTTACTCAAGGGGAGGAGGCGCGGTCTGAGGTTTCTGCGATTTTCCCCGGAAAAGGGGTCATGTCGGGGACATAGTCACTCAAGGTGGAAGACACAGAACAAGATGGAGTCGGCTGGCGTAGGCCCGCCCTTTCAACATAAGAAGTTTGTTCTTCTTTATCTTTATTTGAAAAGGATCCCAACAAGGACAGGAATTGATTTGGGAAATGAAATCCTAAGGCCTCCAAGCAGGAATGGTATTAAAAATAGTTTATGACCAGTCAAGATGGAAACCAACCAATGGAGAGGATGCCAGCTATAAACAATGTTTCCTCCAGCTACATGGGTGTGCAGCTGCTGAAAAGAAGTCCTACCAATGCTAAGACTCCTCTCATAGAATGACACATATCCAGGGGACTTTAGCCACTTTCTCTTTCTTTAAATCCTATGATTCTTCTTTCAGTTGGTATTCTACCATCAGTTTAAAACCCCCTAAGCATAAAATGACATATCGGATAAACGGTTAGCATCCAAATTCTATAAAGAACTTACCAAACTCCACACCCGAAAAACAAATAATCCAGTGAAGAAAAGGGCAGAAGACATGAATAGACACTTTTCCAAAGAAGACATCCAGATGGCCGACAGACACATGAAAAGATGCTCCACATCACTCATCATCAGGGAAAAAGAAATCAAAACCACACTGAGATACCACCTCATACCAGTCAGAGTGGCTAAAATTAACAACTCAGGAAACAACAGAGGGTAGCGAGGATATGGAGAAAGGGGAACCCTCTTGCACCATTGGTGGGAATGCAAACTGGTGCAGCCACTCTGGAAAACAGTATGGAGGTTCCTCAAAATATTAAAACTAGAAGTACCCTATGACCCAGCATTAGCACTGCTAGGAATCTACCCAAGGGATACAGGAGTGCTGATGCATAGGGCACATAGACCCCAACGTTTATTTATAGCAGCACTTTCAACAATAGCCAATTATGGAAAAAGCCTAAATGTCTATCAACTTTAGAATGATTAAAGAAGATGTGGTTTCTGTATACAATGGAATACTACTTGGCAATGAGAAAGAATGCAATCATGCCATTTGTAGCAACGTGGATGGAACTGGAAGGTATTATGCTGAGTGACATAAGTCAGGCAGAGAAAGATCTCATAAGTTTTCACTCCTATGTGGAACTTGAGAAACTTAACAGAAGACCATGGGGGAAGGGAAGGGGAAAAAATAGTTTCAAACAGAGAGGGAGGCAAACCCATAAGAGATTCTTAAATACAGAGAACAAACTGAGGGCTGATGGGGGGGTAGGGGAGAGGGGAAAATGAGTGGTGGGCATTGAGGAGGGCACTTGCTGGGATGAGCACTGGGTGTTGTATGTAAGCGGTGAATTACGATATTCTATCCCCAAAACCAAGAGCACACTGTATACGCTGTATGTTAGCCAACATGACAATAAAATACATTTTTTAAAAAACCAAGTGTATGTTCTAGCCTGACAATCACAAACAAATCGCAACCAGTTAGTGAACTCCTCTAGGGAGTGACTAAAGATGACAAAAGAAGTATTAGGGGTCATAGTTTTATGGGTAAAATAAATATATCATTAAAGCAGAACCAGGGATAGAAAAACAGATTGTTGTGAAAATAAAGAATCAAAGCATAAAAAAATAAAAAATAAATCAACCCCCCCCCAAAGCATATTTAAGAAAAATAACTGGAAGTTGTGGGAAAGAAATTAAGAGAAGTGGAAATAGATGAAATAATGTCAGCCAAGTATCCAAATTCATTAAGTATCCATAATTGAATATTTCTAAGTGCATAATTACTATACAAGTTTACACAGAGGCCATTATCTAAAGACTGGAGAACCAGTTGAAAATTCAAGGATTAGTTCTCTGAAGAGGTCCTTCAGGGACATTGTGAGAGGTGGCTACTCATGTCCATAAAAACTACCGGTTTCTTCTGGAACTTAAAAAAAGTTAAGAGACAGTTCAGAGTGTCAAAAAAGAAAAATAATTCCTCCAACTGAAAACAACCGGAAACAAATGGACCCAATTATGTATCAAACTGGCATCATAACCATAGAAAATAATTATTTCAAGTGTCCCTGAAACACAGCATTTTCATTTTGCATCCTTTGGGTATACGTTATAAGAAAAACAGAAATGCAAAATAAAAATCTTAAATTTTATTCAGTTTTATGGTTAGTGGTAATACTGTATTGCTATTTTGAAACCATTTTTGTGTGTTAAAGGATAAAGTAAAGAAATGATAGAACCCAAGATTTTTCAGGGCAAGAGAAAAGGGCCCCAAGTATAAAAACAAATAAGAATGCTATAAAAATCAACATAAACTCATTGTGGGTGCCCATGTGTTTTAAGGCTGTCTGCTGATAGCACCTGGAAACAACGATACGCCAAAAACTCCGATTCCTAAATGCCATTAACTACTAAAAGGACGTGGTGCTCTTTCGAGAGTTGTTTCTAGATACACGATATGGAAAATGCTAGGTGAACATGGGATGGCCTGCTGAGCTAGCAAGCCAGAAAGTACTCAAAGACTAACCAAATTTGGGGCTAAGAATCTAAGAGTAGAATAAAGATGAATGCTTGAGTAATGCAAACCAATTTTCATAACATTCTAATCAAAATTAGCTGGCATGTTTATAAACCTCTGCTGCAGTAAATGAAAATCACATGCCTTCCAAAAATATGTGCCTATGATTGATTGAAATGCATTAACTGTATTAAAATGCACGGGTCTATAAGAGGAAAACAACAACAAAACACTCATTTCCCATCACTAAAGGAGATTATTACACCTACTCCTTACTTTGGAATTTGCATTGAAGAAAACACTTATCCTGGTTTGTGACAGGAATTATATTTCAGAGTAATCAAATTGACGCAGCTGATGAGAAAGCTCTTTCTCAAAGTAGAATGACAGCTGATAAATGTAGAATGAATGATTGAATTAGAAAACCACCAATCGGTAGCCTCTTCTGTAGTCCTTCTTCAGAGCAGGGATTAACCACAGATGTTAAAACCATTAAGTGAATTGTTAATGGGGAATTGGATAATCACAGGGTATGGGAGAATCACCCCAGAGATTACAAACTGCTTGCCAGGGGGAAAATGTAACTTTAAGAGGGAGGGGCCAGGCTGTCACCATTTTAACCCAGTGATCAATCAGCATTTTCAAATAATAATGGGACAATCAGACCTTATGAGCCCCCTGAGGTGATGTGGTAGGAAATACACACCATCACTTATGAAGCATTCTGCCCAATAAATGTTTAATATTAACTGAACCAAGCCTGAAGCTCTGACTTCCATTTTATAGCAAACACAGGGCTCAGCTGGAGAAGTGAAATGGCCCGGAGGTAAAACTTGAACAGGACCAGGAAGTAGAACTATTAGAGAACTATTGTTTGAGGCAAAGATTCCTGTTGGACCCTACTAATCATCAAAGGCTGTGGACAAACATCTCTGATCTTCCCACGATGTAGGCTGGAACTCATAAGCCAACGGTTTCTACAGTAGGATGTGTGCACAGCAGACAGCGTCATGGGTGAAATTACAGAAAAAGGGACTCGATTTCATGAGTGACTCGCAGGCGGAACGAGTCTGGGAATCCTGGCCTCGGGAAAGTGGTCACTAAGTACTGAGGCAGCATCTGCCGAGCGGAGGGAGAGCCACCAGCCCCAGGTAGCAGGAAACCTGGAAAGAACCACCAAGTGCCCTTCAGTGGACAATTCTTCTGGTCTCCTTAGGGGATAATCCCCTCTGGGGACTTCTGCCCTGAACTCTTGAGGTCAACGGTGGGGCGTGGGGGGTTGGGGGGGGGGGGACAGAGAGGAATGGGACTTGTAGTTTCTGGGTCTGTGTATAAGGAGCTTGGAAGTCACCGATCCATCCTAACAACAAGTGAGACACTGAGCCAACTGAAAAATCAACAGCTCTTCTTAGATCTGTAAGAGAAGGTCACAGGGCAAACCCCCAAACTGGAGAGACAGGCCAATAAAGAAAAATGACCATTTACCTGAGTAGAAACTTAGGAGTGGCAGCGTGGGCAGGAACGGGTGTAAGAGCAGGAACACCAGAACTGTAATTGACCAGTAGCTAGAGGCTCAGAGTGCACAAACCTGAGGCTTAAAAACTCCAGGGGGGAGCCAGTCGGAGAAGGGCCCTGACACATTTGTGATTTTTAACTCCAGGAGCAAGACCAGGATCCCACAGTCAATTTCGGAGAAAAACCCCCCTCGTGCTTCTGATGGGAGGGGGGGGGGAGAGGAACCATTTTGAAACCTGCCAGAGCACTGTCTTTCTTAACAAGGTCTACCCTCAGGCGAAGTCAATTAACCGGAGCCCAAACGACCTGGGAGAAGGGAAAAACCCAACTCCAGCCAGCCCTCTCTAGCCGTCCTGTTCCACCAGGGGAGGAAGGGGAAACTGAGAAGCACTTGTGAAATTCACAGTCCAGAAGTACAGGCTCACTGCAGATTGAGACCTAATCCTAGGGCTATAAAACACTTCCCCACACCCACACTGTATCAGCAAATCACTCAAGGCGTGTTTATATCAGTTTCTTTTACCCCATACATCACGTCTGGCTATCAAGTAAAAATAACAACGCATACTAAAAGACAAAAATCACAGTTTGGAAAGACAGAGCAAGCATCAGAACCAGACCTGGCAGAGATGTTGCAATTACCAGACGGGGAACCCTAAACAACGATGATTAATATGCTAAAGGCTCTAATGGATAGACATTATGCACGAACAGATGGGCAATGAAAGCAGAGACATGGAAATCCTAAGAACCAAAAAGAAATGCTGGAGATCAAAAACACTGTAGCAGAAATGAAGAATGCCTTTAATGAGCTTATTAGTAGACTGCTAATAGTCGACAGCTGAGAGATGCATACTGCGCTATTTAGGCAATTTAGCTATTGTCATAGTGTGTTTAAGTTACTTGAAAATAGACAAATAGATGAAGCAAATATGGGAAAAAATCTAGTTGATGGATGTCCATTATATTTCTATTTTTCTCTGTCTTTGAAAAATTTATATATAGTCCAATAAGTATTTAATGAATGAAATCAAGCCTGCAGATTTATATATTTAATTAAGTATATATCCAATATATAATATGTTTACATTACATTTACATTTAATTATGTATAAACATAAAAGAATAGAGTTAACTATATTATCATTTTCTACCAAGTACTAAATGATTGCAAGTAAGCTGAAGACTTTAATTAAATTTTTTTTTTTTTTTTTAACATTTATTTATTTTTGAGACAGAGAGAGACAGAGCATGAACAGGGGAGGGGCAGAGAGAGAGGGAGACACAGAATCCGAAACAGGCTTCAGGCTCTGAGCTGTCAGCACAGAGCCCGACGCGGGGCTCGAACTCACGGACTGTGAGATCATGACCTGAGCCGAAGTCAGACGCTTAACCGACCAAGCCACCCAGGCGCCCCTGAAGACTTTAATTAAAACAACATCCGTAGAAGCCTGAGCAGGACCTGCTCATTAATAAATGTGCTAATTGGATAGTCCTGCTGAGAACCTTAGCTCTTTTGGACTTAACTGTGGCATACGTTATTTCCAGTAGGAGACTTAATGTTTGTACAGCTCTTTGTTTTTATAGCTTTGTTTTAAAACACGATCGAAACATTGAAAGTAAATATCTTAGGCCCCCATTAGCCATCCTCAGAAGGAAAACAGCACCAGGTTTTTTTCCACAAGTTTTCGGTGCCGATTCGTTGTTAGATTACTACGCTTATCATTATCCACCTTGCTTTTTCATTTTTACTTTTTAGCTTTTGACTTGAACATTTTTAGCTTCAGTTTCTAACTTTCAGTATTGACTTTTTATTAGGGAAAATTTCAAACATTCAAGTAGCAAATGAAACCCCATGTACCCATCGTCCGGATATAATCATCTTAAACTCGGGGCCAGTCCTGTCTCATCTGTGCTCTGCTTTCTGCCCACAGATTAATACATCATTAACCTTCATAATCTATAGATTATGAAGCAAATCCCAAACACCAGATTACTTCGCCCAGAATGTTTCATTAGGCTACTTTGATATATAAAGGCTCTTCTTTACTTTTTTTTTGTTGCAAATTTTTGTTTAAATTCTAGTTAGGGGCGCCTGGGTGGCTCAGTCGGGTTAAGTGTCCAACTTCAGCTCAGGCCATGATCTTGTAGTCTATGGGTTCGAGCCCCGCGTTGGGCTCTGTGCTGACAGCTCGGAGCCTGGAGCCTGCTTCAGATTCTGTGTCCCCCTCTCTCTCTGCCCCTCCCTCGCTCATGCTCTGTCTCTCTCTGTCAAAAATAAATAAACATTAAAAAAAAAGAATCTCTTATGGTTTACTTCCCTGTTTTTCCCCTGTTCCCCTATGTTCATCTGTTTTGTTTCTTAAATTCCACATATGAAATCATATGGTATTTGTCTTTCTCTGACTTATTTCGCTTAGCATTATGCTCTCTAATTCCATCCACGTTGTTGCAAATGGCAAAATTTCATTCTTTTTGATGGCTGAGTAATATTCCATTGTGTATATAAACCACACCCACCCACCCATCTTTGTCCATTCATCACTTGCTAGACATTTGACATTTGGGCTCTTTCTGATGTTTAGTTATTGTTGATAATGCTGCTATAAAAATTGGGGTGCATGTGCCCCTTGGAATAAGTATTTTTGTAGCCTTTGAGTAAATACCTAGTAGTGTGATTGTTGGGTCGAACGGTATTTCTATTTTTAACTTTCTGAGGAACCTCCACACTGTTTTCCAGAGTGGCTGTGCCAGTTTGCATCCCCACCAGCAGTTCAACAGGGTTCCCCGTTCTCTGCATCCTTGCCAATATCTGTTGTTTCCTAAGTTGTTAATTTTAGCCATTCTGACAGGTGTGAGGTGGTATCTCATGGTTTTGATTTGTATTTCCCTGATGATGAGTGATGTGGAGCCTTTTTTCATGTGTCTGTCAGCCATCTGGATGTCTTCTTTGGGAAAATGTCTATTCATGTCTTCTGCCCATTTCTTAAGTGGATAATTTAGCTTTGGGATCTTGAGTTTGATAAGTTTCTTGTAGATTTTAGATACTAACCTTTTATCAGATATGTCATTTGCAAATATCTTCTCCCATTCCATAGGCTGCCTTTTAGTTTTGTTGATTGTTTACTTCACTGTGCAGAAGCTTTTTATCTTGATGAAGTCCCAATAGTTCATTTTTGCTTTTGTTTCCCTTGGTAAAGGCTTTTCTTTAAATATAACTTCACCACCATTATCAAACTGAAAAAAAACCCAATATTTAGTATTATCAGAATACCCAGTTAGTGTTCAAATTTCCCCAACTGGCATATCAATGCACTTTTAAAGTTGACTCATTATAAACAAAGTCCACATACTGCATTTAGTTGAAATGTCTCAGTCCCATTAGTCCCTATATGCTGTTAATTAATGATGCTTCATAGAGACCATTCCAACAACCTATTTTTCTTGCCTGCATAGCTTGCCATTGTACAGGTGTCCCATAATATATTTTACTCAGCCCCCCATGATGGGTGATGAGGCTTTTTTCAGCCGCTTACTGGTAAAAAGCATGCTGCAATAAATCATCTCAAAGATATAGCTTTGTATGTATATGTAAGACAGGTTCCTATGCAAGGAATTGTTGGTTTAAATGGCAAGGGACTTTGCAATTTCGACAGAAATGAACAAATTGTCCTTCAAGGAGAATGCCTCAAGGGTATATCTGTTTCCTCATACCCACACCAGCCTCGGGGTGGTCTAAAATTGTGTGCCAATAGAAGAGGTGAAAAATGGTAATTGTTCTATTTTCATTTTCTTAACTACGAATAAACCATTATCCTTTTGTATATTTTTAAGACACTTGTCCTTCATTTTCTATGAACTAACTCTTTGTGACCTTTGACCATTTTTCTATCGGATTATTGGTCTTTCCATACTGATTTGCATTACCCATTTACAGAGCAGGGAAATTAGTTCTTCTGATAACGTGTTGCAAATATTTTTTCTTGTTTGCCTTTCAATTTACTTGTGTTACCTTTTGATAGACAGGATGTTTTCCCCAAAAAATCCACATGCTCTCTTTCGTCTACTCCATGACAACAACATTTCTATGTTTTCTTTATACACAGGGTATTAGAATTTCCAAAGGCTCTGCATGTGTTATCCCATTTGTAACAAAAAAGAGTGGCAAGAGTTGGCTGAGCAACTCAGCTCACATCTCTTGTCTTCATTGTGAGCACTTCTCTGGTGAACATCGATAAACGCACAAGCGTGTGTTTTCCCCGAATGCATCTCAGATGTGCTCTTCAAGAAATGGACACTTTGGTCAAATCATTTTTAGAAATACTGGGTAACTTCCCAGATGGCCTCTATTCTGCCTTATTCTGCATAGTGATATCACTGAGAGTGACTGAAGGAACTGGTGAGTGGTGGTGTTTTTCCTGAATATGAATAGAATTTCCAACAATTATTCATTGAGGAAGGCATTTGGTGGGATTGGTTACCTAAAAAAGTCCTTCTAAAACCAAAGCAAAAACAATTTCTAATGGGAGAAGCTAGAAGTCATGTTTCTTTGCCCTTTAATGCATAAGACTGGATAATGGAGGAGATAACTTGGTCCCTTTCAAAATGAGAAGCTAGTCAGAAGTCAAATGAGTTACCCAAAGTCACCTACGGAGTAAGTGCTGGAGCCAGGATTCATACCCACATTTTTCAGTTTGGATTGCAGCCACTATTCCATTTTCTCCAAAGAATAATCCAGAAACCAGAGAGGATATTCATGTGAGGCAAAGTATACAGTGAAAGTAAATTCTGGATATCATTGATCCCCATTTATCTCGAAACCCAATAGTTTCCGCCTCTAATGCAAACTACTTCCCTTATACGACCCACGAAGCGTTTGTTTGTAGGAACTTGCTTTTCACTCGCACGCTCCTCCTGCCCACTGTTGCCCAGGCATCACACCATGCCTTCCAAGCCCAAGAGGCTTGGTATTGGTTGAGTGGACGCTCACTGCTACTCAGAATCTCCAGGAAGATTCAGTGGTCAATTGTCAAATTGTGAATCTCGATTCTACATATACATGCACACGTATTTTAAGATGTCCACACCAGGGAAAGAGCCACTTCTCTATTGTGAACAGACCAAATCAGTTGATTAAAGAGAAGTTTCCATCATTAAAATGAAACCCGGAGCCTGAGCTAAGCCAAGGAACTAAAACACAGATTTTCTTTTTTAATAAGCAAAATTGGTATATGTATGTATATGCAATGTATAAATAAAATACAGAATTCTGCAGCCCCAAAAAGAATATATATCTTAGCCCATTAAAATCTTATGCGTAAACTATAATTCTAACAACTTTTACCAAGCACTCTCCATGTGCTAGGCACTGGATTAAGACCTTATTTGGGGGGCGCCTGGCTGGCTCAGTCGGTTAAGTGTCCAACTTCAGCTCAGGTCCTGACCTCACCGTTTGTGAGCTCGAGCCCTGCATCTGGCTCTGTGCAGACAGTGCAGAACCTGGAGCCTGTTTCAGATTATGTGTCTCCCTCTTGCTCTCCGCCCCACCCCGCTCACGCTCTCTCTTTCTCGAAAATAGTAAAATAAACATTTAAAAAAGACCTTATTTGGATCATTTCATTTCATCCACATGACAACCTTTTGAGTTATATATCAGCACTAAAAAGAAATGAGCAATCAAAGCTGTGAAAAGACATAGAGGAACCTTAAATGCATATTCCTAAGTGAAAGAATCTAATCTGAAAAGGCTACATACTCTTTGATTTCGACCATATGACTTTCTCAAAAAGGCAAAGCTATGGAGATAGTAAAAAGGCCAGTGGTTGCCGGGGTTTTGGGGGGGAAAGAGACGATCAGGCAGAGCACAGAGGATTTTTAGGGCGTTGACAATACTATGTATGATACTGTAATGAAGGACGAATTTCATTATACATTTGTCCAAACCCATAGAATGTACAACACCAAGAGTGAACCCTAATGTAAACTATGGACTTTGGGCAATGATGACGTGTCAATGTAGGTTCATCAGTTGTAACAAACGTACCGCTCTGATGAGGGATGTTGACAACGGGGGAGGCTGTGCGTGCATGTGTGGGGTGGGGGGGGCAGTATGGGAAATCTCTGTACCCAATTTTTCTGTGAACCTAAAATTGCTCTAAAACTAGTTTAATTTGGGGGGGGGGCGCCTGTGGTTCAGTCAGTTAAGCATTCAACTCTTGATTTCGGCTCATGGTTTGTGAGCTCAAGCCCCACGTTGGGCTCTGCGCTGACAGTATGGGGCCTGCTTGGGATTCTCTCTCTCCCTCTCTCTCTCTGCCCCTCCCCTGCTTGCACACACACTCTCTTTCAAAATAAATAAATGAAAATTTTAAAAAACCCAAAAAACTAAAGTTTAATGGGTGATGGAGATTAAAGAGTACACTTATGATGAGCACTGAATAATGTATTGAATTACTGAATCACTATATGATACACCTGAAACTAATATAACACTGTATGTTACCATTACTGGAATTAAAAAACTTCATAAAAAAATTTTGCAGCACAAAAAATACACCAAAAAATGAAAATTAAAATAAGTCTATTAAAAATCGCAATATAAAGTATAACAACTTATAATGATAAAATTAAGATAATCCAGAATAAAAATATGTGTACATTTCAACCTTCTCTAAATGCATCATGGTTTCTGTTCTCCCTGCCCTCTCCATGTAACTTTCTTGCAACATTCAACACACTGTATTTTAATTGTCCCTGTGGACTCTGCAAAATGGGTAGTTTCATCAGGCAAGGAAACGGGCAGAAGGCCTTGGCAAAATCAGACATTATTAATATTTAACATGCATTAAACATTATTGCTCTGAGTAGGGTGCTATAAACTGGCCTTGTAAGAGTTCGACTTTCTGCCAGTGGAATATGTTTAAATTCTAACGTTGGAGCCAACATTTCAGAAAAGCTCCTTCACCCTTTGTGAATTGAAAAACCAAAAAGCCCTTCCCGGAGATGTCCCCTCCCAACACGCGGGCCTCTCTGATTCTCAGAAAAGGTACAGTTGGGTGTATTTGCAGTCTGGGCCCCTGCCCTGCGGGTGTGTGAACAGTCTGGAACCCGTGTCTTTCCACGGCCTTTCTTCCCATGGCCTCTCTGGATGCATCTCACAATCATAAAATGTTAACTCAGGCCGAGGAAAGAAAGATCTATTTGGGAGGTTCTTCGGAGGAGATAAATGGACAAAAATTCAGAATTCTAACTGCAAGTGTCTCAGATCTTTAGAGAAGTTTAATAATATAAACCTAATGAGGCTCTGGGCTTTTTAAAAAGGGAAAATTGTGGAGATTATAGAGATGTCCTATAATTATATGAAAATCGCTGCTCAAATCATAATTATTTTCTCAGTTCATTTTCAGGTTCACAGTGAAATCTCAAAGAACCAATTTTCGTCCACTACACATAATAAGTGATTATGGTTTCTTTTTAATGTACAATGGAAGTAGATTAAAACGAGAAAGAGGTTTTCACTTGATTTGTATATATGACATGTTGAAACAATGTTCGCCACAAACAGAAGTCTCATTTCTAAGCATATGGTAACTAGCAAGATCGCCACTCATGTTCTCAAGTATAAAATGATCCACAGTATAAACATATTTGTTTTGATTTTTGTTATGACTTTTTGTGGCAGGCGATCTCATTTTGCTAAGATCTAAAGCCTTGGGGGTACTTGTCCAATTTATCTATATGACTCTAACTGCCACATAACAGGGGAGCTCTCTTTCCCACCTTTGCCTCCAGCTCTACCTTTGGCAGAACCCTCAGTATCATCCGACGAAAAGGAGACTGATTCAGAGTATGAAGCTCTAGATGAGTGGTTCTCAACTAGGGGTGAGTTTGCCCCCCAGGGGACATTTGCAACATCTAAAGACATTTTTGGTTGTCACAACCAGTGGTGGTTGGGGATGTTATTGGCTCTAGTGGTCAGAGGTCAGGGGTGCTGCTGAACACCCTACAATACACAGGACAGCAAGGAAACGAATTCTTCCCCAAAGCTTCTAGAAGCAGTAGAACCCTGCCATTTAATCCACTGAGACCCATTTTAGACTTCTGACCTCCAGAACTATAAGATAATAAGCTTGTGTTGTTTCAAGCCACTACTCCCGTGCTGATTTGATACAGCAGCATTTAGAAAAGAATTCATACAGGAACAGGCAATTTATAGAAGAGGAAACATAAATGCCTAATAAATATATTTAAAAAAAACCCTCAAATGCAGAAATTCAGATGAGACACTATTTGAAACCCATAAATGCAAAGAAAAGACGTGGGGCGAAGTAACTTTCGCCACTGCTGGTGGGAGTGAAATGGACATAACCATTCTGGGGAACAATGTGACAGCATTTACTCTCATTAAAAATGTGCATGGCTAGAACTCCACAGTTCCACTTTGAGGGATAAACCCTAGAGAAAAGTCTGGCACAGAAGCATCAGGAGAGTTCTAGAACAATGCACATTGTAGGATCATTTCAATACAAAACAACTGGGAAACACGCTAACTATTGGTCAATTGAGGAATTTATAAATATATTACGCTACATGCATAGATTGAATACATTGCCTAGAATGAATACATGAACTATGTGTCTCAACACAGATAGATCTTGAAAACATACCACTGAGGACACAGAGCAATTTGCATTGTGATACACACAGTATAATAGCCTTTGTGTCATTGTCAACACACACAGGGCTATTATATGTTTTTCACGGATGTCTACATGTGTGGCAAAACACGGAAACACGGACTGGGAACATTCATGCCCTTCTGTGCTGGTGATAGACACTGGAGGGGATGGGAGATGGGACTAGAAAGGACCACAGAGGGGATTTCAACTCCACCTGCAATGTTCTACTTCTTAGACACGTAAAAACACAAAAATAAAAATGGCACAGAAGATACCAACTTTTGTGCACAGATTTTCTTCTTACACTTTTCTTTCTCTTTTTGCCTTAAATTCTTCTCGAAATACAAGCATAACACCCAAAACAATGGACGTTAAAAGGAGAGTGATCATATTGAAATTGGTTTCGAATAAACCCTGGCTTAAAACTTACATTCAAGCCACCTGGGCGGCTCAGTCGGTTAAGCATCCAACTCTTGATTTGGGCTCAGGTCATGATCTCATGGTTTGCGAGTTCAAGCCCCTCATCAGGCTCCACGCTGATGGTGCAGAGCCTGCTTGGGATTCTCTCTCCCTCTCTCTGCCTCTCTTTCGAAAAATAGATAAAATTTTAAAAACTTACATTCAAAACTTAATAACTCACTTTGTCTTTCCGATCTCAGGAAGTATCTTGACACATTAGTTCAGACCTAATATCTTTAAGAATTAAACTGATATTGGATTAATGGGATAATGGAATAGGTGCTAGATTAATGAATGGAATAATACCTGAGTGTTACTAAAATCGGTATCACATTTTCAATCAAGAAAAGTGTCTGACATACATTGCCTAACTGATTTTCCAAAGAACCCCATCGGTGAGGTAAGGCAGATCTTCTGAAGAGTCCTGTTTTCGGGGTGAAAAAATGGAGGCCTAAAGAGGACGATGACTGGTTCAAGGTTGAAAAGTGGTAAGAACCAGAGCTTGGACACATGTCTTCTGATTCTAAGCGCCATCCATGCTTTTTGTACTATATCAACTACCACCCGGGATGAGACATGGATTATTTAATAGCTGTTCCTATTTAAGAAAAAAGAAGGAAGAGGGGGAGGGATGGAGGGTGGAAGGAAGGAAGGGAAGAAGGAAAGCAAACCAGGATGTTTTAGATGTTCTAGATGTTCTAACCGGCTCAAATGCCATTAACGTCTGCTCTGTGAACTGGCTGTTTAAATGAGCAAGGAAGCATGCAAATGATTCTTATTCTGGGTTCATATCTAGTACAGTGTTCACATCAAAAGAGGGACTGGTCCTAACATTTAAATTTTATTGGGTAAAGTCCTGGGCAAGCAATATCAAGATGGCTAATGGTAAAAGAGAAACAAGCAAGAGTTACAAAGATAATGTAGAAATCATGTTGAATTTGGAATCATTAAGGGAACCGGTCATGTTTCACTGGGAAAAGAGAAACCTTAGGGAAAGTGATACTTCTAAAATATAGAGCTGTCAAAATATTAAGAAAAAAAAAAAAAAGGAATGGGTTGCCTCAGAGGAGTTCAAGCAGAAACTGGATGAATGGTTTCCAGGAATGCTTAAAAGGAAATGTTTATTTTGGAAGAGGCGCTGAACTAGATGAGAGACATAGAGTCATTCTCTGCCAATCATTCTCTCTAACACCGGTCTAATGGAGGGAAGCAAGAATCCACTCGAATAGTTCCGGAGGCCCCTCCAGCAAGGGGCATTGAAATAACAGAGATTCCCTCCAGATCTCACAAACGTCACGCAGGTATGTGCGTGTCTCAAAGGGAGAGTGGAAAAGATACACCGAAGATCTTGGAGAGGGATGTGACTTCTGCCTTTGTCATCTTAACCTATTCTTGTGGGGTCTCTGAAGGCTGAGGTCGGGTATGCGACGAAGAATGTCACACGAGAAGACAGAGATGGGTAAGAACCAGAGGAGATGGGTCTCATCCGTCATGGGAACACCGGTGCCCGGCAGGTCCACACAGAAGCAAGTTGACAATTGCCATGAATTGAGGTCAGGTGCCCAACTGGGAAATGGCGCGAATGATCTGGCAGGTAGCTTGACTGGTGGTAGTATTGTGAATCACTGTATTACTCAGTATGAAATCTAGAACTGGGAAATGCGAGAGAGGAATAAGTCAAAGCAACTTGGGTAACTGAGGTCGTCTGTAATATCTGATGGAGCCTTGCGTGGGAAGAGGAGTTAGCTGGGTGAAGTCTTGTGGACAACAGAGAGCAGATCCGATCTTCCATTTCAGTCCTCCACCTTCTCTAGGAATACAATACACAATTGCAACTTCCCACCCTCGTCCTAGTGTGCTGTCATCTCACCACGCTCTCCTGGAGCTTTCCTTGCTCTTATGGACATTAACATAATCCTTTCCGAGGACCTGCCCTACCAGAATCTGCGCTTTAACAAGATCACGGTCACGTGTATGCACATTAAAGGTGGAGAGGCCTCGCCTCAAGGATTTGGAACTGTGGCCCAATCAGGACTGTATTTGTGAATTAGCTTAACCGCACAGCAACCAACCAATAAGGAGTTATTATTTTGAACCCAAACTTTTCCAGAGTTATCAGAAAATCTAGGTCTATACCTGAACAGAGTGGACCGTGGGGGTGAAGGTAAAAGATGTTTTGAGAAGACACGACCCCTTCCTTTTTGCAAATGTCAAACCAAGAAAATGAGAACGAGATCAGAGAACAGACCTAGGGAAGCTTTCGTAAGGGGCTATTTCCCTGAGCGTGGCCTATTTTGCCACCGAAATCTTTGGGACTACAGAAACTGATAGAATGATAGGTACTCCCACTTCTAATGTTGAGGGTTTGCAATGCATCAGAGACTGGCTTTGTGAAATTAAATCCGACTTCCTGGGATTACTGCAGTTTTTCAGAGAGGGCTTCCTTAGTGTCCTAAGAAGGTTTAATATTGAGCCAAAAAATATAATAGTATGGTGGATAGTGAATTCTCCAGAATCCATTCCACCCAGCCAACCGTGGAAATTCCATCCCTCTTGCCAGTAATTAATTCAGGGCTGGGCAGGCCTAAGCCTGCCAGTTTGGACCAAAGAGAGGTGCTCGGAGAGACTTGCCGAGCACATCTGAGAAAGAAGCTGCCTCAGTTTTAGAAGAGACCTAAGAGAAGCCTCCCCTCGCTTGATAGACATGGACAAGGGTGGATGGGGGGGCAGACTGCAACCTGGGTAGCCATCGTGCAACCGCAGGCACATGCCTTAGGATGAAGCCAACCCTATAGGCTTAAGAAGAAATTCTCTTTTTCTCCCCTTCTGCAAATTTCGAATCCTCGGATGGGGGAAATAGAACGCAAGTCCCTAATGGCACTATCGAATCCCCGAAACTCACTCTACTTCTGGACTTTCTGTTGCACGTGCTATTACGTTAATTCCCTAAGTCCATTTGATGTGGGGTTTATTGCTGCCCACAGCCATAAACATCCTTACTGATACAAATCATCGGTGAGAATCCTCTCTTTATGGCAGGCAGACACAACGGCACAATTAGCACGGATTCGCGATCCTCATTTCTGAAGTGATGCTATTTAAAAGCACATGCTCTTATGCCAGGTGAAAGAATACGATTTTTACCAACTATAATGAGATTCAACAATGACAGCAGAGTAATTTTGCAAACAGATGTCATGATACTCCCATCTTGTGGAAAGCTTATTTTAGTATCTTTATTGGCAATTTTTCACCAGGTGCTCAGGGCTGCGGTCGCTGTAATTGATAAGACTGATTGCATCATGGAGAACATTAACATGCTAATTTCACTTCGACTTTCAGATCGTATTTATTGAGTCGATTCTATGCGAAGCCTTCCCCTGTTTTCACTTGAAAAGTTCAAAATGGGACTCTACCTTTAACCATTGAACTTTTGAACGTTTAACCATTGAGGGTACCCCGTGTCTTAACATGTCTGGAATTTGCAACTCAGGGAAGAAGGTGATTTTAGAGGCTTCTTGGCCAGCTGGTAACTGATTAGATCTGTTAGGGTGGGAATTGAAAGTCTGGGGCCTTTATTCCTTTAAAAAAAAAAAGAGCCAGTGAATTCCATTTTTGAAGTTAACACGTAAGCCACTTGTCAGGTATTAATGTTCATGATTCTCTATGTGGGAGTTCTCCTCCCTTGCATGCTCTTGCTTGTTTTCCCTGCTAATTCAAATTTTAGCTATCCCCTGGTTTTTAACACTTAGTTCAAGTACAACTCCTTCTTTAAATCTTTGTAACTGACTCATGACATAGCCTGGAGGATAAGCTGGTACCACACTGAGACCTAGAACTAGACCCATCTTGACTTCTGAGCCTTGGTACTCTCGCCTGTAAAATGGGGGAACTGAAAGTGCAGGCATACCTCGCTTTATTGGGCTTCACTTTAGAGTGTTTTGCAGATACTGCAATTTTTTTTACCAACTGAAGGTTTCTGCAGCAATCGGACAACGGGTAAACTGCCATTTATCCAACAGCATTGGCAGACTTCGTGTCTCTGGGCCACATCTTGGTAATTCTTGTGATATTTCAAACTTTTTCTTTATTATTCTACTTGTTATGGGGATCTGTGATCGGTGACTTTGATGTTACTACTGTCATCGTTTGAAAGCACCACGAATCGCACCCATATAACATGGCAAAATTAATCAGTAAATTCTGTGTGTGTTCTGACTGCAGAGGTGGTAGAAACAGAAAGAGAACAAGAATCAGAAATGGAGCCTGAAGACGTGACTGAATTACTGCAATCACATGATAAACTTTAATAAATGAGGAAGTGTTTCTTATGAATGAGCAAAGAAATTGGTCTCTGGAGGTGGAATCTACTCCCGGTGAAGATGTGGTGAAGGTCATTGAAATGACAACAGAGGATTTAGAATATGACATAAATGCGATTGATAAAGCAGCGGCAGGGTTTGAGAAGATTGACTCCAATTTGGAAGAAGTTCTACTGTGGGTAAAACGTTATCAAACGGCATCACACGCTACAGAGAAAACTTTCATGAAAGAAACAGTCCATCGGTGTGGCAAACTTCATTGTCATCTTATATAAGAAATTGTCACCGGGGAGCCTGGGTGGCTCGGTCGGTTAAACGTCTGACTTCGGCCTAGGTCATGATCTCACCATTTGTGAGGTGGAGCCCCGCGTTGGGCTCGGTGCTGACAGCTCGGAGCCTCGAGCCTGCTTCCAGATTCTGTGCCTCCCTCTCTCTCTGCCCCTCCCCTGCTCATTCTCTGTCTCTCTGTGTCTCTCAAAAATAAATAAATGTTAAAAATGAAATTGCCATAGCCACACCAACCTTCAGCAACCATACCCTGATCAGTCAGCAGCCCTCAATGTCAAGGCAAGACCCTCTGCCAGTAAATAGATTATGACTGGCCTAGAGCTCAGATGATGGTTAGCAGCTTTTAGCAATAAAACATTTTGTAATTAAGGTATGTACCTTGGGGTGGTTTTTTTTTTCTCTTAGATATAATGCTATTTCACATTTAATACGCTACGCTATAGTGTAAACACCACTTTTCTATGCCCTGGGAATCCAAAAAAATCACTTGACTCATTTTATTGTGATATTTGAGTTATTACAGGGCTCTAGAACCGAACCTGCAGTATCTCTAAGCTATGCCTGTATTCCATGCCTGGATGGACCACAGTTTATGTATCCATTTGCTTACTGGAGGACATCTTGATTGCTTCCAAGTTTTGGCAATTACAAGGAAAGCTGTTACAAATAACTGGGTGCAGGTTGTTGCGTAGATATGTTGTCAACTTGTTTTGGGTAAGTGCCAAGGGGTGCAATTACTGACTCGCGTGGTAAGAATATGTTTCGGTTTGTAGAAAACCAAGAAACTGTCTTCCAAAGACAGTTGCATTCCACCAGCAATGAATGGGAGCCCCTAATGCTCCCCATCTCCACCATCAGCTGGTGCTGTCGGTGTTCCCGATTTGGGCCATTCTAATAGGTGTGGAGTGATATCTCGATGCTGTTGAAATTTGCATTTCCCTTATGACGTAGGATGCAGAGCAGGTTGTGGCTGAAATCTCCATTGTCCCTCCTCGTGGAGGGAGCATAGGGGTAGGGGGTAGAGGCAGGTCTTGATAAAGGAGCATAGGCCAGAATTGGAGAACTGTAATTGCCCTGGAAGAGGCTGGCTTTCTCTGGAGGCGATGACAAGTCCCTAAAAGGGATGACATGATCAGATTTGTTTCTTAGAAAAATCACTGTGGCTGCATGCAGAGCATAGACCGACCAGTCAGAAGATAGAAATCAAGGGAACAGATGACACAAGACATGGAAGGAGGGTTGGAATTAAATGGATGGATTACAGAGCTCTTTGGGGGAGGGAAAGACAGGACTTAGACTGATGCCCTCTCTTCCAGCAAGCCCTCCCCGATAGCCCTTGCCCGCGGGACAGCAAGCCTCTGTGTGCTGTGCTTCCCGGAACCCCATTTGTGCTTCTACTGTCATTCCTCCAGCATCCAGCTTCATCCACCAGGGGGGGAGTCAAGTGCAAAGAGGGAGAAGAGAGAGGCAGAGAATGGAGGTCAGAATGCCTGGGTTCGTATTCCAACTCTACGACTCGTGGCTTCCGACATCTTAGGTAAATTGCTTAACTCTTCTGTCGAATCTCCATTCCCGTATCTATGAAATGGGAACTGCTTAAAAGCTTGTATCATAAAGTTGGTTTGAGACACGAATAGGATAGTGCCATAAAAGTGGTATAAAATAAGAAGCAATTGTGTCTTGCTATTATTGCCTCCACAACCCACACACGCATGTGCACAAACACATTACGCGGAAGACAACAGCTTGACGTAAACAAAGATGATATGAACTGACAGCCCAAGGCCTGACTTTGTACCTGGCTAGATCTATGACTATGGGCAGGTCAAGGTCCCCTGGAACCTTGATTAATAATAGCCAACATTGCCTACGTAGAATTTAAGCTAACGTTTTCTAAAGAGAACAAGTTAGCTGTAACTGCTCTGCATGTTCGAACTGACTTAATCCACACACAACAACCTTACAAGGTAGGTACTGCCGTGATTCTTCCCATTTTACAAATGAGGACACTGAGGCACAGAGACAGTAAGTAACGGATCAAGGCTACACGGCTAATGAGGGCTAGAGCTGGGATTCAACCCCAGGCAGTCTGTTTCAAGAGCTCAACATCCTGTTTTTAAAAAAAAACTTTTTTTTTTAACATTTTATTTATTTTTGAGACAGGGAGAGACAGAGCATGAACAGGGGAGGGTCAGAGAGAGGGAGACACAGAATCTGAAACAGGCTCCAGGCTCCTCTGAGCTGTCAGCACAGAGCCCGACGCGGGGCTGGAACTCACGAACCGTGAGATCACGACCCGAGCCGAAGTCGGCCGCTTAACCGACTGAGCCACCCAGGCGCCCCAAGAGCTCAACATCCGTAACCACGATGGGCCTCTTCCAGCTGTACGAATACGATTCCATGGTGGCACCTTGCAGAGCTATTTGCACCTGGCTGTTTCACTCTTTTTGAAAGAATAGGTTATTTGCATTCTCCATTGTCGTCTTTAGCTGTCTTCGAGAATTTGGTGACATGTACATTTATCTCATTAATTTCTCTGGACTAATCTTCCCATCGGTATTTCAGGGCTAGACAAACTCTCCTAAGATACGCTATGTGTCATCCCTCCCTATTTCAAATTACTTGATGCTTGGTGATTTCAGCTATTTCTCTAGGGAGCCTTGTTCCACATTTCATATTCCAGTAATTCCTTAAATGAAACTCATTTCTAAAACCATCTTCTCAATTTCCTTTATCACTTGTTGCAGTCACAGTTTTATTTGGCCCTTCCTACGTGTTCTTAAACACAGTCACATGACCTCAGTCAGCAGCCCTTGATCCTGGTAATCCACAGCATTCCTGTTCTAATATCTAAAGGTAAATAGAAAAAGCAAACTTGACTTTAATGAATATTTCATTCAATGAATATCTATTTTTTCATGCTCTGGCACATGCACAAAATAACATCGAATCACGAGACCTTTGCAAGCTCTTTAAAAAGTAGATATTGAGGGTGTCTGTCTGTCTGTCTCTCTCTCTCTCTCTCATACACACACACATGCATGCGCATTTAAAAAATTTTGAGGGGGGCTCCTGGGTGGCTCAGTCAGTTGAGCGTCCAACTTTGTCTCAGGTCGTGATCTCACGGCTTGTGAGTTCGAGCCCCGCATCGGGCTCTGTGCTAACAGCTCAGAGCCTGGAGCCTCTTCAGATTCTGTGTCTTTCTCTCTCTCTCTGCCCCTCCCCCACTCACACTCTGTCTCTCTCTGTCTCTCAAAAATAAACATTAAAATTTTTTTTTAATTTTTTTAAATGTTTATTTATTTTTGAGAGAGAGAAGGAGACAGCATGAGTGGGGGAGGGCAGAGAGAGAGGGAGACACAGAACCCAAAGCAGGCTCCAGGCTCCGAGCTGTCAGCACAGAGCCCGACGCGGGGCTTGAACTCACAAACCGCGAGATCATGACCTGAGCCAAAGTCGGACACCTAACTCACGGAGCCTCCCAGGTGCCCCACACATGCACATTTTTAAAATTCTCTCCCTTTAAACAGAGACCAGCGAAAAATTTTCTAAAACTCAAATAAGCACCTCTGACATTTCACCCCTGTGCTCACTCACAGCTTCAGCCATGAGAAACCACAGGATGACACATGAAGAAGCCTTTTTGTTTTCAAAAACAGATAGTATCTAGCCCAGCAGTTTTCGACCTGGGATGATTTGGCACCACAGGGATCATTTGCAATGCCTGGAGACATTTTATTTGTCACCACTGGGGGGGGGGGGCGGAGGGGGTGGCTACTGGCATCTAACATCCAACAACGCACAGAACAAAGGATTATCTAGCCCAAAATGTCAACAGGGTTAAACTTGAGAAACTCTTAAAGCGTCTGTCAACATCTGATACAATTTATGCTTGCACAACTCAACGTCCTCAAAATGTGCCCTTGTAATAATTAAGTAACATTTCAGCCTGCGGACAACTTTGGAGCCACCAGAGGTCCCCTCATAAGTCCTTCATTCTGGAAATAAAAGCATGGACACATCAGTCTATAAAGACAAACCAGGCCCCAAAACTTAAGGAATCGGAAAAATCAGCCATCCACAAGGCCATTTTGGGAATGTTTCTAAAAACTTTTTGTGTTTCAAAACAAATAAGGCAACTTTAAAAAGCAAGCCAAATTTCTTCTCTTGTGATTTAATTTCCTGTTCTCAGAATTTCAAGTTTCTAACGCTTAGTGTCATCTGATCTCACTTTTGTCTTGATTCCGTGTTCCTACGAAAGGCTACGTGATAACAGCCCTCTTGAGTTTCTAAATGGGAGAATCTAATGTTCTGACATATGACCCAGCCTCAAAGTGCACCTCCAGACGAGATCCAAATCTGAATCATGAGGGAGAGGCTACGCAGGAGAGGAGGGTTGTGTCTTTTTAGTTCTCATGCAGAAAAATTCTATTTCTTCTTATCGACCTCATTTCCATAATGAATCACCACTGGAAGGACATGGCAGCCTCTCAGTTACCCATGGCCACAACCTTCTAAACCCAGCTTAATGGCCCTCCTTTGCTTGGCCCAGTGCCACCAAAGACTGTTGGCTCACGCCAAAATGAATCCTCTTGGCTGCTCTCTAATTTTCATTTAGTAAATTTAGAATATTATGAAGAGCCCTTCTAACCCCTCTCTGGGATAATGTCCAGGAGCCACTTTGCCTAAACAAAGTCATTGATTTTAATGGAACAAATGAGAGAGCAATTTGTATTGCATGGCACCCTGACAAAGATGGGGGAATGCTAGGACTCATTTGTCCCCAGTTCTATCTCGAATGATAATAACGACTCTGCAACCAAAGCAATCTTTTACGAAAGTAAATTAGATCACGTCACTCCCAGGTTAAACCTTTTCCATAGTTTTCCATTACTGTTAGGAGAAACTCTGAAATCTGTCAAGCAGCCTATAGAAGAAGACCATTCCCTAGGCCCTGCCTTTCTTGCCAGTCTCAACGCACTCCCTCTCCATCAAATTCTGTGCTCCCTTATTCTGGATCTCTTCAAGTTCTCTTCCCTCTTCCTGGAAAGCTCATGCTTCCCATGCCTGCCCCCTTGCTTTGCTTAGCCGATCCCTTCGCATGTTTCAGATCATGGCTTCAATTCGTTCCCTCAAAGAAGTCCTTTCTGCTTGAATTACGTCTGCTGAAAATTCCATTGGCCAAAGCAAATCATATGCCAAGTTCGAAGCCAAAGGTGAGGATATAGACTATGATGAGGCCAAGGCAAAGAGTAAGGATGTAGGGCAGAGGGAGGCATTGGGGCCATTTCTGTAATCACCGCCAACCTCTTCCAGGTGCATACAAGTGATGATTAGGCACCGCCTCACGATGGTTCGTGTGTACCAATGCTCATCTGAACACAGTCAACTCATGTAGACAGCTGAAGAGTCGTCTGTTTCCAGTTCCTCGTCTGTACTTGTCCTCCACCTGAAGCCCTATTACACCTACAACACCTTAATCAGATCTGGTAGATTTCCCCTTTTCTCCACATACCTCCACAATGCATTCTTTCTTTGAAATTCCACTGAAATCCAATCTATTGAGGGAATTAAATACAGGAGGCCAGGGGCAGGTCTGAAACACAGAGGCAGCCATGTACCTGAGAAAGACAGCCCTATTGGAGCCAATCCCGATATTCTCAACTGGTCGTAAGCAAAGCTGACAAAAGAAATAAAATGAACTAGGCTCAGACAAGGCCACCCCGTGAGCATGTCTGGCACGAGGCCAATCCACAACCACAAAAATGATTAAACATTCCTCTCTTATGATCAACATGAGTGACTGCCGCTTCTTTACCAATGACCACTCAAGCCTTGCTTTAATCCTCCTGTCTTGTCTCCTAGATAAACATTATTAAAGTACCCAATCCTCAAATTGTCACAGCTCCTTGAAAACAGGCAAGCTAGAAGAGGCTCTGATTTCTTAAATCCTCCTTAAGGATTTCACCTAAGCCCTCTAAGGAGGCCTTCCCAGACCCCTCTTACTGAGATGTCCATGGTTCTTCCAGGGAATGGTACTTCTTGTGGCAACAAGAACAATAAACCTGACATTGTTTGACTCTAGCTGTGTTCTTGGGGTGTTTGTTCAGTAAGCTTCAATACCTTTAGGTAACTCATTCCCATTCAAAGGGTTAAGTGCTCTGACATAGGCCTGGTTTGAAACACACTGAATTTCAAGCACTGCTCAAGAGCACAAAGAAGATTTAAATAATATCACCAAGTGAATTTAGGATTTACCCAGGCTGGGCAATGTGCTGAGACCAGACAGATGCAGGAAGCATTTGCTGATAACACACAATGTCCCTTTTCTGTAAGTTCTGAATAGAATAGTCATAATGTATTCAGAGTGACTGAATTTATTCTCCCATTAGTGCCTAGACTCCAACAAGATAAAGCGAGTTTCCATAGGCTAAAATGTGGATTTTTTTTCTCCCCACATTAGCTGCTTTTAAGACTCAAACCTGCGTATAGTAAGCAAAATCAGTTCTTATAGGGGCCCAGAGACCCGTTCTTTAGAGTTAGTGTGGCCCAAATTCCTGGTTCATTTACCTTCACGTTTTTTCCAATAAGTATTTTGTACTTTCTTACACGACACTGCTTTCATTTTCGGTCATTGAGGAGTGGAAATGAGCAGTAAATTCTCACTTCTGCCAATTTTCCAGATGCCATCAAAATCGTACACTATCGTATTACCAGGAGACACGTGCGCGTTATTGTAGAAATGTCATTAATCATAGTATTATCAGTAATTGGTATATTTTCTCAAAATAAATTTTATTTGGGGAAAAAAACAGATGTGTATTCAGTATCGGCCTGAATACTTTACCAGATAAGAACTGTTACATCCTATTGAAATATTTCCCCAGGTAGTCAACCAAAAGAGCTCTAGAAATGAAGATGACCGTTTTGTACTTCATTGAGGAAATGGATAGGTGAGTCACTTTCAAATACTGATGGAGCTTTTATGGAGGTTACCACAGAGGTCTGAGCTCCAGTTTTCTCACTTGGCTTTCCCTTCTTCATTTCTTAATTAAAAAGAAAATTGTGCAAATGTGGTAGACATTAGGGCTGTAGGCAAATTCACCTCTCTCTGGGCACAGGGTCTGTTTGTTATTTCCCTACCCGCTGGGACCCAGGGTGGCCATGAGACTCGCTTTGACCAATGAAATTCAAAACTGTGTTAATTTTTGAATGTGTGTTAATTCCTTCCAAGAGAAAGGCTTTAGATGGCCCCCGCGAGACCGCGTAAGATAGCCCCCGCGAGACCACGTATCATCTCTTTCCTCTTGCCATGGTGACGAGTGAAGCTGTTTGTCATCCCAGGCATAACCTAAACCATGCCAGCAGATAGGCGTTTTTATTGTTAAAAAAGTAAGGCTTTTTTTCAAACAATATAAAGATATATAGAGCTTCACTTGCCAACACATTAGCCACTAGTCACACATGGCTATTCTGATGGGAAAAAAAAATAGTTAAATTAAAGATTCATTTCCTCAGTCAGGCTACCCACATTTCAAGTGCTCAACAGTCACATGTCACTAGGGGCTACTGAATGGGACAGCACAGGTACAGAAAGTTCCGCTGGGCAGCGCTGAAGAGTTGGACAGCAAAGTACCCAAATCACTGCCCCCACACCCCTTCACCAACCCCTCCCTAAATGCCACCACTCCTTACGGATTGTCCTTCTTCTACCTTATATTACTTTTCCTATGGTTTCACATTATAAATATAAATACATCCACATACATACATATACATAATGCTTGGTGACCCGCCTTTTTAATTCAGCCAATAAAAGGTCCCGGAGATCGTTTTTTTCCTGCTGGATATTTAGGTGGTTTCTACAAGTAACCACTTCTTAGCACATTGATAGGGATCCTTCTAGCTCTTTGTCCCGGAATTTTTTTCTACCTTGACATAATATATAATATGTATTATACTGTGATTTCTTTTTCCAGTTAAGTAACAATAAGATTTGGAGTTTATTCCATTCGTTTATATTCTCCTAAACCTTTTCTAATAATTTTGTCATTTTGATTTTACGTTTAGCTCTCGAATCCAACTGACATTTAGTTCTTAGGAAATAAACAAATAATTGAAATAAAGATAGAAAAATGACAGTGGTGTGAATTAGGAATCTAAAATATTGGTTTTCCACATAGAGAGCAAATCATGTCAATTTCATTTTCTAACTACTCTATAATACTTAAAACTAACAGAAATGGATTTATAGAACAGAAAAGAGAATTCAGAAACTGATGCATGTTTATTTGAAGTCCTGTGGCTTCATAGGGCACTTATAGTTTGTTTCTCATATGGCCAGTTATCCTCAATATTCTTTTTAAAAAACTCTCTTGGTTCCTTTCATTACATTTTCACTTTTATATGAATTTTAGGGTTGAATTGCCCCCCTTCCTTTTACCATTTCTTGTTGGACTTTTGAGTTGGAAAGCACATTCAGAAACATGGCATGACTACATTTTTCAGGTATTATTTAATATCCTTCAGTAAATAGTTCTTTTTTAATTTCTTCAACTAAATCTTACAACTTGCATTAGATTTAGCCCTGGTTGTATTTATTTTTACTGTATTTGCTATTGTTGATATTGTGAAACTAACTTTTTAAAATTCCATTTTCAGAGAGGTGATTGGTAGTATAAGAAGGCTATTAATGTTCATATTTTTATTTTCAATTTCCTTAACTATATGAACATTATTCGTAGGTTTAATCATTTTTCAGAGAAACCTTTTAGATTTTTCAAAGCAGATAATCAGCATTATCTTCAGGCAAAGACACTTTTCTCTCTTCTTTCCAATATTTATGCTTTTATATCTTTTCCCTGCGTTCCTGCTTTTGGACATTTTTGAGGTACCTGAATGTTAAGATTATCTATTTACGTCCTCTTTATTTTTCTTGCTATCACACTCGTTAAAGGATAGACTGTTTGGGAGATCTTTTAAAAGAATCAGGTTTGTGGGGGCGCCTGGGGGGCTCAGTCAATTGAGCATCCAACTTCAGCTCAGGTCACGATCTCACAGTTTGTGGGTTCGAGGCCCGCATCAGGCTCTGTGCTGACAGCTCTGTGTCTCCCTGTGTCTCTATTCCTCCCCCCGCTCATGCTCTCTCTTAAAAATAAGTAAACATTAAAAAAAAATTTTTTTAATCAGGTTTGTGTTCTATTGATTAACTCTATAATTTTTGGAAAAGTACCATTAACATCTGCTTTGCCTTTATATTTATTTTTCCAGGTATTTCTGTTGTTCTTTTACTGGGTTTTAGATTTCACTGCTAATTTCATTTTCTCTGCTTCTCTAGGGAATGTATTTATAACTGCCTATTTTTCTTCGAGCACTTTTTTGGCTGTACTCCACATGTTTTTTTTTTCAATCATTAAATAGATACATTTTATTCAAAACCAGTATACCAAAGCTTAATTTCCATGATTTCAAAATCAAGTTGATTGTAGTGCAGATCGCTGTGGGCTTTGTCCCCTCCTATTTTCTGCTTTGGACCCATTTTTATATTTTGTACTTGTGGTTACAATGCCCGGGAAAAAAAGTTTCTGCAGATAGTCTTGTCTGACCACTCTGGACTGGTGAACTGTTAGTCTGGTGTAGGCATCTTCTCTTTTTTTAAAATGTTTTTTATTTTGAGAGAGAGAGAAAGAGGGTATGCAAGAGAGTGGGGGAGGGGCAGAAAGAGAGGGAGAGAGAAAATCCTAAGCAGGCTTCGCGCTCGCTGTCAGTACAAAGCCTCCCTCAGGGCTCGATCTCACGAACCGTGAGGTCATGACCTGAGCCAAAATCAAGAGCCGGAGGCTTAACCGACTGAGCCACCCAGGCGCCACCTTCTTCTCTTTGACGTCCTCGTGACTCCAGAGTCTGTCACCCATGGCACTTGCCCACGGCCACAATCTTGGAATGAAGTAAGTTGCATCCACAAATTCTCCCCATAGACAAGCTTCTCTGCCAATGACAAGTTTTTTTCTGTTCTTGGGAACATCAAAATCAAGAGGGTCCACATTATAGCGATGTCTACAATCTTGTCCATAACTAATCAAATCTAAGCACCAAGGAGGAGAAAAGATCACGGGGAAACCAGCTGCTGTGTTTTCACCCTGTTCCTCACGATACGTTTTATCTTTCCATACTTGAACGGTTGTGCCTGACCAAAGCTTCACACGATCATCAAAAACCTCTTGCCAGGCTATGGGTCCCTTGTTTATGGTTGACACAAAACCCAAAAGCTCTTGAATGCAGAAAGATTCTAGTCTTCTAAAGTCTTCGCCAAAGCCTTTCTGCTTCATGAAATAATTCGATTTTTGGATTGGATTCTCAACATTGAAATTCCACTTCGTCACCTCCCAAGTGAATGAAGTGATCTGGAAACACCGTACTAACTTCTTTGAAAAATTTTAGACAGGGAGCTCTAGTTTATAGCTCTAAAGATCCCAGACTGCTTAGGTGTCCCCAAGAATGTGTATGTCCAGGGCTATAAAGCTCTGGTATGACTCGAATCCCTCACAACCAGGCATACTCGATCGCCATGGAGACATCATTTGGTGTATAAACACGAGACAAAGAATGTCTTCTTTGGTGCCTAACTCAGGGAAAGCAGCATCGGATAAGGGAAAGGCTGGTCATCAACCATGTGCCAGTGCAGAACATTAAACTCATTAAAGGCTATGGCAGCCTTGTAGTACTCCCCAACTCTGATGGCCTTGAGGAAAACCACTGGTCCTTTCACAAGCAAAACACAAGAGTCATCCGAAGAACCATTGGGGAAAACATCACACTCCGAGTCAAGGACAAGTGAGACTAGAAGTTGCTGTAACTCGACCGCAGTATTAAGTTTAGCAGGGCCGCGACACGACTTGTAGAAGCCAAAAATATCGTCATGGTATCATCGAAACACTTCAACTTTTTGTTTTCATTCCAGTTAACACAGTGTTATATTGGTTTCAGGTGTACGATATAGTGATTCAACACTTCCTTACGTCACCTGGTGCTCATCAGGACAAGGGCATTCCTCAATCCCTTCTTGCAGGAGGGAGTGGGCCGGACTGCAGTGGACAAGGGGCTGTGGCTGATGAAGTTCCAGGGGGAGAGGTGCAGCAGCTGTGGACACATCTGTGCCAAGGGTGGCATAGGCCACAGAGCCTTGCCCGTGGGCGGAGACGGGGTGGGGGCCAGTGCCACCAGCAGCACTGGTTTTTTGTAGGACTCTCATGACCTTGATGAACCTTATAATTAAGAAGTAATTCAGGTTAGGGGCGCCTGGGTGGCTCAGTCGGTTAAGCGTCTGACTTCAGCTCAGATCATTGTCTCACGGTCCGTGGGTTCAAGCCCCATGTCGGGCTCTGTGCTGACAGCTCGGAGCCTGGAGCCTGCTTTGGACATGGATCTGTTGTCAATATGATCTCTCTTTCTCTTACTACTGTTGGCTTTCACTTTTACAAATATTAATATTTCTGCCCTTGTTTATCTCTTTCATTCTAGCATTTTATGATAGATCTTTTCTAACCTTTACTTTTTCATCTGTTATTTCGCCTGAAGCCTACTTTTAAATTATTCCACCAATCTGTTTTTCTTTTTAAAAAAATTTTTTTTTTAACATTTATTTATTTTTGAGACAGAGAGAGACAGAGCATGAACAGGGGAGGGGCAGAGAGAGAGGGAGACACAGAATCCGAAACAGGCTCCAGGCTCTGAGCGGCCGGCACAGAGCCCGACGTGGGGCTCAAACTCACGGACCGTGAGATCGTGACCTGAGCCGAAGTCGGCCGCTTAACCGACTGAGCCACCCAGGCGCCCCTGTTTTTCCTTTTTTTAAAAAAAGTGTATTTAACCCATCTACATTTAATGCAACTGTTAATATCCTTGGGTTTATTCATGCCATCTTATTTCATTTGTTCTACTTACCATGACTTGCCCTTATTTCTTCTTTTCCCTTCCTTGCCTACTGTTGTGCCAATACCTGTGCTTTGTTCCACTTAATTTTCTTCTAGTAATTGCGAAACGGCCATCATTTTTCTATTTTGCTACTTGCTGCTTTTAAATTTTTAGCAAATGCATACCTAACATTAGAGTATTTTAGTTGCAACCGAAGGCAATGGGTATCTAAATCTTCCTCCCCAACAAAACGGAAATCTCACTTCCTTCTCCAACCCTTTCACTTCCCTTCTGACATCTAGGATTTGGATCCTGGGTTGTATCATTAGTGTTATTATTATCATTTGGCTTTTGCGTCTATAATCATGTGCAGTGATCAGTAGCTTTTTCTGGTACCATGCTGACCTCTGTGATTCTTCAGCTACATCTCTCTCTTGGCATCCGTTTTTATTCTGGTGGCACTGTTAAGTAACATTTTTTTTAATGTTGATTTTTGAGAGAGAGAGAGAGAGAGAGATACAGAGCATGTGCGGGAGAGGGGCAGAGAGAGAGAGAGAGAGGGAGACACAGAATCCGAAGCAGGCTCCAGGCTCTGAGCTGTGAGCACAGACCCTGACGCGGGGCTCGAGCTCACGAACCTGAGATCATGACCTGAGTCCGAAGTCAGACGCTTAACTGACGGAGCCACCCAGGTGCTCCTGTAAGTAACATCTTTAACTAGCACTTTCAAAGTGCCTCCGCGAGTCTCTGCATATCTAAAAAGTCTTAACTTCTCTTTTTTTAAGTTTACTTTTTTATTTATTTTTTATTTATTTATTTATTTATTTTTTTTTTTTTTGGGACAGAGAGAGACAGAGCATGAACGGGGGAGGGGCAGAGAGAGAGGGAGACACAGAATCGGAAACAGGCTCCAGGCTCCGAGCCATCAGCCCAGAGCCTGACGCGGGGCTCGAACTCACGGACCGCGAGATCGTGACCTGGCTGAAGTCGGACGCTTCACCGACTGCGCCACCCAGGCGCCCCTTTAAGTTTACTTTTTAATTTATTTTGAGAGAAATAGAGAGAGAATCCCAGGCAGGCTCCGCACTGTCAGTGCAGAGCCCGAAGCGGGGCTCGATCTCACAAACCGTGACATCGTGACCTGAGCCGAAACCAAGAGTCTGACGCTTAACTGACTGAGCCACCCAGGCTCCCCAAAAGTCTTAATTTTGCTTGACACTTGAATGGTAGTTCGCCAGGTTATGGGATTCAAAATCTAAAATCATTTCCCTCAAGTTTGTCAAAATACGTGGCAAGAGGGAAGGTTAGAAGAAAAGTAATGTTTGTCTAGGGTGGGCCATCATAATACTTTGCCATCATAATAACCCAAAAGTAGACACAGTCGTCTGCTCTTTTCATATCAGTGGAAACTCAAGCACAGAAAGGTTTTCTCGTGCACGAGCAGCACAGCAAGTGAGCAAAAGGGACACTTTCAGCCCAGTGTTCTTGGACCTCAAAGCCCTACTCCCAGTCTAGACCGCTGCCTTCCCATAGAAACAGGAGGCAAGCCACATGCATAATTTCAAATCTCCTAGTAGTCAGATTTTAAAAAGTAAACAGGTGGCATTCATCTTAATACTTTATTTAGCTCAATTTATCCAAAAAAAGCATGCTCATTTTGGTATGTCATCAGTGTTAAAAAATGATCGGGGAGATACTTGGCTTTCTTCCTACTGACTCTTTAGAGCCTCGTGTGTCTTTTACCCTTACGGCCCACCTCCGTTTGAAATGGCCACATTTCATGCCCTCCACGACGACACGGGACTAAGGAGCCACTGTACTGGACGGTCCAGCTCTGTGCCATGCTGCTTTTGAAAGCAAACGCTTTCCAACACTGATTGAAAGCGTCCTGTGTGGGTGATTTTTCCATCCCAGTTTGAGATGAGGAAATCTGGCTCTCCCTGGAAATAATTTTACGGCTATTTTTTGCCGATTGCAGATACACCACTAATTCCCCCTCGGTGCTCATCCTCATTATGTAGCGTGGCCTCTCCCCGTGGTCTACACAGCCAAAAGTCAGAAGCGCCTTCTTAAAAGCCAACCGTTAATCCATTCAAAAGACAGATTAAACAGTTCCCCCCCCATCTAATGCCCGCTGGGTGTATATTTCTATACCCGCCTGACTTCCTTTTTTAGGCAAATACCTGGCCCAGTTCAAACAGGCTCTTTATCACTCTTGGGACAGCACTGGGGCTGGGGCAAACATCCCATAGGTTTCCTTTAGTCAGCCCCCAAGAGTGTTATGAGAAGGAAATAACACACACACAGCACTTTATTTTAAATCTCTGAAGCATCCACCATTTCACATTCTCTTCTGCCAGAATTCCTACCAAAATTAATCTCCCAGGCCCCTCACACTGTCTCCCCAGAGCCTCATATAACTCTAGCAGTATCGACTTAGAAACTGGAGTTTTAAATAATAAAGGCTACCCTCCCTCAATGGAGGCTATTAGAGATTGACGGGCCGGGACAGGAGAGGTTGGAGATCAGCATTTGGGGCTCCAAATGACAGCTTGATTTACACGACAGTCAGCAGAGAACAGCTGTTCCAGGCCCAACCAGAAACCCTTGGAATCAGCAGCTCTGTCTTACTTCAGAGTTGTATGGTCTTGGGCGGGTCACTGAATCTCTCTACCCCTTACTTCCTTCATCTCCATTTGAGGACCGTGATGTCTACTCCGTGGGTGGTTGGTAAGATGAACGGGTATGATGTATCGAAAGGTTCGTTATAACTCCCCCAATAAGTGTCAGCTGAAAAATAGCTAAGAGTTAACATTTTATGTTTCCAGCTTTACCGAGGCATAACCGACAAGAGAAATCATATATATCTAAAGAGTAAAATGAGATTATTTGAAATACATATACTGTGTGGAACGATTGTCACAATCGAGGTAATGAACGCATTCATCACCTCACATAGCTACCGTGTGTGCGTGCGTGTGCCCGCGTGCTGAGAACACTTAGGATCTACTCTCTTAGCAACTTTCAAATACACAACGTGGTACTAGTAACTAGAGTCACCGTGCTGTATATTAAGTCTCCAGGCTTATCCGTCTTACAGCTGAAGGCTTGTACCCTTTGGCCAGCATGTGCCCACCCCCCCCACCCCCAGACCCCCATGGCTGACATTCTACTCTCTAATTCTATGAAATTGTTTGGTTTTTTTTTTTAAGATTCCACATACAAGAGATGACACAGTATTTGCCTTTCTCTACCTGGCTAATTTCACTTCTTGCTTAGGCTCAAATGCTGGCTTTGCCGCTTTGAGACCGTGGACATGTTTCTTCCTTTGCCAAGACTCCGTTTCCTTGACTTTAACCTCATAGAGCCAAGGCCTTGGTCTCGCGAGGCTATTGTTGGACTTGAATAAGGCAACATATGGAAAGTTCTTTGCACAACATGAGCCACGCGTTAAGGGCTTCAAATATCGGAGCTCTCGTTATCATGGACTAATGTGATATTATAGTGGCAATATTTCCACCATGATGTTTTAAGAAGTGAAGACTAATTCTAAATGACACTCCTAGGAATGTCACCGGCATACCGCGAACTCTTGAAGATACCACATGAATAACCAACTGGTGACCTGCGGACAGGAAGGCATCTCACTTATTTCGAAAGGGGCTGATGAGGACACTGGGCGGAGGCCACAAGACTTTGAAGACAGCTCGTTAGGAAAGGTGTGTGGAGCACCACGCCCGCCTGCCTGGAGCAGCCTGCTGGGGTTGACGGTCCACCTGGCATCGCCGGTCCATGTTCCGCATCCTCACGTGCTGTCATTTGTCTCTGTCACTTCCAGTCTCCGAGTGGCATCTGCTCACCTCACTCAAGGTGCACGCCGCCCTGACCCCTCCGCCCCCGGTGTCGGCTTAACCCCTTTGCTCTCTGCCTGAGTCTGCTGGGCCATGAGCGCCATGAGCCTTGGGTGGATTCTCCTCCAACCCCCCCAATGACAAAATGGTATTTATTTCAGCAAATCAAAGGTGGGCCCCTTATGACGTGCGCATCAGGAGAGCAGAGAGATCTTATCTCTTTGGCTTACCTGAAATTTGTGCCGCAAAGGAGCGAACGCTAGAGACCCAACTGAGGGTTGCTGGAGGGGAGGTGGGGGAGGGGAGGGTCTAAATGGGTGATGGGCGTGGAGGATGAGCGCTGGGTGTCCCGTGTAAGAGATGAATCACTGGGCTCTACTCCTGAAGCCAAGACGACCCTGTATGTTAACTAACTTGAATTTACATTTAAGAAAATAAAAATGTTTAAAAAATGAGCAAATGCGGGCATGTGCCGACTGATTTCAATCTATCTACACGGTGTTTCCTGTTTTCTGTTGCTCCCAGAGTCTCCCAGAAAGTCAGGGCCATTAGCCATGAAAATGCATCCAGCACAGGAGCAGCTTGTTAGAGGACAGCGACAGCAGGATGTACATAAAACGCCTGAAAAAAAGCAGGCCCCTCAAAGCAGAGGGCTTCCCCTGGGGAAAGTCGGGCTGGCAAGCTGAGGAACACACTCCATATGCCTCGTCTGCCATCATCAGCCGCAGCCACCTGTGACAAAATGTCCCCACCTTTCCAGGCGCCGCAGGGCGAGGCTCTCCCCAGCTGTGTGCTGCTCTTTTTTCACGTCTCCCCGCTTGTAATCTCATTTTCACTCTCTCTTCTCCTGTTCCTTGTCGGTTTAATTATTCATTCGACAAACATCCCCTTAGCACTGTGAGAGACCATGTTCTCCCCGGTTCCCGAAATGGTCTTCCTGGTCTACCGGCACCCAGATCACGGAAGCTAACAATTAAAATGCATATTCCTGGGCTTTTCCCCAGCTCTGCTGAATGAAATCCTCCCATGTGCAAAGCTCAAGGACTCGAATTTGGGACACGCCCTCCGAATAGTATTGCGATACATGGGGGAGGGTGGATGCCAGTCACATGGATTTCCCTTCTGTTCTACCTTTCTCCTCTAGCAGGATCTCTCCAGCATCAGTCAAGTCTGCACAATGCCCGGTTCCCCACGCCATCGACTAGACAAGGGAACACTAGCTGCTTTAACACATCCATCCCCCAGAGTTTGTGGCTCGACACAGTAACACGTTCCTCCTCCCCAGCAGCGCATTTCAATGCCGGGCAACCAGTCATGCAACTTCCCTCAAGGTGGTGATTCAGGGCTCAGACTCCTTCCATCTTGTGGCTGCATTATCTTCAAGGGGTAGCTCCCAAAATGCCCTCCACAAGGCGCCCCCCACATTCGAGCCATCCAGAAGAGGAGTACGGAGGACCGCGAGGGAGTTGGGTCCATTTCACGAGTTGGGGCTGGAGGTGGTATTTGCCACTTCCGTCTACATTCTGCTGGTCACCCGGGGTCACACAGCCACAACTAACCTCGAGGAACGTGGACAAGTGGTCTAACCATGTGCACAGAGAGCGGAAGATCTTGAAGAAAACTTATCAGTGTCTGTTTCATGCAGCTCATTAAAAAATGTTTTCCAGTATTGAGGTTCCTCCCCAAATTAAAAATGGAAAAAAAATTAAAAACAGAAATACTACGTGATGCAATAATTCCACTACTGGTTATCTACCCAAAGAAGACAAAGACACTAATTCAAAAAGATGTATTCACCCTGTGTTGATTGCAGCATTGTTTATAATAGTCAAGATACGGAAGCAACCTAGTATTCGTTGATAGACAAGGAAAACACGGTGTGTGTGTGTGTGTGTGTGTGTGTGTGTGTATACACACACAATGTAATATTATGCAGCTATAAAAAAGGATGGGATCTTGCCATTTGCAACAACATGGATGGACCTAGAGGGTATTATTACCCTAAGCGAAATAAGTCAGACTGAGGAAGACAATACCACATAATTTCGCTCATGTGTAGAATTGAAAAAAACAAATGAATAAACAAACAAAAAGCAGAATCAGACCTATAAATACAGAGAACAGGCTGAAGGTTGCCAGAGGGGAGGAGGGAGGATACCGAGCGAAATGGGTGGAGGGGTGGGGGAGGTGCAGGCTTCCAGTTACGGAATGGGTAAGTCACAGGAGTGGAACGTACAGCGGCAGGGAACAGAGTGAATGACATCATCGTCACAGCGTTGCACGGTGACAGATGGTAGCGACACTTGTGGTGAGCACAGCATAATGTATAGAGAAGTCGAATCACTGTCGTCCGCCTGAAACCCATGCAGCATTGTGTGTCAGCTCTACTCAAAGAAAAACAATTTGTTGAGTGGTTTTTCGGCACCAGTGGAGAGTAGCTGCAAATTGGAACGAGCTATCCAGAGACTGGAGATCTTCCCTGGGACGGGCCGCGACTGCTGACGCTGGCACGATCCTTGCCAAAGAACAGAAACGAATCAATCTAGTCGATCCATTCTCTGCCTACTCCAACCCTCTGCAGGCTTCTGGGGCCATGCTGGGCCCTAAAGGTGAGCTGCAGCCTTACTGGGAAACTGAGGGCCAGACATCTCAGATGTCCTCCAGATGGCTTGAAAAATTTACCAATGGGAAATCTGACCGGAGTTGATCCATATACTAAGACTATTCTTGTCAGGCAGGAGCATTCTAGGGAGGCCTGGTCACCAAAAGTATACAATCGAGAGTCCATTACACTGATAGGATCCCGAAGCAAATCCAAAGCCCAGACCCTTGAAAGCTGTGATAAAATGAACAGATAGAGTAACGCAGAAAAGTCAGAAGTCATCATCCGAGCCCCTTCACTCTGAGGCTGTGAAAGGACCATCAGAAAAGCGAGACCTTGGTGCTCCGTGATTTTAAAAAAAAGAGAAACCTACGGCAGGTGACTCTCAATCATGAGATGGGCTGGTGGTAACAATGAGAAAGGCACCAGTGTGCTCCTGTTTGACATTACAAACTGGAGTGTTCTGGGAGGAATCTGTTTCTGTTGTCGTTGAACTCAAAAAGATGCTACAGCTCCATTTTGGCAAGAAACAGCGGGGAATGGTCTTTATCAAAACCCCAGCAGAGCCAAGAGTTCACTCAATGGCGGTGATGACAAGATCTGAGAAAAAGCACCAGGCGATAGTCATCAGGAATGAATGAGTGAGTGGAAAGAATGGGATGGGGAAGGAGGAAAAGCCAACATCCAGGCGCCTTACTGAAGTCACTGCTGTGTGGAATGGGGGCTCCATTCTGCTGGAGAGGCAGAAAAAAATGACCACCCTAAAGGTGGGGCATCAGAGAATTTATACATTGGCTTCCTTCCCTCATGGTGAGGGTACTTTCCTCATATTTCTGGGCTATGCTTGTGCAAGGGCCTACTGAGCTTCCAAGATGTCAGAAGAGACGCTGAAGCAGAAGGCAGGAGAGGGAGGCGGGGCCTTGTAAGGGCAAGCCGAGTCTAGATTGGCAAGGAACTGTCCATCTCAGCTGCCTCTGAAATCAGAGGTCAGCCAAATGGACGTGACACAGTTATTAGATGCGTCTTCCAAAAGAGGACCCTGAGCTTCACCCTGGTTTCTTCTTGAAAGAATGGCCATCTCTACTCCCTCACCTACCATTCGATTTCAACCTACCCGTTTCTTTTCAACCCACCATGATCAAATTTCAAACTCAGCGAAGCCGAGTTACTGTCTGATTATTGAACTGGTGACTGCCAAACCAGATAGTCACTTCTCAGGACTTGTTTGGGGGTGTTGGTATTAAGGGGGCATCTACAGCTGTGGGATTGCATAAGGGTACCTTGGACTTTAGGAATCATACGGAGTGTGGTACAAGAGTAAGCCATGTTGCTTAAGAGAACTGAGACAGCAGACACCCTAGGTGGCGACTCTCTTTCCTTGTGCCTCGAGGACTTGTCTGTTTCCCAGAATCTCCAAATATGTTGCTAGAAAATGTCTTGGGCTTTCATCAGCAAAGGTCAGAGCAGGAATTGTTAGCAGGCAATAAACGCCATAACAGTTGAATACAGGGGTCATGGATTCTGTGGCAGGAAAGGGATCACGAGAGGTGATAAAGGACGGCCCGTCATTACCAGTTCGCCCTACTGCTCAGCCCGGTCTGAGTCACATCACCGTCTCCCACACCTATGTGACAATGTGTTTCCTTCCCTCCTACCGTTTCCATTGTCCCACCATGGCCCTTCTCTGCCATGGGGTTGGGCGGACCACCTCTACCTGTGACTGTAGGTCAGGGCTGGAATATTGGTTGGAAACCCATTTGTCACCCAGCTGCCCCACCATACGAGTTATGACTGCACACAAGTCCTTTATTTGGACAGGGGCTGAAAATAATATTCATTAGGAGAAGGACGACGTCTATCAGCACGCACACTATATCGCGGTTGACATGTGATAGATCAACGTTCATGGATAGTGGATCAATATTTCAGTACAAGATGAACTGAACAAAGCTCCAAGCGTGGGTCCTTCTCCGGCTGGTGCCAGAGCCTTCCACAGAACCCTCCCTGATCTTGGCTGCCCCTTTCTAGCCAAGAGAAACACGAAAGCAGGACAGAAATGAATGACTTCTGTGAGGCAGTCTGAAGTCCGGAGCAGAGTTATAGTTGGAAGATATGTCAGAACAGACAGAATAGTACCCCTTTTTCTTCTCTTCTCGACCTGGCCGCTTCGCTCCTCCTTCGAGACCCTCCTCTCTGTAAGCCTGACACTACCCCGAAGCTGTGCACACCTTCGTCTACACTCACATTCTGGGCCAGGGTTCTTCACTGCGGGTGGGGAGGTCTGTCCTGAACATTGGAGGATGTCTAGCAGCATCCCTGGCCACTACCCGCTAGATGCCTGGAGCGTCCAGTTCTGATAGCAAAAATATCGCCAGACACTCAAACGTCCCCTGGGAAGGGGCTAAGTACCCCCTCACCAGGAAGTCAGTGAGCCCATGAGGACCCCAGGAGATTCCGCTGCATTGTGCAGGCTGGACAAAGTGCTTCTGGAGTCAACGGTGGACGTCAGCCCTGAACTTAGACGACTGTCAGACGTGGTTAGAGCCCAGACCTGTAGCCGAAAGCCAACCAAGGCGCGTCTTTCTCAGCAGCCGGGGCGTGGTTGAGCGGACCCCTTTTCTTTATTTAAGTAGAGCCTTCAGCCCAAAGCATTTCTGAATAGCCAAGCCCTGTAAACAGATTTCTGCTTACCTGACAGGGAAAAATCAGCAGAGGTGTGGGTTCCCCGCTGCGCTCACACATCTTAAGCTTTCATTTTACCGCAGCAATAACAAGCTGATGCCAGGTCACCCGTGACCCGCTAATGGGGTGCGTTTTCATATTTATCTGCTTGCACATTGTCTGTGGCCTCTTTGGGAACGCTCCCTGATTGCTCTCCAATCACTTCCCGCCCCTTTTGAGAACATTAGGTATTAATTCAAGCTTGTCAAATCTTATATGATATATTCCATTCAGGAGCTAATACCTCATCAACCTTACCTGGCACGGAAAATTCAATTTCTCAAGATACCAGCTGTTATCCTGGAGACCTCGCATATCTGTTTGGAACAGCTAATAGGAAATGTTCTTGCTGAGGGTTTTTGGTTTTTTGTTTTTGCAGCTGGTAAAGTTCTATGCATTGCATCTGAAGCGTACACCTCCGTGAATCCCCCCCAAAATTAACAAAATGAATAAATTTATGGCCTAGAAACTTAAGTGCTTTTCTGTTATCGCCCTAAATAGCAACAAATGAAATAAAACACAATGCACACGTGCAAGTTACAGGATTCTTCAAAAGACATTTTTTTTAATGTGAAGGTTGTTGATGCTTAGTTTCAAAAACAAAACAAAACGAAACAAAAAAAAACAAACCTAGACTGTGGAGTGCTATTGGATGCGATTGGAGGCACATCTCGTTGAATAGCCAACCGACGTCGTTTCTGTGCTTTAGCGGTTACCCGTGTGGAAAAGCCAACCCATAGAGATACATTATTGCAAACGAAATTCAACTTCCATAGCTCATTTTATAAGGTCAAGATAATCTTCTCTCAAAGACATCAGAATTCTCCAGAGCTTGTTTTAAATGGTAATTCTAAGTGGTCATTATCATTGCTATTGTTGTTATTATTATTTATTTTGTCAGTAGTACTGTTGGGTGTTTTTCATTGAGGTGTAATTGCCATGTAACATATTAGTTTCAGGTGGACAACAGAATGATGCGATATTTGTATCTATTGCAAACTACTCACTACAGTAAGTCTAGCTACCATTCTCACCACATAGTTTCGATTTTTCTTCTTATAACGAGAGCTCTTAAGATTTACTCTCTTAGCAACTGTCACACTGACCCTCCTAGAGCTTTCTGACTTTAACTCTAGTTGTGAAAATATTCAGCTTCGTCATTTGATCTGGCAGGTTAACAACTAGAGCAGTTTCAAAGACGGGAGGCACATAAAAGGCACTTCAGATTGTTTGTAACAACTAATAATGGGATATAAAAATATCCGTGAGGTCCACGCATGGCAGAGTTAACGAGGACTGCTAATACTACTCTGGGTGCCTGAATGCCTAATTGAAAGAAATGTTCCATTTCAGTTACAGGGTATAAAATACAGATTTTTTTTTAAGAAAATGTAAATGTATAGGCCTCTTGAGCTCTATCCATCAACTCCCAGGTTAAGAATTCCGGTTGTAATGGACATAGCAACAGGAAGGTAAAGCAAGGCAGATTCCAGAAACATTTCAGACCACATGACTCAGATTTCCACGCAGCATCTCCACCTGACCTCTTCGAGATCGTCTACTGAGTTTCCCCATCGTTCATTCAGCCTTGACCTCAGAAACACCCCCTTGCTTTTCCACGAACACGATCCTGCCTCAGGGCCTTTGCACTTGCTGATCTCCCTTCCTGAATGGGGAGAGGAGCTGCCTTCGGATTTCTAACATAGCCGCTTCTGTCACCACCTTGAGATTTTGGCTTAAATGTGTCACTTTCTCAGTTAAACTCCCTGGCTTCGTATTTAGAATTGCAATCTGTGCTAGGAGTATTACTTGCAGCATGCCTCGAACTGGCCTAAGCTATTCTGTTGAAATAAGAAACGCATCCGTACGGCACTGACTCCTGGCCAAGGCACGAAACCTATTAGTTAATAGTGCTGCTGCGTGACCGCGGGTTCGAGAACTTTGGAGCAGTTCATACCAGCTTGTCAGCATTATTTATTGATAATAGTGAGATTGATAACCTGTACCGGGTCAGAGTGAGACCCTCAGAGGTCTCTGATGGCAAGGCTGGTTACAGAGCAGAAATATCCACACATAACCAGCAAAATATAAAAACCTCCAGGCAGGACTCCAGTTGGACTTCCCTGGTTTCCAGGGGTACCGTGTGCACATATCCATGTCCCCTGATCAGAAAGCAAGAATGCATCCTGCCACAGCGCTTCAGATGGAGGACGACAGAGCCCCAGCCCGGACTTCTCCACTCCAGATCCCTTTGCTACGAGATGGCCTTTGGCTGTGATGCACAGCCTCCCTTTAAAGCTCTTTTTCTATCGTACCCCCTTCCTGTAATAAACTCCAGATTGGTCAGCATTGTCATTTAAGGTCCCGCGAGTCTCCGTTAGCAACCAAACTCTGTCTAAGCGCCACCATTAGGGCACGATCCCGACCCAACTCTCCCTCTGGCTTCCTCATTTCCGTGGCACTAAGCACCATCTGACATACTATATATTTTACTTATTGATTTTGTTTATCACATTACCATATCTGTTAGGACTTTGCGGATTATTTTTTTATTGTCCTCCCACTGGTCTAATTGTTTCTTTGTTGCTGTATCTCTGGACCATAGCAGACCTTCTGCATTTATTATTTGATGAATAAGTAAGTGCACAAAGAGGCGGAAGAGAAATATCACTTAGAGTTCAAGGCTGTTTTGACCCAGCTCGGAGGCTAGAAATCAATACACAGAAGCTTAGCAAGATGGACAATGATAAAGAGTGTGTTCACCTGCTGATTTATGCTCAAGTCAGTTACCATAAGGGACAGAGATGTTAACTGACAGTTGGCTGCAAAGAAATTGACGTATCTAATCTCCATTGACTCAAAGACCCAAAACTAATGTCCACTAAGGGCCGCAAGTGGCTAAGAACTTGTCTTTCTGACAGTTCCTCCAGCCTCTGAAGGCGATCAGAGTCATCCAGATGGGGCATCTCTTTTGGTTTCCCTAATCCCTTCAGAAGTTTCTGTGTTTCAGGGACTTTGCTCTAGGGGCAGGACGATGAACTCGGGTGGGAGTTGGCAAACACCGCCGGGCTCGTCAGTCAGAGGCCTCAGCCGCAAAGTTTGGGGACCTAACAGTTTGAGGAGGAGCCATTTCGATGGGCCACTGATACTGAGGTTTGGCTTCTTATTCCTGGCGACTTCAATTTGTAAATCCCTCGGTCTTTCTGGGCTCCCCTATGGACTGCTGATCTGGAAAACACAACTTAACTTTGAGTGCTGTTTAGCTGAACAATGACAAAGTCCCTTCTTGGTCTAGAGCATCAGAGGAGTTTGTTGTTTTTTTTTTTTAATTTTTTTTAACGTCTATTTATTTTTGAGAGGGAGAGCACAAGTGGGGGAGAGGCAGAGACAGAGAAAGAGGGAGACACAGAATCGGAAGGAGGCTGCAGGCTCTGAGCTGTCAGCACAGAGCCCGACGCGGGGCTCGAACCCACAAACCACGATATCATGACCCGAGCCGAAGTCGGACGCTTAACCCACTGAGCCACCCGGGAGCGAGTTTTCTTAAACACAGGGTCTGCCCTTCGTCTCCGCTCCCCACCCCAAATGGAATTCTAAATCATCAGGTCTGACGTGGGAAACCAGCATGTTTAGAACTTCTGTGTGTAATTTCACAGTTAGGGACTACCTTCTCTAAATTGTAGTATAAAGAATTAATGAATTCAAAACGGATTTGTGATTTTAATGAGCAAATTGTATTCACTTCTTTTGAATTATAGAGGAAACCTTTTTTATGTTCATTTTTCTCTCAAGGCATCTGTTTTTAATTTTTAATTTCTCCCCAGTTTTATTGAGATATAATTGGCATATTCACACCGCATAGGTTTCAGGGGTACAACGTAAGGATTTGATATATGAACCGTGCATCGCGTCACATAGTTAAGTTCCTTTTCCTGTGGTAAGAATTTTTACAATCTATTCTCTTAGCAACTTTCCAATACACAACACTGTATTATTAACTAGAGTTACCATGCTGTACGTTACATTTTTGGGCGTCAAGGTGGTGGCATCTTTTCAAAGAAGACTGTGCGGTTTGCTCTGGGCTTGGTGGGTTTGCTGACATCTTATTTCTACCTTTCATTTATTGTCCTATTGTTTGAACTTCCAGAAGGAGAGTAAAGAGGAATGTCGGCTTGCTTTTGAGTTGGTCTGGAAGAAGCTGGTGCCTAGTTGTTATTCGTAAGTTGTTGGGGAGGCAAAGAAGTGGGTAGGTGACCTATGATTTGTTCAAGAGTGAAATGGTCAAGGGGCGCCTGGGTGGCTCAGCCAGTTAAGTGTCTGATTTCAGCTCAGGTCATGATCTCACAGTTCGGATCCTCTGTCTCCCTCTCTCTCTGTCCCTTCCCCACTTGCACTCTGTCTCTCTCTCTCAAAAATAAACATTTTTTTTTTTTAAAAAGAGTCAATTATCGGAAAAGCTGGAGAGAAAAGAAAGATCTTCCGCCCGGTGGGTCCCCCCGTGCTCCCATACGAAGCTCTAACAACTCTGTACCGCCACAGTGAAAAACTGTAGCGGGAGGCCACGTACAATTTTAGAGTAGCCAAATGAATCTGCATCATTAGACAGCTTCTCCTCCGTTTGCGTTTAAGCCACAAAGGTGAGGCACAGTTAAAAGGGACACTCTCAGAACATATCCCCTTAACTCTCCTCTCCAACAGATAGTCTCCTGAGGCAGTCAGCAGGAGCCGGCTTCGTCGTATACGGTCTAACCATTCCCACAAATGCTCGAAGCTGATTGTGCACGTCTGTTCCCAACTCTGCATTCAATGGCATCAGGCCAGTGGCCTGAAATTGGCCGCAGTGGGTGTCTATCTACCCCAGACATTGGTAAACACTGCAAATCCGATGTCTGATTTTTTTTTTTCCTGGAGACCTGAATGTTAAAGATTTACCAGCATACCACTTATCAAAAGCCATTGTCCATGTCAAGGTAGACAAAGGCAAAATGTCATTATGTTGCCTCCAATAGTCGGGCGAGATGTTTGCTGAAGGGGGTCCTCTACATGGAGAGCAACCAAATATCAAATTTTGTCCTAATCGTCCACATCGGGGGACAAGATGCCCCTTCCCTAATTCCTGAGCCATTCTTTACATGACTAATGCTAATTCGGAGAAGCTCATTATTCCCTGACTTTCTACTCAAAGGGGGACCTCTGCCCCGCTAGGACAAACCTAAGAAGATGAAAGGTTTCCAGAAGAAAGTCATTTGTTTTGATGACTTCGTCCAGCATAGCGCAGCTGGAAGTCTCACATCAAACTAAAGTCTTTCTCCCTTCAGAGTAGCTAGCTGTCTCTCGTCCTGACCCAGAGTGGAAATCACACGAGACACAAAAATTCACAGCCCAAGGAAAGCTATCTGCCAGTCTCGTTTAACCACCAATTTGGCATCACCAGCACAGCTGCCTTCGGTCCACAGTTGATTGAACCAAAGACAGAGAATTGCTTATTCATTAATCAGACGGGAAGTGGTCGTCATTGACCAGGCACGGCAAAGAGTGAACACTTAGAGCCTTGGAACCCAAGACATCAGTATTCCCACTGGTGGAAATCCTTCCAAATCTCTGTAGCTGGTCCTAGTACACATATTTGCTTCTTCCTCCCTTCTGCTGCTAAATTTCCAAACAGCAGAGTGCATTTTCACTAAACCCAATGAACAAACTAAGCGACTGGATCAGAAAAGCATTACTGAGCCAAAGGGCACAACAGGACCAGTTTCCATCCATAACCGTCAGTAGCTGGGGGCTGTGAAGGAATTTTTGTTTAAGTTTTTTTTTTTTCTCCATTACCCACAGTTTGACAGGTCCAGAGCGTAACTGATAAGACCACATATGAAATACATTTCTACGAACACCATGGTTAATGTGAGTTCTGGAAAATGCAGGGAGGAAAACAGCCAAGGTGACGCTCTAGTTAATAAAAAATCTTCCAAGGAAGCCATTTGCACTTCAAATGCTTCACTCTTGGCTTTGTCTGAGAGACTCCCTAGGCTATCTTTGGATGCCAAATAACCCCAGGGGCTCTTGCCATGAGTGTCAGTCCTTCCTTCAGTTGGGTTCCTGCTGTCAGTGGTCTCCCCAAGAGCGAAGACTGACTTGCATTTGCGCCACACCGTCTGTATCCTTTCTCCTTATGACAAAGGGCATAGAGCATTACTGGCCTGGGAAGCACATCTTACCTGAAGTCCTAGAGGAAACAAGACAACGGACCCACTTAGGACCGAGAACATGGCCCTTTGATTGTTTCGGTAACCATTTGGTTCCAAGGAATACAATCTACTCAAGATTTAGTTTACACGAAAGAATGTAAAGACCTCATGGAAGAGGAAGCTGTATAGAGTCCAGGTTCCAAGAAGAGCCGAAGTTTAAAAAAAATAGTTTCAAGAAGCTTAACAATAGGCATATGTGAATACTTACTCTGCTGTCCCACAGGTCGATTGTCTCAGTTGACCATTCTGAGTCTTTGTATTGCTTGATTCAAATTTTCCAGAGAAGGAATGTGAGTGCCTGAAACAAAATCAATGGAGTCAAAGTGGATGACCGGGTGACCCAGAGGAGACTGAAACTGAAAGGAACACAAGGATTTGACATTTGCGTGGCACAAGAAGTTACTGTGATATTAATGGTGCTTACCTCTCAATGTAAGGTTAATGCTTTTCATGGCTAATTCTAGTTCAGGGGTCAGCACACCTTTTCTGTGAAGGACCAGATACTAAATAATTTAGGCTGGGGCGCCTGGGTGGCTCCATCGGTTAAGCATAGGACTCTTGATGTCAGCTCAAGTCATGATCTCACGGTCCCTGAGTTTGAGCCCCATGTCGGGCTCTGAGCTGATGCAGAGAGAATCCCGGGCTTGCGATTCTCTCTCTCCCTCTCTCTGTCCCTTTCCTGCTCACGTGGGTGCTCTCTCTCTCTCTCTCTCACAAAATAAATAAACTTTAAAAAATAAATGAATAAATAAATAATTTAGGCCTTTGCATGCCTTAGGGTATCTGGCCCAACTACTCAACTCTGATTTAGTGCCAAAGCCAACATAAATAACATGTAAATGAATGGGTGTAGCTATGTTTCAATAAGCTTTTACTTATTAAAACAGGAAGCAAGATGGGTTGGGTCTGCTAATCATTGTTTGCCAACCTCTGCCTTAGATCATTTCTCTTCCTTCTCCCTCAAGCCTCTAGCTCCTTCTAAGACCTCTTCTGCTTATGGTCATCAACAAATGCCTGGGTTTTAGACCTGGCTCTGTCTTCCTCACGAGCTTTTATGCTTGTTCTTGGAAATATTCCACTCCTGCAGAAGAGAATTCACTCTACAGTCTCATTTCTCTGTCCCTTGCAGCCTCTACTTCCAATGTTCTTTTCCTTAACCCATTCACTGTCTCCTAGAGCCTGTCCTCTCCAATAACCAAACTACCTCCAAAATCTTGATTTGGGGACTTTCACTAACAACAGTCCCTCCTGCTCTAACCCATTGACTCTAGATACAAATAATTCTCTGAGTCCCTGAGGTCACTGGGACTTCCAGTCCACTGGCCCTCCCAGTTTTTCACTGTCCACCAGCCATGCCCTCCGGTGTCCCCCCACCCTTCCCTGCCCAGTTTAGGCAGCAACCATCCCCTTGTTTACTCCCCTTCAGTCCCTTGATGATCTTGTCCTTCTTTCCCAGTTTTGCACCCATGCACTGGGTGTGGCTGGAGGAAAAACACAACCGTGACCACAGATCTCAAGTGAGTACTCCACTGCCTAATAATCCTACCACGTTTCTCTCGTATGGTTAACTTCTCCACTATTGGAGATGGCTGCTTTCCATCTTTTCCATCCTCTAACAACCAAAGTCACCTCCTCCTGCTCACTCTTCCTGCTTCATTGGGAAAAGAGAAACCACCCAAGCCCATACTTCCCAGAGTCCATGGCCATTTATGATGTGGGCTTGAAGGCTGGGGTTCCCTAAAAGCAGGCACCTTCTGTGTCAAGTGTCTGAGTTCTTGGTTTGTGTTTCTGAAACACACACAGTTTTCTAGGAAAATCATGCTGGGAGGGCTGGAAGGGAGAGAACACTTGGAGACCTAAGGTGGAGTTTGCTCACACAAGGAGACATGAATTCCCCAAGACTGGGGTGCCTGGGTGGCTCAGTCGGTGGGACGTCCAACTTTTGATTTCAGCTCAGGTCATGATCTCATGGTTCATGGGATGGAGCCCTGTGCACTGTCAGGGTGGAGCCTGCTTCGGATTCTCTCTTTCTCTCTGTCCCTTCCCTGCTCTGATGTGCACGCTCTCCCTCTCTCAAAATAAATCAATAAACTTTTAAAATGAATGAATGAATAAATAAACAGATAAATACATTTACTTCCCAAGACTAAAAGGGGACTGTGGGTTTGGGGCAGGTGCCAGAAGCAGGTGCCCATGTCTTCTTCCCACACAACGGCATTGAGCGTTGCTACAGGCACTCTCTAGGGAGGCTAGGTCCCGGGCACTACGACTCTCAGCCTCAGCCTGGGCATTAAGTTACGTGGTTGCCTCCGAGCCTCCCGTCACCAACGAACCACATGAGTCTGGACAACAAACATCATCAGAGACCACCCCGTCTAAGACCAGGAGGCCCTCTTTGCATGTACTGGGCAACATAAGACCCTTGAGATCTCTGTTTAACTCCTCAGCGGGGTTCATAGTATGGCTAAGTTGAATTTCCAGCCAGGCTGATATCCACCAATTAAATTCACTTTAGACAACGAAAACAAACGGGATGTTCCTTAGATCACAAATTGAAGAGTAAACCACACACCCACTCCATCTGATTCTGTACCGTGCAACTCACAGGAAGAAATTTCCACCGGTGGCCTTCCGAAGCGCATTCTGATTTAAGTAAAAGGCACAGAATGCGAATTAGATGAAAAGCAGGGTGATACCATCCCCAGTTTCCATGGTCGTAGCCCAACATTTACAATGTAAATACTTAGCCTTCCAACAGCAGTATCTTCTAAGCCAATGAAGCTTAAACACCTGAAACATCACATTAAAATTCCCACACAGGCCTGTGGAACCACCCGATTTCACTGTACTCCAAAAAACCCCCGAGCTTTCAAAAGAGTATAGAAAGTTGAAAAATCTCTTATCACCAGAACTGAGCAAAGAGGCCTTGGGTGGGGAGGAAAGTGAGCGGAAATCAATTTTACTCGCTTCGGCCTCACGATGGATTTTGCGAAGCAAAGGGGAGAAGATCAATCTTGTCAAATCAGTGAGCATTTACACACTTGAAGGAGTCTAAAGGTCTTGGAGGGTGTATCAGGCAGGAGGACGTTCTCCATCACGTCATGGAGAATACGGCATGAAGGTTGGACCCTTTTCTGTACTGGAAGGATCGTGCCAAGGATCCAGTCCCAAACTAAGACACAGGAAGTCCTACGGGTGCCTATACTTGACTCACCAGAACATGCTTCCGGATTACATTAACAGAAGGCCCCCTTACCCTACCTCTGACTTGAAAGCCTCTATCATTTGGGGGTCACTGAGCCATCTGATAAGACAAACCTCCTATGGCTGCAGAGTAAGTCCATGCTTTGGTGAGTAGGGGCTGGTCACTCCCGGTGACGTCACCAGGGAATCAGACAGGAAACCAGAGGACGGAAGGTGGGCCTTGAGCGGAAGGCAGAGCAGAGGGCTCCCGCCTGTCTCGGCTTCACTCTCCTACACGTGGAGGAGACATCACAGACGAGTGCTAAGGGGAAGCCAGGAGAGGCAAGGGAGCCATGTCCTCTGCCCGAGGGGAGGCGGCCAGGGTCTAGGCCAGGAGGTGGACCTGTGGCAAACTTAGCTGCATCGTGTAAGCATGTTACTTGGTCTCCCTTTCGGTGTTTGTCAACTTTAGTGCAGACTCCCGGAAAACAGCCTGGATGAAACTGTCCTTCCTCGTCTTAAGTCCAGTTGGGCAGCTGTAACAAAAACACCACAGACTGGAAACAACACGTCCCGGCCTCCTGGTTTGGGGATGGGCCACCTACTCCCCGTATGTTCACGTGGCAGAAGGGGCGAGAGCTCTCCGAGGTCTCTTTTCTGAGAGCACTGACCCCACCATGAGGGCTCCACCACACTGTAATTCCAATGTAATACCATCCCCCTGGGTGGCAGGATTTCAACATCTGATCAACACACGGGTGGGGGGGGGTGGGGAGGACACAAACATCCCGTCCATAACACACCTAGATTTACGGAAGAGTCACGAAGGCCAGCCTAAGAGAGAACGGCACACCCCCACCTCACCCCTCTGGCAGGTTCCAAAGGGAGTGGGGTCAAGGCTGAGAAATCCCACTTCTTGGCCCCACCTGGACCTTCCTTTGTCATTACCAAACTCGTCCATCTAGGCTTGATGCAACCAAAGGACTATGTGGTCCCCGACAGAACTGTGTGACCTTCGGGAAGTGACTTGAATGCTCTGGGGCCCTTTCCGTAGCTGTAAAATGGACATAGTAACAAACCTGTATCAAAGACTTACTGTAGGTATTATGTGAGTTTGTGAAAATCTGAGAGCCATGCCTGGACATGGAGTAAGCAGTATATACACGTTTGATTAAATAACAAAAATGAGGGGCGCCCGGGTGGCTCAGTCGGTTGAGCGTCCGACTTCGGCTCAGGTCGTGATCTCGCGGTCCGTGAGTTCGAGCCCCGCGTCGGGCTCTGTGCTGACGGCTCGGAGCCTGGAGCCTGCTTCTGTTTCTGTGTCTCCCTCTCTCTCTGCCCCTTCCCCATTTGCACTCTGTCTCCCTCTGCCTTTCAAAACTGAATAAATGTTAAAAAAATTTTTTTTAAATAAAAAAATAACAAAAATGATCATTATTATGCTGTTATACATTGGACTTTAGACAAATCAACAGAAAACTGATGGCAATTAGCCATTAGCAGGTGTCATAGGCAGAATTCTCCTATGTGTCCCAAGATTCTGGGTCCCTGCTATACACACTCTTTCTGCCAGTTATTCAATTAAACACTAACCTGGGTGGTCATTTGAAGGAATTTTGCAGCGGTGACCAAGGTCCCCAATCAGGAGATTATCTAGGTAGGCCTGACTTAACCAGGAGAACCCTCCAGAAGCAGAGTCCCCTCCAGCTGGCTGCGGCATAGGAGCCGGGGACATGCATGCCATTTGGCCCGGAAGAAATCCAGGGTAGATGCCGTGACATTCCTAGGGAGGGGGCCATACGGCAAGGAACTGTGGGAGATCTCTAGATGCCGACAACAGTTCTCAGCTCACAGCTAGCAGGGAAACAAGGCCCTGAGTCCTACAACCGCAAGGAACTGAATTCTCTTAACGGCCAGTGATCTTGGAGAAAGAGCCCCACGTCCCAGATGAGACTGTACCCTGGGTCAATACCTTGATTCCAGCCCTGTGAGACCCTGAGCAGAGAATCCAGCCACACTGTCCCTGGACTTCTGACCTTCAGAAACTATGAGATCACAAACTTGTATTGCTTTAGGCCACTAAGTTTGTGATAATTTATTGTGCGCCAATAGAACACTAACGTAGCACAAAAAGAAAAAAAAAACAAATTACATACAACTAACAAATGAGCAGTTAGACGATTTTGTTCAAAGCCCAGGCACCCCCCTCCACCCTGCCACATTACAGATAGATTTCTGACAATGACAAAGGTAGTACAAAATGCCCTCAGTTCAGAAAAAAAGAAACGTCATTGGCCACGCCAAATGTTCTGTACTTACCAGCGTCCCTGGCGGGGCAAGGCTGGGCTGCCTGACCCAAAAGCGGCAAGTCTGGGGCCTCCCGGGCTGGTTCATAGGGTCAGTGAAAGGGTTGGGTGACGTCCAGCCTAACCTGGCACAGCCACCTACCGGTGTGCTCAGACCTTTGACCTACACTCAGTTCCACTTCAGAGACCTGCCAGAAATTGGCAGGGAGTTTTGGGACCCAGGGATCAGAGCTGTGGGATTTATTGAAGCAGATAGAAGGCAAAGAGCAAATGGTTAAGAGCTCTGGTCTCGCTCTCGGCATTGAACTCTGGTATCACCACCTTCTGTGTGAGTTTTTGTAAATTCCTTAACCCCTCTGTGCCCCCATCTGTCAAGTGGGGATAAGAGTTGTGAGGGTTTGAGGTAAGGCTTAGAAATCGCGGATACAGAAGACAATGGGGGAGGGGAAGAAAAAAAAAAAGAAAGGTTAGAGAGGGAGGGAGCTAAAACATAAGAGACTCTTAGAAACTGAGAACAAACTGAGGGTTGATGGGGGGTGGGAGGGAGGGGAGGGGGGGTGAGGGGCATTGAGGAGGGCACCTGTTGGGATGAGCACTGGGTGTTGTATGGAAACCAATTTGACAATAAATTTCATATTAAAAAAAAAAAGAAATCACGGATACCTAAGGCCTAGCCATTAGCAAGCCCTCTAAAATGGGAGGTGGTATTTAATTGCTTTTAGGGTTGCCTGGGTCTTATACCCGAGCCCTAATCTGAAGCTTTCATATCATTAATGCCCAACACCCGTTCTCCACAGCAGACAGCTGAGCACATCTTGGTGCCTTGTTTCTGAGCCCCAAGTGTCTGCTTAATGACTAACCACTCCAACCTGGTACACGGAGTACCAGACTGTGTCAATCAACCCCAGCACAAACCCAGAGTAAATCAATTGTCCTTCCCTGCCTTCCTCTTCCTGCTTGCTTTTTTCATTAGAACATGAATTGTGCTAGAGATGGTACCAATTGGTCAGCGTTTTCTGAGCAATTTCTAGAATGAACCTGACAATAGGAGACGGGGCTACAATAAAGATGTGTTAAGTCTGCCCTCTACGACCAGACACAGTAATTACCATTTTTATGTTTTTATGTCTTAAATGTGTATTTATTTAGTCTTGAGAGAGAGAGAGCGAGTGAGTGGGGGATGGGGGCAGGGAAAGAGGGAGACAGAGAATCCCAAGCAGACTGCGCACTGTCTGTGCAGAGCCTGACCCGGGGCTCGGACCCATGAACTGCGAAATCATGACCCGAGGGGAGATCGAGAGTCGGACAGTTAACCGACTGAGCCACCCGGGTACCCCAATAATAACTATTTTTAAAAGATGGTTTCATGAGGCTAAAAATTTATATCCTTCATTCATGAAGGGGGGGGGGGGAGTCTATTGAATGTCACCGAACCAGCTTTGATGATAGAATTTACGTGGTTGTCCCATATTGTGATAAAGTGTTCAAAGGTATATACCACTTATAAATATAACCACATCTAGACTCATAAAAATAGACTTTCTATTTAAATCGAATCTCCTTTCTGAGCATTGCTAAGTGAGGTAATTTGAAATCTTCCCAAATTGCAACGAGCGTGGTATTTTTCCCATTTGTGGAGATGACCATCTATTATATGGATTTGCAAATTGGTTAATTGTCTGGAAGATTTAAGAAGAAAAATGCTGTTCTAGTAATTCTGTACAGTCCTGTACCCAGAGGATTTGGCTGAGGGAAGATTAACACAAGCAAGAATCTGTCCAATACGTTTTAAATGAGAAAGCAGGCTATTTTTTAAGCCAATGTTTTCAAAAAGAAAACTATAGCAAAGCACCTACAGTTCCTTACCCCTAACAGGTGATTCCCCCGACTAGAGTGTTAAGATCCAGAAAATCAATGTAATATCTTGGCCGGTCTCCTTCACTGTGGCTACCCTGGGGTCTCGAATAGTGCCTGACAGACACAGGCCCTAAATATTCCCCGAATAAATGAATTAACGAAATTACGTGAATTAGCAAGGGGCAGGATGCTGGCCAAAGTCTGTCTGAATTCTGAGCAGTTATAAACGTCAACACAATCAGATCAAGAAGGCAAAACAAAAGAGCAGGGAAGTGAGGTTCTGTAAAGTCACATGTGCCTTTTTGGGTCCACTGGGAGGGAAGAAGGAAACGCAGTGTCAATGGAATCTATCACTACAAAGTTTTTGTTCCTGAATGGAAATTTCCAGAGCCTATGTTGTAAAGCTTCTTACAATGGGCCATTTATTAAGGAGCAAGCCTTCTGCTTAAGTGACTATGTGCCAGCGGCGCCACCTGCTGGGTAGCTAGCTGGGCATTTTAGAACAATATTCTAGAGGGGGTTTTTTTCTTTATTTTTTTCAGAAAGCAAATTGAATTTAGAACCACAGAAATTACATCGGACATATCTTTAGAGATAATCTAGGCCCTGTGTCATCTTACAGGTAAGGATTTGCCTTAAGTAGGTACAACATTTTCTTTCTTTCTGTTGCTACAACGGAGCCCCAAATCTCTCTCTCCGGGAGAAGACACGCTACAGCCATCCTTACTGAATTGTGTCACGGGTCTCATGTAAATCAGAAACCGAAAGGCAGTTACAATCCATTCGTGAAGCATCTGAGAGTGCTGTCCAATGGAAATTTCTGCAACCATGGGGTAGAACTTTCTGCAGTGATCTATATCCGTGTGTGCTGTCCAATACAGTAGCGTACGAAACACCTGATGCGTGCCCAATGACACCGAGGATCGGGTTTTTATCTGATTTTCATTAGTTTACCTTAAAAAAATAGCCACCTATGGCGAGTGTGGTTTTTCTCAACCCTGGCGCTGTTTACATTTTGCACTGGATCATTCTCTGCTGTGGGCGTTGTCCTGTGCACCGTAGGCTACTTTCACAACGGCCCTGGCCTCTACCTACTGGATGCCAGCAGGACGGCCGCAGAGGCAGGACGACCAAAAAAGTTTCCAGACATGCCCCAGAAATGTCCCCTAGTGGGCAAGACCACGCCCTGTTGAGAACCACTGGGGCTAATGGCTACTGTATTGGACAGCATGGCTGTAGAATATGCCTAACATGTACATGCCACATTTTGATTGAGAAAAAGAAACGGCCCCTACCCTGTGGTACAGCAGTCGTGGTTTTGTCATAAGAGGGAAGCTTTAGAATGAAAAGTCAGGGGCACCTGGGTGGCTCGGTTAAGCGTCCAACTTTGGCTCAGGTCATGATCTCACAGTTAGTGAGTTCGAGGCCCATGTCGGGCTGTCTGCAGTCAGCACAGAACCCGCTTCAGACTCTCTGTCCCCCCACCCTGTCCCTCTCCTGCTGGTTCTCTTTCTCTAAAATCAAATAAACAAACTTGGGGGCACCTGGGTGGCTCAGTCGGTTAAGCATCCGACTCTTACTTTCGGCTCAGGTCGTGATCTCACGGTTCCTGAGTTCGAGCCGCACACAGGGCTCTGTGCTGATGGTGCGGGGCCTGCTTGGGAATCTGTCTCTCCCTCTCTCTCTCTCTGCCCTTTCCCTGCTTGCATGCTCTCTCTCTCTCTCTCAAAATAAATAGATAAAACTTAAGAAATGAATACATAAATAAACGTAAAAAATTTTTTTGTTCATCTGAAAACAAATTTTTTTAAAGAGTCAGGTGTAGACAAAGAAATCTCTTTCTTCTTCTCCTCCTTCCCACGCAACAGGGACGGAGCCAAGACAGCAGTGGCAACCGTGAGTCAGCGGACAAGCTGACCTCCCCGAGTCTCTGCGTCTCACCTGCAGAAGGGGAGGGGGGTACCCACCTGGCAGGGCTGCTGTGAGGGCTGAATTAGCACATTAAGCGGTCCTAGCTCAGTGCTCGGCTGCAGTCGAGGTTCAAACGACAGCTGTTCTTTTGGCCACCCTCTTGGGGGGGGGGGGCAGGGGGGAGTCCTCACGCCTTCCAACCCACAACACAGAAGTGCCCAGCGTGTTGCCATCGAAGATAAAAATCGAATGGACACCAAGTTAGCCAAGCTTCGTAAACCTGGATTTATTTCACAATGCCGGTGGCCACAACATTCAACCACATTCGTGTGCGGCCTGTGATATCCCCCTGAGATTTTGAGATAGCTCATTTACATGTGTAGGAGAAAACGCTTCAGCTCCTCTGGGAGAAAGAGCTCGTTGATCTTATGATGCTGCTGGATTCCGAAGCACTTCCGGATTTGAAGGCGGCACAGCTGCAGCAGAGAAGGAGGCCCTGCAGAGAGACGGGGAGACAAGCCACACGTTGGTGCCAGCGACCCAAGACTACTTGCTCTTTCCTCCTTTTACAGCACCCGAGCCGCACCACGGTCACAAGGAGATAACGCCGCTCTCCCGAAGACCATGTTCTGGTCTTGGGGGGGGGGGGGGGGGGCAGCATTTTTAGGCCATGGTCTCTCTTACCCGGAATCTCATGCAAATGAGCTTGTTAGGTTTTGATTTAGAAGAGACTGGAGAAAAAAAAAAAAGTCAAAGCCTGCTCCCGCTAATGGAGGCCTAAGGCAGCTAAGTCTGGAATGACGAAGCCGCACAAAATTCCCCAGGATGGAGAGAAAATTCATGTTTAACAGCTTCCTTGTATTTTTACCTTAAGAAAAAAGAGAGGGTATTTCGAGACACAAACGTGTATTTTTATAATCTAGCAGTTTCGGGATATTCAACTAAAGTGAGCAGTCAGTGAGGCCCAAGTAAGTGTATGTTACCTGAGTAAGTCATATTTGTTTTTTTTATTCTGCGTTCAGGGCTAACCCGATGCCAGCACAAACCTGGCACAGGGAACCAGCCAAGAGTTTACATTTCAGGACAGTGGTTCTCAACAGGGGGCTAGGGGGGAAGGGAAAAGGAGGGGACAGTTGGCAAAGCCTAGAGACACTTCTGTTTGTCACAACCTGGGAGAGAGGCACTACTAGCATCTGGCTGGTAGAGACCAGAGAGGCCGCTAAACATCATATGGTGCACAGCACAGCCCCCACCTGGCCCGAAACGTAAACAGAGCTGAGGCTGAGAAACCCCGTTATGGAGTAAAAGGGTGGGGAACGATTTCCCACCCCTCCCCCACCCCCTGCACCAAACTGTAATGGGAATTGTGCTTTGGTTATCAAACACACACAAAAAAGCCAAGCTATGCACCGTCAAGAATCCCAGAAGGCAGTGGCCCTCAATCCAGGATGCATTTTAGAATCACCTATCGGGGGAGCTTGAAACCACACGGTGTTGGGTCCCACCCCTGAGATGGTGCGTCAGTGAACGTCAGGTGGGGCCTGTCCATCTGGCTTTTTTAAAGGCACGTGCCCCAGGTCATCTTATTGTGCAGCCAGGGTTGAGAACACACGCAGAAAGATCCAGAGGCCTCGGATTTCCTACGGCGTCCCTACAAGTCGGTTGCCTGTTTCTCAGGTGATGGAGAAGGGCAGGTGGAAAGGGCCGCACGCACCATCAACGAAAATGAATGTGGGATTTTCAAGCGGGACCTCACGGCACACTCCGAAGGCCCCCGTCGGGATTGAGGGAACCTTCCAGACTACGCTCAGTGCCACTGGAGCCATGTACTAACGAACTGCTTCCCAGCGCACGCGAGGCACACATTAACAAGCGGCAGAAAGTACACTGCGGGGAAACTGAACTTCGGTTCACCTCGTAAAGGAATGGTGAGGGACGTGACTAATCACGTGTGCTAGACACGCTGTCAGGAACGGCTGGAGGACGAACCGATAAAGAACTGTTGGACGATGCAGAAAAGCGGGACATCAGAGTTAGCTCAGTGCAGCTACCGACGCCAATCGAATATCTGCCGTTTACTGTAAGTAGGATGACGTACAACTGCAGCCTTCATTCCATAGAGCGCTGGCACCTGCGAGCGTTCGAGCAGTTTGCTTTGCTCAGTAATAAAACCAGCTAATTTCTCTCTGCGAACTATCTGTCGCTCTGGGTCTCGATTTCTTTTTTTCGCCCAGCAACACTCACGCTTCACACGATGCTGTGCAGCGAAAGTAATGTGGGGCGTGGCTCCTGTCGCACTGGGCTGACCGGCATTTTTTTTTTTTTTAGTTTTCCTTGTGCGCCATGAGTCAACACTGCTTTAGACGCTTTTCAAGGCGGGTGGGGTGGTACTATTCCTGAACTCCTTTCCAGGGACATCCAGAGACAGAATCTGCTGTTAGATCTGCAGGTCTGGCCTTCTGTGCCTGCCTGGCCTCATTTCCTGTGGGCTTCCAGGCTGCTGAGACGGGCAAATGACTCCGAAAATGACTCATGGAGGCAAAAGCAGCAGTAATTCTCTCCAGTGACAAATGACATTTTACAAACCGGCGGGATCATCGATCACACCGTCACCAAAATGTAATCAAAGGAATGAAAGGCAATGTAGGAGCCTACGAATGGGCTTGGGGACAGAAAGTAGAAGGAAGAGCCTGTGGACGTGATCGGAAAATCTGCTGGGATTATTTGCTGAGGCAGATGAGGGGATTGATTGTGTGTGTGTGTGTGTGTGTGTGTGTGTCTATGTACATGACCTAGGGACTTTAGGGGCCCAGGAGGCCCTTCTGCTTTTGTGGCCCTCTTTCCCAATGGGGGAAAAAAAAACGGTATTTTACAACTGTGTGGGTATAAAGACAAACATAATCCAGGTTGAGTTTTATCCACTTTTTTCCTTCAGATTTGAAAGGGAATTACAACATTTCTGTGGGTCCCTAAAAACATCATGGGCCCCAAGCATAGTGCAGTCTGGACCTGCTGGAGAAGCAGGCCTATAGATAGATAGAATTTTTTTGAAAAAACAAATCACCAAAACGCAGGTAGAATGGCCTGGCAATCACCCCGCTGCCTAATGTAAAGGGGTCTCTGTTGAACCGTTCCTTGCGCCCGGGGCCTGGCCTTCCCTAGCCCGCTGACGCTGCTCAGAGAGTACAGGCCTTGTCTGGGGGGCCCTGAGGCAGGTCTTTGGCTGCAAGTACCCGGGGCAATCGGAGCGGCGGGAAGGATTCGGCGGCCGCGGTACGATTCTGCACAGAGCTAGGCCCAATGCTCAGCCCGCGAAGAGAATATAACCGGATGACACGCCGTCAGAGCTCTTCTCCCAGGGCGGCCACATGCAGGGTCCCACAATCCCGAAAACTTAACAAAGTGCACACTCTGGTGAAAAAGTAGGTCCTGAGCGGGCCACTCCCCATTTCCAGGGACAATTGTGAATGCCAGGGGAGGAGGGGTCTCTGCGCCCCACCCCAGCCCACAGCCCTACCCCCTTGCACGGCGCTCAGTGACAATGTTTAGTTGTTTGGGTCCAGAGTGCTGGTTCTCATTTGTGAAGGAGTGTGGACTCAGTGGTCCCTGACTTATAACAGTAAGTGTCTCATCACCAATGAGCTGCCTTCTTGCCCCCACAAACCCGGCGCCCCGTAGCCTGGCCCATCTGTAGAGCAGTGAGGCATCCAGGGGCACGGTCCAGCCCCAAAGAGGGTTCCATTGCATCATTCTAAAGTATGTTTTAGGTAACTTTAATATCAAACATTTTTTAATGATATGTTAATGCTGTCAAAGCTGGCCTACCCCATATCTGAATACTCGATCACCCAAGATAGCCTGTCTCCAACATCGCAAACGACAGATGGTTCCTTACTACATAGCCGGTACTGTACCTTGTCGAATACTAGATTCTCTCAGCACCCCACAATGGGGGATGGCAGAGAACGGTCTCTCACACGGTATCAGAAGTCAGAACTCGGTAAGTACCTGTCTCCCACTAGAGCCCGCAGGAGTCTCTACGGATTAGGGCCTAGGCTCGGGCAAGGGGGAAGCACCTTCACGCTCCAAGAAGATCTGGGTCAGAGGGCTCTCTGGAGGCACCAACTCCAAGGGACATTTGCCATCAGCGTTCCTGGCCTGGGGGTTCGCTCCAAAATCCATGAGCAGGATGGCCAGCTCCCCATTGGATGCCCTGGCCGCTGCGTGAAGAGGGGAGTCCAGACCTCGGCCTTCGTTCACATTTGCTCCTATGCGGTCACAAGAAGAACAGAGAGTCAGCCAAGAAGCCAAGTCCCAGCATCCCCCTCCTCAAACGACTGTGCCGCAAAAGTCCTTAACCAAAGGGCATCTGCAGTGGGCAGGGCAGTTCCGCAAAAATGGGCATGACTGGAATCCGTTTAACAACACGGGGAAGATGCCATCTGACGATGTGACTGACGGCACAACAATGAGCTATACTGCACATGAGGCTTAAAACCTTGCCTTTGGGGCACCCGGGTGGCTCAGTCGGTTAAGCGTTCGACTCTTGGTTTGGGCTCAGGTCATGATTTCATGGTTGGCCAGATCGAGCCCCGTGTTGGGATTCTCTCTCCTCTCTGTGCCCCTCCCCCTACCTCAAAATAAACAAATAAACTTAAAAACAAAACAAAACACCTTGCCTTTGAGTGCTATACACAGGTGTGTTACATACAACAAGAATCCTGGTGGTGTGAAAGCTGCACGTTCACTATTAAAGGAGTGTAAATATTTGTACAAACTGGAAGTGAGGCCAGACGGTGAAATCTCATCTATACCGAGCACCATATTCACACACTGAGCAACTGTTATGGGGTGTAAAACCCGGGACCTGGGACTGTGTGATATGAACTGTAAACAGCAACTAGCTTGTGAGGGCATCTCATAGAACAAGATGGCCAATTCCAAGGTCACAGGAAAGATGGCAAAGTCCTCCTCTTCAGGAATGAGGTGGATTTCTAGGCCCATCCCAAGCCAATCCTGTCTCTACAGTCTCTACAAATCCCCACCCCAGCTGGATGCCGGCTCCCACGGGGACACGTGGAGACGTGTGGTTTTGCCTGAGCTGCTGTCCCTCTAGTAAAATGGGAAACTACGTCCACTCAACAAATATTAACTGGATTGAACAGATATTAACTGGATTGTCCCCGTATTGTTCTTGGCTTTGCGAGGGATGTGAAACCTGGCCCTTTCCTGAGAGCTTAAAATCTACCTAGAGCATTATGGGAGAGGGAGGGGAAATGGGAGGGAAAGATAGAAAGAGAGAAAGAGAGAGAGAGAGAGAGGGATGGAGGCGGAAAGAGAGAGAAAATAAGAACGAATCTTCTAACTCATGGCAATGGCCGCCAAACGAGTAGAAGGCAACAACAACAAAAAACGTTAAGAACATTCGAGGGAAGGGAAAGGTTACTGGAGTTTTGAAGAGTGAGCGGGACTCAGATAACTACAGGGGTGATGAAATGGTCTTCCAAGGTTGAACAAGAGACTGGACAACAGCAGGGAGGTGAAAAAGAAGGGTACTACATAGGCCTTGTTGAGGATAACAGAAGATTTACAATGAGCTGCAACCGGGACAGGTGGAACTTCTGGATCCAAGCACACTGGTGAAGGAGGCCCCGGGGGGAAGACCCAGGCCTGGTCCAGCAGCTGTGGGAGTCAGCGGGGCTAAGAACGTGCCTGCGCACCGCGGAGGGAGGTGGCCGAGGGGAGGGAGGAGAAGCAGGGACCACCCTGGGAGGAAATACTGCCATCATCATCATCCGCATGACAAGGGAGACAACGAACATTCAAACAGGTTCAAATATTTCCCCACGGGAACACAGTCACCGTGAACCCCGATCCCGTCTGAGTCCACTGCCCCCACCGTGTCCCCTGCTACAACACAGAGAGCTTTCAAACGCATTTCGTTTCTTTCTCGTCTTCTTTCCTTGTGTCGCGTGCTTTCTAAAATGTTTCACCTGACTCCAGAAGCTTCTTGACACAGGCCACCTGCTGTTTCCTGCACGCCAAATACAGAGGGGTGCCCAGGTGGCTGATGTTGAGGTTGAGGTTGCCTCCGTGAGCTGCCAGGATCTCGACGCAGTCCACGTGGCCTGCAGCCCAAAGCAGAAGAAAGACGCTATCGCACAAATTCCCTCAGCCGGGAAACCGCACCTTCCCTGTGTTTGGGGTGCGTACGTTTCCCCGGGACCAGAAGCTAGCGCGGGGAATAGGGAATGAGTTTAATCCCGGCCATCAGGGAATGGGTTGACTGTTGAGATGGTAGCTGCAGCTCCGGGTAGAGCCCCACTTGGGTTTACCAGCCCCGGTAAGCGACCGGCAACCTTTTCCAAGCGTTGGTGGCCTTGTAATCGGCCCGGATATAGAAACCGAAGTGAGGGTCGGGAGGGGTGTGGAGGGACAGGACCGCGGGGGGACCTGAAGAGGAAAGGGCACGGTGTGGGCCATGGGATGGGGCAGGCAGCCCACAGGGTCCCCCAGGGCAGGCCCTGGGAGAAACAGGCCACCGTGGGCCCAGGTGGGGTTCAGCCGCCAAATCCAACGGGAGCTGGGCCCAGTCTGGCAGAGGGGGGGCTGGCAGAAGCCGCATCACCCTTGCTTGGTCTAGGAGGCTGTACTTTAAAACATTGCTCCTCTGCGTTTCGCTTTTTACATCATTTGAGTTCTATGCACCCAGCGAATATGATGAGCTGCCCCGTCTCTTAAGGAATAAATGTCAACGCTCTGGGAGATAATTAGCATATGGATGGATTCAGTCACATGGGGTTGCCGTAAGGTTCCCGGGGAGCCATCCTGGGAAAGCCACCAAGGAGCTAAAAACTCTCCCTTCCACCGATGTGTGGTCATGATGGTGATGAGGGCGGGAATGAACTCTGGAGAGGAGCAAAACTGGCCATGTTGTGTTTTGTGCCCGAGTGAAGAATGTCGGAAAAATTACGACTTTGTGGAGAGTATTACCCCAGCTGAATAAGTCCTGCGTATCTAACGTACAGCATGGTGACTGTTCGGGATACCGTACTGTATACCTGAAATTTGCTGAGACAGTAGATCTTAAGTGTTCCCCCCCCCCCACACACACACACACAAAATGGCGACTATATGAGGTGATGAATGTGTTCATTAATTTGACTGTGGTGACCGTTCCGTAATGTACATGGGTATCACGTCATTATGTACACCTTAACTGTGTACAATTTTATTTGTCAATTATACGTCAATAAGGCTAGGCGTGGTGGACAATCACCCCAAGCTGTATACAACATCCTATATTTCCAAAAACTGAAAGTTTGTTCCACTTAAAAATCCTAGGTGGCCCTGTGACAACATTCCTTAAGGCCCTAAAATAGAAGGATATAACTTGTTTTATAAAATCATTTGATTTTTGTGGGGTCATGTGTTCAACAAGGTATTCCACAAACATTGACGTATAGTCTACTATGTGCCAGACCCTGTTCCAGAAACCCGGCAGTGAGCCACATTCCAGAGGCTGCAAAAGGGGGCTTCTCGAACTGTGGGTGCATCCAAATCACCTGGGTGGTTGTGAAACAAACTGCAGGTGGCTGGGCCCCACCCCAGAGTTGCTGATTCAGGGGGTCAGGTGTGAGGGCCAAGAATCTACAACGGCATGCCAGACCAGGCTGATGTGTCTGGTCCCAGGATCCCACACTGAGAAAATATCCCTCAAAAAATATCCCTCCTCGGGGTGCCTGGGCAGCTCAGTCAGTTAAGCCTCCGACTTCAGCTCAGGTCACGATCTCACGGCTCGTGGGTACGAATCCTGCATCGGGCTCTGTGCTGACTGCTCTCTCAAAAATAAACATCGAGAAATAAGCTAAGAATCAATCTCTCTCTCTCTCTCTCTCTCTCTCTCTCTCAAAAATAAGTAAATATTGAAAAAAAAATTTTTTTAATCTCCCTCCTCTTCCTTCTTCCTTGCAAAAGGAAGATGTCTGTTGAAGCAGGGGTGGAAATTTTAAATTCAGATTTACCTCTCTTAGCAGCTTCATGGATGGGAGATGCCAGGTCGCTCACTGGGTGGGGGCTGGCACCGTGATGAAGAAGCAAAGTGATGCAGTCCAGGCTGCCGCTGATACAGGTATTGAACAAAGGAGTGTGCCAGTCGGCGGTGACACAATTCACCTGGAAAGAAAAGCTCCAGGCTGAAGGCAGGCAGAGGGGTGTCCTGGGTTCAAATCTGGGCTGCCCTACTTTCAAGCTGCTGTTTAACTCCTCTGAGCCTGAAATTCCACAGCTATAAAATGAGGACAAAAATACCAAATTCCACAAGGTTTTGAAAAACTGAATGAGGGACGGCACTGAGAATGTTATGCCATAGTCTATCATTTCCATGCCCCCAAGAACATGAACTCTGAAACTAGTTAGGCTAATTCCAATAGCTTACAAACGAATCTCGTTTTCAACATTCCATTCTAGACCCAACCCACACCATTCCAGTTTCCTTCACAGCAGTGAGAGTAACCTTTTAGAGTTGTTAACGTATCATCTTTAAAAAATTTTTAAATGTGACTTTCACAGAAATGTAGGGTGAGTATGTGCCAAAGATTTTATTCAACTCGTTCATCGATGAGGGAACCGGTAAGGGGGTAAGGCTGGCTCAAAGCAGAATTTATATAGTCAGCCAATTAAATGCTGAAATACATTTGCTAATAGATACAAGACCGGCTAATGTCCTACAGGGCCATAAAACTATCATCTTTGGGGGCGATCTTTCCAAACGTTGGAAAGCAGACAGAAACTTACAAGTTAACATCCGACTTCACGGCGTTTGGGCTATAATCGAATAGGAAAGAGCAAAGCCAAATGCAATCTGTCTACATTGTCAAATAATTCTGCGGTGAATCCGTTCAGCAGAGATATTATGAAGACAATGAAGTCATTCTCACAAGCCATTTCCAAGGAAGGCTAGGATTAGGGAGGCACAGAAGATGTGAGGGTGCAAAGTTTAAGGAGACACTCACTCCCAGGGGCACATGATGCTGCACAGCCCTGAGAGTGAGGGGCTCTTTAAAGCTTGCACCCTAGGTGCCTCTCTGCCTTTCCTGAGTCCTGGCCCTGTTTCCATGTGTGGAAACCTAACCCCAATATACACCCGATGACGCACTCATTTATGGCTCTCTACGACTACTGTCAGGAGAAAGCCATCTCCTGGCACGGACAACCCAGCATTCAGCCGATTCCAACGGGTCCTTTACGTTTCAACTTAGACATCATTTCCCCTAGGGATCCTCTTCGGGCCTCGTCTCTCCCCCACCAGAAACGAACGGGCCAGGAACCCTTCCGTGTGCTCCCAGCAACCACCTTAGCGTTCATGCTTATCACATGGTGGTAGTTTGCAAAAGTGGCCTCAGATTCTCTGCACAGGATGCATATCCCTTTACAATGTAGCCTTGCAATTCCTCCCCTCACAGGACGGACACCGCTCTTCCTCCTTGAATCGGGGCGTGCGCAGGGGACTTGCTTTGGCCGATGGGACAACAGCAAATGTGCCCCAAGCTGAGAGCCCACCTTCTTTTGATGCTCTTGGAATCCCCGCTACCACGTGAACAGGCCCAGGCTGCCTGCCAAAGGATGAGAGACCACGCGGGGATTTTCCGTCTCCTCAGCCATCCTGGCCAAGGTCATCACGAACCAGCTTGCCCCAGCCAACCGGTCAGCTAACCTCCAATGCCTAAGCTGACGTCAGCCGAAGCAGGACAGACCAGAAGAACCATCTGGCCAACACAAGGATTTGTGACATAAATAAATGGCTATTGTCTTCAGTCATTAAGTTGGGGCGCTTTGTTACACCGCAGGATATAGTGGGCAAAAAGAGCGCCGTGTAATGGCCTGCCGTGGCTGAGATGCTGTGCATTCAACAAACCAACTTCCGCTCCTTGCGGCTCACGGCCATACATTTCCCCGCCTCCCGGGCAGTTACACGTGGCCTGAGTTCTGGCCCACGGGGTGCGGACAAAAGTGATAGATGTCACCGCCAAGATAGGCCCTTGAACGTCTTCCATGCGCAATCTTCTACATCTTTTCTCCTTCTGGCCACCCGGAGTGGCGGCCACCACTAGGAGCACACGTGAAAGCCACTTGTCGAAGATGGATGCAACAGGCTGAAAGGAGGCTGCGTGCCTGAATCACCCCCAGAGAGTGCCACCCAACAGAGCACACCCACACGGGAGTTTCAGTTGAGCAAGAAATCAACTTTGATTGCATTAGGCTACTGAGATTTCACGGTTTATCTATTAAAGTAACGAGGGTTATATTCACTTATTCACGTGTTTACCTATCTGGCTGTGCCCTCATGTAGTTTACGAAGGTCCTAAGAATCTTTATCCAGAGTTTAGGCACATAATACGTGCTCAGTGAATGCCGGTTGAGAGAATATGAGAAACTCACATATATATATATATATATATATATATATATATATATACACACACACACACACATATATATATACACACACACACATATATATACACACACACACATATATATATACACATATATACATATATATACATATATATGTGTATATATATATGTGTATATGTATATATATGTATATATGTATATATATATGTGTGTGTGTGTATATATATATATAATTTTCTGATCAGACTCGCCCATCACTTTCGAACATGGGGGACTTAGTTAATGGAAGACTTACTGGTCCCTACTTTCAAACGTAATGACTTTGTGTCTTCCTTCTCTAGGACCTCATTATGCCATCCTGATTCTCACCCTTCAAATAATAATCCTATACCTCACGTCTCTCAATCCTCACAAAACCACAAGAAGCTACATAACTTCCTTGTTATTTTCTCCCTTTTCTCAGACACAGAATCTTAAAGCTCAGAGCCTAAGTAACGTGTCCAAGTTTCCAATATTAGGAAACGGTAGACATGGTTTGAGACCATTATTCAGGTCTTATGGGGCCAAATGGTCTATGTTTTCCATAATATTTCATTACCTGCCAGCCTCAGGAAGGAAGGCAGATATCTAACAGGTGTTTCTCAGTAGTGACTGTTAAAGAATATGATATAGACGCAAATCATTACTTTCTAGCTAAAAACTCAATACTTCATCTATTGCTAAAGCAAAGAAGCTGATGGACGTTCAACTTTTGAAAACACCCCTCTTCAAACCTCAACTCAGGCTAGTCAAAAATGCTGGAAATTATTCAAAAGGGATAGAAGTACTCGTTTGTCATTCATGGTTTCTAAGACATTATTTGAGCTGCACTTACCTGAGCTCCATGCTTTAATAAAATGTTTGCACAAGAGACATGACCTCCAAGGCAGGCTTCATGGAGTGGGGACACACCATCTGCTGTGATGAGGTTCACAGGCCACCCCTGGAGAGGAAATGAGCAGAGTAATGAGTGCAAAGCGACAGTTCCGTAGGGTTGGTTTTGAGCCACAGATCCAGAGCTGTGACAATTCTTTTAAAGTCAACCTGGCTCACAGTCTGACAGTATGCTAAGGTATTCCTGATGACATAAAACAAACAAACAAGGAATTTTCATGCTCGCCAACGGCCATGTAAGTGAGTTAGGACTCAGGTCCGCCTCTAGTTGCCTCTTAAGATGACTACGTCTCTGGCCCTCACCGTGATTGCAGACTCCTATATAGGAGTCCCTCACCCAGGCAAATTGTGTCTAGATTCCTGACCCACAGACACTGTGAGCTAATATATGTCTATTACATTAAGCCGCTGGCTTTGGGGGTAATTCGTTACATAGCAAGAGATGACTAACACAGGGCCAAAGCATGAGGTGAACCCCCACAGGCAGAGGCAGAAAGTCCCAAAGGAGAGAGGCAAGTACATTCTTGCTCCAGGCGCTCGAGGACTAAAGAACCAAGAAAGTTGTCTGAAGGCCCTGGGGTTCATCAGCCTCTGGGGAAATGTGCTCTCCAGGAGATGGATTACGAGCCAAACCCAAGCAAAACATCAAAAGAGCTCCAGGAGAGGCTCTGCAGACCCCCCCGATGGTGGACTACATTATCCTTAACAGGAGGAAACTGAGTACAGTAAAAGTTCTTTTCCTCGGGACACATCGGTTAAGAAGCCGGTTAGTTTAAGTGATGACTTAGTGACACATTTAGCTTTTCTTCCCAGAAGAGTTACAATTTGCCTAAAACCATTCCAATAAATTGCTTCCCACATCAGCATTCCTAACACACGTTCTTCCACTTACGTGGACATTTATGAGTCAGTCAACCTCCCGATCACCCTGTCCTGTTGGCTTTTAGCCTCTGATGGGTGACCTCGTAGATTTTTGAGAGGTCCAACAATTCGGGGCATACACCTGAGTCCACAGGACCCTGAATCCAGAGCCCTTCTTTGTGTGGGCCTGAGGCGGGGGGATGGTTCTGGGAGACTAGAAACAATCCACTCGTAAATGAGAGATTCCAACATCCCTTTCAGCATTTTGCACCCCCCCCCCAGAGCTCTGCTATTCCCAGGGAGGGAAGGGACAATATCTTCCTTCCCTTTGTAACCTCACATCCCATCTGTACCCAATGTGCACTTCAGAAATGCTTACTGACCGCAACTCAAGAAGAACGGAGTTCTTGCATGTCTCCCTTTACAAGTAGTGCTCATGGGCTTCAGGGCGACATCTGCTATTTGATTTTATTATTATTTAACTGGAGGCATCCCCTCAAAGATTTGTTTTCAAATCCTTTTTTACCCTCCTCTCAGTGCTCCATATTTGTCCTATCTCTTCCACTCGCACTGCTAGAGCACACAAGAAATTCACAGCAAAATGTTACTTGCGTTTTTCCCCGTGCAACAGATCATGAGATGAAATGTACTCCTGCAGTCACCACTGCCATTTTTTTTTGAGACCACTGCCATTTCTCAGCAATCATTTAGGTACTTATACAAACACCCAGGTAAATGAAAATGCAAAAAAGAAATTAATCGCCACACAAAAACCTTTCACCACATATTACATATTCATATTACAAAGAGGTTCCTTTGCGTTAAGGTTCGCTTTGCAAACTCAGGACTCCGTGTACAGTTCGTCACTGAGCTACAGCTCCACTTTAAATGAACGGTGGCAATTTGTCTGAATTATCGACAAATCTGAATCGTATAATATTGTGAAGTAATTTTTAACCCATTACTTCATACAGGATCCAGTCCGTAATAGGTTCTCGGGGGGGGGGGGGGGGTAATGGATTAAATGGCTTACTTTAATTTTTCTATAATCAATTGTCCCTACTCTCAGTCTATAATCAGACGCTCTTTTTGATGGGTCCTTGAGGCTGGGCAGTATCGGGACACCCATGGGGAGGGACACAGTGCTCAGTACCTGGCGGCTTTCTGTCCCAGCCTCAAATCATACGCCCACAACTTTCAGACTACAGGGTTACACTTTTCCCCTTGTCCTATACTCAACTGACACATCGTTCTCTACACTCAGCACAGAGGAAGGTCATGAATACCTGTCTCTCATGTTCATCAGAATACACCAGTCCCTTCTGTAGCAAGGAGATCAAAGCCACTTGATGGGAGGACTTCCTACATTCCACTCTCTGCATGTCTCCAGTCTTTTCTACCATTGCTCCTTTCTCTGAGGCAGGAACAGGTGAGCTCACCCCAACAGCCTCACGGGACCTCACCCGGTCCCTCTGCCACCTCACGACTTTCTTTCGGCCACATCTCACATGCGTCCCCCCACTCTCTCCTCTTCAGGCAGACTTTCCTTTTGCATTTCAAAGTCTTCCCTTCCTCATTCCTCACCCTCTTCCAAACTTGCATCCAATGCTCTTCTTCCCTTTGCTTCCTCCTGCCGTTTTGTTTTTTTTTTTTTTTTTTCAGAAATAGCCTGCCCCCCTTTCTTTAACTTCTAGCCCTTCTCTCATCTACCAACACAATCCCACTGAAACTGCTTCTAGAGATCACCAGAGACTTCCTCCTTATTGAATCCAATATACGTCGCTCTAACCTCCGCCTCCTTCCACCTCTGAATTTGCTATGGGTTTATCCCAACCTTGTGAAACCTCTCCTCTGGCTTCTAAAACCAAGCTCTCCCTAAAAAACAAAACAAAACAAAACAAAACAACAAAAAAACAAAAACAAAAAAAAAACAGGCTCTATCTCTGGCCTCCTACTGTCCTTTTACTGCCTCTCTCACTAACTCTGTCCTTTTCCTCCAAATATCTCCTCATACAGACATTTCAGGGATTTGCCCTCAAATCCTTTCTTTGTCTCTCAATACTCTCCCCACATATGGTATACAGCTTTCAAAACAAAATCTCTACCCCTTGTACGTGTTTCTAACTCCCTGCTAAGACACAACCACCTAGGGACCCAACTAACCACATCAACTCACCCTCTGCCAACAACTGAGCTCTCCCTGAAAAGGGCTCCTTGTCTTGCCAGCCCTCATTCTCTGAATGGCACCACTATTCTTGTTCCATACCTCGGATGGAGACCTCGGAGGGAGGGTAGCAGAGTGATTCCCAAGTTCAAACGCTGGCACCATCCCCTAACAAGCAGTGCGGCCTTGAGCCGGTTACTTATCTCCCTCAGCCTTAGCTTCCTCATTTGTAAAATGGGGCCAACTGTACCTACCCTATAAGGTTGTTATGAGCACTAAGAAATGGTGTATACAAAATGCTTAGCGCTCGGTAACTTGTAGGCCGTCATCATCTGAGATTTCTTCCTATTCTTTATCACTTAGCCTTCAATCAGCTGCCACATCCTAAAGATCTGATGTTTTAGAACACCAGGATCTTTGCTAGTATCCACTCACTAGTGACTTAGCCATTTGAGGATTCCAGGGGGCAGCATAAGGAGTTTTATTCGAGGAGCTGAAAAGCCAGTCTTCACCACTCGCTCTCAGCGAGACCTTATTGCTAAGGTTCTTGGTCTTGGCCGTGCCTTGGAATCACTCGGGGAGCTTTTAAAGTCCTGATAACCAGGCTGCATCCCAGAGCACTTGCAATATAATCAAAGGACATAGAAGTCGGGCATCAGTATTTTTAAGAGCTCCACCTTATCCCAGACATCTCAAGGTGATTCCAAATGTGCAGTCCAGACTGAGAACCACCAAATTAAGGTCCCACTATGGTCAAGTGATTCCTTAATTGCTTTCTGCTGGCCTAACAAACTGCTATTGTTTTTTTTTTTTTCAAATAAATTTTTATGGAAGTGCAATAAAGAAAAGTTCATAAATCCTAAGCGTAAATCTCAGGGAATTATCATAAAGGAAATATACATCTCATCACTACACAGGCAAAGAAAAAGAACATTACCAGAAGCCCACATACACACTATCCAAATTATGACCCACCTCTCATCCACAAAGGCATCCACGATGCTGATCTGTAACACCATACGTTAATTTTCCCTGATTTTGAATATTATGTTCATTGAACCATGAAGTATGTATTTGTGTGTGTGCGCGTGGCTCCTTTCATTCAATATTATGCTTGTCACACTCATTTATTCGTCCATTTTCATTGCCGTACAGAGTCTCGTTGAGTAATATGCCATCATATATTTAACCATTTTACTTTTGATGGACACTGAGGTTGCTCTCAAGGTTTTTGTTCTGTTGCTCTTATGAATAATGCCACTATGAATAGACCTGTTTGTGCCCTTTGCTGAACACACAGACACACATACAGTAAAACCTTGGTTTGTAAGCACAATGAGTCCAGAAACATGCTTGTAAGCCAAAGCACTCGTAGGTCAAAGCAAACCTCAAGAACCATTGACTCAGTTGTGATCACGTGACATTCGGCATCACACTACTCGTATTGCAAGACATGGCTCGTTTATCAAGTTAAAATTTATTAGAAATGTTTGCTCGTCTTGTAATCACTCGCGGAACAAGTTACTTGCAATCGAAGGTCTTACCGTATCTGTGTCTGTTGCATACAGACCTAGAAGTAGAATTGCTGGGTTATGGGGTAGGGATATTTTCAGCTTTAGTAAATATCGCTTAACACCTTCCCAAAGTGATTTGTATAATTTATACTCCCACCAGCAGCATAGAGAGTCCCAGTTGCCCCACATTCTTGCCGATACTTGGTATTATCTGTCTTTTGAAATTTAACCCTTCTGGTGGGAGAAGCTGGCAATACAATCTCTCACTTGTAATCTGAATTATCCCAATGACTAACCAGCATAGTTTGATTTATTTGTTGAATATTTGGATATCCCTTTTTTATGAAATGCCAGTCCAAGTCTCTTGCTCATTTTTCTGTTGGGTTGCCTATCTTTTTTGTATTGATTTTAGACAAGGAATATGAGCCCTTTGTAAGATATGTGTGTGCGTGTGTGTGTATATACGTATACACATATGTATATAAATATATATACATATGTGTATTTACTTATATATTTATGTATATGCATATACATGTATATTTATATATGTAAAATGTTTTCTCACCTGTGGCTTGTCTCCTTGCTTTTTAAACATTGCCTTTTGATGAAGTTCTTAATTTTAAAGAAATCCAACTGATCAGTCTTTTTGTTCCTTTCCTTATACTATTTCTTTCCTGTCAAATGCCTGTCTCTCTCTCTCCTACACTGTCAAAATGGACTTTTTAAAAACAAATTCCTTGAACACAGTGGCTCTGCAGGAGTTTTTAGAAAACTACCAGTGTGGGGCGCCTGGGTGGCTCCATCAGTGAAGCGTCTGGCTCTAGACTTCAGCTCAGGTCATGGTCTCATGGTTCTGTGCTGACAGTGCAGAGCCTGCCTGGGATTCTCTCTCCCTCCCTCTCTCTCTGCCCCTTCCCCACTCACGCTCTCTATCTCAAAATAAATAAATAAACGTTTTTTAAAAAACCACCAATGCATGAAGATGGCCCTGGGTTAAATCAGAATACCTGGAGTGAGGCCCAGGCATTGTTATTGCTAAAAAATGTCCTGGATTATTTTAATGTGAAGCCACCGTGAAGAATAATGAGTTACGGATTCAGTTTCTCCCTTCTTGGGCCACATGAGAATTTCTTTTTCTTTTCTCTTTGTTTTACAGCCATCTCAATGTTTGGTCTTATTCCCCTTCCTAAAATGTGTTTGTTTGGTGTAGCACCTGTGTTTGTCACTATTCTTTGATCGTTATTAGAAGTGTCATTAGGGGCGCCTGGGTGGCGCAGTCGGTTAAGCGTCCGACTTCAGCCAGGTCACGATCTCGCGGTCCGTGAGTTCGAGCCCCGCGTCAGGCTCTGGGCTGATGGCTCGGAGCCTGGAGCCTGTTTCCGATTCTGTGTCTCCCTCTCTCTCTGCCCCTCCCCCGTTCATGCTCTGTCTCTCTCTGTCCCAAAAATAAATAAAAAAAAAAAAACGTTGAAAAAAAAAGAAGTGTCATTAGATCGTAGTCAGAGAATAAATACCATGTGTGGTGACGGTAACTGGAGTAGGTAAGTTACAGGACGTCACCTCGGTTCATTCTCACAAACCCACATAAGGTAACATAATAGACTGAATTTTTGGTCTTAATTCTGTATTCCCCTCTAGCAGTATAATACATTCACACCCTTGCCATCACCTCAGAGTTGACAAAATATAATTCCTTCATCCTTGACTTCAGACCCGAGCGTCTGACTTGCTTTGGCCAACGGGATGTTGGCAGATGTGACGTAAACAGACTGGAAGTCCTCGTGCCTGGTGGGGTTTTGCCCGGCCTTTTGCCATGAGAACAAGAGGGATGGGAGACACACGTAGCAGAGCTGGACCCGACCCACAGCTTGGAGCCAAGCCCAGCCTCGGCTGGCTGACCCAAAGACTCGTGAGCTAGAAATAAACGTTCATTGCACGATGCCACCGAGTGTGGGGTGCTCTGTTGCACAGCAGGATCTGACTAATACGGGTAGTTACTGGAATGCTCATTTTATGAAGGCAGAAATTGAGGTTCCAAGAAGACAACTTGCTCACATAATGCGATAGAGCTCGGATAAAGAAATGGTTCCGTCTGATGCGCACTAAACATATAAATACTGAATATAAATGAATGTCAGTCCAATTTAATAAGTGATATATAGAAGCTACAGCGATCATTTTTCATCCTATCAAAACAAGGTAAATGCTTCATTTTATCTGGGAAGCAGCTTAACGGCTTTAAGCTAGAGTTATGTGTTCCTCCCTATATTTCTATTGATAATAGGCCGCTGGTACCATAAACAGCTGAAGACAGTGGCTTAGGGTGGTCTCAAATTTTTCTTTAGAAATTGTTATCTCACAGAAGGATTTCTTACTCTAGATAGGCCCATGAAATTGGACTTTTTTTTTTAATTTAAAACATTTATTTTCACTAACAACTACCTAGGATGTACGATGTCCTTCCATTATGACTCCAGACAAAAAACCACAGTAGTAACAGCAGTATATAGGGCAATCACTGAGAGGAATAACAGATACTTATATTGCATTATTATTATTATTTTAATGTTTATTTTTGAGAGAGAGAAAGAGAGCACGAGTGAGCAGGGGAGGGGCAGAGAGAGAGGGAGGCAGAGGATCCAAAGCGGGCTCAGCGCCAACAGTAGAGAGAGAGAGCCTGAGGTAGGGTTCGAACTCACGAACTGTGAGACAATGACCCGACCTGAAGCTGGAAGCTTAACTGACTGAGTCACGCAGGTGCCCCACATCATAACTATTGTAGGTGTCTGAAATATCTCAAAATACACGCTCAGCCTACTTAGAAAATAGGGTAGTTATTAGCATCACCAACTAAATCTTATTTAATGCATTCTATATCACTATGTCACGTTTGATTTTTGTAACAATTTGATAGGTCTTCGGTATTGTGCTTTATGCATTTAAAACATTAGTCTGAGGGACATCTGAGTGGCTCTGTCAGTTGAGCATCTGACTTCAGCTTGGGTCATGATCTCACAGTTTGTGGGTTCGAACCCTGGGTCAGGCTCTGTGCTGACAGCTCAGAGCCTGAAACCTGCTGCGGATTCTGTGTCTCCCTCTCTCTCTCTCTCTCTCTGCTCCTCCCCTGCTCATCCTCTGTTTCTCTCTCCCTCAAAAATATATAAGCATTTAAAAAAATAAAGTATGAGGCTGAGAAGGGGCCAGACTGCCAAGTGAAAAGGTCTATAGTCTTTTCAGAAAACAGAACATTCTGAACAAAAACTTTATTAGAATTTTGAGTGGTGATTTAACCCACTTTTTTAAAAGTATCTTTGCGTAAGTTCCCAATAGTTTCAAACCAGCAAAACTTAAATCAGTGTGGACTGGAGATGACACCTGAGGAGCAGAGAAACGAATCTCAAACTGGGTGGAGCCACCATCACCTAGAGGTTCAATAACACTGAAAATGTCTTCAAAATTTCAAGATTACGTATTTAAAGAGACATTTCAAGCATTTATTTCACAACAGGGGTTTCCAACCTCAGCACTACTGACATTTGGGGGTGGAGAGTTTTTTGATGTAGAGGACCGTCCTGTGCTCCGTCCATGTTCAGAAACATCCTTGGTCTCTACCCACTAGATACCAGTATCACCCCCCCCCGACCCCCACTCCCAGCTGTGACAGCCAAAAATGTCTCCAGCCATTGTCAAATGTGCCCTCAGCGGTAAAACCGCCCCAGTTGAGACCAGAATGTGTCACGGGATAATTTTCAGGAATGCGGTCTACTGAATAAAGCGAAGGCAGCCTGAACGCACTCATCTGCCTGTTATTCACTCGATAGATATTATAGCACCTATTGCGTGCACAGGATTGTATTAAATTCTGTTATCACGCCAGCCTCCAAAGAAACGGTTCAAGGGGACAGGAATCACCTCATTTTGCCGACGAGGAAATTTATATCTTAATATCCGACTAAATGATTTTTTTTCTCAGTGTGGTGAACAGTAGGATACGCTTCATATTTATCTCTCTTTTTGCTTCCCCCAAAGCCACGTACCTGGTTGATGAGGCTTCTCAGAGACAACAGACGCCCTTGGATAGCAGCTTCGTGCATAGGAGACCAATCAGACACAATATCTGCATGGAAAGGGAAGAACAGGTTACCTCCTGTTCATGCACCACAGACCCGAGGCTCATCCTTGCTGGTCGGTAAGAGCCCAAGGGAGTCTTACTGGATGGAGACATCGGAGCCAACCAACCAAAACTCCCATGAGCCTTTCAGCATTTCTCCCCTCCATTGATGCGGCTAGTACGCATTTTATTTGAAAGGTCTAGATAGCTAAGGAAAGAACTACAGCCAGTATCCAAACAGAGGACAAAAGGGGTGGGTTGAGATGGGAGAATACTGGACTCCCATTTACCCAGTGGTTTCGAAGGCAAACGGTCTGTTTAGGTAAGTGAGAGCCTCACCAATTAGCAGCATTAGCGTGCTAAACTGCGGTTGCCAGCCTAGCTTCCTGTATGACATACAAACTCTGGTGTCTCAGCAAACAGCGCCACAGACCGATGGTAGTAATCGTGTGATTACACGCACCATTAGGTTTGAAATCAGATCGACACAGAACTCTATCTGTTTATGGATTACCTCCTGTCCCAGTATCAGGCACAAATTAGAGTTTGCTCTGACCTTGTAACGGGGGACATTATTTACCCCAAAAGGCAGCACGCCAATGGGGTTAAAGAGAGGCCTGGATTCAGACCTGTGTGGCTGCTTCTGAGCTGTGGGTCCCTGGACAGGCTCTGAGCCTCAGTTTCCTTCCCTGTCATGTGAGGACAGCAATACACTTACCCGTAACTCAATACCTATTAGCTACTATCATTATCCTGCCCTACCATTAATCAGCGTCTGGATTATACCCCACCAGCACTGCTATTAAAAATGGCAAAATTATTCTACAACCGTATGGGAAGGATACACACTCTTAGGAAGGAAGCCTATAAGCCCTATGCCAACACATGAAATTAAATGCTCTGCTCTCTTGAACTGAATGTGGAGGTAACCCGCATGAGGCACAGAGCGGAGCTTTCCTCATCTCGAGCCGTGTTCTGATTTCCAGAACAAACACAGGAAGTCAGAAGGTGAGGAGGCCCGTCTGATACGAGGCACGCCTTGGAAAGGAACTGGTGTCTCCTAAAAGCGAAGGACGCCTAGGGAACCAGAGAAGTTGCTAGTGCCTTACCAAATGAAAAGCCAGAAAGGAGGAGGCTAGCACACTTTGTACTTAACACGTGTTGGCTGAGGTCGGCCTGCTGTCCAGACAGGGCTACCAATGCCCTGGAAAATCTGTCCCAGGGAGCAAATTACCATCCTTCCAGATGGATTCATGAAGCATTTACAGGTGAGAGGAGGCTGAATGAACCTGCCCACACACTGTCCGCCCAGTGCTTTCTTCTGGGGTCACTAAGAGTACCTAAGGTCAAACGGCTTTTCCGCGACCTCCCAAAACCATATGCTCAACACAAACTTCACGTACTCACGGCGCCCTCTGAGGATCCGGATCCTCTCAGGAAAAATATCGCTGTTTCTAGTGGCCGGGGGCCTACAATTCAGACTGCAGATGTGGAAAGATTTCTCTCCAAATTAGAAGTAAAAGGACAACGAATTCTGCACTGTTGGCACGAATGCAAAATGCCACCCGCACAAAATCTTGAGTGAGAAGAAAGAGCCAAAAATCGAGAAAGGTTTGGAAAATCAGTTTTAAATAAATGTGCAAATGGACCCTAATGGATCGTGGTCTCTTAAAGCAAGCTCAGATGATTAGAGTTGACAGCCTCAACAGTCCAGGCAGGTAATTTGGGTCCTAAATTCGAACTCTGTTCAGATGCCATAAAAATGAGACAACGGTATTATCCAGTGGAGACAAAAATGGGCTTTGTTTTGGATTCATTTATCATGAAACCATTACTCCTTCTATTTACAGTAAATAAGGAATTCTGTACTCCCCTAAGAGGGAAAAAAAGGATATCTGAAGTTGTGGACCCCTGCTTCGGAATGTAGTATTTACAAAGCAGACTAGTTTGTGTCACCGAGAAGCGCAGGCCGTTGCCCCGGTACATGTGCCGGGGTGGGGGGAGGGGGGGGGCTGACGGTCTGCACCCATCTATGTGACTAACGGCTTGATTTATAATCCACATACCATACAATTCACCCATTTAAAGTGTACAATTCGGGGATGCCTGGGTGGCTCAGTCGGTTAAGTGTCTGACCTCAGCTGAGGTCGTGATCTCGAGGTCCGTGGGTTCGAGCCCCAGATCGGGCTCCGTGCTGACAGCTCAGAGCCTGGAGCCTGCTTCGGATTCCGTCTCCCTCTCTCTCCGCCCCTCCCCTGCCCATGCTCTCTCAAAAAAAAAAAAAAAAAAATTAAAAATCTTTTTTAAGGGCATAATTCATCGGTTCTCAGAAGATTTGTGGAGTTGTGCAACCATCACTCTGGTCAATTTGAGAACGTTTCCATCGTCCCCAAAAGAAACCCCTTGCCCACCAGCAGTCACTCCCCATGTTTGCTCTCCCCCACCCCTACACCTGGCAACCCACGATCTACTTTCTGTCCTTATAGATTGGCCTGATCTGGACATTTCACGTAAATGGAATCACATAGTATGTGGTCCTTGGTGACTGGCTCCTTCCACCCAGCATAATGTTTCAAGGTTCATCCGTGTTACCATATGCATCAGTGATTCATCCCTTTTGATGGCCAAATAATACCCACTGTATAGAGAAACCACATTTTATTTGTTCATTCATCAGTTGGCGGGCATCCGTGTCGTTTTTACTTCTTAGCTGTTATGAATAATGCTGCTGTGAACATTCACGTGCCCATTCTTGGGTGGCCGTTTTCAGTTCTCTTGGTTTCGTACCTAGGAGTAGAAGTGCTCTAGGACACGGAACCCGATGTTCAGCCTTTTGTGGAACTTCCAACCTATTTTCCAAAAACGGTTGTACCAACGTATCTTCCCACGAGAAGTGTATGAGACTTCCCTTCGTAATTTAAAGTCATTTCGGACTAGCGTTTGGTGAACCTATCATAGGGTGTCCGTCGCTCCTGCCCAGGAGAAAAACTGGGGTCCTTGGAAAGCCAAACTTCAGAGACCTCAACAGGTCTCTGAACAGTTGGGTGATTATGTAAAAGCTTAAAAATGTGACAGCGGATATAGGGTTTTTTTTTTTTTTCTAGCATTGAGGGCATGGAGATATGTACACACACACACACACACACACACGGTTCCGTAAACACCATAATTTGCAACATGGACTAGTCCAAACACACACTCTCATTAGCTCTCGAAAACACTGAAGAGACAGCTGAGAAGTCCATCCTGTGTGATCCTGCCTGGGAAGCTCAGGGAGAGGTTTCTCCAGGGGTTTCCAGAGCCCACACCCGAGCAGGCAATGAGCTACAGGCAACACGCGCAATTAAACCCAGAAGCAGCTGTGCCCGCCTTCCTGCTAACAACCAGAGGGCGCAGAAAGGGCAGGAAAGGGGACCTATTCCTGCCAAAACACGGAAATGCTCCCAGTAGGAGGCTGGATGAAGAGGCCACTCAAGGTCACCACCCCCCCCCCTCCACTTGACCCCACCACCGGCTTTGAAATTCAAGGGCCGTGATCTGTATCCAACCCCTCGTCCAAGCCCTGAGTATATATTAAAGATTCCTCCCCAACACTTGCTCAGCCAGGGTCTAAGGGTTTTACTGCCAAACACTAGATGCCAAACGGGGTCACTGGCAATGCCACAGATGCAGTAGGGGCGGGCGGCTCTCCTAACGAACCCACTCCACACGCCCTCCAATTAGTGCCATTAAACCTACCTTTCTTTTCAGTCGAGTCTCCGTCAAACCCTACAGCACATTAGGAAGGAGGCCATTTCGTTTTTATTGCAATCTCTGGAATGACTTTGTAAATTTCCATCACTTCAGAGGAGACTGGTACACGCAACATTCTGCCAGGTCAAGGGGCAAAAAGGGAGGCTGGGTTGCCCTGAGGGGGCAGAGCACCTGCCTCGGGTCGATGGCACTGCAGAGAGCCGGGCGCCGGGTTTACAGCTACGGTGGGGACCCCGGTTGGATTCCAGGACAAATAAAAAAGAGGAGAGAGAGAAACAGAGTCTCACGGAAACAGGAAACAGAAAGGCCCACTGAGGCAACGCTGGGCGAGTGAGGCCTGTCCACTGTAATTCTTGCTCCGGTCCCCCCCCACCCCCACCCCAGTCTCTTCTTTCTCTGTCTCTGTCTCTCTCCCCCTCGGGCCACTTTCTGCGCAGGGACCTCACATCATCACCCATTCTGTCTCCTCGGGCAGGTTTGCTCCAGAAAAGCTGTCCCTGCTGAGGCACCCCGAGATCTCAAAATCCGCCACGAGAGCCCAGAATTCTTCCCTTTCCCTGCCTGTGCTTGCCTGTCTTCTGTTTAAAATGGGAGCCCACTCTCTCCAGGGTGGGCTGGATCTTGTGCGGAAAGAAATGTCTCCAAAAAAACCTGCTGGATGGACACTACAAACGGGAACCGTGGTTACCTGCTCAGTGGGTTATGGGTGGTGTTTAGTTTCTCCTTCAAGGTATTTTCCAAAGTTTTTTTTTTTTTATTTTTTAAGTGTTTTTCTTATTTATTTACTTGAGAGAGAGAGCGAGAGAATGCAAGAGGGGAGGAGTAGAGAGACAGCGAGACACAGAATCGGAAGCAGCTGTCAGGGTCCGAGCCGTCAGCACAGAGCCCGACGCGGGGCTCGAACTCACGCGCCTCGAGATCACGACCTGAGCCGAAGTCGGACGCTCAACCGACTGAGCCACCCGGGCGCCACTAAAAGTTTCTACGAGTGGATATGAATTGGTTTCACCCGAGCCGCCGTATCAAAGTACCACACAGTGGTTGGTTTCAAACGACAGAAAGGCGCGGTCGTGTAGATCTGAAGCCTAGAGGTGAGGAACGAAGGCCGTGCCGTGTGCAGAGGCTCTAAGGAAGAATCCTTCTTGGCCTCTTCTGGCTTCAGGTGGTGGCCACCATCGTCGTTGGGTCTTTTGGGCGCACGCATCACCCTAATCTCCGCCTGTGCCGTCACAATGCTTCTCCCCGTGTCTCCCGTCTTCTTCTTACAAGGACACCAGTCGTCGCATCAGGGCCCACCCTCCCCCAGTATGACCCCATGGTAACTAATTACATCTGCAATCCTATTTCCAAATAAGGTCACATTCTGAGGTGCTGGGGGTTAGGGCTGCCACGAGTCTTTTGGTGGGGGGGGAGAGGGGGGGACACAATTCAACCCGTAACAAGGTATGTTCGGCGGGGGAGGGGGAAGACATTCTTATTTTGCTCCTGGGGCAGAGGATTCAAGCGTTAATCTCGACGAGGAGCCGGTTGCCTCGTGCACAGCCTTTGCTCCCTTCCTCCAGAGTAGGAGGTGGAGACAGACCCGCAGGGAGAGGCCGGAGCCGGGCCGCAGAGCTCCCCCAGGCCAGCCACTGGTTCCCCTCCGATCGGCCCTGTGCCGGGAATAAGCCTCACCTGAGCCGAACTTCTCGGAGCTTCTCCACGTGGCCGTTTGGAAACAGCATTCCGGGTGCTTCACATTCCACACTTCGCCAAGGTCAAGATTTCAGAAGCATAAACAGAGGCGACTGGGCTAGAATGGAGGTGGCGGCCCGGCGGCAGGCCTGACGCCAAGCAGGGGAGAGAGAGGTTCCACCCGGGCAGGGAGCGGGAGAAAGCCCTGGAGGGCTGCGTGGTGGCGGCGGCGGGGCTGCGTGTGGAAGGCGAGTAGGACTTTGCCAGTCAGACGCAGAGGAGGAGGTGGGAGAGCAGAGGTGTCCTGCCACTACCTTTTGACTTCTGCTTCTTCGGAAACTTGTCTTCCTTTTAGTTCCTGTGGAATGACAACCCCCGACCCCCTCCCTGCTTCTCTCACTCACCGGTGCGGCAGGCTCCGCCGTGGCTCTCCATATGCATGAGAGTTGGAGAACCAGTGGATTAGCCCAACAATTTCCCATGACCCCACAATCCATCCTGGCTGCGGCCGCCAGATTCATTTACTTACGGTTTTCATCATTGCCAGATCTCCACTCCAGAACCATCGATGGCTCCCAATTGCCTGCCTCATGAAGGCTAAACGCCACCTAGCCTTTGTAGCTCCATTATCTAGTTCCATCTCTCCAGAGTCGTTCTCAGCAGCAGCCTCCCTAAGACTCTCTGCATTCTAGTTGTGACACTTTGTCCACTTTTTAAGCACCATACCTTTGAGTATATGGACACCCGCCCTCCCCTACCCACCAATCGGGCCCCAGACGGAGATGGATTAGGATCTTTAGAACCCTAATCAGTGAAAACGGCTTGGCACCCCTCTCTCGAGTGGAAATAAAAATAAACCCAATACTTAGGTGTAAAAAAATCAGGTGGGGAAGTCTTCCAAATTATGGATTCTTTCCCATATTGACCTGGAAATACAATTTGCTGCTTTAAAAGTACAGTTATCAAATTCATTTTTGTGAAGTAATTTTGGGGGCCACTCTGCTTTCTACTGCTCCAAGTTTGTGCTCAATAATCTGATTAATCCAGTTCTCCCTTTGCGGATCCCAATCCTACTCACTGTGGAGTGAGTCAGCTTCTTTGACGAGCAAAATCGGATAAATGAATGAATGCATGAATGAATGAGCAGTCCTCTCCGCTCAGTTAGTCAGAGGGAAGGCATGTTGTATTTTATTTTTTTCTGTTTTTTCCCTTTCAGCAGCCGCACTCTAGGAGAGGGGTAAGTCCTACCTGACCGCCGGGGTCCCTATAGACAAGCGTTGTGGGCAGTTTTGCTGATAATCTGAACCTGAATGTAATGATCTCGCCTCTAATGCTTAGACCCATTTTTCGGCATCCCTCCGGTCAGCGGGCACCTGCTGAACGCTCACAAGAAATGACAGTTGCCCAGAGGCATGAATCTTGATAGTCGTCAAGGACACCACCTAACAGTTGAGAATCACACCCGAAAGACGCTTCCCCAAAGTTAAAACAAACAACAGTCTCCTTTCAAGGCGAATCAATCAGTGCTCAATGTCTGAACATCATTTATAAAGCCAGCCCCACCTAAACGCCAAATACCTAAGACCTTTTCATAAGTGTTTTGGCAGTAAAAATGTCCTAGTTATGAGAAACTTTTGTGCCTCCAGTGTGATATATGTGATACATTTGACCCACACAGTGTAATTCCTCGGAGCTCAAGTTTTTACTGGTGAGTAAACGGTGACAGTTGACTTTGTGTGGTCTCTAGGACTCTGCAGATAGAGGTAAAGGCGTTAATGACAAGCGTGTGAAGGATATATACCAGCAAGCGGTGGCCATCTGTCCGGTAGCTGCCCCCTGGACACGCCTCGGACAGAGCCACTGAAATCACCCCGCCCTCTTCTCTCCTAATCGCATCAGCCAGCCCCCCAGCACTCTGATTCCGGAGCCCCTGGACTCACCCCCCATCCATGGGTTTGAAAAGAAACTGGTGTCAGGAGAGTCTTCTGGTCTCAAGGACTTACTGCTCCTGCCCCCTGGCTTGCCGTCCATGGTGCTGTTTCCTAGGCCAGGAGCGGTCCGTGTTCCACTTCAGTTGTTCACAGAACTCCAAGTTCCATGCTCCTGGGATTCCAGGGCTGAGGCTGGCTGAGCCGCACCGTCCTGGGCAGACGGTAGAGAACAGCAGAGAACAGTACAGGCAGGGTAATCTGAGCACTACCTGTGGTCAGACAGACGCACGCGCCCAGACGCGCACTCGCGCGTGTACACACACGCGCGCGCACACACACACACACACACACACACACACGCTCCACCTAGCTGGCTGGAGGCTGGCCAAAGCTCACAACAGCCCCCCAGCCCAAGTCTGCAAAGTTGCTGATGTCACGTCCTTTCCCAAACTGAGACCAATCAGTGAGGAAGCCTTGGGGTTTATCAGGAAGGAAAGCCAGTTTGTAACTTTTGGAGAGCACAGGGAACAGGGTGGGGGTGAAGGAAACCACTCCCGGCTGCACTGTTGTGTTCACTCTGCTGGGATTTGCTTGTTCTGGGGGGTGGGGGGGGGGGCTTCTCATTGTTGACAAAGCCCCAGAACCCAAGAGCTGAGAAAGCTGGTTTCGCTGCAGCCCCGCTGAATTGCTTGCACAGCAACACGCCATCTGCACATGTGGTTTCAATTTTTCTGGGAGTTTCTTATGGGAAAATGTGTCTATATGTTACAAAAATGCTCCTTGGGAAAGAACTTCTATTTTCTTCCCTCTGACTACAGGGAGTTCACTACATGTCCCTTCGCCCTCCCTCCACACATTATATTTTGACTTCTAAATAAATAATTAACAGTTGCTGCTGGAAAATGGATTGCCAGGTGGCCCCGGGTATGTGGAAGAAACCTGCCACTTTGTTAATTATAAAAAGCTTTACTCTGGGAAGTTTTCACCTGTTTGCCTTTCCAGAACAGTGGGTTGCGGTACACTTGTCTTCTCAGGGGAACCCAGTTTCCCCCCACCCCCGGGGGCTGGTTCAGGCTGAGGCCATCCCTAGGCTCCCACTGCGCCTCTTTTCTGGGTGGAAGGGGACCTTTGCTTGCAGTTAGGGGAGTCCCTGAGTTAGTGTCGAGCATGGTCTGTCTCTGAAGTGACTGCGGATTTTTTTTTTTAACGCCAAAGATGCAGCCTATTTCAGATTTATGGGTCCTCGACTGGAACACATGGCAGCCATCGTTCACAGTTGGAGGCGTGGCCTCCATATTTCAAAATGCATTTCCGTGCACACGTACGTATATGCATTTATCCCTTTACAATTTTTCACACGAATGCCATTGCATTACCATATCGCTCTCTGCCCGTGACACTTCTTCCGTCTCGGAGATCTTTCCATTTTAGCACGTATGGCTGTCCCTCTCTCCATTACGGTGCAGCATGCCACATGGCTCAAAACTACTTTACTGTTCCCCCATGATGGAGGCAGAAGGTTACCATCTCTTCTGTTACTATATTACCACCGCGGTCCATAATTTTGTTTAAGTGGCTCTGTGCACGGGTGCAAGGGTTTCTGGAGGAGAGATTCCTGAGTGGAAATGCTGGCTCGCAGGTGCACTCGTGCACATGCCATGATTGCTGCAGGAGCGAAGACACACAGAGAAGTGAGTACAAGCCAAAAGGGAGAATTCTGAAGATCAGTGACTTGTATCAGTGTCCGTGCACATCTCCATTGCACTGCAGGCTTGCAGAAAGCTGTCACTGGGGAAAGTGGGCAGAGCTACAGGAGAGCTGCTTGTATGATGGCTTACGACTGCGTGAAATCTACAATTATCTCAATACAGATGGCGTTCTGAAAGAAAGAGGCTGTTCGTTCAAAACTGAGAGTGGCGCCTGAGTGGCTCGGTCGGTTGAGTGTCCGACTCTTGATCTCGGCTCAGGTCATGATCCCAGGGTCGTGGGATTAAACCCTGCCTCGGGCTCTGTGCTGAGCGTGGAGCCAGCTTGGGATTCTCCCTCCCTCCCTCTCATTCTCTCTCTCTGCCACTCTATCCCACTTGCATGCACTTTCTCCCTCTCTCTAAAAAAAAAAAAAAAAAAAATGATAAAATTGACAGACATACTGCCAAATTGCCCTCCAGGTCTCTGCAGAATTAACTGAACGGGCCACAAGCGGATAAATTGTACACTACTCCATCAGGAGAAGATTTGAAGAACTATCAAACTTGTCTTTGGCAGAGACTGAGAAATTTACTCCCAACGTAGACCGAATGATAAGGAGTTAAACAGAGAGGCACAATGGGGAACCTGGCTATTATCGCCATTCTTTGAGCAAAATCTTCATGGTACAGCTTCTTTATTTACTTTTAATTAAACTCCAAGAAGATAACATCTTCCCAGATTCAAATTTAAGTTTATTGTCCAACGTGACAATAAAGAGGATTTCCGAGTTGTTGCCTTAGTACCTGGGAGGGAATTAATCAGCTTTTAACCTTCTCACTAGATTTATAATGTTGGTCACCCCTCGTGAATATTGGAGAATGGGAACTGACTTTTTTTTTTTAACTGTTTAACAACACTTCCAGTCAGGAATTCAAAAACGATTACAAGAGAAAGTCATGCATTTATAGGGATTTATTTGAGGACAAAGTTGAATGGCAAGCATATGAGCCGTGATTATAGAACAGGTTGGCTTACGACAAGCCACAAGAAGAGAACAAGCTTACGGACTTCTAGTCGTCCCTGTGTGCGTGTGTGTGTGTGGGTGTGTGCGCGTGCACGCGTGTTCAGGAAACTTGGTCCAGGTTAGGTAAGAAAAAAGAATGATGCATGGCCTACAGCGGTAAGGCCACAGTCATTCCTTATCCAGTACAGTCTTAACACTAGCCAGGGCCTCTGCGGCCCCCTCACCTAGATGTCCACGGCTGACATCACTCATGGGTTCTGAGACTCTTTCCTCCCGAGGCCCTGGGGAGCCTGGAAAGTCCCCTCCAATCAGTCAAAGTCGGCCCGGGAGCAGAAACCTCTGGTCATTCCAGCCAGCAACCTCTCTAGCACAAGACCCTTAAACCCCAAAAGGTACACCTCCCCTCTGATAATTTGGAACGATCTGTGTCTCCCGCAAAAAGCCTTGCTGTTTCTCTTGCTCTTGCATAACTGTCTGCATGCTGAGCTAGCTGGTGTTTCTACTTGAGACGGCAATCACTCGTCCCCACTCCATCTAGCAGTACAATAAGATTCAAACAAGGATGTGTCCTTTAAAATCTGGCATAATGCAGTATTCTTGAGAAAACCAATCACACAAATCAAAACCGAGAGTCGACATCCACAATGGGGCTGGATTCTTCAAAAATGCCAACGGCACGAAAGACCAGAGTGGGGGTGGGAAGGCTTTCTAGCTTAAAGGAGAAAAAAGTGACTTGGTGACTAAATACATGCGTGATCTTTGATCAGATTGTGACTGGGGGTGTGGCAGGGGGGCAGGGACAAGACGTAAAAGGCATCAATGCCACCATCGCTGAAATTTAAATATGGACTGAGATCAGATCATCACAGTGCCTCGCCGTCAGGTCTCCTGCATGTGATTGCTGCCCCGAGGTTGCACAGAGGAGTCTCTGTGTTCCTAGGAGATGCACGCTGAAGTGCTGGGGGCAGAGCCACGTGCAGCTTGACACAAAGGGAAAGATGTGTGCCCCTTTGTACACGTTTTACACCCAATGGAAGAAGCCAACGCAAGCTCTACAGTCAAAACCCAGGAGTATACGTAAAGACCACATTGCCCAATCTGTTCACAAGCCAGTGGCATTCCTCACGTGCCCAACAGCCACAAGTCCCAGAACCTTCGGCTGAGTGGAAACACTCTTCTTGTTGCACAACTATGTAAGCCTGTAAAACAAACAATAACGTGTCTTTGTTAACATTTTTGACATTTTGGTCATTGTGGGCTTTTTTCCTTAACACTGAATCTTTTTTTTTTTTAATATTGCACTAAAATATTTACTTTGGGGCGCCTGGGTGGCTCGGTCGGTTGAGCATCTGACTTCAGCTCAGGTCATGATCTCGCAGTTCATGAGTTCAAGCCCCACATCGGGCTCACTGCCGTCAGCCCGTCAGCGTAGAGCCCGCTTGGGATCCTCTGTCCCCTTCTCTCCACCCCTCCCCCACTTGCGCTTTCCCAAAATTAAATAAATACTTTTTAAAAATATTTACTTTGATGATAGAGTTTCTTGGTGCCGCCCCCTTAGATTTTTTGCCCCACTCACCTCCTGTAATCTTGGCCCTGGTGAACAATCATGATGTCCACAGTTTATTCACAAATGGCTCATCTAAAATTATTTGTATACGTATTAGTTATACGCGGCTTACATGCATATATATTCTACAGGTGTGTGTACACACATGCATACGTATATGTACATATACACACGTGTATGCATATACACAGAGGTAAGCAAATGTGGCAAAATGCTAACAATTGGTGAACTGAGGTGAGGGGTACACAAATATTCGCTGTATTATTCTTGTAACTTTTCTGTAAGCTGGACAACTTTCAAAACAACAGTGGTGGGGGGGAAATTACTACATAAAAATTCAAAGCAGGTATATGTTTTTTCACCGGTTCAACTCATGTTAAAATAGGACGCTGCGATTTTTAGCGTGACTCATGTATTCGTCCTAATATGGCTCTGCTGAAGGAAGGAGATTACTCCACGTGCAAATGTCCATGCGGGAGCAGTCCCTGGTGACCACATGTGATGGGGGAGCTCGGGAGATCCCCCAGTGCTGGGAGCACCCTTCCCTAACAAGCTGTGGTTATTCCACGATTCATCCCTCACCACGTTAAGGGCGCCAAATCGGCTCAGCAGTGAGCATTGTTACTGAAAAAAGTTACCGCCTGTAAACCTCCGGTTTATGTGACACGGCGATATTAGAGATATTAGGGAGGAGAATTACTTTGGGAGAAATGGCTCCTTAATAAAAGGCAAACAAAAAACAGAGACGCTGAATGACATACCGAACCTTTTAAATAATTTAAGGGGTTTTGAGCGAGTTGAGGCTTAAACTTCAAATAAAACAGGCAAGCTGACTTTTTTTGAAATAAGGCAGATGACGGATACCGTCAGATAAGTGACGAATGGGTAGACAGATGATAGACACAGGGTATACAGATCAGCATATTAGGTGTCTATATAGAGAAACATGGTATATGGATCGCTGATATTGGGTGTTCATGCAGTTTTGAAAATAGTTTTCCCTTCAAGTGATTCATTGTGTCAAATTCAAATTATTTTAAACTCTTATTTTAAATAGTTTTCCTAATCAGTAAATCCCACCTCTGAACACCTTCCAAGAAACACTGCAAACATTTAAAAAGATGTATTAAAAAAATAAACCAGTTCACACTAGTGTTGTTTGTAAGAGTCAGAAATCAGAAAAAATCTAAGTATTCCAACAATACGGACATAGCTAAAGAACAGGACACAACCCTTTAATAGGATAGGTTCGAAAGGTCTGAAACTTAGAAAATCATTACAGTATGGTTTTGGGGGAAAGTAGGCATCAAAAACACTTTTGAAACAGGATCACGACGTCAGGCCAGGCAAAGGAAGTGAAACAAAACAAAACAAACCTGATATACCGCAAGAAATCACTAAAACCTTAATAGTAAAAATTAACTAACCAATTTTATTTATTTTTTTTTTATTATTTTTGGGACAGAGAGAGACAGAGCATGAACGGGGGAGGGGCAGAGAGAGAGGGAGACACAGAATCGGAAACAGGCTCCAGGCTCCGAGCCATCAGCCCAGAGCCTGACGCGGGGCTCGAACTCACGGACCGCGAGATCGTGACCTGGCTGAAGTCGGACGCTTAACCGACTGCGCCACCCAGGCGCCCCGTCCAATTTTAGACACCTACCTGAAAAATCCTTTTAAAATTCAGTCACCCTGACAGGGACCTCGCCTAATCACCTTATCTAAAACAGTAGCTCTCACCACCACTCTTTAATCTGCTTTTTTTTTTAATCACTTTCCTGACACGATCATATATGTGTGTGTGTTGCTTAGTCCCACGAAAGGACCCTGGGAGCAAGGACCCTATCTATCTTTTCCACAGCCTTAGTGTCTGGGTAAAAATGTGTTGAATGAATTAATTGAAAAGTCAGCCTAGAGCACTTCAGATGTGATGGAGATTGTAAAGAATTACACCATTTGAGGAGTAAAACATCACACATCCTGTGAAACATGGAATAACCTATAATAGCGTTAAGAACCTCCAGGGGCGCGTGGGTGGCTCAGTCAGTGGAGCGTCCGACTTCAGCTCAGGTCGTGATCTCGCAACTTGTGAGCTCGAGCCCCGCGTCGGGCTCTGTGCTGACAGCTCGGAGCCTGGAGCCTGCTTCCAATTCTGTGTCAACCTCTCTCTTTGCCCCTTCCCCACTTGTGCTCTGTTTCTATCAAAAATAAATAAAATATTTTTTTTAATTAAAAAAAAAAACCAGAACCTCCAAAAGCAAGCAATATAAACCAGATGATTCCATCTGATGGCCTAATTCTAACTTGATGGAATGTGGGACTCAACGGGAATTTAAAGACTATTTCATGTCCTATCTCTGTAGTCATAAGTCATAAAACATTACAATTCCAAGACAAGGTCCAGGGATCTGGGCCAGTTCGGCATCCACATCTTTCTGGAATCAGAAGAATCGGTCTGGTAAAGGGTCTCTCGGGACTCAGTTCAGAATTAAAGTGCTCCCCGCGACACAAAACACACCTACCAGAGCTGAGAGGTCAGACGCTTAATTGACCGAGCCACCCAGGCGCCCTTGAAGTGATATTTTGAATATATTAGGTTAAATGAAATTCATTATTAAAATTAATTCCACTTCTTTTTTTTACTTTCTTTAATGTGACTGCCATACGATTTTAAATGATACGTGTGGCTGGCATGTTTCTGTTAGTGCTGTTCAAGACCTTTTTCTGATTTTCACAACTTTGGAATATCAAATAAGTTAATTAGAGGGGCACCTGCGTGGCTCAGGCAGTTAAGCGTTTGACTTCGGCTCAGGTCATGATCTCACAGTTCGGAGGTTCGAGCCCCGCGTCGGGCTCTGTGCTGGCAGCTCGGAGCCTGGAGCCTGCTTCGGATTCTGTGTCTCCCTGTCTCTGCCCCTCATCTGCTCACACTCTCTCCCTCTAAACAGTAAATTAAAAAAATATATTATCGTTTCAATGTGTAATCAACATCAAATTAATAAAATATGTCACGTTATTTTGTACTGCATCTTCAAAACATTGGTGTATTTTTTATACTCCATCACATCTGCGTTCAGCCCAGCCACCATTTCAGCTGCTCAACAGCCGAATGTGTCTAGTGGCTTATGTACTGAATAGCCCAGATTTAGAGCAGTGTTCCACAGTCTCAGCACTACTGACATTTGGGGCCTGGTAATTCTCTGCTGTGGGGAGCTGCCCAGTGTACCTAAGATGATTCGCCGCACCTCTGACCTCCACCCACTAGATGTCAGTAGCACCCCTCCCTCAGGTGTGGCAACTAAAGGTGTCTCTACCGACAAATGTCCCCGAGTGGGGGGGTGAAGGTAGGGCAAAATTATCCCCAGTGGAGAATCAAAGGGCTAGAAGATCTGGAGGAAAAAAAAAAAAAAAAACACGTTTGGAACCAACCTTAGGATCAGCTGAGAGAAAATTTTCTTCTTGGAAGCTAATTTGACTATAGTCAGCGAACCATGACAGTAGTACGTACAACAATTAAAAGTTTATCCACGTCAGAACTTATCGAAGTTCTAAATTCACAAAAGGGAGGGGGAGGAGGAAAAGAAAGGTGAGAAGTGGGAAGAGCAGGAGGGGGGAGTGGAAAAGAAGAAAAGGGAGGGGGAGGAGAAGGCTGTTTCGCCTATTAAAAATGCCGTGCTTACTTTGGACCCAGGCTCACAGAAATAATAGTGACCCGGCACGGAGCGTGTCTTGGCGACTGGCATTAACATGTAATTATTTCAAACAACCCTGAGGCTCTTGACTTTGAAAATAAGCTGATGGATGCTTGGGTTGCAACATGCATCAAACAGTGCCTGCGGGTTCAGGTAATAGGGGAGCAGCCAGTGTTGCCCTGTCCTAGAACCGTGTGCTTCAACGAACAGCCTTTAATGTCACAAGTGACGAGCAACATTTCTCTTATCAACCAAGACCTCAGTAACTGCAAGTCTCTGTTAACTTTGATGTTTCGAATGCGTTCAGCACACGCACACACACGCGCGCGTGTATATATATAAATGGCAAGGAAATCAAAATTCCAGCAGAAGTTTATTCATGGAAGCAGAGAAAGAAAGGGCAAAGGAGGGAGGGACTACATCAGGAACACATCATGAGATACACTCATCAGACTCTTATTCACCCAAGATTTACATGTGTCTGCAAGATATGCAGAATATTGACCCTTACATAATTAAAGACCACGAATCTTCAAACACAGATTATTTTCACTCCGCTGCACGGATTTCTAAAGTGTCTTAACAACAAAAGCTAAAAACCAAAAGGCTTCCGGTTGCCCCTCGGGGAACGAGAGCATTAACCAGGAGTTTCTACTCCGAGGGCGTTCTGGTTCTTCGGGGACCAACACTAGCTGACTCTGCTCATTGGAAGGTACTCAGAGCCTAGCCACCGGGTGTCTACACTAAGTACCCTGGGTACAGCAGGCAGTAGCCTGCTCATTTCCAAGTACCTTCCCAAGGCCAGCTGGGACTACCGGTATAGCAGGAATCTTTCCAGCAGCTCCGGCAGATGCAGCTCACGGATGGTTTGACGACACGCTCGGCCCAAGCACTTCCGGACACACAGGCGACAGAGCTGGGAGAGAGCAGGCGGGCCTGGGGAAGAAGTTGCAATGTGTGAAGTTCATGGTGGTGGGGCTGGGGGAGAAGGGGAGACCAGGGGACCGGAAGAGGCCGAAATGCTCCACAAGCTGGCTCCGTGCACGGATCGTAGAGCGACGTAGCAGACGCTAAATACACACACACAGGGACCCCAGTGTGCCCCTCTGGGCGGCGACATGTTTGGGTGAGCCCTCTAAAGGTGAGCGTGTTAGTGACAGTGGAGAATGAGGCTAAGCAGAGGCAAGTCAGGAATGAAGCGTGAGGCCTCAAGGGAACGCGCCTCATTCACGTATCGCACGCGCCAACAAACGGGATAGTACTGGCCGAGGAGAACCAAGCGAGGGACAGCTGCCAGGAGGGCATAAAGGCCTGTAAGGTCACAGAGGCCTCCCGGACCTCCTGGCTCTGGCTGCCCGTGAGGCGGTGCTGGCTGGGTCCCAAGTCATTTTCGGAAGGGCCCTCCATTCACACAAGGCTCCCAGCTCCATGAAGGATCTAGAGAAAGGACCCAACTCACTTAACCCCCATGATATCCCAAACCTCAGTCTCAAAGGGGCTCACGGAGTCATCACGCCCATGGCTTTGCGTGGCTGAAGGAAAGTAACGAGAGCCCCAGATAGGGCTGAATAGGACGAATGAGGCTTTGGCTGGAACGCTAGTTATACAGAGGCATTTGTAATGTCCCAGTGCTCCCTAGCCTTACTGTATCAGGAAAGATCCCTTCAAGTAGACCTGTGTGATTACCGGACTGCATAAAGTTGTCCTTCTCAAGACAATCCTACTGTAACAGGATCTTGCCACCCATGAGAAATGGGGCCCTGCATATGCAAATAGCCAGATAACACCTGAATTGAGGTTTCTAAGGAGGATCTATGTGACAGAGCACATAAGTGCCCTTCGTTAAAATCTTGGGAAGCGCGAGTGGAAAGCATCTCCACCTGTCACCCAACCGAAGCTCCTCTGGAAAACAGTAACGCAGACAAATCGTCCAGCGTGCCTAGAGAAGGTCAGATACCAGAGTGAACTGTGACACAGCTGGTGTCCATCCTTCCAGACCAAGCAGCTGTACTTGTGACGACAGAAGACAGAAGCACCTGCTTAGAACGAATCTAAATCCTGGACCTGGAAACATCTTTGACGGAAGAAAAGAGGAAATGTGGCAATTGCCATAAACCATATTCTCGGCTAACAGTTGGAAAGGACCTGGCATTTCCAAACTGGGAGCCGGTAAGGAAGATCAGAGTTCTTCAAGTGGAGATTCAAATAAAAGAGCAACCATTAATGACACAGACTATTGGGAATAATCTAGACCAGTGGTACTCAAAGTGTGGCCTCAGTTCAGCAGCACTACCTGGGAACCCAGTGGGTGTATAGAGTCTAGGCCCCATCCCAGACCTCCTGAACCCGAATCTGCATTCTAATTAGATCACCAGGTGATTCATACTCATGGTAGAACTTAAGAAGCACTGACCGAGGGACGTCTGGGTGGCTCAGTCGTTTAAGCGTCCGACTTTGGCTCAGGTCATAGTCATGCAGTCCGAGGGTTCGAGCCCCGCATTGGGCTCTGTGCTGATGGCTCGGAGCCTGGAGCCTGCTTTGGATTCTGTGTCTCCCTCTCTCTCTGCCCCTCCCCTGCTTGTGTTCTCGCTCTCTCTCAAAAGGAAACATTTAAAAATTTTTTTAAAAAGAAGCACTGACCTAGAAAGCATTCCTGAGATGACTGAACCGAGCGTTCTACTTGGAAGGTATAGAAGACACGAGGGTGGTTTCATGAAGTGGAACTGGTGAGTAAAATAAAACCCTTCTCGACCAGAAAGTGTTTCAGAAGGTTCAGCGCGGGGCCATCATAACACTGAGCGCATGTTCTGGAGTCAGACTGCTTGGCTGGGGTCCCACTTCTCCTTAGCAGTCATATGCCCCTCTGCAAGCCAGTATCTTTATGCTCTCTTGTCCTATCTTCAGCCGGGACAGCACCAGCTACTGCAAAGTGCTCGCGGCTTTAAAGTTTTCAGAATTCAGGGAGATTAATCCAGGTTTCAAATTTTTTAGCTCAGCGCCTAACACGTGTAAAACTGAATAATGACTATCACTGTTTTTAAGTTTGTTTATTCTGAGAGAGAGTGAGAGACAGAGAGAGAGAGAACGAGCAGGGGAGGGGCAGAGAGGGAGGGAAAGAGAGAATCCCAAGCAGGCTCTGCACTGTCGGCACAGAGCCCGACGCGGGGCTCGATCCCACAAACCGTGAGATCATGACCTGAGCCGAACCAACAGTCAGATGCTTAACTGACCGAGCCACCCAGGTGCCCCTTATTACCATCACCTTTAATAGTCTCCCAAGCATACAAATGATCAGTACAGGCTTGGATAATGTTCTCTTTCTGTATAGACTTAGCATGACTGACTTCTGAATTTGGAATGCAGAGCCTCTTAGAGACCCGCCTGGTCTCCTCGGGCATCTGTAGCTCCACTGGCCCACGGTGGAAAGGGGGGTGAGGCAATGGGGGGCACAGATCTGCCTGCTCCCTGATCTCGAGGGCAGGCAATCGACTTGGCCACCCAGTCCAGTGTCTGAAATACACACTCCGTATCCAGCCTGCAGCCTCTAACTCAAGTATTGCTAGCTTCCGCTGACAAATATTTCTCCAAATATGACAAAGCAGGGTCCTGGTCCACTCCGCTGGGCACTTATTCCAAGCCAGATGTGGCAGTTCACCTTTTCGTGGTGAAAACAGAGTTCCCGGAGTATTTTCTCATCACGGAAAATACACAGCAGCCTCCCGGTTGCATAAATGCCCTTCCGTTACAAGTGAACACATACGCCTACCGAATCCCATCTCGGGGACGCCAGCGACGCCTGCTGCCTCCCACGTGCCACTCCCAAGGAAAAAGAGAAAAGAGGTAAGGAAGTCTGGAGAGAAGACAGGGAGGGGAGACAGCGGATGCGCTTCCGGGACAGAACTGGACACCCAGCCCTTCGTTACCTTCCCGGAGCAGGAGGGCCTGCTCCACACCGCTTTTTGGAGCCGCCAGATCCAACGCACTTTTCCCCTCGGCATTTCTGCACTTCAGGGGAGCCCCATAGTCCGCTAGCAGGTGGACGACCTCCACGCTGGACTGCCTCGCAGCGGCGTGGAGTGGGGTGTCCAGACTCTGGCCGCGGTCCACACTGGCTCCTTGAGAAAGCAAATGACACGAGTCAACGCTGAACGTTGATGTGGGAATACGACGGGCCTAAAATACAGCAGCTGCGGAGGGAAGCATCTTGAATGTCATGACATGCTGGGCCAATCTTCGAAAATGTCTGACCCAAGCCTAGAGCCTCAGCAGTGGCTACTGAAACTGCTTCAAAGGATCTGGGTGAGAAGAGTGAAGAGAGACATTTTTAGGCACTTAAAATACGTTCCTTGCTTTTCCGTACGAACCGTGTGACAGACAAAATGAAATACCTGCAGCGCCTTTTACGCAGAATTGTTTTGTTTTTTGGCAAAGGATAAAGTTAAGATTATTTGGTACTTATGTTATTCCGGGCTCCAAGAAAAAGATTTCTGAACTACGACAGGGAGTAGTAAATGATAGGGGATGAAAAAGACAAAAAAAAAAAAAAAATCTTGGAGATAAAAATTCTTATTTAAAAGTTCTTAGTACAGCCTCTAACGTCAGCGGTGAAGTTTGGGGAATCTTTAATCAAGTAATAGTTTCAAGACATTTTACTTTCCCCCCCGGACTCCCAGTGTCTGTATATACCTTTTAGAATGAAGGAAGTTACTAAGTACCTCAGCAGGATTGATCTAAGGGAGTCTATGGCAAATGTCTGTTATTTTTGCTATCCGGCATCCTCCTGGTAACCACACCTAGGTCTCCCTCTGAGGAACCATCCCCTGGGATTCCCGGCTCACGTGTTTCCAGGGAAGCCCGACAACTACAAGGCAGACTGAAATCTAAGCCAGTCAGTGTACTGTATTTCCTTTGGCCACCATGATTGGTTCAGAGATGGGCAGGTGACTCAAAAAGAGCCAACGCAATAAAATTCTTTTTTCCCACTAGGACTCATGGGAAAGAGACCCTTGCTCTCTCTTGAAACCACCAAAGAGAACCATACCAGGTGAATGGAGCCAATACCAAAGGAAGTGGACACTCATTTCTCTGGAAAAGTTCTGTTTTAAACATTCAAACAGCAAATACTGTCAGAATTTTGTCCAGCCTGACAAGAACTTAGTCTTTAAAGCCATGGAAAACCAGCAAGGTTAACAGGTTCTTCTCATAAAAAGATTTCTGGAAGTTACCTAATTCTAGAAGTTTCTTCACACAGTCTACCCTCTGGTAGGTGCAGGCCACATACAGGGGAGTTCCAAGCTGGGGCACTTCTTGGTCAATGTTAACGTTATTTGCCAGAAGAATCTCCATGCACTCTCTATGACCTGGTGGCACAAAAGACAACCTTACTCAAGTAAGGGAAATATTGACTATTTACAGAACTACAGAAGTGCTTACCTGGAATGGGCTTTAGAAAAAAGCTAGCCCAGGGGCGCCTAGGTGGCTCAGTCCGTTGAGCGTCCGACTTCGGTTCAGGTCATGACCTCACGGTTTGTGGGTTCGAGCCCCGCATCGGGCTCTGTGCTGACAGCTCAGAACCTAGAGCTTTCTTTGGATTCTGTGTCTCCTCTCTCTGCCCCTCCCCTACTTGCACGCGCTCGCTCGCTCTCTCTCTCTCTCAAAAATAAACATTAAAAAAGAAAGAAAGAAGGAAGGAAGGAAGGAAAGAAAGAAAGAAAGAAAGAAAGAAAGAAAGAAAGAACGAACGAACGAACCTAGCCGGGTGGGTACCTGGGTGGCTCAGTGGGTTAAGCGTCTCTTGATTTCAGCTCAGGTCATGATCTCACGATTCGTGAGATTGAGCCCCACGTCGGGCTCTGCGCTGTCAGCTCAGAGTCTATTTGACATCCTCTCTCTCGCTCCCTCTCTCTCTCTGCCCCTCCCTCGTGCTCCCTCTCTCTCTCAAAAATAAATAAGTGTAAAAAGAAAAAGAAAGAAACCAGGTATTTTTTTTTAGGCAGAAAAAAAAAATCTTTTTGGAAATCTTAGAAAAGTCCAAAATAAAGACCATTAAAGAGAAAAGAATGCCCATACGTCCCCAGTGCAACTCCTCTTTGCAGCCCTTACGGTGCCTCCATCTAAACTACGGGCTCCAAGGAGCACAGCTGGAATCATTCTTCACGGTGAAGCCACCAGTTTCCAAACAGAGGCTGCAAGATGCACAGGGGTAAACGGCCCACAAAAGCCAGTGCTCAAATCCAAGGCCCGTGTACGGCTGCACCTCCTTATTCTGGTTACCCTGGAAGACACCTATGAGAGTATGTAAAGCTCCAACTGTAGAATATACGTGTAACTGCACTTTCAAATTCAGGGCTTAACAACAACTACACAAACAAGCATTCTCCTCGGAGAGGCTGCCCAACGAATAGACTCGAGTGGACCAGATGGACTTGACAGATATATTTAGAACTCTGCATCCCAAAGCGACAGAATATACTTTCTTCTCGAGTGCACATGGAACGTTCTCCAAGATAGATCACATACTGGGTCACAGAACAGCCCTTCATAAGTATACAAGAATTGAGATCATACCATGCACGCTTTCAGACCACAGCGTTATGAAACCTGAAATCAACCACAGGAAAAAGTCTGCAAACCTCCAAAAGCGTGGAGGTTAAAGAACACCCTACGAAAGAATGAATGGGTCAAACCAGGCAAGTAGAGAAGAAATTTTAAAATATATGGAAACAAATGAAAATGGAAATACAACAATCCAAACGCTTTGGGATGCAGCGAAGGCAGTCCTGAGAGGAAAATACATTGCCATCCAGGCCTATCTCAAGAAACAAGAAAAATCCGAAATACAAAATCTAACAGCACACCTAAAGGAAATAGAAGCAGAACAGCAAAGACACCCCAAACCCAGCAGAAGAGAAATAATAAAGATTAGAGCAGAAATAAACAATATAGAATCTAAAAAACTGTAGAACAGATCAACGAAACCAAGAGTTGGTTTTTTGAAAAAATAAACAAAATTGATAAACCTCTAGCCAGGCTCCTTACAAAGAAAAGGGAGATGACCCAAATAGATAAAATCATGAATGAAATGGAATTATTACAATCAATCCCTCAGAAATACAAGCAATTACCGGGGAATATTATGAAAAATTATATGCCAACAAACTGGACAACCTGGAAGAAATGGACAAATTCCTAAGCACCCACACAGTTCCAAAACTCAAACAGGAAGAAATAGAAAGCTTGAACAGACCCATAACCAGCGAAGAAATTGAATCAGTTATCAAAAATCTCCCAACAAATAAGAGTCCTGGACCAGATGGCTTCCCAGGGGAGTTCTACCAGACATTTAAAGCAGAGATAATACCTATCCTTCTCAAGCTGTTCCAAAAAATAGAAAGGGAAGGAAAACTTCCAGACTCATTCTATGAAGCCAGCATTACTTTGATTCCTAAACCAGACAGAGACCCAGCAAAAAAAGAGAACTACAGGCCAATATCCCTGATGAATATGGATGTAAAAATTCTCTAATAAACATTTTAAAATAATTCCTGTCCAAGGGTGCCTTGGTTTCAGCTCAGGTAATGATCTCACAGTTCATGGGTTCAAACCCCACATCGGGCTCCATGCTGACAGCGTGAAGCCTGCCTGGGATTCTCTCTCACTCTCTCTCTCTCTCTCTCTCTCTCTCTGCCCCTCCCCCACTCACTTGCTCTCTCAAAATAAATAAACTTAAAATAAAAAATAATTCCTGTCCTTTTACTTTTGTTTTTCTTTTTCTTTGCGGAAGAAACTGAGCCTGGTCTGAGTTAAATTTAAGTACTCACAGAAGTTTCAAAAAATTAATATATAAATGATGGACACTAATATAACAGTATCTAAAATAATGAATTTGCTATTTTCTCTTCCATTCTGTGGATGTTGGTTCCTAACATGCTTTTAGATACAGGAAAAAAAAATATGTAGAGACTCATGAATTCATGTATTTATAAGTACGTATGTATTCTGTGGGTCCATAGATACCAAACACCCCAACATAAAACCATCCACGAATTAAATAATTCAAACCATTCCCAATATATATCCATTTTTAAATGTTTGGATGGAAATGCAAATATCAGATTAATTTTCACTTCAAATCAATAGTAAAACAATTTCTTAAACTTTTAGATCAATCATTTCCAAAGGAGACCATTTTCCTTCAACTTAAAGGATCTACTTAAAGTTTGGGAAATGACCAACCTCGGTTATTAATCAATAGGTGCTTATTAAATATGTATAAGACATCGAAACCATGGATACACTGAGATTTAGGTCTTTTGTTGCATTTCAAGTAATCCATAAACAAAGGGGGCAAAAAGACAAAAAGAAAACCAGACTCAAATACAGAGAACACACTGATGATGGGGGGGGGGGCGGGTGAAAGAGGTGAAGGCAATCAGGAGTAACACTGAGTAATGCACAGAATTGTTAACTCATTATATTGTACACCTGAAACTAATATAACACTGTATGCTAATTAGACTTCAATTGTTAAAGAAATGGAACAAAAATAAAAGCAGAGAAAAAAAGTAGTCTGCTGCAAAAAAAAAAAAAAAATTACCAAGTGACATATTTAATAACCTGGGGCAAATCTTTCACTATTGCCTTTTGAAATGAAGACTTTCATCCCGAATTAGACCCGCAAAGATCACTGTTCTACAGCATTCTAACTTCCCCCACTGTATTTCTGATCTCAGTAGAAGAGAATAACTCCACCAGTGGGTGACAGAAATGCTGCTCTGTCAGTGTGACAAATGGCCTTGACCTTTCAAAGGTATCTTCTTGTTCTGTCTAGCCAATGCATCAAGTTTTTAAAGACCTCGATTTGGGGGCGCCTGGGCGGCTCAGTCGGTTAAGCGTCCGACTTCGGCTCAGGTCATGATCTCACAGTTTGTGAGTTTGAGCCCCGCGTCGGGCTCTGTGCTGACAGCTCAGAGCCTGGAGCCTGCTTTACATTCTGTGTCTCCCTCTCTCTCTGCCCCTTCCCTGCTCATGCTGTGTCTCTCTCTGTCTCAAAAATAAAATAAACATTAAAAAAAAATTTTAAAGACCTCGATTTTACTCTTTTCCCTCATTTCAAAAGTAACTGAGAACACGGGAAGCTAGAATCAACCTGAAGGTTTCTAATGCGATGCTTTTTAAAGTTGCAACCTTTTTTCAATACCTAATGACCTTGAAGTCAGCAGCTCGTCTAGAGTATACTGCTGGTTGTGGGCAGTTATGTTGAATCTTCCATTAGGGATACCATCAGCCTTGGCTTTCAGACACTTTCATAATTTATTTTAGTGGCTGATGTTTTATGGGCTTTGGGAAATGAGCCGCTCTTTCCTAGTAAAGACAAGACATACGCAACGTCCGACTCGTGGAAGTCACCCCTGCAGTCGGAGCCACCAAAACACCAGCAAAGAGTTTCCAGAGAGGCCTGCCGAGGGACCGACTCCCTAGGAAATGCGACATCACAGGCAGAAAGGGCGTGGTGAACACTATACCACTGATTCGCGCAGATCGGAGCGAGCCCACCAGTTGGTGTGCATTGTGGCGGCCGACTCACCTCTCTTCACTGCCTCGTGGATGGGTGAAGCCAAGTGCGCCTCCAGCTGGGCCTTGGCTCCAAACTCCAGCAGCACGTGGACGCACGCAGCACTGCCGCTCCGGCACGCGTTGAAGAGGGGCGTGGCTCCGTGGACCGTCACTCCGTTGACCTAACGATGAGCGAAGAGGCCCAGAGGATTTGCGATTTTTCTCTCACCGTTGCCAAGTGTTTATTCCTATGCATCTGCCTGGAGAAAGTTCCCATGCTGGTGGATGAGCGAGGGAACTCTACATCACTAGGGTACCATGTTTTTTAGATGCCAGCAATCTGTCAACTCTCACCTACAAATAATATCCCAAGTGGGACAAAATGGGACAGAGCTTTTCAAATGTATGCATGGGCATTCCGGAGCTTCTTACGAGCCTCCTAACCATGGAGGAGGGGGGCCCGTTTGGTGGTTAGGAGCCTGGCCGCTGGTACCATTAGCTCGGGTTCAAATCCCAGCGTTCTCTCTTCTATTTGTTCAGAAGCCTCGGTCGGGTTATTAACTTTCTGTGCCTCAGTTTCCTTACCTGTAAAATGAGGATCATTAAAGACTCTGCCTCATGAAGTTATTGGGCGCATCAAGTGAGTCACCACATGTTAAACACTAAGAACACTGCCTGGTGCCCGGTGAGCATTTAGTACACAATTGCAACGACAGTTGTTTTCATTGGCCGTTCCTACGGAGCTGACTCCCCATCCCAATCATGAACCAATGTGGTGGGCCCCGAAAGTACTGAGAAGCCAGGTCCCCAAATCTGCGCTTGCAAAAACTCTCCTCAGCAATTTCCCCGCAGTTCTGTCCGTCTTGCCACAAGTTCTCTTACTGGTCTGCTCTAGTCCGTACCGACTGCGTGTGCCAGCAGTGACTCCTAAAGAGATCACGATCAAGCCAAAGGCACAAAGAAAAGAGCCATCAACATGGGGTCTCCGACCACCCTGGGTGCCTTCTAGGGATGCGGGAGGCACCTGAGAAGCAACACAGCTGGAGGGCATCTTTGGGTATTGGCAATAGATTGGCCAGGACATCAGGGGACCAAGGCCTTCCGGTGGTGAGGCTCTTGCCTCAACAACTGAGGATGCGGGCGTGTGAGAATCAGGATCCCAAATTTTCTGGTCTCAGAAACCAACAAAAAAGCTCCCTCTCCACAGTCCCAGGGTAGCCCCCGTTATATTGGAAAGTGAAGGAGGAGAGGCTAAGGTGGCGGCGACAGACAAGGACAGGGGAGGTAGTGTGCAAATTCATACAGCCTAGGGATTTTCTAACCTATTTACATTTGTACTGAAAAAATATTTGGTGGAACTGGTTCGATTTGTTGTTACTGAGAATCATCCTCATCCTCAGTCCCGAAGTCTTCTAATTTGATTTCCTCAGTTTCTCAGGTCAGGGCAGCAAACATTTATTGAGCACCTATTAGGTGCCAGTGTTTCAGAAACAAAGGCGAGTAAGGCAACTTGCGTCTCCTGAACAGGGTGAATTCTATCAGGGAAGACAAACACAGAAAGAGATCATTTTGATACAATAATAAATGCTTGGGGCGCCTGGGTGGCTCAGTCAGTTAAGCGTCTGACTTCAGCCCAGGTCAAGATCTCTCCATCTGGGAGTTCGAGCCCCGCGCCGGGCTCTGTGCTGACAGCTCAGAGCCTGGAGCCTGCTTCGGATTCTGTGTCTCCCTCTCTCTGCCCCTCCCCTGCTTGTTCCCTCTGTCTCTCTCTCAAATAAACATTAAAAATGTTTTAAAAAATAATAAATGCTTTCGAGCACCACAGGAGCAAGACAAAAGAGAGTACAGACTTGAGAAATACTGAGGAAGCAAAATTAGCAGGATGTGGTGATTAATTAGTCAGGGAGATGGGAGAAGTAGGATGATCCCAGGTCTGGAACGGGGGAACGCAGGAATGTGTTTCACCTGGCCTCTGAGACCGGGCTGCAAGGGGAGCCGGTCCCCCGGGGAAGGACATCAGAAGCACAAGTTTCAGATGCACGGAGTTTGAGGCACCCACGGGCCTGCCAAGTTTGAGGAATTTCCTACTGATTGACCAACTCTCTTTTATTCCTTGTCTCCTTCTGATTTAAATGTTAAATAACACAATCTTCACCGACTGTTTCCTCAAAAGATGGCCAAACACAAGGGACTGCGTCTGACTCTATTTTTTTTTTTTTTTTTTTTTTTTTTTGCCTCCCACAAAAACTCCCAGAGTCGTACCAGCACACACTCCTCCACAACCCGATGCGGTTTGCTATCTCCCGCCAAAGGAAGGAAGCGGCCCTCACCCAGCCTCACCCCTTCACTACATGTGAGTTGACTACGCAGTAACTTCTGGAAGCACCACCGCATAAAAACACACGACCACTGTGGCATCGGGAAAATCACTTTGCCCAAGAAAGGCTTTTATATTCAGTTCGACATAGACCCAACTTCCATATAAAATGCAAAGAACAGCTTCAGTTAAGCACCTAAAAACATTGCCGCTCGTGAAACAACACGAGGACTGAGTTAAAAAGTGGAAATTAGCAACAAAATGGTATCTGGCAACTAAATGAATGTCACTGAGATTTTCAAAAGTTGTAAGTTCACAGTTCTGTTGTGATATCTATTACACACAGCACCTCAGCCACTCATGCTTGAAATAAGGATCCTGGGGGGTGTATGGCATTGTTGAGTCACTATATTGTACACCTGAAACTAATAAAACACTGTATGTTAACTATACCAGAGTTAAAAACGATAATTTAAAACTAAAATAAACATAAAAAAAGACACATATGGATAGAATTTTAAAATAAGATACAGTTAATTCTGTCGGGTTTTTTCAATGTATTACTTATTAAAAGCTTATTTAATTTGATGATTTTGCTCAATAAAAATAGTCGTTGGTTTACGGTGTTGAATTAAGAGCGTTTTTGTTGTCGCTCTTTTAAATTGTACTCTTTCTCATGTTTCACAGTCCATTTCCCGAGATCGGTTTCAGAGAACTCTAGTTTGAGTTGATCTTTTGAAACTCAGCAGGGCAATTTTCAAGGATTCCTGTGAATTACCTCATTAGAATGCTCGCCCACGGGCGCAGAGGCTGAAGAGGGGAGTGACCAACCGTGTCTCAGGAATGTGCACGCGGACAGGGCCAGACCTGTCTACACCGCCAGTGGGTGCACAGTCTGGAGGGTAGCGTCTGTTTAGACCCTAGCAGGTGCACCTGGGCAGACAGGGCTGCGGGAGGGGGCGGCGGGGGGAGGGGCGGTACTCACGTGCGCGCCCTTTTCCAATAAGGCTTTAGCGCAGGCCACGTGACCTCCGAGGCACGCCTCGTGGAGCGAAGAGACCCGGTTAATTGTCACGAGGTTCACGTTGACACCCTAGAATTTGGAGAGAAGGGGTCGGGGCTGCATTAGCAATGCCGGCGACTCCCGGACTTCAGAGTCCGGAGTCCACACAGCGCTCCGGCATTCGTATGCCGTAGTGGCAGCACTGCTCTTGACCGCAACTCCAGGGCATGGAGAGGCCTCTGCCGTACCAGGGTCCGGGGCCAGCGGCTTCTCCTTACCCAGTCCCAGCACGCCCCCCTCCTCTTATGCCTTGTCTTGGAGTCCATGTGACAGACGGGCATGATCAGCCCCGCTGCTGGCCGACTCTGACTTCGTGCCCTGATTTTCACGACTTGGCCCTGACCATCCCCCCGACCCATGACTACCACTTTCTGTGAAAGCAGGAGGTCCCTCTCAGCTTTTCCGAACTGAGTTCTGCTTCTGATTTCCTGCCTCCTAACCGACCCACTGAAAACTTCCGAAACCTAGTGCATGACCCTGAACCCCAAACGCCAACCTAAGTTCCCACGGCCTCCCGCCCCACGTCCCTGGGGCTGGTGGCATCCCTGCTGTGGCCAGCAGCTGGGACTTGCCACTGTTGCCCTGTCCCTTCCTCTTAGGGCCTCTCTGTACCTCGTTGGTCCCATCCGTTCTCATGCCCTGAATACGATGTCATTACTCTAGAGCTGTGCTGTATATTTCAATTTGGGTATTTAATACAACCAGGAAAATTTCCCTGTGTATTATTTCCCTTTAAGAAAAGAAAGGCTGGCCCACAAGGTGGCAGCAGTGTACTAGGAAAAACAAAAAACAAAACTTCCATCTGGTGCAAAGTCAATTCCTGGATTCGTACCCATGTGATGTTGGACGGGCCTGAAAGACCGTCTAGAGTGAGTCACCTTCATTGTGCACGAGAAAACGGAGAGGCAGAAAGTTCAAACTATTACTAAGACTTAAGGCTCCCCCAGCCGTCGATGACAGCCAGCACGATAGGAGCTTCTCATCCCTGGTTTCCTGCTCTACTCCACCACACTGTATGTGAAATAAAGTAAAAAATAAAATAAAAGAATACATTTTCTTACTAGTGTGTAAGGGTAAAGAAGTGTGCGTGCACTGAGAAAAAGTTCAACTTCTCTCTGAAGAGCACTCCTGACACATTTAAGCACACTGGTTTACAGAAATCAACATGCTTATGAAGTATACTTAAAGTCGGGGGTGGGGGACACCTGGGTGGCTCAGTCGGTTGAGCGGCCGACTCTTGATTTCAGCCCAGGTCAGGATCTCACAGTTTGTGAGTCTGAGCCCTGCTTCGGGCTCTGCGCTGACGGCACAGAGCATGCTTGGGATTCTCTCCTCTCTCCGTCCCTGCACCGCATGCGTTCTCTCTCTCTCTCTCTCTCTCTCTCTCTCTCAAAAATAAACAAACATAAAAAAAATAATAAGTACTAAATACAGTGTGGGATCCTGGATTGGGGCCTGGAAGAGAAAAAGGACCCTGTGGGAAAACTGGTGTGATCTCAATAGTCTGCAGTTTAGTTACTGGTATTGTAACAATGTTAATTTCTTATGTTTTACTAAAGTACCATGGTTAGGTAATATTAGCACTAGGGGAAGTTGGGTGAAGCATAGGCGTCTGGGAGCTGTCTGTACGCTCTTTGCAACTCTTCTTTATTTTTTTAAAAAAATGTTTATTTATTTTTGAGAGAGAGCACAAGCAGGGGATGGGGCAGAGAGAGAGCGGGAGACAGAGAATCCGAAGCAGGCTCCAGGCTCCGAGCTGGCAGCACAGAGCCCGATGCGGGGCTCGAACCCACGAACCGCGAGATCACGACCTGGGCCGAAGTCGGAAGCTTGACCGACTGAGCCACTGGGCACCCCACGACTCTTCTTTAAAATTATTCCAAAATTAAACGTTTATTAAGAAATACTACTAAAAGTGTTGAAGTGGGAGACTAAGAGGGAGGAGGCGGATGCCAGACTTTTCACTATGTACCTTTTAGTATCACTTTAATCTTTGAACGATGTGAATATATTACGTGTAAAAAAATAATCAAATTCTAAAGTGCTTAGAAATAAATAAGCAAGTGATAAAAATCAAGCACAAAAGCCATTTGATTACTACTGGCAGTACTGTTTTCCTTTTGCCTCTACTTCCTTAAGAAGTGACACAACTCATAAAAAAGAAAGCAAAAAAAAAAAAAAGCACACCCGTGTGCACGTGTGTGCGCATGTGAAAATGGTAAGGAAGCCAGGTTCGGTGGTAGCTAGGATGTAGAAAAAAGATACAATAAATCACCTCCTCTATACACACGTAGATTCTAAAACAACGTCAATGGAGCATGTACACTTTTGTTCATTCATTTTACAAATATTGACTAAGCCGTTACTCGTTGTTCAAGGTGCTAGGGGTACAGTCATAAATAAAATAGTCTTAATAAGTAAGACTTTAATAAATCTTCCCAAAGAGTAACATCTACCCACGTCAACCCATTGTAAATTTGCTCTTGAAATACCGTATCAGGGGAGGCGGACTCTAAGGTGGCCCCCAGCGATCCCCGATTCCTTGTACTGGCTCACTCTGTAATCCCCTCCCCTGGCGTGCGGGCTGGATCTATCGACTCACATCTAATGAATAGAATATGGCAGAAGTGATGGGATGCCATTTTGGAGATTAGGTTATACTAAGACTTGCTTCTAAGGCACTGTCTCCCGCTCTCTCCGGGGGAAGCCAGCTGCCATTTCGTGACTCGGCCCTGTGGAGAGGCCTTTGTGACAAGGGGTTGAAGCTGGCCAACAAGCAGATGCGTGAGCTTGGAAGCGGATCTTCCCCGCTCGAGCTGTGAGGTGACCGCGACGCCTGCAAGAGACTCAGAGCCAGAACCACCTGCCAGGCTGCCCCTCGGCCCATAGAAACCGTGACAATCCGCACTCGTTGTTTTCAGCCACTGTGTTTTGAGGTCATTTGTTATGCGGTAATAGCTGACTAATGCAACTTCGGGGCCGTTGTTACCAAGGAACACTGGGAGAGCACAGGGTGAGTTAGTGCAACAAAGATTTGAAGGCACGTACCGTCACCCTCACAGGGAAACTGCCTATGGGGTAAAGGCAGGCCCGGAGGGGGAAGGAGGGCGCTGGGAGGAAGACATGAGCCAGATTCCCAAGAAAGGAGAGGCAGGAGGAACAAACGGTTGAGCTGCAGAGAATACATACAGCGAGCCTGGCTGTGCGGGGAGCCAGATGGGGCAAGCAAGACTCCGCTTCAGTCAAAGCTCGTAAAGCATGACGCTGGTGATCGCAAAGGCACACAGGTTCAAGTCTGGTTCACTTACTTGTGCAATTAAAGTTTTAAGGGCCAGTAAGCGCCCCTGGGCCGCAGCTTCATGAAGTGGGGATCGATCAGCCCAGCAATCTGCAACACAAATCAAGCTCAGAGTCAAGGTCTGGAGTCTTCTTCCGGGCAGCTCAGTCGTGCTGCCCACCCACCGTAAGAGGAGGTTTGGAGAAGAGGAGGGAAGCTTGGCCCACGCACCAGGCTCTTTCAGCAGCCACTTGCAGGGTGACAAGCCACTGAGTATATGGTCCATCCATTTAGTGGTGTGTGTGGAGAGGGAGCACGTAACATCTCTCTCACCCTTTCGGGCGGGGGGCAGTTTTAGTAAGCAATAGGCTGAGTTTGAATACATATTCTCGGAGCTGGAGTCTGATAGCTCCAAACAAGGCAAAGTGAGGGGCAAAGCTGGTGGACAGGCCTCTCTGCTTTCATCTTTACCCTGTCTTACCCTCACCTCTACCCTGAAAATGCAACAGCTTGTACCCCATGAAGGAGGCCTGAGAATCAGGGGAAATGGGTTTGCTCTCAATTCCCCAGGTAATTAAATGTCTCTCTTTCATTTAGGTGATGAGGCATATCTATTCCCATGACGCAGAATATGGCTTTTCAGATGACACAATCTTCCACACTTTTCGGTGGGCGGTTAAGCGTGATGGCTAAGCCCAGAGCCAGCGGGGCCACAGGGCCTGGGTTCAAGTCCCACCTCGACCACGTTCTGCCAAGAAGGGCAAGTTCCTAAAATTATTTCCACGTCAATTTCGTGATCTGTGAAATGGGAGTACAGTAATTTAGTACTTAGCAAGGGTTTAGGTCTCTAAGTAGGCCAATAAAGCACATCCATAATGTCAGGTACTCAAGCAATCTGTGAGTAAAAAGTACACACGCTGGGGCAGTGCCCTAAGGGGCAGCTTCAGAACAGCCTCACAAATATTTCTTTTCCTGTAATTGCTGGTCGGTAAACAAGACTGACCAGCTCCAGTGGGCATTTGCGAAGTAACCCTCTTAAAACACGCCAAAGAGCAAATCACTTGTTTCGGAAGGCCTGTCCCAGTTTGTAAAATTTCAAATATGATCGTGCTCTTCACACACCGAGAAGCATGTCGCACGGTTCGGATTTCACACAAAAGGCCCGTCTCATCAACCTGTTCTAGGTGATCCTGATGGTGCCAAGAATCCAGGTGTTCCTCTTCCTGCAACCCGGGTGGAAACAACCCCATCAACGCTAGGACTACGTGAATGCGAAATAGCTCGAGGCCGCAAGGACGGAGTGACTTTTCCAGCAGATGGGAACCAGGGCTGTCGACATTTCAGTGGGCCCTCTTCTTAGGCCGAAACTCACTTCTTACCGTCTCGTAACCTCTGCGTTATGAAAAGGGGGAAGCCTAGAATGGACTCTACGGGGTTGGACTCAAGTTGGAGCAGTCGGTATGAAAATGTGATTTTCAACGTGTGGATTTCTATTTGCACCATTGTAACAAGGTCTTGGAGAAACGGCTGATTCCAGGGCCGGGCCAGGAAAAACGTAAGATAAAGGTGGCCTCGAACACCTTGTGCCAGGAAGACAGTGAATGATGGGACGTGTCAAAAAGACGCAGGAGCTGGCTCGAAGGGGCTTCCACTGGTCAAATATGGGATGCCTTCAGCATCCAAATACAAAGTGATGGTAGGAGATTATACCCTATCAAAGAAAATAGGAATCTATAAGTACTGACTGATAGAGATTAATATACAAATAGCAAGGAGGAAGCTCGTCCTCATAGTACGACACCAACTTGGAAATGTGGAAGAAACGGTAGAATCTGGCTCCAGTGATCTCCTCACAAAATAACTACTAGGTATAAAAGAAATACAGGCGATTTTACAGTAGCACCAAACTGTAGACACCACCTTACCCAGCGGATCAAAGTTAACATCAGAAGTGACGGAACAAATCGGCCCGGTGTGCCATGCCATGGAATGCAACGGGCGACATCATGTACTATCGGAAGGAATGCGATGGGAGAAATACACGCAGCATCTGTGATCTTCCTGCTCAAGATGCATAACCCAAATCTAATCTTGAGGACACTGTGAGCCAACTCAAACTGGGGGCCGTTCTCTAAAATACCTGGCCTGTAACTTGTTCGAGGAGGGACAGAGGAACCGTTCCAGACTGAAGAAGGCTGATGAGACACAACGTCTAAAGGCAATATTTGCTCTCGAGGACATTATTAGGAAAGTTGGGTAAATACGAATGGGGTCTCTGGGCAAAGAGAAGTGGGAATTCTTGGTACCACTCTTGGGCCTTTTCTGTCACTTCAAAGTGAGTTCCAAGATTTAAAAGTGTGTGTGTGTGTGTGTGTGTGTACACACACATATGTAAGTTGGAACTAATTTATATATAATTAAGTATACACACACACATACATATACTCACTGGTGTTTTCGTACTCCTGATATGAAAGTGCAATGCTTTGATAAGAAAAATGGATACAAATTTTAACATGAAAAAATACTGTTTGTGCCTCCACTTGTTCCTGAGTCAGTTAAAAGCTGACGAATTTGAAAATCTCTTTGGACATTTATAATTTGCATAAGCTGGGAATCATGACATAATGAATGCATATAATCCTCGATTAGTCAGCCTTGGTTTTCTTCTAATACATCTTCACCTCGTTCAATATGAACCGTGTATCAGACATGCTACAGTCTTGCCTAATCGCTCTTGGAAGTGGACCTGGGCCCTGGGGTTAGGAGGTCAGTCTTCATCCACGGACGTCCCTAGAACCTTGACCCGTGTAAGGAGCAAACCTACAGCCGTGGCTCTGTTATGCCCTTGTTCCAACAACAGCCAGTGAACCCGAGTCACCCGAAAGTACAGTAAGTATTTGATTCAAAAATCAGAACAAGATTTACAGTAACTAGCTATCGTGAAATTAGAATACTAACACAACGTGGCTTTATTATTTTTACAACTTACTTCCGAGTGGCCTGTGGGGGTCCCCTTTCCTTCTGAGAAGCAGGAACCCTAACTCCATCTTCGTCCTCTTTCTAGTAATTTCTGTTCCTCACCAGTCCCGTAAGACCCACTCCGCACATACAACCTGGATAGATCTCGAAACCTAATGTCGAGTGAAGGAAGCCAGACACAGGAGGGCACGTGCTGTGTGATCCCTTTCCGTAACATACAAAAGGGGGCCAAACTCACCTGGGGTCAAAAGGACCCCAAGGAGGGGTGGGGGCTGACGGGAAGAGGAACCAGTGGGGGCCATGCTGATAATATGCAGTGTCTTGCTCCGGGGAGCTGGTACCTGATCGCGCTCACTTTGTGAAAATTCATCCAGATGTTCGCTTAGAATTTGTGCCCTTGTCTGTATTTACAAAGTTCTTCAATCGAGAGATTTGAAAACGACCAGTGTACTGGTCAGTCCACTTTGGAAAGATAATCTCCTCTCCTCTACCTCCTCCGGGGGCAGGGGATGGCCCTCTCTGCCACGCCAGCAGCTGCGGACAGAAGAGCAGCGTGTCCCCATAGGTGTTCCCACCTCCTTCTTCTGGGTGCCAGCTCCCCTTGTGGTTTGGGGGTGGGGAGAAGAGAGAGGGAGGACGTCTCCCCAGGGAAGTGGAAGACGAGGCCGGTCTCGCTCGCTGGCTGCCTCAACTGCAGGTGTCACTCCTGGTCTGCGGGCTTGCCCTTCCTACCGGGGCTCACTTCCAGGCCCCCTTCCTGTTCACTGGCATTCGGCCCCCTCGCCTCCTGTCCCCTGTCAACGCAGCGCCCTCGGACACCCCGAGCTCCCACCCCATGTCATGGCAAGCCTACGGGGCCATATTCTTGTCCACCCAGAAAGCAGGAAGAGAGCAGGGCTGGGCTTCCTTCTCACCACGCCACTGCCCTCTTCCCGCTGGACAGGCCCAGCGGACAGGTCCGGAAGTTGCCCCGGCTGACTTCCAACTTGACAGGGAGGTACCAAGCTCCCCTGCTTTCAGAGGCCCCTTATCTAAACTCGTATTTCTCCCGGAGCCCCTGCCCTTGGCCCTCGAGAGAGGAGGGAAGGGAAGAGCCTCGCGTCGTGAACCGGAACACCCCAAAACGCACGGCAACCCATTTGCCCCACGTAACGAGACCTCACTTCCAGTATTGGCAGAAAGAGTACCGAATTCCAAGGTTTTGTGACCTAGAACGCACCCTACTCTGGTGTTAAGAACCGCTGGGTTGAGATCCCACCTAACCGCAGGGTAGGTTTCTTGGCCGGGGATCCTTCACTCTATCCGCCATCTCCCCATACATAGCATGAAATGAATCCATTCGTATCCCCTTCGATGTAGAAATCCTCTTTGGAAACAAACCCGCTCTCCAGGAAGCCACCTTCCCGGTCCCATTGTTTTCCAGCACTTGCGTCAAAGGGCCTAGAGTTTTCACACAAAACCCTTTCCAGCAACTCAGCCATGGTGGGTTCTCCTGCTTTCCTCTTATTCCCAACACGCAGTGTCTCGCTCTTACCGTTCTTGTTTCACAAATTGGAGCTAATTGTGAGAAATTAAGGATTGAAGTTACTTGGCAGCTAGGGAGTTTTTCCATTCCTTTCAGGAAATATCAACTAAGCTCTCCAAATAAGTGAGTGCCTAAGTAGGACTCAAGCCTTCTCTCCTAAGGCAGTCTATTTTTAGTTCTTGGGCAGACTGCCTGTGTCACGGGGCTGCAGGCACATTAGGAAGATAGTTTACTGGACAAATATGTTTACTTGTTCCTGATGAAGTGTATGGAAAATGTTCAAGTGCGTTTTCATCCCCCTCCCCCCCCCCGGTGGACTTTTTCTCAGAATATGACAGCTCCTAAAACCACACATTTCAGTAACAAAATCGGTTCTGAGGGGATACAGTTGTCTGACTGCCAAGTATTCAAGATAAAAACCTGTATTATTACTATTATTATTAAATTTTTTTTTTTTGCAATTTCCTCCTTCCTGATTCTGACAAGTATTTGAGCTTACCGGTTTATTACTTTTAAAGAACCCCCTAACTGGTTATAATCTCTAGTGCACGTGGAACAATCTTTAGTCTCTTTATTCAAGTTCCAAAATCATACGAAGCAATATCTTCTCCTGTAGCACTTATCAGAGAAAACACATTCAAGAGGAACCTCAATTTTGAACCAAAATATACACAGGAGCCTAGCAGAATTAATGATTTAAGTAAAACAAAGGTAATTGGAAAAAGTCACATTATAATAAATTTCCTGAGATACCTAAAATATTAGAATACGATTGAGTTAAAGTGCACGCTTTCTAGAACACTCGATTCCAGTCAGGAGATGCACCATGGTCAATGAACACCTATTTGCAGGGTGTTAGAAGGTTCCTCTGAGCCCATCAGGAGCAGGAGAGCTGAGCTAAAGGTAACAGTTGGTGTGGGCACACCCCCTGCTGAGGGCTGGTTGTCCAAATTTGGGAAAGCCGGCCGGCACCTGTGATGTGTCGCCATGAAGACGACAGCTGGGCCAAGGCTTGAGAGGACAACCAGCAAGACTGAACAAGAGTAGAAGGCTAGGTAGATGGTTTGGCAAGAAGGGACAAAAAGCAGGAAAAACCTGCTGGTAGGGGAAGGGTAGGAAAAAGGAGTCAGGGGGATGAGTCAGACAGAGGCAGGGCCATCAAATCAAAGTGAGGCTTCTGAATTTAGAACAAGGACAACTCATTTTAAGCCTTAACATTTAGACTGACACGGATCTTTTAGATTTGGCTTAACATAAACATTAAAAAAAAAAAAAAAAAGAATACAACAGTTCCCAATCTCGTATCTGCAAATGTAAAATCACCCAAATTTTGAAAACCAAGCTTTTTCCCAAGTTTGATGCAAACTCCTTTGGCAGCGAAGCATGGTAAGGACTCAGGTTAAGAGATTTTTTCTTTTTAATTTGTATTTCAAAATATCCAATATAATACAGAATGTTTGATTTGGGGAGGCGGCTCGAGGCCCTGCTGGGAGTGCCGTGTAATATACACTATAAACACTGTGTAATCTTCCTAGTAGCCCCCAAACTCCTGAATCCTGGACCACGTCTGGCCCGAGGGTTGTGAAAACAGATTATCAACCTGTATCTATACTCTATTTTTATCAAGTTTGATGACCAAGCCCTGTACTAAATACAGCTTCAATTCTGGCCAGATTGGCAAAGGCAGAAAAATCATATACCGCATCTGTCAGGAATAAGTACCTGCAGAGCGATCTGAGGGCTGAAGGTGGGCTCCAGCGATCCATCCGGTGCTCTAGACGTCGTGCCAAGGGCTAATGACAATGTTTTCAACTTAAATACGAGTGTGTGTGTGTGTGTGTGTGTGTGTGTGTGTGTAGATATATATATATGTATACACATATATACACACACACGTGTATATGTATATGTATATATACATACACACACACACACACATATATATATATACACACACACATTATTGACAAATCACACAAAGAAGCCTGAAAAATAAAACAGCCAACCTGGTTTAACTCAGGTCTGGTAAGTTATCTACAAATTTAATAGTTTAAGCCACAAAGACATATTGACCAATGTGTTCCAGAATGTGAAATCCAGAAAAAAAAAATCCAGATTTTATAGCCCCCAAAATGATATTTAATGAGGGATATGATGCTAGGTTTAGCTTCCAAAAGAAAGCGTGCCAGGACCTATGACAGGCTAAATAAACCCTGCCCTGGGTGAGTTTTTTTACTGCTCTCCCCTTGTTTCTGACAGCTCTGTTCAAGAAATTTAACCTTGGGCTGAGACTTTTCTAAGTCAATTAGCTAACTTACTGATTAAATGTCACATATTTTCCCAACAGACATCTGTCTGACCAGTGAGCAGCAAAGATAATTTCTGGTTGCACAAGATTTTGTTCTTTCTTTTTAATACATCTAGCTTGAAGAATATAGCATCTGACTGCTAACAGTGTCAACAGAAAAAAAAACCAGTTTCTGGCATGTTACGGCCTGCATTATCATAGAAAGCCTTATTTACCACCTCTGGATATCCTATCATATACACGTATGGGGGGGGATGTGTATTTGTATACACATACAGCCATCCACACACGTAGATATGTATACATAGGAAGGAAATTAAACTGAAAAATTAACATGTACTATTCTCTCCCAGTCCCTGCCTTGTTAGTGATATTCAAAAGATACGTTTTTGACTTTATAACATGACATTACTTGCAAATTAAATGAGTATTATCCTAGGAGCTTGAACAAATAAAGGCATTTGAGCTAAGGAATGAGTGAGCTCTATTTAAGAGATTTGTATTACAGTTCCAGACCCAAATCCAAACCATGCTTACATGGGTTTTGACTATTATAAAACCTTTTTAAGAGCGTACTTAATTAAGGACGACAAAGACAGAAACAATGCACGTGAGCAACAGGAGAAAACATTCTCAACACGCTCTTGCAATAACGACTTTGTTGGATTTGACCTCATTTAAACCATGAGGATGATGTATCTCTGAGAATACCAAAATTGTGTTACTGAAACTCTCACAAAGCCCTGTTCATATTTACATATCAAATTAGAAAATACGATTTTCAGATCACACTTAACTTGAAACTAAACAGAAGCTTTTTTTTTTTTTTTTTTTTTTTTTTTTTTTGTTAACCAGTCTAAGCAACGTACCTCCCTGAAATGTGTGACAAATGTAATCCCCAAAAGAAACCTCTTTCCACATTCCGGGCCTTCTGACACTTCCTGAAACTTCACGACTCTCCTCATTTCCCCCAGTTAATTGAAGCATTCTGATGCTTTATCTTTGGAGGTCTTATTTCTTTGGATACTGCTGTTATCTAGCGTCTTCAAAGTTGTCTGGCATATTGGAATCACACAGCCTAAGTCTATTTTGAAAGAGAATCCTGGGTGCAAATTGAAATGGATGCTAGATAAAGAATGATGTCATCCTGGAAACCCCTATGAACGCTAAAAATAACAGAGGGAAAATCTGAACTCTGTTTACGAATAAATACTCCTCTCTCAAGTGACAAGCCCAGCAGCAACAAGTGTATCTGATTCATTTACTTTTGTGGCATCTCACGACAATTAAGGTGAATCATTTCTGGAGAGAAACGGAGACGAAATCCTACAAAGCAGGACAGTTTAAAACGTTTCACCCAAATGTTGGCATTTCACACGAGTAAAAGCCGCGTCGTGAAGGATTTTTCCTGCCAATGACAAGTGGCTAATCGATTCGCACTGCAAACGACAACACAAAAATATACATAGCATGCCACAGCTGCTGCTTGAAATCAGATATATTGGTCGTTCTATTTCCGGAGGGGACCCGGTCTTGTTAGAATGCATTGTTAAACTTTGTTGAAAAATATTAAAGAAAATCCCCTATCGGTAATTTTTCAGGTTAGTGGAAACGAGATTTCTCCAAATACTCTTAAAAAGCCACTACCCTAGTTCCTTCTTAAATAATAACCACTAATAATAATAGTACTACGAACTTGCAAAAATAAAGCTGAAACTCCTTCACAAACCGGTGCTGTAGTTTCTAAAAGTACCCACACAAAGCCAAACCACAAATAAAATCCACCCTCCAGAAATATCATTCGTACGAATCATCTAGGTTTTTTTTTTTTTTAAGTGTTGAGAACACACGCGTGTGATTTTACCTGAAATTCCACCATAGATCTCTTCTGCTATCCTAGCCGCTTCTTTTCTATTTCCTTTGACGATATAGAAATGAGTTAGGAGAGCCAAAAACACTTTGATTAAAAGTTTGAAGAAAAAAAAAGTGGCAAACATTGTAACAAAAATGTTTTTAAAGCCATAGGAAACAGGACCATCTTCCATTTTGGCTTGCACTCTCTACAGGTTCTTGGTGCTGCAAAATTACACTGAGTTATAATTGGTATCATATGACATCTATTTTCAACTTTCTAGCTCTTGGTGCTCTGTTACTGAGAACTCGTGTGTACCTTCTAAGCTAACTGTGATTCGGAGGCTGCATGTGCTGACTTCCATAGCCATGTGAAATGAACAAAAGAAACTTCCTTTTAGACCTGCATTCCTCAGTGCTATTTAACCAACGGGATTCCTGTCCACATCTTTTTGATCCCTCAATCCCAATTTGTGCTGCAGTATGTTGGAAGGCAGTATCGGAAAGATAAAACAAACTTGTCAGATCCCATGGTGACGAAGCGAGTCATTTGAAGTGGAAAGTACCGGCCCCAGAGCATTTCATTTTCTCTTCATTCTCAGGTTTATGGGAGATAATGGCCCGATCTAAAATATGACCGGTTAAAAAAAGGCCATTTACTCTAAGGCGGTACTTAATAAAAGGCTCATCTCGGATGCCTGTCCAAGTGGATGTGTCGGATTGAAAGCATTAGACCACTTGCCAGAATAGGCGCATCTGTGACAAGGTCTGCCGGCAAAGCTCATCATTCATTTCCCGTTTCAAGTGTCGGTAAAGGTGGTACCTCGTACCGGAATACGCGGGCTCTCCTTGATCATGGGAGAGTTACAGGGAAATGGAGAAAGAAGACACCCTAGGTTCTGGGTGAATTACCCAAAGATTCTACGAATCGATACCCTCCGCCAACGGACAATATTCTCTTGTAACCCCTAACTCTTCCACACACATCGATGGGCCAATATGAAGGAAAGAGACTTATTTTTAATTTCCCTCCCCTACCAAAAGGGATGGGGAAAATCTACGTCTCCTCTTTCATTCCTGGCTATCTTAGATTTTCAAAATCTCTACAAACTATTGAAAAGGCAGGCCAAAAAAATTTAAGAGCAGACTCAATAAGTCTTATTTAATAAATGCTTTATGCAAAAGATATGGGGAGTTTCTCGTAGCGCTCGGGCAAATGAGAATGACTACCTAGGCGACAAACGTTTCCCTACACTCCGCTAAAAGGCTGACGTGTGAGCATACAGCCTTGACGCACAACACACACCGCGTCCATTTCGGTGTCTTACACAAAGATCCTGGGCAGTTCCCACCCTCAAGAACGGAGATCAACATACGGGGTTTATTTACCGAGCTTAGTGTGGGCCTGCAACTTGCCACCTACAGAGTGCCAACGTATGAAAATGCACACACGAACACAGGCACATGACCTCTCTTCGTGTCGTGTCTCGTTCAATCGCGCTCTAAGAAGTGCACTCTCATTCTGAGTCATCTATGCATGTCGGCCCGGTGTCGTGTATTTAACAAATGACACCATTCAGTCTTGTGTTGGCCTTTTCATTGAAAACATGGCTGTGCTTTCTGTGTTATATACCAGCAAATTAGGCCAGAAGGAGCTCGACTTTTCTCCAGGTTCAAATGGATGTCTATGCTACATGTGAGAGACCATCTTTACGTTTGAGCATCACATTTGAGATGGGCATGAAAGGCTACTGAAGTAAGGGGTTAATTCGCGACATCCCTCACAGGAGAGGAAATCCTCTGTGGCACCACGGTTTCTCAGCCTCGGCACTACTGGTATTTTGGGCCAGATAATTCTTTGCTGTGGGAGGGCTGTCCAAAAGCATTGTAGGATATCCGGCAGCATCTCGATGCCAGTGCCCCACTCCCATCCAAGGCTAAGTGCGGAAATGTCTCCAGACCCTGCCAGGTGTCCCCTAGGGGGCAAAATCACCACCCCCGCTCCCCCCTCCCCTAAACCCCCACATCCAGTTAAGAACCACGGAGCCATAGCCAAATATAAAGGAGAAAGGAAAACCAACTCCCCGAAGTACTAGTGAACACAAATTATATTTTGTACAGAACTTTAATTTTCAGAATTTCCTATTTTAAAAAAGCCCAGGGTGGCGCCTGGGTGGCTCAGTGGGTTAAGCGTCCGACTTCGGCTCAGGTCATGATCTCACAGTCTCTGAGTTCGAGCCCCACATCGGCTCTGTGCTGACAGCTCGGAGCCTAGAGCCTGCTTCAGATTCTGTCTCCCCCTCTCTCTGCCCCTCCCCTGCTAATGCTCTCTCTCAAAAATAAACATTAAAAGAAAAAAAATTAAAAAAAAAAAAAGCCCAGCCACAGGATGATACAATTTAAAGTCTCGCCATATTCTTTTAGGAATGAAGAGCAGGATAAAGAGGCCTTTAAAAACGCTTCGCAAAAGTAAACACAGACCTAGGATACCGCCTTTGCCAAAAGTAAGATTTGGTGTAAGATAAATCAGAACATACCAGTGTAGATGACTGCTTTCCACTGCTTCCAACAAAAGGGGTGGGGGTGGGAGAAGCTGGCCTTCTGTAAATGAAATCAAAATTCAAATTTCTCTTAAAATAGCTTACAAGATATACAAAATTATACAAGGTATAATTACGTAGTTCACATACACAATAGTTTCCAGATGTATTCGTTTGCCTCACGTGGTAACTCTAGTGCAGGGAAAAACAGGGCTTGTTTGGATCAGGAAACAAAAGCACAATTCAACTTATTATTCCATGAGTAAAAGAGAGAATGTATTCTAGAATGGAAAGATGTCAGAGCAATTCATCAGCTGAAGGACAGTTCCTGTTTTACTAACAGACCCAGCAACACATCTAATTGCAGGGAAAAGAGCAAGCATGTGAGGGAGGGGGACGGGGGGGGGGGGGGAGCACTGTTCAACGGGTAAATACTATTGTGTTCAGAAAACAAGACAAACTCAGAAAATTGTCAAAATGTCATTTTGGTCTTTATTTTTGGACACGTAGCATGTTTTCATAAATCAGTGTTATATGTGCTCATTTTTATAATATCAAAAGAAATACAATATATTTTTCATAAATTCCCCATCACTGCAAGTTCACTTTCAAATAAATGTAAGTAGCGGGGTAGAACAATATGTTCCCACATATTGACCAGTGCAACACTGACAGTTACGATTAAGGTATCCAGGAAGCCTGAAAATTAAGATTAACGAGAACAAGCAAATTTACTTCCGTTTGTTAAAAACAAAGGAAATAATTCTGATTTGCAAATTACATACTTTACATGCAAGAAGTTTAAATCCCATTTCCACCTGAAACACATGGCAATCTTGAAAATATGCTAAGAAACAAAAATAGAAGAACCAACAGTAGTATGCCCTTCAAAATTGCTCAACAGGATACATAAAAGCAAAGGTTACAGTTGCGTGCTTCGCCGTGAATACTGGCACTGTTTCATATTTATATAAATCCGTTTCTGTGCATAAAAATCCCAATGAAATTTAATGGTTTAGGTCAGTCCATTTTTCTTTCACCAAAGAACCGTTAACTTCCAGGTTTTAAAAACCGCACTCCCGCGTTTGTGTTTCGGCACAAAACACAAACATATTCCCTACATTATCGGTGGCAACCGGTTAACGGGCATGTTAAGATACTTTTTAAAAAGAAGTTTTGTGAATGTTATCATTAAAGAAAACAAGTCCCGTCAAGGATCACAATACTGCCAGAATCTATCTAGTGCACCGACGAGTGCCTCGTTCTTTTGATCTCGCAGTCCTTGATCACAAAAACTTAGTCTAAGAAGTTCAAGGAGTTCGTAAGACACACCATGTGGATAATTTGGGGTTTAAAAACCCATGGCTCTGGGCAACAACGATTACAGTGAACAACACACATCCACACAAGAGACTGTGTTCCTAACATTTTCAGACTCAATCTGCTATAAATAAAACATTCTGGGGCAAAGACTTTTGCATACTGACGATACTTCTCAGACATCAGCTAGGCCACAAGTGAAGGGACGTGGCTTGCATCGAAGGTACAGGGTAGCAGCTGACTTGGAGACTGCACACCTTGTACGTTCTGCTCGGAAGACATGAAGGCATGTACAGAGGACTAAACGATGCACGGAAGCACGTGGAGGGTTTCTCTGCACTAGCATCAACAGTGATATCGGTCCCTAGTATTTCAAAAGAAAAGGTATTTTCATAAACACAAACGAAGACGAAGGCTCTACCTAGGAGAACGCATGTGACAAGATCGAAGAAGTAATCAGCGTATGCTGACAGTTTCTTCCCGGCATTAAAAGCAGGAGCATTTTTGGCATGTTTGATATTTTACCAGCTTGTCACCTGTGACTACAGAGAAGTGAGCCATCGGAGTGATCGACAAAGAGCACATGTGCCCCTGGTCCTTAACAGCAGGAAGTGTCTGGTTCAATGTTCTACACATAGTAGGTGCTTAAAACATGCTACTAACTGATGGACCATCTTACGCAAGAAACCTGCTGACGGTACGTAACACTGAGCGAAACAAATCAACGGCTACGAACAGGACTTCAATGGCTATGACGTGTGTGAACAGGACTCAAAGTAGTTCGTATCGTTGTTGTACTTCCCTAAAGAAAACTTGTAAACATCTGGTGAATGTCTAATTAATGGTAGAACATTTAAAATTGGCCAAAAAATGCCCAGAAAACATTTGGCCCTTCAGCACCCAAAGCTCCCAAAATATAATGTTAAAACATCTCCGTTAAAGGGATTTCAGTAGTCTGAAAAATGTCATACCTGAGTGGCTTAAATGTTCTCTCCTAAATTTTAAGTAAGTGCAAGGAGTTTCTACACTCAGGAGTTGCATAAGTTTTTATCTTTCTTCAAAATAAAACATCGAATGGTATAGAGGTAGCATAACTTACTAAATGAACTTTAAAAAGAAAAAGAAAAAAGCAAGGTTATTTTCGATAGTCTTAATAGAACTCTCACAAATGTGTAAAATGTTACAATCCAGGCTTTCTTCTACCTGGTTTTAGACATCGCATTATTCTTGCCCTCTTTTTTACTGGGAGGGTATCGAGGAGTCCAGGCCCCGTCTGGCCCTGTGGCGTCTATTGCAACGTCGATGACAGAATCTGGAGTCACCCATCGCAGGAAAACGAGGAAGAGAAAGTTGACTACAGCCAACAAAGCAAAAATGTAGCCCGTCACCGGGCCGCAGTGAGAGATGAGTCTGTCCAGTCGTCTGTCCATCGGTAACACGGCTTCTCCTGCCACGCGGTCGTACACCTGGCAGAGAGAGGCCGACAGTGAGCACCGTAACCCACGACAAACAACGACCCGCGCCGACCAGGAATGCCGTACAGATGCAAAGTGAGGTCGCTTACATTTCGTTGCTGTTGCTGTTTTAGTAATGATGTGATGAATACAATCACGGTCATTATTGTCATTTGATTCAACACTTATGGAGTACTTATTCTGGCCAGAACACTGGGCTACACTCCTGGCCTCTAGGGCATCACCACCAAACTTAACCAACTACGAGAACTCCGAAGTCCTGAGAAGCCGGAGCCGCCTTTCGGGTCACGTCTGTCGAGGCCGTATTTAATGCGGCAGTGAATTCCTGAAGCAGGGCTGGCCTTCTAAGGTTCCGGGACGCGGCTGAGATGCTCTCACCACTAGCCCCCAGCAGAGAGCTCTAATCTAGTGCGCTTCTGGGTAAGAGAGGCCCTTCCGTCCACAGCCACGTGAGGCCGTGCTGCTGAGCACAGATGGTGAGCACATACACAAACACTTTGTAGACTCCACACGGAAGGAAGGGGGAAAAGACGGGGGACATTTTAGCAGATGGCACAGGTCGGATACCGGCACCTAACGCAAAGCTGACTGCCGAGAACTGGTGGTAGGTGGCGTGCTTTGTGAAACACCGCCAAGCACGGACCTCAGAAGTATTCCAAACAAAACCCCACGAAGACCCGTAAACATGTTTGTTTCGAACACAAACGAGGCCAGCATTTATGTTTCAACAGCCTCTCAGCATTCCTTGCGGTCCTTCCCACACAGCAGACCTGTGCGCCGCCTCCTTGCGAACCCAAGGAAGTTGTGACACGCGGTGCAGGTGCCACGGGGCAGCGACCTCTGGAAGGGCGCGGGCCGTTTTCGGCTAGCTCTTCCACCTTCCAAACATCTGGGACACATCTCAATCAGAATTATGCGGGCACTGCTGAATTAGGATAGTTGAGAAAGTACGCTTCCAGAGTGAACTCCAATTCAATTTCTTCATCAAGTTTCTAAATAGCACGGTTAAACTACAAAGCAGGAGTTGAACAGGATCAAAATGGCCTGTGTGGACCCGGCAGAATTAAAAAAGCAACTCCAAATTCTCTACTGCTGCTTTTTATTTGTGATCCTGTTTGCAACATCTGTCACGTGCATTTTGAGTCCTCACTCATTATGTTCTCAATCAGCCCAAAGATGCCAAACTCCTCTTCCCACGGAAAATCACATTACTTAGCAAAGGTGACGCAAGGGTTTCGGGAAGTAGCCCAAGCTAAATGTTGGCCACAATCGGACTCAGCAAAACCATGTATTCTCTAGTAGACCCACGTGCTGTAGAATTAGAAGCAGCCTTAAGAAAACGTCTAAGAGTAGAGTTTAATATCAGTTTTGCCTTTAACTGTTGTGACTTCCTAGAAAACTTCCTCAGGCCCAATTTAATGAAGGGTCTAGATGGCATTACCACTATTTTCAGATGTCAAAGGCAAGGACTTGACTAGAAACAGCCTAGCATATACCAAAAGCAGTACACGGTTCGTGTCTTCTCATCGGAAGAGACTTCGTAAACTTAAGCAACAGAGAGGATAAACCTAGAGAAGAAATAGCAAACGTGTACACAAAACGCCAAGAATTCAGACCCAATCGTTCAAATACTCTTTGCTTAGCCCATGACATACTTTTTCAGTTCTTTCCGCAACGTTCCTCCAGGTGTAGAAAGTCTTTACGATGTTGTGAATATCTTCGGGGGCCGGCAACGCTCCTGATTTGAGTTGGGAGATCGCTTTTTCCAAACCCTCGCACAAGGACTTTACAGAAGGCTCACATAAAATGATCAGATTTTCTGGAAGTACTTCAGGAATCCCGCCAACCCTGGTACTGACGACCTTAAGAAGAGACAAAGAACACGTGACACACCATAATTCGTACCTCAGGAAAAGAAGCCAAACCAACTTGAAAAGTCGTTACAGAATGTGTCTGATTATTTTTCAGAATGCAAGTACAGAAACCCCGACAGTGCAAGGCCTCAAAGCTTTTTACCTGTAAACCGCAACTGGCTGCTTCCACAATTGCCATGCAGAACGCTTCGGTAAGGGAAGTATTAAGAAAAATATGTCCTTGAACTAAGACATTTCTAACATCCTTGTGTTCTAAGGCTCCCAAGAGACGTACTCTGATTTTTGAAATGAGAGAAGAAAGAGGGGAGTGAAAATCTTGCTAGAAAAGAAATATCATTTAGAAGCCAAGTGTGCTATCCGTACTGTACTTAGATTATTGCTGGTTCTGATGTTTTCCACCTCAAAAAAGGTTAGCATCTCCAAACTCTTACCTAAGAGTCTTTTAAAGCTCTTTGGTTCAAACCCACACGGCTAACATATTGCGAACTTTTGTCACGCCTACAAATTTCATCTTTCCCAAAATTGGTTGGCATTTAATAAAGATATTAATATGCTTTGATGAGTAAATATTAAAGTCATTTCTAAAGAGGAAAATGCCCCTTCTAAACGGACGTCTCACAGCAAACACCGTTCTAAGTTACTGAGAAAGAGAAGTACTTGAACCTGTATGTGTGGGGCAATTTACACGACTTGGGCCACGCTATAGAAATCACCACTCAGCAAGCCTTGAAAACGCGCAAACATTTCCAAAGCGGTTGGCGTGTGCATGCGTGGATGTGCGCACGCGCACACACACCTTCCAGGATACCTCCAACCACTGCCCCCTAGAGTCCAATAATATTGGGCTAACAACAACAACAAAAACAATTAAACTGTGAATCTTAAACTAAAGTTTCCCATAGTACATACATTTTAAAAAAAAGAGACCTCGCGTCACATTTGTACATCGGGTACATGTAAGAGAAACAACCCACTTAACACACGTCACCCAAACTGAATTTAGGTAACTGGTATTTTCTCACCCAAGGCAGTATGGAATCCATCAATACCTGTCATGTAGCTGGTACCTTTCCCGTACTTCTTCCAAAATGATTCTCTTAGGTCCCTCTCCTCCAATTATGAAATTTAAATCTGGATATTTTTGACAGAGTTCAGGTATTATACCACTAAGCAAATCAGTCCCTAGAAATATAAAATAAAGGTGAATGTTGGAAAGAGTAATATTTAAACCTAAAAAAGTTCATCAGAACTGAGAATCCACTCACTTTGAAGAGTATTAGCCATGCCCTCCTTAAGTATAGAAACGAACTCTCAAACCTTTCCGGGGAAGGTGGATTCCCTGGGATCGTCCAAACTAGGACTCATCTCCTGCAAGTTGCAATTCTTAAAGACACATATACATTGACACATCCTTTGTTACCCAACACACGGACTGTTTGGTTTCACTGTAACGGAACATTCTTCAAGGTACTCGCTTGTGTTTTACATATCACCTGTTATAAAACAGGTATTTGAGGTAGCTGACATCGGAGTTCGTTTTCGACAAGGCTGGACAGCTGACCGGAGATCTATCTAGGTCCTGTCCCAGCCGTTTTAGGGGCAAGCTCTTTGACCAAGGGAAAGTTTTCTGATATAGAAGAGACCAGGCGTACCTGAAGTCCAAGATCTCTTTCAGCTACCAACTTTCTCCCAGCCTGCGTTCCACTTCCCGCCCTAGGAAAGGGCCAAGTGACAAAGTAGAACTGCAGCCTCCACTTTGACAATGTGGTTTGTACAGAGGATTTTACAGCAAACACTATGGTGTTTGGGAAATTGAAAAGAGTAGTCCATCCAAACCTGCTAGAGCCGCTTCCCTTGAATGACAGTAAACGAAGGTGGCAGGACCGCTACTGCTAGGTCATTAGGGTCCGTCAGAACAAAAGGATGCATCTTGGTTCCTTTTTGTTCTTTAATCAAACACTCTACTTATAATGTGGAAACACCACCTCGGGTAATATAAAGCAACAAAATAAACCATGCTCTTCTAGTCTGAAAGCGGCTATCCAGAGTGACAGCATGTTGACACTATTTGGGAATTTAGTTAAGTAACATTTATAAATTGGACACATTCAAAAGTGAAAATAAATGTAAAATAACCCGGTTAAAGTTTATTAATTTAAGAAATGCATACACACACACACACACACACACACACACACACACAAGAATTGCACTTCTTCTCAGTCCTTCCCAGATACAGGCAGATCAATTATAAAAAAGGATGGTGGGAGAAATTATATATATGGCGTCATTTTTATTAAACAATTCAAAGTAGGACTTAAGTAAACTCCGCTATTTTCAAAATATGATTGCATTAGCAAACATAAATTCACTGCGACTTTTCTGAACTATGAAGGCTTCTCATTAAAATCTTAGCTATCCGTGTTTCCAAACAATTACCAAATCCATCCATTGGATTTCTACATAAACTAGAAGGTGGCTTAATGACTTTTACCATTTAGTGTCCTATAGTTCTTTCGTTTTCTTTCTTACCTTTCCTTCTCCCTTCTATTGCAAAGGTTAAGAACCCAGCCTTCTAATGAAAAGTGCAATACACATAGTGTGCTAATTATAACTGCTGATAACAACATTTACTGAGCGGTTACTACATTAGGCAATGCCCTTGAAGGGTGCGAGGTCATGGAATCCCGACAACTACCTTATAAGGAATGGAACTGATTAATACTATCAATGATCTATATTATTATTCTAGGAATGAAAGGGTTTTCCCAAACAATAAAATATCCTCCTGCCTCTGAGAAGAGTCTAACACAATGGAACATACAAAAGGACTTGCAATTGCCATAGTCACACAAAACGGACAAAGAAAAATCATGATACAAATGGCTTCTAAAGCTCAGTCTAACATATGTTAAAGAAACTTCTGAATCTACACCTAGACTCTGGGCCAGAGGTGAGGGAACAGGAGACCTTAGTTCAAGAGCTGGACTCTTGTTTGTCATCTCTGATACTGTGTAACCTGAGTGAGTTACTTACCCTCTCTGAGACTCAGTTACGTGCAGATAACATCTACCCTACAGTTGTTGGGAGGGTCAAGTGAGGTACTGTACCATGTACAGGCTTTATCAACTCCAGAATATAAATGGAAGTTGTCATCACCACCGCAGCAAGAAGGGGGGCGTGCCTGCACACGCGCAGGAGCACTGGGAGACCCTGACTGAGCACAACAGGCTCTGGAAAAAGGGAAGAAGGCAGCCAGGGAAGCTCAGGGGTAAGAAGTGGGATTTCTCCTCTCTCACTCAATACACTGCAGTGGGCCTTTGAGAACTGGTCCAAAGGAACACCTCCTAAGGAAATTAACTAGTTGATAATTAACGGACCATAAACACAACTACTCACTTTTGGGCTAGAGATGTGGCCGTTCCTTCCGAGAATGTTACTTTTTGTACAGTGCCTGGCGTATGGAGCGGGTTCGCTAAATACTTGTTAAATGACCGAATTGAGAACAGGACAGGCCGTGCCTTCCCTCTGTTGCTGGTAGTTAGCTCAGCGGGCTCGAATACCATCGTTAGTGACGTAAAGGTAACAGCTTTAGTTTGTACCAAGATTTCATTTTGCTCTGATCCTCGACCATGCATGCACCACACTCATTCTCGGCTAGCTAGCTCACAGCTCTTTTAGCTATGTGACTAAAAGATAGCCTAGGCGCGTTTTCTAAGTTGCAATACCTCACCAGTATCCCCAGAGGGGTTTCCAAGAGGGACTGCGGGTCCATTCACATCTTCTTCATTAAAAAAGGAAGCACACCAAGAGAGCATGCCTTCACCCCAGAAAACGCAGCTCGACAGTTTCCTCACCAACCTCCACTTAAGTGGACTGCTGGACCAACCAGGGCTCCGTTCCAAATGTAAAGCATACTGAGCAAGGCCCGCGTCTGCACCGTAGGCCACTCCTGGGCACACTGGTACACTTCCGACCCCACCGCTGAGCTGCGCGCTGAGAACCAGCTGCATTGGTCCACGTACGTCTGATGCCAGCTACGCTTGGTAATGCGGGTACTTTGGGAACGCTGGGTAATTGATGTAAATGGCACATCAACTGACACAGTTAAGTTCCTATGAGGCTAAGCTGAACGGTATGAAAAATTCAATAAAGGAAAAGTTACACCAGAAAGCTCTTGTCCGATTAGGGGATATCCTAAACCACTGTGTCAAATCAAGAACAAGTCAAAAATCTCCAAGTACACGACTTCGTACACCTTTAAGTTCTCACCCCACTTAAAGGAAGCCCAAATCGGTAACTACAAATAATGACGCTTTTGGAAGGTGGCCATGCGAGAAAGACGGCACAGCTCAAACCAGCGGACCAGTACTCTTACGCCTGGAGGCCCATGTCCAACTACTTACTGGCAACTCGGTGTGTGTTAATAACATTCTGAGTTAAATTCAAATACTTAAGGGAGGGTATGGATTATTTTTTTTTCAATAATTCCCTACTTTAAGTGATGATTTTGATTACTGGACAGGTTTTTCAAATACCATCCAGAAGACCACTTAGGTTCTGAATAACCAGACCGTTTCAGGCTTTTAGTAAATGAGGCTCTACAAATGCTATTGCGGTGTCCATTAAGTGCTGCAGAGGCACTAAAAAAAAAAATCCTCCTTGATAATGGCAGACACTTATCAAATACAAACTGGCCTAAGTACTTTACAGGAACCATCACTGAACCCTCACAAGATTCCTGGTGTTGCTCAAACCGTACAAATGAAAAAACTGAGACCCAGAGAGGTTAAGCAGCTTGTCCTCAATCACACAGTGGGATTCGGGGAGGATCAGGCTCCAGGCTGTCTAATCCCCCTGCCTTCACCACTTACCTGCCCACAGATTATTAACACCTTATCTACGATTAAATGAAATAAGCTATAAAACGGCAATGTTCAGAACAAGCTCACTGACTTTGAGGAAATGCATAATAGACAGGAAAGCTAGAAATTGAAATATTCCTAAAGGTCATCCCTGAATAGTACAATTACAGCTGATTTTACTTTTCACCTCTGTGCTTTTCTTAGTTTTCAAAATATCTGCAGTGAAAAGGCATTACTTTTGCAATCAGAAAGAAAGGGCTATGTGGTGGCTCAGCCTCTCACCTCTTACCACACACACAGGGCTGTTTAACCTTAAAAAGACCTGACCTGCTCAACAACATCAGATTACTGTTTTTAAGTAACTATTAAAACATCAAAGGTGGGGGGGTGGCATTCACCACCATTTCAAAAAATCTGGGGGGATGTATCAAACAGTATTACACCTTGCTTCGCTATATTTAATCCAGAAGTGGTTATGAGCCCATAAAACAAAACGACAAGCCAAACAATCATTACATACAAGTATTCAACAGCTTTCTACAAGAAACAAAAGTCTGTGCAGTGCAATTGTAGCTATCATTTCATTACCTTTTCTGTAAACAAGTCTGCTGACAACAACAACAGTTATTATACTATCATGCCTTCTAAATGGGTCTGGAGTGAAGTCAGTAGGATCTACAGCATTAGGAATGACGGACACTATTTCAGGATTCAGTGCTGCTCTTAGCACAGTGTTTTCCTTACTAGTATAAGAGACACAAATTATGTGGTTTGTGTCACAAAGAGACACAGTTAGAAGCTTGTTTGTAAGCACCGAGCTGACATCAGCAAATCCAAAAAGGGAGTGGTCCGTGAAGACTGTCTGGAGCCCCATGGTCTTGGCGTGGAAGAGGGCATCATGGGCCATGGCAGAAAAAGAACTATGTGAATGTATTATCGTGACTCTCTCCCGAACAAATATGTACCTGAGCAATGGCAGACTGTGAAAGAGGGTCGTGGCCGTAGATTGGTTGTACATGACTTTCAGAGGCAAGTAATAGACTTTGAGGCCATTAGTGAGGTAACGGATGCCTTTTCGATTTCCATAAGCATGGGTGACAATTATAACTTTGTGCCCTCTTTCAATCAGACACTGAGAGAGCTGGTAAATGTGGCTTTCCACGCCTCCCATATTGGGATAGAAAAAGTCCGACACCATGCATATGTTATGGGTATGGGTCCTACATGTCGACAGACTTCCAGGGCTGACACGGGAGAGCACAGCTGAGGGAAACTGGCCAGGCCCACCTCCTCCTCTACAGGCCATGCTGAGATGGTTTAGGCATTAGTCCTTAGAGCAGCTCAGTTAAGATATGTGTCGTCTAGTACCTGAAAGAGAGAGTAAAACAAGATCTCAGCTCAGAGACAAAATATATTACATTTTCCAAATCCAGATATAAACACTGTTTTATGCTAATGTAAATTTGCCAGCTTTCCCCCTAGAAATAAAACAAAAGCATATAATGAAATTACTCATCTGACATTTACTTGCTTAGCATTTACTACGTGCCATACAACAAAACTAGATTCTGCAATGTCCTTATATTTTAATTTTGCTTTAAAAAAACTCCTACACGGGGGCACCTGGGTGGCTCAGTTAGTTAAGCGTCCAACTTCGGCTTAGGTCATGATGTCATGGTTCGTGGGTTCAAGTCCCGCATCGGGCTCTGTGCTGACAGCTCGGAGCCTGGAGCCTGCTTCACATTCTGTGTCTCCCAATTTCTCTGCCCCTCCCCCACGCATGCTCTGTTCCCCACCCCCCCAAAACAAATAAACATTTTAAAAAATTAAAAAAAAAAAAAAACTCCTACACATAATTTTTAAAAAGTAAGTTTCGGGGCACCCGGGTGGCATAGTCAGTGACGCATCCAACTCTAGATTTCGGCTCAGGTCATGATCTCACGGTTGGCGGGGTCGAGCCCCGTGTCGGGCTCTTGTGCTGACCATGTGGAGCCTGCTTCAGATTCTCTCCCTCCTCTCTCTCTGGCCCCCCCCCCCCCCCCCGCCCTCACTTGTGTTCTGGCTCTCAAAATAAACAGATAAATAAAAGTATGTTACATCACAGTATATAAGGATGTGCTATGCTAACAAACCAGTGCATTTCAATAATTAAACATATGGCTCTTTACAGAAAGTTTGCCGACCCTGCTCTAGACCTTAGCCACTGATTCCACAAACCTCATACAATTCTGCGATTCACTTTGTGGTTTATACTAAAATATACCTGGAACTAGAACTGTCTTTTTGACGGTAGCTTTTTCAATATCACCTACAGCACATGTTACAGACATCCACCTACATTTTCCCCTTCCGTATTCAAGGCTGGTGTTAAAGGGCTCCTTTCGTTTTCTTAAACTTTCTTTCAGTTATGTAAGCCTTTCTTCCATGAGCGTCCCTCTCTCTGGTTTGGAGTCTCGAGATAAAGGCTCAGTTAGAGGTGGGTTGGATCTGGGGCCATTTTCTAAACCTTAAGTAGGAAATATTTACTTCAGGGGTCCCTTAGATCCTCATCAGCGCAAAATGCTCAGTATTCGGTACTATTACATATTCTTACTTTTAAAGCTCAAGAGTGCTGTGGAAAGCTAGTGAAAATCTCCCTCAGATTTACAATGGAGATTTCCACACCTCCAGAAACTCAGTGGTACAAGGGAAAACCATTCCAAAGGTCTGAGTCTCTGATTTCACCTGCAAACTCAGGAAATGCAAATCAACTGCCTGTGCAAAGTCTTAATTCTTCTCGCTAACAAATTTATCCATGTTTTACGTATATTCTCAGAAATACTCAGTGTTTCTTGACCTGAATTTACTAATTAAGATTCAAGACTACCAAATTTTGGGAGTCGTCAGTTTTGTACTTTTAAGTGGTTTCAGTAACATTTTCTTACTGTGGTTCGTCACCTACACCTGAATTTCCAGTTGTATTCAATTTAAAAAGATGAGTGATTAAAAAACAACAACAAAAAAAAGGAGTGAAGGACCAAATGAAATAATCTTAAAAGTTTTCTCATGAACCTGCTAACGTCCTGTGAGGAGTCTGCCTACTTCCATCGGGTTATCACGCCTAACATCTTTCTGGCATAGAAGCTCAACAAATGGCACAATCACACATTCTTAGATTTTAAAGCCGAAGAGAGGCTAGGAGATCTAGGAATACCTCCCTTACTCTACAAACGAGAAGCCAAACAAGTTGAGCGATTTGCCCACGGTCTCCACCCAGCCACTTAAGTGACAAATGCGAGATGGCCATAAAATCTGCAACCATTCATGGCCAACGAGTGTCTGGGCAGACAGCCGCAGAGGCTCCCGAGGAGCCTTAGGGAGACCCCGAGGGGACTAGGACGGGGCTTCCACACCCACCCCCCTGGCAATACCCCGACTTCACTCACTGAGAGGTCACCGGGGAGCGCCAGGGCCAAAGAAGGGACGACCCCGCTCAATCAGCAGCCCCGCTGGAGTCAAGGAGGGTTCCGCCAGGCCCAAAGGGAGGAAGATGGCCAGACGGCGGGCAGGAGTCTGAGGCTGGGGGTCCGGAGTCCTTCACCCCGCCCGCCTCAATCTCGGCGGAACCGGCTTCAGCGCGGCCACCCCGGCGCACCCTCAGCTCCACTCGACTCCGGTGGCTCTCGACCCCGACTTCCGAGCTTCAAAGCCGCGTCGGCTTCGCCCCTTCCATCGCCGGCCACACTCCCACCGGTGCAGCCCAGTCCCATCCGGAAGCGGCCGAGAGTGCTGGCGCAGGGTCAGACGCGCACTTACCGGCGAGTCCCATGGCCGCCAGTGTCCGGACCTCCCGCGGCTGCAGCCAGAGTCCCACCTCGCTGTCCCGAAACACCAATCCGAGACGTCCGCGCCCGAGCGCCGCGCCCCCGAGGCAGCCAATCGCAAAGATGCGCTGGCGTCACGTGCGGGAGCGCCGCTCAGCGCCCACCCTTCAGCGCGCGGTGGAACGTCAGTGCGCGTAAGCACATGTTTTCGCGATGTTCAGAGTAACTTGTTTTCTCTGCACAGAAAGTAGTAATCTTTGGCTTAATCTTTCATATGAAGTCTTAGTGTCGCAGATCTCTAGAAACCGGCCCTGGTCTCTTCTTACACAAGCAACCTATCAAGAGCCTTCCTCGGGGTAAAGTCAGAAATCCCAGCGTGACTCGCAGCGAGCCTTTAGGGCTGCTGGGAGTTGTAGTCTGGTGGCCTTTGGAAGCGAAGCTGAACTTAGGAAACTCACTCCCAGGATGCACTGGACTTTTTTTTTTTTTTTTTCCAACTTTTTTTTTTTTTTTTTTTAATTTTTGGGACAGAGAGAGACAGAGCACGAACGGGGGAGGGGCAGAGAGAGAGGGAGACACAGAATCGGAAACAGGCTCCAGGCTCCGAGCCATCAGCCCAGAGCCTGACGCGGGGCTCGAACTCACGGACCGTGAGATCGTGACCTGGCTGAAGTCGGACGCTTAACCGACTGCGCCACCCAGGCGCCCCTGGACTTCTAAGCCCAAATTGTGCAAAAGGTCTGGTGGGTTCGCGTCTTGGTTGCCTGGTTACAGCGTCTCTTTTCTGGAAGCCGGTTCTCAGCGACTTCGGAGGGGAGAGACTTTTGGGTGAGAAGGCTACCAAAGGCTGGGGTCACGCTGGCCTTGGGTTTCTGGTTATCTGTGCCGCAGCAGAACCGTGTTTGTTCTTAACCACCCTGCTAGGTTGCCTGATGTAGCAAATAAAAATACACAGATAAAGACTAAAAAATACCAAACTTTATGAAAATTGGAATTTCAGGTAAATTTTATTTTTTTTATTTTCTTTTTAACATTTATTTATTATTGAGAGACAGAGAGACACAGAGCATGAGTAGGGCAGGGGCAGAGAGAGAGGGAGACACAGAATCCGAAGCAGGCCCCAGGCTCCGAGCTGTCAGCACAGAGCCGGAAGCGGGGCTCCAACTCACAAACCAGGAGATCATGACCTGAGCCGATGTCCGACGCCCAACCGACTGAGTCACCCAGGCGCCCCTCAGGTAAATTTTAAATAAGTATGTCCCACATATTGGGGACTCGACTAAAAAAGTATCGTTGTTTATCAGAAATTCAAACTTAACGGGCTATCTTGTATTTTATCTGGCAACCTTACACTCTGGAGGAAAAAAAAATTGAGGTCTGACCTACAATATCAACTCCCACTCAAACTGGTTTTACTGGCTATGGTGGTGCTTGGCCAGGAGGCTCATGAATCGGTGGAAATGGTCTGATGGCCATCCTCCCCTGCCATTTAGTGCCTGGAGTTCCCCCAGCTCCACCATGCATACACTTTCCAGAACAGTTGCCTTCCTGAGCACTACCTCTAGCGCCCCTTTTAAGCTTGTAGAAAACCTATTCATCCTCTGAAGATTTCAGCTCCTTTCTGATGCCCTCCCCAGGCCTACAGAGGGAACTCAATCCTCCCTCTTTTGTGTTTGATAGTATTTTGGCCTTATGCTGGTCTGGTAGTTATCAGGCGATATTCAAGTTGTCTGCCTGACTGACAGCCCCCTTCCTCCTTCACCTGATCCTGGAAGGCGGGCGGTGTTTGGATCTCATACGGACTCGTTCTGAAAATGATTGCGTTTGCTTGTTAAATGTCTGCCTTCTTGGCCAGATAGTAAGCTGAGGCAAGGTTTGTTCCTAGTAATAGTGACTAAGTCTTAATTGTATTAATGGATTTCTGTATCCAGTACCGGTGCAGTCCCAGTACGAACACTTATACCCAATAAAATGTATTGACAATATTTTATGGAGTGTACCATATAAATATTACAGTGCAATGGTATCATTCAAGGAGCATTTTGGTTGTAGGATTTGAAGTGTTACTAATGAGTTAACTTTAATGAGCTAATGCTGTTTAACTCAAGTGGGAATAGATACCCTGCACTGGGTTGATATTGAAGCGTCAGAGAATAAAGACGATGATGAAAGTTCAAGGATGTTACAGCATTGCTTTGGACTCCTGTTCATTTTTGCAATAGGTTTTAAGACAAAGGGAGTGGGTAGAGAAACTGGAAAGTATCAATGAGCGTTAAGCCCATGTGTTGAGCCCCTGGTTTGCCAATGCCATAGTTCTAATCACAATGCACATTCGAAATTCTAAGATCCTGATGTCACCTATTCCTTCAAATGACTTGTGATCCTTTTCAAAACAGTGTTTCCTACCATTATCACCATTTACCGAGTTCCTACGTTCCTACCTGTAGAAGGCTTTGTGGAGAATACAAGGAACATTAAACATAGTCCCTATGTTTTAAAAATTATTTTTTATCCTTTGTAGCTTTCACACACTTTTTGCCAATAGTAACAATCAATCCACCTTTCTTGAAAGGTTCTTTGTGTTTTAAATACTGTAGCATAGGCTGACCTTTATAAATAGCTAATAAAGGCACACTGTTGCTGAGTCTCTGTTGGAGGGGGAGAGGGTTGAGAAAACTTGCAGGCTGTTCCAATGAGCAGGTGTATGGGTTCTGGCAGTCTGAAAACATTGAAATTCATTCATCACATCCCAGTCTCTGACCTAGGCACTGAGCATTAAAGGCAAATAAATCATAATTCTGCACCTGGCTCACAATCTCATGTGGGTATGAGACTCCGTTTATAGCCAGTGTAAATTTAAGGCTATCTTCTAAAAGTCAAAAGAAAGTTGTAGCATCAGGGCTAAGCTATAAATCTGAGAATAATTCTAATTATGGTATTCTGCCTAAATGTATGGAATCAAGATATACCTTTAGAGAATTTTCTTAGAAATTACTAAAGTTAAAGTAGAATACTTACATGCAGTGTATTCTGATTACACCTAGTAAAATATGAGGGCAGTCAGTACCAGCTGTAGTATAAAATGATCTATAAATGGAGAAGGTATAAAATAAATGTGGGTACCGCCTTCCCTTGAAATCCAGCTCTTTGCAAGTTTCGGCTCAGGTCATGATCTCACGGTTTCATGAGTTCGAGCCCCGCATCGAGCTGTGCACTGACAGTGCGGAGCCTTCTTGGGATTCTCTCTCTCCCTCTCTCTCTGCCCCTCCCCTACTCACACTGTCTGCCTCTCTCTAAATAAATAAATAAACTTAAAATGCTCTGAGGGAAGTCCTATTGGAACCTTTCCTCTTGATCGCCAATGGCTATGCTGCAAAGAAGCTCAGGCAAGATACTAAATGATGAAGGGCCACCTGAAGAGAGGCCCTGGAGAGTGAAATTTCGTCTTGGGCTTCCAGCGGCAGAGGAGTTCCCATTCACTGGTCACAAAATCAATGCAATACCGCTTCTTTATTTATTTATTTATTAGAGTACTGTTTGGTAGGTACCTACTAAATGCAAGCCATTGTTTCACACTGAGGATTATGGGTGGATTAGACAAAGTCCAGCTCTTCATTGACCAAATGACCAAATCCATGAAGGTCACAATTTTCACCAAATTACTTTCCTTAAAAACCTTAAAATAGGGGTCCCTGGCTGGCTCAGTCAGTAGGGAGTGTGACTCTTGATCTCGGAGTCATGAATTTGAGCCCCACATTGGGGGTAGAGTTCACTTAAAAAAAGAAAAAAAAAAAAAAGCCTTACAATGGATGCTTTGCATCATCTCCTTTATCAAGCATCTCAGTATTTTAATCTCATCCAACTCTGACCATTATGCTGTCGAATCTGTTTCCAGTGCTAATGGGGCTCCCACCACTGCCTCCTTTAGTCACAGCTTTGTGATCTGTACTGCCATATTAATACATTCTCCAGCCTGGTGGCTTAGATAATCAGGGACAGCATGCATCACTGGCACTTGCCGTATTTGCTTTAATCTCTTGGGACTTCACACATATTTTTGTTTTGCAACAAGTTGAGAATTTTCAGCCCACATTCCAAAGCTATTACTATGATAAATGCTTCTGTGCAGTGAACAGTACATTCTAATAAGGCCTTAGGCCAGCTATCCCACCTCCACACTGAGGGCCAGCTCCAGCCCAGGTCAGACACAGCCTCAGGGATCCAAGTGCAAACCTCTTGGTCGTTACGGAGGGTTAGAAGTACAAAGGCAGATGGCAAATGCGTTGTCCTAGCCCAGAACTGTCTATGATATCTCCATCTCAATGGCAGTTAGGAAGCCAGAGCCACTAAGCAAAACATGGTTTGAGTTGGCTTTAGGGAAGATCCAGGAACCCAGTATAAGCTAAAAACTGTGCTCACCGTCTCGCTTCTTTCAGGATGATCCCTTTAATTTGTAAATTACTTTGTATTTTTCAAATTGTTTTCACTTATGGTAATTCAAGTGAAGTTAGCAACTCTGAGAGCAAGGAGAGGAGATGGTCACCCACATTTGGCAGGTGGGGAAACTGAGGCTCCATGAGGCTGCTCAGCCTCATAATGAGATGAGCAAAGTGACTCCTTTGTGTGGTGTCCCTTGGGCTGTCCGCTACCCCTGTTCTCAAGGGAATTTGACCAAGAACTACAGAGGAGGACAACATGGCAGGAACTGAATGAAGGAACAAAGCTCAGAGTTGAATGCTAATGCACTATGTGCAAGCCCTTTCAGAAGGCTGGGAATCAAACAGCGAAACCAGAAGAAAGAAGGCCCTATGGCATCAAGGTCATAAAGCGGGGGTAAGAGGAACAGTGACAGGAGAGGAATGACTGGGCCAACGCCAGTAAATGACAGCAATGATAACGGCAGCACGATGGGGACTGGTCCCAGGCCAGGTCCAGATCAGCAGTGTCCCCAGGGCAGGGACTGAGAGCTAAAGCCAGGAAAGGAGCAGGGGCCCAGAGCCACAGGCCACAGAGGACTTGGGTGAAGGAGAGGAGAATTCAAGAACTGCTTAGGAACCAAGAGAGGAAGGACAGGGGCTTGGGTCAGGATCCAGCAATTCTACACGTGGCATCAGGAGAAACAAAACCATTTTGCTGTGTTTACCGCTACCTTCCTCCTTGTTATTGTAAAGCTCCATGTGGTCTGGCCTGAGAAACTCGGGTCACACAAATTTGACCAGGACAATTTCTAATGGTAAGGAGGTCACAGAAATGGAGAGGTACACACAAACACAACTATTTACAAAAGTTTTGAGTAAGTGTTGTAATAGATTGTGTATCTATCTTTCTATTTCTGCAAGATGCTGGGGAGGGCATCCATTTTTAAGTTATTTGCTAAATAACTTAATTCTGTTCATTAACTTTGCAATTTGCTAAAAACGTAATCCTCCTCATGCTGCCTTAATTCTATTAATGCTATATAATTCCCTCCATTTTATCAAACTTTCAGTAAAGTCTACACTATCAAAAGAGTATTTGTGGGAGTGTTTTAGAGAAAAAGCAAGGGAAAGGGCTTGTGCCCCCTTCCTGGGTGGCCGTGGGACCGAGAGAAGAACCCCTTGGCCAAGAGAAGTGGGATGTGCACGACCAGAGAAGGAGTGCACAGCTGGAGGTGGCCAGAAGACACAAGCTCTCAAAGATGTCAAGGGCTATCGGTGGGCTCTCCTCCATCATGAGACACAGGTCAAGTTACTTTTACATTGAATCTCAAAGGAAAGACGGATTTCAAGCTGATTCTTGGGTTACATTTGCTTAACCTCCTTTAGAATCTTAAACTTTCTGAGAGTTACTCCCTGGGCCGCCCCAAAGTGCCACCAAGTTTTGTTGTGTCCATGTCCCTCCCCACACCGCCTTCTAAGTTCCTTTGTCTCTTTGAAACATATTTTTGGGGTGCCTGGGTGATTCGGTTGGTTAAGCATCCGACTCTTGGTTTTGGCTCAGGTCATGATCTCACGGTTCGTGAGCTCGAGTCCCATGTCAGGCTCCACACTGACAGCGTGGAGCCTGCTTGGGATTCTGTCTCCCTCTTTCTTCCTCTCTCCCACTCGTGCGCACGCTTTCTCTCACTCTCGCCCTCCCTCTCTCCCTTTCTCTCAAAATAAATAAGTAAACCTAAAAAAATACATTAAAAAACCCATATTTTTTCCTTCAGCATAAAATTTAGAGCGGGACCATATTAAATAACACAAAATTCTATAGCTTGAATAATGGTGTTTATTTTCTTTAAATACACTTAAATATGAAACAACAGACAGTAGTTCAGTAAACTCGAAACTACAAGCTGGACAGTAATCAGAAAATCAGTGCTGATCCTACAAATCAAAATCTGCATAATAAAGAGTCAGAATAATTCACAAGAGAGTTTGCATTAGTGGAGGACTTGGAGACTATTAAATTGCCTCATCAGCATGGAGTAATCAATATGGCACCTGTGACTGGATGATGATCAAACCTTTCTCATTCACAAAAAAAACAAAAACAAACCCCAAAACCAAAAAACAAAAACAAAACAAAGGTTACACAGGTTCCCTCCTTTCCATTCCTTGCTGTGCGGGGATATCTTCAGGTGGAAGATATCTGTCAGTGAACCAGGAAATCCCAGCTGGTGTGCAATGGAAGGGTGGTCTGGATACACTGCGGTATCAGATAAAATAGAGGGGTTTTTTTCCCCTAGTACCTGGGGAAAAAAACCCCAGTGACAGCAACTTGGCAAAGCAGCGTGCCATTTAAAATGTCAGGGATGGAGACCTTGGGGAAAAGCGGAGTCAAGGGTTTTCTTGACCGTGGAGCCCATGGGCAGCCCTTTTCTCCTTTGGAAAGCGGCAATGCTTTGCACATGCTGGTTTTCCATTTGCACATGTTCTGGTGTGAAAGGGACATCTGTCCTCACAGCTGTTGCAAAAGAAAATAAACATGAGAATTCAGAATCAAGGACTAAATCCAAAGGAATAACTCTGTTCTGATTTGATTAAGTTTTCAAAGTAAACTTTCCAGATATGTATGTAAAATGTCAATATAAAATCCTGAACGGGTATTCCGCACGGATACAAAATCTATGAAAGCCCAGACGGCAGCCTGTAAGTGTCCTTTATCGATGAATTTCTTGCTATATAAGTCCAGCGCCATCCCCTTCCTCCATGAGAAAACAAACCGACATATGTGGACATATATTGAGAGAATGAACCCAAGAGTCTGCGGATCTGAAATCGACCCCCCAAATAATTGTTCAAATCTTATCAATTAAGTCTTTGCTTAAGATCCATAAGCCAACAATAACAGGCAGGATTTTCTTGTTTTCACAAATCAATCATCACTCTATATACTCTCACTTATTCCTTAGTTGCCAAACCTCTGCTTTACTATCAAAAAAGGGGGAGGGGGGCTGGGAATTGGCAAAACATGCTTTTGGAAGGAATCTCACCAAACGGAAATGGCATTTACAGTAAATGTCAACGAATGAAATTAAGGTGAAAGTGAAATGCCTTTCACCTGCAGGTGTCTGGGTGAAATATCTTGTGCTTCTGGCAGCAGCTCTCCAGGCTTTCTCTGCACTCAATGCAACTGCAGTTTTCCGGGTGCTGGATGAGATCTCTGGGACACGGGGTTTTACACACACACTCACAACGATCTTCGTCAAACTTCATGTGTGGCCCACAGACAGCGAGTTCCTGGAGATGAGAGTGCTCTAAGTGGAAACAGAAAAGTGTTGGTTGAATGGCTGTGGCACGGATAATGTGGCGTCAGCGTTGGTTGTATATTTCACATTATTCTAAAATAACTTGGATTCTCCTAGTCTCCATTCCTGTAGCTTTTTGCCCCTAACCTTTTCACAGGGTGAAGGAGATTCACCTCTGATTTCATGACACCAATACTGAATTCATGTGTTCTCTTAAATTTGGGATAAAGATGTTATTTTTTTTAACTAAGATTTTTTTAAAGAGAACTTTAGGTTGGTGACTTCCTAGTTTTTAGATGAAGAGTAAAAGGAGAGAGGAACAGAAGTATCAGCAGTATAGAAATACAGAAATATACCTCAGGCCTTCCAGACTGGATAGAAACAGTGATGTATTTCCTCACCACAGATCACAACGCTGTTATAAAAGATACAACAGTGATGATAAACTTTGATTCCACAGAACGCGTTCAGCTGAGAGGAGGGTCTCAGAAGTTTTTGACACACTTAGTTGACAGCTATTTCTTCTAGAAAGCTTACACGACAATTGGATAACTACTACTCCGTGTGCAGTTCTGATCATCAAGTTGAAATTCAGTGGAGAAAATGGATGAGACAGAAACTTTGGAAGAACTTGACTATGACACTTTAGCATTCTTGAAGGTTTTGGAGGCAAGTACATGTCTAGTTTCTTCCCCAAACCTGCTTCTCTCCCAAGTTGCCTCCTTTAGGGAATGGGGCCATCACTCCGGACTCACCTGCCATTTTGGGTCTTATCACTTTGTCCACCCAGTTCTGTCGCCCTAAGTTTGTTCTGTCATTCCCATCATCACTGCCACCACCTCAATTCAGTCAGTGCCTTATACTTTTGTGTGTAGATGGCCATCACAGATCTTGCCGTCACACGTTTTATCCCTTCAATCCATTTTCCACAGTATTATCAAATGCAAATCTAATCACATCATTCTACAGCTTTAAGTTCCTTAAGAGGTTCCCCTCTCTTACAATAAAAGAGCATTTCCCCACCAAGACGTATGAGACCCTCCATGAACTAGACCTTCTGAACTAGAACCTTCCAGACTCTTCTCTCTCCCTCTCCCACTCCACCCTCTCATAAATATCTTATGTTCCACCCATACCAAATTATACTACCTTTTATTCCCCTGATATGCCAGGGTCTCTAAGCCCCATGCTTTTGGCCTTGCCCTTCTCCCTGCCAGTTATGTTTCCTCCCAGATATCTTTCCCAACTTCTACAATTTTAGCTAAGTGCCCTTACCCCGTGCATATTTTCATCCTGTCCTTTCTTGCATTGCTTACATGTGTCTATTTCTTCCACGAATTAAAAAATGCTGAACGTTATGGGAACCAGATCTCATCATTCTGACATGAAATGAGCACTTGATAAACGCTGAGTGCATTTGGTATAATAAAAGGGTCCGAAATAGGCAGCTGTATGAAGACTCTGAAGAATCCCATCCATCGTTCCAAGACATTGGGTTAAACCGTATGTTTTTGTCAATATCTGACTACTGACAATATACCAAAATGGCGATCTCATGTTGTCTAATCTTCTAGTTTTAACGGCTCTGTGATTGATATTTGATGATATTCCACCTGTGTGGAAAGGGTGTTGGAAGGCTAAATCTGGGGAGATTCTTGGAATTGCAAAAAGAGGAAAAAAGTGAGCTTTGTAAGCCATATGCCAATAAGGCATATGCCACTTTGGGGCAAGAGGAGAATATATTATTCCCATTGGATATTCTTTCCTGATTTGTCAAAGACTAATTCACCATATAACTGTGGATTCATTTGTGGGTTTTCTATTCTGTTCCATTGATCTATGTGTCTATTTTTATGCCTGTACCATACTGTTTTGATGACTACAGCTTTGTAATATAACTTGAAGCCCAGAATTGTCCATTGATTGATGAACAAAGAAGATGTGGTGTGTGTGTATGTGTGTGTGTGTGTGTGTGTGTGTGTGTGTGTATATATACACACACAAATATATACAAATATATATATTTGCCATGACAGGGATGGAGTTAGCATAATGCTAAATGAAATAAGTCAGTCAGAGAAAGACAAATACCATATGATTTCACTCATATGTAGAATTTAAGAAACAAAACAAGCAAAGGGAAACAAAGAGGGAGAGAGACATACCAAGAAATAGACTCTTACCTATAGAGAACAAACTGATCGTTACTGGAGGGGAAGGAGGGTGGTGGGTTAAATAGGTGATGGGGATGAAGGAGTGCACGTGTTGTAATGAGCACCAGGTGATGTATGGAATTGTTGAATCACTATATGGTGCACCTGAAACTTCCTATAACAGTGTATGTTAACCATATTGAAATTAAACTAAAAACTAAAAACAAAACAAAATGAATACATTGTTGAAGAATAGTCAAGTAGCTCTTAAAAGACTTGCATGAATCACTAGGTGGCGGTAGAGATTCAATGAGGCCACTTCAGGTAGAACCAATGCCCTTCTTAAGTGGTTTAAGGAAACACAGTCCACTGGGTGTTTGATGCTGAACTTCACCAAGGTAGTTGGCAGAGGCTGGCCTCAATCCTTATAGCCATTAATTAAAAGTAACAGAGACTGGGGCGCCTTGCTGGCTCAGGTAGGTAGAGCATACGACTCTTGATCTCAGGGTCATGAGTTCGAGCCCCACTTTGGTGTAGAGATTAGCTAAAAAAAAGAAAAAAAAAAAAAGAAAAGTAACAGAGACCGGGTGTAGGAGACCTGAGCAAAGCAGCAACTAGCTAAGGGTGATACCCTGACGTATGCTATACCGATTTCAGTCTTAGGGAGGGTGACGGTGGGATACCATGAGCTCTGCTCTCAGCCTTGCTTCATTCATCCAGCAGTAAGCTCATGGGGTTTTTTCCCCCCAATTCTTGAAGTTGTGGCTGTCTTGAGGAATTTAAAATATAGAATCAGGACTCCTCAATTTTTCTTTTTTTCTTCTTCGGTATTGTTTGTTTGCACAGTTTAAAGCAATGATCTGAATCCAACGAGATGAAATTAGATTGGTCTTGGAATCACTACCCCAAATGTGCTCACTCAGGGAAGAGCTGTCATTGTAGAAAAGGCAGTTGGCTTAACAGCGGCATGTGTGAAAAGGGTGCGTAGGGAACAGTACGCTCAGTATATGTCCTCAGTTTGATGGGGCCACTGGAGAAGTGACCGTGATCTAGCTACCCCATGCCTCTCACTTCCGTCACTGCTGCAACGTCCCCCAAGGTCCCCTGCCTCCTTTCCTGCCCTGGGCCAACACCTCCTCCTCTACCCTGTCACTGGTGGATTGTGTTAAAATTCTAATTGGTGCTGTCACTGTCCTGCTTGAACCAGCTGAGTGGTTTCCCTTTGCCCTTAGCATCATGTCCAGTGTCTGGGACCAGCTGCCCAAGGTCCCCTGTGAACCTCTCCAGCTTCCTTTCTCACATGTACCCGGCCCCTTCCCATTATGTTCCCACCATGCCGAACTTTCTCCAGTACCCTGGCATGCTACCTTATCTCACTTTCAGTCCTCAGCACTCGGGTTTACCCTGCTCAGAGCACTTCTCTCCTTCCTCCCACTCTTCACACCCTCCGTGCACATGTGCACCAGCTGTGGTAACCCCAGGATATCCCATTAATAAATTGTATATGGATTGCATGTTAAAATGGTACTATTTTGATATGTCAGATTAAATGAAATATATAAAAATTAATTGTACTTGTTTCTTTTGACTTTTTAAAAAAATTTTAAATGTTTATTACTTTTTGAGAGAGAGAGAGAGAGAGAGAGAGAGAGAGAGGAGGGGCAGAGACAGAGGGAGACACAGAATCCGAGGCAGGCTCCAGGCTCTGAGCTGTCAGCACAGAGCCCGATGCAGGGCTTGAACCCACAAACTGAGATCATGACCTGAGCTGAAGTCGGACACAACCGACTGAGCCACCCAGGCGCCCCTCTTTTGACCTTCTTAATGTGAGTACTACAAAATGTAAGTTACATATGACTCTCACCATAATCCCATTGAACAGTCCTGTTCTGGAGAGAGAGATCTAAGGTTCAGTATAATTTACTGACAACAAGAGTGTGCCCAGGTCTTGAACGCTATTTACATCCTAACCACCGGGTATTCAGACATCGTCTGCTAGAATATACATCGATCATGGGGAAAACCTGCCACCCACAGAGGCAGCCCTGTTTTCTGGGACAGTACTCCATAGAGCTTAGTCCTTACAAAGTCTTGCTTGTAGATCAGAGTTTAAAACAAGCAAGGTTCAAAGTGCATGACTCCTTGTGATCTTTTTCAGTGGAATAGTGTCATGTTCTCTGGGAAATAAATTTTAACAGTGCATTCATTTTCAGCCAAACGATCATCACCCAAAATCACAGCATTATGAGTTCTGAGCAGCGACGACAACATTCGGCTCCCCACTCCTCTTAGCCCAATAGCTAGCCATGGTCTGCTTTTACCTTGCCCTAGTTCCAGAAAAAGTTTTCTCCTATGTCCCATTTTTTTCTCAAATAATTGGCATGTCTTCACATGGCACAGTTGAAAGAAACCAACCAGTCCAAACTTACTTTCTGTTCCTGTGAGACTTTCATACAAATAAGTTAGTAAAATGTGATCAACTAGTGTTTAGCTCTAAAGTGGTTTGCACGAAAGGCTACCACTGCCTTTCAAATCCAATGTCGTTGGATGCTCTAATCACTGGGCTTTTCTTTGAGATTAAAAAGCAGAGCTATGCATTGGTAGACTTACTATATAAGGAGAGCTCACAGGGCTCTGCTTCTTTCGCTCTTAGCTGTGCGATCTGGAGAAAATAACTAGACTTCTTGGTGTGTTCCCATTGTGATTGTTAAAAAAAGGGATAATAATAGTACATTAGAGGCTTGCTTTGGGGATTGAATGAGTTGATAGGTACATATAAAAGTCTCACAACATTGCCTAGTCATAGTAAGCACTCAGTATCTATTGAGTTAGTTGCAGTTGTTATTTTTATGATTACTACTAGTATTTCCTTACTGTTATCATTACCTTCCATTCCAACGAGTGGATTCTCCTCCCGTAAAACACATTTACATTTGTTGCTGTCCCATAGCATGTCAATAGGACAGAGTTTCTTGGAATGGGAACAGCTAGGAGAAGAGAACGAGAAACCAGATTTAAAAGCTTTCAAGGGCAATCATACCTTTGGAACATCTTCTTTAATGCGGAATAAATTTCTGAGTGGAGGAGCGTTACGACTTTTAAGGAGCTTAATTCATATTTATGAACTGCATGGTATTAGGTAGTAATTCTGTAATCACAAATGTTCTATTTGGAAATGAAACTGTAATTTTGGACAGTTAGCATCTTTTTAAGAAGATTGCTGTTAAAACTGTGCAAATTAGCTGTCAACAGAGCCTATTTAGCAAAAGTAAACATTGTCCTAACAGAGCCTTTAAAACGGAGAGAACACTGGCCGGGCCGGCAGGAACAAGCTGAAGACACACGTTCCTTTTATAGGAGCCTCTGTCCCCGTGAGAGAGGTACAGGTGTCTTCTTGGCTCAGTAATGACGAACATAAGCACCAGCTCACTCCACTTGCCAGTCACCCGATACATTTACTGCTTACTTTTGCAAGATCTAAGTCTCTCACTCAGTTAATGTTTTCATTCAGTGTTTGTAATTTGCCCTTGTGTTTCTCTATATGAAAATCTTTTTCCCAAATCAATGATTCGTACCTTTCATTTCAGGACACTTCAGGGTGTCGTGACTTGTCTCACAAAGAGCCACAGAATGCTCTGAGGAAATGTCAAAGTCAAATTAATTTTAAGCCATTTTAATTTAAAATAAGAATTTTCCATTTGGTAATCTTAAGAGGAAGTTCAGAAAAATCACCAAACTCAGATGCGGATAGTTTTGCCGCTCCCCGGGGGACTTGGGGAACCGTTTTCCCTCCCCAGTTTGGGGGCTTGGAAGTATAAAGAGCCAGAAATGAGTTTCATGTAACGCTTGTTCTGGGCGAAGGGAACGTGTGCCAAATTTGAGACTGGTGTGGAGTGTTGCGGCTGCACCGGACTATGCACGTTAAGAACAAAGGTGTCTACAAGTAGACGTGGTGAGTTCCTAGCCACCGAGTTATTGGTCCCTCTACAATATACATCTGACACCTAATAAAAAACATTATTTGCCAAACAGTTATTACCAGTAGATCTGGATTAGAAGCTTAAAGATGATGAACTTGAAAGCGATGACTGTATAATTAATGAAGTATTCTCCACACACAGCTTTAGCAAAGGCAAGAACAAGCGTAACTGAATACAAGAAATGCTTACTGATCTTCTTCAGGGACCTGGATGGATCTTCTGATAATGGAGTATGGATGGTGGGGAGCTGTTGGCAGACATTTACAACCTGTATGGTTGGCAACTTTAACAGGCACTAATTCAGGTACTGAAGTCAAAGGCACTGATATCTGAAAGAGCTAGAGGAGAGAAAGAGAACCGTAACACATACATATTTTTAGATGATAATAATCTCTACAGTCTGCATTTTTGCCTTTGTCCTTTATGGTACTCACTTTAGGAAAGCCGTCCATTAAGAAAAGAACTAATGAGGGGTGCCTAACTGGCCCAGTCGGTTGAGTGTCCGACTTCGGCTCAGGTTATGGTCTTGTGGTTCGTGGGTTCGAGCCCTGCGTCGGGCCCTTTGCTGACAGCTCAGAGCCTGGAGCCTGCTTTGGATTCTGTGTTTCCCTCTCTCTCTGCCCCTCCCCCATTCACACTCGGTCTCTCTCTCAAAAAGAAATAAACATTTAAAAAAAATTGTTTTAAAAGAATCGAACTAATGAGGATAAAGGCTGGCATGATGGAAAGGATACTGGCCTGGGAGTCAGGAGACTGGGGGCTTATGCAACTTTACCAAATATTTAAGACCAAATCTCTTAACACTTAGTGTCACTGGTATCCCTGAAAATGGCACTGTTGGTCCTTCCTCCCGTTTTCATTTTGAGTGTAAATTATAAGGACTAAGTGAAATTCTAGCTATGAAGTTTCTTTGAGACCGTGGCAAACAGATTATTGTTTGAGACTATTTACTTATCCCTTCTCATACCATCTCCATCGAAGGAATATAGTTTCCTGTTCCTTGACTTTGGACTTGGCTATGTGACTTGCTTTGGCAAACAGGATGTTAGCAGACATGACACAATGGCAAACTTGAACTGTGTGTGCTTTGTGGGCTTGTTTTCTCCTGTGTACACCGTAGCCATGAGAAGAGCATGATCTGGCAGGCGTGCTGGGCCAAGGGACGAGACACCCGGGGGACAGACCTGCACTCAATCTGTAGCTTGGAGTCAAGCCCGACTGAGCCCACTCTAAACCAACTGAATCTTACAGACATGGGTAAGAATTTAGGGTGTTTATTATGCAGCACTACACAGTAGTAACTGACTGATACAAGATCATCGCACCCAACCAAATAATTATAGGTAACATGAATATCATTCCGTTTCTAAATTAAAAAAAAAATTTTTTTAATGTTTATTTATTTTTTAGAGAGACAGAGCATGAGCAGGGAAGGGGCAGAGAGAGGGAGACATAGAATCCGAAGCAGGCTCCAGGCCCTGAGCCATCAGCACAGAACCCGATATGGGGCTCGAACCCACGAACCGTGAGACCATGACCTGAGCCGAAGTCAGATGCCTAACCAACTGAGCCACCCAGGAGTCCTCATTCTGCTTCTATATGCCCTGTTTTATGTTAATTCATTTATCCCTTATAACGACATTACATGGTAGGTTTTTATTTATCCACCACCAACTCTACAGGTGAAGAAACAGATGTACAGAGAGGTTCTATAACTTGCCTAAGGCCACACAACTTGATTGGAAGAGTGAGGATTTGAACCCAGGCAATCTGCTCTAGAGCCAGAGGTGATACTCTTAAGAATATGCCTTATTAACTTTTTGGAACAAAATTTCTGTGAAGCAAAATTTCAGAAGAAGCAAGGTGGGATCTTGACAAGTAGAATTCAGAGACATGACAATTACTTTGTTTCTAGAGTGGCTCTATGGCGTATGGACAAAATTGAACTTGATTTTAGTGTTCTGTTTATTCAATCCCCATTCCAAGTAGTCTTTACTACACACAGCATTCATTTATTCACTTTGTTTCTGAGATGTAGGTCATCAAACAGTCCATAACTTTGGGGTGAGAGGTAGTTTTTTTTAAACCACTGTGCAAATGTTCAAGAATGCATATTTGGCAAGAAAAACTCCTGTGCACTTACCCTTAAGTACATTCTTTAAAACTAATCATTTGTTGAGTACAGCAGTCAAAATAAAGTACTCAACTCTCTATTAAGTGGAAACAATCCATTAAAGTTGTGTTTATTCTGACCTTTTGATATGTAATAGAAGTTCTATGAGTCTAACTAAGAGAGAGTTTTTAGAGTGCTTACTCTGCATAAACTTCAACTTCTTGCGAAATTTTTCAGGAATTTTTTAGGGAATAATGTGGTCATTTCCCACTACCCCCCGCCGATTGTCAAATAGTAAGAGGTCAGAGTTTTTACAAGTTCCAAGATTCTCTAAAAGAATTTAGAGAAAGAAACTCTACAGCTTGTGGGCAATTTTAGGGGGTAGGGGAAACAAAATGAAGCATAAATTATTACCAAACAAATCGGCCTTCCATTCTTTCCATCCAATTAAGAACATTACCCACCGTGGATATTTTCGTGTACACATGTAATTTTATTGTACTACCTCTGTACACAATCATGAGCAAAATGTACACGTTTTGCATAGGCAAATGTGACAAATATATCAACACGTGCGAGGAATCTGCAACGGAGAACCAAAAGGAATGTAGTCGGACGGACAGCCTTTGAACATGTTTTAAGTTTGCTATCACTGCTCTTCGATGCCACATCTATTACATTTCACAACGATATAGTAGCAGTGATAGAAAGAAAAACTTATCTACGGGGCGAAAGAGATTTTACAAGATGGAGAGGGAAGAATTATTTCTCTCACGGGGACGAGAGAATTCTTCTCAAAGATCTTTTGTGCCAGATACGCTCCATTTGCCCCTCCCGAGATGCCATCCTCTCTGCTTCCTTCCCCGCTGGGCTCGGTGTCTCGAGACGCTGGCCTCCACGGCTGCATCTATAGGTCCTCGCATCCTCCACCCTCTGCCCCCGACTTTTTGCCCCCACCCCTCCAGCCGGACCCGCAGCCCGCTTCTCCCCGTTCTCGCTGGGTTCCTGAAACGGCTCGAGCCCCTAGCCCCTTCAGTCCAAGGGTGAGAACAGCTCCCCATTTTTGCTAGCTCAGGGCATCTCGCCAGCTCTTCCTCCCTCCCACAGCCCCACCCGTCCAGCTCTTCTCAGTCACTCCACTCGCACAGCACAGAACCCGACGAATCCACAAGACGGTGCAGATTCTCGGCACCAGAGCATCAGAGAGGCCAGAACGACGTCACGCGTTACACGGCGAGGTTTGTGTTTAGCCACCCCCCACTCTACAGGGGAGGAAGCAGATGTACAGAGAGGTTCTATATCTTGCCTAAGGCCACACAACTATTGAGTGGAAGAGTGGGGAATTGAACCCAGGCAATCTGCTCTAAGGCCAGAGGGACTTCAGGCTCTGGAGTCCCACAGACCTGGATCTGAATCCCAGCTCGGCCACGGCTCAGCTCTCTGAGCCTCAGTCTCCTCATCTGTAATAAGATACCCTCTTGATTTGTTTCAGGGATGAAATGAGACGGTGCCCATTGGCATTGGGCTCAGCGGCACGCCTGTCCCCCGGGGCTTCGGAGGGGGCCGCGGGCGGATGTCCCCTTACCTGTTTGGAAATGTAGGAGGTGCTCGTGTTCATGCAGACGCGGCTCTCCTCGTTGCAGCAGCCCCCACACCGGAACACGTTCACACAGGGCGGCTTGAAGAACGTGTCGGTGCTCCTCCCCAGCTCGCTGGCCACCTCCACGCATGTCTCTCTGGGGCTGCACTGGGTTCTCTGCCATTCCTCGTCGATAACTGCGGAGAGGAAGCCGTTGGGGCGGCCAGGCCAGCGGGGGCCAGGGTGCCACCGAGCACAGTCATTTTCACGTCTGCGATTGGCGGGGGGGGGGGGGGGGGGGGGGGCGGGGGGCGGCCCTCTAACCAAAGACTGTTTTCGGAAAAATTAAAACCACAATCTGTGTCCCTTCCCACTGATCGAATACCTTCTTTGGCGAAGAGTACCATGTCTGGTATTGGAACTCCCCGGGTACCCCTGGGAGAGCTGGCTGATAAGGAAGCAAATGGAAGCACGTGAAGAAATAACCTGTAAGTGTTATTTGTTAAGCAATTTCGGGACACAGCTGGACAGCATTTCTTCCACTTGAAGTCAGGTGCGGGTGGGTCCTAGCGCCATCAGGCGATGTGTGTCCGTTGGCTGCTAAAGTAGCTGTAGGAGGATTCAAACCCGGCAAACCACATGAATGGAAATTGAAGTGGGACTGATCTTTCCTCAAGCAAGGGTTTCCTTCACTTGCGAGTGCCCCATGCCGGTGTTTATGTAAAATAATGAAATGAGCCAGGTCATTTTGAAATTAGCCAGGTCATCTTCTGGCCATTCTAGCTAATTTGAAGGAAACCAGAAAAAGACACAAGCCTCTGGGAATAAAAAGATTACATACTTCCCTGTAAAACAGTACTTGCTTTTTCTCTCCTAGTTTATTTTTAAAAATTAGACTCTTCTGCACAGCAAAGGAAATAACCAACAAAACTAAAAGGCAACCAACGGAATGGGAAAAGATATTTGCAAATGACATATCGGACAAAGGGCTAGTATCCAAAATCTATAAAGAGCTCATCAAACTCCACAGCCGAAAAACAACCCAGTGAAGAAATGGGTAGAAAACATGAATAGACACTTCTCTAAAGAAGACATCCAGATGGCCAAACAGGCACATGAAAAGATGCTCAACGTCGCTCCTCATCAGGGAAATACAAATCAAAACCACACTCAGATATCACCTCACGCCGGTCAGAGTGGCCAAAATGAACAAATCAGGAGACTACAGATGCTGGAGAGGATGTGGAGAAACGGGAACCCTCTTGCACTGTTGGTGGGAATGCAAATTGGTGCAGCTGCTCTGGAAAGCAGTATGGAGGTTCCTCAGAAAATGAAAAATAGACCTACCCTATGACCCAGCAATAGCACTGCTAGGAATTTACCCAAGGGATACAGGAGTGCTCTTGCAAGGGGCACTTGTACCCCAATGTTTATAGCAGCACTCTCAACAATAGCCAAATTATGGAAAGAGCCAAATGTCCATCAACTGATGAATGGATAAAGAAATTGTGGTTTATATACACAATGGAGTACTACGTGGCAATGAGAAAGAATGAAATCTGGCCCTTTGTAGCAACGAGGATGGAACTGGAGAGTGTGATGCTAAGTGAAATAAGCCATACAGAGAAAGACAGATACCATATGGTTTCACTCTTATGTGGATCCTGAGAAACTTAACAGAAACCCATGGGGGAGGGGAAGGAAAAAAAAAAAAAAGAGGTTAGAGTGGGAGAGAGCCAAAGCATAAGAGACTGTTAAAAACTGAGAACAAACTGAGGGTTGATGGGGGGTGGGAGGGAGGGGAGGGTGGGCGATGGGTATTGAGGAGGGCACCTTTTGGGATGAGCACTGGGTGTTGTATGGAAACCAATTTGACAATAAACTTCATATATTGAAAGAAAATAAAAGGCAAAATTAAAAAAAAAATTAGACTCTGACACTTTGATACTTACACTTGTACAGCCTTTCCACGGGTGTTTTGGGGAAATGACTCAATTTTAGGATAAAGACAACTTTAAAGACTTTCCTTGAGCTTGCCATACAACTGTAGAGTTTAGTATGTGTTGGAGGTGGTGGTGAACACCCTCCTGTGGTAGGAAGCTTCTAAAACGACCCCCGGTGAGGCCCACCTCCTGATGTTCACGCCCGTTTACAATCCCCTCCTCTGTGGGGGCTGGGCCCAGGGACTTGATTCTTAGGAAGAGAATACAGCAAAAGTGATGGGAATCTCACTTCCACGATTAGGTTTAAAAAGACTGTGACTTCTGTCTCGCTAGCAGTCTCTGGCTCTTGCTGGCACCCTCTCTCTTTTGCCTTTTCAACTTGTAGGCTCTGATGAAGCAAACCGCCACGTTGGAAAGGTCCACATGGCAAGGAACCGAGGGCAGACTCTGGCCAACAGCCAGTGAGGAGCAGGGACCCTCAGTTCAGCAGCTTGTGAGGAACTGAGTCCTACCAACAATCTCTGAGTGAACTTGGAAGCACATCCTGCCCCAATTAAACCTTGAGATGCTGCCCACAGCCCAAGAGGACGCCTAGACTGCAGCCTCTGGAGAGATCCCGAAGGAGAGGCACCCAGCTGGGCCGTGTCTAGATTTCTGATCCACAGAAACTGTGAGATAAAATATGTATAAGCAGCTAAGTTTGGGGGTAATGTGTTACACAGCAATAAACTCTCCTCCCTTTTTACCCCATCTTCCAAAGTTTACGCGGGTCTTTCTCCACGTCATTCTGGATTCCCATAGATGCGAACGTGTTTCTGCCAGAAGGGACAAACAACTGCTCGAAGTGTACAGATATAACATTATTGTTGGAGATCTGACCCTAGGCTCTGAATTATTCCTTCAAAACCCCTTTTCCATATCTTTATTCCTCCCCCCTTCCCCTTAATCTTAATATTCCTCATACGTGGCTTCTTCAGTCAGTCACAAAAACAAGATATTTGGCCACCTGAGAAACCTTGCATATGCTATGCAATCTGCCTTAACTTTGTTTTTTCATAATAAAATCTTTCAACCCAAGACCCTTTTAATTTCTGATTATGAATGCTTATATAAAGAGCCTAAAGGCTATAACCATGAGAGAGAAATTACCAAATTTGGTCTTAATATGAGTATTGTTTAAGTCACTATTATTAATCATGAGTCCTGGGAAAAGCAAGTAGTTGACTTACAAGAATATGCTTTGTTTAAAATTCTACTTAAATGTTGCTTTCCATCTGCTTTTTGTAAGACTAAGTTTTGAAAGTTGGAGTGGTACGAGATTTTAATCAAAATTGTGTGGAACTATGAGTAATGCCACTGCTTAAAAGCTTCATAAGTTTACTGTTCTTTCCTAGCAAAGTCCTGCCAAGCAGGACTGCTGTGCCTCAGGGAATGACCCCCAAATCTGTGAGGAAGAGTTGACAACAAATGAGAAGTGGTGTAACACATTGATTTGATCATTTACTGCTTCTAACTGAGCAAATAACTTCTGATGATTCCCATGTAATAAGAGACATTTTAGAGCTGGCAAATTCCATATTTTTATGTTTTTTAAAATACAGTTGTTTTGTTTTTGTTTTTGTTTTGTTTTGTTTTGTTTTATGGTTTCCGCCTCAGAAAACGTCAAGACGCCTGGGTGGCTCAGTCGGTTAAGGGTCCAACTTCGGCTCAGGTCATGATGATCTCACGGTTTGTGAGTTCAAGCCCCGCCCGCGTTGGGCTCTCTGCTATCAGCACAGAGCCCTCTTCAGATCCTCTGTTCCCTCCCCCCCATCTCTCTGTTCCTCCCTTGCTTGCACTCTCTCAAAAATAAATAAAAGCATTATTAAAAAAAAACTGTCAATGTCACTGACTTTTTTTTTTTTTTATCACCTAGTCTTGGTTGTATGGTAAATGCTTGTCTCCCTCCATTTTCATGGAGTATCTCCAGGTTCACCCCAGGCCTTCAGACAGGTAATCTGGCTAAGGCCTTGGATCTTCAGGTGAGGTCGGATCCCTCTGTTTCCATGAAGTCCATGCTAATTGGCCACATAGAAACAAGTAGAGCTTCAAACCTCTGGCTTAAGTGGGTTCTAGGCCAGGGTTCCAACTGTCTCAACTCAGACACACGGTCATACACAAGAGCACAAAGAACCCTCTTCGCACCCATGCCCGCAGCGCTGCCAAGAGATTTATCCCCCGACACACGGCCTTCCCCACAGCTGACAACAGCGGCCTGTGCCACCTCGTCATCTTTTTACATATGGAAACAAAGAAAGATAATTCTAGAAAAAGAGAAAAGAATAATTTTGGCCTGGTGGTTAATTTGAGTTATGTGATAGATGTAACCCACCACTAGGTAATCCTAGGTTCATCAAATCTAAAATGCTAGATCAACAATGCCCCAGTGGCTTGTGTTGTTTTGCTACGTTATCCAAAAAGTCCAATGCCTAACCAGAGGCCCCGTGACAGTGTTTGGCAAGCTTCATTCATTATGGCACAGTACATATACAGACAATGGTTTTCTTAAAAAGAGCCTCCATATCTTACTAGGGAACAATCACCCCCTTTATTTCAAATTAGGTTAGTTCCTAGTCTGGAGTTTGGATTCTTTTGTTGAGAGGATTCTCTGCCTCTGTCATCTAGTAATACCGATATGCATTATGACAACTCAGCTTCCAACTTCTACTTTTCATGTTTGCTAAAAACAAAACAAAACAAAACAAAACAAAAAAAAAAAAAACCCAGAATTTTGAAGACATAAAAGAAGTGAAACCTAATTTCCTCATCTTTAGTCGATGTAGATGTGGTTTTTTCTCTATGAAGAATGGTCTTTCTAGGTTTGTTTTGCCCTGGCATCTCTGAGTTAAAATATAGTTGTGAATTTTAAAGTGTTCTCTTGCATCGGTTTTCGATCTCAAAATCATGTTGAATATATTTCTCTGCAGAATCAACGTAGGAAACAAGGGTTCTCTGCTAACGCCGAGGCTATGAGATCAGGCACCCCGTTTCTTCTCCGGACCCGCGCCTGCCCTCCTCAGACCCTTGGAAGAAGCTGGTGCACGTGTTAGTATCTGACACACTGCAGAACTGGCTTCTGGCCACACGTGCGTACGCGCGCGCCTACCTTTTAGGGTTTCAAGGTCGTAGAAAGTGGCCGCAAACCTGGTGGCCCGATGGGAAGCCGAGCGGGAGTCTGTGCCGGTCAAACTCGGGAGCTTCAGTCGGCATCTCCACAGCTTCCAGTCCTCGAAGTGTGTGATTCGCAGCAGCTCCTCCAAACCGGAGGCCGCCCTGATCTGCTGTTCAGACCGTTCTAAGGTTGACCGAGACGCCCGCTGTCAACAGACAAAAATACTGGTTTCAAAGCCAGTTACTAAAGTTTTAGTGTGTCCTGACGGCCCTCATTGCCGACCCTTAAAGACGTAAATGGAGCTGAAAAGAAATTAGAGAGATCGTTCAAATGTACACCGGTACCTAGGAAAACTACTAGCGAGTATTTTTGATTCACATGCTGCTCATTGATGATTGAATCAAAAAAAATGATTCCCCTGGGTTCTCGGGACATTTAAAAACAGTACCATAGTGGCCGGAATGGTGGACTTTGAAATGCTATATCCCAGAACCTGGGAGCGTGACTTTACTGGGGCCAAGGATCTTTGCAGAGGTAATTACTGATCATGAGATGAGATCATCCTGGATTATCCAGGTGGACCCAAATACAAAGACAAGCATCCTCTTAAGAGCGAGGGAAAGACATGGACACAGATGAGGTTTTGTGAAGGCGGCGGCAAAAGTTAAAGTAATGCAGCCACAAACCAGGAATGGCCCGGGGCCGCCAAGAGCTGGACGAGGCCAGGAAGGATTCTCTCCAAGAGTCTTTGGAAGGAGCACAGCCCCGCTTACACCTTGATTTCACATTTCTGGATTCCAGAACGCTGAGAGAATAGAGTTCTATTGTTTGAAGCCACCAATTTTGCAGTAGTTTGGTACAACAGCCACCGGAAACTAGTAAGGATTTTAAAATCACACTGTTTTTGTGACAGGAGCCGATGACCATTGCTTTCATCTCTGTTATCTGAGAAGCTGGCCCACAAAGTCCTGGGGACCCTGCCTATAGTCCCACAGGAAAGAAAGGTTTTAAGACCTTGATAACCTGAATTTTCTAACTTCTAACCCTCTGAGCCTTTCACTATTCCCGTTCACTATTTCGAAGGCATCTTTTTTTTTTTCTGATAAAATACACTTCCAAAGTTTATGTTGAAAATTTGCTTTCTGCGCAACTACACGGACCGTATTGGCTGATACAACGCACGAATGTGTGAGACTCCGCCAATACGGTAAATTGTTCAAAATAAGGGGCTTGGTTATACAAATATGATACATACATACAATGAAATACCATGTGGTCATCAAAACCAGTGACGTAGACGTACATTGGGACAGAATGAATTGAGCTCCTCCCTGGAATGTGCTGGAGAAACGATACAGCAGTCTGTCTATCGTCAGGGACCCAGATTTTCACCTGCTGAGCCTGTGCTTCCTGGATCTTTGTTTTCCTGGGCAGCTGGGATATGCGGGCCGAGGGGATTTTTAGAGCTGGGTGAGGGGGGAGCCAAGGGACCAGGACAGCTGCAGGGTGGTGCTGAGGAGGGTGGACGGAGAGATGGGTGTCCGCTGCCTGCTACAGGGGAAGGAACGGTGGGGAAGGACAGCTGAGCAAATGGAACCTTCAGGAAGCCTTGCGTCGAGTGGTGTGATGTACACCCTCCTCCACTGCGCCTGAAAAACTTTAGTTAAAATCTGCATCAATAATCAAAGTTTTAGGAGCAGGACTTTTTGTTTTTAGATATGATGGTAGATACAGAGTGTTGTCCAAAAGCGGGGTGCTCAGAAGAGCAAGTGTGGTCAAGTCATGTATGATTCAGTTTTTATATATTTTAAAATCGTTTGTGTGTGAGGGCGCCTGGGTGGCTCAGTCGGTTAAGCAACCGACTCTTGATTTTGGTTCAGGTCATGATCTCGAGGTTTGTGGGATAGAGCCCTGTGTCGGGCTCTGCTTGGGATTCTCTCTCTCTTTCTCTCTTTGCCTGCCCATCCCCCACTTGTGTGTGTGCGCTCTCTCAAAATAAACATTAAAAAATAAAATAATTTGTGTATAATGTCCTTCGTGTATGTATGCATACATAAACAATCATTGTTAATTAATCATACATGTAAAATTATATATATGTAAAATTATATATATATATTATATATATACTACCTGGAGGGATATTTATGAAAATATAAACACTGATTCCTATTCTACATCAGGGACTGTCAAACTACAGCCCCCTGGCCTAATTCAGCCTGCTGCCTGCCTGTTTTATGAATAAAGGTTTATTGGCACACAACCATGCCCATTCATTTTACATATTGTCCATAATGGCAGGGTTGACAAGTTGCAAAAGAGACCTTCACAGCAGATTCAATCTTGAGGCCAACGTCCTTTCAAATTTCAATTCTTTATCTTTTCAGGCATTATATTTTTCATTATTCCATGTGTTGTTTCAATTCTAGTTTTGAAATATCTACCAGATATATATTGGAGCGCTTTAATGATCGTACATGTCTCTTAAGTGTACTTTCATATTTATCTATTTTTTTCCTCCCTTCATCTCTCTTCAATGTGTGAAATTAATTGGTTCATCTTCCCAATCACCAATTCTCCAATTGTGAGTTTAGTAAGTTTTTAATTTCAATCACCATATTCCTAATTTCAAATATTTCCACTTCATTCTCCTTCCTTTTTATTTCTGTATGTTTCTTCGAATTTGTCATTTTATGAATATCATTCCTTTAATCTCTTTATCTCATTCCTAAATACACTTATTTCTTCAAATTGTCTTATTTTAACTTCATATATATGATTTATATCCTGATTATTAATTTTATTGGCTTTCTTAGCAATAATTACCTCTGTGATTTGGAATTTTGTTTAGTAGTTTCATCTTCATTGGGAGTTCATTTTTTTTTTCTCCCTATCCTTTCTTCATTTAGAAGTTCTGTGGTTGCAACCCCTGACTCCCAGGGCCCTGAATCCAGAATCTTATTGAGTATGACTCAGGGACCAGCCTGGTTCAAGTCCTGGTCTCAAGGAAGTATGTGCTTCTGTTGCCCCTAGTTAAGCAGTTTCATAGAAGACACGGCTCCAGGCAGCAAAGAGCAGTAACTTCCTTCCGCTTCCATGGAACTGATGGAGTGCACTCATGGAACCCATTACCTGCTGAGGTTGAATTCTTGGTGGCCTCCACCTTCCAGACCCAGAGTGCATCAGTTTGGCAGCTTCGGCTTCATGTTTTTTAAAAGTTTATTTGGACTGAGATGCAACTGACACACGGCATGGTGTAAGTTTAAGGTGTACGATGTGTTGATCTTTTCAGCTTCACGTTTTGGTACCATTTCTGCACATGTTTGCCATCTGCCGATGTTTATGATCATTTGATCAATTTTATATTTTACCTATAATTGCTATGGAGTATAAAAGACCTCAAACCATGAATTGGGAAGGTCATCTTGCTCAGAAGTTTAGATATGAACGTGTGTGTGTTTAACAAAAGGGGAGAATCTTGAACATGTTTATAAGCTTGAGGAAAAGAGGCAACAGAGAGGAAGACACCGAACACACATGCAGGAGAGAGAAAGCAGAGGTGCTGGTTTGACCTAAGTTGCAGAGATAAATGAATGAATGGATGAGAGGGTCCCCTTCTGAAATAGGCTCATAGAGAATGACATGGGTTTATGCACAGCGAGACTGCCTGGGATCTAGGATTTCTCACTTGTCCGTGAAATTTAAATCAGGGCAATTTTCTGGGAGTGAGGGGAAGAGGAAGCTTGAAGAACAAAGATAGGGTATGTGGAACCGGCATCAAATTTAAGCAGCACGCCACAGCCTCCTCATCTAGGAAATCTGGGGATGAAACCGAATAATTGCTCATGTCTTGAAGCAACTCTGAAATTCATTGATTCTCCATCAGGGCCCATTTGTCAATGGCCTCCCATTTCCTGATTATTCATTGCCTCTTCACAGTTTAATCTCTGAAATACAATTTTGTTACATCATTGCTTCCGCATGAAAATAATGAAACCAATCCAATAGCTTTTTATAGGTTTTAAAAATTGTACTATATTGAAAGAATTTTTATTTATTGAGGCAAGTTTCATTCAATACCATCCATGAACATAGAAAGATGTACGTTTTCACAGTTCTTACAGATTTCAATTCAATCTCAGAAATCTTTTTAAACTATCCAACTGAGAACTCAGGAGAAAATATCAAATCTCTGGATTGAATTAAAGGCACTGAAACGGCTCATAGGACTTGCCTCATCATAAAACATGCAGTGTTTACTCAAGTACTCAGAGTTATTTAAGCATACTTCAAGCCTCATAATTTAAAATCTAGTTTGAAATAGCTGAGATATTGCAGACAGTCATTTTGCTATTGCAAGCGGAAATACTATACATAAATACAACTCAACATAAGCAGACACCTGACAATTCATCGGGGGATACATCTACAAAGGGTCAAAAATGGCTGGCTGGCTGTTGGTTTCCAATAGACTTTCTGCACTAGTTGATTTTTGTGTAATTAACGTTGTTATCTGCTTGGGTAAGACAAAAATTAAAATCACAAGGTGTGAATATAATCCCAAATGTATATATAAGCCATTGGTTTCAGTGGTTTTTTTTTTTTTTTTTTTTTTTAAATTTTTTTTTCAACGTTTTTTATTTTTTTATTTTTGGGACAGAGAGAGACAGAGCATGAACGGGGGAGGGGCAGAGAGAGAGGGAGACACAGAATCAGAAACAGGCTCCAGGCTCCGAGCCATCAGCCCAGAGCCTGACGCGGGGCTCGAACTCACGGACCGCGAGATCGTGACCTGGCTGAAGTCGGACGCTTAACCGACTGCGCCACCCAGGCGCCCCGGTTTCAGTGGTTTTAAGTACCAAACATTTGCCAAGTACGTTAATCATGATTTTTCCCTCTTTTCTAGTGGAATCCCTAATCAAAACTAAAATAATTAGAAAGTACTCAGCAAGAGGAAGGAAGTGAAACAAGGTTACCAGATCTCTGCTGTTTGTTACAGTAGCACCGTTTTGTGTGTGTGATAATTAATCCAATACTATTAGCAATTTCACTCCTAGATAACAAATCATTCTCTGATGTCCTGGCCACCACAAGCCAGTTTCGAAGATGTGAGACTTAAAGTCTTTGTAACAAGATTTTACTCTTACTTGAATGTACACTGTTTTCTGCACTACAATAGGAAGGGTAGCCATTTCTCCTCTTGTTAACCCCCAAGTTCACATGGCACTCTGCCATGAGGAAGCATGAGCATCTCCACAGCTCGGGCTTGGTCAGTAACCTGGGCCAAGGGTAACTGAAACGGCAGGCAAGATGTTCGGAAAAGTATGGCGGCTGGGTTTGTAGGAGGAACTTGGAAGAGTCCACGTTGTGGGGAAATCAAAGGCCTCGTGGACGCCTACTAAGTTAAATTCTAAATCTCTGTCCCCTCTCCTCCTCAAAAATATCTAGTCAAGGAACATACTCAAAGAGTAAACAAAGGCATGATTGGGGGATATCAAGGTGCCACAGTGCGAAGATCAGTGGGAGGGCCACCGTGGGCACAGAGCCAAGTTTAAGAGTGGGAAGACTGGCACATAAGATGAGGGAGAGGTTGGTACAATGAGGTACCACGTCACATCCATGAGGATGGCTACGTCAAAAAGACTGACAATACACCAAGTGTTGTTGGGGAGGCGGAGCAGTGGGAACCCTCCTACACTGTTGATAGGATTCAGCAGTTCTTTAAAAAGTTAAACATAAATTTACCATATGACCAACCCATCTCACGCCTAGGTCGTTCCCAAGAGACAGAAAGTAGATGACTGGCCACCTGGGGCTGGGATGGAAACGAGGGTTAACTGTAAAAGGGGGCACAAGGGATCTTACGTAGATGATGGCTGCTCAACTCAGTAAGTTGCTAAAAATCATCAAATGACTTAAAACAGGTGCATGAGTAACTTTTATTGTATGTAGATTGTGTATCGCTATAATTATTTAAAACCAAAAAGAGGAAGGACTGGAAGCTCGAAGGCCAGGCTACTTGTACCAGTTCAGGAGGCAGTGGGAAACACCAGAGAGCCGAGTATTAGTAAGCATCCCTTCCTCGGGTTTGCTCTTTTGTTCTTGCTCTCGCCGTGGTCCATGCCCCCCCCCCCCCCGCTTGGCGCCCTCCCTCCCTATCCAGTGGAACCCTTCTTGGCCAGATGTTACCTACTCAGGGAAAAGAGGCTCCCCCACAGCTCCCACCCCTGCCTGGGTCCCGTCCCTAGGTCGCATGGATTCACAGCACCCCATTTTTCTCCTTCCCAGCACCTACCACCACTGACACTAATGAATCATTTGTGTCCTTACTCGCTTAGTGTTGGTCTTCCTCACTGGGTTGTAAGGGCAGCAGTGATGATGGGTCTTATTTATATAGCAATGGTAAGAGCTACATACAAAGGTATTAAATAAGTGGAAAAAAATGATTCATTGCACGCTATAGAAAATCTAACCCAGAGATTGTTCACTTGTTCAAACTACCTCACCTATAAGTGTCTTCCTCCGGGTGTCCTCTCTGCAAGTCCAAAGCCAGTGCCGCTTGTTCGATCAAGCTATGATGTGCCTAAGTTAAACGATATCATTTAGGAACACATTGCATTTCCCTTACGAGAATGTGATCTCTTTGAGGGTAGAACACGTCTGCTTCATCCTTTTTACATAATAAGCACTTAGCACATCTCTGATGAGGAAATTTACGAGTAATAAATACACACATGCTTTGACAAATAGCAATTCGGCCTAGGCTTGTGTGGTCTGTTTAATGTTTTGTATAGAGTAGTGCTTCTCAAAACAATGTGTGCATGAATCACCTGGCCCTCTGGTTAGAATGCAGATTCTGATGCAGGAGGTTTGGGGTGAAACCTAGGAGGCTTTTTTAATGTTTGTTTATTTTTGAGAGAGAGCACACACACGAGCGGGGGAGGGGCAGAGAGAGAGGGAGACAGGATCCAAAGCAGGAAGGAGGCTCTGCGCTGAATGCGGAGAGCCTCATGTGGGGCTCAAGTTCACAACCCGTGAGATCATGACCTGAGCCGAAGTCAGACGCTTAACTGACTGAGCCACCCAGGCACCCCTAGGATGCTGCATTTCTAACAAGCTCCGGGGTGATGGCGATACCGTTGGTTGGCTGACCACACTTGGAGAAGTAAGGGTTGGGAACAGAGGTTCTCAACCTCGGCTTCGCCTTGAACCTACCTGGGAAGAAGCTTCAAAGAAATACTGATGCTTTGGGATCCCATCCTCAGAGATTCTCATTTTATGGGTCTGGGCCGCAGCTTTGCCATCAGGAATTTTTTTAAGGAAAACTTCCTGAGGGTTTGGTAGTCTTAGGGGAAGCTGGGTGGGAGTACCTAGGAACTCTCTTTACTATCGTTGAAACTTTTCTGTAAATCTCCGAGTAGTTCAAAATAAAATTTATTTAAAAAATCTTCCCAAGTGATTTTAATGAGAACCACTCATTTGGAGGATGGTGCAGGCTGGTTTAAGTCCAAAGACTCTGGTTAGTGCCTGAGGTAAATAAGTACAAGTCCATGCAGTAGGGAATAAATGGTAGATGCACGCTGAGAAATAATCCTACTCTTTAAGCTCTTCTGGGTTACACCTTGGACTCAAATTATTTGCGCGTAAGTATCTTGATTAACTGGATTTCCAAAGCCTTTCTTAAGTCATCTGATGGTCTACCAGCCCCCAACCTGTATGACTTTTTCAAGATTGAAGACCAATGATAACCTTTTCCAGACAAAAGAGCGTGCAGTCAGCTGCCTTTCCTGCCTGAGACCATCCTAAATGACATAGTAAATTGCTTCTCAAATTCCCAAGGACTCAAAACAACCCATTTGTCAAAACAGAATAAAAAATAATAGGTAGTGCTTTAACTTACTGGAATTCAACAGAGAGGTGTAAATTGTAATCTTTTCACAAGGTGGTCCATAAAAGTATTTGAAAGAAAATATCAATGAGGAGTAGAAACATGGATGCCTAGGTGGGAGGAATATGGCTTGGGGTCCACAGCCAGGCTCAGATCCTGGCTCCGAGCTCTCAGACGTTCAGTGAGGAATTTCGGAGTGGAGCCCTTGACTGCTTGCCTCAAAGAGCCGTGAAAAGCTTTTCTTAGGCCATCCAGTCCCATGCTATTAAGAATCCTGTTCTAGATATGGAAACAGACCAGCTCTGCAAAATTCCTCTCTGGACCTCTTGACAGCGTTGAGTCTACGATTCCCAGCCTTTTAAAAACTGTTGATGCTATTTTGTCCACCATGTTGGCACTGTGTTCAGGAAGTGTGGTAATAAGGAGGTGGAGTGAATAGGATTTATATCTTGGGAAAATCCAGAAGCTTCTGGGTGAGCTATGCAGAGAACACATTTCACAAGACTTTGCTTAGGGATTTACAAGTGTTGCCTGGGGCCACAGTAATAGAACTGGAGTTCAGGGGCATCACAGCTGTCAGCACCTTCCTTCTGCAGTAGGTTTGGGGAAGTGGGTCAGGTTGCAATGCAAATAATTCTGTGCTCCCTCCACCTCTTAGGAACTTCTGTTTTGCTGCGAGAGCATTTTGCATTTCATCTCTAACGAAATGTTTAAGGCTTAGCCAAAACCCCCAGAATTTTCCTGGTTTGGGTTCTGTGTTGCACAGTCATATTCCCAGCTGTCCTCCACAAATATTGTTTCCCCTGCCCCCTCAATCCCTGTTCTCGCTCTCCCATGTGTCAAGGAATCTACCCAGGCCACGTTAGACTGCTGAGTCCAAATGAAGTTTTCCGACTGCTTCCCGTAGCTCCCAAGTGAAAATAACATCCCCTGACAGGAAGCTTTGCCTGACATCATAGACCACAGCTAACTGGAGAGGGGACCACGTGGATGTGAATTGTTCGAGACCGGTTTTGAATGGGAGAGCACTCTGGAAAACATGTTGGCCATTTCTGACAAAGTTCAATATACACTCACCATATGATTGAGCAGTCACACTCCTGGGAATTTGCTCTTGATAAAGGAGGACTTAGGGTTCACATACATCTCTTTACACTAATGTTTATAATAGCTTTCTTCATAGCAGTCCCCAAGCTAGAGGGGCACCTGGGTGGCTCAGTCGGTTGAATGTCCGACTTCAGGTCAGGTTGTGATCTCATGGTTGGTGAGTTTGAGCCCTGTGTCGGCTCTGTGCTGACAGCTCAGAGCCTGGAGCCTGTTTCAGATTCTGTGTCTCCCTCTCTCTCTCTCTCTGTTCCTCCCCCACTGGTGCTCTGTCTCTGTCTCTCAAAAATAAATAAATATTTTTAAAAGTTAAAAAAAAAAAAAAGAATCCCCAAACTGGAAAGAACCCATAAGTCTTTCAATGGGTGAGTGGTTAAACAAATGGTTCCATCCATCCTGTGAAATACCACTTAGCAAGAAAACACAATGATCTGGTCCATGCAGCACCTTGGATGGATCTGTAGGGCATCAGCAGTGGAAGAAGCCAATCTCAGAAGGTTAGTTACTGGAGGACTCCATTTATGATGTTCTCAAAAAACCAAAATGATAGTCATGGAGAAAAGATCAGAGGTTGGGGGGAGGGTATGACTATAAAAGGATAGCCTAAATGAATGTTTCCCTATCCTGAGTATGGTGGGGGTTACACAAATCTATACATGTGTTAAAATTCATAGAACAGCACACCAAAAGGGAAAAATACTTTAAAAAATAAAGTAGGCTGCCTTTGAATCAAGGCACTGCTCGTTTTTAGCTATTTGACTGAGGGTCAATTATTCCTTCTCTAAGGCTTGGCTTCCTCGTTTATAGATGGCAAGGCTAATCGTGCTCAACTCAGAGAGCTGATGTGGAGATCACACGAGGTCATATGTGGGAAAGGGTCAGGCATGGAGTCGGCACTCAGTAAAGTTAACTTCTTTTCTTTCTTTTCTCAGGGGTGGGGCATCAGGTCCTGTGCTGCAGTGCAGGGGTCTGTGTTTTATGGCTTTGATTTCCCTGAATAACCAGAGAGGGGAGTTTGAAAAGAACAAGATGGGGAAACTTCATAGTAAATAAAAATTTAAAAGAGAAAAACCTTTCCAGTGTAAATCAAGGACAAACTTCTTCTTCTCCTTCTCCTTCTCCTTCTCCTTCTCCTCCTCCTCCTCCTCCTCCTCCTCCTCCTCCTCCTCCCCCTTCCTCTCCTTCTTCTCCTTCTTCTCCTTCTCCCTAACACTTCTTGAAGGTATTTTCAGATGAAAGGCCAATTTCAAAGTAATCTGTTCAGGCTTTACATATGTCTTTATAGACAGATGAGAAACAACCCACTTCTTTTTTTTTTTTTTTTAATTTTTTTTTTAACGTTTATTTATTTTTGAGACAGAGAGAGACAGAGCATGAACGGGGGAGGGGCAGAGAGAGAGGGAGACACAGAATCTGAAACAGGCTCCAGGCTCTGAGCTGTCAGCACAGAGCCCGACGCGGGGCTCGAACTCACGGACCGCGAGATCATGACCTGAGCCGAAGTCGGAGGCTTAACCGACTGAGCCACCCAGGTGCCCCAAGAAACAACCCACTTCTTAACCCTTTGCAATCTGTTATGATGGTCTGGCCTTACCCGGAACAGATGGTACCTACTAGAATGGGGCGCATCAACTGAGGGCAGGGAGGAGAATGCATGCTTGCTAATAATTACTGCTGGGGTTTCTCAGAGGGAGCCGGCCAAGGGCCTGGTCCTGCTTCTCTGAAATCGAGGAACCTGGCCATCTGGGGGCCTCATGCTCCCAGTGGCTCTCTCGCTTACACAGTTCTGTATTGAAATGCATATATATGAGAAACCTAGGGTGTTTAATTAAACTTGACTAAGGAAAGGAATTGCAAATGCAAGGAAATCGTGTGTGCGTGTGCGCTCACGTGCACGCACATGCGTGCATGCATTTCTGTGTGTGTACATAGCCATTTGGGTATTTTAAGGGGATACTGGAGGGCTAAGATGCCTGGGACCTCCACATCCTCCAATTTGATGACTACTGTTGGCGGTTTTCTCCCCAGCCAAATGGTTTAGCATTTGGGGAGATGTTTATGCCCCCTTCATATGTTTTAAATCCACGCTCTAATCAAATGCCTCTGCTCCCATCTGATACATCTGTGATGAGGAAACGTGAGGCAGATGCGTGTGGGATGGGCTTAGAGGGCAAAACTCAAAGGGTGCTCTGAATAATCCCAAGACTATATATTCCTGTTATAGTTTCTTTATCACTAATCTCAAAGCTCAAGGGCCCAGTGCATGAGGAAACAACTCAAAGCCTTCATGGTAATTAGGTCATTGGCTAAAAACAATTCCACAGCTGCCCCCCAAAAGGGGGGAATACCTTTCTAAGTCCTATTGATATTGGGTCATGAGACTTACTTTGGCCAATGGGATATTACGAGCCATGACACAGAGTACTGAAATGTACTCAGGAGGGCACTCTGCTACATTTCTGCCATTACAACTACCTGCTTCTGCTAACCCGCTGATCCAAGGAGGATGAGAGGCATGTGGGGCAGACCCATATTCAACCGATGGCTTGAGCCTTGATTGTGACTCCCAGCTGACCCACAGCAACATGAGTGAGAAGAGGTTACTGACGTTTGAAGCCAGTAATTTGGTCTGTTACACAGCATTATGGCAGTGACAGTTAACTGCTAGAGCCCTACTTCAGCCTAAGCGTGACACAATCCATCGGACAGGCACAAGATCTTTATGCAAAACCTCGTGTCCTTTTGGCCAGGAGGCCCCACCGTACTGCTGGCAGTCAGCCCAGTATGCCCCCTTTTCCTCTCTTCCAAAGATGCAGCGGTCCCATATCAACATTCCATGGCTCTCCTTCTCTTCCTCGCCAATATCCTCTGCACTAAGATGCCCAAGGATCCCCAGTCTTGCGGTGATGGTGTAATTGTGAACCAAGCACACCATGGCAAAGGCTGCTTTTACTTTTTCATCCCACTCTGTTCTTTTTGAGGAGATCTTAATTTAGAAAGAATTCAGGGCATTCATTCAGTCAAAATTACACCCTTCTTAACTCTCTCCAGAATGGAACCATAAGCAACAACAAAATATTCGCCCTGCCAATATTCCACAAATGTCATGATCTCTCTCCAGAATCCACTTTGGCCAAACCTAGATTTCAGGAAAGCAGTACTTTTCTCCAACACGTGATTGTTATAGTTATTTAGGTAACAATGAATGACCAAAAAAAATGACTCATGAAAATTTACATTATTAAAGCTCCAGGTGTTAAAAATGATCCTTCCCACAGGCCAAAATGAACCTCTTGGCTGTTGGTAAGGCATGAAAATAACTAAGACATCTTTATTTTATAAAAATGTCATTTCCACTCATGTGCCTGGCAGGTGGTAGGCATTCCACAAATATCTACTGAGCTGCATGGATAGCCTTCCTTTTTCCAGGGAAAAGGAGCCTACTCCTGAACAGCAGAAATAAACTTAAGGGTCTTCCTTCCCCGATTCTACCCCAGTACCCAACCATGGTTGTCTCCCACCTCACAGATAAGTTCAGAAACATTGAGAAGCAATCACAGGTATGTTAGTCATTAATACCCTTCGCCAAATATTTCCAGCCTTCTATCTGCTGAGCACATGGAAGGATGGCATCTCCTGCTCCCCTGTGGTTGGATGGAACAGTGGGTCGGGGGGCTGTGACCAGAAGCGGTAACAGGTCGCTTCCTGGCCAGAGCATTTAATTGCCAGGACAAGACTCTCCGGGGCTCCCTGGCCCTCTGTCTCAGTGATTAATGACATTCAAGATGTGGATGCTCAGCCAGCTTCATCCCGAAGTGGAGCTGACCCTGAACTAGCTGGGACGGCCGTGTGGTATGAGCCATAAGTAAGTCTCAGTTGTTTATGAGCCACCAAAATCTGGGGGTTGCTTGTTACTGCGGCACAGCATGGCCTAGGCAGACTGAAAAGTATCTGACCGGAGTACTTTGCCATAGTCTAGCACGTGTTCACAAACCACAAATCACCAGATGAAAACACAGACAGCACTTCTCCGGGATCTCAAAGATGAAGGAAATCATCACGGCGTCCATGTTTTACCCATGTGGCCCCACACTGCTTTGCCCATCTCCCTTTCTGTGACCAGCAGGTTAGAATATGGGCGGAGGTGACGTCTTCTATAACTGGCTCCTAGGAGTGAGCACCTTATAGAAGGGCTTGTGGCTAAAAGGACACTGCAGGATTCTTTCCTAGCAACACGTGAACCCTCTCTCACCCCGAGGAAAACAGCACAGGGTGAATATACGGTCTTATCAAAAATGCTTCAGGGGATGCCTGGCTGGCTCAATCAGTAGAGCTCGTGACTTTTTTTTTGTTTACTTTTTATTTGAGAGAGTGCAAGCAAGCACAAGCAGGGGAGGGGCACAGAGACAGGGAGAGAGACAGAATCCCAAGCAGGCTCTACACTGACACTGGGCTCAAACCCACGAACGGTGAGATCATGACCTGAAGTTGGACGCTTAACCAACCGAGCCACCCCGGCTCCCCAGCATGCAACCTTTTTTTAAAGTTTATTTATTTATTTTGAGAGGAAGAGAGACGGAGCAAGCGAGTGAGCAGGAGAGGGACAGAGAGAGGAAGACAGAGAATCCCAAGTAGGCTCTGAGCTATCAGTGCAGAGCCCGACATGGGGCTCAATCTCACAAACCGCAAGATCATGACCTGAACCAAGATCAAGAGTCGGACGCTCAACTAACTGAGCCACCCAGGCACTCCTGGCAGCTCTTAATCTCAGGGTCGTGAGTTTAAGCCCCATGTGGGGCATGGAGACTACCAAAAACAAACAAACAAACAAACAAACATGCTTCAGATTGTAAAAAAGTGAAATCAGACAAGCCACAGTGAGAGCAGATGTTGGAGACTGCTTCATGCAACAATTTATAACCTGGGTATCTCCCACCTGGGTGAGATACTCCCACCTGGGTATCTCAAGATCCTACAGACCTTGTCCATCAGTCAGTCCATACTTTTTCTGGCATCTACTCTATTACAGGCTTTGTGCTAGGTGACTGGGACACTGAAGTAGACCACGCAAAGTTCCTGTTCGCAGGGCGCCCCACAGGCAGGACTGGAGAGGCCGGTGAGCTGCTGCCCCCTGCTGGCCGCCCTGTGCTCCGCGTCCAAGTGGCTGCCATAGTGGGAGAGGGACTCTAGCTGGGGCTGGAGCAGCAGTGCTGGGCCAACACCAGGGAGCGCAAGCAACTCCTTAAAACAAAACAAAACAAAACAAAACAAAACAAAAGGAAGAGAGAAAGAAAAAAAGAAAAGTTCTTGTTCTCAAAAAGCTTTCCTTCTAGTGGAAGATGACAAAGTAATAAACGTATATGCAAACAAACGAAAAATGTCAGGTACCGGGCCGCCTGGGGGGCTCAGTCGGTTAAGTGTCTGACGCTTGGTTTCGGCTCAGGTTGTGATCTCACGGTTCATGAGATCGAGCCAGACATCGGGCTCAGTGTTGACGGCACGGGGCCTGCTTGGGATTCTCTCTCTGCCCCTCCCTGCTTGTACTGTCTCTCTCTCTCTCTCAAAATAAACAGTCCGAAAAAAATGTCAGGTACCAACACAGACTATGCAGACAATAAAATCATGTAATGATACAGATCAGGGTTGACAGACTATGACCTGTGGGCCAAATCCAGCCTGTACCCTGTTTTACTATAGCCCGTGAACTAAGAATTCTTTTTTACAATTTTAAATGGTTGAAACGAATGAAAAGATGATTTCATGATGCATGGAAATGATATACAATTCAAATTTCAGTGTCCACAAAGTTTATTGGAACACAGCCACACCCTCTATGATCCGCCCCGGCTACTTCTCCAACCTCAACAACACCTGTGGCTGTGGCCCCCACTCCCCCTACTGCAGCCACACCGGTCCCCTGGCTGATACCCAAACACCCAAGCCACCTCCCTGTCCTCCCCCATGGTCAGCGCCCAATGGTTGCCTTTGCCTGCCTGACTTCCTTCAGGGGTCTGCACAAGTGACATGGAATCAGAGAAGTCTCCCCCGCCCATCACTCTGTCTCTCCTCCTGCTTGATTTTCTCCACAGCACTACCCCTGACATGTTAGAGATTTGCTATTGCCTGCCTCTCCCCGCCTCGCTTGGAACAGAAGTTCACGAGAGTCAAAACACGGTCTTCTTTCCTGTTGCATTTCCAGCACTGAGATCAGTGCCCAGACGTAGTAGGCTCGCAACAACGAAGTAAATGAATTGTCAAACACAGTTACATTGTAACGGGAGGCAAGGGAGATCCTTTACCAACTGGGACATTACAAACTGCTCAAAGCTTTCCTGATGCGGGGGAGGCCTCAAGGTGTCTTGTTTATCATGTCCTAGTATCTTGGTAGAGATTATAAGAACTAGTGGCAAGAGAGAGAAAAAACTGGACTAACCATAGAAGCCACAAAAGAAATGTCTCGTTTCATCTCCTCTCAGTCACATCCAAGTGGTAGGAAGAGTTATGCTTAAAAATGTCCTCAGAAACAGGGGCACCTGGGTGGCTCAGTCAGTTGAGTGTCTGGCTTTGGCTCAGGTCATGATCTCACCGTTCGTGGGTTCAAGCCCCACGTTGGGCTCTGTGCTGACAGCTCAGTGCCTGGAGCCTGCTTCAGATTCCGTGTCCCCCTCTCTCTCTGCCCTACCCCTGCTTGTGCTCTCTGTCTTTCAAAGATGAATAAACATTAAAAAAAATTTTTTTTAATGTCCTCAGAAACAAGGTCACTGTCATTTGTGTCCCTACTTCTCTAGGACCTCCAGCCAATGTGCCTGGCAGCTCGGGATCTTATTATGTCAAGCTCTATGTGGAAGTATTCATGCGTCCAAATACTGTATTTTCGTCCCACAAAATGTCTTTATCAGCTGGTTCCTAAAAGGGGTTCCATAATGGAACTTGTTCAACATTCACCATTACTGTTATTTTTTTTCTTAGGGTCCTATAGTAAAGGTTTATCCACAAGTCCAAATCAGGATTTTTATTTATTTATTATATAATTAAAAAATTGTTTTTAATGTTTGTTTTTGAGAGAGACAGAGACAGAATGTGAGTGGGTTAGGGGCAGAGAGAAAGGGAGACACAGGATCCGAAGCAGGCCCCAGGCTCTGAGCTGTCAGCACAGAGCCCAACACAGGGCTCGAACTCGTGAAATGTGAGATCATGACCTGAGCCGAAGTCAGACACTTGACTTACTGAGCCACCCAGGCACCCCCCGTACTGAATTTTAATTTAAATAAGAAGAGCATTAACATTAAGAAATATATTCTTTTTAGATTTTCTCTGAAGAAAAAGGGGGTAAAGGAAAAGTCTAATAACCAACATGATACACCTCCTTATCCCTCACACTACCCAGTCACATCTATGCCAAAACTTGTTTACTATAGGCGGGGCTTTCCTTCATTCACATCAGAAACATTTAATTTAGCGAGGGGTTGGGTGGGTTTGAGCACAATATATGTAACTTCAGTTTTTTAAGAAAAATTTTTAATGTTTATTTTTGAGAGAGAAAGAGACAGAACGTGAGTGGGGAAGGGGCAGAGAGAGAGGGAGACACAGAATCCAAAGCAGGCTCCAGGCTCCTAGATGTCAGCACAGAGCCCAACGCAGGGCTCGAACCCACAGACCGTGAGATCATGACCTGAGCTGAAGTCAGACGCTTAACCAAGTGGGCCATCCAGGTGCCCCCATACCTTCCCTTTTTACAAGAAACTCAGATCTATATGAAAAAATTGCTAATGGTGTTACATATAATGCTGCCTCTTCCATTTGCAAGGACATATCTTCTGTCACCTACAAATTCAAACAGTTTCCTCCGCTGCCCCACTAATTAGGTTCATGTGTTACCAGTAAATTTGAACGTTTTAAAACCCCACCGTCCCCGGGACACCTGAAGAATTCTTGGTGTGCAAAGCTCTTTAAAAGAGCTGAACAACCTAAAGAATATGACTTCTTTCCAACAATCCCAAATCTCCTCTTGTAACTATCAAATATAGTGACGGTTCAAAGTAAAATGAAAACATTTTTAAAATCCGTGGAGTAACACTGGCGTTGGGGGCAGGGGGAGAAGCTTCCAGAGGCCCAACACATCTAAAGGACTCCTGAGTTTTATGGACTTAAAAAAGGTGATCAGCCTTGAAAAGTCTTATTTGCTTGAAACAAGTCCAATTTTCGCCGTCACCTGGGCTCAGAAGCGGATTCGTTTCTACTTACCATCTGGCAGGGAAATACGGAGGGCGGGCTGCGGTCAGTGAGGTGGGGCTGAATGGCTGGGAACTCTCCTGAGTGCATTTGGAGTTCAGAAAGCTAGAAAGATTTTTTTCTTTTCTTGGAAAGCTAGAGAGACTTTCTTGCTTTAGAAAGACATTAGCAGACTGCTACACCAGGTGGCCGCCCCTGAGCCCAGCGTTCAGTCTTTGTTACAGACATACCATAGGTGTGTTCAGTCACTGTACGGACATCTGCGCTTGATGGGACTGGTACTAAGACTTTTTTACCCAAGGACCAATTTTCCCCGGTTGGGGGCGATATCACACCTGCTGAAGATGCATGTCCTAACAACAGCTACAGAAACTCAAGCTCATGTTCGACTGTTCACAGCCAGGAATTCCTAAATCCGTAATAATTTAGCACTATTTCAGTCCAAACAAATCCAAATCATTTTCAAAATAAAAAGCTGAAGGAAACAATGTAATCTACAAAATACATAAGACTGGGCGAAATACTGCTCAGTCAGTAACATTCCAGTTAATTCTTTTGTGTTACTCTCAATTCCCAGGCTCTGAGACTTGCCTGTAGAACTAAGGATTCAATTACTGTTGAGTCTTACCCATTTCAAAAAGCAAACAACCAAACGACTTCCAAGAAAATATTTTTCTAGACGGTGGCAATGGGTAATTCTAGAAAACCAGATAAAAGTCATCTGTAGAAAGCACTGTAGTTTTGCGATTTACAAATGAAATTAACTAAACTGACTAATGTTTGCTGCTCCCACCAACCTGAATAAATGACTCACACAGTTATCTGGGTCATAAAAACAAATCAGTGCTTCATTAGAAATTCACTCTGCCATCTGCATATATGAGGAGAAACTTACCCAACCAAAGAGTCCCGAAAACTCATTCATGTTCTATTACATCTCCAGAAAAAAAAAAACAAAAAACAGCATTTTCAAATATGCATGGCAAGAATCTCAGTAAGCCTAAGATCCAGAATACTCATTAGCAATGCAAGATCTATCCTGTCCACTACAAGGAGCGTTCTGCGCTTTTATATTTTCTAGAAAATGAGGGGCAAAGAAAGTCCTCTGTACAAGCCAATAAAAAAAAAAGCTGCATCACATTAAAATGATGCCACCTACCTTCACCGTTCCATGTTCGTAACTGGAGCCCTGTGCCAGGTGCAGATAAGACATCATGAAAATATTCACCACGGCCCACTGTCTGTACATTTTGAAGATTTTAATATCCACTGATTACCAAGCAGTTGACATCAGGCAGCTAGAGAAAACTGTTTCAAAAGGCATTCTCCAGAAGGAAAGGAAACCCTAAGAGTTCACATGGAAAAACAAATCATCAGTTGTGATCAAAATCCAATGAAATGACTTCAATTAGTCAAGGAACGTTTCTGCACAATCTTATGGGGGGAGAGAGATGAAAAAAATTTTAAATGCTCTCATGCTCCAAAAATAATCAGAAGGTGGACATGACTTCCACTGGACATGAAAAAGCACTCCAAATTCATGTCACGTCCAGCAAATTAAACAAACAAACAAACCTCTCCACCCTATGCCCCGGGTTCTAGTTGCTTTGTAAGGAGGTGGTGCGGCCACCGATGTTAGCAGCTACAAGAAGCCTGGAACCCAATTCTGGATTCAAACTTTTTTTTTTCACAACCCTCATGGAAGGTTGCAGAAGTATGTGTCCTAAATCTGACAGATTTTGGCAGAAAATGCAGGGAAGTCTTGGCTGTAATCCTGTCGCGTCCCTACCAATAGCAGGGCAGTTTTCAAAACTGACTCAAACCCTCAGGACTGCTGTTCCTTTAACGCAGATAACCTGTAACGTGAAACCTCGGCACACAGGCGTCAATGTTGTACCACAATGCATTGTTCAGGAAGGGACCTCAGATGCTCACACATCTACTGCCAGGGACACGCAGAAAGCAATCAAATATGCTTAAAAAACTTACCTGTGCACAAAAAAAGCACATGAAAAGCCAAACATGCACAAAATGACTTTTTTTTAACAGAAGCTTAATAAGTTAGGTCAAATTAAGAACACTGATTTTTAAAGAAGCAACAATTAGGTTTATTTGCATGTACCAGGAAATACCTCACGTGCATTGCTATCAAAACCGTGTTATCACTTTAGTGTGCAATTCTTTAGAAGCACTGGCTAAGTCAGCTTTGGAAACAGAATATGCTGAATGGATGGATGCCACAAGTGGCAAAATTCTAGAAAGTACTGAGATCTGCTTTTGTGCTCTTCACTAGTTTCCAATCTTTGATTTCCAGGTTTTGGCTCGTTCAAACCCATTTTTTGCATTTCTGAAATCAAGGATGGCCTGAGAAATCTCTTCATTGGTGTTCATCACAAATGGACCTAGGGGAAAAAGAGACATTCAGTAAGTTCTGGGTGACGATAATATTTTCTTCTATCACTATAAATGGTATATATTTCTAGAGTTCTTTTTTAAAAAAAATTTTAATGTTTATTTTTGGGAGAGAGAGAGTGAGAGAGTGAGCACGAGCAAGGGAAGGGCAGGGAGAGGGAGACAGAGGGAACCCAATGTGGGACTCGAACTCACGAACCTCGAGATCATGATCTGAGCCGAAGTCGGACACTTATCCAACTGAGCCACCCAGGCGCCCCTGTATTCCTAGAGTTCTTAATCTGAAACTGACCCAGGCATATCTAAAGAGTAAAAGGTTATTTTGCAGCATCCAATCCCTGAGAACTAGAATACAAGTTTCTTGACCAGGACTGTGTACGACTATAAAGACCAAACTCCAGATACACAAATGCAATTGCATCATCCACTCACCCCTGGGTTTGGTCCTATCAAAATCATTTTTATAGTTGTTAGTTTTTCTTCTTCTTCTTTTTTTTTTTTTGAGGTGTAACTGACAAACAACATTAGTTTCAGGTGGACAACGTAATGATTCAATATTCGTGTATGTTGTGAAATGATCACCACAGTAAGTCTAGTTAACATCCATCACCACACACGGTTATAAAATTATTTTTTCTTGTGGTAGGAACTTTGAAGCTTTACTGGAGTTGTTAGTTTTATAGCATTAGCTGATGTCAAGAATTGAACCGATCTGATGCAAGGAACTGGCAAATTTCATCATGGTTTTGGGGGTCTATGCAGTATACAAGGCTGCATACTTACATGAGGAGTTTAAGTCATCTTTGACCATTTGCAGCAACTCACTGACAGTAAATAGGAGGTTATAAAAATTACAAGTCAGGGGGGCTGGCAAACTTTTTCTGTAAAGGGCCAAACAGTACGTATTTTAGATTTTGTGGGTCAAACAGTGCCTGTCTCAACTACTCAGCTCTTCCGTTGAAGTGCAAAAGTAGCCACAGACAATAGGAAAGTGAATAGAGATGGATGTGTTCCAATAAAACTTTATTTACAAAAACATGCAGTTTGTTGGCACCTTTGTCTAATTCCTAGGTTTGGAGGATGGGGGTACAGTGCTAGAAGGAGGGATCGAAGGGGGAAAAGAATGAGGCGCCTGACAGGCAGGAAGAGGGCAGACTCCAGTAGGCTTTGGATGCCTTCTACGGGAAGAACTGTGGGGGTAATTCTGCAGGTGATCAGGGGTCACCCGAGGGTTAAGCAGATAGTAATGTCATCTGATTTGCAGTTTTTGAAGATTTTGGCATCAGGATAGAGACGGTGTGTGGCCTAAGAGGCTGAGTTTTGGTGGTGGAACTGTTAAGGGCAGCTGGGATACAGGACACAGGAGGCTGTGGGTACAGCAAGGCGTTCGGCTCTGGATACTGTGACATGAAGGCACTGGAGACAACGGAATGGCTTCCTGGCAGAGGGACTTGATATATTGTCAGAAACAAGGATCTGGGGCTCAGGAGAGAAATTTCATCTGGAAACAGACACTTGGCCTATATCGGATAGGAAAGAATGAGGGAGCCCTGATGTGCAAGATAAATAATCAGTCCAAGAGGGCACCCTGGAAAAGCCAACTTTTAAAGGACACACAGAAGAAAGGGAGATGGAACTCAGAAAATGAGAGCAGATCCTGGGCCAAGGACCAATTTCTCGCACAACATAACATCACGACAGTTTGGACTCGTGGAGCATCTCTCCTGTCTCCCAATTATTTTTCTGTAAAAATGGTGCACTTCTGGGCTTCCATTTTGACACTCCCCTGGGGTATTCTGCCGTGCTTCTCAATTCAGAATGTGCACGTGAATCACCCGGGAATCTTATTAAAATGCATATTCTGATTCAGGAGGTCTAGAGTGGGGTCTGAGACTGCATTTCTCACTAACTTTCTAGTGATGCACATACTGTTGGTTCATGGACCACACTGGGAGAAACGCGGGAAGCAAGCTTGGAGCCCCCCAACACCGAGCTGAGGGAGCTTGTCTCCTCAAATCCTTAAGAAGGAGAAGAAAACTAGAACCAGAGAGCAGGTTTTTGTTTTTCTTTTCCTTCCGTTTTTTGCATACTGTATCACTAAGTTTCTTATTTTTTTAAGTCGAGGTATAATTGATATACCTTGTATTGCTCTCAAGACGGACGACGTAATGATTCGATATTTGCAGATATTGTGAAACGATCACAATAAATCTAGTTAATATCCATCAGCACACACAGTTGCAGATTTCATTTCTTGTGATGAGAACTTTTAAGGCCTGTTCCCTTAGCAACTTTCTAACATGCACTATAGTATGATTAATTGTAGCTGCCAGGCTGTACATTCCATCCCCCAGAAAGCATGCTTTTCAATTGATCAACTCTACGGGTTATAGACGTGCAAATTATTTGATAGTTATCAATAATCTCATAAATACTCTTTCAAACTACAGTTTTCATCTTTTCTCTAGTTAAACCTTTACACTGCCTCCCGAGTAGTAAAAATGGCGTGAGTTCAATCTCTCGTTATGTAGAACCTAGGTGTGGCGGACAGCACAAAACATGGGGTCAGAAGACCAGGGTTCGAATCCCAGCTCCACTACTAACCATCGTTTCCCATCAGGGAAGCCACAGGGCAGAGCGACGGGCAACCCAACCTCCTAAGGTTGCCCTGAAGAGTAGGTGAATTTGCGGCAAGCACTTGGACCAATCCTAGTAAATGAGACATGCTACCCAAGTATCTGTTAGGTAAATAAATTAAGTATATTGATTTTGTTTCCCTCACTTATAAAAAAGGCCAGGACTACATTGATGCTGAGGACATTTCCTATTCCAACATTCGACGACATTCCATGCTTAAAGGTCCTTAGCTAGTTCATTACACTGGTACTGGTTCCCAAACAGCCGGAAGATGGTTGTGGCTGTCTTTAAATGTGCACAGGTAGAAGAAAAACTTTCTGGGGTTTAAAGAGTTATAAAAGAGAACTAGCCAGCCAAACAAGATGCTTTGCCTCTCATTAACAGAGATGTCAAGGGATGTATCTATCTGGTCTGGTTACTCGGAGTGTGAACGTATGGCACGTGCAGTGTTCCTGAGATCCAAGCCTCTGAGACAGGCGTCGCCTAACACAAATGGAGGACGGCTCCGAGCAGTCCCAGCGCTTCGGTCCGTCACCGAGTTTGGTCAGACTCTGGGTTTTCCTCATTGGTGCAGAGGAGATCATTAAACTCAAAAGCCTCAGATCCCACACATCCTTTGTGCACCTAAATTCTAGTTGCTGTTAATAAACATCGTGACTCCTCTCAATGTGTCTTCAGGCTTTCTCCAGAAGAACAAACTATTTCGGCCCTCTTCCAGCAAGATAAAAGGAAGCAAGAACCACGAGCCTTTGGGGTGGAAATTGAAGCATGCAAAATGGAGGTCAGATGCTACATGCTTAGTGGAGTACAATTTAATGTTTTTCCTGTAAGTCATTAATCGAACAAGAAAGAATATTAAAAGTTTTTTTTAATATTTTTAAATAATCTCTACACCCAGTGTGGGGCTCGAATTCACAACCCTGAGATCAAGAGTCGCACATTTGGCTGCCTGAGCCAGCCAGGCACTCCACAGAAGAATAGTTTGTAAATTATCAGTGTTCTTTAAATGTATGACCAGCTGGGTTTTTTTTTTTTCTGAAATCATGGTTTATGTGTGGGAATTCATGCAAGGCAATATAATGGGATTTTAATGCATGCTAAATTTAATAATATATGTTTTATAGGCATTTATCTAAATAAGTTGGCAAAATGTTTTTTAAATTTTTTAATGTTTATTTATGAGAGAGGGAGAGAGAGAGCCAGCATGAGTGCGGGAGGGGCACAGAGAGAGGGAGACACAGAATCGGAAGCAGGCTCCAGGCTCCAAGCTGTCAGCACAGAGCCTGACACAGGGCTTGAACCCATGACCTGAGACGAAGTCAGACGCTTAACTGACTGAGCCACCTAGGAGCCCCGGCAAAAACATTTTTTAATAAAAATGAACTAATAATATGTTGGAGTCTACATCCTTTCTCATTTAATAAAACAACAATATTATGAGGAAGTTAAGGCAAAGAAGTGAGGTGACTGGATACTTATTCCAGGATTTTCTGCCTCTGTTTTTTTTTTTTTTTTTAATACTGATTCAAATAATTCACATACTTCCAAAGGAATATTTTTAAGTGGTCCCTATTTTTCACAAAAAATGCAATAGACTACAAATGGTATTGAAATCACTGTTGTTTTTAGTAAAAATAAAAATGATATTCAAGCAGCAGGCCACAAAACATTTCTTTAAGTTCAAGTTCCCTATGACGCAACGCAAAACACCGTTTTTGTTTTCCCCATAGTTCTAAGTTCAATGTTGTCCACATGATAGGTACTCAGTGAATGTCTCTTTACAAGAAACAGAGAATGAATGTAGAAATAAGTGCCATGTATGTATTTTCCTCCTACAAAATCTTTGCAGATAAAGAGACAAGAGGAAAATACAGCTACTCTTCCCAGTAATAATACTATATTGGTACACTACTTTCAAAGGAGAAAATCACCCAGGAAAATTGCCATCATTTGGGGCTTACCATGCTGGACGACTGGTTCTCCTAATGGCTCCCCAGCAATTAGGATGAAGTGGTTTCTCTCAGGATCCTCAAGTCAAGGAAGAAAACATCAAACAATAAACATGCATACTTTTGAATGTCAAATTAGAAACAATTTGAAGCCGACATGCTGGCCAAATGGACAACGTTCCTAATTCCTCTTTTTTAAGTTTTATTTACTTAAGTAAGCTCTGCAGCCCTCGTGGGGCTCGAACTCAGAACCCTGAGATCAAGAGTCACATGCTCCTCCGACAGAGCTGGCCGGATGCCCTGGAAACACTTATTCCTTAAGATGATTGGTAGCAATCAGCACTCAAGACTAAGCCCAACCACCAAAAGGTTAACCTTCTCAGATAAAGGAGAATGCAAATTAAGATTTTCTTCAACCGGGAACACCTATAAGACAAACTATGTAATTTACTTATCTTATTACAGGGTTTATAACCTCCCATTAACAATTTTTAAAAGGGAGGATTGCTTGATCCGGAAGATGGCGGCGTAGGAGGACGCGGGGCTCACAGCGCGTCCTGCCGATCACTTAGATTCCACCTACACCTGCCTAAAGAACCCAGAAAACCGCCAGAGGATTAGCAGAAGGGAGTCTCCGGAGTCAAGCGCAGACGAGAGGCCCACGGAAGAGGGTAGGAAGGGCGGCGAGGCGGTGCGCGCTCCACGGACTGGCGGAAGGGAGCCGGGGCGGAGGGGCGGCTCGCCGGCCAAGCAGAGCCCCCGAGTCTGGCTGGCAAAAGCGGAGGGGCCGATCAGACTGTGTTCCGACAGCAAGCGCGACTTAGCGTCTGGGAGGTCATAAGTGAACAGCTCTGCTCGGAAAGCGGGAAGGCTGGAGGACAAAGGGAGGGAGAGCTGCTGAGCCCCCGGACGGCAGAGCTCAGCTTGGCGGGGAACGAAGGCGCCAGCGCCATCTCCCCCGCCCATCCCCCAGCCAAAATCCCAAAGGGAACCAGTTCCTGCCAGGGAACTTGCTCGCTCCGCGCAGACACCCAACTCTGTGCTTCTGCGGAGCCAAACCTCCGGCAGCGGATCTGACTCCCTCCCGCTGCCACAGGGCTCCTCCTGAAGTGGATCACCTAAGGAGAAGCGAGCTAAGCCTGCCCCTCCTGCCCCCGTGCACCTTGCCTACCCACCCCAGCTAATACGCCAGATCCCCAGCAACACAAGCCTGGCAGTGTGCAAGTAGCCCAGACGGGACACGCCACCCCACAGTGAATCCCGCCCCTAGGAGAGGGGAAGAGAAGGCACACACCAGTCTGACTGTGGGCCCAGCGGTGGGCTGGGGGCAGACATCGGGTCGGACTGTGGCCCCGCCCACTAACTCCAGTTATACACTACAGCACAGGGGAAGTGCACTGCAGGTCCTCACCACGCCAGGGACTCTCCAAAATGACCAAACGGAAGAATTCCCCTCAGAAGAATCTCCAGGAAATAACAACAGCTAATGAACTGATCAAAAAGGATTTAAATAATATAACAGAAAGTGAATTTAGAATAATAGTCATAAAATTAATTGCTGGGCTTGAAAACAGTATACAGGACAGCAGAGAATCTCTTGCCACAAAGATCGAGGGACTAAGGAACAGTCACTAGGAGTTGAAAAACGCTTTAAACGAAATGCAAAACAAAATGGAATCCACGATGGCTCGGCTTGAAGAGGCAGAGGAGAGAATAGGTGAACTAGAAGATAAAGTTATGGAGAAAGAGGAAGCTGAAAGAAAGAGAGATAAAAAAATCCAGGAGTATGAGGGGAAAATTAGAGAACTAAGTGATACACTAAAAAGAAATAATATACGCATAATTGGTATCCCAGAGGAGGAAGAGAGAGGGAAAGGTGCTGAAGGGGTACTTGAACAAATTATAGCTGAGAACTTCCCTGAACTGGGGAAGGAAAAAGGCATTGAAATCCAAGAGGCACAGAGAACTCCCTTCAGACGTAACTTGAATCGATCTTCTGCACGACATATCATAGTGAAACTGGCAAAATACAAGGATAAAGAGAAAATTCTGAAAGCAGCAAGGGATAAACGTGCCCTCACATATAAAGGGAGACCTATAAGACTCGTGACTGATCTCTCCTTTGAAACTTGGCAGGCCAGAAAGGCTTGGCACGATATCTACAGTGTGCTAAACAGAAAAAATATGCAGCCGAGAATCCTTTATCCAGCAAGTCTGTCATTTAGAATAGAAGGAGAGATAAAGGTCTTCCCAAACAAACAAAAACTGAAGGAATTCATCACCACTAAACCAGCCCTACAAGAGATCCTAAGGGGGATCCTGTGAGACAAAGTACCAGAGACATCACTACAAGCATAAAACATACAGACATCACAATGACTCTAAACCCATATCTTTCTATAATAACACTGAATGTAAATGGATTAAATGCGCCAACTAAAAGACATAGGGTATCAGAATGGATAAAAAAACAAGACCCATCTATTTGCTGTCTACAAGAGACTCATTGTAGATCTGAGGACACCTTTAGATCGAGAGTGAGGGGATGGAGAACTATTTATCATGCTCCTGGAAGCCAAAAGAAAGCTGGAGTAGCCATACTTATATCAGACAAACTAGACTTTAAATTAAAGGCTGTAACAAGAGATGAAGAAGAGCATTATATAATAATCACAGGGTCTATCCACCAGGAAGAGCTAACTATTATAAATGTCTATGCGCCAAATACCCGAGCCCCCAGATATATAAAACAATTACTCATAAACATAAGCAACCTTATTGATAAGAATGTGGTCATTGCAGGGGACTTTAACACCCCACTTACAGAAAGGGATAGATCATCTAGACACACAGTCAATAAAGAAACAAGGGCCCTGAATGATACATTGGATCAGATGGACTTGACAGATATATTTAGAACTCTGCATCCCAAAGCAACAGAATATACTTTCTTCTCGAGTGCACATGGAACATTCTCCAAGATAGATCATATACTGGGTCACAAAACAGCCCTTCATAAGTTTACAAGAATTGAAATTATACCATGCATACTTTCAGACCACAATGCTATGAAGCTTGAAATCAACCACAGGAAAAAGTCTGGAAAACCTCCAAAAGCATGGAGGTTAAAGAACACCCTACTAACGAATGAGTGGGTCAACCAGGCAATTAGAGAAGAAATTAAAACATATATGGAAACAAACGAAAATGAAAATGCAACAATCCAAACGCTTTGGGATGCAGCGAAGGCAGTCCTGAGAGGAAAATACATTGCAATCCAGGCCTATCTCAAGAAACAAGAAAAATCCCAAATACAAAATCTAACAGCACACCTAAAGGAAATAGAAGCAGAACAGCAAAGGCAGCCTAAACCCAGCAGAAGAAGAGAAATAATAAAGATCAGAGCAGAAATAAACAATATAGAATCTAAAAAAACTGTAGAGCAGATCAACGAAACCAAGAGTTGGTTTTTTGAAAAAATAAACAAAATTGACAAACCTCTAGCCAGGCTTCTCAAAAAGAAAAGGGAGATGACCCAAATAGATAAAATCATGAATGAAAATGGAATGATTATAACCAATCCCTCAGAGATACAAACAATTATCAGGGAATACTATGAAAAATTATATGCCAGCAAATTGGACAACCTGGAAGAAATGGACAAATTTCTAAACACCCACACTCTTCCAAAACTCAATCAGGAGGAAATAGAAAGCTTGAACAGACCCATAACCAGCGAAGAAATTGAATCGGTTATCAAAAATCTCCCAACAAATAAGAGTCCAGGACCAGATGGCTTCCCAGGGGAGTTCTACCCGACATTTAAAGCAGAGATAATACCTATCCTTCTCAAGCTATTCCAAAAAATAGAAAGGGAAGGAAAACTTCCAGACTCATTCTATGAAGCCAGTATTACTTTGATTCCTAAACCAGACAGAGACCCAGTAAAAAAAGAGAACTACAGGCCAATATCCCTGATGAATACGGATGCAAAAATTCTTAATAAGATACTAGCAAATCGAATTCAACAGCATATAAAAAGAATTATTCACCATGATCAAGTGGGATTCATTCCTGGGATGCAGGGCTGGTTCAACATTCGCAAATCGATCAACGTGATACATCACATTAACAAAAAAAAAGAGAAGAACCATATGATCCTGTCAATCGATGCAGAAAAGGCCTTTGACAAAATCCAGCACCCTTTCTTAATAAAAACCCTTGAGAAAGTCGGGATAGAAGGAACATACTTAAAGATCATAAAGGCCATTTATGAAAAGCCCACAGCTAACATCATCCTCAACGGGGAAAAACTGAGAGCTTTTTCCCTGAGATCAGGAACACGACAGGGATGCCCACTGTCACCGCTGCTGTTTAATATAGTGCTGGAAGTTCTAGCATCAGCAATCAGACAACAAAAGGAAATCAAAGGCATCAAAATTGGCAAAGATGAAGTCAAGCTTTCGCTTTTTGCAGATGACATGATATTATACATGGAAAATCCGATAGACTCCACCAAAAGTCTGCTAGAACTGATACATGAATTCAGCAAAGTTGCAGGATACAAAATCAATGTGCAGAAATCAGTTGCATTCTTATACACTAACAATGAAGCAACAGAAAGACAAATGAAGAAACTGATCCCATTCACAATTGCACCAAGAAGCATAAAATACCTAGGAATAAATCTAACCAAAGATGTAAAAGATCTGTATGCTGAAAACTATAGAAAGCTTATGCAGGTAATTGAAGAAGATATAAAGAAATGGAAAGACATTCCCTGCTCGTGGATTGGAAGAATAAATATTGTCAAAATGTCAATACTACCCAAAGCTATCTACACATTCAATGCAATCCCAATCAAAATTGCACCAGCATTCTTCTCGAAACTAGAACAAGCAATCCTAAAATTCATATGGAACCACAAAAGGCCCCGAATAGCCAAAGTAATTTTGAAGAAGAAGACCAAAGCAGGAGGCATCACAATCCCAGACTTTAGCCTCTACTACAAAGCTGTCATCATCAAGTCAGCATGGTATTGGCATAAAAACAGACACATAGACCAATGGAATAGAATAGAAACCCCAGAACTAGACCCACAAACGTATGGCCAACTCATCTTTGACAAAGCAGGAAAGAACATCCAATGGAAAAAAGACAGTCTCTTTAACAAATGGTGCTGGGAGAACTGGACAGCAACATGCAGAAGGTTGAAACTAGACCACTTTCTCACACCATTCACAAAAATAAACTCAAAATGGATAAAGGACCTGAATGTGAGACAGGAAACCATCAAAACCTTAGAGGAGAAAGCAGGAAAAGACCTCTCTGACCTCAGCCGTAGCAATCTCTTACTCGGCACATCCCCAAAGGCAAGGGAATTAAAAGCAAAAGTGAATTACTGGGACCTTATGAAGATAAAAAGCTTCTGCACAGCAAAGGAAACAACCAACAAAACTAAAAGGCAACCAACGGAATGGGAAAAGATATTTGCAAATGACACATCGGACAAAGGGCTAGTATCCAAAATCTATAAAGAGCTCATCAAACTCCACACCCGAAAAACAAATAACCCAGTGAAGAAATGGGCAGAAAACATGAATAGACACTTCTCTAAAGAAGACATCCGGATGGCCAACAGGCACATGAAAAGATGTTCAACGTCGCTCCTTATCAGGGAAATACAAATCAAAACCACACTCAGATACCACCTCACGCCAGTCAGAGTGGCCAAAATGAACAAATCAGGAGACTATAGATGCTGGAGAGGATGTGGAGAAACAGGAACCCTCTTGCACTGTTGGTGGGAATGCAAATTGGTGCAGCCGCTCTGGAAAGCAGTGTGGAGGTTCCTCAGAAAATTAAAAATAGACCTACCCTATGACCCAGCAATAGTACTGCTAGGAATTTATCCAAGGGATACAGGAGTACTGATGCATAGGGGCACCTGTACCCCAATGTTTATAGCGGCACTCTCAACAATAGCCAAATTATGGAAAGAACCTAAATGTCCATCAACTGATGAATGGATAAAGAAATTGTGGTTTATATACACAATGGAATACTACGTGGCAATGAGAAAAAATGAAATATGGCCTTTTGTAGCAACATGGATGGAACTGGAGAGTGTGATGCTAAGTGAAATAAGCCATACAGAGAAAGACAGATACCATATGGTTTCACTCTTATGTGGATCCTGAGAAACATAACAGAAACCCATGGGGGAGGGGAAGAAAAAAAAAAAAAAAGAGGTTAGAGTGGGAGAGAGCCAAAGCATAAGAGACTGTTAAAAACTGAGAACAAACTGAGGGTTGATGGGGGGTGGGAGGGAGGGCAGGGTGGGTGATGGGTATTGAGGAGGGCACCTTTTGGGATGAGCACTGGGTGTTGTATGGAAACCAATTTGACAGTAAATTTCATATATTAAAAAATAAAAAAAAATAAAAAAATAAAAAAAATAAAATAAAAGGGAGGATTATGCAAATCCAAAAGTAAGATTTTATTACTTTTGACATTTCTTCATGTAAAACGTGCCCCAGAAATGTTGCACTAAACGGAACCTTATAAAAACATCCAAGTGGCATCTGCTCAGGTAAATTTCTCTCCCAAAGAGTCCTGTTATATTAAAGTCTCCAAAAGTTTTTCTTTAGAGGGGAGCCTGGGTGGCTCTGTCGGTTAAGCATCTGACTCTTGGTTTTGGTTCAGGTCATGATCTCACAGTTTCGTGGGCTCGAGCCCTGCATCGGGCTCAGAGCCTGCTTGGGATTCTCTCTCTCTCTCTGTCTCTGTCTCTGTCTCTCTCTCTCTCTCTCTCCGCCCCTCCTCAACTCACGCTGTGTCTGTCTCCCCCAAAATATAAATAAATAAACTTAAAAAAAGTTTTTCTTTAGAATTAAGATTAGGTGTTTTTCCCTGAAACTGAAAAAAGTAGTAATTATAATATCCAGTGCGAGTGTGGATGCAGGGGAAGATACACGTTTGTATCTTTGGCAGATTTTTAATTGACACATCAATCCTTCCAGAGAACACTCTGAAAATATGACTCCAAGCCCCCAGTATCACTGATGTCCTCTGACCCAGTAATGCCAGAGAAACCAGCAGAAGACCCCTCCCCCACCACACTTGTGAGAAATAGTAACTGTTGTAAGCCATCAGGGTTTAGGGTGATTTGTTAACCACTAATAGACAACTGAACAGTATGTAATTCTTTTCAGGCACCTCTTAGGTTAATCTCATTTAGAATAAAATCATAAATAAAGCAATAATGATCAGGTACTTTAAAATAAAGCCTTCAAAAATGGTTTAAAACTTCACCTTACCCTAATAATATAGCATATTTCTAAATGTATGATATAGTATACTACATATTACATTTATATGCTTCTAATACAAAGCCCTTTTTAGAAAATTAATATTTTTTTTAAGTTTTAATTTTTTTAATTTTTGAGAGCGTGTGTGTGCGCAAGTGGGAGAGGGACAGAGTGAAAGAGAGAGGGAGAGAGAGAGAATCTCAAGCAGACTCTGCACTGTCAGTGTGGAACCCAATGCGGGGCTTGAACCTTGAGATCATGACCTGAGCCAAAATCAAGAGTCGGACGCTTAACCGACTGAGCCACCCAGGTGCCCCTCTAATACAAAGCTCTTTAATTGGAAATCATTGTAATGTTACTAGTACCAGAAAACTTATCACTGGATTCAATAAAAATAATGAATTCTTTAAAACTTCCATGTAGTAAACCCACACACACAAACTCCTATTATACAGGACTTACATTGGTTTCTCCTTCTGCCTCCAACTTTAAAATATTAAAAGGCAATTTGGGTACAATGATTTCTGCAGAAGTCTTAACTTACTCCCTACAGTCCCAGGGCTGGTGTCATTTAGTACATCCACCCAGGGGATGCTTTGCGGTTATCAGGTCTCTAAGTCAGAGCTGGAAGACAGAAGAGTGCTACTATAGAGGAATACAAGAAAATAGCTTAACGTCCATGATGGAAATGGAAAAAAAAAACCAACTATGGAAAACAGGTACAGAAGCTTAGAACTTAGTCTAGGACCACTTACTGTAGAAGCCAACAGGCTCTAAAGACATCATCATACTTTACAGCTCAAGACAATAATACACACGCTGATGATCCAAGGAAAGGGTAGGGTTTCTATCTGAAGTGATTTCTTTTTCTTCAATATCCTGTTTAAATGACTAAAAATTCAACTTAAAAAAATGCAGTTATCAACAAAGATTTATTTCCGAAGAGCTCTGGAGTGGTGAAACGTTAGTGTGAATCAACGGACATTTGAAGGAAAAGTTAGAAAAATAGTTCTGATCCTCTGGACTACACCATGTATAATTTAATCGGAAAGACGTCACTGCATAGTGTTTTGAAGTGCTTTTTCAGAGAAGACACGCTTGAGTTTTAGGGTCAGGAGGCAGAGGGGAAAGGGTTGGGGGTTAGGGAAAGGGGGAGAGGAAAGGCCGACCTAGTGTGCTATGCATGCACCGACTCCTCAGAATGTTTCTTTCTCTTCCTTCTCTTTCTTTCTTTCTTTCTTTCTTTCTTTCTTTCTTTCTTTCTTAAGAATGTAAGTCTCTTAATTCAGACAATGCTTCTGTTGTGGATGGCAGAATATCCCACAGTTTACACATTTAGGATGGTGATAAAAGTTTAAAAATAAAAGTGTTGCTTCTTTTGATATTATTCAGATAAAATGATGACTTTCCATTTATAATTTGGACAGTAAAATAAAAGGGCCCTGGCATTTGATCTGAAATGAAAAATGGTTTCACTGCAGGGTGTTGAGGAGTTCAGCACTTTGCTTTTCCATTTCAGAAACCTTAAGGATGGTCCAAGCTTTCTTTAATGCCTTTTCCACAAAATTAACCTCTCAGTAGCCCCTTCTCCTCTATGCTAAACCAGATGTTTGATGTCCTTTCCTTGTTTCCTAAATGTATCTTTTTTTCTGTCCTTACCTAGCCCTCTTTCGTGAAAGCTTATAGTCTTTCTGGATATTCAGTAGAGTGCCAATGTGGTTACAAGCCCCTATCTTGAAAAGTCCTCGTCTACAGTGACCTTGTGTGGAGTGTCAAATGATGAAGATCATGCACAAGGAAGGAGAATGAACAGCTGCTTCAGACATGAGTCCTTGTGAGGACCTAAGTAAATGCCTTTTGGGGTTTGATGAAAAGACCCCATAGAAAGATGACAGAGGCCCACTTATGGCTTCATGTCTAATTACCCCAATGGAAGGTCATGATCTTTTAGGGCCCAGACCATGTCTTTTACTTTGGTGAATCTTCTCAGACTCCTTAGTTCAGAGTTAGACCCTTCTGGGTTTACTGAATAACTTACGTTTACAAATTGCTCGTTATCTCATAAATATTATCGCCAAGACATGCCTTGAGTTTCACTGATACTGACAATAAACGATCAACACCCAGCTGAAGGCCCTATGATTCATTTAAGGTGCTGATAACTTCTACTAGTCTTGAGGATGTCCTCATAGTTGGATTGATTCTGAAGCTGGAGATGGCAGGAGGACGCTGAGGATGAATCTGAGAGCATGCTTTAGGTTTAAGGACACTTATTCTAGTGATACATTACCTGAAAACAACTACCAGAGAGAAACCGAGTTTTCGCATGACTTAACTGCATGCAGTCATTCTTACTCGATTTCACTGTCTACGCTTCTTAGGCCAATTGAAAGATAAACCAATGAACTATTGTCAGTTTTTACAAATTAATGGTCATGAATTATTACACATAAGCAAAAAAGTTGTCTCTGGTTTTCATAGGGTGTTTTATTTCTGTCTTTCAATCTTTAGTTTAACCAAATGTCGATCTGTATTAATTTTAGCAAGGTCCCCATGAATGGTGCCAGTTAAAGAGTACCATGACTCTCAAGTACTGTTTTGAGGGCAGCTAATGAAGAATTAATTGTCTACCTTGACAAACTACAAGTGAATTTGCTAATCCATGAGGCTAAGGGTTTCCTCAGCAGGACATCAATATAAACATACATCTAAAGGTGACATCGAGCCTTTCCTATCAAACCTATGTGCTCCTGATCAGGGAGCGATGCTGGTCACAAGAGCACCAACTATGGGCCAGAGTAGCACAGGGACCCTTAGCCCCTGAAACAGAGTCTGTTCTAGGGTGACCAGAACCGTCCATGATTAAATACCCAGAGAAGCATGGAGCTGATCCTAATCTCTAAGAACTCTGAAAAAGCTAAGACTATTTTGAGGCCATTGTTGGGAGTCTGGGCTTCCTCCAAGAAGTCAGAGGGTCTGGCCTAAAGACTCTTAAATCTAGCATAAACCAAGCCCCATGTAGTTGCCATCTGCCACGGAAGACTTCAGAGTAAGGGTCACAGAAGACAATCCACCCTTGGAAAGAAGACAGGGGTCCCTGAAGCCTAAAATGTGCTGACGTAAGACAAGTCAAATGCTAAGATGGAGCAGGAAACCTGGGGACAGAAATGACGTGAATGACATCAACCCTTGCGTGCCCTCCTCTCCCACCCCAGCGGGTTGGTTACTCTAGAGGAAACCACCCATATGTGGTTAACCGGGAAGACAGGCATGATTGCGGAAGACTCAGAAGTAAGGAGTAGCGAAAGTCCTAGGAGCCAGGGAGTATACCAAATCCTTCTTCTTATTCTTTATGTTTATTATTTTGGGGAGGGGGAGCAGAGAGAGGGGGTCAGAGGATCTGAAGTGGGCTCTGCACTGACAGCAGAGAGCCCGATGCGGGCCTCGAACTCACAAACTGTGAGATCGTGATCTGAGCCGAAGTCGGACGCTCAACCTACTGAGCTATCCAAGTGGCCCCCAAATCCTTATTCTTGACCACAACTCAGTGCAAATGGGATTAAGGGGAACATTAGGAAGTCATATCTTCCTTCTCTAATCCTCAGGCTTTAGTTCCACGTGAAGATAACCCTTGCCTGGGGCCTGGAGTGAATCAGAACACGTAAGAGGCTTTTTCTAGCTGTAGAAACTGCTATGTGCCCTGAACCTTACCGCCTAAAGTATAAATCCTCATTAGGTAACATGTATCTGACATGACTATCTGTTAAATTAGGTGTTTAGATCAGTGAACCTTCTGGCTACCACTTTTGGGCACCCATTACATACTAGACCAGGGGTTAGCACACTTTTCCTTGTAAAGAGCCAGAGAATAAGTATTCTAGGCTTTGTGGGTCATCTAGTCTCTGCTGCAAGCACTCAACTGTACCGTTGTGGTGTGAAAGCATCCACAAACAGAAAGGAATGGGCGTGGCTGTGATCCGACAAAACTTTATTTACAAAACCAGGTTTGAATTTGACCTACTGGACATAATTTACCAATCCCTGTGCTAGACCTGGAGTGGACTCTTGACATACGTAATCTCACATATTCTTTCTAGCAACTCTATGCAGGGGGCATCATTATTTTGATTTTGTAGACAACGAAACTGAATCTCAGAGAGGTTGAAAAACATCTCCAAAGTCACACAGCTAACAAATGGCAAGACCAAGATTCACACCTTCACGATCTCCTTCCCGTTGTAATCTAAGGGGGACTAACTATTTCTTCGTGGATAGAAGCATCACACACCCATTGAAATACTAATTTTTAACAATAATTTTCTCATAGAAATCTTTCTAATGCCTGAATGGCTCTGGCTATGTTCATACCCAGCAATAATTACAGAAGTCTACACAACAGAGTGGTGTCCCTGGAGTCACTGAACTGATGCTTTAGCCAACTTTTTGCTATCCCAGGCTGCCCCCTCTTCCCCCCTCCCCCCGGCCCGCCGCCTTTCTGGCTCCCCTCAGCAACTCTTTCTGGTGGTTCATTCCAGTTTCCAAATCCTTGTCATCTGCAATGTGCCCTCTGCTAGATTATAGGAAGAATCAAGGTGTCAAGTTAAACCCAATAACGTGACAAACAAATCCACAACCAGTTGGCTCTGGTCTGTGTGCAGCTTCTGGGCCTCCTTCCTGCACTGGCCCGAAACCATTTCTGTGGGTCCAAAGTGGCAGTTTCAAACAGTTCAACCTAATAATCGAGGTGCATGGACCCCGATATGCGCATTTTCTCTGGTGCTCATGAGGTTTCCCTTCTATTTACTCCATAGGTGAGCTGCCACAAAAGCGGGCGAAGATGCCATAATTCTTCAAATCCACTGCATTCCACAACACCGGGATCAGAGCGGCCCGAGACAGGCAGATCGCCTCTCTGCCAGTCACCTGCACACCGAAGTCGTTTCCACCCCTACTTTTCAAAATTCATCTTGTCAGGAGCTTTTGCACAACCGTCTCTTCAATCCTCTTGATTAGAATGACACAAAGCCATCAGACTGGCTTAGCAGGCTCACAAGAGAGTGAGATAATCACTTAAGGGAATGAAATAGAAATATCAGAAACTCTACCTAAGAAGCAGGGGTTCAACACCAAGGGACTATGAAACGCATCATATGCTCCTCTCAGTTCGACTTGCAAAGGGCTCGTTGTGAGCATGGAGATCTGTATTTATACTCCTAGATGGTTGATCCATTTTCACTGATGGCACAAATAAATCAATTGTATAAAGAAAGAAAATTAAGAGACAAAGAAGCACATGTTGCCTCCAGATTCAAATTTCTAGGGATAAACAATAGAGACTTCAGGCGATTCCTGACGATGAGGGATCGGCATTGATAAAACCTTAAAATAAACCAATAGAAACAATAGATGTTAATGAAAGGTGTTGACAAATTTGTGGCATAGTTTCTTTGCCTAAGGAAGACAGAACATTTTCCAGCCACACAGAAGAGGTAGTAGGCATTTACCTGTAAACTGGTAGAAAGTGCAATTTAAGAAAACAAAAGATTTTTAATACTTACCCTGTTCTGCACCTGGACACTGTCACCCTCCCCCAGCACTGCCGTGTGATGAGGTTCTATTTTTTGTTGTGCATCATCAGGCCCTACAAAAGAGATGAGCCACGAAACTGAATGTTCTTTATAGGACGTTTATCATATGGTTACAAATTTGGTTAACTAGATAGCGCCATAATTTTAGTTTCAACCTCAGAAATAAGAGACTTAGGAATCTTGGGATGGTATGGTTTCAAATGTCATTAGGGAAACACACGTATAACTGCACCATAAACTTCTCCTTTTAACATTTTAATGACTTCACTGAATTAAAAAACAACAACACTGTTCAGAGGTGGGGACTTGGCATATGACAAAGGGTTCATGGCACAAAAAAGATGAAGGACCTCCGTCCCGGAAGCGGTGGCATGCTGGTCAACGTTTAAAAGTGGCTTTGGGAGAGAAGTGGGAGAATGAGGCCAATTTTCGGTGTGTGCTCATTTCCGTGGTGGAAATGCTCCCACTGCGGCCAATTTCAAGCTACCGACTTGAGGCCAGGGAAGAGGTGCGCAATCGGCTCCCGCGAGCCGGCAACAGCCGGCCCCAGTGCACCCCTAAAGGTTCCTTCTGTACTGAAAATTCAGGTCAACAGAAGTAAACAATAGAACTCCACCGACTTTCTACTCATGCACGGGTCTGGCAATGAAACAGAGGTCTGGCAGTCTAAGAATAATCTCATTTAGATCTCGGTAATATCTTTAACTGTGATATGGAGAAGCATTTTATTAAGTGTGCTTTACGGGGATTCCCTGGGAGCAACGGATCATGTCTTTTATCTTCGACTCGTTCATACACAACACCCATGTACATTATCCACACGGTCTACTCCTGGCCCCTCTTTTGTCATGCAGATGTTCCATCATACATAAGCCAAAACAACTTATAAAGCCCCTTCACTGCCTTTACGGAGGGAGCTGGCAAAAGGCAGTTCTCAAATAAGGCTGAATTGAGATCCTCTGTACCTCCAAGCAGGAGAGCTTGCTTGACTGTCGTGTTCACCAGTCTGGGAGCAATTCTGGATTTAGATATCAGGGGTTCATGTTTTTCTAACAGCGTCAATCCTAACTTTACGCGGAGCCCGATTTCTGCCCCCACTCTTTGCTGTTCTAGGAGAGGAACCACAAGGCTGATTCTGAAGAGGCCATATGATATGTCTCAGCCTAGGCAGACGGTTTTTATAGACACTAGGGTCAGGTTTCCAGGTCTGTCATTGTAAGTGTAACTTGCTTCTGTATTATTTTATGAAATGGTTTTTTTAATGTTTATTTTTGAGAGAGAGAGAGAGAGAGAGAGAGAGAGAAACACAAGCATGTGCACATGAGCACGGGAGGGGCAGAAAGAGAGAATCCCAGGCCAGCTCAGAGCTTGATCTCAGGAACTGAATCACGAGATCATGACCTGAGCCAAAATCAAGAGCTGGATGTTTCACCGACTGAGCCACCCAGGTGCCCCCATTTTACGAAATGTTTAAAACAGGATCCCCGAGGGGCGCCTGGGTGGCTCAGTCGGTTAAGCGTCCGACTTCAGCTCAGGTCACGATCTTGCGGTCTGTGAGTTCGAGCCCCGCGTCGGGCTCTGGGCTGATGGCTCAGAGCCTGGAGCATGCTTCCGATTCTGTGTCTCCCTCTCTCTCTCTGCCCCTCCCCCGTTCATGCTCTGTCTCTCTCTGTCTCAAAAATAAATAAAACCTTAAAAAAAAAATTAAAAAAAAAATAAAACAGGATCCCTGAAAACAAAGACTGCTTTTATATTCATATCATTTCTATGTCATTTCACCCACCTGGTTATCTCCTGAACCTAAAATAAGTCTCAAAGAAAAGACACTTTATTGTTTCTGCCTACTTTCAATTATAAATGGAGCCAAATCAGATAATAAATAGTTTCCATTGAGAAGCTTCGCCAAGAACGTTAAATCTAATAGCGCAGTTAAGGAAGATTTAACTGAAAACAATTGAATTGCAAATATTTTTGTTTGCCTAAACAGTCCTCAAAGGGCAAAATACTTTAAAACATATTTTCGAGTTAGTGCTGCAGCTTCAGTGTGTGATTAATCGCGGGGCAACTCTCCCCCATATGCCAGATTGCCTTTCTCTTCTCTTTATAAGAAGTGCTGCCACAGGGCTAGCCATTTCAGACATTCTGGCACTTCCAGTAGAGTCTGATATCATCGATTTTATAGGTACAAAGCTCTCTTATCTGATGCAATCAGGGTCATTAACTGAAAAAGACAATCAACTGCCTCCAACATTTTAAATTAAATTTTTTAAATGTTTATTTATTTTGAGAGAGAGAGAGAGAGAGAGAGAGAGAAAGTGTGTGCAGGGGAGGAGCAGGGAGAGAGGGAGAGAGAGAAGCCCAAGGAGGTTCTACACTGTCAGTGTCCAGCCTGACACGGGGCTTGATCCCACGATGCAGGGCTCGATCCCATGAACCATGAGACCACGACCTGAGCCGAAATCTAGAGTCAGACGTTTAACCGACTGAGCCACCCAGGTGCCCCTCCACATTTTAAATTAAAGTGTAAACGTGCATACATTTGCCAATATTTAGAAATACAGTGAAAGTTAGTTCGCTGATTAGATTGAAGCACTGTCTTTCTAAAGCAGAACCATAATGACTATAACCACTGAAATCCTTCTAGATGATTTGTTTCCCCCAGTCTTTTTCGGTCATCTTCCCCATACGTTAGCAATTCACTTTTACAAAGCATTTGACTTAGTGGTCCTAGAAATAGCAACTTTTTTAATGCTTACTTCATTAATTTACATGTGGTTTCAGTGAACCACATAATTGCAATTATTACTGCAACTGGCCTAACAGATCTGAGAACAAGCACAGCTGCCTTGAAGTGCACTTGAATCTGGCCTGAAGGAGTAGCGATGGGCTGGCAGACCAGGGTTGCTGATCACCCTGGGTGTCCAAGAACCTCACGCCACATGTTTCTGTGAAATGAGCACATTGCTTAGTCCAGTTCATTCTAGGCAAGCGTAGGTCAATTCGGAGGGCTTCTGGTGTTTCTGCACCTCTACTGAGATCCGGGGGCTGTGTCAAACTTAATACTCCCCAGAACCAGAAGCAAAGGGCTGAGCACATACTAAGCATGAATAATTACTTATTTAAATAAGTCTGAAACATCTCACTACCCTCATAAGCCAGTTAGGTGTCATTTCAATACCCACAAATATTTTTAGATTTCTAAATATATTAAGTTTATTTTTGAGCGAGAGTGAGAGAGAGAGAGAGAGACAGAGTGTGAGTGGGGGAGGGACAGAGAGAGAGGGAGACACAGAATCCGAAGCAGGCTCCATGCTCCAAGCTGTCAGCACAGAGCCCAATGTGGGGCTCGAACCCACAAACCATGAGATCCTGACCTGAGCTCAAGTCGGACACTTAACCAACTGAGCCACTCAGGCACTCCTCTAAATCGATTTTCTAGGCCCAAACAGTATACCTGATACTGGCCCCTCTAGGAGGCTGACATCCAAGCCGTAGGGATATAGGATATGAGTTGCTCTCCCCTTTGATATCTGTGTCAATGTGTAACGTCATTCTCATCTCGGCTGCAGGCAAGGGACTCGGTGTTAGTATCCTGGGGATTTATTGGCTTTCTGCCTATGCGGTTTTTAGTTTCTGAGTTTTAAAAATCATATACTGCACATATTTCAGCTGAGGGCTGGGCAAAGGACCTGTTAACTCTGTAAAAGATTGTCGTCGAAGATCTCCGGCCATCTCTAACGTTAAAGCCTCCACCTGTCCTTTTTCACAATCTACCAGTGTCCGTCTTTTAAGAACTTCCTGCATCAATTAATATTCTTTGAGTCCTCCTACATCTCCATTTTATGGAATCTCCCCAGCTTACTTTCTCAACCCAAACTGCAGTCTATTTATTCCAGCCCCATGCACATTTATAACATCGATTCCAACAGAACGGAGGTACAGGACATTTTGGAAAAGACAATTACTTGCTTATCAGTTCCTGCCATCTGTGGCCGGCTGGTGCCATCCTGGCTTTAAACGCAAGATTAAACTGAGGCAGTTAAATCAGAAAGTGTTTTCTAGATTCTCTCTTACAGGTTTTATACGTCAGTACATACTTAATAACCATCTCTGCTTTGTCTTTTTTCCTTTGATGATTTGTTCTTGCCCTTTTGTTTTTCTCATGAACATCTCTATTAGGGGGTTGGTTAGGAGGAAAAGAAGGAGATAAAATTCAATTGAGGTCATTTGGCCAGTCACTCATTGGCTACAGCCGAGTCTCAAGAGGCCAGTTATGCGAGCTGGATTCTCTCCACGGTCCAGTTTACCCTGGACAGATGCAAGTTCGTTCCAACGCTACAGACCGTGACCCCATTTCCTGCCAGATGTTTTGCACTTGTGGCCCATGGTCATGAGAGGTGACCAGGCCAGTGAATAGAAACGACTCCGGAAACTCCTGCCTCACCTCAAGAAAAACAAGTGGATGTACCGGTCATTCTTATCCCTCCAATTGCTGAGCTTTTCACTTGTTTAATTCTTGGACTGAAGGTCTGTCAGGAAACAAGGCTGAAACTACTGACTAAAACAGGTTTTGAATGCCAGAGGGGAGGAGGTAGTGGGGGGGGGGGATGGGCAAAATGAGTGAAGGGGAGGGGGAGGTACAGGCTTCCAGTTATGGAATGAATCAGTCACAAGGATGGAAGGCACGGCACAGGGAATACAGTCAGTGGTGGCACAATGGTGACAGACGGCAGGTACAGGTGTGGCGAGCACAGTAACACCTGCAGACCAGGCGAATCACTGCTATCCACCTGAAACTAACGTAACATTGTGTGGCAACCATACCTCAATTTAATGAAAACAGGTTTCGAAGATGATTTGTTCATTTTTCTCCGTTTCATCCTCCACACCACCATTTAAACCAAAATAAAATATGACCTGTCGTAGAGTCCAGAAGCTAAGAAAGGTTTTTACATTCTTAAGTGGTTGAAAAATATCAAAACAAAGGCACTGCATGACCCGTGAAAAATCTATGAACTTCACATTTCCATGGCCATCAAGTTTTATTAGAATAGCCACCCCAACAGCTCACATATCACTGTGGCCACTTTTGTGCTACAAGGGCAAGAATGATTCGTCGCAACTAAAACTGTATGGTCCACGAAGACAATAATATTTATTATCTGGCCCTTTGTAACAAGTTCGCTGCCCCTGCCCTTTCTCCTTCTACACAGGCATTTCTGGTATCCTTATCACCTCAGAATTCACATGCTTTATTACTTTCCATTTGTGCAGATTATCTTGTTGCTCTTGAAACCACAAGTCAATGGCGCTACGTCCATAAAAATGGTTTTTACTCTCCATTTGTATAAAGTTCTTTGTGACACTCAAGATTTTCAAAAGATCATAAGACAAATGATGCTTCATCTCTTCCAGATGGTGAACATAGTTTACGTGTGATCCTTGTGATACCACATTTTTTCCATCCTTTTTCAGATGCTAAAATAAATGAATTTTGCTTCTGGCCCATCACTGAAATGCTATTCAGTGAAAGAGGAACTAAGGCCATTTTTACTGTTATAAAATCAAAATACATGGGTTCGTGTTACCACTATTTTCCAGAAAAATAATTTGAGGCAACTGAAGCCCCCTTTTGGAGATTACAAAGAATGGTTTAAGCGGTTCTGGGTATCACCTTCAAGTCTAGAGCAGATGTCATCAATAAAGCAGCTGTCTGGGGCTGGCAGTGTATCACCCACGGAGGTGGCAACGTCAGGGTCACAGGAAGACCACTGACGGCTGAGGCCGCTAGCCTGCGGGAGACGGGGTGGAGGGCACCCAAGCCCAGAAGGTGTCCAAAATGACAGTGTTGGCTTGCCCCACCCCCACCCCACCACCCATCGCTGTCACGAGGGGCAGGGACGAGCCAAGAGGAGGCTCGTTCCCTTACTTTACATTGTCCCAGAAGCACAGCCCGAGATGTTGAAGTACGAGGAGTTTATCTGGCAGGTGGACACAGGAAACAACAGGCCAGGAACCGAGTCAGGTAAGGGAGACAGGACACACCAGAGTGTCATCAGGCATGTGCCCACCGTGGGCGGCTTGGACGGAATCCCACGGGGCACCGCTAGGAAAAGGCCTCACACGCAGGCGTCACTTAGCCCACCGGAGGGGTGACGTGGCCTCTGGGAATGTCCAGTCGCCAGCACTCTCGCCCTGCCCTGACGGGGCGGAGCAGCGTTCCCCGGTTCAGAGAAAGCCTCGGGCTGCGACACGCAGACGCCACTGGCAGGGTGGAAGGCGGTCGGCGGGCCTGCGGAGCTAAGGCGTCCGAGGCGTGGGCAGGGCACACTCAGAATCCGCCCCAGCACTCGTCCGTCCGGCAGTGCCACAGAGAGACCGGCCCGACGCCCGTGCCGCTTCCAGGAGGACAGGCAGGGCGGCAGCGGACGCGGCCGGAGCCCGCCCGTTCTGCGGGATCCACTCCGCCACCCGGCCGGCTCCTTGCTGCGGGCCTGGCTGTGGAGCGCAGGCCGGAAAAGACGGGGCGGACGGCGCGGTGGCCGTGTTGTCGTCGTACAGAGGTGATGCAGTACGTCATGGCTACGGGAGCGGGCAGTCCTCGGTTCTGGTCCCAGGCCTACCGAGGCACAATCCTGGCAAGTTAACTAACTTTCTTTAGACTTTACTTTCCTCATGCATAAAATGACGGTTGGGTCTTCAACATCCCTCCCGGAGCCCACTCAACAAGAGATGCTTATACAAGCCTTAAAATAAGGGAAAACCAACTTTGAGATTTCTCAGAGGCGCCTGGGAGACAGCAAATGCCCCTCCTTCCAGCTCCCAGGAGACAGATCCCTGCTCCCCTGCGCCCGTTAGAGCTACGTCCCTTTATCAGCATGGAGGTCGCCAACCTCTCCCCAAGATGTCAACCCACAGGAACGTGCCCAGATCTTACATCTGCACAGAGGCCACAGTAAAATGGCTGCTGTCGTGACTGGTGTTCATATTCTCCTCCCTCACTGAGCATGGTGAGCAAGCTGAGAGGTGCCCTGTCCTGGGTGTACCAGGATGTACGAGGATGGAGAGAGGGCTGGTGCCAGACAGAAGGCGGCAGAGTATGTGACTGCATGAAAGGTTTCATCTTGCTTTTCCTCCCCCTCAGTCATTTAAATGATAGTGCAATTGAACCCAAAGCAAACAGTCATCACTCACCAATATACACATTTCCAGATATGGTATAAATGAAGCTTGTCCACCCTGAAAAAGGACCAGCAACGTTAAAAGGTTAGTGTCCACAACGCCAAAAGGAACAAAAATAATATGTTTAACAAATATCTCTGAAATATAAATGCTGTACATAAATTTATATAACAGACACAAAAGATGAGACAAAATCCCTTATTTTCTCTTAGATACATATTTAAACGTTTAACTTCCACGAGCCGTTTAAAACACACGCTGTCACTTCCACACGCACACACGTATGGACACATGTACACACATTCCCCTAACCCTAAATGACTTGGTCCCAAATGCCCTAGAGCCATTTGGCTCTAGTTGCCACTGAGCTCACTCCTTTTCATCTCTCCTAAAATAGAGCACCAATTCCAGGGACGTGGAGCATGCATCATCTTTGGGGGTATGAATGGGGTTCAGCTGGTCCGTGCGCTCCCCGGAGTTGCGTACACAGTTTTCCAAGTGCGTACACTTCTCTGTGAAGATATGAGTACACAGCGTTCACCAGATTCCTACTGTGACACACGGGCCCAAGAGCTCAGGACCACAGACAACCTGCCACTTGCTCTCCCGGTGACTTCCATGGGTGTCTGTACCCACAGCCCAGAAGGGACACCGCGGGGCCACTGGGAGACCTGATTCCAGAAACGGCCAGCTCAAAACAGAACAGGGACATCACTTGTGTGCCTTAGGTGGAAAAGGAGAAGATGTGGGAAGGGAACACACGGTAGAGTTCGAGGTAGAAGGGCAGGGTCCACCCTGGGGCGTCTTTGAGAGTCAATGTGGTGACACAGTGAACCAAACAAGGGCAGGTGTGGAGGATCACGGGAGACAGAAATGCACTCTGGGGATGCAGCTGGGATTCCAGGTGGGCTGAAACACACACGAAAGGCACAAGAGAAAAGATGTAACTGACAACCATCAACATCAACGGGGTCTGGGGAAGAAAATCCGAAGGCTGGCGGAACAAACCAAGCCACTTGGGTGGATGCCAGAGGATATTTCGTCACCCTCCCATACCCCAACTGCTCCTCTCGGAGGTTTTACCAGACCAAGTTTAAGGCCTCTGGAAGTAATTCTGCTTGCTGACAGCTCGCTCATATTCGTCCTCCCTTGGTGCCCCACAGGCTCGCTTTGCCATCAGCTGGTGAACATCACTCCCTCCCCTGCATGCCCTGTGGGCGGAGACTGGGAGGAAGAAGGCCCAGCCGGGCTGCACAAGTTGTGCAATTTTGGGGAGGGAGGTTTGGGATGCTGAAAACAGGCCAGCAATCCACAGCCCAATTCCACGTGTCTTATCCGGGCAGACCGGCTCTGCTTGCTCACAGATGCTCAGCCTCCCTGGTCCTAGTTGGCCTGACTTGTAATGAGACTCTGTAACACAACCCCTTTCTTTGCTGCTTTAAGACAAAACATCGCCATTGAACGCTGTCTAAATTGATTTTTCAAAGTGCCAATGTCTTCACTGTGTTTTTCTGATTATAAAAAGCTAATACACATACATTGAAGACATATTTTGAGACTGTGGAAGTGTGTAACCCCTAAACTAAAAATCTTTCTGCAGTCTTCATTCTTGGCCTGACATAAATATTGCCAGCAATTTGCTATTTATGCTTTCGGTTTCTTTTTTGTTTTGTGCACTATATATCATTGGCTAAAAAACCAGAACAGACTCAATGTTCTATTCCATGTCAAAACAGAGAAGTAACTCATCCTCGGGAAAGCCTGCAGAGTGGTCCATCGTGAGGACACGTCACGATTTACGTAACCAATCCCTTCTTCATGCTTGAAAGGCACTAAAAAATTAACGGCTTGTGAGTTTGACAAAACCTCAAAGCTCTCGATTGCTCAACCGGGTTTTTATTCGGGACAATTTCGCTTGTTCTAATCTCATCTCTCCTCCACCCTCTTTGGTTCATTCCTGCTCACCCTGCAAACAGAAAACTAGTCCATACATACTTGCCATGCCTTGTTTTCTTTTCTGTTTTATCTTTGTACAGGATCCAGAACGACCAAACCTGTGCTCAAAGATGGCCAAGCCAACGTATTAAGTGCCCCTTGTAAAAATCTTCTATTAGCAGCTTCTATTAGTGAGCCCATCCTCACCAGTAATAATAAAATTCATGTTTCTGGTTGGAAAGCACAAAGCATTATAGGGAATGGACTAAAAATGGGAAAATTGCCTTTTCCCCCCTTCTTTTTAACACATCGTCCAACTGCACTTGCTCTGTTAAAACTGAGACTTCCAGCTACCTCCATTTTGACCTCAGACTTTGTAATTGATTAAGTTCTTCTTTTCAGCTAGTCTCTTGGCTCAGGTGGAAGATGCTGAGGGCGGAGCGCCCCCCGATGGGCCCTAAAACCAGCGCCTCCAGCAGTAAGGTCCGCTCTGAGCCAGCAAGACCCTACCCGTGATTGATCCCGAGACCCTGACTGATTTGGCCTTCACAGGCCACCTGCACGGATCCACCCGCCTTTGCCCCACATTTTCCTTCTGTAAACCCGGATGCATTTTCAGTACTTTGGAGACAAGTCTTTGCGATGCTGGTCTGCTGCACTCCCAGCGGTGGTCTCACTGAAACAAACTGCATTTTCGTTTCATTTTCGTTTCACCACTACTTGTTTTTCTACCTTTGGATTTTGTCAGCGACGAGTGGCCAAACCCGGTGCTCCTTGCGCACCAGCTACACACCTTGTTTAATTTCCACCATTAACAAGAAAACCACAGACCCAAGATGGAGTCACCAATGCTAGGCCAAGTCCCCAAACAGGGGCTTGATACCCAACTGAATTATAGTTTCAACCTCCTCCAGAAACACAGTCTTAACCGGGTCAGTCAGAACTTTTCCAGTCAGCACCACTGAGGTCATCCCCACAGGGGTCCCCTCCATCCCCCAAAGGAAGAGGAGATGATCTGCATGATAAGACCCCTTGCTCTTCCCACCCCCCCCTTCCCTGGGAAGGTGACCTTGTCTGGAACCATCTTTTTCTTTTGCCAGTAACTTTCTTGCCCCCTCCTCCTTCCTACAAGAAGCTTCCATTTTGTAGCATTCATGAATCATTTAATAAAGCCGATTCAAACTTCAAATTAGCCAGTTGAATTGTTTTTAACAGCATTAAGCATTGCTTCTTAAAACTACAGTAAAACAAGAGCCGAGTGGTGTGAACGTTTTCTATATGTTTAAGAACTGCTACATTTTATTAGGATTCCTTCTCTGCGAAGAGCAGGATTGCATCAGCAAAGAAGAGCAGGATTGCATCAGCAAAGAGCTCTTCACGGAGATTTGCAGATCCTTCCTCCTCCTGCCCTCCTCTCCCACCCCTCCTCCCGCTCTTGTGTCCTGCACCAGTAATGGATACCATCCCCCCATTTTTACTGCTCCAAGGTCACAGGCCCTATGGTTGCCCTTTTTCCACAACCGAGGTCTCCAAGCTACTGGCTCTTTGCAGCTGGGAAGCTCTTCCCGTCCCTCAGGCAATGACAAAATAAGTTGGGATGGAGGTCACGTTTTACCTCTGGCCCTGCGGGATGGTTTAATCAGCAACACATTTAAGTCAGACCTCCTTCAGTCAAACATCAAAAATGTAAGACTTTTAAATATGTAAATCACTTTCTGTGGCTTCTGCTCTCATTTTCAGGGAGGCTCCCAATTCTTATAAATGTCCCTAGTGAGAGCTTTTCTTGGCCTCCATTCCTTGCCTTAACCCAGCTCATTTTCCTCCTGCTTTGTCTGTAGAGTTCACCCTAACGATGAACTTCACAACTACTCCTTATCTATGTATGTGTAGAGAAAGTTGAAAAAGAGAAACTGCTGACAGAGCAAGTCTTTGACAAAAGTCCACTCCAGGGAGGGAAGGAGAGAGGGAATAGGGCTAAGGAAAGAATGAGCCTCTCCCCAAACTCTGGGTCACACCGGTTGCCAGATCCCAAAGCAACACTGGCTCTAAAAGGCTCCTGTAGAGAGCAAGACAGGGTCACTCCTGTCCGGCAGGGGCCTGCATCGAGCAATGATAGGAGCGGCTGAGGGTACTAACAACGATGAGCTCTCCCCGAGACCGAGACCGGCACCGGCCGACGACACCCTAGAACCGATGAGCAGCAGAAGCAGGGGAGGGGTGCAGGCGCCCAGGACTGACCAAATCCCTTTAAAAGGGGGAGGGCTTTTGCAGTGGTTGGGCCCCGCAGACGTGACCCTCTGCGTCTGAGCGCCTGAAAAGGCAGCTGCCGCCGAAGGCTCCGGCCGAAGAGAGCGGAGAGCCTCCACCGCTTGAACAGAAGGAGCGGGAGGGCCGAGCGCAGACCCGGCCCGGGGCTTCCTCTCAGCTGCGCGCCCGCACACGGACTTGGCGGCGGCCTCGTTCACTTCCTACCGCCTGTGTTATCTCGATCATCGTGTGCCTCGTCCTAGGTCCTGCGCCGTGTGCGAGGAAGAGGCCAAGTTAATCACGGGCTCCAATGTCACTGGGTCTGGAATCCCGAACCCACTTTCTCATTACGTTCACCTTGCTTTAGCACTGAGCACAGCCGGCGCTGCGCAAAGACCCAACTCGTGCGTGCGCCTTCACGGTGAGCTCGTGACACCTCCCCGACCCCTCTATGCCCCTATGCTCATCTTGGGCAGGTAGCTCCCTCACTGGGGACTTCATGCCTGGCGATCGGGGACGGGAGGCAGACCTGCCTGGTCCTCTCCTCCCTCTCCTCATTCAAAAATTATGTTTTTGATTTTTGTTTTGAAATAATTTCAGACAAGCAGAAAAGTTACAAAAATAATAATTACCATATACCACTCACCCAGGTTCTCCAAGAGCTAATGTGTTATCACAATATGCTTTATCATTATCTCTAGAAATAGGTCTCTATTTTCTTCTGAAATATTTGAGATTTATAGATATGATGTCCCTTAACGTCAAAATAATTCAGTATCGTTAAAAAAGAAGTCCAAAATGGAATCATTTTTCCCCCATGAGAAGCCAAGATGTAATCACAAGCTTTAACTTCTCCCAGGAATGTGACCTTTTAAGAGTCAACCTGAAATGGCCTGAGCGCCACTGGTGAGGTCATCTGCCTGAAGAAAACCCTACCGGCTCCCTTCCTCGCAAAAAGAAGACGTCACGGGCTGAAACAATCCTTTCTTTTCCTTTGCTAATATCTTACCCCATCCTTCTTCTGCCTATAAAATCTTCCATTTGGTACAACTCCTAGGAGCCCCTGTCTACTTACTCCATGGGATGCTGCCTGAATCATGAATTGTGGAATAGAGCCAAATAGATCTTCAGACTTAACTCGCTTCAACTTTTGTTCTTTGACAGTATATATTTCCTAAAAACAATGATAGTTTCCTACATGAATATAGGGTATTGATAAAAATTCTGAAATTGATATAATACCAATGAGAAAATACAACACCATTACCTATATATGGATATCCAAAGTGTGCCAATTGCCTCAGTAATGCTTCTTATGGCAGAAAGAAAGAAAGAAAGAAAGAAAGAAAGAAAGAGGAAAGGAAAAGAAAAAGAAAAAGAAAAAGAACCCAAACAAACCCCAAAACAAAAGCGGAGGCTGGGCTCTAACCCTGTTCACAGGCTGCATTTAGTTCTCACATGGAATGTCCTTCCATGGGAAACACTTCTCAGTCTTTTCCATTAAAAGCACAAACCAGTTATTTTGTAGAATGTTCCTAAGTTGGGATTTGTCTGATGTTTCCTCATCATCAGACCAAATTTGTTTAATCCCTCAGCTTTAGAGAAGAATTTACTTATTTTCCATGCTTTAATTTTTTTTTAATTCAGAAGGGTGCAAAGGAGGAAATAATGAATGTCCATGCTGCTGTATTTCCTATCTTTCTTCTCTCTTACACATGAAATCTTTAAAAAAAATTTTTAATGTTTATTTATTATTTTGAGAGAGCAAGAGATAGCAAGAGAGAGAGAGAGAGAGAGAGCGAGCATGAGTGGGGGAGGGGCAGAGAGAGAGAGAGAGACACAGAATCCAAAGCAGGCTCCAGGCTCCGAGCTGTCAGCATGGAGCCCGATGCGGGGTCCAAACCCATGGACTGTGGGCCATGAGATCATGACCTGAGCCAAAGTCAGACGTTCAACAGACTGAGCCACCCAGGCACCCCTACAGATGAAATCTTATAGGTGATAGAAATGTCCCCTGATTGCCTTCAGTCCTTTTCCTACACACAATGAATGGGGCCTTCCACTTAAAACCCTTCAATGGCTCCCTGTTCTCCCAGGACAAGCCCAGACTCCTGACCCTGACATGCATACCCTTCTCCAGCATTGTGGCCCCTCTGCTTGTCCCACCTCTCTAGTTAGTTCTAACCCAGCAAACCCCTCCGGGGGAGGAGGAAGCAGAGGGCAGTGGCAAACCTTACAGGGGCCTTGTGGTGCCATGGAAAACAAAGCACCTGTAACTATAAAAGAGCAACAAAAATCGAAGGTACATAATCACAGGCAGAAAATACAGGTTTAAAAATCAGCAAGAGACACTCAGGGGGGACTAGGACCAGATTGCTAGCCTCTTTGAGGCAGTTTCCTGGTTTGTAAAATAAGGAAATAATATGTACCACACAGGGCTGTTGTGCTGATCAAGTGACACTGTGTAGCTGGTACGTACACATTTACATATCTACGTATATATGCACGCGCTCGATGTTTTTCGCCTTATCTACACAATGCCCTCAGTAGGCATTTCACAGATGCCCGTTCCCTTTCCTGCTCCTTCCTTCTTTTTCCACTTTCCTCTGACTTTATACAGGTCAGGGGGTTGCAGTGACTGCTATCTATGCTTCCGATAAGCTGTGGCCCAGCCCACAGAAGGGTCACTGTCACAGAGATGGCCCCACGCTCTTGGAAGCACCACCCTCAACTCCAAAACGGAGACAATGGATCCTTGCTGTCCTCATCAAGAACGCTGTGGCACTTAGGATGCTGTCTGTGTCCCGCTGAACACCGCAGTCTAGAACTAGCAGCATAAGGTGGGCTTTCTGATCAGCCAGCAGCTGACAGCTCGCCAGGCCTACGAGCACAGGCATTTAACCCCCATCTCACAACTAAACACAAACAGCAAATGGGGTGTCAATGTCGCAGCCCTGCAAAAGGGGTAGGAAAAGAGGTAGGATACCACATGACCTTGTAGGAATTCCAGTAAAAGAAAAGAGAATGCCCATTTTACCAAATTTGGTGAGTGACATCAGTAATAAAATGCCCAACGATATTGCATAGAATGTTACCAACACAAAGACACTTGAGACGACTGGCTTTCCAGAGCAAGATATACTCAGAACATGTTTCCTATATTCCAGAATGATCATACTACAGTCTATGTTTATAAGCCATAGGCATGTAACATTAAGGGCCATTCTAAAGATACTATATCTTTTTTAAAAGTTTTTAAGTTTATTTTGAGAGACAGAGCAGAGGAGGGGCAGAGAGAAAGGGAGAGAGAAAATGCCAGGCAGGTTCCATGCTGTCAGCATGGAGCCCGACGCGGGGCTTGAACCCATGAACCATGAGATCATGACCTGAGCTAAAACCAAGAGTTGAATGTTTAACCGACTGAGCCACCCAGGCACCCTTAAAGATACTACATCTTAACAAGAAGAATTGCAACCTATAAGAAAACCTTCCCCTATGGTTTGGTCCACCATCGATAATACTGAACATCCGTTCACTGCACCAGTGACTAACAGAAAAACTAAGAAATGAACAAAATTTAACATTTTGAATGAGAAATGTATTAGCAACACAAAGTCTCTGGAATGGAAACTCTCAGAAGACAGGCTTGTGTGTGCCCAGAATGGAGCCTAGCCCTCTGGAGGACAAGTTCTGCTGATTACTTTCTTGCTAATAAAACAGCAAGAAGAAAAATGCATTAGAATCCCCTGGAAGCTTCCTGATCATTACAGGCTAAATCTACACTGAAGTTTTCCCACCACTGAGACATTTAATGTGGTAATTTTTCACTAAAATAATACATGTTACTATTATTACTTAGCTTTATTTGAACAGACTTTTTTCTCATCTTCAATTATGCAGTGCTCACAATTGGGTTTTAATTGTTCAGAAAAAATCAGGAAATAATTCAAATATGTAGTTATAATCATAAAATTATACTGAAGGCTATAAAGTAGAAATGGCTTTAGGCATCAGAACTTAGACTAAGGCCAAGACAATTAAGAACCAAAATACACACCACTTTAAGGATTAAACAAAGGTTCGGAAAACCACAGAACCTGAAATAAGCAGAGAATGTCATAATGCGCATATTTTGGCACCTGACTTTTTTTTAAGTTTTATTTTATTTATTTTTAGAGACAGAGAGAGAGGGTGAGCAGGGGAAGGGCAGAGAGAGAGGGAGAGAGAGAATCCCAAACAGGCTCTGTACCGTCAGCACAGAGCCCAATGAGGGGCTCGAACTCACGAACCACGAGATCATGACCTGAGCCAAAATCAAGAATCAGACCTAACTGATGAGCCACCCAGGTGCCCCTTGGCACCTGACTGTTTTTAAGAGAACAAGATTTTTTTCTAATGTTTATTTATTTTTGAGAGATAGAGTGCAAGTGGGGGAGGGGCAGAGAGAGAGGGAGACACAGAATCCGAAGCAGGCTCCAGGCTCGGAGCTGCCAGCACAGAGCCCGATGCGGGGCTCCATCTCATGAACCATGCGATCATGACCTGAGCCGAAGTCAGACGCTCAACTGACTGAGCCACCCAGGCGCGTCAAGAGAACGAGATTCTTCAGTAGGACCTGAAACTATGGGAAAAAATAAACCCTTGTTGAAACTGAAATGTGTCTGAATTCTTAGAATGGTTTCTTACTTTGCATTGATTATTAATTTAATCTGTTCTCTCTTAAAAATGATTACAAAAACAATATAATTTTCAAACTGGGGAGATTCACTCAAAAAGTTTCACAAATTGGGGGCACCTTGGTGTTTCAGTTTATAACACGTCTGACTTCAGCTCAGGTCACGATCTCATGGTTTGTGAGTGCGAGCCCCACATCGGGCTCTCTGCTTTCAGCACAGAGCCCACTTCAGATCCTCTGTCCCCCTCTCTCTCTGCCCCTCCCATCCCCTCAAAAATAAACAAACATTAAAAAATTTTTTCAAAATTGTTATTTTTTTAAACCTATCTGCAATGCCTTGGGTTTATTTGCCAATATTCCCAAAGCACTATCAATAGGGTATTGGCCCATTAACATGTCTGGACCTTAGTGGTTAGGAGTCATAGTGAAAGTCCAACTGTGTAAGGTAGAATCGCATCCCCAACACTCCCTGGCTAGTCGACCTTGAGTAAGTTTAAGTAAGTCACTTTGCACCTCAGTTTCCTCACCTGAAAAATGGAGTAATCACAGATCTTACTTCATAGACTCATGAGGAGTGCAGGAGTTGATACAGAGGGAGTTCTCAGAGCAGTGTCTAAATACATAATAGGGCATTTACTAAATGTTAGCTATAGTAACTATTATTACTACAGGATGATTCAGTGAACTGTGAGCTCCCAAAAATGTTCATAAGATTCCCTATTAAGGGTTTTTGCTACAAAAGGCAAACAACAAAGCATCTATAATTGAACATTTTCATGATCTGGAGCTGGGAGAGATTATTAAAGAAGCCACAGAAAGCACACACTAACCATTAAGGAACAGAGCAATGCATTTAAGAAATTTGTATTTATTAACATATAGAAAAATATGAGTGAAAAACAAGGCAAAAGGGGGAAGATATTTGCATCACAAGTAACTGACAATGAGGAGCATTCAGAATGTGTAATGAGCCCCTACAAATCAGTATTAAAAAAGACAGACAACCCACCCAAAGGAAAATGATATGAAGCTTTCCACTGGATAATTTGTTCAGGCTCTGGTTCATGTTCATCAGTGCTCTGAGGACTTATTGATTGACATCCATAACCATTACGAGCACATTCTAAGTATGGGGGGCATGGTGACTGACTACTTTAAGGTACTGCTGGTAAGTAGAGAGCATGAATTAAATCATGGAGTCTGTATAGTGGACAAAATCAGCCAGCCTTTGTTCTATGAAACCACCTGAGAATCTAAAATTCCACATGAATCATTCATGTTTGGGGCATTCTCCCTTAAAACGTAGATAATGACAGTGAAAAGACATTTAGGCAGGAACCCTTGAGAATTCACCGTGCCTTCCATTTTCAAAAAAATAACAACAAGAGAAATAGTACTTTTCGAGTCACTGACCATAGGGGGAAACGTATGGCACTGTGAACCAAGATCATAGGCTTGGCAAGTTGACTCCGAGACGCCCTCTGCCTCCTGGTATTCACGCCCTCTGTAAGCTCTTCTCTGAGTGTGGGCTGCACCTAGTGGCGTGGCTCTAACTGGCAGAATCCGCACAAGTACTGGGATGTCACTTCTGAGACTGGGTTACATGAAGACTCTGGCTTCCACTTGCTCATTCCTTCTTACTCTCTGCCTCGTAGGCTCTGATGAAGCTAGAGGCCATGCTGTGCACGAGCTGCCCTACGGAGAGGCCCACGTGGCAAGGAGGCGACGGCGGACTGCAGCCAACAACCTTCAAGAAACCGAACGCCTGTCACCAGCCACAAGGGTGTGGGCTTCGAAGCGCATCCTTCCGCGTTGAGCCCTGGGATTGCCACAGCCCTGCTGATGTGTCCACCGCAGCCTTATAAGAGTCCCTGAGCCAAAGACCACAGTGACACTGTGAGATAACAAATGTTATCTTCAGCCACTACATTTGGGAGTAATTTGTTATGCCACAATATAGATAAGTAATACAGTGACATTGATACCTACCAGGATTTACTGAGTAGCTACTGTACGTACAGCATTAGAATCTACTTTTTAAAAAAGTGTTTGGAAGCAGTGATTTCTATCCCCCCCCCCAATTTTACTGAGATGTAATTGACAGGGCTCCTTTCTGTTTTTTCCTCCCATGAAAGCAAAAATACATTGACAATAAGAGAATGTATTTTTCCTATGGCTGCTATAAGAAATTACCACACTTTGTGGCTTTAAACACCACAGACTTGTTACCTATCAGTTCTGGAGGTCTGGTGTCCCAAAATGGGTCTCAACAGTTTAAAATCAAGGTATCAGGGTGGCCTTCTTTCTGGAGGCTCTAGAGGAAAATTCATTTCCTTGCCTTTTCTACCTTTTAGAGGGTGCCCCTATTCTTTGGCTCGAGGCCCCCTTTCATTTTCTTTTAATTTTTTTAAATGTTTATTTTTCAGAGAGAAAGAGAGACAGAGTGTGAGCAGGGGAGGGGCAGAGAGAGCGGGAGACACAGAATCTGAAGCAGGTTCTAGGCTCCGAGCTGTCAGCACAGCGCCTGACATGGGGCTTGAACTCATGGACCACGAGATCATGACCTGAGCCAAAGTCAGATGCTTAACCGACTGAGCCACCCAGGCACTCCCCCGCCCTTTTTAATTTTAGAGAGAAAGAGACCACACAAGCAGGGTAGAGAGGCAGAGGCAGAAAGAGAGAGAGAATCACAAGCAGCCTCCATGCTTAGTGCGGAGCCCGAAGCGGGGCTCAATCCCACAGCCCTGGGATCATGACCTGAACCGGAATCAAGAGTGGGACGCTCAACAGACTGAGCCACTCGCCACATAGGCACCCCCCACCTCCATTTTCAAAGCCAGCAGGTGCATCACCTGGACCTGTGTTTCCACTGTCACTTCGTTCACTCCGACTCTTGCCCCCTTCACGTACCCAGACCCTTGCAATTATATTGGGCCCACCTGGACTATTTGGGCTACTCTCCCCATCTCGAGATCCTTAACTTAATCATACCTGCAACATCCCCTTCACCATGGAAAGTAACATATTCACAGGTTCCAAGGATTACAGTGTGGACATGTTTGGTTTTTTATATAACTTTTTTGATTTTTTTTTTTTTTTTTTTGAGAGAGAGAGACTGAGAACACGCCAAGGAGGGGCAGAGAGAGGGAGAGAGACAGAATCCCAAGCAGGCTCCACGCTGTCAGCACAGAGCCCAACGCGGGGCTCTATCCCACGAACTGTTGAGATCATGACCTGAGCTGAAATCAGGAGTCGGATGCTCAACAGACTGAGCCACTCAGGCACCCTGAGTGTGGACATTCCGTGGGCCTACTCTTCAGCTTACCACAGTGGGGTAGGCCCTATGTTCTCCAAAGAAATTGTTTGGATTGACGTATATATACTGTAAAGAAAACCAAAAAGTTGGGGGAAGTGAAAAGAAAAAACTTACAAAATTAAGTTTTTCCAGGGGCACCTGGGTGGCTCAGTTGGTTAAGTGTCTGACTTCAGCTCATGTCATGATCTCGTGGTCTGTGAGTTTGAGTTCCACGACAGGCTCTGTGCTGACAGCTCAGAGCCTGGATCCTGCTTCAGATTCTCTGTCTCCTTTTCTCTCTGCCCCTTCCCGTCTCTCTCTCTCTCTCTCTCTCTCTCTCTCTCTCAAAAATAAACATTTAAAAAAAAATTTTTAGGTGAAGTTTTTCCATACCAGAACCATCCTCCGTTTTTAACATTCCAGATGATACTTTAAAATACCTACTAGCAGAGACACTGTGAAGGAAGATGGGGAGCAACAGAGTGGCTGTTGAGGGCCAAACTGTGATGCAGTCAGAAGACAAAGGGGACGTGAGGACCAGAGGCCCAAGTTTCTTGGGCAAGACTGATATTTTCCTAGAAATACAGGTTTATGTCCTTCTGAATGAATGATACCAGTGTTATCTGTATGTCAGTTTGCAGCAAGGAAAATCAGATTGCTTTGTAAGAGATGGTAAAAGTCACTGCAAAAAAAAAAAACCAAAAAAACAAAAAACCACAAACCCAAACCCAACACAACTACTTATTCCTGGTTTAGCCAAGAGCTAACATGAAAAATGTGCGGCCAATGGGAAAGGAATGTGGTGCTGTCAGAGACCTGACAGATTGGATTCTTTGTAAGTGACGCACTGTCCAGCTCAATTCCTGGTATCAGCTGCCTTCCCAATCGCCACGGCATGAAACATCTGTCTTCTGCAAGGTTAGCCCAACTCCACAGAAATGGGCCTTAACCAAAGGAAAGAGAGAGATGGTAAAAATCAATTCTAGTAACTATTTAGGGGAAAGAACTCAGATGAAACCGAGTCTGATTCACGAGAAAGCTTTCCAATCTCCCTTAACTGGATGTCCCTTGAGAAACATGTATTTTCCTGCTATCAGGGATGAGAGTATCCCTCTACTCCGGTAATGATACAATCATGTCGACATTAAATTAGTGAGATCGCAAAGCTTATGCCAAAAGCCAAACATAACCCAGATGTCCATGTCAAATCCCCTTACCGTGAGTAACAAAACCATCAAAATATTGTAAACGAAACATGTCTAGGACCCTGCCAGTGACAAAAGCATTTCAAAAAATATCTGATGCAGCAAAGCACCCAAATAAAATGAATTTAAACAGTCCTTCGGGTTTATAATGGAATTTGACCTGGAAAGGTGGTTTTAAAAAAAAAGACAAAGGGTCACCTTGACTTAAATGACTTGATAATAAAATTTATGCAGCATAATTTCACCAGCCAATATGGCTGATTACAGACAGCCAAAACTATCAAGTCTGTAGGCAGTAAGTACTTTATAATACCTGAATTAAACTGTTTGTCTGGTACTGGACAGAGATGCCCCGAACTTTGGATTTGTCACTTAATGTAACGTGAACACGGGTGTGTGTGTGCGCGTGTGCGCGTGCGCACGTGTGACAGAGAGACAGTGACACTGAGAAGAAGAGAGAGGACACTTCGTTGCTGGGTTTATAAGAGACTTTTTCCAAATGGGTTTATATTGACTCGATGATGCACATGCATTTCTAAGCTACTGGCTTTTCTATCCCTCCAAAAACGTTTTTGAAAACAAATCTCAAGTTTAGAATTTATAAGGACAAAGTAGAACAGAAGTATAGCCTTTTTAAAATTGTTTTAAATCTTTGTTTATTTTCGAGACAGAGACAAAGTTTGAGCAGGGAAGGAACAGAGGGAGAGGGAGACACAGAATCCGGAGCAGGCTCCGGGCTCCGAGCTGTCAGCGCAGAGCCCGACGCGGGGCTCAAACTCATGAACTGCAAGTTCACGACCTGAGCCGAAGTCAGACGCTCAACCAACTGAGTCACGCCAGAAGTACAGCCTTTCAAAGTGACATATACGCATTCTGTCATTAGGTAACATAGAGTGGTGCTAAGGGTAGAAGAGAATCTAACATGAACCATACACTTAGTGTCAGTGGGGTCATGGAGAAACTGGCACTCTCAGATACTGCTGATGGAAAAAGTATAATTGTGTTTTGGGATCGCAGCCTGACAATGTGTTTTACTTATTTTTTTAATGTTTATTTATTTTTGAGAGAGAGACAGAGACAGAGTGTGAGCTGGGGAGAGAGAGGAGACACAGAATCCGAAGCAGGCTCCGGGCTGTCGGCACAGAGCCCAACATGGAGCTCGAACGCACAAAGCGCAAGATCACGACCTGAGCTCAAGTCACTCAACTGACCGAGCCAACCAATCACCCTGACGTGTTTGTTTTAAAATCAAACATGCATATACCTTGTGACCATCACTGGAAATCTACTGCATCAAAATAAGTGCCATAGGGAAGGACACGTGTATAAGGATGTTCACTGGAGACCAGTGTGCAGTGGCCGAGCTCTAGGAACAAAGGGAGTGCCTGCTGACAGGCAGTAGGTAAATGCATCACAGTCCACCCACGGCACGGCATACCGCCATTACTACCACCACCACCGAGAGAAACAGACTCAAACCAGTGGTTGCCAAAGGGAAGGAGGACGGGGAGGTAGGCGAAGGGGATTAAGACGTACCATCTTGCAGTTATAAAATAAGGCACGGGGATGAAAAGTACAGCATAGGGAATGCAGTCACTAACACTACAACGACGCCGTGTGGTCACAGACGGTAGGCAGACGTACCACAGTGAGTGTACCGCAACGTACACCGTTGTCGAACCACTATGCGGTACAGCTGAAACTGAGATGTCAACTATACTTCAATTAAAAATTTTTAAAAGTCAGGGTGCCTGGGTGGCTCAGTTGGTTGAGCGTCCGACTCTTGATCGCAGCTCAGGTCACGATCTCATAGTTTGTGAGACTGAGCCACACGTTGGGCTCTGCGCTGACAGCACAGAGCCTGCTTGGGATATTCCCTCCTCTCTCTCTCTCTCTCTCTCTCTCTCTCTCTCTCTCTCTCTCTCTCGTCCCTCTCCCACTTGCGTGTATACACGCATGCTCTCTCTCTCTCAAAAAAATAAACTTCAAAAATTTTTTTAATTACTTAAATAAACAAAGAGAGCCCCTATAAGTAGATTGGGAAGGATTCCCAGGAGGAGCTGTTTGATCAAAAAAGATGCAAAAACGCATTTATAATATGGTTCCATTTTAGTAAAACAATGACAAAACAATCCTGTATATGGGTGCATTTCCATGCATATATATGTCAGTGTAGAAAAGTGAGTGTGGAGAAAAACAAGCAAGATCTAATTTGAGGATCTGTGTCGGCTACGTCCTAGAGCTGCGATGTATAGGGAAGGTACTGGAAGGAACTGGAGGGAAGCAAACTCAAAAGCAGAAGAAAAAAGCACTGCACTCAAGGTTAAAACATACGGGCTTTAACACTTTCACACTTATTGTTATAAAAATTATGTATAAGGGTAGGCATATGTTTCAGAGAATTAATCTGAAGAGTTTTTCTATACTCAAAAATAGCCAGAACAAAAACCCAAAGAAGAAAATAATGGCTCCAAGGTTTCTGCCTAATGATCTCATGCAACCATTTTTAAAAATGAAATTGGCCTTATACACGTGGGAGTTTTCTAAGTATGCTTTTGAACTTAGAAGTCCACTTAAGGGTAAGCCCTCCATAACAGTACCTTTATCAACAGAAACCAGTATCTCATTCAGGAATACACCTGTTCATAAGTCACAAGGTTGGAATGCGCCTGCAGGAACACTCTGAGTCATCAGTGGCTAGGAAATCAGAAGATGCAGGTGAAAGTCCTGGCTTGTCCAGCAAGTCTTTACGAGGACGTGAGCAAGTAGCTCATCTGTTGGATCTTAGTGTTTCCACCCATAAAACGGAGGTGGAAAAAAACAGGGCCCGCACAGTCCGGCCCTAACACTCTATGAATTCTTCCTGATCTTCTTTGCTTGAAAAGCCCCAGGAATATTCGTTAATTTAAGTGTAATTACAGATTCAAAAATGAGCACATTTCAGAGAAAGCGGTCCCTTTTTTCTGATCGCTAAACCCCAGAAGCCACCATACCTTTAGGAATAGGCTGGGAATGCTTTGCTCCGTGGTCCAGTTTGAAGTCCAAATATAAGGTCGGTGTGCGAGTATAAATCTTAGACTGAAAAGGAAAAGGAAACCATCAGAATCTTTCCAAAAATAAAGTTCTTCTTCACTTCAGCTGGGCACTTCTCTGATGGGCCTGGGGCCTGGATGACTGTATTAACAACTCCTCCTTGGCAAGTGCTGTTAAAGCAAGGGGATGGGCTACCATACAGGCCCCTCTGAAGGGTCTTCATCTAAAAGTTAGCCCTCCTAGCTTTACAATATGGTTGACAAACTAATTTCAGGACGACAGCGATCTCCCTCTAACCATTTCTCAAATAGGGTCCCAGGTTAATAGTTTATTGGCCAAGGCTTGCCTCCAGCCTTCCACTTGATAATAGCAGGGTAGCTCATGTCCCAGTGTGTGTTTTTTCCCCAGGTCTCGATGAAGCCATGTCCATTAAAAAAAATTTTTTTAAGTGGCCAGTAAATATTTGTATTTGTTCTAACTCTGCCCTCAGGCGAAAAAAGGTCATCCGCCACCACTGGCTTGAAAAAGCCACGACTTCAAATGCAAGAAAGGCCAACTTCTGCAAGATTTTCCACTGTAAACAGTGGCTTCGGTTCCATCAACAGTTAAGCAGAGGTTGTGAGCCGATAGGATACCATGTTTTGAATCACTGGCACAGACCAAAATCCAAGGGATTATTGCTGTTGCTATGAACTTTATGATGTGTCTCACTGTTTATCACAAAGCCCCGGTGGTTCTGTTTGACTTTTTAGAAACTGAAAACACACACAAAAATGAAAAAGCACGTAACACCAAATGTGGCAAGGATGTGGAAAAAATGCAGCTTTTCATACACTCCCGGTGGGACTAGAACTTTGTATAAACACGGTAGAAAGCTGCTTGGCAGTACACGGTACACGTGAATGTATATGCATGACCTATGACCCAGCATTCCATTCATATGTGGACCCTCAAAAGAAATGTTCACCTAAAGACAAGTATATGAATCTTCATAGTGATACTGTCAGTAACAGCCCAAACCTGGAAATATTCCAGATGTCTTTAACGATAGAAGGGATAAATGAATTGTAATCTACTTACACAATGAAATACTATACTGCAAGGACAGTGAACCCAACTATATGCAACGACTTGGATGAATTTCACGATCATAATACTGAGCAAATGAAGGCAGACGATCATATACCATATGATTCCATTTCTATAAAGTTCCAAACGAGGCAAAACTAATCTATGATGTCAGAAGTCAGAAAAGTGGTTACCTTGGGAAGCTTAGTAACTGGAAGGTGTTAAAAAGGGGACTCCTGGGGACGAACAATTTCTGCCTCTTGACTTAGCTTTTGCTTCCATGGGCGTGTTCACTTGGTGAAAATTTTCTGAGTTATACACTTGATTTGTATACTTTTCTGTGTCTATATTATATTTTAATAAAGAGCTGTAAATAGACTGTGTAAATAGACCAAAAGAGAGAATCCAGAGCCCACAATTATTCACTACCCTTGATAAATGCATCATTTTGCAGAGAATAATTATGTAAATGCTATGAGGACAGGAACATGGCTGCCTTTTTCACCCAGGGCCAACCCATGCTGCCTATCACATAGTAGGTCTTCAATAAATAGTTATTGGCTGACTTTCATAATGGAAAATCCCATGAATAATAAATTTATTTACAGTATACATAAGGTATTCATCAGTATCTTTACCTACCTGTAGCAAAATGCCTCTCTTCAGGACAGGTGATTTGGTATGGTTAAATTGTATGTCTGTACATTAAATTTTGGAATTACAGAACTGTAGATAATGCTATCAGAAGACTGTTTCCTTTCCTATGAATGTCTCATGTATTAAAGCTTCGGGCTTTAAAAGTTCTGGCAGGTGGATTTATGTGGCTTAGAAGGCCACGCTGCATCAATACAGCTTCAAAGACTATAAAAGCAAATGCCCCTGTGCACACATAAATGAAACCAGAGAGACCTATGGCATCAAGTACAACCTCAGGCCAAAGACTCACAATCAATCTGAAGACCTTGAAACACATAAAACAAGGGCAGCGCCCATGGGACACAGGATCAAATTCTCTACGACCCTTAGATGTATATGGCACCATCTGGAAAGGATCTGGTTTTGTCTGATGAGGACTTCTAAAATTACCTCTAAAAAGATCAAGCGTAGGGGTGCCTGGCTGGCTCCATCAGTGGAGCATGCGACTCTTCATCTCAGGGTCATGAGTTTGAGCCCCACGTTAAGAGTAGAGATTACTTAAAAAAAAATTTTTTTAATAAAAAGATCAAGGGTAAACTTCATCTAATATTGATGACTCCCCTGCCCAGGCAATATTTGGCTCTCTTCTAGAAAAAGAATCCCTGTTTGGTTTAAGTGTCTTTCCTAACCTCTGCTTCAGTGGCTGATGCAGTATCCCTGCCTCCAGCCAAGAGATTAATCACAGAGAGTCTCTTGGTTTAATTTTCACTAGAATTCTCCCAGAATGTAGTCATAATACTCTTGAGCTGGAAACCTGGAGGCTTTGATGCTAGCATGGCTTTTCCTGCTGACTAGCAAAGCACTTATCTTCTTCTGGGCTTAGTTCACTCATCAGAAAATCCCATGATAGGACTCACTGACATTTAAATTCATTGCTGGTTCTAAAATCCTGAGTCAGAAAATTACTGTTTTCCCCCACATTTTAATTTTGAACATTCCCTTTTGACTTCTCAGACTAGAGCTGTCGAGAAGGGAGAATGTGGCTGGGGGCAAGGAAGGACAACTAGAACGGTGTTAAGTAAGAAGGGGGCCACTGGTTAATGGGCTCTACTCTTGCCCTCAAACTCAGTCATCAGTCTTGCTCCCCTGGCTAGCTCTTTTGCCATCCTTCCTGCCTCTAGCTTCTCAACCTGATCCATACTGTCCAAATACCAGTCACCTCTCTAAGACTGCAACGACACAGACACACATGTGTGCATACACACACAGACTTCTGTATTTATGTACTCATTTACAAAAATTTAAACAGAAACCAACGAGAGACACTATAAAGCCACAGATAAAACCTACCATCTTACAAGTGTGAAAAGGGCTAAAGGGGATTTTTTTACTCATTTTTAAGTGTTTTCCACATCTATAGCCTAAAACAGAATTCCAATTCTAATATCCTTTTCTGTACTGAAAATGGGAACGTTAAAGGTTTCAGTATAACACATCTTGAATAATCAATACCCGAAACATAAATGTACACTGTTCTATTTCAATTAATCCACAATGAGATAAAATCAATTTGAAAGCTGTCCCCATGAGTGGGGGTATAGGTGTATACACGTATATATACATGTACATATATATAGACACACATATCATGCGTTATATATACGCATAGTTTTTGAAAAGCAGATAGGTTTTTAATTTTGACCCTCCGTGGTAACTGTTGAAATAGCAAATGTAAATTATGTTCATTTAACACAAGGATAATGCTAGCCTCGAATGCACTTTGAGCAAACCTAGGACATTCTTAACTGTGTTCTGTTTTGTTTATTGTTATGTATAGTGTTAAACTATTAATATGGTCCTCAAAAACAGAATGAGAATTTAATTAAACAAATCATTCTTTTTTTGGTTAAAACTTAGCTATAATGTGTATCTATTAAAATAAATCGGTCCATGACAACCTAAAATAAAACATTATTCCACAAATCTGTTTCAGCATGAACAGAACTAATGTACTTCAAGTCCATCAGTGAAATTGTTTTCTTTTTCCTTTTCTCTGTTTTGGTCCTGATCAATAGTGCCTGTACAGGGACTAAAATCCAAGGCTATTCCTCTTTAGTCTTTCTTCTCATTTCATAGATTAAAAGTATTTAGGAAACTTATCTTTGAAGGTTTTAGTCTGCATTTGAAAAATCAAATGTCTTAAAAATCTTAGATTTCAAATATGCAGGGAAGGGAACAGAAAACTCTTCAGAAAAGGTTAAGGGTAAATTCTGGCTAGCCTAGACCAACAGGGGTGGCTCCCCAATCCAGACAACCTGGTCTCTCTTCCTCTAGAAATATGTCAGGGTCAAACCTTTAACGAACCTAACATACCGCTCCAATAATGACCACAAAACACCCAAGACCAAACAAGATCTCCGAAATCACTTCCTTCCGAACCCCAGCTACCTTCATCTTCTATCCTTCAAAGACTTCCTGCTTGCCCTGGCTTTTAGCATGATACCCTTGTCAAGCTGGCTTCCTGCCTGTACGTTTATTCGTAAATGTGATCTTAATTAAGGAGATGAAATCACTTCCACATGGAAGCCATATGGCTCAAAAAGTCTTCCCAAGAAAGAGAAAAGAGCACACTGTTCTGGCTGTGCTGTGTGAGCGTGGCAAAGGGCATCTCTCTCATTTTGCCTCTGCTCCTTTCACAGGTAATTGGAACCCATCTATCCCTGAATGCTGCTCATTTTGCCACGGTGCTGGCCTTCCCTAAAAGCAAGTGACAGCAATGTGTCACATGGCAGAGCTGTCAGAAATGAATGCCCATTTCTTTTTGGGCATGATTTCAAAATCCTTTTATGATTTGGTGATTTCTCAGGAAATGCACTCAAATCCTCAATCTTACTATACGTTGCTTAAGCAGACTCCTCTAAGTAATTGTACCGAGTGTAAATCCTCAATATCTGAGAAGAGAAAGAAACAGTATTTTCTTTCTACCTATTCCTGGACCCTCACCCTCATGTTGGATAATCTCCCTACTGTCAGAGATCATGTTTTATGGTTTGTTTGGGCCTTCTTTTTTGCATCATTGCTAACTTTTGATAAATATCTTTGCACACAAATCTCTGACCACATTTCTCTTTTTTTCCCTTCAAGGTGAAATTTGGGGCCTGAAGGTCTAGACATGTTAAGGGCTCTTGGTGTATCTGTAGGTTTATGGCTAAATGTGATGTGGCCAAAAGCAAACTGGTCAACACAATCAAGTGATTAAACAGCAATTTTGCTGAACATGCCTACTGTTAGTCATTGGTTGTTCTAGTCTTCGTAATTTTGCTATACCACAGGGCAGTTTTTCAACTCTACATGCTCTAAATATTGGTCCCCCCCCCCCCCCCGTTTAACCCCCTATTGTTAGAAAGTTAACTCACTCCAACAAATCACCTATTGTTGCACATTTAGATTTTTTCCCCAATGCGTCCTTGTCACAAACACAGAAGGGAAGGATTAATTTCTGGAGGGGAGGGAAAGGAAAGGAAAAGAAAAAAAATCTGAAACTCTTGGGAAAAATAGACAAAAAGAAAAAGTAGGAAAAAAAGCCTAACCTACAAAAAAGTTTAAAGGCATGGCCTCCATAGTACAAACACTGACATTTGGACAGCCAGGGTCTGGCAGCATTTGTTTTTGAACAAAAAATCATTTTGACAAATTCTTATACTAACTGAATTGCTTTCATCCAAATTGTCAAATCGCTTCATAACTGCCTGTACAAAGTGCCCATTTCATCAAAATGTTGACCATATTATATATTTTTATTTACTTAATTTGGGGAGGGCAGAAAGAGAGGAAGAGAGAGAATCCCAAGCAGGCTCTGTGCTGTCAGTACAGAGCCCAACATGGGGCTCGAGAACCCATGAATGGTGAGACCATGACCTGAGCTGAAATTAAGAGTTGGACACTTAACCGACTGAGCCACCCAGGTGCCCACCATCATATTTTTTTAATCTTAGCTAATTTAAGAAGCAAAAATTGTTATCTCCTTGCTCTTTTAATTTTGCTATTAGTTTGGGTGATATTACTATTAACTTAATAAATACTATTAAGTATGATTACTATAAGAATAACAATAGCTAAGTATGTAAGGGCTTCATATGTACTAGGAACTATTTGAGGGGTTATGTATTAATTAGGACACTTGTACATCACTTTTTATGAAATACTGTTCATTACCCATTTAAGTTTTCACTCATTACTTAGTTCCCTCATTCAAGATATACTGATTGAGAGCATGTAGTGTGTTAGTCACTGGATATGCATATTGGTGAATGAATAACAGATCTGCTAAGCCTTTATGGAGTTTACTTTCTCGTGAGGAAGACAATGTAACAAAGTAAATACAAAATTACACATGCTATAAAAGAAGTAAACAGGGTGCAGAGAGAGAAAATGAGGAGAGTAATAGATGGCCCCAAATGAACAGAGTTGGGGGTAAGTGGTTTCCGGGCAGGACAGGAGTATGGCATTGCAAAGGCCTTAAGGCAGTAAGAAGAGAGTGATATGCAGACACAGAGGTGGCTGGAGAAAATGGCACAAGATGAGTTCAGAGAGTCAGAAAAGACCTGGTCAAGGGCAGGCCACTGTAAAGTATCTGAGATTTCCTTAAAAGTACAACAGGAATGGCGTGTCTGGGTGGCTCAGTTGGTAAAGCGTCCAACTTCAGCTCAGGTCATGATCTCGTGGTTTGTGGGTTTGAGCCCCGCATCCAGCTCTGTGCTGACAGCTCAGAGCCTGGAGCCCGCTTCAGGTTCTGTATCTCCCTCTCTCTCTGCCCCTCCCCTGCTCGCCCTCTGTCTCTTTCTCTCTCTCAAACATAAACATTTAAAAAATTAAGTAAAAAATAAAAAATAATAAAATACAACAGGAACATGCTGATCCAATTTTTATCTTAGATGTCTTGAGCCACTATCTGGAGAACTGGAAGGGAGTAGAGAGCAGCCCCCTGAAGAGGCTGCTGCAGTGGGCTGGCTGGGATTGGGCAGGGGACAGGAGTGAGGTAGATACATTTCAGATAGATTTCAGAAATAGAAAGGTTTTGCTGACGGACTGGATGCGGGTGGGGGAGGAAAAGGAATAACGGTGACCACCGTGTTTCTTCTTTGAGCAGTGCATGCCATTCATTAAGATGGAAAAGACTGGAAGAGAAAGGAGTTCTCATTTGTTTGTTGTCAAGACACGTGGGAATAGGGGGAACAAGACTTCAACTTCTGCTGTTTAATTTATTTTTAAAATTTTTTTTTAAGTTTTTATTTATTTTTGACAGAGACAGAGTGCGAGCATGAGCTGGGGAGGTGCAGAGAGAGAGAGGGAGACACAGAATCCGAAGCAGGCTCCAGGCTCCAAGCTGTCAGCACAGAGCCTGACGCGGGGCTCGAACCCACGGACTGTGAGATCATGTCCTGGGCCGAAGTCGGAAGCTTTACCGACTGAGCCACCCAGGCGCCCCCAACGTTTTAAACGTGACAGGCCTGGGAACACGAGAAAGGCGGTGCCTGAATGAGTCCACAGAACTCAGAGGTGAGGCGTGTGCTGTGAATATCAGCGTGGGACTTGTAAGACTATAAATGGCCTCTATGTTCGTGGGATGGACAAGACCACCCTGGAAGATGATATTCTACGAGAGAAGACTCGGCTGAGATCCAGAGAACTCGTGTGTGTAGGGGTCTGGTAGAGGACAAGGGACTTACCTGAGAAAGGAAACTGAAGGAGCAAGGAGCACCCAGAGATGCAAGAACCCACCATCTCGGAGACCAAAGAAAAGAGAGAGGGTGACGAGAAGGAGGAAGTAGTCAAACCATGTAAGGAAGAGTTAATGTGAAAAGAAAAAAATGACTTCTGAGTTGGGCCACAGGGAAGCCAGTGGTGACTCTAGGCACTGATGGGGGTGGACGCCAGGCTGAGAGCATCAGGAAGGTGGGGGAGTGGACACAACATGTGCAGACAAATCTTCTGTGACTATGAAGAGGGAGCCGAGAATGGGGGTGGGTGTCAACAGAGTTTGGTGCTTCGCTTATCAATTTACACGAAAGGGTTTTTTTTTTTAATGTTTATTCATTTTTGAGAGAGAGAGATGACAGAGCACGAGCAGTGGAGGGAGAGAGAGAGAGGGAAACACAGAATCCGAAGCAGGCTCCAGGCTCTGAGCTGTCAACACAGAACCAATGCAGGGCTCGAACTCACAAGCCACGAGATCATGACGTGAGCCGAAGTCGGATGCTTAACCGACTGAGCCACCCAGGCGTCCCGAAAGGTGGGCTTTTTTTTTTTAATGTTTATTTTGAGAAAGAGATAAAGAGCGTGCACAAGCGGTGGAGGGGCATAGAGAAGGAGAGAGAGAATCCCAAATAGGCTCCATGCTGTCAGCACAGAGCCCAACTCGGGGCTCCAACCCACCAACCGTGAGATCATGACCTGCGCTGAAATCAGGAGTCGGAAGGTTAACTGACTGAGCCACCCAGGTGCTCCTGAAAGGTGCTGGTTTTTTTTAATATATATTAAGGCTGCTAGTCTTTAATAACAGTTGCTGTAAAAATCTCCCACTTTGTTTCTGACTTTAATCTCATTTACAGCAGTTTTAACATGGGTCAGATCTATCAGTCTTTTCCTTCTGATGCTTTTAAACTTAGAAAGTCTTTCCCCACCCAAAGATCACATAAATGTCTTCCTACATTTTTCTAGTTCTACATTTTAACATTTAATTCTTTGATCTCTGTTGAATTTATTTTGCTATGAGGTATGAGATCATGAGCTAAACTGGTGTCCTTTTATATTGAATGGTGAATCACTTGTCCCAGCTGACATATTCTCGTCTTTTCCTCAACTGATGATAGTCTTCTGGAGTCTTTTGCAGGTAGGTTCCCTTTCTGCCCATCACAAGGAAGAGCCTTAATGCAGACAACTTCACAAGTAGCTCAAGAGTCCAAACTAATCAACCAAGATCTACTCCATAAGGAGTTCTTGTCATGATCTAGTACACTTCCCACTGGGCCTCCCAATCTCCTTGTCCTTCCGCTACTTCCCTGCTCTCATGGTCTGCTGGGCCCTGCATGGGGGAGAAAACCCATCAGCACAGACCCCTTTTCTCTACCACGAACACCTTCACACACACACACTCAAGAAACTCACTGCCAGAACCTTTGGCCCCTGTGTGGAGAACCATACCTTCCTCTGTCCCCTGGAGATCCTAAATCTTTGAGGAAGTGAAAAGTACATTTACCACACTATTTAAAGCAAACTTCTAATTCTCGTTGCTCAGAATAGGCTGAAATGGTAAGGCTTCTGTTTCTAATCCAAAGCACTCGGATTTCTGAGTTCTTGATTATTCTAAAATATTCTGATAAGGGGTGGGAAAGATGAGTTTCCATCCTCAGTGCCAAAGGTTATCATGGGGGGCTTAAAACCTTATAATCGTAGTTTGACATATACATGAAGTGCTACACAAAGAAACGACAAGGAACACTTGGGCAAACCGCCAACAACTCTTATGGGGTGAGAGAGAGGACCAGACAACATTTTTAACTTCTATCAAACATAAAGAATTGTGGGAAATCTCAAGCATCAAGCTGTCCAGCTGACCAAGAATCCGGACATAGTCAAATTATTCTCTAGTCCTTTCCTCGACTTTCCTCGAGCAGCCCTGTTGTCCATAGTAACATTCTCAGCCCTCTCCTCACCTTCTATTTAGGGGAGGAGTAGTGAGGAGAGAAGAGCGAACGGGGAAGGGAATAAAGGTGCTGACAGGGCTCGCAGGCCTGACATTTAACCGGAGGCATGTTGACTGTGAAACTGGTCTCGGACTCCTTCACTCTTTGAGTCAGCATTCTCGCCTGAAGTTGGGTTACAGATGTTCTAACTTTTTGGAAAATTAAAACCAGACGAAGAACAAATACCCATCCTTTATATGAGTAACCCATCCATAATTTTACAAAGGCAACAGTACAAAACCACAATGACCTCGGGGCGCCTGGGTGGCTCAGTCGGCTAAGCGTCTGACTTCGGCTCAGGTCATGATCTCGCGGTCTGTGAGTTCGAGCCCCGCGTCGGGCTCTGTGCTGACAGCTCAGAGCCTGGAGCCTGTTTCAGATTCTGTGTCTCCCTCTCTCTCTGACCCTCCCCCATTCATGCTCTCTCTCTGTCTCAAAAGTAAATAAACGTTAAAAAAATTGAAAAAAAAAATTTAAAAAAAAAAAAAAAAAAACCACAATGACCTCCAAATATGCCAACAGGGAACCTTTCTATCCCTTGTCTCCTACCCATGGGTAATATGTTCCAAGGTTGAGTCAGCAAATCTATTAACAGATGCTAGAATATTCCTCACAGGGCTTTTTAATATTTTTTCATCGCTATTAGTTACATTTGGTATTTACTAAGATGCTTTTAAGGGTTCTTGCAAGAAAGTGCATGAATAGGGTGTCTGGGTGACTCAATCGGTTAAGCATCTGACTTTGGCTCAGGTCATGATCTCACGGCTCAGCTCATGAGTTCGAGCCCCACGTTGGGCTCTGTGCTGACAGCTCAGCCTGGAGCCTGCTTTGGAATCTGTGTCTCCCTCTCTCTCTGCACCTCCCCTATTCGTGTTCTTTCTCTCTCTCTCAAAAGTAAACAAACATTTAAAAAAATTAAAAAGAAAAGAAAATGCATCAAGATGGGAAGCTGTTTGGCAAAGATAAGACTTCACAGAGAGCTGGAACGGATACCTCTGTGCAGATATGATAAAGGGGGAATTTATTATGGCACAGGGCTTCTCCTACGTGATCATTTGAAGGACAATCTGAACAGTCAGGGGTATCTGCTTGTACAGACATATACCTGAAGGTACCTTTTTGGTGTCTAAAGAGAGAGAGGGAGGTTCACTCAGAAGCTTCCTTCCAGGAAAAAGAAACAAGGCATTCCCAGAGTGGGAAGAGACACACTTAGTAAGTTTCTGCACGAGGGCCGATGGCAGAGGTACTGCACAAATAAAAGGAGGCAAAATTCAGGAAACCTGAGTCTGGGCCTAGGTTCCTTCCACAATGAGCTGTGTGACCTTGGAGAAGGCCTTCACCTAGGTGGGCTGATCTCTCATGTCTGTTGCTGCCTGACATTCTGACCCCAACAGAAGAAAAAGGAAGAGTAGGTTTTGGTTGGCTCTGCAGAGCTTCTCATCGTATCAGGAACTCTAAACTCTTGCTGCCCTAAGAACTTCACTCATAGCCTAATACCCCATTACAACAATGGAAGAGGTAAATGAATGGGAAACTTCCTGTCCACCTGCTACATAAATAGGCCGCAGACGGACCCTATGTTGTTTAGTTCAAAGCCTGATGAAGCCAACTCGAATTCTCATACATCCGGTTGCATTAAATATATTCCAGATAAACACATTCTGAGCCATTTAGAGCCTGCCTACCCCACACATGCCCTGCGAAATTGTACCCACCATCTGCTAGCAGTAAGCGACACCCTGCAGCTAGAAAAGTCCTCCACCTGCTGCTAGCGTTTGGAGCCCTCTGACCCAGAGACCCTCTACCTTGTTGCTGAGTGACATCACCTAGACAGGTAAGCGCCTTCCCTGATTTCCCCTACTCCCCCGGGAGGTCCCTTGCCCTATTCCCCTTATCGTGTCACTGTCTCCAGAAGGTCTCCAGCCGTGAGGGACTTACTTTCTCACGCAAGCTTGTCGACACACCACCCAAATAAAGCTTGGGTGTCACGGCCTCTCTCACACCTGTCTCTTCCTTAATCAACTTTCAAATTTCCAAACTTACTACACCAACCCTTCTAAATGAAGTAAGTATACAAGCAGGCTCCCAAAGTATTAAATATGGCCTCCCCTCTACCCACAAACAAAAAAGGAGGTTCCCTACTATTCAGCAACAGCTCCACAGAATTGAAGAGTTGACCAAATCAACTAAAGGGCTGAGACCTATGGAAGGGGTCAGTACTTACCTCCCACGCGGGCATGTAAGCAGTGGTCGGCTCCTCAGGAAAATTACTGATCGGTCAAGAACTTCCTCTGAACCCTTCAATAATCCATCTCTCCTCTTAGACCTCCCTGTCTTTAAAGTGTCCACAGATAGGGGCACCTGGGTGGCTCAGTCAGTTGAGCATCTGACTCTTGATTTCGGCACAGGTCATGATCTCACGGTTCGTGAGATCGAGCCCCGCATCAGGCCCTGTGCCGACAGTGTGGAACCTGCTTGTGATTCTCTCTCTCTCTTTCTCTACCCCTCCTCACTCGTGCTCTCTCCTCTCTCTCTCTCTCTCTCTCTCTCTCTCTCTCTCTCTCAAAATAAATAAATTTAAAAAAGAGGAAAAAAAAGTTTCCACAGATAAAAACCTGCTCTCGTCAGAAATTCTGATTTATGTTGGCTTGTGCCAAACTGGTAAGGACCTATGAGCGTGTGGCTAAGAGCCCAAACTGGAGCCAGACACCTACCTAGTTGGAATGCCAGCTCTGTCACTCACTAGATGCACAGCTAGTCTCACTAGCCTCCCTCCCTTCTCTCATTATGTTGCTGTGAGCATTTGTGAGAACCCAAGTTAAACCACATAATATGCCTCCTCAGAGTCTCAGCCTCGCTAGCTCCTGAGCCCTTGCCCCCCCCCCCGCCCCCACCACACTGACTGCCAAGTTCTGAATGGCGGGAGCGGCAGCAGCTCCAGAGCTCCTGGGCTTGACCTGACAGACCCATGGAAGCTCTGGATCCAAGCCCAGACTGGAATGAGGATCCAAGCCACTGGATGTGGTATGTGCCCTCCTCAGAGAGGCTGCCCGAAGTGGCTGGGTGACACAATCCAGAAAGGAAGGGCATTAGCCTCAGTGGGGCCAACTTTGGCCGAAGAGGGATGGAAGGAAGATGTGGAATGACAGGAAAATTCGTCTCTCTTTCTCCGTTACAAAGTCCCGAGGTACAGTTTTCCATCAGGCATCCTGTGCCTCCAAGCATCCGCCTCATTTCCCTTCTCCCTCACACTCGCTGCCCCGGGATTGTACAGAAGTCCTGCCTTAGGCTCTGTCTTCCAGAGAACTCAAGTTCAATTGGGAGGAAGAAAACGCATAAAGCACTCGAACTTCACTGCCCAGTACGGTTACCACCAACCATATGAGGCGAGCGGAGACGTGCCGTGAGTGTAAGAGACACACAACATTTCCCAGACTTGGTCCAAATGATGTAAAATAGCTCATTATGAACTTACATTGATTATATGTTGAAATGACAATATTTTGGATAATTGGACTCAGATATGTGATTAAAATTAACTTCATCTGTTTCTTTTTACTTTTTTAAAAATGTGACTACTGAATATTTTGAATTAGATGTTGCTTCCATTATGTTTTTACTGGACAGCCCCTAGAATTTAGTACCTCACAAGTCCACGAAAGATGTTACCATTTTCATTTCCATTCCCAAGAAGTTCTAGACATTTGCTGTCAATAAAGCCTGATGATAAAAAGGAATGTGGGAATAGAAAGGGAGACAGATAGGGAAAAGGGGACGAATATGTATTAAGTACGCTTAATGTCACTAGACACATTATGTATCACACAAATAACTCGAAAACTATTCGTTATTATCCCCGCTTGGCGGATAAGGAAATAAGGGCTCGAAAATAGTTTTCCCAAGGCAACAGAGGTATTAGACAACATAGCTGAAAACTGGACCCAGGTCAGCTTAACTCCACAGTTCGTGCTTTTTTTTTTTTTTTTTTTTTTTTTTTGATCTATCATACTGTCCAAGCATTGGCTCTAATGGTACGGTATGGTTTTGATAATGGAGGCTTTTTGACATATGTTAGGGCTTCCCAAAATTCCCTTAAATCCCTTAATAGGAGGTCAACTACACTAACCAAGTTAAAAGCTACTGCTGAACACAAATCAATCAATATTTACCCCACCCCCTCTCTCTGGCCTTGGGTGCAAGAACTGGGTGCACGGAATGGAATTCAATTGATCATACATCACAGTCCACATCACATGGTCATCGTACATCCATGAGAGGCCCCGCCTTGTTTTGTATTTTTCCCCATTATCCCTAATTTCAATCCCATTCTCCCACTGGTTCTTGGTTGGGCATCCGTAATGAAATTCCTCTCAATATACCCTTCATATGTTTATTCAAATATATAGGTGTCCTTGAAAAATAAGTGATATTGTGGCATAAATGCTTTCCTGTTCTGACTTATGCCACATTATTTCCTGAAATCTAATAATATGGATAGAATTAAATACAGTCTATTGCTTCTGGCAGCTACATCACACTCCATTATACGTAACCACCATATCTGACTTATCCATTCCCGAAGTGGCGAACACTGACATCATCTCTGACTCCTTTCTACCACCCAGGACGCTGAGATGATCATTGCTGTGCCTACTTGGTGAAGTTTCGCTGGAGTAAATATCCAGGAGTAGAATTACTGGGGCACACTCCATATTCAGTGTTCCCTTCAGTAAGCAATGCCAGTTCACTCTCCACAACGAATAGCTATACTCACGTGCCACACATGAAGCCTCTATTTCTTTCCATCCTTGCTGGCATTTGCCAACATCCAACTTTCTAACTTTGGCCAACCTGACGGGTGTTCGGTGGCAGCGTATTATTTGAATTTACATTTCTCCGTGTGTTGGCTAGAAGAACATCTCTTCATATTCTTATCAGCCTTCAACAGTTGGGTGGAGGATTTTCTTAAGACCTAGTGCCTGGAGTTGCCACCGACACAAGCATCTTTTCACAAGAAGACAGGAATGTTTCACTCCAAAGGGTAGAGGCACTACAGAGACATGGCTTTGTTCTCCCAGCTATGTTAATGCCCTGGACTGACCACATCTATCAGTTTTCTGCAGCTATAACTGCTCTAGGGCTTGGAGATTTGGTTGTGTAATGAAATCTCATGGAACTAGGGCTGGTATTCCAATAAATGTGTCTCTTACTACCTTCCGGATCTACTTTCAAAGTGAGATGAAGGAGAACTGGTGTACAATGAATTCAAGTTGGGAAGTCCTGATGGAGCCACATCCAGCCCAGGGAAAAGCCAGGCTGCGGTGCTTATGAAGAAGAGAGTCTGTACCGCACCCAAGCAAAGCAGAGTTAAAGTTGGGTAAGGATGCTTTGGGACTTCATTTAGAATGTACTTAGAAATTATAATTTCTGTTGATTTGGTTTATAAAAGCAAGGGGGTTTAGATCAGGAGCTTGGATTTCTTCTTAGAAATTTGATGATGAAGGAGATGTGTGTTCAAGACTACGACATTTTAATTTTTTTTTAGTGTTTCTTTTTTTTAATTTTATTTTTTATCTTTTAAAATCTACGTCCAAATTAGTTAGCATCTAGTGCAACAGTGATTTCAGGAGTAGATTCCTTAGTGCCCCTGACCCATTTAGCCCATCCCCCCTCCCACACCCCCTCCAGCAACCCTCAGTTTGTTCTCCATATTTATGTGTCTCTTCTGTTTTGTCCCCCTCCCTGTTTTTATATTATTTTTGTTTCCCTTCCCTTATGTTCATCTGTTTTGTCTCTTAAAGTCCTCATATGAGTGAAGACTAGGACATTTTAATATTTAGGTAATTTTGATGCTACTACTTGGGCTTCTCACACACCTCTCGACATGGCTGGGAATAATTCAACAGGGAACTAGGATAGGGAGTAAATGTGCAGCATAGAATAGGATGTGCCTTGGTAATTATTTAATGAAAATAACTCTCTATATTCATTTCAGACCCTTCTGCGGGTAAAATTTATCCCAGAGAGTTGACGTTAGTTTCGGTGAAAGGAGGTCCACAATGACAAACTTCTCTCCTTCCCTGAGGTTGGTGCGGGGGGTGGGGGGGAGGCAGTCACTGCTAAGTAGCTGAGTGTCCAATCCAATAGATTAACAAAACAAAATGCTGGGGAATATTGGGGGAGCCTCCAGACCCCTCTTTAATGTTCCCATAAGGCAACATCCAGCTGCTCTCAGCCTTCCTCATCCATTCCTGGGGGCGGAGGAGAGAGGGAAGGATGGGATCCAGTTGGTGAGGGCCATTCAAGGAACTGAGCCTGCTCAGCTGGGCTAGTCCCTCTCCCATGAGGTAAGAGGCCAGCCTCTGAGAAGGATGCCTATAACTGTAAGCTCTGCCTGGACATGCTTAATGAAGTAGAGAAAGTATTAAAAAGCTCACAGGATCTCAAGAGACCGGTCATGTGTCCTTATCCAGATTTTACTGTAATAAAGATGATATTTGGATCCCCATCTGGCTAACTCCTCAAAGTCTACATGTCAGTTCATCCTGAACTTGGGAGGGGAAGAAATGATAATTACCTCTTGGTCTTCTCTCTACCTCAACTCCCTACATGCGACTTGTACCCAATTCGAAGTCCTCTTCTGCTTTTGTCTGGTGGACAGACTCTCACTTAAAACCTACGACAATATCTCGTCACAGTCACCAGGAACTCTTACTCGAAACTTGCACCGATCAGTAACAGATGGCTTTGAATCAGGATCTGATGTCAGGGAAAATCGACCGGCCAAGCTTCAAGAGCTCCTCAGAGACACTCAAAGTCCCCAAGGCACACAAAGACATAAGTGGGTACGGACCCCTGACAAGCAGAGCTGCCACAGCTCAGCATGGACACTACCGAAAAAGGAATCTGGCCGGGAGGACTCAACTGGCAGAACCTCTAATAGGTGGTGGTGATGGGGTGGTGCGAGGCAGGCGGGTTTATGAGAAAGCACTCTAGTGGAGAGGACGGAAAGGCACAAAAATCAATGCTAAAGGAACTGGGATGGAGTGGAAAAGATGTCAGGGTCTTTATCTTCCTCCTTTTCATAGCCCAGCTCTCCTTCTCTTGTGGATTCCTTCTTGTCATCAAAGAAGAGTGGGTGGGGAAGGGAAGGGAAGCCAGCATTGTTCTCAGAGACTAGGGATGAGAGGGAAACTGACCATAGGTGGTTGTCTGAAGGTGGTGGGAAAGAAGAGTCTTGTGGTCTGGACTTCAAAATTATTTCCTCCAGAAGGACGCATTTAAACTTCTCCAATTGCTACCTACGGTTGGACTGATAAAGAAAAATTTTGGTCATCGTGCTTTCCTTCCATAATGTTAAAAATGAGGGGCGCCTGGGTGGCTCAGTTGGTTAGGCGGCCGACTTCAGCTCAGGTTATGATCTCGCAGTCTCTGGGCTCGAGCCCCGTGTCGGGCTCTGTGCTGGCAGCTCGGAGCCTGGAGCCTGCTTCTGATTCTGTGTCTCCCTCTCTCTCTGCCCCTCCCCTGCTTGCTCTCTCTTTCTCAAATAATAAACATTAAAGAAAAAAAATTTTTTAAAAATGACCCACCTCTATGGAAGCAAAGAGAACCAGGGGGCTTTAAAATTTCATAAGACAGAGGCAAATTACCATTATTTTATTCTTCCATGAACCTGGACGAGCTGGATCTGAACCAGTTCATGTCATGTTCCAAATGGAACAGCTCTATTCTCAACATGGAGGACTCCCATAATGATACAAAAGCATTGCACCTTTGGAATTTTGTACTATTTTAATTTTGCTCACTCAGAGGGAGAAAAAAGGCAGAGAAGACAGAAGAGCAGTTATTCCAGGTGAAACACTATTGGCGTATTCAAGACAGTTCTAAAGACAAAAGAAAATGAAATTGAGCGGCGCCCGGGTGTCTCAGTCAGTTGAGCGTCCGGCTCTTGGTTTCAGTTCAGATCCTGATCTCACAGTTCATGAGATTAAGCCCCACGTCAGGCTCTGTGCTGACAGCATGGAGCCTGCTTAGGATTCTCTCTCCCCCTCTCTCTCTGCCCCTCCCCACTAGCGCTCACTCTCTCTCAATGTAAACATTTTTAAAAAAAGAAAAGGAAATTGAAAAGTTAAAAAGATCTTTGTCCTATCAGCTGGCTCCTTGAGACACGGGCCTGCTTCTCCTGAACCTTCTGATTGTGTTGAGCCTCCTCTCTATTCTGCCTTCCGCTAAAGCCACCATGTTCACAAGCCTGGTGACTCACCACACAGTATACCAGTGTTAGCAGTTGACGTGCCTGTCCCTTCCTTTGACCGTGCCCTTCCAGCTCCCTGATTCCTTTCCTCTTTTCCCCTCATACCTTCACAGTGTCTTGCATGCGGTTGGCCTCAATACCTATTTGCTGAGCTCAACCAAACTATAAAAGCATAGATACCTTTCTGGGAAATCCTTCCAATTCTCCATGGCCAGTATGGAAGTCCCTCCAGGAAAGGGAGGATCAGAATGCTTCCTCATCTCATTTTACTGAGCCAAAGGAAAACCAAACAGCCCAAGGGCACGCAAGGGAGGATAAAAAGGATCCCCCTGTGGTTTTAAGACCACAACATGCTCTTCCTTTAATAGAGTAAACCCTATCAATGCTTTAGAGCCCACGTGAGTTGAAATTTAAAAATTCTTGTCTGAGAGGACTTACACCTAGCCACAGGAGCAGAATTCTTAAAGCTTCAAGTAATCAAAATTACATCTGACACCATATTTTCTCATCACGTTTTAGCCTGAGTTTGGTCAAGCTGTTTATAAGCTACGTGATCCTAAGCATCTGTGCTTCGGTCGAAATAAACAACTGTGTTTGCAGCTCGCAGCAGCATGGCTTTATAGACACCAATAGCAGTCTTTAAAATACTGCCGTTTACCTCATTTATATCCACAAGAGCTTATCTTCCAATGCAACGTCCAAGAGCCTCCGAAGCTACCTGAAGCAGTCCTGTAGCTTTCACTCTGGTTAGAGAAACATATGTCATGTGTTCCTGGGGAAAGACTTCTTACATCCTAAAAGTGCAAGCCTTGACAGTCGACCGAGTGATTACAATGAGCTATAAAGTGTCCACTCACTTTTATTGAAGGCGACGCCTTGGTTTTTTATGGCTTTCATTATACTCTTATTCTAAATTTCCTTGCTAATCTGTACTCCTGATTACCAAGGCCAACAATGTAAGAATGGCACGGGATGTAACATCTGGTTTAAAAACACACCTATCCATTCTTCACGTATTGCCAGAAAAGGGCTTGTTACCACCACTGGAATGTGCTTCCTAGGTCCGCAAGGACATCGTGAAGGAATAATAACATCTGGCACCCTTTGTGCACACCAAGAATGCTATTTCTGGGGTGAGTGGACCGCCCTGGGCAAGAGCAACCTTTCGTACAGCTGATTTGAGCAAATCCTGACCACTGTTTATTTGAACATTCCTCACTACAAATGAAGTGCCTGTCTTTGAAGTTGCTGGATGCATTTCTTTGGTGTCCTCCTCGTTACTAAACAAGACCAACAGACCGAATTGTGCCTATTCTCAACACTGAATCAGAACCAAGTTTTGTTCTTGTGTGTGGAATGATGCAGATCATCTGCTCGGGCTACATGGTCCTTGTGGGGCAGCCGCTCCTACAGAACGAACTGCCTTGTGAAATTCGACAGGACAGCAGACTGCACGCAGCGCTCCACCCTACCTTATCCTCAAACCACGCTACCGACAACCCTGGGAGAGAGGGATACCGGAACACATACAGCCAACATCAGCCATAGGCAAAATCCAGGAGTAGACAGACTTGGTCTTGGATTTCCCTCCAGCCCAGTACCCTGCACCATTTCCTTCTGCCCCGTCACAACCCCACCAGGATCTGGTCGTCCATGCATCCTGACATCAGGATCCCCAAAGAGTTATTGCACTCCTACCATCCATGCCTTTAATACCGGCCATTCTAGGACATGACCTCTGTCGCCCTCTCTTTTCTTTCTTTCCCTCGCTTTATGCACACAAGCAAAATCAATTGTCCCTCCTCCAACTGCCATGGAAGTTTTGCACACTGCTGGTTTAGCCTCTCACGTACCACATTATACTGTCGACGTGTGTCAGTTTCCCTCCCCAGTTAGACCGTGACCTTATTTGAGAACGGCGGACATTCCTCATTCACATGGTATCTCCAGGGCACTGCACGATGGGCACACAGCTGGTGCCTAACGACTAAATGAACAGAGCTCACAGACAAATGGGACACATGGATTAAATAACTGTCAGTCTCCAAATCCCCTGGGATTGAAGGTAGATGGTTGTGTAGATCTAGGGCAGCTGAGAAGGCTTCACTGAAGAGAGGGGACATAGGCTGGACCTTGGCGAACAGCAGCAAGGAGGCAGAGGTGGTGAAATCCTCAAGTTCACGTTTCTACAGGACTGTACTTCACCATATCCTTTCCCCGCAAATGGTGTTTCCCTCATGCTATGTCAAAGGAGACCAGAAGGCTGCCTTATGCTGGTATTTCGTTTCCTCTCTCCCTATACCCATCCACTATTTATTTAAGGTCTCAAAAGGGAAATTCAGCCATGATTCATTTGGGTGATTGTGGTTTTCTTAGGTGGAACTTTAATTTAGCCTCCCTTATAGCATCTAATTAAACGTGGACAATAATAGAAAAAATAAAATAATCAGTGGAAAAACTAGAGACCTTTATCAGAAAGGAACATAAAATTACATGATGAAAAGCTTCAGATTCCTAAAATGGTCAAATCATATTAGATTTCCAGAAACTGCTTCATAGACATAATGGCCATCCATTTTTTTTTTACATGTCCACTTAGTGTTCAATGTAATGTTGAACATTACAGTACTTTTCTTAGCTCTTTCTCTTATATCTATCCCTATTTTTTTCTTACAGTGAGAACCTTGACTCCTCAAAATATTATCAAGTTAACTCATTTGTTTTATTTCAATATACGCAAAAAATTTTAAATTATAATGGCAACACTAACAATAAACTATGGAGTCAAGTTTAAAAACTTTGTGCCTTTTTTTTGTCTTTAGAAAGTACATTCCACTAAAAATGTATCAGAGACCTATGGTTAAAAGCCCTTAAAGTAAATACTTTCTCTGTGTGGTTATGTTGCTGGTATCTTTACACAAATTTTAAGGTCTTCATCTGTTTCTGTTCGGTTTTGATTTTAAGATGTGGGTTTTGTTTTCCTTTTCTGGTTTGACTGGTTATTTTAAATGTGTAATCATATACAGCTTTCAAAACTGAAAAGAAAAAGACGTATGGAGAGAAGGGTCAGGTCCGTCCTTACCCCCCAGCCCCATCCCAAAAGGAACGGTTTTTAAGTATCCAGTTTTCAAGCCGATCACAGAGCGCTCTGACTTATAGATCAAATGAGTGAACAGAGAAGGCTTCGGAAGGGACGATTCCTTTCTGGGCAAGTGTCTTTTCCGTCTGCTCACTCTCTGGGGCAGCTAAAGCCTGTTCTCTCGCGTTCCCTTCGTCAGAAACACACCATGCCATGCACCACCTCTGCGATCAGGAGAATATTCGTCATTCTTTTTCCATCTGTGCCCATGAACCTGGTGGAATACTTCAAAGGCAAAAAAAGAAAAAGAAAAAGAAAAAGAAAAAGAAAAAGAAAAAGAAAAGAAAAGAAAAAAGTGGGCCTGTGCCACCTGTTTCCATGATTTAATAGTGTTTTAAATGCTACTTTGAGAAGCCGTTCTGAGCTGAGGAAGGAAGGAGAGGCCAGCTCTCCCCACATCACAAAGTGAACCGAAGCAAACTCAGAAGAGAAGAGGGGCAGGGGGAGTGGAGACCTGGGGGAGGGGGGTCAACCATAAAGTCAGCAGGATCCATTGAAATGTGCCAGATGTAATCAGAGAGTTCAAATTATCCCTGAAATAGAGAAATAGGTACAACGAAAAAATGTTCTAAGTTTACTATCCAGTATTATGATTGCCCAAAACCCACACCTGTTTGGATGTGCTATCACAGTACTTCCCTGAAAGCCACGTAAACTACACACACACACATACATACATACACACACACACACACACACACACACACACACTTTTTTAATCAAACTAAGGTAGAAGGGATACTAACAAAATTGTATACTGGTGATGAAGTATTTCAAATGACATTAGGCCCTTAAAGTTTCCCAGATGAAAACCAAAGCTGGCAAATGTGGTGGGCGGCTCTCTCTAGCTCTGGTGTCGGAAGAAGTGTGTGTGTGTGCATCAGTGGCTGGGTACACAGCCTAAAAACCCCCATCGGCTCTCTGCATTGGAGGTAAGAATCAGACTTGGTTATAAGTCATATGCCAAGCCACAACCAACACAGGCTGATTAGTGGGCAGGTTGCTCTTTTGTGGAGAGACTTGCCCAAGGGACACGGGATCTTCCAATGCCTGCCGGGGCAAAACTAAAGCCAAAAAGGGGGGCAGATATCACAACAGGGTTACAGTGAAATCTGGGAAGTATGTCTCCCTACTAGAGATTAAGCCGCACCTTGAAAACCCACAGGAAAGATGCTAAAGCAAGAAGACACGTGCCTGTGGACCCCTAAGCCTCCACACCTCTGCTCATCATTGTTGTCACTGCTCAAATTTAAGAGACCTGCAGGGAACAATGTTGGTCTTGCAAAACAGCCTAGTATTCATATTTAAAGAAAAAACATATACTTTTTTCTTTCCCTACTTCCTAATCCCTCAGTTTAAAAATACAATTTAGCTATTTTTACTGTTGTCTCAACTTTTTAGTTAGCTCATATTAAGTTTATTGCAATCATTCTTAATCCCTAATTTTCCACCTTCTTACTACTTCACCCATTTCTCATATTCCAGCATTCATTTACATTCTAATGATTTCACTTACGCACCCAGAAAATGTTTATTGTCTCGTATGTATCAGGCAGCATGTCAGGTGTTGGGGCACAGTGGTAAGATCTCAGCAAATTACAGGACATGCTCGGTCAACCCTTTTTGGAAAGTGAATTTTGAAAATTTTGCTCAACGTCCAACACATGCATATACAATCTGTCCATCAAAAGGAAGATCCTTGGGGCACCTGGGTGGTTCAGTCGATTAAGCATCCGACACTGGTTCAGATCATGATCTCACAGTTCCTGGGTTCGAGCCCAGAGTAGGTAGGGCTCTGTGCTGACAGCTCAGAACGTAGAGCCTGCTTCTGATTCTATGTCTCCCTCTCTCTCTGCCCCTCCCCTGCTTGTGCAATGTCTCTAAAATAAATAAACTTAAAAATATTTTTTAAATAAAAAAGAAGATCCTTTCTGTCATGTCTGTAGGCCACATGAACACAGTACAAAGCTTTGGCAAGTAAGAGCCGTAACCACTTAGAGCTTATTCTGCACCGGGTATTGTTCTAAGTTCTTGACATATATTAACCGATTTAATCCTCTCAAGCCATTTTACAGTTGAGAACACTTGGGCCCAGCAAGCCTAAGTGACGTTTCTAAAGTTATGCAGTAATGGAGCTGGCCTTGACCACAGGCAGTCTGGCTCCTGACTGCCATTTTTCTGACCCCAGTGAGGCTGAGGCCTCCTTAAGGTCTGCTTTCCACACAATGGAATTTACAACAGCAGGAGGCAAGTAGAGGCATTTGTGGCAGAAATTATATTCCAATAAACACGGCTCATGGCTCATCCTGATAAGGATGGAATGGGCTTTGGAGAATTTCATACGGTCATGAAAATAAACATGTGATTTTGACCTTCCAGAAGTGATAAACTATTCAAAGTATCCCATTTTTATCTTTTCCTCATTTCTTCAGCCTTCACTTTAGATGGTGATGTCCTGGCAGAATTTGGCTCAAAACTGGCAGTGGCCTCCCAACCCTAAGTGCAGAGACACATACAACCTGGGAATAGGGACACGTCTACCTTTCAAACTAAAAAAAAAAAAAAAAAAAAAAAAAAAAGAGAGTTGCGCTGCTTGCAAAAGCTTATAGCATCCTGCACAAAACTCCCTCACCTTTTTCATGGGTGTCACAACCCAAGTCCATAAAGGTTAAGTAAGGTTTGCCAAAAGCCACAGAGCTGAACCTTAGTATCTTCTCTAGGCACATAATCAACCTGTTCTTCGTGATGAGTCAACTCCTGCGTCTTGGGCCCACAGTCATTACAGGTATTACAAACGGTGGTCCCTAGACCACAGCATTGGCATCATCTGGGAGCTGGTTCACAATGAAGACTCGGGCCTCACCCACACCTGCTGAATCAGGTGATCCATATGAATAAAGCTGGAAAGGGGCTGGGACGGTCACTAATTCCGTTTTCTAGATATCGTAGTTACAGGAGAGGAGCTGTTGTTGACTAGAAACACATCAATCTCTTGAAAGGTATTTTCCCAGCCTCACCTTGTAACTGAGCTTAAAATTATCTTCCCGATGCAAAACAATCTGCAGTTTGATTTAAGGTACGTGTAGGCTTTTTAAGGCTCAGTCTTTCCTTGGTGAGCCGATATTAAGGCTGCAGATGTACAAAACTATGTTTCTTAGGAGACCCAAAAAGAAATGGCCAATAGTCCCACCATCTTTACAATGACTCATGGTGGTATCTTTTCTTCAGAGCGGGCTGATGGTCTTTCCCGAATCCCAGCAAGCCTCTTTAGCACAGACAGCAAACATAAATCTCAGCCCAGCTCCTGCCCCAGTTAACATGAAGTAATCAAATAGTAACAGCTACCGCTTACATGGTGCTTACGATGTGTCTGGTGCTGTCATGATAGATTAAATAGATCAAAAGCTCACTGAATCTTCACAGCAACCCTATGTTACGGAGGAGTACAGCGACGCAGAGAGGTTAAGCAGCTTGCCCAAAGCCACACAGCTAATTCATGGTGCTGATTCGAATTCAGGCTGTCTCCAGAGGCCATGCTGGTGACCAGAGCACCACGCTGCCTCTCAAGATTCAAATTAATGCTGCCCAAGGTTCCAAGAGTCCCTTATTAAGACGCTCTCATGATAAAGACTGATCTTTTACTTAGGAGAATGTAGTTCACTTCCGAGACCTTACTCGACAAAACGGAAAAGAGGGAGGCCGGCAGCGCTACGAAGACGCGATTTTACAGAGCTAAAACACTACCTCTGGTCTCTCATTCTTGGTGGTGATTGCAAGACCAGGCGGTCTGCTGCACGGAAGTACTTTAAAACGTCCTTCTGCCTGTGATTGGAACCGGCTCCAACATTAAAACTGCATCGTGTTTGCCATAAATGAGAAGCAGTTGTGAACTCTAAGGATTCGTGATATTGCCGGCTTTGCTTATCTATTAAATCTGTGGTCTAATTTCTCTTTTTTAGCTGCAGACAGCTCTTTTTCTAAATGAAATCTTAAGGACGATTCCAATATACGTGACCGCACAAGACCTTGTGCTTTGGCGAGAGTGAAGAGGGAAAATGATCTCGACCTCCACCCTCCACCTCGGCGTCCCCTGAAGGCGTGTCCCTAGAACTCTAGAGTCCCGGACACGCAGAATGAAAACTGCCACAGGCATCAGAAGGAGCCGCTTAGCATGTGCCCTAATCCAGCTCTCCTTAGGCCTCCCCGCCTGACCCCACACACGACGACGTCGTTCGCCTTCTACCGGGAAGACTGCACAGCATCTGAATTCTGCTGTGGAGCTGAAGGGAAGAAAAGTCTTGACGCACATTTGAACAGGGCACTGTCCAGCGTTCGGCAAAACAGAAATGGGTCACAGAAACACAAGGAAGGGTCACATTTCCAACCACAAAGTAAGCCACAGGCGTGCTAGGGGTATAAACAGTCAGATATATATATGCTCAATGGAGAGCAAATTTTGATTTTTGTTCTTCGGTTACTTCTGTCTGCCCTGGAAACACAAATCAAAGTGACGCAACCGACAATCCTGACCAACCTGTTCACCACAACACGGATCCCCGAGTGGCTGGCTAGTCACCACTGCCGAGCCATTATCCTTGTGGGCGCATATAAACAAAACTGAAATGTAGGTAAGGTAGTATTTAAGGTAGTTTTAAGCGCTGACCGCCCACAGGGAGAATGGCAAAGTGGTTCCCAATATGGTGGCATTTGTGGAACCAGATGTCAGAACCTTCAGATCCCCCAGGAACCCTGTGAACCATTTCCAGCCGCTCCCGGGCCCAAACTCAATGGCCATTAAGTAATGCCTTTGAGTAAGAGAACATGAAAGCCCAGCTCCCTTGCCCAGGGTGGGTCAGGACAACTTGGAGGAAGACTGAACCTTCCAGAGTCCCTGTCCTCTTTGGGACTTTGCCTGACTCTTGCTTGGCTCCCTTCCCCGTCCTGGTTCCTTCTTCTGTTCTCCTAGGGACACTTCGTTTATAATCACTTGCACATGAATTCCCATCTCAGGGTCTGCCTCTGGGAAACGCCACCTAAGAGACCACACCACCCAGCTCCCTATCCAGCTGGCCGTCACCGTGAATCACGTGGCCTCCCCAGTGGTGGCTCTGGCGTGCAGTTAATTAACACAGTATCTGCCACACCCTTTTCCTACCACAAGTGTGTCCAGAATCTTTAGCCTAAATTGATCTTATTTGATTGAAGGGGTGGGGCCCTAAACCTAAATATTATACAGTCTCAGTTGAGAAGAAGGTATAGGGCATGGCACGTTTGGGTTAAATAAATGTTACATTAAAAAAAAACAAAACCTTCCCATGATGCAGTAGTGTGTTTCCCTCACGAAGCTGGGCATAAGTGCTTTAAATAAATCTGTGGAGAGTGGAGTTTGTCAAAGGTCACAGACTTGCAGTACCGAGGAGCTATAAAACCCTACTAGAGGTGAAAGGCGAAAACTCGCACATGTGTTAAGATAGACCTTGAAAGCTTTTTATAAAGAAAAAAATGTAATTTTTTGAGAGAGCACAAGAAGGGGTGGGGCTGGGGGGGTGGTGGGGGACAGAGGATCTGAAGCGGGCTCTGTACTGACAGCCGCAAGCCTGATGCGGGGCTCAAACTCACCAACCTCAAGATCATGACCTGAACCGAAGTCGGATGCTCAACCGGGCACCCCCAAAGTTGCTTTCTGACCAGATTTTTTCCATGAGCTTACTTTCTTGTAATTTTCCTCACTCTGTGGGTTTGCACGTGGCAAAAAACGTGTGGGTTCCCTTGGGTTGCACTTATTCTGACACCTGTGAAGCAAGCCCACCCTGTGGGATGTGAACCGTGATCAACCCAGGGGGATGCGGTGACCCGGATGGGGCCGGCCTCCCGTCACCGCACACCCGAGCTTCCACAGACACGTGACAGCGCGGCTCACCTTTATTCCCAGGGCTTCTCCAGAAATGACAGCAACTGTCACGCCATCCTTACTGGGTTTAGGGATTTCTTTGCTTTTCAGTTCCTGGTACTGAGGCTCCACCATCTTCTCCGAGCTTCTCAAATTAACCCACAGCTGTAGGCCGTGGGCTGGCTCCTCCGAGCAAGGCATCTCCGCGTGCAGAATGCCCCGGCCCGCGGTCATCCACTGCAAAGGGGAGACCCACGAGAAGGAAATGTCACCCGGCCTCTAAGGAGCCTGCAGGGGGGGCAGTTAGGTCATGGGGACGACGCAAGGCACCTTACAGGTGCTGCTTTCGGAGTCCCTGGGCGTCGTGAGGAGTAACCAGGCGACAGTGACCATTGCTGAAGCCTTTTCCGGGATTCCAAAAGCTTCCCAACCTTCCTCACTTAAATTCAAAGCGTCGGCTCTGAAATTCACACAAATGGAAGAATCTTCTCTTTGGGATCCCCGAGTCTTCGACTGAGCTCTGGGATGGGGAGGAGCTGCAGGCACAGGGCCCGCCGGGGTGCACTCTGGGTAGACACACCTTAAGTGAAAAACAAGACCCCATCGGGCTGCGGGAGAGGCCAAGCGGCGCTGCGGTTACGGCGGAGGCCCCGGCCGGTCCGACACGGAGCGCCGGCACTGGGGGAGCCTGCACAATCGTCCCAAACCCAGAAGAGGCAAGCGGGCTTTGCTGTCCCCACGCCGGCAGACCGTGAGGGGGCCACCCTCCCTCCGAGGGAGAACCCCCCGGGGAGAGGCGCTCCCTGCGGCAGAGGGCAGTGCCTGGCACGGGCTGCAGCTGGGAGCCGTCACGCCAGTACTCGCGGCAGCGGGAGGCCACTCGCGTGGGCCCGCCGCCGCGTGCGTGGGGGCCGACGGCTGTGTGGGGGGGCGAGGGGGCCTGCCGCGACGCGCGGAGGCTCCCGGCATGCGCTGCGCCGCGGCAGGTGGCTCACGGCTGCCCGCTCGGTTCCGGTCAGGGAGCCCTCGCGGCGTGGAGAGACGCCCGTCGCCTCCGCTGTCGTGCAGTCTTCGAGCGTTTGTCCGTTTCTTTACTGAGAGCACGTCAGGGGCCAACCCGAGACGCCAACCTGGGCATCTGGGGATGAAGGGATGGAACGTGGCCGACAGGTTTCCTGTCTTAGCTTGCGTCCGGCCACAGAAATCCTGACAAAAGGCCTTAAGGCCAAGTATTTATTGGGGGGGGGGGGGGGGTTGCTGCAGGAAGCACAGGTGACGTGGGAAACAGCGAGCTAGGCAGGAGAGAAGGGTGTGAATGAGCAGGGGACATCTGTGGGCACCTGGGGCTCGGCCCCACCGCGAGTGGGGCAGACGGGTGCACATAGGGGTAGGGGAGGCGAGCCGTCTACCCCCCAACTCCCGACCCTCTTGGACAACAGTTCCTCGGGGGGTGTTTAATCCCCAGCACGCCCGGCTGCCGAGAAAGCCCTCAGGCAGAGCAGCGGCACGGGAGACGGGCAGCCACGCACACTCATGGGGACTGTTGCCACCTGGCCTCAGGCGGGCCAGACGGCGAGGACGCAGGCCGCCGACAGCGTCTTCCAGACGCCCACGGTGGGGGACAGAACTCCATACACAATCAAATAATCGCCGGCATATGCTTGCACTTGGGGCGCTGGGGGGCACGGCAGGTGTGTGTGAGAGCACGTGGAATGACCTGCCTGTTCCAGGCAGCTCGCCCGAGGGTGCAAGCTTCAGGCCGAGACCCGGACAGGGAGTGAGAAGTGACCAGGGTTAGGGGGAGAGGGAGGTATTCCACACAAGGGGAACCGCACGCGGAAAGGCTCTGAGGCAAGAAGGAGCAGGATCAGCCCCAACCTGCAAGCAGGCCGGGACACATCTAGATTGATTTCCATCTTCCATTTGAGAAGACCGATTAAACTTAGCCCAGGGGTCTGCAGACTACAGCGCAGGGGCCAAACCCAGCGGGCCACTTGGTTCTGTACGTTCAGTTTTCCTGGCGCACAGACGTGCCTGCTCAAGGACGTGCTGCCTGTCTGCTTTTGTGCCGTGAAGGCAGAGTTGAGCTGCCACACGTCGGGCACTATGACCACAAAGCCTAAAACATCGCCACCTGGTCATCAGAGAAAGCAGCTGCTGCCCCCACCCCGCCGCTAAGGCAGTGAGGGAGATCTCCGTGCCCTTCCGTGCCGCACGGCTTCCATCTGACGGCAGCCGGTGCTGGTCCTCAGGGATGTGTCTTCCTGTTTGCTTTCCTGTTTCGTTTATAGCTCAGCTCTCCATATTTTCGATCTACTTTTTGTACCTTCTTCATCCTTTTTTAGGCACAACCTAGTTTGGCAGCAACTTTCTTAATATGGCCCACCTATCGGATTTGGAGGGGGGGAGAACAGATTTCCCTCTTTCTTTTTTATTTATTTTGAGAGAGCGCAAGAGAGCGAGCACAGGCACATGCAGAGGAGGGGCAGAGAGAGAATTCCGAGCAGGCTCCACGCTGTCAGCACAGAGCCCAGTGTGGGCTCGATCTCACGAACCATGAGATCATGACCTGAGCTGAAATCAAGAGTCAGACACTTAACTGACTGAGCCACCGAGGCACCCCCAGATTCCTCTTTTCAACCTCACCATTTACTAGCTCTGATGCCATGGGCATCTTTTTTTTTAACATCAGTAAATCCCCACTCTCTCATTTTAAAAATGAGGTAAAAAGAATACTTACCTTAGGGAGATTATGTGTATGAAACTGCTTTCAATTTCATGTTCATGAAACACCACGATGCAAATATCTGCAGTTATCACTCCACGAGATATGTAAATAACCCCAGAAAGTTCCTGACACAGAGTTCAGACTTACAAACCCAGCAAAGAACACCCAAGCATTCCCTGGAGATTGAAACGTGTCTCAAACAAGCCCAGGATGGCGGCAAGGTTTGGGTCATCGTCTTAAGTGACACCACCGACCCCTGCGAACAAGTTGGCAGATAAACAGTGCAATGTTGCAAATGCAGCAGAAAGGTCTAGAAAGATGACAACTGAAACTGGTATGCCGACTTTGGCAATGGGGACATCATGCATGACCACTGTCTGAACGGCTTCGGCAGGGGTCTGGGTGCAGGTTGTGAGGCCAGCACTGATTTCAGTGAGTGAAGGATAAAATGGATGAGGAGGTTAAGATAATCATTCTTGATTATGCTTTGGAGAAACTTAAGAGAAGGACTAGTTGGGAGCTAAAAAGTGATTGAGGGGGTTCAAGGAAAGCTTGAGAGAAGAATACAAGACACCTGTGCAGGTTTCTAGGCTAAGTGGAAGGATCCACAGAAAGGAAGAGGTCAAAAATACACAAGAGACGGGGAGGAAAGCATGAATGTACTAGAAGTGGGTGAGACGAAGCATGTACACCCACAGATGATTAAACCACCAGCAGTTCCATGTCCTTGGCCATACCTGCAGGTCTCCTGGGTTCATCTGACCAACATGTCCACAGAAGTCTTCATGGGCCATGCTGCCCCCTTCCAGGAGGTAAGATACCTTTGAGAAAACAAGCAGAAGAAAAAGTAGGTGTTTGGCCAGCTGTGAAGAACTGTTCACTTTTTCCACAGAAAATGTGGTGAGGAAAGTGTGAGGAGCAACGAAGACAGTAGGGCAAGCTGAGGGAACGAATCTCAGTGAAAGAAAGGGCCGTGCTAGCCCATACGACGCCTTTGAGAGAGGGGGAGGGAGGGAGGAAGGGAGAGAGAATCCCGAGCAGGCTCCACACTGTCGGTGCAGAGCCCGACACCAGGCTCGATCTCACGGTTTGTGAGATCACGGCCTGAGCCGAAATCAAGAGTTGGACGCTTAACTGACCGAGCCACCCAGGTGCCCCAAATTCATATACGTTAAAGTCAACTTTGCTAGGGGCATGTCCATGCTAAGAACGGAAAGAAATTCTGTATTGTTCAACAGAGTAGCCATTAGCCACTAGCCACGTGTGGCCGTTGAAATTTAAATCAATTAAAGTGAACGAAAATTAAAAATTCATGGGCCGCCTGGGTGGCTCAGTCGGTTGAGTGTCAGACCTCAGCTCAGGTCACGATCTCACAGTTCGTGAGTTCGAGCCCCGTGTCGGGCTCTGTGCTGACAGCTCGGGGCCTACAGCCTGCTTCCGATTCTGTGTCTCCCTCTCGCTCTGCTCCTTCCCTGCTCACACACTGTTTCTCTCTCAAAAATAAATACAGATGAAACAAAAATTAAAAAAAAAAATTCAGCTCCTCAGTTGTACTAGCCACACTTCAAGGCCAAATCCCTGCCTCTCCCCTTCGTTTTTGGTAATCAGCCTGCCCACAGAAAGCAAGTGCCTCTGGGAGGGGCCAGCCCCCATGGCAGTGGCCTTCAGGGGTCCAGCACAGCCAGTGAGATCTGAATAAAGTCTGCCTAAGTTTTGCATACAGTATTTGGAAGCCCAGCTGCATGTAGAGAGAAGCCACACTCTCCAATATCAGCTATCTCGGAAACAAAGTGTTTTTCGTGCGTCTGCCACCTTTCTCTTTCATCTTCTCAAATGGCTCAGAATTCATGCTGGGAAAACAGGCCATCATTTATTAAGCCTCCTCATACCCCAAACTAAGGGCAATTAAAGACCCGATACTGTGAAGCTGTTGAAATCTTATAGTGTAGCCTTACAATAAACCCCCTTCTTCTGGAACCAGCTTCATTGGACGCCACTTCCTGAAACTAAAGACTTATCGGGCACTCAACGACAATAGAAATCAGGGCTGGTTGACATGAGGACTCTCCACATGTCATCCTGCCGAGCGATGACAATGAGGTACACTGCGTACAGAATGGCCTCGGCAGGTGACAGGCAGATGGCTACAGAAATTGGAGGTTCTAGGTTGTGATGGTCAACGTGACTGGGCTAAGAGACGCCCAGATACATAGTAAAATATCACTTCTGGGTGCATCTGTGAAGGTGTTTCTGGAAGAGATTAGCATGGGAATCGGTAGCCCGAGTGAGGAACATTGCCGTCCCCAGTGTAGGTGGGCGTCATCCAATTTGCTGGGGGCCCAAAGAGAACAAAAGAAGGGTGAATTCTTCCTCTCTCTTCTTCAGCTGGAACATCCGTCTTCTGTCCTCAGACATCAGAGCTCCCGCTTCTTGGCCTTGGGACTCTGAGACTTCACGCCAGCAGCAACCCCTGTCCCATCTCCCATTCCCCTGTTCCCCGCCCCGGGCCCTGCCCCCAGTTCTCAGACTTGGGCCTCAGACTAAATTATACTACCAGCTTTCCTAGCTCTCCAGTTTGCAGAGGGCAGATTATGAGACTTCTCCACCTGCATAACCGCGTGAGCCAGCTCCTATAATAAACCCCCTCTTGTATATCTCTATACATCCTAGTGGTTTCTCTGGAGAACCCTGACTAGATTCCTACTCTCAAACCCCCACAGGGCAACTTGCTATACTACATGGCAACACTGCAACATTGGCACGGGACGAGAAGAGGCCCATCTGCATGGAGAATTTATATGATGACAGCAATTCCAAATCAGGGGAGCAGGGGCGCATTTTTCAATAAACAGTATTGGAACAAAGGACTGACCATATGAGAAAAGAGAGTAAGCCCCGCCCCCACATATGGAAACATGTTCCAAATGGACAAAGATTTAAATGTTAAAAATAGGCTTCTGAGATTTAAATCTAAGGAGACAACAAGAATACAAAATGTCAGCACAAACCTATCTTTGGAACGTTTATTATAATAGCAAAAAGACAGGAGAACATTCTGCAACTGTTAAAAAGTGATGGAGATGTCTATTCACCGACACAGAAAAATGAGATACTATTTAATCAAAACAAGCAGGTTACTGAACAGGAATTTTACTTAAAGGGGTCACATGCAATGATGAGTTTAAATGGGTTCATTTAAATAAAATCGTACCCCATCATGTTAGGACGCACCTGGAGATGCCCGGATGAACACACCAAAACATGGACAGAGGTCATCTCCAGATGGTGGAATTGCAAACACATTTTATTATCCCCTTCCCACTTTCCTGACAGTTTGGGTTTTCCACAGTGAGTCGTTTACTTTTTTATAATGGAAAACACTTTTTTATTTTACGAAAATATAAAGATATTACCACTGATCAGTGAACAAAAAGAAGTGATGTGCTTTATTCTGCAGAGAAGCTGGTGACTATTTGTTCCCTCTTTGGGCGAACCGGGGCTGGCCAAGAAGGCAGTGAGACAGAAGGGAAAACAGAGAATCGGAAGAATAGCGCCATCCTATGGAAGAGAACAATGTAGCTAGTTCTGACTTTCATATGTTACCCCGCAGAAAAGACCTGGGACTCCTATAGAGGCCAAAACAGGAATGAAGGACTTAGGACCTCATACAAAGCTTAAACATTAACAAAGGGAGGGGTGCCTGGGTGGCTTACTCAGTTAAGCGTCAGACTTCAGCTCAGGCCACGATCTCAGGTCATGAGTTTGAGAGCCCCACATGGGGCTCTCTGCTGTCACCGCGGAGCCTGCTTCAGATCCTCTGTCCTGTCCCTCTCTCTGCCCCTTCCCTGCCTGTGCTCGCGCTCGCTCTGTCTCTCTGAAAAATAAACTTAAAAAAAGCATTGATGAAGAGAAATAAAAAGCTTCCAAATCTCAAACCACCAAACTAGAAGAAACAGTGTCTAGAACTGCTTTCCTTTTCCTGTTATGCATACATTTTTAATTAAAATAACTGCATAACAAAGGCAATTCTCATTCTGTTTGGCCTCAAGCTCTGGGTTCTCAAAGGAGTCTCTTTCAAATCGTATTGTTTCCATCCCCAAAGATTTTTCAATTATACAAGCCTAGGGACTTTCAAGTTGTTAATCATCTAAAAATACGTCACGCAACTTTTTTTTTTTTCAACGTTTTTTATTTATTTTTGGGACAGAGAGAGACAGAGCATGAACAGGGGAGGGGCAGAGAGAGAGGGAGACACAGAATCGGAAACAGGCTCCAGGCTCCGAGCCATCAGCCCAGAGCCTGACGCGGGGCTCGAACTCACGGACCGCAAGATCGTGACCTGGCTGAAGTCGGACGCTTAACCGACTGCGCCACCCAGGCGCCCCGTCACGCAACTTTAAAAAGTAAATTGTAGTGAGCATGACTCATTTAAAGATGAAAATTTATGTGGACACCGAGAGGGGTGTGTGTGTGTGTGTTGCAAGTTTTATTTTAGAAAGTGATGCCAACATTGTTTCTCAAAGACTGAGAAGGTGGTTATCCCCACCCCCCACTTTACCCCATTCTCTGGTAATACAAAAGTAAACATCATTTCTCCCATTCTAAGTACTATAAAATCTGAATTAGAGAAGTCTGGTTAATGAGGCTTTACTGAGCCCATAATGCCTACCTTTTACTTCTTAAAGCAAAAAATCATACTTTTTGCCATCGGAAGGAAAGAAAAATCGGAAACCAAGGACCCTTTATTTATGATTATCTTTGATTTATTTCTTTGTCCTAAGTGCTGTAAATGCCACACTGAGATCTCAAGTTTAAACGAATTCCTGCGCGGGATTTTTCTAAACGCAAGCGGTGCTCTGAGAGTCGACACAATCCAGATGATTTTTTAGGACGTCACATAATCGCAAACACCTGGAGAACGGCCGTGGGTGGCTGACGGAATTGGGGGCGTTATGTTTAAACTCAAGAGTTGCGTGTGTCTAATTAAGAAATCTGTAATCCGAGACAGGTGTTTTCTGCAAGAGGGTCCATGCTGCCTGATCCGGCTCCGTCCTTTCCTCCTTCTTCGTCCTCCACTTTCCATGGGTCTTCACCGAGCACCTCTGCTTCCTCGTCGGTTCTTACCTCTTCGTGTGTTTGTATATTTGGAAGGAGAGAAACACAAAGCCAAAGCAGGAACGAAAGAAAAGTGGCACTTGCGATGTGAAATTGAAGCAAGGTGTACCTCCAGGAGCTATAAATTAATCCTGCAGAATCACAGCACAAGATACCATAAAGTTTGTTGTTTCTTTCTGGTATTTAAGGAGGAGGAGTGTGCTGACCTCATCCAATGTTTCTAGATGGAAGACTTTTTCTTTAAAGCAAAAAGTTGACATTATAGGTAAAACTATGTTTTCTTTTAATTTCCATGTGCCCCAAATGGTGGCTGTTTTTCTATTGGTAGCTGAGTAGGAAAAAGAGAAAAACAAAACACAAACATGAATTGAGGCCATGGCTGTTGCCAGAGGCCAGCAAGGAACGTATTGCATAACAGAAGCGGCTAGTGGGTCTTCAAGGATTCTTCAAGGATAGAAACGGTAATGTTTGAATCCATGCAGTTAAAGACTCAAGTTATTTTACAAAAATGTTTTAATTAGTTGCGTAAATCACTGAGAAATCTCAAATATCACCGCACTAAATACGCTCATCCAATCTCGACCCCACACAAACACCTTGGTGCCAGAAGGCAGCTTGAACAAAAAAGGAAAAGATAACCAACATGGTTTTTGGGTATTTGGCCAAATATTTTAAAGGCTCTCCTGGGGCCTGCCTTGCCATTTCCTGCCACAACCCTGCCTGGGGGCCAATGCTGGAGGGTGGGGGGAAAGGGGGTGCTCTGGCCCTGAAGGCGTGGCCCAGCCTCTGGGAACCACTCAGGCTCCCCCGAGGGAGTCTCGGGTTTGTCACTTACTAGGTGTGAAATGTGGGGCAAGTCCTTTAACTTCAGGAGGCCCGGTTTCCTCAAGTACAATGTGGGCAGAGGAGATGAGCTCACCCAGCGTGGTGAGTTCTCAACGAGGTAATGAGTGCAAAAGTGCCTGGCACATATCAAGTGTTCGGTAAGTTCTAGAACTGGCACTCCTGCCACACTTCCACGGGCAGAGGTCCCACTCGGGGGTCTTCCCTCTTGCTTCCTGGAATGTATTTCTCCCGATAGTCTCGTGGCTCGTTTCCTCACTTTGTTCAGGCCTCTGTTCAAACATCACTGCCTAAGAGGGGACACCCCCCACCAGCCCATCACATTGGTCGGTCTATTCTTTACCCTCTGCTCATTTGTTCCTTCTCCCTAGCTTCTTCCCAGAGGGACCCTACAATATAGAATTACTTAGTTGTTCATTGCCTTCCCTAAGAAAGGGTAACCTCCCTGCCATCTTGGCGGCAACAGACATGTGAGGTCTGACGGGAGTTGCAAAAACAGCCAGGACTGCCAGCTGCGAGGACTTCAGGCGAACTGGCCACCAAAGAAGAGGGTCTTTGTGCCGCTGTACGCAAAGATGACAACGGGCCTCGTGGTTCCTGGGTGAGGTGGAGAAGAGGTGGGGGGTGGGGCGGGGGACAGGCAGCCACAGGTTCCTGACAGGACATGCTCCCAGGGTCCTTCCTTGGTGTGGACGTGGGAGAGTTCCACCCAACAATGGCTAACTACAGCGAAAAGAACTGATTTAAAGGCAATTTTCCTTTTATATTTTTCTGTTGCTCCCATTCTCAAAAGTCTCCAAAATCCACTCATTTTCCTTTCCCTAGGAGTAAAATTTCTGACGCGCACATCCAGGTTCTTTAACAATCATTTCCTGAATCTAACTACTCAGGTGAGCTGAATCGCAGACTTCCTCAGAACCTTCCAGCTGCTTCTAGGACCCCAGGGCCAGGAATGCCCTTTCTCTTCAAACCCCACTCAGGATTCAACCTTTCGTGGAGTCTCTTCAGTCAAACTACCGCTGGCTCCTCGTGTAATCATCAGGCTAACACCACCTACATCTCTTAAAACTGTGGTCAAGCAGGGTGCCTGGGTGGCTCAGTTGGTTAAGTGTCCCACTTCCGCTCAGGTTACCATCTCATGGTTCGTGGGTTCGAGCCCGCATCGGGCTCTGTGCAGACAGCTCAGAGCCTGGAGCCTGCTTCGGATTCTGTGTCTCCCTCTCTCTCTGCCCCTCCCCCACTCACACTCTGTCTCTCTCTCACTCTCAAAAATAAATAAGCATTTAAAAAATTAAGAAGAAAAACTGTGGTCAAGGTGTTCACGTCGTTCGTTTTACTTCCTGTGTCATATTGAAGGGGCCTCCAGGGAATGGTTTGCCGACTTCTATGATCACCCAAATTTCCCACATGCAAAAGCCTAGTGTCTGCAGCCGGGGCGAAAGTGGGTAGTTGGAAGTATTGCTGCTTAAGAGTGCCCTCTGCTGATCCTAACGATGTGTGCACGCTTTGTCCTACCAGACCTCACCAGAACAGGGAGGGGGCTCTCTAACAGAGCCACTGAGAACCACGCATGTCTTCTAGCACGTGCATGGGGTCTCTGCTTCAGGACCGTGTGTCCCTGTGGCAGGCTGCCATCTAGACGTCAAGGGACCAGCTGTGTTGTGGTGTAGAGGGAAGTTTTTCTGCTCACACGGTCTCTAGTCGAAAGCTGTCAAGACAGACAGCTAACAATGAAGGTTTGGCGCTCACAGAACTCTTGCCAAGTTAGGCTTAAGGGATGTACCTCTTGGTTTACTATTTTGTTAAGATTTCATTACGTTGAATTTAATTAAGCAGCTGACATCTTTTGTTGGGTGCATTACTCTTATTCTGATTCAATTCATTGCAAGGATTTAACTTCTCAAATTTTTGGCTAACGTGTTCATTGTGCTTGAGGTTTTTGGGCCACAGGTTCTGGACTTCAAGAAGCAATAAAACATTTTATAATAAGGGGGTCTGATATAGGGATGTCATTTTTTATCTTTTGTCTTTTTAAAATTTTTTTTAATGTATATTTATTTTTGAGAGAGACACAGAGTGTGAGCAGGGGAGGGGCAGAGAGAGAGGGAGACACAGAATCCGAAGCAGGCTCCAGGCTCTGAGCTGTCAGCACAGAGCCCAACGTGGGGCTGGAACTCACAAACTGTGAGATCATGACCTGAGCCGAAGTCGGAAGCTTAACCGACTGAGCCACCCAGGCGCCCCTATGAGATCACGACCTGAGCTGAAGTCGGACGCTCAACCGACTGAGCCACCCAGGCGCCCCTATCTTTTGTCTTTTTAAATAAACTTTTCATTCGGGGGTAATTTTAAATCTCTTTTTTTTTTTTTTTGCTTTCATTGCAGCTTGCACAAGGGAAAATGTCATCAGAAACTCATAAACAGGAAGTTAGAAATCCTCCAGAAGGAACATACTTCCCTACCTTCAGGGAGCCACCACTCTAGCAGGGGAAACACTACTAAAACATGCAGGTAAGAGAAGTGAGTACTAAAAAGAAGTACAATTAGTCCCCAAGGAAACACAGAGGATTCATTCTGATGAGCAAGAATCCGAAGGAATGGGGGCATCACTCATGGAGGAGGCAGCCCCCCAATGGTTTTAAAATGTCTCATTACTGGGGGAAAGCTGGGGTGGGTGGGGCAAAAAGGTAGAGAAGGAGGAAAAGAATTTTGTGGGTTGTACTAAAAGGCCATGAGCAATGAAAGCAGGATTTTGTTAATTATCACATTATGACTAGATCATGAGTGGTCTTGTGGCTACAAGAAGTTAAATGATTGTCCTTAAACATGCAGGCAGTTAACCAACCTAATCCATTTCCTCATTGCACCGATGTTCAGAGAGAGAAGAGCATTACTTCGCCCTTACAGCTGGGAGATTCGGATCCCTGAACCACGAAAGCATTGGGCCCCACAGTAACAGAAAGACCGTGAGGTGTCCACAGCTGGAGACCTGTGTCACAGGGGGTGTCATGGTGGCATGGAAGACTGGACACATGTGGGCCCGGGATCAGATGGGCCTGCCCAATCCTGCCCTACATGGGCTGTGTGACCTTGATGGGTCACCGCTTCCCTGAGCCTCTGTTTCCTCGTCTGTAAAATGGGGGAGCTGACAATTCCCACTTTTCAGGATTGCTGTGAAGCTTACAAGTAATGTATAGAAGGCATGTGAAACTAGGGGCGCCTGGGTGGCTCAGTCGGTTAAGAAAGGCATGTGAAGGGGCGCCTGGGTGGCGCAGTCGGTTGAGCGTCCGACTTCAGCCAGGTCACGATCTCGCGGTCCGTGAGTTCGAGCCCCGCGTCAGGCTCTGGGCTGATGGCTCGGAGCCTGGAGCCTGTTTCCGATTCTGTGTCTCCCTCTCTCTCTGCCCCTCCCCCGTTCATGCTCTGTCTCTCTCTGTCCCAAAAATAAATAAAAAATGTTGAAAAAAAAAAATTAAAAAAAAAAAAAAAGAAAGGCATGTGAAACTTCTCATAAAACTGGTAGCCGATGCGGCATGGCAAATTTCCTTTGGGTTTAGTCCTATAGGGTCAGGCATTTCAATTTAAGAGTGTCTACTGTCTACTGAGGCAGAACTCTGAAGCAGCTTTGCTAATAGTGAAGATTTTTGCGAGAAGCTTTTTATCACGTCATGGCCTATGTTCACTTACTCTGGACTTAATTTTAGTCTCACTTAAAAAGCGTTATTTGGCGACATAAAAGGACATTTAATGACTGGTTTACACTCTTTATCACACCCCCTCCTCCAAGGAGGAGAATTCTAGGAATGTTCTCTGCCTATAATCGTCATAGGGTAGGAGTGGGACAGAGGGGGAAGTCTGCTGGGAATTTATTTGGAAAACTTTTGAAAAACAGTTAACTGCTACTTTCCTTCGTGTGACCTATGCTTCCTGACATGGACCCGGGTTGAATTCTCTGCTGCGGGGACCGTCCTCTGAGCTGCAGGACGCTCAGCTGCAACCCTGGCCTCTACTCACTAGATGGCACTAGCGCCCTCCAAATGGTATGATCAGAGAGGTCTCCAGAAATTGCCACACTGACCCCCTGTAGGCAAAGGCACCCCCAGATGAGAACCACTGGCAGAGACACTCTAAAATCCAGACTTTTTTTTTTTAACGTTTATTTATTTTTGAGACAGAGCGAGAGACAGAGTGCAAGAGGAGGAGGGGCAGACAGAGGGAGACAGAGAGTCCAAAGCAGGCTCCAGGCTCCAGGCTGTCAGCACAGAGCCCGACGCGGGGCTCGAACTCTCAAACTGAGAGGTCATGACCTGAGCTGAAGTCGGCCGCTCAACTGACTGAGCCAGCCAGGCGCCCCATTGAGATCATTTAGGCATACCCTAGAATCAAGGCATAAGTAAGAACACCCCAAATGCCCATCGACAGACAACTGGACAAACAAAATGTGGCGTATCCATATGACGGACAATTATTCAGCCATTAAAAGGAATGAAGTTCTGACATGTTACAACTTGGATGAGCCCTGAGAACTTTTGCTAAGTGAAAGGAACCAGACACAAAAGACCAACACAGGATTCCTTTTATATGAAATGTTCAGAATAGGCAAATCCCCAGAGACAGACAGTATGGTTGCCAGAGCCTGGGGGAAGAAGAAGATGGGGAGTGACTTTGAGTAAGTATGGGCTCTCTTTTGGGGTTGATGAAACTGTTCTGGAATCAGAGGTGACAGTTGCACAATATTGTGAAAATACTAGAAACCACCAGATATTTTTTAAAAACTTTGTGAATATGTATTTGTATCTGCCATTATGTGCTTGTTTTCTAAGCACCGTCTTTTGGACGGTGTGATGTGAATTCTGGAATTTTCTCTGCATCAATGTAGTATGTAGAAGTAATCACTCAGTAAAATAGCCCATCTTTCCCCACAGTACAACTGAAAATAAACCATTTTTTTTTTAAGAATAAAGGTATAGCCTTTGCTTTGTATACAAATCCTACACTCTGCCATAATAATTCTGTCACTTTCCAACTGTCGTGGAGATTATTCTATATTAGAACATATCAAGCTGTGGCATTCTTCTTAACAGCTGCGTAGTATCATTGTATGGATGCGTGTGTTTAAACCACTAGTTCTCTACTGGGGGTCATTTGGTAGCCCTTGTCCCCCAAAGCAGACGGTTGGCAATATCTGGAGACATTTTGTTGTCACCCCTGGCGGTAGGGGGGCGCTACTAGCATCTAGTGAGTAGAGGACAGGAGAGCTGCTTCACATCCTACAGTGCACAGGACCACCCCACCGGAAAGAATTCTCCTCCCAAAATGTTAATAATGCCCAGGTTGAGAGATTGGCTCAACTTTTAAAAAATGGAATAAACAGGGGCACCTGGGTGGCTCAGTCGGTTGGGCGTCCGACTTCAGCTCAGGTCATATCTCACAGTTCGTGATTTCGAGCCCCGCGTCGGGCTCTGTGCTGACAGCTCAGAGCCTGGAACCTGCTTCGGATTCTATGCCTCCCTCTCTCTCGGCCCCGTCCCCACTTGCGCTCTTTTTCCCTATCTCTCAAAAATAGATATTTTAAAAATTCTTTAAAAAAAATTTAAAAATGGAATAAACATTTGTATAATGAGCCTTTATTCTTACTTTGGTTTCTTTTTTTTTTTCCCCAGAAAAGTATTGAGATTTCTAGAAGTAGGTTAAATGGGTTAAAGGGGAAACGCCTTTTTCCTCTGAGGTACATGGGGCTCCCGTTGCTACGATGAAGGGGATATTTCCTCCATTCTATCTGGTTATTGCTTTCCTGCAGGAAAGTGGGTGATTTTTGCATATTTATTTTAAATTCAGCAAGTTACTAAGAAGTTTTGGTTGATACTCTTAGCACGGTGGTGCCAAAGGGGTCTTGGGGGTGAGGATGGCTTTCTATAATCTGTTGCGCCTCAACTGCAAACCATGCCAAACATACAAGCTACAACCTCCAAGCCTGCGCCATAAGCCCAGCTTTGGAAACGTCCTGTGCCCTCCCTCCTCCTCCAGTCTCACCACCGCCCAGAGCTGGATGCAGCCACTGTGGGGCTTGCTTTTGTTAGCACAGTCCCACAAAGAAATAATTTTTCCTCCTCCTCTCCAACAGCTGTAACTCATATTAGTAGCTTCGAAGTTTCCGGGGTGATATTAAATCATAATGGCGCTGGTAGACATTCTTGTCTTTTTGTTCCCTCAAATTAACAGGATTATGTCTAATATCTCAGTGTTAGATGCGACATGGGAAGTTCACCGAACAATAGTCTTCATGATACTGAGAAAGTATCCCTCTTTCCCAGTTTTCCTAGAGTATTTTTTTCTTTCCAAAATGGGTTTTGATTTTTTTATTTGTTTTGAGAGAGAAAGAGAGAGAGAGCACATGTGCGGAAGCAAGCAGGGGAGGGGCAGAGAGAAAGGGGGAGAGAGAGAATCCCAAGCAGGCTCCACACTGTCAGCACGGACAAAGCCCGACTCGGGGCTCGAACTCATGAATTGTGAGATCATGGCCTGAGCCAAGATTAAGAGTCGGAGGCTTAACCGACTGAGCCACCCAGGTGCCCCATGCATTTGATTTCGATCAGGCTTCCTTTTTACCCCCAGCTTTGATTCAACAATGGGATAGTGTGGTTTTGAGAGTACACAGCAAGGTAGGAAAAACAGGCTGTGTGGGAGACGGGGGTTTTTGATTCCAGCTGAGTTTTCAGTGTGAATCACCAGCACCCTTCCCTCCCTCTCCAGGATATGGTGCGGGCAGTGCATGCAAAGGCTGCTGGCCGCCGTCCAGGAAATAGGAGTGTGGCTTTTCTGATGGGCACACCCTTGGAAACAGGACGGGTTTGTTCTCCTGAACAAAGTCAGAGAACCTGCTGAGGCTTGTAGTGAAAAACCTGGGGGGGAAAAAACACTTCTAAGCCCAACTAAGAGCATAATAGACACCATCATCCTTAAATGTCCCTGACACATGATGATTTACTCCTAACTGTTCTTAAATGTAACCAAGCAGGAGTGACCGGGGACTTTCGGTGCTAAAACCAGGAAAGTCCCAAAGCTATAATTTAAACGATGATTTTGAAAGGCATACAACACGCTTCTTCTCAGAACAGGCGAAGAGAAGAGTTCATCAACAGCGTGCTGAACTTGAAGGGCTTCTTTTTCGAGCTCAACTCAACTTTGGCAGGGCACGGGTTCTTCAGTTGGTTCTGTTTCCCAGAAACCAGAGTTGCCCTAAGCAACTCAAGCTATTAGGCCTGACCAGAAATAGGTAAATACAAAAAGTTTCCACCCTTTACCACCCAGGCCTTTTGAAAACAATGCTCCCCAGAGGCCTAACTCCTGGCAGGAAACACTGAATGCATTTTCCCCTTCTTCTTGTGACCTCCAGCTGTACCTCCTTCTCCAGGGCATTCCTGCTCCCTCAATTCTCCGGCAAATTTTCCAAGGAAAATATACAGTTCTCTAAACCATTAAGTAGAAAACAACAACAAGCGCTATAAATGGGTCCTCGCTCTTTCCCATCTGGTAGAATTATAGTACTTCCGGTTTGGAAGATCATCTAGATCATCTTAATGTGCTCGCCAACCCCTCGGGGCTGTTGCTGAAATACACCGCTGCGTGGGTCCCACTTCAGGTGATCGGAATTTTCTAGGATAATATTCTCCACATTTCTTTGATCACGTATCGCTATTAGCTACAAAAAAAAAAAAATGTGAGCATGCACTCATAATGCATATATCTAATTAGGTTGTGTATTCCCGGGATAGTACAACGTAATTTCATTTTTATTTTAACAAATTAGTGGAAACCGGCACAGCACTGACTCATGTGGCACACAGCCTATTTTGAGGACCACTGATCCTGAAAACGCACCCATTATGTTAGCATTCAGCGAATGCTTGTATTTCTCCAGGCATAAGAAAATCACTCTGATTCAGGAAGCCTTTTCTATGTTTTATATGTATATTATAACACATATAATAAACATATATATGTATATATATATAACATGTTATTACAAAGGTCTTCCTTCTATTGGTTTGTATCTATGCTTCGCATCCAAAGGTTTACCTTTGAGGGCATGCAAAATAAGCCTAATCCTTCTTAACACTACTGCAGCTCCTATTCCTGAAAACAGCCGGATTTCCTTGATAGACAAGAAGCTTCTCTAACACAGTAAGGATCCCAGCAACCCAACAGAAAAAAATAGGCCAAGGATATAAATATGTAAGGTAAACAAATACTTAAAAATGAAAACAAAACCATAACCTCGCTCAGCTAGGAAAAGGGAAACTTAAAACCACGCTGAAGTATTCTCTTTCATTTATCAAAACGGCAAAGAGCTGGAACAGCGGGATCAGCCTGTGATGTTGGTGTTGCCGAGGGAAGCCTGGCACCCCCACACACTGCTGTGCTAATGTTGATTGGTACAACCTCCATGGCAGGTGCCTGATGAAGCCATTCAAGAGTTGTTGTTTGAATACTGGGAAAATGCTAACCTTATAATGGTAAATGAAAAAAAAAGAAAGAAAGAAAACAGCACAATACCAGAAGAAATATACTAGAAGGAAATTTATCCAAACAATAACGATATGTATTTCTGGATGGTAAGACAACATAACAAATGATTGGTTTTGTTGTTGTTGTTGTTGTTTAGTTTTTTGAGAGACAGAGAGGGAGACAGAGATAGAGAAGGGCAGAGGGAGAGAGAGAGAATCCCAAGCAGGCTCCACACTCAGCTCGGAGCCCAATGTGGGGCCCGATCCCATGACCTACGCTGAAATCAAGAGTCAGACACTCAACCGACTGAGTCACCCAAGCACCCTTCTAGTTCTGTTCTTTATACTAATTAGCCTTTTCAAAATTTATACCAAGCCTGTAGAAAATGCACCAGGGAGGAGATGATGAGAGCCTATCAGGGGGCCTGGTTCTGAACTGCAGACTTTTAACGTCCACATTAAGAGACAGAGGAATGCTTGCCTTGCCTACATGCCTGGGAAAAACTGATACAGTTGATTCTGGGTATTCCAGGTACTTATGTTCTATAAAGTTGCCATGACCATCGGATTCACAAACACTGAACTGCTGCTCTTGGGGAAATACAGGGTCTAGTCCCTTTGAGCCTCTAACCACATTTTCATCAACCGATCAACATAGAACCTTGTTTTATGTGTGCTTCTGTTTAAAGACATCTCACGAGTAGGTGAATCCGTGAATACAGGATTCACAAATAATGAGTAATGGCTGCAATTATAACTCTGCTTTTAGGGAAAATTCTTACTCAAAAGTAAAGGGCCAAATCCCAATATTCAACAGCTGAACGCCTTTGCAGGTGAGAGTTGAGCACCTTAAAATTTATAAATTGCAATTTATAAAGGAAATTAAGTTTCCTTTCCATAACAGAAAGGAAAGCAATGCGTGTCATGATTCATTTTATTTAATACATTCACTGTGTTAGCAAAAACTCTATTATCCAATTAAATTCAGCCAGTAGTTACTGAGCATCCCCACCTGCAGAACATGGTGATGTGTGGGATTATGTCAGCTGAAGCAATTTACAGTCCTCTTGGCCACGGGCGGGCAGGTTGAGGCCAACTCCTAACTCCAATACACAACAGACAGAATGTGATCGAGGCCACCATAGAGGTCTAACGTGCATGAGACTAGTAAAAATAGAATACCATGGGGACCAAATGAAGGAGAGAGTGTACTCTCTTGGGACTGTCTTATAAAAGATGGTGGAGAGAGTGGCATCTAAAAAGACCTTGAGGGACTGGTACAATGGTAACTGGAGCTGTGCGATGGGAGTGATGAGAATATCCTGGTACCAGAAGCAGAGGAGAATAGTGGGGACATGTGTTCTGGAAACCGGGTCAGAATCCAGCATGGGTGTAGGATAAGTGAAAGGAATGGCTTCCATTACTGCTGTAAGGCAAGACACAATGCCCCCAAAGTGCTAACAGAGAACTGGATGGCCAATGACTAAGTGGGGAACGGAAACCGGTCCAACCACCTTGAGCCTTCATATTGTTTCCAGAATCTTCTTGGTTAACTCAACCTTTACATGGCAGTGGTTAACTCTTTAGCAGTCCATCTTTCACCTCCTTAACCAGAATGCAAACTGGAAGCAAGCAGGGGACCAAGGCTCCTGCTTCCTTAGCCTCTGTCCCTCTGCCCACCACCCACTCCCCAACACAACACACACACACATCTAACCTACAAAGGATTGCCCAACACCAATGTCGGCATGTCACCAGTCTTTAGCAAGTATTTACTCATTCGGTAATTGGCTTTGACAAACACAAGTGAGCCCTGGTCTTCTTCCTAATACAGGTTCTTCTCACGGAGCAGATGGCTACATTTTCTCGGTAACTGTCCCTGCATTTTCCCAGAACATACGTATACGTACGTGTAGAGAATGAGAATCTTTTAAAGTGCCACCACATCGCATCATACATTTTTGTCTCTTTATCTAACTAAAACTGAAAACAAGTGTTCAGCAGAATCTCTGTAAATCTTAGAGTTAAATTTTTAAATGTACAGGTATGACCTTAAAATTCTAATTTTTAGGCTATGCTGTATTTCAGCCCTTTGATTCTAGAATTCCTTAGAACTGAATTGAAATACTAATAGTGTTCTTGGATTGTCTTTGGAGTTTTAAATATTACATGAGATTAAACATTTCTGAATTTTCTTGAAGAAAAACAAGTTTTCTACATAAAATTATTTAAATCACACCTTAAATTGTTTCTTCTCTCACAAATTATTTTAATTACATAAATATTTGAAGAAGCCAATCCTTGCTCTTTATTAACTGCACAAATAAAAATGTCTCCAGTGGCACAAATTCAAAGAACATTAAAAACAGCAAATATTTAAATCAGAATTTACTTCATGTAAAGTATATGGCTTCCCAGAGTAGCCAGTCCATAGCTAAGACCTTCAGAATTAATTTAACTATTATTCATTGTTTCTAACTCTGAATTTTCTATTAGAAGTGATCACTCAATTTAATTACAGAAGCAAATTTAAAAATACACACTTTTGCAGTCAAATTATTTTACTTACTGTCTCAAAACCTCGATGCGGGTGATCAGGAAATCCACCTGGTCTACCTCCTTTAAATTCGTCAAACAGTAAAAACGGGTCCAGATTTTTCAACTGAAATAAAAATTAAATCCAACAGATTAGACATGCCTTTTAAACCACACTACTGAGGGCTATCTTCATGGACAGATCTAGCAAAACTCACTGAAAACAACGTAGCTGATGAGAATCTTGAAATGAAAATCACTTTCAGGAAAGAATGCCTTATACACGTCCACATGCACACGCGTGCACGCACACACACATGGACTGGAAGTACGTTAAAGAGCCTATTTTATAAAAGGTACAAAGAGGAGATAAACATTTCATGATCATCGAAGATCTAAACGGTCAAGCACAAACAAGATACAGTCTGTATCCTAAGCAGATTCAAAAATCCATGATAGCATACATGCTCTGGAGGAAGGCAATTTAACACATACGAGGGAAGGGGAAGGATCAGGGAAGGTACTTTCAGGGAGGTGGCACCTGAGCTAGGTCCTGAAGTACATGTAGGAGTTAATGAAGTAGAAGGGGGGAGAAGGAAGAACATTCCAAGTAAAAGAGCAGAGAACACTGCTAAGCTATAGTAATTATAATAATCTATCTGTAGCTTCTTTTGGGTTTTCTTTGCAGACATTCAGATTGCCAGTGTATTTACCAATAAGCTTTTGCCCAGCAGTTCACAAATTTTTTGGTTGCATTAGATTAAAGCCGTGGCAGGCTGCAGTTTTTGTGGGGTCTGCTAGGCTTGGCTGGTCTCTCCACATGGCTTATTTTCCATCCCAAGCTGAAACAGTGGCCGCTATCTAGGACATGCTGTTCTCATCACCAAGGGCAGGAGCAAATGGGAGCCAAGTCAATAGTGCACAAGCACATTAACACGTCCCAGGTCACAGCATGTGACATGGCCAAGCCCAAGGCAGGAGGAGGGCACTTAAACCCTGCCTATGGGACTCCCGGGGAATGCACCTAAAAGTGGGTTTGGAGTGTGTAATCCCATTATGGGGGGCAGTGAATATTTGGGAGTAGTATTCCAGCCAACACCCATCAGCAAATAACTGGGGTCCCCTCCCCTTCGTTTTCAATCCTTACACTTTCTATTTCTTTTCCCTTTTTGCAAGCTAGCGCATCTACAACAATGCTGAGTAGAAACGCTGGTAAGTAGACGTCCTTGCTTTTCCCTGATTTTACACAGATCGCTTTTTCAAGATTCGTCGGCATGCAGGTTGTTTAATACAGGTTTTCTGCAGACTCCCTCCGCAAGGTGAAAGAATTCCCCTTCCGTTTCTAGTTTACTAATTTCTTAAACCTACACAGGTGTTGAATTTTATCGAACGCTTTTTCTGCACTGATCGAGATAATTTTTCTCTCCTTTAATGTCTTAATGTTGGTAAATTACATAAACAGATTTTCCAACATTAAACCAAATTTGCTGTGTTCAGACGATCCAAACCTTGTTGTGATATATTATCTTTTTTATACGTTGCTATATTTGCGTAGTTAATATTTTGCTTATGATTCTTGCAAAAATGTTTATAAATGCCGTGCAATTATCCTTTCACTTTGCTGTCCTTGTCTGGTCTTGACTGCAAGGCAACGTAGTTGCCTAAAGCGATGTGAGGTCTCCCTGGAGCTTCATCTGGAGGTGGAGAGTTTGTGTTACCGGAGTTATCTATAGTTTCAATATTGGCTGAAATTTGTCTGTAAGATCATCTGGACCTGTTGTCTTTGAGGTAGACTTTTAAAATAGGCTGGGTGGGCCTTTTAGGGAAATTGTTTATTTAAAAAAAAAGGGATGGACAGCTGGCACTGATCCTTTTGCCCTTTCCCCTCTTCCTCCTCTCTGCGCCCAAGGGTGAATGGTTACTGTTGCCTCAACAGCTGTCTCGGGCCATAAGGTGATGCACCAAGAGCACCAAAATGGTGAACTAATATAGAATGAGCATGGGTCTCTAATAAGTGGGGAGCCTTCAGGCCCACCCTACACTGCCTACTCTTGGGTTTTCAAAAGAGAAACACAAATCCGTACGTACGCAAGCCATTGGTTTTAGAGGCTGCCTTGTTACACAGTTGAACCGAATCCTGATATAAGGGTAGTAATGCCTGTGGCAGCAGCCCAGAACCAGCCGAGACCCCACTTTCCCAACACTCAATGAAATGCCAGCCTACATCAAGGCAATATGGAGGCAGCAGAAGGGAGAGGTCCTGTCAAAGATAAACTCCAATAGCTCAGACTACCTCCCGGGCCTACTCAACCTCTAGACAGGGCTGGGGGGTAACGATGAAAAAGTAGAGGGAAATTGCCAGCATGCAGTTCAAACTGAGATCTCGATTTGGCCTCGAATGGACTTGAGCTACGACTCTATGCTCCCCACCTTGACTCTACACGTAGAGATCCTGATAATGGAGAATGCCATCTACAGAGGCTATACCGATCCGGACCAAGATTAGTCAAGGTTATTTAATGATATTAAGGAACTCTTAGCATTTTTAAGTGTGTAATGGGATTATAGTTTCATTTCTTAAAGCTATTATCTTTTACGGATACCAACTGAAATATTTATAAGTACAATAAAAATGATTCACTTTTAAAATACTTTGAGTGAAGAAATGGTTGGGGGACACAGAGGAAACAAGAATGCCCATGAGTTGATCACTGTGGACGTTGGGTACATGGAGATTCATTATACTATCTTCTCTTCTTTCCTCTTTTAGAAATTCTTCATAATAAAAAAATACGTGTAAGAGTGGTCCAAGGAAAATCACACTCCACCAAGGAGTGTCTGGTGGAAGGGGGTGTGGAGCATTGAGGCAAGTGCAAATGAGTGACGGGCTTCCCTGTTTCCCAACAGAAAACAAGCCACTAATGGCATGCTGTGCAATCATTCAAATTCCAGCTTGGCCCGCATTTAATCATGATGAAAGGCGTGAGCTGACCCCACTCCTTCTTTACTGTTCATCACCAAAAGGCTCAGTGAGAGCTTTGTAAATTCCTCTGCCTCCACGTTTACCGCCATAGGGAACATGTCACTTAGGGCCACTAATACGAAACACTTGTAAATTCTACACTAAAATAGCTTTGTGCTCCAAAGCGTGTGAGATGTTTCTTCAGAGACAAAGTCCGGGTGCAAAAAGTTTGAAAAGTAACTACCTTGAAGCTAGATTGGTGCTTTCCTTCTCTGCTGACTGGAGAATTAGGGGTTGCGGGGTACTGAAAACTATGGTGACAATCTAAATGGCCAGAAGTAGGTCCAGGAGGAAGACAACAGTGGTATGCCATACACTGGAGCAGGTCATAGCTATTTCAATGATGGTCATGAAGAACTGATAACAACGTGGCAAGTGCGTACATTACTGCGTTCAATGAAAAACCAAGGACACAAAATTGTTTATTTTGTATAATCCCCATGATGTAAAATATACAACTACATGGACACAAAAGGAAACACCCTCTGTCTTAACAGTAATTAAACCAGGGTGATGGCATTAGAAGTGATTCCTATCCACTTACTTTTTTCTTAGGGTAGAGGCATACACAGCAGACCCTCTGAATTAGTAGAATGTGGGTATCTTTAACATTGTTTTGGTGTTTAATTATTTTTGAGAAAGACGGAACACAAATAGGGGAGGAGCAGAGAGAGAGGGAGACACAGAATGTGAAGCAGGCTCCAGGCTCCGAGCTGTCAGCACAGAGCCCAACACGGGGCTCGAACTCACAAACTGCGAGATCATGACCTGAGCTGAAGTCGGACGCCTAACCGTCTGAGCCATCCAGGTGCTCCAGAATGGGGGCATCTTTAAAGCATAAGTCTTCAGCGAGGGACTCTTAACCGGGTACCATGGATAGAATTCAGGGTGGCTATATACTTGGCTGGGGAAAAAAATTACATCTTTATTTTCACTAACCTCTAACTGAAAATTTCTCTTCTGAATTTTTTTCTAGTAAAATGTATATAACAAAATTTACCATCTTAACTCTTTTTAAGTATACGGTTCAGTGTCATTAAGTACATTCACATTGGTAGGCAAGAGTCACCGGCAGCCATCTCCAGGCTGAAATGCTTTAATCATGAAGACAAAGAATCACAGTAAATGACCAGGACCTGTGACTCCAGAAATCAAAGCTCTTTTCATAGCACATGACAGTGGTTGCAGGTGTACTGAACTATTATTGTTCACGTGCCTCACAGCTTTGCAATTAGGGAGTTCTATGAACTGCCACCAGGTCTTATTGATTATTTAATGCAAAATTACTAGATTGCAAATCTGCTTTGTAATAATGTGCTAACCATATTTCAATATGTTTTCCTTTGTAATCCTATGTACTTTGTTTCACGTGTATAAAAAATATTATTCTGAGAAAGAACTTGTAGGTTACACCAGCCCCCCGCCCCAAGGGGTTGACAAGACAAAAAGAAATTAAGAAACGCTCAGCAGATGTGTTCTGACAGATGGGGTAATTAAAGTATTAGCTACCCCCAACACAATGGGTGTCCGAGTTCCATACAATTGTTCTGTCCGTGATGAGGTCTGGTAGAATTGGATACCACACCCATCTGGCATCTCCCCAACACCCACCACGCATTCAGCCCTTACAAGAATCCTGTTTGCATATATCCTGTTGGAAAACAATGTCTGATGGACCCCAAAACACATTCACAGGTGAAGAGGAAGCTAATGGCAGAAAGAGTATGGGAATATCAGAGCAGAATCTAAGAAGAGGAACCAACCAACCTCATTTTTTAAAAAGAATCCATTTCCCTAATATACTGCTTCCTTTATTCAAAAATATTTGGGGAGGGGGAAGATGCCCAGCATCACTAATCATCAGGGAAATGCAAACCAAAACCACAATAAGATATCACCTCACACCTGTCAGAATGACTATTATCAAAAAGACAAGAAATAACAAGTATGGGGGGGTGTGGAGAAAAGGGAGCCCTTGTGGACTGTTGGTGGGAATGTAAATTGGTGAAGCCACTCTGGAAAACAGTATGGAGGTTCCTCAAAACATTAAAACTAGGAATACCACATGATCCAGTGATCCCACTCCTGGGTGTTCACCCAAAGAAAACGAAAACACTAACGTGAAAAGAGATCTGCACCCCCGTGTTCACTGAAGCATTATTCACAATAGTCAAGACATGGAAACAACCGAAGCGTCCACTGAACGGATAAAGAAAATGTGTGTGTGTGTGTGTGTGTGTGTGTGTGTGTGTAAACACACATACACTATGAAATATTATTCAGCCATGAAAAAGGAGATCTTGTCATGTGCAACAACATGGGTAGATCTTGAGGGCATTATGCTAAGTGAAAGAAGTCAGACAGAGAAAGGCAAATACCATATGATCTCACTTATGTGTGAAATCAAACAATAAATACATAAACCGAGCTCACAGACACAGAAAACAGATTAGTGGCTGTTGCCAGAGGTGGGGGTGGGCGAAATACGTCAAGGTGTTCAAAAAGTACAAACTTCCAGTTAGAAGATAAGTAAGTCCTGGGGATGTGATGCGCAACATGGTGACTATAATTAGTATTACTGTGTTACATATTGGAAAGTTGCTAAGAGAGAAAATCTTAACGGTTCTCATCACAAGAAAAATAAGTTCTGTAACTATGTACGGTGATCGACATTAACTACACTTATTGTCGTGATCATTTTGCAAGACAAGCAAATACCAAATCATTATGTTGGCCACCTGAAACGAGTACGATGTCGTATGTCAATAATATCTCAATGAAAAACAATCTTTCTGGAACCCGGTATGCTGCGCAGTGCTGTGTTCCTTGGGCTATAACCACCATTTGCTACCTTTCTGTGCCAATAAGATTTTCTTTTCCGCAAGTCACCATGCCCCCGGTAATTTTCAAATAAAGCCGCTCTCTCGTGTTGAAAGAGGTCTACCTGACCTAAAATCACCTCATATGAGAGAAGCCTCCATGCACCCCCTCCACCACGAGAGGCCCACAGAGTTGGGTCCCGGTGGTTTTTTCCAAGAACCCAAATCCCTGGCACTGGCTGACTGGCCAATGGTGGACACATGACCCAGGCGAGCCAATCAGATTCTCTCCCCTGGGAATTTGGAAGTGAGCCCTACAGCTACTCCCTGGGGCTGTGAACTTGGGGCTATAAGGTGGGCCCATTTGGCGGCGTGCACACTGAGGCAGGTAGATCAACCCAGGACAGCACAAGGGAATGCAGAGTAGGGGCACGGACGCCTCCGTTGCACCTTCTGCGCAGGACCTCTGTACCCATGTTAGAGGGACCCACTTTGGGGCGGGGCTGGTCCAGGGGGGACCCTAATCGCTAAGTTTAGAGCTGGACGCTCTGGCACCCCCACAAGGCAGGTCATGATTGTCCCGGGCCCTCTCTCCCCAAGTTAACCCTCACTGTCCCACCAGTGCCTTCTGCCAAAAACACAAATAGCCACCCAACCAGCATACCTCGGGTCTGCCAATGCTTCTTCGGACCCTCGCCCCGACCCCTTCCGACTGCTCCCGGCTGAGCATGGACAGGGTAACCTTCTTGGAGGAGGCCATGTCCAAGTCTAAAAAGAGTGTTCCGATGCTGAGCTGTAGAGGAGAGAGGGCCAGAGGGGGAACAAAATAAAAGACAAATCATAAAGGAGGGCACATCCAAGGACTACGAAATAAAGGGTACTAAATTCAGACCTGCCCCAAATATTAACAGCTACAGTATATGGACTGTTTCCTCCGTACAAGACCTGGGTTAGGTCATCTAAAATAATGTTGGGGACCATGTATGGTACTAACTAGGTTCCCAGCACCCCACTAATTATTTGCAATCGTTACCTCATGCAATCCTACAGCCATCACTTACCAGGCTTAGCAAGAACAGTTCGGCCGGGCACTTACTAACCTCTAATGAGCGCTGTATCCGCTTTATCTCATTGCAATCTCTCAAGTCCCGCCAGGGAGGTGCCACCATGAGGTAGAAAGATTTATGTGGTGACACACGGAACACGAAGGAAATCCGTGAGGTCTGTGACTCTCACCGGAACACGCCAAAGATCTTGGCACTGAAAGGATCTTCGAGGGTCACCAAATTCAAAGACCCATTTTTCCCTGCAGTTCACGGGCAACTTCAGTGGCAAGAAATCTTTGAGCTTTGTCAGGAAGTCTTCAGGAGCACGGGAAACCCCTGGGTGTCCCTGCCAATGCATCCTGTATTTCAGGACCAATCTACACCCCGCCTTTAGTATTCAAAAGCGTTTTCTCTCGGCGGGGCCTAAGTTCTGCCGACTGGAGTATCACAGAACCAGTAATGATCAATCCCTTTTTCACTTCAAATGCTTGCAGACAGCAGTGCCACCAAATCCCTAAAACTCTTCTTCAAGCGAAACACAATCCACTCTTTCAAAGATCCCAACTCAGACCTAGAGAGTCGCTTTAGCAAGAAGCAGAGACTCCAGAGCCGGAGAGCCTGGGTTTGCATCCGGGCTTCACCCGGTCCCAGCTGTGCGACCTGAGGCCACCTGCTAAGCCTCTGTGTTCCTCAGTTTTTCCATTTGTGAAATAGGGGTAAGAAGCCTGCCAACCTCAACGGGGTGTGGTCGGCGCTCTAAGAGTGTTAGCTGCTGTCACTCAGAGCCCTCCACTCGGCCACGCCCCCCTAGTCAGTCACCACGCGTCCTCCCGGGGGCAGGCAATCGGTAAATACTTCCTGGGTGCTGGACAGGGGGGTTCTGAAATGAGCTTAATCCTCAAAGCCGTCCAGAACTGTCATCACACACGTACAAGCAAGCAGGAAGGGTCTCGCCCCTACCTCTCTGCACTGCTTCGAGGTCCTTCCGGACTCCCCGCCCGGAAATCCGAGGCACCCGAACCACAGACGCGGCGCTTACCGGATCGCAGTGCTTTGCCGCCAGGAAAGCCGCCTCCCACCTTCGCCAAACGTCAGGGTCCTACTTAAGCGTCCGCCGGCAGCTCCCGGGAGCCTGGGCCGGGAGTCTACGGCGGGCCGGGGAGGGCGGGGCCCCGCGCGGCGCTCCCGGCACCGCCGCCCCCGGCACCGCCGCCCCCGCGGGCGCGCGGCCCCCACGCGGCGGCGGCTGGAGCCCGGGCGGCGGCGCGGGGCGCGAGGGCGCCTCACCGTGACTCAGCGTTTCGCCGCCCGCGGCCGCAGCGGGGCGGGAGGCGGGAGTCTGCGGGGCTCGGGGGGGGGGGGCGGGGGCGGGCGAGGGTGCGCTCCCGTCTCTCCAGCCCGCCGGGCTCCTCCCGCGCCCCCTTCCGCCCCTCCCCTGCCTGCTCGGCGACCCAGCGACCTCTGCGCCCCTCCCGCCCCGGAGAGGCGCGCCCCCGCGGGCGTCCGGGCGCTCGCTGGGCCTGGCGGGTGCTCCCGGCCCGTCGAGGACCCGCCCCCACCTCGTTAGGAGGCCCGTCGTTCACTGGAGTCGCTGGTCGCGCGTCCCTCAGAGCGGGGCTGCACTTTCCAATCGTGCCTCCGGCACTTGTTAGCTGTGCGACCTGGGGCAGCTGGCTCAGCGTCTCTGTGCCTCCAGCTCCTCCACTGCAAAACGGGGGTGGGGATAATGGAACCAGCCTGGTAATGAGAATTAAGTGAACTTGGTGTGTCCTAAGCACGACACAATTGTTTGTTGCATAAATATGTCGCCTGCTGTTTGGCCCTTAGCATGGGGGGGGTGGGGGGAGCGGTGGAGGTGAGGGCAGGAATGGAGGCGCCGACACTCTTTTGCCTGAAGAAGAGACACGCTCGCTCCGGGCGACAGTTGGGTAAGAGCGCGCTTGTCGTGGGCGTGCTTGTGGACAGGCATTGGAGAGTTTTCCCAGGGCAGTGCACAGTCGCAGCGCCGGTGAGCGCGTCCAGCTCCCTGCTGGGGTTGTTAACCAGGAGGACGGGGCACGGCCGCCAGCTTCTGTCCTCCAAACACCAGAAAAGCTTGTTGTGTGGTTTAGAGAAAGGAAAGAAAGAGGCACTTCCAAAGCGGGGACCAGAAAACTTTGTAAAGGGCCGGATGGTAAATGTTTTCAACTCTGTAGGCCACATATGTTCTCTGTGAAGACCGTTCCAAGGTTGGCCTCTGTAGCAACAAACCAGCCATAGACAACATGGAAGTAAACGGGTGCGGCTGTTTCAATAAAACTTCAATTATGGCTCCTGTTGGGGAGGGAGGATTTCCTCTGCCCTTCAAGGTCCTTGTAGCTGGAGTGAGAATCAAGCCGACGCGAGACAGATTAACAGGAGAAAATCGAATTTAATTCTGTGAGTATGGGGAATTCGCAGAGCTGTGAAATTCCAAAGACAGTGAGGCAACATGAGGCTTTCTGGCATCCGGAGCTCAGGACAGGGATGGGGGTGTGGGGACACAAAGGGAAGAAGACCATTTGCGGAAGGTGAGAGGAGATGTTTGGAAAACAAAGGTTGCCATGCTATGCACTTCAGTCTCTAGGTAAAGAGGAATCTCTGTTAATCACGTCCACCCTCCACCCCCACTCACCCATCTCCTCTCATCAGAACCGAGGTTATCCGTTCCACCACCGAGGCCGAGATTTAATAGGCAAGCATCTCTAGGAGAGGGGATACATTTAATCTTCCATCCCAGTAGGTGCAAACCATTCACATCGTAGGTGTAAACCATTCACATCGGATCCCAACCTCCATGTAGATCATTTTAGCACCAGAGGAGTAAATGCAGGAGGTGGTGGGGCGATACCCCCACTGAAGAGATTCCAGGGCAAAAGCTCAGGCTGTAGAGAGACACTACTGGAGCCCTTGGAGGCTTACTCTTTAGCAAAGAGAGACAGACATTAAAGGTAATAAATAAATCGTGCAGCAGGTGTCAAATGCTGTGGAAAGAGACGAAGCGGAGCAGAGAGAGGGAGATCCTCAGCGCTGGGTGGAGTGAGATTGTAGTACTAAACAAGGTGGTCCAGGTAGGGCTCATTAGGAAGATGCCACTTGAAGCAGAGCCCCGAGATGAGGACATGAACCAGGCAGATGTCTGTGGCAGTTTGCCAAGCAGAGGAAACCACCGAATGCTGAAATTTGGAATCAGAAGCAGGTAGATGGTGTTTAAAGCCATGGCACAAATGAATTTTTTAAAGTGGGGGGAATAAAACAATAGAGGTCAGCCAGAAGCCAGAAGAAGCTCGCTCGTGCCTTAGAGAACGTTCCCGAGGGTGTCACTGGGTACGGGTGCCAGCGCAGAGGATAATTTGAACAGATTAAATCACGTAATCGCAACAGCAGGTTGCCACAACAAGTTGGAATTAAACTAAAGACGTGCCAAATACAAAGCCAAAGAAAGGTTCGGGAGACGTGGCAGAGGAAGCGAATGAATAGAAGAAGTCGATAAATCTACGACATTTGACTCAGAGGAAACCACTCCCCACGACTGCCCCGGAGAGTTTCAAGGCCCAAGAAGGGATGGGGATCCTAGGAGATTGTGCCCAGGTGTTTCCAGTACTGGACTTAAACCTTCACTTGGGGGTTCTGCCTCCTCAAGACATAAGGCCCCTGAAGCTGTGGGCTGCCTCTGTTCTGTTTACTCCTGTCTCTGCTTGGCCCACGGCAGGTTCTCACTAAGACCCGACCGGATGATGAGTGAACAGCAATGATGCGAATCCCGCGTCCACCCAAAGGAATACTCTTTGCAAGTCAGTAGCTTCACTCTCGTCTGCCGCCCCAAGATTTCATCACACCGTGGAGGTTTCCAAATAAGTCTGAGTAGCCAAGCGTGTATAAGTTAATACAGTTGTCAACGCAACGCCAAAAGGCTGGCTGTGGTTTTCGGCCGTTGATAGTAGAGCCTAAAAGAACTCATTAGATGTATTTCACGTTACCGGTCAGCGTGCACCAGAGAAAAGGGTGGAATGAGGAAAGCCGAGAGCGGTGATGTTGTCAGAATGATGTCCAGCGACAATCACGCTTTTCATTGCAATCTTGGTGCATTGGCCAAACTGATCTCTTTTCTGCTTCTGGATTTCTTAGTACCTTAAGGTGGGGAAATGTGCCCCTTTTGGGTCATATTAACTGTCTTTATCTGTCGCATATTCTCCAGCCTCCCCTCGCCCAGGGTCCACTTGGAGTGTTCATTGCTTTCTCTCTGTGCACTTTGGCGTTACCTCACGGTTTCCTGATTCTTGAGAGAAGTCAGCGTCAGGAGCGGGGTTTTGCCGAGATATTTTCTTGTCCTTTCCAGCACAGAGCTCTATAAACAAAGGCAGGGTTATCACATGTACCTGGCAGCTGCCTGGGAAAAGCGGGAGCTGTAGTTATCAAAATTGGAACCTTTATGAAAAATGCTTTTGTCTCCGTTTTTGTTGCGTTCAATCAGATCAACAAGTGTTGGCTAAGTGCTGAGCGTGGTTTCCTGTGGGATTGTGCAAGGCCCTTGCAGGACAATAAACGTTTTGGGGGCACTGAGTAATGTAGCCATTTCTGACCCAGCAGCCGGGAAAATGTGAGACAATTTGCTGCCGCTGGAAGGAGGGCAGCGGGGGCCGTGTTCCTGCAAGAGCAGACCAACCTCACCGCGGCGGACCCCGGCGGCGGACCCAGCCAAAATGGTGCGTTTCGTGCAGGTGCCTACACGATGTCATATCCTACAGGCAAATAGGCTCAGGACGATGAATGTGAAATTGCCGGGGCTCCTCCAGGGACTTTGGATGAGACCGTGCAATTTGGAGGCCTGCTGTGGATTTGCTGTAAATTCCCCCCGCGTTCAGAATCTCGTTCGGGGAAGCCGTCGGGTTGTGTGTATTTCACCGTCGGCTCCAGCTAGCTCTGTGGCTTTCTCCGTAGAGTTCTGTACGCATTGCCCTTCCGTGCCTTTGCATACCGGCTTCCTAACTGCTTCCGAAGAGACAGAGCAATGTTAGTCATACCTTCTTTCACTTATCTGTGTTTTTATGATGTTATGTTAACTACAAATATTTGCTCGCAGGTTCCCGAAGTCTTCCAAAATCTGGGGCTTGGGGGTGTCTTAGATGGAGATGGAAGGATGGGGGAGGTGAACCTTTCAGTTGCACCACAGCCATACAATTTTGCAAGTTCTTGTGGACCATGAGAATTTCACTGGATTTAAAGAGTAGCGCAACTGTAACGTGGTCTAGCTCAGTGCTTTCCAAACTCTCACGAGCACAGGCTGACGCTGATACTGCCGGCCCATGGACCACGCTTGGAATAACATCCACGTATTGGTTTGTGAGAAACCCAGTGGCACAAATACACAGTCAGGAAGGGGCTGGTTCAACCTGATTCTAAGGTGACCAGTCCCAGGGCCAAAAGCTTGTAACAGACGCATAGGTCAGGTGCTTGCTGACCAGAGAATCCTTGAGGTATATTCCTGCCTCTCACGATCCCCTATTCCCAGGATCTGGTGAAGGGAGATGAGAACTGAAATTTTATCACTGAGGGTCATTTCACTGTCGTCAGTGTCTAACCTTTCCTGTGGTCTTTTTTTTTTTTTAATTTTACATATGGAGTGATGAGGGAAAGGGGTACGGAGTTTAGGAATATCTACTAGCCTGCTAGGCATCATACCGCCATTTTCTCTTGATCCTCATAAACCTTTGACGTGGTTATTGTTTTAGTCCCTTTACAGATGGGGAAGCTGGGGTTTAGCAGGGTTAAGTAACAGGCCAGGTTGCACAGAGACAGAGCAGGGATTTGAACCTGCCAGCCTGGTGCTTTTGCCCACGCCAACCTGTATCACCTAAGCAGTGTTATGGGCTACTAATTCAGCATAAGGTATTAGGACAAGGATTTATCACTTTTTGCTTTTTTCCTAACCACCCCATGAATTAGGACATACCCCATAGGACAGGGGGAGTCTGGCCTATTCTACAGGGTAAACAAATGCAAATTTTTAAGCTGCTTTAAACAGTGCCTGGCGTAAGGCACACCCTCCTTAAATGTGAGCTAGGATTCGATCGCTCATATCCTTCAAGGTCTGGTTCTAATGCCTCCCTTCCATAATGTCTTTCTTGACTATCTTAAGAAATGACTTTCCTTCCTCAGGCCTTTCAGGGCAAAGAGATCCTGGACTCTGCTCTAGCACTTGAGTCATTTCTTTCCACCTTTCTGTTTTTCTTTTTTTTTAACATTTATTTATTTCTGAGAGAGAGCGCGCGCCAGCAGGAGAGGGGCAGAGAGAGGGGCTGTGCTGACAGCAGAGACCCTGATGCGGGGCTCGAACTCAAGAAACGTGAGATCCTGACCCGAGCTGAAGTCGGACACTCAACCGACTGAGCCACCCAGGCGCCCCTCTACCCTTTGCTTTCTTAACCATGATTCAGTGCCCCTAATGCGCCCAGAACTTTCCCGTAGCTTTCTCATTCAAGCCACAGAAAACGACAGAGGCGTGACCCATCTCATCTTACAGGTCAGAAAGCTGAAGCTTAGGACAGGGTAGGGCCTTGGTCAGGGTGACACAGCGCACAAATGACAGCCCTATAGGCTCCTCCGTGCCTTCTCAGTCCACCACCCTCCGGCCGCCCGGCCCGCTAATCAGTTATGAAACCTATCTCTCAAGTCTGCTCCTGATCTCTCGGGCAGTGGAGGGCTGGTCCTCATTTGGGGAACCACTCGCTTGATGTCCAGCCCGCTGCAGGCTCGAAATCGAGTGTGCTGGAGAGACCTGCAGAGTGACCTCCTTACTCTCCTGTTAATGGTTCCTCACAAATGTTAAATAAGCATGGCGCTTCCAAGTCATGGTCACTCGGCAGGCACCTTCAGTGTGGAAGTGACATAATGGTTGCTGGCTTCCTAAGAGAAAATACTATGTCGATTTCTGCCAGTGTTTTGGGTGCCGGTTCTTGTTTTTGCGTCCCCTGCACTTTAATCTCTTTCTAGTTTCACGCGCTTATGGAAATAGGCAGCCCGGGCTGCCTATTTGGTAGGCAAATTGATGTGTCTATACCATGTAGGTGGTAATATGAGACACCCGCCACATTCCACCGGCTCCCCTCTGGAAATCAATTTCTGGCTAATACTAACTAGCTTTAGGATCTTGTTTCATTTTGAAAGTCTTCTGAGCCTTCCCAATTGAATTTCCCTTAAATATGGGTACACAGAGCCAGATTTGCCAGTTGTCGGACAGGCATTTGAGTCAACAGTGGTACCTGAGCCTGGTGACTTAATGTCCTAACACAGGGAGGAAACGTTGCATTGCTAAAAATGAGTCATCACCACTGGTTATCTCTTCCTATACCAAGGGAGACCATAAAAATGCCTTCCATTTGGAATCTAGGCTAATCTAGGAGAAGAGAGAAGTACGAGGAAGACATAGAAGCAGATAGAAGTAGAAAGGCAGGTCCAAACCTGAGCAAGAGCCAGATATGGTCTTAGAAGAAACTGATCTGGATGAGACAAAAAGCATGACTAATCAAAATGGGGCTCTTCAAGGGTGTGGGGAAGCTCCGGGGCCCGCTGACGGAGTTGAACTCTGAAGGTCTCCAAAGACATGTGGCTCCAGATGTGTGTTACACGAGAACGACAGATTGCAGACCTATCTGCACAGAGTGCGAACTCATTTTTGTGAAAATAAATACGTGCACGTATGTATTCAAAAGTATCTAGACGTGTGTTCACCAAGATGTTAACAGGTTTTTTTTCCTTTGCTTATTTGTAGTTCTTCATTTTGTAGAATAAACGTACATCACATCTGATTTTAGAAATGAAAGCCAAAAAATTCACAAAAGGCAGGACTTTGGAATGAACAAATTTGTTGCCATTTGACAAATTATGTGGCATCAGGTGCAACAACATGCATAAAGCCTTGGAGATATATCAAAAAGTGTGTCCAAGGACTTGGAACGGTCCTTTTGAGCCCATTTTCTTCTTCCCCTCAAGATACAAAAGCAACTTTGTGAATTTCATTTCTCGGTGATTTCTGCGACTCACCATACTGATTTTTTAGATAAAATTTCCCTCCCCCAAATTTTAATGTAATGAATGTAAAAGTTCTATAAACAGAAAAGCATGTGTACTAGGAAAGGCTGCTTATACATTGACATTGCCGTTTGCATTTTTAAAACAGTGCTCTTAGTGTGACAAGTCCATTCAGTGTCTGAAAAAGTTTTGAAAAGTAAACTTTCTCTCTTATTTTGAAAAGTAAACTTTCTATTCAACTAATCAGATCTATTTAACTTGCATTCTGCTTTGAGGAGTCATGTTCTAGCTGTGGAGACAACAGACGTTTGACAAAAGTTTTCACAGTTTTTTTTTATGCGTTCTTAGTAAAACTTTTAATTGCAGGAATAGAAAAGGCAAAAGTGCCCTAAAACTATACCCAGTGTGTGGTATGGCTCCCCAAGAGGGGAATTAACTCGAAAACACTAGACCCTGCACAGTTTCAGTAACCCTTCAAGCAAATCTCTTCCGGCCATTGACTCTGGGTATAGGAAATAATCTTATCTGGGAACGCCTGGGTGGCTCGGTCAGTTGAGCATCCAACTCTTGATTTTGGCTCAGATCATGATCTCAGGGTCGTGGGTTTGAGCCCTGTGTTGGGCTCCACACTGGGTGTGGAACCTGGTTGGGATTCTGTCTCTCCTCTCTCTGCCTCTGCACTGCTTGTGCCTCTCCGCCCCCCCCCCCCCCAAGAAAAGAAAAGAAAAGAAAAAAGAAAAGAAAAGAAAAGAAAAAAAATCTTATCTGACCAGGCATATGTGTAGAGTTTCTAACGAAGGCAAAGGTGAAAAGTAGGTGTACCTGTCTTCCCAGGTCCTGCTGGGTTTACTACCCCCGACCTCTGCCCCATCTTTGAGTCCAGGGGCCAAGAAACCAGTGACCATGACAAATAGCACCCACTGTGGTCAAAAGAAACCCATTCTACTTTCCCAAAGGAATTATGCTTTTCTTTCCAGATAAAACGATATTCAAAACAAAAAGTGACCGATGGATAAGATTTGTATTGGATAAGATTTCCATTACTTCTGCCTCTAAAGCAATCGATGCCCTTGGAGAACATTTGAGGGATTAATAGTCACTTCATCTGTATAAATAATGAACATACACTGACTTTTTGATTCCCATTTCTACAGTGGTGTGGTCTATGTCAGGAGGGAAGCTGGCTGGACCTGATGGTGGTTTATTCAATGTGTCTCCCTTCCTTCCCGCTTCCCTGCCTTAGTGGGCCCATCACGCTCTGGGCCAGTGAGAAGTGGCCTTTAACGATCGGACAGGTTCACTTGGCATCCTCTCCCATCCACACAGAGCAGTGCCTCTGTGGGTGCTTCCTGATAGAGAGTGATAAATAGGATGCAAATATGTTCTTTGTAATCCATGATCTTGGCATAGCCAGAGGGAATATGAGCACCTGTGCCTCAGGACAGTAACTTTTTGCTTAGACCTCGAGAGCTGACTCGACGTTAAGGACCCACAAGCACACCCGAGCTGATCAAATGTAAGGTGAGTAAAGTTAACGATACGCAGATTATCAGTAGACAAAGAACGACAGAAATTATTGAACCTCTGACTGCTAATAATCCTGAGATTTCACAAAACAAAGAACTTACGGAAGTTTACCTTTTGCGGCCCACTACTTAACATTACTTTAAAACAAAACAAAACAAAACATTACTTTTCATTACCAGATCTGATATCAGACTTGAGGGTGAAGCAACAGTCTTAGTAGCACCAGAAAGTTAATGTATTTATTTTTTAGAAATACCTTAAACTTTCACGGCAACATGGTTTGGGAAGGAAAAGCAAGACTGTTTTTAGTTTGTAAGGTACCAATTTTTTTTTTCAGTTTCTTAAAAATTGATTTGGGTAGCGTTTTTTAAATGTTCTGTTCTCAGAAATCCTGAAAATCATATCCGTGCCCTTTATGTTAAAGCTCTGATTATGATCAGGAACTGTGGGTAGCACTTACAATGCTATCAGGGTCTCACAGTGGTTTGGATGATTTGGTCAAAGAGGAGTCACATTGACAGAGAGAAATTTGTTGGCCAATCACTTCAGACATGGTGAGCTGTCTGGAGTCCAAATATTTCAAAGTTTGAGCAAATCCAACAAATCAACATATTTATACCAGTCAGAGCCAAAGCAGTAGGAATGAAGGGCAGGCGCATGTGTATTTAAGAGACTGCTTAGTTAAATTTTTTTCTCTAGTCCTAAATATAAGTTGTAGAAATTATATTATTTATATTATCCCTGGCTGACAAAGAGTTGGCTAAAAATTCTGAAGGCTAAAAGAGAACGTAGCTGGGTGCTACACACACTCATTTTCATTATTTTATTTTATTTAGGACGACGATATGGACACAAAATCCATTCTAGAAGAACTTCTTCTCAAAAGGTCACAGCAAAAAAAGAAAATGTCGCCAAGTAATTACAAAGAGAGGCTTTTTGTTTTAACCAAAACAAATCTCTCCTACTATGAATATGACAAAATGGTGAGACCCTACTTATTCCATTGTTTTTGTACTGTTTATTTTTCTTAAGTCTCCACAAAGTGCTTAATTATAATGGAACAATGTCACGCTTCTTAGCTTACACAGTAAAGATCAACTTGCCCTCACTTATCACATGGTCTTTTCTTAACCAAGGTATGAGTAATTCAAGATAAAGGGCTTTAAAATACTGGCTAACTTTACTGAGGCAAATTGTACCCTTTAGAACAGTGGTCCTCAACTGAGGGGGATTTGGCCCCCCCAGGGGACATTTTTGGTTATCGTGATGGGGGGGGGAGGTATGCTACTGGCATCTAGTGGGTAGAGGCCAGAGTTACTGCCAAACATCCTATAACGTGCAGAACAGCCCCCACAACAGAGAACGATCTGGCCCCAAAAAGTGCTGAAGATAAGAAACCCTGCCTTAACACTCTGCTGGAAATAAGACTATTTCTATAAAGCTGAGAATTCTATCAGAGCAGAAATACTGAAAGACTGTCTTAAAATTGGAACAAAATTAAGATGCTTCCTGGAGTTAAATTTTGATTTTCCCAAGTGGATTAAGCAAGCACGTGACAGGTGATTGGAAATGTGTTTCAAGATTATCAAACAAAATTAAGTACTGCTTGAAGACTTGCTTTTGGAGGCGTATATATGAGCTTGTGTCCACACTCGAAAACATATTCTGTTGCCATTGGATTTTGACCACGATGGAATAATTGGAAGAATTCTCACATAGCCGTCCCACCTCTCAATCTCCCTCCTAGGATAACCTTCACTTTATGCTTTTCCTTGTGTGCCATTGTGCATTGCATGAGGCATCTAATATTTTGGTTTTTAATTCAGAAAAGAGGCAGCAGAAAAGGATCAATTGAGATTAAGAAAATCAGATGCGTGGAGAAAGTAAACCTTGAGGAGCAGACCCCTGTGGAAAGACAGTATCCGTTTCAGGTAAGGGGCGGGACAGGGACAACGTTCTATCGGGCGGATGGCTTTTGTTTTAATATTTTCGATTGTGAACTCAACATATGGCCGATAACCAAAGGTGTTGCGAAACGATGAAGACAGTGACAAGGCTTGACACGTCCCCAGATGGGAGCTGGGCATTTTGCTGAAATTCTACCTACCGATCTGCTTCGCTTGGAGGGAGAAAAGAAAGGATGAGCAAGTAGCCACAGTGGCCTGACTTGCCCTGGGGCCTCACATTCTATCATCAAACACTGCTAAGCATTTCCAAGGGGCTACAAGGTACTAGACACACTATAAGGAATCAAATGCCATCCTTGTCCCCAAGGCATTTCCAGATCATTATAAGGCAGTGAGGGTGAGCGTTAAGATGAAGGTCTGCAGAGGAGCCATGGTGACCCAGGAAGCAGAAGCTCAGTCCTCACTCCCAAAGGTCAGGGAGATGATCTATCTATTGGAAGTGACCCTCGGGTTAAGAAAGACCAGTGGTTAGCCCGGCAAAAACAGGAAGGGCAGTGAAACAAAAGAAACAGCAGATGTCAAGGCCCTGTAGGTGAAGTAGGAATAACGCCAGCCTTGTGAGCAAGTGAAGGACATGATGAGCCTGGAAAGGTGGGCACGGCCATATCATGAAAGACTTCGCACAGCATACTAAGGAGTTTGCATTTTACCCTGAAGTATTTTATGCAATGGTATGGTGCAGAAAGTGTGCCTACAGTACCCTTTGGAAGTGGCTTGATCTGCATCGTGCCCTAGTTTTCTTACATCATTAATACTTATCTTTCCGATCTAAAGGCAGACGGACCGACTGTCCTTCTGATGGTCAGACTACCCAGGGGTAGTGACTCGAGGGAACTGTGGCCAAAAATGAAATAAAATCATCTGGTTGGTGAACAGGCCATACTTCCTATTTAAAAAAAATTTTTTAATGTTTTATTTATTTTTGACAGAGAGAGATAGAGCATAGCAGGGGAGGGGCAGAGAGAGAGGGAGACACAGAATCTGAAGCAGGCTCCAGGCTCTGAGCTGTCGGCACAGAGCCCGACGCGGGGCTCGAACTCACAGACCGTGAGATCATGACCTGAGCTGAAGTCGGATGCTCAACCGACTGAGCCACCCAGGCGCCCCCATACTTCCTATTTTAAAAGCAAACATTGCTCAGTTGGAAGAAACCAGGGGAATGTGTGCTCACGGAAGATGCTTCATATTCTTATCACAGAAGCATGGAACACTCAAAAGAACACAGGCTTTGGAGGCACACAGAGCTCCTAACTCCACTGCTTATATTTGTCTATTTACCATAGACAACACATTCAACCCTCTGAGTTGGTTTCTTCATTTACAAAGTGGGTATAATCGTATATATTTCATACCGTTGAAATTGGATTAAAATCTTAAAGTATCTAGGAAAGATTCCAGACAGTAGTAGATATTTAATAAGTGGTCTGTAACATTTACCCATGAAAATGCAATAAACTAGAGAACGATCTGGGGAAGACATTATAATGTTCCAACATTTAAACAAGCATCTTAAAGAAGAGAAAATGATTTATGCTGGGGATTCCCAGGGTGGGACATGACCCAAGGAAACAAAGTAACAGGGAGACAGATTTTTACTCAATATAAGCAGGAACTATATAATGATCAGAATATATGGAAATTGCCAAGGGTGGTATAGCAAAGGTAAAGGACATTTCATCCCTGAAGATATTTTTAAGGATAGAACAGGTAAACATTTCCCAATGGGGTATAAAGAGAGTCATGCACTGGGTTGATGGATGGACCAGAACATTCCTAAGACATCTGTCATAGCTAACATTTTGTACTTTCATAATTCTCCATGGTCCAGGGCATGTATGCTGGGACCTCTGGGACCTCAGTGTTCACGAATGTCAGATGCCTCATTGCCATGATTTTCCCAAATGTAGAAGTGTCTGGGAGAAAACAAACTGGGGGGGGGGGGGTGGAGGATAAAAAGAACTAGATTTTTTTTATCTAATTCCAAAGGTATTGCATATTTCATAAGCAAACTCAACTTTTCTTTTGGATCCCAGAAAACGTGTAGTTGCCCTGGAATGAACCATGGATGCAATTATATCTCAATGAACCCAATCTCTTCCTTTCCAGATTGTCTATAAAGACGGGCTTCTCTATGTCTACGCATCAAACGAAGAGAGCCGAAGTCAGTGGTTGAAAGCATTACAAAAAGGTAATTTGGAAAATTCATAAAAGATAGCCACCAATTGAGTTCTGTTGAGGCTCCGTGGAGGAAAGATATGGCAGTAAAAGGGCCCTCTGCCAAGGGAGAATCCACTGCTTTTCCTAGGAACCTCAGAGAATGGGTCATGCTCATTCTCATTTTGCATTCTCATTGTTACACGGGGCGAGCCTGTGGATCCGATTCCCTTCCTCCCCGCTCCCCACCCGCACAGAGCAGCTATTGTGTCCTCCCAGCAGCGCAGGGCGGGGGTGGGGGGGGGGGTGGGGGGGGTGTGGGGGGGGAGCCAGACCACCTGCTCTCCACCCGCTGTGCCTTTACCAGGGCAAAGTCTAGGTTCTCGTGGGGCCTGTGGCTACTGGACTTTGGATGTTTACAGAAAGTTCTATCTAATACTTACCAAGTACTCACTATCTGCCAACTACTGTGGCAAGTACGCTGTAAAGTATTTTCTTAAGTAATCCTCTCGACAGCTCTATGGAAGGGGGTAATATTATTCTCCTTTTCTCAGATGAGTGGAATTAAAGAGACGTGGCCGGTGTCGCGTACCTAATAATGGAGAACTCGTAACTCGGTGGCCCAAACCCAGCTTTTGAACCAGGGCAGTAGAAATGCTAGGCAAAACTGGGGATTTCATGAAGCTTCTACTCAGGGATTCTTAGGCTGCTCTGGTGACAACCTTTGGTAGAAGAGACAAAATGGTTAGTAATTTCGTGCTATGATATTTTTCCCTGGGATGTTTTTATTTTAAAGGTAGGTCAGAGTGAGAGGACAGTATATGACTCAAATGAATGACTCTATTGGTGTGATTTCAGGTACTAAGCCCCCAGGCAGGGTACGGTTTTGTTTTAATTCATTTAAGTTTTAGATGCGGGTTCTTTCTCCGTATACTTCAAATTATACCACTGTAGACGATGACCGACTTTGGTGCAAATACATCCTTTTTTTCTTGTTCCACACGCAGGACTTCATCTTCCCTTTGCACGAAAGGGTTTAGCCGCCTATTCTGTAGGTTGAGTGGTCCGGTGAGGGGAGTAGCCTCCCTCTACCCGCTACCAGCGGGGTGAAATGAGAAGGGCATCCCTCTTAGAGACAGACAAATCCGCGTCCAAGTCCTGCTTTGCTGTGTCACCTAATAAAACCATCTCATGTCTCTGGATCTCAGTTTCCCAACCTGTGAAATGGGAGATCACATTTCTTTTTCCCTCGAGTGATCATGAGCCACACACAAATGACGCACATATACACTAAAGTATCCTCCACACCCACGTGAGCCCCTGTGGTTATAGTGGGGCCTCCAGGAGGGGTTTGAGATGCTCCCCACTCAGTCTCCCTTTGGCGGGGTGGGGGGGCTTCGTAGGAGTAGTTGCTATGTAGACACCTCCTGTGTGCAGCTATCAGTCATTCCCTAGAGTCCTTCGTGGGTCCTTCTGGAACTATATATGGCAGGAAGCTTTGGGTTTGGCCCTGGGAAGCTCGGGTAAAGGCAGATGGAAAACAAAGCAAGGCAGGGACAGAGAAGCAAAGGTGAATCTCCTAGCCCCTCATAAAACTTCAGAGAGGCCCTATCACCACATGCACAGTAAGCCACCACATGCACAGTAAGCCATCTGTATCAGTTAGTAATGCTTGGGGGTGCAGGTAAAAAGACACTAAACAGGGGCACCTGGGTGGCTCAGCCGGTCAAGCCTCCAACTCTTGACTTTGGCTCAGGTGGTGATCTCACGGTTCGTGGGTTCGAGCCCCGCATCTGGCTCTGTGCAGCATGGAGCCTTTGAGATTTTCTGTGTGTGTGTGTGTGTGTGTGTGTGTGTGTGTGTCTCCCCCTCCCTCCCTCCTTCCCTCTGTCTTTCTCTCAAAATAAACAAACTTAAAAAACAAAACAAAACGACACCGGACGCTGGCTGAAACAAATGTACATTTGTTCCCCTCACACGGTTAGCAAGTCCAGAGGGAGATGGCCCAGGGCCAATGCAGCAGCCCAGTGAAGTCGGGTAAAGACCCAGGCTCCTCCTAACCTTCTGCTCTGCCATCTGGGAAAGGCTCTGGGAGGCTCTGGGAAAGGCTCTGAGCTTCTTCACAAGCGTAACCTGCAAACTTGTGCACGTGTCATACTGGCCAGAACTGTATCCCACGGCCATTTCTACGTGCAGGGGAGGCTGGAAGACAGTATGTGGGGTTTCCAGCCTTCATGCTGGAAAACAGGAAGAGAGAAGGTGGGTGAGATCGGCTGTCAGGTTGAAGGAAACAAAAGAGGAGCATGGTATCAGCTGTCAGGCTGGCCAACCTGCCACAGGAAAACAAAGAAGTTTCCTCACTTAAATCCTCTCCCCTATGAAGACTTTCTGTCCGTTGTTTAGCTCAGGTATTATAAACCGAGGTGGCGCCGGAGACATAAAACTTTCCAGATAGTAACCTATAGTCGGGAGGTTTGGGCTGACTGAGTGGGGACTCAGGGAGCGTCAGCCACCGTGGTTCTGAATTCAGCTGACCAGATGTGGATAAAGCGTGTCCTTTCCAAAAATGAAAACGGAAGGGGGGTTGACAGGGAAGCTGGCGTCTGTGCATTGGACTCGAGTAGAAACAGCTTGGGGCTGAGTCTCAGAAGTGCTACTTGCTAGGTCTATGACCTTGAGCAAGCTACAGCACCTCCCTGCCCCTCGGCTGACCTAGCTCTGTAAGTGCCGTGACAGGAACAGATGCCTGCAAGGCTGTTGAGTAGATTCAACGAGACGATACACGTGAGGGGAAATATGGAAACTCCTATGTACACGTTAACAGACATGAGTTCCTCTTCTTGTCATCATTAAATGGTGGGAGTGTCACAACGTGGACTTTTGGACTCGGTTGGAAAAGAGTTACTCACCCAGGAATCGAAATTCATTCGTGCAGTAGGAAATAACAGGAATCCTGGCCTGGTGGGGTAGGGGTGGGGCGCGGTAGGAGCCCGGAGAGTAGGAAGGCAAGTAATATGCCCAAGGAATTGCAATGGCCATTTGGGGACCAAGGTCAGAAACTAGTGTGTTGCAATCTTATTTTTTAATGTTTATTTATTTTGAGAAAGAGAGAGAGAGCATGTGCACACACAAGCAAGTGGGGGAGGGGCAGGGAGAGAGGGAGACACGGAATCCCAAGCAGGCTCCATCCTCAGTGCAGAGCCCGACCCAGGGCTCGATCTCATGACCGTGAGATCATGAACTGAGCCGAAATCAAGAGCCTGATGTTTAACTGACTGAGCCACCCAGATGCCCCTAGTGTATTGTATTCTTAACCCCATTTGCTTTTTGTTACTTCTGGAATAATTTCCCTTTAGTTCCCATTAATATTTAGTAAAGTTTTTTTTTTAATGCTAGCACTTTCAGCTAAGCTGAGCTGAGCTAAACTAAGGGAACGATGACACTAAAACCTACTGTTCACTGAACACCTGCTCTGAGCCAAACTCTACGCTGGATGCTTTACATACATAAAGACTGGATATGATCCACTGACCCAGCCAAGCAGTTCTTATCTCCAAACACTTCCTTGAATCAGAGCAGGACTCTCCTGGGACTAATATAAGGAGTCCTTAAGATGAATATAAAATCAAGAAGAAAAGAATTGAAGTCACATATAGAACCAGCCCTCCCCACCTAGAAAACCTTCTTGAACTGATCTCTACTAAGACCTCGTGGGTTTCTCTGCTGTATTTTGAGAGAGGCTAATTTGGTGTAGACACGGGATTCTACTCCAGTATTAGAATTTCATTTCTCTGGATTAAACATTGCCCTGCTCCCATATACATATTTTTAAATATGCACATATTCCTAGAAAAGGAGCCCCACAAACCATTCGTTCTTTAGTGTAAACAAGTCAAAGCCATGAAAGACAAAGCAGGGATGAGGGATGGTTCCAGATCAAGGGAAACTAGAAAACTAAATGCCATATGTGATTCTGGATTGGATCCCCAATCAGAAACAGTGAATAATTATAAAGGGTATTATTGAAACAGTTGGAACAATATTGAATATAAAATATTCAGGAAGACTATTGTATCATGTTAAGTTTCCTGAATTTGATAATGGTATTGCGGTTGTGTAAGGGACTGTCGCTGCTAACAGAAGTTATGTGCTGAGGTATTTATGGGTGATATTTTCTAGGTCATGATATCTGCAACGTACTCTCAAATGGTTAACAAAACATAACAACTTAAAAATTTTTAATAATAATCATATGTATGCACAAAGAGAAAGATAAAGCAAATGTGGCAAACAGTTAAAAATTGATGAATCTGGGTGAAGGGTATATGGACGTCTGTTGTACCAGTCTTCAAACTCATCGGTATGTTTGAAATGTTTCAAAATGAAGAGTGGAGGGAAGTACATGTTGCTGAGAACCTTCTTTCCCTCTTGCTAAGATTTAGTCCTATCCTCCAGCCTCCTACAAGAGAACACCATGTACCATAACCCCCTTACTATCTTTACAGATGTATTTCTAACACCCTAGATCACCGAGTTGATCCGCATATACATTTTCTAGTTTTTTGGGTAAGGCTGATACAAGTTATTGTGTCGTTCTCACTATATGCCAGGTTCAACGTTTTTTTTTGGTTTCTTGGTTTTTTTTGGCTTATTAACTTCTGAGTGAAAGACATGTCCTTCGGGAACCATTAAATAAGGTTTTCATTGTTCTGTGATAACAGCACTTACTGAACGTGTTTCTTCTCTTGGGCCAACGTTTGCTCATGCTGTGTTTTCTTCCTGCCTGTTCCCCAGAGATAAGGGGCAACCCCCACCTGCTGATCAAGTACCACAGTGGGTTCTTCGTGGATGGAAAGTTCCTGTGCTGCCAGCAGAGCTGCAAAGCGGCCCCAGGATGTACCCTCTGGGAAGCATGTAATGTGACCCTTTTGTTGGGCTGGACCCGGGGTGGACGCTGCCCCGTTAGGCAAACCTGCCAAATTCCATAATAGCTCACCAAGTTCGGGAAAACAAGATGTGCCAGATTGGTTGACATCATGAAAATCCAGCCTCAAAAAATGCTAGCGGGCAGATGAAGCCCAGTTCTAGAGTCGATTGAGTCATGTTCACTAAAATAATAACAATATTAACATCCGGCATTCTTTCATGAGAAAGGTTTTTTTTTTAATTGGAATCATGAATCAATCAAGCTGTTTATTTCCTCCCATAATTCTTCCTGGTTTAACATAAACACCAAATGGGTAGAATGTGGTGAACATATCACCATGGTTCATAACATAAAATAATAAATCAGAAAAACCACCATTCTGTAAAAAAATATGTCACAGGATAAAATGTAACTAACACTTTTAATCACCATAGATACCAAAGTGACGGACGACCTAATTTTAAAAGGCATATTTAAAGGATTTGCCATTTCTGTACGTGTTTATTGGTTTCTTAATAACGTCACAGAAGGTAGTGAAGGGTTTGCCTTAAGTGCAATCAGATTCTGTCCAGAGTTATATTCCTAAGAAAATCTGCCTGAGACTTTATCTGGGGACAGAAAAGAAAGCCCACCCAGTGGCTTTAAAGGGTTAACAGAGGGAAGGAATTAGGTTGTTTTCTGCTTGTGCCCTATGGGGTCCCCTTCCATCTCCAGGATACTTACCTGAGGCAGTCCCACATATTTTAGACGCGTATCACTGTTTCGCAATATTAAGTTGCAAATAAATTAAAAAGGAGAACTTATTCTGGGAGCGGTTTTACCAGCCTGGGCAAAATATGCGAGGATTCCACCTTTAACGAATTGAATGAGATCAGCGGTGTGATCCCACTTCATGAACTGTAAGACACACAGGGACATGAGCTATTATTCAACTTCACTCCATCACGGTATTCACCCCTGACAGTCACATTGATGGCGTTACTAGTAATTTGGCAACAAAATCAATGAGTAAATGTTCATTGTGTTTTCTATCTTAATTAGACTACACAATGAATACTTATTAATCTTAAGTATACCACATTGCCCTTTATACTCACCAATTATAGTGGTTTAATGAACTATATAGAAATTGTTGTCTATGGATCCTCCCTCCACTGTAAGGGACTAAGGAATAATGTTTCCTTACAGCATTAATTATCCCCCGCACTTATTCTGTTCAAGATCTGGCATCATTACCCAGCAGGCCAGATTCTAGCTCTGACCTTACCGCCCTAACTCCCTGGGAAGAAGCGGGGGAAAAAGGGCAGAGAGAGCACTGCCTCGGGATTATCTTCCTAGGCTCTGCCTGGATGGCATCTGCCATGCATTCTGGGTGCAACAGGCTCTTTGCCAGCCTCTGAAGAAAACTACAGAATTTGCGGGTGCTGTGGCCCATGAGCAGCTATGATATTGTCTATTTGCCCAAGTAGAACTTCCTGCCTTGGCCTTCTCTGCTGAGTTACAGGGTAGCCCCTGGGTACAGTTACTTGGAAGGAAACAGTTGAGAGTCTTTGCTTCCTTCTGTCTCCAAAATGCCCTAGACCACTCCTTTTCTGGGACACATGGCCTATAAGTAAGTTTACCATGCGCCCCAGTTTGTTTGCATCAGTCTCCTTCTGCAGCTGGGGACCTGGCGTAATTATTAAAAGCTACCGATCCCTGTAAGGAATGTTCCAGCGTGGTTAGTACACCACACGGCCACTGTACTTACAAGGCACCTGACGGCTTCACCCTCATGGCTGGGCATCTACCCACAGGCGCAAGTGGAAAGAGAAACCAACAACTACCATAAGAAATGAAAAAAAAAAAAAAGCATAGGATAGGTTTGTTCACTCATAAATCAGCTACTTACAAGCATCTTGTATGCGTTACTCCAAGAGGAATCAGACATGGATTCTGACCCCAAGCCTCATAGGTATTACCCAACGAGATTAGACATCTGTACTTCAAATACAGGGTGGAAATGAGATATAAATTAACAGTTTAAAGGATTGAGAGGAATCTGAATTTTTTATCTGTTTGGGGAGAATACTGATCACCAGAGGCGGAGGAGTGGTGTTGGGTGTTACACAGGAAAGTAACAACATCACTCCAAAGGGTGCGTCTGAATTCATTTCATCTGAAGCACTGATCACATAAGCTAGTTCATTCTTTTCATTCATGACACTGGGTGCTTGCTTTGTTTAAAGTTCCTTCTGATACGACTTGGCTTTGCTTTTCAGATGCTGATCTGCACGTCACAACCCATGAAGAGAAACACAGGGCTCCCACCTTCCCAGACAGAGTGGTAAGTCAATATTAAAAAAAAAAAATGTTTGCATAGTCAGGATATATTACATAAACCATGAGTTGCCGGATTCAAGAGTGGAAAATATGGGCCTCATTCAGACTGCTCAGCAAAGAGAGGGAAACCGTGAGTTATCACCAAGAGCAATGGCAGTATCGAATGATACTGTTGTAGTTAATGCCTTTTCTAACCTATAAGCACATAAGAGTCACCAAACAATGGGTGCAAGCAGGAGAAGTCCTTAAGATGGCATCACATGTAACAGGCAGCTGTTACTTACCGCCATGCCTCCCCCAGCACCAGCATGGCCAAGTCGGCCTCACGTGAATATTCTAGAGAAGGAATGGGCACAAGCAGAAACTAACCTAAGTCTTTCCCCCCATTATCCCTTCAAAGCCACTTGGTGTGCTTTTTTTCTCTGTCTCTGAACAGAATCTCCAGGAGATGCCCCAGTTTTCTGGTCACTCTCCTTTGAAATAAAATTTCCCAATGACTCGTAGTCATGGGAAGAACCTCTAAATTGTCCCATCCGATGTTATCATCCTACCACTCCGAACATCACTCTGAGTGACAACTCCTCCCCTTCACATGGCTCAGATGGAAGCCTGCTTCGGGTGAGGGTCATGAAGAAGCTGAAATTTCTGACTCTTTCACAGTTGGGCCCCAGGAAGAGGGGGGCTAATGAAAAACAGTTATACGTGGCTGATCCCATCATGACTCAGTAGGGGTGGCTTCTGGGTGAGACAGTTTTCCAGTGCTGATTCTTTAGCCTCTGGGCAACTTGTGTGGGTTTGCCGCGAGAGCGCAGACCCAAATGTAGTTTTATGACAGAGGGAATGTCTTCACCTTTAGCTCTTGGGTTTCTGGTCCTCGCATTTTGCTGAGCCAATTCACCCATCTCAGGAAGAGTTCCTTTCAAGATGGCTCCCAGCCAACCCTCTCCCCAGCGTGGACTTGGCCTCCAGGAAAACAAACAAAACCTGGACTTCTCTGGTTAGGACCACAGTCTGTGGCTCACTGTGCCTCACACGACAGGCTGCTGCTCTGCTTTTGCTCTGCCTTCCTGGGTTTGTAGCCTTCGCTCCTGCTTTTCGGCTTCCCAGGCAGGTGTCAGCCTCCTCGCATGCCAGAGGACACATAAAGTGGCCTCCCAATGATCCTCTGGAAGCCGTCCTCAAAGTAAAGGAGGGTCTCTACCCATCCATCAGCTCTCTGGTGTCTTGGGTACTTATTTTCAGCGGTACACATTCACACACACTTCTCCCTTTCCGAGTCAAAACCATATAATTTTTGTGAACCAACATGCGGGACAAAAAGAAATCCACTACTGGAGTAGGTTAAATCGTGTCAATTGCTTCTAAAGGAAGCACAGCCATGCTGAAGCCTTGGTGGTGGACCCCCGGCATCCAGAACTGTGAGAGAACAAATTTCCGTTGTTTTAATCCACTAGATGCGTACCGATCTGTTATGGCAGCCTAAGGAAACTAATACAGTTATGAAGGCTTGAGGGTTTTATTGTTATCGGCAACATTGCTATTTTGGTTTGCGTCCATGCTCTAGTCCTGAAGCTTGGAATTTATGGCCTTGTAAAACACCTAACAGCAATGTCCAGAATAAGCAAACCTACAGGGACAAGAGGTTGAGAGGAGTGGGGCCGGGATGGAAATGGGGAGAGGCCGCTAATGTGCACAGGGGCCCCACAGGAGTGCCAGCAAGGTGCTTGGACCGGATTGTGGTGGTGGTTGCCCAACTTGACAAATTTACTGAAAGTCACTGAATCCTACCCTTATAAAAGGTAAATTTTATGGTATGCAAATTCTAATCCAATACAATTTATTTGAAACAAATCTAAGAGCTGGGGATAATTTAGGAGCCAGAAACCACTGCATCTAATCTCTGGCCAGGAATTGTTCGGGAAATGTGCTGAAGATTATCAGGCCGGCACATCAGTGGTCAAGGGTTTCTAAGTCTGTTTTGATTGTAAGTTGCCCTAAGGGATCAGGGATCAGAGCGAGTATCGTGAAAAGCATGTTTTCCTTTGTTTCGTTTTTTATCAGAACATTCAGGAGAGAACTTACTTTGCGGAGCTGAGGAAATTAAAAATCCACCTTCTAGCCGGTCTGTTCAGATTTCCGTTTAGGGAACTTTCCACTGCATTTATCTCTGGGCAGAACCACGGCATAGCTCATAAACAGCAGTGTCCTGCATAACTAAAATTTCCAGGATGTCGATCCCTGAAAAAAAAAAAAGTAAAAATACAAGTATGAAAAATTGAGAGCTTATACATTGTTCTGTGAAGTTTTAACTGAAATATAACATGCACTTAGAAAAGTATACAAGTCCTACGTGTTTAGCTGGATGCCTTTTCACAAACGGAACCCATCTGCGTAACTCTCACTCAAATTAAGGAACAGCACGTCACAGAACCCCAGGGGTGCCATCATGTTCCTTTTTGGTCACTCCATCCCCCCGAGAGTAATCACTAGCTTGACTTATAACTTCATAGATTACTTGCTTGGTTTTGACCTTTATATAAATGGAATCTGAAAGCATAGAGCCATTTATTATCTGTCTTATGACTTTAGGGTATGGTTGTAGTCGATTCTCGTTGCTGTACACAATTCTACTGTGTGAGGACACCACCGTGGTAGTTTCATTGCTGCTGTAACAAACTACCCCAAATTTTGTGACTTAGAGCAACACGAATGTATTCTCTTGAAGTGTCGAAGGTCAGAAGTCTAAAATAAAATGGGCCCACACGGCTGTATTCCTTCTAGAGGCTTTAGGAGGAAAAAATGTATCTCCTTGCCTTTTCCAGCTTCTTTTCCAGCTTCTAGAGGCGACCTACATTCTCGGTTTCTGGCCCTCTCCTCCATCTTCAGGGCCAGAAGGGTAGCATCTTCTGCTTAGTATAAAATATGTTTATTCTTTTACCCTTTTAATTTTTTTTTTAACGTTTATTTATTTTTGAGACAGAGAGAGACAGAGCATGAACGGGGGAGGGTCAGAGAGAGGGAGACACAGAATCTGAAATAGGCACCAGGCTCTGAGCTGTCAGCACAGAGCCCGACGCGGGGCTCGAACTCACAGACCGTGAGATCATGACCTGAGCCGAAGTCGGCCGCTTAACCGACTGAGCCACCCAGGCGCCCCAATTCTTTTACCCTTTTAATGGGCATTTCGGTTCTTTCCAGGTTTTATCTAATTGGGATAATTCTGCTGTGAACATTCTTTTACATGTCTTTTGATTTCAATGTTGGGTGTGCATATAGACTTTCTGAATCATAGGGTATGTGCACACCCAGCTTTCGATCTTGCAGACAGCTCTTCAGTGTGGTTATGCACCCCAACCAGCAAAGCGTGAGCATTCCGGTTGCTCTGTCCTTATCTTTGCCAATTCTCCGTATCGGCCTTTTCTTTCTTTTCTCTTTTTTTCTTTTCTTTTCCTTTTCTTTCCTTTTCTTTTTCTTTCCTTCTTCCTTCTTTCCTTCCTTCCTTTCATAGTTTCCTTTCTTTTCTTTCTTGCCCTCCTTCTACCCTTTTTAAGAGCTCATATACTTGGCCTGTTAGTTCCCAGTGCACAAATCAGTGCCTCACTCTGATGTATTAAAATCTCTTCTCCTCCAAAGCTGAAGATTCCTCGAGCGGTTCCTATTTTCAAAATGAATGAAGCATCTTCAAGTACCACTGTCGCCCAGTATGACAGTGACTCCAAGAAAAACTATGGCTCCCAGCTAAACGTCAATTTGCAGCATATTCCAAGAGAAGACTGCCCTGACTGGTGGCAAGTAAGAAAACTGAAAAGGTAAACTTAAGCTTTTCGTGCAGCTGCCCGCATGTAGGATAGACATTACCTCGCTGCCTTGGACCCCAGCCTCAAAGCTGTCCATGTAGGCCTTGGCTGTGCTAGGGCTGTCCTCTCAGGAAACGCTCAGTGCTTGAACTGGGAGCCTGGGCCAGCGGCAGCCCCACTGGGACAGAACAGCATAGACTTTCCATTTAGATGATCTCAACTGTGAGCTAAGCAACACTTGTGCGTTTTGTTCCCACCTCTTTCTCTCCCCCTTTCCCCGATAACCTTATGTGCCAGAACTCGGAATCTTTAAAATATATCCTTTACGTGAGACCATGTAGGGTGGGCTAACTTTTGTAATGTGCTTACAAATGACAAGTAACACTCCCGGCGAGGCTTCGGCTGCCCTCTCAGGATGTACACCACCACCTCTCCTGACAGGACTGGCCTTCTCAGAGAGTTTTTGGGTTTTGGTTTTTTTTTTTTAATTTTTCACATTTTGAGAGAGAGAACGTACATGCGTGGGAACGGGGGAGGTGCAGACAGAGAGAGAGAGAGAGAGAGAGAGAGAATCCTAAGCAGGCTCCGTGCTGTCAGCACAGAGCCCCATGAGGGGCTCGATCTCATGACCCTGAGATCATGACCTGAGCCGAAATCAAGAGTCGGACGCTTAGCTGACTGAGCCACCCAGGTGCCCCAGGTCTTCTCACATTTTTAAGCCAAAAGATGCCACCTAAAGGCAGAATTAAAACTGCCTCGAAGGTAGCACCTAAACTGCATCCCGCCAGGGACCAAAGCAGCCCCATCCGTGCTGCTCAGTAAAGACCGAATTGAATCGCAAGACGACAACAGAGAACGGGTCAAGGAGCACAACATCTCTCTGACTCCCCGGGCCTCTCCTTTCTTTGTTTTCTCCCTCGGGCTCTGATTCTTTTATTCTTTCCATCCTCATCATTTTTATCTAAAGCAAATGCCTCACTGTACCCACGATACAGTCCTGGGCCACAGAGAACTTGGAAGAATGTGAGGGAATTCCTGTAGTTGCTTTCGGTTTAGCAAGTTGTGGTACCTCTCGTTTCAAAGTGGAGCTAGAATCCCGGTGTGTTAATCTACACCGGCTGCCTGAGGGGATGTGTTACATTTATTTGCCCGCAACCCAGTGTTCCTGTGGAAGGAGACCATCCATAGACGCAGATCCTAGCAGAGTGGGTGTCACGTCAACTTTGTGCCAGGTCCCCTCGCTGCCGGAAGCCCCGGGGATTTGGCGAGGAAGGCGTGCGGCGAAAGTGATCAGTATTCAAATGAGCAGTCAGCACCACCGAGTCACAGGAGCTTGGTAGGGCCCCCAACCCCTGGATGGCCAGATCCTACCTTTATTGAAAATATCGACATGTCATTCAGCATGGATTTTTTTGCATGAATTTTTATTTAAAAAATATTTCATGAAAACACAATTTATCTTGACTGCTGAGCTTTTCTGACACCCCCCAAGATTTAGTCCTGACCTTGGATTTTTCCCTAGAACTTGAGAAAGCTAGTTATCTGAACAAAGAATTGATTAATCACTTCTTTGTGTGAGTAGCATTACATCGGTGAGTGAATGATGATAATTGCTAAAAGGTCTTCATGGAGATTGAATTTTTAAAATGCAGCCATGATTCTTAGCTCATGTAAGTAGATAATACTTTTTATCAATTACCCTCGCTTGAAGTGCTTTTTAATTTTTTCTGAGTAGTAACATAATGCATGCTTTCATGAATTGCAGAATATCCAACATACATTGCTCTAGAATGTTCCGTAGGAACATGTTAATGTGTATAGAGAATTACTTCAGATCTTGGACATTTTTTCCTACTTAAATACATGAGGATATACTTAAGTCTTAATTTGAAAAAAATATTGAATGGTGATAAAACATAACCTACATTTTACCATCTTGGTCATTTTTAAGTGTGCAGTTCAGAGGCGCTAGGTACATTCTCACTGTTGTGCAACCTACCCGATTATTTTGAATGTCTATGTAGTGTTCTATCATACAGATAAACCTAAGAGATACACTATCAATGGATATTCTCCGCGTGTTCTTAAAAACAACATCAAAGCTAAATAAATTGCTTAGCGCTTTAAAATAAGCTTTGTGGGGCACCTGCTTGGCTGAGTCAGTACAGCACACGACTCTTGATCTCAGGGTTGTGAATTAAGTCCCACATTGGGCACGGAGCCTACTTAAAAAATAATAAAGTAAAATAAGAGTTGTCTTATGAAGAGATGGAAGTAAAAAAGCCACGCTAGTGAGCAAAGCTCTTTGGAAGGCAGAGAGGGAGGCATTCCAGTGTTGTGGTTTTGAAAAAGAGCCTGAGATCTGAAGGCAAGCAGGAAATAGGTCCCACATTCCAAACAAACCAGCCTCTGGACTTGGAGAGGTAGGCACTTCCTCATGCTCCGCTTAACGCCCAAGACGAAGAGGGAAAATGATGCACACGGCAGAGGGTGATGAAGATCCCGCGGGAGCACGTGTGTCCACGTGGAGTTAGAAGTTGAGTATTTTCAAGGCTTTTAATTGCAATCGCAACAGCCAAGAGGAAAATTACATTTTAAAATATATAAGGGACCGAATGCTTGCATATCTGTAAGAAAACCAGGGCAAACCCACCCAAGATGATTTATTAATCCAACTTTTCTACTAACAGTTCTCTTTCGTTTAGGAACACTGTCAAACTACTGCTGGTTACTGGGGTCCCCGCAAGGACAAAAATGTGAAAATGACTCATTAGCTTAAATTCCCAAACCAAGTGAAATGGACAGGCCAAAATGTTAAATGAAGCTAGAAGATATCTAACACAACTATTTGTGTCATTTAACATTTATAAATAAACATAAATTTACGAAACGTATCTTTTGTCGTAGCAGTGAAGATTTCGCATGTGGCAACCAGAGGGAAAGGACTGTCGTAAATCACAGCACCTCAAAGATGTCATGGTAAATCAAATTCAGATATTCCTTTACACCTAGGATTTGCTTCCATTTGCAGGAAAACTAAGCACATTTGCAATCATTTTGCAGCTAGACTTCATGTTTAAGGTAAATGCAAACCAAAAAAATTCACATACTTTGCCCCTCTGAAACCTTAAGTTGGTCTGAGCCGATGGCTCATGGGTTACACTTCTCCTCGCACTGATATGTCCTGTCCGTTGGTCGTGATATCCACTGGTGTTAGCATGAACAGTGGAATACGTGGCTTGGGCATCTCTAGGAGGAAAAACCACCTAGAGTTGAGTAACTCTTCTCTAAGAATTGCTCTCCACACAACCCAGATGCTTTTTTTAACGTTATACTACAGCTGTCACCGAAGGCATTCATCTATTTCATGAGCCTGCTCTTCAAAAGAGTCAAACAAACCCACATTCCTGGGGGCCTCCCGTATCAAAGAGCCATTTTCTCATTAAACTGGGCATGAGCTCAACTTTTGAGTGGTTCTCTCTTCGCTTTGCAGATACCTCCCCAGGTACAAAGAGGGAACCCTAAGGGTCTAAATTTTATTTACGGGGTGAAAGCAGGGAGGGATTTGATATTGCACTGCTAGGTGATTGCATTATTTCTTGGTGGGTTTTTTGCATTCATGTTGTTTCCTCTCTTCCTAAGGGGATTCCCCGAGTCAAGTTCATCTGAAGAAGAGGAAAACCTGGATGACTATGAGTGAGTTTTGAAAGTCTTCTGTATTCCTCTAAAACTAACATAGATGTTTCTATTCTATTCTTCCCCAAAGGCATTAAAGCAGATGGCTGGGACTTGCTCAGGAGGCTGTATTTACAAGGGTAAACTCATGTGAGGTTCTGGGCCATTTATCTGGATGACAGGTGATAATGAGCTAGACTGTTACTAAGGGAAATATTTTTCCTCAATCTGGATCATCTAACCTAGCTATACATATTCATTGGATTTATCGTATACCTGGAGTTCCCTTCATTTCACTTTGTCTTCGTAGATACAAGATATGACATTTAGACAGAGAAACAGTGCACTATTGAACATTGTACCTGGGGCGCCTGGATGGCTCAGTTGTATAAGCATCTGACTTCAGCTCATGTCATGATCTCCGGTTCGTGGGTTTGAGCCCTGTGTCAGGCTCTGTGCTGACAGCGCAGAGCCTGGAGCCTGTTTCAGATTCTGTGTCTCCCCCTCTTTCTGCCTCTCCCCGGCTCATGCTCTCTCTCTCTGAAAAATAAATAAACATTAAAAAAAGTATTGCACCGGGACATCAGGCACAAACCAGACTCTTCTGGGCAAATACAAATGTGTGATCACCCCAACTATACTGAGACAGGTTGGCCTGAGGGGCCGTTAGGATCCTTTCCAACATCTAAGACTGAATCCTTCTACAAATAGGGACAAATAAGTCCCCTGAGCTTTATTTAAAAGTGGCATTAAGGAGAGGCAGGAGTGATAGGACAGACTGCGTCTCTTAGACACCTACTACCCAATGGCGGCTAAGTTGCTCGAACACCAGGATTATACTGTTTTTAGTTCTGTCTTTGTATGAGTGCTGTCACTGATGTATTGGCTCTAGGTACAGTGAGAGGTTTTATGAAGTACACGTCACTGTTTCGACTCTTTGTCTTACCTCCAACCCAGCCTGGCCCTAGCCATCCGTGCCACGTCAGGGAAGACAGGCTGTATGCCTTAAACCTCCACAGCGTGGCCTTTTTACCACCTTCTGGCTCCCCTTTATCTCCACCTTCTTCCCCGACATCCACCCTCAGGAAAGCCTCTGATGGAACAATTCAAACTAAGTGAGAAACACCAGCACAAAAATTATCCAAAGATGGGAATGCAAGCTGGTGCAGCCACTCTGGAAAACAGTAGGGAGGTTCCTCAAAAAATTAAAAATAGAACTACCCTATGACCCAGCAATGGCACTACTAGGCATGTATCCATGGGATACAGGGGTGCTGTTTCGAAGGGACGCATGCACCCCTATGTTTCTAGCAGCACTATCAGCAATAGCCAAAGTAGGGAAAGAGCCCAAATGTCCATCGATGGATGAATGGATAAAGAAGATGTGGTATATATACACAATGGAATATTACTCGGTGATCAAAAAGAATGAAATCTTGCCATTTGCAACTATGTGGATGGAACTGGAGGGTATTATGCTAAGTGAAATTAGTCAGAGAAAGACAAAAATCCTAGGACTTCACTCATATGAGGACTTTAAGAGACAAAACAGATGAACATAAGGGAAGGGAAACAAAAATAATATAAAAACAGGAAGGGGGACAAAACAGAAGAGACTCATGGAGAACAAACTGAGGGTTACTGGAGGGGTTGTGGGGGGGGGGGGGATGGGCTAAACGGGTAAGGGGCATTAAGGAATCTACTCCTGAAATCATTGTTGCACTATATGCTAACTAATTTGGATGTAAATTTAAAAAAATTAAATAAAAAAAAAGAGACCCGGGGGCCCCTGGCTTTCTTAGTCAGTTGAAAAACAAACAAACAACAAGAAAAAATATCCAAAGATAATAGCACTTTGATAGATGACAACCAAAGGGAGTGACCTTCTAATTGTGGGTTTTAGTCGTTAGCATTTCGATGAATTGGAAGTCTTCCTTTGCTTTGGAAAGTCCTGATCTGACCATAAACAGAGTCTCTATCTGCATCATTTCTAAATTCAAATGGTGCATGAGAGGTGTGCATTGGGGAATCCATCAGGAAAGACCTGCCCTCTTCAAAGTCAAAGACACGCCGCAGGGAAATCAGATCCAGAGGGCTGTGTGATCTGGGGCTCAGCCCCTTGCACTGTGCTTGGTGCCCCCAGCTTCTCCCTCTATCAGTGGCCCTGAAGCATTTGTTTTGCGGCCAGAACTTCATGAGCAATTCTATTCTGTTCTACTGAAGGCTGAGTCACCGAGGTTTAAATGGAATATCACACCTCAGGGCAAGGCCTAAGCCTCTGCTGCTCTGACACTGACATACTGAAATCTTTTTTAAAAACAGAGTCAGACCCCAACAAAATGACGACACAGGCAGAGTGTACATGCGTGTATGGGGGGGAGGGGCTTATTCACAATGTTACCTTGCTTCTCCAGGCTTCTCTCCTTCTTCCTGACCATCCCTGTCTTCTATCTCCCATGGGGATGTATCCTCAATCATGTTCCCTGAGGAGTCTCTTGGTTAGCTATGATTAGCTTAAAATATTAAGTAATAAAATGATCGGTTAATATCTCAAGTTTTAATTATATAGTATCTATAAAGGTAGAATTAGAAGAGCCTTGTTTTTTAGAAGAGACTTTTAAACTTCTCAAATTCAACCCTCATCCTAATCTTACAAATGGGTAATTCCAAGGTCAAGAAAGGCTAAGTGGCTTGTCCAAAGCCGTACAACTACTTATTAGGAAGTTACGTCTAGAACCCAGAACTCCAAGCTGGCTGATGGCTCTTGCCACTTCATTAGCCTGCCCACCAGCTGACACTTCCGTCCCCCGCCCCCCACAGCACACCCTCACCCTCAGGTATTTCTTCCCTCCTCGGGTATTATCTTCTAGCCAGAGGGTCCTTGTGAGCCCCAAACCCATGCCCCCTCCCACCTCACACCCTGGTCGCTTCCTTAGTATGACATTGTTGCCAAGGCCAAAAGACTACAGACATCATTGATCCCACGTGAGAAACAACTCTGTGGACTGTTGAGCTCTCCACACAAAGTAAGACGTGATGCTCTTGGCTAACTCAGTGAAACAGGCAGTATTTAAAGATTACACCCGGCTATCCCACATCATCTTTTTCTCGGGTGGCTATAACTCTTACTGTCTTAATATAACCACAGGGGCTTATGTATTGCTATCCTGCAAATAAAAAAGATTTGTGAGAAAAGCATTTGCTTTGAAAGTGGATGCTATAAAGGGTGCCTCTATCAGATTATTACAAGAAAAATATAGGGTTGAGGGGCTGCCTGCGTGGCTCAGTTGGTTAAGCATCTGACTCTTCGTTTCGGCCCAGATCACGACCTCATGGTTCCCGGGATCGAGCCCCATGTTGGACTCTGCACTGACAGCGCAGAGCCTGCTTGGGATTCTCTGTCTCCTCTCTCTCTGCCCCTCCTCCGCTCAGTTGCGTGCTCTCTCTCTCTCTCTCTCTCTCAAAATAAATAAATATTTTTAAATTTTTTTTAACGTTTTATTTATTTTTGAGACAGAGAGAGACAGAGCATGAACGGGGGAGGGGCAGAGAGAGAGGGAGACACAGAATCTGAAACAGGCTCCAGGCTCTGAGCCATCAGCACAGAGCCCGACGCGGGGCTCGAACTCACAGACCGTGAGATCGTGACCTGAGCTGAAGTCGGGCGCTTAACCGACTGAGCCACCCAGGCGCCCCAATAAATATTTTTAAAAATGTAAAAGAAAAACATACAGTTCAAAGACAGGAACTTTCATCTTTGGCAACCCCAGCTTTCCCAGTGGGATATTCTTCATTGGTCTAATCTCTGGCTCTCGCTCAAAACGGCGAAACACAGAACTTAGGGACCAGCTAGGAGGCCAACGGTTCGTCAGCGCCAGCCCGTGTGAAAATACAGACATGCGGGCCCCACCCCACAAGCATCATTAGGTGGTGGAGACTCCGGAATCTGTATTTTTGAAAAGCTCCTCAGGTGATTCTCTGGAGCAGTCACGTTGGGAAGTCCCCGAGGGAGGCCGACACCTCCTTTGACCCGCCAGAAGGTGGGGTCATCAGCGATGCAGTCAAAAACCACTGACTCTCAAATACGCAATTCTTTCTCGTTGCAGCTGGTTTGCAGGTAACATCTCCAGGTCACAGTCTGAGCAGTTACTGAGACAAAAGGTAAACAGTCGAGTTTTTACAGTAGCCTCTAAGACTCTCTCCCGCTGGGCCCGGGGGGGGGGGGGCGGGGGGGGGGGAAGCGCTTCTCATAGAAAGCGGGGGGCTAACCATACAGTCACGTCATCACGGGGTCCGCCCCCTGGGGTACCGGGCCCTTGCCATTTAGCCGCTTCCTCTGCTTCCAGTATCGGTGGTTTGAAACCAGATTGGCCATTTCTCAGCCTTCCGTGAGGCCCGCAGTCCTGAGGCAGGTCTGGCTTGGGGCCGCTCAGCTACCCGCATGTAGCCGGTGGATGGACGGGGAGGGGGCGGTCAACGGGGTGCCACAGTCCTGCTCCGCGTGGCTAACGTGGGCTTCCTCACAGCGTGGTGACCCCAAGGAGGTGGCAGGAGAGGAGGGCCCCGTAGTTCACCACAAGCACTTGCTGAGTTTGTGCTTTGGGCACGCTTGCGAATGCCCTGCTAGCCAGAGCAGGTCACGTGGCCCGGCCCCAGCCTCCCTGCGGGAGGGGCTACACAGGGCCACAGTCGGGGGCATGATTTATTGGGGGGCCATCTCTGCAACCGGCTGGCCCAACGCCGACCCTGCTCATTAGCACCTAAACCAGAGTACAACAGATGTAATAGGGAATAAATCTCCCTGGTTTTGTTACTCAAGGCATGAAATCACCAGGAGCAAACTCTTGCCCTGCACAAATGACGCCTTGATACAGTTCAACCTAATAAAGCACACCAATGATGTCTCTGAGGGGGACTAGCGAGAATGTGGTGGCCTCACCGCCTAACTCGGGATCCTGTCACATTCACAGGCTATTATCTGCTCTTTCTGAATCCGGATCTGCTTAGAATTAGCACAAGTCATTAAGAAAGACCAGTGGAGCATGGGGCTTTAACAAACGATTTGTTCTGCATCTCTGGTTTTCTAATACCTTCTAAGGGCATGATACGGTGATATGTGGTTTTAAATTTTATTTCTGAAAGATTGAAACGTCAGGCTGTGATGGAGAAAACTGGGGCACCTGGGTGGCTCAGGCAGTTAACCGTCCGACTTCGGCTCAGGTCATGATCTCGCAGTCCACGAGTTCAAGCCCCGCGTCGGGCTCTGTGCTGCCAGCTCGGAGCCTGGAGCCTGCTTCAGATTCTGTCTCCTTCTCTCTCTGCCCCTCCCCTGCTCGCACTCTTTCTCTCCCTCTCTCTCTCTCTCAAAAATAAACATTAAAAAGAGAGAGAGAGAGAGAGAGAGAAAATTACCAGTGGGGGTTAGAAACTAAGAGGAGAGGGAGAGTCAGAGCACACAGGGTAGGTCTCAGAGCCAAGTGAGAGGATGAACGGTCAGCTGTGGGGCCCCTCTGCGCCAGCTGTTGGATGACCTATACCGTCAGTGACCTTTAACACGGACCTAAAAGATCGATCTTCCTACCACCTACAGTTTTCAAGAATAACAAAAATGTTCTCTGTTCCTTCCACACTTTGCTTCCTTTGCAGGGAAAAGAAGGCGCATTTATGGTTAGAAATTCCCGCCAGGTGGGAATGTACACAGTGTCCTTATTTAGCAAGGCTATGAAGTAAGTACGACAGGGATTTATTTCTTTTATCTTTTGTGTATGTCCTTTGAATTCGCTGGCCATTTAGTCACGTTTTGGGATGAGACACCGCCTTTAAACCCTGGAGTTTTGGATCAAAGTATTCCTATTGAATGCGACCATTTGTCATTGCCTGTCCCACCCCCCCCCCACCCCCACTTTGAGAGGTTGTTCTCTAGAACAACGCCAGTCAACGCTTGGTAAAGGAATCTTGGGTTACTCCCCTCGACTTGGCCCTAAGCCTAAGAGAGAAAAACAGCAATGGAGCCTGTGAACACTCTCGGCCCTAGCCACCTGCTGACCTGAGAAACCGACCCCAGCGTCTGGTCTTCAGTAAGTCTTCCCAGTGGGGGGCAAAGCTGGCAGAAAGTTGAATCGGTGTATCTGTGTTCCCGGGACAGTTTCCTTCTGGGGTGCTGTCCTCTTTGCATGGTTACGAGTTCTGCTTTGAAGCCGCACCTCGGGGGCCAACTCCTGACTCTATCATGTCAAGGCTGTATGACACCAAGCAAGTTTCTTAACCTCCGTGCCTCAGCTTCCCTGTTTGAAAAGGAAAAAAATAACACTGACTATTAAGTTCTCTGGATGAAGGGAGTTAATTCATGTATTGGAGCACAGCAGTGCCTGGCACAGAGTAAGCACTTAATAAACGAGTGGCAGTTACCACCACAGTTGTTGTTCTCGTGAAGGAGCATATAAGGCACCCACAGTCACCGCCACCCACATCGGGATCCCCTGCCAGAGATTCACAGGCCACTTTCCCATCGGCTGCTAGCTCTTTTGTTCCTTCTAATCATCCTGTGAAGCACCGGGGAAAGCTGGTTTTGTGCCATTTTACAGATGAGAGGTCTGAGGTTCCAAGAGCACTCATGAAGACGCACCACAAAATTAATACGTGACCCACTTGAAGTCAGGCCTTCGACAGCAGAGTTCGTGTTCTTTTGACTATACGCCTGTGTCTACATTGAGAACCCCAGTGTTCGGAGATAAGAATCTGGCCGAATCTAGATTAGGATCGCTTGAAAAACTATTCCTAATAAAAATATTTCTTTTGATGGTTGGATTGCATCACCCTTTCCCTTGGGGCTGTCTCCACATACCGTACCTACCCTTGGTACCTACATGGGGTTTTGTGGGTAATAGCTAAGTGATTAAGAGGTAATTTTATTTTGATACATTTTTTTATGGAGTATGCATCTCCAAATTGAGAGACCAGAATGTACCCTAAACAGTCACACAGCATTTTCCAATGCAGGAGGCCATCCCGGGTCCATCTCATGGAGGAAGCTGCACACCTAGAGGCTGGCCAAAGCCAGCCCAGTAGGAACTGGGAAAAGATTTGGTTCACTGAGTATTAAGAGCTCTTGACCCGCCGGCCCTGCAGTTTCAGCCGAACCTCACATCAGGAGTCCTCCTAGTCAAGATCCTTGACCCCAGATTTATTTCTGAAGGTGGCCAGGTAGAAAACACAGCAGACAGATGAGGACTCAAATGGAAATAATCCAAATTAGTGAATATGGAAGCCTTCGTTTACGAAACATCATAAATGGGCTTGAATGAATTTCACGCTGAGACCAAGAGCAAAGTGGCCATCTGCAACAACAAACCACCGTTTTTCCTTTTTACGGGTGCAATTTTGACTAGGCTGGCACTAGAGCAACAACAATTTATCAGCAGTTTCTTATGACCAAGCATAGTGCAAATTGCCTTATATAAAATCTTTATAACAACCAATCTTTATAACAACCAGATGAGGTATCTAGCGAACAGGAGAACTGGACGAAAAGCCCAACTCTTGACTGCTAGGCCATACTCTAAAACCCAAGACAGACATATTATTCCCGATTAGCCTAAATCAGCGTGCCTCAACTCACCACTATGTTCCAAAGGTAGAGTAAAAGGAAAAACATGTTTTATGTGGCAAAGGTACAAGTTCATATGAGGAAGTAAAGGCACCCCCACCATTTCATCTTGCATGTTCCATTCCCAAAGAGCCTCCCGCCCAGGCCTGGATGAGAGCACCCTCAGCCTAATCACCCTTGTCTCTCACGTTTTAATCTTCATTATTATCCTCAAAGAGAATTGGTGTTCAGAATAATGATCCTGAAACCCTGCAGGGCTCTCAATCATCAAAGGAAGCTTCCAGTCTTAGACTTCCTAAGGGAGGAACAGTGCTGAAAGTTGGAATTTTATAGTACACGGATTCTCTATGGCACAAAAGATACACTGAGTTGAGAGAGGAGCTCTCTTGCATAATTACCGATTGTCATGGATGGCTCTAGAAAACCAAGAGATGTCAAGACTGAGACTTCCCCTCTGACTTCCCTCTCCAAAATTTGTGAATGCCATCTGAAGTAATTATTTAACCCTGATTTAACCAAGCTTCAATTGAGAATGAAAAACATTCTAACATTCTTTCTTCCTTACCAGTGATAAAAAAGGAACTGTCAAGCATTACCATGTGCACACAAATGCTGAGAACAAATTGTACCTGGCAGAAAACTACTGTTTTGATTCCATTCCAAAGCTTATTCACTATCATCAACACAATTCAGCAGGTAATTTATTTCAGTTGTTCTTTTACGGGTCCTTGTTGATAAATATCAATTTTCTTGGGTACTATGGATCCTCCTAACATTCTTAATCATATCGGGAACCATGAAAAGTAGGAACAAAAATGCTCTCAAGCCATATACCTGCTGTGATTTTTAGCCTATGTTTCCTGGAATATCACATCATACACTCTAAAATGCCAGAAAAATGAAGTTGTGTGAGTTGAGTGACTGAGAAGTAGAGATCCTTGGGGCGCCTGGGTGGCTCAGTTGGTTAAGTATCTGATGCTTGATCTCTGCTCAGGTAAGAATCTCATGGTTCATGAGATTGGGCTCTGTGCTGACAGTGTAGAGGCTGCTTGGGATTCTGTGTCTCCCTTTTTCTTTGCCCCTCCTCTGCTTGCTCTCTCTCTCTCTCTTTCTCTCAGAAATGAATAACATTAAAAAAAAGTAGTTAGAGATTCTCTTTACAAAAATATTTGCAGTCTTGTTCTGCTTATAGGAATAAGTTGATTACAAACTTCAAAACATTATAAAAATATTTACATTGGAGCGAGAACCTCCATGGACAAGTTGTTGTCTATTCTGACAGAATTTTTTTCTATGCTGATACTAACACTTATCATTTATTATAACATTTTTTTAACGTTTATTTTTGAGAGAGAGACAGAGTGCAAGCAGGGGAGAGGCAGAGAGACAGGAAGACACAGAATCTGAAGCAGGCTCCGGACTCTGAGTTGTCAGCACAGAGCCTGATGAGGGGCTCAAACTCACGAACTGTGAGACCATGACCTGAACCGAAGTCGGATGTTTAACCAACTGAGCCACCCAGGTGCCCCTATTATTTATTACATATATAAATAAATTATATATGTATATGTATACACATTATATTTTACAAAGGTGAGATCATTCCACACAAACTACTTTTCAGCTTGCTTTTTTAAAAAAATGTTTAATGTTTCAATTTTATTTTTGAGAGAGAGTGTGCACGAGCATGAGTGGAGGAGGGGCAGAGAAAGAGGGAGACACAGAATCCAAAGCAGGCTCCAGGCTCTGAGCTGTCAGCACAGAGCCTGACACGGAGCTTGAACCCACGAACCATGAGATCATGACCTGAGCTGAAGGTGGACACCTAACCAACTGAACCACCCAGGCAAAAAAAAAAGTTTGTTTTGGTTTTTTTTTTTTTTGAGAGAGAGAGAGAGAGAGAGAGAATGAGCAGAGGAGGGGAGAAAGAGAGAGGGAGACACAGAATCCAAAGCAGGCTCCAGGCTCCGAGCTGTCAGCACAGAGCCCGACGTGGGGCTGGAACTCACAAACTGTGAGATCATGACCTGAGCCGAAGTCAGATGCTTAACCGACTGAGCCACCCAGGCGCCCCAATCAGTTTGCTTTCTTTACTCTACACGTCTTAGTGGTCTTTCCATCCACATGCATATAGCTCACTTTGTTCTATTTAACCACTCATAGGATTCTATTGTAGAATCACTCCATAATTTATTCACCTAAACCTATGTTGATACATACAGTATTTTCACGTTATAATTGGTGGTTTCAATGCACAGTCCTGTACACATAGCTCTGTGTATCTGTATTAGTGTTTCTGTAGCCAAATTCCCTAGAAGTGAGATGTCTAAGATAATGGTTAAGAACATTCAAAATTTAGACATTTTCCAATGCTTTTCAGAGATGTACACTTCCACCAACCGTAATATCCTTCATCCTCGCCAACACTGGGTGCTATTACTTTTTAGATTTTGGCTAAGCGACCAGCGAGTATATGTATAGAAATCCCTTCTAGTGGCAGTGTTAACTCACCCTGAGGGGTAATCGTTTCACAGTATATACACACGTCAGATCATCATGTTGCATACCTTAAAGTTACGTATGCCGACAACATCTCAATAAGCTTAGCAAAAAAGAAACTAAAAACAAAGGAAGTCTCCTCTAACTGTCTTTTCTCGACTAGTGCCACTTATGGGCAGTGACTGGATGTACTTCCATCAGTGAGTAAAAATAAGCTGTGGGCTCAGCGTCAAATGTGTGCAAGTCTGACTAGATTACATGCGTGTAGGTGACCTAGCCTTACTCCTGGCTTTGATTTTGGCTCTTGTATTTTTCCTTTGTCCCAGTTTCCTCGACTGTATATTTAACCTCTAACACCTAGAAAGTGCCCTTTGGAAAAGGTATTGTATGAACAGACATCTCCAAGTAGAACGATTTCACTCCAGAAGATGCACAAGAAACTCCACAGGGTATAGAAAGAAAACATTAAAATGTTTCTTTAGATATTTCTAAGAATCTCATTCTCTTAAGTTTTCTATCGTGAGTGTATTTTGTGAATCACATCATGTGTCAACACAGCAGCCGTTGTATGTACATATTTTGCAGGAGTGCGCTCATCTTTTTGCCGATTAAAGGTTTGGGACTTAAAACATTCGGAGACCACACACACATATAAAAAGTAAATAAATATGTAGAAAAAGGAAGGAGAGGAAAAGGACATCCGTGACAGCTCCCAGGACTTGGAAAATATCACACGTTTAAGCAAGAAACATTTTTTTGAATGAGTTCTTTCAAAACACTATAAATACTGTGATTACTTTAACCCAGCTTTATCATTGCTTGATGTAAGCCATTAAAATGACTTGACCATTTAATGCAACTTAGTAATAGGTTCCATTTTTAAAAATCAAGTGGTTTGCCTTTTATTTTGTGCCCTTCTGTACTGTTTGGAGTTTGTAAACCAAATACATGTGCCACGTGTACAGGTATTTAAATATAGGACTATAAAAAGCAGAGTAAAAATGGGAAATTTTTTTAAATGGAAGATCCCATCAAGGAACCAACTCTATGGGATTTTTAAAAATTACCTAAAGTTGTTTTACTCTTTTAATTTTTGCTTTTACATTGAGCTACTTAGTCAAGTCAAGCAAATCAATCCAACGCAGGATGAATACGGTCAGAATGGATCCTCCCTCTCCATCATGACATCCTGAACTCTGTGCTTTTCCAGCTACTCTGGAGAGAGCACAAGCAGAGGTGTGAACTGGTGTGAACTGGTGTGAACTGGTGTGATGTGATGTGATGTGATGTGATGTGATGTGATGTGATGATACGGTGCTGATTCCATTGCAGGCATGATCACACGACTCCGCCACCCTGTGTCGACCAAGGCCAACAAGGTTCCCGTCTCCGTGTCCTTGGGAAGTGGTATGGACACACACTTGAGCTCTTAAACTCCATTTCCTACCATTTCTGGTTAAAAAAAGTATATATGTATTTACTAAAAAGAAAAGAAGGAAGGCCAGAAGGAGGTCTGTGTTCAGGTTGTGCCAGGGAGGGCTTCAGTTCTAATATGTTTGACCATTTTCCAGAAAAAAACCAAAAACAAAAACCCCACAACTTTTCTGTACTCTGAAACTAACTCTGTAATCTCCTCAGCCTTACCAAAAAGACTGTCAAAGTTGTCCTGTTATTAGACCCAATCACCAGCCTCTAGAACCCCATCGCCTGTCCTTTCTTCTTCCGGGATTCTGGGCCCGTTCGGGGGAGCCAGTGTTCAACCTTGTGTATTTAAGGATAAGGACATCCACCCACATCACAGTTTAGTTTGCCGTATAAGAGAATGTAATGATATTTTTTACCAAGCTAAGAGCATCGAGCACGTTTTGACACTGGGTGTTTCCAAGATGCCTCCAGTTGGCAAAGTGTTCTAAGCCTTTTTGTCAATAACTGTAGCTGCTTCATGAACAGTATTGTCCTGGTGGCATTATCGTGTGGTCTCATAGGTCATAAGACCACACCTCTAAGGGTTTGTTTTTTTTTTAAGTGATCAACTTAAAAAGTCTTACTGTTCTATGTTGCCAGTGTGAAACTCGTTGGAGAAGAAACCACTTGGGAAGCTGTCAGCCCCAAAGCCTTCTACTTTCATCCTAAAGAGTGTCTGTCTTGCCTTACTAGGAATATGGGAACTGAAAAGAGAAGAGATTGCCCTCCTGAAGGAACTAGGAAGTGGTCAGTTTGGAGTGGTCCACCTGGGCAAATGGAAGGGACAGTATGACGTTGCCATTAAGATGATCAAGGAGGGCTCCATGTCAGAAGATGAATTCTTCCAGGAGGCCCAGACCATGATGTAAGTTTCTTCTGAGGAATGGCAGTTTGGCCCTTACCATGGGAGGACATTCATGCTAACAGGTCTGTCCCTAACATTTGCAAGGCCTCGAGCAAGACTCCACACATCATAGGTATATTTAGAAGTTATAAATCAAGCTGACGCACCTTTAAATGAAATCGGTTCTACGCTCCTCTGACAAGTATACCTTCATAACAATCTGAGAGGCCATATTCAAGTTTAGAATTCTCAAGACTCTTTAGAGAAACTAGCCTCTGGCCCATACCACTGCTCCCAACTCTACCCCTCTCCTTTCTCCTCCCACCCCCAGCTCTGTCCTGCACTGTACTCAGTACTTAGGTGTAGACATAGCATTCAGTACATCCGGGCTCCCTCTGTGTCTCCCACAAACAACTATCCATCAGCAAATGATCTTGGTTAGGGGTAAGGCACACCAATAGCATGGTTCACTCTTAGCATGACTGGCCCAGGAAGAGTCTACACAGGTCCTGAAAGAGGCCTCAGGACTACGTGGATGGGGGATTCCAGAGTCTTGGTACCCCAAGGGTGATCGAGAAAAAGGGAAGCATGGGTTCTGAGCTTCCTTGTCCTTTGGGGAGGTGCATGGTGGGATGAGGAAAAGAATGGGGCCCTGTAAAGCACAAGCCCAAGGGTAGGAGCCTCTAGTGGCCAGGGCTAAAGCAATACTGAAAACTAATGCCCTACGGGCAATATCCTTTTCCTTTCTGGTACCTTCAGTACAGTTTGACAAAACTGCTTTCTCGCCCTACTTCTTTCCTCATCTGGTAAATGAAGATACCTTCCTAATGGGCCTTGGCTCCCAAAACAGCCCACAATGCAGATGTGGGTTTTTTTTTTCTTTCTAAGCTCGCTTTCTCTCCGTCTCTCTCTCCCTCCCTTCCTCCCTTCTCTCTCTCTCATCAATGTAAATACAAAGAATTATTTTAATGATTCTACCTCTTCTTGTAAACATGGCGAACCAGACTTTGAAAAGGAACCAACCATCCGGGCATTTTGGTCAAATTGAGGCCTGTCATGTGGGCAGTATCAGTTGACATGGTGTTCCCACCATGTGCCCCATGGTCAGTGACTGAATTTGCTCCAGGAACAGCTTTTATTGGGCGATGGACTTGTGTCCCACCACTAGCCTTCTGTTTGAAGGAAGCAATACCGGGTTCCATGCCATTGTCTAAAATAGCTGAAAGAGGCATATCCAAGCTCATGACCTTGAATAACCTCCAAAGGCATGTCCCTATAGTTATGCTAAGAAGAAGAAAATAGGGGCGCCTGGGTGGCTCAGTCGATTAGGCGTCTGACTTTGGCTCAGGTCATGACCTCACGGTTCGTGGGTTCGGGCCCCGCGTCGGGCTCTGTGCTGACAGCTCAGAGCCTGGAGCCTGCTTCGGATTCTGTGTCTCCCTGTCTCTCTGTCCCTCCCCCCGCTCACTCTCTGTCTCTCAAAAATAAATAAACATAAAAAAAGAAGGAAGAAAATAACTACTTAATAAATGCTTATTTACTTAAAAATTCTAAAATCGACATTAGATTTAGTTTACGCATGTGAACATTAAGGAATCAGCCTGCAAACTGATCAATTACATGGACAAGGGGATGAACACCGTAACAGCAGGTTATCCATCTGTCATGACCTGCCAGAAGAGCTATGTCATGTAGTTACTATTTTCTAAATTGACTATTGAAAGATAATGTAATGAGAATATAAAATGGATTTTTTTGAAAAAGAAAGAAAAAATCATGCCTAATCGCACTTCCCTAACATGGCAACTATTTTCCTTTCTCCTACACCCTTCATGTTCTGCTATAATTTTTTTTTAGAATGAAAGGTTTGGACTTCAAAACTTAGTTAGATGCTTTGAACTGGAAGCGATGGCCATTACAGTGTGGAGCTTTCTCCAAATCAGCCATGGAAGTCTCCAGATGCCAGGAGACCAAATGGGATATCTGGCACAGCAGGCCATTGCTTCCCTGATTCTCTGTAAGAAAGGCGAGCACAGCTCCCACAACCGCTAAATTGCTGTTGGGGTTGTCAAGATCCAACAGGAGGCGGCTTTTTTCCTTGCTTTCAAAGGCTAATGCTCCCAGAACAAAATCCAAAACGTTTCCCTCTCTTTCTCTGTTCAAGTAGAAGGGGAGACATTAAAACAAGCAAAAACCTGAGAGGGATTCTTTTTCAGGACATCTGCAACATGGAGTGTGGAAATTCAGTACTGAACTTTTGAAAATCTGTTGTTTCCAGGAAACTCAGCCACCCCAAGCTGGTGAAATTCTACGGAGTGTGTTCAAAGCGATACCCTATATACATAGTGACTGAATATATAACTAATGGCTGCCTGCTTAATTACCTGAAGAGTCACGGAAAAGGACTTGAAACCTCTCAGCTCTTAGAAATGTGCTATGATGTGTGCGAAGGCATGGCCTTCTTGGAGAGCCACCAGTTCATACACAGGGACTTGGTAAGCAGAGCCACTGGACGCTCAGAGAAAGAAAGCGATCCACGGTCCCCGCCTCCAGCGATGGGGCCGTTGGGAAGGGTGACAAGGGTGACACACGTTCACTTGGCTCACCTGTGACTTGCTCAAGCACATGACGCTTTTGTAATAAAAGCCACAATTTCTAAATAAAATATTTGCAGTACAGAAAGACTAAAAGAAGCCATCAGGATTTATGTAGCTGTGTGGTGGTGTGGAGGAAGATGGATACAAAGGAAAGAGTTTGGTCAATTTCGTGTTTCTCCGAACCAATTAAATCCAAGTTGACCTTTACTCCCGGGAGGGCTCAGGGCCAAAGCAGTCAATTAAGACCATAACTGAGAAATACAAAACCAGAAGGAAGTGAAATCTGTGTGTGTCTTCGGGTCAGGGTGGGTCGGGGGACGTTTTGCTTGGTAGGCACCGGTATTTATCTTTAGAGCTCCGCTTGCTCTGAACAGCAAACCCGCCACGCACACTAGGCCGGTACAGCATCTACGCCTTCAAAGCGCCTGTTGATGCATGGTACCCCTGTGGTGGAGAAGGAACCCCTAGAAATAACTTTTCCCTTCTCGCGGACGAGCTGCGGTTCTGTGTTTGACGTGCGATACCTTTCATGCCGTTTGAAAAGGATGGCTGCTTGCGTGAAAATATTTAGGGGCGCACATTTTCATTGTGAAAAATTGCCAAGGACACAAAGACAGCGTCTCAACATTTGGGGTTTTGATAGGCAATCTTAGATTGGGTGAGAACTCTGCCAAAGAGAAGGAAAGTGCTGGATCCTGATGTCGGGAGATTCTTGGCCACTTTAACTATTTGGTAATTTTGTGTTTTCTCCAAAGGCGGCTCGGAACTGCTTGGTTGACAGTGATCTCTCCGTGAAAGTGTCTGACTTTGGGATGACGAGGTAAGCCAGTTCCAAAGGGGCAAGCAATGAAAGAGGGGTCTCCATTCACACCTAAATGCCATCAGAATTGAAGGCATTGTGGTGAAATGGAACGTGCTCTGAATTGGGGGGTTAGAAACCTGGATCTCTTCCCCATACTGCCTCTGACCACCTATGAAACATGTCTCACCTCATTTCTTCACTAGGAAGATATAGTTGTTCTTCAGAAATTACCCAAAGTCCCTTTTCATTCTTTCAAAACTCTGATAAATATTTTTTAACTTCTAAAAAAATTCCATGAAAGGTCCTAAATATTCTAATATAACATGGTATAGCCAGATTATTGGGATGTATATACATGTATACATGTATACATGTATATATTATGTATATATTATATTTTTTAACTCAATCAAAGCTCCTTTAGGCCTTTCTGATTTTCTCTTAGTATTCATTCAAATTGGCATAGCATAGGGGCGCCTGGGTGGCTCAGTCGGTTAAGCATCCACCTTCAGCTCAGGTCATGATCTCAAGGTTCATGAGTTCAAGGCCCACATCGGGCTCTGTGCCGACAGCTCGGAGCCTAGAGCCTGCTTCAGATTCTGTGTCTCCCTGTCTCTCTGCCCCTCCTCTGCTCACACTCTATCTCCCTCTCAAAAATAAATAAACATTTAGAAAATTTTAAAAAACACAAACAGGCATAGCATTAACACCAGGAAAATTTTTGTTGGCGTGTCATTAAATTTTCTGTATTACCAAGTAAGGCACGAAAGTAGACTCTGAGATTCTCTTGGTTGGCATTCTATCACCGCTTTATGATTCAGATAAATTACTTTTTTTTCTTCAAGTTTCTATTTAAATTCTAGTTAACATATGTGGTAAAATTGGTTTCAGGTGTAGAATTTGGTGATTCATCACTTACATACAAAACCCGTGCTCATCACAAGTGCCCTCCTTAATCCCCATCACCCATTTAGCCCATGCCCCCACCCACCTCCCCCCCAAAAACCCTGTTTGTTTTCTGTAGTTAGGAGTCTCTTATGGTTTGCTTCCCTCTTTTTTTTCCTTCCCATATGTTCATCTATTTGTTTTTTAAATTCCACATATGAGTGAAATCATATGGTGCTTGTCTTTGTCTGACTGACTTACTTCGCTTAACATGATACCCTCTAGTTCCATCCCTGTTGTGGCAAGCGGCAAGATTTCATTCTTTTTCATGGCCGCGTAACATTCCATTGTGTATATATACCACATCCTCTGTATCCATTCATCAATTGATGGCCATTTGGGCTCTTTCCACAGTTTGGCTATTGTTGACAGTGTTGCTAGAAACATCAGGGTGCCTGAGCCCCTTCGAATCATCATTTTTGTATCCTTTGGGTAAATACCTAGCAGTGCAAACACTGACTGGGTCATAGGGTAGTTCTATTTTTTTTTTAACTTCTCGAGGAACATCCATACTGTTTTCCACCGTGGCTACACCAGTTTGCATTCCTACCAAAGGTGCAAGAGGGTTTCCCTTTCTCTGCATCTTTGCCAATACCCATTGTTTCCTGTGTTAATTTTACCCTTTCTGACTGGTGTGAGGTGATATCTTGTTGTAGTTTTGATTTGTATTTCCCTGACGATAAGTGATGTTGGGCATCTTTTCATGTGTCTGTTAGCCATCTGGATATCTTCTTTGGAAAATGTCTATTCGTGTCTTCTGCCCATTTTTTAAAACTGGATTATTATTAGTTTTTGATGTCAAGTTTGATAAGTTCTTTATAGATTTTGGATTCTAACCCTTTATCTGATATGTCATTTGCAAATATCTTCTCCCATTCCATAGGTTGCCTTTCCATTTTGTTGTTTCCTTCCCTGTGCAGAAGTTTTTTATGTTGAGGAAGTGCCATGAGTTCATTTTGGAATTAATTATCTTATGATAGCAGTTTAAAAGAGTCTTCCATTTTCTTTATTCTGAATCTTCAGACTATGTGAGCCTCAGAGCCAGTTTCATGGGTTTACATAGGAAACGAGTATGTACATGTTGGCCTTTCCATTCAGCAAGCGTTTATTGAGTGCCTGCTAAATGCCAAGGCCTTGTAGGAGATACTGACATAAATGGGATAGTACCTGCCCTCAAAATGGTCATCTTAGTCCCGAGAGCAAGTAGATTTCAAAACTGAGACAAAATACAGCTATAAAGTTGTGTCAATTCAACATAAACTCACATAATTCTGAGGAGGAATACAATTTCAAGGAGGTCTGCAGAGTTCACCAAGGCTAGCTTTATATTTAGCAAAACATAGCCCTAAAACACCATAGGACCATCTGAGTTTTGTTTTAAAGTTGTTTTTTTTTTTTTTAGTCATCTCTACCCATAATGTGAGGCTCAAACTCACGAACCCAAGATCAAGAGTCACATGCTCTACCAACTGAGCCAGCCGGGCGCCCCAGGAGGATCTGCTTTTAAGTCTTCTCCACAATTCAATATTAGGAAGTGTTCCTTTTCTGGGACCCTCAACATTGTCAAGGTGTCCCTTGGGCTGTGTACTCCTTACCAACACTCCAACCGCCCACACGCTGAGTCTCCTACACCGATACCCCAAATGTGTAGCTCTCTGAGCTCGCAGCCTCATAGGGCGGGGAGAAGCTCCCAGGACAGGGGGACTGATCCCCACCTTGTTCTCAAGGCGGGAGTATTGGCCGTTATGGCAGCATCCGGGGAATATACCGTCAAGTTCTTTCTAGCTCAGAAGCCTGTGCCTTACCTTGGTCCTGATGATCCAAAGGAAGGTCTAAGCCACAGGTGGAACCCAGTGCCAGCAGTTTCTGGATGTCTTGTGGTGTCTAGAGAAGCTGAGGGGGCCTGAGGAAAGAAGTATGGAAGGTGTTTTGTGTAATCCTATGAAAGTGTTATTTGTTACTACTATTAATATCTCTATTCTATTCTACTAATATACTCATATGTTAAATATATCACTAACGTGATATAAACATTAACATCATTAATATTTCCAAGAATGATTTTCAAAACCAGCTTTTCCTGACATTTTAAATTACAATACACAACTCTAACACACCTTGGATGTGTACAGTTTTCCCGTAAAGTATATCCAAAATTTCAGCTTCCATAATTTTTCTTTTCCTTTTTTGTTAAGAGTCATTATTCATTTGCTTTTTTCTAGGCAAACATAGAGGGCTCCCCTCTATTAGTTATACAAATAATATATGCTTATTGTAAGAAATAGGGCAACAGTGGCAAAAGGGAGAAGTAGAATCTGTCCCCCACCCCTTCACCTCATTTTCAGCACTAGGAGTAACTACGGCCAACACGTTTGATAGATGCCCTTCCATAACTAATCCTACGTATACCCAGTCACGTGCATAAATATGTGCATTTATTGTTTGTTCCCACAACAGTGCTGAAATAGATGAAGGGGATTAAGAGTATGCTTATCTGGAGGAGCCCTGAGCAATACATGGAATTGTTAAATCACTATATTGTACACCTCAAACTAATGTAACACTGCATGTTAACTACAGTGGAATTAAAAGTTTTTTAACGGAGTTACATTATATATACCTGCTTTTGCACGGCCCCATTTTCCATGGGCATTTTTCACTTTTTTTATTTTTTGGTAAATATAGAACTATCTCGTGTTTTTTGTTTTGTTTTTTTCATATAGTGTATTGTCAAATTGGCTTACATACAACACCCAGTGCTCATCCCGATATCTTGTTGTTTAAATGGCTGTATACTGTCTTACTGAATTAATGTATCATACCATATTTTTAAAGTTTATTTATTTATTTTGTGTGTGTGTGTGTGTGTGTGTGTGTGTGAGAGAGAGAGAGAGAGAGAGAGAGAGAGAGAGAGAGAATGAGTGGGGGAGGGGTACAGAGAGAGGGATAGAGAGGGAATCCCAAGTAGGCTTCATGCTTCAGTGCAGATACAGGGCTCAAACTCACGATCTGTGAGATCATGACCTGACCTGAAATCAAGAGTCAGATGCTTAACCAACTAAGCCCCCCAGGCGACCCTGGACCATATGATATTTAATTGCTTTTCGACATGTGGACGTTGAGGATGCTTCTATTTTTATCACTATTATATAGCGCATACCCTTGAATATATATTTTTATGGTCTCGATATCTCCATAGAATATTATCATCCGTCATTGTTTATCACAGGAGATTAGAAGCAACTTACAAGGCTAAACCATACAACGTTAATCCATAAGAGGCAATACTATTCAGTCATCAAACACGATGCCCCAGAAGAAAATGTGACCACGTGGGGAAAATATTCTTGATATGCCGTTGAAGAAAAAAGCAAACCTCAGTACGACAGAAAGCCAATTTTGTTCAAATTATATATAGAACAAAAGATTGGAAAGTATAAGCAAAAATGTATCTTGAATGGTAGATTTACAATATCTTCGGGGTGAGATTCTGAGTAATTTAACGTTTACGTTTTTGTGTTTTTCTATACTGACCAAATGTTTTGCATGCCGATGTTGGTATCTGCAAAGTTAGATATAATTTTTTAAAGCTTCCAAGTCATAAGCAGCCTTTAGCTACGCTACACATTGGAAGGAAGCAAAAGAACTAGAGAACCGAGGCATTCCGCTGAGACTGTGGGGGCTCTGTGACCTTAATCAGCCTGTACTGTCCCAGAGGCCATGGTGGCCAACAGGGGTCTGCTCATTTTGCACAGCCCAGCGACTTAAGGTCTGTGTTGATCCCCGCCCCCCACAGGTATGTTCTGGACGACCAGTACGTCAGTTCCGTAGGAACAAAATTTCCGGTCAAGTGGTCAGCCCCAGAGGTGTTCCACTACTTCAAGTACAGCAGCAAGTCAGACGTGTGGGCCTTCGGTAAGAATGTGGCCACACAGGCCCCAGCCCCATTTCGTAAACTGGCTTCCAAAACAGGAAACCGCAAGCGCAGCAACATCCATTTTTAGCAAAAAGCCCCAGCACTTGCGAAATTACCTGTACAGCCTGAGATAAGCAAGAGATCGAAGGTGATCGAGACCTTTCTCCTTGGGCCGGGGTCAGGATGTCTGCCCCGTATCGTAGAAAAATCTCCATCCCGCTAGCACCTTTGTATCAAATCATAGGAGATAAAAGCTCTTCCACTGAAGATTTCTAACAGTTCTTAAAGAGGAGCCATTGAAAACTAAAACCAGGTTTGCATGGAGTCCAAAACGTGGAAGGGCTTGAAATGTAGCCATTGACTTTCCGCGTGAAAGCGGCCATGCCGGCCGTTCCCTTCTGCATCCGCCTACTCTTTGGGCATGCGCGGGGGCAAACGCCAAACATGACTCGGTGCTTTCTTTGGCCTTTGCTAATTTCAACTAGGGTCCTCGTTAAAATTCATCCTTAGATCGAGGGTCAGCAAACCACGGCCCAGGACCAAATCTGGCGGCCTGTTTCCGTAGATGGACTTTCACCGGAGCAAGCCACGCCCATCCGTTCCCGCATTGTCTCTGGGTTCCTACTTGCTCTGTGACCCTTGACAGAAAAGATTTGCTGTCCCTTATTTTAGTAAAAGATCTATACTGAAATTTAGTAAAGGTAATTAGAAAACTGAAACAGTTCTTAAGTTGTGATTTGGTAGATTTTCTGGTATCTTTCCGCCTTGTTGGGAGTGTCAGGCCCGTTTACAATCATTGTCAGATGGATCCAGGATAAATAATCCAAACGATCATGAAGTTATTTATGGGTGTATTAAATGCAACTGAGCCCTGTTTCATGTCTGGCTCAGTCCATAGGCATAATCTGACTTTTTATATGACATCCAAAAGACTGCATGAATAACAGAAAATTTCGTTAGCCGTTTATTTTTCCATGTGCCACAAATTTTTAAAATAACTATTACTTTTGTAAAAGTAGTATCATTCACTTAAAAAAAGTAATCCAATGTACACAGAAAAAAGAAAAACCACAAAGATAGTGTTTTGGTGAATACTTGATATCCTTTGGGGCTGACTACCTTGTAAAAATTAGTTTAAATCTCTTTGTGTCAATATGCCTTATGAAAGATGCTTTTAAAAATCAGTATCCCTACTCAGTAATTACAGCTGATGATTCACCCTGGGCAATACAAGTTGGCTCCAGATATTTTCTGGCTGTTTCCCAAAACTAAATCCCTTCTTAAGTAATTTGCCCCCAGTGAGGATATTCAAAATGAACCAGGGCCTCTGAAAGCAATTCCCAAAGAAGGGGTCCCACAGATATTTGAAGCAACGGTATAAGTGACTAGCCTCCCAAAGACAGAACTGTCAAGAGCAGTACACCTTTGGATGGTTGTGTTAGAAGGTTAGTTAAAAAAAATAACAGCCACGGCAACTTGTGACATCGCCTTATTGTAAACATTCTACATAAAATCCATAGCCCTAAAAGTGAAAGAAACTTTGAAGTTAGTACTGTGGTTACGGTTCTAGAATAATTTTCTTCCTTCTTCTGTATTTCGGGCTTGCCAAGGTTTTGAAGCTGGCTGGCTGCTGAAATTCTCTGGTTTGATCGGGGCGACAGCACCCTGGCCACCATTCAGGGAGCATTTAAAGCATCCTGGTGCACTGTATGTGCTCTGCATTTACTTATTTAAAAAAAAATTTTTTTTGAACGTTTTTGTTTATTTTTGAGACAGAGAGAGACAGAGCTTGAGCGGGGGAGGGTCAGAGAGAGAGGGAGACACAGAATATGAAGCAGGCTCCAGGCTCCGAGCTGTCAGCACAGAGCCCGAAGCGGGGCTTGAACTCAGATCATGACCTGAGCCGAAGTCGGACGCCCAACCGACTGAGCCACCCAGGCGCCCCTGTGCTCTGCATTTTTTATCCTATGTCATGCTTACAGCAACTCTGTGATGTACAAATACCCACATATTATAGACAGGGAACCTGATCTGAGAATGGTTAAGAAACTTGCCTGGCCTATAAACGGCAGAATTGAGCCCCACAGGCCACATCTAACGGACCCAAACGCCACCCTCAACCACCATGACCAGAACCCGGTGTTTTAATCTGGGGTCTGCAATGCCCTTGGATGGGCTTCAGTACAATGTGGACACCCAGAAACTGAACACAAGAATGCTGTGCGCTCACCTTCCCAAGAGAGAACCAATGGTTTTTATCAGATTCTTAAAAGGACACCTGACCCCCAAAATCTTAGGAACCATCAAGGCAAAAAGGAGGAATTTTATCCCTGAGTTTACCTGCGAATTTCCACGGGAAGGTAATTTGCGCAATGAAACCGTCGCACACAACTTGGCCAAGGCAGAGAGAGAGGGTGGGGACTTCGATCGCTCCTTCTGGTTGGAGCGGGCAGGGAGAGGGGTGTTGTCACGGCGAGGAGGGGACAAGGAGGCCCCAGCCGCCTCCCTGAAGCAGTCCCAGAATCCTGGCCCGAGTAACTCCCGCTGCAGCTGCCCTTGCCATTGACCCGTTTACCGGCAAGAACAGGCGCCTGGGTGTCAGGGAACCCGGAGAAGGCACCTTGGGCTCCAGAAGTGATGGCACAGTCCCACCCTCCATACCCTGTCCCGTTTCCCAGGGATCCCTCGCTCTGACCTGTGGCCCTCCTGACCCGGTGTGTGAGGCCCGTTCGGCAAACTGTACCTTCTGACATCGGCCCTCTTTCCTTTTTGTCCGCTGGTCGCCCTTCGTGCGATGCAGGGATCCTGATGTGGGAAGTGTTCAGCCTGGGGAAGCAGCCCTACGACTTGTATGACAACTCCCAGGTGGTTGTGAAGGTCTCCCAGGGCCACAGACTCTACCGTCCCCAACTGGCGTCGGACACCATCTACCAGATCATGTACAGCTGCTGGCACGAGGCAAGTGCACCACGTGGGGGAGGAGGAAGGCGTGTCAGGTGCACCCCGAGCAGCGGCCTGGGACACCAACCGGGCAAGGCATTTTTGAGGGAGAACACCTGCCGCAGAGCAGGTGCAATGGCCCCGGGGCCCTTTCCACAAGTGTTTGTAATTTAAAACGAGCAACGTAGCAATGCAGGTGCCAACGATTTAACAACTTCTATCCAGCACTGTTCGTAAATATTAACTCATTTATTAATCAGCCAACACGCTATGAAGTAAGCACTACCACGTCCAAAACTAAGGGAAGCGGAAACAGAGACCCAGAGAGGTTAAGTGACTTGCTCGAGGTCACCTAGCTAGTAAGAAGCAGGCCGGTTAGCGTCAGAGTCCCTGTTCTTAACCACAACACCATGAGGTCTCTCCTCACGGAGAGAGGCGGCCAGAAGGACATGGCATGCTTGGCTACACCGTGTTGGAAGGGCTGGGAGTTAGTTGGAAGAATAGGTGGGAGTCAGATCCTGCAGACTGAACGACAGGGAGAGGAGTGTGAGTTTTGCTTTTTATAGGCAATGGAGAGCCAGGGAAGACTTTTGAGAGTGCATAATAATAGGGGACTTCTAAGAATGGTAATCTAAAAATAGTTTGTAGCCATTATCTGGAACTGCCTATTGGCAGAGGGAGCAAATGCTGCATTCGTGTATTCATGCATTCATTTATTCATCTATTCACTGGTAAAAGGCAGATTGGTATCATGGTCAAGCATGTGGACTCTGGAGTCGGAATGTCTGGTTGAATACTAGCTGTGTGACCTTGTATAAGCCTCCTACCATCTCTGTGCTTCACTATAAAATAGCACTTAACACCTAGGATTATTGTGTGGATTGAACGAGTTAATATTGTGAAGTCCTTAGAACAGTGTCTGTTCTGTTGTGTATTCACAGAACCCCTGTGCACCAAGCACTATACTTGGTGCTAGGAATAAATTGCACAGATTTCTTCATTTCTTGTGTTGGAGCCTAGAGTCCCACATGGGAAGAGTTGCTGTCAGTATCACGTACTAATATTTTCTCACTTAGCCTAACATTCTCTCCTGGGATGTGGGCGCTTCCTGATTTTCCACCCTATGGCACTTGCGATGAAGCTGTCCCACCCCTCAGCCCCAAGGTGGTGTTTTTGGTGTTGAGAGCCTCGGGCAGCATGAGAGGATCAGGTGGGGTCAGAATAGAGTTAGCAGACAGGGTTTTTGAATTGAAGCCCCGAACCTGTCTGGCCCTTCCCACTCTAGCTCCTGGGAATTGGCCACACCATCGGATGGACAGGGAGCCCTGAGAAGGACTGAAATGCCTTCTTCTCCCAGTTGGTCCGTGAAAGTGTAAATTGTGGCAGAGTCCGTGGAGAGGGGTTTGCACCCAGACACTTTCCAGTTGCACGTTCTACATATGGTGACCGCTTTGTGCATTTTGGTCCCCAACTTTTTATATGCTTTATTTCACAATTTTTAGAAGAAGGTTCACAATTTTCATTAGATTCCAATTTATCTTCTCCATATTTCTTTGCACAAAAATGAGAATGTACGTGTGTGTGTGTGTGTGTGTGTGTTTCCCTTTCTTTCTTACAAAAAAAGGAGCAAATTCCCTCCGCAGGTGTTACCCCTCTATCCATGTGTCTATTTCCCCACCATTTCACCAACACAGACCATTCTGGATCTGCCAATCTGATAGAGGAGAAATGGCATTTAGTGCAGCTTATAGATGTACATCTTTCATTACAAGGGAGGTACATTTTTAAGGGCATTGGTATATCTTTCTGAGAATTATGTCCTATCTTTTCCCTTTGTTCTGTTAAGCTTTTAGTTTCCCTCATCTTGATTTTAAAGACCCCTTTATAAATGAAAGAGATGAGTACTTCATCTGTGATAGTTGTAAATGTTTTCTCCCACTCTGTCACTTACCTTTTGATTTAATTTATGGTGGTTTTGTCATGCAAACTTTTTTTTCTTTAAATACAGTTAATTGTATCAGTATTTGCTTTCCTTGCTTCTGGAAACTGAGTTAAAGTTACATAGGTTTCCCCACACCCTGGTCATAATGGCATTCACTCAGATTTTCCTCTAGTATTTTGTGGTTTCATTTTTTTACATTCGGATCTCTGATCTAGTTGGTGTTTGTTACAGTGTATGGTATAAAGTATGGCTGCAAAGATCTTGTTTTCAAAATGACCACCTGCTTGCTGCACACCATTTATTACAGGACTGTGTCATCCCAGGGATAAGACCATCTAATCGTGTCCAAATATCCCCTAACATAGGAAATCTCTGTATGTATTTGGGGTTATTTGGGGACTTTCTCTTCTGTTCTCCGGTCTCTATTGATGTGCTACCACCGCATTGTTTTAATTATAGAGACTTTATAATACGTTTTACTCCTAGGTAGGCTAGCACGCTGTCGTTGCTGATCTTTTTAAATACCTTTCCTAGCTATTTTTGCATAGCTTTTAAATTTCGTTTAATTTTTTTAATTTTTTTAACTTTAATTCCAGTGTAGCTACCGCACACTAGCTACATTAGTTTCACGTGTTCTTTTTCCACACTTTAAAACTCTATGAACTAGAGAATGAATTTGTCCAGCTTGAAACACGCTTGTTCATATTTTGGAGGAGATGGTATTCAGTTTATATTTTTAACTAGGGAAATTTGACATCTCCGTGATACTGATTTGTCCTCCTCGAGAGCAAGCAACATTTTTCTATGTGCTCAGGTCTACATTTGTGTTTTTCAGCAGTGTTTAAAGTTTTCCTCATTTGGGGGGGTACACTTTTGTCTGTATTTTATTTTGGTGTTGTTGCTGTTATAAGTGGAGTGTTTCTTCCGTTGTGTCTTCTGACTGGTTCCTGTCTTTGTACGTGAAGGTGATTGATTTTCTATGTTAATTTTACATACTGCTCTCCTGAATTCCTTTCATTTGAGTTGGTTTGATGATTGATTCTCTTGGCTTTTCCAGGCATACAATTGTATCTTATGCAAATGAAGATATTTTTACTGTTTCTTTTTCAATTCTTAGGGCTCTAGTTATTTTGTCTTTAGGAGAAATGTCCATAGCGTTTCCACAATTAAAAAGTCACTAGCTTTACAGGGTGCCTGGGTGGCTTAGTCGATTAAGTGTCTGACTTCGGCTCAGGTCATGATCTCACATTTGTGAGTTCGAGCCCCGCATCGGGCTCTGAGCTGTCAGCACAGTCTGGAGCCTGTTTCAGATTCTGTGTCTCCCTCTCACTCTCTGCCCCTCCCCCGCTCACGTTCGGTCTCTTTCTCTCTCTCAAAAATAATAAAATAAACACTTAAAAAAGTGACTAGCTTTAGGACTGAAATATTCATATCTTATATATATTAATGTTTATTTACTTATTTTGAGAGAGACAGAGAGACAGACAGAATCCCAAGCAGGCCCCATGCTGTCCATGCAGGGCCAATGCCAGGCTCGATCTCACGAACTGTGAGATCATGACCTGAGCTGATATCAAGAGTCGGACACTTAACTGACTGAGCCACTTAGGCGCCCCTTATATATTTTATTTTTAATCATAACTTTTATAAACTAAGCCATTGGGGTTTTCTTTTATTTAGCTTCCAGAAAAGCGCCCCACATTTCAGCAACTCCTATCTTCCATTGAACCACTGCGGGAAAAAGACAAGCCTTGAAGAAGAAATCGGGAGATCTCATGAGAATGAATGTAAACGCTGGCCAACATCTTCATTCTTTTTAAGGAAAGTAGCAAGGCACAGACAATGGAATTTAGCTAGTTCTTCTTAATAGTCTTCTGCATGCTGTTTGTTATATTATGTAGAAATGAACAAGGTGAAAAAAAAAAACCAAAAGATTTCCTTGAAATTTAGGTCAAATTAGTAATTTTGTGTATGCTGATCTTAATATTACACTTCCCAGACTATAGCCGAAGCACATTTTCTGATCGTGATATAGACAGTGCGGACCATGTGTAAAGATGGAACAGAATTGACAAATTCTTTGTTGGATATTTGTTCTTTTCCTTATATTGTCACTGTCATAATTAAATGTTACTAATGAGTACCAAAATGTGGACATTTGCCTTCATGTTTCAATGCTGTCAAACTTTAGCATGTCTGAGAATCAAATGAACGGTTTATTAAAACACAGATTCCTTAGGAACTACCGCAGGGATTCTGGTAGAGCAACTCTGAGGGCAGCCTAAGAATTTGTATTGTTAACAACCTTGTGGACGTTCCTGTGCAGTGGGGCATCATTAGGTGGTCCATAATTCAACCCAAGTGACCCAACCCTCCTCTGATTTCCAGATTAGATCACTGATTCCTTGTGTCATGTATATATGCCATGCAAATATAAAACTAAAATAATATATTCAAGAATACATTAAATGCATTTCCACGAAGAGCAAATTTTAAAAGGTGCTAAGGTAAATATGATGCCTTTTTCCTTAACCTTAATCCTTATCGATTTTGATTCCCTGTAACCATGGTCTTATTTCTAGAAGTAAATGTTGCCTTCTAATAATTTTAAATCCTTGGATTTGGGGCTCTGGGGCTTCTGGCTAGTTTGGTAACTGAAATGTCTATTTCAGTCTCCTATCTTGACACAAAGGAACAGAAATACTATTTCAGTTTCTCATGGCAATTGCCAAAAGGTACTTCTGCTTTAAAACTATTCTGGATGGGGGGAAGGGGGGGCGCCTGGTTGGCTCAGTCAGTTAAGCGTCCGACTCTTGATTTCGGCTCAGGTCATGATCTCATGGTTTGTGAGTTCAAGCCCTGTATCGGGCTCTTCACTGACAGCATGGAGCCTGCTTGGGATTCTGTCTACCTCTTTCTCTGCCCCCTCGCCCACTTGCTCTCTCTCTGTCTCTCAAAATAAATAAACAGATAAATAAATAAAACTATTCCTGGGACTCCCCTCCTTCAAGGCTTCCTGCTGAACCCATAGGTTTTCAGCTCTCTTGAACTATGTCACTGTCTTTTCTGTAACGTCAAGGAGGGTTATGTGGAGGCACAATTACGATGAAAAGACACCCTAATTAAACCCTGCTACTACTCTCCAGATGTAGATTAACCATCTCCCTTAAGAGACACTCATATTCTTTCTCATCCCACTGACTCCATCACCTCCCAGCTCCTTCCAATGATCCCTCTTGGTTGTCTCTTCGCATGTAAATACTGCTTCCTGTATTTTCAGAAGAATCGACTTTTGATAGCCGCTTTCTATTATTTCACAGAGGTGCACAAATGTCAATTTATAATGAGATGGAACTTTAAAAATAACCACTAGGGCATTTATACATTCAGCGAACATTTCTTTAGCAGGTACCGAGTGACAGATTCTTTCCTGCTCAAGGGAAAAGAAGGAACGAGTAACACCATCCATGTTCCTCAACGGGCCCTCTTGAGGGCTGTTTTCCTTTCTTCTCCTTATGTTTATGTGTTTGGGTTTTTAAAAACAATCTTTTTTATAACAAAAGTAATATATGCTTATTGCAAAAATTCAAACAATACAGAACCATCTACCATGAAAAGAGCCAAAGCCTTGCTCAGAAGCCTGGCTCCAAAAACCAAGGGAAGCAAGATATGGAGATACCAGTAGAGGTTTATAAGAAAATAACCCCAGTGATGCTAGAAGGGGCCAAGTAGAGGAAGAATACTCATACCCCAGAAAACATACATCATCTTGAAAATGCTATTTAACCGTGTTTAGTGGTGATAGCTAGCATTTACTGTTGGTGTTTTAAACCAGGGGACTGCCTACATGCTCTTGGAAGTGAAGAAAAGGTCATCCCCCCTTGACTTGGCTCACTGACCCACCCTAACCGTTATCTCCATAGAATTTGTTAAATAAAAAGTTACTCTAACATTATGCCAGCCACCACAGGCAGTGAGGTGATGGGTAGAGTTTGGATATTTTAATCTCTTTTGAATCAGTCTTCAGGTATGTAGAGGATGGTGTGCTCAGAATGGGGCTGGGCTCTGAGATAAAGAAAAGGAGTGGTAGGCTTGGTTCCTAACCTGATGGTGTAAACCATCTTAACATGCCTCTTTCTAGACCGATCTGATAGCTGGTTTGTACAATAAAGCAATTTAAGAAACTGGGACACATCCCGAGACATTTGAGAGGTCAAGGCTTCCCAGGGAGTCAGACAGCAACTTTGTCCATGGAAGTGAAAAGCAGAAGCCCCAGCACATATGGACACGTCAGACTACAGGAGTGTGGATCTAGTAAGTATTTATTGATTGTCTGCTTTGTGCTCAGTACCACTCAGACACTGGGTGAATGTAAGATTGAAGACGTTGGGTACCCACTTCAGAGGGTGACATTCACCTGAGATGTCTAGTCACTCCACAAGAACGACAGAAGTGAGTTTCTATCAGGTGTGCTCTTGGGGGGGGGGGGGCTCCTGGAGGCCCCTGGGGCTAGTTTTCTGTTGTCAGGGAGATGAGCAAGCCTCTTGGAAGTGAGAAGGCAACATGTGTAAACAGCCGGATTCTTCTCTTCTTTAGACATGGCAACCCGAAGAACACGTGGTCCAGTCCAATCATCACTGTGGGCAAATCACTACAGTACTTAGATTAAGTTAACGTGAAAAGAGCGTGTCAGCCTTTATACTTGAAATAAAGTGAGCAGTGTGTGCCGTTCTGGATCCCTGCCGCTCTGCCAGTTCGCGGACACTGTCCTGAAAAGCGATCCATCCAGATTCCATACAAGGCCCCAACACTTGCTTCCCCCCATACAGCACCCCCCGTGCAGAAATTCCAGCCGTGCAACAGACATTCCCACATCCATTACCCCCAAACAGCCACCGAGGCCAAAGACCCCTTTTTTCTATTACTCTCAAATATAAACAGAAGTCAAATCCTGAGGCAGAAATAAATACTGAAAGCAAGTGAAGATGCCCTCTCTTCAGGCCTGTCTCCTTGGGACAACCTTTCCTGAACAGAGCCATGGTTTTGATATTTAATGACATCTTTATAATCTCATATTGTCAGTGCCGTAAAATTAACATTTACATACAATGAAATCACCTCAAGAGGAAATAGATTTTCCTAAAATGAAGTCTGAACATCATCAGCATGTTGGAATCCTGGATTATTTTCTCCTTTACTCAAGTCCACGGAGGCGTAAGGATTTTCTTCACTTCTTGCTTGATTGTTCCTGTTAAATAAAGTGTAGTCAGTCACCTTAGTATAGTGATGTTGGAATGACACCGCCTCCCTTGGACCCCACTGCACCCAGGCATCTTTGACACTTCAACATCGAATGGCTCATTGGTGAATCAGTCCCCTCCTGACGGGCTGTGAACACCTAGAGAGCATTAGATTCATTCCCTTTGCCCCACGATCGGTTGGCACGATGGCTGGCAGAGCGTGGGAGACCGCCGAGGGTTCGTGCTCTGGAGTCACAGAGAATGAGCCTCCGTACCTCAGTTTGCCTACTTAGAAAATGATGGCAAGCAGGCAAAGTCAACAAAGTAGGTCTAGCACAGTGCCCACAGTACCTGGCATACAGTCCTCAACAAATAGAAACCATTATTATTATTTTTACAAAGTGGTTGTTTAGCCAATTGCCCCATTTTAAATGGCTTCCCTACTAAATTATCAACTTCCAAATCGGAGGGCAGCTCTGTGGCCCAACAAACAGCTTTGGAAACTGGGTGTATATCCTAATGTGTTACTGACTAACCGTGTAGATTAGAATTACTTGGTCTCTCTGAATCCCAGTTTGATATGTACATGAAGATAATTAGATAATTACATATTTACGTCCTACATTTGCTGAGAATATTAATGCATGAAGAGTACTGAGCAGGGTAACCAGTCCTATTTTTCAGGATACCTTCTAGTAACACAGCACATGGCATGAAGGAGGGTCCCCAAATAATTGATTTAATGAATTAACTTTGGAATAGCATCTCACATGCAAAGAATGCTTCTCAAACCATAACGTGCATACAAATCACCTGGGGGGAGGTCTTACTAAAAATGCAGATTCTTCCCACAGCAGGTCTCCTAGAAACCGATAATTGTCGTTGGCTTTGGGAAGGGAACTTGAAGGCAAAAGGTGACAGGAAGATTCTGTGTATCCTTCCGTATTTTTAAAATTCTAACCATATGAATGTATTCTATTTGATGCTTAATTTTTTTTAACTGAAGCTATTTTAGGGAACTAAATTCTCTACAGAGAAGAATTGAGCAAAACAGACCAATGCATGTAAAAATTCCGTCATGAGCATGTGTCAGCAGCCTGAAGTGTGCACAGAGTTTTGTTAGGTGCTATAAAGTATTATTAACCTTAATTACATAAGCCCAACGGAAGTGATTTCTCAACATCAGAAAAAAACATCTAGTGGCAGAACAAGACTATAAATTGGGTCTTTAACAGTTTGAATCCTCAATGAACTTGGATCTTCAACTCAGGAACAAATTAGAAGGTGCGTGGCCCATGGACTAAGGGATTAAAGGGTGGGAGTTTGAAGCACATCTCACAGCTCATTCTTGAATGATTTCACCATTCAAACCATCACTGAGTCAGTCTCTGAGGTCACTTCTAGACCAAGGAAGACTATGAGAGAAAATAATTCCCTGAGCCTGCCCAGCCCTGCTGAGTCTGCAGGGCCTCTTGGCAGTAAGGAGACGAGGCTGTGACCAGGATGGAGTTTACCAGGCCATGCTAGGAAACCCCAGGATGAACATCACCTGCATGTCAGTGCTTGCTAGGAAGGCCAAGTGGTGATGAAATCTGGTAAATTTCTAGGGGATGCATCAGAATATTTAGGCGCAAAATGGTCCAAATAAGCAATTGGCTTGTACAACCTACCACTTACTGCACATTTTCCCATTAGTTTTCCCTAAACCTTTCTGTTTTAAGATAGGTAAGTCTAGGAAAGGTCACTTACTTCCTTCGATTTCTGATCCCGGAGACGATGAGCAGGACAATACCAACCACTACCACACCCATCACGACCCCAAAAACAATCAGCCATATGGTGACAGGTGGCTGGTAAGGGGGTGACAGAGTTGGCTGAATACCCAGAAACTCCAGGCTGTTGTCATCCAGGCGGAAAGCATCATTGATACGGCTCCGGGATATCCTATTCCCAAAAGCAAAACACTTAGGCAAAACAAAATTGCAATTGTTTACTTCTTATATCATTTTTTCTGAAAGGATTAGATAGGCTTACCCTAAGAATGTACACCTAGAAGAGTGATGAAATCAAAGCAGATAACTGGGTCCAACGACAGATAAGAGATCTGACAATCATGTACCTTTCCTATCTTGCAGCCTAGATTAGGTCTGGCAACAGCTTCCTTGGGTTGTGAGTGTGGAAACGTGCAACTGGCTGGCATTTGTTGATTTGTTACTGCTGTGTTGTAAAAGCAAAGTCAACATATTTGGCGAGAATTTCCCTTCTGTCAGAGTATGTCTACGACGACTTTATATCAAATAATGGAAAAGGACAATTGGGCGCATCTCTTCTACAAATCAGTCGGGTCCTATACCCAAGTCTCGACTGTTGTGTTTTCCAAATTAAAGGTGTTGACCTTTGGAGGCAGGGGAGGAACACAGGAAAGGGGCCTTCGCCAATTTCTCCAGCACTGGGATGGGATATGGCTAAGTTTCATAGAGCAAAAAAGGATGAAGAATTATTTTAAAAACCAAAACTAGTGAACTTGAGAATTTTCTGGATTGAAAACCAAAGTGTCTGGCAGCCCATCCTCCTACCCTTGGGTGCAGTGCAGGTCAGGAGGTGAGAGGGAGAGCGGTCAAAGCAGAATGAGCCGTGTAACCCCTGGCAACCTCAGCCTGAAAGTGTCTCAAGTCATTCTGGAATTAGGAAATTTGAGGTCCCCTACAGCTCACAAGGAGGGCTGGGCTCTCAGGATGACCTCAGCTGGCACTTTTCCCCAAGACAGAAACAAGTCATTCGGAGGCAGGCCGTGAAGTCTCTGGGCGTGGTTGGGCCGTACACCCCAGCTAGGCCAGATTTTCCAGGCACACTCTGCCCAGCAGGTCTTGGAGTTGCTTCCAAAGATGAGCAGCAGCTCAAGGGGGCCACCTAGCGAGCTCCCCCACGGAAGTAGGTACCTTAGCCTTTTTTTAGTGACACAGATGAGGCACATGGGGCATATCGTTCCTTCTAGATGCTCAGTGCTCATAGCAAGTCCGTCTCCTAGTGTGGAGGCTAACCGATGCCTAGGGAATCTTATTCTTGCCTACCTTCTTTCAGACTCGGCTTACTTAAATGATTCCTTCATCCAAGTCCCTATAGCAAGTGATGGCAGTATGTGTCCGTGTCCCTTCTGCACTTCACCATGTTCCATGCATGCAGGCCGGACTTTCTTCAGCCAGTACCTGCGGCCTTTGCCCGAGAGCATTCTCAGGCCACAACGTGCTGCCCGGCCCGCAGGCCAGAAATGCTGGGGAGTCATGTCACCTGTAAGCAATTCTCTCAACCAACGACCGGGGGAAGGTGGTAAATAAATACCCCCAGCGCTGGTGGGACGATTCAGGTGTACACTCTGCTCGGTCTCCCAGAATTCCCCGGCAGAATGGAGCTCGAGCTGCCCACAGTGGCCACTTGCTCAATAACATGTCATTTATTCTTTTCCTTCCCTGCTCTGTTACCTGTGCACGCTTCTTTCTCAGAGCTTCCGGAGGTCACCTCCCAAATAAACTAGTTACACGCAAATGCTGCTGAAGGGCCCCCATCAAGAGAAGTCCCTAGCTGTGCGATCCTTCTGGAATTAACCCCCAAGATTTGAAGCTCGACATGAGTCAGAGCAGCGCCTGGCACACAGTAAGAGCACACTAACCCACTCGCTATTGTTGTGCTCACACTTGTTAGCCCCTCGCCCTCAGGTAGTTTGTCAGCAAGTAAAGTCACCTGATGGCCTCTTCGACTTCACGTCTAGGAATGACGTCAGACACATTTTTTGATGCAGTGACAAAGAAGTTGAAGGAGATCCTTGGTTTCAAATTGCTCACCCACACGTTATCCTCCCTGCGGAGAAACAAAAGAAACATCTTCCCTTGTGGCCCAGAGGACACAATACAGACAATGGGGGCTTCTCCTGCTGGTGAACACTGCCCAAAGCACATGAACTCCATGACATAAGTTGTGACGACACAGTCTAGGCACTATTCTGACACCGTCCCTGAGCTGAATTTTCTTTCAATGATAGAAAACGTTCAAGCTGAAAAACGGCAGGTGAGCCAGTCCGGACGGATGGGCAACCTGGGCCTGTGATAGACACCGTGGTGAACAGCGATGGCTCAGCACCGTGAACGGAGGCGGTGCGTCCGTGTCCTCTGGCCTGCTCCTCGCAGCAAAACTTCTCCCACTACACAAACCGCTGGGGGGAAGGACTGGGCTTTATAGTACAGCATGACAAGACTGTGCACCCCACCCCCCCGGCTGCCATGGTGATCCCGGCAAAGCCTAAGGCAGATCTTGTGGCTCTGAGCTCTTCTCACTCAGAAAAAAGCCAAAGTCCTTGGAATGGCCTATGAGGCCCACGCGAACTTTCTTCTCCCTTTCCCTGTGCCCGCTCCTGCCCTGGCCACACCTTCGACTGGTCTTCTATTAGCTCACCGCCCCAGCCCCACTGGCCTCCTTGCTGTTCCTTCAACAGACGAGGATATTCGTTCCTCAGAATCTTTCCACCCGCTATTTTCACCATTGTCTGCATCGCAGGTGCTCTCTTTGCCGTAGGTGTTCGCTCAAATAGTAACCAGGCCTTTTCTGACCATTGAAGGTAAAGCTGAACTCTAGACACACACACACCAGCACTCCCTAGCCCCCGGTGTGTTGTAGTTTTCTCTCTGGAGCTTGTCACCGTCTAAGTGTGCTATATTTCACTTACATGTTTTGCTGATTGTTTAACACACACAGAAAACATAAGCATTAGAATCCAAGTTCAATGAAAGTAGAGATGTCCACCTTTCTTTCAGTGCTGAGGGTGGAGGGACCATTTGGTGAACGGAAAGGGAAAGGAAAGGTGGAGAGAGCAAGGGAGGGGAGGAGGAAAGAGAACAGTGCACTTGCGATCTGTAAGTCAAGTAAGTCACAATCATCCCTGAATAGAGTGGCCCAAATTCCAGGATATCGGAGAAGTTGCAAAGTTGTTAGTTATTAATTTTACTTGAATGAAGGTTTAAGCATAATATCTTCTCAGACCCAAGAGAAAGACAAGTACTGTAATAACTTGAGAGCACAGCAAATCAACTCACACAAAAGGAATCGTCTGGTTTTTGACTTTGGAAAAATATTCTCTCATGGCGTATGCAACAGATGACCGGAACAAGTACATTTCATTGTCATTCCATTCATACTGCAAATTCAAAAGAAAAACACTGCTCAGTAGGGATCATAGGATACATTCAAAACTTGACATTCCAGAAGCATTATTTTTAAGATTTTTTTAAATGTTTATTTATTTTTGAGCAACAGAACGTGAGTGGGGGAGGAGAAGAGAGAGAGGGAGACACAGAATCCAAAGCAGGCTCCATCCAGGCTCTGAGCTGTCAGCACAGAGCCCGATGCGGGGCTAGACCTCACGAACCGCGAGATCATGAACCGAGCCAAGTCGGACGCTTAAACGACTAAGCCACCCAGGCACCCCCAAAAGCATTATTTTTAAATTTTCTACCACTCCAGAGAATCTTGCTATTCATTAAGCCAGTGACCTCGAACTTGTGTGTGCACCGGCACCACCTGGAAGGCTTGTGAAACCACTGAAAACTACTTAAACCACCGAATAGTGGGCCCTGCCCTCTGGGTTTCTACTTCAGAAAGTCTGGGAGGAGACCCACGAATTTGCATCTCTAACAAGCTCCCGGGTTCTGCTAATGTTGCTGGTCTGGTGCCCGCGTGCTTCAAGGACTACGTTCATGGATCCTTTTACTTCAGTTTGATAGAAGCTGAAATAAACATCCTGAGGGCAGGTTTATAGATGGGAGTCATGAGAGTTGTGGGCTTTGATAAAGATCCATGTATTGTACACCTGAAACTAATATAACACTGTATGTTAATTATACCTGAAATAAAAAATAAATTTGGGGCGCCTGGATGGCACAGTCGGTTAAGCGTCTCTTAACTTCAGCTCAGGTCATGATCGCGTGGTTCGTGGGCCCAGCCCCAACCCATGATCTACGCTAACAGCTGCCGAGCCCGCTTGGGATTCTCTCTCCCTCCCTCTCTCTCTGCCCCTCCCCTCCTCGTGCTCTCTCAAAATAAATAAACTTAAAAATTTTTTAGAGTTTTTTTAAAGAAATAAAAAAATAAATTTAAAAGAGAAAAAATGTTGGGCACCTGGGTGACTCAGTCGGTTAAGCGTCCAAATCTTGATTTTGGCTCAGGTCATGATCCCAGGGTTCGTGGGATCAAACCCTGTGTTGGGCTCTGTGAAGCATGGAGTCTGCCTGGGATTCTCTCTCTCTCTCTCTCTCTCTCTCTCTCTCTCTCTCTCTCTCTCCCTCCCTCCCTCTCTCAAAATAAATAAATAAACACTTTAAAAAAGGAAAAAGAAAAAATGCCCACGTATTGCCGGAAAATATGCAGAGCTTTTACTATTTTTATAGTAAGTTCTCGGATATGCACAAGTATAAAAGAAAAAGAAACTTGAAATTTAAAGGAAAAAAATTACTCTTGCACACAAGGTAATTTGTTCTTGTTTTTCACTGCCAAACAAAGAGCTGGTGTATTTACATAGTCCACGAAAATTTGCTGAGAAAAAGAAAAAAAAAAAAAAAAGCATTCACTCTTTCCTCCAGTAGCTGGCAGTAGAGATCAATGAATGGCACAAATTTTGCCTCTTTTCCTTCCCTTTTAGAAAAAAACAATGACAACTTTCACAAAAGAACTGTTACATTAACTTCAGCTTCATACCACTCAGGTAGAAAAGCTGCTTTAATAGTAATGATAATGTGGGGCGCCTGGGTGGTTCGGTCGGTTGAGCGTCTGACTTCAGCTCAGGTCATGATCTCATGGTGTGTGAGTTCGAGCCCCGCATCAGGCTCTGTGCCCACGGCTCAGGGCCTGGAGCCTGCCTCAGATTGTGTGTCTCCCTCTCTCTCTGCCCCTCCCCTGCTCTCACTGTGTGTGTCTCTCCCTCAAACGTAAATAGACATTAAAAGAAAGTAATGATGATGTTATCAGCATTATTATAGCGGTACAGAATAATTAGTATTCTGGTTACTATTTCCATATTTAAAAAAAATTAAAGGCTGAGTTCTCAATGCCAAGGATCCAGTTGGACTTGTCCTTGCAGCCACTTGAACTGGGCTGATATTCCGGCCCTGATATGCAGGTGTGCTCAAGTGTGGGGCTGGGTTCATCAAAGCAGCCTGGTTCTCAGTGAACCGGCCTCAGAACATCACACCATCAACCCCTCTGAAGACCATTTACCAATCCCTCACTGCATGGAAAGAGAACATGGGGAAAAACGCCAAGAAGATACGGTAACTGAAAAGGATTCTGATTTCCTGGATCCTTTCAAGTTATTAGGGCGCCTGGGTGGCTCAGTCGGTTAAGCATCTGACTTCGGCTTAGGTCATGATCTCGTGGTTTGTGAGCTCAAGCCCCACTTTGGGTGAGCTGGAGCCCTGCTTCAGGTGAGCCCCACTTCTCTCCCTCTGCCCCCCCTGCCCCTTGCTCAATTACACCCTCTTTCTCTCAAAAAATTTTTTTAAAAAACCAAACATATTAAAAAGATAAGTAATTAAAATGTATTAGGCCAAGGAAGAGCTACTAAAAAGATGACAGAGAAATAATCCCATTGATAGTCAACAATGGCTAAGGAATAGGAACTTGAACATTTAAAGTTTGGGAAGTGGTGCACCTCTATTTTGATTCTTTCTTAAAGATTGATTTTTTACTCCTATGTTATTTGTATTTAGATGTCTTGTTTATCCATGAAAATTACCCTGCAACTACCGGGGAGCCTTGGGCAGTATTTAATTGGTCAGGCAAAGTAAGGGGGGTAGAAATGCAATCTCTATGAGATATGTCCAATGCAAGTCACGGTTTTCTACAGCGCCCTGGACTGCTCCATCCAGCAGTCCCCGGCCATCCCCTCATCCTGCACGGCCTCCCGTGCTCCCCATCCGCCTGGGACTACCCTCTCCTCTCCTTTTTCCCAGTCAAAGCCACCGCTTCCTCAGACTGGCTCTGAGACAGGTGCTCAGCCGAGCAAGAGCCGCTGAAAGGAATTTGCGCGCAGGCATAAGTAATTTGGCTTTCCGTGAAACATCTCGCTTGTCCCCAAATGCAGCTCTGCATCACTTGTTCTCAACTTTGGGTGTAATTAGAATCACGTCGGGGGCTTTTAAAATGCTTGATGTCCACCCCTTGATGCTACGCCCCAGAACCATTAAGTCAGAGTCTCTGGGAGTGGGACTCGAGCTTTAATATTTTTTGAACATCCTGTATGACTCCAGTGTGCAGCCGGGTTTGAGAAACTGTGTTATAAATCAGTGCGTCCCAGTCTTATGTATACAAACCATGTGGGGGCTTGTGAAAATGCAGATTTGGATTAAGAAGGTCCAGGGTTTGAGCCTAAGATTCTGCATTTTTTAAAAATGTTTATTTACTTATTTTGAGAGAGAAAGAGAGAGAGTGCACGCATGAGCAGGGGAGTGGCAGAGGGAGAGGGAGAGAGAGGCAGAGTGCGGGAGCAGGGAGGGGCGGAGAGAGAGAACCCCAAGGAGTCTCCACACTGTCAGCACAGGGCCTGACCTGTGAGATCATGACCTGAACTGAAATCAAGAGTCTGACGCTTAACCAACTGAGCCACCCAGGTGCCCCAGATTCTGCATTATTAACAAGCTTCCAGAATATGGATGATTAACTAAAACAGAACAAAGCAAAACTATGTACACTACTTCTAAAAACAATCTCTTAAAATATAACCTTGTCCTCTTCCTCAAATACAAGTAATGGTGATAAGAGTGAATTAAGAGGGTGGACATTTGATATTTAAGATTGGATGTTTTCTCATTGGTCTTCATAACACCTTGAAAATAACCAGGAAAAAGTAGACATGATCAATCCAATAAGGACTGTGTTACTAAAACAACAACAAAAACAAAAAACAACACCGAGAGCCGAAATCCAGAAACTGGAGCTTATAGTTTTTAAGAGAAACATGTGGCCTGTCTTCTTTTAGACCACAGGGAAGGGACTTATTGGCCCCATTTAAAGGAGTCCGTTAAGAAGTAATGGACACACTGTCCAGAATACTCACTGCTTTGTCTCCAAGAGCTGATTTTAGGCTTATCCTCACTTTAATGCTTTGGTCAGCATCTGATTAAAGCGAAATCATAGACAGTTGGTTACAGATGACAGACTGACCACGTGCATTTATTTCCTTCCCCTCCCAAGATTCCACTAAAGTGACAGTAAGGGAATTTTTTTAACAGGTGTAAATACACTTTTGGAAAATGAGAAGTCATGGAGGAGTGTTAAGTGCTTTCTCAAGGGTCAGGAAGCCAGGGCCTAATGTGTACGCAGAGGCAGTACAGAGCCACAAAGTCCCAGAGAATCCCGGAGAGGCTCAGGGGTGGGAACAAGAGATCAGACTGAAAACAAGGGCAATGGAAGCGGAGACACGGTTAAAGCCACGTTGGGGCACAGCGGATCGTCCCAGCCCATGTGCTCTTGCTTAGAAAGTCACTTGGAAGCTCTTGCTGCAGCCCAACAAGAGGAGATCCAAGAAAGAAGACATGGAATCCAGGAAGCAGTGGATTCAACCCACGAAAGCAGTGAAAAGACGGATGACTCGGGGTGAAACCGTGGTCCCGACTGAGAGAGAAGAACGTAGGACTCTGAGAGGAGAGTCTTGAGGGAACCAATGGGACTGAACAGAACGGGCATGTTGGACTCCCTGGAAAAGAGAAATGCAACGTTGATAGCAAATTAGACATGAAGCAAATAAGGCGGTAGAACCTCCAGGACAAACAAAAAGTCACCTAAGACAGGATTTAAAATAGCATATTACTTGGTTCTTCGGGCGTTATGATACAAATACTGAGAGTTTCTTGTAAAACCATTATTAAAACTTTTACTGGGAAAATGAGGAAGGGGGGTGAAGAGCAGGCAGAAGGGCACATCTAAAACTGACCAGTGAAGAAATAATATAAACAAAAGGTTCAGAAATATGAAAGTAACTGCCAGAAAGAAGAGATAATAACATTAAAATTGATTTTAAAAATATTTGCCTTTTAAGAGCAGGATTCAACTGTAGTGGGTTGGGGACAGTCATACTCTTTTATTTTAAATATGGGGCTAATGAAGCAGACTTGAAAGAGAAAGAGAGAGAAGTAACTTTCCAGTGGAAAAACTATTCCCAAGACCTAGCCCATCTTGCTGCTGCAGGATTTTTTACAATACCCAGGATCATTGTCTCGCCGCTTCGAAGAATGAACAGTGGACACAAAATGAGCAGGAGGCAAAATTTATTAGAGTATAAGATCAGAAAGGAAGAATAGTATAAAAAAAGAGAAAGAGAGAAAATGTGTGTGTGTGTGTGTGTGTGTGTGTGTGTGTGTGTGCACGGCGTGTGTAGTTTTCATCATGCCACATACATAGTAGGTGCTGAACAAATGTGTTTCCTCCCCAATAAAATGGCAGCTGCCACCACAGCACGGTCAGAAGCAGGGTCTACACAGAGGGAAGACATACTCAGCTGTGTCGTAGCCCCATGAGATGGGCCAGAGGAGACTAGGGGAAGCAGAAAGGGAGCCATTTGCAATGCGTCAACTCGATGTACTCACATGGACGCCAGTCAGTGTTCCATCCCACAAAAGAATTCCTGTTCTGCTCTTTCAGCCAGGTAAACAAGGGCTCAAAGTACTTGAGCAGTGGTGTTACATTCATATTCTTTTCTCCTACAACATGTTCCAATGCTAAGGTCCAGGGCTTTGATTTTCCAAGGGTCAGCATTTGGCTACATGAAAAAAGAAGAGGGTGGGCTCAGGGATTTTAGAGGGATTTCAGATGTACACATATTTACACTATGATCTATCATTTCTCCTCTTTGGCTTGGCCAAGTTTGCTCCTGGCTGGTAAGAAAATAAGGTGGGTTAACGGATGTATTCATCCTTCGATGTCTTTCCTTCCAATTAATACAAAGGGGGCTCTGGAGGTGTGATGTGGAGAGAGGAGGTAGACTGTCCAACCATCACAAGGCCTAGGTTCCTGTGTGACCATAAAAGAAACATTTAATTTGTGGATGAGGACATTTTGAGGCCAAACATTTTCTTTTTAGAACAAGGAAATCAAATTCAAACATAGGCATGAAAGTGAGTAATATTGGGGAGCATTTTGCAGTATTTCTTACAGCAGCTTCTTCCCGGCTTCACTGGAATTTGAGATATCACATTTGTGCAGGGGACCTTCATGTTTAGCTATTCGACAAAGGGCTTCTTGAAACTGGAATTGATAAATGGTCCTTGTGTAGTATCTGTAAAGTAGACAAAGACACAAGAGAGCAGTCCTGTGTTTAGTCCCTTCGCTAGATTCATAGATCAGGGCATATATTTAAATTCTGAGGCTCTATTAACCAAAGAGATACTGGTCCAACCTCTTTCTCCAGAAAGACTCAAATATGAGCCCTACAGACTCATCATAACCTACCTGTATTTAGGTATCAGCTGATTTAAAAGGCAGTATTATTTTGTTAAATGTCAGCTCACATTTGTATCGTGTTTTACATATTGATGGCCCTTTCATATAAATAATGCCAAGCAATCCTTATGGCAAGTCAATAATATTATTTCCACCTTCCAAATGAAGAAACTGACGTTCAGCAAATTCAAGATCTGGGGCTTATAGGTGAAGAACATAGGTTTTTAGACTTCACATTAAAAATACTCTATTGCAATCACCCTGAACACTGCCAGCAACAAGAAGACAAACAAAGATAATTTTATTTTCCCCAAGGATACTATAAATTCCTTCATGGTGGAGAAAAGATCTCACACAAGTTTTATTGGACCCAATAAATCATATTGCATTAAATTGAATTGAAATTGATGATCTGTTTTGAGGTTCTAGGGGGAAGGTAGGTAGAAAGAGTCATACTTCAGAGGTCCCTGTTTCTTTGCCATTAGCACAGCTGTCCACAAACCCTGGAAGTTAAACAGTCAGAAGAAAACTGTCATTTACCTGATGAATGAGTAATCATTAGCAACATGGAACAGAGATGCAGGATCACAGTATGTTTCATCATGGGGCACAGGCTCCACCACCCCGACTATCTCTCGCCTTTGGGGTAAAAAACAGATAGATTAGCCGTGGGTGACTCATCACGAGAAGGTACAGTTGGATGTAGTCAGTGTGATTTCAGCAGCCAGTAGTATTTATACTGGAATTGGTTGTCAGGTGAAACGGAAACAATCTAAAAAATTACAGAATAAAGCCCTTATGTGGTTATTTCTTCCTTTTTTTTTAATCCATCCATCCAGGGTATACCATTGGAAAAGATCTGCATCTTCAAAACACCAATTTAGTAAAGTGCATTGCATGGCCGAAAATGTACAGCGAAAGTCTTAATAATCCCTCTTTGGCACCACATTTTATGTGTCCTTGGGAAACAGAATTTTGTAAAATTGACATCTTAGTTATTCTTCAAGGCTAGCTCGAACGCCCCCTCTTCTTCTAGCTCGAACGCCCCCTCTTCTTCTAGCTCGAACGCCTGCTCCTGATCGCACCCACCTGCCAGCACAGTGAACCCCCTCCAGCTCCCTTAGCCTTCCCTAGCTGTGCTCCTTTGACATTTCGCTCTCTGTTTTATCATTATTCACATACAGCTCCTTCTTGCCCTAGAGACTTGAGCTCCTAGAGCGCGGGGCTGTCTCAGTTATCTATTCTGGCTCCAGTGTCAAACACGGTGCCTAATGCTAAGGAAAAAGTGCGTGTATATTTGTTGAATTAGTGGAGTAATTAATGCATAATGAAGGAGTTTAAGGTTCTGGTTCCATTTATCTTTCAAAATAAACCTTTAAGAGGGATCAAAAGCAATTCAATCAGGAAAAAGGTAGGGAAACCATGTGTTTGGCATTATTTAATCTTAATACATTTGTCCTTTCTGATTGTGGGATGATTACAGACACAATTTCGGTAACACCCAAATGCTAGAAACAGTTATTATCACTGCTGCCTCCTTTCCTCCCAAGTAGGATTTATGTTCACAGAGAATCTTGGCAGAAGAGTGCCACTGACTGAATCTTACGGGTATGGGACTGAGTGTTATATAGGTAGATCTTCACCGCAAGAAGGAAAAATAAGGGGGCATCTGGATGGCTCAGTTGGTAGAGCATCTGACTCTTGACTTTGGGGTCATGAGTTTGAGCCCCACATTGGGAGTAGAGATTGCTTTAAAATATTGTTTTAAAGACAAAGAAAACAAAGCAAAATAATGGACAGGAGTCTGACTAATAGAGACTGGGGAAAAGACTCTTTCCCTTCCTTCCTTCTTCCTTGCTTGCTTCCTTCCTTCCTTCCTTGGCATCTGTCCTCTTTTGTCATTCTTTCATCCCAAACCCATTAGCTCATACCTGTGTGTCCCAGGCACTGTGCAAGGGACTTGGGCTACAGTGATGAAGAATGTAGTGCTAAAACTATTGAAAAGGGACCACTATCTGTTGCCCAAAAGTGCCAGGCTCTTGCTGGCCTGGAATTCTCTCTGTTCCTTCCACACACACCTGGTTAACTCTCGCCTCCTTTTCAAAGCTCAACTTGGATGCCTCTCCCCATCTGACCCACCAGATTGGCCTCTGGATCTTGCCTTGGATGCTCATGGATCCCCCTACACCCATGTTGCCATGGTTTCATTTTCCACATCCCTCTATAGAGTAAAAAAAAGTTCTTTGAAGTCAAGGAGAACATGTGAAATGATCAGCATTGGACCTCCAGTGCTTTGCCTAAAATAGCACAGTTTAATGGGTGACCCAGCACTTAAGAAGATACAGGATGAGAAGTTGTGTCACCTGATCCTGCTTGGGGGAGGGCAGAGCCAAGGAAATGTTATCTGAGGAGAAAGCACCCAAATGGGGACTTAAAAAATAAAAAGGAGGGGCTCCTGGGTGGCTCAGTTGGTTGAACGTCCAACTTTGGCTCAGGTATTAATCTCACATTTTGTGAGTTTGAGCCCCTCATTGGGCTGGCTGCTGTCAGCGCAGAGCCCACTTCGGATCCTCTGTCCCCCTGCCCCTCTCTCTGCCCCTCCCCACTCACTCACGCTCTCTCTCTCAAAAATAATAAACATTTAAAAATAAAAAATAAAAAGGAGGCAGTATGTGTGTGTGTGTGTGTGTGTGTGTGTGTGTGTGTATACAGACCAGTCAAATGCTTTTAGATAAGTGGCAAACTCATGAGAAACCATCTTACGATTCCATATTCATTGACTTACTTCATCTCCCACCACTTTTGCATCCACTGCTCCTTGGGAATTTCACCCTTAAAGACCATCCACCTCCACTTTTCTAACATATAAGTAAACGGTAGCGTTCCAACAATTGTAAGTGCTTGTTTGAGTAGGAAGTTTATTTCTGTTTCTGAAAGTAAAATGGAAAAGGATAAATATTAACATGAGGACGACAGTGGTGTTTTGTGTTAATTTCCCAGTCTCAAGATATTATTCCTCAAGATATACTTACAGTAAGGATGATGTGAGAAATATTGACAGTGGACATGATAATATGTGTATATTCACTTTCTTTTTTTAATGTTTAGTTTTGACAGAGAGAGAGAGAGTAAGTGGGGGAGAGGCAGAGAGAGAGAGGGAGACACAGAATCCGAAGCAGGCTCCAGGCTCTGAGCTGTCAGCACAGAGCCCAATACAAGGCTCGAACCCATAAACTGTGAGATCATGACCTGAGCCAAAGTCAGACGCTTAACTGACTGAGCCACCCAGGGGCCCCTACATTCATTTTCTCAGCTAAGGGACTTGGAAGAGGGTGAAGACTTGGACAGAACAGGTAAGAAGAATCCGCAAGCAACCTGTAATCCTCATTTTTTCATTAGTGTCAATTGCCTCCCTTAAATACCTCTTATCAGAGCTAAGTAGGGCTATTTCATCTACTGTCATCTAAGCTCCATGAAGGCAGTGACTGTTAATGTCTCATTCAAGACTGTATCCCTAGCCTAGTGTCTCCTACATGATACCCTCTCTGAGTCTTTGTTAAATAAACAAATATTAAACAGATGTGGCCAAAAGCCAGTAAACCAGGGGAGAAAAAAGCAAACAAAAAAGAACCTCCCTAGAAGAAACTATCCACTCGATAATCAGAAGTACAGTACACATTAAATGCACTGACATCTTCTTTACCTCAGTTCAAAATGCTTTCACAAATTATGTGATCTCATTTATCCTTTATTCAGTGATGTAAAAAAAGCAGTAGAGCTCGTCCCTAGTGTACAAATGAAGCTCAGTGAAATGCAAGCAGGGGGATAGTATCTACTTGGCACACCGCTGTATCTCTAGTGTTGAGAAAAATGCCTTGCACATGGTATACTCAGTAAATATTTTTGGAAGAAGAAAGGAGGTGAGAAAAAGAGAAGGACGGAGGGAGAAAAGTAACGAAGGAATTTATTTCACATCATTCACAGATCAGGGGCAGAGCCAAAGGAAGGAAGAGTTTTTCAAGCCAGTGGCTTAACTGTATCTAGTACAAATCTTAGTGATTCAGTCGTCTTCGCCTGCTGTCAGAGAATATTTTAAAAATGATAAAAACAAATAATTGCCTGTTAATTGACTTACTAATTCTAATTTAAAATTAGGCAACAGGTGTGGTTGCCGTGAACTTCCTCCCCTCATGGGAGGATGCTGCTACTTGTCTATCACCCACTGGGTCGGTGCTTAACAGTAATTTTTTCAGACACGATGATGGCTTTACACTGACTGCCCAAGCCCTCATGAGATCACCAAAGTCTGGAGCCAGAAACCAAGGCACAGTGAATTGCCCCCACAAGGATGGAGCTCAGGACCTTGACCTCACTGACCAAACGTTCCAGCCAGTGGAGCTGATGTTGTGAACCAAATAGCTAACATGAGGGCAGAGAAATCTACAGAAGAGAATGTATTTGGCTCTAAGTATCCTCCTTTTACGAGGAAGGATCGAAAGCCCTGGCATCTTTACTGGAGAATCTGGATCTCACGAACATTCGTCATGTGCCATCAAGTCCCACCCATCCATAGAGAAACAGGCTGCCTTGGGCAAAGATGTCAAAGGATAGCGTGGATCTGAGAGGATGTTACAGGGACAGATTCATGCTCAGCTAGAGAAACAAAACTTTTCAGTCCCCCCAATCTCGATATGCCACCACCTGTTCTCTAAGAGCTCTCAAATTTCAGGTCACACTCTGTTTTGTAGAGTATTATGGGAAAAGCTTTAGATTAGGGCTCTGGTTCTGGTTCCACTATATTGCTTTTTGACCTTGGGCTAGTTACTTTCCCTCTCTTGTCTTCAGTTTGCTGCCTCTGCAAAATGGTTTTCAGAATGTTCCAGCTCTCACATTTTGAGAAGTATTTACCTAGAAGCAGAGGGATCTAGTCAGAACTCTGACACTAATAAGTTGTGTGACCTTGGCTAAGCCATTTCAGTTCTGTGGGCCTGTTTTAGCATCTTTTTTCCCCCTGTTAGATGCTTCTTAGAGTCCCAAGACCATTTATTCAGTTACCTCCCTTATGCCGTTCTCAAAGATCTAAAACCACAAGCTGGCTTATTGTGACATACACTTTAAAAAATGTTTTTACCAGTAGCAATTCCCAGTTACCCATATATATCATATACTTCATGTGGCAAAAACTAAATATATGTCACATACGATAATAAATACCTTTGCCTACATCAGACAAAGGAATCCCCGAAACAAGCCATGAAAAGACTGTCCATACCACTGTCTTCAGAAAAACCAGGTGGCAGAAGACCAATGGTTTTCAGATGGTTGGGTGTAGCCGCAGAAAGTGACATGATCTCCCCGACAGCTTCGTGGAACCCCTCATTAGCTCCATTTCTTAGCAGGAAGGGTTGCACGGCATACGCCATGTCATACTGGATGTGTCCCATCTCGTGATGGGCTGTCAGGAAGTCATCCATCGTCACCTTTGTGCACATCTTGATCCTGCACAAAAATGGGCAAGATTAAAATGAATCTCAATGAATTTAATTTAATCAGCACAGTAGAGCAGTAGAGGATTTGGGCAGCATGGTTCATCCTTCCAAGGTTTGTTCACCAATGAGTCTTGAGGACCTACCTCTGGTGTCCTAGAAACTGAACAAGGTGTTTAATATAAAGTCATGAGCAGGGCTGAATCCTGTTGCTCACAGACTAATAGATAAGCGGAGACTTCTGGTACAAAAACTCTCAGGCAAATACTCTAAGCAAGGCATAGCCTTGGGCATAGCAATAAGTGAATGCAGGCATGGTCTCCTAGAAGCACCAAGAAGGTCATAACTGAGGATGCAGTGAGCAACCTGGACCTTGATTAACATGCAGAAGTTTGCCAGGTAGACAAACGGCAGGGAGGGACAAGAGGTTGATACTCCTGGAAGTGCTCAGTGAGAAAGCCTTGAGAAAAGAGCGTAGCATTCAGGGCACCGCAAGCAGTTTGGTAGAGCCAAGATAGAGAAAGAGTAGGAGAAGGGGCTGGAAACTGATAACTGGGAGTTATTAGCACATAAGACAGGGCATAATGGAATGGCCCATGAAGCAGGTACAGAACGGCAAGGAAAGAGGGCCAAAAACCAAGCCCTAGGAGGTCCCTGTGCATACAGAGCAGAGAGAGGAAGCTGATTCAGAGAAGACAGAGCGGGGAGTCCCCTTCCGGATGACAGTGCAGAAGCCAACGTAGAACAGCATTTCAAACACAACCTGTAGACATTGCCTATGGCTGCCGCGGCCCAGTGAAATCAGGACTGCATCTGGCAATTAGGTAGTGGTGCTGCCCAACTCGGCAAGAGCAGTCTCATTCGGGGGGATGCAGGGGGCATGCTTCCGTAGGTTCCCAAATTAATTTTCTTACCACTCTGACCATGTCAGCCTCCTGATAAATACCCTTTAAGTCCCCCCCACTGGTCAAGAATAAACCCAAACTCCTTAATACAGCCCACTGTGACCTGCTTTTCAAACCCGGTTTTTCCTCTATTCTCTTGTGAAACAACCGTGAGAATAGCTGCTATATACCTAACGTCTTCAGTACCTAAGAGCGTGTGCTGGGAAACGCGCATATACTCAGGCATTTTTAAGCCTCACTCTAGTCCTGGAGTCAGTAAACCGGTTTGATAAATAAGGCTTTACTGGAACACAGCCACGGCCGTTTGTTTATGTGTTATCTATGGCTGCTTTGATGCCACAAGGGCAGAACCAAGTAGTCGCAACAGAGACCTGCAGAGCCTACACTATTTACCGCGTGACCCTTTATAGAAAAGCCTTGCCAAACCTGACTCTGGGGGATGCCGCTGGGGCCCTCCCGGACCAGCTCGACCAGGCAGACCCACCCATCTCCCGTTTTGCCTGAGTCATATCTGCGAAAAGCCAGCAGCTGCTTCCTCCTGCGCTGCCTTTGGCTGAATGAGAGGTGCCTCAGCCAGGAGACGAGGTCTTCCCACGCTCCGGGGGAGTCCTCAGCCAGTGACTGACTAATGTGGGGGTACAAAAGGCCAGTCCTCTTTTCTCAACGAGTGACCAACCGTGGTACAAATCAGGGTGCGGAGAGCCCCGTGGGATCAGGCTGAGGCCAAGTGTCCAGCAGAGACCACATCCTTACTTAACTCTTTCCCCCTCCCCCCTGCTTCCCTCACTCCCCTTTGCCTCATGGCTGTCCTTCGGTGAAGCACCCGGACAAGAACCTTCATCTCAAGCTGGGGAACCCAGCCTAAGACACTCGCCAACCTGCTACCTGGGCGTTACCATTCCACTTTATAGATAAGGAGACTGAAACCCAAGAAGGTTGAATGCCTTGCCCAAGGCCGCCTCGTCACTAAGTGACACAGCTCGGATTCGAGTGCCCGTGCTCCAATGGCACATTCTGCCACATCACCCAGAGCCTTTCTCTCTTTTATCCCGGCGTATTGATTCACCTGTCCTGTCTCGCTCACAAGAGGGAAACGTGGAGGGGAGGAATAATGCCTGATTCACACGTCCATCTTCCGTAAATCTTGGCACCGAATCTTTCTAACGGGGACACCACCATACTCACGCCATGCAACTCTAACGGGTACATATTATTTCAAGTGAGGCAAACTGTCTAAAGCTCAAGTTAGGGCCTGCTGACAATCCCCTTTTCCTTGGAAAAGTCCAGATGTGTTCTCATGGACTTCTGAGCCCTCGTTTAAGGAGAGTTCACACATCTCTTCTGTGCTCAGACAAGCAGAGAAGAAATCCAGAATCGTCGTCATCCCTGCCTCCACCATCTCCCAGTTTAGTATCAGCTGTGTACAGATCGTCCTCACTACCTGAAGTCACCCTTCCCTAGGTCCCAAGCTGTGGGGTGGCAGACCACTTTCTGGCTGTTGCCTGGCTCGGTTAGCATGGAGTTTTCCCAGAATCCTTGAGTCATGTTGGGAAGGCCAACAGACACAAAGAATTTCTCAGCTTCTTTGAATATCCTCCTTGCATCCCAGCTCTGGAAAGGAAAAAAAAAAAAAAAAAAAAGAACAGCATTTAATTCTAGCATTAAAATAACAGCATTCTTTCTTTTGGCTATGTACAGAGGCATAACCTTTCTGGAAGGCAATTTGGCAACATGTATGGACACGTCAAGCTTTCAAAGTGTTTGTACCCTGTCTCAGTAATCCTGTCTCTAGGAAACTAACCTAGGAAATTATCAGAAATTAGGTCAAAGAATGACATTTAAAATGGGTTTTTTGTTTATTGTTTTTTAAAGTTGAAATATGTATGACACATAACATTGTGTAAATTTAAGGTATACAACATGGAAAATGATTTTTAATAAAGAAAAAGGTGGAAACCACCACCAGAATGGTTGAATAAATAATGATGTCTTCGTGGGATGGAAAACCTAAATAAATTCAATTTATAAAGAATTTTTACTGATTTTTTTATAAGTTAATCTTAGGTGAAAAAGTAGAATATATAAACCACTGATCTAAAGTGATATTAATGTGAAAATACAAATATTAAATTTAAATACAAATATTATATATTATGCGTGATATTTTTTGTCTTTATTCTTTATATTCCAAGCATAAACAAACAACAATGACCTTCTCTTTGCTAAGAAATCTATTCAACTAAAGCCAACAATCATTGACTGAGCTCCTTCAAGGAGTGAGGGCCTGGTGTTGGGCTCAGTGGAGGACACAAACAGATGCACACGGAGTCATGGACTTTTGGAACCAAAAAGGCCTGCATGCGACCAAGTAGCCAATAAGTAGCCGGGCCTTGCTGCACAGCTTGTATGGGAATCTGAACTTTCAGAATGTTCTGGAAATAGAGAGGGGCAACAGTAAGCGTCTGCCATCCAGTAAACTCTTCTGGGAACTGACCAGGACTTCTTTGGAGATAAGGCCCATATCAGGCAAACAAAGTTTGTGTAACTGGTGGATAATTCCTGAATCGCTTTTGGTGACACAGAAAACTTCCTCTGATCTCAAAGACCAGTCAAGTCTGGTTTTTCTCTTCTATCAGCCTTGGGGATTTAAACAGGATGTGACACTACGGATGTTTTTCACTATTGACCTTTAAAGGCAATATTGGTATTAACAGGTACGGCATTCTTAAGCAGAATGGATGTACGTATACCAAAACAGTGTAGACTAGTAAGCACAGTTAGCGTCTGTTAAATGAACAATGAGAGAATGGAAAATGGAACTGGAAATATTAGGAGTTCTGAGTTCAAGCCTTAGTTGCCACTGATTGTCTTTGTGACTTTGAGCCAGTCATTTCCCCAGGCCTCAGTTTCCTCACCTGCAACATGGATCTATCAAAATACCTGTCCTGATAGTCTCATAGGTTTGTTGTAAAGATGACCTTAGGAGAGATGGTGGGTGTACAAACCCCGTAGATGGGCTAAAGAGCTACATAAAGATGAGCCTGTGCTGTTGTTCAACTGCAAAACGGACCTAGCACAGCTGCAGGAGATTGGAGGCCTTGCCGCTTCGCATTCTTACTTTGTCGTGGCTTTTTCCCAGGATCATGTTGTGTATGTGAAAATGTTTGCTGCACGGTTGCTTACAGATTTGAAACTGTTTACAAAGGAAAATCCGGCAATGTGTAAATAGTAAAGGAAATTATGGTGCAACTCTCTGAAGAAATTTTAGACAGCCAATGGGAGTATGATCATAAATTCTTTCCCCAAAAGGTAGACTATTGGCTGAATAAAGAAAAATATCATTATAATATGACTTCACCAATGGCAGGAAACACAGAGAACTTAAACAATTCTGCCAAGATGGTAACAAAAACGTAATTTAAAAATTATTTTAAAGACTCTTGTAATATTTCTAACAATAATGATTTTTTAAATACGCAAAAATCTTCTCATGATACCATTTTTTCTATTCGTGGAGATTACGGACTGATTACTTAGCAGTGACTAACTCTAGAAAGAGTAATGCCAACCAGTTGGTAATTCCACATCTTACTGCTTAATGGAAAACCCAGGTCGTCTCCATTTTTAATACCTCTCAGCAAGATCAATACCGTATTTATCATTCAAGGTATTTGACGTCATTGGCACTGTAAATTACTTTTCCATGAAGCTACATAAGGAATATGTTTAAGTTAGCTTAAAATGTTTTTATTTACATGATTTCACATGCAAAAGACAAGAAGAGAAAAATGGCAGAAAAAGAAATGAAGTTGAGGATTTAGATTTGGTTTTTAAGGCCTCTTCTACCTACCTGATTCACCATTGCATCAGTAACATCTATGTTTGGTTTCTGTCCAAAGGGGACTGTCAAAGGGTACAGATTTGTCCAAAATCGACCCCACATATCGCCTATTTTTTTTAAAAAAAAGTTTTATTAATACATAGCAAAGACAGCAGAAGTATAGACCTGATTTTACACAGTGCATAACTTAGGATTGGCAAACAGGCCATATAGTATTCTAGAGTTCATCTAGTTTCTCTTCATTTACCTCTTTTTCCGTACTCCTATTTAAAATTTTCAACACTCCCTTCTTTTTTCTATCTCCTCTAAAAGGATAAAATGACAGGAAATTATCCCTATTTCTCCCATTTCGAATTACAATTCAAGGGCACAATGTATTAAATGTATGGAACATCAAAGCTACTATAGATTAGAAAAAGATAATATCCACCATCTATGGGACAAAATATTGCAAATTAAACCACTAGTAGTTCCTAATATCGGACTCGAGAGATCATGTAGGATCATCATTCAGGAAACTCTACTAACTAGTAACAAAGTTCTACCTTTATCACTATACTACAGTAATACATTTAATTGGGTAATTTTTCAAACACCACAAACAAATGTTAAATTGGATCCCAAGGCCAGAGACCCTAAAAGGCAAGATGGATCTAGAAAAAAATCAATCTAAGGGCACCTGGGTGGCTCAGTCAGTTGAGCATCTGACTTTGGCTCAGGTCGTAATCTTGCAGTTCGTGGATAGTAGTGCAAAGCCTGCTTCAGATCCTCTGTCCCTCTCTCTCTTTGCCTCTCTCTCTCTCTCTCTCTCTCTATCCCTCAAAAGTAAATAAACATTAAAAAAAAAAAAAGAAAAAGTCAATCTAACAGCAAGACCAGAATGCTGGCAAGAAAGTAATGGGGCAATATAACAACATGAAGAATATTTCAATGAACTCATGTTTTAAGCAATAAAATTCAGTAGAAATAAATGTAAGGTTCAATGCTTAAATCTTAAAGGAAAATGTATCCACTATAAAAATATGTAATATGTGACTTCAGGCTGAGACATAATCAACATGTAAAAGACCAAAAGAGACCCAACAAACAGTATAACATGGCTTCCAAAACACAAATGTGATCTCAAGATAAATAAACAGAATTATAGTGTCTAGAACAAAGGAAGTCATGATACCATATTTACTCAATACTGGCCAAACCTCATCTGGAGTAATTGTTCAGTTCTGAGCATGATATTTAAAGAGAGATATCAACAAAGGACAGCTTGTCCCAGGGAGAACAATTAGAAAATTGAGTTTTAAAGAATGGCTAAAAATCTCTATGGGATATTTAACTGGAAAGAAGCAGATGATGGTAACAATAATATCACTAAAATATATTGATTACATACTCTTGTGCCAGGTACTATGCTGTGCCTTTTATGATGGTTGTTTAAAATATCCAGAAGGCCATCTTGTAGAAGAAGAATGAACACATTCTGGATAACCTCATATCATGGAATTAGATGTAATGAATGGAAGACATCAGAGGGGTGTTGATTCAGTCCCACATAAGGCAGAACTTGCTTATAATTGGTGCCACATAGCACTAGATTAGTCTACCTTGGAAAGAAGAGTCACATCACACTAGATAGGTTTAGGCAGAAACTGAATTACTGAAGGATGCCTGCCAAAGACATTGTAGAGAGCATTTATATATTGCCTTAGAATAAAAAGTCTCCACAGGTCCTTTGTCCATATTCTCTCCTGCTAAGAGAGAGCTTTAAAGGCTGTTGAGAAGAATTAGCTAGCAGAAACTTAGCTTGGTAGGAATGCTATGTATCCATGACATGAACTTTTCAAGCACAAATATTTTATTTGGCCTTGGCTTCTAGGGAGTGGTAGAGGGGAAGGAAGGATGGCTACTCTATGGAAGGGAATTAGGAGGTTCAATAAAAGGCCCCAGGTCTTTCATGGTCTATGAAACCTCTGTGGCAGGATAGAAAGTTCTTGGAAGATTGAGTCTCTTCCTAAGTTAGGCATCTTTCTTCATGGCAAAGACTTCATTCATAACCCATATGATTCCAAACCACGTACTTTGCAGCAAAAGTAATTGGTGCAGTTTAGAATAAACTTACAAAGCTTTCACTCAAGCTATACCTTAATTTTCAAAAGCCTTTCTTTCACCCCTGGCCAACCACAGCCTACGAAGCTTCTTTCCTCTAACAACATAATACTAAAATCTCAAATTCTACCTCAAGAGCTTAGCCAATCAACTTAAATTGAAAAACTTATTTTCCCCATTTCCACTCTCATTTGAACTTGGAATTCTCTCTCTAGTTATGTTAAATAATCCCTTTATCCTTTGAGTCGTGGCCAACATAATATTCGTTCATGTGTAAAATAAAGTGATGCAATAAAGAACAATTTATGTTATATAATTACGTTGAATAAAGTGCTGTCAAAATGTGATTTCTACAATGCTACTAACTTCATTCGCAACATTTCCCAAAAGTTTTATGTTGGGCCTCATTCCAAAAAACAACTTTAGTGGTGGAAATAACAAAGAACAAAGTACACAAAGAGTTCCTGGAGTTTCTTACCAAGCAAATGGGCAGGGAGGCATCCAGTTGGGCTGATACGGGAAGGGTAGGAATCCATCAACTTTGCCCTCACGTAAGCATGAAGATGTTGGTACAGTGGCTTAATCTGAAAAGCCCAGGAAGAAAGTTTAAGACCAAGAGTAGCCTTTTCCAATTTCCAATCCCTACCACCAAAAATAGGAATCTCTTCAGACATGTCTTCCCAGATATGGATGATGACTAACTTCACTGCATAAACCAACAAACACATCTGGAGGAATACAGGTCCCAAAATGAAAGCAGATGCAAAGAAATATTCATTTTTAATATGTTACCTACTTCCTTTGTTTTTAAGTTGAAGTATCGTTTACATCCCACAAAGTTCACCTCTTTTTAAATGTGCAGTTTCATGAGTTTTAGTACACTTAGGCTGTCGGACAACATCACTGTTACCCAGTTTTAGAATATTTCCATTGACCCAAAACGTTTTCTTGTGCCTATGTGCAGTCAATTCCACTCCCGTCCCCAGCCCCAGGTAATCACTGAACTGATTTCTGTCTCTATAGTTTTGTCTGTTCTGGAAATTTCACATAGATGAAGTCATGTGATATGTAATCTTTTGCATCTGGCTTCTTTCACTCAGCATGATTTTTAGGTTCATCCATGTTACAGCGTGTATCAGTAGTTCATTCTTTTTATTACTGAGTAGCATGTCACTGTATGATTACGTCAGAGTTTGCTTCATTTAGTCTCTCTTGGATACAATTTGGCAGCTGAAGGACAACTAGGTTGCCTCCAGTTTGGGGCTACTGTGAATGATGCTTCTATGAGCGTTCATGTATGAGTCTTCGTATGGATCTATATTTTCATTTCTCTCATATAGATACCTAAGAGTGGAACACCTTAGTCGGATGGTAAGTGTGTGTTCAACTTCTTAAGAACTGCCAAACCACTTTCTGCAGCCGCTGCACCATTCTGCATTTCTATCAGCAGCGTCTCCACACCCACACCAGCACCTGCTAAGCCTGTCTTTTTTAACCGTAGCCATTCCGGTGGGTGTGTGGTGGTTTTTAAACATGGTTTTAATTTGCATTTCCCTAATAACTTTTTACTGGCTTATCTGTCATTTATATAATCTCCTTGAGGATGTACTTGCTCAAATCTTTTGCCCATTTCTTTTCTGAGGAGTTGTTGCCCCAACTTCCATTTTTGATTGCTTTGCCTAACGATGGCTATGACACAGTAGGTTTGCATAAGAAGTTTGAAGGCATAGGGGTAAGGGGGAGGGGTGGGGGGCAAAAGGAAGGAAGAGGGAGACATTGAGAAGTGTCCATGAGATACTCTGCCTTCCATATAAAGGCTCCCTCAGTCAAAGGTAAGGAAACAATACTATGAATTGTCCTGAGGAAGGAAGCAAAGCCTACAGCTGCTAACAAAGTAAGACAGGGTGGGTCCCAGGTAGTTCACGAAGACCATTCCATCCGATAATCTCTCCTTCTTATAACCTTGCTATTGGTAATTGCTGGGCCACTCAGTGGCTGAAAAGGAGAGGAAAGCAGAGTAACTCTGCTCATCTATGAGGCCTGTCCTATTACTCTTTCAAATCTTTTCAAGCTCTAATATTCCATAACTCTGAGGCCTGGGAATGGCTAACTAGTGCATTAGGAACAAGCCAGAATGCCTTTGGTCATTGTCCCTTCTTCCTGCGCACTGCCCTACATCTGTCTCTGTGTATGCTTCCTTGGTTACCTGTGTGAAGGTATGTTCCACATCTTTAATCAACTGGCTGCGGCTATAGTTATAGCCATCTGTCCACTCCTCTTCATAATCTCCTCTCCAATAATCTCCATAGTCCTCATAATCTGTTTTTTAAAAGGAGAAGGAAGAGAACATAAGAGAAAGAAGGAGATAAAGCATGGTATACATAGATCAGCCTTGGTGGGAGGTTAAAAAATCCAAAGATCTGTCACATTTTTATTGTCCTTCTAAATGTCAACTCAAAGGGATGAAATGAATACTAACACTAGCTGGTGTCTGTCAAGCGCTTGCTCTCTGCTCTCTCTTTGCTCTCTCTTCAATGCATCATCTCCTCTAAGAAGCACAGAAACTCTGCAAGATTGACATTATTAAAATCCCCACCATGCAGATTAGCACCCTGTTCCTGGACGGTGGAATCGTTTGTCCAGCGTCACACGACTGGGAAGAGGCAAAAGCACCCACCGAGTCTTCTAACCCCTGGTCTCTACTGTCTCCATACTTCAGTTTCTATCTTTGGCTTTAAAACATGTGACTGGACAGAGTGGCCAAAATGAACAAATCAGGAGACTATAGATGCTGGAGAGGATGTGGAGAAACGGGAACCTCTTGCACTGTTGGTGGGAATGCAAATTGGTGCAGCCGCTCCGGAAAGCAGTGTGGAGGTTCCTCAGAAAATTAAAAATAGACCTACCCTATGACCCAGCAATAGCACTGCTAGGAATTTACCCAAGGGATACAGGAGTGCTGATGCATAGGGGCACTTGTACCCCAATGTTTATAGCAGCACTCTCAACAATAGCCAAATGATGGAAAGAGCCTCAATGTCCATCAACTGATGAATGGATAAAGAAATTGTGGCTTATATACACAATGGAGTACTACATGGCAATGAGAAAGAACGAAATATGGCCCTTTGTAGCAACGTGGATGGAACTGGAAAGTGTGATGCTAAGTGAAATAAGCCATACAGAGAAAGACAGATACCATATGGTTTCACTCTTATGTGGATCCTGAGAAACTTAACAGAAACCCATGGGGGAGGGGAAGGAAAAAAAAAAAAAAAAAGAGGTTAGAGTGGGAGAGAGCCAAAGCATAAGAGACTGTTAAAAACTGAGAACAAACTGAGGGTTGATGGGGGGTGGGAGGGAGGGGAGGGTGGGGGATGGGTATTGAGGAGGGCACCTTTTGGGATGAGCACTGGGTGTTGCATGGAAACCAATTTGACAATAAACTTCATATATTGAAAAAAATAAAAAAATAAAATAAAATAAAACATGTGACTGGATTTTAGTTTTTAAATTCTCTTCTTGTTCAGGGCCTTCTATTTTCAAATGTAAATCAACTCATCTTAGACATTGCCACAGCGGGCCTGTGTTTGTTTGCAGATTATCTGTATACACAGAACATCTCTGCGTGCATCATGTAGTATCTCGTCATCTGGAAACACAGGCTTGCATTAGGACATTAGCCAATACAGTTTGCAAATGTATTTCAAAAATTCTTATTTTCACATGCACATTGGCAATGGATGATCAGGAAGAGGAGAGAGAGAAATATTTGGATGGAAAGATATGGTGATGAGCTGCTGTCCCAGCTTGCCTGTGGCTTAAGAATACAAGTTTAAGTGGCAGTGAAAGGCACTGAGAAACAACAGATGAAAAAAATTCTTCCTTACTCAACCCCAGGAGGCAGTGAATCACCAAAGCATAAAGTTACTCGTAATGCCATAGCTTCAGCTCATTATTCAGGCAGGAGAATAAGTTAGGAGATATGGAAATTTAAGCCCCATGTTAAGATTTTTATGACCACATGATTTGAGTTATAATTACAACTGCAGAACATAATGGGTTTCCAGCCTAAATTAATCTGATTTTTTTTTTCTTTCTGGGACACCACCTTGAGTTAAACACACAAATGACCTTTAAGAATCAACTGTAGCCAGATAGGAGTTTAGGTGAGAGACAGCGTCTCTGTCTCCCATCCTGTCAGAGCAATAGAATCCCTACTCAATCCCCAGGCTACCTCAGGAAGGCTTGGGTTCCTGATACCTTCCCAGACGACTGATTTGTTTGACGTCCTGTCGTTCAGCCTCATTGCTGAGCTCCTTAAACTGTAGAATGTCAGCGCATCTTTCCTTATCCCCTCGTAGTTTCTTCTTTGAGACACATCACCTGAATTTGTTCAGGAGATGATCACTAATTTATGGATACCACTTCTGTCAAAGGGCAGGCTTGGTAATTCATGAGAAATAGCCCACGGCCCCCACAGAGAGCATCAGGATCTCTATAGACCAGCGAACTTACTGTTTGCTCTTGCCATCTCATTTTTCAGGGCCACATACTCTTCATATAATGGCCTCAGCTGCTTGCCGACCTCAGCCCTCCAGCCTTCCCAAGCCCAGAGCCTCTCATTGTAGTCTTTGCTGTTTTCCATTATGTCATCCAAGCCTGTCATTGCAAAGCACCCAATAGGGAAAAAAAACCATGCATTTGTAAAATTTTTATTTGTAAACAATTGTATGAACTTTAAAAAATTAAAAGTAAGGCTGGCAGGCATCGAGGCCATAAAGTTATTAAGTGAAATCTCATGATTTCTCGATTTCTTCATCCTTGTTATAGTTCCAAAATATTTCTGCAGAAAAAATAAACCGTTGAAATCATTTAACTACTTAGTTAAATTACTTAGAATGTGACAGAGTTTACAATGAAGTTTTGTGATAAGTTAACAGTTCACCTATGTACTGAAACACCTATTTGGAATCTTATCATCTTTGGATTATCCACTTGAAAGGCACAGTTTCATCATCCAGTGTCGATCTCAGTTTTAAAACTTAGAGTAAAAACTTAAATTTCATAATGACTGCTCAAAATTAATAGCCTACCTGGTTCAAGTAATAAGCACTCCTGTGGATTATTTGGGTTACAAGCTTTTCCAGTACTGTAGATCGTGCTCATTGCATTTAAGATTGTGTTCAACTGCAAATTAAGCATAATAAACAATGTTCAATGTGGGAGATGTGCTATATAGAACGCTAAGGTAAGGATGTCCTTTTAACCATGTGATTTTTTGTGCCTCAAAATACAGCAATTCCCATCTTTGCCAAGCACCCTCCTTTATGTAGGGTAGGAATATCTCCGTTAAATTTCCCCCACTATCAACTGGCACAGAGCCTTAGAAATACATAATAAATATATGTGGAATGACTGAAATAAATGGATCCACCAAAATCCCAAGGATGTTTCCCAGGTACACAGAGAAGTGCATTTGCTGTTCATTCAGCATTCACCGAGAACACATTCACTGAACATCTACTTTGTCCGACACTCTGATAACTCTGACATGAACAAGCCGTGGATCCTCAAGGAACCCCACGGCCATGGGACAAGGAGGCAGCCATGAAATCAATAATTACATAATCGAGGGACAAGTGGTAGAACTGTCATGAAAAAGTGATGTGGCAGTCTGGCAGGAGGTGGATAAATGAAGAACTTGGAGATTCAGGAATGGCTTTAAAGAGGAAGGGACATCAGTGCCATGACTTGGAAGAGAAGTAGGAATTGGTCAAGTAGAAAAAGGGAATAGAAGGCAGAGCCTAAAAGATGGATGGAGGTTGGGGAAGAGCAGCAATTTTCCAGAAGTGATGACACGTTGAAGGAAACTGGAGTAGTGACACTGGAGAGGTAAGCAGGGGCTTTGTCACGAGGGGTCGGCCATCTATGCCACACCAAAGAGTTTTAACTTTATCTTGTAGGTAAAGGAGAGTAAAGGTAATAGAGTTAAGCAGTGCTACTCAAAGTATGGTCCATGGACCAGTACAAAACAGCAAATTCTTTGTTTCTATTCTGTGACAAGTACAGGAATCAAGAGAATATTTTTTTTTTAAAAAAGAGAATGAATGTTTATAAACTTTAAAAAACCATTTGATATTTCCATGACATCTCAGCATGTCAATGGATTTAGCCAAGTACTGATCTGTAATAGATTGGTAATAAAAGAAGAAAGGGAAGAAGAGAGGGAGAAAAGGAGGGAGAGAGGGAGGAAGAAAGGAAGGAAAGGAAAGGAAAGGAAAGGAAAGGAAAGGAAAGGAAAGGAAAGATAGGAGAGGAAAGAAGGAACTGGTTCTCCCCTACATTTGATTTAAGAAGCACCACATGAAAGGCTCTGTTTCTCTTCTCCTATTTCCCCCTTCCATTATTCTTTCACTCTGCCACAAAAGTCATTATCCTAAAACATGAAATAGATCCCATGATTAAAACTTCAATAAGATCCCATAGTCCAAAGGCATCAATCCAAATTCCTTACCATGGCACAAAACTCCTCATGGTCTCTTTGTGTACCTGCTTTTTCAATCTCCCCTCCTCCCTCTCCATTGTATTCATGCATTCTTGAGTCTCCTCTCTTCCCAAACAGTTCAATCTTTTACATGCATTTCTGTGTTTTTCAGTTTGGGCTGCACATTAGAACTACCCAGAATCTTATAAAAATATAGTGTCCACGTTCCACCCAGGATAGATCAGGCTGTCTAGACTCTCAAAGACCAATGGGCCAAGTTTCACATGGTGTCTTTGAGAAAAAGATGGGAAGCACGGAATGGATAAGATAAAGTGGATTAATAGCTAGTTGGATAATTGGATCCAAAGAATGTGGAATAATAAATATCAACTTGTAGGAAGATATGTGTCACATGGTTTTATCTTTGTCCTTATCGTGAATTTTTTCTTTTTATAGATGTAGATTACAACACAGAATTCCAGAGGACAAGCAACTGAGAAAGAAGACTTTGATGTTAAATAGCCAAATATTTTAGATAAAAATATTTCAGTAGGTTAGATCAGGGGTCTGTAAACTATGATCTGCAGACCAAATGCTGTCTGCTGCCTGTTTTTGTAAAGTTTTAGCAGAACACAGCCACACTCATTTGCTTATGTATTAGCTATGGCTGATTTTCTGACACAACAGCAGAGTTGACTCATTGTGACAGAGACTAGACGGCCCACAAAACCTAAAATATTTACTATCTTTCCTTTTACAGAATAAAGTGTGCTGACTCCTAGGCTAGAGAGATGGGATGAGAGATGTTATTTTAATAGGGTGAATACAGGCTTTCTTGAATTTGAGCAAACTACCTACTTAAGAATAGAATTTTGAAAGCTATCATTTTAGAGCAACATTGGTGGAAGAGACTTGGAAACTTCCTGGACAGTGATGCTGATATGAGCCAACATGGGATTTGGTTGTCAAAAAACAAACAAACCAAACAAACAAAAACCTAATACAGTCCTAGACTGTCTTCATAGATGTAGGGCAAAGGGTGTAGAATGTCCTATTCCTGATCACCTTCATGCATCAGAACCAACGCAGAGTGCCATGTCTAGTTCAAGGTTACCGACAAAATGAAGACAGCAATTAGGACTGGTTAGGAAACTTGAAACTATCGTAGAGACGAAAACTGACAGAGCGAAAGATGATATCTTAGGTTCAAAAAACAAAAAGGACTTGGGGCGCCTGGGTAGCTCCGTCAGCTAAGTGTCCAACTCTTGGTTTCAGCTCAGGTCATCATCTCGCAGTTAGTAAGTTCTGGCCCCGTGTCAGGCTCCCCCCTGACAACGTAGAGCCTGCTTGGGATTCTCTCTCTCCTCTCTCTTTTTGCCCCTCCTATGCTCGTGCTCTCTCTCGCTCTCTCTCAAAATAAATAAATAAACTTTAAAAATAGGGGTCAACTAGTTTAAAAAAATAGCTGCCTTCATTTATTTAAAAACCTTTGTAGGAAAGAGCAATTTGGATCCAGAAGGCAGAACAAAATGGTGGTAAAGCACTTAATGCTCAATGGAGGGAGTATCTCTATCAATTAAAGGGGCCCACAGATGGAATGGATGTCTTGGAAAGAGATGGCTCATCCACCCCTAAAGCAGTTTGAGCTGAGGTTCTTAGCCACTCGTTAAAGACGTAGAGAAGAGTCAAGAATGAAAAGGGGGAAAGAATTGGACCACATACAGGACTTCTCAAGCTTGGCACTATTAATGTTGTGGACCAAATAATTCTTTGTCATTGGGGTCTGTCTCGTGCATTGTGGAATGTTTAGCGGCATCCCTGCCCCTTCCCCACTTACGACAACCAAAAATGTTTCCAGACATCATCAAATGTCACTGGGGGGCACCCCTAGTTGAGAATGAATGACATAGACTAAGTATATTCTTCAGGCCACCTGGTCCTCAGGGAGGTGACTTCGGTATAGGGTGCCCATATACAACACAGGGCCCAGACCACACCAGTTTGACTTTGTGTCCTAACATAATTATTACCAGTGTCTTCTTTCACTTGCAGAAGGATTCCAGTTTGGATGACAAATTATGTGGTCACCCTACCTAGGCACAGAGCTCTCTCTAATGTCAGCATTACTATCTCTGCAGATAAAGGAAGCAGCCATGGGGATATTAACATTTAATGTTTCCCCAATATTTCAACTCTTGAGGTCAGCGCTAGAATGTTCACATACTCGTTGGCTCTTGTCTGCTGAGAGCACTGATGACCCACTCTGCTGAAGGGCCTGCAATTGACGTTTGACGGTGGTATTGTGAATTTCTGCTAGCGGGTAAGTTTCGGCAAGCTTGGACTGTTCTTCATAAAAGGCAGACCATTTGGCCCCGGCCTCATTCTGAAATGACAAAAAAATAAAGTTGAAGTCAGAATGGCACCGCTTGAACAGATAAAACAGGAGATACTGTCCAAAAAAACATCTGGTGGAACATCTAATATTTCCTGAGTAGTTTAGTTCTCTACTTTGCTGAAGGTCAAAGCTTAGGTTATGAGTTAGCAGGCCATTCTTGGTCACTCTCTCTTTCTGGCCCAGTGCCTAGTTTTCCCCAGGGTCCTGTCCCCAGAACTGGAAGTGCATTCTCACAGATAATTCACATCGTGGGGCCCTGGAATTTATGGCCTTAGCACTGTGACGTGGGTGAGCTGATCAAGGATTCGAGGATGAATGCTCTAAGGGGAGAGCCCAGTAAAGCTCAGAACAAACTTAATGGGAATACAGCCCCTCATGACACTGGGAACCGCAAGAAATGAGAATCAGTTTGCAGTAAGCCCCACAGTGCCATGACTTACCAGAGATTCTGATCTTAAATTATGTTCCCCCAAGAAGGTAGCCCAGAACATGGCCCTTTGGTAGCCATGGCGATTTTCTAACAGTCAAAGAAACCAACGAGCAGGTGATGATGCCAGGACTCACTTGGCCCCCATCTTGAACATCAGTATAGGCAAGTGGACTTCTCCAGACTCTTCTAGCACAGTCTTTTCTCAATGTACAAATTCATTTCCATCTATCACAGACTGAAATAAGCAATTACTTTGTACATTGTACTTCTCCAGACTGTATAAAAGAGGTAGCCTATGAGACAAGTAAGAACTCCATTCTTGGAGTCAGACACCTGTGGCTAGCCGTGCAACTTGAGGCAAATTACTTACCTTCTCTGAGCCAGTCACCTTATCTGTAAAACGTGAGTAATAATAGGACTTACCTCAAAGGGTTGTTGTAACGATGAGAAGAATTGACAAATAACAAAAAGTTTATCACAGTATCTGGTACATCCTAAACATTCAAAAAAGTTAGCTATTTTATAATTTATAGAAAAAAACTCTTTGCCCTTAAGTTGCTTACAGTGTTATCAGACAGATAAGGTATGCAGCGTGAATGTTTCATTAATGAAATATAAGAGCATATGATAAAGTATAAGCTTTGAGTGGGCCAAGCAGTTTCTGCTATAGGACAAGAAAGACTCATGCAGGCAACTAGATTTGGCCAAGCTCTCATGGAGAAGACCTTAAAGTAGGTAGGAGTTGGATGGATGTAGAGTACTTTGCAGAATAATTCACCTCATTTGATCTTCTTAATCTCATGAGATAGAAAATCATTTTGTCTCCGTTATTCATATGTGCATAAAGGGGCTGAGAGATATAAATAGTGAATATAGCAATCAACTGACAGCATCTGGGTCCTGGATCCTGTGGTAGAGAAACGCTAAGATGGCTCCCATGATCCCTCTGTCTGGGTGGTACACACTTGAGTGATCGCCTCCACCTTGAGTGTGAGCAGAACCCATGATTCACATCTAACCAGCAGCATATACCAAAGGTGACAGGATGTACATATTTATGTTATATAAGATTATAATTTTCATCTTGCTAAAACTCTGTCTCCCTTGCTGACTCTGATGCAGCGAGATGCCATGTTGTGAGCCACCCTGTGGAAAGGGCCACACGTCGAGGAATGGAGGAGGGGCTCTGGGTGATATCATGCAAGAAACTAAGGTCCTCAGTCCAGCAGCACACAAGGATCTGAATGCTTACCACTAACCACATTAGCTTCGAAGTGGATTCATCCCCAGTCAGGCCTCAGATGAGACCATAGTGCTAGCCAGGACCTCGATTACAACTTCATAAGGCTCAGAAATGGAAGATGCAACTAGAAAATGCCTGGATTCCTGACCCACAGAAGCTGTGGGATAATAAATGCGTAGTGTTTTAAATTGCTAAACTTATGGTAATTTTTAACACAATAGATAATTAGTAACAATCCCAACGCGGGACTTCAGGCATGATTGGGTTTTCCAGGCAAGGAATTTTACTTTTATTCTTTGAATACTAGGGAATCACTCAGGGGCTCCAAGCAGGCTTGTGACGTGATGGAAATGGTGTGTGGACAGAAAACAACGGCTCAGACAAGAAAGAGATGAGTAGAATAGTGGCAGTAAAAACGGGAAATGATTTCTCTCTTTATTGAGTACACACAACCCCTCAGGAACCACTTCCCAATTAATCTTCACAAACAATCTTTTGAGGTAGTTGTGATTATCTCTACTTCACAAATGAGGAAACTGAGGCACAGAGCTGGGAAGTAGCTTTCCCTAGGACACGCAGCTAGTAATTAAAAGAACCAGAGTGTTAACCCAGATGTTTACCTCCAAAGCTAACGCTCTTAACCAGTGACCATTGATTGTATTCAACACATTCTAGTCTTGTCTGTAACACGCATGAGTGGGAAGGAGTGGACTATGGAAAGAAGAGTTTGGTCTCTGGTACAGACTCATCTACGCAACCCACCAGTTACCTTGAAACCTCTACCCTTCTTCACCCAATCCAGGATGATTTACTGTCAAGCAAAATTTCTGGTAAAACTTTGATACCAAATTATAGGAATAATATTATTCTCAATTTCTTCTGGAAACAACTCACGATCCCCAAAAGGGCTCGGTCTCAGAACATTTTTTAAATTATACTGATATAGGAACTTTGAAGATATCTGTTCTACTTATCACTACCATACTGTAAGTGTCATACTTTAAATCGCAAGACAAAAAAATGCATGATGTTGCCTTGAATTTTGCCCACTAAGGACATACTGTTCCTTCCCAAGCTAGTCTTTTTTTCCAGAGCTCTAGGGACCTAAACTAGATTTTTGTTAATTTCTTGGCTCAATATTCCTGTACCATGCTAGTAGTGGAAATCCCATTTCCACACCTATTAAATAACCCACAGGTGAAACCTGAGTCTGATCAAGTCTCTAGATCAGGACTCTGCCCACCATCTATTTTTGTAAATAAAGTTTTATTGGAACATAGTCACGCTCATTTTTGTGTCATCTATGGTTGCTTTTGCACTACAATGGCAGAGTTGAACAGAGGCCATGGGGCCCACAAAGCCTGAAATATTTACTATCTGGCCTTTTTCAGAAAAAGTGTTCTGACCTCTGCCCTAGATCTAGACATTTACAGGAAATATAGGGGACAAAAGAGCATGTTAAGCAACATTTACGGGGCATGATCGGCAAATCCAGAATAGTGGGAATTTCTATAGAACCAGAAATTTAATTCTTCAGCAAATAAATTGTTAAAAAAGTGAGGGAGGAATTCTATAGACTAAAAGAGAACTAAAGAACATCCTTCAAAATGATTGGAAGGAGAGGACCCGGTTAGATCTTGATTCACACAAAAGAGCTGAAATTTTTAAAAAAATGAGATGGTAGGGTGCATTTGAATACTCATAGATATTTGACAAAACTGAGGAGTTCTCATCAAGTGGTTGGTAGTGTTATTGAGGTTCTTTTAAAAATTCTTACTTTGAGAGCTACAAGGTGAAATATTTATGCATCCAACCAGATCATGTTTTGGATTTCTTTCAAAATAATCCAATAAATGAGGGGTTGGGTAGAAAAATAAAACAAGATTGGCCAAAGTGTTAATAATTTGTAAAATCAGGTGATGGGTACGAGGAGATTCAATAGACCAGTCTCTCTTCTTTTATACATGTTTGAACATTTTTATGATGAAAAGTAAAGAAAAATCATACCATGGAATACTATTTGGCAACAGAAAGGAAGGAAGGAACGCTACGTGCCACAACATGCGAAGTGAAAGCAGCCAGACACGAGAGACAACATTTCCTATGAGTCCATTGATATGAAATGTTCAAAGGAGGCAAATCTTTAGAGACAGAAAGTAGATTAGTGGTTGCCTGGGGCTGGGGGCTGGGAGGAAGGGCGATGACTAACGGACATGTGGTTTCTTGCTGGAGAGACGAAAATGATCTGCAGTTAGATGCTGGCGAAAGTTGTATAGTTCTGTAAATATACTAAAAAGCATCGAATCGTATACTTTCAATTGGTGGATTTTATGGTGCATAAATTGTATTTCAATAAAGCTGTCGTTAAAAGCTCTCTAGAGTAAAAGGAAAGGACAAAACCCGTACCTTATTCCCTAGGTCCTATCACTAAGTCTGAAACACCCACAAAACTGCTCTAAACCGAAGGAGTTAGCCAAAATATATTCACTGCTCTTTTAGCCAGTTACCCGGCACACGCGCAGAAGCAGAAGCCATTCCTCACCACCAGACTGCCCTCCCTGCATGTAGCTGGTGGCCACCTGCTTCCTCTCTGCATTTTAATATTTTCACTTTCCTTTAAAAGGTCCATGCTTTCTGCGGTTTGGCCACACTTGGTGATTTATGCCCTCTCCTCTCTGGCCTTTGCTCTAATCAACAGCTGCAATTCAAAAGTAATAACACTCAGTGATCCAGACATGATTTCGACAAACATCGCTACATCTCATTCTGGAACATGGCTTCTCAGCAAAGGGCACTCAGCAGGACTGTTACATGTCTCTTCGGCAAGTACAACTCCCGCACTCGTAGCAACGATATCGTGTCGTTCTCCCAAGCTCACGGGTATCGAGCCCTATTCTGGTGGTTTGGGGTATGAACTAAGGCTTCACAACGACCCTACAAGGCAGATATGAGTGGGACGTTCTTTTTCACAGGTGAGATAATGAAGGCGCAGAGAGGTTAATTCAGCAGCTTAAGCTCACCCAGCTGGAAAGTGGTGGAGCCAGGATCTGAACCTCGCCAGTCCGGATCCGGAGCTCTTAGGCACGATGCTGGTAAGTAACACCTTCACCAGCACCTACGGGCCCATTCAGCGGAGCATGAAAATAAACGAACAGTACACTATAGTCACCTCCAACAGAGATCAAATAAAAAGTGAGGCCAGAGCAACAATAAAGAGATGAAGAGAGGTAAGACCAAAATATGAGCCAAGAAACAGATGATCTCCTATGACCACATCAGGCTGTCAAAATCTCCAGGATTTCTTTGAGCTTTAGAAAAATGAAAAAGCTTCTCTTTGGGAATTTCAAATGAGGCAGTAGGTCTCGGGTTTCATCTGTCCCATGAATGGCAGTAATTTAAACATGCGACCTACTAACCATTTGAAAAAAAAAATAAGCTTCTGAACTACATTTTTGAAGGAATGTATCGCTATACGAGTGTCAGAAAATCTTTTATTTTTTAAGTGTCACAAAATCTTTTCTCAAATAATGTCGCTCGACTTCTAGGAAAGACGTGTAAGGATACTGCTTTGGGACCTGTGAGAGAAGAAATTCCTGAGTCCTTGCACTTGTCAAAGCATCTTGCTTTCTCAGAGCATTCTGAGATTTGTCAGAATTGGTTTAGTTATGGTTTTTCTGGGAGGGCTCTGGATGGATTCTGTGACCTTTGGAAGTCCCTCAGAGCTCCACGACAATGAAGGAAGGAATTCCCAATTCCAGCCTCTGGACCCATGGTTAGTTTAATTACTAGCTAGCTTTTTCACTAAGCCTCCACTTGCATTTTGCAGTTAATCTATCATTTTAGAGAGTCTTTAGATATTCCTGTTGACACTGTAGGCTTGGGAAAATTATTAACTCAATAACTTATGGCATTTCCATGAAATGCTTTGAAACCCTGATTATGATGAGAATTATGGTAGCAGCTTCATAAAGCATGTTCACTGGTTTCCAAGAATCTGGACCGAGACCAGTGAATTATTTTGTAACCGTTTTCAAATGAGCCCCAAGGTCATTTAAGTTTAGGCATCTGGGACTCCAGAATCCAAAAGATCGAGGCAAACATCCAACTTCACAACTCAGAGCATTTCTTTGATTTCCCTTTTCAGTTGCATGGGCAGTAATCTAATCTTTAAGAAGCAGCAAACACCCCTATGTAGCCATGAGAACTCACCATTTTTTGGACATTCTCGTCTGTGATATTGGTGTTATAATTCCAGGAAGCAAGTGAACTTTGATAAGACAGCTCTTCGGCTTCATGGTTAAACTTCTCCAAAAATGTCTTGGCCAGTTCTTCAGTGGTGGATTGAGCAGCAGTTAAAGCAGCAAAGCTGAGAAGGAGCCAGAAAGAGCCTGACATCTTTCCCTATGCACCAAGATCCCATCCACTGAACAACTTTCCCTAGAGTAAAACCTCTTCATGAGTTTTTCTTGCTCATCAGCCTTTGAACTTGGGTTGGGCACTGAGCAGGGAAGATGAAAAAAAAAAAAAAAAAAAAGAAAAGAAGAAGAAGAAGAAGAAGAAGAAACAGTAAACAGTCTGCTGAACCAATATAAAGTTCATCCTGGAGAGGACAGATATGTAAACAGATTTTAGAATGATTTTTTAAAGTAAATCAAATAAACAAATGTTATTCATTAATCCTAGAGAATCATAGCCCTCCTAGTATTTTATGGCCAGATCAGAACTTGAACATTTGGTTAATATGTTCCTAAAAAGCTGTTAAAGATACACTGAAGGTGTTATAATTTTACAGGGACAAAAGAAGGCTAGAATTAGGGATCACGGGGGGTAATGTTGGTACTTATATGTTTTCCAGACAATTCCATTAAAAGTCAGTTATCTCTCCTTTCTTTTCATGTCAAGCTCTATTCACAGAAAGTCTCTACTAGGGTAACATTTTCCCTTCCTAAATAAACTACTTTGCCCTTGTCTTTTTGGAATTCTTTTTTTTTTTCTGATTTTAATTTTAATTTCCATGGCCATTTTTAAAAGTACGAGACTAGGGGCATCTGGGTGGCTCAGTTGGTTGAGCACCCAACTTTGGCCCAGGTCATGATCTCCCAACTCGTGAGTTCGAGCCCCACATCGGGCTCGCTGCTGTCAGCACAGAGCCGGCTTTGGATCTGCTGTCTCCCCCTCTCTCTGCCCCTTCCTCGCTCACACGCACTCTCTCTCAAAGATAAATAACCCTTTAAAAAATAAAAATAAAAGTATAAGACTACCCTCCACTCCGCAGGTTAACATTCCTGATCCGGCTCACTTTCTATCTCTCAGATGACCATGTTAACCACCTATTGTATGGCTGACTTCACTGTCTGCCTCCTCCCCTTTCACTTACCTGTTCTAAAGTCAGTCAAGGACCCAGGGAAATAAAAATGACTCTGCATGGTATGAAATTCAAAGAGTGTCCATGTCCGTGGTCATCCAAAACCATGGGATCATGGCAACAGAGAATCCAGAGGGACTCCAGTGGTTATCCTGTAGAATCTCCAGAGCTGGATCAATGTCCTCATTCCCAGAGAGCGGGTATGTCAGAGATAAAGAGAGGAGCCACTGTAAATGGCAGGGCTCCTGGGCCGGCTCGACTGTGATTATGAAACCTTCACGCAGGGAAAATATTTCTTCACCCAGAAAAACAAGTCTTCCAGGTCCAGGTGACCTGGCAGTAACCAAGCCTTTAAAAAAAGTTTTCACTACTTTCCCTTATTCCAAAGTTGTACGTATTATTATAGGACAGGGAAAAATAATTATAAGTAACTGCTCAAAGTGCTTTGCATTATAATAGTTCATTGAAGCGTTACAACAAATCTAGAGGTGAATAATTTTTATCGATGTTGCACAGATTATGAAACTGAGGCTCAGAGAACTTAAATAAATTACCACACCTCATTCAGCCAGGAATGCCATTTGATTCTAGAGTACAGACCCCTTTCCACTTTCCGTGAAGATGACAGATTTCGTTTTGCCACATCAAAAAGAGGTGGATTCAAGGCGCCTGGGTGGCTCAGTCAGTTAAGTGTCTGAATCTTGATTTCGGCTCAGGTCACGATCTGAAGAATTTATGAGATCAAGCCCCATGCGGGCTTGCCCCCAAGCAGAGCCTGCTTGAGATTCTCTCTCTCTCTCTCTCTCTCTCTCTCTCTCTCTCTCTCTCTGTCCTTCCCCACTCTCTCTCTTTCGAAATTAATAAAGAAACATTAAAAAAAAGAGGTAGATTCTTCCTATCCTTAATGTAAATCAAAACACGTGATCCTTCTAAGAAATAAGTTAGTTGACAAATTTAAGCAATTATGATAAATGTTAAATGAAAGTAGGGGAGAAATCAGTGAAGTTTCATCACGGCACTTCCCACATTCGAGGAAGCTGAGATCCACTCACTTCACACAGGCATTAGGAGAAAAACCAGTTCCGAGAAAGGGGAGCAGCACGTGAGGCTTTGAACAAAGAGTTGGAATGTTACTTTAATAAAAGCTGAAACAAAACTCCACTCAGGTCACTTCCTGAATGAAGCTGTTAGCTTTAGAAAAAAAAAAGGAAGCCGTCCAACTTCAATTCACTGAGGCAGAAAATAAGATTAACGTGATCGAACTGAAATGGAGAAAGCAGGATATGGAATCTGAGAGCTAAAAATAGACGGACAAGGAGACTGAGATCACACCGAGGCAAGAACACCCTGGAAGCCAAGAAACTTTGAAAAGTCCGAAATAGAAGGCTTGCCACAATAATTCTGTAGAACTAGCTCGTCATGGCCAGCTGCAGGCAGAGACTGCATTCTGAGAATTTGTGCTCCCCTCCAATGAGATGCTGCTGCTGTTCTGCCGACTACCCAGCAGTGTTCTCCCCAAACCCACGCTGAGAATGGAAGGACTCCACTAAAGACCCAGGGGATGGGACCCAGAAAGGCAATGGGCCCAAAGGAATGGATTGCCTTTGAGACAGAACAGAGAACCAGAAAAAATTAAGAAAACTGGACATGTAGGAAACCTGTTCTACTTTTCAAAAGGGTTGGAGTGTGAATTTCCTAAGTGGTAGAGGGAAGAGTTTGATCTTGGCACCTGACAAAACTATAAAATGTGACTTTTAGGCTACGGTTTCCTCTTGGAAAATATATAGATCTCTGGTCCTAAATACATTATCTAGGGATTCATGAGGAACAAGTCACATGCTAACTGCCTCATTTCCTTTCTGCTAAAACAATATAATAGTAAAAGAAAATACAAACATACAATGTATCTTCTATTGCAATAAGGGATTTAACAAAATGTAAGGTTATACAACTAGATTTTAATGTCCCCCCAAACAATCACGTGACTCTGGTTGAGCAGTCCTTGATTAATGACGGTTCATGTCCAAAACGATAAGAATCTTGATTCAACAATTAGTTACTGGATATATACTAATGAATAAGACAGGAAAAGTTCCTGTGGATATCATATGATGTGCGGTAGAGCGAAGAAACAAATAGCTGATGATAAATGCTATGACTTTACAACAAGCAGGAAAGGAGGGTGGTGAGCCCAATCCCTTGGGGTGGGGATGAGAGGGTGATCTCTGAGCAAAGACCTGAAGGAACGGATGAAAGCCACGTGGATATTCGGGAAAGACTGTCCCAAGGGGAGGGGCAGCAGGTGCAAAGGGTGTAGGTGGGTCTCAAGAACATCGGAGACCTTTGTGTCTGGAGCCCAATGCATACAGGAAAGTGGCAGGAGGTGAAGATGGAGAGGAAGCCCAGGGCCCCACCAGGAGGGCTGGACACATGATTGTAGAACTTTGGCTTTTATTCTGAGTAACGTGGGAAGACATTGGAGGGCTTCAGGCAGAGAAGCGATTCACTCTCACTATTGAGTAGAGAAGAGACACCAAAGGGGTAAGGTTGGAAGCAGGGAGACCAGCCAGGGGACTACCGCAGCAGCCCAGACAACCTGGTTGAATAAAAACCTAATAGGAGCTGTAAATCCAATTTGACTGCCCAAGAAAAGGAAAATTCATCTTAGACTATTTAAGACTTTGTGAATAGAAGTATTAGATGCAAAATAATTTAGAGAATCAAGCTCATTGCAGAGGAACACAAGTTTAGAGAGTCACAGGAGAGGATCGGGAGAAAAACAAACAAAAGAGTAGATGGTCTAAAATAATATAATTTGAAGCACAGTTCAGACACAGAGGAGAAGACAGGTAGCATAATGGATTCACTTTGCCACTTGTTAGCTGTGTGACTTTAAACAGGCCATAGTCTCCCCACACCTCGTTTCCTTATTTCAAAGCCAATGATAATATTATATGCATCTCATAGGAAATCGTAAGTATTGTATGAGTTAATACATGAGAACACAGAAAAGAATTCTGGGAACCTAGTAATAAAAGCCACCCCAAATGAGAGGGGTTGTGTGATAATTCGGTCACTTTGAGAAGTAAGGGAAATGGGAGAATTGTCCATAGTCCAAGTTTTATCTATAGGAAACCCATCATATTCTAAGAATGAGTAGGCCCACATAAGCAAAATGAAAATGTACTGCGTTGATTATACCAGTTGTGCATTTTTAAACCGTTGAAGATAGAATTTGTTTCTAACATATATTCCATCCTCGTTAGGATGTTGCCTTAAGCATTATTTTATGTGTCTTTTTTTTTTTTCCCAGATGACTCAGTGTCATCACCTTGAATATTGTTTACTGACTAGGCTATAACGTGACAATGTCTTTAGGGCTTTACATTAATGGCTCCGAACAGCTTTATTGCTATTAACTGTGCTGTCTCTGCAGGTTCTGAATTAGCTGTCACTTCTTGAAGAATCTACTTCTAGTAGCCCTGCCCACTACAAATCTCCTCCCTGTTTCTGATCTGCTGTCTGCTAAAAGCTAAATGGAAACCAGATAACCGTGGAATTCAATCAGAAAGCCCTTTCTTCATAGGCTCAGACCTGAGGGCGTGTCTTCACCCTGCTGGAGCAAAGTGCATAGACTTTGAGATCCATATTTCCCTTACTGCTCTACCTTTTATACACTTCCAACTGAGTCACAAATGGTGAGGTTGCCAAATAGCTATGGCAGAAGCTTCTTCCGGTTCCCCAAGCTGAGAGGAAAATTTGGTTAATTTCAGAGGAGGAAAAAAAAGATGTTTTGTGCAATTTCTTGTCTTAAAATTGATAGAGTAATGCTTCCAACAGAAATAAGGAAGGATATCAGGAACATAAAGCATAGGGACATTTAAAACTCCACATGGCCAAAAATGACTTGCATTTAGCCCAAATGGTTTCGACCACATACTTATCGAAGTGGACTTATAAGTACTGTACAGAAAATAAATAACAAGTTGACTTTTGAGCCCAAAGGAAAAGCTAAAGCTTTTTCCTGTTTACATTTCTAGTTGCATAGCAGTCCCTTTTCCTACAGATAGAGCAAAGATAATCTCCATGAACAAAATTGACAAATATTTTCAACAGACAGAGTTCAAATTTGTGAGGACAAGCTGTGGATTCCAGGAGGGTTGTACTAATTATTACGGGTCTGAATTTATAATTGTATGGTGCCTGTCCTGTCACCCAAATTTATTTCTACACCCAGACTGAACAGAACAGCAGGCAGTACTAGAGCTAGGGTTTACTGGTGTAAACTTACATCTAGGGCCTTAGGCTCCAAACGTGAGCCTTAACCTCAGCGAGATGGGAATCCACGGGAGAGTTTGAACAGAGGTCACATGATCTCACCTTCATTTGAGAAGCAGCAGCCCTGGCTGCCATGTGGAGAAGAGAATGCACAGGGGTGAAATACAGACAGAGAGAAACCACTGAGAAGGTTATTGCAATAATCCAGGTGAGATATGATGGTGGGTTGGTGGCAGTAACAGAGTTCATGAGAAGGCAGCTGGAATTTGAATACATTTTGAAAGTAAAGCGAACAGGATTTGCTGACGAATTGGGTGTAGGCTGTTAAAGAAAGATAGTCAAGGATCACTCCAGGGTTTGGGGATTGTACAACTGGGAGAAGAAGGGTGACATCAACTGACATGGGGAAGGTTGCGGGTAAAACAGTTTGGAAGGAAGCCTGGGAGTCCAGTCAAGTTTGTGATATCTAATAGAAATTCAAGTGAAGATGTTGAGAAGACTACTATATATGCAAGTCTTCAGTTTGACAGAGAGGTCAGGGATGAAGATATAAACTTGAACGTTATCCTCTAGAGATGGTTAGTCAAATGTGTCTTTTCAGTTAAGACCAAAAGAAAAGATTTTACTTCAGAAACCCAGTGTGCTGGAAAGCATTACTTATTTCAGGTCTCAGGAGGGAAAAAGGATGGATAAATAAGGGGAAAAGTTACTTGAAACAACCCCTCCCCCAACCCCAAAGGAACCATCTGTGGACTGAACAAAGAAATGATAAAAGGGAATTTCAGGAACTTGGCCAGGGCATCACATTTTCTCACTGGTTCCTAGCAAAGGAGACACATCTCAGGAGCACAGGGTGGTTGAGTTGAAGTAAGGTGCAGGTTCAGAGAAGGCAGCTGACACGAGAGAGGGTCGAAGTTAAGTGGTTTAGACCCAGGCCAGGTCAAGGCTGAACGATGCGCATTCAAACCATAGAAGACTCCTTCTGGAGTTAGCTCCTGCCTCTCAGCTAGAGTCTGAGGGTGACTGAGGACTTTTACACTCTGGCTAATACTTCCTAATTGGCTCTAAATATCTTAGAATAGACCTACATCCCTTTTGGGCTCAACCTCAGTCTCCAGATTGAGTATAAAAGTCACGTTTTCTAATCCAGCTAGAAACGTCCAATAGTTGTTGTCTTCTTGAGGCCTAGCAGACTCATCTTGGAGACAATGTTCCCTTCCCTCCTCATCTTCTAAGGGATTTGTCCGATCTGGGCCATTAGTAGAGCTCCTTACCAACTCCATCCCCAGGGGACTAGGATAATTGGCTTAGGCTAGTCAACATTTGCATCTGATTTGTGTTGGAGAATGGTAGACATCCAACTAAACTTGGCTCTGCCTTACGGAAGTAGGAGGGAATGTCTTTCACATAGGTAATATACATAGTGCTTCATCCATCCACTGCAGAAGGGGCTATTTCTGGGGACATTTTCCATAGATATTTCATTCCAACCACGAATTTGGGTTCTTATGAATTTCAGGCACACAAGACAGAGCTTGCAAAATCTTCCTGAATGATGTCTTGGTCTGGAAGGAGTTTCCACCTCAGTATCAATATCACATTTCTCCCCTACCCACTGACTATACATGAGATAATTATATATGATATGATATGATATGATATATATGTGATATGACTATATATGATATAACCAGATAAGAGTGGATAAGAGGAGAAAGTCCTGATGGGAGAGCAAAGATATCTATCCAAACCACTACCCCAACTTTTCCAGGGGTATAGACCCCCCCCACAACAGTGTTAACTATTTCTTCAATAAAAGAGATGAATGAGAGAATGAAAATCACGTAGAGCATATAATTTCTGTCTCATACACTCTGCATTGTTGAGAAATTTTACTCAGATGACACAGATAAAAGATGATGTGAATAAACTCTAATTTGTAAGATTATAAAACTTTTCATGATCTCAGAGAAACAGGAGGTCAGAGTGGGCCCAAGGAGGCATCAGGTATGCTTTCCGAAGGAGATAATACTCTGAATCATAGGTAATCATTGATACTAATAATAGTAACAATACTAATATCTAAACTTTGCTGAGTGCTTATTATGTGCCACTCAGAGTTTAATTGCTTTACATGTGCTCCCTCATTTAATCCTCACAACAACCCTATGAGGTAAGTAATTGCAGCATTCTCATTTCCTAGATGAGGAAACTGAGGCATGGAATTAAGATCACAAAGCTCAAAAGCAATGGGAACTGGGATTCGAACCTCAGCAGTCTGGTTTCAAGATCAAACTCTGTGATCAGAAAGGGCTTTTGAAAGAGTTCTTATCACAGGCTTGGAAAAGAGGGACAGTCAAGGTATGAAGAAGCATAAAAGGTCCGGCTGGACTGCTCAAAAAAACGGCCCCAGGATGATATCAGACTTGCATTAGTTACAAACATTTCTCCCTGCACTCTTATACAGCATTGATCTTCATGACTTTCACTAAGAGGAGACCATGGGTGCTCAGGCTATCTTGGCAAAAAGCTGGGTTTTTCTCAGTAGGATGAGTATATTCGGGGATAGAGAATAATTAGAGACAATAGATTCACAGATGACAACTTCAGATGGCACGGCAGTAATTTTGTTCTTTTCAAAGTGAATCTTTATCGGTGATATAAAGCAGTGGGTCTCAAACAGAGTGATTTTTGCCTCCTAGGAGACAACTGGCAATGTCTGGAGATATTTTTGATTGTCACCACTTGGGGAGGGTGGGTAGAGGTCAGGGATGCTGCTAAACATTGCACAGTGCACAAGACATCTCCTCACAAACAAGAATTATTTGGCCCCAGATGTTAAGCGCCAAGGTCAAGGGACCCTGATCTAGATAATGCCATGAACGTCATTCTCTCAAGAACTAACGTGTGTACATGGTTGCACCTCCCCACATCTCAATCAGGGCCAAGCAGAATAGTAAGTAGCGATGAAAGCACAAAGTATCTAATCCTGTTTAGATGTATATATACGTGCATATATGCACTGGTCTCCATAGCAAATAGGAGAAAGCAAGAATAATTAAGATAGAAAGTATCAGTCCAAATACTTAGCTCTGATTTGAACATCACAGGGGCGAGAACTAACACGTAAGGTATTTACTGTGTGTGCAGGGCACCAATGTCTATCACATTGCTGAGTGTTTGCCACCACCTTTGTGGAAGTTGTTACTTTTCAAATCCTCAGCAAGATTAGTAACTAGCTCCATGTCACCCCATAAGAGAACGGGGGGTTTAACCTGTCAGTGTGTTTTTTATTTTGATCCCTGACTCTTCCCATGGATGTGGTAAAAGCTCAAAAGAACTAGTAAGACTGTTGAAGAAAATAATTATTATTTTTAAAAACAGATCAAAATGATGTCATACTTCTGCCTTGAAGTTTGTCGATGTCAACATGTAGGACATATTATCCAGACAGTTCCCTCTCTACCTAAAAGAATGGGAAGAAATTGACTGAAAGAACATGTCAAAAGCTCATGTTTAGTCCTAAGGGAGAATCATTTGACAGTTGTAAACACTGACACAGACTACTGAAGAGTGTTGGGTAATCTACATCTCTGGAAGGTTTCATAGGCTGAGGAAGGTTTAAACGTGGCCTTGACTGAGGGAGAGGACATGGCTCACCAGAGCTCCAGTAAAATGCTGTTCTGGGAAAAAAAAATGAAAAGGAATAAATAAAGCCTACAGGACTTATGGAATACCAGTGAGAGAAAAAATGATGCATCACTGGAGTCCCAGAAGGAGAAGAGGGAGAGAAAGAGGTAGAAAGCTTATTTAAAGAAATAATGGCTGAGAAACTCCCAAACCTGGAGACAGATTTAGACATCCAAGTTCCTGAAGCTAATAGGTCACCCCAACATTTCAGTCTAAAATGATCTTCTCCAAGACACATTATAATAAAACTGTCCAAAATCAAAGACAAAGGGGAATTTTCAAAATAGCAAGAGAAAAAAACAATTCTCTCATACAAGGGAATCCCCATAAGGCTATAAGCGTATTTCTCACCAGAAACCTTGCAGGTCAGGAGAGAATGAGATGATGTATTCAAAGTGCTGAAACATAAATGGTTTCCTCAACAAGCTTGTCCTTCAGTAATGAAGGTGAGATAAAGACCTTCCCTAAGAAACCAAAGCTGAGGGAGCTCATCTGCCCTAGACCTGCCTTACAGAAAGTGTTGAGAAGAGTTCTTGAAGCCAAAATGTAAGGAATCTGATTAGTCACATAAAAACATACAAAAATATACAGCATACAGGTAAAAGCAAGTATATAGCCAGATGTAGAATACTCAAATACTGTAATATGGTGGGATGTTAACCACTTAACCTTAGCTAGTATAAAGGTTAAAGGACAAAAATATTAAAAATGGCTACAGTTACAATAATTCACTAATGGACACATAATATAACAAGATGCAAATTCAGACATCAAAAACATAGAATGGGGAGAGCAAAAGGGTAGAGTTTCTGTATGCAGTTGAAGCTAATGGGGCACCTGGGTGGCTCAGTCAGTTAAGCATCTGACTTCGGCTCAGGTCATGATCTTGTGGTTCGTGAGTTCAAGCCCCACATTGGGCTCTGTGCTGACAACTCAGAGCTTGGAGCCTGCTTCAGATTCTGTCTCCCTTTCTCTCTGACTCTTCCCTGCTCTCTCTCTCTCTCTCTCTCTCTCTCTCTCTCTCTCTCTCTCTCAAAAATAACATTTTTTATATTAAATACAATTTATTGTCAAACTGGTTTCCATACAACACCCAGTGCTCATCCCAACAGGTGCCCTCCTCAATGCTCATCACCCAGTTTCCCCTCTCCCCCACCCCCATCAACCCTCAGTTTGTTCTCAGTATTTAAGAGTCTCTTATGGTCTGCCTCCTTCCCTCTCTGTAACTTTTTCCCCCCTTCCCCGCCCCCATGGTCTTCTGTTAAGTTTCTCAGGATCCACATATGAGTGAAAACATATGGCATCTGTCTTTCTCTGCCTGACTTATTTCGCTTAGCATAATACTCTCCAGTTCCATCCACGTTGCTACAAATGGCCAGATTTCATTCTTTCTCATTGCCAAGCAGTATTCCATTGTATGTGTAAACCACATCTTCTTTATCCATTCGTCAGTTGATGGACATTTAGGCTCTTTCCATAATATGGCTGTTGTTGAAAGTGCTGCCATAAACATTGGGGTACAAGTGCCTGTATGCATCAGCACTCCTGTATCCCTTGGGTAAATTCCTAGCAGTGCTATTGCTGGGTCATAGGGTAGATCTGTTTTTAATTTTTTGAGGAACCTCCACACTGGAGAAAAGACAGTCTCTTTAACAAATGGTGCTGGGAGAACTGGACAGCAACATGCAGAAGAATGAAACTAGACCACTTTCTTACACCATTCACAAAAATAAGCTCAAAATGGATGAAGGACCTGAATGTGAGACAGGAAACCATCAAAACCCTGGAGGACAAAGCAGGAAAAAACCTCTCTGACCTCAGCTGCAGCAATTTCTTACTCGACACATCCTCAAAGGCAAGGGAATTAAAAGCAAAAATGAACTATTGAGACCTCATCAAGATAAAAAGCTTCTGCACTGCAAAGGAAACAATCAACAAAACTAAAAGGCAACCGACTGAATGGGAAAAGATACTTGCAAATGACATATCAGATAAAGGACTAGTATCCAAAATCTATAAAGAACTCACCAAACTCCACACTCAAAAAACAAATAATCCAGTGAAGAAATGGGCAGAAGACATGAATGGACACTTTTCTAAAGAAGACATCCAGATGGCCAACAGACACTTGAAAAGATGCTCAACGTCACTCCTCATTAGGGAAATACAAATCAAAACCACACTGAGAAACCACCTCACGCTGGTCAGAGGGGATAAAATGAACGAATCAGGAGACTATAGATGGTGGTGAGGTTGTGGAGAAATGGGAACCCTCTTGCACTGTTGGTGGGAATGCAAACTGGTGCAGCCTCTCTGGAAAACAGTGTGGAGGTTCCTCATAAATAAACATTTTTTTTTTTTTAAATCTGAAGTTAAGTTGTTATCAGCATGTAAGATGTTTTATGTAATCCTCATGGTAACCACAAAGCAAATACCTACAGTAGATTCACAAAAGGTAAAAAGAAGGGAATCAAAGCATACCACTATGGAAAATCATCAATTCATAAAGGAAGGCAGTAAAAGGGAAAGAAAGGAAAAAGGGAATACAAAACAGCCAGAAAACAATAAACAAGATGGCATTAGAAATTCCTTAACCTATCGATAATTACTCTAAGTGTCAATAGATTAAATTCTCTAATCAAAAGACAGAGTGGCTAAAAACCAAGATCCGACTATCTGCTACACACACTTCACTTCAGCTTTAAGGACACATATAGGTTCAAAATAAAGGGATGGACAAGATAATTCTTGCAAATGAAAACCAAGAGACCATGGGTAGCTATACTTATATGAGACAAAATAGACTTTAAGCCAAAAAAGTGGTAATGAGAGACTAAGAAGGTCATTATATAATGGTAAAGAGATCAATTCATCAATAAGACATGACAATTATAAATACATATGCATCCAACATTGGAGCACCTGAGTATTTTAAGCAAATACAGATCTGAAGGAAGAAATAGGTAACAATATAATAAAGTAGGGGGGTTTAATGCCCCCCCAATTTCAACAATAGATGGATCCTCTGACAGAAAATCAACCAAAAAACACATTGAATTGAACCATACTTTGGGTCAAATGGATAATAGACATATATAGAACATCCCATCCAACAGAAGCAGAATACACATTCTTCTCAAGCACACATGAAATATTCTCTGGAATAGATGATATGACAGGTCCCAAAATAAGCCTTTGCAAATTTTATAAGGTTGAAATTATACCAAATATCTTTTCCAACCACAATGGTATGAAACTAGAAATAAATAACAGAAGAAAAGATGGAAAATTGACAAAGATGTGGAAATTAAGCAACACACTACTGAAGAACCAGTAAGTCAAAGAAGAAATCAAATGGGGAAATCAAAAAATATCTTGAAACAAATGAAAATGGAAACAAAACATACCAATATCTTTTAAAAGACATTTTCTAAAGAAGAAGACATACAAATGGCCAATAGGTACAATACGTGCAAACTGCTCAACATCACTCATCATCAGATGCAAATCAAAACCACAATGAGATATCACCTCATACCTGTCAGAATGGCTATGATAAAAAAGACAAGAGATAACACATGTTGGTGAGGATGTAGAGAAAAGAGAACCCTTGTTCACTGTTTCTGGGAATGAAAACTGGTAAAGCCACCATGGAAATCAATATGGAGGTCCCTCAAAAAAGTTGAAAATAGAACTACCAGGGCACCTGGGTGGCACAGTTGGTTAGGTGTCTGACTCTTGATCTCGGCTCAGGTCATGATCTCATGGTTCGTGGATCCGAGGCCTGCATCGGGCTCTGTGCTGATGGTGCAGAGCCTGCTTGGGATTTTGTCTCTCCTCTCTGACCCTCCCCCACTTGTGTTTTCTCTCTCTCTCTCTCTCTCTCTCTCTCTCTCTCTCTCTCTCTCTCAAAATAAATTAAACTTAAAATTTAAAAATTAAAATTAAAAAATTAAACTTAATTAAAATTAAAAAAAAGAAAATAGAACTACCATATGATCCAGCAATCCCATTTCTGGGTATATATCCAAAGAAAATGAGAATAGGATCTCAAAGAGATACCACCACTCCCATGTTCATTGCAGCATCATTCACAATAGACAGGATATGGAGACAACCTAAGTGTCACTGGATGAATGGATAAAAAAGATGTGGTATTAGTTCTGAGAATGTAATGTACAGTATGGTGACCAGAGTTATCCATACTGTCTGTATATTTGAACATTGGCTAAGAGAGTAGGCTTTATAAATTCTCACCGCAAAAAGAAAAACTAACTCCGTGAAGTGATGGATGTGTTAACTAACCTTAGCATGGTAACCACTTTGCAAAGTATGCATAAACCAAATTATTACACTGTACACCTTACGCTTACACAAAGTTATGTGTCAATCATATCTCCATAAATGTGGAAAACAAACAAAACCAAATACTGTTCTGGGAACGAATCCCAACCACAGCCCAACTGTGGCCTCTTCCCAGCCCCCACCCCAACTCCCACTCACTGTATAAGGAAATGGGTTTAATAGGCAACCTAGTCCTCCCTCCATTACATCTCTAACAACCTGATTTGATTGGTTCTCTCCTTTCATTTCCAACCCTCTCAGGACCCCATCTTTCCTGGCTCCTTATAATTTCCATTTTGAATGGTTAGATCCAGGTGGTAGATAGATGGGTTTTCATTGTACTATTCTTCCAACTTTCTTTATGTATGACACTGTTATAATAAAAAAGTAGTAGGGGGCTTGCAGAGGTTGAGGGCAGATTATGCAGGGCCCTATTACCACTTAGAGATTTGGGGTTCTACCCTGAAAGAGATGGGTAGGCACAGAGGGGTTTGAGTAAGGGAATGATGGGGTCTGAGATTCTGTTTTAATGGGCTATGTCATGGTTTCCTTCCTCCATTTAAATCCGACTCGGTACAGAATAAGGAAAGTTGCAATTCCGGTTGTAGTTTTACCAGAGCCTCTAAAATGTGCCCTGCATTACCCACAAACAAGGCATAAATAGCAAATGACCTAAATCAAGTATAACACAGGAATGGCCAACCATCGTCCAAAGTACTATGTAAATGCTGAAGCAGAAATATTAACCTCATCTTTAAAATTTTCTAGTTATGAAATGCATCCAATCTATTTAAGATTTTGATTTCTCTCTATGCCACTGCCCATGGTACAGTATTCGGTTTGGACCAAAAATAATCCTGGCAACCACCCTGCATGTTATTCAGTCATGGGGTTTCAGGCACCCCAATCCCAGTTCTTGCCCTCCATCGAGTACACACCTAGCATGGCGTGGATGACCCATTCAAGTTATTCCAGGAAGATGAGTTGATGACAGAGTGCCTTATAAATACACAAAAAGTAGAACAATAATAATAAAAATATGGAAACTCAAAGAATCAGTTGCTAGAAATCCTCTAATAACATATGAACATTTTAAATTGCTGTATGATTTGGGGCAATATATTTAAATTCACTTAGCCTCCATTTCTTCCTTTGTGAAGTAGGATTAGTAACACTTGTTATTGAGTGAGTAATGAAAAGTAGTAAAAATTAGTTAATAAAATGAATCCTGTGAAAAAAACTTTTACATTCCTTATAAGAAGTGATATTGAAAAAACTCAACTTGTATTCACAAAGAAAAGAAAAGAAAAGAAAAATTTACTTAGGGAAAATATTTTACAATATGGATAAGTATTCATATACACAATGACCAAATCTTAGAAGTAAGATAACCTATGTCTCTGGAGAGAAATACAGATCTGGCAGGGAGGTAGTGAGAGGGAATATAGAGATATGTAAGGCATCTATTTGGATTCTCTGCACAAAGAAAGAACTATGCAACTCTGAGAAAAACTTCAAGTACACTGGTTTCTAGCCCCCAAAACACCCTCATTCCTTCAAAGGACTCCAGTATAATCCTTGGGGAGGTTTTGTAAATGGCATTTTATTTGCCGCTCTATTGGAATGTGCTGTGTCAAAGCACTACATTTGAAACTGTGACCTGAGGCCTCTGCAGTCATTGTACTACCGAAATAAACCTTCGTCTTACCCTTTATAGTTAAGCAGATGATAATCTAGCAAGCGAATACTATAATATGTGATGGGAATCTAATAACAGCCTCGGTCACTCTTGGAATGACGGCAGATACTAACATTGGCAAACCTGTGTCACTTCTGAGCTAGCAGATTTTAGTTCTTATGTTCATTGATTTAAATTTTCTTTAGCTCTTCAGAGAGCAGATTAGACTACCTGGAATTATGCTAAATAAGACCCAAAAAGCTTATCATATGAATGAATTGTTCCATGGCTGGCTTGTGGCCCAAGGACCTTTGCTTTGCTTATAACAGCCCCGAGCAATGAAAAAATTGGATGAGTGACTCATATCTACATACCCGGTAGACAAATCACAGGCACCAATCCTCCATGTAAAAGAGTCTAAGTATCATTAGAATTTGACCAGGTGCACAAAGTTCTACCGGGCTGACTAGTTATTTCAACAAAACAGCCTATCCATCCAGTGAGATGGAATTTTTTAACTGAATTGATTGGAAATCCAGTTGATTCAATAAGTGTCAACTGGGTCAATGATAGTCATAGAGTAAAAGAATAAAAATATAGAGTAATCATTTAAAAACAGGATCATTACCTAACTGAGTTGAACTTAATATTGGGATAATTAGCTGAGGTACACAAGTTTCTCTACATTTCTGTCTTTTTCTGTCTTCAGGGATTGTATGGAATTATATCCTCTGGGGGAAAATGAAGGTATAGGTTGGGGCTAGAAGTAATGTGTACTTGGAAGCATTTTCTTTGCAATTACAGTTGACCTTTGAACAATTTGGGGGTTAAAGGCACCAGCTTCCTGTGTAGTAGAAAATCCAGGTATAACTTTTGACTCTCCAAAACCTTTACTAATAGTCTGCTGTTGATTGGAAGCCTTACCAATAAGATAAAGTCAATTCACACATATTTTGCATGTTATATGTATTATATACTATATTCTTACAGTAAACTGAGCTAGAAAAAAGAAAAGGTTGTTAAGAAAATCATAAGAGGGCATGTGGGTGGCTCAGTAGTTGAGCATCTGATTTCGGCTCAGGTCGTGATCTCACAGTTCGTGAGTTTAAGCCCCACATCGGGTGAACTCAAGCCCCACTTTGGGTTAAACATGAGCCCCGGGTGAGCCCCGCTTCTCTCTCTCTTCTCTCTCTCTCTCTCTTCCTCTCTCTCCCTCTACCCTTCGTTCATTTGCACCCTCTCTTGAAAGGGTGCAAATTTTCTTTCTTTCTTTCTTTCTTTCTTTCTTTCTTTCTTTCTTTCAAGAGAAAATACACTTACAATCTTGTACTGTAAAAAATCCATATATAAATGGACCCACGCAGTTCAAAGCTGTGTTGTTCCAGGGGCAACTGTACACTAGCAGAGTTTCTGCAGGTTTTTTTTTTTAATTTTTTTTGTGTTGAAAATTCAAACACATCCTTGATCTATATTCCAACCAGCTGTCTCCCTATCAGATGTACGTGTGGTGTGTTTTTTTGGATGGGTGGGTTATCTATTTCTGATATCCAGCCATTGTAAATATAAATATATGTTCATAGGGCAAAATATTTCCCTTAAACCCTTTTATTCCTCTTTCTGGCCTCAAGCTGAGGAGTCTCAATATCAATTTTAATAAATAAAAACTTCATTCACAGAGCACATTTTCTTTATTCGTTTTGCCGGGTTTTATTATTTATCTCATTCTGTTCTCCCAATAACCTTTTGGACAGATAGGGCAGGTATTAGTTCCTTTTTAAAACTAGTCTATTTACACTAAATGGAGACAACTTATTTCACTGGATTGCCTTCTCTCCACTCTTACGAATCCCTGCACACCTAGGGCCACGCAGTTAGTTAATGGTGGTGTCAGGATTAGATCCCAGGCAGTACGGGTAATACTGTGCATACACCAATACTAAACTACTCTCATTGGGATCTGAGGCAGCATCTAATCGCCAAACACTTGAATATTTCCACATCCAACATTATTAAATACCATAAATAAAGGTCATAAAGAGCACTGTATCTGTTCAGGTCAGGTATTGCTGCCAAATGGTTTTTAGGGGGCTTGGGATTTGGGAGTTGCAGATAAGGGACTGTGGTTATGTATTCCTCTAGCCTTCGTGCTCTCCGCCACTATGTGAAGCAACTAATCATTAATATACAATGACTACTTGCACACCTTTCCCCCTTACTCCAAGGCTTTTCTAGATAGCAAACCAATCTATTGGTGGTCAGCAGAGAGAACCATTAAACCCAAGCATTTTCTCCATCAACTTCATTATGCACAAGATTGAATTCTCTTCTTTCTTTCACTACTAGGAGCTCAACTACACTATACAAAATCATTCCATTTTTTACCTGCTTATTTCCCTCTCTCTCAACTTCTCTGGCTACCTTCAGAACAGCCAGAGAGAGAGGAGGAGGAATAAAAGGATGAGACCATATCACAGGGAAGTCAAGAAGAAAGAGTGTGGCAGAGAGGGCAGGGTGCCCTACACTGTAAAATGCATCCAAGAGATTCAGGAGGGTGAGGACCAGGAAGCTGTGACCTTGATAACTGGAAATTCACCAGTGACCTTTGAGGGAACAGTTTCCTCCAGGTTATGGGAATGGATGCCAGAATGCAAAGAATTGGGAAACAAGTGGATGGTGGTAAAGCTAAGGCAGTGAATATAGACCTAATGTTTAGTGAGCCAGGATCAATGTCCTTTAAAGATCTTCAGAGTCTCTATGAATTGTCTGTACTAGTTCCATGTACTTTCTTATTCTTCCATTAAAACTTGCTTTTCCTCAGGCCCAGAACTATATGGTCAAAGCAGGGAAGAATATCCAATGGAAAAAAGACAGTCTCTTCAACAAATGGTGCTGGGAAAACTGGACAGTGACATTCAGAAGAATGAAACTGGACCACTTTCTTACACCGTATCCAAAAACACATTCAAAATGGATGAAAGACCTAAATGTGAGACAGGAAACCATCAAAATCCTAGAGAAGAACACAGGCAGCAACCTCTCTGATCTCAGCCAGAGCAACTTCTTACTAGACGCGTTGCCAAAGGCAAGGGAAACAAAAGCAAACATGAGAAACTATTGGGACTTTATCAAAATAAAAAGTTTCTGCATGGCAAAGGAAGTAATCAACAAAACTAAAAGTCAGCCTACACAATAGGAGAAGATATTTGCAAATGACATATCTGATAAAGGGTTAATATCCAAAATCTATAAAGAGCTTATCAAACTCAACACCCAAAAAACAAATAACCCAGTTAAGAAATGGGCAGAAGACATGAATAGACACTTTTCCGAAGAAGACATCCAGATGGGTAACAGACACATGAAAAGATGCTCAACATCACTCATCATCAGGGAAATACAAATCAAAACCATGATGAGACACCACCTCACACCTGTCAGAATGGCTAACATTAATAACACAAGAAATAACAGGTGTTGGTGAGGATGCAGAGAAATGGAACCTTCTTATGCTATTGGTGGAATGCAGACTGGTGCAACCACTCTGGAAAACAGTGTGGAGGTTCCTCAAAAAACTGAAATAGAACTACCCTATGATCTAGCAATTTCACTATTAGGTATTTACCCAATGTATATAAAAATACAGATTTGAAGGGTTACATGCACACCAATGTTTACAGCATTATCAACAATGGCCAAACTATGGAGAGAGCCCAAATGTCCATTGGCTGATGAATAAAGAAGATGTGGTGTGTGTGTGTGTGTGTGTGTGTGTGTGTGTGTGTGTGTGTATACATCAAAAAGAATGAAATCTTGCCATTTGCAACAACATGGATGGAGCTATTATGCTACGTTAAATAAGTCAAAGAAAGACAAATACCATATGATTTCACTCATATGTGGAATTTAAGAAACAAAACAGATGAACATATGGGAAGTGGGGGGAGGAAGAGAAGAGAGGGAAACATACCACAGGAGACTCTTAATGACAGAGAACAAACTGAGGGTTGATGGAGGGAGGTGGGTGGGGGATGGGCTAGATGGGTGATGGGTATTAAGGAAGGCACTTGTGATGAGCATTGGGTGATGTCTGTAAATGATGAATCACTGAATTCTACTCTGGAAACCAATATTGCACCATATGTTAACTAACTAAAATTTAAATTAAAATCTAAAAACTGGGAGAAACACCTGCTTTTCCTCAAACACTGACAATACAATACAATCACAGCTAGTTCTTATTAAATCACCTGTTTTCATTACATTGCTAGCATTTATAACAGTTTGTCTTCTAATATTTTATATAATAAATGTACAATATTTAAGCTATGTCATGGGTTAATATGCTCCTGTGAGCTGCCCTGAAGGCTGTCCTACCATGTATGACACATTTATATGGGGAACATCTTTCCTAAATTCCAAGGAACTGACTAGAAAACTAATAGCTTGGGCCATAGGAAATTGCCATTTTTGTAGATCAAAAATGATTGCATAGGGGCGCCTGGGTGGCTCAGTTGGTTGAGCGTCCGACTTCTGCTCGGGTCATGATCTCACGGTTTGTGAGTTCGAGCCCCACGTCGGGCTCTGTGCTCACAGCTCAGAGCCTGGAGCCTGCTTCCAATTCTGTGTCTCCCTCTCTCTCTGCCCCATCCCCACTCATGCTCTGTCTCTCTCTGCCTTAAAAATAAATAAAATATTAAAAAAAAAAAGATTGCATAGCAGGAAGTTTATCCGATTCAACCTTATAAGTTTTCAAATGCAACCTTGATACAAACTAAATGCTGCCACAATACTTCATTGTTTACTAATTATGGTGGGCTATGAATTAATGGTTTAGGATGACAAATGGAGTCCAGGGAGTGACTAAGACATTAGTCTCAATTGGACTTCTGCTAAATTTTCCAAATAAGGGCCACTTGTTCACTATACCAAGGCACCTGACAGTGGCACTTCTAGGCCTGCCTGCCCATGGTGGTTAGTGTTCACATTTGTTCTATGCCATGCCCAGGAGCTCATGTTCCACCCTTTCCAATGGTCTTGGATGTGATCTTGTCCTGTTTTTCTGGGAACCTACTTTAAGACTGGGTCAAAAGACATCAGACACTCGGAAAAAAACTAGGATCACTCTCTTTGGATCTGATTAAATATCTCCCTTCATCCAACACCCCACATCCATATTATTGTCATATAATAACTAATTTTCAAAAAATATAAATGACATCAAGGAGTAACTCTGGAAAAATTACATCTAGGGACACAGTTGTCATTTCACTATTGGCAAAGCTCTCCCCTACTGCCCAGTAGACTGGCACCAACAATTTGTACCCTGCTACTGCCACCACGGTGCTCTAAGAAAGAGATTAATGCTGTGCTTTATAAATTGGTTCTTAATCTGTACCCATAACTGATGTAAAATTCTTTTTCAAACAATGCTATAAAAATAAAAAGCAAAATAACCCAGTAAATAACAGCTAGAAATCATCTATTCATTCATTCATTCATTCATTCATTCAACCCCACATTCCCTAAAATAGAATGGTATTCTTGGTAACAAACTTAATCTTGTCATAAATAATGAATGGGTCCCTTCTAAAATATTCTTCCTCTGTTTACATTTCCTGAACCTAGCATGATATCTTACATAGAGTGGACATTCAATAAACTCTTGAGGCAGAAAGGAAGGAAGGAGCAAAGGAAAGATAGTAGGAAAGAAGGGGGGAAATCTTCCGTGCATTTGTTTATGTAATCGAGTTAACTAGATATGCAGTATTTCTTTATGAAGGAAAACAGGATGTAAAATGGGAAATAAAATATTATATAAAGGGGCCCCATGAATTTGAAATAAGGACTGGGAATTTGGGCTCTGAAGCATTTTTTACTCTTTTTGGTTTTCAAGCTGGGTTCTCTCTCATTCTTTATTCCTTATTCAGGAATGATAAATGTGCATATTTCAATTGGTGACATTCACATCTCGAATCTGATCATGGATCGTTCGAAGCGCAAGAACTCGCTGCATTCTTTAATATAGTCATCTTTGTATTGGTTAGTCCTTGTGGAAAACATGGAAGGTGAAACCACACCAAAAAAAAAAAAAAAAAAAACCCACAAAAGTTACCTGCATTTACATTTCTTCTATGAAACAAATCCAGATATCACCACCCCACCTCATTTTTTCTTTAAGTGACCTGGATTTCAGACGCTTCTGTCTTTCCAGTTTCATCGCAGTTTTTGTTAAGGACTTGGAGAGTGGAATGACAGCTGTATTTCCACTTGCTTTACACCATTTTATTTCCAGTACATATAACCTCACAATGTGCTCCCTTGTGACACATTACAGGATCATTAAATTAAAAATGAAAGGTGTGGTTGATGACTGACTGCTCTCTAATTACCCAGAGTGTTTGTCAAAGGCAGTAGGCAGAAGACATAAACCCCATTTTGCTGTTATATTGACTGTCAAGTTTATAGCACATTTCTGCTAGCATAGAAAACTTCCCCAACAAGGATATTTAGTGGAGCAGACCTTTGCAAGTGGAATAAATCCCCTCAGCATCAGAATAAACCGACAGTGAAGAAAATGATCTAGTGATCAAACTGGTTCATCCCATGCCTTCAAAATAAGAAGCCTATCTGAGATCAGTGTTTCTCAATCTGTTTTTTCCCCATTACTGAGACTTTTTAGACATCTTTTCCTAATAGCTTATCCAGAAAATGTTAATACTATAGATATACTTTTTATCTGTTTATGTGCAGTGGTCCTTTGGAGGACTATAAACCATTGTAACATCTAAACTTTTTGTTCTTCCCACTAAGACCAATTTCCACCATCTTGAGAATACATGTCTTGGATTATGCTTGCTAGTGCACACTGAATTCTGATGACGTTTCACCAATTCTATGTGCAAAGCTACCCTATTCTGGAGAATGGAGCTCAAGAAAATGTAAGACAGAAAATGGTTCTTTAGTAAATCATATATTGTCAACTGAGAGAGCAAATCTTCCTCTACTAAAAATGAGGAAGCCCTAATAATATTAAAGAGCATATGGTTCCCAAGTCAAAATGGTGTCCAAATCAAAAATCTCACACCCACAAATTCAAACTCCTCCATGTACAGGCAGAGGGGCAGCCTTTGTTCTCAGAAAGGAGATGATGAGCTTGCAAGAGCCACCATCTCGTTTACTTATTTAGCGCTTTTTTTTTTTGATGTTTTTATTTATTTTTGAGATAGGGAGACAGAGTGCGAGTGGAGGAGGGGCAGAGAGAGGGAGACACAGAATATGAAGCAGGCTCCAGGCTCTGAGCTGTCAGCACAGAGTCCAATGCGGGGCTCGAGCTCACAAACAGTGAGATCACGTGAGCTCACACACTGTGAGCTCACAAACCTGAGCTGAAGTCGGACGCTTAACCAACTGAGCCACCCAGGCACCCCTCGGTTACTTATTTAGTAGCACATGTTGATTGAGCTCTGACTATGGAGACTTTCAGCTCCATGAGGACAGGGATTGTGTTCGATTTTGCTCACCACTGTAGAATAAAGGAAAGAGGAAGACAAGGAACTATGCTAGGTGATTTGAACACTGCCTCCAAGAACATTATATTTAGTGTGAAGATACAGGTATGTAAAAACAAATAAAGTAAAATATTATAACGATTTTAATTAAAAAGATACATAGCTATGGTAAGGTTACAGAGCAGTGGTTAATTCTATCTGGTTAGAAGTGGGAGGAAAGTGAAGAGGGTTATGAAAATGTTCATGGGGACAAGGCTATATTAGGACTTTTGTGGGCCCTAGGGTACTCTTGCCTTTATGGTCTCCTTTCTCCACAAAAACACATTTAAATATAACGTAACTGTAGAACAACAAGATAAGTATAATCATCTGGGCAATCTAGGAGCATATAGCTTGGGGGTCCAGCAAAGACCTCCAGGAGGAGTAAGATGTTTAAGTAACAGAAAGGCTAAGGACAAGCTAGAAGAGTGGCTGAGAGACAGGGAACAGTGTAGAGAGAACAGCTTGTTCAAAGGCCTGGAAGTGAGAGATTTGCTATGATTGGATGAGAGAGTTAGAGAGACAGAAAGAAGACCAGGGTAAGAGATGAGAGGAAGGTGGAGGTCAAACCACAGAAGGTCCTGTGTTTAAAGAATCTGGCTTTGGGGCGCCTGGGTGGCTCAGTCAAGTAAGCATATGACTTCGGCTCTGGTCATAGTCTCACATTTCATGGCTTTGAGTCCCTCATTGGGCTCTGTGCTGACAGGGTAAAGCCTCCTTAGGATTCTCTCCCTCTCTCTCTCTCTCTCAAAATAAATAAATACACTTAAAAATAAATAAAAATAAATAATAAAGAGTCTGGCTTTATCCTAAGGATAATAAAAAGCCATTTAAAAGCATCTATGTCAGGAACCAACAGAATCAGGTTTGCATTTTGGGTATTAATTCAAGCTACATTACAGCCAATGGACTGGAGAGGGTGTGGTGGATATTCTGGGGGTTCACCAGGCCCTTTCTTCAAGGCTCACCTTCCCATCCCCAGCTTCTGGAAACATTGGCTTTTGAAGGCTCATAGCTGATCCCTTCAATGGGAATTGCCCCCAGCCACAGGGAATTGCCTTTCCCAACAGCAGATCCTCTCCCAGAGAGCACCCATGGCCATGACTGGCTAATGTGGAGATACAAAGGCCCAGCCACCTTATCTGAATCAGGGACAACCTCAGCTCCTAAGCTCCTTGAAGGATTGGCTGAAGCCTCTATTGTAACCATGTTGCTCGTCACTTCTCCCTCTGCCTAATCCCACTCTATTAATTTCCTATTGCTGCATAACACATTACTGCAAACTTAGTGGCTTGAAAAAACACACATTTATCATCTCACAGTGTCATGGGTTGGGAGTCTGGGCACATCTTAACTGGGTCCTCTGCTCGGACTGCAATCCAAGTGTTGACCAGACTGCATTCTCATCTGGAGACTTGACTGGGGAAAAATCCACTTCCAAGCTCACTCCAGTTGTTGACAGAATTCACTTCCTTGAGGTTGAAGGACTGAGGACCTCAGCTTCTGGCTGGCTGTTGGTCAGAGGCCGTCTTCAGCGCTGAGAGGCCACCAACAATTCCTAGAGGCTGTTCACAGTTTCTTTCATGTAGGCTTTCCCAACATGGCCACTTAGTCAAGCCAACAAGGAGAGTCTCTAAACACGTCTGCTGGCAAGACAGACTCAGACATGATATAAAGTAATTGCAGGAGTAATGTCTCCTCATCTTTGCTGTGTTCCATACATTAGAAGCAACTCACCAGTCCCGTCCTCACTCAAGGAGAGAGATTACATGAAGGTGTGAACATTAGATGGCAGACATCTTTGAGTCTATTTGCCACACCTGCCTTCCTCACTTCTTACAGGTGTATCTCCTGAGAGCATTCCCCAGTAAGCCTTCTGCTTGCAACGACCCATCTTGGAGTTTGTATCCAGGAAACAACACTGGGTCAGGGGAGAGAGTTAGAAACTGTTGTGGTAACATCAACTATGGGTGACAGCAGTAGCAGACTGAGCAGCAAATTTTCATTCTATTCATAAATGTATAATAAATTATTATTAGAATTTAGAAGAATCATGGCCTATCTGGAAGTGTAATGAAGTGTACTAACTGTAAGTTGTCTTCAAAGTAAGGATACACACAACGAAAATAATTCATTTCTAGGGTTGTAGAATAGATTACGCATAACTAATAAAAAATAGGTTTCCTGACTTCCACAGCATGAAAATAACTCTCAGACCACAGTCAGTTGCATAATTAAAAAGAGACGATTAGCACTTTATTAAATTCACATAGATTGTACTTTTACAAATTGCAGAAATAGTCAACAAATAGGGCTACCCTATCAGAGACTGACAGAGAATAAGCAAGTATTGGTATGATAACAGGATCAAATTTCACCTCATGTATTGATACTCCCATATTCATCCATCTCAGTTATAATCATTATTTTCTATTCTTGATTTCTTAGTCATGTGCAGAGTAACATAAACAATATTCAAAAAGGATCCATTTTCAAAGATTTCCATACCATATTATAGGTATTTTCCACTGGAAAAAAATATTTCTCTTTAGGTCTTCAAAGTGTGAAAAAAAATACATGTAGTGGCCTGACCTTATTTCTAGAAATGCTTAACACGAATGCATTTTTAAACCAATAACTAAAGACACCACATGACTACAATTACACATTGTGTTGTTGGAGAAATATTTTGGAATATTCTGAGTAGTCAACAGCTTATGATTCCAAAGGTCTTCATGGACATAACTGATTGCCTTTTACTTTCATGCACATTGAAAATTTCTTACAAAAGAAGAATGGTGAAACAAAATATACAATCTGCCTTTGATCATTTATAATGCTTAGCAGTTGCGCAGAAACACGTGTTGAGTTCCTTGGGGAAGCAAAACAGCAGCCCTTCAGAGAGGGGTGAGCCGCTCATCCTCTGTCATGAAGGCATCGTTAATGTGCCCTCCCTTGGTGTCCAAGGGATCACAGGGGATGCCATTCTCAATTGTGATCATGTTTTCACACTTATCTTCAGGGTCATCCACTTCAGTTGGTCCTTTGCTCATCCTAAATGCACACAGAAAGAATGATTGGGATCTAGGAGGAGAAATCCTGGTCTTCTGTACAAACATGGAGAGTAGGAAAGGGAAGATGAACCTTAGAATGATGAAATAGTTGATGACATTCTGTATTTTCAAATAAATTTCAAAGATCGTAACGAGCTAATGAGCTGAAAAGTTGCTACTGAGATAAGAAGTCTGCATGGATGATATATACATACTGATCAGAATAAGCCGTCTTATTTAGAATACTAAAATAAATATGCATGAATATGTATATGAGTGAATATATATTTATATGAATGAATGTGTTTGTATACACACACAAATTGCATGAAGGAACGCGAATAAAATGTGTGGTAAAATAGCAAGTTAAAAAATTTAGCTCTAGGAGAACAATTTAACAAAAATTGAATTTTAAAAAAGTAACAAATTCCTCTCACAGGATTTGACAAATAGTCTGTAAATAGTGGGTGGAAATCAAATTGAAATGAGGCATCAAGAACCAAACTCACATTCCTTTGTGGAAAAGAAGTAACCATTATAAATTGCAGATATCATTGCTTGGCTCTACTCATTACAAAATAGTTGCATTCGTTTGTAAATTGGGCTTTTGGAACTCAGAACACATTTTACTAATTACATTACAACTCGGAGCTAAAATTCCAGGTCATTCCCCGAAAAAACTCTGTATGACACTGTAGATCTTTGAGTTCCTCATTCTCAGACCCTTTGTAGACTCTGCTAGCCCTACCCTTAATATTTCCTTGGAGTGTGGAAAGCTGTAGTCTTGAATTCAAAGGGTTTTCCTGTCTTTTGTGAAAGACCAAGACACTGAGCCAACTATGCTTGTTATCGAGGAAGGTAAAAGAAAAAAAAAAAAGATGTGGGTACCTCTATGCAACCACAGAGAAGAGTAGTTTCCCTGAGGTTAATCACAAGTTAGATGTTGGGGCATCACAGAAGCATGATTTTGGGCATGATGCTCCCAGACTTGCCAGAGATGCTTTTGTTCCAGGAATCTGTGGAAACTTCAAAGAGGTAGACCCAAATGGATCACACTGCTGGAATGGTGGGCATTGCTGTGGTGACCAGGATGGACTCCCACCACTATGGAAGTCCCTTAGGACCTTGGTGAGTCTCTGGTGAATGAGGAAGTGGTGAAAATGCCCCAATGATGACTGAGGTAGAGCTTCCTATTTGTCCTGCATGAGAGTCCATTTTAATGTGTCTTAAAGAATATGGTGGAGGAAGGGAGAAAAAAGAAAGAGCTCTTATTTACAAAAGAATGACAACTAAGATAGAAAGAGTAACAGAAATAGAAAATCACCACTATAATAATAATTCATTCTGATGAGGCTCATCAATGGATATTCAACCATTGAGTAAGGGATGGTTGGGGAACAGGATATTCACATGGTCTCAGTGTATCACACTCACAAGCAGTGTACTAATTACAAAGAGATATTTGTATTTTGTCAAGGAAGAAATCTGGTGAACATCACCAACAATGAGACAAATTGACAGTGCCTCCAGATTTGACGCACTGAGATTTTATTTATTGTTTATTTATAAAATTCTGTGTTCTGTGTTCCTACCCCACCCCATCACCAAATTTTTTTTACCTGAATCTGCCAGGAGGAAGTAATCAGACAAATCCAAATTTTAAAATATTTTATAAAACAGCTGATCTGGACTCAGCACAGAGTAGGCACTTAAGTGATGTGCTTAGAGTTGGATGGACAGACACATGGATAGTTGGCTAGCTAGTTAGACAGATGGATCAATGACTGGCTGGCTGGATGATAAATTAACGGATGGGTGGATGGACTAATGCTGTAGGTCAAGTTAGACAGTAGGCAAAGGTAGATCTTGAATGGGATTCACCACAGAAAAAGAAAGAAAGAAGAAAAGAAGAAACAAGAAAGAAAAGAAGAGGGAAGGAAGGACACATACACACATAATATTTCTTGTATCTCTTGTATTGTTGCTTTTCCAAATGAATAGAGGAAAACATTTGTTTTCCTACCTTAGAAATTAGTAGTATAGATTTTGCAAGGGTTTGCTGATGGTTTATTAGATAATTCCAAATAGTTGAAGTTCATAAAGAAAGGTGAAGTATCATTCCAATGCAGTAGATCCCATCATCATCACTTGAAAATATTTCGCTATTGTATATGCCACTATCAAGTGTCACAATTTATCACTACAGGCCCAATGCTGGGTTAGAAGCTGGAAGTCACAGTTCCAGAGACCTAGGAAAGGATAAGCTCCCGTGTTTTTCCATCCTCAGGGTGAAGACACTGTACTGGCCATGCTAAGCTTCAGCCATCAGCTATCAGGGCAGGCTGGGATGAGCACAGAGTTTCATGTTTCAGCCAAGTGAAATCACCTAACAGAGGACTAGAATACTCTTGCCCCTCCTCCGGTGGACAGGAGTATTGTTACTTTCCATGTCCTCCAGAAAGCAAAAGCAATGGACATTCTGTAACCATCAATCATATCACTTCCATTCACAGTATCCAGCATTCATTGAATAACTATGTTTTGAGTGACTACTGTGTGCTCAAAGAGACGCAGTCCTCATCCTAGAGTGAGAAGAAAAGAGTTAATAAAAGGGAAAAACTCCAAATTTCACTCATCTTCCTTCCCATTTTTTATGGATTATAAAAAAGAGGAGTGATATTTCAATAGGGATGAAGCTCCAGTAAGAAATGCATATTTATTAGGAATGCAAGCTGGTGCAGCCGCTCTGGAAAACAGTAGGGAGGTTCCTCAAAAAATTAAAAACAGAACTACCCTACGACCCAGCAATTGCACTACTATCCAAGGTATTTATCCAAGGGATACAGGTGTGCTGTTTCGAAGGGACATATGCACTCCAATGTTTATAGCAGCACTATCAACAACAGCCAAAGTGTGGAAAGAGCCCAATGTCCATTGATGGATGAACGGATAAAGAAGATGTGGTATACATACATGCAATGGAGTATTACTCAGCAATCAAAAAGAATGAAATCTTGCCATTTGCAACTACATGGATGGAACTGGAGGGTATTATGCTAAGTGAAATTAGCCAGGGAAAGACAAATATCATATGACTTCACTCATATGAAGACTTTAAGTGACAAAACAGATGAACATAAGGGAGGGGAAACAAAAATAATATAAAAACAGGAAGGGGGACAAAGCATAAGAGACTCATAAATATGGAGAACAAACAGATGGTTACTGGAGGCGGTGTGGGCTAAATAGGTAAGGGGTATTAAGGAATCTACTCCTGAAATCATTGTTGCACTATATGCTAACTAATTTGGATGTAATTTTTTTTAATTAAAAAAAGAAATGCATATTTATAAATTATCATTAAAATTGTCTAGTTCACGCAATTTCCCCAAAACTCATTCCTCATTGGGCTTGAAGTGAATAATAATTCTCCACAACAGTAAATAGATTTTCAACAGTCAAATCTTACTCTAAAATTTGCATATATAAGTATGAAATTCATCTTACCAAAACTTTTAAAAAATTTTTTTTCAATGTTTATTTATTTTTGAGAGAGAGAAACAGAGCTTGAGCGGAGGGAGGAACAGAGAGAGAGAGGGAGACACAGAATCCGAAGCAGGCTCCCGGCTCTGAGCTGTCAGCACAGAGCCCAATGCAGGGCTCAAACTCGTGACTATGAGATCATGACCTGAGCTGAAGTCAGACGCTGAACTGACTGAGCCACCCAGGCGCCCCTCATCTTGCCAAAATCTTAATGGATGCGGCACTCTGAAGTAGGTGGTAGTCTTAGAAATAATGGTTGCCAGCATCTATTTGTCAGTTTCCTTAGTTAAGAAAGTGTTTTTATCGATGATAAAACATTAGATGAAAAACTGCAGAGAGCTAGGCACATGTAGATGGCTGCAAGGAGTCTTGCCTCCCCCTCTGAACCATAAAACTAATCCATGAGGCATCACAGAGGATGGGGAGGAACTAAAAAGAAAGACGCAAATAGATGAGGACAAGTTTGTCTCCTTTAGGGGAAGGACTTCTCAACCAAAAAGATTGAGTGAAATGGCTATGGAAGTATATCTAATGAAGCTGTGTCAGTGGCAAATTAGGTACATGTTGTACTCTTGTGACCTTAGATCCAATTGTTCTGAGTCTTGGCATTGCTGGGCTTCACAAACTGCAATGTCAGTAACTTGCTGGCTGGACACGATAAGCGGCTCAAAGGTTATGTAACAGTAATATAGTACTTTGTCACATTTCATAGTAGGTCCTGTAATAAACTGACTCACTGCCTGTGCATTGCTCTTACTAACAATAAGAAAACTGAACCATGTTTCTGGATCATTCTGAATTGATGTTCTGCTAAAAACATGAATTCTTTTTCCTGAAAAATAAAATTGGGTGTTAATGACTTCTGCTGTTCCTGCAGTGTCAGGTGGTTCAGGAGGAGTTTTTAGAAAGTAACTAAAATACCTGAAACTAGCTCCTAAGAGCCCTGAAAGTAGACATTTCTCATAAATCCAGACAGAAAAGGGGCAAAAGAGGAGACAAAAAAACCATCAGCTGACCCTCGGAGCTATAGGGGGTGTTGAGAAGCAGGGTTTGTTCAAAATAAAGTAGTGGCGGCTAAAAGCACAGAGAATATTTCTGTCTCCTTTCCAACAAGATAGAGCTGAAGAGCCAAGGCCCAAGAATAGCCAGAAAACAACAAAGGACAGACAAATATGATTTTAAACAGAACAGAATTAATTATTGGAGAATTGGGAGTGTCCTCATGATCAGTACCAGTGATTCCTGGGGAAAATATCGGCGTTACTGGAATGATTTCAGTGGGCACCACAGTTCAGTGAGATCAATGGGCTTTGGGATCCAGCCCACCTGGTTTTAAATACGGTGACTATTACTTTCTAACCATGCGACCCTAGTCAGGTTGCTTTATGTCTGCCATGCAGTAGGGATACTAATAATAATTAGTATCTATTATGTGACAGAAACCAGACTAAGTGCTTCATATACATTACCTCATTTAGTTCCTATTATTAATATTATAAGGATTATTATGTGAAATATTATAAGGATTTTATTATTATCCCTGCTTTTCAAATGAAGGAGCTAAGACTCAAATATGTAGAGCAGCTTGTCTTTGAGAATGGAACAAGACTGGTCTCACCAGTAAACTAGAACTCTAATTTAATCTCCCCAGGATTCACTCAAAACACGTATTTCCTATTGGGTATGTACATTTAAGAACAGCAAAGGGAAACAATTATTAGCTATAACATTCCTGATTTTATGTACATATCTATTTTTAAGACTATTGACTTAATTAAGACTTTACATGAATGTGAAGTTTCATGTGAAGTTTCAGTATAATGAAAGTGTGTAGGCTGAGCCCCATCCCCTTGTGTGAAAAGCAATATCTGTAGAGGCTGAAAAGTATTCCTGTTTACTATTGACCTTATAGGAATAGAAACAAAACCAGAAATAAACCAAGTGAATTTACTCATGACTATGCTCAACTGTGAGCATTAGTTAGGGTTTTATGTCCTGAGTCCTTAACATGGCTTTGTTACCAAGTACAAGACTATAATCTCCTTGCAGGCAAGGCCCATCCATGTTATCTATGTATGTATCTTCTATGATACATACTAGAGCTCCTATGACAGAGTGGATGGTTGATAAAGGAATAAGACATTTTTTACTTCTTTGGGCCTTGGCTTCTGGAGAGATGAATTTAGATCATTGTTAAGATCCTTTCCTAAGACCCTAACGTTATTACAGTCTATTTATATACAGGATTCATAAACCAATCCTACTATATACACGCAAGTCTGAAATCATGCTGCGTCTGTGACTCTCCTTTTATAGCACAGTCCCAGGTTATATAAAGTTAGGGCTTTTAACTGCTTTTTGATGGTGATGCTAGTAACTTGCATTACTATAGCACTTTCCAGGGTATAAAGCACTTGTGTGTATTCTCTGACTTTGTCTCCTTATAATCATAGCTATTTAAGAAAAATATTATTATCCTCGTTTTCCATATGTCACCTGCTCAAGACCACTCAGCTAGTAAACACCGGGGCCTGAGATCAGAACCCAAAACCAAGAGTACTGAGCGAGTGCTCTTTCTACTAAAGCACACATCACAACTTCATCACCATGATCATTATCACACCCCCATCACCATTACAACCATCACTGTCATCATCATTGCCATCATCATAAAGCTGGCCAGAGATCTAAAACATCTGCTTGTGGGCTGGGGCTAGACACAGATCTAGTACAGACGTCACCATGGAGTATGTGCAGTCCATTTTGGGCACCTGCCCACCTACCCAGCTGCCTAAGTATCTCCTGAAAGAAAATTAAAAAAAAAATCTTTTTCCAACTTTTTTTCCTCCAACAAATCTCTCATTTCCACAAACTGCTATTCTCAACTAGACGGTAATGGAGAAAGGAGCATCTTCCTCAAATTATTTCCCAAGGAGGTGGCATTGGTGTGTGGAAGCTGGCTGGCATGGGCTTGCCAGAGGTGGTTGTTAAACATTCAGAAATTTCATACTTGATAGGAAATCAACAAATGCTACAAATCAGAGTATTTTTTAGAAAGCTAGTTAACCAGTTCACCACTATTCTAGTAAACAGTAACCCTAATAAGGTCATTTGCCTTTTTTTTTTTTTTTTGTCAGTACTTTAGCTTTATTAACTAGCTGTTAGCCCGTAACAATAACAATTGTTGTGGTGTCATTTGCCTTTTAAAATATGTGTTCACTACTAAAGTCCCAAGCAATGAGCCACTGAACTAGAAATTTTTTTTTTTTACAGTATCATGGCAATTTCTGGACAGAAAAGAGATCCTTTTTCAGCATCTCTTAGTCACAGAAATGGGGTAAGCTCTGCTTGGATAATAATAATTACTGTTTATTTAGTGCTTACTATATCCTAGGTACTTCACATACATTTATCTCACCCAATCCTCATGGAAGCCCTGTGAGATATTATCTTCCTACTACAGATGGCAAAACAGTCCCATGGAAATTAGATGATTTGACCGAGGCCTTTTGGCTAAAGGGTATAGCTGGTGTTTGAGTTCACTTAGTTTGGCTTCCAATGACTGTATATGAATAATGAATGTAATGCTGTTATTGACCCAGGCAGAAGAACTGCCAAAGCTTTACTTGAGAAATGTCCTCAACAGTAAGGTTAAGTATGCGTATGTCTTAGATGACAGTGGCACTCTTCTCCACAGAAGCAAAATGGTAACTTAGATGACTCTGCAGTCTGTCCTTCTAAGTTTAAGGTTTGTATCACGCAAACCATGTTCATTACTATCCAATGTATGGATTGGATTGTCAGACAAATCTTTGTGTTCCTCAGGACTAAAGGCATTGGGGGCAACTCCTGCTTCTTGCATGATTAGAAAGGGCTATCATGACAATCATCGGGGCTCTTCCCAGTTCAAACTGCACCCTCTCCACACCTTCAAAGCAATACTTTGCCCAAGAGAAGCCCACCACAGAGCATATCAGACTCAAAACACAACAAATCAATTTATCTTCAGAAGGCTGTCATAACTGTCCTGACTATATTTGCCAATTAGTGATGCTCTCCAGGTTTACGCAAGAGATTTGTCTATCTGTTTTCCTAGTCTGAACACGAAATGAATTTGCGAAGGCAGGGTTGTGACAACAGTCTCACTTCTCCCAGGCAACAGATTATGACGCTACACACCCAGTGATTATATTACTGCAGAATCCGCTCAGCAGGAAAGAGATAGCAAAGCTGGAAGACCAGCAAATGGCAGGATAATAAAATAATAGAACTAACACTTATTGAGCGCTCGCCGCGGGCCAGGCACCACTCTAAGCACACCACTGCATTAACTCTTTTGACCCCACCACGTTCATTATTTCCAGTACACTGCACTGTCACTCTAGAAGAGTTATCTATGCACAGGCAACAAAGATAGATTTAACCAATTCGACTCTAGCACCACAAACCATATTCCCCTGAGCCTGGTTTCCCTGACTCATTGCCTGTGCTCCCTGATACGCATAGAGTTAATGGATTACATACAAGAGCAGAATCTAGGAGATAAATACTTTGAATCTAAGCGGTCTCAGAGTCCATTCTTCTAACTCCTATACTATATTGTGCTAGTGAGAAAACTGGGAACCAAGGAGATGAAGCACATTCACAGAAGTTACGATCCTTAGAAACGACAGGATCACAGCATTCTAGGATTGGTACGAAACTTAAAAGTACTAAGCATAAGTATTCAAACATTGCAAGGGAATATTTCTTAAAATTCGAAAAAAACTCAAAACAAATTAACAACTCGTTCCAAGGCTCTCTGCATTACATGCCATGCCAACATGAAGAAAGTTGAGCAAGTACAACTTGATATTAATCTCTGAGTTTAGTTTGGGCACTAGACATAAATCTCCTTTATTCTAGAGCACTTATCATTTGTGAAAAGAAATTTACAAAGGCCAACATTTAAAATGATTCCTTTCTGCTAGCAACTAGAGTGAGACATATGGAAAGGAGTAAACCCCCAGAGAAACATTTAGTTGAACACATACTTGGCCAAACTCATCCCACATGTCTGTGTGGGCATCGACCCTTTTGAAAACCAACGCATGTCCCCGTGATTCCCACTTACCAACGCATGTCCCCGTGATTCCCACTTACCTGAATTCCTCTTCCTTGGTATCGGAAGAGAAGGTTTTAGAAGAATCAAATGGCCTAATGAAGAGTAAGGACACTCTCTGGATCAGAGGTTCTTGTAAACAAATTTATTTTCTCCTTTCATCATGCTGAGAAATCCTATCTCCTCGCCTCCTGTCCCACTGCCTTAGTAACTCTCCCATTGGTCGGCAATTCCGACCAGATTGAAGTAATTGCAATCATTTAGACAGCAAAGTTTGCAGTGCCCCAGAATCCAGATAAATGAACTCAGGGAGTAGGAATCTCTATAAAGTAGTTAAATTGGAAGCCCTCAAACTAAGTGAATTAGAATAACCCGGATATTCATTAAAATACATCCCCTTCACTGATTATAATTTAGAAAGTCTGCAGTAGTGCAAAGGAACCTACATTTTAACAAATGTTTCAGGTGATTCTGATGCAAGGTGTTAACTCAAAGGTCACTTCTAGGGCCATGGTTCCATGTAATACCATAGGCACTAGAGGGACAAGCAACTATTGAAGGGAGGGAAGTATAAAAGCGCAAAAGTATCTGGGACAAGATGGCAGCTGCAGGCACGAGGCCAAGAAAAGGCAAGCCAAGCTGGGGATGCATGGAAAGAACTGTGGAACTGCTAGCATTTGGAGCTGGAGGACTATTAAAGATTAACCCTGCGTACCCAAGAAATCTGCTTAGCTTTGTATATCCACCTTACAAAATCTTAACACAGATATTAAAATCAATTCTTGATATGAAATATTCGTACGGTGTAGAACAAAGAAAAAGACAGTAATGGAAGGAGTCATAGTCAGTAAGGGACACTGGACTGTAAAAAGTCTCTAAACACAAGAGCATAAGTGACATTTTGCCAATCACCAATATTTTCAAAGTTTCAGATTTAAGGCATTACCTTCAGCTTGGGGAAAATGCTCTCCTTACTTTCCCAAGTCATGAGGAAATAGGAAAATGCTCTTTAAATCTCTCCCTTTTAGTATCTTACCTTCTACGTTGCCGGATTCCTGATAAAATCAATAGCACGACTGCAACTATGACAATGCAAAATATCAGACCAAATATAATAATCCAGATGGGCACAGATGGGTCGGTGGGTGGTGCAAGAGTGGAAGGAATTTTTAAAAATTCAAGAGTCTGGTCATTCAAAAAGAAGGCACTGTTGATCCGGTTCCTATTCATTCTAGGATACAACAATGATCAAAAACAAACAAAACAAGAGAGGAAAACAATTAGAAACAGAAGGTCCAGACCCATCTCTCCATGATTATAATTATCTCTAGAAACAGAGCATCCCTGTAGCATGAGACTTGAGGTTGACTAGACAGTTTGATGAGAGGGCAATCGTGCTGTGGTACTTTTCAGAGCAGTGCTGGCTGCTACAGAAAGGCTTGTCTACTGTCCTCCACAGTTGTGAATGTCCTAGAAGTAACGGGAAGTCCCGAGCTTAAGTTCTCCCCACCATGTTTAATTTCCTGAAATGTGTGGTGAGTACAGGAATGGAGACATGGTATAGATTTGTTCGGGAAATTCCAAGTTGTTCCATATGATTAAAGTAACTGGTGCTTGAGGAGTCCAAAAAGCTAGAAAATTAAATGAGTTACTCTTCCTGGGGAAAATCTGCATTTTTGGTGGTGGCAGCAGTTAGGGATGGGTTGGTAGCAAAGACTTATTTGAATGAAACCAAATAAGTGAATTTCTAACTGTAATTTGCAAACTAGGTGAGATTTCTTAGAGATAGTGTATGGCATCTACTGAATTCACACTAGACAAACTGACTTCATCTACCTCTAGAGCAGCAATGGAAAATACAAATATATCTAAGCCTCATGTGTGACTTCAAATTCTCTAGGAGGTGCAATTTAAGAAAAAGTAAAAAGAAAGCAGTGAAATTATTTTAATTTTTCTTTTTAATTTTAAGTAGGCTCCACAACCAACATGGGGCTTGAACTCATGACCCTGAGATCAAGAGTCACATGCTCAATCGACCAAGCCAGCCAGGCACCTGAAATTATTTTAATCATTTTTTTTGGCCAATATATCTAGAAAAATATAATTTCAACCTGTAATCAAAATTGAGTTGGTTCACGTTTTATTTTGTACTCAATACTTTACACTTAGGGAATATCTAATCTTGGACTAGCTACGTTTCAAGTGCTCAATAGCCACATTTGGCGGGTGACTACCATTCTGTACAGCTTAAGTCTTGAACCTGACAGTAATGGCTTGAGAATCTCTGCAGACTGGCACCAAGCTATCAGGAAAGACCTCCTTTAGCAAATAAAAATCTATGTTGAGGCATTATTATTCATGAATGTGAAAAAGAATCCCAGCCAGAAAATCTACAGCAGGCGATAGATAATTCCAGTGTAATTTTCTTTTATCAAACTATGGAAAGTTCCCTTTTTCCATAACATATTATTGGTAATCTGGGAACACAAACCTCTCCACATAATAATGAATCCCACAACTAAGGTATAACTCAGAGTAAAATGAGAAGTTACTCTGTATTTCTCATTCTATCTACCTGGTTAGTGAACACTCTGTTGTTCTTTTGCCTCTCAGGCTGATTAGAAGTTCTAGATCAGGGGCACCTGGGTTGGCTGAGTCAGTTGAGCATCCGACTTCGGCTCAAGTCGTGATCTCACTGTTAGTGAGTTCGAGTCCTGCATCAGGCTCTGTGCTGACAGCTCAGAGCCTGGAGCCTGCTTTGGATTCTGTGTCTCCCTCTCTCTCTGCCCCTCCCTCTCCCCAACTTGTGCTCTGTCTCTCTCTCTTAAAAATAAACATTAAAAGTGCTTTTTAAAAAATTTAAAAAAAATGAAGAAGTTCAATACAGACTAAAACTCCAACCACCACTGAAATCCCCAATAGGTGTCAGTCACCATGGACATCTTCCAGCCAAGATTGGCCTGATAAGGCCAGGCCCTCACGACAGAGCTAAAACAGACATCGTAGAACTGGTGGCTCATTCCCTCACATAATTCCGTAAGTGTGGACACTCTGGTGGAGAGAAAAAACATCACTGGGTGTGATGGCAGCGCACCTGGGTTCAAATCCTCACTTTTTATATTTCTAGTGTGGTGGCCTCAGCAAATCAATTAAAATTAATCTCCCTGGGCCTCAATTCCCTCATTTATAAACCGAGGATAATAATTACTCAAAAACAATTGGTGTTGATATTAAATGCCACAGATGTGTAGGAACATGCTTTATGAAGCAGGAAGTGTTATGCAAATATTCAGTGGAACTAGCATTATTTTTTCAACTCCACAGATTCTTCGGCCCAAAAATTCCTATCACCTGCCTTCTAGCTACCATCTCCTTGCTCTTCCTGGTATCTTTCTTTCTTGGTATTGTTCCCTTTATTTTCATACAATCCTGGTGAGATCTACGCATTCCCTAACACAAATTCTCATTCTATTGGCCATCCTCACCCCCTAAATAGCTTCCCCTGCTAGGACCTTTGACAGACACTTTCATCCCAAACACTCACTCTTCTCCCTCAGGTTCACGGAAGCCTGCTTTAACTGCAGTAGCTTAATTTCCTTGTGGCCCCCGCAGATCACAGGGAGAGCTTGAATAAAATTCGTTTTCCTGTGAAATACACTGTTCCTAATTCTTATTCCCTAAGGGCTGGGTATTAACAGTAAGTCTTAGGGGCAGAAGTGCAGAAACAATACAGGTCAAACCTTCCTGCTAAAGCAGATTAAATCATTTCGCACTGGTACAGATCAGTAAGGGAACTGGATGACTGTTCACACGAAAACCTTTGGCATTTGATTATATACTCATTATCTTATATGTTAATATTTTACAGAGAGCAAATGAATTCTTTCACTAGATATTTCTCCTTGGCGAAGAGCAGAACTCCAGTAACTTGTAAATCCTTTGTTGAGGAGCGCTACTTTGTTTCACTCTTTCTTGTTCGAGAAAGAGTTGATCTCCTGAACTCATTCTTCTAATATACTTTTGCCCAACATTAATCATTTGAGGGATAGAAAGTTTTGACATGCATAAAATGCACAGTGGGTGAAGTAAAAACAAACTGTATCCTTCCTCTTCTTTGAAGTCAAGAACACATTTCAGTTTTGAAAGTTTGTTATGATCACAAGGAGAGGAGGAGACAAATTCTCAGGAAAAAAACGTGTAAAACTTGAAATTGGGTTAAAAAAATACTACTGAGTGTCTGGTGGATACACCTTTCTGGACAATTTACACCTTCTATTTGTCCTTGAGTTATTTTTTTAAGTTTTTATTTATTGATTTTGAGAGAGAGGCAGAGACAGAGAGGGAGACAGACAATCCCAAGCAGGCTCCACACCGTCATTGTGGACCCCAATACAGGGCTCGAACTTGCAGAACCGTGAGATCGTGACCTGAGCTGAAACTGAGTTGGATGTTTAACCAACTGAGCCACGCGGGTGCCCCTGTCTTTGAGTTATTTTGCAAATCTGTAAGTAGTAGACAACTGACATAATGTAAATTATTTTTGTCCACTTGATTTTCTATGGACTGATTACTATTTTGATTCCTATATATGCATGGTTCCTTGAAGTCTCCTTTGAACTGTTTTGAACATTTTGCTACTAGTTCCCTCATTAATTAATGAGATAATAAAATCTTTAATGGCATTTATTTTTAATTTGTATGAGAGTCATGACTTTACCTTGTTTTTTCAAAAAGTATCTTTTAAAGGGAAAGGCTGTACATTAATTAAGGAAGGTAAGTCCTTAGAGACCCAAGAAATGAGAATGTTTGTCTTGGTTTTTAAATAAAAGTCAAAGGTATGACTGGTTCTTCAAAACACCTTACATTTAATAACTCATTTAATCTCAACAACTCTGAGAGGTACCATAAGTATTCCCATTTTACAGATTACAAGAGAATAACAAAGGGGAAGTAATTTGTCTGTATTTAAACAGTTAGCAAGAAGCAAAACCAAAAGGATTTGGGCTCCAGAATCCATGTGATGAACCATCATACAATAGTGCCATACAAGGTGTTCTTGACAAAAGAAGACAGTAGTAAACATTCGTGGCTAATATTTAAACCAGGGGTTCTCAGCCACAGCACAACTGACATCTGGGGTTGAATAAGTCTGTTTTGAGGTGCTATCCTATGTATAATAGAATGTTTATCAGCACCCCAACTTCTGTCTACTCAATGCTGGTAGAACCCCCCCATACATACCCCGCCTCAACCATGACAACAAAAATGTCTCCAGACATTTCCAAATGTTTCCTTGGAAGCAAAATTGTCCTTGGATGAGAACCACTCATCCAAACTGATCACTAAAACAAACTAACGAAATTAAATCTTTGACATATTAATACATAAGTCATTGTAAGAAGAGAGAGAATTCTTCAAAATCTATGAAAACAGCAAACTCATCAACAAGTTGATTTACCAGTAGAAGACATATTTAGCGGTGATTACCTTATGGCTGTCTGTACCTCAACAGCAGGAAGGGTGTGATTTTTCAAAGGATCTGTAACCACAAACCAGAATGACACTCGCTGGGTTACATTGCAAACTAGGACGTGGGAAATTCTGCAGATGATGGGGGAAAAAAATACATTGTAAGTAAATAATATCTAATTACATTAGAACATCCACTCTGGTGTTATAACTGTCTGAAAACGTGTCTTAGCTATGAATGAAGTCATGTCTACCATTATGAAGAAATGTCTTATTAAGAAAAAACTAGCATAGAAAATTTCCTTTGTTTGAAAAGCACATATTTAGGGATCATCCGTTAAATAAGGATCTACCAAAATGAAAAAACAAGAAAAATTACACAGTAGAGCATTAAGGATCTTATTCTCGCATCACCCACTAGCTGACAGCACGCGGGCTTCAACACTGGCCACTTTTCTGAGCCACAGGAGCCTTTTGTACTTCCTCATCAAGGTCTTTTTAGTGTCTTCCTCATTCAGCCGCCTACAGCTTGGGTCCAGACAAATCAGGTGCCACTCTTCATCCAATACTTGCTTCCTCTGTTGACCACGTTTCCCTCCCTCTCCTACTCCAGTACTGGAGCCAACTCAATAAAAGACTTCCAAACTGAAGTGCTATAATCAATTTACCAGCAGCCTTTGAACACTGTCTCTGCAGTTACCTGCTTTCCAACCGTAAATTGGAAATGTGCCTCATTCTACTCTGTAAACACAGATTACCAATAGAAGCGACACGAAAGAAATGGCCTAAGTGTTCAGAATGGAGACGACCTATATAGGAATGTATGAAGGGCATAAAGGTTGAAAATCATAGGAGAGTCCACATAAATAAACACTGTCAGTGCTAAAACGCTAAAACATAAATCCTGAATGGCTTTCACCATTTTCAGATTGCAGAGGTGACTGACATCAGGTACTATTCTAGAAGAATGAAAGACATATCCGCTTTACTAATAAGTTGACTTCATTTTCCTTAAAAGAGCGAATGTTCTTTAAGGTGTATTATGTTCATTTTCACAATAAAGACAGGGCCATTGTGTCGATTTTCTATAATTTTCGGGACCTGATAGAAACTGTTCCATTTTCTCCCTTGCAATGTCACATACAGAAGCCAAGCCCTCCTGGCCCCTCTGCTGGAGCCAAGCGCCTGGGACCAGTGCTGGGAAGTGGGAGGTTCTCCCCCCAACCCCGCCCTCAGCAGCAGGGAACGCCCCACACAGTTGCCACATCCATGGGGCGCTGGCCCCACACGGGCACGACCCCGTGCCCAGAGGGCCCCCACGAGTGACCCCACGCGCTGTCCTTGTGCCTGATGCCAATGATCCTCCTAGCTCTGCATGCTTCACAACTACAGACTTCGGGAACCTACAGAAGCCGAATTTCCTCCTCAGAGGTCCCGACCCCGCTGCACTGAGATCATGGGCAGCTACCTGGGCACAGCCATGGCCACACTGCCATGCCTGGCCCAGAAGCGAGGTTCCCCCTGGCCCAGGCCCACCCGCTGCCGCCCGGGCCCGGATGGGAGCCGTAGCCTCTCCTGGGTCTGCAGCCAGCCCACCCCCACCGTGCCACCCTGCTGGGACCATGCCAGAATCTGGAGGATGATGGTCCCCAAGGCCTGGAGAAGCTTTCACCGCAAGCCACCCCTCCAGATATTCATGGGGTTGGATTTTTCTAGTGATCACAAGAGTCTGATGAAATGGCTGGGGAATGCCCAGAACCCCACACACAGTTGGAGCCTGGTGACCATTAAACTCACTCCTGTGGAGCACAGAGGGAGATTCTACAGATGTCCGCCTATCCAGGAGCCCCTGGGGCCCTATGTCAAGGAGGCCCCGCTGAGGGCTCCTAGCCAATGCAAGAAAGCAAAAAAAAGAATCGGAGCACCTCTCTGCTTTGAACCTTCCAGGCCAAGGTAGAGAGGCAGAGACCGGGGGCCAGGCCATCCTCCTTCAGGCCTGTATGGAGAGACAGAGTGGTCCCTTCCTTTGTGCCCGGGCCTGGGCCTCCGTTGTGAGGCCTCTGCTCCTGGTGCAGCAGGGCCCCAGAGGACACCGACCCGGGCCTACCTGCCTCAAGGACACAGCGCCATGGCCTGGGCTGCCGAACAGATCAGTACTCCCCAGGGCCTGGGCCTCCCGTGGCCTGATGTCTCCCCCGTATCCTGAGTCAGAGCCCTGCCACCTCCACCTCCTGAGACTCAAACCCACAGTTGTTTCACTCTGCCCTACCCCCACATGGGTCCCTGACACCCCCAGTCAGCCCTCTCCCCCGCAGCTGGCGGCTCCACCAAGCCCCCAGACCCACTCCCTTGACCCTGCAGAGCCCACACTGAAGAAGCTCTCCAGCTACCCAAACCTCTGCCTTCCTTGTGCCCACCGAGTCCTCCCACCTGTTCCCACACTCATCGGGAAGGCATGCTTCTCCCCTACTTCCCCACTTTGTGAAGTGAAAATGGCATTCTTGTTTTAGATAAAAATAATAGACAACTTTATGATCACAGAGAATGTCACTGTCTTTCTTTCAGATGTACATATGTTAGGATTGCGTCTACACTGTGAATTCACCTTGGCCCTGTAACATCTGGGACCAGATAATTCTTTGTGGTTTGTTGGGTGCTGCTGTCCTCTCCATTATAGGGTTTGAGCAGAATCCCTGGCCTCTGTCCCCGAGGGGCCAGCAGCATACACACATTGTGAAAACAAAAAACTGTCTCCAATCATTGCCAAATATTCCGGGGCGGGGCAGGCGCTGGGGGGAATCACTCAAAAACAAAGACAAAACCACTGGCAGAGAATCTCTGAGGGACAGTGACCTCTACTGGCAGAAACAGCCAGGTTGGTCTCCCAATATGTGCTATGTTAAAACACAGCAAAGACAGAGACAACAGACTGAAGTGGTACATGCTAGGAAAAAACGTCCCCCAATTTCGTAGCATGCTGTGGTGTGAATGATTCAAAGACTGGGCCCGTGAATCATCAGAAAATGCAAATTAAAAAAAATAAGCTACTCATTTAAGTGCCTCAGGTTGGCAAAAATGAAAATGCTAAATAATACGAAATGCCGGTAAAGACGCAGAGAATCGGCATCCGAGGCAGTGCTGAGGGTGTGAACGCGTCCAGCCAGTCTGCGGTGGCACTTGAGAGTGTGTCCTGGAGCATAGTGTGCCTCCCAGAAACTCTTTTGCACACAACACACACACACACACACACACATTGGCGAGGATGTTCTCCCCAGCACTCTTTGTCAGAGCAGACAACTGGATAACCTAAATGCCCACCAGTAGGGGATGATAAAGTAAATGCACTACATTCTGCCAAGGGAAGACTGTTCCACGAACTCAAGGAAAGAAACAACCCAAGGATTCTCCACTCCTGGACTACCAGGCCACATAATTCTGTGCAGGGCAGGGTGTTTAGCAGCACACCCAGCCCCGATCGCCCACAGATCAACAGGCCCGCCTCCGCCTCCGGTGGTGACAATCAAAATCGCCTCCAGGCATTGCCAAATATCCCCCGAGGGACAAAAATCACCCCCAGTTGGAAATCACTGAACTAGAGCTACAAGTCTTACAACACGTTGCATTGCAGAAATACACTGGTGAATGAAAAGATGGGGAGTGGGATATTCTGTGTAGCACATGCCATTGATATAATTTCAACAAATGCAAAGGAATATTGCTGGAAACATAGGGGAGGCCAAAAAGCGGATAAGAGGTCACCTGGACACTTTGCCTACATTTTTCTTTCCATCTAAAGCCTCTTTAATTACTGTTCAAACATGAATTTCATGGCATTCCCCCTTCAGAGAGTCAGAGAATGCGCTGTAAACAAGGCAAAGTCCCTTCTCCTGTGCTACCTAAATGGGGTCAGTACCCTACCCACATAGGAAGCACTTATAAAAATCCTCCAAAGTGTCACGGTCTTGAAAAGCAAGGCTGACCAAGGTCATGAAAACCAAAGGAAGGAAGATACAGAAACTGTCTTCATCACTACAGTGGTCACTACAGAGGCATAGATTCTGGAACATAAGAAGGACATTAGTCGAAAAGGGAAGAGGGTCTGAAAAGTTCCATACTTTAGTGACATTGAACCAATGATAGTTTCTTAATTTTGATATATCTATCACAGTTATTTAACATGATAGTATCAGGGAAACGGGGGAAGAGTCTAGAGCAGAGTTTCTCAAAGTCGGAACTATTAACATTTTAGGCTGGATGAGTCTTGCTTATGGGAGGCTGTGTATTCTGGAGGATGTATAGCACATCCTCAGCCTCTACACGTTCAAGGCCAGTGTTGCTTGTGGGAGGCTGTCTATTCTTCTGGAGGACGTATGGCACATGCTTGGCCTCTACATGTTCGAGGCCAGTAGCATATCCAGTTGTGAAAAGCAAAATACCTCCAGGCACTTCTAAATATCCTTGGGCACACTGGAGGGATGAAATCCCCCCAGGTTGAGGACCACTGATACATAGGATCTGTCTAGATTTTCTCTGCAAGTCTTCTGTAAATACATATATTTTTTCTATTTACGTACACAAATACAGGAACAAAGCCGTTATTTTAAAGTTGCCAGGGCACAGTAAAATGATCTATAAGAATAAGACAAGGCAGTGGATCAATAATAGTTTTTACTATTTTCATTGATGAAGAGATAATAGATGCAAATGTACTTTGAAAATGAAAAGAGTCACATTCAAATGCAAGACACTGGCATCCATCGGCATAAGGGTGGTCTTAATTATGTAAAATGTCTGGGCGTGACTTCCGTTACGTGTTCACACGTATCAAGGATTTATCGGGGAGCCTCCAAGTGTGCTGGAGTCCTAAGAAGCACCGTTTCCATCACTTGTCCAATTTGGGTGTGAGCGCAAAGGGGAATCATTGTGGCTGCTGAGGGTCCTCAACTAAAGAACATTAAGTATCCCACCCACATGGTTGTTCCTCCAGTAAAAGAAGTCTAGGGTTTTTAGCAAGCAAAAGTGACCCTGTGCTCAACAGATACCAACCACAGAAATATAATTGCTGAGAAGTATTGATATTTTTGTTCAGATCCAGGCACTGAAGCGGGAATGAGTAAGGGCACGCCCTAAGTTAGCAAGGTTGTGGGCAAAGGCCAGGGAAAAGCACGCCCTGCTTCTGGAGAAGGCTGTAGAAGAAGGCAGAGAAACACCCGTGGGCTGGGGTGGCCTCCTTATTTGGATGATGCTTGCAGAAATGAACTGTGATGTCTTGGTTCCCCCAAGAGTAAGAAAGTGAGGCCCAAGAAGAGAAAACCCAGGCAGTGCACAGCTACTGCCACTGTGGCCATTGACACCATGGCCATCAGGGGAGTCTCCACGAGGATGGAAGAAGAGCAGAAATGGGTGGCTGAGCAGTGGCTTCCTGTGTCCACTGTACCCTAAGAGACAGGCCTGTGGCTTAGGCCTGGATGGTAAGCATGGTTCACTCACTCACAAATGTGTACCGAAAACAGGCGTACATTAGCCAATATGGTCAGGGATGGTGAGGAAAAGAGTTCCTGCTGCAAGGGCTCTTAGATTCCATGACCCTTCTCATAAGTGCCAGGTGCAGGAGTTTAGTGGCGAGACCCTTGAACACCAAGGTCACGGTGTCTTGAACCAGTGAGAAGATTAAAAACCAAAGTACAGGCCAATACTTCCCGAGATGTCTGAGTTGACTCCGAAGATTCCATACCCCATCTAAGAATGGACCCAGGACGGCCGGGAGGGCAAAGGGCTTCTAGATTTCATGTGGTTTGTCCACAGTCTGTGTCAGGAGGTTCTCTAATCCCTGTCCTGATATGAACTTCATTGTGTCCAGGCAAAGAACACCCTCTTTAATTTTATCAGCTGTGGGGTCACCTGGGACACTATCCAAAATACTCAGTTTGTCTGCAGCACAAACCTTCTCTGGGCCCTGGGACAGGAGGGCAAGGCCCAAGTCTGTGCTGCGCTGCGAGCCCCTGTGTTCCTGCGGTGTGGCCCGAGTAGGCACTCAGTGAGTGAGTGAGAAATGGGTGGATGAATTAATGGAATGGAGAAATGAACTCCATTGTTTCTATGATATTCTGAGAGACAAACTGGGAAAGTAAATTGGGCCAAGACCAAATGGAAAGGGGGGAATGAAAGGAGGGAGGTTACTTCCCCAAAACTTTGTTTACACAACCACAGATACTCAGACAACACAATAGTAGCCGAGCTCTCTCGCATAAGAAGACTCCTGATACACGGTGTAGATAGGGGTAGCGGAGAGGAAGTGTAACTGTGAGGGAAGCTGGTAGTAAAATGGAAGTAACATGAAGACTGGTCCTACAGACTTTAGTAGTAATGTCCTTAGCGACCAAAGGATACAAATTCCTCCCATTCTGGCTTATGTACCACTGGTGTGGCTTCTCCCTGGCCTTTCTCCAAATGTGACCACATGGAACGTCCTCGAAGATTTACACAAAATGAAACCCTAATCAAACAACAAGCACCTAGTGAGCTAAGCACGTCTTTGTAAAGTTTATTTTGATGTATTAAGTAAACTGAAATGCCTACGTCTTTTTTTTTTTTTTAATTTTTTTTTCAACGTTTTTTATTTATTTTTGGGACAGAGAGAGACAGAGCATGAACGGGGGAGGGGCAGAGAGAGAGTGAGACACAGAATCGGAAACAGGCTCCAGGCTCCGAGCCATCAGCCCAGAGCCTGACGCGGGGCTCGAACTCACGGACCGCGAGATCGTGACCTGGCTGAAGTTGGACGCTTAACCGACTGCGCCACCCAGGCGCCCCTGAAATGCCTACGTCTTAAGAGTTCTCGTCACAAGAAACAAATTCTGAAACTATGTATAATGATGGATGTTAACTAGATTTCTTGTGGCGATCGTTTTGCGACATACACAAATATTGCATCGTTATGTTGTCTGCCAATAACTAATCCAATGTGGTAGGTCCATTATACTTCAATTTAAAAACTAATTACTAAACTCAAATGCCAGGAGCACAACTAAAGGGAAATGCTACATTTTTGAAATTGTAAATATAGATGGGTTTGCTGCAATTATTGGAATTTGCTTCAATAATCACTTTGCCCAACTCTCTTATGAAGTAATAACATTTACATATACCCTAATGGCTTCTCAAGCAAATCCTGAAAAGGTAAAAATGTGCACTCCCTTTCCTCAAGTGTGGAAAGCCTTGGTTTTATACTAATCCTCTACGGTTTGGCTCCACTGCCATTTCTCCTCAATGGCGCCAGACAGGGCCACCTGCATCCAAGGGGTGGTAAGAATCAGGCCTCTTGTTTCTGGAAACCAAAGGCCTAAATAGGAGCTGGGCTGCTGTTTTATAAGCACAAGACCATTAATCCCCTTACCGTGGACACAACAGCACGTTGTTCCTTTTGAGATCACAAGACTTGTCCTTGAATAACTAGGCAGAGGGAGAAATTCATTCCATGCTCTCCACCGTGAAAATCGGAAAGAAAACGGCATGCCTGAGGTAGACTTCTCCCTCTGTTGCTCAAAATGATACATTATCCTAAAAGCCAATAAATATTTAAGCAAACTGGGCAGGTAAATGTCCCAGCTGACTTGGGAATTAGACTAGAGTTTAACCTTAGATTATATTTCTCCAGAAAATGCCTTCAAACATTTAAGTTTTTCTGTGAAACTATTTTAGTAAATCTGGCCTAAGCCTTACTGTAATCACTTGAAAACATCTAGCTGCCATCTTCTTCAAATTCACAAGAAATCTTCACACAGTCTGATCTAATGAACCCAGAACTTTCTATCTTTGAAATTTCTCCATACATCTTCTATTCTGCCTTGAAGAAAATCCAGGAAGTAGCAAGAAAAGCAAGATGTCAAGATTTAAGTAATGACTTTGAAGGAACTGTCTTGTTTTGGTCACATTCAGTCCACCTGCCTACCACTTCTCCCACGCCCTGCTTCCTCAATGTGGGCGCTATGCTGCGTGGGACCTGGTTTTATCCATCAACTTAAAGTCAGGGCCGAGCACCCAGTAGACTTGAGTAGAGCTTCCTCAACTCTACGGATTCCAGCACAGCCATGCAGTCCACAGGCTGGCCTCAGTAGACCTCGGGGCAGAAACAGGTCTCTGTTTCTCACCCCTCTGCCTTTCCCTGCCCTGTCAGCTCTGCCTCCTTCTTCCTTGACGGCATCTGAAGCAAATGGTGTAGCTTTCCAGTCACTTCTCCTTATTAAAAAGATCAGGGGAGGTGAATCAAAACTCGGATCAAAACGGTCTTCCTGCCTGACACACAGCTTCTCTCCGTCCAGCAGTGCTGACCTGAGTGGAGTGCACCACTGATGTAGTCTCTGTGCACACTTACCTCCCCACCCCACCCCCCGCACGTGTCCCTTCCGCCCCCCACCTGCTTCATCCCGCTCATTTAGGGATGGAAAGGGAGACGGGAGAGGGCTGCGGGCACGAGGGACGGAAACAGCAGAGTTCTCTGTCCTTAGGGCTCTCTATGGGTCCCTCTGGCTGTTCACCGTTCGGGGTCCTCCGTTGAGGTGGCTTCCTCGCGTTCTCCATTCAGAGCGCCTTGTGGGGCCCCTGGGGAGCCGTCCGGGGACCTGTCTGGAGACCTTTGCACCGCATCTTCCCCTGACGCGGGCGACGCACTCTGATCAACTTCCTCCATCCCCCCCTCTGCTCGGCCTCCAGTGGTGCACTGCCAGCCTTGACCCCCTGCCTCCTCCTGCCCTGAGGTTGGTTCTCAGCCCCAAAGCCAGGGACTCCATCCAGCTCCCTCCCGCAGCCTCTGCTTGCTCCCGGGAATCCATTCAAGGGCAGACCCCTTGCAGAACCGTCCTCTCCCACCCAATGACAGGAGCTCCAGCCCGCCTTCCACCTTGAGACTTCTCCAGCTACAAGGCAGGCCTCAGTGACTGGCTTCACCATCATGCACGTGGGGGAGCATCTGACAGGAAATCATATGCCAGTCTCTCCTCTACAGACAGCTCCACTCTCGGTGAGCAATTCTCTACCTGACTCGAGGCAGACAGGGACACAAGCAACGGTGACACTCAAAGCACATACTCGCTAGTGTGGCATGGGCACCACCTCATCTGAATGGGTCCAGTTGTCAGCACCCCACGTGGCTGCATGGTGTGTACGTGCTGGAACTCACTCCTGCCTGTGCCTGTCCTATGCGGGAGGGAGTGGAAATGTCACAGCCTCTCTGCAGGCCCGCACCCCCTGCCTCTCTGACCCTCTAGCCTTCTCTCCCACTGCCTGCTGCGGTTGGGTGAGGGTGACTGGACCCGTTCAGTGTCCTACCAGTCCTGTGTGAACGCCGCCAGGACCTCTCTCTAGGAAAAACCTCCTCTTGCATAGTCAGTCAAGGTCATACTGGATCAAGGATATATCAATCGTAGGTTTCCAAATATGCAAAAGCATCCTCAGGACATACTGAGCTCTGTGTCACAGGAGGCGGTCAAGCTTGATACAAGAGATATCGTAGCCAGGACCGGATAACAGGTGGAATGAAAATGAGGGTATCCATTATTCCGATTATTATTTGATTATCTTTAGTGAGCTACTTTGTACATTTTCAATTCTGTACATCTCAGTATCTTCAAGTTTTCTGCAATATTCATAAAATAAGCAACGAGGAAAAATAAGTAAAGAAATAGTGAATGTCGCAGATCTGGATCCCTGAAGCCATCCCGGAAATAGGTATTTGCCGCTGGAGGGGTTTGCTAGGGCGGCTGTAACAAATACTATAGACTGTGTGGCTTAAGCCACAGAAATGTATTTTCTTACAATTCTGGACGCTAGAAGTCTCAGATCAGGGTGTGGTCAGGGTTGATTTCTTCTGGGGCTTCTTTCTTTGGCTTGTGGATGGCTGCCCTCTCCCGTCTTACCTGGGCTTTCCTCTGTGCACACCTGTGTCCTAATCTCTTCTTCTTATAAGGACACCATTCGTAGTGGATTAAAGCCCACCTACAGGACCTCATCTTACGTTAATTACCTCTTTAAGGACCCTATCTCCAAATACAATCACATTCTGAGCTATGAGGGGTTAGGACTTGAACGCATGAATTTTTTTTTGGGGGGGGGGGGGACACAATTCATCCCATAGCAGCTCCCCTGCAGAATTTATTTTGTCCCTCGCTGGCACCAAAAGGCCTCTCTAAGGCAGAAGAGTTAAAACCTGACCCGGTAGCCAGGCTACTGGTGTCTTCCATCCAGCCACCACACTCGCGAGAGGCAGCCTCTCTGCAAAGTTGTTTTCAATCCCGTCTTGCATTTTGTGCTGCCCTTTCCCACAGCCGCAGCCCGTTCACGGAAGGATGCAGCCTTCTTTACAGCAGTGCATGTAGAATGGGGCTCAGCTACTGAATTGCATCTTAAACACGTCCTGGTTCATTAAGCAGCCCTCATCACTCAGCCTCCCGACAGCAGTACTGCTGGCTCTCACACTGCCTGTGCTTCTACAGGAAAAAATTTGTTGACCCCTGATAAAGTTTTGCACTTTTTCACTTGTTTAAAGGACACTGGCAACAAAGGCTTCCGTATATCTCGTGCACCCAATTCCAAGTGAAACATGTTTGCAAGTCAACAAGATCAGATATTCACAGACGTATACAATGCCCTAAGTTCATAAAGAAAAATTCAAAAGTGAATTCCTTAAATTCATCTAAAATGTTACATGTTTAAATTAACTTTTCCAAACGATCGGAAACTTCTGGTTTAATGTAGTCATTTACAACGTTTAACATAGGCACCCAGAGGAAGTAACAATACCATGAACACAACAATGTGTAAAACTTGCTGAACAAGAAAAGGAAAGGATAAAGAGACTATTTGCAGGGGTTGGGGGTTGCATTGTAAGATGATCGGGGGAGGGGGGGTTTCTTATATTTTTCCTTTTCAAATTTCTGCAAAGCAATCACCTCATTTTTTTGAAAAAGGTTATGATAAACAACTGTGGAAAGAGTGCTGCAGCTTAAAAGGCAGATGATAAACACAAAAATATATGTTTTTCTGCAACTCTATAAAATAGGAGTAGAGTTCACTTTGGACACAATTTTCTTTTCCCCTACACCTCCTTTTTCTAATTTTTTGAATCATGTGAATATATTACCTATTTTTAAATATTTATGTGTACGTGTGTACACACAAATACATATATCATATGTTTACTTTGCTCCCTCAAATTCTATTCTTCTGTTTCCTTCTTCATAGTCACAGTCCATGCATCATATATTATGGGTTTCAGGTATGCCAATTAATAGTGATCCTGTTTGTCAGGTTCTGAATCATTACAGAATTTAGACAAAAGAATAAAGCAGCTAGGAGACCAAAATGAAAGGCCAGGTTGGAGGACACAGCTTTAATCAGCAGGAAAATTTTCTTCCTAATTAAAAAAAATCCTGAATGGAGATAAATTCATCTACAGTGTCCCATGTACACCCATCGCACATACAGGAGTAATATGCAAGATATTTAACACCCTATATGATATGGCACCTACCAACAGCAACAGTCCTCATCTGTAAACAGCACATACACCTGTAAGGCTATACAGAACATACAGGTATATGTGCCTGCCCATGCAGGGCCTAATTCTGGACTCAGTGTAGGGAGTAGCACAGAAAACCACCTGCTGTCTAAGGGCAAGCCAGGTCCTAAAGAGAAGGGAGCCACAGACAGCTTCTCCTTCCAGCTCACCGATTGGGTCAGCCTTTTCTCCTCTTGAGGGGAAGAAGGAGAGAGGGAGTAGACAGAAACCAGGAGTGTTACCAGCATCACAAATAGACATGAAAGGACATCACAAATACAGAAGAATAGAAAAAATGTAAAACTGTTAACACTTGTACTAAAGCTTCTAAGAAAATAACCAAGATGCTATGACAGATATCAACAGTGGAATGAACCTATACATATTTATTTCCAAAATGAGTGCTAAGGACTTATTTGTTCCCCTTCCCCAAAATTCCTATGTTGAAGCCTGAACCCACCCCCCCATGTGACTGTATTTGGAGATGGGGCCAGTGAGGAGATAATTACAGTTAAATATGGTCATAAGGGTGCAACCTTGATAGAAGTAGTGTCCTCATTAGAAGAGAAACCTGAGAACTCACTCTCCGCCCCCTTCCAATGCCCCCTCAACAGAGGTCACATGAGAACAAAGTTCTAGTGGCATCTGTAAGGCAAGAGAAGAGGACTTGGAATGAGATCTATCTTGCCAGCACCTTGATCTTGGCCTTGCAGCCTCCAGAACTGTCTGGCATTTAAGCCACCACTGGGTGTGGTATTTTGTTATGGCAGCCCTAGCAAACTAATACGATGAGAGTAGAGTTTTTTTTTCTTTCTTCCTTCCTTCCTTTCTATCTATCTATCTATCTATCTATCCATCTACAAGAGAAATTATATGTATACAATAGGAATGTATAAAAAGCTTATGACATATGACTACCTCTAGAAGTTTTTATCATCATAGCACCTATTGAACAAAGAGCATCGTTGGAACATGATATAAACTGTAAGGTGAGCTAGATTACAAAAGTTTTTTTAATGTTAAAGTAGAGATCCTTTTCAAAAATGAAGTTAACTAATTACTTTCAAGATAGAATTTGGAATTAATGCATGCCTCAAATACTACTGCAAATAACTAATTAAGATTTTTTACTGTGTACTTACTCTGTCGTTTCTCTGTTGGGAACTTTCCTCATGGAGAAAGCCACCATTGCTTTGAAGAGATATTCCTCATTTGTATCCCAGGCATACTAAGAGAGAAGTAAAACAGAAAATGTAAAAAGGCATAGGATGAAAAATGGTCCGTTGCAATTTAATTGTGGCCACCGTGGTATTAATCAGTGCCTGCCTCTCTCTCTCTCCCCCGCCCCCACCTTACTCATACACTAAAGACTGGAGACCCAGATAAATCATATCACAATAATGTTCAGGATAGGCTTTCTTGGACATTCTATCATTCCAAGTGTGGTGTATTTTCCATCGTATCATCTTCTTCACAGTCTGCAGTATTAGTAACCCGTCAACAAATAGTCCATTTGGACATCCCATCCTGGACATTTACAGGACATATACATCATTCCTCCCTTTCTCTCTTCCCTCATAAACTGACTACTTCTCTTAGCTTCCTTTCCTTTATTAACATTGGTACAATTTTTCTTTCCATTTTCTTAGCTGGAAACTTGAGTGTGTGCGCATATAACGGATTGAACTGTGTCCCCGCAAAATGTATATGTTGAAGTCCTAACCCCCAGTACCTCAGAATGTAACCATATTTGGAGACAGTGTCTTTAGAGATGACTAAGTTTAAATGAGGCCATTAGGGTAGACCCTAATCTAGTATGACTGGTGTCCTGGCAAGAACAGGAAATTTGGACACAGCCACATACAGAGGGAAGACAGCAATCTATAAGCCAAAGGCAGAGGCCTAGAACAGATCCTTCTCTCATAGCCCTCAGAAGGAACCAACCCTGCTGAGACCCTGATCTTGGACTTCTAGCCTCCAGTACGAAGAGAAAATAATTTTCTGTTGCTTAAGCCACCCAGTTCATGGCACTTTGTTAGAGCAGCCCTAGTGAACTGATGTGGCTAACCACATATTTGCGGTGAGTAATCAAGTACGAATGGAGAAAGTCACAAAACAGGGTTTGTTGGTTTAACTCTAAGTTCATGATGTCCTACTCCCAAATTGCCTGGGAATCCCTTAGGTTTCTCCATCAGTTTTCTCTCCAGCTTTGCGCAGTGGCAGTATCGTAGCCAATGAGGTTTATCCGAGGCGCGATTATTGCTGATTGAAAACTTTTCCCAGTTTCTCTCTCTCTCGTGGTTCACAGTGACTATCTTGGACCTCTTTCGGCTCCCCTTGCACCAAACTCAGTGCTTTCCCTCACACCTCACACTCACACAGATGTTCTTATCTCCTAATTTACAGATATATACTCAAGTCACCAATTTAAACTCCCCCCGTTTTTCTGACACCAAATAAAAAACTCCTGCTATAGACATACATGCTATCCACCTCCTTCCCCGAAAGGCCGGATGCGGTGTTTCTCCTCCCATCAGTGGCCATTGCATCCACTTCTACTAGGAACACTTCCCTCTGCCCTTCTCAGGATCTGAAAGATAACCGTTTCCCCTCTCCTCTGTCCACTGGACTCTGACTTTTAGCAATGCTCAAGCCTCCCCATTACAACACCAGAACCAAATTACTTTACTCAATCGTTCTTCCTCACCTACTGGTGTCTCTCTCCTGCCCTTCACAGCCAACACTCTCAAAGGAGTCGTCATACTCACGTCTTTACGTGCTCACCGTCCACTTATTCTCAACTCCCTCCATCAGCTGCTTTCCAGTTGCACCACTCCACAAAAAGGCTCTCTAAAGTTACCAGTGGCCTCCACATGACGCAGCATGATGAGCGGCCTTCAGCCTCAGCTTGCTCAGCCTGTCAACAGCATCTGACACTCCTGAACACTTCCTTCAACTTGAAGCACTCTCTTCCCTTTTGCAATGCTCATTCTGCTTTTCCTCCTGCCCCTCTGCCCCTTTGGCGGGTTCACCGTTTTCTACAAAGGCTCCAAGTTTTAGAGAACCTCAAAGCTCTATGCTGGACCTTCTCCTCTTGTCATTCTGTACTTTCTCCCTCAAACTGTCATCTAGTCCAGGCTTCCACTCTCACCGAAATGCAAATGGCCCAGGAATGTAGATCTCAAGCCCACTCTGTCCTTGCCTATTCATCAATAATACCTCAAACTCAACAAGTTCAAAATTAAAGCTATGATTTTCTTGTCTGCACCTGGTTTCCTGACTCATAGGTGGGTCATCATCTGCTCAGTTGCATAATTAGAGACTAAAGCTTCATCCTTGACTCCTTCTCCATTCCTCTTTTCTACTCTCATCCCCTCCACTCTGCCTTCCACACTGTGGCCGCTGTCTTCCAAACACTAATTCTACCAAAACATCTCTTCCATAAAACCCTCACTTGCTTTAAAGATAATAGCGAAGTTTCCTAACGCAGTGCACACATTCTTCAGCCTGATCTCTCCTTCTTGCCCAAGCCCATCACACGCCATGCTCTACTCCACTGCTACAGCTGCCGATGCCCCAGCCTTCCTTCCATCCCCCACTCTCACCAAGTTCCCTCCTGTAATAAGCCTTTGCGCGTGCTGTTCCTTCTGCCCTTTTTCCTTTTATTCTCTGGCTCACCTGCACTCATGCTTTAGACCTGACAGCAAGTGCCGAGCACTAACGCCCCTGACAAGGCCAAAGCCCCCATGTGCTTCTCCTCCCTGCAATACTTGTCAAGCCTACACATTTCCATTTCATTTACTGAATGTTTGATGGACAACCAATCCTCCCAACAGCGTAAGTGCCACGAGGGCAGAGACAGATCTGATTTATCTGCCATTGTGTCTCCAGCATTCAGCATGGCGCCTGCCTCAGAGGACCCTGGGATAAGCAACCGACAATCTACTCTCTGCGGTAGAGACAGTCAATTTTACAGTCAGACTGCCTGGGTTCAAATCTCACCTCTGTCACTTGCTGACTTGAGATCTTGGGCACGTCGCTTCATTTTTTACACCTCGGCTTTCTCATTCACCCAGTGACAACGGGAATGCCCGTACTACCTTTCTCAGAGGGTTGTTGTGAGCACTACGTGAACTGATGTGAGTCAAGTGCTCAGAAGGGCCCCCGCTGGAAACTAAACTAAATCCTCAATAAATGCTGCCTGTTACAATGACCATTTCTCACTGGGTGAATAAAATAATATATTGGTGAACTGGCCTGCAAACAGAATACGTACCTCTAAGTACCTGTAGCATTCTTTGATTGCTTCTACCCTGACACATCTTAATATCGCCTTCTATTGGGGAAAATTTTCACAGACCACACGGGGATACTAAAACTAGAATTACACGAATCATCTTATTAATTCGACAGGCTTTATTGCACTTACAGCTACCTGAGCCCAATGAGTATTTTTTAACTTCAATTTCATAAGCACATATTTCATAGTGTTACTTTGATATTTGAGAGGAACTGAAGAAACTGCACATTAGAATTAGAAAATTTTTGGGCTATGAAACGTCTTATATGGGTGGAACCATGCCATCTTTCCAATGACTAGAAAACTGAGGCTCAGAAAATTCACATGACCATAATGGTGAGGAGCAGAGCCCAAACCAGACCTGAGGGCCTGACTGGGACCCCTTTGCTCCACAGCTTGATTAAAATGTTCAAAACATAAATAAATAAATAAATAAATAAATAAATAAATAAAAATAAAATGTTCAAGTTTGCACAGTTGTTTTGTGTAATACAAAACCTCACAGATTTTCTAGCAGATTTCTAGCACTGCAGATTCAATACCTTAGGCAAAATCATTTTTTAATAATTTCTATTTTACTATTTTTTTTTCTTTAACACAGTATCAGATTTGAGGTCTTTCAAATTAATCTATATAACAAGTTTAACATAACTATACAGAGAGGCTCATTACAAGAGAAAGTAGTGTTATTAGCAAACAAAATGAAAAATGAACACACAGTTTGTCCACTTACTGCGTTATCTCCCAGAGCTGTTCTGATACTAAGTCTTACTTTAAAAGCATTTTCTCCATCTGCCAAAAAGAAAAAAAAAGAGCAGCATTTGATGATAAAAATCTGCCAAAACAGAAGACCAAACGTTTAACCAACTCAAATCAACACAATGCTGAACTTCAGCGAAATTGCCCCAAATACTCCTGAGAGTTTAACTACAATCACCTTACAGGGTTTAAAATTTTCTTTCAGACTCATAAAACCGTCATAGTCTCAACTTTCAGGCCACAACACGTCTGCAGATTTAGAAAAATAAAGAGGTCTTTATTGTCAATCATTTAGAAAACTGTTAATCTATTTTTAAGTTTCAAGGCTACATACCTGGTTGACAGAGTTCAGCATGAATAGCAGTCACCAGAAAAAAGAGCAGGCACAACATTCTTTCAGAGTGGAAAACACAAGGCAAAAGCAGGGATAAATATCCACCCTCCACTTAAAGCTGCCTTAGCCATTCTGTGACCCGGATTAGAATATTAGAGAAACAATCAAGCCACCACCTACAAGATTTAATGATTAAACCGCATTATTTGGGTTAATACTCAGATAGAAGCAGCCCATCTCCTGTCAGTTATTTACGAAAATCTGTTTGGAAAACAGATTAGCTGTCTTTTCTGAACTCTGGGTTTCCTCTGCTGACTCAAAGTCAGAATCCTCCCCTGCCCTTTCTGTCGTTGTCTGGCTAAGTGCACGGTGGACATTTTCCTTGGCCTCAACTTTCTATCTTGTCAGGGCTGAAGTAGCTGGCTCATAGATAGGCTATCCTAATTTAGAAAACAAACAGCACTCCTTTCTATCTCTGGTGAACAAAGGACGCCCTTCCAAGAATGGTCTCACCTGACTCTCACCTCCACAGATAAACATCCCGAGAGAACTTCCACTTCAAAGGGAATCATTTTGGTCAGCCCTGAGTTCTGCTGGTTGTGTAAATTCCAAGTTAATGATAGAGAGCGGCGCTGTCCAATGGAACATTCTGTGATGATGGGAATGTTCTGTATCTGTACTATCCAATATGGTAGCCACCAGACATAGCTGGCTGTTGACCACTTGAAATGGAACTACTGCTGCTGAGAAACCAAATTTTCTCTTAATTTATGTAGAACGTGTGACTAGCCACTACATTGGTCAGTGCATCTGTAGAACTGTCATTAAGAGCCCCCTGCCATGAACTGGGTGTGCTGGATTCTTTCTGTCACCCTCAGAGTAGCACCTCACAGTTGCTGTTGTTCGAATCATCTCACACGTGAGGGAACTGAGGAGCTGGTGTTTAAGGCACTGGTGGCAATGGGGGAAGAGGAATGGGTGTCACTGGAACCCTATCTCCACCACACTGAACTGCACTGTGTCTGCATTGGTCATCATCGGTCAAAACTGAAATTGCAGCAAAGCCGCAGAGATGCTCTGAGGATTGCCACAATGAGTGGAAGAGAGTCTCCCCTAGTGGGCATTTTATAGATGCTGCCAACAGAAGTGCCCTAGCAGGTTGATGTCTGGGCTTTCCTCTCTACCATGCTGCCTCTTCATGAATTCAGCCCCCAAGTTCCACCTCGTTGCTTGAAAATCATGAGTGGGAAAATTGGATCGGGTGACCCTGATGAAAATGTGGACTTTCAAAGCAACAATGAGAAAAAGATCAACAGCCACACTTCTGCAACACTTTGAGAGTCCTACCACTTCCCCCTCCTGGATAGGGTGATATTGTATCATAGATGACCCATTTCTGTTTGGTGACGCCACCTGGAGGAGTCTCTCCTTACCTTGGTTGCAAGGGCACAGGGCCAGGAAAAGTTGTATTAGAGGGAGAGACAGCCAAAATTAGAGCCATTCTAGCAATTTCACTATTAAGTGAAATGGAAATTTCCTAGAAGGAAGAGCTCACGTAACTTACCCCTGAAAACAAAGTCAGACTAGATGAAGTTATCTTGGGAAATGTTAGACTGGATAAAATCATCAGGAGAATAGAAAAGCCAGTATGTGGAGATTTTAACAAAGCTAATTATTTGCATCAGGGAACAAAGCCATTTTGGAGACAGATATGATTCAGCTTTGCTTTAGCCTTTAACTTCATGAAAGAATCAAACATGTCTCTTTTGATCTTACATAGTCACTTATGTGATTAGGATTGAAGATAGTAAAATACTGATCTGTAGTTAAGCCATTCTTTGAAAAGCAAAAAAAAAATCCTCTTCCTTTTTGAATTATGATTTCTCTCTTTTTTGAAAATAAAGTTAGCCATTTATTAAACAATTTCTTTGTGCCAGTCTATTAGTGCTTAATAGACTTGTAAAAAACTGCCCTTACTAAAATAGTTGACAAACAATATTATATCAATTTCAGGTGTATCAAAGAGTGATTCAACATTTATATCCATCACAAAATGCTCACCATAAGTATGGTTGTTATCTGTCCCCACATAGTTATTACAATTATATTGACTATGTTCCCTATGCTATACTTTACTTTCACTATTCTATACTTTATAGATGTTTGTTGTCTCATTTAAAAAATAACAGGGGAAAAAGGAGCAATAGAAATTCCATATAGAAAATACAGAGAAACCGAAAGAGAAAAATACAAAATTATCCATAATACCACTGGTGTGAATGACCAATGTTAATATATTTTAAGAGCTGAAACATACCTGCCTTAGCCTTGGATCTTCTTGTGTGTTCCTGTGTGATGCTGTTGTTTTGTCTCATTGTAGCAGCACATCACAACAGTAATGGTGGAATAACATGGACCCTTGTTTTCTTCCTTACTCTAATGGAGTGTTGCTTTTTCACAGGATCTGGTGGGTCACTTCAAATTCAATGTGTTGTGAGGTAAAAAGTCTCCTTTTATCTCTAGTTTACTAAAATTTATTTTGATCAATAACTGATGTTGAATTTTATCAACTGCTCTTTTAACATCTATTACTATGATCCTAGAGGTTTTACCATTTGATGCATTTTATTAATAAATTTTTTAGAGGTGCTTCGGTGGCTCAGTTGGTTAAGTGTCCAGCTCTTGATTTTGGCTCAGGAAGTGATCTCACGGTTCATGGGATCGAGCCCTGCGTCAGGATCTGTGCTGACAGCTTGGAGCCTGCTTGGGATCCTCTCTCTCCACCCCTCCCCCCCACCTCAAAATAAATAAACTTAAAAAAATTAATTTCTTTACATTGATCCAACCCTTAGATGAGCTTAGTTTGATGATTTTTTAACATGCTCCTGGACTTAATTGCTGTGTTTTTCCTTAGGTTTTTAAACCTATTTTCATAGAAGAATATCATTCAGGTTTCTTTTCAAGTGCTGATTCTTGAAGTTTATTTTTTTCTGGCCCTTACATTACCATCTTGAAAATGGTATAAAAAGATTTCTAACATCGTCTAGGTTTACAAATACTTTAAAACGCAGGGGAAAAAATGCAGAAGAAATGCAGAGTTGGAGAAGTTGGGCCATACATATTTTGGGGGAAGAGTTCTTTCAAGATTTTCATTTCTTATATTGTCACACACTGCAGGTTTCATAATTCTAGTTCATTCTGGCTGTTTACAAATTCCAAGAAAACCTTTATTTCATCAAGATTTTCCAGTATTCTCACGGACTTTATACAGTATTTCCCATAAGGTATCTACATTCATTGCCCTATTTCCCTGTATTTTCCAGCATGCATATTAATGTTTTCTCATTTTCCATTCTTCTCGCCAGAGGTGTGTCTACTTTTGTTGTTGTTTAATCAAAGAACAAGATCTTGGATTTAATTTTCAAGTCTTTTCTTCCTGCTTTCTGAGTCATCCATCTTATGTATTTTCATTACGTCCTTACTCCTGTTGTCATTATACTGCTTTTCTTCATTATACTGCTTGTTCTTCTTATAAGTCTTGAGTTGATAAGTAGGCTGAGGTATTTTTAATCTTTCTCATTTAATAATGAAAATATTTGTGGCCATGAATTTTCCCTGGAGTACTGTTCTGGACAGATGACAAGAAATATATAGATATACAGTGATCTCATACTTATTTTCTGAAAAGTCTATAATTATAGTTCCAATTTTTCTATATCCCAATGTTTGCTTAGAAAAGTATTTGTAGCAAAATTAACAGCAGCCAAAAATAAAATGATGAAAAATATCAATTTTTTTATAGTCCTGTCAGGTGAACAGAAAAAGTATAATGATAAAATAAGACATTGTCAATAATTCAACATAAATACGAAAACTCTTACAAGGTCACTTAGAACATGCTAAAAATGACTTACTAAAGAGCTTGATAGCTTAATAAAATAGGTGGAATGTAGAACTAGATACTATTGTTCTTGCCTCTTAACATACTGGGTTTTTTTCTTCCACTTGTAAAAATCTTGCACAAACTTGCTCTTTATTTTCACACAGAATTTTAAGTATTAAAGCTCCAGAGAATTCATACCAAACTTGCTTCATACAATGCACATTTCTGCAATTTCACATATAGGAGCTTAATAATTTATCAGTAACAGTGGTAACGATGACAAATAAAGCAGTTTCAATCGTTCTGAATACGTTACTATTTACTTCTAATGTTCAGAGTTTAGAGAATGAAGATAAAATGTTGAGATTACTGTTGCCATGAGCAATACAGAAGGCACCAAGTCTCCTGAGACAGGATAAAGAAATTGATTTCTCCATGTTTTTTCATACTCCACAACACTATTGGAAAGCAGTTTCTCAGCACATAAATATTGATCTACTGTTCTGGAGGGTAAATTAAATATGACATCACACAAAAAGGAAACACGTGTGTCATTCTTTTGATTCACACAAGTTACCTTTTAAAGTTCATCAGGGGTGTAAACACATGGGCATATATACATCCATTTATCTGCAATTAAACAACATGTAGGTAGAACGAATGTCCCTTTGAAATGTTGACCCTGATTATTCCATTTCATGGTCACAAACATGCATTTTGTAAACCTGTAACACCTAAAACTAGTAAACTGTGAAATTATTTCAAATGTGATGTTACTCTGCATGTTTTTATTGGATTTTGGGAAATGTATTTAGCTGTGACATATTAAAAATATAAAAAACCTTTAACAGCTGAACACAGAAATTTTTTATAAGACAAAAGCTTGAACTTTTTAAATTAGTGGCTCCACTCAATTTTCCACAATAGAAGTTTAAAAAATTTTTTTTAATGTTTATTTATTTTTGAGACAGAGAGAGACAGAGGGCAAGCATGGGAGGGGCAGAGAGAGAGGGAGAAACAGAATCCGAAACAGGCTCCAGGCTCTGAGCTGTCAGCACAGAGCCCGATGCGGGGCTCGAACCCACGAACCATGAGATCATGACCTGAGACGGTGTTGGTCACTTAACTGACTGAGCCACCCAGGTGGCCCTGTAGAATTCTGAATAAATGTGATCTTTTACCATTTAAATTGAAATAAAATTGATATACCATATGATAAACAATATCAAGATGTTTGTAGTAATTAGTCCAATATTTTCAGTATAATTAGGAGGTAAGAAAATGAGTTTATTCATTTTAAATTGTCAGTATTAAGATGCATGGGGAAATAAAGTATTTTTGTCTATAGTGAAAAATATTATATTTTAACTCTGGGGTTCTCAGCAGGGAGTGGTGGTGGATTTTTTTTTCCCTCCAGAAGACATTTTGGCAATGTCTGGACACATTTTTGGTTGTCACAAATTGGGGAGGAATGCTACTGACACTTAGTGAGTAGAGGCCAGAGATGCTATTAAACATCCCACAAACTTTAGAAATATCACTTAGGCCTTCATTTGGTAACTTTCTTTTCCTTGTATTTGGGTTAATGGAAGTTACTCACAAAAGGAAGAACAAGAGATATAAAGGAATCAAGTATGCACCTGTACGCTGTGTGTGTGTGTGTGTGTGTGTGTGTGTGTGTGTAAAATCAAGCATACTTCATACTTTTAAGATATTAACGTCATACCATATTCTGAAGTTACTATTAAAATAAACTCATTTATCTTGTTATTAAGATGGCTAATGAGAAAGAATAACTGCCTGGCTGCTGGAGCACTGGGCTCATTTTGGCTGTCAGTACAACAGCCCAAGGTTAGTAAGTGTAGGCACATTTAAAACTCATTGTCATTGAAATCTTGCCATTTGCAACAACATGGATGGAACTGGAGGGTATTATGCTAAGCAAAAAGTCAATCAGAGAAAGACATGATTTTACTCATATGTGGAGTCTGAGAAACTTAACAGATAAACATAGAGGAAGGGAAAGAAAAATATAAAAAACAGAGAGGGAGGCAAACCAGAAGAGACTCTTTTTTAAAAACTTGTTTATGTTTCTTTATTTTTGAGAAAGAGAGTAACAGAGCACAAGTGGGGGAGGGGTAGAGAGCGAGGGAGACACAGGATCCGAAGCAGGTTCCAGGCTCTAAGCTGTCAGCACAGATCCGGATGTGGGGCTCGAACCCACAAACCATGAGATCATGACCTGAGCCAAAGTAGGTCGCCCAAACGACTGAGCCACCCAGGTGCCCCAATAAGAGACTTAAATACAGAGAACAAACTCAGGGTTGCTGGAGGGGAGGTGGGTGGGAGATGGACTAAATGGGTGATTGGCAATAAGGAAGGTACTTTTCAGGATGAGTGCTGGGTGTCATGCATAAGAGATGAATCACTGGGTTCTACTCCTGAAGCCAAGACCACACTGTATGTTAACTAACTTGAGAATATAAAAACAAAACAAAACAAAACAAAACAAAACACAAACCCAAAAACAAAAACTAAAAAAATTCATTGTCAATGAATACTGTTTCTACCTTCCATTGTCTTTCTTCTCCTTGTCATTTCAATTGAAGCCACTCCCACTTGAAATCTTCACTAGCACCCCAGGGCCTAAGTCTGGGAATTGAAACTTCTTGGCCTCTAAGATCTGAATCTGACTTGGCTTTTCAGATGCATCTACACAGATGTCCCTTCTCCATCCTCCACTGAGCCATCCTACCTGCCAATCCCTGCACTGGGTCTCATCCCACCTCTGTCCTTTGTGCTTCTTTGCACACTGTTTTCTTTAGTTCAATACTTTGAGCTTTCACTTTTTACCTTTAAATTTTTTTAATGTTTATTTATTTTGAGAGAGTGAGAGACAGAGCATGAGCAGGGGAGGGCAGAGAGAGAGGCAGACAAAGAATCCGAAGCAGGCTCCAGGCTCTGAGCTGTCAGCACAGAGCCCGACGCAGGGCTCGAACCCACAAACTGTGAGATCATGACCTGAGCTGAAGTCAGACGCCTAACTGACTGAGCCACCCAGGCGCCCCTCATTTTTTACCTTTAAACATCTTAGTCATTGTTCCAGGTCTATCTCGATGAGCACTTCCTTGGAGAAAACTTTGTTTTGTTTTTGTTACAGGTTTTTTTTTTTTATTCGTTCTTATTTGTTTTACACTTGTCCAATCCATTTTTTATTCTCTTCTTCTCCTAGGTTCCCATGGCATTTTGTTCACATTCGTACATGTATGTATTGACAATATGATTTACTTTTGTGCCCTACAAATTTTAAAGTTCTGGAGAACAAGGACTATATTTGGTTCAGTTTTGCATTTCTCATGGCCCATGACTATTTGATAACTTAATAGAACTGAATTTACTTATTTGAATCATAAACTGACGTTTGAAGAAGCTCAACAATGCAAACATGAAGATTCATGAGGTACATTGCATTTTTTTTTCATTCCTAGTCAGAGAAAAATAACTTCTAGTATCAGATAAACAAGGAACACTGGGCTTTGGAATATTTTTGTCTCCACTTCCATACCTATGCCCCTTTTAAGATGAAAAGAAATTTGAAGCTACGGTATTTGGAAGGCTCATCAAATTTTGTAGGTTAATCAATAGCCATAACCATTTATGAACTTAATCTTTGTATTCACAGGGTAACATTTTTCTAGTTCACAAAAAGTTAATCACTACTGTTTAGAAATAAAGATTAATTTAGACAAGCTGAGGAAGTGTAATTCTGCCAACTTTATAATCTTAAGAATTTAAAGGACAGTTTCTGAAATGGAATGCACGTGTGCCTGTGTGCCTCCTCTTGTGCATGAAGACCAACGCATTAAAAAAAGTCTCAGGTAGTAAAAGCAAGACCTTACTGATATTTCTTCCTAGATCTAGACTAGATCTAACTCTTTCCTAGATCTAACTCTTTCCAATGTTGCTTGGCTGTTAAGAGTTTTTTCATGGTTGGGGCGTCTGACTTCGGCTCAGGTCATGATCTCACAGCTTGTGAGTTCGAGCCCCACATTGGGCTCTGTGCTGACAGCTTGGAGCTCAGAGCCTGGAGCGTGCTTTGGATTCTGTGTCTCCCGCTCTCTCTCTGCCCCTCCCCCACTCACACTCTGTCTCTCTCTCTCTCTCTCTCTCTCTCTCAAAAAATAAATAAACATTAACAAAATTTTTTTTTAAAAAGAGTTTTTTCATGGTTTAGGCAAATTATAATTTTCTCCAACATTATTGCAGCCATGCTCTATGGAACAGTATTTTCCACCCTTAATCTTCTATTTGGCTGCCAGTTAGTGTCACCCAGTCATATTCAGCTCTGCCTCTAGGTACTCCCCTTGCCAACCTATATAAAAAGGTGGAGCGGCCACTGGGCCATGTACCTTTCAGGTTAGATATTCTCTTTTTCATAGAGAATCTTAAACTATCCTCATTTTAATTGATATATAAAGCATATGAATTCATCAACACATCAAAGTTTCTCCCCTTAAGTTTTGACCAGCAACAATGATCTTGACCCTTCTGTCTGAAAACTGTCAGTAGCCTACAGTAAGTAATGTTTATGAGGGCTGCCTAAAAGATGTGCATGCAATAACTCTCAACAATAGCCAAATTATGGAAAGAGCCTAAATGTCCATCAACTGATGAATGGATAAAGAAATTGTGGTTTATATACACAATGGAATACTACGTGGCAATGAGAAAAAATGAAATATGGCCTTTTGTAGCAACATGGATGGAACTGGAGAGTGTGATGCTAAGTGAAATAAGCCATACAGAGAAAGACAGATACCATATGGTTTCACTCTTATGTGGATCCTGAGAAACATAACAGAAACCCATGGGGGAGGGGAAGGAAAAAAAAAAAAAAAAGAGGTTAGAGTGGGAGAGAGCCAAAGCATTAGAGACTGTTAAAAACTGAGAACAAACTGAGGGTTGATGGGGGGTGGGAGGGAGGGCAGGGTCGGAGGGAGGGCAGGGTGGGTGATGGGTATTGAGGAGGGCACTTTTTGGGATGAGCACTGGGTGTTGTATGGAAACCAATTTGACAGTAAATTTCATATATTAAAAAATAAAATAAAAATAAAAAAAAAAAAAAAAAAAAAAAAAAAAGATGTGCATGCAATAATACCTCCATCACTACAAATCAGAGATGCCAGATAGATTGTCGTAGCCACTCATCCATCCTACACCCACAACAGAAACTGTTAATTTACTTCAGAACTTTTTCCTTCTGAGTGTGGACTCAGCCACAACACTTCCCAACAGTTATTCAGTCAGTTGACAAGTTGAAACTTACTTGCCACCATGGGCAATAATGATCTACGCACTGCCCTGAATAAAGCCATACCACTGGGGGCCTGTGATCTCAAATGAACAGAAAAGTTTGGGCGATTCATAGAATGGATTCAATACTTTGTGATTGTGGCAACAGTTTACATTGAGGGGATCTGGATGAAACTCCTTTTGGCACTTGTTTCCTACTTAGTTCCCAGTACCATCATTATGAGGTGCTCCATCGGGGCGTGAGAACATTCTGGAAGCAGACACCGGTGGGGGTTACAGCACCGTGAGTCAGCTTCCACTGGGACTAAAAATCAAGAAAACCTGCTTTCCAAAAACAACCAACCAATCAAACAAACAGATGAATCTGGAGGGCATTTTGCTAAGTGAAGTAAGTCAGACAGACAAAGACAAATACCATAAGATCTCACTTACATGTGAAATCTAAAAAACAAATAAGTGAAAAACTAAACTCATACAGATAATAGATTGTTGGATGCCCAAGACAGGGAGTAGGGGGGAGGGCAAAATGGGTGAAGATGGTCAAAAGGTACAAACTTCCAGTTACAAAATAAGTTATGGGATGTAGTGCACAAAATGGTAACTGTATATTTGAAATTTCCTAAGAGTAAATCTTAAAAAGTTCTTATAAGAAAAATTGTAACTATGTATGACAAAGGATGTTTACTAGAGGTATTGTGGTGATCATTTCACAATATACACAAATATTGAATCAAGTTTTATACTTGAAACTAATATAATGTTATACGTCAATCAATTAAAAAAAAAAAAAAAAGAGGCCAGCACTTACCAAGTCCTTTTCCACCTATTCTGACCCCCTGGCCACACCTTAACTCTCTCTCATCAATTCTTGTCTCATCCAAACCCAAGTAGGAAAACTTCAGTCTGTAAGTTCCTTGAGGTTTGTCTTGTCACTGGAATTTACTACTCCAAAATACAATTTAAATGAATAGCTGAATGCCTAATGGTTAAGTGCCTTTCTCACATAAGTGCCCCATTCAGATTTGTGGACAGAAAAAAAAGGTAATAACCTCTTCATTTTTTTCTTGTGGAACCACAATTATAAACGGAGGGAGTAAAGAGGATTAATCTCAGAGCAGGGGGTCTGCAAACAGAGGCCTAAGTGTTGTGTTGTCTGGACAGGCCCTAGACAGCAGGAGGGCACTAGGAGCCTAGAAAATGTCATCTGAAGGAGACGTCAGAAGTAGAGAAGTGTGTTTAATACTCCGTCCATCTGCCTAGCATTTAAGGTCGGCTGAAGGGCTGGTAAGAACACAGATCCACTCAGTGCCCAGTTATGTTTCCTATCCAGTGTCTGCTCGTGGAGCTGTGCTGTTTGGAGCTGGCAGAAAGTCTACTTTCAGATGAGAATCAGCGATCCAAAGACTCGTTTCATTCTATAATTGCCAGTGACGTCTAGCTCTGAGGCGTGGGCGGTTTTCTCCGGAAACAAGGGGGCTCCTCCCGCTCTGAGCGCCTTCCCAAGATCCAGTCCCGCCACCAGAGGGAGAGCAGGAGGGCGTGGACTGGCCAGAGCGGACCCAAAAGAGGAGGCCTGAGAACTCAGGGAGTGGCCATGACGGAACGCCAGAATATGCGCGTGCGCGGCATCAGCCTGGCCAATATGGATCGTGGGGTGGTGCCATGTGGCGTGGGCGGAGAGCTGGGATTGGCCATGCGTGAGGGTGTGTAAAGCAGGGAAAGGATGTGACCCGGAGTGAGAGGCGGGCCTGGACACCGTGGGAAGGAGTGTCTGCGACGGCCCAGCCGGGAAGGGCGTGGCCTAGGCGTTGACCAGGGGCATAACCTGAAAAAGTAGGATTTAGCGCGTGAAGGGCTTGGCGTGGCCGCTCGTAAGGGGACGACAAAGTCTGTCCAGACTGCGGGAGGGCTGAGCTCAGGCAGAGAGCAGAGGAATTACCAGAGTGGAAAGCAGGGACGTAGGCATAAGAGAAGGACCTGGGGCTCAGAGAAATGAGCGTGACCGTGGGGACAAGCATGTGAAAAGACCTGTGGACGGGGGGGCACGGAGAAGCGTAAGGGACGCAAATTACGTAACAGGAAGAAGGGCCGTGATATAGGCGGAGCGCAAGGGCGTACCTTGAACGTGGGGGCGTGACACGTTTGTGAGGGCGTGACAAAGACGGTCCCGCTCAAAGGAGGAGTGGGCCCAGACGTAGGACGGAGGCGGGGCACGTTGGCGGGCAGGCACCTGACCGCGGCTGCAGACCCAGAGCGATGGCAGCGTAGGTGTAGCCAGGGCAGAGAACAGGTGCGGACCAAGGCTCTGGGTGGAGGGAGAGGTGGTTCAAGCCCTGAGGCAGTGAGCGACTCCAAGGCAGGACTTAAAGGGCTTTGTCGGAGACTTAGGCGGGGCGACGGGGACGTGACGTGTTACGCGCCATGACGTGTACGGCGTGAGGGGCGTGACGAGTCGCGACGGGACGTGGCTAAGATGGCCGCGCGCATGAGTCTCTCCCCGGCGCTGAGTGGAGGGGGTCCGCTCTCAGGGAGATATTCGGGTAAGGTCGGGCTGCGAATGGAGCATGGCGGGTAGGGGGTACATGCTAGAGAGGACAGGGACCCTTTCTCTCAGGACCACGCTCTGAGGTGGGCCGTGGAGCTGCGACAAGCTGTCGGTTCCGCGAGGATGGCCGCAGGGCCGGCGGGGCTTTTCTGTAGAATGGAGAGGAGGAGGCGGGAATCGCTGTTTTCCTTCTCTCTGTTCCTCCACTGTGAGGGTCACCATCTACATCCCGTTAGAGTCCTGTCCATTTAACGGTAGAACTGTTGTCTCAGAGACTTTCAGAAATGGGGGGTTGCAGTTCCACAAATCGAGGCGCAGTAAGTTGGGACTCTCACACCTGTATCGTTGCTCTTTTCCCCGACATGCCAGACACTATGGACAGATTCACAACCACCCCCAGGGCAGGGGATCAGCAAGATAACTATGTCACGTGGGCATATCTGAGTCTTCTCTACTCCGTTGTCCCCTTTTTCTTTTGTGCCCTGCCCCCAAAATACAAACGTTAGTTGGTGTCTCTGATTCTTTGTGATATGAGTTGAAAGCTACTATTTGAGGCTGCTGGAGACTTGTTGTTAGTGTAATTTCTTCTCAAGCTTGGGAAATGTGCGATATTGAAGATGTGTACATTTTAATTTGGATACAATTAATTCATTCTCAGCCACCGAAAGTCATTTTACATTCTGATACCCCTTCGTCCTTTACTGTGAATCTGGTCATCCCTACTCTGCTATTTAAAAGTCTTGCTGGAGTACAAGCAGAGTCCGGGATCTCTGGTGAGAGAAGCTACCCAACCCTACCGGTAACCTGCCCCTGCACGTCCTTGAGAACTGTCACTGTTCTCAGCCTGCCTTGGAGTCTACAATGAACTTAAAGTTTATTACACCCACCCTCCCTTCTGGGCCTTGGTAAAGAGCTGCATAGTTCTTGAATATTTTGGAAACGAAAACCTTTCAGGGTTCTAGGGCCTTCTCCTTTACTCACAAGTTGTGACCTCGATGTCAGAACTGAAAATCACTTACAGGTGAAAAGTAACACAGGCAGCATTCCTGTGCCTGTACACACCTGCCCTGTTCAGCCAAGCAAAAGATTGCCACCACTCATAGTTGGAACGCAATAAAAATTGGATGAATTTTGACAGAATATGAGTGTTTGGGAAATCTGATGGAAAAAGGGAAATACATTTTATCTCGTTGGCTACACTGGGGCAGTTAGTTGCATCATACAAACCAGATTAAGAAATGTATTTTGAAACCTTCAGCAGCCCCAGACTGGAATTATGCTTTCAGAGAAGTGGGTAAGAGGAGGAAATCACTTTGTCAAAGCAAGACATGGAAACACAACCTCTAATTCACATTTCAGGGAATTGCAACAGTCTGGCTTGCTTTATAAATTAGGAGGTGAGAAAACGAAGGATCAATTTGATGAGAATCAAGGAATGTTTTTTATCAGTCTGACCTCTAGTGGGTAATTATATTTTGCTGTCTTTTGCATACATACAAATGGCTTAACGAGGTATTTAATAAATACGTGATTTATAAATGATTTTAAAGGCTTTTAGAATCTTTTCTAATTTTTTTTAAAGATTGTGTTATTTTTAAGTCATCTCTACACCTGATGCGGGACTTGAATTCACAACCCTAAGATCAAGAGTCGCATGCTCTGCTGACTGAACCAGCCAGGCCGCCCAGAATCTTTTCTAATTTTTAAAACATTTTTAAGTCTCCAAAAGAACAGATCAGAAACGTGTAAGTAAAATCCAAAGACATACATGAATAATCAGTGATAGCAAAGGACATGTTAGCACACAAAGCTTACCTTCCTTGGGACTCATCTGGCCAATGGTCCCATTTTTATGGACAGACATAAGGACAGACACATTGTCCATGAAGTCCAGTAATACATCTTAGTAGTTAATTGTTACATGCTGTGTGTGGGGATTAATTATTATCTGTGGCATCACGAGGTGGGATTTTATGAGATCTGTAAGTAAGTTTAAATAACCACCTCTCCAGAAATAATTATTTTTAAATTAAGAACCGTGATTGGCTTAGTGCTGAGTATACATAGTACATACCTATTCTCTCAAGTGTCTTTATTTTCACATTTTGGTGTATAATTTTGTTCTTAAAGCTTTGAAGCCATGGCTGACTCATGATAACTGAATGTTTGGGTGAGCATTATATTATTATTTGCAATCCCTATATTTTGAATATGTGTTTTTGAGAAAGAGAAGTATATTTGTTCTAGAACTGTATCTAGCGAACTATTTTTAACTCACTTTATAAAACAGTTGCAGTTTCTTTACATATTACCCATTTTTCTCCTGCTTGTACTACAAAATAAAACATGTTGCAAAAATACACTCTACATTTCTGTATTCCAGGATTCACCTGGAGCCTATTTAATAATGACTAATAGTGTATTTTCAATGCTGATGTTTACAATTTGTAGTGTAGGTACAAATTCATAAACATTCTGATAAGTATCTTTCCTCCTGAAGCAGATACCTGGACATAAATAACCTCACGTATTGCTACAGGTATTGTAGCCCAGCATTAGCTAAGTTGAGTTTCTGTTTATTTGGATTTCCCTGGAACCCTCCTCACCCCTGACCCTCCATGCTCTGTTCCTTCCTTGATCGCCTTTACTCTTCCTTCTGTCTCTTGGCTTCCTCACTGCATTTTGTCAGTCTCCCTCTATACACCTGTTACTCCTGGGGGAGGGAAGGGAATTTTCTTCTCTCTCTGACCTCAGGACCTCTCCTGAGCACCAGAGCTGCACTGACTCTCTCCTAGACTTTTCCTCCCGCTGTCCCCTTGGACCTCAACTCCGTAAGATTCACGGGAAGAATGACCTCTTTCCCTTCCCACCTGCTCCTTGAGCCGGCTTATTTCTCTCTCCAGGGACTCATCCTCCTTCTACCATCAGCGTCATCCCTCCATAAAATCATGGGGCCTTCTTCAACTTCTTCCCTCTTCTCTCTTCCAGTTGAGTGCCGGATCCTAGGTTTTTTTACCCAAATGGCAATCTCTTGCATACAGAGTACCTTGGTTCATCGCTACTGTCACTCTCCCGTCAGTGCTTCATATTCTGTCACTTGGATTCCTGGAATTTCATTTCAAACTCAAGTGCCCAAATCTGAGCTGCTCCTGTCCCACCCGAAACCTGTTCTGCACACTGTGGTGCTCATCTCGGTTCCTGGCAACTCCGTCCTTCTAGCTGATTAGGTGGAGAATCTTACGGGCTGTCTCTCCAGGATACAGCCAACACCCAACTGCTTCTCACCACCTCCACTACGACATCCTTCGTTCCAGCCCCTGGATTATTCTGAGTGATCTCCCTGCTTCTTTCCTGCCTCCCATCCCAGTTGATTTCCAGTAGGCACCCTGAATGATCTTTTAAAGATACAGATCAGGTTGTGTCCTTTCTCTGCTCCCAAAACTCCATTGTGTCCCCCATTTCACTTAGAGCGGGGGTTTCCACTCAGGGGTGATTCCCCTTCTCCAAGGAACATCAGCGGTGTCAGGACACATTTTTGGTGGTCGTAATGGAGGGAGTGTGTCATCGGCATCTAATGGGTAGAGGCCAAGGATGCTGCTAACCATCGTACAATGTATGGGACAGCCCCAAAACAGAGTTATCTGGTCAAATGTCAACAATGTCAAGGGTGAGAAATGCTGAATTAGAGACAGAACCTTTACAGTGGCCTAGAAATCTACTTGATCTGGCATTCATGGTCTCTCCACCTTATCTCCTACTACCGTCCTGCTAGTACACTCTGCTCCTGCCGTGTTGGGCTCCTTACTATCCCTTGTATGTGCCAGCCATGCTCCCGCCTCAGGATCTCTGCATAGGCAATTCCGTCTTCCTGGAATACCCTTCCCCCGATAGCCCCAGAACTAATTCCTTCATTTCCTTCAACTTTTTGCTCAAACTTCACCTCAGTAAGGCCTCCTTCAAGCGATTTATTTCAAAAACAACACTCCTTTCCCAGTGGCACTCCAGAGTCACCTCATCCTGCTCTACTTTTCACTGAATTTATTTTAATTGTCCGTGCAACTGACTTACATGTTACGTTGCTGTTTATCATCTGTCTCCCCGACCAGAATGTAATTTCCACCAGGATAGGGACTTTGTTTTATTTCCTCGGTGATCCGAGACCAGTGTCTGGCATTTGGTAGCTACTTGATTGACGTCCTGATGAATGCAAGGATGAAAGAGTGATGGATTGAAGGAAGGATGGTTGGAGGAATCTCCTTGTCACGGACCTTCCCGCGTCCGTTCTGCCCACTCCCATCCATCCTGCGCTGTGCGCACGGAGTCCTCAGAAACCATCCTGTATGTGTGGAATAATACCTGAGAGTCTTCCAGCCTCCTGGAAATTCATATTCTTCAAGTTAATCTCCAGTCCCATCCAGCTTCACCTTCAGCTGCATCACCTGGGTATCTATTGGCCAGATTGACACATAGAGTTAATCATCCCAAGTAGAGAGGCCTGGAAGAGATTCTCCCTCACAGCAGTCACAGGGAACCAACCCTACCAACAACTTGATCTCAGATTTGTAGCCTCTAGAACTGTGAGAAAATGATTTCTGTTGTTTAAGCCGCCCAGGCTGTGGTTCTTTGTTACAAACTAATGCACTGGCCCTAAGACCCCATATAGGGAGTTAGACCTGGAGATGAGGCACCTATATGGAATTCATAAACTTACTATCTCTCCCCTTTAACATGATGGCTCCGTGTTACGGACTGAATGTTTCTGCCCCCCCCCCCCCATTCCAAATGTTGAAGCCCTAACACCCAATGGAGTGGTATTAGGAGATGGAGCCTTTGTGAAGTGATTAGGGTTGGATTAGGCTATGTGGGTTGGTCCTCCATGATAGCATTAGAGTTCTTATCAGAAAAGAGAGTCCAGAGCTTGTTCTCTGTTCTGCTGTAAGGACATAGAAGATAGCTGTCTACAAGCTAGAAGCAGGTTCTCACCAGGAACTGATGAGCCAGAACCATGATCTTGGATTTCCAGCGCCTAGAACTATGGGAAATAAGTGTCTGTTGTGTAAACAACTCGGTCTCTGGTATTTTGGTATAGCAGTCCAAGCTGAGACACTATGCATTTTCGCTTCCTGACTTCAGTGTGTTCATTGGCAAAGTGATGCATGTAACACAATGCGTGGCACCAGGTTGCAAGGCTAGCTATTTTTCACACTTCACTTTACAATACTTGTCCTGGCACATGGCTTGTTTATGGTTATAAAGGGTACTGCCTGGAGTCCTCATTTGTTCCTTTCAGGGAAGTAACAGGAAGGAACTCTGCCTCCTGCTTTCAGTGGACACAGCTCAGGTGTGATTGTTTTCCTCTCCTTTCCTTTGGGTGTAGCCTTCTTTCCTCTAGCCCTGAGTGGCAGGTGAGTTTCAGGAAGAGGAGTGGATTAACTCTTGACTCATTCCCCCTCCGCCCCTCCCCACCCCCGCCCCACCATGTGTGCTCAGAGTCCTAATGTTGTTGCCCTACTCAGAGCTTCCGCTCGATGGTCACCCTCGGTTGTTTACAGCTTCGCCTTCTCTGTCCTCCTCCCTCTAGGTTATTAGGTTCCTGCACGTTATTTCGGGCCTGATCAACATTTCAAGCTAAACATGGTGGTGATGAGTATGCTCAGGGCCATTCTGCAAGCCTCTCCATGCAGGTCACCGTGGAGAAGATTCCAGATCCCCAGCTCCGTGCCGGCGAGGCCCTGCAGCCTCTACACCTGCACGTACAAAACCCGGAACCGAGCTTGTGAGTACCCCGCTGCCTTCGAGAGAGCGAAAGGCTGGTTTCGTAGCAATCACGTGTGTCCTGTTTATCCACGTGCTGTCAGTGGCATTCCAGAGTGGGATTCTGTGCCCTAAGAACCGTGGGAACAGCTACTTGTTTCTCTACTTGTCTTCTCAGATAAATGTGGAAAATTCTTCTCCCCCGGGTTCATTGAGATGTAGTTGCCACATAACATTGTGTAAGTCGAAGTTGTGCAGCGTGATGATTTGATACACGTGTATTGCAAAACCGTCATAAGGTTCAGAAAGTCCTTTCCTTGACCGATTCTAACATGTTCAAAGGATGTCGTGCCGAAATAGGACAAGGGAGATGTCCCAGTTTCCGGTACTCTGGAACCCGTTCTGTGCTGTTGTGGTTAGCAGTGGTCTTCTTACTAACGTGGATCCACAGACGGCGAATTCTCCCCGTGAATCTTAACGTTCTGCAAGTTGCGTATTCACGTTTGCCAGCAGGTCAGTGGCTTCGCGCTCTGGAATGTTCTTTCCCGAGTCACAAACTGCAGAGTTAATTCCAGCCGAGCAGCTTGCCAGCGTGTGCTCTGCTGTCAGTGCGGCATCAAGGGAGGCGGCAGATGGTCTCTCCTGCCACCTCCCGCATCCCGTTCTTCTCCTGAGACACCAGCTACCTGGCACATCCCTGTGGTGCAGGGATTTTCCACCGAGGCACTACTGACTGGGGTATGGGCCACTCTGTGATGTTGCATGTGAAGCGTGCACAGTAGGTGTTGAGTGACCTTCTAGATATCCCCTAAGGGACAAAGTGACCCTGGAAAGAACCACTGAGATAATAGGAAGAGGCTAATGTATGTGTTGGTGGAGAAATGAGTTTAATGAAGTATTTTTTTATATATTTCCCACTGTTCTCCATGAATTAACACAGAGTTTCAAATGTTGGCTTGCCTCAAAATTTCAGGTGTCTTAACTTTTCCTCCACAGGCTTCCTCTCTTTGATCGTATATTGCACACAAGAAAAGGAATTCATTAGTAATGCCGATCTAGCTAAATGCATTGCCTTGAAACTGCTTCTTGGGTATATTTTTATTTTCAGTTTATTTTGTTTCCTCCAGCCTTGACTGTTCTCATTAGAATAAACTGTCTGGAATCATAAATTTCTGGTTGCTGGGTGTGGCTTCCCACCAGTAGACCTACATCCTACTCAAATGGGTTGTTCTCAACATGTACATTTTGTGGTCTGAAGATTAAATTGGAAAAAAATACATAGTCATAATTTATCTAATTAGTAAAGTTTTGTGTGAGTGTGGGGGTTTTCCTTGATTTTTGTTTCTGTTTACAGATAAAATTTAAAGGTATAAGATTTAATATACTAATGTTTTTAAGATAGTTCATTTCTTTTAGTATTGACAAACCCCAAAGGTAGTGGCTTGGTGATGTGAGGTGTTCCCGAGGTGTTCCCTTGATTAATTTCTCACATCACCTAAAGTGTTCTTGTTTTTCAGTTACTAAGAGAAACAGGCGACAGTCATGATTTGGTTTTACTTTTGGCATATTGCTCTGCCCCTCCTGTTTTCACTGGGGAGAATATTGTAATTTCTGCTGCTCTGAGCCACTGGCAGCTTAATACGACGGCAGAAGGCCCCGTTGTGTACTTGTGTGACCAAGAATGACCCAAGATCGTTGAGGGCTAGAAAAGATAACCTGCAAAGCCCGTAGCTAGTGGCCGCTGTACAGTGAAGACTGTGTTGGCAAGTACTCCTACTCCTGGTACTACGATTATCGTCATCACCGTCCTTATCGTCATAGGCTCAGTGCCCCCGTCAGATGTTTTTGTGACCATTTTTAAGATTGGGTTAAGCGGGCGGCGCCTGGGTGGCTCAGTTGGTTGAGCATCCGTCCGATTTCAGCTCAGGTCATGATCTCACAGTCTGAGTTCGAGCCCCGCGTCGGGCTCTGTGCTGATGGCTCAGAGCCTGGAACCTGCTTCTGATTCTGTGTCTCCCTCTCTCTCTGCCCCTTCCCTGCTCATGCTCTGTCTCTCTCTGTCTCAAAAATAAAATAAAAACATTAAGAAAAAAAAAATTAAAAAGAAAAAAGATTGGGGTAAGTGGAAGGAGGAGTAAATGAAGTAGGAGGATATGGCAAATTCAGGAAGCAGTATTTCACTAGGGCCTTGTGCTCTGGGATTCACCTTCAGTCCCCACTTCTCACCTCCCAGGGAATCATTGGCTGTCGACTCAGATCACTGTTCGCTGTTATCTCAAATAGCAGACAGTAAATGTTGACAATTCTAACTTTTGCCACTGGTATTCTGATAAAGATAAAAGCCTGCTCTGTTTCCCAAGATGTAAATAAAGTCAGTTTTGCTCAGGGTATCATGTAGTGAAATTTAGCCTAACTGTCACATAAAAAAATAGTAGGCATGAGATCTTTGACCATAGGAAAATAAATCTAATAATGTTAATTTTAAATTTAATGAAATATAAAGACTGTCCTCTAGCATGGAAATGGTACAGATTTGTTATTATTCCAATGATTCTTAATTTCCCTACTTTTAGAAGGAAAACATTTTTTTAGGACAGCATGGAATAGAATGGCACTGTATAAAATCTAGCCACTGTACCCATTTGTGTGTTTTTCTGTAAATATAAATTTATTGTAGCTTTATGGCCAGTGCTAGCACTTACCATATTGAAAATTTCCATCATCAGAGAAAGTTCTGTTTGATAGGACTGGTCTATATTATAACTGAACTGTGTTGGTAAATTGTTATTTCTCCTGTTAACTCTGATGAACACAAAGCCTGGACAACAATAGTATTAAAAAGCCTTTTTTGCAATGTCTTCACCAAGAATTCTATTCATCCCTAGATAATACAAGCTGGGATACCTAGACTATGTGGTCTTCCATTAACTTTTGAATAATCTTGAGTAACAGTGGACTGGTGAGGTGCCCCTTGAAATTATTTCAGTGGCCTCAGAGGTATCGGCAGCTGTAAGAAGCTAACAAATAGCCTTGAACTGACCCCCAGGAACTGTGGGCTTTAGTCTCCTGTGGTGATAATTGCATGTGTCTGCTGTGGTTACCTGGGCTCAGCATCAAAGTGCCTTTTACAGCCCTTGTGCTTGAGTAGACAATTTGTGATTCTGTGATCATCCATAACAATATCATATGGGAGGGGGCTGTCCCTGTGTATCCTGTCACTGTGTTATGCCCTCGGCCTACTAGGATGCTCTTCAATCACATGAGAAAATCGCACAGCTCAAGAAAAAGGCCGGTAACAGGGCAAGGCACATGAGAAAAAACCAACGAGGGTGTAGAATAACGACGTCCAGTAGATAAATAACAAGAGCCACAAACATGAGCCATGTAATTCCAAGGAATTCTATGCTTTATAATAACCACATTTAAAGGAGAACAAATAGCATGTCAATTACATCTTAGTAAAACTGAAAGAAAAATAAATTTGTTCATTTGTGAAATTCTATACAGGAAATAGATGAAATATAGTATACAGATGAAATGGATTTTACTAAAATATTTAACCCACTATATCCAAAATATTATCATTCTAACCTGTAATCGATATAAAAATCATTGAGATAGTTTGCATTCTCTATTTTGTACTAAATCATCAAAGCTGAGTGGGTGTTTTACATTTATAGTGTATCTCCCTTTGAATGACCAAGGGGAGTAGCCTGGCAAGGTTCTGGAATAGCATGGCAAGACCAGAGTTTGGGAAGAATGAAGAGAAAGGAAATTAGGTGGCTGAGGTGGGTTCCTAATACGAAAACCTTGGCACTGGACACAGAAATGAGGACTTGACATACAGTCTTTAACACAGGAATGACATGTTGAAGGTGGAAATTTAGGGAAACTAGTAGATGGCAAAACATGGTAGAGGGTATTGAGACCAAGAGACAGGTATGAAGTGCAGGGTGTAGAGGCCTGAACTCAGCTGTTGGTCACGGGCAAGGCAAGGAAAAGATACACCTGAAAGATCCTTAAAGGAAAAAAAATGTGATCAGTAGAGTAATAGGGATAAAGGTAAAAGAAGACTGGAACCTTCCCAACAGTACTCTTTATCTTGTGTGTTCAGTGAACAAGCAGTGATTAAATGCGACTTTAGTTCTTCTTGGAGTTTGTACAACACTGAAAGAGGCAGATAATTAAGCACATATGCATATAATGACCATTACATGTGTGTAATAAGTGTTTTGAAGGGAAAGATAAGAATGCTATGATTTAAAAAAAGGGGGGTCATATAATAGGATAGAGAGGTGAGGCGGTGACGGTTTTTTTGGAGAGGTGACAAGCCAATAACAGGAGCTAGCCCTGAGCTGAATGAGGGGAAAGTGTTTTCTGAGGAGAGGGAGGAGCAGGAACTGAGGGGCCAAGGCAGGAACGTGCTTCCTGTGTTTCAGGAGTTGAAAGAGGGACATTCCTGAGGCTGGACACATAGGGTGGTACAGGCACAAAAGAAATCAAAGCCGGGACTAGTCCTATTAATAAGAACTAAAACCGAGCACATTTTCTCCATGGAATCTAAAGGGACTTTGTTGCTCGTCAGCGATATATTTGTGACACCTTCATGATGGCAATACAGTTGTCACCCAAAGAAATGACCAAAGCGGGCAGCATTTATACTATTTAGACAAAGAATAAGTCTGTGGAGAATTGGCAGGACCAAGAAAATGTTTTATTCAGGAACTTCAATTAGGAATTCTACAGAGAATTTGGGCTGAAGTAGTAAATCAGTAAAAGTAACCAGGGTTGCTTATACAGCCTTCATGACTGAGTTTCTGTCTCTGGTGATAAGGGTGTCTCTTTATCTCCTGGTGCAGGAAGCGTACCTTTCCAATGGGAGATTTATTTCCAGTTTTCTGGAGGCAGTGGGGGTTCCAAGTGTTCTTGCCCTGGCTATTTCTTAGGTAACTTTAATTTGAAATAATATGCTAAAGTGGCACATTTTGGGTGACCTGCCCTTGGCCCCCACAGGAAGAAGTAATGTGAATTTACCTTTCACAACCATTTATCTTGCAAAACAAACCCTTGGGAAAAGCTGGCTTCACTAAAGCAACAGTAACCAAGGGCCCCTATTGGGGGGATGGTCTGGATTCCCAAAGGAGGAGGTTGTGGAGGACAGAACCTTCCAGAAGCTGAACTTGTGACCTGAAGGGCATCAATTGATAGGAACATCAAGGTCATAAAAGAGCAATGAAGGAATAGGCCTGGGATTGGGGGCTGGCTTTTGCATGGGTGAGAATAGATTCTGGTCATTTCCTGAATGGGGTGGGGGACGAGTCAGGGTGAAAGGAGGGATCGTCTTGGGGATCTGCTTGTTAGTCCCCTTCTTGCCTGGTCTTTACAAGAGACCCTCACGAATTGGTTTTGAAGAGTGAATTCTCAACTCCTTGGCCACAGTCTGAGTATCTCAGAGGGGAAGGTGCTGCAAAGTCTCTTGGTGCCAGGCATCCTATAACTGAATCAGGGCTGTTTAGTGGTGTTACCAGGTGGGGGAGGGATAGTAAAGTTTCCCCCAAACTGAGAAGGCACTTTGAGACCAGAAAATGAAGCAGGCCATTCTGTACAGTTTACAGAGTTCTGTTCAGAGTAACTTACTGCAGGGTATCAGGTGGATGACATTCCAGACAAGGCACAGCTATTCTCTGCAAAGTCTGGACCTTGGTCCACAGATTTTATAGAGTGAGGGAACTCTTGGGGGCCACTGTAGTGGTCAGAGGTCGGAGGGTTCACATGCATTTCAAAGCGTTTGCGTGCACCTAATTGGCAGCTGACATCTAACAGACCTGGTGGCACCATCTGTGAGTCAGGAAGAGAGGAGAGACTATGTTATCTCTAACAGTCTGGCATGTCTAAAGTATGAACATTAATCTCTAAGGGGCCCATAACACGTATCCCCAGGAGTGGTCAGCGAGCAAGATGGAGGGCCAAAGATGGAGTCAGTATTGTCAGCACTCCTACAGGTTGCTTTCTAATTCGCATTCTAATTAGATTATTATATGAAATATTTTACCAGGCAAATGCATTTTTCATTTTAGGTTTTTGAAACAAAATTCTTGTTCCTAATGGAACGATTTCTTTTATACTCAGAAAGTAAATGAGAACATTGGGTTTGGATCTCTCCAGAGATAAGATGGTGCTGTTTTATAGGAAGAAATAGTAAAAACAAGAATACCCTGAGTTTGCAGAGACCACGGTTTCTCAACTTGATTGACATTGGGGGTCATAATTCTGTGCATTGTAAGCTGTTTCGCTGCATACCTGGCCTTTATCCACTAGATGTCAGTAGCACTCTTCCAATTGTGACAACCGAAACTGTCTCCAGACATTGCCAAGTGTCTTCTAGAGACAGCATCGTTCCCTCTGTGGACAACCACTGGTCTACTTTCAGGAGAGCTCTCTATATCTTTTTTGTGCCCCCTACCACCGCCAAAAAAACCTCGAAACCCCATAAGGCTAGGATTTTGAATTTATAGATTTTAACAGCTATCCACACAAAACAAATGTCTTCTTTGTAAAGGTAAACTAGGAGCAAGTTTCTGGTTTGTGTTTTGTTTTGTTTTGTTTTTTTAAATGAAGAAAGATATGTCTGTGAACCTGCTATACACACAGTGGGTTGACTGAGTAGCAGCTACCTGACCACTTTCTGAGATCCTTAGGCTCGTCCTTAGTGGTGGGGTGAGGCTCAGAGGTTCCTTGGTAATGATTTATCTTGATTCATATTTCTTCTGATTTTCCTATTAGTCTTGGTTCCACCCATCCATAGTGCTTCTAAAGGGCAGAGAACTGGAGCACCCCAAATTAGGCTTAGTTCTATCCATCATGCATGGATGTCTCAGCAGCTCTGTGTGACAGGAAGTCCACTGAGATTTATCAGAGACTTTACCAGAAAGACCTGGTACTTGACTCTTTGTAGAAAAATAATCGTCAGCGACGTGTTGTGTCTGTGTGGGACAAATTGTGCATGGACACCTTTATATAGAATGGGGTCAGGAGACTGGCAAGAGGAGCTCTCCTTACCAGTTGCAGACCCAACTGGAAGAGTTAAACCTTGTACATGGATACTACTTTAACTACTATTTTGCTATCCCAGCCTGAGGAAGGACGATTTCTCTTCTGCCCTAGCAACAGCCCAGCCATTGAGAAACACTCACAACTCAGCCAATGAGAAGCCACTATACTTCTAGCTCCCATTCTACTCCAGTGGACTTGTTTATAACAACCTTCCCAACTTACTTTCCACTATAAAAGAGGATCCCCCTCCTTTGTTGCTGGACTTGTTTATGGTTTTAGTCATAGCTTGCCCCAGATTGTAAGTCTCTGCTCTTCTCAAAAAAAAAAACAAAAAAAAAAAAAAAAAAACACCATTTTTTTCGCTGGTAAAATGACCAGCAGTGTTATTCCTAAAGTTAGCATATCTCAAAGTAAGAAGAAATTATTCCTTTTCCACCCCAGTTTCATCAATGCCTTCTGTAGTCATCAGACTCATCAGTACCAAAACCCTAGACTCTTGCCCCCATCTCCGTTGGAAGCCTGTGATATTGCATTGTGTAAATCAATCATCCAGGGATCTTCAAAACTGCAAGCTAAGTTACAGGTGCATGCCACACAAGTCTATTTCTACCAGCCAAGTGGTTAAAAACTTAGAATGCTTGGTTCAACATTTGCTTTGCAAAAATTCTTCCTCTTCTTCCCACATTTCCTTTGTTGGAAATAATTCATTATTGGAAATTTCATTGATTTGTATTTGGTTTGGTAAGTGGGGCTCAGAAAATTATCAATAAAGAAAAACAGCTCATTTGAAGGTACCCTCCTTCCACACGGTGCTAATCTGCACGCGTCTTACTGTTACCACAAGAGCGGGTGGCACTTGGTTCGGGTGAAATCAGAGGGTGGACTGAGCCGCTTGTGTCTGACAAAGCAGCAGACGTCTGTGCCCGTGCAAGGTGCTCTCTGAGCTGCCTTTGTCCTCTGCCTTAATCGGTCCGTTTAGCCCCCAGGTGGCTAATTCCTAAGAGGTAGACTCCATGGGCCTGGACACACTCCCCACAACTCGAATTGCCTCGTGTGTGATCCCACATAGCAGACGTCTTGATGATGGCCCCGCTGTGCTTTTTCTCCTAGTGCACCCGCTCTGGGAGAGCGTGGACCTGGTCCCGGCGGGCGAGCGCCAGTCGCCCATCAACATCCGGTGGAGGGACAGTGTCTATGATCCTGGCTTAAAACCACTCACCATCTCTTACGACCCGACCACCTGCCTCCACGTCTAGAATAACGGGTACTCCTTCCTTGTGGAATTTGAAGATTCTACAGATAAATCCGGTGAGGGTCAGACTGGTGGTCTTGTCTGGAGTTAAAGGGACAGTTTGATGCGAGCACAGGCCACACCACACTGCCTCCTTGGGACCATGGACCTCTATGAGCGGTGGACTGGGACTCCTTGCACTTTTCTTTTTTTTTTTAATGTGGTAAAAAACATGTAATGTGAAATTTGTCATCTTAACCATTTTTAAGTGTACAGCTCACTAGTGTTAAGTGTACTCATAGTGTTGTGTCGCCAGTGCTACCATTCATCTCTAACTTTTCATTTTGCAAAACTGAAACTACACCACTTAAACAGTAGCTCCCCATTTTCCCCTTCAGCTCCTGGCTAGGACCATTTTACTTTGTCTCTATGCATTTGACTACTGGGTACCTCATATAAGTGGAATCATGCAGTTATTTGTCTTTTTTATGACTGGCTGATTTCAATTAGCATAGTGATGTCAAGGTTTACTCATATTGCAGCATGTGTCAGAATTTCCTTCTTTTTAAGACTGAATAGTATTCCATCGTTTGTATAGACCACACTTTGTTTATCCATTCACCTGTCTGTGGACACTTGACTTGCAGCCACCTTTTGCCTGTTGTGAATAGTGCTGCCATGAACATGGGTGTGCAGATACCTTTTCAGATGTCCTTTTCAGTTCTTTTGGGTATAAACCCAAAAGTGGAATTGCTCGATCATCATTAGAGGTTTTTGAGTGTATGAACAGTGTCTATTTTCATTCTTATGCATGTTTCCTTCTACTGGTATGATAGGTAGATAGATAGATTTTATATTTGAAATTTTATTTAAAATGATATATTTGGGGGGCACCTGGGTGGCTCACTCAGTTAAGCGTCTGACTTTGGCTCAGGTCATGATCTCACAGTTCATGGGTTCAAGCCCCGTGTTGGGTTCTGTGCTGACAGCTCAGAGCCTACAGCCTGCTTCAGAATCTGTGACTCCCTCTCTGCCTTTACCATGCTCACACTCTGACTCACTCTCTCTCTCTCTTTCTCTCTCTCTCTCTCTCTCTCTCTCTCTCAAAAATAAACATAAAAAAATTAAAATTATATATTTGAATTTGTTTTTATTTGAAATTACATATATTGTACATTTTTTATTTGAAATTTGCAATTTGTGTGTGTCGAATATATGCCAACCTACCTCCGCTTGCTGACTTTACAGATAGCTTCTGTATTAAATAGTAATAGTATTTAGCCAGGTTTCAAATAAGATTGTAGTGCAGAGCAAAAGGATAGGCAGGGAAAAGACATTTTATATTTTTAGTCTCCTAATAACGTGTGTATTTTGTCACCCACTGATGTATTTATTTGTGCCTTATTTACTGAGTGCCAATCGTGTGCCAGCCATGGCACCAAGTGCTGGGAATACTAACTAGATTCTTGACCTGGCAGCGTTCAAAGTCTAGTGAGAAAAGCACACATGAAATTAGAATTACAAAGCAAGTGTGATTTGAGAAAGGGTTTTTTAAAAGTGCTTTGGGACCACAGAAGAGGGTGTGATGGAGACTGCTCAGAGGAGGCTACAATGCTTTCACCAAGGAGGGGTGTCAGTGCAAAATGAACAAACCGTTTAGAATTTCTTTAAAAAAAAAGAATTTTATTCGAGTCCAAGTGAGGAAAGCTGCCTGGGATACACAGTCTTCAAAAGAAGGGAGCGTTTCCAGTAAGGGATCATTTGGTGTAGACTTCTGTACATTTTATATTCATAAAAAGTTATAAATTTTTTTAAAAAGTTAGAGATTATTAGACAAAGAACTTTTCAGGAAGTTTCAGGCCTTATCTTAACTTCTAGTATATGCAGGGCTATATGACGTTAATCTCCTGGGACCCAGGGAGGTTTCTTACTTTTTCTTATCTTTTGTGTTCAGAATGTACCTCTTTGGTTATTTTCTTTAACAAAAGACGTTGTACAGTGTGTACTCGGGGCAGAAATAGAGCCCAGGCTTTGAGGTTTTGCTGAGTCATTTTGACCTTGGTAAATGTTACAGTATAGCTTTCCTGGGAGCCCAGGAGCAGGGCCCACAAATACTAAAAGTTGAAAATTTCCTTTATTGGGGGACATTTATCTTGGGTATTGAAGGATGAATTGGAGTTTGTCAAGAGTATTAGAAGGGCATTGGAGACTGAGGGAAAATCATGTGCAAAAGCAGATGTTCAGAAAATGGCCAAAAACAAAGTGGGCAGAATGCCGAATGTGCATTTTGAGGGGAGGCAAGAGAATGATGATCATTGAAGCTTAGGAGGGTAGATGGAAGACAGGTTCATCAGATACGAGTTATTTTTTTATTATTATTTTATTTTTAAAGCTTATTTATTTTGAGAGAGAGAGAGAGCAGGGGAGGGACAGAGAAAGAGGGAGAGAGAGCATGCCAAGCAGGCCCCACGCCGTCAGCATGGAGCCCAATGCGGGGCTCAAACCCACAAGCCATGAGATGATGATCTGAGCCAAAATCATGAGTCTGATGCTTAACCGACTGAGCCACCCAGGCGCCCCCAGATACTGGTTATTTTTACACAACAGAATGGCACAGCATGGTTTCATTTAATTAATTAGTCAATTGCTTTATTTTTTGAGACTAACCCAGTTAGTAGTGCAGGTCCACAAAGTCAGATTAATCCAAGTATGAGATGGTGGGAACTTAAATGAAGGCTGTAGCAGTTGAAGTAGAGAGAAAGAGCAAGTTTTGAAAAAGCACTTCTAAAAATTGTCACAAGGAGACTATGAAGGCACACACACGAGTTGGGTCTTTATGCAGCGCCAGCTGTGCTCAGTCCTAAAGCAAGGTGAACGTAATGAGAAAGAGGGTTCGGGATTCCAAACCCAGTGACATTGGAGCTGTGATTAACTTGGCCTCTTCCCCGCACACGGCGCAGGACCTAAGAGGAGGCACACGACGATCGAGATAACACAGGCGGTAGGAAGTGAACGAGGCCGCCGCCAAGTCCGTGTGCGGGCGCGCAGCTGAGAGGAGGCCCCGGGCCCGGTCCGCGCTCGGCCCTCCCGCTCCTTCTGTTCAAGCGGTGAAGGCTCTCCGTTCTCTTCGGCCCGGAGCCTTCGGTGGCAGCTGCCTTTTCAGGCGCTCAGACGCAGAGGGTCACGTCTGCAGGGCCCGACCACTGCAAAAGCCCTCCCCCTTTTAAAGGGATTTGGTCAGTCCTGGGCGCCTGCACCCCTCCCCTGCTTCTGCTGCTGATCGGTTCTGGGGTGTCGTCAGCCGGTGCCGGTCTCGGGGAGAGCTCATCGTTGTTAGTACCCTCAGCCGCTTATATCATTGCTCGACGCAGGCCCCTGCTGGACAGGAGTGATTCCATCTTGCTCTCTACAAAAGGCAATGGGACTTGGAGATGGACTCCTCTTCAAGTGAGGAAAAAGCAGAGTTAACCACATCGTTCAGTTGTCCCGCTTGGGAGGCTGGGGGATGGTGATGGCAGAAAGGTTATGAATGACGGATGAGGAATAATGTGTAGGGAAGTATAGGGAGCACATAAGGAAATAAACAACTTTCCCCCTAATTTGATTTTAAACGTTACATTAAAAATAGAAGGAAACACATTTTGAGTGGTTATCCATCAAAGAAAAAAATGTCTTCAACTCCTGTTTAATTTCCATGGGGAGGATCTGTTTCTCTCAAGATAAGCATCTTTGCTGCCTTTGATGCAAATGGATTGTGGATTTTCGGGTTTCCTGCGGATCAAGATGGGAATGAACAAATGTTGATCCCTCACTGAAAGATTATCCACTTTGCTGTATAAATTTTTTTTCTCCTCAAATAAACCCTTTTATTTCAAAGTAACGTTAATTGCTGATCCTGCGTAAATTTCTTCCTCCTCTTTATTTCTGTCTCGTCTTGCATCAGATTGTCATATGCTTTTCCCAGTAGCTTTATTTTGGGTGAGGAAACATGTTTCAGTATTGTAGGTTGAATAAGACTGTTGATTTATTTTGGAGCAATCCTGGATGGTCCGGCATTAATCCTCCTTTTAATGGTGTTTCAGCTGCACTCGGAGCATCAGAATGCAGTCACATTTCAAAGCGTTGAGGAGGCAGCAACTGGAGGAAGGTGGTTTCATTACGATAGGAATATTTTTAAAGGTAAAAAAAATTCTTACCAACTTTAAATGATGTGTTGTATTCTAGAATGGAAAGATCAAATGTTACAGTATTGTTATTTAAGAGTATTGGCATCAGTTCATCGGTAAGATAAGCAATGCTTAAAATAAAAGACTGTTACAAATATATTCCAGATGGTATAAAATTGTGCTGTCCAATAAGGTATCCATAAGCCCATGTGTGGCTATTGAACACTTGAAATGAGGCTCGTGTAATTGAGGAAATGGATTTTTTATTTTATTTTAATAAGTTTGATTTAAATATAAGAACTGATACTCAATTCAGTTATTGGAAAACTTTTAAGAATGTTTGGAGCGACGTGGGCATGTGTATCTACGTTTTCAAGTAAAATCGGAATCAAGTATTTCTGATGAAAATTTTGCATCTAATTTGATATGTACTCTACGTGTAAAATACACAACAGATTTTTAAAGCTTAGTATGGAAAAAATGGAAACTCAATTGTTCATATTGATTACATGTTGAAATGACAGTCTTTTCAGTGTATTTGGCAAAGATATGTTATCAAAAGCAATTTCACCTTTAACTTTTTAAATGTGGCTCCAAGAAACTTTAAAATTACCTTTGTGGTTTGTATTACATTTCTACTTTTAGGCATTGGTGTAAAAGGATGAAGGTAAATAATGCTAAATAAATACTGGTTAAAATGTGAAATGAGTTAATATGTTCTAAATGGCATAAAAAGATAAAGGCGAACAGCTATGGGAAATGATCTGGAAAGGAACTGATATTTATGAGTGCTCTGTATGACTGTATGTTTAGCTAAGTGCATCATTTATCTTCCCCAGAGGTCTCTGATGGCAACGCTGTCCTCTCCATTTTTCAGATGAAGTGAAGCTCGATGAAGTTAAGTGCTCTCCTGCCACGTCATGCAGTTATCCGCTGGAGAAGTCAACGGCAAAGCTGTGGACCACACTCTGTGTGGCGCCTGTCAGCTCCTGTAGCTTCAGCAGGTGCAGACCTTCTCTGGAGGCTGAGTGTTTTCAGGGTACCAGGATTTGTTTGAATCAGGTGTGGTTAAATGACTGTCGTGAAAGAAGAATTTTTTTAAAAGTTATGTATCTATTTTGAGAGAGAGAGAGAGAGAGCGCGAGCCGGGGAGGACCAGAAAGGTTGTGGGGGAGAGAGAATCCCAAGCAGGTCCTGCACTGTCAGTGCAGGACCCGACGCTGGCCTCGATCTTACCAACCATGAAATCATGACCTGAGCCAAAATCAAGAATCAGACAGATGTTTACCCAGGTGCCCCCCCTCCCTTTTTTTTTTAAGTTGATGTATTTATTTTGAGAGCTGGGGAGATGAAAAACTAATTTTATCCTACAGTCCTTGAAACAGGAAGGCAGGGCCACACAGGGAAGCACACAGGGATGGCCAGGAGGCAGAGGGAAGGAGGAGAGATCCTGGGCGATAGCCTATTGTGGTTTCTGGGGGAAGGAAGGCATAAGGTAGTATAAACAGAAAGATTGGCCTCTTCGAATAGTTTCAGTAGGCTGTACTGTATAGAGGCTGTCCCTAGTTGTCTGGTGCCTCGTCCTGGGGTGGTGAGGGCACAGGAATAGTGGCCAAGCATGTAAGAGCCCTATAAAGGAGGTGGTTGTTTCCTCATGAAAGGCACTGTCCCAGGGTATTTGTTCTCTCTAGGAATTAGCTAACCCTGGGAGGGGCCGCCCCCTTAGCGTCAGCAAGTCCTCACATATCAAAGCATCAAATACAGAAACTGGAACACATAGTTATTACGCTGAGGCTTGAGGACGTGGGCATGAGCTGAAAGCTGGGCCTTACTACACTCTGCCTGGCTGGAGAGCTTCAGCCACCAGCGCCCTTGTAGGCCAAGTATGAGTGAGGCTCCCTGGGGCTGAGGCTAATGGAGCAGGGGCACCTTTCCCTGCAGACTGTGGTTTTGAGCCTATCCGTGTGTTCTGTGTATGCTTTCATTCACTGGTATTTATAACATCCTAAATTGTCAGTTTCATTTCAATACTATAGATTCTTTTTCGGTAATCACCAAGAGTCCTATTTAAATTCACATTCTATAACAATTCCAGAGTGAGATGTCAGTTTTTAAAAATATTTTCTCATTTATTGTTCTTCAGCTACACATCACAAAGAGCTGCAGAAATTGGTGGATACTTTGCCATCAATCAAGCATAAGGTAATTTCCCCCCCTAAATCACTTGAAATACATTTTATGTTTAATCTCCGAGTGGAGACGCTGACAAGGCGCCCCGGAACACAACTCGCCACTGCCTTGGTTCTGCCGCCATGCCACTGAGCGCTCGGCACTCGGGAACACGGTGCCGTCCCCTCCTCTGCTCCGACACCTGCACACCTGCGTCTTCGAAGTCCCCGTGGGAACACTCAGACCAGCCCTCTTGGCTAGACCTCCCATCCCGCAGGCGGGGAGCAGGGAAGAGTGGGACGGACACTTGGCTTGGCTAGCTGTGAAGAACAGTTACCCGTTTCCGTCCGGCCCGTCCGCATGGACGCCTCTGTCCAGACCCCAGGATTAACTGTTGCCTCTTGAGGATCCCAAAGGGGCTGTTCCCTGGAAGTCCTCCTCTTCCCTGTCTCCCCCTCTTCTCCCCACCTCAGTCCCTCCCCACTGCCTCTTTCCCTCTCCCTCCCTCTCACTCTCCCTCTTTTTCGTTGCCTGTCTCTTTCTCCCCTTTTGATGCAGGAGCCTGGCTCCCTCTACTTTGCGTTGTGTTTTAGAAAGGAGAATTCTGTTCGTTTCTCTTGAGAAAGATAAGCTTCCTTGTTCATGCACCAGCTACCACCTGACACCTCCCGCCTCCCGCCTCCCGCCTCCCGAAGAGTTCAGAGGAGACTGGCACCTGCAGTAAACTCACGACAATGGAGGGGGGAAGTGCTTTTGGCTGTGTTCCCATGGAGGATGATCAGAAATACATAGTTAATTACAGGAGCAGTGCACGGGTGTGATTCTGTCCAAAGGTGCCCAGAGATACTCTAGACCACTGCTGGTCCCCAGATTCCCCTCGAATCATCGCCTCATCATCCGATTTCTGAGTGGTTTTCATCACAAAATGATGACTCGGTGACCCCTTCTCTTTGCCAGGACACCCTTGTGGAATTTGGGTCATTTGATCCTTCCTGCCTGATGCCCGCCTGCCCAGATTACTGGACCTACTCGGGGTCCCTGACTACCCCGCCCCTCTCCGAGTCTGTCACCTGGATCATTAAGAAGCAGCCCGTAGAGATTGATCACGATCAGGTATGTTCTTTCCACCTTTCTGTATGAGGACATGCTAGTCTGCCCCTTTAACACAAGGCTGGGCTCAAACTTTGGCATCGGTTTTGAACATCTTGTAATGCTTCTACATTTTTATTAAAATTTGCTAACATCTTGTCTCAGTTTGGACATGAATTTGGAGATACTTCAAATTAACTGGAGAGAGGAGTTAAAACATAGAAGAGCATAAGCTTTTTGCTTTCATTTTGGACAATATCCTGTCTTTTACCATATATACATTGTGTAGAATCTCTGTAAAACTTAAGACTTTTAAATGGAAGGCAAATACCATATGATTTCACTCCTATGTGGAATTTACAAAACACAACAGATGAACATAGGGGAAGGGAAGGAAAAAATAAGATAAAAAGAGAGAGGGAGCAAACCATAAGAGACTTCTAAAGACAGAGAACAAACTGAGGATTGCTGGAGGGATGGTGGGTGGAGGGATGGGCCGAATGGGTGATGGGCATTAAGGAGGGCACTCGTTGGGATGAGCACTGGGTGTCATACGTAAGTGCTGGGTCACTTGGTTCTACTCCTGAAACCAATACTATACTGTATGTTAACTAACTTGAATTTAAAGAAATAAATTTTAAAAACTAAATGAATGGAGAAATGAAGGCTGGAAATGACTGTGTTCAAAACCCTTTGATTTTCTTTATTATTGTAGTGGACACGCAATGTTACATTAGTTTCAGGCGTACAGCATGGTGATTTGACAACTCCATATGTTATGCTGTGCTCACCACAAGTGTAGTCGCCATCTGTCATCATACAACTCTATTACACTACCATTGACTGTTTTCCCTGTGTTTTTTTTTTTTTTACCTTTCAATCCCCATGGCTTAACTAATTTCCTTAATTACTAATTTTCCCCATGACATTACTAGAATCCTATACCTCCCTCTCCCTTTGACCCATTTTTCCCATTCCCCCCAATACTCCCCTCCCCTCTGGCAACCTTCATACATAGTTTGTTCTCTGTATTTATGCAAAACCCCTTAATTTTCTTAAGAGAAGCTTGCTGTGGAATTTCAAGGTAAAGATAGAACCCGACAATGTCTATACAGAAATTTTACTCAGTCAAAAATTTTGACTTGGTATTTGTTTTCGTTTAGAATCTAAGTTTAAGTGGTGGGTACTACATGAACGCGCAAAATGTTGTTTAATTTATAAGTGAATTAAACAGTAATAATAATTGCTTTTATTTGTTTGTTTTGGAATTTAATTAATTAAAAACTTTTTACAAGGACAAAAGCTTCCAAGTTCTTTTTTGTGAAGCCAAGATAACAGTGAAACCAAAACCCACCAAAGATTGGATACCTCCCAAAAAGTAAATACTAGGCCAGTATCTCTCAAGAATATTTAGAAAAAAAGAAAGCTTAATTATTAGAAACAGAATCTACCAGTACATCAGAAGAAATATACACTTTGTCCACATAAGATTTTTTTCTGAAATGTCAGTATTAGGAATGATATATTATGATTAATAGACTTCATCCTGTCAGCAAAGCTAAAGGGAAGACTCATATTTCATTTTCATAAATTCCTAAAACTCAAAATTGATCATGTATTTTTTGTAAAAATTTTTATTGAAATGAGAATTCCCTAAGTTGATAAAGTAGATTAATGTCAGCTCAGAAGTAAATAGTATGCCTAGTATGGAAAGGATATCTACTAACTCCACTATAATTAGCATATGAAATTTTAAATTGGTTAAATTCTGGTAGCAGCCAATGTAGTTAGACCAAAAAAAGATAAAGGAAATGAGAAAAGCAATTAGCAGAGTACCATATTAATTTATAGACATCAATTCCTTGGATATATGTAAGTCACAGAAGATATAATGGAAGAAAGATCTGTACTTAAATGGAAACTCAAAAACTAAAATACCTTGGAATGAACTTAAAATGTTACCAAGAAAACTCAAGCGTTCCTAAAGGACACAAAAAACTCTTTCAAATAAAATTCATACCATGTTATTGAATAGAAAGATTTCGTAAAGACACCCTTGATGTCAATTCTTAAGTTGCAATTTTCCATGAATATTCTCCATGCATTTGATGTCCCAAGAAAGATATCAATATTGACATTGTGGGGTGCTGTCCTGTGTATTTTAAGATGTTTAGCAGTATCCCTGGCCTCTACCCACAGGATGCCAGTAGTTCCCCAAGGAGTGACAACCAAAAATGTCTCCATACATTCTGTGTGTCTGTTGCAAACTCACCCCTGGTTGAGCACCACTCGTATGTGCTAACCTCTAATAACAACTAATAAGTGAAATCCTTTATTGCTTAGTGTGTAAAAAAAGGCTTAATTAATCAGTGCATTGGTTTACCAGTAAAGGCGTAGGAGTGATTCATTTATTACTGCCTGTAGCTCACCCAGAGAACTGGTTTGTTGGAGGATTCTTTAGCTACAAAACAGTCTTCAGGAACCTCCAGAAACTGAATTTCCCCCTCAGAGGCCCCGACCCCGCTGCACTGCGATCATGGGCAGCTACCTGGGCACACCCATGGCCACGCTGCCACGCCTGGCCCAGAAGCGAGGTTCCCTCTGGCCCAGGCCCACCCGCTGCCGCCCGGGCCCGGATGGGAGCCGTAGCCTCTCCTGGGTCCGCAGCCAGCCCACCCCCACCGTGCCACCCTGCTGGGACCATGCCAGAGTCTGGAGGGTGATGTTCCCCAAGGCCTGGAGAGCTTTCACTGCAAGCCACCCCTCCAAATCTTCATGGGGTTGGATTTTTCCAGTGATCACAAGAGTTTGATGAAGTGGCTGTGAAGTGCTCAATACCCTGCACACACCTGGAGCCTGGTGACAATCGAACTCACTCCTGCAGAGCGCAGAGGAAAATGCTACAGGTGCCTGCCTATCCACGAGCCCCCGGGGCCCTATGCCAAGGAGGCCTCACTGAGGGCCCCTAGCAGATGCAAGAAAGGAAAACAGAGAATCCTCAGACCTGTCTGCTTCAAACCTCACAGGCCAAGAGAAAGAGGCAGAGCCCGGGCCAGGCCATCCTCCTTCAGGCCTGTATGGAGAGACAGAATGGTCCCTTCCTTTGTGCCCGGGCCTGGGCCTCCGAGGTGAGGCCTCTGCTCCTGGTGACCCGGGCCTACCTGCCTCAAGGACACAGCGCCGTGGCCTAGGCTGCCGAGCAGATCAGTACTCCCCAGGGCCTGGGCCTCCCGCGGCCTGATGTCTCCTCCCCCGTATCCTGAGTCAGAGCCCTGCCACCTCCACCTCCTGAGACTCAAACCCACAGTTGTTTCACTCTGCCCTACCCCCACATGGGTCCCTGACACCCCCAGTCAGCCCTCTCCCCCGCAGCTGGCGGCTCCACCAAGCCCCCAGACCCACTCCCTTGACCCTGCAGAGCCCACACTGAAGAAGCTCTCCAGCTACCCAAACCTCTGCCTTCCTTGTGCCCACCCAGTCCTCCCACCTGTTCCCACACTCATCGGGAAGGCATGCTTCTCCCCTACTTCCCCACTTTGTGAAGTGAAAATGGCGTTCTTGTTTTAGATAAAAATAATAGCTTTATGATCACAGAGAATGTCATTGTCTTTCTTTCAGATGTACATATGTTAGGATGGCGTCTACACTGTGAATTCACCCTGGCCTTGTAACATCTGGGACCGAATAATTCTTTGTTCTTTGTTTCATACACACATTGTGAAAATAAAAAACTGTCTCCAATCCTTGCCAAATATTCCAGGGTGGGGCAGGGGATGGGGGAATCACTCAGAAACAAAAAAACAAAACCACTGGTGGAGAACATCTGAGGGACAGTGGCCACTCTGGCAGAAACAGCCAAGTTTGGTCTCCTAGTATGTGATATTTTAAAACACAGCAAAGAGCAAGATGGCGGAGGAGCATGGAAGGTTTTTTTTGCATCTCATCGCTTAAAACAGCAAAGACAGAGACAACAGACTGAAGTGGTACATGCTTGGAACAGACGTCCCCCAATTTCGTAGCATGCTGTGGTGTGAAGATTCAAAGACTGGGCCCGTGAATCATCAGAAAATGCAAATTAAAAAAAATAAGCTACTCATTTAAGTGCCTCAGGTTGGCAAAAATGAAAATGCTAAATAATACGAAATGCCGGTAAAGACGCAGAGAATCGGCATCCAAGGCAGTGCTGAGGGTGTGAACGCGTCCAGCCAGTCTGCGGTGGCACTTGAGAGTGTGTCCTGGAGCATAGTGTGCCTCCCAGAAACTCTTTTGCACACAACACACACACACACACACACATTGGCGAGGATGTTCTCCCCAGCACTCTTTGTCAGAGCAGACAACTGGATAACCTAAATGCCCACCAGTAGGGGATGATAAAGTAAATGCACTACATTCTGCCAAGGGAAGACTGTTCCACGAACTCAAGGAAAGAAACAACCCAAGGATTCTCCACTCCTGGACTACCAGGCCACATAATTCTGTGCAGGGCAGGGTGTTTAGCAGCACACCCAGCCCCGATCGCCCACAGATCAACAGGCCCGCCTCCGCCTCCGGTGGTGACAATCAAAATCGCCTCCAGGCATTGCCAAATATCCCCCGAGGGACAAAAATCACCCCCAGTTGGAAATCACTGAACTAGAGCTACAAGTCTTACAACACGTTGCATTGCAGAAATACACTGGTGAATGAAAAGATGGGGAGTGGGATATTCTGTGTAGCACATGCCATTGATATAATTTCAACAAATGCAAAGGAATATTGCTGGAAACATAGGGGAGGCCAAAAAGCGGATAAGAGGTCACCTGGACACTTTGCCTACATTTTTCTTTCCATCTAAAGCCTCTTTAATTACTGTTCAAACATGAATTTCATGGCATTCCCCCTTCAGAGAGTCAGAGAATGCGCTGTAAACAAGGCAAAGTCCCTTCTCCTGTGCTACCTAAATGGGGTCAGTACCCTACCCACATAGGAAGCACTTATAAAAATCCTCCAAAGTGTCACGGTCTTGAAAAGCAAGGCTGACCAAGGTCATGAAAACCAAAGGAAGGAAGATACAGAAACTGTCTTCATCACTACAGTGGTCACTACAGAGGCATAGATTCTGGAACATAAGAAGGACATTAGTTGAAAAGGGAAGAGGGTCTGAAAAGTTCCATACTTTAGTGACATTGAACCAATGATAGTTTCTTAATTTTGATATATCTATCACAGTTATTTAACATGATAGTATCAGGGAAACGGGGGAAGAGTCTAGAGCAGAGTTTCTCAAAGTCGGAACTATTAACATTTTAGGCTGGATGAGTCTTGCTTATGGGAGGCTGTGTATTCTGGAGGATGTATAGCACATCCTCAGCCTCTACACGTTCAAGGCCAGTGTTGCTTGTGGGAGGCTGTCTATTCTTCTGGAGGACGTATGGCACATGCTTGGCCTCTACATGTTCGAGGCCAGTAGCATATCCAGTTGTGAAAAGCAAAATACCTCCAGGCACTTCTAAATATCCTTGGGCACAGTGGAGGGATGAAATCCCCCCAGGTTGAGGACCACTGATACATAGGATCTGTCTAGATTTTCTCTGCAAGTCTTTTGTAAATACATATATTTTTTCTATTTACGTACACAAATACAGGAACAAAGCCGTTATTTTAAAGTTGCCAGGGCACAGTAAAATGATCTATAAGAATAAGACAAGGCAGTGGATCAATAATAGTTTTTACTATTTTCATTGATGAAGAGATAATAGATGCAAATGTACTTTGAAAATGAAAAGAGTCACATTCAAATGCAAGACACTGGCATCCATCGGCATAAGGGTGGTCTTAATTATGTAAAATGTCTGGGCGTGACTTCCGTTACGTGTTCACACGTATCAAGGATTTATCGGGGAGCCTCCAAGTGTGCTGGAGTCCTAAGAAGCACCGTTTCCATCACTTGTCCAATTTGGGTGTGAGCGCAAAGGGGAATCATTGTGGCTGCTGAGGGTCCTCAACTAAAGAACATTAAGTATCCCACCCACATGGTTGTTCCTCCAGTAAAAGAAGTCTAGGGTTTTTAGCAAGCAAAAGTGACCCTGTGCTCAACAGATACCAACCACAGAAATATAATTGCTGAGAAGTATTGATATTTTTGTTCAGATCCAGGCACTGAAGCGGGAATGAGTAAGGGCACGCCCTAAGTTAGCAAGGTTGTGGGCAAAGGCCAGGGAAAAGCACGCCCTGCTTCTGGAGAAGGCTGTAGAAGAAGGCAGAGAAACACCCGTGGGCTGGGGTGGCCTCCTTATTTGGATGATGCTTGCAGAAATGAACTGTGATGTCTTGGTTCCCCCAAGAGTAAGAAAGTGAGGCCCAAGAAGAGAAAACCCAGGCAGTGCACAGCTACTGCCACTGTGGCCATTGACACCATGGCCATCAGGGGAGTCTCCACGAGGATGGAAGAAGAGCAGAAATGGGTGGCTGAGCAGTGGCTTCCTGTGTCCACTGTACCCTAAGAGACAGGCCTGTGGCTTAGGCCTGGATGGTAAGCATGGTTCACTCACTCACAAATGTGTACCGAAAACAGGCGTACATTAGCCAATATGGTCAGGGATGGTGAGGAAAAGAGTTCCTGCTGCAAGGGCTCTTAGATTCCATGACCCTTCTCATAAGTGCCAGGTGCAGGAGTTTAGTGGCGAGACCCTTGAACACCAAGGTCACGGTGTCTTGAACCAGTGAGAAGATTAAAAACCAAAGTACAGGCCAATACTTCCCGAGATGTCTGAGTTGACTCCGAAGATTCCATACCCCATCTAAGAATGGACCCAGGACGGCCGGGAGGGCAAAGGGCTTCTAGATTTCATGTGGTTTGTCCACAGTCTGTGTCAGGAGGTTCTCTAATCCCTGTCCTGATATGAACTTCATTGTGTCCAGGCAAAGAACACCCTCTTTAATTTTATCAGCTGTGGGGTCACCTGGGACACTATCCAAAATACTCAGTTTGTCTGCAGCACAAACCTTCTCTGGGCCCTGGGACAGGAGGGCAAGGCCCAAGTCTGTGCTGCGCTGCGAGCCCCTGTGTTCCTGCGGTGTGGCCCGAGTAGGCACTCAGTGAGTGAGTGAGAAATGGGTGGATGAATTAATGGAATGGAGAAATGAACTCCATTGTTTCTATGATATTCTGAGAGACAAACTGGGAAAGTAAATTGGGCCAAGACCAAATGGAAAGGGGGGAATGAAAGGAGGGAGGTTACTTCCCCAAAACTTTGTTTACACAACCACAGATACTCAGACAACACAATAGTAGCCGAGCTCTCTCGCATAAGAAGACTCCTGATACACGGTGTAGATAGGGGTAGCGGAGAGGAAGTGTAACTGTGAGGGAAGCTGGTAGTAAAATGGAAGTAACATGAAGACTGGTCCTACAGACTTTAGTAGTAATGTCCTTAGCGACCAAAGGATACAAATTCCTCCCATTCTGGCTTATGTACCACTGGTGTGGCTTCTCCCTGGCCTTTCTCCAAATGTGACCACATGGAACGTCCTCGAAGATTTACACAAAATGAAACCCTAATCAAACAACAAGCACCTAGTGAGCTAAGCACGTCTTTGTAAAGTTTATTTTGATGTATTAAGTAAACTGAAATGCCTACGTCTTTTTTTTTTTTTTAATTTTTTTTTCAACGTTTTTTATTTATTTTTGGGACAGAGAGAGACAGAGCATGAACGGGGGAGGGGCAGAGAGAGAGTGAGACACAGAATCGGAAACAGGCTCCAGGCTCCGAGCCATCAGCCCAGAGCCTGACGCGGGGCTCGAACTCACGGACCGCGAGATCGTGACCTGGCTGAAGTTGGACGCTTAACCGACTGCGCCACCCAGGCGCCCCTGAAATGCCTACGTCTTAAGAGTTCTCGTCACAAGAAACAAATTCTGAAACTATGTATAATGATGGATGTTAACTAGATTTCTTGTGGCGATCGTTTTGCGACATACACAAATATTGCATCGTTATGTTGTCTGCCAATAACTAATCCAATGTGGTAGGTCCATTATACTTCAATTTAAAAACTAATTACTAAACTCAAATGCCAGGAGCACAACTAAAGGGAAATGCTACATTTTTGAAATTGTAAATATAGATGGGTTTGCTGCAATTATTGGAATTTGCTTCAATAATCACTTTGCCCAACTCTCTTATGAAGTAATAACATTTACATATACCCTAATGGCTTCTCAAGCAAATCCTGAAAAGGTAAAAATGTGCACTCCCTTTCCTCAAGTGTGGAAAGCCTTGGTTTTATACTAATCCTCTACGGTTTGGCTCCACTGCCATTTCTCCTCAATGGCGCCAGACAGGGCCACCTGCATCCAAGGGGTGGTAAGAATCAGGCCTCTTGTTTCTGGAAACCAAAGGCCTAAATAGGAGCTGGGCTGCTGTTTTATAAGCACAAGACCATTAATCCCCTTACCGTGGACACAACAGCACGTTGTTCCTTTTGAGATCACAAGACTTGTCCTTGAATAACTAGGCAGAGGGAGAAATTCATTCCATGCTCTCCACCGTGAAAATCGGAAAGAAAACGGCATGCCTGAGGTAGACTTCTCCCTCTGTTGCTCAAAATGATACATTATCCTAAAAGCCAATAAATATTTAAGCAAACTGGGCAGGTAAATGTCCCAGCTGACTTGGGAATTAGACTAGAGTTTAACCTTAGATTATATTTCTCCAGAAAATGCCTTCAAACATTTAAGTTTTTCTGTGAAACTATTTTAGTAAATCTGGCCTAAGTCTTACTGTAATCACTTGAAAACATCTAGCTGCCATCTTCTTCAAATTCACAAGAAATCTTCACACAGTCTGATCTAATGAACCCAGAACTTTCTATCTTTGAAATTTCTCCATACATCTTCTATTCTGCCTTGAAGAAAATCCAGGAAGTAGCAAGAAAAGCAAGATGTCAAGATTTAAGTAATGACTTTGAAGGAACTGTCTTGTTTTGGTCACATTCAGTCCACCTGCCTACCACTTCTCCCACGCCCTGCTTCCTCAATGTGGGCGCTATGTTGCGTGGGACCTGGTTTTATCCATCAACTTAAAGTCAGGGCCGAGCACCCAGTAGACTTGAGTAGAGCTTCCTCAACTCTACGGATTCCAGCACAGCCATGCAGTCCACAGGCTGGCCTCAGTAGACCTCGGGGCAGAAACAGGTCTCTGTTTCTCACCCCTCTGCCTTTCCCTGCCCTGTCAGCTCTGCCTCCTTCTTCCTTGACGGCATCTGAAGCAAATGGTGTAGCTTTCCAGTCACTTCTCCTTATTAAAAAGATCAGGGGAGGTGAATCAAAACTCGGATCAAAACGGTCTTCCTGCCTGACACACAGCTTCTCTCCGTCCAGCAGTGCTGACCTGAGTGGAGTGCACCACTGATGTAGTCTCTGTGCACACTTACCTCCCCACCCCACCCCCCGCACGTGTCCCTTCCGCCCCCCACCTGCTTCATCCCGCTCATTTAGGGATGGAAAGGGAGACGGGAGAGGGCTGCGGGCACGAGGGACGGAAACAGCAGAGTTCTCTGTCCTTAGGGCTCTCTATGGGTCCCTCTGGCTGTTCACCGTTCGGGGTCCTCCGTTGAGGTGGCTTCCTCGCGTTCTCCATTCAGAGCGCCTTGTGGGGCCCCTGGGGAGCCGTCCGGGGACCTGTCTGGAGACCTTTGCACCGCATCTTCCCCTGACGCGGGCGACGCACTCTGATCAACTTCCTCCATCCCCCCCTCTGCTCGGCCTCCAGTGGTGCACTGCCAGCCTTGACCCCCTGCCTCCTCCTGCCCTGAGGTTGGTTCTCAGCCCCAAAGCCAGGGACTCCATCCAGCTCCCTCCCGCAGCCTCTGCTTGCTCCCGGGAATCCATTCAAGGGCAGACCCCTTGCAGAGCCGTCCTCTCCCACCCAATGACAGGAGCTCCAGCCCGCCTTCCACCTTGAGACTTCTCCAGCTACAAGGCAGGCCTCAGTGACTGGCTTCACCATCATGCACGTGGGGGAGCATCTGACAGGAAATCATATGCCAGTCTCTCCTCTACAGACAGCTCCACTCTCGGTGAGCAATTCTCTACCTGACTCGAGGCAGACAGGGACACAAGCAACGGTGACACTCAAAGCACATACTCGCTAGTGTGGCATGGGCACCACCTCATCTGAATGGGTCCAGTTGTCAGCACCCCACGTGGCTGCATGGTGTGTACGTGCTGGAACTCACTCCTGCCTGTGCCTGTCCTATGCGGGAGGGAGTGGAAATGTCACAGCCTCTCTGCAGGCCCGCACCCCCTGCCTCTCTGACCCTCTAGCCTTCTCTCCCACTGCCTGCTGCGGTTGGGTGAGGGTGACTGGACCCGTTCAGTGTCCTACCAGTCCTGTGTGAACGCCGCCAGGACCTCTCTCTAGGAAAAACCTCCTCTTGCATAGTCAGTCAAGGTCATACTGGATCAAGGATATATCAATCGTAGGTTTCCAAATATGCAAAAGCATCCTCAGGACATACTGAGCTCTGTGTCACAGGAGGCGGTCAAGCTTGATACAAGAGATATCGTAGCCAGGACCGGATAACAGGTGGAATGAAAATGAGGGTATCCATTATTCTGATTATTATTTGATTATCTTTAGTGAGCTACTTTGTACATTTTCAATTCTGTACATCTCAGTATCTTCAAGTTTTCTGCAATATTCATAAAATAAGCAACGAGGAAAAATAAGTAAAGAAATAGTGAATGTCGCAGATCTGGATCCCTGAAGCCATCCCGGAAATGGGTATTTGCCGCTGGAGGGGTTTGCTAGGGCGGCTGTAACAAATACTATAGACTGTGTGGCTTAAGCCACAGAAATGTATTTTCTCACAATTCTGGACGCTAGAAGTCTCAGATCAGGGTGTGGTCAGGGTTGATTTCTTCTGGGGCTTCTTTCTTTGGCTTGTGGATGGCTGCCCTCTCCCGTCTTACCTGGGCTTTCCTCTGTGCACACCTGTGTCCTAATCTCTTCTTCTTATAAGGACACCATTCGTAGTGGATTAAAGCCCACCTACAGGACCTCATCTTACGTTAATTACCTCTTTAAGGACCCTATCTCCAAATACAATCACATTCTGAGCTATGAGGGGTTAGGACTTGAACGCATGAATTTTTTTTTGGGGGGGGGGGGGGACACAATTCATCCCATAGCAGCTCCCCTGCAGAATTTATTTTGTCTCTCGCTGGCACCAAAAGGCCTCTCTAAGGCAGAAGAGTTAAAACCTGACCCGGTAGCCAGGCTACTGGTGTCTTCCATCCAGCCACCACACTCGCGAGAGGCAGCCTCTCTGCAAAGTTGTTTTCAATCCCATCTTGCATTTTGTGCTGCCCTTTCCCACAGCGGCAGCCCGTTCACGTAAGGATGCAGCCTTCTTTACGGCAGTGCATGTAGAATGGGGCTCAGCTACTGAATTGCATCTTAAACACGTCCTGGTTCATTAAGCAGCCCTCATCACTCAGCCTCCTGACAGTATTGCTGGCATTCATACCTCCTGGCAGCAAGATTGGCCCTTCCCTCTACTGAAGGCATCCTGCCAAAAGCTGATTCCTCCTGCCTGGAACATTTTTGCCTTGAAGGCTCCTTTTTGCTAATCCAGCTTCAACTAAATGGCATTTCTTTAGAGAGGGCTTCCCTTGATTACTCAACATAAAGAAGTCTCCACCCCAGGCTATATAGTTTTCAAGGTAGTGGGTTCCTTTCCTTCTAACATATGTTTACCACCAATGTCTCCATTGGTCTGCAGACAGCATGAATAGCATTTCCTAAGGACATTCATCATAGTCAACCATGTCGTCCATTTGCATGATAGGCCTTGCAACTGGTGTCTTCTGTGTCAGTTGTGATGTACAGTTTATTGCTGCTTGTTCTTGCCACTTTACATAAGTATAGGTGTGAATATGTAGATGGTAGTAACCCCCTGGTATGATTTGAGGGTGGGAGGGTTTAGCCTGTGGCTATTTCCATCAGCACCTTTCTCACTCTATGCACTTGTGTGAACTGAATGAGAAGGGAGGTTGCTGTCAAAATGTAACTTCAACAGAAGTCCCTTATGGCTTCCCCACCCATCTGTAGACAAAATCTGAAGCCAACACTGAGACATTCTCATTGAAAACCAGAGGGAATGTCTCCTATGCCAGTAATGGCTATTTTGCTCCAGCATCTGCATGTTCATTAAAAAAAAAAATTGTCTAATATGACTGTGCTTTTTTTGGTAATGGAAATAATAAATATTAAAGCATAAGTTAGTGATATAGATGCAGAAACAGAAAATCAGTAGAACACATGAATGAAACCAGGAGGTAGCTGGTTCTTTGAAACAATTAATAAAATTGATAACCCCCTAGCCGGGCTTCTCAAAAAGAAAATAGAAATGATAAAAATAAATAAAACCACAAATGAGAGAGGAGAAATATCAACCAACACCACAGAAATGCAAACAATTATAAGAGAATATTATGAAAAATTATATTCCAACAAATTGGATAATCTGGAAGAAATGGATAAATTCCTAGAAACATATAAACTACCACAACTAAAACAGGAAGAAAAAACTTGAACAAACCAATAACCAGCAATGAAATTCAATCAGTAATTAAAAATCCCCCAACAAACAAATTTGAGGGCCAGATGGCTTCCCAGGGGAAAAATACCAAAAATTTAAAGAAGAGTTAATACCTATCCTTCTCCCATGATTCCAAAAAATAAAAATAGAAGAAAAATTTCTAAACTCATTCCCTGAGGCCAGCATTACCCTGATTCCAAAACCAAAGATTCCACTAAAAAGGAGAAGTACAGGCCAATATCCATGATGAATATGGATGCAAAAATTCTCAGCAAAATACTAGCAAATCAAATCCAACAGTACATTAAAAGAATCGTCCACCAGAATCAAGTAGTATTTATTCCTGGGTTGCAAGTGTGGTTCAATATTTGCAAATCAACATGATACACCACATTAATAAAAGCATAAGATCTATTTGATCCTCTCAATAGATGCAGAAAAAGCATTTGATAAAGTACAGTATCGATTCGTGATAAAAAACCCTCAACAAAGTAAGGATAGAAGAACAGACCTCAACATCATAAAGGCCATATATGAAAAACCCACAGCTAATATCATCCTCAATGGGGAAAAACTGAGAGCTTTTCCTTTATAATCAGGAACAAGACAGGGATGTCCACCATAACCACTGTCATTTAACATTGTATTAGAAGTCCTAGCCTCAACAGACAACAAAAAGAAATAAAAGGCATCCAAATTGGCAAGGAAGAAGTCAAACTTCCACTCTTTTCAGATGATATGATACTCTACATGGAAAACCTGAAAGACTCCACCAAAAAATTGCCAGAACTGATACATGAATTCAATAGTCAGTGGACACAAAAGCAATGTACAGAAATCTGTTGCATTTCTATACAGCAATAATGAAGCAGAAAAAAAAAAAGAAATCAAGGAATCGATCCTATTTACAATTGCACTAAAAACCATAAGATAACTAGTAATAAACCTAACCAAAAAGGTAAAAAATCTGTAGTCAGAACTATAAAACACTTGCGGAAGAAACTGAAGATGACAGAAGGAAATGGAAAAAATATTCCATTCGCATTAGAAGAACAAATATTGTTAAAATGTCTATACTGCCCAAAGCAGTCTACACATTTAATGTAATCTCTATCATGATAACAACAGCATTTTTCACAGAGCTAGAACCAACAATCCTAAAATTTGTGTGGAATCACAAAAGACCCCAGATAGCCAAAGGAATCTCGAAAAAGCAAAACAAAGCAAGAGGCATCACAATTCCAGACTTCAAGTTATATTACAAAGCTGTTGTGGTCAAGGCAAAAACAGACACACAGATCAGTGGAACAGAAGAGAAAACCCAGAAATGGATCCACAACTATATGGTCAACTAATCTTTGACAAAGCAGGAAAGAATATCCAATGGAAAAATGACAGTTCCTTCAACAAATGGTGTTGGGAAAACTAGACAGTAACATGCAGAAGAACGAAACTGGACCACTTTCTTAACACCATACACAAAAACACATTCAAAATGGATGAAAGACCTAAATGTGAGACAGGAAACCATCAAAATCCTGGAGGAGAACATAGGCAGTAACCTCTTTGACGTCAACCATAGCAACTTCTTAGTAGATATGTCTCCTGAGACAAGGGAAACAAAAGCAAACATGAAGTATTGGGACCTCATCCATATAAAAAGCTTCTGCACAGTGAAGGAAACAATCAATAAAACTAAAAGGCAACCTTTGGAATGGGAGAATTTATTTGCAAATGACATATTTGATAAAGGGCTACTATCCAAAATATATAAAGAGCTTATAAAACTCAACACCAAAAACAACAACAACAAATAATCCAGTTAAGAAATGGGCAGAAGACATGAACAGACATTTTTCCAAAAACATCCAGATGGCTGACAGACACATGAAAAGATGCTCAAATACACATTAAATACACATTAAAAGTAGAACTACCCTACCATCCAGCAATTGCACTACTAGGTATTTACCCTAAGGATACAAAAATACGGATTCAAAGGGGTACGTGCACAGTGATGTTTATAGTAGCACTATCAACAATAGCCAAACTATGTAAAGAGCCCAAATGTCCATCAACTGATGAATGGATAAAGAAGATATGGTAGGTATATGGTGTATATATGTGTGTGTGTGTGTGTGTGTGTGTGTGTGTATACATGAACATATATGTACATACCCACAAACACACAGAGATACATACAATGGAATATTAATTATAAAAAGGAATGAAATCTTGCCATTTGCAGTGATGTGGATGGAGCTAGAGAGTATTATGCTAAGCGAAATAAGTCAGTCAGAGAAAGACAAATACCATATGATTTCACTCATATGGAATTTAAGAAACAAAATCAGTGGAGGAAAAAAAAGAGGGGCAAACTAGAAAACAGACTCTTAACTATAGAAAACAAACTGAGGGTTGCTGGAGGAGAGGTGGATGGGTGGATGGGTTAAATGCATGATGGGTATTAAGGAGGACATGTCTTGTGATGAGCACCAGGTGTTGTATGTAAGTGATGAATCACTGAATTCTGCACTTGAAACTAATATTACACTGTATGTTAACTAACTGGAATTTAAATAAAAACTTGGAAAAGAAAAAAAAATTATTCCAAAGACCTCAATCTGGTATTTTATTAAAGTAATAATGGATTCAAATGGAAATTGTTAATAAAAGGCCTTTGCTTAAAGTATTTAATCCATAGTATGGGCGAGAAATCCAAACTGATGAATATAAATGTATACAGCTAGTATGTGTCTCCTCGTCTGTGAAGCCACACATGAGATGTAAAGATTGAATCCAGTTTCACATTTACTGAGCACCTAGAATGTGTCGAGTGTCTGCGCGGCAGGCATCTAAGCTGCTACGAACATTCTTGTCCGTGTATTTACATATGCTTTCTTTTTCTTGCCTGTTTACCCAGGAGTGAAATTGCAGGTCATAGCGTATATGTATGTTTAGCCTTAGTAACTCCTTCCTTATCCTCTCTTATATTGTACATTTTGATTCCTTTTATGCACGGCACCAGCTTTCGAGCCTTTAACATTTACCCAAGATAAGTGGTTCCATTAGCAGTATACGTAATCTAGAACCATGTCAATCCTGTTCTGATCTAAATAGCTTGAGGCTTTGTTCTGTGACCCAAATTCAGCTCCTACTCATCACCAGCCAGCTCAAACTCTGGAATTTAAGAGGAAGCAATGAAAAGACAGGATATCAGGTCAAACTATCCCCAACATCTGAAAAACGACTTAAATTCACGCTCCAGGAGAGCTGGCTCCCATCTTCATTTTCATCTGCTGCGCTGAGTTTACCATTCTCATCTGCACGAGCGGGCCCCTCCCCATATCTGCACTGTTAACCGCCTTTCCTGTCTAAATAGTGTCTGTGTTTGATCCCTGATCAACAGTGGTCTTGTAACTTAAGTTTATAGACATGAAATCCTTCTACACTTCAGCTCCTTAAGCTGGTCTGATACCACACTCACTTTAAAAGCATTTTCTTGCATAGCGAATGGTTTTGCTCAGCCTTAATGTCTGGTAGTTTTATAAAATCAATGTTAATAATAAAGAGCAGTGCCATCTAATGGAACTTTCTACAATTATGGAAACCTTCTATATCTGTGCTATTTAGGATGGCAGACACTAGACATAGGGGGCTATTGAGCACCCGAGAGAGCAGCATGTGATGATAAAATGTGCCAGGCAGTGCTGATTAGGTGCTAATACTTAATGCAACTTCAGTAACCAGAAAACAGAACTACAAATACTCAGTCCCAAATACTCTGGAAAGTTTAATGTCAATCATCATAGATGATTTAATAGTGGTTTTTTGAAACTCAGGAAACAGTCAGGGGCCCAACTTTGAAGCCATGACACTTCCGCAAATTTAGAAAGTTACCACGTTCTTCAAGTCCAAGGCTTGCCAATCAGACAACTGAAAATTTAATCTAATTTTAAGTTTCAGGGCTACATACCTGGTTGACAGAGTTCAGCATGAATAGCAGCCACCAGAAAAAAGAGCAGGCACAACATTCTTTCAGAGTGGAAAACACAAGGCAAAAGCAGGGATAAATATCCACCCTCCACTTAAAGCTGCCTTAGCCATTCTGTGACCCGGATTAGAATATTAGAGAAACAATCAAGCCACCACCTACAAGATTTAATGATTAAACCGCATTATTTGGGTTAATACTCAGATAGAAGCAGCCCATCTCCTGTCAGTTATTTACGAAAATCTGTTTGGAAAACAGATTAGCTGTCTTTTCTGAACTCTGGGTTTCCTCTGCTGACTCAAAGTCAGAATCCTCCCCTGCCCTTTCTGTCGTTGTCTGGCTAAGTGCACGGTGGACATTTTCCTTGGCCTCAACTTTCTATCTTGTCAGGGCTGAAGTAGCTGGCTCATAGATAGGCTATCCTAATTTAGAAAACAAACAGCACTCCTTTCTATCTCTGGTGAACAAAGGACGCCCTTCCAAGAATGGTCTCACCTGACTCTCACCTCCACAGATAAACATCCCGAGAGAACTTCCACTTCAAAGGGAATCATTTTGGTCAGCCCTGAGTTCTGCTGGTTGTGTAAATTCCAAGTTAATGATAGAGAGCGGCGCTGTCCAATGGAACATTCTGTGATGATGGGAATGTTCTGTATCTGTATCCAACATGGTAGCCACCAGACATAGCTGGCTGTTGACCACTTGAAATGGAACTACTGCTGCTGAGAAACCAAATTTTCTCTTAATTTATGTAGAACGTGTGACTAGCCACTACATTGGTCAGTGCATCTGTAGAACTGTCATTAAGAGCCCCCTGCCATGAACTGGGTGTGCTGGATTCTTTCTGTCACCCTCAGAGTAGCACCTCACAGTTGCTGTTGTTCGAATCATCTCACACGTGAGGGAACTGAGGAGCTGGTGTTTAAGGCACTGGTGGCAATGGGGGAAGAGGAATGGGTGTCACTGGAACCCTATCTCCACCACACTGAACTGCACTGTGTCTGCATTGGTCATCATCGGTCAAAACTGAAATTGCAGCAAAGCCGCAGAGATGCTCTGAGGATTGCCACAATGAGTGGAAGAGAGTCTCCCCTAGTGGGCATTTTATAGATGCTGCCAACAGAAGTGCCCTAGCAGGTTGATGTCTGGGCTTTCCTCTCTACCATGCTGCCTCTTCATGAATTCAGCCCCCAAGTTCCACCTCGTTGCTTGAAAATCATGAGTGGGAAAATTGGATCGGGTGACCCTGATGAAAATGTGGACTTTCAAAGCAACAATGAGAAAAAGATCAACAGCCACACTTCTGCAACACTTTGAGAGTCCTACCACTTCCCCCTCCTGGATAGGGTGATATTGTATCATAGATGACCCATTTCTGTTTGGTGACGCCACCTGGAGGAGTCTCTCCTTACCTTGGTTGCAAGGGCACAGGGCCAGGAAAAGTTGTATTAGAGGGAGAGACAGCCAAAATTAGAGCCATTCTAGCAATTTCACTATTAAGTGAAATGGAAATTTCCTAGAAGGAAGAGCTCACGTAACTTACCCCTGAAAACAAAGTCAGACTAGATGAAGTTATCTTGGGAAATGTTAGACTGGATAAAATCATCAGGAGAATAGAAAAGCCAGTATGTGGAGATTTTAGCAAAGCTAATTATTTGCATCAGGGAACAAAGCCATTTTGGAGACAAATATGATTCAGCTTCAGCCTTAAACTTCCTAAAAGTAGCAAATGTCTTTCTTTCGCTGTACTTAATCACTTACGTGACCAGAATTGAGGACAGTAAAATGCTGTATTGTAGTGGAAACCATTCATTTAAAAAGAAGAAAATCTCTTCCCCTTTGCATTATGATTTCCCATTGTTTGTTGTATCATTTTTTAAAAGTAGTGAAAAAAAGCAATGCAAGTTCTTTATAGAAAATAACAGAGAAGCCAAAAGAGAAAGGTAGAAATCACCTGTAATTTCACCAACATCAATGACCATCATTTATGTTTTCTAAATATTTGGAACATATTTTTCTTAGCCTTGGGTCTGTATGTGTGTGCGCACATATGCGTGCATGCACATATGTGTGTAAATACAGGCATGTATGTAGACACAGATTTCTTCTTAAAAAATAACTGGAAGTAGATTGGCAGCTAACGGGCTGGGGGATAGAATAATTGAGGGAATGGGGAGATATCGTTTAAAGGTACAAACATACAAGTAGAACATAAATAAGTTCTGGAGATCTAATGCACAGTGTAGTGATTATAGTCAACAATACTATATTGTAAACTTCAAAGTTGCTAAGAGACTAGATCTTAATTGTTTTCACCATAGAAAAGAAATGATAATTATGTGATGTGATAGAGGTTTTAGCTAATGCTATAGTGGTAACCATATTGCAATGCATCAGTGTATCAAATCAACACATTTTACACCTTAAATTTACACTCAGTTATATGTCGATTAACTCTCAGTAAAACATTGGGATTATATTATTATGAAACTTTGTCACCTTCTCCCTTGAACTTAACAGTGTGTTTTGAATGTATTTCCACATCATTAAATATTCCTCTATGATATAATTTTTAATGATTGTCTAATGTTGCATTCATTTTATGGCTGTATCATATGCTTTTATTTTTTTATTTTTATTTTTTATAATTTATTTTTTATTTTTTAAAATTTACATCCAAATTAGTATATAGTGAAGCGATGATTTCACGAGTAGATTCCTTAATGCCCCTTACCCATTTAGCCCATCCCCCCCCCAACCCCTCCAGCAACCCTCAGTTTGTTCTCCATATTCATGAGTCTGTTTTGTTTTGTCCCCCTCCCTGTTTTTATATTATTTTTGTTTCCCTTCCCTTATGTTCATCTGTTTTGTCTCTTAAAGTCCTCATATGAGTGAAGTCATATGATTTTTGTCTTTCTCTGACTGACTCATTTCACTTAGCATAATACCCTCCAGTTCCATCCACATAGTTGCAAATGGAAAGATTTCATTCTTTTTGATTGCTGAGTAATACTCCATTGTATATATATACCACATCTTCTTTATCCATTCATCCATCGATGGACATTTGGGCTCTTTCCATACTTTGGCTATTGTGGATAGTGCTGCTATAAACATGGGGGTGCATGTGTCCCTTTGAAACAGCACACCTGTATCCCTTGTATAAATGCCCAGCAGTGCAATTGCTGGGTCATAGGGTAGTTCTATCAGTTTTTTGAGAAACCTCCATACTGTTTTCCAGAGTGGCTGCACCAGCTTGCATTCCCACCAACAATGCAAAAGAGATTCTCTTTCTCTGCATCCTTGCCAACATCTGTTGTTGCCTGAGTTGTTAATGTTAGCCATTCTGACAGGTGTAAGGTGGTATCTCATTGTGGTTTTCATTTGTATTTCCCTGATGATGAGTGATGTTGAGCATTTTTTCATGTGTCGGTTGGCCATCTGGATGTCTTTTTTGGAGAAGTGTCTATTCATGTCTTTTGCTCATTTCTTCACTGGATTATTTGTTTTTTGGGTGTTGAGTTTGATAAGTTCTTTGTAGATTTTGGATACTAACCCTTTATCTGATATGTCATTTGCAAATATTTTCTCCCATTCTGTCGGTTGCCTTTTAGTTTTGCTGATTGTTTCCTTCACTGTGCAGAAGCTTTTATTTTGATGAGGACCCAGTAGTTCATTTTTGCTTTTGTTTACCTTGCCTCCGGAGACGTGTTGAGTAAGAAGTTGCTGTGGGCAAGATCAAAGAGGTTTTTGCCTGCTTTCTCCTCGAGGATTTTGATGGCTTCCTGTCTTACATTGAGGTCTTTCATCCAGTTTGAGTTTATTTTTGTGTATGGTGTAAGAAAGTGGTCCAGGTTCATTCTTCTGCATGTCGCTGTCCAGTTTTCCCAGCACCACTTGCTGAAGAGACTGTCTTTATTCCATTGGATATTCTTTCCTGCTTTGTCAAAATTAGTTGGCCATACGTTTGTGGGTCCATTTCTGGGTTCTCTATTCTATTCCATTGATCTGAGTGTCTGTTCTTGTTCCAGTACCATACTGTCTTGATGATTACAGCTTGAAGTCTGGGATTGTGATGCCTCCTGCTTTGGTTTTCTTTTTTAAGATCGCTTTGGCTATTCGGGGGTCTTTCCTGGTTCCATACAAATTTTAGGATTATTTGTTCTAGCTCTGTGAAGAATGCTGGTGTTACTTTGATAGGGATCGCATTGAATATGTAGATTGCTTTGGGTAGTATCGACATTTTCACAATATTTGTTCTTCCTATCCAGGAGCATGGAATCTTTTTCCATTTATTTGTGTCTTCTTCAATTTCTTTCATAAGCTTTCTATAGTTTTCAGTGTATAGATTTTTCACGTCTTTGGTTAGATTTATTCCTAGGTTTTTGGTGCAACTGTAAATGGGATCAATTCCTTGATTTCTCTTTCTGTCGCTTCATTGTTGGTGTATAGGAATGCAACCGATTTCTGTGCATTGATTTTATATCCTGCAACTTTGCTGAATTCATGAATCAGTTCCAGCAGTTTTTTGGTGGAATCTTTTGGATTTTCCATATAGAGTATCATGTCATCTGTGAAGAGTGAAAGTTTGACCTCCTCCTGGCCGATTTGGATGCCTTTTATTTCTTTGTGTTGTCTGATTGCAGAGGCTAAGACTTCCAATACTATGTTGAATAACAGTGGTGAGAGTGGACATCCCTGTCTTGTTCCTGAGTTTAGGGGGAAAGCTCTCAGTTTTTCCCCATTGAGGATGATATTAGCGTTGGGTCGCTCATATATGGCTTTTATCATCTCGAGGTATGAGCCTTCTATCCCTACTTTCTTGAGGGTTTTTATCAAGAAATGATGCTGTATTTTGTCAAATGCTTTCTCTGCATCTATTGAGAGGATCATATGGTTCTTGTCCTTTCTTTTATTAATGTGATGAATCACATTGATTGTTTTGCGGATATTGAACAAGCCCTGCATCCCAGGTATAAATCCCACTTGGTCGTGGTGAATAATTTTTTTAATGTATTGTTGGATCCGGTTGGCTAATATCTTGTTGAGGATTTTTGCATCCATGTTCATCAGGGAAATTGGTCTATAGTTCTCCTTTTTAGTGGGATCTCTGTCTGGTTTTGGAATCAGGGTAATGCTGGCTTCATAGAAAGAGTTTGGAAGTTTTCCTTCCATTTCTATTTTTTGGAACAGTTTCAAGAGAATAGGTGTTAACTCTTCCTTAAATGTTTGGTAGAATTCCCCTGGAAAGCCATCTGGCCCTGGACTCTTGTGTTTTGGCAGATTTTTTATTACTAATTCGATTTCCTTACTGGTTATGGGTCTGTTCAAATTTTCTATTTCTTCCTGTGTCAGTTTTGGTAGTGTATATGTTTCTAGGAATTTGTCCATTTCTTCCAGATTGCCCATTTTATTGGCATATAATTGCTCATAGTATTCTCTTGTTATTGTTTTTATTTCTGTTGTGTTGGTTGTGATTTCTCCTCTTTCATTCTTGATTTTACTTATTTGGGTCCTTTCCTTTTTCTTCTTGATCAAACTGGCTAGTGGTTTATCAACTTTGTTAATTCTTTCAAAGAACCAGCTTCTGGTTTCATTGATCTGTTCTACTGTTTTTTTTTTTTTTTTTTTTTGGTTCCAATAGCATTAATTTCTGCTCTAATCTTTATTATTTCCTGTCTTCTGTTGGTTTGGGGTTTTATTTGCTGTTCTTTTTCCAGCTCCTTAAGGCATAAGGTTAGGTCGTGTATCTGAGATCTTTCTTCCTTCTTTAGGAAGGCCTGGATTCCTATATACTTTCCTCTTATGAGTGCCTTTGCTGTGTCACAGAGGTTTTGGATTGTGGTGCTATCATTTTCATTGACTTCCATATACTTTTTAATTTCTTCTTTAACTGCTTGGTTAGCCCATTCATTCTTTAGTAGGATGTTCTTCAGTCTCCAAGTATTTGTTACCTTTCCACATTTTTTCTTGTGGTTGATTTTGAGTTTCATAGGGTTGTAGTCTGAAAATATGCACGGTATGACCTCGATTTTTTGTACTTACTTAGGGCTGATTTGTGTCCCAGTATATGGTCTATTCTGGAGAATATTCCATGTGCACTGGAGAAGAATGTATATTCTGCTGCTTTAGGATGAAATGTTCTGAATATATCTGTTAAGTCCATCTGGTCCAATGTGTCATTCAAAGCCATTGTTTCCTTGTTGATTTTTTGATTAGATCATCTGTCCATTGCTGTGAGTGGGGTGTTGAAGTCTCCTACTATTATGGTATTACTATTGATGAGCTTCTTTGTGTTTGTGAGTAATTGATTTATATATTTGGGTGCATTCACATTTGGCGCATAAATGTTTACAACTGTTAGGTCTTCTTGGTCTGTAGACCCTTTGGTTATGATATAATGCCCTTCTGCATCTCTTGATACAGTCTTTATTTTATAGTCTAGATTGTCTGATATAAGTATGGCCACTCCGGCTTTCTTTTGTTGACCATTAGCATGATAGATGGTTCTCCATCCCCTTATTTTCAATATGTAGGTGTCTTTAGGTCTAAAGTGGGTCTCTTGTAAACAGCATATAGATGGGCCTTGTTTTCTTATCCATTCTGTTACCCTATGTCTTTTGATTGGAGCATTGAGTCCATTGACGTTTAGAGTGAGTACTGAAAGATGTGAAATTATTGCCATTATGATGCTTGTAGAGTTGGAGTTTCTGGTGGTGTTCTCTGGTCCTTTCTAATCTTTCGTTGCTTTGGTATTTATATATATATATATATATATATATATATATATATATATATATATATACATATATACATATGTACATATATATACATATACATACATATATACATATATATACACACACATATACACATACACATATATATACATATATACATATATACACACACACACACATATATATATATATATATTTTCATCTTTTCTCCCCTCAGAGAGTCCCCCTTAAAATTTCTTGCAGGGCTGGTTTAGTGGTCACAAACTCCTTTAATTTTTGTTTGGGAAACATTTTATCTCTCCTTCTATTTTGAATGACAGCCTTGCTGGATAAAGAATTCTTGGCTGCATATTTTTCTGATTCAGCACATGGAATATATCCTTCCACTCCTTTCTGGCCTGCCAAGTTTCTGTGGATAGGTCTGCTGCAAACCTCATCTGTCTTCCCTTGTAGGTTAGGGACTTTTTTTCCCTTGCTGCTTTCATGATTCTCTCCTTGCCTGAGTATTTTGTGAATTTGACTATGATATGCCTTGTTGATGTTGTTGAATCTAATGGGGGTCCTCTGTGCTTCCTGGATTTTGATGTCTGTGTCTTTCCCCACGTTAGGAAAGTTTTCCGTTATGATTTGCTCACATACCCCTATTCTACCCCTATTTCTCTCTCTTCCTCTTCTGAGACCCCTGTGATTCTGATGTTGTTCCTTTTTAATGAGTCACTGATTTCTCTAATTCTTAAATCGTGCTCTTTTGCTTTAATCTCCCTCTTTTTTTCTGCTTCGTTATTCTCTATAAGTTTGTCCTCTATATCGCTGATTCTCTGTTCTGTCTCATCCATCCTTGCCACCGCTGCATCCATCCGTGATTACAGCTCAGTTATAGCATTTTTAATTTCATTCTGGCTATTTTTTACTTCTTTTATCTCTGCATAAAGGGATTCTAATCTGTTTTCAACTCCGGATAGTATTCTTATTATGGTGATTCTAAATTCTGGTTCAGACATCTTGCTTGTGTCTGTGTTGGTGAAATCCCTGGCTGTCGTTTCTTCGTGCTCTTTCTTTGGGGTGAATTCCTTCATTTTGTCATTTTGAAGGGAGAAAAGGAATTAATGAGGTAGAAGGATTGAAATTGAAAAAATTAAAATTAAAAAAAATTAAAATTAAAAATTAAACACACACACACAAAAATCAAATAGATGATGCTAGATCCTAGGTGTGTTTTGGTCTGGGTGTAGAAAGTGGTTTGACAGATTAGAGAAACAAAAAAAAAAGGGGGGGGGAGAGAAAAAAAGAAATCATTTGAGAATTTGAAAAAATGAATACACTAAAGTAAACTAAAATACACAAAAGTAGAGAATATAGTAGAAAAAAGTTATAGGAAAATATTTTTAATAAAAATTAAAAAGAAATATGAATATTTTCATTTTCTGTATTTAAGAAAAAAGAAAAGAAATGAAAGAGAAAAAAGATAAAAAAAGAAAAAAGAAAAGACAAAAAAATCGTTTGAAAATTGGAAAAAGTGAATACACTGTAGTAGACTGAAATAAAATGATGGGAGTAAGATAGAATTTGAAAAAATTTACATAAAAGCAAAAAATATAGTAATAAAAATTAAATAAAAATATTTTTAAAAGAAATTGAAAGTAAAAATTAAGTTTTCCTCTTTCTGCATTTAAAAAAAAGAAAATAAATGAAATAGAGAAAAAAGAAAAAGAAAAAAAGGAAATTGTTTGAAAATTTGAAAATGTGAGTACACTGAAGTAGACTAAAATAAAATGATGGAAGTAAAGTAGAATTTGAAAAAATTTACACAAAAGTAAAAAATATAGTAATAAAAATTAAAGACAGATATTTTTAATAAAAATTAAAAATAAAAATGAGTTTTTTCTCTTTCTGTATTCAAGAAAAAGAATTGTAAAAGAGAAAAAGGAAAAGGAGAGAGAGAAAAAATTGAATAGATGAACCTGCTAACAGATTGAAGTAGGACTGAAATTGCTTTGTTTTCCCCTAGAGGTCAGTCCATGTAGCTCTTTATAGTCCATAAATTAAGCCGGTCGTGAGGTTTGTGTTCTTGAGGAGCGAAGTTGGCCCAGTTGGGCAGGGCTCGGTGTAACAGCTCTGCTCTCCCCTAGATGGCGCTGCTAGCCTACTGGGGTGGATTGTTGTGGTGCTTGTCGGTCTGCATGCGCGGGAGCGGCGAAAAATGGTGCCACCCAGCCACCCAGTCTGTTCTCCTGGATCAGCAATCGTGCACCGGTCCTCTGTCTTCAGCTTTCGTTCACTCCCCGCTTTTCCACTCTCTGTGACCAGGCCCCAGGCAGTACCTCTCTCCCAAGTTTTGTCTCAGATGCGGCTGTTTTCCCTGGCCCCTTCTGAAGGACTGCGGCTTTGACCCGTTCTGCCCCTCTGGGGGAGGGTCTCACTGAGCAATGGCCGAATGAGCAATGTCTGAATATCGGCTGCACCCAGGTACGCCTGCTGAACCCTGCTGTTGCTGGTGCCCCGAGACTGCAGTCAGGTTCCAGCCCGCCCCCAAAAAAGATCGCGAGACAGTATAGCCTCAGCGTTTCAGGGACCATGGAAAATCACAACATACATCTGGCACCAGGCTTCATCGTCAACAACTTTGCCCCAGCACCAGCGAATGTGGCTGCCTTCCAGGGTCTGCTGGGACCAGGTGGCTTCAACAGTCTCTACCAAATGTCCTTCCAGCAGTGGAACCGCTTTTCCCCTTGTGGCCTGGGAACCTCCCGGACCCCACTCTGTTCCTGGGGATTCACCTTTCCCACCAGAGCACCGCCATGTATCGAGCTACGGAGTTGCAGCCTTTGCGTTCCCCTTGTTTACAGTCTTAATGGAATTTAAAGCCTCTCCTTTCTCCTTTCTCCCTTTTTAGTTTAGTCCCTGCGGCTGTTTCCAATTGTCCACTTTCTCTCCAGCTGCTTTTGGGGAGGGGTGCTTTTCCCACATGCTCCCCTCCTCCCCAGTCTCCATCCTCTCTCCGCCCGCAAAAGGGGTTCCCTACCTTTTGGGGCTTCTTGCTCCCTAAGTTCAGCTCTTTGTGTCATGTACCTGCTGAATTCTGTGGTTCAGGTTGTGCAGATTGTTGTGTTAATCTTCCAATCGGTTTTCTAGGTGTGTAGGATGGTTTAGTGTTGGTCTGGCTGTATTTCATGGACACAAGACACACAAAAAGCTTCCATGCTGTTCCGCCTATATCATATGCTTTTAAATCTAATTTACTTTCTTTTTTACTATAATAAAAAATGCTGTGATAAATATTCTGGAAGCTAACAATTTTTTGCTCATTTGTAATAATATCTTTGGTATAAATTCTTAACATTTAAATTTTGGGGTCAAAATTATGCAAAAATGTAAGATTTTGATATATGTTAATGTCCTTTCAAAAGTATTAAGTCAATGTACATATTTTCTGCAGCATAGGCATGTTCATTTTCCAGTATCCTGCATCATTGTCCTCAAAACCCTTTTGGCAGTACAAATGGAACAGCAGTATATAAATACTGCTTTGATTTGCAATGCTTTGTTTCACCTAAAGCTGAACATCTTACATGTTGAATGACCATTTGTATTTCTTTTTTGTAAATTGCTTATTTGATCCTTTGTCCTTTTGGGGGGCCAGAGTGTTTATTTTTCTGAAATTTTCTGTGTTGCACACTCTTTGTCAGATATCAGTTCCCCTTTCAATTTGATACGAGATTATCCCCTTGCATTTTCCTGGAAAGCAGTCCTATATTTCATGTTATCTGCACATGGTTTAAACTTTTTCTTTTACTCTTCAACAGTAATACCTATCTGATGATGATGTTGTTCCTCTTCTGTCTCATTTCAGTGGCACTATCAGAACTGGGTGTTGTAATGGTGGGAATGACATGGACCCTTGTCTTCTTCCTCACCTTAATGGGGATGCTGCTCTTCCACAGGATCTTGTGAGTCATTTTAGTATTTTTTTTACTTTTTAGAAAATTTGTTAATGTTTATTTATTTTTGAGAGAGAGAGTCAGAGCATGAGTAGGGAAGGGGCAGAGAGAGACAAGGGAGACACAGAAGCTGAAGCAGGGTCCAGGCTCTGAGCTGTCAACACAGAGCCCGACGCAGGGCTGGAACTCCCAAACTGTGAGATCATGACCTGAGCGGAAGTCAGATGCTTAACAGACTGAGCCACCCAGGTGCCCTCAAAATCAACGTTTCAATCTCAAAAAATGTTATAACGAATCAAGCTACTCTTTTCTTTCTTTCTCTTTCTTTCCTTCTTTCTTTCTTTCTTTCTTTCTCTCTCTTTCTTTCTTTCTTTCAAAAAAACTTTTTTAATGTTTATTTTTGAGAGAGATAGAGTGTGAGAAGGGGAGGGGCAGTGTAAGAGGAAGACACAGAATCCAAAGCAGGCTCCAGGCTCTGAGCTGTCAGCACAGAGCCCGTTGCGGGGCTCAAACCCATGGACTGTGAGATCATGACCTGAGCCAAATTTGGATGCTTAATCAACTGAGCCACCCAGGCGTCCCTGTAACTCTTGAATTGACTAATAAGCTCATTTATTTCTAGTCATAGTTGATAATGAAAACATCTGTGACTATGTATTTTCCTCTGACTACTGCTTTGGCCACATGACATAAGAGGTGTAGATGCACAGTGATCTCATTATCATTCATTTTCAAAATACACAGTTTTAATTTTTTCTATAACTCAGTAATTACTTAGAAAAGTGTTTTATAAATTTCTGAATCCCTTTCAAGTTTAACTAAACATACACAGTTAAACCTTGGATTGCAAGTAACTTGTTCTGCTAGTGTTCCGCAAGATTAGCAAACATTTCTAATAAATTTTAACTTGATAAATGAACAGTCTTGCAATACAAGTAGTGTTCGTGATGTCACATGTCCCATGATCACAACTGAGCCAATGGTTCTTGAAATTCGCTTTGATAAACAAGTGCTTTGGATTACAAGCATGTTTCCGGAATGAATTATGCTCACAAACCAAGGTTTTATTGTATATGTGTATATCTTATTTTAAATAGCATTCATATTAATCTGAAATACATTTTTATTAATCTAATGCATTTTTAATCTTAGAATTTATAAGAAGTATGTACAATTTACCCACTAATATACAAAGACATTTCATTCATAACTTCAAGTAAGTATCTAACAATATTCTTTTCAAAGGAATCATGAATGAATACTGTGCTGTTAGAGTAAATTTCCTTTTTTACAATAAAAGCATTATAGGTGACTGTTTATGTTGTTTTAAAGCAGATTTATCAGAATATTAAAGAGGTATGATATATATAATTTCTAAGGTAATAAGATCTTTATATCAGAATAAAGCAAATTCCTTACTATGGGTTGATGCACTCATATGCTTGGGTTTGTTTGACAACAGCAAAACAAATTGTCAGATGTGCAGCCCAGAATGTCATCATTCAAAATAGCAACTTTTATGTCCTGCCAGGGGGTTAGAAAGACAGAAGCTCAAGTGACAAATATGAGACACTGTTAATAATTTGACTTCAAACCCAAAGACACCACAAGTTACATATTACATAGAGAGCACTAAAAATAAATTAATTGTTAAATAGCTTTATGGAGATCTCAATAAAATAGATGGAAAAGTAAACTGGATCCTAGGGTTCTTATCTATCAATATACTGTCTTTATTTTCTTATACTTTTTAGTATCTTGCACAAATTTAGTATGTACAAGTTTTAAGTAGTGAACTTGCAGAGGATTCACCTGTATGTAACTTGCTTCATACAATGCTTATTTCAGCATTTCCACATATAGGAGCCCAATAACCAATCAGTAACAGTGGTAACGATGTCAAGTAAAGCAGTTTCACTCATCCTGAGTATGTTACTATTTACTTCCAAGCTTCAGAGTTTAGAGAATGAAGATAAAAAGTTCAGATTACTGTTGCCCTGTGCAATACAAAAGGCACCAAGTCTCCTGAGACAGGAAAGAGAAGTGGATTTCTCCATGTTTTTTTCATACTCCACAACCCTATTGAAAAGTAGTTACTCATACATAACTATTGATCTGCTGCCCTGGAGGATAAATTAAATATGAGATCACATGGAAAGAAGACACATGTGTCATTCCTTTAATTCATGCAAGATGCCTCTTAAAGTTCATAGTACTGTGGGACACCTGGGTGGCTCAGTCGGTTAAGTGTCTGACTTCAGCTCAGGTCATGATCTCACAGTTCGTGAATTCAAGCCCTGCATCAGGCTCTGTGCTGATGGCTCAGAGCCTGGAGCCTGCTTCGGTTTCTGTGTCTCCCTCTCTCTGCCCCTCCCCCACTAGACTCTGTCTGTCTTTCTCTCAAAAATAAATAAATGTTAAAAAAAAAATAAGGTTCATAGTGTTGTAAAAGCATGTGGGCATATGTATATCCATTTACTTGCAGTCAAACAAGAGATGGTAGAGGCCAATGTCCCTTTTGAATTTTGACCCTGATTATTCCATTTCATTATCACAAACAGAAATTTACTAAACCTGTAGCACCTAAATCTACTACAGTAAACTGTGAAACCGTTTAAAATATGATATTACCCTGTAAATTTTTATTGGCTTTGGAAAATGTATCTGACATTAAAAGAAATCAAATAAAACCTTTAATCATTGAATATAGACCTTTTATAAAATAAAAACCTGTACTTTTAAAACTAGCATCTCAATTAGCAGCACTCACTAATTTTCTTGAATAGAAGTTGTAGATGTTTTTTTAAGATTTTATTTTTAAGTAATCTCCACACCTAGAATAGGGCTCAAACTTACAACCCTGAAATCAAGAGTTGTATACTTTACCAACTGAGCCAGCCAGGCGCCTGAAGTTATAGATTTTTAATAAAATGTGATCCTTCATAGTTTAATTGGAATGCAATTAACATATCTATATAGTAAACAATTTCAAGAGGTTTATAATAATTGCCCTAATATTTTCAGAGTACTTAGAGAGGTAACAAAATGATTCTACCCTCTTTAAGCTATCATTAGGTTATGATAGGTTGCATCATATGGGGATACAAAAAACAAATAATCCAGTGAAGAAATGGGCTGAAGACATGAATAGACATTTTTCCAAAGAAGACATCCAGATGGCTAATGGACACATGAAAAGATGCTCCACATCACTCATTATCAGGGAAATAGGAATCAAACCCACGAGGAGATACCACTTCACACCTGTCAGAATGGCTAAAATTAACAACACAGGAAACAACAGGTGTTGGTGAGGATGCAGAGAAAGGGGAACCCTCTTGCACTGGTGGTGGGGATGCAAACTGGTGCAACCACTCTGGAAAACAGTGTGGAGTTTCCTCAAAAAGTTAAAAATAGAAATACCCTATGACCCAGAAATTGCACCCAAAGGCTACAAAAATCTGATTGGAAAGGGTACACACACCCTGATGTTTATAGCAGCATTATCAACAATAGCTAAACATTGGAAAGAGCCCAAACCTCAAATGTCCATCGACTGATGAATGGATAAAGAAGATGTGGTACACAAACACACACACACACACACACACACACACACACAATGGAATATTATTTATGAAAAGGAATGAAATCTTGCCATTTACAATGATGTGAATGGAGCTAGAGAGTATTATGCTAAGCAAAATAAGTCAGAGAAAGACAAATACCATATGATTTCAATCAAATGTGGAGTTTAAGAAACAAAACATATGAACATAGGGGAAGGGGGGAAAAAGTAGCTTTGGGTGTATTGCGTGGTTCCAAAAGATCTAGGTGGAAAATAAGAATAATGGAGTGTGGGAGTTAAAAAACCACTAATAGTATAAGAGTTGGGATATTCTTAATCACTTTTTTATCTTAAGCAAGATTTGCTTAAATTTATTAAAGGCTAGGTGACATATGATCTAAATATAATGGATGGATGGGGCGCCTGGGTGGTTCAGTCGGTTAAGCGTCCGACTTCAGCTCCAGGTCATGATCTCACAGTTTGTGGGTTTGAGCCCCGCGTCAGGGTCTGTGCTGACAGCTCGGAGCCTGGAGCCTGCTTCCGATTCTGTGTCTCCCTCTCTCTCTGCCCCTCCCCTGTTCACACTCTGTCTCTCAATAATAAATAAACGTTAAAAAAATTTAAAAATATATATATAATGGATGGACTTGCCCTGCAAGAGTCACCATGATAAATAATCTCAAGGGTTAGTCGCATTTGAGCACATGACTCTTCATCTTGCCCTCATCCCAGTAAGCTGAAGACAAGCCCTTCTTGCAAATCTCACTTAGTGTTGCTTAACAGTAGCTACCACATAAGATTTTGTGAGTATCAAATGAGATCTGTATGCTTTATGCTTAAATAGTTCCTGGCATGTAGTATTCATCCAATAAATGCTAAATGCTATTAATAATAAATGATATAACATGTTCACAGATTGAGAAAAAATGGAGCAAAATGTTGGTGAGGAGTAGAAATCAAAGGCAAAGCAGTCGAGTGAAAATTTCCAGTCAATATCTAAAATGTCAAGGCAGAGTAATCTGGGCTAACCATTTGCATACATGTAAGGAAAGTAGCCCAGGGCATGACCCCCAAACAGCAGACGCCTGTTATTTCACCACAGGTAATGTGTTGCTGCTAGAACCCAAAGAAATGGGCAGCCTTCTTTTCTGAAATAGTAAACTTGGGACCAAGATGTGGGGAAGTTTTGGGTTGTCTTCTTTCTCCTTCTTTCCAGCTACTTCAACTTCGGTCTCTTCAGTAAAGGCAGGAGTGATTCATAATGCAAGAACTACTTTGCTACATGTGGGGGGAGAGCGAAGTCCAGAGTTATGAACCAAGGACAGCAAATATGTTGATGAAGCTTGACTTAGCATATCCTTAAGCGTCTACTACTTTAGGATTCACTACAAAGCAAATAGGTTCTCAGTGAGCTTCTGTTATTAGCTATCTGATGTGGTGTCTGGCCCTTACTGGGCACTTTACAAAAGTTCCCTGAATTTGGTCTTAAGCAAATAATCTTTGAGCATTTGTCAGCACCAGAGAACTCAGGGAGGGTGAATGTTGTTGAGAGGCAAAAGTATGACACTGACAAGTAAGGACGGTACTATTTTTTAGTTAACAAAAATTTTTTTTTAATGTTTATTTATTTTTGAGACAGAGAGAGACAGAGCATGAGCGGGGGAGGGGCAGAGAGAGAGGGAGACACAGAATCCGAAGCAGGCTCCAGGCCCTGAGCTGTCAGCACAGAGCCCGGTGCGGGGCTCGAACTCACGGACCGCGAGATCACGACCTGAGCGAAGTCGGCCGCTCAACTGACTGAGCCACCCAGGCGCCCCATTATTTTTTATTTTTTTAAAAAATCTGTCAACTGACAAAGGAACGTTAAGAAATGCAGTGACTAAATGGACTTTTGGAGCATTGGTGAAAGTTTCTGGGGGAGGTGAGATGTTCAGGCTGAGTCTTGCACAACAGACCAGCCCTGGGAGAGGACAAAGACAACCCCGCTTGTGTCGAGACACAGAGGAGGCCTGTATGTGGGTTGGAGATGGACATAGCATGGGATGGTGTGGAAGGGGTGTAGGAAGCTGGAGAGGCAGATCAGGACCAGGCAATAGGCGTTTTACAGACTACCACTTCGTTTGATGTCCAGTGAAAGGCCAGTTAGAGTTTTTAAATTAATAGAGGCACACTCAGATTTGCTCGTAGGAACAGCACAGCACACGGGTGTGCGAGAAACAGGTGCCAAGACACCAGCCATAAGCCAGTTCTAATGAATCAGGGAGGACATGGTAGGGCTTCCTTGATGATAATGCCAGTCGGTGAGGAGAAGGGACAGACTCAAGAGGCCTTTAAGAGACAGAATCGACAGGACTTCCCAGCCATTGATTATGGCAGGGGAGGAAGGCAAAGCAGTCAAGGACCACAGAGATTTCTAGCTGGGAAAACTGAGTGGAAGAAACACTCCTACTGTGTTCATGGGGTACAGAACAAGGGACGGGGGGGAAGGAATGTGATGAGGTCCGTTGGAGAGACCCTCAGGACAGCGAGGCTCGAGGCAGCTGGAACCCCCTCATCTGCTCCAAGCCAAACCTTGTTCCGGGGTCCCCCTGGCTGACCCCCATGGGTCTGATCTCCCAGCAGCTCCACCACCTGCCCCCACCCCACCACTGCTGTCCCAACAGTTTTCCCTCTCGGTGCTCCTGCAGTCACCACACCCGTGAAGTTTTATTTTTTTCTCCCAGTTCTGTTACGTCGGGACCTGCTTTTCAGATTAGCTAGCACCCACCTCAGCCCCCTTGCTTCTTTCCTCACGTCTGTTCACAATCTGAAACACAATGGAACAGTGCAGAATTAGTAAACCCGAATCCAATCTAATATATCCTTTAGTGCGGGTGTCACTTTCCAAGTGTAAACAATAGCTGAGGCCCAGAAAAAGTGGCATAAAGTCTACGTCACCTATTATTTCCAGACTCCACCTCTCCTGCTTCATTCACTTACTCTACAAACTCTTCTCCCCTTTCCTTCCTGCCTCCAGAGCCTCCCTGGCACTCCCCTCGTTGTCTCAAGCACTGTGGGCTGGAGAGAGAGAGAGAGAGAGAGAGAGAGAGAGAGAGAGAGAGAGAATATGAATGAATCCCAAGCAGGCTCCACGCTGCCAGCGCAGAGCCAGACATGGGCTCGAACTCACAAAGTGTGAGACCGTGACCTGAGCCGAAACCAAGAGTCGGACACTTAACTGACTGAGCACCCAGGCGCCCCTCAATCCCCTAACTTTTATTCTCTCCTTTTCTTGTGTTCTCATAGTATTTTTTTTTTCACATTAGTACATGCAAGTGTTGCCAACATGATTTGCTCTTGTGTTCTACAAAATTGAAACTTCCTGGAGGGCAGGGGCCTGCTGTATTTGGTTCATTTTTGCATTTTTTATGGCTCATGAATATTTGTTGAATATAATTGAATTGACTAATTCTAATCATAAAGTTGATTTCTATGAAGCCCAATACATTTTTTTCTCATTCCTAGACAGAAAAAAAAAAACAAAACAACCAATTTCCAGGATCTATCATAAACAAGGCTTTGGAATATTTTTGTCTCCATGCTGATATTTTATGCCCTATTTTAGGACAAGAAAATCTTACAAAACTGTGATATTGAAAAGGCTCATCAAGTTTTGTAGGTTAATTTTACAGCCATAATCATGATGATCTTTGATGTATTTTCCACAGGCTAACATTGCCTTACTTCAATGAAAGTGAATCATTACTGCTTGGAAACAAAAACTAACTGTAGTTGTGCCAACATCGTATTCCTAAAGTGGGACTTTAAACAACAGTTTCTCTTTTCTTTTCTTTTCTTTTCTTTTCTTTTCTTTTCTTTTCTTTTTTCTTTTCTTTTCTTTTTTAAAGAACATATGTGCCTGTGTGTTCCATCCTGTGAATGAAGACCAATAAATCATGAGTTTTATGTAGTAAAAGTATGACTACGGAGTGTTCTGATATTTTCTCCTAGAGGTTTAATTATTTACACTGCTTCTTAGATGTTACGCTGAAAGTTTTTCATGGTCTTGGCATACAATGCTTGCTGCTTTTCCAGGCGAAAATTCTTGCAACCATACATGGAATAGCATTTTCTGTCTTTGATTGCCTATCAGGCCACCTGGTGGAGTTTAACCAGAGATATTTACCCTGCCCATATGTACTTCCTTTGCCAGCCTTTATAAAGAGGTAGGAGGGGCATCAGGGCATGTACCACTTGGGTTAGAAGCTCTCATTTTTATAACAGAACCTTAAACTGTCCTCCTCCTAGCTGATATAAAAGCATATGAATTAATTCCTCAAAGCTTCTGCCCTTAAGTTTTGGCCAGCGACAATGGCCTTGTACTCTCTTCTGCCTGAGAGTTAGCAGCAGCCCTTTAATGAGAAATGTGGTTTCTGAAAGACTGTAAGGACCTCTACTCCTACAACTCAGACATACTGGACAGGTTGTTGCTTGCAGTCACTCCCTCATTCTGTAGTGTTGATCAATCACACAACTTTTTCCTTCCATTTTCCTTCCTTCAGCCCCCAAACTTCCCAGTATGGTTGCCAGTCAGCTACTATGAATGGATCAGAGTTGAAATGCTAGTTGAAACCTACTTGCCATCCTGGGGAACAATAATCTAAATGCTACCCCGGGTTAGGTAAGACCATTCAGGACCTGTATACTTTAGTTAGACAGGAACGTTTGGACATGGCTTAACACACTGTGCTTTGTGCTTATGGCAATGATTTATATGACATTTATATTCCACTTAGCTCACGACACCGTCTTTGTGAGAAAGCAGGATTTCTCTTAGTACTAAAAATCGAGAAAGCTTTACTTCCCCAAATCAATCAGCTTTTGTGTTATGAACACTGGAAAACCTTAAAATGATTATCATTCTCTCTTTTGATGGGCATCCAGAGGTTTACAGTCAAATCTCTGGCCTGCCTTTCACAAGGACATTTTCCTCTGTGCTCACAAGGGGAAAGTTCAGGATCTAATGGCTTGTCTACTTGTCTATCTTATCATTGGCTACATTACTCTCTTTCTTTTAAGCTCTCCTTTCCTTGATTCTTTCAGCTATTTCATTTATCCAGCATTGTCTATATTTTCTTAAGTTGCCTCAAATCATTTGGGGAAGAAGTAAGCTATTGCTAACTACATAAAAGGTAACTCAGTAACTCAGTCTGTATTCGGTCTCATTTCCTGTTATTTTTAAGGCAAGAAATCAATGACACTTGAAACATTTTATGTAAATAAAGCAGAGTTCTCAAGGTCAGAGTTAGCTGAATAAAAGTGCTCCGTTGAGAATTGTTCTTTTCTCTATGTACCTTCTAGCTCAACATTGTGAATGTTCCCACCATCTTCAGGGCAGAAATGGAATGGAGGAGGATGGGAAAGAAAAGTAACTAATATGTTATCCTAAAATCATTATTGCTGGCATATGAAGAGTTACATGTAGCAAATCTAGCTACTATGGAGGGAAAAAGATAGCTCTCTCTACATGAGTTAAAGGGATGTACATTCAATGAAGATTTATTGAGAATTTATTGTGTAAGGGGCCATAGTAAGTACTATATTTTCTGCCCCCAATATTCCTACTAATCAGATCAAGAAGGCCTGTGGTTATTATCAGATGACAAAAATAATACAGTTTAGTGACAAATTTGATGTCCTTTATTCAAGGGAAAACAATGCATGGATTGTGGGGGACAGTGCCTCACAAGCAGGGCCGCACTGTTCCTGATGGATGTGGGACAAGAGTGAGTTTCAGAGAGCATTAGAAGAGGCAGCCCAGGAACAGCGCATGATTGGGTAGGAAGCCAAGAACTTTCTTACGAGGCTAGGAGGTCCTATTTTCCACGGTAAGGTAGGCCAGCTAAAGCAAAGCTGGAGGTACCTGGTGTACCTGGTGTACGTTAGGTTTTCCTGACAAGCGTTTGCCGTAAGTGCTGGCTGACTTGGGTTTAGAACTGGGATGTGGGCAGGGCCACTGGAGCAGCCTCCAGTTTGTGGACCCCAGTATACAAATTAACTTTATCATTACCAAATCCTTTTTCCACCGGTCAACCCCCTTGACACACCTTTCTTAACTCTCCAGTCATTTCTTGCTCTTCAGAACTGAAGTGGGGACAACTTCAGGCTGTAAGATCCTTGAGGCTCATTTGTCACTGGACTATGGTACTTAATAAATATGGTTTGAATGAATGAGTGAGACTGAATGGCTACTGCAGAGAGCCCTGGCCCCAGGAGTGCTCATTCTGAGATTTTTGGATGGGAAAGGAAGTTGGTTATATATAACCTCTTCATCGTTTTCCTTCGGGACCCAGAGTTGTAAATGGAGGAAGCAAGGATAGCGGAGTAATCTCAGAGTCCAGGGCTACAGCCAGAGTTTCATTCTAAGCGGGGGTGATGTCAGGTCTGGCCCTAGACAGCCAGAGCACAGTAGGTACCCAGGAAGGGTCCTTGGGAGGAGACATCAGGAAATACGGGGTTGCTGATTACTCCAAAGCATCTGTCTAGTACTTAAGGTCAGCTGAGGAGCTGGAAGGAGCGAGGTTTTCCAGGTCACGTTATAGGGCATGAAACTTGCCTAGAAGGAACATAGGTTTAATGGACATGGAAACTGGCCAGAAGGAACATGGTTCTGTGACCCATCTGCCGGTTGTGTTTACCCACTAAACGACTATGTTGCTTCCCCTCAAGTCGTGGCATTTGGAGCCAGGAGGAATCTGAGGAAAGTCACATTTTATTGATTTTCTTTTTTAAATTTATGTAAAAGTTTATTTATTTATTTTGAGAGAGAGCGTGCATATGCATGTGTGTGCACAAACAAGGGAGGGGCAGAGAGAGAGAGAATCCCAAGCAGGCTCCTCACTGTCAGAGCAGAGCCTGGCCCTGGGCTCAAACTCACAAACTGTGAGATCATGACCTGAGCCGAAATCAATAGTCACATGCTTAACTGACTGAGCCACCCAGGTGCCCTAGGAAAGTCATATTTTAGACATGGACCATGGGTCCACAGCTTCCTTTCATTATACACATGCCACTGGAACCAAGCTCTGGGGCCTGAGTAGGATTCTCAGAACCTGAGCGACCCCTACAGGCACTCCCTGAGGTGTCAGGGACCAGGACTCGCCAGTGGGGAAACAAAAAGGTTGCGGCACATAAAATAGATTGAGGTTGAGACAGAGTGCACCTAGCTTTCCTGGTACTGGATGGGCGAGGCCATAGAAGGTTGCAAGGATGTGGCATGGGCAGAGAACAAAGAGATAGCCCAATTGGGAAGGGCATGGCTGAATAAGAGGGGCATGACCACTGGGTGTGAATGGGGTATAGCTGTGATGGGAGGGGAGTGAACATTGACTAGCACACAGGCCAGCCAGGGGAGTGGCCTCAGAGGGAGAGGAGTGTTGGATACAGAAGGGACTATAGTTAAGACTGAGCTCATTTGCCATGGCCCAGCCAGTAGTGGCATGGGGCAGGTGGACCGCAAGAGCATGGCCTTTAGTGAAGGTGTCTGGCAGATTGGGAGGGGGCTTATTTATGACAGATAATAGGGAGCAAGGCCCTACAGGTAGAGGTGTGCTCACAGCTGAACTTGGAGTACTTAGCTTCGCCAAAAGAAGTGTATTGGGAGGTAGGAAGTGGCTAGGAGTGAATGAAAGGAACTGCCAGTTGGTAGTGATAGGGGTGTGACCTGAACAGGAAGTACATGGCCAGGTGGAGCCCAGTGGCATGGCTTTGAAATGATGGGCATGGATGTAAAGAATTACAGAAGGGTGTTGGGGCAACAGCCAGAGACCAGAGAGACATGAAGGGGGCATGATGAAGGGTGGCCCAGATGGACCACAAGAACGTAGCCATAACGGGAGGGCTATTGCTCATGCAGAAAGGTCAGGAGAAGCGCAGGAGACCATTTATCTATACATCTCACAATACCTTGTCTTTCCCATAATTCCTTGTCTGTCCCCAAAGTCTCTACATCTCCCAGAATTCCTTGTTCTCACTCACAGTTCTCTACTGTAACCCACAATCTTCTCCCCTACAATGCTTTGTTCTTTGCCATGCTGCTTCTTTTTCCCTCTTAATACTTTTCTCCCACATTTCCGTTTACACACATAATTAATTCCATGTCTCTCCTGCAATTCTTTTTTTTAACCATCTTTTTTTTTTATTGAGGCATAATTGACATATAACATATTAGTTTCAGGTGCACAGCATAATGATTTAGTATTTATACATATTGCAAAATGATCATCACAATAAGTAGTTAACATTTGTCCCCATACATAGTTATACATTTTTTTCCCCTTAGGATAAGGACTTTTAAGATCTACTCTCAGCAACTTTCATGTATGCAATACAGTATTATTAACTATAGTCATGCTGTTCATTACATCCCCATGACTTGTTTTATAACTAGAAGCCTGTACCCTTTGACCACATTCCCTCCCCTCAAACAACAATCTGTTTTCTATATCTATGAGCTTATTTGTCTTTTTTTTAGATTCCACATATAAGTGGGGTCATAGAGTATTTATCTTTCTCTATATGACTTAGCATAATGCCCTCAAAGTCCATAAGTGCAAATGGCAGGATTTCATTTCTTTCTTCTTTTTTTTTTTAAGAGAAACCATCTTAGGGGTGCCTGGGTGGGTCTGTCGGTTAAGCGTCCGACTTCGGCTCAGGTCATGATCTCTTGCGGTCCATGAGTTCGAGCTCCACATCGGGCTCTGTGCTGACAGCTCAGAGCCTGGAGCCTGTTTCAGATTCTGTGTCTCCCTCTCTCTCTGACCCTCCCCCGTTCAAGCTCTGTCTCTCTCTGTCTCAAAAATAAATAAAAGTTAAAAAAAATGTTAAAAAAAACAGAAACCATCTTAATGTTTATTTCTTTTTGAGAGAGAGAGAAAGAGTGAGCATGAGCAGGGGAGGAGCAGAGAGAGAGGGAGACACAGAATCCAAAGCAGGCTCCAGGCTCTGGGCTGTCAGCACAGAACCCAACGTGGGGCTCAAACTCACAAACTGTGAGACCATGACCTGAGCTGAAGTCGGACGCTTAATCAACTGAGTCACCCAGGCACCCCAGGATTTCATTTTTTTTTTAATGGCTGAGTAGTATTCCACTGTGTGTGTTTGTATGTATGTATGTATGTATGTATTCCACAATTTCTTTATCCATTCATCCCATTAATAGACACATGGGTTGTTTCCATATCTTGGCTATTGTAAATAATGCTACAATGAACATAGGGGTACATTTATCTTTTTAAAAGGTAGTATTTTTATTTTCGTTGGATAAACACCCAGAAATGGAATTGCTGGATTGTATGGTGGTTCTATTTCTAATTTCGGGGGGAATTCTATACTGTTTTCCATAGTGGTTACACCAACTTACATTCCTACCAACAGTGCATGAGGGTTCCCTTTTCTCCACATCCTAGCCAATACTTGTTATTTCATATCTTTTTGAGAATTGCCATTCTGACAGGCATGAGGTGATAACTCATTGTGGTTTTCATTTACATTTACCTGATGATTAGTGATGTTGAGCATCTTTTCATGTACCTGTTGACCATCTGTATGTCTTATTTGGGAAAATATCTATTCAGATCCTCTGATTTTTAAATCACGTTGTTTTTTTTTTCTATTGAGTTGTAGTACTTCATATATTTTGGATATTAACTGCTTAACAGATATATGATTTGCAACTATTTTCTCCTATTCAGTTGGTTGCCTTTTCATTTTATTGATGGTTTCCTTTGCTGTGCAGAAGCTTTTTAGTTTAATATAGTCCCACTTGTTTATTTTTGCTTTTGTTGCCTTTGCTTTTGGAGTCAGATCAAAAAGGCATTGCCAAGACCAGTGTCAAGGAGCTTACCACCTATGTTTTCTTCTAGAACTTTTATGGTTTCAGGTCTTACATTCAAGTCTTTAAATCATTTTGAATGTTTCAGTATGGTGTAAGATAGTAGTCCCGTTTCATTCTTTTGCATGTAACTGTCAAGTTTTCCCAGCACCACTTATTAAAGAGACTGTCCTTTCCCCACTGTATATTCTTGGCTCCTTTGTCATAAATTAATTGGCCATATATGTGTGTTTATTTCTGGGCTATTTTGATCCATTGATCTATGTGTCTGTTTTTATGCCAGTACCATACTGTTTTAATTATTATAGCTTTGTAATATAGTTTGAAATCAGCAAGTGTGATGCCTTCAGCTTTGTTTTTCTTTCTCATGTTTGCATTGGCTATTTGGGTTTGTTTTTGTGATTTCATACAAATTTTAGGACTATTCCATTTCCGGGAAAAAAATGCCATTGGAATTTTGATAGGGATTGCATTAAATCTGTAGATTGCTTTGGGTAGTGTGGACATTTTAACAATATTAATTCTTCCAGTTCATGAACCTGGAATATCTTTCTATTTATTTATTTCTTCTTCAGTTGCTTTCATCGATGTCTTATAGTTTTCTGTGTATAGGTGTTTCATTTCTTGGGTTAAATTTATTCCTAGGTATTTTATTCTTTTCGATACAATTGTAAATTGGATTGTTTTTTAATTTCTCTTTCTGATAGCTCGTTATTAGTGTATAAAAATACAACAGATTTTTGTATACTGATTTTGTATCCTGCAACTTTACTGAATTCATTGATTAGTTCTAACAGTTTCTTAGTGGAGTCTGTATGGCTTTCTATATATAATATCATGTCTTCTGCAGACAGTGATAATTCTACTTCTTCCTTTCCAATTTGGATGCCTTTTATTTCTTTTTCTTGTCTAACAGTTCTGGCTAGGATCTCCAATAGTATGTTGAATAAAAGTGGTGGCAGTGGGCATCCTTGTCTTGTTCCTGATATTAGAGGAAAAGCCTTCAGCTTTCACCATTAAGTATGAAGTTAGCTATGGGCTTGTCAAATATGGTTCTTATTATGTTGAGGTATGTTCCTTTTATACACGCTTTGTTGAGAGGTTTTATCATAAATGGATGCTGAATTTTGTCAAATGCTTTTTCTGCCTCAATTGAGATGATTGTGTGATTTTAATTCTTCATTTTGTTAATGTGGTATATCACATTGTTGATTTGTGGATGTTGGATCATTTTTGCATCACTGGAATAGATTCCACTTGATCATGGTGTATATTTTTTAAATGTATCATTGAATTTAGTTTGATAAAGTTTGTTGAGAATTTTTACATCTATGTTCATCAGGAATATTGGCCTGTAATTTTCTTTTCTTGTGGTGTCCTTGTTTGGTTTTGGTATCAGGGTAATGCTGGCTTTGTAAAACGAGTTCAGAAGTGTTCCCTCCTCTTCAGTGTTTTAGAAGAGTTTAAGAAGGACAGATACTAATTCTTTTTTGATTATTTGGTAGTATTCATCAGTGAAGCCATCTGGTCTTGGACTTTTGTCTTTTAGGTGGTTTTGTTTACTGATTTAATCTCTTACTAGTAAGTAGTCCATCTATTCAGATTTTCTATTTATTCATCACTCTTGGAAGATTGGATGTTTCTGGGAATTCATCCATTTATTCTAAGTTGTCCCAATTTGTTGGCATGTATTTGTTCATAGTAGTTTCTTATGATCCTTTGATTTCTGTTGTATCAGTTGTAATCTCCTCTCTCATTTCTGATTTTATTTACTTGAGCCCTCTCTCTTCTTTTCTTGGTGAGTCTACCTCAGTTGTCAATTTGTTTATCATTTCAATGAACCAGCTCTTAGTTTTGATCTTTTCTGTTGTCTTGTTAGTGTCTACTTCATTTATTTCTGCTCTGATATTTGTATTCCTTCCTTCTATTAAATTTGGGCTTAATTTTTTTTCTTCTTCTTCTAGTTATTTGAGGTATAAAGTTGGGTTGTTTATTGGGTTATTTATCTTATTTTCTGATGTGGGCATTTATCACTATGAACTTCCCTCTTAGAACTGCTTTTGCTGCAGCCTGTAAATTTTGGTATGTTGTATTTCTATTCTCACTTGCCTCAAAGTATTTTTTATTTCTTTTTAAATTTCTTCACTGACCCATTCATTGGTTGTTCTCTCCTGCAATTCTTAGCAGCAGGCAGGTAAGAGGCATAGCTAGATGGCACAGGGGTGTGGTTATGGAGAACGAATGCATATGGCCCCAGCAAGAAAGGTATTGTGGTGCAGGAAATAGTGTGACCTCAGAGGGAGGGATATGACAGGGCATGGCCACAAGATGAAAGGATGGGCCCTGCAGGAAAGGTGGATAGAAGAACAAGGAATGAATTCTCTTTCCTCCATAGCCATAGTGGGAAAGGCGGGTTGGCAGCTGGGTGGGGAGGCATGGTGGTCGTGAAGTTGACAAAGCAGAAGAGGCAGGGCAAGCACAAAGGGTGAATTTTCAGTATCTCCCACAGGACCTTGTTTTTCCCACCATTCCTTTTCTCTCCCAGAATTCCTTGACTTTCACATATTTCTCTTCTCACCAACAAGTCTCTGTTTTATGTATTTTCTGTTTTAATTGTGTGTTTCCCAGGGTTCTCGGTGATGCCTTGGTAGTGGGCATTCTATTCAGATGTGCAGGCGGCATGGCTCTGGCAGTAGCTGTGTGGTCACCACATTGATCAGAGGGCTTAGCTTGTGGCAATAAGAAGGAAACGGACATGGCCTGATGGAATGTTAGGAGCTTGCCCAGGTTGTGGTGGCCAAGGTGGAGCACAAGGGTTGATTAGGAAAAGGAGGAGTGTGGCAAGGAGAAGGAATGGGTAGTGACTCAGATAAGAAAAGCTCGGTCAGCCAGAGTACAGGGGCATGACTCAAGAAAGATGAGAATGGCCATGAAGGAGCATAGGAGCATCCAAGGGAATATTCCAAGGACTAAGACTGAGCTCAGGTGCCAAGGCCAAGGTGAAGGGACCCATTTTTGGTCTCTTCTATAATACCTTGTGTATTAGGGTTCTGCAGAGAAAAAAAAAAAATATATATATATATATATATACACATATATATACATATACATATACATATACATATACATATACATATACATATACATATATATATACATATATACATATACATACACATATATACATACACATACATATATATGTATACATATACACATATATATTGAGAGAGAGAGAGAGATTGATTTTAAGGAATCAATGATTATGATTAAAGTATCAATGATACTCCAAATGATTATGGAGTTGTTAAGTCCAAAATCTGCAGGGTAGGCTTGCAGGCTGGGACTCAGGATAGAGTTAAGTTGAGTCCAAACAGTTGGCTGGCAGAATTCTTCTAGAGGAGGTCAGCCTTTGTTCTATGAAGGCTTTCAGTTGATTGGATGGGGCTCACTCACATTGTAGAGAATAATCTGCTTTACTCAAAGTCCACCAATTCAAATGTTAATCTCATCCAAAAGGACCTAAAAAAAAAACCTTCATAGAAACATCCAGAATAGTGTTGACAGAGTATCGAAACATTACGACCCAACCAAGTTGACACATAAAATTAACCATCACACCTTGTCTCACCAAACTCCTCTCCTCTCCCACAATTCTCTGTTATTGCCCCAAATCTTTCATTCTCCCCAGAGTTTCTTGTCCCAGAAGGAAAAACACCTCACTGCTTCTGTCATCAAGAAAGCCTTGCTATGAAAAAAAGTAATCCTAACTAAATACTGTGTTTCATGACATATCAGATTTACATTCCAGTTCAAGTTTCTTATCTCAGCTTGGACTAGTAACTAGCCACTCCTGAGCTAGTACTTGGGTAGCACTGCCATTTTTCATTTATAGCCTATTCCCTGGTATATAAATGAGCAGTTACTGAGGTATTCAGTCAGCAGGAACCGAAGAGATGAAGGAATCGATGAGTCTTGAACATGACTTATTCACTAATATTTATAGAGCACCTGCCGGTGTGTCAGGTGCTATGATAAGTGCTGGGAATACAAAGCTGAACAAACTAGTCAAAGTCCCTGCTCTTATGGAATTCACATTCTAGTAACCAACCAACCAACCAACAATCCAAAATACAAACGAGTAAATAATTTCAAGTTGTAAGACACAGCATGAGGAAAATGAAACAGATAATATGATAGAGATAGAGAAGTAGGGCTGCTACTCAAAGTGTCTTTTGTGGAACATCAGGTTTGCATCTCCTGAGACCTTGCTTGAAATGCAGAATCTTGGGTCACACTCCAAAATCACTAAGTCAGAGTATGCATTGTAACATGATCTCCAGGTGATCCCTATGCCCAGTGTAGATGGAGAGACTCTGGATGCAACTTCACATATGGTCATCAGGAAAGACAGCTCTAAAGAGACAACATTTGGGGCAGCTGGGTGGCTAAGTCCGTTAAGCAGTGATTCTTGATTTCAACTCGGGGCATGATCTCACGGTTTGTGAGTTCAAGCCCTGAGTTGGGCTCTGTGCTGATAGTGCGGAGCCTGCTTGGGATGCTCTCTCTCTCTCTCTCTCTCGCTCTCGCTCTCACTCTCGCTCTTGCTCTCTACTCCTCTCCCACTCTATCAAAATAAATAAATAGATAGATAGGTAAATAAATAAATAAAGAGACAACATTTAAACTGAGAACTAAATGATGAGAAAAACCCAGTCATGTAAATCTCGGCAAAGAGTGGTCCAAACAATAGGAACAGCAAAGGAAATGTTCTGAGATAGGAATGAACAGGGGAAGAGGCGCCTGGGTGGCTCAGTCAGTTAAGTATCTGACTTTGGCCCAGGTCATGATCTCACGGATTGGTTTGTGAGTTCGAGCCCTGTGTCAAGCTCTGAGCTAAGAACATAGAGCCTGCTTCAGATTCTCTGTCTTGCTCTCTGCCCCTCCCTGCTCACTCTCTGTCTCTAAGTAAATAAATAAATGAACATTTTTAAAAAAAGGAATGAAGAGGGGAAGACTAGTGTGGGTGGGACAGAATGAGAGAGGGAACTTGAACTCCGCTGTTAGATATTTAGAAAAAGCCCTATAAGGGCACCCAGGTGGCTCAGTCAGTTAAGCGTCCAGCTCTTGGTTTTGGCTCAGGTCATGATCTCATGGTTCATGAGTTCCAGCCTGGCATCAGGCTCTGTGGTGACAGCGTAGGGATTCTCTCTGTCTCCCTCTGTCTGTCTCTCTCTCAAAATAAAGAAAACTTTTTTAAAAAGCCCTATAATGAGAATTGTTGATTTGGAGCGACTACACAAAAACTCTGCATGCAAAGACCTCTATTTCTACAAATCAGAGCTACCAAATAGGTTTTTTGTATGTAGCCATTCACCCATCCTGGACCCAGGACAGACATTAATCAGTCACAGAACTTCTTCCTTCTGAGCCTAGACAAATACACAAAACTCAGCATAGTTATTCAGGTAGCCACTACAAACAGCTTTAAGTTGACAGATGAGTTGAAACCTATTTGCCATCCTAGGAAAGATTATGAAAATGCTACCCTGGAGGGCCTGTGTACTTGAATGAACAGAAAATTTTGATGGTTCACAGAATTGATTTAATGCACTGTGCTTTGTGATTGTGCCAATAGCTTACATTGAGGGAATCTGTGTTTAACTCCTCACGACTCCCATTTCCCACTTAGCTTACTACATCATCTATATGAGGAAACAGGATTTTTCTCAGGACTAAAATGCAAGAAAAACTGTGTTTCTAAAAAAAAAAACAAAAACACCAAAAGGTTGATTTTTATCTTAAGAAAACAGGAAAACCTTAAAATGATTGCTATTTCCTCTTTTCTATTGCTGTTCAAAAGCTTAGGGGCAAATCTTTGTCCCAAGTTAACAACTGTTCTGGATCTGGTGGCCTGCATACTTAAATGCTAATCTTATCATTGGCTGCTTTATTCTCTTTACATCAAGTTCCCCTTTCCCTGGCTCCTTAAGCTATTTGTTTTATCCAGTAATGTCAATATTTTAGTAAGCCGCCTCAAATTGTCCATGGAAGAAGGTAAGGCAGAAGTCATTATAAAAATCAACTCAGTGATTTATACAGGCTGTATTTGGACCATATTCTGTGAGTTCATTTTCCAGGCAAAAATGACTGACAGTTGAAACATTTTATAAATGAGGCAGGGTTCTCAGGGTCAGGGTGAGCTTAATACAACTGTTCTGTTGAAACTTGTTCTTTTCTCTGTGTTCCTTGTAGCGCAACATTTTGTATAGTCCCACTGTCTTCAAGCCAGAAATGATATGGAGGGTGGGAAGGAAAGAAAAACTAAATATGCTATCACAAAATTATATTGTTGGCATATGAAGAAATAAATGTAGCAAATCTTACTGCTAGGAAAGGAGGAATGTTATCTTTCTACACATGTGAAAAATATAAATATTCAATGAAGATTTATTGAGAATTTATTGTGTAAAGAAGTGTACTAAGGCCCATAAAAGTGGCTTCCTGTGTTTGCTGCCCAAAATATCCCTACTAATCAAATCAAGAAGACTTATGCTTACCAAATCCTTTTCCACCTATCAGCCCCTTGCCACATCTTCTCTTTCTCATCATTTCTTGTCACATTGAGACCCAAGTTGGGACAACTTCAGACTCTAAGCTCCTTGAAGCTCATCTCCTTTGTTACAGGAGCATGTACTCCAAAAATAGGATTTGAATTAATGAATCAGATTTCTGCACAGGAGTAGAAAAGCTGGTTATAACCTTCACATTTCTCTTGTGGACCCAGAGTTTTAAGTGGAGAGAGTAAGGCTAGCACAGTGATTTCAGAGCGCACACAGGGCTGCAACCAGAGTTTCAGTCTCATTGTGGTCGTGTCTCTCTACAGGCCGTAGACAGCCGAAGCTCACTGGGTGCCTAGCCAAGGTCATCTGGAGGAGGCATCAGGAAATACAGGAATTCTGTTTACTCCACTCGTCTGTCTAGCACATAAGGTTGGCTGAGGGACTAGAAAAAACATTGGCCCATAGTTCTGGTTGAGGGGATGTGAAAACTGGCAGAAAGGGGCAGTTTCAAATTCTAGTTCAAATGTGAAAACTGGCCTGAACAAACTCGGGTAAAGTGGACATGAAAATAGCGGGAAAGGGACACGGCTGCGTGACTCGTCCAATGCTTGCGTTTCCCTACTGAGCCACGTGCTCTCAGTGCACTCAGTCTTCATGTTTGGAAATGGGAGAAACCTGAGAAAATCATTCTCTCTACACGAGGCTCGTAAGCCTGCAGTCTGATTGCACCCGACAAAATGTCGCCAGCGCTCAGTTCCCAGACCCGGGAGTGTTTCTCTAGAGACAAGGGGAGGCCGCCCACGCGACCTCAAATTCCTACGATCAAGTCCCGCCTGGTAGGAGGGAGCGCTAGGGGCTCAGGGCAAGCGGGGCAAGCGGGGCCAGAGCGGAGCGCAGGGGCGTAACCAAGGTGGAGGGCTGGGCCCAGGGGGAGCTCAGGGCTGTGGCCCGGGTGGGGAGGCGTGGCTGTGACCGGGCGGGAGAGGCCAGGCCGCGGACTACGGAGAGCACGGTCGGGGGGCGTGGTCAGGGCAGCACGTAAGGACGTGAAGGGGCGTGGTCCTGCCCTGTGGGGAGAGGCCTAAAGGAGAGAGGCGTGGCCTAGGCTGTGGGGCGTGACGATGGGGCGTGGCTATGATGGCCCCCCGCACTAGCGTCAGGTCCCGGGACTAGAGCTAGCCGCCAAGGTTCGCGCTCTGGAGAAACGCTAAGGTAAGGGCCGGTGGCCGACTGGAGTGGGGGCTACAGCGGAGACACGCCGACTCGGGGAGGGCTGAGACCCTCACACCCCCCGCCCCACCACGCCAGGTCTCAGACTCGGGACAGCTGTTGGTCCAGCGAGAATTGCCGGGGTCCCCGCGGGGCGTCGCTCTTTCACCCCCGCAGCCCTATTCTACCATGGGACTCATCAACTAGATGGCTGCACCTCCTTAGGGTTATTGCACTTGCGGGGAAACAGTTGTCTGAGGGAATTTGGCGGGGAGGCGTGAGGGCAGTTCCCTAGGAGAGAGCGCTGCCAGGGGTGGTTGGATGTGAATTAACTCAAGTCCAACCTGCTGTGAAATAGGTGTAGACAGGGGTAAGGGCTACAAAATCTCAGATTGCAGTTCCGGAAACCAAGGCGCGGCAAACTGGGACTAACTTGGGTCTGGATTGTATTCCCCCCACCCCCGACTATACCAAGGTCTGTGGACGGAGTCCCAGCCACCCCCAAGGCAGGGACTCAGCATCACAGCTGTGTCACGTGGACGAATCTGAGCCTTCTCCATTCCGCAGTTACTTCTGGCCTTTTTGTTTTGTGCCCCGCCCCAGAACTGAAGGAAAAACGCCTAAGTACATTTTTGATAGTTATGAGTCTTTGTGGCATTCACTGCTAAACGCTGCTACCTTAAGGCTGGTGGCAACTCTTTAATATTAATGTAAGCACCCTCCCGTCCCCTGTATTTTCCCTGGGAAAATTTGAGAAATACAAGAAGTTAATGTGTACACCTGAATTTGGTTCGAACTTGTTCTCTCCCAGCGTCTGAATACTACAGACTATATTGCTTTCTGCTTCTCCTTCTTAGTCCTTTACAGATAATGTGGCCACCTCCTCTCTGCTATTAAAAGCCTTGCTGGAATAAGGAAAGGAGTAGCCAGATTTTCGGGTGAGGGAAGCTCCTCAGCCCCTACCCCTTATCTGCCTGCACATCCCTCAGAATATGTTGGAATATGGAAAACCTTTCAGCTATCTAGGGCCTTTCTCAGATAATTTTTATGTCAGAACCAGGACTGAAATTCACCAGAAGGCCAAGATCATCAAGGGCATGGTTCTCTGTGCCTGTACACACCGGCCCTGTTCTCCCTGGAGCCAGGCGAAAGGTTGTGACCACTCACAGTTGGGACTCGATAAAGAATGTGAATTGTGAGTGAATGAGAGAACTTGAATATTTTGGAAATCTGATGGGAGGAAGAAAATTCCATCTCATCGGCACCACAGGGGAGCTTGGTTGTGGCACACAAAACAGTTACTAGAAATGTATTTTGAAACCTTTGGCCACCCCAGATTGGGATCACGATCTTGGGGAAGAAGTGGGTGAGAGGAAGAAGCTCCGTTTTCTCATCAAGACGTGACAGCTTAACCTTTTATTTACATTTCAGGGCATATTGCAAAAGACTGGCTTCCTTTGGAACTCAGGAGGTGAGAAAATGGAGAGTCAGTCTGATGAAAATTAAGGAATTTTCTTCAATGTAATTGTAACCTTTAGTCAGTACTTTTTTTTTCTGTTTTGCATACATATAAATGGCTTAATCAGGCAGAGTTCAAACTACAGCTGACCCTTGAACAGCACAGGGATTAGGGGACACCAACCCCCTGCCCAGTCGAAAATCCATCTATAACTTTTGACTCCCCCTAAAACATAACTACTAATAGCCTAGTGTTGATCAAAAACCTTACCAATAATATAGCCAATTAACACATATTTTGTGTATTATATGTATTATATACTATATTACAATAAAGGAAGCTAGGCAGTCAGTTGAGCCTCCGATTCTTGGTTTTGGCTCAGGTCATGATCTCACGGTTCATGAGTTCAAGCCCTATGTCAGGCTCTGTGCTGCCAACCCGGAGCCTACTTGGGATCCTCTTTCTCCCTTTCTCTGCCCCTCCCCTGCTCGCTCTCTCTCTCTCTCTCAAAATAAATAAATAAACTTTAAAGTAAGCTAGAGAAAAGAATATTAAGAGAATCATAGGGAAGAGAAAATACATTTACCCTACTGTACTGTATTTGTTGAAAAGAAACCCACAGGGGCGCCTCGGTGGCTCAGTCGGTTGAGTGTCCGACTTCGGCTCAGGTCATGATCTCGTGGTTCACTAGTTCGGGCCCCGCGTTGGGCTCTGTGCTGACAGCTCGGAGCCTGGAGCCTGCTTCCGGTTCTGTGTCTCCCTCTCTTTCTGACCCTCCCCCCATTCATGCTCTCTCTCTGTCTCAAAAGTAAATAAATGTTAAAAAAATAAAAAAAAAAAACCCACATACAAATGGAGCTGTGTTGTTCAAGGATCAACTCTCCCTATCATTTAATAAATACATAATTTATTAATGATTCTTTAAAAGCTTTTAGAATCTTTTTTTCATACATTTCTAAGTCTGCAAAACATCAGATAAAGGACATGTTAGTAAAAGTTAAGGACGTACATAAATAATTAGTGATAGTAAAGGCATATAGTGAAAAAAATGTAGCGCTCCTGGGGCCCATTCAAGCTACTGTCCCATCTTTAAGGACAAACTTAAGTAAGGATGGATTTTCTGTGAAATCTAGTAATGTATACTAGTAGTTCATTGTTATATATAATGTTTGATAGACATTATTTATGGTTTTTACAAGTTACGGTTTTATGAGATCAACAGGTAAATTTAACTATCAATAAATTATAATTTTAATATAACAGAGGGGATTATCTTTAGGCTTTGGCATAAATAACCTCACGTATTGCTACAGGTATTGTAGCCCAGCATTAGCTAAGTTGAGTTTCTGTTTATTTGAATTTTCCTGGAACCCTCCTCACCCCTGACCTTCCATGCTCTGTTCCTTCCTTGATTGCCTTTGACTCTTCCTTCTGTCTCTTGGCTTCCTCACTGCACTTTGTCTCAGTCTCCCTCTATACACCTGTTACTCCTGGGGGAGGGAAGGGAATTTTCTTCTCTCTCTGACCTCAGGACCTCTCCTGAGCACCAGAGCTGCACTGACTCTCTCCTAGACTTTTCCTCCCGCTGTCCCCTTGGACCTCAACTCCGTAAGATTCACGGGAAGAATGACCTCTTTCCCTTCCCACCTGCTCCTTGAGCCGGCTTATTTCTCTCTCCAGGGACTCATCCTCCTTCTACCATCAGCGTCATCCCTCCATAAAATCATGGGGCCTTCTTCAACTTCTTCCCTCTTCTCTCTTCCAGTTGAGTGCCGGATCCTAGGTTTTTTTACCCAAATGGCAATCTCTTGCATACAGAGTACCTTGGTTCATCGCTACTGTCACTCTCCCGTCAGTGCTTCATATTCTGTCACTTGGATTCCTGGAATTTCATTTCAAACTCAAGTGCCCAAATCTGAGCTGCTCCTGTCCCACCCGAAACCTGTTCTGCACACTGTGGTGCTCATCTCGGTTCCTGGCAACTCCGTCCTTCTAGCTGATTAGGTGGAGAATCTTACGGGCTGTCTCTCCAGGATACAGCCAACACCCAACTGCTTCTCACCACCTCCACTACGACATCCTTCGTTCCAGCCCCTGGATTATTCTGAGTGATCTCCCTGCTTCTTTCCTGCCTCCCATCCCAGTTGATTTCCAGTAGGCACCCTGAATGATCTTTTAAAGATGCAGATCAGGTTGTGTCCTTTCTCTGCTCCCAAAACTCCATTGTGTCCCCCATTTCACTTAGAGCGGGGGTTTCCACTCAGGGGTGATTCCCCTTCTCCAAGGAACATCAGCGGTGTCAGGACACATTTTTGGTGGTCGTAATGGAGGGAGTGTGTCATCGGCATCTAACGGGTAGAGGCCAGGGATGCTGCTAACCATCGTACGATGTATGGGACAGCCCCAAAACAGAGTTATCTGGTCAAATGTCAACAATGTCAAGGGTGAGAAATGCTGAATTAGAGACAGAACCTTTACAGTGGCCTAGAAATCTACTTGATCTGGCATTCATGATCTCTCCACCTTATCTCCTACTACCGTCCTGCTAGTACACTCTGCTCCTGCCGTGTTGGGCTCCTTACTATCCCTTGTATGTGCCAGCCATGCTCCCGCCTCAGGATCTCTGCATAGGCAATTCCGTCTTCCTGGAATACCCTTCCCCCGATAGCCCCAGAACTAATTCCTTCATTTCCTTCAACTTTTTGCTCAAACTTCACCTCAGTAAGGCCTCCTTCAAGCGATTTATTTCAAAAGCAACACTCCTTTCCCAGTGGCACTCCAGAGTCACCTCATCCTGCTCTACTTTTCACTGAATTTATTTTAATTGTCCGTGCAACTGACTTATGTGTTACGTTGCTGTTTATTATCTGTCTCCCCGACCAGAATGTAATTTCCACCAGGATAGGGACTTTGTTTTATTTCCTCGGTGATCCGAGACCAGTGTCTGGCATTTGGTAGCTACTTGATTGACGTCCTGATGAATGAAAGGATGAAAGAGTGATGGATTGAAGGAAGGATGGTTGGAGGAATCTCCTTGTCACGGACCTTCCCGCGTCCGTTCTGCCCACTCCCATCCATCCTGTGCTGTGCGCACGGAGTCCTCAGAAACCATCCTGTATGTGTGGAATAATACCTGAGAGTCTTCCAGCCTCCTGGAAATTCATATTCTTCAAGTTAATCTCCAGTCCCATCCAGCTTCACCTTCAGCTGCGTCACCTGGGCATCTGCTTGGCCAGCACCTTAACAAATATTCATAACAGACTTGGGATAATGGGAAATTCAGATATACTTGGCTTTGTAACAAAACGGGATTTTTTGGTCTAAAAACACAAAAAAAATAATCCTCAGAGACTATGTTCACTGCAGTGAGGTCAGCAGCATTCTTAGAAGACAGAGAAATGGTTCAGGTTTCTAGACCCTGCGCACAGCCCACAGCTTGATGGGCTTTGTGAAAGAAGATGACCAAGAGCTGAGGGTACCAGCGGGCTCGCTGGAACTTTGTGTACTCCTTACCCCTAGAGAGCGAGTCCAGAAGCGGGCAGGAAATACTTCCTCTGGGCCGGGTGTCATCAGCCACCAGCCTCAGTGTCGTGCACAGACAGCATGACTGCAGAAAGCAGGGCAGTCGCCCAAGGAATGAACACAGCCCTGGCCATGCCATGGTACTTTCCTGATGGCTCTCTGTGGAGCTAGACCAAGGATCATTCACCCAGACTTCACTGGGCACCACGCTCACATGCTTCAGATCCCCACAAAGCCTCTTATGCAGGGCCAAGTGAGTACCCACTTGTCTGTACAACTCCCCTGGCAGTCAGACACGCACTTGGCTATGTCTTATCACAACTTTCCCTTTGAAGGACAACCAGCATGTCCCTTCTTTTGACTATATGTTGAACTTATCATTGGGTTCCTGGGAATTACTAAGTCTCCTTTTCCATTTAGATTGTTAAGCAAGAAAGGAGTCCTTTTCGATATGTTTGCCGACCTCTCTCTGACACTGGGATTGATTATTGAATAAGCCCAAGGTTCTGCCCATTTCAACCTCATTTGTCCTCTCCAGCCTTGACTACTAAACACTCCTGCCTCCCCAAATGTCCTCATCATCCCTGACATTACCCCTATCTCTCTAGCTTTGCCTCTCCTGTTCAAATTGTCTCTCTCCTGTGACACATGGTCCAGATGCTGTCCCCTGCTAAAATTTAGAGCCTCTGCCCTCTGTGTTCTCATTGAATTAAGTCAGAGCTGCCATCACATCTGGCTTTGATTAGGAAGTATTTGTTTAATTATACTAAGTGAAATAAGACAGGCACAGAGGGAAAATGTTGTATGAGTCCACTTACATGAATTATCTGGAATAGGCAAATACATAGAGGCAGAAAGTAGACCAGGGGGTGCTGGGGGGGGGGGGTGCTGGGGAGGACTGGGGAGTTATTGTTTAACAGGGATACAGTTTATGCCGGGAATGATGAAAGCTTGGGGTATAGATACTGGTGATGGTTACACAACGTTGTGAATGTGATATTTCATGCCACTGAATTGTACACTTAAAAAAGGTTAAAATGGTACATATTATGTACATTTTTCCGTAATATAAAAAGGTAACTAAAAAAAACAGAAAAGTTACATGTTTAATATTTTTTTATAGATTGTAAGTTTGTGGGAATGGGGAGAAAACATGACTTTTTCGTCTTCACCCAGCCCGGTGCTTTGCATGAGATAATCACTCATTATTGCTTCAAGTCAGGAACGGAAATCAATGAAAAGAAGCACAGAATTCAGGCAAGATTTCCCCATACCTCTTAGCAATTTTTAAAATTTTATTTTATTGTTGGGGTGCCTGGGTGGCTCAGTCAGGTAAGCATCCAACTTTGGCTCAGGTCATGATCTCACGGTTCATGAGTCCGTGCCCCACTTTGGGCTCTGTGCTGACAGCTCAGAGCCTGGATCCTGCTTTGGATTCTGTGTCTCCCTCTCTCTCTGTCCCTCCCCTGCTCGTTCTCTCTCTCTCTCCCTCTCTCCCTGTCTCTCTATATATCAAAAATAAGTAAACATTGAAGAAAAAAGAAAAAAATGTTACTGTCAAATTGATTTTATCAGAAAGAACCTTCTGTAGTTGGAATTGTTTAATGGCATTGTCTCAAAAAGAAAACAAAAAACATGAAATTAAAAATTGTCCCAAACTGCTTTCTATTTTCTTAGTGTTTGCATTTATAGCATCAGTAGCATTTTAGCAAACTCGATTTGAATAATAAGAACTTTCATTTATACAACACTTACCAGCTTTTCTGAGAGCTTTTTCAGCCCTTAGACCATTTGAAGTCACAGAAAGAGTCAACGTCATGTATAGCATTACTGAACAAATGTTTCTCCTTCTTCTCTGGTTCTAGATTCTTTCTTGCATAAGATGAAGTGTGTACATTAAGCCTTATTCTTACATATTTCAGTTCATATAATCCTTTTACTCTGCTGATCTGCAGTTATAAATTATACAGTTTCGTGCTGCACATAGTCTTACAAGTTAGAAAAAAGCATAAAGGTCTTGATATGACTCTCATCCAAGATTAGGGTGGAGATATCAAGAGAGAGGTGAAATGTTTACATGAAGGGATAGGCAGGTACTGAGAAAATATCAGGTTACTGGGCTTTTTTGCAATGTTTTTAATTTTGGAAAATTGATTATTTTCATATTCTGTCCATAAACAACACCAGAGGGTATTTTCTACAGATGATTTTTGTGGAGAAGAAACTATAAATTTGGAGATATTTTCCTATGGAAAACAATCATGGATAAGTTTCTAAGATGTCAACCATTTGCTTCAAAGTAATACAGAGAGGGGAAGTAGAAGGGAGGGTAGAAATAAAACATGCTTGGCCACCAGCAGATGATTGTTGGAATAAAGTATTGGGTATAGAGGTGGTTTTATTATAGTATTTCCACTGTTTGTACGAATTTGAAGTTTGCCAATAGAAAAAATTAAGGACAAAAAAGAAATAGATTCTGAAAGGAGGTAGCCAATGGTCTATTATTTCATACACCTGATGAGTTAATTCAGTGAATGGAGGGATTTGAAAATGAGGTACTTTTATTTGGCACAAGGCACTATCAAGATAATATCTTGAGAAGCAGCCTGTGTGGCTCTGTCAGTTGAGCATCCGACTCCTAATTTTGGCTCAGGTCATGATCCCAGGGTCATGGGATCAAGCCCCGTGTTGGGCTCTGTGCTGAGCACGGAACCTACTTGGGATTTTTTCTCTCTCTCTCTCTGCCCCTCCCCTGCTCGTGTGTTTGTGCACGCATGCTCTCTCTCTCTTGAATAAATAAACATTAAAAAAACCTGATAATATCTTGAAAGTTTATTACCAATCTATATTTGAAATCTGCATAGCTTAAAGAAGGTACATATTGACATATCACCCCAAAATGTGTATGCGTATGTATACGCGCACACACACATAAAACTAAACAAAAGTGATTTTATGTTGGTTTGAGAATTTCTGATACCTGTTGGCAATGCAAACATAGTTTAGTTGTTGCTGATCTAAAGACCGCAGGTAAGGAGTTAGGCCTGCAGGCGAGGAGCCTCCATGGGATTCACAACTTTCTACCAGTCCCCTTTAATGCAGCGACCATGCATCTTTGTTTCCTGTGTTCAGTGTGTTCACTGGCAAAGTGATGTATACAACAGGGTACATGGCACCAGGTTTCAAGGCTGGCTGCTTGCCACAGGTCACTTTACAGTACTTGGCCAGACACATGGCTCGTTGATGGTCATGAAGGGTTCTGCCTGGAGCCCTCACTGGTTCCTTTCAGGTAGTAACAGGAAGTAACTCTCCTTCCTGTTTTTACTGGACACACTTCAGGTGTGATTTTTTTTTCTCTCCTTTCCCTTAGATGTAGACCTCTCCTCTAGCTCAGATCTAACAAGGTTAAGGGCAGCAGCACAGGGGAGAAGAGCTAGTTTACCGTCAGTTAAAACCAGTGTACTTCGTGAAGTACACAAAGAGAGGAAAGGGTGAAATGAGAACATTTGCCTCTTTGCTCAGCATTGCTAGGGATCATTATTTCTCTTTTTATACCTTTGGGCACCTCTCCTTCCCCCACCATTGCCGGACAATTGAGAGGCCTCTAATAGGCTGAAGGCAGAATCTGAGGAGTCATGGTTTCCCTTCCCGTATGATGTGCATTTCAAGAGGCCCTGAGCAGGAGAAATTAATGGCACACCTGGAAGGTAGAGTTCGTGCCTTGTTCAGCTTTGCATCCCGGCACCCAACATGGTGCCTGGAACAAAGGAAATGATGATAAATGTTGAAATACAAACGTTTACTGGCAGAACTTCCATCCCTGTGAGACCAGCTTAGACTCATATTTAGCTATGGTCCTCCTTCAGATCGTACAGAACTTTGGGGGTCCTTCAGATCTTACAGGTAGGGATTGGGGCCCTACCCTTAAATGGCAAGCATTCCAAAGTGTTTCAGAAGTATAAATAGCCCCACAAATGGGTGACGGTGGCATCTAGGAAAAGGAAAAACCCTTCATACTGTCTTAGAACATTCTGGCATCACTTCACAGTTTGTGGTTCTTGAAATTAGTTAAGATCAACATCTTCTCTATCGCCAAGGAAGTGTGCCCAGGTCACTGAGTGGCCATCAGGTGCCAGACAGTAAGACATACAGCTACGGGAGAGACAGACACGGTCCCTACCACCATGGAGCTCGGCTTCCAGGAAGGTGGCGTCATAAAGTACATTCCTGATCAGGTGTTCAACTGCAAGGAGCACCGTGAGGGAGACGAGGGTGCTGGGCTCACCTGGTGAGTGCCGGTCAGGGGAGGCTTCTAGGAAGTGATGCTGGAGTGGAACACCTGGAGGGGGGTGGGGGGGAAGAACCAGGCGGGGATGGAGGGAGAGTGGTCCAGGGAAGGAGGAGCATCCGTACAAGCCCTGAGGCCGGAGGGAGCATGGGGAGTGGGAAGAACCGGAGCCCTTGTGGCTGGTGTGCAGGCAGAAGTGGGAAGGAGACTTGACAGCAAAGGATCTTTCCTGCTGGAGTGGCAGGTGAGTTTCAGGAAGAGGAGTGGATTAACTCTTGACTCATTCCCCCTCCGCCCCTCCCCACCCCCGCCCCACCATGTGTGCTCAGAGTCCTAATGTTGTTGCCCTACTCAGAGCTTCCGCTCGATGGTCACCCTCGGTTGTTTACAGCTTCGCCTTCTCTGTCCTCCTCCCTCTAGGTTATTAGGTTCCTGCACGTTATTTCGGGCCTGATCAACATTTCAAGCTAAACATGGTGGTGATGAGTATGCTCAGGGCCATTCTGCAAGCCTCTCCATGCAGGTCACCGTGGAGAAGATTCCAGATCCCCAGCTCCGTGCCGGCGAGGCCCTGCAGCCTCTACACCTGCACGTACAAAACCCGGAACCGAGCTTGTGAGTACCCCGCTGCCTTCGAGAGAGCGAAAGGCTGGTTTCGTAGCAATCACGTGTGTCCTGTTTATCCACGTGCTGTCAGTGGCATTCCAGAGTGGGATTCTGTGCCCTAAGAACCGTGGGAACAGCTACTTGTTTCTCTACTTGTCTTCTCAGATAAATGTGGAAAATTCTTCTCCCCCGGGTTCATTGAGATGTAGTTGCCACATAACATTGTGTAAGTCGAAGTTGTGCAGCGTGATGATTTGATACACGTGTATTGCAAAACCGTCATAAGGTTCAGAAAGTCCTTTCCTTGACCGATTCTAACATGTTCAAAGGATGTCGTGCCGAAATAGGACAAGGGAGATGTCCCAGTTTCCGGTACTCTGGAACCCGTTCTGTGCTGTTGTGGTTAGCAGTGGTCTTCTTACTAACGTGGATCCACAGACGGCGAATTCTCCCCGTGAATCTTAACGTTCTGCAAGTTGCGTATTCACGTTTGCCAGCAGGTCAGTGGCTTCGCGCTCTGGAATGTTCTTTCCCGAGTCACAAACTGCAGAGTTAATTCCAGCCGAGCAGCTTGCCAGCGTGTGCTCTGCTGTCAGTGCAGCATCAAGGGAGGCGGCAGATGGTCTCTCCTGCCACCTCCCGCATCCCGTTCTTCTCCTGAGACACCAGCTACCTGGCACATCCCTGTGGTGCAGGGATTGTCCACCGAGGCACTACTGACTGGGGGGATGGGCCACTCTGTGATGTTGCACGTGAAGCGTGCACTGTAGGGTGATTAGCTGCATCCCTGCCCTGTATCCACAGTGGTCATCCACAGAGATGACAGTTGCACCCTCACCCAGTTAGAACAACCACAAATGTCAGCAGACGTTACTAAATGAGCTCCGCGGGAGACAGAATTGCGCTGGTTAAAAATCAGTGGGACGAGAGGAGAGAATAAGAATGCATGTTTTTGTGGAGAGGTGAGTTTGAATTTGTGGAGAGGTAAAATGCCTAAGCATATTGTGAAAGAGGAATTTTTCATATTTTCTATTATCTTAAAGGAATTGACGCAGGGTTTTCAAATGTTCGTTTCCTTCTAGGTCTGGGTTTCTCTGCTTTTTCTCTCTGGGTTTTCTCTCTTTTGACATCATAAGCACATACTAAAAAAAGAAGGTAAGAAAGGAATGTTTTTATATCAGTAGTACTAATCTAGCTAAATCCAAGGACTTGAAACTTCTTCACAAATGCATTTTTATTATGAATTTACTTTGTTTCCTCTAACATTGACAATGTTCTCATTAAAATGAATTGGTCAGAGTCATAATAAATTTCTGGTTGCTGGGTGTGGCTTCCTACCAGCAGACCCACATCCTACTGGGACTGGCTTATTCTCAACACTGGCATTTTGTGGTCTGAGGCTTCAAATGGAAAAAAAGAGTCATATTTATGTAACTACCAAAGTTTTACTTTTTTTTTTTTTAAACAGAGAGTTGAAAGATAAAGGTCTAAAGTCCAACATACATATGTCTTGCTTCTTTTAGTGCCGACAAACAAAACGCGGTGGCTTGGGGAGGTGTGGGCTTTCCTTGATTAATTTTTCACATCAGATGTTCTTGTTTTTAACTTACTAAGAGAAACAGGCAACAGTCATGATTTGGTTTTGCTTTTGGCATATTGCTCTGCCCCTCCTGTTTTCACTGGGGAGAATATTGTAATTTCTGCTGCTCTGAGCCACTGGCAGCTTAATACGACGGCAGAAGGCCCCGTTGTGTACTTGTGTGACCAAGAATGACCCAAGATCGTTGAGGGCTAGAAAAGATAACCTGCAAAGCCCGTAGCTAGTGGCCGCTGTACAGTGAAGACTGTGTTGGCAAGTACTCCTACTCCTAGTACTACGATTATCATCATCACTGTCCTTATCGTCATAGGCACAGTGCCCCCGTCAGATGTTTTTGTGACCATTTTTAAGATTGGGTTAAGCGGGTGGCACCTGGGTGGCTCAGTCGGTTGAGCGTCCGACTTCGGCTCAGGTCATGATCTCACAGTCTGTGAGTTCAAGCCCGGCGTCGGGCTCTGTGCTGATGGCTCAGAGCCTGGAGCCTGCTTCCAATTCTGTGTCTCCCTCTCTCTCTGCCCCTTCCCTGCTCGTGCTCTGTCTCTCTCTGTCTCAAAAATAAAATAAAAACATTAAGAAAAAAAATTAAAAAAAAAAAGATTGGGGTAAGCGGAATGAGGAGTAAATGAAGTAGGAGGATATGGCAAATTCAGGAAGCAGCATTTCACTAGGGCCTTGTGCTCTGGGATTCACCTTCAGTCCCCGCTTCTCACCTCCCAGGGAATCATTGGCTGTCGACTCAGATCACTGTTCACTGTTATCTCAAGTAGCAGACAGTGTTGACAGTCCTAATTTGAGGATTTGTAGTCTGATAAAATAAAGCTAAAAGCCTGCCCCTGTTACCCAAGATGAAAATAAAATCAAATTCACTTAGTATATCTTTTACTGAAATTTATGTTAATTGTCACATAAAACATTCAGTGTTAGAGTAGATCAGAAAATGAAGCCCAACAGTCAACAATAAAGAAGTCTAACTAAAAACGGATCAAAGACCTTACTTAACAGACACCTCACCAAAGAAGATCTATAGATGGCAAATAAGAACATAAAAAGATGCCCCACTATGTGATCTGTGATCAGGGAAATACAAACTAACACAATAATGAGATATCACCAAACACCTATTACAGTGGCCAAATTCCAGAACACTGAGCATACCGAGTGGGTATGAGGGTGTGGGGCAACACAAACTCTTACTCATTGCTGGTGAAAATGGTACAGCCACCCTGCAAGATAATTTGGCAGTTTCTTTCAGAACGAAATATAGCCTTGCCATACAATTCAGCAATCATGTACCTTGGTATTTACCCAGCATTGTTTTAAACTCATGTCTACACAAAAACCTACACATGGATATTTACAGCAGCTTCATTCATAATTGCCAAAACTTGGAAGCAGCCAAGAGGTCCTGCAGTACTTGAATGGATGCCTTATCTATGGTGTATCCAGACAATGGAATTTTATATCCTCACTGAAAAGAAATGAGCTATGAAACCAGGAAGAGAAATGTAGGAACCTTAAATGCATATGACTAAGTGAAAGAAGCCAATCTGAAAAGGCTACAAACTGTGTGATTCCAACTGTATGGCATTCTAGAAAAGGCAAAACTATGCAGGCAGTAAAAAGATCAGTAGTTGCCATATGTTAGAGTATAGGGAGGGATGGATAGGTGGAGCAGAGGATTTTTTTAGGGTAGTGAAAATACTGTGTATATTTTGATGGATACAGATCAGTATACATTTGTCCAAACCCAAGGAATATATAACATCGAGAGTGAACTACAATGTAACGTATGGGCTTTGGGTGTTATCATGTATCAGTGTAGGTTCATGAATTATAACAAATGTACCACTCTGGTGGGGGTTGGTCATAATGGGGGATGCTGCATGTGTGGGGGCAGGGGTAAATGGGAAATCACTGTACCTTAAATTAATGAATAAATAAAGTCCTAAAAAATTAAACATGTGATCTGAGACCAAAATGACATAAATTTAATAATTTTAATTCTTAATTAAATATAAAGAATATCATCTAGAATTGAAATAGTACATATTTTTATTTGTTATTATTTAATTGATTCTTATTTTTCATGATCTCTATGTTTAGATGGAAGAGAAATATTATTTTAGGACAACATGGAATAGAATGGCACTGTATAGGGGCACCTGAGTGGCTCAGTCAGTTAAGCGTCCAACTTTGGCTCAGGTCATGATCTCATGGTTCGTGAGTTCAAGCCCCACATCAGGCTCTCTGCTGTCAGCACAGAGCCCACTTTCTCTGTGCCCCACTCTCTGCCCTGTATAAAATCTAGCCACTAACCCTATGTGTGTATTTTCATGTAAATATAAATGTATTAAAATGTTATGGCCACATGTTGCTAGCACTTACCACAATGGAAATTTCCATCATCAGAGAAAGTTCTGTTGGACAGGACTGGTCTGTATTATAGTTGAACTGTGTTAGAAAGTTGTTCTGTTATTTCTCCAGTTAATTTTGAAGGATAAAAATCCTAGAGGACAATAGTAGCAAAAAGTTTGTTTTGCAATGTGTTCACAAATAACTCTAATAACCCCTAAATAATACAGATTCAGGATGCCCCAGATAGAGTTTTTCATTAACATTCAAATAACCTTGAGAAACAATAGGCTGATTAAGAGCCCCTTGGAATTGTATTAATAGCTTCAGGGGTATCAGCAGCAACAAGGAGCTAACAAACAGCCCTGAACTGACCCCCAGGAACTGTGGCCTTTAGTCTTCTGTGTTGTTGACTGCATGTGTATGCTGCTGTTACCTGGGCTCAACATCAAAGTGCCTTTTACAGCCCTCATGCTCTGAGAAGACAATTTATGATTCTGTGATCATCCCTAACAATATCACATGGGAGGGGGCTGTCCCTGTGTATCCTATCACTGTGCTAAGCCCTCGGGCCTACTAGGATGGTCTTCAATCACATGAGAAAATTGTACAGCTCAAGAAAAAGGATGGTAACAGGGCAAGGCGAATGAGAAAAAAACAATGAGGGCCTAGAATAACAATGTCCAGTAGATGAATAATGTGAACCACCAATATGAGAGCCATATAGGCAATTCTGTATTTTCTAAAACTACATCTTTAAAAAGAACAAATAATGTCAATTACATCTCAATAAAATGGGAAAATTCATTCTAAAATAGTAAAAACATAGGCAAAATATAGTATATAAAGGGGCACCTGGGTGGCTCAGTTGGTTAAGTGTCTGACTCTTGATTTCAGCTCAGGTCATGATCTCACTTTCTTGAGATTGAGCCCCGCATTGGGATTCTCTCTTTCCCTTTCTCTCTACCCCTCCCCAACTTGTACTCTTTCTCCCTCTCTCTCTCTCTCTCTCAAAACAAATAAACAAATAAACTTAAAATATATATATAGTATATAGTTAAAAATATTTTTGCCAATATATTTGTTGGGGAGGAAGAATATTTAACCTAGCATATCCAAAATATTCTCATTTTAACATGAGATGAGTATAAAAATTCTAAATGAAATATTTTACATTGCTTTGTGCTAAGTCTTTAAGGTCCCTCGCTGTTTTACATTTATAGCACATCTCAATTTGAACAGTCACGCAAGGTGAGTGGTTACCTTATTACGTAGTGCAGGTACAGAGAATAGATATCAAGGGATGCTTAATGCAGTGTGGGGTTGTCTGGGAAGGGGCTCGAAGTGATCTTGAGAGCCTGTAGGATTTTAAGAAATGAGAAATGGGTAGATGTGATCATATGAACTGTTAAGGGGGAAGCATTTCTTTTACCCAGTTCCTGCTAGCCGGACTGAGAATCGAATTGACATTAGACAGATTAAAGGAAGATCAAATTTAATAGCATACATAAGGGAAATCCACAGACATGAAAATTCCAAGTATAGTGAGGCAACATGAGGCTTGTATGAGCTACAGAGAGGGGTAGGGGTCTGAGGACAAAGGGGAGGAAGACCATTAGCAGGAAGGTGTGAAGAGATGTTTGGAAAACAAAGGTTGCCCTATTAAGATCAGTCTCTTAAGTAAAGAGGACTCTTTATTAGTAGCTCTCTTCCTGGTATAAGCAAGCAGTTGAGGGAGAGGTACAGAGCTTTTCCTGAATCTGCTGGGGTTATTTGCTTTTAACACAAAATAGCATTCATGCCAAAGTGGCCTATCTTGGGGCAGCCTACACGTGGCCCCTACAGTTCGTTCCTCTGAAACTTGCCTGAAGTTTCTACACATTAAAAGTTGAGCTGGCAAATTGTTCCATCTCATTGAACCAGTCTTAGTCCTGACAGTACGTCGATTCAGCTAAGTTCATTTCATCTCTACCATGATGCAGGTGTGTTTTCAAAATTAGGCCTTTGGTTCAAGTCATTGGGTATTAAACAACAGGCATTTCTGTGGAAACAAAAGAAAAACAATGGTTATTCATTAGGTCAAAATATACATCAGTTTTTTTTGTTCTGAGGATAGCTGGTGGAGAGGATTTCTAGATGTCAAGCTTGAAGCATCTTCAGATAGAGTGAGAGCAGGCAGTGGCAGTGTGACAGAACTTCCTGGTTTGTAGTTCTGAGTGTCTGTGGTGATTTTTGCGTGGCCAATAGAAGAGCAGGCATGAAGATTGCCTACACATGAGCTGTTGTGATTTCTCTGAACTTACATCAGGTGGTTTATATTTATTTTGCAGGGCTTCGGGGGGAAAAAGGGCAGTTTTAGTTCTCAAATGAATCCAATTCAGAAAGGAGGAACAAAAATCAAAAGCATTAGTTTGGACAGTTGCAGCAAAGCATTGGAAGGGACTAGAAGAAATTAGGAGCTAGCCTTGTTTATAACAGACAGTATTAGAATCTAGTATTTACATAGGTGTGTTATTGAAACATACTTTTTCCTTTCTGTAATCACCCTGATTTCTACCAAAGATAGTCAAATTTAATATTTGTTTACAAAGTAAGTCTAGTTTTAAAAATTTGGCCTAATTATTTACAGAACCACCACAAGAACACTGATTGGCCATGTAGTTTCCTTTAAATCTCCTTTGCTGGAACTTTTCCTTGTTGTTACGAAATTATTGGAGTCTTTAAAAAAATAGGAAATATCTAGTTTCAAGATTTCAAGCTTAATTACCTTTTTTTACCATTAAAAATTTTTATTTTAATTCCAGTATAGTTAACATGCAGTGTTATATTAGTTTCAGGTGTAAAATACGGAGATTCAGCAATTCTATACATTACTCAGTGCTCATCATAATAAATGTACTCTTAATCCCCTTCACCTACTTTACCCATCCCCCCCCCACACTGCCCCTCTGGTAACCACCAGTTTGTTCTCTACAGTTAAGAATCTGTTTCTTGGTTTGTCTCTTTTTATCTTTGTTCCTTCGTTTTGTTTCATAAATTCCACATATCAGTGAAATCATATGGTATTTGTCTTTCTCTGACTGACTTACTTTATTTAGCATCATACTCTCTAGCTCCATCTGTGTTGTTGCAAATGGCAAAGGATCTCGTTCTTTTTTATGGCTTAGCAACATTCCATTGTGTATACATGTACTTTTTCTTTATCCATTCACCTATAGGTGGACCATTGGACTGTTTCCGTAATTTGGCTATTGTAAATAATGCTGCAATAAATATAGGGGTGTATATATCTTTTCAATTAGTGTTTTTGTATTGTTTGGGTAAATACCTAGTAGTGCCATTACTGGATCGTATGGTAATTCTATTTGTAATTTTTTGAGGATCCTCCATACTGTCTTCCACAGTGGCTACACCAGTTTGCATTCCCACCAACAGTGCACAATACTTCCTTTTTCTCCACACCCTCACCAACACTTGTTTCCTGTATTTTTTTTAATTTTAGCTATCCTGTCAGGTGTGAGGTGATACAGCCATTGTGGTGTTGGTTTGCATTTTCCTGATGATGAATGATGTTGAGCATCTTTTCATGTGTCTGTTGGCCACCTGGATGTCTTTTTTGGTGAAATGTCTTCTGCCCATTTTTAAATCGGATTTTTTGGGTTTTGGGTGTTGAGTTGTAGAATTTCTGTATATATTTTAGATAATGACCCTTTATCAGATATATCATTTGCAGGGGCACCTGGGTGGCTCAGTCAGTTAAGTGGCCAACTCTTGGTTTTGGCTCAGGCATGATCCCAGAGTCATGGGATCAAACCCCGCATCAAGTTCTACACTGAGTGTGGAGCCTGCTTAAGATTCTCTCTCCCTCCCTCCCTCTCTCTCTCCCCTGTCCCTCCCCTCACTCACACATGCTCTCTCTCTCTCTCAAAAAAAGATATCATTTGCAAATATCTTCTCCCATTCTGTAGATTGCCATTTACTTCTGTTGATCATTTCCTTTGCTGTACAGAAATTTTTATTTTTACGTAGTCCCAATAGTTTATTTTGCTTTTGTTTCCCCTGCCTCATGGAGATATATCTAAAAAATGTTGCTACAGCTGATGTCAGAGACATTACTGCCTGTGCTGTCTTCTAGGATTTTTATGGTTTCAGGTCTCACATTTAGGTCCATAATCCATTTTGAGTTGATTTTTGTGTATGGTGAAAGAAAGTGGTCCAGTTTCATTTTTTGCATGTAGCTGTCTAGTTTCCCTAGAACCATTTGTTGAAGAGACTATCTTTTTCCCCTTGCATATTCTTGCCTCCTTTGTCATAGATTAATAGACCATATAATAGTGGGTTTACTTCTGGGCTCTTTTGGTTGCATTGATCTATGTGTCTGTTTTTATGCCAGTACCATACTGTTTTGACTACTACAGCTTTGTAGTATATCTTAAAATCTGGGACTGTGACAGTTACAGCTTTGTTGTTTCTTTTCAAGATTGCTTTGGCTATTCGGCGTCTTGTGTGGTTCCATGCTAATTTTCGGATTATTTGTTTTAGTTCTGTGTAAAATGCTGTTGGCATTTTAATAGGGATTGCATTAAATATGCAGATTGTTTTCAGTAGTATAGACATTTTGAGAATATTTGTTCTTCCTGCTGGAACTTTTCATAAGGAATTTCTAGTTGTATTTTTAGCAGCATCAAGGCCAGAAGCCAAGCCAAAACTTGCACCAAATACCTGCCAGACTTTGCCTGTAAGACCTATAGATTTGGGTGAATTTTTCTCTTCTTGAGGTTCTCCAAATATTCTGAGGTTCCCATATACCTGTCAGGAAGTAACCTTCTTTATCATCTGGTATGGCTGCTGGGAACTCTGTAAGCAAAGTTAATATTAAGGCCAATATTTCCAGGGGGCTTTATTGGCTCCATGAAGCCAATCTTAGTTCCTTAAAGCTGTCTGGTCATATCTAAATCTATATAGGTATCAAATATTACATTCCAGTCAAAGCCTTGGTAATATAACCTATGTTTCCAATTGTGTCCTGTTACAGGAGAACAGATTCTTATTGACCTTATGCAAATAAATGTATTGCCATAAAAATATAAGAATACTTGGGCTCCTGTGTGGCTCAGTCAGTTGGGCGTCCAACTTCGGCTCAGGTCATGATCTCACGGTTCGTGGGTTCGAGCCCTGCATTCAGGGTTTCCATTGTCAGTGTGGAGCCTGCTTTGGATCCTCTGTCTCTCTCTCTCTGTCCCTCCCCTGCTGGTTCTCTCTCTCTCTCATAATAAATAAATAAACTTAAAGTTTTTAAAAATATAAGAATACTCATTTTCTGAATTATGGAGGGTTCAGGTATGGAGAAAAGATAAATGTTTCAATTCTGTTTATAACAATATAATTTATCAAATTATTATAGGTCAGTTAGCTTAAGAGAAAAGATTTCCTCAATCTTGAAAAACAAACCATTTCATGGGGCGCCTGGGTGGCCCAGTTGGTTAAGCGTCCGACTTCAGCTCAGGTCATGATCTCACAGTCTGTGAGTTTGAGCCCCGCGTCAGGCTCTGTGCTGACAGCTCAGAGCCTGGAGCCTGCTTCAGATTCTGTGTCTCCCTCTCTCTCTGCCCCTTCCCCGCTCATGCTCTGTCTCTCTCTGTCTCAAAAATAAATAAAAACATTTAAAAAAAAAAAAGAAAAGAAAAGAAAAACAAACCATTTCAAAAAGTCAGATATATTTTAAACAAAGAGTCACCAAAATTATAATTATCATCCTCAGTTCATTGAGTCCCATGTTTTTGTTTTGCTTGAATCCAGTTTTTCCACTAGTTTTAGAGATTCTTACCTAGTTCTGTTTTATGATTTTTTAAAATTATATTTAAAAAAAATTTTTTTATGTTTTTATTTATTTTTGAGACAGAGAGAGACAGAGCATGAGCAAGGGAAGGGCAGAGAGAGAGAGAGACACAGAATCTGAAGCAGGCTCCAGGCTCTGATCTGTCAGCACAGAGCCTGACACGGGGCTTGAACTCACCACGAGATCATGACCTGAGCTGAAGTCGGATGCTTAACCGACTGAGCCACCCAGGTGCCCCTCTGTTTTATGATTTTAAGGTTATCAGAAACCTGTGCTCAAGAGTTTTTTCAATGAGTTTTACTGAAGATGAAATACATTTGCAGTGACATCCCAGTGTAAAACAGTAACTGTCAATGACAAGAGTTAAAAATGGCCATGGCTGAAGATTTGATTAGAGTTCAGTATGATGCAGTTCACAAGGAAATTTGATTATTTCTCTAACACACAGCACTTCAAGATAACATACCACGACATCAGATTTCTAGGGGTGTTATAAATAGTTTTTAGGACACTTATTTTAATTGTATATCTTACACAAATATAATCTAACAGGGTTTAATGTCACTTATTTGACAATGCTTCTCATTTAATTTAATACATCAAATAAGCCTAATTAGTTTAATTTTTCACAAAATCTTTGAAATGTTCCAGGAGTTCTCTCAAACATCTCAGTTAGATTGTAGTCATTTTAGAATTTGATTTTGGGGTGTATGTAAAAAAATATCAAAAGGTTTGAACATTTCATTAAATAGGATCTCTGATCATTATGAAACAATATTTAATTATCCATGTAACCAAAGCGACAAAAAAGATACCAAAGGCAAATACAGAAGGTTACACAGCTGTGAGCAAATTTAGGTTTTTTTAAAAAATATTATGATTCAGGTTTTTTAAAAAAGTAAATCAAAGATCACATAAACATAGAAAATTTTGGCAAAATACAGAATCCTTGTTTTCTAGTCAGATAACTTTAAAGATAAAAGCATTTACAGTGTTTTATTAAGAGCAGATCAATAGTTTAAGAAAAAATTTTTTAACAACGAGAAAACAAGAATTTTACCTTTGCGTTAGTATATTTTTGTCATTGAAACCCATTTACTTACTTAAACTTATTCTAATCTTAGCTAGTACTGACCATACACAAAATTCCCTTCTAAAGATTCCCTCTTCATAAACCTTCTACAACTTTGCTGTGTACATTCAGAGTTTGTCCTAAGTTTTCCTTCTTTAAATAACCAGTCTTACTTTAGGAAGAAATTACTTTCTTGTCCCTCAACAAAAATGTATTCCCATTCCTCATATTTTTCCCCAAAACACAGATCTTACTTTTCTTGCATACAGAGTCATTTTTCTTATTATTTCTAGTAGATGTAACTACATTTATTAGAATTCTTAACCCTTAGGAACTTTAGCTTCTAGTGAAAACTAAGTACTAAGCAATTATGAACTTTTGTTATACCAACATTCTTTAGATTCGCAAATTTATGAATACATTCCATAATTTCTAGAAACATGCATTTTTTCATAGTACAATTTCTTAAAGAAATCACATAGCAAATTTACTAATAGAACCATATTTGTCTTTAGTTGCTCTGCAATAAAGCAAAAGTAGACAGATCTATGTTTACTACTTAATGTTTCATTATTTTATCTTATTTGGAAATGATGCAGATAATTCAATAAATCAACTCATCATGTAACTTAGCAAAATTCCAAATTTTCAGGCTACCAAACATTTTGGAAGCCACCCAAAAGTTTACCTATAAACCTTTTTTTTTAATTAAAAAAAATGTTTTTTTAATGTTTATTTATTTTTGAGACAGAGGGAGACAGAGCGTGAGCGGGGGCAGGGTGCAGAGAGAGAGGGAGACACAGAATCTGAAACAGGCTTCAGGCTCTGAGCTGTCAGCACAGAGCCCAATGTGGGGCTCAAACCCACGAACCATGAGATCATGACCTGAGCCAAAAGTTGGACGCTTAACCGACTGAGCCACACAGGCGCCCTGCTTACCTATAAACCTTTTAATCTTATTTATATCTATTTACTCTACTTGTTCTTAGAACAATTATGTTCAGGTTACCCACAAAACTTCATGAAGCATTAGACAAAGTTAACCATTACTCTAATGTTTTTGACACATTTGCAACAGAGACAACAAGAACCCATTCGACCTTCATTAAACACAGACAAAAGTCTTACATTAAAAATTTTTTTGTTAACATTTATTTATTTTTGAGACAGAGAGAGACAGAGCATGAATGGGGGAGGGTCAGAGAGAGGGAGACACAGAATCTGAAACAGGCTCCAGGCTCTGAGCCGTCAGCACAGAGCCCGACGCGGGGCTTGAACTCACGGACCGTGAGATCATGACCTGAGCCGAAGTCGGCCGCTTAACTGACTGAGCCACCCAGGCACCCCAAAAGTCTTATATTTAATGCACAATGCTAAAGACAATTTTATTTTAATTAAGCCAACAACCTTAAATTAGCTTTAGTACTGGATATTTCCCCGGATCACATATCCTTAACAGAGCATTTGGGTTTCTATCTTCCAGAGTTTTGGAATACTCAATTCTTATAAGCACTTGCCTACAAACCAATGAAATAGAACTCTTTTACAAGTTTATTTATTTATTTTTTTAATGTTTATTTTTGAGAGAGAGAGAGAGCAGGGGAGGGACAGAGAGAGGAAGACACAGAATCTGAAGCAGGCTCCAGGCTCCGAGCAAGCAGCAGATATCCCGATGCGGGGCTTGAACTCACAAACCTGTGAGATCATGACCTGAGCTGAAGTTGGCCACTTAACCGACTGAGCCACCCAGGTGCCCCTAGAAGTTTGTATTTTTAAAAAACCTCTTTTTCCCTTTTATTTCTTCAGTCTCAGGCAATTGTGGGATGTGTTTACATTTTAAAGATGTAAGATGTATGATTTCAAGGGACAGGATGAATGCAAAAAAATGTGTTTTTTCCGAGTTTCAGGGTAATTGTGATTTAAAATTTACCTTTAAAAAAAAAAAGTACAGGACACTGTTTTAATATCCTGATCTTTCATGATATCCACAAATACTTTGAGAGGAATAGGTGAGGTTTGGGGATTGGTAAAGATAGGTGGGCTTTGACTGGCTTCTAGAGTTTCATTTCTGGGTTTGTAGAGACTTATAAGACCAAGAGTTGTTTTTAATTCCTCAAAGAACTAGATTACAGCCCGAATATCAAAAGACTGACCTGTCCTTTTAACTAAAGTAGGGAGGTTTTTAACTAAAATGGGAATGAAAAGATTTTTCTCTGTATAAAGTCTGTATAAAGCATCTTAACATTCTCACATTTAAGAAAGCATTTTAACCCTTCTTTCTGGGTACATAATTCAACACAGGCTTCTATTAATCCCTGAATAATGCTTTTTACAGATCATTTGTAAGAGGGCCTAGGAGAAATTTTTGGTCCTGTTTCCTGTGAAGGGGGTTTGTGTAGTCATTCTTTTTATCGCTACATTTAGTTGGATCTTTTCAAAGTGGAGCTAAAAGGGCTTTATAATTTAAAACATCTTGCTGCTGTCCAGAAGACATGAATTCTTTTGTAGTAGGGGGTTAGGAAACACCTGCAAAGGACATTGCATTGGAATGCCTGAAGCTGACAGGGCCCGATTATCAATCCTTGGAAGGTAGAATCAAAGCCAGCCTTGTTGGTAGTTTCAGGTGCTTTTTTTAAATTCACTTCCTAACTTTCAGGATTTACATGGCTACCTGCATACTTTAAGCCTGGAGATTAGGCCTTGAGTGCTCCCTATAAATCTTACATAGAAAGGAAAATTCTTAAGTCTAATTTCTGTGATTTTTACTAGTAAGACAAGTGAGAGCTCTCTATAAAGAATATTTTTCTTTTAAATATAGCTAACTTAAAGGTTCCATTGTCTGGCCATTGATGAGTGGGATCTATTAATAGCAACGGAAACCAATAAGCCTTAATGGTTAACCGAAAATGCAAGATGCGTCCAAAGAGGGCACAGGTGATCTGTCCCTGTGATCCAGAAGTTTACTCCCAAAATCAGTCTAAGAGAGCAAAGACCTTCATTTCACAGGCAGTAAGGGTCATATGGTGAAAATGGTGTTTCCAGTCTCCCACAACATCGTGAGACGCCTCCAGTAGGACAAAGGAGGTTTACTGGCGTAAACCTGCTTGCCTGGTTGGAGAGACTATTGGTGTGAGTGAGGTAAGGGTAGAGAGCCTTGGTATCAACTTGTTTGGTTTTCTCTATCAATAAAATAAGCATTAAGTGCCTCCTTTGTGCCTGGTACCAAGTTCAGCCTGGAGGCTGTAGAAGAAGTCTAGGACACAGGCCCTAACACTGAGGCCTTGACACGGGCCCCGTGAGCAGATAAAGCAAATGCACACTGCACGAGCAATGGTTGGATGTGAAAAGGGCTAGAGTCAACATGATGTGAGTTCAAAAGAAGGAAAGGTCAACCTGGTGGGAGCTAATGTCAAAACCAAAGTTTGGGAAGATGGAGTAAAGGGGAATGAGAGAGCAGGAAAAGAAATCAAGGAGCATGGTATGAAGTCTGGGGTGTAGGGGCCTGAACTGGGCTGCTGGTCATGGGCCAGGCACGGAAGAGATAAACCTGAAAGATTCTTAATGAAAAAGTAATGTGGTGATCAGTAGGGTACTAGGAATAAACAGAAAAGGGGACTGGAACCTTCTCAAGGATGCTCTTTATCTTGTACATTCAGTGCACAAGCAGTGATTGAAAGCCAGCTCAGCTGTAGACTGTGGAGCAGTGGGAGAGGCAGATAATTACGCGTATGTGTGTAGGGGAGAACAAATAATTTTCCTTCCACCTTTCTGAGTTCTTGGCCGAGACCACCCATAATAAAAGACAGGTTAACAAGAGAAAAACAAACACAAGTTTAGTAACCTGTACACCTCCTGGACACATGGGAGAGACCTAGGAAGACTGAGAAGCTCCCAGAGATGGCCACAGCCATCACCTTAAATACCATCTTCAGCTAAAGACAAAAGATGTTGAGGGGGGCAGTCATGGGAGGTTACCAAACAAAGCACAGTGAACAAGGGCATGGTTGTTAGGTGGATTTAAGTCTAGCCTTTTCCTGTTGATGAGAGCTCCTGGTGATGTATAGTCATCCTTCTCTCCTGGTATAGAGAGGGAGACACCCATGCACAGGGAGATTTCCCTTATAAATGGAGATTTCCCTTACACCAAGAGTAATTTCTACTCAGTTTTCAGAGCTTCTCCTGTGTTGGCTGTTGCCAGAAAAATCAGCTCAAAATAATCCTTGTGCCAAAGAGGCATATGGGATGGTGTATCTTGCTACCCTTCACCACCTCAAAATATGCCTCTTTGGCATAAGGATTACTTTGAGCTGATTATTTTGAGAAACTGCAGATACAGGAGAAGCACTGAAAGGAGAGTAGAAGTTATCCTTTCATCAGGGAAATTTACATTAAAAGGGGGGGCTGGACCAGGAGGAGAGTTATTACCAGAGACAGCTTTTTCTTTAGAGAGACTTACCTGCTTGGAAGGGCAAACTTGGCTTCCCCTGCATTTTCTCTTCTCACCTTCCTGTGAATTGCCTTCCTCCGCTTTGAAGCCTTGGGCCTCTGCACCTTTCCTTATCTCCCCTGTTATTTAAGCCTCAATTGCCTGACTGCCATTGGAGTCTCATACCTCTGTGGGTCTCCAGTCAGGAAATAGATAATTAAAATTTTTTCTCCTACTAATCTATATTTTTATTACAGTGGGGGGAGGGTGTCTCAGCTAAGGACCTCGAAGGGTAGAGTAAAACTTATTTGTCCTTCCCTACAATGGCATATTCTGCTACCCTTCATATAAATACAATAATAATTATACCAGTGGAATAAATCTTTTGAAAGAAAAAAAATCAGAGTGTTATGATCAAAAAATAAGAAGATCATATTATAAGAGTAGCCAGAGAACATTTTACTGAGGAGTTGACGGTAAAGCCCAAGACTTACAGATGATGGGAGCTGAGTGAGGGGAAAGTGTTTTCTGAGGAGAGGGAGGAGCAGGAACTGAGGGGCCAAGGCAGGAACGTGCTTCCTGTGTTTCAGGAGTTGAAAGAGGGACACTCCTGAGGCTGGACACATAGGGTGGTACAGGCACAAAAGAAATCAAAGCCGGGACTAGTCCTATTAATAAGAACTAAAACCGAGCACATTTTCTCCATGGAATCTAAAGAGATGTTGATGCTTGTCAGCAATAGATTAGTGACTCCTTCATGATGACGGTGTACCTCTACTCACTGAAACCATGGTTGATAAAATCACGGTTTCTGTTTATTTCATTTTCTTCATACAAGAATAACCTGAAAATGAAGGCACTGTTAGAACACGTAATCGTCTTCCTATGTGGGGGGAAAGTATGAGCAACTACCAAGATATTGTTTCATTCTGTATTTTGTTAACATGGAGGAAGAGGATGGGAGAGGAGAACAAAATGTGAATTATTTTTAGCAGATCAAACCGTTGGCAAAAGTTGTCTTCCCTAAGGCCACAGTAGACAAGGGCCCCTGGTGGGGGGATGGTTTGGGTTCCAGAGGAGGAGGTTTGGGGTGGGAGTGGGGGTCAAAAATCTTCCAGAAGCTGACCTCGTGAATCGAAGGACATAAATTGACAGAAGCATCAAGGCCATAAAAGAGCAATGAAGGAATAGGTCTGGGATTTGGGGGCTGGTGTTTGCATGGGTGAGAATAGATTCTGGTCATTTCCTGAATGGGGTGGGGGACGAGTCAGGGTGAAAGGAGGGATCGTCTTGGGGATCTGCTTGTTAGTCCCCTTCTTGCCTGGTCTTTACAGGAGACCCTCACGAATTGGTTTTGAAGAATGTGAATTCTCAACTCCTGGGCCACAGTCTGAGATCTCAGAGGGGAAGGTCCTGCAGAGTCTCTTGGTGCCAGGCATCCTACAATTGAATCAGCTTGAACAGACCAATTACCAGCAAAGAGACTGGATCTGTAATCAAGACTTCCAGCAAACAAAAGTCCAGGACCAGATGGCTTCACAGGCAAAATTTAAAACATTTAAAGAGTAAATTAAAAAAAAAATTAAAGAGTTAATACCTATTCTTCTCAAACTATTCCAAAAAATAGAAGGAAAACTTCCAAAATCATTCTATGAAGCCAGTAAACAGCCTGATACAAAGCAGATAAAGACACCACAAAAAAAGGAACTATGGGCCAATATCTCTGATGACCAAAGATGCAAAAATCCTCAACAAAATACTAGCAAATAGAATCCGTTAAAAAAAAACCATTCACCATGATGAAATGGGACTTATTCCCAGGATACAAGGGTGGTTCAATATTGAAGTATCAATCAACGTGATACATCACATCAATAACAGAAATAATAAGAACTATATGATCATTTCAATAGATGCAGAAAAAGCATTTGACAAAGTAAAATATTCATTCATGATCAAAGCCCTCAACAAAGTAGGTTTAGAGAGAACATACCTCAACATAATAAAGGCCATGTATGAATAACTCACAGTGAACATCATACTCAATGGGGCAAACCTGAGAGCTTTCCCCTAAAGGTCAGGAGCAAGACACAGATGTCTACTCTCACCACTTTTATTCAACATAGTACTGGAAGTCCAGGCCACACTAATGAGACAACAACAAAATAAATAAATGAAAAGGATCCAAATCTGGAAGGAAGAAGTAAAACTTTCACTATTTGTAGATGACATGGTACTACATACAGAAACTGGAAAGACTCCATCAAAAAAACTACTAGAACTGATAGATCAATTCAGTAAAGTCACAGGATACAAAATCAATGTACAGAACTCTGTTGCATTTCTATACACTAATATCAAAACAGAAGAAAGAGAAATCAAGGAATTGATCCTGTTTACAGTTGCACCAAAAATAAGATACCCAGGGATAAACCTAACCAAAGAGGTGAAAGACCTGTATTCTGAAAACTATAAAACATGGATGAAAGAAATTGAAGATGACACAAAGAAATGGAAAGACGTTCCATGCTCACGGATTGGGAGAATAAATATTTTTTAAATGTCTATACTACCCAAAGGAATCTACACATTTAATGCAATCCCTATCAAAATTCCAACAACATTTTCCACAGAACTAGAACAAAAAATCCTAAAATTTATATGGAACCACAAAAGACTCCAAATAGCCAAAGCAATTTTGAAAAAGAAGAACAAAACTGGAGGTATCACAATTCGAGACTTCAAATTATATTACAAAGCTGTAGAAATCAAAACAGTATGGTACTGGCACAAAAATAGACATATAGATCAATGTAACACAACAGAAAACCCAGAAATAAACCCATGATTATATGGTCAATTAATCTTTGACAAGGCAGGCAAGAATATGCAGTGGGAAAAAGTCTCTTCAACAAATGGTTCTGGGAAAACTGGACAACTACATACAAAAGAATCAAACTGGACCACAGTTCATACACAAAATAAAGTAAAAAATGGATTAAGGGCCTAAATGTGAGACCTGAAACCATAAAAATCCCAGAAGAGAGCACAGGCAGTAATGTCTCTGACATCAGCCATAGCAACATTTTTCTAGGTATGTCTCCTGAGGCAAGGGAAACAGAAGCAAAAATAAACTATTGGAACTATATCAAAATAAAAAGCATCTGCACAGCAAAGGGAATGATCAACAAAACTAAAAAGCAAACTACTGAATGAGAGAAGATATTTACAAATTACATATCTGATAAAGGGTTAGTTTCCAAAATATATAAGGAACCTATACAACTCAAAACGAAACAAAAAACCCAAATTATCCAATTTAAAAATGGGCCAAAGACACGAACAGACATTTCTCCAAAGAAGACATACAGATGGCCAACAGATGCATGAAAAGATGCTCAGCATTACTAATCGTCAGGAAAATGAAAATCAACACCACAATGATATATCAGTTCACGCCTTTCAGAATGGCTAAAATCACTAAAGAAACAAGAAAGAGACAAAAATCACTAAAGAGACAAGAAACAACAAGTGTTGGCGAGTATGTGGAGAAAAAAGAACCCTCTTCCACTGTTGGTAGCAATGCAAAACTGGTGCTGCCATTGTGGAAAACAATATGGAGATGCCTCAAAATGTTAAGGAACCTACCCCTTAGTTCCCAGCAACTGCACTACTGGGTATGTACCCCCAAAATACAAAAACACTAATTCAAAGGGATACATGCACCACTACGTTTATTGTAGCATTATTTGCAATAGCCAAATTACAGAAGCAGCCCAAGTGTCCATCGACAGATGACTGGGTAAGAAAAGGTATATATACACATACATATATACACACACATACACACATATACAATGCAGTATTATCCAGTCATAAAAATGAATGAAATCTTGACATTTACAAGGACACGGATGGAGCTAGAGAGTATAATGTTAAGTGAAGTAAGTCAGAGAAAGAGAAATACCATATGATTTTACTCATATGTGGAATTTAGAAACAAAGCAAACAAGCAAAGGGGAAAAAAAGGAGAGAGAGAGAGAGAGAGAGAGAGAGAGAGAGAGAGAGAGAGAAACCAAGAAACAGACTCTTAAACTATAGAGAACAAACTGATGGTTACCAGAGGGGAGTTGGGTGGGGGGTGATGGGTGCAACAGGTGATAGGGTTTAAGGATGAGCACAGGTTGATATATGGAATTGTTGAATCACTATATTGTATACCTGAAACTAATATAACACTGTATGTTAACTAAATTGGAATTAAAAGTTATAAAATCAGAACAAAAAATAATCAAACCGAATCAGGGCTTTTCTAGGGGATTCTAGAAGTTTAAAAAATATTACACAGGTAATGAAATAGACCTTTTTATTCCAGAAATGGCAGATGGATAATCAATATGAAAATGAAAGGACATATATTCAATAAGGCACTATAGGGGAACAAACAGAGGAGGAAGATATGGCTCCTGTCTGCAAGGAATTTGCATTGTAATCAGATTGTGACTGTATTGTAACAATTCATATGTATTTTTCACTTAGGATTTATGAAACAGAAAGTTGTCATTCTTTTCTAAAATAAATTCTCGTTCTTCACCAGTTCTTTTACACTAAGGGAAAAAAACAAAAACCCTGGGTTCAGATTTCTCTAGGGATGGGAGTACTGAGCTATATGAAAAAAGAAAACGAAAAAGAGGATAGTTTGAGTTTGCCTCTATCTTTCAGCCCAAGACAAAGACTTGTCAAGTTTTGTATTATTGGTAATTGGGGCCAGACGATTCTTTCTCGTGGGTGCCTGTCCTAGGAATTTTAGGATGTTTAGCTGCATGCCTGGCCTCTACCCACTAGATGTCAGTAGCACCTAACTCTAGTTGCGACAACCAAAAATATCTGCAGACATTACCAAATGTCCCCTGGGAGCAGAATTGCTCCCTTCATTGAGAATCGCTATTCTAGTAACTGCCTGAAGAGCTTTGTCTATACTGCTGGGGCTCTTTTTCCAAAAATAACAAGGCTAAGATCTTGAATTTCTAGCTTTGGGGCAGCTAGCTCAGAAAGAGATGCCTTCTCTGTAAGAGTAAACAGTGGTAGGGGCGCCTGTGTGGCTCAGTCGGTTAGGCATCCGACTTCGACTTCGGCTCAGGTCATGATCTCACGGTCTGTGAGTTTGAGCCCCACGTCGGGCTCTGTGCTGACAGCTCAGAGCCTGGGGCCTGCTTTGGATTCTGTGTCTCCCTCTCTCTCTGACCCTCCCCTGTTCATGCTGTGTCTCTCTCTGCCTCAAAAATAAATAAACATTAAAAATTTTTAAAGAGTAAACAGTGGTAAGTTTCTGTTTGGTTTTGTTTTATTTTATGGAAAGTGGAGTGTCAAGGGACCCCATCATACACACAGGAGATTGACTGAGTCACAGCTACCTCATCACTTTCTCAAATCCTTAGACTCTTTCTTAGAGGTGGAGTGAGGTACAGAGCATTGTTGGTAATGATTTATCTCAACTCATATTTCTTCTGGTTGTCCTGCTGCTCTTGGTTCTTCTGTGTCCGTGGTGCTACTAAAGGGCAGAGAACTGGAGCACGCCGTATCATGCACATGGGTTCTATCACATCATGCATGGATGTCTCAGCAGCTGCTCTGTCTATGTTACAGGAAGTCTGCTGAGATTTATCAGGAATTTAGCACAAAGACCTGGTGCTTGGCTCTTTGTAGAAAAATCATCGTCAGTGCTATATTGTGTCTGTGGGGAACAAACTGTGCATGGACACTTTAATATATAATGTCCATAGCTATGTATGTGACAGAACTCGAGGGACCTTAGCAGTACTAATATTCCACCCGGGTTTTGTAGGATGGTTGCCTAATCCTCACAGTTTGCTTATATAGGAGATGAACTCAGCATACACACTTATATAGGACCATATAATCCCACCAAAGGGATTCATCTCTCTGCTTCTCTTCCCTCTGACACACTTCTCTGCTGTGATTCAGGAAGTGTTCAAGTCTGTCCTTAAAGATGTAGGTGTCTCTGTGTCCCCTGTTTTTGTTTTTTCTTCTCCTTGGTATAATATGGCCCCCAAACCCTGAACATCTTACTCACATGTCTCAAATTTAGAAGAAAGTACTCTTCTTTTCCCCAGATTCTTTGGCATTTGTGTTAGTTTTTCTAAAACCCAAGACTGTCTCCCCCATCTCAGTTGGAAGACTGTAATATTGCATTGTGTAAATAATCCAGAGATCTTCAAAACTGCAAGTTAAGTTACAGGTGCATGCCACGAAAGTGTTTACTTCAACCAGCCAAGCGATCAAAAACTTACAGTGCTTGGTTCAACATTTGCTTTGCAAAAATTCTTCCTCTTCTTCCCACATTTCCTTTGTTGGAAATAATTCATTATTGGAAATTTCATTGATTTGTATTTGTATGTAAACTTGGTTTGGTAAGTGGGGCTCAGAAAATTATCAATAAAGAAAAACAGCTCATTTGAAGGTACCCTCCTTCCACACGGTGCTAATCTGCACGCGTCTTACTGTTACCACAAGAGCGGGTGGCACTTGGTTCGGGTGAAATCAGAGGGTGGACTGAGCCGCTTGTGTCTGACAAAGCAGCAGACGTCTGTGCCCGTGCAAGGTGCTCTCTGAGCTGCCTTTGTCCTCTGCCTTAATCAGTCCGTTTAGCCCCCAGGTGGCTAATTCCTAAGAGGTAGACTCCATGGGCCTGGACACACTCCCCACAACTCGAATTGCCTCGTGTGTGATCCCACATAGCAGACGTCTTGATGATGGCCCCGCTGTGCTTTTTCTCCTAGTGCACCCGCTCTGGGAGAGCGTGGACCTGGTCCCGGCGGGCGAGCGCCAGTCGCCCATCAACATCCGGTGGAGGGACAGTGTCTATGATCCTGGCTTAAAACCGCTCACCATCTCTTACGACCCGACCACCTGCCTCCACGTCTGGAATAACGGGTACTCCTTCCTCGTGGAATTTGAAGATTCTACAGATAAATCCGGTGAGGGTCAGACTGGTGGTCTTGTCTGGAGTTAAAGGGACAGTTTGATGTGAGCACAGGCCACACCACACTGCCTCCTTGGGACCATGGACCTGTATGAGTGGTGGCATGGGACTCCTTGCACTCAGCTTTTTCAATGTATGAAAAAAATCCCGTCGAGTTTTTATGAACATTTTCTTCTACTAGTATAGGTAGTACTTTTATTAATAAGTATGTGTATCTCTATGTATAGACAGAAGATAGGTTGTGAAATTAAAGCTTTGCCTGAAATTTATTTTGTGTGTATTGAATACGTACTGATTTTCTCTGCTTGCTGACTTTACAAGACACTTTTACCTTTAAGAGTAATACTATTTAATCAGATTTAACTGATCAGATTGCAGTACCTTTGAAATGGGGCAAAAAAGCATATTCATGTGTGCGTGAGGTTATAATCTTAACAACCAGTTCTATATTATAAAATGAAAACTCATATTCTGTTAATTTTGTTGATTTAGAAGAAACACAATTTAAAGGAGATTTTCAAAACCAGATATTATATTGCTTTTGAATCTTCTCTGGTTTTGAACCTACCCAGATATAAACTAATCTGAATGATTTCAAAGTTTACCTAAAACTTTTAGTATCTATTGAACACAGAATGTGATTAATTCTATGTAGGTTTCTTTTCTCTTTTTCTTTTCCTTTTCAAATCAAATTTGATGGTACCAAATAGTCTTCATCTGAAATAATTATTATTTGAAATAGTCTCTCTTTGTGGTTATCAACCAGTGGCAATTTTATCACCCCTTCCTCCCTAGGGGCTGGGGACACTTGGCAACATGCGTAGGCATTTTAAGTTGTCACACTTGGGAGGGTGGGGTGCACCTGTTGTCTTGTGGGTCAAGGCCAGGAAAACAGCTGAAGAGCCTACAGTATGCAGGACAACATTCGCAAAGAGTTATTCAGCCCCTAATATCAATAGAGCCGAGATTGAGAAACCCTTTAGGAAATTAGTTTTCTCTTATGAATATGAGGAAATAAGCCCATGAACGTGTTAATGAATCAAGTACAAAATGTAACCTAAAGCATAAATGGAAGCGTTTAGTCCTGTATCTATCCTCGCTCTAGAATTCCCAACTGTATCTTGGTTCTCTATGCATTTTCCTAGGGTTGCTCTGAAACTTAGACATGGCTCTCTGGCCCAACAGCAAAGAGACTGCTCCTCCAATGGGAATTCTCTCTCTCTGGCTCTCTTCCCTTTGATGTACTTCTCTGCTGTGATCCACCAAGTGCTCAGGCCTGTCTTTAAGAGCTTAGGTGTTTCTATGTTCCCCATTTTTTTCCTTTCTCCTCTGTGGTATGACGTGGCCCCCCAAACCTGAGCATCTTGCTTACATTTCTCAAACTGAGAAGAAATTACTCCTTTTCCTCCCAGATTCATTAGTATCTTTCCTAACTTTTCCAAAACCCTATAGTGTGCTCCTGTCTCAACCGGAAGCTATATCACTGGAATACTGTAGTGTTACATTGTATATAAGGATTCCAGAAATCTTCAAAACAGCAACCTAAATTCCTATATTCCAGATAGCTATCTTGCATGACAATGAGCTTTACTTGTCTCAGGAGTTCTAGCATTACTCCTGCCGACTACACCAATGGGCAGACCCAGTCTGTAAATACCAACTCTCCTACATACACTCTGGATGCACAGCAACCCTCTCAAGTCTCAATTTTGTCTAGGTCCTTGGCAACCTTCTTTTTCTTCTGAGGATCCTAAATGTTGGTCAGCTTTCTAATGACCTTGATGGTCTAGAGACTCTTTCCAATATAGGTTTCCTTCACTGAGTTGGAAATTGTGGGAAGTTGTTTAATAGGTTTCTAACCAAGTGAGTTAATCTCAAGATCATTCGAGGCAAATAGCTTTCTGTTTCATTTTTTAGTCATTTTTCCCCCTTTTTAACAATAGATTCACGAATTCTTATCCACCCATTTGCTAGGGCAATCTCAGATGGAATACAAATGACCTGCATTTTCCTCATAATAACTCCTTAGATACCTCCAAGCACAACTCACTAAACTGATTATTCCTCGATGTTACCTTCCCTAGGTGTGTCAGTGTCGCACTATTTTTATAAAATATCCAGAAAAATTGTAGAGAGGTTGCTAATTTTCCACTTATTTTGTTAGGAAGGACCAAAATAGGTAACCCTTTTTAAAATTATGCTTTAATAATCATTCTCTTTAAAATACCATTAATCTTTGATAAGTATCTAACTTTCTCTCTCTCTCTCTTTTTCCACATTTCAGTGACTGCCTCCTATTTCCTGCTTATTCTTCATTGCTATTTCTCCATGCTGTTGCAAAATAATTAATAGCATTCAAAGAGGAGGAAAGAGTGAATGAACATAAAAAATAAAGAAAAAGTAAAAGACAGCAAAGACTTCCTAGAAATGAAGAAAGGCAAGAACCAATTCTAATTGTAGAAAGGAAAGGAGCTAATAAATATCAATGTCTATAAATTAAAAAAAAAACAACTAGGAAATGCTGCTACAGTGTGCTTTACAAATAACTCGGGATAAGGTGTGCAAAGAAAGGGTTTGAGGAAGGTATGTGACAAAAAGAAACCATACCAAACCTTATGGGATGTAGCAAAAGTAGTGCTTAGAGGGAAATTAGAGATGAAAATGCCTTTATTGAAGAAGAAATTTCTCAAATCAATAATCTAGCTTCCCACCTTAAGGAGCTAGAAGGAGAAGAGCAAACTAAACCCAAAACAAACACAAAGAACAGAGCAGAAACCAATGAAGTCAAAAGTTGGTTCTCCAGAAAGATCAACAAAACTGATAAACCTTTAGCTAGGTGGAGCGAGAAAACAAATAAGAGAAGACTCAAATTACTGAAATCAGGAATGAAAGAGGGACATCACCACCAACCTTACAGAAATTAAAAGGATAATAAGAGAAGGTATGTGAGCATCTCATAGCACTGCCCTTTGCTGGGTACTGTTTTGTTGTTTGGCTCCCCTGAATAGGACACAGTGCATGTGAGGGATGCAAAATGCCATGGGGAGTGGCACTAAATTATGCCTGGGCTGAGGTCCATGGATGATCTCTAATTTCACCTCCCGTGAAAGTACTCTCATCAGCTAGGTCACTAGGCCTCAAAGAGAGGAAGAGATGGGTCCTGTTGCTCCCCAAAGGGTGCTTCCTGCCCCATCTTGTGTCACTTTACACTTTTCTGGGGTATCACTGGTAAACCCAGGAAGAATGTTTCCCAGACATTTGAAGAGCTCTCCTTCCTAATTTTGGTCTTACATTTGCTTTTTGGGAGAAAACAATGTAATGATTTGTAGCAAACCTACAGAGTGGTGTATCCGTTAGGACCATCCAATTTGAGAACATTTCCATCACCCCAGTTATTCCATATATCTTATGACCACTCTGCTTTCTAATTTGCAATCTTCTGTTTCCCTTCTGCCTGTTTCTTGCTGACTGTACTTCCCCCTGTCGTCCACACATCTGCCCCACCCGACCCCACCTTTTTCTTCGCTCTTGCTGAGGTTACCAGTGATGTTTCAATTAACAAACCCAACAGATACTTTGCAGTCTATTTCTTTAGTTCCTGGTTTCATTGAGAATCTTCTAAGTGCCACACACTGTGCCAGGTGCTCAGAATGGAAAGAGGAAGAAGGGATGGTCGCCACCTTTAAGGAGCTAATACTGTGGTGGGGAGACAGACCCATGAACAGACAGCGCTAATGCAGAGTGCCGAGCGCTGCGAGGGAAGTGTTCAGGTGGGGTCCGGTGGGAGAAGGCTTCCTGGAGGGGGTGACACCTGGGCCGTCTGCATGGAGGGGGAGGTTCAAGGCAGTGCAATGCTTGTGTTTGGTACTACTGTGTGTAAGTGCAAGAAGGAAATGGCAGCCAAGTGAGGCCTGAGGTAGGCAGGAGCTGATACACAGCCAGTTCTGCAGACCTTGCCCAGAGAGGGGTAATGTGGGTGCAGCTTACCTGCGTACTCTTGCTCTGGGTCTCGCGCTGGGCTGTGATGGAGGTGTCAGCTGTGGTTGGGGTTTCATCTCAAGACTCCTCTGGCGAAGAATCCTCATCCAAATTCACTCACGTGGCTGTTGGCAGAATTCAGTTTCTCTCAGGGCCTTGGTTTCTTTGCTGGCTGTTGGCGAGAGGCCACTCCCTTTTCCTTGCCCAGTGGGCCTCTCTGTAGGGCAGCTCACAACATGGCAGCTGGCTTCGTCAGAGAGAGCAAGCAAGATGACAACCAGCATCTTTTTGTAACCTAATCTGAAGACTCATATCGCATGACTTTTACCCTTAGAAGCAAGTCACAAAGTCCAGCTCACACTCAGGAGAGGGCATCACACAAGGGTGTGAATACCAAGAGATAGGGTTCATTGGGAGTCTTCTTAGAAACTGCCAGGATACGTGGCCGATGGCACAAAGCCAATGAATTCAAACTGAGGTCCCTTTCCTGTAAAGTGCATGCCCTCAGCCCCATTATATAGGAGAATACCTCCTTGTCTCACTTCTCCCCTATGTACAATTTATGTGGATCTAGTACCCAGTGCATGCAGAGACTTCATGATTTTTCTAGTTAGAAGTGCCCAAATCAGATGCCTGGGCATCTCACTTCTCTCCCAGGGATCACAAATGTAGAGGTGCCTATAGTGCCATAGAAGTAATGAGCATGAGCCAGGCTGGGAGAATCTGAGACAAATGGTAGTGATGGCGACTGAGAAACTGGCAGGACCGTCGAAAGGTGGTGGCCGTTTCTCCCATCTAGCCTGTTGTTGCCTGGTGGGAGCATGTGCCCAACATGGGCAGGGCTTCTCATTCTCCAGTTAGAAATGTGGAGTTTTATGGGAAATTGTCTAGCTTTAAATGTCGGCAATGAACTTTAAGATGTATTTAGCATTGTGTGGGTGAATCAAAACACACCTGAAGACCAGTTCTGCCCCCTTCCCCCTGCAGCCACCCACTAGTAACAGCTCCTCTCTGCCTTGCTCATTATCTTTGGAGGAGACACACAGTAAGTTTCCAGAATATGTTGCCAGTGTTTTTCTGGAGATAGGAGAGAAAAGCTAGCCTTCCCTTCTGCCTTGGTCACTTAACATGGGACGAGGACTTCAATTTCATTCAACAGATTAGATTGAATTTTGCCAAAGTCAAGCTCACAATATGGAGCTGGCATAGAAAAGCAAGGTTTTGGAAAATATTTTATTTTTATTTCAGTATGCTTTAGTACCATCCTCCTGTTATTTTAGTGAATCAGGTGGTATTAGTCTCTGTACCTCCCCTGCCCCTTGAAGAAAAGTGGTCATTGGTGTCTTTGCTCACCTCTTTCAAAACATTTTTTTTAGAGGAAGAAATTATGTAAAGTATTTTCAAAAGGCAATAAGATACATAGCAGACCACTGCATGACATATCTGACGTATTTAGTCCTGGGATTGTTGTAATTGCACATAAAATTCAACTAATGATGCAGTAAACTCTAAAGATCACTAAGGTAGTTGAGATAGATGGGTTTTATGCTCTTATATTGGTTTAACCATGAACAGACATCTCCAGGGTTGGATTAGATGGAAGGAATGAGGAACTAATTAATATGTGTTAGGAAACTCAAGAAAAAAAATCAGTACAACCCAAAGTCTGACGAAAGATGATTTTAAAATCTTGTTTTATCTGGATATTTTGCATTTAAAGTATTATTTCACTAGTTCAGAAAACACTAGCCAAACAAAAGGTATTTATTATCCAACGTGGTAAGGACAGTGGTACAGTGTGGATGACTCACATCGTTCACTCTGTCCAAAGGGACATGGGTGATAAGTTTTCACTTGCAAATTTCCTATTTTATTTCAATGGAAGGGGAAGACAAACAGTAGTATCTTCCAAAATTGAAATGCAAGAGGCACCTGGCTGGCACATGATGGCACGTGGTACAGCACATGACTCTTGATCTCAGGGTCATGAGTTTGGGTCCCACACTGGGTGTAGAGTTTACTTTAAAAAAAGTATCAGTGCATAAAAAAGAAAGAATATCTTTTGTCCCCATACTTCAGTTTTATGAGATTGGGTTGGATAAATATGCTAAGAGAAATTTGCATTTTACTGCACATTTAAAAAGTAGGCGCAGTAACTCAAGGTCAAGAGCATGTTCTAGGAGGAGGCGAACGCCCTCATCTTCTAGGCACAGGCAGTTAGGAAGCAGATCGAGAAGGAGATCACATTCTAAGTCAAGGAGTAGGGGATGATCCAAACGTCCAAGACAGAGAAGATCTCATTTCAGAGAGAGAGGTAGAAGGTCAAGGAGTACATCAAAAACCAGGGCAAAAAGAAAGAAGACAAAGAAAAGGAGTGTTCCAAAACACCACCAAAAAGTTATAGCACAGCCATAGATTCCAGAAATGCAAGCAGAGACAGACAACCCCAATGAAGTAGGCGTGGCACAAGATCTCCTACAAAGCCTAGGTCACCTAAAAGAAAAATGTCTAGTTATATCCTATAGGAGATATAAAAAGGAGAAGAAAGGTAAAGAAAGAAGCAGAGATGAAAGAGAATGACCAACAAGCAAGAAGAAGAAAAGTGAAGATAAGGAAAAGAATCAGAAAACGAAATCAGAGAGTGATAAAGATGTAAAATTAATAACGAAGAGGAACAAGGGAATGACAGTAAGAAAGAGAAAAAAGAGAAGAAACCAACAGAACCAAGTTCCCCTAAAACAAAAGGATGTTTTGTGGAAAAGGGAACTGGTGATTCACTAAAAGAATCCAAAGTGAATGGGAATGATCATCATGGAGAAGACATGTTTATGAGTGACTGAATATTGCCACCATGGGAATCCAGCTGCATACATGCATGAATGTCATTCCTTCGTGTGATTTCTTAATGCTGTTTTTGTTCCTACCAAACCTAGATGTTTACAGTTCTGAGTTATAAATGGATACAAAGCTTCTAATATTGATACTAGTTATTTACATCCAAAACCACTTAGAAAATGATACAGGAGTAACCAATTCTTTAAAAAATTTTTTTCAATGTTTATTTATTTTTGACAGAGAGAGAGAGAGAGAGAGAGAGAGTGTGTGTGTGTGTGTGTGTGTGTGTGTGTGTGCGCGCATGAGCGGGGGAGGGGCAGAGAGAGAAGGAGACACAGAATCCAAAGCAGGCTCCAGGCTCTGAGCTGTCAGCACAGAGCCCAACATGGGGCTCGAACTCACAGACTGCGAGATCATAACCTGAGCCGAAGTCGGACGCTCAACCGACTGAGCCACCCAGGCGCCCCCGGGAGTAACCAATCTTGACATGGTGAAATCTGTCAAGCAGTTTTAAAAGTATTCTGGTGCTGCTTTAAAACAAAAACGAAAAGCTGCATACATCACAGCACCCATGGATAGTTTATGTTGTATGATCTCCTTTATTAAGTAAGTTCACTTATAGTATTTCTAGAATTTGATTCATTGCTATAATGCAGCTATGTAGGGAATGCACTGATTGCATGTTAATTGTGGCAGGAATATCCTAAATGTCATTAAAACCCTCCAACATGATGGATCTACTTATGGTCTTATCTGTTGACATGACAAATTAACATTCTTTTTAAAAAATTTTTTGTTAATGTTTATTTATTTTTGAGAGAGAGTCACAGCATGAGCAGGGAAGGGGCCTGAAGCAGGCTCCAGGCTCCAAGCTGTCAGCACAGAGCCTGACACGGGGCTTGAACTCATGAACTGTGAGATCATGACCTGAGCTGAACTCAGACACTCGACTGACTGAGCCACCCAGGCGCCCCAACATTCTTATAATTACATCTGAAAATGAAAATTTGAAATAAATCACCCTTTAAGGCTTGTAGTTAAATTTTTTGTGGCTTTTGTTTAACTTTGAAAGGTTCTATCTGCACTAACCTTTTTTGATGACTGACTAGGCTTTAATTACAGAAACAAAATTTGAAATGAAATTGTCTTTGGTAGTAAGCAAATAACGTATTTTGAAGTAGAGTTGTATACTTTTTTCATAAGGTGTTTGGGAATTTTTTTCCCTGAAATAATTTATTCCACATCTACATCAGTGAAGGCTTCTGCCTATCCTGAGCCCATCTGTTAAAGAAAGTTATCTCTTGTCCTGGTTTTCAATTTTCCACTCTTTTATTAGTTTGTTTTAATCTCAGTGTTGGGAAAAGGGGGTAGGGCATTTTAAATTGACTTTCATATACTTTAAAATAAGACAAATCTACTTTTAATGTTTATTTATTTTTGAGAGAGAGACAGAGTATGAGTGGGGGAGGAGCAGAGAGAGAGGGAAACACAGAATCTGAAGCAGGCTCCAGGCTCTGAGCTGTCAGCACAGAGCCCGACACAGGGCTCGAACTCACAAACCTGATCACGACCTGAGCTGAAGTCGGACGCTTACTGAGTGAGCTACCCAGGCGCCCCAAGACAAATCTACTTTTAAATAAATGTTTATTATTTTGAGAGAGAAGTGTGCATGCACATGAGCAGGGGAGGGGCAAAGAGAAAGGGAGAGAGAGGATCACAAGCAGGCTCCACACTGTCAGCACAGAGCCTGATGCAGGGCTCAATCCCAAGAAAGCCTGTGATCATGACCTGAGCCAAAGTGAAGAGTCAGACGCTTAACCGACTGAACCACCCAGGAGTCCCAAGACAAGTCTACTTGATAATGTACTTTTTATGTGACGTCCGGTATAAAACCTATCAATTTGTGTTACTGGTACTGCAGTAGTAATCTTATGCACACAGTGATTCCACGTTAAATGCAAAGTAGTTAGGCAACGGTTTTCTTAGTTACAGGAGTTTCAAGGTTCACTTTTGTGCAGAAAAAACTAAAGTAGGCTATAGTCTGTGTCATGTTGATGTACAGTTTCTGAAATTGTTTTATAAGACTTTGTTATAAAACCCTTATTTCATGTTCCTGTAAAAAAAGAAGTGGGCACAGTAAATATAGAATATAAAAATAAGTCAAGAATTGGCCTTTAATGGTTGTACAGAGCTTGGAGTGTGTTAATTCTCAGTGTCTTTCAGAGTGCAAGTCTTGCCCTTATACCTGTACTGACTGCGTGGAAATCAAGTTTATATACACGTGTATCTAATACAGTGTGCCCCATTTAAAACAGTTCACATAGAAGGTCCCCCCAAAGAGTCGGCCTTTCCCCTGCATTCCTCCATGGTATGAAAAACTGTCCCCTGAATTGTTGGATGTGCCATTTCAGTGATCGAGGGAGGACCCCTGGAACACAACTACCGACTGAAGCAATTCCATTTTCACTGGGGGGCCATTGATGCTTGGGGCTCCGAGCACACTGTGGACAGCAAATGTTACCCGGCAGAGGTATGTTGAGCAGCTTGGGAACAGCGACAGCCGTGAAGTGGGGATAATGCTGAATTTCTAAGAAATTATCAGGGAAAATCCAATGATTCCTATAAATGCTAAATAGCTCTCTCGGGCATATTTGATTATTCCCAGTTTATACATGTAAAAATGATATGTGCCCTCATCTCACATGATCGAGCAGAAATGAAACTTAAGATCCTAAAACGGAATCCTTCCAGAATTCCAAGCTAGGCTCAAATTATAGCCTGAAGTTATAAGCCAGGCAACAATGCAGGGCCACCAGATTAAATTAATCCAAGTGAGAATTGGGAGGAGCCTAAATAAAGCCTGTGACAATAGAAACAGAAAAAGAGCAAGATTTAACAAGCATTTCTGAAATAAAAGCAACAGGACTTGGAGGCATGGTCCACTTCAGGAGAGGAGAGGAGCAAGTTAACCGTGACCTTGAGGGTCTTACTTGGGAGACTGGGTGATGATGCATTGGCAAATGATGGACAAGAAATAATTTGTAGGGAAGTACAGGGACCGCATAAGGAAACACAATTTATTCTTACAATTTCTCCTTAATTTGGTTTTAAATGTTACCGTGAAAAGAAGCACATTTTAAGTGGTTATCCCTCAAAGAAATTTATCTTCAACTCTTGTCTAATTCCCATACAGAGAATCTATTTCTCTCAATATAAACATCTCTCCTTTAGATGCAAGTGGATTTTGGATATGACGGTTTCATATCCAAAACAGCGTGGGAATGGACAAAGTTTGCTTCCTCCCTGAAATGTTACCCACTTTGCTGTATTTGTTTTCTTTTATTTTTCTCCAAATAAATCCCTCTATTCAGAAGTAATGTTAATTGCTGTTCCTGCATACATTTCTTCCTGTTATTTATTTCTCTCATTTTGCACCAGATTGGTGTATGCTTTTCTCAGTGGCTTTATTTTGGGCAAGGAAACATTAAAATATTATGTGTTGAATAAGGCTGTCTGTTTTGGAGCAATCCTATATGCTCATGTATCAAACCATCTTTTAATGCTGTTTTAGCTGCACTTGGTACATTGGAATGCAGTCAAATTTGAAAACTTTGAGGATGCAGCACTGGAAGAAAATGGTTTGGCTGTGATAGGAGTATTTTTAAAGGTAAAAAAGTCTTACCACTTTACATGATGTGTTGTATTGTGGGGTAAAAAGATATAACATTGTCATATTAAGATCTAAGTATATCGGGATAAAAAAAAAACCATAATTGACTTGTGGAATCAATATGTTGTACACCCGAAACTAATGTAAAATTGTATGTCAACTCTACTTCAATTTCAGGGAAAAAAAAAGAAAATGAACAATGGTTAAAAGAAGAGATTGCTATGAATATATTTCAAATGATATTAAAATGCACAGTCCAGGGGCGCCTGGGCGGCTCAGTCAGTTAAGCGTCCAACTCTTGATTGTGGCTCAGGTCATGATCTCATGGTCATGAGATCAAGCCCCCTGTCGGGCTGTGTGCCAAGTAGCTGAGCATGGACCCTGCTTAAGATTCTCTCCCTCTCCCTCTCCCTCTCTCTCTCCCTCTGCCCCTGCCACACACTCTCTCTGAAAACAAAAATGTCCAGTCCAATAGAGTAACAAGAGTAACAAGCCACATGTGGCAAATGAGCTCTTGAAATGTGGCTACTTTGACCATGGTATGGTTTTTCATTCTAATTAATTAAAATTTCAATGTAAGAACTGGTGTTTATTATTTATTTTCGAGAGAGAGAGAGAGAGAGAGAGAGCATGTAAGTAGGGGAGAGGGACAGAGGGAAAGAGAGAATCTTAAGCAATCTCCATGCTCCACATGGAACCTGACAAGGGGCTGGATCCCAGGACCCTGAGATCATGACCTCAGTGGAAATCAAGAGTTGGCTGCTTAACCAACTGAGGCACCCAGGCGCCCAACGAACTGATATTTAAATGGAGCTGGGGCACCTTTCCCCGCAGGCACACTGACCCTATCAGCACACAGCCTGCTCATTTGTTTTGTGTCTAATTTGATTCAGTGACGTTTATAGCAACCTAAATTGCCCGTTTAAGTGTAGTTTAAGTAGTGTGATTGGTTTGTTTATATGTGATCACCAGGTGGCTAATTTTAATTCATATTCTGTTCTGATTTCAAAAGTGAAGTGTCCATTGTTTTTAATATTTTCTCATTGCTTCTTCTTTAGCTAGGAAAACATCACAAAGAGCTGCAGAAATTGGTGGATACTTTGCCATCAATCAAGCATAAGGTAATTTCCCCCCCTAAATCACTTGAAATACATTTTATGTTTAATCTCCGAGTGGAGACGCTGACAAGGCGCCCCGGAACACAACTCGCCACTGCCTTGGTTCTGCCGCCATGCCACTGAGCGCTCGGCACTCGGGAACACGGTGCCGTCCCCTCCTCTGCTCCGACACCTGCACACCTGCGTCTTCGAAGTCCCCGTGGGAACACTCAGACCAGCCCTCTTGGCTAGACCTCCCATCCCGCAGGCGGGGAGCAGGGAAGAGTGGGACGGACACTTGGCTTGGCTAGCTGTGAAGAACAGTTACCCGTTTCCGTCCGGCCCGTCCGCATGGACGCCTCTGTCCAGACCCCAGGATTAACTGTTGCCTCTTGAGGATCCCAAAGGGGCTGTTCCCTGGAAGTCCTCCTCTTCCCTGTCTCCCCCTCTTCTCCCCACCTCAGTCCCTCCCCACTGCCTCTTTCCCTCTCCCTCCCTCTCACTCTCCCTCTTTTTCGTTGCCTGTCTCTTTCTCCCCTTTTGATGCAGGAGCCTGGCTCCCTCTACTTTCCGTTGTGTTTTAGAAAGGAGAATTCTGTTCGTTTCTCTTGAGAAAGACAAGCCTCCTTGTTCATGCACCAGCTACCACCTGACCCTCCCGCCTCCCGAAGAGTTCAGAGGAGACTGGCACCTGCAGTAAACTCACGACAATGGAGGGGGGAAGTGCTTTTGGCTGTGTTCCCATGGAGGATGATCAGAAATACATAGTTAATTACAGGAGCAGTGCACGGGTGTGATTCTGTCCAAAGGTGCCCAGAGATACTCTAGACCACTGCTGGTCCCCAGATTCCCCTCGAATCATCGCCTCATCATCCGATTTCTGAGTGGTTTTCATCACAAAATGATGACTCGGTGACCCCTTCTCTTTGCCAGGACACCCTTGTGGAATTTGGGTCATTTGATCCTTCCTGCCTGATGCCCGCCTGCCCAGATTACTGGACCTACTCGGGGTCCCTGACTACCCCGCCCCTCTCCGAGTCTGTCACCTGGATCATTAAGAAGCAGCCTGTAGAGGTTGATCATGATCAGGTATGTTCTTTCCACCTTTCTGTATGAGGACATGCTAGTCTGCCCCTTTAACACAAGGCTGGGCTCAAACTTTGGCATCGGTTTTGAACATCTTGTAATGCTTCTACATTTTTATTAAAATGCGCTAACATCTTATCTCAAAATTTGGATATAAATTGGGGAATTCTTCAAACCAACTAGAGAGAACAGTTAAAATTTAGGACACATAAGCTTTTTACTTCCATATTTGGCAATGACATATGTCTTATGTATTGTGTATTTTATATATAAATATGACTCTCTATATAAACAAGGCCCTTTTAAAGGGAAGAATGAAGACTGGAGATGGGTGTGCTCACAACCCTTTAAAATCCTTAAGGAGGGGCGCCTGGGTGGCTCAGTCGATTGAGTGTCCAACTCTTAATTTTGGCTCAGGTGATGATCTCACTGTTCATGAGTTCAAGCCCCACATCTGGCTCTGCAGTAACAGTGCAGAGCCTGCTTGGGATTCTTTCTCTCTCCCTCTCTCTCTGTCCCTTCCCACTTACATGCACTTTCTCTCAAAATAAATAAATAAACTTTAAAAAAAATCCTTAAGGAAATTTTGCTCTGGAACCTCAGGATAAAGACAGAATCCAACAGTGTCTGTCCATTAATTTTAAGTCAGTTGTTTTGAACTTGGAGTTTATTTTCTTTTTAAAAAGTAAGTTTAAGTGGTAATTACTTGCCACTAATTACTAAATTCAATGCACAAAATCCTGTTTAATTCATAATTTAAACTATAATAGTACTTGTATATGCTTGCTTTATGGGATTTTTATTAATTACAAAGCATTTTTATAGGAGCAAAGGCTTCCAAAATCTTTTTTATGAAGCCAAGATAACTGATACCAACACCCATTAAATATTTTTAAAAATTAAAAGTAAACTAAAGATTGATCTCTCTGAAGAATATGTTTTAAAGGAAGCAAAAGTAATACATGAAAAACAGAAGCTAGCAGTACATTAGAAGAAACATACACATTTTGACCAAGTAGTATATATTCTAGTAAAGCAAGGATGGTTCGTTATTAGGAATGATATTAACATACTTCATCATGTCAGTGAATCTTAATAGAGAAATCATGTAATCATTTCCATATACTGTTAAAAGGCATTAGCAAAATGTACTATTCAGTTTTTTAAATTTTTAAATAAAATAGAAATGAATGGAGATTTCCCTAACTTGCAAAAAAGACATGGCTCTCACTTCAAAAGTAAACAGTATGTTTACTACGGAAAGAATTGTTACCATATACACTTTGGAAGTTGTTCTGGAAGTAGCCAATACAATTAGACCAGAAAAGAGAAAATGAATTAGAGAAACAATAAAAACTACTTTAAAAATAAGGTAGTTTAGTAATTAGTGGAGTATAACATTAATTTGTAGAAATCAATACATTGATTTTTTAAGTTCTTTTAACTTATTTGAGAGACAACACGCGCACACAAGCTGGGGAGGGGCAGAGAGAAGGAGAGACAGAATCCAAATCAGGCTCCATGCCGTCAGCACAGAGCCCAGTGTAGAGCTCGAACTCACAAACTGTGAGATCATGACCTGAGCCGAGACCAAGAGTTGGATATTTAACCAACTGTGCCACCCAGGTGCCCCTAGAAATCAATACATTTAAAGCACATATAAATATATATATCACTATATATAAATCACAATCAGTTAAAGGATGCAATGATATAAAGTTATAATGGAAGAATGAACCCTATTTATAATGAAAACAAAAGTATAAAATGCCTTGGAATAAGCTTAAGAAAATTTAACAAGTAAACTTAAAATATCCCTGAAGGACACAAAAGAAGAATTCATAAAATGTATACCATGTTATTGAATCAGAAGACACCATAAAGATATCTTTAGGTGTCAATTCTCCCTGACTCGTTATTATCCACTGTTTATTCTCCAGAAATTTGATGTGGTCCATTCACTATGCCAGTAGGATTTTTAGATAGATGTGCTACTTCTAAAATCATGTGGCAAAACGAACAAGCATAAATAGCCAGGGAAAATTCTGAGAGAGAAAATGAGAGATGATTAGATCTACAAACTTATAAAGTCACAATAATTAAATAGTATGGTACTGGCACACAAATAAAGAGATCACTGGAGGGAAGAAAGCGGTAAGTTCAGAAATATGTCTAAGTACATATGAGAATTTAGTTTGTGATAAAGGTAGCATCTCATCTCAATGGGGAGAAAAGATAAGATTCTTCAGTAAATGCTAATGCGAGGACAACTGGGCAGGCATTTGGGGGAGAAAAATTAGATCCACCATGCAGACCTTATGCAAGAATATATTCCACATATATTAAATGTTAAAAACACTGCTAGGACAAGCGTAGGAAAATCTTTTTATACCTCCAAATGGAGGAAGCTTTTTTCACTATATATCAAAACCAGAAGTCCTAAAGAAACCAACTAGTAAATTAGACCACATAATTTTTTTAAATCTGTCTGATAAAAGCCACCAAAAACAAATGACAAAACATAGAGCTTACCTGTTCATAAGCCTGGGCTTGGTGACCTATATGTTTAGTCTGCGTTTATCCTTCACATTTAAAAATTGACCTAACACTGGGGCGCCTGGCTGGCTTCCCTGGTTCAGTGTCCAACTTCAGCTCAGGCCATGATCTCATGGTTCGTGGGTTCAAGCCCCGTGTCGCGCTCTGTGCTGACAGCTCAGAGCCTGGAACCTGCTTCTGATTCTGTGTCTCCCTCTCTCTCTGCCCCTCCGCCACTCATTCTCTCTCTCCTTCTCTCTCTCTCCCTCTCTCTCTCTCTCAAAAATAAATAAACGTCAAAAATCAACCTAACACTGAAAAATAAGTCAGTAAAATAAATAAATCAGAGAGTCAGTGGCCCATGTGAGGAGTTTTCAAATGAAATCTCTACACAGAAAATTCAGTAAGAAAAAAAACGTTAGCTGTCATCTATAATCCTAGTCACCTATAATCAGTGTTAGTCATTGTTTGGGTAAATCTTTCTGGTTGTATATCTATACACATGCACATAAATCCTTTTAGTCTTTTATCTATATAAATATACATAATTTTCTTCACCAAATGGAATCATTCTGTACATACCATTTGGTTCCTCTTTTTACTCAGTGATATGTGAAACATTTTATCGGTAATAAACGTCTTCAATATCACTTTTAATGGCTATGTACTAGTCCATTTTATAGATCTAATGTAACTTAATGATACTTGAGCAATTTCTAATCTTTTGCAATTAGTTGAATAAAAATAAATCTTAAGTACTTGGACACATTCTTAATTTCTGAGGGTATATGCGTAATTTGCAAATACGGTCCCTATGTTTGCCACTCGCCCCTGGTCACAATCCTGCCTCCGCAGCTCTACTTGGCCTGAAGTCTTTGATCGAAACACATCTTCACATGCTTGCCTACTGTGCCCCAGGCTGTCCTCTCCATAGCTGCGGCGTGCCTGACTGACTGAGGAGAAATGTTGTGAAAAGATTTTACAGCGGGCTTGAAGTCCAGTGTTCCATAATAAGGTGGCTCGGAAAGCCAGGGGGGCGAATGATGCTATCGCCATATTAGAGAACAAGCTTTTGACTTGGGGTTGCTCCTCTTTGTACTGAGCTGCATTGTCCAGTCCATGAGCCACTAGCTGCACATGGCCATTTACATTGAAATATAAACACATTAAAATAAAAATTAAACATTCAGTTCCAAGGTACCCGGCTGGCTCAGTCATTAGAGTATGTGACTCTTGATCTTGGGATCATGAGTTTGAGCCCCACGTTGGGTGTAGAGATTCCTAAAAAATAAATGAATAAACTTTCAATAAATAAATAAGTAAGTAAATAATCCAGTTCCTTAGTTACACTAGCCACATTTCAAGCACTCGGTAGCCATATGTGGCTAGTGGTTATGATAATGAATCACGCAGAGGACATTTCCGTCATTACAGAAAGTTCTATTGGACAGTGCTGGCTGGGGGCATCCCACTGCCTGTTAAGAAGACATCCATACTACGGGCACCTGGGTGGCTCAGTCGGTTGAGCATACAACTCTTAGTTTCAGCTCAGGTCATGATCTCATGGTTCGTGAGTTCGAGCTCCACATCAGGCTCTGTGCTGATAGCACGGAGCCTGCTTGGGATTCTCTCTCTCCCTCTCTCTGCCCCTCCCCTGCTCGCTCTCTGTCTGTCTCTCAAAAATAAATAAACTTTAAAAAAATGTAAAAACAAGAAGACATCCATATGCATTGCCTTCCCCTGCAATGCCCAGGTACAGTGAGCAATGAAGAAGACATTGTTTACATTAATGATACAGTTACATTTTGAAAAAAATGAAACATTTTTGGCACTGTTACTGTATACATCAGGCCTTCCCTATAGTATTCTGTAGGCTAGTTATTTTGCCCATTTAAAGATGAGGTTCCTGGAATCAAAGATGAAAACTTGTCCTTGGCAAACGGCTAATGTGTGGGGGACAGGGCCTTTGACCCCCAGTCTTTGGATCCCAAGTACCCTGCTGGCTTCACCACCTCCTGTTACCCTCCTCCTCATACATTTTATTCCCTGTCTAGTAGTGAAGGTATTCCTAACCAGAAATAAGTTGTTCTGTATCTAGTTTTAGACGAATGTTTTGGAATTGTAAAAATAAAAGTAATTTATTCATGAAGTTAAACTGTTACGCCATTGAAATCATTTATGCTTCCTACTTCTATTTCTAGCTTGAGCAGTTTCGGACCCTGCTCTTCACTTCGGAGGGGGAGAAAGAGAAAAGAATGGTGGACAATTTCCGCCCCCTTCAGCCCCTAATGAATCGCACTGTCCGCTCTTCCTTCCGTCACGATTACGTACTGAATATACAAGCGAAACCCCAGCCTTCAACTAGCCAAGCAACTCCCTAAGACACTCATATCTAGGCACTACTTTGCTTTAATGAATACATACTAGCTTTTTAGAGATTGCTGATTGGAGTGTTCTAAACGCCTACATTTAATAATAATTGTAGATGCGCATTTCTTGGTGTGGCAGTGCTCCTTCAGTCTTTGAAGAAAGCTCTTTGGTAAAGAAGTTCTTAACTTTTATTGATAATGATGTTTAACACTGATGTGGCAGTAAGAGACACAAGTTTGTCCTTCAGCAACCTGTTGGTAATCGTAATGTCTTTTTATGTCCTATATTTCTGAGTTGTCTTATGTTTATTAGTTGTCTTTTTATGTTTATTAGTTAGTAACTCTATAGAGTTGTAAGTAGTGATGGTAATCAAAATATTTAACACCGGTAAGGTGCAGACACTGACCATCCAGAATGCAGGCCTTTCAGAAATGGCCCCAGTGCCCAAACTGGTACTTCCTGGCTAGCTGAACATTGGCCATGGTTTTAGGGATATTTTATTTCAAAATCTGAATGTATATTCTTTTCTAAAGCCTTCTCAACAAGTATATTTGCCTGATCTTTAGTTGTTATCCCTAGTACATGGTATGCTTACTATCAATTTATGACATAGAAGAAAATATTTTGTAGTTCTAAGAAAATAAGAATTTACTTATAACGGGGAATCCTTTTGCACTTCTGAAGATCAAATATTTTACCTCAAGACCTGATCATATAGAAAGCATATACAGAGCATTTTAAAGAAAATGCTTGAAGTTCCTAGAATTTAAAATTCTATCATGCTTTATTTACAGGCATCGTTTTCAAAAGACTAGTAATATAATAGTCTATAGTTTATAGTGTTATTTTGCATTGTTTGTACATTGTTTCATAGAATATAATATTTTCCACAATGACAGAACTATCATGGCTTTCCTTGAGAACTGCCTGACCTTTATTTCATGAGTTGAGGTTCTGTGCAAGGCAGGTGCTCAACATAAATCTCCCAGTTAATATAATGGTTTAAATGACTTCTGCTACAGTAATAAGGAGAGAAAATTAACAGGCTAAAATCTAGAGAATTCTACGTATTTGGGGGAATCCATGCCATTGTTGCCTTTGCTTGTAAATATCTTGGAATGTTTCTAGTTGCCTATAAGCCTGTGTTCAAACTCAATACTGAATTTACTGGTGGTCTTTCTTTCATTAGTATGCTAGTCATCTGATCTGCAAGGTAGGGTTGGATGAGTAGACTTGACACTACTAAACTATACACTGAAAAAGTTTAAGATGGTAATTTTTATGTGTATCTTACCACAGTTAAAAATAAATAATACATTCAGTAGAAGAAAAAGAGGGATGGAGTTGTATATGTGAGTTTTGGGCGGGGGGGATGGATATCTGCTCTTAAAAAAGGGAGGGGGCACTCCTGGGTGGCCCAGTCCGTTAAGCATCAGACTCTTGATTTCAGCTCAGGTCATCATGACCTCACGGTTCGTGAGATGGAGCCCTGTGCCACGCTTAAGATCGTCTCTCTCCCTCTCTCTCTAAAAAATAAATAAACAAACAGATAAATAAATAATTTTTTTGTCACACGATATGCATTTTCTAGAGCACAGGGCTTCCCTCCTAGGCCTCTCACAAAGTGTTTGTGCAAAATTCTATTGCAGTGAGTCTTCTAAATTGGAGTGAGAACCAGTGCACCAATATCCGACTTGCCCTTACTTCTTAGAGCTACAGAGGATGTCTTTATTGGGTGTGTCCCAGCTTGCCACTCCTGATTCACCTGCACCTGGTGTTTTGGTGTGATTATGAACAGCACCCTCTCGCTCTCAACCATGTCCTGGTTCGCATGATCAATTCTTGCTCACCTTCTCTGCGGAGGTTACATGGAAACCGCCTTGGGGAGGTGTGTTTCTTTTCCTCGGTGCCTTAGTCATCTGAGCTCCGAAGGGGCTGGCAGATTCCGGGGCTACTGATACACCCTAACAAGAAATGTTGTGTCTTTTGTGCCTCCAAAAGTGTTTTACTTGTACCTTCCTAAACAGCAAGGGGCAAAATGTCCTTGAGAAGGAATTTTGTATTAACATTGCTGCTTATCTTCATTAAATACTATAATAAAACCCTTTCTTTACAATATTAATATTGAATGGCTTTTTCTTCCTATTAGTTTTTTTTTTTCCAATATGTAAGATGTCTATAAAACTAGCGAGACATCCTTTACCCATGTAGTGACTTTACCATGAAAGTGACTGGAAAACTTGTAACGGATTTATTAGAAAAGCAGGAAACAAAAACCACCCACTCTTCAGCTCACCTCTTTCTGTCAAATTAGTGCACAATCTGCTGATATCACCAGTAGGGGAAACTGCCAACCCTTTTCTCCTCTGTGAGCCTACATGGATTAGGGTAAAATTGCCTGTTCTGAAGCAGGCATTCACCTCAAAAAAGTTTAGGAAGATACCTTTCCCTTGCTCACTGGGGGACACATTTCTTTTGGTGTGTTAGCAAAATTACAGTATTGTAATCATTTTAGGTATTTTTCTGTGTCACTAGAAGAACCAACACTATTTACTTGATACGTGTTGTCCTTAACATTTTACTGTCTTCTTGATTCAACTTTATTGGTTAAATTCTTTCCCATAAAATTTTACTTGGATATCATTGTTTTTTAAGCGAACAGGCTCTAATTTTACCATATAATGAGTGCATCTAAACAATACTGGCTTCTTTACATATAAATAGTAATGCATCCTTGTTAGGAACTGAATGTTTATGTCCCTCCTGCACCAAATTCATAGGTTGACACCTAACCCCCAACGTGATGGTGTTAGGAGGTGGGGCCTTAGGGAAGTGAGTAGGTCATAAGGGTGGTGCCTCATGATGGGATTAGTGCCCTTATAAAAGAGACCCCAGAGTGGTCCCTCACCCCTTCTGCCATGTGAGGATGGATACAGCAAGAAGATGGCCACCAATGAGCCAGTAAAGGAAGTTCTCACCAGACACTGAATCTGCTGGCACCTTGATCTTGGCCTTCCAGCCTCTAGAACTGTGAGGAATAAACAACCCAAAGAGACTAAGACCCTTTCTGTCCCTTCGTACATTTTGATTCTTGCTTTTTGAGTTCAACCACTCTTCAGAAATAGTACTTTGCTTTGGGTCCTGGGTGCCGATATGGACTCACCACCACATTTTCTCAAACCACCAGCAGTTTTTTGCTTAGAACCTACCACCAGAGGAAAGAATCGAGTAATAAGCACTAGCACTGCATAGTTTGTTCCTCTTTCAGTCAGTTGTACAAATATAGATTTGCATGCACTTTTCATGTTAATATACATCAAGTATTTTATTTTGCTATCTTAGGTAATGTATATATACTCTGGAAAATATATAAAGCCCTTGGTATAGCAATGATGACGGTTAGAGAGGAGTTGAGATCCCATTCTATGTCCCTGAATAAATCTAGTGACTCATACTGAAATTAATAGTAGGTGAGAAATTAAATGTTCTTTCCTGAGAATTTCTGCATTGACCGTTCCCTGAATCCTCGTACCACAGTCCTACGAGGGCAAGAAAAAACCAAATTAATTGAAAGAGTACCAGCCTGGCTTTCAGAGAGTAGATTCTTGCTTTTTCTTGCTCTCTCTTTATGCTTGCAATAAATGTGAGATACATTTATGGATCATTCTTTGGTCATGTTATAATAACTAAGATTCATATGTACTAATAACAGTATCTATGACATCATCTACATAAGTTAAAAAACTTTAACTTTTTGAAGATAATCATCTATTTTCTACTGACGATGTAAAATTAAAATTTAGGCATTTTCCCATAGAGGGGGGATAAACTGAAATGTACATACCTGAGAATAAGTAGATGTTGCATATCAGGAACCAAGAAAAATACATGTTATGTTGCAGAATAAAGATAACTTTGTTCTATTTATCAGGATATTATAGTAGAATGTACCTTTGCACTAAATTTTTACATACTTTATTTTTATCTTATGATTTATTGAATTCAAATGAGCGTAACTACAGTTTGAAATGAAATTGGCTTTTAGAATAACTTCTGTAATGAAGTTAATTTGAGCAATTCAAGCTTGTTCATGAAAATGAATTCAGTGGTTAATTGTTGAGGATAAATGTCTAACTCCTATAAAAGGAGATTTACATTCATTTGTAAATCATAATAAAATAAAATCTAGGGGCACCTGCCTGGCTCAGTCGGTTAAGCATCTGACTTCGGCTCAGGTCATGATCTTGCAGTTCACGAGTTTAAACCCCACGTCGGGCTCTGTGCTGACAACTCAGAGCCTGGAGTCTGCTTCTGATTCTGTGTCTCCTTCTCTCTGCCCCTCCCTCGTTCTCTCTCTCTCTCTCAAAAATAAACACTGAAAAAAAATTTTTTAATAAAATTTAAATCTGTATCCTTTTTAAAGTAGGAGCATGTTCACAGAAGACATCCTCACTTTATTGCTCTCACATGAAAGTCTGGTCTAACTCATAAGCAATGCTACAGCAGTCCAAACAACAATCCAAACAGTGACACTTTCAGAATGGCATCATAAGTCCTGGTCCCAGGAACCAGCAAAATTGGTCATTTGTACAGCAACGTTTTTTGCCCGTCAGGGCATTCTCCAGTTAGGGGCTATAACCACCAAGTCTCCACCTTCAAGTTTAAGATTTAGTGCAAGAAGCAGCTTTGTGAAAGCCACAAAGAATATAGCGTGAGAGGTGCTATAAAAGGTGAAATACGTGAGCTAGGAGTATACACAGGACAAGTATCAACCCACTCTTGAGGGAATAGGGGAGTATTCACACTGATGATGATGATATAACAGATAATGTGTCAGAGACACTATTGCCAGGCACTATGCCAACATATAGCATGCATTTGGGAACTGTTATCACTACCTTGATTTTTACAGATGAGAAAACCAGGGACTAGACATTAAGGAGTTTACTCAAGATCAGAGAGCCAAGGCTTGAGTTTCCCAGTCTGTCCAACTCCAAAGCCTGTAACCATAATTACTGACGCACTGAGCTGGGCAAGGTCAGCTCGGAGGTGTGTTGTTCCAAGTGTGTAAGAGGGAGCAGGGCAAGGCTCTATGCACTTTGGGCTTTGGGTGGCTGCTGGATGATTCCAAGGAGGGACTAGGAGAAGCAGGGGCAGTTTAGTAACTGGGTAGCTCAGTGATTGTCAATTGGAAGAGAGAGGAACAAAGGTAGGCCAAGGAAGTTATCCAATCACTAGAAAGATGGGGGTTGTTAATCATTTTGCCGCTGCAGTATGTCCTGAAGAGAAGCATTTTCTTCTTGGTCTTGTCTCTGGCCTTGTCTGTATACATCACAGTCTGATTATTAACAGGGCTGATTTTACTTTCTCAATCCTACCCTCATTGCCCCAATTTAATTCCTCATCTAGACTGTGATATTCCAGCCGTTATCCTTTGTATTGCAAACCAGAGTAATTTACCTAAAACACAAATGACGACAAAACTCAACCAAAAAGCTTTCAGTACTTCCCTGTTGCGTAGAGGACTTAATTAAAGCTTCTCTGCATGGTTTACTAGGCCCTTCTTCATAACCCAGGTCCACCCCACCTCTACTGCTATGTTCCTTGATATTTTGGAACTTGCCTTTAAATTCGATGGCCAAAATTCTTGCGGGTCTGGCAGATTCCACATTGTTTCATCCCTCAGTGACTTCGCTTATACTGATTTAGCTTTCCCACCTGGGGATCCCACCCTTCTCTCCCTGGGTAAAGGCCACCTTCCTTTAAAACTCAGGCATCAGAAAGTCCTCCCTGAATACCAGGTGGACTGTGTTAAGTAAATTCAGTTGCCTGTACCATATTATCTATGTATTTGGTCCTTCTTCGTCTCTAGAGTGCACATTCCTTGGGAGCAAAGATGACGCCTTGGCGGCCCAGGTGTTGCTTTTCCCTACAGAGGTGGCAGGTGTGAATGGCAGAGGGCGCTTCGTCTGAGGGACTGATAGATGGGACCGCAGAAGAAGGCGGTGCCTGAAAGTCGGACTGGGAAGCTAGGCGATACACTGTGCCTGGAACGAGGTTTCGTGTGACGATGAGGACAAGAGAGACAAGTGTAACTTTAACGTCCTAGCCACAAGACACACCAGTGTGGTGTGGGTAGAGGTAGTGATATTCCCGGGGAAACGCTAGGAGGGAAGAATTACTTTCAGGAAGGGGTAGGAATTTTCGGGAAGGAGACATTCACTTGTGCGGTTTCGGAACACCAGCAGCCTATCAGAACCCCCACGCGCCATGCGTCTTTGTTCCCCCAGGGGCGCCCCGCGGTACACGCGCCTGCGCGCGGCCGCTCCCTTGCTCGTCAGCCGGCCTCTTCCGGCCAGCTCGTAGGGGCGTGGCTGCCCTGACAACATGGCGGCGCCCGGGAAGATGATGTTTCCGGAGAAACCGAGGTAGGCTGGGCTGTGACAGATGAGCTGACGAGAAGAGGGGACGGAGCTGGCCGAGGCTGGACATGGAGGATGTGTAGGCAGGAGGGAGAAGGGAGCTGGGCCAGGCAAGAGCCACCGTGGCCGCTCGAGCACTTCCTCGGGCGCGCCCCAGCCTGTCACCGGCGCGTGTTGTGGGTTCGGGGAGGTGAGGAGGGGACCGGGGGGCGTGATGGAAAAGACCTGCCGTCTGCTTGTGGGACGGCGAGGCGAGAGTAAATCCGTGTTGTGTGATTAAAACACGGGAGGCAAGATTTCACTCCCGGGCACCCGAGCGATTTCCTGTACTGGGCGCCGAGGAGACGGCGCGCGGAGCGGGCGGGCGGGCGGGAAGGGGTGGGGGGAGCGGAAAGCTCCGGCAGCGCCGCAGGTGCGGTCAAGTGATGCTGGCGTGTGCGTGTCTCAATCTTCCAGTCACAAAAAGTTCAGAGCCGCCCTGAAGAAGGAGAAACGAAAGAAACGGCGGCAGGAACTCGCTCGATTGAGAGACTCAGGTAATTTCCCCAGCCCGTTTTGTGTGTCCGAAATTGCTGTCTCCGCTCCCGTCCTGACTTGAAGCCCCGGTGCCAGAAGGAAGCCAAGTATTGTACGCGCTGAAAAATTACTGCGGCCCCTGCCTCCCGGGTGCCGTTAGGTTAGACCCACTTCCGAAACGCTGTTAACGTCCTAAAAAGAGGGGGGGACAGGTCATGGTGAATCGCCCCTGGTCGTGTGTAAGTATTTATGAAGTATCCGGTATTACAGGTGCAGGCATCATGAATTACAGCAGCTAGCACAGCCCTTGCACATAGTAAGTATTCGGTGAACGTTTCCCTTTGTAAAACCAGCAGGGCTCGAGGGGTTTAGACCTTTTGCCCCAGTTTCTCTTTCACCGTTTCTCGAGTAACACAAGAGACCCTTTGTGGGCTCCGATTATTATTGTCATTTAAATGTATCTGAGCGCAAAACTGGATACGAAACTCTGACCAGAAAACAATGTCTTTACAGATTACCAAACCAAGTGAAATGACACATCCGGTAAAATTCAAATCTACGTGAATGTAATGTTAGGGATGATGTGAAGCAAGCTTACAAGCACGATCATGGTACTGATTGGAGTTTGGAATGCCACTGCTAGTGTTGCCCTGTGGTTATTTAGCAGTTTTTTTTATTCCTATTAAAATACTGTGGCACCTTCATCTGTACTGGCTGTGGTGTCATTTCTCCTTCACAAGGCAGAATCTAACATTTATATATTAAACCTGCCTGTTTAATACAATGAAATTAGTACTAACGCAGTTTTAAAAGTTACATAGTCATTATAGAGGCTGATGGAAGCACTGAAGCAACACAGTACTGTGTTAGGGTTGCCACCCCGATTATTCAGACAATTCTCTCTCTCTCTCTTTTGAGTTATAGTCCTCACTGCATTAGTTTTATGGGTACAATGTAATGGTTTGATATTTGGATACATTGCACAAATGTATCTAGACACTTCTTGCACTCCACCGCAAAATGTATCTAGACACTTCTTGTAGTCCACCGCAATGGCCTCAAGTAACCAAGATTCTCTGGCCTTGGGAAACATAGTTATAGACATTTCATTTACTCTTGGAGTTGCCCGGTAATTATTTTAGTAGCAATACTTGGAATATTTAAAATGGGAAGAGTGGTGTGTTTACCTGGGACCTGTGTTAGTGTCTCTCTTTTACTCATTCAACACTGAACCACTAAACGCGGGATAAAGCTTCAGGGATAAAAAGAAAAAACAGGGCAGGTTGCAGTTATTGATGTCCTTGGTGTCTGCCCCACCCTCATTCCCCTTATCGATCTCAGCTACAGTACTTTGTGTACTTAACCTGTTCTCTTCCAACATAACTTTTTTTTTTAACTTGTTAATCTTCCCTGTTTTAAATCCTAGACCTGTTTGTATTGTGTTCATTCCCCCCCCCCCCCCCCCCCGCCCCCTTTGACTTTGCAAAGTGCTTTCAGAGTGAGCCTTTGTGGAGAAGCAATCTGGTCATGTCCTTTGGCAGTTCAGTCAGTTGAAGGATGCAGTCACTGGTTTGGTCAGGATTGTATAGCTAATGGCAGATCCAAGACTAAGCACTTGTCTTTGGACTACTGCCCCAACTTTGGCCCACTCCAACTCCTAATTCTTAGTGGTGCTTCATGAATAGTGTGGCCTACCAAACACTGCTATTAATTGTAGCACATGTCAGATGGGCAAACAATACCCAGTAAGCTAGAAGAGATATTCTGTAAGAGTGAGTTGGAAACTGAGTGGTAGAAATTTCTGGAATATTGACCGCTCATTTACAAGAAGCCTCTTTAGCATCCAGTTCTACTTGAAATAGCCTGAAATGAGCTGCCTTCTCAGAAACCAAGGTGACATTAAGAATAAAAAGCAAGTTGTCTGATTCCAGTATGTACAGTTATATGTATAATACGGTTAGATATACTATACTTGTATATATCCTTACATATATTTGATTGTATGTATAGAGCAAATGCTATACCTCGTACTGTTAGTGATCACCTCTGAGGAGTATGAGCTTGACTTTAAGAGGATGGAGGGGTTGAGTGAGTCAGGCAACATGTTTTTGAGCATCATCTGTGCCCGGGCAATGTCTACTCTATGGGAATACCTCTGTAAGTCAATCAATCATAGCCCCATTGCCAGGTTCTTTGGAAGGCCCTCTCTGTAAATTAGATCATTTAATGATCTGAATAATTAGATTTTATTCTGTGTGAGTTAGGATTTACCCTAATTTTTTTTTTTTTTTTTTTACCTATTTTAATTTCAGGTGCTAAAATAATAATGTGTAGTCGCTTAAGTAAATTATCTAGGACTGGGTGTGCCTTTGATTAGACCTGTACTCAACATATATGTGGCAGATACAAAATCTTTTTCCTTTAAGTCTGAGATCTTCTGTTATATTTCCTTAGGATCACTTCAGTTTTCTTCCTTTTTTCTCAAATTTAAATTATGACTAGGAAAGGATAAAAGTTTTTATTATATTAAAAATACTTTCCTATGTTCTTATTTTGAAAATGGTCCAGTGTACAGAAAGTTGAAAAAATGGTGCAATAAACATCCACGAACCCTTCATCTAGATCTCCCAATTGTTAACAATTTGCCTTACTTTCTCTTGATATATATGGATACATATGTACACATTTTTTTCTAAACTCTTTGCATGTCATTTGCAGATATCATGACTTCTCATCCCTAAATACTTCATCCTGCATCTCCTAAGAATAAAAACCACAATATCAAACTTGCAGCCAAGTAAAGGAACAATACCTCAGTTGTGATATATAGGCCATACTGGAACTTTCCCAAACCAAGACTGATTATTGTGCAAAGCCCACAGTAGTTGTCTGGTGGAACACCCAGACTTCTGGATTAGCCTATCTTCTGATTAGCTTACAGTTATACTCCTTGTGACAAGTACTACAAAGCCGATGCTGTATACCTGTCATTGCACACCTCAGGGGGCCTGTGATGTCACATTGTTTTGCTCTTAGTAACGCTAGGAGCGGTCAGAGTGTCACCAATCAGATGGCTCCACGGAAAAGGGTATTCCCCCTTTGGAATTAGTACTCGTCCGTGCGCTCATGTTTTGAGGTGGGGTAAATAAATTTCTTGCCAACAAGCTTTCATCCAATGTTTCTAGCATTTTTTTCTAAATAGTTCTTAAGTGGGGGTTGCAAAAATGACGGCCTTTCTACATTTTTTTTTGTTGCCGTTTTTCTGTAAAAATGAATGTTCCTTCTCACACCCCACCTCCTTTTTGAGTATGACGATGGAAGCATCAATTAATTTTTTAAATTTAATGTGTTATCTACCATTATTGTTCTTTTTGGGTATCAAAATTGTTACACATTTGGTTGAAGCCTTTATTGTTAGACCCTTTATTATTAGAAGGCTTTAAAAACAGGTTCGTACCATAACTGTAAAGATTAGCTTTTATCTTTTTTCTTTTTTCTTTCTGAATCATTGACCAAGGTTTTACAATATTCAGATCGTTTAATAAAACATTTAAATTCCCTTAGGACTCTCACAGAAGGAGGAGGAGGATGCTTTTATTGAAGAACAACACCTAGAAGAAGAGATGCTGTTGGAGATAGAGAGGTCAGCAGTGATCGGAGCACTTCCTCATGAACCCAGTTGTTTTATTTGAATTTTATAAGTCTTTATGAACTAGTACAGGTCTTTATAATATCTTATACAGCATAGGTCTTATAAAATACCTTGGATAAACTATTTAAATCTCTACTTGACAGACTAAAGTTAGATGTTCTCATTTTTCTTAAATGGAAGTATTTTTCGCTATTTTTGCTAATATATAAATGTTTTTGAAAGAGAAATTGAAATAAGTGTAAAAAAGTGAAAGGGCTTCAATGAAATCAGCACACCCAAAGATAGCCACCATTAAAAATGTAAGTGGGGGTCGGGGGAGCACCTGAATGGCTCATTCAGTTAAGTGTCTGACTTCGGCTTAAGTCATGATCTTGTGGTCAGTGGGTTCGAGCCATGTACCGGGCTCTGTGCTGACAGCCCAGAGCCTGGAGTCTGCTTTGGATTCTGTGTCTCCCTCTGTCTCTGCCCCTCCCCCACTCATGCTCTGGCTCTCAAAAATGAATAAACGTTAAAAAAATTTTTTTTTCAATTAAAAAAATGGCCCATTTTGAGCTCTGCACTGAGTGTGCAGTCTGCTTAAGATTCACTCTGTCTCTCTTCCTCTGTCTCTCTCCCCTGCTTGTGCTCTCTCTCTCTAAAAAAAAAATTTAAGCGTGTAAATGTACTATACATGTTTATTTCTATAATGGGAGGATATTTATGCATTTTTTAAATTGCTTTTTTTGCATAATATATAGGACCTATATTTCAAATATTTTTTTAAAATGTTTAGTCATTTTTGAGAGACAGAGACAGCATGAGCAGGGAGAGGCAGAGAGAGGAGACCCAGAATCTGAAGCAGGCTCCAGGCTCCAAGCTGTCAGCACGGAGCCCAAAGCAGGGCTCAGACTCATGGACTTCGAGATCATGACCTGAGCTGAAGTTGGACGCTTAACCAACTGAGCCACCCAGGCGCCCCAGGACCTATATTTCAGTGTTGATTCACATACCCGATTCAACAGTTTCAGTGGCAACATAGTGTCCATTGTTTGAATGTGGCATAATTCTTTATTCATAATTTATAGTTTTCTACTGATGGACGTTTAGGTTATTTGCTATTAAATAACGTTCACTTATTATTTACTATGAATTTCCTATTATTTATTAATTTATACTTAGGTATTTTTTATAATTCAGTAAAAAGTTGCCATGAGTATCCACGCTTATGTATCGTTGGTAATTGTCCTGTTTTTTACTCAGGAAAATGCCTAGAAACGGAATTGTTGGGATCAAAGGATAAGTACATGTAAAATGTCGGTGGTTGGGTAGAAAGGGCATCCCAGTATGCAGCCCTTCCAGCTGTGAATCGAGGTGCCCATATCCCCATACCTTCACTCACACTAGGCATCTATTTTTTAACCTCCTGTCGTGAAAGTTGTATTTCATTGTTTCAAATATACATTTCTTAATTAGTAAGCCTGGTATTTTTTAATATATTTTATTACCTATTTTAGATTAAGTCTTGTACCTTTCTTTTTTGGGATACATGTTTTTAAAGTTTGTTGTGTAAGCAGTATTATTACTATTAATCGTTGGGGCGCCTGGGTGGCTCGGTTGGTTGAACGTCTGACTCTTGGCTCAGGTCATGATCTCACAGTTCATGAGTTCGAGCCCCGCATTGGGTTCTGTGCTGAAGTGCAGAGTTTGGCATTCTCTCTCCTTGCCTCTCTCTGCTCCTCGTGCGCGTGCGCTCTCTCTCTCTCTCTCTCAACATAAATTAAAAAAAAATGTAAAGAAAAATTTAAAAAAAGATATTAATCCTTTATCTGTCATATGTATGATGTATGTTTTTCTCATTTGTCATCAGTCCTAACTTGGCTTATGGCATTACTCACCATAGTTTGATTTTCATGTCCTCAACTTTCATCGTGATATCTGGCCTTGGTGTCTGGACTGTAAAAGGCCTACTCCATCGCAAGATGATGAACATATTCTATTTTCTCCTCAATATTTTTCAGGGGGTAGTTTTTTTTTTTTCCCCAAGTGGTGCAGAATAATGTGCATGTACTTAATGCTGTTCAACCGTACACTTAAAAATGGTTAAAATCCTAAATTTTATGGTACATATATTTTGCCACAATAAAAAGTAAATGTTTTTTAAAAGGAGTAGAAAACTTTATAGACACCCTCTAGCTATGTGTGTTTAGTAGGGAATGTTGCTTCTTTGCATGTAGTTCGTTCCTATTTTCCACCTAAGCACGTAAATAGGTGCAATCAGCAAAATGCCAAGAGAAAATATAGTGGTGATGCAGGCCATGGAGTCGATTCAGCCAGAGCTGCATTGCAGCCGTGGCCCTGCCGCTTACCAGCTGTGTTCCAGTTGCTTATCTCTCTAACTTCAATTTCCTCATCTTAAATCTGGAGATAAAATGGAAATAAAATCAATCATAGTACCCACCTCATAGAATTAGGGCGACGGAATGAGTCGGCAGGTGTATACACTTACCATCACGTTAGCAGATGGGCGGTGCTGTAATAACTCTGCTTGTTTTAGATTCCTCTTACGATGAAGATGATATACATGGCATGATATAGGGAAGTCACTTTTTTGTTTTCCCATTTATTTGAGGTGCTGCTTTTAAATCACATAGACAGATATTTGTGTTCCTTTGGTGTTTTTTGGTTCCTGTACAAGTTGCATGATACCGTGTTGTTGAAAAACAAGAGAACTAATTCTCTGGCAGTACCGTATGGCTTTATGTACTGCCTTAAAGCAGATGTATAGCATCAGAGAATAACACAGGCAGACTTGAAAGTGGTGAGAACAGATTGTGTCCCGTTTCTCCTGACTGTAGGGGAAAGAGCTGAGCTCCATTCTGATTTGTGCAGGGGAGATTTGCGTCTTTTAAAGGGAGAGAGCGGGAGGAGTATAGGGGCCCAAGAGAATTCAAGAGGTGAAGAAGTACAAAGGGTCAGTCAGTGTAAATGTGACCAGGCCAGCTGCGTTTGTCAGCAGGCAGGCAGAGAATTCAGCAGTCTGTCCTCTCACAGAGGCTGGGACACAGAGGCCTTATCCTTCTTAAAGACTGCATGTCCAGCGAATGGCTCTCGGGTCCTGGAGAGAGACCTATTCACAATCATAAGCCCTTTTTAGTAAATGCTCTAAGGGAGGGCAAGGGCCGATCATCCTGTGTTGGCTACAGCAAATGCTCCATTTTCCTGGCAGTGTTGAGCTTTCTCAGGCAGGCATTTTCGCGGGGGGTGAGGGTGGGGTTTCTGGGGGTCAGTCTAAGGACAAGCCTTCCACTGCGGCAAGCCGTGCTAGAATCTGCTCCAGGCTTCCCGGGGCAGGGACTTGATGTACTTAAGTGACCAGAGCTCTGCAGTCCTAGTTCTCAACACTGTATTCAAGTTGCTAAACTGTAAAGTTTGTGCCATTTTACTCTTTTGAGGTCTTAGATTTATATGCACTTTGTTTTTTTGGTTGGTATACAATTAATATATTCCTCAAAAGATTCATAAATTAGAGTCCTACACACTGAAACATCTATATGTAACCTACAATGTTGATGTATGCGGTGTGCCCATCTTTACCATGGGTAAAAGATGTGTTCCTACCATCTGTACTTGGAAATGAAATCTGTTTTCCCGTAGGGTATTTGATACTGTGAATAGGTTCCCCAGACTAGACATAAAACCTTACTTAACTCCTGACATTGCTGAAGAACCATTTCTCGTATTTCACTTCTCTTTTACAAATTCAGTGGCAAAATGGCAATCTAGGTTCTAAACACCATGGGGCACCTGGGTGGCTCAGTTGGCTAAGTGTCCCACTTTGGCTCAGGTCATGATCTCATGGTCCGTGAGTTCGAGCCCTGCGTCAGGCTCTGTGCTGACAGCTCAGATCCTGGAGCCTGCTTCAGATTCTGTGTCTCCCTCTCTTTCTGATCCTCCCCTGCTTATGCTTTGTCTCTGTCTCCCTCTCTCCAAAATAAAAATTAAAAATAAGTAAATAAATAAATAGACACCTGCTTGACTTTTGAGCTTTTGAAATGTAACCTATCTTTCAATTAGAACCTGTGCTATTGGATGTCTGAGACGCTTGCCATTTTAAGATAACATCACTCTTTATAATTGGCCATTTTCAAAAATAAACTAGACACCTGCTCATTTATTTTTATAACTCCTTGTCATCTTAAAGCCTGTAGCTTTATTTTAAAGACAAGATCAGGTATAGTTTTATTTCCCTTCTTCGAGCAGTGTAGGTGCTTGGGGCAAGCCACAGGAGTGTCTTAACTGTCTAGACTAGCCATCAAAGATCTATGGCAGCAGATGGCAGGTTTTCATGGTGCTGCGGTCTTCCATCACTACTTGTAAAACGCATAGAAGAGAAAGGATAGGACCCTCGGAACGGGAAAAGCTAGATGGTGCTTCGAAACTTGGCATCTTTATTGACACCTAAACATCACAATGGTCAACCTAAAGGGAAAGTTGTAGTGTCATCGTTCTATGTAAAAGATGTCACAGGTATCAAATGTGCACGTAGTGATTTTCAGCTGTTACCCTCTAGGAAAAGAGCTACTGAGATGCAGTGCTTTTCCAAGGTAGCTACTCATATCTTCTGTTCCTCTTACTTTCCACTTACCTGCTTTCTGGAAAATATCTTTCATGATAGCTTCATCATTTTGCTATCATTGGGTGTATTTGTAGATTAATGCTGATTTCTTTTGTTTGATTGCATCATTACATTGATAGGCAAAAATTACATGAGGCATGGTTGCTTCGGGAGCAGAAAGCACAAGAAGAATTCAGAATAAAGAAAGAAAAGGAGGAGGCAGCTCGAAAACGACAGGAAGAACAAGAGGTATGGTATTCATCAGATAACCAGCTAACTAACTAGTTAACCAAAATAACTCTAATTAAGAGTTACGGGTTTTGAACTTAAAAGAATAGATATTATCCATTTTACCAGTGGTAAAGCTTTTACTTTATCTTCCCCATATGTTACATGTTTTTAAAAAGTGTGTGAGAAGAATTACCTTTCCTTTTCTTTTTTTCTGTAAAGAGAAAGTTAAAGGAAGAATGGGAAGAGCAGCAGAGAAAAGAGAGAGAAGAGGAGGAGCAGAAGCTACAGGAGAAGAGAGAAAGAGAGGTGATTCCTGTCACAGGAGGATAAACGCACTGCGTATCCTCTCAGTGCGCAGATCTGGGCTGGGCTGGGGCTGAGGAATAAGCTATAGGCATATCAGGGTTTGGACTTTGTTTTCCTGGTTAGCAAGAGGCCTGTTTTGTATAGATACACACTAGAGTTGCCTTATGATGCTCTGCTTTGGGTCTTTGCAATGGCAGATACCTTAAATCAACGTTCTTCCCCTTTATACCAGGGATTGGCACACTTTTTCTGTAAAGGCCAGAGAGTAAATATTTTAGGTTTTGTAGTTTGTATGGTCTCTCTTGCAAATATCCAACTCTGTTGGTGCGCCATGAAAACAGCCAGAGATAATACATAAATAAATGGTTGTGGCTGTGTTCCAATAAAACTATTTCTAAAATCAAGCGTCTGGCCCCTGCTTTATACTTTGTATCACTCTAGTGCAAGTGTTTTGTTTTTTTTTTTCCCTCTGGCTCTTTACATTCACACCAAAGTGTTTTTCTGAGCTTCTGTTGTATGTGGGTTGACTCATTCAGAGAATATTTTGTATGGTTTCCACACTTATTTAGTAAATAAGACACTTAGCTGCTTATGGCATGTCAGCAAGAATGAATTGGTTGAAAGAAATCACAAACTCACATATTGAGGAATTAGGAAATATTTTTTGTTGCTAAATATTGACTCCCTTTCCAACTTGGCTATCAAGGTCATTGTAGGTAACACGTAGTCACTCATTAAAGAAAGAAATGTATGAGGTCTACGTATATATCTTCCAGGATCTTTTAAAGATTGCTTTGATGTGTTTTGCTGCTGTTCCTTAATGCTGTGTATTTATTTCCAAGATCCCATAGCTCATCATTCCTTGACTGACTCATCAGGATGTATCTTTTCCATCATATTCCCAAGTTTGAATAGCATAAAAATGGGTAGTCACCTTATCATGGAGAAAAATGGATTTGTCTGTCCTAGTTGTGATAGGGTAGAAGCAGCCTCCGTGAACTTTGTTTTTTGTGTCTCAGGCCTTCAGTTAATTGCAGTGCAGATTTTTAACACCCTTATTTGAGAGCTGCGTTACAGATGAGACCATGCTAGGTTTTTAGGGGGCAGGAAAACTGTTGGGAGCTTGTCATTATTTTACAGAGTAATTGATTCCCATTTTACAGTAGAATATTCTCAATTGAGGTCTTTCTGGCATCAGATAAAAGCTAAGGCTTCTTTAAAAAAAAAACTAAGGCTTTTGTTTGAAAAAAAGCCTGGTGAGACATTACGGAAAGGCAGGTAGAATGAAGTAGGTTCTAAACATGTATAAAGAGATATGCAATCTGTGTTTCTGCTGTATGCTCGGTACTTTTCTAGTAGATGGAGGTAGAATGGTGAAAAAGACAGTCCTTGCTCTCCCCGAGTGTTTTAGATGGGGGAACTAGATAATAAGTAAGCAAAAAATAATTTTAAGTGCTTTGAGATAATGGTAAGTGCTATAAAGAAAGAAAGCAGAGTCATGTAATAGTGATTAGGTCGGAATGTACTTTTTTAGATTGCCCTCACCAAGGAAGACTTGTCTAAGGAGCCGATGTTTGAGCTGAATGCAGAGATCTTGGGAGAAGGGATCCAGGCAGAGGGAAGAACCTGAGCACAGAGCTGAAAAAATGTCAGGGTGTCTGAAATCTTAGAGAACAAAGGAGAGAGTGGTGGGGGCTAGGGAGGAGGTCAGGAAGGTAGGCAGGGTCAGATCATGTAAGGCCTCCTGGACTGGGAGAAGGAGTTTGGGTTTTATGTTAAGTGTCATGGGAAGCCATCACACAGTTTTTAAGCAGGGTTTGACTTCATTTAATTTATATCTGTACCCTTAACAGATCATTTTTTTTTATTAAAAAAAATTTTTTTTAACGTTTATTTATTTTTGAGACAGAGAGAGACAGAGCATGAACTGGGGGAGAGTCAGAGAGAGAGGTAGACACAGAATCTGAAGCAGGCTCCAGGCTCTGAGCTGTCAGCACAGACCCGGATGCGGGGCTCAAACTCACGGAGCGCAAGATCATGACCTGAGCCGAAGTCGGACGCTCAACCGACTGAGCCACCCAGGCATCCCAACAGATGGGATGCCTTGTGTAAAGAAGGGGGGCTGGGGAGCAGGGAGCAGTGACCCAAGGAGGCAAGAGTGGATATAGAGTGACCGATTAGACAGTCTGTTCCAGATCGGACATGATGGTGGTTTGAAGGGGAGTGCTTCATATCAGATTCGTATCAATCACACAGATTTGGGGTGTGTGGAGGCAGAGTCACTGGGACTCCAGCTTGTAGATTGAGTGGACAGGGAGGGGAAGAAGGAGAGGCATTCCAGTTCTACTTTTTAGGCTGTTAGGCGGAACAAGCCAGCAAATGGCAGCACCGGTTACCAGGTGTGGGGCAGCCAGGTGGATGGGGATAGGAAAGAGCTAGAGCTGTGCCCGTGGGCACACTAAGCCAGCACCCCACGTGGCCAGGTAGAGTTCTCCAGCAGCCAGACGGATGAGTCTTCTAGGTCATGCTCTTGGGGGCTGGGGAAGAGAGGTCTGTCAAGAAGATTTTAAAATGTGTTTAAGTGACAGTGAGCTCAGAATTGACTGGCATATTGCAGGATTTCCTTTGCCCTACCAAAAACTTTGAGATTTTGTCATCAACCCGAACTACTACTGTTCATGTCATGATTTAACCTCTTTTAAGTGGTGATGACGTTTCTGAGCATTACATTTTGTAATATTCACTAATACTAGATCACTCATCTTAAAAGCTAGAATATGGTATATATGAGTAAATATGCTAAATGGTACTATTACTGAAACTTATAAGACTGTTTTGCCATGTGAGCTGTTCAATGCCCTATTTGAATAAACATTCTCAGCCATATGTACTTTGAAGGCTTTTCAGAAGATCTGTGCTAGAAGAGAACAAACTAGAACCTGAAGCCTTTTGTGTGTGTGGTTTGTTTTTGTTGTTGGTTGTTTTTTTTTTTTTTTTTTAATTGTTACACTTGAGATTCTTAACCAGAGAAACCAGACGTGACTTTCCTGACTTGCACGTTTTCATTAGTCCTGTGTTTGCACCATTTGTAGGAAGCTGTGCAGAAGATGCTGGAGCAGGCTGAAAACGAGGTATTTTTAAACCTTCCATTCAGAATTCGAAACTAGTGAACATTTCTATAAAAACAGTTTTTTTCTATAAAAACAGTTCTAGTAATGTTAATTTTGTGGTAAGCTATTTAGGTCATGTCTGAATATTGGAATCTCTTTTGTGGCTCTGTGACTTTTTAACTGCAGCGACAACAACGGCAGGAGTTTCCTGACGAACAAAAGCAAATGGTATCAAATCAGCCCTGTGGATGTTGCTTATTTATAGTCCTTAAAGTGTGTGTGAGCAACATGACACGCTGTTTCCCCAAAATAGACGGTTTAATTTGCTACAGCGCAGCGTAACGTTCCCTCGGGTGGCTCCCTGACAAGTCCTTTGACCCTGTTCAGAATGGATGGGCAGCAGGCAAACCTTGGCGACTGCTCCTGGTAGCCACAGTGATGCCCGCTGTGGGCAGTGAGTGGGAGCCAACAAACACCCAGTGCGTGTCTCCAGACAGTTGTTTGTGAAGTCTCAATTGTGTATTATGACCCATGTGTATATATTCTTAACTCGATTTTTTATTGTTAGCCAAAATATTTGGATATGTTTGAAACATTGAGTTCTTTGTGGATTTTTACACCACCAGTAAAGTCATGGTTATTTTCAACAGTTGGAAAATGGTGCCACATGGCAAAACCCAGAACCACCGACGGACTTACGGATAATGGAGAAAGACCGAGCCAATTGTCCATTCTACAGTAAAACAGGAGCGTGCAGATTTGGAGATAGGTAACTAATTTTGCTTTATCACGAATTGAAATGTCGAGGGTTTTCAGTTCCCCTTTTGGGAGCATCACAGGCTTGAGTTTGACATGTTTGCAATCAGGTACCTGCTGCATTCTTGCCACTTGTGCAGCCCGCTGTTCCTCCTGTACCCGTTCCCTGGGCGGGCTCAGGCTGGTTCTCTGACCGGGCTTCCTTTGCCCTCCTTCCACGGCTTCGCGAAGACCTTTTGCTTTTCGTTCTCTTCCTGTGCTTGCATGGGTCTGCGTGGGGCGGTTTGGATGGGGAAATGATGTAACTCAATACGCTGGAGTAGCTTGGCTTTCTTTTTTTGAATGGCCGACACTGTGCACAAAAGAGGCTTTAAAAAATTGGCATGCCTCAAAAAAATAATAAGCTAATTAATTAAAGTTTAAAATTTAAATTTAAAAAATTGGCATGCCCAGAGGGCTATCTGTGAAAGACAGGACCGGAAGGAGTGAGGAAAAGTATTGTAATTCTCCATTCTCAGTCTGTCTGTTCTGACGGAGGAACAGACCCCGGGTGCAGAAACTGACTTTAGCAGCTGTCACTTTGAGAAAGTTACTTAAGAAAAAAAAAAAAAGAGAGACAAAGTTACTTAAACTTTCTGTGCCTTAGCTTCCTCATTTCTAAAATGGGGATTAAAAATGGTATATCTCCCTTCCAAGGGAGGCAGTTGTGAGGCTGTGAGGAGCGCGTGCGGGGAGAGCACAGAGGACCGTGGTGGGCACACGGCAAACACTGTCTTGAGTGTTTGCTGCTACTTTCGTTGTGTTCTGGTTGCCCTCATTCTCTGAGACACTCAGTTCCGCCTCTTGTGGCTCAGTGTTTTTGAAACAGGACATTCATGTGGAGAACTAAGTGTCAGTGTCTTCATTCATTTAGCAGATATTTAAATGGTATATGCCAGGCGTTGATGATTTTTATAATTTGGCTTATTTATGAATGAACAACTCAAAGTAGATAAATAATTCATAATGGTGAATTAATCTATCCAAGACAAAAATCTGATTATTACTAAGCATTCGGCAGAAGAGATCTAATCATTTCTTAGTATCCTGTTAATCCCAAAAGGGATATGAATAAGCAAATTCATATGTATTTAATGAGAAAACTTTATGTTGTTGCTCACTTGATTCATAAAATTATCCATGCCATGAGTTCCATTTCCTTCTTTGAAAATATGAACTTTCTCTTATTTTTTATTTTTCATTTCTCATTTAAGCCCTCATGCCCTTTTACATTTTTTAAGAGCAATGGTTCTCAATGCAGGTGCACGTTAGAATCCTCTAGAAAGCTTTAAAAAGTTTGTGTCCTACCTTAAGTTGAGTAAATCTGTGAGACTTGGGCAGCCTTACTTTTGAAAGGCCCTCAGACATTTCTCATGCGCCCTGGGATTGAGAGCCACTAACATAGGACGCGTGGCTCCATTTACAATTTAGAGCCGGGCTTGTGTAAACCTACAGTATCTGTGAAAGGGCTCACAGGATGCGGTCAGTACTGGAAGCATCCTCTTGAGGAACTGGGAACTAGGGAAAGGAGAAGAGACTTTATATTCCCCTTTGTACCTTCAGAAGTGTTTCCTGAAATTTACTTAATTTCATCAAGAAATAGTCATAATTGATGTTAAACACCCCCCACCAAAGAGAACTGTTGAGACTCGATACACATTCACATTTGTGTGGGTGGCCGAACCAGATTGCGTTTAAAGTTTTCTAGCTGAAGGACTTCTCGTTTATGATGTATCTCTAGCATTTCCTTGAATTTGAAGACTGTGCTCATGTGATTCTAAATTCTCCTTTCGATGGGCAGAAATGAGAGAAGGGGAGATGGCCTAAATGATTTCAGGCAATCAGCCAGCAGTACTTGTCTGCCGAAAGGAGAGCGGACTGTCAGGCTCTCAAAACCCAGCCCTGAGAATTGTTTCAAGGAGATAATTGGCAGTGATCAGATTAGTTTGTGAACATTTCTTAGTATTTTCCTTGGCACGTGAAATTGGGAACATTTGGGTACTTTCATCATTCCAGTGATGAATTGTGAAATCAGATTCTATGCAATGAGCAATTTTGAAATCCAGCACCATCCCTTCAGACAGTGAAGCTGTTCCTCCTCGACAAAGGGCTGCGGTGCCTTGCTCCAGACTCACACAACCGTTCTTTGCTGTTGAGGCTTGTCCCATCGTCAGACAGACACTTCCATAACCTAAGCATTTCTTCGGTGGTTTTGTTTTCGTAATTAGTACACGGTTCAATTCTAGAACCTTTCTGGAATTGATACTTTTTGGAGTCACAGCTTTGAGGGGAGTTCTATTTTTTTTCCTCCTGAAAACATAATTGCTGATGAAAAGTAAAACTTATTTATCAGAATATTTATAATTCACTGATTTCCAGGAGTGATTTAAAGAGGGCTCGTAATCTACTGCACTAAGTTTACCCAGAGAAATGGAGAACAAGGAAGGGAGGAGAAAGTGACCTATTGTGAATGGGCGGTACATTTGGCCCTGGATTGTAACATAGCCTGGGCAGATAATGGCTCACTTAGTTCTTACCAAAAATGAAGAATGAGTGGTATCTCCGGAAAGACAGAGATTTTCCAGGCATCAGATTCTACATGTTTCTCCCACGGAATACTGCGTAAAGACCTGGAGTAAGGAGATGGACACTTTGATAGATGTTTTATTAACAGCTGCTTACAAAATTTTCCCAAAAATGTTTCTTTTTTAAATTTTTTTTTGTGTTTATTTTTGAGAGAAAGAGCATGAGTGGGGGGAGAGGCAGAGAGAGAGGGAGACACAGAATTGGAACCAGGCTCCAGGCTCTGACTTGTCAGCACAGCGCCCGACGTGGGGCTCGAACTCACAAACTGTGAGATCATGACCTGGGCCGAAGTTGGACGCTTAACTGACTGAACCACCCAGGTGCCCCTCCCAAAAATGTTTCTTACAGAGACCTTCAATAAATGGTTGCAGCCTAATTTCAGCATGTAACTTGGTTCTGTGGAGGACAAAGGTAGTGGGGACCTTGGGTGCCCCCTCAGGAAGAGAAAAAGAGGTGTAGTCAGTTGGCTATACCTGAGGGGCATCTGGAGACCATATGGTTCACGGGCCGACCTTGGGCTTGGGTAATGTCTTATTATGTGATTTCATGGCAGTCTTACTCTCTACTCAACTAACTGCTTGATAAGCCTAAACCATGGCTTCGCAAACATGGCTGACCTTCAGTATCAGGTGGGGAGAGTTACTGTGAAAATATGGGTTTCCCACCCTGAGCTCTTAACAGATGGTCTGGAACAGAACCTGAGAAATCTCCGTTCCTTCCAGTGATTCTGGGAATCACACAGGTTTGGTACCACACCTTTAGATTGCCTTCCCAGATCTCTCTTGTCTGAGAGGACTTCTCAGTAGGCGCTTTAGGGCTGGCCCCGAATGAACTCCGATTGTATGGACTGTCTCCAGGCCAAGTGGGGATTTTCCCTAGACAGGGACTTTGGCTGTGTTCCAAAACTCAAATGCTCATTTGACACCCTGGGAATTAGAGCCAAGTTCATTCAGATGTAATAATCCCATGAGCAGAATTTTAACCTTGTTAAATTGGTTTCTTGTTGAAGTCTCTATGTGCTTCGTACTTGGAAAATTCTGATTCACCACCAACACTTGTAGTCAGGTTGAGGTTTCACTCTCTGTATTGCTGGTAGCTCTACTTGGGAAGATGGATCTCATCACAAGGTTTCTAACTGAATCTATATAGGAGGGTCCTTTGAACATTTCACATTAATGGACACTGTGCATCTCTGTACTGGGTATGATGTATGGGAGGTACTCTGTATGCGTTGTCTCCCTCGGTGCACAGATGTATTACGGATGTGGAAAGTGAGTAGGAGTTCAACATTTAGGCATTTCAAGGCCATTGATTTTTCTAACACTTGCCTTTTTCTTCAGCTTTTTTTCTTCCTAAGTTGTGGGGATTTTTTTTTCTTGAAAATTTTGCCTCAACGAATTTTTTAATAGAAATCTAATCAGGAAAATTTGATGATTTAGAACCTTGAACTACATTTTTTGCCCCTCATTTTTGGAGAAGGAAGTAAATAAAGTAAACTCATATAAAAGACTTAAAATATTCAGGTATAACATGATTCAGTTTAAACTGTGAAAAGAAAAATGTTCTTCATAATGGTTACCCTCTTCATTACATGAAAACTAATTGCATTCATCACACCATATAATGAACAGGCATTAGTCAGGTGAACTCAGATCTCTTGAATCCTCTCTTACCAGCCATGTGACTTGGATAAGTATGCCTCAGCTTCCCTCTTTGCAAAGTGGGGAAAATACTGGCCCTGACTGTCCTAATGGGTTGCAAGGATCAGAGGAAGAAATAGAAAAATGCCACAGAAACCATGAAATGCTATACACATGTGAAATTGAAGTATTCCGTTAGCTCGAAACTCTTATATTCTCTAAGCACGGAGTTAGTTGAAGATTGTATGGAACCAGGATCGTATTGTTCTCCCCTTCCTCATGAGTTCCACATCCGGTATCTTCGTGCTGTCACCACAATCTGTCATGGCAGCGGACCTTTTTTTTTCCTGCACTTTTACACGTAGGAGGCTTTGTGAGCATCACCAAAAGGCAGCTGAATGGCATATGAACTTGGAAACAATTCGCAACTTTACATCTTCATGAAAGCAAGTATATTGGTCAGTCTTAGAACAGTTTAGGTGTTGAAATTGGACATCTGGATAGGGCTTATTATCTTGCAAGTGGAAACAACCAAGTTATTTGGGTCTCTATCCCAAAGTTTAAAGTGAGCTTTTGATACTGTAACTATTGGACTGCTGCATTTAAGTCTCCCTTTCGTATGCAGGTGCTCACGTAAACACAATTTCCCATCCTCGAGTCCCACACTTCTGATTAAAAGCATGTTTACGACATTTGGGATGGAGCAGTGCAGAAGGGACGACTATGACCCTGATGCAAGCCTAGAGTACAGTGAAGAGGAAACCTACCAGCAGTTCCTGGACTTCTATGATGACGTGCTTCCCGAGTTCAAGAACGTTGGGAAAGTGATCCAATTCAAGGTGGGCGTGCACAATGCACATGAAGGAGGGGACTGCTCACCTGCCACCAACGTGACCCGTAGGACATGAGTGCTAGGGTGTAGGCTCCCTGCCTGGGCTGGGTGTGTGTGATGGTACAGCGCCTAGTCCACTGGTGGGCACCCAGGCGCTCAAATGTGATTTCCTTGGCCTCCCCCCTGCGTCGGTGCCTGTGCAGTAGAGGACTGTGTGAAGTCCTGTGTACTAGTGTGCTGTTTCCTGGATTCCAGGATCTAGATGGATGGAAGGATCTCTCATGTATTCATAGTACCTTTATAGTCCAACTCTTTCCCAGCCTATGAACTCTCAGCATAAGGTCCTGCACATAACCATCCCAGCATTCATTTAGAGGCTGTGTATGACAGAGGATGCACTCCCTCCCTTCCAACTGTAGTGGATCTCACCTAGAGCCGCAGTGTATACAGTGGAACACCACTTACTGAATTTGTTGCATTTTGTTGATGGTGCCTGCTTGCAATCTCCATCCTAGGAACCTATTCGGTCTTCTGGAGCTACCCTAGAAAAGAAACCTTGATTCCTTTTTTTGACGTTGTTTTTGTTCATTCAGTACTCTCAATACTGAACACGGTGTTCTCCAAATCATGGCTTGTGGTGCAGCATCCTGGGTGAAAAAAAGAGCATTTCGGGTTACAGATAGTTATTTGAGAACATTCCTTAAGGCAAGAATAAAGGCAGAGGTCAATAGCTGCTGCTCTCAGGACCCAGGAATTGAATCCTAGCATAGCATGGCCTCCTACCTCATCTGTGATTTGATCAGTTCCGAACCTGAATGATTTTGCTGTGTTAGGGTGGGGAAAACGTCCCATAATTTGGAGGGGAAAAAAAGGAATAAAATCCTGTTTTTTCCCCGTGTTCGTTGGCACTGACCAGGGGCAAGGTGTAATAGCCAGGGAACAGAGCAATTGCTAAGCACCAGCAGCACTCACAGAAGCCAAAGCTATACTTCTGTCCACTGAGTGCAAAATTAAAAAAAAATTATTTTAAAATTTCTCTTCCCCCTTTATGTTTTATTTCTGTGGCGTGCACCTTCCTTCCAGTCTTCACACCGCTTCTCGACACAGGCAGCGAACACGAGAGTGGAAGGGCCGGCCCCACACGGCACAGTAGCACATTAGCACATTAGCAGCACGACCGAGGAGTCTGCGTGCTTTGAGTAGCTCTGGGCTTTTGAGCATGTCATTTTACCTCTTCCTGCCTCTGCCTCATCCCGAAGGGGAGGGACTTTGACTACATCAGTGCCTTCTGATCTGTGGGACCACCTGTGGGCCTACGTTATACTGCTTCTGTGAAGTCAGTGGTGCGGCTGCTTTCAAAACTTCCACCTGCTTAGTGGGGACCCCACCATTCGTTCTAATGGGCTGCACCCGCTAGCCATGGCGTGGTTTTTTTTCTGGTTTAGAATTTTATTGGCCAAGCTCATGCTAATCACATTGGAAGTTCTAAATGGAAAGGTGTTTGGTAAGAAAATTTCCAAAATACTGAATTTATCATGGAAAATTAATGGGTCCTTGGGAGCCACTGGATTAAATGATCTCTAAAGTTGCTGGTGTAACTGACATGGCCTCCCCAGGCCTTTTAGTCCTCCTTCTAAGGAAGGGGTTAGAAGCTATCATTATGGATCTACCTCTGTGGATATTCTAATAAAAATACTCTAGAACAAAATTGTAACAATGTAGGTTCATTTTGAAAATAAAAGCTAAACATTTGTATCAACATTTGAGGACCTTCTTATACCATTAAATAAAAAAACAAGTCCTATTTTTTTAATTTAAGTTTATTTTAATTTCACCATAGTTAACATACAGTGTTAGTTTCAGGTGTACAATATAGTGATTCCAAAATTCTGTGTATTTTTCAGTACTTGTCAAGGTAAGTGTACTCTTAATCCCCTTCCCCCATTTCACCCATCCCCCTTCCCTCCCCACCCCACCTCCCCTCTGGTAACTATCTGTTCTCTAGTTTTTCAGGTTTTTTTTCCTTTATTTTTTTAAATTGTATATATGGGTGAAATCATGGTCTTTGTCTTTCTCTGACTTACTTCGCTTAGCATTCTACTCTCTAGCTCTATCCATGTTGTTGCAAATGGCAACATTCATTCTTTTTATGGCTGAAGGACATTCCATTGTATATTACCACGTCTTCTTTATCCGTTCAGTGGACACTTGGGTTGTTTCCATAATTTGGCTATTGTAAATAATGTTGCTATAAACATAAAGGTGGATGTGTCCTTTTAAATTAGTGTTTTCATTTTCTGTGGGTAAATAGCCAGTAGTACTATTACTGGATCATATGGTAATTCTATTTTTAATTTTTTGAACCTCCATACTGTCTTCCACAGTGGCTGCACCAGTTTGCATTCCTACCAACGGTACACAGTGGTTCTTTTTTCTCTGCATACTTGCCAACACTTGTTGTTTCTTGTCTTTTTGATTTTAGCCATTCTGACGGGTTTGAGGTGGTATCTTATTGTGGTGTTTATTTGCACTTCCTGATAGTGATGTTGAGCTGCTTTTCGTGTGTCTGTTGGCCATCTGGATGTCTTTGGAGAAATGTCTGTTAGTGTCTTCCCATTTTTTTTTTAATGTTTATTTTTGAGACAGACAGAGAGAGAGAAAACAGCAGGGGAGGGGTAGAGAGAGAGAGAATCCCAAGCAGGCTCCACACTGTCAGTACAGAGCCTGACACAGGGCTCCATCTCACAAACCCATGAGATCTTGACCTGAGCCAAAACCAAGAGTCAGATGCTTAACCTACTGAGCCACCCAGGTGCCGCCATGTCTTCCCATTTTTATTATTTTAAAAAAGGTTTAGTATCTATTTTTGAGAGAGAGACACGAGCAGAGGAGGGCAGAGAGAGGGAAAGAGAAAGGATCCCAAGCAAGTTCCACACTGAGCATGGAGCCCGATGCAGGGCTTGAAGCTACAACTGTGGGATCACAACCTGAGCTGATACCAAGAGTCGGACACTTAACTGACTGAGCTACCCAGGTGCCCCTGCCTTCCCATTTTTACTTGGATTATTTGTTTTTTGGGTGTTGAGTTGTATAAGTTCTTTATATATGTTGGATACTAACCCTTTATTGGATATGACATTCACAAATATCTTCTCCCATTCCATAGGTTGCCTTTTATTAGTTTTATTGATTGTTACCTTTGCTGTGCAGAAACTTTTTATTTTGATGAAGTCCCAATAGTTTATTTTTGCTTTTGTTTCCCTTGCCTCAGGAGACTTATCTCGAAAAATGTTGTTTTGGCTGATGTCAGAGACATTACTGCCTGTGCTGTCTTCTAGGATTTTTATGGTTTCAGGTCTCACATTTAGGTCCTTCATCCATTTTGAGTTTATTTTTGTGTATGGTGTTAGAAAGTGGTCCGGTTTCATTCCTTTGCATGTTTTCACAGCACCATTTATAAAAGAGACTTTTTCCCATTGCATATTCTTGCCTCCTTTGTTGAAAATTAATTGACCATATAATCGTGGGTATATTTTTGAGCTTTCATTCCATTGATCTGTATGTCCAGATTTGTCATTTTTGAAGGCAAATGATCAAATGTTCAACCTGACTAGTAATAGAACATGCATATTAAATGAGATTATTCACACCTATCAGGTGAAAAGTTATAAATTCTGTTAATACTAAGACTGGGTGAGGAAGTGTCCATCAGCAAAACCACTTCAGAGAGCACTTTGTCAATACTTAGTGAAGTGGAAGGTACGTATAACTGGGATAGCACTTCTAATTATGCATACTAGAGAGATCCTACCCACGGAGACACGTTCAGGGATGCCGATTGCAGCACTGTTTGCTGATGAAAAATTGGAAGCACCTTGGATATTTATCATTTAAAGGAGTAGCTGAATAAATTTGAAAATTTGATCTATCCAGCATATAGTTAAAATGAGTCATGTTTATGTGATGATACCTTGAAAAAAGAATGTAAAATATACGCTATTTTTGTAAAAATTTTAAATGTACAAAGCAATACTATACATTATTTGTCAATACATATACAAGTTTCTTTGCATATGTAAACATAAATATACCCATATATTCACGAAAAATATCCCCATTTATTCATAATAGACCTGTCTATACATAATATACCTGTGTATTTTATGGCATGCCTATATGTGTATATGCCTGTCTGTGTGCATATAGCTATGTGTGTGTGTTTCTGTGTAGACAGTTGTCTGTATGTGTGTTTCCATTTGGAATGTGAAGGATACGCCAGCCTCAGGCTGGTGCTCTTCCGTGTGATGGGGGAGGGAAAATAGGCAGAAGGGGTTTCAACTGGGTCTTTCATGTTTTGCATATTTAAACATTCTTAGTCAAAAATAGAAAGCCTTACTGTTGAATCTGGGTGGTGTATGTATGGGTTGATTTTTGTTCTCTATACTTTTATGTATGTGTGAAGCATTTCACATCTATGAAAAATGAATCTAATATCAACAGGGATCAAATAATTGGGGCCTGCAACACTGCTGTGTGCTGAAGCATGCCTTAAATAGACCTGTGAGTGGTATTGTATCTGGGTTTTGGAATCTTCAAATGATAACTACTCTTGGTAGTGTTACTCTGGACAAGATGCCTATGATGACCTGGGAGGTGGGGGGGTTCTTTTCCTTCATTTTTCTTCATAAGATTTTTTTTTAAGTTTTATTTATTTATTTTGAGAGTGAGAGAGAGAGCACGAGGTGGGGAGAAGCAGAGAGAAGGAAAGAGTGAACCCCAAGCAGGCTCTGCACTGTCAGCATGGAGCCCAACGTGGGGCCTGAACCCACAAGCCGTGAGATCGTGACCCGAGCAGAAACCAAGAGTCGGACGCTTGGCCAACTGAACCACCCAGGTGCCCCTTCCTCCATTTTTTTAAATCAGATTTTTCATTGCTCCTTAGGTCAGCTGTAACTTGGAACCTCACCTGAGAGGCAATGTGTATGTTCAGTACCAATCGTAAGTATTTGGAACATAAACATCTTCACGTTTTGTCATGGTATAGTGTTGTGATTATGTTGCCATCTGGGGTTCTTCCACTAAATATATCGCTTTCATATGCATGGTATTTTTAAAAATGTAAATATCAAGAGCTAATACAGAAATCTATATAGAAAGGATTTGAAAATGCATTTGTATTTTATCCGTTGTACACTTACATAGTTTTGAGTCTTTTGCAATGGTTATTTTTTACTTACATAGTTTTAATAATTAAAATACAAACTGGAAAGGGGGATCTAGAATAGAGAACAGCAAAGTATACAGTGAAAGAGCCAGAAATTGAAGCCCCAAGTAATCTCCGTGCATTTGGCCCACTGAGAAAGCAATCGGTGTATCATTTCTGCCAGTCTTGCTGTTGGTTTGGGCCATGCCATGGCTAATGGGTTAAATTAACCATTGTGATAAGAAAACTAGCAGTCCTAGCTGAGAAAGGAGAGGCTCCGACAGTCTGCATTTTGAATGGTCGGATCTTTGGTTTAAGCAGCTTTGCCTCCGGCCGGTGGCCATTCGTCAGAACCTCTCAAGAGGGTTAGTACGAAGTGTTCCTGAATAGATTGTGAGCATCAGGGGCTTGAATGCTCTCATGAGGACTCCTTCGAGTAAAAGCAGTGGACTTGGTGGTCCTATGATAAACTACTAGAAGGGTTAATTACCAGTAGGGCTTATCTACGTAATAGAAAGTTACTGTAAAATGCACCCTTTAATGTGTGTTTTTTAAAGGGAAGAAGAATGCCAAGCAGCCCTGTCTCTGTTTAACGGGCGATGGTACGCGGGACGGCAGCTCCAGTGCGAATTCTGCCCGGTGACTCGGTGGAAAATGGCAATTTGTGGTAAAATACAGCACAGTGGTTTTACGCCACTCGTTCCAGTGTTGTATAAGAGGGCTTTCTTGAGGGAAAAAGCGGTCTTTTAAAGGGGTGAAACATAGCTTTTGCCTCACACCGGACGAGCAGAGGTCGTCCTATAAAGGCCCTCCCGTTTTAGATCTGTAATACACTTGTGGGTCACTTTATGGATGAGGTGACTGAAGTCCCAGTGTCTCGGTGGCAGAGTGGAGGCTAGAACCTCCGTGTTCTGGTCCTCAGTCCTGGGCTCTAAAACTTGAGGAAGCCTGGGAGTTGTGTCAGTGGGAAGCCGCGTCTTCCTCGTGGCGGTCAGAGGGACTCCCCTCACTCAAGCTTGGTTTGTTTCCCCATCTTTATCCCTAACGGATCTCCTGTCATCTTTGCCACCTAAAACATGATAACATGTCCTGCCTCGCTCGAAAGACATGCGTTTGTGCAGTGGAGAGCGATGATGGTGGGGTGTGGTGAGGGTGCGTTCAGTCAGACGGACTCATCGCGGTGTGGCTGCCACGTCCAGGAAGGAGTCTGTCCTTTGAATAGCTGGCAGTTTTGAAGGCCTCATTATTGTTTCGTCTCTGTCACATGGGCTTAGCCAAACTCTTTATTGTTGAACCATTCCGGGAGCAAAGAGATAGAGCGATCCGTGCCTCAGGGGAGCGTTTCTCTTACCCTTTCCCTTTCTTGGCTTTACAGTTGTCTGCTTAAAGCCTACTATTAAAAAGAATCTATGATTTTTGAATTCTTTATCTTTGGCAGCGTGGTCTTAATGGATGCTGTCACTTAAAAGCCATTTATTGAAGGCGGGGGGTGTGTGTGTGATAATTTAGAGTTCCTTCCTTTGGAAAGCCCAACTTTTCCGTCTTACGTTTGAAAGCTTGTGGGCTGCAAGAGACGGAACTGTTTTTTCCCCGAAGGTGGTTATTTTTGTCGGTTCCTGGGAATCCAGTGTGACTTCAGTGAGGTACCTCTGGGTGTGACATGGAGACGGTTTCACGTTTTTGAAATAACCACTTTGTGATATTCCCTCGTAACTAATGACATTGAGCAGTTTTCGTGTGTCCTCATTATTGGCCATTTGTAGAACTTCTTTGGGGAGATGTCTATTTAGATACTTTGCCCCTTGTTAATTAGGTTGACTTTCTATTACTGGGTTGTAAGAGGGCTTGATCCGTTCTGCAGACAAGCCCCTTATTGCATATAGGATTTGCAAATGTGTTCTCCCATTATGCTGCCTGTTCACTTTGATCATGTCCTGTAAAGCACAAAAGGTTTTAGTTGTGATGAAATCTATTTAATCTGGTTTTTTTCTCTTTTTTTGCTTGTACTTTTCGTGTCCTATCTAAGAATCCATGGCTCAGCCCAGTGTCCCAAAGATTTTACTTGTATGTTTTCTACAAAGAGTCATATGGTTTCACATCTTACATTTAGGACTCTGGTCCATCCTGACTTTTTGTTTATAACGTGTGGTGTGGAGGGATTTCACTTTTCACTGTTTTCCATATTTGGGGAATTTACCGATTGAAAAAAAAAAAGTTTGAAAACCTCACAAGGGTCTCTGAATCGTTCAGATAGATTTTACCTTTGACAAGAATCCTTTATATTACAAGCACTTGGTATAAATTTAAAAGCATTTGGCCAGTGTTTACCATCTTCTTAAAGTGTAAGGCAGGGACTCCGAAGGGCTGGGTGTTCAGTGTTAGGGATTTACACTGTCCATCAGTGGGATGGTGCAACTCTAAAAAAAAAAGGATGTGGTCACCATTTGTTCGCTTGCACTGCACACTGTCATGCAGGCGGGGAACAGGAGACTCTGGTTAATTAAAACTTCTGGCTTGTTACCTTTTCACAGTGTCATTTGTTAGAGCATTTGAATATTTTTGAAATTCTGGGAACCAGAGCTATGCCATCAATTTATGTAAGCCCCTTTTATTTTCTTATTTATTTATGGAGAGACAGAGCAGGGGAGAAGCAGAGAGAGAGAGGAAGAGAGAGAACCCCAAGCGGGCTCGGAGCTGTCAGTGCAGAGCCCCATGCGGGGCTCGATCCCACGAACCGTGAGATCATGACGTGAGTCGAGACCAAGAATCAGACGCTTAACCGATCAACCACCCAAGCTCCCCTGTAAGCCCCTTTCACATACGCAGGAGAAAATAGGTCTATCACCTCCAAACATCGGCAGTGTACCCTCTGAAAAGGATCAAGTGCCAGCAGTAAATGCTGTTTCCTCACTGTGCCATTGCAGGTTTATTTGAAATACAACAGTGTCCGAGAGGAAAACACTGCAACTTTCTCCACGTGTTCCGAAATCCCAACAATGAGTTTTGGGAGGCTAACAGAGACATCTACCTGTCTCCAGATCGGACTGGCTCCTCATTTGGCAAGGGCTCAGACAGGAGAGAGAGGATGGGCCACCACGACGACTACTACGGGAGGCCCAGGAGGCGGAGAAGCCCTAGTCCGTCGCATTCCTACAAGAGAAACGGGGAAGCTGAGAGGAAAAGGAGAAGCAGCCACCGGGGGAAGAAGTCTCACAAACACCTGTCAAAGAGTCGCGAGAGGCACAGTTCGCGCAGTAGAGGAAGAAAAAGGGATGGCAGCCGCATCCGGGCCAGCCGGAGCCAGAGTTCCTCCAGGTCCAGGAGTCGTGGCAGGAGGAGGTCAGGCAGCAGAGACAGGACAATGCAGAGTCCCAAATCCAAATAAACCGATTTTGTTCCGAAGTGATCGTACATCTTATTTGTGATGGCTGCTTCATACTTGGGTAGTAGAGGGCTCTGAGCTCGATGGATTAGCAAGTCCGGCAGAAAGAACCCTATTTCAAAATACTTTTATTCTCTGAGAATCAGTGTGTTTAGCATAGAAGACACAAAATGTATAGATAATGTGAAGATCACTTGTAATCCTAACCCTTGGTGATAACCAACACTGGAGCATTGCTTAAGTCTTTTTCCTCTTCTTACGGATGTGTACAAATATTTTTTACACAGAGATCATATGTGGCTGCAGTTGAATATGCTTTTCTTCCTATGCAAAACCTCATAATTTGTCAACCCTCTTACTTTTCTCACTGCATGGTGCGGATCTATCAGTTTTATTCAACCATATCCCTAATTGTTGGATTTTAAACTTCTCCCTAATTTTGCACGATTAAAAGAATCCTAAACAATCCTGCTGTGGATCTCCTTAAATACTTTCACACGTTTCTGATGGTTTCCTTAGGATAAATTACATTACACCAAGAGATAGGACTACTGAAGCATTTACAAATTGCCCTCTGGAAAGGCTGCAAAAATTTTACTCTTTCAATAATGAATTTTTCTATTCCCACAACACCAAGTTATTTTAATCTTTGCCAATTTGGTAAAATTTTAATCTTTGCCAATTTGGTAAATTTTATGGTTAACTCTTTGTTTCTCTATGTATTGGTTAAGCCAGACACTTTTTCTGTATTTAATCGCTGTTAAATCTGGTTGTTTGCCCTTTATTAATAATCTATTGGATTTCTCTACATGCAATAGCTGAGCAGCTTTTTGACTTTAAAACTCACTTTGCTTTAAAGTACTTAAAGGGAGGAGGGGCGCCTGGGTGGCTCAGTTGGTTAAGCGTCCGACTTCGGCTCAGGTCATGATCCTCGCGGCTTGTGAGTTCGAGCCCTGCGTCGGGCTCTGTGCTGACAGCTCGGAGCCTGGAGCCTGCTTCGGATTCTGTGCCTCCCTCTCTCTCTCTGCCCCACCCCCGCTTGTACTCTGTCTCTCTCTCTCTCAAAAATAAACATTAAAGAACTAAATAAAGTGCTTGAAAGGTAAAGTCAGTTTTTCCTCTCCATCCTGTTCCTTATTCACAGCCCCTTCTCAGGTGGAGGTTTTCCATTGGGGGGGGGTTCATCTTTTTTATAGTGTGTTGGGGAGCTCTTTATATAGAGGTAAATCCTATTTTTGTCATTTTCAGGAAAATCAGGATCGTTGCTGCTGCCTACTGTTAAAGGAATTCTCATTTAAAAAACAATGGTCAGAGACCTGTTTAAAGAAAAAAAAAAGGCTTAAGGCCAAAAAATACCATTCTTAGATTTCAGATCACAAAGAAGAAAAGATGCTCTCATACTTCATATGTTTTTAATTTCCTTAGTAACCTTTCCATTGACATACTGGAGATACTGAATTTCAGAGTATGTGGCATTTGGCAACTTGAGATTTGGAAATAAGGGTGCACAAAATACTGAAGCCAACAGAGGAAAAGAAATTTCAAGATTGGGATTTCTGAGTGGTTATCTGTTGAAAATGAGTTCTTAAAAAAAAAACAACAACGAAAAAATGAGTTCTTCAGTATGTAGTCTATGGAAGAAAGTATGGTCCAGGTGTGCCTGGGTGGCTCAGTCAGTCGAGCGTCCGACTTCGGCTCAGATCATGATGTCACAGTTCGTGGGTTTGAGCCCGTGTTGGGCTCTGTGCTGATAGCTCGGAGCCTGGAGCCTGCTTTGGATTGTCTCCCTCTTTGTCTGCCCCTCCCCCACTCATACTTTGTTTCTCACAAATAAACATTATAAAAAAATTTTTTAAAGTATGGTCCAGAAGTCATTTTACCTTACAAATTGATTTGTTCAATGCTTTAAATGCTTGCTTTACCCTAAAAACGATTGAAAACTGTCATTATCTACTGGACTCACTAATGCAGAATAACTATCCCTAAATCCAGTGTTCTTCAGTACTTTCCTAAATATAGTCAAGATATACACAATTAAAGGTGGTATTCCGAGCTGAATAGCCTTCACGGATCAGGGAGGACAAATCGGGATAAACACCAGCTTGGGCTCGAGGTAATCATGAGGTGATGGGGTCTTTTCCCTTGGGCATTCATGGGCATTGTGTGGAGGGAGGGAAAGGGCAGTTTTTAAACCACTTGACTGGTTCGTTCAAGTGTGCATCTTGAACTTAAATGTATTACTGTTTTTTAAATTTATAACGTGATTTCTATTTATGATTTAAAAATTCCAGCTCTACGTTGCCAGCAGAAGCCCATCAGGCCGGTTTCCAGTGAATAAACCAACTGAGTATTGGAGACTAAGTCTGCAAGTATCTTTTTAGCAGACTAGAAACTTGATGGTAGTTGATCCTTTGTTCTTTACTATCCTTGCTTTAGTATGTAACATTTCCCATCTGCACTTAGGAGGGGGTCCCTTAACTATCATGAAAACCGAAGTTTTGAGTTGCTGCTTATATCAGGCAGTAGTTTGCAAACATCAGTTCATTTTGGCAAGTGTGCTAGCCTCTCCAGGGCTGGGGGGAATGGCGATCCGGCTGATGTGGCTGATGTGCAGTACCTTCCATTACCTGGAGTAATCAAGAGTTGCTCACTCAGAAAGAGTAGAAAAGTCAACTGCATCGAGGTTTTAAAAGCGGCATTTATTGATTGAAAATAAATGTGTGGATAGGCTCTCAGCATGGAATCCACATTATTTTTTAATGAGCTTGAAGTACATGAAGACTCCTTACATCTTCCACCGTTTATCTTGTGTGTGCTTTTAGCAACCGCATTCAAACGGAGATGAATTTTTGACATTTGACTGAAAAAATGTAAAACTCTTTAAGCAGCTCCCCATAGTTGATAAACCTTTGCAAAGAGAAAGATAAAAACACACTACAGTGGTATACGTTGAACATTTATTACAACCAATTGGTGATGTGATAAGACAGTGCTAACATGGCCTGAATATGTATTGGTCACAATCACAACAAAGCTTAATCCAGCCCAGCAGATACAAATGAAAGTGTAAACCATGAAGACATGTTTACATACACAGAAGTATGTATAAAAGTGACATTGAAACAATTGTACAGCTTTAAAAAATATAGGGCCCACTAATGCCATTTTACCTCATTCGGCTCTCACTTTTATATGAAAGGTGGTGTCTGCTTTTAGAAGATTTCTGATAACTAGGCAGTGCCATGGAAGGGAATGAAGCTGCCCTAACGTTTGCAGCACTTGTAAGTGGAGGGAAGCTAAATAAATTTGGCTCTAACAAGCACCCCGGAAGGAATATTCGTGCTTTAAACAATGACTTAAGCAACACTCTGTGAAGAGAAGAAACATGTTTTCTGTAAGATACTGTTATGAAGAAATCCAGGTTACGTCTATGTTTCCTTTTTTATTTGGGGGCATCAAAAACCATCTAAGTCACTACATGGTTATGACCACAAAAAAATCTGTCTCAGGAGTTGAATGTTCCTTGGCCTTAAAAATAACGTGCTCACTATTAGTCGCTCTCTGTTCCTCGTCCCAGGTCTGGAATGCCAGGGAAAGATTTTTTAGTGTAAAACACACCATTTCAATTTAGTCATTTGTGTATTCCCTTTAAGTATGTAGTTTCCAATGAGGGTCTTTGGTATAAATTTGGTTCTCTTTTTTAAAGTTTCAACATAAACAGTTAAATTTTAATTCATTTGATATGTATCAATTCCCTTTATCCTCAGATATACTGAAATGTCCCACACTAGTCTTTGGTTTCATATAACCAGGTTTCATATAATTTTTAACAGTTTCCTTTGCCAAAGACCGTAATTAATGAATGTAGATTGCCTAATTGTGTCATTCTCATAGATACATAATCAGATTGAGAGAAACAGATTTAAAAACTAAAATATCCAGAAAAGGTACCTTTCTTTTTCTGCATCATTCTAACTCATGTTTAAGTCCCTTAAGTTATCACTTGATTAACCAAAGTTCCCTTTAAAAAAATTTTGTGTGTGTGTAGGCCTGAATGAAGCAGCTTAGCAAAACAGTAATACTGACAAGACGTCATCTTATACCATTAGCTAACATGGACATGAAGGCAGTGACCATCTACAGTGTGTGAAATGTCACAAGAAGTCATCAACAAGGGAGGTGAGTTATGTCAGTCCAATTTCTTCAAGAACACTACGTGGGGTTTCAGCTTCCTGTGGAGGGAAAATGTGAGACTCTGGTAAGCAGATCCGGGGAAGCTTGAGAGTGTGAAATTGACACGGAGGGATGTGCAAGTTTCAGAGAACAATGCAAGCAGTTCATTGGTTTGGGCACAGTCTAAAACCGAGAGCAGGCGGTTATTCAGGGTTGTGGACCCCAAAAGACCACAGAAGGGTATTTTCAGCATGCATTAAATACTCACTAATTAACCTACCAATGTGCTGGGTACCATCGCTATAACACAAAAAGCAGTCAAGCCTGCTGGCAATTTAGGAAATCATTGCTACTGAATTAGCTGCAGGAAAAGTAAGTTATCTTTGTGTTAAAATTCAAAACCTCCCCTAAATAAAAAGCAGGGAAAACCCCAAGTTCTTCTGAATCTTCACATAATGGTGTTTCCCATGGCCTTTTTTTTTTTTTTTTTTTTTTTTGGTCATGTGTATTCATAGAAATGTCTTACTCTGAGTTTTTACTCAGTTTTTAACTTAACTGTCCCCAGCAGCATGGCTTCAGAAACTCACCTTCCCAGACCTCTCCAAGGCAACCAATGGCTTTGGTGAGGCAACACAGAAAGAATACCTGGGGACAAAGGCATTTTTGTCCTATGTAACAATCAATATTCATTTTTAAATGTCAAAGGAAGACAAGACAAAGCAGGCATATCTAGAAAAAAATTAATATTCCAAAGTGGCTGATTTTGCACATCACAAAATAGGACCAGGTCAGATTCAGGGGTTACTTGCAATAATTCTGTAGTTAAAAGGCATACTAGAATTTAATGGAGAAAACGTAATTTTTAGTATCCAATAACAAATTAACTTACTTTTGCATCCTAATTATGGTACAGCACAAAACAAGGAAAAGAACAATATTAAACCACAAATCCACACGTTAGATTTAATTGCATGTAAAGCAGCACATGGAATAATCTTAAGTAAATTAAACGCTAGTCTGTTTCCGTATTTGGATAGTACTTACCTTCATATAGAGATTTGAGGGAGAAGGCTTAGTGCCCGACTTCTAGAAAGTGCTCAAAAAAATGTCAACTGATAACATTACACAACTGAGACCTAACTGAAGGTATTTAGCATTTAGTACTAAATAAAGTACTATAAATCAACTCTGCATATAAAGTTTTTATGGTAACCTTTTAGTAGGTGTGTTTACTAATGAAAAGTGGGTAAGAAATCAGCTTTGGTTAAAGAAAAAAATTCTGAAGTATTCTTGCCCTCGCCACCCCTCCCCCCAACGAAACCTCAGCTTAACCAGGCTACACATCAAAATATATATGGTGGATAAGCAAACAAGTTAAACAGCGCCACAAGATTACAACCCGCTGGAGGACATTCTACAACATAGGTGACTCAGTTTAAAAAAAATGGCAAGGAAAAAAAGCAGACGAGTTGTTAAAGATGAAAAGACTTAAAAGACATCAACCAGATACCACGTGAGCCTTGTTGGAAATCTGGTTCTAACCAAGTATAGAAATGCATTTTCAACAATTAGGAGAAATTGAACCAGGAACAAGTATTAGGAATTACTGTCAAATTTGGGGGCGGGGGGAGGACTGTGGTACTTCTTTCTCCTGGTGATACATATCGAAGGATTAAAGATGAAATAAGAGGTCTAGGGCTTGCTCTAAAATACTGAGGCAAAAATGGGGGTGGGGGAAATGGATGACGAAACAGGCGTAGTACTAGGAGTACTGAGCTGGTGGTTGCTGAAGCTGAGTGACGTGCACACAAAGGTTCTCTTTTATTTGCAGGTCTCAGAGTTTTCACGCTACAGTTTAAAGAAAGTCTAATGGAAAGATGCAACAGTCCCAAGAATCATGTAAGCCAGTCTCTTTCACTTCTCATGTTTAGCCTCAGACATTACATATACTGTACTGACATCTGAATCACATATATCTTAAATAAAGGAAACAATTTAAAAACAATCGTTTCCCTTTAGGCCTTGAACTGTAACCAGTCCATTTACTTGCGGACTTTTTTACCATATAGTAACTCTATTTTCCTTAGGATTTTCTGAACATTTTTTCTCTACCTTACTGTACTGTAAGAATATGGTATATAATACATATACAGACGAGGTGTTAACTGAATGTTGAGGTTGTCGGTAAGGCTTCCAGTCCACAGTTGGCTGTTAAGTTTTTGGGGGAGTCAAAAGGTGTATGTGAATTTTCAATTGCCTGGGAGGGTTGGCGCTCCTAACCCACTCGTTGTTCAAAGGTCAACTGTAATGTTAAATTGTCTTTAAAAACACCATATAGCCTTTAATGCATTTATTAAAAGATGCTACATTGAACTCCATGCAGGTAACATTCTTCACTTATCCATGTAAGAATGACTCCCATTCTATTCCCCGGAGCTGGTCAGACTTCCCCTATGTCCTTACTGCCTGTAATCCTCTATGGCATTTCCTGAAGAGAACCATGTTACGTGTCCCATATGCATTATTTAAAATATATGTCCTTTCCAAAAGGCCTACTTAAAAGCAATCAGTTACCTATTTGATTCCTTGAGACTTGTACTATTTGTACATTAGTTTTTTTGTTTTTTTTTTTACAAATTGTGTTCATAATATAAAATGTAATTTTGCCATGTTCACACTGAAATTGTAGCTCAAAATTACCTAGAAAAACTATTCTCTAAAGTAATCAAATTCATAGAAACAAAGTAGAATGGTGGTTACCAAGGGCTGAGGGGAGGGATGGGGAGTTGTTTAATGGCTACAGTTTCAGTATGACAGGATGAAAAATTTCTGGACATCACCTGCACAACGTGAATATACTTAACAGTCCTGAACTGTACATTGAACAGAATTTGCCAGCGTAACCATTTTTATGTTTTTTAAATATGTTTAATAAAATTACCTGGAAAAACTAAAGTGTAAAATATATTTGTCAAAAGGGATGCAGAAGAAAAAAGTCATTCACATGAGACAAAGTACATGCAATACTTTTATTTTAGACGTGCAAGAAAAGCGATTTCAGAATCTACTAATTTAAAGCAAGCAGCTGTATACAAATAACAAAAGAAGCAACATCTTGTTACAGCTCAGCACACAGCATCCAAAGCAAACAGGCATGAGACAATGCATATTCAGCATTAAAACCAGATGAATAACATATTGCAGGGTTGGGGGAGGGGCAGAGGACAAAAATGGAAATGAAAGACCAGTGTCTCCCAATGCTTTCAAGGTATAATGCTAAGTTTCTCATTTGATAGCCCATCCAGGTGCTTCAAATGTCATGCAGTACAGTGAGAATGGAAAGAACTGGTCTGCATACCTGCCTAATAGACACTTTCATAGGTCGTCTTTCAGTGGTAAACCTGTTTGAGCATCTTTTGAATTGGTTTAATGATAGCTTACTTAATCAGGCTTTAAACTCTCTACATATAAGCAATGAATTATTGGATACTTTTCCTTTTATAATAAGTTGCACGTTTTAAAACTATACACCATAATCAATATTAAGTCTTAATATTTAGAATATAAAACTATAGTTAACAAATCATTAAGTATTTAAATGAAGACTTAATATATTATAAAACCATCACTAGTAAAATACTAGTATTTAAACTATTAGGATTTTAACTATATAAACAAACTCAGTATTAACATTTTGAAAAGGTTATTTCCTATTAAACAACAGATACTGTAGAAGAGACTTCTAACACAGTTTTCTGATCATTCTTAAAGGGACCGTTCAATATTGTGTGGCACAAATGTGATCCAATATACATGGCATTACAAACTTAAGAAATGTGAATGTTTCACCCTTAAATATTATGTAATAGTACAGATTTTACTTTCTTGAATTATTTCCAAATATACTTTTATGTGATACGTCAGAATACATTAGCTCACAGAGAGCTGTAATACGGTCACACTAAATAGAATTTCTTTTCTCCCCCAACATCTGAAGACCAAGTCACACTGTATGTTACGGCACTGTTTATTCTGCTGTAGCACTTCTGCTATATGCTCTTTGGTAAAAACTTGAACGATTGCTAACGTTTCCTCTTACAAGATGAATCATGGACGTGTTTAAGGTGAAATACTACTCAAAACATTCATAGGCCATATTTCAAGAAGAAATTAAACCAGTTGAGAGCAGGAATAAACTATATCAAGATCATATATAGAATGAAAATCAAACAGAGAAATGACGACAGGAAAAAAAAAATTACAACGGTGAAGGTATTGATTCTGAAATGATTATACAAGATAATCAGTCACCAAGCTGAGGGCCTTTTCTTTCATAAGTATATCAGCTCTCTATTTCCTCTGTGCAATTCTGCATACACGATGAGTAGTCATTTAGTACACAGGGACATTAAAATATTCATGACGTGGCTACAAAAGAAATGCATATATTCTTATACAGTATACAAACTGAGAGACACAATCAGATTTCTAGAATGTTTACTGCACAGTAAGGAAAATGGAAACTTAAATTTTTGTTTTTGTTCTTTGGTCTATGGCTGAATATTTAGCTTTATAAACAGTGCTAAAGGAGTTCAGATTCCTCTTTTAAAAACCTCATATAATGATAATCAAAATGACCTATGTCCTACAAAATCCAAAAGCACTGTATTTACTAACAGGCTGAAAAGATTTTCGGTGTAAAGTCATCTGGTCAGTACTGAGTTAACTGAAAATTCAATTAGAACACTACCTCCCGCCAGTCTTCAAGTATGTCAGGATTTTATTACACAAAGTAAAGGAATTTAATCCGTTAATGAAAATCGTTACATCCTAAGGTGACCATAAACTCTTTTACAGATCCTAAAGGAAAATCTTTCCCAAGAAGTAGTGGAAAAGCAGTCACCCATTTGGTATTTTAAGTAGCAATGGAGGTTTTTCATGGTTCACTTAGCTTTAAAAAAACAGAACAAGAAGAAAAAAAACAACAACAAAAACTCCAAAGACAATGCCTTTAAGACTGAGGATATTACTTTTTAAATAATCCTCAAGATAGATTATAAAGAAATCTCCAAAAAGATGTCAACTGTCTATGCCTACAAATTTATGTAAATACAAGTTTCTCATGTCAACGAGGTAACCTGAGGTGAGGTTTTAAACTGAGCCTAGAGTGTCCACAGATGGATTTCTAGGGACTCCACAAACCCCTTAAAACTAGAGGCAAAACTCTGTGCAGATTTTCCTGAGAAGAGGGCCCAGGGCTCTTTAGACTCTCAAAGGGATTTTACCCCTGCCAAAAGGCTTGTGATTCAAAGTTTAAAATTGCTCATTTGAGTGCTTCTAAAATATCCTCATTTTAATATTAAATTCGGCATTTTGAAATGTTAGGCTACAAAGTCATGTAAACTGTTCAAATATGTGACAGATCTCTCATACGAGAACCATTAAATATAAAAGTATCTGAGAGGGGCGCCTGGGTGGCGCAGTCGGTTAAGCGTCCGACTTCAGCCAGGTCACGATCTCGCGGTCCGTGAGTTCGAGCCCCGCGTCAGGCTCTGGGCTGATGGCTCGGAGCCTGGAGCCTGTTTCCGATTCTGTGTCTCCCTCTCTCTCTGCCCCTCCCCCGTTCATGCTCTGTGTCTCTCTGTCCCAAAAATAAATAAAAAACGTTGAAAAAAAAAATTAAAAAAAAAAAAAAAAAAAAAAAAAGTATCTGAGAAGCACCAGTTAAATTTTAATCCTCAGATAATTCTTAAACACTTTCAAGAGACAGTTGTGCCTTCTTCCTCACTCAATACAGTGGAATGAACCAGCAAGTTAAAATAATGTAATAAACCCCAAATGCTTCATGTTCTTATGGAAGCTCTCATTTGCATAGGGGAATTCTATTTCTGTTATCAGTGACATTAGCGCTTCACAGTATTTACTAATACTTTTTTGTCAAAGAACCTCTGAACCTAGTTCAATATTCTGTGTAAAAAAAAAAAAAATTCTAAGTCCCAACGATGAATGACTAGCAGAGTAAAATTCCCTATGAAAATAGCAGTTAAACGAAGTATTGGGACTATCCCTTACAATTTAATGGAATCAGACTTATCAGGTAATACTAAAATATAAATAACAAACTTCACAAAAACCAAACTGAATTCATAGGTCCTACTACATTTTGATGCGTGTCAGAACTCCAGCACGTATTCTAGTACGCTCTCTTACACCCAATGAAACTCTTGCTGTGATACATATTCTCTGTTTTCTGGAGAGAGAACAAGAAAAGTTTAAGTCTGTCAACCTTTCACCTAAATAGCAGTTCTTTGAACCTTTATATTATAGCTTTAAATCTTTTTGTTTTCTCTTAATTCTATACACACTGTGCAAAAACCAACCATGGAGAGCTTATGCCCATTGAAAGAAAAGAGAAAGGTAGTGTCCCAAGTAGGGCTGAGCACACCAGCAGTCCTCCCCAGAAGAGACTTACTATGGAAGAAAACAAACAGCTCTCAAACATGACTGCCCGGCACGTCTGACAGGCCTCTTACTACACTTCGTAAAGGAAAGGGGAGATGCTAAACAGCCAATGATCCATATTAAGTATACTTAAACAAGAAATTAGCATCCATCAAGTGTGAAGAATATTCTTCACAGGGAGAAAACCCTCTTCATTGGAAAAATATTCTTTCAGAAACCCTAAAATGCACACAAATAATGTATCCTTTTACCACTTTTAAGTTACCGTAACATGTTTCAACAATTTCTCAGTTGAGACAGTCTGAAAAAGCTGTGCTATAAATGCCTTAGTGACCACTTAACATTTAAGGTTAATTTTAAGCTGAATGATAGATATGCCCACATTAGCCAAATGATTTTTTTCTTTAATATCCAAAGAAAATATGACAGCGGATTAAATATAACTCTAGTATTCTGGGCCCTCACACTATCAGTACATCTAATGAGTCATGGAATAATTATTTACTTAAGAATTGGGGAGGGTGAGAGTCAAGCGTGTCATAATGCACAAGGGGTCCTGTGCAGAACCAGAACTACTATCTTTTTCCACTACCCAGGCAAGGTGAGTTTCTTAATACACTAAAACATCAGCGATTTCAAATACAGGGGAATAGAGGCCAGAATGAAAGCAAACATTTTTTTAATACAGTTGTTTTATTACACAAATACCGCAAATTGCCCTTAGTACCAATTCTCTGGAGACCTGTTCTCTGATTAGAGATTAGACATTATTTTCAACCTGAAATGGGCCTACAGTCCTGGGCATTCCTTTTACTCCTCACTCATTTACTCCCCAGTTAAGTCTATTCCAAACCCTCAACATTTCCCTCAGGTTATCTACGTCTCCTCTTTCTCCTCCGTCCCTAGCAGCTCTTCTCTAGACGAGTTTCTCAAAGAAAATGACAACTTTCTCAATTTCGCTCATCCAGCTGATGAGGAAAAAACAAACTACAGCTTTACTCAGTTATCTCCTCCTAGCAGGAGGAAGATGTGTCTTGCCTAAGACCAATGCTTTTGATTCCATTCCCATTCACCCTGCCAATACACTTTCCCCTTTAGTCTATCGCTGTCTGCATTTGCTCCTTCTCCTTAGTGTACGTGCATGTATGTTCAACTTTCCTCCATACTAAGAGTAACTTTTTTCTCAACCCCCTACAAAAAGAACCAGAGGTAGCGGGAAGTGGAGGTTAACAAACACAGCAGAGAGAGGAATTAAGTGACACCTGTTCTTAAAACTGCCTACATTGCTAAGACAAACTCCATCACCTTCAAAATTCCCAGAAAGTCACCATACTAGGCCGATAACTCATAACAATCTGGGAAACTGTAATGAAATCTGGTAAGCTAGCACTTATATGAAGACTTAAGTCTTGTTGAGATGAGTGCTTAAGTTAACTACTGGTATTGGATCCAAAACGGAAAACCTAGTCTCCCGATTTTCTAGTACACAAAGAGAAAATAGTTTACATTTAATGAAAAATACAAGTAACTGTAATTTGAAGTTACTGCTTTATTCGTTTTTCTTGTAGAGGGGCTTCACTTATTCCTTGTACTAAAAGTAGTATCCTGTCCTTCATGTTCTAGAATACAAAGGTCCAGGGGCGCCTGGGTGGCTCAGTCGGCTGAGCATCTGACTTAGGCTCGGGTCATGACCTCGCCGTTCGAGCCCCATGTAGGGCTCTGTGCTGACAGCTCAGAGTCTGGAGCCTGTTTCAGATTCTGTGTCTCCCTCTCTTTCTGCCCCTCCCTCTCTCTCTCTCTCTCTCTCTCTCAAAAAAAACATTAGAATATAATGGTCCTTTTTACTGCCCCTCACTGTATTCTGTGGCAGAATTCCTACTCTCAACTCTGGAACCCTATTCCTTGTGCTTAAAGACCAAAGGGCCAGAGAAGATCCAAATTCACGAAGATCTATGTTTAGCAATGAATAGAAAGAGAAGAACTAAAAGCCCTCATAAGGTACCTTTCATGACACAGCTCATGTCAGTCGTATTCCATCAGCAATTGTGAGGCACTAGTAAAGTCAGAAAGTTTTCTGACGTTAAGTTAGCAACGATTGGCAAGAGCAATATGGTTGTTCCAGATAGTTAGGGTCTAAAATGGCCAAGAGCATACAAATGCCTCACTTTATATGCTGGAACTTTCTTTTTAGCAAATTCTACCTTTTACCTAATGGAATAACACAATGTGTACTCTTCCATTCACACAGCATCATTTTGTCATTTAAAAAACTTGTAGATTAAAAATATATTTCTACTTCTAGTACATGTTTGTTTTACAGTTCTAGAAAAGGGAGGGGGACCTCAAACATTTTCACAGGTAATGCTGATAAGTTAATGTCCCACTCCTAGATCTTTCCTCAATTGATATACTGTGAGTATCTTTCCTTATCATTACATAGAAATCAATCTCATTGCTTTTACAGCCAGGTTAACAGTTCCATGTATGTAGGTAGCATAATTTTCTTAACCTATTTCCCACTGATTAACATTTGGGTAAGTTCCAATGGCTTAATATTATACTGAGTCTTAGTGTATTTGTATATTTCTTTTGGACACAATTCCTTGAAATTTAACCGATGGGTCAAAAGGTGTACACATTTAACTGTTAACAGCACCAAACTCATGCTCCAAAATGGACTACAAAGTTTAAGTGGTCATAAGCAGCAGACAAGAGGGTTGCTCATCCATGCCAATCCAAGAACCAAAAGAAGTTATCATTCATATTTTAATTTACATTCCCTTACATAAAAGGGCCATTTGTTTTTTTCTCTCATCTGTGAATTATTTTCTTTCATCTTTGAATTATTTATTTATATCTACTGTTGTCTTTTTCTATTGTGCTGTTGATCTATTTCTATTCCACGTCTCAAAAGTTTGTCTTAAAAATGATAGGGATAGGGGCGCCTGGGTGGCTCAGTCGGTTAAGCGTCCGACTTCGGCTCAGGTCACGATCTCACGGTTCGTGAGTTCGAGCCCTGCGTCGGGCTCTGTGCTGACAGCTCAGAGCCTGGAGCCTGTTTCAGATTCTGTGTCTCCCTCTCTCTCTGACCCTCCCCCGTTCATGCTCTGTCTCTCTCTGTCTCAAAAATAAATAAACGTTAAAAAAAAAAAAAATGATAGGGATAACTACCATCTTGTAAACCCTGCTCTAAAACCTATTAGTTATAAAATACTAAGGACAAATTACTTTCTCTGGCAGTTAATTATACTTTTCAAATTAAAAAAACCAGACTAATTAGCAAATATCACTTTAGACTTGAAATAGTTTTAAGCATACTTTAGGGTAACTGTATTGTATTTGCCTTGGTCTTCCATTTGGATCAGGACTTGAAATGCTTTAAATTTGATTAGGGTTTTCAAAACATAAAAGATTTCTTTGAATCACTGAATTTCAAATATTCAAACTCTCTATCTTTGCTAAGTAAGTTCTTGAAGGCTAGTAAGGTACAGAAGAACAACAAAAAAAAAAGTCTGCATGTACAATAAAAGCCTGTATTTGCAAATTCTGATCATTTAAATTATTCCTCCTATAAAAAAAAATGATCAAATCCCTAAAGTGAATGGGGAAAACAGCAGAAAATTAAAAAAATATTCTAACTGCCTGCAGGGTATACTCAATTCTGTTTCCATGTAAAAACTCAATTACCTTAACAGACATCAACAGATTTGGTTATTGTTCAGGAAACGAAATTATATAGTGACAACCCACAAGCTTTGCTGTGGGTTAGGTGTTGAAGTCAACCACAGATTATCTCCCCAGGCACTGGTTATCAAGTAAGGGTGACTTCATTGACTCACAGAGGTGATTTTTATAGCCATTTACATGTTCTTATTAAGCACATTTGTCCTTCTTTTACTGTCCTTAGGGTTTTTTTCCCCCTCCTGCTTTTGATTCATTGCAGCCAATCATTTATACTCTGGACTATATATTATATTGAAAAGATATATGGTCTGTAAAATGTAAATGGAATCTTTGTATATATATCCTATTGTGTTAAATTAAACTAAAGTTTCTTAAGCAGGGCACTCCTGATACTTGAGGCTGGATAAATTCCTTATTCTAGGAGGGCTGTCCTGGGCACTGTTGGACGCTTAGCAGCATCCTTGGTGCTACTAGATGCCAGTAGCACTCCACTGCCTGTTGTGACAATCAAAAATATGTCTAGGCATTGTTTAATGTTCCATGAGGAGGCATAATTGCCCCACTCCCCATCCCAGTTGAGAACCACTGAGTTAATCTAATCGTCCCTGGTTGATGGGTAAAATTATGTTTTAGTGTGCGTACCTGTATTTGCTCATTCTTCTATAATGGACATTTAAAAAAAAAAAAAAGGCAATAGAGGAAACAATAGAAGAAAATGTAAAAGAATGTGTCAGTAGGGGGGAAAAAACCCTCAAACCTTGAAATTTTTCAGAAAGTACTTTTTAAAGAAAAAAAAATCACCACCAACGGCTAGGAATATGCTCTTTGCAGGTGCCAGTCTTAGGCCTCATGCAATCAATTTAGTAGATCAGGATCAGCATCGAAGAAAATAGAAGAGAAAATGTGAGATTGCAACACAAGAAATAAAAGTATTATTTAACAAAATATTTTTTCAGTTTATGTGCGTGTAACTACTGTGATATAAACATGTATTTTACTGTGGGTTCTTGTCAAATATCTTTGAAAATCAGATTTACAGCTACTGATTTTAAGTTACTCCAACTTTTCATTATTACAAATAGCCCAGAGTAGCAAGAGCAGGCTCAAAATGAGTTAAAATGAAACTCATTTAACTCATAAAAATAAAAGGGGGGGGGGGGAATCCTCAAATTCTGAAAAGCAGGCAAATACAGAGCTCAAAAAACACATCTAGAACAAAATGATTAGAACCTGAAAACCAGTGATCAAGGACATTGGCCAAATTGTTTCTTATAAAGCATAAAATGAAAGACAAGATTTGTTCTGCCTTTTGTTTTTTCTGCATCTGCCTTTCTGTATTTTCCATTTCAAGCATTAATGTAACCAAACCTTACTTATCTAGTTTGTTCTAGCAGACCCCAATCAAGTTTACCTATAAAAAATTACAATATGGGGGCGCCTGGCTGGCTCAGTCAGTTAAGCGTCTAACTCCCAATTTGGGCTCAGGTGATGATCTCATGGTTTGTTGGTTTGAGCCCCATGGAGCCTGCGTGGGATTCTTTCTCTCCGTCCCTCTCTCTGGTCCTCCCCTGCTCTCCCTCTCTCTCTCAAAATAAATACACTTAAAAAAATTAAAATACGCTGGCCTTGTTAACTTTTAACCCAATTTAAAAGAAAAAGGGTTAGGCTTAAAGGCTTTAACAAACAATGGAAATCACAAAGGAATCAAAGGAGTTTGTCTTATTAAACCAAATCCTAAGAGGATTTACATCAAAACACTTTTTGCTGTTAAAGGATATTGTAAATATTTGAACATATCTAGCTATTGTAAAACAATGTACAATATTCTTGAGTTTGAGTAGCATGCCCATTCTTAATTAACAAGATTTTAATTTAACCCCCCCCAACTTTATACTAAAAGGCATGTTATTAAATACTCCAAGTACTTATTTACTTAAAAATAATTTTAGGTTACAAAAGATTCATTTTTAAAAATCACTTTTTCTAAGATTCTTACCTTTCCATTTTTATGCAGTCCAACAGATTTATTATTACTTCCACAAAGATGTTGCATAGTACTAAGATATATCATGCAGCCCCAGCACTAAAACAAATCAATTTTAGCAGCGCTAATTCTCCACAGAGCACCACTTTCTAGCTGAGGCAGATTAACAACTGCAAATCTGAGTGAATCTATTCATAAAGTGGATCATCTCGAAGTAGAAGCAAATTCATAAGTGTAATGCTTGCTTTTGGTACCTCACTTATTTTTCATTTCTCAGATTACTTTGTGAGAAACAATACCAACAGCAAACAAAGCTCAAAAGGAAAACCCCCACAAATTTCAAAATGATGCTGTTAGTATAAAAAAGAAAGGCTGACACATCTCAAAGCGCTGATCAACACCATCATGCATCTACCGCTGAGGTTAAAGCCCGACGCCCGGTATTTAACTATTTGATCTTCACGGATCAGGCAAGGACTTGAAATCATCTCACGTGCAACAGTCTTTGCATAACACCCCACTTTATCCATGCCACAAAGATGGTAAATTTAGTAGTTACCAAGAAATAAGTTGGGGGTCAAAGGGACTAAAGCCTTAGACTGCTCTTTATCATAAGATATCCTCAGACAAACCTCCCCATTCTTCATTCTGGCTCTATAAAATTAAGGAGCAGAGAAAAACTGGTAAGTGCCTGACTTTACAAAGAAAATGCACTCTACATTTCCTTGGTCATTACATGTATGTTTATAAATCAACTGTACCACTCCCCCAGGTCCTCCCCCACAAAAAGCTGGCTTAAAATAGGCACTTAATTGGTGGTGTGGGTGGAGAGGTGGAATGTTCCAAGTATTGCAAAGAATGTCAGTTTAGTAATCTCAGCATGTTGCACTTTAGTAATTTAAGAATCAAGTACCAGTGGCATGTTAAGAAAACGTGTTAAATTCCAACAGACATTAAAAATTGGATAATAGACCAATTTTTCTGGGCTTTACCCCCAAATCTATGTATTCACAGAACCAAATACCAAGAGGAATACACGTACAGTTCAGTCTAGAAATGTCAAAACTGAACCACTATTTACCAAGTAATTAAATAAAATAAAAAAGATCTTTATTATTTGATCACAGTGTCTGATATTGTAGCAATTATTCAAATACCCATTGATGTTATGTTCTCATTACTGATTATAATATGCTAATAGAACAGCTACCATATCCACTGACTGTCCGTCCTGTTAGTCTATAAAACGAAGGACTACCTGAACAAACTATGTGACATATATACAAATCAGGTAAAAGAGAAATTTTTCTGAAGAAAAACATTCTTAAGGATAGAAATGTATATTTCACAGATTTTAAAAGGTCTAAAATCAAAATTATTTTGCAATTTCCCATGTAACATCAAGCCAACAAATATTTGCATTATAAATTTAAAGGCATCTTTGGTGTCTAGAAATAGTCAATTCAAGTAAAAGACCTGACACCAAACAGAAAAGTCACAATACATGGAAAAGTAATTAATTAGGCCCTCCACAAATTTAAACTTGCATTTAGATGAGTGTCTTTACAGCCATATTTACAATGTTGGAAGCAAAATCATTTCATGACATAGGCTAAATGAATACTATATCCCAAATTTTAAGACCAAAAGAGCTACTATAAATCCAGGAGTTTAGATAAATCCGAGAAGAAACGATTTAAACAATTATTATTTATGCATCCAACTGAAAAATACCAATTACCGATAATGTGGACAATGAAAATCTTCAGTATAAAAGGTAAAAAATGGTATCTTAGAAAATCTATTCTGTTCCATACAGAAAAACCTCCAGAATGATTAATCTCTTTATTCCTGAAAAACACAGAAGTTGGTACCTAAAACAGAAGGTTTAAAATACACATACCAAGACAATACACAAAGCGGGGGGGGGGGGGGGGGTGGGGAGGGCGACGGGGGAAGGGAGAGATGGACAGAGCTCAGTGGTTAAGATTTCACACAGCTCTGAAGTCTAGCAGATCTGGGTTTGGAATGCTAGGACCAGTTGCTGGAACCTCACTGAGCCTCTCCTTCGTCATCTGTTAAAAAGGTACTCATGATCTTTCTCAGGGCATGTTGACGATTAGCACAGGATGCTTCACAAATACATACTCAGTAAGCATTAGCTCTCATCATAGTTCTTTTTTTTTTTTTTATTTCATAGTTCTTTTTTGTTGTCATAGTGTCCAGACCTGATCTCATGACTGACTATATGTAATATGCTAAGAGAAAACCTACTTTATCACCTGATGGTCTGCCCTGTTTGCCTGTTAAAGGACTACCTAAACAAATCAAAACATGTTTATATAAATTGGGTAAAAGGGAAATTTTTAGCAAATTTAGAAATTTTAGAAACTTAGCAGTCTGTGGAATGCTTTTTCTCATCTTATTCCACTATTTTATGAACATAATATTCAAATACTCTCCTAGAGATGTAAACATGTATCATGTATCAACATATAAATGAATCTATTTTAGGAAACAATCATCTTGTCATCCCTGGATTTGTGACAGTATGTTGGCAAATAAGCTAAATGAGTAACAGGTTAACCTGAACAGAATCATCTGAAGCCTTACTGCCACAAAGAGACTTTAGCTTGGCTTCATAAAAGCCTTAATCTGCAATGTATTATAACTCACTCTAAATTCAGAACAGACTAGCCACATTCTGCCTCCTCAAGAACTGAATGGCTACATTGAGAAAAATGGTTTATTCAGACACCAAATAGAAACTGTCTTAATGTACTATCACTTTGGTTTATGTACAAAATGACGTTAAGGTCACAGATAAGAAACTGGGCAAAAGTTCTCTTCAAAAGGTAAGAAACTGTAATTAATAGCAGTCAAAAAAATTTTTTTTAAACTAGGGTGAGACAGGGTAAGGAAAATCTTACATGGAACCATAGACATCCCATGCTTCTCTCTACTCCTTTCTACTAAAGATAAAAAAAATACTGCTTCAAAAAGGGAGGTATTATTTACTATTAAAATACTTTAATAGGGGAGATACACACACACACACACACACACACACACACAAATAAATATGGACTTGAACTAACGTTTTTATCCCCGATACATCAAATACTCAACACATGCTATAAAGTAAACTTAGTACATTTGCCGTATTTACAAAGTCAATAGCAAGTTCCCAGTAGTTTAAACAACAGTCCAGACACAGGAGAGATCAGTACCCTAAACACTACTCTCCAGAAAAAAATATATTAAAAGGTGAACTTCAAGAACTTTAAAATGTTTTAAGGCAGATGGAATTAATCAAGAAATGATGAAGAACCTGGAGGAAATACCAGGATCTGACATAATATAGCTCCATAATAACAGAATATAAAAGTGAACAAGGGAAGAGACAAAATGAAAAATTCATAGTTCCTGATTCTGCTTTTAACCGAATTTTTAGAAAAGTCTGATTAGTAAACAGCAAAATAAGGGGGTGCTAACTTTAAAACCACATATGAGCTTGTGGTCAGAATATCAGATGTTAAAAAAGAATCTCCCCAGTGACATGTCTGCAATCAATGAATAAAGCACCGCGGCGAGCTGTACGCACTCAGGAAAGGCGCCGTGCCCCTTTCACTACTGACAGCGGATGGCATCAGGGCTGCCAACCAAAGATTCCACTGGTGCAGGCATCTTAACCACTGTTTTGGTACCTCGAGATCATTACACGCACAATGTGTTGTCTCACGTTTAACAGGTGTATGTTCTGGATGATATCGTCCCAACTTTGAGCAATCCTCACAACTGACCCAGTCAGTGACTGATGCAGAGCCATTATTGAGGCCCTTCCTCCCACAGGGGCCCACTAGAAATTATAATGGACAAAAAGAGATTTACTCTTCTTAGTTCACATTTCTGTTATAGCGGAAATGCTAAAAAACTGCATTTAAAGCCTCCTTTCATAGTAAAAAAGGCAATTATCGTAATGAAAACATACATTTTTTGTATTCACTACTCCTTTCTATTTGATTAAAACCACAATTACTGCTAAAGCATAATTCAACTTGGTATCTGAATTAAGGTATCCTTAAGTTTTTTGAAAAAGGTGGCCCTATCTGTGAAACTTTAAACTTCGGAAATTGAAGGTCCGGAAACAACAAATACACAGTTAACCCAGGACAACTATGGAAACTGGAAAGGGAAGATGGTTTATAAATGGCTCTCGTGATAGATATCAAGGCAAAATAAGAACACAGTCATTTGACAGAACACGGTTTGTTATTTCAAAAGAGCCAAGAGAAGGCCAACTACCTTTTAGTTAGTCTTGCTAACATAAAACTACAGACGTCTACGAAAAGTGTAATTATAACACTGTCATTTGCTTGGCTAACACTTGCACTTAATGGACATGAGGTGAAAATATGAACCAATCTGGGATGAAAACACCACAGTCTCACAGTCAACTGATGGAGAACAGGGGTTACCGTAAGTAAGTAATTCACAACAACGGATGGAGAGTTCTCAAATTCCTGTTATCTTGATGAATCTTTTCCCTTCTTAGTCTGTCCTCTAAAGGTTCAGACTCTCGTGTTTTAGGGTCCAAAAATGGGCCATCATTATGACAGACCATCTCCAAAGTAAACAATCCATCCACAGATAACTGAGTTGATGAGATGGACACATATTCCCATCAAGAAACTGTGCATGGACACTACATGCCAAGCATGCTTCAGAGTAATTTCTGAGAGTCTACGAATGAGGGAGCACAACTGAGACTTCCCTGGCAAGAGCAAAACATGCTACTGCCCAGCGAAGAGAACTCTGATTAGCTTACCTCCTGCAGTAGATCAGCCTGTTCAATTGCTTTAAGGACATTTTTCTTGGATGTTTCTTGAACTTCCCCTCCCAAAAGAAACTCATCCAAAATAAAATAAGCCTTCTCAAAATTAAAGATGATATCAAGTTCACACACCTGAAAAGCAAGGAAAACAATGGTAAAACTGAAAAAAGCAAAAGGTACTTACCCACTATCAGGTAGTGAATAAAATCTGATCAGAGCAAATCCATCTTAATTCTCTCTAAAAATGGCAATCTTGCTAACTAAGCATCATCAATTTAGTCAGCATATTTCTCAAATCTCAAGTACTTGGAAACACAACGCCTACAAGCTAAGTAAGAAAGACCTGATTCTGGAAGCTCCCAACATGGGCAACTTAATAATTTTCTACTCACAAAAACTGATCTTTTTAAATACGTATTTCCCGGATAATGTGATCGTGACTGCTTACCAAATCTAAATTCTATATTAAGCACTTCCAGAATGTTAATCTCTGCAGTTGAACTCCTTTCCGTTTCACTATTTTAAACCTTATTCTCACGACCATCATCAAATGAGGCAGCGGGGTCAAGCACTGCGGCAGTTAAGTGGCTGTGCACGCTGGCAAGAGTCAGAGTCAGCCCTTCCCTCTCCTGCAGTTACTTTCAAAGAGTCAGAATCCCCAAGACAATCAAATAATAAACTTGTTACAGAAAAGATTAAAAAAAGATACTATGGCATTCATTTTTCTAAAACAAAATACTACTCACACTGCCAAAATACTTGTCAAGTAATTCCACATAACGATGAATTATTTCCAGGGTAATTAGCTCATTGTCCTGATCCTCGATAGCACAGCAAAAATACAGACTAGCATATCTGTAACAAAAGCAAATGTGGAAAAAATTTTACTCTATAATCATGTTTTCTAAATATATTTTCATACCCTATTGTGAAAGATCCCATACTTAAACAATTCATTTTCCCTTTTACAACAGTGTAGATTATTTTCCTCCCGGAGTGCAAAAGTAATGAATGCATATAGAGAAAGTTTGAAAGGTACAGGCAAGAAAAAAAAAAATCACTCAAATCACACCATCTAGAAAGAGAAACTTATTCTGCTCTTCTTCCTTTCAGGCTCCTTTCTAAGAATATTCATAGAAATACATATAATATTCTAAAACATAGCTGGACCCAGTTACAAAACACATTGAATGAAATACAACGGCCCTCAATTGTATGAAATACGATCTTGTGTTTACTTAACTAAAACAAAATGCACTGTGATTAATGCAAACTACAAGTAAACAGGGAAGAAGATAAACTTTCCGACTAAAGGACTTATTGAAGATATTGTCAATGCGAAGCCAATGTCTCAAAATGTTTTACTGGAGCGTTAATATGCACAAAGAGAACACAAATCATGTATGTACAGCTTAAGGAGTTTTCAAAGTGAACCCACCTGTGTATCAGCACCCTGATCAAGAAACAGATTATCGAACTCCTAAATCCCCTCCCCTAGCCTCTCCAGTTCACCACCTGCCACCCCAAAGGGTAACTACTATCTTGACTTCTAATAGCATAAAATTGTTTTTTAAAAGGTGGTTTCTAGATCTGTGGAATAAACTCCAAGAAAAGAACAGCTCTGTTTTTACAGAAGTTAGAGAAAGAGAACAGGGGAAAACTGAAACCTGTCCTCAAATTTTCCAAGTTCTACCTGTTAAATGAAAGTTTTGGTTATTTACCCTTCATGAAGAGTAAGATTGGAAAAGTAAACATTCTCTTCCAAATTAGGATTGTAGCACATGGGACTAGACTATACTTGACTCAAGGAAGCCAAAACTTAAGACAACCTTGAGGCATAGCAAACAATGACCAAGTCCTTTGAGGAGGATTAAAAGAACATTTTCAAATGGTTTAAGTGTATTAAAGGCTTTTGAAACAAACAAAAAACAAAACACCTATGACATTCTTAACAAGTCTCAGTTTAGATTGTAATTTTCACTGAGGAGCATTTAAGGGATTTTTGGGAAACACGATGAGCAACTACTGCTCATAGCATTGATGGAAAATAATATATGCAAACACATAATCTGTTTTGGAACCCAATGAATTTCTGCTCTTCAGTATGAGAGTAACTAGTATTTACAGAATCCTCTATTAATTTTAATATTATCAACTGATTAAGATCAATTATTTGATCATTCCAACAGCAAGCACCATCATCCTTGACTGGGGGTGGGGGGTAGAGGACAAAAAAACTGAGGCCCCAAGAGTACAGGGTCTGCCAAGTGGTTGCTCTGGGACAAGAAATCTGATCTTCGGACATCAACTCCAGGCCTTTTCCCACTCCACCTTAGGGACTCCCTTGTCATCCACAGCTTGACTTTTCTGCCGTGTCCATTCTGACTCACACATTCAGTAAGATTTAAAATGGTAGGAGAGTCTGTTGCAGTCTTAGAGAGGGGGCTTTCCAATGTGTTCATTTATTAGCATGAAGGACATAACAGGGCACCACCTCCAACTTTAACAAAGTGTTTCCTCTCTTTCCTACCCTATGGTTTTATCTGTTTAACAGGCAATGGGATGTTTCAATTCTCCATCCTCCCTAACCCATGCTCACCAAATAGTTTTGAATTTGGGGAAATTGATACAAATGATACGTTACAAGTCCCTGAATTAAGCAAACTAAAAATTAAAGGAACTGGCATTAAAATGGTAGATAAAAAAAAACAGCCATGAACAGCGCACATGAACAGGGTGCTATTTCAATAATCCCATTAGAAAGAATTTACTAAGTCAGTTACTAATAGTAAAATTCCTTTTAGTCTTAATTGTCAGCATTTCGACAATGCTAATGTTAAGTAATCGAATGCTTGCCCCATGGTCCTTGCTCCTCATCCACAGTACTGCCAGTGCTGCCTTCTTACAAATAAACAGCACTGAAATACTAGTCATCGGTCTTCAACTGTAGAATCATTTGGAAATATTAACTTAAGTATCACAAGGACTGGGGGCTCCTGGGTGGCTCGGTCAGTTAAGTGTCCAACTCTTGGTTTTGGCTCAGGTCATGATCTCACAGTTCTTGAGTTCTAGCCCTGCATCAGGCTCTGTGCTACAGCTTGGGATATTCTCTCTTTTGCTCTCTCTCTCAAAATAAATAAACTTAAAATTAAAGAACTGTTTTCAATACGACCAGGACTGATGTGTCTAAGCATCAGCTGATAGTATTTTAAAAATCCTGCAATTCTACCTAAATGTAGAATGGACAAAGGGCCATCAAAGTAAACAAATTCTTTGCTGTAAGTGAACAGCTAGTTATCAGGATTCTAAGACACCACTTTACAGAAAGCTTACTGAAGAAACAGAATAGTGACAGGTAAGACTCACTGAGTCCTCCCTCTGAATGAGACACTAAATATTAGCTGAGGCTTTTGCATATTTTACTATTTGAATCCTCACAACTCTTCTAGAAAGATACCATTATTACTTGCATTTACAGGAGACCCAGGCTTAATTGAGTAACCTCCCTAGGAACAGCAATTTGACTCCAAAGCCCAAGTTTTATATTAAAAACAATAACCAGGAACTGTATTAAATAGAGTAATCCTGCACCTGGCAAACATTAAAACTGAATAGGCAGTATTTTAAGAGGTTTGAAGAGGCAGTGAAGTAAATGGTGTTACACTGATTTAGTAAAAGATTACCAAGAGAACCCTATTTTTGAGCCAAATGCTTTTTAAAAAATTCAATTATGAGCTCATTTTTTCTTAGTACATATTTGTAAGTCTAAATCTGAAGTAAAATTAATAATAGACTAGTAAGAAGAAAGGCATGTTTGGTTATTTTTAGCACAGTGGATTAAGGCTTACTCTAATTACTGGCACTCAGAGAACATCTGAAAGTGCCTATTCTTATACTCAAAACACATGACTTCTCTGCAGTCAGCTAAGTGTCAGCTGACTATGGGTGAATGTAACGAAACTGTTCTCAATCCCACCGGTATGTCATTAAAAATTATTTTGTTAGTAAAGAAAAGAAGGTATTCTGGCAAATTCTCAAACTAGTAATTTGGACCTATGTATTTTTAAACTCATTGTAAAACTTTAATCTAGTGCCTCTTCCGTAGCATGCTGCATAAAATACACTCTTCAGCCTTTAAGGGATCTTCAAGAGCATTTATTTCAGAGATGAGGAAAAAAGGAAAAATGACTTGTTCAAAGTTACAAAACTAGTTAAGGGTGCGAACCAAGCAGAACTCAAGTCCCCTGATTTTCAGTCTGTATTTTCAGCTATATTATCCCTATCAACCCCCATCCCCCACCTGCTCCCCAAGAGGGGGAACTGTTTAAGTGAAATACTCAGCAAGAAGAATGTGGCTGAGACAAAGGGGGGAAGGAAGACCTAAAGACCACTTACTGACAGGAACAGCCAGAGTCCTCGTTCACAATCTCTCAGAAGTGATAGCTCTTTTGCTTAAAAAGGTCTTCTCTTCCAGCTGGACTAAGGGGGAAAAAATCACCTGTTTCTATGAATATGTCCTTACAAAGAATATGTCCTTAAATATAAAACATGAGGTTTTCAGTATGAAATGGGGCAGATGTATCGAAAAATTGACTGAAGATTCTAACTTCTGTAGGTGAATTTTATTTCAATAAAGCTGTTTTTTAAGTGCACCTTTTGTTTATAGCCGCTTGATACAAGTATCAGAGTCAGGTTAGATTACCCTTTATAGCCCTTCATAAGAAAAAGTGGCGGCCCGACGTAGGTGGGCTGAATCCTGTGTGCGGGAATACCAATGAGTGCTTTCTTTCCCTCTGTTTAACAGGCCATTGCCTGCTGCAATGAATCTCGATTCCTGGGATTGATTCCCTTGCTGGTATTTTCCTCCTCCACACGGGGGACTCCTTCCCCTATCTAGAAATAAGCTTAAGTCACTCGCACCTTTTTAAAAACCCTGTTTCCGACTCCTGCATCTATGGGTGGTTACCACCTCTCTTCGTATCTTCGGAGCAAAGCTCCCCAAATAGTCTACACTTGGTGTTTAAAAGTCTCCACCTCTTCTTCACACTTTGCTCCATTTCTTCGAGACTTCTGTTCCTACTATTTCACTGAAAATGTTCCCACAGATGGCATTTTATGAACTCTCATTGTAAAACCTAAAAGATTCTTTTCTTCATTTAAACTGTTTTTGCAATTTTGGCAATGGTAACTTAATTTGCAAAACTCTCTCCCTTTCCCTGACGTTACTGACCCTACACAATACACCCTTTGCTTGCCCTTTGAATGCCGGTGATCTAACACTTTATGCCTCATTTCCCCCCCTGACTTCCACACCCGCCCCGAGAAAACTAGGCATCTTCAAATGGAAGTCATACAGGCATCGCAAAGTCAACATGTCTGCTACCTCCTATTTACCTGTCAGCTGAACCAGAAATGTGGAATCACTGCCCTCCCCCCTTTTAGCAGCCACCAAGTCTTCTAAAACTTACCTCATAGTAACAGCTCTCTCCACCTGCTGTGCACACAGCAGCAGTCTTCCTTCAGGGCCTCATTATAATGCGGTCTCCTTAAGAGACCCCTCAGGTGCCAGTCCCGGTGCTCCCCTTACCCATTCTCCTATTACAAGGATCTTTTAAGAAATACATATGTGCTCTTTTCTCATCCCCATTTAAAACCTTTGCCTCCAGGCTTAATATTTCAGTTCTAGTCTCCATGTCAGTCACTAACTAGAACGTGACCTTGAACAAGTAAGGTCTCCCAAATTCTTCTTTTCTAAAATTGAAGTTTAATCAACAGTAGCCATTTTAGGGGCACCTGGGTGGCTCAGTTGGTTAAACATCCTACTTCGGCTCAGGTCATGATCTTATGGTTCGTGGATTTGAGTCCCACATTGGGCTCTGTGCTGACAGCTCAGAGCCTAGAGCCTGGAGCCTGCTTTGGATTCTGTGTTCCCCCCTCTCTCTGCCCCTCCCCGCTTACACTGTGTGTGTGTGTGTGTGTGTGTGTGTGTGTGTGTGTGTGTGTGTGTGTCAAAAATAAACATTAAAAACAAAGTAGCGTTTTATTTAAAACAAACAAAAAAAACACTTCTCCTATGCAGAGGGTACAGGCCAAGTGAGCAGGGGTATAAGATCCCAGTCCTGATTTCATGAGAGCACCTCCACTTCCACTTGTTTCATTTAGGGTTCTAACCTTGGGGGCAACAAGCTTTTTAAAACAATCACTTGACTAGATTATTCTAAGACCTCTCTCAGCTCTAAAATGCTATGATTTTTCTCAATAAGTACTAAAACAAACACTGGATACAAAATCACCCAAAGATGACTAAATTTATTCTACTGGAAAGAGGAGTTTATGGTATTTAAAATATTCTCGATGTCCTATAACCTCCATTACTTCCTCTGCCATCTCCCCCACCAAAAAAAACGCATCCATACCTAGAGTGGAATAAAGGAAATGGAGATAAAACCCAGACTTCTCTTCAACTCTCCTTGCAGCCCATACCTGTTAGTTCCCTGCACTTCCCTACAGAAGACAATTTCTGACATGCAGAAACACTCATCTTAAATACAGTAAATTATTTGTAAGGGAAGGGAAATGGAGAGCAAAGTAATTATATTTCTTTTAACCTGATTAGCCCAATCTTGAGAAATGTATTTTAAGGTATTGAAAGACTTTCAGATATTAATAAAGACGTACATTTTTTTATGGTTTTTTTAAATTTTATTTTTGAAGGACAGAGACAGAGCATGAGAGCGGGAGGAGCAGAGAGAGAGGGAGACACAGAATCCGAAGCAGGCTCCAGGCTCTGAGCTGTCAGCACAGAGCCCAATGTGGGGCTCGAACTCACGAACTGTGAGATCATGACCTGAGCCGAAGTCGGATGCTTAACCGACTGAGCCACCCAGGCGCCCCAAGACGTACATTTTTTTAAAAGCTTAGTGTTCAGGGGCCCTCAGGTGGCTCAGTCGGTTAAGCATCCGACTTCGGCTCAGGTCATGATCTCGAGGTTTGTGAGTTTGAGCCTTGCATCGGGCTCTCTGCTGTCACTGCAGATCCTGTTTTGGATCCTCTGTCCCCCGCCTCTCTCTGCCCCTCCCCTGCTCACGCTCGCTCGCTCTCTCTCTAAAAAATAAACTTAAAAAAAAATAAAAAATAAAAGCTTAGCGTTCAAGCAAATGTGTGCGACATTTTGCAACACCAAAAATTTAAAAATCTATTCTTCCCAAAATTATCAGATCTAATTACACCTCCACCACAAGTATACTTCAAATCAGTTAACACTAGTAAAGAGATATTGTATATACATAGTTTCAAAACATCTATATGACTGAAATGGTCTATGCATCCAAGGTGTTGTGTTCATAAGATTGTAAAAGTCTGAGAAAAGGCATGTCAAGTATCAGTCATTACTGTATAGATTTTCAAGAAGGGGGTGGAGGGAAAAGGCTTGTTTAAATTCAGAGAATTACACCATTTAAAATACGGCCCCATATTCACCTGCAAAGACATAAATTCGTTGCATTTTTCTAAAAAGATTAAATAGTAATAATCATTTATGCCTTTATTTACATAATTAGTTTTCAATCGACTTTCCTGATTTTATCTTTTTGCCTGGGTAATCAAGCAAAATAGCAGTTATTTTAAAAATACAAAGCTTTGACTTAAACCTTTTTCATCTAAATCATTATTCATTATTTATAAATGTCATTTCTTAAAAGTCTGCCATTACCACATTACAAGTGACCAAATATTTGATTCTACTATTTCATCTTTCTGAGAAATAAAAATTATACCTTTTGTAAACAATCTTCAGATCTCGCCACTCAAGAAAGCTGCACATTTTCGGTTTCCGTGCTAAAACGGTTTGAACAAGTTCTCTTGTGATCTTTTTCTTTTCTTTGTCTGACAGTGGGACATACCATTTCTGCAGTCGAAGCTTTCCCTGACGACTAAAAAGCAACATAAACTGCATCTGTTAAGATAAATAGAACCAAGATTACATGCAACACTTTGATTCAGTAGAGATTAAGAGGACATGTTTCACAGAGAAGCTTTGGGGGCAGGGCCTTTGACTGACAAATGATTAGCAACCATCAGTATTTCTACGCTAGTAGAAATTCTGTAGAAATTCTTGTAGAAAGAAATTCTTGTAGAAAGATCTTCTGACCAGATGTAAATCTTCCCACCCCTTCCCACCCCATCCCTTTCCACCTAAGTTTAGAGAATAGTGGGGGGGGGGGGGGGGGGGGACAGGTAAAAAGCCAGAGTGAAAATTTTGAGGAAAAAGAAAGATAATTCTTACAATTTCAGAAACTACTGTCTGCCAGGGCTATACATTTCACATTCTCTGTATGCTTCAAAAGAGAACTGTTGACACCAACTGGTTCAGACACATTTGAAAGAAACAGCAGATCTAGTCCTGTTTTTCACCGTGAGGCTGTTCCAGTTCCAGGCTGAATTACTTGTAGACAGACTGCTATCACTTAGGATGCCCTCTTCAGTTTATGCTTATATATCTTAAGCAAAACAAAAGATCTCAAATATTAACCCAGAGAAAACCCCACAAAGGCACATTTTTCCTAATAAAAGCCTGATGTTTAAGTATCTCTTCTCATCTTCACTTTTTAAAAATTCCAGCATAAATATGCACACAATAAAGTGGGCTACTGTAATAATATGACAGAGAATATAAACCTCTAAAAGCCAAAATAAGAGGTACACACAGGCAGAGACATTACACGAAATACTTCATTTGAAACAATTAAAAAAGGCATCTACAGATGGAGTGGATGCTGAATTCTGGTGTATTTTACTTAAACTATTTTGTATATGTGTATTTGGAATCTCGAATCTGTTGATTTGTTTAGATGTTTAATTTTCAAGGAAAGCTTTTTGTAATTCAACTGGTCTTCTCAACTGCAAACAGGTAGGCATTGTTTCTACAAAAGTAATTTAAAGGTAGAATTCAGACACGGTTTTTTTTTCCCCCTTGTGAACTATTTTAAGTTCCTTTAACAGCGTTACTACAAGATTCCAGCCTGATTCTTAATATGCACCACACCATCTTAAATTTGAATATGGGGTGGGGAAATTTACACAACCAATTTAGAATAAACCGGGCTCTAAATTTCCCTAAGAAATTAGTGACGTTTTTCGTACTAATCCAAACGGGCATCAACAAGATATTTAGCAATTTATGAGGTGGCAATTTAACTTTAATACTCTATATTTAAGTTAAATAAAATCGGCTTATTACACCTCACTTCAAATCTTCCCTGGCACAAAATAAACGAACGACGTTCTTGTTATCAAAGTGCCCCCCATACGAGTCCTGTTAAGATAGCGGCATTCGAAGGGGGACAGCAAGTAAAGCATCAACTGGACAACGGGTTTAACGCAGACCCGTTACCAGAACTTTGAGAACAACAGACCCCTATTCCCGGACCCTGATGACCTGGAAGGGTGGGGGTTGCTTTGGAAAAAGAGTACGAGCTCAAGGCTGTCTGTATCCCCTCCCTACCACTTCATAGGGCGAATAAATAATTCACTCTTTAAAATAATTATGTGCTAACATGGGACGACACCCGGTTGCGAAGCACAAGTATTCCTTCCCTCGAGTTAAAAACTAATGCTTTGATTTTGCCGCAAATCACAGGCCACCCCAGTTCCTCGAGATTGGTATTAAAAACAATAGGCTCGGCCGCGGAGCGGGCTCAGGGCCAGCGTTCCTCCGTCCGGCCGTCTCCGACGCCTCCCCGCCGCCCCACGGGGCCGCACTCCATCACTGACCGAGCCCGAGCGAGGTGACGGGCTAGGAGCGGGGCAGACAATGGCATTCGCCGCCGCGCAGGGGGCGCCAAGGGTCCTCGGCCGCCCCGGGCCGCGAGCCCCTCCCGAAAATGCCCCGCAAAACTTGAGGTGATTCCCGAACCACAGGTGCCGCGGGGGCTCCGCATCCTCGGGGCGCGGTGAGGAGTGGAGAGGGGCGCGGACGCGGAGAGAAGTGAGTTGCCGGCCGCGGCGCCCCACTGGGGGGCCAGCGGCCAGACACGGGGTGGGGTCGTCGGGGCGCGCGCGGGGCGGCGGAGGGCGCGCCCAATCCTCCCTCTCGCCTCCCCGTCCCCGACGCCCCCGCTCGCTCCCCGGGACTTACGGCGGCCGCGGGCCGCGGGCACGGCGTGGCTCGGCCGGCGGCGGCTGCGACGGGGGCGGCGGCGGCGGCGGCGGCTGAGGGGAAGCCCCTGTCGCCGAGCTGAGGAAGAGAAGCCGTGTTGCCGCGGGGAGGAGACCCAGTTGGCAGAGGGAAGGCTTAGGCGGCGAGGGGAGGGCGAGCCGACAGACCCCGCCCTGTGGGCCGGACGAGGGAGGAGCCGGGGTTGCGGCGAGCGGAGGGGCGGGCTGGGCGACGCGCGGGAAGCAGCTCGACCGTTGCCAACGGCACCGGAGGCAGCGCAGGTGACCGCACTCCAAGGAGGCCGATTGGCCGCGTCTCTACCGAGAGGCGTGGTCCCGGCCGGAAGTTAGGCCACGTGACCCGGAAGCGGCTTTTGCCGAGGCCTGCGCGCCTGCGCGCTCCTGCGCGTACCTTCGGAACTCGGGCGGGCGGCTACTTCACCTATCCAGTGGTGGGAGCGCAGGGTTCCGAGGTGCCCTTTGTCGACCCCGCTGTGCGGGGCAGGGAAGGTCAGGATCGCCAAGAGCCAAGTTCGAGCTCCGATAACTCTCCGTGCCCAAAGAGGGCGGGGCGGGGAGGCGTCACTGCCGGTGGTGATGGTGAGGAGAGTGAGGGAGTGCTGCACCTCTGGGGAAAACAAGTCAGCTCTGTCGAGGAGCTCGTGCACGCGTTCAGAGGGCCTTTTGCAATCATTCTGCCTCCAAACTGCCTGGAATCCTGCACGTCCTTCCCATTGCACTGCTACAGCCCTAGACACCTTTTGCCCCAAGCCGTGCGAGTGTCTTTTCCCTGGGCTTGTCTCGCCAGTCCTCAGTGCTGCGGACCTGATGAATTACTGTCCGTTCTCTGCCGAAAAGCCCCGACCGCATCTCGTCTTTGAGATCCCACTTCCTTCACACGGACTCGCGCCCCCCGCCCCCAAAGCCGCCTGTGTTCCAGTTAAGCCTTGCCGAAGACTTGCTCTGCCTGGCATGCACTTCCTCTCAAATGTTACATCTATGAAGCCTCACCCTCAAACCCTGTAAGAACGAATCCCTCTTTCACCCACACGTTCATTAGCCTCTGTTTAGCACATCTTGAGTTTTACTCATTTTGCATCCCCACGTATCCATTTGCCTCTATTCAGCACGTTTTGAATTTTATTCATTTTGCGTCCCAACCTAGTTCACTGCCTGATAGATAACACATCTAATAAATGGGAGTTGACCGATGAGGACTATAAAATGATAGATTTGTTAAGAACCAAAGTGCTGAGTTTTGTGCCTGGCACATAATGGATGTCCATATTTTTTTGAATGAGAAGAATGGATGAATCATCTAGTCCGACTCATCTTTTACAGATGAGGAAAGGGGAGCCCCACGGGATTAAGTGACCTTGCTTGAACAGCCACGGGTTTCTCATGTTGAATGCTATTCATTACCCCAGTCACCTAGGTTCTTACAAAGGAAGCTAGAAAATTGCTTTTGTTGAGCTATGCCCTTTTTGCAGAGGTTCCCAAACACGGTCGCCAGAATTTTTTAATGGCCCAAAGTGAAAAAGAAATGCTACGTTTTCCACGAAGCTAAATTTAATCAATTTAAAGGAATCCTTTATTAGGGATTGTGTTCTTTTTTGTGTGGTAAAAGGTCTATAAAACTATGATAGTATATAGTAGGGATTTGAGGGCATTTTTAATGCCCTTATTTGACAAAATAAAAATGTATAATACCTTCCCTTTTGAGCACAACTATACTGCTAGGAAAATTTCCTACAAATATATATGATAATGTACGCTGGGATATTAAACAAGTGATCGACAGAAGGCACAGAGCTGGCTTTCTGTGGTCTTTAGGCCCCCTGCCCAAATTTCTCTCTGCTTCCTGAGTAGTCATTCTCCAAAGTCACATGTTAATGCCCCATTTCTCCCTTACTACACAAAACAGATGCCATTAGTCAGTTCAAAGATAGATCTAATACTATGCAATGAAAACTTGTCCTCTAGATCCAAATGCTGTTTTTCTCTTTTTCTGTACAAACGAGGTTCCTAAGATAACCACCTCTAAGTTTAAAGTCATTGGTTATGTTCCTAATGTAGGTCTGTGGTTCTGAAAATGAAGACAGGAGTCTTGCTGATGACATATTGGCAGTCTCTGGTGCTCCTAGCCAAGAAAAGGTGGGGGTGGGAGGGTAGTGGGGGAAAGGAATTATGGGAAAAATAATTAGCAGCTGAAAGCAGCTATTACATAATCTTGGCTGCTTATTAATTTAGGAGAAGGAATAGCTTATTAAATTCTAATAGCAACAGCACAACTGCAAACAACCTAGCAATTAACAATGCAGGGCCCATTATTTTGTTAATATGTCCTCTTTTTTTGGCAAGTGTATAAGAACAAAATTTATAGAAGCACATGGTCTTTTTCAGTAGATTATAGATGGTTTTTCCCCAGCCTTAGTATTAAGTGCTAATTGTGCATTCACTGTGGAAGACAAAAGAAGCACTGTTACTGTCTTTGTTAGTAATTAACTGCTTGACTTTGATTCCCACATGTTCCAAATTGTGGGCTTTCTTCTATACGGATTCTCACCTAGTATCTTCTTCATCTGTCATGTTAATAGGGTATCTTTTTTAATCCTCTGCTTTTGTTATCTGGGTGGTCCTGATTTCTTGGTTGTTAAGGATGAAACAAAAATTATTTTTTATGAAAAAGTAAAAATCAGGTTTTATACCTTTTTTTCTTGGTACAGGAGACATTTATTACAAACTCATTTCTCATGGAACAAGAGCATGCACTTTCATGGTGCGAGGCTGTCTGATGCTTCCCAGGTTTCAGTGGCCCAGGCAGATAAAGGAAAATTGAACAAGGTCAGAAGAGAGAAGAACAGATCTGTCCTTAAGTAGGAAAGATAACCGTGTTGCCAGTATACAGAAGGGGAGCAAATGAAGTATTTCTGGTAAACTGCCTTTTATTTATTTTTTATTGAAATATAATTGACCCACAGCATTATATTAGCTTCAGGGATACAACGTAATGATTTGATATTTATGTAGATTTGTGAAATGATCACCACAATCTAGTTAGCATCACTTGTTTCTTAAAAAAGAAAACAAAGTGCCTAGCTTTCATTTATGCTTAATGCGTGAGGTGAGGGTGAAGTAGGGATTTTGTTTTCTAACAAGAAAATTTTGAGATTTTTAATGTAATCTTTTAAAAGTTATCAAAAATAACTTTAGTTTCCTGTTAAATATGTGATGGCTATGTGCTTTTATCTCTCCTTCTCAAAATGCCCTTAAATGAAAAAAAAAAAAAAAAAAAAGAGGAATGTTTGAAGTATATACCCACATGGACAATAAGAGAGGGAACATTAGTGTGAGGATGTCAACAAGGATGTCTGGGGACACTGTTGGCTCATCGTGAAACATTGATGATTTAGGTAAAAATTGTAATATATTGAGAATGTGGAGGATCACAAGTGAGGGGATTTGAAATAATGGTAAACCCTCATGCACTAGCCGTAAGAAAATAGATAACATCTAACATAAATGAAAAAATAGGATTATTAGTGTAGTCTCTTCAAAAATATATTTATTTATTGGGGCGCCTGGGTGGCTCGGTCGGTTAAGGGTCTGACTTCGGCTCTGGTCATGATCTCGCGGTTCGTGAGTTCAAGCCCCGCGTCAGGCTCTGTGCTGACAGCTCAGAGCCTGGAGCCTGCTTCTGATTCTGTGTCTCCCTCTTTCTCTGCCCCTCCCCTGCTCATGCTCACTCGCTCTCTCTCTCTCTCTCTCTCTCTGTCAAAAATAAACATTAAAAAAATTGTAGATATTTATTTATTTTGAGAGAGAAAGAGAGCTTGTGCAGGAGAGGGGCAGAAAGCGGGGGAGACAGAGAATGCCAAGCAGGCTCTGTGCTGCTATTGCGAAGCCTAACCTGGGGCTCAAAGCCACGGACCGTGAGATCATGACCTGAGCTAAAATCAGGAGTTGAAATCAAGGTGCTTATTCTTGATTAGCACCGACTGAGGCACGCAGGGACCCCAATTAGTGTATTCTTGAGACACCAGGAAGCAAATTGCAGAGGCAATGATGACTTTCTTTCCAGAGACAGAATCTTGAGGTAGGAGGTATTAAAGGTTATTATTACATTATATTTTAGTACAGGTTTTACTTAGATCACTTTTTACAATATTGTAATGAAATAGATAAAGCCTCTTCTGTTAGTGCTAACACTATTTTATAGACTTGTACAACATTCCTTTAGCCAGTCTATGTTATTTAGAAATGATTAAATAAAAATGCCTTGTAATGCAGTTCAGTGCTGAATCAGTGTAGAAGATCACACTAAGTATAAAAAAGATGCTTAGAGTTTGTGAATTTGCATCTCCAAAGATAAACTTGTTCCAAGGAGAAAACTGGCCTAAAATAATGAGGATTTGTGAACCAATCATTTCAAATAGATAGAGCTGTCACTGCCAAAGCCCTCAACAATGAGCTAAAGAGAAATACGGGACATCTACTTTTTCTTGAAGCCTGTTTCCAGAGCTTTGAATAAAATGCAAGAAAATGATTCTTCTTTTACTCTTAGGCTAGAGCAGTGATTCTCAACCTGGGCAATTTTATACCCCCGCCCCTAGAGGACACATGGCAGTGTCTGGAGATACTTTCGGTTGTCACATTGGTGCCCAGGTATGGGGCAGGTGGGGGATGGGGGTGCTGCTGCTGCAACGCACAGGCCGGTCCCCTACAGAGAATGATCCAGCCTAAAATGTCAACAGTGCTGAGACTGAGGCCCCAAGTTAGTCACAGAAAAGGTTAGCATGTAGTAACCGAGCTCTTTTGTGGACATTTCAAGAAACGGGACACGTACTATCTTTATACAAGGTTTTCTCTCTCTCTTAGAGAAGTTGGAGGCCTTCTTAATATTTGATGACAGGTACAATTCTTAACTGCTGGAAAGACTGGCCACATACATAAGGCAGTCAGTAACTAGAATAAACTATTGAAATCGGATGTTTTTTCAAAGGGGCCCCGGAATATTAGTGGAGAGTATTTAGAACCTGAATCTATGGGATGACTATTCATTCCATCCATTCATTCATTTAACATAAGCGTTTATTACATATCTACTGTATGGCAGCCACTGTGAAAGATAATGGAGTTGCAAAGATGAATAAGATGTTGACTGTGTCTTAAAGCTCCAAAACCATTTCTCCTGACACAGAATTTCCTGTCTTTTGGAGACAAATTCTGGGTAGTCAGAGGAGCAGTCACCAACCAAACATAAGAATACATTCTCTTTTGGGGAAGCCCCTAGAGATGCTTCATAGAAACTTCGATTTCCATGGGTGCCACCTTTGGAAACTATTTGTCCTAATGACCTACCAGGGCTCTCTTTGTGAGCTTTTCATTCTGTGAGTTTTCTACAGCACTCTTAATTGACAGCAACATAAGAAAGTCGATATGTTTTCAACAAAATGATTTCAAATAATATTCTTTTGACCTGGTCCTTGGAATGAACTGTTTCAGCCATAATCTAACTAAACTAGACTAGTTATTAAGCTAACTAAACTAGACTAGAGAATACTAGGTTATTCTCTATAGGATTTGTGAAAACATACAGATTTTTGGGTCCCATCCCCAGAGTTTCTGATTCACTGGGTCTGAGGTGAGACCTGAGAATTGTATTTCTAACAAGTTTTCAGTTGCTGCTGATGCCAGCGATTCAGGGATCACACTTTGAGAACCACTGCTCTACACCAGAAATAAAACACAGCAGCCAACCCCCCCCCCCCAAAAAAAAACAAAAAACCACCCTGTGATACCTAACTGGCAAGTTCTCAAGCCAGCAATTGTGATATAATTTTCCCAGACTGAAGATCTGAAGAAACTTGAGATCTGAATTAAAAAAAAAAAATTTTTTTTAATGTTTATTTATTTTTGAGAGACAGAGAGAGACAGAGTGTGAGTGGAGGAGGAGCAGAGAGAGAGAGAAAGACACAGAATCTGAAGAGGCTCCAGGCTCTGAGCTGTCCGCACAGAGCCCGATGCGGGGCTCGAACTCACAAGCCGTGAGATCATGACCTGAGCCAAAGTTGGACGCGTAACCAACTGAGCCACCCAGGCGCCCCAAGATCTGAATATTTTTTATTGCTGACTTCATTAAGTTTGATAACATTAGGAGGGTAATATTCCCAGTTACGTGAATCTGAAGCTAACTCTATATGCACATACCAGTTTGTATGCCCTGTACAAACTAATGTACTATATTAGTCTAAGTTAGAAATTAGAGCACTTGGAGAAACTTGAATGTTGCACCATAAAAAATCAGACGCTTACTTAATGACTATCACTACTCTAAAAATATTTTCCAACTACTCTCACCAAGTAGGAAGCCCCTCTGAAATATTTTGTCAACAATTACAGGCATGAGGTAGGAAAGAGAGTTGAGAGGGAATGACTAGACAGAATCAGTATCTCTGGATATGGCAGAAACCCACTATACTAATCAGAATATGCCCCTTCTCTTCCTTGCCACACAGCTAGACCCCATTCCTCAGCCACCCCTGCAGTTAGGTATCCCATGGGGCTGAGACTGGGCTGATGAAATGGAGACGGAAGTGATATCAGGCAGGGCCCAGAAAAACCTTCCACAGGAAAGCCCCTTCTCCCTGCCTCCCTCCTCAGCCCTGCTTTTGTCCCCTGCGTGTTGACACCCAGGGTGACTTTGGAAGTTAGTCTTTTAAGATGGCTGAGTCTCTGTCAGACACGCAGACCACCACCGCCACCATCATACTTACCACCAGTTGCGCTTTAAGTAAATCAGAAACAACTTTGTATGAAGCCACTGATTTTTCTGGGTTCATCTGCTACAGCTGCTAGCAGTACTGGCCATTCTTGCGAACTGTTACGCTGTTACTCGGTTGCAAAGAGAAAGAAACATAGTGACTGGGAGAGCAGGTGAATTTGCCAGCGGATCTGCTCTTTTTCTTAATTCTAAACCTGCTTTTTGTGCTCCTTCACGTATCTCCTTTTCATTGAAATTTAAAGAATTTAAAACTACTCATGTATCAAAGGGGCAAAAAGACTGATTGGAGGATTTTTATTTTTTTTATTTTCTCTGGCAGAGCCTAGCATTTGTGCCAGGCGATAGATAAGGCAAAATTAAAAAAAAAAAAAAAATCATAGGAACTGAAAGAGCCAAGGAGTTGGGGGTTGGGGGCACATTCCAGTAAACTGTCCCTAATTGTCCAAAGTAGATAATTTTATCATCAGTCTCTCAGAATCAAGAAACCAAAGTTTATAGTTTGTAACCAGATTATGTCTTTGTCTTCTAAATATTCTAGGACACAGTTAAAACATTTATCCAAAAGCACTATTTAGAGTACATGAACATTTTAATTGAATGATTTGAAATTTTTTTAGAAATGCTGCATGTATATAAAATATAACACATATATGAAATAATAGAATTTTAAAGGTCATTTTACTCAAGAACTGCATTTTACAAATAAGGAAATTAAGGCCCAGAGAAGTTAAACAAATGATTCAAGATCATCCTACCTGGTTAGCGACAGATGAGGAGCTAAGACCCTATGTTTTGTCTCCAGGCAAGGTTTTTTCCACAACAGTATACAGTTGCCCAGAAACCACTAGTCCTTATCTGTAGGCAAAAACAAACAAACAAATAAACTGAAAAACTACACATACACAGCCCCTCAAAATGTAAACTCTTCAGTGCCTCCTCCTGTGATCTCTCTGACTCCTATTAAAGTATTTGTGTCTCAGGGCACCTAAGTGGCTCAGTTGGTTAAGCATCTGACTTCGGCTCAGGTCATGATCTCACAGTTCGTGAGTTCAAGCACCACGCTGGCCTCTGTGCTGACAACTTGGAGCCTGGAGCCTGCTTCAGATTCTGTGTCTCCCCCTTCTCTGTCTCCACCGCCCCCCCCCCCCCGCCCCCTGCTCATGCTCTGTTCTTGCTCTCTGTCTCTCTCTCAAAAATAAATAAACATTAAAAAATTTTTTAATAACATAAAAAAAGAATTGGCTTAATATGGTCCAACAGGAAAGGTATGCCATGCTCATGGATTGGAAGAATATTATTAAAATGTTCATACTACCAAAACCAATCTAGATGCAATCCCTATCAAAATACCATTAGCATTTTTCACAGAAATATAACAAACAGTTCTAAAATTTGTATGGAACCACAAAAATCCCTGAAGAGCCAAAGCAATCTTGAGAAAAAAGATCAAAGCTAGAGGTATCATGGGGCGCCTGGGTGGCTCAGTTGGTTAAGCGTCTGACTTCAGTTCAGGTCATGATCTTGTGGTTTGTGAGGTGCAGCCCCGACTTGGGCTCTGTGCTGAGAGCTCGGAGCCTGCTTCAGATTTTGTGTCTCCCTCTCTCTCTGCCCCTTCCCTGCTTGCGCTCTGTCTCTTTCTGTCTCTTTCAAAAATAAATGAATATTAAAAAATAAAAAAAGTATTTGTGTCTCCAGTAGCCAACTAAAACCCTTGGAATATCCAAGATTGGGACAGTATCTTATCAATCTCTGTCTCGCATAACCTAATGCAATGCCTTGCATAAAATAGACACTCAAAAATGTTAATTAAATTGAATTGGATGACTCTACTTCAAATTTAAAAAAAGGAAAGAAAATGAATTGGAATGGCAAAAGGTTTACTAAGCCCCTGTCTTATTACTTCTCGAATGTTGCCAGTTTTCTGTGCCCCCTCTTCCTGCCATAGCATGCAAAGTATCTTCTTTCTTTCTGTCCCCACTAATATTGCACTAGGTCAGACCAAGAAACTGGAACTTCTCTCTCACCCTTTCCTTCCAACCGATCCCATTACGGTTTCTTCTGCATGCGCATGGCCACTTGAGTGTTTTTTCTAAAACTTAAATCTGAGATTAGACCCCCTGCTTAAAATGCTTCCATTTCTTTATTACTTCGTGAATTTGTACACCTAAGTCTGGACCAGGCATTCAGTACTGGGGATAAAATAGAGAACAACTTAGATGGAACCTCCCACCAGGTTCATAGGTTGTAAAGGTGGGATTGGCAGGGGGAGTAGAGTTTACAATTGGCAATCCCAATACAGTGGAGTGAGTGTTTCAAAGGGGGGAGGGCAGGATGCTGTGGGAGCATATAAGTGAGGGCCTAACCTAGAGTTTTGGTACTAGTGATATGTGGTGGAGTCAGGGAAGATTGTTTGGAAGATACAGCCTTTGGCCAAGATTTTTAAAAAAGATGGGGGGAGGGGGGCATTAAGCGAGAGAAGACAGGGCAAGAGTGTTCCGTAAAGAGAGAATAGCATGGGCAAAGGTGAAGCGATGAGTGCATGAGTATTCTAGGGACCAGAACAGAAGGTCCACATGGCCAGAGGGTACCTAGGTAGGGATGAGTCTGCGAGGATAGGAGAATCAGATCAGGTGGGACCTTTCAAGCCAGATTAAAAAGATACAGGCTTTCTATAAGGATATTGGGAGACATTGAAAGATTTTTAAGCAAGGGCACTGCCATTACAGGATATGAGTTTTAGAGTTTCAGAAAGATCAGTCTGAATGAACTGTGGTTAATTACAGGATATATTGTAGCCAGAGTTTAGTTGTAGATAGAATGAACCATGTTCTAACTGATACTGATGGAAGCAGTCTAAAAATGATTGGAAGAGCACAATCTAGGCTGAGTTTCCAGAAAAACCTTCCAGAATAATACTACAGACCTTGACTGCCGGGGAGCCTCTGTGTCTGCCGTGATCAGTGAGCTGGAATGTTAAGAAGCTGTCTCCCTAACTGCTGGCTTCAGGACTATACCTTCTGTGCTGTGTTTAAGAAGTCAGGAAGCTGTTGCCAGCAAAATGGATGCTTGGGTACTGCCTTTTTTTCCCCAGTTATATGGATAGGGACTGGACACTGGGCTCCTTCTCCAGCTGCCACTGAAAGCCAGACGCTTCCATAACCATGCTGGCCAGCTGGAATAGCAGAGGCAAGGCCCCCTCTTCATGATATATCACTTCCATCTTCCAAATGTTACATGAGTGCACTTGATCATTACAGTCTATGTCACAACCAGAAGCCTGTTTAAAGAAGGTTGTTTTTCATTTTCTGGAAAGAGCACGGCAGGGAGGTTGGAATGGATATTGAGCAAGCAGGTCCACAATGTCCATAGCAGAGGTTAAGACTGGTGGCTAAGAGACCAGTTGGGAAGCTGTTGGATAATTCACATGAGAGGTGACGGTACCCTGAACAAGGAATAAAGAGAGGTAGATTAGAGAATAAAGAAGGAGGTAGATTAGAGAAAGTTTAGGAGGTAGGACTGATTGGTATAAGTTGCTATGATGTGGGGGCCAAGTGAGTGAGCATAAAGTCAAGAATGACAATGGGGGATGATTTTCTGAGAGGAAACTCAGGAAAAAGGCAGACAGATGGTGAAATGAACCCATTTTTTTAAGCTCCAAAATCAGATATCTGAGGGGCCTGAATTCTACTAGCACCCTGAATGAGCTTGGAAGAGGCCCCCAAGCTGCAGATGAGAATGAATCCCTGGCCAACACCTTGACTTTAGCCTCGTGAGACCTAGGTAGAGGACCCAGCAAACTTGTGCCCGAACTCCTGACCCATAGAAGCTGGTTTAAACTGCTAAGTTTGTGTTAATTTGTTACACATTTAACAGCTCACTTATACAAATACCCAGGACACAACTCAGGGATACTAAGTCTTAGGGGGCAGGCAAGGCAAAGCCTCAAAAGAAGACTGAGAAGGAGTGGTGAAAAGCATGGGAGGAGATCCGGAAGTATGTAGCATCATGAAGCTAAAGGAAGAGATCCTCATAAGAAGGAGAAAGTTGTCAAATGTGCCAAATATTGCTGAGAATTCAAGTAGGAACAGAAAGAGCTCACTGGAGTCAAAAAAGCCATTTGAGTGAAGTGATGTGTAGACAAAAAAGCTATTTGAGTGAAGTGATGTGTAGCAATACTCATTGCAGCATATGGAGGAAAAAGTGGAAAGGGAGAAATGGAGACAGCTTTTTTAGGAGGTTTGTATTTAAAGAGGGGGGGGAAAAAGAGAGGTAGCTGAGACAGGTAGGGCATCAAGTTCATGGTGCTGTTGCTTCAGGAGGAGGACATGCTGGTGAGTAGGAGTCAGCAGAGAGGGAGAGGGTGAAGATTTGAACAGTGAACGGTGGATGAGGAAGAAAAGATATTGATAAACACATAGTTTGGTGGTGCGGAAGGAGCTGCTTCCTCTCTGACATAGAGGAGGAGGTAAGATTATCTACTGGATGTGAAGAGGGACGTGGAGATGGGTTGCGAGGTGCGAATCAGTTTTCTACTGGACCTTGGAGAACTGGAGAGAAACTTGTGGAACAAGAGGAAAGGATAACTGAGGGCACTGAATAAGCAGTGGAGACAAGATCTAGGACTGGGTCATTCTGTAATTAGTTACACTGATGGAAGGTTGAGATTTGGCAGATGACTGAGATAGAAGGACACGAGCCTGAAGTGACGAGGCTTGGCATTCAAAGCAGAGCAGGAAGGCAGTGACGCTGGAAGTGGGGAGTTCCAGGATGGGAGGGCAGGAGGTTGAGGAGATCGAGAAGATCAGAAAGAGAGAAAGTAATGGGGCTGAGGAAGAGGAAGACCCTACCCCTAAGAAGGCCAGGTTATAGTTAGTGCAGCTAAGTGAGACAGCTGGAAGTACTGGAAATTGTGTTCCGAGAGAGACACGTGAATGCATTATCTCAGAGGTGGAGGAGGTAGGGAGGTTGGGTAGAGTGTGCAACAAATAAGGGCAGAGTGGGTGGCTGAGCGGAATGGAAGCAACGGTCCCCGGAGCAGAGAAGACCAAGGAAGGGACACACTTGGGTGTTAAGTAGCGGGTCACCTATGTGGATGTTAAAGTCATTTGGGATGGCAGCAGGACCAGATGGAAAAGGTGACCATGATCCAGTTGCTAAGGGCTCCAAAGAGGAGTGGTGTATAATGGTAACAGGAGGAGTAGGGTGTAATTTAAAACAAAACAAAACAAAACAAAAAAAACCCAGCTTTATGGGCATATAATCCACATGCCACACAATTCATCCCCTGATAGTGTACAATTCAGTGGGTTTTAGTTTATTGACAGAGCTGCGTAATTGTTACCAATATCAATTTCAGAACATTTTCATTACTCGAAAAGGAAACCCTACCTCTTAGCCATTACCCCTGAATTTCTCCACGCCCCCCCCTTCCCCGCCAGCTTCTGGCTTTCTGTCTATGGATTTGCCTATTCTGGCCATTTCATTTAAATGGAAGCATACAGTATACAGCCCTTTGTGGCTGGCTTCCTGTGCTTTCTGTCTATGTGCTTTCTGTCTATGGATTTGCCTATTCTGGCCATTTCATTTAAATGGAAGCATACAGTGTACAGCCCTTTGTGGCTGGCTTCCTTCAGTTAGCATAGTGTTTCCAAGGTTCATCCATGAGATTTCATTTCAAAGCCTGCTTTTAATGGGGGGACAGAACCTCAAAAGAACTTAGGGGAGGATGTAAGGCAAACACTCCCTTTGGACACCAAGTCAGCTCTGGTCGTTAACATTAAGCACTGAAATTGTTATAAGTACCTCTTTCTCTTGGAAGTATGTAAAATAAGTTAGTATTAAATACTAATACTTTCTTTTTCCCTCCCCACCCCCAGCAGTAAATATAACAGAAAGCGTTGCTTAATTACAAAGATGGAGTCAGTCATTGTTGCTTCATGTTAACTACTGGCTTAAGAAACACATTCATCTTGTAGAGGAGATAATGAGCAAAACTGGCAATGGCCTAATAAGCTCTAAATTAAGCATGCATAATATTGAGCAAAATAAAAGAATCAGCAAAAAAATTTTTCTACTTATTGATCATTAGTGTTAATGAGAACAGCAGCAAGTGGCTTTGTTCCTGTTCGCTTAGAAAGTATAAAAACAAGGTAAGCAAACAATTAGGAAGGTTAATGTGAGGATTCAGTTTTCATCCTGAGAATGGAATACTTTACTTCCTAGCCTTTTGACCTTGGAAGCCCTCGACGGCTTCGGGTTTTGTGGTCTTTGGCTAATTTTCAATCACATCAGTAATATAAACTGTGCAAATGGGATCAGGGCCTACTAACAGCAATAAAAGCGAATAAATACATCTCCCTCCAGGAAATGTCAGTTACAAATAAGCATATGGGGCTGTTGTGTATATGAAGGTACTGGAGCCCCTTATTAATAAGAGTGGAGGAAGTAATCCGAGAGACTAAATGTGCTGGCGTGAGGGGCTGAGACTCTTGGAGGAGCTCAGATTGGAAGAGACACATTAAAAACCTGGGAGGAAGGAGATAGCAATCAAAGACTCAGACCACAAGAACAGCACAGACCTGTAACACTAATGCAGGAAAGACTAACTCGAGAGAACTGAGACTTACTGAAGGGTATTTGAAATCGAAGGTTGGGTGCTACAGTAGAATCTCTCGTTTGCCCAGTATCCCTCCCTCCTTCTAAGCACAGCACCCCCATTCTTTAGGGAAACTTCTCTCCCCTTCCCACCACCACTCCCCCTCCAAGGATGCAAAGAATAAAAAGAATGCAAGTCTTCAGGTTTGTGCAAACCATAACTGAAACTATGAAAACAGTTTTCAAAACAGGTCCTTAAGATACCATCTGCAGTCTATGGGAAATAAAAGTGCTTCCTGAAGACAGGAAAAGGGCAAATGTCTTGGTTTTCAGAAAGAGGGAGAAGGTAGGTGATGGCAATGTGAACAGGGATTTCTTTTTTTTTTTTTTTTAATTTTTTTTTTTTCCAACGTTTTTTATTTATTTATTTTTTTGGGGGGACAGAGAGAGACAGAGCATGAACGGGGGAGGGGCAGAGAGAGGGAGACACAGAATCGGAAACAGGCTCCAGGCTCTGAGCCATCAGCCCAGAGCCTGACGCGGGGCTCGAACTCACGGACCGCGAGATCGTGACCTGGCTGAAGTCGGACGCCTAACCGACTGCGCCACCCAGGCGTGAACAGGGATTTCAAAATCAGTTCTGCATTAAGAATATCATAGGGGTGTGGTGCGTGAATTTGCACAGAGGGAAGAGGTGAGCCTTAAAGAAAACAGCATGAATTTACTAAGAAAAGGCAGCCTGACAGGCAGGCTTTGGTTTCTTTTGTGATATGTTTATTAGATGAGTAGATCAAAGGAACTCTGTGGACATAGAGTTTCTGTATTTCTGCAAGGCATTTTTCAAAGACTTTCATGGCATCCTTGCGGAAAAGATGGAGAAACTGGATGGATGATGAGATAATTTAGCAGCATAACCACTCTCCCCTAAGAATGCTGATCTGTTTTTGTCAAATCTGGCAAATTTTCTTGAATGCCTGTATTAAACAGGGATGTTTTCCTAGCATGGTCCTTTTTAAGTAACCTGAATATGGGCTGAGTGGACGTGGTTATCAACGTCTGAATAACAAGAAGCTGGGAGGGAGTGTGAACAATCAGATGACAAAGCAGGTTGCAAACTGGCATTGGCTCAGGGACGATGTATCAGCTAGTATCTTTTGGAATAAGGCAGGATAAATTCATAAATAAATGCATAAGTGGCCATCTCTATTAAAATGAAATTTAAATATGACCAGTTTGAGTGTTTTATTGTTGGAACCAAAGTTAAGGATATGGGGAGAGCTTGGTAAATAGCACGTAGGAAAAAAAGACTTGGGGATTTTAGTGGCCTGAAGCCAGGAAGAGCCCAGAGTGTGATGAGGCTACAAAACAAAAGAAAAAAATACCCAATGGAATCTTGGGCTGTTTAAATAGAAATATAGTATTCTGACTGTTCCGTGCTTTTGATAATCAATCTTACCATCCTTTGATTTATTATGTTCAATTCAGGGAAACATATTTCATGAGAGATGTAGACCAACTTCAACTCCTTCACAGGAGTCATACCATAGAGTGCCATAAATCATGACATAGGAGCAAATGCTGAAATGAGTAAGGATGGTTAGCTCAAGGAATAAAATATTTAGGGGCAAAAGGATGGCTCCCTTATAGCATAGAAAGAGATGGAATATAAGGCAAAATTACGTTTAGTTCCAAGAAGAAAGCAAGGATCAATGGATGAAAGTTACAGGCTGGTAGATTCTAGATAACGTATAAATAAGCACGACTAATAATTAGGAGTCTAGAGTTGAGGTAGGTGAGCTCCCGGTTGTTGGAGATGTTCACACGAATGACATGGTAGAGGGGACTCCTCTGCTACGTGAAGGGCAGGACGCTCAGAACCTTAAGGCTCCTTTCAATTTGGGGATCCTGAAGAGACCAGGGCAGGTCTGACATTGTTGGGGGATGTGTGTGTGTGTGTGTGTGTGTGTGTGTGTGTGCGCGCGCGTGCGCGCTCTCTGCCCTAAGCAGAAATGAAATGTTTCATGAGTTATATGCCAAAGTCTAGAATAGTCACGCACAAATGAAATAGGAGGCCAGTGTCTAGAATTTCTTTGGGTTCTCCTTCATAATGCCAAATGCACAAGCACTCAGCCGAGGGGCTCTTTTCTTGAAGTTGCTTTGTGTTTCTCTTAAAGATGCTTTCTTATTTTATACTCCATTTATATTCCTGATTTAACCTTGAATTGAGGTGATTTCTTTTCTCTTAAATGAAAGTCTTTCCTTCAACTGCTTTCTTTCTGCTTGTGGGTATCTCTTAATCTGAGTGGAGAATCATGCATTTTCACAACTACTAAAGAAACTGCATTTCCTTACTGTGATTTCCATCATTGCAAATTCATATTTAGTACAAATACTTTTCTTTTTACTTATTTTTTATTTTTTTAACCTTGACTTATTTTTGAGAGAGAGAGGGAAAGAGACGGAGCATGAGCAGGGGAGGAGCAGAGAGAAAAGGAGACACAGAATCTGAAGCAGGTTCCAGGCTCTGAGCTGTCAGCACAGAGCCTGATGCAGGGCTCCATCTCACAGACCACGAGATCATGACCTGAGCCGAAGTCGGACACGCAACCAACTGAGCCACCCAGACGCCCTAGTGCAAACACTTCTCTTTTTAAAAAAAAATTTTTTTTTCTTAATGTTTATTTATTTTTGAGAGAGAGACAGAGTGTGAGTGGGGGAGGAGCAGAGAGAGAGGCAGACAGAATCTGAAACAGGCTCCAGTCTCTGAGCTGTCAGCGCAGAGCCCGAAGTGGGGCTCGAACTCATGAACTGTGAGATCATGACCTGAGCCGAAGTCAGACGCTTACCGACTGAGCCACCCAGATGCCCCAGTACAAATACATTTCTAATTCTCATCTTATGGTTTCTCCAACAGTGCTTTGTTGTGGAAGGTACTCGGTGTTGGCCACAAAAGCCTGAAAGCTTTTCAGGGAACCATACAAAACACTATGCCCTTCAAGTCAGACAGACTCAAGCTTTAAATGTTGGTTTTTCTCTGTGCCCTAATCAGCTTGCTTAATCTTTCAGAACCTCAGTTTCCTCATCTGTTAAATGAGGTTAAAAATATATGTTTCAGAGGGACACCTGGCTGTCTCAGTCAGTACAGCATGTGACTTTTGATCCTGGGGCTGTGAGTTCGAGCCCCACATTGGGTGTAGAGATTACTTTAAAATGGATCTTAAAAATATATGTTTCAGACAGTTGTTTTGACGGTGCAATAAAATAAAGGATGCTGAGGACCTATCACAATGCTTTGTACATAGTAGGTATAAGGCGGCATGTGAATACTATGAATTCTTCACACAGCAACTTTCCAGGAATTCTCAGTTCTCCTTTTTTAAAAAAATTATTTATTTATATTAGAGGGACAGAGAGCATGTAAGTGGGGGAAAGAGGCAGATGCCGGGGGAGAGAGAGGGAGAAAGGGAGAGAGAGAGAGAGAGAGAGAGAGAGAGAGAGAGAGAGAGAGAGAATATCCCAAGCAGACCCCATGCTCAGCACAGAGCCCAACATGGGGCTCGATCCCACAACCCTGGGATCGTGACCTGAGCTGAAAACAAGAGTCGGACACTTAACCGACCAAGCCACCAGCTGCCCCTCAGCTCTCCTTAAAGTAATAAGTCAAACTAGTTTCTTTATTTTTATTTTTTTTAACATTTATTTATTATTGAGAGACAGACACAGAGTGTGAGCAGGGGAGGGGTGGAGAGGGGGAGACACAATCTGAATCAGGCTCCAGGCTCTGACCTGTCAGCATAGAGCCCGACGTGGGGCTCAAACTCACAAAGTGCGAGATCATGACCTGAGCCGAAGTCAGCCGCTCAACCGAGCCACCCAGGCGCCCCCAAACTAGTTTCTTGACACTGTAATATTTAGTGCCAGTTGCCATTTCTTTCCCTAATCTAATCATTCAGCTGCAGCTAAAATTTTTTACAGGTTTATTGAAAAAAAAAGTTGGTGTGATGGTAACCAAGTACAAGGCATGTGTTTATCATTAGCCTTAGCTTTTTTCTACCACCAGCTCTGTGTCTAGGTCTGAAGCTATAGTTCTCCCAGAATGTCTTGCCCGGAGAATAGCAACCACAGGCTTCTTGCCCTAACCAAGCCCAGGGCACTGATTGTTTCCTTCCTGTACTTTGCAGAAATTGGCCTCCTCTGTTGGATTTGAAGTCATGAGTCTGGATCACAGTAAGTGGCACACTCTGCTTAATGAATCATTAGTAGAACAGAGAAAAGAACAGACTCAATTACATGCTGGGCTGGTTAACCAGCCTTTCCCTGAACACTGCCCTGCTCCAACCTACACCGAAACAGGGAAGCTTTTGTATAGCAATGAGTCCCTTACCAGTGGTTCTGTCTGTTGAACCTAGGACCCATATTCTACATTCTTGATTGATTTTAATCTGACTTGGCAGCTGTCTTAAGTACTGCAGCCATCTGCAAGCAGGAATAATGAGGGCTTTGTACAAACAGCATAGCTGCTGGGCTCCCTGCCTCATTTCCCTCTTTCTGTCTTCTTGACCACATGCTCCGTGCTTGCTTGCTTGCTTGCAGGTGTCAAACTGTGTAGTGGCCCTTCAGGGCCAGACTCCTGGGGCTTGCTCAGGAGTTGATGAGCCCAAGAAGTGAGGGGAAAGAGAGTGGCGGACAGAGAAATGATAAACACGTGATCAGATGATGATAAGTGCTACCCTTCTCTCCTTTGCAGCTGGGGCTCTAGCCTCAGAATATTAAAGTTCCTTGAACGACCTATATTCTCTTCCACCTCAGTGACTGAACACCTGTGGAAACCTTCCTCAGCATTCAGAAAACCTCAGCCCTTTTCACTTCTTCACTGAGACCTCCCTGACATTCCCTAGATCGTGACCTATTGTTGTCTGGCCACTGCTATTAGTCCAGACGTTCCCTACCAGCAGGGACATTGTTTTTCCATTTTCTGTGTCTCAGAAACTTGACACGGTACCTGGCGTATAAAGATTGGTCAATAACTCTTGGTTGACTGACTGAATGGGTCAGGGGAAAGTTGAAGGCCAACCTGAATTTATTACATAAATAATGCAGAGCTCCTGTGATATCCCAGGGGAGCTAGACAATCCAAAAATAAACACATAACTCTGTCATGTAGTGAGAAGTGCCAAGAGGTGAGGAGAAGGGAGTGACAGCAGGAGACACACAATAAGCAGATAAACAAACAGGTCAGGAGGTGAGAAACAGCACCAGAAACATGCCAGAGAGGGGCAGCGGGTGTTGCTATTTCTTTTTTTTTGTTAATTAAAAATTTTTTTTTTTTGTTTTAGAGAGAAAGAGTATGAGCAGGGGAGAGAGGCAGAAGGAGAGAGAGAATCCCAAGCAGGCTCCATTCTCAGTGCAGAGCCTGACACGGGTCTCAGTCCCATGACCCAGGAATCATGACCCGAGCCGAAATCAAGAGTCGGGCACTTAACCAACCAAGCCATTCAGGCATCCCAGAGGTTGCTATTTCTGATAGAGTGGCCAGGGAAGGCCTGTCTGGCAATGTGATATTTGAGCATAGATCTGAGGAAAGTGAGGGAATGAACCTGTAGAATCTGGGGGATAAGCTTTCCGGGGAAAGAGAGAACAGAGAGTGAAATCCTAAAGATTGGTGGGAGGAAGCTGGCATGGCTGGAGTAGTGAGTGAAGAGGAGAGTGACGAGAGGTGAGATTTAAAAAGAAGAAGAAGAAGAAGAAGAAGAAGAAGAAGAAGAAGAAGAACGAGGAAGAAGAGGAGGAAAAAAAAATCAACAAAAATGCAGCATTGATTGGCCATAAGTACTGGGGTTTGAGCCCAGGTAAATACGATGAACCATCAGCAAAAACTTACAAATGAGACCCTGGATTCCTACTGTTGGAAAGGAGAGAAGCTAGAGGGATGGAAGGGTATGGGGAAAGGGGGGAGTTCCTAATTTTGAAAAATGAGGCAATACCAAAAATTACAGTCTAGTGTACTTGATGTAACTCCCAGGTAATTGATTACAATATTCAAAGAACGATTTAGCACCCACACAGGAAATTGCTGAGCTGTAGGAGCTAGGATGGTGGGGTCACAAAGAACGTAACATCAGTCATTAGATTTCCTTTTACTTGTACTTTTGCTAATGATGTGAGACTGGTTGGTCAAAGTAATGTGGTGTAAATAGTGTACAGAAAGTTCTGCAAGGTGTTTGGCAAGGTCTCAGTATCGGTCGAGATGGACAGATAGGCCTTATTAGGTGGCTTTGTTCTTTTTTATTTCTTTTGTAAATTGTGGTAAATTACACATGATATGAAATTTACCATTTTAATAATCTTCAAGTATGCAATTCAGTGGTATTAAGTACATTTTCAATGTTGTGCAAGAGTTACCACTAGTTGGTTGTAGAACTTTTTCATCACCTCAAAAGGAAACCCCATACCCATTAAGCAATCACTCCCTATTCTCCCCTCCCCCAGGCCCTGGAAATTACTACTCTGCTTTTTATTTTTATTTTTTAATTTTTATTTAAAGAAATGTTTAATGTTTATTTATTTTTGAGAGAGAGACACACACAGTGCGAGTGGGGGAGGGACAGAGAGAGAGGGAGACACGGAATCTGAAGCAGGCTCCGGGCTCTGAGCTGTCAACACAGAGCCCGATGCGGGGCTCTTGCGCTGTGAGACCATGACCTGAGCTGAAGTCAGCCACTTAACTGAGCCACCCAGGCGCCCCCACTAGTCTGCTTTTTTAAAAAAAAGTTTTTATTTTTTATTTTTGAGAGAGAGAGTGAGTGGGTGAGGGAGGGAGGGAGAGGAGCAGGGGGAGAGAGAGAGAGAATCTCAAGCAGGCTTCACACTCCGTGTGGAGCCCAACACGGCGCTCAATCTCATTACCCTGGGATCATGACCTGAGCCGAAATCAAGAGTCGAATGCTCAACTGACTGAGCCACCCAGACACCCCTATTTTTTTTTTTTTGAGAGAAAGAGCACAGGAGTAGGATAGGGGCAGAGGGAGAGGGGGAGAGAGAATCTTAAACAGGCTCAGCGTGGAGCCCAGTGCAGGTCTCTGCCTCATGACCATGAGATCATGAGCTGAACCAAAATCAAGAGTCAGATGCTTAACCAACTGAGCCACTCAGGTGCCCCTGACCATCTGTTTTTAATCATTTTGGGTATGCCTAGGGGTGGAATTGCTGGCCTACATGGTAACTTTATGTTTAACCTTTTGAGGAACTGCCCAACTGTTTCCCATAGCAGCCGTACCACTTTACAGTCCCATCAGCAATATATGAGGATTCCAATTTCTTCACATCTTCACTAACATTTGTTATTTTCTGGTTTTTGGTTTTTGTTTTAAATAGCCAGCCTAGTGGATGTGAAATGGTATCTCATTGTGGTTTTGATTTCTATCTCCCTAATGATTAATGATGAGTATCTTTCATGTACCTATTGGCCATTTCTACATCTTCCTTGTAGAAAGGTCTATTTAAGTTCTTTGTACATTTTTAAAGATTGTTTTGATGATTTATTTTGTATTAGCATAACACTTTATTTGCTGAACGAATATCCGTTGAGTAATCTTACATGTCTGCCAGTTTTGGGTGATAAACAGAAAATGAAGGAATGAAAAACAATGAAGGTATGACATCTAGAAAGGGATGCCCAGGTATAATTATAGATACTGTAAATCCTGTACGGTTATGATTGTGCACCTATTGGTGTTTTACATATATAAGTTACTTGGTGTAGAAAATAACGCAGAGGCTGGATTATCAAGAAGTTACATGAGTAGTGAAGGTTAGTCAAGGATAATTGGTTGAAATAAAAATGATGATATGGTGATGATTTTGACTTGTGAAATAATATTGATGGTGTGAAGTCTGTTTTTTTCAGATATACAGAATATGTTTTCTCTATGCCATTAAGGTAGAATACACTTACCACTTATGTTATCGTACAGATTACTTGGTGTGCAAGCTGGCATCAGTCTGTGTGCCAAGACTTTTCTCCTCCATCTTCACACTCCTTCTAGATCACAGGCCTAAGCCACTGACCGGATTACCTGTCATTTGGCCCTCCTGCACATAGTGATGCTCTTCACAGTAATGGATTTTTCTGTCACTAAATTTTCAAAATTATAAAATATAAGGCATTTCTCTATATGAACAGGGTAATTAGGGACCTCTGGATCTGTACCACCTGCCTCCTGAGCATGTTCTAGGCCATTACCATCAGCCCTCCTGGTTGGCAAGATTTAAACATAAATTCAAAGATTACATTACCCATATGTTCTTCCTTTTATGGTTCTTTATTTTGTCTTGTAGCGGTAACATGATCTTCTCCACCATGACTTCAGGCAGTCTTTCCCAGACCAATCTACTGACTGTCAGTGAACACTGCTCACTTTCCCCTATGATCTCCATCATCAGAGAACTCTTTTTCCCTTTGACACTATCTAGGGACATTTTCTTTGTAGAAGCCATGTGTCTCTCCAGTGCATACATGGTGATTCTTTTGTTCAGGCATCAGAAGGGAACTTAGCACCTTCATAGCATCAGCCTCTCCCCCAGAGTCTCCCCAGAGAAAAGGGCCACCAAGAACATCCTGCTGCTGGTGAATATACTGGGTGGACTTTGTAATTTCATCCTCCTCAACCCTTTTCTGGGTGTATGGCCCAGTAATCCTGGGTTTCCAGAGGCTGCTAGTCAGTACCTATGCTACTGTCAGTCCTTTGGTGCAAATGAGTTCTGCTAAGAGGACAATCAGTGTTCCACAAAATATGCAGTGGAAGTACCTTATTATTATTATTATTTTACAATTTAGCAATAGGAATATTTTTCTGAAAAACAGATTCTTCTGCCTATAAATTAAACTATTCAAGTTGCACAGAATTTCTTATCTCATCTTTTTAATTTATGGAATTAAAAATTTATTGTCTCAAGGCACCTGGGTGGCTCAGTCGGTTGAGTGTCCAACATCAGCTCAGGTCATGATCTCACGGTCTGTGAGTACAAGCCCCCCCATCAGGCTCTGTGCTGACAGCCCAGAGCCTGGAATCTGCTTCGGATTCTGTGTCTTCCTCCCTCTCTGCCCCTGCCTGCTCATGCTCTGTCTGTCTCTCTCTCTCAAAAATAAATAAACATTAAAAAATTAAAAAAAAATTATTGTCTCAGGGCGCCTGGGAGGCTCAGTTGGTTGAGTGTCTGACTCTTGATTTCAGCTCAGGTCGTGATCCCAGGGTTGTGGGATTGAGCCCCACATCATGCTCTGTGCTGGGTGTGGAGCCTGCTTAAGATTTTTTTTCTCTCTCTCTCTCTCTCTCAAATAAAAAACACTATTATCTCTAAATACTTTTGAATTTGATGCTGCCATGGATTATGGAGCTCCTTTAGTTTGATGTCCATGATGATTTGATATTTCCATATCAAATCACTTACTGTTATTTTCCTTTTATCTTCATATGTAAAAACTTCTATTTCTCCTAGAAGTGTACTCTTAAGAAACTGCTATTGGGAATCACATCACTCAGTTAATTTATTTTTGAAAACATTTTAACTTAACTCTTATTCGTTATAGATATTTTCACTAAGTTTCAAATTCTAGCTTGAATACTTTTGCTTGGCACCCAATATTTGTTTTTCTGTCTTCCACCTCTGTAGAAGCTGTAGAGGTTTTTACTCTCACGTTTGTAGTTTTCTCTCTTTCCTCCTCATTGCTTTTAAGTGTTTTCATTATTGTTAATGTTATGCAGTTTGTTATTTCTTCTAAGTAATTTTTGTTTTCTCTCTTTTTGACAAACTGTACTTCTGAATTCAAACTGTACTGTCTGGCTTTCAATTTTAGAAGCTTATAAATCACTGTTTTTGATTATCGCTTTGAAATTCTCTTTATATCCTTTGCATATTTTTAAATAGGGTTGTTTGTCTTTTTGTTTTTAAGTTGTAGGAGTTTTTTTTTATATATTCTAAATATTAGACCCTGATCAGATATATGATTTGAAAATAGTTTCTCCCATTCTGTATGTAGCTTGTTTTTTCACTTTCTTGGTAGTATCTTTTAATTCACAAAAAGTTTTTAATTGTGATGAAGTCTAACATATCTATTTTTTTCTTTGCTTGTGGTTTTGGTGTCATGTCAAAGAATCCATTGCTAAATCCAAAGTCATAATTTCTGTCTAGATTTTCTGCTAAGAGTTTTACAGATTTAGAGACCCCCCACCCCTCCACTGTTACTCCAATATTTATGGAGGAGCTGGAAGGGTCAGGCAGCACCCTGTCAAGTAACAGTGGGAACTGGGAAGCCTTGGGAGGTCTGTCAAAGGAAGGGCCTCCTGGTGAGAGGAATATCCTCATGTCAAAAGCCCACCAGGAGAGTCTGCTTCCCAGCACCCATTCAGCCTTTAGTCTTCAGGCCTTGCAGACCTTCCTCCCAGGGCTCATTAAATACAGGCTTCCTTTCAGGGGCAGAAGTTAACTGGGCCCTCAGTGGGGTTTCTACAGTTAGCCAGAGGTTAGAGAAGCCACTGTGTTAATAGACTCCAGAAAGTAGTATAGAGCCAACCATGTAGCTCTGTGGGGCTCTCAGTGCACACATACCCAAGGCAGTATCCCAAGAGGTGACCAGGAGCTGCTTGGTGGCTTCCCCAGGCCTTGCAGGGCTTGCTTGACTTGGCCTGGTTGATGACCAGACGGAGCAGGAGGTATTAGCCTCTGCACACACTCCTCCCTCAGCTAGGTGGCCTTCCAGCGCAACCTGACTGACTCTTCTGCTTCCTTTTTCCACTTTGAAGGACCCTTGAGATTACATCAGGCTCAAACAATAATCAAGGATAACCTCATTATTTTAAAGTTAGCCAGGGGCACCTGGGTGGCTCAGTCGGTGAGGCGTCTGACTTTAGCTCAGGTCACGATCTCACAGCTCGTGAGTTCAAGCCCCACGTTGGGCTCTGTGCTGACAACTCAGAGCCTGGAGCCTGCTTCTGATTCTGTGTCTCCCTCTCTCTCTTCCCCTCTCCTGCATGCACTCTGTTTCCCTCTCGCAAAAACAAATAAACATTAAAAAAAATTTAAAGTTAGTTGATTAGCAACCTTAATTCCCCTTTGCCATGTAATGTTACATATTCCCAGGTTCTAGGGATATAGGACATGAACATCTTCTGGGACCCATTACTCTGCCTTCCACCCCTTCCTTGTCATCTTTAGAGCGTGAAAGGATCTTCAGACTTCTGAGAAGAAACCAGGGGATGAAGTCATGGGCAGCTTTATCATCCCATATTTTCCTTTCATTGAACATACACTGCCCTAGGGCTTCTGCAGTCTTTGGGCATAAGCCTTGTGACCACCTGATGATTGGTCATTCCAACTCAGCCGGGTGACTTGCCAACAACCCCAGGGAAGATGTATGTCTCCCTGGGTGAACCCTTCTGTGTTTCCAAACGATCATAGCATTAGGTCAGGTGGTGCCACTATTAAATCCCAAGGCAGCAACAAATACTATACATACTACATAATGCAGTGGTAAACCAGGTTTATTGAGGAAACTTAGAGGAGGACCAATGAAATACATGACAGTGTCACACATGTGCCCTTCTCCCAACTCTTCTCTTTCCTGTAGAGAAGTGCTTGAGGGCAGGGTACAGTTGGAAGCACCAGGGTTGGCTCCAGGAGAAGGACTGTGCTCCTCTGTACTCATAGAGAAGTTGAGAGGGGCAGGAGGCGCCCGATAGGGAGCGCATCGTCAGGACTTAGGAAGACTTGAGTTCATGGTCAAGGGAATGGCTCTGCCAAGGTGAGGAGCATCCTAATCTTGGAATTAGCACAAAGCAACCACCCTTGTCAGCTGAACACCTCGAAGTCCTTCCTGTGAGATAGCCTGTCACTAGGCTCCCTGAGGGGAGGCACAGGCCCGTCCAGCACACCATCTGTCTCTCTCTCGAGATGGCAAATTGATCAGATTTTCAGACGATACCCGAGTGGATGGGGTACCAGATCCAGAATCAGGATTTTGAAAGATAGAAGCCAGCCAGAAAGATGAGTAAAACCTAATCACACATCTATTTGTGATCTTCTTCTCCTTCTCCTTTCTTCTTCTTTTTTCCAAAGGCATCTAAAAACTCCAACATCATAAGTTCAGAGTAAGTGAGATGGGTCACCTGTGGAAAAAGAGATTTTCTGGGCCAGTTAACACATCAATATATGTATTAATCCAAGATTAATTTTAAGGACCTATTTTTCCTTCAAAGAGTAACAAAAGATGGAAAGAATAGATACCTGCTTAAGGAAAATAAACATGAAAATAATTACTAGTACTCTTAACAGGAACCCAGAGGCTACCCAAGTAGCCTACCAAGGAAGGCATTAAACATGCCCAAATTTATTTCCAACATCCCGCAACAAATGAATGTTAAAATTTCAACGTGTGTCCTTCTAAATTGGCAAACTCAAAGCCCACTGGTTACCAAACATTTTGCTTGATGTGGTGATATCTGTCCTCCACTCTTCAAGAGCAGCTGTCACTGTAAGACTGTTCCACTCCAGGTGCCATACATAATGCAATGAATGAATAGGGTGCGTACATGAGGGCTGGGGTGGGAGTAGAAAAAGTACAGTTGAGACACCAAATCAGAAACGGTATTATTCTAGAGTCAACTTCCCCACCATAAATTTTTTAAAACCTCAAAATCCATCAAAATGCTTATATAATATTTTTCATCTTCAATATCAGGAGAGCACCAAAGAACAAGCCAATTACTTTCTAAAAAATTTATGAAAAAGTAAATCATAGAATTCCATTCAATTTTAAACTACGTATAATATTTATGAGTCCACAAATTGCAAATGAAAAAATAAGGAAAGGTAATAAAAGTGATTTGTTTCCAACTGGGAAACATGCATTAGAAAATTCGAATCTGCTCTTGCAGTCTTGTTCACCAGATTTTCTCCTGGGGGCCTGGACAGTTAGCATTAACACAGATTTTTCAGATGAAGAATGCCTCCTAAGGTTTGAATTTTCACAACTGACTAATTTTGACAGTTTTAGCTGATATCAAAGGACCTAACTCTTAGCCAGACCAGGGGAAAAAATGCATAATGTAACCTAGGAATGTCTGTGTCCCTCGTCCAGTTCCAGTCACCACCATTTATAACATTCCCATGACTCTAACTGAAATCTTTTGGCTTGCACTGTTACTTCAACTTGCAAACAGCAGTAGGAGAAAGGGAACTGATAAATAAAACATCCAAGAATATTATAATTTCCAAGTGTTGACAGAAAACCCATCTGAATGCTACAGCAGGCATGATTTTAAAGTAATATTTGGTGTTTGAAAACACGAACAAGTATTCTGTGTTGTGTGATAGTATTTGAACTTAAGTTAACTGATTACTTAGAACTTTTCAGAAACATGAATTCATATATCAAAAATAGGTGTCTACCCTTGGCCAAGAGAAAACAGGAATCGTCCCAAAACCCAGGGTAAAACTGAAGTGCTATATGTGGATAAGATGACATCTTCATGAGTGACACAGAAAAAAATTCAGGTCAGTAGGGGGCTACTGGATGCTTCTAAAACAACTAAACTGATTCTCAGTTCTCAGGTGGGAAGCACCAAAATTGCCATCTCTCTTGATCTTAGCACTATACATTTCAAACACTTTTTTTTTCCTTGAAGTTACTTGCAGACTAGATGTTGGTGTTTCCTAAGTTATAGAAATAAGCACAGATGAGGGCAGTAACCCCCCAAAAGTGTTTTTGGAATGCTGATAACAAATAATCACCTCTTTTAGACAAAAATCTGCCTCAAAGAAGATGTGAATGCATTTTAAATTTTTCAAAAAAAACCTTATTTCTATCCACAATCTAAAACCAATGGTAAAAATGAAAAGTCCCAAAGAAAAATGTTGAACAGGTGCCTGGGTGGCCCAGTCACTTGAGCGTCTGACTCTTGATTTCGGTTCAGGTCATGATCTCACAGTTCATGAGATCGAGCCCTGCATCGGGCTCTGCGCTAACAGCGCAGAGCCTGCTTGGGATTCTCTCTCTCCCTCTCTCCCTGCCCCTCCCCTGCTCATGCATGTGTGCGTGTGCACACTCTCTCGATCTCTCTCAAAATATACAAATAAACTTTAAAAAAAGAGAGAAAAGAGAGAAAAATTTTGGAAAGAGCATTACATCTTCCTACTTCCCCAAGATAATGTCTTATTAATTTAACAGAGGAAAATGGATAAATATATGCAATTTTTACATTTTACACTTTTACAGTCTATCCTTATGCCTGCAGTAGTAATTGCCATTATGATCTGGAATGCTGCTTTAAAAAAAAAAATGGTAGCAGTGTTCCAGATCATGATGGCAATTACTCGACTATAGGCCAAGCCCAGCCCACTGGTCTCCTCATCCCTATCCAGAATGTTCCGGTAGGGACTGAGGACTAAAATAGGAATTGTTTATGTATTTTAGAAAGTCTGACTATACCGAGGTGGTCAAGTAATGCAGTCACTGGCGAATTCAGCTTCTCTCTGGGGGCTCCACTGATTTCTAGTGTCTTTTTTCTACCCACCCACTTCCTTCCCCTCAAACTTCTTCATGTGTTTCCAAATTTCTACCTCTTCAGTTCGCTTGCCCTTTTGTTCATGGAGCCTGGACAGATGTTGCTTCCATATCTGGCCTGCCCCCTCTCTCAGTCATGCGATGGGGATCAGATCTTTTTCCTCTTTCGTTTTTATTTTTTTCCTGAGACACAATTTGCCCCTTTACACTATCAGCCTCTATAAGGAAACATCCATTTCTCACCCCAGTTTGTCATGACCACTCAGACCAAATCCTGACTCCAAAAGATAAATGAAATTGTGTGTTTTCATTAAGGTCAGAGGCCAGTAGATTAGGAGAAAAAACTGGAAGTTCAAGGCTTCATTTGTGGATATTATAGCTTAGACATGTTAAGAAATCATCTAGATTGTCTTGAAAAGCAAATATGAAACTGAAAGAACCCTAACTTCATGGTTATGGTGGTACCCTCCTATATAAACTTAAAACGCTTAATCTTGTTTTTAAGGAAATGCTTTAAAATTCCTACAGTACGAATAATAGAAATCCAACCAGCAGGATGAAGGTCCAAATTGTAGAGAAAGAAAAAAGATTGCAATTCTACTGAAAAAGGAGCCCTACTTTCTGTGAAGAAAAGTACAATGTGGCCAGCCCTGACTCAGCACAGATGGGGCAATAATAGCCTAAATCGAATTCTTCTGCTGCAGGATTATCCATTTCATTAGGGATTTCGATTCAGAGAGAGCTGTGCGTTTTTGCTCATTCTTATTCTCACAATAATAATATCCTTTCCTTGAGCTAGTCAATTTTATCTAAAGTTCTCTATGGCTAAGACTGCTAGAAGCTATAATACCCAGCAGAATCTTTTGTATGTTGCAAAGTAAGGGCCAAGGAATATTATTCTTTATGTTGTGACCCTAGTGATCTCCCCCTTTCTATCTCATTTTTATTTAAATTTATAGGAGGACAGAGAAAAAATGTTGAATTTCTCTGTTATCCCTAGTCTGTGACCCCTGTCAAATTGCTTTTATCTCAATAAAACTGTTTCCATAACACATATTTTTAACATCTAATTTTACATGATGAAGCATGAATGACTATTCATGATAAAACTTCAAAAAATACACATTGATGTTGTTGCACTAATTACTTGAGCATCCCCTGTGTAAAACCATAGAATTATTTCTAATATTTGCTTGAATAGATCATTTTTCTTGTGAAGGACCCACTAATAGAGTCAAATAGAATCAGCAGGGTATGTGCCTACAGGGAAAAATGAATCTATGCCTGTCTTTATTATGATAATGGTATACTTTTCTCTCAAGAAATAAAAGCTCATTGCATCCATCCCATAACCCTCTTGTGACAGTGTTAGGAAATGTTTTCCTCCTTTAGTGATCAAAATGATGTGTTTGTGAAAGCCCTTTGTAAGCTCTAAAGTAGTATTCATGTGTGAGTTAGTATCGTTGTTGGGTTATACTTATTTATATCTGAGGCTAAAATGAAACACTTACATGTTGTTCTCATTTGGTTCCCCCAAAGCAGACCCTGAAACTAGGATTTGGGGGCAAAGAGTAAAATGGGCAGGTGATCCCAGGAAGCATAGGTAAGGGAGTGGGGACCGTTAGGCGAGGGAGGAAGTCACCAAAAAGGGTGAGTTATGAGTCATTATACCCATGTGCAAATGAAGCTCAGGGGAACTGAGCAGCCTCTGAGCCCAAGGTATTTAGCCACAGGCTTCTGTCCCTCATTGATTAAGAGCTGCCCCCAGGGGATAATAAATCCCTGGCACTTCCTAGACTGCTGGGCACAGGCTGAGCCAGCTCCAAAGGTGCTAGAGAAAGCCCTCAGGCAGAGATGCAGGGAGACATGGGTCACTGCTTGAGGCAAGGAAGTGTCAGCATGCACAGGACTGTCTTCCCCAGTAGCTGCGGGTGAACCCAGGGTGGGCCGAGGGCATATGGGGCAGAGCATTTGTGGTGTGTGCTAAGAAGTCAACCGTCACATGCAGGCTCAGAAACAAAGTCTGGGATCTGATTTGTTACCTTGGTCCCAGGCGGATCATAAACACTTTGCCTGAGTGGAGCATCCGAGGTGAGATTACTCTGGGTTTCCTTTAATACTTTGTATTGCTGCCACTATTAGCTATTTTTAGATGTTGAGATTGAAGTGCTGTCCAGCCTCTGCTATGTTTCATGAAATTTACTCATAGCGTTGGGGAGGTACATTCTAGTACAGTTTGTTCTAACCCGGGGTTTTCATTAGACTCATCCAAGGAGCTTTGCAGGAAAATGCTGATGCCTGGGCCCCACCTATTTAAAATAAGGATCTCTAAGAGGAGTGGTGCCAAAGTCGTGTGTGTGTGTGTGTGTGTGTGTGTGTGTGTGTGTGTGTGTTTTAACTCTCCAGGTGATTTTTATTGCAGCCAAAAATGAAATCACTGGGTAATAAAGAAAATAGCTTTAGAAAAACTTTGAAATCAGATGGCCTTGGGTATAGATTTCTGCCTCTTCACTAAGCAGCTGTGTAACTTTCTATGAGTAACACGAGTTTTCTGGGCTCAGTTTCCTCATTTGTAAAACAGAGACACTATACCTATCTCACATACTTGAGAGTTAAATGGATGCACGCACACACACAAAAGTCTACTCTTGTTCCAGTACGTAGTTGGCGCTTAATAAATGTCAGTTTTCACCTTTCCATTACTCTCTGACTTGGCTCTAAAAAGTGGCAGTGTGTCTCTATATGTTGGAAAATGAAAATTAAGCTTTCCTGTGTAGGTGGAGAGGGTGGAAAGCTATAAGAACAAATGGAAGAGGGAAGGATAAGATTGTTGCACTGTCAGAAGTTAATGAGAGAGAATATAGCAAGAGAACAAACAACTGGTTGAAAATGGAAACAAAACCACTAATGGGCTAAAGAAAAGAGTACAATTATGCAAAGGCTTCTTTTGGAATAAACTTAGGATGGCCTGAGAGCCAGTCCCTGCCAAGGATAAGTGGATACTGTAGCGTCAGGCCTTATGAAGCATTTGTACAGAGTTGAAGTCTTAAGTGGAAATATCTTCAAGTATTTGAAAATATTTACTAAGGAGCCTTTACAATACCCTGTGTTAGGCTAAGTCCCCTCCTCTGGGTTTCTTAGGTTACTTTTAAATTAGCATTTAATATTACATTCAAAGGAACTATTTCTGAATTGATTAGAAGCCTGTGAGTTTCTTTTGGGCAGGGCTGTGTTCATTCATCAACAATACCTGGTTCAAAATTGAAGTGCAGCCATTATCAAACTAAACTGAGCCAAAAGAGAGACTCGGGTCAATGCGGCAGACTTGGCAATTGCCTCTCCCAACAAGTGGCAGCCTTAATCCCTTCCCCTTTTGTTTCGGGAATGCTGAGTTTGTCCAGTTAGAGAAGAGTCTAATGTCAGGAGAGACAAAACCTGCACCCATTTTACTTCCATAAAGAATGCCAGTCTTGGCAATCATTATGGTATTATGTTGGAAGACAGAGCAAAGAGTCACGAATAAATGGAGTCTGGGGCCCTTACTACTGGAGCTTGTCAGTTATGTGACCCAGTCCTGTTTCAGTTAGGTCTTCTGCAACTTGCAAGCCAAAGTTTCCAAGTGGATCTGGTTATTGTTGGGAAAGGCAGGCTCACATACATTGGCTCCCCACCTGGCCACATAAGAATGGGCCTTGGACCTTGACCACTACCTTGCCAAGAGGTAAAGAGCCTGCACAGCTTATGCTGCCTTGTGTGGGAAGATCTTTTCCTGTTTCATGCTCAATGAATGTTCCTTCAGTCTCCTTAACTCCATGTATGTCAACAGGCCACAGGCACACACCTAGCTTTTGGTATTGCAGACTCCATGGGGAGGGTCAGAGTTCTTCTGTGGCACAAGAGGGGTGTGCATAGGCCAATTGCCCTGCGTTGGCTTCCTGGGGAACCTGCTGGCTACGGCGGACTAACCCCCCTATTGTCACTGGTCTTGCTCTGTCTTTTCTCCATGTAAGTCAAGCATCATTCCATCTAGTGCTGGACTGTGTTGCGTTTTCCTTAGCAACTCCAGTACCAACATGCAATGGGCAGAAGTGTTTAGGGTCCTCTGGTGGCCAGTGTGCAGGGGATTGATAGCTGGTGCATGGTGTTCTGCTCGACAGTGATATATAGTCATATTTTGCACCAAAGTATAGTGAGTGCATTATCTTCAGACAAGCAGGATAATGACTAAATTTCTTAGCATTGCTAGTTGTATTAGTTGGAACTTTTCAAGACAGATGGTAAAACAAACAAAAAGGACTTTAGGTAAAAAGGGATTTATTAGAAGGACCTTGGGATGATTCATCGTACTTCTTTTCTCAGTGATGTGGTTTGTGGAAAGATGCCGATAGACAGAGTTAAAGGAGTATGTTTTCTCTGATGTCAAAAGATACAGAAACTTAGCTTCACGCAACAGCCTCACAAAGCAGGAGACGATGCAGTTTGCATCCTTGATTCCTCCAAGATCCTTTTAAGGACAGCAGGCACAGAGTGACAATTTTACTAGGTGAGAGAAACCTTCACTTGCTGCTTCTTTTGGGGTCTTTTTACTCTCTTAGCCCCTTTCAATCGTACCGGAGAGCCCGGCCACCTGCTTGCCTACTTGCCAGAAAGAAACGTACACAAAACAACCCTTGTACACTCCTCATTTGCCATGAGACTGGACACATTAAAGGTAAATTTCCCACAAGTTTCTGGTTCTGAGCCTTCAGGCCTGCTTGAGGTCCATTCCATACTTCTAGAATAGAGATCAGAACCAGCAAAGCAGCAGTCTTGGCGAAGCAAAAACCAGGACGCCCCTGGGAACTTCAGGGATAAGATGATGATGCCCCTCAAGATTCCCTCCCTCCCTTGTTGCTCCCTCTCGATGCAGGATTCAACCAGGATGTTGAAAACCTGCTTGATGGCAGCTCAAGGGCTCACATCCTTCTAGCACAGATGCCTGAAAAGAAACAGTTCTCTTCTCTGGGCTGTTTGGAAAATGTCCAGAACAATCTTGGTCATGTACCCTCTCCTGTGAATCAGGTTTCTTAGCTCAGGCAGCTATAACAGAATATCATAGACTTGGTGGCTGAAGCAACCAACATTTATTTCTCTCAGTTCTGGAGGCTAGAAAGTATGAAATTAGGGTGCTGGCATGGTTGGCTTCTGGTGTGAGCCCTCCTCCTGGTTTCCAGATGACCACTTTCTTGCTGTGTGCTCACACGGCAGGGTGCAGGAGAGGGGGCAAGCTCTGTCATGTCTCTTGTGAGGGCACTAATCCCATTTGTGAGGCTCCACCTCAACATCATTGTTTCCCAATGAGCCCCTAATACCCTCACATTGGGGGCTGCAATTTCAACATGTGAATTTTGTGGGGACACAAAATTCAGTCTCTAACATGGGCTGCGGGGTGCTGATGGGAGCTGGGAGGAGGGTATTAGGATTAGCAGTGCCATTAAAACCACACAGTTGGAGCACGAAAGACAGTTCTCCAGAAGAAAGAATGGGTCTTTGTCAGAAGGCAGGGTAGTGGCCACATAAAATAAGTAGATCCCACCACAACAGCAAATAATAAACCTTCAAAATCCAAATAACTTTCACCACTAATGCTATGACCCTGTTCAGGAAGAGCTATCATCCCTGGGAGCCTCATTTGTCTTCTTTTTTTTTTTTTTTTAATTTTTAATGTGTATTTTTCTGAGAGAGAGCGTGAGTGGGGGAGGGACGAGAGAGAGAGAGAAAGAGAGAGAGAGAGAGAGATTCTGAAGCAAGCTGCAGGCTCTGAGCCATCAGCACAGAACCTGACATGGGGCTCGAACCCATGAACTGTGAGCAGGTCAGACGCTTAACCAACTGAGCCACCCAGGTGCCTCTGGAGCCTCATTTCTTAAAGAATGGTGCCCAACAGAGTTGTTTTTCTAATCTTGTTCAGTCATGACAAATATTGTGGTACTCCTGTCCCTTCAAGAAAACACTCAGGAACAGAGGGTGACTGTAGGTTCCATTTCTCTAAAATGTCTAGAATAGGCAAATTCATAGAGATAGAAGGTAGATTAGTGGTAGATTGCCAGGGACTGGGGGAAAGAGGAGTGATAGCTAAAGTGTTTGGAGTTTCTTTTTGAGGTGGTGCAAATATTCTAAAATTATGTTAATGGTCGCACAACTTTATTGATATACTAAAAACCCTTGGATTGTACACTTTAAATGGATGAAGACAGTGGGTGGGGACAAGGTCATTATTTAACTCAGAGCTATTTCAAGTGTGGACTTCTCACCAGCAGCTGTGTCTCCTGGGAGCTCGGTAGAAATGTAAATTCTTGGGTCCTACCCCAAACTACCACATCAGAATCCCTGGGGATCCTTAAAGTTGAGGAAGCACTAATTTAATTTAATTCACCATTGCTTTTAATAACAGGAACTCCTCCCCTAACAGTGTGCAAAGTGCTACCAGCAGTGCTTCCCAAACTGCAGGTCAAACAAGTTGTAAAAGCAGCAGTAACACATTTTTTAAAAAAGGTTACTTGGGGACGCCTGGCTGGCCAAGTTGAAGGGGCATGTGCCCCTTAATCTCCAGGCCTTGAGTTTGAGCCGAATGCTTGGTGTGGAGATTACTTAAGTAAATAACTAAAAACTTTGGGACAAAGGAACTTTAATTCTGTACTTAGAAGATAACGATACCAACGTAGCATGGATTAACAACCATGGTTACTTGCAAATGAAGATAGGTTGTTTGCTGGAAGCTGCTGAAGCAGTTAAGCAGAGTGATGTGCCTTGAAGATGCAAGTATTTTCTCCATGACCTGCTGGAAAGATGCCTCCATCATTTTTCTCCACCCAAGATGCTGAAATTGGTGTGAATGGAACGAAGGCTGAGATGCAGGTGGAAATTCAGAGGTAGTTCTGTCATCTTGAAAGCCAATTACTTGCTCCAATGCCACATTTCCAGATCCAAGGTTTGAGGACAAATTTATCTCCTGTAATCATGTGAAGCAATGTAAGTGCTGCACACATATTAGAAATAAGAAGCCAGAACAAGAAAAACAATCTTAAGGCTGCTCCTGAAAATATTCAGAAATTCTCTTCTTTAAGCCGTACACAAAAGCTTGGTTAGTGAGCCTTCTTCACTGAAATTGCTCGTCAACATCCACCTAACCTTTAACTGTAGGAGGTAAATTTTGACCTTGGTCAGTTACTGTTAGGAAGGAAACTTAATAAATCAGTGGCAACATCCCCAGAAGCAGAAGTCCATGCTGGCAGGTGCTGGCCAAAAACACTGCACGCCTGCTCTGACTTCACTCGAAAGCAAACGTCCATCTGGTACAAAATTGCCAGCATGTGTGTGGTACAGTGGTTGAGAGAGCAGTCCAGCAGCTGTCTGAACTCAGAAGTTTCTGTAGCTACAGTAAGATGTCACATTTTAAATAATGACTACTGTAACTTTGAATAATAAAATTGTAATATTTTAGAATATGTATAGAAGATCATTCTAGGATAAAATACAGTTGGCCCCTGAACAAAATGAGGGTTAAGGTCCCAACCCCATTTGCAATTGAAAATCCACGTATAACTTTTGACTCCCCCCAAATTTAACTACGAACAGCCTATTTTTGATAGGGAGCCTTACTGACAACATAAACAGTCAATTAACATATATTTTGTATGTTATACATATTGTGTACTGTACTCTTACAATATTTTTTTCTTTTTTTGGGGGGCAGCTATTTCTAGACCATGTGTTTTGTCTGTGAGTTTTTTTTCAAATTGTGGCAACTCTCCAAAAATTTTCCAATATATTTACAGAAAAAAAATGCACCTATAAGTGGACCCATGCAGTTCAAAGCTGTGTTGTTCAAGGGTCAACTAACTGTATTTGGTTGTGGCTTTGGCTTACACCATTGGGCACTTGGCTTAAAATGTGTATTTTGTGCACTCCTGGATTACAATGGGCAAAACTGAAAATTAACATCAGATATCCAGATTTTTAAAACAATTTCCTGGCCTCCTTTACAACTCTGCATCAGCTTGTGTCCTTGTTCAGCTCTCTCTCTCTTCTTCCTCTTCTGTTTTGTTCCTCTCAGGAGCCAAACACAAATTCCTTCCATTTTCTTAGGGGAGAGATTTGGCTGTCTCTCACCTGGACCTCCAAATTCAGCCAGGGCCTTTCTTCACATAGCTACGCCCTTCTAGTAAGTACAGAAACCTGGGGCAACTCCTTCCCCAGACTCTACAGAGACAAATGTATATATTAGCAAATATATGTAATATAATGTAGTTTATATATAATATACATAAGACATATGCAAACAATAGATGATACTAAGTATTAAACTACATAAAAATGTCCAAGAGTACAAATAAGGGGTGCCTGGGAATTCTCCATACCATCTTCACAGCTCTTCTGCAAATCTAAGTTTACTCCAAAATAAGAAAAAAAATTAATAGATGGAAGAATAATATGTTGGAAAGAAAAACAGTCCCGCCAGCAAGACCCCTGTCTGTACTAATATAGAAGAGAGAGAAAACACAGGATGCAAGTAGTCCACACAAGAAACTGTGGAAATAGGGCAAAATCTCACATACTTTATAGAGCAAAGTAGAAGGAAAAACAATGACTTCTCCTATGTCCTGAGGAGACGAAGGACTTAGCTTTCTGAAGGCCTCCTGTACCTCTTTCAGGACACCCTTTAGCTAATTCCAGAGGTACACACATTTACATATCTAGAGGCTCTTTGGTCCTCGACCTTGGAGATAACTACATTGTCAAAATTGGAGACTGGAAACATTTATCTCTATTCCAGAGGTTAGAGTAAGGACTCCAATTCATGATGTCACTGTGTCTTAGGAAACACTCTAAGAAAAGGAGTGAGGGAGAGAATGGTCTCTTTGCCCTCTGTAAACAGAGAAATAGTTTTTATTTACTCTCACAATACCCAGTGTGGAAGACGTGTGTGAAGGAGAACTAATATTCTGCTGGTGAGGATGTGAATTGGTAAACTCCTTTCGAAAACAATTTGGCATCATCTAGAAAAATGAAGGTGCACATACCCCATGGCCTTACTGCTATACTCTAAAGAAACTGTGGTCTAGGTGTACCAGGAGACATAAAAAAATGTCCACCACAGATTATTCAAAGTAGGAGTAAACTGGAAACAACCCAATAGTCATTGACAGGATAATGAATAAATAGTATTGTATTCACATAATGGAATACTGTAGAGCAGTGATCATGACTGAACTAGAATTTCACCAATCAAGATGGCTGAATCTCACAAATATACTGATGAGTAAAGGAAGCCACAGAATATAGAATACACAGTATAAAGACACACACACACACACACACACACACACACACACACACAGAGCATACAGAAGCAAGCAACTCTAAACAAATATTCTTTAGGTTTAAATATATATGTTGTAAAATTACTAAGAAAAGCAAAGGAGTAAAAAAATTAATGAAATTCAAGATAGTGGTTACCACTGGAGGCAAAAGGGATGTGATAGAGATCTTGAAACATTGGTAGCATTGTTTCTTAGATTGAGTGGTACATACATAGATACTTGTTTTTATTATTCTGTATACCTTATATAGGTAGTATAATCTTTTAAAATATGAAGTAACTCATGGTGGATAGTTTTGTTTTAATGGCAGGTAGAGATAGTAAAAGCCACAGGAGAGATTAGTGCTGGCAGGATTTCCAGAGCAGAACCCTTCAGGAGGAGCTGAGACTTCAGTTGGGCCTTCAAAGGGAGGAATCACATAATTTTTCAAGCCTGGAACGAATATGAGAGTTTATTTGCCCCATCCCTTCCTTTTGTAGATGAAGAAATTGAGATACAGGGAAGTACCTTTTTAAAAAATTTTTTTTAAGATTTTTTATTTTTTAAAGTAATCTCTACACCCAGCGTGGGGCTCGAACTCACAACCCTGAGATCAAGAGTCACATGCTGTACCAACTGAGGCAGCCAGACACTCCGGGAAGTACCTTTTTTTCTTAAAAAAAAAAAAAAGGGGCGCCTGGGTGGTGTAGTCGGTTAAGCGTCCGACTTCAGCCAGGTCACGATCTCGCGGTCCGTGAGTTCGAGCCCCGCGTCGGGCTCTGGGCTGATGGCTCGGAGCCTGGAGCCTGTTTCCGATTCTGTGTCTCCCTCTCTCTCTGCCCCTCCCCCGTTCATGCTCTGTCTCTCTCTGTCCCAAAAATAAATAAAAAACGTTGAAAAAAAAAATAATTAAAAAAAAAAAAAAAAAAAAAAGATTAAAAAAAAAGTTCAATATATTCTCCACATCATCAGACCAATCGCAAGGTGGAAAATTGGGGCAAAAAGCTCTTTTGAGAAGAGCCTTTTAGGAGTTGAACACCACAGCCCTCCAAATGTCAGGTTGCCATGCTCTTTTTCTCAGTCTTTGCACGCCTCTCTGTTCAGTATATGCTCGTGGCCCTATCACGGGGGCCTGAGTGGGTCATTTGGCTATTGGTGATCCGGCATGACAGGCAGCTATGAGTGGGCAGACAACCTCAGTCTTCTGGGCTTCCCCTCTTGCACAGGACAGGTGCTGCCTGGGGCCTGTTAGAGTCCATTGGGGTAGTGACGGTACCAGATGAGTGTCCTGTCCGTGGTACTCTTAGACTCCTAGGTCATTAGCCCAACACATCTGGAGAGTGCCAAGCACTAGAAATATTATGTATTATTCATTTCTTCTTTAAGGGGCTACCTCACTTCATCATACGACTCACCTAACTACTCAGGAACAGGATTATAATGTTCCCTCCCACAATGGAGGTTGGACATCGTCAGGTTCCACCTCAGAGCTGCCTGGCTCCAAAGTGCGTGCTGCTTTTTACCATAACCTACTGGCTGTGTTATCTTCGTCACTCAAACTATTTAATCCTGTTTTAACCCTGTCTTTCCCTGTCATGAATTAGTAATGTTATCTATTTATTTGTGATATTAGTATGTCACTGGATCTAAGGTTGTCAGATTAAATGCTATGCAATATTTGGGACACGTTTATACTAAAAATGATTTCAAGTTTATCTGAAATTCAAATTTAATTGGGCATCCTCTATTTTTAATTTGCTAAATCTGGCAACCCTAACACAAAACCTTTGAGAAGGTATTTTATTATTTCTAGTGAGGCTTTCCTCCTCATGGGATAAAGAGCAACTCATGGGATAGGTTGGCCACTGAGTAAAGACCTTAAAGAAGTCTTCTCAAGTCTTAACTGGGGGTGACCGTGCCCCCCCACTCCCAACATTTGGCAATGTGTAGAGACATTTTTGGTTGTCCTAATTGGAGGGGAACTTGCTACTGGCATCTAGTGGGTAGAGTCCAGGGATGCTGTTAAACTTCCTACAGGGCACAGGACCGCCCTCCCCTGCCAGCAACAAACAATTATCTTGTCCCAAATGCCAATAGTACCGAGGCTGAGAAACCTTACCTTAAAGAATCACTCATCTAAGGCAGTATAAATCCAGGAAAATCATATATATTTATGGGTTTTTTAATCCCTTTAAGGCTACCAATATATTTCCAAATAGGGCTTGGCCTTCTTTTATTTCCTGGAAAAATAATGCCAAAGCCTTTCATTTATCTGAACTAGTTAATTCATAATTATGGATGCTGGTGGCAGCAGAAGTAGACTCAAATTCTTATGTACTTTGGCACATATTAGAATAGGCTTGTGATATAAGATTTGTACTCTTAATTATGTTTATTGAATAACATTCTTGATTTGTACTGGGGCGGGGTTAGAAATGAGGTGGTCTCGGGAAACAGTGTCAATATTAGGTTGAAGTACATGATGGTCAAAACTGGTTGAATGTTGGCACTTTCACATGGTTCGACCTGACGGATGCTGTGTGGTAAGACTGCACGAGATGGAAATGCACGCTGACCCAACCCTTTGAGTCATGTAGGGCTTTGGCTGGGCCGCAGAGTTGCTGTGGCTGTTGGTCCTGGGGTAGAACCTTCACTGAGTGGTTGGAAGGACAGCTTTAGTTTTTTGTTTTCATTACCAATGGCACTTGGGAAACTCGTCTTTCAGCTATTTGCTGTCCCTGCCCTTTTCTCCTTTATCCGCTTCTGTGCATTTCCCTGGCGTGGGCCATAAAGAACTTAGGTCCCCAGGTGCACACGGTGTGCCCAAGCCTTGAATAGCAGGTAAACCAACCAGGAAAGAGAGTTCTACTTAATTTCTAGTCTTCAAAATTTGGATCCAGATTTAGCTCAGGGCCCTGTAGTGAAGAAGGAACAGAATGTTTTAATTTTATTTCTTGTCAAGAGCCCCTAGAGATAAGGGACATAAGAGAAATGCCAATTTCCCCCGGTTCAACATCCTTGAACATAAATATTAGCTATATTTTGGAGTAATAGATTTAGAAGGAAAAACTTCTTTGTTTAAAAAAAAGACTAAGGACAACATATACTAAAATGATTTGAATTTCACAGATGATACCCTACTAATATTTTTAGTTTAGCACCATCTGTTTATCTGAAATTAAATTTCTGGCAAATGGTCACGCCAGGAGATGCTGTTTTTATTTTTGTGTGCAGCTGAAACACAGAATAATAAAAATCTGCTTGAGTTGAAGAAATATGTTCATAAAATGTTTCTTTTTTAATCTGAGTTGGCTGAGAAAATGACTTTTTAATCTAGTGGCAGCTGCTTTCGTTTGGCTGGTTTTCAGTCTAAATAGTTTATGTTGGAGACAGATCATTTGTTTTATATTTGGATGCAGTATACTAAACAGTGCCTTTTGAGCTATGAGGAGGACCCAGATATACAAACATCTCATTCTCTCATTAGCCTACCTTTCTGATGATCTCTTGTTTCTTTGACCGACACAAGTGGCACGCGGTAGGTCTGTAAATTAAAAGCACAAGTGGCAAATTGCATAGCACCCAGTTGCCGTGTTATTTTTATTCGACTCTAAGAAAGTCACATCCTACACATTAATTGGCATTTGTTTACAGGAGGGGAAAACGATGGCTTTTGAAAATCTGACTCAGTGGAAACCCTTCTCGTCACACTGGCTTGCAAATAGAATCACTGCACTCCCTTCGGGTGCTGTGGGTGATCCCACTGGGAGCCCGATTCTTCCCAACAGAGCGTTAATTAAAGAAAGCCACCTCTTGGCCCCTGTCTTGCTCCAGCTACACTTCAGAATCTTCCAGCCACCTCTTTAATCAACAACATGTGTTCGATGCCTACTTTTAATGTGAGGCACTGCAGCTCTCACCCTCATTTCAAAGGCAGTGGCAAGGACAGGGTGGGGGGGGGGTTACTGCATTCTTTCCAAGTCAGCGCACCTAAACCTACATCAAAGACGCCACTAACATCGGCCAATGACCTGAAATAACCAAAACTTCCCGAGAAAGGCGTGAATTAATTTCATGGGAGAGAGGGATCTGGCCTGTCTGCCTTAGTGCCCTAGCACTTTGTGCCCAGGTCTCATTATGTTTATCTAAGAAACCTGCTTGTCCTACTGGGCACAGTTAGTTTTTGTACCATTTTCTCTTAATAATGAAAAAACGATGCATTATTTTGAAGTGCAGAGGCTGGTCTTCAGAAATAAACTCATTAACTCAGAAAAGTGAAACGCATCTTAAAGAAAATGGATGTATTGGTTAGCTCGGGCTGCCATAACAAAACACCACACACTGGGGAGCTTAAACAACAGAAATGTATTTCTCACAGTTCTGGACGCTGGGAGGAAGTCCAAAAAGGTGCTAGATCCTGCTGAGCGCTCTCTTCCTGGCTCTCTTCCTGGCTTGTACAGCCTTCTTGCTGTGATCTCATAGGGCAGATTGTGGTGGGGTGGAGGTAGGAGTGGGGGAGGGGGGGCACGGAGATATCTTCCTCTTCTTGTAAGGCCATAGTCCTATCAGATCAGAGCTCCACCCTTATGACCTCCTTTAACCTTGATGACCTCCTAAAACCCCTGTCTATAAATACAGTCACTCTGGGGGCTAGGGATTCAACATATGTATTTTGGGGGGACACAATCCAGTACAGAGCAATTGGACTGGACTAAAAAAGACACTTAAAAAAATTTTTTTAAAGTGTTTATTTATGTTTTGAGAGAGAGACAGAGCATGAGCAGGGGAGGGGAAGAGAGGGAGACACAGAATCCAAAGCAGGCTCCAGCTTCGAGCTATCAGCACAGAGCCCAACGAAGGGCTCAAACTCGTGAACTGTGAGATCGTGATCTGAGCCGAAGTTGGATGCTTAACAGACTAAGCCACCCAGGCGCCCCTAAAAAAGACACTTTAATAATAAGACTCTCAAATTACCATAAAAAAACAACTTAAGAATTTTGGTATTAATATTATTACCTTTTAATTTCATGTTTCAAAAATAAATCCATTTTCAGAGTTTTACTTACAATTTGAAAAGATGCCAAACCAATCTATGGAATATTAAAAGGCAGGATAGGGGTGCCTGAGTGGCTCAGTTGGTTAATGGTCCAGCTTCGGCTCAGGTCATGATCCTGCAGTTCATAAGTTCAAGGCCCGCATGGGGCTCTGTGCTGACAGCTCAGAGCCTGAAACCTGCTTCAGATTCTGTGTCTCCCTCTCTCTCTGCCCCTCCTGCACTCGCACTCTGTCTCTCTTTCAAAAATAAGTAAACATTAAGAAACATAAATAAAAATAAATAAAAGTCAGGATAGTCATTCCAGGGGACAGGGTGGGGGTAGTGACTGAAAGGGGGCACAAAAGGGGCTTCTGGGATCCTGCAGCGCTCCATTTCCCATTTGGGTGCTGATTCAAAGGATGTGATCAGTTTGTATCTGGTGAGCTGTTAGTATATAATTTGTGCACTTTACTCTATGTGTGTTTTAGGTCAATCAGAAATTAAAACACAAAAGAAAAATCTGAATGATGTGTTTAATACTAGAGGTAAACGAGACAATTGTCCCGTTGAGTCCCAAACTAGACAGTGAACAGGCTACTCCTCCTTTGTGTTTTCTGCTTCAAAAAGGCAGCATGGGTTAAAATCTAATGAGTTGGAGCGTACGAAGACGACTAGCCTTGTATAAGGTTGAGTATAATATTATCTTCCCACAGGCACAAGCAGAAAGAACTGCAGACACAGTGAAAATTTCTGGCTGACATTGCTTGATGCTGTTTTTCTCAGCCTGGTAGCTCAGCAGCTGGAGGCTAAAAAGCCAGGTTTCCAGGGACAGGAGGAAGGCTTTCTGCATAAGAGGCAGCGTGGACTCCAGAACAGGGGCCTAGCCGGAGTCCTCTCGACAGCAGAGGCAATTTTAAATGGGTTGTAAACAAACACCGCCATGTTGTTCCAGGAAGCTCCAGCTGCCCCAGGAAGAGGCTTTGAATCTGTACAAGTGCCAAAGCCGGTTTTCCTAGGTGATGTGTGGAGCCGAAGGATCAAGTGATATGTCTGTGACCCCGGATGTCAGTGTCCCTAGAAGCTTCACACCCACACACCCAAGGGGGGACTTGTCTTCCTCAAAACAGCTGCAGTTACAGAGCTTGCTCCGTGTAACCTTTTACACCAGCCAGCGTCTGCTTTGTAGACGCCTTCCAGGGTTACAAACAAGATTACTGCCCAAATTGTAGAACGCCAGGACTCTGCTCCATTGTTCCCAGCTTACACATTCAGTATTTGATTGTTTCACATTGTGCTTTAACTCCCTACAGAATATTAACAGCAGTAGCCAGTTGAATGTTTTCCAAACCATTTACGTGTGTGGCGCTGACCGTGCCACACAGGCTAATGGAAATTTCATTGTTCCAGGAGTGCTGGCTCTGTCGACAACCATCTCGGTGTTCTCGACTTACTTTTTATAACTGTTGTGATGTAATTTTATTTATTTACTTATTTTTCTAATGTTTACTTATTTTTGAGAGAGAGAGACAGAGAGAGAGAGAGAGAGAGAGAGAGAGAGCTTGAGCGGGGGAGCGGCAGAGAGAGAGGGAGACACAGAATCTGAAGCAGGCTTGAGGCTCTGAGCCGTTAGCACAGAGCCTGACCCGTGGCTCGAACCCACCAACCCGAGCCTCCAATTAGTTTATGATCAGAGGGAAGCAAAGACTGAGGAGAGCCCCAGGGAACACCCTCCACCCCCAGCAGGATGGCAGTCTTGAGATGGCAATTAAGAAATGGACGGGGCGCCTGGGTGGCTCAGTCAGTTAAGCATCCAACCTGACTCAGGTCATGATCTCATAGTTCATGGGTTTGAGCCCCACATCGGGCTCTGTGCTGACAGCTCAGAGCCTGGAGCTTGCTTCAGTTTCTGTGTCGCCCCCTCTCTCTGCCCCTTCATTGCTCACACTCTGTCTCTCTTTCTCTGTCTCTCTCTCTTCCTCAAAAATAAATAAACATTAAAAAAACTTTTTTAAAATAACGGCATCAAATGCTTTTTACAATTAATTTGGGAGCTCTTAGTTGTTATTTCCCTGCAGAAATGTTTCCTTGTGGAAAAAAATTACGTTGTTGAGGGATTGCTTCTCAGCCTTTTGGTGAAGATCAAGTGAAGTTGTTGAGGTTGTTGAAAAGTTTTGATTTGGTGTTTGTGGGTTCTGTGTGGGTGTGGTGGCAACAAGCCTATCTCTTCCTGCTTTACTATGAGACTCTAGACATTCCTGATCACATCAGTCTCTAGCTGTTGGTAAGTTTCCAAACGTTGAGGGATGTAGCTCTCTTTTCTTCACCATTACCCAACGATTGACACTCAAAATGTCCTTGGACCACCAGCATGGGATTACCACAGAGCTGGGCAGAAGGACAGAATCTCGGGCCCCATCTTAGTGTATATAATAGCATAATTTGCATTTTAACAAGATCTTCTGAGTGATTCCTACACACATGCAAATGAATCAGCGCATAGGCAAAGGCAGGAATTGAGAGATCCCTCTTCTCAAAACTTCTCCCACTGGGCCAGGGCTGCTATTATTTAGGATGAATTTTTCTAGTTTGTGCCACTTATTATGAAATATGCCTGGCCTGCGTAACTCAGTAAGTCATTTTCAGTTCAAAGCCTTCCTGTGAATTCATCCACTAGGGCCTTTCCAACTCGACAGATGGCAGAGAGCAGGTTGACTGAGGAGTGAAGGTGGGAGGAAGGAAGTGGAGTAGAAAATGCAGCGCCTTCGGTGGAAGAAAGTAGGCAGTCTCCATAACTGGCACCCTGGAGTAGGGCTGCACGGGTGGGCGACGGGAAGGAGCCAGATATCAACGACAGTGATCACAATAGTGGTAAATCTATGTCGTGCAGGAATGCCTAAACTCGTTTGACAATAAGAGTCACCTCAGGGAGGAGGGGGGCTTCTTAAAAAAATAGATTCCCCAGAGGCAGGGAATTATGGAATGTTCACCCTGGTTTATGGTTTATTCACCTTGGGCTTATGACATCTGAGTCTCTGGGGGAGCAATGTGTGTATTTTTTTTTAAAGTTTATTTATTTATTTTAGAGAGAGAGCATGCGCGCTCATGAGCAGGGGAGAGGCAGAGAGAGAGAGAGAGGGAGAGAATCCCAAGCAAGCTCTGCACTGTCAGCACAGACCCCAGCTTGGGACTGGATCTCATGAACCGTGAGATCACTACCTGAGCCAAGATGAAGAGTCGGTGGCTTAACCGACTGACCCACCCGGATGCCCCAATATCTGTATTTTAAAAAAAATTTTTAAATGTTTATTTTTTTTGAGAGAGCGCACGAGAGGGGGAGGAGCGGAGAGAGAGGGAGACACAGAATCCGAAGCAGGCTCCAGGCTCCGCACTGTCAGTGGACAGAACCCGACACAGGCTCCAACCCATGAACTGTGAGATCGTGATCTGAGATGAAGTTGGACACTTAACTGACTGAACCACCCAGGCACCCCTCCCCCCACCGCCCAATATCTGTATTTTTAACAAGTGCCTCAGGTATTCACATCCACAGGCATGACTGAGCAAATGGATCCTGTGCCTGGTGTTCTATAAATATTATTTCTAGTGCCCACAATAAGCCTAACAAATTGTATGACATTTTACTACCTGCCCTTTGTAAAGGAGAAGTTCAGGGCCCTGCCCGGTGTCACACAGTACAGAACAGAGGCAGGATTTCATCCCAGATCTGACTCCAAAGCGTTTGTTCTCTTTACTCCGTCATACCTTAACCTTTGTAGGGGACAAAAACTTTCCCCTTCTTCCCTTCTAGATTCTTTGACTGGTCTAATAATGAAATTGACATGAGACAGATTAACAGGAGCACAACTAATTTAATTATATATGTGTGGCAGCTCGAAGATGTGAGACTCAAGGACAAGTTGAGCTAACGGGTAGGGCCTGGGGCTTCTAAGGGAAGAAGGGTGATTGACAGGACAAAAGAAGTGCAGATGTTTGGTAATGAGAGGGTTGCCCTGCCAAGCGAGGTGGCCCACTCAGATGAGAAGGTATCTCTGATAATAGCTCTCTTTCTGGGCCGGGCCCCTATCTAAGTTCTTTTAGGTAATTGAGGGAAAGGTAAAAGCTTTTCTTGATTCTACTGAGTCTTGACCGCCTTCAACTCAAAACAATCCACATACCAAAGTGGCATGTTTTGGGGTTGCATATTCTGCTCCCCTTCACCTTCCGTAAAGCTGTTGTGGCCCAAAGGTTATTCTACCCAGAACACACTGTTTTCCCCAACCCCACCCTTTGGGGGTGGCAGTTTCTGCAGAAGTTTCCTAATTTGATTCTGAAATTATGATATGAACATCCAGATTTGGGTGGAATTGGACAAGGAAACCACACTGGTGAACTAGGAAGGATGACGCCTCCTTCCTCCTGCTGCAGTTAATAACCAACAGAACTAATAACCCGGGCCTAGGCTGCTGGTCCCAAAGGGAGGAAAGGCAGGGCTCTCTTGGGGAAGTGAGAATTTCTGGTTGCCTTGGTAGTAAAGCAGTTTTCGAAAATGATGGAAGCAGGCGTATATTGTTCTTGCCCTCTGAAACCTTATTTTGTTTCAAGAAATCCCTAGAAAGAAAACACACTAATTTAATACGGCAATGTTGAATAGTGATAGTAGCAAGAACAGGGCACCATCTGGTACATTTGAATAATTGTCAAGGTTGGCTTTTCTTTAAATGCTGCTTATTACTCAGTCCACCCGTATTCAATTACTAGAGCTAGAAGTCATCTGGTGGTGATGTTTTGGTATTACAAGAGTGTACCTGCATAATAAACTCGTCAACTTGGACTCAGTTTGGAAATTCAGATGCAGCGTTTGACCTTCATCTGTATTTAATCTCGTGTTGTTGGTCACAGCCTCCTTTCTGGATTTGTTTCAGAAACTTTGGGTCCTGATTCTGTCGTTTAGGATGGTGGTTTCCCATGCAAGGTATATAAACCCCAAAATAATCCACTGGGATGTAGAAAACAGAATTGCCTTTTTCATTAAAGTTTTTATTTTATATGTACCTTGTAATGTATATGGCATTGTACTGTAGTAGTAGAATATGTATAAGATTTAGAAATGAATGCGTATAAATATACTGGGGTGAGGCTGCATGATGAAAACTTCCCACCCTTTGGGATGCTGGCTCAAAAAATTTATACACTTTTCTTGCTGTGTATTAACTCTTCCTCCCAGCGTCATGTTATCTGCTCATTTGACAAGAATGCCTTTATCCTTGTGATTTTGGTTCAGGCTTACCCTATGTAGGATCATGTGTTAAATGTTCTAGTATATAAAAGGATAAGGCATATGTATTGCTCTTGCAAAGTCTACTATCTGGAATGGAGATGTCGATAATGGTAGTGACTGTGGAAAAGGTGACCATGATAATGGTGGGGATGATGATGATGATGATGGCCAAGAAAGGGAAAGGGAGACGAAAGCCTCATTTATGGTTGACATTAAAGCAAAGCTGAAATCAACTGCTTCTCCTCCACGCTATCTGGTAATGTGACATCTTTCGCTAGCACTCTTCCCTGCTTGTTCATCTTGCTTCCAGCGCAGCTTAAAAATACTTTTAGTCATCGTCAGCATGTACTATAATTCTCAGCTTCCTAGGATTTAAAGCCTTGGGAACAGGAGGTTTTTCTAGGCCTCTGCCACTCTTCTGTATTTTGGTCCTCGGTGCTCCACAAGCTGTGAGTCATGACTCCCATATGGCGGGATTCCCTCCCCTCCCCTCGATCCACACGCCTGCCCAGCCATCTGCTGCCACTCTCAAGGTTATGGAGCAAGAGATGAGACAGGGAAGGGAAAGGAAAACACCAGGAACGTGAACACTGTTTTATAAATGAAACTGAAAAAAAGATGTATTTTCTTATTACAAAAGCAATTTGTATTCATTGCAGAAAATCAGAAAATGAAGCACAAAGACAAAACAAACAAAACAAAAACACAACACAGCTTCCCTCACAGCGTCATTAATCATTCCAAGCATCTCCACATACGTTTTTCCAAACCTGCCTCCTGCATGTATTTAGGTAGCTAGCTATCAAACAAAATGGGACCATTACCACTTTATTTCGTAACCTGTTTTTTGAACTGAATCAATGAACATCTTTCTGTGTCTGTAACTAAGCCCCCACACTAGCATTTTTTATGTTAAAGGAGTATTTTCTATGCGAGGCATTATTCCAATCGCTGCAGTTTATATACAAAAATAGGTAAGATCGTCTCTGCCCTCAAATGGGTATAACATTATTTTTTTCTCTAACATTTAGGTCATTTCCATATTTTTGCTTTTACAAGAAATGTGTGATGAGTATCCTTAGAGCTAAATCTTTGCATATACCCTTAATTTTTCCATGATTGTGTTGGCTACTGTCTGTTTGCCCCTCTGAGTTTACTCCCCATCCCTCTTTGCCTTGCTCTGTGGTCTGCGTCAGTGGGCTCATTTACTCTCTGGCAACGGGAAGCACAAGCAGGACATCGGGGGAGGGTAGAGAAAGGTGGGTGGTATATTCTGACTTCCACGCTGTCTCCTTGTGGATTGTCACTAGCTGCATTCTTGTATTGATGATGGCTGTGGTGCCTTGGCAGTCCTCTCCCAGGACTCAGTTCTCAGGGACTTGCTCACCCCAGGGTACCACACCATTCCATGATGGTTTCCCTTAACCTTGCCCTTGCTCTTATAGACAGTTCTTCATTACACCCTTCTCCGTTACCCCCATGGGAGTGTGCCATTTGTTTCCTGGCAGGACCCTGGAGGTTAAGGCATCCTCCTCCTGGCATATTGTGCATCCCTAACCACTTGCCTGCATTGGGAACCTGGGATGGATGGTGCAGAAAGGTCAAGAATTCCCTTTTCTCCTTTGATTTAAGACCTGGACACCAGTGACTAGTGAGCGGCTATTTCCCATTTCTTTCTCCTGGACCCCTCCATACCCCCATGGAGATCTCTCAATCGGTGACTATGGGACTCTGGTGGGGGCACAAGAGAGAACCAGGAGCACCCAGAGCTTTGAGCCCAGGGTCTGTGTCACCTTCATCTTGTTTTTTTCTTTTTAGTCCTGGAATTAATATATTTAATTTATTTATTTATTGGAGTATAACATACGATGTTATATTAGCTTTAGGTGTACAACTTGTTGGTTCAACAGTTCTATAAATTACTCAATGCTCAGCACAGTAAGCAAAGTCACCATCTGCCACCATATAACATTGTTACAATATTATTGACTATATTCCCTATGCTGTACTTCTCATCCCTATGACTTACTTATTTCATAGCCAGAAATTTGTACTTCTTAATCCCCTTTGTCCACTTCACCCATCCCCCAACCCACCTCCCCTTTGGCAACCATCAATTTGTTCTCTGTATTTAGGAGTCTGTTTTGTGTTTTAGGTTACACATATAAGTGAAATCATATGGTATTTGTCTTTCTCTGTCTGATTTATTTCACTTAGCATAATGCCCTCTACATTCATTTATGTTGTTGCAAATAGCAAGATCTCATTCATTTATGGCTGAGTAATATTCCATTGTGTGTGTGTGTGTGTGTGTGTGTGTGTATGTGTGTGTATGTATACATATTCTCTATCCATTCATCTATTGATGGATACTTGGATTGCTTCCATGTCTTGGCTATTGTAAATAATGCTCCAATGAACATAGGGATGCATATATATCTTTTCAAATTCATGTTTTTGTTTTCTTTGGGTAAATATGCAGTCCTGGAATTACTGAACAATATGGTACTTCTATTTTTAATTTTGGGAGGAACATTCATACTGTTTTCACAGTGGCTGTACCAATTCATATTCCCTGCAACACTGCACAGGGCTCTTTTTTCTCCCTATCCTCAGCAACACTTGTTATTTTTTATCTTTTTTATTCTAGCCATTCTGACAGGTGTCAGGTGATATCTCATTGTGGTTTTGATTTGAATTTCCCTGATATAAGTGATGTTCAGTATCTTTTCACGTGTTTGTTGGCCATCTGGATGTTTTCTTTGGAAAAATGTCTATTCAGGTCCTCTGTCCATTTTTAAATCAGTTTATATGGTTTTTTTTTTTTTTGGTGTTGACTTGTATAAGTTCTTTATGTATTTTAGATATTAACCCCCCTTTCCTTGTTTTTGGTGCCAGAAGCCTTCCCTGGGGACACAGTGAATTAGGAGTGGTTGTGTGGCCAGTTCTTATCCTTATAAACACCTGAGCTCATAGCAAACTTTTTTTCTTTAGTTCTTTCTCTACTTTAGTCTTAAGTGGTATTATAGTATTCTTTTTTTTAAAGTTTATTTATTTTTGACAGAGAGAGCGAGAGAGAGAGAGACAGAGCATGAGTTGGGGAGGGGCAGAGAGGGAGACACAGAATCCAAAGCAGACTCCAGGCTATGAGCTGTCAGCACAGAGCCCGATGCGGGGCTCTAACTCAAGGAGCGTGAGATCATGACCTGAGTCGAAGTAGGACGCTCAACTGACTGAGCCACCCAGGCGCCCCTAGTATTCTCATTAAATAGGCAGAGCTTTATTTTTAGAGCTTCTAGCTTGAATTAGTCCCCTGATACTATCTCTTCTGTGGTTTTCTCTTTTCTGTGAATCAGTAGAAATGTGTTTTCTTAAAAGTCCACATCCAATTTTACCTTCCTTGCCTTTTGAATTTTTAGATAATGCTATCTCTTTCTTCAAAAGTTTTTCACACTTCTGTTTAATCAGTTGTTCTTGACTGTTCAGAATTAAGTGTCCCATTTCTTTTGTCTGCCTCCTGTTCAAGATTTCTTGTAAGACTAGCCAAGAATGATCAAATACTCTTCTTTTTAGTAAGATGAAACTTTCAGATGTCCACGTATTTGGGGTTCCCATCTTATTGCTGTGCACCAGGGCCCTGCTCCTTGGTGCATTACCTTGTTTTGGAATTCAATTGCCAGAGGTGGGCACTTAGAAGGAGTTTAGTTTCCGAGTCAGAAAGATCTAGAGTTAAATGCAGTCACTTACTGGCTTTGTCACTTTAAGTCTTCTATCTTTACTGAGTCTCAAGTTTCCTGGCTTTCCTCTCAATGTTGTTGGGAGAAATAAATGAGATGACCTGTATATAATAAAGAATCTAGCACAGCATGTGGAAGAGTGGTGCCTCAGACTGTGTAACTTTCTCTTCCCTCCCTTGGCTCCCTTCTTCTTTCCCATCTCTCTGCCCTCCTCCCAACATCTCTTCCCTTATCCCCATTTCTTCCCTCCTGCCCCCCCCATGTTTTTCTCCTTCCCTTCTTTACTTTCCTCTCCCTCTCTCAGCTTACCCCTTTTCCTCTTCCCTTCCTCCCTCATCACTTCTCCTCTCCCTTCTTTTTCCTCCCCATTTCCTCTTCTTTCTCTCTCTTCTCCCTCCCCACTTTCCCCTCTCTTCTCTCCACTTTCTCTGACTGTGAGACTTACTCCAAAGGAAAACTCCCAGTTGTAAATCTAGGCCCCCAAAGGCTTTTCCAGTATTTCTGAGTTCTTTCATGAACTTTCTCCTTGTAGCGTCAAGACACAAAGAATGATGGGAAGTTGCTGATAATGATCATTATTTTCCCGGGCTTTGAAAAATGCTTGTCCAGTGTTCCAGACTGAAGATTTGTTGTGTTGAATCAAAAGATGATTACTCGAATGGGGCACCCTGCTGGCTCAATCAGTAGAACATGCAACTCTCGATCTTGGGGTTGTGACTTCAAGCCCCACATTGGGCATAGAGCTTACTTAAAAAAAAAAAAAGATAAATCCTCAAATTGGTTATATAATTTGTCAAATGGTCCTATCCCTGGTGGAAGGGAGCTGGCTGGCTAGCATGAGCCAGTTCAATAATTCTGAGGTATTTGGAGTTGGGTTGGAAGTATGATCCTGGGTTTCAGGAAACTGCTGTATCAGTTGATAAGGGCTGCTCTAAAAGCTACCTGGAGAAATGCATTGTGAGTCCTTTGCACCAGAATTGACACTTCACTTGGTCCCTCCTTCTCAATTCATACAAATTCTCAACTTTTCAAGGAGAATACATTGGTCTTAAGATCTTTTAGGAATTTACATCACAATATTATGACAGAAAAATATTTTTTTTCTTAAATTTTTATTATGTAATGTTTTATGTATACAAAATAATGAATGGGGGCACCTGGGTGGCTGAGTTGGTTGAGCATCAAACTCTTAATCTCAGCCCAGGTGTTGATGTCTTAGCCCAGGGTCTTGAGTTCAAGCCCCACGTTGGGCTCCGTGCTGGGTGTGAAACCTACTTAAGAAAATAGTAAATGTAATATGTAATGTATATATACATATACATATATGTATGTATGTATGTTGTGGAAAATATTAAAATATAAATACACAGGGGTTGAAACATTAATATGTGGCCTCTCCTCCATGATTTTTACTTTTTCCACCAAAATAACTGCTCTTCTGAATTTTGCATTCCCTTTTATTAAAAACAAAACACTTTTTGCCATATATAGATGCATTCCTAAACAGTTTATTTTTGCTTTGTTTGGAGCTTTATAAAAAAATGACATCATAATGTGTATAGTGTTTTTTCACTCAAGTTTCTAACATTCATCAATTCACTTATTGTTTATAGCTGAAGTTCATTCCTTTTTACTGCTGTTCTTATATTCCATTTGGTGAACATTACCACAATTCACTTATCCATTGTCCTGTCTGTGAACAATTTTGGTTGTTTATTGTTTCCAGGTGTTCTTACAATAGTCTTGTTAACAAAGATAAGAAATATACTAATAAGAATTTTTAGTGTTCCTTTGTCAAATTGTCATAAACACTAGATTTGTTTGCCTGGTATCCCTTTGAGCTTTTTCTATTTCATTATTCCCACTTATCACCTAAAGAAACCTAGATGCAGGAAAAGAAAATGAATGATTTACCCAGGCTCTGTTGTCACTCCACTATTATTAAATTCAAAAACCAGTTACGTCCCCTCTTGGTTCTTCTTCTCTAAACAAAGAGGAGCCCCTTCCATTCTCACACCAGAATTAGGAAGTTATTAATTTTTATCTCACAAAACTATGATCCAGGAGGCAGTGTGTTGCAGTGAAAACAATACTGGCAAAAGAGGCAGCAAGACTTGGCTTTTAAAATACTGGCATGGGCAGTTAGAGCAGGGGGTAGTCTTGTGCAAATTACTTTATTCTCTCAATTTCATTTTCCTCATCTGCAAGATACAGATTGCAATGCCTTCCTCACAAGATGGCTCACTGATTATGTGACCTGTGAAAGGCCCAGTCATCACATTATAAAATATGGAACAGAGGAGGATTCACAGCCTGTCCAACGGGACTCATGATCTCACCCTAAAAAAAGACACAGGTAGAATACAGAAAGAGATCAGTTTTGGCTTGTGCAATTTCTGACCCTTCTGCAGATCTTTCTAGCTTAGAAAAGAGGAATAACGAGGGCCTTTGCTGACCTGATGGTGTAGGGGTAGAAAAATGTTCCCTTCTTCTTTTCTAGGTTCTTTGGCTGGTCTAATCATTAAATTGACATAAGACAGATTAACAGGAGAAAAACAAATTTACTTTGTGTGGGTGCCCCAAAGACATGAGACTCAAAGGCAGCCAGGCAATTAAGACTTATATGCCATCTTGAGCCAAGGAATGGGATGGGCGCCTGGGCTTTCAAAGGGGAAGAGGGCAATTCACAGGATATAACAGCAGAAGTTTGGTTATTAATGTTTGCCCTGCTGCACAGATAGATCTTTCAGATGAAAGTTATCTCTGGTAATAGCTCTTCTTCTGGGGCAAGCTTGCTGTCTAAATTCTTTTAAGCAGTTAAGGGAGAGGTAAAAGTTTTTCTTGAGTCTGCTGGGTCTTGATTGTCTTTAGCTCAAAATAATACACATGTCAAAGTGGCACATTTTGGGGTGGCATATTCTGCTTCCTTTCAATGGTAATGTAATGTTTTGGCTTTGCTTTGGATATCAGCTTTTTCTTCCCCAGCCTATCTTGTGGGTTATTTTAACAGTCCTTTCATTCACAGCTTAAAAGTCCTTTGTATTCTGACTGGCAAAGAAAAACTGATCAGAGTGTCTAATAATTAAGATCATGCTTTTACGCTTGGAGAAAATTTTAAATTAATAAATGTGAATTAGTGTTAATTAGTTAATTAATGTTAAAGCCATTGCATAGAACATTTAAATCCAGATATTGGGTGGGAGCTGCATTGGGAGTGTGACTTAGTCTTTCGTGATCTTTACTCTATCCTCAGTGCCTTGCACAGTGACTACCCATAATAGTTGATCAAAAAATATTTGATGAATGAATAAGTGAAAGGGCTACTTCTTTTTTGTCTTTTCCTATTGCTACAATAATATTTTTTTCCTGTTCAGAATCTTGAATAATGGAGGTTTGGGATATCATGAAAGTTTGTCAAAATGTAAGCAACGTCCCTTTGGAGCAATTATCTCTGAAATACAAATATTCCTGGGAGTAACATACTGTCATGCTGAAGAACTAATGGATAAACTGAGTTTAGCTAATCCTATGGCTCATCCTCAGCCTCAGGGTTTAGGGAAGAGACTTGGGGAAGGGAACAAAGACATCACAAACACCTTTATGAATTAGTCTAATTGGAATTAGTTTAACTGGAGGCTTTCCTGCTGACAATTTGCTGATATTCATAGCTGGAAGGAAAGAGACAGAATGGGGGCGGGAGAGGAAAAAGGCCTAATCTGGGAGTCTGGACCTCTGTGAGGGAAAGAAGCCTGGAGTGGAGCTTACCAGAGCAACCTGAATACACCTTGCATGGGGAAATGGAGGTCAGGCAGACAAACCTTGTCTACATGCCCTTTTTCTAGGGGGTAGATAAATGAAGTTATGGTATCCTGCCATAACAGAGGTCTCACAGTAGAGTAATAACTTCTATTCGTTCATTAGTCCATTTAACAAATATTCAGGGAAGGCCTTCATTGTTCCAAGCATTCTTCTAGGGTCTTGGGGTACATGAGTGAAGAAAATGGACAGAGATCCCTGCCGTCATAGAGCTTATATGCTGCTGGGGAGAGACAGACAATAAATGAAAGATGCAATAAGTAAGCAAACCGTATAATATGCTAGAAAGTGAGACGAGCGAGAGGGAGCAGAACATGCCTGCCATCCTAAAATGTGCCACTTTGACATGTGGATTATTTTGAGCTGAAGGCAATCAAGACCCAGCAGACTCAAGAAAAACTTTTACATCTCCCTTAACTGCCTAAAAGAATTTAGACAGGGAGCCTGGTCCAGAAGGAGAGCTATTACCGGAGATAACTTTCATCAGAAAGACCTATCTGTGCGTCAAGGCAAACATCTAATGTCCTCCTCCCCTTTGAAGGCCCAGCCCCTATCTCATTTCTTAGCTCAAGATGGCATATAAGTCTTAATTGGCTGACTGCCTTTGAGTCTCATGTCTTTGGGGCACCCGTATGGACAAAATTAAATTTGTTTTTCTCCTGTTAATCTGTCTTATGTCAATTTAATGATTAGGCCAGCCAAAGGACTTAGAAGAGTAGAAGTAAAATTTTCTTCTCCTATACTAGCAATAGAAAACCAAACATGTGGAGCAGGGAAAGGGACACTGAATGTGGGAAGAAAAGGGGAGCCATTGGAGAAGTTTCAGCAGAGACAGCAGTATGATCTCACATGTTATAGAAGGTGCCACCTCCCTGGCTGCTAGAATACATGTGTGGCAAGGACAGATTCAGACAGAGAGACCTACAATTCAGGCAGAGTTACAGTTACCCAGGCAAGAGGCCAGGTGCTTGGACCAGGGTGGTACCAGTGAGGTGGTAAGAGGAGATCAGATCGTGGATGTATTTTGAAAGTAAAACCATCATAATTTCTTGATGAATCAGATATGGGGTGGCAGAAAATGAAAAGAGTTGGGAATGTGTCAAGAGTTTTTGCCTGAGCAAATAGAAGGCAGATGTTGCCACTACTTGAGGAAAAGTTGCTGGTAGAGAAGAAGGTTTGGGGGGAAACAGTTTGGAAATGTTGAGTTTGAGGTGACTGTCACATGGGATTGTTGACTGTGCAGTTGGATGTATGTGCCTGAATTGGAAAGAAGTATGGGCTGGAGATATAACTAGGGGGAATTAAAGGCATTCTGTACCATTTAAAGCCTCGAGATGGGTTGAGATCATACAGAGAATGGCGGAGAAGAAGAGAGCCAGTATTAAGCCCTGGAACATTACATGAAAAGAAGAGGAGGCCAGCAAAGGAGATTGAGAAGGTGCAGTCAGTGAGATGAGGAAAGCAAGAGAGGGTGGGACCCCGGAAACCAAGGAAGAAGTGTGTATCAAGGAGGAGGGATTATGGACTGTGCAAACTGCTGCTGCTAGGTCAGTGTAAGAGAAGACTCAACCGGGGATTCAGCAATATGAAGATCATTAGGGAGCTGTGGAGAGTGGCTTCAGTGGAGTGATAACATGAAAGACATAACTGAAGTGAGTTTCATGGAGAATGGGAGGAGAAGGATTGAGGAAGGCAAGAACAGAGAGAGCTATTTTGAGGAAAGACTTACCTTTCTGGGAAGTTATATGGCAACATGTTTTTTAAAATAAGTAATTAAATTCTTTTAATTATTAAAATCTAAAAATGAAATAATTTTTAATTAATATCTTTATTTTACAAGGATACTCTTACTCAATAATTCTAAGAAGCTTTTTGTTGTTGTTTTTAAAGAAAATGTAATCAGATATATGCACTGAGATTGGCCTACATCTTTAAACACAAGGATGCACATGGCCTTTACATGTGACTTCGGCTTTCTCACAGCATGGTGGCTGAGTTCCCAGGACAAGAGACCTGAGTGAAAGTCACATGCAAGTATCACCTGGGGAGACTTGACAAAAAATGTGTGCCTGAACTCCCAGAAATTCTGATTCTGTTTCTCTGGGATGGGCCCAGGTATTGATATTTTTATAAGCTCCCCAGGTTGGTTTTGTGCGCCCAGGGTTAAGAACCACTGTTCTCGTGAAGAGTATATGAAACAAAAGATTCGGCTCCCCAAGTGTCTGCTATCAGCAGTGGTTCCACAGTGGTTCCAGAATGTTTCCAGAGGTTTTAGTCATGGCCTGTGACATTGAAAGGCCTGCTGTAGAAATAAGATCAGGACAATGCCTGAAGCAGTTGGATCACCGGTGCAATTACTACAGAGCTGCACAGCTCCCACCAGGCTGCTTGAGGCTGATGGTGGGTGGGCCCAGACCGCAGGTGTCTGACCTGCTGGTGAGGAGGAAAGGTTGAGTTGAAGAACTGGACTGGGACTCCTGGTTGCCCTATTCTTGAGGTGGCCGTTAGATGAGCCAAGTGCCAACCAGAGTTTCCCCATCATTCCCAAAAATATATAATCTCTGCACCCGCGAAAGGAATTCCCCTGTTGTATTATTTGATCAGCAGCTAAAAGGAGCAGGTAAAGAAAGATGAATGTTAGCTACTGCTCATCTGAAGTATTCCCAGTAGGTGCCACAAAGAATTAAGATCTTGTTACTTTTTAACCTGACACAAGATGTCACCATTGCTCCTGTGCTTTTAGCAATAACAGTATAAAGTTAAACAGCAGTGAGAGTTTGACTCACTGATGACACAAGTTTTTCCTTTTCCCTAACGGTATGTTCTGTCGGTGAAGTTCATTCATCTATAGGCCATTCCATTTATCCAAGTTAAAGTATTTATTTATAACACTTACTTGATTTTTTCCCCCTTACACCAGCTATGGATCAAAATTAATATCTCTTTGTGAACACTTCACGAAGAAACTTTGGTGGAGGTGACTGTAAAACAAGATAAGCTGACATTTTTATAGGATAACTGGAAAATTGCAAATCATGTTTTAGTTCAGCTTTACTGCTGCTGCCAATGTTGAAGTGATCTCCTCTTACCATGCTTAGTTTGGTGCCAAAGTGGGAAAACAGGCATGGCCATCTTCCTAGGGTACAAATGGCTAAGAAGCAGGGTTGGTAAAAGAGCGCTAAACATCATTGGAAATGTTGCCAAGATGGAGAAACTTCTCTCACACAGCACTGTGCGTGGTTGGAAGGAATACTTTGCAAAGCCATTTGGAGGTAAAGATGGTGAACTCAAAGTAGAGCTGAGTGAAGTGTAGAATTTTGGGTTGGAGTCATATTATTGGGAGCATGAAGAGAGGCTGGGGCTACTGAGCGTTTCTATATTCTGCCATTCCTGTATAATACATCTCCTCTATATAAACATTGAACGTTGCCTAAAGAATATGTACTTGAAGTGGTGCCTAATTATGATTCTGCTATAGTTTTTCACACCAAAATGTTCAGTGTCTGTTGACTCAGGCTTGTGGAATTAAGGACTAGTGATTAATTTCCTTATTTTCCAATTTTTTCTAGAAGTATGTAACTAGAAAAAAGGATCTCAAAACAACACAAACTATATACTGTATAATTTCAACTAATGTGACATTCTGGAAAAGGCAAAACTATGGAGACAATAAAAAGATCAGTGGTTGCCAGGGGTCATGTGTGCAGGGGGCAGGGATGAATAAGCAAAGCACGGAGGATTTTTAGGGCAGTGAAAATACTCTGCATGATGCTATAATGATGAATTTAGAATGAACATCAAGAGTGAATCACAATGTCAACTGTGGATTTGGGGGTGATTATCACATGTCAGTGTAAGTATATCAGTTGTAATGAATGTACCACTCTGGTGGGGATGTTGATAATGGAGGAGGCTATGCATATATGGGAGGCAGGGGGATATGGGAAATCTCAGATCTGCTGCAAACTCATAACTACTCCAAGTCAGTAAGTCTTGAGAAAAACTCATGATTCCAGAGATTTGTGATGAAGAGAGATGTGCTTGTGTTATTAGTTAAGAAAATATAATTATCATTACTTTCTAGTCAATCTAGAGGCATATGTACCTTAAGCTCTGGATTAGTCATGGTCCTGGCAGGAACATGACACATTTAAATTCCGTAGTTTGAAGAGAATTTTAATGAAGAAGTTGTTTTTAGGGGCGCCTCGGTAGCTCAGTCAGTTAAGCATCCAACTCTTGATTTTGGCTCTGGTCATGATCTTAAGGTTCGTGAGTTCGAGCCCCACGTCGGGCTCCACACTGAAACTGCAGAGCCTGCTTGGGATTCTGTCTCTCTTCCTCTCTCTCTGCCCTTCCCCGCACTCACACAAGCACTCACTCTCTCAAGAAATAAACTTAAAAAAAAAAAAAAAAAGAAACTGTTCTTAAAGGTTTAGATAAAGAGAAATCCCAAGGGAAAGTGTGGTACTTGAATATAGATTAGTGGAGCTGTTACCATTATTAGGTCTGGAGTGCAAGTGGAGAGAGAGCCTTGTAGACCACCCAACTGGAGTTGTGACCTTCGCTGGAGGGATGTAGACGGCCTGTGGTGCCAGCATACAGAGGGAGCTGTGACATTAATGCCCTGGTCTAATTCTTCTCTCTCACTCCAGTCTCTACTGTTTAGCTAATTCAGCTAAGACTGTTGGTGGGGTCCATGTGAGTCAACTTCCCAGGACACTCAATGGGGAGGAGCAGGGCAAAGGGTAGATCTGAGGGGGAAATGGAAGATATACAGCAATATTTTTTTTAAAAAATTAATTTTTAATCACACAATTCTACAAATTCATAAGGTTCTATTCTACGAGGTTGTCAATGAAAATGAATAATCTCTTTCCCCACCTTTCTCCATGTCTGTCACCCACTTCTAAGAGTCAATCACTATTGATTCTATTAGCTATTTTTTTTCTGGGATTTATCTCTTTATTTTAAATCAACACTGAGAGTTCTAATTTTTTTCTAATTTGGTGCTATTTGTGAATTTATTAGTACAGAGGCTGAGGATTTAACTCTTCCCCTCCCCTTCCCTTCCAATCTCACACTGAGCTCCAAAACTCACCTATTTACTCCATCCTACCTTCCAGTTCTGTTATACCAAATTTGAAAAAAGATCAGAAGTCACTGTTTCTTATATGACTTTGTAACTATAATGTATAAATGAATTATGTAGTATATAATCATTACATTTCTTTTCTTGGAAAAGCTTTGTGTTCTTGGGAGCTGATGATTGCATAATTCTTGGACTGGTTTTCTGCATATCTTTCCCTAACTCATCCTCAAACACTCGGCCAGAAGCATCAATTCCCTTTGAGTGCATCACACGTGTGTGGTAATCTACAGCTTCATTTTGTGTTTGGCGTTACCATAATTGGAGCCCTCATCCTCTTTCTTCAGTCTGAATCAGTGGTTCTCTGGGTCCACTTCTTAGCTGTGTGGTCCCGGGATTTTCTTCACCTTCATCCTGGTGGAAGACAATTATCTTCTCTCTCCTCTGTTTGATTCCTTTTCTTGATCCTTTCTTTATCTTCTGTCTTAGTTGACTCCCTCAGTTTGGTGGACACGTCTACTGATACTGATGTCAATTCCAACAGGGGGGGATAGAGGTTCTACCCCACCAAGCAACTCTCCAAAACCAACTGGTTGTCCTACAATTCAACTCAATTCTGACATTATCTACCTGGAGATAGCATTGGATTCCATAGATTAAGGGCTCAGTCCTACAAGGCTGCCCCGACCCAGTACGTCAGAGTCAGACTGGATACCAATCGAAAGTCCAGGTTGTCACCTGTACTTCTAACCTGACTACTACTGACTATAGATTGGAGGTTATACCTGCCCCCTCCTTGGATTTGACTAATTTGCTAGAGTGGCTCACCGAACTCAGAGAAACATTTTACTTCCTAGATTGCTGGTTTGTTATAAAATAATGTAACTCAGGAATAGCCAGATTGAAGAGATGCATAGGACAAGGTATGGGGAGAGGGGCCCAGAGCTTCCATACTCTCTGAGCCCGTCACTCTTCCCACATCTCCATGTGTTCACCAGCTGGAAACTCTCAAAACTGTCCTTTTGGGGTTCTGTGGAGGCTTTATTACATAAGTATGATTGATGAGATCATTGGCCATTGGTGACTGAACTCCAATCTCCAGCCCCACTTCCCTCCCCAGAGATTGGGGGTGGGTGGGACTGAAAGTTTCACCTTTTTAATCACATGATTGGCTCCACAGGCAAACCAGTGGTTTCTAAAAATCACTTCATTAACATAACAAATGACACCTTTATCCTTCTCATCACAGGAAATTCCAAAGGTAAACTGAGACAAAGACCAAATCTATATTTCTAATAAGAAATAAATATAAATCACAATATCACAACATCCCAGTAGTTTCCTGAGGCTTTTGAGGCCCTATATGTTTTTGAGACATTACATGCCTGAAAATATTTTTAAACCACCATCAAAACAGATTGATGAGATGGCTATGTGTAGAATTCTATGTCAAAATTATTTTTTTAGAATTGTGATAGCGTTGTTCCACTGTCTTCTAGCCAGCTTGCTTCTTTAGCTTTTCTTTGTGAGCTATATTTTTTCTCTGGAAGATTTTATTTTATTTTATTTTTTAAGTGTTTATTTATTTTGGGGGGGGTGGCAGAGAGTGGGAGAGAGAGAATCCTAAGCAGGCTCCATGCCAGCAGCACAGAGCCTGACACAAGGGTCTATCCCAGGAACCATGAGATCATGACCTGAGCTGAAATCAAGAGTTGGATGGATGCTTAACCAACTGACCACCCAGACTCCCCTCTCTGGAAGATTTTAGAATCTTCCCCGTATACCCAGTATTCTGAAATTTTATAGTAATACCTTAGCAAGAGTAAAGTGCTGGGCAGGAGGTTGGCTCCTTATTCTGTTCTGGAACTTTTAATTATTTGTTTTTTATTGTTTTCTCCTCACCATTTTTATGTCTTTCTTTCCAGAACTCTTATGATACAGTCTTGGACCTTATAGATTGATCCTCTGATTTTCTTATTTTTTTCTTGTCTTTTCCATTTCTTTTCTTTTTCTATCTATTCAATTCTCTATAAAATTTCTTCAGCTTTATTTTATAACTTCTCTATTGATTTATTTTCTGTTATGTTTTAATTTTAGAGAACTCTTTATTGCTTCCTTTTTTCTATAGCATGCTGCTCTTGCTCCTTGGATGATGCAATCTCTTTTATCATTTCAGGATATAATTTATAGTGAGGCTTAGTTTTCCTCTGCTCTCTGCATTGTTTCTGTTTTCTCTGGGTTCCTTTTTTCCATTTTTCTTCTTTGTCTTTCATGTTAGAATCTTCCTTTAAGTGAAAATTCTTGGTAGTCTAGGAGTGAAACACTACAAAATTTAGTTTTGGGGCACTTGGGTGGCTCGGTCAGTTAACCATCCAACTTCAGCTCACTCAGGTCATGATCTCACAATTCATGAGTTCAAGCCCTGCATTGGGCTCTGTGCTGACAGCTCAGAGCCTGGAGTCTGCTTTGGATTCTGTGTGTGTGTCTCTCTCTGCCCCTCTCCCACTCATGCTCTGTCTCTTTGTCTCTTTGTCTCTCTCTCTCTCTCTCTCAAAAATAAACATTAAAAAATAAAAATAAATAAAAATAAAAAGCTTAGTGTAGTGGAAACTGTGTATACTGGTAGGGCTTGACAGTTGATGGACCTTACCATAGGTTGATTAAGAGGGGGCTTGGATGTTTCATTGGAGACCCCCACATGGTAGTATCTGTGAGTGCTTTCTCAGGGATTATTATCTTATCTGGGAAGTAAGTGAGTGGTTGCTGATATTCTCAGAGCCAAGTAGGAGAAGGGATTGGGAGCATATCACTATTTGGAATATAATAACTCTGAATTAATTCCTCTGGTTTTAGTACAGTACCCCTGCCTGCCCTCACTTATGGCTATGTTTTAGCCTTCTGCCAGTAAACCTTCAGAAGCACCTGGTCCTGCCAATTTCTGAGCATCCCAGGAATTCTGCGACTCAGATTCGTTTTTTCTTGCCACTGCTACCTAACCCTGAATCCTTGTGGATACTTAAGTTTTAGCTTTATGCTAAGTCAGTTACCACCTAGCCACCTGCTTTTCAGCTTTCAAAATTTTATGGCCACTTCTCATTTGCTGTCTTGTGCTCTCTCATTCTTTCTGACCTCATAGCCTTTCTAAAAAATCATTTTCCCTGCCATGTTTAATCTGAAATCTTTCAATCCTCTTGTTGTTTTGTATCTAAACTGAATGAGTGGTCAGAAGAAACTATAGCTTAAGGTTGTTCAGCTTCCCAGGATCACTCCCCCCTAAGTAGTCTCTTGCTGAAGATCTTAGGAAGCCTCATTTGCCTTTATAAACTTTCTTGCTTCTTTGCTGTGTTGACTCTTTCTCAGACATCTGGCCCATTACACCCTTGAAATTACATATTCCTCCATTACACTCAAGTCCAGTTCCTTTATTCCTCAGAAGATTACAGGCTTGCACATGATCAGTGTTGAAATGAATTAATTTCTACTCTATTTATAGAAATGTGGTGACATGTCTCCCAAGGTATAAATAGAACAATGGGTGTTGACAAGATTTTTTGTAACCATGGATACGCTGCAATTATTCCTGAGCCATACTCATTGTGTATCCATATCTGAATTTTAACAAACAGGGCTCTTGCCGCTAACACGAATTTTCCAGGGTAAACGTATCGCCCATTATTATCCTCTTCTCGTGAGTCAGGCTTTGTCTTTCAAGTTTAAATTCAGCCATATACATTTGAGAGGCCTGACTTAATCACTCTTCTTGGGTAATAGTTGAAAATTCATGATGAGAATAATAATGGCAATAATGATGATGACGATATAAGAAAAACCAAATATTCTGACAGTGTTATTTGGTTCTAAAAATAACTCTATGATGTAAGCAGGTATTATTGTTAATCCCCACTTTATAGATGAGAAGACTTGAGCCTCAGAGATCTCCATTTATTGCCCAAGACCACAACGCTAATAAATGACTGAGATTCATAATTAGGCTGTCATCAAACATTTGCTGGATACCCATTATGTCTCAGGCACTAAGGATACTGAGATGAACTACATACAGTCTCTGCCCTCTGGTTGCTTACAGATTGATAAATTAATGCATAAATGAATAAGTAAACAAATACTTGGGAATATGTACTGGACATAGGAATGGGGGTGGGGATGAGGGAGATAAAAAAATTTACCAAATTGCACGCTGATTTCAATGTGCCATGTGAAAGGACCAGAGAGAGAAAGGTTTGAGATTGTATTGGTTAGGTCATAATAATAAAACAGTAGTTTTGAAAGCAACTGATACCAGATCCACCAGCTGTCGGTGGTCCTTGTAGGTCACTTACTTGGATGAAACATTTGGGAGAGTATCTGGAGAAAGCATTGATCAACTGGGTTTTACACACTTCAGGATTGTTTTCAAAGTACGTATGTGCATTCCATGATGGCTGTCCCTACAGTAACACTATGTAACCACTTCAGTGAATATTCCACTTTATGTACTTAAATTGATTGACCACTCAGTAATTCACTTAATTTCACACTCTATTTCCTCATTTGTAATAAAGTACACCATAGACATTTCAAGTATACTTAGAAAGAAATTTTCAGAGCTTCTGAATGTATAATAAACCAGATATTTTTATTTAATATTTTCTTTCCTTTGGGGTTCTGGCATCCCCTGAGTTAGCCCTACTCCACTTATAATGATCCATAGCTAAAGCCTACCATATCACTCAATTTCAAATAACCAAAATTTTCCTCTGTAAAATATTCTATAATGTTCTTCTGATGCCAAAAGACAGATTTAAATTATTCATTTCTTTAAAAAATACATGTTAAAGTCCCTGGTTTTTGAATCCAGTTCTCTCCACTCTTTTTACTATTCCTACCTTTCTATAGAGTATAAGCATAATATTTAATATGTTAAATTAATGTTGTGACTAAAAAATAAAGTCTCCAAAATGCTTAGATTCACTTTTAAAAAATCAGTGTAAAACTACAGGCTTGGGAAGACATTCCCCCAAACTCTTCCAGATGTGGAATTACGTTGGATTTGACTTTCATATGGCTTTATGGTTTCCCTGGAGTGAGGTGCTAAGGGAGCTGTGGCAACAGTGCAAGGGATGATGGGAAAGTTCTGTCATTTCAAGGAGTAGAAGGGAGCAGTATTCACCAGGGACGCCTTCCATGAAGCAAGGGGCTGTTTGACCAATAGTTCCAAGTACTGATGAGAAAAGGAGGTATGCAAATTAGATCTGGTACCAGAAACTCTTGAAAACCAACCTCTAGGTTGGGATGGACCTATGTGCATATCTGAATAAGGCCTGGCTTTTTGTTCTGACCCCTCTGAGAGTTTGTATCTAGTTCCATCTCTCATCTGCCCCAAGGAAGCATCGCTCAGGTGAGTGCTCCTACAGTTTTTTGTGGGGACATAACATTGGCCTTCCTGATAATTGTACCCATAAAGCATTTGACTTCTCCATCAACAAATAAAAGATAATCCTCCTGATCTTGATTATCCTGTGTTCCGCATTAAAAATTTTTTTCAGAAGACTCACCAGCTAATGTGAAATTAATAAGAATTTTGTTACAATAAAAAATGGTAAAAATGGACAAAAGCATTCAGAATAGCTTCTTTATTCTCACTGGTATTTTCATGGCAGAAGATACACATTTTTTGTCCTCCAAGGAAAATGTGTAGCAATTTTACCCCAGAAGCCTACATTCTAATTGTATTAGACAGACTATATCTCTAGCATTGTCATTCCATTAGAGAATTTGCAATAAATCTTAATGATACATGCAAATACACCAACCTAATGGTCCATTATAAAAGAAATGACTGACTGTTACCATTTGTTTCCAGCAATTTATGTGATTTCTCACCTCCTGCTGGTAAAAAGTTCCAGAAGGCAGGGAACTTAATTTTTTTTTTTTAAGGTCAAAACAGATCAGAGTGAAAAGGGAAGACTAAGAAAAAATATTGCTCTTTTCTTCTGCCTGCATTAAAAGTTTTATAGACTTTCATAACCTGGCATAATTCTGAGCTTTTTGACTTGAAAACTACCTAAAAATAGTTATGTATAGATATTTTTTTGTTTACTTTGCTTTGGCATTCTTTTTGATGCCCTCCTCCATGGAGTTATCTATACAGAGTGTAGAAAAACAGGGGAGTAGGTAAAAATCAGGTCAGAGAGGAAAAAAAAAACTTTGAAAGGGTTTCCTTCTTCTAAAAAATCAATGGAATCATCTCCCCTTTCTGCCTCTAGGCTACTAAGTCATCTTCCAACTAAGAGATCTGAACTCCTTCTTGCTAGATATGACTTGATATGCATATACAATACTGGAGTTGGGTGAGAGTCATTTACGATAGCAAATTATAAATTCCTGGACAGGGTCCATGTCTTAATCAGATGTGCAGTCCCAAGACCTAGCACAGTGTAGAACCTCAGTTGAACTCAGTTTCTCAAATTGAATCCAACAAGCCAAACCAATAGACCAACCCCTTTTCACTATCTTTTTCCCTTAATAGCCTGTGATGACATATGGCAGGCAAGATGACTCTCCTGGCAGGAAGTAACAGATACCTACTCAATGAACTATACACTAGGGATGGGGATCGGGGAACACATAAAAAAGCCAGCAAATTTCATGCTGGTTCCGGTGTACCACATGGGAAGATCACAGATGGAAAGTTTTGGGATCATATTGGTTAGGTCATAGTAGTAAAGGTAAGCCCTTGACATGAGCTACACCAGCTCTTTATAGTCCTTCCCTTTCATCTACTTGGATGTAACTTTTGGGGGAAATATCCACAGAAAACATTGATCTGCAAAACAAAGGCTGCACCATCTCTGCTTCTCTCTCCTCTATTTGCAAAGTACTTCTCTTGGCATAAACTTGGCAGAAGATATCTGCCCCATTGTTTCTGAACTTATATATCCTTTGTTTAAATGACTAGTGGAGACTGACTTGTGCTTTTGATCACAGATCCAAAGTCTCAAAAGAGAGAAACAGGTCTGCTTAGCTTGGGTAAGTTTTCATCCCTGACGCAATATTCAAGGGCCAAGGGGTAGGTTAGGTAGTTATAAATATGACTCAGGGACCACTCTTGTCTGGGAGAGCAGTTCTCAGAGAGGGGAGTTGGTGGGTTAGGCAGATAACCTAGAAGGCCTGTAATACAATGAAAAAAATAATAATAATTTACTTTTGCCCAGAGAGGAAAGAAAGTACAAAATGAATAGGTTATATAGACAATCAATAAACAATATGTGCAAATTTATGGAAGGCAATTGAATTGGATCGATAGCTCTCATAAATATAATGCATTCATCTGGTAGCACAGGAAAAAAAATCTCATCAGTCTTTTTTAATTAAAACTTTCTTTTCAGAACCAAGCCTGAGAAATGGCTGTAACAAAGAATACCTGCTTCTAGAGGAAGGATTTATCCCCTTCTTCTATTAAAACAGTTGGGGCAAGGTGTTGCCAAAGAGCTGTATGCTGAAATTGTCTGCACGCAGTGGGACTTCCCAGAAAAAGTGTGGTTTTGTTGTTGTTGTTTAGCTCCCCCCCCCTTTTTTTTTTAAGAAAAGGGTACATAGCTAGCATACATGCTTTATACTTTTCACTCCTTTCCCTTCATCCCGACTGGAATGCAGGCATGATGACTGGATTCCCAGCGTCCATTGTGGAACAATGAGGTGACCTTGAGGGGATGATAGTCACACTCTAAGAATGAAGGAATAGAGGGGCGCCTGGGTGGCTCAGTTGGTTAAGCGTCTGACTCTTGATTTTGGCTCAGGTCATGATCTCGCGGTTAGTGGGATCAAGCCCCACTTTGGGCTCTGCGCTGACAGTGCAGAGCCTGTTTGGGATTTTCTCTCTCCCTCTCTCTCTGCCCCTCCCCTGCTTGTATGTACTCTCTCTCTCTCTCTCTAAATAAATAAACTTAAAAAAAAAAAAGAATGAAGGACTAGAAATATAGTAGGTGACTGGGTCTAGGATGATGCCATGGAGCTCTACTGCTTAGCTACAGACTTCTTTTACATGGTGGGGATGGTGTGGATTAATGTCTGTCTTAGTTGAACCATTTGTGTCTCAGGTCTCCATAACTAGCAGCCAAATGTAGATCCTAACGTGGTTAAGGAGCCTCTGTTCAAGGGGGGAGCACTATGTGATCAACTGATGAAAACCGATAAAAAACAAAATTGATAACAAGACCCATCACTGAGACTAGTTTGCTCTGGTCCTGACCCTTTATGTTTTCATAGTGGCTAAAATCTATTAAAACAAAATGGTATACAGATAAGACGGATAAACTCGTGTCACCTTTAAAAAAAAACAACCACTCTAGGTTTGGTTGTGTGCTGTGCTCTGAAGCTTGAGATATGAAGAATGAAGGATGAAATAATGTTGTCCCTCTTTTGCTACCTCTAATTTGGTTGAAAATACGAAAAAGTGGAGAGAGACTCTGCCCCACACAGTGTTCAGGAAACCAGGCAGACCTACCTCTGTCTGCTACCTTCAACATGTGGGAGGAAGGAGGGTAGAGGATTACATGGGAGCATTTTTGAGGCCAGGCCTGGAAATGGGGTGTATAACTTCCTGCCTATATTCCATTGGTCAGGAATCTGTCACATGGGAGGCTGGGAAATGTAGTCTACAGGGGAGCCAAGGAAGAAATGGAAATGGGTTTGAGGAACAATTGGTCAGTTCCTACCCCAGTCACTTAGAAGAGGAAGTATAAGGAACAATGGGGCCTTGGTTTCCTCAGAAAGGGGAGTTTCTTTTTACAGGGACATTTCCGTATAGTGCTTTCTCTTTATCAGTACTCTGGCTGCATCACTTCATTAGAAAGTATAAATTTTTAAGGGATATAGAATATAATAAAATATTTTATGGTAGTTAAACTGTCTTAACACCACTTAATTTACTTGGAGATTTGTTATGCAATCAAGTATTCCCAGACTGCTTTGAACAGATTGCAAAGCTGCCTGATCAAAATTCTCATTTCTTATTTATAGGCAGATTATCGTTCAGATCCAGATGTTGAATGGGGGAGCAGGTAAGAAATTTTATCTTGCGCTTCATAGGCATGTCAAGTGAAAAGATGAATTGTATTTTCTTTTTAAATGCACAAATAGATGGCTATGAATTGGACCCTGAATGAAAATATATTTAGGATCTAATCAAATTTCTATGAATTTGAATACACTAAGGCTATTTATACATTAAAAATAAAACTAGTTCAATATCACAATGTTCCATATGAACCATCACTCAAAGATGGAAATTTTATTTTTAACAGTGCATTAAACCAAATCAACCTTTACTTTGAATACTGCCAATTTTGGGGTGGGGTGGGGAAAGGAACATGTGTAAAATGCTCTCAGTAACATTTCATTTAACATTTGCCTAGACTGTCAGCATATCTTTTTCTAACTTGTGTTAGCTATTTGGCAATTCCAGCTGCTTGATAACAGTTGCAGGATACGAATTTCTCCAGATTGCTGACTACCACACGAGACCACACAAAGTCAGAATTAGATTAAAAATAACATTCGTGAAAGGATAGCAGAGTAACCAAAAGCATCACTTTTTAGTTTGGTTTCATGATACCAGCAGTTAAAGAAATTCTCTTGCCAGTAACACTTTATGAATGCAGTGCTTTAAATTCAGAAAAGATCTTAAAGGTCAACTAGTCCAACCTTTTCATTTCACACTTGAGAGAACTGAATCTCAAAAAAGCTGAAGGTTATGCAGCTAATTAGTTACATGGCCGGGTTTAGAAGCCAAGTTTGTCCATCCATCCATCCACCTATTCATCCAACTAATATTTATTGAGTTCCCACTGTCCAGACACATGCTTGATGCTGAGGATACAATGGTGAACAAAATCAGACATGGTTTCTGTTCTCGTGAAAGAAACAAACACTATTCAAATGGTTATAATAATATATTGCCACAAAAGACAACTACACTGTGTATTGAGAGCATATAACAGGGGCTGACCTTTTCTGGTAGGTGAGGATGGCAAGGAAGTCTGACTTTAGGTCCTGAAATTTAAGCTGGGAGCTGAAGTCTGAGTGTGCCTTAACCAGGCAAAGAGGAGGAAGAATACACCATGGAGATCCATGTGCTCTGATAGAAGTAAGGTAGCATATTTGACGAGCTTGAAGTAGACCAATGGAAGTAGATTGCAGAGACCAAGTGAGAACCTGGTTCAGGGTGGGGCTGAAAGATAGGCAGAGGCTAGCGGAAGAGAACATCTGTCATCCTAGTGAGTTGGTGAAGATACGAGGTTCAGACTTGAGCTGCCCTTTTGCTACAATGGGGGGCAGGCCAAGGCCTCAGCATACAAGGCCTGAGGATGGTGCCAATGCCACAGAAGGCTGAGAAGAGACTAGTGAGAAACCAGGCCCTTGGTGGCACTTCATGAGCCATGGGGTCAAGTCTCACCTGAATTAAGCAATAATGTGCAACTACTTAGTTGTAGTTTTTATGATTTGAGTGAGTTTAAATTGGATTTTTTGTCACGTGTAACCAAAAATGTCTCCCTCACATAGGGAGTCAACCAAATTAAAATGGCAGTCATTGTACTTGATGTGATGTTTGTCTTTTTTTTAGTAATTAGTGGATGTTTGCTGAATTGCGTGCCCATTTCCATCACTCTGTGGATGCATGGAATGCTTTCTATGTCTCTTTAAATCCTACTCATCCTCGAAGCCCAGGTTAACCTCCCTACCTTTCAGGAGACTGAACACGTACCTTCATCCCCTTTTTGACTGCTTCTGCTCTTCCTGTTGGTCCATTAATACTGTGACTGAGTCTACATGATCTTGTATTTTACTTATTTCTTTTTTTTTAAGAACTACCCCCTGCCTCTAACCTTTTTTTTTTTTTTTTAAAGAATGCTCTTGTGTTTTAATGTCAGGGCTTCACCTGTATCTTTTTTCCTTTGTGTCTTTTCAAGTATTACCTCTCACACATAACAATCACCTGTGGACTTGTTAAAAAGGCAGATTCTCTCATATATCATAGGTGCACACATGGAGAAACACTGTACATTAGGTATTATATATTATAGGCACTCAGTGCATAACTCATGAGTTGAACTGAATTAGAAGTCCAGGAGGGATTTGCTTTTGGGATTATCAGAAACCTTTCTCCTATAAGGCTTTAAAACTGGGAACCTCCTTCAACTTCTCCCTGGTGATCTCATAACCAAGCTGGGTACCAAGGTTGAGATATTGCATGATTAAGAGGCAGCCAAAATTTTTGATGACTTTAGCTAAAAGTGGTGAGAGAAACCGTATCTCACCCCTCAGATTCTGCATTAATGAGAATCAGTGTCAGGATTTCTTGACAAATAATGGGTATTTCACCAGCTCCTCAATGACTTTTCTTTTCTTCCCAAGTGCCTTTACTTCCTTCACCTTTGAGCACTGGTCTCTTCCCACTGATTTTTGGTTTGTGTTCCAATAAGAAGCACCCTGGTGTAACAAGAAGCAGTGATGCTTCTACCTGGACCACAACTTTGTCTCAGCAACAGCTTGTTCATTTCTTCCTTTCTCCCTCTGGCCTGAGCTGAGCCCTGCCTTACCCACCTTTACCTCTCATACACATATACAGCTCTTAGCGGTGTTTGCTGCAGAGGAAGATGGTCTTCCAACTTCTCCTACTGTAATCTTCTTTCTTGGACACACACACACACACACGCACCTTTTTCAATTTCATATATGAAAATATAAAATTTTACGTTTGTTTAACAAAACAATGGAGAAGTTTAAAAAACTATAAGAATTTTTTTTTTTTTTAGTTTATTTTTTTTGAGAGAGAGGGAGAGAGAGCAAGCAGGGGCAGGGCAAAGAGAGAGGGAATCCCAAGACGACTCTGCACTGTCAGCAAAGAGCCTGATGCGGGGCTCAAATTCACGAACCGTGAGGTCATGACCTGAGCTGAAATCAAGAGTCCGACGCTTAACTGATTGAGTCACCCAGTCGCCCCCAAAAGTATAGGAATTCTTATAAGCCCTAGTAATAAGGGTCTGTTTTAATTGCCCCCACTGGTGATGGAGGAATTTCCACCCTACAGTTCTAGGGATGGCTGAACACACAGCACCCCCCACTGGATAGATGAGATGGATGACAGTTTATTGGTCTTATGTACTCACAGTCTGGGGGGAGGAGAATACCACATGCCATACATAAGGCTACATGGGGATTGCATTCAGGAACGGAGTGAACACCCAGGGGCTGTGAGAGGCAAGCTTGATGGTATCAAGAGGGTGAGGTGACCCCTGGATCCTGTGGGAGGATGTGATCGGCTTGTCTGGATAGTTCTGAAGGCTGGCAGGGAACTGCAACCCACTACTCAGGGATAAGCAGGAGCCGTGCTCAGTCCCTCTTCAGGAGAATCGTTTGGCTAGAGGACATTACCCTCCACAGCAGAGTGGGGAGAGGAACTTGTATGTCAGCCATGGAGGCCTTCCTGATTTTACCAGATGTCAAGGCAACACGTAATATTAATTTTAGGCCTTATACCACAGGGTCTCTATTCTTCAAAAAAAAAAAAAAAATCTAAGCGGAGCTAGTCTAGTTGTTTCTGCCTCCTGTTTTATCTTCTCAGTGTTACTTTGTGAGTAAACTCACTCAAATAATTTTTCTGTTCGGAATTTATATCGCCACTTTGCTATGTATGCCTTTGGGTCAGATTAGAGTGTGTCAGAGGTCCTTTTATTTCTGCTTGCCCTAAATTTGAGTGATTAAGTAATAACAGTGAAAATGATCGACTCTTTATACACTTAACTTTGAAGCTCTTCACCTCCTCTCTGAGCTTGGGTTCCTTAGAAGCAGAGCCTGAGGCAGGAAGTCAGGTGGATGGGACGCGTTGCAGGAGCATTCTTCAGGAATAACCTGTGAGGAGGGAGGAAAACAAGAAAGGAAAGGAAAGCTCAGCAAGGAAGTGGTCTCATTTTCTTAAAGAGAGGCTCTGAAATGCAAGGCATACGTTGGAGTTATCCCTGCCTTGAGGGGAAGGGGGTCTCTTTTACACCCCATAGCAGCTTGTCATTGGCCGTGGGTCGTGGGGTGGGGTGACTTCAAGGAAGAGATGGCTGCTATCCATCCAGGGAAGTTCTGCAGAGAAGATGGGCAGCTGGGGGGAGGTGCTCTGCCCTCCATTGATCTCCTCTACAACCCGAAGAGGCAGATATATGATTACTCTATTTTTTAGGTGAGGAAATTGAGGCTTAGAAGAAGCATGGCTAAAGTCAAGTCCATATTCCAACCCGGAGAGCCGGGTGCTCATTTTTAGAGCATTACAGGGGAAACATGCTTGACAATTCTAAAGTGTCTTCTAGCTCTTCATTTTAGCCTTTTAATTTGATTCAATTCATAAAAGATGCACTGATCACCAATATTGTGTAGAGTTGTCTTACAGGAGTGTTTTGCTGAAGGGCCTGTGTTACATTGCATCCCTCTCCACTGGAGGCTTTGATGTTGAAAGACCCTTGGGCCCATTTTGCCCAAAACTTCAAATTATATAATTAACTACCCATACCTTGTTGGATTCAGTCTCAAACTGTCTAATCTGTCTAATGAGTTTGTTCTTCTTAATTCATCCATGTGAATTATCTGCTCATAAGATATGTCTTTTAATGAGGCAATGAAACAATGACTCTTCATTTAAGTCAGTAATTAAGGAATATCATAGAGAGGAACATTATCTCAGCTGCCAGCATTGTACCTTTTTATCCTCAAGCAAATAGCTTGAAAGAGAGAGGCAGATGACTAAAGATCTTTCTGGATAAGACCGGACAGGTAGCCTGCCGTGTTTCTGGTACAAAAGAGAAATGGCATGAGCCATGGGTTCTCTGTGAAAGAGGCAGATCCATCTTCTTAAGACTTTACCCCTGGGGTGCCTGGGTGGCTCAGTCGGTTAAGTGTCCGACTTTGGCCCAGGTCATGATCTCACGGTTCATGAGTTCGGGCCCGTGTCGGGCTCTGTGCTGACAGCTCAGAGCCTCGAGCCTGCTTCGGGTTCTGTCTGTCTGTCTGTCTGTCTCTCTCTGCCCCTCCACCACTCACGTGCTCTCTCTCTCTCTCTCTCTCAAAAATAAACATTAAAAAAAAAAAGACTTTACCCCTTTTAAAAAAATGGGATGGGTTTCCATCAGCAGTGATCTCTGGGGAAGAGGAAGATTGCTAGGTAGGTCAAGTTTGAGTCACAAATTTTCTAAATTTTTTATTCTTAAAATAGATAATACATCACATGGTTTAAAATTCAAAAGGGTATTACAGTAAAAAAAAGTCTTTATCCCTGATCCTGCAGGTATCTAGTTCCATTTCTCAAAGGCAACCAGTGTTGTCAGTTTCTTGGTTATCTTTGCAGAGATGTTTTATGAATATTCAAACAGGTACATGTAAATATTTCCTGAGATCTTTGAAAATTCAGTGCTCAGGGTAGAAGTAGGAAAATCCACGTATTAATCACCTACGGCTGCCATAAAAAATTACCAGAAACTGAGTGGCTGAAGACAACGGAGACTTATTCTGTTGCAATCCTGGAGGCTAGAAGTCCAAAATCAAGGTGTCGGCAGGGCCATGCTTTCTCTCAAGGCTCCAGGGAAGAATCTTTCTCTGCCACTTCCTAGCTTCTGGTGGTTGCCAGCTCTTCTGGGCATTCCTTGCCTCGTAGACACCTTACTCCAATATCTGCCTCTGTCGTTTCCTGGTGTTCTCCCTAGGTGGCTCTGTGTCCAAATTTCCCTCTTATAAGATCACCAGTCACTGGATTAAGGCCCACTCTAATCCATTATGATCCCATTTTAACTTGATTACATCTGCAAAGAGTGTATTTCCAAATAAAGTCACATTCACGGGTACTGAGAATGAGGACTTGAACATTTCTTTTTAGGGACATAATTCTACCCACTTTAACCCATAATGTTATAATTTCTTTTTCTTTTAATTTTTAAAAAATGTTTATTTTTGAGAGAGAGAGACAGAGTGTGAGCAGGGGAGGGACAGAGAGAGAGAGGGAGACACAGAATCTGAAACAGGCTCTAGGCTCTGAGCTGTCAACACAGAGCACAACACGGGGCTTGAACTTACAAACTGTGAGATCATGACCTGAGCTGAAGGCCAACACTTAACCAACTAAGCCACCCAGGTACCCCTTCAATGTTATAATTTCAAAGCTTTAAGTAGCCTTTGTAGGAAAGTAGAGTTCTTTTTTTTTTTAAATATATGAAATTTATTGTCAAATTGGTTTCCATACAACACCCAGTGCTCACCCCAAAAGGTGCCCTCTTCAATACCCATCACCCACCCTCTCCTCCCTCCCACCCCCCATCAGCCATCAGTTTGTTCTCATTTTTTAAGAGTCTCTTATGCTTTGGCTCTCTCCCACTCTAACCTCTCTCTCTTTTTTTTTCCTTCCCCTCCCCCATGGGTTCCTGTTAAGTTTCTCAGGAAAGTAGAGTTCAATTCATTTTTAGGATGTGGAATGGAGTTGAGAGTTCTGTCGTTTTGAAGAAAATAAATACCTAAATGGATCTTTCTCTTTCATAGACATGAAGCAAAGATCCACAACAGTAGATGGAGATTTCTAAACCTCCAGTAGCATCAAGAAACCTAGCTGTTCTGGATGAAAATGAGTATTTATACTGGTGAGGGTTTTTTTTTCCCCCAATTTTTTTTTGATTCTTGCTCATAGTACGAAATACGTCATAACCCTGAACATCCAAACGTTTGAATATACATATACGAATAGATATAACTGAAACAAGGACTTGCTCCATGAAACAGTATGTACATTTATTATTTGAAATGAATTTTTATCTTTTCTAGTCTACCCTTTTTGATTAATTTTTTTCTCAGGACTACTAATGGGTTGCCACTTACAGTATGAATAATACTTCTCGGTGATTCATTCTTCCCTAAGAAAGGGTTTATAGATTTCACTGCCTGCATGTTATTACTTATTCTCATGGAGATGTTTGTGTATAGCAGGAATAAAGTGGAGGACTAATCTTCACCTCCCCACGGGGGAGTTAAAGGCTGTAAAAGGGAAATGACCCCTGCTAATCACCTTGGCTCAACACAGATCGGACTGTAGGTGCCATGCATGCATGTTACTCAGTTTTATGTAAGTCAGACTTGGTTGAATGTACTAATGTCAGGCTTTTGTGTTCCAATGTCTTCTTGGAGTCCTAAGACCAAGATTAGGGAATAGGGCTGTCAGTCATCTTGGAAAATCCTGGAATTGAAACAGGATTGAGTGATGTCTTTAAGGGAGAAAGAAATGTCTCTGGGACCTCGGACTCCACGGAGAGGAGCCAGCTCAAAGACATTTTTGTTGGTGGAATGGAAAGGAGGTGGAAAAATGATGAATAAGGTTAAGTCTTTTAAACACTGATGAGGCCAGGGAGATTGGCAGAGGTGCTCTTCAGGAACTAGTTGTGAGCTCGGTTTTGGTCATTGTAATAGATGCTGTTGGTACCCACCCAGATCTCTGTCTGTTTAAGGGCCTGTGCCCCATCCCTTAGCCGTTGTGAGTGTTGCCTGTTAACAGTTCATAGCTGCCTCTTTCTCTGGAGAATTGTCCTCAGCAGAATGGGACTCTCCTTGTCTGGGAAGTTATGTTACCCTATCCCCTGAGTAGCAATGGCTGATGACTGACTGACACAAAGGTACAACAGGCTGGCTCCTTTGCCCCAGGGGACAGCTGTTCTCCAGGGTTCTCTGTGGGACCAGGTTGAAGCTGAATTCCCACTCCTTCCTTCCTTTGCCCCATCCTGCTTCCTTCACCCCTCTTCTCTCTCCTCCCAAGAAATCACATGCCAGAGAATTCTTATCTTAGGTTCTGCTTCTAGGGAACCCAGCCTAAGATGGTTACTCTGTTTTGTACCTTCCTCAACTTGCAGTTTTATTATTACTTATTAGCATGTTCTGATTACTATAAGCTGCAGCCTTGCATTTCACTTTGGAGATTAAGGAAGGTGATCAGGACCATGCTTTGGGCAGAGCAGCACATGGGAGTGATGCAGGAACACAGGGCAAGTGGATCCTGGGAGAGGACAGTGACCAGCAGCAGGGTCATCAGTGGCCCCAAGGCTGGACAGGAGTGGCTTTGAACCAGGAAGGTACTAAGTCAGCAGGGGACAACCAGGACAAACTCAGAGAAAAAAGTAAGCCCTTCCCTTTTACTTCTGGAGGGAAGTCAAAGCCTGGTCTTCTAGTGACAAGTGAGATGGGACTTGAGTTGTAATTTAGGGACCCGGAGTAAATTGATCTCATCTTGTCTGCATAGGCTGTTGGCATATTAGTTTCCTGTGTCTGTTGTAACAAATTACCACAAATTTAGTAACTTAGAACAACACAAATTTGTTATGTTACACTTCTGGAGGTCAGAAGTCCCACATGGGTTTGCGGGACTGTGTTCCTTCTGGATGCTCTGGGGGCAAATCTGTTTCCTTTCCTTTTCCAGCTTCTAGAGGCTACCTGCATTCTTTGGCTCGTGGCTCCTTTTTTTTTTTTTTTTCCTTCAAAGCCAGCGGCATAGCATCTTCCAATTTCTCTCTGTTCCTCTGCTTCTGCCTCACATCTCTTTCTCCCTGACTCTGACTCCTCTTGTGTCCCTTTTATAAAGACCCTTGTGAATTGAAAGGGCACACCCACGTAATCCAGGATAATCTTCCCATCTCAAGATTCTGAATTTAGTAACATCTACAAAATCTCTTTCATTATGTAAAGTAACATATTCATAGGTACCCTGTATTAAGTCGTGGACATCTTTAGGGAGGGCCGTTATTCAGCCTACTGCACAGGGGAGGCCTGGACACAAAAGTTATATTTGCCTTTCAACCTTTGCTTCACGTTCAAGGCCAATAATCAATTTTGCTGAGTTAATAATGTCTGCACCTACTCCTCACCCTCTCAGTGCAAGAGCTAGTCTCTGTGAGGGCTTGGAGCTGGATCACAGTAGGTTCTGCCTCCGATACTGGGGCCATGGGATCTGTGTCACACAGGCCCAGAGTATACAGGGCTGTGTGGTGCTGGTGTGCCTAGACACGGACAGACTTTGTCCTGGGACAATTTGACAAGGGCAGAACCATGAGTGACATCTCCATATGGTCTGTCCACCACCAGCTATCCGACCGGCTCTTTTGGGAACTCACTAAAGCCCAAAAGGAAAGGATGAGATGACTCTTCTCTCGCCACTAAGGGTGTATACGTATGTTCAGCTGATAATTTATAGCCACTAAGGAAACAAGGGGACTTAAAGAAGAAATCGCCATGAGTCGCACCCCAGCCTCACTCTCAATCATTCTCTTTTCCTTAATTTGTCATGTGTTGTTCCTCTTTACACAAGATATCAAAATCAGGCTCAGGGCTCCAGACAGAGTCTGCAGTGCATGCAAACGAATTGCAGAAGTACCGTTGAGTAAAATGCTAAGATAGGGTGGCATGGGCTTTCTTTCTCCATTAAATAAAAATTTCTTTGTGGACAGTAACTCATGATTAATGTCAATCAAGGGAGGAATAGTATCAGAAGGTGCTGTCATTTGATATCAGTAATTTTTCTTTTGTGTTCTTCAAATTACTGTCAGAGGCCATTGGGAGTGAAGTTAGGCATGATTTTGCCCAGCAAAATGTATCTGACTGAAACATTTCCTGTTTTGTCTTTGCATTGCAGTCTCGATATGAAAGAAATAATTCAGTCCCTCAGCAAGGGGTGCATGATGTCTTCCACTCCTCATACTTTGAATTCATGCCTTTGAGTCTCCCCTTTCATTAATCTCCCTGGCTTTCTCTCCCTCTCCCTCTATGCTGTTCAGATTTTTTTTTTTTTTCATCCTCTATATTACTTATGTTCTTCATTGTAGCAATTCTTGCTTGAGCAGGATCCTGGTCATCATATGGATAGTTTGGTGAGAGCTAAAGTTAGAAAGCTATGCTAACTCTACGTTTTGTTTTTTTTTAAGATTTTATTTTTAAGTCATCTCCACACCCAACCTGGGGCTCAAACTCACAACTGCAAGATCAAGAGTCTCAAACTCTATGGACTGAGCCAGCCAGGCACCCCTAGGCTACGCTACTTTCAAGACACTTGCAGTATGTCGAAAAACAAAACAAAACAAAACAAAACAAAACAAAACAAAACAAAACCATCTGAACCTTTTGAGTTGCTTGCCATTGAATTTCAAAAACCCACCAGTGATTTTCTCAGAATATTGGCTTGGACCATGTGCTGTTTATGACAATTCATTATTCCTAATATAATGCAAAAGAGAGATATTGACTAAAGGTCAAAATCATGCACATTGCCTAGTCACTTTTCACAATCCAAGATGTGGAACCATGAACTTGATGAATTCTGGGTGTCACTGACATGCTTCAGGAAACCAAGTGGCTGCTTCATGGATATTTGTTCAGTCTTCAATCTTTCTTGCTAGCTGACTGTGACAGTTTTGTACAGGGCAAGAATATCCTTTCTTAATATGTTTCCTTCAATCCCCAAGAATATAAATGAGTTGATGATTAGAGCTCTGAAGCATACAGGATTCCATATCACTCTGTTTCTGAGATTTGAGCTATTGATTTTGCCAGCTCAGTGTTTCTCCAATGCCAGGAAGAAATCTAGCAAGAGCAGGAACCCTGTGATGTTCTTCACGTGGGTATGACTGTAGAGACGATAGAATAGAATCCAACATGCGACCAACCTGTCTTAAGTAATAATAATAAGAAGAAATAATAATATGTAATAATAATAAGAAGAAGAAGAAGAATTTCTTTTTTTTACTTTAGCAAGAAGTAATAAATAATGTGCTCTTAGGGGAAATAAGCAAAATTATTTCAGAACTTGACTAAGGTACGTTATTGGCATTTTGAAAAGCATCAGACAGAGGATTTCATGAGTGCATTTGAGTTGATTGAACTTTTGTGTGGGATGGCAATATGTATAAGACAAATAGAAAGTCCTTTCTCCATTGAGAGCTACTGGCCTAAGGGAAGCATTTTTATTGACAACCAAGTAAGAATGCAATTTTATTAGTTTCTTTAAAAAAATAGATAAGTATTTTATTCCATAACTGTAGAAATATTTTTAAACATTTTATTAGGAGATTTTCAAGTACACACATAATTAGTGAGAACAGTATAATAAATTCCCACATATCCATCATCTAGCATAAACAACAGGCATAGATTTTCCAGTCTTCCAACTTCTTTCAAAAGTAAGAAGTACTTGAGTCTTATCTTATAGAGGCCCTATTCAGTGTCTTATCTACTCTTTCAACTTCTTATGAACCTTAAGCCTTCTTAATTTCAATAGATTTTCTTACCTCTTCCTTCCCTGAGAAGATAGGCCATTCTACCATGTTTCTTTCTCTCCTCTTCAAAATGTCTTGTCTGTGTCAGAATTCTGCTCTATTTCTCCCATATTTTCCTTTTATTTCTTTTTTTTAATTTTTGAAGGAGAGAGAGAGAGAGACAGGGCATGAGTAGGGGAGAGGCAGAGAGAGAGGGAGACACAGAATCCCAAGCCAGCTCCAGGCTCTGAGCTGTCAGCACAGAGCCCGACACAGGGCTTGAACTCATGAGTTGTGAGATCATGACCTGAGCTGAAGTAGGATGCTTAACTGACCGAGCCACCCAGGCGCCCCCTTTTTATTTCTTCTTGTTGCAGAGAAATAGTGTTTCTTCTCAAGAAATTAAACCTCTACCTGAATATTTTGGTCATATCTATCTCATCCAGAATCTTGTCCTATTGATTTTCCCTCATCTATTTTCTTTTTTTTTTAATTTTTATTTATTTTTGAGGGAGGGGAGGGGCAGAGAGGGAGGGACACGCAGAATCCGAAGCAGGCTGCAGGCTCTAAACTGTCAGCACAGAGCCCGATGCAGGGCTCGAACCTGCCAACTGCAAGACCATGACCTGAGCCGGAGTTGGACACCCAACCAACTGAGTTACCCAGGCGCCCCTCCCTCATCTATTTTCTATCTTTACTCTTCCTCTTGGCTCTGCCAATAAACATGCTCAGATCTGCTCTGACTCAAACCTTCCTATTTGTGGTTATTCTTTTTTTCCACCTCGACTTGAAATCTGGGAAAATTCCTGTTTTCTTCTTGTTGTTCTTTTTCCAGCCAGGCTCCGGGAATCCATATTCCCTCATTGACTTTGCATCTGCCCCAGAGTAAGAGGCTGTATTTTCTGAAGATGGCCACAGCAGTGTTTCCCGTCCTACATGTTCTTCTTACAGTGTGACCTCGACACACCTCCTATCGGGTGGTATGGTCTATGTCCCTTCCCCTTGCACTGGGTGAACCTCTGTGACTAACCTTAACCATTAAAGTATGGAAGAAGTGCCCCTATGTGATTTCTGGGATAGGTCATAAATGTGCCATCTGCTTTGCTCTTGTTCTTAGAGCCCAGCTACCATGCTTCGAAGAAGCTCAGATTTGTCCACATGGCGAGACCACATGAAGAGGCTGTGTGTAAGTGTGTCAGCTAATAGCCAGCCTCAACTACCAGACATAGACGTGAGAAAGTCTTCAAGATAAATAAATGGAGTTCCCAGTCCTTGGGTCACTCCCAGATTTGAAACTTCCCCAGCTGAGGTCCCAGGCATTTTAGAGCAGAGACAAGCTGCCCTCGTGATGTCCTGTTCAAATTTATGACCTACAAAATCTTTGAACATAGTAAATGGCCGTTTTATGCAAGTTTTCAAGTGATTTGTCACTCAGCCATAGCCCTGGAATACTCAGCCTCTCCTTCCTCGGTATGCTAGCTCTGGTTCACACACGCATTTTCTTGGCCTGATTTCTGGATTAGGCTTTTGCCCTTAAGGATCTCGTTGCTGCCTCCATGTCTCACCTGAACAGAACACTCTCCTGTTTTTGAAATACTTGTCTGTCACAGTTTTCATTTGCTCCCCAACACTGGGGAATGGGCAGGGCATATTCTAAGAATTATTTTGCAGATAAGGAACTGAGATTTAAGTAAAGAGAGGTTTAAAAGTCTCTCAATTTGGGAGGGAGGCAAACTGTATGAGACTCTTAAATACTGAGAACAAACTGAGAGTTGATGGGGGGTGGGGGAGGGGGAAAAGTGGGTGATGGGCATTGAGGAGGGCACCTGTTGGGATGAGCATTGGGTGTTGTATGGAAATCAATTTGACAATAAATTATATTTAAAAAAATAAATAAAAGTCTCTCAAATTAGCTTACAGAGCTAGGACTAGAGCAATAAGAGGGGATTTACTCTAGAATGCAGAGTTTCTCAAACTTGTTTCCCTATAGAATCCTTTCTGTAAACACCTATCAACATTTGAAGAACACTGGTTTCCCCAAGGACCACAGTTTGGGAAATTCCCTTCTAGCCCAATTTCCTCTCTTTATGGTCAGGCTTGGGAGATTCCATTTCTAAGAGGTAATTAAATAAAAGATACAAAAGGGACAACTGGAGCGCAGGGTTATTCTGCCAAGTCTTTACAGCTTGCCATATGTGGTGAGAATTTTTGTGCGCTTATACCTTTGGAATATTCCTATCAGCCTGGCTCGTGGTGTCCCAGATGAGAGAGGAAAAGATGTATTTGGAGGTGTCAATGCCTTTTAGCCAAAGACCACTGGCAGCACACTTAATTAAATAAGTTGAGTTTATTACTCATTGCAGGGTACCCTCAGTAAGAGTGTTAGAAAGAACATATTATAAGATTTGGGCTTCAGTTAGGGGGCAAGAGTTTAGACTGGATGCTGTCAGAAAGCAAGGATAATTCTATGATTGGGCATTTTATGGTTTGCAAAGTGACCTTGTTTTTGTTCATGCTTAATCAAAATTATGGAGTAGTCTTGTTTTGTTTCATTTTATCATGATCTCAGAGTAACCTTGTTTGAGACTGGTGTTTTGTCAGTTTGTTTATATCCAACAGGAGAAAAAAAATGGCCTGGCTGTATCAGATGAGCATGTAAAAGTATTGAGGTCTAGCTGTGAATATCACATTAGTTTTGGATAGCAAAGATTTTTTTTTTTCTTTTTCAGAGGTCATTATTCTTAATCACCTTAGGTATTAAAGAGCAAAGCAGGCTCATCCAAGGGAGCATGACTTGGTTTGGGGTGGGGTCTTTACTGCTGAGTAACAGGAGAACGTTACAGCAAAGAAACAAGCAGATGGCCAACAGACTTTGTGAGTAACATCCAATTCTTATTGCATGTAATCTTCCATAGAATAAAAGACACTGTTTCAAAACAACAACAACAACAACAACAACCCTTCTAACCAATGCCCATTAGAATTCTGAACCTTTCAATTACTGCCTTAGAAGAAACAGATCCTCCTGATTCAGGCCAAGAACACTCAAGACGCATACGCACAGAATTACATTAGAATGGAGAAAGAACACTTATGAACTTAGAACCTGGCTCATAAAGCAACATTTTCCCATTTTACACAACTGGTTAGCATTTGATTTAGGACTAGAACTCAGGTCTCTGACCCCTACTTCAATGCTATTAAATCCCCAGTGCCTAGCACATGGCCTGGTACACAGTACACATTCAGCAAATGGTTATTGAATGGATAAATGAATTCATCATAGATACTTGGTTTGGAAATGGATTGGTCAAAGGTGACAGTGAAATCTATCACCGTGTAACTGGCTGAATTTAACTGGCCTCCTGGCTTGCCCTGCCCCCCACGTGCCATTCTCAGCTTAGTCTTCAACAGAAAGCATAAGCTGAGGTACTTCCTGTTTCTTTTATAGTCTCGGATCTGTGTCTGAGGCAAACCAAAGTTTATTGTATTGGTTCTCCAGCAGGAGGTTTCAGCAATAATCAATAATCAAAGAAAACCCTTTGAAGGGTCCTTTAGTGGAAAGGTGAGTTTTCTAAATATAAAAATGTTACAACATTTGTTTTTCAACATCGATCAAATTGGCACTCATATACATAGGCATTGACATTATTCATAATGTTATGTTGGCATCTAGCACCAATTGTTTTTGTCCCTGCATGGCCCTTAATGGGTATGTTTTCCATAGAATGGTTAATCACATTTTAAATTGTTACTTCAGAACTCATGAGATCTGATAATCATTGGGTATTTGATGATTCTTCCCCAGTGTTTTTGAAGGATAATAAGACTGCAGAAGAGAAGTGAATATTTTCTTCTTACAGCAGTGTAGCTCATAATTAATTGATCATCATCTCCTATTAGTGAGGTATCTTTGATCCTGCTAATTGAAAATGAGACTTTTTCCCTAAGTACAGAATAAAAGCAATATTAAACTGCTTAGTCTTTGTCCACTTAAGGGCCAGACGTTAGTCAAGTGAGCTTAAAAGAACGATTAATCAAAAAGTTTAAACTGATTTTTTAACAATTTGCTGGCCACACTGGTTGAGAAAATCTTTTAGCAGGATAGCTTTCTTAATAGCAGAGAAGTAATTGTAGAGAGGTTGAGGGGGCATAAGAGAAGGGGACCACAAGATACAGTGAACCTTACCATCATCATCATGACACAAGCATGTTGCTTTCACATAATTATTACTACTTCCCAGAAGTCCCGTGAGAGGTAATTTTTATTCCCTTTTTACAGATAGAAGCATCAGGGCTACATGGTGTTAGGAAATTCACACAATGTAAGTGGCATAACCAAAATATAAATGCAAATTTTGGACTCTAAGTCCTATGTTAGGTACAGCACTCTTTTTCCTGTATCATTTGGCTTTATAATCTGATTAATGTTAAAAGAAAATATGAGCAATGCTAGAATATGAGCAGCTATAGGCAAATGCCCAGGATCAGTATAACTTACCATCACAATTCTGATGTGATTGTTATGCTTATACTTACATTGGAAAGACAATGTAACTTGCAGAGTTGATAGATATGGTAAAATGTTCTTGGAGTTGAGTGGCTGGATGTTGTGAAGTGATGGTGAAGAGTAATTGCTTTGGACTCTACAAATTTCCTATAAGACTAGAATACTCTTAACAATGGAACACCTAAGTAGATAGTTTTAGAAAGAAGAAATCAATCCACTGTTTTCCTCAAATTAGTTCTTTTCTTACTGCAATGCTACATGTCTTTATTCCCCTTAGCAGCAGCAAAAAGTATCACACAAGAGCACAATTTGTTACAATGTCATAGGGACATGATCTAGTGTGTAAAGGATGCTGTTGAGTCTTGCCTTTTTTTTTTTTTTTTTAATGTTTATTTATTTTTGAGACAGAGAGAGAGCATGAACAGGGGAGGGGCAGAGAGAGGGAGACACAGAATCTGAAACAGGCTCCAGGCTCTGAGCTGTCAGCACAGAGCCCGACGCGGGGCTCGAACTCACTGACCGTGAGATCATGACCTGAGCCGAAGTCGGACGCTTAACCGACCGAGCCACCCAGGCGCCCCGAGTCTTGCCTTTTTATAAACTTACAGTGTGGTCATCAACATACAGGCAAGAGAATGATAACGCCTAAATTAGGGGTCGGTAAACTTTTTCTATAAAGGGCCAAATAGTAAATATTTTAGGCTCTGTGAGTCACATGGCCTTTTTTTTTTTTTTTTTTTTCAGCTTCTCACCTCTGTTGTTGGAGAGCTAAAGTAGTCATAGATAATACAGAAACAAATGGGCAGGGCTATGTTCTAATAAAACTTTGTTTATGGACAATGACATTCACATTTGATATAATTTTCATGTTTCATGAAATGTTATTCTCCTTTCGATTTTTTTCAACCATTAAAATGATGTGAAAAACCATTCTTCACTCACAGGTTGTACAAAAACGTGCAGCAGGACGGACTTGGCCGGTGGGCCACGGCTTGCAAACGCCTGGCCTAATTAGGATAGAATGGCTGTAAGGGATAAAAGAGATGTGGATTTAATTGGGAGAGGGGAGAAAGGCATTAGGATGAAAACAAAGCTGACTTCAGGTTTAGAGAGGGACAGAGCAGAGAAAGCTCTTGGGAGCAGGCGGACACCTCTTCCCAGCCACAGTAATGAGCAGTGCCTGATGCTTTGAGGGATCCTGAACAGATTCACTCAGAATGACTCACCGGCTTGAACAAAGCTGGGGAAGACTTTTTGCCTTTTATTCAAAGAGAGTAATTGGCCCACCTGCATCTCTTAAATTAAGATTGCCAGAGCTCTAGGCCTTTAAGCCTCTTAACATGGTTTACTTCTTACACCTTTTATCAGCATAGAAGAATGGCCGCTCTTCTCATCTTTTTTTGTAAAACCCTGCTCCAAATGTCCAAACCACTTTATCCACATGATGATTCATGGCCATTTCCAGGCCTATGATCACGGAAACACAAAAAGTTACAGAAAATTTAAATGGCACCCTGTTAAGTGTTGTGGGCAGCCTTTGACAAGACATAGATAATCTGGAGTTTCAGAGATGTGACTTGAATTTCTCATCTGCCTTCCTTCCTGCCCCCCCCCCCCATTTTTTTTAAACTGAGGAATAGGTTATATATGGGCAATTCATTCTTTTTCGTACATAGGTCTATGAAGTTTGACAAATGCATGTAAGCACCATGACATGCTACATTTAACAGTTACATAACTACCATGGCAAGCAAAATATAGAACATTTCCATTGACTTAAAAAATTCCCTGGTGCTCTTTTGTAATTATCTTGTACCCTAACACCCTAGTCCCTGGTAAACATTTATCTGTTTTTCTGTCCCTATAGTTTTGTCTTTTGCAAAATGGCATGTAAATGGAGTCATACAGGATGTAGCCTTTGGCATCTGGCTTCTTTCATTTGGGATAATGCAGTTGATGTTCATCCGTGTCGTTCTGTTTTCTCACTAGTTTGTTCCATTCTATTGCTAAGTAGATTTCATTGTTTGAGAGCATCAGTTGTTTACATATTCTCCAATGGGGGATATTTGGGTTGTTTCCAGTTTTTGGTGTTTCTGAATAAGGCCAATATAAACACTTATGTAAGGTTTTTGTGTGAACATAATAAATTTGTATTGCTCTTGGGTAAACTCCTAGAAGTGGCCTTGCGGAGTTGTGCATGAAGCGTATGTTTAACTTTGTAAGAAACTGCCACGCCATCTTCTGTGCCATTTTGCATCCCCTCCAGCAGGGTATAAGAGTTCTAGTTGCTCTGCATCCTCTCCAGTGCTTGGTACTGTCAGTTTTTGTTTGTCAAGTTTGTCCATTCAACAGGTGTATAGTATCATCTCACTGTGGTGTAATCTGCACATTCAGATGACTAACAATGTTGAGCATCTCTTCATATGCTCATTTGCCACCCGTGTATCTTTGGTGAAGTCTAGTCAGATTCTTGCCCCATTTTTTAATTGGGTTGTTTATTTTATTACTATTCAGGTGTGCGTGTGTGTGTTTTTAAGTAAGCTTTATGCCCAACGTGGGGCTTGACCTCATGACCCTGAGATCAAGAGATACATGTTCTACTGAATGACCCAGCCAGACACGCGCTTACTATTGAGTTTTGAAAAGTTTTTTTTAATACTCTAGGAACAAGTTCTGTATCAGATATATGTTTTAGAAATATTTTTTATCAGTCTGTGGCTTGTCTTTTCATTTTCTTAACAATACCTTTTGTAGAGCAAAATAGTAATAATAATCATTTTGATGAAGTTCAGTGACACCCCAGTAACAAGGAGCACATATAGTGCCCAAATTTTGGGTTTAAAATACCATTCTCCAGTAAAAGGAAGCAGGACTCCTTAGGGAAATGACTGATTCCAGGGCTGGGGCAGGGAAAATACATGAAACATCATATGGTGTCAGAAAGCAAAAGTGCTAAAAACTCATGGGGATGGGTTGAAAGAGCATGTGAGTCAACCTGAAGGAGCCCTCAATGGCCACATGGGGAAAATACTAGCAACAAAACAAATAATGATAGTAATGGATTATAACCTATGGAATAAGATAAATATCCATGAATCCATACTGACATAAGTAAATAATTGAGTAAAATGATAAATGAAAAAGAAGTTCTTTTTTGATGAGATTTTAATAATAAATATGGAAAGAATGATGGAAATAGAAACTTGCCATTTGGCAAAAGCTACAGTAATAATTGTTTTAGGCAAATTAATAATGGATGTTAAATTAGCAGATAAAAGTTTAAGCAGATAGAGTATGTGAATGATACCTCAGTAAAGCTGTTTTTAAAAAAATTTTTTTAATGTTTTATTTATTTTTGAGACAGAGAGAGACAGAGCATGAGCAAGGGAGGGGCAGAGAGAGAGGGAGACACAGAATCTGAAGCAGGCCCCAGGCTCTGAGCTGTCAGCACAGAGCCCGACACGGGCTCGAACCCACGAACCCCAAGATCATGACCTGAGCTGAAGTTGGATGCTTAACCAACTGAGCCACCCAGGCGCCCAGTCAGTAAAGCTGTTTAAAAAAACTTTGTTATGGAAATTTCGAACACAGACAAAAGAGTCTAATACAGTGACCCCCACGTACTCATCACCTAGCTTTTTAAAAAAGCAAGTTTTGGGGTGCCTGGGTGGCTCAGTCAGCTAAGCGTCTGACTTCAGCTCAGGTCATGATCTTGTGGTTTGTGGGTTTGAGCTCCGAGTCAGGCTCCGTGCTAACAGTGTGGGGCCTGTTTGGGATTCTCTGTCTCTGACCCTACCCCCACCTCAAAATTGAATTAATCGTTAATTGAATCGTGTACCTCCTGATAGGATGCACTGAACCTTCTCAGCATCACTTCTATGGTTTTCTTACCCAAAATGCATAACCTGAATTTAACCATGAAGAACCATAATTTAAACTCAAAGAACTTTATATAACTAGCCAGTCCTTTTCAAAGGTGTCAAAATCATGGAAGGCAAAGAAAGATTGATAAACCGTCTCACATTGGAGACAACTAAGGAGTCATGACAACTAAATCTAGTGCAGGATCCTGGATGGGATCCTGGCCCAGAAGGAGGACATCACTGGGACAATAACAATATAATAAAATCTGAAAGAAGTTCATAGTTAAGTTAATAGTATTATACCAATGGTAATTTCTTAGTTTTGAAAAATGTACCATGGTTAAGTAAGATGTAACATTAAGGGAAACTGGATAAAAAGTATATGAAAACTTTCATATTATCTTTACAACTTTCTGTAAATCTAAAATTATTTAAAAAGAAAAGAAAAAAAACCCCAAAGCAGTGGAAAAATAAGCCAAAAACTTTAAAATTATCTACACATTGGAAGAAGGAAGAAACCATGATAAAGAGACAGGGATAGAAATTGGATTTTCTGCTACATTATGTTTTGTAGATTGGACTTTGAAATCATGTCAATATTTTACATAGCTCTAAACAAAATTAAATTTGAAAAGAATTTCTTAAAACTAAAAAGACAAAATAAACAAGTCTAAAGGTTTAGTTAGTTGCAAAAGTACAGAGACAAGACTATTTCAAAAGACTTTAAAATCACAGTGATTTTGGAGCACCTGAGTGGCTCATTTGGTTGAGAGTCCGACTCTGGATTTCAGCTTAAGCCATGATCCCAGGGTTGTGGGATCGAGCCCTGCAATGGGCTCCGTGCTAAGCATAGAGCCTGCTTAAGATTCTCTCCCTCTGCCCCCTCCTCTGCTTGTGCTCTTGCTCTAAAACTAAAAACAAACAAACAAACAAAAAACTCCAAAAAACCTACAGTGATTTGACTGTATATTTCTAATGAAATATACCCTTTGGACAAAAAAAATTGTAAAAATTCAGTTGTGTCTTATGGCCACAGCTGGGTCATATAGTAGCACAAAGCTGCAAGGGAATATGTGAAAGCACTTGACATTTCACTCTCTGTAGTGTGAGGCATCAAGGGAGAATGGGGCTGGGAATGGCTTTGGGACAGCCAGTCGACACTGCCAGCTCAGGATCTACTGGGGCCACCCTCCTCCCTATTTCCACCCCTCTTGGATTGGGGTAGACAGAGTCTTTCCCACCAGCAGATAAAATGGTAGTGGCAGCAATGCTTCTGCTTCAAGTGTTCTGCCAACTTACTGAGGCTAGGGTTGCTGCCATGACCGAGTTGGGCAGCAAATCTGTAACCATGTCTTTTCTGACCGATGCAGGAAGAATTCCAAGTTTGTTATCAGCGGTTACTAATCTCTCATCTCCAGGCTAACGGTTGGAACACTGCCTCCATCACTTATTTTTATGCTGAAGAAAATGGTAACCCTGCTTAGAGACTCTTGCATTTTGTAACAAGACTTGTGATTTTGAAAGTAATGGAAGAGTAATGGAAGCCTAAATTCGGGAAAGTTGCGTGGTGTGTAAATTCAGTCATCATTATGCAAATGTATATTCACATAATAAATCCAGAGATGGCTGACTATATTTTAGAAATATTATAGGCCAATTATTTTGACATCCTGCAGGAGGTAGATAAATTGTGAAATATATGTTATAGTATACACAGTAGCTTATTAACAAGATGTCTTTTGCTGGAAAATATTTTAGCAGAGAAACCATCCATCAGCACATTTCCAACTCTGTTCTCCTCCTTTGACTTCACAGACACATTTAGTAGCATGAAAAAAAGGAGGAAGCCTTGTGTGTTTGGTAGAGGCTTTTGGTAGTTTTATAAACCTTGTCTCATTTTATACTTATAATAATTAGTGAAATATTTGGGTTTTTTAAAGTTTATTTATTTATTTTGAGAGAGAGAGAGCAGGGGAGAGGTGGAGAGAGGGAGAGAGGGAGAGAGAGAGAGAGAGGGAGAGAGAGAGAGAATCCCAAGCAGGCTCAGTACTGTTAGCACAGAGCCCGACACAGGGCTCTATCTGACGAATGTGAGATCATGACCTGAGCTGAAGTCAAGAGTTGGACACTTAACTGACTGAGCGACCCAGGTGCCCCAATGAGTGAAATATTTGAACCATAGCTCCTGTTCCCATTTTATAGATTAGCAAACTGATTAATGATTTATTTAAGGTCAACTGGGAGGCAAATTCAGATCACAGCCCTTTATCTGCTCAGTATCTTTTGCACTGTGACATTTCTATCCTGCTTTCACTCCTCACTTTTCAGATTGAGAGAGTTTGGTGTAGTCTGGCACCCTCAGATGGAGAGTGACTGGACACACATGAGGGTCCTAGCATTATTGGTGCCATATCAACAGAGGGTAACGCTAAAGAGTTTGCCTTTTTAGCTAATGCCTGTGTGCAAAAATGTTCAGTAGACAAAACCCGAACCTTCCAAGACCTCTGCTATCGTTTGCATTGTTTATCAGGTAGCACTGGGGACGGTGTTTCTATATTCAGAAATGCACATTAATGGCAAAGTGTCAGGGCCTCAAGGTAGAGAGAGTGTCAGGAGACTACTGATTTCGTGGGTGACATAGTACAAATTACTTCACCCTTCTGGACCTCAGAGTGTATTATTTCTCAGGCTCCTACATAGTTCTAATATTTCATAATTCCTTGCTTGGAGTTGCAGTGAAGAGAGGGAACGTTCTAACCCAGGGGAATGGTAAGAGGTCAACTGTTTATGCCATAGATTTCTGTCTGGACACATGGGCCTCACCTGCAGAGTTTAAAGTCTGACAAGAGAATTCTCAACTCCCACAAACAATTGTGGAGTGCAGGAAAGTTGAATTAGTAAAGATAATAGTGTTACTAGGAATTTTAAATGATGCACTTAGTGCTGTCTCTGTCGGCCTCACAGAAGCTTCATGGTTGGTTTTGTAAGAGCAGAGAATGACATGGTTAAATTTGCTACTTAAGGACAAAGCTGGGGGTGGATAAGAGAAAAATACCCTGGCAGTCATGGTAGCCTGGTGGTAATGGTTCTCAATTCTGGCCATATCACTTATAATTTTAAGATTTTAAAGGTTATTTGCAATGGAGATTTAAAATAAACAAATAAATATACACACACAGAGCAAAAATCTTAAGTATACAACATAATGAATCTTTACCTATGTATCCACTTTTGTTACCATTACCCAAGTCATTCCCAGCACCTCAGAAGCATACCTCCCATTCACCACCTTCCCCCTGGGGTTACCACTCTTCTGTCCTCTATCACCATAGATGAGTCCTGCCTATTTCTGAACTTCATGTAAATAGAATCGTGTAGTAGATACGCTTGTACCTGGCTTGTTTCACTCAATGTTATGAGTGAGGTTCATCCATGCTGTTGTATCAGAGGTTTGCTCTTTTCCGTTACTGTGTCCTGTTCCGTGGCATGCAGCTACTACGTTTTATTTGGCCATTCTACCGTACATTTAGGTTGTTTCCAATTTTTGTATTACTCTAAATGAAGTTGCTATGCACATTCTTGTGCATGTCTTTTGACGCACGTGAGCACTCATTTCAGTTAAGTGTATACCTAGGAGTGAATTTTCTGGATCAGAGGGCAGATGTATGTTTACTCTGTAAGAAACTGCCAAACAGTACTGCAGAATGGTTGTACCCCACCAGTTGGCTCAGAATCTCTGAGAGTGGGGCCCTACCTGAATGATAGGGATCATTCAGAATCTCACTTGGTGGTTCTGACACACAGTAGAAATGACAGCCTCTGTGGTCCAGCCTTAATTCCCAGGCCTGTATCTCTGTTATCATCTCAGCTCCAAAGGAACAATTCATTTATTGTCCAAAAGCAAGGACATTATTCCTTGTCCACAGATCTGAGAAGGAGCTGAGATTTATCTTTTGGGGTTTGCCTCTTACCTCTTGATTGCTTTTGTTATACTTCGTGGGGATCAAATTAATCATCTTTGTCCTCCCCAAACCCTTGAACACAGGAATGGAAGGCTTTGTCCTATGCAAATGGGATTTTATGCATTAGGAAATATGAAGTGTGAAGATGAGGCAAAGAGCTCTTTCAGGGCTCTTGACAGCATCTGACCACATGGGTAACCACAATCTTCTCACACTGTAGAAATTCATCTCCTTTTAGCATTTCTCTACCCAATTAGGCTGAGGGACTGTCGTTATTTTCTCGGTCTGTCAGTGCTTTGAATTGACTTCGCTCAAAAATTTTACAAGCAACATGGCCCATTTAGTTATAGTTCATCTGAATTAATAAGAACAACTAATATTTAGTTGTTATTATGGACAAGGCACCCAGCTATGTCCATGTATTCTCTTGTAACAAGCCACCAAGCTTTAGGAGCTACTGTGAAGCCCATTTTACAGATGAGGAAACTGAGGTTGGAGAGCTCAAGTAACTTCCCCAAGTTCATGTGCTGATATATTATGGAGCTGGGATTCAAGCCCTTGTATTCTGGCTTCAGAGATGGAATTCTTAGTCACTAATTATACCACCTCTACTTAACCAATCTGAGCTTTTGAGAGCTATTTATGGCCTGGAATATGAAAAACAAGAGCTTTTCCTACTTCTCTGAGTTACAGGTCTCCTGGAAAGAAAATGCCAAATAATGGTGGTCTCTTGAATAATGGCATAGGGTGGAATGACTGAAGGGCCAAACTTGGACTTTATATCTCCTTAAAAGAGTTGCTAGTCTGCCGGATGATTTTTTCAGGAGAGGAGCAGAAAGCGAAAGGGAACAGAAAAAGCAATAGGAAACTTATACAGCTTGCCTTCTTGTTCTTCATTCTATGTAGATGATCTTACCCACAACTGGAACTAAAACTCTAAATGGGCATGAATCCAGGATTTTTATCCAGAATAATTCTAAGCCACTCCAACTCCTTATGTGGTTCCTTTACTTGGATGTCTTATGGGAACCTCAAATGTAACATTGTTCAAAAATGGAATTTTTTACTTCCTCTGGCCCCCCACCCAATCTGTTCCTCTTAGCATTCTTTACTCGGTAAATGTCACGTCCCCCACCATTACTTATGTCCCAAACCAGAGTAGCCTTGCCATTCCCCTTTGTCTTCTTCCACCTTATACCATCACTATGTCCTGTTGATTCTGGCTCCAAAATATATCCCACCTGCCTGTGTTTGAGTCCTGACTGTCCCATTGGAGACAAGTCTCTTAAGCTCTCTGTCCTCAGTTTTCTCTTCTGTAACATGGTGCTAATAGTTGTAAGGCAAGCTAGCAACTATGATTATTATTCTCGAGACTACACCCTAGTTTAAGTCACAACTCTTTCTTCCCTGGATTTCTGTAAGCACCTTCTAACTGGTCTCACAACCATTGGTGTCCTTTGGACCCATCGTCTAAAGCAGTGGTTCTCAACTGTAGCGGTTTTGCCCCCCAGGGACACTTAGACATGTTGGAGACATTTTTGTTTGTTACAGTAGGGGAGGGGATTGCTACACTCCCTGGCATCTAGTGGGTAGAGGCCAGGAATATTGCTAAACGTCCTACAGTGCACAGGACAGCACCCACAACAAAGAATTGTCTGGACATATGTGGAGAAGCCCTGTTCTAAAGTGATGTTTGTGAAACACAAATCAAGTCAGGTCGTGCCCCTGCTTCTGTCTATCCAATAACTCCCCACAGCTCTTGGACAAAGCCCATTCACTTGGCTGTGCCCCCAGGTCCTGTGGTCTGGCTTTAGCCTACTACCCCAGACTCATCTCCCACCACTCTTACCCATTTACCCTGATCCAGCCACCTCGGTGTTCCTCTAGTTCCCAAGTAGACTGAGTGCCTTACTGCCTTAAAATCCTCAAATAGCCTCTTCCTGCTGCCAGGGCCACTGTTTGCTGTCTGTGTGGATCCCCACCCTGCCCTTTTCTGACTTTCCTGAGAATTGGTGGAAGATAGCCCTTGAGATGGAACAATCAATTGCACTTGCTACCAGGTAGTGACCAGCATCCTCTATTAGTTCCTCTATCCCTGCCTTAAGCATCATAGTGTACATTTAGTCACACTACTCTTCTGTGGCCTTTAACCTGAAGTGATTACAGAAGGGTCCTGTAAGGATAGGAAGGTGAGGCAGAGGGCTACACTTCCCTGAAAGGCCTGCCTGGAGATGGTAAACGGGAAACCTGATGGAGAAATCAATTCTTCAGACTAGTCTCTGAGGATTATGAAGAAAATTAAATTAGTTGCCAATATTTAAAGATCCAGAAAATTACCATGGACATCGGAATTCAATTTATCTCTTTCATAGGAAAATCTGGGAGTACGTGGTTACTGCCTCATGAGGTAATACTCACCAAGTTCTGATTCTGGTTTCCCTTTAAATGGGGCTTCCGCAGCCCCCACCTGGCTTCCTTTATGCAGGTACCTTACCTGCCCACCCTTAGCTAGCCATCCTGTGTCTGAACCCCTGTGTCAGTCTAGAGCCCTCTAGTGCTAGAGGATTTTGTCTGTCTGGGGCTGCCAACCCATGCCACTGAGCCCTTGCTACCTACACTTAGGAGGAATGTAAACAGACCAGAGCCCGAGCTCACATCTTCTGCTTTTTGGAGTGTTCTGTGTCTCCCTCCTGGCTGGGGTTAATTTCCTGGGCCCCATTAGGAAGACACTCTGTGCTTTCGTTTCTGTTTGAAGTCAACGTGAGAGTAACTTGGCTGGAAAGCACGTTCATTCTGCCACCTCAGCTTGGATGTGTGTACCTGTACAGGGGAGCTTGGTCACTCATTGTCAGAGGTGCCTGGGTCTCGTGAAGACATTTTGTTGTGATAGCAAATTACAGTGTCATAGTCAGTTTGGACAGCTATAACAGAATACCATGGACTCGGTGGCTTAGGCAAAAACATTGATTTCTCACATTTCTGGATGTGGAAGTGCGAGATCAGCATGCCAGCATGGTCCAGTTCTTGGTGAGGACGCTCTTCCTGGTTTATAGATAGCTGCCTTCTTGCTGTGTGCTCACATGGTAGAGAGAGAGAGAGAGAGAGAGAGAGAGAGAGAGAGAGAGAACGAGCACAAGCACATGCTCGCTCTGGTCTCTTCATCTCCTCATAAAGGCATCAATCTCAGCATGGAGGTTTCACCCTCATGACATCATCTAGACCTAATTTCTTTCCAAAGGTCCTACCTCCAAATACTATCACATTGGAGGTTAGGGTTTCAGCATATGAATTTCGGGGACACACATTCAGTCTATAGCACACAGCATTAATATTTCTAGCAAATATTAGTGGTTACCAGCTATGCATCCCTAAATTGATTCCAAGCAGGTAGAAGATGAACCTATGTGTCCTGGATCACCTCAAATCCACCTCCTGCTCTGGGAGATTAATGTGGCTGAAACCCTATAGCTGCACACTTGAGCAAATGTGGGGCTCTTCCCACTGTGTTCTCAGTTCCACGCTGGACTTCCACAGAATCCCATGGCTGAATTCATGTTGGTCATCTTGATCCTGCCCTGAGCTTACCAGAGTTCAAGTCTCCTCTGCCAGTTTTTTTTTAAGTTTACTTATTTATTTTTGAGAGGGAGAGAGAGAGAGAGGCAGAGAGGGAGGAGAGAGAGAATCCCAAGCATGTTCTATGCAGAAAGCATGGAGCCCGACGAGGGGCTTGATCTCATGAAATGTGAGATCATGACCTGAGCCAAAATCAAAAGTCAGACACTTAACCAACTGAGCCACCCATGTGCCCCTGTTTTGTTTTGTTTTGTTTTGAAGTCCATTATGGGCTGGTTAGCCTATAGATTTAATCCAGCTTTGGGGCTCTCCTAGAGGAAGATTTTCAACTGCTTCCTGAACTTCCCATTATCTTGGCAGCTATTAGCTGACTTTCTCTCCCTCCGCCACCACCCTTGCTTACTCTCTGCTCATATTTCTCCCTCTACCTTCCAAGTTCTCCAACAAGGAGCAGGCTTTCTGAGTCTTCCCGCTGTTTGTAGCTTCCCTAGGAATTCCTGTGAATAAAATTTTCTTCATCTCATCCATTGTTCTGAAAGACAAATAGTGTGGAAGGTGACATTACTTTTCAGCACATATGTCAAGTCTTTCTGAAAATCACTGACTTGCATCAAACTACAGATTTCATCAGTTCCAAAGCATACATTTTCCTCCCACATTTTAACATCTGTGAAACTGAGGTGTGTATTATGTCTGCTAGTGGGTCATGATTTAATTGTCAGTGTGGTTTTCTTTCTTAGTGGTATAATAGTTGTGTGTCTTAGAGTTAATGACATCTTAGATTTGCTGAACTATACTAACATGAGCATCTTGCTTACAAAATGTTTTCTTGAGACAGAGACAAGAGGGCAGATGCCTGAAGGCTGTGTAGGGATGAACTGTGGGAAAGGGCTAGGGGTGCAGAGAGAGGCAATAATATTCTCAAGGCACCTGGTGGGGGGAAGAGAATGGCCTGTCCAACAAACCAAAAGTGTTTAGGGAGGCAGGTGTGTAGAGAGCAGAGAGGATAATGAGCCACTTTAAATGGATGTGAGGATTGCACAGGAATATTTATGGAAAGTGCTTAGGACTTATAGGCACTGTATAAATGGTACTTTGCTTTGGTTTGTTTTCTGGACAAATGAATGAGGAAATTTATGATATTTTATCAGTTCTCTGGCATTCTTTTTCCCCCCCACATTTTACACCTCCAAAATTCGGATGCATTTTACAAGTAGGGTGTTTCATTATTTAATTGGCAGCGTTTCCCTCCATAAATGGTATCTTATAGTTGATGAAGCATGGTATATAAAATCAATTGCTAAAACTGACACACTGTCCCTTTGTTCCTAAGTTCTTAACCTGAATTCCTGATCTCCTACAAATTCTGATCTGTATACTTGGAACTTTTTGAACTGCTTTTCCTAATCCAGGCTTAGGTTATGGGTCTCATGGCAAAATCCCTTTGTGCCTCAACCCTTGGTGTCTATGAGATCCTATGGGGCTGACCTGAATGTCAGTTTGGGCTTCTCTACACCTGTGTGAAAAGGAACAGATGAGCATTTGAAGGAATGACAGTTCATACAAGTATTCATGTATAGTTTCTTCTTCAAATTCCAGGCTTTAAAAATTCATCCATTCAACCAGTATTTATTTGAATATCTATTATCTGCTAGGCCAGAGTTTGGCAATCTATGGTCTACAAGCCAAATCAGGACCAATGCCTGTTTTTGTAAATACAATTTTATTGGAACACAGTCACGCCCATTTATTTACAAATGGTCTATAACTACTTTTGAGCTACAAACAGTAGAGTTGAGTAGTTGCAACAGATGGTATGGCTTGCAAAGCCAAAAATATTTACTATCCTGGCTCTTTATAGCACCAGTCTGTCCTCCGGGGATCAAGAAGGGTCCTATCTTAAATGAACAGTCAGAGAAAAGACAATACCATAAGAAAAACGTTCCATTTTATATTGAAAAGCACACATCTAACCCAGGAGAGCATGGGCCTTATATGTCTTTGTCTCCAAAGAATTCCCACTGACTAAAACAGTGCATGGCACAAAGTGGGTGCTTGTGGTAGATAAAGATGCCTTCTCTCTTTGTGGCTCCTCCCACTGAGAGGTGGAATCTATTTCTCCTCCACTTGGTTTGGGACTAGACTAGTGAATTTCTTAATTAATAGCTTATGGCAGATGTGATATTCTGGAACTCTGAGGCTAGGACATTATGCACCTTGCAGCTTACCAAGCCTCTTAGAATGCTCACCCTGAGGGAAACCAGCCACCTGATAAGGATTCTGACTCCATCATGCTGGAGGAGCCAGGTACAGACACTCTACTCAACAGTCTTAAGTGAGGCTAGCCTTGCAGCCATCACCTGCAGACATGTGAAAGAACCCACCCTGGACCCTCCAGACCTCCCATCCACCAGCTGAATACCACTGAGGAATCCCAGTTGATAACATGGGAATCAGAAGAATCACTCAGCAGAGCCCTGCCCAAATCCTGGACTCATAAAATCATGAGATATAACAAAATGATGTTGTTTTCTTAAGCCACTAATTTGGGGGTACTTTGTTCCTAAGAAGTAGATATACGGAACAATGTTCAATAAATATTGGTGGCTTTGTTTGTTTACATAGCCAGGCAAGTGTAGAGTCAGTACCAGAACCCAAGTCTGTTGATTCACAGCATTTATGATAGTTTTATTTCTATTGATAGTTGCCTAAGCTTAGCAGGGCAATCTGATTCTTCTCACACCCCTTCCGTTCTCTCCCAAAGTCTGAGTCAGTTAGAGGCCAAATAACATGTTAGGAGCTTTGTGAAAGGTGATGTCTAAAGTCTGACAAGTGTTTCTGGGCCGGATGCTGGGGAGCATGATGGCACTAGAGTGTGCTTCACAACATACAGGGGCCTAGGGTGCACCTTCAAGTTTTGAGGAGCCCCTCAGAAAGTTTTAGTAGTTCTGCAGAATCTCTGATATAGTACATTTATAGAGGAGGCCAGGAACAATAATGAAATTCAGTTTCTCCAGAAAGACTGCTTGGGTTTCAACTCAGATCTCATGCTTACTAGTTAGGAGGACTTGGATGAGGTATTGAATTGTTTTACCTCACTTACCTCATTTGCAAAATGGTGATAATATCGACACACGGGTTGTCATGAAGATTGAATGAATTAATCCATGCAAAGCAAGTAGATTTGTAGCACTTAGTAAACACTCCTATAAAGAGAGTCATTCTTAGTAGTAGTACTAAAGATCCAACTTTCATTAAATCTCAACTTTCATCTAGAAATTTTTAAAAATTTTTTTTAACGTTTATTTATTATTGAAAGACAGAGAGAGAGACAGAGCATGAGCATGGAGGGGCAGGCAGAGAGAGGAGGAGACACAGAATCCAAAACAGGCTCCAGGCTCTGAGCTGTCAGCACAGAGCCGATGCGGGGCTGGAACCCACAAACCATGAGATCATGACCTGAGCCGAAGTCAGATGCTTAACCGACTGAGCCACCCAGGAGTCCCTAGAATTTTTTTTTTTTTAAACACATGACATATCCAGTTGTCCTGTAGGGACTAATATATTGGCATATGTTTTTATTCATGGATTTGTTGGAATGATTCATGTGTAGTCACCTACCTTTGGTGTGTTGTTCCACTGCACATTTATCATTTATGTTCTTGACACACTGAATATCTATACTCTATTACTTCATTAAAGGCATTGGAATCTGTACCACAAAAAATTTTTTTAACTACATCTTTGGCTTTCCAGTTTACTCAGCTGTTAGGCATACTTTACAAACTCTGAAGGGCAGACACATCTCATCCATCCCCAAGTTTTCTGGATCTGCCTGTTTTGTACCCTAAGTGGCTCAGTGGAAAAGGGAGATGTTCTTTCTTTTTTAAATTATTTTTAACATTTATTCATTTTTTTAGTGTTTTTATTTATTTTTGAGAGAGAGAAAGAGTGTGAATCGGGGAGGGAAAGAGAGAGAGGGAGACACAGAATCCAAAGCAGGCTCCAGGCTCTGAGCTATTAGCACAGAGCCCAAGGCCAGGCTTGAACCCAACAAACTGTGAGATCATGACCTGAGCTGAAGTCGGATGCTTAACCAACTGAGTCACCCAGGTGCTTCAAGGGAGACGTTCTGTCTTTACTGAACCACACTGTGGGATGGAGCTAGATGTAGTGGTTGGGGTTGGTTTAAGGGAAACTTAGGTCCCAATAGTTCATTGTTGCTTTTATTTCCCCTGCCTCTGGAGACGTGTTGAATAAGAAGTTGCTGCGGCCAGGGTCAAAGAGGCTTTTGCCTGCTTTCTCCTCGAGGATTATGATGGCTTCCTGTCTTATGTTTAGGTCTTTCATCCGTTTTGAATTTATTTTTATGTATGGTGTAAGGAAGTGGTCCAGGTTCATTCTTCTGCATGTCGCTGTCCAGTTATCCCAGCACCACTTGCTGAAGAGACTGTCTTTATTCCATTGGATATTCTTTCCTGCTTTGTCAAAGATTAGTTGCCATATGTTTGTGGATCCATTTCTGGGTTCTCTATTCTGTTCCATTGGTCTGAGTGTCTGTTTTTGTGCCAGTACCATACTGTCTTGATGATTACAGCTTTGTAATACATCTTGAAGTCCGGGATTGTGATGCTTCCTGCTTTGGTTTTCTTTGTCAGGGTAGCTTTGGCTGTTTGGGGTCTTTTCTGGTTCCATACAGATTTTAACATTGTTTGTTCTAGCTCTGTAAAGAATGCTGGTGTTATTTTGATAAGGATTGCATTGAATATGTAGATTGCTTTGGGTAGTATTGACATTTTAACAATATTTGTTCTTCCAATCCGTGAGCACGGAATATTTTTCCATTTTTTTGTATCATCTTCAATTTCTTTCATAAGCCTTCTATAGTTTTCAGTGTACAGATTTTTTTACCTCTTTGATTAGGTTTATGCACAGCAAAGAAAACAATCAACAAAACTAAAAGGCAACCAATGAAATGGAAGAAGATATTTGCAAATGACATATCAGATAAAGGGTTGGTATCCAAAATCTATAATAAACTTCTCAAATTCAACACCCAAAAAATAAATAATCCAGCAAAGAAATGGGCAAAATACGTGAATAGACACTTTTCCAAAGAAGACATCCAGATGGCTAACAGATACATGAAAAAATGCTCAACATCACTCATCATCAGGGAAATACAAATCAAAACCACAATGAGACACCACCTCACACCAGTCAGAGTGACTAAAATGAACAACTCAGGCAGCAACAGATGTTGGCGAGGATGTGGAGAAAGAAGATCTCTTTTGCACTGCTGGTGGGAATGCAAACTGGTGCAGCCACTCTGGAAAACATTATGGAGCTTCCTCAAAAAGTTAAAAATAGAATTATTCTACAACCCAGCAATTGCACTACTAGGTACTTATCCAAAGGATACAAAAATGCTGAGTCAAAGGGGCACATGCACTCCAATGTTTGTTTGTTTGTTTATTTATTTATTTATTTATTTATTTATTTATTTTTATTATTATTTTTTAATATGAAATTTATTGTCAAATTGGTTTCCATACAACACCCAGCTCATCCCAACAGGTGCCCTCCTCAATGCCCATCACCCATTCTCCCCTCCCTCCCACCCCCCGTCAACCCTCAGTTTATACTCAGTTTTTTAAGAGTCTCTTATGGTTTGGCTCCCTCTGTCTCTAACTTTTTTTTTCCTTCCCCTCCCCCATGGTCTTCTGTTAAGTTTTTCAGGATCCACATAAGAGTGAAAACATATGGTATCTGTCTTTCTCTGTGTGACTTATTTCACTTAGCATAACACTCTCCAGTTCAATCCACGTTGCTACAAAAGGCCATATTTCATTCTTTCTCATTGCCACATAGTATTCCACTGTGTATATAAACCACAATTTCTTTATCCATTCATCAGTTGATGGACATTTAGGCTCTTTCCATAATTTGGCTATTGTTGAAAGTGCTGCTCTAAACATTGGGGTACAAGTGCCCCTTGCATGAGCACTCCTGTGTCCCTTGGGTAAATTCCTAGCAGTGCTATTGCTGGGTCATAGGGTAGATCTATTTTTAATTTTTTGAGGAACCTCCACACTGTTTTCCAGAGTGGCTGCACGAGTTTGCATTCCCACCAACAGTGCAAGAGGTTTCCTGTTTCTCCACATCCTCTCCAGCATCTATAGTTTCCTGATTTGTTCATTTTAGCCACTCTGACTGGTGTGAGGTGATATCTGAGTGTGGTTTTCATTTTTATTTCCCTGATGATGCACTCCAATGTTTATAGCACTGCTATCGACAATAGCCAAAGTATGGAAAGAGCCCAAATGTCCACTGACAGATCAATGGATCAAGAAGATGTGGTATATATATACAATGGAGTATTACTCGGCAATCAAAAAGAATGAAATCTTGCCATTTGCAGCTATGTGGATGGAACTAGAGGGTATTACGCTAAGTGAAATTAGTCAGTCAGAGAAAGACAAATATCATATGACTTCACTCATATGTGGAATTTAAGATACAAAACAGATGAACATAAGAGAAGGGAAGCAAAAATAATATAAAAACAGAGAGGGGGATAAAACATAAGAGACTCTTAAATATAGAGAACAAACTGAGGGTTGCTAGAGGGGTATGGGCGGGGGAATGGGCTAAATGGGCAAGGGGAATTAAGGAGGACACACATTGGGATGAGCACTGGGTGTTATATGTACAGGATGAATCACTGGATTCTACTCCTGAAATCATTATTGCACTATATATGCTAACTAACTTGGATGTAAATTAAAAAATAAAAAAATAAAAAATATATATATTACAAAAAAAGAAAGTTAAAAAAATAAAGGGAAACTTAGGAGCTCTGGTTGCGGTTGAAAAGCTATGTTAGAGCAAGAAGGTATAGTAAGAGATGGTTCTATATGCTGTTTCTTATTCTCAGGCTTCTCATGGGAGATGGCAAGGAATCAAAACTTGTTGAAAGGCTAAAGTAGATACTGGAAAAGGTTTAAAGCCAGAAATCTCTGGTGCTAAGGTCTGCAAATGTTTGAAGGAATATAAGCAGTCATGAAAGTCTATTCTGGGAACCTATGAGTTGTTAGCTTAGCAGGCTGGGCACTGGTAAAATAAGGTCAGGGTCTTAGATGTCATTCCTAGGAAGATAAATGAGCTTTACTCTGGTCCCTGAATTCTGTATTTCTATGAAGCCTGGCCAGGCTTGGTTATTTAACATAGGCTAGTTATTTTGTACCCCCTCACTGAGATCCTGAACACAACGGGGAGTGGATGAGCAGTACGTGAATTAGATGGATCCATCTTCCCTGGTTGGTTAACAACGCATGGTTTAAAAAATGTAGCTGTGAGTGGCACCTACGTGGCTCAGTTGGTTAAGTGCCCGACTTCGGCTAGGGTCATGATCTAACGGTTTGTGAGTTTGAGCCCGGCGTCGGGCTCTGTGCTGACAGCTCAGAGCCTGGAGCCTGTTTCGGATTCTGTGCCTCCCTCTCTCTCTGCCCCTCCCCTGCTTGTACTCTGTCTGTCTGTCTGTCTCTCTCTGTCTGTCTCTCACTCTCTCAAAAATAAACATTTTTTAAAAAAAATGTAGCTGTGAGGGGCGCCTGGGTGGCTCAGTCGGTTAAGCGTCCGACTTCGGCTCAGGTCATGATCTCACGGTCCGTGAGTTCGAGCCCCGCGTCGGGCTCTGTGCTGACAGCTCGGAGCCTGGAGCCTGCTTCCGATTCTGTGTCTCCCTCTCTCTCTGACCCTCCCCCGTTCATGCTCTGTCTGTCTCTGTCTCAAAAATAAATAAACATTAAAAAAAAATTTTTTTTTAATAAAAAAAAAATGTAGCTGTGAGAGCAGAGGGGCACCTGGGTGGCTTAGTCGGTTAAGTATCTGATTATTGATTTCTACTCGGGTCATGATCTCACAGTTTGGTTCGTGAGATTGAGCCCGCTTGGGATTCTCTCTTTCTGTCTCTGCCCCTTCCCCAGCTTGCGTGTGCACTCCCTCTCTCAAAATAAATAAATAAACATTAAAAACAAGTAGCTACGAGGGAAGAAGGATTATTTTGACCAGGTCGTGGGAGGGGAGTTAAAGTAGACCAAATATTAGACCTGGGAAACAGCTGAATTGCTTTTCTCAAAGGATGGCTCTTTGCAATGGACATGGAGGGGAGGGGGCAGGCTATGGGTTTAGGGTGACATGTGGGCATGGATGGAGCTTTTCTTTCTACCCTAACTATAAAATTCAACTGTGTGTTATTCGAGCAGGCAGCAGAAGGCCTCCAAGCACTAGACATTCTAACTCTTTCCAGTGAAATTTGGATTGTTGAGTGGATCACATGCTTTGAGACTCTAAGCGGTAGGAGTGGGGGTGGGGAAGAGCAAGGGACAGGAAATTCCATTTCTTTCATAGTGAGCTAACTTGAGGATGCTTCTCAGGGCCAGCTTATCAGCAACCACTCTAAATTGACCGTGATTTTATCCTTGCCTCTCCTTGTAAAGATTTCTTTTTCAGAATCTTCAGCCAACAGCTTCCAAACTGTCATTTACAATTTACGGAAGGACAGAAAGTAGAATAGTTGTCAGCAAGCAGCATAATTATGTGCCAGGAAATGACATGGCAAATACTCTAGCCTGGCAAGTGCTAGGCGGCTCTTTCCCTATCTTCTAGCTTCAGGCAGGAGCAGAACTATAATATCTGCTCATCTGTTTGTGACTTACTTTACACTTGGAGTGCAGATTACTAAGGAGTATTTGGTCTGGAGATGAGGCAGAAATTTATTTTTTTACAAAGCAGAGCAGTGGGGATACAGGAACTTGGAAAGTGTGATCTGATGTTATGTTATGAAATTCTATTGTGTAATCCAGTGGTTCTTAAAGTGTAACTCCTGATGGAGCAGCTGTGTCATGTGGGCACTTGTTAGAAATGCAATTTCTTATGAGCCATCCAAGGCCTACTTAATTAGAAACCCTGGGGCAGGAGTCCAGCAGTCTGAATTTTAGTAAGTCTTTCAGTTGATTCTGATGTCTGCTCTAGTTTGAAAATCACTAGTATGTAATAGACATCAAGTAAATCCTGCCTTGTTTTACTTGTTTATCGGTTACAAATAAAATTAGCTGCAAAAAAAAAAGCCCCCAAATCTGGAAAACCTAGCAAATAGTGTGGCTGTGTAAGTAAGAAGAATTTTTATTATTCTCACAAAACAAAGGAGACACAAAACAAGGGAGACAGTCCAGTTTTGTCTCACAAAACAAGGGAGACAGTCCAGGTTGTTTTCCAGGGCTCAAGGATGCTGTGTCCAAGGATCCAGGCTCTTTGTGACTTCCTATTCTGCCATACTTAGCAAGTGACTTTTCTCACCAGAGTGGCAAGATGGCTGTGATGTGTCCAGGCATTACTTCTATGTTCCAGGCAGGGAGAAGAAGGAAGGACAAAGGGCTTCCCCTATTTTTATTCGGGTAAAATAACTCTGCTCAGGGATTTCTGCCTTATCTCATGGCGAGAACCACGTTATATGGCCAACTTGAACAATAATGGAAGTTAATCAACTTTAGCTTTTTTAGTCTTTATGATAGAGAAAGTCAAGGGAAAAGGGGTAAAGGTGAGAGTAGTTTTGGGGAAGCCAATCCATACCATCTCCTTCAACTTGCAATTTGTAGCTAATTCTGTTGCTTTTTGTTGTGAAATTCTTGGGATAGGTCATTATGGAGAAAGTCATCTTAATGTTTAATCAGGAAATAGGATCAACAAATTATCTATTTGCACGTTAATTCTGAAAATCCAATTCATTAACGAAAGCTCAGGTTTTATGTCTAAGAAGTTATGTTACATTAGGTTAAGGGTTTGGCTGAGCTTGCCTTCTTGAGATTTAATGGAAGGTCTGTAAAATAAGGCAAAATAAGAAATAATGTGAACTACTGCACAACTACACATATTGGGACTAATTATAGTTGAGAGTCTGAAAATTAGAGTATTTTAAAATACTCATCTATTATTTCTTTAAAATATAAATAATAATTAGAATTACGTTCCAGGGTGGTTACATACAGTTTCTTCTTATTATAATGCATAGACAATGATGATTATTGACTTACTTACAGTAAGAATTGTTTCCAAATTAGTATAGCAGTGTAAAAGCTCTTTATTAGTTTCTGTAATCCTATAAATTTCTCAACAAAGCCATTCCTCTTGTATTTTAAATGGTAAATTTGCACAGACTTTGTTCAAAATATTACCAGTTTTGATTTAATGCAATGTGAATATATGAGCTACTGTTGGACTCATTGCGGTTGCAATGGTAATTATCTAGCTGACAGCTAGAAGCTGAGGACCAGAGAAGATCAATGATATGACTAGGGTACAAGAACTTATCCATGTCAGAATTAGGGTCAAAACAGAGATGGCCGGACACTAAGTCCTTTGTTCTTTTTATACTCTTTTCCTCTAGCTTCCAAAGTTCTAATTTTTAGTCTTCAACAAAATATCTGTAATTAAGACAGCCTCTTAGCACTCTCTTCCTTAATCCCCATCCTGTAAGTCAGGGGTTGGCAAACTAGAGACAGTGGGCCAAATCTGGCCCATCACCTGGTTTGATGGAGCTCATGAGCTAAGAATGGTTTTTACATTTTGAAATGTTTGAAAAAAATTCGTATGACGTGTGAAAATTATATGAAATTCAAATTTTAGTGCCCATAAATAAAGTTTTATTAGAATATAACCATGCCCATGTGTTGAACATGTCTATGGCTGCTTTCATGCTGCAACAGCAGAGTTGAGTAGTTGCAACAAAGACTGTATGGCCAGCAGTGCCTGAAATATTTACTATCTGGTCCTTTACGGGAAAAGTTTGTGGACCCCTGCTCTAGGCCAATCCTAATCAAGGGGCCTTTTGGACACTGAGAGAAAGGGAAGCCCTCTGGTCTGAAGAGCTTAGACACCTCTGATCAGTCTTTCTTGCTTTTCTGACATTTTTCATAGTTCTCTTTCTGCAGCGTGAGTCTTGCTTGGACATAAACGGTGATAGTTTGTAGCTGTGCTATCAAATATGGTAGATACTAGACACATGTGGTTACTGAGCACTTGAAATGTGGCTTGTGCAAATTGAGATGTGTTCTAAGTGTAAAATATATACTAGATTTTAAAGAATCAGTACAAAAAAAGAATGTAAAATCTCTCATTAATATTTTATATTGATTACATGTTGAAATGATAATACTTAGGATATATTAGATTAAATTAAATTTGTTTTCTATATATTAGATTAGATTAAATTTGTTTTTCTTACTTTTCAATATGGCTATTAGAAAAATTAAAATTACACATATAGTTCACGTTATATTCCTTTTGAACAGTGCTGGTTTGAAACTTTTCACTTCTTCCCACCTCACTCCACCCCTCGGAAATAGAATTTTTCTTTTTTGGGGGTCAAATTTGCATTTGATTTTTTTTCCAGCTTTATTGAGATACAGTTGACAAATAACATCGTGGAAGTTTAAAGTATACAAGGTGATGATTTGATATGTAGGCTGTGTAAAATGCAGTTAGTTAACACATCCATCACTTCACATAGTTAACATTTTTGTGTGTGAGAACATTTAAGATCTACTCTCTTAGCAAATTTCAAGTATACAATACAGTGTTGTTAATTATGGTCACCATTGCTGTGTGGTCTCCAGAACTTATTCATCTTATTACCGAACCAATTTTCCATTAGCAAACCTCTGTCAAGTCACTAGAAAAACCGTAACAGGTGCTTTATCAGAGTTCACCACCTTCTTGTTTCTCCATGGGTCATTAGTGACACTTTGGGCAGAAAGTTGTCTTCTTAACCAGGCAAGTAGACAGAAAAATTTAATGGTGGACAAGTATTTCCAAATTTGTTGAGTTACCAGTAAAATTGATTATTTACTGCTACAGTTTGAAAAGTGTTATTTTTCTAAAGGGTGAAAAATGTTAAACAAAACCATTTTCCAAATTACATCACTTAAAAATATCAAACCATTTTATCAATGTGAGTTTTCCCACTGGTATTTATATATTTTGTAAACTTTATAAATTACAATATGGGAATAGAAGCAAATGTAGGTTAGGGGTTTCTTTTTATAAATTTCAACATGGCAAATTAATGGTAAAAGGCTTGTAGTTAGCAAAAATGTAGAATTGACTGCAAGTACCTAGAAAATGTCATTTTTCCTGGCTATTGTACTTTCAAATCACCATTGGCATAATATGCTAATTCTTATTTGACTTTTTAAAAATAGACTCTATTTCTTACAGCAGTTTTAGGTTCATAGTGAAATTGAGTAGGAGGTACAGAGATTTCCTATATACTCCGTGGTCTCTCGTACCTCCAACGTGTACAGCCTACCCCATTATCAATATCTGTCCCCAGAGTGGTGTATTTGTTACAATCAATAACCTGCACTGACACATCATTTTCACCTGGAGTCCAGAGTTCACACTAGGGTTCACTCTTGGGTTGTACGTTCTGTGGGTTTGGGCAAATGTATAATGATGTGTGTCTACCATTATAGTATCATACAGAATAGTTTGACTGCCCTAAAACTCCTCTGTACTCTGTCCACTCATTCCTCTTATGTGATTTTTAAATCTGCACAACTCAATAGTTTTGTTTCTACGCAGCCACCTTCTTTTAAATTTTATTTTTCTTTTTAATCAGTTATTTTTGTGTGTAATTTAAAGAGACAGGTACTTTCCAAGATTTATTATGACTAAATGTCAGTTCCGTCTCCTCGCTTCACCCCTTTTCCTTCTTTAGAGGCAACATTTTCAGCTTCCTAATCTTTTTCTTTTTTTTGGTGTTTGTCTCTATAGCTTTAAATAACATGCTTATATTGCAGTTTTTTTTTAATTTATAAGAATTATCTGATTATTTTCTACTATCTTAGATCAGGGCTTAGCTCTTTCAGATCTTTTCATCCCCACCACACACATGAACATTTCCTGTACACCAATTTTCCCAGCATAGTTTCATTATAATTTTAGTTAGCTTAATAATTTGACTATATAAATGCTATTTGTGGCTGAGCCAAGTTAAACCACTGGTAAGACAACTAAAGAAATAGTTAGGGAATTGGAATATAGATTTAAACATTTACCCAGAATTCAGCTTACATAGATACAAATAAGAGAAAATGTGAAATAGAGGTTAAAGGGAAATGAAAGACAGAAAAAGAATGCTCAACATATGCTAATGTAAGTTTAGAAAGAAGTACAAGAATGAGGGGGAATTAAGTGTCAGAGAAAGTTGACTAAGGAAGAACAATCAAATAACTAGCAGGAACATTTTGTAAAAATCATACTTCTATCTGTTGAGATTAAAAATGAAATAAAGATTTTTCCCAATAAAGTCTGAGAGAGTTGACCATTCACAAACCCTTGATATTAAAGGATGTACTTCTGTAAGAAGGAAATTGAATCTAGAAAGAAAGATCAATACTAAGAAGTCATGTTGCGCAAATAAATTGGCAAACATGTTGGTGATTTTAAATAACCAATGACTGTTTATTTTATTTTATTGAACATTAAAAAAATTATTTATCTATTTGAGAGAGAGAGCACAAACAGGGGAGGGGCAGAGAGAGAGAGGTAGAGAGAGAGAATCCTAAGGAGGCTTCATGCCATCAGCCCCATGTGGGGCTGGAACTCATGAACTGTGAGTTCATGACCTGAGCTGAAACCGAGAGTCGCACACTCAACTGACTGAGCCATCCAGGCTCCCCTAAATAACCAATGACTATTTAAAAAAAAAAACAAACCTCAAAATCATAACAGCAATAATGACTATGGGGGGAGGAGAAGTTCAAAATAAAGTGGAATTAAATATTATATGACCTATCATGGAACATTGAGGATGTGTCCATATGGAGTTAAAGGGTTCTAAGTACCTTGAATTGTCAGGAGGAGTCTAAACATGAGATTACAGTCAAAATTTTGAAGTCAAATAAGCATATTAAATCTTTTTACTAAAATAATAGAAATAAGGGGGGCCTGGGTGGCTCAGTCAGTTAAGCGTCTGACTTTGGCTCAGGTCATGATCTCACAGCTCGTGGGTTCAAGCCCCACATCAGGCTCTGTGCTGACAGCTCAGAGCCTGTAGCCTGCTTCGGATTCTGTGTCTCCCTCTCTCTCTGCCCTTTCCCTGCTCATGCTCTGTCTCTCTCACTCTCTCTCTCAAAAATAAATAAACATCAAAAAAATTTAAAATAATAGAAATAAGATGTATATTTCCCAAATAAATGGAAAACAGGGAAAAGAAGAAGCAAAGAAGAATCTAGATAGGACACTCAATAAGAAGAAATCACATATACTTGTAGTAACGATAAATATAAGTGGTTCGACACTCCTCTTTAAAGATAGTGCTTCTTAGATTAAATAAACCCCAAATCTAACCATATTCTGTTTATAGGAGATGCACATAAAACCTAAAGACACAGAAAGGTGGAATGCAAAAGGATAGAAAATGAAAAACTAAGGGACTATTTGTTGAACAAATTACTAAAGTTTCTGGATGGCAGAAACTTTTTCTCCTCTTATTAATAGACTTCATTTTTTAGAGCAATTGTAGATTTACAGCAAAAGTGAGTACAAAGAGTTCCCACGTATCCCCTCCCTCCCAGCCTCCCCCACCACAGTGGTACATTTGTGATAATCAGTGAACCAACATTGACACATAATTATCACTCAAAGTCCAAAGTTTTTATTTGTAGTCACTTGGTGTGGTACATTCTATAGGTTTTAACAAATGTATCATGTCAAGTATCCATCATTCCAGTATCATACAGAAGAATAGTTTCACTTCCCTAAAAATCCCCTGTGCTCCACCTATTCATTGAGACTGTGTCTTATATTTATCTTTTTTTATTTGCTATAGGGCCATGCTTGGGTGTTTGAACGTCTGTGCTTGGATTTAACTGTCTTACCAAGTCTGTTCTCATATTCATCTCTTCTGATTATTCATGATAATCAGAGAAAATGAAAACTTTTTGGCAGTTCCAAATACTAGATCTTTAATGAAAATGCCACCACTACCAAGTACCTGATGCTTTTGCAGACACTTCAGAAAATGGTATTTCTTGCATAAACAGGAAATAAACCTCTTCAATTTTATCTTCTAGAACTAGGGATGCTTAGCTCAGCTCTATGGAAAATGGACATGTTATTTATAGTAATAAAATAATTTGTTCTGTGAAGGATTATCAAATAATCTTAATTTTTCTGAGTTTGTACTTATTATTAAAAGGACAGGGGCGCCTGGGTGGCTCGGTCGGTTAAGCATCCAACTTCGGCTCAGGTCATGATCTCACGGTCCGTGAGTTCGAGCCCTGTGTCGGGCTCTGTGCTGACAGCTCAGAGCCTGGATCCTGCTTCGGATTCTGTGTCTCCCTCTCTCTCTCTCTCTACCCCTCCCTCACTCACACTTTGTCTGTCTGTCTCTCTCTCTCTCAAAAATAAATAAACATTAAAAAATTAAAAATAAAATAAAATAAAAGGACAGCGCCCTATGTGACAATCATAAAAAAATCCTTGGACAGAAAGAACATCATCCATCAAATTAACGATTCATCAATTGATTTTAATAAGAGAGTTCTAAGATATTTATAGACTCAAACTACACTAAAATCCTCTGTATTCTTTTTCTTTTTTTTTTAAATATGAAATTTATTGTCAAATTGGTTTCCATGCAACACCCAGTGCTCATCCAAACAGGTGCCCTCCTCAATACCCATCTCCCACCCTCCCCTCCCTCCACTCCCCATCAACCCTCAGTTTGTTCTCAGTTTTTAACAGTCTCTTATGTTTTGGCTCCCTCCCTCTCTAACCTCTTTTTTTTTTTCCTTCCCCTCCTCCATGGTCTTCTGTTAAGTTTCTCAGGATCCACATAAGAGTGAAAACATATGGTATCTGTCTTTCTCTGTATGGCTTATTTCACTTAGCATAACACTCTCCAGTTCCATCCACGTTGCTACAAAGGGCCATATTTCATTCTTTCTCATTGCCACGTAGTATTCCATTGTGTTTATAAATCACAATTTCTTTATCTATTCATCAGTTGATGGACATTTAGGCTCTTTCCATAATTTGGCAATTGTTGAAAGCGCCGCTCTAAACATTGGGGTACAAGTGCCCCTATGCATCAGCACTCCTGTATCCCTTGGGTAAATTCCTAGCAGTGCTATTGCTGGGTCGTAGGGTAGATCTATTTTTAATTTTTTGAGGAACCTCCACACTGTTTTCCAGAGTGGCTGCACCAGTTTGCATTCCCACCAACAGTGCAAGAGGTTTCCCGTTTCTCCACATCCTCTCCGGCATCTATAGTCTCCTGATTTGTTCATTTTAGCCACTCTGGCATGAGGTGATATCTGAGTGTGGTTTTGATTTGTATTTCCCTGATGAGGAGCGACATTGAGCATCTTTTCGTGTGTCTGTTGGCCGTCTGGATGTCTTCTTTAGAGAAGTGTCTATTCATGTTTTCTGCCCATTTCTTCACTGGATTATTTGTTTTTCGGGTGTGGAGTTTGGTGAGATCTTTATAGATTTTGGATACTAGCCCTTTGTCTGATATGTCATTTGCAAATATCTTCTCCCATTCCATTGGTTGCCTTTTAGTTTTGTTGATTGTTTCCTTTGCAGTGCAGAAGCTTTTTATCTTGATGAGGTCCCAGTAGTTCATTTTTGCTTTTAATTCCCTTGCCTTTGGGGATGTGTTGAGTAAGAAATTGCTGTGGCTGAGGTCAGAGAGGTTTTTTCCTGCTTTGTCCTCTAGGGTTTTGATGGTTTCCTGTCTCACATTCAAGTCCTTTATCCATTTTGAGTTTGTTTTTGTAAATGGTGTAAGAAAGTGGTCTAGTTTCATCCTTCTGCGTATTGCTGTCCAGTTCTCCCAGTACCATTTGTTAAAGAGACTTTTTTTCCATTGGATATTCTTTCCTGCTTTGTCAAAGATTAGTTGGCCATAGTTTTGTGGGTCGAATTCTGGAGTTTCTATTCTATTCCATTGGTCTATGTGTCTGTTTTTGTGCCAATACCATGCTGTCTTGATGATGACAGCTTTGTAGTAGAGGCTAAAGTCTGGGATTGTGATGCCTCCCGCTTTGGTCTTATTCAAAATTACTTTGGCTATTCGGGGCCTTTTGTGGTTCTATACAAATTTTAGGATTGCTTGTTCTAGTTTCGAGAAGAATGCTGGTGCAATTTTGATTGGGATTGCATTGAATGTGTAGATTTCTTTGGGTAGTGTTGACATTTTAACAATATTTATTCTTCCAATCCATGAGAATGGAATGTTTTTCCATTTCTTTGTATCTTCTTCAATTTCCTTCATAAGCTTTCTATAGTTTTCAGCATACAGATCTTTTACATCTTTGGTTAGGTTTATTCCTAGGTATTTTATGGTACTTGGTGCAGTTATGAATGGGATCAGTTTCTTTATTTGTCTTTCTGTTGCTTCATTATTAGTGTGTAAGAATGCAACTGATTTCTGTGCATTGATTTTGTATCCTGCAACTTTGCTCAATTCATGTATCAGTTCTAGCAGACTTTTGGTGGAGTCTGTCGGGTTTGCCATGTATAATATCATGTCATCTGCAAAAAGTGAAAGCTTGACTTCATCTTTACCAATTTTGATGCCTTTGATTTCCTTTGGTTGTCTGATTGCTGATGCTAGCACTTCCAACACTATGTTAAACAACAGCGGTGAGAGTGGACATCCTTGTCGTGTTCCTGATCTCAGGGAGAAAGCTCTCAGTTTTGCCCCATTGAGGATGATATTAGCTGTGGGCTTTTCATAAATGGCTTTGAAGGTGTTTAAGCATGTTCCTTCTATCCCGACTTTCTCGAGGGTTTTTATTAAGAAAGGATGCTGAATTTTGTCAAATGCTTTTTCTGCATCGATTGACAGGATCATATGGTTCTTCTCTTTTCTTTTATTAATGTGATGTATCACATTGATTGATTTACGAATGTTGAACCTGCCCTGAAGCCCAGGAATGAATCTCACTTGATCATGGCGAATAATTCTTTTTGTATGCTGTTGAATTTGATTTGCTAGTATCTTATTGAGAATTTTTGCATCCATATTCATCAGGGATATTGGCCTGTAGTTCTCTTTTTTTACTGGGTCTCTGTTGGCTTAGGAATCAAAGTAGTGCTGGCTTCATAGAATGAGTCTGGAAATTTTCCTTCCCTTTCTATTTTTTGGAAAAGCTTGAGAAGGATAGGTATTATCTCTGTCTTAAATGTCTGGTAGAGTTCCCCAGAGAAGCCATCTGGTCCAGGACTCTTATTTGTTGGGAGATTTTTGATAACTGATTCAATTTCTTCGCTGGTTATGGGTCTGTTCAAGTTTTCTATTTCTTCCTGTTTGAGATTGCTTAGTTTGTGATTAATTGTTTTATATATTTGGGTGCTTCTGAATTCAGTGCATAGACATTTATAATTGTTAGCTCTTCCTGATGGATAGACCCTGTACTTGTTATATAATGCCCTTCATCATCTCTTGTTACAGCCTTTAATTTAAAGTCTAGTTTTTCTGATATAAGTATGGCTACTCCAGCTTTATTTTCACTTCCAGTAGCATGATAGATAGTTCTCCATCCCCTCACTTTCAATCTGAAGGTGTCCTCAGGTATAAAATGAGTCTTTTGTAGACAGCAAATAGATGGGTCTTGTTTTTTTTTATCCATTCTGATACCCTATGTCTTTTGGTTGGAGCATTTAGTCCATTTACATTCAGTATTATTACAGAAAGATATGGGTTTAGAGTCATTGTGATGTCTGTAGGTTTCATGCTTGTAGTGATGTCTCTGGTACTTTGTGGTCCTTGCAACATTTCACTCACAGAATCCCCCTTAGGATCTCTGGTAGGGCTGGTTTAGTGGTGATGAATTCCTTCAGTTTTTGTTTGCTTGGGAAGACCTTTATCTCTCCTTCTATTCTGAATGACAGACTTGCTGAATAAAGGATTCTCGGCTGCATATTTTTTTCTGTTCATCACATTGAAGATTTCCTGCCATTCCTTTCTGGCCTGCCAAGTTTCAGTAGATAGATCTGCCACTAGTCTTATCAGTCTCCCTTTATATGTTAGAGCGTGTTTATCCCTAGCTGCTTTCAGAATTTTCTCTTTATCCTTGTATTTTGCCAGTTTCACTATGATATGTCGTGCAGAAGATCGACGCAAGTTACATCTGAAGGGAGTTCTCTGTGCCTCTTGGATTTCAATGCCTTTTTCCTTCCCCAGATCAGGGAAGTTCTCACCTATGATTTGTTCAAGTATACCTTCAGCCCCTTTCTCTCTCTCTTCCTCTTCTGGAATTCCTATTATACGGATATTGTTCCATTTAATTTCATCACTTAGTTCTCTAATTCTCCCCACATACTCCTGGATTTTTTTAATCTTTCTCTCAGCTTCCTCTTTTTCCATAATTTTATCTTCTAATTCACCTATTCTCTCCTCTGCCTCTTCAATCCGAGCTGTGGTCACCTCCATTTTATTTTGCAGCTCATTTATAGCATTTTTTAGCTCCTCCTGATGGTTTCTTAGTCCCTTGATCTCTGTAGCAATAGATTCTCTGCTGTCCTGTATACTTTTTTCAAGCCCAATGATTAATTTTATGACTATTATTTTAACTTCATGTTCTGTTATATTGTTTAAATAGTTTTTGATCGGTTCGTTAGCTGTCGCTACTTCCTGGAGTTTCTTTTGAGGGGAATTCTTCCCTTTCGTCATTTTGGATAGTCCCTGGGGTGGCGTGGAACTGCAGGGCTCTTCCCCTGTGCTGTCTGGAGTAACTTGCATTGGTGGGTGGGGCCGCAGTCAGACCTGATGTCTGTCCCCAGCCCACTGCTGGGGCCACAGTCAGACTTGTGTGTACCTTATCTTCCCCTCTCCCAGAGGCAGGACTCACCATGGAGTGGGGTGCCTCTGTCTGGGCTACTTACATACTGCCAGGCTTGTGGTGCTGCTTCAATGGGATCTGGCATATTAGCCGGGGTGGATCCGCAAGGTGCACAGGGGCGGAAGGGGCAGGCTTAGCTGGCTTTGCCTTCGGTGGTCCGCTTCGGGAGGGGCCCTGTGGCACCGGGAGGGAGGCAGACCCGTCGGAGGGATGGATCTGCAGAAGCACAGCGTTGGGTGTTTGTGCGGTGCAAGCAAGTTCGGTGACAGGAACTGGTTCCCTTTGGGATTTTGGCTAGGGGATGGGAGAGAGAGATGGCGCTGGCCAGCACCTTTGTTCCCCTCCAAGCTGAGCTCTGTCTTCTGGGGCTCAACACCTCTCCCTCCCAGTGTCCTCTCGCCCTCCCGGTCTCCGAGAGCAGAGCTGTTGACTTATAACATTCCGGATGTTAAGTCCCACTGGCTGTCAGAACACACTCCTTCCGGCCCCTCCACTTTTGCAAGCCAGACTCCGGGGCTCTGCCTTGCCGGGTGGCCGCCCCTCCACCGCCCCGGCTCCCTCCCGCCAGTCTGTAGAGCACAGCGCCTCTCTGCCCTTCCTACCCTCTTCCGTGGGCCTCTCGTCTATGCTTGCCTCCAGAGAGTCTGTTCTGCTAGTCTTCTGGTGGTTTTCTGGGTTATTTAGGCAGATGTGGGTGGAATCTAAGTGATCAGCAGGACAAGGTGAGCCCAGTATCCTCCTACGCCACCATCTTCTCCTGTATTCTTTTTCTGTTATGCAAAATAAGTTACTCTAAAACTTAATGACTTAAAACAACGAACATTAATTATCTCATAGTTTCTGTGGGTTGAAAATTTGAGAGCATCTTAGCTGTGCAGTTCCAGCTGGGGACCTAGCTTAAGATTTCAGTCAAAGTGTCAGCTGGGGCTGCAGTCATCTAAGGGCTTGACCATGACTAGAGGGTTCACTTGCAAGATGGTGCACACACATTGCTTTTGGCAGGAGGCCTCAGTTCCTTGCCACATGGGCCTCTCTAGTTGCTGCTTGAGTGTCATGATGCATGGCAGCTGGCTTCCCTCAGAGTGAGTGATCTAAGAGAGAGCAAGACAGAAGCTACAATGTCTTTATGACCCAGACTTTCAATGTCACACTCTATCATTTTTATAATATCTTATTGATTATATAGGTCAGCCCTATTCAGTGTGAGAGGGAACTATCCAAGGGCATGAACTAAGAGACAGGGATTACTAGGGGATCATTTTGAAGATTGGTGATCATGTTCTCAGATATAGACATCAAACTAGTATTTGGAAAGGATAGAAGCAACATTTTTAGGAAATAATTTAGAATTTCATCCCTACTTTCATTTTTTTCTATGTTACATAATGACATTTTTAATTTAAATCAACATTTTGACTTTTCCTTAATTCCTACCGTTTCTAGTTTTATTAAGCCTGAAATTCTTGAAAGTTAAGGAAGCTGGTGACATTTAGAGGTTTTTCCACTCTTATTGTGTAGCAATATTGAGGATTTAATTGTCACTCTGGTGTGAATATCTCAATGTATGTATATATCATTTGAAGTGAAAACTGTCTTCCACCCCTACAACAATTATCTTCATTTTATGTGTAGCTTTTCCTAAAGTCAGAGGTAATCTCTTTTGTCAACATTTTAGCCGTTTTCATGCAATTGAGGCCACGTTAAATATAAGGAAAATGTTTTTTTTTTACCTTCTTGTCATCTTCTGATCTGAAAATTTCTGAAAAATGTCCTCTAACTTCCATGAAATTAATGCCTTTAACATTTTTCCATCCATACTAGAACCATAGTAGGAAGTGCTTTTGTAACATTTTTAAGGGAATGGTATATGAAAACCTGCCTATAATTGGCTAAATGGAGACATTAAAGAATGAAATACCTCAGCCCTTTCCAAAGGGCTGCTTCCACGGGACGATATGAGCTTTGAAAAGTGGATGCGACTTTATGAAATTGGGGGCTTACGATGCATTAAAATCTAGAAAGTCTGCACTTCATTTCAAATTGAGGTTTTAAAAGGAGTACTCTTACAGCTGCGTTATTTTCATAAAACTTCAGGGATAATTATTTTGAAACCACCGTCATCCTGGGTTTAAATGAAAATCACAAAAACTTGATTTAAAACTTGAAGCACGAAAGTTGCTAGAGTCTATTTCATATCATTTTTAAGGAGATTTGAAATAAATGAATAGCTGACACTGCCACCAAACCTCACTGCAGATAATCTTGCATGGGTCTCTTGTCTCTTAACCTTGGAGAATTCCAAGTCCTTAGGGGCCTGCACAGGCCCGTTTTTACTTTGTCTGGAATCTTCGTGGCTACACACTCTTCTGGGTTAGAGAACAAAGGAGAGGGCATTGTTTTCAGAAGGTTTTAGTTGTTTGTACATTTTGTGTCTCACCAGTGTGTGAGTTCATCCCTAGACTCCTGATTTGGAACCCACCAATTGCCAGACTGGCAGGATCTTCTTGTACTTGCCTAAAATCAGGCTGGTGGGATGAAACATAGCCCACAGGAAATCAGAGCTGATGTCTTTGAACTTGCTGTCTTTCTAACTGCAATGTTCTCCTACCTCTGACCCAAAGCTCAGCTGCTCTGCTCAGATCCCATGAGGGAAACCCTTGCCTGCTGATCTCCATTACCTTCCTTGGGATTTTGGCTGGACTATTAGAAATGCATCTCTGTCTCTCCCTCTCTGTCTCTGTCTCTCTCTCTGATGATAGGGCTACAGGGTAGGATTTCATCTCAGAGCTCTTGGTGGTCATCTTTGTCACCACTTGGGGAGAACTGTTAGAAAATAAAACCAACTGGGGCACCTGAGTGGCTCAGTTGGTTAAATGTCTGGCTCTTAATTTCGGTTCAGGTTATGATCTCACACATGGTTCGTGGGTTCGAGCCCCATGTCAGGCTCCAAGCTGGCAGTACAGAGCCTGCTTGGAATTCTCTCTCCGGCTGTCTCTGCCCCTCCCTCTCTCATGCACACTGTCTCTCAAAATAAGTAAACTTTAAAGTTTAAAACAAAACAAAAAAAGAAAACCAACACAGCAGAAGAAAGGGGCAAGAAATGGAAAGAGACTCTTCTGGGCTCCTGCCAGGTGACTGTTAGATTTGTCAATGAAATAAGCCCCAAGATTCCCTCTTCTTGTGCTTAAGTATATTTGAGCTGAATTTAGATCACTTGAGACCAAAAAGAATCCTTATTACAGCAGCAATTATGAGATGAAAGTATTGCTTATAAAAACAAATGTTATCTCTTGAGGGAAGAATTTGATTATGTTTTTCATTGAACAGTGGCCAAGAAAAAACAAAATAAATCCTTAGTATGGCTTTTTGAGTTGCTGTAAAAAGAATACAAATGACATTATACCTAAAAAGTGGAGTAAGCAAAGGCTACTGGTAATATAAAGAGGTTTGGATTGGCTCAATGGCTGAATGAAGATCGAGGGGAAAGCTAGTGGTTTTAGTCCACAAGTGCTTCGAGGCAAAACTAAATAGGAGAGATACTTTCTTCTTGTCAAGAGAATTTTAAGACAGCCATCTGGAGAAATGAGAGCAGTGGATAAGACAAGGACCTGTTGCCTGGTCAGTTTTAGGATGCGAATTGTAGGGTGGGGATTGGTAGGAGTAAAGGGCATTTGTCCTATGACTTTGTCCTAGATGTTTTTGTCTTATAACTTGAGACACCAAATCTCAAGACCCTGTGACCTAGCAAGCCAGATAGAGATATTAAGAATCAGACTGAAATAGGAGGAAATTTTGAGTTCTGAGCCTGATTTTTCCTTTTGTCTCATGGAGCAACATGTCCTTATTTATAGTCTCTCTTCACATGCTAGAGCCAGTGATGTGGTGAAGCCCTCGGGACAAACATAGAGAAAGCATCCGTGTGTGTGTGTGTGTGTGTGTGTGTGTGTGTGTGTGTGTGTGTGTTGTATTTTATGCAGGGGACAAGAACTGTCTATAGTGTACTTTAATTATTATTCCCTTTGACTGTTGGGGAGCACTTTGGTGAATCGAGGGAGAGAGGAAGAAGCTGGTTTCTGGGATCATATTGTAGACACTGGACAGTGTTTCACAGAAGCAGCAGAGAAAGAAGGACGTGGTGGGTTCACTGCCTAGGAGATAAAAATACTCAAAATCTGAATTTCAAGAATCCACAACTGTTACTTGCCCCACCCATGTTTCACCTCTGCAGCAAACACTGACAAGTATCTCCTCCTAGTTCTGCTTCTATCTATAAAATAGCACTTTTTGTGACATTACCCACCCCACCACCCCCACCACTCCCACCATCCCCACCCCCCCCCCACCCCCCGCTTCAAAGCTACCCTGATACTTAGGGAAGAGAGAAGAGATGGAAGGAAAGATGATGAAGATAAAATTCAAGGCACTCCTCCTCCAGGCCCTTAAATGAAAAGGAAATGTTTTAGCCAGGCTTTCAAATAACAGAGGCTTTGCTGGCTAATTTGGGCAAAACAGGGAGTAGGACCATCCTCGAGGAAAAAGAAGGTGAAAAGAGTCTTGAAGCCTAAGTACATTTCAGAGCACCCAGTGCTGCTTGAGAGTGAATGTCAAGCAAGGGCTTCCGATTCTCTGGTGGGCAAATTCTCACTCCTGTCTCACTCTTTGACCATGTTTCCTAGCATTGGAATGTTCAGAGTCACATTGGCTGCTGTAATATGAATTAGCGCAATATATGACTGGCGCCATTTCTGATTCCCAGCCTAAACCTGTGCTTTTTGCACCCAAGAGAAACAATGGATCCATAGACCAGAGTGTGTTTTGCTACAAAAACATTCATCAGTGTTTGAGCCCCACCTCAGGATGTAACTTGAATCACACTGGAAAATTATGTATTGGAAAATATGTGTCTAATAAATCCAGTGTCATTCAGAGAAAGAAGACCTGTTATTAGGCTGAGGCACTGGCCCGCTATTCATTTTCCCAGTCAAGACCTCCAGGCATGGCAATTTAAAGTTTAGCTCTGAAACAAACAGCCCTCTCGCCTTGGAAACCTCTTTCTCCCCACTGTTGCTAGGTCCTCCAGCTCTGTGCAAGCACCGTGCGTAATAGCTTCTTGTGAGGAAATGACATTTAGAGCTCTCAGTCTGTTAGCATAATACCCGCATTTTAAAAATCCTATGTTAGTGAGGCCCTCTCTTCCTTTAAGTCTAAATTTTTCTGCTTCCAAGTTTGAAAATATGTTCAAGGAGCAATTTAACATTGACACTGGCATTTGTGTGGTGATTTTCTATTTAACAGTGTTGATTTTCCATGTTGAAAATAGCTTCTTTAATGAGCAAAATATATATTAAAAAATAGCTGTGAATGAAGGGTTTTCTTGCCATAGCTCATTTCCCCAAAGCATTCCTTTCCAAGTAGGTTACTGTGGATGAAAGTAGATAATTATTTATTGAGTGGGCTGTTCTGCATTTTGGCTTTCTTTCTAGTGCCTGGCACATAGTAGATGCTCAATAAATAACTGCTTAATGTTTAAATGAATTAATGAGTGCCTGATGAATCAGACCTGCCTCGTTATTTTATACTGAACTCCAGATCAATATACCAGTGTTGTACTTTTTGGGGAAAAAAAACTTGATTATCTTGAAGGAATATTAACATTGCCATGTGTGTGCTTTTAATTTTTAAAATTATTTTATTGTGAAATTTTTCAAACATACTGCAAAGTTGAAAGAATTTTATGGTGATTATTTGCATACCATCACCTAGTTCCTCCCACTTATAGTTTACTGTATTTGTTTTACCACCTGTATCAAATCATCTTATCTGTTGATGTGTTAAAATTGAAAACATCTGTATGCTCCCTCCATGTCCTGCAGCATTCATGCTACCAATTAGAGTTAAGTATCTGCCTGAAGTTTTCCTTTTGATGTAAAATTTACATGCAATGAAATGCACAAGTCTTAAGTGTACATCCCTGACGTTTTTTGTTTGTTTGTAGTGTTTATTTACTTATTTATTTTTAATTTTATTTTTAATTTTTTAAAACTTACATCCAAATTAGTTAGCATAAAGTGAAACAATGATTTCAGGAGTAGATTCCTTAGTGCCCCTTCCCCATTTAGCCCATCCCCCCTCCCACACTCCCTCCAGCAACCCTCAGTTTGTTCTCCATATTTATGAGTCTCTTTTGTTTTGTCCCCCTCCCTGTTTGTATATTATTTTTGTTTCCCTTCCCTTATGTTCATCTGTTCTGTGTCTTAAAGTCCTCATATGAGTGAAGTCCTATGATTTTTGTCTTTCTCTGACTGACTCATTTCACTTAGCATAATACCCTCCAGTTCCATCCACGTAGTTGCAAATGGCAATATTTCATTCTTTTTGATTGCCAAGTAATATTCCATTGTATGTATACCACATCTTCTTTATCCATTCATCCATCGATGGCCATTTGGGCTCTTTCCATACTTTGGCTATTGTGGATAGTGCTGCTATAAACATGGGGGTGCATGTGTCCCTTTGAAACAGCACACCTGTATCCTGGGGATAAATGCCTAGTAGTGCAATTGCTGGGTCATAGAGTAGTTCTAGTTTTAGTTTTTTGAGGAACCTCTATACTGTTTTCCAGAGTGGCTGCACCATCTTGCATTGCCACCAACAATGCAAAAGAGATCCGCTTTCTCCTCATCCTCACCAACATCTGTTGTTGCCTGAGTTGTTAATGTTAGCCATTCTGACAGGTGTAAGGTGGCATCTCATTGTGGTTTTGGTTTGTATTTCCCTGATGATGAGTGATGTGGAGCATTTTTTCATGTGTCGGTTGGCCATCTGAATGTCTTCCTTGGAGAATTGTCTATTCATGTCTTTTGCCCATTTCTTCACTGGATTATTTGTTTTTTGGGTATTGAGTGTGATAAGTTCTTTATAGATTTTGGATACTAACCCTTTATCTGAGATGTCATTTGCAAATATCTTCTCCCATTCTGTTGCTTGCCTTTTAGTTTTGCTGATTGTTTCCTTTGCTGTGCAGAAGCTTTTTATTTTGATGAGGTCCCAGTAGTTCATTTTTGCTTTTGCTTATCTTGCCTAAGAAGTTGCTGAGGGCAAGATCAAAGAGGTTTTTGCTTGTTTTCTCCTCGAGGATTTTGATGGCTTCCTGTCTTACATTGAGGTCTTTCATCCATTTTGAGTTTATTTTTGTGTATGGTGTAAGAAAGTGGTCCAGGTTCATTCTTCTGCATGTCTCTGTCCAGTTTTCCCAGCACCACTTGCTGAAGAGACTGTCTTTATCCCACTGGATATTCTTTCTTGCTTTGTCAAAGGTTAGTTGGCCATACGTTTGTGGGTCCATTTCTGGGTTCTCTATTCTGTTCCATTGATCTGAGCGTCTGTTCTTGTGCCACTACCATACTGTCTTGATGATTACAGCTTTGTAGTATAGCTTGAAGTCTGGGATTGTGATGCCTCCTGCTTTGGTTTTCTTTTTCAAGACTGCTTTGGCTATTCGGGGTCTTTTCTGGTTCCATACAAATTTTAGGACTATTTGAGAGAGAGAGGGAGAGAGAGAGTGAAGGAGGGACACAGGGAGAGAGAGGGAGACACAGAATCTGAAGCAGTCTCCAGGTTCTGAGCTGTCAGCACAGAGCCCCACACGGGGCTTAAACCCAAAACCGTAACCGACTGAGCCACCCAAGTGCCCCCATCCCTGAGTTTTGGATGCATTCAGACCCCCATCAAGGTATAGAACATTGTCATCACTCCAAAAAGTTCCTTCATGCCTCTTCCCAGGCAGACACCGTCCTCACCTAACACCCTATTCCCCACCAGGAAACCACAGTCCTAATTGTTTTCCCTATAGATAAGATTTGCCTCTTCTAGAGCTTTGTATAAATGGAACCATACAATATATATTCCTTTCTGTAAGGCTTCTTCTACTCGGCATGTCTTTGAGATGAGTGCATATTATAGAGTGTATTGGTAGCTCAATTCTTCTATTGCTGAGTTGTATTCCATTATATGAACATATCATAGTTTGCTTATACATTCCCTTATTGATGGACACTTGGACTCTTTCTACTTTCAACTATTAAAAATAAAGCCACTGTGAACATATGTGTGTAAATCTTTCTGTGGACATGATTTTCATTTCTCTTTGGTAGTACCTAGGAGGAATTGCTGCATCATAGGGTTGGTATATGTTTAGTTTATAAGAAGCTGCCAGACCTTTTGCCCAATGGATTGAATACTTTTAAAGTCATACCAACAATATATGAGAGCTCTGATTGCCCCAAATCCTTGCCAACATTTGGTGCCTATTCAAATATCTTGCCCGTTTAAAAAAAAACTTTGTTTTGTTTTAAATTATTAAGTTTTAGTTCTTTATATATCCTGGATGCCAGTCCTTTGTCAGATAATATGTTTTCTAAAGCTTTAGGGCTTTTACTTTTATGTGTAGGTCTGGGATATATTGCAAATCAGTATGTGTGTGGTGTGAGGTGGAAGGCTGATGTTATTTTTTCCCCTTTACATATGGATACCCATTTATTCCAGCAGCGTTTGTTGAAAAGACTCTTCTTTTCCATTTGGATTCCTTTAGTGACATTATAAAAAATAAGATGACCATATAACTGGGGGTCAATTTCTGGGCGCTATTCAGTTCTGTTGATCTATTTGTCAGTCATTAGACCAGTACCACACTGTTTTAATGATTTTAGCATTGTAGTAAGTCATGAAATTAGGAGGTGTAAGTTCTTAACTTTGATCTTTATTTTCAAAGTTGTTTTGGCTATTCCACATCCCTTGATTTTTCATGTATTTCTATACTTACCTTGTCAATTTCTATAAAAAACTCTGCTGAGAGTTTGGAATTGCATTGTATCTCTATAGATTCAATTTGGGTGAACTGATATCTTAGTAATATGGAATGTTCTAATCTATGATATGATATATCTCAACATTTATTTAGATCTTCTTTGATTTCTCGCAGTGATCCTTTACATTTTAAAAGGTAGAGACCCTAGAAGGCTTTTGTTAGATTTATTATGTTATGTTTTATGTTATAATTATGTTATATATATTATATATAACATGTTAGAATGACTTTGTAATTGTTTTTTTTTTTAATTTTTTTTTTTTAACGTTTATTTTTGAGACAGAGAGAGACAAAGCATGAACGGGGGAGGGTCAGAGAGAGGGAGACACAGAATCTGAAACAGGCTCCAGGCTCTGAGCTGTCAGCACAGAGCCCGACGCGGGGCTCGAACTCACGGACCGCGAGATCATGACCTGAGCCGAAGTCGGCCGCCCAACCGACTGAGCCACCCAGGCGCCCCGACTTTGTAATTGTCGATGCTATAGATGGGATCCATTTTTAAATTTCATTTCCCAACTGTTTGTGACATTACTTGATTTTTTAAATTAACATATCTTGTGACTGCTAAATTCATTTATTAGTTCTAGCATTTATTTTGTGATTCTTTAGGCTTTTGTATGTAAATAGTTTTGTCATCAGCCAATATATTCCTTTTTAGTCTTTCTGCCTCTTATTTCTTTTAATTTTAATTTTCTGCCATACTGAATTGCCTGAGACCTCCTGTACAATATTAAATAGAAGTGATGACAGTGGCAACCTTGCCTTTTCTTAGTATTACAGAAGAAACATTCAGACTTTCAGTATTAAATATGAAGTTAGCTGCAGGTTTTTAAAAGATGGTTTAAAAAAATTTTTTTTTTAACGTTTATTTATTTTTGAGAGACAGAGAGAGACAGAGCACAAGTGGGGGAGGGGCAGAGAGAGAATGAGGCCCAGAATCCAAAGCAGGCTCCAGGCTCTGAGCTGTCAGCACAGAGTCCAATGAGGGGCTCGAACCCACAAACCGTGAGATCATGACCTGAGCCGAAGTCAGACGCTTAACTGACTGAGCCACCGGGCGCCCCAAAAAGATGTTTTTTATCAAGTTGAATAAATTTCCTTTTATTCCTAGTTTGCTAAGGGTTTGTATGATGAGTGAGTGGATTATTTTTCTGCACCTAGTCAAATTATGGTATAGTTTTTCTCCTTTATTCTGTTAATATAGTAGATTGCTTTGACATTAAATGTTAAACAATCTTGCATTCCTGAGATAAACCCTACTTGGTCATCATGTATTATCATTTTGATATATTGTTGGATTCCATTTGCTAATATTTTGTTAAAGGTTATTTTTGCATCTATGTTCATGAAGGTTATTGGTCTATAAATATCTTTTTTGGGCTGCCTTTTTCATGTTTTAGAATTAAGATGATGCTGACCACACAAAATGAATTGGGCAGTATTATTTCATTCTTTATTTTCTAAGAGAGTTTTGGTAAGATTGGTGTGATCTCTTCCGTAAGTGTGATAGAATTTACAAGTGAAACCATCTGAGTTTGGAGTTTCCTTCTCAGAAAGCTGTTTAACTATGAATTTAATTTTTCTAATAAATACAGGAATATTATCTTTCACACCCTCAATCCAATCCATCAGCAAATCCTATTGGCTTGACCTTCAGAATATATCCAGAAACTCACTTCTTATCACCTCTTCGGCTACCACCTTCCACCAAGCATCTCTGGTCTCTTTCTGGATTATTGCAGTGACTGCTTTGCTGGATTTTTTGCTTCTTCCCTTGCTCCTGATAGTCTGTTCTCAATATAGCAGCTATTGTGCTGCTTAATGTTAAGTCAGATTGTGTCACTTCACAAAACCCACAGCCAGAGTAAAAGTCAAAATCCTTGCAGTAGCCTATAAGATTTCACATGGTCTGGCACTACGTTACCCCTATCACCTCTCATTCTTCTACTCTCTCTCTCTCAGCTGCTCCTCTCCACACTGTCCTCTTTGCTGTTCCTTCAACATACCTTGAACATACCTTGCCCCATGGCCTTTGCACCTGCCCCCTCCCTCTTCCTCCCCTCCCCCACCTCAGCACATATTCTCCTTAAATATTCATAAGTCTTGTTCCCTCATCTCCTTTAGGTCTTTGTGCAAATGTCATCTTCTAAATGGAGCCATCCCTGACCACCTAATTTAAAATCCCCAGTGACCCCTGGAATTCCCTGTCCTTCTTTCCTTTTTTCTTGTTCTCTATACACTTATGACTTTCTAATGTACTATGACATTTACTTATCTTGTTTATTGTTTGTCCTTTCTATAAGGTCTATGAGAGCATAGATTTTTGCTTATTTAGGTACCACTGTATCTGAGAATCTAAAACAGTGCCTGGTAAATAGAAGCTACTCAATACATATTTGTGTAAGGAATAAACTGTGCTCCTAGATTCACAACCTTGTCTAAATCATATGGTATTTTGGGGGCACATAGGTGGCTCAGTCAGTTAAGCATCCGACTTTGGCTCAGGTCATGATCTCATGGTCCATGAGTTCAAGCCCTGTGTCAGGCTCTGTGCTGACAGCTCAGAGCCTGGAGCCTGCTTCGGATTCTGTGTCTCCCTCTCTCTCTGCCCTCACCTGCTCATGCTCTGTCTCTCAAAAAATGAGTAAAAATGTTAAAAATTTTTTTTTTAATTTTAAATCATATAGTATTTTCAAGAAAGGAAAACTAATATGTAAAAGTGTTCCAAAACCAGCTCTAATGACAGTACCTTTTTCCTAATACTCTTAATCTTTATAATTTAAGAAAATAAGATTTTTTTAAGTCTGGATCTTTTGTAAATAAATGATACTATAAAACAACAATTTTGTATCTTTGTTCAGCAACAGTGTCACAGAACTTATCCTCAGGAGCAGTGAATTATTTTATAACAGTTGATGGAATTGACAGGTGAGGTTGCTAAATGAAAATGCTATCAATCCCACAATCCTTTAACTGTGTTACAATATAGAATATAGAACACCTTAATATGATTCTTACTCAGTAAAAATATGTGTAAGAAAGAGAGAAGCCCTGCTGTGAGTTTATGATGATTTGAATAAATGAAGTTTGCAAACATCAGTAGTTAAACTATCCCTTTGTTTGTGTGCCCCTGAAGTTTTCACACTCTGGGGTAAGGCCTAATGGTAAGATTTGAGAATTCATAGAAATATGTCTATGCCTGAAACATGGAAAAGGATGCTTCTGAAAGGAGAGGAAGGAAAGAAGACCACCACTTTTAGGAGGGATTGCATATATAGAGAAGTTGAGCTGAAATTGATTTCCTCAAAACTATTTATGCCCTTGTATCCCTTGGAAAGTCTTTGTATAACCCCAGCTTGAAGACTGCTGCTATTGTTTTAACTCCATTCTTCTGCAGTTTTGGCTCTCTTAAATCATTTTGGTAGGCATGGATTTTTTGGAGGGGAAAGGATATTTATGATATAGATTTTTAATAACTGTAGGCTGGCCTAAGATTTTCTTTACATCTGCAATGACGAATATAGAGCCTGAGTTTAAGGATGCTTGTGACGTTATCCCACATGTGTGACTAGTCTCCACTGAGAGAGATGCGTTGTCATTCCTCACAGGGTCTTCTGTGGGCTACAGAGCCTTCATTGTGACTGGTGGAAAATTACAGCTTCTTCTAACTGCATTATAACCCACAGTATGTGGAAGCTTTTAAAGAATGTTATTGTAAGCTTCTAAGTCAAATCTCTCACTTCTTTCTAAATTTCTTTGGAAATTTCCCATGTATACTTAAAAAGAGAATCATATTGTACTTGTCTTTGTAGCTGTGTTTTTCCTGTTAGACCAGAGTATTATCTATCTATTACTATATAACAATTACCCCAAAACTTATTGGCCTATAATGATAAAACTTTGTCACCCCATAGTTTCTGTGAGTCAGAAATTCAGGCATAGTTTAGCTGGATGGGTTTGGTTCAGGTTGTCTCATGAAGTTGCAGTTAAGACATGGGCTACCCTCATCTGAAGGCTTGACTGGGGTAGGAGAATCGATTGCCACGGTCATGCAAGGACTGTAGGAAGAAGGCCTCAGTTCCTTGTCAATTGTTGGCAAAAGGTCCTAGTTTTGCTTCATGTGAGACTCTTCATGGAGCTGCTTGAGTATCTACACAACATGGCTGCTCTCTTCCCCCAGAATGGTTGATCAAAGGAAGAGAGTAAGGAGGAAATCACAATGCCTTTTATATCCTAAGCTCAGATGTCATAGACTGTCACTTCTACCATTCTATTCATTTGAAGCAAGTCACTAAATACAGGTTGCATTTAAGGGAAAAGGAATTAGTTTCTACCTTTTGAAAGAAGGAGTATCAGATAATTTGTGAACATATTTCAATGCCACTATAGCCATATATCTGGATCAAAAGTAGATTGCTCTTTTTCTTTGGCTAAGACATTCCATGTTAGGTAAAGCCAGGATAAAAATACTGTTTCTGTTTTTCAAAGGAGGCTCAGATACAATGAATGATTGACCTACTTACACAGTTAAAAAATGGTGGTCTGAGATTAGCTCAGATCTTCTGACTATGATAACTCCTACTGGTTGATAGCGGTTTTCATCAATTATGTCAATAAACACTTGAGAATAAGTCTTTCTGTTAATAACTCACCAGTACATTATTGAAAACTGCCCATGCAATAATGCATTGCATATTTCTTGTACTTATTTGAGCCTCATTAAAATATTTCATTGGTATGATATCCCCAGTAACTAAAGAAGAAACAGATTCCTATGAAAGATACCATTTCCATGGAAACTATTTTCAGTTGCTCAGATTATCTTTCAAAATACTTGGTGTGTTCATTGAAAATGACACATTGGAAAATAAAAATTTATTTTGTTTACCTTTAATGGCTTGAACTTTTGTGTATCAATCTACAGAGATTTTTCAATTAATAAGCTTGTAGCTGTGAGTTGGCAGAATGACAACATGTATACTCTTTGTGGTCTTTGGAACATCATTATCCTCTCGTCAAAGGTCAGAGATAGAGGTGCTGATAATTTGGGTCCTTGTTAGCAGAAAAGACAGGAAAACAACTGAAGTCATTATTTCTCAGCTGTTTGCAAAATAGTTGAAATTAGATTTCAGAGACTCAATATTATAACAGATTTTTCTGTTTGTTTATAAACAGTAGTTGAACTTGGCTCTTGAAAAGCTCATACAACTTTTGAGTAGATAATACTCCTTGCATATTACTAGCAAATCAGTCCCTTTAAAAATAATGGCCTGCACATCAGTGCTGGATACACACCTGTACTGCATTGTCACACAGCTCACATTGCTTACAAGTTCGCTGAGCTGAAGGAAAGATTGATCATCGTTCTGGAAAAAGGCTGGAAGATGGTCCCAAGTTCTTGAAACCTGGTGATGCTGCCATCGTTGATATGGTTCCTGGCAAGCCTGTGTGTGTTGAGAGCTTCTCTATCTTCCTCTGGGCCGTTTTGCTGTTCGTGACATGAGACAGACAGTTGCCTTGGGTGTCATCAAAGAAGGCAAGAAGGCAGCTGGAGCTGGCAAGGTCACCAAATCTGCCCAGAAATCTCAGAAGACTAAAAGAATATTATCCCCAGTACCTGCCATGCCAGCCTTAATCAGTGGTGGAAGAGCGGTGTCACAACTGTTTGTGTCAATTGGCCATTTAAGTTTAATAGTAAAAGACTGATTAATGATAATAATGCATCATAAAACCTTCAGAAGGAAAGGGAAATGTTTTGTGGACCATTTGTGTGTGTGTGTGTGTGTGTGTGTGTGTGTGTGTGTGTGTGTGTGTGTGTGTATGTGTGTGTGTGTGTGTGTGTGTGTGTGTGGCAGTTTTAAGTTATTAGTTTTTAAAATCAGTACTTTTTAATGGAAACAACTTGACCAAAAATCTGTCACAGAATTTTGAGACCTATTAAAACAAAAGTTTAATGAGAAAAAGAATAATGGCCTGGTAAGAACGTCCTAAAACCACTCAGTGAATGCTCCCACAGAAAGCTCCCCATAATTGTCACTGGTTTCGTTATAACGGCTCAACAAGAAAGTTATTCTATTTTGTCATGCCACTGGTTCTTCATCCTAGACGTATGACTACAAGCAGTATACTTTTGTGGCAAGTCCCCCAAATTATAACATTCTCAGCCAATCTTTTAAAATGAAAAATCCCTTCGGGAATAGGGGAAGCGCTTAGCAGAGGCACTTGTGTGAGGCACTTGATTGAACAAGAAAGTACAAGTATCTTTGTCTTTTGGTTTCTCCCCTAAGTTATCTATACTATGAGTCACCTCATGGTGTATTATAAAACGGGCATACCTGATCCTCAACTACGTTTCTATTGAAATATTACAACATGTTTGTCTTTAGCAGGGGGAGGATGCAACAATAACACATCATTTGCTGGTACTGACAGCTGTGTGGTTTTTGGGGAAGGCTGAGTTAGGGGAAAAAGAGACGCAGGATCTTATTGTTGAGGTTGATGATTAGAATCGTGCTCTCTGCTCTCAGTGCAGTATCCAGGCACCCTGTGAGGCGGTAGGCTCACTCTCTCACTGGTCTCACTCCAAATTTGCTTTGTTAGGGGCAGAGCTAGTGGAATGAGGATCGGACATAGAATAAATAACCCAAGAGAGGCAGGAGTAGCAGCATTAGAAGGCAAGGGAGATAGGTTAGCCAGATTCGTTTCTGGGCTCCAGGTTTATACTGTGGCAATAGTCAGACTTGACCTTTTGGGAGGCAGGGAGTGTCTATTTATTGTTATTTTAAAATAACACTAGTTCTTGGGGCACCTGGGTGGCTCAATCAGTTAAGCATCCAACTTCTGCTCAGGTCATGATCTGACTATTTGCGAGTTCGAGCCCCATGTCGGGCTCTATGCTGACAACTCGGAGCCTGGAGCCTGCTTCCGATTCTGTGTCTCCCTCTCTCTCTGCCCCTCTCCCACTCGTGCGCGTGCGCTTTCTCTCTCTCTCAAAAATAAAAAAATAAACATTAAAAGAATTAAAAAAGTAACACTGGTTCTTGACAAAATACAGATAAATACAAAGAAAGAAAACAAAAAAGGTCATATTCTCACTGTTCAGAGAATGTACGTTAACACTGAAAACATACCAAACTTCACATATGTACATGTTTAGAAAATGTAGGTAAAAAAGAAAGATACAAATAGCACAGACATCTTTTCTTGCTCACTTTCCCAGCCCATTTTTTTTCCCCAAAGGTGACTGCTGTTAACAGTTTCTTAGTATCCCTTAAGAAAGAGTAAAAACCTATCTGGGATTGAAGGAGTGAAAAATCATCTCAGATTTTGGTGGGGGGAAAGGAAGTCCTTCTACCACTAAAACTAAGGAGATAGACACATAAATTCAGATGCAAAGTTACCAGAAAACATTCTTTCTCCAATGATTGTGCAGCAGCTATAATATGCCGAAATGGCACCCCTTGTGAGTGGCTCCCGGTTTCTTACTGATGACAGCCCTCCAGCCCCACTTTTGCTACATCCATCTATTATCAAGAGACCCAATCCTGCTAAAGTCCCCTAACCTCAAGACAGCACTCAATCCCTAGTTGAACTCCCCTTCTAACACTACTTCAGAAAAGTAACCAACCCAGAACTGATCACCACTCTCTTAAACCTTCCTTATAATCCTTCAGCGAGAACCCAAATCTTATAAAAGATGTTTCTCTCTTCCTTGTTGTTGAGCAGCACTCCGTGGTTCTCCCAGAGGACCCTCCCTCGCTGCATCGAGCGAGACAATAAATCTAACCTTGTCATACTTCAAGTTTATCCTTGGTAGTCTTTGGCTGATTCGGCTTTAAGGTAACAAATTTTGTATTCATCTACCTGCTTTTTAATTTACAAAAGTGATTTGCTTTACACACTGAATTACACATGCCTTTTTTGTTTAATGATACATCTTGGAGGCCCATCTATATTACAACATAAAGGTCCACTCCTGCAAAGGATCCATAATAAGAATTACCATAATTTGTTTAAACTTAAGTCCCCTATTGACATGTACTTTGGATGTTCCTAGATTTTTACTATTGAAAAGAAGGTTGCAATTAACATCTTTACACACGTATTACTATAAAATTTGTGGTTGAACTACCTAGCATCTACTTCTAGCCTCTCCCTTCTCAATAGTACACAGCTTTTCTATCTGGGGGACACATCCCATCCTTATCTTTGGGGGTTGATGCTGATTGATTTAAATCATGTAGCAAAATCACAGGATGCCTAAGTGGCTCAGTCGGTTAAGCATCTGACTTCAGCTCAGGTCATGGTCTCACAGTTCTTGGGTTCAAGCCCCGTGTTGGGCTCTGTGCTGACGGCTCAGAGCCTGGAGCCTGCTTCTGATTCTATGTCTCCCTCTCTCTCTGCCCCTCCCCGGCTCACATTCTCTCTCGCTCTCTGAAAAATAAATAAACATTAAAAAATGAATAAATGTTAAAATATTAAAAAATAAATAAAATAAATCATGTAGCAAAATCAGAGGCCTTAATTCAGCCCTATTAGGCTAAACATGAGCGTTGTTTCTTGGAACATTGACACTGAAGTGCTTTCTATATCCTGCAATATCTATATCCCCAAATGGGACTGCTAATCATTTAATGAACACTATGGAAAATATTGGTTGGAGAGAACTAACCCTGGAAATCAGAGGGGAGAGAGTATGATGTTGTTCGGCTGCTGGATCGCCCAACCCTGAAGTCTGCCTGTGGCAGATGCTATCAGTGCCCTGCCCGTATCCACTTCTCTTTACCACTTCAGCGCACGCTGGCCTGATTTCTAACTGTCAGTACTAAACTCTTTGCCTCAGGGCTTTCTCTTACTGCTGGAGTCCCCTTTGCCATCCACTCAGCAGAATGGAAGGGATGTCCCTGAAGGGCAGCTCTCAACCAGTGACTCATTACATACCTCACCCCCCTAGGGTGGATTACCTCGAAGGCACATGTTTTACACCGGCTCTCAAGGGTTCCTCCCTGGAATTAAACTCCAGTTGTCCACAGTGGAAATTAGCTTGATAATATACCCAGCATTGGCTCTCTTCTCACCTGTCTCACTTTTCTACCCTTTCCTTGGTGTTTCCTTCACGTCCCCCAAACCAGCCCAAACTATGAAACATCTTACACTCGAATTTTCCAAGTCTTTGAGCCAACAAACCTCCTTTATTGTTTAAGCCAGATTGCATTGATTTTGTGTTACTTTCTAGAAAAGCGGTCTGACAATACATATCTTTCGTGGGCATATCCAAGGAGTCATTTTTTTTTAAATATATGAAATTTATTGTCAAATTGGTTTCCATACAACACCCAGATGCCCGAGGAGTCATTTTTGTAGACATATCTGAGCAGTGAGTATGTGGGGACTAAAAGGTACACACATTTTTTCATTTGGATAAATATTGTCCTCCAGAATGGTCATATCAATTTGCAAAAGATTTGTCTCTTTAAAAAGTAACCCATGTTATAGTTACCCAGATGTTACCCTTTTCTTTGCAAAACTGCCCAAAGTTACTGAGCACTAAAGTGAGTTTGAATAACCTGAAGCTTTTAAGGATTGTCGTCACCTGTTCCAGAAACTGCCACCTAATCAATTATGCTTCACACATACCTGAGGATTTTCTATAGCAACCCTAAAGAGAAATAACATGTGTGGGGCAACCTGACTGGGTGGAGGCTGGTGGGGTGGGTGGTGAACGAATTCATCCAAGGTAGAACAAAGGAGATAGAAATTTAATGAATACACACAAGGGAGCACGGGTAGGACAGCACAGGAGAGACTGCCAGGAGACAGTGATGAGGGGCTATAATTATAGGGGGGGAGTGAGGGAGTATGGGAATGTACAGAGTTTTTCTGTTTTGGTACCTGTGCTCGGTTGTAAGTAGCCTATTGGTCAGTTAGGGCTTATGGATAGTTTGAAGTGGGTTGCCTGATGAGCCTGTTTGCATTCAGCCTGGTAGTCGGTAGTCGCTGTGGGCCCTCTTTACCTTACCCAGGTTGCCTAAAAGCAGCCTCTACACATCATTTTTCCTTTTTATGGAGTTTCTCATTTATTCACTATCAGTGCAACTTTGTGTGAATTATCTTCCCATTAATAGCTTTGGTTTTACAGCTAGTCATCAATTGAACATTGTAGCAGTGTTGAATTAAACTATTGATTGATTTCACATGGGGAGAGCAAGTAACGTTATATAGCATCATCTTAAATTCTCTTGCAAGCCAAATGATTTCCCCACCCCTGGACATAATAATGTCACCAGGAAAGATATTGATAGAAATATCTCTCCTTTTGAGATGTTGGGTTTCTTGGAGGGTTTTGTTTACTAATCTAATATTAATCTAGTATTACTGATGATCTAAATGCCATCTTATATGAACAAACTTTTACAATATACATAATGTCTTTCAGCCAAAAGTAACTAGGCTTCAACCTTTTTGGTAACAAAAACTAAATCTGTTATGAGCATAGATTAGTCTAGACCACTTGGGGTTCCATTTTAGAACACACCATGTTGGCACACCTGGGTGGCTCAGTCGGTTGAGCATCCTACTTCAGCCCAGGTCATCATCTCACTGTTCCCAAGTTCAAGCCCCACATCTGGCTTGCTGCTGTCAGTGCAGAGCCTGCTGCAGACTCTCTGTCCCCTTCTCTCTGCCCCTCCTCTGCTTGCTCTCTCTCTCTCTCTCTCAAAAATAAAAATAAATGTTAAAAGAAGAAGAAGAACACACCTCTAATTCAGCTGACTCTTAGAACTCTCAGAAAGGTGAACTAGTGTCCCCCCAACCTCCATCTTATCTGCCTCTTTAAAGTCTTCCTTTGCTGGGGCACCTGGGTGGCGCAGTCGGTTAAGCGTCCCACTCTTGATTTCAGCTCAGGTCATGATCTTGCGGTTTGTGAGTTCGAGCCCCGAGCCAGACTCTGCGCTGACAGTGTGGAGCCCCCTTGGGATCCTCTCTCTTTCTTTCTCTCTCTCTCCATCCCTCCCCCGCTTGTGCACTCTCTCTTTCAAAATAAGTAAATAAAACTTAAAAAAAAATAAAGTCTTCTTTTTCCAAAGTGAGATTTTGGCACAGTTTATAGTAGAGATTTGCCCTGCTCATCATCTTGCCTGTGAAATCGCATTGACAATTTCAGTGATTAAGGTTAAGGGTAGAAATAGAAATTTCAGCACCTATAATTTAATAATACCACAGAGAAAGAGACAAAAGATTTGTTTGATGGGCCAGAATATACTCTATTTTGGTTAAATGTTCTCTATGCACTTGAAGAAGAATGTGTATTTTGCAATATTTTGAAATGTTGCATAAATGTTAACTAGGCATTTTGTTGATAGTGGTGTTCAAGTCTTCTGTATCCTTATTTGTTTTTTTGTCCATTTGTTCTTTCAATTATTGAGAAAAGGCAAATCTCTGAGTATAATTATAGATTTGTCTATTTCTCCTTATACTTGCATCAGTATTTTTCCAAATATTTATTTTTGAGGGAGCACAAGCAGGGGAGGGGCAGAGAGAGGGGGACAGAGGATCTGAAGCGGGGTCTGTGCTTTGAACTTGCGAACTGTGAGATCATGACCTAGGCTGAAGTCAGACACTTAATGGACTGAGCCACCCAGGTGCCCCTATTTATATCAGTCTTTAATTCATGTAATAATTCTTTTATTAGGTGCATGCAAATTTAAGATTGTCATGTCCTCTTGCCGAATTGCGCTCTTTATGAAATGACCTTGTACTCTTGTTAATATTTACTCTGAAATCTACTTTGCCTTATAATAATATAGCGGCTCCTGCTTTTTTTTTAGATCAGAATAACATGGTATATATTTTTCCATTTTTTTAAAGTTTGTTTATTTATTTTCAGAGAGAAAAAGTGAGAGGGAATTCCAAGCAAGCTTCATGCTGTCTGTGCAGGGCCTGACGCGGGGCTCAATCCCAGGAACTATGAGATCATGGTTTAAGCTGAAATCAAGAGTCAGATGCTGAATTGACTGAGCCACCCAGGCACCTCTCCATTTTTTTATTTTTAACCTACTTGTGTCTTTATATTTAAAGTACATTTCTTAAACGTAGCATATAGTTGGGTCTTTTTTTTTTTTTTAACGTTTATTTATTTTTGAGACAGAGAGAGACAGAGCATGAACGGGGGAGGGGCAGAGAGAGAGGGAGACGCAGAATCAGAAGCAGGCTCCAGGCCCCGAGCCATCAGCCCAGAGCCCAATGCGGGGCTCGAACTCACGGACCGTGAGATCGTGACCTGAGCTGAAGTCGGACGCTCAACCGACTGAGCCACACAGGTGCCCCTCTTTTTTTTTTTTCTTAATCCAATTTGATGATCTCCATTTTCATTGGGTGTTTAAATCATGTACATTTAATGTTTTATTAGTTATTGCTGCAGAATAATACTGTCACAAACTTAGCAGCTTGAAACAACACACATTTATTATCTCGCTGTTTCTGTGAGTCAGAAATTCAGGTACAGCCTAGCTGAGTTTTCTACTTCAGGATATCTCACAAGGTTGCAATTGAAGTATTGGGCAGGGTTGAGGTCTTATCTGAGGCTCAAAGAAAAAAGAATCCGTTTCTAAACTAATGTGATGAGAGTATTTTCTTTGCATGCTGTCAGGATGAAGGCCACTTTCAATTACTTGCCACATGGACTTCTTCATATGATGACTTCCTTCATCAAGGCTAGCAAAGGAAACTGTTAATAGAGAGAGTCTGCTTGCAAGATGGAAGTTCCAGTCTTATATAACAATCGTGATGGTAACATCTCATATTCTGTTGGTTAGAAACAAGTCACAGGTTCCATCTACACTCAAGAGGAGGGCATAAATACAAGGAGACAGGGATAATTGGGGGCCATCTTAGAGTCTTTCCTCCACATATGTGATGATAGATATGGCTGTACTTATATCTAGCATCTTTCTATTTTTACCATCTTTTATTTGCTCCTTTTTTCTCCTTTTCTCTCATATTTTGGATTCGTTGAGTAATTTTTATGATTCCATTTTATCTCTTTTGTGGCTTTTTATCTTATTTATATTATAAAGTATTATATAAATAACACAAAAAGTTACCCACACGAGTAATACAAAATATTACCCCAGTCTGCCTTCAGGTGATCTTGTACTCCTTCCTATATAGTATAAAGATCTTACCACAACTTACCATTTCTCCCCTTCTGACTCTTGTGCTATCATTTTCATATATTTTACTTCTACATATAATATGAACCTCAAATACATTTTTTATATTCTTGCTTTAAATGGCTGATTATCTTATAAAGAGACTTACATAATGACAAAAATTTCTTTTAATTTACCCATATGGTTACCATTTCCAGTACTCTGTTTTTGTGTAGATCAAGATTTTCATCATTATCATTTTTCTTATTTACTATTTCATATATATAAGGCCTGCTTACAATGAATTATTTCGTCTTTTGTATGCTGAAAAAAATATTTTGCCTCCATTTAAAAAAAATTTTTTAACGTTTATTTATGAGAGTGAGATAGAGTCAAGTGGGGGAAGGGCAGAGAGATGGAGACACAGAATCTGAAGCAGGCTCCAGGCTCTGGACTGTCAGCACAGAGCCCAATGTGGGGCTCAAACCTACAAACCGTGAGATCATGACCTGAGCTGAAGTCGGACGCTTAACTGACTAAGTCACCCAGGTGCCCCCTCCATTTTTTTAAAAGATATTTTTGCTGGGTATAGAATTCTAGGTTGACAGTTTTTTCTTTTGGTACTTCAGCGATATCATTTCACTGTCCTTCAGCTTGTATTGTTTACGAAAAGAAATCCGTTATCATGGTTATCTTTGTTCTCCCATACTTACTATGTATTTTTTCCTCTGGCGGCTTTTAATATTTTCTCCTTATCACTGGTTTTTAAATTTTTGATTATAAGTGTCATATGTGGTTTTCTTCATGTTTTTGCACTTGAGGATTTGTTTAGCTTCTTGAATCTGTGGGCTTAAAGTCTTCATCAGATTTGAAAATTTTTGTCCATATTTCTTCAAATATATTTTTTGTCTTCTGCATTCCCCTTCTCTTTTTACATATATATATATTTGTCCATTTGAAGTTGTTTCACAGACCATTGATTCTATTTCCCCCCCACACACACACACTCCCAACTCTGGATGTTTCATTTTGAATTGTTCCTATTAGTAAGTATTTTAAGTTTACGAATATTTTCTTCTGCAGTAGCTAACGTGGCTACTTAATTAATTCCAATTAATTCCATCAAGTGTATGTTTCATCTCAGACAGTATAATTTTAATCTTTAGGGATTTGAACTGGGTCTTTTTCAAATCTTCCACGTGTCTATTTAATATGTTCAGTCTTTCCTCTATATTTTGAATATATGGAATCCAGTTATAATTTTTTCCTTGTGTTTGTGTTACTTCTGCATGAGTTTTAATTCATTGAATTTTTTCTAATTTTGGGTCATTTTCCTGCTTCTTTGCTATTGTCTTATAGGGTGCCATATATTTTTGGATTACTGTAAATATTCTTGAGCTTTGTTCTGGGAGGCAGTTAAGTTACTTGGAAACAGTTTTATACTTTTGAGTATTGATTTTTGAGTGTTGTTAGGTGAGATCAGAGCATTAAGTAGTCTAGTGTTATTTCTCCCCTACTACTGAGACAAAACCCTTTTCAGTATTCTACCCACTTCCCTATGAATTTCAAGTTTTCCATCCAGCCTGGTAGGAATGAGCACTATTCCTGGTCCTGTGAGATCTTCAGAGATTTATCCCTTTAAACTTCTCTGGAGTTCCTTTCCTCATGTGCATGTACTGATCTATACTCAGCTGAATAGTCAGAGGGGACCCTCTGCAGATCTCCAGAGTTCTCTTTCTATGTAGCCTTTTCTTCTTTGATAACTTACTGCCTTGGCTTCCCTGGATCCCAGCTCTCTGTTCTAAATTTGGGTGCCTGTCAGGACTGTTCTGGGTTTTTTCCTTCCTGCAGTAAGCTTGAGCAATCATAGGGTGCATCTCATTTGCTTATTTGTTTATCTTTTGGAGATGATTGTCTTTTGTTGCCTGATATTAATGTCATAAAAAACATTTTTTATACCTTATCTCCATTTTTTGGGTGTATCTGTCAAGAAATTAAATCTGGCACCTATTATTCTGTCTTAGCTGGAAATGGACATATCATCTAAGTCCCCTTTCATTTTTAATCCTCTACATGCAATCAGTAGTCAATTAATAGTTGAGCTAACATTTATATATGTCTTATATTCTTTTAAAAAAAAGATGTAAGTCTGTTTTAGGTTGGATACTTCAAGTGTAGACCCTGAGATGTAGACTTTTTTTTTTTTTTTTTTTTTGCAAATACCTTATTGAGGAAGTTTTCTCAGAAGGGAATTGAGGGGAGCAGTACAGGACAAGAGAAGGAGTCAAGCAGGGTTGTGATATCAGCTGGAGACTATCTCATTCTGATCCTTTGGGGAGTTCTAGAGCACAAATTGTATCACAAAGTTGGTTCCACCTTTAGGCGAATGTGGGAATGGGAGGACTTTTGTACATCCTTGTCTCTAAGTTAATGAGAATAAGCTGCTTCTTGCAGGAAATGACTTCCCCAGTGACACAGCTCCCAATCAAGCAATGACTGTATTTTTTAAGGAAGGAGGCAGCTGCAAGCTATTAGTAACCAACATTCACAGTGTGTAGGGGTTGGATATATGGACTGAGTAAAGGGATCTGGGAAGAACAACAGCAACATTCCCTATATTGTTTTAGGAGTCTTTATCTCCAAAATGCCTTGTACTCAGTAAGCATTCTATATGTTAGTACCTTAATGTATAGAACTACAGCAATAGCACATTTCCAAGGAATAAGTTATTTCATATGGGTCAATTTTTTTAGATATTAAAGATTGTACTTTTAAAAACTTCTTGATGAGAATGTTTCTAAAATATATCATATATTTTCCTTACATCACACAGACGATAGTGAGATCAAAATGGTCTTTCCATGTTGACTCAGGGTGATAATTTAGGAACCTTAAACACTTTGCAGGGGTGCAAGTTAGTAGGATCTTCCTTTCTAAATCTTTAGGTGAATTTTAGGAGCTACTGTACAAGGCAGTATGCTGGGCTGTCAGATATCAGCTGTCATTACCCGTAATAGTACACTGGGTTCTTGAAGGTTTCTTCAACTTCACATCTCTGAGGACTGAGAAGTCTGATGATCAAAGATGTCAAGTTTGTGAGAAAATAAGGTGTGGATTACATCCTGAGGATTTCTCCTAGAATGGATTACAGGGCTTTAGTTCTTTGGCAATTGACAGATTGTATGATGTATGAGGTGTTAAAGCATGCTCATGCTTGCTTCTCATTCGTAGCCCCGCCCTGTAGACTGGGGTTTTCTAAACTTCAACATCTGTGGGAACCCTGTAATCAGAGTCCATCCATGGTTCAACTGATGATTGACTTTTCAAATGAGAGAGTTGATTTGACAAATTTCATTCATATGGGCATTAAGGAATTAAAAAGACAAAATTTGCTTTTACTAATTTTCTGACTTAGAACTTTTAGAAGTCATTTGTTGCTTTTATAGTCTGATGTTAAGGAATGTTTTAAAGTAGGTGAAGAATTGCTTCTTGGCCTTTAGGCTAAGGTCAAGTGTAGCATCTGTTCTTATCAGTTTAAAGTAGGTGAAGAATTAAAATGGAGTGTAAGAAAAGGAGATTGAGTTTGCAATTCAGTATTTCATGGTCTCCAGAACCTTTGTTCTTTTTTCCAAAATGGCAGTGAATTTAGTGGTGCATTTCGTGTGGTAACAAGGGTTTATTTATGTATCTGCCCTAAATTGAAGCTGAAAATATAAAGTGTCCTGATCCCTGGAGCTGTTCTTCTTTGTGATGTCCTTACTACTCAGGAACTGAATGAAGGGTGAGCAGTGCAGTCCATTGGATTTGGCACAGTGATGTGCTAGAGAAAGCGCCATGAGAGCCAGTTGTGTATATCTCTTTCCTATTCCACCTGTAGTGATATCTCACTCATAGCTTCAAATTAGCCATGGTGGGAATATTTATAACATGGAAATTGGCTAACACTATAAACAGGGTTTTTTCTTTTTGTTTTTTTTCTCAGAGAGCCAACATTTTTAAGGTTTACTGGCATACCACTGCTCTCTAGACCATTGGCCTTAGCATAAGCCACTAATTAATGCTTTATTAAGGCAACTTTAAAAAAATGGACATATAATGACCAATAAATTATATTAGTTTCAAGTGTACAATGTAATGAATTGTTATTTGTACTTATTGCAAAATAATCGACACAATAAGTCTAGTTAACATCTATCACCATACATAGTTACAGTTTTTTTCTTGTGATGAGAATTTTTAAGATTTACTCTTTTAGCAACTTTCAAATATGCAAAACAGCATTATTAATTATAGTCACCATGCTGTACATTACATCCCTATGGGTTATTTATTTTATAACTTGAAGTTTGTACCTTTTGACCACCTTCACTCATTTTGCCCAACCCAACCTCCCTGACTCTGGCAACCACCATCTTCTCTGTTTCTATGAGCTCAACTATTTTTTTTTTTTTGATTCCACATAGTATTTATCTTTCTCTGACTTATTTCATTTAGCAAAGCCCCCTCAAGGCCCATCTATGTTGTCACAAATGGCAAGATTTCCTTCTTTCTCATGGAATAATATTTCAGTGAGTGTGTGTGTGTGTGTGTGTGTGTGTGTGTGTGTGTACCATAATGTCTTTATCCATTCATGTATCAATGGACACTTAGGTTGTTTCCATGTCTTGCCTATTGCAAAAAGTGCTGCAGTGAACATTGGGGTACATATATCTTTTTAAAATTTTATTTATTTTAGAGAGAGAGCGAGCATGTGCATAAGCAGGGGAGAGGGGCAGAGGAAGAGTGTGAGAGAGAGAATCCCAAGCAGGCTTCATGCTCAGCAAAGACCCTGACACAGGGCTGGATCCCTGGGATCATGACCTGAGCTGAAATCAAGAGTCGGATGCTTAACTGACTGAGCCACCCAGGTACTGTCTTTTTTAATTAATGTTTTTGTTTTCTTCAGTTAAATACCCAGAAGTGGAATTGCTGGATCAAAAGGAAGTTCTATTTTTATTTTTATTTTTATTTTTTGAGGAATATTCATGCTGTTTTCCACAGTGGCTACACCAATTTATGTTCCCACCAACTGCATACAAGGGTTCCCTTTCTTCCACATCCTCACCAACACTTATTTCTTGTATTTTTATTGATAGCCATTCTAACAAAAGAGGTGTGAGGTGATAACTCATTATGGTTTTAATTTGCATTTCCCTGATGGTTAGTGATGTTGAACATCTTTTCATATACTTGTTGGCCATCTGTATGTCTTCTTTGGATAAATGCCTATTCAGATCCTCTGCCCAATTTTTAATCAGAATGTTTGGGTTTTTTGCTATTGAGTTATATAAATTCTTTATATATTTGGATAAATAAATAAATATATATGGATAAATAAATAAACATATGTATATATATATAATTGTATATTAACCCCTTATCAGATATATGATTTGCAAATATTTTCTCTCATTCAGTAGCTTATTTTTTCATTTTGTTGGTTTCCTTGTTGTGTAGAAGCTTTTTAAGTTTAACATAGTTCCACTTGTTAATTTTTGCTTTTATTGCTCAAGTCAACCTTCTTGGACAAAGAAAACAAATTAGACTCAGATGAACTTAGAGTTATCAAGTTGCTGATATGTTTGTGTCAGAGGGCACCTGGGTGGCTCAGTCAGTAAATGTCTGACTCTCCATCTCAGCTCAGGTCTTGATCTCAGGGTCATGAGTTCAAGCCCTGTGGTGGGCTCCACACTGGACGTGGAGCCTACTTTTAAAAATAAAAAATAAAATGTTTGTGTCAGGAGAGACAATATCATCAAATCCAAACCCCTTATTTGTTTTTAACCAAAAGTAAAGTGGGACTCATAAATGAGTGGAAAACAACTTGGGCAGATTATATGTTGTAGAAAGAACAGGGTTGGGATTAGAACCAGGTCTCTTGACTCTTTGACCAGACAGTTTTAAAAAGTTTACTTTAAATAATACCTTTTATTAATAGTATAAAATAATGTTCCAAAATGGAAAAATAGAATAATAAAATTTAATAAGAAACATTAGCAATTAATTGTATATAATTAAGAATTTAATATCTCGTGTGTTCTAAGTACCAAACTGGCAATTTACAGTATTCTTTTTTTATTAAGTTTTTTATTTTAATTCCAATACAGTTCGCATACAGTGTTCTATTAGTTTCAGGTGTATAGTGATTCAACAATTCTCAGTGCTCATCGTAAGTATACTCTTGATTCTCTTCATCTATGTCACTCATCCCCCCACGACCTCCCCTCTGATATGCTTTATTTTAAACAAATATCCTCAGTAAAAGTTTTTTTTTTTTTTCAACAAGAAAATTTTTTACTTGAAGCATACTTGGGAATACGTGACTCTAAAAGATATATATAAAACATTCCAGGGGCACCTGGGTGGCTCAGTCAGTTGAGCATCCAACTTCGGCTCAGGTCATGATCTCGTGGTTCATGGGTTCAAGCCCCGTGTCGGGCTCTGTGCTGACAGCTCAGAGCCTGGAGCCTGCTTCGGATTCTGTGTCTCCCTCTCTCTGCCCCTTCCATGCTTGCACTCTGTCTTTCTCTCTCAAAAATAAATAAACATTAAAAAAACGTTCTATCGCAGAAAAATAGAATACACACTTTCTTCAAGTACACACAGAAGACTCTACTGGCTATAATATTCTCTCATTTAAGCCCTACCACAATCACATGCCTTATAATCCCCATTTTACTGAAAAAGAATCAAAGATCAGAGAGGTTATATAACTTATGGAAGTTTACACAGCAGGTGGGTAGCAGGAGCAGGAAGCAGAGAGCCCTGCTGTTTTGAAAGCCCATTCTTCTCCATGTGCCAGATTGCCTTTCTAAACCTGACATTAGCAGGCTGAGATTGCGCCCCAATGAGGCACACATTTATTTACTTCAAAAACACTTTGGAAAATAAAAAAGAGCTAAACACTAAAATGAGAATTTTCTCATAGACTAGAGTGTTTCTTTCTATAGCTCTCTTCCCCATCTCCTCATAGAGACCCTTAAAGGAGAACAGCCTGCCATTTACAGCAGTTAGCCTCACGCCTCTGCAGTGCTCCCTGGAGCTTGTGAGATTCCCGCTGGGTCACATTGGATTGGTCCTGCTGGGAAAGTTTACTGAGTAAGCCTTGATTCCTCCAGTGATAACCTACCATTTATCAATTGGTTAATGTGTGTCTTACTCATTTATGTAGTCTACTAGAGGGACATTTGGCATAGCTTCTGTTTGCCTTTTAGCAAGGCAAGTTTTTGTTGTTGTTAAGTTTTGTACATTCTTGTATGTGTGTGCCTGTGTGTTTAACAGTTTATAACAGAAATGCTTCTTTGAAGCCAAAATAATTCTTCATGGTTACAATGTAACCTTAAACTCTTATAGCATGTATGAACACTTTCTTGAAACTGAGAAATACACCTCCTTGAGCCAGCAGATTAGTTTTTAATTTGGGATGTTTTCTTAAAAGATAAAATATTCTGCATTTTTTTCTTGGTGAATAGTTTTAGAATGGGTTCCCAAATTGCATTGCCAGTTCAAGTCTGGCGGTAGTTCAAGTGGAATATAATAACAGATAAAGGTCTGGAAGTGTGTGTTCCTGTTAAGGGCAATGGGGCTGGAAGGGCTAGAAGTAAAGAGTGTCTCAGAACAGCAATATGTCCGGGAGGAAAGTCTTGGAAGCCAAGGTGAAATGCTGATAAACACAGGCACCCATGCATTTGGGAGGGTGAGTGCAGCTACATTCCTCATTAACCTGACAACAGTCCCTTTCTCTCTGGCAAGGTTGTCTTGGTAGGCTCAACGTGCAGCTAAAAGAGGAATATACACTGAGTGCTGGAGGTGGAAGTTAGGATGTGGCTGCCAAACAGTTCATATCTTTGAGATGACCACAAACACGGTGCAATGACCGTGAGGAAGAAGATCCACACAGATGTTCTTATTCAAAGACTATTCTGGCTATCTATTGCTGGGTATCAAACCACCCCACAACGGGGGCTTAAAAAATAACATTCACTTATTTTGCTTACCCATAGCGGGGGTTGACTGGACACAGCCAGGCAGTTTCTCTTGAGACCTAGCAGATGGTTTCAGTCATAGTGGTTGGAGTTGGGGCCATCTCAGAGACTCCTTCACTCTTAGGTCTGGTGCTTGTGCTGGGGAAATTCAAACAGTTGGGGGCTGGAACAGATGGGGATCCTGGGCGTCTCTGTCTCTATGTCACCTCTCCAACATGGTGGTATAGACAACCAGGCTTATTACATGATGGATGAAGGCCCTCCAAGAAGGTATTTTAAGAGATAACATTTAAAAGGTGCCAAACATATAGTAGAGTACCTAACGGTAAATATTACATTCATCCAAAGGAATTTTGAATTCAGAATTTCAAGCAAACAGATTTCAGGTGAAGCACATTATTCTCCTTATAGTAGAGTATATAAGGCTGACCTGTGGGATTGGAGACTGTGGGACATGTAGAGGTGTGCTCGTGTGTGTGTGTGTGTGTGTGTGTGTGTGTGTGTGTGTGTGTGTTGCAGCATGTAAACAATTTAATGATTCCTAGAATCTCCCAGAGGTTCCTCTCCCTCCTGGCTAGAGAGAAGAGAGAGAAATTCACATGATCCTATCCATCTCCACCTCCAGCTTCTTTGTAATCTGAGATTTTTGTGTGGTCCTGTATCACGCAATCATTCAGTCCTCAATGAGAGAACATGTCTAACGACCAAGTTGTGCAGCAATAATTAAATATACCATAGGTGAGGCTATGTATTTTACTTGGTTCCAGCCATGCTTAAGTGGCTCAGCCTCTAAAGCTTATGAACTTAGTTCAACTCAAACACAGGAAGGTATCTTGTTTATTGCTAATTAGTATAAAATGTAATTACTATGAAAGTAAAAGATATGTTGGGAATCAAGCAAGGATTCCTTGGTTTAAATACATTTCATTTGGAGAATAGGGAAGGCTTTTTTTTCAAGAAATATAAGAAGAGTTAAGCATTTTGCTAAGGAAATTGAACCTTGAGAGACCAGAGTTTAAACATATCATACTTAAATATATCATATTTAATCATTACTTGATTAACACTTTTAACATCCAATTAAAGATTAATTTGTACACCAGCTCTAGAAGCTTATTTCATTTACTGATCTTTAGTCTAAGCTGGTTTTTGTTTAGTTTTCAAAGCACCTTGGATGCTGTTCTTTGAGCTTTCTTTGTGGTAATTATTAAGTTAATTGAGGGAAGTCAGGGCCTAAGTATTTCAGAAGTGAAATTATATGGCCATTAATTTGTGAAGCTCCTGATTATCTTCTCATTCAGTGTTTAAAGTTCATTTCAGAATCATAAATAAGGGAGAGATGACAAGTCTAGTTTTATGAACTAGGCCCTGGCTTCAAGCACTTAAGGAAATCATCCTGAGTCCAGTTTCTAATTGCCTTGATCCAGTTGTGTGAATTATCCCCATTTGTTTTTGCTTCTTCTTCATAATAACGGGGCACATATTTCTTGTAAAGAATAGCCGACTTATTAAGAGTGTGTTTAGTGCTATTTGACCAAAGGTAATGTTCTGGAAAATTTATTTAGATAAATCCCTTGGTTTATTCCATCCACTTGGCCTGCTTTCTTCTTCCTGTTCCTCTTCATCTCTATGACTCTCATCTATCCTTGATGAGGCTCTGAAAGACATTTCCACTTCTCAGGTTGGATTAGCTGCCTTGCTGCAGCGGGCATAGGCCTTCAATGCACACATTCCTCTACGGTTTCTATCACTTGAAATGAAAGTAAGTATCTGTTTAGATGTCTGTCACCTCACTAGATATTAGCCCTCTGAGGACAGGAACTTTCTTTTTCAACAGTGTACCCTCCATATTCAAATAAAATTATATAAGCTAGGGAGAAATTGTGCCTCAAACTCAGGGCACATGATACTCACCTGATAAATGCTTAGGGGACGAATGTGTACAAGTACCCTGAATTTTTAACTGGTGCTTTTCAGAAGCCCAAATCAATGCAAAGTTGACTTGATAAAGTGAGCTTTGAGGCATTTTGGTGAATGAAAAACAGTTTTGAATTTTTGAAGAACAATTTGCTGATACATATTGCAAACCAATAATTATGCTTAACAATAAAGCAAACAGCATTTTGCTATTGTTGGGTTTTATCATCTGTGAACCCTAGCTGATTGATAAATAATGTATTAGTTATCTATGGCTGTGTACAAATTACCCAACACTTAGTGACTTACAACAACACACATTTCTGATCCCACAGTTTCTGTAGGTCAGGCATGTGGGCATGGTTAACTGGACACTTTGCCTCAGCATCTCACGGTCTCCAGTTCTCTTGAGGCCCCAACTGTAAAGGACCTACTTTCCAAGCTCACACTCGTGTGCCTGTTGGCAGGATTCAGTTTCTCATGAGTTGTTGAACTGAGCCTTCAGTTTCTCATGAGGCCTCCCTTGGTTCCTTGCCATGTGGGCCTCTCCATAGAACATCTCATTCATGGTGACTGGCCTCATCATGGGGAGCACGCAGGAGGACGGGAGAGGGTGCCAACAAGAGAACACACACAAGTCACGACGTTTTGTAAACTAAACCTGGAAGTGAGATCCCATTGCTTTTACTATATTGTACTGGTTACTAGGTCCGCCCTACACTCAAAGTGGGGGAGGGGGTATTACACAAGAGTATGCATGCCAGGAGGTAGGAATCATTGAGAGCTGTATCAGAAGCTTCCTACCATTCCTAAATAAGAATTTAAGAAAATTACAAAATGTATAACACAATATTGGGGGCACAAAAATGAAACACACTAATGTGATTTTAAACAATTTAAGCCCCGATTTTTTAACGCTTTATTCTTTAGTCCAAAACATTAATTTTCTGTCTACTTGGTGCCACACCTCACAATACGCTCATGGCACCCCAGAAAGGAATAAGACCTTGTTAATGACTGAAGGAGCTTAGAGATTCGTGAAGGAAATACACACGGAGGAAAAAACCATTAAGGAAAATTTCATAATGCAAGCACTTGAGTGTGGTTTTTGGAGTATAGGAGTAGAGTAGGTGTCAGGAAGGTTTACTGAGAGTTGTGTTGCTGAAAGTTGTTTGGGGAGGTGAGTGATGAGGAAGAATTTCCTAAGCAGACAGCGGTGACATGAGGAAGAGCTTGTGGAAAGGAAGAAATACTGCTTATCTGAGATGAATGAAATCAAGGTTTTGCTGATCGTATAAAGACATAAGAAAAAATCATGAAGTGGCTGGAAGAGAACTTATACCAACTGTCCCCCAAGTCTCAATGTCAGTGCCAAGGGGAGCAGAGGTGACTCAACTCCCACAGTTAGGAGAGGTGACTTTGTGAACATGATCTTTGGCAACTGCTCTTGTCTCCTTAAAGGTTAGTTATGCTGGATTTTTCTTCTTTTCTTTTTAATTTTTTTTAACATTCATTTTTGAGAGACAGAGAGAGACCGAGCATGAGTGAGGGAGGAGCAAAGAGAGAGGGAGACACAGAACCCAAAGCAGGCTCCAGGCTCAGAGCTGTCAGCACAGAGCCCGACATGGGGCTAGAACTCACGAACCATGAGATCATGACCTGAGTCAAAGTCAGATGTTCAACCGACTAAGCCACCCAGGTGCCCCTATGCTGGATTTTTCTGAATTCATGACTGGTCCTTGATGAAACTTTGAAACATGCACATTTTGTCATTTGGGTCATAGTTGAAGCCCCTCTCCTGCTCTGTGGTATTTCTCTAACCCCAGGAATTTGGTCAGTTCTGGGTGGTTTCTTGTCATCTGAGGTTTCACCAGGCCAATCTTGACAGGCAGTGTGCCTTCCAGGCTCCCTGGGAAGGTCTCCCTCCTCTTACCTATCAAAGCCTGTGTAACATGTTTCCTCTCCAGAGGGTAGTAAAGGAAGAGACTTGGGGCCAGCATCCAAACTGGCAAAGAAACTGATACCTGTGTCACCTGATTTTAAGGCCAGCATCTAAGGTAGCAGCACAAATTACCCATAGTGATGTGGTGAGGGAGGTGTGCTTGACTGTAGATTATACAGTTGACCCTTGAACATGGGTTTGAACTATGCGGATCTACTTACATGTGTGTTGTTTTTTTAATATAAATGCATTACTGTAAATTTATTTTCTCTTCCTTGTGATTTTCTTAACAACATTTTCTTTTCTCTAGTTTACTTTATTGTAAGAATATGGTATATAATACATATAACATACAAAATAAGTGTTAATTGGTTGTTTATATTATCAGTAAGGCTTCTAGTCAACAGTAGGCTATTAGTAGTTAAGTTTTTGGGCAGCCAAAAGTTATATGCTGATTTTCAACTGCACAGGGAGTCAGTGCCCCTAACCCCTGTGTTGTTCAAGGGTCAACTGTAATTGCATTATTTTGCTCTTAATTATCTTATTTTTTTGCTTTTGCTGTCACCTCAATTACATTTGTACAAATATGCCTCTTTTCTTGTGACAGGAGCCTGTATTTATTTCTGAGTTTAATTGTTTTTGGCATCATTCAATTTTACATTCTTCAAAATAATAACTCCAGGATGCCATTATCTAATGATCGATGAGTTCTCTGCCAAGTCATTGTCTCATGTTTAAGTTTTTGGGTTTTTTTAAATGTTAGGTTATATCTAAAAAAAATTCTGTATACTAGGGAGGAACTGTACTTCAGAGAGGGTGAGAAAGCTAACCTAAATCCTGTGTTCTTTGCACGAAGCCAAGCAATAGAGCCAGTAGAGCCAGTAGATGAAATTATTGTCTGGAATCTTTGAGAAATATGCGGTATCAGCAGAGCTTCTGAGTGGTGAGAGTTGGGCAAATGATCTTTCCCTTTTCCAATAAGGGGGAGCACTCTTCAAACTATAGGTTGAATAGCTTTCTGTCAATCCTTGGAATGAGGAGATGAATAAAATAAGCTAGGAGAACTTATAAAAGGGAATGACATTGACCTTGTAACCCTCTACACCCTCACAGCTATCAGCACCCCTTTCTGTAGCTTTTTGAATTTGCCTGTTTATGACACCAGTATCCCCTTGCCTACTCAATGGTCATGAAGACTCTCTTCCGTGTAGATCATAGTGCAGTTCTCAGAAGGCATCTTACTGTGTATATAAATATAAAAGAACACCTTAAATTTCTATGTTTTTAGGAACTCGGATAGGTTATCACCAGCTTCTGATTGGTAAAATATTTCCCTTCTTTTTTTTTCCCACTGAATCTCTAAGGGCCATAGTCTGATTTTTAAATCCTGAGCCACAACAGCTATACGTGTCAAATTACGCTCTAATTATGTGCTTATATATCTGTCTTTCCTGCTAAATTGGAAGCTCTCTGAAAGTTGGAGTCCTGGGCTTTTTATCTATGTATACATTCATTCGTTCATTCAATACATTCATCTGTGTATTGAAATATATATATATGGGGACGCCTGGGTGGCTCAGTTGGTTAAGCGTCCAACTTCAGCTCAGGTCATGATCTCATGGGTCATGATTCTAGCCCCACGTCGGGCTCTGTGCTGACAGCTCAGAGCCTGGAGCCTGCTTCAGATTCTGTGTCTCCCTCTCTCTCTGCCCTTCCCCCACTCACATTCTGTCTCTCTCACTCTCAAAAATGAATAAATGTTAAAAAAAAAAAAAACTTGAGGGGCGCCTGGGTGGCTCAGTCACTTAAGCATCCGACTTCGGCTCAGGTCACGATCTCACAGTTCATGAGTTTGAGCCCTGCGTGGGGCTCAGTGCTGACAGCTTGGAGCCTGGAGCCTGCTTCGGATTCTGTGTCTCCCTCTCTCTCTGCCCCTCCCCTGCTCATGCTCTGTCTCCCTCTCTCTCAAAAATAAATAAACATTAAAAAAATTTTTTTTATTTGAAATGTATATATATATATATATATATATATATATATATAGTGTTAATACACATATATAAATTGTTATATATATATATATATATATATATATATATATATATATATAACAATGCCTGGCACCTAGCAAACTGTAACAAATGCTTGTCCACATAAAGTCATTCATTCATTCATTCAGATTATTCAATCTCTGAACTTTACTTTCTTTATTCTTATTAGGATAACAGTACAAAAATCACCTGGCAAGTTGTCAGATACATAGTAGATATTCAATAAATAATGCGATATTCTTTCCTCCTACTCAAAGATGTAATCCATGAAACCTGAAGAGGTAGGTATTATTTAGAGAAGTCAAGTGTTCTGGGACCATGTTCTTATCTGTTCTAAATTCATCCATGTTAGCTTTAAGTGTATCAGTCTCTACATACCTCTCCTTCGCAGGACAGCAGAAGAAAAAAGGCTTCCCAGGCATTCTGCTTTCTCTGTCTTACATGAACACAATTTGTGTACAGACTGTCAGTCTTGTTCCTTTTGCTGTGTGAACACAGCTATAAATAACCCCTAACTTTACAGACATGATTTGATCTGGGCCAGGTCCCGTTTTTCTTCATCCTTGATTAAACATCCTGCCTTCTAATTTTTGTATGTGACTTTAAAATCTGAGTTCATCAAATGACTTTATCATTCATTTTCTGCTTTGATCAGGAGAACTCACAAATGTTTAATGCTCACAAAATGGAAACATGATAAAATATCACACATCATAATATAGTCAAATATAGTACATGTGATTTGAAATCTTATCAATGCCTTAAAGAACTTCATTTTGACCCTATTTTTAAAAGAGGCCAAAGTCATTAACAAAAAGTCTGTGAAAAGTTTTGTTTTTGTTTTTGTTTTTGTTTTTGTTTTTAATTTTTTTTTTCAACGTTTTTTATTTATTTTTGGGACAGAGAGAGACAGAGCATGAACGGGGGAGGGGCAGAGAGAGAGGGAGACACAGAATCGGAAACAGGCTCCAGGCTCCGAGCCATCAGCCCAGAGCCCGACGCGGGGCTCGAACTCACAGACCGCGAGATCGTGACCTGGCTGAAGTCGGACGCTTAACCGACTGCGCCACCCAGGCGCCCCTTTTTTTTTTTTTTTTTAATGGTTCTGCTTATCAAGATGCTGAGGGCCTAAATCCTGAACCTGATGAAAGAAGTTCAGGTCCATAGTTTCCTATCTGCAGTCCTGAAAATTCTTAAACTCTGGCAGGCAATAGTTTTTTGTAACATATTTGGTGACAAAGTTTGAGCTAAACTGAAGAAAGATTACAGTCTCTATCCTACTTTGCGTGAACATTCGTGTTTCATGGCAAAAATGCCAGTGTTCAGGGGCACCTGGGTGGCTCAGTTGGTTAAGTGTCCAACTTCGGCTCAGGTCATGAGCTCATGGCCTGTGAGTTCGGCCCCACGTTGGGCTCTGTGCTGACAGCTCAGAGCCTGGACCCTGCTTCGGATTCTGTGTCTCCCTCTCTCTCTGCCCCTCCCCCACTCATGCTCTGTCTCTGTCTCTGAAAAATGAATACACCTTAAAAAAAATTTTTTTTTAATGCCAGTGTTCACTTACTGTGGGCTGCCCCAAGCCCACTGCAAACGTTATTTAGTACAGAGTTCACATTCTCTATGACATTCTAAAAATTTGAGAAGTCTGGATATTGAAATATATTTGGTCCCAAGAATCTCTTTGGGAGAAGAGATCATGGGCCTGTAGTTACCAAACTTGATCCCTGGAGTGTTAGCATATGTATATAAACACTTGTATGGAATTAAGTTCCATCACGTTTGATTTTAATAGTTTCAAAGAATATTCAAAATAGTTTCTACCTACCAAAATATTTATGCATGGAATAATGTAGTGTCTGTGATTTGTTCAAAATAAAATGGGAAAGAGGAAGTGGATGTCAAGAACTTTGAAGAGTCCTAGATCTTACCTGACTTGCAAGCTCACAAGTTAGTTGGCCACAGTTTCATAAATGTTGGCAGAAGAAGCTGGGTCAGAGGTAAAGGACTTTATTTTTCACTGAATAGCAACCAGCATGACTTTCATGTTCACATTAGATCCCTCTTGCTTTCCAAGTCCCAGTGGGCAATGGGAAGTGGCCCAGGTAGATGTTGTGCAAGCAGGCAGTTCACTGAGTTTAGAGAGCCTGAATCTTTTTTCTGAAGTTTATTTATTTCTTTTGGCTTGGGGGAGTGGGACAGAGAGAGAGGGAGAGAGAGAATTCCAAACAGACTCCGTGCAGAAGTGTAGAGCTGGCTGTGGGGCTTGATCTCATGAACTATGAGATCATGACCTGAGCCAAAATCCAGAGCCGACGCTTAACCGACTGAGCCACTCAGGCACCCCCTGAATCTTTTATAATGGGCACTATATAATGGGCACTTGCCTGACCTTGCCTTGTTGGGAGCTATTATCTTTGCCATACTGGTCAGTAAACAAATCTACCCTCTGCTCTGAAGAGAGACACTATCTTAATTCTCCAATACTGTTTACTATACAAGCATCCTTGAAAAGATAGTTCATAACAAGGCAGTCAGCACCTCTGGTCACAAAATATACAGAAACACAAGAGACCTATGGGGAATGGTACCCCAACAGTAGAAGCTGAAACAAAATTAACTGAGTTGATGGATTAAAACTGGATGATGGATACATTGAAGTACGGTTTACTTTTGTATATTTTTGAAATTTTCCATGGATAACAAGTTCAAAAATAGCAGCCACTCTAAGTTCTATGTGACACTCTCCACATAAATCACAATAAAAAAGACCAAAAGTGACTGTGTTAACTCTGCACTATTTCACATCTCTACTTCCCTGAGCAAATGTCTGAGGTCTGTTTAGTAAATGTTCTTGGAGGCTAATTACATTATTGGTTTGCTAGAGCACTGACAAGTTAAATTTGATGAACTGAAATCTCTATAGGTTAAATAGTTGGGAATATTAGAGAATGGTAGAAAATTGTTTTTCAGTTTTTAATTTTTCAGGAGTACCACATACATGTCATATATATGTGTGTGTTTGTGTGTGTGTATGTGTGTGTATAAATACACATATCACAGTATACATATATACATATATATATCACATATATATCAGTGAGATAGAGGCAAAGGAGACTTCATTTATCTATAAGGTCTTTTATTCATATAAATAGTAGTCAGACTGTCAAAAAAGGGAATCTTGAAAATCATGCTAATGTAGGTCTTAAAAATCATGCTAATGTAGGTGTTTTTGGCAAATAAATGTTTCAAATATATATATATATTTTAGTAAAACATAGATACATTCCTGTTCCATAAGCAGAGGTATCTAGACTAAAAAGTGAATGTCTTATTCCCCACAAAGCAAGCACCATGCCCTCTCCAATTTTCCATTTGCCTCTAGAGAGATAGTTACTGTTAGCAGTTTGGTGTGTATTCTTTCAGGCAAGTCATTATAAATTTACATACATTAATATGTAAAAGTACAAATATAGTTTTAAAAAGCGTAAATGGGATTATACTGTGCATACTTTTATATATCCTGCTTTTTTCCCATGAAAATTCCTTGGAGATATTTCAATTTCAATATATATAAAATTATTTTGATTTTTAAAAAATGGTTGCATAGCATTTCATAGAACGGATGTATCATACCTGAAATATTCAACCTAAGCTCATATTTCACTGCTGCTAAGAATTTTTCATTGTTATTATGAACCCATATCACTGTTGCATTCTTATCAAGTAAGTTTCACAGTCTAGTTCCTGCCCACCTGAGTATATATAATCTAAGACAACTTCAATACAAACATGTAGCAAGAAGATAATTTCTGTGCATGTCAAGAGTTCTGAGACATTTATTTATTTATCTATTTATTTATATAATGTTTATTTTTGAGAGAGAGCGTGAGTGGGGAGGGGCAGAGAAAGAGGGAGACAGAGAATCCCAAACAGGCTCCATGCTATCAGTGCAGAGCCCACTGTGGGGCTTGAACTCACGAACTGTGAGATCATGACCCGAGCCAAAATCAAGAGTTGGATGTTTAACTGATTGAGCCACCCAGGTGCCCCAAGACTATTAATTAATTTATTTTTTGTTAATATACAGTGTTTATTAGTTTCAGGTGTACAACATAGTGATTCAGCAATTCCATACATCACCTAGTGTGCATCACAAGTGCACTCCTTAATCCTCATTACCTATTTAGCTCATTCCTCCCCGCCCCTCCTCCATGGTAGCCATCAGTTTGTTGTCTGTAGTTAAGAGTCTGTTTCTTGGTTTCTCTTTCTGTCTCTTTTATTTTTTTTCCTTTTTTTGTTTTGTTTCTTGAATTCCACATATGAGTGAAATCATATGGTGTTTGTCTTTCTCTGAGTGACTTATTTTGCTTAGCATAATACTGTCTACCTCCATCCATGTCATTGCAAATGGCAAGATTTCATTCTTTTTTATGGCTGAATAAGGTTCCATGATATATATATACATATATATATATATATATATATATATATATACACACACACATATATATGTATGTATGTATACACACACACACACACACACACACACACACACACACATACCACTTCTGTATCCATTCATCTATGAGTGGACACTTGAGCTGCTTCCATAATTTAGCTATTGTAAGTGATGCTGCTAATACACATAGGGATGCATGTATTCCTTTGAATAGGTGTTTTTGTATTTTTTGAGTATATACCCAGTAGTGTGATTACTGGATCATAGGGTAGTTCTTTTAGCTTTTTGAGGAACCTCCATACGGTTCTCCACAGTGGTACACCAGTTTGCATTCTCACCAACAATGCACATCCTCACCAACACTCGTTGTTTCTTGCATTTTTGATTATAGCCATTCTGACAGGTGTGAGGTGACATCTCATTATAGTTTTGTTTTGTATTTCCCTGATGTTGAGTGATGTTGAGGATCTTTTCATTTGTCTGTTGGCCATCTGGATGTATTCTTTGGAGAAACATCTGTTCATGTTTTCTGCCCATTTTTAATTTGATTACTTGTTTTATGGGTGTTGAGTTGTATAAGTTCTTTAAATATTTTGCATACTAACCCCTTATAGGATGTCAGAGACATTATTGTCTGTGCTCTCTTCTAAGATTTTTATGGTCTCAGGTCTCACATTTAGGTCCTTAATCCATTTTGAGTTTATTTTTGTATATGGTGTGAGAAAGTGCTCTAGTTTTAGTCTTTTGCATGTAGCTGTCCAGTTTTCCCAGAACCATTTGTTGAAGAGACTGTCTTTTTTCCCATTGCATATTCTTTCCTGCTTTGTCAAAGATTAATTGATCATATAATTGTGAGTTTATTTCTGGGTTTTCTATTCTGTTTCATTGATCTAGGTGTCTGTTTTTGAGCCAGTACCATACTGTTTTGATTACTATACCTTTGTAACATCACTTGAAGTCTGGAATTGTGATACCTCCAGTTTTGTTCTTCTTTTTCAAAACTGCTTCAACTATTTGGGGTCCTTTGTGGTTCCATATACATTTTAGGATTTTTTTTATTCTAGTTCTGTGCCAAATGCTATTGGTATTTTATTAGGGGTTGCATTAAATTTGTAGATTGCTTTGAGTAGTATAGACATTTCAACAATTTTTGTTCTTTGAATTCATGAGCATGGAAAGTCTTTTCATTTCTTTGTGCCATTGAGACTATTTTATTTTTAATCGTGAGGCTTATTTTAAATTCTCTTGCTAAATTGAGGAGGAAGGAAGCTTAATGAAGAATAGGATATTTATATACTATCAAAGTATCTCCTCATTAATTCCTTTAAGTTACAAAAGGAAAACCTGTAAACATGAAGGAAGCAGACCAAATGAACAAAACAAAATACCAAAGTCAGTATCACCAATAAGGCATCATGTGCCTCCAGATATGAGACTCTGACAAAGACACAACATCACCTATGTAGTATTCCAACCAGATATGCATTACTTGAATCAGATCATGAGAAATTAGACAGAGGCACCTGAGTGGCTCAGTCAATTAAGCATCTGGCTCTTGATTTCCAGCTCAGGTCATGATCTCATGGTTGGTGGGATCGAGGACCGTGTTGGGTGCTGTACTGACAGCACAGAGCCTGCTTGAGATTCTCTCTCTCCCTCTCTCTCAGCCCCTCCTCCCCTCACACATGAGCATTCTCTCTCTCAAAAAAAAAACATTGAAAGAAATATATATTTAGGGGCACATGGGTGGCTCAGTTGGTTAAATGCCTGACTCTTGATTTCTGCTCACATCATGATCTCGGGGGTTTGTGGGATTGAGCCCTCATTGGGCTCCATGCTGACAGCATGGAGTCTGCTTGAGATTCTCTCTCTGCCTCTCCCTCTCCCTCTGCCCCTTCCCAGCTCACGTGCAAGCATTCTCTCTCTCTCTCTCAAAACAAACAAACAAATAAACAAACAAACAAACAAACATAAAAAAAAGAAATTAGAGGGGCACCTGGGTGGCTCAGTCGGTTGAGAGTCTGACTTGAGCTCAGGTTGTGATCTCGTGGTCCATGGGTTCGAGCCCTGTCGGGCTCTGTGCTGACAGCTCAGAGCCTGGAGCCTGCCAAGGAGTCTGTGTCTCCCTCTCTCTCTGCCTCTCCTCTGCTCACACTTTATCTCTCTCTGTCTCTCAAAAATGAATAAACATTAAAAAAAAATTTTAATAAAAGAAAAGAAATTAGACAAACTCATATCAAGGGATATTCTGTAAAATAACTGGCCTATACTCTTTATAAATACTGAATTAATAAAAATATTTATGATCTTGATGAACACTAAGAATATATAGAATTTTTTTTAATGAAATTTATTTTCAAGTTGGTTTCCATACAACATCCAGTGCTCATCCCAATAGGTGCCCTCCTCAATGCCCATCACCCACTTTCCCCTCCTCCCCACCTCCCATCAACCCTCAGTTTATTCTCAGTATTTAAGAGTCTCCCATGGTTTTCCTCCTTCTTTCTCTGTAACTTTTTTCCCCTCCACCTTCTCTTCCCCCGTGGTCTTCTGTTGAGTTTCTCAGGATCCACATATGAGTGAAAACATATGATATCTGTCTTTCTCTGCCTGACTTATTTCACTTAGCATAACACTCTCCAGTTCCATCCACATTGCTACAAATGGCTAGATTTCGTTCTTTCTCATTGCCAAGTAGTATTCCATTGTATAGATAAACCATGTCTTCTTTATCCATTCATCAGTGGATGGACATTTAGGCTCTTTCCATAATTTGGCTATTGTTGAAAGTGCTGCTATAAACATTGGGGTCCATGTGCCCCTATGCATCAGTACTCCTGTGTCCCTTGGGTAAATTCCTAGCAGTACTATTGCTGGGTCATAGGGTAGGTCTATTTTTAATTTTTTGAGGAACGTCCATACAGTTTTCCAGAGCGGCTACACCAGTTTGCATTCCCACCAACAGTGCAAGAGGGTTCCTGTTTCTCCACATCTTTGCCAGCATCTATAGTCTCCTGATTTGTTCATTTTAGCCACTCTGACCAACATAAAGTGATATCTCAGTGTGGTTTTGATTTGTATTTCCCTGATGAGGAGTGACGTTGAGCATCTTTTCATGTGCCTGTTGGCCATCTGGATGTCTTCTTTGGAAAAGTGTCTATTCATGTCTTCTGCCCATTTCTTCACTGGATTATTTGTTTTTTGGGTGTGGAGTTTGGTCAGTTCTTTATAGATTTTGGATACTAGCCCTTTATCCGATAGAATTTTGAATCATCATATGGTATACCTTAAACTAATGTAAAACTGTAGGTTAATTATCTTTTAATAAAAAATTAAAATACTAAAAAAATATTGATGAAGGACAAAAGTAAAAATAAAAGGCTTAGAAATTTTTCCAGATTGGAGGAGACTAAATATACATGACAACTAAATGCGATGTGTGATACTGATTGTTGGAGTTGGAACAATCAGTAAAATTGGAACATGGACTACAGATTAGATAAAATACTGCATGCATCAATGCTAATTTTTTCCAATTTTCACAACTTTAGTGTGGGTATATAAGATTATATGTTAGGAATATGTTAGGATACATAGGAAATCCACACTGAGGGATTAAGGTGTAAATGTGCATCCTGTCTGCAGAAGGTTCAGGAAAAAAGGGGGAGGGAGGGAGAGATTATGATACAGCAAATGTGACAAACCTACAATTAGTGAATATGGACATGAATAATGGGTACATGGAAATTCTGTTTACTATTTTTTTACAACTTTTCTCTAAATTTGAAATTATCTCAAACTGAAAATTGAAGAATATGTCCTAGTTTCCAAAGTGTACAGAGACCCAAAGTAGATAAGTCATGTGTTTAAGTGATGGTCATGATCCCTGTTCAACATCTTGCCTGCTTGGAGTGAGCTCTGGTTATAAGACTTAAAGGAATGGTTCTTTTTCAATAGAATTTCATAAGATATTTCATATATCTCACAACTAGGAACTGTCAAAACATTTTAGTTTTAGAAATACAAATAGATGAATAGCTGTTAATTTTAGAGGCAAGAGAGGAACTTGTATTTTATTATTTTTTTATAATTTTTTAATGTTTATTCTTTTTTTTTTCATTTTTTTAAGTTTATTTATTTATTTTAAGAGAGAAAGAGAAAGCACGTGAGCCAAGGAGGGGCAGAGAGAAAGTGAGGAGGAGAATCCCAAGCAGGTTCTGCGCTGTCAGCATAGAGCCCAGTATGGGGCTTGAACTCATGAACCAATCCCTGAGATCAAGATGGGAGCCTAAACCAAGAGTTGGACTCTTTTTTTTTTTTTTTTTCCCATTATTACAGTTTTATTGACCAGCTTCTTATTCTTCATTAAGTTCTTCAGGCTGTTTTTTTTTTTTTTTCCTGTTGGTATTTTTATTTTTATTTTTTATTTTTTTCAATATATGAAATTTATTGTCAAATTGGTTTCCATACAACACCCAGTGCTCATCCCAAAAGGTGCCCTCCTCAATACCCATCACCCACCCTCCCCTCCGTCCCACCTTCCTAATGTTTATTCTTGAGAGAGACAGAGCATGAGTGGGGTAGGGGCAGAGAGAGAGGGAGACACAGAATCTGAAGCAGGCTCCAGGCTCCGAGCTGTCAGCACAGAGCCCGACGCGGGGCTTGAACTCACGAACGGTGAGATAATGACTGAGCCACACAGGTGCCCCTAGAGGAATTTGTATTTTAAAGGGTATGTTGTTATTTTTAGTAAAACATTGTCTTGCACCAACCTGTTATACTAATTCCTCACCTGGAATGTTTCACTAAGCTGTGCCTATGCAGATAAAATCGCTGTCAGTTTTAATGCCTTACTTTTTGTAATGCTAGTGGAGTTAGTGAACAGTGGGCCATAGCTTTCACTTTAGAGATGCATAAAAACATAGAAATTATTTTAGCAGATCAATAATCCTTCTTGTTTATCTGTCTCTGAATTGCTCCAAGGAACTAGCAATAACAATTATTTTAACAGCTTTATTGGGATATAATTCACATGCATACATTTTACCCATTTAAAATGGACAGTTCAATGTTTTTTTTATATATTCACAAAGGTGCAACCGCCACCACAATGTACTTTTAGAGCATCTTCATCATCCCATGAAGAAACCCCATGCTGATTAGCTGTCACTGCCCATTCCCTCCTCCTCCTCAGCTCCTGACAACCACTAATTTATTTTCTGTGTCTATGATTTGCCTATTCTGGACACTTCATAAAAATGGAATCATATAATACATGATCCCTTGTGACTGACTTCTTTCACTTAGCATAATATTTGAAAAGCTCATTCATGTTGTAGCATGTGTTAGTAGTTCATTTCTTTTTATTGCTGAATAATATTTCAGTATATTTTGATATATACCACATTTTGTTTATCTGTTCATCATTTGTCTCTTCATGGACATTAGGGTTGTTTCTATTTTTAGGAACATAGAACAATGCTGCTATGAACATCTGTGTGAATGTATGTTTTAATTTCTCTTGTGTCTATATCTAGGAGTGCAGTTGCGGGTCATGTAGTAATTCTGTATTTCACATTTTGAGGAACTACCAAATTGTTTTCTAAAGTGGCTGCAACATTTTACATTCCCACCAGCAACATATGAACATTCCAATTTCTCCATTTGTTATTGTCTGTCTTTTTGATTATAATCATCCTAATGGGTGTGAAGCGAAATCTCATTGCAATTTGGATTTGCATTTCCCTAATGACTAATGATTTTGAACATATTTTCATGTGCTTATCAGCCATTTTTATGTCTTCTTGGGAGAAATGTCTATTTAGATCCTTTGCCAATTTTTCATTGGGTTATTTGTCTTTTTTTATAAATGAGTTATAAGACTTCTTTGTATATTCCAAATACAAGTTACTCGTTGGATATAAAATCAACAATAGCAATTTACACATGTTGACCATATTTGGCTGCTTTTTTTTCACTTAAAATCTCTTGTATATATTTCAGTTTCAGTATTAATGAGCAAGTCTCAATTTTTAAAGAAACTGCTGAATAGTCTTCCATATTTGAAACATCCCCAATAGTTGCCACCTGAATGAGGTCTTCTGTCTGTATATTCTTATAGGACATATCCTGAACCACACTCTTTTCCCTTCCCCATTTTGGAGGTATTGGTTAAATCCACCCTACTAGATTTATGTTAAGACGGAGGAACGTGTATTCTGCTTCTTTTTAAATGTGTGTGTGGTTCCTCACCACAGTGCGTAGCATATACCACTCTGTTGGTTGGTGAATTTAGAGTAGATGGTTTCCACTGGCTCATTATAAACTCTCAACAGAGAAGTCTTTTCCCCTTTGGGTCTTGCTTACAGTGCTACAGAATACACAATCTTAGAATTGGAAGGGACCCCATGGGTCCTCTAATCCAATGGAACTCAAAGTGTCATCCACAGACTGGTGCCAGTCCACATCTCTTACTGGCCCATAACGATTGAGTAAAGGAAAATGGAGAGTAAGTGTTTAGAAACTTTTATTGTATTTGATATTGCTGTGGAAACCAAGTATGTGGTATTGTATTAGGCAAAAATATGAGACCACAATTGATAGGAACTTTTTTAAAGTTCTATGCAAAGACAACTGAGAAATACTTCTGTAGTCCAAATTACCACCCACAGACACAATCCCTTTTGCATTTAATCAGCTATAATTTACTTAATCCATTTAGTTTATTGATTCAAGAAATATTTAGCCCTTACAACACATAGTGAACTGCTTGAGCTTGCAGGTCCATAACCTGGTTTTTCACTTGCTAGGTGTGTGAACATGGGGAGGGTTCTTAATTTCTCTGGGCCTTAGTTTCCCAATTTCCAAAAATGGGAGAAATAAGAGTGTATATTGTCATAGGGTTGCTTTGAGGAATACATGAATGAAGATAGATAGATAGATAGATAGACAGACAGACCAGTTATTCGATAAATGTTAGTGAAGTTAAATGATGCTAATGATGTAATCCAAGGAGAAGTTGATAGTTTAAACTGAGGTAGTATTAGTGGGAATGGAAAAATTAGGTGGATCTAGAGAGTGTCCTCAGGACTTGTGGACTGACAGGCTAGGGAGAACTGGTAAGGATCAGAGTGAGGACCAGGATGACATCTTGCCAACCGTTCTCTGAAATGGAGAACCTGAAGGAGGAGGGTTTGGGTCGGGACGGGGTGGGGGGGGGCAGCAAGGTGGAGAATTATGATTTCAAATTTGGCCACATTGAGTTTCAGGTGACTCTGGAGTTTTCCAATGAAGCCCTCCAGTTGGTCTTTGGAGATAGAGACATAGATTTCAGAAAAGAGAGTTACACTGGAAGTAAGGTCTCATAATGTATAAATGGCAATTAGAACAATAGGAGTCACTGAAACAGCAAATGATGCCATGTAGAAAGAGAATAGAATAGACCCAGGACAGAGCCTGGTGGAACATCAGTGAACATCAGTGTGTGTTAGATGTGAGGGAGACCACGAAGGAGGCTTAGAAGAGTGGCCAGAGGAGTCTGAGAAGTGGCAAGAAAGTATAATATTGGAGAAACCAAGGAAAGATTATTTTAAAAAGGAGGATGTAGTCAATAGTGTCATGCAAGAGAAATTGCAGAGCATTTATCCACAGTGACAAAACAAAGATTAGTTTGGGTGGCTCGGTGGGACAAAAGCCAGACTGGGTGGACTGACAGAGGAGTGAAGGCCATGCAGGGCAGATCACAAGTGCATACCACTCTCAGAAGGCCAGGCTTTAAAGAGGATGAGAGAAAGAGGCAGTAGTTTGGTGGGACGTGAGGCCTAGGAAGTTTGCTTTATGTTTGTGATAGGAAAACCCTATGCATGATCACCAATGAGAAGACAGGTTGGGTAAAAGTAAAAGTGAGAGAGGGCATAATTAATGGGGGTAGGAAAGGAATCAAGAGCATCTGTGGATGGGATTAGCTTTAAGTATGAGTTCTCTTTCCCACAAGTTATTTCCTTTGTGTACAACTCTAAATATTAGAAGTATATTTCTTATACTGAAGGGAAATATGTTTTCTTGTACTCTCATCTATGAGTCCTATTTCTGCTTCCTCAACTCATACACAGTTGCAATTCTGTTTCCTTTTCAGTTTCTTTTATAAACATCCATGGTTCCTTCAAGCATTTTTCATATGATTTCATTTCAAGGTTTCCTTTGAGTAATGTTCAGCTTAAAATGTCAAACCCAGAACTGCCAAAAAATTTTCCAGATGCAGTTTGGCACATGCGATACCAAGCCCACTGTTTATGTTTTCTTTCTTGATCTGGGCTCTATACATTTATTATTGCTCTGTAAATTACATTTTGAGCTTTTAAAAAATCACATTATACAAACATTACTTATTGTGCTTATAAACAGTTAAAACCCAAGTCTTTTTCCAGGAACTGCTTTTAAGCCAGCTCTCCTGTGTTAAAAGCTAAGTATGGGTCTCAAGTTTCTTTTTGCTACTTTTGACCTATTATTTCAAGCTGTCATCCTATTGTATAGGATATGAACTCTGACATCCAACATATATACTCTTTCTCAGTCAGTGCTGTCAGCTTCAACATTCACAAGTTTGTATTGGGAGACAGTGTTCTAAGGCGATTCCCATGATTCCCACTCCATGCAATCCTCACCTTGGTGTAATCCTCTCTCTTGAGCATGGGTAGAACCTGTGAGTTGCTTTGAACTAATATAACGTGGCAAAGGTGAAGGGATTTTGCAGATGTAATGAAGGTCCCTAACCAGTTGTCTCTGAGTTAATCAAAAGGGAGAAAATCCAGGATGGGCTTGATCTAACCAGGGGAGCCCTACAAAAGAGAGTCCAGACCTTTCCTGAGAGACGAGACTTGAAGCAGGAGAGATGCTCTCCTGCTAGCCTTGAAGAAGCAAACAGCCATAGGGGTGCCTGGGTGGTTTAGTCGGTTAAGCGTTTGACTCTTGGTTTCAGCTCAGGTCACGATCTCATGGTTTGTGAGACAGAGCCCCGCACTGGGCTCTGCGCCGATGGAGCAGAGCCTGCATGGGATTTTCTCTCTCCCTCTATGCCCCTCCCCAGCCCTCTCTGTCTCTCTCTGTTTCTCACTCGCTCACCCTCTGAAAATAAATAAATAAACATTAAAAAAAAGAAGCAAACGATCATATTGTGAACAATCTATGGAAAGGGATGCCTTCTAGGAGTTGAGAGCCTCAGTCCTTCAACTGTAAGAACCTGAATTCTGCCAACAACCTGAATGACCTTGGAAGAAGTCCGTGGGTCTCAGGTGAGACCCCTCTTCCCACCAACACTTTGACTGCAGGGGACCCAGCCAAGGACCCATGAAAAGTGTGGGATAATAAATGTATGTTGTTCTAAGCTACTAAGTTTAGTAATTTGTTCTGCCTCGTAGAAAATAAAGGCACTCATCTTTAGCATTTTACCCTCAATGTCTGGGGTGAGAAAGTTGGACCGCACAAGGAGAGAGCACCATTTATGGGGACTCTCTCCTCCATTCCTCACCTGTGGCTTCCATAGCATCCTTAAGGCTCCTTGTCCACCAGTTTAATGCACTTTACTCAGTGAGAGGTAGAAAACCTCATCACAGTGGACCACACATCAGCTTCTGAGCCAGAAGAAAACTGCTTCCATGAAAACAAGGAACACATTGAAAACCAGTACTGTTCATGCTGTGTGCTGTACTGTTGCAGTACTTATTAACAGCTCTGCTGATTCATTCTGTGACAGAGCATCTGAATCAGACATTAGTGGATCACCTCTGTTGTGAGAGAGCCATTTGCCTCAGAATAAAAAAACGTCTGTTAATATTCTGCGCACGCTTGAAACTCTTGATTAAGAGGCCAATCCCGCCCTCTCATTAGTACTTGGTGGGTGTCAGGGCCCTCATTAAGATTGCACTTCCTTTAATGTGGTCATCTTGGCATGGTTTGTGAATGACCTTAGTGGCTTAGGGGAGGACTGGTTTTTCCAAACAGTAGGAAAGAATGCGGAAAGAAATTGGATTTGGCATACTTTGTAGCATCTTATTGGATCACTTGTAGAAGAGCTCTTAAAGAAGGGCCTTATTTTGGGGCGCCTGGGTGGCTCCATCGGTTGGGCATCCGACTTCAGCTCAGATCATGATCTCGCGGTTCATGAGTTCAAGCCCCGCGTCGGGCTCTGTGCTGACAGCTCAGAGCCTGGAGCCTGCTTCAGATTCTGTGTCTCCCTCTCTCTTTGCCCCTCTCCCGCTCACACTCTGTCTCTGTCTCTCTCAAAAATAAACAAAAATGTTAAAAAAAAAAAACAATTTAAAAAAAAGAAGGGCTTTATTTAAATCAGAACAAAGAAGAAGATTTGGCTGAAGACACTGATGAGCTTCTGTGAGATTCAGTGACTAAAGCTGCATATCAACACCGGGCTCCATATAGAGGATATTATGACATCAGTGTGTATAGACGGAAAGCTGAGAGAGAGAGGGGAAGACAAAGCCACCTCGCTCCATTCCAGAAAGTTAGTAAGAATGTAGTGGGAATCTAGGAGGCTGAAAGGATTCTGTATTGGTTGATGGACAAATGAGCAGAAAACTTCAGTTTCTGGGGTGAATTTGGATCTCAGAGATGCTCTCAGGCAACGGCTCTGAACCTGACCTAAAGCAGGCTTTCTTAATCTTGGCACTGTTGACATTTGGAACAGAATAATTCTTTGTTGCGTACGTGTATGTAGCACGGAACACTGTCCCGTGCGTTGCAAGATGTTCAGCAGCATCACTGGCCTCTACTCACTAGATGCTAGCAGCATCCTGCCTGCCCCCCACGCTCTAAAAGTTATGACAACCAAACATGACTCCAGACTTGAGCAAATGTCCCTTGAGGGAAAAATCACTTCCAATTGAGAATCACTGGTATAAAATAACCACTTAGTTTTTTGTTCAATGTCTATTTTTTGTGATGCTTTAATTTTCTAAAGTCAATTTAACCAAAACAGATTAAGCACTTGCCACGAACAAATGCACAGAAGTGCACTGCATGTGCTGCAAGAGGTTCTGCCCTCACTTCCTTCTCATCTAGAACTGGCTGGCTGCAGTCCAGACATGTTTTAGTTTCTTTTTTCTCTTCTTCCAGAATGTTTAATGAGATAGTCAAGACTAACATACAAATGCTCACCTACAGAGGACAGGACCCCAAATTTAGAAATTGTCACATTGTGGTCTCTTCCAATCCTGTTATTAAAGCCATATTATATTTAATAACTCCATGCATGTCTAAGCCTGTAAAAGAAAGGGGCACCCAATAAGTGCTTAATTCCTATCACTTCTAAGAACTTGATGAATTAATCAGAAAGCCACAGGCTACCTCTTGTTTAGGGGTATGAGTGGTGTTTCAAAGTTTGATGACAGTATCCCACAAGGAATTACTTAATCACAGAATAATTTGCTTTTAATCCGCGTCAGTTTGCTTTCAAAGAAAACCCTTTCCTTCTCAGTCATAAACAAATGCATGTTCACTAAAGACGATAAGAAAGATATAGAAAAGTATAAAAAAGAAACTAAAAAATACTTTTGGGCTCATGTTACCCTGTGTACCAGTCATTGCTTCTCCTCTCCTTCCAGATACATGAATGGATAGTATTTCCCACCCCCTTGAAGTTAGGCACAGTTATGTGACTTTCATTGGCCGATGAAATGTGAGTGGAAGTTCATGTGTCACTGATGAGTAAGAACATTTAATTGCCAGTGTCTGAATCCACGCCTCTCTCTACCCCTGCCTCAGTGACGTGGAAACCCATGCTGATATGGCCACGTAACACTGAGCCTTCAGATAGAGGACAGCTGTCTAAGAGAGTCAACTAGAACCATCAGCAGAACCTGAATGATGAAGAATAAGCCTTTGCTGTTTAAAGCCCCTGAAATAGTAAAGTTATTCATTGCAGCAGCAAGACCTTGCCTATCCTATCTGAAATGATATCTGTCATCCCACAACTCAGAGATAATTTTTATTAATATTAAAAAATTCTCAACAGTGTGGAGGTTCCTCAAAAAATTAAAAATAGACCTACCCTATGACCCAGCAATAGCACTGCTAGGAATTTACCCAAAGGATACAGGAGTACTGATGCATAGGGGGCACTTGTACCCCAATGTTTATAGCACCACTCTCAACAATAGCCAAATTATGGAAAAAGCCTAAATGTCCATCAAGTGATGAATGGATAAAAAAATTGTGGTTTATATACACAATGGAGTACTACGTGGCAATGAGAAAGAATGAAATATGGCCCTTTGTAGCAACGTGGATGGAACTGGAGAGTGTGATGCTAAGTGAAATAAGCCATACAGAGGAAGATAGATACCATATGTTTTCACTCTTATGTGGATCCTGAGAAACTTCACAGAAACCCATGGGGGAGGGGAAGGAAAAAAGAAAAAGAGGTTAGAGTGGAAGAGAGCCAAAGCATAAGAGACTCTTAAAAACTGAGAACAAACTGAGGGTTGATGGGGGGTGGGAGGGAGGGGAGGGCGGGCGATGGGTATTGAGGAGGGCACCTTTTGGGATGAGCACTGGGTGTTATATGGAAACCAATTTGACAATAAACTTCATATATTGAAAAAAAAATTCTCGGGGCACGTGGGTGGCTCAGTCAGTTGAGCATCTGACTCTTGACTTCAGCTCAGGTCATTATCCCAAGGTTGTGGGATCGAGCCCCACGTCGGACTCCGCACTGAATGTGGAGCCTGCTTAAGATTCTCTCTCTCCTCCCTCTGCCCCTCTCCCCCTCTCCCCCACTCACACACTCTTCCTCTCTAAACAAAACAAAACAAAACATTTTCTTCAAGGATATTTTAAATGTATGATTTTATATAGTTGGCATCTTAATGTTTTGTATTCTAACTTTTACCAGTAAGCATATTATGAAAAGACATTTCTTTGTTTTCTAATGCCTCTAGCACATCACATTCTTTTCCTTCTTAGCACTTTGTGAAATTATCTTTATTCACTTACCTATTTACTTGGCTTTTGCTATTTTTCTCCTTTGGAGTGTAAGTTCCAAGAAGGCAGAGGTCAGGGACCCTTTTGCCCATGTTCACTTTTGTTTTCCCCAGTATCTGAAAAGTGCTTGGCACATAACAGGTACCTAATAAACATTTGCTAAAAGAATAATGAATGAATATTCCATATGAATTTGCTATAAGTTATCTAACAATTTTCCTATTGCTGGACATTTTCATAGTTTTCAGTTTTTCCCTTTGAAGACCAAACTTTTAGAGAAATCTTTTTGTTCAACCTTCTTATAGGAACAATGTGATTAAGAGCATGGTTGCTCAAGAGTTACTACTGCACAAAAAACCAGGAGATTGAATTGTCATTGAACCAATTAGTTTCTGCCAATAATTGGCAAGAGCCTCAGATATCATCAAATCAAATACATAGAGAGAAGACTGGAAAGCAAGATCTGAAATTTCATCAATTTGCCCATGAATGTTCAGTTAATTATTTGCTATGAGAGGTAATTTTAAATTCTTCAAAACACTCTATGTGTTCAAAAGGATATTCCTCTAGAGGAGGTGAAGCACCACGTTCTAACTGAGGAAACCAGCCTGGCTAAGCTAGCAGATGGAAGTAAGAAGCCAAATCCATTTACAGAACTTAGTTTCCTGCTGTTCATTCCATGTTGCCCAAGCTTCCTCATAGTAATGAGATTATCTTCAAGTGAAAGACCAAGGCTTAGAAGAGAAATTGAGCACGGAAAATCAATACTAAGTTTTAGTGGTTCCTGACCAGAACATTAAGTTTCCTTTTATAGCACAGACAGAGACAGATCCAAGTGACTCAGTCCTGTCTCCCTGGTTGGTGGGACACATCACAAACAATATTAGATTTGGGTTTCTTTAAAAACTATAAAAATCATTCCAGTCTGAGAGGTTAGCCTTTTTTTTCAATGGTGTCGCTACTAACTTGAGATTTTCATCTTTAATTGAGTTGGCATTTTAATTAGGTATTAACTTTGTGAAAATGAAGATGAAAGGAATTATTTGGGCTGCAGCCTTTTGAGAAGAGAACACTTGTCAATAACATCAGAGAATGCTGGCAGTGAGGGAGGTCAGAAATGATCCCCTGGTCTTTTCTTGGGGTGTGCTTTGAATCTGATGTTGTTAAATATAAAAGAGAAACGAATGTATTATAGTTTAGAAAAAAAGGTTTTATTTCAGTCAATCTTGCAAGGGTATGATTTTGATCTTTTTGTTCCTCAAAATTGCTGAAAATGAATTTTATTATTTGTACATTTTATGTATTATTTACATATATATGTTCATATGTATACATCTATTTGTATTTATATGACTTTATAGCAGAGGTTGGCAAACTACAGCCTGAGGGTCAAATACAGTCTGCTTCCTATTTTTGTAATAAAGTTTTATTGAAACATGACTGTATTTTTACGTGTTTATGTGTTGTCTGTGTATGTTTTTGTGCTACGATGACAGAGTTGAGTAGTTTGGACAGAGACTGTATGGCCCTTTATAGAAAAATGTTTACTGAGGGGTGCCTGGGTGGCTCAATCGGTTAAGCGTCTGACTTCAGCTCAGGTCACGATCTCGCGGTCCGTGAGTTCGAGCCCCGCGTCGGGCTCTGGGCTGATGGCTCAGAGCCTGGAGCCTGCTTCCAATTCTGTGTCTCCCTCTCTCTCTGCCCCTCCCCCGTTCATGCTCTGTCTCTCTCTGTCTCAAAAATAAATAAACTTAATAAATAAATAAATAAATAAATAAACATTTAAAAAATTAAAAAAAAAAAAGAAAAATGTTTACTGAGTCCTGTTCTAAAGCTGGATCTTTGTACTTGGCACACGTTTGAATCAGAAGGGAATAAATATTCCTATAAGAATACCTATTTATGGAGGATATGCTATGCAAAGACAGTGCTTGTTGACCTGGAGGTAAAACTGTATAGAAGAATGCATATAAACTCAAGAAGAAGATCTCAGAATGTTATTAGAGACCGCTAAGGAGAAGGAAAGAAAAACAATACTCAGTTGTCAACCTGGAATTAATTAAAACTTTACCAAAATGTCTATGAAAATGCATATATCAGAAGATTCAGTGTAATTCAATTGAAGAAATTAAGCAGGTGTTGTGTGGCAGGCATTGTACCAAGTTACAGAGATTACAAAATGGGTAACTAATGGGCCCATCACATGAAGAACTAAGAATTATTTTTGTTGGCTTTCGTTTTCCAGAGCTGTTGCTGGCTAGAGCACTGATCAGTTATACCACTGAAGTGGTATATTGTGCATAGGCAGGAAAAATGATCAAACTTGACTCCCCGTCTTTCCCTTCAAACCTGTTTCCCTTCATGTACTCAGTTCAGAGAGAGACATCACCACCCAGCAGACCAACTTGCTCGTCAAATGGTCTCCTTTCTCTATTCAGTGCTAGAATTTGCTTCCCACGTTGCTTCACCTGGTTTGCTGAGGTGCCACCCCAGCAAAGATTCCCTGACCCCACCTCTTCTTTCCACAGCAGTGCCAGTCTGGGTTCTGTACCTGCGATGTGTATTCCCACAGATGCCAGTACTTCTCATGCCTCTGTCTTTTAATGGTTTCTTTACTTAGGAAGAGTTCATTTCCCACATCATGTAAAACTAGGAAATGCTCACATCTGTGTGCAACATGGGTAAATGGATGTGGCCAAGAGGTAGTGAACCCAGGTTTTCTAGCTGCCCCAGGGTCAGTGCATATGTAAGTGTGTACATGTTCACGTATTAATTAATTAATTAATTAATTAATTAATTTTGTTAATGCTTATTAAGCATTATCTTAATGCTGAACACTGTTACATGTACTGGGGATATAGAACTGAACAAGACTGACAAAGTTTGTGTCCTCATAGAACTTGCATTCTGGTGAGGACAGATAGACAATGAAGATTTTCAAACTAACCTCATCACCAGCACTGCCATTTTGAAGATAAAAGAAAACTGAGACCTATTATTTTTCTCCACAATTTCTTTTTTTTTTTTCAAAAATTTTAAGTAGTCTCTACACCCAATGTGGAGCTCACACTCACAACCCCAAGATCAAGAGTTCTGTGCTCTACTGACTGAGCCAGTCAGGCACCCCAAACTGAGACCTATTACTTACTTTTTTTTTTAAATTTTTTTTTTAACATTTATTTATTTTTGAGACAGAGAGAGACAGAGCATGAACAGGGGAGGGTCAGAGAGAGAGGGAGACACAGAATCCAAAACGGGCTCCAGGCTCTGAGCTGTCAGCACAGAGCCCGACGCGGGGCTCGAACTCCCGGACCGTGAGATCGTGACCTGAGATGAAGTCGGACGCTTAACGGACTGAGCCACCCAGGCGCCCCTCTATTACTTACTTTAAGCTCTTATTGGAACCATTAAGTTTTGTTTATGTTTTAGAAAACATTATAAATAGATAGACTTTTCTAAGCTGTCACACAATTAATAAACTTTACAATCAAGAATAAAATATTATTACAGATTCATGAGAAGAAAACTCACCATAAGTATATAAGGCGAATGATAAGTGTTATGGGGAAAAAAAGGCAGGAGGAGATGAACGCTGAGTGAGCAGCTGGTAGTTGTTTTTGGTAAGGTGGTCAGGGATAGCATCTCTGAAAGCATAGTATTTGGCACTTACAGAGACCAGGATGAAGATGGGTTGAGTGTGGGGTTGCCAGAGCACAATGAGAGAGAGAGAGAGAAAAGCATGGACCAAATTATATAATATTGTTCAGCCTTGGGAAGGAGTTTGGATTTTTTCTGTGTATGACAGGCAGAGCCATTGGAGGATTAGGAGCAGAAGACTGACATGGTTTGATTTGGTTTTACAAAGTTCTTTAAGGTTACCCTGTGGAGAACAGACCAGGGAGCTATAGGAAGAGAAAGTAGAAAAACCAGTTAGGAGGCTCTGGCAGTTGGGGGACCTGGACAGTGATGTTGGCAGTGGCAGTGGCAGTGGCGAGAAGTGGTCAAATATGGGATCTGCTGTGAAGGTAGAGTTGCCATGATTCAGTGAAGAATTGATTTTGGAGATGAGGGAAATGGAGGAGCCAATGACGGATTACTCCAAGGGTTTTGTCTGAACAACTGGGTGTATAAAGTAGTTATTTACACATACACACACACACACACACACCACACGTGTCATTGAGTTAACTGACTTAAAACTATTAAAGAATTTAAATCATATAATACACAAATTTTTCTTTCTTTTTTTTTTTAATTTTTTTATTTTTGGGACAGAGAGAGACAGAGCATGAACGGGGGAGAGGCAGAGAGAGAGGGAGACACAGAATCGGAAACAGGCTCCAGGCTCCGAGCCATCAGCCCAGAGCCTGACGCGGGGCTCGAACTCACGGACCTCGAGATCGTGACCTGGCTGAAGTCGGACGCTTAACCGACTGCGCCACCCAGGCGCCCCAATACACAAATTTTTCAATAAAGGTAAAAATTTCCTCAACTACTTGGCTTTTATTTTATGAAATAAAAGTATCTAAAGAAAAGGTTGGTCCTTAGACCTTTCTTTTAATTTAATTTAACCTCTTCCTATCATACATGAAGGAACTTCATCTGATCATAGAGACCCAGAGGGAGGTTCAGAGGTTCATCCTAGGTTGCACTGTCAATGTTTTCGGGGAAAAAGCAGTAGAGCCCCCTGCTTGTATTTCCTTTACAAATTTGAGCATAAATTACCCTGCCTTTTATAAAAACACAATTTTTTTTGTATCTATTTAGAATAATAATTGCAGCTCATCATGAGAAATCAACTTGGGGGCTTGTTTTATTTATTTTATTTATCTTTTAAATTTTAATGTTTATTTTTGAGAGAGAGAGACAGAGTGTGAGCCAGGGAGGGGCAGAGAGAGAGGGAGACACAGAATCTAAAGCAGGCTCCAGGCTCTGAGCTGTCAGCACAGAGCCCGACGCGGGGCTCCAACCCACGAACCTTGAGATCATGACCTGAGCTGAAGTTGGATGCTCAACCCACTGAGCCACCCAGGCGCCCCTGGGGGTTGTTTTAAACTAGTGACTTAATAGTTTAAAATTTCTCTCAATCCATATACACATGTTTTTTAAGCCTTTCCATAGCTCCATGCCTGCTGAGGTTAGACATTCAATTTTACTTCTCCTCCAAAAAAGAAAAAAAAAAAAAAGATAAAATCTGTTCAGTCCTACTTTGTTTAAATTTCCTTTACAATATTGGTTTATTTTATTTGTTTTTTAAGAAGTTTTTACATATTTATTTATTTTTAGTTCTTATTTAAATTCCAGTTAACATGCAGTGTAATATTAGTTTCAGATGTACAATCTAGTGATTCAACACTTACATACCACACCCAGTGCTCATCACAAGTGTCCTCCTTAATCCCATCACCTATTTCACCCAACCCCCACCTCCCCTCTGGTAACCATTTGCAACCATGTGGATGGAGCTAGAGAGTATTACGCTAAGTGAATTACTTTTAAATTATATATAACTGTATAAAGTTTTTCCTCTATAGAATACATTTAGCCTTAAGTTTATAATCCTCAGCACACAGATGGAACAAAATGTACCTGAATATATTAAATTTTCTTTCTGCAAAGATGAAGGGAAGAAGAAGTTTAACCTAGGAGGGTTTTGGTGATTTTTCTGCTAAAGTAAACATAATGTGGTCTTAATAATTCTCTTCCTTGTCACTCAGCACATCTTGTGATACTAAGCAGTCTTTTATAGTATTTGTTGTTTCATGAGTCTCTAATATTTTTTACTGTATTCCTTAATGTGAGGTTTATTAATTGTGTAATGACTTAGAAAAGTCTAACTCTTTGGTAATGTTTCCTATCATGAATAAAGGTTGAGTGATCCAAGTAAGTAATACATTGTAAAATGGCAGTGGTGTTGATTAAGTTAATTTAAAAAATCTTCGAAGTTCTTCACTTGAATTAAAATTCATATTAAAATAATATGATTCTCATTTCTATGACATTTGAGTTATTCTTCTAGACTAGACTGAATATTATTTGGCACTAAAATTTAAATGTTATGTGCTTACATAAGGCCCTATATCTTTATTTTTTTATTAAAAAAATTTTTAATGTGTATTTATTTTTGAGAGAGAAAGAGACAGAGACGGAGACAGAGTGCAATCAGGGGAGGGGCAGAGAGAGAGGGAGACCTAGAATCCAAAGCAGGCTGCAGGCTCTGAACTGTCAGCACAAAGCACAATGTGCGGCGTGAACTCACAGACTGCAAGATCATGACCTGAGCCGAAGTCAGACGCTTAAGCGACTGAGCCACTCAGGTGCCCGGCCCTATATCTTTAATACTGACCTTTAGGAAGATGTCCCCCTCCAAAATTAATACAATTCATATTGCACTAAATTAAGGTATAACATATAAACATTTGTGTAAGTAAATTCTCTTCAGTTCTAACAGAGTGAGATAAATGTACCATGTACCATCTTTTCTTCTGAGTTGTCTTCTCTTATAAATTAGCCTCTAGTCACTATCCAAAACTCAGCTCCCATTGTTCTTAATCAAGGATAATCACTCTTGTTGCCCAAGTCAGCAACAAGTATATTTCTGAGATGAAGCTATTTAACAATAGGAAGTCTCTGTGTTTCGTTATTTTGAATTTTTTCAGATTGCTTAGTTCATGAGCCCTGATACCTACTTGTATTTTACTTGTTTCTACTTTAATCATCTCATTCTTATTTGGTTTTAATTCTGGAATTCTTAGCCCACAACACCATCAAACTCCCCCTGCCACATACATACACCCTAAGGCACAGTTTTAGTTGACATCTCCTCCCCCTTACATAGGCAAGGCTGCTATCTAGACTCTAAACGACAGGACTACAAGCATTTGCATCTGTTTTGGGGATAGGCTCAGAGGAGGCAATTTACCACAATCCTATCTTTATATTAAAATCTACTGTCATAGTCTCTGATTGCTGGTAAACAAACTGGGATATTTTTTATGCCCAACCCTTTTCTCTCTGCCCTTTCCCCTCATAGACTCAGTTGAATCACGTGTTTTGCAGCTCACTCCATGGTCTATCTCTCTTTACCTGGCCCTTACTCTTTTCTATATATACCAAACAAGTCATTATTTTTAAAATGATTATTTAAAATAATATGAATTTTGGGATGCCTGGGTGACTCAGTCAGTTGAGCATCCCACTCTTGGTTTTGGCCCAGGTCATGATCCTGGGGTCATGGGATTGACCCTGTATTGCGCTCTGCGTGGAGTGTGGAGCCTGCTTAAGATTCTCTTTCTCTTTTTCTCTGCCCCTCTCTCCCACAATACTTTCACTCTCTGTCTCTAAAATAAAAAAATAAAATAAGTTTTGTGAGAACATTGCATTATCAATTTCTATCTGGCTTGGAAGAAACATGGGGAACATTTTAGTTTCTTTTTAAGTTTATTTTTATTTATTTTTAGAGATGAAGAACAAGCAGGGAAGGGGTAGAGAGAGAGGAAGACAGACAGAATCTCAAACAAGCTCTGCACTCTCAGCATGGAGCCTGATGCAGGGCTTGAATCCACGAACCCTGAGGTGATAACCTGAGCCAAGATCAAGAGTCAGACACTTAACCAACTGAGCCACCCTGGTGCCCCACATTTTAGTTTAAAAAAAAACAAAAAACAAAAAACCCTTTCTAAGTAACTCACTAAAGGTTATTTGATTCTAATGACTAGTAAAGATTATTTATAGTGTTGATTAGCTAAAAGTTTATTTAATGGTATTACAAATCAGCCCTAAATAAATATACCTAAAGCAAGTGATCTGAGGGTCCCCATGTGGTCTGTCCACCTAGAATTTAGAAATATCCAGGAGAATGCTTGGCTTCCCCAAAGCACTTCTGGAGGACTGGTAAATGGAACATGAGAACCAGCAGCCAAATGGGAGGTGACAGCTCATTTCCAATCTTAGGGACAAAAGGAAAACCACAAGTAGAAGAAAGTCAAAGGACTCATTCTGAGCTCTGGGCAAGAAGATGGGACAGGTGACACCTAGGGTTGGTGGAGTCTTTGGCCATGACCGATACATTTTCATCAGTCTTAGGTCAGAGTTCTTCGAGGTTTCCCTATTTCATAAACTAAGGCTCATGGAATTTGGGAATTGGAGGGAACTTTGAGAGCATGTGTTAGGGAAAGCCATACCTTTGTGCTGTCATCCATCACTAGAAGTGGGGAGAGACAGCTCAAAAAACTTAAGGTTACACATTATGTTTAAAGGAGTTCAAAATTTGTTACTTGATTTTTACTTCACTATCCTCAGAATCTTGATTTCAGATCTCTGAATCATGCCCTCCAATGCTTTAAACTCAGTGAAAACAAGCTTATTACTCCCTGGCTCTCTACTCCCTGATTTTTGAACACACACACACACACACACACACACACACACACCCCTGTTGCTTCATGGAGAGTACAAAATTTGAAGTAGGGCAGACTGTGAAGGATAGAAAAGATTTTGATAGTTTGGGAGGGAAAAGAAGGTCGTATAGCAGAGATGGCTACTTGTCAGTCAGTATTCAGTCTTTCCTTTCTTTTTTTTAAATATTTTTTAATGTTTATCTTTATTTTTAAGACAGAGCATAAACGGGAGAGAGACAGAGAGAGAGGGAGACACAGAATCCGAAGCAGGCTCCAGGCTCTGAGCTGTCAGCACAGAGCCCGATGCGGGGCTTGAGCCCGTCAACTGCAAGATCATGACCCGAGCTGAAGTAGGACACTCAACCGACTGAGCCACCCAGACGTCCCTGGTCTTTCCTTTCAAATGAATAGAATCCTCCCCTTGTATTTTGCCCATCACATGGCCTCCCATAATGAAGACTACATTTGTCCCAGCCTCCCTAATTGCTAGTTATGGTCATGTGATTATGTTCTGGCCAATGAGATGGCCAGGAAGACAGAAATTTAGTCAACTCATCCAGAAAAGGAAGGAGGCATGCCTTTATCTGTTCCCCTACCCACCTTTCTTCATCTTACTGATTAGAATGTGATTATGATATCAAACCATCTTAGACCACGATGATAAGGGCAGCATAGAGTGTCAGAGCTGATAACCAGAAGAGGCCTGGTTGTTGGGTGCCCTCATGGAGTAGATCTGCTACACTATCCTTGGATCTCCTACTTACCTCTGGGCTATTTCATGAGGAAGGAAAAAACTCCTACTGTGTAAGCCACTACATGCATCCCAACCTATCTACTAAATAATACAAACATTTTAGGTATAGGGGATAATATGAATAAAAGCTCAGAACTATGAAAACAGAAACCAGGTGAAAAGAAGAGAATTCTGGTTCTAAGTTCTTCCTTGATACTTCATGTGTTACCCACAATGATTTCTTAAAGATCAAAATCTGATCAGGCCATTCTCCCATTTAAAACCTTTTAATGACTTCTTACTATATAGCATGGATTCTGAAAAAGGGGGAAATGGGCTTTTTTCCAAAGAAGAGCACAAAGGTACACAAAGGCCAAATCACCCTGGACAACAGGAATGACAATTCTAATAGTTGATGAAAATATTAGTTTTGAGAATTGTAAAACTCCTGCTCTAGATATTTGAGTTTGAGCAGCTCAAGACAGTTTGTGCATTCCAACCTTCTCCTTCTAAGCCGTACTGTTTGTTTTTCATTTGATGGTATGCCTGGCCATTTTCTGTCCTTCTTTATATCAGGATGTAAAGACTCTTCACTGACTCTTTCATCAAGTTTATTGCATGTCTGCTGTATGCTGGGCACTGTCCTAGATCCTAGAAATACTGTGGTGAGCTAAACGGGCATCATCCTGCCATCATAGAACTTTCAGTCAGAGGGGCATGAGAAATATTAAACAAATAATTATGTAATCACTTGATTATATTTGGAATATGTGCTTTCAAAGGCAAAGTTGTGAGAGCATGCCTAACTCTCATTTTTACTTTTTCATTCTCAAATGACCTGTTGTATAGTGTTGTCTTATACCTTCTTAGAAAACCTATTTGGAAACTGGTTGCTGTAATGAGGGGTTCCTTTGGTTTCTCTCTTTCTACAAACCTCATCACCACATAGGACTTGGTACCACCTCACTCCACAGAAGCCCTGGATTGCTTTTGGAAGGCAAGATGCAAAGGCCCTAGTGCATGGAATAGGACACACACAGACACACACACACACACACACACACACACACACACACACACACACAAAGTAAATATTGGCTTCATAGGAGGTCTCCAATGCCAAAGGACAGACTTCTGTCCTACTCATCTTTAGAAATAGCCAAACCACTTAGGTCAGACTATTGACAAGAGAAACTTTTTCATGAGTCTGAGTATACATTTATTAATTTCTAACTTGATGTTAATCTCATCAGTAGCTTTAAATATATGTATATATATTTAAATACATATATACATACATATATATACATTTAAGTAAAATTTATATATATATATATATATATATGTATATATATATATATATATATATATAAATATATAGTACCTCACCTAGCATTCTCAAAATCTTTAGCAAACCAAAAAGTCAATCAGAGACAACCAGAAAACACAGTATTTTTTAAATAATTAAAAAAAACTAAAGCAAATATAAAAACCAACCAGTGAGGGTCTCCTGGGTGGTTCAGTTGGTTGAGCATCTGGCTCTTGATTTCAGCTCAGTTTGTAATCTCACGGTTCATGAGATCGAGTCCTGTGTCGGGATCTGAGCTATCAGCTTGGAATTCTGACTCTCCCCCTCTCTCTGTCCCTCCCCTGCTTGTGCTCTCTCTCAATCTCTCAAAATAAATAAACATTAAAAAAAATCAACCAGTGAAAATATACCAGACATTACATTTAAGCAGCTCTCACACACAGATTTGGATGGACAGTTTTTATAAGACCATCTTCCTAATAATTATATTTCATGAATCACTAAGAATTAGATCTTAAAATTGTATTAAATCCCAAACTGAAAGTCTATTCTTAATGAAATGAGAATTCATAGTGCAGTTGCAATCAGGGTGCCAGTGCAGTCCACTGGACACAGCAGACTGCAATTTCACCTTCATATATTCCAGAAATCATCCCATACTAGTGTAAATAATTCCCAGCCATCCTTGGTTATAATAATTCTCATGCATTCCTGGAAAATATCCAAAATCTTTTCAAGGCAAAGCAAACCTGGAAAATCACTGAGTTCTGATCCACTAACATGCATACTCAATTCCATTTTCACCTAGGTACGAGGTGTGCAAATTATCTGCATGAAATAGATGTCCCATGTCAACCCCTAAGTGACATTCATGTTGATGGACACTTTCATTTCAAGGAGCAAGTAGATTTTTTTCAGTTCCAGAGCTTAGAATCTCCTCTCTTCCCCTAATGCTGCTATCTCCCTTTCCCTCCCCTCACTCTCAGCTTATGACATCTCATATTTAATTGAGAAAACTGAAGTCACTAGACAGAAAGCCATCTTTTCCATATTTGCCATTTTCCACCCTCCTATGATGGAAATTACATGCCTTCTTCTATCAAAGGTGCTCTGCCTCCATCCCCAAGGACTGCTTCTTCCATTATCCTTTCTCTTTTGTACATCACTTTTTTCTTCTCTGCTGGATTTCTACCATAAACATAAAAACCCACTCTATCCCCAACTTCCCCAAATTAAAACCATCTCGACCCTATATCCCCCTTTACCCCTCCAACATTTTTGTTCTAAGACCTGTCTCTGTGCTGTCCTCACTTTCTCACCTCCCGTTCTCTTCCCAGCCTACTCCAAACTGACTGCCAAATGCACCACGCCACTGAAATCGCTGTTGCCACTGTTGCCTTTGGTCATGATTTATGAAATCCTGTCATTATTGTTTGGTCATCATTTGGCCATATATCTCAGTAGCATTTAAAATTGTTGAACACTGCTCTATCCTAGAAATACTTTGTCTTTTGGCTTCTATGAACCCCAGTGAATTCTCAAAGTATAGGCTCTAGATTGGCAGCAATAGCATTATTTGAGAACATGTTAGAAATGAAACTTCTTAAACCTTAACCCAGATCGACTGAATCAGAAGCTCTGGGGGTAAGCCCAGCAATCCGTGTTTTAATAAGCCCTCTGGGTGATTCTGATCCAAGGTAAGGTTTGAGAAGCACTTCTCTATTGATTTTCTACATACCTCAATATAGTTTCTTCTTGGTACTTTTTATGTTTTGGATTGTATCAATTAGCTTTTGCTGCATAACAATAGCACTCTAAAATTTAGTGGCTTAAAACCACTGCCATTTACTTACCTTATGAATAGATCTCCCAGTTGCTTTGTGTATTTTCTTAGGTTGGGCTCCTCAGAAGTAGATTATGAGGCGAGGATTTCACTACAAGCGATCTATTTGGGAGAATACCAGGAAGCACTGGTAGGGGCGTAGGAAAATGAGATAGGAAAGGAAAGGAGCGAATAGGAAATGTCTTAATGAGCAGGTTATTCCCATGGACTACTGGGCTCTATCCCTCAGGGGGCTTCCAAGGCATTATTACCCCATCCAAGGGTGAAGAATTTGGGCTATTTATCCATCCTCCACTGGTTGAAGGCTGCTTGTCACAGCTGTAACTCCCTTGTTCTCCCCCACCTATCTGGTATGAGGGACAAACTTGCTGTTGTCATAGAGAGGGCCCTGAAGCAGAAAGTCCAGGTACTTGCACAAAGAGGCCAGCTGCATAGGATGATGACCATTGGATGTGGGATGGGTACCGTGACAGCAACTTCAGGAATCCCTGTTTAGAACCCAGCTGGTCTCGGGGCGCCTGGGTGGCTCAGTCGGTTAAGTGTCCGACTTCAGCTCAGGTCACGATCTCATGGTCCGTGAGTTCGAGCCCCGCGTCGGGCTCTGGGCTGATGGCTCAGAGCCTGGAGCCTGCTTCCGATTCTGTGTCTCCCTCTCTCTCTGCCCCTCCCCCGTTCATGCTCTGTCTCTCTCTGTCTCAAAAATAAATAAATGTTAAAAAAAAAAAATTAAAAAAAAAAAAAAAAGAACCCAGCTGGTCTCAAATCTTGGGAAGCTTCCCCTGACACAAAGGCAGAGTTAGACTCTCTCTTCTCTGCCTTCCTGTCCTCTTAAGTGCATTTTGCCAAGTTTCTGCTCCCTTGTCTGCCCCCTTGGACTTGACTTATCAGTTTCTTGAAAGTAGTGAGGGGATTCAGAACACACTACCACAAAATATGGTGCCTTGGCATATTGAATATTTTAAATTAAAAGAATTTGAGAGGGGCACCTGGGTGGCTCAGTCGGTTAAGCGTCCGAGTTCAGCTCAGGTCATGATCTCGCTGTCTGTGAGTTCTGTGCTGACAGCTCAGAGCCTGGAGCCTGCTTCGGATTCTGTCTCTCCCTCTCTCTCTGCCCCTCCCCCACTCTGTCTTCAAAACTGAAAAAACATTAAAACAAATTTTTTTTAAAAAAGAGAGAATTTGAGAAATGGCAAGTGCAAGAAGGACTCTCTGACCTCTCCCTTCTACTCTGAGGCAGATAATAAGACTCTCAAGTGAAAGGAGCCCTCCCACTACCTGGAGGAAAGGAGGGTCCTGAGCTCATGCCCTTGTGTCCTATCACATTTTCTCACATCTTTCCACTCTTCATCAGACCTGAAACAAAAACACTCAACTTTAACTGTTTCCTCCTGTGTTCGTTTTCTTATGAAGGCTCTCATGTCATATAAAACTTTTATTATATAAATTTGTATGCTTCTCTTTTGTTAATCTGTGTTTTGTCAGTCCAATTTATAGGACCCCAGCCAGAGAACCGAGGAGGGTAGTAGTAACAACAATTTTTCCTTTTCTTTCTTTTTTTTTAAAATGTATTTATTTATTTTGAGAAAGAAAGAGAAAGCATGAAGTAGGGAAGAGGAGCAAGGGAGAGGGAGAGAGAGAGAGAATCCCAAGAGGCTTTGTGCCGTCAATGCAGAGCCCTAAACTGCGCTCAATCCCACAAACTGTGAGATCATGACCTGAGCTGAAATCAAGAGTCTCAGAGGCTTAACTGACTGAGCCACCCAGGTTCCCCAAGAATTTTTCCTTTTCTATAGCAGATTACACATTGTCATTTTTTTTACTCTCTGTTCCCATCTCAGTGCCTGGCACAGAGATAATGTATGTTGATTGGATGCATTAGTGGGTGCCTTATCTTTTTATCCCTTAGAAGACCTCACACATAGAGAAAAGTAAAGAAAAAAATATATATGTATTGAATTGAAGAGGCCTTGTGAGTGATGTGAGTATAAATTGGACCATTATTAACTTTAATTCTACTATGTCATTAATAATGCCTGAAATATTTAAAATTCCTTTAAAATAGCCTTATCTAAAAAATTATTGGAGAAGAATAAACCTAAGGTGACTCTTACTCAAGTTTTCAGGAAAACAAATATTTTGCCTTCCAATTTCTGTTATTCCTTGTCAGAAGAGCAATATTTTATTAGACTCTTCTTTTTCAATGGGTAGACTTGGTTGTATGATTTTAATTTATGTATTTGCCTTATAAAAAATCATGAGAAAGTTTAAATATAAGTAAAGTATTGTTTTTTGGAAATTTTATAAATCAATCTAATGTAAAATTACCTAAACTTCCATATGTTACATCCTCTCCCTTCAAAACATTTGTGTGTGTGTGTGTGTGTGTGTGTGTGTGGTCTTCTGACAATAATATTTTTAATGAGGTACATTTTAATGATTGAAGGGAACTCCATTAGTGTACTTAACTTTGAAGCAATATGTAATCAGTGTCAAGCCAAAGGAGTTCTGTTGGGTAGAAAATAAAACTTTCCATGTATAAGCAGACATTCTTCATGGAAAAAGGTATAACATGCCATATGCTTCCATTTTAAAGGTAGAAATATGGGCTGTTATTTGTATTTAGATACTGCTCTTTCCAATGGAAAGAGTGCTGGGTTGGATGACAGATCTGTGTTCTGATCCTAGCCTTTTTCCTTGCAATCCTTGGGAATTGCCTGGACACACAACTCCTTAGAGCCCAAGCTTCCTGTCCTGTAATATGAGGAGTTGAAAGAGAGATCTCAATCAGCTTAGAAACTTTGTGATTCTATACTTCCATACCACCACTGTAGCTCTGACAACTACAGGAAAATACTACATTTTATTACATTTTTACTAGTACCCTCAACTTTCCTCTTTAAAAAATTATACTTTTGGTTGTATTTGTAAATAAAGGACATCACTAGATAAATGGTTTCATACTATTGTTGTCAGTGGTTGAATGTGGCTTGCCCTCAGGCATAATCATTCTTTGATAATATGGCAGATGGAAGATGTATAAGAACTAAGGTAGCTATTATTTTCATCTGCCCATGACCCTTTCATATATCCCTTCTGGTTTAGCATTCTCTTCCCTTTGGGGAATTTCTCCCCCACTCTCCCCATTCCATGCATTCTGGTAGGATTTTCAGTTACAGTGTTTTGTTTTCCTTTGCCACAGGAATGGGCATTTTACACAGTGGCCACAATGATGGGTCCAGGAGATAGCTATGTGACCCAAGCTAGGCCAATTAGAAGTGTTTTTTGTGTGTGTGTGTTTGTTTTTGTTTTGTAGAATTCTCTAGATTCAAAGTGTTTGTGCATGGGGGTTGACTCCTCCTCTTGGATTTTGTGTTGGGATATATACCAGGAACTGTTGAAAGGTGTTTAATTTACCATATATAGCAAGATTGTTTCTAGTAGAGAATGAGAACAATACACAAGTAGAAGCAGAGATCAGCAGAGATGAAGGGTAGATGGAAAGTAGAGAGCATCAAGTTCCTCATTCTAACCCCTGATTCTGGACTTCTTCCAGACTCTTCTCATTTTCCTCTTGGATCACGTTCCTTATTTCACTATCCCTGGTTCTTTGACTTTGTAACTCTCAACCCTTGCTTTACATTCCCTGGCTCTGACAACCCACCTTGGTGTTATATCTCCTCATTCAGTTCTGTGAGCTATCTTATGAACTTTCTTAGCTAGGTGAGTTAATAAATCCCTTTCTTTGTTTATGATAGTTTGATTTGGATTTTAGTTTTTTGCAACAAACGGCATTTTGACTAATACCCAACGTGAATGCATAAATGGTCTTGAGACAACAGAAACTGAAGCAAACACATTTTTATGAACCACTGATTAGAAGCCTAGTTTGTTTAGCCACCACTACACAGCTACTCATGTATTCATGAAATTACCTTATCATCACGTTTAGGAAATAAAGAGCAGGGAGGGAACTGGTTCCTAGAATGATTCATGAATAAGAGTTGTTGAAAAATTGTCAACAGGTCCAAAATGGAGACACTTGGGCTAAGCACACGTCACCAAACCAAGACTTAATACTTAATCTAATTATAGTTTCAACCTCTTCCAGTAATGTAATCTTTAACCAGTAAATATGGAATTTCCTGGTGAGGTAATCTACCTGATAGACCCCTTCTTTCCCAGAAGAAAGATGAGGTAATCTAAAGAGTAGATTACTCTTTCCTTGTCTGTACCTCCTTCTGCCTATAAATCTCCCATTTTGTTTAGCTCTTCAGAGTTCCTTTCTATCTGCTACATGGGTTGCTGCCTAATTCATGAATCACCGAATAAAGCCAATTAGGTCTTTAAAGTTTATTCATTTGAGTTTTGTCTTGTAACAGTCTGTTGATGTTGTTGGTATCCTCAGTGCCTTCAATTCTGTGGTCTTTTTATGTCATCTTTTGAACCCAACTAGAACGAGCAATTAGCCACATAGACTTTCAAAGTCCCTTTAGGTTTTCTATTTATCCATCAAATGTAGCTATTCTACCCATTCAACAGGAGGGCCTAACTATGCCATTTTACTCCTTTTTTGGACTTCCAGGCTCTTCTCATTTGCCTGATGGGATATTTTCCTCATATTTTCATCATCCCTGCTTCCTGAGCTCTTGCTTTGGATACCCTGGCTTTGACAAACTATTCTGGACATGTTTCTCTACACTGACACTGACACTGACACTTACCTCACCTACTAGTCTCATAATATATAAGAAACACCCCCCCTTTCTATTAGCCATCATACCAGGGGAGGGACATCTGACAGTAGAAGGGATGGTACCTTATTGGGCTGGGCTTTACTGGCCTAAATAAAAATTAGCTTATCAGACCCAGGAAATTTTTCTGGCCTTCCAGAAAATATTACATAACCCTTAATATCCCACCATTATAATAGGGAAAGATAGGATAAAACAGGCAGAGAGGGAAAGGTTAGGATCTGAGGTCCCTCGGTCAGGAAAAACACAGATTTTGGAGCAGTGCTGTGAGTGTCTGACCACAGCAAACCCCCTCAGGCAGAAGGTTCCTCTTAAGAACGTAACAGACCCCATCTACTCCCCCTCAGGTTTCCCTCAGGAATTTGACAAAAGACCTAAGCATGGCCATTGACCACCCCTCTTACAATGAAAATGAGCCAATCAGGAATGGACAACCCAGCACCTAGAGCTATCCAGCCAATATGGGTAGAACCTGAGAAGGAAGAAGGGGGAAGAGAAGGGGGGCAGGGGGGAGGCGAACAGAACCTTATCAAACAAAGACCCTTGCCTATTGTCAGCAGACATTCTCTTTCAAAAGCCCCCTGTCTGTAAGGAGAGCTTTCCTACTATTCGTTCTTTCTAACCTTATACTCTAAAAAACTTTTGCCTCCTGCTCATTTTGTGTCCACCTCTTCATTCTTCGAAGAGGTGAGACAACGAACCCCAGGTATTGAGGAAAAAAATCCTGCAACACCATGAGAACACTTATCTACTCTTTTCTGCTGTCTTCTTGCTCAAGAATTCAGCCTGGCTTCTGTTCCTTAAACGTCCTCCACTTCTCTGTTCCCATACTGAGGATGACCTTTTCTCTGGTCTATAAATGCCCTGATTCAGGGCCAGAGTAATAATGGACAGAGATAGGTGGGGAGATAAACAATGAAGAAAAAAGTAGAGAGAAAGTGAGCCTGTCTGTAAAATGTGTACATGTAAAACATGGCATCCTTTACTTGAGGATGGATGGAAGGCTCTTGATTATGAGATTCTTAATTATGGGTTTTTTTCCAACGTAGAAGCTTTTTTAAGAGAATTGTAAAACCTGAATAAAAGATCTCAAACATAACACCTGAAACTGATGTAACACTGTGTGTCAACTATACTTCAATTAAGAAAAAAAAAAGTCTCAAACACATTCAGCACAGTTGAAAGATCCTAAATTGGTCTTTCAGCTTTCTGAGGTAAAAAGCAAACAAAACAAAAAAAACTTATAGAACTGTGTGGAAGGGGGTGGTTTGCAAATGTTCCTTTCTTTTCCCAAATTAATCCAGATGTTAATCCATTGATCCATTGGTTAAAAACAAATAGCCTTTCACTTTCAAAACCGGACGTGTTAATAATTTGAGGTGGTCATATTCTTTTGATCTTTCAAATCGCCCCAAGGCTGTCTCCTAATGCTTCCTAAATGAAGCAGAACAGGGTCCATCTGGTGGCTGTGAACATTCTGTCTTTGGAAACCTGCTCAGCTACCCACTTGCTAAAGCTTCCTCTCAAGTTTAAGGATATTGCTTATTAGTGAAGGGAAGCAAAACATACCGCCCCAAAATACACCTTTTGGCATAAGGATTATTTTGTTTTAGGCTGATTATTTTTAAGACACAGCTGACATGGGAAAAACTCTGAAAGCAGTAGATATTACTCTTTTGTAAAAGACTTTGACATTTATAAGGCAAATCTTCAATTGTAAGGGTGTCTCCCTCTGTACAGGAAGAGAAGGATGCCTTTAAATCTCTGGAAACTCATCAATGGAGAAGGCAATGACTTAAATCTGTATAACAGCCATACCCTTGTTTACTGTGCTTTCCCTGATTACCTCCCTTAACTGGTTGCCTCACCCCCAACATCTTTGTTTTTAGCTGGAAATGATATTTAAGATGGCAGCTTGAGACACTTTGGGGAGTTAGTTTTCCTGAGTGTTTCCCATGTATACAGGAAGTATGTATGCTATTAAACTTTTGTTTTTCTCCTGTTAATCTTTTTATTTCAAAGGTGTCTCAGCCAAGAACCTAGAAGAGGAGGAGGAAAATTATTTTTCCTACCCCACATTAGCAGCCGCACCCCACAAAATCTCTTAAACATTGGCTAGATTCCCAGATAGTGATATATAAGAGACACTCAGGAGATTCAGTAAGCCAATTAAGAATATTTCAAAATGAAGCTTAAACAGTTTTCTGTGCTAGAAAATAACATGATTATTTGAGTATGGAGAATTCTCATATAAACTGTAGTAATTTAAGGAACTAACTTTATGGGTATTCTGAAACATGCAGAACATATCACTTACAAAGTTGTGTTTTATACTCATAATTCCTCTGTATAATGTCTTGAGAAAGCAGTTATGAAATTACCAACTGCGATCCCCATGGCTCCAGCAGTTGTTGCTTGGAACAACTTTTGATTTTCCATCTTAACGATGCTGATGGTACTGTTAAAGGAGGAAGAATTCCCTCTGCCTTTCAAGATCCTTCTAACTGGACTAAGAATCAAATTGATATGAGAGACACATTAACAGGAGAAAATCAAATTTAGTTCGTAAGTAGGGAGAATCCACACAGACCTGACCTGAAGACTTTGAGGCAACCCGAGGCTAATTTGGGCTAAAGAAAGAGAGGGGTGCGGTCCGGGACACAAAGGGGAGAAAGACCTTTATCGGGAAGATGAGAGGAGATGTTTGCAAAACAAAAGTTGCCCTGCTAAGGACTTGACACCCCTGGGTAAAGAGGAATCTCTGTGAATAACTGTGTCCTTGGTACCAAATGGCAGTTGAGAAAGGTTAAGAGCTTTTCCTGAATCTGCTGGGGTTTGCTTCCTTTTAACTCAAAATAATCTTCAATGCCAAAATGGCCTGTCTTGGGGTGCCCTGGCCTTGGCCCCTACAGTACAATTGATAGGGAAAAATCTGTTATAAGATGGCCAACAGGACTGATAAAGGAATCCCAGTCCTTGCCTGAAGACTCCCCTTCTGGGTTCTTCTTCCCACCCTACTTGACGCTGGCGCCTAATTACTGCTAATGAGGAATGCGGAAGTAACAGTAGGGTGGGAAAAAGAACCCAGAAGGGATTCAGACCTTTGGAGAATGATCTCCTGTGAACCCACTGATGTAAAATAAACCTCCTGCCTTCCAAGATCTCCGAGTGCCACTTGGTTCTTCTGCCGGGTGATCCAGACCAGTTTCTGTAACACAATGAGGGAAAAGACCTTTTCCTCTGCTTGGCACTTCAAAAAATAGTTGTGCTCTTAAAGCATTTTTTTTTTCTTTACATTTTATCTTCTTATTTTTATATTTTTATAATTTATCTTTCAGAAGAGTAAGTCTTTTTTGAGCCTTTTTAAAGCATTTTTTTAATGTTTATTTTTGAGAGAGAGAGACAGACAGAGTGTGAGTGGCGGAGGGGCAGAGAGAGAGGGAGACACAGAATCTGAAGCAGGCTCCAGGTTTCTGAGCTGTTAGCACAGAGCCCGACGTGGGGCTCGAACTCACAAACCGTGAGTTCATGACTAGCCAAAGTCAACCACTTAACTGACTGAGCCATCCAGGCGCCCCTTGAGCCTTTTTAAATTAAAAAATAATATAATATTAAGAGGAATGCTATTAAAACTCCTTATAACTCACCATTGTAACAAAAAAATCTCGTTCACCTTTGTGAATTTTGGTTTTGTCTTTGTTCATATGTGTACACACATATTTTATACAGTCCTTCAGAATGTACCTGAAATTTGCATGTCTGCCCTTTTTACTTAACCTTCTATTGCAAATATTAAATATAACAGTTAATATGCAGATCTATAGTGAACATTTTTTAATCCCTGTTGTTAGACATTTTGGATGTTTGTAAATTTTGCTGATCTCAATATGCTTAGGAGAAGCTCTTAAAGATCTGGAACCAGCCCAGATGGAGGGAGGGCTAGGATCCAGCATCCTTGATATTTCTGCTGAACTAATACTACGTCTCACCTTCATCTTTTCTCTAAATATTTTAGACAATGTCTTTTTATCTATTTGTGATCATCCACAGTAATGTTGTATAGGCTACTGCTATGGATCATGGCCATAGTAACTGTCAATATTTACTATATTGTAGTGGTTTTCAAGCTGAGCTCTAAATCCCTACCCCAGCTCCAACCACAGCAGTTCTGTTTTATTGGAGTCAAGTATTAAACAAAAGTTTGACACGAGTAGACTAGATCAATGAAGTGCACTGTGGTGACCTTGCATAAAAGTGGGCATCACTGAAGTGTTTGAGGATTCAAAGACCTTGATGGTAAATTAGGGTGTGCATCACAAAGGGCAAACTTGGATATCTGTGAAGGGCATGGTCTTTCTTGAAGACCCAAGGCCCTGAGCAGATTTTATGTCTCAGAGATATGGAGCATCTGTACATGCCTTGAGTTGTAGAGAGAGCATGCTCACTGACCTCCCATGTTTGCTTTCCTCCAGGCCATTCTCCAAAGTGCAGCCAGACAGATCTTAATGAAGACAGAATACAATAGCCAGCTATAAACAAGAGTCACAATATCCAGTGAACTAGTTCTAACCCCACATTTTCCCTTATAAATCTAAATTTTGGAAAAATCTCTTCTGGAAAAGAAAAGGAAAGGTTCTTTCTGCCTTCACTTGACTGGACCTGAGCAGAGATTTAGGAGAAAAACATACAGTTGTATAAATTATCACCAAGTAAATACACTTATATAACCACGTCCAGGTCAAGAAATAGAACATTAAACAATATCATCAGGAAAGTGAAAAAAACAACCCACAGAATGGTGAAAAACATTTATAAATCATTTATCTGATAAGGAACTTGTATGTAGACTGTGTAAAGATTATACATATGTATACTTATATATAAAGAAAGTATAAAGAACACTACAACTAAATAATTTTTTAAAAGGACAATTAAAATATGGGTAAAGGATCTGTATAAATATTTCTCCAAAGAAAATATACAAGTGGCCATAATCACATAAAAGATGCTTAACATATTAGTCATTAGGTAAGTACAAATCAAGCTATAGTGAGATACTACTTCACTCCCACTAGGATGGCCCCCAAAAAAAGAAAAAAGGTGGACAACAGCAAGTGTCGGTGAGGATGTGGAGAAATTGGAATCCCCATATGCTGCTGGTGGGGATGTAAAATTTTGGAAATTTTGGAAAAATTTTGGAAATTTTAGAAATTTGGAAATTTCCACTTTGGGAAAAGAAAGTTCCTCAAAAAATTTAAAGTAATTTACCATGTGACTCAGCAATTCTACTCTTAGGTATATATCCATCAGAAGTGAAAACATATGTCCACATAAGGGACTTGTACATGCATGTCCATAGCAGCATCATTCGTAATAACTAAAAAGTAGAAACAACCCAAATGCCTCTTGTCTGATGAATGGATAACTAAAATATGGTATGTGCATAGAATGGATGCATACAGAATAGATTTATTCAGCAATAAAAAGAAATGAAGTGCTGATACATGCTACAGTATGGATGAACCTTGATAACATTTGTTATGGTCAACAACAACTTTGTTGTCCACATTTTTTTTTTTATGATAGTCATTATGCTATGTGGAAGAAGCCAGCTGTAAAAGATAACATGATATAATGACACTTACATGAAATGCCCAGAATAGGTAAATCAGTAGAGATACAAAGTAGGTTAGTGGTTGCTTAGGGCTGGAATGAGGAGTGACAGCTAATGGGTACCAGGTTTCTTTTAGGGGGAAAGAATATGTTTCAAAGTGAAATGGTGGTGATGGCTGGACAACCCTATGAAAATGCTAGATAATACTGAATTATATGCTTTACCTTTATGAATTGTATGGTATGTAAATTATATCTCAACAAAGCTGTTAAATGGGAAAAAAAAATAGAACATTGCCAACATCCAAGAAGCCCTTGGTCTTTGCATCCATGCTGTCGAAGGGAACACTAAGAAGCTCTTCTGTTTTCAATGAGGTTTCCTAGAAACAGAACCTGAGATGGAGATTCCTGTACAAGCAGTTTCCCGAAGGAGTACTCTTAGGAGTAGATGAGTAGAGAAATCAGAAAAAACTAAGTGTGGTCTCAGCTGAGGACCAGCCTTAGCCTGATGCAACGGGGACCTCTAGAACATGAGTAGCACCACAGTGTGGTCTCATATGCCCATGTGATAGCAAAGGACTTGCCTTTTTAAAAATAGATCCGTGTCCATGACAATCATTGGCTGTGGGCTGCCTCTCCTTTGTGTGTGTGGGGTGGGGGGGGGGGGGCTGTGTCTGTCTGTCTGTCTGTCTGTCTGCCTGTGTGTCTATGTGTATGTGTAAAACCTCCTGGGTAAGTCAGCTTCCTTTTGACCAAAACCAATTCTAGAAGGGGGAACACCTGTGACCTATTAGCATCTGACAGTCATAACTGCTGGAGGACCGATGCTTCAGCCAGTATACCTAGGGTCTGGGCCGAGCACCAGTAGTGTGCACTCTATCCCTTCACATGCCCCCTTCCATTATTACAATCTTGATCTTCTGAAATGTCTGCCTTTGGCTGGATCGTTACTTCAGCACACGATTTATGGGCAGTCTGATTTATCTCAATGTTTTACTTCCTAGAAAACTCTGTGCTTCATACTGGGGCTATTGTGTGCCTGTTGTGTGTCAAACAATGTATTAGATAAACTCTAGTCTTCATTGAAAATGAATAGCACCAGCCTATTTACTTAGCGTCAACATAGGTGATTTTGGACATTATTACCTTTAAGAAAGCCAAGAGAGCCATAAAAGCAGGGAGCATGAAGCTAAGAAAGAAAAAAAAGAACATTTCCATAGAACAACGCTGACACCTAGATGCTGAGTCTCCCACTTCTGTCATCAGTGTTCCTGATGACAAGATCTCTGTGGCTGTCAGAACACTCACCAGGAAACTTGGGGTTATGAGAAGCCAAGAGGGTTTTGATGCCGAACTGGTTAATGTCCCTGAGCTCATGAACAAGCCCTGAGAGAGAACTGTCTCCAGGAAGGTTGGAGAACCAATTTTATTTAAACTTAAGAAGAAAACCAAGGTTAAGAGTGGGTATTAGTTTTCTTTTGCTGTATAACAAAATACCACAAAATAGGGACTTAAACCACATTTCTTATCTCAGTCCCGGAGGGTCAGTCCCCCAGGTCCTACCTAGGTCCTCTGCTCAGAGTCTCACTAGGCTGCAATCAAGGTGTCAGCTGGTGCAGAAATCCTTGGTAAGAAAAACATCTGAAGTTTGGGGTCCTATTCCAGGCTCATGTATTGTTGTCAGAATTCAGATCTTTGCGGCTGTAAGACTGAGACCCTCAGCTTCTTACTGACTGTCAACTGGAGACCGACTTCAGTTTCTACAGGCCTCCTACAATTCCCTGCCCCATGGCCCTCTCTACGGGCAGTTCACAAGACCACTGCTTCTTCGGGCCGGCAGGAAAGTCTGTCTCCAGGCTGCTGAGGTGGAAACTTATGTAACAAAAAGTAGTCGTGAGAGTGACATCCCAGCACATCTGTCATATTCAGTTTATTAGAAACAAGTGACAGTTGCCACTCATACCCAGGCGGGTGGTGGTAGAGAGTTTATACCAGGGTGTGACTCATTGGGAGTCACCTTAGGATGTGTGGACACAGATGGAAAGCAGTCTAAGTTTCTTCAGGTCATCTAAAACATACTCTAAACGTCTATTATCTTAAAAATAATTTAATCATTTTATATTTTACCTTTAAAATAAAAACTTTTTTTTTTTTTTTTTTTTTTTTTTTTTGTTAAAAGATAATTGAATATGACTACTTATCTCACTCTGAATACTCATGGGCTAGAAGGAGGCCCTACACGGTCTGGCTTCCTGATACTTTCTGCTCTCTCCACCTGAAAGGACTCTTACATCAGATATCAGCATGTCATGATTCCAGGCACATACTAGGTGCTCAGTAGATATGCGTTGACTAAGTGAACAAATACATGAAAAGGGGTATTTTCCATGTGTATAGTAGATACCTGGCCTTTTTTTTTTTTTTTTTTTTTTGTATACCAAAGAGCAATATCTTAAGTATGTGGTTTCAGCCTACCTTCCTGGTGAGGGAGGATCCAGGAAGAAACCAATAGCCTCTTGAGTGTAAAAGTGACATTAGCATCAAGAGTCCTATCTTAGTTGTAGTTTGTGGCATGCACAATGGGATTCAAGGTCAGCTACCCACTCTTCTAAAAAAAAAAACCTAACATTTGGTTTACAAAAGCATAGGCAATTTAAGTGCCCAGAGTGTTACCTCTCTGAGTTACCACGTCTCAGATTAAGAGCTCTGTGTGGTTTATATCAGGTTGATTGCCATTGGAATGCAATATGCATGTATGAGTACACTCCTACTGGGGCAACGGAAAACATAGATGAACTTCTTAGGCCAGTGAACACATTTCCAAGTTATTCTCAAGGCAAAATATATTTGAATTCAATTAATTTTCAGCTCTTGTGGAAAGGATGGCCAGCATGAGTGAAAGATAAAAACATTTTATCATCAGACTCTTTCAGGGACAATATCCAAGAGTTTTATTATTCATTGTATCTCACTGCGAGTGGAACAAAGTAATGGGGCATTCAGCCATCTATTCTGATGAGTTATTCCTTGGTAAGACTAGAATTTACACCATCAGCTCTACTAGTTCCCAGGCCTTCAAACTCAGACCGGAACTATACATTGGTCTCCAGTTTGCCAACTATAGATTTTGGGACTTCTCAGTCTCCATAATTGCATGAACCAATTCTTTATAGTAAATCTTTCTATATATGCATATATCCTATTGAATCTATTTCTCTGAAGATTCTCAACTAATACCGTCATATAATGCTTGTGAGATTTATTACTGCTTAAAAGGTGATAACAAATATGTTTGGTAATAATTTACTTTTCTCAGGTTGACTCCTTACAAAATCTTACCTTGCCTCCTAAATTCCCTTCCAATGCTATTCCAAACTTTATAATTCCTCTCATGCCCCCAGACTAATTTTGCTCAATTTCAGACAATGAGCCAGGGCCCAGTTTTGGTGAATTCCATGTCTTAGCCAACTTAGCATCCCTTGTCTCAAGGTCACAGCACCTGTCATATAGCTTGTGCTCATATTCCCTCTCTCTCTCCCTCCCTACACTCCACCCCCAACAGTTCGTCATGTTATTTCAGGCCTGGGAGTGGGGAACTGGGCCCAGTTGTTGAGTTCTCGGTTGCTACGGCATCCCTTGTGTGATATCCCTGTCCCTCACTCACATCCTCATGTACAGTCTCTCTTCTTAAGTCTTTAATTTGGAAAAATTATAGATTCACAAGAACTTGCAAAAATAGTACAGAGAGATTCTGTGTACCTTCCCCCAGCTTCCCCTAGTGATAATATTTTACAAAAGAAAGAGTATCCAAATACAGTAATTTGCATTGATATTGTACTATTGACTATAGACCTCACTGGAATGGCATTAGTTTTCAAATTCACTGATTTTTTATATAGTCCTATAAAATTTTATCACACATATAGAATCTCATGTAATCACCACCACAACCAAGATATGAGTGGTTCCATCTGTATGCAACCTTTTTATTAAACTTCTCTCAAATTACCCAATTTGGGCATGCCTTCTGCTTTCTGCCAGCATCCCTACTGATGGACCCTTAAAAGATTTCAGCATTCTGGGAATGGGAAGGATCTGTCCTTTTGCTTGTGGGTGAAGGCCAAGAAGGCAGCAAGCCTCTGAAAGAGGAGGGTGGCAGCTGCAAAGTAAAAATGGCAATTGGGCCACTCTTGGCAAAGAATATCTGAGAAAGTTTCCAGAATGATAATGGGGATAATCTGAAGGTTTTATTTTATGGCAATTTTCTCAAGTCTAACCATGTATCAGAATCACCCATAGAGCATTAAAAAATATATATCAATCAATCAACCAAACAAAAAAACAAAACAAAAACAGGGATTTGGATCCCATTCTGAGAGGTCCTGAATCATTTTGTTTGGGGTGGAGTTTAAGGATTGAAACTGTTTACAAGTTCCTCAGCTCTTTCTCATGAGCAGCCAAGGTTGAGAGCCACTGTTTTATGACATCTGGGGTTTGCATCTTAATTAGAAAATCAATTCCTACTCAAGATTATACTTTTTTAAAAGACAGCTTTGAGTTTTCCAGTAAATTTTCTTTAATTTTTATTAAATTTAAATCTTTAATATATCTTGGATTTATTTTTGTAGCAGGGAGTGAGAAATTAATTCATTTTATTTTTTCCCCAGACAGGTATTTTGTCGTTCTAATATTTATCGAATAATCCATATTCTCTCCACTGTTGTAAAATGTTACTTCTATGATTTAGTAAATCCCTGAATTGTTCTACTCTATTTCCATATTCTATTTTGTTACATTCATCTTTCTTTCTATTAAGTGCCAGAATCAAATTGTTTTCATTATAGTCATTTTATCATGCTTTAATTTTTGATAGAAGCAGAGAGAATTGATATTTTTAAGATATTGACTCCATTGAAAAAAACACGTATTTTTAAGTTATTCCAATTCTCCTTTTTTGTGCACTGCAATGGAGTTTTAAAGTTTTCTTCATATAGACTTTGTACTACGTATAGGTTAAAACTATATTTAAAGAAATGGATCAGCTCCCTATCCACTAAAATTAATTTTGACCCAGAGTCAAAAAAATACTTAGCCTGTATAACTTACCCTTGATCATAAATGATGGTAATGAATGCTGTCTGGTACAATTTCTTATGGGTATAGAACACTCCTTTATTATCTGGTATGATTAGCAAATGTGCGCTGCATTATGAAGAATTTAGTATATCATACACGGAACAGTAATTTTCAAAACCTAGAATCCAATAAAATACTAAACACCTAACACAATAAAATTTAAAAAATGTTTTGAAGACTCAGAAGCCCTGTGTCTTTATAATGAGCATTATACACTGTAGATGTTAATGGAAAGTTTAGAAAAGAAAATGCCGGATAAAAATGACTTTTCAGAAAGCAGGGACTCCCTGCTCTGGTCAGAGATTCAGGATAAAAGCTACTCTTTTTCACTAGCTTCTTTCCTGAAAGATTAAAGTTCTATCATTAGAATAGCCAACCATGAGATACACAGAAAGTTGGATTTCTAAAATAAATGATGGGATAAATCCATCTTAAGGTCTAAGTGTTCCAGTATTTTCTGAAGTTTTAAATATTCAAAACTGACTGATTTGAATCCATTTGCTGAGAGTTTGCCTCCATATCCAAAGCTGTACAAAAGGAATTTCTAGACTAGTTACTTTTTGTCAGCTAAGGCTTTTAATTAATTAAATGGACATTATATGTGCTTTCACAAAGAATTAAAAATTTTAAGGTAGATGGTAAAAATTCTGCAATAAGAAGAAGGGAAACACCCATATAAATTTTAGAAATGCTATTTAGATATGCATACGGGAAGCAGTGGGAATATTGTAAATTATAAAAAATAGCCATAGCTGAGAAATGCTTTTTTTAATATAACATGGTCACGAAAAATTAAAATATTCACAGCTACTATGTGTGTACATATATGTGTGTATATTTTATGAATGTGTGTATATATGTGCATTTATATATATGTACATATTTGTATACAATGTCTGTAATTAGGGTTAGATCATTCTTCTCATAAATAGCCAGGAGTGAATCTTGGGGTGACATTTCTAGGGCTACCTCACCAGCAAATATTGGCTTATTTGACTGTAGAAACTTAACTTTAACCAACTTTTGTTGGGATGCCTTGGTGGCTCAGTCGGTTAAGCGTCCAACTCTTGATTTTGGCTCAGGTCATGATCTCACAATCATGAGATCGAGCCCCATGTCGGGCTCCACACTGGGTGTGCAGCCTGCTTGATGTTCTCTCTCTCCCTCTACCCTCTTGTGCTCTCTCTCTCTCTCTCTCTCAAGAAAAAAAAGTAAAAAAGTAAACAACTTTTGTTAATGAATAAAACACTATGGAAGTCATATTGTTTTATCTACCTTTGACTTGTAAGCAACTTACAAAAAGTAGATTGGTTCATTGTATCTAAATATGCTTTCTCTGAAGAAAGAGCCATGTATCCCCATTATAAATAAAACAAAGAATAGCCTTCCCTTTAAAGTAAACAATGCAGTTCTCTGTTTGCTTTTGAATACCTAATTGTAGAGTGCTGGAAACTGGTCAGTGTGATTTGGAAACCAAAGGCAGACCACTGAGCCCTTACTGCTACTCTTAGGCAATGCCTGTGTCCCAGCAGCTTCTTCTCTTCTTCTGAAATAGAAGCAATCATTGTTCATATTCAATTTCTGGACAAACACAATCAACTGATGCTCCTCTGTGTGCCAGACAGTATCAGTAAAACACTGGAGCATTTGTTGGGGAAGCAAAATTTTCCCTTACCCTTCTAGGTTTTTTGTTTGGTAAACTGATATAAAACAGATTAACAGGAGAAAAACTAACTGCATATATATGGGAGCCCCATAAGAATATGAGACCCAAGGACAGGTCAGTGAGTTGAGGCTTTGAGGCTTGGTCATTCGGGCTAAAGAATGGCATAGGGGCCTGGGGCTTCAAAGAGGAGCAGGATTAATTCACAGACTGATAAGAAAAGCAGGTGTTTGGTAATTAGTGTTTGCCTTGCCATGCAGATGGGTCTTTCAGATACAAGTTGTCTCTGGTAATAGCTCTCTTTCTGGGGCAGGCCCCCTATCTAAATTCTTTTCGGTAGTTAAGGAAGAGGGAAAAGTTTCTTGAGTCTTCTGGGTGTTAATTGCCTTTAGCTCAATATAATCCACATGCCCAAATGGCCAATTTTAGGGTTACATATGTTGGGGAGCAAGAACTCCTGTCCCCTTAAAGCTCCTTCTAGCTGGACTAAGAAACAGATTGACATGAGACAGATTAACAGGATAAAAATCAAGTTTAATAGGTGTACATGGGGCACTCCACGTAGACATGGAAATTCCAAAGACAGTCATGCAAAATGAGGTATATATGTCATCCTGAACTAAGGAGAAGGGTGTAGGGGTCTGGGATTTCAGAGGAAAGGAATGCACTTCACAGGGTGATAAAAAGAGCAGATGTTTGATAATTACATGTTTGCTCTATCATACAGATGGATCACTCAGATAAAATTTATGTTAATAACCTTTATTCTGGGAAAGACCCCCCAATTTAGATTCTTCTGTGTGGTTAAGACAGGGCAAAAGTTTTCTCTCGAGCCTGCAGGGTCTCAAGTGACTTCAGCTCAAAATGACCCATAGGCCAAAGTGGCACATTCTGGGGGTAGGGGTGAGATGGGGTGGGGGTGAGATGGGGTGGGGTTCTGTCCTGAACTCCTATACATATTTTGCTGCCCCACACAGTCAAACCAGCACCCTCTTATTTTCTATGTGAATAGCAATGTGAATTCCTAGGAAGAATTTAATTTAGCACTTTAAAAAGTATGTATTTGCATTTTGACCACAAAATAACTAAGTTATTTATAACTATGCAAATAGTATATAATTATGACTTGATTTTAAATTCTCAATACTATCATAACAGTAAAAAATACTTATTAAGTTTACCTTTATGGATCAAGTATTTTTATATTTCCGGTAAGAGGAAAAAATAACCTTTAATATTTATAGTTAAGAATCTGTAATCTGTTATTTTATATCTGCCAATTTAGGGGGTTCCATAAACCGAACACAATTTAAAGAGCTTTCCTTCTTTTCATGTTCTTCAGGTAGACTAGATTCAACAGATAAAAGAATATAGGAAACATTTCTGTCGTGCTATACATAGGAATAAAGGTCATTTAAGTTTTCTTATTGTCGAACATTTTGTGGCTTGAAGATGTTATAAATGTGAAATGGAAACTTAATTTTTCTTCCTGGTGTGTAAGAGCAGGACGAGGTACATAATTTGTGAAAATGCAAGGCCCTTTGTTCAAAAATTAAGAATGCTAAGACAGAAACAATAGGACATTAAACCAGTGAGTACAGAATTTGCACACACACACACCCCCCCCCCCCATATGCCTCTTTGGCATAAGGATTATCTTCAGCTGATTACTTTCAATAAACAACAGACACAGGAGAAGCTCTGAAACGAAGTAGAAGTTACCCTTTTGTAAGATACATTTATATTTATAAGGTAAATTTCCATTTGTGAGGGTGTTTCTCTGCCTGTACCAGAAGAGGAAGATGACCAAATCCCTAGAAATTCTTATCAGTGAAGAAGGCATGGACTTAGCTCTGCATAACAACCTTACCCTTGTTTACTGTGCTTTACCTGGTAATCTCCCATAACCAGCTTCCCCCTCCCTTTGTCTTTAGCTGGAGATGATGTTTAAGGTGTTGGCTTGAGCCATTTGGGGGAGTTACTCAGTTTTTCCGGTTCTCTCCCCTGTATACAGGAAGTATACATGTTTGCTTTTCTCTTGTTAGGCTGCCTTTTATTACAAGGGGATCTCAGCAAAGAACCTAGAGGGTAGAGGGAAAATCGTTTTTCCTCCCTCACATCAAACATGGAGTCCTTCTATGCATAGGGATCTCTGTGACTGCATAGCTCTGCAAATTATAAAAATGGGAATAATCCAGGAATGATCTCTAGAAGATGACTTTTAAATACCACTTTAATAAAACTCATGGTTACAAATAAGACTTTGATAAAACTCATGGTTATCATGGTTGATAAAACTACATAGTTACTTGGTGAACAAATACCAGCATTGTCATAGAATGATTTGTGAATGTTTAACACACTTCTCAGACGGACAAAAGCATATCAAACACTTACGTTCTGAAGCTGGTCACAAGACTGGAGTGAAATAAATGTAACAATAGAAATACTTGGAAATGATAGAAGCAGGCTATATTTTTATATCATTTAGTAGTTAATTTGTGTTCACATACACTATTTAATTCTCACAAAACAGTAAGATGAAAGAGGATGCAAGAAATAAGTTACCAAGACTAACCAACTGATTTCAGAACCAGAACTTAAAACGTTACCAAGTTCTCCTTCTCCTATAAGAGCAAAGGTAGACAAACGATAGCTGTGGGCCAGATCCAGCCTGCTACCTGTTTTGTAAATAAAGTTTTATTGAAAATAAATGCCCATTTATTTATGTATTATTTTTGGCTGCTTCCACACTACAATGGCACAGTTGAGTACTTGTGATAGAGACCATATGCCTGCAAAACCTAAAATATGTATTTTCTGTTCCTTTACAGAAAAAGTTTGGTGACTGCTGTCATAGAGAACTATACCATAGCTAAAATGTGGGAATCTGGACTGGTAATTTTATCCCTTAAGTTGTGCTTTTGCATTCAAGTTGAATGTACTTTTTGTTTATGAGTTCTTTATATTTAACAGGTGCCTACTGATGGACATTTAAGGTTTTACCAACATTTCATCACAAATGATGCTATGGTGACTATTCTTAAATAGCAACTTTTAGCACTCGTTAGGTTCTTACTTCCCCCACACAATTATTCCTGAAGACTAATGTATGGGTCAAATGGTATGCACGTTATAGTGGTCTTGAGTAGTTGAGTAGTCTTACACAAGTTGACTCAATTGTACAATTTGGCAAAATTCTACTGGATGGCCATAGAGAACAAGTTCCACCAGCAGTTCATGAAGATCCCTATGTCTCTGTATCCTACTTTTCTGTGCATTATCCAGCTTCTTTATTGTTGCCAGTGATTGTCAAGCCATAGAGCATTGTCGTATGCTTTCTATAAATTGATGCCCTTGGCTTTTGCTTTCTATAAATTGATGCCTCTTTATAATTCATTTTTGGGAGTTTCTTGAAAATGTTGGATATTCCTTCCTTGTCAGTTTTCCATTTTGTCATTTGTTCACCAATGTTGTTTATGCTGTTCTTCATTGAACAGGTGCCCTTAAATGAAATCAATCAACTTGTTTTGTCTTATGGTTTATGCTTTTGAGGGTTTTTTTTAAAGAAGCTCTCTCCTCTTCCCCCCTGCCCCCTCTTTCTTTTCTTTTTCCATTGTGGGTGTGGAGCCCAATGTGGGGCTCGATCTCATGACCTTAAAATCATGACCTGAGCCAAAAGAGTCGGACGTTTAACTAAGCCACCCAGGCACCCCAGAAGCTCCCGACTCTTAATTCAAAGATTTCCCCTTACTTTTTCATCTATTAAGTTTATAGTTTAACATTTCATGTTTGTTTATCAATCTTTCTGTGTGTATTAGTACAGTTTTATTTTGCTTCCTTAGTGAGTCATCTATGAAACAGCTTTCCTTTTCCCATTTACTTGTGGTGCCATCTTTATTGAATATTGTCTTTATATATGCCTCTATTGAATATTAAATTCCATCCTTAGCCCATTTTCCTTCTCATTCTGAAATTTGTACCTTGGAAATCTTAGCTCCTCCTACAGTTTTGACCCCCCTTTAATATCCTGATGTGTTATATACCTGTATCTCTAATCCTTCCTTCAGGTTTCAGAGTTGTGTATTTATACCTGCCTGCTGGCTATCACCCCTGCATATACCACAGGTATCACAAGCTCAAAGTATTATAAAATAACTCTGTACTGCAAACCTGCTCCTGTATTCTGTTTCAATGGGTGACATCACCATCACTCATCACCCATTCTGGTTGATAGCCTCGGTTCTTCCCTTACCCTCATCTCCAATATCCCATGAATTACCACATCCTACTGCTTTATTTCTTGATTCCACACTCTCCTTTCTAAATCTATGATGGCTTCCCTAGTTCAAGCTCCAACCATCTTTTGCCTGGATGTATCCTAATTAAGTTCTCTGCCTCCAATCCACCCTTAACTCTGCCTGCCAGGTGAGTCGTTCTAAGAGGAAAATGTGGACATGCTGCTCCCTTGCTTAAACCCTTAAATGGCTCCACATAACCAGCAAGAAAAGGCCCAATTCATTAAGAGGGCTTTCATAGCTGTCCTTGATCTAGGCCCTGCCTACTGCTCTAGCCTCTGCTTTTGCTTCTCCTTGTCTTACATTTTACACTCAAACAACACCAAATTGTTTATAGTTTTCTCCACATGTCATTGCACTGATTTCCCCTTCTATGTCTTTATTTCAGCTGTTCTCTGGAATGAAGCTTCCTCCTTCTCCTTTGCCTATCAACACTTGATGATCCCTTAGAAGCCTTCTCTAACCAAACCTCTCCTCCAGCCGACTCTAGGGTTCCCTTTGGCCTCCTACTGCTTCATGAACTTACCTCAATCATTAACTTACTGCCTGTATTAGCAACTATGGTGTATATATCTGCATGTAAAACCCAACTGAATCCCCACAGGCAATACCTTAGTTCTGGCTTCCCTTATTTCTGAACTTTATTACTCCTTGGTTTTCTAATTTTCCCTCCTATTTCCAGTTACAGTTTTTACTTCCAGTGTATACCCCTATAGTGGGTTGAAATGTGTCCCCCCCAAATACATGTCCATCTGGAACCTCAGAATGAGGCCTTATTTGGAAATAGGGTTGAGGATCTTGACATAACATCATACTAGATTTGAAGTGGGCCCTAATTCTAATGACTGGTGTCCTTATAAGACAAGAAGGCACAATATCAGAGGGAAAGATGGTATGAGACAGAGGCCGAGATTAGAGTGATGTGTCCATAAGCCAAGACTATCTGGAGCCACTGGGATGTGGAAGAGGCAAGGAAGGATTGATTGCTGAAGACTTTAGAGTAAGTGTGGCCCTGCTGGTACCTTAGTTTTAGACTTGTGGCCTCAAGAACTGTGAGAGAATAAATGTGTGTTGTTTTAAGTCATGAAGTTTGTGCTTATTTTTTATGGCAGCCCTGGGAAACTAATACAACCCCCAACATACATGAAATTGATCCACGCTGCAGCAAAGGTGTTTTCTTTCTTTTTTCTTTATTTTCCTCCTTACTTTTGTATTTTTCTTTTCTGCCTTTGTTTATTATTTATTATGGCAAGTTAAAAACATATACAAAAGAAGGTAGTGTATCTAACGAACCCCATGTACCCATTACCCCAGCTTCAACAGTGATCAAATTCATTGCCAACCTTGTTTCATCTCTACTTCCATCAATTTTCCATATATCCTGCCTTATTTTGAAGAGTACAGACATTGTATTATTTCGTCCATAAGTATTTGAAACTCTCTAAAAGGCAAAGACTTTTTTAAAAATATAATTTATTGTCAAATTGGTTTCCATACAACACCCAGTGCTCCTCCCAACAAGTGCCCTCTCAGTGTGCATCACCCACTTTCCCTTCTCCCCCACCCTGCCATCAACCCTCAGTTCTCAGTATTTAAGAGTCTCTTATGGTTTGCCTGCCTCCCTCCCTGTCTGTAATTTTTTCCCCCTTCCCCTCCCCCATGGTCCTCTGTTAAGTTTCTCAAGATCCACATATGAGTGAAAACATATGTGTCTTTCTTTGACTGACTTATTTCACTTAGCATAATACTCTACAGTTCCATCCACATTGCTGCAAATGGCCTTGTTTCATTCTTTCTCATTGCCAAGTAGTATTCCATTGTGTATAGAAACCACATCTTCTTTATCCATTCTCCAGTTGATGGACATTTAGGCTCTTTCCATAATTTGGCTACTGTTGAAAGCGCTGCTATAAACAGTGGGGTACAAGTGCCCCTATACATCAACACTCCTGTATCCCTTGGGTAAATTGCTAGCAGTGCTATTGCCGGGTCATAGGGTAGGTCTATTTTTAATTTTTGAAGGAACCTCCACACTGTTTTCCAGAGCAGCTGCACCAGTTTGCATTCCCACCAACAGTGCAAGAGGGTTCCCGTTTCTCCACAGACTTGCCAGCGGCTATAGTCTCCTGATTTGTTCATTTTGGCCACTCTGACTGGCGTGAGGTGATATCTGAGTGTGGTTTTGATTTGTATTTCCCTGATGAGGAGCGACATTGAGCATCTTTTCATGTGACTGTTGGCCATCTGGATGTCTTCTTTGGAAAAGTGTCTGTTCATGTCTTCGGGGCAAATAATTTTTTATTTTAAGTGAATCACAATAAAGAGTTGTCTTTCCAAAATAAAAGTTTCCTACTATTACTCTTCTTAAAAGATTTAATGTCTCCTCCAGTATAAAAAGCAGTCTCATTAGTTTGACATTCAAGGAGACTTGGTTTTTGTTTTTGAATCTGAAATGGCCCTGTTTATCTTTCCACCCTTATTGTCCAATATTCTCCCTGTTCATACTGTGTCCCAGATACACCAAACTATTAGGTGAAACTGTAGGAAATGACCATATTTGTATATCAAAACCAGTTGAACGTTGGTAACTTCATATAATTCAACCTAATATAATGGACACCAGGCTCTTTCTTCTTTTCAGCCTACTCCACTGGGCCCATACTTTGGTTTTTGGATTTATCACATAGTAATATAATTGTTTACCTGCCTGTCTCTTCACCTAGCAGGTAAACTCCTTGAAGGCAGGGGTGGGGGCTTTTTGTGTGTGTGTCTCCAGATTTCTGGCACAAGGTCATTACTCAATAAATATCGTTAACCAAACCGATGGCGCTGTCTACCCCAATCTTCCACAGGTGTTTTTTTCCCTTAGGCCATCTCTGAAGTTACATAATTGTGACAACAACATGACCTCTTAGGGATGCTGCTTTTCTCTCCAGTGCTGCTGTCAACCAGGCCTGCAGCAGAGCTCTGATAATATGTTCCCCACTAGGGGCTAGAATCTAGTGTCTTAGTTTACCAGATTAGAGGAGATAAAGAAAAGTGAAGTCAGATTTAGCTAAAAAGGCAATAATTCTCCTATATTAATTTACTAGTCTACAGGGGGGAAAAATCCAATTTATACTTAATTTCCCCTCCCTTTAAAAGTTAATTTAGAGCTGAGCTTTCAATAATGCAAAAGGAATCGTCTCTTAGTTTATCCATTTGTTTTAGCAAACCACTCTAAAACTTTGAGGTTTAAAACAACCATTTTATTTTGATGATGATTCTGTGGGTCAGGAATTCAGAAACGGCTTAGCTGGACAACTCCTTTGGTGCTTTTTGTGTCCAGCTTGTGAGGCAGGAAGGAATGGGGATGGGGCAAGGGTATGGAGAGTAGAGTCCACTTCCAAGAGGCTTCCTCATTTACATATCTGGTACCTTGGGGCTCATTGGGCCCCTTTTTTATATAGTGTCTCATCCTTTGGGGTTTCTCTGTGTGGCTCAGGATTATCAGAGCATCATGGGCTCTGGGTGGTCATATTTCTTACACGGCAGCTAGCTTTCAAGAGAGATTGCGAAGCTGCCTAGTGTCTAGAGGCTTCAGTCTGGAATGGATACGGCATCATTTCTGCTATATCGTGTTACTTTGTTATTTATTCCAGCCCATTGCGGACCCAGGGGGTGGCAAAATAAACTCTGTTTCTAGATGACAATGGTGGAAAGAATGCATGTCCGTTGTAAATTTGACACATTATCTGTCAGTTATTGTTTGGGCGTATGAGACCTGAATCACATCTCTAGAACCATTATGAATCCCTGATGAGACCCTGCTGAGCTTATGTTTGTTGGCTGTGTAATTATCTTATTTTGACTTAAGATCCTTGCTGAGCTCACATGAATATTGAGCATTTCAAAAATAATAACTAAAAATTTCAAAAATAATAACTAATGAAAATTACATCACCTTCTATTTGGTTGAAAAAGCCCATTTTTTATTGTATAAAAACTATTTTTCCTCTCTTAGTACAGCAAAATATTCACTGCAAGAAGTCTAGAAAATAACTAAGTAGAAGTGTTGATTTAAGAATTAATGTGATAAATTGTACAAAAAGCAAAATTTAGCAGAAACCAGGTTCTCCTTGAGATATATAGATATAGATATCTATATGTTGTATATATCATATATACATGTACATATTTTTCTCTTTTAACCCAGGGGTACCTTGGGATGCTATAGTAAGTCTGTTTCATCTGTGAGTTATCTCAATATATACCTTAGGTCTGTGGTTAAGGTAAGCCTTAGGAGTGTTTGATATCATGTACAATCAAGATAAAAGTGACTATTTAATTTTGGCATGTTTACATCTCTCGGTAAAAGCAAAGCTCACCTGGAGCTAAGGCAAGTCCCCGTTTCCATTAGAACCTGGGAGACCGAAGAAGACCTACCGTGCCTGCCTGTTGTTCTGATATTTAACATTTGGAATATTATTTAATCTTAAAACCCTTTTTCTATTCCTAATTATTTTTTGACCGTTGCAATCTCATTGTAGGCTCATTTCCTTCAGTTAGTCAGTGTGATTATAATAGCATGCTTCAGTTTTAGGGATTATAGTCCACAGAGGGGAGAATAGTGTGAGAACTTTCAACACCCAATTACATATATATCAAGTTTGTTTTTTGGTATTTGCTTTTGTTTTGCATATTTTTGGTCTATGAGATCTTTTTTTCCCAGTAAATAGTGTTTTACTTTATTTTACTTTTTATTATTTTTTTAAAAAGTTTCTCCACTAAGTATATTTGTTGGAACTCTTACTCATGGAAAATTCAATTGGTTGAAGGATGTCTAGTTTGCAAAGCATGTCTTCACACTACTTATGCATTCATTGAGACCATGTGATTTTGCTGCTTTTTCTGGGAATGTGAAACTCCAACTTTGTTCTGCTGTTACACCAACGTCCCTCAATTTCCTCAAGACTGTGCTTTACCTGTGGTTACCTGGCTGTGTATGGCTCTTTACCTCTACTCTGCCTTAAACAGAATCTGTCTTTGTGTGTGTGTGTGTGTGTGTGTGTGTGTGTGTGTGTGTGTTGTGTTTTTAGTCAAATCCAAATTTTCACTGCTCATGCCCACCCATTTACAGAATGCAGCCTTTCTACTAGGGGATGAGAGTCTATTTCCCCAAACAAATGAGTGCTCCTTTATGCCACAAAATATTGGTAAAAATTGATTACAGTGTAAAGAAATGCTACAAATACTCCAAAACTGAGGTCATTTGTATATGTGAAGAGATATACAATCAGTATCTATTTCTGCTACACAGGAAAAGGTAGGATTTTTTTTCCTTTTAATTTTCTACCGTATTTTTATTAATTTAATCGATGTACTACCTTCATAATGAACACATCCAACCAAGTGTAGGTTGAACCAAAGTTAATTTCATTTGCTAATTTCTTAAAAGCTTTCATGACACACCTTGAAGCAGTTGGAGAAAAATGGGAAGATTCAAAAATCCAAGAATCATTTAGTTAAGTCTACTTATTAGATAAGTTTCTATGTTAGAAAGTCACTTGGCTTCTCTTGAAGACAGCACATGGAGACAACTTGCTCCTTTGATGTCAGCCAGCTAACAGGCACATCTGTATTTCTTTAGCACAGATAGGACCAAGCGACTGTTTTGGCAGGATGATACCAATGTAGGTATTGATGGTGAATCAGCAACATGATATTCAAAAACAATTGCATCTTTTGTAGGGGCTGTAGTTAGCGGTCTTGGAGATTTCTGGCATAACACTAAGAAGGGACTTGGCAACCAAACAGCCTCACATGGGTCATTTTGGCAAAACAGAAGATACAAATAATCCCTTAACAAAAGACAAGCAACACCTGGTGCTTATCAGTAGTAGCATGAAATTATACATAATTTCCTGTTGGGATTCTTTCCTTATAATCAAACTAAATGGTTTCTTCTTTAAAAAATTTTTTTAATGTTTATTTATTCTCGAGAGATAGAGCACAACGCGGGAGGGACAGAGAGAGACACAGAATCCAAAGCAGGCTCCAGGCTCTGAGGTGTCAGCACAGAGCCCAATGCATGGGCTCGAACCCATGGACCACAAGATCATGACCTGAGCCGAAGTTGGACACCTAACCGACTGAGCCACCCAGGCGGCCCAAACTAAATGCTTTGTTTTAGAACCTTTGTGTTTATGTGTGTTGAGGAGAAGTTAGGGTCCTTAGCAAGAAGGAAGTATCCCATCCATAAAGGGAAAGGGGAAAGAAATCTAGGGGAAAATCTAAAGAAATTTGAGGAAGAAGTTGGTGCTTTTCTAATAGGTAACCAGTCTGAAAAATGAATCTGCCTTAATTTGTCAGTTGATACATTTTAAAATTAAAGCATCTGAAAAAGATTTTGGCTCTAAGATATAAGAATATCACACTGAAAGATGTAGAAGAATTTTTAACAGCAAAATTTGTGTTTTAGGAAGAAAAGAATAAGTTTGTAAACTATTTTTTTTTTATTTTATAGAAAGAGAGAGGGAGAGTTCAGGTAGGGGAGAGGGGTAGAGGAAGAAAGAGAGAAAGAGAGAGAAAGAGAATCCCAAGGAGGCTCCACAGGGCTTGATCCCATGACCCTGGGATCATGACCTGAGCTGAAATCAAGAGTTGGATGCTCAACTGACTGAGCCACCCAGACGCTCCAATAAACTATTGCTAATAGTTCTATAAACTTCAGATTTTGCTAGAATATATTACCTTTTTAGTACAATGAAATTTAAATGGGAGCACCTGGGTGGCTCAGTCAGTTGAGCATCCGACACTTGGTTTCAGCTCAGGTCATGGTCTTGCATTTCATGGGTTTGAGCCCTGGATCAGGCTCTGTGCTGACAGTGCAGAGCCTGCTTGGGATTCTCTCTCTCTCTCTCTGCCCCTCCCCTGCTTGCTCTCTCTCTCTCTCTCCAAATGAATAAATAAACTTAAATTTTTTTAAAAAAAAAGAAATGTTAAATGGAATTTAGACAAACTTATGGAACTAAAAATAATTTGGTTTCTATCAACCTACCTTCTCCAATACTCTCCAATAGCTACACCTGTTGGAACCTGTTTCATTGCATGAAGTGGGGACATTGGCTTTTAGCAATGATCTGAGAAGACAGGAATTAATGAAGAAAGCAGTCAGAGCAGCCATTGAAAAGGAAATAAAAGATAAACAGTGGTAGCAGAGCAACTATGCAGGGTGTCTGAGGACACATGCTTTTATACTTTGCAGTGAAGGGACTCACGTGAGCATCCAGCTATGCAAGTCATTATGTGTCATTAAGTCTGTTCCTTGATAAAAATGATGCCACAGTAAGGCTTATGGGAAAAAAAAAAAAGGCCCTAAAAGGGAAAGGGCAGGATCTAGCTCATGTAGAAGCAGAAATCTTCAGGAGAAAAAGAATAGGAGGATGTGGCTTAGGTGGCAAGACTCAGCCCACCAATCTTGTCTCTGTCCAGTTAATGAGATATATACAACCTGCAATTTTATGACTTCCACTACATACTTTTGGTGGGATGTTATCCAAATAAGGATAATTCCTATTCCTGGGAAATGTTATATTATGTGCCTGACTGGCCATTTTTAGTTAGCACAAAGAATAGATCACCCACTAGGAAAACTGAATTACTTTCAGAAGATACTCAGCACTCTTTATTGAACACTTGTACTCAGAAGCTTTTCTGTTTCTGAACTTTAAAGACACACACTATGATACATGTCAGTGTAGCTGTGCTAGAACCAAAGCAAGCTAATTATGCCTACCCCCAACACATGCCAGTTGCTACCTTTGGTGTAGCTTTGCAAACAAAGTTTTTGACTGACTGCATTTTGATACCCAGTCTGTTTGCCCATAGAGGAGCTACTAATCTAGCCTCGAGTTTGTTTCTCTATTTTATATCCTATTTTTATTTTTTAAATTATTTTTTCATGTTTTTATTTATTTTTGAGAGAGAGAGAGAGCGTGAGCCAGAGAGGGGCAGAGAGAGAGGGAGACACAGAATCTGAAGCAGGCTCCATGCTCTGAGCTGTCAGCACAGAGCCCGATGCGGGGCTCCAACCCACAGACCTTGAGATCATGGCCTGACCCGAAGTTGGACGCTTAACCAACTGAGCCACTCAGGTGCCCCTTATATCCTGTTTTTAAACATTTCAGTGTGGGTCTAGTCATGAACGAGGACTATGATTGTCCCACCCACAATTTCCCTGATTCAGTTTATTTATTTATTATACACCTAATATATGCTTAGGCACTGTTCTGCACGCTTTACAAATATTACCTCATTTAATCCTTATAAGGACATTCAGGTGGGGTGTCTCTTTATTTCCATTTTACAAATGGGGAAACTAAAGCACAGAGAGGTTAAGGAACTTGCTCAAGATCACACCACTAGTAAGTCATAAAGGCAGGATTTGAACTGAGGAAGTCTAATTCTAGAATCCAAGCCTAAACTCTGTGTCCATTCCCCCTTTCTCATCTCTTCATTCCTTTACTCTCTTTTTCAATACCACACTTGACTGAGCCAGTCTGCCTTTTGTAATGCTGTCGTTAGTTTACTGTTTTAGTCAGAACAGCTTCATCGGCATGTTGGCTCTTGGCTTCTGGTTGGACTGGAGGGTGGAGGTAAGATGGTGAGATTGTGGTGGAAAAAAACGCACATTAAACGTGAAGTTCTAGAAGAGCCACAGTCATCGTGTGGTCATTGCAGCAGGCTTTCCTTCCCAGATTTCTCTTCATGTGAAGTCAGACACCCGGATCCAAATCCTTGTGCCACCACTTACCAACTCTGTGACCTTGCCTTTGTTGCTTATCTCTTTATTTCACAGACTCCTTTTCTGCAAAATGGAAATTAATTGTAGTGCTTACGTCACAGGGTTGTCTTCGGGATTGAAGTGGGCAATACACATAAACTACTTAGAATACACCTGGTACATAATAATTGCTCAGCAAACATTAGCTAGGATTGTGATTATTGTGATGGCTATATCAATTTTAGGCATGCTCTGTCATGTAAGACCCAAGCATCAGAGAATAGGTGTGTTTAGTTTTTCATTTTCAGCTGATACCACTCTCAGGCCAAATTTTCTAGAAAAATTTGGTATCTGGTGGTGGATTTTTTTCTTTTCTTTCTTTTTTCTTTTCATTTTCTTTTGAGAGAGAGAGAGAGACAGAGAACGTGCAAGCAGCAAGGGTGGGGGGCAGAAGGAGAGAGATCAGCATGGAGTCTGGCATGGGGCTCAATCATGACCTGGGATCATGACCTGAACTGAAATCAAGAGTCAGACACTCAACTGACTGAGCCACCCATGATCCCCTGGTGGCTTATTGATAAGGAAAATGGAAGGCATATAATCTTAGGAGAAAGAATACACTGCCTCTATATTTGAATTTTGAAAGGTCTCTCTCTAACATGTTGATGTAGGGAATATTTGAAATTGGCATTGGAAAATGAGTCTCACAAGTGCCTGGCACACAGTAGGTACTTAACAAATGTTACCTTCTACTTTTGTGATAAAACCCAAACCCCCTGCTTGTCACTTTTATTTTGCAGATCCCCAAACCTTGGTTCTAGTCCAGCCACAGTCATGGCATTCTTCTTCTCACCCTCTGCCTTTGCTTGCCTTATTATTCCTGTATGGGAGGCCCTCAACTCTTCTTTCCATGCTTCCAAGTCCTACACATTCTCCAAGGGCCAAGTCAAGTATGGCCTCCTCCATGAAGCATTTCTGAGCCACACAAACCTGCTTAGGGGGTGAAGGTGAATTGAGAGAAGGTACTATGTGAGCAGAAACCGAATGTATAAACTTCCAGAACCCCCAGGGTCAGTTGTCCTTTCAGGAAGAACAGATGACAAGACATCAACAGTGAACACAGAGGAACTTAAGGCAGGGTTACTGGAAGGTAGATTGTAGCCTCCCTCTGAAGATACTTAGCTGTAGTTTTTCACAGTGTCCTTCAGGCTTTGGATTTGGTGCCAGGAAAGAGAGGGGAATGAGCTTGGAATTAGCCTGGGATTCAGTTAATACAAAATTTGATGACAGAGTCACAGGATGGGAGTGAATTTACCTGACACCATCTAGAATAAGTTGATTGCCAAGACTCAGATTGGAAGTCCAGAGTCATAAATCAAAGTAGATTCTCCAGAGACTACTCTTGCTCATGAGAATTTTGAAGACCGGAACTGAAATTCCATGCCTACTGCTAATGAAGTACTTTTTTAGATATAAAATTTGTTTGGAAAAATTATCTAAAACTTGAACATAAGGTAAAAGGAAGACTGCATGTCCTTCAAGTGACACAGGGAAGCTTTTTCTAAGAGGCTCATCCCAGGATTACTTAATTCTGGGTGGCTCAGAATTATTTGATTTACTATTTGTTCTTGCTTAGGGCCCAGCTTCTGAGAGGTTGTGTGGTCAGTTGAATCTTTTTTTAATGTGGTTGAGATGTAAATAATTTCTGTCCAGTAAAATAGATAATCCCAAAGATTACGTTTTTGTTGGTCTGTAGGACATTACTTTTATATCTAACTTAGTAATCTTAATCCAAGATTCTCCTTTGAACCAGCTTTACTACCTTGCTGTTCTCTAAATCATGAGATAAATAAGTCTGGGATTCATGCTCACTTTCTATTTGCATGAGAGTTGTGTTTTCAACGTTTAAAATCTTATGCTTTGATAAACCCTGATATGGAAGTCAGAATCTTTATGGAGAAATGTTAAGGGCCTTTGAGAAAGAATTTTAAAAATAAAACTCAGTGTGAAAGTCTTTCTTCTTCCAGCAAATTTGGAAGAATCAGAGGTAAGTGGCTGGAACATTTAGCTGCTAACGACAGACAGTGAGTCCACACAGTGCATTTCAGAACAATGCGAATGTGGAAATCAGAAAGATGTACTAGGAATAAACTAATGCATAACAAAGATCTCACCTTAGTAATTCACCTGCCAGCTATTTTTTTTTCTCCTTAGTTTGGGTTCATTTAACTTTAAAGTCTGTGTCAGTTTTGAATTTAAAATAAACTGTTACTTGACAATTCTTCTAAGAGAAACCCAAAAAAATGGATTAAAATGAAAATGTTATAGCTCTTTTGTTCTATTTTTAGTGGAACTTGTAATTTTTAACAATCTTCTTGATTCCTTTTATTGTTGGCTGTGTAGCCATGGGCATGTGTAAAGGTCGAAAACTTGAGATAGTACTTTGAAAAATTTGACAGTTGTGGGTTTTATTTTCCATACAAACCTTTGGAAGAGACACTGGTGTTCCCCATAAGGGATATGTGTTGGGGTTTGGGGTCTGGGGACAGTATAATGTGGTGATGGGAAGTTCAAGCTCACTTTCAAGTTCAGCCCTACTATTGCCAATTCCAATGATATAACCTCTCTAAGTTGCAGGTTCCTCACCTATAAAATGGGGATAATAAGAGGGCTTATCAAACAGAGTCCTGTGAGGCACTTGGCACAGCAGTTGGCAAGTAGGAAGCATTCAGTAAGTGGCTGCTATTATTATTTTGTGGGTGGGGACATGTAAATGTGCAAGTCTTTCCCATTCATATATGGCTCACCTTTTGGGTATCTCTTCAGCCATTTCCCTCTTTTCTTTTTTTAAAGGAAATCCTTATTTTTACTTGCAGTTACTTTATTTTTTTAAGTTTATTTATTTATTGAGAGAGAGAGCACAAGCAGGGGAAGGGCAGAGAGAGAGGGAGAGAGTGAGAATCCCAAGCAGGCTCTGTGTGATCAGTGCAGAGCCCGATGCGGGGCTCAGACTCACAGACCGAGAGATCATGACCTGAACCGAAATCAAGAGTAAGATGCCTAACCGACTGAGCCACCCAGGTGTCCCAGTTTCCCTCTTTTCTTCCCCTTCCCCAGTAGAGCCATAGTGAGACCTTAGGATTTTCATATTTATTTGTGTGTATCCAATGAAGTTTTTCCCATTTTATTTGAAAACAAAACAAGGAAAGTTAGAAAAGTGAGACATTTCCTATTTCTGAAGGAGAGAGTTGGTTAAATTACATTATTTTCTGGGAGTATGTTTGTATTTTTTCCCTCGTGGACAGCAGTGCTCCCCCACCTCCCTTCATGGGATTGTTTGATGTTGCCTGGACCTTCAAGTCCAGTCATGGGGGGGGCCACTGCTCTGCCTTCATTCCTGTAGCAGCAGTCTGGGTGCAACTTAGTGCTGGAAGGTTGCATGAAAGAGGAAAGTCACGATTTGTGCTGTGTTCCCACCCCTGGTTTCAAGTATGACAGCCTAATTATAAGGCTTCCTACACAAGGTACGTAGGCAACCAAGATCCTCCACCTGATTTCCTGTTTTTGTCCTGTAATACAGTTCTTTCCTGGTGAATTCACAGAATGTGTTTATATAAGACTAATCTTTCAAGGGTCTTGGGGTGATTTCACCTCCAATTTCCTAGAATTATCTAAGATAATCTACTTATAATGACAACTCTAGGGGCCATGGGTGGCATATAGAGAAGGGATTCTAAAGGCCCTGGAGAAATGTTGTTGCTTAGTGTAAATACTAATTATGCTAAGATGAACAACTGGTTGAGAGCATCCAAGGTTGACAAAAGTTCACATGAGAAGTCCTACCCGGTGGGAGCAAAAAGGTTCGTTAACTACAAGCCCAATATGAACCACAGTGTGATTCAGCTGGGGATGCCTGAAGATGGAAAAGACTGGGCTAAGGTTTTATGTTTTCTCTAGTTGAAACTTAGTGGTAATCTACTTGGGCTGTTGTATAGAATTTCCTGGCATCAAAATATAGGAAATTAAGGTGAAATGATCTTTAAGATCCCTTGCAATGATTAAGTTTGGATGCCGCTATGTTTTTTTCTTTTTCTCAATATTCTTTTTTTTAATGTATAATTTACCTCTAATGAAACGTACATATATTAAGTGTAGTGTTTGATGAGTTTTGACAAAGATATATCCCATGTACCTTCTTTCCCATTCAAGATATGGAACATTTCCATCACCCCATAAAGTTCGTTGTAATCCTTTACAATCAATGTCCCCTCTGCATAGGTAGTCACTGTTTCAATTTCTATTAACACAGATCCTAGATCTTCATATAAACGGACCCCTGTAATATATACTTACTTTTATATGGCTTCTTTCACTTAACATAATGTTTTTGAGGTTTCATCCATGTTGTTGTCATCTGTATCAGTGGTTCATCCCATTTTGTTGCTGACACAAATTGCTCATTCATTCTCTTATTGTTGGATGTTTGAGTTTTGGCTATTATGAATACAGCAGAATAAATATCCTTGTACAAATGTTCAGCGAACATATGGTTTTGTTCCTCTTGAGTAAATACCTAGGAGTGGAATTGCTTGGTCATAGGATAGGTGGATTTTGACTTCATAAGAAGTTGCCAAAAGTTTTCCAAAGTAACTGTACCGTTTTACACTCCCACCAGTCATACACGAGAGTTCTATGTGCTCCACATCCTGGCCACTCTGTTTTCCTTTTCATCATATGCATTCGTTTTCCTTGAGTGTGTTCCTAAGCAAGCCAAAGAGATGATCACTGTTATTAGCAAAGGTTCCCTTGAAAAGCTACCCTAAGCTAATAGGATTACCAGAAAACAGAATGCATTGATCACATTAGAGGTGACTTTTGATTAAGGATTAGTCATAAATCATCTTAAAGTAACTTAAAACTATAGTGTGATTTACAAATAACTATGTAGGGGAAACTGCACATGGTAGTTTATCATTTCCTCATAGATCCTTAGAACGGCCAGAAAGCTCTAGGTCCTGGTGTTTTTACATTAAAAAGTTCAGCAGTTTATCCTGGCAATGGGTAGACAGGAGGAAAGTAGTAATTCGCTCATCCATCAAACGTTGAAGTACTTTTGGAAAGAGAATCCCTGGAAAACTGGCAGTTTGTGTTTGGGGCTCTAGGAATAAAAGAAGCAGGGTGAGATGGACAAAAGAAGTGAAGGGGATTAAGACGTACAACCTTCCAGTTATAAAACAAAGAAGACACAGGGATTTAATGTATATCATAGGGAATAAGATGAATACTACTGTAACAATTTTGTAAAGCATCAGATTGTGACTAGATTTATTGTGGTGACCACTTATTTCATAATGTATATAAATGTCTAAGCACTATGTTGTACACTCAAAACAAATACAATATTGTACGTCAATTATTCTTCAGTAAAAAAGAAGGGTTGGACAAAATATCATGGATTTAGTATGTTTGGAAAATGTTGCATAGGGTGGCTCTCTTATATTCTGAGTGGAGAGGCATTATGCATAGCAGATTAATAATTTGCTGTCATTTATTAAATGCTTAGTATACACCAAGCACTGAACTAAGTATTTTAACATACTGATTCATTTAATTCTTGCAACAAGCTTACACAAAATAGGCAACGTTAATTTCCCAATATCATGGAAGAAGAAAGTAAAGTTCATAGACATTAAATAACTTACCCAAAGACAGAACTATTTTTCGATAGTGCTAGAATTTGAACCCAATGGTGCCATGCCTCAGGTATACTTTGGTAAGAAAGTTGAGCTGGATGGTCACATGGAAAAATGTGTGTGTGTGTGTGTCTGTGTGTGTGTGTGTGTGTGTGTGTGTGTCTGTGTGTCTGTGTGTGTCTGTGTGTGTGTTATAGGATGACAGGGTCTTCCAAACATAAAAATAAATTTCAGGGGCGCCTGGGTGGCTCAGTCGGTTGGTTGTACGTCTTCAGCTCAGGTCATGATCTCACGGTTTGTGAGTTCAAGCCCCGCGTCAGGCTCTGTGCTGACAGCTCTGTGCCTGGAGCCTGCTTCAGATTCTGTATCTACCTCTCTCTGCCCCTCCTCTCTCACACTCTGTCTCTCACTCTCCAAAATAAATAAACATTAAAAAAAATAAATTTCATTAGGATAAAATTCGGTGGGAGAAGTGGAATGGAAATATGAGATTGAGGAGGGAAAGAAATACTGTAAACCTTCTATATTAACATGAATGATGATAGGTGTCTAATGGTATTTAGATTCTGTTGGATACTTTTCAATGTTCTTATTTATAATGCATTGGTAATTCTAACCTTCATAAATACTTAAATTTATGATGAAAAATTTGAGATGTCAACTTAAAAACGAGTCAGGAGGTTAGTTGGGTTTTTAAACTTCTTTTAAGTGACATGGCAGTTAAATTTTGAATACTATGACTTGTGAAGAGAAGGGCGTCCTGACTACTTAGTCACTTTTTAATCCTTGCACTTTTCACAGTGCCCAGAATATATGAAGTCCAAGTCCTCAATCTGTGTTTGGGGAATGAAGATTCAAGGAAAACAATGCCTTGGGAGAGGCTTGGGGGTGCAAAAAAGATGTCACATATCATTGGTACCATACACAGAACTTTCTCACCTTCCAGCCTTCCAGCCTCTACTCTCAGAAAATAGTATTCTAGGGGCACCTGGGTGGCTCAGTGGGTTAAGCATCTAACTCTTGATTTTGGCTCAGGTCATGATCTCAAGGTTTGTGAGTTCAAGCCCCGTGTCCTCCTTGGGATTCTCTCTCTCGTTTCTCTCTGTGTCCCTCTCTCTGTCTCTGTCCTTCTTTCTCAAAATAAATTAATAAACTTAAAAAAAGGAAATAGCATTCTAAAAGGGTTACCTGATGCTGACAAACTGAAATAATTTTAATGACAATAATGTTATGATCGTGGTATTTTACAGCCGAGAAACCCCTCTGTAGACATCAGTTCATTATAATCCTGGATGGGAAGTGTGGCATTTCCTTAATTTTCTTTCCTTTTTAAAATTGAGATATAATTGCCATATAACATTATGTTAGTTTCAGGTGTATAACATAATGATTTGATATTTGTACATATTGTAAAATGATCACCGTAATAAGTTTAGTTAATATCCATCACTACACAGTTACAATTTTTTTCTTGTGATGAGTATTTTTAAGATGTATTCTTTTAGCAACTTTCAAATATGCAATACAGTATTGTTAACTATAGTCAATCATGTTGTACGTTACATCATGGACGGATTTATATTATAATTGCAAGTTTGTACCTTTTTGACTCCCTTTGCCCATTTTGCCCACTCCGTATCCCCTAACTATAGCAACCATCCATCTGTTCTCTGTGTCTATGAACTTGGTTTTTTTTTTTTTAATTCCACATGTAAATGAGATCATATGGTATTTGTCTTTCTCTGACTTATTTCACTTAGTATAATGCCCTTAAGGGCCATCCATGTTGTTGTAAATGGCAAGATTTCATTCTCTTTAATGGCTACATAATATTGCATTATATCACATCTTCTTTATCCATTTATCCGCCAATGGACACTGTTAAAAAGAAAACCACAGGCCCAAAATGGTATCACTTAGGCTGAGTCCCCAAACCAGGGTTTAACACCTAACCTAATTATAGTTTCAACCTCCCCCCAGCATGTAGTCATAACTGGTCAGTTAGGAATTTTCTGATGAGAGCCAATGACTTTTCCACATGGGCCCTCTCTATCCGCCAAAAGAAGATAAGGTAATCTGTATGATAAGACCCCCTTTTATTGCCCCTAAGGGAAAGCAACCTTGCCTGGAACAATCCTTTTCTTTTACTAATAACTTTTTATTAGTGTGCCCACCCTCTTTTTAATTAAAAAAAAAACAAAAACAAAAACACTTTACTTTTGTATAACTGACCAGAGCTTCCCTCTGCTTTGCTAGATTGGATGCTGTCTATTTATGAATCACTTAATAAAGCCACTTAGATCTTCAAATTTACTCCATTGAATTTGGTTTTTTTTTCTAAAAAAAATTTTAATGTGAATTTGTGAGAGGGAGAGACAGAGTGCAAGCGTGGAGGGGCAGAGGGAGGGAGACACAGAATCCGAAGCAGGCTCCAGGCTCTGAGCTGTCAGCACAGAGCCCGACACGGGGACAACTCATAAACCGCGAGATCATGACCTGAGCCTGAGTTGAATGCTTAACCGACTGAGCCACCCAGGCGCCCCTATTGAATTTGTTTTTTAACCACACTTAGGTTGCTTCTATGTTTTACCTATTGTAAATAACGCTGCAATTAACTTGGAAGTGCAGATATCTTTTTGAGTTCGTGTGTTTTTTTTTTTTTCCTCCAGATAAATATCTGGAAGTAGAGTTGCTGGATCATATAGTAGTTCTATTTACATTTCCTTTCTTTTGGTTCCTATTGGGTGTAGACTTTCATCAAGTTGATATCTCTGCCTCAAATAAGCAGTGTAGTGCTGGAATGCTACAGTGCCTTGTGTATAACTGACAGTTTGGTGAAGGAAGTAATGATAGGGGAGCAAAAGGGAGAAAGAGACTCTCTAGCTCAAGTATTCTTTAGTCCCAAGACTGTTATGGGGTACAGCATGGGGTCATCAATTTCTGTCCACACTAGGGACAAATGGAATTTTTCTGTGGTTCATCCATCCATCCATTCCCTCAATAAATATGTAGTAATCATCTATTTTGTGCAAGATCTTGGGACAGAGCGGTAAATAATACTTACTAGGACACTCTGAAAGAGGGGAATGGGTCAAAAAATAAATGCACATAAGTGGGAGGAACTTTTTTTTACCTTACAGTCTCCCAGCCCTGAGATAAATGCTCTGCCGTTTTCATGAGAAGGAGGGAGAATACAGGGTCACAGCCTTCCCTTTCCTCACCTGCCCAAATGAGTCATGAAGGGCCCCAGCAGTCTCTACAGGATATACTGTCCGGACATATAGGCTAAGGAATGAAGCAAAACTCAGTTGGATGAATGTGAGCTGGATGTCTGGACTTTTTCCATTTGTTTTCAAAGGTCAGCTACACTAATGTGGAATATATGTGGGGAAAGGTGAGCTTTGGTCCTGGCAAGAGTGAAGGAAAGATTCAGATACTGTCCAAGGTGAGTGAAAGAAACTAGCTGTGTTTTGTCTTCAAAGAGGCCATATAATGTTGGGGTCAGCAATCATAAGGGGTGGGCACAATATGTCTGCCAGCCACTCACATCCGTTTAGTGAACGATTTGAATTCTAATGACATTCAAACTGGGTAGGGCAATTATACTTCCCAGTTCATGCCTATTGTCCTGGTATAGTTATTAACAGCATTCCCTTCTGCTCTCAAAAGTGTCCTAGGTTAGAAGATAAATTATATGGCCACGGTAGTAACTCAAGGAGAGAAAGTCAAGCCCCATCTGCATTCCCCATGGAAAAGTATGACCAAAATATGATTGTTATTAAAATCTTACATGTTGGGGCGCCTGGGTGGCGCAGTCGGTTAAGCGTCCGACTTCAGCCAGGTCACGATCTCGCGGTCTGTGAGTTCGAGCCCCGCGTCAGGCTCTGGGCTGATGGCTCGGAGCCTGGAGCCTGTTTCCGATTCTGTGTCTCCCTCTCTCTCTGACCCTCCCCCGTTCATGCTCTGTCTCTCTCTGTCCCAAAAATAAATAAAAAAACGTTGAAAAAAAAATTTAAAAAAAAAAAAAAAAAAAAAATCTTACATGTTAACATTTTGCTGGTGTGGGAAGTTGTAAATCTGCTGGAAAGAATACAGTTCAACAAACATTGTTTCTGCAGGGCTTGTGTTAAGAGAATAAAAGAGACAGATATATGAATAGGACAGAGGACTCCTCTGGAAAAGTTTATGACCTGACAGGGTGACCCATAAAAAATAACATATGCTTGAACTAAAGGCTCACGTCTTTGAAACTAAAATGCCAGAGCATGGAGGGACCTGGGGATAATTTTATCACCTCATTTTATAGATGAGGATATTCTTTGCCCAGGTTCACATAACCTTTAGGTGCTGAGACTAGGGACTTTGCCTGGGACTGTCCCTGTTGATGTGTGTTTTCCCAGCATGACTAATAGCACACCCTCTTGATCTCAAGTTCCCCTACTATAGGGAGCAGGGCCTCCCAACTCAGACCAATATTTCTCTACTGCAGCACTCCTGACGTCTGGTGCTGGGTAGCTCTTCATTGCGTGGGGAAGGAGCTGAGTCCTATGCCTTGAAGGATGTTTAGCACCATCCCACTAGAGGCAAGAAGCAGCCCCGCTCCCAGTTGTGACAGCCAGACTGTCTCTAGACATTGCAAAATGTCCCTTGAGAGGCATAATCACCCTGGTTGAGAACCTCTGCGCTAGACAGTGACCTTGACAATGGTCGGCCAGACTTTGCCAGGCCGCCACATAACTCCAAAATGTAACTAACCAAGAATACTTTTATTTGCTTCCTTTTTATCTTTTTTGAACTCTTAATATGACAATCTCAAGAAGACTATTTAGGGCAAATACTTCAATGGGAAAATATTTATTTCAAAAAGCTGTCAGGCAGAATTGTTGTTTTCCATGTAAATTAACAATATTTTCTGTGAACAGAATACCCCCCCACAGAAAGGGTATTAAATCTGAAATGTTGGTTCACAACTTTATGACAGGTTACAAATTGTATGGATTGCTATTTTAACCTGTTGCCCAAGTGGAAAACAAAAAGGAGAGAGGATATTAAATTATTTCTGTAATACTTGGAACCCACTTTTATTTTTTTTAAGTTTGTATTTAAATTCCAGTTAGTTAACATACAGTGTAATATTAGTTTCAGGTGTACAATATAGTGATTCAACACTTCCATACATCACCCAGTGCTCATCACAAGTGCACTCCTTAATCCCCATCACCTACTTCACACATTCTCCTACTCACCTCCCCTCTGATAAACTTTGGAACCTGATTTTAAAGTGATTATTTCTGGGGCACCTGGGTGGCTCAGTTGGTTAAGCATCTGACTTCCAACTTCTGCTCAGGTCATGATCTCACAGTTTGTGAATTCCAGCCCCACGTTGGGCTCTGTGCTGACAGCTCGGAGCCTAGAACCTGCTTCGGATTCTGTATCTTCCTCTCTCTTTGCCCCTCCCCTGCTCGCACTCTCTCTGTCTCTCTCTCTCAAAAATAAATAGACATTAAAAACATTTTAAAAATAAATTAAGTGATATTTCTGAGTATGGTCTAAAAAAACAAAACAGGAAGAGACAATGCTGTCCCAAACTGTGAAATTGGTATTCTTCTCACACACCCCACTTTTAACACTTCCTTCTTTATTCTTTCCAACTTAGCATTACTATATTAAATTTTGCTGTCATTAAAAAGACTTACCTGTTCCCAAATAAGAATAATTTATTGATTCAAGTGATACATACTAAGTGGCTCCATGCCTACCTACCTGCTCCAGTGCTGGAGATGCATTGGTGATCCCTGGTCTCTGCCCTTGAGATGCCCATGGTCTGATGGGAACTCATTCACACCCAAGTGGACATCACTGATAACATTTAGTGCACAGTGGTTCTCAGACTTGAGCATACACCAGCATCGCCTACAGGGGTTGTTTCTGATTCGGTAGGTCTGGAGTAGGGCCCAGACAAGTTCTTCAGTGATGCTGATACTGCTGGTTCTGAAACAACACTTTGAGAACCATCGGTTTTATCTGATGGACATTTATGCATTAGGATTTAGGACCATTCAGCCACAGTGGTAACATGGCTTCTTTGACTTCTTCTCCCTCCAGTTGCCTCTGTCTTTACCCCTTTTCATTTCACATACTCAACATCCTTATGCTCCCTTGACCCTCCTTTATCAGACATTGGTCTTAAGGAAGAATTTGATATCAAACATCAGCATGGCATTAAAGTGATGTCTTACATTTTCCAGGGTAATTGGCATTTGGACATATCCCTGTTTGTGGAATGTGACACAATGTCTATGTCAACCTTTTAGGACTGATTTAGGCAAGTCTCCTCTGTATAGACATTCTTACTGTACCAGACCTATTGGTGTAGGTGTTGCACACATATTGTCTCTGCCATATGGTGTACATATACACAAACATCAAACGAACAAACAACCATCTATATCATGAAAGGATGATTACTAAGGCACCTTTAAACCCTGATTTTTCATGATGATCTAAGCAAATCCAGGGTCTAGGTAAACCTTGTGGAAGTGTCAGAATTGTCCTTTCTCTTGTTTAGGTACTAATGACACTTAGAAGACACCACTGCCACCGTTTTCTTCTCAGTTGGCAAAAAAACAAAACAGGTAGCCACCCTCCTACTTACTGGGATTATGAAAATTAATCTAAACATGGAAGTATGTGCAGAATGAAAAATTTGAAATTACACCTTTAACTTGAGGGCTGTTATTAAAGCTAAACCCTCTCACACTCAAAGTAATCACTAGGTATTAAACAATAGGAAAAAATACATCCTTTTAACAATTTTGATGGCTGCTTTCTCTTCACCCCACATTACTGGGGTTAATCTTTGATGAATAAAGGGAGAGAACGTATGATTACATCTAGTGTGTGAAGTTGAGGGAAATTCAGCATGAACACTCAACCTACCGATGAATTTGTAACAGGTCATGTGTCTATTCATCTGGGTTAATGTCATGTGCAATTAATGACTGAATACTCTAACTGATAATTGATCTAGTTAACTTTTTAGCTGAGTGGTTGGACCTGAGTCCCAATTAGAACAGTGAGTAGAAAGGAACATATGTGTAAGTGTTATAACCAGTAAATCTGAGGAATAAAAAGGAAAAAGGTGGTGCAGGCAGAAACTGTCTTGCTTTTTCCCTATGCCCTGTCTCCATACTAAGGAGGAGAGGAGATGAGCCTTAGTGATGAGGGGACAGGAAGGGAAGGAGGAAGACAATTTCTATGTGGCCTAGAAGTTATATCTCAGGTAAGATATTTTTATATTACTCTGTGTTTTCCCTTCATACTTTGAAGAGTCCCACTCATCCTCTTACCATCTGACCGTTTTATTTTTTTACTTAAAAAAATTTTTTTTTACTGTTTATTTATTTTTGAGAGAGAGAGAGATAGAGTGTGAGCAGGATAGGGGCAGAGAGAGACACACACACAGAATCCAAAGCAGGCTCCAGGCTCTGAGCTGTCAGCACAGAGCCCGACGCGGGGCTCAAACCCACGAACCGTAGATCATGACCTGAGCCAAAGGCAGATGCTTAACTGACTGAGCCACCCAGGCACCCACCATCTTGCCATTTTAGAAGCCTGGTACATAATGATGGTACAGATTTAGCAGCTGGAAGAAAGCAATACTGGGTACCATTTCCAGACATATGATTGGTAGCCTTTTCATGATTTGAAACTGTTTGCAAAGCTACCAAGTATTTCCATGAGGATGAATTGTCCAATCAGAATGAATTGAAGTAGGCTAGAACAAATAATGGTAATCAACTGCTAATTATAAGACTTCCTGGTGTATTCTTTTTTTTGACAAGTACATTCTACCCCTTTGGTTCACCATAGTATCACATCAAAACATTGTGATAGATGGTGATGCTGAAAGCACTGAATATACCAATTGGGAATGTGTTTGGCTGTACGTAACAAAACTCAACTTCTAAATGCCAGTGTATTAAGTTCTTTTCAAACATAAAGAATTTATTATCTTTACAGCAACACTGCAAGATAGTTATTGTTATTATTATTATTATTATTATTATTATTATTATTATTATTTTAATGAGCCCAGGAGCGCTTGGGTGGCTCAGTCAGTTAAGTGTCCAACTTCAGCTCAGGTTATGATCTCATGGTTCACGAGTTTGAGCCCTGCGTCAGGCTCTGTGCTGACAGTTCAGAGGCTAGAGCCTGCTTCAGATTCTGTATCTCCTTCTCTCTGTGCTCTCCCCCTGCTCATACTCTGTCTCTTTTTCTCTGTCTCTCAAAAATAAATAAACATTAAAAAATTATTAATAAAAAAATAACAAATAATAAATAAATAAATAAGCCCAGAGTACTTAAGTAACTTGCCTAAGGACACAATCTTAAAATAATAGCTTTTTCTAGAATTTTTCAAATCAGTAAAAGTTATAGCATTGCCTGAGAATATCACAGCTTCTAAATCAATCCAGAAAACTCAGGATCAGTTTCTGTGACCTGATGAAAAGCTCACATGGGCAAGTTCTTAAGTGGAACAGAGGCCCCAGGGGCAAGATTATTGTTTGGTCAGAGGGTACCCATGGGATGTATATTTTGTACTTGTTGCACGTGGATATGTGAAGGTAAGGATTCCTTAGAGGTAGCAGTGGTTGGGTATGGGGAATCATGTGTGTCCTCTTGTGATAGATGGTATAGATTGTCTCAACACCCCTTTCTAACAGCTTTCATCCTTGCCGTCTTTTGTTATAAAGACTATAAAGCTTGAAACCTTATTTTCTAATGAGATATAAGTGGGCATCTACTGAGGGTGGTTCTGGGAAAGTTTTTTTCTTTCTGAATGCAAGAGAAGACTGTCAGCTGCCACGGTCCTCTATCCTTTCTTTCTGCCTGGAATGTAGATCTGACATGTAGAGCTAAAACCATGAAGGCAAAGGCCATTGTAACTTATTTTGTTCATTGAGCAGAAAGAGATGAAGAATGGGTGTTTGATGATATCATTCAGCCAAGATTATCTGCCTTTGAACAGCTTGTCATGAGAAAATAAACCCCTATTTGCTTCAGCAACTGTAAGTTGAATTTCATGTTGTTTACTGTTGAATGCAATCCCAAGTGACACCCCCTCCATGGGATAAGCCTCACCACCCCCAATAATGTTTTAATATGATAACCTGATGGACCAAAGGGAAAAAATATTGTACTTGTCAGCAAAGTGATAGAAAGTGAAGCCTTGTAATACATGTAATCAACTTTGTAAATTATGAAGCATAAGTCATGCCTGCAAATTGTGAAACATAAGTTTGTATTTGTCTACATTGGTATAAGAAGGATAAATGTATAGAAACAGACAAAAGGAAACCAAAAACAACCTGTAGATTAGACTACTGTTTAACATATATTCATTCTTTATACCCCATTTCCACAAAACTTCATGGGAGGAGTGTATTTCCCTTCCCTGCTAGTGTTGTGCTTGGCCATGCTACTTGCTTTGGCCAATGGGATATGGGCAGAAGTGACAGCCATAGTCTAGGCTTTGAGAGATATCATGTATTTCTGTTCTACGCTCTTGCACTTTTGCCATAGCCATAAAAAGAGCATGCCTCGGGTAAAGAGGCATGGGCTAAAGAGGATGGGAGATGTGTGAAGCAGAGATGAACTGAACCCATAGCCTGGAGCCATACCCATCCAAGATCAGCCAAACTGTAGCTGACCCCAGGACGCATGAGTAAGAAATAAATATTTGTTATTGTACATCACTGGGTTTTGAGGTGGTTTGTTATGCAGCATTAGTGTGACAATAGCTAGCTGATACACACCTTGACAGCTTAATCTTACAAAACAAACTGGTTATTTTCATTCTTTAACAAAAATTAGGATTGTAATGTCCAATAATGACATTCTAAGTAGAAAAAGCCAAGATTTACAAAGATACATTTTTATCCATTAAATCAAGTATATATTTGCTTAATCCCATTATTTCAGGAATTAGGCATCTTCCTCGACATAGCCAGTTGAAGTAGGCTTTCTGTTTCTTCCTAACAAGAATTTTAGTTGATCTGCTTCAATCCTTCTTCCGTTACACTATGATCAATAGTACTCTACTTTTTAAATTTTTGTTTAGACCAAAGAAAGCCTCTCTGATTAAAAAACACAAACTATTGGACAGAGAAAGATTTTCTTTGTTTGAAATTGCTATGTGTTCTAAATTCTATTCATTATCTATTACTGTGTAAAAAATTGCCCCAAAACTTCAAGGGCTGCAATGACAATAAACAGTAACAAACAGTAAGCTGTCCCTGTATATTAGGAGTTCAACGGTGGTTTGCTGAGTGCTTCCAACTCAGGGCATGTCATGAAGTTGCAGTCAAGATGGCGTCCAGTTATGTAGTCATGTCATGGCTTGACAGAGGCTGGAAGATCCACTTCCAAGGTGACTTATTCATGAGGCTCTTGCCATGTAGACCTCTCCATAGGGCCGCTGAGGATCCCCACGACATGGCAGCAAGGTTCCCCAGAGCAAGTTATCTAAGAAAGCAATGTTTCTTATGACCTAACTTAAAAGATCACACTCTGTTAGTTTCATAGTATTCAATTAGTTACGATGGTCCATTCTATTCAGTGTGGGACAGGATCCCTAAGGGTATGAATACCTAAGGATATGAATAGCAGGATCGCTGGAAAACATCTTGGAGGCTGGCTACCACACTTTCTAATATATATTTTCAACACAATCTCTCTGACTGCTCCAAGCATCTTCTCAAAACGGATTTACAATTTAAATGGTGGTTCTTTTTTTTAAAAAAAATTATGTTTATTTTTTATTTTTGAGAGAGAGAGAGAGAATGAGCAGGGGAGAGGCAGAGAGAGAGGGAGACACAGAATCCAAAGCAGGTTCCAGGCTCTGAGCTGTCAGCACAGAGCCCAGTGTCTGGTTCGGACCTACAAACCGTGAGATCATGACTTGAGCTGAAGTCAGATGCTTAACCGACTGAGCCACCCAGGTGCCCTTAAACTGTGGTTCTTAACCCCCACTCCCTGGGGACATTTGACGATGTCTAGAAATGTTTTTGGTTATCCCAAATGAGAGAGAAGAGTACTGTTGGCATCTAGTGAGTAGAAGCCAGGAGTGCTGCTACACATTATATGACGTACAGGATATTCTCCCCACAACAAAGAATCATTCAGCCCCAAATGTCAACAGCGATAAGGCAAAGATACTCTGCATTTAAACTATTACAGTTGGCTAAAATTTTAAAGTTTCCTTTTACAGATCCTTCAATATATCATATAAATACTGCTTTTCGTTTTCAGTCAAGTATAGTCAGATTAAGCAAAATTGAGTTATTATGATGCATGATCAAGTTGCAGATGCACAACCAAAAGGGATTGAGCAGGAGAAATGAATTTGGCCAAGATAACACACACATCCCTCCCCAGAAGACCTGTGTGTGTGGGGGGGGGGGGGGGTCCCTTTTATGTGATATTCTTGCTGAATTTGCAAAGGCAGCACCGAATAACTGCTATTTCATTGAGAACTCCCTGCCTACAACTAGAAACAGCCCTCGCTGGGTGACACTGTGAATTCTGAAAAAAAATCAATTGGGAGTTTTAAAGACAAGCAGAAGAAGAATGAGAAAGTGAATTCAATAGAGTTTTATTGACAACTTAAAGCTTATAGAGCTTTCTCTGTAACCCCTGACAAGTCTTCTTTGCATCCAAGGTTTATTTGAGTGCTTAAAGGGGGCTAAGATAATAAATCCGTAACACAGTAGCTGCTTGTGTCAGAGACTGATCTCCTCCTTTCTCAGAAGTGCTTAGAAGCCAAGGAGGAGTGATTATCAAGCAGACTGCCAGATTTGGGGACAGCCTCAGGACTCTCTGTGCTTTCTAATAATTAGGGAGATAAAGAAAATCAGCCTCACCTCTAATCTTCCTTGCACAAACCAGGAAGAACTGAATTGGCTTCTGGGCAGTGTTCAGAGCCACTGGGACAATGAGAAAAGTCAGATTACACTAGATTTCCTGAATGTCTTTAGGCTAGGGCATGGGTAATGGTTCCCCCCAAAAAGGAAAAGTGTAAATGTATCTTTGCATTGAAAGTTCCACTTGGTGAGGCTCATGGGTGGCTCAGTCGGTTGAGTGTCCGACTTCGGCTCAGGTCATGAGCTCTCAGTTTGTGAGTTCAAGGCCTACATTGGACTTGCTGCTGTCAGTCCAGTGCAGAGCCCATTTCAGATCCTCTGTCCTGCTCTTTCTGCCCCTGCCCCACTTGTACTCTCCCAAAAATAAATAAATATTTTTTTAAAAAAAGGAAAGTTCCACTTGGTGATGAATATATATGCCTATATTGTTAAGCTTGTTTTAGAAAATAGGACTTCATAAATAACTATAATATGTAAATTATATATAAACTATATATATTATTCTCTATATAATATATATTATATAGATATATAAAAATCTCTTCCTGTAAGCAGCATGAGGTGATCTCTGAAAATGGTTCATTATTCACTTGACCCAGAAAAGCCGACAAAATCATGCACATCAAGAGGTTCAAATCTTTGGGTTCACTTTAAGAACACAAGTGAAACTTCCCAGGCCATCCAGAGTATGCATCTCTGAAAAGCCACCAAATATCTGAAAGATGTCACTTTGCAGAAGCAGTGTGTACAATTCCATTGCTACAATGATGGGATTGACAGGTGCACCCAGGCCAAACAGTAGGGCTGGACACAGGGTCGGTGGCCCAAAAAGAGTGCTGACTTTTTGCTGCACATGCTTAAAAATGCAGAGAGTAATGCTGAACTTAAGGGTTTGGATGGAGCTTCTCTGGTCATTGAGCACATCCAGGTGAAACAAGCCCACAAGACACAGCATAGAACTTACAAGGCTCATGGTTGGATTAGCCCAAACATGAGCTCTCCCTGCCACACTGAGATGATCCTTACTGAAAAAAGACCAAATTGTTCTTAAACCAGAAGAAGAAGTTGCACAGAAGAATAAGCTATCTCAGAAGAAACTGAAGAAACAAAAACTTATGGCCCAGAGGTAAATTCTGCATAAAATAAATGCAAATAAAAGCGAAAACAGAACAAAAAGATAAATATATAAAATTATTTTTTTTCTTTCACAAGGAAAGCCATTGGAGGAATAAAACAATTCCTAGAGATTGGGGTACCTACAATGAGGAGAAGTCATTATCTCATTCCCCAGTTTAACATCTGCTTGGGCAGCAGAAGGTTGAGATAGGGGAGAGAGAGAGAGAGATGTTACTTTATATGGAAGCAAGATCTTTGCAGATATGATTGACTTAAGGATCTTCACCGTATCACTAGGCTGAAATCAAGGCATCAGCAGGCCTGGGCTGCCTCAAGAGGTTCTAAGGGTGATCCATTCCTTGCCTCTTCCAGCTTCTGGTGGCTGCCAGCGTCCTTGGTTTGTGGCTGCATCACTCCAACATCTGCCTCTATGGCCACGTTGCCTTCCCTTCTTTTGTCTGTCAAATTTCCCTCCACCTCTCTCTTATAAGGATATGTGTGATTGCATTCAGTGCCCACCCTGATAATCCTGGATAATCTCTCCATCCCAGGATTCTTAACCACATCTGCAAAGATCTTGTTTCTGTATAATGTAACATTTACAGGTTTCAGAGATTAGGACCTGATATATTTTGTGGGGACATTTTTCAGCCTACCACACCAATATCTTTTTCCACCCCTAGTCTTTCCAGGGTTCAGCCCTACACCCTATTTACTTATCTGTTGCACATCTGCATGCATGTGCCCACACGCACACACACACACACACACACACACACACACACACACACACACACATCTTTCTCTCTCTCTTTTTTTCCTCAATAGAGCTTGGTGAACCAAATCTTTGCCACTTAAAACTTATTAGCCTGGAGGGCTCTATGTTTGCATTCTACCTCTAGAAGCAGTGTTGCTGGTGAAGTAGATACTTCTAATGCAGCAAAGGAAAGGAAGAAAAACAAAGGAGAAAGTTAACTTTCTATATAGAAAGAGGTTAAATACCGTTATTTTTCTCTTGAAGAAATAATATGGTATAGTCAAGAATTTGTTTTAAAAATTGAGTACAGAAATATGTTACCAGAGAGGAGGCTAATGATTGCTTGTCCCCAAAGGGAAAACTTGACTGAACTCTTTTGGTTGGAATTCTATAAGCCAAAAATATAAATGCTTCCCAGGAGTCTGGCAGATGCTGAGTCTTCTTCTCCTCACACTTGTCTGTCCAGGAGACATACTTGTTTTCAGTCAATAAAGAAACAAGGAGCTCTTTCTGAAACTTTTACTTTGAAGGCCAGAAATTAAATGTATACTGTTTATCTGAGGCTCAATCTATGCACATTTCATGTGGCTCCTTAGCTATGGTTGAAAGACTTTCTATTGCCCAATGAGTTTCATTAATACAGAACTGACATGTCTAACCACAGGAGCAGCACTTCCTGAAATCAATGCACTTTACTAGTACAAGAAAAGACAAAAATATTCAGCTATATAGAAGTGAAAAGGAGTTTATTTTGAAAAAAAGTTAAAGCTACAAGAGATCTGAGGTTATGTAGTAAGCTTATTCAGTTTACAGATGAAGAAATGGATGCTCCAGAAAGATCATCAGATGTATCAGTCAGCTATGGCTGCATAACAAACACCTGTAGTATCCTAGCAGCTTACAATAAGCATGTATTTAGCTAATGCATTTCTGGGCATTTGCTGATTTGGGGTTTGGTTGATCTAGGTTTTTTGTGGCTAGAGGAGTTCTGTTTTCACATTTTATGTCCTTGGGTTTGCTCCAAATGACTCTTATCTTCCTTGAACTGGTGGCTAACTGGAGGAGGTTTTCCTTTAGTAATGGCGGAGGCACAAGAAAGCAAGTAGAGGCACAGAAGGCCTTTTAAGTCCTGGACTTGGAACTGAAAGACTATTATTTCCACCCACAAGTTATTGGCCAAAGTAAGTTCCATGGCCAAGCCCAAAGTCAAGGGGCAAAGAAATATTCTCTGCCCACGATGAGGCACTGCTGAGGGTATGGATTTAAGAAGGGATGAAGAGATAGGGTTAACCATTTAATCATGCATACAAAATTTGCCTATGGTCAAAGAGCTACTAGAATTCAGGTCTCCTGACCCACCCACCCCCACCAATCCAGGGCTTTTCCCATTAACCAGGCAGGCGCTCAGTGGAGCATACAATAGATATATTTAAAATATGCTCTGGAGATATAAACTATGAAGATGACACAACACTGCCCACCTGGTTACATTTATTTTATATAGATTTTTCTATTTTCTGTTCACATAATTAAAAGCCATTCATACATTTCCACAACTATTATCTGGAAAGGCATATGACATTGATGCATGTGAAACATGGTACCATTTTCATTCAGTATCAACCCAAGTTTCTCCAGCCTAGGGTACTAAAGTGGTCATGATAGAAAGAAAAGTTCAGACTTCACTGGTTTTGCAAAGTCCTTTCTGGTGACTCATGAGAAGCCTTCTTGTCTTCCCCTTGAACACCTCAAGAACATCTGCTACTTGGTGCTATTCATCATTACAGCCAGCCTCTCTGGGACACCCAGGTGCCCCAGAACTGTGAACCCTCAAGTTGCCAAAGAGACATTGTGTTCCCTGCAGCCTTCTTCCACAGTCCTCAGCAGAGCTATAGTACAATGCATCCTGGACCTACGTATTCAGAATTTCTCATGAAAATGGGTTCCTAAGTGGTTCCTATTATCCTATTTCTCCAGAGAGTTCAAACATAAGTATACAGGCCCTGGCCAGAGACCTATATTCAAAAGACCATCTTTGACTCTTCTCTAGGTGATAGAGCAACTTCTTCTTCCTTCAGCCAAGTGTGTTTATGCAAATCAGTTTATAGATATATAAATTCACCAGACATATCTGAGCCACAGTTAAGGCCTAAAATAAGATTGTTTTCATATATTTTCTTTGAAGAATGAGCTCTCAGATTAGCATAAAAAATATTGTTGCCCAAAATGGAATTCAGCAAAGGTGTGAGTCAGTCATTTCCATTAGGAAAAGGAAATTAATGATAAATAGCTGATTTTAGTGACATGCTTTGTAGTTCTCTTCCCCCTTAGAGATTATTACTTGACATTTTTAAATGGTTTCTAAAATGCAATTTATAGAAAACTTCTTAGTTTCACAGGGCATAGCTAAGTTGAATTGGAACATGGCAAACCCATTTAATTTTGCTGAAAATGCATTTAGAAACTGAGTCTTTCTGCTAAATGCTTGTGCATAGTCCCAAAGGTCATTTTTTCTCTGTTGAGATAAACTCTCAACGTGGCCCTAACGATGTAGATGAAATGGGGATTTAAATCTCAGTTTTCCATTTCAGTTGAGATCTGTACCTTGTTTCCCTTTGACTAGAAAGACAAAATGGAAAGCCCATATTAGCAAATGCTTTCCTCCTTAGGTACCGCTTTGCCATGAGGGATCTGGCTTAGCCCTTTTCAAACATTTTAAACACTTCTGAGACTCATCTGTCTCAATGCTGTACTTTTATGCTGAACTCTCTTGAAAATTACTATCTTCTGTATATATTCACCAACCAAAGAGATAAAAGCAAAAAAAAATTTTCTTTTCTAAATATAAAATCATACTCTATTAAGTATGGTTTTACAAACTGTGCATGCCTCCCAGGTATTGTGATTCACCCATGTGGAAAAGCACTCCCCTTCCTCAGTCATTTTTTAAGCCCTGTCCCAGACTACCACTGAAGCGGTCACTGTCTGTGCCTCACCCATGTCTAGTTGGGTCTAAGCATTTTAGTGGATGGATCTGATTTCTAGCTGACAAGATCTCATCTCTTTTCCTGAGAACTGTCTCTGGCCACTGCAGCCCTCTCTAACAAATTCACAAGGCAGGCCAAGAAATTATCACCCCTCCAGCTCCCCTAGCAGTCTTCAAGCAATGTCACATGGGAATTGGTGTGTAAATAACACAGCTCCCTTGCCCCTCCAGTAGGATAATTCTGAGCCATGTGTTCTACACTGGCTCCCAGACTTCCCAGTGTGATTGAGCTCGTCACCCACGGTGGAAAGTTGCTTGGTAGTGTACCCTTTATTCATTCCTTCCCTTCCCTGACACACTTCTCCACTCACCTGCCAGAACTTGCTTAATTATCTCACAAATAAATTATGTGCACTAAAATTCACGTCTCAGGGCCTGCTCCTGGGGAAATTAAACCAATCAAGTAAGATCAAGAAACACATTACATCCTGATAACAGCATCGAGTAGGATAGTCTGGACACTGGGAGTACAAAGATATATATGATATGGTCCCTACTCTTATGTTGCTTAGAGTCAAGTTGGGGAAAGATTTGATATATATTAATAGAGATGTTATATAGGGTCTAGGGACAGTTTCATTACTTTTCAGCTCTGTGACCTCAGTTTTGCCATCTGAAAAATGGGGCATTGTGAGGATTAAATGAAACAGTATATATAAAATGCCTAGGATGGTACCTGTCAAATGGTAATGATTAAATATTGAATTCCTAAGTCATGCACTGAGGTACCCTGGCACACTGCAGTAAATTCACGAGAGTACAGCAGGATATTTTGTCTATTTGTTTCCAAGTTTATTGAGGATTCATTGACAAATATAATTGTATATATTTAAAGTGCACAATGTGATGATTTGATATACATATACATTGTAGCATGATTACCAAGATCGAGAGAACAGATTCATCACCTCACATAGTTAACTCTTTCACGTATGCTTGTGTGTGAGTGGTGAGAATGCCTTATATCTCTTTTCCACAACTTTCAAGTATACAATACCATTTATTAACTGTGGCCACCATGCTGTACATTAGATCCTCCGAACTTACTCATCTTATAACTGGAAGTTTGTACCCTTTGACCAACATCTCTCCATTTGCCCCTTTCCTCGGCCCCTGACAACCACCACTCTATTATGTTTCTATGAAATTAGCCTCTTTTTTTTTTTTTTTTTTGGTTCTACATATAAGTGATACAGTATTTGTCTTTCACTGTCTGCCTTATTTCACTTAGCATAATGCCTCCCAGTTTCATCCATGTTGTCACAAATAGCAGGCTTTCCTTCTGTTTGATGGCTGAATAATACTTTCAAGTGTGTGTGTGTGTGTGTGTGTGTGTGTGTGTGTGTGTAGTATGTGTATACATTATATATAACCACATTTTGTTTATCCATTTATCTGCAAAAGGACTTTTAGATTGTTTCCAGAGCTTGACTGTTGTGAATGATGCTGCAGTGAACATGTGACTGCAGATATCTCTTTGAGATACTGATTTCTTTTCCATTGGATATATACCCAACAGTGAGATTAGTAGGATATTTTAAATTTTTGAGGGAAACTCAGGGCTGTGCAACATCTTTTGGACACTATGCAAACTAGTACGTTGAGTTAGTTCACAGTTTCAACATTAGATCTGGTGACATCACTGTTGAAAACATGATGTCTTTGCAAACCTGGGTGTTCAACAGTTGTTGTGGTAAAAACCAAATAAATACCAAGTGAAAATCAATGTAGAGGGTGGTGATAGCCAATCCAATTTCAAAGTCTGAGAAATTGTACAGTGCCCAGCAGGTGCACATATCCCATTTGGAAGTAATTGTGGTTACTTAAGACTGAAATTTTCAAAAAATTATTTATATGCATTATTTTTTTCCAAACAGCTGCTAAATTGTTAGGATACAAGTATTTAATAAGTTATTTGGACTTAACTACTTAACAAATGGAATTGTTAGGTGTTTCTTTTGGCCTAGAAATCCCATGAAAAAATTACAGAGACACAGAGTACTGTGAACTGAAAATATTTTGGAACGTCCAGTGTATTATATTTTAGCTATTTAAATACCTAATTGAAAACTGAAGTGAATTAAAAATATTTGGCACATGTAACTCTAACTGTATCAGTCTACTACTTAAAAATCTCAGTGTCTTTGCATGCTTACCAAGAAAACACCAAATTTCTCAGACCATTATTGTAGACCTCCCATGTTCCCCACCCCCCAATGTACCTTTTAGGTTTAATCTTCCATCAGTATCCTCTGGCTAAACCAAAATATTCATCATTCCTGGAGTTATGACTTGCCCTCTCTACTACCTTCTTTGCCCAAAATGCACTCTCTTTTCTGCTTATGGTATTCTGCCAATTATTCAAGAATCTTCAAACCCAAAATAAATTCTGTCTCTTCCACTGAAGAAATTCATCTTTCTCTTCTGTCAGATATAATTTCTCATGCTTAGAACATCTATAGTCATATTATACAGCTCTTGGGAACATTTATTTCATATTCCCTCTTATTTTCTTTTCTCCCTATTAAATGGAAAGTTCCCATATGGTAAGGACCATTTATTCCATGTGTTTCTATGCACTGTAATATTACTACCTCTCAAGGTATCATTGGAATGTATTGGTGAATGGAAGGATGGATGCATGGGTAGATAAATGGCTGGATAATAAACTGATGATGGATAAAAATATCGATGCATAGATGGAGGATGGTGACTAGTAGATGGGTAGATGAACAGGTAGACAGATGAATGACTGGATATGTGAATACATGTTACAGCAGTTTGAAAATCCATTTTTCCTAGTATTTTAGTCCCTCATAGCCATAAATTACTGAGGGATTATAGTCAATTAACAATCCTTTTACCATTCCATGCCTTATTAGAACTCTAACATCTCTTCTCATCATATCATGAATTAGAATAAATCTCTCCTACTCACCAATAAGATTTACTTCTCCCAGTCGGATTTACACATCTCCCAGTCAGTTCCTTTATCAAATCATTTGATTTGTCTGTCCAAAAAATAAGTATATAGATTATACATATAATTTTTATTATATATAATGTATTTTGTATTATAGCCACATAAAGGCAGGGTGATTATAGAGAAAAATCAAGTCTCCCCCTAAAATGTGGGAATTAGCTAATTTCATACAAATATGGTTCAAGAGACTATAATGGCGTGGACGATAAATATCAAACACAAAATTTGACAATGATCTTGGGAAAGGGAACCACTGCTTATTGAGCCTCACTATGTGTCATTTCATTCTCACAACTATCTTGTGAATTAGAGGTTATTATTCCTATTTTCTAAATGATAAAATAGAAATATAGGGAAGTTGTGAATCTAGCGCAATGTCACACATTTTACATATGGGGGAAACAGTTTTGAGAGTTGCACAGTTATTACCAATTTAACATGGCTTAGACCCATGCTTCTGACCCCTCGCCATGTCGGGGTGCATACATGGATACCCAACAGTGAGAACTAGGAAGAAAGCTTTAAACAGAGAAAAATTGGTATAGATTTGTCCTCTATTCCCCAGTCTGTACACCCTAATAACATCGACAGCTTGAACCCAGGAGCCGTAACAATTATAGTTTTCCACTTTGCATTTCAGAGAATCAAGGAGTAGAAAGGGGAGCAAACTGAGGAGAGAGGAAAATGAAGAGAATGGAAGACAAGAGGGTCCTGGGAAATCTGCAGAATTAATGTTACCAATGGCAGAAGCAAAGAATCATTCCCTGTGACCTTTCCCCCACCAGGCCTGTTGAGTATATTGATCAGACTTTATTCCATGGCCTCAGCTCAAAAGTTAAAGTGGATCTTGAAGGCACTTAACAGCTGGAGGTTCTCGGCTAACCATACTCCTTGTAGCTGAACAACACATCTGAGAAGTTCATTTCCATGGATACCATGGTTCTTCTGATGAAATGTCTCCTAGGAAAATGTCATGGTTGGGAAATGGAAGAAGAGAAATAGGTAAGCTCATAGGAGACCTGATTTCTGACTGAACCCCAGTCAACATTAGTTTACTGTGGCCATCTCTTAACCTCTCTGGGTCTCAGTTTTCTCAGCTAAAAAAGGGCGGGATTCTATTTTAAATCTAAGAAATATTTGATTCCAGGTAGCACGAATTCTCATCTGGAAATCCCATGGAACTAACATGGTTATTAAGAGCCTGGACTCTAAGGCAGATTGCCTGTGTTTGAAATCTGGTCGTAGCACTAATCTTGGGTGAATTATGAAAATCCCTCTGGGCTTTGGTTTCCTCCTCTTTAAAATGGGACTAATAATAGTACATACCTACCTAATAGGAGTGAAAATCAAGAGAAGGAAGCATTTAGAATAGTGCCTGGCACATAGTGACTACTCAGCAAATGCTAGTTATAACTCCCATCCCCTAGCTGCACATGTACCCACATACAAAATCCTCGTAAAAGGACCCGAAGCTTAGGGACGCCTGGGTGGTTCAGTTGGTTGAGTGTCTGACTTCGGCTCAGGTCATGGTCTCATGGTTGATGGGTTCGAGCCCTGCATCGGGCTCTGTGCTGACAGCTCAGAGCCTGGAGCCTGTTTCAGATTCTGTGTCTCCCTCTCTCTGACTCTCCCCAGCTCGCACTCTGTCTCTCTCCGTCTCAAAAATAAAATAAACATTAAAAAAAAAAAAAAGGACCCAAAGCTTAGAGTGAGAATTTAAGGAGCAAATGGTTCCAGGTTAGGCCCAGCAGCAGCTGTGTCCAAGGAAGAACTTTAACCCTGCTTTTTGTATATCTTTGTTTCTGAGAAAGGATAGAAAGCATTTTTCTCCCAGAGTACAGTTGGTGTTGCTTCTGGATTGCCTAGTAACAAAAGCTTCTCCTCATTCGTTCTCTGATCTGATTGTTTTCACCTCAGTGATTTTTTTTAATTGAAGGTTTTTAAAAATTGTTAATTGAGTTCTGCTCCTCTAACCATCTGAAGTCACTGAATCTCAAAGAAAATGCTTCAGAAGCCCGTAAACGTCATCATCTGCTACAACCTGCTCAGAGTTATTAAATTTCTATTCTTTTATTTTTTGGATGCATGACAAACAGGCTTTCTTTGCTGTGGCCATAATGAGGTATCACCAGTAAGTCAGCCTCACAACCTGGCGGGGGGGGAGGGGGGGGAGCGGGGAATCTGGCCAATCTTTTATCAAAGGTGAGTCCCCATATTTTTAGGCCTTTGATTAACGAAAGAGAATGTGCTTCGGAAATTGAGTCCCATGATCCAGACCCCAAAGAGCAAGTCTATTGTCCATCATAATCATCGAACGTGGAGTTTACAAGTGAATGAATAGTAGTGCATGTTTGGATGACTGGAGTGAGGTCTTTCTAATCCCAATAGAACAGTGGAGCTGTTCCTTTTGAAAGGTGGCATCCCCCCTGTTGGCAAAGGGATGCAGAAGTGGAATTAGGACAGGAAGGAGGATGTGTGAGGAGGAAATAGAAAACAACACATCAAGCCTTGCTCTGAGCCTACAAGTAGCCTCTTTGCCATGATCAGAAATGGGGAATGTTTGTTGTTGTTAAGAGTCAAATAGAAGGCACCTGACTGGCTCAGTCAGTAGAGCTTGTGACTCTGGATCTCAGGGTTATTAGTTTGAGCCACACATTGAGTATAGAGCTTACTTAAAAATACAACCTTTAAAAAGAGAAAGAGAGTCACCAGGAAGCATGACAGTGCTTTCAGCAAAATGGTGCATAATTTGCTTTCTGTTTCCATGAAGATGTTTCATCTTGCTTATTGAAAGAGGAAGCACAGTTGAGGTCCTGATATTAAAGAAATGTGACTGTAGACATGAGACAGGAACTGAGCATCCTGTTTGTTTCCCTAGAGGCAAAAAATTAAAAACCCCAAAACAGAAAAACAAAATACAGGATGCCATTGCTGAGGAAGAAATAGAAACCATAGCTGCTGGACACCGTGTTTTTTCCCCTTCATGTTTCAGCTCCCTAATTATTTATCCCTGGTTTCTACTGAGTGGTGTTTCAGCACACTTTTCCCCCTTCCTATCTGTCCTTTCACCTCCCAGGAGAACTCTGAGGTCTCTTTGGTTCTATCCTTTGTCCCCCCAAATGCATGCAGTCTTGTGAAGTACCCAGTTACCAGAACACACTTCCTAGCCATGTAAGTTCAGGCAAACTGTTCCCCCTCCTTGTTTCCTCATCTGTAAAAAGGATGTAAACAGCCCTATATCATAGGGTGGTTGTAAGCACTTCTTGGGGGCACACACACATAAGGCATCTTAATGACTATTAGCTCTTTCTATTAGATATCCCCTGTCCTCACTCCCTGATGAATGAAATCTGGAATCATTCATTAAGCAGCAATTTAGAGGAAAAGGAAGGGAAAACTGGAACAGAACAGAACAGAAAATTGAGTGCTGGTAGTAGTTTTCAAGCAGGGGGGACATGGGAGTGTTTAGCTGTCACTGAAGTATGAGAAAGCCCTCTGTAGAATTTTTGCATAACGGTGTAGAGCAATCATTTGAGCCTATATATGTCATATAAGAAAAGAGGGATATAGGCAAAGCCATTTCTAGGTTCTCTGAGCCCATGATAGAGAGCCCTGTTTAACACACCTCGTCTTAGAATTTGGATGAAACATTGATCTCACTCTTTTGGCTTCTGTAGGACACAAGCAGAATTTAAAATACACTAATACAGCTTCAGGGAGGAATGGTAAAGGATGAGACAGAGAGGATAGTAAACAAAGCAAATCGGTCCATCTCCCCACCACATCTAAGAGACATTCTCCTAGGCTGACAATCCACTGAAATCAATTCCAACCCAAATCATGCGTGCCCCTTGGCACTTCAATCTTGGGCCTCCAGATTGATGCAGAACAGAAAAAAGGCATATGTGAATGGCCAGAATCATGCTGCCAGCCTCCCAGGAAGCTCCAGTTTGTGCCACACAACCGAGGCCTTAAAGATACGTGCAGAGTTACTTGCTTGGCATCACGAATCCTGTTAATACTAGATTCAATTGTACACATTGTACAAGCTTTTAATAGTGGAAGATTTAAGACATACAAAATAGACACATGCAAAAGATGAACAGCCACATACCCTTTCTCTGTCTTCTGCAATTATCAGCTCAGGACCGATTCTGTTCCATTTTTACCCCTACCCACTTCTCCACATTCCATAGGATTTTGAAGCAAATCCTGGCTATCATATCGTTTCATCAACTTATTTCAGTAATTTTCTCTGAAACAGAATTTGGCAAACTCTGGCCCATGGATCGGCCTCCTGTTTTATCAATAAGGTTTATTGGAATGCAGCCATGCCCACTGATTTGCCTATTGTCCACTGCCTGCTTTCCCAGAGACCCGATGGGCCATGAAGCCTAAAATATTTACTATTTGGCTCTTTAAGAAAAAGTTTGATGACCCCCCCCCCCCACCCTCCCACTCTAAAACATAAAGACTTTCGGGAGAGCCAGGGTGGCTCAGTCGGTTGAGCGGCCGACTTCAGCTCAGGTCATGATCTCGCAGTCCGTGAGTTCAAGACCTGCGTCAGGCTCTGTGCTGACAGCTCAGAGCCTGGAGCCTGTTTTGGATTCTGCGTCTCCCTCTCTCTGACCCTCCCCCGTTCATGCTCTCTCTCTGTCTCAAAAATAAATAAACGTTAAAAAAATTTTTTTAAATATAAAGACTTCCAAAAACATAACTAGGATACTGTTATCACACCTCAAATAGTAATAGTAATTTACAACACAGTGACTTAAAATTATTTAGAACTTTATACCTTTTGAGATGCCTTCATATTTGCTATCTCATTTGAATCTGCAACAACTCTGTAAGATAAAGATGGCAAACTTTAATGTCATTTAACCTTTTATATATGAAGAAAAATGTAAGCATAGAGAATTTTAAAGTGATCTCATCGAGGGGCACCTGGGTGGCTCAGTCAATTAAGCATCTAACTCGGTTTCGGCTCAGGTCATGATCTCACGGCTTCGTGGGTTCAAGCCCCACATCGGGCTCTGAGCTGGCAGTATGGAGCCTGCTTGGGATTCTCCCTCTCTCCCTCTCTCTGCCTCCCCCCCAATCACGCTGTCTCTGTCTCTCTCTCAAAATAAATAAATAAGCTTTAAAAAAGTGATTTCATCGAAGGCAGGCAGCTAATAAGCAGTTTGAAGAGGATTCTGCCTCTGATACATTGGAGTAGACACAAGGGGAAGTGTGATTTGTACAATACGTGAATGATAAATCCCCTGTGTATTTCTCAGTTGTTCTATTTGAGCAAGCATATACTTGAAGAACCTGCTGTGGAATATATATTTCAGACGTGACTTGGAGTTAATTTAAGGTGAACCTCCTTCCAGCAGTAGAAATAACAGAGTTTTTATGCCGAGTGTGAGTTCCCATGGAACCACTCTGAGTTTGAAGTGCTCCAGTGGCGTCTGGAGAAAAATCTACAGGTAATACTGTTTCCTAGCATCTTCCTTAGAGAAGAACATGGTGTATTATTTTACAGGCCAAAGAAAAAGGGCGAAATGTGAGGTGTGGAAATCCACTTTCGTTACACGAGCACCCAGCGTCTGGGGGTGCTTCTCAGCTTCTTCTGTCCCATAAAACTAGCTGGAAACAAAATAAAAGCCAGACTTTCTCATGAGAAACCTGATGCTGTATTTATTGATTTGCCCGTGAGATAATACTCCACCTTTGGGAAGAAAATCCAAGAGAGCGTATAATAGTGGAAAATAGTCACAGAAAAGTCCAATTATACTTCAAATTATTTTCCATTTTCACATGACCTGAAACTCTCTATATAATCAAAGGTCATCACTCAAGCACTGTCCAGATTATTTAAAATGAAAGCTGGTTTATGTTTATAAACTCACTTTATTTAAGAAATCAAAAATGTTGTCCTAGTTAGGCAATTAGGTCCTTAAGAGTAGGGACCATTACACTGCCTAGAACTGGGTCTGGCACCTAATGTAAGTGCTGTTGAATGACTACACAATGTCAACATCATTACATTATGAGCACTTCTGCTCATACTTCTGGTCGTTAAAAGGAACCTATTCCCCCAAATAATAACTTTACGATGGAGACTCCTGGTAGATACCACCTTAACCAAGCAATCAAGGTTAACATCACCACTGATAAATCATGTGGATATCATATAGCCTGTGGTAGGCCAAATAATGGCCCCCAGTGATATCTAGGTCTTGATCCCTGGATCCTGTGACGATGTTCTATGGCAAACCTTATGTGACAAAAGGGACTTTGCAGTTGCAATTGAGATGGGGAAATTATCCTGGATTACCTGGGTGAGGCCAGTGTAATCATAAAAGTCCTTATAAGAGGAAGGCAGAGAGAGGTTTGACTATGGAAGAAGACAAGGCAATGTGATGACAGAAGCAGAGATTGGAGTGCTGTAGCCGACTGCCAAGGAATGCTGGGAGCCTCCAGAAGCTGGAAAAAGCAAGGAACAATTCTCCCTGGAGCTTCCCAAAGGAACCAGACCTGTCGACTTTGATTTTAGCCCTGTAAGACTCATTTCAGACTCCTGGCCTTCAGAATCATAAGAGAATAAATTTCTGTCATTTTAAGCCACTAAATTCATGGTAATTTATTACAGCAGCAACTAAGACATACTCTTAGATATGATGCGATGAGAAGAGCACCTCACCTACGTAAGTTTCTCTCCCCTGCCTTATAATGAAAAGACATCGGACAAACCAGAATGGAGGGATGCTCTATAAAATGCCTGACTAGTACCCTTCAAAAGTGTCAAGGTCATGAAAAACAGGAAAGTCTGAGAAACTGTCACAGATAAGAGGAAACTAAGGGATCATAATGACTGAATGGAGTGTGGTATCTTGGACTGGAGCCTGGAACAGAGAATGACAGTAATGAAAGACTGGTGATATCTGAATAAAGTCTGTAGTTCAAATAGTAGAATTGTATCCATGCTAATTGTCTTCATTTTATAGATGCTGACAATAGAGGAAGCTAGGGGAAGGGTATATGAGAACTGTTTTTTTTTAATATTTTTTTAAGTTTATTTATTTATTATTGAGAGAGAGAGAACATGAGCTGGGGAGAGGCAGAGAGAGAGAGACAGAATTCGAATCAGGCTCCAAGTTCTGAGCTGTCAGCACAGAGCCTGATGCAGGGCTCAAACCCACAGACCCACAGACCACGAGACCATGACCTGAGCCAAAGTCAGACACTCAACCGACCGAGCCACCCAGGTGTCCCATGAGAACTCTTTGTACTATTGCTGCAAATGTCTGTAAACCTAAAGTTATTTCAGAATAAAATGTTTAAAAAGGAATCCATCCCAGTAACATTTATCATGTCAGATCTGCTATTGGAGGGATAGTACAGGGATGTGTTTTAAGGAGTCTAGGGTTATGCTGATTGGATTCTCCTGAAAGAAAGGAAGAAATAACAGGAAAGAGAGATGACTGAGGGTAGCACAAAGCTGCCACTCTCCATTGCATTAGGTGCCACTGGGTGGTACTAATACCTCAGGTTTTCCTGGAGCACAGGCAAGGGGAAAGTGCCCCTGTATTTTACGGAGGGAGAGTTAATGACACAGAACAGTTCAGTGGCATATAATGTTCATTGAATTAACTTGACTTGCCCAAGCTCACTGAGCAAATAGGAAATGGAATATAAACTGTCTGATTTCCAGGTATATGGTGGCTAGATAAGAAAGTACAGTTCATTTACAACATTTAAAAAATACATATATTTTATCCAGATAAGAAGCTTTGGTGTTACCAAATAACAAATGGATTTTAGTCTCCATAACTTTTTTAGATTTGACCATAATTTCTTTTTCCCTCATACCCTGTCTGACCACTCAAGGTTCAATTCAGGTTTATAGCACTTGCCTTTTCTGGTATTTCTTTTCTGTTTTATTTTGTCTTTTTGGTGGTTTTCTTTTCTCACCTTCTCTATCCATTCTGCTTACCAGGTGTTTCCTATTGCTACATAACAAATTACCATGAAACAGTGGATTAAAATGAAAAAAATTATTAATTCACTGTCTGCATAGGTCAGGAATTTGGGTGTGGCTTGACTGGGCGGTTCTGGCTCAGTGTCTCATGAGGTTGCAATCAAGATGTCGGCCAGGGCTGCAGTCATCTGAAGGCTCGACTGAGGCTGGAGGATCCACTTCCAAGAGAGTACACTCACCTAGCCCTAGACAGGAGGCCTCAGTTCCTCACCATATGCACCTATCCATAGGGCCACTTGACACATCCTCACGACATGGTGGCTTCCTTCAGAGCAAGTGATTAAAAGAGAGTGAACAGAGGAAGCTGCAACATCCTTTGTCATCTAATTTTGGAAGTTACACACTATGACTGCTGTTTCCTTCTGTTTCCTAGAAGCTAGTCACTAAGTACAGCTCACACTCAAGGGGAGGGAAATTGATCTTCACCTCTTGAGGGAAAGAGTACCAAGAACCAAGGATATATTTTCAAACCACCACACCAGGTATTGCCTTGGCTCTGAGTTGGAGTTTGATATTCTCTGCTAGGCTTTCTCTGGGTAACTGTGTTTCCTTCTGCAGCTTTGTGTGGCTCAAAATGAAATTTGACTCCTTTCAGTAGACTCCCCCCATCTCCTAGGTTTCCAAGCCCCATGAAAAGTCACAGAATGCTAAGAAAAGAGAAGGGAACTTGAAATGATCCCAACCTTTCAGGATCTGGATATAGTCATCTGTCTCTCTGGTCCTTGCTGCAGCACTAAAATGTGACATCTCTGATTCTTCTCAAGCAAGGGTTGCTGCAGCCTTCATCAGCTTCTCAGTGGTGCTGCCACTGCGTAACATTGAAGTTGTGTTCAGTACCCACTGACTTTCACCATGTGACCTTGTCCTTGAAGCCTAAGTTCACTTGATTCTTGGCAAGTCTTTTTCTATACACTTGTACTATTTGGCATTCAGCGTGTTAGTTCTCAGGAAATCCTCTTAATTATTTAACTCTTTGACTTCAACCTTCAGCTCTCATTTCTGTTGACGTCCTTACTTTCCCTTGTTCAAATAGTGAATTCAGTATACCTAAAACCAGATTCAGCATTTCTCTCCACAGTGGCTTCTCCCTGACCCTTGCTCTTTATTCCCAGAGTCACAAGACTAAAAAGAAAAATTCACCATCTTGGGCTTCTCCATTGCCTATATTCCCTGTATTTGTGATGAGATTCTTGCCCCTGTATTGTGGCAAAAAGAGCTTATCTGCCATGAAGTCTGGGACAGTTCCTAGCCATCCTCAGTGATATCAGAAAGCCTCAATTCAGTGGTTCTTCATTCAGCTTCAGATTGGTCTAATTGCTGGTTCCATTCTGAACTTGAGATTCCAGTTTCCTATCTGTTACCACCTCCTGCCCTGATTTCTTAACCTTTTCTGCCAGATCTCCCTAACACCTTCTCAGACTATTATAATGTGCACGTGAATCCCTTGGGTTCTTGTTAAAATTTAGATTATGATTCATGAGGTCTGGAGTGGTGCCTGAGATTCTGTATTTCTTTTTTTTTTATTTTTTAATATTTATTTTTAAGAGAGACAGAGAGAGAGAGCACAAGCAGGAGAACGGCAGAGAGAGAGGGAAACACAGAATCCAAAGCAGGCTTCAGGCTCTGGGCTGTCAGCAGAGAGCCTGATGTGGGGCTCAAACTCACCAGCCATGAGATCATGACCTGAGCTGAAGTCGGACACTTAACCGACTGAGCCACCCAGGTGCCCCTGAGATTCTGTATTTCTAACAAACTCTTGGGTGATACTCATGCTGCTGGCTCAAGGACCACACTTGGTAGCAAGGGCTCATGGCAAAAATCTCCTGAATGTGCTTCCTCACTCACCTTCTCCCTCCACAAAGTGGAAAACACAAGTGTTGTCATGTTGCCAACCTTTCTGGATCTCACACTACCAGCATCATTGGTCCCCAGCATAGGAGAGTGTTCAGATCCCCTGGAGACCTCATACTGACTCTTAATTTTTCCCCCTGGAGATTCTTACTCAGTAGGTCTAGGGTAGGGGCTCAGAATCTCTATTTTTTGAGAAGTGCCCCAGGTAGTCCTGATGAGGACCAGTGTCTTATAGGCTAAAGTCCAATCTGCAGCCTTAAATACAAAGTCTTCCCCAACAGATCCAGCTCCTTTATTTCTCATTTATTACTCCCCTCCAAACCTTTGTTCCAGGCAGGCTGTCTCTTAAAAAGACTCAAAGCATTCCCTTCTCTTTACTCTGACTCACCTACAAATTCTACCCACTCTATAATTACTTTATCTTGTCTGTGTATGTTCATTGTCACTCCACCAAGAATACCAGCTACTGGAAGACAAAGTGCCATGCACATAGCTGGTAGGAAGACTTTGTCTCCACTCTCTTTAGCCCTGTCAAGTCCATCCATCCTCCCGAATTCTACCAAGTCACTACTCCTACTCCCACTTGACATAGTCAAGTCCCATGGGAAACCCACTTTTCTGGAAGAATGGAAAATATGACTCTCTTGACTTAAATGGAAGTGACACCCTGCCCTGACACATACAAAGGATGCTGAGTCACACTCCAATTCTATCTGGAAACAAGTGTCTGAGGACAGGGACTTTGTATTATATTTGTTCTGTGTCCTTTTCCTAAGTCAAAAGCATCTCATGTTTGCCATTAAATGAAATGCTAAGTAAATGTCTGAGTATGTTTGGTAATCTGCCAGAAGGTGACACATAATGGTAGGGATGGAAAGAGTCATTATGGATAATTAGTTGAAATGACATAAAAATTCTCTAATTAGCTTTTTAAAAATCCTTGCTCCCAGAGAATATTATGTGTTGAACCTCAATATATCTTTACTCCTATAATATCATTAGAACAGCCTGTAGTGCCATGGAACACATAAGACTACCATCAGCCATGCGAAATTGTATCTATCAACATCAGCTTAACTTATATGGGAAGAAACACTAACAGCTCAGTTGGAATCAAGAAGTGAGGCTAACTCAGCACCCAGGGGTGTCTAAAGAAAGAAAGAGAAACAACACCCAGGAGTCCTCCTTGTGAACCAAAAATATGTTCTCTGTACCAAACTTATCAAGAATATACAATTTATCATGTTGCCACCCAAACTTGCCTCTAGCTCATTCCCCAGCCCCTCTCTTCTGATCCAGGAGACATTTCTGGACCTAAAGCTGTCTCCTGCTCATTGCCGTGCTCCTTCTTTTATACCTTTATTCTAGGCACATTGTAATTTCTTTGTTCAAAAGACCCTGCCACACACTCACTCCACCTTTAAGATCAGATGTCACCTCCGGAGGAAAGGTAGTTGCTTCATTCTAGGGAGGGAATGGGGTCTAAATGGATGCGACTTTTTTTTTTTTTTTTAAGAAGGCAGAGTTTATTTCTATTTAAACAATACTCAAGCAATTTTCAGAAGGTAAAAGACCCCAAAGATAAGGTTTAGTATAATATTATAGTCAGGCACTGACTGTTGCTGCCTGTTTAGAAATCTTCAGGACAACTCTGAGCACTAAGGTCTGACTAATTCTCCCAGTCAAAAAGTGGTGAATTCCTCTGAATTTTGGCATAGTTCATACAAGGCTATCCCTCCAGTAATGATGACCAAAACCAATGCCAAAAGTAATCATTGGCATTGAGAGAAAGAAAGGTAAAGGATGAGAAAAGAAACCCACCATAGCAATTTCAAGAAGAAACGTTATTTTTTATAGTATAATTTATTGTCAAATTGGCTTCCATAAAACACCCAGTGCTCATCCCAACAGGTGCCCTCCTCAATGCCCATCTCCCATTTCCTCATCTTCCCCATCCCCCATCAACCCTCAGTTTGTTCTCAGTACCCAAAAGTCTCTTATGGTTTGCCTCCCTCCCTCTCTGTAACTTATTTTCCCCCTTCCCCTCCCCCATGGTCTTCTGTTAAGTTTCTCAAGATCCACATATGAGTGAAAACATATGGTATCTTTCTCTGCCTGACTTATTTCATTTAGCATAATAGCCTCTAGTTCTATCCACATTGCTGCAAATGGCCAGGTTTCATTCTCTCTGATTGCCAAGTAGTATTCCATTGTATATATAAACCACATTTTCTTTATCCATTTATCAGTTGATGGACATTTAGACTCTTCCCATAATTTGGCTATTGTTGAAAGTGCTGATCTAAACATTGGGGTACAAGTGCCCCTATGCATTAGCACTCCTGTATCCCTTGGGTAAATTCCTAGCAGTGCTATTGCTGGGTCATAGGGTAGTTCTATTTTCATTTTTTGAGGAACCTCCATACTATTTTCCAAGGTGGCTGCAGCAGTTTGCATTCCCACCAACAATGCAAAAGAGCCCCCTTTCTCTGCGTCTTTGCCAACATCTGTTGTTGTCTGAGTTGTTAATTTTAGCCATTCTGACAGGTGTGAGGCGGTATCTCATTGTGATTTTGGTTTGTATTTCCCTGATGATGAGTGACATTGAGCATCTTTTCATGTGTCAGTTGGCCATCTGGATGTCTTCTTTGGAAAAGTGTCTATTCATGTCTTCTGCCCATTTCTTCACTGGATTATTTGTTTTTTGGGTGTGGAGTTTGGTGAGCTCTTTATAGATTTTGGATACTAGCCCTTTGTCCGATGTGTCATTTGCAAATATCTTTTCCCATTCCATCGGTTGCCTTTTAGTTTTGTTGATTGTTTCCTTTGCAGTGCAGAAGCTTTTTATCTTGATGAGATCCCAATAGTTCATTCTTGCTTTTAATTCCCTTGCCTTTGGAGATGTGTTGAGTAAGAAATTGCTGCGGCTGAGGTCAGAGAGGTTTTTTCCTGCTTTGTCCTCTAGGGTTTTGATGGTTTCCTGTCTCACATTCAAGTCCTTTATCCATTTTGAGTTTGTTTTTGTAAATGGTGTAAGAAAGTGGTCTAGTTTCAATCTTCTGCGTGTTGCTGTCCAGTTCTCCCAGCACCATTTGTTAAAGAGACTGTCTTTCTTCCATTGGATATTCTTTCATGCTTTGTCAAAGATTAGTTGACCATACTTCTGTGGGTTTAATTCTGGGGTTTCTATTCTATTCCATTGGTCTATGTGTCTGTTTTTGTGCCAATACCATGCTGTCTTGATGATGACAGCTTTGTAGTAGAGGCTAAAGTCTGGGATTGTGATGCCTCCTGCTTTGGTCTTCTTCTTCAAAATTACTTTGGCTATTCAGGGCCTTTTGTGGTTCCATACAAATTTTAGGGTTGCTTATTCTAGCTTCAAGAAGAATGCTGGTGCAATTCTGATTGGGATTGCATTGAATGTGTAGATTGCTTTGGGTAATATTGACATTTTAACAATATTTATTCTTCCAATCCATGAGCATGGAATGTTTTTCCATTTCTTTGTGTCTTCTTCAATTTCCTTCATAAGCTTTCTATAGTTTTTCAGCATACAGATCTTTGACATCTTTGGTTAGGTTTATTCCTAGGTATTTTATGATTCTTGGTGCAATTGTGAATAGGATCAGTTTATTTCTCTTTCTGTCGCTTCATTATTGGTGTATAAAAATACAACCGATTTGTGTACATTGATTTTGTACTGCAACTTTGTTGAATTCATGTATCAGTTCTAGCAGGCTTTTGGTGGAGTCTGTCGGGTCTTCCATGTAGAGTATAATGTTGTCTGTGAAAAGTGAAAGTTTGACTTCATCTTTACCAATTTTGATGCCTTTTATTTCATTTTGCTGTCTTATTGCTGATGCTGGGACTTCCAACACTATGTTGAACAACAGCGGTGAGAGTGAACATCTCTGTCGTGTTCCTGATCTCAGGGAGAAAGCTCTCAGTTTTTCCCCATTGAGGATGATATTAGCTGTGGGCTTTTCATAAATGGCTTTTATGATGTTTAAGTATGTTCCTTCTATCCCGACTTTCTTGAGGGTTTTTATTAAGAAAGGATGCTGAATTTTGCGAAATGCTTTTTCTGCATCGATTGACAGGATCATATGGTTCTTATCTTTTCTTTTATTAATGTGATGTATCACATTGATTGATTTGTGAATGTTGAACCTGCCCTGAAGCCCAGGAATGAATCCCACTTGATCGCGGTGAATAATTTTTATATGCTGTTGAATTCGATTTGCTAGTATCTTATTGAGGATTTTTGCATCCATATTCATCAGGGTTATTGGCCTATAGTTCTCTTTTTTTTTTTTGCTGGGTGTCTGTCTGGTTTGGAAATCAAAGTAATGCTGGCTTCATAGAATGAGTCCGAAAGTTTTCCTTCCATTTCTATTTTTTGGAACAGCTTGAGAAGGATAGATATTAACTCTGCTTTAAATGTCTGGTAGAATTCCCCAGGGAAGCCATCTGGTCCTGGACTCTTATTTGTTGGGAGATTTTTGATAACTGATTCAATTTCTTCACTAGTTATGGGTCTGCTCAAATTTTCTATTTCTTCCCATTTGAGTTTTGGTAGTGTGTGGGTGGTTAGGAATTTGTCCATTTCTTCCAGGTTTTCCAGTTTGTTGGCATACAATTTTTCATAGTATTCCCTGATAATTGCTTGTATTTCTGAGAGATTGGTTGTAATAAATCCATTTTCATTCATTTTTTTATCTATTTGGGTCCTCTCTCTTTTCTTTTTAAGAAGCCTGGCTAGAGGTTTATCAATTTTGTTTATTTTTTCAAAAATCCAACTCTTGGTTTCATTGATCTGTTCTACTGGGTTTTTTTATTCTATATTGTTTATTTCTGCTCTGATCTTTATTATTTCTCTTCTTGTGCTGGGTTTGGGGTGTCTTTGCTGTTCTGCTTCTAGTTCCTTTAGGTATGCTGCTAGATTTTGTACTTGGGATGTTTCTTGTTTCTTAATATAGGCCTGGATTACAATATATTTTCCTCTCAGGACTGCCTTTGCTGCATCCCAAAGGGTTTGGATTATTGTATTTTCATTTTCATTTGTTTCCATATATTTTTAAATTTCTTCTCTAATTGCCTGGTTGACCCATTCATTTTTTAGTAGGATGTTCTTTAACCTCCATGCTTTTGGAGGTTTTCCAGACTTTTTCCTGTGGTTGATTTCAAGCTTCATAGCATTGTGATCTGAAAGTGTGCGTGGTATGATCTCAGTTCTTTTATATTTATCAAGGGCTGTTCTGTGACCCAGTATGTGATCTGTCTTGGAGAATGTTCCATGTGCACTCAAGAAGAAAGTATATTCTGCTGCTTTGGGATGCAGAGTTCTAAACATATCTGTCAAATCCATCTGGTCCAATGTATCATTCAGGGCCCTTGTTTCTTTATTCATTCTCTGTCTAGATGATCTGTCCATTGTTGTAAGTGGAGTATTAAGGTCCCCTGCAGTTACCACATTCTTGTCAATAAGATTGCTTATGTTTGTGATTAATTGTTTTATATATTTGGGTGCTCCTGAATTCAGTGCATAGACATTTATAATTGTTAGCTCTTCCTGATGGATAGACCCTGTAATTGTTATATAATGCTCTTCATCATCTCTTGTTACAGCCTTTAATTTAAAGTCTAGTTTGTCTAATATAAGTATGGCCACTCCAGCTTTCTTTTGACTTCCAGTAGCATGATAGATAGTTCTCCATCCCCTCACTTTCAATCTGAAGGTGTCCTCAGGTCTAAAATGAGTCTCTTGTTGACAGCAAATAGACAGGTATTGTTTTTTTATCCATTCTGATACCCTATGTCTTTTGATTGGCGCATTCAGTCCATTTACATCCAGTGTTATTATTGAAAGATATGGGTTTAGAGTCATTGTGATGTCTGTAGGTTTCATGCTTGTAGTGGTGTCTCTGGTACTTTGTGGTCCTTGCAACATTTCACTCACAGAGTCCCCCTTTGGATCTCTTGTAGGGCTGGTTTAGTGGTGATGAATTCCAAGAAGAAAAATGATTAATCAGGATAAAACAAACAGAAGCATTTGCAGAATATATATGAAAACCCTTCTTGCATTATTCTTTGAAACCAGGTGCTCTGACTATGAGCTAGAGTACCTGGGATCGTGAAGGATCTTGTAATAACATGTATCTTCATATTCTTTTTCTCAGGCTCTTGCACAATGCCTGAAAACTGGCAGATGTATGATCAATGTCTTTCAAGTAAATGGAAGGGTTGCTGATTCACCTGTATGAATAGGACCTTTTGCCAGTTGATCCAAGGTCGATCACTCTTCTGACTTTATTGGGCTTTTCCAAAGGAAAACCACAACAATCATCTCTCTCAATCACCACAGTAATAACAGTTATAGTACTAGCAGCTGGTATTAATTGAGCACTTACTGTGTGCCAAATACTATGGAATCTTAACATGGATAATTTCAGTTAACTTCACAAATTATCCCCACTTTACAGATTAGGAACTTGAAGTTTAAGACACCCAGTAACTTGCCTACATAACTTGTTAAAGCATTACCTGAGGGCGCCAAAATGGAAGCACAGAAACCATATACTACATAAGGTATACTGCTAGCAACTTAAATCAACACCACTAGGCTCATGGTCATTGACTCATTACTGGTGACACTGATGTCCACCGAGTAGCTCTTCCTACTCCAGGCACGCAGCAGCAGATTCCGACTGCTGGCTGAGAGGAACGCCAGCCCTTTGGATTGTGGAGGAGCATGGCAGGCATCTCAATGTTGTCACCTGCCCCTGGAAGTCACCATGACAACGTGCTTGGAGTCTTTCTTGGTGCACTCCGGCCTGGTGTTAAGTGCAAGCTTCTTTACTCCTTATGGATCCCAAAAAACCAAACCTTCAACGACAGTGCCTGTTGGTAACTGGCTTCCTGTAATGTACCTGGAGAGCAGGCTCCACCTAAGTCTTAAAGATAAACCCTTGTGATGGATTTGTAAGTTGTTGGCTAAAGGTCTAAACTCAAATCTAGTTGTACCTCCTCAGTAAAGCCTTTTCTGGCCCCCCACCAAGTCTCAGTTATTTCTTTCCAGTCCCCAATTCCTTGGTACTCTATCTGTAAGTCCTTTTCTGTTAATTTCCTACTCAGGACTTAAGAGGAAAGTTGCTATTAAACATGGCAAGCATTCAAATAAAAAAAACTTCAAATAACTGCATCAAAATGCCAGTTCATGTAATTTTTAGATCCAATGATCTGGAAAAGGCTACTGATATTTAAGAATGCAGCTGGCTCCTGATCTTATTTCCCCCTGGTAAAGGGAACAATAACGGCTTGCGAAAGCTATGGGAAAGGGCGCGTGTGTATTCTGCTTCTGCTTTTCCCAGATGTCAGTTACTAAAGGTTTAAGGCACAAATCCTATGCCGACTGTTCCTCAGTGGCAGTCCCCATTCAAAGAGGCATTGGGAAGGCTGGTGGGACAGCTCACACGGGGACATCCTGTGCATCTGTGTGCATTTAATTCAGATACCGACCTCATTTTATAGCAACCCTAACATGTCATTCTAATGTATTGGTAAAGATGAGAAAATGGGATGTGAGTTTTATCTAGATTCACGGGCATGGATAGTATCAGCAAGACTTGCGGGGCCCTGCAGAGGGCTAGCAATGCTTATTAAATAACTGCCGTAGGTGCTGTATCATAAATGAGAAGCCAAGGGTGTCCGTTAAAGTCTGCAGGTGGATTCTCATCTGGGGAGCACAGGCTACTGGGCAGTGATTGAAGTGTCCAGCAGGGGGCTGGCATTCTCTGTCTGTACTTAGCCCTGGTTCCTCTTCAGAGCCTCAGCTCAGCAGAGCTGCTGTTTGCTGGTTAAGTCAGTGACGTGCACAGCATCCTGCCTATAGGATTTGAGGCTTTCTCTGTGCAGTTTTTTTTCTACCCACTTTAAACCTTCAGGTTCTAAATATCAGGAAAGATAGGAAATGCCGTATGAAAATAGCCGGCCAAAAGTTCTTTGTAAACTGCAGCCAGGGAGACTCAGACTAGAATGGAGGTAGAAAGGGTTGGTACAGAGTGGGTTTAATTCTGAGCCCTTTCTGGCCGAATTTTTGTTGTTGTTTTGTTGTTAACTTACTGAATAGAGACATGTAGTACATTGGTCAAGTGAAGACCACGGCAGCACCAGCGTCAAAATAGTGCCAGACAGTTCTGAATGCTATAGTGTATATGTACTCTATTTTTATTAAAGAAGATAAAGAGCCCAGCATAGATTTTTATCCTCATCTTCACCCAACTGCAAAATCAAAGTTAAGCAACAGCATCTAAGAGCACTTTTCAGGTGGGAAAGAATCTAGAGGATGGCTCTAAGTGATTGTTTGCTTTTGAACTTGGAAGTGGACCACTTCTTGCACTGCAACATCTCCAGTCACAGTGCAGATGTCCCCATGAACGACGACTGGTTCCACCCGGGGATCCTGTATGTCATCCCTGCAATCTATGGGGTCATCATTCTGATAGGCCTCATCGGCAACATCACGCTGATCAAGATCTTCTGTACTGTGAAGGCCATGCGAAATGTGCCGAACCTGTTCATCTCCAGTCTGGCGTTGGGAGATCTGCTCCTCTTGGTAACATGTGCTCCCGTGGATGCCAGCAGGTACCTGGCCGACAGATGGCTGTTTGGCAGGATTGGCTGCAAGCTGATCCCCTTTATACAGCTCACCTCGGTGGGGGTGTCTGTCTTCACCCTCACGGCTCTCTCGGCGGACAGGTAAGTTCCGGAGGAAAGTCACATTCTCTCTGAGGGTGATAGATGCCTTGGTAAATGAGCCACCACCCTGGGGCAGACAGAGCTGCTTGCACAAAGGGAAGTTCTACTCACACTCCGATTCCCTCCCAGGAATGTTTTTCTTCTGGAGATTACTTCTTGAGTTTGACATACTGGTTTAAGAAAGAAAAGTGAGTGAGTGGTGGGACAGAAGGGGACAAATGAGAAAAAAAATATTCTGAGCATAAGATTGACGTTCATTTTCAGGAGACAAATCGATTTAGTGTTGCTTTTTCCTAATTTCTCCCTCCTTGCAAAATTAATTGAGTGGTGAGAAGAAAAAAAAAAAAGTCACACCTAATAGAGTTTACACCCGAGGCAAATGTTTCTTAGAAACAATTCAACGTCATCAGAGAACAGAAAAGTCTCACTGAATTTCTTCCTCAAAATAGGCTTTCAGAAATAAACAAGAGGAGAAAATAAGCAGCATTTCCTTGAAATTTATTTTCCTCAGACTATTTAACTTTTCTCACAGCTGATTTTGTATTTGGCTCTCTTTGTAAGCAGAGAGCTGGTTTTTCTAAGTATCTCTTTAGTGAAATAAGCATGATGTGGATTTTTTTTCTCCTTGAGAAAGCTCCATTCAAGTCTGATTTTGAATTTTAATATCTTTAGTGATGTACTTCCATATACGGTGCCTTTGGGTTTTTTTTTTTCAGTGGGGGGAGGGAGTCCAGTGTTTTATTCTGGGAAATACTCATATCTGTGAACTGCATTTCTTGTGTGCACATGTTGCTTTCAAATTCACATGTATTCATTCTTAAAGATTCATCATCAGTCTTTGAACATTTACCGAGCATCTATTCTGTAAACAACTCTTGCTTGAATGAACCAGTCAGGAAATATCTGCAGGTTGTTCACACGTGTGGCTGCATATATCTTACATACCTCTGAGATCTAGAAATCGGACCCAGTGATGGATAGACTCCAGAAACATCATGGAGCATATGGTCAAATGAAGAAAAACCGGAACATTGAGCCAGAGCTTATACATTTTTATTTTAAAATCCACAGGATGATATGGTGTTAAAGATACACATGGATTTGAGAGTGTACCAGGAAAGACAGAGAAGCAGCTCTTGAAAGTTTATACTCTGAAGAGAATGTCCTACATTTTAATACATACGATAGTGGATTCTCATTTTGTAGAGGAACAAACAGTCCCCAGGTGATCTGGCTTTGTCAAGTAATGGACAAATAAAGATAGTGTTATCAGTATTTGTAGACATGTGTTTAGACTTAGCTGCCTGAAGTACACTGTTCATTTTCAAAGGTGGAAAAATAACAGCCCAGAGACAAGGTTTGCACATCGGACTGGCCAGACAGGGTTTCTCCGTTCCCGCAGCTCACGTCCAGCTTGCTCTAACCTGAGCGTTTGCCCACCAGGTGCTAATGGCCACAGGCAGTTTCACACGTTGATCCAGGGGCAGGCAAACTCCCCAGCCGGCAGAAGGTCTGTCTGTGGCTCATGACCAATGGCCCAGGGCACCTCGGGATGAGGGCCATTTTCTTGACGGGAAGAGGAGATTTTGCATTCTGGGTTGGTGGGTGCGGAGGTGTTGGGGGGGGTGGGCAGGGAGAAAAGTGAGGGCGTGGAATGTACAAATGCAGCTGCAGAGAGCTTTCCAAGCAGACCATCGGCAGAAAGACTCTTTCAAAAGCCGGTTTGCACCCTTTGGCAGCTCTAGTGTGCTCTCAGCAACTTTATAGTTACTGTGTGTCCAAGTTCGGAAATTTCCAATTTCCAAGTTCAGAAATTACTATAAGCTTCCGTGTAACTAACTTTTTGTGCTTTGGTAAAGGCTTGAGAAAGCTGATGGCTCACCTGAATCACAGGTACTGCATCTAACCAATTTCAACAAGAATAAGTATTGAGCTAGTTAAATAATATAAAACTATACTTGTCTATCTCGTTTTAAAAAGCTATTGGAGTCTTATAATAACGTCATGAGGTTGGCAGGGCAAACACACACACACAATCTCTATTGTTTCTCAACAAGGTATGATCTATATACAGTAAAGTGAACAAGTGTATAGATCAGTGTATTTGCACTGTCTTCATAGCAACGTAACCACCACCCGGCTGGAGATATAGAATATCTGGCACCCCAGGAGTTTCTTTTCTGTCTCTTTCCAGTTAATACCCACCCCCAGAGAGAGGCAATCACTATTCTGAGTTCAGTTAACATAGATTATTTTTGCCAGTTCGTTAATCTCATATAAATAGAATCATACTTCTTATGCTTCTCATGTCTGTGAGAGTCATCTGTGTTGGTGCACATAGCAATGGTTTGTTCTTTTTAATTCTTGTGTGGTATTCCACCATATGAATATATCTCGGTTTGTGTATCCATTCTAATACTGATGGACATTGGGTTGTTTCCAGTTGGGGGCTGCTGATAGCCTACTCTGGATATTCTTATTCATGCCTTTTGGGGTACATGTGTGTTTCTTTCTCTTGGGTCTCAGCCTGGGAATGGAGTCACTGGATCACTGGTGGCATATATTTAGTAAATATCATCAAAGAGTTTTCTAAAGTGCTAGTCTGTATTTGACAGGTTGGTAAAAGGATGAACCGGAGGACCCTCCACACTGGGTGATCATCACCAATCATTGGGGAGCTCAAAAAACATACAGCTTCTTGGCTGCTACCCTAAATCTACTGAATCAGGGTTTCTGAGGTGTGAATGGGCATAGTGATAATCATCCGTTCCCACCCCCTGTAGGCTCACCAGCAGTGCCAGCACTCGTTCCAATCTCCCTTCTACAGTCCTCCCTTCCCCCAGGCAAACTGGAATCTTTGTTAATATGAAAGGAATAACAGTTTTCTGGAAAAGTTGATACTGCTGCCACTGTGTCAAAGGGAGACTTCAAGGCAGTCCCAGAAACCAGAATTCTGGGTTTCACACAGCTGACCATTTGCAGATTTGCATTCAGGCCCCTTTACTTTTGGTCCCTGCCCTACCTCTCCTTTCATGGTTTTTTCCCCTTACACATGCACCCAGTGGTTAAACTGACGAGTTCCTGGCTCTGCTTCCTTGTTTATGCTTTTGTGCACATTCTCCAGAATGCTTTCTCCTTTCCTACATAGAAGATTCTACTCCCCGTGTGATGTATGGGCTGGGAATGGGTGTCAACAGTCCTGCCTTTTAGGCTTTTTGCTGCCATTACTGCCCATTTCAGGGAGTCGGACCAAGTCACTAACACTCTGACCTTAGTTGAATCATCTGTAAAGTAATAGAGTTGAGCTAGATTATTTCTAAGGTCTCTCCAAAGTTTTTCAATTCTGTCATATTGCCTATCATTTGGAATTTGGCAAGCTTCCCCCTTAAAGCCCTAAGTGGGACCATTCTAGCCCGAAGTTCCTGACCCTACTCTAAACACAAAGTTCATTATCTGAGACATGAACTATCTTGTGACTTCTTTCATCTTCCTCTTTTGAAGTATTTCACTCATTTGTCTTTTTTTAGCCTCTTATATATTCATTGCTTTAACTTTTCAAGTAGATTATTAAGGATGCTGAGGGCAGAGATTTCTTACACATCCTTATATCTTCCACAGTACCTCACATGGTTCTTTGCACCAAATGTATGATCAGTAACTATTGGTTAATTAAAATTATGGTTAATTAATGCACACTTTTCTTCTCATTCTTATTATTCTTGTCTTTTGGAATTCATCTGAAAGCATACTCCTTAAAATGTTTAAAAACACGGTCACCGGCTTCTTACCTCTTCCTCTCTACTAAGCTGTCATTGTTTGAGTAAATGAGAGAAAAACCTTTCTTTCTGATTCTATAAATAGATTTGGGGGATGAAGAGATGGGTGGATGGATGGACAGATGAACAGACAGGTGAATGGCTGAGTGGATGGGCAGATGGATGGACAGTGGTTGGATGGATGGATGTATTTTTCTGCATACTGCTCTTTCCTATCAGATGCCCATTTCTGTACTAGGCACTTCAGTATTATGTACATGGAATTTAAGACCTGAATTGGACCCTCAACAGGAGAAGGATGAGGAGAGTTCGTGTTTTCTTTTCCAGTAAATGTAAAGTTTAAAGCTATATTTAATGTTGACAGCATATAATGCCCACGTTATATTGTGCCTGCTTCAGTATTATTTTTCAGTGCTATTTCTGCTAGAATGGAGCTGGCAGAATGAATCCTAAGAGTAGATGTATACAGGAGTTCCAGTGTAATTGTGATCCTTCTTTGATTCCATGGAAAAGACCATTCATAAGTTTTCCCCTCCCTTGTGATTTGGAATGTGGGAAGAAACAGGAAAGTGTTGCATTTATGCAAACGTCTTGAAGTACAGATTCTTCGCGTTCATTGCAAGGAATTTATGAGATAATGTAGTTTTCAACCTTTCCTGATATCTCAAGTCACATGGTCGAACATGTTAGCCACTAATCACAGTGGTTATTTAAATTTAAATCTAATTTAAATAAAACTAAAAATTCAGCTCCCTAGTCACACCAGCCACATGTGAAAGGCCCAGTAGCCACATGTGACTCTACTGGACAGTGCAGATACAGAACATTTCCATCACTGCAGAAAGTTCTCTTGGAAAGAAGAGAGTTTGCTCTATGTCTTGGGGTCCAAATCTCCTTTCCAAGATCCATGCTAGCTGATCTCTCTCATTGAGAGTATCAGGGATTCCTCAGATGGGCAATTATCAAATGCCTCCTAGCTAGCTTACTAGCTCCTCTAGTAAGAGGACACTAGCCACAGCTTGGGTGATGTTTGAGCAGCAACAAGTAGAAGTCATCTTGAAGTTCAAACCCTTGTTTGACAGAGACCGAAAGATGGAATTTGGCCTTGTCACAACAGGTTCAGAGTACAGTCAGACTATAATCCTGGCTTTCCTCGTTCTAAGTCCCAGTTCCTTCGGGGAAAATGGAACCTTTTCTTCAGAAACCATCAAAACACAGAGTCTGATTCCATTTCCCTTCCCTGGACAGCGGGAGCTACTGATCTCAAACCCTACTATTCTGAGGGAAGATAACCTGAGTGACTCCACGGTGGTGCCCTTCTAAGGGGATCCAAATGCTCCACTAATGTTCTAGAGGCCCAGCCTCACGGATTCCAGGGAGATTGGCCTTTTTTTGCACAAGAGAAGAAAATTTAATTTCTTGCAAAGCATCTTTTCCAGAAAGTCCCTCTGTTGGAGGGGTTTACATGAGCCAGCAGTCCATAACTTCTCCACAGTATGACTTTTCTGAAGCATACACTGCCTCTCTGGAAAGGAGACTCAACTTGTGTGTTCCCACAGTGACAGATCTGTGGCGGCTCCTGGCAGACTCTGGAGTGCCCAGAGGGCAGATGCAAGGCTCTTTCAACTGGAGTGCTGCGGATAGAAGGGCAAAAAAGAATTTTGACCTTGTCTCTTACATGTTATCTTTTAAAGTGTTAGACTTTTATGTGATTAATTAAGTATTATTTCTGGCAACTTAATATGAATGGAGGCAAAAAAAAAAAAAAAAAAAAGCACAAACTTGATCATGAAACATACTGCATAGCCTGAAAGGGCTTCCTGGTGAGGTTTTTTGAACTGTACTTGTCAATAACATCCTTTGAAAATAGACTAAATTAGCATTTTTGCACTTGTAAATCCCCCTGGTATGTAGGGTTTGCATAAATTCTCTCTTAATTAAAACACATGTTTTGCAGAATAAAAGAAAAAAATTTCTCCATTCCTCTCTTTCTACCTCCCCATAATGGAACAAGGGATTTTGTTTACTACAGTCAGCTTTGAAATTCTGCTGATTAGTATCTGATATTTGCTGCTACTTGAAAAGATCTGATTTGCCTAGGACCTCTAAGAGGCTGCTGGTTCATTTTACACATTAAACATCAGTTTCTATAAGAGGTCTTCATTGGTCACTCAGTCTAAAGGAATGACCAATGCTATTCCATCATCCAGTTTCTTTTTTGGGGTTGACTGAGGTGTAACTCACAAACAGTAAACTTTTAGGTGTACATTTCTCTGAATTTTGACAAACTTACACACCACCAGCACTACAGTCTAGATGTAGAACATTTCCATCACACCCAGATACTCTCCTGTATCTGTGTGGTCTACCCCCTTCCTTCCTCCACCCTCAGCTCCTGGAAATGACTGATCTTTTCCAAAATATCATATAAATGATATTATACAGTGTATAGTTGTTTAAGTCTGGCTTCTTGCAACTCATGTTGTTGCATGTATCAGTAGCTCATTCCTTTTTTTTTTAAGTTTATTTATTTATTTTGAGAGAGAGAGCAGGAGAGAAAGAGAGAGAGAGAGAGAGAGAGAGAGAGAGAATCCCAAGTAGGCTCTGTGATGTCAGTGTAGAGGCTGACATGGGGCTTGAACCCATGAACTGTGAGATCATGACCTAAGCTGAAACCAAGAGACACTCAACAGACTGGGCCACCCAGGCACCCCCATTCCTTTTTATTGCTGAGGTAGTATTAAACTGCATGGATATACCACAGTTTGTTTATCCCTTCTTCAGTCAATGGGCATTAGGATTGTTTTCAGTTTTGGGTGATTATGAATTGAGGTATGTCTTCATTTCTCTTAGGTAAATATCATCCAGTATTATTTTCTTGAGAATTATTCTGTTCATTTATTTGCTTACTGGTTTATTGTCTATCTTCTACCACTAGAAATATAACCCCCCACACAAAATGGGAGGCTATCTCATTCACTGGCATATTCTCTGATACTAAAACAGTCCCTAACCTGTAGTAGATGCTTGATAAGTGTTTGTTGAATACCTGAGTGGATGGAAAATGAAGGAAGGAATAAAGAAATGAATGAATTCTGGTAGGTCTTACTCAGAGAACCAGAAATGCTGGATTATGGTTTGTGAATCATGTTCATTCCCTTTGATGGTTAACAAATGGCTGCAGTAGAATGGTTATTCTAACTCTAGATGACTGTACTTGTCAATAACATCCTTTGAAAATAGACTAAATTAGCATTTTTGCACTTGTAAATCCGCCTGGTATGTAGGGTTTGCATAAATTCTCTCTTAATTAAAACACATGTTTTGCAGAATAAAAGAAAAAAATTTCTCCATTCCTCCTGGTATGTAGAGTGTGCATATTTCAGCTCCATAACTCATTACTGGTTATGTCATCTATGTTTAGATTATTATAAAATGTTTAAAACTATTTGAGAAAGCCAGTATCAAATTTCTTTCCTATATGGGCCCTACAATTTCACAGTATTTAAAGACCTTATCCAGGTTTTATGGGAACTGTTTGGAGGACGGTTTTTAAGAAAAAACAAGTAAAATTATGAACAAAAAGTTAAGTAGAGCAGTGAATGTTTGAAAATATTTAGAAACATGTTAGATTTGGAAATCACAGTGTTACAAATTTAAATAAGTTGATAAACTCAACAAACATCACAAAATCCAGAAAACATAATATCTCTTAATTAACTGCCTGATACATGTCCATCACACTTCTTTTCTCAGATATTTTGATTTCGTCCTCATTTGTCTCCTTTTAAAATGACAATGGTTTGGTGATATTCTTTCCTTTTTTTTTTTTAAGTCTATTTATCTATTTTGAGAGAGAGAGAGCATGCATGCATGAGCAGGGGAATGGCAGAGAGAGAGAGGGAGAGAATCCCAAGCAGGCCCCATGTTGTCAGCACAGAGCTCCACCTGGGGCTCAATCCCACGAACCGTGAGATCATCACCTGAGCTGAAACCAACGAGTTGGACACTTAACTGACTGATCCACCCAGGCGCCCCAGTGATAATCTTTTCTATAGAGAAATTAGAAAAACAAGTCAGACTTGTCACATGGTTGATTAAAATTGACTTTTTTAAAAAAATTTTTTGTAATGTTTTTATTTTATTTTTGAGAGAGAGAGAGAGCACTAGCTGTGTAAGGGCAGAGAGAGAGGGAGACACAGAATCCGAAGCAGGCTCCAGGCTCTGAGCCATCAGCACAGAGCCCGATGCGGGGCTCAAACTCACAGACTGCGAGATCATGACCTGAGCCGAAGTCGGATGCTCAACCGACTGCGCCACCCAGGCGCCCTGTAAAATTGACTTACTATTAATGAGAGGTTAGAAAAGTTTCTGGGTGCCTCGGTGGCTCAGTCAGTTGAGCATCTGACTCTTGATTTTGGCTCAGGTCATGATCTCATGGTTTGTGGGTTTAAGCCCCACAGTGGGCTCTGCGCTGACCCTGCGGAGCCTGCTCGGGATTCTTGCTCTCCTTCTCTCTCTGCCCCTCGCCCCTTTTCTCAAAATAAATAAGCAAACATTAAAAAAAGATAAAAGTTTATTTCAGCTCCATAACTCATTACTGGTTATGTCATGTATGTTTAGATTATTATAAAATGTTTAAAACTATTTGAGAAAGCCAGTATCAAATTTCTTTCCTATATGGGCCATACAGTTTCACAGTATTTAAAGTTTTGTGCCTTGAGTAATCTTATATACTCATTTAATTGATGATCCCCATTAACCTATTTGCCATGGATGCCTTTGTATTATGTTTTAAATTTTCTTCATCCATGTTGGTATTTTGTGGGTATGCATAACATGTGTGACTTTAAACAAATGTCTTTGCTCTTTGTAATTTGGCTACAGGTTTCTGTTCTATGAACACAGACACTCTGATAAATTTGACTTTGCTGATGTATCAGGATTTAAATCTACCATGTTATTTGTTTTTTATTGGTCTCACCTGTTTCATTATCCTTTTTCCCTTCTTGCCTTCTTTTAAATTAATGAAATATTTTAATTATTCTACCCCTCCCCATAAGTTGAATTATATAAACTCTTCTTAGCATTCTTTTAGGAGCTACCCTAGTTTACAACATGTATCCTTGACTTATTCGAATTTGCTATAAATTAGTACTTTCCCACTTCCTGGAGAATTCAAGGATCGCAACCCAGGGACACTTTATTTTAATTCCCTCCTGCCTTTTTTTGGGGGGGGGGGGGGAGGGACTATTTCTATTTTATATTTTAATTCTCTTTGTATTTTAAAACCCACAACTCATTATGTTTACTGTTTTACATACTTTTTGTTAGTTTTTTTACATTTACTCATATTTATCTTTAAATTTAAATTTATTCCTATATTTACCTTTTCTGTTGCTATTTCTTCCTGCACCTCTGTGACTTCATCTGAGATCATTTTACTTCGGTCCAAAGAATGCCTTTCAATGTTTCACTCAGTGTTAAGTCTAATGGGGATACATTTTCTATTTTTGTGTGTGAAAATGCCTTTATTTGATGTAATCTGGGGAGGATATTTTCACTGGGCATAGAATTCTAAGCCGGCAGTTCTCTTTCACACTTTGAAGTTGCCATTTATTGTATTCTGATTTCTACTGTGATGACAGATATCAGTTTTGTTGTTGCTTTTCAAAATTATTGATTTTTCTTTGACTGATTTTAAGATTTTTTCCCATATCTTTGGTTTTCAGCAGCATTGCTGTGATGCACTTAAGTGGTTTTCTTTGTATTTTTCCTGCTTGAGATTCATAGCTTTACTTAAATCTGTGGCTTGAAGTTTTAGCCAGTTTTGTAAAGTTCTCAACCATTACAACTTCAAATATTGCTTCTGTCTCATTCTCTTTTTCCTCTCCTTTTTTATGCTGTCTTCATATAAATAGGATATTGTAGGTTAACTTCAAGCTTTTCAAGTTTTCTTCCTCCTTTGGTTGTTTTTGCTTTTATTGAGGCAGAAAATTTCATACTAGGGTCAGGCCTCAGTTACTGGGAACTATTTTAGTCACATTTTCGTCTCACCGTCTCACCATGTCCCATAAATTTCCTTCTCCTTTTTCCTTATTTGCCAGCCTTTTTTCTCACTGTACTTCAGTCTGGCCATTTTCAGCTCACAAATCCTCTCTTCAGCTGTGTCTAGTCTGCTTCTGAAGCTTCCACTTAATTATTAACTTCAGTTTGGGTATATTGCAATTCTAGAATTTCCATTTTAATTTCTTGAATTAGTCCCAGTATATTTTGAAATCCCTCTCTGGTAACTCTATAAGCCTGTTTCTATTATTGATTTTCTTCTCCTGTGTTTTGGCCATCTTGTTTTGCCTCCTGGTATATGAGGCAATTTTGTTTGACTACCTGATTTTGTATATAATGAATTGTAAATAATTTGAGGCTCTGGATGTTATTATCATCCAGAAAAGATTAGCTCTTGCTTCTTGCAGGCAGTTAGGTGGCAGTATACCTGACCCAACTGGGGACCGTGCAGATTGGAGGCTGAGCTTTGGTCTTTGTGAGAATTGGTTCATCCCTCCTCCTGGGGTCTACCCCTTTGGGAATCTGAACTGAAAGCCTGGGGTGTTTACCTGGCCTCCTCTCCTTGGTGGCCCTTGTACTCCATTTATTGACCTCCTTCCTTCTAAAACTGCTGGAAGCTCCACTCAGCTTTATGTCTCTGCTGCTGATTGAAACTTAACAAATGCTTTAAGGGGAAAATGATGCTGAACAATAGCTTCATTCCTTTACCCTCCTCTCCAGGATTTTGGCCCCTTGAATCCTTACTGCTTTGGTATTTCTCTGATGTTTTCAAAGAGATTTTCTAACTTTTATGTCAGGAGAGTTGCTCAGCAACAAGCTAGTCTGCTGTTATCAGAGGTGGAAAATCCCATACCACCTCTCTTAAAGACCTGGTCTGCTGCCCTCACAACTCTCCATATCCCAGTTTCTCTAAAGAAGAGTACAGAACTTCCTAGCCAGACCTGTAGGATCAGCATTCATAGCCTCAAATTAACTCAGCAATTTAGATTCAGAGAAGTGAGCTCTGGCTAACTTCAAAGTGAGTAAGTGAGGAGTCTCAGCTGAGGCCTGCAGCAGTGGGCCCTGCCAAATATTGTAGGGACATCAAAGCCTCTGGGATCTTTCAACCAAGCCAGGACTCTTAGCCCCAATATGCGGGAGCTAGAGCCAACATTTAGTTATGCAGTGATTGAGAACAGCTAAAATTTCGTGGGAAGGCAAGAGCCAAAATGTTCCTAGGTACATTTCTTTAAACTTCACTTCTTTATTACTTTTTCTTTTTCTTTCTTTTCTTCTTTTCTTCTTCTTCTTTTTTTTTTTTTTTTTGGTATTGTACACAGACCAATTGGTCAGTGGTAATAGGAAAGAAGTAGGGAGAAAATGCGAAGTGCAGCACATAAAGACATTTATTTCCAGTGTGAGAAGAACTTATTGTGACAATAATAATATGTCCATGTGACTCACTTATTTCTTTATGTTGTGTACATATAAATAGAATAACTACAGGTTAACTTCAAGCTTTTCACGATTTCTTTTTTTCCCATTGGTGCTGTTCTTTGTTTGTTTTGTGTTGTTTTGTTTGATTATCAGGCAGTTTCATACCAGGGTCAGGCCTCTGTTATGAGAAATACGTTAAACACACAAAAAACAATACAAAATTGATGTAAAAACAAAATTACAGTTGTTTCTCCATGAGAGCATATGGGAAACACTTATTTCTTTCTAAAGAAATAGCAGTCAAAACAGATTTTTAAGAATTTCATTATTTTCTTTTCCCTTTCCACGTTAAATGATTGGCAACACCACAGGAGAACAGAAAAATCAGAATTTGGCATCTTTTCTTTCCTAGCTTGTCAGCAGAGGTGAAATTGAAGGTTAAAATGATGGTTTGAGGAAAACATGTCATATGGGATGAAGAGAAGTGTAGTAAATATTTAGTTTTAAGCATCCTTTACTGGTGCTTTAAAAAGACCTGAGACTCTGAAGTGCTATAGTCAAGTATAACTAACTTGGGGATCCAGAGACCCAGGTTCTAGTCTTGGTTCTCAGCTAACCAACCATGGGACCTCTGTGGGCACTAGTTTCCTCTTCCATATGTGAAGGAAATGGGACTTGATGACTCCTAAGTTTTCTATTCCATAATTATACAGAAAACAGCTTCGTCCTTAAACATGTACTCATATGTCTGACCATGATAAAAGCACTTCATAGACTGGCCCAGCATCGTCTATTCTGAGAGTGCCTCACAAAGGGGAATGTAATATGTAAATATCATTCTATTGTTCTTTGAGGGCTTTACCTGGGTATAGCCTGCTTCCCCAACCAGAATTTTAAATCCTTAATGGTCACGGACTTTTATATCCATAGTGTCAGGCAGAGCCTGAGATACTAAATTCGTACTTACCTTGCTGATAAGGTCACTAAGCATCCTAAACAATGAGTGTTTGATACTGGAAAACCAACAGCAAAGGTCAGTGGCCTATTGTCTTCATTATCACAAGTTAATAAGCCTAACAGGCAGAGTGCCATGCGAAATGGAAGACAGGCTCTCTCCTCCATTTAAAGAAGGAACCAACAATTTTGGTATGAACAGGCAAGAGAACAACAGAATGTTGTTCACACATTCAGTGCACATAGGCCAGGTGCCGGTAAACATTTTTTGTCAAGGGCCAGATAATATTTTCAGCTTTGTGGGCCATAAGGTCTCTGTTGGAACCACTCAACCGGACATTATAGCATGAAAGCAGCCATAGGTATTATGTAAGTAAATGGGCATAGCTGTGTTCCAGTAAAAACCTATTTATTGACACTGAAATTTGAATTTCATGTACTTTTCACATGTCACAAAATGTGATTCTTCTTTCTTTTTCAAGTTTATTTATTTATTTTGAGAGAGAGAGAGAGAGACAGAGAGAGAGCAGGTGGTGGAGGGGCAGAGAGAGAGGGGCAGAGACAATCTCAAGCAGGCTCCACACAAGTAGCACAGATGTGGGGCTCAAAATCACCAACTGTGAGATCCTGACCTGAGCCGAAACCAAGAGTGGGATGCTCAACCAACTGAGCTACTCAGGCACTCCTGATTTTTCTTTAGATTTTTACCCCAACCATTTAAAATATAAAAACTAGGGCGCCTGGGTGGCTCAGTCAGTTAAGTGTCCAAATCTTGGTTTCAGCTCGGGTCAGGATCTCACAGTTCATGAGATCAAGCCCTGCACTGGGCTCTGCACTGACAGGGCAGAGCCTGCTTGGGGTTCTCTCTCTCTCTCTCTCTCTCTCTCTCTGTCTCTCTCTCTCCCCCTCTCTCTGCTCCTCCCCTGCTCACGTGCTCTCTTGCTCTATCAAAATAAATAAATAAACTTTATAAATAAAATGTAAAAAGTATGCTTAGCTCATGGACCATATGAAAACAAGCAAGCAGAGGGACAGATGTGGCCAGTAGATCCTTAGTTTGCTGTCCCTGACGTAGAAGTGTGTGGGTGTTTGCTGAGGCAGTCACTCAGCAGTGGGTGTTTGCTATTTTTTTTTACTTGAGTAGAGTTAGCACACAATGTTACCTTAGTTTCAGGTGTACAGCTTACTGATTTGACAAGTCTATACACTATGCTGTGTTCACCACAAGTACAGCTACCTTCTGTCCCATTATGTCACTATTACAATATCAAAGTAGGACCTAGGGGAATCCATGACCCCTGTCCAGTCAGCCAGGACAGATTTCCAAGGGGATTTAATCAAGACAATATAATAAGAATCAGACAGCTGTGTGGTGCTTTAAAGTATGAGGCATTGTCATATCATGCACATTTGCTTTCAGATCAAAAATTGAGAGTCAAACCAACCACATATCTTTAAGATATGTGTCTTTTCCAGTGTGCCCTGGGTCCTCTGTGATACTAACAGTTGTGTAAATGAAGAAAATGAGAGTTTAAAATCAAGGCTGAGCTGGATTCCAGCTCACATGGATAGTGGGCATGGGGGCAGAGGCTTCCTGCTGCTCACGGGGGAGTAAAGATGTGACCAGGCTCTGCTCTTCTCCCTACCTCCTCCGAATGTTTCACCCTCGCGCCTGGTGCTGCCTCCTCTAAGGTCTTTTCATGTAAGCAAGTGACTTCATGTTAAGCAAGTCCCTTTAAAAGTATTCAAAAGGGGAATTGTGCTCAGGGAGAATCAGCTCCTCAGTACCTCCAGCAACTCTTCTGGGCTTGAAATGGTTAGAGAAATAGGAAGTGTTTGGGCCATAAGAGATCTCTTGGGAAAAGGCTGTTAGCATTTTTCTACTAAAATGTTTAACTGAAAAAAGTCATTCAAATGAACTGTCTAGACCACCTTCCTTGATGATATCTTTGCTGACTCAAAGCAAACTTTTTCAGTTGATTCTTAAGATGCCCCCAAAGTTGCATGGTGACAAACTTACAAATTTTTCTTCCCTCCTTCCGTCCCTCCCCCCTCCTTTTGCCTTCCTTCCTTCTGCTTGTTGTGGAAAAATATACATAACATAAAATTTACTACTTTGATCATTTTGAAGTGTACAGTTCTGTGACATTAAGTACATTCACATGGTAGTGTGACCTTCACCACCATCCATCCCCAGAATTTGTTTCATCTTCCCAATCTGGAACTCCCTACCTATTAAACAGCAACTGTCCTCCCTCCCTCCCTCCCTCCCTTCCTTCTTTCTTTCATTGTATTTTTTTCTCTTTCTTTTATTGTTAATTTTTGAAGGTCACATTTAGTGGAGCACTATTCATAGTGAAGACAAATTCAAAAGCATTGAATTTGAAAAGATGTCTGAGGGGCACCTGGGTGGCTCAGTCAGTAAGCTTCTGACTTCAGCTCAGGTCATGATCTCACGGTTTGTGAGTTCGAGCCCTGCATTGGACTCTGCACTGACAGCTCAGAGCCTGGAGTCTAATTTGGATTCTGTGTCTCCCTCTCTCTCTGCCCTTCCCCCACTCACACTCTGTCTCTCTCTCAAAATAAACATTAAAAAAAAAATTTGGAAAGATGTCTGAGTTTGAGCCCTGGCTCTTCTAATTGTCAACTGTGTGACTTTGGGCAAATCACTCTATAGGTCTCAGTTTTCTGATCTGTAAAATGGGGATAAGGGTATTTACTTTTAAGATATCATATAGGACTATTGTAACTTTTGAAATGGTGAAATGAAATAATGTGTTGACTTCTTTTTGAAATGTTAGAATTCCTAGTCAAAAGAGTGAATGTAATTAGCATGACTGTTATTTAAAGTTCATAAGGTTGCTGAGAGGATGTTGTTGAAATCTCAACCAGTTGATAATCAGTGGACAGTCCTTTCTTTTCATGAAATGCAGTAGCCTTTCATTTAGATAGTGCTTCTGGTTTTCAAAGTGCTTTTCAAACACCTCATTTAGCCCCTCCTTACAGCGAGCAAGGTTGATATCATTAGTTCCATTTCACAGATGAAGTAAACAGAGATCTGAAAATCTCATAGTTTAAGATCTGGACTCAGGACCTCTGTTCAAACCCTGGCTCTGTCACTTGGTAGCTATGTCGCCTCGGGTGACTTACTTCACTTTTTGTGCCTCAGTTTCTCCACCTGTAAGTAGAGGATGACAGCAGTAGTACCTACTTCCTTACACTGATATAAGAGATTCAGAAAGTTAATCCACGATAAGTGTTCAGAGCTATACCCCGAACATAGTGCTGTACAAGTTTTTCTTAAATAAAAATAAATAACATAAAAGTAAAGAAAAGGAAACTGAGACAGCACGCTATGCAAAAATAGCTAATTATCGAAGTGGATGTAGAATGCAGGGCTCCCAGTCTCCATCCCGTCCCTCTGTCTCTCTGTGGTGGGCTCCTTCACCACACGGGTATAACTCTCTAACACTGCCAGGATCAACCTTCTGGGCCAGGGGACCCAATAAGCTACAAAGCTGAGTCAACATTTCACCATGTACAAAGCCTCTCACAAAAGGTTATTTAAATATTGTGCTGTTAAATTTTTATAATTAGACACAATGACTCATGTGCCATGATGGTATTTTTGAGCTTTAATAATTCTTATTTAAAAAAAAAAAGAGGGGTGCCTGGGTGGCTCGGGTGGTTGAGTGTCTGACTCTTCATTTCGGCTCAGATCATGATCTCATAGTTCCTGAATTTGAGCCCCACATCAGGCTCTGTGCTGTTAGCTTGGGATCTTCTCTTCCTCTCTCTGTTCCTTCCCCACTTGTGCTCTCTCTCTCTCTTTCTCAAAATAAATAAACTTAATACAAAATTTTTTTCATTAAAAATTTTTAATTTTTTAAATTCTATTTTTATCTCCAATAATTTGAAGTATATTTAAAAACTAATAATGTCCCTGATATTTCATTTTTTTGTATATGTGTTTGAGAAACTGACAGGACTGGGAGAAAAATTTACACATTCGGTCACTATTGGTGGCGTACCCATATCCCTCGCACTCCCTGGAGGTCACTCACACTGCTGGGTTGGCTGTTTCTCTCTGAGTGAGAGTGATATCTGGCCATGGGAAGGTTTGGGGCAGGGGGAGCACTCCAGAGTTAACACTAGAAGACCATCCTCAACCAGAGAGGGATGGGAATCAATGGGAAACACCTCAGCTTCCTCACGCCTTGGTGGCACAGTTCTGGAATGTGCTCACCAGTCTCTCAAGGGGTCCCCAGCAGGCCTGTGCTCCAGTTGCCCGGAGTGGTACTCATTGGCTTCCATTCCCTCCCTGTCCCACTTCCCTATTCCCTCCCTGTCCCACTTCCCTATTCCCTCCCTGTGCTTCCTGGGATCCCCTCCCAAACAAACTACTTGCGCCTAAATCCCCGTCTCGGGGTCTGTTTGGGGGTGAATGACAATTTAGGAAGACAATTTATTACCCCGAGTCTACTTTACCTTCTACCCTAGAGCATGGGTGATTTTTCTCTGGCTTTGTGATTTTTCCCCACTCTCTGCTCTCTTTTGTGTTACTCAGTAGAGTAAATGCAGGTTATGTCTAACTGCAGCTTGCAAGTGAGATTTATAAACATTCTTCAAACTTTTTGGCTCATAAATTGCTGAAAAAGTCTAACAAGTTATAAATATATGTTCTTCCATCCATAACATTTTTGAGGAATGGCCTCCGAACAACTTGTGCCAGGATGTTTGCACACCTACTGAAATCTAACTGGGTTACTGCTCCTTGGTCAGTTTAAACATATCCACTGGCAACTGTAAGATTTCATCCTGCTTCCACCCCTTCTGACGGATTCCCTTACAGGATTAGCCCTGAGCTTCGGAATTGGTCATCCTGCTGAAACCCGCTTTGGGCCCAAGGGTCAATAGTTGCCCAACTGCTTCTGCCAGAGAAGTCCAATAATTGTCTGCTTCTCTCTTTCATTTTATACTTCAGCTTCTCCATCCCCCATATGCCAACAGTACCTGCCCTTCTGAACCTTTCCCACCACAGCGCCTCTTCCCCAGATTGTAGAGCTTCCCTGATGCCGTTTTCAGCTTGGTTCCAAAGTCTCCTTCGGATGGCCTCTTTAGGCCCTGAGGTCTCTGAATTTATGAGAGAGCTCGGACCTCACTCTAGGCGCAGGCCACAGGGAATGTCAGGGTGTGTATACGGCAGTGAAAGAGTCCCGAGATACAGTGTAACAGACTCAAGAAAGGACTTTTGTGCCTGCCTGGAAACACGGTGCTTTCACCATGGACGGAGTAGGTAGGGAACAGACATTCTAATCATTTATTTGCTTTTCTCCCTTAATTTCAATGCCAGCAAAAAGGAGAAGAATTTGCTACCCAAAAATGTGCCTCTTTGGCATGAGGATTATTTTAGGCAGATTATTTAAGAAACAGCAGGCACAGGACAAGCTCTGAAAACCCTAATCAAAGTTATCCTTTTGGTAAGAGACATTTCCATTTATAAGGGAAATCTCCATCTGTAAGGGTGTCTCTGTCTTTGTACCAGGGAGAGGATGACTCTAAATCTCTAGGAGCTCCTATCTCCTATGGAGAAGGCCAAGATTTAGATCTGCATGACAATCTTACTCTTGTTTACTATACTTTTCCTGGTTAACCTCCCATACCTGTCCCCCCATCTTCTTTTGCCTTTAACTGGAAATGGTATTTAAGATGGAGGCTTGGGTCATTTGGGGGAGTTACTCCATTTTCCTGGGCCTCTCCCATGGGTATAGGAAGTATATAGGATATTAAACTTCTATTTGTTTTTCTCCTATTAAATTGTCTTTTGTTATGGGGGAGTGGGTGGGTCTTGGCCAAGAACCTAGAACAGCAGAGAGAAAATCGTTTTTCCTCCTCTACACCAGAAAGCCCAGGCTGCCTGGTCAACCACAGGATCATCATGATAGGAAGAAGCCTCCGTGGGCTCAAATCTTGTCTCCAATGCTTGGCACTAATGGCCTTAGAAAAGTTACTTTGCCTCAGTTTCTTCATCTGTAAAAGAACAATAATATTAGTACCTACTATAGAGAATTGTTATGAAGATAAAACAGTGATAATTTAAACAAAGCTCATAACATAGTTACCTGATCCGTAGTAAGTCTCCCACAAGTTTTAGCTACTGTTGTTGTTAACAGAATCAATCTAATTGAAACCCAGGTACACAATACTCTTCCTCTTCAATCTGTTGCAAGAAAGAACTTCCCACATGGTAGTTGCAAAGTAAGCCTTTGAAGAAGTAAATAGAAGTGTGGCTGCCTGCAGCCCTTGCCCCTCCAGTGGCTCCTCCATCTGCTAGAGGAATAAACAAAACTTGTTTATTGGAATAAACAAAAGAGATCCTTCTTTCTACAATCAGAGGTCGGACTTTCCATGCGGGGAAAGTGGTCGCATTGACGTCAAGCCAAACTACAGAGGGAATGACTGCTATGCACGCCCCTCCCCAAAGCAGGGTTTGGTCTCAGGGAAACCATATGTGCCTACAGGGAAAGAACACAATAGAGGGGGAATTGCAGTTCACAAACTTCAGGACTTTACTCAGAGATGGACCTGCGTGGATCCACGATCTGTGTCTTGATCTTTCTCTGAAGAAAATGAGAAAAAGAAAAAGTATGACTGCACTTTGTAATATGGATCATGACCCTCTGCCTTCACCTGAGTTTAAAGCTCGCTTCCTCCCAGGGCAAGGAGAGAAGTCTCATCTGCTGACTCTTAGAAAACTCCCTGAAACATTTGCTAAATTTTCCGGAAAGTATCTTATTGGATAACGGACCACAAAGTGGGGTTCATGCCCTCTAGGAGAGGTGCAACCTGATCTAACAGGTAAGGAGGAAAGCATCAAAACTTATATTTATATTGATTTTTTATTTAAAAGAAAATATGAACTAAATATTGGTAATATGTAGTGTCCAAACTGAGGCTCACTCTCTCCCCGAGTCCACATCAGAGGATCCCTTATCACGTGCAGCTCGGGTGGCAGGAGAACAGGTCCCACCATATAGAAGGCTCAACAATGGCACCCTATTCTTCCCTGCACTTTCAGGTTTCGGAGAGGTTTGGCAGATTGCTGTGTATTTTGTTTTGTTTTTTGTTTTGTTTTGTTTTTTTGTATGATCTAGTTTTAATTAAACTAACCTCCCCAAATGGACAAGTGACCTAAAAATATTCCTACAGAACAAAACAGAGCAAAACAAAACCCCACAGATTATAGATGATACTAAAATTGCAAGCCCAAGAGAACAATATGAATATAACAAAAAAGACAATTCCCTCATTCCTAGTATAGGCACTAATCAGACATGACACATTCAGTCATATTATAATTATAATAAAGTTTTTCTGATGACAAAAGGGTTTATAGTCAATAAAATATATAACACGTTGTTTTAAAATTGTTATTTTACTCTTTTATCTTTTTTAAAATTCTGTATTTTAGCATGTTTTCTCCCTTGTTTATGAACTTCTGTATAATACCCACCCACATTCAACAATTAGCATTCCCTAGACATTGTTCTTGCTCTCCAGTGTGAGACATACACATATTTGTTTGTTTTGTTTTATTTTGTTGGATTCTGGAAAGTAAGGTACAAATATCCTGACCTTTCACTCCTATTTCGGTGTGTTTCCTAAGAACACGGACACTCTTCTGCACAACTCCAATTCCATTATCACACCTACTGAAATTAACAATAATTCATTAATAGAATCTAATATGTAATCATATTTCCCACATTTTCCAAAAAAATGTAATTTATTACCTTTTTTAAAAAAATCCAGGATCAAATTACGGTATATACATTGCATTGGGTTGTTATATTTTGTTTTTCTGGTGTCGCTGAGATATAATTGACACATAACATTGTATAAGTTTAAGAGGCATAACATAATAATTTGCTGTATGTATATATTGTGAAAAGGATTACTTATTATACCTCTTTAATCTCCTTTGAGGTATAACAATAACTCCCCTATATTCTTCTAAAAAATGATGTGGACTGTTTTGATGACTCTAAGCCAGTTATCTTGTAGAATGTGCCAGAATTGGATTTGTCTGTTTCTTCATATATAGATTCAGATTAAAAATTTGGAGCAAGACAACTGCATTGGCAATGTTGTGTTTATCCCATTGCATTATATCAGGAGGCACATGATCTCAGATGGTCCCATTATTGGTGATGCTAAATTAAATCAGGGCCAAATTATGAATTTCATGGGCCCTTGGTATTTTTACCTTTATAGGACCCTTTCTCCGCAAAAAAAAATATTAAGAATTCTATTTTATAATTATTTCAGCATAAAGATAAATATAATCCAAGATGCATTGTATTCATTTTTTTCGTCTGGTTTTTAAAAGAAATTAAAACACTTTTCTAAACTCCTACAAGTATCATGGGCCCTAGACCTTGTGCCTACTTGGACTATCAGAGAAGCTCACTCTGGATTTGACCACTTGGTTAAAGGGGTGACTTTTGGAGCTCCCCAACATAAAGGTACATTTTCCTCTTTGCGGGTAGATAGTAGTCTATAGGGAGACTCTTTGAGACTATGTGAACATCCTATTCCCCTAAAACCTCTTCCTCAGCAGTTTAATCACTTTTGCCAGAATCATTGAAGGTTGTGGTTATGATCTTCTTTTAAGGGATGAGAATATTGAAGTGCAAAGAGCCCATGATTTGTCCAAGACCGTAAATCTAGTTGGTAGAATCACCATTAGGAAGCGCTGCTCCCAAGTCCACATTAGAGCCCAGAGAAGACTGGAGTATATTAAGAAGGAGTGAAAAGAGCATTGGAGTTATTTGGCCTGGAGAGAAGAACAGGAAAGAATAACTGTAATCTGTTACACACTTAAAGATAATGGCTGGATGAGCACCAAGGATCAGCAAGTTCTCCATTTGCACAAATGCTCAAAGAGAGAGAAGATTCCATGACTCTGGATTATAGTCATTTTACAAGTCAGCTAATAATTGCCTCACATTTCTTCAGAAAAGTCCCTGGTGTTATTCTCAGGAGAAAATAGAACCAATGTTTAATACTCTTGTCAAATCTGATTAGGTATTAGGATTCCAATTTAAATGCTGACGATGTGCCAATTACCTAGAGACCGTTTAATTACTTTAGTTTTCTCTTCACCTCAGTCCGCCACAGGTAGTGTGCCATCAGGAGAGTTGAAAATAGTGTTGTTCAACAACTCCTCCAGACCTCAATAGGTAATTACAAATGAAGGCTGAAATGCTGGGTCCCTAAAAATAAACAAAGTGCCCGTATTTGAATAAAAGACATACTTTTCTGTGGGCAAAGGTTTCCAACCTGGATGTGGGAGCTGGCTACTTCTACTTGCCAAAAATCTCTTTGAGACATTAATCTCATTCCACAGAATGTTTCTGACCTTTCCAATGTTTGCATAGGAAAAATGGTGCACAGATGTTTTCAGGAGTGGGAAGCAATTGTCTTGAGGCCCATGGTGTCAGGAGTGAATCTGTCAGTCTGTGGAAGAATGAATTTTACTAAGTATGTAAAGGTGAATCTACTCTCATTTTTGAGAAGTTGGAAATAAGAGACACACCTGCAAGACACATATTATTATCAATTAATTAGCAAGTATGCACTGAGCCTCTGCTTTGAAGTAAGTGGCATGCAGAACAAGGGACCTGGAACATTTTTAGTGACACAGAAGGAAGAGAAGAGAAAAAGATGTTCTAACCTCAGGACATTTATTAGAAAGTCAGGTAGAAAAGACATACCCACGGAAAGCTAGCAAACAATTCAAGATGGTGCATAGCAAGCATTATGTGAAAGGAATCAATAATCCTGTCATGAAGTTACACAGGTTAGGAGAAAGAACAGGAATCATGGAAGCCTAGATTGGGCAGCAAAATCTTTATCAAGATGATACTTATCGACTGGAATTTGAAAGGACAGGATTCAGATGTATGGAGACTCCGGGATTGGGCAGAAAGAAAGGAGGAAGGCAGGAAAGCAGTGGAGACTTTAGGAACAGACCATGGACTAGTCTATCTCTTGGGTACAATTAAAGTTGACAGCTCATTCTCTCAGAGGGCAGCAAGTAGGGGGTGATGTATGCGAAACGATACTGGAAATAAATCTGATGATAACTTTATTTTTTTTTTTAATTTTTGTTTATGTTTATTCATCTTTGAAAGACAGAGACAGAGCACAAGCAGGGGTGGGATGGAGAGAGAGGGGGACAAAGATTCTGAAACAGGCTCCAGGCTCTGAGCTGTCAGCACAGAGCCCGACGTGGGGCTCGAACTCACAAACCGCGAGATCATGACCTGAGCCTAAGTCGGACGCTCAACCGACTGAGCCACCCAGGTGCCCCTGATGATAACTTTAAATGTCCGTCATGTCTAACTGTTCTAGATAAGGCTCTTTTGTTGACAAAGAACAGAAGCCACTCAGACTAACTCAGGTGAAAAGGGAATGGGAGAATTTTAAGATTGTAACAGGAGACCCCTCGTACATTCCAAAGCAGTTCATGTGCCAGAAACCAAGGACCCTCTGTTTGACTTAGGGCCGCATCATCTCAGCTTCTGCTTTCATGTCTGGCTCTTTCTTTCTCTTTCTCTCAGTCTACCTATGCTGCTCGTTCATCTTGCACTCGTGAAAATATGCCCAATCCCTTCCCTGGCATCAAAATCTTTTATTTCCAGCATCTGTTATTGACTACATGACTACATCCTCTCATTTTTTTCAGTTTAAATGCTCAAGAGAAAGAGAGGCTCTTTAGTAGCTGGACAGGCAGTTCACTGGCTCCTTTAGATTAAGTAGCCACCCCAGTCCAACCAGCCATCACTCCTAAACAAGAACCACCCCCCCCCCCCGTGGTGTTTCCTGTCTAAACCAGAAGAAGAAGTAGACTGATATGTTCCATGTTCTAGAAAACCATTAGACTTCCAGGGAACATTTGGTGTGTTCCAGACGCATTAGGGAAATTTCTGCTGTTTCTCTGCTTCTAAGAAGGATTTACCCAAAGCTTTCTTCTAAAAGAGCTGTGACACCCTGAAAGGAGTTGGTCCTCAATTGAATGCTGATTCCACCACCTCTAACAGTGAACTTCGGTTTGTCCCCTGTAGAATGAGGATAATAGCACCTGTCTGTTGTCTGGAATATAAGTGAGATAATGTAGATGGTATTCTCTGCTTGGCACATAGCAAGAGCTTAGTAAATGGGATTTCTTTAATTACTGTGATAATTTATGAATATTCTAAAACCGAAAATTGTTTGCGGTGCATCTTTACTTATTTAAAAAAAATTGTTTTTAGGTTTATTTATTTATTTTGAGAGAGACAGAGACAGTGTGAATCAGAGAGGGGCAGAGAGAGAGGGAGACCGAGAATCCCAAGCAGGCTCCAGGCTCCGTGCTGCCCGCACAGAGCCCTACGCAGGGCTTGAGCTCACAAAACCATGAGATCATGACCTGAGCTGAAACCAACTAAGCCACCCAGGCGCCCTTTACTTATTTTTCCCCCTGATAATGATTTATTTTTTCTACCTGGATACAAGAACTGTTTTTATAACCTTGAAGTTTATAAATTTGCCACAGTATATCTCAGTGTGGAGCTTTCTTTTTTTTTTTTTTTTAATATAATTTATTGTCAAATTGGCTAACATACAGCATATACAGTGTGCTCCTGGTTTTGGGGGTAGATTCCTGTGATTCATCGCTTACATACAACACCCAGTGCTCATTGCAACAAGTGCCCTCCTCAATGCCCATCACCCATTTTCCCCTCTCCCCCACCCCCCATCAGCCCTCAGTTTATTCTATGTATTTAAGAGTCTCTTATGGTTTGCCTCCCTCCCTCTCTGTAACTATTTTTTCCCCTTCCCTTCCCCCATGGTCTTCTGTTAAGTCCCTTTACTTGTTTTTTAATTGTACAAGCGAAATATGAACGTATCTGAATATTTAAAAGCAATTCCTCGACATTATAGTATTTCACTGCAAATATACTCATGGTAAATATTTTAAGGCATGTTTTTAATAAATACAGTCTTTTTAAAACCACAGAACTGCAATGCCATTATTGCACCCAGTATATTAAAAATAACTCCTTAATATCACCAGTACTAAATCTGAATGATTTTCTGATTTGATTTTCCTCAATAGTCTCAAAAATATCTTTTTATGGTTGTTTGGTTTGAATCAAAATCTAAAAGGAGTCTACACTTTGCACTGAATTGATATGTATGACACATCTCAGTAGGTCTATAACCATTTTCCCTCCTTTTTTAAAAACTTTTTTCTCCCTCCTTTTTTATGCCATATATTTGTTGAAAAAAAAAAATGGAGTCATTCCTACAGAATTTTCCAATTCAGGATTGGACTGTATCTTCATGGCATCATTTAGCAGATTCTTTTATCTTCATATTTCCTGAAAACTGGTACATAGATCTAGAAGCTTATTTAGATTTAGATTCAAACTATTTTTCTGGCAAAACTATAAAAGTAATGCTTTTATACTATATTTTATGTTTAAAAGTTATGAATTTGAAATAGCAGCTCAATAGTTCCCATGGCATTTTGTACTTAGGAGTACAAGATTCTCAAGAGGGAAGGAGGTAAGCCATTCACTCTGTTTTCTGCCTCATGCAGGAGTGAATCAGCTTCACTTCACTTCACTTGGAGTAACTTAGATTACTACTTTATCTCTAATTGATTTATTAGAGATATCTTTGGCTAGAGATGTTCATGTACCTTTAAAGATATAAATTCCTTACCTACATACTAGGAATAAAAATGCTTGAGATGAACAGTAACTAGAGAAAGTGCCAGAAGAAAACTGAACTTCCTTTGAAGTTTTTATGGTAGTGTGTTGTTTACAATGAACTAATTTATGGATGGAAAAGCAAACCCAGGTACACTAAAGTGGGGCTATAGTATTGTTCTAGAATGCTGGGGATGTCCATTAAGTAAGAGCCCTCTCTTTTCTACCTGAGCTGGGAAGAGAGAGCTAGATAAAGAAATAGAGAATGATAAAAATAATTGCTTCTATGCCGGATAAAGCTGTTTGGAGATTGTGACTTAGGTCCACAGCAATAATGAACTTGCAAACACCTGATCTCCTATATTACAGGTGCCATTTCCCTAGTCAGGGGCAATTAGACAACCATGGGCCTCTCTGAGCCCAGAGTACATGCCAGGTTCTTTTTCTCAAACTCACCTCTTAATAACTCACTCCCCTTTCCCTGGAGGGAGGCAGAAAGTGAATGAGGAATCAGGGTGCAGCAAAGAGTGGTAACCCAACGGGAGCTTAATCAACATGGAAGCAAGTGGAAATAAGTGTTCCCCCATCACCGAAGTCTATCATATAATAGAGTATCAGTGGTAGAACCAGTTTTAACACAGCATTTTCAGCAATGAACACCCTCACATTTAGTTGGTCCCAATTCACATCAACTTCCACACTATAGCAGCTCATGTGCTAGGTGTGTTGTATGGGGAGTTGTGGCAGATATTGGGTTGCTCTGCTCAGACCTCCCTTGAACAAAAGATTCACTACTCAGCTGCAGGGACAGTAGTTATCTGCTAGCCTGTGGCTGTCAGTCCCTTCAGGGTCCACTTCAGCTTTCAAGCTATGGTCATGCTCTTCGTGGACAGTTCCCATCCAGTGACTATACCAGAGAGTAACTGAGGTCACACTCCTTTTGGGTGGCCCCAGCCCATGACTAGGCAAGGTGATGATACAAGGGCCTGGCAATTTCTACCCAAGACAGGACTGCACTGGACAATCTTTGGTACCATTAGGCTGGCATAGGGTGACCAGCTGTCACGGTTTGCTGGGACTGAGAGATTTCCTAGGATGTAGGATGTTCAATGCTAAAGCTGGGAAATTTCCAGACAAATTAGGATGGTTGGTCACTTTCACTGGTGTAGACCTTGTCAGGTCTGCATTGGGGTCTGACAGCTACCCTCCATCTAATCTTGCTTCCTTCCCTTTTGCCTTTCACAGGTAAGACTCCCCACTAAACCTCTTATCCTTCTGGTTTCCTCTCAATGTCTGCTTCCCAGAGCATTCAGCCCAAGTCCGGGGCACATATAGCACAGAAACCAGGAGGAACCTAAATACTGCAAGAGGGCAGGGGAAAGATTAATTTGACACTTACAGGGATGCTTCTGGTATAACATTTTCAGTGGGCTATTTGTTCTGCACCCTTTGAAAAAGAGAAGAGGCATGTGTAAATACTCAATGACTTCAGGTTCCCTGAACTGCACTCGAATACTCAAAATGAAGGCTTTGCCAAAAAAGGACTCAAACTCCTTGTCCCTGTGTCCTTCTTTAAACATGCCTGCTATTAATTTCTGTGAGTTAAGAAGAAAAATGAAAGGAGTTTCAGCTTTTCTGAGAAGTGTTCTTAAAATCAAGAGAGATTGTGGGTGAAGAAACAAGAACGCATCCTTCAGAGTCAGGACTAGGATAAGGAAAGCAATGTGCTCAGGGTATAACATTTAGGGAGGCACTCACTGTCATGGTAGTATGAGTTCAGAGTCAGCACTTGCATGAACCTGAGCGTGAGCGCTTCCTTAAATATTGCACCCAGTTGCCTGGCTTGCCCCATCCTTGGGGCATCCATAATAATGTTAGCCAACTTACACAGAACATTCCATCTTTCCTGCCCCAGGTACAAAGCCATCGTCCGGCCGATGGATATCCAGGCCTCTCATGCTCTGATGAAGATCTGCCTCAAAGCTGCATTGATCTGGGTTATCTCCATGCTTCTGGCAATCCCGGAGGCTGTGTTTTCTGATCTACATCCCTTTCATGAGGAAAGCACCAACCAGACCTTCATTAGCTGTGCTCCGTACCCACATTCTAATGAGCTGCACCCCAAAATTCACTCCATGGCTTCCTTCCTGGTCTTCTACATCATCCCACTGTCGATTATCTCTGTCTACTACTACTTCATTGCTAAAAATCTGATCCAGAGCGCTTACAATCTGCCTGTGGAAGGGAATATACATGTCAAGAAGCAGGTGGGTGCTGAGGATTGATTTGTTTCCTCCTTAGGGATCTGATCCCTTTTGGACTCCACTGACAAGCACACCTGATTCTGCAATTAGAGGAGGTGGGTGATCTGTGGCCAGATGGTAAATGGAAACTCCTAGCCACAGAAGCCCAGGTTTTCAGGTGGTTTTTATAATCTTGTTCTCTTATTAAAGACCTAAGCTAGGGAGGTATTGAGAATCTGGAAGATTTGAAGTATGGGTTTCCTTTTGAGGAATATCTGAAGAAGTGTTGTTGGTAACAAAATAAAGTGTTGAGGCCCATAGAGATGTGACTTCTTTAAATTCCAATCACGTTGTTTGGATAGGAAGAGTGTCACCACATGGGGACAAAGCAGAGGGAGCGGGGGGAAAAAGGAGCTGGTTGAAGAAAAAGAAGTCGTTGGACTAAGATAGGCTCACATTGATTTGGGTTCTTATCCAGACTTCATGACTTAACTCACTTACTTTCTCTGAGCCTCAGTTCCCTTACCCATGATACAGGGTGATAACCCACATATTGTAAGGCTGGAAGATTAAAAGACAGAGCATATATATGACCTAGAGTGCCCAGAATGCAGAATGCCCTCCACATGTGTTAGATTCCCTTCCCTGTCCCCCATAATCCTACAGAATTTCAGATTTGAGGTATGAATAGTAGAAACCAGGGACTCTGGCTTTATCCTCTTTGTCAGTTCTTGCTTTCTAGTCCAAATGTAGATCTTGTGGCATTTATGATGCAAAAGCAGAAAGACTCCCCATCCATTTAAATGTACCGCTGACTCGGTGGCTTCACCCTTTAAAGTGTTGTTGTTTTTTGCCTCAATTATGAGGAGAGAGTGGCAGTTCTCAGTGAAACTGTCTCCATATTTGAAAGGCCTCTCAATAGTGAACATCCATTGTACCTCTAGTTCTTTAACGAGAACGACGTTTCCCCTTGCAGTGGTACCAGAGGGTGTTGGGGGCAAACGATCCTCAGCCCACTTTGTCTAAGAACCTCCCTATATTAGTATAGCCCAGAAATAAGTTGAGACTAAAAATAATAATAGTAGGAAGTTATTTTGATTTGGCCAATGAGGAAGAACAAAGCTGGTTGCTCTTTTGAGCATCAGGGGGAATAAGAAATTATTAACTGTGGAGCCCAGAAAGACATGAAGTCATATGGCCGATAAACGGCACCAGAGCTCTCTGGAGGAAAAAGAGGTCACTTACTAGAATTTCATTGAGCAATCCATTCAAGCATGTAATCAACTTTGTTTAAAGATCTGTTCTCAGTGGCACGTTCTAACTATATTCTACCTCATGGATTTCTGCTTCCTGGCTTTTTCATGTCTGTGTTTCTGACTCCCCCCTCCCCACACACACCCTTTTTCCATCTGTTTCTGTTGCTTCTCTCCCATTTTATTGGATTCTCTCTTGTCCCCTTTCTCCCACTGAACCCTTTTTCTGTGGCTTTGTGAGCTCAACTACTCCCACAATTCTTTTTCCCTGTTTTTTTCTTTTCTCTGTCTGAATCTTTGTCGCTCTGCATCCATCCAACACTGTCCCTTGGTCCCTCTGGCTCTGTGCGTGACTCTCTCCTTAGATCGAATCCCGGAAGCGCCTCGCCAAGACAGTGCTGGTGTTTGTGGGCCTCTTTGCCTTCTGCTGGCTCCCCAACCACATCATCTACCTGTACCGCTCCTACCACTACTCAGAGGTGGACACCTCCATGCTCCACTTCATCACAAGCATCTGTGCCCGCCTCCTGGCCTTCACCAACTCCTGTGTGAACCCTTTTGCCCTCTACCTGCTGAGCAAGAGTTTCAGGAAACAATTCAACACCCAGCTCCTCTGTTGCCGCCCTGGCCTGTTGACCCGCTCTCACAGCACCGGCAGAAGTACCACCTGCATGACCTCCTTCAAGAGTACCAACCCCTCTGTGGCCACCTTTAGCCTCATCAACGGAAACATCTGTCATGAAGGGTATGTTTAGGCTGATCCTTGACCCTGTCCTCCTAGGGGCCCCTAGTTGTGCTTTATGGCTAGGAAAGAACCCTCACACCTGTTGTTGTCTCTGTACCCTCCAAAGACCCTTTGGAAGGCTCATGACTGGTAGAGGCAGGTTGCAGAGAGGCCCAAATGGATTGCTTTTACGTTTGAAAGGCCCGTCAAGATTTGTATTTTCCATTTCAACTTGTGAATGCTTCTTCTGATGTAGAGCAAACTTTCCGTATTTTAGAAAAGGGAACAAATAAGAAAGTATTATTTTAAGCATCAAGCCCTGATATACAGTTATGGCCAATTAAGTCACAGAAACTACATGAACAAATAGATTTATACAGCAGAAAAATTACACGTTAAATGTCCACTTTGTGAAAGACTTCACCTTGTCATTTCTTTAAGCAGAAACTAGTGCTTTAAAAATATAATTTGAGTGATTTTTCAGGAACGTTTATGATCACAAACCAAGGAACTGTTTTTTTACACTTGTAACCTGAAAGTCAACCCTATGAAAAATTCCCATGTATGATGGACCATCCCCAAATTGATAACACTGGAAGCCAGTTTAGGACGAATCCCTGAGTGTTGATTATTTTTAAAAGATGTTACTGGGGACACAGGAGAAACACTCGACACATCATTTTAAGGCAAAAACACAGCCAGACACATAGACACGTATACAAAGATCCACGTGAGGCTGTGAATTGGTATCTCGTGCTCTGAATTCTAACTCAATGGAGATTCTTTTTGCTGTTACCCCATTTCAATCATCCATGGTACACTCCTACCATAGAAGAGAAATCCTTTTGGGGGAAAACTGATCTTGCTCGCAATTCATCATTTATAAGTGCATAACGTATAGTATTTATTTTTGGTATACAGGTTTTCAACCAAACATATTTACTTAGATTTGGCTCTTTGCTCCAGTGAAGCAGTTAGTTCATATGAAAGAAAAAAAAAAAAAAAAGATCACACCTGAGTGGAAAGAGAAACATGTTTACATTTAACATATGCTTACCTAAAGTCTGTGAGAGGAGATGAATAAAATTTCAGTAATATATATTTGTTTGAATATGCATAAATAATTTGCAGGGGGCTTAGCGTTAAGAATGGATTATAAAACAGCCCCAGGTTCATTAACTTTCTATGTAAGAGGAGTATTTATGAAACAGCCCACGTGCAGAAAAGAACTGGACTGAAATATTTTTATTTTCCTGAGTAAAGAGACTTGACTATCCTACTTTAGAAGCCCTGAATCAAGTTTTTCTTGACTCTATGATAGGCCAATTCTGCTGGACTGCAAACATGTTAACTCACTTTCAGATAAATCCAAATTCCGCAAATGTGCCGTAATATGTATCCCTTACATCTGAAGACGATCTTCATTCCGGTTTTCTCTGTCCAAGCGAGAAAGAACCGTTGGCTCTCTTTCCCACACGGCATGTACTGAAAGATTTTCATCTCTTGTTACAAGGAAGTGCTCACCGTCTGCAGAGCTTGAGAAGTTAGGACCCAGACAGTTGTGAACATCTGTGTTTACAGTTGTATTAGCTGGAGTGAGACCTCTTCACTTCCTTCCGTGAGCCGCATGCCCTTCTGTACTGTTCCCACCTGCTCTCCTGGGAGCCCATAATGACACTGGACAGTTTGAAGAGCAAGTGTAGCAGAAAGAACGAAGATTTTTAGCCGGTCATCCCAGCTTAGTCTCTAGCTATGTAAGCTTGGCTATCAACCCTTCTCTAGACTCATTTTCTCATCTCTAGAATGAGAGGACAGTGCTAAGATCCCTCTCTTGCTGAAATCCTCTGAGTCCTGTCATTGCTTCCAGTTTGGTTTCTAAAGCATTTGTACAGCCAGCCTGCTCACAGGTGCCCCACTTCTGTTACCTTTGTAACAACTCGTCTGGGGAAGTCCTTCAACCAACATCCTACACTCATGTTCATGTTAGTGGAATGGAAGGAGACAGACTAGTCTATTGCTTTCAGGGGCTCCCCGGAATAATTCGTATGAATGGTGTCCCATTAGCTTGTTATGCTGTGGGATTAAAGCTGAAAAACACATAAGAAAACATATTGCTCAATCTCCTCATTATACGAAGGGTACTTTCCCTACTCACCTCTGACCTCCATGCACCTGTTATCTCCAACTACTGCTCCACAACTTTACCCTTGGGTTTCTTCAAAACTCTTGAGTGTAAGTGACTTCATACCTCGTTAGGGGCTACATTGTGTAGCATTCTGGGTGTGACCTGTTCAAGCATCTCTGAACTACCTGCCTTCAAAGACATTTTGGGAGTAGGACTCATCTTAATGTCTCCTTCAGGTAACATTATGGCATGGATTTCAGGAGACTGAAATCTAGGTCCAGCTGTGTGTCCTGAGGCAAATCTTGTCACCTCTTTGAGACTTCTAAACAGAAGGGCTGTGGAAGGCGTGTGCCAGCCAACGGCCCAGGACTGGTAAAACTGGGAATCAACGGATGGACGGACGCAAACCTGCTTATTGGGACGGACTTACCCGGGCCCTTCTCCAGGGAAGCCAACTTCTTCTTCCACCTCAAGACCCTAAAATTCCGGTGAGAGAGACCCAAGCCCCCATGTGGTATCACCTCTCTGCTAGGGCAGAGTGTGGCAGGGGCTGGAGCTAAGACATTTCACGCCTGGCTTCCAAAGATAATCACGTTTAGCGCTTATGTCTTTGGTGAGGGGGGAAAAAATCAATTTTTTCTGTGGAAAACCATCTGTGTTTATTCAATTGACAGACACTACCTTTCAATCTATCTTAAATTGAGCCTCCCTGAGGCAGGCAGCTCAACAGTGATAGATTAAGCAATAAACAAGGCAGCCTGCCCACCATCGGCCGCCGCTGGCAGGGAGGGCGCAGCTGCTGTTAGGAGCGATATTCCACAGCAAGATGATCCTCCCTGCTTGGCGCAGGCGAGGCCCCTCCCTGTCGGTGATGATTCCCCATAAATGTGGATGGCTAAACCCCTTCTTCTGGCTGCCCTCACCACCCCCCCCTCCACTGACCCTGGCCTTCTGCCTCATTAACAAGCCCTCTTGTTTCCCTCTTTGCCACACAAACAATTTGGTTTCATCTTGAAGAATGGAGAAGTGGGGAAGGATGGTAAATACACAGTTTAGAGGCTGCTTCAGATGAACCCGAGCTCAGCTTGTTATGAAAAGCCTCACTGAACAGAAATAAATGAACTTGTCCAAAGGACACGTGCACATTGAAGTTGTAAAGTCTTTGTTTATGCCAAAAGTAGCAGTTGGTTGTTGGTTTCAGAGTCAATGCATGTACCAAATGTCTTCTGGTAAGAGAGATGAGCTTTGCTTGGGAACTATGAGTTGAATGACATCCTCAACCTGTGGACTGAAAGGTGGCTAAGTCACTTTCCTGAAAGCTAGATAGGAATGATCGCCCTGGAAACCTGACCACGTGAGAAGTGAGTGAATAGTACACACTTCTGTGGAGGTGAGATGCGAGAGAGGCCGACTTTCTGGACGTTTCCGCCCTTCACATCCAGGCCCCGAAGCAGCTGTTGTTAGAGAGTGCAATTGCTAACCCTGGCTTGCTGGGAGGAATGGGGCACATTTTGCACATTTGTCTAATGTTTGGCTGTGTTTTCATAAAATAGATGAACAGCTGAAAACAAGACATTATTCTATTCACTCTCCTGGGTCCAGGCTTTGTGTGAGCTATTCAAAGAAACCAAGCCCTAGTTTATCCTGTATGTGATGGTCATTCCTCTCAGCACCCACCTTGACAAACCTCCGGCAGCCCTCCACCCCCAACACAAACACAACAACTTTAATATCCAGCAACCTCTTACCATAATTTTGGCCTTCAAAGACACCCTTCCTTTAGGTAGGGGCCAAGCGTGAACTCCAGCTCAATATATCCAGAGCAATCAACAAATCACAGACTGAGAACAGACTTTTCTTTTGTGAGACGTTAGAAATGCACTCAGTGGAATTTATCTAACTTTTTAAAAAGTTTAACAGCCCCTGGGTTCAAATATTATGTGTCCACGATTAATTTAAAAAAATAATTTGCATTTACCTAGTGTTCGTGGTCTATAAAGCATTTTTATACTCACTGCCTCGTCTAATCTGAGCCGCCCCTGCTGGCCAAAGAGCTGCTTAGCCTCCTTTACTATGGAAATTAGTAAATGACATTTATTGGTGACCATGTGCGATTAAATTAAAAGACCCATGGAACTATGAAGCTGAAGCATGAAACTACAGCTATTGGACCATACTTGACCTACAAAAAGGTGATTTCATATGGTTCAGTGAACTCTGATTTCATTTATACTCCTGGACGTTCCCAGTTTACGGGATAGTCTGTGCCTGCAAAGTGAGTCTGTTTAACTTGGCCCAAGGCAGGGGATGATGCCATTGTTGGTTGCACCAGGGAGGCATATTAGCCAGAACAGCATTCCATGTCACACGGAAGTGGAAGCCTAAGAAGGGACGGGATCATGGGGAGCAAAACCACAAGTCATAGATCACACATTTGTGTGAAACCTTAGTGGAGTTCTATGACTCTAGAAGTGCTGGAAGGGGGCACCTGGGTCGCTCAGTCAGTTAAGCGTCCGACTTTTGATTTCAGCTCAGGTCATGATCTCATGGTTTGGGAGTTTGAACCCCGTGTCGGGCCCCGCGCTGACGGTGTGGCACCTACTTGGGGTTCTGTCTCTCCCAATCTCTCTGCCCTTCCCCCTCAAAATAAACTTTAAAAAATGTTATTAGAAGTGCTGGAAAGGAAGGTGCTCGATTTCACCAAGCAGCAATGGTGTGCCAAATTCAGTGCTGCGCACATTTCTATTCTTCCTCACAAGCACCTTGAAGAGTGTTCGGATGATGAAGCTGAAGCTCAGGGAGATCACTTCACCATCCCAAGGTCACACGCCGCAGTTGAATGGCAGAGTATTAATGTGGACCTGGATCCCTCTTAAGACAATCCTCCGGCAGCCCTCCACCCCCAACACAAACACAACAACTTTAATACCCAGCAATCTCTTACCATAACTTTGGCCTTCGAAGACACCCTTTCTTTAGGTAGGGGCCAAGCATGAATTCCAGCTCGATGTATCCCATTCCACTGCTCAGCATTGCTTCCCAAATCCAGCCCCATGTGAGAAATTAAGTTCACAGTGACTGATAGATAATCCCATTCCCTACTCTAGCTTTTGTCCAAAGGCCTGAACCACTGATGAAGTCGAGGACTGTACACCAAGGGCATGGAAGATGTTTCTAAGCACCTAAGTTAAGGACTCACTGCAGGCAGAGGCTGAAATGTAGCACAGAGTAGGTGGACAAGGAAGTCCCTTAGTTCACTTGCCCCCAGAGACAAAATTCGGTGGCAAATGGAAGCCCCGGGAAGAATTTCCCACCTAGTTCTGTGACCGAGTAGAGACAACCCTTGGCGAAGGGCCATATACAGAGGATCCAAGTGAGAACAGTCAATCCAGGCACCTTTCTTTGAAGTGGGATTAGTTGGAGAACAGGTATCAGGAAGGGGTGGAACCCCTCCCCCATCACCCCGTCTTCCCCCCTCCCCCCAAAAAACCAGTAAGACATGATAGCAGATGGTTTCCCTGAGCCTGGAGACCCAGGCTACGTGACTAGCCTTTAACAGAAGAATGTCTCCTGGACTAAAATCCGAGTTCAGGTATGGACTTAGTGCCCTGTTACAAACCCAGAAACCACTGTCTGCCCATTCAGAGCTCACATTCTGGAAGATAAGATTATTTCTCTTTTGTTCCCTAAATTTAAAATTCATTCCCAGAGCCATAGAATGACATGGAAGGACTCACATAATTTTATGGTCTTTCAAAAGGATCATTTTAATGGGACAGTAAAACTTCACACATTCAACACCTCATTAATTCCCAGACGAGTTTGAAAATTTTGGTATAACTCGAGATTTCAGTGTGCAAGGTACACATATAATTTGGGACTGTTTTGAATCCAAATTTTTCATCAATTTGCTTCAGTTTTAGCTAGTGCTATTGACATATTGATATTGATAATGAATAACATTAGGAAAGTAAAATTGATTTAAAAACAATTTTTTCCCCTCTGTAATCTGGCCTTGACTGATCCAAACATAACCTTTCTTGCATCCAAGTTGGCAGAGTTTGGGGTAATAAAATTTGTTGAAAGGGTTGATTCGGTGAGTTGTAAAAATACATGGCACAAACTTCTTTATGTCATTTTCTGTTTTGTTTTAAATATTAGACTTATATTTTGTAAATTATAATTGTACTTGTTACTATTAACTGTAAATATTTATTGCATCAAAAATGTGCTCTGTGTTAAAGAAGTGAGAACAAATTCCAGGTGTGATACTTAGTATAAATAATGTCATGGCTTGGCTTTGCCTAGACTCCTTAGACTAATGAATTATTTATAAGAAATTCACAATATTAATATGAATGATTCAGGTCCTTTTAAATGTGCAAACTGTGTGACCATGTAAAATTCTGTGAAGTGTGCTCATTGATTGTATTCTTATTTTTCAAGAAATGTTTCCAATGCTTCTATTACATTGTACATGGTCTGCGTGACATTAACTCAAAGCCAGTATAGTAAGCTGAATATTTAAGTCATAGAATGTAAGAAATGTGTTTTATTTCTTAATACAATAAAGCATAATTTATGAAATGGACACATGCATGTAGTCACCGTTCAGTAAAAAGAAAGCTGTTGCATGGATGTAGTCTATGGCCATATGCCCCACAGTTCTTCGATTCTGGAACCGTCTGTGTCAGAATCACCCAGGCTGCTTGTTGCAAAATGCAGGTTCTCCAATTTCCAATTGACTCAGAACATCTGGGGATTTGGCCTAAAAATCTGCATTTTAAAACAAGCTCCCCACGTGATTCCTCAGAACACAGGGGTTTCGTTTCATTAAACTTTTAAAAGATGTATTTAACTTTTGAATAAGGAAGCTTTTCCCATGAGTCAAAATCGAAAGCATAAGAAAGGCATTCAGGGGCGCCTGGGTGGCTCAGTCGGTTAAGCTACCCATTCTTGATTCTTGATTTCGGCTCAAGTCATGATCCCACGGTTCGTGGGATCAAGCCCGGCGTCCATCTCTGTGCTGACAGCGTGGAGCCTGCTTAGGATTCTCTCCCTCTCTCTCTGGACCGGCCCTGATCATGTGCATGTGCTCGCTCTCGCTCTCTCTCTTAAAATAAATAAACTTAAAAAAAAAAAAAAAGGCATTCAGAGAAAAGTCACTATACTACCTCAGAGTTCTCAGCATCCATCACCACTCCCTCCAGTGAGTGACCATCACTGTTAGATTCTTACATGTACATGCTTCTGGACATTTCTTATGCGCTGGCAAATAAATACGAATGTGTGTTTTCCTGCAGTCCACCAGCATTTTAGAGACATGGTAGCATATTATATGCATTGTTTTGCCCCTTGCTTGCTTCACTATACGCTATATCTTGGAAGATCTGTCCATATCATTATAAAAAATTCTTCTTCACTCTTTCTTATACCTGCATAGTACTTTGTTTATTCAGTCCCCCACTGATGAACATTTAGGTGGTTTCCAGTGTTTTGCTATTATGAATCATGTTGCAATGAATAACATATATAATCTCATACATGAGCAAGTGTTGCTGTTGGAAAACATCTTAAATGTGGAATTGCAGACCATATACTTTTATAATTTGACAGCTATTGCCAGTTGTTCTCTTTAGGGCTTAAATACCAAAGTTTGAGAGTTTCTGCTTTCTGGGGTAACCCTAGCCATCAGAGACCAGGAAAGCACCGAAGAAATAACACATTTGGTCACAAACAGGAGCCGTCTAAGCTCCCTGCACTCCAGGTGAGAAGAGGCAACCAAGCATGCCTTTCAGATACAGTGAACAAATTCTTTGAGAGGCACACAGACAGCCATGCCAAGGAGGCCCCAGAGTGTGGAGTTGTATATGAGCACTACCATGGGGTTACCTTGGGAGAAGGTTCTCTGGTCTCAGTATATCTCACCACGTCCCCTGCCATGCACCCCAGCCCTGTGATGTATGGCATGTAGAGCCCACCATTAGACTGCAAATGCTCTCTCAAAGTGTCAATGCTTTAAATAGCTAAAAGTGGTGATTCCTAATTGTGCATCTCTAGTTCTCCTGGATTAGATGGGAAGATGAGCAGACTAAAATCTCTGAGACACCCAGGGTATAAAAATCCAATTGACATGGAAGGTTGGTCTGTGTTAATTGCTGAGAGCTCTACCCAAAGCCCGGGTGAATTTACCTATCAGAAACTCTAAACCTTGGGGTGCCTGGGTGGCTCAGTCAGTTGATCGTCTGACTTTGGCTCAGGTCATGATCTCACAGTTTGTGGGTTCAAGCCCGCATCAGGCTCTATGCTGACTGCTTGCTCAGAGCCTGGAGCCTGCTTCAGATTCTGTCTCCTTCTCTCTCTACCCCTCCCCCACTCACACTTTGTCTCACTCTGTTTCTCAAAAATAAATAAAATGTAAAAAAAAAAAAATGTAAAAAAAAACAAACTCTAAACTCTTTGCAAGCATGCTGCCTACCACATCAGAAAAAGAAGTTTCATTGATACGTAGATTGTAATATTGAGAATTTAATAATCTCCTTTGAGTCTTGGATTATTGAAGTTGAAAGATACCCCAGAGAATGCCCAGACACAACCCCACATCTCACAAATGAGGAAGTTAAAGGAAAGTGTTGTGATTTGGGTTTCCACATGGTCGTGAGACATTAGAAAATGAAAACAATTGGCTTGGAGATGATGTGGATGAGGAGAGGTTCAGCAGAGCCTTTTGCTAGAGGGCAGGTAAATCTGTGCAGGGACATCTTGTAACACATCAGGCAGAGAACCTTCCTGTTCACCGGGTGCAACACTGATAAACATTGGCTTCTGATACAAGAGACAATGGGTAACATCTTACCAAGAAGATGACACAAAAGCAGGCATCTCTTGAATATGGACTGGACTGTGTTCAATATTATAAAAGTGAATTTTAAAGGCACACCTCCCCCTACTTCCCAGAACTGAGATCAGTGAAGTCAAGCATTTTGCTCCAGGTCACCTGTCAACTTTGACGCATACTCAGTGTGTTTCTCAGGGTCCCTTCCCACCTCCTACAAGGAGCCCAGCTCCTCAATGCCTCTCAGAGGGACCGGACTAGCTCTGACTCACCAAAGTGCTATTTGCTAGAACAGCCTATGTTCGTGGGTTCACTCTTGGGGAGCTTTCCAGGATATTACTACTTAAAGTATGGTCTGTGGACCAGCAATGTTGACATCACCTGGTCAAAAGTGCAGGGTCTTGGGCCCTGCCTTAGACCTTCTGCATTAGAATCTTAACAGATCCCCAAGGGAATCCTATGATACTAAATTTGTGACCACTGACAGAGGACGCCATTTACTGTGAAGAAATCCATAGTGGGCCTGATACACATTTCCCCCGACCTTCTTGCTTGAGAGTCTTGGAATCTCTTTTCTCATGTGGCCTATGTTTACCACCTTGGTCACTGGGACCTAAATTCTGTCTATACAGAGTGGCCAGATACCCCAGTGTCCCGTCTCTGCTCTCCAGGGACTGGGAGTAGATGAGTTCATGACATCAGTCTTGCGGGCCTAGAATCATCGTAGAACTCACCACACAGTTGATTATTTTTCCTTTCTTGTGGCACACTCGTGAGCTCAACCAACAGTGGCTGTTATCTGTTGTACTTACATTATGCCTTGCCCAGAAAGACTAATTTTACCTGACAGTAATTAATGGGACACACCATGCTCCCCAAATTCCTATGAATTTGTCCAAAAAAACCTTTTGTTTTTTTTTGTCCAAACTGTTGGACAAAACTTTCTTAAACTTCTGCCAAAAAAAAAAAAAAAAATGCTGTCTGCTTGTCACTTAGTGATTTTTTTTAAAAAAACCCGAAAACTATATGCCCATTAACCCACCTCAAAGAAGGTACTGGGTTTCTGATTAGATGTTCTAATTTTTTGTAAGTCAGAAGAGTGTACCTACCCTCTCAGAAGCAGAATCCAGACTTCAGGCAAAAACTTCTTTGCTCGATTTAAAGCCGGAAGGTGTGCTTTGCTTAGATTAATGAAAAAGGCTGGGGCGCCCGGGAGGCTCAGTCGGTTAAGCGTCCGACTTTGGCTCAGGTCATGATCTCACGGTTTGTGGGTTCAAGCCCTGCACTGGGCTCTGTGCTGACAGTGGGGAACCTGCTTGGGATTCTCTCTCTCTTCCTTTCTCTCTCTCTCTTTCTCAAAATAAATAAGTAAACTTAAAACAAACAAACAAACAAAGGAAAACATCTCACAAGCCAAGGGTGAAAACCTCTTAGGTCCTACCTGAATTCTGTGAAGAGAGCAAAGGGGCATCAACTCCCCCCCCGGTCTCTAGCTCCCATGGGGTCTTGAAATTTCTGCTTTGTTGCGCATTTTAAGAGAACACAGAAAAGAGGTCATTCCAAATTGTGCAGGTGCCTAATAATAAAAGCCAGACCCACTTAGATGCTAACTGGTTCTTTATCTTCAAAACCAAAATTGCTATCTCCCAATATGCTTCACCTCTTTGTGTGTCCCCTTTGCCTTCGAAGGGTGGTCAAAATTCTCCCATTTGTCTAAACTCAAAACCTTACCGTCACCTCTGGCTCCATCCTTTCAGCATCACCCACATCCAGCTGGACCTCAGCGTCTGCAAGTGTCCCTCGAAAATGTTTCAGGTACGGGCGCCCTGCTGGGCTCAGTCGGTTAAGCATCCGATTCTTGATTTCTGCGCGGGTCATGATCTCACGGGTCGTGGTGAAGTCAGGCTCAGGTCATGACCTCAGAGCCTTCTTGAGATTCTCTCTCTCGAAATAAATAAATAAATAAACTTTAAAATAAAGTAAAATGTTTCAGGTATGAGAATCCATCTCCCAAAGGCAATGTTTGCCCAGTGAAACACGACTTTCTCCCCCACAGGAAATCAGCGGCGGGCCTGAGGACCCAAGTGTCGCCCTGCAGCCTCAGCTTCTCCTCCAGGGCCCCGTAATTCTCCATGATCCAGAAACTAAAGCGTTAAGCCTCCAGAGCAGAGGCCTCCTGGGCCAGATAGCGGACCCCATTCTGACGGTTGCCGCCCACGTCGGGCCCAAGTTGTTACCATTTCCGTCGTCACCGCTGCATCTGCCGAGCCACGCGTCACTGCCCTAGATGAGACATGCTCCTTGTGTCGCTAAACTCCTACAAATAGTCCCTAACAGGCTCTTATTTTTAGTTATTCCTCACATTTCCTTTAGATTATGCTTCCCTGTGTACCCGTCTGAGCGTGTTGCTCTCATGCCCACATTCTCTTACTGGTTTTTTTTTCCTATGACAAAACCCAATTTTCCCAGCCTGGATGTCAACTCCCTACTTCCTAAGCTTATGTCCCACTGACTGCCCCTTCCCCCTGCACCTAGACAGATTGTCCATTCACACCTTGCTCCTAAGTTTCCCCGACACCTTTTGGGCTCAGTGCTTCTTACCCTGAGCTGTCCTTAGAAACACCTGGGGAGCTTTAAAATCTCCTGATGGCCAGGCCCGGCCACAGAACAACCGAGTCAGAATCTCTGAGAGGGGAGAACCGGGCATCCCTATCCGAAGCTCTCCAAGTGACTGCAATGAGCTGACGAGGTTGAAGGCCACCTCACCTGAAATGTCCTCTTGTACGTCGGCTGGCCTGAACCCTACCCAACCCTCACAGTTCAGCTCCAGTGTCCTCTCTCCATGAAGCCGTCCTGCTCTCCTGTGCTCAAGCAGCACTTTCTGCACGGGTCCTAGCTTTTCTCATAAACTGCCTTGAAATATATTAATTGTGTGAGTACTAGACTCTCCCACTAGATCAGGGATTGACAAACACTTTCTGTAAAGGGCCAGGTAGTAAGTATTTTAGGCATTGTGGGACAGACAGTCTGTGTCAAGACTACCCAACTGTTGTTGTAGCATAAAAGCAGCCACAGATAACACGTAAGTGAATAAACGTGGCTGTGTTTTAACAAATCTGCATTTGCAGAACCTGACGGTGGGCTAGATTTGGCCTGAGAGCTGGAGTTGCTGATGTCCCAGCATGAGACTAATAGAGCACTTTAGGGGCAAAGATTTTTTTTTTTTTTTAAGAGAGAGAGAGAGAGAGAGAGAGAGAGAGAGAGAATCTTAAGCAGGCTCCACACTCAGTGCAGAGCCCAGCACAGGGCTCCATCCCACGACCCCGGGATCATGATCTGAGCTAAAATCAAAGGTTGGACACTCAACCGACTGAGCCACCAGGTGCCCCAGGGGCAAGGATCTTTCAGTCTCTCTCTCTCTCTCTTTCTCTATTTCTTTCCCTCTCTCTGTCCCCCTCTCTCTCCAGCCCTAGTGTCTATCCCAGTGCTTGAATCAGTGACAGAAACCCACAAAACTCCCTTCGTGAGGGTCAATGCAGTCAGACTCTCACAACCAAGCATAGGGCATGGGTAAAGCAAAGTGAAGCGGGAAGAGTCAGAATTTGTCAATCCTAACTTTTAGGCAAAGACATGAACATTTTACCTTACTTATCATTCCCAGCAGAACTGTCGAACAGTCTCCATTTGCGGCACAGAGTCACTCATGAACGGTGACCACGCATTCCTATGCAGGGACTAACTCTCCAGCTGCACAGATCCCCTTCTACCCTGCCGTAGGCTGGGGAGCACCTTGAGAAGGTGAATGAGGTGCAAGCATCGGAGCAGAGGCCAGTGTCTGTAAGAGGCAGCTCTCTAAATTTGCAAACCCACGCTGTACGACGCTGATTAGCATCACCAACCAATGTTGACATAATTCACCATTACTGCAAAATTATGCCCGCTCCAGACATTAGTGAAAGGTACCAGGGCTCCTTGGCCTGTAACCACAGAAAGGTGAGCCTTCAAGTGGCCCTTCATGTACGTCACGGTGGGCGGTCAAATTTGTTTCAAGGTGTCTTAGTCCATTCGGGCTACTGTAACAAAAATACTGTTGACTGGGTAGCTTACAAACAACAAAAATCTATTCCTCCAACAAATAAATAAATAAATAAGCAAGCAAATAAATAAATAAATAAATATAAATGTTAAAAAAAAAAAAAATCTATTCCTCCCAGTTCTAAAAGCTCAGAAGTCCAAGATCCAGGTGCCAGCAGATTCGGTGTTTGTTGAGAGCGCACTTCCTGCTTCAGAGATGGTGCCTTCTTGCTGTGTCTCACACGGTGGAATAGGCAAGAGAGCTTTCCTGGGGTGCTTTTCCGAGAGGACTAATCCTACTCGGGAGGACTCCACCCTCATGACCTAATCACCTCCCCAAGGCCCCTCCTCCTTAATACCATCACCCTGGAGGGCTAAGATTACAGCATATGAATTGGGGGCGGGCGAGACGCAAACATTCAGTCCACGGCATAGGGGCTCATTTTCATTACGAAATATGTGGGTTAAAGGCACATAGAGACAAAACAACTTTCTCATGCACAGTCCCCAAGTCTGGCTCGTTAAAAAGAAAACCATCCCCACGGTCTCCCACTCATCCCAGCCTGTTATCTCCTAATTCACGGTCTTCTCCCTACTCCAAACTGTATCTCCGGCAGTAAGAAGAAAGGCTGTGTACAAACTCCCGGATTGGAATACACTGCCAGAGCAATAAGAATAATAAAATAAATGAAGAGTATGAATAAAGAAAGCAAAGAGATAATATTTGGCAATCCCATGCTCATTTACAAATGCAGTGTCACATCACCTCCGAAGAACAGGGGCTCAAAATCCTGAGGCTCTGCCCCTTCCCTGTAGAAAGTTAACAGAACTGAAGTCACCTAAGAGACTAAGTCTGGTGACTGCACACCACCTGTCCTACGCCTCTCATCTCGAGTTACAGCTTCCTTGTGTCCATAACTATGGGGCAAAGAACCGTTTTCTGTAAAACTTATAGTCGGGAAACTGCTCGAGAGTTTGAAGGGATGTGGCATTTCCCAGGAAGCCTGTAATCAAGGAGACAGGAGCTGAAACGAGGATCCCTATGTAGGAGGACTGGGGAGATCAACATTCCAGAATATAGACAGATTGACTTATGGCTGCTCAAAGACCTATAGGGTTGGAGGCAGGCCTGTGAGGTGAAGTATCCCAGTTACCCTTCAGGGCTGTCAGGAACATGAGAGCCTTGGTCTAAGAAGGGCGACCTCAGGTAGTAGAGGGAGGAATGTGAGCCTCTAACAGGCTTCAAGGGGAGGACCCAGCCAGAACAGTGGGGTCCCGTCGAGTCCTGACCTGTCAGTCGTTGGAGGTGGGGAGCTGGCTCCCCTTGACTTCTAATTCTGTAGTCCCAGGAGAAAAGGGCCTCGATCTGAGGGGGGCAGTCCCAGGATTAGCCAGGGGTCAAAGTGATGACATTTAGGGAGGAATCAGGGAATTACCCACACTCTAACGGAGGAGACACCACAGACCCCCCTTCCCCACCCCACCCCACCCCCCGACTCCCGCAACCTGGGAGGCCCAGACTGAGGCAGAGTTGTCAGGCTGAGGAGCCCCCTCATTCCTGCCTGCAGGGTCCTGGAAAGAGGAAGACCTTGATCTAGCGGGATTGGGTCCCAATCCTACAGAGCGAGGAGACCCGGGAACTAGCAGGAGCCAAGGTGAGGACCTAGGATAAGAGAGAATCCCGGCCAGCAGAGAGGGTCACACATTCCCAGCGCCCTGTTCTTAATCGTGGGAAGCCAACCGCTCAGCTCAGGAGCTCCTCACTTCTGTCCGGGTCTCTCTTTCGGGAGGCCCTGGGAGAAAGGGAGCAGTGCCAATTACAGAGGAAGGGGTTCGGGTCCTAACTGGAGCTCAGGTGAGGACCCGGAATCCTAGCGAGGACCCCTCCCCAAAAGAGGAGGTGCCCAGAGGCCCCGCCCCTGCTGCCCGGCCTGGCAGCCCGTGGCAGGGGTAGTTCGACGTGGAGCACTCCGACTCCCCCCTCCTAGGGACTCAGGGAGCATCCGAGATTGGCGGACTCGAGTGGATAGAGGGAGGAGTCACCGGCTCGGATTGAGATCTTTGGGTTGCCGTAGATCCTCCCCTGCTGACAGCCCTCAGAACCCCCTAACAGCGTTGGCCGTTTGTGGCTCACTCTGACTTCCGCCTTGGAAGTTTGGGAAGCGAGGGAGTTCGTCGGAGGGACAGGGCCTCGGATTAGTGGAGGGCGAAATTCCAGGCCTGCTCAGGTTTCAAGGTAAGGACTCTGAATGTGGACTGAGGCCACCACCACACCCAGCACCAAGGAAGCCCCACAGAGTGCTGCCCTAGCGTCGGCACCGGGAGCCCCGGCACACTTGGGTGTGGTCGGCACCATGGAGCGGAGGGCCTAGGCCTAAGTGGGGAAGCCACGGTTTTGCCACAGGAAGAAGCCTGGGCCCTAACTGGAGTCCCGGTGAGACCTTGAGTGCTTATGAGGGGACCTTCCCCTGAAAGGGGGTGAGGGTCCGACCGGATCTAGGAGAAGCAGGCAGGGATGGCCAAATGCCGTGGGCCTGAGTTTCCTGTCTAGCGACCGAAGGAGGTGAGGACTTGGCCGTGAGGCTGATGGACCCCGATCAGTAGAGGGAGGAGTCCCAGGTTTTGTTGCATGTCAGTGGGGTCCCAAACAGCCCTTCCCCCACTCTTAGCTCCCGAAGGCCCCATACAGCCTCAGACGTACCGAGGGTCCCTTGACTTCAGCCTTGTGGAACTTGGAAAGTGAGGACCTTGGCCCAAAGGGTGTGAATTTAAGTGGAGGATGGAGATCCTGAATATGGACTGACACAACTATCAGTTCTGGGAGGTTCCAGCAGACCTGCTTGAATTGTTCCAGGGAGAGGAGGGTGTTGTCTAGGGGAGTGGCCCCAATTCTGCAGCAAGAGGAGACCAAAGCCCTAACGGGAGTCCAGAGTGAGAACCCTGAGTGCTAAGGAGACGACTTCAGCCCAAAAGAGGGGGCAGACCAAAACTCTACCCATGCTCTCGGTTCCAGGAGGCTCTAGGTAGGTGCCCCCCATGTGGTTTGTCCTGGCTTCCCCTCCAGCGACTCAGAGTGTAGCAGGATTCTCGCACAGAGTCGTGACACCGAGGCTTTTCTTTCCAGGAAGCAACTTTATTCGTGCAGGCACCGCTCAGTTGGGTTCGTCCCAAAGAAATGAGCCCCGAACGCCACATGGCATAGTTTTTTTATATATTTTCTACTTCTTTGTCTCCCATATGTGGGAGCACACAAACATGCAGTGATTATGTGGTCTCATGTTACAAGGTCGTGAGGGATGTTGTCACGTACCCGTATAGCCAAGTTGCCTTGAGGTTTTTGTTTTGTTTTGTTTTGTTTTGTTTTTCTCTCCTTAGGGAGGGGACCCTACTACAAGAGAAGTGAGGACCTTGATCTGGGTCTGGTTGACTCAGTTCATTAGAATGAGGAGTCAGAAGTCCTACTCTGAGCCAAAATCAGAACCCTGGGTGAGGACTGAGCTAATGACCCAGTGGAGAACTGTGGGATCCCATAGGGTCCCCTCCTTGTTCTCAGGCTTTGTAGGCCCCCAGCAGCCTCGGTAGGATGTGGCTCACCCTGGCTTCTAACGCTGGGGTCCCATTTAAGCAAAGACCTTGGTGTAAAAGGTGTGGACTCAGGCCCACTGAAGGTGGAGGCCCAGGACCGGTCAGGTGGCAAGGTGAGGATACTGAGTGAGGAAATGGGGACCAGTTAACTCCCAGTGGTGACGGTTGCACCAAGCCTAACCCCTAGGAGGCCCAGGGCAGAGCTGACAGATTCAGACGGCCCCTCACTTCAGCTTGCAGGATTTCAGTAAATGAGGGCCTTGGTTTAAGGACTGGCTGCCCCAGTCCAGCAGAGAGAGGAGTCCCAAGCCCTACAGGGAGTGAAGGTAAAAATCCCGTGTGAGCACTGGGGGAAAACCACTTTAGAACAGAGGAGGCTGCGCGAAGTCTTCCCTGTGGTGTCAGCCTGGACGGCTGTGTGCAGCGCTGTCGGGGGGGATGACTCATTTCTTAGGTGGCAGGGAGCTGTATCAGACAGGAGCAGAGAAGCGAGGGTCTTGGATGCAGGCAGGACTAGCAGGCTGTGGCCTACGGCAGTTCTGACTTCCTCCAGCAGGTCCTCAGGGGACAGATTGAGAGAACAGAAGCCCTGCGGAGTCCTACAGCAGCGCCGTCAAGGACACCAATGGTGGGGGGGGGGGGGGGGGGGGCATTCTTAAAGCCACAATGACATCTCCCTGCTGAAGGGACTCACACCCTTTTATCCTCGTCCTCCAGGTGCCCACAGCACGGGCCTTCCAGTGACACTCGGCCCGCCATTCCTAGGCACGGTCATGCCTCGAGGTCAGAAGAGTAAGCTCCGTGCCCGTGAGAAACGCCAAAAGGCCCAAAGTGAGAGCCAGGGTCTCGCGGGAGCTCAGGCCACTGCAGCAGTGGTAGAGTCTCCCTCCTCCCCCTTGCCTGTTTCTGAGGGTGCTCCCCTGCGCCCCCCTGCAGCAGGTTCTCCCCAGAAGTCTCCCAGGGCCCGGTCCGCCAGCGGCCCTGCTGCAGCCATTTCGGGCTCCAGTTCTGATGAAGGTGCCAAGAGCCAAGGGGAGGAAAGCCCAGGTTTGTCCCACGCCCCGCCTTCCTCTGAAAGCGCTCTCAGAGATCATCTGAGCAAAGAGGCAGGCCTGTTGGTGCAATTTCTGCTGCACAAGTATAAAGTGAGAGAACCCATTACAAAAGCAGAAATGCTGCAGATTATCAGCGAAGAGCACCAGGAGCAATTCCCCGAGATCCTCCGGAAGACCACTGAGCGCATGGAGCTGGTCTTTGGCCTTGACCTGAAGGAGGTTGACCCCAGCGGTCAGTCTTATGCCTTTGTTAGGAAAGGGGATCTTCCCGTCGAAGGGCGTCTGAGCGATGGCGTGGGCTTTCCCAAGAATGGGCTCCTGATGCCCCTCTTGAGTGTGATCTTCATGAATGACAACCGTGCCACCGAGGAGGAGATGTGGGAATTCCTGAATGTGTTGGGGGTCTATGCTGGGAGGAGGCACCCGCTCTTTGGGGAGCCCAGGAAGCTCATCACCAGAGATCTGGTGCAGGAAAAGTACCTAGAGTACCGCCAGGTGCCCGACAGTGATCCTCCTCGCTATGAGTTCCTGTGGGGTCCGAGGGCCCACGCTGAAACCAGCAAGATGAAGGTCCTAGAGTTTTTGGCCAAAGCCAGCGATACTGTCCCCAGTGCCTTCCAGGCCCATTATGAGGAGGCTCTGCGAGATGAGGAAGAGAGAGCCCAGGCCAGAGCTGCGGCCACAGCTGCCGCCGGGGCCTCGTCCAGCAGCACTTCTCAGCCCTAGTGAAGTCCAAGACAGGGCCTTCACTTTGTAGTCGGGAAGTGCTGTCAACCTTAAAGCAGTGGGGAGTCAGGTGGAGCTGGAGACAGCAGAGTATAGTTCTTCTTTGTGTTCCTGTTGTTTAGAAATAGCATACAGATTTACCTCTTTGTTTCTTAGCTTTCCAGTGTGTTGTTTTTTAAAAAGTTGATGTAAGTTCAGAATGTATGTTTATGAATGACGTGGCTCGCATATGTATTGCTGGTCACCACGTTTGAGAGTAACGGTTTTGTATTTTGTAAGACAAATTGAAAACCCTTGCATCTTCTATTTTGATCCAGTACAAGAAACACATAGCACTGGAATAGGGAGTTTCAGTAAAATGGAAGAGAACCCCACAGTGAAACAGTTGAGGCAACAAGATAGTGAAATAAATAAAAAGTGGTTAATTCTTGTTTTTTCTTATTTCTTTCACTCTTTTGGTAAAACTAAAAGGTATATACCTGGATTTGCTTAGCTTTTCAAGAACGTGGGAGAAATCAAACTGTCGTAAATTAGAATTCTTGCTCACTATCCCTTTTGTTCACCAAGCATGAATGGAGCACCTGCTCTTTGGAAGGCTTCCTGTGAGTTCTAGGATGTGTACGCCAGGACCAAACCCTGCCAATGACATTTCAGAGTCGAAGAGAAGCTATCACATAAGGAACATGGTGAGATACATCCCTAATCCTGAAGGGCAGTGAACAGAAGGGAGAACAAGGGAGGAGATTCTACGTGGAAGCAGTCCGGGATACATACCCTGAGCCAAGGCAGGTTGGGAGCCTGGGAAGCTGCCGGTCCCTTTGTGGGAGGGAATGTTAAGTTTGGCTGCATGGAGGGTTAGCTGAAGCTGTTGAAATGGTGAGCGGGGACCAGAACCCCAGATGGTGGGTCTCTCAGCGGGCAGACTAGGTCGGCCATGGAAAATGGCTCCTAACAGTTCCTGAGGGATGTGGGGAACTAGAGACAAGTGCCCGCCCACCTGGGACGGGTGGAAGGACTGCTGTGCTGTTCCTGAGCAGGTGCACTAACCAGGTGTTTTGTGCACTCAGTGTCCAGAGAGTTTCTTAGAATAAGGGTGATTGTGGGGGGCATCTGGGTGGCTCAGTCAGTTAAGCATCCAAGTTCGGCTCAGGTCGTGATCTCACAGTTCGTGGGTTCGAGGCCCACATTGGGATCTGTGCTGATGGCTCAGAGCCTGGAGCCTGCTTCAGTTTCTGTGTCTCCCTCTCTCTCTGCCCCTCCCCAGCTCTCTCTCTCAAAAATGAATAAACATTTCTTAAAAATTAAAAAAAAAAAAAAAAAAAAGAATAAGCGTGATTGTCAGCCACTTTGCCCTGGCTGGGGTGGGTGGGGGGGTAGGCGTCAATCACTCCATTAAAAAGAAACCTAAATTAGGCATTCTTCTGTGTAATATGGAATATTCCAAATGAGGTCTAGATTTTTTGGTGGTGGTGAAATGAGTAAAAACAGAGATGGATCAGGGCACTTGGGCGGCTCAGTCACTCAAGGGCCCGAACCTTGATTTCGACTCAGGTCATGATTCCAGGGTTGTGGGATTGAGTCCCTCCGTGGCACCTACTTAGGATTCTCTTTCTCTCCCTCTGTCCCTCCCCTGCTCACCCTCCCTCTCTGTCTCTCTAAATAAAAAAAAATAGAGATGGATTAAACGCAAGCACAGTTGAGAGGGTAGCAAGTCCCTGCCGTTTGCACACCTGTAGTAGCTTCATGGCGTATCCAACTGGGAAGTCCACTACGTGCCCACATCAAATGACTAAGCATTTTATGGAGAAATATTAGTTTTACTTAGGAAGTAGAATTTGGCTGATTTGGGTTTTTTGAGTTTTTTTCTAGAATATTGCGTATTCTTTGACTTCCTCCTCAATTAAAAAAAAAAAAAAATCCCAGCGTGGTATGTGATATTGTCTGGGTCAAAATAATCATGGGAACAATTGCTCTTCAAAAAACTCTCAGTACTTGTCAGGCTCTGAGCTGGATTTGCCACATATGTTCTGTACATCCATCAGTCTTGGGAGGCGGGGCTTCTCAAACTTGCTCCGCAGATAAAGAACCCGGGGTTCAGAGAGTACGCTAACGTGAGTGAGGTCACGCTGCTGCTGGGTTGCAGGGCCAGTGTGGATCCATGGCCTGAATTCATCTAGAGCCCACGCTATGCTGCGCCTCTCAGCCAGACTCGGATATTGTGTGTCATGATTCACGTTTCCTTTCACTACCCTGAGATATGTCTCAGGCGAGAAAAAGAGGGCTCTGTGCACAAGCTACTGGTGTGGAATACACAGCTAGAACAATAAACTATCAAGTGGTGCGAATAACGAAAAAGACATTTGGCGACAATATGATCATCTACACATGCAACGCCAGATGACCTCAAAAGATAGGGGCTCACAAAATCATCTCCAGCCCTGCCTCATAGAAAGTCAGTGTGTTAGAACCAAAGTCACAGAAGAGGCTAAGTCCAGTTGATGAAGAGAAGGAATAAATCAGCCAGCTTTTTCTCTGACAGCCGTACAGCTGCCCTGTGTCCCGCCGCCCCGCCACACCGATTTCATCTGCAAGCTTCATCTCGAGTTTGCAGGGGCGTAGCATTTCCTAGGAAGGCTTTAAATTTTTTTTTTAAGTTTATTCGTTTTTGAGAGAGAGAGACAGAGCGTAAGCGGGGGAGGAGCAGAGAGTGAGGGAGACACGGAATCCGAAGCGGGCTCCAGGCTCTGAGCTGTGAGCTCACGAACCGAGAGATCATGCCCTGAGCTGAAGTCAGATGCCTAACCTACTGAGCCACCCAGGCGTCCCTAGGAAGCCTTTAATCCAGGGACAGGAGCCAAGATGTGGAACGCTCTGTAGGAGAATGGGAGATCAACACCCCAGGATATAGGTGGTCTCACACAGACTAACCTGTGGCTGCCCTCAGACCTATAGGCTTGTCAGGAACATTAGAGACTTGGTCTACGGAGGGTGACCTCAGGTCAGTAGAGGGAGTAGTGTGAACCGCTGATAGACATCAAGGGTGGGGGGTGGGGACCTAGAAGGAAGAATGAGGAAAGGACTCAACCAGAACAGTGGGATCATGTGAAGTTGTGCCCCAGCTGTCAGCTCTTGGGGGCCCAGAACAGTTGTGGCTGGATTTGGCTCACCCTGACTTCCAACTCAGTAGTGCCAGGAAGGTGAGATCTGAGGGGAGCAGCCCAGGTCAGCTGACGGTGGCATCCCAAGAACGGGCCAGACACCACAGTGCTTGGTGTCAAGGTGAGGGCAGTGGAGGGGTGAGGGCAACACCCACCTGAGAACATAAGAGGCCCCCCAAATCTCCCCTGCTCCTGCCCGAGCTGGTAACCCTGGGAGGCCTAGAGGAGACTTGTTAGATTGGGGAACACCCCCCCCCCCCCCGCCACCTTTTCTGCCTGCATGGTAGCAGGAAGAGAAGAGTCTAGTGGGGGTGGCCCCAGTTCTGCAGAGATGGGAGACTCAAGAACTAATGAATCAAGGTTAGGACTCAGTGATATGAGGGGACTCTCCTCAGCACAGAGGTTCCCACATGTTCTTATCTTGGGGTGCACAGTGCAGAGCCCTTCAGTTTTGCCTGGGGAGTCACAGGGACGGGAGGACCTCGGTGTAACGGGTGGCTCCAGTGTCACAGAGGTAGGAGTTTTGGCTCTAATTGGTGTCCAGGTGAGAACCCTGAGTAGTAATGAGAAGAACCCTCCCCAAACCATGGGGCTTCCCAGAGCCCCAGCCCTGCTCTTGGCATTGGGAGGCCGGACGCAGGGGTAAGCAGACTTTAGCCCCATGTCCTAGGCACTCAAGGAGGTGAGGAATTGCGTGTGAGGCCGATAGACCCAGATCAGTAGGTGCAGGAGTCCCAGGCTGTGATGCATGTCACTGGGGTCCCAAACAGCCCTTTAGCTGCTGTCAGCCCTCAGAGGTGCCGTACAGCTCTGGCCAGATGCAGCTCACCCTGACTTTCCCCTCGGGGAATCCAGAAGGTGAGGGTATTGGTCTGAGGGGCACAGACTCAGAAAAGCAGAGGATGAACTTCCAGGACCTTGTCAGGTTTCCAGGCAGGGTCCCTGAATGTGGACTGAGGAACACATTCTGTCCATAACCAAGGGGGCTAGCCAGTGATCCACGCTGCCCGTCCCTCCCCTCCCCCCCAGCGCTCTCTCCGTACTGGGAGGGTGGACAGAGCTGTGGGCTGACTTCTGCCTGGAAGGTCTCAGGAAAGGAAGGGCCCTGGTCTAATGAGATGGTCCCAATTCTGCTGAGACAGGAGACTGAGACTGGGTCCTAACTGGAATCCAGGTGAGGAACCCAGCTACCAACCAGAGGACCTCTCTCACAACAGGGAGGCCACCCAGAGCTCCCCTGGGAGTCCTGGGAGCCCCAGGCAGGGGTGGTTCAGTGGCTGCCCTGAACTCTCCCTCTAGGGTGGCAAGGGGTAAGGGCTTTGTTCAGAGGCTGGTGGGCTCATGTCAGCAGAGAGACTTCCAGTGAGCCCAGGCCAGAGAAGGCTCTCGCTGAGCTGTCAGCCCCAGCTGCCCCCTGGCAGGGATGGTGGCTGAGGTGTCCCTTCACCTCCTCCTAGGGATCCCAGGGAGGGGAGGCCCAGGTTTTAGGCGTCAACTTCAGCAGAGCAGAAGGGAGGGGCTCAGGCCCTGCCAACAGTTGATATGATGGTGCTGACTGTACACTGAGAGGATCCTCACTACCAGCCCCTGCTGTCACCCCAGGCAAGGCCGGCAGGCTGTGGCCTAAGGTGAGTTTGTAAGGGTTAAGTTGTAGTGTAGGGCTAACGCTTAGCTTGAAAAATAACAACTTTGTTTTGACACTGAAGGTCAAAAGATAACAGCCTTGCTTTTACTCTTGTAAATCATACTTCATACTCTTGTGAATCAGGCTTTACCAACGAAGGAAACAAAAGCTCAAAAAAAGAGCATCAGAGACAAGGTCAAGGAGATCCGCTGGTTGCAACTTAGAGGCAGAAAGTCTAAAATAATCACCTCATTCGATAACTGTTTCTGACTCATCTGGCAACTGTTTCTAACTCATCTGGGAACTGTTTCTCTGTTCTGTTCCCAGATAATGATAAAACGATGTGATCGGCTTTTAAAACTCTGTACCCCGGCTGTTCGGAGCCACACTCTTATCAGGAGTGTTGGTCCCGATCGGTCGGCCTTGCCTCTCATTGTAATAAACTTTGTTGCGACTGTCACTGGTGCCCGTAGCATTCTGTTTCAGGAGTCGTGTGGCTGCAACAAGTTCTAACTTCCCCAGGGAACCTCGAGGGACAGGCTGAGCAGGAGAACCAGGAAGACTGTCAGGTCCGACAGCAGTGCCCTGGTGAAGGGGCTCACAGCCTCTCGCCCTTCTCCTCCAGGAGCCACACAATGCGCCCTCCCGACACACTCCTTTCTGCTGTTCTTAGCGACAGTCACCATGTCTCGAGGTCACAAGAATAAGTGCTACGCCCATGGGAAAAGCCACCAGGCCTGAGATGAGTCCCAGAGTCTCAGGGGTGCTCACGCTACTACGACAGTGGAAGGACAGTCCGTGTCCTCTCCCTCTTGTGGGCACATTCCCCAGGGAGAAGGGCAACGTCAGGTCAGATAACATTCTCCATGAGCCTCACAGAGCTCCAACCCACCACTGATTTCTGTGGCTGTTTTACGCACAGAATCTTATGAAGGTGCTAAGAGCAAAACTGAGGAAAGCACGAGTTCCTGCCAGGAAAATGTAAATTTTTTTTAATGTTTAAATGGGGGAGGGGCAGAGGGAGAGGAAGAGAGAGAGAATCCCAAGCAGGCTCCTGCTGTCAGTGCAGAGCCCAACACAGGGCTCCATCTCACGACTGTGAGATCATGACCTGAGCCGAAATCAAGAGTCGGACGCTTAACCGACTGAGCCACCCAGGTGCCCCTAATGTGAATTGGAAAAAAAAAAAAAAAAAAAAAAAAAAAAAAAAATATATATATATATATATATATATATATATAATTTATTTTTGAGAGACAGACAGAGCTTGAGCAGGGGAGGGGCAGAGAAAGAGGGAAACACAGAACTCAAAGCAGGCTCCAGGCTCTGTGCTGTCAGCACAGAGCCCAATGCGGGGCTTGAACTCACAAGCTGTGAGATCATGACCTGAGCCAAAGTCGGACGCTTAACCGACCGGGCCACCCAGGCACCCCAATATATTTGTATCATTGTTCACTAGAGAGGAGTCCCCTAAGTCAGCTATATGGGACCAGGAAAACCAAACACAGTATGAAATGGCTTTTCTTTTCCAATGAGATACCCATCGTACCACTCCTTAAATCAATCAAATATGCACACAAAAAAGTGGCAAAGGTAAGTGGGCTTGGTCAACATCCCCACAAATAGTCAAGAATGGGCAAAATGAAAACTGAGAAACAAGAATGTGAGGAGAACAGGGCAGGAAGTGTTGGCCTCAAACTAAGCTCTGAGAAGAACTCACAGAACGGTGAGGCTCTGAGCAAGCACTTGAAGGATGGGCAGATGTGCAGTCTGGAGGTGGGGAGGACTGAGAAGGACCTCTAGGGTACAAGGAGTCTCTCGCCACACATCCCCACTGAACTCTTTATTCAATTCTCTGTGCAATTATTGGGGAGCCAGGGGGTTCCAGGCTGCCCAAGAGGAGAGCTAGCCTTGGCTTTGTGCACAGACAATGGACAGGTGAACAAGACAGTCCCCCTTTCTCGTGGGCCAACAGACTAGGGATAAAAGCTCTTAGTATGCTTTGACGTTTAGATTCTCCGAAGTGTGAGAACCCTCAGTCACAAGCTAGCAGGAAAAAACAAGAGCTTGACAAAATCAGGAGTGCCTTTCTTTTCTGGGTTAAAGTTAATATTCATTCTTTTACAATGAGTCAGAAATTTCAGGACATCAATGCATTCGGCCTTGGCTTTTTATCTAGTCTAGTCATCCAGAGGGATTGTGATACAACTCCTCGCTTTTATTTTGTAACTCTGAAATCTATATTGCACACAGAAAAGCCTGTAAAATATGTGTGTAGAGTTCAAAGAATAATTACGTGAACACTTCTGTGCTCACGTGAAAATTAAGAAATAGAACACTGTCGGTAACTCAGTAATCCCCAGTGTCCTTCCTTAGTGATATACAACTTCCTACCTGCTATGGACTGAATGATTGGGTCCTCCCCTTCCATATGCTGAAACCCCAAGGGCATGCTATTTGGAAGTGGGGCCTTTGGAAAGGGAATTAGGTCATGAGGATAGAAACCCCATGATGGCATTAGTGTCTTTAGAAGAGGAGAGCTAGCCTTTCACCCACCCCTTGAGAGGACATAACAAGAAAACATCCCTCAACAAGCCAGGAAGAGGGCCCTCACCAAGACCTGAAGCTGTGGCACCTTGATCTTGGACCTCTCAGCCTCCAGAACTGTGAGAAACAAATGTCTGCCGTTTAAGTGACCCAGTCTATGGTAATTTGTTGTAGCAGCTGGAGCTAAGACACTACCCCAGAGGTAATCGCTATTCTGAATTTTGTTATTTGTTTTCTTTTCCCCCGACTTTGAATACATCTTTAAACAATCTAATCCTTTGTCCAGTTTTACCTGCCTTTGAACTTTATATAAATGGACCTACACTGTAGGCAATCACCTGAGACTTGCTTTCTTTGCTATTATGTGCGGTATTCACCCACGTTGAAGCACACAGTCCTCGTTCGCTCGTATTCATTGCTGCTGTAAGATTTGTTTTGTGCCAGTCCCAGCCTATCGATAAGTAGTGTTACGGCTGGATGGGCCTTGTGGTTCTTACTATGATTGTAAGGTGCTCTTCAGCAATAACCAATAACCACCAGGGAAGTTGGGAAAAAATGAAGGTTTATTACTTACGGGACCTGGAAATTACACAGCACACCTGGGGCTACACAATGAGGTTGCAGGTAGAGAGAGAGAGAGAGAATACCAGCTTAAGGGCCTGGTGTTCTGCTTTTATTGGGGTCAAGGATGGGGCCTAGGATTTCCGCAAGTTCACTCTTTATTTGTAAATTGAAAACATAAGGGCAGGAATTCAAAACACAGGAAGAGAAAAAAAATAGCCGCCCAAATGGTCATTTATGGATATCAACCAAAATTTTTAAAACAAAGAAGCCTAGGGGTTAGGGAGTGGCTTGGCTTTTTATCTAGTCTAGTGTGGCTGGGCAATGTGTTTATTCAAGATAGCCCTCTTTGAAGTAGATCCTGGGCAATCAAAACTTCAATCAGGCACTTGCATTACAAAAAGAAAAGCCAACTGTCAGGACTTACACTACACATTCCAAGGCATAAATATACCACAATATATTTATACACTTTTCTTTGGCTAATATTTGAGTTGTTTAATGCTACCATGAAAACTTTTATAGCTTCTCCTGGTTCACTTGTGCAAAAGGCTTTCTAAGTTTCATATCTAGTACTGGAATTACTGGGTCATAGGGCATGCACATGTTCAAGTTTACTAGGTGACTGCCTAACTCTTTCCAAAGTGGTGATACTAATTTTCACCACCGCAGAAGAGAATATGTTGATCTATATCTTTCACCAGTATCTGTATTTTTCCACTTTTAAATTTTTGTCCATTTGATGTATAGCAACGTCTCACTGGGTGTTTACTTTACATTTCCCTGTTACTAATGAGGTTGATGGCCTCTCCATATGTTCGGGCATCTTCTGAGATGTCTATTTAAATTCTGTACTTCTTTTTCTTTTTTTTTTTTTTTATTTTTTTAATGTTTATTTTTGAGAGAGAGAGAGAGAGAGAGCCAGAACATGAGCAGGGGAGGGGCAGAGAGAGAGGGAGACAGAATCTGAAGCAGGCTCCAGGCTCTGAGCTGTCAGCACAGAACCCGATGTGGGGCTTGAGCCCACAAACCATGAGATCATGACCTGAGCCGAAGTCAGATGCTTAACCCACCAAGCCACCCAGGCGCCCCTGTACTTATTTTTCATAATTTTTATGCTGAATTCTTTTTTTTTTTTAATGTTTATTTCTGAGACAGAGACAGAGCATGAGTGGGGGAGGGGCAGAGAGAGAGGGAGACAGAATCTGAAGCAGGCTCCAGGCTCTGGGCTGTCAGCACAGAGCCTGACGTGGGGCTCGAACTCACAAGCTGTGAGATCATGACCTGAGCCAAAGTTGGGCACTCAACCGACTGAGCCACTCAGGTGCCCCGTTACCTATTTTTTTTAAATGTTTATTTTTGAGAGAGAGAGAGACAGAGTGTGAGCCGGCAAGGGGCAGAGAAAGAGGGAGACACAGAATCCGAAGCAGGCTCTAGGCTCTGAGCTGTCAGCACAGAGCCCGACGTGGGGCTCGAATTCACGAACCAGATCAGGACCTGAGCCGAAGTCGGACACTCAACCGACTGAGCCACCCAGGCACCCTTAGTTGGTTAATTTTTAAGTTCTAAAGGCTCTATTTCAAATCTATGTGGCCGTTTCCGACAATTTCTTGTCCCCTGCATGTATTGTAAAAATTATCCGTTTTTTTTCCTTAAGTATAGTTAGTAATCATTAGCTATTTTACATTCTGTGACTAATATGTGAAATCTTTGTAAGTCTGTTTCTCCTTGCTCTTGTTTTTGTCTGCTAATTCTCCCTCATGGTGCCATATTTTCTTGCATTGTTTAAAATTTCTTTTGCTTCTTGCTTGTATTCCTTAAAAATTTTATTTGCTGGAATCCTTGGAGATTGGAATGAAGTTCCTAGTATAGAGAGAACTGGCTTTTGTTTTTGTCTGCCAGCTGTGGGCACTTAGCAAATCTGTCTAAAACCATTAGATTATTGGTTGCAGCTTTGTTGAACACTCAAGAAATATGAATTTGGGCTGCCTGGGCTCTTAAGAGGCAGTTTATGATTACATCTTCCCGAGGGCATCTCTTCCCTGTCTTCTCACTACAGAGATTCAGAGAGCGATGTTCATTGCAGCCCCCTGACACTATAGCCCTTTGGACTCAAAGTGTTCTGGCTGGAGCCTTCTGCTAGACTCTTCCTCTTAGGCAAGCCCTTGGTTGTCTTCTCTGAATCCATGCCACACAACAATGTGACACTGAAGTGCAAGTTCACATCAGTTTGGCCGGTACTTTCAGTGTCAAAGACTCCTTCAGTTCACTATTTACCTCTCTGGGTTTCCATCTTGATTCCATCTATTAACTACATGTTCCTTTCTTTCTTCCCAAATATCAGCTTTTTAACTAATTTTTAACATCTAGTATTTTAGATGTTTTCAGCAGGAGGGTCAATCCGGAAACTGCCCGTCCTATTACTGGAAACTGAAGTCCAAAGGCGATATTTTTTATATAATTACTTTGTTACTGGTTACTTTTCTATTATAACACCTATCATGTAGTCAATGAATAGAATTAGCAACCCTCAGGTGCAAACGTATTTATGTCCTTGGGCAAGCTGATGCAGAGAAATGGAGAGAATCAGATGCATTCTAGTAGTTAAGAAAAGATGGCATCATGTTCCATACTGGCTCATCTCATATAGCAGTAATGAAGATCACAGCATTGACTTGGCATATTCCTACTGCCTCTTTATTCTCATCCCCAAACAATATTAAGCCGTATTCAGACTGTGCTCACCATGACTTAAGCCCTCGCTTTGTGAGATTTCTTTGCCCTCCAACCCGTGTCCAAGTGTGTCTGAATCAAAATGCTCCGTGATTCTCAAACTAGGGTGATTTTGTCCCCCAGGACATACTTGGCAATGTCAGGAAACCGTTTTGGTTGTCACAACTCCTTGTGGGGGTGCTACTGGGACGTAGCGGGTAGAGGCTTGGGATGCCACTACACAGTCCTCCAAAACAAAGAATTATCTGGCCCCAAATGCTATAGTGCTATGGCTGAGATATGCTGGGAAATGATGAACCCAGAAGGGCTTGCCCATGAGAGGATCAATTCCTCAGAAAGTGCCAATGGCAAAAAATGTAAACTACATTATCAGCCAAATGCAATTCTATGGCCTCACAAAAGGAAGGTCTAATTATTAGGCTCCTCTCTAATGTAAAAATGGCATCATTATAGTAAGCTGGCGCCATCTCTGCACTGAGTGAAAACTTTCACAGAAATATTTAAGCAGCCCATGTTTCATTCATTGCAGTACATATAAGCTGTCTTTGGGGACACGCACACAGAGTGACTTAGTTAAGTACAAGGGGAAAAAGTTCCAATTTCTAGTCCCATTTGTTTCCAACAAGAGTGGACTCACTAATTGTATATTGAGTGTTATGATGAATCGGGGCAATTCAGAACAATTTCAACTTCCACAAGAGGGAATCTGACCAATGGTCTCCCAGGATAGCCACGTAATATTTTAACTGAAATATGACTATTAGAGTTGGAGAATCAACATACATTACCAACAATTTCAGTGGCTTCCATTCAGGAGACCACCTCCCCTTAGAAAAAAATAATTCACTAGCACTTGAGAAATCAGGACATTTTCCTCAAGATGATTCAATGACATTTTAATATTGATATTTAACTGATGATGCAAAATATATAAAATTTCAATGATTCTGTATGAAATAATCTTGTACCCAAAGACTCCCTAAAGTCACTAATGAGAAGGGGGGGGTGAAATAATTTCTAGGAGAAAATCTGAATCAATCAGGGTTCAACGGAGAAGCAGAAACACAATGTATGTAGAGTAATTCATGCAGAGTAAGGGATTTATCATAGGGTTTATTGTAGGGAATATTTTGTGTAAGAGTGTTTTCTCTGCACCTAGTGTTGAGCCAGAAGGCACTATAGTGCACCCAGGCCAGCAATTGGAGTTGAGCTGGGTCTAGATGAAAGCAAAGACAAACCGGAACCTTCATCCGTCTCTTGCTACCTCCAGCTCAATGCCACGGTAACCTTCAGGAGGAGCCACTTTTGCCCTAGCACTGCACGTGCACCTGTCCCAGAGAACTCTAAAGAGGGAATCTAGAAGAAGCTGGATGAGCTATGTGTCCAGGTACTGCCCCCTGCTGACAAGGTCAGCCGGCTCATCAGTGACAACTTGCCTGGCACTACACAGTGGATTGTTACACATAGCTGCTAAACATAGCTGCTGCTTAACTCCTTTCTTTTTTTAATTTTTTTAATGTTTATTTATTTTTGAGACAGAGACAGAGTGCGAGTGGGGGAGGGGAAGAGAGAGGGAGATACAGAATCTGAAGCGGGCTCCAGGCTCTGAGCTGTCAGCACAGAGCCCAATGCTGGACTCGAACCCACAAACTGTGAGAGTATGACCTGAGCCGAAGACAGACGCTTAATTGACTGAGCCACCCATGCGCCCCGATGCTGCTTAACTTCTAAACTTCTAAATCTCATGCAAATTTTCCTTTTGGCCACCCCCAAACTGGAAGCATACAGGGAAAGAAACCATGGGAAGGAAACACAATAAAAAAGGCATCACAAATACCCTGCTTTCCAAAGGAAGAGCTAATACTCATGGATAAGCATTTCCCACCATGAAATTAGTGGATGATAACATGAGAGACTGGCAGTAGCGTTGGGAATGTGGATGTCAGAGAACAGAATTCCAGAGAATGAAAAATTAAAATGACACAGGGAATCTTTCTCAGGTAACCCTCTATCCAAGAGGATGTGAACTGTGGAACAGACCATGGGCATCATGTTTAAGCTGACAGCTAAAATTACAATTAGAACCGGGCAACGGTGAGGACTGAAAGTTAATTTCTTAGACACTATGATTCTACCTGATAAACGTGGGACTATAAAAAACTTGTTTGAAAGATTAAGTAAGCCGAAGATTGGAAGGTTAAATCAAAAGAAAAGGACTTATGATACTTTCTATAGAATCTGAGAAGGCATTTGATATATTCAATATCTACTCGTAATTTTATTTTTTAGTTTTTTACTATTTATTTATTTATTTTGAGAGAGAGAGAGGGCACCTGTGGGGGCAGGAGGAGGGGCAGATAGAAAGGAGAGACAGCAGGTAGTGCAGAGCCCAACACGGGGCTCGATCTCATGAACTGAGATCAAAACCTGAGCCAAAATCAAGAGTTGGACGCTTAACTGACTAAGCCACCCAGGCACCCTATTCATGATTTTAAATAAACTGTTGATAAAACAAATTGATTAATTTACTCCCTTTTCATGATAGAATATAACCAAAGTCAGTATTATGATTTATGGGAAAATGCTAGAAGCACTTCCATTAAAAGTGGACAGTACAAGGATAGTTTTTATTACCATTATTACTTAATTAAAAAAAAATTATCCAAAACAATTAGACTAGAGAAATAAAAAGGCATACAACTTGGAAAAGAGGAGATAAAGTTATCATTATTCATGGATAAAATGCTTTTTTTGGTAGAAAAAAAGGTATCTGATTTTCAAATCAGATCAGGAATTTTCAAATTCCTATCAGTCCTCAAGAAAATACCACCTCTTCATGATTAATCTCTGTGTGAAATCATTAATTACTTCCTATCAAAGGCCTCTTTCCATTAGTACTATTTATCTTATGCTAATCTCTTATTTTGATGTCAGCAATACATCCTGAATTTCAAGTTTGTCATCCATTAACTTTAAAAATGCACTTCTACCTTGTACTTCTGAGTTCCTTTCCTCAATGAAACAAAATTAGGGCACTTATTAAGTAAGTCATGGGAATACAGTCAATAATAAAAAAAAAAATCAAGGCATTTAAAATATGCATGATGTTTATACTAGTAAAACTTAAATATTTCTTCTTCTGATCTCAACAGATTAGATTTCAACTATAAGCAAGGGTTTTCCATCTTGCACTTGGACATTCTGGACCAGATGTTCTTCTTTGTCATGGGGACTGTCTTATGCATTTTAGAAAGTTTAGCAGCATTCCTGGCCTCTGCCAACTAGACACGTGTAACAATCTCCAGTGAAGAAAACCAAAAATGTCTCAATACAGTGTCAAATGTCCTCTAGATGGCAAAATCTCAATTAAATTCGGTCTCTTAGGTCTTCCTATTATTTTTTTTTATCTGTATGGTTTTTGCAAAGATTCGACCATAACTTTTCACATTAGATACTTCTAGGAAAGTTATTTTACATCTTCAACTACTAAGTACAGTTTGAGAGCCTGCCCAAGAAAAACTTTTCACTGGTATCATAAAACGTGTCACACCACTTCACAGAACTACAGACAAGGTTACAGCTTCACCAGGCAGTGAACTGACAAGTACAAGTAAGTTATCTTATCAATACTGATGTTGTCAGCCTAAGGAAAATCCTTGTACTTTGGAAGCATCATCCTAAAGCTATTTTCTGTTCAATTAACTGTAGTGGAAAATCACTTCCAGAGTAGTAGCATAAGGACCTCTGAAAATTCACTCTTAAAAAACATAAACAATGCTATAAACCAACTAGACGTAACATACATCCATCTAACACTCTACCCAACAAGAGCAGACATAGTCATATCAAGTGCACATAGAGCATTCTCTAGGATAGACCATACATTGAGTCACAAAAACACATCTCAATAAATTTTTAAAAACTGAAGTAATACAGGGGCACCTGGGTGGCTCAGTCAGTTAAGTGTCCGACTTCAGCTCAGGTCATAACCTTGAGATTTGTGAGTTCAAGCCCCACGTCAGGCTCTGTGCTGACAGCTCAGAGCCTGCAGCCTGCTTCAGATCCTCTGTCTCCCTCTCTCTCTGCCCCTGCCCCACTCATGCTCTAGCTCTCTCTCTCTCAAAAATAAAATAAACATTAAAAAAAACTTTTTTTAAATTGACATAATACAAAGTGTATTCTCAAATTACAATGGAAAAGCTTAGAAATAAAAAACAAGGAAATTTAGGAAATTCACAAATATGTGGACATTAAAGAACACATTTCTAAATAGCCAATAGGTCAAAGAACTAATCATAATGGAAATTAGAAAATAAATGAAAATACAACATACCAAAACTTGTGAGATGTAGCTAAAGCAGTACTCAGAGGGTGGGAAAGAAGAAAGATCTCAAATTAATAACCTAATCTTCCATCTTAAGAAACTAGCAGGGGCGCCTGGGTGTCTCAGTCGGTTGAACGTCTGACTTTGGCTCAGGTCATGATCTTGCAGTTCGTGAGTTCAAGCCCCGCGTCGGGCTCTGTGCTGACAGCTCGGAGCCTGGAGTCTGCTTTGGATTCTGTGTCTCCCTCTCTCTATCCCTTCCCCACTCATGCTCTGTCTCTCTCTGTCTCTCAAAGATGAATAAACGTTAAAAAAAAATTTAAAAAAAAAAAAAAAGAAAAAAGAAACTAGCAAAAGAAGAACAAACTAAATACAAAGCAAGCAGAAAGAAGGAAATAAGGAAGATTAGAGCAGGAATAAATAAAACGTGGAATAGAAAAACAATAAAATTCATGAAACCAAATGTGGAATCTTTAAAATATCAACAAAATTGACAAGCCTTTAGCTATACTGATGGTAGAGGCTAAGGGCAGGCTGTCCCAAAGTACTCCACTTTGGTATATTGGTTATTTTAAATAAAAGTTACTTAAAAGACAGCCTGTGCAGGAAAGACACTCAGACCTTCCTCCATCCCTGTTAAAGCAGGAAATAAATCTCCCATGTGAAAGTTGCCCTCTTTGTACCAGGAGGTAAAGAGATTTCCTTATCACCAGAGATAGGAAATTCAAGGCCAAGAAGGCTATATAAATAACCTTTGTTACTTTTTACCAATTTACTCTGACAGCTCAAATTCTGTTTAGAATTCCTTAGGGGTGCCTGGGTGCTCTGTCAGTTAACCGTCCAACTTCGGCTCAGGTCATGATCTCATGGTGGTTCGTGAGTTCGAGACCTGCATAGGGCTGTCAGCACAGAGCCCACTTTGAATCCACTGTTCCCTTCTTTCCCTGCCCGCCCCCCCCCACTCATTCTCTCTCTCTCTCAAAAATAAATAGCCATTAAAAAGAAAAAAGAATTCCTTACTAACTGAAACTCCCAAAGTGAAGTTTTCTTTGTTCTGTCAATTCCTCACAGATTTATTGTCTCTTTCTCTCAAGTCTAAAATTACCCTACCTGGAAGTCGCCTATACCCAGGCAAAGTAAAAAAGTAGTCTGACTGGAACAAATGTACATTCCTTGAGGTGACACAGAGACTTCTGTTCTTTGGCACATGCTCATTGCAAAGCCCATGAAAAATAAGCCCGAGAAATGGAGAGGGGAAGAAGAACCGGGAAGTGAAGTGTCTAAGGGCTTGGGACTCCACTGTGTGTGTGTGTGGGGGGGGGGGGGGGGGGTTGGGGGGGTTGATACATGTTTCCAATAGGTTTGCAACCTATTGGTTGTAACTAGACAGCACAGCTTTTATTTGGTATTTCTGAAAATGAATCATCTCACTTCTCTCTCACAGGCAGAGAGAGAGGGAGACAGACTCCCAAGCAGGCTCCATGTTGTCAGTGCAGAGCCCAGTGCGGGGGCCCCATCTCACAACCTTGAGATCAGGACCTGAGCTGAAATCAAGAGTGGGACTTGAGTGAGCTACCCAGATGCCCCTGTAAATTTAATTCCTAGTCCAGCTAGAGGGTAGAGGAAGAATTTTTCCTTCCCTTCACGATCAAGATAAAAGAGAACACTAACATAAAAAGTGTAATATATCATAGGAATTAAAACTTGGTTTAACATGTGAAAATCAATATAATGCATTATATTAATAGAATGAAAGACAATCACCACATGAACGTCTCAATAGATGAAGACAAAGCATTTGACAAAATCCAACACTTTCATAATAAAAACAACAAATTAGGAGCAGAAGAAAATTTCTTCATGCTAAGGAAGGGCATTTACCAAAAAAATGAAAGTTAAATCATTCCTAATAGTGAAAGACTGAACAGTTTCTCCTTAAGATCAGTGAGTCAATACAAGGAATGTCAACCTTGTACTAGAAGTCCTCACCAAGGAAGTTAGGCAAGAAAAATAAATTAAAGGCATCCACATTGCAAAGGAAGAAATAAAACTATTTCTATTAGCAAATGACATGACCTTGTATATCTAAGAAATACACACACACACACACACACACACACACACACACAACACTATTAGAACTAATGAATTCAGGGGCGCCTGGGTGGCTCAGTGGGTTGAGCATCCGACTTCGGCTCAGGTCATGATCTCACAGTCTGTGAGTTCGGGCCCCCACGTCGGGCTCTGTGCTGACAGCTCAGAGCCTGGAGCCTGCTTCGAATTCTGGGTCTCCCTCTCTCTCTGCCCCTCCCCCACTCATGCTCTGTCTGTCTCTTTCTGTCAAAAATAAATAAGCATTAAAAAAATTTAAAAAAAGAACTAATGAATTCAGCAAGGTAGAATACATGATCAGTATACAAAAATCAATTGTACTTCTATACACTAGCAATGAACAATCCAAAAATGAAATTAAGAAAACAATTTCATTTATATAGATCAAAAATAACAAAATACGTTGGAATAAATTTAGCAAAAGAAATACAAGACTTGTACACTGAAAACCATATAACATCATTGAAGGAATTTAAAGAAGACTTAAATAAATGGAACGACAGGCCGTGTTCATGAATCAGAAGACTTAATATTGATAAGATGACAACATTCCCCAAATTGATCTACAGATTCAAAACATTCCCTATTACAACCCAGCTGCTTTTTTTGAAGAAACTGGCAACGTGATTCTAAAACTCATATGGAGGGGCGCCTGGGTGGTTCAGTCAGTTGAGCGTCCAACTTCAGCTCAGGTCATGATCTCATGGTCTGTGAGTTCAAGCCCCGCATGGGGCTCTGTTCTGACAGCTCAGAACCTAGAGCCTGCTTCTGTGTCTCTCAGTCTCTGCCCTCCTCCACTTATGCTCTCTTTCTAAAAATAAAAATAAACATTACAAAAAATGTACAGGCTCTTGCTAAGGGACATCTCGGAAGCCAAAGCCACAAAATTAATGGGCCCTGGGTCAAGCACTTAAAAGCTGTTAGAACACTTGCCACCTCAGGAAGACTCCCACGTTAGGATAAGTTGGTCACAGAATAAGTTAGATTGACAAGTTCACCCACAACCTCAAGAAAACTTCTGTGCAACGCCGTATGCTATAAAACAACACATAATCCCCAGCCCTGTGGCACATCCCTTAATACCTCCTAGGTATTAATGGGGCTCCAAGAGACCCAAGGCCTAGCCAAAAGGAAAAAGCAGATCAAGCCTTTCATGTTGTACTATGTCCTAAGAACTTGGCTTTGTGACCAGTGAGAATATTCTCTTCAGTTTCCACCATTCAGAGGGTGCACTTATCAGGGTGCCCCTTGGTGACCAAACAGACTGGGAATCCAACTCTCTCTCTGTCCAGCCATGCCAGCTCAGGAGTGTTTGTCATGAGAGTTTCCAGCCTTGTCGAATCACCCTTCATCACCTATCACCTGGTAGTGCTAAAAAGTCCCATCCCAGTAGCACCTGCCCAGTTGCACAGATGAGCAGGTCTGTGGCCAGAGGTATGTTCTGTTTTTGTGGGGACCAGAGATACCATTTTCACTACACCATTCTTACCACCTGAGCAGCAAAGGCCTTTGCTTTCTTAGAGTAATTTTAGGAGTTGAAGGAATGCCAACAACACTGACTCCACCTTTGGCCCTCCACCTTGTTCAGAGCCACAATGACCTCCCTCAGGGCTACAGGTTCTAGGCCTTGTGGAGGTTAATATATGGCCTGAACAAGATGCAGAAAGGTTTGTTCTGATCCTCCCTAAAGTGGCGAACAGAAGACTCTACTCTAGATAACTAGTAGAGATGACTGGCGCACAGAAGGCCCCACTTTAGCTAACTAGTAGAGGGCCTCTGACAGATGACGGATGGCGCCACTTTACATAACTACCCTGTGACCTCACCATCATGCCCCTTAATCTTCGAAAGCTGGGGATTAAGGCCCAGAAGGAGCACAAGACGGGGGCAGAGAATGGATGCACACCACCTAGGTTGTCTGCCTGCCTGACACCCAGCCCAGCCCGTCAGGAAGTTACCCTGACTACAGCTTTGTAAACGGTATGCAGTGGCTTGTTTCATTTTTCAGTCTTAAAGTGTCTTCTCAGTCTGGAAAATACTTTATTGATCCTCCTGCACCTTCTAACCAGGAGTAAACTTTTGGATCATGGGGGCTGCGTTATCTATGCCTTCTCTGGATGCCTCTTGCATCTTTGGTTACACCGTTAAGAGGCTTATTGTTTTGGGGCGCCTGCGTGGCTCAGCCAGTTAAGCAGTTGACTCTTGGTCTCAGGTCATGATCTCACAGTTTTGTGGGTCTGAGCCCGACATTGGGCTCTGCGCTGGCAGCATGGACCCTGCCTAGGATGCTCTCTCTCTGCCCCTCCCCCACTCGCGCTGTCTCTCTCAGGATGAATAAGCTATAAATTTTTCTTAATTAAAATAAACTTAAAAAAAGAAGCTTATTGTTCTAAGTCCCTATTAATAGATGCTACTCACCCATGGCCAGACAATGGACCATTAAATTGGTTACACTTAAAAACATTCTCTATAGAGAGTTCTCAATTGTTTTATCAGTATCATGGCTAGCCTCAGGGGCTCCCTTGACACGATGAAAGAACAAAAATTAGACTTAAGACTTAAAAACAAATGCCCACAGGGGCGCCTGGGTGGCGCAGTCGGTTAAGCGTCCGACTTCAGCCAGGTCACGATCTCGCGGTCCGTGAGTTCGAGCCCCGCGTCAGGCTCTGGGCTGATGGCTCGGAGCCTGGAGCCTGTTTCCGATTCTGTGTCTCCCTCTCTCTCTGCCCCTCCCCCGTTCATGCTCTGTCTCTCTCTGTCCCAAAAATAAAAAAAAAAAAAAAAAAAAAAAAAGTTGAAAAAAAAAAAAAAAAACAAATGTCCACATCCAATGTAAATTCCCCTTGAAATCTGGCCTCATCTGCCTGTTTTCCCTTTACTTACAAGATTTACAGAGAGCACTCAGGCCTAATCTCTGGATTCTAAGTATACAGGCTGATCACATAAATGCTGAAAGCAAGGAAATGAATTTAACAAAAGCATCTGACACTGGCGATAAAGTTTCCTTTGCTCCTACCTTCCAGGGATTGGTAACCTGGTTCTGCCAGAATCAGGCTTTCCTATGCCACGTACTTGACAGGTGTATCCTAGAAGGCCCAGTACAAAAGAATTCATGTCCCTGGACAGCAGCTGAGCCTTAAATTGTAAAAGTTCCTTTGCCTCTACTTTTAGAAGATGCTACCAAATTTAGAGAAGAATTAAAAAGATTAATGGCGGGGCACCTGGCTGGCTCAGTCGGTTAAGCGGCCGACTTTGGCTCAGGTCATGATTTCACCGTTCCCGAGTTGGAGCCCCACGTCGGGCTCTGTGCTGACAGCTCAGAGCCTGGAGCCTGCTTCGGATTCTGTGTCTCCCTCTCTGTCTCTGCCCCTCCCCCTGTCGTGCTCTGTCTCTATCTCTCTCAAAAATAAATAAACATTAAGAAAAAAATTAAAATAAAATAAAAAGATTAATGGCTAGTCACAGCACCTCCTCACCTCCACAGAAGAAACAGAACGAAATTTTTCCTAGCCCCTCCCGCAAACGATCTGTGAAAGGCCAATATTCAGGGGATAATAGAAGCTAATGTTGAACTGTGTTCCCAGAAAGAATGCTTTCATTAAAATGCTTTATACAGACTTTACAGGGGCATACGTTTTTTGATTTCTGTTTTCGTTAAAAATCTCCCCAATATAAAGAAGCAAATTTAGTTTAAAAAGTGAGCTAGTCCCCTGATATTCGGGCTGTAATCTAGTTCTTTGGGGATTTAGAAACCATTCTTTGTTTTACAAGTATCTGCAAAAACAGATATGCAATTGTAGAAGCAAGTCCCACTATCTTACCACTCCCCAAACCTCACTTATTCTTCTTAAAATGTTTGTAGATATTATAATAGATCAGGATATTGGAACACAATTGTCCTACACTTGAGAAGAAAAAAGTAAACTCTATTTTATTTATTTAAAAAACATTTTTTTAAACATTTATTCATTTTAGAGACAGTTTGAGCAGGGGAAGGGGCAGAGAGAGAGGGAGACACAGAATCTGAAGCAGGCTCCAGACTCTGAGTTGTCAGCACAGAGCCCAACGTGGGGCTCAAACACATGACCCACGAGATCATGACCTGAGCTGAAGTTGGATGCTTAACTGATTGAGCCACCCAGGCTCCCCAAAAGTAAATTTTAAATAGCAATTACCCTGAAACATTGGGGGGAAATTTTTTTTGCATTCTTTTCCCCTTAACATTATAAATCTTACGTCTTTATTTTTTTTTTAATTAAAACATTTTTAAGTTTATTTATTTGGAGAAAGAGAGGGGGGGAGGGGCAAAGAGAGGGAGAGGGAGAGACAGAGAGAATCCCAAGCAGGCTCTGCACTATTAGTGCAGAGGCTGATGTGGGGCTTGAACTCACAAAACACGAGATCGTGACCTGATCTGAAACCAAAAGTCAGATGCTTAGCTGACTAAGCCACCCAGGTGCCCAAATCTTATGTCTTTATATATTTATTAAAAAAAAATTTTTTTTTTAAATCTTTATTTTTGAGAGAGAGACAGCATGTGAGCAGGGGAGGAGCAGAGAGAGAGAGGGAGACACAGAATCGGAAGCAGGCTCCAGGCTCTGAGCTGTCAGCACAGAGCCCGATGGGGGGCTCAAACCCACCAACCGTGAGATCGTAACCTGCGCCAAAGTCGGATGCTCAACCGACTGAGCCACCCAGGCGCCCCAAATCTTATGTCTTTAAAATGTAAACACAGACCATAATCACCGGAGACTGCAAGGAAAAAAAAGGGGGAAAGAGGCGTGTTTGAAATATAAACTGCCAGAAGGGCTCTTGTGCCCAGACTGTTATACTTCTGATAACAAGGCACATAATGCTCCAAATCTCCACCTTGGAGAAAACCTGAATACTTTCTTTGTGCTTTTGTGATATAAATTTTCCATCATCTTCTCTAGGATCTATGAGCCATTTTTTAAAATATGAACTTTAGGAAGAAGTTTTTCATAAGAAAAACAGGGGGAAGTGTTTTTGAAATTGAGTCTTTAATGTCTTTTCCACAAATATTTGTAAGAACAAAAGCTATAAGACTGTTTGCATCTTGTCTGTATGTGTGTCCATGTATCTTGTCTGCGTATGTGTGGCCATATATGTTATAAATGTGAGATATTTTCTCTATTTCCAGATAGTATTGCTGAAACTAACTTATAAAAGAGTACTATTCAGTAGGATTGAAGGCAAGTATTTGTAAGGATTGGGCATCCCAAAAATCAGAAAGAAACTAACCCAAATGTTTTCCAAGTTCACATGATCTGGAAAAATATTCAGTATTCAAGTTAATTTAAGGTTGTTCGTTTAATTAACATGGATGTCTTTAGAGTTACCAGCATTACTCAGGTAATGATCCCAAGGTGGTGGGATCAAGCCCTGCATCGGGCTCTGTGCTGAACGTGGCACCTGCTTAAGATTCTCTTTCTCCCTCTGCCCCTCTCCCCCACTCACGTGCTCTCTCTTTCTCTCTAAAATAAAAATAAAAAGAATAAAATAAAATAAAATGAGTTACCAGCATTAAATATAGAGGTGAGCAGGGGGATGAGTGAAATAGGTGATGGGGATTAAGGAATACACTTATCACAGGGAGCACTTAGTGATGTACAGAAGTGTTGAATCACTATATTGTATACCTGAAGTTAATATCACACTATATATTAATATATTGGAATTAAAGTAAAAAAACATAAGGACCTCAGATGGGGGGTGGGAGGGAATATGGCAGACCAACATGGAACTTCTCAGCTTGTCTCATCCATGAAATGCAGCTAGATCAGCACCAAACCACTTTGCACATCTAGGAAATTGATCTCAGGATTGACACAACAATCTGCATAACCTGAGCCACAGAACTCGGCAGGTATGCGGTGCAGAGAGGTGAACTGAGGGACAGAAAAGCTGAGGAGGAAAGAGGGGCAGAAAGTTTATGTGAGCAAATTATAGCAGAAAACTTTCCTAATTTGGGGAAGGACACAGACATCAAAATCCAATAAGCACAGAGAACTCCCATTAGATTCAACAAAAACTGATCATCACCATGGCATATCGTAGTCAAATTCACAAAATACACAGACAAGGAAAGAATTATGAAAGCAGCAAGGGAAAAAAGTCCTTAACCTATAAGGGAAGACAGATCAGGTTTGCAGCAGACCTATCCACGGAAACTTGGCAGGCTAGAAAGGAGTGGCAGGATAAATTCAACATGCTGAATCAGAATATCCAGCCAAGAATTCTTTATCCAGCAAGGCTGTCATTGAAAATAGATAAAGAGTTTCCCAAACAAAAACTAAAGGAGTTTGTGACCACTAAACCAGCCCTGAAAGAAATTTTAAGGGAGACTCTGAGTGGAAAAAAGATGAAACAAAACAAAAAGGACCGAAAGCAACAAAGACTAGAAAGGACCAGAGAACATCACCAAAAACTCCAACTTTACAGGCAACACAATGACACTAAATTCATATCTTTAACTACTCACTCTAAATGTCAATGGACTAAATGCTCCAATTAAAAGACATAGGGTATCAAAATGGATAAGAAAACAAGCTCCATCTATATGCTGCTTACAAGAGACCCATTTTAGACCTAAAGACACCTACAGATTGAAAGTAAGGGAATGGAGAACCATCTATCATGCTAATGGAAGTCAAAAGAAAGCTGGGGTAGCCATACTAAGTAAAACTAGATTTTAAAATAAAGACTGTAACAAGAGATGAAGAAGGGCATTATATCATAATTAAGGGGTCTATCCACCAAGAAGATCTACCAATTGTACATATTTATGCTCCCAATGTGAAAGCCACCCAAATATATAAATCAATTACTCACAAACATAAAGAAGCTCATTGATAATAATACCATAATAGTAGGGGATTTCAACACCCCACTTACAACAATGGACAGATCATCTAAGCAGAAAATCAACAAGGAAACAATGCCTTTGAATGACACACTGGACTGGATGGACTTAACAGATATATTCAGAACATTTCATCCTAAAGCAGCAGAATACACATTCTTCTCGAGTGCACATGGAACATTCTCCAGAATAGATCACATACTGGGACACAAATCAGCCTTCAACAAGTACAAAAAGATCAAGATCATACCTTGCATATTTTCAGACCACAATGCTATGAAACTCTAAATCAACCATAAGAAAAAAGTTAAGATCATGAATACTTGGAGATTAAGGAACATCCTACTAAACAATGAATGGGGTAACCACAAAATTAAAGAGGAAATTAAAAAGTGCATGGAAGCCAATGAAAACAAAAACACAACAGCCCAAAACCTCTGGGATGCAGCAAAGGCAGTCATAAGAGGGAAGTATATAGCAATCAGGCCTTCCTAAAGAAGGAAGAAAGGTCTCAAATACACAACCTAACCTTACACCTTAAAGCTGGAAAAAAAAAAAAAAAAAAAAAAAAAAACAGCAAAGAAAGCCCCAAACTAGCAGAAGACAGGAAATAATAAAGATCAGAGCAGAAATCAATGATATTGAAATCAAAAAACAGTAGAACAGATCAATGAAACCAGGAGCTGGTTCCTGGAAGGAATTAACAAAATTGATAAACCCCTAGCCAGATTAATCAAAAAGAAAAAGGAAAGGACCCAAATAAATAAAGTCATGAATGAAAGAGGAGAGATCACAACCAACACTGCAGAAATACAAACAATAATGAGAGAATATTATAAGCAATTATATGACAATAAATTGGGCAATCTGGAAGAAATGGAAAAATTCCTAGAAACATAGAAACTATCAAAAGTGAAACAGGAAGAAATAGAAAATTTGAATAGACCCATAACCAGTAAATAAATTGATTCAGTAATCAAAAAATCTTCCAACAAACAAGAGTCCAGGACTGGATGGCTTTCCAGGGGAATTCTACCAAACATTTAAAGAAGAGTTAACACCTATTCTTCTGAAGCTGTTCCGAAAAATAGAAAGGGAACGAAAACTTCCAAACTCAATCTACAAGGCCAGAATTACCTTGATTCCAAAACCAAAGACCCAACTAAAAAGGAGAACTACAGACCAATTTCCGTGATGAAAATGGATGCAAAAATTCTCAACAAGATCCTAGCCAACCAAATCCAACAATACATTAAAAGAATTATTCACCACGATCAAGTGGGATTTATTCTGGGGATGAAGGGCTGGTTCAATATCCACAAATCAGTCCACGTGATACATCACATTAATAAAAGAAAGAATAAGAACCACACGATCCTCTCAATAGATGCAGAGAAAGCATCTGACAAAATACAGCATCGTTTCTTGATAAAAACCCTCAAGAGAGTAGGGACAGAAGTATCATACTTCAAGATCACAAAAGCTATATATGAAGGACCCACCACTAATATCATCCTCAATGAGGAAAAACTGACAGCTCAGGATCACAGGTCAGGATCACAACAAGGATGTCCACTCTCACCACTGTTATTCAACACAGTGTTGTAAGTCCTAGCCTCAGCAATCAGACAACACAAAGAAATAAAGTCATCCAAATCACCAAGGATTTTTTACCTTTTGCAGATGACATGATACTCTATGGGGAAAACCCAAAAGACCCCACGAAAAAACACTAGAACTGATACATGATTTCAGCAAAGTCACAGGGTATAAAATCAATGTACAGAAATCGGTTGCATTTCTATACACCAATAATGAAGCAGCAGAAAGAGAAATCAAGGAATCAGTCCCATTTGCAATTGCACCAAAAACCATAAAATACCTAGGAATAAACCTAGCCAAAGAGGTAAAAATATCTATACACTAAAAACTATAGAAAGCTTATGGAAGAAACTGAAGAAAACACACAAAAAAGGAAAAACATTCCATGCTCATGCATTGGAAGAACAAATATTGTTAAAATGTTGATACTACCCAAAGCAATCTACATATTCAATGAGATCCCTATCAAAATAACACCAGCATTCTTCACAGAGCTAGAACAAACAATCCTAAGATTCGTATGGAACCAGAAAAGACCCCAAATAGCCAAAGCAATCCTGAAAAAGAAAACCAAAGCAGGAGGCATCACAATCCCGGACTTCAAGCTATACTACAAAGCTGTAATCATCAAGACAGTATGGTACTACACAAAACACACATAGGTCAATGGAACAGAATAGAGAACCCAGAAATGGACCCACAAACTATGGCCAACTAATCTTTGACAAAGCAGGAAAGAATATCCAATGGACAAAAGACACTCTCTTCAGCAAATGGTATTGGGAAAACTGGACCACTTTCTTACACCATTCACAAAAATAAACTGAAAATGGATGAAAGACCTACACATAAGACAGGAAGCCATCAAAATCCTAGAGGAGAAAACAGGCAACAACCTCTTTGACCTTGGCCACAGCAACTTCTTACTTGATATATCTCCAGAGGCAAGGGAAACAAAAACAAAAATGAACTATTGGGACCTCATCAAGATAAAAACCTTCTTCACAGCAAAGGAAACAATTAGCAAAACTAAAAGGCAACCTATGAAATGGGAGAAGATATTTGCAAATGACATATCAGATAAAGGGTTAGTATCCAAAATCTATAAAGAACTTATCAAACTCAATACCCAAGAAACAGATAATCCAGTGAAGAAGTAGGCAAAAGTCATGAATAGATACTTTTCCAAAGAAGACATCCAGATGGCAAACAGACACATGAAAGATGCTCAGCATCACTCATCATCAGGGAAATACAAATCAAAACCACATTGAGATACCACCTCACACTGGTCAGAGTAGCTGAGATTAACAACTTAGGAAATAACAGATGTTGGCAAAGATGTGGAGAAAGGGGAACACTTTTGCACTGCTGGTGGGAATGCAAACTGCTGCAGCCACCTTGGAAATAGTATGGAGGTTCCTCAAAAAATTAAAAATAGAACTACCCTATGACCCAGCAATTGTACTACTAGGTATTTATCCAAGGATACAGGAGTGCTGTCTCAAAGGGGCACAAGCACCCCACTATTTATAGCAGCACTATCAACAATAGCCAAAGTATGGAAAGAGCCCAAACGTCCATAGACTGATGAATGGATAAAGAAGACACACACACACACACACACACACACACACACACACTGGAATATTACTTGGTGATGAAAAAGAATGAAATCTTCCCATTTGCAACCATGTGGATGCAACTAGAGTGTATTATGCTAAGCGAAATAAGTCAGTCAGAGAAAGACAAATATCATATGACTTCACTCATATGTGGAATTTAAGATAGAAAACAGATGAACATAAGGGAAGGGAAACAAAAATACTATGCAAACAGGGAGAGAGACAAACCATAAGAGACTCTTAAATACAGAAAACATTGAGGGATGCTGGAGGGTTTTGGGGTGGGGGGATGGGCTAAATGGGCAAGGGGTTAAGGAGGATACTTGTTGGGATGAGCACAGGGTGTTATATGTAAGTGATGAATCACTAAATTCTTTTCCTGAAATCATTATTACACTATATGTTAATTATACATATACACTATAAGTTAAAAAAAATTTAATACAAAACTTATTCTAGCTGTGTTTGCCAAAAGTCATATAAGTTCATGTTACCATGAAAAATTTATCAGAAAAAAAACAACTGAGAATAATAGTTGACTTTTTCTAATGCCTCATAAAGTTTCATGGGTAATCTAAACAAAATTGTTAAGTAAATTAAATAGATGGAAATAAGATAAAAAGTTTGGTAAGTAAATTTTTAAATAGCTTCAAAATCTTTGGTAACTTGAAACGTTAAAGTTTTGCTACATTAAATTATGAGTTAAGTTAAATTTATTGAATATATAGATCATTTCCACATAAGATAAAATAATGAAACAGTAAGAACCGAACATAGGTTTATCTACTTTTGTCTTGTTACAGAAAAACTGAAGATAAACTTGTTTCTGTTAATAAACGTGTTTTGTGCTTTATTGAAAGACTGTACTATGAAGAAAAAAAATGATTCTAGAAGTTATGAAATATATTCATAAATTTGCCAATCTAAAGAATACTGGTATAACAGTTCACAATTGCTTAGTACTTAGTTTTCATTAGAAATTTAGGTTTCTAATGTTAAGAATTCTAATAAATGTAGTTAAAACAGGTCTTTCACCTTTTTGGTTAGATGTATTATTAAGTATCTTATTTTTGGTGCAATTATAAATAGGATTGTTTTCTTAATTTCTCTTTGTGCTACTTCATTATTGGTGTATGGAAATATAATGGATTTCTGTACATTGATTTGCATCCTGCAACTTTACTGAATTTGTTTATCAGTTCTAGCAGATTTTTAGTGGAGTCTTTCTGATTTTCTATATATAGTATCATATCGTCTGCAAATAATGAAAGTTTTCTTTCTTCCTTACTGATTTGGATGCCTTTATTTCTTTTTGTTGCCTGATTGCTGTGGCTAGGACTTCTAGTACTATGTTGAATAAAAATGGTGAGTGGACATCGTTGTCTTATTCCTGATCATAGGGGAATGGCTCTCAGTTTTTCCTCATTAAGGGTGATGTTAGCTGTGGATTTTTCATAGATGGCCTTTATTATGTTGAGGTATATTCCCTCTAAACCCACTTTTTAAAGGGTTTTTATCATGAATGGATGTTGTACTTTGTCAAATGCTTTTTCTGCATTTGAAATGATCACATGGTTCTTATCCTTTCTCTTATTGATGTGATTTATCACGTTGATTGATTTGTGAATACTGAACCACCCTTGTGTCCAGGAATAAATCTCACTTGATTGTGGTGTATGACTTTTTAAAATATATTGTTGGATTCTGTTTGCTAGGTCTTTTGTTGACGATTTTTGCATCTATGTTCATCAGAGATATTGGCTTTCCTTTGTAAGTTACTATCTCCTTTTGTCTTGCTGCTTTAAAATTTTTTATTACTATATTTTGCCAATAATTACAGTATGTCTTGGTGTGAGTCTGCTTTTGTTGATTTTAATGGGAATTCTCTGTGCGTCCTGGATCTGGATGTCTGTTTCCTTCCCCAGATTAAAAAATTTTCAGCTATTATTTCTTCAGATACATTTTTTTGCCCCATTTTCTCTCTTCTTCTTCTGGAACTCCTATAATAGGAACATTATTATGTCTGATGGAGTGACTCAATTCCCTAAGTCTGTTCTCATTTTGCATAAATCTTCTTTCTCTTTTGTTCAGCTTGATTACTTTCCATTACTCTGTTTACTAGATCGCTAATTTGTTCCTCTGCTTCTTCTATCCTGCTGTTCTTTCCATCAAGGGTGTTTCTCATTTTGTTTATTGTACCCTTTATCTCTGCTATGTTATTCCTTATCTCTTTGTTAAGGGTCTCATCCATGTCTTCCAGTCTATTCTCCAGTCCAGTGAGTATCTGTATGATTATTACTTTAAATTCTCTACCAGGTATGTTACTTCTATCTGTTTCACTTAGGTCTCTGGCTGTGGCCTCATCCTGTTCTTTCGTTTGGGATAAATTTCTCTGTCTTCTCATTTTGTCTAAGTCTCTGTGCCTGTTTCTCTGTGTTAGGAAAGGCACCTCCATCTCCCGTTCTCAAGGGTAATGGCTTTATGAAGAGGTGCTATCGTGCCCTGCCATGTGGTGTCTCCTGTTCCCCAGGGTTGTTTCTGGGAATGTGTCTAGCGTGTGCTCTGTGTGCTCTGCTGTCGTGTCCTGGCCACTTTATCCTTCAGGCCAGTCAGCCGCAGAGGCTCTCTTTGCCTGTTGCAGGCAGTGTTGGGTCCCTGGCCTGAATGTGGTGCATTTTAACGAGGTGCGCTCTGGTCTGCTTGTGAAACGAGACCTGTCACTACTGCTGCCAGAACAGAGGCTCCTCAGAACTCCCAGGTTAAGAGACATGGCGTTGACAAGGGTTTGGGTCAGTCCTCTGGGGGAGGGAGCCTGCGGCGCTGGGACTGAGGCAAGTGTGACTAGGAAGGGTGGTTCCACTGAGTGCAGGGGAGCGGGGCTTGGTGTAGGCAAGTTAGGTCATGAGTGTGGATACAGCACTCCTGTAGGTGGCCCTGTGCTTATGCTGAGGGGCAGGGGAGGGAAATGGCACCAGCCAGTTCCTTTGTTCCCGGAGAGGTCTCTCCAGGAATGCTGCTTCTCTGGGACATGCTCCAAGATAAGCAAATAACCTCCCCACTGTGTGCCCCAGTTGCTCTTCAGATCGCTGTTTCTATGCCGCATGTCTGTGGGTTGTTTGCCTGCCTTCTCTCCAAGAGCAGGCAGTCAGTATCCTCTGGGCTCTATCCCAGCCAAGCACATAGACCCCAGACCTTTAAAACTCCAGACTTCAAGACTGGTTGGCAGGAGTCACAAAATTCAGCCCCTCTCACTCTCCAAGCCAATTGCTATGGGGAGTCGTTTTACCCATGTCGTCCCCTGTGCGCTAGTCTGTCTGTCATCCTTCTCTGCAACCGCAGCTCCCTCCCCACTGCAGTGACCACAATCCATTTCTCTCTCAAGCCACCTCTCTGCATGTCCTGCCTTCTTCCACGGGGCCTCTTTGCTCCCTCTAGTTGTGGGATTTGTTCTGCCGGTCTACAGGTCGATTTCTGGGGCATTTAGGATGATTTGATAGTTATCTAGTTGTGTTCATGGAAGGAGGCGAGCCTAGTGTCCTCCTACTCCGCTGCCTTCTCCCCATCCTCTGTAATCTTTTGACCACAGTCTAACTTAGATGTTCCAGAAAGTTCCTGGACATTTCAAAGATTTTGTGAGATATTAAACTAAACAGACTTATTTGCTACATTAAATTACATGAGAAGCACTGTCAAATAGGTGGCACTAAACCCTGTTAGATTATATTTATGTAGATATGTTATTAAAATAAGTGTTCTAAAAATTATATAAAACTCTTAGAAATCTGATGTTCTGGTATGTTATTAGCTTAAAGTGTTGTGTGTCACATAAATAACCGAATTTCCTTCTCAACTGCATTGTAATGAACTTTAATCAGCCCTTTGACCATGGATATTTTTAAGTCTCATCATTTACAGTTACTGTCTTACTCTGATGCTATTTTGCAAATGTGTCTCCTCTTCAGTGAGACTCAGAAAAAATTTTGAGTACAAGTTTCTGATAAACCTTAAATTATAAAACTGAACTAGGTAAGAATATTTCTGAACTAGTAAAAACTGGATTCAAGCAGAATAAAAATCAGTAAGATGGGACTCAATGAACTGAGAATAATTAAAATTTTTATGACTTTTTGTTTGAAACATTGCTGACTCTTTAAAATGTTTTATTTTTCCAAATTTAAGGAAATTTTTTCTCTCCAAATGACTTATAGCAAGTTGTTAAAATGTACCTTTGTGAACAAATTAAAACATTTATCTTGTTCCCCCACCTGATCCCATCAAACTTCAGAAATTCAGTGAGTGTTCTTATATTTTCATGTCAATTTATTTATTTGTATAAGTTCAATAAGAATCTGTTCTCCTGGGGCACCTGGGCAGCTCAGTCAGTTAAGCATCTGACTCTTGATTTCGGCTCAGGTCATGATCTCATGGTTCACGGGTTCAAGCCCCACATTGGGCTCTGCGCTGACAGCGTGGAGCCTGCTTTGAATTCTCTCTCCCTCTCTCTCTCTGCCTCTCCCTCACTCATGCTTTCTCTCTCTCTCTCTCTCACTCTCAAAGTAAATAAATAAACTTTAAAAAAGGAATCTGTTCTCCTTATGACATGACACAATTGGAAACGTTGGTTATATTACCAAGATTTTGTCTGGAATGTCATATCTGAGAAAGACATGGAAATACCCAGATATGACCAGACAGCTTTAAGGAGCTAAGGTTGATTTTATGGAGCCAATACAGTTCCCTGGAAAGAGCAGCCTGATACCTTGCTTACAGAGTTCCCAGCAGCCTCACCAGGTGAGTAAAGAAGGTCACTTCCTGGCAGGTGCAGGAACCTCAGGATATTCTGGGGACTTTGAGAAAAGAGGAATTCACCCAAATCTATAGAATCCAAAGAAGGAAAGATGGAAAAAAGGAAGGAAGAAAGGAAGGAAGGAAGGAAGGAAGGAAGGAAGGAAAAAAGGAAGGGAGGGAGGAAGGAAGGAGGGAGGGAGGGAGGAAGGAAGGGAGAGAGAGAGGAAGGAAGGAAGGGAGAGAGGGAGGGAGGAAGAAAAGGAAGGAAGGAAGGAAGGAAGGAAGGAAGGAAGGAAGGAAAGACTGACAGGAAAGACAGTCAAGAAAGGCAGGAAGAAGGAAGAAAACAATTTGGCCTCATTATTTACATAAGTGCAGCAAGAATAGCAGTGACCATATAGGCTCCTGAAAACCTGCTTTGCTGGAACTTTTATAAGGAATCTCCAGATTGAACTTTTAACATCCTCCAGAGGCCAAAAGCCAAGCTAAATAGTTGCCATCCCACTTGGCCTTTTCATTATAAACTGGACTAGATCCTGATTTCTTCTGGTTTCTGAAAGGGCGGGCCTATGCCGGCCGACTCCATCTTGTTCTGTGTCCTTCACCTTGACCACACCTCCTCCCCTTGAGTAACCTCCCCCTCACCCGTTCAAACTTCCCGATCAAAACACTCCCGATGACCTGTGTAACAGGACTCCGACCCTTCCCCAGCCAATCGGCTGAGGCCACAGCCATTACCTCACCAACTGCCCCTAGGCCCCAATAAAACCTTTGTCCTTTTGAAACTCTCTCTCTCTCCCCAGTATCTCACCGCTGCGTTGGTGCAGGTAGGGGATTGAGCTCGAGCTAGCTCGAATAAAGGCTCTTTACTTTTGCATCGGACTCGGCTCCCTGGTGGTCTTTGGAGATCATGAATTCTGGGCATAACAGTTTCCTCCAATGTCTAGCTATAACTCTCCAAACTAATGTTGATTTTTCTCCCTCCTTTCTGAGGTGGATTCATTTGAGAACAAAAACTTCCCTTTTCCCAAAGCCCTGCAAACTAAATATGAATGGCTCGATATAAACTTCAGAAAAATCATCACTACAGCTCATGTGTACACAGTCTTCATGCCTGCTGTTCTACTGGCCACTCAAAGATCACCAGAGACACTCACAACTACAAACCAGGAAGTTCTGTCACACTGCTTCTGCCTGCTCTCACTCTATCTGAAGATGCTTCGAGCTTGACATCTAGAAATCTTTTCCACTGGCTCTCCTCAGCACTCAAAAACTGGTTTATAATTTGATCCAATCATTAACCATTGTTTTTCTTTTGTTTTCTTAAACAACAGGCATTTCTTTTATTTTTTTTAATGGTTATTTATTTTTGAGAGAGAGAAAGTGTGAGTGGGGAAGGGGCAGAGACAGGGAGGGAGACATAGAATCGGAAGCAGCCTCTGAGCTGTCAGCACAGAGCCTGATGTGGGGCTCAAACCCATGAACCATGAGATCATGACCTGAGCCAAAGTCGGACGCCTAAACAACTGAGCCCCCCAGGTGCCCCAACAACAGGCATTTCTAATACTGGATTACTTGAACCATAGGCCTAAATTTGAGAACATAGCTGTATGACCACCTCCTGAAATGAGTTGAACTGAACTTACATATTGTCAGGAGTGGTTCGACAATATGCCACAGTCTACCAGCTCAACTTTCAATGTGTGAAACTTCAGGGAAGTTTCAGAAGAGGGCACTATAGGGGCCAAGGGCAGGCTGCCCCAAGATGGGCCACTTTGGTATGAACATTATTTTGAGTTAAAAGCAAACGAGCCCCAGAAGATTCGGAAAAAGCTCTTTACCTCCCCCTCTACTCTGTGCCTGTACCAGGAAGAACTCTATTAGATTTCTTGGGTAAAGAGGAATCTGTTATCTGCATACTAGGGCAACCTTTGTTTCCCAAACATCTCCTCTCACCTTCCTTCTAATGGTCTTTCTCCCCTTTGTGTCTTCAGACCCGTACCCCTCTCCTGAGCTCATATAAACTTCATGTTGTCTCACTGTCTTTGGAATGTCATTGTCTGTGTGGATTCCCCTTATGCATGCTAGTAAGTTTGACTTTCTCCTGTTAATCTGTCTCTTGTCAATTTGATTCTTAGTCCAGCTAGAAAGACCTTGAAGGACAGAGAAAGGTTTTTCTTCCCAACAAAAACATAGGAATCAATCTTTAGGACGTTGGATTAGACAGCAGTCATATATTAGATATGCTACCAAAAGTATAAGGAACAAAAGAAAAACAGATACATTACGCTGCATCAAAATTAAAAACATTTAGGGGCGCCTGGGTGGCGCAGTCGGTTAAGCGTCCGACTTCAGCCAGGTCACGATCTCGCGGTCCGTGAGTTCGAGCCCCGCGTCAGGCTCTGGGCTGATGGCTCGGAGCCTGGAGCCTGTTTCCGATTCTGTGTCTCCCTCTCTCTCTGCCCCTCCCCCGTTCATGCTCTGTCTCTCTCTGTCCCAAAAATAAATAAAAAAGGTTGAAAAAAAAAAATTAAAAAAAAAAAAAAATTTATGCTTCAAAGACTTCAAGAAAGTGAAAAGACAACTCACAGAACGGGAAAAATATTTGCAAATCATATATCTAATACGGGATGTGTATCCAGAATATACAAGTGATTTTGCCAAGTATAGTGTTTTTTGGGGGGGTGATAAAGATGTTCTAAAATTAGGTTGCGGTTATGGTTGAATAACTATGTGAATATACTAAAACCCACTTAGACTTTCAAAATGTGAACTTTATGATGTGTGAGGTATATTTCACTACAGCTGTTATTAAAAAAAAAAAAAAAAGTGGGCTTTCTTCCCTATCTTTCCAGCTGCCCACAGCCAGCTTGTCCAAACACCTATGATTACCCCTTCTCAGAGGTTCCAAGGTGAAGATGCAGATATGCTTATTTTCAAAATTTCTGCAAAGGGACCCTTTCTTTATCCCTTGACTGGGTGCTAAAATCAGCTACCTAGACTGAAAAGATGCCAGATGTCTTAAAGTTGTGACATTTGTGCATCGGAAATTCTAGAGTTGCTACTGTTGAGTTTTTTTCCCCCTCCTTCAAAAATCAATGCCAGAGGCAGGCATTTGTAGCTTTTGTCTGCTCTGCTCCTATGTCCCAGTGGCAGAAAGGTAGATAAGGATTGGCTGTCCCATGACAGTTCCTTTCAAGGTGTCTCACAGAGTGCCTGGGCTGGGACAAAAGAGACAAGGTCTGGATCTAATACCAGCCTCCCCACTCAAGTCACTCCTGGGGCTCTGTGAGGTTACTAGAACCCAGGGTAGAGGAGGCCTTGATATTAAAACAAACAAACCCAAACCACACACACACACAAATGTAGTAGATTAATTGCATATTCGAGAAATCTTTGTAATTGGCAATTTTATAAAATATGACATCTCCTCTTTCCTGCCAGAGTAATGGTTCAGAGAACAAAACTCAAAAGCCAATAACTCTTTCTCAGCTCTGTGTTTCCTGGTTTGCCGGCCTCACTCTGTGTTTGTGGAATGATTTAAGTATTAGTCTAAATGTTCATCACCAAGCAAACAGAATACTATACCCACTTCATAAATTCAGAGGACTAGATAGATCAGGCCATTCTGCTTCTCCAAAGATTTCTTTTGATAAATGCAAATACCCAAAAGGCATAGAGCTTACTTTTGGTGGGTCAACTGCTGTTAATTCAAACTTTGGGAAAGAAAGGCTTCTCAATGATTGGGTTCTCAGTATTGCAAGATCTGGAACAGCAACTTCTTCAAGATCCTTATTCCCCACAATCTGTTGAAAAGAAATGTAGTGGTTAATATAACAGAATTGATAAGTGTGAGGGTTTTGATTAGGCAGACCTGGGTTTGAATTCTCAATCCACCACTTACTAGCTGGATGACCCTGGATACATTACTTAATCTCTCTGTGTACAATCCCTAATTTACAAGGTTATCGTAAGACTGGAAAATGACATGAAGAGATGCACACCTTAACTCATCATCACGAATGGAAAGACAAGACTGCAAACCACATTGTATACCCAAATGATTGCAAAAAAATAGGAAACCTGACAATACCAAGTGTTGAAAAGAGGGGAAGAATGGATCTCTTATGTAATATATCTCTCATACAATATATATTAATCTAAATATGTTGTTCAACTTTATGGTATGTTTTATTGTTTTTCATTCTCAAACTCTATGCACTAGAAATTCCACGCCTAGGTATATACCCAAAGGAAACTCCTGTACATGGTTATCTGAAATATGTACAACAATGTTTATCTAGCGCACTGTTCAAAATTGCAAGACACTTGAAACAACCCAAATGCCATTGACAGAAGAATGGGTAAAGTAATTATGGTACATTCCCACAATGAAATATCAAACAGAAGTGACAATGATTGAACCACAGCTGAGCAACAATACTCAGGGTGAGAGTAAAGTACGACATCCTGTCACAAAGTTGACTGCAAGTCAAAAAAGAAATCCTACATTGTTAAAGCCTATAACTTGCATGTTATGAAATAAAACAAAAAGGCAAACAAGCAATAAACAGAGTCAATACAGTGACTACCCCTGAGAGGCAGGATGGGAGCGGGGCGGAACACACAGTGGAGTACTATGATTATTAGCATTATAAATGAAGGTTGGGGTGGACCCAAGTTTTGCGGTGCTAATCTTTAGTAAAATAATACAAAATTACAAAAATAACAATGTTCCTGGCCACTCCAGGGTTCCTTAACATGAAAAGGAAGTGTGATGGGGAGGAAATCAGAATGGAAAAAGTGGTCTTAACGGATCTCGTTTTCAACCTCTTTTGCAGATTTTACAAATACCTGGGACTATGCCAATACATCTCTCAGGTGCTGGTAGAGATGTGGAAGAAGCCCCTGCAAGGTAGGGCCCCTAAAGCTTAAGCTTCACTGGCTTCATGGTAAATACACCACTGCTTGAATGAGGGGGTTCAATGTAAAGGGATAAACTAGATCAGTTATACAATACCTTCGAATCGAAACATCCTGAAACTTTATTAGTGAAGATATGCAGAATCATTTAATAGACACAAACAGTATGAACTCTGTGTCATCAGCATAATGTGTTCACAATGGGTTATGAGTTCAAACTCTACCATCACCTGTGTAGACTATAATAATAGAATTTATCTTGAGGAGGTTAGCGGTAACACAAAAGAGAGTTCTTTGGCACAGAATTTTTATTCCCTCAGGATGTAGACATTTTAAGATACAACATTATGAAAGTGTAAGGCCATTAATGAGACAGAAAAAGGAAGTTATACATGAAAAGAAGGGACAAAATTAAAGTTAAGCCCAACTATCATGACTGTTTTTTTTTTTAAGTCAAGACATTATAACGTATAATTGAAGGAACTAAAGAAAGGTTTCAATAAGAATGAAGGATAACAAACACAGACAAAAATTAATCACTTTTCTTTAAATTCCAGATACAGAAATTTGAGTTCTTTTATTCCTCAGACAAGAGGAAATTTTATCACCATGGGGTCGTACATAGTCACTTTCTTCTTTCATTTTCTTGTCTTTTTCTTTCATCACCAATTACCAGTCCTGTGGCTCCATTTCCACTCCAACCAGAAGCTCACATGAATGTGTCTGTTGTATCTCCAATGACATATATATGTCAACTACCAACTGTTGCGTGTTTACATTTATACAGTAGTATTGTAGCTCTCATCTGTTTCTTTTTCTTTTACTTGAGAGTGTATTTTTAAGGTCTTTCCATACTGCAACTGCTTCTAATTCCTGAACAGTATGCGTTTTATGTATCCATTCCCCCACCAGTGGGCAGCTGATTTACCTCCAACCGCTTGTGTTTCCCAAACAATGCTGCAATGAGCAGGCCTTGTCAGATACCATGGTGGGTCTGTGTGCAGGTGTTTCTACATCCTGCACAAAGGAGTGGGATTGCCGACTCATAGGGAGTGTGCCTAACTTCACTTAGGACACCACCATTTTTGTCCACAATAGCTGTACCACTCTAACCCCCTGCTGGCCATGCAGAAGTGTTTCTATTTCCTCACCTCTTCACAAACACTTGGTATTTTTGACCGTTTTTTTTTTTGGCAATAAAATGAGAATAAGGTGTACTGCTGTTTCACTTTGCATTTTTCTGATTACCAGGGAGGCTGAACATCTTTTCTTGTTTGCCCATTTAGAATTTTAGTTCTGTGACTTGCCTTTTCATATAATTTGCCCATTTTTCTAGTTCCCCTTTTTCTTGCTTATCTGGATGATTTCCTTGTATACTTAGATATCAGTCCTTTGACTCTAGTTTTTGATGTTGCAAAAATCTCCCATGAAGCCATTCGCTTATTAATTTTATATGTGATGTCTTTCATTCCAAAAAAGTCTTTAGTGTTGATGTAAACAAATAATAACATCTGCCAACTAGACAATAACTTTTTTAATAATTGAAATATCCATTTACCAGTAGAAAAATCATATGGAGTGTGTGATGTTGAGATTTGCAAAGTGAGGTTCAGCCCATGTTTCCTTAAATTAATTTTGAGCTACCTTCAGGTTTCTGTGAAAATCAAATACCATATCTAAATGCAAACACCTAGTGAAATAGCCATACATTCAGGTCATATGACTATGACAAAAGAGCATGATTCTGTTTAAAAATGATGTTAAGGGGCGCCTGGGTGGCTCAGTCGGTTAAGTGGCCGACTTCAGCTCAGGTCACGATCTCGCGGTCCGTGAGTTCGAGCCCCGCGTGGGGCTCTGGGCTGATGGCTCAGAGCCTGGAGCCTGCTTCCGATTCTGTGTCTCCCTCTCTCTCTGCCCCTCCCCCGTTCATGCTCTGTCTCTCTCTGTCTCAAAAATAAATAAAACGTTAAAAAAAAAAATGATGTTAAGCTCTCTTTTAAAAATCTTTTTTTAATTTCTACATATTTAATTTGTATGTATATTTTATATACAATGTTTATGATTCATATCACACAATAATAAAAATAGATGTGATGTTTTTGTAGGTATTTAATAGATCTTTATCAGATTAAAGAGTCCCTTTTTTGTCCCCTTTTGTTTCTGGTTGTTTTTTTACAGTTAGTATAATACTATGTTTTTCACTATTTCTGGCAATGCTTTTGAATTAAATTCCATTTTATGTATTGCTATTACTGCCCAGGTTTTAATTTGATTAATATCAATCTGATGTATTTTCCTCTGGATCTTTATTTTACATTGTTACATGTGGTTTTGTTTTAGGAGTTTCTTTTTAAAATTAAAGGTCGCAGATTTTGGTTTTGTTTTTAATCCTGTGTAATAGTCCATGTCTCTTATAGGGTGAATTTAATTCTTTTAAGTATGTTTTTATTATTTTGCGCTTGGATTTATCTTTTTATATATATTTTTGCAGGTTATCCACCCACTTTTAAAAACATATTTAAGTATAAAATTTTCTAAGCCAAAGTTATTCAGTTTTACTTACCCTCCTTGCTAAGGCAAAGATTTTAGCATGCTCTCACTCTACGCATTGAATATCCCCCTCATTTTACTGTTGCTTTGAGGTTTAGTTTCGCTCTTGTTTCCAAAAACGTTCTTACTCTTCTCAGTCACTAAATAAACTTACTGACAGATTTTATAAGTTTATTTGTTCATTATTATTTCACACATCTTAAGCATTCCCTCCGCATTAATGTCTCTTCTTGCCAAAGTATATACTTTAATATTTCTTTCAGTAAGGGTCTGTGAGTCATAAATTCAGCCTTTGTCGACCCATAAATATCTTTATTTTCCCTCACTTTTGAATAATTATTCATACACACATAAATTTCTAGCTCACATATATTACTCCACTGTATTCTTGCAAGTATCGTTGCTAATGAGAAGTCTTCTCTCTTTTTAATTGTTCTATTAGTCTGTTCCTATTTGGTAGCTTTTAAGATACTTTCTCTTTATCCTTGTTCTTCTTCATTGCCACTGCAACGTGTGTCTAAAGGAGGTATAATTTTAATTATCCTTCTCAGTCTCAAAGTGAGCTTTGTTCTCCAAACTCAAGTTTTTTCTTCGATTAAGGGAAAATTTCATCAATATTTCCTTAAGATTTGCTACTTCAACTCTACCCTTTTTTTTTCTGATGGAACTTGTATTATGCTTATGTATTTTTCAATCTTTCTCCATTATAACTGTTCTTTTATATTTGGTATCAGTATCTATGCGCTATATGCTGGATGAATTATTCAAGACTGTTTTCCAATTCACGGATTCTCTATTCAAATGTGTCTAGATTTCATTTTATCCTATCTATTGAGGATCTTTCCTATCCTATCTTTAATTCCCATAACTTCATTTTTCATTCTAAGTTTTCTATTGGGTTCCTTTCCTATCTACCTACTCTGATTCTTTTAAGTCTGCCTTGCTTTATAATTTCCTGTTCACTTTATGAAAATTTACTTTTTTAACCTATCATCTTAGACATACTTATGAGTCTTTTACAAGCTGTTCTATTAGCTGATCATCCGTGAATTCATGTTTTGACTGATGATTTTGTCAACTCTCTTTTTTAGCATATGATTTATTCACTTTCTTTGTAATTTTAGTTTGCAAGATCATTTTGAGACTTTGAGAGGGCATTTTCTTTCTCTCCTCTCACTGTTTTCCAGCAGGTTCTTAGTACTTCTGCCTTTGGGCTGAAGACAGAAAATCAGGAGTTATTTGGAAGCCCCGGGTCTCAGTCTTGTGATAACATCAGGAATATCTCAGATTCAGTCAGATCCAGCCTGTGGACATCTTTGTTCCATTCAGGGGTGAAGGCTGTGCCTCTCTTCTCTCTTCCCAGGCCCACTCATGAACTGTAGCCAATAAGCCATAGCCCCAGGTGGCAGTGAACAGCAGACCACAGACACGTACAGCTGCCTTTCCCCAGTTAATACTTTTTCTCCCGCCTCTCCCTCTCCAGGCAAACAGAGGAGGAGACAATACTTAGAACCTATTTCTAAAGATGGCTGAACTTTGTGCTCCCCCACTGCCTGGGTAATGTTTAGCACCGACAGCAGGGCTTCAGTAAAGACAGAGAAGCAGTCTATCCAGATGGGGAACTTTAGGAGTCAGGCTTTTAAAGATCATAAGGGAATTTTACTTGAGAATGAATCTAACTGATTTTATGCTAGGTTATTTGGCCACAAATGACATAGAAAGATTGTAACCGTAACTGCTTTTCTTTGGGGGATTATATCAAGGATTCAATGAATGAACCTATTTTAAAGAATGCCAGAACATGAGAAAATGTCCCAGGGACCCCCCTTCCCCCAAAAAAGGGACCAGAGCAGAGGAAGGGGGTGGGGGCACAGAGAGAAAGAGAATGTAGGAAAGGGAATCTAGAGAGAAGCACATAGAAAAACGAGGGAGAGAAAGATGAGGCAGCATTGCAGGGGAGAAAGAACCATGGGAGAAGGAAGAGAGAAATACAGCCAGAGAGACAAAAGTAGCCATAAAAGGAAAAAGTTTGCAAAAAAAAAAAAAAATACTGTGAATACATTGAAAGGATTCCATTTTCTCGCTTTTAAAAAAGAGAACATGACCACAACCATAGGAGTACATGTACCCTATTTGCTTGCTGAGTCTGTTGAGGGGATGAACCAGAAAAGAGGAAGTAGTAAAAATGACTAATCTTCCTATCAGTGGAATGACCCCTTCGAAGCCCGAGGCAGAAGGCTGCTCTACACTAGCTGTTGCCTGGCACAGACAAGGAGCACTCCCGCTGCCTCTGGTCGCTTCTTACAGCCAGGCTGATTCGATAGTCTCTTCAATAACCCATTCATCCACAGCCTTATATTAGTTTTCGTCCTGAGTAACACTAATTGCCCTTCGGCTGAGAGCATGTGTGAGGCATTGATTGATGACATTGTGCTATTTTTCCACTAAAGCAGCAACCGCATGTGTCTTGGCTGACGCACACATCCCTCCCCACGTGGCGGGTGGAGTTATTCCAAGACCAGTGACTGCAGGGAAAGTGAGCCCTCATCAGCAAACTACTAGTGGGGTTAATAGAATGAACCACAAGAGATTAACCCCATCTTAATGACTGATCTTCCCCCTTTGAAACAGCATGGTCAGCTATCAGCATGAGGCCAAATATTTGCTTTTCTCCAGGAGTGCTCCCATTTATCCCAACCTGTCTTTGCTTGGGTTTCCCCAGAAGCAGAAGCTGAGAGAAGGTTGTGAGAGCAAGTAGTTTATTTGGGAGGTGCAGATAACACTGGCAGGAGAGAGGGGAAATGAGAAGAAGAGGGAGAGAAGACAGCCAAGAAAGGATGTGTTATTAAGCCAACTTCCACTGTAGGCAAATAGAGCCTAATCCTACAGGGAAACTCAAGGAAGTGGTGTAAACCCACGCCTTAGGTTATTTAGCTGAGGAGGGTTATTTAGCAAGGGAGCTGGGGTATTTAGCCACCGACTCTTGTCAGACATTTGCTGCTCCTGGAAAGTATTCTTTCCCAGAAATTCCAGCCTGTCCTATATATGAGCAGAGTGGCCTTGCACTTAAAGACATGTAAACACTGGCAGTTGGAAGTTAGCTTGAGTAGACTAACTGGTAAGGCTTGAGAGATGTATGGGGCTCCTACCACACTTGCCCCAAAGCCTTAGTGGATACTGTGAGGCCTGCTTCATTTAATGAATTCATCTGAGCAAAGCTTTTCATGTCTAAAATTTCATAACACGGGCTCATTTATAAGTAGTTTAGCAGCCTTCATTTGTGGTACACCTAAATTACTCCCAGCACTCAGGATCAGCTTCAACTCTACTTGCTGTGTAACTAACCAGGCAACAACATTTAACCTCTCCAGATCTGTTTTGTTTTTCTTTCCTACTGTCAAGTGGAAATAATAATACCTGACTTCCCTCACAGGAATGAAATAAAACTCAAAATCAAAATATGATCAAATATGTCAGGAGTCAACAAACCTTTCCTATAAAGGGCCAGACAGTAGACATCTTAGGCTTTACGGACTATGTAGTCTCTGCCATTGTAGCAGGAAAACAGGCTAGACAATAAGTGAACAAATGATTATGGCTGGGTTCCTATAAAACATTATTTTAAAAAATTTTTATGTTTATTTTTATTTTTGAGAGAGAGAGAGACAGAGCACAAGTGGGGAAGGGGCAGACAGAGAGGGAAACACAGAATCCAAAGCAGGCTCCAGGCTCCGAGCTGTCAGCACAGAGCCCAACGTGGGGCTGGAACCCAAGGAATGTGAGATCATTACCTGAGTCAAAGTCGGACGCTCAACCGACTGAGCCACCCAGGTACCCCCCTATAAAACATTATTTACAAAAACAAGCGGTGGGCTAGATTTGACCCACCATTCCATGAGCTCTGGTTTACCAAACTCTAACATATAAGAAAGGCCTTTGCACACTTCTGGTATCATTTATTCCTCCCTCAATAAGTCACTGAAGTTCACCATCCCTGTCTTCCTGGAATTAGAATTCATATTTTCCTTCTTCATGAAGCACAAGTTGACTATGAACACCTCTTCTGTGAAAGGCTTCATAGCGGCCCTGGGGATTCGGTGCTAGCTAATAAGACAGACATTGACCGTGCCCAACACCTGGGAAGGGAATCCTAACTCTGTTCTCCCACCAATCCGCACTGCTAGAGAGCCATTCATTTTTGATCAACAAGTGACAACTGCAATTGAAACTCTCTTAATGCCTGCGAGCAGGGGGGCAGAGGAAGCATTACTAAAGAAGCTTAAGCTTCTGGGTGCCACACTTGCAATGACTCCTTTCAAGGTCCTAGAAGGGGCCCTAGTAATGATTCATATTGACATAAATACTTGTCAAACTCACAAATGCAAGCAATTTCAATCACAATTGGTTAAGGACAGGCTACTCTCTTTCCACTCTAAAGTCTTCCATCATGCCTCCCCTGTGTTAGATGGTTTTTCTGATCTTGTCCTTTGAAAAAGCATAATAAACTAATCAACAGCCATTTTAAGCTATTTTTAATGAAAAACATTATCGCTGTTTGGACTTAGAAGTTATGGACTATTGGGACTTCCTTAAAAGAGTCCGTCTTTTAAGAAGCAATAATTAATAATAGATAAATAATTATTCACTGTGGTTCTTTGGTGCCCCTAGTGTCAGAGCACTGCTGGGGAGGGCATGATTACTTCTGGCCCAAGAACTGGTGAGAAAAAATGACAAGAACAGCTGTCAAATTCTTTTTTTTTTTTAATGTTTATGTTTGAGAGAGAGTATGAATGGGGAAGGGGCAAAGAGTGGGGTGGACAGAGGATCTGAAGCAGGCTCTGTGCTGACAGCACAGAGCCTGATGTGGGGCTCGAACTCATGAACCATGAGATCATGGCCTGAGCCAAAGTCACACGTTTAACTGACTGAGCCACCCAGGCACCTCTGAAATTCTTTAAAGAAGCAAACTACCGACTGACAAATGAATATATATATATATTAATATATATATTATATAAATATAAAATATATATATATATATATATATATATATATATATATATATATAAACACACACACACACAATGGAATATTACTCAACAATCAAAAAAATGAAATCTTGGGGTGCCTGGGTGGCACAGTCGGTTAAGCGTCCAACTTCGGCTCAGGTCATGATCTCACAGTTAGCATACCACATAGTTAGCATAAATGTAAGTGTAAATACCATGTCAAAAAGACAATGTCTTGGTAAAACTGTCTAGAGCCTTGAGAATAGAGCTGTTCACCAAGAGTCTGTACGAAGTTAGTATTTGTATGTCTGAGCTGGGACAGGGTTCAGGTACACATCACATGTTCTCGTGTAAATGATAGGGAGGGGTCCCAGGACTCAATCTTACCCTGCCTTTCTCTTACACTTTTTTTCCATTATGGTGATCACCCCAGGGGTGGTCTACTCGTCCTTCTCCATCTTCTGTGAGCCTCAACTTCTGATAATGATATCTGTGCTCTCAGACCTATCAAAGGCTGGCACCTAAAACTTCTTCCCTGGGCATCTTTATCTAGAATAGACACATAATCTGTACAAGCTTTCGATATGAGGTAGAAAAGTCTGTTGTTGTTGTTGTTGTTTTATTTGTTTTTGCTTCTAGTAGCAAGAAGTCTCATTAAGTGGCACAAATTTGACTTTGGGTACTGACCTATATGCAGAAAATACACAAGATGTGATTTTTCTTGGTATTCATGTTGTCTTAGCAATTTCACTCAATTTCTTTATACTTCTGTTAATATCCATCAGCTAAAGACCACTAGGAACATACCTATAGTCAAACAGTTGGCGTTATTGACTTACCACAATGAGAGTGAATGTACATAGTGGGGAACATAGGGTATCTCGATAAGAGGATGTTAAAAAGGATTTATTACAGTATGTGGTTGGAGTAGGTGATTTGGAGAAAACTTCAGGAAGTAGACACTATTCTGGGTTAGATGCTGTCAGGAAATGGGGATAATTCTATGACTGGGTATCTTAATAAATCTTATCTAAAGGAGGGAAGACTAGCATGAGGCTAAAGTTACAATTGATAGGGGCGCCTGGGTGGCTCAGTCGGTTAGGTGGCTGACTTCAGCTCAGGTCATGATCTCACACTCCGTGAGTTTGAGCCCCACGTCAGGCTCTGTGCTGACAGCTCAGAGCCTGGAGCCTGTTTCAGATTCTGTGTCTCCCTCTCTCTCTGCCCCTCCCCCGTTCATGCTGTCTCTCCCTGTCTCAAAAATAAATAAACGTTAAAAAAAAAAAAAAGAGCAAGATTTCACAATCTTATAAAAAAAAATAAATAAATAAATAAATAAAGTTACAATTGATAATGCAGCAGAAGTCACTTATATTAGCCAAGATAAGAGGATTTTTGGTCATTTCTGTGGTTTGAACAATGCTCATGTTTTTGTCTGTGTTCAGACATGATTACTGGGTGGTCTTGGTTTTTTTTTTTTGTCTTAACCCATCATGGTCTCAGAGTGGGCTTGTTTTATAATATTGCTAATGTTCAACAGGAAAGCACCGTGGCCTACCTGCGCCAGGATAGCTCCTGGTGACACCAAGGATTAGCTGATAGTTCCAAGCCAACTTCTGGCCATAAGGGATGCATTACTCTTTCTCAGTTTTTGTATCTTTAAGCTAATATTCCGAGTTTTACCTTTTGGATGAATAAGTCTCCATGACCACTTCCCCTGCATGTAGACCTCAGAGGGAAAGAAAATATCTCAAACATGCTAAAAATGGGCCTTAGGCTTCCTAAAACATCTTTCCACACTGCAGTGAAAAACAGAGATACCACACTTTCCTTTCCTTAGTTTCTTATTTCCTCATACCATGGAAATAATTCCATCTGTAGTTGTACCTAGAATAGACCAAAAGATGATGCACCAAGGCCTATGGTCTAATTAAAGTATATTAAGAAATGGGAAATAAGCACTGATATAAAGCTGAAACCTGAAGTGTAACTGTTCAAAGGTCTCACGATGACACACACTAACAACGGTCAATAAGGAAAGGGTAGATTAATCTGTGTCATAGCGGCGATTGTAACTAAGTGGTAAGGGAGAATGCAGAAGACTACTTAAAACTGTTCTCAGAATTCTGGCTTTGGAAGCCCTTTCTAACTTGCCTCTCCCTTAGATAGTAAAGGGGACCCTCCTCCTTCCTTTTATCTTGAGCTCTGCCCCATCTCCAGCCCTTTTACCCTCTTGACTATCACCTCTTACCCATACCTTTATCTCCCCAGTAGCCACACTTACTGGTTTTCTATGAGCTGTAAGCTCCAAATGGTCTTCTGTGCTGGAGAATAAAGCATCTGACAAAGACACACATGGCTGATATTTTCTGGGCTGCTAATAATAACAGTCACTGTCTTGATACTCTCAAATAGAAACTGAAGCTGCCTGCCAGTAGGATTTGGGTTTGTGTTTCAGACAATACACGTTTTCTCTCTGCATTGTCCCTATTCTCTATAGTGTTTTCCTTGCGTGAAAAATATTTGCTTGAACTGTAAATTGTTTGCTTATCCTGATTTCTACTACCCTATATTAATTTGCAAGTTCTACAACTTCATATAAATGAAATGATGCAGTGTGGTATGTGTTCTTTGTGTCTGATATCTTTCGCTTACGTTTATGAGACTCATTCATGTTATTACTTGTATTACGTAGTTTATTACCTTTTTTTTATTGTTGAGTAGTATTCTATTGTATTAATTTACCACAATTTGCTTATTTAGTCTGTTGATAGATATTTGAGTAATTTCTAATTTGGAGCTCTTACAGATAAAGCTGTTATAAACATTCTTGGGGCGCCTGGATGGCTCAGTCGGTTGAGCATACAACTTCGGCTCAGGTCATGATCTCACTATAAACGTTCTTGTACAAGGCTTTTTGTGGACATATGTTCTCATTTCTTTTAAGTATATACCTAGAGATAGAAATTTTGGGTCATATGATGGGTGAATGTTTAACTTTATGAAAAACTGACAGATGGATTTCCAAACTGATTCTACTATTTTATACTCCAACCAGCAATGAGACTTCTAGTCGCTCCACATCTTCACCAACATTTTATGTTGTTAGTCTTTTAAATTTTAGACATTTTAGCAGGTTTTATAGCACTTTAAAATTTTGATTATCCACATCAATAAGAATACTGGATTCACTTCTTAAAATTTTTTGTTTATATTTTTCAATTCTTATATTATGTGAGTGAAACTAGAAAAGGTTCAAATTTTTTCTTTAAAATGGTATAAAACACCATATATAAAATGACTGAAGACTGATAACTATAAAATACTGATAAATTGGGCTTCAATAAAATTAATAACTTATATTTACCAAAAGGCACCTTTAAAACAATAAAAAGATAAGCCACAGACAGAAAAAGTTCACATATGCAAAAACATTACTTATACCCAGAATACATAAAGAGCACCTACAAATCAATACAAAAAAGATAAATGACTCAATTTAGAAATGGGCAGAAGATTTGAACAGGCATTTTGCAAAGTGAATATTCATATGGCCCATTAGCACATGAAAAGATACACAATTTCTTTAATCCTTAGGAAAAGGGGAACTTATACCACAATAAGATATTACTATTCACTAAGTAGAATGGCCAAAATTAATAAGATTGATAATACAAAGTATTGACAAGGATGTAGAACAACTGAACATTCATATACATTAATGGTGGGAATGTAAATTGGTAAAGCCACTTTGAAACACTGACAGTATCTAACTAAGCTAAACATGCATCTACTATATGAGCCAGCAATTCAACTCCTAGGTATAGAACCAAGAAAAATGAGTGCGTATGTGTTCCAAAGACGTGGACACTTGTTCATAGTAGTTTTATTCATAATAGTCCAAACTGAAAACAACTTAAATGCTTATCAATAGGAGAAAAATAAATTGTGGTATATTCATATAATAGAATATCATACAACAGTAAAAAGAAAATGAACTACAACAACATGCAATGACACAGATGCTTCTCACAGACTTAAGGATGAGTGAAAGAAACCAGACCCAAAATAGTACATACCATATATATAATTTCCTTTATATGAACTGTATGCACAGGCAAAGCTCACTGATACTGATGCCTGGCAGAATACTGATTATCTCTGGGGAGAGAGTATTGACTGGGAAAAGGCATACATAAGGCAGCCTTCCATGGTGCTGGGAATGCTCTATATCAGGTCCTGGGTCATAAAATTCACCAAGTTGTGCACTTGTGATTAGTGAACTTTATTGAATCTATGTTATATTTCAATATTTTTTAAAAATCCAGCAAAGATTACAATAGACATATTTGAGAACTAAAAAGCAAGTAGTAAGGAATCCGTCCCTTAAAAATATCTAACTCTTAGAATGTTTGTGTTATCATTCCTCCTCAAAATAACAATTATTTATTTGTTTCCTAAGTTGAGATGGAAAATATCCTGAATGGAAACTATCTAGTTTGTAAACCATTGCCCAGCCATCTGGTTCTTAGGATCTTTTCAAGATGGCCTATTAGCTCTGATATGTCATGACCTCATTTGGAAAGATTAGAAGCTCTTAAATGCCATTAGCATACCAATATTAGATTATAGCCCCCTAAATTAACTCATATTTTTCTGGCCACTTGGTTTCACCAATATAAATTTGGAGCAAATTACATTATAAACCATACTTATGAGCTGTAACCACAATATTGAGATGCCAAACCAGCGAGAAAATGGCAACCTACTCAAGCGGTTTGCAGCCGCACGATTTGATGAGCATCTAGGTTCACAAGTGTGTTTATGTGCGTGGGGGGGGGGGGGGTGGGGTGGGGGGAGGGGAGGGTGTGTTTCCATAGTCTTGCCTGAGGTAGTATGCTTTCCTTTTATAATCAGCGGTTCACAATTTTAAAAATACTTCAGTTTCTGTTGTCTTAGGTCCAAATAGGAGTAAAAAACAATCTTTAAAACTTTATTCAGTTTTTTTTTTAGCTATCATTGCTTGCACTTTCCCTTACATTACATTAATATTAATGTAAAAGAAACATACACTGACTTGGGGGTGGGGCATAAGGGGAAGAGGCAGGAACAAAATCTTACTGGGGTAGCAAAAAGGCCTTTGGAGGGATTAAAATGCCAACAAGAGGATTATGACTTATAAATTACAATAATACTCATATTTAGACACTCAACCATAGTATCAATATGAGACTGATTAAGTTTTACTTTTCCGTAGAGGAAAGGCTAAAGGCAAGAGAAATTCCACATGCATAATGAAATTTCAAAATCACTTTTTTAAAATGTAAATTTTCCTTCTCTTGTCACTAAGGCAGCTAATTCTGCTTGGATTAGACTGTTCACTTAAGTTTACCATGTAAATCCTTTGGAGTAAATGTGGTACTAAGCAAAGCAGTTTCTACACATAATCGATAAGCTCATATTTGTGCAGAATAACATAAGATCTGGTGATGAAAATATTCATTAGCTACGAACAAATCTTCCATCGAGAAATACGTTCCCCTTTGACTTCTGACAGCACTTTCTTGGGATGCCTGACCAGAGAACACAGTATTGGTGTGACTGGCTGGGGTGCAAAAATTAAAAAGTGAATTGTCGCCCATGGGAATCACATCCATATCCTAGACTTTCCAAATTGAATAGCCAACCAAGCACAGAAAGTCTCAATTCTGGTGACTCTGCCTTGGGCATGCTAAGTGAACCCCCTTTATATCTGATGTAATTCACAGAAGCAAGGCTACTACTCAGCAAGAGAGAAAAGTGGACTTTGTCAACTGCCAACTATAAAAGCTGAGCTAAACTCTTTTTTTTTTTTTTTTTTTTCAAAATGTCCAAAGGTGCAGGATTTTGTAGGAAGAAACAAAACCAAAAATCCCTGTATCATGGTAACCCTCAGAATACCCCTCAAAGCCACAAAAGAAATATGTTAACTAGTTGAGGGAGGGCTCCTCTCTTGGGTGGCCATCACCACTTACTGTGAAATGAGTATGTCTGATTTTATTATGTTTTGCTTTAAGTAGATTTCTTTTTAAGTTTACTTCTTTATTTTAAGAGAGACAGAGACAGCACAAGTGGGTGAGGGGCAGAGAGGGAGACAGAGAATCCCAAGCAGGGTCTGTGCTGTCAGCATGGAACCCAATGCAGAGCTCGAACTCACAAAACTGTGAGATCATGACCTGAGCCGAAATCAAGAGTCGAACACTTAACCAACTGAGCCACCCAGGAGACGAAACTTTTGGTAGATTTTTAAACTCACTGCTTTGGCAATCTGGTGATGGGTTTTCAAGTGATACATGAAGGAAGGTTCACTTGAGGATCTTGTGGGACCCTGGAGTATAGTGACACCTGTTATAGAATGTCAAACAGTGAGTGTGTTTTTAAAGTTTTTAATGAAATTTATTTCTGCGGCATACTGTTAAACTTACAAGTGCAGGAATTGATATTAATCATCTGGGCTGTCCAAAGGGAACATTTTGTCATATGGGACTGTGACACTAAAGTACAAGGCAGACATATACTTCAGTCCATAGTCTTATGGGTACATGATCTATCATTTCTTTATTATTATTATATTATTAATATTATTATTATTTTGTACTTCAACTTAATCTCTGAATCCAAATTCCCATTCCAACAGGCTAATGGATTACTAAGACTCTGCACTTCCTCACCTTCTCCACAATGTATCAAGTTGTTTGTGTCTTGGGACAAAATATTGACTGGAGACAGGGATGAGGAGGATTTAGAATGACCATCTGATCTTCAGTTATGGTCCATGAAGTCTCCTGTTGAGACATCCCCCATCTCTGACACCATTACCATTGGGACAGGGACACAGTTTTCTACTCACATCTGTATGATGCACCATTGAGCCAATCAGCTTTGGGGTCTTCCAACAGAACAGTCAGGAAGCAGTTTATAGACCCAAGCTATTCCAAGACCCTGGGTTTCTCTTTTTCATCTCATTTTCCTACCTTAGGGAAATTAATTTCTAGTCCAGGAAGGAGGAAACCCTCTCTTCCTTCTGCTCTTCTGAAACTCTGAATATTCCTGAAAACTCACAGTAACTCCCTTTTACCTTATCTGATAACTTCTAGGATAGCCTCAGGATATCACAGAGACCCTAAGACTTAAGCTCCTGGAGAATTAAAGTCAGAAAAGTGTGTGGACGACTTCTGTTTTTCAACTCTTTCCATACATATCCATCAAAGAAAAGAACACACAGCTGCCCATTTGACTGAATGGGGAAGAGAAAAATGGGAATTAAAAAGAAAACTTTTATAAGTTAATATGTAGAAATATTATCCATCCAAATTACATGGATTTATTTATTTTTTTTTCTGGTGCAATTGCAAGTATCAAGGGGGTAGGAATCATGTTGTCCAGTCTTTCATACTTTTTATCCATAGAGTTAGATCAGCACCTGGAGTATAGCAGGGAGTCAATGAATAAGTAAAAGGATCAATAAATGAATGAATGAATCAAGAAATAATGTCTCATAAGCTCAATTTCCTAGTTAGTCTGTCTTGTACCAAAGGGCAAGTTCACTCTATCATCTCTGCTGTTCTGTGACCTTAAGCTAAACCTTATAGGTGTTTTCTAATTATTACCAAATTCAGCTTTTTATACCGGATTTGTGAGTGTCATAAAAGAAGCTACTACCATCCTTTTGCCCCCAAGGAGCCTCTTGTCTGGTTAAAGACAGGACTTATATCCATATACGATTGGAAAGCAGTACAGTCAAGGATGAAAGAAGTATTCTGCCTGCTATGGGAGCATCAGACACGAGGAGATCACCTGCAGACTACAGAAGATGGCAGACGCTACGAGGAAAGAAGAGGTCCCGAGATGGACCACAAATGCCTTCGGCAGGTAGAAAGAAAAGGAGAGAAACAGCACGAATAAAGATGCAAAAGGGACAGGGCTTGGCATACTTGGGAGCAAGGAGTCTGGGCTGTCTTGAGAAAAACATGAGTCAAAAGCAATAGGATATGGTAGCCTAGCCTAAGTAGCAGGATATATTTGAATGTGGTGGAAGAAGCATAGAATTGTGGACATGTGATCAGTAGATACCCATAACTACCACAGTGGAAGGTGTTGTGAAATGTAAGTCCCACAGGCTTGAGGGCTAAAAGTAGAACGTAGGGTTAAGAAAATTATTTCTCATTTCCCTTGCTATATCATAGCTCCATAATAGGCTGTACCCCCAAACTGAAGATATTCAATAATACCTTGTTAATTGATTGACTAAGGCATAAAGGTTTTTAAATCTGGAACGAGGAAACATGGACTCAATTGAGCATGTAAATGATTATCAGTCCAACTAAAGAATCAAGTTACAAAAGATTTTCTGGAAGAAATGAAGCCTCAGAGGATATTAAAAGGAAGATAAATATCAACAAAGATGAAAAAAGGATTGATGGGTCTTCAAATTTAATTACAAGAGTAATGCATTAATGAAATTACATTGTAAGCTAGAATTTCTATTTTAAACAGAAGTAGGGAAATGTAAAAAATATGTTAATTCCTAACTGAAGATGGGACTTTTGTGCATTGAGCCATTCTCCATCCTCACTCTAGAGTGAATATGTTCTCAGTGATCTGGATTTTCTGCTGTGACTTCCATTTTAAGTTGGGAAGTCAACATGAATTTATCAAGTTCCAATTTCACTGAAATCAACCGGAAAGCTGAAAATCAACTGAAAGTCTTGGCTGCTGAAATCAATTGAAACCTTCTTATGAAAGATAACTCAGATAATTCTTTGCCCAGTATACTTCTCGTGGGGGAGGAGGGTCAGAATGTCAGTTTCCAAAATTCATCAATAGAACAAATCACTCAATACATTTGAGTTCATTTTTCTTGTTCAGATTTCTATCTTACTATAGAGTCTAGGGCACAGATAATGTATTTGCACTCCTTCCTACATTTTTTCCCCCTTAATTGTGTACTATTTTTTCTTTTATCCATGAGAAAAGAGAAAAAAAGCTAAGATGGAGGTGGAAGCATTTTGGACATGTCAGAGGTAATCTTTGGATTTGTTCCTCCATATATAAGGTATTCAAAACACCAGAGGATCTGTGTAAAATCACTTACAGTGAGCCTGTCTTGACCTTCCACACCTTCCAGGAAGCTTGTCACGAAAATATGATCTGAAACGATACAACTGTCTTTCTCAGGAATTTACACTGGGAGATATGGAATGCATCAGTTGTTTAAAGGACACATAGAGGAAATGTCAGAAAGTAGGATGATGGCAAATTAAAATAGGGAGAAAAGAGAAACTGAGTAAGTAAAAGATATGTGTTGGGAAGAAAGAAGACTGAGGAGAAAAGAGACTGTCTCAGAGCAATGTAAAAATGCCATGATAGGGGTGCCTAGGTGGCTCAGTTGGTTAGGCGTCCAACTTTGGCTCAGGTCATGATCTCGTGGCTCGTGGGTTCGGGCCCCACGTTGGGCTCTGCACTGACAGCCCAGAGCCTGGAGCCTGCTTCAGATTCAATGTCTCCTTCTCTCTCTTCCCTTCCTCCACTCACGCTCTGTCTCTCTCTCTCTCTCTCTCTCAAAAATAAATACACATTTAAAAAAACTTTTTTAAAATGCCATGATAAAGGCCCCTCAGAGAGTCTAAAAGGAGTAAGTTTTCTGAATCACCTATCACCTCCCATTTCAGTTCAGACCACCCAGGTCCCAACTATAGATGATCACTTTCCTTGCAGTAACTTGAAGAAGACCTGACTCCTTGAAGCCAAAAAGCTTAACCAGCACAATAAAAAATGCCTTATACTTATATGCAACAAATCAATCCCAGAAGTGGGATATACTTATATGAACATTTTGTGAACACAAATGGCAACTCAGTCCAACCCCTACCCTCCATTTTACAAATGAGGAAACTAAGGGCCAAGCAGCAAAATAATGTAGTAATTGTCACAATGCTAATTGCTGTCACTTGACTGAAATCTAAGTCTCCCATGATGGCAGCTTCTAAAATGGTTTCAAAATGATCCTCACCTCCTGGCACTCATGTCCCTATGTGGTCCCTTCTCCTTGAGTGTGGGCTGAACCTAGTGATTAGTTCCTAATAAGTAGAATGTAGCAAAAGTGATGCAGTGTCACCTTGGTGATTAAATTATAAAAGGCTGTGACTACCATCTTGTTTGCATTCTCTGGCTTTTCCTCCTTGCTTGCTTTGATGAAGCCAGTTACCACACTGTAAGCTGCCCCAGGGAGAGGCCCGCACGCCAGGAACATGAGGGCCGCCTCTGGTCAATAACCACGGAGGAACTGAGACCCTTAGTCCAGCAGCCCATGAAGAAATGAATCCCATCAACAGCCACGTGAGTAAATTTAGAAGCCGTCAAGCCTGGAGATGACTGCAGTCTCAGTCAGCACTTTGTTTTTGACCTTGTGAGTGACTGTGAACAAGAAGACCCAGCTTAACCGTGCCTGTATTCCTGACTCGCGGAAGTTATAAGGTAATAAATATTTGCTTCATTAAGCTGCTTAGTTTGGGGGTAATTTGTTAGGCAGCAATAGAGAGTTGATACATTCCCAATGCCCCAAAGTTTTTGCTCCTCAGCAGATGCCTGCAGAGTCAACAGTGGTCACGCTTGCCTCCACCTGAATGAAAGCTATGCCTGTAATGAATCTTCGATCCTAACACCAAGTGATTTTCACTGCTCACCTTGGCAAGGAAACAATACTAAAATGACACTGGAGCCAGTAAAGCTCAGCTGCGAGATTAAGACAAACAGAAACAAAATAGAGTTGCTGTCTCTAAAGCGACTGCAGATTTCTGTGATCCGGAAGCACAAACGCAAATTATCTACAGCTGCCCCTAAAACATTTCATCAGTAAATGCACAGCAACAATCTTGTTCCTGGTGATGTTCACAGTGAAAACAAACACTCTTGATTGATTTTTCCCTCCCATAGAATGAATTATCCATGTTCTTTGTCAATATGGGCAAACACGCGTGTTTGTTTGTATGGGGAAAGTGCACATCTTTATCACTTGTACAGTAGAGAGAGTTATGGGGGACTAAGATTTAGATTCCATATTCAAAGACTTTGGTGGCTAGCAATACCACAGTATAAATTAAGGGGATGAAAATTGCTCAGGGAGAATAACTATCATCCCTTATTCAGCCATTTACTCGTTCACTTATTCAATAAATACTACACATCTGCTATGTATCAGGAGATGTTTAAGGTCCAGTGGATCAAACAATGGATAAGATAAATTCCCTGACATCAAAAAACTTGTGGCTCAGAGGGGAATGTAGATAAGAAATAGGTTCTCCCTGTCACAAACCTGTAAAACATAACCAAATAACCACTGATTTTTTTGGATTGCTGTAGTTTTCCTGAAATCTAAACTAGCTCATTGAAATTTCACAAAACATTAGTTCTTGTCTTTCTGGATAAAATTCTGGATCATATTGTGTTAGGATGCGCCTAGCCATTCTGTCAAAGCTTCCATGAAGCTTGGTGATTTGAGCTTGAGTTCTGCAGTCAATTTACCTTGTACAAACTTTGAATTGGGGTAAATTATTTGAAACCTCCATGCCTCCATTTGCTCACCTACAAAATGGTAATAATTATACCCTCTTCATAGGGATGTGATGAGGATTAAATACAATAATATATATTAAAAATGCAAAAAAAAAACCCACCCCACAATGCATATTTCAAGTACTTGACTAAACTACTCATTAATAAAAACTCTGCCAGTCCCTGACAGCATCATCTAGGAAAGGATTTCAAAAGCTTGTCACTGTTGACATTTGGGGCCAGGCAATCCTTTGTCATGGGGGGATATCCTGTGCACTGTGAGAACTAGCATCTCTGGCCTCCACTCACTAGATGCTAACAGCATCCTCTCCTCACCCTCACGGTTAAACAACCAAAAATGTCTTCACGTATTGTCAAGTTTCCCCTGGGGGTCAAAAGCACCCCCAGTTAAGAACCACTGAACTAGAGTTCTTAGGGCCAAGGAAAAAGGAAACCAACATCCCAGAAGTGTTTTAAAGTCTCACATTAATAAAACTCATCAAGAAAATATAGGTCTTAGTACTCGGGATCTCTGAATTCAAATATGTCCATACTACTCTTTTATGGTATTGTTAATATAGAAAAATCCAGATTTTATAGAATAAATAAATCTCTAAGCAAATTTAGACTTGGTTGTGACTGCCAGAATGTAAAAATTCTGAAATGTTATCCCAGAGCTGTTCACCTTTCTCGGTCTACTTAAACTTTCCCATGTCAACCTCAGCCTGTTCAGTTTACTGCACTTGAAAAACCTTAACAATCTGTAAATGCACATGCTCTTGTGTTATCTGTCTCCTTTTGCTTTATGAAAAATGATCTTTTTTGGTAGCAAACTTCCAAATATTTCTGAAGAGTTGATGCATTATTTGATTATCTAATATGAAGATTTATCTTCAGAGATACACTCATGAGTCTTTAATATTCATTTTCTTTGTATTTTGATTGTAACCTGTCAATGATAACTTTTTTTCCCCTTTAATACCTCTATTCTAGGGGTTCTCAGTCTTGGCTTTGTAGGAGCCCAGTTGTATGCATTAGTTAGAGGGGGCTTGGGACAGGAGGAACGCAAAAAAAAGACCCTGGATAGGCAGTAGGGATACAAAGATGAGAAAATAAGCCATTGAGTTAGATGTAAATGTGGCAAAAGAGAAAACAAATGGCCTAGAAAAGCATCCCAGTGAACTTGGCACACCCTTCCTTCCACACATGAACCTTTTGGTATTAGGCATCTGGGCTTCCAGCCAAAACCAACCCTGGGTAGCTGGTCTTTCATGATGTCTTGATATAATCTCAAGAAACTTCAAAACTTGTACAAATCTAGAAATATTTTTCCTTGGATCACATACTCATTAGCAAGGTTATTTCTTCTTTAAATCCAGGAATCCTAAGTATATGTATTCCCTCATTAATTCATAGCCTGAAAATCCCTGCTGCTAAATGAAAAGCTATTAAATTTTTTTAATTTAAATTCTATTAATTTTAATGAGAATTATAATGCCTTCCATCCCAATCTAAGATACCCAAATACAACTTCACAGATGGAAATATGTATCAGTTGAATAGCAAAAACTTTATATAAGTAACAAACGATTTGAAAGCAAAAATATATGGTTTGTATATAAAATGTTGTAAAATGAAGATTTATTCAAATCTGTTCTTAATGAAATCTTCTCACTATAGAAACTATAGTATCAAATAAAATTAACGAGTGTGTCTTTGTCTGAAATGTATAATGCTGAAACGTACTTGTAATGCACTTTTTATTTATTGTTGTTTTCGATTTTTAAGTGTCATTATCCTGGGGAAAAAAAGAAATTGTCTGAATGGTAGTATAACTGAAGAAAGGCCACTATGGTGTAACGTGAACAGTCACTTATGTGCTGTAAGTCTGCACATAATCTTCCCCATTTATGATCACATAGGTGCTACTCAGGGCTTCTAGGATGTAAAGTAAGTGGACCCAAATCTTTGGCCCGTGGCAGCCATCTATGGGGGAGGGGGTTTCATCTGCTTTGGTGAGATGTATTTGACCTTGCCCTCCACACTTCATCTGATTACCTGCTGCTTAATAACCACCAAACTACTCAAAAGGTTAACACCATAAGTATATTTGGCCTCCTGTAGAGTCATCACAGGTATGATTATAAAATCATCATAGTTAATTATCTCATCCAGGAAATCAAGATAATTCCAGTTCATGCCTCTGATAATTTTTCAGCAGAAATCTGACACTAGATAAAAAGTGATCAATCTTGAGTTGTAAATGTCAAAGCAACTTGAAAATCAACTTGAGGGATAGCTTCCTTCTCTCATAGATATTGCTATTACCTAAGACAGACTTTGTAACCATGACTGTTCCCCCTCTTCTTTCTTCTTCAACTCTCTTCCATTCACTGAATGCACTCTATTAATGGACATAGTGCAAAGTATTTGACAGTTACAGGACCTGGATTTTTCCAGCCTTTGCCATTGGATCTAAGATGTCATTGATTATAGGATGCACCATTACTTGTATAACACTAAAAAAGAAAAAAATGGCTCAAACTAAATTATGATACAACACTTCCTAATTACTTAGAAATTTTATTATATAACTTTTGAAAGAACTTTTTAGGCTTAGATTTTTTTTTTTAATTTTTTTTTTTTAACGTTCATTTATTTTTGAGACAGAGAGAGGCAGAGCATGAACGGGGGAGGGTCAGTGAGAGGGAGACACAGAATCTGAAACAGGCTCCAGGCTCCGAGCTGTCAGCACAGAGCCCGACGCGGGGCTTGAACTCACGGACCACGAGATCATGACCTGAGCCGAAGTCGGCCGCTTAACCGACTGAGCCACCCAGGCGCCCCTAGGCTTAGATTTTAAACATAGATTTTAATCATGGTTCACTATTATGTACACATCAAAAGAAAAATGTGCATGAAATAAATTGGTTTAATTCCTAGGAGGTTTTCAAGTTCCTTACCCAACTCTGGAATTAATTTTCAACACAAAATTTCTTATGTTTTGTTTTTGTATCTGTGTTATACTGTAGGCTACATATGATCCTGTCCTCTGCGCCACTGAGAACTCTGTAGGTAATACAACATTTCTTAAGATGGTGCTCCACTGTTATCCTTGAGATTCTCTCCCATGTGGCCAGCACCCATTCTGCAAATGCTGATACTGTACAGTCTTGCTTGGGGAGGTATAGGCAAAGCTTTTTGCATAAACAGGAATAACAAAATGTAATAGAGTTTTATCTACTTGTGATCATCTTCCCTTCCTAGATGCCATAAAGCACTTGGTCATTGCACTGAAGAAAAATGTGAAACTGTCATTATTTCTGCAGTGACCGCTATGTGTTTCACTAATGTTGAAGAGGAAGAATTTCCTCTGCCCTTCAAGATCCTTCTAGCTGGACTAAGGATCAAATTGATACGATAGAGATTAACAGGAGAAAATAAAATTTAGTTTTGTACATGAAAGGGCGGGCCTATGCCGGCCGACTCCATCTTGTTCTGTGTCCTTCACCATGACCACACCTCCTCCCCTTGAGTAACCTCCCCCTCACCCGTTCAAACTTCCCGATCAAAACACGCGCGGTGACCTGCGTAACAGGACTCCGACCCTTCCCCAGCCAATCAGCTGAGGCCACAGCCATTACCTCACCAACTGCCCCTAGACCCCAATAAAACCTTTGTGCTTTTGAAACTCGCTCTCTCTCCCCGGTATCTCACCGCTGCGTCGGTGCAGGTAGGGGATTGAGCTCGAGCTAGCTCGGATAAAGGCTCTTTTGCTTTTGCATCGGACTTGGCTCCTGGTGGTCTTTGGGGATCACGAATTCTGGGCATAACAGTACATACAAGGAATCCACATAAACATGAAATCCCAAAGACAACCAGGCAACTAGAGGCTTATATGACATCCTGAGGAAGGAGAGGGGTAGGGGTTTGGAGATACAAAGAGGAGGAAGACTATTAGCTAGAAGGTGAGAAGAGACATTTGGAAAACAAAGGTTGCCCTGTTATGCAGATAAGTTTTTTAGGTAAAAAGAAATCTCTGTTAATAGCTCTCTTCTGGGTTCAGGATCTCCTTTCCAAAGTAAATTTAAGCAGTGGAGGGGGAGGTAAAGAACTTTTCCTAAATCTGCTGAATTTTGGCTGCTTTTAAATCAAAATAATGTTCATACCAAGGTGACCCATCTTGGGGTGGCCTGCCCTTGGTCTCTACAAGTAATATCTAAATTTATACCCTGATGCTGTTTCTATGCCAGTCTGATTCACAAAATCTTGATTTTTTTTTTAATGTTTATTTATTTTTGAGAGAGACAGAGACACAATGGGAGTGGGTTGGGGCAGAGAGAGAGGGAGGCACAGAATCCCAAGCAGGCTCCAGGCTCCGAGCTGTCACCACAGAGCCCGATGCGGGGCTCGAACTCACGAGCTGAGATCATGACCTGAGCCGAAGTTGGATGCTCAACCGACTGAGCCACCCAGGCGCCCCAAAATCTTGATGTTTCAAGACCACATCATGAAATAATCCATGAAATATATTTCAACTGCCTGTTAAATTCAACACGTGTGGTAATAACAGTGTAAATAAGTCAGCTGAAATGACAACATAAGCACAATGATCAAGCTGCTGCGCATTCATGCAACAACTCATTGACAATGACCACCTGGGTGCCAATGATTGTAAGACACCACCACACATCAGGGACATTTTGACTTCAGAAATGTTAAAATGCGGAGGGGAAGGGGCATGTTGGAATAGATGAAATATGCAGACTGCCAATAAAATCAAGAATGAATTTAGATTGGGGCGCCTGGGTGGCTCAGTCGGTTAAGTGTCCGACTTCAGCTCAGGTCATGATCTCACAGTTCATGAGTTCGAGCCCCGGGTTGGACTCTGTGCTGACAGCTCAGAGCCTGCTTCAGATTCTGTGTCTTCCTCTCTCTCTCTCTGTTCCTCTTCTGCTCATGCTCTGTCTCTCTCTCTCCCTCTCTCAAAAATAAACATTAAAAAAAAAAAAAGAATGAATTTAGATTATCTCACTTAAAACTCACCTCCAGTTTTCCCTTTCCTCTATGTGGGATCATAAGCAGTTGCAAAATGAGACCAAGGAGGAAATCTAGGGGTTCTACCCACATTTTGCATAATTCAGATCAAACTACTCAGTGTAACTGCGCTTGCTGATTACTGCTTCCTCTGGAAAGCGGCAAGGTTTTAAATCCAACTTCGTCCTAAGTTTGGTTTAGGGAGCTTGATTTGAAAAGAAATATCTCATTTCAGAACTCTTTTCCCCGAGTTCTGTTTCTTTATTACAAGAGCACATCAAGGGAGCCCTTCCCTTAAGGAAAACCCCTGAAGTATTAGCTAATAACATCTGAAATGACTCAAGATGATGCTTTAGGATTATGTGCATTTTAATAGGGAATTCTGAAAGAATGAAGCCTTCAGTACCCAAAAGAATTAATCTCCCAAAAAGGATATGTACAGGGTGATATTTTTGTTGGGAGAGATTGCCTAGCACACCTCCTCCTTCTGCCTACTCTTGAGAATGGCTCAGGTTCCCAACAAGCATGAGTGTATAAGCTACAGATGCCCTCAGTGATTCATCTCACCTGGGTCAGTCCTTTGGCCTAGAGATTCGCTGAGGTACTTTTTACTCTGAGATTTAAAAAAAAAAACAAGCCGTCCCCTCTGGGATGTTTATTGGAAGGCCAAGAATACTACTTGATGAAGTTTTGGGGGGTGATGGTTGGGGGTCCAGAGCCGACGACCAAGAAAGAATTCGTGGAGACATCTTTGGTGCGAAAGGTGATTTTATTAAAGCACGGGGACAGGACCTATGGGCATGAAGAGCTGCCCTGGGACCATGAGGAGAGACTGATTATATACTATGGAGCTGGGGGAGGTAAAGTCCAGGGTAAGTTTCCAAAGAGATTTTCATATGCTAACGAAGACTCACAAGTGGCTTTGGCTCAGGTCATGATCTCCTGGTTCTTGAGTTCGAACCCCACGTCGGGCTCTGTGCTGACAGCTCAGAGCCTGGAGCCTGCTTCGGACTTCTCTCTCTCTCTCAAAAATAAATAAACATTAAAAAAATTTTTTTTCAAGAAGACTCACAGGCCTCCAGTAGGAGGCCTAGTCAAGGTTGTTTTTCCCTCTAGCAAATCATTAGCATTAAGACAGTGGGCAGTTCCTGGAGAAATGTTTTACTCTGCCTGCCTCAAGAATCTGTCAATGGGATGCAGGTTATAAGGAAATTTAATTCTATCTGCCATTTCCTTCTGCCTTTGTTTCCCACATCACTACCGTCACTTCAAATGTCCAAATTTCCCTGGCATTGGTTTCTTGTTTTTAAAATAATATGGTTAAATAGAGTGATCTTTGACACCTCCTCCTGCTCTCCCATTTGTCACTCTGTGGCACTCTGTGGCACGGTACAGTAGAAAGAGAACTGGGAGGGAAGAAACGGCTATTAAGTCTGGTCCTAACTCGGCTACCGCCTAGTTCTGTAACCTAAGGCAGGCCGCTTCACCTCTTTCAATCTCAACTGCAAAAGGAGAAAGGTCGAGAAAAGTTATCTAAAATTCTATCTAGGTCTACATTCTGTTTGCAATCTTCATTTATAAGTAGCCATATCGTTTCTACTCCTTGAAAACCCTGCTCAGAGACACGTATCAAAAGTTATTCCACCTCAGAGAAAGAGAAGCCAGAAAAAGAGCAAATGAATAAATGGTAACCAATTTTAGATTCTTTAGATGAGTATTGGATGAGTATTAAAGAGAGGGAAAACTTGGGGCGCCTGGGTGGCTCAGTCGGTTAAGCGGCTGACTTCGGCTCAGGTCATCATGATCTCACGGTCCGTGAGTTCGAGCCCCGCGTCGGGCTCTGTGCTGACAGCTCAGAGCCCGGAGCCTGTTTCGGATTCTGTGTCTCCCTCTCTCTCTGACCCTCCCCCGTTCATGCTCTGTCTCTCTCTGTCTCCAAAATAAATAAACATTAAAAAAAAAATTTTTAAAGAGAGGGAAAACTTTAGAAGCCCAAAAGAGAGAGAGGTTATGGACCTAAAACAATATGAATATGATGTACAATTTTGTTGTGAAAGCATTTTCACGACATCCTTGGAAGAAAAATAAATGACCATACCACTGACAAAGGGAGTGTTCAGAGAGTGTTTAATTAAAAAGCAAAGCAAAACAAAACAAACAAAGCAAAACCCACCATGAAAAAATTAACTGAAAAGCTCTCTGTGGCATCGTGGCGATGAGTGCGAAGAAGCAGCAGCAACCGCAGCAGCTGTACAAAGTCCAAGGTGAATGTGCTTTCAGGGCAGCTCATTTTGAGTGTGAGGTTCCAGGGCAGACATAGAGCTGATAGCGAGCTCTTCAAACACAGCTGCGGTCACGAATGAGGGGGCAGCACGACCACACACGCCTTGAGAAGCAGGGCCAAACTCTTCACGACACCAAGAGCCATGACCAGCGATGGTGGCCAAACCAACAATCATGTCTGAAATATCATGCCACCATTTCTACCAGGTACTCTTGAAAGGGATTCATATCTTTACATTAAAGATATTCATCGAGTATGTATAAAATAATACAGAAATATAAAATAAAATTCAGGAAATAATTTCAATTGACCAAAGAATGTGTTAATGCCTGCCGATGCTTCTTTGTGGTGTAATGAAAGTAATATCAACATAAGAATTAATGCGAGGAAGGACAGAGTTCTTCAATGTTAGTCAGTTATATACGAGGATGTGATGTGTTCTGTGACCCCAAACAGGAGAAAAAGATGGGAACATAAAATTAACTTATGATAGTTGAAGCCCTAGGAGCAGAGGCTATGTTTTGATTATCTGTTTTCTCTCTTCCCCCATAAATTCACCCTTTCAGCAATAGCTGGCTCACATACAAGGCAATCTTCTTCTGATTAGTTTTCACCTTCTTCCCCCAAAGCTACATCAAAAAGGTACCAATTTAGATGATGAAGCCAGACCTAATAGCCTAGCTGCATCGTATAAAGGCTCCACACTGAATGAGCTATAAGGATTCAAAAAGCTAAAAAACCAATTCCTGGGGTTAGGTTTTCCATTAAGAGTTTTTGGGTTTTTTTTTTTTTCTTTTAAAGATCAGACTCAAAATCAAGATTCTTCATAATATTATTCCTGTTCTGCTGTGTACCTGAAATGGTGAGTCACTTTGTAGCCCATTAGATAACACCTGAGCTAAACCTTCAGAGCAATCAGGAGAAGACCCCAAAGTTTGAGTAACAATTCATCTAAAAGTATATATTGAGCTCTTATAATCTGGGCACTGGCACAGGGATATGGAGGAACACAAAATGTAGTAGCCAGGTTTTTTTTTTCCTTCTGTATAACAAATAACTTCAAAAACCTCAAGCTTAGGGGCGCCTGGGTGGCTCAGTCGCTTAAGCGTCCAACTTTGGCTCAGGTCGTGATCTCACGGTTCGTGAGTTTCAGCACCACATTGGGCTCACTGCTGTCACCACAGAGCACACTTTGAATTCTCAGTCCCCTTCTCTCTCTGCCCTTACCCTGCTCGTGCTCTCTCAAAAATAAATAAAACATTAAAAAAAATCTCAACAGCTTGCTGTTGCTGCAATGAATATGTACTTAACACTCCAGGATTTATAAACTGGCTGTCATTTCAATGGTCTCAACTAGGGTAAGCTCCACCTAGAGCTCATCTCTACCCTACATCGTAAGACTCAGTCTGAAAAAGAAATGCTTCCCTGGCCCATGATCTTCTCATGGAGAGCAGCAGCTCAAAGAGCTACTGGAAACTTGTTTTTTGTTTGTTTGTTTGTTTTTTAATTTTTTTTTAACGTTTATTTATTTTTGAGACAGAGAGAGACAGAGCATGAACAGGGGAGGGGCAGAGAGAGAGAGGGAGACACAGAATCGGAAGCAGGCTCCAGGCTCTGAGCCATCAGCCCAGAGCCCGACGCGGGGCTCGAACTCACGGACGGTGAGATAGTGACCCGAGCTGAAGTCGGACGCTTAACCGACTGAGCCACCCAGGCGCCCCGCTACTGGAAACTTGTAATGCTTGTCAGTTATCAGTTTATTGCCTCTCAACTCCAACTTCACCATTCAGTACTGGCTTCGCAATAGTAGACTGGACTTCTTAATTATTTGTCCTTTACAGTGTTCATGTTCTTTAAATTTTTTTAATGTTTATTTTTTGAGAAAGAGAGAGAAAGCACACGCGCGAGTGAGCGAGCGAGTGGGGGAGGGGCAGTGAGAGAGATGGAGACACAGAATCCCAAGCAGGCTCCAGGCTCTGAACTGTCAGCACAGAGCGCGACGCGGGGCTCAAACCCACGAACTGGGAGATCATGACCTGAGCTGAAGTCGGACACCTAACTGACTGAGCCACTCAGTGCCCCCGGTATTCATGTTCTCTATAGTAAGCTTTGTCGGTAGAGGGACATTTCAGGAGGAAGGGAACTTCTTTGCCTTATTCCAGTGTGCCAAGTTTTTCTTTTTCTTGCTTCTGTTCCATGGTGTGGGGAGGGGGGCAGGGAACATACAGCAGTGCTCTGTCCCAGCTATGTGCTGAAAGTGCACCATCACTGAACGATCTCCCAGTCTGCCACAGGCCTAGTGACCCATAAGGCATGGCCCTCCTAATGTGGACACTGCTGCACTCTAGACCTCATGCTAGCACTGGTGCCCCAGCTCTCTCTGCATACCCATCCATGAGCTTTGGCTCACTTGTGCTCCAGAGGCTGTTTCCTGCACCCTTCCCAACACAGATACCGCGAATCACAGGCTGCCTACCATCCTACTCCAGATACCTTGTCTCCCTCCGCACTGCTGTCCATCAGCCTCAGTTCACCTGCACCCCAAAGGATTGTTTCCTGAGACCTGGTGACTGTGGACCAGCTCTGGCCAGGGTAACCCAGCAAACTTCTCCACTATCCAATGTGCTGCACCCATACCCTCTCCAGTGAGGTGTCAATGGGAAGGCAGCCCCCTTCCAAGTTTGTCCTTCATTGAGTACTCTCTCCCTCATCCCTGCAGTGTTCTTTAGGGTTCCCTTTATGTCTATGTGTATCATAGTTTGATATAGTCATCATTATACTAAACTTTCTCTATTCAAAATACCGTGTGGTTTGTTTCCTGATTGGATCCAGACTGATGTACTATGCTTTTTAAAGCTTCAGTTCAGGAATGGTACACTGTCATTTCTGCCCATATTTCATTGGACAAATCAAATCATATGGCCAAACTCAAGTTAATGAAGCAGAGATACACCCTCCACTTACTCCACTGGCAGCTACCGCAGAGACATGTGGCCAAAAGCATGGATGTGTAATTCTATTACAGGGAGTTGCTAAAGAATTGGAAGCAATAATCCAACCTGCCATTTGGAACCTGCCTCATGGAGAATATTGAGAAAGAAAGATATTAAGAAGTTTCTGGAAAAATAAGTTACAAAAGGAGAATATATAGCATTTTGGGAGAATATAATCTACAGCATCATAGAAGATCTCTTAAGCAGAATCATGATCTCTTAGCTGAGTAAGGAGCTGGGAGACAAGATTTATTAACAGAAGAAGCAGCATATAATAAAGACCTGAAGTCAAGAGAACAATTCAGCAATGTTGAAAGAAATTGTATGTCACTGAACAATTAAAGAGAAAAATTCAGATTTTCTGCATTTGCAGTTCATTGATAGATGGTGATAAGAAATTGCAAAAATGTTTCTGAGAAACACTTTTTAGAAAGTAATGAGATTTTAAAATTCCAACTAAATTATTTTTCATGACAGTTGAAGCATATACTCAAGCAAGATATTAAGTTATAAGTAACCCTACAACTCCCGTGCACGCACAAGAGAGGGAGGCGCAGAGAGAGGGAGAGACAGAATCCCAAGCCAGTGCAGAGCCCGACACAGGGCTCGAACTCACAAACCATGAGATCATGACCTGAGCCAAGATCAAGAGTCAAACACTTAAATGACTGAGCCACCCGGGAGCCCACACACCTTTTTATATCAGTTGGGTTACTTGAAACTATAAGTAACAGAAAACTGAATCCAAACTGGTTCAAATAGCAAAGTGGATTTTTTGGCTTATATGACTGTACAGTCTAGAGTTAGATAAAGTGACCCCATGATATCGGTAAGGACTGAGTGTCCTTCTGTTGATCCATTCAACTTTATCTTAAGGTTTGCCATGATTGTGGTCATGGAATGACTATTAACAGGTCCTGCCTCCACTGCCATCAAATTAGAAAGCTGCATGTCCAAACTTAATCTTATATCAACATAAAAATCATGAGAGGGAGTGTCATTTATAAATTGCTGTATTTATTTCCTAAACTCAATGATAAAAGAAAGTTTTCTGGGATTTAATTATTTTAAGTAGATCATTAACATTAGCTGCTATTAATAAATTAATTTCCCAATATATTACACTTTGGGGTGTAGCTTTGGCATAAGTCTATAGGAGAAACACATTCTTTTCCAGGAGTTTGTTTAGCTAGAAATGTTAACACTCTATGACAATAATGCCCAAACCAGATTTAATAAAGGTGACTGGGCAGAGACCAAAGCCTGTTTAGCTAAGTGATTCGCTGACAGCCAGACCACAGTGTGACATTTCATCATGCATGAGCTAGTAATTCAATGGAAGTAGGCCTGAAAGAAATATCAATCATAGATTGTGAGATATTATTATACTGCTAGAGTTAAATATATACCTTTTGTGAAATATTAATTTGAAGCACAAAGAAGGTAGTAGGAAGAGAAGCAAGAATAGGGTAGGATAGGTGGCTAGCTCCTGAGGCTACTTCACCATTATAATGAAATACCAAAGGGAAATGTCTGTATCTCTGCTGAGATTTCCTATCTTTTAATTAATTGTGGTTATAGTTTTCTTTACCTTGTTGAGATTGATTATAAAGCTGCATTCAAGTTCTTGTCTGATAATTCCAACAACTCAGCTATCACAGGGTTGGCATCTATTGATTGCCTTTTCATTTAAAACGGAGTCATATTTTCCTAACATTTTGTATGTTGAATGATTTTTGGATTATAAGTTATGTTGCAGAGACTCAGAATTTTGTTCAATTCCTCCAAATGACATGGATGATTTTCTTTTTTTCTTTTCTTTTTTTTTCTTTGAACAGACATGTAACGGAAAATTCTGTTTTGCCTGTGGTAAACTCCTATGTCAGTTCAGTTCCATTCACCTCAGTGGCAAGCTTCTTTGAATCTTCAGAATGTGTGTGATGCATGAAGTCAGATTGTGAGTAGGGTTTAAATGTAGAATGTGAAGTCCACCTGCCCTGGCTATCTCTTTTCTGGGCTTCCTTGCACTTTCCAGCAGCCCTGGCCTCCCTGAGTTCTGTCCTTTTGCTGCCCAGGCCAGAAAGAAAGCGGGTAAAGACGGCACTATGCTGTGATCACAGCCTGCCATGGTGCCAAAGCTGCAAAAACTGGTAAGTTGCAATGTGACAGTCATTTCTTCCAAAGCCGAACTCCCCTGCAAAATCTGCCCATCTTGGTTTATTCTCCACAGCACCCATGTACTTGTTTTTGTCATTTGACCAGAATTTATAGTTGTTATCCATAAGAGATTGGGTCTGTTAGGAGGTTTATGCCAACATACGGGAAATGAAACTCCAGCACCAGATATTCAAGTATAAACTTTAAAAATCATCATTTGCCTCAAAGAGCTCAAAGTCTACTACATATAAAAAAATAACTTATAACACATGGTTATAAAATGCAACATTGGACATATAATCAAGGTCTAGGGTTGACTAAAAAAAAACATCAAGAAAGTTTTGGAGTGAGGACGTCTGATCTGATTGGGGGTCAAGAAGACCCATGGTGAATAGGAAGGTTGTATGCAAAGTCAGAGTAAAGCGGGGAGGAATGGAGAGGCTGGAAGGATCCAGATTGTGACCTGATATTTGCATAGTATTTCCCACATTTTAAATTATAATCATATCTATCATCTCATCTGATTTTTAATGAACCCAGTAAAGTCAAACTAGTATGCCAACACATGCAAATATTTTCCATTTCCTTAAAATGAATCCAAGCTTAGTTTATTTCTACTCAATGTAGAGCAAGAGTTTAAAATTGACTTTATGTGAGAAAAGGAATGTATATATTAGCCCCAAGTGGGAATTGATAATATTCTATCCATTCACATTGTTTCTAAACATAAATCAAATGTGACACTGGCTCCCAAGATATTATGAGCAGCATCATACCATCCTAGTTTCTAACAGAGAAATGTTATTGTTTTAAAATCCTGCCAAAACTCCCAAGAGAATAATACATTTTTCCTTTACTTCGCATTTTTGTTTCTCACTCTGGAAGGAAGTTATAATAACATTGTTTTACAGTCTTGTTTTTACACACACACACACACACACACACACACACACACACACACATTGCCCTCATCCGGCAACAACTGAACCCATATTTTAAGGTTCAATTCAAGACATACTCCTCTGGCCATTCAATCCTCTTCTTGGAAGTCTCACTTCTCATACCCTGCGGTGACTCCCAAACCTGGCTGTGAACTGTGATTACCGGGGGGGCTCCTTCAAAATAAATTGTTTTCTGGGCCCCACTTGAAATTTGCAGTCTCTGGTGCTGAGTCTGCATTTTGAAGTTCTCTAGGTGATTTTCATGTGTCCCAGCACCGAGCAACTGGGGGCCATTAATTAATAAGCATCACACAATCAATACTTCATTGTCATCTCACTGATTTATGTAGTATGTTGGCCTGTGTTCTATATCAGGACATCTCAACCTTTAAAGTGCACATGAATCACCTAAACATGTTGTTAAAATGCTCGTTCTGATTCAGTAGATCTGGGGTAGGGCCTCAGAGTCTGCATTTCTAAACAAGGTCCCAACTGATGCTGATTGCTGTTGGTCCTTGCACCATACTTTGTGCAGCCAGCTTGTAAGTGTTGAGCACTCTGGTATCAGGGTCTCTGCTTTCAGATTTCTTTCCTATTTCAAATGATACAACCAATACACATTGGTCAATTTGAGTTCGTTATTTTAAATTATGTGCCCTTTATCATCAGTTCATTCAGTCCTTTTAACTAGTTCTTGTTCTCATGGATCTTGGGTCACTAATGTCATGAAATCATCTGCTTCTTGACTAAAAATTTCTGGAAATTCTGACTCAGTCCCCTGGTATGTTTACCAAGTTGTCTAAATGGTGCGATCAGAAGCCTATACCCAAGAATCTTTCTTTCAAAGTCTCAGTAATTTGAATTGCCTGTGATGGTCATTTTTCACAAGGTTCTGAGATGGTCCTTTTTATTGAAGATGCACACACAACCTGTAGCTTATAGCAGAGCCTTCAGGCAAGAATTAGAGTAAAACAAAACCTATCTGCAGAGCAAAGAGACTTGCACTGAAAGCAAACATTTACTGAAGGTTTTCATATGTAAAAGGTATGGTGAGAGCTCATAATAATAATGCAGCTGACAAATTAGATTGTTTCTGGGCCATGAAAAACAACGATAATAAAGTCATTCTAAAAATATACACAAAATGTACATTCACACAAATGTTAAGAAAGACAAAATGTCTTTAAGCACAGTGATTATGCCTATTTTCAACAAAGTTGATGAATGTTAAATTTGATGTATAGAAATGGATTAACATAACACCCAAAAAATGAATGAACATAATTATTCAAAAGGAAAATGTCTTGAAATACATAAAAATCCTGAAACATAATATGTAAAATATGCTAGGAATATTCTAAGCATATACTAAGAATATGTAAGGATATCAAGTATATCAAGTTAAAGAGATTCAGTAAGTCTGGATTAGGTTCTTGATATCTGTATTTTTACGAAACTCGGCAGGCAAATCCGATGTGCATCTCCAATTGAAATCCATGGGACTAAAAGATGCTAGATTCAAATTAAAGAAGTAAGGTTGTGACCTAGATGTGTAACTGAAAATTATGACTGAAATAACTGAAATTATGACTGATAACATTGTATTGTTGTAATACTATCAGATGATATCAGACAAAGCACCATCAAAACTCCGAGAAATAGAAACATACCAGGGACAGTGAGGGCATTCATGAATCCCTAGGAACATCCCATAAACTCCACAATTTCTAAAATACTTATATTAATGAGTGACATTTACTTACACAGATTTAACCTAGGGAAAGCTGAGTATCTCTTCTTATTCAACTACTTTTCCTATGCAACTCATCAATACTAACTAATAAGCAAACCTAACATTTCTCTTTTTGGAAGGCGAAAGAACAAAACTTTGTGATTTCCCAGGAGCCCTCTAAAAAATTACAAAGATAGTTTTAGGTGTCAAATATATTCTGAAAGATTTATTAAACTTTTAGGATCTGATTTGGAGAAGGCAAAATCAAAGAAGTTGTCATAGGAGGTGTGAACACCTGATTAAAATGAGATTATGGTTGCCTAATGAAGGATACAAAGGCAAAAATAAACTATTGGGAAGACATCAAACTAAAAAGCTTTTGGACAGTGAAGGAAACCATCAACAAAACGAAAAGGTAACCTACTCAATAGAAGATATTTGCAGGGGCGCCTGGGTGGCGCAGTCGGTTAAGCGTCCGACTTCAGCCAGGTCACGATCTCGCGGTCCGTGAGTTCGAGCCCCGCGTCAGGCTCTGGGCTGATGGCTCAGAGCCTGGAGCCTGATTCCAATTCTGTGTCTCCCTCTCTCTCTGCCCCTCCCCCGTTCATGCTCTGTCTCTCTCTGTCCCAAAAATAAATAAAAACCATTGAAAAAAAAAATTTAAAAAAAAAAAAAAAAAAAAAAAAAAAAGAAGATATTTGCAAATGTTTTATTCAATAAGGGGTTAATATCTAAAATATACAAAGAACTTACACAACGCAGCACCGAAAAACCTCCAAATTATCTGATGAAAAATGGGCAGAGGAGCTGAATAGACATTTTTCCAAAGAAGACATAAACATGGCCAACAAGCACAAGAAAAGATGCTCAACGCCACTAATCATCAGGGAAATGCAAAACTAAACCACAACGAGATATTGAGAGGCCTGAGAAAATTAAAACTTAAAAGCTTAAGTTACGGGAAACTGAAACCTAACCGAGCTTAACCAGCTTGTTCCGCTTCTGTACAATTGCTTGGCGCGCCCATGTATTCCTGATCAATCATTGTTGCCTGGCACATCCGTATATTCCTGATCAACCATTGTTACTTGGCACATCCGTGTACTCCTGATCAATCATTGTTGCCTGGCACATCCGTGTATTCCTGATCGATCATTGTGATACCCGTACCCCCGGTTGTGGTCTGACCTAAAGGCAGGAACCAATCGAATACTGTTAAGTGTCCAACTTTAAACACCAACCAATCGCAGCTCTGTAACTGTGGAAAATTCCTGATTTCCCCATGACTTGTTTGTACCTGTCTATAAAAGGGGTGTAAAAACCTCTCTCAGGGCCTCTTGGCGTCACCGGCAACGGGGGCACAGAAGTCCAGGTTCGAACCTGCAATAAATGACCCTTGCTGCTTAGCTTTGACTCTGGACTCTGGTGGTTCATTTTTTGGGGGTCTCTTAGACTCTGGGCGTTTCAATATCATCTCACACCTGTCAGAATGGCTAAAATAAAAAACATAAGAAACAGGGGTGCCTGGGTGGCTCAGTCAGTTAAGCATCAGACTCCTGGTTTCAGCTTAGGTCATGATCTCACTGTTTGTGAGACGAAGCCCCACATCAGGCTCCATGCACTGACAGTGCAGAGCCTGCTTGGGATTCTCTCTCTCCTCTCTCTGCTCCTCCCCTGTTCATGCTCTCTCCTCCCTCTCTCTCTCTCTCTCTCTCTCTCTCCCAAAATAAATAAATAAACTTAAAAAAAAACACAAGAAACAGCAAGTGTTGGTAAGGATGTGGAGAAAAAGTAACCCTTGTGCACTGTTGGTGGGAATGCAAACTGGTGCGACCACTGTGTTCCTCAAAAAATTAAAAACAGAAATAACATATGATCTAGTAATTCTACTAATGGCTATTTATCTAAAGAAAATAAAAACACTAATTTGAAAAGATACATGCACTCCAGTGTTTACTGCAGTGTTATTTACAATAGCCAAGATATGGAAGCAACCCAAGTGCCCATCCATAGCTGAATGGATAAAGAAGATGTGGCATATACATACAATGGACGTTACTCAGCCATAGAAAAGGATGAGCTCTTGTCATTGGCAACCACATGGATGGACCTAGAGGGTATAATGCTAAGTGTAGTAAGCCAGAGAAAGAAAAATACCATATGATTTCACTTACATGTGGAATCTAAAAAACAAAACAAAGAAACAAACAAAAACAGACTCAAATACAGACAACAAACTGGCGGTTGCCAGAAGGAAGGTGGATGAGGCAATGGGTGAAATAGATAAAGAGGACTAAGAGGTACAAGCTGCCATATAATAAATCATGGAGGTGAAAAGTACAGCATAGGGAATACAGTCAATAATATTGTAATGACGTTGTTTGGTGACAGAGGGTGACCACACTTATGGTGAGCACCGAGTAATGTTCAGAATTGTGGAAACCTTATGTTGTACACCTGAAACTAATATAACCCTGTATGTCAGTTGTATGTCAATAAAAAAAGAAAAAAAGATTATTGGTGCCTGAGAACAACAATTGGTTATATATTTAATCAAAGTGTTAATAAACATTTTAAAATTAAAAAAAAAGAAGTAACACGATTGTAAAGAATCTTAGTTCTTTTACAAGTGAGGAATGAAAAACCTTTTTTTTCTTAAGCATATAATGAAATCAACATAAAACACAGGAAATTATTCGGATTAGACATAGAATCTCTGCTATCAAGAAAGTAAAATATAACCCTTTATATTGTAGACAAAGGCAATAAGCAGTAAAGCAAGGAAATCAGGCCATCAAAATTGAGCACACTTTGCTAGAATTTTCACACTTTATAACTTTTTTTCAAACTCAAGTGTTATAAACCAGGGCAAATAAAATTCACTTTCCAAGTTTTGTCCTTCATTAGCTCTTTCATATTCTGGAACAAAGTGATAGCAATAATTTCATTATATTAAGATGTTATCAATATGCAATATGTTCATCACTGCTGTCTTTAAATGAGTCAACAAATAAGTGTTCTAAAATTTTCTGTTTTTATTTCTAATGCAATAAGTATTAATAGTTAATCCATATAGATAAGAGTTTGGGGTGATCCTCAATAAAGCCCTAAGAATATAAAGGGGTTCAGACACCAACAAAGAAAGAAAGAGATTGAATACTACTGCATTAAGACAAAAATGCTCTTGGGGTGCCTGGGTGGCTCAATCGGTTGAGCATCTGACTTCAGCTCAGGCCATGATCTCACAGCTTGTGGGTTTGAGCCCCTCGTCGGACTCTGTGCTGACAGCTCAGAGCCTGGGGCCTGCTTCAGATTCTGTGTCTCTCTCTCTCTCTGCCCCTCCCCTGCTTGCACTCCATCTTTCTCTCTCAAAAATAAATGAACATTAAAAAAAAGAGAGACAGGGGCGCCTGGGTGGCTCAGCCAGTTAAGCGTCCGACTTCAGCTCAGGTCACAATCTCACGGTCCGTGAGTTGGAGCCCCACGTCGGGCTCTGGGCTGATGGCTCAGAGCCTGGAGCCTGCTTCTGATTCTGTGTCTCCCTCTCTCTCTGCCCCTCCCCTGTTCATGCTCTGTCTCTCTCTGTCTCAAAAATAAATAAATGTTAAAAAAAATTTTTTTTAATTAAAAAAATTAAAAAAGAGAGACAAAAATACTTTTTTTTCCTGAAAAACAAAGGCACACACACAGCTGTGTTTTTCCATCACTATTTCTCCTAGTGTAGTTTCAGTGACACATATTAATTATAACCTTAAAAAAAGGTAACTAACTTTTATTTCATGAAGAAAAGAGGGAAGGGGTAGATAACTGACACCTTTTGTCTTGCAAAAACATTTTAGCAGACAGGCAAAACTCATAATACAACTTTGTACAGCCACACACTTCCCTTTTATTCCTTCTCAAAGTGGCAAAAATGAACACATTCATTGACATGGCTGAATAATACAGCCTCTCTGTGGCATATATAAAGAGCAAAACTTTATAAACATAAAATTACACGTGGCAATTATATGACCTAGTATCCAATGCTGAGTCATTAATTAACTCAATATAATATCAGCCCCAAATTTTGACCTACTTTAAGATTTTGGAAATTATCTTTAAGCTGACATACTACAAAACATAATTATTGCTGAAATAAAAAGGTTTTCAGAATGACTCAATTATTTTACACAAATTTACATTTTTTGTAATCTTAGACATTAAGTAGGAGTAATGTTAGCTTACTTCATCTGTATACATTTAGGAAAAACATACAAGTAGAATAAAAATGTATATAACACTGATAAATCACAGAAGGCATAGATGTTTTTATTAAACCAAAATTATTCGACTAGTATCATTTGCCAAAATTATGTGAAGTTAGATTCTTAAAACATTTTTTACTTAGTTTTTCTTTTTTTTTTTTTTTTTTTTTTTTTTATTTATTTTTGGGACAGAGAGAGACAGAGCATGAACCGGGGAGGGGCAGAGAGAGAGGGAGACACAGAATCGGAAACAGGCTCCAGGCTCCGAGCCATCAGCCCAGAGCCTGACGCGGGGCTCGAACTCACGGACCGCGAGATCGTGACCTGGCTGAAGTCGGACGCTTAACCGACTGCGCCACCCAGGCGCCCCTACTTAGTTTTTCTAAAAACGTTTTAGCACATTTAAAGTATTAGAAGTTCAATTTCCTTATTTCCTGAAATTTGGGGAATATTAAATTTTTGTATGTACTTATTTATATCTAGAAGCCAACACAGATTGAGAGCCAAGGAGCTCGACGTAGAACTCCTTTAATTTGGACATACTTTATAATCTAATTGATTAGCATTCTCTAGAGAGAGAGGAAAGTAAAGACCTTCTAAATTCTAGACACACAGACAGGCAGACACATGGAGAGCTTATAGCTTCAATTCTCAAATTCTCAAATTCTCAAATTGCAGCCATGAATCAAGGGTAAATACAGAAACACAAAAGCTCACTGGTCTAGCCATCCAAGAGCTATTCTTTTCAATGGGCATGAAATTCTTAACTGATTTCATCTCAAAACAGACAAATGGAAAAAACAAACAAAAAACTATACCCTGATGTCTCTTGTCAACATACAATAGATTTGTACCATCCAACAGTCCCTTTACAGGAATCACCAAAGGGTGAGGTCACAGAACAAAATTTCCAACCACCGTAACATAGCACAGTGTTTAAGAATTGTGGGCTCTGGATCCAGGCTGCCTAGAATGGAATCCTAGCCCCACCATTTACTAGCTATGTGACCTTGGGCAGGTCACAACATTTCTTTATTCCAGTAATATGGGGCTAATAATAGTACATACCTTTTGGGTTGCTGTGAGGGTTAATATAATATTAAGAAAAGTGGTTGGCACATCGTAAACCCTATTCTTATGTTAATTCTTATTAGACACATATTTTCTCTCTTTTTTAAAAAAAAAATTTTGAGGGGTGCCTGGGTGGTTCAGTCGGTTAAGCGTCCGACTTCGGCTCAGGTCACGATCTCACAGTTCGTGAGTTCGAGCCCCGCATCAGGCTCTGTGCTGACAGTTCAGAGCCTGGAGCCTACTTCACATTCTGTGTCTCCCTCTCTCTCTGCCCCTTTCCTGCTCATGCTGTGTCTCTCTCTGTCTCAAAAATAAATATAAACATTAAAAAAAATAAAAAATAAAATAATTTAAAAAAAAAAAAATTTTGAGAGAGAGAGAGAGATGTGGGAGAGAGAGAGAGAATCCCAAGCAGGCTCCACACTATCAGCACAGAGGCGGATGCGGGGCTCGAACTCACGAACCGTGAGATCATGACCTGAACCAAGAGTCGGATGCTTAACCGACTGAGCCACCCAGGTGTCCCCAGCCACATATTTTCAAACATAAAGCCCCAGCTTACAAATCTATGCCTCCAAATATAGTGGAGCTCTCCATGTTGTTTAGAAAACACCTTTATGATTCTTCAGGCTTTTTCCTATTTCAGTTCTCTAAATGGAGTCCCCAAGGTCCAATACATTACCGTTTTCTACCCTCCCTCTTATTAGCTGTCAGTTCCTCCTACTTAGTGACAAAATAAGGGTATCGAGTGGATTCAATCAGCTTTTAATCCACACCAGCTGCCTACTCCAACACCACTCTCATTCTCTTTCCTACTGTGTCAGAAGACATGAATCACCTTTTTCTAGAAGGAAATTCCACGTTTATATGCTGGATCCCATACATTTCCAACTTCTCAAAGATTATCACCCAATAGTTGCCTCTTTCTCTGTTTCTATCAACAGCTTCCTCCAAACAATCATTTTTTTAAGATTTTATTTTTGAGTAATCTCTACACCCAACATGGGGTTAGAACTCACAACCCTGAGATCAAGAGTTGGACACCCCACCAACCGAGCCAGCCAGGCACCACCATATAATCATTTTTTATCAAGCGTATGTAGGAAAATGACCCCATCCTATAAAAAACAAAAACTTCAATCCATCCTCCCCGATGACCTTCCTTCAAGAGCTACACTTCTTATAAGAATACTGTAGTATGCTCCTTGTCTCTACTTTCAAGTCACTCCTTTACTTTTCAACTCACTTCTTTTTTAGTCCATCTGCAGCAAGCCAACAGAGTACTCTCACTGTGACCACTGATGGCCTTAGTAATGCCATATCCCATGGGCATGTGTCACCTCACTTATCTTCATAGTGTTGTTTGACACTAATGACCATTGGCTGGGTAAAGAAGTTATATCCTCCTTTAATTTCCTTCAAGAGAGTTTGGCTATTCTTGATCCTTTAGGTTCTCACGTAAATTTACAGTCACTTTGGCAAGTTCTCAGAAAAGAAAAACAACTGGGATTTTATTAAGATTACGTTGAGCCTCTATATCAATTTGAGAAAAAAAAGAAATTATAATATTTGAATCTTCCAACCCTTAAACAAGATATAGCTATCCATTTCTTTAAGTCTTTTTAATGTCTCTATAAAGCTTTTATATTTTTTCCTATGGAATTGAACATCTCATCTCTAGTTAGATTTATTCTCATGTACTTTATATTTTCATCCTATCATATACGGCATCATTTAAAAATATTATATTTGCTAAGAGTTTGTTGCTGGTCCAAAGAAATTCAACTTCTTTTATATGTTAATTTTATATAGAAACATTGCTAAATTTACATATAAATTCTAATAACTTATTTGTATATTCTTTCGGATTAGCTATGCACACACAATCGTATCATTTACAAATGATTATATCATCTACAAAACAGTTTTATTTCTCCTTTTTAAAACCTCATACCTTGCATTTCTTATTTTGCCTTACTGCACTGTACAATGTTGAGTATAAACAGTAATACCTGGCATACTGGTATTTTTTTCCCCAATCACAATGAAAAAGCTCTCTCCCTCATTTTATTGAGAAATAACTGACATGAAAAAGCTCTTGATGTTTCACCATTAAGTACTGCTTGCTGTTTTCCTCCCCTTTTCCCCTTAAATGTCACCTCACTTGGGAATATTTCCTTGATGCATCTAGTCTGAGTTAGATTCCTCTTCTCTGCCTGTGCATTCCACTAACACAGTACTTATTCACACTCTATTCTAAGTGAGAGTTTATCTGATTTTCCTTTAGCCAAACGATTCCTTGGAACTAGCAAAGTGCCTAGAACATAGAAGGAAATCAATAAATATCTGTTGAATGAGTGATTAAAGTGGTAGATTGTGGCTTCCTTTTTTTCTGAATGTAGCTTTTAAATTGTTGCTACATTCTTATAGTCAATATTTTCATTAGAAGGGAAAAAATCTATTAAATAGAATGAATACAATTCATTATAAAGTGTTATATACACCAAGGAGAAAAACTAATTGCGGTTGATCGTATTGGGTTTCCCTCCCTCCAGCGCCACTCCTAGCGGAAGGAATTATACATCCCCACTCTAGTGACTTCAGAGAGCTCATAAGGCTTGTGTTGGCCAACAAAGTATGGGTGGAAATTGTATGAGTCACATCCAAGCAGAAGCTTTAAAAGAAAGCAGATGATGTACCATGACTTTTATTTTTGCTACAAATAGCCATGTCTAATGGTAATTTTGCTATCAATGACTTCTTTGTCCGTTTGGGTTCCAAAGTGAAGACAGCACAGAGCAGAGCCAGAGATAACATATAATGGATATGTAGCATGTGTGAGAACTAACTTTTGTTGATATAAGCCTTGGAGTTCACTTATTACCACAGCATGACATAGTCTAACCTGACTAACCTACACTAACATACTTTGATTCAGCTTCTCAGCACTTCTGTAGTGCACTATAGTTAATACAGTTCATATCATCATTTCTCAAATTAACGTACACCCCTAAATTTTACATAATGATACTTTTATCTATTCCTCCAATTGAAGAAATGGACACTCCTTAGTCTTCTAAAATTAATTTCAGAGTGTACAGGTGAGGCAGACATTGTTAGTTGTCTACTCAATATATGTACACCTTTGTCCTATAAACAGATCCTTAAAATTGTTGAAGAAGACAATATACCTAGCTAACATTCCAACTTTCACAGACTCCTTTCCTGTTAAGAGAAGCTCCATTCCCTCTACTAAGAGGGAAAAAAAACAAGCAGAGTGCTGCCAAGTAGAGATGCTGGGAAAGCTACTGTCTTCTTGACAAAAGGGGACAAACTCTGATGAATCGTGGTTCTGTAGCCACCTGTGCTCACGACAACCAAACCTGCAGAGTCTAAGCTATGGGATCAAAAGCCAAAAAGTCAATCAGTGCAATATCTGGTATAACAGAAAGAAGAGACACCACTACCTCCACACCTTGATTCCTAGACTTGGACCAGTGTTACGCTTCTGGGAGAAAAAGTATTACAGAATTATTGCAGATTCAAAGCATGTACCACTAAGGTATAATTCCAGTCCCTCAGGATTTTGTCTCCCAATTGGTGCCAAACAGTCTTCAGTGGGCCATTCTACTTTTCTAACAGGACACTGCTCTTCTAGGTGATGGGATCTTACCAGTGTATCCCATAGGTATAAACTCAATGCTGCACATCTTTTTACTGTAAAATGAGTTCCTTGGCCACTGAATACCTTGATAGTGGATAAAGTCTTAAGACCATTGACTACTGAACTGGCAGACAGGAAAAGCAAACCCGTATCCAAAAGATGTATCTATTCCAATAAAAACAAACCATTGTCCCTGTATGATGACAGGAAACCAAAGTAATCAACCTGATGGATAAGTGGTGCCCTAGAAAATGATGTCATATGAGAGATCCAGTATTGGCTTCTATGAGAGACATAGTACTAATACTATGTTTAGTACATAGCTTAGTAGCTAGTACGGAGTTTATAATTTGTTGGAGAGACTTCATCTCCAATCTTCTTGTTCCCCCTAGGAATGTCATAAAACTGAAACAAAAATTATGCTTAGTAAACAAAAATTGTGCATGACATACATGCAACATATTGCAATATTAATTGTAGTGCTTTTATTTTCCCAATAAAGTTAGTGTTTTCCAAAATTTTCATAATGAGCATCAGTTATTTTCATAATAATAAAAACAATTTTTTAAAAAAAGAAAACTGATCATAATAAGTTCAAATCTAGGCTGTGCATCTCATCTCCCCCACCAACCCCAATGAAGAGAATTGTTTAGTTGCCTTCCTTGTTTCTCCCCACGGTAATTATTTCCTCCACTGAGGAGTTAATTTTGCCATTTTATTTAAATATTTAGCCATGCCAAAATATACATTTTTATTTCATTAGGTGAAATAAAATTCTTGTGCAAACAAAATTAATATTTCTGTGCAATGGAAATTAGAATTCAAAATATTTATCCATCTATCATCTTTTTATCTATTTATTTTTCTGTCTATCTATCTATGCATCTCTTAGAATAGTGGTTTCTAGGGGCACCTGGGTGGTTGAGTGTCCGACTGTTGAGCGTCCAACTTTGGCTCAGGTCATGATCTTGTGGTTTGTGGGTTCAAGCCCCTCATTGGGCTCTGTGCTGACAGCTCGGAGCCTGGATCCCACTTCAAGTTCTGTGTCTCCCTCTCTCTCTGCCCCTCTCCCACCCCTGCTCACACTCTGTCTTCTCTCTCTCTCTTTCAAAAATAAACATTAAAAAAGAAAAAAAAGAATAGTGGTTTCCAGTCCTGATCAAAGAATGTTTTGAGCAGGGTAGCGGGAATGTTTTGAGCAGGGTAGCAGGGCTGTGTGTGTATGTGTGTCTGTGTATGTGTATGTGACATTCTTGGTGCCGTGTGGAGAATACTGAAGCTGAGGAAGAGTGGATACAGGATGATCTGTTAACCTGATTTCAATAGCTTAGTCTAAAGATGTTAGTTTGGATGAGCCAGGTAGTACTGGAGGTGAACAGAAATGGTCAGATTCAGATTGGATTTGGAAATGGGATATAAAGGAAAGAGGGGAGTTAAGGATGCCCTGCGTAACTGGGTAAATGATATGGCATTAACTAAGATGGAGAAATGTCCACGGAGGAATGGATTTCGTGGGCGGTAGGATTGTTGAGTTTGGACACGATGGGCGTGACATACCTATTAGTCACTTAAGAGCGAGTGGAGATGTTGAGTCAGCTGTTGGATGTGTATGTCTGGAACTCAGGGGACACTTGAAAGGATGGAGACAAATTTGGGAGTCATAGTTTATATGGTATTAAATAATAGGACTGCTTAATGCCACTGAACTATACATTTAAAAATTATTAAAACCACAAATTTTGTTATGCATATTTACCACAGCCAAAAGAGGGGGAGTGAGTGATCAACTATGGTAAATACTGCTGAGAGCAACTAAGATGAGTATTGAGAATTGACAGTAGGATAGCAGTGGTTCTCAATCTGGGGTGACTGTGCTCCCCTGGAGACATTTGGAGATATTTCTGGTTATCACAACTGGGAGAATGATACTGGCATCTAGTAGGTAGAGGCCAGGGATGGTGCTAAACATCATACAATGCACAGGACAGTTCCCCAAAGTAAAGAATTACCTGGCCTCAGTGTCAGCAGTGCCCAAGTTGAGAAACTCTCGAGATACGCCAATATGAGAATCATTGATGGTGCTGAGAAAAACTGGTTCAGTGGAGTGTTGGAGAAGGAAGCCTCACCGAAGAAGGTTAAGGAAAGCGTGCTAGCTGAAGAAGTGGAGGCAACTCTTTCAAGGAGTTTTGTTTTCAGTAAGAAAAATGAATGGATAGCTAATAAGGCTTATGGGGTCCAGAGAGGTTCTCATTTTAAAGAGCGGAAATAGGTCTCTAAGTTCATATGCTGATGGGAACGAACCAGAAAGAAGAAAAATAAATGATGTAAGAGAAAGAAGGGGAGAATTTTGGCAGAGAAGGCAGGAAGGTATGGGATGCAGGGCACATGCATAGTTTGGTCTTAGGCTCAAGGAGATTGATGCATTGTGGACTGAAGGAAAGAAGGCAAGTTTGTAGGTGCACATACAGGTAAGGTAGACATGGTGGTGGGAAATGAAGCAGTTATCTGTGCTTCTACAACAGCAGTCTAGTCATCACATTTCTAAATTCAATCCCCACAGTGGTTATTAGGGTATTGTTCCCACGTCACAGACGCAGAAGACTGGTCACCCAATATTGCAATTAGTAAGTTTCAGAGTGGGGCTAGGGAGACTGTGGGCATTTTGATCCCCAGCCTGGGCTAGTTAGCTCTACTACATGCTACCTGTATAAAGAATATCACTCCGGACTCATTTGTCTACATTGTCACTATGGTAAATTTTGTATCTGTTAAATGTGCACTGATATGACTTGTCCTACATTTCCCTATATTTATCCATTAAGTCTGTTATAAATTATAGCAGAATAACCTTAAAACTGTCTCTCCCTTAAAAAACTAAACTATTGCCCTCATACAAGTGTTTGAATATCAGTTTTTTTCCTAGCTAGTTGGTCCAAAACAATCCAGAAAAGTTTATGCCAGAGAAAAAAAAAGAATGAGGATGCTTTTGTCTCAGTTAAATTTCAGCAGCAATTCACTGGCTAATTCTAGTAATACTGCCTTGTTATGAAAATGTCCCAATAGGGTTCATTATATAAGGCACTTAAGTAACTAGGCAGATTATTTTCTCAGAATGTCTCAAAATCTTTAGGTGAAGACACTAAGATAATAAGACATGTGGTATTCTTGCTGAGAAATATAATCGACAGGCATTCTTATCCAATTCTCAATTATCTACCTGGTTATCTGCTTTGTGAGTTCCCTAAGGGTGAAGCCCTGCCCTGTTTATTTGTGCATATCAACAGCTGCATCACCTATCTGGACTTAGAAAGTGCTCAATATATATTTTAATCTATTAATTGTTCGGTGGTTTTTAACCACATTTTATTCCCTTCCTCACATGATACTTCCTTAGAAATATGCTTTACAGCGTGGCAGAGAAATGTGTATAAGAGGCATGTTAGGGGAAGGAGATGTAAAACAGTTTTAGTGTTGCTCTTGATGGGAACCATGGTATGTACTTTTTAAAGAAAGAGACTATGGGGCGCCTGGGTGGCTCAGTTGGTTCAGCGTCCGACTCCGGCTCAGGTCATGATCTCGCGGTCCGTGGGTTCGAGCCCCGCGTCAGGCTCTGTGCTGACAGCTCAGAGCCTGGAGCCTGTTTTGGATTCTGTGTCTCCCTCTTTCTCTGACCCTCCCCTGTTCATGCTCTCTCTCTCTCTGTCTCAAAAATAAATAAACGTTAAAAAAAATAAAAAATAAAAAAATAAAAAAAATAAAGAAAGAGACTATCAGAAATATTATTTAAAGGTGTAATAACAGATACAGCCAATGAAACAAAAATACCAAAAGAAATATGATAGCAAATAAAATGACATGGAAGTTATACTTCTATAAATATAAAACCATAATGCATTAACACCCAAATGGGAAACTGAAGAACAAATACATCTGTCATATAAATACACATAAATGGGCTTAATTCACCTTTTAAGGAAACAAATAAAGACACCCTCAGATTGGGTGACAACTCCATTTGAGATAATGTTCCAGTCAAGATAATCTAAGACAGAGCAAGATGACCAAAGTGCCTTAGATCGGGCTATTATAACCAGAATATACCATAGACTAGATGTTTTATAAACAAAAGACTTTTTTTTTTTGCACAGGTCACAGATGGCCCATTTCTTGTTTTATCCTCACACGTTGGAGAGCAGAAATCTTGCTGGGTTCTCTTTTGTAAGGGTGCTAATCCCATTCCTGAGGTCTCTACCCCCATGACCTAATCACCTACCAAGGGCTCCACCTCCAAATACCATCAGATTGTGGGTTAGAATTTCAGCATATGAATTTGGGGGGAACATAAACATTCAGTTTATAGCACCAAGTAATGCTACAAGAGACCTAAACCACAGAATATGATATATATGGAAACATATTAAATTGTGCACACTGAAAAATAGAATATATCTTCCTTTGAGTATCCAAGGAATTGTTGGAGAAATTGACTTATATTAGACCACTAGAAAAATTCAACATCTTCCAAAAGACAGAACTGGTTCAGAAAACATTTTCTGAACACATTGCGATAAAACTTGAAGTTAATGTTTTTTTAAAAGGCCTTTTCACTTGGGGAAAAAAAACCCTCACTCTTTTTTTTTTAATGTTTATTTATTTTGAGAGAGGGAGAGAGAGAGAGAGAGAGAACAAGTCGGGGAGAGGGGCAGAAGGAGAGAGAGAATCCCAAGCAGGCTCTGCACTGTCAGTGCACAGCCCGATATGGAGCTTGATCCCAAGAACATTGAGATCATGACCTGAGCTGAAATCAAGAGTCAGACACTTGGGGCACCTGGGTGGGTTAGTCAGTTAAGCACCTGACTTGTAGTTTCAGCTCAGGTCACAATCCCACAGTTCGTGAGATTGAGCCCTATGTTGGGCTCTGCACTGACAGCATGGAGCCTGCTTGGGATTCTCTCTCTCCCTCTTTCTGCCCCTTCCCTACTCTCTCTCTCTCTCCCAAAATAAATAAATAAACTTAAAAAAAATTCTAAAAACAAACAAAAAGAGTCAGATGCTTAACCAACTGAGCCACCCAGGTGCCCCATCCCTCATTCTTAAAAATAGATTTTGAAGAATTTCTAGCAAAAACAAAAACAAAAACATGATTAAAAAAAAAAAAAACACTACATACCACCATCTATATGCTAGAGCTAAATCAGTGCTCAGAGTAAAATTCATAAACGGTTATATAAAAATAATAAAATTTAATTAAGCATCCAAATAAATAAAAGGAAGGAATTGATAAAATTTGAAAATAAGGCCAGAACCAAAACAAAACCAGTATTATTAACCAATAAATAACCCAAAAATATTTTTATTAAAAAATAGAATAAAATGATGGGGCACCTGGGTGGCTCAGTCGGTTAAGCATCTGACTTTGGCTCAGGTCATGATCTCACGGTTCCTGAGTTCAAGCCCCACACCGGGCTCTGTGCTGACAGCTGTGAAGCCTGCTTGGGATTCTGTGTCTCCCTCTCTCTGACCCTCCCCTGCTCGTACTCTGTTTCTCTTTCTCTCTCTCTGAAGAATAAGTAAACTTAAAAAAAAAAAAAAAAAGAATAAAATGAGTCAACAAGAAGCTAAGCTAACCTAATTAAGACAAATTGGAAAGAAATCACAAATCCATAAAATAAGAACTAACAAAAGTGCCTGCGTTGCTCACATGATTGAGCGTCTGACTCTTAATTTCAGTTCAGGTCACGATTCCAAGGTCATGGGATCAAGCCCCACATCGGGCTCCATATTAAGTGTAGAACCTGCTTAAGATTTTCTCTCTCTCTCTGCCTCTGCAACTCTCCCTTGCTCATGTACTCTTTCTCTCTCTCTCTTTCTCTAAAATAAAAAACAAACAAAGAAAAGAACTGACAAATTAGAAATAGTCAAAGAATGATTAGGGAAAAAGAAAGAGATTAAGAGACTGCTTAATCTGGAAGGTTTTTCCAGAAAACAAACAAGGGGGCAGCAAATGTGAGTCTACAGGTAATAGGGGATTCCATAGGGTAGGTACAGAGTGTGAGAACACATCACATAGGAAGAAAGAAGGAGATGCCTGAAAAAAACAAAACAAAACAAACAAACAAAAAAAACCCCATCTTTAGGTTGAGCCCTAGCAGGATCTAAACTCTCACTTTTAAGGATTTTCAAGATCAAGTCTGTATCCAATGATGGAAAGTGTATTCGTTTCCTATAGCTGCTGTAACAAATTACCACAGACTTAGCGGCGTCAGACAACATAAATTTATTACCTTACAGTTCTGGAAGTCAAAAGTCTGAAATGCATCTCATTGGGTTAAGATCAAGGAGTCAGCAGGGCTGCATTCCTTTTTGGAGGCTCTAAGGGAGAATCAGTTTCCTTGCCTTTTCCAGATTCTAGAGGCCTACATTCCTCAGTGTGTGGTCCTCTTCCTTCACCCTCAAAGCTGGCAAGAGCAGGGTGAGGTTTTTCCACATCACATCACTTTAATGTTCTTTTCTGCCTTCCTCTTCCAATTTAAAGACCCTTGTGACTACATTGGTCCCACCTGGATAAGTCAAGATAATCTCCCTATTTTAAGATGGACTGTGTTACGGGGCACTTGGGTGGCTAATTTGGTTAAGTGTCGGACTTCAGCTCAGGTCATGATCTCGCAATCTGAGTTTGAGCCTCACGCCAGGCTCTGTGCTAACAGCTCAGAGCCTGGAGCCTGCTTCAGATTCTGTGTCCCCCTCTCTCTCTCCCCTTCCCCAGCTTGCGCTCTGTCTCTTTCTCAAAAGTAAACATTCAAAACAATTTTTAAAAAAAGATGGACGGGGGCGCCTGGGTGGCGCAGTCGGTTAAGCGTCCGACTTCAGCCAGGTCACGATCTCGCAGTCCGTGAGTTCGAGCCCCGCGTCGGGCTCTGGGCTGATGGCTCGGAGCCTGGAGCCTGTTTCCGATTCTGTGTCTCCCTCTCTCTCTGCCCCTCCCCCATTCATGCTCTGTCTCTCTCTGTCGCAAAAATAAATAAAAAACGTTGAAAAAAAAAAAATAAAAAATAAAAAAAAATAAAAAATAAAAAAAGATGGACGGTGTTACAACTTTAATTCCATTAACATAATATATGTTACAGAATTGGAATACAGACATCTTTGGGGGCTCGTTATTCAGCCTACAACAGAAAGGCAAGCTTCTGAAATAAGGACCTTGAATGAGGACTGAGGCTGAAGTCCAGTTCAATAATATAGAACATATAGTGAGAACCCTAGAGTTTGGAAATTTGCATAAGACCCATTTCAAAAAAGAAAAAACATGGAGAAAATAATTGATCTGTGGTTCAGGAAACAACTAGGAAGGAGATAAGTAAGTCATCCCTGGATAACATTCATATTAAAGTTCCATTGCCCCAGCCGGGCAGTAGAGGGGGTTGGTGGAACTAAGCCTATGGAACTTGCCATTAACAGGACCCAAAATTACAGACTGGTCTGAAACCCTTAAGGGGAAAAGAATTTGTCATCCTAAAATGTGCCTCTTTGGTGATGAGGTTTGGGAGTGAGGTTTGGGGGTTCGCAACTGACAGCCAAGAAAGAACTCTTGAAGATGTCTTTGGTGCAAAAAAGGTGATTTTATTAAAGCATGGGGACAGGACCCGTGGGCAGAAAGAGCTGCACTGGGGTTGTGAAGACTGACTGATTATATACTGTGGACTTAGGGGAGGTAAAGTCAAGGGGAAGTTTCATAAAGGGATTTCCATGTGCTAAAGAAGACACACAGGATACTGGAGGCCTAACTATTGTCAAGCTAAGGTTGTTTTTCCCTCTAGCAAAGCATTATCCTTAAAATAGTAGGGAGTTCCTGGAGATTAGGCTATTGATAAGATTGCCCTTTTCTTGTAATATTACTAAGGTATTTGTAAACTGATGGAGACTCTATCAGGTTAACTATGTTTGTTTTGTGTCCTTTCCTTTGTTCTTGGGCAGCTAGGAGTGCCTGAGGAATATCACTCTTACCACACCTGGGGGCGGGGGTGGTGGGTGGGGGGTGGGTGTTAGCTTGTGCTTTCTCCTCAGCTTGTCCTGTGCTCCCTCATCATTTGGCATAAGGATTATTTTAGGCTTATTATTTTTGAGAAACTCCCAAAGGAGTATTGACCTTGGTTGGGGAATTGCCCATCTATAAGAAAAAGTCCCTTATCTCAATCTTCTGTAGCTGACCAGGAGAAACCTCATCTCCTGACCCCGATAGTTGGCCAGGAGAAGCCTCATCTTCTGGCCCTGAGTTTTGGCTGGCAATTCTATTGGCAGCCAAAGGCTTGTCAGTGTTGTGAGGTGCTGGGAGCAATCACTCTTATCCAGGCTTGACCCTACCCCCCAGAGCTGAGCTGGTCTTCCCTGATTTCTCTTATCCCTCCGTTTTCTGCCTGTAGGACTTTGGGGGTATCAACTATGACCAGGGAAGACTTCCCTGCTTGTAGAAGGATGCACTAGTTTTATTTTGGCCTAACAGTAATCCTCTTTACAGATATATTTTAAAAGGCTGGAAAAAAAACATTTTTTATAAGGATAAAATTGGCCATCAGGGGGGATAAAAGGGCCAAAGTCAAGGTCTAGTCCCTTGCCTTTTTCAACAATGACCATATAAATATGTTCCAGCCATGTGGATATCCATTTTCAGCATACTATGGAATAAGGTTAGTAAAAAGGCTCCCATGTATCCCAGTAAAAGTCCTTCATATATCATCCACTCCTCATATAGCAGAGACAGCCATTCCTCTGCTAAACAGGAGCAACACAAATATGGAGGATTTGGAGGATGGTACCAAGGGGATCTCCACAATTTTCCCAGCCTTTGGATCAAAGGAGGAGGAATTTTAATCTTAAGCCACTGTACTTTTAAAATCCATTCATTTTAACCTTAGTCCATCCTGACCACACATAAAATTCCTTTCTAAAGATTTCCCTTTGCGAACCTCCTACAACTTTCCTTTGCATTCAGATTTTGTCCCAAGCCATTTCTCTCCAAATAACCAGTCTCATTTATGACAAAATTACTTTCTTTTACCTTCAAAGAAAAATGTATTTTCATTCCTTATATCTTTCTTACATATCTCCTACTTTTTTACATACGGAGTTACTTTCCTTATTTTTATCAGTCTTAGTTATATTGAGCAGAATTTTAACTCTTAGAAACCTTAGTCTCCAGTGAAAGCTCAGTAGTAACCAATTGTTAACTATCTGTTACATCAGAGGTTTTTTTTAGATGGTAAATTTATCAATTAAGCACAAAGCAGGTTCTCCATAGCAAAATCATAATAAAGCACGAAGCATGTTTGTAAAACCCAAATAGTCCTTTTTTGCAATGAGTCAAAAGCACAAACCTACATCTAGTAATTAGCGCTTTAGCTTTTTATCTCATTAGATATCCAATGAATTCAATCCCAATTTATCATGCAAGCAAATCTTTAATGTTTAAGTTACCAAAGACTTTGAAAGCTATCTTAACAATTACCCATGAAAAGTATGAGACAAAGTTAACCATTACTTTAAGTCATCCTTTTGCTAATAAATTGGAACAGAGATAACATGAGCTTATCTGACCTTCAGCAAACCTAGGTAGAATAAAAGTTTTTAATTTAATGTTGATAACAGGTCTATCTCAACCAACAAACAAATTAGCTTAAACCACCGAATACGTTTTTCTTGGGTCCACTTAAGACAACTTGTTCCCTATGGCTAATTTTTACCTGGAACACTGGTGGAGAAATCTGAAGTGGGCAGTCTTTGCTTCTTGGCAACTAGGGTGGGAAGAGGGGCTGATGGTGCCTGCGGCATTGAGGAGCCAGTTATGCAGGCGGCCCCCCAGGAGGTACAGAAACAGGAGGAGGGGGAAGGGAAGGCAGAAGAGGCAAGGTGCTAGCAGAAGGCAGAGGAAGAAAGTTCCCAGCTTTAAATCTTGTCACCTCAGACAGAGGAGCAGACTCCAGGTTTTTTTGTTTTGTTTTCCACTAGTGGAATTAGGCACTCCATGTCAGTGGGGAGATGACAGGGAATTTCCCCGAAACAAAGAGAGTCGGCAGCTGCTTGGGAATGTTCCTTAAAGTCCCCGTTCTGAGGTAGACTAACCAGAGGCAGTTGGCTCTAGTTACCATAGTCATTGACCCAGGAAATGAATGAGAGAGAAGTCCCCACACAGTCATGCAGCGACTCCAACCTGCCGCCCGGTGCCTTAGAGTTGCAGCTCTGTTCCTTATTCCTCATAGAACTACTAGGGAAAATCTGGGAGGTTGATCAGGCTTCCTTTCTGCCTCTTAGGGGCAGGACTACCAAAATGAACCTACGTTCCCCTGATAGGTGGCACTCCCGGGCCTCACAGGTTCCGTTGGTGCACACGAGGGTCCTCGCCCTGGCATGCCAGGAGGGGCTAGTCTCCCATGGATCAAGTGGTCCACTGGCACCAGGCGAGGTCACTTCTCCCAGCACTCCGAGGTTCATACCCTGGTGGCAAAGGAGGTGGAAATACACCGTCTCTGAATCTGGGATGAGCCCCTAAGGAATGTAGCAGGATTCTCGCACAGAGAGTCGTGACACGGAGGCTTTTCTTTCCAGGAAGCAGCTCTATTTGTGCTGACACGGGCTCAGTTGGGTTTGTACCTGAAAAACTGAGCCCTGAATGCTACGTGGTATAGCCTTTTATGCATTTTCTACTTCTTTGTCTTCCATATATGGGTAACATATGGACGTACAGCCTGATAAGTCCCATGTTACGGGGTCATGAGGGATGTCACATAGGCACGTAGCCAGGTTGCCTTCCCTTATCTTGAGGTTTTTTTCTCACCGCACTCCTTAGAGAGGGGACTCTACCACACTAGGAAGGGGATAGAATGGTTGTGCTTACTTTGCCAACAGGATGAATGGGAAAGTTATTGTGACAGCTATTTTGAGATATTAGCCTGTGTTCTTTATCCTCCATCTATTTCCCCTTTCTCACCCTCGTTTACACTCTTGCCTTCATTCAGAGAGGTAGCCGGTCTCTGCTTATTCTCAAGAAAGAGGTGGAACAAGGGAGAAACTTTTTTTTTTTTAAATCTACAAATTGCTTCCTGGCTTTTCTGTTTCAAAAGCATACACTCTCAAGACATAAAAATAAAAGTGTTTGAGAACATCATTTAGTGAGAACTGGAGATTTCAGGGGAATGAGGCTTCCAGCAGAGACTTAAAAAGATTCCTCTGCATTGTGGGAAGAGAAGTAGAAGTGGTAAAAGTCTAGGCGTTGGTGGATGCTGACAAATGCAGCCCCCCCCCCCACCCCCTGTAGGCAGGAAATGCATTCGTGTGGTGGTGAGTCCAGGCAGGTGGTGCCCCAGCAATGAGATAAGAGAGTATAAAGCAGGCTGACGCCCTGCAAACTCCCTCCCCCCACCCTTGGGATAGGTGTGATATTCCTCAGGCACTCCTGACTGCCCAAGAACAAAGGAGAGGAAAGACAACAAATGGTTAACTGATAGAGATCACATTCGTGCTGGACAGGAGTCTCCATCAGTTTGCAACTGTTTAATGATTTACAAGAAACAAGACAATCTCCAGAAACCCACAGACTCCGGTTCCTGGAGCCCTAACATCACCCTCCCCTCCATAGTGATATGGGGAACAAAGGCAAGAAGAAAACGTAGCTAAAATTGCATTTCTTCATAACCTGCAGCCCACTGACAAATACTTGAGGCAAATACAGAGCATAACATTTCTCCAGGAACTCCATACTGTCTTAATGTTAATGCTTCACTAGGGGGAAAAACAACCTTACCTTGACAATAGCTAGGCCTCCAGTATCTTAAGAGTCCTCTTTAGCATATGAAAGTCCTTTTGGAAACCTCCCTTTTGCCTTTACCTCCCCCAACTCCCAGGTATATAACCAGTCCCTCCTCACAACCCCAGAGCAGCTCTATCTACCCCTGGGTCCTGTCCCTGTGCTTTAATAAAATCACCTTTTTGCACCAAAGATATCACAAGAATTCTTTCTTGGCTGTGGCCTCCAGACTCCCACCACCACTCCAAAACCCCATCAGGGGAGGTGCCAGGTCTGTGTTCCAGTGGAGTGAGAATGGAGCAAAATAATTCCCATGTCGAAATAATTCCCATTCCCAGATATTGAGTCACAAGTAACAGATCTGCTGGATGAGAAGGAGCTAAGATGGAGAAGCTTCAGAATCAGATTTTTCCCATTTCTAACTCCTTGGTAATATTTAAGAACCTTCAATCTTAAACAGTGTGCTTTGGAGGAAACTCTTGAATTGACTGAAATTAGATTTGTTGCTCTTATGGAATGGAATCTGGGGGAAAAACCAAACAGATTCCTCGAGACAATGAACAGCTATTCTAGGTGAAATTAGGATAATAGCTCTAAAAGGGAAACTCTTGAATGGGGAGTAGAAATAATAGGCATGCATCTAAATATATGCTGTTAATTTCAGCTCTCTTTACTAGAGAGATCAATGCAGGCAAAATTAGACATTAACATATTATTGCATACTGCATATGGTCGATTAAATTGAGATTTGAAATCTGTAGAAAATGCAATTGAAAACAGTTGGATGATGTTTAAGGCTCTCTAGAGAGGGGTGGTATTCTTTTCTACTGCTCAGAAAGGGACGGTGTTGTTCCCAGCTGCTCACATTCAGGGAGATTGTATTCATTTTACTTTGGCGATCATCAGAAGTGAGTAATTTTATATTAAATAAACATTCTTCTCAAGCAGGTATAGCACTGATAATGAATTTCAGAAAAGGGTTTACATTTGCCGAAGGTATCCCCAGATACCCCCAGTGAAGTTCAAAATATTTACTCTCACAGCTTAAAAATATCCATGAGGATCCTAACAGCTATGAGCACCCTCTCTGCTGTGGGCTAGTCAGTCTGATGTGGAAAGGCAAAGCGAGCAGATACGCTAGAGAGGAGTTGGGTAAGAGGCATCGCTAACGTGCCCATCCCTTCTGCATGCACCATTCAGGTTGTATATCTCCCAAGAACCAGTTTTTTGGCTTTCTAAACTTATTTATGCCATTTTTACTTGTTTTTCTAATTCTGTGTTTGAACTAAATATTACATAAACCAGTGGAGTTAGTGTAAAAAGAAGAACATTGTTGTTATGATAACTTGAATCCCTTTGGAAAGACTCAACAAATGCAAATTGCTTTAAAAATTGCTGCCAAATTAGACATGGGTGGAGGAAAAGTAAAAGACAAAGTGGGTGGAGTAAAACAATCTCAAAGGGTGCTTTAGTGGGATTGCTTCCCTGGAGTCTAAAGTTCTCACTTAAGGGGAAAAAAACACCACAGGAAATAATAGACTATGCATTAAGGGAGTGGATTATTCAAGCATGATTTTTTAAGTGAAAATGTCAACATGTCAAGATACAAATGTAAAATCATTTTCATTTTAAAGTAACTGCCATCGCAACTGTGCTCTAGCAACCTCCTTTGGAGTCTTATTTTTATGGTAAAATTTCTTAATCACTTTTAGCTATTAGAACAATCTCATTCCAGTTTTTAAGGCAGTCTTGCTAAAACTTTAATCTTTTACTTGTGTTAAAGCTGTCCTCTTTATTCTCTTGTGGCTCTCAGATTCCCCTGCCTTTCTCCCCAGTTTTCTCTCTCACGTGTGAGGACAGAGAAGAGAGGAAAAACAGACACTGTCTCTTTACCCAGCAAGGTGCGCTTTTCACCTTGGTTGGTCATAGTTTCTGATGTAACTAAGTCTTTAAAAGCTGAGCGTGATCACATGTAGACAAGTGAGGATCTCAAAAGATCTTACTAAGTAGTGTAGGGAAGGAAAAATAACTTTCCCTCTGGCTGAGACTCCCCTGGAATAAAAGACAGATTAACAGGAGAAAAATAACAGAAGTTCAATAACATGTATACTTCCTGTATACATGGGAGAGACCCAGGAAAACTGAGTAACTCTTCAAAATGGCCCAAGCCACCACCTTAAATACCATTGCCAGCTAAAGACAAAAGATGTTGGGGATGGAGAGTCAGTTATGGGAGTTACCAGGAAAACCACAGTAAACACGGGTGTATTTGTTACATGAATTTAAGACAGTGCCTCCTCCATTGATAAGAGTTTCTAGACATTTGGTCATCCTCCTCTTTCTGGCAGAGAGGAAGACACCCTTAGAAAAGGAGAGTTCCCTTAGAAAAGGAGAGTTACAAAAGGGTAACTTCTATCTGGGTTTTCAGAGCTTCTCCTGTGTTTACTGTTTCTCAAAAATAACCAACCTAAAATAATCCTCATGCCAAAGAGGCATATTTTGGGGTGGCAAATTCTTCTCCCCTGCAGTAAGACCTCAATCCAAACAGCTCCTTTAAGAACAGCTAAAATCCATCATCCGCTGTTCATGGGGAACTCAAGAGGGTGGCCCTTATGATCACTTCCTAATGCTCCTTCCCTCACCTGGTTCTCAGCAGGGCAGGTCAGTAAGCTACACAGACATCCATCCAACTTAGGAATGTGATGTCAGCTTTCTTTCCTGCAAATATTTCCTAATTGTTCAGGGTCGAGCCTCCCTTCACAGGGAGAAAAGGAGTTTGCCTCTCTTCTTGAACACTGTTCTTCCCCAAAAGTTCACCTCTCTCTTTCCCAGTCTTCCACATGTATAGAATGGAGCAGAGGAATAAGTAAAGAAAAGCTAATTCTGGTGGCTCCTCTCTGCAGTCCTGGAGACAGGTGGCTAGTCCCAGTCATGGCTATTTTTGCAAATGTAAGGTGTGTCCTACTTAATCCCTCTCGTTTTCAGCCATGGGACTTAGATTTCAAGGCCTAAACAAAACAGAACTAGAGAAAATCCCTCTGGATACCTAACAACACCATCTCTTTACCTAAGTAAGACAACTTGGAACTTCAATCAGACTTACATTTTAGGAAGAGGGCTTAACTCCTACAGCGATGGATTGGCAAGTGAATGTCATGTTTATAATATGTATGTTTTAGAGTTCCTTACTTTAATTGACTTTTTCCAGTTTACAAATCTGTTCAGATCACTTCAAATAAGAGGACTTATTTGTAAAGCAAGCACCCAAATGGGAGATATCGAAAGCTACAGATTCTACTGAAGATATGCTCTCCTCTTATCTATTATAAATAGTTCATCGTCTACAGTGTTCTAGATGTAAAAATAAATAAAAGGCACTACCCTTTTGCCTCTTGAGCTTCTAAGGTTGCAATTCAGCTTGCCACTGTTAGCTTTTGGAAACAACTATTTCTGAATAATCTCCTTAGATTCTGCCCTTTAAATAATTCGCCTTGGGGTGCCGGGGCAGCCCAGTGGGTTGAGTGTCTGACTTTGGCTCAGCTCATGATCTCACAGTTTGTGAGTTAAAGCCCTACATTGGGGCTCTGTCAGCACAGAGCCCACTTGGGATCCTCTGTCTTCCTCTCTCTCTGCCCTCCCCTGCTCATGCCCTCTGTCTCTCAAAAATAAACACTAAAAAAATGTATAAATAATTTGCCTCAACATAGTTATTTAATTTCTTACCACCTGTCCTCTAAAATAGTCAATAAGAAAACCTTACAGAAGATTCTAGAGCAGAGACTGTAGTTTCTCATGCCATTCTTGTATATTCTTTCAAAGTGTTCTAACCTGTTGCCTTCACTGAATCTGTTATATCAAATAAAACAGATCCCTTTCAATTCAAATCACCAAAGTGGTTGTCTGATTTTTTAACAAATTTATTATTCACCAAGTGTTGAGTCTACCCCTAAAATGCATTTACAAATACAGGTATGCATTATATTAACAAGTGAGAAGCTTCAAGTTTGCTCTTGGTTATAGCTTGTTGCTCTCAAGACCATTTGTATAACAGCAACCCAATAAAATCTCTGAGAAAATACTGCCCTTGAATAAACAATTTCTATTGGAAATTTTCTTTAGCCAGTCCTATGTTTTAGCCTCTTTTCACATATGCATTTGCCTAAACATTTGAAGACTCCATTCATCCTTATTGATCTAGTAACAGTAAACCATATGCTAACTCAGTAACAATGACTAGAATAACTATTACAACTGACCTACCAATTTCAGCCTCTCTTAAATCTTTATTAATCACTGTTAACCTTGTGTTGTCTCACAGATTGTAGCAGCCCTGCTTCTCACAGCTTCTGATAACTGCAAAGCCACTTTGCATAAATGATGATTTGTGCTTTTGAAATCTTAATTTCTATTTTCAGAATTATTCTAAAACCGATGGTATGTATTTTTAATTTAGAGAGTTTTATTTATAATGGCTTTAGTGAAACCCTAAAGATCAATGGACAGAGTCTCTTAAAATCTGATCTACACATACCTGTATCAGTATCACCTGGAATGCTTCCTTACAGTCCAGACTCTTGAACAGAAATCTCAAAGGATGAGGATCTCAGAATCTATGTAAGTGATTCTTATGGATGCCAACTTTGAAATGTCAGAAAAACTTCACTTTCCAAAGATCCTAAAATAATAAACAAACACTGAGGAAATCAGGCTCAACAAGATTATCTTTAGCGACCCTTGTGGGAAACACATGTCCACCATTTAAGGACAGTATATAAACAGCCTATTTCTCTCAGTATATATAACTGCCTGGGGTTAGTTAGAAACCACTTTAAATCACTTAGTTTTTGCAGCATACATTCATTCAACAAATAGTCACTGAATGCATACTATATGCCAGGTATTAAGCAATAAAGTACGCTACTGAGGACCTAAAAACATACTCACCTTTCCCTGGCAGACAATACTATGAGAGTCTTGGCTAGGCATCTTTCTCTGAGCATTGCAAGATGGGCTATACATTTCATAGCCAGGTCCAAGGTGAGGGTTCTCTGGTTTGCAGAACTAGGCTGAAGTCTGAATTTCACTGATTAGGTTAAACTCTTTGTAATGGAAAAGGCTGTGTATAATTTATCTTTGTGCTTCCCTCGATGGCGCCTAGCATAGCTTTTCTTGCACATGGCAAATAATAAAAACGTTTTAAATGAGTATAACTGAATATTTTATATACCATTCTATTTTAATAAAATTTGAAATATACTATGCATTTTACTGGGGCAAGATAAAGTCAGAAATATAACCCATATTTTCAAGAAAATTAGGCTCTTGGTTTTGACAAATGTTTTAATAATTATATCCTAAAAATGCTGAGGCGGTGCCCAGAACGAAAAAAGCACATGTGACTATAGAAATATCAAATCTTTTTGAATGGGAAAACTAAAGAAAAGTAATTTTTGCCTTATGGAAGTAACGCTGAACTTAATTAACCAGTAAAAAATACAATAATAATAAAATACCTTAATCCTCATGCAGCCGTTCTGAAATTCCAACTTTCATTATCTCCCACAACCCCCCAAATCTACAAATACTCTAAAGCTGCTTTGTCTTCTGGAGCAAAGTTATTGCTTAAAGTTATTGTGGATTTTGAGAAAGTTCAGGATCAAAAATAGAGGTGAGAACATATTGTCTATGGTGTATCACAAAGTATTGTTTGCTTCAGCCAACCCTGGTTCCTGGCAGTGGATTCTGAAAAGCATAGTAAAATTAATGCTCTGTGAACAAGTAAATGCCTTTAAATTTTCACTTAGCTCTAAGTTACTTTAAAAAAAAAAAAAAAGACACAGAAACTAACACTTTTAAAGTAGAACTTGAACTCTTCCACATGAATTTGTGGAGCCTTTTCTTTTAATCTTTCACTCTTTCTCCTAGATGTAAAATGAAACTAGATATGATGAGAATTCTGAACCATTGTTTTAATTAAATAAGATTTTACTGCTGCTTGAAAATTGGAAGAGTCCTTTTGCTCAGCTAGCACAAGTCGGCAGACATCTAGCCAGTGGAATACTATGAAAAAATGCTCTGCCCTGGTCCTTTACATGTTTTATTTTATTTGGTCTCTGATGCTTATTTTATGCCTGAGAGAAGAAGGAAGAGGGGTTTTACTCCAGCCATTGGCTTCCTCTGATTTATCAATATTATATCATCTCTTCTGTTGGCAAATTTAATTTACTTCTTTCTATTGTGTTCCACAGATGATTTTTGGAAATAAAACATCAGGGGTGCGTGGGTGGCTCAGTCAGTTAAGCACCCGACTTCGGCTCAGGTCACCATCACGCAGTCCATGATTTCAAGCCCAGGGTCGGGCTCTGTGCTGACAGCTCAGAGACCAGAGCCTGCTTCAGATTCTGCATCTCCCTCTCTCTCTGCCCCTCCCCAACTTGCGCTCTGTCTCTCTCTGTCTCTCTCTGTCTCAAAAATACATAAACATTAAAAAAATATAGAAATAAAACATCAAAACAAGGACTTTTTTGTTGACGTTCCAAAAACAGTTAAGGTAGAACTATCAGGAACTATAAGGAAAGGACAGATCTTTAACATGTATGTATATATATAAAGTATTACTGGTAATTTGGCTTCATATTTTCATAACAATGAAGAAAATGTTCTAATCTTAGAATTTTAATATTACTTTAAAAACACAAAGAAGGCTTACTTTTCTGATTATCACAAATGTAAGAGAAAAATACATCTTTCCTTTTTGTGAAGTGAAATACAAAAGATAAATAACTAACCTTCAGTTAATAAGAATAGTTAAACAGAACCTATTCCTTGAACACATACATAAAATGAAGACTCAAATTGCCTTCTTGTGTAATAAATATATGAAGAAGAATAAAATTAATAACAAAATTTATTTTTTGGTAAAATAAATACATGTGCAAAAATATTCAGTAGTTTTGGCTTGAAAACTGTAGTGCTGGCTCCCATTGCCTCCTTCAGCAATGTCCTTTGCTTTCTAAAGCTCCACTTTACAGGACTGCAAACCTGGCTTAAGTTTGATTCTACTGGCCATTCACACCAAAGGTGCTTTTGTTGGACCCACACCCAGGTAGAACATTTTCCAGAGAACAGGAGCTTGAGCTTAGTTAAAAGGAAGGAGAAGAAATTTTGCAACCTGCTTTTGCAACCAATGAAGCCACTTTGATTCCGAGGGTGGTATGTAAAAAGAGGATGGGAGGAGATGGAGACTAAGGAACAAGTCTCCCATTTTGCTCAGAACCCTAGCAGTAATGATGAAAAACTGTCTCTACACTGTTTTTAGACATTTTTGGTAAGATGCCATTTTCAGGTTATTCGTACGTAATTTTCTCTTGTCCTCCATGAAACACACTCTCCTGGCTTTCCTCCTACTTTATTGGCTTCTCCTTCTCAGTCTCCTTTGCTGACTCTTTCTCTAACCTAAATATTAGGTATTTCCTGATTCAATCTTGGGCATCTTTTCTGCTTCTACTTTTTCCTTAGGCTTATCCAGAACACTGGCTTTAAATACCATTTAAAAGCCAGTGCCCTCCTACAGTATGTGTCCAATTCCAGATTCTCACCTTAAATCCTAACTCCTGTTCCAAATGCCTACTGGTTATCTTCCCAATGAATAACTGAAAAGTATCTCAAACTTCAAAAACTTGTCCAAAGCAGAACCATTGCTTTTCTCCCTCAACTCTGTCGCCCTCCTATTCTTTCCTATTTCACTTAATGACCCCACCATCCACCCAGGTGCTCAAGACACAAACATCTAATCCATTGGCATTTCCTATTGGTTCTCCCTCCAAAATATGTCTCAAGCCCATCTCCTTGACCATGTCCTAGTCTATACCATTGCCTGCCACATGGTCTACTGCAACAGTCCCCTGAGTGACCGCCCTCTTCCTTTCTGGCTCCCTTTCAACACTGTATTCATAGAATAGCCAGAAGTTTCTTTAAAAAATACACGCCAATGGGGCACCTGGGTGGCTCAGTTCAGTTAAGCATCCGACTTTGGCTCAGGTCACGATCTTGCGATTCCTGGGTTCAAGCCCCACATCGGGCTCTGTGCTGATAGTGCAGAGCCTGGAGCCTGCTTCGGATTCTGTGTAGAGATTACTTAAAAATAAAATCCTTAAAGATACAAATATATATATATGTATACATCAAGTCACCTTCTTTGATCACATTCTTCAATGACTCCCCAAAGCACTTAGAAAAATGTCTAAACTGCTTTCCTAACACGGCCTCTTGGTCTTACTCCTGGCTCTTACCCCAACCTCATCTCATTCCACAATTGCTCTGTAAACAGATTCCAGACACACTGGCCTCAGACATGCCAATCTGTTCTCCTTTCACTGCCCGCTCTCTTCCTAGAATGCTTTTTCCTAGCATAGCTAGTTTGTTCCTACTCTTCAAATCTTAGCTTAAACATGACCATAAAGAAGGTTCCCTGACCTTCCCCCTATAATAGTGCCTTCTGCCACACCACATAGTTATTCTTGATACACTACCCTGTTTGTTTTCTACGTGCAAACAATCGAAAGTTGGAACCATCTTTATTTGTTTTAGTTTTTCTTTTCTGGTTTCTTCACAGAATATGAGCTCCTTGAAGGCACATACTTCATAAAGTAAGAAACACTTTGCAAGCCAAATTACCCCATATAAATGTTTCAAGAAATAATTAGTTCACGGTAGCAAATGTTTTCTCTTGCTCACCACTGTATCTGATACACCTATCACAGTGTCTGGCATAAGTTTCTCATTCAGTGAATATTTTTTCAATAAATGAATGACTTAATGAATAGAAAAATGGAAAAAAGGAAGGAAAAAAACAGCCTGGAAAATCTAATCTCCTCTAATTCAGCCCAGTATCCCTTCTCTTGACCCTACCAGCATCCCTCCAATCTTGGAAGAAAAAAGGAAGAAACAATAAGGGTAAAGAAGGTAGAAGAATTAATACTGTCTTCCATGGAGGGAAAGTCAACCTTTTACACTAATCACAGGACCATCCCTTTTCCCCTTAAAAGGGCCTGCTGGAATCAGTCTATCAAACACACCTCTAGAACTAGCCTTGCAGGAAAGCTAGGGGTCCCCTTTAGTTAGTACAACTGTTTTTTAGAAAGCAGAAAGAATATTACTATATAGTTTGTTTATACCTCCTTTTGAACATTTCGAAGTACTTGAACAGAGCTACTTATTTTATAATGAAAAATATCACTCATGAAATTTATTATCTACTTTTATTAAAAATTTTAAATAGAAACAGGTGAGTTATCCAATTCATCTCTAATTAAATAGGATAATAAAGTCTCCAAAGGATCATCTGTCACAAAGTGTTACATTCAAGAGCTGAAAAGATTGCATATTATAACCATCCACCAAAGAAATAGGATATCAGTTCATTGATAACATTCTCAGATGAATTTCATTATTATTCCCTTTGAATAATTCAAAAGCATACCTGTATCACAAAACCAAAACTAGAAATGGCAGTACAACTTAGATTAGCTAATTTGAAAAACAAGGGAAAAATATATTTAATAAAGAAATTCATAATTAATCTGGTAATTTCAAGGTACTATACGAAAATAGCCATAAGCATATTTTATCACTTACATGAATTTATAGAATTTGAGTGGTCTTGCTTATATAGGGGCCAGGGGTAGGCTGCCCCAAAATGTACCACAATGACATATTGATTATTTCAAATTAAAGCTACTTAGAGGGGCGCCTGAGTGGCTCAGTTGGTTGACGTCTGACTTCAGCTCAGGTCATGATCTCGCAGTTTGTGAGTTCAAGCCCCGCGCCAGGCTCTGCACTGACAACTCACAGCCTGGAGCCTGCTTCACATTATGTGTCTCCCTCTCTCTCTCTCTCTCTGCCCTTCTCCCACTTGTTCTCTCTCTCTCTCTCAAAAATAAATACACATTGAAAAAAAAGTTTAAAAAAAAAAAAGCTACTTCGAAAAGAGCCTGTATAAGAAAGACTCAGAACCTTCTCTGTCTTTCTGAAAGCAGGAAACAAACCTCCCATGTGAAAGGTACCCTGCCTATACCAGGAGGTAAAAAAAAATATCCTTATCACCAGGGATAGGGCATTTAGAGTCATGAAGGCTATATAAACAAACCTCAATACTTTTTACTAATTTACTACCTCAGCCCAAATTCTGTTTAGAATTGAACAGAATTACTAATTGAAGCTCCCAAAGTTTTCTTTGTCCTGTCAAGTCCTCACAGATTTTTTGTCTCTGTCTACAAAGTATTCAATCTGCCTGCCTTGGTCATTTCTTTAAGTCTCATTTTCTTCCTGGGCCTCTATGCACACGAAATAAAACCTTGGGTTTCTTCTCTTGTTAATCTGTCTCATATCAATTTACTTCTTTGTCCAAGATAGTCCTGCTAGAAGAATCTTGGACAGAGGACAATTTCCTCCTCTCCTTCCCTTCCTTACTTTACTCTATGAACCAGCTGTATAGAGGACAGAAATTAAGCACTAATACTCCCATCTTAAAATTTCTTAAAAAGCTTTCCAGTCGGGCAATTAGCTAATTCAACACTTAGTATGCACATAGTACCCAATAGATACATATTAATGACTTTGATTCGGCGACTATTTATTGAGCATACCCTATGGGCAAGGCAATATGGTAAGTGTTGAAAAATACAATGGTAACTGAGAGAAGGGGCAACAGAGTTCAGTGGCACAGAGGCTGGACCTTGAAAATATGGCACTGGGTTTGAATCCTTGATGACTGAATGATACTGGCAAGTTACTTAACCTGTCTAAGCTCACTTACCTCATCTACAAAACTAAAAGTATTACTTGTTTTATGGAGTGATTTTAAGGCATAAATGAGGTCACACATATAAAGAGATTAACACCATGACTGACACATTGTAAATGCTCAAAACTGCTTGTCATTGTAATGATTAGTATTATAAGGCCCTTGTCTTTAAAAGCCTAAGATCTAATGGGATAAACAAAGATGCATGCAATTATTAAATAGGAGAGCAAAAAGCATGCCACCTGTATTTGCCCATAAATGAGTCAATCCAAGGCTCCAAGTTTACAAACTACTCTTTTAATTACTAGATGCCCTTTTCCCACACAATAAAATGTCAGTTCTGTCTACCCAGAAAAATCAGTTTGTTGTCTTAATTTGGACAATCTGATTTTCTGAGTATGAAATTTAATCTACTCAGTCTGAGTTAAAAGATTATTCTTCCATTCCCTTAAAAAAAATTTTTTTTAATGTTTATTTATTTTTTGAGAGACAGAGTGCAAGCAGGGGAGGGGGAGAGAGAGGGAGAGAGACACAGAATCTGAAGCAGGCTCCAGCCTCTGAGCCGTCAGCACAAAGCCCGATGCAGGGTTCAAACTCACAAGCCATGAGATCGTGACCTGAGCCGAAGTCGGTGGCTTAACCGACTAAGCCACCCAGGTGCCCCCCATTCTCTTTTTAAAAACTAAGTTAGATAATGTTCCTTTTCTGGCAATCTTCTACATGCTGTTATAAAATTCTGAGCAAAATTATGAAATGACATCATGTAATACTTAAATTAGAAATATTATTAAACTCCCACTTTCATTTTTATCCTCAATATCCAAGAGGATATTGTTAAACCTTAGTACTAGAAAAACAAATGAATGAGTGACATTGTTAAATTTAAAAGAGAACAGACTGGGGGCACCTGGGTGGCTCAGTTGGTTGAGTGTCCAACTTCGGCTCAGGTCATGATCTCACAGTTCATGAATTTGAGCCCCACATAGGGTTTTGTGCTGACAGCGCAGAGCCTGGAGCCTGCTTAGAGTTCTGTCTCCCTCTCTCTCTGCCCCTCCCCTGTCATGTTCTGTCCCTCTCTCTCTCTCAAAAACAAGTAAACATTAAAAAAAATTTTTTTTAAAGAGAACAGACTTAAATTTTTAAGGCATTGGATGTGAGTCATACGTCTGTAAGCCTGGTGATGAGCAAATTCTTTTTCTCAAGGTTTGCCTCGTGTTAGGCCTTTTTGTCCAATGGTATAATTATCTGGATAATTCAGTTCAGCAAACATCGATAAAACATTTGTGTTTTGGGCACCATGGATGCTCAGAGCTGAATAAAACACAGTTTTCTCATTTGAGGACTTCTCGTGCTAACGGCAAAAACAAACAGGTAAACCACTTTACTTTTCCATTTATTCTGAAATGTAGATTATTTATTCACACTTATCATTTAAAAATTGAGATGCGTCTTTCAATCAATGACAATTTATAACTGCTATCAGCCAGGTGACATTCATGAGGCAATTGCCATTGTGTATTCATAATGTATCGCCTGCCTTAGTTATGTACTGCTGCATGACAAATTACCACAAAACCTAGTGGCTGAAGACAACAACATTTATTATATGATTTTGTAGATGAGGAAATCCGGCATAGTTTAGCTGCATCCCCTGGCTCCAGGCCTCTCAGAGGCTGCAATCAAAGTGTTCTCTGGGGTGGTGATTATCTGAAGGCTAAACTGGGGGTGGATCTGCCTTCAAGCTCACTCAGCTGATTGCTGACGGGATTCAGTTTTTCACAGGCCATTCAACTGAGGCCCTGGTTCCTCATGAGCTCCTGGGCCAGAGACTTATGTTGATTGCTTGCTTAGTGGTCTCCTGATAGAGTAGCTCCTGATATGACGGGGAGAGAGAAACAGAGGGAGGGAAGGAGGGAGGGAGGGAGAGAGAGAATCAGATAGCCAGAGAAGTCACAGTCTTTTGAAACCTAATCTCATAAGTGTCATCCCATCACTTTGCAGAATTCCATTCATTAGAACCAAGTCACCAGGTCTAGCCCATACCTAGGGGAAGGGGACTGACTATACAAGGCTGTGAATACCAGGAGGTGAAGATCACTGAGAGTCATTTTAGAAGCCGTCTACTACATTGCCTGTAATTATTCCTAGGGGTATGACTGGCCCCAACAATCCTTTGTCATTAGTGGCCAAACCATTTAAGTACAGTTTGAGGGAGGAAGATGAATCCTAGTTGTCTGAAAATGCTTTTTCAGTACCTAGAGGTAGCAGATGGATGACAGGGGCTTGTAAGAAAATCCAGAGACACTAGTAGAGCAACTGCAGTTGATGGGACAACCCTGTGGGAAGGGAAAATGGACATGAATGCCTCTGACTAGCAAAGGATTTAGAAAATTTGGAATGAAAAAAGGTTTTAGGAATATTTTGACCAATTTATTTCACGTATATTTTTCATTTTATGAAAGTACAATAGTGATATATGACGAAAATAAATGTAAAACAGCTCTTTTAATAGGATTAAAATTTAAAAACCAAATAATGTTGAAAGTATCATGTCTGAGTTGAATCTGCAACATTTTTTTCATTATAAGTGTTATATGAAATAAATTCCTACAATTAAAGGCATTTTAAATTCAATGAATTCAGAAATGATTACAACACATAATAAATTAAAAAGACAGAGAGGTAAGTTGTGGGGCACCTGGGTGGCTCAGTCGGTTAAGCATCCTACTCTTAACTGCAGCTCAGGTCATGATCTCACAGTTCATGAGTTTGAGCCCTGCATCAAGCTCTGCACTGACAGTGCAGAGCCTGCTTGGAATTCTCTCTCTCTCTCTGTCCCTCCCCTACTCGTGTTCTTTCTCTCTTTCTCCCCTTCTCTCAAAATAAACAAATAAACTTTAAAACAAAACCAACCAAACAAACAAAAAAAGGTAAGTTATCCCTGCCTATGGACTCTCTATGCCTGTGAGTCTGCAATCTAGCTATGTCCAAGATATGTCTTCAGTTTGGATATTCAAATACCTCACTTAAAGTCCAGTAAAATTGAACAACTTGAACTTCTGAAACACTATGAAAAGAGTTAAAGATGATCATAAACAACATCATATATAAGGAATGATAAAAGTGTCCTGTCAAGCACAGTAAAAATAATTTTCATGAAAGTGAGATCACTTTTTAGAAGTCTCAACTGTGGTTCTCAATCTGCAATCAAGACCCCATAAGTTAAGAATTTTTCCAGAGGGTCCATGAACCCATATGTACAAGAAACATTTTATGTAGAATGGCTAAATAGTATCTCAAACATTTTTTAACCACTGTCTTTCAAAGGTATTAAAAATGCTTTATTAATTAAATAGACATTATTTTCAAGTAATTTTTGGCATCTTAACTGTTTTATTGTGATTTATTTAATCAACAGACATTAGAAATACAACTATTATCCATGTGGAGAAGAGTCCACAAAATTTTTACTATTAAGAAATACCTTCTATGACAAAAATTCTGGAACCCACCATCCTCAGGTTTCCTGAATTGCAAACCTAAGCATGTTCAAAAATGATTCATTATCTATATCCCCATACCCTTAGGAGTATCATTTATCTCCATGTTACTAGATAAAGACCTATCTCTTGCTATCAGTCTTCCTATTTAAAATTTCATACCCATAGATAAAACTTGTCATGATCTTAGAAAGAACTCCATTTTTATTCCAACACATTGAAAGGAAATCCATTTTGTTCCTGAGAATAATAAATTGAATCCTAAAAGGATTTCTTTTTCTCTCTTGGTTCCTTAAAATCAGATTTTTTCTTTTAACTAATGGCAAGCCATCTTTCATTTTTTTTTTCCATCTTTCATTTTTTAATAGCATTATCCTTAAAATGTTGGTTTAATTTTTTTCAATTTAAATGGTGGAGTCACAGTGCAATGATTATTTTATTATACAATTAGGAATACAGAATACCAGGGTGCCTGGGTGCCTCAGTCAGTTGCACATCCGACTCTTGATTTCGGCTCGGGTCATGATCTCACACCTTGTGGGATTGAGCTCTGCATCAGGCTCTGTGCTGACAGCAGGGAGCCTACTTGGGATTTTCTCTCTCCCTCTCTCCCTGTCCCTCCTCCACTCATACGTTTTCTCTCTCTCAAAATAAATAAGCATTGGGGAGCCTGGGTGGCTCAGTCGGTTGAGTGTCCGACTTCAGCTCAGGTCATGATCTCATGGTCTGTGAGTTTGAGCCCCGCGTCGGGCTCTGTGCCAACAGCTCAGAGCCTGGAGCCTGCTTCGGATTCTGTGTCTCTCTCTCTCCCTGCCCCTCCCCCGCTCATGCTCTGTCTCTCTGTCAAAAATAAATAAACATTAAAAAAAATTAAAAATAAATTAAAAACAAGTAAATAAGCATAAAAAAAAAAGAATCCAGAATACCCAAAATTAGCCAAGGTGGTAAAACTATTAGTACTCTGTCACAGATAAAATGATTCATTTGCTTATCATTAGAGATTAAATTAGTCATAATTGCTTTACATATTCAATACAATGGAAAGAGAAATTTTTAGTTAGTATACACTTATTAACATGTGTTCTACTTGTAAAAGGATTCAAGTGTCTCCTGATATGACATCTAGGGCTAACAAAAAATTCAAATATATGCTCATATTTCTCTGCACATAACTTGACCATAGTTGCCATTTATTTGTAGGTTCAAGATCAAGAGAGTGATTCAATTTGAGTATGTGTTGTTTTGAATAAAGCAGGCTTAAGGATGTAAAGATAGAAAAATTTTCCCTTCTTCCCTTTTAGGTTCTTTAACTTGCCTAATAATTAAATTGATGTAATACGTACATAAAAATATGAGACCCAAGACAGGCAGGTAATTGAGACTTAAATAACACTGTGAGCGAAAAAGGGTAGGGGTAGGAAGATACAAAGAGGAGGAAGGCCATTCACAGGAAGTGGGAGGAGATGTATGGAAAACAAAGGTTGCCCTGTTATGCAGATAAGTTTCTTAGGTAAAAAGGTATCTCTGGTAATAACTATCTTTTTAGAACTGGCTCCCTTTTCAATATAAATTTAGGCATTTGAGGGGAGAGATAAAGAGTTTCCTAATTCTTCTTGGTTTTGATTGTCTTTAGCTCAAAATAATCCTTATACAAAAGTCATTTATTTTTGGGTGGTAACCTCTGCTCTCCTTCAAGACCATGTCCATACTGATATCCACTTGATAAGGAAAAGGGACGTAAGAGTCTCTATTTAAAAAAAATTTTTTAATGTTTATTTTTAAGAAAGAGAAGGCGAGCAGGGGAGGGACAGAGAGAGAGGGAGACACAGAATCTGAAGCAGGCTCCAGGCTCTGCACAGAGCCCAATGCAGCCCTCAAACCCGCAAACCGCGAGATCATGACCTGTGCCCAAGTCGGATGCTTAACTAACCGAGCCACCCAGGTGCCCCCAGACTACAAATATTCTTAACACAACGATTTTTTGTAAGTCATCTAGGACCTAAAATGAGATTACACTGTGGTCAAGGTATTCAATCCAATAATAGAAGATCCATGAATGATGCTTTCATTTAAGATAACATGTCAAGTTGTCATGGGGCACCTGGGTGGTTCAGTCGGTTGGGCATCCAACTTCGGCTGGGGTCATGATCTCGTGGTTTGTGAGTTCAAGCCCTGCATCGGGCTCTGTGCTGACAGCTCAGAGCCTGGAGCCTGCTTCAGATTCTGTATCTCCCCCTCTCTCTGCCCCTACCCTGCTCACGCTCTCTCTCTCAATCAAAAATAAGTAAACATTAAAAAAAATAAAATAAATAAGATAACATGTCAGGTTGTCAAAATATCTAGTTGATTGACATTCTTGCAGAGATTCCAAATTTCTTCTTTTCCCACCAGAGTTCCTTACCACTTCTATCATTATATAGATTTTAAATTGAACACTGAGCCAGAAACATGATACCTACCAACATTCTCCTGGAATGTTATTTCAATTTCTACTTGTCAATTCCAACAGAAATGTAGGCAAAGCAAATGTTACATTACCAAGCCCTGGACAGTTTACTGCTGGGGGGCTTGAGGAGGGGAAAATTAAGCTATGGGCTGTCAGCAGATCATGCAGTTGTCCATAATGATCATCATATCACAACCCATATTCTGTGCTTCAAAGTATTAACACTGGGAAGAATAATTCTTCAACATAAAAGCATAAAACTTAGAAATGCTAGAGCTATTTGATACTGTTGGAGAACACCATCTAAAAGAACACAACTGCTGATTGACCGGTCTTGTCCTTGGAATGTGGGTTCTGCTTGCCTTTCCCATTCCCAGAGGCTGTACCAAGGACACCGCATTGACATGGTAATGTGATATTGAAAACACCTGCACAGTACATATAACTGAGCCAGCCCAGTTAGAGACTTTTTATAAACTTAAGATTTGGTAGGTGGGTGTGGGGATCCATTCATCTCAGTGCCACCCAAGATAAACTTCGGATGTAAGTTCCCTTTGCTTTATTAAAACTGCCATCTACCAACCTGGAGTGGCTACCTCCGTCCTTGGTCATCCCTGCCCTCTGAGTATAGGGGCCAGTTTCAGACTACACTTGGAAAGGTTGCAAACCAATGGAAACATCTGTTAGAATTATAGTTAAATTATAATTAAGGAGTGACAAAGTTGAATGAGGATATATATTCCTAGAATTCAATTTTAGGATGCCATTTGCGTAAACAATGATGTAAACTGTACTCCTCAGGAGTTTTGAGGTGTCGCCACCCTATTAACAAGAATATTTAGATACTTTATGCCCACCTGTAAGGGTTATTATGTTTGGGGATGGTACTCATTTTTTCTCTTTTCCTTCTTTACGCTAAGGTGGTAAGTTATGATAGTGACCCCTAGAAGAAGAGGGGAAGAGTCAGTGAAGAGATAAAAGGATATCTTTCCCTATCCCCCTCTCTCTGTTCTCTCCTACCCAAACACACACCCAGCGAGATGGGCTACTTTTACGTATCACTGGAGAGGTGAATTGGGCACATAAGCCAAAAGAGTTGTGTTGAGGAAAGGTTTTATGACTGGGTTATTCCTGCGCCAAGTTCAATGAAGAGAGATGGACAAGTCCTTCACTTCACTTCAACACTGGGACCCAACAGCAGCGAACTACAGAGACCACACAGCAGCAGTTAGGCCCAGCTAAGAAGCCGCAGAGGCACATAAAGACTAGAGTGGCTAAGACACAGACAACGATGATTGCGCCAGAGCCAGTCAGGGCCAGCTTTGTAAAAGGATGCCCCAGAAACTCCCACATGACTTGGAGAGCTTTAGAAAAAGAAAAAAGGTCTAGGGGAAACAGCAACAACAAAAATGGATATTACTGTTAATGTGACTGTGAATCTCCTCACAGCTTGGAGCAGCCTGGAATATTTAGATTTCAAAAAGGAAACTTTAATTTTAAAAGCATCCATATAAATTAAAACCCTGTTGCTTTCTAACACACTGTGAAAATAAACAGTGTTTGAAAAACGAATGAAAAGGCAAAAACAAAGTTCAATGTCCTTTCATAATTACTGCAACTGATCTTTCAAACCCACTGCATCCTTATTATCACAAATTTAAGACACTAGGTTGTGGCTGTGGGGACGAGGGAGTGGAAACAAAAAGAGATGGAGAGACCCTGGATGGTCTAGAAAAGTGAGAGAGAGATCCAACTTTTGCCTCCTAAGGCTGCCTTCCATGCCTGCGTTACCCCTCTCCAGATAACCCTTCCTACAATGCCTTCCACACCCAACTCCATTTGTCTCAGAGACAGTCCCTGCAGAACTGGCCTAAATAGCTGTATTGATTCATCTTTGCTTCTGTAGGTATGTGCTCAGGTCATCAGCAGCTTTTCTTAGCCTCCAGTACAGCTCAAGTACTCCAGAGTAATCCACGTGTGAGATGATATTGCAATACGATGAGTAATTCTGCTCGCCAAACTGAACCCCCTGGATCACAAAGTATTTATTCAGCTTCTCTTCCTGGGTAGAACTGAGCCCGGAGGTTAGAGCTGAGACTTTGTTCTTTGTACCAAAGCTAGAACACCCAGCTGGGATGTGATTAAAAATTCTACCACTAAAGCAAAAAGAGTAAACAAGCTAAAGCAAGGATGAGATGCGTGGCTCAGAAAACAGCTTAAGAACAGTGAGGGGGCTCAGGGCAGGCCACTCCAAAATATATGAAATGTGGCATATTGTTTTGAGTCAAAATTACTTGGGAAACAGCCAGTACAAGAAGGATGCCCTGACCCTCCTCTCTGACCTACTAAGACTTACCTGACTTACCTAAGTAAGAAATAAATCTCCAGCATGAAAGCTACCTTCCCTGCACCAGGAGGCAAACATCCTTACCACCAGAGATAGGGAATTCAGAGCCAAGAAGGGTAGGTAACACAAACTTGGCTTAGTTTCTTCACTAATTTGTACCTAAGCCGAAGATTGTTTGTCTTGTCAGTTCTTCACAAATCTATTGTTTTTTTGTCTAAAAGGTATATAAACAGCCTGATCTGGTCATTTCTTAGGTCTCCTATCTATGAGGTCTTTGAACATAATTATTAATTATTAATATTAATATTATTAATAATTATTAGACCAGCCAAAAAACCCCAGAAAATGAAGGGGGGAAGGGAAAATTTTCACCTCCTCAACAATAGGGCCTCAATTGTTAGCATTCTTTGAGTGGCCAATCCTTTCTGTGCTTGTTTTAACCCATTCTCCATCTAGATTATAGGGTTTCTCGACCTCAAGGCTACTAATATTTTGTGCTGGCTAAGTCGTTGTTGTAAAGGCTGTCCTGTGCACTGTAGGATGTTTAGGAACCTTATGTCTCTTCGGGGCTAAATAATCCACAGCCAAGAATCCATGATTTAAAATTAAATGTCTCGATAACTGACAGCCAAGTTTACATGAACAATAGCACACACAAAAACAAAAACAAAACCCCTGCCAATCAAAATGATTTCTAGGATTTTTCTTATTAATTCATTTTTTAATTTATATCCAAGTTAGTTAGCATATAGTGCAACAATGATTGCAGGAGTAGATTCCTTAAGCCCCTTACCCATTTAGCCCATCCCCCCCCAACCCCTCCAGTAACCCTGTTTGTTCTCTATATTTAAGAGTCTTTTATATTTTGTCCCCCTCCCTGTTTTTATATTACTTGTGCATCCCTTTCTTTATGTTCATTTGTTTTGTATCTTAAAGTCCTCAATGAATGAAGTTATATGATATTTGTCTTTCACTAATTTCGCTTAGCATAATACCCTCTAGTCCCATCCACGTAGTTGCAAATGGCAAGATTTCATTCTTTTTTGATTGCCGACTAACACTCCATTGTGTGTGTGTGTGTGTGTGTGTGTGTGTGTGTGTGTGTGTGTATATATATATATATATATACACACTACATCTTCTTTACCCATTCATCCATCTATGGACATTTGGGCTCTTTCCATACTTTGGCCATTGTTGATAGTGCTGCTGTAAACATTAGGGTGAATGTGCCCCTTTGAAACAGGACACCTGTATCCCTAGGATAAATACCTAGTAGTGCAGTTTCTGGGTCATAGGGTAGTTCTATTTTTAATTTTTTGAGGAACCTCTACACTGTTTTCCAGAGCGGCTGCATCAGCCTGCATTCGCACCAGCAATGCAAAAGATATTCCCTTTCTCCTCATCCTCACCAACACCTGTTGTTGCCTGAGTTGTTAATGTTACCCATTCTGACAGGTGTGAGATGGTATCTCATTGTGGTTTTGATCTGTGTTTCCCTGATGATAAGTGATGTTGAGCACTTTTTCATGTGTCTGTCAGCCATTTGGATGGCTTCTTTGGAGAAGTGTCTATTCATGTCCTTTGCCCATTTCTTCACTGGATTACTTGTTCTTTGGGTGCTGAATGTGATAAGTTCGTTATAGATTTTGGATACTAGCCTTTTATCTGGTATGTCATTTGCAAATATCTTCTCCCATTCCATCGGTTGCCTTTCAGTTTTGCTGATTCTTTCCTTCACTGTGCAGAAGATTTTTATTTTGATGAGGTCCCAATAGCTCATTTTGCTTTTGTTTCCCTTGCCTCCAGAGACGTGTTGAGTAAGAAGTTGCTGCAGCTGAAGTCAAAGAAATTTTTACCTGCTTTCTCCTCTAGAATTTTGATGGCTTCCTGTCTTACGTTTAGGTCTTCCATCCATTTTGAGTTTATTTTTGTGTATGGTATAAGAAAGTGGTCCAGGTTCATTTTTCTGCATGTCACTGTCCAGTTTTCCCAGCATCATTTGCTGAAGAGACTGTCTTTATTCTATTGGATATTCTTTCCTGCTTTGTCAAAGATTAGTTGGCCATACGTTTGTGGATCCAATTCTGGGTTCTGTATTCTGTTCCATTGGTCTATGTGTCTGTTTTTGTGCCAGTACCATATTGTCTTGATGATTACAGCTTTGTAATTCTTCTTGAAGTCCGGGATTGTGATGCCTCCAACTTCAGTTTTCTTTTTCAAGATTGCTATGGTTATTTGGGGTCTTTTCTGGTTCCATACAAATTTTAGGATTGTTTGTTCTAGTTCTATGAAGAATGCTGGTGTTATTTTGATAGGGATTGCTAGGATTTTTGTTGTTGTCGTTGTTATAAAAAGGCCAAATGCCAGCTTACTTACTTTTCTCCCCTGTGACCATGAGGATCAGGTAGAAAGAAGAAAAGGTTATACCCTATGTTTAGCACCTAAAATATACACATACTTATATGTGGATATTTAGTCCACATTATAAGAATATAAATGCTGAAGAAAATACTTGTTGAAACTGAGGGAGGGCAGAATTTGCAGCCCCAAAATATTCCTCTTTAGCATAAGGATTGTTTTGAGCCAATTATTTTTTTTAAAAAACATCAAACAAAGGGAAAGCTCTGAAAATGAATAAAAGTTAACCCTTTTGTAAGAGACATTTATACGGGGAATCACCATTGGTCACATGTCTCCCTCTCTCTACCAGGAAGAGAAAGATGACTATAAATCTCTAGTAACTTTTATCAATGGAGAAGACAAGGACTTAGATCTGTATAACAATCTTACCCTTATTTACTGGGCTTTTCCTGGTAACCTCCCATAACTGGTTCTCTCACCAACACCCCCCTCTGCCCCCCACCCCCAGCAACATCTTTCTTTTGTCTTTAGTTGGGGAGACTGTTTAAGGTTATGGTTTGGGTCATTTCAGGGACTTACTCAGTTTTCCTGGGTCTGGGTCTCTCCCACATATACAGGGTGTATACACGTTATTAAACTTGTTTGTTTTTCTCCTATTAATCTGTCTTTTATAACAGCAGGGTCTCAGCCAAGAACTTAGAAGGGTTGTTGGGAAAATAAGTAAAGTTATACACCATAAGATGGCCGATGGGACTAACCTAAGTTCTAGTTTGAGACTCCTCTTCCAGGTTCTTCTTCCTGTCCTGTTTGCCTAGCGTGCCAAATTACTACTAATATGGAATGCGGAAGTAACACAATAAATTGTCCCTCATGCTTGTGCTCAGGACTGAGATCTCTGGAGAAGGGTCTCCTCTGAGCCCGCTGATGTAAAATAAACCTCTGATCCACCGAGATCTCTGAGTGGTGCTTGGTTTTTCCACCAGCGATCCAGCCTGGTTCTGTAACATATTTGGTTCCCTGGCCAGGAAACCCAACTGCGCTGGTTCATTGTTGCCACCGGTTTGGGAGAACAATGAGGCGGTGATGAACGAGGAATCACAAGGGAGAAGGCGGGCCCTTCCTGAATTTCAGCAGTCTCCCACTGAGTCACCTCAGGTCAGCCCTGCTCTGCCATTCCCATTGGACTCAAGGAGACTTGGCAGGTGAGGACCTGGACCCAACGTCAGAACCGGTAAAGCTGGGGCCCAATCTAGTCAGGCCCACTCGCAAAGAGTGGAAGGGGGACCTGATCACTCCCCAGAGACCTCAGAGGTCTCAGGTAGGAATTCTGTGGGAGGGAATGTAATAACCTCTGGTGTGTATGTGAGTGTGAATGTGCGACTTAGTCTGGCTCGCCTGCCAAGTTCGATTCTGTGGCTCCACGGGTGGGCACGCTTAAAGTTCCCAAAAGCCATGGAGTCTGAGTGGACCTGTCTGCAATTCCGTGGTGAACGGCATACAGTCTATGACGGCATAGTAATAGTTTCTGATCATGTCACAAAGCTGAGACTGCTAAGCATTACCTAAGTTCCTTCGGGACACAGCCAGACGGACAAGTGACTGGTCTCTTCATTAGAGGGAGCATCCCTATCCCTCTGTCTTTGCGACTCGGTCTCACGGGAATATTATGGGGTCAGAACAGAGCAAAGAAGGTGTTTTCAGGAGACTATGGAGTTAAGATAACCCCAAGGAAGTTCATGACCCTATGGGAGTTAGAATGGCCCACTTTTGGTGTTGAGAGGCCTGAGAAAATTGAAACTTAAAAGCTTAAGTTACGGGAAACTGAAACCTAACCGAGCTTAACCAGCTTGTTCTGCTTCTGTACAATTGCTTGGCGCGCCCATGTATTCCTGATCAACCATTGTTACTTGGCACATCCGTGTACTCCTGATCAATCATTGTTGCCTGGCACATCCGTGTATTCCTGATCAATCATTGTGATACCCGTACCCCCGGTTGTGGTCTGACCTAAAGGCAGGAACCAATCGAATACTGTTAAGTGTCCAACTTTAAACACCAACCAATCGCAGCTCTGTAACTGTGGAAAATTCCTGATTTCCCCATGACTTGTTTGTACCTGTCTATAAAAGGGGTGTAAAAACCTCTCTCAGGGCCTCTTGGCGTCACCGGCAACGGGGGCGCAGAGGTCCAGGTTCGAACCTGCAATAAATGACCCTTGCTGCTTAGCTTTGACTCTGGACTCTGGTGGTTCATTTTGGGGGGTCTCTTAGACTCTGGGCGTTTCAGTGTAGGATGGCCCTCAGAAGCTTAGATGTCCCAAAAGTCTGCCGCGTCTGGTGTGTTGTCACCAGAAACCCAGGTCACCCTGATTAGTTCCCGTATATCGACTCCTGGTTAGAGACTGCCCAAACCCTTCCCCTTGGGTGCAATTTACCTGCAACAAACAGGGACAGGCTAGGGTCTTAGTCGCCTCAACAAAGCAGCCCAAGAAAGGTCAACAGAAGTCCTGACCTCCACAAATTGTTGCCGGTGATCCAGAAGAAGAATCAATCTTGCCCCTGCCACATGAACCTCCTGGTTCCTGGTACTCTGCCACCTTCAATCTCCCCACCACCTCCAGACTTGGCAGATCCTCTCCCCCGGACCAGTGGCCAGATTGTGCCCTTGGCCAGGCACAGGCGCTCTCCAGATGCCAGTCTACATCCTTCAGTACCAAGAGGCTCTCCTCTCCTCCCGGGGATCCAAGCAGGGGCTGAGAAGCCCATGAATATGCCCAGCAGCAAGGGGAATCCCCAGGGGATTATTATGACAGGCTATGCAAGGTTTACACCCTGTTTGATCCTGAGGCACAAGACTGCCACAACAAAAGGAAGGTCTAGCCGCCAAAAGGGGGGAGGCCCAGAACCTCCTTAGCAAGGTATCAGTGAGCCTACTGCATGGAGAAAGGACATTAAAAGAATAAATGTCCCAACCAGGAAAAGTCCCAGTAACCCAGCCGACATCGGGAGGAACCTTGAGAAGGGGACCTTATTGGTCTGGCTGAGATAGAATCAGACTGAAGGAGAAGCTGACTCTCTCTCTCTGTTCCTCTGCCTAATAGATGTGAGGGCTTTTCCCTCATTTCCCAGGTTAACAGCTATAATTGGAGCCAACTATGGTTAGTCTACCTCAGGATGGGGACTTTAAGGAATGTTCCCAAGCAGTTGCTGAAGCTCCATTTGTTTCAGGGAAATTCCCAGTCTTCTCTGGCCTGATGTGGACTCCATATTTCCACTTTGGTCGAAAAAAACATGGTGTCTGCTCCTCTGTCTGAGCTAAGGTTTTGAGTTGGGTTTTCCTTCTCTGCTATCTGCTGGCACCTTGCCTCTTCTGCCTTCCCCTTCCCTTCCTCTTTCTGCATCAGACTGGGTGTGGTCTACATAACTGGTTCCTATACCATCCTCAGTGCCTCAGGCACCATTGGCTCCTCCCCACCCACCCTCAAGGTCAAGGGGCAAAGAGCACCCTCTTGGACCACCCACTTCAAATACCCTCACTGGTCTCCCAGGTGAAAACTGACAATGGGGAAAAAATGATTTTAAGTGGATGCAGGTGAAACATATTCAGTGTTTAAACTATTTAAGTTTGTTGGACCTGTCTCTAAAGTTATCAGCATTAAATATGAAACTTTTATTCTACCAAGGTTGACTAAAGGTCAAATAAGCTCATGTTATCTCTGTTGCAATTTGTTAGCAAAAAGATGACTTAAAACGATAGTTAATTTTGTCTGTCCCAAAGTTTTCATGGATAATTGTTAAGATAGCTTCCAAGGTCTTTGGTAACCTGACACTTTAACGTTTTGATTGCATGACAGATGAGATTAAATTCATTGGACATCTAGGTCTTTTCCAAATAGGATGGAGTGCTAAAGCTTTGATTACTGAATGTCGGTTTGTGTTTTTAACTTCTTATTGCAGAGAAACTAAGGCTATTTGGACCTATTGGAAAACATACTTTGTGCTTAATTGGTACATGAATTTACCATCTAAAAAGATTCTGGTGTAAACACCTCTCAGTTGATTACTAAGTCCTCAATCAGAGACTAAGGTTTCTTAAGAGTTAAAATTCTGCAAAGTGTACTTAAGACTGATGGAAATAAGGAAAGCAACCCTGTATGTAGGAAAATAGGAGGTATGTAAGAAAGATATAAGGAATAGAAATACATTTTTTGTTAAGGGTAAAAGAAAGTAATTTTTTCCTAAATGAGACTGGTTGCTTGGAGATAAATGGCTTTGGGACAAAGTTTGAAGGCAAAGGAGAATTGTAGAAGGTTCATGAAGGGAAATCTTTGGAAAGGAATTTTATGTGTGCTCAGGATGGATTAAGGTTGAGATGAATGGAATTTAAAAAAAAAATTTTTTTAATGTTTATTTTTGAGAGAGACAGAGACAGAATGCGACTGGGTTAGGGGCAGAGAGAGAGGGAGACACAGAATCCCAAGCAGGCCCCAGGCTCTGAGCTGTCAGCACAGAGCCCGATGTGGGGCTCGAACTTATGAGCTGTGATATCATGACCTGAGCCGAAGTCGGACACTCAACCGACTGAGCCACCCAGGCACCCCAAGATGAATGGAATTTTAAAAGTACAGTGGTATAAGGTTGAAATTCTGCTTTTCTCTCTGTTCAAAAGACAAAGTTTTCATGGACTGTTGATCTGCTCTTGATAAGACAATGTAAACAAAGGTTTTTTTTCTCTTTTGTCTGCCAGGAAAACCAAAACTTTAAGTTTCATCTTTATCAGGTCTTTGATTGCTTAGTTAAAACTTCTCAATGTTAAAGGATATAGGTTTTGCTAACAACTATATAATGCTATACATTTGCCTTTAGGATCTTATATTGCCACCATGGCTGAATAAATAAAGTTTTAAGATTTGTAATGATCTGTAATCCTATTTAGGGTGTACTTTATATCTTCCTAAGGTTTTAACAAACTTCCCAGGATCTAATGGTAAATGAAGTCTTTTTGATCAATTAGGCCCTTTTATTTGGGATGCTAAGTTACTTGGAAAAGCACTGTCATACAATGGTAAACCTTACGTTGTATTGCACGGGTAAATGCTATACCTGCCCAAATATATATATGCAATTCCTAAAGTTTTAATGTTTTGGGATAAGGTCATCACTTAATATTCTGATTACTTGAAGTGTTATGTGTCACAGAAATAACTGAATTTCTTTGTCAACTGCATCATAATGAACTCTCATCAGATCTTTAACAATGTCCATTTCTGAGATTTTGTCATTTATAATTGTTCTTATTCTCTCACAAAACATGTTTCTTCTTCAAGTAGATTTACAAAAAGGACTTTTGGGACAGATACAGGTACTTGACATCTTTAAGATTAATACTAAAATGGGTAAGAATTTCCAGAGCTAAAAAGCTGCATTCAAACTGAACAAGAATTAGGAACATGGGACTAAATGAACTGAGGAAGATTATAGTTTTGTGACACTTATTGGAAATATTGCTGGTTGTCTAATGTTTGTTCTTCCAGATTAAGAAAACTTTCTCTTAAGATATCTATGATATACAGAAAAGTCATAAAATATTCATTTGTAAACCGAAGCATTTATCTTTTCTCTCTACCTAAACCCTCTGAAATTCAAAAACTCTCAGTGAGTGTTCTTTCTTTCATGGCAATTACAATTCTTTGCATAAGTTTGATAAGAATCTGTTCATCTTGTTAACAGGTCACCATTGGAAATACTGGTTATTTTACCAAGGCTTTGACTAGAATGTCATATTTGAGAGTGACATTCATAGACTCAGATATGACCAGACAGCTTTAAGGAACTAAGGTTGACTTTATGAAACATGGAGCCATAAAGCCCCTTGGAAATGTTGGCCTGATACCTTGCTTACAGAGTTCCCAGCAGCCTCACCAGGTGAGTGAAGAAGGTCACTTCCTGGCAGGTGCAGGAACCTCAGGATATCTTGGACCTCATGAAGAGGAATTCGCCCAATTCTACAGATATTGCAGGTCTGTCTGATGGCAAGTATTTGGCTTGGCTTCCAGCCTGGAGAGGCTACTAAAAGTTCAATCTGGAGTTTCCTTATAAAAGGTTCCAGCAAAGCAAACTTTAAAAGATCCTCATTATCAATCGCTACTCTTGCTGAGCTTATGTAAATGATTAGGCCAGGTTTGTTAAGACTGGACTTGTTCTACAAATGCATTGGTCTCGATTTGGCCATCTCTGGAAATGGGGGTTTTTAGAGAGAGAAAAAAAGCTGTGTTTCAACAATGCACCGTTAAGGATGTTAAATTCTAGTTCTGACTGTCTTTAAATGTTTGTTGTTTGCCTAAACTACAGAACTTGAGGTAGACTTCAGAAAAATTGTCACAGTATTTACTGTACAGACAATCTCCTGTGCTTGTTATTCTGTGAGGATAATAATAAGACCCCATGGGCATATGATTATTTAAACAACTGGAAAACGGGATGGATTCTCCCAACAATTGTATGTAAAGACTTTTCTCACTGTAGACCCATCAATAGATAAAGACTTCTGTTCTTTATTATTCACTTGAGACCGGGTTAATTCATAAATCTCTAAATATATAAACCATATCCTCCCTAAACCTGATCTGACAGTTACTAGAAACCCACCCCATATAAACCCAGGAGATCTGGTTTATTCAAAGGATGGGGCCACCCCTTTCAAAGACTTGGAGGTGGACTTCACAAATATACAACCAAGCCAAGGGTTCAGATACCCTCTTGTAATAATCTGCACATATTCAGGATGGGTCGAAGCCTTCCCAACCAAGAGGGAACAAAGTTGTGAGGTGGCCAACGCTCTTATACAGGAAATCGTGCCTCGGTTTGGTCTGCCCTTAACCATACACAGTGAAAACGGACCCACATTTGTGGCGGACATTATACAATGCCTGACCAGGTCCCTCAACATTACCTGGAAACTGCAACACGCATCTTAGCCCTCCGAGGGTACCAACCCCTAGAGCTAAAGAGTGATTCCTACTAAAAAAGATTTTTAAAAAAGGCATCAAAGGGGGGAATGTTGGGAAAATAAGTAAGGTTATACACCATAAGATGGCCGACGGGGCTAACATAAGCTCTAGTTTCTAGCTTAGAGACCTTCTTCCGGGTTCTTCTTCCTGCCCTGCCCGCCGTGCTGGCCAAATTACTACTAATGCGGAATACATAAGTAACAGATGATAAATTGTCCCCCCATGCTTGTGCTCGGGACTCAGATCGCTGGAGAAGGATCTCCTCTGAGCCCACTGGTGTAAAATAAAACCCTGATCCACCAAGATCTCTGAGTGAGCTTGGCTTTTCTGGCAGCGACCTAGCCTGGTTCTGTAACAGGGTAAAGGGAAATTATTTTTCCTCTACTACAAAATCATATAATTCTTAGAACCAACCTTCAAATTGGCACTAAATTTCTCAAGAATGAGTCAAGCAGGCATCTAATACTATTTTAGAGCCTAAATAACTAAAATAAATTGATAATAAAAGTGGAAATAAAATGGGTATTTTTAAAAAATCATGAAAGTGTTGTTTCAACAAAACTTTTAATTCTGTGGAATCCTGACAAGTGACTCCCTTAGTGCATGAACTCTGTAGCATCAAAAATGGTCAATGATTGGGTTTTTTATGGGGTAGAGAGAAGTAGGGAAAAATGGTGGAAGGAAAGAACTGTTAAGACAGCCCAGTCTATCATCTGATATCATGAAGATAAGAAGTTGTTTTGGCATTCTTTTTTACACTCATCATTTTCTTTTTAAAAAATAAGATTTCAGGGGCACCTGGGTGGCTCAGTCAATTAAGTGTCCAACTTTGGCTCAGGTCATGATCTCACGGTTTGTGAGTTTGAGCCCTGCGTTGGGCTCTGTGCTGACAGCTCAGAGCCTGGAGCCTGCTTCGGATTCTGTGTCTCCCCCTCTCTCTGCCCCTCCCCTGGTCGCACTCTGTCTCTCTCTCTTTCCCTCAAAATAAATAAACATTAAAAAAACTTTTAATGCATTTTAAGAAATAACATTTCATTTTTTTCTTGATCATAAAGTTATGATACTTATTGTAGGAAATTCTGAAAATACACAAACAAAAGGATGCTCCATTTTGAGATAATAATTATTAATTTTATTCTTTCTAGCCCTTTTCTACATATTCTATAAACAAAATTGAGCTTATGTTAAAATTTAGAAGTAAAAAAGATTTTTAAATATAAAAATTTATTTTAATTAAAAAAATTTTTTTTAAATCTTTATTGTTGAGAGAGAGAGGGCATGAAGAGAGGAAGGGTTGAAAGAGAGGGAGACAGAGAATCCGAAGCAGGCCAAGCCCAACTTGGGGCTTGAACCCACAAACCATGAGATCATGATCTGAGCCGAAGTCTGACACTCAACCTACTGAGCTACCCACGCACCCCTAAAAATAAATTTTAAATCCCAATTTTTTTTTTTTTTTTAATTTTTTTTTTCAACGTTTTTTATTTATTTTTGGGACAGAGAGAGACAGAGCATGAACGGGGGAGGGGCAGAGAGAGAGGGAGACACAGAATCGGAAACAGGCTCCAGGCTCCGAGCCATCAGCCCAGAGCCTGACGCGGGGCTCGAACTCACGGACCGCGAGATCGTGACCTGGCTGAAGTCGGACGCTTAACCGACTGCGCCACCCAGGCGCCCCTAAATCCCAATTTTTGACTTAACTCTGTGTTATGAGAATGTCTTCCTGTCATTGAATTCATTTATTGTTTCATGTTTATTTATCCCTCCACTATTCAACAAATATCTTTGAGTACCTATGACATACCAGGCACTATGCTTATCACAGGAAATACAATAGTGAACAGAAGAAACAAAATCCCCTGCCCTTCCATGGAGACAAATGTTCCAAAGTGAAACAATCAGCAAAGAGCAAATGAATAAGTAGTATATTTTGCATGTAAGATAGCGATAAGCAAAATGGAGAAAAACAAGACAGGAAAAGGGTGAGACGGTTATGTGTGTTTTGGGGAGACTTAATTTGCAATTAAGGGTGGTCAGAAAAGTCTTCAGTGAGAAGGTAGCATTTGAGCAAAGACCTGAAGGAGGTGAAGGAGCTATTCTTATGGCTATCAGGGAAATCATTCTAGATGGAGAAAATTGGGCAGGAGCCTGCCTCCTGTGTTACAGGGACCACAAGAGCAAACTGAGTGGGAACTAATGTCACTGAAGGGAGGTGGGGGCTGGGTAGTAACAAGACTGTTCATGGCCTACAAGGAGTTTTAAGGGCTCAGGCTTCGATGCTGAGTGAAATGAGAAACTACAGGGGCGCCTGAGTGGCTTAATCGATTGAACTCTGACCAGCTCAGGTTATGATCTCGTGGTTCATGAGTTGAAGCCCCATGTTGGGCTCTGTGCTGACATCTCAGAGCCTGGAGCCTGCAGCCTGCTTCGGATTCTGTGTCTCCTGCTCTCTCTGCCCCTCCCCTGCTTACCGTCTGTCTCTCTCTCTTTCAAAAATGTCTCCATAACTGACAGCCAGTGCTACATCAACAATAGCACACCCAACAACAAAACATTAAAAAAACATAAAAAAAGAAAAAAAGAAATGAGAAACTACCAAAAATTGTGGGTTCCAGGGATGACTTAGCATCTTATTAATTTACAGATAACTGCTTGAAAAAGAGACTGGCTCATGTAGGGGCAAAACCACAGCTGAAATTGTCATTGAGAGGCTACCAGAAGGACCTAGGTAAGGCCTGATGTGGGCTGAGACCCAGATAGACGTGACAGAAGTAGTTGGATTCTAGATATATTCTGAAGGTCAAGATAATGGGATTCCAGACATATCAGATATGCAGGGCATAAGAGAAAAAAAGGAGTCAAGAATGACTCTAAGGTTTTTTGGCCAGAGAATATTGCTCTAAATTATAACTTCAGTAAATGCATAATTTATAACACTTTATAAAGTATGACCATTATGTAGGCAGTTTCAAAATAAAAGAGAAATAATCAGACTAACCATAATGTCATCTTTGTTTAAATATAAGTTTGACAACTGGAAATCAATAGTATAAGTTCAAACAAAATGAAAATATCCAACCCCTTGGAAATTAAAAATTATTCATTGAAAAAATTGATCAAGGGCCACTTGGATGACTCGGTTGGATGAGCATATGACTCAATTTGGGTTCAGATCACGATCTCATGGTTTGTGGGATCTATCCCCACATGGGGCTCTGCGCAGACAGTGAAGAGCCTGCTTGGGATTCTTTCAACCTCTCCCCCCACTCCTGCTTGCATGCTCTCTCTGTCTCTCTCAAAATAAATAAACTTTTAAAAAATAATAAATTTAAAAAATGGATCAAAAGAAAAATGGCTTAGTAAAAAATTCAAAACCAAAATCATCAAAATCTGTAGGGTGAGATGTGTCTTGAAAAATGAGACAGCATTCATGAAAAGAAGAAGGGACACAAGTTTCCGGGCAGCAGGAACAACCCATGTCAACACAGCACCAGTGAGAGAACATGGCACCCTTAGGGAATGCTAAGTGTTCAATGTAGCTCTAACCTTCAGTGTAAGGAGAAAATGGTGAAGGCTAAGCAGGGCTCCATAACCCAGGGCACAATATGCCACCAAATATTCACATTCCATCCTGAATGTAATGTGGGAACACCATAGAACTTAAAACTGGAAGAAACATTTAAACAACAATGAGTACTGGCTCCCCATAAACAAATCTTTATGTAGTGTGTAGCTTGGATTTTTCCCTCTCATTTTATTAAAAAAAAAAAAAACCCAAAACTCTTATTCTTATTTACAAATCTATGTAAGGCATAAAATTCACAAGCAGATCATATCTACATTGTTTTCCAGGAAATTTTCCTCTTGTTTTATACAAACTTTCATTCTAACCCACCTTTATAATTAGCATAAGTGATTTCAAATTAAATGTAACCATTGCTGCATTATTTTGGTTATTTACCCATCTCATCTCTTCCTCCATTAAGGTTGAAGTAGCTGAGGACGAGAACCCCATTTTCAGAGTTCTTTGGAAATGACAAGATATATTTGTCAGAGAGAAATAACATTTCCCCCCAAACCCCCACATGGGTGTTACTCAATAAGTTGCACTGAAAATCTCAATCATTATATGATTCTTTTCCTTGGAATTTCATTTATTTAAGGATACAGTATGATTTCCCAAGAAATTTTCATGAGAGAAGACTTCCTCAATCAATTTTGAGTATGCCAAACATTCATTAAATATCTCTGCTACTTCAAAGCCTTAGTTAATTAAGCTTCTCTCAATATATTATCCCCATTCACACAAGTACCCTCTTTAAAATGAATATGAACACATTTTTTATTTACCTATCTCTCTGGTCCCTGATTCTTCATACTAATTTCCTATCCTTTGCCTACAGTTGACTGTATTCTAACATCCTGGTACATGTTCCTTTTTAAATTCAGAGCCATGCATGTATGTATGTAATTACATACTCAAGGGTGTATGCAAAACAAGGATTTTATGTCTATATACAAACCACAGTTTATTTTTTTAAGCTCAACTACACACGTTAGTGAAAAGTGTTCAAGTAGTCTTTTGATGATTGTCATACCTAAATTAGCTGTCCTTATTTTCAATATAAAAATATATTGAATTACATAACCCCCCAGGTAACTCCAAAATTGGCAAAGTAAGACAAGCCAGTAAGGACATGCCTTTATTATTATCTTGGAAAGAAGCAAGGTAACAGAGCAAGAACTTGCTCCTTCCTGCAGGGAGTTGCAGGATTCCACATAGATTTCCTGGACAACTGAAGGTCTCAACCAAATCCCAGACCTTACAAAGATGAACACTCCTCACACTTACATTTTGGGTACTGGTGAGGCAACAGGGAAAGGTGACTAGAGAGACAAATCAACCAAAGTAAAGCGATTTTGATTTTAGGCTGACCCTTAACCTAAAAGTCAGCAAGTCATAAAAAGAGTCATAAGATCCAACTCAAAGAAAACCACAACACCCACTCCCTCTGGCAATAAAAGCCACATAGTCTGGACATTCTGAAAATTTCTCCCTGTGGGTAATTTCACAACCCTAAGACAATGGAAAATGTAACTGCCCAATATAAATGATAAGCCCAAAGTTAAAGAGTAAGGCCTTCCCCATTATGAGGGAGCACAAGGCAAGCTGAGGACAAAGCACAAGCTAAAACCCACCTACCACCCCCGCCCCCAGGTGTGATATGTGTGATATTCCTCAGGCACTCCTGGCTGCCCAAGAACAAAGGAAACGACACAAAACAAATGGTTAAACTGATAGAGTCTCCATCAGTTCACAAATACCTTAGTAATATTACAAGAAAAGGGCAATCTTATCCATAGCCTAATCTCCAGGAACTTCCTACTGTCTTAAGGATAATGCTTTGCTAGAGGGAAAAACAACCTTAGTTTGACAATAGTTAGGCCTCCAGTAATCTGTGAGTCTTCTTTAGCATATGGAAAGCCCTTTATGAAACTTCTTGACTTTACCTCCCTCAAGTCCTTAGTATGTAATCAGTTACTCTTCACAACCCCAGTGCAGCTCTTTCTGCCCACGGGTCCTGTCCCCATGCTTTAATAAAATCACCTTTTTTGCACCAAAGCCACCTTCAAGAATTATTTCTTGGCCGTCAGCTCCAAACCCCTACCATTCCAACCCCCATCACCTGTACAGTTAGCTAATTAAAAACAAAACAAAACAAAACAAAACAAAAAAACCTTTGTTAGAGGCAAAGGGGATCCTCTTCTCACCTGGGAGAAGAGACCACTACTTTGTGGTGGTAGTGTTGGGGTTTTGGGTGATGGTGGGGGGCAGCTGCCGAAACTGCATTTGTTTTGGGGAAATTCCCTGTCTTCTCCAGCCTGACTTGGACTGCATATTACCACTTTGGTGATTAAAAAAAAAAACAAAAAAACAAAAAAAAAACCCACCAAACATGGCGTCTGTTCCTCTTTCTGAGCTGACCAGGTTTAAAACCAGGAATCATCCTTCTCTGCCTTCTGCTGGCACCTCACTCTTCTGCCCTCCCCTGGCTCCTGCCTTCTGCCTTAACTGGCTTCTACATCATCCTAGGTACCTCAGGCACCATGGACTCCTTCTCCCACCCTCGGTATCAAGGAGCAAAGCACACCTACTTGGACTACTCACTTCAGATCCCCCCCACTGATGTCCCAGGAAAAATTGACAATAGGTAACAAATTGTCTTAAGTGGACCCAAGTGGAACATATTCAGTATTTAAACTAATTTAACTTTGTTGGCTTAATTAAGACAGACGTGTCTTCGAGTTATCAGCATTAAATATGAAACTTTTATTCTACCTAGGTTTGCTAAAGGTCAAATAATCTCAGGTTATCTCTGTTCCAAATTGTTAGCAAAAGATGACTTATAATGATGGTTAATTCTTTCTCAAGGTTTTCATGGGTAATTGTTAAGATAGCTTTCAGTCTTTGGTAACCTGAAACTTTCAAGTTTTGCTTCCATGATAAATAGGATTGAATTCATTTGATATCTAATGAGATAAAATACTAAAGCACTGATTACTAAACGCAGCTTTGCACTTTTGACTTTTTATCATAGAGAAATTAAGGATATTTGGATCCATTGGTAAACATGCTTTGTGCTTAATTGGTTCATAAGTTTGCCATCTAAGGAATTCTGATGTAACAGTTCACAATTGGTTACTATTTAGTTTTCACTGGAGACTAAGGTTTCTAAGAGTTAAAATTCTGCTAAATGTAATTTAGACTGATGGAAATAAGAAAAGCAACCCTGTATGTATGTAGGAGATCTATAAGAAAAATATAAGGAATGAAAATACATTTTTGTTGAAGGTAAAAGGAAGTAATTTTGTCCTAAATGAGATTGGTTGTTTGAAGAGAAATGGCTTGGGACAAAATTTGAAGGCAAAGGAAAAGTTGTAGAAGGTTTGTGAAGGGAAATCTTTGGAAAGGAATTTTATGTCTGGTCAGGATGTACTAAGGTTGCAATGAATGGGTTTTAAAAATGCACTGGTATAAGATTAAAATTCTGTTTTTCTCTATGTTAAAAAAAAAAGTTTTCTTGGATTGTTGATCTGCTCTTGATAAAAAATAAAATAAAATGCAAAGGTTTCTCCTCTTTTGTCTGCTGAGAAAAACAAAGCTTCTGTTTTGTCTTTATCAGGTTTTGATTACTTAGCTAAAACTTCTCAATGTTAACGAAGCCAAGTTTTGCTAACAACTATACAACTGGACATATTTGCTTTTGAAATCTCTTATTGCCATCTTGGTTGAATAAATACTTTAAAGTTTTAAGATTTGTAATAATCTGTGATCTTATTTAGGATGTACTCTATAACTTTCTAAGGTTTTAACAAATTTTCCCAAGGTTTAAATTGTAAATGAAGTCTTTTTGACCAATTAGGCCTTTTTATTTGAGATCTTAAATTACTTGGAAAGCACTGTCAAATAATGGTAAACCTTAGGTTGTAATTGCTTGGGTAAATGCTGTAACTGATCAAATATAAGTGCGATTCCTAAAGTTTTAATATGTTTTTGTAATAAGGTCATCACTTGATATTCTGATTATCAAAATTTTAGTGTCACAGAAATACCTAATTACCTTGTCAATTTCATCATAATGAACTCTCATCAGATTGTTCACCATGTCCATTTTTGAGTTTTGTAATTTATAATTATTGTACTTATTCTCTTACAAAACGTATTTCATCTTTAAGGAGATTTATAAAAAGAACCTTTAGGACAAAGACAGGTATCTGGCATCTTTAAAATCCTAAAACTAAAATGAGTAAAAATTTCTAGAACTTTTTAAAAAGCTGCGTTCAAACCAAACAAGAATTAGGAACATAGGACTAAGTGAACTGAGGAAGATTACAGTTTTGTGACTGTTGTTAAAAATATTCCTGGTTATTGAATGTTTGCTTTTTCAGATTAAAGAACTTTCTTTTAAGGTATCTAGGACATGCAAAAATGTGATAAAGTATTCATTTGTAAACAAATTGAAGCATTTAACTTTTCTCTCTACTTAAACCCTCTGGAATTCAAAAACTCTCAGTGAGTATTTTTTCTTTCATGGCAATTACAGTTATTTGCATAAGTTCAATAAGGGCACCATTGGAATACTGGTTATTTTACCAAGGCTTTGACTGGAACGTCATTTTTGAGAGTGACATTCATAGACTCAGATATGACCATACAGCTTTAAAGAACTAAGGCTGACTTTATGAAGCATGATGCCAATAAAGCCCCTTGGAAATGTTGGCTTGATACCTTGTTTACAGAGTTCCCAGCAGCTTCACCAGGTGAGTAAAGAATGTCACTTCCTGGCAGGTGCAGGAACCTCGATATCTCGGGAACCTCGTGAAGAGGAATTCGCCCTAATTTACAGGTATGGCAGGCATGTCTGACGGCAAGTACTTGGCTTAGCTTCTGGCCTGGAGAGGCTACTAAGAAGTTCAATCTAGGGGCACCTAGGTGGCTCAACTGGTTGAGCGTCTGACTTTGGTGCAGGTCATGATTTCGCATTCATGTGTTAGAGCCCCACGTCGGGTTCTGTGCTGACAGCTCAGAGCCTAGAGCCTACTTTGGGTTCTGTGTTTCCCTCTCTCTCTACCCCTCCCCTGCTCGCACTGTTTCTGTCTCTCAAAAAAAAAAAAAAAAAAAAGTTCAATCTAGATTCCTTATAAAAAGTTCCAGCAAGGCAAAGTTTAAAAGATCTATATGATCAATCACCATTCTTGCTGAGCTTATGTAAATAATCAGACTAAATTTGTTAAAACTGAATTTGTTTTTCAAGCAAATTAGTCTTCATTTGGCTATCTCTGGAAATGAGGGGTTTTAGAGAGAAAACTGTTTCAATAATGCACCTTTATGGATGTTCAATTTTAGTTCAGATTGCCTTTAAATTTTTTTTTTAATTTTTTAAAGGATTTTTATTTAATGTTTATTATTTTTGAGAGAAAGACAGAAAGTGAGCAGGGGAGGGGCAGAGAGAGAGAGTGAGACACAGAATCCAAAGCAGGCTCCAAGCTCTGAGCTGTCATCACAGAGCTCGATGCAGGGCTCGAACTCATGAGCCATGAGATCATGACCTGAGCCAAAGTCAGACGCTTAACTGACTGAGCCACCCAGGCACCCCAAATTCTGACTGTCTTTAAATGTTGTTTGCCTAAACTAGACAACTTGAGGTAAACTTCAGAAAAACTGTCACCATAGCATAGGTGTGGACAATCTTCTTGCTTGTTATTCTGTGCAGATAGTAACAGGACCCCATGGACATGTGATTATTTGAACAACTAGAAAATAGGATGGACTCCCTCAACAATTATATACCAAAGGTCTTTCTCACTGTAGACCTATCAACAGATAAACTATATTGCTTTATTAAATTATTCACTTGAGGCCGGGTTAATTCAGAAGTCTCTAAATATGCAAATCATATCCTCCCTAAACCTGATCTGACAATTACTGGAAACCTACCCAATCCATATAAACCCAGGAGACCTAGTTAAAAGTCTAGTACAGCAAGGGATTTAATTCCAAAATGGAAGGGCCCCTACTGGGTCATATTATGCACTCCCACTACAGTAAAGTTAGAGGGGCACTCTCCATGGGCTCTTTTATCTGGAATAAAACCTGTACCTCCTTCACAGGAAATCAATGAGTGAACTAAAGTGCCTTCTTATTCCTGTGAACCTGTAGAAGACCGCAAACTTCTCTTATGTGGTTGTACCTTTCTTTTTCATTCTCCTTTCCCCAATTTATACCGACAATTCCTTCTTACAAGGGGCCATTCAAAAGGATCACCACAGACATTTGAGTTGCAAACCAGAAAAACCCATCTGATTCTTGCTGTCTGTTCCCACTCCATCTGAGGATGTTTCAATCCTAACATCTAAACATCTCCTCACTCGCAACACCGGTAGACACTGAGTTTGTAATTTTCTCTAATCATTAATCTATATGTTTCTTGTTTCTATAAAAGCACCTCTTATAAATTACCTGATTTATTACAAAACAAAACAGAGTCTATATGATGGCTATATACCACCTGTTACAGAGTTAAGGCCTTCAATGACTCTCAATAACATTATATTATTATATTATTAAATATTATTAATATTATATTATTAAATTATATAATAATATGAGTATATTATATAACTGATATATTATTAAATATATATTAAACGTTAAATACTTATTATACAATATTAAATATTAAAATAACTCAAATACATAAAACAGTTCTACAAAATAGAATAGCATTAAATGTTTTAAGTGCTGCACAAGGTGGAACTTGTGCTCTCATAAAAACAAAATGCTGTGTATACACTCCAGATTACCACGAAAATACTTCTAGATTACTGACATGAATACTCGATTTGATGCTTTAAACAATCTCTTTCCTTTAGTGATCGGTTAAACTCCTGGACTAGAGGATTTTTGTCAACTATCAAAGGACTTTTATTTGGGCTTATCTTTCAAGTTATTGTAATTATGTTTTGCTCTTTTCTCCCATGTCTCTCTGCCTGGTGCTAAGACTCCATCACTACAATAACTTCAAGCCAATAGATGATCCGTTCTACTCAAGGAGGTTCATACACACTGTCTACCTTGGATTCAGCTGCCTCTGCCTTTTGTAACTCCCCTATATGTTCCCCAACTGATTAATATTGACCCATAGGTAGGGACATCTCTACATCCCTACTCAGCAGGAAGAAGCTACAGAAGATGAGACCTTCTACCTTCAGCAACCTTAAAGATTTAAGGTTCAAAATTTTTCAGGGGGGGATAGGATGAAGGCCCATAAGGCAAGCTGAGGGCCAAGCACAAGCTAGCATTACCTCCCCCTCCCCAAGGTGGGATATGTGTGATATTCTTCAGGCACTCCAGGCTGCCCAAGGACAAAGGAAATGACAGAAAACAAATGGTTAAACTGTTTAAGAGTCTCCACCAGTCTACAAATATCTTAGTAAATTACAAGAAAAAGGCAATCTTATCAATAGCCAGTGCAGCTCTTTCTGCCCATGGCCCTGTCCCCTTGCTTTAATAAAAATCACCTTTTTGCATCAAAGACATCTTCAAGAATTTGTTCTTGGCTGTCGGCTCCGAACCTCACCATCACCCCAAAACCTCATCAGAAGGATTATGAATATAGCACCAAGTTCTTTCTTAATTCTCTGAAACAATGATAGTCTTTGTTCCTTCTCTGGATGCATCTAGAACTTACTTTTAACCCAGGCCAAATATATACATTTATACAGAGTGGCCCTCTCAATATGCCAGAAGAAAGTAAAGTGTTTATACACTTTAATTTTATTTTTTTTTTCTTTTTGGCTTAGGCCCGTTATGTAAGAAGCTCAAAGTTATGTTAACCAACCTACAAAGGATTAAAAAAAATATACATAAAGCTGCACTTAATTATAAAACTGAGTATTCAAAGACCCAAAAGAAGCATGTTCTCTATATTTACAAGGGAAATAAACATCTTGCTAGAGTGCCACAGAAGAAATACTATGAATCTCCCCTTGTAATAACAGGCCAGCAAACACAGAAATCTAGTAAGGTATGCTGAGTTGCTAATGGTTCTAAGAAAGTCAACTTGTATATTTTTTAATAGCAAAAAAAAAAAAATCTTATTTTCGGGATCTATTAAAATATTTGGATTCTACAAGATTAACCTCCGATGGAAATTAAATTTCCAAATTGTTTATTGTGGTTTAAATGGTGGATGGAGTCTGGCTTGGGCAACAAGAGGTTGGTGCAACACTATCATCATTGCCAGCTCCTGCCATTCTCTCTGGAGCTATTGTGAGGGGGAGGTGGACAGAGTTTTAAGGCTTTACTAGGCTTCTGTGCCCAAAAGTCCTGCACTCAAGTGCATCTGTCAGCCCTTCTCATCTCCAATGATTTCAAGACACCACAGAGATTTAAAAAAAAAAAAAACAAAAACAAGACCGCTGGTCTCTGCAGAAGGAAAGGGCATTTTGCCCTAGGCAAGAAGGGAAGCCTTGTTTTAGTACCTTGTAACTAAGAAATAGAAGTAGGGGGTGGGGTGGGAGGGGAGAGAAGGGTACCGGTGAACAAGGTGCAGAAGAATGAAACCAATGATTTTTTAAGGGGAACTTTTAAAATGGTGGAAAAACCTGGGTATTCAAACTGGTTTTAAATTATGAAATTGATTTCCACCCAGCATGTTTATTCTTATGTTTAATTTTTATTTTCTTTCTTTTTATCCTAGGACCAGCCACAAAAGAATTCATTCAAATTCTACATCTTGTCTTCAAAAACCAGGGCAGCTTCCAGTTACATTTGGGGCTTTTTTTTTTTTTTTCTTACCCAGCTTGAGCATTTGAGTCTACCATTACAAGGAATATGACAGAAGTATTTTAGTTCCAAATGAATTAAAGTCTAATCCTACTCTCCAAAACACAACCAGGCCAGCCTCCTCCATGACTTCATGCACACCTTCCTTCTGTGTTCTGACCTCTCATTCTTTATTTTCCTTTCCTTTTCCCCCCCATTTATTGCTTACACTGAACCTCTCTCCATTAATATATTTTCATCACATCTTCCTTTTGGGCCATGATGCATCTTATAGACCAACCTTTCCATCTTCGTCATCTTCACAGCAGCTAACATTAGCTGAACATCATGAACTTGGCACTATGGTGTTTTATGCAGATTGTCTCACAGAATCCATGACCTTATGCAGTAGGCTTTTACAGATTAAGAAACCAAGGCACAGAGAAGTGAAGTACTGGCCCAAGATGACTCTATATTGAAGGGGAGCTGAATTTGCCACCCCAAAACATGTCTCTTTGGCATAAGGATTATTTTAGGTTAATTATTTTTAAGAAACAGTAGAGACAGGAGAAGCTCTGAAAACTGAGTAGAAGTTATCCTTTTGTAAGAGACATTTACTTTTATGAAGGAAATCTCCATTTGTAAGGGGGTCTCCCTCTCTGTACCAAGAAGAAAAAGATGACTCTAAAGTTCCAGAAATTCTTATCAATTGAGAAGACATAGACGTAATGTGCATAACACTCTTACCCTAGCTTCCTGTGCTTTGCCTGATTATCTCCTATAATTGCCTCCCACCTTGTTTTTAACTGAAGATGATACTTAACGTGATGAAGGCGTGGGACATTTCAGGGAGTTACTCTGTTTTCCTGGATATCTCCCATGTATACAGGAGTTATACATGTTATTAAATTTTTGTGTTTCTCCTGTTGATATCTTTTATTATAGGGAGTCTTGGCCAAGAATCTAGAAGGGTAGAGGGAAATATATTTTTCCTTACCTACAGTATAAACACACCTTTAAGTATACCAGTCTCTCTAGTCCTTTAGAACACACTGCTTGAATTTTGTTCCTCAACATTTAATTATGAAAAATTTCAAACATACAAAATGTTGAAAGGATATTACAGTGAATACCTACCATCTAGATTTTACCATTAATATTTTACTCTATTTGCTTCAGTACATATCATCCACCCATCAATCTATCCTATTTCCTTTTTTGATTCGTTTCATTTCAAGGGAAACTGACACCATTACATTTCCCTCCAATAGTTAAGCATGCAATCATTAACTCCTTGCATTTTAATGCTACAAGGAAACACTGATATGGATAGAATAACACTCCAATCTCTGGGGACTCGCAGTGGCCAAGCAGTGCACACCGTTTTTGTTTAAAACAGTCAATAAAAATTTTGAAAGACTACTTTTCTTCAAAATGTGGTGCCTTTCAAAGTTAGACAATACTTTCCATGATCCTTGGGATATTATTTTTATTAATATGAAGAGAAATAAATTCCCATCAGTAGACATAGAAGCCAAGAACAAGTATATACCTGAGCTCCAAATTCTTTCCAGAAGACATTTCTCAACTGCAGAATAGTCACTACTTCCAAGTTGGATGGAATCACCAGGGTGTTATTAGATTTAGATGAGAAGGAACAGCACATTAGTGTGGGGGATGTCTTGGGAGAATACCCATGAGCAACAATAAAGTAAGAAATCAGAGCTGGTGACATTAGAGAAGATTGTGCATCTATTTGAGTCTGAGGAAAACAAACTATATGTGGTTCATTCTGAATCACACTGTACTGACTTTTAGTTTCCCAAAGGGCTTTATAAGAAAACAAAATATGAAATCTACAAGGTCGATATTTAATTTTCCAATAAGACATTTAACTTGGCTTAATTACAATCTGAAGCAGACTCCAGGCTCTGAGCTGTCAGCACAGAGCCTGATGCAGGGCTGGAACTCACAGACGGCGAGATCATGACCTGAGCCAAAGTCGGACGCTCAACTGACTGAGCCACCCAGGTGCCCCAAGTTATGTTTAAATTTCAGATAAACAATGAACCATTGCTAAGTAAAAATATTTCCAACTGAATTTCACGCAAATATTTTTATGTATTTTCCAAATATTGCATGACACATTCTTTTTTTTAAGTGTATTTATTTTGAGAGAGCATGCAAGGGAGGGTCAGGGACAGAGGGAGAAAGAATGCTAAGCAGGCTCTATGCTCAGCACAGAGTCCGACAAGAGACTTGATCTCATGACTGTGAGATCATGACCTGAGCCAGTGTCAAGAGTTGGATGCTTAACCAACTGAGCCACCCAGGCACCCCTGCATGACACATTCTTATATGTTTATGTGAAATTCAAATTTAACCAGGTGGATGTCCTGTATTTTATCTGGCTATTTCTAGAAGAGTTTGGAAGGCTCCTTCAGAAGTTCACTCAGTTAAAAATCTCTCCCTGTGAGATCTTAATTCCTCATATCAATGATTGCATCTTCATTAAGCTAAGCATTAATCTCTTCCTTAGGTGAAGAAAGAAGTACCTTTCCTATTAAAATTCATAATCCCACTATGCAATTCTTTCCCCCACACACACACACTATGCAGTTCTTAAAAGGAAGACCTAAGTCTCTATGTTCTGATATGGAACTATCTCCAAAATAAATAATTAAGTGAAAAAAGCAAGGTTCAGTAAAGCATGCATACTGGGTAATCAAGGTTGTCTCCAGGGAGGGGAACTGGGTGTAGGTGGAGAGTGGGAGGAGTGTGGTAAGGAGTCTACTTTTTTATTCTATTCTGTACATTTTGAATGTTCTATCATGTGCATATATCATCAATTTAAAGACAAATAAGTGTAAATTAACAAGCAAAGAAGCAAAAAAAAAAAAAAAAAAAAGAAACCAACAAAACAAAACACTATTTATTCCCAAGCAAAACAGAACAAAACATCCCAAGAGATGCCTAATATTTGGTGGAAATTATTTCAACCTCTTTGATTTCCTATCTGACTTTATCAGGTCACCTTAAGAGTTCTGGAAAACTGGAGATAAACTATTTTATAGTCATGCATCGATTCTGTCTTGTCGAAATGAATCTGATATTTTAAAGTGGAAAAAAATATCTCCCTTTTATAAAGGTGTTAACTTTTATCTGCAAGAATATACTTATTTTATATGCTTTTCTATATTTTATTCTCTTCATTTTCAATATATTCCTCCTCTCTGTTTTTTCTCACCACAAGCTTAAACACACACACACACACACACACACACCCCTCCTAGCAGAAGATAGGAAGGTGTCCCTTTGTGAATAACAAGAAACAGAGTGATCTGCGTTGATCTAAGTTTCTCTGTCTATATGTTCAACACAAGCTTCATTACAAATTACAGAATCAATTTTCAAGCTACATGGATAGGGGTTATGTTAAAGGAAAGACCAAATTCATATCTAATGTTCCAAAAAAGTCAATGGAACACATACACACATCATTAGCAACATTTCAGGTTAATTAGAAATACACTGAGGGGCACCTGGGTGGCTCAGTTGATTAAGTGGCTGACTCTGGTTTTAGTTCAGGTCATGACCTCATAGTTTGTGAGTTCAAGCCCCACATTGGGCTCTGCTCTGGAAGGATGGAGCCTGCTTAGGATTCTCTCTCCCTCTCTTTCTGCCCCACCTTGGTTCATGCTCTTTCTCAAAATAAATAAACTAAAAAAAAAAAAAAAAAATACACTGAGATGTTTGGTAAACCCTAGAAAACCCCAATCAGGAGTCTATTCAACCTCTCAGCTTATACTCAACATCAACATAAAATTTTGTTTACTGATCTAAGCTTTCTCCTGGAGGACATTCAATACTCATGCTTTTGAACTACCTCCTCCCCTTCCTGGCTCATGCTACATTTCCTTTGTACCCAACTCCAGTAGCTCCTAATTCTTGCTTTTCTTTTGAAATCTTTCCCAGGTAACAAATGGGCTGTGTGCCCCTCCGTTCCCAGCTGGACCTCCACCTCCCTCTTTATTTGGTTATTCCTTCTCAATCACTTATTAAGCATCTATTTTGTGTCAGACACCATTCCAGGTATAAAAACAAAATCTCTTGTGCATTTTACATTCTAGTGTGGGGCGCTGGGGTGGGGTGGGGGGTAGTCAAAGGAATCAAAAGTAACGGGCATGATTACATTTTAGAAAGGAAGGTATAGCCTGGAAAGGTCTTTATGACTTTTCAGGAGGATAGGATGGAGCCCTAGAGATACCTAAGAGAGTTCTAGACAAAAGAAACAAAATACCAAGACATAAGTGTGGAGCCTTCTGGGTATGATCCAGCACAGAGTGCCAAGGGGACTAGAGCAGAATGAGAAAGGGAGATGAAGTTGAAGGAAATGGAGTCAGAGAGGTACCAGGCAGCAAGATCGTGGAGGCTTTCTGGCCATGGTAAGAACTTCACATACTTGAAAAGATTCATCAAACTCCACAAAGAAGTCACATAAGGCTTTTAGTTCAAGGTAAAGGATATGGTGCAGCACGAGAAAGAGAGTGTAGGTAAGTATTAGAGGTCCAGAGAGATCCCATGTGCAAGTGCCCCAGCAGCTAGGTGAGGCCATCCAACAAAGTTCTGGCCAATGAGGTAGAGCCAGAAGCCATGAGGATATAAATATGAATATGGACATGAATCTTGGAGGTGTAGCAACAGCCATCCTAGGACAGTGGGGATGACACTAAGGTTTTCAGAGCAAGGAAACAGAAAAAGCCCAAATCAAGGTTAACATGGTTCTGCGGCCATACCATACCCAGGTTTCCCACCTTCAAATTTTTTGTTGCAGAAAACGAATGAGCTCCTGAAGGAGTGCTGACAATGTTGTCTCTCTCTTATTCATGGATGTGAAATGACCTTCCTTGGGGTTACATGTTCCAGGCCCCATGGAGGTTAATGTATGCCCTGACCAGAATGTGGGAAGGCTTGTTCTGATCTTCCCTAAAGTGGTGCACAGAAGGCCCCACTTCAGATGACTAGTAGAGAGCCTCTGGCGCACAGATGGTGCCACTGCAGAGAACTACTCTGTGACCTCACTACCATGCCCCTCACTCCATAAAAGCTGGGGATTAAGGTCCATATTGGGTGGGAAATGGGGGCAGAGAATAGCTGTGTGCTGCCTGCATAGTTTGCTCAATCCCTCGTTAGTAAGTTACCCTGAATACAACTCTGTGTAAATGGTACGGAGCGGCTTCCTTTGTTTTCTGGTCTGAAAGTGTTTTCTCAGTCTGGAGGAAACTTAATAGACTCTCCTCCAACTTCTCACAATTGTTTTCCTGTTTACACTATTATATTAGGATTTTCTGTTGAACATACAGGTACAACACTTCAGTGTCTCCAAACAATGATGTTCAAGCTCCTTAGAATAGCAAATGCAGTAACCATGACTTGGCTTATTTTCTGCCACTCCCTATTATCCACTCTATGCTCATGATACTTTAATTTCTAAGAATTTCCATCAAGTATCTATTGATTCAACCCTCAGGGCCTTTGCTTATGACGTCTCTTAGCCTGCTATGCACATTGCACTTTTCTTTGCCTGGCAAAGAAACTCATTCTTTAAGATCCACATCTCAAACCCAAGATTGCCCTTTCCCCTTACTCCCACAGCACACCCTGCATTCCTTTACCTTGGCATTGACCATACTGCATGACTTTCTATTTATGCGTCTATTTCCACCACTACACAGTGTGTTCCTCAAGGGCCTGGTTCATCATTGTTTCCTGAAGCACCCAGCACAGTGCCTGGCACATAACTGAGCACAAAAGATGTTAAACTATTATGAAGTTAACATTGTCTTGTTTATGTGTGGCAGGAGGTCAAATAGAAGAAAGTCACCAGTTCTAAGTATAGGAAGACCCTATTGTGTAGTTCTAACTAATCTTTCATGCTTGAAAGTACAGTCCTGTAAACAAAAAAGTATAGGTGGTCCAGAAGCTCAAAGATGTTTTCTGAGGTCTTCCAGGGAGAATGAAAGAGAACCTGAGGGCAGGGTTGCTTCTGGTATCTTCAATCAATAAAACCAGAGATTTCATATCAGGGGATTCATTTGGTTGTGGTGGCACTGTAATTTTTCAACCTGGCTAGGCTGAACTACATTTCTACATTTTCCTTCCCTGTATGTTCCTTAAGGTGGGCCATGGGAGAAACTCTTATGAATTCGAGAGCAGAAGAGAAGCAGTAGCCATTTTGTAGCTCACACAGGTTGTCTCTGGCCAGCTGATTGGCTACAGCTGCTCACCTTCCCCTAGGGTCTTCTTTCTGCTTCTCTAACTTATGATCCAGGTGTGTGTTTAGCTGCATGATGAAACACCCTGGCTTCTGCAGTATACCCACACTAACAACGAGGTCAGGGGCAACGAGAACTGACATGGGGTTTCAGCCCAAACTTACATCCATTCTCCCTTCCCGAATGCTTGCCCTGCAGACTTCAAATTTTAGCATCAGATGTAATAACAGTAGCCTTACAAAGACTGCTTAACCAGCTTCCACAGTTGTGTCAAATCACATCTCTGTAATAAAGCCCTTAAATATATATAGGAGGATGTGTGTGTGTGTGCGCGTGTGTGTGTGTGTGTGTGTCTGTCTGTCTGTCTGTATCTGTGTGTGGGTATACACACACAAGGAGATTTTATATATACCAAATTTCCTAGTAGTTCTGTTTCTCCTAATGAAAACTGACAAATGTAACATCAATTCTAGAAACTTCCCAATACTTCTTTTCTTTATCCCTGGTCTCTTTTCCTGAAGTGATTTTCTGTATAGTCTTTAAGTGGCAATTACATTATTGTGTTTTCCTGGAAGAGATCTGGGAGATGGCATCCCACCCTGCAGACTTCTCAATGTAGAATATGCTTTGGCAGCAATAAAAAAGAATCCCAGAGTCTGTAGGAACAGAGAGAGAAAAAAAGGCTGGGCCTGCATTGGGATGATTCCAGGGTGTTAGGCTGCAGAACTCACATGAGGTCATCAATACTGAGGAATCCATTTTATTGTCTATGTTCTGAGTTGGCTCACATATAAGCATAGCTTATACTCTGCCCAGGAGCCAGTTGCCAAAGAGGCAGGGAGAGAAGTGATGAATGAGACTTCTACAGCAGTACACCCAGGGAGAAGCCAAACAAATATTTTCCACAGCAGATTTTGATAGTGGGAGCCTAGTGCCAGAATACACTTTATAACATGTCCAACTCTAAGAATATTTGTAGTATCACAATTGCAAAAATGTCAGAGGATTCTTGAAGAAAAGAAAATGAGCAAGATAAAGGAGTCCTGATTTTACACTGAATTCTCAGCATCCCTTCAATTAGCCCCCTAAAAGTTTGAAGGATTGTACACATACTCTGGTGACCTCAAAGGCAGCCCCAATCTAACATTGTTCCTGGGGCACGATGAGAGAAATGGGAGCCAAAGGAAACACTTGCATCCATATGAATTGAAACATTCTGTATGTAACAGGTGTTTCCCTGAGTTTTACTTGCCTCCGATTCAAATGTGTTCACGTTAATAATAATCCTCAATTTTCTGATCCCTGTTTCTAGCGGTCAGTATAAAATCTGCATCTTCCTCATTTCAATGCCTAGCCCAAGTATTCCTGGGAATCCCTGGAGATGTGTTGCATGGGCATCACAACTTTAAAACTCCTACCTCAGTCTGTCATACTTTGTCATGTAGACATGAAATCATTGCCATTCTGTCTCTATTGAAATCAGCTCTGTTAAAGACTTCTAGTGCTTACATAAATATATTTCTTCTCTCCTTCTGGGCAGTTGGTCAAGGTCCTAACATTTGTTGTAATCATAATCTGGGAGCATAAATTACATGGGTCACTTTCAAACTATAGGATTTAATTACATGTTTGAGACTTTCCAGCATTTTCTCCCCCTTCTGTGACAATCAAGGAGTCAGAGTATTTTAGATACTATAGCCTCCATCAACTTGGGTCCCTGGATCTCTACAATGAGCAAATTGTGGATATGAGGAATAAACCTTTCTTACAGCAGATCACTGGGATTTGAGAATTAGAGGTTTGTTATTGTAGCATAACCTTCCCCACCCTAATATTAGTTCCCGTAGCTGCAAGCCCTCTACCATGTCAAGTTTTTGAAATGTCTTTAACAAAGGTTTACTACCCAACCCAACTCACTTTTTAAAGAACCTCAGTTGCTCAGAATTGGAATCATTCTCCTTGACTTATAATCCATCAACATCTATAGCCCAAGTATAGCTTGCTAGCTAGCTAACTGGCTATAATCTATTTTTTAAAATAATATAATAAGCACAATGAACCCATCAACAAGCCAAAAACCTAGAACATTACAAATAACTTACATCCAATATGCAACCAATATGAATATGCATTCCTCCCCAATTCCATAATTCTGCCTCCTCTCTAAATAAACATAATTTTGAATATTATGTTTATTCTTCCTTTGTTATAAATGTGTGTTAAGTCATTTTATCATACATATCTGTGATATATAAAGTTCAAAATAATGAACACTAGCCTTGATTTTCATCAGTCCAATTGTTATGAAGTTGAACATCTCTTTGGTTATTGACCATACATGTTTCTTTTTCTGTAAAATACCCATTTGCATTAGCTACCAATTTTTCCACTGAGTTACTTGTCTTTTTCTTACTGATATGCAGAAGTTCTTCATATATACAGGATACTAATCCTTTATGCATTGTATGTGTAGCAATTATCTAACCAATTTAATTTTGTCTTTAAAAACTTTAATTAGGGTGTTCTTTTGATAAACAGAAATTTTTAATTTTGTCTTTGAAAAGTTTGAGAGTGGGGGTATGGGGACAGTAGACTTCCTGGGAGGTATGAACCCAAATGTTATACTTTGGGTAAAGACTCTGAACTGTTATTGTTTGTATCTCAGACTGGTGAAGTCAAAACAAAGCTAGCATTACAAAATAACAATGTACACACACATTTATACATATATTTTTACAGAGACAAATACCAGGGTGTTTTTCCCTTATGGCTAAACATGCAGTTCAGACATTGCAAAAATCCTTTAAAATGGGTAGGCAGTAAACAAACAAATAGCATTCTTATGATGGTTGAAATCCACTGTTAAAAGAAAAGGAACAGGTGGTGCAATTAAAATCAGAAAGACTTTTTACTAAAGATAGTCAAAGTAAAGATCAGCATAGTGTACTAGCCTAGACTTTGACAGCCATTTCTTTGAGGTATTTTTTTACCTCAAAGGACAAAAATAAGAATCAGAGGATGCAAAAGTCCATGAAAAATAGAGGACAGTTTGTACATTTTAAGGCAAGTCTGATGAATTATGTATTAGTAGATAAAATTACTATTATTTACATGGAAGCTTAAGAAACAGAATGTTTTCCTGGTTTTTAGACTACAGCATGACCAAAGATGTTTTTTCTACAATGTTTATGCCACTGACAAAGAAATTTCTAATGCAACAAAAAGGGTACCTAAAACCAACATCTCTCAATAATTTCTCAAAAAGTTCTTAAGAAAAAAAAGACCTTCCTCAAAAATGCCTGTCAATTTTAATTCCACATACTTGTAAATTTTTTTTCTTTCCTTCTTTTTTTTTCTTTTTTATAAAATGTTTGTTTATTTTTGAGAGAGAGACAGAGGGATACAGAGAGAGAGCAAGCAGGAGAGGATCAGAGAGAGGAGGAGACAGAATCTGAAGCAGGCTCCAGCCTCTGAGCTGTCAGCACAGAGCCTGACGTGGGGCTCAAACCCATGAATTGTGAAATTATAACCTGAGCTGAAGTTGGATGCTCAACTGATTGAGCCACCCAGGTGCCCCCAAATTTTTTTCTTCTTATTGGCAGAAATCAAAATAAGGTGGGATCATAAAACTGTATTCTGTACATCAGTACATAAGAGTATATTTAATATGATTTTATTTGACTAATTATAATCTATTTACTTGTACTTTAGAAAGTTTGCATCCCTTCATGTCGGGTTGATATACACATTTTATCAATAAGAGGTGAAAGTTTTAATTGATTATGTATAGCATTTATAGACAACTCCTCTAAAATCAGAGCATTGGGCCCCTGGCTCTGTAATTTACCCTCTCATTTTCCATAATCCCCATGGGTAGGGGTAAAGAAAAGGTGGTAGGGGAAGATTTCCTATTTAAAACTTCTAACAATCACAGGGGCTTCTACTGGAGGACTGGCATGATTGCTTTCTAATACATACAGCTCTTTGGGGAGACTACTTGAGGTATTTTGAATTGAAGATTACACATCCACCCCACAACCACACATCCCTACATACCTCCCCATCCCCCTATACACACAGTGCCCCAACTTCCTGGACTTCTAAAAAACAGCTGAACGAACTGCTCTGCACAATAAATTAAGAGAAAATCAGAGTCGGGGCGCCTGGGTGGCTCAGTCGGTTAAGCGTCAGACTTCGGCTCAGGTCATGATCTTGCAGTTCGTGGGTTCAAGCCCCACTTCGGGCTCTGTGCTGACAGCTCGGAGCCTGGAGCCTGCTTTGGATTCTGTGTCTCCCTCTCTCTCTGCCCTTCCCCCACTTGCACTCTGTTTCTCTCCCTCTCAGAAATAAACATTAAAAAAAGAAAAAAAGAGAAAATCAGAGTTTCTGGATATCCCCTAAGAGGAGGTGGTAGGGGGCCTGGGAAAAGGAAGAACAGAGAAGAGATGAAAAGAGTCTTATAAGAGAGAAGCTGAGAGTCTTAACAGGAGCCCAGGAGGCAAAGAAGAGGGCTTTTACAGGGATTTTAATGGGAGGAGCAACAAGCATATAATCATGAGGCAATTTTATTTTTGTCTCTTATTAGCCCAGTGGTTCTCAACAGCCAATTTTGCCCCCCAGGGGACACTTGGCAAGGTCTGGAGACATTTTTGGTTGTCACAAGGAATGGAGGTGCTACTGACATCTAGTGGGTAGAGGCCAGGGATGCTGCTAATATCCTACAATGCATAGGACCCTCCCCACAGCAAACAATGATTGAGTCAGAATGTCAGTAGTGCTGAGGTCGAAAAACTTTTATTCACCTTTTAAATTTGTTTAGCAGGGTTGCTTCTTCCCCTGGCCCGTATGAAAATAACTCTATGAATTTTCAAGTTGCTCTCAGGAAATGCAAGCAGTCTTAGTCTACCACTAGAAATGTCCATTTACTTGTGGAAGCAATGCTCTAAATTTGCTGTCAAGTTGAACTATTCACCCAGCAGTGGTAGAACTATACTAGATGATGTTTTTGGTTTCCCCTTACATTAACATTCTATAGAACATGAAATTCACCTGAAAGTGTACTGATTCCTAACCCACCCCAGAACAAAACACTGATTAAATCTCAGTTGCTATTAAGCGTCCGACTTCAGCCAGGTCACGATCTCGCGGTCCGTGAGTTCGAGCCCCGCGTCAGGCTCTGGGCTGATGGCTCGGAGCCTGGAGCCTGTTTCCGATTCTGTGTCTCCCTCTCTCTCTGCCCCTCCCCTGTTCATGCTCTGTCTCTCTCTGTCCCAAAAAAAAAAAAAAAAAAAAAAAAAAATCTCAGTTGCTATCTTCTTTGTTGTTGTCATTGTTGTTTTGGATTTTGCCTCTTTTAGTGAGAGTGTTGCAGAGTGGTAAAAAGTTTAGACAGTAGAGAACACTGCCTGGATTTGAATCTGTAGGAACCAAGGCCAACTCACTCCAAGACCAGCCACTTTACCTGAGCATTATTTTGAGTTAAAAGCAATCCAAACCCAGCAGATTTGGGGAAAGGTCTTTATCTCCCTCTCAACTGCCTGCAGGGACCAGAAGAGAGCTATTAACAGAGATTCCTCTTTACCTAAGAAACTTATCTGTAAAATAGGGCACCTCGGTTTTCCAAATATCTCTTTTTACCTTCCCACTAATGGTCTTTCTTTTGTATCCTCAGGTCTCTACCCCTCTCCTGAGCTCATATAAGCCTCATGTTACTTGACTGTCTTTGGAATTTTCATGTCTATATGGATTCCTGTACTTATGCTATTAAATTTCATTTTTTCCTGTTAATCTGTTGCATATTAATTTGATTCTAAGTTCAGCTAGAAGGATCTTGAAGGGCAGAGGAAATTCTTCCTCCCCAACAAATCCCAGCTCTGCCACTACCGACTTTAACCTCTTGAGGCCTCTCATTTATAAAATGGGATGATAATAACCCTACCTCATAAAGTTACTGTTAAGATTAAATGAGTGAAATATATTTTTTCAAGAGGAAAGTTGGTATTTTAGTATCTTGTTTTATGGATTTCTGATCTAACAGTGATTAGCTTAGACCAGAGGACATATTATCTATATTTCTATGAAATTCTCTCAAATTCCACCACATTATCCTGCACATAGTTAGTAGAGAAATTTAATATTTAATGATTCGAGTTCAGTACAATTACCTTTGGATGATAAAATTCCAAGAAAATAGAAAAATAAAAAATATGTCTTCCTAGCCTCTTCACTTTCATCTTTTATATGGAAGAAATTGAAAAGTTCCCATAAATTTTGTAACTATTACTGGAAGTAAATACTAATAATAAAATGTCACATCATTGATGAAAAAAATAATTCACATAAAGATTATAAAGTACATAGCCAAAAATGTGATTGTTCTTAAAACCTTCAAAATCACTGGTTCCAGATTCTTAATGAAAGTTAGAAAATGAAAGTATATATGGAAAGGCCCATGGACAGGAGGTCTATGGTCATCCCCTATTTTGGAAGTTTCCAAGGATGACTTTGCGTCATCACTGAATGGATGACCAAGAAGCAATAGATTTGTGTGTTTTTTTCAGTCAGAGAGATGCGCTTGTAGTAAATTCCACCAAGGAGAAAGGACCCATTATGGAAGCAAAAACATCTTCCTCTAAATTGACATTTGCCCCTTTGCTCACTGCTATTTTCCGTATTTATATGTGAGTGATAAGGTCTGGTAATGGCAAAACCACTTATCTAGCACCATATTCTTCAAAACACATTATGTAGTTATTCCATTTTGAATTATTGTTGATTCTAAGAAAAGTACTTCTCTCATTTCTCAGCAACTGAAATAAGCCTGCTAAATGTTTAATTTTATCCATTTTCACCTAAATGGGGTACTGAAAACCAGACAGAAAGGGGTTCTCAGTCCTGTGAAATTTGGGAAATCTCCTCTCCAAAATATAGTCCCATTGACCCTTGAGCTGAGTGTATCATGAGGAAAGACTTCTCGAAGTAGGGAGCTGAAAGGTAGCAAATTGCCCTCTGAACACTCTGGAGGCCTAGAAAAAATTAAAGAAGGAGGCATATGCTTTTGTCTCAAAAAGATAAGCAGGAGCCATGAAGGCCATGACAGAGCCATGAGTGTTATAAGCCCTTTCTTCCCAACTGCATTATCACCTCTTAGTCCTCACAGAAACATTCTCACTTCTCCTGACCAATGGAGACAGCTACGGACCTCCTGTCTCCTCACTCTTCTCCTGTTCTTCTGATACAAGACTCATTTCCCTCTCTCAGTGAATTTGCTCCAAGCTTCCTCTTCCCATCAAATATCCAGCTACCTAATGTTTTTAGATTCATTTTATGTCACTTATTATTTACTAACCTTGCAGTAACCACCTGTAGGGGAGCAGAATTTGCTACCCCAAAATATGTTTCCTTGGCATAAGGATTATTTTAGGCTTATTATTTTTAAGAAACTGCAAACACAGGAGAAGCTCTGAAAACTGAGTAGAAGTTATCCTTTTGTAAGAGATATTTACATTACGCCTGCGATTACAGATAGAGTCAGCTAACAAGCATCTTTTTTTTTTTTTTTTTTTTTTAAATTTTAGAGAGAGGGCAGAGGGAAAGAGAGCATCCTAAGCAGGCTCCATGCTTAATGCAGAGCCTGACACAGGGCTTGATCTCATGATCCTGGGATCATGACCGGAACCAAAATCAAGAATCAGACACTCAACCAACTGAGCCACCCAGGCACCCCATAAGCATCTTATTTTAATATGCAACAACCATAACAAGCAGTTTAGCAAACAATGTATGTCCCTTTCCTCTTGTTGTGTTTTAGTTTAGTCCAGATCACTTTTAACAAACAAGTGGTTAAGATCAGGTGCACTGAAGAAACTGCATTTTTGCTGGGAGCTGAATTGGAAATGAGGAGAAGAGAGATAAATTAATGGTCCAAGTCTTTAGGGGAAGCCAGGTCTAGGTGAGACTGAGCAGGAAAGGGGGTGGGAATACCATTTACTGATCACATCACATGCTTTAGAAATGGCAGGCCCTGTTCTGATGTTTTCAATTTCATTATCTCATGTAATCATCAAAACAACACTATGTAATAGAAAAGTAGGTAAAAGGAGCATCCCCGTATCATGAATAATGAAACCAAGTCTTAGAGAGGTTAGTGACTCAAGGTCCTAGAATCATATGTCAATTCAAAGTAAGATTCAAACTCAGGGCTTTCTAACTCACAGCACATGTTCTTTCCTCAATGCTAGCCTGCCTCTCAAACAAAAATTATCAAAGCTATACCCAAAAAAACCCTGTGAAGACTAATAAACAAATTCAGCAAAATTGTAAGATACAAAATCAGCTGTATTTCCATATGCTAGCAACTAATAATTCAAAAAGGAAATAAAAAAACAATCTCATTTATAATGGCACTAAGAAGAATAAAATATTTACAAATAAACTTAATCAAGGAGATGAAAGACTTGTCCACTAAAAACTTTAAAATAATAATGAAAGGATTTAAAGTAGACAGAAATAAATGGAAAGACATCTCGTGTTCATGGATTGAGGAAAAAATTAATACTGTTAAAATGTCCACACTACCCACACTGATCTATAGATTCAATGCAATCCCTATCCAAATCTCAATGGCATTTTTCACAGTAACAGAAAACACAATACATAAATTCATATGAAGCCACAAAAGACCCCAAATATTCAAAGCAATCTTGAGAAAGAAGAACAAAGCTGAAGGCATCACACTTCCTCATTTCAAAATATTTCAAAGCAACAGTAATCAGAAACAGTATGGGCAGAAAAACAAACACATAAACCAATGGAACAGGATATGGAGAGTCCAGAAATAAACCCATGCATATATGATCAACTGATTTTAGACAAGGGTGCCAAGAACACATAGAAGAATAGTCTCTTCAATAAATGGTATTTGGGAAAACTGGATATCCAAATGCAAAAGAATGAAATTGTACCCTTCTCTTAAGCCATATGCATATGCAAAAATCAACTTAAAATGAATTAAAGATTCAAACATAAGACCTGAAACCATAAAACTAGAAGAAAATATAGGGGAAAAGCTTCTTGACATTGGCCTTGGCAATGATTTAGATAGGATACTAAAGGGATTCTGACACCCAATTCCAGTGTGTGTGAGGTGATATCCCCCACAAAAGCAAACAATTCTTTGGACATCAGCTGCATGTCCTACAATTCAACACAATTCTGACACAACCTCTCCAGAGGTGGCACCGAGTCCCACAGGTCAGGGGCTCAGTCCGACAAAATTGACTTCAGATGCCAGTCGCAAGCCCAGGTTATTGCCTGTGCTTCAGACCAACTGGCTATAGATCAAAGGTTCCAATGACCCCCTCCAACTGAGGATGCCAACTGCAAGTCTAGGTTGTCACCTGTACTCCTGAACAACTGGTTATGAACCCTATGACCCGACTCCCCATCCTCAGATTTAACTAATTTGTTACAGTGGCTCACAGAACTCAGAGAAACATTTTAGTTACTAGATTACTGGTTTACTCTAAAAGGGTATAGCTCGGAAATAGTCAGATGGAAGAGATCCATAGGGAAAGGTATGGGGAAAGAGCATGGAGCTTCCATGCCCTCTCCAGGTGTGCCATGCTCCCCATTATCCACACATTCACCAACCTGGAAGCTCTCCAAATCCCATCCTTCTGGGTTTTATGGAAGTTTCATTACATAGGCACAATTGATTGAATCACTGGCCACTGGCTATCAATTAAACCTCCAGGCCCTCTCCCCACTTAGGAGGTCAAGGGGATGCCCCATCCTGAGGTGCAGTCCAAAGGTCACCTCGTTAACATTACAAAAGAACTCTTGTTGCCATCATTACTTAGGCAATTTCATGGGTTTGGGGAGCTTTGAGCCAGGAACTGTGGTTGAATAGCCAATGAATGTATGAGAAATGTGTATTTTGGTCATCTGGATGACCAAATGTATATTTCTTATAAATCACAATATTGCAGACACCTAAAAGCACAGGCAACAAAAGGAAAAAGAACAAATGTGATTGCATTTAAGTAAAAACTTTCTGTACAGCAAAGAAACCGATCAACAAAATGAAAAGGCAACCTTCAGAATGGGAGAAAATACTTGTAAACCATATATCTAATAAAGGGTTAGTATTCAAAATGTATTAAAAATGCCTACAATACAACAGGAAAAATAAATCCAATTTTAAAATGGGCAAAGGAACTAAATACATATTTCCCCAAAGAATATGTACAAATGAAAAAGAAAAAATAAAAAAAGAATACATACAAATGGCCAGTATACGAAAAGCAGCTCAACATCACTAATTATCAGGGAAATGCAAATCAAAATGACAATGAGATACCACCTCATACCTGTTAAGGTGGCTATTATCAAAAATATTTATATGTAACAAGCGCTGGTGAGCATATGGAGGAAAGGGAACCCTTGTACGCTGTTGGGAATGTAAATTAGAATAGTAGCTATGGAATAATTCCTCAAAAAATTAAAAATAGAACTAGCATATGATCTAGCAATCCCACTTCCAGTATATATTAAAGGAAATAAGGTTCCTATCTCAAAACGCTACCTGCATTCCCATGTTCGCTGGAGTATTGTTCACAATAGCCAAGATACAGAAGCAACCTAGATGTCTGCTGATGGGTGAACGGATAAAGAAAATGTGCTATATACAAACAATGGAATATTATTTAGCCTTTAAAAAGAAGAAAATCTTGCCATCTGCCGGAATATGGATGAACCTGGAGGATATGATAAGTGAAATTAGGCAGACACAGAAGGAAAAATAATACATGATCTCCCTTACGCAAGGAATCTAGTCAAACTCACAGAAGCAGAAAGCAGAGTGGCGGTTGGCAGCCGCTCAAGGGAAGGATAAATGCAGAGGTATTCGTGAAAGGACACAAAGCCTCAGGTGCACAAGATGAAACAGTCCTACAGATCTACAGTGCAGCACAGTGCCTGTGGTTTTTGTTCCGTTTTGTTTTATGGGGACATGAAAGTGCTTTACTACCAGAAGTTCACAAATGTGTGGCCAGCACACACCAGTGAGAATTCCAGGTCTTGGGGAGGGTGGAGGAGAAGGGGTGCCCAGGACTCAGAGCTAGGGACAGGGACAGAGCCCTTGGCCCACTCTCCTCACAGCTTCACGATGGGAGGGTTGGGGGAGACGGAGACCCGGCGGACCGGTGTGCGGCCCAGCTGTGGGTTTGAGACAAAGACCGCATAGCTCATAAAACATTGTCCTCTTTCATTTTTCACTTTTCCCTGCGCGACTGGGATGCCTGCCCAGCCCTTGGACACGTGGGTATCCCCTGCCCCATGAGGTCTCCGCCTTCCCCTCCCAGTGGGGCCGTTTGTGACAGGGAGAGGACCGGGGTCTGGGGAGCTGGAGTGGGTGGGGACAGGTAGGAGGCCTTTGGAGGCCCTGGGGTCTGGGAAGGTCCCTGCTCCTCACACCCCCCTTCCCTGGGTAAGGGTCTTTTGCTGAAAGGGCCCAAGGAAATGTTGGTGGGAATAACCCCAGAGGCCACAGCCCCTTCTCTGGGCAGCTTGGAGGTCACACTTGTGTAGACAGCAGCAGAGCCAGATAGTCAGCTTCTGGGCCACCGCACCCTCAGCAGCGTCCTCAGATCTGGATGTGGAAGGTGCTGAGGAAGTCGCGGGCCTTGGCAATCACGTCCTCAAGGTCCACAGAGTCCAGTTTACCATCCTTGTCTCCTTGTCCAGGTCGGCCTCCTCGATGATCTTGTCGCACACGAGCATCACCTCCTCCTCGTCCAACTCCGACTGGGTGAGCCCGGCCAGCTTCCGCTCCAGATCCTCCTTGCAGACGAAGTTGTAGGTGTTGAAGGAATAGTTTGCCTTGAGCTCCCGGAGAGCCAACTCGCAGAGCACAGAGGACATACCCACAAAGTCGCCGAAGGTGCGGTTCCCCCTGCCATCCTCAGTAAGAGCCTCTATGATCCTTTCCTTGAATGGGTCCTCCCGGAGCTCCGGCATCACGATGACGAGGCTCATCGGCACATGGACGACGGGGCTTTTCCGACAGTCCACTGGGACGGGCTGGGGGCCAGCTGGTAGAACCGTGCAATTGCGCGTGGAGCGTGAGGATGTCCTGCTCACCGAAGAAGGTGCAGTCCCGGTAGTGGTCCAGCTGCTCCTCCGTGGAGGTGATCTGCTTCTGCTGCCCAGGCGCCAGAGCCTGAGCCCCGCCCACTGCAGACCCACCCGGCAGCCCCCGCAGCACCGGGGGGGGGGGGGGGGGGGGGGGGGGGGGGGGCACGGCCCCACCTGTAGTTTAAAAGACCGCAGCATATATTTAAAATTTTACTAAGAGGGTAAATCTTCTATTATGGGTTCTTATCTCACACACACACACACACACAATAATAAAGTGAACAAGAGGAAACTTTTGGAAGTTATGGGTATGTTTATGGCATAGATTGTGGTGATATTTTCATGGCCATATACTTATCTCCAAACTCCTCAAGTTGTATATATTAAATACGCACAGCTTTTTGTATGTCAACCATAACTTAATTAACTGGTGGTGGAAGGTGGGGGTGGTTGAGTGATCAAAGGAGCACAAAGAGACACTGGACACCTGAAGGATAAGGAAAGGAGTGGCAGAGTGTGGGGGTAGTGGACACAGAAAGGAAGTGAGAGGATGCCAAAAACAAATGGTGTCTGTTGCTTTACCATTTGTCCAAGGTGTATCTTTTTTTTTTTAATTTTCTCATGTTTATTTATGTATTTTGAGAGAGAGACAGAGCATGAGCAGGGGAGGGGCAGAGAGATTCCCAGGCAGACTCGATTTCACGAACCCTGAGATCATGACCTGAGCTGAAATCAAGAACCTGAGACTTAACCCACTGAGCTACCCAGGTGCCCTTCCAAGGTGTATCTTAAAGCAGGAACAAGAAATAGAGTTTCTAAACTGAGATCTATGGATATATTCTCAGAAATCAGTGAAATCTTTGAAATTTCTTATTGCTGATGGGAATTCTCATTGCAATGGGAATCCTTTTTTTTTTCTTTTAACATTTTCTTAGGTCAAATTTATTCTTATTTAGTATAAATCACTTTTGAAGACTTGTACATTTTGTATCTGTACTAAACAGTGATATAAACAAATCTTTAGGCTACTGAAAATAAACTTAAAAAAAAATACAAAGCTCCCCATTCCCCACCCCCTCCTCAGTCCCTGGAAGCCACCATTCTATTTTCTGTCTCTACCCACTGATAATCTTTAACAGGTGCTTTAACAAGTTATGAAAACAAGAGTTTCTTCTGCAGCAAAAAATATATAGAATGGCTTCTTCGAGGACTTGTAAATAAGGAAGATAAAATAATATATATCCTCTGAGAAGTAAACTTTAACCTCAACACATAAATCTTCAATAAAGTCATGCTGAAGAGTGAGAATGCCCTCTAGGTTATGATTGGTCATCTCCTTTCTACCCTGGCTCTCTGTTCCAGCCATACTGGCCTTCTCTCTGTCTTAAATCATACCTGGCTCTTTTCCAACTCTTACTGAATGCATAAAACAATATCTGAACAAATGGTAAGGTATTCTTTGATGGAAACACTAACTATCATAAAAAGTCATTTTCCTAAAATTAATATATAATTCAGTAAAATATTCATTATGACCCCAACGAGAATTTTTAAGTACATATAAAGTTCATGTAAGTCCAAACACCCAATCCAATAAAATTATTAAAGAGAAGATTATAGTATATTTGGGAGGGCTTATCTTAGATATTAAACATGCTATAAAACCACTACCATCGAAATACTATAGTTTGGCACAGAAATGTTCAAATCGGGGTGCCCGGGTGGCTCAGTTGGTTGAACGCCCAACTCTTGATTTCAGCTCAGACCATGATCCCAGGGTCATGGGATCAAGCCCACATTGGGCTCCACTCTGAGTGTGGAGCCTACTTAAGATTCTCTCTCTCTCTCTCTCTCTCTCTCTCTCTCTCTCTCTCTCTCTCCCTCTGCCCCTCTCCCCTGCTCTCTCTCTCTCTCTCTAAAATTAAAACAAAATGTGCAAATGTGCAAATAAAGCAGCAGAGTGAAGTAGCAATCCCAGAAATAGATTCCAGTAAATACATTAAAATATAGGATAAAGGCAACATTCAAATTCAAGAGGAAAAGAATAGTGTATTTGTTAAATGGTACTGGCACATCTGTCTATATAGGTTAAAGAAAATAAAATTGAATCCCTAGCTCACACCATATCCAAAACTAAATTCCAAATGGATTTAAGATTTAAATGTAAAAAACAGTAATGATAAAAACCAAACAAAACCAAAACCAAAAACAACAACAACAACAACAAAAAATAGAGTAAAACCCACAGAATGAAATCTCCCTATTGGACATTACTGCCATTAATCTCCTCAGCAATCTCAAAAATCCTTTGGAAAGCCCTGCTGTTGACATCACCATGGCCATGGGGAGACCTTCTGTTCATCTCCATAAGATACCAGTCATCATCAGAATTCAATGCTTGGGGCGCCTGGGTGGCTCAGTCAGTTAAGTGTCCAACTTCAGCTCAGGTCATGATCTCGTGGTTTGTGAGTTTGAGCTCTACATCAGACCTTGCACTGATAGCATGGCGCCTGCTTCAGATTCTCTGTCTCCTCTCTGTGCCCCTCCCCTGCTAGCGCAACATCTCTCTCTCTCTCTCTCTCTCTCAAAAATAAACATTTAAAAATTTAAAAAAATGAATTAAAAGCTTGATGAGCTATTTTTAAAGGGTGATGTCTATCATGTAAAGCAGTTCTTCATTGTCTTTATATTTAATGACACTACTTCTTTGGAAGGGTGTTGCTTAGAAAGATTTAACTTCCCCAGAGAGGGGATGTGCTGAACATTTCCAGGTAGGACGGGGACCAGCAATTCCTGAGACTACTGCAAAACATCTGATGTCCTCTTTCACACTCTCCCAAGACCTGAAGCAAAATTAGCCTGGAAAATCTTGTCTATGTCCTTCTTCCAAAAGAGCAGGATTTGTCAACTTTGCCCAGAGGGGTAGAAGAGCTCCCATTCTACACGCCCCCTCTTTGTTTTAACCAATAGAATATTAGTACACATGACACAAGCAGAGACTTGAAATTTGCTTGCATTGTTGAGCATGCCTCTGCCACTGCCAGGAGCCAAGTTGTCCTACATAACTGCTAACCATTTAGCTCTAGTCCCACGATGAGCCACACGGAGAATTCACCGCAGCCAACTCTCAGAACAAGAGCATAAAGCACAGCTTCCCCTGCTGAACCATGAGCAACATAAATGCCGCTAAGTTAATATGCCACTAAGATTTTGTGATCATTCATGACAGAGCTATAGCTGCCTGCTAAATACAGTTAAGATGTTTAAGTTAACATGCACAGACTTAAGGTATGGGAACAGTTAATATTCAGAGGTTCTTGTCAGAAAAGCCCATATTGGAATTTTTCTCTTATATCTGACTCAAAAGTTGAAGAGACATGCTAGCTAGTTATATATTCAACCACAATATATGTTATTTCTTCCACGTGACTACTGCTTACAATGATAACGTGATAAATCTTTCCCAAATCTTCATTAAGACTTTAGCCCTTGGGTATTGAGGAGGGCACCTTTTGGGATGAGCACTGGGTGTTGTATGGAAACCAATTTGACAGTAAATTTCATATATTAAAAAAAAAAAAAAAAAAAAAAAAAAAGACTTTAGCCCAGTAAAGAAGGGCGAGAGTAAACAGAGCATTTTAATCCCATGGGAGGAATATTATACAAGAAACACACAGCACCATATAAGGATATTATACGAGAATACAGAGTGTCATACTTGATGAAGACCTAGGGAACCTAAGAAGTCTGAATGAGGAGGCATCTAAGTTGAGACCTGAAGGATGAAGAGCAGCTCCGAGGCTGACAAGGGCGTAGGAAAGCAGAGGTCAGTGATCAGGGGCCAACTTTGCAAGACGCAGAGATAAATGAGCATATGGCATATTGCAAGATTTGAGGTACTATCGTCCGAAGAAAATAAGTGGGGAAAGGGGAATAGGAAAGTAAAAGAGAGAACAGTTCCAGATCTAATATTTCTTCTCTTTTCCTCAATATGCCTCTTCTGTGAAGGGCAGAACATTATGTATTTGGTATCTAAAGCACATTTTTTTCTTTCATGACTATTCCTTTATATGCAATCCCAAATAGGTTCTTGATCTCGGGAAAATTACTGAGGTTTATTCATACTAAAGTGTGATTGGCTGAGAAGGTTAAAAGAGCAATCACCCCAGGTATGTGCACTGCAATAAGCTGCCAAAACACTAGACTAAGAATATAATTTCAGGCATCAACCAAATGGTGACAGATTGAGATCTGCCTTTCACCATTACATCTAGCCTTTTCTGAGAGACCGAAAGTAATCCACCCTTCCTTTTAAGATGTACAGTTGGTTCTCATTATCTGTAGGCGTTATGTTCTATAAAGTAGCCATGAATACTTGAATACTGTGTTAATGAATACTGAACATTGCTCCTGGAGGTAATAAAGGATTGGGTTCCTCTAATTATAACATTTTCATCAACCAGTCAATACGTAACCTTATTTTATGTGTGCTTCTGTTTAAAGCTCCTGTTGCATGAGTTCAATGTTAATGAATCAATAATACCTACTAAATAAAGTGTCTTTAAACAGAAGCACACATATAGGAACATTAGACAGCATGTCAGCACTATACCTGGGGGCCATTTTCAACAGCAAAATTGCCAACACAGAGCACAAAAATATGAAAACTGTACTACTAAACAAACCACAGGGGGGCACCTGGGTGGCTCAGTCGGTTGAACGTCCGACTTCGGCTCAGGTCATGATCTCTTGGTTCGTGGGTTCGAGCCCCCAGATCAGGCTCTGTGCTAAGAGCTTAGAACCTGGAGCCTGTTTCAGATTCCGTGTCTCCCTCTCTCTCTCTCTGCCCCTCCCCAGCTTGCTCTCTGCCTCTCTCTCAAAAAATAAACAAAAAACCAATACAAAAAATTAAAAAAAAAAAAAAAAAACACACAGAAAGGACACTTATTCACAGTAGAAGAGCTGAAACAAAAAGGCGGAGCGTTGCCTTTTTCGACCTCAGCTGGGAATGTGTGTCAGGTAACTAAAATTTTCTGCTTCTCCGTGCATGGCTGAGAATTACCACTAAAGTCTTGCAAGTATTGATTTGGGTTTATAAATAAGATTCAGCAAGTGGTGAATTTGAAAATTGAATCTGCAAATAATGAGGATCGACTGTACAGGAACAACACATTTTTTACCCTTTCTGCCATATCCTCTGTTTACATACTGAGGAAGCATTCTCTAGGACCCACATGCACAGCTCTTCCCACTTGCATTACCATGTAGTGCTGTTCCCTGCAATCCAAATCCTCTTACTACACACTGTATAAATGAGAGTCCTAGGACCTTCTCTTGGTTACATGTGGAAATTGCTTGCATTTTGTGAATGTTTATGCATGTCCACCAACACAAACAAGGCCTTATACATAATTCTTACATATGCATGTGCATTCTCAAGACGTTTAAATGACTATAATTTATTATTCTGGGACCGGAATATGTCTTTGAACACAGTGCTGTTTTCTCACTTTTAGAGAGGGATAACTTGTCCCCTTTGGATAAGGAAATAGCTCATTATTCAGTCAGTATGTGCTTCAGAAATGTTGTCAGACATCATGCTGGATTGTTCTATCAACTTTTTATGCCGGGGATTAAGTTCTCCAAAATCTCCCTTTCTGTGTGGTTCTTTTTGTTCTTGTTTTTGTTTTTTTTTTAATTTTTTTAACTTTTATTCATTTTTGAGAGACAGCACAAGCAGGGATGACGCACAGAGAAGGGGAGACACAGAATCTGAAGCAGGCTCAAGGCTCCGAGCTGTCAGTACAGAGCCCAACCTGGGGCTTGAACTCATGAACCGCAAGATCATGACCTGAGCCAAAGTCAGACGCTTAACTGACTAAGCCACCCAGGCGCCCCTCTGCATGGTTCTAAGTTAAACAAAAGGTGAGCTTGTACAAGATTTAGAAGGCAGAAGGAAGCAGCAGCCATTACGCTCTGAGGTCACAGGTGGTTAGAGGTAGTGAGACACAGATACAGGTGTGAGCATGTTCCGGCTGGTCCTCACTCTCTTCACTTCCACCCCTCCAGCTCTCTGGCCCCTGCTGACTGACAGCAATCCCAGGCCCACCACCACATAATTCTCTGCAATTTGCAGAGGCAGTGGCCACAAAGAGCCAACAGCTTGCCATGACTACTCTACCAGCTCCCATTTCTGATCTGACTGCAGACACTGGATGTGCCAAGCGCCAGGGTTTCCTTGGAAGCTCTGACTCATTCGTTGATGCCAGGGCTAGTTAGTGACCTTCCCACAACCCTTCAGCTCCCGGCTGCCACTGCCCAATGTTTGCTTCCCCAGCTCCTCTCCCACTGCCGAGATCTAATTCTTATAATAGATTTCTTCTTCCATAATACTCATCGTGGTTCTGCTACCCTGACTCATACCGTTATCTGCTTGGATTTCTCCTATTTCAGTGCCAGGCTGTAAAAAGCATGTAACAGACACTCCTGTGGACAAACTAAGCCACAGAGCTAGAACAATGATCCCTCCTGCTTGTAGAGTGCTGTTAAGAGGCCACATGGCCTCTCATGCATCATGCGGGAACTGGCTGAGTGCCCCGCGTTGCGACTCCTATTCACTGTGCCTTGAATACAGTCACTCCTTACGTTTGTATGACTCCTAGCAACCTACAAGGTGCTTTCGTGTGCATATTCCAGGAACTACCAATACAGGAAAGAGTTGGACTTGGTTTCCCCATTTTACAGATGAGGAAACTAAGAAAGGTTAAGGTCATGGGGTTAGTAAGCGGCAGAGTTAATGCTCAAACTCAAGCCTTCCAGAGGAATTTTTTTTATTTCACTGAGGAGACTCAACCATAAAACTGAACATAAAATATTTAAGTGGGCACCTGTTGCTAATGGCTAATACTTTTAAAGCAACAAATTTTCCCTAAGACAGTTGCTCCTTCAATGATTTAATTTATGCCCTGCCATTAGCCATCTCCATTAGAAAGAAAAATTACAGACACTTCGAGCAGGGCAAATAGAACAAAACTGAACCTCAGAAAATTTTATGGGCCAAAAGAGACCTGAGTAATTTTCTAACATAGTGGTCACCTTTTGAAAATAAAGAGAGCCGGGGCGCCTGGGTGGCGCAGTCGGTTAAGCGTCCGACTTCAGCCAGGTCACGATCTCGCGGTCCGTGAGTTCGAGCCCCGTGTCAGGCTCTGGGCTGATGGCTCGGAGCCTGGAGCCTGTTTCCGATTCTGTGTCTCCCTCTCTCTCTGCCCCTCCCCCGTTCATGCTATGTCTCTCTCTGTCCCAAAAATAAATAAAAAAACGTTGAAAAAAAAAAAAAGAAAATAAAGAGAGCCTTGTCTCAGACTTCCTTGCTCCTCCCAGTATGGCCCCGAGGCCAGCAGCATCGGCATCAGCTGGAAGCTTGTTAGAAATTCAGAATCTCAGGTCTTATTCCAGGCCTAGTGAACCAGAACCTCTAAGGGATGAGATCCAGGAAGCTGTGTTTTAAAACCCCTCCTTGTCTTAAGAACCACTACATTTTGAGATCCAGTGGGCCAAGTGACTTATCCAAGATCACATAATTAACTTGCAACCAATCCAACTCTTCTAATTTATAAATCCAATGTTTTTTCCATTATATCAAATAGCAAATAAATATCAACATTACCTGTCACTGCCCATTCACCATTTCCCCAGGCAGATCATAGCTGAAAGCATTTATTTTTGTATTATACCATGACTATAACAAACAAGGCCCACAAAATAATACTTTATACAAATCTTTTTGTCTCATAAAATCCCGTAGACATCGGTTTTGAAATAAACTGTAAGGTATTCTCCTCTGGCCATAACAATCTACCGTTTACTCTCTCTTCTGTATTGACTTGTCATTTGCTTGAAGCTGATAAGTAGTTACACTTTGGTCCCCACCTTGGGGAGGTGTAATAAGAATAATCATGATGTTGGAAAAATCTTAAAGTTTCTAAACCAGAACCCCAAGTTATTCTGCTGATTCGTCTCTTTAGGAAGCCTGCACTCCCAAATGCAAAAGAGCTACTCCCACTTTATTTAAATAGCTGGCCCAGTCTTCTCCAAAGTTTTCCACACAGGCCTAAGATAACATCTGCCATGGAACTTGAAATATTTCCAGTCTTTGGGTGCTATTCTATTATTGCAAACCATTTTATAAGTTGCCCTGATCAGGTTTTTATGTTATTCCAGAGAAGGCTCACCTGGTGGCACATAGGGGAGAGATGAAATTTGTGTCAGGTGCCCCTGAACTGACCTTTATTTTGAAAGTTGGTAATTTTTTGTACCAATGGTGCTCAGAAGAGACCTCCTGGAGTGAAGCTCTGCGCAGAGCTGCCTGGAGTGTCAGAGCAAAGGACACAAGTAGGGAGTTCTCTCTTATGGAGATCCCAGTGTGCTGCTTGCTCACCAGATCGCTGTTCTTTGGAGACCCTTCTCTGAAGGAAAACACTTCACAAATAGCATCAGGAGAAAGCACGGAACAGTTGGCAAAGTAATGGCCTGAATGAAAATTCAGAAACTTTAAAGACTACCTCAGTACCTGCCCCTCCTACATCCCTATAGATCTCAGAGAATCATTAGATTTTAACCATTGCCATCTATTATTTGTGTCCTTCTTCAGAATGCCAAAGTTAGGATTTCAGCATAAGTTGATTTAGTCATTTTTGTCTGGAGACTCCACAAAGCAAGACCATTTCTTTCTCTTTTTTTAATGTTTATTTATACATTTTGAGAGAGAGTGTGCGAGCAAAGGAGAGGCAAAGACAGAGAGAGAGAGAGAGAGAGAGAGAGAGAGAGAGAGAATCCCAAGCAGGCTCTGCGCTGTCAGAGCAGAGCTGGACTCGGAGCTCGATCCCATGAACCGTGAGATCATGACCTGAGCTGAAATCAAGAGTTGGATGCTTAACCGACTGAGCCACCCAGATGCCCCAAGACCATTTCTGTTCCCTCACCATAATTCTTTTTATGTAACATTTTCCAACGTTGACAGTTTTCAAAAAAATATTAACAGTAGAACAAACACTTGTGTCAAACAGAGTCTTATGACTGAACAAACAAAACAGAAAAAATTATAAGCTTAATTCAGAAGCAGTAAGGCATATAAAAACGAATCTTGAAATGATATCCAAGTAAACTCCCACGTGTAATAGTTGAAAGTTTCCACTAATTAGTTTCCTGACCTTGGGTGAGTTACTCATCTTTTCTGGGGACAATAATATATCAGCCTTACTTTTATAATTTATTGTGACACAATATGGTATATGCGAAATGTTCTAAACTATAGTACTATAGTACTAAATAGTACTATACCCAGAACATCTGGGTATATAGTGACTTATTAGTATACCTCTGAAAACCATGATGTTCTCATTTATGTAACCTCAACATTAAGCTAGGGTGCACCCATGTTCTTTGGAAGAATTGGACAAATTTTACTGGTACTGCAAACTACCATTTTTTGCTGTCACCAAAACTGAATTTATTTTAAAAGTCACATTATTATGCTTCCAAACAAGAGGATCAGAGTTCCATTTCTTTCACTCCATACCTAGCACTACCTAATAAAAACTTAAAAACATAGTAAAACCATTTTTACCTCTTTTCATTTCATGCATATATGATGGATCCAAAGGGAGACGATGCCATTCCTTGTGGGAACAGAAAACACAGTAATAAGCCTCCATGTTCATCCAGCTAGCATGTCCTGCATCTTTGGCAAGGATCTTTGGTTTATATGTACACTGATTTGCTCCTTTACTGGACACTACAAACATTAATTTATTGTAATTTTGAGTTAGAAGGAAGTGCAGTGACCATTTATATCTGTAATCCTCTCATTTCAGCACTGCAGGAACAAGGCACAGAAAAGTGATGAGACTTGCCCAAAGCAACACAACTAGTCTCTGGCAGAGCCCAACTCAACTAATTCTACAAACCACGAGGGGAAAGGCATGGAAAGGTACTTATTTTGGTCAGCCATACTTCTAAGTTCAGCTGTTTGTTTTTAATCAGGAATACCCTGAAGAAGGCTTAATCTCACTAGTAAGAACCTTCACAACTGGTTCTTTTTATATATACATATATTTATTTTTGAGCAAGAGAGACAAAGCACGGGTGGGGAGGGGCAAAGGGAGAGAGGGAAACACAGAAGCCAAAGCAGTCTCCAGACTCTGAGCTGTCAGCACAAAGCCCAAACCGGGGCTCGAACTCATGAACCATGAGATCATGACCTGAGCCAAAGTTGTATGCACAATGACTAGGCCACCCAGGCACCCCAGTCACTCATGATTCCTAAAATTTTTTTTTAATGTTTATTTTTGAGAGAGAGAGAGAGCAGGGGAGGGGCAGAGAGAGAGAGAGAGAGAGAGAGAGAGAGAGAGAGAGAATCTCAAGCAGGCCCCACACTGTCAGTTGCAGAGCCCAATGGGGGGCTTGAACTCACAAACTGTGAGATCATGACTTGAGCTGAAATCAAGAGTCTGACGCTTAACCGACTGAGCCACCCAGGTGCCCTGATTCTTAAACTTCTGTTGCTTAGTGCTGAGTTGCAGCACTGCCAGCTTATCTGCCAAAGGAATGCTTTTTGGCCACCTGTCTCTAGTAAAAAGCAATGCATATTTCAAAACTTTCCATTTTCCTCCTTCTTCTCAGCAGACAATTCTTTAAATCTTTTAAACCTTTAAATCCTCCAGGAAAACCTGGGAAGGGGGGCAGCAATGTTAATAGCAGATGTTCCAGGGTTCCTGGGTTGAAATCCGGACTTTGCTCTTGACTCTGTGATAGGATAATTCTTGGAGCTTTTGGAAGATTCCCTCCACATTTCCTGGCCATTCTTGAACCTTTCCTGCTTAAGTGGATGAATCTTGGTCAAAGGGAAGAGATGATATAGCAAAAGAGCATTAAAAAAAAAAGCGCTTTTCAATTTCAGAAGTTCAGGTTTTATAGCCACAGAGTCCTAGGCTTTGAAGGACTCAAGGAATGGATAAAACATAATGATTTAAGAGTGAAATTAAAAATACTCTTGGGATCTCAAAGACCTGATGTTGAGTGAAAAAAGGCCAGACACAAGAGTATATACTATATGATTCCATTGATATGCAGTTCTAAATCAGGCTAAAACTAATATATACTGATAAAAATTAGGAAAGTGGTTGGGAATGGGTTGACTGGAAAGGGGCATGAGGGAAGTTTCTGGGGGTGATGAAAATGTTCCCTATCTTAATATGGGTGTGAGTAACATACTTATAAACATTGGACAAATCTTACTGAATTTCATAATTATGATCTATACATTTTAATGTGTATGCAAATTATACCCCAATAAAAAATGTTTAAATAAAAGATTCCTTGAGATGTAAATAAAGAAAGAACCAGTAGGGAAGTAAATACAGCTTATGTACTGGGGATGAACATGTTCTCTGAAAGGGGGAGAGTCTCTATGTCCTGTGCCTGCCCCTCTCTGAAGGACAATTAGAGGAAAGGAGAGGACAGAAACCACAAGATGAGTTTGGGGAATCTGAGAGCAAAGGTGACCTTGCCCTACTTTTCCAGGGCAGAACCTTGTAAAGTGGCAAGACTCCAGAGTAAAAAAGGCTATGTGGAATGTCTGGGCAGATGCTGCAAGAACAACAGAACATTCTCTTTGTAACCAAGAGCAGTTGAGACATGGCATTGAGAGCTAGGGCCCCTGGAAAGTCTTCATTAAAAACCACCACACTGTAAAAGATGGGTTGAATCTAAACAGAATGGCCCAAAAATAGACACATAGATCAATAGAACAGAACAGAAAACCCAGAAATAAGCCCACAATTATACAGCCAATTAATCCCCAACAAAGGAATAAAGAATATACAATGGGAAAAAGACAATCTCTTCACCAAATGGTATTGGGAAAGCTGGACAGTTATATGCAAAAGAATGAAACTGGACCACTCTCATGTATCATACACAAAAATAAACTAAAAAAATGCTTTAAAGAATTAAATGTGAGACCTGAAACGACAAAAATCTTAGAAAACAAAACAGACAATATTTTCACTGACATTGGCTGTAGCAACATTTTTCTAGATATGTCTCCTGAAGCAAGGGAAATGAAAGCAAAAACAAACTATTGGGATGACAAATAAAAATAAAAAGTTTCTGAACAGCAAAGGAAACAATAAAACTAAAAGGCAACCTACTAAATGGAAGAAGATATTTGCAAATGACATATCCGAAAAAGAGTTAGTATCCAAAATATATAAAGAACTTATACAACTGAACACCAAAAAAACACAAATAATCCGATTAAAAATTGGGGAGGGGCTCCTGGGTGGCTCAGTCGGTTAAATGTCCAACTCTTGATTTTGGCTCATGATCTCATGGTTGTGAGATCAAGCTCCAGGTCAGGCTCTGAGCTGAATGCGGACCCTGCTTGGAATTTTCTCTCTCTCTCTCCCTCTCTCTTTGCCCCTCCCCCACTCATGCTCTCTGTCTCAAAATAAATAAATAAGACTTTTTAAAAAATTAAAAATGGGCAAAAGACATGAATAGACATTTCTCCAAAGAAGACATACTGATGGCCAATGGACGTATGAAAAGATGCTCAACATCACTCATCATCAGGGAAATGAAAATCAAAACTACAAGGAGAGGTCCCCTCACACCTGTCAGAATGGCTAAAATCAAAAACACAAGAAACAATTGTTGGTGAGGATGTGGAGAAAAAGGAACCCTGGTACACTGTTGGTGGGAATGCAAACTGGTGCAGCCACTGTGGAAAATAGTATGGAGGTTCCTCAAAAAGTTAAAAATAGAACTACCTTATGATCCAGTAATTGTACTACTGGGTATTTACTAAAAAAATACAAAAACACTAATTCAAAGGGATACATGCACCTCTATGTTTATGCCAGCACTATGTACAATAGCCAAATTATGGAAGCAGCCCAACTGTCCACTGATAGATGAATGCATAAAGAAGAAGTGATATGTATGTACAACGAAATATTATTCAGCCATAAAAAGGAATGAGATTTTGCCATTTGCAACATGGATGGAACTAAAGAATATGATGCTAAGTGAAATAAGTTAGTTAGAGAAAGACAAATAGTTTATGATTACACTCATAGGTGGAATTTAAGAAACAAAACAAGCAACCGAAGGGGAAAGAAAAAGAGGAACAAACCAAGAAAAAGACTCTTAACTACAGAGAACAAACTGATGGTTACCAGAGGGGAGGAAGATTGGGGGATAGGTGAAATAGGTGAGGGGGATTAAAGAGTACACTGAACACGATGAACACTGAGTAATGTATAGAATTGTTGAATCTCTATATTATACACTGGAAACTAATATAACACTGTATGTTAACTACACTTGAATTAAAATTAAAAACTTAATTTAAAAAATGGGTTGAACCTCTGCTACTTAAATAATTTCTTTGCTTTCTTTTGTCTCCCAATTTTCTTGCAGTAATATTGACAAAAATTGTATGTACATATACACTGTAAAATGATTATCACAGTCAAACTAAGTAACATATCCATCATCTCACATAGCTCTAAAGTGTAGTTCAAGTCCGATGTTTCCTGATTTTCTGGCTGAATGATCTATCTTTCGTAGAAAGTAAAGTACTGAAGTCCTCTACAATTATTGCACTGCTGTCTATTTCTCCCTTCAGATCTGTCAGTATTTGCTTAATACATTTCGGTATGCCAAATGCTGGCTGTATATATATGTACAATTGTTACATCTTCTTGATAAACTGACCCCCTTATCATTACATAATGACCTGCTTTGTCTCGTTATAATTTTTGACTCAAGGTCTGTTTTGTCTGATATAAGTATAGCTACCCCTGCTCTCATTTGATTTCCATTTGCATGCAACATGTCTTCTATCCCTCATTTCAGCCTATGTGTACCCCCATACTCACTGCAGCATTGACAATAGCTAAGATAGGGAAATAACCTAACTGTCCACTGATAGATGAATGGATATGGAAATTGTGGTATATATGTATACCATGGAATAAAAAATAAAACTGAGCTCATAGATACAGAGGACAGATTGGTCATTGCCAAAGGCAAGGGGCAGGATGGGGGTGAAATGAGTGAAGTGGGTCAAAACATACAGACTTCCAGTTATAGGGGCACCTGGGTGGCTCAGTTGGTTAAATGGCCAACTTTGGCTCAGGTCATGATCTCACAGTCCATGAGGTTGAGCCCCACGTCAGGCTTTATGCTGACAGCTCAGAGCATTGAGTTGCTTTCGATTCTGTGTCTCCCTCTCTCTCTGCCCCTCCCCTGCTCACACTCTGTCTCTCTCTCTCTCAAAAATGAATAAACATTAAAAACAATTTTTTTAAAAAAACAAACTTCCAGTTATAAAATAAATTAGGCATGGGGATATAATATACAGCATGGCTACTATAGTTAACAATACTGTACTGCACATCTGAAAGTTGCTAAAGGAATAAATCTTAAATGTTCTCATCACAAGAAAATCTGTAACCACATGTGGTGACAGATGTTAACTAGATTTATTGTGGTGATCATCTGCAATATATACAAATATTAAATCATTATGCTGTCCACCTGAAACTAATATAATGTTGTATGTCAATCATACCTCAATTAAAAAAATAAAATAAAGGGGCGCCTGGGTGGCTCAGTGGGTTGAGCATCCCACTTCAGCTCAGGTCATGATCTCACAGTTCATGAGTTCGAGCCCCGCATCAGGCTCTGTGCTGACAACTTGGAGCTTGGAGCCTGCTTCGCATTCTGTGTGTGTCTTTCTCTCTGCTCCTTCCCTGCTCACATGCTGTCTCTCTCTCAAAAATAAATAAATAAATAAATAAATAAATAAATAAATAAATAAATATTTTTAAAATAAAATAAAATAAATGAAATGAAATCATAAAAAAAGAGCAAGGGCAGAAAACAAATAAGCAGCTGTTTTATCACTGTCAATTGGAGGAGACAAAAACAATAACATCAATAAATGATTGCTGAGCTGTGTTCCTATTAACATTTCAATATTCAATCAGGCACTTCTCATGGAAAATAAAAACTTTTTATTTGTTCATTTTTTATTTTAGAGAGAGTGCACACATGAGAGGGGGAGAGGGGTGGCAGGGGAGAGAGAGAAAATATCTTAAGCAGGCTCCACGTTCAGTGCAGAGCCCAATGTGGGCCTCGATCCCACCACCCTGGGATCATGACCTGAACCGAAATCAAGAGTTAGAGGCTCAACCAAATGAGCCAGCCAGGTGCCCCAAGAAAAACTATTTAATTGGTATTTTATATTTGGAAGATAACCTGTGCCACTGAGTGGGAGATCAGTGTGTCTTAGTGGTAGATGACATAGAATTTGATCAAACATCTAAACAAATTATATTTCTAAGTTCTTGTACTCTGCATCTGAAAAGATAGAAAAACATATCCAGATAGACATGCACGTTTCTTACCACGTGCTTCTGAGAGTATTTCATAGCATTATTTTATATAAAGGGAAGAATGAATAGTTCTGGGTAAGGTTAACACTAAGAGGATTAATTATGACACTCAAAATGATTTTAATTAAATCTCCAAAATCTATTGAAAGGAAATCTAAGGGTGCCTGACTGGCTCAGCTGGCAGAGCATGTGACTCTTGATCTTGGGGTCATGAATTCAAGCCCCACACTGGATGTGGCCTACTTAAAATAAAAAGGGTTAAACATATATTTTTTAAAAAAGGAGGGTGCCTGGGTGGCTCAGTCGGTTAAGCATCTGACTCTTGATTTCAGCTCAGGTCATGATCTCATGGTTTCGGGAGTTCAAGCCTATTGGGCTCTGGGCTGGCAGAGAGGAGCCTGCTTGGGATTCTCTCTCTCCCTCTCTCTCTCTCTGTCCCACCCTCCCCCCTCGCCCCCCGCTGACTTGCTCTGTCTCTGTCTCTCTCAAAATAAATAAATAAACTTTAAAAAATAAAAAAGGAAATCTAAGCCAGCATGCAGTGCAGATATAAATCCTTAACTCTGATTCTTTCTTAGCTCCCAGCCGCCAACATAATGATTTAGGGCAGACAGTGCTTTGCTGGCACTCAAGAAGTACCCCAGAAGTTTCAGAACCAAATAGACTCACATATAATTGCACATCCTTGCCACAAGGAAAGGCAAATATACTGCGATTTGTTTATCACTTTTACCAGCAACTTAATCAAAGTACAAGTAGAACATATACCATGTATAGTGTACAGAATACTCCATAATGTTAAAATTTCAATTTTCTACCAATAATCTATAAACTCAACATAATACTAATCAAAATCTCAAAAATCTTTTCATGTGGAATTGATAAGCTGATTTTAAAGTTTATAAGGAAATGCATAGGATCTAGAATAGCCAAAACAATTTTGAAAATAACAGAGTTAGAGGACTCACACTTCCTAATTTCAAGACCTGCTATAAGTCTATAGTAGTCAAAACAGTGTGATATTTATGTAAAGATAGACACATAGATCCATAGAACAAAATAGAGAGTACAGAAATTGACGCACGTATATATATTAATTGACTTTCGACACAGGTGCCAAGCCAATTCAAAGGGGGGAAAGGAAAGTCTTTTCAACAAACAATGCTAGAACAACTGAATATCCAACTGAAAAACATAAACCTTAACCCTTACCTCACATTATACACAAAATTAAATCAGTATAGATTATAGACCCAATGTAAAAGCTAAAATATAGGACTTTTAGAAGAAGACATAGTAGAAAATATTTGTCAGCTCAGAATAGACAAATGTTTCTTTCTTTCTTTCTTTTTTTTTTTTTTTACGCCTTTTATTTATTTTTGAGAGACAGAGAGAGACAGAGCTTGAGCAGGGGACAGGCTGAGAGAGAGAGAGAGACACAGAATCCAAGCAGGCTCCAGGTTCTGAGCTGTCAGCACAGAGCCCAACATGGGGCTCGAACTCGTGAACCATGAGATCATGACCTGAGCTGAAGCTGGACACTTAACCGGCTGAGCCACCCAGGTGCACCACAAATGTTTCTTAAATAGGATACAAAAAGAAGAAACCATAATATTAAAAAGTTGATAAACTGAACTTCATCAAAATTATTTTTTTCTCTAAAGTATCCCATTAGAAAAATCAAAAGGCTAAAACAAGACATATAAAAATATATTTGCAATATATGTCTCACTAAGGACTTCTATCCAACATACCTAAGTATCAGCTGAAAGAATCTTTTGGAGGAAACTGGGGAAATTTGGACAGGAACCCACACAAGGAACTTTTTTAGACATTGTTTTCCTAACTGTCCCCTAAAAGAAATTTTAATACCACAGGCATGCTGCATTTCTGTGTATGTACTAAGTGTATATCTGTGCTTTAAAAAGAGTAAGATACTCTTCACACACACTTCCAAGAAAAAATTTTCACCTGTTAAGAACTCTTAGATTGTATTAAGGGTAATGCTGCTAATTTTACTAAAAGTGATCATGGGGGGCGCCTGGGTGGCTCAGTCGGTTGAGCGTCCAACTTCGGCTCAGGTCACCATCTCGCGGTCCGTGAGTTCGAGCCCCGTGTCAGGCTCTGTGCTGAGTGCTCAGAGCCTGGAGCCTGTTTCAGATTCTGTGTCTCCCTCTCTCTCTGACCCTCCCCCGTTCATGCTCTGTCTCTCTCTGTCTCAAAAATAAATAAACGTTAAAAAAAAGAATTAAAAAAAAAAAAAAAGTGATCATGGTATTGTGGCCTTATATGAAATATTATTTTTAAGGGCTGGATAACAAAATAAATATCTTAAGTGTGAAACACCATATAATATCTTAAATTTACTTTAAAATACTTCAGAATTTAGGGGTGCCTGGGTGGTTCAGTCGGTTGAGCGCCCGACTTCAGCTCAGGTCACGACCTGCATCCTTGGGCTCGAGCGCCACATCAGGCTCTGTGCTGCCAGCTCGGAGCCTGGAGCCTGCTTTGGATTCTGTGTCTCCCTCTCTTTCTGCTCCTCCCCTCTTTGCACTCTGTCTCTGTCTCTCAAAAAATAAAAATAAAACATTAAAAATTTTTTAAAAAATACTTCAGAATTTAAAAACAGATGAAACTAACATGTCAAATGCCAATCAGATGACATGATTTCTATATAGGGTTCGTTAAACTATTCTGTCTGCTTTTCTTTATGTTTTTTTTTCATACCAAAAATTAAAATATGAAAAAAAGTTAGCAGAGTTATCTTGGTGATGGAGAATACAATAATTTTTAAAATTATTCTTCGTACTACTCTGTATGGTTTAAATTACTGATATTAAATATGTATCATATATTAAAAATGACAAAGCTTTGGTTTATAAAAAATGAAAACATAAATTTTTAGCAAATAAGAATAAAAATAAACTTCTTTGTCCTGATAATCAATCTCTATAAAAACAAACCTACAGCAAATATCACACTTATGGCAAAATATTGAAAGTATTTCCTCTATTATGAGAGCACAAGAGGGATCCATTACTACCACTTCCTTAACATTGTACTGGAGGTCCTTAGCCAGTGCAGGAAGGTAAGGCAAATGACTCAAAGATGTAAGGATTTAGAAAAACTGTTATTTATTATTCACAAAAAAATCCTAAAATAATTTACAGATTGATAATAAGAATTAACAGTCTTTAAACCATCCACTTTAGGGGTACCTGGGTGGCTGAGTCGGTCGAGCGTCCGACTTCAGCTCAGGTCACAATCTCATGGTTTGTGGGTTCGAGCCCTGCGTCGGGCTATGTGCTGACAGCTCAGAGCCTGGAGCCTGCTTCAGATTCTGTGTCTCCTTCTCTCTCTGCCCCTCCCCCACCTGTGCTCTCTCTCTGTCTCTCAAAAATAAATAAATGTAAAAAAAAAAAATTAAACTCTCCACTTTAGAAGACTCTTTGGCATTACCTACTAAAAATAAACATATGTATAATGTACCACCACCCATGTATTCTATTTCTGGAAATATATCTGGTTAAACTCTTGTACATGTGTACTAGGAGACATTTAGATCATATAAATAGAATCATGTTTATATACACAATAAATAAAGGAATCAATCCAGATATCCATGAATATGGTAAATTGGGTACATAAATCATAATATATATGCACATAAAATGGAAGGCTATTCAGCAGTGAAATGAATGCTCTATCTCCTGTCTACAGACTCTACCCTGATTCTAGAGAATGTCTTATGGATGCTATGACAGGCCACAGGGAGGACCAGGCTAGAAGGGGAAAAAGGATCAAGAGAACCCCAAACCTTGGACCAATTCAGGAAATTTACTCTGATGGCATCCTGACAGACAACGGACTACACATTTTTATTTCCCTGGGTCATCAGGGTCTCAGTTTGAATGTATCACTCTAAAATGATTCCAAAAGAAGAAATTTTCACATTCAATTTTAAATCAAATGCACACAGTATGGAGTTAAATTAAATCACTTCATAGTGCCCTGAGTCTTTTGATCAAAATAGAAGTTGTTCTTCTCTTCTTTCTTTGTGACACATAATAGTATATGTCTTATTCTAGAATTTCAGCCAATTTTTCAATAATAACTTTGTTTTCCATTCAGCCTAAATAAAAGCTCACTGTTTCAACCTCTGCAAACACTGGTTCAAGTGAGGATTACAAGCCTTCTAAAAGACTAGGATTTGTTAACATCCTCTAGTTATTATTCAATAGTACACTTCTCCCTATTTAAAACACTGAATATTCTCAATTTACCCAAGCATACTTCTCCCTTGAAGCTGAAGTTAAGACCCAGAATAGCATCAACACACTTCAGAGGCATTTCTTTTTTCAATCTTAGAGAACTGAGCTGTTCTTTCATTCTCCACACACCACCTCCAACATGGCTCCCTTGTTGTTGAAGGCAGATCACATGCCAGTACCAGCGACTTCACACTGATCCTCTAAGCCAGTGGCCATAAGTCAGCTTGGGCTGCCATGACAAAATGTTACAAACCGGGTGGCTTAAACACCAGAAATTTCTTTTCTCACAGTTCTAGAGGCTGGGAAGTCCAAGATCAATGAGCTGGCCAATTCATTTCCTGGTAAGATCTCTTCCTAGCTTGTAGATGGCTACCCTCTCACTGTGCCTTCACAGGGCAGACAGAGACAGCCAGCTCTCTCGTGTCTTCTCTTATCGAATCAGCACACTACTCTTACACCTCATTTAACCTTAAGGACTTCCTTATCCAAATACAGCCATCCTGGGCGGTTAGGATTTCAACACAGTCCAGTATATAGCATAGTGCATAGCAAAAGTATCCCTACTGAAGGACTAAGTTGGTTTTGTTGGTATCGTTTTTAAGTTTAATCTGCTGTGGACCAAAACTTTTGTACAGTTCCAAGAGAAACGAATCCCTAGAATAATGAAATCGGGGGAAAAAACCTAAAGACGTGCAAACTACAAGACCCGGCTTATTTTTAAATTTTTATTTCTTATTTTCTTTTTTATTATGAGATTTTTACTAGATTTTTATTAGATTCAATAAACAAAATTTTTCTGTACATTGCTTTTTTAAAAAAATAATTTTTATTGTGGTAAAATACATATAACATAAAATTTACCATTTTAACCATTTTTGGCATGGCCATTGACATTCCTTCTTCTCCTCAGCCAATGGTAACCACCATTCTACTTTTTGTCTCTATGAATTTGCCTGTTCTAGGTACCTCATGTGAGCGAAATTATACAATATTTGTCCTTGTGTGTCTGGCTCATTTCACTTATTTCACTTATTTGAACTGTTTTCAAAGTTCATTCATGTTGTCGTTTTTAAATGCTTCTAAGGCTGTTCCTCCTGATCTATTTACTTGCTGGGAGTGTTAACTTACAGTTAGTGTACCACCATTAGTCCACAGATACTTTGAGACTGCACTTGTATGGCACTACTCTAAGCTACTATGTAACCAGACAAAGACTCCTATGCATACTTTACTAGACGTTATCCCCCAAGTAAAACCTAGGAAGGAATGGGTAACACCAAGGAAAAAAAGAGTTATTTGTTTAGTAGGTAAGACCATTTATATCAGAAGTATTTTCAGTGGGGAAACAAAAAGAGAATTTTCTCTTATATTTACCTGCATATATGTATGGCATCTCACATGCTGCCAATATGGTGAGTTGAAGATCAGATTATATAAGTAGTACTAATTAAAATAACCAAAATGTAAGCACACTGAAAGCATAAATCTTATCGCAGACGGTCATACATTTTTTCTCTTTAGAACCAAGCCTCCAAGCTGCTACCTATTAGTATGAGTTCCATTATCAAATGGTCCAAATTCAAAACCATATTCCATTAGCCTTCTAAGCAGCCTTGAGAATTATCACCAGACAGTTCAAGATGATAACCTCAGCACACTTGTCTCTCCTCTTCTTCCTAACAGATCCCCACTCCTCCAGGATGTTCAGCTTCCAGCCATTTTCTAGTTGACAGCAAATCTCTCTACCTCTCCCTCTTGCTGTCCTCAAAAACACTTATTTCTCCCTGCTTCTCCTTACCTCACATGAGCAAGTTGAAATTTTCTGGGCTGCAAAAAGTCCCTGAGGCAAGGAAATACTAGGGCTCATTTGAAAGAAAAGAAATGGATAATATAAAGGGAATAAATAAAACTTCATACATAATAAATCATCTTGCCATATTCTCCCCCAATCTCGAGGCAAGGGGACTAAGGGAGTGTCAAGAGGATGTGCTCACTCAGAGCCTGTGTCTCCCTGCTCTAGACCATGTTTTGGAGACCCCCAGATCCTAGAATTCCCTGCCCAAAAGGCCTCAAGCCTACTCCCAGGGTATGGGCAAACATCTTGCCTAAGACTCCTCAGCTAGTGGGGACTCAGCTAAGCTCTAGAGGTGGCCAAAGAATTGCTCCATGTTGTGAAGGAGTGGGTGGAGCCTTAATATGTGGACTGGGGTATTCATATGTGTGCATGGGAGTCTTCTCATGGGACAGATCCCAAAGTAGGAAGAGAAAGGGCATAAACCTCTCTGCTGCCACAATATGACGTGGTGCCCAAGGAGTCCAAGAATACTACATTCCAACCTGGCCTTCTGCTCATGACAAAAGGATAGCTATCAAAATAGAGGGAGAGAACATATTTTACTTAAGTTTGTTAGCTTGACTGACAACTTTCAAATATTCAGACATATGGTATTTAAGCATCCGTAATAGTTCTGCTTCAGGCCCCACAAAAATTACCAGGACCGTCTCTCGTAAAATATGCTCATCCTGATAATCACACTTCATTTTGTCAATGCTCTCCTTGTTTTCTCCAACATGACAAAGAATGTACACTGAGGATGTGCAGCACAAGCTCTATGTTTTAGTCTCTTGGAAGATATTTTATCTCTCTGCAGCTATGCTATCAATTTGATATTGAGTTAGAGCACTTGTTTCCTTCTATTTTCAAGTTAGGCATTTGTTGACATTCGGAATTAATTTTATCTTTTGCATATGTAAAACACTGATGTGTTTCAAAGCATAAGCTATGTGAAAAGGTTAACTCTGATAAGTCTTGTTTCCTTCCTCCATTCTCTTTCCTTCCACCTCCCACTCCCTAACCTGTTAATAGGTTGTTTATTTATCTTTCCAGCATTTCTTCCTACAAATAGAAGCAAATGTATAGATGTATTCTCATCTTCCACCCCTGAAATGCACAAAACATAGCTTGCTGCTACATGGTTCTGCATCTTGCAACTTTGCACTGAACAAAATAGCCTGGAGACCACACCAGATCAGTATCTTTCTTGGTCCAATTTATGGGTGCATAGAACCCCATGGCATGAACTCACAATAGTTTAGTCCTGTATCATGCATGTTTGGGTTGTTTCTAATCTTTTGCTATTACAAATAATATGCTGCAATCGATAACCTTGTGCATCTGTCATTTCATAAATGTTCAGAAATATATTTTAGATAGACTCCTGGAAGAGGGGTTCCCGGCTCAAAGAATAAATGCATCTGTAATTTCATTAGACATTACAAAACTCCCTTCCATACAAGTTATGGTTTGCCTTCCCACCAGCAATGTTTTATGAGTGTTTGTTTCCTCTCAGCCTTGACTATAGTGTGTGCTGTCAAATGCTGAAACACTTGCTCATTTGGAATATGTAGGTGCGAATTGGTCACTTGATGTATTTTAATCTGTATTTTCGCTATTACTGGTGAGAGCTTGGTCATCTATTTACGTTTCTTTTGCTATACTGCCCATTTTTTCTATTCTGCACTTGGTCTTTTTCATATAGATCTTAGGAAAGATATTACCCTTTATTTTGTGACATGTAAGTTACAAAAGCTTTTCCCAGTTTGTCATTAGTCCTATGCCTTATTATATTTATTATTATATTTAATATATTATATTATATTATATTATCCTATGCCAGGCAAAAGTTTGGGTTTTTTTTTTTTTTAATGTAGTCTAATATGTAAACTAATCTTCTCCTTTGTGGCTTCTAGATTCCAAGTCATAACTAGAAAGTGTTTCATCACTCCCAGGTTATAAAGGAATTCACCCATGTTTTTATTGTCTTCTTTTAAGATATTTTTGAGATCTTTGATTCATTTGGAGGAATTTTGCATTTGTGGCATTGGGATCAGTCTTGGGAACTGTTGATCATGGGTGCCCATACTTTGCTTAGGTTTTGTCTTGAGTGTTAATCCACATGCTCAAGGACTTGGCCATCCCGACAGGCTCTCCACTCACATCAGTCACCTGCAATTATTTTTGCCCATTAACTGTCCTAAGGAGCCCTCATGAATATGCATTTTCCATATGTAAGAGCTCCATCCTTTCCCCCAGAGATCCCAGGGGACTCAATTCTCCCCGAACAACTCTATTTATTTAATTTTTAAAATATTTATATCTATTTTTGAGACAGAGAGAGACAGAGCATGAGTGGGAGAGGGGCAGAGAAATAGGGAGACACAGATCCGAAGCAGGCTCCAGGCTCTGAGCTGTCAGCACACAGCCCGACGCGGGGCTCGAACTTGTCAACCGTGAGATAATGACCTGAGCCAGTGTCAGACGCGCAACCTAGTGAGCCACCCAGGTGCCCCTCAAACAACTCTATTTATATAGAAGGCTTGATAACCATCTTTTTCATGACATGCACGGTGCAAGTGAAAGTCTTGCATTTCCAAGGGTAAGGTTTTTAGGCCTTTGGTGTTATTCCTACTGCATATGGATATGTCTGGGGACTGAGAAGTTTGGGGGGATGTCTTGGGGCAGGAGGTGGTAGGGAAAGGTAACACTGTAAAATAAGATGGAGACGGGCACCTGATGGTGAGCTTCAACTTGCCTTCAATCTTCCTGTGGTCCCCCCTCCAGCTTTCCTGTTGGCTTCACCTTTGTCTTGGTGTTCATTGGATGAGGGTGATTCATCTTCTTTATCATTTGGGCTTGTTTTTAAGAATTTTGAAATGCAAGCCTGACTCTTGAAGTTTGCATAGCAGGCTTTTCTTCAGGGAAATCTAAATGAGCTGTTTCACTAATGAAGAAAGTTTTCAAAATGCAGGAAAATAGATGTGTTTGCTCCTCATGAAAATTATTTTCATGCTTAATAATGCAGCTATCATTCCCGAGTTAATTTCTCAAAAACATACTGCCAAGCTGTTACTTCCTAGTCCATGCCTACAATGAAAGTTTTTTACTCATTTATAAGTCATAAGCCTTGTTTGTGTACTTTCTGCTCAAAGCAAAATGCCCCATATAGTCAGTGTAAATGGTCTAAAGCCCAATTTCCTTTGCCATCCTCTAAGATTTTGACTATTCTGATGGCTTAATCTGATCTTTTCTTTTAAATGTGGGAAGTCATCATAAAATGGACCAGCTTTTCCTTTATTCTGATCTTTATATCAATTTATTCAATTTATCTTTATCTCAATCAAAAATGCATTGATTTTTGAAACTGAGATCACAAACAAGGGGAAGAGGACATATGTATTGTGCTACCAGAAGGAAAGCTCTCAAAATGGCACATGATGAACTAGAGTGGGAAAATATTCCCAAAATATTTTTATTGATTATAAAATTGCTATACTATCCCGCCAAATGACTCTTGATCAAGAGTGTTAACTTGAAAATAAAGAGGTGCAATGAGAAGCAAACGAACATTTATTTGGGAGTAAAAAATTACAATTTGGGGAGCACAGAATCAGATAAAAACCCAAATAGTGTCCCCTTTGTAGAATAAAAGCAAGGGGTTTCTATGAGGAAAAGGGAGGGGGAACAGTTACATGAGTTAAAGAAAAACTTTGCTATGGGTGTTAATAAGCTAAGCAACTCGGGGTTATACATGGATTAACTACTGATTCTACCTTCAAAAAGCCCACATCCATCAGGCCACTGATCAGGAGACTTGATTCTCTCACTGACTTCTCAAGCAATTGCTCAGAACAACTGTTGTTTTGCCTCGTCCAAAGGTTTTGCCCAGTTCAAACAAATATGAGTAAGGCAGTTTCCCCACAGTGACTACTCTGGCTCTATTCTAAAATGGCTCCAGTCATGCCAATTTTTCACAAGGGCAATGCTTTTCTTGCTGTGAGGTGTCCAAATCTTTTTGGCCTGAAAGTCGCTTGAGGGGCAAGCACGTGTTTAATTTTGAGTGTGTCCTAAAGCTACAGCCTGGGAAAATTTATTGTTACATCAATGAAATACTTTGATAATTATAATTTCTGAATGTTTTTCATTTCTAATCTTTAAAATGTAATAAAACAAAGGAAGTTTAATATAAATAACCTTACCACTACAGCTTTAGATATATGTAAAGCACAAAGGAAGAAATCTGTGAGATGTGGGAAATCTATATAAAATATTTTCTTGGTTTGGGTTGTCCTCCAGAAGCAAATCCTACTCAAGGATTTAAGGGTAAAGAGATTATTTGGAAGATGAGCCCAGGAAATACCAGTACTGGAATGGGCCAATGAGAAAGAAGTTCTGTTGTGTGGGCAGTTGTGTGGGCAGCTACAGCTAATGCCTGTGAATTCTGTAAAATAGTGCAGATTATGCCTCAGAGTCGCCCAACTAAGGGATGAGGGAATCTGTGGTTGATTGAGGGCTGCTCCAGGAACATCTACCCTCTGACACTTCCTGCTTGCTCCGCAACTGGGTCACGGATGAACTTGTGTGTGAATGTCAACAGAATACAGAAGGAGCAGCAACAATGTTTCCTCCTAAGTAAAAATGATGGAAAGTACAAGACAAAAAATACCATACTCTTTTGATACACTACTGGGAGTCTAGAAATTAGTTTTTGCAGAAAGTAATTTATGATGACTAAAGCAGGAGAGAGAGATCTATAAACCAAAAGAAGTAACCAAAGATTTCCATTAAAGCAATACGTTGAGCTCATTAAATATTCATTACACTTTCCATAATCCCTTTGTAATAACTCAAGGGTTTCCTAACTAAGAAATACAACTTCTTTAATATGATGTCCAAAATTTCAAGTCACCATGCCAATAAACAGGCATCCAGAGATGGTTGGGATATATTCTTTGCCCTATTTGAAATACATGTTGATTTTGGCTTTCTCAAAACTCCATTAATTTTTAGGTTGCTTTTGTTTTGTGTGTTGTTTTTCGGTAGAGTTATGTAAGTGACTCATAGATGGTATTTTAACTCTCTGTCCCAGTTGTAAGCTTCAGGTTTGAGGAGTGGAAGGTGGAAACGAGAGTCATCCAGAAGATAATGAAGCTGATGATGACGTAGCCACAAATCATGTCATAGGGAAACTAATGACTCTGAAGATCTTTGGCTTAGAAAATAAGGGAGAGTGGGAGAACCGTCTTCAAATCATGTCAAAATCTGAAATAGAGGTAAAATTGGTCTATTCTATTTTGCCCCCCTATATCCATCAAACTGGACTGTATGTGTGGGGAGAAGGGCCTGAGAAGTGGGCCAAGAAAAGAGAGAAGGGGTTAGGTAACTAAGAAGGACAATTAGAGTAGAGGTTCCTGCTGACTCAAGGCAGGAGTTGGTGTTAATCCAAGTTCTGGGGAAACAGCAGACACCACGTTATCAGAATTGCCAAGAACAGAAAGTCTAGAAGCCAACAGGCAGGATTTGTTTTGTAACACAAGATTACATGGGACACCTATGTGGCTCAATCAGTTAAGCATCTGACTCTTGATTTTGACTCAGGTCATTATCTCACAGTTCGCATGGGTTCAAGCCCTGTGTTGGGCTCTGTGCTGACAGCATGGAACCTGCTTACGATTCTCTCTCTCCTCCTCTCTCTCTCAAAATAAATAAGCTTAAAGAAAAAAAACCCTAAGATTACACAACTCAGAGTGTGGATTAGGGCAAATGGGTCAAAATGAAAGCAATGTGAGAATAAGTGAAGAAGGCAATGGATAGTGTGTGTTGGAAGCGGGAGGGGGAAGTGTCTTAATAGGACAAAAGCTGGGCCAGAGCTTAAACCTATAACCAAATGATGGAAGGAACAGGAAAGCACAGCCACCAGACAGTCCAACATTCCCCAGTTGTGCCCTGCACTCTCCTACCTCTCTGCCTTTGCATGTATAGGATATTCTAACTCTATTTGCTAGCTCATTTCAAATGCAATCTCCTTCATGGGGCTGGTGCTAATCTTCTCTCCTCTGTGCTTCCTTTGTGCTCCATGATAATTTTTAGGACATTTTGCCTTGCTTCTTCTGCAAACACAAACATACACACAGACACACAGACACACACACACACACACACACACACACACACACACACACACAATTCGAGAATGAAAACTGTCTTGCTCATTTTTTCACTACCTTCCCCCGAACTCTGGCACAATGACTGCACATGGCAGTTCATCACCATATTCTCTGAGCTACAAAAGCTCTTCCTCCATACCTCCCTTGGGGTACTTCCACAATAGGAAAATAATAATAATAATAATAGCTACTACTTCTTGAATACTTACTATGAACCAGAAACCTGACACTGATACTAACCTGTGCCTCACTTTCTCATCTGCAAAATGGGAATAATCATACATACTTCATGGAGATGTTGTCATGGATACATGAACAGATGCAAGTGAGAGGCTTAGCACTGGGAATAACAAATATCAAGTACCTAATAAACATTTTATCCCAATGTTTATTTTAGTTAAGAACAGGAAAAACCCATGAGAGATCACTAGGTGAAAAGGGATGCTCTTGGCAGCAAGAGAAATGACATGTTGGGGGATTGCTGAAGACCAAAATACCTTGTCTTACTTTTCTGTCTACTATTTTGTCGATTCTTTATATTTGAGAAAAAGAGACCATCTTCTATGAGCACTATCCTTGTAGTAAGTCACAAAAACACGTTGCTAGTTGTTACTTGGTTTGAGCATGAGTTGTCTGAGGGTTTGCATCAAGGATATGCTGCTTACAAGTCCTTTGCATGAGGAAGTGGTCATTTATTCAACAGCCATTTATGGAGCACGTTAACATCAAAGGTTGTACTAGATGCTGGGGAACAGTGGTGAATAAGACAGCATCTTGCCTTTATGGATATTTCAGTACCAAAGAGGAAATAACTAAACAAGTAAGGGCAAGAGGTTCATCACACATACTTTATCTCACACACACATATACGTGTACCATGCATAGTTTAGTCCTAATTCTCAAAAATCTGGCCACAGAACAAAGAGCCAGGGGACACTGAGAAAATATGAACCCAGGAGATTGGGTCACTCCAAGATGGGAGGAAAACAAGATAAATTATTGAGTGGGGATACAAGTGACAAAGGGTAAGAGGTTTTTTTGAGTATCTTTGATTTGGGAAAGTAGATAAGCTTTCCTAACAGATCCCAAGCTTAAGAAAGGCTGCATCAAATATAGTGAGCTTAGCTAAGAGAAGACAGTGAAGACAGGAGCTCCCATTTTTAAATGTCTAGTAGAAACAGACAAATTAAGAAGGAAAAAAGTTATTACTCAAGGCAGATAATGTAATTAATAGATAATGTATTAATAGATGGTTGAGAAAGTGACCCTACTCAACCCAAAGCCATTTTCTTATTCTTCTCTGTTAAGAAGAATGATCTTTGGACTGGAAAGTTAAAAGTGAATTGGAGAGGGGTACCTGGGTGGCTCAGTCGGTTAAGTGTCTGACTTTGGCTCAGGTCATGATCTCGCAGTTGGTGAGTTCAAGCCCCGTGTCGGGCTCTGTGCTGACAGCTCGGAGTCTGGAGCCTCTTCAGATTCTGTGTGTGTGTGTGTGTGCGCCCCTCCCCTCTTTGCACTCTATCTCTCTAAAAAATAAACATTAAAAAAAAAGTGAGTTTGAGAAATAGATGGATGAGAAGACCTAAAGAAGAAAACAAGTCTTTCTATTTTAAGTTTTTCAGCTTGAACCAGTTACATCCTGGGACTCTGGAAACCTTGGACACGAGATGATATTTAACAACTCTAAAGAATCATGAAATATGTGAGAGATGGTAAAAGCATGAACAGAGCAAGTGGTCTTAACTTTTTAAAGGGTAGGGGCGCCTGGGTGGCTCAGTCAGTTGAGCGTCCGGCTTCAGCTGAGGTCATGATCTCGCCATTTTTGAGTTCAAGCCCCGTGTCGGGCTCTGTGCTGACAGCTCAGAGCCTGGAGCCTGCTTCAGATTCTGTGTCCCCTCTCTCTCCGCCCCACCCCCTGCTTGTGCTCTGTCTCTCTCTGTCTTTCAAAAAAATAATGAACATAAAAAAAATTTTAATAAAATAAAAAATATTTTTTAAAAAGGGCAAAGAATTCTGTATCTATAGACTAATGAGTAATTTATATCACAAGATTCTAGAACAGTTTATTGAAAAAACTATTTATGAAGACTGAAAGGCTGACATGATACATATGAGGGAGAAAGATTCTCTCAGGACCAGTAACCCCTGGCCATTTGAATCTCGTTTCTGATGGAGACACCTGAATGGTAGATCAGGGAATGTGGTAGCCAAAGAGAATCTGAAGACTAGGTCAGTGACAAAGTCCATCAAGATATCATTAAGGACAGGCTGAATGAGATTTGGATAGATATGTAATGGTTGAATATCCTTACCACATAGCAACTCATTGTTGAGTCAAGTCAACCAAGGGGGAAGTTCCTAGTGGCTGCCAAAAGGTTCTATTCTCACCTCTGGCCATTTAACGTATTGGTCATGAATTCAGAAGAGAATATTGGTGATATACTGACCAAACACAAAAGTAACAGGAAGCTGGGTATGTTAAGTAATATGCAAGATAACATAATTCAGATCCAAAGAAGGTTTAACAGACTAAATTTTCAGTTGTTTCATTGTATGGCCCCTGTCTCATGAACTTCTACATTCCTCCAGTATGTATCTCAGTGCCTGACATTAAGTTCTCAATGAAAGTTTTATGAATGGACAAATGAATGAATAAATAAATGAATGATAGAAAGTGTCTAAGACAATGTGGTTAGTAGTGGAAGCTGATAGTTGACCACCAAAGTCCGTACTTCCCTTCTTACAAAGAAATGGAGTTGTGGGGTGCCTGGGTGGCTCATTTAGTAAAGCATCTGACATGGGCTCAGTTCATGATCTCACAGTTCATGAGTTCAAGTCCCACATTGGGTGAGCTCGAGCCCCGCTTCAGGTGAGCACGAGCCCCACCTTGAGTGAGCCCTACTTCTCTCTCTTTCTACCTTTCTCTCTGCCCCTTGTTCACTTGCACCCTCTCTCTTAAAAAAAAAAAAAAAAAAAAAAAGGAAAAGAAATGGAGTTGTGGTTGGGTGTATGATTGATCAACTGGGCTATATTTCCCAGCCTTCTTTGCAGTTAGCTGTGGTCATGTGACTAAGTCTTGACTCATTGAATCTTGGCATACATGATGAGTCCTACTTCCAGGTCTGTTAGGATATTGAGGTGCCTCTTATATATTCTCCTTTCTTTTCCCACTAGCTAGAAATAAAATAGACATGACAGTGGCCCAGCACCAAGGATGCAGATGAAAATAATGCCACAGGAGAATTGCTATGCTACAGACAGAAGGGACCTGAGTCCTTGGATGACCAGATGGGGCAAAGCTTGCTCACATCACAGCTGTTATATGATATATAAACCACTGTATGAAGGGTTTCTTTGTTACGGTTTCTTAGTCTTCATCCTAACCTGAGGTTCAAGGTGAGATTGCCCAGCCAATAAGCAGTGAAGCAGGGACAAAGGTCATGGAGTACTCTTTCGTCAAATGAAAAACCTAATGGCCACACAAATATAGGATAGGGGAAATTTAGCTTAACAGCTCCATGTCTAAAAAAACTTGAAGGTTTTGGTTCACTGGAAGATTAATATAACTCAACAGTGTGCTATAGCTGTGGGGAGGGGACAGCAGAGTGGGGAAATAAATGCAGTCCTACAAGTGTGGCATGTAGAACAAGGGCAGTGCTGGTTGGACTGATGTTTTTCTGCCCTAGTGGGACCACAGCTGGCAGCCTTCAGTTTACAGTGCAGACTCATGTTTTTTCAGCAGGACTACTCAAGCACCTTATAGGAATTTGATTATACCTTAGTGTTCTATGGATGCTAGTAGATTTGATTAAAATTTTTACTTTTGCCTATAATTTTCCACTAGACTACATGTGAGTCAGGCAACCTGGATGCTTCCAACAAAGCATATCCAGAGGAGATAAATCAGGATCGTGAACAAATTTAAAACTATGCCCTATAAGGAGTATTTGTTGGAGTACGGCATGACTCACCACAATGAAGAGGAACCTCAGGGGGACAAAATAGTAGATATCTTCAAATATTTGGGGGACTGTCTTGAGACAGAGGAATGAGATTTATTCTGAATGATATCTGAAAACCCTAAACTTGAAACTGCATGAAAAAAAGCATCATTCCATATAAACCCGGTGTATAAACTAGATTTTTAAAAAATTAAGAGATGCCCATTTATATTTATAAAATTCTTGGGGCACCTGGGTGGCTCAGTCGGTTGAGTGAATTTGGCTCAGATCATGATCTCGTGGTTCGTGAATTCGAGCCCCACATGGGGCTCTCTACTGTCAGTCTATCAGCACAGAGCCCACTTCGGATCCTCTGTCCCCCTCTCTCTGCTCCTCCCCTGCTTGCACTATACCCCAAATAAATAAATATTAGATTTATAAAATTCTTCCCTTTATAAAAAGAGCCATCTCAGTGTTCTTTGAATAGTAAGTTCCTCTATGCATTTAAGATTTGGGTTCCCAAAAAACCTTAAAGGAATATACTGAATTCCTCAATTCCCTCACATGGCATAGTCAGCTGGGTTAATTTGAGTTTTATAAAGAAACTGTTGACAAATGTGTGGGAAGCAACAGGCAAATCACTGAGAATGGTGAAGTACCCCAAGGCTAGTAACAACAAGGCAAAGAAGTGCTAAGGGGAAGGCATTACTGGAACCTGTAGACAGTGAGAATTGAGTGAAATTGGCCATGTGTCCTTCCTTCAGCCAAAGGATGTGGCTTATGATAATCCTACAGGAAGAAACAGGGAAATAAACACCCTGAACTTCATTTCCTTCCCTTTCTGCAATCTACCAGGGCTTCCCATTGGCTGAACTCAACCAGAAGCCAGGGGGCAGGAAGCACATTCATAAAATCCATGCAGGTCAGCCTTTCTATCCATAAAGGAGAGTAGAAAAGGTAGAGAATTGGCCTGTGGGAGCAAAAGGAAGCGATGAAGGAAATGTAACGTGAACCTGAACTTTCTACATTATGTATCAATCATTTATCTTCGCATTTTGTTCCATATCTGAGAAATAGTAAAGAAATCTTAAATATAACAGCCTCTAAAACAAATAGCGGGAACTAATTTAAAATGAAAATGAAAATTGGGGTGCCTGGGTGGCTCAGTTGTTGAGCATCCAACGTCGGCTCAGGTCATGATCTCATGGTTCATGGGTTCAAGCCCTGCATCGGGCTCTATGCTGTCAGCTCAGAGCCTGGAGCCTGCTCAAATTGTGTCTCCCTCTCTCTCTGCCCCTCCCCCACTCACACTCTGTCTCTGTCTCTCTCTCAAAAATAAGTAAACATTTTTAAAAAAATGAAAATGAAAGCTCAGCATGCTAGAAGTGAAGCTGATGGTTTTTCATCTCCCTCCATTCACATGGATGAATACTGCCTTCATTTTTAAACACATTTACAGATTGATATGCTTCTATTATTTGCTAGACCTATGGTAAACCAAAAGAGGAAAATAAATTTTACTTCTGTGAAAAATGCCTATGACAGTAAGATGCAGATTTTACTTTCATGAAGCACCAAATGAGCCACTATAAAAGTTTAAATAGGTCAGCATTTAGAAAACAAATCTTGCTGCATAGAGTTAGAACCATGAAAAAAATAAAATAAAATAAAGACAAGCCAGTGATATTCCTGGCCTAAACATTTGGTTTAGGTTTTGAATTAGACAAATGCTCTTTCACCATCTTTGTTTGCTCAGAAAGAGTAAAACCTGTGTCACTGGCAATTTTTATTTTAACATGACTCCCTTTTGTGAATACCCTCTTTCAGTTATAGTGCATGATTTTTTTTTTTAAAGGCCTTGGGCAGATTCACACATTTTGTGCTGTCGCTGTTGTTCCCACAGCACTCTTTCCCTCTCTTTCTCACAGCACTTGTCATTTTGTTTCGTAATTATTTAACATGTCTGACTCCCCTGCTAGACTGTGAGCCCCCAAGAAGAAGGGTCATGTGTTATTTGTCTTTGCAACCTGCAGTCCCAGGAGTACCTTCCCACAGCATATGCCCCATGAATCCTTGTCAAATAATGATACAGCAGCCTCACCTTCTGTCCTTTCTCTCTTGAGGGGAAGGATTCTTAAAGTCAAAGAGAATGCCATCCCCTGTGTACATTCTCAAGAGTGAAGCTGGTGGTTTATGTTTTCTTTTTAACCATTTTGTATTTTAACAACTTTGTACTTGTACTTGCATGTACTATTTGAGCATATGTAAGATTCTGTTAAATGGAATCACTTAGGCGAGGGAGGGGTGGGTGGGGACAGGGATCAGTAAACTTTTTTTTAAGGGCTAGATAGTAACTATTCTAGGTTTTGCGAGCCACATAGTCTTAGTAGCAACCACTCAATTGTGCCCATGTAGTACAAAAACAGCCTTAAACAATATGTAAATTATTGGGTGTGGCTGTGTTCCAATAAAACAGGCCTCTATTGAGGACACTAGGTTGTCAACCGTGCTGCAGTGAGTATCCTTATACATATGGCCTTTCTTCCATGTATGTATATATCTGTAGGGGCAATGTCTAGAGGAAGAATTACTGGGGCAAAGAATAAATACGTCCGTAAAGTTTGATAGATATAGCCAAATTTGCATCACCTTTTCATAAAAAATAATTAACAAAAAAATAAATATGCAGGCTTTCAAAATCAAATTATTCACAGTTTCTAGTGTCAGATTCGCATTAGGAATGGAAGCACAAAGTATTTATTGAACATCTATCATTCATGCCTGTCCTAGACAATATGGGAAAAACAAAAGAATAAGACACTGTCTCTTCAGTCAAAAATTCTAAAATCTGGTCAAGAGAAATCAGTCAAAATGATTGTTTAACTCGAGGGTTGTTTTTTTTTTTGTTTTTGTTTTTTTTAATGAATTGACTAGTTAACGATTTAACTAAATAAGAGAAGATCTGCCCAAAATTCATTACCATTATGGCTGAGGACATCCATGGCTGAAAGGAGTCATCTGAATCTGGACTAATATGATACTTTACCTTTGCATCTTTAGCATCTCTTTTTTCATGTTTTACCTTATCTTAAGAATCTCCATATACTTACTTATGTCCCCTACCTAACTATATAAATAGTCTCTGGGTTACTCGTCTTTGTTTTCCTCCAGTCTTGTGCTCAGGAGATGTTTAAGATAATAGCTCTTGGTCAGCCCATCAACACAAAGTCTGCTTAAAGCAAGAAGTACCCTAAAATGGACACATACTGAAACCTTTTATAAGGAGTGACTCTAAAGACCAGCATTTTTATCACATTCGAGGAACCATTCAGATTGTCTTTCTAGCTGCATCAATTAAATGCCACAAGGGATGAATACGTTAGGCTTTGTATGGTCTGTATAATGTTATATACATTATCTAGCTGTCATAAGGAGACAATATCTTTTCTTTACTTGTACCCTGCTGACTTTGGAAACCCTCTGAGGACCTAAGAGCAAATGTGGGATTGTCCAAAAGCTGAGAGACCCTGGGAGAAATCACAAGACTGCTGAATGCATCATTACCCAGGTTCTCTCTTCTAGGGCCAATGACTGCAGTCACCCTGCTGTCCTGTCTTATGTCATGACTCATGGATTATCTCATCAGAAAGCTTTGCCACTGGACTCTCATGTCACATAACAATGTGACCTCACCAGCCAGGTTCTGAACAGAAAGTTCAAATAACCAGAACTGGTTTTGACTACCAAAGAGAGAGAAAGAGAGAGAGAGAGAGAGACAGAGAGAGACAGAGACAGAGACAGAGAGAGAAGAAATGAATACACTGGATTAATCGATGAGACTCAAGATTTAACAACCATAACTAGTTTGATAATGAGGATATGTTTACTAAATCTAATATTTGTAACATCTTGAAGTGCTTTACAAACCTATCAAAGTCTAAAGGCAACATAGTTTTAGTTTTCATTATATCACATTATCTCCTACCTCTTGGAATTTGGTTCAGTTAAATATAAGTCTTTGATTTGCAAGTTTTTCCAAGTCCTTTAATCTCTTTATTAGAACACAGAAATATTAGTGGTGGCTCAGTCAGTTAAGCGTCCAACTTTGGCTCAGGTCATGAACTCACTGCTCATGGGTTCGAGCCCTACATCAGGCTCTGTGCTGACAGCTCAGAGCCTGGAGACTGCTTCGAATTCTGTGTCTCCCTCTCTCTCTGCCCCTCCCCTGCTCATGCTCTGTCTCTCTCTCTCTCTCAAATATAAATAAACATTAAAAAAATTTTTTTAAGAACATGGAAATATTATAGAATCTACAGATAATTTGGTGGCCATGTGGCTTTTTTAGTTATAGTTACATCATTATAATTACAACTGACAACCCAGAAGATTAACACTTGTAACACTGTTGGTAAAATTCAGTACTGAGTAAGCTGGTTAATGCTCAAACTAGAAAATTCAGTTAACTAGACTACCTAATTTCCCAACATTTCTGAAATAATCTGTTTATTCAGGTGTGCTCTCTTAAACATATTGAGGCAAACTGAACTAACTCATTTGCCTTCTGTATTAGTTTCATATAACTGCAGTAACAAAGTACCACAAATTAGGTGGCTTAAAACAACAGAAATTTATTCTTTCACAAATCTGGAGGCTAGAATTCTGAAATCAAGATATAGGTAGGGCCATGCTCCCTCTGAGGGCTCTACAAAAGAATTCTTCCTTGCCTCTTAGAGCTTCTGGTGGTTGTCGGAAATCCTCAGCATTCCTTGGCTTATAAATACATCACTCCAATCTCTGCCTCTGTGGTCTCATGGGGTTCTCCCTGCGTGTCTCTGTTTCTGTGTCTTCTCTTCTTCTAAGGACACCAATAATATTGGATTAAGAGCCCACCCTACTCCTAACTTATTAAGTCTGCAATGACCCTATTTCCAAACAAGGTCACATTCTGAGGTCCTGGGGGTTAGGACTTCAACATATCTTTTGGGGGCACAATTCAGCTCATAATACCTTCCGAGCACTAGGTACCATAATTTAGTCCCAGTGAACACCTACCCATCCATACCCTAAGGAAAAAATAACTTTTCATTTAACAGTCAGCTGGTGCATATCAGGAGAATGGGATGGCATTGGGGTTGCCTCTGACCTGCTGTAACAGTGAACAATTTCCACCCTCTTAAATGCTTCTCAGTCTAGATTTAAACTGGGAAGCAGCATGCACAAAGCCAGGCCTCCCAAGGACGACCTCAGAAGAGAAAGGATCCACTGAATCCTTGACAGCAGCAAGCTTGAGGTCTCTGGGTTGGGGATCACTACCATGACATGAATAATGCATGTCAAGGGTGCCCCTGAAAGTCCAACTCTGCTCTGTGCCCTGTACAAACACCCAGATATTACAGATATTATTTATGGAGAAATCAATGCCAAGTGACAAGCCTATTTCTTCTCGATTATGTCAGCCATCTTCCCAACTCCAACCAGACCTTCCTTTGTTTCAAGAGGTCACCTTTTATCATCTTTGGCTAGAGCTGCTAATGAGTAACGCAAGTTTTCAGAGCCAGCCTCCTCATCCTTTTCCTTGTCTATCATCAAGGCAAAAGACCTTAGCAACATCTAGTTCCAGTAGCACTGTCTTCCAACATAAATTAACTACACGGAAGATTGCCCTCGCAAATGGAAAGAAACAAAATTTTGTCAAAAGTTTAAGTTGATATGACCGTAGCCTACTCTCTCTAATGTCTCTGGCCCTAGAGTAGCAGTGGTTCTCACATAAGGATCACCTGGAGGGCTTATTTAAGCACAGATCAGTGGGCCCCACACCAGAGCTTATGACTGTGTGGATCTGTGGTCAGGCCAAGAGTCTGCATTTCTAACAAGTTTCCAGGTGATGCTGAAGCTGCTAGTCTGGGGACCATGCTTTGAGAACCACTGCTCTAAGGCAAAAAAGAAAGAAAAGCTTAACTGAAGTGAAGACTGATTTTTATGTGGACAATTTATAACTGATAGCAGAGTTTGAAATCAATGGTAGAGGTATTTTATATAATCATTTTAGATGAGAAATAATATCAGTTTCATTAAAATATTCATTAATTTATTTGGGCCCAAATAGATCCAAGGGAAAAAAAAGAGTTCTATACAGGATTAAGAATACCAAGGGTTGAATTTGTTTAATAAAAATACAAAATATTCCTAGAAAGATGTATATAACATGTAATACATGCATCATTTAATGGCTAGTTTTCCAGTCATCTGTTTTGGGAACAAATAAAGACAGAAAACCTCAATCTCTCATGAGGCAGCCTCCAGTCCTACTTCTTACACTAACAGCTCCCACCTGATCCCCTAGCGTTTACATCACACACCTGTCACTCCACATGGTTGCCTTCCAGGTCACGCCTGCCAACTTTCCAGATGTTTGTTATTTTATATTTCGCTGCTGGTTTCCCAAGATCCCTTAAGATTATTCGAATTACTGCAACATACAAACTTTAATGATGTGCTCTGAAAAGAAACATTTTGCTCTTAGAACTGTTTCTGAGAGTCCAGTTTCACAATTTGCATTCACAGAGCATTTATTTTCAAAACCATTTGATGAATAAACCATTTTCCTAAAGTTATGCCTTGATTTCTTGCTGCAATCCAAAAATCCTTGAAGATATATGCATGAAAATCCAGGGGTAAAATTATAAAATTATAAAAGCCCACGACCATGTACTTTAAAATGCTACTTTCACAAAGCTAAATTAATCAATGTTTCCCATAGAGAGCAAAGGCAAAACAACTCTGCCAAGTGAATAGTGGTTGTTGCTGGTTTTCCCCCTTCATGGCATCCAAGAGAACCAGAACTCTTAGCAAAGCAAACTATGAAATGAGAAAGAAGGGAAAATAGTAACAGCCTCCATCAAAGTTTCTTAGCTTCAATAAACAGGACTTCGGGGCGCCTGGGTGGCTTGGTCGGTTAAGCGTCCGACTTCAGCTCAGGTCATGATCTCTCGGTCCGTGAGTTCGAGCCCCGCGTCGGGCTCTGTGCTGACGGCTCAGAGCCTGGAGCCTGCTTCCGATTCTGTGTCTCCCTCTCTCTCTGACCCTCCCCCATTCACTCTCTGTCTCCAAAATAAATAAACGTTAAAAAAAAAAAAAAACAAAACAAAACAAAAAAAAAAACAATAAACAGGACTTCACCATGAAGTCTTTTCACGTCATACCACCTGCTTCTCCTTTCCCCGGAACATGGACTCTGGATGCTCAAAGCCTCACAGCATAACAACAGCTCACAAAACATTACTTGTATTGGGGCATAATTCAAGATTTTTAGCCCCAGGATCTAATTCAACAAAATAATTTCTACATTAATTTAAGAACTTTCCCCTTTGGTTGTGGAATGAAAGCTCAAGATCATTAGCCAAAAACTATTATGCAACACCCCTAGGCTCCAAAACATCATGATTGGTGCATGGGAAGATAAGAAAAGGAAGTTGGAGTCTGTGACCTGAGTCAGTTTATTTTTGTAATGGACTCACGAAAGCTTCCCAAAACACTGGCATAAGCAAAGGAGAACCAATATTGCTACATAAAAAGTACAGTAATAATAGTATTAATCTCAATTAACTAGAATGGGCTGTTGAAGCTAAGGCAGTTTTATATTCTGGGAACATTAAGCAGAACATTTTTCCTTCTTATTGTTCCAATATTGTTGCTAGCACATAGCTGTAGTGGGTTTGGGGGATTGGCTTGCTCAATTCTGTTCCAACCCCCATCTGTGCCTTCCTGGATTACAGAGACTTGAAAGCAATAAGCTCTATTTTCCAGATTCCCTTACAACTAAAAATCGTGGGTGAGATTTAGATTCTACATAACAGATGCACACTCATCCAATACTTGGATTTGGAACCAAGTTATGTAGGAAGAGAGGCCAGGTGTGAGAAATTCATTTTGGGGATGCAGATCGTAGCTGAAGTGGTCTGGTTCCAATGCCAGCAGCTGAGGCTATGGTTTCCTGATGTAGCAGAAGTGGCTTCCCTAACACAGCAGAGGCAGTGGCTCCCAAGCCAGCACTTTAGTGGTAGGAGCCCACTCAAAAAGCACCTTTCAGACTGTGGAAGGAGCAACAGTATCCCTGGAGACCTGGTTTCGTGGTTTGTTTCAAAAGTCAGTCCTGGAAATGCCGCTCATAGTTTGTGTCTTCAGCCCTTTCAATGATATTGCCATGTAATGTACCCCTTAACATTCCCTTTCTGCCTAAGCCAACTATAACAGATTCTATCTCTGTAAGTAATCTCCAGTAAATACAGTAGGTGTTCACTTCCTTGCCTTCATAAATGCAGTATGATAAATGTACTTGATGAATAGGTGCCTTAAAATTCTTTAAAATCATTGTTAAAAAAATAAGAGTTTTTGTTCAAATGAAATTAATGAATGCTAAATCACTTTGAACTTCTAGGAGCGACCTAACTTCATGTGAACAAGAATCTCCTTTCACACTATCATAGCAAATAAAATATTAGGTCTACAGAGATAAGGAAGCCAAGTGAAGAGAATGCAGAAAGCATAACCTATAATGAAATCAATAAATATGGCTGTGTGTTGGTAGTGGGTTTAATATTTCAATAGCTGCAAAAAAAATATTTCAGGTAGAGACTCCACAACTGTCCAAGACAAGACAATGATGTCTTGGAATGGGGTGGCAAGAATGGATGGAAAGTAAAGATGGTGAGTGTCATAGTTTGCATTCTCCCAGAAGCAAACATTGAGAGGACAATTTGAATGCAAGTACTGTACTTTTTTAAGAGATAATATCTGTAGAGGAGCAAGCAAGTATAATAGTTTTCTATTGCTGTTGTAACAAATTACCACAAATTTGGTGGCTTAAAACAATACAAAACCATTCTCTTCTATTTCTGGAGGTAAGAAGTCCAAAATCAGTTTCACTGGGCTAAAGTCAAGGCACTAGCAAGGCTCATTCCCTCTGGAGGCTCCAGGGAAGAATCCATTTTCATTCATCTTCTAGCCTTCTAGTGTCTCTGTCAGTATTCCTTGGCCTCTGGCTTCTATTTCTATCTTAAAAATGCATCACCCAGGAGCATCTGTGTGGCTCGGAATAAGCATCTGACTCTTGATTTCGGCTCAGATCACGGTCTTGCAGTTCGTGGGTTTGAGCCCCACGTAGGGCTCTGTGCTGATAGCACAGACCCTGCTTGGGATTTTCTCTCTCCCTCTGTCTATGCTCCTCCCTGCCTCTCTTTCTCTCTCTCTCAAAATAAATAAATTAAAAAAAAATTTTTAAACCTCATGCGACACTATAAGAAAAGAAAATTACAGGCCAATACTTTTGATGTGCATAGATGCAAAAATCCTCAACAAAATATTAGCAAACCAAACTCAACAGTACATTAAAAGGATCATACATCATAAGTGGGATTTATTCCAATGATGCAAGGATAGTTTATCATATACAAATCAATAAATGTGATACACATTAACAAAATGAAGGGGAAATCATAGGATTGTCTCGATAGATGCAGAAAAAGCATCTGAAAAAATTCAACATCCTTTATTGATTAAAATTTTCAACAAATTAGATAAAGAAGGAATGTACCTCAACATATTAAAGGCCATGTATGACAAGCATACAGCTAATATACTCAATGATGAAAAGCTGAAAGCTTTTCCTCTAAGATCAAGAACAAGACAAAGATACCCACTCTTTCACATTTATTCAACATAGTACTGGGAAGTCCTAGCCAGAACCATTAGGCAAGAAAAAGAAATAGAAGGCATCCAAATAGGAAAGGAATAAGTAAAATTGTCTGTTTGCAGATGGAATGATCTTAAATATAGAAAACCCCAGAGACTCCAACAAAAAAGCTGTTAGAGCTAATAAACAAATTCAGAAATTTTGCAGGATACAAAATCAACACTCAAAAATAAATTGCATTTCTATACACTAAAGATGAAAAATCGAAAAAGGAATTAAAAAAACAATACACATATAAAACAAGACAAAATCTACTAGGAATTATTTAAATTGATAAGAAAGTTCAGTAAAGTGGTTGCAAACAAGGAATGTATAAAGAAATTAATAGTTTTCCTTCCCCAGAGTAGACAAAAAAATACTCGAAAAACAGATCACACTTACATGAACAACAAAAACATAGAATACCCATCTATTTAATAGGCAGAATCCCTATGATAAAAATTATAAAACTCTACTAAAACATATAAAGATAAGATTAAATATATAGAATTGTGCCATACTACTGGCTTTCATAACAGATTGTTATAAAGATACCAATTCTTCCTAAAATAATATATACACTTAATGCAATTGCAATCAAAATTCTTTCTTTAAAAATATTCATCAGAAACGTATGTTGTGATTTCACCTTTCACACTGACCATCTTCGTTGATTAGATGACTTAAGTAATGAGTAATGAGTAATGATATTTAAAAAAATTAAGTAATGAGTAAGTAAGATGAAAAAAACTAAAGCTTTGGCCTATGATATCATCAATGGGATTAAGGGAGTATTCTGGGCTTTTGAAACACAAATGTTCAAGAATCAGAAAACATGTCCATGACATTCCATCTTGTCCCAAACAAGGCTACTGTTCTTCACTCGGTATTTCCTCTTCTATTAAACAGAGTCACCTGGTGATTACCTCCAACAACTTTTTTCCCCTTCTAAACTACTTAAAATTTAGTATTTATGAACATCTGAGTATTTACTACTTAGCTATTGCTTACGAATATGGTGGATGACCCTAAGGCTCAAAATATTTACAACAGTCGAGATTCTTCGTATGTTGAAGATCATGAGATGCAAAGAGCAGACAAGGAAAAGATGGAAGATGAGTGCAATCACTGTTGGCAACATCAGTCTGATCATCACAAATCCCTACACTGTTCCTCCAACCCCACTATTATGCACTGCAGAAGAGGTTGTCTAATGCTAGGCTGATTTGGAAGATTCTTTTTTTCTTAATTTTAATTCCAGTATAGTTAACATACACTGTTATATTAGTTTCAGGCATACAATATAGTGATTGAACAATTCTATACACTACTAAGTGTTCATCATGATAAGTGTACCCTTAATACTCTTCACCTATTTCACCCATCCCCTGCCCCCCCACTCACCTCCCTTCTGGTAATCACGAGTTTGTTTCTATAGAAAAGTCTGTGTTTTGGTTTGTTTCTTTTTTCCTTCTTTTGTTCTGTTTCTTAAATTCTACATATGAGTGAACTCATGTGGTATTTGTCTTTTTCCAATTGACTTACTTCACTTAGAATTATACTCTCTAGGTCCATCCATTTTGTTGCAAATGACAAGATTTCATTCTTTTTTACAGCTGAGGAACATTCCATTGTGTGTGTGTGTGTGTGTGTGTGTGTGTGTGTGTGTTCATCGTAAAACCTTGGATTGCAAGTAACTTGCTCTGCGAGTGTTCCACAAGATGAGCAAACATTTCTAATAAATTTCAACTTAATAAACAAGTAATGTCTTGCAATATGAGTAGTATGTGACATCGAACATTACATAATTACAACAGAAATGGTTCTTCTCTCTCTCTCTCACTGCAAGATTGTGGGTGATCATCTCCCATGCTCAGATGCTCAGTCTCAGGCCACGGTGTTTGGCAGAAATCAGTGATTTTTCAGAACATTGGAAGGTGCCCACAACTGGCGCTAGTGTATTTTTTGTCCCTTCAAAGCACCTATGGACAGTCCTTTGCTTTTCCAGACAAGAGTAAGCTTAGGAATGCTCTGCTTCATTCTAGGTCAGGCTGCCTGCAGATACAGACCCTTTCCTCTGCTGCCTTCCTGTCAATTACATTAACTACAGTCTATGACAAGAGTTGATTAATACTGTAATGTAGTCAACATCCATGCGAGCATATACAGTGGCCCCCATGCAGAAAAAGCTTGAAAAGCTTTGAAGAAAAAGGTTGAAAAGAAAGGCAGTAAGAAGATGATGATTACGGTGGAAGCTAAGAAGGAAATTGAGAAGTACAAACGAGGTATACAAGTGGCCAAAATTGCAAGATTTTATAAGAATTCTATGTCTGCATCTCGACTGCAGAGGAGGAGGAGAAAAAGGCAGAGGAAACTTTCACTTCAAATGGAATTAGGGAGATGTGTAAAATGTGGGAAACAGTGCAAAATTTTGTAGAAAAGCACCACCCGAATAAGGTTGTAGCAGTGCCAGCGATGAATCTGTTTAACGACAATGCAATGTCGTATTTCCACGAAATCCTCAAAAGGAGGCAAAAGCAAGTGTCAATTGGATAGGTTCCTTGTTAAAGTTACACAAAAAGAAAAAGATTGCATTGATAGATAGCAGTGATTCTGTTAGTGATAGTGGAAGTCTTTCTACACAATAACCCTCCTCTCTCTTATCTCCCTCACACCAGCCATAAAGGTTTTCAAAGGTTAGTGCAGGTTAATTTGGTTTTTTTTCTTCATATTTTGCATTTTCTTAATTATTTTGTATTATATTACAGTATTGTAATCACTTTTATATGAATATTTTTGAGTTGTGGAACAAATCATCTGAGTTTCCATTATTTCTAATTCACTTTGATATACAAGTACTTTGGATTCCAAGCATGTTTCTGGAACAAATTATGCTAGCAAACAAAGGTTTTACTGCACATATATATTTTTTAATGTTTATTTATTTATTTATTTTGAGACAGAGAGAACAGGGAAGGGGCAGAGAGAGAGAGAGAATTCTAACCAGGTTCTGCGCTGCCAGTGCCGAGCCCAAGGTGGGGCTCGAACTCATGAACCGTGAGATCATGACCTGAGTTGAAACCAAGAGTTGGACACTTGACCAAATCAGCCACCCAGGCACCCCAAAAGACTATATTTTTGAACAATGTCTCCTTTTCTAAAGTTGCAGTACATCTTAGTCGATTGTGTTTTATTTTGAGGAATATATTATGGCCTTGGGGAAGGGCTGACAAAAACTGAGGAGGGCTATTGCATTTCTTGGTTCTGTAGTTAAGTAAATCAGATAACTTTGTTCTCTCCTTTTCCCCCAAGGTGTCTTAGTTTGAAATAAATGTGTTTCATTGTTAGTAAAAAAGAGACTGTAAGTTGGCCTTGGGTTTAACAACATCAAAGCAGGTGATAAATGAAGAACACAAAGCCAGAGAAAAATGCATTAGGAGGCCATTTTGGACTTGACTGATAATAATTGACAAGCCCTTCCCCTAGAGATTGGTTTTGAACATCAGTGAAATATGGAAGGGGATAGGGAGAAAGTTACTTAGCCAAACCTAGAAGGACTTTGCTAAATTTGAAACTGTCACATGTAATCAAATGCCAGTTGACAATTTCTAAAACACCTTTTATGGGCCATTTACCACAAAGGTGTTTATTTTATGTATGTATTTATTTACTTATTTAATGGCCTCATTCAACAATTTATAGCACTGTAGAAGATACGAAAAAGAAGGGGACCAGTCTCAGCTTTCCATAAAGGATTTCCAAATGAGCACAAATTCAGGCAGTTCTAAAAGGCACTGTTCCCAATTCTCTCCACTCTTCAACCCTGTACAGGAACTACTTGTCCTATATCCATGTTTTTTTCTAATTTCTTCATAAGGGTTTACCAAGTATACTTTTCTGTTTTTGATCATCCAACACCCAAGCCAAAAGGCATTAAGCAAAACAGACTATCAGTCAAGTCAGTTCGAAAGACACAAATCTTGGTTTAAATATTAACCATGAGATTTAGATATATCCATCCCTCTTCCTCCTTTTACATTATTGACTCCAAGATGCAGACGTCGATGTCTTATAAAATCTTGCAATTTTGGCCATTCGCATACCTCATTTGTACTTTTCGATGATTTCCTTCTTAGCTTCTACTGTAATCATTTCCTTCTTATCACCTTTCTTTTCAGCCTTTTTTCTGCATGGGGGCCACTGTATACACTCACATGGATATTGACTACAGTACAGTATTAATCAACTCTTGTCATAGTTTGTAGTTAATGTAATTGGCAGTAAGGCAGCAGAGGAAAGGGTCTGTATTTGTAGACAGCCTGACCTAGAATGAAGCAGAGCATTCCTAAGCTTACTCTTGTCTGGAGAAGCAAGGACTGTCCATAGGTGCTTTGAAGGGACAAAAAATGCACTAGTGCCAGTTGTGGGCACCTTCCAATGTTCTGAAAAATCACTGATTTCTGCCAAACACTATGGCCTCAGACCGAGCATCCGAGTGTGGGAGATGATCGCCCACAATCCCCCAGAGAGAGAGAGAGAGAGAGAGAAGAACCATTGGCTCAGTTGTGATCATGTGATGTTCGGCGTCACGTACTACTCATATTGCAAGACACTGCTCATTTATCAAGTTGAAATTTATTAGAAATATTTGCTTGTCTTGTGGAACACTTGTAGAACAAGTTACTCGTAATCCAAGGTTTTACTGTATAGTCTTTTGACTAAAAAAAAAAAACTAGTCATCTTATTATGGACATAGATCAGAATAATGCAAACAATTGCATTTCATCTGAAGATTCATCTCAATGGAACCTGGGATTAATGCTAAAATTGGGGAGTGTTTGAAAAAATAAATCAGTCCTTCCTTAGGTAGCTAAGTCTCTGAGCTGCTGATTACATATCTGCACTGGATAACACCTTGAACTGGATAAAACCTCGTGAATAATGAGGCTTCTCTGTGGCAGCTTTTCTATAAACCACACAACACATGTTTACTTTTACTAAAGAATGAGATGAATATAAGTTAAAGAGTATAGTAAATAAAGTGTCTGTGAACAGATATTTCTAAGGGATAAATCTTTTCCCCCCCAAATCAGATTGTTTTATGGATTGGGAGAAAAGTAAAATACATGCTGACAGAGCCACCAGAGACAATTTATCTGGATCTCAGGAAGATATAGCCTTTGATAACCTTTGGCACAATAAACTAATACATAAAATTAAGGAATTTCAAAATCACTGATAACATCCATACATAAAAATTATCCTGGCTGGAGTTTGAGGTGTGATATTTTAAAGGCAATAGTATCAAACTGTCACAGTAACTAAGACAGAAAGGAGTTCCTGGTATTCATTTAGGCAAGATGAACTATCAGGTAAAATTCTATTCTAAACAATAAAGTTCTTTTATTGGAAACACTGATTTGTCACCTGAACCAGCTACATAATTTGTGGAGCTACGTGCAAATGAGAATGTGTGGCCCTTTATTCAAAAATTAAGAATTTTAGGACAGAGATGGCAGAAAGCCCTTCTAAGCATGGGACCCTGTAGGTTGCACCTGGGAGACTGGCTCTTGTTCTCACTACTGAACAACACTATTTCCTTAGAAATGGCTTGGAGCCTCAAGGTAGAAAGCCAGCCTTGTGTACCTTCTGAGTTAATGAATCAAAATTCAAAAATGTTTCAGAAGGGTGCATAATAAGATGACCTGGAGAAGCCAGTGTTTTGGTTAAGGATATCTAGGAACCCACTAATAGTGGTTCATCCAAATAGAAATGTATTTATTCCAGGTTCCAAGAATTCTGGAAATAGGTAGCCAAAGACGGTTCAGCAGCTCATAAATGGTGGAAGAAACTAAGTTCCTTCTGTCTGTCCCATCCTTCGCAAGAGGGCTGACACCCCTAAGTATCACAGATGCTCCAAGCAGGAAGGAAGAAGCAGAAGTGCAGCACAGCAGATTCTGTTTATGTCTCATTGGCCAGGATGAAGTCATATGTCCAACATAGCTAGAAGACAGGCTGGAGATAGGAGCTCTGAGCCTTCCAGCCTCCATACTTAAAGACCATAAGCTAAGAGAAGCTTAGAACAGATGACGAATAGCTTAGAATACACAGGGTAGAAGAGAAATAGACTGGAATAACTACTGACATGCACTAATATAAAAAAAGAAAAAGGAACCCCAGCTGTCCATAACTGAGGAAGGAGCCTATGTCAGGAAAAGAGCAACTATGGAAGCCTCCTGCCCAGAATGTCCAGATGAACTTGCCAATACATACCTCTCTGCAACCACCATATATCCCTCCTTGTGTTATGGCTATTTGTGCAGAAGTGCACAGAGGTGGAATGAAGGGACACTGGACTCTGAAACTATCACGGTCCCACTCATAGCTTTTCCACTCACCAGCTGTGTGGTCCTGTCCTATTTACCACTATATTTACACCATCCACTACAATACATATCACCTAAAGCAAGAGCTCAAGGAACAGTCATTGAACAAGTGAGAATGGTACCCTCTCTAAGACTCAGTGCTCCCAACTATAAGTTGGGAGCAGAATCCAGTTCACTATATCAAGATGTTTCAAGCCCAAAACATCTAAACATTGCCTGGCACAGTCTTTAACCCAATATTGCTGCTCTATAAATGTTGGGTTTCTTTCCTTTCTCAAAAACTTGTATTTTCAATGGATAAAAAAATGGCCCTGGAGTATGATCCATTTTATATATTCAGATTAAGCCAGTGATTAGCAATATTTAATTACATTTGAACACTTGTTTTAGAAACATAAGTATGTGAGCCAAAAAGAATCCATTTCAATTTCAACTGAAGATAATTGAAATACATATTTCCATAAAGAGGCCAGACAAAAAAATCCTTCCTTTGTTCCTTCCCCCTTCATTATTCCAGGAGGTATCAATTCATTGACATAAACCCAGAAATGGTTTTGATGAGTTTCAGAAGAACAGGAATAAAAAGGACACTATTAAAGTAAAGCAAATGCTCACTATTATTTTTAGTTCCAAAACTAGAATGGATAAAACTGAAAACCGCTTACTTCTGCAAAGTGTTAAGGACTGGTCATTCTGAAAACAAATTTATACTTTCTTTAAGATACACTTGGAAAATAATATCACTGTAATAAGATGAAATCCAGTGTGGGCTCCTTTCCCATTAAGACCCAACTACAGCAAACAATTTTTTCCCAATCTGTATTTTTGTACAAACACAGGCACATGAAAAAATAGCTTGGGAACCTGGTTTGCTCTACAATAAAATACAAAAGCTGCTCTTTTCATTTGAAAATCTTTCAATTACCTTTTGCCTCATGCCCTTCTATCTTGCAGATGGTTTTCTTTTTTCTTGATTGTTTTCTATTTCACTGATAGAAGAGGAAACCAACTGTATGATGGCACATCTATACTCTTGTCAATGACACAGCTATTATAATTTTCCAATTGTGGGCTTTAGCTACAGTATGCAAGAATTCTATGGGTTTTTTTTCCCCTCTCTAAAGTACATTGACAGGAATTGAGCCATAGCAAAACATCTGCGTATTTGTGTGTGTGTGTGTGTGTGTGTCAATGTGTCTATGTGGGTATGTACAAAACATAGAGGATGCTACAGCTTAACTTAAGTGATGACTGTTTTTAACGAAAATTTATCTTTATTGTTAGTTCTAACTTTTAAAACATATATAAAAATAAAAATCAGAATGTGACATGGGCCACAGATTGATCACCAGCAAAACTGGGCTTTCAGTTCTCATTTCACTGCTAACTGGGTCTATGGCTATAGTAGCCAGCCTCCAAGATGGCATCCAACGGTCTCTTCCTTCTGGTATTGAGGCCCTTGTATAGTCCTCTCCCACATTAAGTCAGGCTTGGTCTGTGTGACCAACAGAACGTGGCAGAAGTGATGTGTATCACTTCCAAGCCTAGATCATAAAAGACAGTGTAGCTTCTCTACTTTGCCCTTTCTTGGATCACTCACTCTGAGAAAACCCAGTTGATTTGAGAACACTCACAGCCCTATGGAGACACCCACATGATAGGGAACAAAGATTTATGACCAAAAGTCACTTCAGGGAACTGGAAAGATCTTCCAACCCCAATCAAGCCTTCTGATGACTGCAGTCTTGGCCGACATCTTGATTGCAACCTCAAGAGAGATTCTGAGCCAGAACCACCACCTAAGTAGTTCCCAAATCCATACCCCACAGAAACTATGGCATAATAAATATTTATTTTCTTAAGCAACTAAATGTTGAGGTAATACTGCATAGGGATCAACAACTAATACAATGACCCAGTAGGAAGAGTCATTCTATGTTTCTATTTCTCAGGTTATTTTTATTAAGTCAACAAATATTTACTGACATATTTAATATCAGGCATTACTAACAGGAAAGAGTTAGATAAAATATTCCTTCCAGAAATAATATTTGATTTTCATGGACAATTACAGAATCTGTCAGACTATACTTTCAATAGAATCTGCGGTTTGCTAGATCAAATGCTCACTTTGAGAAAAAGTCCAAATACTACCTGAAACAAATACTATTAATTGGCTGACCCAACCATCATTCCCTTATTCCTTGTTGCTTTCAAACTTTAACACTGGAAACTCTACTAACTGGCTTTCCCAGCTTCCCTTGCCACTAGTAGTGGCCATGTAATGTAATGCTGACCAATGAGACAGAAACAAAAATTTATTTAAAGGGTTTCCAGGAAAGATTTTGCTTTCTTGATAAAAATAGGCAAATATGGCTAGCACCACTCTTTCCTCCTTCTTTCTGCCTTGAATACTGCCCAATGCCTGGAGCTGTAGTAGCCATCTTGTGGCCATGAGGGAAAGGCCTAGAGAATTAAGAGATATTAGTCGTGACATAGTTGAGCTGCAAAGCCAATGCCAAGAGCTTCCTGCCTCCAGAGATGCACAACTCTCTATTTAAGTCATAAAAGTTGCACTTTCTCTTACTTATATCCAAGTCTAGTCTTAATCAACATAATACCATAGAAAGTGATTGGTTTCAAAAGAAATAATAAGGAAGAGTTTTCCCCCTAATAGATCTCCTTTGCTTTAAAGTCCATGAGTTGCTGAAATATATTTTTGCTAACATCAGCACCACCGCCAATAAAAAAGCCTCCTGTCCTCCTAAACAATAGGTTAACAGTGTATTAATAATACTTAACATCTCTTGAGTGGTCACCATGAAAAAAGCACTGTTGTAAGTGTTCTTGAAGTGTTAATTCACTTAATCTTCACAACAATTCCTTGAGGTCAATACTGTTATGGTCTACATTTTACACATGAGAAAACTAAGGCACAGGGATTGAGGAAACTCACAAATTTTCATAACTAATTAATTAATAAAGATGAAACTTAAACCAAGATCATTTAATTTGTCTTCACCATTTTGCTTCCTTATCTGACATTACCAGATAAAGCAACCAACACAAGAAAAAATGACAACCATGCATCCCCAAATGCACAGGATCTTCCACATTTTGAATTTTTTAAGCTCCTTGAATATTTTCTCTTTCCATAACTTTAAATTGTATGTTTAGCCAGCAGATGGAGAAGAGCCAGGCTGAACAACAGAATAAGATGTGAGACAAGGGAGTTTGGATGGAGGGAAAAATAACACTAACAGCTGTCATCATCATCATCATCCTATCTAACATTTGTTGAGTTTCTGCTGTATACTATGCACTACACTAGTAGTTACTATGTCATCTTCATATATAAAATATTTAGGGATGTTTCCCCAAGGGAAGTTAGGCCTGATTTTCACATGACCACCTGAATCAATGGAGACATAAGCATCTACCAATTAACAGAAAACCAAAACCATACTCAGATGAACCTTGGGGAAATGTATACAAAACCCTTTAATAGACAGAAGGAAATTTAAATAGCTATGCTTTATTGAACATTTACTCTGTGCCAGACCTGCAATCAATGCTATACAAACATTCTCACCTTTAGTCTTCAAACAACTCTAAAAAGTAAGTCCTATCATTAGCCTTTTATCTCCTCTGTCCCTGTCTCCCAACCACCTGCTGGGGAGGTGGTCAGGAGAGGGAATGCAAAGGCAGGAAGTGACTAGATAAAATCTTTCATGCGCCAGCCCCATCCTCTATGTTTCATGCATATAGAATGATTGATCTCTTGGGTCAGAGACAAAGGACAAAAGACAGCAATAGCAGCAGTCGCAATAACATCACTTTCACTGGTTCCCCAAGCCTCAATTCCCACACAGTAATGCAGCGAAAGCCCAGTAATGCCTGAATATGCAGTGAGGAACTCCAAGCCTTGGAAGTGCCAGTCTTTGATAAGGAGACTGATACCAAACCTGACCTGGAGAGAGACATTCTGATTACTATCCCGGAAAGCAGACAAATCTGCCCTCTGCTTTGGAGGGAGATGCTATGTCTATCTTCTTAAGGCCTTTCATTCTACAAACAGCCTTGAAAACATAGTCTGGAATGCAAATCTGATGATGTTTTTGTTCAGGAGATGTGCAGAAATGCAAGACATTCATGGAGAATTCTTTCCCAACAAACAAATGATCCAAAAAGGTTTCACAGGACCATTCCAGCTTTCCTAAGTAAGCATAAATGCAGGAACTGAAACTAGAATTGTACATACTTTAAAAAAAATTTTTTTTTAACGTTTATTTATTTTTGAGACAGAGAGAGACACAGCATGAATGGAGGAGGGGCAGAGAGAGAGGGAGACACAGAATCGGAAGCAAGCTCCAGGCTCTGAGCCATCAGCCCAGAGCCCGACGCGGGGCTCGAACTCGCGGACCGCGAGATCGTGACCTGAGCTGAAGTCAGACGTTTAACCGACTGAGCCACCCAGGGGCCCCCATACTTTTAAACTTATATTTACTTAATCATTTGGAAAGCAATCATAGAATGCTTTTGACTATAATGTCAAAAATGATTTACCTATTTTAAAGAAAATACAGTGCAGAAGAATATAAGTATTGAGTGCCCTTCAGGATCTGACACACGGATACATTTTTTTCACAGAACTTACTCATACCCCCCACAATCTATATTTAGTCACAGACATCCTATCACTGTGCTCTGGAACATTCAGTTATTAAACTAATCAAGTGTGCTTGATGAAAAGAATACATTTATTAATGATATTGATGATGAAGTTTATGAATAAATAAATTAAATGTGTCAATACTTTATGAATAACTACTAAGAGCTGATGAAAGAGCATCATAAACAAGGTACAAACCAGTTTAATTCAATCATCAACCTGTTAGATTAATACCTAATTAACACTGTTAGGTTCCTCTTTACATATGAGAAAAACAGGACTTCCATAGATTAAGTAAACCTCCCAAAATCACACAGCAAATTTATAGCAAAAACCACATCATGTCAGTCCAAATGTAACCCCAAAATGAACGGGATTCCTCTGATCACCTTGAGACATTAAAATATTTTTGGAAACCAGGGACTTTCAGAGTTCATAAAAAGAAATTTGGATTTGGAAATCTGAGCCCATTAAATGATAACACTATATATTGTTTCTAAAATAACCACCCTTGGGGGTGCCCAGGTGGCTCAGTCAGTTAAGCGTCCGACTTTGGCTCAGGTCATGATATCACGATTCACGTGCTCGAGCCCCACTTAGGGTTCTGTGCTGACAGCTTGGAGCCTGGAGCCTGCTTCAGATTCTGTGTCTCCCTCTCCGCCCCTGCCCCGCTCATGCTGTCTCTCTCTCTCTCTCTCAAAAATAAATAAACCATAAAAAAAAAATTTAATAAATAAATAAGCAAAATAACACTCTTTGTGCTATTAGCACAGAGCCTGCTTAAGATTCTCTCTCTCCCTCTCTCTGCCCCTCCCCTGCTCATGTGCATGCACACATGCTCTCTCTCTCAAAATAAATATTTTTAAAAAATAAAAAATAAAATAAAATAACCACTCTCTAGCCAAAAACTTGAGACCTAAAAATGCCTCTTCCCAAATGGAATGGGAAAAAATAAGCCATGACATTTGTAAAAGCTACTTAATGATGAATTATCCTCTGGGTTATCATAAAACTATTTTGGTGGTTCCCTGATTGCTGTGAGATTAATAATTTAGAAATGATATCTGCAGCCCTGTCATTTATTTAGTGCCAGTGATATCTCAGTAAAAGAACCCACAACAATTATTTAAGGCACCTCACATGTTTATGAGGAAAAAAAGAACAGAATTATTTATTAATTAACAGGAATCTCCACCATTTGAATTTTTAACCTACTTTAAACTTAGAGAAAAACTAGAAAATATATCATAATTATGTGTGCATCATAAATATCACGATACAAGAGCCCCATAGCTTGATACAAAGTATCTCCCTAACAATGTATACAAATTGCAATGTGAGAAAGTCAAACAATAGGATTACATAAGAATGAAAGAAAGCAGAATCTGCCACCCCAAAATATACCTCTTTGGAATAAAGATTATTTTGACCTGGTTATTAAACACACACACACACACACACACACACACACACACACACACACACACACAGAAGCTCTGAAAACCAAGTAGAAGTTACTCTTCTGTAAAAGAAAAAAAATCTCCATTTGTAAAGGTATCTCCCTCTATGTACCAGGAAGAAGAGCATAACTAAATCTCTAGAAACTCTAGTCAATGGGAAAGGCATGAACCAAAATCTGCATAACAACCATACCCTTGTTTACCGTGCTTTGCCTAAAGACCCGGCTTTTCCCCTGCCCAACAGTTTTTGTCTTTAGCTGGAGATGGAGCTATTTCAGGGAATTACTCAGTCTTCCTGGGTCTCTCCCACGTATACAGAAGGTATACGTTTTATTAAACTTCTGTTTGCTTTTCTCCTGTTAACCTGTCTTTTGGTACAGGGGGATCTCAGCCAAGAACCCAGAAGGGTAGAGGGAAAATTGTATTTCTTTCTCTACAAAAGGATGTAATTCCTAAAGATATTAAAAAACATTTTTAAAAAACTCAAAATACATTGATCATTTTGATGCTCTTCAACAATATATTTTCAGCATTTTGGAGATATTTATTATTTTTATTTATTTTCTTCATAATTAACACAGTCTACCCATATGAGTCTGATAAGCATCCAAATAAAGTTAAAGATTATCAGCTTCCAGCATGCTTAAGAATCTATATTGAGTTTGATGGAGTGCCTGGGTGGCTCAGTTGGTTAGGTGTCCGACTTTGGCTCAGGTCATGATCTCCTGGTTCATGGGTTCAAGCCCCACATCGGGCTCTGTGCTGACAGCTCAGAACTAGAGCCTGCTTTGGATTCTGTGTCTCTCTGCTTTGGATTCCCTCTCTCTGCTCCACCCCGACTCATGCTCTCTCTCTCCCTCTCTCTGTCTGTCTGTCTCTCTAAAAAAAAAAAAAAAAAAAAAAAAGAATCTATATTGAGTTTGAGACCTAGACTTCTCTTCACTTCTCTCACATGGACATTTTTATAAAATAATAGCGACAAAATGTCATAAAACATGCAAATAATGACATAAGCACTGCTGTGCAAAGATAAAGATGTTTCCAAACTTAACTGTTGAATAACAGGTAGTGCCAATATGTGATGGTTTAAAATATTCATTCATCACTTGATGTATGAAATTTTCAATTTGGCTTTTAAAGGGCAGTTTTAAGGATTTCCTAATGAATATTAATGTGTGGGATACATAAAACTCCAATGTCAAAGGTCAGCACATCCCAACTGTAAAATAATACTGAACTTCCCAGGTGTGATGGTAGTGTTGAGGAGGAAAAATTTTTATCTACTCTTCAAGATTCTTCTAGCTGGTCTAAGAATTAAATTGTCATGAAATAGATTAACAGGAGAGAAACAAATATAATTCATACATATAGGAGCTCATAGAAATACGAGTCTCAGAGAAATACCAAAGCAGACAACTTTTATACATTTTAGACAAAGAAACAATAAATGTATGAGGAATTGACAAGACAAAGAAGTTTTAGCTTCAGGTAGTAAATTAGTGAAGAAGTAACAAGGTTTGTTTATATAGCCTTCTTGATTCTGAATTTTTTATTTCTGGTGATAAGGATGTCTCTTTACCTCCTGACACAGGGAGGGTACCTTTCACATTGGAGATTTATTTCCTGCTTCCAGGGAGACAAAGGAGGGTCAGAGTGTCCTTATTGCACTGGCTGTTTCTTAAGTAACTTGAATTCCAAATGATCAATATTCCCAAGTGGCATATCTCGGGGTGGCCTGCCCTGAACCCCATCAGCTGCACTGTCTGAGTCCTTCAAAATGGGACAGAGTCAGAAAGGAAGCAGGTGGGAGTGGGACATAACTGGCCCCAACATCCATCCCTACCTCAAAGAGAACAGGTCCAAGCCACAATTTTTCTGCAGGAAAATCATTTTCTGAGGCACTTAGGGTTGTATATATTAGAAATTCAGCTAAGGCTGTACCCATCAACCCTCCCCCGAGATTATAATCTGAGTCAAATATTGTGACAAGCCTCAGTTAGTCCATGAACATAACCAGGGTGAGTAGCATCACCTTAACTATTGTAGGTTTCTTTCTTTTAAGGATGACCTAATAGGAGCAAGAAAAAATTTAACATGGAAGGTCAATAAAAACATTCTGCAATATTAAAAATTGATCATATAGCAGTTATTTTTCAAATGATCATGTTCCAGGTACTCTGCTTGGCACTTTACATACTTATCTAATTTAATTTTCAGAGTTTCCTTGTAAAATAAAAATTATTGTTCCCATTCTGGAAATGAGGAAATTGAAGTTTGGGAAAGATAGCTGAATCTCCCAGAGTCATGTGGCTAGTTGGTTACAAGGCTGAGATTCAAATAAAAATTGAAAATCTCTGCTCCTAATCCCAGCATCAGACCATCTTCAGCAGGGAATCCTGGATCTGTGCTTCTCAACACTCCTCATTGCTACCAACCCCCCCCCCCCGCCCATACCTGCAAATCACCTGGTGATACTGTTAAAATACGGACTCTGATTCAGTAAGTCTGGGGTGCTGTAAGAGAGATGGGAGTCTGGAAATATATATTTCTAACAAGCTCCCTGGTGATACTGATGTTGCTGGTGCTCAGACCACAGTCTGAGTGTCAAAGATCTAGGAAACATGATTTTAGCTCAGGTCATGATCCCAGCATTGTAAGATCAAGCCTCACATCAGGCTCCACACAGCACAGAGCCTGCTTGGGATTCATTCTCCCTCTCTCCCTCTGCCTCTCTCCCCTGCTTGTGCTCTCACTCTCTCTCTAAAATACAATTTTAAAACAATTAAAAACATTTTAAAATTATTTTAGTATAGTATAGAGAGAAATTGGGAGAAGAAATAGATCCAAAGGCAACGAACAGAAAGCAGAGTGACTGTTGAGACAAGACAATAGAGGTACAAAGAGCTACTTGAATGAAGGGGAGGGAGGTAGTCTAGAACTGGGTTTTATTTGTGGGATGATTTTTAGTGGGGGGTGGGAGTGGGGATTCCTACACAGGAAATTACCCTGCTGTGTTTTGTCATCATTTGTCTCACAGAGAAATGTGCGTTATCACAATAGGCTTTTGCTAACAGTTGCACAGGGACTAGAGAAAACCAACCCAAACCTGGTCTCAAAGATATTATCATCCTCAAAAGGCTCTGAGAACAAGAAAAAAGACTTGTTTTTATTTCCTGCCAGTGGTGTTAAAATCTATCCAGGGATGGGATGATATAAACTCCCCCAAATAAAGCATAATGGCTTAACTTCCCCATACTCCCTTAAAATGACAAATTATTGTTCACAATGCAATCTCTTGAATTGGCTAAATGGTCTTTCCAATAAACACTCTGAGAGATGGGTCTCCCAGATGCTTATAAATTCCTCTAGTCCCTTAATGAATGTATCAGTGTCACTTCATGACAACTGGATGGAAAATGAAAAACATGATGTGTGGCAGACTCCGTTGGGGTGGGTTCAATACATATCTACTTTGTAATTCCAGCTTCACAATGACCTTGTGCAATAGCAAGTGAGACCTAAAGACAACAAAGAGAATTGTACCTTTAACAATCCAATCTCTATCCCCACTTCTCCCTTAGCAACAGAATTCTGCTTTTTCTGGAAGAGGCAATATGCCCAGCCAATAACTATATTCCCCAGCCTCTCTTGCACAGGGATAACCAGCTGACGCAGGTCAGGCCAGTGAGGTGTAGGTCGAACTTCTACAGGGCTTCTTAGAGAGCTCCTACACCAGAGTAGACTCAGATAGGGCACACTCCACCCTGTGTCCTCTGCACTGTCATTCTTCCTGCCTGCAAGGTGGGCACAGGGCTGGAGGAGAAGTGGCTGATGATGGCCTGAGCAGCAATCACATACTGAGGATGGCTGAAGAAAGAGATAGAGCCTGATAGGGCTCTCATTATGGAGCCACCAGCCCTAGATTGTTTAACTCTGGATTCTTTGTTATGTGGAAAATATTAAATGTTTGTTTAAGCCACTAATTTAGACACTTTCTATAACTGATATAGTATAAGTTGGTTGGTTACTGATTGCAAGCAATGATTGCAGCTAGTTTGATTGGTTATTTTCAGTTTTAGTGGCCTACCAACCCAACCCAGTGTCAGTGTCCATCATTACTGCTTAATGGACCACAGAACCTAAAAGAATAAAGCACCTAAACTACAAAAAATGTTATACTGAGTGTGACCTGTGATTTTTCTCATGTAGGCTGTCACAAACTGTATTCACTAATACTTATCTCAAGAGTCTAAGGACAATAATAAACAGGTATTGAGTACCTACTGTTGACCAGGCACTGTTTTCAATGTATTGTCATATATTATGCTTTTAATCCTTAGATGGATTCCACAAGTTAGGCCTCAGGGACCACCAAGAGTCACCTGACTGCACTTTGAGAACTGCTGGCCTAGGATAGTGTCGTTCATATGTCTGACAATTGGTACTGGCTGACAGCTGGGCCTTATTCTATATACATGGCCTCTCATCAACAAGGAAGCTATCCTGGCCATGGTGATCTTAGGGCAACAAGAGAATAAAAGAGGAAGCTGTAAAGGGTCTTGATGCTTTAGTCAGAAATCCCACAAGGATGCTTCCACTACTTTCTTTAGATCAAAACAAGTCACAGGGCCACCCCAGATTCAAAGGGAGAGGACACAGACTCCATCTCTTATTAGGAGAAGTGCAAAGATATGGCCTTTTTTGCAATCTCCTTCAAACAGCTAACCCCTTCCAGAATTGGGTGGTGGTGGTAAGACAAGTATTGGCTGTTGCTAACCGCCTAGTAGTCCATGGTCCATTATCAGCCTGAGAAATACACAGATGAATTGGGTCACCAGTTACAGGTGCTGGTGGAAACACAATACAATTTAAATTAAGACCATGTGAAACACTTGTAAAATACAGATTGAACAGTAACCATTCCATAGAGTATGTGGAGAATAGTCTGAATGTTCTTTTTATAGTGTTCTTGTCATTTATGGCATGGGGTAAATTTCAACCATTTATTTTATTATTTGGAAAAGCTATTTTTTTTACTTTACTTTTTAGTTTAAAGCAATAACCTCTTTTGTAGCAGTGAGCTCATAAAAAGTGCATGTTTAATGAAAAATTAAGTACTTAATTCCCTTTTCTCAAGAGAGGTATTGATGAATGTATAACTTGCACAGAATATTTACCTTTCACCATCTACAATAAGCGTCCTTATGATATCATTTTCCACCTGAAAACCAGAAGACCAAACCTACTAGAGAAGCACACACATCCGCTTCAAAATTTGTCATTTTTAAAAGTCTGCAAATGAAGATAGCAATTTAACACAAGCAGTTGCCAAAGGTATGAAGACCTAGCACTCTATGCAACAAGGCTATTCATTTTGACCAAAGGACTATTTGCTAATTTTCAATTCCAAATGTTTGAGGCACATCACATTACAGCTAATGTGTCAGGTCAATTAGCAGAAAAGAACTTCACAGTTAAATGATATCAGATTTATACCAACAATTTCAGATGTTTCAAATGGAAAATCAGTTAATACCAATGATGACTTCATTTTTCCATCTATATCATGAAATTAAAGTTTCGGCATTCATTCTGCTCAAAGGTGAAACATCCGATGTTGTGAATGCTCTTACAAATTTGGTTGTAATATTCAACATGGAAAATAAAATTATTTGTTTTTATGTGAAATATATGTACTCTTTATTTCATGAGGGACGGTGACATGGGGCAAACAATGGCATCATTTCATAAAGAAACCTATGGATAAAATATTCTTAAAATTGGCTTGATGCATACATTATTCATGATTTTGCTCAAACCAGCAGGAGTATCCCACCAATCAAAACAGAAGCTGTACCTGTCAAAATTTCAAATGTTTCTATATATACAGAGTACCTGAACGAAAAATTTGCATGACAAAGACAATGGTGTGTGGGGAAATAGGTTCAAGGATTCCTTATACTTACATAAAAAGGTTAGACATTAGGTAGAAAAAAGCTTAAGGCAGAAAGCCACCACCACGGGTGAAAGTGCCCAAGGTTAGCTAGCGAGATACTGTAATAGGATCATGAGTAAATTGTTATATCACCTACAGGAAATTACTTTCCATCTGGCGCCAATATACTATTGTGCTTTGATCACAAACTCCACTTCCCCTTCCGCCCAGACCTTTTGCTTCTTACACATACAAGTTTATGATTACTAATTGTTTTCATGTTCACCACGTGTGTAACATCTTGTTTTCTTCATGATCACCACGTGTGTAAGATCTTGAGTGCTCAATAAATACAGAGATGAGGGGCGCCTGGGTGGCTCAGTCGGTTAAGCGTCTGACTTCAGCTCAGGTCACGATCTCACGCTCTGTGACTTCGAGCCCCACGTCGGGCTCTGGGCTGATGGCTCAGAGCCTGGAGCCTGCTTCGGATTCTGTGTCTCCCTCTCTCTCTGCCCCTCCCCCGTTCATGCTCTGTCTCTCTCTGTCTCAAAAATAAATAAACGTTAAAAAAAAATCTTAATAAATATGGACATGAAACCCCTTTTAGGGGCTCTTGTCTCCTCCTGGACATTAGCCTCTCTTGTATTCAATTCTGTGTCTGTTCTCTTGCTGGATAAGAGAGAACTCCAGACTCCTAGTCTGCAACAATGATGAATGCAAAAAATAATAATTACCATAGCAAACACACTTGCTACCCTTATCCATCAGATTTGATAAATGTTTGAGCTTTTGAGTCTTCCAATGTATAGGATTTTTGTGAGTGGTGCAAAGAGTTCTCAAAATCTTGGTTACATTTTTCCAAAATCTATTGAATATCTTTAATGAAAGTATTCAACTAATGGAGAACCAAAATATTTAAGCTGTTAAAAAATTGTAGTGATTGAAATAAAGCCTACAGACAGAAATCATTAGAACATATCCATACAATCTTAACTAACTGTGGAGTTAAAACAAAACTTAAAAAAAAATCCCTACAAATGCACGAGAAAAACTAAATAAAATAAATGATGAGACCTCAGTTATGTAAACTATTTAACTTTGAGATTCTGCTATTGTGTTTTGAGATATCTTTTTGTGGGAAGACCCTTTGAATGGCACTCCTATTATTAATTGGAAAAACTCATGTATTCTTCATTAAATGAATTCAAACTGATAAAGCTTACAATTTTGCAGCATCTAAATTTGGTGACATTCAAAAGAATCATTAAAAAGAGACCATTTTTAGATAAGTTTTGTTTTATAAAATATTTGTTAAAGATACCTGGAGGCAAAATGATAGTACATGTAAGAAATTACTTGGGCTGAAATACTGACACATTTCAATATCCATGAACAGAGATGAGACTACCCTCCATTCAAGAAAACCTGCAAGACACAAAATTGTCACACAGAAATCTGCTGCATTTCTATACACTAATAAAGAAGTAGCAGGGTTGCCTGGGTGGCTCAGTTGGTTAAGTGTCCGACTTTGGCTCAGGTCATGATCTCACAGCTCATAAGCCCTGCATCAGGCTCTGCGCTGACAGCTCAAAGCCTGAAGCCTATTTCAGATTCTGTGTCTCCATCTCTCTCTACCCCTCCCCCACTCATGCTGTCTCCCTCTCTCTCTCTCTCTCAAAAATAAACATTAAAAAAAAGTTGTTTTAAGTAGCAGAAAGAGAAATTAAGAAAACAATCTCATTTACAATTGCAACAAAAAGAACAAAATACCCAGGAATAAACTGAACCAAGGAGGTGAAAGACCTATACCCTGAAACCCATAAAACATTGATGAAAGAAACTGAAGATGACACGAACAAATGGAAAGACAGTCCGTGCTCATGAATCTAAAGAATACCGTCAAAATTTCCATACTATCCAAAGCAATTTACAGATCTCATATAATCCTAAACAAAATACCAATAGCACTTTTAACAGAACTAGAACAAGTAATACTATGGAACCACAAAAGACTCCGAATAGCCAAAGCAACCTTGAGAAAGAAGAACAAAACTGGAGGTACCACAATCCCAGATTTCAAGATGTAGTACAAAGTTACAGTATCAAAATAGTATGGCACTGGCACAAAAAAAAAAAAAAAAAAAAAAACAGCTAGATCAATAGAACAGAATAGAAAACCCAGAAATAAAGCCATACTCAGCCATTGATACAAAGCCAGCTACATTATTAAGAACAAGTGCATTTGTGTTTCCGAAATTGATCTGACAAATTGTGGATAACAAATAAACTGATCCAATATGTGTGTAAACAATGATAAATCATTGAAAACACAAAAAAAAAAAAAAAAAAAAAAAAAAAAAAAAAAGAAATAAAGCCATACTTCTATAGCCAATTATTCAATGACAAAGGAGACAAGAATATACAACGGGGAAAAAAACAGTCCCTTCAATAAATGGTGCTGGGAAAACTGGACAGCTACATGCAAAAGAATGAAACTGGACCACTTTCGTACACCATACACAAAAATAAATTCAAAATGGATTAAAACCTAAATGTGAGACCTGAAACCATAAAAATCCTAGAAGAAATCATGGGCAATAATCTTTCTGATGTTGGCCTTAGCAACATTTTTCTAGATATGTATCCTAACATAAAGGAAACAAAAGCAAAAGTAAACTATTGGGACTATACCAAAATTAAAACCTTTTGCACAAAGAAAACCATCAATAAAACAAAAGATCAACCTACTGAATGGTAGAATATATTTGTAAATGATATATCCAATAAAGGGTTAATGTCCAAAATACATAAAAATCTTCTGCAACTCAACACACACACAGGAAAAAATATTCTAATTTTAAAAATGGGCAGAGGGGCACCGGGGTGGCTCGATCAGTTGAGCATCCAAATTTGGCTCAGGTCATGACCTCACCTTTTATGAGTTTGAGTCCCACGTCGGGCCCTGTGCTGACAGCTCAGAGCCTGGGGCCTGCTTCAGATTCTATGTCTCCTTCTCTCTCTGACCCTCCCAGCTCACACTCTGTCTCTCTCTCAAAAATACATAAACGTTAAAAAAAAAAAAAAATTGTTTTAAATGGCCAGAGGACCTGAATAGACATTTTTCCAAAGAAAACATTCAGATGACCAACAGACACATGACAAGATACTCAACATCACTCATCATTAGGAAAATGCAAATCAACACCACAATGAGATATCACCTCACACCTATCAAACCGCTACTATCAAAAAGACAATAATAGGGGCATCTGGCTAGCTCACTCAGTAGAGCATGCAACTCTTAATCTCAGGATCATGAGTTCAAGCCTCACATTGGGCATGGAGCCCACTTTTTTAAAAGACAATAATAAGCCTTGGCAAGAATGTGGAGAAAAAGGAACTCTTGGGTACTGTTGGTGGGGATGTAAATTGGTACAGCCACTGTGGAAAACAATATGGAGGTCCCTCAGAAACTTAGAAATACCACGTACTCCCATTCCACAACTGGGAATTTACCCAAAGAAAATAAAATCACTAATTTGATGAGATAAATGCACTCTTATGTTTGTTGCACCATTATTTACAATACCCTAGATATGGAAGCAACCAAAGTGTCCATCAACAGATAAATGGGTGAACAAGATGTGGTATATGTGTATGCATATATACATAAAAAAGAATGAGATCTTCCCATTTGTAAAAACATGGAAAGACCTAGAAGGTATTATGCTAAGTGAAATAGATCAGAGAAAGACAAATACCATACTATTTCACTCATATGTGGAATCTAAAAGATAAAACAAAAACAGCAGAAACAGACTCATAAACACAGAGAACAAACTGATGGTTTCCAGAGGGGAGGTGGATGGGAGGGATGGGCAAAACAAGTGAAGAGGAATGGGAGGTACAGGCTTCCGTTTGTGGAATGCACAAGGCACAAGGAAGAAAGAAACAGCTAGAAAATATAGTCATTGGTATTGTAATAGCATTGTATGGTGATAGATGGTAGCTACATTTGTCATAAGCATAGCATAACATATAGAGTTGAATCACTATGTTGTACACCTGAAACTAAGGTAACATTGTGTGTCAACTACACTTCAATTTTTTTAAATGGTTAAAATAGGAGAAGGTTTGTTTTAAGTTTATTTATTTATTTTGAGAGAGACAGAGCATGAACCATGGAGAGGGGCAGAAAGAGAGAGGGAGAGAGAATCCCAAGCAGGCTCTGCACTGTCAGTGTAGAGCCCAATGCAGGGCTCAACCCCACAAACCGAACCGCAAGATCATGACCTGGTCCAAAATCAAGAGTTGGATGGTCAACCAACTGAGCCACCCAGGCACTCCAAAACAAGAGAAGGTCTAAAGCTATCACAACAGGGGCAGAAAAGATTTCACTCAGCACGAAAGGTCTTTTTTACACCTTTGCCTGTGCTTCATTTTAATGATGCTCAATTAAGGTTTCTCACCCCAGAGTACCTTGTACTCAAGACTCCCCTTGTAAAGGTTGCTAAGGATATTTGCACTAGGCTAGCACAGTGCCCCTTTACCAAGTGGTCACACACAGCGTGACCCACTTAACCTTATTTGGATCAAGTCCTGAACCACAAAAGCCAGTGAGAGAAAGCCAATAGCTAGTTATTTCCTCTTCTTTCTCTTCCCTCTCCCCATCATCACCACCTTTAGTAAGTTACCACAATAGGTTAAATAAATAAATAGATAAATAATTGTCACTGAATTATAAATGCCAAAGTATTCTTCTTCTCCATTAACAGTTTTACAATGAATTTTTTCTTTTTTTTAAGTTTTTTATTTTAATTTCAGTATAGTTAACATACAGTGTTATATTAGTTTCAAGTATACAATATACTGATTCAACAATTACTCAGTGCACATCAAGGTAAGTGCACCTTTGATCCTCATCACCTATTTCACCCATTTCCCCTCCTCCACCTCCACTCTGGTAACCATTAGGTTTTTCTTTTTCTTTTTTTTTTTAATTTTTATTTATTTTTTAAATTTACATCCAAGTTAGTTAGCATATAGTGCAACAATGATTTCAGGGTAGATTCCTTAGTGCCCCTTACCCATTTAGCCCATCCCCGCCCATACTCCTTCCAGTAACCCTCTGTTTGTTCTCCATATTTAAGTCTCTTATGTTTTTGTCCCCCTCCCTGTTTTTAATATTATTTTTGCTCCCCTTCCCTTATGTTCATCTGTTTTGTATCTTCAAGTCCTCATATGAGTGAAGTCATACAATATTTGTCTTTCTCTGACTGAATAATTTCGCTTAGCATAATATCCTCTAGTTCCTTCCACATAGTTGCAAATGGCAAGATTTCATTCTTTTTGATTGCTGAGTAATACTCCATCGTGTGTGTGTGTGTGTGTGTGTATCACATCTTCTTTATCCATTCATCCATCAATGGACATTTGGGCTCTTTCCATACTTTAGCTATTGATAGTGCTGCTATAAACATTGGGATGCATGTATCCCTTCAAAACAGCATGCCTGTATCCCTTGGATAAATACCTAGTAGTGCAATTGCTGGGTCGTAGGGTAGTTCTATTTTTAATTTTTTGAGGAACCTCCACACTGCTTTCCAGAGTGGCTGCACCAGTTTGCATTCCCACCAGCAGTGCAAAAGAGATTCTCTTTCTCTGCATCCTCGCCAACATCAGTTGTTGCCTGAGTTGTTAATGTTAGCCATTCTGACAGGTGTGAGATGGTATCTCATTGTGGTTTTGATTTGTATTTCCCTGATGATGAGTGATGTTGAGCATCATTTCATGTGTCTGTTGGCCATCCGGATGTCTTTGTGGAGATGTGTCTGTTCATGTCTTTAGCCCATTTCTTCACTGGATTATTTGTTTTTTTGGGTGTTGATGTTCTTTATAGATTTTGGAAACTAACCCTTTATCTGATATGCCATTTGCAAATATCTTCTCCCATTCTGTCAGTTGCCTTTTGGTTTTGTTGATTGTTTCCTTCACTGTGCAGAAGCTTTTTATTTTGATGAGGTCCCAGTAGTTCATTTTTGTTTTTGTTTCCCTTGCCTCCAGAGACATGTTGAGTAAGAAGTTGCTGCAGCTGAGGTCAAAGAGGTTTTTGTCTGCTTTCTCCTCGAGGATTTTGATGGCTTCCTGTCTTACATTTATTTAGGTCTTTCATCCATTTTGAGCTTATTTTTGTATATGGTGTAAGAAAGTGATCCAGGTTCATTTCTCTGCATGTCGCTGTCCAGTTTTCCCAGCACCACTTGAAGAGACTGTCTTTATTCCATTGGATATTGTTTCCTGCTTTGTGAAAGATGAGTTGGCCATACTTTTGTGGGTCCATTTCTTGGTTCTCTATTCTGTTCCATTGATCTGAGTGTCTGTTCTTGTGCGAGTACCATACTGTCTTGACGATTACAGCTTTGTAATACAGCTTGAAGTCCGAACCATTAGTTTTTTCTAAGTTAAGAATCTGTTTCTTGGTTTGTCTCTTTTTCCCCCTGTGCTCATAGGTTTTGTTTCTTAAATTCCACATACAAGTGAAATCATACAGTATTTGCCTTTCTCTGACTGACTTATTTCGTTTAGCATTATACTCTCTAGCTCCATCCATGTTGTTGCAAATGGCGAGGTTTCATTTTTTATGCCTGAATAATACTCCATCACACACACACACACACACACACACACACACACACACACACACCCCACTTCTTTATCCATTCATCTATCAATGGACACTTCAGCTGCTTCCATAATTTGGCTATGGTAAATAATGCTGCCATAAACATATGGGTGCGTGTATCCCTTTGAATTAGGTTTTTGTAATTTTTGGGTGAATGCCTAGTAGTGCAGTAGAGTAGTTCTATTTTTAACTTTTTGAGGAAACTCCATACTGTTTTCCACAGTGGCTGCATCAGTTTGCATTCCCACCAACAGTGAGTGCACCAGGGTTTCTTGTGGTTTTCTTTTTTTTTATTTTAGCCATTCTGACAGGTGTCAAGTGACATGTCATTGTGGTTTTGATGTGCATTTCCCTGATGATGAGTGATGTTGAGTGATGTGTCTGTTGGCCATATGGATGTCTTCCTTGGAGATTCTGCACACCTTTTTAATTGGATTATGTGTTTTTTGGATGCTGAGCTCTATAAGTTCTCTATATATTTTAGATACCAACCACTTATCGGATATATCTTTTGCAAATACTTTTTCCTATTCAGTAGGTTGCCTTTTACTTTTGTTGATTGTCTCCTTTGCTGTATAGAAGCATTTTATTTTGATGTAATCCCAGTAGTTTATTTTTGCTTTTATTTCCCTTGCCTCAGGAGATATATCTAAAAAAAAATGTTGCTATAACCAATGCCAGAGAAATTGTTGCCTTTGCTCTCTTCTATGAATTTTATGGTTTCAGGTCTCACACTTAGGTCTTTAAATCATTTTTAGTTTATTTTTGTGTATAGTGTACAAAAATGGTCCAGTATCATTCTTTTGCATGTAGCTGTCCCATTTCTCCAACACCATTTGTTGAAGAGACTGTCTTTTTCTCATTGTATATTCTTTCCTCCTTTGTTGAAGATTATTTGACCATATAATTGTGGGCTTATTTCTGGGTTTTCTATTCTGTTCCATTAATCTATGTGTCTATTTTTATGCCAGTACCATACTATTTTGATTACTATAGCTTTGTAATATAACTTGAAGACTGGAGTTGTGATACCACTAGTTTTATTCTTCTTTTTCAAGATTGCTTGGCTATTCAGGGTCTTTTGTGGTTCCATACAAATTTTAGGATTGTTCTAGTTTTGTGAAAAATGTTGTTGGTATTTTGACAAGGATTGCATTAAATGTGTAGATTGCTTTGGGTAGTATAGACATTTTAACAATATTTGTTCTTCCAACTCATAAGCATGGAATGTCTTTCCATTTCTTTGAATCATCTTGAATTTCTTTCATCAGTGTTTTATAGTTTGAGAGTATAGGTCGTTCACCTCTTTGCTTAAGTTTATTCCTAGATATTTTACTGGTTTGGGTGCAATTGTAAATGGGACTGTTTTCTTAATTTCACTTTGTGCTGCTTCATTATTAATGTATAGGAATGCAACAGATTTCTATACACTGATTTTGTACCCTGTGACTTTACTAAATTGATTTATCAATTCTAATAGGTTTTTGTGTGTGTGTGTGGAGTCTTTAGGGTTTTCTATATATAATACCATGCCATCTGCAAACAATGAAAGTTTTACTTCTTCTTTACCAATTTAGAAGCCTTTATTTCTTTTTCTTGTCTGATTGCTGTGGTTAGGACTTCCAGTACTATGTTGAATAAAAGTGGTCAGAGTGGACATCCTTGTCTTGTTCCTGGGCTTAGGAGAAAAGTTGTCAGTTTTTCATCATTGAGTATGATGTTAGCTGTGGGTTTTTCATATAAAGCCTTTAATATATTGAGGTATGTTCCTTCTAGACCTACTTTGTTGAGGGGTTTTATCATGAATGGATGTTGTACTTTGTCTAATATTTTTCCTGCATCTATTGAAATGATCACATGGTTTTTATCCTATTATTGATGTGATGTATCACATTGATTTGTGAATACTGAACCACCCTTGCATCGCAGCAATAAATCTCACTTGATTGTGGTGTATGATTTTTTTAATGTATTGTTGGATTTGGTTTGCTAGTATTTTGTTGAGAATTTTTGCATCTACATTCATCAGAAATATTGGCCTGTAGGCTCTTTTTGTGGTGTCTTTATCTGGATTTGGTGTTAGGGTGATACTGCCTCAAAGAATGAATTTAGAAGTTTTCCTTCCTCTTCCATTTTTTGGAAAAGTTTGAGAATATGTATTAACTGTTCTTTAAATGTTTGCTAGAATTTGCCTGTGAAGCCATCTGGTCCTGGACTTCTGTTTGTTGGCAGTTTTTTGATGATTGATTCAATTTCATTGTTGGTAATCAGTTTGTTTGATTTTTCTATTTCTTCCTGATTCCGTTTTGGGAGGTTATGTTTCTAGGAATTTGTCCATTTTTTCTAAGTTGTCCAATTTGTTAGCATATAATTTTTCATAATATTCTCTTTAAATTGTTTGTATTTCTGTAGTGTGGTTGCTATTTCTTCTCTTTCATTTGTTATTTTATTTGGGTCTTTCTTTTTGTTTTTTGTGTTTTGCTTTTTGATGAGTCTGACTAGTCATTTATCAATTTTGTTGATCTTCTCAAAGAATCAGCTCCTGGTTTCATTGATCTGTTCTATTATTTTTTTGTTTCTATATCATTTATTTCTGCTCTAATCTTTATTATTTCCTTCCTTCGGCTGGCTTTAGGCTTTTTGTTTTTCTAGCTTCTTTAGGTTTAAGTTTAGGTTGTTTCTTTGATATTTTCCTTGCTTCTTAAGGTAGGCCTATATTGCTATAAACTTCCTCCATAGAATCACTTCTGTTGCATCCCAAAGATCTTGGATCGCTGTGTTTTCATTTTCATTTCTTCCCATGTAATTGTTGGTTTTTGTTTTTTAAAGATCTTATTTTTAAGTAATCTCTACACCCAACATGGGGCTCAAACCTACAACCCCAAGATCAAGAGTCACATGCTCCACCAACTGAGCCAGCCAGGCATCCATTTTCGTGTAATTTTTGAACTCAAATTTTTTACATTCATATTGGTTACTATTTTTGTTAATTCCTATTAAGGCCCCACTTCAATTATTTCCCATCATGTAGGCAGCTGCTACATAATATTCTGAAAATGAACTGGCCCAAATAGTTACAATGGGAAAAGTCAAGCATGACTTCATACTTTTGTTGTTTCTATTTTTATAACTGTAATGATTATTTATGTGTTTCTGTTGCTTCTGTTCCAGAATGTTTCCATTCTCTATCCTATACGTTAGTTATGGTAATGCTAGATGCCCTGAAACTCAGTGGTTTAAACAATCAAAGCCAATTTCTCTCTCAAATAAAGCCCAGTCACCTAGAGGTTGGGGATGTGGGTTGGGTCTCTGCTCCACAGAGTATCCCAGGGACTTGGACTGACAAATACTTTGCCACCTTAGAGTGAAAGATCATGTGGGAAATCATAATGAGTCAAGCTTGAAAGTGACCCACACAGTTTCCACCTACTTTCCAATGGCCAGGGCTCAGTCACACATAACCATACCTACCTTCAAGAGAAGCTGGAAAATGTAGTCCAGCTCTGTGTCTAGGAGGAAAGAAAACAAGTATGGTGAACAATCCACTAGTCTCTGCCACAAAATAAACATAGTTGCTGTAGTCATTAGAACCTCAAAAGACACTGAATGAAAGCTTTTTGAGGAATAAATCTTAAAGTATAATTTTGAGGAATAAATCTTCAAGTATAAGCTCACTACCAAATGCACATTGTAAGTGCTTGTTAAATGCTACAAATTGCCATCAATTACTATGGGAAATGGTAATTCATTTTAAGTAGTAACATAACTTGTTTAAGGGCTGAAGGAGTTTGTCTCTGAAGAGAATATGTGCTTCAAATCGATTCTCCTTTATGTTACTACTTTTGCATATCTGACTGCCCACACACCTCTACTGCCCATTTGAAAACAATTTGGAAAACTTACAGTTCTATGCCCCAGCCTTGCTGAATTTCTGGAACAAATTTTACACATAATTACATAGCCGAAAGCTGGTGCTCTTTCAAACTGCTTGTCTACAACTTCATAGCAAAAGGAGCTTTCCAACATAAATTTGAAACTGCTTGCTACTGCAACGATAATTTCACAAAACTTATTTGTATTTTGCAAATGCCTTGCAATTACTGCAATCATAGCTATTCCTTCACCATCTTTGACAAAATTTCCATTCTCATTTTATAAGTGAGGCTGCAAACGGAGCTCAAAGGCTCTCACTATTTTGCAGTCCTGAATGAGGCTCCCTCTATCTATACCTGAAGACATAGATATGAAAATAGATGATATAGATATAGATGTAGAATATACATAGACATACTCATACACACAGAAATACAGATGTAGATGATACAGACAGAGACAGAGACAAAGACAGATATATGTAGACAGAGATCTGCCTGCATCTGTAGTTTCATCATCTTTCTTTTTAATCCATTTGTGAACCTGTATTAATCTACATCCTAAGTGGTAAAAAAAAAAAAGTTGATAGCATCTGTTTTCATGAATTTCTATCCTAATAAATGAAAACCATATTGGTAGAGCTCCTTCCCAAAATATTGTCTACATAAACACATTTAAATGATGGCAAAGGAAAATCAAACAATCCAAACTGGGTTTTTTTTTAATTAACTTTTTAGGAGCACCTGACAGGCTCAGTTGGAGGAGGATCTGACTCTTGATCTTAGGGTCGTGAGTTCGAGCCCTGCACTGGGCGTAGAGATTACTTAAATAAATAAAAATTTTTAATTTTAAATTTTTTAATGTTTATTCATTTTTGGCAGACAGAGACACAGTATGAGTGGGGGAGGGGCAGAAAGAGAGGGAGGCACAGAATCCAAAGCAGGCTCCAGGCTCTGAGCTATCAGCACAGAGCCTGAAGTGGGGCTGGAACCCACAAACTGTGAGATCATGACCTGAGCTGAAGTCGGACGCTCAACCGACTGAGCCACCCAGGTGCCCCTAAAAATTTTTAATTTAAATTTAATTAATTTTTTAGCCAAGTTCATTTTACCTGTGTATTAGCTTATTTGTTCCTTCATTGTTTTCATTTCTCTGTTCATTCCATCAGTCAATCATTCCCAAATATGACTGATTTCATCTTCTTAGTTAACTTAAAAAATAGCTACATATGCTGGAGTTCCTCTACAGAAAGCACATTTTGAGAAATATGACTAGGGTTCAAGCTCCATGGACACAAAACTACAAGTAGAGAACTCTTGGGACTGTAAGTTGTATTCATGAGTTATATTTGTATACTGCAGAGATATCCAGTTATTTTTATTATTATTCATTATTTCATTATTTTTAGTTTTATTGAGGTATAATTGACAAATAAAGTTGTAATATATTTAAAGTGATTTGATATATATATACATTGTCAAATGATTACCACGATCAAGTTAATTAACACAGCTATCACCTCACATGGTTACTTTTTCCTCTTTTCTTTTCTTGAGAAAACACTTAAGATCTGCTCTCAGTAGATTTCAAGTATATAATACAGAATTAGTAACGATAGCCACCATGCTGTACATTAGATACTCAGCATTTATTCCTCTTATAATTGAAAGTGTGTACCCATTGACTCAATTCCCCCATGCCCCAGCCCATGGCAACCACCATTCTATTGTTTCTATGAGTTCAACTTTTTTTTTTTTTTTTTCAGATTTCACATCTAAGCAATACCATATAGTATTTGTCTTTCTGTGTCTGATTTGTTTCACTTAGCATAATGTTCTCTAGTTTCATCCATATTGTTGCAAATTGCAGGACTTTCTTCTTTTTCATGGCTGAATAATATACCATTGTGTGTATGTGTGTGGGGGTTTGTGCATATTCCACTCTATATATATTTACATATATACCACAGTTTCGATATCCATTCATCCATCAATGGACACCTAGGTTGTTTCCATAGTTTGACAACGAACATGGGGGTGCAGATATATCTTTGAAATAGCGATTTCCTTTCCTCTGGATATATAGCCAGAAGTGAGATCATTGGATCCTGTGGCAGTTTTATTCTTAATTTTTTGAGGAGTCTCCATACTGCTTCCCATAGTGGCTACATCAGTTTCCATTCCCACCAACAGAGCATGAGGGTTCTCTTTTCTCCACAGCCACACCAACATATATCTTTTGTCTTCTTGATAAATATACATCTTCATGTATTCATTTATGCATCCATTCCTTACTTACCTATTGAACAGATACCATGTGCTGGGCACTATCTTAGGTGCTGAGAGGATCCTATGATGGACAAGACAGACAAAATCTCTTCTCTCATGGAACTTCCATTCCAGTGGAGAAGACACTCAATAAGCAGATATATAGATGGATGGATGGATGGATGGATAGACAGAGATAGATGGATATATATGTATATATAATATATATTTATTATATTTCATATATTTACATATGTTTTGTTATAACAGGTATATATAACAATTATAAATATTATAGCATTGGCAAAGCGAATTTTGTGACTTCCTGTTTCAAGAACAACCTATGTAAACACTCACATTCTACTTCTGCCCTTGTAACATTTTGTACATGGGGAAAATTCCCAGTTGATGAACAAAAGGGGTGCAGAATTGTAAAAAAAAAAAAAAAAAAGAAGAAGAAGAATTAAGGTTCATTAATAACTGAAATACAAATACAAGTGTTGCATTTTGCCATTGCAAAATATGTATATTATTTTAGAATTGCATCCCTTCTCCTTCCCCTTCCAGAACAAGACTCCAGGGTCCCAAGTTGTTGCTGTTATTTCTTTTCTTCTCGTCATGTGAACACACATTTATAGAATTCTAAAGGCCCTGAAAGATCATCTTCTCTCACATTATTTTATAAATGAGGAGAGTTAGGTTGAGAAAGATGAAGCAGTTTGCCCAAGATTACAGAAGTAGCTGGCGGCAGAGTTGGACTAGATTCCAGTTCTAGTTTGACATCCCCAGGAGAGCACAACAGTGAATAACAATCGACTTTATAATACTAATGAGAAAACACTGGCAGACTCAGCTACATAAAGGGTGACTTTGAGGTTGTAAACAAGAAAATTGAAAAGTCTATTTGCAAGTCCTTTTATTTTCTTTCTTACTTTCCATGCTTCTTTTAAGTTGAAGAAAGAGTCAGATTTTCTTCACAAAGAAAATGACTTTCTGACATAGTCAAGAAACTGAATCTGAGCTGAAAATTAGAAAAGCAAGTCACCTGAGAAAAAGAAGCTAAAATCAGTACATTCCCCCTAAACACAGGCCATCAGGTGTTTTTCTAAACGCTGCCCTCATAATGCTTAAAACACTCAACAATTTACAAGTTTAGAGGAAGTAAACAGACTTCTAAGCAACACATGAGAAAACTTTACTGAAGATCAAAAAAGACAAATCAGAAGATCAGAAGATCAGGATATCATTTTTTCAACAACATACCAAGAGTGTTTCTAAGAGCAATCCTCGGTGCTTACGAAGGCTGGTAAAATGGGAACACTCATGCGTCACTGGTTAGCAGACGTAGATATCTGTACAAATCATTCGGGAAGTCACTTTTTCAGAAAAACGTAGCAGGAGCCCTGAAATGTTCATGCCCTTTTACTCAGAAATACACTTCCAGGAATTGGTCCGAAGGAGATAAGCAGAGATCCAACTAAAGATTTATGTGAAAGGATACTCATTCATGGTGTTATTCATGATGGTAATATATATATATATATACAACAGACTAAACATTCAACAAAAAAAGCCATGAGTAAATAAAGTATGTTGCATCTGTCACAGAGATTTTTTCAGTGATTGTTAATGATATGGGACAAAATGTTCACAATATAAAGTTAGACCACAGATTCTCAACTGGGAATTATTCTGCCTACCAACGGACATTCAGCAATGTCTGGAAGACACTTTTGGTTGTCACAGCTTGGACAAGGAGGAGGTGCTACTGGCATCCAGTGGGTACGGGCCAGGAATGTTGTTAGACATTGTATAATACGCAGGCGACCCTCTCCCCCAGCAACAAAGAATTATCCTGCCCAATGTCAGTGTGCCACAGTCGAGAAACTGCGTCAGATGAATAAAACAGGGCACAATACTATGAACGCTGATTGATCTCAAGTTTTAGAAGCACAAACAGGGTATCACTTGATGCTAAAATTATGGGTGATGTTTGTTTTCTTCTTTATACTTTATATTACTAAATATTCTACTGTGAACATGTATTATTTATAAAGTAAATTAAAAATTTTCAAAGAATTCTTCAAAAGCTCTCCACAGCCTCTTGCATCAAATCCAACTAATCACCTCCAGCCTCAGGATCACACATAATTTGGTCCTGCCTGACCTATGGAAACCTTATTCTTCCCTACTTCTCACCAAGAACTCTCCACTTTAATCAGACAAATGTCTCCTGTACCCCTGAACACACCTTGCTCATTTGCTCATCTCCTTGATTATCTATGACACAGGATAATTGCCTCCCTCACAGGATTGCGGAGAGGATCAAATGAGATAAAATGTGCAGAAGCATTTTATAACTGTCTAGTCCACAAATTGAAGTTTTCACTCTCTGTTGCCATGTCCACCCTCTCTCCAGCTGAATTAAACTTACCTGTAGTTCAACTATTAACCCGCAAATCTCTTTTTCTATGAAGTCTGTCCTGTCTTCTCCTAGACTGTTTTGGGAAACAGTGAACCCTACAGCTTTGTTGCCCTAATAAGAGAAAGGTTGAAGTTGAAGCATAGGTTCCCAAAGTATGTTTCTTGGGACACTAATTCCATGAGATATTATATCAGTCAAGGTCATGTCAGGAAACAACTGATACATTCAAATTGGGCAACTGGGGGAAATTTTTACAATGGGCTATTCACAAACATAAAGACAGAGTACAGGGAAACCACAGAAGATAGTGCGGGACCCCAGGTCTAGTAACAGCAAGGAGCTGTGACCATCCTTAGGCCCCAAGGAGAAAGAGGATAGAGGGTGGGGTGGTTTACTGAACCCAGAACTAAGAAGAAAAGAATCAGAGGTGCCTGGGTGGCTCAGTCACTTAAGCATCGGACTCGATTTCAGCTCAGGTCGTGATCTCATGGTTCATGGGTTTGAGCCCTGCATGGGCTCTGTGCTCACAGCGTGGAGCCTCTTTGGGATTCTCTCTCTCTGCCCCTCCCCTGCTCAAGCTCTTTCTCTCTCTCTCTCCAAATAAATGAATAAACATTTTTAAAAATGTTTTAAAGAAGAAGAAGAAAAGAATCAGAGAGAGAAGGTTCCAGAGCTGGGATTTCTGTCCACAGACACAGCCAACTATAAGCGACCCAGCAGAGAGTGACCCAGGGAATCAATATGCTAGCCCCAGTCTCCTTCTTCCCTCTAATCACCTGTGAATAGGCCTCACTGGCCAAACCAACTCAGAAGTTAAAGGGTGTATTAGTCAGGGTTTTCCAGAAAAACAGAACCTATATCGGGGGAGAGGACAGAAATTAATTTTAAGAAATTAGCTCATGCAATCAGGGTGGTTAAATATTGTAATCTTGAACTAGAACTTCTTTGGGAAACCTCAGGTTTTGCCTTTAAGGCCTTCAACTGACTGGATGAAAGCAATCATTAAGGAGAGTAATCCACTTTACTTAAAGTGTACTGATTGTAGGTGTTAGCCACAACTACAAAATATCTTCACAGCAACACCCAGATTTGTGTTTAAGTAAATAAGTGGGCAATATGGCACAGCCAAGGTGATGCATAAAACTGACCATGACAGAGGTCAAGAAGGACCTGGTGATGTGGTTCATACAGGTTGGACTCCCTCATGGACACACAGCAGAGCAGAGGAGGGTTTGGGGAGGGTGGACCTGGAGGAGCAAAGAATAGACAGAAGCTATAGTTTCAATAGCTATGTTGTAAGCAAAATTATTCTGCAGTAAAATAAATTTGAGAAACATCAAGTTAAACAAAGTCAAACCAATGATTTTCCCGGTAAAATGAAGAGGGGAGGAATTCTGAACGGGAGAGGTGGGATGTTCAAAGGCTCATGGGTTAGTAGGTGGGTATAAATGTGCACTCCAAGTGGGAAGTGCAAACGGGCTCATGTAGCTGAAGTGGGATGTCCAAGTGGAGTGGGGCAGGCAAGGGAGCCATTAAGTGGAGGCGCTTACAGGCTGAGGACGTTAGAGTATATAATTAGGAGGTTTAATTTTATTCAAGAGGTAATTTAGAATTATTCTGGGTTTCTTAGAATGGGAGTGGTCTAAACCAAATAAAAGCAGAAAAAGTATCCATGCTGCTATATGTAGGATGCATTAAAATAAAGACCAGAAACTCAGAAGCCAGAAGGAGGCAGATGAGGCACTGTGGATCTAAGATGGCCACGGATTACGATGGGATCATTGTGGGAGTGAAAAGGAAGCAGGAGAGTCAGGAGAGTTTCCAGGGGGAAAAAATGCTTAGTGGCAGGATGGAAGTAGAAAGTAAAAGAGGGATATAATTCTAAAGTTGGAAAATAATTACAATGCTATTTCACCACAATTAAAGATTGAGAGAAAATGCCAGGCCTACTGTGGGAGTAGAAGGGAGGCCACGAATTCTGTTTCAAGGCATCTTTGAGCTCTCTGAGTAGACACTGAGCAAAGCTCGCTCTCCCAAGCTGACAAAATTCATGGACAAGAAGTTATCATTGAAATTAAATGGTGGCAGCCATGTCCAAGACTACTGCAGGGACTCAATCCCTTTATGAATCTTGCGATAGACGAATGTGTGGGGATGGCAATTAGTGGACAACAGGACAATACTGGAATAGTGGTATTATGAGGAAATAGAATCATCATGTTATAAACCTTGGCAGAAGTATAAACAACTTCTGTGCTCCCCAGAGAAATCAAATGCTTCTCCACAGCACCTGTTTTACTAAATGTAAAAATTGGGTTGTGTACATTTTCATATTGAACTTTTTTGTTAAATAAACTTTTGTAATAGTCAAAAAACAACAAAAAAAAAAGATCTAGGATACTCACATAGTCCATCCAACTCTAATCAGTAACCAGTTCTTTCACCAACAAAAAAATTAGAAGCTGCTTTATACGAGAGGTTGAAATGACCCATTGTGCCACTGGAGAGCCACTTATTACAATAATATAATAATTGGGAATGAAATTACAGAAGCTTCTTGAGAAAAAAGCTCAGAAAAGAATAAACTCATAATGAGAAATAATCAGTGTAATTGAAGAAAACTGTGGAAGGATGTGTTAATAGATGCAATAAGACAGTGTCTGTCATTACTACAACTGATGAGGGGCTCCACACTACAGCAGGCAAAGAATCAGGAACCATAGAAGAAATGCAACATGTATTTTTTCCACAAAGTATTAATCTCCCATCCTGGCAAGTGTGCTTGTCATGGAAATACATAAAGCTGTGCCCTACTCTCCATCACAGCCCCCAGTGAGGACACAGGTAAAGCCTCACTCTCTCCAACCACCCACCCTGCCATGAAGAACAGGGAACACCCTGTGAAGAAGGTTCTGACCCATATCATGGCCCCAAGGAATGGACGCTGGTCTTGGAGTTGGATGATTCAGACCCTGGCTCTGCAACTTGACTCTAGCACACCATCTCACCTTTCTTAACCTGTTTTCTCACCTTTAGAATAGCAATAACTTACCTTAGAGTGATAACATGATTAAGTAAAATAATGTAAATAAAAACACTTTATGGAATGAAAAATATAATCCAACCGATGGTATTATTATTATTCCCTGGGGTCCTTTTTCTATGAGCAGTCACTATGACCTCCATTGGCCTCACCTTGGGTAGAAAGGAGCATTTGGAGCTCCAGACTTGGGTGCGCTGAGAGCCATGGCATGGTCCCATCCACAAACAGATTCACTAGGGTTCTCGGTAAGTAGAAGAAAACCACCTATGTCCCAGAACTAGGTCTTCTCCCTTATTCCCATCTGGTTGCTATGGAAACCCCTGGTCATACTTTCAAAGATTCATTTGACCTGCCATTTTGAGTGCAACAGAGACAGAAAAAATTGGTTTTAATACAGTTAAAATTAAATACTTCCATTAATTGCGTTTACAGAATTTTTCTGCCATTTAATAAAGAAGAAAGCAAATTGTAGTAATTTTCCCAAAATGTCAGTGAATGAAAACATATGGGTAATTTCTCCTCTCTCAGAATGGCTTGATCTTGCTTCATAAAATATCATCTCTCCTCCGTAAGAAGTACTCTTTTCCCAGAAGGATGTGGCAGAAAATTAGAAAATGCCAGCTGCAACAACAGTTCCCTTTACAGAAGGCCTGAGCCTAAGAAGGAATCATTACTTGTGTCCTCCTGCCACATCAATCATTAAAGATCAGGAAGGATCTAAAACCCGAAAGTTACCAATGATATCAAAGTAGTCTGGTCAGCAAACCTTGTTAGCAATTCCAAGGGTTCTATGAAACTGAGAATGTATGCTTCAAAGACAGCGAATGTGTTAACAACATAATGATAGCTCACATTTACTGAGCACTTACAACGTTGACTATGCACCATGCTTAGCTCCTTCCTTGCTCATTGAATCCTCACAAAAATCTCATAAAGTTAAGGCCATTACTGCTTCCATTCTACAAACGAGGAACCAGGGGTTTAGGGAGTTAAGTACATAGCCCAAGCCCATAAAGAGATTAAAGAGCAAAGCCACCATACTGGCACGTATAGGTATAATAAGAATCCCAAGGTCAAAGCCACCTGTCCATAAATTCAGACTATCATCAGTATCTCAAAGTTGTTGCATTTAACTCTTCCTGCAGACGCAGACCCTCCAAAAACTCCTCCCACCCCAAAATATTATTAAAGGTCTTACAGGATGCCTCTCCTGTGCTCATGGGTCAGCTTGTCAGCCACAGTCAGGACCTGGCATCTTCACAGTCCTTCTCTCCCTTCCAGTCCACTCCATCAATGTCCTTTCTAATGCAGCCACTAGGGGAAGCCTCAGTGCTCACACAACTGACAGACATCTTGGGACATCCTTGACCATGTGTCCCCGTGGTCCTGGAGTTGCCAATTCTGAAAATGCCACAGCAGTCCTGCCATGGAGAAGTAGGCACTCTGGCTCTCATCCTTCACAGTGACGCCCATTGTCACCTGGATCCCGAAGCAGTTCATCTAGTGTCTGGTTCCCCCTTTCCGCATGAGGGTTCAAAATCTGACCCACCTTTCCTAGTTTTTCCCAGTGCCTATCCCCTTGCCTCAGGCACAAAAGCAAACAGGACAGACTACCAAAGTCTATTTACGCTAGGGTGTTCCACAGAACACCTTTCAGAATTCAAACCCCTATAATTCAAGAATAACTTTTTCATAAGACTGACAAAGAACAGTATCATGTAGTTGTGTTTATCAGCGACCATGGCAATAGCATAAATAGAGTTTCCAAATCACTCAGTCCACCGGCTTGAAACATATGTGTTATTGATTTTGCAGGGAGCGGTTCACACTATTTCGAATTTTGTTCCAGAAACGAGATTTTGTAAGTATGTTTGTATCATATTATTTCATATTTAAACAATCCAAATTCACATAAAGCTATATTAATATATGACATTTCGGCCCTTCCCACTCGCCCCTCCATTTCTAAAGGGGAAGAAATCTTAACTTGAGAATTAAGTGCCAAGTCTTTCCTGGGGTGTGTAGAATCTGAGCAATGAGATGATTCTCAAAGAAATGAAAACAGATTACCCACCCTGGAGGCCCCAGCGTAGCATGGAGGGTCAGATGCAAGGACTGCTACCTTTGAGGAAGGTGTCGCTGTGCATGAACAACACAGGGATGGAAAAGAAGAAGTAAACGAGGGACCAGCACAGTGGTGAGAGGAGAGTTTAGATGAGAGGGACAAACACGAGATTTTCAGCTATATACTTGAGTGGGGACACACAGTCAAGAGACAGAAGAGCCATGCATTTTGGTTTCAGAGTTTTCAAAGACTAAAGAGAAAATAGGAAGTTATATTTTTATGAGCCACTTCCAGAAAGAGAGTTCTTAGGAATGCCACTCCAGAGCATACTAGAAATATTGAGAACAATAAAGATGTCTACAGAAGATGCTTCTTTTTTTTTAGTTTATTTATTTATTTTGAGAGACACAGAGTGCACAAGCAGGGGAGGGGAAGAGAGAGGAAGAGAGAAAGAATCCCAAACAGGCTCCACAATGTCACAGCAGAGCCTGATGCAGGGTTCAAACCCACAAACTGTGAGATCATGACCTGGGCTGAAGTCGGACGCTTAACAGACTGAGCCACTCAGGCACCCCTAAGAAGATGCTTCTTAAGCTTCTTTGTTGTTTATTTATTTTTGAGAGAGAAAGGGAGAGAGCAAGCAAGGAAGGAGCTGAGAGAGGGGAACAGAGGATCCAAAGCAGGCTCTGCACTGACAGCAGGAGGCCCGACAGCAAGCCCGATGAGGGGCTCGAACTCACAGACCATGAGATCATGACCTGTGCCTAAGTCGGACACTCAACCTACTGAGCCACCCAGGCTCCCCAGATGCTTCTTAAGCTTTGTTGGCATTAAGAATGTACTCTCCTCTTGGCATTTTTTTTTTTTCAAGAGACTGAGTAGATGAATTACTGTCTATTATGCTTTTTTGCCACAATCCTGTTTTTTGAAAGCAACACTGCTCAGAGACTGAGCCATATGGGGTCCCAATTGTATTCAGGTTATACAAAGTTATAAAGAACTCACTCTCTTTTTAGGAAAAAAAAAAAAAAAATGGCCTTCAAGGACATCACACATATAAACCAGATACCACGTAAGGTCACCAACATCTGAAACTTAGTTTGATCTGAACTGGGACATATGCCACAAAAGTTGAGTACTATCTAAAATCAGAGCTATCTTCTTTCATACCAGTAGGTGTGTTTAAGATACTCAAATCCATTCAAACATTCTGGATTTTCCCCAGCAAATGCTGGCAAGAGATTTGTGTTTCATGGGTAGTTTTAGATATGTTTACCTTCATATCCTTATTTTCTTCTTATTCTCCTCTTCAGGCCACAGGGTCAAATTTTATAGATCTTAATCCACTCTATTGATGAATCCATCCCATCCTTCCCATTTAAAATAGGATAAAAATCAGGGGTACGTGGATGTCTCAGTTCGTTGAGCGTCCAACTCTTGGTTTTGGTTCAGGTCATGAACTCATGGTTCATGGAATCGAGCCCCACATCAGGCTCTGCACTCACAGCCCAGAGCCTGCTTGGGATTCTCTCTCTCTCTCTTTGTGCCCCTTTCCTGCTCACACACACTCTCTCAAAATAAATAAATGAACTTTAAAAAATAATAAAATAGGATTAAAAATCACCTCATATGACTACTCATATCAGTTAGCTTTTGCTATGTAACCAACCACCCCAAAACCCAGTGGTTTAAAACAACTGCCATTTGTTTAGCTCATGATTTGGGGAGCTGGTTGGTTGTTCTCATTGGGGCTATAGTTTAGTCAATCCCTGCTGGACTTCTGCATGCGTCTGGAGTCGGATGGCAGATGATCTAAGGTAGTCTCACTCATATGTTTGGCAGTTGGCAAGCTGGAATGACAGGGCCACATGTCTTTCATCATCCAGCAAGATTGCCCGGGTTCCTCCACATGGCAGGTCAGACAAACAAAAGCAGAAGCCACATGGCCTCTTGCTGCTTAGGTTCAGAACTCACTTGATGTCACTTCTACCACTGTGCATTGGTCAAAGCAAATCCCAAGGTCACTCTCGATTTCAAAGATAGGGAAAATAGAGTTCATCTCTTGATGGGAGGAGCTGAAAAGTATTGAGGCCATTTTTTGCAATCTGTTCTACGGTTGATACATATGAATTCACCTCCCCCTACCCCAGAGAAAGACACTCATAGCTGAAAATTCATGCACTCTTCCTCCCGTGTACTGTAGAGGAACTTAGGCAAGAACCATTTCCTGGCTGCCCCTGAACTGGGAGCACTATTTTGGCACAGCTCATATCCAGACTTCTCATAGGTAACCACTTACACGGTATGTGTTTGGTAGGAAAAGCCCTGCCTATCTGCCAAGTTCCATTACAGCCACTAGCATTGCTGCATCGCCTCCGGGGAGAATGTCCCCTTTTATGTATTTTCATTAGCTAGTTAATCAAGAGGAAAGACTGGCCCTTAGAAGAGGACTCTGCCATAACAGAGCAGGATGCATACATATAGATGAGACACTTTTTCCTCAAGTTTTCCCTATGTCTGAGTGATTAAGTGATACAGATCAAGATCATTCCTACCCTCACCAATTCTTCTATAATTAAATTCCTATAAAGTGGCACGCCACAAAAAATTACCGGAAGGAAGGATGGATGAATAAATGAACACCAAGAGCAAGAAGAAATGTTGCGGAGCAAATACAGCAGTGGTCAGAGATGGAAGCTCGCGGACGGATATGGGAAGGTTGTCAGCAAGCTCTCGTGGAAGAAGAGGAGTGCGGAGAATGAAGACATCCCACACCTGCTGCTCCAGAGCCGACTCGCTCAACAGCAACTCTGCGACTTCCATCCCCACAGTGTCTCCAACAAGATCCGGCCTGATGTGCTTGGCTGATTTCAGGTTTTACTGTGACTGAGCTAGGTAACGTTTTGAAACAGAAGCTTCTTTTAAATAACATTTTGCATAGCCTTTTGACTATTCAGGGAGTTCTCTCCAAAATTTGTTTCTCGTTGCCACATTTATGTCATCCATAAGCTCGACAACATTTTTATTCTGTAATAGAATAATAACATCGTGTCGCTTACAGACATCTGTAGCTTGTGGTTTTTTAGAAACAGAGATCTGTAGTATCAGATTTTTAAAAGATAAAACTTGTAGCCATCATTTTGTTTCTTTGCCCATGCACTATAAAATTACCATTATACAAAATTATACATTATACACTGTAAATATACCATTATACAACATAAACTGTGGCATCAAAAGACAACTTAAATAAGTGAGATATTATTCTGCATTTTGTGTGTTTAATTATGTAGTCCCAAATATGATTTTGGACTGAAAAGCCACTTGAATTATGCTGAAATTGTATACGTCAGGAATAGTTGCTTCAAAATTACATCAAAGTAAAGAACTTAATAAAATCAACTTTTTTAAAAAGCAAAACCTGCCTATATGTGGCATCTTCCTCCTGTAGTATCTGGCATTTGATAGTGTATTTTATTATTTTATTTCAATTCAGTATTCAAGGAAAGCTTTTGAAACCATTTTGATTACCCTGACAGCTGAAATGAAATTTTTATGAGAACAGCATATTTGGAGCCAAAGATCTGGTTGACACAATGAATGCAATGATGAAAATAATTTTACAACAGCCCAGCCTAGCATATTGACTTCATTTAAAATTTATATCAGACAGGTTTTTTTAAAAGTACTTTTCCTCTAAAAGAAAACAGTAGCTTTCAACTCCTTCTGCTGACAAAAAAAAAATGTCCTAAAGCTTTGGAGATTTGAATAGTTACAGAGTCCTAGAAACCTATTGCCCAGAATCCTATCTGAGAATTATTCTCAGAGGTTTGGGAAAGTAAAGATATCCTGGGAGCCACACAATTAAAAAATTAGTCCATTTTCCTAATAACAGTAGATTCCTATGGAGATTTAATAAATTGTGCTTGAACATGTGAAAGTACTCCCAATAAAGGTTTGCCCTCTCAACATCGTGGTTCTAGTGGGCATCCACATAGCAGTGACTGCAGATTCAGACTGAAAATCAGATTTAAGACACATTACAGGCTTTACTCTCCATGTGCATAGCTTTGTAGAAGGATAGAGGACAAGAAACAGTACCTTCATTTTATCAGGACACCTGTGGTAAGTCCCCCAAAGATGTCCACATCCTAATTTCCAGAAGCTATGAATATGCTATGTTAAAGGGAGAAAGGGAACTAAAGTTGCAGATGAAATTTAAGTTGATGATCAGCTGACCTTAAAATAGGGAGATTATTCCGGATTGTCCAGATGGGTCTAAAGTCAACACAGGAGTCCTTAAAAGTGAAAGCGGGAAGCAGAAGAGAAGACCAGAGTGATACCATGTGAGAAGGACTCTATCCCCACTGCTGACTTTAAAGATGGAGGAAAGGACACCAGGCCAAAGAATGCAGGTGGCCTCTAGAATCCAGAAAGGCCAGAAAATGGACGCTCCAGGAAATGGAGCCTTCAGAAAGGAACACAGACCTGCTGACACTTTGATCTAGCTCATTAGGATCCATGTCATACTTCTATCTTGTGAAACTATAAAGTAATAAATTATGTTAAGTCACTAAGTTTGATACAGTAGCCGTAGGAAACAAATACAATGGTTAACAGCTACCCACGTACACAGCTTCTTTTGTCCCTACACCCATGCAAGAAATGCAAGGCTGCCACAGAACTATATCCAAGGTCATCTTGACACAGAAAAGCCACAGCTTTAGCTTCCCAACAATCTTTCATATGGGTCTAGTGACACACACCCAAAACCTGCATGCTACCCCCAGCAGCCCCAGTCCAGAAGTCCATATCAAGGTTTCACAACAAACAAAACAGGCAAAACATTCCATGTTTATTGATCACTGCAGTTTCCAAAGAAACAGGACTCTGAGGTCATTCTTATAGGCAGGCCTGGATCAGCCCTGTGCTGAGGCCTAACCCTTTACTCAAGGTTGCAACCCCAATGTCATTCTATATGTTCATATTCTATATCTGAGTAATCTGTCACTTGTCAAATCTTGAGTACAAATAGGGCCTCCTCCCCATAGACACCTAAGGCCAAGTACTTGCCTTCCCTGGACCCAGGCAACTAGGAAGGACATGGCACATGACCTAAGTTCAGCCAAACAAGATGGCAAGAAGGAAGTCTGGGATCCATTCCAATCTTGTCAGTGACAGCAGCGTTCAATGCCCAGTGAGAGGAGCAATGGAACCCAAAGAGCCTGGTCTGTGACATTTTCTGTGGCTCCACCTGTCTGGATCTCCTTGGTTCTGGTCCATTTTCTAAGTCTGTTTCAACAGCTTTCCCATCAATTCCATGAAATACTTGATATCCTTCCAATCAATTCCTTTTCTACTCAGGATAAACGAAATCAGTTTATGTCATGAACCATTGGGTCGGCAACTGTTACAATGAGGGGACTTTAGACAGCAGATCTGGAATTGAGGGGAATCTGGGCTTGATTATATAACCGAGTTGGGGTAAAGGCAGTCTGCCTTCAGGAACAGAAATCGGGTAATCTGTTGCCCAGAGTGGAAAAGCAACTAATCAAATTACAACCTTTCCAGTATCTGTTTGAAAGCAAGCCCTGGGGGACCACATTGGTAATGCCATATATAACAGTGTGAGAAACCAGGACTGAAGAGTGACACGGCTAATATTAGAAAAGCTAAAGAAAGAAAATGCCACAATGAAGTCCCTAATTCTTGACTGAAAGCAAAAACTGAAACTAGGGACTTTTTATGTCTGTGCTGGAAAAGAATGTCTTATTTTTTGTAGCAGCAGTATAAAACCACCCAAAATCAAACCTCCACTTTAATGGGGAGTTAATCTGTAATGTCAATTGAATCACAGCCTCATCAAATCCCTTATATGAAAGTTAGGGCATCAATAAAGGAAGTATACCTTGAGAATTGCAATTGTGGAAGGATTTCAAGAATTCAAACACCCAAATCCCAAACTCCACTGGACCTCAATCTTCAGTTCAAGCTACCCTTCCTCCCACATCTGATAAGCCCATTCATGTCTTACCTGAAGACTCTGTAATTCTCTGTCCTTGCTAGAGTTGCCCTACATAGAGAGCCTATGTCAGTTCGCAGACCCTGAAACCCCTTAATGAAGGGAAGCCAGGGAGGCTTTAAAAAGAGTCCTGAAATTATTTCACGAAAATATATTGGCAGTCTTCCTTCTATCTTTTCCCAAGGGACCTGTATTTACCAAAGTATTGCCCAACTGCCTTGGGCAAAGGAAAATACCTCTTCACAGATTACTGAACATTGGATCTGAGTTAACACCACTGCACTCACTAATCAGAGACTTAGAAGATTCAGGTGATAAACGAAGTTTGAGTCTACGTCGAAGTCTGCCTTAAAGTGGACATAATGACACTCTGGACTCAGCCCATGATGGTTTACCTGTGTTTTAAGGATTTATCTATCACTGATAGAATCCCCATATTGTCTCTGATGCACAGGTAAAATAAGGCAAACGGGACCCCCCAGAGTCACCCCATTCACTTAAAAGGAAAAATAAAGAGCAATATCATGTCCGAGGGAATTACAGCACTTAGTGTGACCACGAAATTCCTAAGAAATGCAGGGATGGTGGTTTCAGTACATCCGCACTTAACTTTCCTGTCTGTCCAGTGCAGAGGATGGGGGCTTAGAGGACGATGTGGGGTTGACATCAGCTTCCCTGGGGTGGGGGGGGGGATTCTAATTGCAGCTGCTTTCTTAGTGTGCCCTTCTCACTGGGGAAAGTTAACCCAGTCCCTGGGATCTGATATTTACTCATTTCTTAAACAAATGTGCATTGAGCACCCAGTGCTCCAGGTAATTTCGTAGGTGCTAGGGATATTACAGTGAACAAAACAAAGAAAAATGCCTATGCTTATGGAGTAATAGACCTAACAAATATTTTTGTGTCTTTTCAGATAAACACCAGAGCATTTTGCTTTTACCTAGCAGGGACAGAGGAACACCTTACAGGCTTGTCACAGGCTTTTCTAGTTCTGTCCCACATTTCAGTGTGCAGGAAATATGATTTTCTCACCATCTCACAGAACAATGCTAAATACTGTATCATACTGAGCAGGAACCTGGGTCCAAATCCTCTCTCTACTGCTTTCTAGCTGTTGCATTTGGGCAGGTTACTTAACTTCTCTGGGCCTCCATTTTCCTCTCTGTAAAATGTAAAATCTCATAGTATTTTTGTGAGAATTAAAGGAGTTATTATTTGTAAAGGGCTTTAGTACCTAAAGGAGTACATTTTCTGCAACAATGGTTCTCATTTAGAGAGAAGCCTGGACTCTCACATTACCACATCAGCTTCTGCTTTCCCCTGAGCTGGGGGGAAAAAAAGAGGTGGGAGGGTACTGTCTCGACCAGACTGATGGATCCTTACTATGAGGGGTCAGCTGGGCTGCTACAGCTCAGTGCAGACAGGGATCCGTACAAGTGAGCCCAGGTGAAGTCTCACGGTGCCTCCTACTATTTTCAAGTCCAGTGATAAAAATTAGAGAAATGTTACTACAGGCAAATCCAAGCAAGACCACCAAGGGTTCCATTTCATCAGGAATGAAGATTTGAGTCACTCTACTAGGCAAAAACACTGAGCATCTGAGATACAAGTTGCTGGCAGAGGAGACCTGAAATATGTATGGGAAGTCAGAAGTTATAAATACTAGATGCTGACTTGTGGACAGAAGTATAGGTAGGGACAGCAAAATTCACATGGTTCCTTTATTGCTGTGACATAAAAATATGGAGGGGCGCCTGGGTGGCTCAGTCGGTTAAGCGTCCGACTTCAGCTCAGGTCATGATCTCATAGTTCGTGAGTTCAAGCCCCACATCGGGCTCTGTGCTGACAGCTCAGAGCCTGGAGCCTGCTTCAGATTCTGTGTCTCCTTCTCTCTCTCTGCCCCTTCCCACTCGTGCTCTGTCTCTCTCTCTCTCTCTCAAAAACGAATAAACATTAAAAAAAGTTTTTAATATGGAAATAAAGGTGCACATGAATATTATACGGCCAAAGGATAAATTATAATCTTTTTTTTTTTTTTTTTAGGAGGGGCTTCCCAGGATCTGCATGCTGTCCCTAAACTTAGAGAATCTGCCACTGTGTGAATCTTGTGGGAAGCAGTTCCTCTCTCCTGCTGCCAAATAGAAAAGATGAGATCCTGGCTTTCCCTGAGTCCTGGCTCCTGGGCTAAGGGCACACTAAGTCTGGCCAGTCAACACTCCCACATCAGTCTTTGAATCTTGGGTGAGTGACTCAAAGAAGCAGGGGCAGCTGGAATTCATCCAGTGGCACCAGGAGGGCACCCCAGCTCCAGGGAATTCACGCAGTGGCGCCAGGAGGGCACCCCGGGTCCAGGGCAGCAGTACACTCACAGCATTTACGTCCAGCAATGGCAACAGAAGGGCCCAAATCAAACTATTCCACTGCAGAGTCCTTGAAAGAAGATCCAGTGGCTCAGCTTAACATATTCCTCCTACAACAGTCTAAATCAGGTTCTCCAAGTTTCCCATGTTTTCTTTGAGCTGCCTCATAGCTTACCAATAAGTTTCTTTCCTATTCAATGTAATGAGAGTTGCTTGATGTGATTTGCAATCAAGAACTTGGGCAAGTTCTCACAGAAAAAAAGACTGAAAGGAAACATATCAAAACGTCAACACTTCAAATTAAAATTCTTTTTTTTAATGTTTATTCATTTTTGAGAGAAAGGGAGTGTGAGCAGGGGAGGGGCAGAGAGAGAGGGGGACAGAGGATCCAAAGCAGACTCCAGGCTCTGAGCTGACAGCAGCAAGCTTGATGCGGGGCTCAAACTCATGAACCATGAGATCATGACCTGAGCTTAAGTCAGACGCTCAACCTACTGAGCCAACCAGGTGCCCTTAGAATTAAAATTATTTTGGGGGAATGCAAGCTGGTGCAGCCACTCTGGAAAACAGTATGGAGGTTCCTCAAAAAACTAAAAATAGAACTACCCTACGACCCAGCAATTGCACTACTAGGCATTTATCCATGGGATACAGGGGTGCTGTTTCAAAGGGACACATGCACCCCCATGTTTATAGCAGCACTATCAGCAATATCCAAAGTATGGAAAGAGCACAGATGTCCATCGATGGATGAATGGATAAAGAAGATGTGGTATATATATATATAATGGAGTATTACTCGGCGATCAAAAAGAATGAAATCTTTCCATTTGCAACTATGTGGATGGAACTGGAGGGTATTATGCTAAGTGAAATTAGTCAGAGAAAGACAAAAATCCTAGGACTTCACTCATATGAGGACTTTAAGAGACAAAACAGATGAACATAAGGGAAGGGAAACAAAAATAATATAAAAACAGAGAGGAGGACAAAACAGAAGAGACTCATAAATATGGAGAACAAACTGAGGATTACTGGAGGGGGTGTGGGAGGGGGGATGGGCTACATGGGTAAGGGACACTAAGGAATCTACTCCTGAAATCACTGTTGCACTATATGCTAACTAATTTGGGTGTAAATTTTAAAAAATAAAATTAAAAAATAATAAAATAATAAAATTCATAACAATTATTTTTTAAAAAGAACTAAAATTATTTTTATTTTATTTTTATTTTTCTGATTTTTCCAAAGCAAACATGTATTATTTTTACAATTAAACTCTGAGTAGACATAATAAAAATAATCCTAACTGATACTAATTGGTCTATCAGTGAGCCAATTTTAGAAAAGTAAAGTACTGAGGAATACAGAAGAAACATGTTTTGATGGTGGGTAGGAAAAGGCTGAAGTAGGGAATACCTGTTTAGGACAACAGACCTAGGTGGGCCAGTGAGAAAGCTCTTTTAGAGAGAAAAATACCTGAAAAGGGTGTCTTAGCTTAAGCTGCCATTAACAAAATACCATAGACTGAGTGGCTTACACAACAGACATTTGTTTTTTCTCACACTTCTAGAAGCTAGAAGGTCCAAGATCACGTTTCCAACAGGGTTCAGTTTCTGGTGGGAGCTCTCTTCCTGGCTGCAACGGGGCGTCATTCTATTGGATCCAACCCCCACCTTATGACCTCACTTAACCTTAATTATTTCCTTAAAAGCTCCATCTCCAAATACAGCCACAAAAGGGTTGGGGCTTCAGCATATGGACATGGGGAGGATACAAACATTCAGTCCATAACAAAGAGGGTGGGACATTAAAGAAAAATTTACTTTGGTTCTGACACTCTCAGAACCTTGTACTAAGAAGAAATGTTCAGAGGGAGGGAGGGGAAAATGAATACAAATACTGTCCTTTCATAACATTTGGTGTGACCTTGGGGATGCATGCCTGAAAGAGTGTGGCAGACAAGGCTGTTAGCAGAGAGGAGGTCAAGAAATGAAGAGATCATACTATTAGAAGGATCATTAACATAAATGCAGTCTATCCTCATAATTCGCAGATTCTGTATTTGTGAATTCACCTACTTGCTAAAATTTATGTGTAATCTCAAAATTGATATTGATGGTGCAATAGTAGTCTTCCGTGGACATGTGCAGAGCAGGAAGAAACTCTAGCTGCCCAATGCACACTCTCATCGCTGAGGTCGAACAAGGTGTTCTTGTTTCAGCTTTCATACTGTAAACAAGTGTCCTTTTCACGGTCTATTTAGTGCTGTGTTCTCTGCATTTTTGTGCTTTTTGTTGGTGACTTCGCTGTTTAAAATGGCCCAGGAGTCGTGCTGAAATGTTGCCTAGTGTTCCTAAGTGCACGAAGGCTATCCTGTACCTTACGGAGAAAATATACATGTTAGATAAGCTTCTTTCAGGCATGAGTTATAGTGCTGTTGGCTGTGAGTTCAAGGCTAATGAATCAATAAGATAGGTTAAATAATGTGTCTTTAAACAGAAACATACATAAAACAAGGTTATGTATCGATCCAGAGGCTCACAACAACCTACACCTGTATTTCCCCTGAGGGGCAGTGGTTCAGCATTCACAAATTCAGTGTTCACTGGTACTTTACGGAAGAGAACTATGATAAATAATGAGAATCAACTGTATTTAAATCACCAAGAAGTATGCCGAAGTAGTGCTGGAAAGAATGACAGGAAGCCTGGATACATGTTTTCAAGGAAGTAGAGTGACCCAGGCATCTGGAGACGACCGCAACAAGAAAAGAGTCGAAGGTGGTAAAGTCTGATGGCGTAAGATGCAAAGCTGGAGGATTTTAGAAGGAAGAAAGAAATTTCTGGAAGAATCAATGAGGACCAATTAAACATAGGGAATTGTCTAATCTCAGAGATGTGAGACATCAGGGGCAGGTTTATGACAATTTTTCTTTCTTTTTGGTTCCTGACTAGCTCTAAACCATACCACGCCTGTGGGCACCCCTTCCTCCTATCTGTAATAGGAGCTGTGTCTTCCCCTCCGACACAACTACAATAGCAGGTCGATTCTCTTCTAAACCTCCATGTTGGGAAACAGAAAAGATCAGCTGTGGAGTACGGAAGCATCATTCTGTTTTACAACTCAAAATGTCACAAAATATAATAATTTTCCCTTGCTATTTCTATATAAATATTTCTATTATGCCCATAGAAGACAAAGGTTACCTTTTGAGGGAAATTATTCATGAGGAAAAAAATTAGAATTTTGAACAAGCCATTTAGGTGACCTCTTCAGCATATGGAAGTAGGGCTTCGCTTTTTGTTAGATGACTAATGCGAAAGATGAAAACATAATCAAATTGCAGTAGCACTCCTCAATATAATTTAACCTTACAAGGGCCTGGTCAACGTTCTCTTAAAATTAATTTCACCCAGTGATTCTCCAGGGAACAAAGAGAAATAGAACTTAAAGATAAGCATGCATATTTATAAACATACTGAAGTTTCTTTATCTTTACGTTTTTTTTCTCCCAACAAACAATTCTAAATTGCTGCTTAAGGCTTCTCAGCTTAAAAAAAAAAAAAAGTCTTTGGAAAAGATGCCTCCTTCTGAAAAACTCAAAGATTGGTGGCCAATCTTGAAGAACTAAAAAAAAAAATTAACCAAAAAATGTAAAATCTACTCTGCCTTCATAATTAAGCCAGCCTGAAATAAGTTTTCTTTAGAGTTTTAGCAATTATGAGATTCTTAATTAAAAATTCATCAAAAGTTTAATATCCAATCATAAGTTCATAAAAATACTCAGACTTGCTTTTCTATACTTATTTTGGGTTTCTCATTTAATTGCTTTAAAAATATTAAAGTGGAAATTAAATAACATTCCAATTTGACAAGGTCCTCCCACCTTCAGGAACAGGAAAAACAATAAATTGTTAGCACTAACCAGAAAGGATTGAATATCTAATTGACCCAAAGTTTAGTGGAACAGCTGAACTAGGGTATAGTGGGGAGAGGTGTTTCATAGGGGTAAAAATGGTCTAATTTATATAAGAATTTTTTAAAGGCATACTTGGAACTACTGATTAAGTTTAAGAAAGAGTAATATAGGGGTGCCTGGGTGGCTCAGTCAGTTGAGCATCGGACTTCGGCTGAGGTCATGATCTTATGGTTCATGAGTTCAAGCCCCACGTTGGGCTCTGCGCTGACAGCTCAGAACCTGAAGCCTGCTTCGGATTCTGTCTCTCTCTCTCTCTCTCTCTCTCTCTCTCTCTCTCTGTTCCTCTCCCACTTGCAATCTGTCTCTTTCTCAAAAATAAATAAATAAATAAATAAATAAATAAATAAATAAATAAGTAATATTGCCAAGGGCTGGCACAAGTAGAGGGAAACAGGCATGCTTACACACACAGTTGTCAGCATTATAAACTGGGTCCAACTTTCTGGAAGGCGATTTGGCAAAAGCCATAATAACAGATGTCCTCATTGACCAGGACTTCCACTTCTTGGAATTTATCTTAAGAAAATAAAGGAGGAGTGCCTGGGTGGCTCAGTGGGTTAAGTGTTCAACTCTTGATTTCGGTTCAAGTCATGGTCTCACAGTTGTGAGATTGAGCCCCGCATCAGGCTCTGCACTGAGCATGGAGGCTGCTTGGAACTCTCTCTCCTTCTCTCTCTCTCTCTCTCTCTCTCTCTCTCTCTCTCTGCCCCTCCCCTGTTCACACTCTGTCTCTCTCAAAATAAATAAACTTTAAAAAAATAAAATAAAGGAAAGATGTAATAAAGTATTGCACATTGATTTCTCAGATACTTCAAGTTAGAGAAAATTGGAAACAATGAAAATGCCTACCAATATTTATTTCAATAAATGGGTCTTTCTTCTCCCACCCTTGTCCCTGCTTCAGTCTATTCTCAACACAGTGGCCAGCATCATCTAATTAAAATGCAATGACTTGATGGGTATGTCACTCCTGTGCTCAAAAGACTCCCATAGTTCCCCTTGCTCAGGGTCAAAGCCAAATATCTACCATGGTCACATTTTGCATGGTATAGATTTGCCATTTAAAAAGTGGCTCTTCCCTGAACAGGTGTTATGTGCTCCTGGTAACCTGTGGTCTTCACCTAAGACACAGAAGACCCTAGAATCTTAAGCAGCTCCTTTGTGAAGGACACTCCATTGGATATTCGCCTTGACAGACATCCTTCTACATAATTTTTTTTTACGTTTTCTCCCATACTGTTTAGATACTGAACAGAAAGCTGTTTTTCCCAATCACCATCAAGTTACTATCATCTGTCACTTGGATACTATGAAGCCGCTTACTCCATTTCTTGACAGCCACCCCTGTCCCACCAACCCCTGTCCCCTGTAATCTATTCTCCACACTACATTCAATGTAATCTCTTTTTTTTTAAGTGGTCATAATTTACCCACACTTAAAACTCATGGATGCCTTGCCACTTCTCCACAGATGAAGATCCAAATTCCTGATGGTCAAGGTTCTAGAAGAGTACTATACAATGGAAATATACTATGAGCCATATATGTAATTTTAAATTTTATAGTAGCCATAATTTTTTCAAAAAAGTTCAAAATGATAAAATTAATACTATATTTCATTTTAGCCAATCTATCCCAAATAATTATAATCTCAATATGTAATTAATACTTCAAGTAGATCTTAAATATTCTCACTACAAATAACAATAGTAGTTATGTGAGGTGATGGATGTGCTAACTGACCTCATTGTGGTAATCATTTCACAATATGTGTGTGTATGTACAGCTTAAACTTACACTATGTGACATATTAATTCTGTCTCAATAAAGCTGAAGATACTTTACGTTCAGTTTTTCACACTGTTTGAAGTCTACTATAGCACATCTCAAGTTGGACAAGGCACATTTCAAATGCTCTATAGCCCCATGTGGTTATTAGACAGTGAAGCTCTACAAGGTCAAGACTATGCCCACCCCTTCAGCCTCCTCAGACTATAGACATATTTAACCTTCAGGTGCCCAAAGCTGCCATTCTCTTTTTCCCAGTTCTTTATACATGTTGAGTTTTCATACAACAAAACATTTGAAAGAAAACACATAACCAACTTTTTAAATGGGCAAAAGATCTGAATGACATTTCACCAAAGGAGATAATACAAATGGCCAACAAGCATTTGCAAAATATTCAACAGCTTTAGTTGTTAGGAACATGTAAACCAAAACCAAAATGAGATACTTGATACCACTTCACACCCACTAGAATGGTTATCATTAAAAAGACCGACAATAACAAGTGTAGGCAAGAGCATGAAGAAAACTGGGACTCTCGTATATTGCTGGTAGGATTGTAAAATGGTGCATGAATGGCACCCAGTCTCACCAATTCTATATGTTGGCCCATACGGTAGTTAGAATTAGCCCTGCAGGCTTCACCATGGCTTTGATACCTTACTATGTTCTCATACTTAGCTGTGTTGTCCTAATGAGGTCATACTAACTTCACCGGAAAGCCCCTGAAATAAATACTGGCTCCAAGTCTTGCCCACTCAGCAGGCACGGTTTCCAGAGTGGTGAGATATTACAGGGAGGTAAGGAAAGCACCAGATTTTAAGTCAGCGGCCCTGGGCCTGAGCCCAACTCCACCAATCACTTAGCTGTGTGAACTCACCAAGCTGCTGTACCATTCTAGGAGGCAGCTTCTGCTTCGGCAAAAGCAGGTTTAATAACAACTGCCCGTTTGAACTTACCAAGCAGCCCTGCACATCAAGAGAGGCAGCATATAAGAATGTGCTCTGTAGTTAAAAATGTTCCAGGAGTCCAGAGTTGCTAATCATTGCCTTCCTTGCTATTTTTCTTCTGTACTTTGCCCTACCGTTTCAGCTGGTCCATTGGGATCTGCAAATTATCCCCCAGTTGCTATAGGACAAGGAACTACCAGATCCCCTTCAATCCAACTGGAGAAATGTACATCGAGTAAAGTCTATATAAAGGGGCACCACCTGGTTAAGTACTTGATACAATTATTCTGAGTGTCTTACATGACCTTTTTCCAACTGCTGATCACATAGTGGCTTGATTTAAAATAAAGTGTGTTGGGGCGCCTGGGTGGCTCAGTCGGTGGCGTGTCTGACTTTGGCTCAGGTCATGATCTCACAGTTCATGAATTCGAGCCCCGCATCGGGCTCTGGGCTGACTGCTCAGAGGCTGGAGCCTGCTTCAGATTCTGTGTCTCCCTCCGTCTGCCCCTCTGTTGCTTGCACTCTGTCTCTCACATTGTCTCAAAAATAAATAAACATTAAAAAAAATAATAAACTAAAAAATAAATAAATAGTGTTATTGCTGAAGTTGGCACAAAATCTGAGGGATGACATTTGTTCTCTTCTTTAAAGTTTTCCTGTATTTTTTTTCAATTTTCCACCAAAAACACATACATTGCTATTTAGGGGAAAGTGTTGTTTAAAAAAGATAAAGAAAAAAGAAAAAACTTTAATGCTGATTCTATTTTAGACCAACTATATATAGCTAAAACTTTCAAAACACTTTGTAAGTAGTAGATTTTGTTAAAAGAACTTTGTGTATATGTGTGGGTGTGTGTGTGTGTGTGCGTATATATATATATATATATATATTTTTTTTTTTTTTTTTAAGTTTATTTTGAGAGAGAGAAAGAGAGAGCGCGCACACACGTGTGCTGGGGAGGGGCAGAAAGAGAGGGAGAGAAAATCCCAAGCAGGCTACACACTATCAGCAGTGTGCCCGACACGGGGCTCAGACTTACAAACCGTGAGATCATGACCTGAGCTGAAACCAAGAGTCAGATGCTTAACCAACTGAGCCACCCAGGTACCCCAAGAACTTTGTATATATTAATCACCTCAACAACTCTATGAGGTAGGTATTTTTTTATTTTATTCCTTTTTATAGATGAGGACATAGAGACCCAAAGATTAAGCGTCTACCCAGCATCACACAACTAGTAAGTAATGGAGCTGGGATTTCAACTATTAAAAAGAAAACCACAGGCCCCAAATGGAGTCACTTAGGCCAAGTCACCAAACCAGGGCTTAATACCTAACCTAATTGCAGTTCCAACCTCCGAGAGAAACGTAGTCTTAACAGGTTAGTCAGGAATTTTTTGATCAGCACAAATGAGGTAATCTGTTACATGTGCTCTCTCCATTCTGCGTCCCCCCCCCCCCCCCAGCCTCCACCAAGGAAGATGAGGAACTCCATCCAATAAGACCCAATCCCCTTCCCCCTAAGGGAAAGTGACTTTGTCTGGAACAATCCTTTCTTTTCTTTTGCTAACAACTTCCTTGCCCCATCATCATTCCTATAAAAGCCTTCCATTTTGTACAACTCCTTGCAGTCCCCCTCCATCTAGCATCCCTGTTGCTATCTGATTCATGAATAATTTAATTAAGCCAATCAGATCTTCAAATTTACTCAGCTGAATTTTTTTTTTTTTGAATTTTTGTTTTTTAACAGAACCCAAGTACCTCAGTGTCAGAGTTCATGCTTTTAACTTATTTTAACTAGTGACTAGTATTATCATCTACCATGGCTCTGAGGGTCCAACTACATAAGCAGCCTCCCTTGGGGAAAAAATCAGTGGTCTGTTATACTGTGGGATCCCAAAAGCGAGAACTATGTTATCTGTTTCTGTACCTGTTAGCTTTATGCCATGTAACAAACGAGTCTGAAACTTAAGTACCTAAAAACTACAACCATCAATTTCACTCACAGTTTTGTGCACTGGCATCTGAGCTGGGCTTTCTTTTGCTGGTCTTCTGCTGTGCTTAGCTGAGTCACGTCAGTTAGCTGCTGGTCTGCAAGGCATCTCTGCTTCCACACATTGGCTGTCAGCTGGGACAACAAGAGCCGCTAAGCCACTGGGCCTTCTTCACATGGCAGCAGTGGCAGAGTCCCAAGAGCCTGAAGAGCAGATAAGCCCCAGGGAACAATAGCTTTTCAGGTCTCTACTTGTATTACATTTGCTACTGACCCAAAGCAAAAGCAAATCACATGGCCAAGCCCAGAATCAGTTTGGGAAGAGACTACCCAAAGACATGATACAGAGGGTAAATAATTGGTGACCATTTATGCAATCTACCAAGATCTCCACAACCAAACACAGAACCTAATAAATAGTAGGCACAAAATAAATGTTTATTGAACTGAACGCTATTTCTCCTGCATGAAAAAGATCAAGGTAAGGCCAACAGTCTCTTCCGTCTCTGCACTAAGGACACCACATCAAACGGATGGAAGAGTCTGACTGACCCCTCTTCACAGAGGAACACCTCACTGTGGGTGATGGGGCCTATCACTGGACAGTCACCTGCTAACACAAGGTCTTCTCAGCTCTTAGGGTGAGGAGTGTGTTCTTCTCGGTGGCTGCTTCCCAAGCTCTTAGAATGCAGGACTTGCTCCTATCAGTGATTTCCTCAAGCTTCTCAAGGGGACCCCTTCTGCTCCCACAGCCTCTGTGGAGTTCCCTGTGGGACACCTCTATAAACCTGCTCCAATTTGCATCCCTGGTCGCCCTCTAGTGGCTCCTTAAGGTTGTTCAGCCATTTTAAGAAAAGTGTTCAAAACCATTCTACAACTGTACCAAGAAGAAATAGTTGTGTGTGCTTTAGGTCAATCGTTTTCAACAGGGGGTGCTATTTTCGCTTAGGGAACATTCAGCAGTGTCTGTAGAGATTTTTGGTTGTCACAACTGGAAGAAAGGTGCTATCGTCTAACGGATAGAGACCAGGGATGCTGCTAAACATCCTACAATGCACAGGACAGCCCCACCACACAGAATTATCTTGTTCAAAATGCCAGTAGTGCCACGGTTGAGAAACTGCCTTAACATTCAGAGTGAGCCTTCGTCCATCCGAAGAATGCACCCACTGCCCCACTCAGGGTTATTACATAACTGGGTGGATCACTCCCTCAGAAGAATCAACCTTTAGGCAACAATCCTAAATACTCTCTGTGCAACTGAAATCTCAGGAACTGTTTCTGTGGCATCCTAGAATTCCACAGGTTAGACAGATAAACTAAGTCCTAAATGGGAACTCAGTTACATGCAAGATGATCTTATTGTCTCTTTCCATTACGTATGCTCAGTCCTGCTGAAGCTGAGAGCAATTTTCTCAGAAAAGAGGAGTGCTTAAAGGTTTTTATTGTAAGCCGGTTAATAGCCTCAGGGAATAAAAATGGCTTCCAACGGAGAACTGCATTGTGGGACTTCTCTGTGAACCATGCAAACCCTTTGATAAAGTGCGCATTAGTTGCAAGGAATAAATGACAGGCATTCAGTTTTAACAAAATGACACTTGCTTCATGGAGGAAGAGGATTTCTTACTGTCAGAAAGAACACCAAGTACGGAGGGAAAGAAAGCTACACCGACATTGATTGCTATGGCAGCTCCATGTACAAAAGCAACAAGAAATGAAAGTCTTGATTCTAGTCACCCATCCTACCATGGAGTTTTAACAGTGCTAATTAGAAGAGAGTAGCTGACATTTCCCTACCATGAAAGATAAACTAAAATATACCCAAGAAACTCACTTCTGAAAACTTCTCAGAAGAATTCAATAGTAAAGGTGCTTTTTATTAACCCTGAACTTTATTCCTTACTTGTTCCCTTTCTTATGATCCTTTATGCTAGTAGCTAGGAACATCCTCCTCATTCAAGAGTGACACACGGAGAGCAAGAAGGAAGCGAAAGGTCCGTGGGTCCAGCTGTTCAATGCTTTACTTTGAAACCCTTCCTCCACTTCTTCCCAGATTCAGAGGCTTCTGAACACTTTCCTCTCCCTGCCCTCTGTCCCCATCTCCTCTCTTCTTCCTCCTCATCTCCTTAGCCCTGCCATGTCTCCATACCACGTCCGGAATGCCAGTGTTAAGGGGACAGGTGCATCACTCCCTCCAGACCCACCTGGGTTTGCTGTGTGCCACAAAATCAATTTAGAACCAAAGGCCCTCTACTAAAGGTCATTCTCCTCACGCAAGGCCATCCAGAGAAGAGCTAGCCCCTTGCAGTACGAACCCAGTTTCCTATGTGGACTTCGTCCTCCAGCCTCCTCTAAGCCAACTGCTCCCCATGACTGCCTAGATTCCTCTAAGGAAGCTAACAAGTGTGCCCAGGACCGGGCCTTGGCAGAGGAGTTTCTCAAGAGAAGTCTCCCCATTTGGTTCCTGATTGGGATTCTGCCACTACTGGTTCTTATTCCAGAGGCTTCTAACTTCAGAGAAGAAACTTTAAGAAACCATGAGACTGGGTTCTCTATCCATACTGAGAGCCACCTTTGGCTGAACTTCATTCATTTCCATTCTGCCACAGTAGAGTCATAATCTCTGTGTCAAGTGGTAGCTATGGAGCATAAAGGACAGAGACAGCTAACATGCTGGGACAAAAGCGTGGCCCAAATGTACACTGAAAAAAAACATAAGCTTTTAAGTCATAAGGATCTTTATGAAGTGCATGTTCTGTACCAGACACTGCACTGAGAACTTTATACACATTTTCTCGCAGGCTAGCTGTGAGACTTTGGGCAAGGTGGTTAACTTCTCTGTTTCTGTTTCCTTTGCCAGATACAAATAGCTACTTTACAGAGCTATTTTAAGGATTAGTTGAAATAACATGTGGAAAGTTCTTGGCACATGGTAGCTGTCCTAGTCAGCTTGGGCTGCCATAACAAAATACCATAGACTGGATGGCTTAAACAACAGAAATTTACTTTCTCGCAGTTCTGAGGACCGGGAAGACCACGATCACAGGGCCAGCTGATTTACTTCCTGGTAAGAGCTTTCTCACTTGAGTTACAGATAGTCAACTCCTCAATATGTCCTCACATGGCCTTTCTTCAGCATGTGCACAGGAAAGGAGAGACCTCCTTCTCCAAACACTGTCACATTGGGGGTCAAGGCTTCAACATTGGGGAGACACAAACATTCAGTCCATAATTTAGGCATTACGTACGCAGTAGCTATTATTACTATTACAATTATTATTTATATTATATTATTAACAAGACAGGTATCAACACTCAGAAAACAGCTACAATGGCATGGCTTAGTCTAAAACAAAAGAACTCTCGCTCTGACTTGAGCATCCACTGACCTGAATTGACATTGGCAGAAAGTAAAGCGTCGGACTCTTGGTGCCCCTTCTGAGACTCCCACCACTGAAGCAGCACTGAGCTATCTCACCTTCCTGTGCCTTGAGGCCTCTGGCGAAAACTGGTCTGCCATTACTGGTTGAGCACAAACGATCTGGGCAGGCTGCTAACCAGGATCCTCATGACCATCCACAGGGCATCCTCTGTGTCCTACACCACATCTAAAGTGTGACAGTCCTTGGAGCTCCACTCTCTTCCAGTTGTGAGACTTGCAATCTTGGTTGCTCTTCCTGATCCCAAGGATCCACAGCACCCAGGATCAAGATATTCCCTTCTTCAAACTGCTACGCGGATGTCTCTACCTTCTCCTGTTCTCTGATGATCCAACCAAGGTATAGGTAGTCTTCAGGGCAGCCTTCGCACCTCCCAGAAAATTCTTCCTTTTCCATCCTGGAAAGGGTGATAAGTATGTTTATTTCTACCCTGAAGAACAGCAACTTCAAGTAAATAAGTCAAAAATAAATTTGTCAGGGGGCACCTGGGTGGCTCAGTCGGTTAAGCGTCCGACTTCGGCTCAGGTCATGATCTCGCAGTTCGTGAGTTCGAGCCCCGCGTCAGGCTCTGTGCTGACAGCTCAGAGCCTGGAGCCTGTTTCAGATTCTGTGTCTCCCTCTCTCTGTGTCTCCCATTCATGCTCTGTCTCTCTCTGTCTCAAAAATAAACATTAAAAAAAAATAATAAATTTGTCAGTCATTTTCTCCATGACTTTCAAAAAATATTTGCTGATAGAGAGATAAGAGGATACAAAATTTCAAGAAATTCAGTTAAAGGGGAACAAACATCCTCATTTTTTTTCATGGAATATGGAATACAGTCTTTCATGGAATATCGACCTCATAGGTTCTTAGAGACCATTTAATCTATACTTCCAGATGAAATGTTAAATTCTCTCTGTCAACTACACTTTTTGTCTCATCAAATGCCAGGAAAATATCTGATAAAAAGAACATCAAGCTGGATCTCAAGAGACCTGGGTTCTGAACCAAACTCAGTCTCTAATAGGGGTTTCAGCTTCCTCGTCTCTACCCTTAACATTCTGCAATGCTTCAAGAAACAAGATCCTGGACTCCATAAGTGGTTACAACATCTAAACATTGTCTTCTGTTGTAGAGGGGGCCCCCTTTCCGAATGTCCACTGTACTTCAAAGAGCAGCGAGAACCATCACTAACCATTCACTCCAGCAAACACTGATAGCATACCAATACAATTCCTGATGGATTCAAATATTTCAAAAGTCCTTGAGCATCTGTTCATTTGTGTCCTTATACAAGCTTATGATATATGCTCCTTTTATTTAGCACTACATTTTTAGGCATTCATCTTCTGCTCTTGAAACACAGTGAAAAAGGGATAAAATTTCAATATATGTAGACTGAAGCTTGCTTTCTTTGAAGGCAAATATCACCCCCAGCTTTATCACTCAAACATGATATTATAATCTTCAGGCTGAAAAGTGAAAACGAGACACAAAGGTGGAGGCTTTCTCTGTGGTTGAAACATCACTCCTGCATTCAGATATAACAAAGTAGAACACAGGACCTGGCATAAACCCTACGATACCCCTCATGTGGCACACAAGAATCCAGGAAGCAGATGGTGTGGTACTCCAGGCTCCGCTTTTTCTTATGTGGAAAAGTGGATCAAACTGTGGGCTTCAAAGGAAGTTGCAAAAATAAAACTACATTCACATCAGAAGTATTTATTGATGGGACACCTGGGTGGCTCAGTTGGTGAAGTGTCTGACTTCGGCTCAGGTCATAAACTCATGGTTTGTGCGTTCGAGCCCCACATCAGGCTCTGTGCTGACAGCTCGGAGCCTGGAGCCTGCTTCGGATTCTGTGTCAACTTCTCTCTCTGCCCCTCCCCCACTTGTGCCCTGTCTCTCTCTGTCTCTCAAAAATAAATAAATGTCAAAAAAAAAAATTTTTTTTTAAAAAGAAGTGTTTATTGGGCTAGCCTGTGCCCCCGCCTTGTGCTAGCTCAAACGAAGCAGAAGGGCAAGAAAGTCCCTGTGCCCACCCTCATAGATCACAGCCTCTGTCCACTCACCACAAGTAGGACTGAGTAAATCTTTTCAGACACCATGAAGGATCCATTTGCACCATGAAAATGTTACTGGTTGTCTTCTGAGGAGGTGAAGGAGGAAGTTACATTGCACAGCACACATGTCTCAAAAAATTTCCTATAGATCTCTCTCCCCAAGTCTCTTCTCTGAGCTGTGCAATTCCCTTTTTCCTCCATCTCAGACACCACCATCCTCTCCACTTACGTGGAACATTTTAGCCTTTTCCTGGCTTCTCACCTTCAGTCTTGTGTATCCCCACCCAAGAGTGAGGTTGTAAGCTTCCTGAAGTCAAGAATTGTGTTTCATACTTCCATAGCACAACAAAAAACACTTTCATTTTTAAAATTTTCCATTCAGGGCACCTGGGTGGCTCAGTCAGTTAGACGTCCAATTCCTGATTTGGGCTCAGATCATGACCTCATGGTTCCTGAGATTAAGCCCCCATGTTGGGCTCTGTACACAGAGCCTACTTAGGATTCTCTCTCTCCCTCTCTCTCTCTCTGCCCCTCCCCTGCTCACACACGTGTACTCGCTCTCTTGCTCTCTCTCAAAATAAATTTAAAAACTTTAAAATATATTAAAAAAATTAAAATAAAATAAATAAATAAATCTCTATTCTTTCCCCAGCAGCAGGCTGGGGATAAGCAGTTATGGAGAGCTGGAGATACCCCTGAATGCCTTATCCTCAGTAAAATGACTTTTCCATGCATGAGGAATACTGTTGACTGGGAATACACAAGACTGGAGAAAGAAGCCAGGACAGGAGGAGAAAGGAAAGAAATGAAGAAAGGGGAGTAGCCTGGAGGGATAGGTGGGGTGGGTGGTGATGTTGGGGCTAAAACCAGAGAGTTTAATGGCTGCGAGGACTTAGCAAGAGATACTACAGAGATTCTTTGAGAGACATGAGTGTGTTGTACGATATGCATCAGTACCTAGCATAGAGTGCAGGCTTTACATGCAATGAAGGAGTAATGACAGCAGAAGTAATGACAATTGCCCAAGCGTGAATGGTGAAGGCCTCCATAAGGGTGACAGAAGAGAATATTCTGAAATACGATGTCAAAATTTTATGTCTTTTTTAACATGACTGAATAACAATTTGTAAACGTCCCCCACCCTAAAACCACTTTCTCCCCTCCCTCCAAATATCCTTTGCATCGTTCAAGGCTCAGATCAATTTCCATTCCCTCCATGAGGCCTCCTCAAACGTTCTGGCCATCAACTCTTCCCTTCTCTCAACTTATAGATATAATTCGTATTGTTGAGCTGCTGTCTTTGAATCCTGCCATCTATCCAATATGTTATTATGGAAGTAATCCTTAACCACAGCTTTCATCACATCACATCTTTACAAAAAAATTTACTGGCTTCTCTCTGGCAACAGGACTTTTTAAAAATTGAAGGAAATCAGTCCTTTATGACCAGGAAAAATTTATTCTACAGGTATCAGCTTAGTACCTCTCTCATACAAGCATTTTCCCAGAGCCTGAGTGAATACAGCAATCTGTCATATTCCATTCCTTTCTCATACTATTTCACAATTTAGATCCTGTCCTGCTCATCTACATGCCAAATCAATACAGCTTCTGAAAATCCAGAACCACAATGTACAAAACTTAAGGCAATATACTAATGTATTTCAAAGCCTAGCATGGCCTAACAATCAAAGATTTACTCACTGCATCTTCCACAGAAATATGTAAATGTTATTAAAAGGATTCTAAATACCCCCTTTGGAAGGAATCATTCTAAAACTTTCATTGTTGGACCACTGTAACTGCTATTTAAATATTTCCAATCCAGGGATGCCTGGGTGTTCAGACGGTTAAGTGACAGACTCTGGATTTCAGCTCAGGTCATGATCTCATGGTTTGTGAGATGAAGCCCCGCATGGGGCCCTGTGCTGACATTGTGAAGCCTGCTTGGGAATCTCTCTCTGCCCCCCTCTCTCTCTGCCCCTCCCCTACTCTCTCGCTCTTAAAAAAAAAAAAAAAAAAAAAAAAAATCCCAGTCCAGTCACACTGTCCCCACTACATGGTTTTCCTGAAAGTTTATCCTAACTTTGAGAATGTTCAAGAGTCTGGAACCAAAATTTCAACTGATTAAAGCAACGTTTTCATCCCTGGCTGTGCGTCAGAATCCTTAGTGCTCCCTCCAGGCCATTAATTCAGAATCTCCAGAGATGGGCCTGGACATCGGTATCAGATTCTCATGTGTGACCAGTGTTGGGAGCCACTGTATTAGAGGAGTTACCTGCTGCTATCTTAGTAGAAGTGGGGGGGGGGGGTGCATATCTAGGTCTGACAGAGGGAGTTCATAAGCCCTATAAGCACACCAATTCCTGAGAGGGCTGGCAAGAGCCAAAAAGGATGCCAGCTTTGGATAACCTGGGCACCATGCAGAAATGAGGCAGAGCACATCCAAGAGGGGGAGGGCACCCCAGCCACACACACTGCCTCCTTGAGGAACCTGCCATGTTTCTAAAGTGAGCTAGACACACAGAATTGTTCTGATATCAAGAGACTCATGTAGCAGTAAGAAGAATTGGTTAAACTTTCCTACAACACTCTCTTGCTTCTAGAGAAAAATCTATATGATCTGTAATTCTGCAGGGAAGTCCTATGTCCTCTGATCTCATTTAAACCACCATTAAATTACTTCTTCTCAACTGACATTAAAAACAGTAAAGATGGGGACATCCAGCTGGCTCAGTGAGTAGAGCATGTGACTCTTGATCTTGGGGTCATGAGTTCAAGCCCCACATCGGGTGTGGAGTTTACTTTAAAAAGAAAAACAAAAGCAGTAAAGATGTTGTTGAATGGCTATGTATTGACATTGATTTTTATATCAACCACTCCTGTCTTTGGGGCCAAGCTCCCAGACTAAATTTTCAGGAAGACTCTGGGTAAAGTTCAGTGAACAAATATGACCTCAAATGGTACAACTGAAACTGTTCATCAGGCTTGCTTTAGCTTGATACCACAGATGACACAGTAAGCCAGAGGCCAGTCATGACTCAGCTCTGATAATTAAAATCAATTACAACCTTCAGATAAGATTATCTTTCAATCCTGCTACGGTAAATGCTCTTTTTTACATTTATATCATTTTTACAGCTTCTAGATATTTCCAAAATGTGAATTCAGTTGTTGACAAAGTATTAACAGAGCCTTTACATTCTTGAGGGAAGTGAATCCTCAAATTGACAAATATTACACGGACAAAAAATTGTGTTTCCTCCGTTACATAAAATAAAAAGTAACTGTGCAATGTAAGTAAGCTTCCTAGGCTCCATGCCTAAGAGAGAAAAGCAAAACCTGTTGCCCTCCTTGTCCTTAAAATTCAGGGTCACAAGACCCTCAATCTTATTTCTCTCCTGCTCCCCCCAACCACCCAAACCATGTCCCCCACACACCCTCATGCCAGCCTGTCCTCCCCCTCAGCCTGGAGTCCAGCCTGGAGCTGAGCCTGCCTTCCATGTTGTCCCTAGGCTCCAGACCTCAAATGTAACTCCAGCCTCCCAAAATGGTGAATGTTTTTCTTAGGAGATGTGCTTTGGACATCCGACATAGGTGTGAGCCATGCCCCATCAGACCACTCTGTCACCTCTACTCTCTCACTGTGCTCATTCTCTTGCCCACCAGCCTCCCAGCAAATGATATATACAGGTGTGTATGTGTATGTGCATCAGTGTGATAAGTGAAAGAAAATAGAGGATCTTTTCCTCCTCCACCCCTCACAGCCTCCCTATCTCTACCCACTCCTAGTTTATGGTTGTGACAAAGAGCTAAAAAGAACAAGCATATGAGCACAAATGAAACAGGACACCTCACTCCAGTACCATGTATCAACCAACCAGCCATCGATCTTTGAGACCTCAAGATGCAAAGACACATATTTCAAATTCTTACACCCCCAGACACTAGGGTGTCATTTTTCCATTGTATGGAATGTGTAGGGTGGCATATGCATGAAGAGTCCCAGAAACCTCAGCATTACAGGTCACACTGTAAGCTTCTGATAGCATCACCTTGAAAGTGAGTGCCGGGATTAGGGGGGTGGCAGGAAAAGGAAGGATGACTCCAAAGAGAAGGAAGTAAGGTCCTTTCCTAGACTCACAGAACTTCGAAGTTGAAGGTTCTTATTTGAGTTTCGTGGCTTCACAATGACCTGAAATAAGTGGTTATCCAACCTGTAAGTAATGCCTCCTGAAGCTGCCCATTCTATTTTCTGACTGCTAATAACCAGACACATTAAAATAAATCTTGACTGTAAGCTCCACAGAGCACAGATCTTAGCCTGTGCTGGGTTCGTTGATATGTTCGTTGATATGGGTACCCAAATAGTGCCTGGCACAGAGCAGTCAGTCATAAAATAGTTGTTAAATGAAAGAGTGTCTCCCAGTGGCTTCCCATGATTCTATTTCTACCCTGGAAAATCCAAAAGAAGAAGGCACCTGGGTGGCTCAGTAGGTTAGGCATCCGGCTCTTCATTTCAGCTCAGGTAGTAATCACTGACAGCATGGAGCCTGCTTGGGATTCTCTCTCTCCCTCTCTCTCTCGGCCCCTCCCCCTCCCTCAAAAGAAATAAACTTTTTTAAGAAAGAAAAGAAAATCCAGGGGCGCCTGGGTGGCTCAGTTGGTTAAGCGGCCGACTTCGGCTCAGGTCATGATCTCGAGGTCCGTGAGTTCAAGTCCCGCGTCGGGCTCTGTGCTGACAGCTCAGAGCCTGGAGCCTGTTTCAGATTCTGTGTCTCCCTCTCTCTGACCCTCCCCCATTCACGCTGTGTCTCTCTCTGTCTCAAAAATAAATAAACGTTAAAAAAAAAAAAATTTAAAAAAAAAAAAAAAGAAAGAAAAGAAAATCCAAAAGGCAGCTATTTTTCTTCACTGTAACAGCCCAGCAAATATTTTAAGACAACTATCAACTATCATGTTTGCCCCTTCCCAACCCCCACTGCAAATTTTTTATTTTCCAAGTTTAACATCTCTGTTCATTTACAATCATTTCTTATAGGGTAGGACGCCAATCCCCGCTCCCAACAAGATTTACTAGATGCCTATTGTACAGTCACCACTGGGGAAGGGTGGGGCCCTCAAAGAATTATAAATAATATCTATTCCATCAGAAACTGACTCTGTCATCCACCCCAATTGTTCTAATTTGTCCATCAGGACAATTATAAAAGACTTTGGCAAATGGCTAGCATAAATCCAGATGAACTGCGTCTACTACTTTGTCCCAATAGAGCTATCTGGCTACCTCATCCACCAGGGGAAGGAGGAGAGGAGCAGGAAGAGGAGGAAGAGGAAAAAGAAATGAGGTTAATTTAGCACTACTTCATGACTTCATGCAGTGGTTCTCAACCTTGGCTTCACTTTGGAATCACTTAGGAAGTCTCCATAAAAGACTCCTAGGACCTCATCTGAGAGATTCTGATTTAATTGCTCTGGGGTGTAGGCTGAGCACCAGGACTTTTCAAAGCTTCCTCTGAGTGACTCTAATGTGTAGCCAGGGCTGAGGACCACTATCTATATTCATGCGGACTCCTGAGAATCAACCCATCTCTTTTAATGGGCTCACAATCTTTTTTTTAAGCTCGTTCTAGAATATTGCATCTGGCCTTCCACCTGGTTTTGAAAGTGAAATTTTATTGGAACACAGCCATGTGCATCCATGTACATATCATCTGGTTACTTTCATGCTTCAACAGCAGAGGAGAATACTTGTGATGAAGACCATGTGGCCCTCAAAACCTAAAATATTTACTATCTGGCCCTTTAGAGAAAAAGTCTGCCGACCTCTGGCTTAAAATCAATATCAAGTTCACCAGCCTATAGTTTGGGGAATTCATAGGCTTTCTCTTTTCAAAGATCAAGGCGCTGTTGTTTATTTGTTTGTTCTTAATATTTGGAACTTCCAACCTCTTATTCTCCTGGACCCACTCCTACTATCCATGATTTCTTGAGAGACTGGCAATATCATATATCACAACTCTATAAATATTAGAAGTAATAGATTTTATTATGATGTATGAATGTATATAGTAGAAACTCTTTCAAGGTCGCCTTTGACTGCATTTAATAACTGTCATGTACATGAGAGTATTGACCAGAATGTGTGTGCCTTTTATAAGTGTTTACTTACACTTCCTATCTGAGCATTCCACATACTGTGGTGCAGCCGAGTGTCCTATGCCATTGTCTGAACCCGCAAGCTATTGAAACCTAAGATTATAGTATACATAACACATAATACTTGATATATAATATTTACTGTGTAATATATACCATATGATATCTGACAGGCAAGTTATGTCTGTGAGGCAGGTATCATTGCTGTCACACTCTCTCTCAGGCATTGTGGATTCTGCCTTGCAGGCGTTTCTAAAGCTTATGATCAATGCTCCATGGGAAATGAGCCCTAACATAAATGTGTTTCACTGAAACTTTAGGCATGAAGAATACAAGGGAAGACACTGAGACTTGTAAGAATATCTACCCCACCCGACTTTCTTTAGATTATTCCCATATTGCACAATAATCTGGATTTCTGGTATCATTCAGCATGGTCTTCTGGCAGCGTGGTCTGAGCATTTGTAATTATATATAATTTTTGCATATGTACTCTACCCCAGGTGAATCATCAGAATTAGTGGAATTTTTCTCTATCACCTGCACAGTTAATGTGGGCTTTCTTAGAGCCTTGTTTCCCATTGGACATTGATAAGTCCCAGAAATTGCCACAGCCAGAGAAACTGCATCAGAGCACGGACCTGCTTCAATCACAGACTTGCTCTGGTCCTAACAGCTTGCAAGTTCAGAGGACATGATGCCGAGCCAGGATGCTGGCAGTCCTCAGAAATTAAATGTGTAATCATGCCTCCTGCATGAAAATCACTTTCGTCTCAGTCAATAAGCTTGTAAAGAAAATGGAATCATTAACTGGAATAGTGGAATCTAAAAAAGCATTTTAATGCATTTACTATATGAAATGCTTTCACCACTAGAAAGCCATTTGATTGGGGGCTGGGGGGGGAATTGCTGGGAATTTACAAAGGCTAAATGATCTTTGGAGCTACTCCTAAACCTTTCACTGGTTTGATTCAAATCAGAAGTAATGAAAGGCTGTACGGCATACCCCACCACCAATATACACAATTTATTCATGTATACTTTGACAAGAAGATACAGGAACCCATTTGGATTACCTTAAAGACACAAATATTGAAAATACCCAATGGCACATGCACCTGGTCCTGGAATGGCCAAGAAAATGTCTCTCAGCTCCACTTCAGCTGAACTGCCATCTTATTACTCAGTGCTGGCTAGCCCTGCTTCCTGGTCCCTCAAGTTGTGACAGTCTACACATCACTGCCGATTTCTGGAAATCCACTTCAAATGGCTGCAAAGGGCTATTGTACTTTTAGTGTTGAGTGCGTGGTTTTTATGATCGAATTCTTTTCAAAAGCACTCTATCTGTGGCGGGTTTGTGCTTTATTTCTCTCAGACAGAATGTTTAATTAACCGGAAGACCTCAGTTTCACATGTAGTGGTACACAGTTGAGTACATCAAGTCACAGAGAAATAATTGTTCTGAATCCACCCCTGAGCGGGGAAAATCATACTTTGTTCTTTCCCCTATCAGAATGTTCCACATCCCAGTAGAGAGGGGATTTGACCTCAACCCACAACCTCTGAGCAGGGAAGATCGCATTCTGTTTTTTTCTCCCTCTCAGTGTCCCACATCTCAGGTAAAAAATGGTAAAGGTGGGATCTGACACCGGCCAGACTGGCTGTAAAGCCCACGTTATCTGCACTTCACGATAAGACGTTAGATTATGCTTTAAATGCAGTACGAAGGCTGCTTGCTCATTAAAATAAGGCTGGGGTAAATATTTTAATAAAGCAATTTGTCACCTGATACTCTCTGTTGGTCAAATTCAAAGTTAACACAGTCGTTATATGACCCAGCAATGCTACTCCCGGGTCGAATTCATTTCAAAAAATGTGAAAACATATGTTCACACAAAAACTTGTACGTGAATGCTCACCGCAGCATTATTCACAACAGCCAAACAATGGAAACAGCCCAAATGCCCATCACCGATAAGTGGATAAACAAAATGTGGCATTTCCACACAATGGAATATTATTCAGCCATAAAAAGGAATGACATTCTGACACCTGCTACAACATGGATGAACTCTGAAAATACCACACTGAGTGAAAGGAGACTCACACAAAATCCACATACATATGACTATATTTATATGAAATTTCCATAAGAGGTGAATCTATAGAGACAAAAGGGAGGTTAGTGGCTGTCGACAGCTGGGGAGATGAGAGTGGGAAATTGGGAGTGACCGCTAACAGGTACAGAGTTTCTTTTGGGTGTGATAAAATCTTCTGGATTAGACTGTGGTGATAGTTGCATAACCCTGTGAATATTCTAAAAACCACTGAATCATAAACTTTGAAACTCTGAATTTTATGGTATGTGAATTATATCTCAAATTTTAAAAAGAAATGAAGGAAATAAGGGAGGGAGAGAGAAAGAGAATGAAGAAGGGAAGGAGGGAGGGAGGGAAAAGGAAGGGAGAAAGGAAACCCAGCACTAAGAGAGAGGACTCAGGTACCTGGGTGGCTCAGTTGGTTAAGTGTCTGACTTCTGCTCATGTCATGATCTCGCGATTTGTGAGTTCAAGCCCCACATCAGGCTCTGTGCTGACAACTCAGAGCCTGGAGCCTACTTGGATTTTGTGTCTCCTCTCTCTCTCTCTGCACCTCCTCTGCTCGTGCTCTGTCTCCCTCTCTCAACAATAAATGTTAAAAAAAAATTTTTTTAATTAAAAAAAAAAAAAAAAGGAGAGAGAGAGAAGACTCCAGGAAGAAACAAACTTGGAATGGAGGGGGAGAGAGGGCTCCCCGGGGTTGGCATTCAGCCCTCACTGGGGAAGGTGGAGCTGGGGAGCACTCGATAGCAGAGAAGTTTGTCCGATTGCCCTGGGCCAGAAACAAGCCAAGAGCCATGACTGGGAGCTACAGGCCAGGGCTGGCAACCTGGAAATCCCCCTATTGGGAGCCAGCAGGGGAAGGTGGTGGGAAGGAAAATGCCCCTCCGGTGCCGATGAAATTCACCGGGAAGCTGCCCTTAGAGGTACTGTTGAATTTGCTGGGAAGCTGGCAAGGGTATTGGCCAGACTCTACAGAAAGCCACAAGGGTGCCACCCAGGGCGGGGGGCTGTTGAACTCACAGGGAAGCCAGCCAGGGCACCTAAGAAAGGTGTTGTTTCTGGGCCCACCCAGCAAGGGCACCTGCAAAAGTTGCCATGAAACTGCCTGCAGGGGTGCTACTGAAACGCACTGGGGGGAGCTTCACCAGCCCAATGCCACAGGAGGAAGAAGTGAAACACACCGAAAGCAGGAAAAGAAGCCCCTTCCTCCTCCAGAGTTTCTCCAGCACCCTCGACCTATTAAACATAACCTTGCGCTGGCTGGCAATGGAAAACCATTCCAGTATCACAATCAGGGCCACAAAGAGCATATTTGAGCTGAAAGACAAGAAATTGATAATGGACACAGATACTAACAGCTGTTCTTCAAATAAAAAGTTTGTGCTCACATAAAGTTTGGAAAACACTACTTAACATACCACCCTCATAATGCACATTAGTGCTTTAGCGGCTAAGACATCCCTTGGGAAAGAATCCCACTGACTCTGCTCACAGTAGCATTTCTTACTTGATCACAAAACTCTGTTTCTTCTTCTGATGAGCACCCCACAGAACACTCCCTGGGAAACTGCTCCGAGCACAGTGTGGTGAGACTGGCATACAATAAACACAAGAGAGAAGCAATGGTGTTGGACAGCAGCTTGTGTGCCTTCACTGAGTCACATGGAGCCCGTCTGCTGTTTAAGGGACTCCTGCGGAACAGAATGCACACAAATGAAGTCATCTGGCTGGGCTCCTTCATGGCATTTCCATCATTTTATTTACTGCACACAAACCATAAGTTCTGCAGACATTGTGGAAATACAGTTTATTTAGGTAACTAAAAATATCCCCTGAATGGCATTTGGCCATTGCTACATTTCTCAACTCCTCCTGTTTGCCCAGTTCTTGCTCTAAATTACCCCTTGATGATACAATGGAAAGAGGATGGAATTTAAAAACCAGAATTGATGGTATTAGGGTCACGGGCCTTAGAATACCATAATCCTGCCTGGCCAATCACTCCATTTTCCCTTTGGGGGGTTCCTGAGTAAACTAGGAGGACAAAAAATAATGGATAAGAATCAAAGCAGTGTTTTATTGGGGAGCCTGGGTGGCTCAGTTGGTTAAGCGTCCAACTTTGGCTCAGGTCGTGATCTCACGGTTCGTAGGTTCGAGCCCCACATCAGGCTCTGTGCTGACGGCTCAGAGCCTGAAGCCTGTTTCAGATTCTGTGTCTCCCTCTCTGTCTGCCCCTCCCCTGCTCCCACTCTGCCTCTCTCTCTCAAAAATTTAAAAAACAAAAAAAAACATAAAAAAAAAACAAAAAAACAAAACAGTGTTTATCATATGTCCACTGAAAAGGGCAGAATCCAGCAAAGGAAAGGGTGAGCATAGGTGAGCTATGTGGGGAGAAAGTCCCTACATCATTCAGTCTTGGGATCAAAATCCAGTTCTATCCCACAACTGGCAAGGTAGGGGAGGAAAAAATTATTTTCGGCTATCCTTCCAAATTCCCAGCTGGGACCCTTGCAGCTGAAGACAGATTAACAAGAGAAGCAAACTGTAGGCTATTAACATGTATACCTCATGTACATATGGGAGATACCCTGGAAAAACTGAGTAACTCACAGAGTTAGCTTAGAATTCAGGCTTAAATACCATCTTCAGCTAAAAACAAAAGAGACAAAGAGAGAGAGAAGAGAGAGAGAGAGAGAGAGAGAGAGAGAGAGAGAGAGAGAGAGGTGTGAGGGAGGACAATTATGGGGAAGTGACCAGGAAAAGTACAGGGAACAAGAGTAAGGTTTGTTATGCAGATTTAAGCCAGTGTCTTCTCCATTAAAAAGGACATGTAAGTAGCAATCCAAGCTACCGGAAAGATTCAAATTACCTATCTGGAAGGTAGAGAATTCCAGCCCTCTCTGCTCATTTGCTCTGGGGGAAGCCAGCTGGTATACTGTAAGCATGCCTACGGAAAGACCCATGTGGTCAGGAACTGAGGGAGGCCTCCGACCAATAGTCATGAATATCTAAGACCTCCTGACAACAGCCATGTGAGTGGGCCATCTTGGGATCAAATCCTCCAGCCTCAGTCAGGTCTTTAGCTGACTGCAACCCCAGATGACAGCTTGGCTACAACCTCATGAGAGACTCTGAGCCAGAACCACCAGCCAAACTACTCCCGTATTACTAACCCTCAGAAACTGGTTGATAATAACTTTTTGTTGTTTTAAGTCACTAAATTTTGGCGTAATTTTTTACACAGAAATAGATAACTAATACAGATTCTCCAAATGTAATTCTGAATAAATCATTCTGAACTCTGGGATTCTACCTCATTTCTCCACCAAAAAAAAAAAAAAAAAGTCTTGAATAAAATTCTCTGGTCATGATACCTGATGAAACCAGGATTGAGATCTTCAAATTCTATTATATCACAACGACATTCCTTGAATTTATTCCTACATTCATTCACTCAACAAATGTCATCAAGCACTTAATATGTGCCTGGCAATGTTCTAAATCCCAAGGATAAAGCAGCAAGCAAGACAAAAATCTCTGTCCTCATGGTCCTCACATACTAGTTAAAGAGAAACGAACAATAATATATAGGATGTTAGGTAGTGATAAAAGCTAATGAGGTAAAACAAAGCAGTGACTTAGACATCGATCAAACTTCACTTCTGGCTCTCAAAAGAGTTCAGGGCAGTCTCCCTCCATGTGGTGATTCGGAGACAGACTCCTTCCATCTTCTGGCTCTACATTCTCAGTCTCAGAGTCCTGTGAAGATGCCTAGCAGATGAGGAAAGTGAAGGACAAGAAGGCAGACCTGTTTCTCAATCGCCTCCAACCAGGAGTGACACACATCCTTCTGCTCACAAACTATAACAAAATGTTACATGGCCCCACCCAGATGCAAAGCAATCTGGGAAATGTAGCCCCAACCAATAGCTCTATGCCACAAAGGGGAGTCAAATCTTTGGTGGGTGGCAAATTTTCTCTGTTACAGCCTCATTGATCTATTCCAGCTCTGCCTGTTCTACCTGCTGGGGCAGACTTAAGCTCAGGCACACTCATGCCGGGAGAAAAATGCCTCCTGCCTTGATATCTAAAGTCCCATCACAGGGCACCTGGCTGGCTCAGTTAGTAGAGCATGCAACTCTTGATCCCAGAGTCATGAGTTCAAGCCCCACGCTAGGGGTAGAGATTACTAAAAAAATAAATAAATAACCTTTAAAAATAAATAAAATAAATAAATAAGAATAAAATAATAAAATCCCATCACAAGAAACTCAATCCTTTATCTGAGTCATTTCCCTATTTTTTAACAGCTTGCTAAAAATGCAGTCACCTGTAATGGTGGCATATGGAGTTCTCCCCCAATCCTTAAAGAAGCTTATCAGATTTTTTTTTTTCATTCCCTGGAGTAAGAAAAACCAGTTTAGCTGGTAACTCCATGACTCTTAATGAGAGAATAAAAGGGAGGCAGAGCAGGCATGTGCTGATAACCACTCACAGCTTTGCTAAGAGTGAGTGGTTGGGTTCTCCATCACAACTTTAAATTACTCCAGGCATCATCTTACCTGCTTATCCACAGCTACTCTCCCAAGTCAAGGGAACACTTTACAAATGCACATTAGCTGCACACAGTCATTCTCAAAGAGAAAAGAATGGCCCCACTTAATTGCACACGTAGCTAATGTCAGGAGTAATAACTGAGATGAAAGTGGTTCATCAAAGCAAGTCAGGAAAGATGAGTCTATTTAAAAAGCTAAATGGGGTTCTGAAAGGCAGACCCTGAAAAGAGTGATTTCAAGGCTGATTTTATTTTAATGCAAAGATCCACTTTTTCTTCTCACTCCCTATGATTATTTTATACAAATTGCATTACATCAGTCCCTTGGGAAATACAGGTGTAAGCTCCATTTCCACTTCCTAGGACTGAAAATGACTTCAGAGGAGCTAAATTGGAATTTTAAAATATTCTTTAAACATTCATATGTTCTGGAAGCAATAGATGCAAATGCAGAAACACACTGCCTTGGTTGACAGTTTCAGAGTCTCTAACATCAACCTGTAACCTTCTATGCTAAAGAAATTTGTTCACTCAAAACAATTTACCAACTTCCTCTTGGAAAGGCAAATTCTCAGCATATTTCCATAAAAGTGAATTAATTTGCTAGGCCACAAGAATAAAATAAATAAAAAAAAAAAAACACCCTGGGTTTTTATTAGCAATCACATCTGTTCCAGTTCTGTCTTTGAAACTGAATGTGTAAAATGTCACTACACAGACAGAATGTTGCAGTCATTTTAACCCTGGAGACACTAATATACATGCTGGTCTTTGTGTTTCTGTCTATGACATTAGAGTCAGACATTGTGTGAGGACATTACTCTCATCCTAAAGATGTTTCTTAAAGCCATGTGAGGGTTCCTCATTGGAAAACAGTGGAAAGCAGCAGAATCTACCACCGGGAATATATCACTTTGGTATGAGGATTATTTTGAGCTAAAGGCAATCAAAATTCAGAAGATTCAGGAGAAATTCTTTATCTCCCTCTCAACTACCTAAATTTACATCAAAAAAGGGGTCTGTACCAGGAAGAGAACTATTACCAGAGATATCTTTTTACCTAAGAAACTTATCTGTGTAACTGGGCAGCCTTTGTTTCCCAAATTTCTCCTTTTCCTTCCTGTGAATGGCCTTTCTCCCCTTTGGATCCCCAGACCCCTACCTGTCTTCTAGGCTCAGAATGTCATATAAGCTTCAACTGCCTGACTGCCTTTGGATCTCATATTTTTATGGGGCTTCTTTATGTACAAATCTAAATTTGTTTTTCTCCGTTAATCTAATGTTGACTTAATTATTAGAACAGCCAAAGACTCTAGAACAGAAAAAGGTAAAATTTTCCCATCCCTACAACTGTTTGCAACTTGGGTCAGTCCAGGGGATTATCTCTAAAGAATGAGGCTGATTTTCTTTAGGTGTCTCCAGGACCATCTTTGAAGGTGTATTAGTTTTCTAGGGCTGTAGTTATCAAGTACCACAAACCCTGTTTAAACAACAGAAATTTTATTCTCTTCCAGTTCTGGAGGCTAGAAGTCCAAAATCAAGACGGTGGCAGGGCCATCCTCCCTCCAAAGTCTATAGAAGAGAATCCTTCCTTGCCTCTTCCAGTTTTGGGAAGCCTCAGGGGTTTCTTGGCTTATCTTGGCATATCTTGGCATCACTCCAGTCTCCGCCGCCATCTTCACATGGCCATCTTCTCCCTATGTCTTCTCTGTCTTCACTTGATGCTTTCCTCTTCTTATAGACACTAGTCTTACTGGATTTCAGCCTGCTCTAATGACCTCATCTTAACTCGATTACATCTGCATTATATCCACACATTCCAGACCGATTTCTCACATTCACAGGTACCAAGGGTTAAGACTTCTATCTACCTTCGGGGGGCGGGGGGGGGGGGGGGGGGGGGGTGGAACACAATTCAACTCATAATAGAAAGTAACCCAGAGAAGGGATTCAAAGCAACGTTGCAAAGATCATAAAGCCCTCAAAGCTACTTTGCAAAGTAACATTTGCAGAGTCTGAAAGCAAGAATACAAATGAGGTTCACATTGCAGAAGTGTAATGATAGAGAGTTTTCAAACCAAGCTATAGCAATAGCCTAGCCCATGTTCCCAGCCAACACCCCACAGCCTGGGGGCCACCATTCCTCCGGGCAGGCTAAAGTTGCTGAGGCTTCCTCCAGTAGCCAGCCCTACTGTGTGTCTAAATGACAGAATAGTTCTTTCTTGTGGAGTCAGGCACAATGAAAACCAGTCCCAGGTCTAACTGGATCTGCCCCAAATCAACCAGGTCAAGTTCCCCAAGAAGCCTGTGAAGGCACTTTATCAACTCAAGATTTTCAGGCACTAAGAACTTCTCAAAACTACACCAGCTGAGCAGAAGGGAAGGAGGGAACACAGTTATCTGGTAATGCCATTTGCTTAATTACCCACTTAGGAGTGATTTAGGATGGTCAACTTGAAACAAAAGCAGCCACTCTTTCTCTGGTTTCCTGGGGCAGAAGTAGGGCTTTCCTGACACACTCACCCACACATAATACATTTACAGATTCCCAGTCTATCATCATCTTCTCTGGTCAAAGTGGTAAGATGGGGGCCGGGGGGGGGGGGGGGCGGTTTGCGGGACTTGCTTTCTGGCCTGGAGAGCCTGGGTTAGCCAGTGCATCTCTCTCCCATAATTCCCAATAACATAATTTAGTTGTCATACTTTTTTAAATGATTTTAAAACTTTAAAAACTCATAAAACTTTTTAAACTCTAAAATTTTATGAGTTCAAAAAAATTGTGAAAGTCATTGCCTTTTATTATTTGTGATGTGCTGGGGTCCTCTAAGGTTAAGGGCCCAGAGCAGGAGCGCCCCTGCCCAACAATGCCCTGATCTAAGGGCAGCACTGATGCCAGGTTGTGATGCATTTGTTTAATAGAACTCACATTCCATTATAAGCCCTGGAGGGAGGTACAATTCCTACAACAGTCCCCACTGTGTGGAAAAGGCAGCCCACACTCATCTCACCACTAGGGGAAGAGGTGGTTACTGAGGCAAGTCTGATCCCACTCACTGAACCACCACTGGCCAATCCACCAGGCTCTTCAGAGAAAGAGAATGGCAAGACACCTGTTCCACTTGAAACACTTCAGTGGGGGCAGGAAGTTCAGAGAGCCAGCACAAAGAAGGTGTGAGCAGTTTTGAGATCCCAATATTGGAAAGAGATCCAGGCTCAAAGTGACAAGACCAGGATGAGCCATATCCTACCTCACTTAACCCTATGAACTGGCCAAGGCCTTTAAATTCTCTGAGCCTCGGGGCGCCTGGGTGGCTCAGTCGGTTAAGCTGCCGACTTCGGCTCAGGTCATGATCTCGCGGTCCGTGAGTTCAAGCCCCGCGTCGGGCTCTGTGCTGACAGCTCGGAGCCTGGAGCCTGTTTCAGATTCTGTGTCTCCCTCTCTCTGACCCTCCCCCGTTCATGCTCTGCCTCTGTCTCAAAAATAAATAAACGTTAAAAAAAAAAAAATTAAAAAAAAAATAAAATAAATAAATTCTCTGAGCCTCAATTTCCTCTTCTGTAAAATGGGAATAATAAATCATAATGTCTATGCAGCATACTTATATAGGGTTGCTCTCAGGATCGGATGTCCAAGTGTAAACTAGAAATACTAGGTTTATTAGAAACTATTGCTTCTGCTCATACACCATCCACTGTGTTTGCTAGGTAATGACATTTTGTGGCTGTCATTAAACAGAACTCCCTCCAAAGAGTTAGAGGGTTTTGGGTTTTTTTTTTAGTTTTTTAAAGTTTATTTATTTTTGAGAGAGACAGAGACAGCTTGGGTTGGGGAGGTGTGGAGGGAGAGGGAGAAAGAAAATCCCAAGCAGCCTCCACACCACCAGCATAGAGCCTGACATGGGGCTCAAACTCACGAAACCAAAACCGTGAGATCATGACCTGAACTGAAAGCAAGAGCCAGATGCCTAACTGACTGAGCCACCCAGGTGCCCCAAAGAGTTAGAGTCTTAGAATGGCTTACCCTCTAAGCCTAATAAATTCAAACTTATATGATAATAATAATAATAATAATATTGTTATATAATCAATTAGTTAATATTTTATATAAATACTGAAATAGTAATAAAACAAAGGGGTGCCTGTGGCTCAGTCGGTTAAGTGCCTGACTTTGGTTCATATCATGAGCTCATGGTTCGTGGGTTTGAGCTCTGCATTAGGCTCCACGCTGAGAGCAACAGCACGGAGCCTGCTTGGGATTCTCTCTCTCTACCTCTCTCTCTGCCCCTCCCATGCTCTCTCTCTCTCAAAATAAATAAACTTTAATTAATAATAATAACAATAAAACAAGGGCAAGTTTTACCTTCAGCATAGTGGGTAATGATTTATAGGACATAAATAAAGGGAGAAGTGCTGTGAAAATTCACAATATAAATGTAATACCTCTTCTATGCTGATGTCTACAGTTCAATCATCAGAGAGTTTTTCCTTTGAATTAAGCACTGCCCCTCTTCCTATGTCCCACTTTAAAAGTCAATAACCTTAAAAAGAATAACATATAAATTTGCTAACATGTCAATACAAACATGCTTATCATATGGTGTACTTTCCTGATAGGATATGACAAGCCCAAAAGGCCTCTAGGCCCAGGAAAGGAGTAGGAAGTTGGAAAAATGAGTTCGGGAACAGAAAGCAGGATGGTGGGGCAGGTTCAAAGATAAACCAAAGGCAAACTGAAAGTCCCTTCAAAGACAATTCCTACCAACCTCAGATTTCACAACCTCATAACCTGGCCCAGTCTCAGGACAAAAAAAAAAAAAAAAAAAAAAAAAAATTGCAGACACATATCTAGCATACAGATATTAAGATTAAAGGAGAAATGAAAAAATATGATATAAATAGGTAACTTAAAAAAAGTAGACATCACAATGTGAGCATTGTAGCCTTTCAGAAGGCTAATAATTTCTCACAAAAAAATTGAGACATCTTCTTGAAGATTATCTGAAAGAAAAGTCTTTCCAGTTATAATAATCTTACAAAGTAGCAGGGCTGAAAAGGTTTTCTGGCTTTATTAGTGAAAACGGATCTGTCTTTAAGTGGCACAAGCCATGTCCTCTCTCATCTCACATCACTCCAGAACAAGCAGAAAAAAACAAATCTGTACCTGATAACTTCTAAAAACATAAAGAAAATCAAAAGAAAGAAATGTCAGCATAGTTGCCAGAAGTCCTTTACAGAGTAGTGCTTCTTAGAAATGACAAACAGGAAGAAAGTTACTGTCATCTGACAAACATTGGCTGAGACCAGACACAAATGAAACTCCTGCTCCTCCCGAAAGGTATGTATCACCTGTAGTGCCCTCAGCCACATGAGTCTGTGGAAGACTGACTGCACCAATTCTCCACGTGTCTCTGTCTCCCTGACTTTGCCATGTGATTCTGTCGTTCATCTCACTAAAGACACAGGGTCTATTTCCTCACCCCTTCAATCTGATGTCACCCACGCACTTTGTCCAGTAGGTGAGGCCTAGACCACAAAAGGCCTTGCACGTTCCCACTTGCCCTCTCATATACCTCTGAAATTGCCACAAAAACATGCCCAGGATGGCCTGCTGGAGGATGAAAGACATATGGAACAGAGGCACAGTCAATGTGGCTGAGGTCAGCCTAACTCAGCCAATAGCCAGCTGACCCCCAGATAAAAGAACAAGCCCACCAGACTGTCAGACACATGAATGAGCCAAGCCATGATCAGGCAAAACCAGCCTATAGGAACCTACAGGCAGCCAAGCCCCAGAGGTGTGAGCCCAGCAGAGAGCAGCAGAGCCACCTAGCTAACCACCCCAGGTGCACCAGCAATAGATCTTATTGTTATTTAAGACTAAGGCTTTGTGGTTGTTTATCATGCAGCTTAACCGGGGCAATAGGTAACTGGTATCAAGTGCGAGTTTTGGGGCTCCACTCTTGTGCTTGGAATATCTGGAAAGCCAAAGACAGCTTTATTATACCTGACTACTCAACAGTTTCGTGGGGCAGCCAACCAATGCACTTCCTGCAGCATTTTCCCTTTCTTCCCTAAAGGATGCAAACATATGGGTAACTCTGTGGTAACCTTCCTTGACATCTTTCATCAGAGGACCAGTCCTAACCACATGAATCATGAAGATACTGAAAGAATAAGGAAAGCATATGCCTATTAAAGATACTTGGTGGTAGCAAAGGATGGTCTATGTAAAAATTTATAATAAAACATGCACATGTGCATGGAAAAGGACCTCAAAGGTTACGTACTGAAGATCCAAAAAGGTTTTTTCCTACGAGGATAGGTAAGATTATGGGTTAATGTTCTTTTGCTTGTCCATGATTCCTGACTTTCCTGAACTGAACATGAATGTATTTGTAATTTCCAAAAGAGAGAAACATAAAAACATGAAAGAAACAGTAAAACTTTCAAAGAAAGAGCAAACATTTAAGTTTATTTTCAGGGGTTGAGCAGGTTATCATTTGTAGTTAAGTCAATTATGCATAACTGTTGGATGAAAATTAGCTGAAATTTAAAAAGCAGAAATCAGGAGACAATTCTGAAAAACAACAAAATCACTTGCAGACATATAAATAGTTGCCAGGTGCATGCAAATTTGCAATGCTTTTTGTAAAAAGGACAAGATACAAGCATTTTCTAATAAACTTTTGCCTAGAGCAGGGTCAACAAATTTTTTCTATAAAGAGCCTGATGATAAGTATTTGAGGCTTTGCAAGCCAGACTGTCTCTGCTACAACTACTCTGCCATTGTAGCACAAGAGTAGCCATAGACAATCTGTGAATAAATGGACATGAATATGTTTCAGTAAAACTTTATTTATAATAGCAGGTGGCAGGCCAGATTTGGCCTACAGCCATAGTGTGCCTTCCTCTGGACTAGACAAATTGGTGCCAAAGCAGCAACAGCTTATGATCGCATTGGCAATAACTTACTTATGCCAGAGTGATGACGTGTTTTCTGCACCTGACAGTCCCTCTATACCTTTGCCTGCTGTCAAATCCTTTTCCTTCTTTATGTCTCATCCTCCTCTTCAAGAACCCTGAGCTGCTTACCTTAGAAGTATGTTCTAACCACCTGTTTACTTGTACTTCTCCTCCATTAGGCTAACAGCAAGATTATGTCCTAATCACTTTTATATCCCCAGAGCCTTGGGGAGAGCCTGAACCATAATAGATTCTCAACAAACGAATGTGAAGTGAGTGATTATGCAAAACACAATAATGTCAAGAGGCGACAAGCCACAGACTGGGAGAAAATATTTGCAAATGACATCTCTGATAAAGGACTATTATCCAAAATATACAAAGAACTCTTAAAACCCAACAATAAGAATATGAACAACCCAACTAAAAAATGGGCAAGGTATCTGCACAAACACCTCAGCAAAGAAGACTAGAGAGGCAAATAAGCATATGAAAAGACGCTCAATGTCTTATGTCATCAGGGACATGCAAATTAAAACAACAGTAGGATATCACACACACCTATCAGAATGGCCAAAATCTAGAACACTGACAATACCAAATACTGGCAAGGATGTGGAGCAACAGGAACTCTCATTCAGTGCTGGGATATTGCAAAATGGGACAGCTACTTTGGAAGATAATTTGGCAGTTCCATACAAAACTACACATGCTCTTTTATACCATCCAGCAATTGTGTCCCTTAGTATTATTTACCCAAAGTAATTAAAAACATATGTCTACACAAAAACCTACCTACAGGTATCTATAGCAGCTTTATTTATAATTGCCAAAACATAGAAGCAACCAAGATGTCTTTCAGTAGGTGAGTAGATAAATTGTCATATATCCAGACAAAGGAGTATTAATTCATGCTAAAAAAAAAAAAAAAAAATCTATCAAGCTATGAAAAGACATGGAAGAAACTTAAATGCATACTACTAAGTGAAGGAAGCAAGTCTGAAAAAACAACATACTGTACAATTCTGACGACATGACATTCTGAAAAAGGCAAAAACTATGGAGACAGTAAAAAAATTAGTGGTTACCAGGAGTTAGGGGCAAGGGGGAGAGATGAATAGGTAGAGCACAGAGGATTTTTAGGGCAGTAAAAACACTCTATGTGATATTATAATGATGGATACATGTCATTTCACATTTGTCAAAATCCCTAAAATGCACAACACCAAGAGTGAACCCTAATGTACACTATGGACTTCAGGTGATAATGATGTGTCAATGTAGGTCATTTATTATAACAAATTGCCCCGCATCAGGTGAACTTGAGCCCTGCTTTGGATGAGCACAAGCCCCACTTTGGGTGAGCCCTGCTTCTCTCTCTCTCTCTCTCTGCCCCTTGTTCACTTGCGCCCTCTCTCTCTCTCTCTCTCTCTCTCTCAACAACAACAACAACAACAACAACAACAAATATACCACTCTGGTGGGGAATGTTGATAGTGGAGGGAGCTAGGCATGTGTGGGGCAGGGAGTGTTTGAGAAATCTCTGTACTTTCTGCTCAATTTTGCTGCAAACCTAAAAGTGCTCTAAAACATTAAGTCTACACACACACACACACACACACACACACACACACACACTCACATCATTATTGTAAATACTCACTCAGCCTTTTCTACAGCCTTTAGGAGACATTAAAAGCTAATTACCTGATCAGGCAATGGTTTCACAGATCTGACATCAAAAGCACAAGTGGCAAAAGAAAAAATAAATAGAACGTCATCAAAATTAAAAACTTTTTTGCCACAAATGTTACCATCAAGAAAGTAAAAAACAACCCACAAAATGGGAGAATATTTTTTATAAATCATGTATCTAATAAGGGACTGGCATCTGGAATATGCAAAGAACTTTTATAATGCAGTAATAAAAAGACAAATATACTGATTTTAAATGGGCAAAGGATTTAAATAGACATTTCTCCAAAGATGTACAAATATATATTTCTTAGTGCAGTAATAATAATTATGATTATAATACTATTCATTTTATGTTTAAAAAGCAATTATTAAAATCTTTCAAATAATTAAATAGGGAAAGAGATTCGCAATAAAACATTCTATTAAGAGAGAGTTCATTAGGCAGATACATTTAGGAAAAGCCTTTTATCCCCACCAATGTTGTACAATTTCTTTTATTTATTTTTAACCATCAGTTTGTTCTCTTTAGTTAAGAGCCTATTTCTTGGTTTGTCTCTCTTTTTTTTCCCTTTGCTCGTTTATTGTGTTTCTTAAATTCCACATGAGTGAAATCATATATTATTTGTCTTTCTCTGACTGACTTATTTCACTTAGCATTATATCCTCTAGATCCATCCATGTTGTTGCAAATGGCAAGATTTCATTCTTTTTATGGGCTGAGTTATATTCCATTATATATATGTATATGTGTATATATGTGTATGTATATGTGTGTGTGTATATATATATCTCCATCCCACTTCTTCTTTATCCATTCATCTATTGGCAGACATTTGGGTTGCTTCCTTATCTTGGCTATGGTAAATAGTGCTGCAATAAACACAGGGGTGCATATATCTTTTTGAATTAGTGTTTCATATTTTGGGGGTAAATACCCAGTAGTGGAATTACTGGATCCTATGGTAATTCTGTTTTTAATTTTTTGAGAAACCTCCATGTTTTCCACAGTGGCTAAACCACTTTGAATTCCCACCAACCATGCACAAAGACTTTTTTCTCCACATACTCAGCAACACTTGTTTCTTGTAATATTGTACAATTTTAATAATTATATATAATTCTAATTTCTGTAAAGTGTTTCAGTGTACACTCAGTCATAACATTAAGCAAAATACGCTTTAAGGATGCACCAAAAGGCCTTGCCCATCCCTTACCCCAAATTCCCCTTTTGGTGCATCCTGGATTCATCTCAGACCACCACCACCAAACTTCTGGGAACTGCCTGAGCTGAGCCACAGTAGGACAACATGTACCAAATAAAGCTCGTAGGAATCAACTCTGAGGGGTAGTCATCTACTTACGATTTTGAATGTTTTAAAAATACTTGAAATAAAAGTTATCGTTGTAATCTTTTTTGGACATTTTCAATCCTTTTTGGACTAAGACAGGTATTTAAATGTATAAAAATAAACCGCATTTCTATGTTTTAAATTGTACATACATATTTTTTAAGTGTTAAAAACGACATTGCCGGGGCGCCCGGGTGGCTCAATAGGTTAAGCGTCAGACTTCACAGCTCAAGTCATGATCTCGTGGTTCGTGAGTTCAAGCCCTGCATCGGGCTCGCTGCTGTCAGCACAGAGCCTGCTTCAGATCCTGTGTCTCCCTCTCTCTCTGCCACCTTACTAAGTGCGTGTGTGTGTGAGCACGCAGGCATGCACTCTCTCTCTCTCTCTCTCTCGCTCTCTCTCTGAAAAATAAACATTTAAAAAAAAGAAAAGCAAACAGAATTTTTTTTTTAATGGCAATGTCAACTTTTCTTACCTACTTCATTGGTTGTGAGTTCTTTAAAAAGAAAACAAAACCACAGGTCCAAAATGGCATCACTTAGGCCAAGTCACCAAACCAACGCCTAATATCTAACCTAATTACACTTGCAGCCTCCTACAGAAATGTAGTCTTAACTGGTCAGGAATTTTCTGGTAAACACCAATGAGACAATTTGTCACATGGTCCTCTCCATCTCCCAAAGGAAGATGAGATAATCCACCCCCTAAAACCCCACTGTCCCCAAATGAAGGTGACCTCACCTGAAATAATTCTTTTTTCTATTTATGATTTCCCTGTCTTGCCTCTAGAAACCTTTCCCTTTTTGGAGCCCTTTGGAGCTCCCCTCTCCTTGCTACATAGGATGCTACCCAATTCATGAATCATTTAATAAAGACAATTACATCTTCACATTTACTCTGTTGAGTTTCATTCTTTAACAGTTCTGTTTCACAACAGACATCCACTAATTAATTTTTGACGATCTTCATAGCAAAGTAAACAGGCAAAGAATTGCAAAAAGAGCACTCCATTGTTTTTTGCAAGTCTGTCTCCAGAGTCTTTTTATTTAAACAGAAAAAGAATGTGTTTCCTTTAAAAGAATAGTACTTTTGTTAATCAAAAATAGGGGATGAAAAAGTCATACTAGATCCAGTGAACCAACAGCCAGGCTTTGTTTCCAGCTAATTAAAAAGTAGAAAAGAACCTGGTTTCCATTCCATTATAATTGTGTTCCTTTTAACAACAGTGTGATAAGCTAAGGAATTATGACAAAATGCAATTACTTAATCTAATATTTTCAATAATTCCAATTGTGTTTGATTCTATTCTATATGTTTCCTAAAATACTTGCATTACTCTCAGAGCACCTGGGTGGCTCAATTGGTTAAACGTCCAACTCTTGATTTCAGCTCAGGTCATGATCTCACAGGTCATGAGTTCGAGCCCCACATCGGGCTCCTCACTGACCACACGGAGCCTGCTTGGGATCCTCTCTCTCTGCCCCTCCCCTGCTCCTGCTCGCTCTCTCTCTCTCTCTCTCTCTCTCTCAAAATAAATAAATAAAACTTCTAAAAAATATATCTGCATTACTCTCAACATTTTTACCTCATTATCAGGACCTTCGTAATTCCTTTTTTTTTAATGTTTATTTATTTCTGAGAGAGAGAGAGAGAGAGAGAGAGAGAGCGAGCGTGAGTGGGGCAGAGAGAAAGGGAGACACAAAATCTGAAGCCGGCTCCAGGCTCTGAGCTGTCAGCACAGAGCCAGACACAGGGCTCAAAATCGTGAATTGTGAGATCACGACCTGAGCCAAAGTCTGACTCTCAACCGACTGAGCCACCCAGGTACCCCAGGACCTTCATAATTCCTAAAGCATTGTTTTCTGGAATTTCACAAAAAAAAAAATGTGTATGCATTTAACATTTCCAGCTGACCCCGCCAGGATTATTTAATTCTACAGGGGTACACACCTTTGACTGACTATGGTTCCAGTGACTAGGCTATTTTACAACTTTGTAAGTTTAGAAGTCAATTTGTAGAAAACTATCAGTAATGCAAATAACTGCCATTGATTGAAATGCAAATTAATTTTGTTGGGTAGAACTATAATTAATTTCTGCCCTATAGAAAGGATGACCTCAAATATTACATTTTATAGCATACAGAACAGCACTGTCATATAGACATACATATAGTACCTATAAAAGACATATATATATCATAATGCCATATATAAATATATAGATATATCACATGCCACATATGTAATTTTACATTTTTTTTTTAATTTTTTTAACGTTTATTTATTTTTGAGACAGAGAGAGACAGAGCATGAACGGGGAGGGGCAGAGAGAGAGGGAGACAAAGAATCTGAAACAGGCTCCAGGCTCTGAGCGGTCAGCACAGAGCCCGACGCAGGGCTCAAACTCACGGACCGTGAGATCATGACCTGAGCCAAAGTCGGACGCTTAACTGACCAAGCCACCCAGGCGCCCCATGTAATTTTACATTTCTTAGCACCATGTTAAAAAAGGTAAAAAGTTAAGAAATGAAATTCATTTAAATAATAGATTTTAACTTAATATATCCAAAATATTGTCATTTCAACAAGTAATCAACTTTTAAAGTATTGAGATGTTTTATATTCTTTTTTTGTACACTAAATCTCCAAAATTCAATGTGTATTTTACATTTACAGCACATCTCAAATCATATTGGCCATAATTCAGTGCTCAATAGCCACATATGATTAGTGGCTACCATACTGGATGGTGCAGCTGTATAGTCTTTGTTTGCATCGGTCTGGATGGTTCAACCACTACATCTGCTCATGCAAGTATTTGCCAGAACATTTTTGGTGTTAATCCTAGATATTTCTTCAGCACCTACTATATGCCTGGGTGTTCACTATTTACTAGGACAGGTATATAACTGCGTAATGGATGTCCCCTGCCATCAAAGAATAAGATGAGATAAGACATATAATCCTTATAAATTTAGAAAACAAGACATCAAATAAATAAATTCTTAAATTCAGTGGACAACACACAAATGAATAATCAATACAGATAGGCATAGTCAAGGAGAAGGGAAGAAAGGAGCCAAGGATATTCAAAGCTTAATAAACAGGATGAGGAAGGAAACGTGTAAGTTAGAGCTTAGACAAAACAGAAAGTCACTGGCCTGATTTTATCAGACTCTATTTATTTGGTTCAGATCATGGTTTTCATAATATATGGTTGCTCTTTGGTAAATAAAATAAAATAGCTTTAGAATGAAAATAGATCTTGTATTTTATATGTTGTATGATCTCAACCCTGTTCTAAAAATGCACTTTGAATTTTTTTTTAATATTTATTTATTTTTGAGAAAGAGACAGACAGACAGACAGAGCGTGAGCAGGGGAAGGGCAGAGAGAGAGAGAGAGACACAGAATCCAAAGCAGGCTCCAGGCTCTGAGCTGTCAGCACAGAGCCCGAAGCAGGGCTGGAACTCAGGGACTGTGAGATCATGACCTGAGGCAAAGTTGGACGCTTAACCGACTGAGCCACCCAGGCGCCCCTAAAAACGCACTTTAAAAGACAGGAAGAAAACACTCAAAAATGGCCCCTAGATAACTGGATTGATTATGGTAGGGTAGAGGATGATCCTGGCTTCTTTGAAGTTATATCCTTCATTTTTTCAATAATCATGTAATATTTTTATAGTTACAAAAAATATATACTGTTTATAGTATGTAAAGAAGTTGCACTTATCTGATGGCTCCAGAAATTCTGAAACAAGATTGTACTAAAAGGTATGTCTAACAATTCCCGTATGATCTCTTGATGTCTTAAAAACTAAAACAGGAGTCCAGGGCTTTTCATATCACATATTCCAGAACCACTGGCTATTGGAGTGATAAACTGTGGAGTAAGCTTTCATCCATTTTCCATGAATTTCATCTTACAACTGTGAGAAGAATCAAGTATTAAAAAAAAGAGAGTCAAGTATTGCTCAAATTAATGACCATCTAGGGTTGATTTTACTTTTGGAAAAGCAGCTTGCTAAAGGTGACTGCCTCATTGTTAAGTAAGGTTCATGGCTAATGGTTTTGACAAGTAAAGCTGTTCAAATGCCCAAGGTGGCTCACTTGATCACACATCCTCTGCTGGCCATGCAATTGATGGGAATTTTAAACACAGCTTTCATCTTTGACCTTTGTCTTTATGATTTAGTTCATAGAGCAAACTATTGTCATATCTTCCAGTTAACTTGACCAAATAGCTCTTGAAGAATAATTGGATCCTTTACCTTGCGCTTTGCCCACCCTACTTCTAGCACAATCATTAAGCATGTCTTATCCTTATTTGCTTTTGATATTTACTAATTACTATTAACCACTGCCCTTTGTCTACTTCATTCTCTCATTCTGATTCTTTCCACCTACTCAGCTATTTCTTGTCCTTCCCACATATTCTTCTGCTTTAGCCCAGTAGTTCCAAGTTGACTTCTTGAAATAAGCCTGGCACACTTTCAAAATGCTATAACGTTTAGTAGATTTATAACGAGATGCTGTTTAAGTGTGGTAACTCGTTATCAATCAGTAAAGTTAACAATTTTTACTGATCAACCACTGTATTTTTGGATTTATGGAACTATTATAGGGAATTTTTTAAGCAAGTGTGGACCTAAAGAAGTCCTAAATAGCTTGCTTTTACTCATGCAGTCAAGCAGTGAGAAAAAAAAAAGTGTGAATTATAGCATAAGAATATATTTGAGTTCACTACATTGCTCTTTATGCTAATGAAAACAGTGAAAACAACCTAAATATCTAATAAGGGAATGGTGAGGGGAATTTTATATATATATATATATATATATATATATATATATATATATATATATATATCTAATCAGTGAAATATCATGCAGTTATTTGAATACTAATTGTGATGTCATTTGAGCAAATAGTTACCAGGAATAGCCTTTTAACATTACTTGCTTTTACATATATGATCCCGCTCACTTTCCTGTCTCTGGATCGTTAATGATCCTTTGTGACCTGTATGAGATACTTTTTCTCTCCTCTCCCTGCCCCAAACCAATCTCCATGACTTCAAATCCAAATGCTACACGTTTATCAACAAACATTTATTTAACAAGCACTTGTTGTGTACCTTGCCCGTTGGCACCTGCCCTCGTGGGGCTCAGGGTCAAATAATCACACAAGTAAGTATATGATTACAAATGGAATGAGGACTGTCAAGTAAATAGTTATAAAAGAGAGTAATCCAGGGACAGCTTCCCTGTAGAAGTGACACCTGAACTGGAATCAAAAATACAAGACGAAGCACTGGGGGGAGGGGGGGCGGGCAACATGTGCTATGACCCTGTTACAGAAAATGCATGGTTTTTTTCAGAGAATTGAAAAAAGGCCAGTTTGGCTGCGACACAGGGAAATGATGAGGAAGTACTTTGAGAAGAGGTGGAGAGGTAAGATTGTGACTATGTAAGACTGGAGTTTTTAACATAGGACAGTGGAAATCACTGAAGAATTTTAAGGTCAAGACATGGAGGGGTGATGTGATCCAACTTGCATTTTGAAAAGATGATAATGGCTTCAGTGTGGAGCCTGGATTGGAAAGAGACCAGGGTGGACACAGGGAGAACAATTAGGAGCCTACCACACTGGTCTGGGTGAGAGTTCTAGCTTGACCTGGGGAGCTGGCTGTAGAAACAGAGAAAAAGGACACAGATCTAAGAGGTATTTAAATGATACAGTTAGTAAGGCTTGATGACAGACCACAATAAAGAATAAAGGAAAGAAGTGGCTGGGATGACTCCTAGGTTTCTGTCTTGTGGAATCAAATGGACAGTGGTGTCATTCATTACAAGATAAGGTTGAGAACTGGTGATCATAAGTTTGGTTAAGTATGACCACCCCATCATGGACTTACAGATAATTACTGAAGTGCGCAGTGATAAATCAATTGTTGGTTGTAGTAGTCATGTGATCAATTTACAGAACATTTCCTTCATCAAGAAACTCATAAGTTGTGGTGAGAGGGCAGGGGGGACTTCAGAAGCCATTTGAGGAGAAAATTATTCATACCCCTAAAAATCTGTGTCAAAAGCATTAGGGTCATTAGATTAACTCAACTACAAGAGGTTGTCAACAGGTTCCCATGTAAATAATCTGTTTATTTCTCTGCATTCATAGCCTTCTCTTCCCACTGCTGGCCCCACAAGGTCTAATCAGTATGGCTAGAGAATCTATGGAAGACTTCATGAAATAAGAAGGCCCTGAGAGGGGTCTTGAAGAATGGGAAAACCTTCAGCAGAACAGGTATAAGAAGAAGAGTCAAGCACATTAGTGCTAAGCAATGGAGCTGAGAAGTAGTATGAGGTCCAGAAGATGCTGAACTGGCCATAATAATAGGTTCAGCTGGGAGGAAGTGCAAGGTACAGTGTGGGGAGCCACATTAAAAAGGTTCTTGGGGCGCCTGGGTGGCGCAGTCGGTTAAGCGTCCGACTTCAGCCAGGTCACGATCTCACGGTCCGTGAGTTCGAGCCCCGCGTCGGGCTCTGTGCTGACAGCTCAGAGCCTGGAGCCTGTTTCCGATTCTGTGTCTCCCTCTCTCTCTGCCCCTCCCCCGTTCATGCTCTGTCTCTCTCTGTCCCAAAAATAAATAAAAAACGTTGAAAAAAAATTAAAAAAAAAAAAAAAAAAAGGTTCTTAAATGTTTGATGCACGAGTTTAAATGTTATTCTGCAGTTGGTCAAGAATCCGTGGTGCAATCTTCAATTGGATGGAAGGGGAGAAGGAAGAGAACAGAATATCAGCATCATAGATGGAACTCCTCCAAACTAATTATGCTCTCCCATTCTACAGTTGAGAACCATTGCTATAAGACAACAGCACTCAGATATACCCTTAAAGGCAGAGAAAAGCTCCACTGGGATTTAACAGAAGCAAAGTGGTAACTATAAGAAAGCAACACTCTCACTCTTTAGCTTCTTATTCACCTCTTTGTTATTCAATTTTGACAGCCTCGGGACTCCCCCACCCCCACGCCCCCGGGCCAACATACTTTTCTCCTTCATTCTCTTTAGCTGAACAACAACTCAGAAAATCTTTTTCTTTGTATTTCCATGGCTCAGTGGAGACAGATTGACATTTTCCAAAATTACATTAGAAACTACTAGGAGAAATAAAACAAGAAGATAAGAATAGCACAAAATGAGTCAAAATTTCCCAAATAAAGATTTGGGGTCCAAAGTTCCCTAAGATAGGTAAGGTCATCAAAGCAGTGAGCCTGAGAGGTTCTGCTGTTCAAGAAGCATCTTCCAACCAGGAACCCCAATCTCTACATAAAAGGATGCGACTACATGGAGCTTACAACTTTTACTAAAAGCCTCTTTGCTCTCCAATTTTCAGGCAACCCAAAATTCCCAGGAGCTTTTCCCTGTCCTACCTGAGAAGCCACTCTCTCATCCATGCTGTCCAGTCCCACTATCCTTCCCCCTTGACTATTTATCCTTTCCACAAACCAACACACACATCACCTCCTTAAATATCACAAAGTCTGTGCTACAAACCACTATACCAATACACTTCGGTCTCCCTCTCGTTCTCATTCTGTCTCTCTCTCTCCTTTCCCTTTTCAACCTGCACTTTTTTTTGAAAACTCTGTTGCAAGAAAGAAAAGACCAAAAGCTGTGAATGTCATACTTTCACCTGAGAGTCACTCTTTCCAGTTCTTCATCTGACTCTAAGCTATGTGGTCACCAAGCTCTGCCTACTCTTCAGCACCCAGGAAAAAATGCCAATGTTCACAAATCCAACCTTATTCTTTTTCAAACCTCCCTTATCTGCTTGAGGCTTATGGCCAAGCTCCAAATCCCTGATGGAAGTACATACCTACTTCACACATGAAGAAGGGCAGTGGTGACTGCAACCCTCGAACACACAGTGAATGATACAGGTCATGTCCCCAAAGCCACCTGCTCTGCCATCTCTGAAATAACCCGCTCAACATAGTCTTCTTCCTCTCCTCCCAGCACTTCTACCATGTACGTGGAAAAGATATTATCATAGAATTCCACAACATAACAATTCCTTAACTTTAGGAATTAGCTGAAAGAAAGCTGGCAAACATTGAGAAGAAGGAAATAAGAGAGAAACTTAGGTAACTTGGTGGCAAAGGTCTGTTCAGAAAAGGCCCTCTAAGTTTTTATGAACTTCCCTTCAGTGGACTTTTTCAGCAAAACATGTTAGATAGTTATAGGAACTACAATGTCATCAGGAACTCTTAGTATTCACCTAGAAGTGAGGACAAAGTAGAGTGTCCTGCAGAAGACTGTAGTACTTGCAGCCAAGTTGAAAAGGGAACTCAACTCTTGTGGTGGATCATTTCCAAAGATGACCACCAGAAATCCCCTCCATCCCTGAACACACATACCACTCCTCCCATCAAGAGGTGGAGCGTACTTTCCCCTGGACCGGTTTTATAACTTACTTGGGTCAGCAGAATGACACAAAAGTGACATTCTAGTACTCCTAAGAACTACAAGAACTTCAAGGCCTTAAGAAGAGTTATAGTTTCTGCTTTTGTGTTTTTGGGAATCACCTGACAGGTTAAAAAAGCTCAAGCTAAATCACTAAATAAGAAGAGAGAGGCCTGGCCAGCCCCCAACCATTCCAGCTGAGGCCAGACATGTATTTGATACCATGTTAGACCTTCTCACCCCAGCTGAGCTCCCAGCTGAATGCAGCCAGCACCACATCTAGGAGAAGAACTACCTAGTGGAGCCCAGCCCACTCACAAAATCCATCAGAAATAGGAAGTTGTGGGGCACCCGGCAGGCTCAGTCGGTTAAGCATCCAACTCTTGATCTCAGCTCGGGTCATGATCTCACGATTCATGAGTTCAAGCCCCTCGTCAGGCTCTGTCTCTGCCCTTTTGTGCTCATGTGCATTCGCTAGCCCTCTGTCAAAAGAAATAAATAAACTTAAACAAAATAAATTTAAAAAAATAAATAAGAAGTTGTTATTGTCTTAAGCCACTAAGTTTTGAGGGAGTTTGTTACACCGTAATACAGATAACTGGGATCTGTTTAACAATTCAACCCATCTCAAAGTTATCAACAAATCCAGATCCCAGATAACCTCTTAATTTGTCCAGTTTTTATGTATGAACTGTCCTTTTGTTACTTGAGTCTTCTATATTAATCTCAACCATGAATTCCAGACAGTTCTGATTTCAAATATTATATCCCATAGTTCCCATAAGAATAGTTGAAGTTATTAGGGCTTACTTTGAGTTCAGAAACTCTGGCCACTTTATCTATATTATTTCCTTAATATAGTTAATGTTCTAACTTCCTCTTTGATTCTGAAGATACTCTGCATTTTGTTATTGGCCCGAATTTTAAATTTTACTTTCAAGGGGCGCCTGGGTGGCGCAGTCGGTTAGGCGTCCGACTTCAGCCAGGTCACGATCTCGCGGTCCGTGAGTTCGAGCCCCGCGTCAGGCTCTGGGCTGATGGCTCAGAGCCTGGAGCCTGTTTCCGATCCTGTGTCTCCCTCTCTCTCTGCCCCTCCCCCGTTCATGCTCTGTCTCTCTCTGTCCCAAAAATAAATAAAAAAAAAAAAAAAAAAAAAAAACGTTGAAAAAATAAATTTTACTTTCAAAATGTCCAGTGTCTGTATTTGCTGTGATAGTTTCCTTTTGAATGTGTTTTGCAGGTTTACTCATGCTTTTCAAATGTAAATTCAATGTGAGAGCAATGTGTATTCAGACAATAGTATTCATCAGATGTCACCACTGAAATGAAAGGATTTTCAAAATATTCAGCTCTAATCCTTCTCTTCCTTACTCTACAGAATCTGAGACTTAATCAGTGCCAGTGACTTCAATTAGCATATGTAAAATGATGACTCACAAAGCTAGACTTCCCCTTCGGACTTCTCTCCTGAGATTCAGATACAGTTCCAAATGCCCACCAGCTATCTCCACTTGGATGCTCCACAGGCTTTAAAACCTCAGTAGCTCCAAATGAAATTCACTGACCCTCAAAACTTATTCCTTTTTTTTTTTTTAATCTTTATTTGAGAGAGAGCACAAGCAAGGGAGGGGCAGAGAGGCAGGAGGCAGGGGGGGTGGGTAGAGAATGAATCTCAACCCGGCTCTGCACTATCAGCCCAGAGCCCAACATAGGCTCGAACTCAAAACACCTTATCATGACCTAAGCCAAAATCATGAGTCAGACGTTTAAACGACTAAGCCACCCTGGCGCCCCAAAACTTATTCTTCCTTAATCCTTCAGTCACTGAAAGACACCAACATTCTTCCAGAAATCTGGTATATGGGTCTCCCCACCAGACCAAGAGCCAGCCCTAGGTCCCATTCATCTCCGTATCTGCAAATCCTAGCACAGGACCTAGTATATTATAGCACTTGCTAAGCATTTTTTTCAATTAATAATTAAATAAAAACTGGTTCATTATGGTTCTGGTTACCCCAATAAGAAAGATTGGCCCTTGTCTAACCCAACTAAATGTGTCAATACTTACAGCATCATCTAGTTGCGTCCAAGGCAAGACTTTGTGAAGGACCTTATCACCACCAGCATAAAGAGTGAAAACGAAGTGAGCCACCATAGGCCACATATGCTTGGGAAAATCTTAGCCTCAATATGCCCATGATGTACAGCCTTTTTTACCAGGACTAACAAAGTTCATTTGAACAGGTTACATGATGGACCCATTGCCTCAATTCCCAAGCCCCTAGTGGACTGGAACTCTGGTCTAAGCAAAGCATATCACCTTCTTAATTACAGGAATGAGAGATCTTTTCCTGGTCATTCATGCTGCCATGTCCCCAGTGTATTCTTGTGCTTCACAGCTTCACAATATCAAATGGGTCTACCTTTTGAAAAACAAGCTTTTAACCTGATTCTGTTTCTGGTTGAAAATTTGAGCCAGTTCCAAGAACTCAATGTCAACTCAGTTCAAATCTATGGTTTCTTTTTTTTTTCTTTAAGTTTGTTTATTTATTTATTTGGGGGGGGGGGGGGACTTGCAGAAAGAGGAGAGAGAGAATCCCAAGTAGGCTGTGTGCTGACGGTATGAAGCCCGATGTGGGGCTCAATCCCATGAACAGTGAGATCATGACCTGAGTTGAAATCAAGAGTCGAACACTCAACCAACTAGGCCACCCAGGGGCTCCAAATCTATGGTTTCTTTTTCATTTTTTTTTTAACATTTATTTATTTTTGAGAGAAAGAGAGAGACAGAGCACAAGCAGGGGAGGGGCAGAGAGACAGGAAGACACAGAATCCGAAGCAGGCTCCAGGCTCTGAGCTGTCAGCACAGAGCCCAGTGTGGGGCTTAAACTCACGAACCACAAGAACATGACCTGAGCTGAAGTCGGACACTTAGCCAACTGAGCCACCCAGGCACCCCATCTTTAAGGCACTGTGTTGTAGACATTAAGTGCTCTTTGTTGTTGGGTCATGTATGCAAACCCAAATCCAGCCTGGCTCATTATGTCCCCCTTTCTCTCTGTGTAGCTCTGTAAGTCCAACCTGCTTCAAAGCCAAACCACTCTGGGTCATACACATTTTGAGTGTGTCTTTGTAGCCTAAATGTCTTTCATTCTCTTGGTACGGTCATGAGTGACAGCTTTGTGGTCAGTGTATTTTTTTTAATGTTTATTTATTTTTGAGAGAGTGACACAGAGTGCAAGGAGTGGAGGGATAGAGAGAGAGGGAGACACAGAATGCAAAGCAAGCTCCAGGCTCTGAGCTGTCAGCACAGAGCCCGACAGGGGGCTCGAAATCACAAACTGAGATCATGACCTGAGCCTAAGTTGGACGCTTAACTGACTGAGTAACCCAGGTGCCCCTGTAGTCAATATTTTTAAGATTTATGTCTATGATAACTGCTTTTATATTTCAGATTAATTTATAGCATCTTAATAAGTTATTTGATCTGGCAATTTCTTTATGAAATCAAGCACATCCTCACATATACATGAGATATCTGCTGGGTTTATAATTCTAGACTCTTAAAAAGTAACTCTATTTTTCATTCAAATACATTTGCTTTTCTGGAGTTTTGGGTGATTATAATGGGTTCATTCAAAATATTCATTCTTGCTTTTCCATGCTGATAGTGCTCTCAAAACATGGTGAACATTCCTAAAACCTGCTGGACTCTCTGTAAGAAGTGTGGCAAGTACCAACAACACAAAGTGACACAATACAAGAAGGGCAATGATTCTCTGTATGCCCAGAGAAAGCAGCATTATGACAGGAAGCAGAATGGCTACAGTGAGCAGATTAAGCCGATTTTCTGGAAAAAAACAAAAACAACAAAGAGGGTTATGCTGAGGATTGACTGTATTGAACCCAACTACAGATGTATGAAAATGCTGGCTATTAAAAGATGCAAGCATTTGGAATTGAGAGGACATAAGAAAAGAAAGGGCCACATGATCCATTTCTAAGCTTCATATTTCACTTTATTATGAAGACAATAAGATCTTGAGGTTATGTTCAAACCAAAATTAAAAAAATACTCTTTATTAAAACAGCACTTCCCAATTTTATAAAATTTGAATAAAAAAAGGAAATTTAATCTCCTTGAAAACAATGTTGGCATTAAAATTCATTATATTCATTTACATAATTATGGGGAAAACTCAGCAAAAACTACCAATCTATTTAATATCTTGAGTTTGATGAAGCACATTAGAACATGAAACACAATACATTGGAACATGAATACACAGTCAAAAGACAGGTCCTTTCATTATCAGACTGTTAGACAACTTCTTTTTTTTTTTTTTTTTTTTCCAACGTTTTTTTTTTTTTTTTTTTTTTATTTGTGGGACAGAGAGAGACAGAGCATGAACGGGGGAGGGACAGAGAGAGAGGGAGACACAGAATCGGAAACAGGCTCCAGGCTCTGAGCCATCAGCCCAGAGCCTGACGCGGGGCTCGAACTCACGGACCGTGAGATCGTGACCTGGCTGAAGTCGGACGCTTAACCGACTGCGCCACCCAGGCGCCCCTGTTAGACAACTTCTATAACAAATCTTATCACCCTCTCCTCATCCTTTGCCTTTCCATACGCAGTCTACAAAACTATGCAATTGTAAACTGAACTAAACATATTAGCAGTTTACATGAGAATGGATAAAGCTCAAGTATCAGCAAATAACAACTGAGTTTAGCAAATCTTTTTATTAAATTTTAAAAGTAATCTTTAGATCTATAAATTTAATGCACTTCCTATCAAAATCCCAACTGCCTTTTTTTTTTTGCAGAAGTTAATAAACTGATACTAAAATTCAAAACCATAATAACCAAAACAATCTGGATAAAAAGAACAAATCTGGAGAATTCACACTTCCCAATTTCAAAATTTACTGCAAAGTTATAATAATCAGGACAGAACTGGCATATGGAGATCGATAGATAGATAAATAGATAGATAGATAGATAGATAGATAGACAGATAGATAGATAATGTTTTTAATGTTTATTTATTCTGAAGGGGGGAGGAGGCGCAGAGAGAGAGGGACAAAGGATCCAAAGCAGGCTCTGTGCTGACAGCAGAGAGCCCAATGTGGGGCTCAAACTCACAAACCATGAGATCATAACCCGAGCCTAAGTTGGACACCTAACTGACTGAGCCACGCAGGTGCCACATGGTCAAGTGATTTTTTTACAAGAAATAGCAAGACAATTCCGTGGAGAAAGATAGTCTTCTCAACAACTGGTGCTGGGACAACATGCAAAAGAGTGATGCTGGATCCCTACACTCTATGGAAAATTAACTTAAAATGGATCATAGACCTAAATGTAAAAGCTAAACCTACAAAACACTTAGAAGCAATCATAAGAATACATCTTCATGCCCTCTGGTTAGGAATGATTTCTCAGATAGAACACCAAAAACACAAGGGACAAAAGAAAAAATAAATCAGACATCATCAAGATTAAAAATTGTGTACTTTAAAGGACACCATCAAAATAGCAAAAAGACAACCCACAAAATAAAACATTTGGAAAAGACATATCTGACTGGTATCCAGAATATGTAAAAAAACTCTTACTACTCGATAATAAAAAGACTAATAACTAAAAACATGGGCAAAGGATTTGAATAGACATTTTTCCAAAAAAGATATACAAATGACCAATAAACACATGACAAGATGCTCAAGATCATTAGTCATCAGGGAAATACAAATCAAAACCACTATGAGATATCACTTCATACCACAAGGATAGCTAAAATCAAAAAGATGGACAATAACAAGTGGTGTAAAGGATATGGAAAAAATTGGAACCCTCATACACTGCTGATGTTAATATAAAATGCTTAACATAAAATCCTTATTCTTCAAAAAGCTAAAAACTGTATTGTCATATGATCCAGAAATTTTACTCCAAGGTATATTTCCAAGAGAAATGAAAACATAAGTCCACATAAAAACTTGCACACAAATGTTCACAGCCCTATATCAAAATGACCAAAAAGTGGGACACCTGGGTGGCTCAGTCAGTTGAGCATCCGACTCCTGATTTCAGCTCAGGTCATGATCTCACAGTTGTGAGATGGAGCCCTGCATCGGGCCCTGCATCAAGCCCTGCATCTGGCTCTGCACTGGGCATGGAGCCTGCTTAAGATTCTCTCTTGCCCTCTGCGCCCCCCCCCCCCCCCCCCGCCGAATAAAAAATAAAAAAAAATTTTTTTTAAGATAACCAAAAAGTGGAAACAACCTAAATGCCCATCAACTGATAAATGAATTAAGATTTGGTACATCCACTCTTTAGCGTTCTTGGGCCCAATTCCAATATGTGCATTGGGGGTGGGGGGGAGGGAGGAGGGTTCCCACAGAACACTAAGCAATTCTTAGACACCCTGCTGGTACTCAACTCAGTTCTAATGTTATGGAAACTGATCTGGATCACCCTGCAGAAGAACCAAATGGCACTCAGAGATCTTGGAAGGCAGGAGGTTTATTTTACACCAGTGGGTTCAGAGGAGATCATTCTCCAGAGATCTGAGCCCAGAGCATCAACAGAGGGGACCATTTATAGTCTGTTACTTCCGAATCCCTCATTAGTAGTAATTTGGCACCTGTGGCAAGCAGGGTAGGAAGAAAATCCCAGAAGGGGTGTCTTCTGACAAGGACTGGAATTCCCTTATCAGTCCTGTCGGCCATCTTATAACAGATTTTTCCTTAACACTATCTACCCCAAGATAGCTTCAGATTCCACAGGTTAAGTGTTCAGTCCTGCCTCCCCACCCACTTCAGACAGCATTTGCAACCCCAGGTCGTTATCTATGCTTCTGACCGATGGCTACAGATTGGAGGCTCTAACAATCCCCTCCAACTCAGGATGCCAATCGCCAAGTCTGAGTTGTTCCAGGTACATCTGACCAACTGGCTATAAATTAGAGGTTTCCATGACTTCCTCAGAAGTTAACTGAAAGAGGTTTAATTAATTTGCTAGAGCAGCACATAGAACAGAGCAAAATATTTTTTTTTACTAGATAGCCAGTTCATTATAAAAGGATGTAACTCAAGTGCAGCCAGATGGAAGAGATGCATGGGGAAAGGGTGCAGAGTGACCATGCTCTCTCCAAGCTTACCACTCTCACAGCACCCCTGCTTATTCACCAACCCAAAAACTCTTTGAACCCTGTACCTCCTTTCAGATTTTCATGAAGGCTTCATTATACAGGCATGAACAATTAAGTCACTGGCTATTGCCAATTGATTCAACCTCCATGGCCTCTCCTCTCCCCAGAGATCAATGGGTGGGACTGAAAGTTCCAACCCTCCAATCACATGGTTAGCTTCCCTGGCAACCAGCCCTCATCCTTAAAGGTTTTCCAAAATCCACCTCATTAACATAACAAAGGACAGCTACCTTTATCATTCTCTTCACTTAGGAAATTCCAAAGTTTTAGGAGCTCTGTGCCAGAAATGGGGGATGAAGACCAAATATATATCTATTACAAATCACAATATCACTTCCATACAATGGAATATTATTTGGCAATAAAAAGAATAAAGTACTGATAGGTAAACTTTGAAAACATTATGCCAAGTGATAAATGATACAATTCAGTCACAAAACACATACTATATGATTCCATTGATCTGAAATGTCCAGAATAGGCAAATCCATAGGGACAGAAAGTAGATTAGTGGTTCCTTAGGGCTGGTGTGGGGGTGGGGGGTGAGAGACAGACTGGGGTAGGAGTGGGGACTGACTGTTAATAGGTTCCAGGTTTCTTTTAGGCAGAATGAAAATTAGATTGTGATTATGGTTGCACATCTTATGAATATAACAAAAAAAATTATACACTTTACGTAGGTGAATTCTATGGTATGTGAATTATATCTCAATATAGCTGTCAAAAAATTAAAAAATAAAAGTAATCATCCCACCTCATGTCAAAATTCATTATGAAACCTGAATTGGGGAGCCTGAATTAAGAAAGTTTTATGAACTGCCTTTTTTCCCCCTCAATAGTTTTGATCTGTAGCTGAACATTTTGTAACTGAAATGCCTGCTAAATTAATCCTATTTCTCTCCCCAAGGCAAATTTCATCGAATTTCCCTTCGATTGTTCTTTCCCCAATAAAGACCAGTATTTTTGTACTTAAAAGATGCAATTCCCAAATGACTCATCACTTATCTCCTGGGCAGCAAGCAGTTTTGCCACAAGAAACCATTGTTCCTTTGTTTCGGAAGACCTGGCCAGTCTGCAATCTACATTCTGCTTCCTAATAGACTGCCCAGAGAGTATTTATTTACTTCTATCGGGAAAATTTGTAAAAAACTTCGAAATGGACCAAACAAAATTATTTTCTGGGTGTCCCATCTGGTGCACCCTTCCAGGTTATCTGATTCCATGGGAGCTCAGGCCTTTTAAGGTCTTTGAGCTATTTTACAACTCTGTAAATTGTTGAAAAATGATAATGATGTAAGTGATTCACATCCATCAAAATGCAAATGAATAGTTTAGTGGATGGAATGGATTATTGCCTGTGGATGCTGACCAGTTTTGCATCTGATAGGGAAAAATCTGTTATATGGTGGCCGACAGGACTGATAGGGGAATCCCAGTCCCTGCCTGAAGACTCCCCTCCGGGGTTCTTCTTCCCACCCTGCTTGCCGCTCATGCCAAATTACTACTAATGAGGAATGCAGAAGTAACAGACTATAAATTGTCCCCTCTGCTTATGCTCGGGACTCAGACCTCTGGAGAATGATCTCTGAGCTCACTGGTGTAAAATAAACCTCCTGCTTTTCAAGATCTCTGAGTGCCACTTGGTTCTTCTGCCGGGTGGTCCAGACCAGTTTCCGTAACACATCTATTCCTAAATTCTTGGAAGTCTTGGGGCTCAGTGCAGGCTGCCCCAAGAAATGCCACAGCGGCATGTTGATTGAGTTAAAGTTATTTCAGAAACAGCCAGTGCAAGAACACTCTGACCCTCCTGTCCCTCCAGAAAGGAGGAAAGAATGTCTCATGTGAAAGGTACCCTCCCTGGACCAGGAGATAAAGAGACATCCTTATCATCAGAGATGGGAATTCAGAGCCAAAGAAGCTTATATAAACAAACCTCGTCACTTTATTTTTTTAATGTTTATTTATTTTTTGAGAGGTGGGGGGAGGGGCAGAGAGAAAGGGAGACATAGGATCTGCAGCAGGCTCTGTGCTGTCAACACAGAGCCCAACACGGGGCTCAAATTCATGCACCGTGAGATCATGACCTGAACCAAAATGGGACACTTAACCGACAGAGCCACCCAGGCACCCCAAAAACCTTGTTACTTTAGCTAATTTATTAACCCAGCCTAAATTCTATTTAGAATTCCTTATTAATTGAAGCTCCCAAGTATAAGTTTGCTTTGTCCTAACAAGTCCTTACAGATCTTCATCTAATGTCTGCCTGCACCAGTCACTTGTGTTAAAAAGAAAATTTGGTCAAAATTTGGTCAAATTTTCCTCCATGACAGCAAATCAAGCCTATTACAGTTTCAACCTATCCCAGGAATGTGATCTTTTAAAAAGTCAATGTGAAATTTCCTGATGAGCACTTGCATGATAATGTATTTTATTTCAATAATATATCCAAAATATTATTTCAACATGTAATCAATATAAAAATTATTAATGAGATACTTTCCCTTTTTTAAACTAAATCTTTGAAATCCAGTGTGTATTTTGCACTTATAGCACATTTGAATCCAGACTAGCCACAGCTCCAGTGCTCAATAGCCACACGTGGCTCCTGGCTACAATATTGGACAACGTGACTGTGAAAGAGAAAGGACCGTTGTATAATAACCTCTCATTCACTGTGTTCCATTTAGTGGCAGAACTAGGACTCTATAGAAATCAGAGACTGAGGCTAGCAGGAGTGAGCCATGAGAGAGAAATCATCTTAAAGCCAGCCGGAAGCCAGCCCTTATCTTAAAGATAATTGTATTTACCCAGCCCTACTATCTGGGCCACATCTGGTCTGTTAAAACCCAACATGGATTCGTACATTCTACTGTGTCAGAACAAATCGTACTTCCTGATTACTTTATTTTCCCCTGTTATTCCTTCTATAAATTTCTCTTTTAAAATAAGAAAATAATTTCTCACTCATTCTGCTTGCTATGCTATGAGCAATGAAGTCCTCTGTCTCTGATCTTATGTCTTCTGGCAGCCTCTATGAAACTGTGGCAAGCTAGTTCATTAACTTGCAAGAAGGGTAAAATGTCAGAGCCTGAATTTGACAATATCGTCCCATCCTTCAATATCTCCAAGGTAACTTTATTAACCTCTAAGAGCTCTCAACACTTCTTGTTTCCACTCGGCCTGGAGCATTTGCCCTACGGGATATTTTGGTTTAGTTTCACACGTGTTTATATTTTAACATCTCCAATCTCCCCACTCCACGTTGCTCTATGCACAATATTCATTGAAATGTTTGCTGACACATTCATTTTTGTCCCATACATGTGAAACCTCAGAGAATTTTTACACCACGTGAAGATGGAGACCTACCTGCCCCCTTTCCATCTTCAGATGTGATGATGGTGCACAGTCTGCTCACCTCCTCTCATGCACTATTTCTTTCCTCCTTCACCCCTGCTCTCCTTTACTTTCCCTTTCACCTCTAGCCACTTACTACACTTTCATTTTCATAACACGAAAACAGATCAAACTGGTGAAATCAAGTCCACTGAATCTGGAGCTATGGGATATAGAAGCTAAAGAAGATCACTTTTTAATGGAACCAATGAATGCCTAAAACACATGTGTCTTCAGATAGCCTCAGGAAAAAATTTCTTTCCTTCACCAACGCAAATCTCTTTGGAAGAAGGCTGCACTAACATGACTAAAGTTAAAAGATCTCCAGTTCTTTTCATCATAGGAAAAATGAATAATTATGGCATGAGTCCATTAACAGATGCAGAATATTAACCATGTTATTGCAAGTAATCACACCAGAAATTTTCAATTATTTTAACCTACCCTCTACATAAAATTGGAAAAGATACAGAAATAATCTTTCATTAGGTGGGGTACCTGATAAGCAGCTCAGATTAATCTATAATATCAAAACATTATAGTTCAACTTAGTGGCACAGAAATGCTCTCAGACCACAGAATGTACCTATAATGTTCCCAAGAGGGTAGCCAGATACACAGCGTGTGGAAAAGAAGGCAGCAGCAACAGAGTTAATATCATGCCTAACCAAGCACCAGACACCTTAGAGTGTGTCCAGATCCACATAAGTCACCGTTCCCGATGGCACGTATGTCTCTGTGGCAGAGTAGTCCTAATGAGTCCTGATCTCATTTGTAGTGAACATTTGTGTTTTTTTGACTACACAGCTTCCAAACACCCTGCCTTTTGTGGGTAGCCCTCTGATTGACAGGTCCTGGCCTCTAACCATGAAGTCTAGAGAAGTACTGCTCTACTTGGTAGCACACTGTTTAATAAAGCTGACACTTTTTCCATAGATACTTTTTCTCAATAGAGAGCGCACTAAAGTGGTTTACATTCTAGCACAAGTTCTTTGCCTCATCACAAAATAAAAACAATTAGTCCACAGCCTGGCACCAAGTCTGTAGACTACACTTTGAGAAGCACAGTCTGGGACCATGTATTTCCTCTCCCAGCACACTGCTAGCTGTGTAGATGCACATGACCTAAATTCAACAACCAGATGCTCCTATCTGGGCCTTTGAGTCCTGAAGGAGAGCAACAAAGATGCAGGGACAGTTGAGAAGGTATGCACGGTCGTGTGAACATTTTCAAAAGACCTGCAGTAGTTTCAGCATTGGGAATCCATAGCTAGCAGCAACATCACGTGCTCAGACGTGGGACAGCAGTGGTACACTAAACAGACTACAGCATGCCCCACCACGTTCTCCATTCGTAGCCTCTCTTGGTTCCCGTTGTTTTCTGAGCCTGGTTCTCCAGGCTGCCTATCATTTCTGGGAGCTACTCAAGAACTTTCAATGAATTCCTTTTCTGGTGAAGTGAGTCAACAGAGAATTTTGTTGCCTACACCCAGGAAACTTGACTGATAAACCCTTTCACATTCCAATCAAGTGAATGATGATGCCTGTTTCCATACTAAGCTCACCAAGCAATTTTCTCATTGTAATTTGGCTTCTCACATGTTAACTAGAAAGCTTGGGGCCTCTTGGTAACTATATTTCCCACTGAAAATTAATTGGAATTTAGGTTTTAAATTTCAGGTGATGAGTAGGGATAATGTGAGTCCACTTCAAAAAGAAAGATCGGGATGCCTGGGTGGCTCAGTCGGTTAAGTGTCCGACTCCTGATTTCAGCTCAGGTTGTGATCTGGTGGTTCATGAGTTTCAGCCCCACATTGGGCTCTGCACAGAGAGTGCCTGCTCAGGATTCTCTCTCTCTCCCTCTCTCTCTGCCCCTCTTCCTCTCTCTCTCTCAAAATAAATTAATTAATTAAAAAAAAAAAAGATCTACTCCAAAAGATGACAAACATGGATTTCATATCCTACAATGCTGACACCCAGAAGGTGAGTTCTGGCAAATTCACCACATTAAGGGCATCCTATGGAGACCTGGCCTGAACAGCCACCCAGCTCTGCCCAGGTGACCCCCTTAGGCAGAGTTAGAACTACCCTCTGACACCTGGAGTTCAGTTATCCCTATGGCTTTCTTACAGAGTTATTGCAGCCTGAGTCAAACTTATTAACAATCTACTAAATTTCAAACAGGCAATAGACTGAACAGGTTCAAATTAAGCTCTCAGAAGTTCATAGCTTGCCAGCAAGGTAACTTATGAATCTTGAAATGAACTGTGCACATGCATCACATCTGCATAGTTCCCCATTTATCACCAGTAAGCATCCCATACTAAAACCATATGGAAAGAAATCATCAGAGAGCAATCTGTGTCTCCATATTGACCATACCTCATTAATTTCTGGCTTGATTCTCTTTAACTTGTATTATTAAATATTTGCTTATTGGTTTCATTTCTTTAAACATGAGTAATGATAATAATTATATCACCTTATATTTATGGAGTCGTTTATCGTTTTCAGAGAATTTTCTAACCTAGTGTCTCAGTTGATCCCCACAATGATCCCTAGGAGAACGTTTAGCTTTTCTGATGAATGAAAAAAAACAGAATAGATCATCCTGGGTCATACAACTACTAGGTAGCTGAATACGGATTTGAACCTAGATCTTTCAAACTCCAATAACCCAGCACAGTGGAGGTTTCTGCCATTACCTGGAAAATCTGTAACAATTTTATATTGCATAAGCATTACTTTATCCAAAATATCTGGATAAAGTGCCTCCAAAATGCTGTTCTAATATTACCCCTCCACTTTCAATAAAGGTATTGGGCAAAGAAACTGGTGTTGTCATCTTCTAAAAACAACAGGGTGCTTGGGTGGCTCAGTTGTTAAGCATCTGACTTCAACTCAGGCCATGATCTCACAGTTCTGAATTTAAACCCCACATTAGGTGAGCTTGATCCCTACTTCGGGTGAGCCCTGCTTCTCTCTCTTTCTCTCTCTGCCCCTCCTGGGATTCTCTCTCTCTCTCTCTGCCCCTCGCTCACTTGTGCCCTCTCTAAATAAATAAATAAACAAACAAACAAAATATAAACAAATACCAAAAAACTTTCTACAAGACAAATCTTAAACCTCCAAATAAGTAAACTTTGGATCTCTCTAACAATGCTTTTAATAAGTCAACTCTTGAAGGCAAACCATTAGAGACTCTTAAATACAGAGAACAAACAGGATTGCTGGAGGGGTGTTGGGTTGGGGGTTGGGGGAAATGGGTGATGGGCATTAAGGAGGGCACTTGTTGGAATGAGCAATGGGTGTGATGTGTAAGTGATGAATCACTAAGTTCTACTCCTGATGAGAAGTGAAGCCAACAAGAGAACATAAAGAAGGTCAGCCAGATGTCCAAGGCAGGATACCCCACCTTGCATGCTTTTGGCTTCTGTAATCTTGCTTGCCTCTCGCATCAGCCAACTGCCCATGTAACACAACCGATAGTGCCCCCCTCCTTTTTTCCCTTGAGCCCCTGCAATCCCACCCACCTGTGCAGCCGATAGCAAGTTTCCAAGTACCCAAAAGCTAGCCATAAACAAAGGCCAGTGCCAGAACCCAGGCTCAGCCTTTGGAGGTGACTCTGCTGGACCGGCACCAGTGGGAAATAAACAGTCTTTTCTGATTCTCCGAATGCGTGTCACTGGTCTCTTCCTGTGTGCCGAGTATTGCTGTAACAGTGAAACCGTTATAACACTATATGTTAACTAACTTGGATTTAAATAAAATGAAAAAAAGAAAAAAGTCAACTCTTAGTTTTAGTGTTTTGTACTCCTCTGACCCTGCAGGATCACATCTCCATCATCAGGGAAATATCAGCACAGTTGTTACAGCTTGCATAGTCCTCTTCCATGCATTTTGTTAAATTCTTACAAGTACCTCATGTGATGGTATATCATACAAGTATTTTTATCTCCATTTTGCAGATGAGGAAATCAAGGCTCATGGTGATCAAAGGTCTTTCTCAAAACGACTCATCTCAGAAATTCTAGGGCCACAACCCATTCAAATTTCAGTACTGCCATCCTTCCCCACACCCACACCTATAAAGCAATAAAGACCTTCACGTAAACCCCACTGGGCACGTTCTTTCTTGTCTATGCAAACAAAAGGTGTGACTTCATTGCCTTGATACATGCATCCTATTTTTTTCTAAGTCCCCTTTTCTTCATGGTTGCCTCCTCCAAAAGATTAGTGCAAACCTGTTATTGACAGGTCCTTTATGTTCCTGCTCATTCTATGGAATAGCTATGAGGATTAGACGTTCAATGTTTGTAAAAGGACTTTGTAATCATGTACAGCACAAATATATGTATGAAAGTATCACTGTAATAATTACCACTTACTCAGAAGCCAACAAGACCAGCCTTCCTTCCTCCTCCCCACTCTCTCTTTCCTTTTCCCTCTCTCTCCTTCCATACTAAATAATTCAAAGCAATAGGCAGTAAGTAATCCATCAAATCAACAGCCAACATAGATACCACAGGACACAAAATGCAAGAAATATAAAAGACCACAGTCTCCTGAGGCAATATATAGCTCTGACACTGGCCTAAGATCAGGGCAGAGCCATGGCTGTGGCTTCATAAAACTGAGTCCCCATTTCCTATCCCAACTATTTGTGGGATAAGCTAAGTGATGAAAGACAACAAAACAAAGGCAATTTGCTCAGATATCAGTGAAGTATGCTTTGCATTATTCCACTAAATACCAAAATTTTAAATGCAATCAAATTAACTCAGATAAAAAATTAGAAAAATAACAAAACCCACAGTTTTCTTTTAGAGGACAAATCCAGCCTTTATCCATATATGTCTGCTTTTGAAGGTACCAGAAAGATAAGGTCCCCAAATTTTGGCTTTGCCAAGGGAAAAACAAGTATGGCCATAGAAAGAGAAATTGCCCTTCTCAATCATATTATGACATGTGCTTTTTTGTATGTTAAATCATTCCTCGATATACACAACAGTTCTAAAAAGAATTATTCTTATATTAAACATTAGAAAAAGTGAGACTCAGAAAAAGAAATAACTTTCCACAGCTCTCTACTGCCAAAACCCAGGCCAAATAGTGATGAACAGAGTAAAGTGGAAAGACAAAGAGGAAGAGTCATGCCAAATGGAAGTAGGAACAGAGGAGACAGTGGGTCAGCAGAGAAATCCATTAGACAACCAAAACAATGTCAAATAGCACAACTAACAAGCTAGAAGACCTTCCATGCCATAGCAGTAGTAGGCGCTGTTTGCATCCCACCCACACCCCCCACTTACAATTTCCATGCACACTAATCTGACTTCCAACTGCCAGCACCTGCCACTTTTCTGCCTATGCTCTGGCTGCTAGAGCAGCTTTCTCTGGTGGAAGTACTGGGGGACTGACATCCCCTGGGACCAACCCTCTACCAATGACTGACAAGAGTGGGTGGATAAATACCCCAGTCCCCTTGCCTCTCAGGAGAGCTAACTCTGAGATGTGTGTTCTACATTGTTTTCCAGGGTTTCCCCAGTGAGAATGTCCCCGGTTGCCCACAGTAGTAACTGGCTTAATAACCCACCCTTTACTGGCAGCTTCTCTTCTCTGTCTCACTTCCCCAGTCCCATCAGTGTTTCTTGGGACTAACTCACCAATGAACTATTTGCATAGAATCTTTGTCTCAAGGCCTTCTTAGGGGAACCCACACTACGAAAACAGCCTGTCCTATGAATTTAGAACAGTGGCAAAACTGTATTGGATTCATCTAACTCCAATGAATTCACGCAATAGAACTCATTCAAGAACTAGTCTCTAAAAGATAAGTTACTATATCATCCATTTTCTGGGCTGCACTAGCTAGTGGGTACTCTGCAGAATGTGAGCCACATATCACTGTCTCCTATCCCTGCATTCCAGACCCCTCTAAGTTATTTTCAGGAACTCCCAAATGTGTCTCCCATATGCTGTAAACCACTCGATCAGGTCCCTACCACTGCCCCCTGCCCCACTAAGGGTCACCATCTCTTCCCCAGGGTTGTTGACACACTGAGGTGCCCTGGGCTCCCCAGGAAGGGAGAAGAATGTCCCCTTCCCTACCTTGGTCATACTTTGTCACATGGGCAACCACACAGCATTTTTTGTGTTCTTGAGGTACATATACCCTCTGTGGAAAAGCTCCTCTGGAATCTGCTGCCTGCAACCCCTCCAACCACAAACCTCAACCATGAGCCCATGGGGCCATTGTGGAGAGCATCTCCAAGACAGACACCATGCTTTCCTTCCCGAAGTCTTCTCTCATAATCATCCCTAAGCTCTTTTCTTATTCCTCCTCAAACCTTCCTGTCTAACGACCCTTGATGCCCCATTAATAATCTCTTCCCAAGTATATGTGAATTACAGGACTGGTCATAGCTTAGGCCCAAGCAGGGATCCTTGCTTCACTTATTATCCAACATAAACATATACACATCATCCACACTTCCTATCTTTATTCAGCTGACCTCAAAAATCAGAACTGAAATCAACTGGATACGGTGATGAGTTGGTCTGCTAATTCCCATCATAAAACCAGCTCTATAACGTGTGGTCATAAACTCAGTGACTCCCATTCTATTCTGTCTGAAATTTTATAACCTTTTCTAAAGAACATAATGTACTTTTACTTTGCCCTAGAACTTTTACAAAGGCTTTGGTCCAAAGTCATAAAGTTCTGACCTGATTAGATTGAGGTAGTTATTGGGAGAAATCAGAGGTCCAGGAGTTTTGAAGGGTTTCAAGCAGAGTATAACTGGAAAGTTAAGAAAAGATCAAGATGTGGCAAATTGAACATAGAAGCACATGAAAACAGATATAGTTCAAATGCCACATCTTTTTTTTTTTTTTTTAATAACCTCTATCCCCAAGGTGGGGCTCGAACTCACGACCCCAATATCAAGAGTCGCAGGCTCCACTGATTAAGCCAGCCAGATGCCCCTCCACAGCCTCTTTAAATCCCATTCTGCTCCCTGCACAAACGTGTACACAACACACATACACACATGTCACTCATGCATACACACACAGGATCACTCACTTAATAGGTACATAGCACTTGGCTTAACACAGAAATGCTGATTCTAGAATTGGACTATCTGGGATCAAATCCCAGATCTGACACTTTTGTGTCACTTTTGTAACTTACACAAGTTACTTTAACTGCTATGTGTCTCAGTATCTCCATGTGAAAATGAAAGTAATAATAATTGCTTAAAGTTCTAATGATTAACTATTTTTATTTTATTTTTTTAATCAAAATTTTTTTTTCAGGAATAGAATTTAGTGATGCATCACTTACATATAACACCCAGTGCTCATCCCGACCAGTGACCTCTTTAATGCCTCTCACCCCTTTAGCCCTTTGCCCCACCCAACACCCCACCAGCAACCCTCAGTTTGCTCTCTGTATTTAGGAGTCTCTTATGGTTTATCTCCATGTTTTTTATTATTTTTGCTTCCCTTCCCTTATGTTCATCTGTTTTGTATCTTAAATTCCACATGAGTGAAATCATATGATATTTGTCTTTCTCTGACTGACTTATTTTGCTTAGCATAATATGCTCTAGTTCCATCCACATTGTTACAAATGGCAAAATTTCATTCTTTTTCATCACCGAGTAATATTCCATTGAATATATATACCACTTCTTCTTTATCCACTCATCAGTTGATGGACATTTGGGCTCTTTCCATACTTTGGCTATTGTCAATAACACTGCTATAAACATTGGGGCGCATGTGCCCCTCCGAATCAGCATTTCTGTATTCTTTGGATAAATACCTAGTAGTGCAATTGCTGGGTCATAGAGTAGTTCTATTTTTAATTTTTTGAGGAACCTCCATACTGTTTTCCAGAGTGGCTGCACCAGTTTGTATGATTAACTATTTTTAAAGTGCTTAAAAGAGTGACTCACAGAATAAGTACTTTATATAACGGTATGTACTTCGCTATCTTTTTTTTTTTTTTTTAATGTTTATTTATTTTTTGAGAAAGAGAGAGAGAGAGAGCGAGAGAGAGAGAAACAGAGCACAAGCCAGGGAGGAGCAGAGAGAGAGGGAGGCACAGAAGCCAAAGTAGCTCCAGGCTCCGGGCTGTCAGCACAGAGCCCGACACAGGGCTTGAACTCATGAACTGTGAGATCATAACCTGAGTCAAAGTCAGATGTTTAATAGACTGAGCCCCCCAGGCATCCCACGCTATCTTCTGTCTTATTTTAGTAACCTGTGCATTTTATCTTATCATTTCTACTGAATTTTAGACACCATAGGTCAGAAATCACACGTTCATACTGATATTTCTCCTATAAGTCTTTGCATTTGCAAGATGCTTAACAGTAAATGTTTACAGAATTTGATATGATTTAGTGTGGACCAAAGCTGAGGCCTCCACCAGCCCCATATTTTTATCACCACAATGATGAAATTAATTTAATAAAACAAAAGTATAAAGAAAGGAATTTGAAAGAATATGTAAATACGCAACTAAGGGATCTACTGATACCAAACAGAAGAAATGGTAGGGGCCAAGTCTCAGGCCACAAAGACCCCCACCAAAAATACCAACATGCTTAAGGAGATGTTATTTCCTTGTGTTTCTCACAAAATGAATTTAAATTGAATACTTCTGACAAAACTAAGAGGAAACAAAGAACACAAAAATCCACGAAAGCATAAGAAATATGTGCATTTTGTTTTTTTTTTAATTTAAAAAAAAATTTTTTTAATGTTTATTTTTTGAGAGAGAGAGAGAGACAGAGTGTGAGCGGGGGAAGGGCAGAGAGAGAGAGAGGGAGACACAGAAACCAAAGCAGGCTCCAGGCTCCGAGCTCCGAGCTGTCAGCACAGAGCCCAATGCGGGGCTGGAACTCACAAGCTGTGAGATCATGACCCGAGCTGAAGTCAGAGGCTTAACTGACTGAGCCACCCAGGCGCCCCGAAATATGTGCATTTGGTATGTACCAGATAGAATAGGCTCATCCAAATTTATGAAAAGCTCAATTTCATATATAGGAATAAAGGTAACATATCTATTGATTCCAAGAACCCCACCCCTGCCACCTACCACAATAATAGCTACCATTTTGTGTCTACCCATTCTGGGCCAGACAAATATCTAGTGGGACCTTCCAAGTTAAAATGACAGATAAAAAACATATCCAATTTTGTTCTTCCCCAAACTACACTAAAACTATCAAGAAGGGATTTTTTAAATGTTTTTTTAAATTTATTTCTGAGAGAGAGAGAGAGAGAGAGAGAGAGAGAATAAGCAGGAGAGAGGCAGAGAGAGGCGGGGACAGAGGATCCAAAGCAGGCTCTGAGCTGACAGCAGAGACCCTGACACAAGCCTGGAACTCACGAACCATGAGATAGTGATCTGAACCAAAGCCAAGAGTCCGATGCTTAACTGACTGAGCCACTCAGCCACCCCAAGAAGGGATTTTTTTTTTCAATTGTTTTTTTTTAAACGTTTACTTATTTTTGAGACAGAGAGAGACAAAGCATGAACGGGGGAGGGTCAGAGAAAGGGAGACACAGAATCTGAAACAGGCTCCAGGCTCTGAGCTGTCAGCACAGAGCCCGACGCAGGGCTCGAACTCACGGACGGCGAGATCATGACCTGAGCCGAAGTCGGACGCTTAACCGACTGAGCCACCCAGGCGCCCCTGGGATTTTTTTTGTTTTTAAGAAGCATTTTTTTAAGTTGAGGTAAAGGAGAGGAGAAAACAACATAAAAATTTTGGAAGTTGGGGAAAATAACAACCAAGTTACTGGAGAAGCTCTTTGAAAATAATACTATTAATAGTGATTTTTAATGAATAGGCTAGGAAACCTCAATTTTTCCATTTAGATTTCACTTGAAATGGTCTATGGTGTGGAACAAAGTCTTCAATGTCTGAAGAGAGAAGTAATATTTAATGTATTATCAGAAAATGTTAATTTAATTACGAGTGAAAGCAATTATCTTTCTGTCAGCATTAATACATCATTCAAATACCTTTAGACATCTGTGAATTGCATAGGCAAGTTTCACAGCTTAGGAAACTATTTGTAAAATTTTTTTGGCCAAGGATCTTTAAATGATCATGAAGATTAGATTATAACCCCCAAATGTATTTACCAGTAATGAAACACAATTTTTTAAATACCATAACAAATTATCTGATCCCCTTATGTTTAAAACCCACATGTGGATTTGGCAATAAACTAAAATCTGAGAAATATATTACCCATGAATTAACTTAATCAGATGCTTGGATGCAAACATGAGGAAAAATATTCCCTCCCTTCAAAGGACAAATTTGTAAAAAAAGTAGTTTATCTTTGAAAAAATAAGTTGATGTATTTATATGTCTACTTTCTTAGTTGCTAATACCATTTTTCCTTGTAAATTGTCTACATAGAAGACTTTGAGGCTGAAGGGGAGTATTTGCCACCTCAAAATATGCCTCTTTGGGGGCACCTGGGTGGCTCAGTCAGTTAAGCGTCCGACCTTGGCTCAGGTCATGACCTCGTGGTTCGTGGGTTCGAGCCTCCATGGGGCTCTTTGCTGACAACAGCTCAGAACCTGGAGCCTGCTTCAGATTCTGTGTCTCCCCTTCTCTCTGCCCCTCCCATGCTCATGCTCTGTTTCTCTCTGTCTCTCAATAATAAATAACCGTTAAAAAAAATTTTTTTAAATATGTCTCTTTGGCATAAGGATCATTTGGGTCTGCTTATTTTTTTTTTTAATTTTTTTTAACATTTATTTATTTTTGAGACAGAGAGAGACAGAGCATGAACGGGGGAGGGTCAGAGAGAGGGGGAGACACAGAATCAGAAGCAGGCTCCAGGCTCTGAGCTGTCAGCACTGAGCCACCCAGGCGCCCCTGGGTCTGCTTATTTTTAAGAAACAGCAGACTTTGAAAACCGAAGGTGAAGCTCCAAAAACTGAGTAGAAGTTAATCCTTCTATAAAAAGACATTTACATCTATAAGGGAAATCTGCATTTGTAGGGGTATCTCCTTCAGTACCTGAAAGGAGGAGATGACCCTAATTCTCTAGAAACTCCTACCAATGGAGAAGGCAGGACTCAAATCTGCATCACAACCTTACCCCTGTTTACTGTGCTTCACCCAGTAACCTCTCATAACTAACTCCCCAACCCCAACATTTTCTTTTGTATTTAGATGAAGATGGTATTTATTTAACATGCTGACCTGGGCCATCTCCAGGAGGTACTCAGTTTTCTGGAGTCTTTCCCAAGTATACAAGGTATACATGGTTATTAAACTTATTTTTCTCCTGTTAATTTGTCTTTTATTGCAGGGCGTCTCAGCCAAGAACCTAGAGGGCAGAGGAAAAATCATTTTTTTCTTCCCTATAAGACAATATGTATTCAATATATATGTTTTCCATCAGGACATTTCTGGTTGCAAGTGATAATAAAACCAACTCAAACTCATTTATAATAAAAAGAGAAATTATTGGTTTCATTAATTGAAAACTAGTTTCAGTCACGGTTGTGTCAAACAATGGCATCAGGGCTCACTACAGTCCATGCCTTGACTTCCAAACATCTATAAACCTTTCTTGATTTTTTTTTTTTTTTTTTTGAGTAGGCTCTGTGCCCAACCTCGGGCTAGAACTCACAACCCCAAGATCAAGAGTCATATGCTTTCCTGATTGAGCCAGTCAAGCACCCCCTAAACCTTTCTTTAGGTATAGTTTTAAAAACGCATCCTCCTGGGGCACCTGGGTGGCTCAGTCGGTTACGTGTCTGACTCTTGGTTTTGATATGCCCCGATTCGAGAGACCCCCCGAAAACAAACCACCAGAGTCCAGAGTCAAAGCCAAGCGGCAAGGGTCGTTTATTGCAGGTTCGAACCCAGTCCTCCGCGCACTCATTGCCGGTGACACTAAGAGGCCCTGAGTGAGGATCTTACAGCTTCTTTTATAGACAGGCACAAACAAGTTAGGGATTTTTTGCGGTTACAGAGCTGTTATTGGTTGACATTTAAATTTGAACACTCAGCAGAACTTGATTGGTTCCCGCCTTTATTTTTCAAACCACTCAGCAGAACTTGATTGGTTCCCGCCTTTAGGTCAGACCACAACTGGGCACGCCCTGGCTGGTTCCGGGAATTGGGGGGGGGGGGGGGGGGTCTTTTCTTTGCAGTTGTGAGTACACCTGGTAATTTTTCTCTCAGTCTCTCAGTTTTGGCTCAGGTCATGATCTCATGGTTTGTAAGTTTCAGCCCCACACTGGGCTCTACGCTGACAGTGCGGAGCCTGCCTGGGATTCTCTCTCTCCCCCTCTCTGTGCCCACTCCACCCATGCTGTCTCTGTGTCTCTCAAAATAAATAACGTTAAAAAGAATTATTAAAAAAATAATTAATAAATAAAAATGTATCTTCCCAACATTATGCAACTATTCAGTATACCACCAAAATTGCACTTGCCTGCTTCCCAAAAGGATATACTCCAATACTAACTCTCATGAAGTTATTCTACTTAAGATATCTGTGTGCTATCTCCCAGACAAGTGTACAGTTCCTTGTTGCCTGGACATCTATAGATAGAATATTTAACCACCCCAACAGGCCCAGTATACAAAAGCTGGGGGGAGAAGAGAGTGGAAAACAGGACACTATTAGAAAAACAATTCCCATTTGAAGAAAAAACAGGAAAGAGGAAAAAAACACAATGATCATGAGCAGTATATCCTACTTGAGAGGAATATCAACAACACCCTGCTGTAGAAACCCAGCTGCCTCTTGTTTTGTTCTCTGACAGAAGCCCCCTTAATCGCTGTCTTGTGTGCATCTGCATCTGAGATGGGCACTGGTGGGAGAATCAATCCCCTCTTAGGGGGCTGTACCTTTTAGCAGCTTGGCTCCCATTGTTGCAGGTTTGGGAGACTGAAAATAACCTTCTCGGTTAAACAGGAGACCACAAACCTTTGCCCACCAGATGTAGGGTTTCTCTTGCAACACAGCCTTCTTAAAAGCTTAAGAAGTCTTTTGCTTATATGCATTTGGTCAATTTTCTGAGCTAACAACCAAAGTCAGAGATCCTGTCAAGTCACACTCCATGAATTTAGACCCTAACCTAAAAATTGCTGTCTTAGTGCTCTGCCTAGCCTCCAGCCTTCAGTTTCATGGTGTCCATCTTGACATCTGATTCAGAGAAATGCGAAACAGTAGCAGAATTAGGAGGCACAGGTACTCCGGGCTGCATGTTCTAAATCTTTATCAGGCAGGAAACACACTGCAGAAGGTGGCCAGAAGGAGCAGCAACATGGAGAATTTCCCAGACTCAATTTCACTACCTTCCGTGTTTCCTGCCTCTCTTATTTTTTAGCCTCTAATAAAGAATTCGCCTTTTCCAATCCTGCATGGGTCATGATATCTTCTCAGACAATGTGGATTACTAGCAGAAAGCTAGTAAAGTCTTGAAATAGCCCCAAATTGAGATTCTTTTCTCTTTCTTGTAAGAACTATTGGAGGCCACAGAACGTCACCAGCATATTCTAACACCCTGACTTGTTTTCTTATCAATTCCCCCAAAGCTTTAGCCTCAGTACCTATAAGGTCTAAGTCCCAATGATGAGGTTTTGGAGTGGGGGCTGTGGGGGTCTGGAGCCAAAGGCCAAGAAAGAATTCTTGAGGAAGTCTTTGGTGCACAAAGGTATTTTTTTAAAGCAGGGGGGCAGGACCTATGGGCAGAAAGAACTGTACTGGGGTTGTGAAGAGTGACTGATTATATACTGTGGAGTTGGGGGAGGCAAAGCCAAATGGGAGGCCTCTAGAAGGACTTTGATATGCTAAAGAGGACTCAAAGATACCAGAGACTTTGCTATTGTCAAGTTAAAGTTGTTTTCCCTCTAGTAAGGCATTAACAAAGGACAGATGGGAATTCCTGGAGAAAGGTTATACTCTGTATTTGCCTCAAGTATTTGTCAATGGGCTGCAGGTTATAAAGAAATTTAATTTTGGGAATGTAAGCTGGTGCAGCCACTCTGGAAAACAACATGGAGGTTCCTCAAAAAACTAAAAATAGAACTACTCTACAACCCAGCAATTGCACTACTAGGCATCTATCCACGGGATACAGGTGTGCTGTTTCGAAGGGTCACAGGCACCCCCATGTTTATAGCAGCACTATCAACAATAGCCAGAGTATGGAAAGAGCCCAAATGTCCATCGATGGATGAATGCATAAAGAAGATGGGGTATATATATACAATGGAGTATGACTCGGCAATCAAAAAGAATGAAATCTTGCCATTTGCAACTACGCAGATGGAACTGGAGGCTATTATGCTAAGTGAAATTAGTCAGTCAGAGAAAGACAAAAATCCTAGGACTTCACTCATATGAGGACTTGAAGAGACAAAACAGATGAACATAAGGGAAGGGAAACAAAAATAATATAAAAACAGGGAGGGAGACAAAACAGAAGAGACTCATAAATATGGAGAACAAACTGAGGGTTACTGGAGGGGGTGCGGGAGGGGGGATGGGCTAAATGGGGAAGGGGCATTAAGGAATCTACTCCTGAAATCATTGTTTCACTATATGCTAACTAATTTGGATGTAAATTAAAAAAAATTTAAATTTAAATTTAAAAAAAAAAAGAAAGAAATTTAATTTTACCTGCCATTCCCTTGTTGCCTTAGTTCCCCACTTCACTATGGAGGGGAGGGTGATGTTGGGGCTCCAGGAAACAGAGTCTATAGGGTTCTGGAGATTAGGCTATTGGTAGGATTGCCTTTTTCTTGTAATTTACTAAGACATTTGTAAACTGATGGAGACTCATGTCCTGCATGACTGTGATCTCTCTCAGTTAACCATTGGTTTTCTTTCCTTTCCTTTGTTCTTGGGCAGTCAGGAGTGCTTAAGGAATATCACACATATCCCACCTTGGGGATGGGTGTGCTAGCTTATGCTTGGCCCTCTGCTTGCCTTATGGTAGGTGCCTCATCACCAAGATGCCATGGACAACAATTTAACCAACTTCTTTGCTAACACAAAACAAACTGCCAATTTCCCCAGCCAGGACTAAAGAATCCCCACAGCCCTACACCCATCTTGATCATCCAATTCCACATCTTAGTCATGAGGGAGCATGGGGCAAGCTGAGGGCAAAGTACAGGCTAAAAGCAACCCCCCACTCAGGTGGGGTATGTATGATATTCTCCCCTCCCAGGTGGGGTATGTGTGATATCCACCCCCACCAGGTGGGACATGTGTGATATTCCTTGGACACTCCTGGCTGCCCAAGAACAGAGGAAAGGAAAGAAAGCAAATGGTTGACTGATAGGGATCACAGTCCTGCAGGACAGGAGTCTCCTTCAGTGCACAAATCACTTAGTAAACCACAAGAAAAAGGTAAATCTTACCCAAAGCCTAATGTCCAGAAACCTATAGACTCCGTTTCCTGGAGCCCTAATAATCACCCTCATCAAGATGGAAGGGGGTTTAAGTGCTTGCCATGGTGACGTGGGAAACAAAGGCAAATGAAAAATGAAATTCCCTGACTGCCTACAGCCCAGTGACGAGTCCTTGAAACAGGCAGAGTGACTTCCCTCTAGGAGCTCAGCTGCCTCGATGATGACACTTTGCTAGGGGCAAAAGGGAATCTTGGCTTAACATTATCCTGACCCCCCCCCCCCCACGCCAGGATCCTGTGAGTTTCCTTAAACACATAAAAACTCCTTTCCAAACCTTCTTTATCTTTAACCACCAAGTATATGTTGGCAATTAAACTCCAAGCATATGGCCCCTGATATACATCTGAAGAGTCTCATGACTGAGGTGTTACTAAACGGTAATAAATGACATTTTCCTAACAACATCTAGCCCCTCAAGGTCCTGGAAACCTTGCTTCCAAAATTCCTTAGAGACTTACACTGTCCCTGTCCCTCTCCCAACCTGAGAGTATATAGCCAGTTACCCGTCACAACCCCAGTGCAGTTCCTTCTGCCCACGGGTCCTGTCCCTGTGCTTTCATAAAATCATCCTTTTCGTACCAAAGCTACCTTCAAGAATTTTCTTGGATGTTGGCTCCGAACCCCACCCTCACCTCTCAAACTTCATCATGGGCACTGTTACTCACAGTCCTCATTTACTGCTAAGCTCCTTGACACTTACTCGGGGAAAGGCACTAAAATAAGCTAATCAGAAACCCCTTGACATGCTAATTCCCTACTGCATCATCACAGATAGTTCCTGTTTAAATTCAACTTTCTCCCCATTTTCCCATTTCAAAGGAATTTTGGGGACTCCCCAAGAACCCTTAGTTTGGGAGCAGACCCTTGAAGGCCAACTTATGTTTTCCTTATAAAATTTCTTCCAATTTTCTCATGCTAACAAGCCTCCCACCACCCCACCTCACGACTGCGGCATTTCGGGTCTTCCATGATACCTCTGCGCTGTAAGTGTAACCCAATCAACACAAGTTCACTCTTGGTGAGTCAGAAACTGCACCAGGTGGAGCTGTCACAGAAAGAAAACTTATTTACAGCAAATAAGGAGATGGCAGGGAATGGCTTCCAAAGCCAAGGCTCTGAGAGAGGGTTCCTTTTGTTTAGGGTTAGGATGAATATTAGGTAGGGAAGCCCTGTCATCAGATGTAGAGGCGGACATAATGTCACATGTGTACCTAAGGAAACATGTCTATACATAGGTTGGAAGGTATGAAATGAGGCTGAGGCTCATCCTTGAGCGGAAATTCTAGTATTATTATGAGATAAAGGTGCTTGTAAGTCATTCCAGCGGTCATTCCACAGTCCATCTGCACAAGTGCAAAATATGGGTTTAGCTCAAAAGGTCTGGGTGGTCTGGGCCTGCAGGAGGTAGTCACCTGGGGGTGGTTTAGGGTTTCATTTGCCTGAGTCAGGAGGAAAGCTGGAAGAGCTTAGGGGGAAAATGTAAGACAAAGATTAACGAGTACAAACAATTGGCAGTAAAGGCCAGGTCTTGGGGTCCAGCCAGTGACATAATCACTGTATCCCCTTCTCCCTTCACCATCCCCACGCCCCGACACACACAGGGAAAGGAAAACCGCATTGCAATCCCACCACAGGCTGGCCTGAGCATTGCCTTAATTGGCTTCTCACCCTCACACGTAGACAGATATGTAATGTGGTAGTTCAAAAGTCAAAAATTCAGTGAAGTTCTTTAAAATCAGTAAGATAAGAAGATCTTCCCTGCTATTTTTAAATTATTCATATGTAGCTGCTGTGTCCCCAGAGCTAATCAACCTCTCAGCATCCCCTAAATAGCACCTTCTTTTCTAAGATATGAATAAATATGTAAATAGAAACAGGGATTAAATAGCAATGATTACTGTGGTTGTGGACTGAACATAATCTTTATTTTCTGCTTTTTGCTTTGATATATTTTCTAAATTGTTTGAAGTGATTTTGTATTGTTTTTATGAAGAGAAAAAAGGCACAAAAATTGTTTTTAATTCAGTTAGCACAGGAGATCTTCTTGGGGTGATGGAAATGTTCTAAAACTGGATTGTGGTGATGTTGCACAACTCTGTAAATTTACTAAAAATCATTCACTTGTACACCCAAAATGAGTGACTTTAATGGTGTGTAAATTATGCCTCAATAAAGCTGTTAACAAAGAGAGCACTTCCATTTGACTAAATTTCAAGGACAGTAATCCCATCCCACCCCCAGAGTGTTGGGAGAAAATAACAAGGACAGGTCAGATGAGAAAGTGATGTGGACAATGAAAGGAAGAAATAAAGGCAGAAAAGCAGGAAGAACAGAAGAAAGGAAAGAGTGAAGCAAGGGAAGGAAGGAGGGGAGAAAGGAGGGGGAGGGAGACAAGAGCTCAGAAATTAAACAAGAGACTGAGCACCTGGGTGGCTCAGTCAGTTAAGACTGACTTCGGCTCAGGACATGATCTCGCGGTTCATGAGTTCAAGGCCCGTGTGAGGCTCGGTGCTGACAACTCAGAGCCTGGAACTGCTTCAGATTCTGTATCTCCCTCTCTCTCTCTGCCCCTCCCCCACTCATGCTCGCTCGCTCTCTCTCTCTCTCTCTCTCTCTCAAATAAATAAATATTAAAAAAGAATTTAAGAAAGAAAGAAAGAAAGAAAGGAAGGAACCAGGAGATGTCCTCCTATAGCATAGCTAAAGGCAGCCAAGCTGCACAGCAACACAATCCCCATGTTGTGGGATCCACACGGCACAGCAACATGTTGGTAAGTGAACTTTTCTTGGCCTTCCAAACAGCAGCAGAAGGCTGGTACTTTGGATGGGGAAGAGTGGGACTGAGAAAGAAAGCTGGTAAACACCAGCCAGATGTCCAAGGCCAAATACTCCCCTTGCATGCTTTTGGCTTCTGCAATCTTGCTTGCCTCTTGCATTGGCCAGCAGCCAGGAACCAGAAGCTTGACTATACTAGTCCCACCCAACCCAGAAGCACATAGGTATAAAAGACCAGTAAAACCTGAGCCAAATGCTCAGCCTTTCGAGGTGACTCCGCTGGGCCCGCACTGGGGCGAAATAAACAGTCTTTTCTGATCCCTAGAGTGCTTGTCGCTTGTCTCTTCTTAGGCGCCAAGTATTTGCTGTAACAGGGTAAGCTGAGGGCAAAGTACAGGCTTACACCACCACCACCGCGGGGATACAGGTGATATTCCTCGGACACTCCTGGCTGCCCGAGAACAAAGGAAAGGAAAGAAAACAAATGGTTGACTGATAGAGATCACAGTCATGCAGGACAGGAGTCTCCTTGAGTTTAGGGATCACTTTGTAAACTGTAAGAAAAAGGTAATCGTATCCATAGCCTAATCTCCACAAACCTATGGACTCTGTTTCCTAGAGCCCCAGTGATGTGGGAAACAAAGGTAGAAGGAAATGGCAGAATTAAATTTTCTTATAACCTGCATCCCATTGACAGATACTTGAGGCAGACAGAGTAAAACATTTCTCCAGGAACTGCCCACTGTCTTAATAGTAATGCTTTACCAGAGCGAAAAACAACCTTGACTAGGCCTCCAGTATCCTGTGAGTCTTCTTTAGCATATGAAAATCTCTTTGGAAACTTCCTCTTGACTTTACCTCCCCTGACCCCCAAGTATACAATCAGTCTCTCTTCAGGGTCCTGGGCAGCTCTTCCTGCCCACAGGTCCTGTCCCCGTGCTTTAATAAAATCACCTTTTTAAGACACAAAGAAATAGAAAAAGATTCCATGCTCCTGGACAGGAAGAACAAATATTGTTAAAATGTCAATACTACCCAAAGCAATCTACATATTAAATGCGATCCCTATCAAAGTAACACCAGCATTCTTCACAGTGCTAGAACAAATAATCCTAAAATTTGTATGGAACCAGAAAAGACCCCGAATAGCCAAAGCAACCTTGAAAAAGAAAACCAAAGCAGGAGGCATCACAATCCCAGACTTCAAGCTATACTACAAAGCTGTAATCATCAAGACAGTATGGTATTGGCATAAGAACAGACACTCAGATCAATGGAACAGAATAGAGAACCCGGAATTGGACCCACAAACGTATGGCCAACTTATCTTTGACAAAGCTTGAAAGAATATCCAAAGGAATAAAGACAGTCTCTTCAGCAAGTGGTGCTGGGAAAACTGGACAGCGACATGCAGAAGAATGAACCTGGACCACTTCCTTATACCATACACAAAAATAAACTCAAAGTGGATGAAAGACCTCAATGTAAGACAGGAAGCCATCAAAATCCTCGAGGAGAAAGCAGGCAAAAACCTCTTTGACCTCAGCCACAGCAACTTCTTACCTCCAGAGGCAAGGGAAACAAAAGCAAAAATGAACTACTGGGACCTCATCAAAATAAAAATCTTCTGCACAGCGAAGAAAACAATCAGCAAAACTAAAAGGCAACCAACAGAATGGGAGAAGATATTTGCAAATGACATCTCAGATAAAGGGTTAGTATCCAAAATCTACAAAGAACTTATTAAACTCAACACCCAAAAAACAAATAATCCAGGGAAGAAATGAGCAAAAGACATGAATAGACACTTCTCCAAAGAAGACATCCAGATGGTCAACCGACACATGAAAAAATGCTCAACATCACTGATCATCAGGGAAATACAAATCAAAACCACAATGAAATACCACCTCACACCTGTTAACAACTCAGGCAACAACAGATGTTGGCAAGGATGCGGACAAAGAGGATCTCTTTTGCATTGTTGGTGGGAATGCAAGCTGGTGCAGCCGCTCTGGAAAACAACATGGAGGTTCCTCAAAAAAGTAAACAGAACTACCCTATGACCCAGCAATTGCACTACTAGGCATCTACCCACGGGATACAGGTGTGCTGTTTCGAAGGGACACATGCACCCCCATGTTTATAGCAGCACTATCCACAATAGCCAAAGTATGGAAAGAGCCCAAATGTCCATCGATGGATGAATAGATAAAGAAGATGTGGTGTATATATATGTACAATGGAGTATTACTTGGCAATCAAAAAGAATGAAATCTTGCCATTTGCAACTACGTGGATGGAACTGGAGGCTATTATGCTAAGTGAAATTAGTCAGTCAGAGAAAGACAAAAATCCTAGGACTTCACTCATATGAGGACTTGAAGAGACAAAACAGATGAACATAAGGGAAGGGAAACAATATAAAAACAGGGAGGAAGACAAAACAGAAGAGACTCATAAATATGGAGAACTGAGGGTTGCTGGAGGGGGTGTGGGAGGGGGGATGGGCTAAATGGGTAAGGGGCTTTAAGGAATCTACTGAAATCATTGCTTCATTATATACTAACTAATTTGGATGCAAATTTTAAAAAATAAAAACTAAAGTTAAATCAAAAACAAAAACAAAAAATCACCCCTTTGCACCAAAGACATCTTCAAGAATTCTTTCTTGGCTGTCAGCTCCGAACACCCCCCCTCACCCCCAAAACCTCATCATTAATATCACCCTCATCAAGATGGAAGGGGTTTTTAAGTGCTTGCCATGGTGATGTGGGAAACAAAGGCAAATGAAAAATGAAATTCCCTGACTGCCTACAGCCCAGTGACGAGTCCTTGAAACAGGCAGAGTGACTTCCCTCTAGGAGCTCAGCTGCCTCGATGATGACACTTTGCTAGGGGCAAAAGGGAATCTTGGCTTAACATTATCCTGACCCCCCCCCCCAACACCAGGATCCTGTGAGTTTCCTTAAACACATAAAAACTCCTTTCCAAACCTTCTTTATCTTTAACCACCAAGTATATGTTGGCAATTAAACTCCAAGTATATGGCCCCTGATACACATCTGAAGGGTGTCATAACTGAGGTTTTACTAGACAGTAATAAATGACGTTTTCCTAACAACAGCTAGCCCCTCCAGGTCCTGGAAACCTTGCTTCCAAAACTCCTTAGAGACTTACGCTGTCCCTAACCACCTCCCAACCTGAAGGTATATATATAATCATTCACTCTTCACAACCCCAGTGCAGCTCCTTCTGCCCACGGGTCCTGTCCCTGTGCTTTAATAAAATCACCTTTTTGCACCAAAGACATCTTCAAGAATTCTTTCTTGGCCATTGGCTCCGAACCCCACCAGCACCCCAAAACCCCATCACTTTGAAGATGTTGATATAATTTGGAAATTCTACCAATTCTGTCGCGGTGCAACCGCACAGAGCAATTTTGGCATTGTGTCTTTCAAAGACAGATTGTATGCAACAAAGAAAATGCTATCATGGTGACAGTGTACCACGTGGACACAAACAGCTCAAAGTATTTGCTCTGCCTAAGTTGCAGAAGTGCTATCTTCGTATAATTTAACTCATCCTTTGTAGAACATCTGTTGGATGCAAATGAAATCTTCCTGTTTTGAGGGATCTAGAAACAAACAAGGTACAGTTTTTGTCTTCTAGGGATTTACAATCAAATAGAGTGGATATATTCTATCTGGGGGCAGCTGTCACACTCTATGAAAGAAGTAATGTATGAAAGTAAGACTAGGGCTTTTGCAGAGAATTTGAAAAGAAAGAGGTAAGGGAGTACCTTCCAGCCAAGGCAACAGCATTCATAAAGGTACAGAGAATGATAGATGTAGGGTGTGATTAGGAAATGGTGAATCATTTGGCTTGACTACATGCAGGATTCATAAGCAAGTGATGGAAAATATGTAATTAGGACCAGATGGTGGAAGACCTGGGAAGCATAGGTGCTCTTGTATATGTAAAGTGGAGTCCATAAAAATATTCAGAACAAGGACGTGTCTCAAGATCCCGGTTTCTGCGAAGTGTAAGGTGGTGTGGTAATTTAATTTTTTTTAATTTTTTTTAATGCTTATTTTATTTATGAGAGAGACAGAGAGACAGTGTGTCAGCAGGGGAAGGGCAGAGTGAGAGGGAGACAGAATCCGAAGCAGGCTCCAGGCTCCCAGCTGTCAGCACAGAGCCCGACGCGGGGCGCGAACCCAGGAACTGTGAGATCATGACCTGAGCGGAAGTCAGAGGCTTAACTGACTGAGCCACCCAGGTGCCCCTGGGGTGGTAATTTTAAAGATATGTCTACAAAGTCTTTGATATGGATTTTGCATGTGGGAGAAAGAGAAATAATTTGTGGCCAGAGGACAAATTGTGGCGGCTTTAAAGATCCAACCACAAATTCTTTGATATTCCTCCTCTCAAGAGATGGAACTCAATTCCTCTTCCCTTGACTGTGTACTGCTCTTAGTGACTCTCCTCTAATGAATTAAATATGGCAGAAGTTATGGATGTTGCTTTCAAGGTTAGGCTATAAAAAGACTGCAACTTCCATCTGGGCAGAGCATTCAGTCTCTCTCATTCTCAGATCAATCTCTGTGGGAGAAGCCAGCTTCTTCTTGCTCAGGCAGCCTGGTGGAGAGGCCCAAGTGGTGAGAAACAGCATGCTATAAAATCCTGTGAAGGGAGCGTGGAGGCAGCCGAATCTCGGTTGACTGCAGCCCTGAATAACACCTTGACCGCAGCTTCAAGAGAGCTTCTGACCTAGAACCACTCAACGAAACGGCTCCCGGGCTTGTGACCTGTAGAAACTGTGAGTTAATCATTTTAAGCCCTTAAATTTTGAGGTAATATGTTATGCACAAATAGATAATGCAAATGGCTTAGAAGGAAGAGAGACTGGAGAAGGCAGAGAGATAAGTGAGAATTGGCCTTAGGCAAGGCAAGAGACCATGAAAATGTAAATTAGAACAGTAATGATGACTGGGGAAGAAAGGATCTATGCCCACAGCCTGATAGGAATTAAATCAACAGCATTTATGGGCTAATTAAATTGAGGGGTAATATTGAGAAAGAGACAGAAATGTTATAAGGCTCTTTCCATGTCCAGTTGAGATGACCAGGGAAATGGTAATGTCATTAATGAAAAGAACAGTAAAGAAAAGGTTGCACATGAAGGGGGTAATCGTGAGTTGACTGTGGTCATGTGTCTGCATGTATTTGGGTTTTAAGCATGTTGACTCTCATAGACTAGCTGACATCTACAGAGATATCCAAAAAGCTACTGCAAACTCATACCCAGCACACTTAGGGCACAGCTGATTCCCACTAGAGACGGAGATTGAACATTAACAGACACGGGGCAAAGTGATCCACACTTGGAGTAGTAATGCTCTAAAAGTACCTTCTAGACTTTCAATTTTGTCATTGCCTGAAAACAGAGGAAGGTTGTTTACAATATAATAAAGGTTCAATGGTCCAGTGCTAAGAAATGCAGAAGTCACAAGACTGAGATGGGTGGAATAAAAGTATAGAAGAGGATACTTTGCCACTGGGATCATTAGGGCTAGAAAAATGCTTCCTGTCTGTACATCAACAGGATTTTCTTTTTTTTTTTTTAATTTTTTTTTTTTTTTTAACGTTTATTTACTTTTGAGACAGACAGAGCATGAATGGGGGAGGGTCAGAGAGAGAAAGGGAGACACAGAATCCCAAACAGGCTCCAGTCTCTGAGCTGTCAGCACAGAGCCAGATGCGGGGCTCGAACTCACGAACCGTGAGATCATGACCTGAGCCAAAGTCAGACGCTTAACCAACTGAGCCACCCAGGCGCCCCAGGATTTTCTTTCAAAGATTTGTTTGTGTGTGATACAGGGTATAAGGAAAATAAGAAAAGAAATGCTTCAGGACATCTAGTCCCACTACTAACAAGGTAATAGTATAGTATAAATAAATGATTTAACAATAACATAATCAAAAAGCCAGGACTCTGAGAGTAAATAAATATGCATGACTTTCCTATGACACCTGATAACAAAAACAGTTTCCTATGGAAGTTGTTTTACTTGCATGAAAGTGTGCATTCGTATATTAAATAGGATACATCTAGATGGCCAATTTATTCACTTAAATAAAATAACAACCTGTGATGCTTTAAGTCAACATTTGAAAACACATCGAAGATTCAAAGTTAATATAGAAGACTCCAAGGAAAGAATTAAAAGCCTCAGGGAAAATTATGCTCCCAAAACTGGAATGATAATGAGGTGAAATTTCAAATTTTGTCCTTGCATTAGTTAATGCACTTGGGCAGAAATGCTGCTTAGAATAAATAAATAAATTTCAGGGCTTCTAACAGCCAAATGTCTTTCTCAGCCTCTACCCATCACAAAATCACAAGTCCCTCAAGTGCCCTTCTTTAGGTAAAATAACCCTACAAGTGCACCTCTTCAACACAACTATCTTTATTTCTCTGCTTGCTCTGCAGCAGGAAGTAGCCATATCGATCCTGGAAATCTGTGCATCAGACCATTTCTGCTTCGACAGCTGAGTCCCACAGTGTGCCAAATTCAGGGAACTAGCATTAGTTCCTACACTAGAATTATGGATATTCCCTACACTAAAAGCTACCAATTACTAGACATTTTTAATAGGAAACAGGTGTGGATCTCAGCTAACAAATTTAACTGTGCAAGAAAACTCCCATTTCTTTATTGTCTTTAAGTCAACCTAAATAGGACTCTGAGCCCTAGTTCCTCCTGGCTGGCAGTAAATCCAGTCTTAATCATTTGTGCCCATCTCCCCTCCCTTCCTCGTGGGTTGGGACATTTTACAACCAAATCAGTCATCAATCACTTGTCTGCAGTGGTTACAGCTGAAAAGTCCAATGACCTATGAGTTACAATTACTTCCTGCCTCCTATTCATCAGTGAATAATAAGAGCCAGAAAAAACTCCCTTGCCCCTAGAGGCTGTCTCAATGACAGTGCCATAGTCTTGTTCTGATTTCAATGTGACATCTCAGACCTTTGCCTGCTCTGACTCCACACTTTCACCTAGTAAAATATCTAAATTCCTAAGCCCTTGTTGCCACCATGAGGAATGTAGACAACAACCCTAGACTAGGACCACAAGAGCTGAAGCAAGACTGTGTGAGTATAAAGGACAGAGTCAAGGAACCAATCAGATCTATACCAGCACCCAGAAGTTCATAGCCAAAGTGCAGGTAGGGTAAATGAGCAATCCAGTGGTGGCTGCCAGAAGACTAGAAAGTATCCATTGGATTGAGCAGTTAGGAAGTCCATTTGGTCATTTTGATAAAAGAAAAACATTTCAGGGCCTAGGTGGCTCAGTAGGTTAAGCATCTGACTCTTGGTTTCAGCTCAGGTCATGGTCTCACGGTTCATGAGTTCGAGCCCCGCATCAGGCTCTGCACTAGTAGTGCAGAGCCTGCTTGGGATCCTCTCTCCCTCTCTCTCTGCTCTCTCTCTTTCTCTCAAAATAAATAAATAAACTTAAAAAACATTTCAGAGCAGTAATAGAAAGGGAAATCAGATCGAAACAACAGTCTTTTAAGAAGTGGGAAAGGGATACAGAAGTTTAGTCTGTTCTTTTGAAAACGTGATAGCCTAGAGATGGTTTGGGGGGTTGAGGCTCTGCCCAAGCTTGTTTTTTTAAGATGACAGCAATCTGAGTATCTTTAAAGGCTACAGGGAAAGAGCCAGGCTGATGCCCTAAGACAAAGAAATATTGGAGAAAGGCTTATCTTTATTCCAGGGGAGATATGAGGGATGGTACTTATAAAAGCAGAGAAAAGTGTTTGTAAAATGAGAAAGGAAAGGGGTGCTCCCTATGAATATAGAAAGGAGACAAGTGTGGGACTGACAGGAAAGTTTGAGGTCACAAGATTGGGCAACTGTTGAAGCTCAAACCTCAGAGCCTCATTTTTCTCTATGTAGTACAAGACAAGATCATTGCTGAGTGATGGGGTGGACAGTGGGTTTGAGGCATGAGTCAAAGATTTTAGTTTTGTTTCCATTTTTTGTTTTTGCATATACATATACAGTGATCTCACTAAACTCATTTATTAATCCTAATAGTTTGGGGATTCTTTTGGATTTTCTAGATCCACAATCATGGAACCTGTAAGTAATAAGTTTCATTTCTTCCTTTATAAAAGTTGTGCCTCTCATTTATTTGCCTTACACCATTGGCTACTGCTGGGCTTACATTAATTCTTTGGCCAGGCATTCCTACACCATGCAGAGACTATAAATTCAGGCTCCACACCTGTCTGATACAGGTTTGGGGTTTTAGTTTCTCCAGGAGATTTATTTTTCCTCACCCTAGACCACACCTGGGACAAGACTGCTTCTTTCCTAGACCCATGGGCAGAAGCTTCTAGTTTACACACAGGCGCAGCCTTTCCTAGGGGACAGATGTAGTCTAGGATTCTAATTCCAGCTCCCCACCTCACACAGACCCAAGGACACCTCTTTTTGGTGGACAGTCCTAGCCTTCTGTGGCCCTAGCGTAGGGTTGTCTACATTCTTTGTGATGGCAACAAGGGCTTAGGAACCTGAATCTTTTCCTATGTTGTGGATGTTAAACTTTAACCCCTAGAGCTGGGTTTATATCCAGTCTTTTGGGCCACCAGAACAAAAGCTTGGATGCTTTGAGTTCCCTTCCTTTCTTTCTTTTCTTTTCTTTCTTGCTTTCTTTCTTTCTTTCTTTCTGACATCTGGTAACTTCCCTTTCTTATTTCCAGTTCAGTTCTGAAATTATGCCTTTTTAACCAATACCGTAGCGAGGAGGGATGAGCCTTGAGGCCTTACCGCTGGTATTCTAGTGGTTCCTTCATGGTGCAAATCTGCAGAGTTAGAGGATTTTCTTCAGGAGCCCTCAACAACTGAGGTGGACAGATGGAGAACAAGGGCTGCATTTATCCTAGTCTGGGCTTTGTAGGGCAGGCCAAGATAGAAAGAAAAGGGGAAGATGGCATTGAAGATAGTGGTAGGAAGATGTTGAAGTGATGTGCTATGAAGTCTACACTGGAGAGGAAAGGAAGGGAGTCCAGGAAAAGGAACGGTAAAGGGATGTGGCCAATGAGACGGCAGAGCATACGTTCTAGGAAAAAAGGAGTGTAAGATTAGGCAGGCCAGGAGATTGTGTTCACAGGAGGGATAATGAAGCTTAAGCCTTTAAAAAAAGATTGCTTCCAGATGGTGTCAAGACCATGGAAGTGGCTTACTTAGGAGGAAAGTGGGCAGAGCCTGCTGGGATTTGATCCCAGCAGATGGTGCTTCAGATCCCTCACCTACCATCCAGTCTTCCAGACTCAGGTCAACCATTTCCAACCCTTACAGTCATCCCTACAAATTTTACTGAAGCCAGTGGTTATCAAAGTGTGGCCCAGGAGCCTCTGAAGGCTGTGTTGCCTAGAAGTCAGAAACATGAGCTTGGGAATGAGACTGCCTGAGAAGCATCCTTCCCTGATATGTTTACCTTGGACAAGTTATTTAACACCTCTGAGCCTCCATTTCCTCGTTTCTAAAATAGGGATGTGAGTGGCATCTACTTCACTGGGTGGCTATGAGGGGTAAAGAGGCAATACATGTAAAATGGTTTTCTGAGCTTCACACATAAATGATTAGAAAAACCCAGAGATGAGAAAAGCACTGCTGCAGAAATGCAATCATTTATTCCATTCTTAAAGAAGAGAGGGGCACCTGGGTGGCTCAGCCAGTTACGCATCCTACTTTGGCTCAGGTCATGATCTCGTGGTTCGTGGGTTTGAGCCCCACGTCGGGCTCTGTGCTGACAGCTCAGAGCCTGGAACCTGCTTCGGATTCTGTGTCTCCCTCTCTCTCTGCTCCTTCCCTGCTCATGCTCTGTCTCTCTCTCTCTCAAAAATAAATAAACATTAAAAAACAAAGAAGAAGAAAGAGTGACTCCAAAGACTTCATTCTTTCATTTAAATGAAAGGCTATTTGTTTACTGGCAACCTTGATAAGGTTACTAAAATCTGGTGTTCATACCCTAATCCTCCTCCTTTACCTGAGTTTCGTGGCAACTTGTAATCTCTCCTGCAAAGGCCTTGTCTTCACCCCCAGGAACACAGCAAATCCCTTTGCACACATGTACAGGCTGATGACATCCCCCCAGTTTTGAGGAAGGATACTTTGTTTTGGTGTATTATCAGAGTGTCTCAAGGCTGGTGAGAGTTTTTTATTGCTGTGTTCTTGCTCTAGAGTTACAAATTACTATTTAGATTCATCAACATCAATTTATTTTGAAAACAATTGTTTGGATAACTCTGCACTGGGCAGTGAAATCTTTTACAGACATGGTATTGGGGCCCATAATGTTCCAATAAATAGACATTTAGGGGCACCTGGGTCAGGTCATGATCTCACAGTTCATGAGACCAAGCCCCATATCAGGCTCTGTGCTGACAGTGCAGAGCCTGCTTGGGATCCTCTCTCTCTCTCTCTCTCTCTCTGCCCCTCCCCACCCCTCTAAATAAATAAATAAACATTTTAAAAATGGACATTTAAATGCAATCCACTGAATTTTATGATTCCCTACCACCTGGGATCTCTGTACATACTGAGAGGAAATTATAATTTGACAAGGCTGGCAAGTTTGACACATGCTAATCTCCCCCATGAATTCTGAAGACATGTATGTGGTGATTTCCTACATCAAATATTTTGTAGACTTTTAACTTGGAAATCCCATGCTATATCAATCAGAAAAGCCCAGGCAGGTCAAGAGAGCACGTGTACTAGGTGTACAAGGTCATCTGAATTCTTACTGAAACACAAAGGTCACAAACACCCACATTTACCTAGTGGCTGAGCTGGGCCTAGAAGCCGAGGGTTATGGCTCTCAGTCTAGGGCTCATTTGTGTGTCCCACATTATGGCACGAATCTTGGAGCTAAGTTCAACTGTGATGTCTTGCCAACATAAATAATTGCTCAGCTGACAGAAACTTCAGGGGGCAGACAATTCCATGTCAAAAAAAAAAAAAAAAAAGACTTGGAAAGCTCAAATCCAAATCCATTCTACCATATAAATTAGCCAATTTCACAGTATATGATAAGAAGCACTACTTTTCATTGCCTGTCTGAAGTAGGAACTCTTTTGCAGCAATACATTTTGTTGGGAGTAAAATATCTTTTACTGAGCATTCACAAAATCATGATCTCATTTTCCAAAGTGTTATCTCTGAAAACATAATCAGCCGCAAGGAATTTATCTCTTTACATAAATTAATTTTGCAGACGATTTTTCATGCACACCACTACCCCCACCTTGAAGGCTAACACTAAATGAGACACACTTAGGCTTGCAACTACAATTCATCCTGGTTAGTGGGCATTTTTGCTCTCTGGGAAAGCATTTTAATCTTCTGTAGGAGCAAAGCAACTTGAGAGTGAAGAGGTATGTCAAACTGTCAACAAAGAAAAGAAATGAAAAGAACCAAAGAAACCAATGTAAAGTAATTCAAGGACAAAGGGACTATGAGAAGCGCTGGAGGAAGTTGCCATCTGCAGGAAGTGCTTTGGGCTCTACCTCTGTGATTAACTCCATGTATTAGCTCCTGACTTATAATCCCCTTGCCCTCCTATTCATCAATTTCTTTGTTCGTTGTTATAGATTTCTCCCTACAGAAATTAGGAATTTCACCAAAAAAAAAATTTTACTACCAAGATATTGAAACCGGGTTGTTAAATTCAGAGATGTTCCCATGCCAACTGGCAAATACCTGCTTCCCCAAGCCCATTGAGTCCTCCCTCTCACACTGACTGAAGCACCCCAGGTCTGGAGAGTCCCAAGTGGGTGTTGCCCAGACACTCGGTGCCCAGTGGCCTTCCAGCTGGCCCACCAACAACCCCCATGTACCAGTGTCCATCTTTATGTGTCCTCCCAGCCAGAGAAGGCCCAGTCCTCAGCTGGGAAGATGCCACTCCATTGGGCAGTATTGCCACCCAGTGGACAAATGCCCAGTGCCCATCTGGTCCCTGAGGCTGTGGCCCATCATCACAGGCTCGTACTCCCTTGGAGTTGCCCCTGCACGGCCACCTAATAAAACAGCAAGGTACCAAAAAGGTTTTTTTGAACACCACCTCAGATCAAAACCATGCTCACTCTTGTATTTTCTCCAAAATGTTTCTTTTTTATTAAATGTAACACCATTCTGTCTGTTTTCCTGAAGCAAACACGCATCCTCATTCCCTTGTCTCAACATGAAAAGTGCACACGAACTTTCTGAAATGGCCGATCTCACAGAAACATCTGAAATTGCTTCCAATCTCCCTGAAGTTCTTCCCTATGCTTGCATTTCAAATAAGATGAACTTGGGGATGTGCCCCCATCAAAAAGAAAAAAAAAAAAAAGTATATTATCATTTTGGCTGTCAATTATATCACAATAAAGCTGAACACACACACACACACACACACACACACACACACTCACGGTGGGGATTGGGGGAAGACTCATGAGTAATTTGGTTCTCTGAGTTCTTACTCCTCCCTCCACCCTGCCCATGCCACGTTGGCTACAATGCTGTGAATATATATAATGCTGTCATTATATATATTAATAGAGGTAAGTGGAATGGCATGAACAACAAGCCATCAGATATTTGATTAAGACCAAGCTAGTTTTATTAAAGATAGCGTACCACGCAAATTTAAGCAATTATATGTTTATGCGATCTTTTCACGTCCCTCCATAATTTTCTCTGGTTGGGTATTATAGGCTATTGTAGTCCATGGCTAAATATTATAATCTTTCTTTGCCTTATTTTCCCCTTAAACTATCTAATTTCTAATGTCTGCTTTCACAGAAGGTAAGATATTTCATGCACATATATTATGGCAGAAACACCATTATTTGAGTTTATTTCTGACCTGTTATTCTGTGCTTTCTATTCCATACTATTTCTACACTTTCTTCAATTGTAATATTTGTCTGAAGAATAAAACAAAACTTACTCACACTGGGTTTGGTCCAAACAATATTTCTCTACCTTCAAAATAGCTGTGCATCTAAGGGAAAGTCAAGAGTAGGTACTGGGTTGCACAATTATATGAGAGATTGGCAATCTGGAAAATTTATTGAACCAACTCATTAATCTGGTACAACAATAACGTCAGTTCTTCTGGTTATTTTAACTCTACATACAATGTACTTACAAATGTAGCTCTTGGGGGGCGCCTGGATGGTTCAGTCGGTTGAGCCCTCTTAATTTCAGCTCAGGTCATGATCTCACAGTTCATGTATTCAAGCCCCACATCAGGTTCTGCACTGTCACTGTAGAGCCGGCTTGGGATTCTCTCTCCCCCTCTCTTTTTGCCCCCTCCCCGTTTGCATGTGTGCACTCTTTCTCTCAAAATACATAAATTTTTTTTAAATGTAGCTTTTCAGGGGCACCTGGCTGGCTCAGTTGGTGCAGCATGCGACCCTTGATCTCAGAGTTGTTGAGTTCAAGCCCCACATTGGGAGTAGAAATTACTTAAAAATAAAGTGTTTTTAAAAATGTAGTTTTTTGACACTCAAATATTAGTGTAAATACTTTCAAAAAATTACAGACTTTATTGCTGAGCAGTTTTTATATAGTACAACTGCCAAACTATTGTTTCTCCTGAACAATAATTTTGCAGTGACTTCTATTTGTTCCTCATCTACAATTAATAGGCAAAACAGGATCTCAGAAATGGAGTTCCTTGCTGTCATCATTGCTCGGATATTTATTAAGTTCCTGGCACTATATACATACACATGGTATAGAGATCAAGAAAACTAAATAGCTTCTGCCCCCAGGAAGACAGATAGATAATAATAACATAAACAGAAACACTGAGGACTCAAAGAAAACATCAACCCCTCTTATACAATGAGCTACGAACTATTTTGCTGCAATATTATTCCTATCCAAATATATGAAGGGTGCTCAATTTGGGGAACGTTTTCACTGCCTTTGCATAAGATTTGAAGTTTCACGGTTTCAGAGACAGCAGTGACAAACTCAAATGATATTTAAACTCTTGGGATTCTTTTTCCTTGTCTAAAACTATCAATAATACTTTTAATAGCTACCATCTGTTGGCAAATATTATGTGACAGGTATAATGCTAAAGCCGTGCTGTTTCATTTAATCCTCACACAATACTATGCTTAGATATTATTCCCTTTACATGGTAAGGAAAGAGAATTAGAAAGATTAACTAACTTCTCCAATCATTATGCAGCTTTAGGTCTGCCTAACTGTAACTATTCTGCTATGTTAGCTTCTCCTTGTCCCTGTTTAGACATCTGACACAAATACCAAAAGGAACAAAGGTTCAAATTTGACCTTGATTAGGAAACCAAGAAAAAAGACTCAGCCTTGTTCTCAAAATGAAGATTTCCTTGCAAATAAAAACTCTTATTCACTCAACAAATATTCACTGAATACCTATTCTGTGCCAGACCTTCTTCAAGGAGCTCATTATTAAATTAAAATTGATGCTATTCATTGGGTAACTTACCACTCTATTACGGAGGACAAAATAGAGGGGAAAATGTAATTTTGAATATTCTCCTTCAGTATAGCAGGGAACTGAGCTTGAATGTAAATTTGGTTCACCACAGAAATCAGGTTTAGTTAGGGGCTTGGACAGCAGACTAAAAAATCTCCGATCATTTATGGAAATGTACTTTTCAAAGAAACTCATTTTAAGGGAAGAGAATCATAAGGAATAATTTCAGCACCAGAACAGTGGACAAGGTCAAAGAAAGAGATTGGTCTTCAGATTGTCTGGATTGATGATACAGTCCTAGAACCAGGGACCTGAAGCAAAAAAGCAAGCAAAACCCACAAGAACTGAACCCCCAGGTGTCAACTGTGGCAGTTCCATTCATGGGCAACAGAACCCACTGCCCACAGCTCTTGCAGCAAAGGGAAACTGTGCCTTCCAAGCAGACATCAGTGCCCTCAGCATGGGACTTGTGCAGCTTCAGGACAAACATCAGCTTTGGCCTTCACCTCTAGACACCATCAATAGAGAACCAGCTGCCATCTTGGGCATTAGCAATGTAAAGAGACTTTCCTATAAAGGTAAAGAGCAGAGGAGGAGATAAACATGGATGTCACATGGGGTACCTGGCTGGCTGAGGACAGCATGTGACTCTTGATCTCAGGGTTGTGAGTTCGAGCCCCACGTTAGGTGCAGAGATAACTATAAACAAACAAGCAAACAAATAAACAAACAAATAAATAACATGGTGTCACAGGGAAGTCAAGGGAATTAGTTTCTGGAGTCTTCATGAGATACTTCTTTGAGCCTGTCAAGACTATCTGGAAAAAATTTGAGAGACCTGAGTTCCTACAGAGTGCTGAAGGTGTAAGCAGAGCCTGGGACTATAAGTGTGTTCTCATTTTCTGTCAATTTGTATTAAGCAGATTTGTAATGTTACAGTGTGAAAAGATTAATGAAGTCTAACTTTATATGTGAAATGTGAATAATTCAACCATGATTTTAATTCAAGAATCTCATAATTCCAAAGCTGCATGACCAAGTGAATTTCATATTGAGTTGATCCTATTTTCACATGGCACAGCCATGTTAGCTATTAAACAGAAATAATGGGGCGCCTGGGTGGTTCAGTAGGTTAAGCGTCCGACTCTTGGTTTCAGCTCAGGTCATGATCTCATGGTTGGTGAGTTCGAGCCCCGAGTTGGGCTCTGCACTGACAGTGCAGAGCCTGCTTAGGATTCTGTCTCTCCGCCTCCCTCTGCCCTTCCCCTGCTCGTGCTCAATCTCTCTCTCAAAAATAAATAAACTTAAAAACAGAATAATGTTCCTATTAGAATATTCACCTGAATTACATAGGTTTTGAATTATACAAGGTGTATGAGTTTTGTCGCTGTTGCCCTGACCTATTCAAACTCCAGGTTAATGTGGCTGAGATGCTTGAGTTATATAAACAGCAGAGACAAAGAGGCTGGTGAGTCATATAGCCATTCTCCTCAACGAAAAAAGTACTTTTTGCTTTCATTCCAATAAATTAATACCTCCTTTCTTACAACATGGCATTTTCTCAGAAGACTTCTGAAAATGAATTAAGTGGGAGGTGCATTTTTTAAGCTAGCTCCTACAGAGACTTATCACCTAAGTAACCATTATACTGACGTGGCTGTAATATTTTTATTTTTCAATGCACTTGTGATTACATCAATCCATTTTTCATCCCTCTATGGGCTTAATTCTGTCCACCCACTCAGAAGTCACCCATGGTCATAAGCAATTCATGAGCCTTTTGTAAAGACCGTGTTCTGAAATAAAGAGACTGTGTTTGCTATAATAGATTTTTGTTTTTGTTTTTATGGCAAAGGTAAATGTAGTCACTGAGATAAGCAGGCTCTTACAGCAAGTTCTGCTTGTTTGGTTTTTTTTTAAAGGCTTTGAAATTACTTTAGTAATCACAGAGTATAAAGAGTTAGAACTGCACTGTCCACTATAGTACTCACCACACAAGGCTAGTTAGTACTTTAAATGGGGCTAGTCTGGGTTGAGATGTGCTTTAAATGTAACACACAGACTGGATTTCAAAGATGTAATATCAGAAAAATGTAAAATGTCTTATTAATAATATTTTATGTTCATTAAATGTTGAAATAACCATTTGGATAGATTGGGTTAAATAAAATATAGTACTAAATTTTATTTCACCTGTTTCCTTTTACTTTTTTTAGTGAGAGTGATAGAAAATATAAAAATACGTATGTAGCTCACATTCTATTTCTCTTCGTCAGCACTCAGATAAGTGCTGCCATTACTCCTCCATCACCATTTTCCTTCTCCACCTTTACATTGAGGGCATGCCGGAGCTGGAGAATTTAGCACTTTTCCTTCCGGCAAAGGAGATCCAGGTATCTCCAGAATACTTCTAACTATTCTCAGGGAATGTGTATATGTCCTGGCCGTCACTCTGAACTGCCTTCATACTCCTACCCGCTCGGGACATAACATCTTTCCCCATGTCTCCTCATCCCTAGTTTCAGCCCCCTAAGTATTCCATGTTTCACAAAAAATTCTTTCAAACGAAAACAAAAAAATGTTTTTCACGGACACATGCCTTTCCTTAAGGAGACAGACTTCTAAGGAGCAATCTAGCTCCCCATTTTCTCAAACTCTCTCACCAGACCCACCTCTAGGTCTTTTCATTTGCATAACCAAAAAGCCCCTCAAAATGTTCTCCCAAACAAAAGTAGTCTTTCCCCAAGACAAATTCCACACCCCATGCCACAGAATGTGAAAAAGGCTGCCTGCCTTCGCTAAACCAGTTGCCAACATTCCTTGCATCTCCCAGTACACAGGCTTGATAATACCTCGCTGGGCAGGGTCTGCAGAAGTGATGTGTTGTAAGAGCTGTGTGTCTACCATGATTGTTGACTGGGGCTTGTTCTTTCAAAGTCTTTCTGTTTAGGGGCGCTTGGGTGGTTCAGTCGGTTGAGCGTCTGACTTGGGCTTAGGTCATGATCTCAAGGCTCCTGAGTTTGAGTCCCGTGTCGGGCTCTGTGCTGACAACTCAGAGCCTGAAGCCTGCTTTGGATTCTGTGTCTCCCTCTCTCTCTGCCCCTAACCCACTCGCATTCTGTCTCTGTCTCTCTCAAAAATAAATAAATATTTTTTAAAAAAATTAAAAAAAAACAAAGTCTTTCTGTTTACTTAAATGTATTCATCCTCAGACTCCACTCTGCAACATCTGTGTATTTTTGAATAGCTGGTTGTGAACATCAGTCAGCTTTGATTAGATACCTGTGCATTTAGCCCTTTCTGTGGGCAAAACATTGTGCTGAGTCAGAGGGATGCTGGGCGACTGGGGACAGGCTTTGTCCCTGTCTCCCATGCTGGGTACTTCTACCCAACTGAGCTTTCACTGAGCCTCACGGAGTAGGTAGGCATCCACCTAGGGTGGCGGTGGCTGTTGAGGGAAAAACCCCAGAAGTCCCTCAGCTGGTATGTAAATAGAGGGAGGGAGGGAGGTCCCTCGAAGCAGGTGGCTCGGCGATGTGAATGGTGGAACCCCATGTTGCCCTGTGGTTGTAAGAAGGGAACCAGGACAGCGCTGGGCTTCAATGAAGATTTTTTAAGAATTCAATAACACATCTTAATACTTTTTTCACTAATTTAAACCTTTCCTCAGAGAAATGGCTGTTCCAGGTCTGAAGCAGGAAAGTGACAAGACAACATGGCAAATCAAAAAGCAGGGAAGTTTTCAAAGATTAATAGGTGGGGTCCACAAGACACAGAAGTTAGCTCCTATTGTCCACAGACATAAAATTTTGAAAATTAAGAATAACAGCCTCTGGGGGTGCCTGGGTGGCTCAGTCAGTTAAGCGGCCGACTTCAGCTCAGGTCATGATCTCGCGGTCCGTGAGTTCGAGCCCCACGTCGGGCTCTGTGCTGACAGCTCAGAGCCTGGAGCCTGTTTCAGATTCTGTGTCTCCCTCTCTCTGACCCTCCCCTGTTCATGCTCTGTCTCTCTCTGTCTCAAAAATAAATAAACATTAAACAAATTAAAAAAAAAAAAAAAAGAATAACAGCCTCTGGTTCCACTCAAGATGAAGGACACTCCAGTCTATCTCTCTCTTTGATTATAACAAAAAAAAAAAAAAAAAAAAAAACTCTAGACATGATACATAAAGCAACTACCAGAAGATTCTGCAAGGTGGATTCTGCAAGATTCAGCAAGCTGTCTTCTGCTGCTGAAATGAATTATCATAAATTTAGTGGTTCAGAACAACACAAACATATTATCTTATAGTCCTAGAGGTCAGAAACCTAAAATGGGTCTGCAAAGCTGTGTTCCTTCTGGAGGCTCTGGAGGAGAATCTTTTTCCTTCCCTTTCCAGCTTCTAGGGGCTGCCTGAATCCCTTGGCTCATGGTCTCTTCCTCACATCACTCTGACTTTTGCTTTTGTCATCACATCCCCTCTGACTCCAACTCTCCTGCCTCCCTCAGACAAGGACCCTTGTGATTACATTAGACCCACCCAGATAAGACAGGATAATCTCCCCATCACAAGATCATTAACTTAATCAGGTTTGCAAAGTCGTTTCTGCCATGTGAGGTAACGTATTCACAGATTCCAAGTCTTTGAAGGTGGACATCTTGGCGGGGGGGGGGGGGGGGGGGGGGGTGCGGAGGAGACATTATTTCACTTACTACAGTGAATAAAGAGCAAGGGGACTGGGTAAGGAACCCAGGTCTTAAGGGATGACCTGGAAGTGAGCTCGCAGGTTTTTCCTTTTTTACCCCCACTATACATCCCAGCTCAATTTCTGAGGCAGCCCACAGCCAGGACTGAGAAAGGGTTAGGGTTATGAGACGGAGGGAGCTCTGGGAAAAGCTTGCTCTCTGCAACCATGAGGGAGGTGAGGGGCACAGCGTCCCCAGGACGGAGCACCTGAGACTTTCCGGACTCTGTGTCAGAAGAAAACCAGCGAGGAGGCGGCATCAGGAAATCTCCACATTTCTGAACAGAAATGCTTTTTTTTTGGAGTCCAGAATCAAATCAAGTAGAAACAATACAGCAGTCTCCCCTTTATCCGTGGGGGATACGTGTCAAGACCCCCAGGGGACGTCTGAAACCGTGGACAGCACCCAACCCTATATATACTATGATTTTCCTATCCATACATACCTATGATAGAGTTTAATTTATAAATGAGGCCCAGTAAGAGATGAACAACAGTAATTAATGATAAAATCGAACAATTACAACAATGTACTGTAACAAAAGTTATGCGACTATGGTCTGTTGCTCTCGCTCTCTCTCAAAATGTGTTACTGTACCGTACTCACCCTTCTTCGGCCTCTTACGATGAGGTGAGGTGCTGCAATGCGCCTGCGTGATGAAACGACGCGCGGTGAGGGACGGTGGGCGACGCGACGCAGCGTCAGGCTATACGGCCCCGCCCCTCGGAGGATGCGTCAGAAGGAGGAGCATCTGCCTACTGACCACGTGGTGGGCGGCGTCTGATTGACAGCGCGAGCGGAAAAACCGGGCTCTGGGACAGCGACCGTGCCCACCGGGAACACCGCAGAGTCCTATAGCCATGGTCTTAGAGGACCCACGCAGATTGTTGGGATCTCAGGGGTGGAGAAAACTTGAGTGCTAAGAAGGCTCTTGGGAAAGGAAAAACAGGAAAGAAAAAGACGCTTCAGGCTGAAAATAAGAATCAATCTTGGAAAATGCAGAAAAGAATATGACGCGTGAATTTCAGATACAGGAAGAAAATGAATATTTAACAATTATACGGAAGATAAAATAGAATTAGACAGTTGTTGGATGAAATGCTAAAAACAGAACCCCAAGTCAGCTAAAACCTATTTCTTTAGAATTTTTCAATAAAAACTTCCAAGTCACCAAAAACTGTACAACTTCAGGTTCCTTTCACAGAGTCATAAATCAAGCCAGAGGAAATTCCAAAAACCATTTAAACCGATTATCTGTTCCAGGAAGGAACAATAGTTAACTGACTCAAAAGAAAAATGCTGAAGGTTTTTGGAGGAACTCCTGCCACCTCCCGAGTTCCCCTTTCTGATGCTCAACTCATCTCAAAGATGTCAGCTGTGGCCCCCTGGCACCTAGGAGGCCAGAGAGAGAGGAGCACGAACCCCAGCCAATGTCATTGCCTGAACAGTCCTAAATTCTCCCCGTGGTCTCGGCTTATTCCCAGAGTTGGCATTTCTACGTTCAGGCTGCAATGTTCAGCTGTACCACTTCTGGTCTGTCCCAAGTCTCCCTGGATGCATAGTCCCGTCACCACTTCCTACAAGGCATCCACTCATCCTGAGCACTTTGGGGGATTAATATAATGTTTTCAAGGTTGAAGAGCTTGCAAGAAGAGGTCATACATGAGAATGCAAAGGCTTCTCCCATCTCCCCAATCTCTTCCTCTCTCTCCTGTGCACATGTGTGATTGTCTCTTCTTCATCCTGAATGGATCATCTCCCCACTCTCTGGCTCCGAATTTCAACCTAGTCATGTAGAACATTCTCTCTCTTTCTCTCTATCTCCTTCTCCCATGTACAGTAATCTCCATGGACAGTAGTCTCAGTGACTACCACAAGCAAGACTTCCAAACAACCATAGTGCTCTTGTGAAGAACTTTGATGCCTAAAATTATCTCTAAGTCCATCGATCTAACTGAACTTAGAGTACATGTCTCCTACTACTGTTCTCACAATCCTTCACTGAAGTTCCTGAGGAGTAAGTTATGTAAAGCATCGCCTGGTTTCTACATGCTAAAGTCAAGCTTCTACCACTGATATGCTGTATGTCTTCTTCAGCTTTCTATCACTTACTTATCTTGCCTAAGCCTCAGGTGGGGATCCAGCAGAAGGAAGCACTGAGACAGGGATTTGAATGCGAGTAGCTAATTTGGGAGGTGATCCTAGGAAGCTCGGTTGGGGTAGTGGGAACATAAAAGGGAAAAGGGAAGGAAAACAAAATAGAATGCCTTCATGAGCAGCTTATTACTGTGAGCAAAAAAGGCTTAATCCTACTGAGGATCTCAGGGAGATGATATTGAACAGGCCTCTTAACAGATGAGGAAGCTGAGACATGTATCCATCAACCCCATTCATCACTGGTTGCGGGTAGCTCACAGGAGCCTTCGGTCCCTGCCACTTCTGACCTGCCTTGCACAGGGCTAAAGCACAAACCTGCTCCCGCTAAGAAGTCATTAGCACTGGTGGGTACCGGAATGGGGAGTGCCTAGGGGTGTAGGGGGTGCACTAACTTCATCTGCTATGACAAATAACCTAGACCTCTCCAGCCCACACTGTTCTGCACTAGCCCCTGGTGGTGCTAGTCCTCTATAATATCCACCTGGCATAGGACAACTAACTTGCTCTCAAATCACCCAGCATGGTTGATTTGGCTTCTTCTGTTCTCTGGGAACGGTTTCAGAAGGATCCTTATAACCTAATGAACATAAGCAGAGAAGGCAAAGAATAAACATGCCAGTGAAATGCAAGTGATATGTATCACTACTTGCTGACATAGTAGATGACATTTAATTCCAATGCTTCTTCCCTCCATTTTGACAGCTTACTTATCTCAATGAACTTTATCACTTTCAGTCTGGGCTAACAAACAAATTCCCATTGATCAACAGAAGTAAAGGAAAAATCCAATATCGGGAAAGGAAATGTCTGTGAAAGTGATATTGAATTCAGATACCTTGGCTTCAGGCAAAGTGAGAGTCTCCAGTAATGCAGTATGATTTTTTTTTTTCACAAAATCTTGGTCTCAAAACGTGATTTACTCTTATTTAAGTGTATATGAGTGTTAGATCATGAAATCATGATTTCCACCAAGTAAAACTAAGTATGCAACATCTTTTTCAACTGGAGCCTGAAGTGGTGATATTTGTCTTTTTTGCTCTGCCATCTCCCATTCTTTTGGCAATCCCCTTTAACATTCCCACCAGTGTCCTTGTATTTCAGTAGAAAGCAATGGTATACATTGGAATGGGGGATACTTAGGAGATATGAAGAGATTTGTGGCCTCACCCAGGTCTTCCTGTCATGTTCCTAATTTATATCTCCCTCCGTATCACGTCTCAAATTTCCTATTCCAGCTGGATCTCATGTATATAATGAACTAATTCATATTAAAGTATCAATAGCTAAAAAGCTTAATGCTTTATAATTCCCCCAAAAGACTTTGTATTTTAGAAAGCAATGTGTTATTAATGGTGTGATCTTAGGTGATGTGTTGGGAAAGCTGTAGGATTATTTTTTTGTAGGAAGGCCTTTAGTGACATTTCTCAAATCCCTCCATTTGGGTTACCACCTTGTCCATCTTGTGATATCAGTCCCAGAAAGATTCTCATAAAAATATCATGAGACAGGGGCCACCTGGGTGGCTTAGTCTGTTGGGCGTCCAACTTTGGCTCTCACAGCTTCTGAGTTCGATCCCTGCATCATGCTCACTGCTGTCAGCACAGGGCCCGTTTCGGATCTTCTGTCCCCTTCTCTCTCTGCCCTTTCCCTGCTTGTGCTCTCCCTGTCAAAATTAAATAAATCTTTAAAAAATACATATCATGAGACAACTGAATAAACTGTCTATGTGAAGAAAAGATAGGTTGGAATGAAAATACACTTCTCTGCAGGATGGTGTCTTCTAAATTTGATTTCTATGAACTTCTATTTGTTTATTCCATGGTGGTCCCACAGGAAAGCAGATAGAGAAGAAATCCTGAAAAGTTATTGAATAGTAATTGTGTGTACAGGGGAGTCTCCGAGAAAAACTAAAAGTTTGTAGAGCAGAATTCAACCTCAGAAAATAACTTCCTAGAGACGATCCAATCCAACTTAAGCCACCTAAGGCATAGACTGTTGATCCAATTCTAATGTCCATTCTCTGAGTCTTATAACTGCTGATTTTCACCTGAGCGCACAGTCATCAGTTAAAGTCTCCATTTCCCAGACTCCTGTTCAGCTAGGTTGGCCATATGACTAAGTTCTAGCCAATGAGTTATAAATGTGATCTCATTGTATGATCTTATCTGAGGATCTTTCCTAAGAGCAAGAGCTCACCTTTGCTCCTTCTTTCCCCTACCCTGCCTCCCATCACCTCTTCCTTCACTCTGCTGCTTAACATGTTGATGTGATGGCTCTAGTTCCATCTTGAACCATTAGGATAAGGGTCAGACCTCAAAGATAGCAGAGGAGAGAGTTGGAGATAGCCTGGGCCTCTGAGGACTTTGTGGAACAGAACCACCACATAAGCCCTGGAAGGACCACCTCTAGGGCTTTAAAGTGAGAAGCACAAAGCTCTATTGGGAGCTTCTGTTACAGTCAAACTAATCCCAACTGATGCATCATCCTTTTTTTTTTTTTTTTTTTTTTTAGATTTTATTTTTAAGTACTCTCTACATCCAACATGGGGCTCGAATTTACAACCCCAAGATCAAGAGTTGCACATTCTACTGACTGAGCCAGCTGGGCACAACCCCTTCCTTTTTTTTTTTTTTTTTTTTTTTTTTTAATTTGACTCAATTCTCATAGGAAAGAAGGACCTATGAATCATGTAGGCTCATTCCCAGGTTGGAACACTAGTTTTATCACCATATGTCAACGCCCTAGTGTGATAGAAATCATTTTTTAACGTTGTCCTTTCTTTTTATTTCATTATGATCTTTGATGACTGGGTAATTGGAACATCAGAGGAAAGTGACAAAAACATAGCCAATGTAATACTTGTCAGTTAAAAAACAATAATAAAGAATAATCAGAAGCATGAGTTTAATCTTGGCTTAATCTGCACATGTTTAAGCAGAACTGTTTTGGAAGCTGGGGAAAATGAGAGGCCTAGCAGGCCCTGGAAATATCTGTAATCCCCTGTACCCTATGAATGAACAACTGAATAAGTCCCAAAAGGTTTAATGACCTTTGTTTTCCAACATAAATTATAACTTTAAGGCTGAAATAAGAACCAACAATTTTTTCTTTTTTTTTTTTTTTAATTTTTTTTTAACGTTTATTTATTTTTGAGACAGAGAGAGACAGAGCATGAATGGGGGAGGGTCAGAGAGAGGGAGACACAGAATCTGAAACAGGCTCTGGGCTCTGAGCTGTCAGCACAGGGGCCCGATGCGGGGCTCGAACTCACGGACCGCGAGATCGTGACCTGAGCCGAAGTCGGCGCTCAACCGACTGAGCCACCCAGGCGCCCCAAGAACCAACAATTTTTTCATGAAACAACTAACATGGTCATGTATGTTTTAGGAAGGAAAGAAGGCCCAAAAATGACTATTTTTCAGATCACGTTTTGCAGTAATCACCTGATAACAGTGGCAGGCATGCATAGCTGCACAATCTGAAAGCTGACCGTGCTGTGTCAGGTCTTTCTAAACAGTTGTATTTCGGAAGGTCAAGACGGGACTTTAAATAAAACACATGCGAGATAATGACACTCTACTTCACTTAATGGAAACATTATTTCAGGATGAAAAAGTCAGTTTAGAAAAAAACTAACCCCACAAACTTAACTAGTTGGACACTGGGTGTTACCTAACAAGATGATTTAAAATAAACGTCTACTGAGGCGCCTGGGTGGCTCAGTCGGTTAAGCGTCTGACTTCAGTTTAGCTCATGATCTCACCGCTGATGGGTTCGAGCCCCGCATCAGGCTCTGTGCTGACAGCTCAGAGCCTGGAGCCCACTTTGGATTCTGTATCTCCCTCTCTCTCTCTGCCCCTTCCCCACTCACATGCTGTCTCTCTGTCTCTTAAAAAATAAATAAACATTAAAAAAAATTTTTTAATTAAAAAAATATTAAAATAAATGTCTACTAGTGACACACAATTTTGCAATCCCTTGCCAAATCTTGCTGATTTTGCTTCACACGTCGTTAAAAAATCTGATCCCCCTAGACCCTTGGTGATCTCCCCCAAACAGTGTTCACAACACTGGCTGCCCTAAGGAATCACTAAGAAGCTTTTAAAAAGACCCAGGCCTGGGGCGCCTGGGTGGCGCAGGCGGTTGAGCATCCAACTCTTGATTTCCACTTAGGTCATGATCCCAGGATCGTGGGATTGAGCCCCACATCAGGCTCTGTGCTGAGTGTGGAGCCCGCTTAAGATTCTCTCTTTTTCTCCCTCTGCCCCTCTCCCCTGCTCATACTCTCTGTCTCTCTCTCTCTCTCTCAAATTAAAAAAAAAAAAAAAAAAAAGCCCAGGCTCAGTCCCAAACCAATTGAGTAAGAACTTCTTGAGGGTTGGGCTGAAGCACTAGCATTTTCCACACCATCCCAGGTGATTCTAATGTGTAGCCTGGGTTGATATCCACTGCCACAAAGGAGCCCCATTCCACCTATGTGACTAGAGCCAACTCACATCTTGCTTAAATTAAAATATACTGAAAATTAACCCTGTCATCCCTTCCCCCAAACATATCACATTGAGACTTTCTCTTCACATTCTCACATCTGCTTCATTTTAGATAAAGGTATCAAGAAAAATAATTCCCCCAAATAGGCATCTTTCGCAGTTATGTAGTTTCTGGTTTGGACACGGCTTCTCTAAATAAAACCAGATTTGCCCTTGGCAAGAGAGAGGAGAGGTTAAAACAAAGCAAAGGAGCAGGTGACTGCTGACCCAGACTGAAGACAGAAAACTAATCAGTGCTCTCTCCTTCCCTGTCTCTCACTTGCAAGATTCATCTCCAAACATCCTCTGCCTCATGTAACGGTACAAACCTGTTGGTGTTTCCAGAACCATTTCTGTAGGGGAACCCAAGTAATAAATTGGAATGGCATATGCTATCTTACGCCACTGGACCAAAATCTCATTAAAACATGAAAAACAACAACAACAAAGAATGTTGATAACATCTTTCCATCATTCTTATTCATTGGGAGTCTTACTATTTGAAAGTAGTCTTCTTCCTCTCTAAGCATTGAGGTGGTGGTTGTGGGGGAATGGTGCTGGAGGATATTAGATATCCAAGCAGCTTCATTACTGATTGTTGAGTAACTCTGGATTGAACATATAATCCTGACTCACCCAGAAATTATGAAGACAATTTGATTCAAATCGCAAACCCATCCCCTCCAAGTCTTTGCTACATGATGAAATCAAAAGCTGGGAGGGGGCTTCTGTCAAAGTGACAATGGTACATATCAAATGCAAAAGTTACACATGACTGTCTGTTATGTAAGTTATATATAAAATTGATTAATCTAATTTTAATACTTTTCCTTCTCTTCAACCTAATTATGAATCAGAGGTTTTCAGTAATTCTCAGAGCAGAGCAAAAAGAATTTCCGTATTCAAAACCACACATTTGGAATGTTGCAAACGTTTAGACTACTAAGTGATTAAATGAGCACTATTTGCTGCTTAAGTCGCATAATAAAGTGAATATTACTTCCAGATATTCAAATAAAAGGCATAGAATACTGAACATAACTGCAGGGGGCTTTTGTTATCTATACTTATGGGGGGGCGGGGGAAGGTGTCCTGAATGTATGGAAAGTTAGAACATGTTTCTGGGATGGAAGACAAGGGTCAATTCTTCCAAAAACAGCCCCCCCCCCCCCCCCCCCCCCCGGGCTGCGGGCGCGGGGCCGCGCCTCCTCGCGGCGGCCACCGCAGTGCGTGGTGGTTAGAGAATACGGCAGGTTCGAGAACGCGCCTGAACGCGGCGGCGTGCTCGAGAACGCGCCTCGACGACGACGGCTGCGGCGGCCCGTGGGGAGCCAGTCGTTGCGGGGCGCGCTCTCGAGCGGCGGCCCCGGGCGTCCCGTCGGTGCCGGCACTGGGAAGAGGCGGTGGCACTGCCCGCGGTGGCGGGAGTTCGCGGCGGCGATGGAGCGCGTTTGAGCCAGGACCGGGGTCCGAGGCGCGCTCTCTGCCGACGGAAATGAGCCGCAGGGCTGCACCTACGCCTCCTGGAGCCTCGCCTTCTTCGCCGCCCAAGAAGGTGCCTGCCCTGGCTGGCACAACCGCAACCAATAATGAGTTGATGAGTCTTTTTGAGTGTGAGGAATGCTTTGACGTTGTGTTACCACCCATTCTTCAGTGTCAGGGTGGCCATCTTGTTTGTGGCAGTTGTCGCCCAAAGCTCACACGTTGTCCAATCTGCCTGAGCCAGTTGGGATCCTTTCGCAACTTGGCTCTGGAGAAAGTGGGCGATTCCTTGCTATTCCCTTGTAAATATGCCTCTTCTGGATGTGAGGAAACTCTGAGACACACTGCAAAAGCAGACCACGAAGACCTCTGTAAGTATAGGCCTTATCCGTGCCCGTGCCCTGGTACTTCCTGTAAATGGCAAGGCTTTCTGGATACTGTAACGCCCCATCTGATGCATCACCATGAGACCATTATAACCCTAGAGGGAGAAGAAGTCGTTTTCCTTGCTACACAAATTAATCTTCCTGGTGCTGTTGACTGGGTGATGCTGCAGTCCTGTTTTGGTTTTCACTTCTTGTTGGTCTTGGAGAAAGAGGAAAACTACGACGGTCACCAGCAGTTCTTTGCAATCGCACAGCTGATAGGAACACGCAAGCAAGCTGAAAATTTTGCTTATAGATTTGAACTAAATGGTGATAGGCGGCGAATGGCTTGGGAAGCGACTCCGAGATCTATTGATGAGAAAACTGCAACAGCCATTGGGAAGAGCAACTGCCTAGTCTTTAACACCAGCACTGCACAGCTTTTTGCAGAAAATGACAATTTAGGCATCAATGTAACTATTTTCATGTGTTGAAATGGCAATCAAACATTTTCTGGACAGCATTTAAAACCACTGCATTCAGTTTCACATAGAATAAAGTCACCCATCTGCCTGCGGACCTGAAACTTTGGTGGGTGGAAGCTAGACACATGAAGATGAATAAAAGGAAAGGCTGTTAAACACAGGAAACAGTTGAATGTAGTAACACTAACATATTTAAAAATAAGTCAACAGTAAACCAATGAAATAAATAAATATATATATATGTATATGTATATATATATATATATATATATATATATATATATATACACACCCAAGATGGGCATCTTTTGTGGTTTTTTTTTTGAACATTTTATTTTTTGAGACACACACACACACACACACACAGTGTGAGTGGGGGGAGGGGCAGAGAGGGAGAGAGGAAGACACAGAATCCAAGCAGATTCCAGACACAGAATCTGGAGCTGTCAGCACAGAGCCCAAGAGCTCCAACTGTGAGGTCATGACCGGTTATGACCTAAGCCAAAATCAGACACTTAACTGACTGAGCCACCCAGGCGCCCCAAGATAGGCATCTTTTGTATTAAGAAAGGAAGCATTGTAAAATCATTCTGAATTTGTGTTGTAGACTGAGCGTACTGTTGAAAAATACCAGGTTTTTGTTTTGTGTGTGTGCCCCCAAACTTTGTGTGCATGTGCGCGTGCACACGTGCATGCGTGGGGGGGGGGGGGGAAGGAAGAGACCAAGTGAGAGAGAGAAAGAGAGAGAGCACTTTATTATAAGGAATTGGCTCATACAATTATGGAGACTAAGTCCTAAGATTCGCAGGATGAGTCAACAAGCTGGAGAAGGTGGAGACCCAGGAAAGCTAATGTATAGCTCTAGTCTGAGTCTGAACACCTGAGATCCAGGAGAGCTGATGAGGTAAGTTCCACTACAAAAGCCAGTAGGCTCATAACCCAAGAAGAGCCAATGTTTTAGCCTGAATTTGAGGCCAGAAAAGACTGTTGTTACTTCACTGTACCTTCTTTTCCTTAACCCATACTATTGTAGATAGTCCTTTATGGAACCATTCTTCAGTTATCCTATTTGAGTGTATCATCTGTTTCCTGCTCAGTCCCTGACTGATATTCTTATCTTAAAATATTAGTAACTATACTTAAAATTCCTAACGCATAATAAATTTTGTGAGCTTACTGGTAAAGAGCCTTTTCTTTTCTTTTTTTTTTTTTAATGTTTATTTATTTTTGAGAGAGAGCATAAACAGAGGAGGTGCCGAGAGAGGGGGGACAGAGGATCTGAACCAGGCTCTGTGCTGACAACAGACAGCCTGACACAGGGCTCGAACTCACGAACTGTGAGATCATGACCCGAGCTGAAGTCAAATGCTGAACCTGAGCTACCCAGGTGCCCCAAGAGCCTTTTCAAACACAATGCAATCATAGGCCGGCTGAGTGATTCAGAAGGCCTTTGATGCAGTCTCTCTCTCCCCCTGGCCTTCCAGTCTGAATTTCCAAGGGCAGAGGGATCAGAGGAAACCTCAAATGCTAACACCTCAACAGCACTTATTGTCCATGATATCCGGCCTGGGATCTTTGAACTATGGTTTGGCCCCATATCTCCTCCAGGACACAGCTGGCCACAGACAGGCAGTTCAACACAACATTTAAAATTCAAAATGTGAAACATAGAATAATGAAGCCATCTGGTCCATATTATGTTGTCCAACAATTATAAGTAATGTGAGCTATAAATACAACAAGCAAAAGGAAGCAAACAAGAGACCATTAATCAATACAGACAATTTGAACAAGATATGATGACTGAAACTTCTTTTTCCGGAGCATCTTTACAAATGGTGGACTAAAGCAGGTCTAGATTGAAAAATATTACTTGCCAAACCCTTCAGTCATAAAACTTCTCTGAAGTAATAAAAATCTGCACGGGAATTTCACAGAGAGGACCCTGATGTTGCTATTTAGTAACTCACAGAGTTATTTATGAAAGGCAATGGGACCAATCTTGGCTCAAAATCCAGAATAACTCCATGAGAGTTACATCATAAGGACACTTTAGTGGAGAGGACTCTAAGAAACTCTTAACACTCATCAGCAACCCCACTTATAAAACCTGGAGGAGTTTGAGTAGGAATGTAGACAACCAGAATGGTTTGGCTCTGGATCTATATAGCCAACAGTCTTGTCATTTCTCTGACTATCCCTTAATCACCTCAAACTCAATATATCTGAAGTTAAGCAAATGCTCCTCCCTTCCCAATCTGGACCTTCTCTTATGGCTCAGGCTTCTAACATGAGCAACTGAATAGATAATAAACGTATCCATTATTTTTGGATGAGAGCAAAAACACATTTAGGCCACACGGTTGACTTCTCAGAAAAAAAGGGAATGTGGTAGAATGAATTATTTGTCCTCAATTCTTCCTGTCTTCCCCTCCTCTACTAGGGTTTTACTGTGGGCAGAGAATAAATTGCAACCCTCAATGATTTAGCTAATGGAATTGAAACAGAGGCTTTCATTGTGCTCACAGGGTTTGGCTTGGCCTCTTTTGCACTTTTGCAACTGGCAATGGCAAGAACGTGCCTTGAGTAGCCACTGGTGATACATGGAGCAGGCCAGAAACCAACCCGCAGCTAGAAGCCAAGGGCTGCCCCGTGAGTAAGAAATAAGTACATGTTTTTATAAGCCGTTGGGATGGGGCGGGTAGTTGTTATGTAGCATTATCATAGCAGAAACCTGACTGATGCAGTCTTCTTCCCTGCTCTGGGAAGACAAAATAATAAATGTATACCACAGTCTATCTTTGGTAGTTTATATGCACACACACACACACACACACACCTTTATTCTTGTACACACATTTTTTAAATGGTACCACCTAACTTAATACAGTTACTCCACATAAAACCAAAAATGAACTGAAACCCCCTTCCCCATTAGAAGACAATTAAAAATTAAAGCTAGTCTTCCCCCTGAGCTACCAAGTCAAGTATCTCTTGGTGATGTCCATGGCTCAGGCAAGATGAGATGTGGTGTCTTATGGTCTTGCAATCTGTGGCCTGCATGATATCTGATATACTACATGAGAAGAGAGAGACCAAAAATATTTAATAAAAAGGAAAAAAGAAAAGCAACATCTCAAGCATGGACATGATCTTCCTGGATCATCTTTTGTAAATGTCCACTTGTTGATTTGCTTCTCCAGCAGTGAAAAGAGGTCCTTGAATAACTGAGGTGGTGCCCTTTGGATTTCCTTTGCCCAGTGTCTTCCAGACCCCATGCAAGAAAGGGCAGTAAGAGGATTCCCCTGCTGAGCACAATACCATCATAGCGGCCCACTTCCTAGGGGAGCCTGGCAGACAGACCTGTGACGTATCAGATCATTGGCCAGGGCGTATGCTTTCTTCATGAAGCTGTGCACCAGCTCTGTTCTCTACTTTCAGCTGGATCATCTTGAAGCAAAGCTTAGCTCTCCCTCTCAAAGTACCTCAAGAAAGCAGAAAAGTAGCTCACCCTGGGAAACATCTAGACATTTTACAAGTAGATACACAGTCCCAGGAGGAAACGAATCATAATCTGATCAACAGTTTTGCTGCCCTTTATTATATTTTTTTAATGTTTCTTTCTTTTTGAGAGAGAAAGAGACAGAGCACAAGTGGGGGAGGGGCAGAGAGAGAGGGAGACACAGAATCCGAAGCAGGCTCCAGGCTCCGAGCTGTCAGCACAGAGCCCGACGCAGGGCTCGAACTCATGGACTACGAGATCATGACCTGAGCCAAAGGTCAGATCCTTAACTGACTGAGCCACCCAGGTGCCCCATGCTGCCCTTTATTATAGAAAAGATGAAGGGCTCTGCCATTCACTACAACTCAATCAGTTCCACATTCTAGGGTCTGTTGCTTGCAAACCCTAAATTTCTGACTTAGTTTAGGTTCTTTTGATTGCAAGCAAACAGAAGCCAATGTTGACAACGAGCACGAAGTGAGGGCGTGGGCTGTAGAAGAATTCGTGGGAAGGACACTGAGGAAGTTCACATACTTCAAAGGAAGTTGAGCCATGCTGTATAAGGCAGAAACCAGGGCCTTGGCACAGTCAGAGTCCACGGACCTCTTGTCCAGGCCTGTACAACCAGCAAGGTCACAGGGAGTGCCCAACCTAAACGTTCTCCTTGAGCTAAAGGAATAGCCACTTTTCGGGCCAATGAAAAAGTTCTAAAAAGGATTGTGGTAATGGTTGCACAATACTGTGACTATACTAAAAGCCAATGAATGCTTTTAATTGGGTAAAGTTTATGGTATACAAATGTTATCTCAAATATATATATATATATCAAAGGAAAAAAAAACAGATTAAAAAGAGACAATCCACAAAGGTGGAAATCAGAACGGTTTACCATCACAAATAATCAGGAAAATGTCAAAAGAACAATGAGATACCACTTTGTACCCAGCAAATGGGCAAAACGTAGAAAAGTGAATAATACTTGACAAATACAGTGGGACCTAGCACAATCCTCACCTGCCCATGGGAATGTGGACACGCTGCTACAGCCACTTTCCAGAAAAGCAACCTGGCCAGTTTTGGCTAAATTAAGCGTGCCTATTCACTAATGCCCAGCAATTCCACTCCTGGATATGTGCGTTCCAGAAAAACGTCCATATAGCTCCATTAGGGTACATGTTCAAGGGCATTCTGTGCAGCATTGTTTGTGGTAGCCGGAAGGTGGATGCAACCGAAGAAATACATAAGTAAATGTGAAGGATGCAGAGGAAAGAATACTACTCAGAAACCCAAAGCAATGAACTAAATGTACATACAGCAGTGGGGATAGACTTTTAAAAACATGGTGTTGAACAAAACCAGTAAACTATAGAATAAGAATTGCAGAGAGACGTCTGGGTGGCTCAGTCGGTTAAGCGTCCGACTTCGGCTCAGGTCATGATCTCATGGTTGGTGATTTCGAGCCCCGCGTCCAGCTCTGTGCTGACAGCTCAGGGCCTGGAGCCTGCCTCAGACTGTGTGTCTCCCTCTCTCTCTGCCTCTCCCCTGCTCATGTTCTGTCTCTCTCTCTCTCTCTCTCAAAATAAACATTAAAAAAAAAAATTTTTTTTTTAAAGAATTGCAGTACAATGCCAATTGTATACATTTGGCACAAACACACGCACAAAACAGCACTGCCAATGTTTCAGGGATTTGTTATACCTTTTTAAGAACATTTTTGGAGTGAGGTCTAAAAAAATCAGGTGCCTTGATGACATGGAAGATAGTGAGCCACCAGTGGAGGTGCATAATGACACAGATCTCAGTGTCAGAAATTTTTTTAATTACATAAATAACAAAAATGAAATGTTGTACTGACTTGTTATGGACAGCTCTTAAAAAAATAAAAGAAATTAGGGGCGCCTGGGTGGCTCAGTTGGTTAAGCATCCGACTTCAGCTCAGGTCATGATCTCACAGTTATGAGTTCGAGCCCTGCGTTGGGCTCTGTCCTGACAGCTCAGAGCCTGGAACCTGCTTCAGATTCTGTGTCTCCAGGTCTCTCTAACCCTCCCTGCTCACACTCTGTCTCTCCCTCTCTCAAAAATAAATAAATATTTTTAAAAAATTCAAAACAAAGAAAACAAGATAAAACAAAATAAAAATACTTCAAGCATTTACCTGACTTGTGCTGTATTTCCATGTGATGTTCTAGGCTATATGTTATTTTTCCTTTGTTTTCTGAATTCTTTCTGCCTGAGTTGAATTGAGTTTAAGCTGGCCTTTTTCTACAAGACTGGAAAGATGCCAAGAGCAAATAACTGCTATTCCAAAACTAGCCAGTCCATACTGTCTGGCTCCAGATTAAACAGAGAGAAAATGGATTCAGAAAAACCCTACCACACTCTGATCAAGAAGTTGCTGTGATAGTGGAAGCTGCCTTCTAATTCAGCTCAGTAGTTTTTCAGGGAGACCACCCCTGGCCCGGCAGTTTACTCTGAGAATTCAGCTCCATTTTCTCTTGAATAAAAAGGTGTGCCTTATCCATGAAGGGGACTTTGACTCTTTGGCGAGTCCTAGTTTTGCAAGATACAAATAGTAAGTTAAGGTTAGTCTTGTCCTCATATTCCTCTCATTGCTAAAGACAGAAGTAACATATATACACTTTTACTAAGGATGTATTCTGGACACCAAGCTTCCTACTTCTGTGCCCCCACCCACAGAGTCTGGCATGCCAGAGAGAACCACTACTGAGCACTTAAAACGGGGTTAGTCTGAATTGAAATGTACTTGTTGAGATCAACAGACTAGACGAAATGCTAGATTTGAAACAAATGTCCAATAAACATTAAATCTCACTTCCAAATTAAGAAAAACATCATTTACATAGCCATTAGAAAGGCATCCTTTACATAGCCACTTAAAGGATTTTCTCCCGTACTGTTATGGTTTGCCTTTGTTAACTGACATTTTAAAACCACTTTGATTTGTCATTAGCATTAGGGGCTCCCCACCGGCTACAAGCCATTTTTCATGATGGCTTTTAGATTAGAAAAGAACTGTACTAATATAAAATTATTTATTTTTTTAATGCTTATTTATCTGGGGGGAGAGAGAAGGAGCGCAATTGGGGGAGGGACAGAAAAAGAGGGAGACAGAGGATCCGAAGCAGGCTGTGCACTGTCAGCAGAGAGCTTGATATGGGGCTCAAACTCATGAACTATAAGATCACAACCTGAGCCCAAGTCGGACACTTAACCAACTGAGCCGCCCAGGTGCCCCACAATTATTTATTATCAAGCCGGAAGCAGGCAGGAATCAGGAGAGCTGTGGAAAGGGAGTCTAGTGCAATTTGCGAATTTACTAAATTCCCATCTGCACAGCATGATTGCATTTCCTGCTGTTCATCCAACAGCTGAAAGTCCCATTATTGCTATTATGGAATCCCTTCATAAAACATGTCACAATTCCATAAATCTTCCCAACTCTATTCTAGGTTAGAGCAAATCATTCTTGTACACATCCACATGTGTGGCCAGCTTGTCTCAGTAACATAGAAAGCCTTACATGCATGTCATCACCTCCCCAATAAGATGCCATGACATTATTCTATCTCTCCATTGAAGCACTTGAAAGAATCAGATGTTACGCAACTACGAATCTCTTCCTAACTGCCCTTGACATCAGACTGAATTCCCTGCATACCAGGCTCCAAGTCACTGCCTAGCCCCCTACTGGCAAAGTTGACTCAAAAAAATGTTTGATGGGGTTTGATGGGGGCTCAATCGGTTAAGTGCCCGACTTCGGCTCAGGTCATGGTCTCACGTTTCATGAGTTCGGGCACTGCGTCAGGCTCTGTGCTGATAGCTCAGAGCCTGGAGCCTGCTTCAGATTCTGTGTCTCCCTCTCTCTCTCTGCCCCTTGCTCGTGCTCTCTCTCTCTCTCTCTCTCTCAAAATAAATACACATAAAAATTTTTTTTAATGTTTGAGGAATTGAATTATCCATATGTCTCAGCATTCTTTCTTTAAAAGTTCCATTTTCTCTCATCCTAATGATTAGAAAGACCAAATTTGCTTGTCACCAGTAGCTTCTACCTTAAGTTTGCAAGGGGGTCTGCTATTTTCTAAACTATATCCATATCAAGGACAAAAATGTTTGAATCACTGTATTATACATCTGAAGCTAATATAACATTGTGTGACAACTATATTCAGATAACTTTTTTCAAAGACAGAATGCAGGGGCACCTGAGTCGCTCAGTCAGCTAAGCATCCGACTCTTGAATTCAGCCCTGGTCAGGATCTCATGGTTCGTGAGTTCGAGCCCTGCATTGGGCTCTGTGCTGGCAGTGCAGAGCCTGCTTGTGATTCTCTCTCTCCCTCCCTCTCTGCCCCTCCCCTGCTCGTTTTCTCTCTCAAAATAAATAAATAAACTTAAAAAAAAAGAATGTAGAAGTACTATATTGGCAATTAGTAGATTTTACTGTCAGTGTTATTCACCTTTGAATGCAAAAAAATATCCATTACTTGCAAATGTTCTTAAGGGGATCTGAAAGAACATACCAAGTAAATTTCCCCTACAGTGGTTCTGGGTGGAGTGACAAATGCTAGAACAGCAAACCCAACTAACCTGTGTCTTTTCTCTCTTCAAGAACTCTACGTGGAAAATAAATTCAAAATGGCTGAAAGACTAAATGTGGGACAGGAAACCATCAAAATCCTACCAGAGAATATAGGCAACAACCTTTTTGACCTCAGCCACAGCAACTTCTTACTAGACACGTCGCTGAAGGCAAGGGAAACAAAAGCAAACACGAACTATTGGGACTTTATAATGATAAAATCTTCTCCACGGTGAAGGAAACAATCAACTAAACTAAAAGGCAACCTAGGGAACGGTAGAAGATATTTGCAAACGACATATCTGATAGAGGGTTAGCATCCAAAATCTACAAAGAAGTTCTCAAATTCAACACCCAAAAAACAAACAACCCAGTTAAGAAGTGGGCAGATGATATGAAGAGATACTTTTCCAAAAAAGACATCCAGATAGCTAACAGACACATGAAAAGACGCTCAACATCACTCAGCATCAGGGAAATGCAAATCAAAACCATGATGAGATAGCACCTCACACCTGTCAGAATGGCTAAAATCAACAACACAAGAAACAACAAGTGTTGGTGAGGATGCAGAGAAAGGGGAACCCCCTTGAGCTGTTGGTATAAATGAAAACTGGTGCAGCCACTCTGGAGAAGAGTATGGAGGTTCCTAAAAAAAAAAAACCTGAAAATAAAACTACCCTACAATCCAGCAATTGCACTAGTAGGTATTTACCCAAAGGATAAAAAAATACAGATTCGAAGGGGTACATGCACCCCAATGTTTATAGCAGCATTATCAACAGTAGCCAAACTATGGAGAGAGCCTAAATGTTCATCAACTGACAAATGGATATAGAAAATGTGGTGTCTATACACAATGGAATATTACTTAGCCATCAAAAAGAATGAAATCTTGCCACTTGCAGTGATGTGGATGGAGCTAGAAGGTATTATGCTAAGCAAAATAAGTCAATCAGAGAAAGACAAATTCCATATGATTTCATTCATATGCAGAATTTAAGAAACAAAACAGATAAACATATGGGAAGCAGAGAGGAAAGAGGGAAACACACCACAAGAGACTCTTATTTATTTAATTTATTTTGAGAGAGAGAGAGAGCAGGAGGGGTAGAGAGAGAGGGGGAGAAAGAATCCCAAGCGGGCTCTGCGCTAACATTGCAATGTTAGCGCAGAGCCCGATGTGGGGCTCAAACTCTCAAACTGTGAGATCGTGACCTGAGCCAAACCAAGAGTCAGATGCTTAACCAACTGAGCCCTTGAACCACAAGAGACTCTAAATGATAAAGAGCAAACTGAGAATAGATGGAGGGAGGCAGGTGGAGGATGGACTAGATGGGTGACAGGTAGTAAGGAGGGCACTTGTGATGAGCACTGGGTGTTGTATGTAAGTGATGAGTCACTGAATTCCACTCCTGAAATCCAATATTGCAGCACTGTTAGCTACCTAATTTTAAAGAAAAAAGAAAAGAAAAAGAACTCTATATGGCATCTGGAGAATTCTAAGGAAGAGAGAAGGAAGCACTTTCTCAAAATCCAGAGGCAAAGGTAGGGGGGCTAGAGCACCTGGGGAGCCACCAAAAAAACCCCAAAACAAACAAACAACAACAACAACAACAAAAAACACAGCGAGAAGGCAGAATAGCAAATCCTACAGTGAGTCTCACACATGACTGCACTATACTGATTTCACCTTGTTGGGGAGCAGGAATTCCTGTCCCCTCAAAGGTCCTTCTGGCTGGACTAAGAATCAAATTGACATAAGTCAAATTAACAGGAGAAAACCAAACTTAATAGACATACATTCAGGGAACCCACATAGACATGGAAATTGCTAAAGACAGTCAAACAAAATGAGGTCTGTATGTGACCCTAAACTAAGGAGAAGGGGTAGGGTTCTGAGACTTCAGAGGAAAGGAATGCACTTCACAGGGCAATAAGAGCAGATGTTTGCTAATTAGATGTTTGCCCTGCCAGACACCTGGGTCACTCAGATAAAACTTATCTCTGTTAATAACCCTTATTCTGGGAAAGACCTCCCCCCCAATTTAGATTATTCTGTGTAGTTAAGGGAGGGACAAACGTTCCTCTGGAGTCTGTAGGGTCTCAAGTGACTTCAGTTCAAAATAATCCACGGGCCAAAGTGGCACATTCTGGGGGAGCCTTCCTGAACCCCTTTGCACCCCAAACAAAAATATGCATAACCCAACACGAGATGCATTGAGATATTAATATATATACTTGTGCTCTGTGACATATACCCAGGGATTCTGCCATGAGCGAGTGGTAGATCTGTACATCCTCTTTATATAGAATCTAGAGCTGTGCTGTGTAATTAATATATTTAGTAGTATAATATAATATACTACTAAAGTTTATATAATATTATGCAACTAAAATTAATTTCACTTGCTTCTACTTTTGAATATGGCTACTAGGAAATTTCAAATAATACATGTGGCTTACATTTTATTTTATTTTATTTTTTCATGTTTTATTTTTGGGATAGCGCTGGTCTATAGGCAGCTGGAGTAGAGAAGGGAAGAAAAAAAAGGTCGTGGAGTTCTTCTAAAACCTGGGGTGGGAAGCTGGGTTTCTCACCACCAAAGCATCTCTGCCCTGTTAGTGGCCTCACAATGACTCACAATTTTCAGGATGCTCCAAATCTGAGCAGTGTTATTTGAGGAAGTGGGCTCACACTGTGTCTCAGGAGCATCCTTAGGAAATGTTTGGGGTAGCCAATGATTGGTCCCGCTAATGTTGATAACAAAGATGCACCTGGTCAACTCCTACTCTCCCTTCAGGATTCGGTTCAAGCACTGTATTAGGCCCTTGCCCAGCTGGACCACATCTTATAGGTCTTCCATATTGTCTGCTGCATCAGTTCAGGGCTGGGCCCACAGTGCGTGCACAATACCTGTCACAAGCTGAACCGAGTACGGACCTTTCCCTTGTACGTTTCTTGGTATTTCATAATTATTCTTTCTCCACTGAATAGAGAAATATAGTTTCCTCTGAAATAAGAATGCTGTTTAAACATTATGGTGAAACAATCCTCTCTGCATGGTATGTAGCAGGAAGGACCCAGAACCATTTGATACAATAGCCTCTAGGGAAGGGAACAAGGTGGCTGAAGACGGAAGTTTAAGAGATTTTTCTGTAGTGTTTCAACGTGGAACTTCATGTCAGGAATTCTTTTAAAATGTTTGAAAGAACGTATCTTCACTATACAGAAAAAAGATTTTGAAAGCTGCGACTCCATCAGAGACTTGTAAAGAAGTTTTCTCGCAGCACTCCTTTTAGATAACAGTCAACAAATTGGTTCTGTGAAGCAGCAGATAGTAAATGTTTTAGGCTTTACGGGTCTCCGACAACTACTCAGCTCTGTCACTGTAGCAGGAAAACAGCCACAGACAACAGTTAAAAAAAAAAAAGTGTGCGCAGCTATGTGCCAATAAAACTTTATTGACAAAAATAGATTGGGATTTAGCCTACACCTATAGTTTGCCACCCCCTGCTTTAGATAGTGCTTCCTTTGAACAACAAAGAAAGTGCCATCATGCTTTTTCCTTCTTCATTCTTTTTTTTTTTAATTAAAAAAATTTTTTTTGAGTTTATTTACTTATTTTGAGAGAGAAAGACAGAGAGAGTGAGCAGAGGAGCGGCAGAGAGAGGGAGCGAGAGAAATCCAAGCAGGCTCTGTGCTGTCAGCGCGGAGCCCAAAGTGCGACTTAAACTCACAAACTGCGAGTTCGTGACCTGAGCTGGGACCAAGAGTCAGATGCTTAACCGACTGAGCCACCCAGGGGCTCCCATGTTCTAGGTTTTTACCTTACTCTCAATATCGAAATGCTCCCAGAGTATTAACTGAAAGCATAGTCCCTCCCAGGGAAAACGAATCAAAGCAATACATCTATTTTCAAGACAATTTCTTGTTCAAGGAAAAGACAAGAAGTTTCAAACTTGACAATAAGGCACTACATCACCACACAGTGCCACCTGGATTCCCCAACTTGTCACCAGTATTCTTCTCAGAGGAGAAGGTAGTACCAAGGAAGCTACCAGGATGGAAAGGGAGCCCCATTCGGAAGAGAGAAAACGGAATGGCATCCATAGATTTGCCACCATGTTTTAGAGGTCTTCGTGGACATAAACCTTAAAAACTAAAGCTGGGTGGCAAAAAGCAATTCACCCAGTTCAAGTTCTATTTCCATCAAGGCCTGGTTTGGAAGACAGCCCCTGTAATAAAAGACAGATTAATAGGAGAAAAACAAACAGTTTACGAACATTGTATACCTCCAGTACACAAAAGATAACTACTACTCAGTTTTCAGAGCTTTTCCTATGTCTGCTGTTTCTTTAAAATCAGCCTAAAATAATCCTTATACCAATGAGACATATTTTGGGGGTGTTGGGGAGGAAGACCTTCCTGTGCCCTTCAAGGTCCTTCTAGCCAGACTAACAATCGAACTGACATGAGACAGACTGACAGGAATAAATCAAATTTAATGGCATACGTAAGAAGAATCCACACAGACATGGAAATTCCAAAGATAAGGAGGCAACTTGAAGTTTAGCTAAGGAAAGGAGGAGGGGCCTGAGGACACAAAGGGGAGAAAGACCATTAGCGGGAAGGAAAAGGAGATGTTTTGAAAAACAAGGTTGCCCTATTATGCAGATAAGGTTTTTAGGTAAAAGGGGGTCTCTGTTAACAGCGCTCTTCTGTCCAATGTGAATTTTGGCAGTTGAGGGGAAGCAGAGAGCTTTTCCCACATCTGCTGGGTTTGGATTACTTTCCACTAGAAATAATCTTTATGCCAAAGTGGCCCATCTTGGGGCAGCCTGCCCTGGGCCCCTACAGGGGCAAATTCTGCTCGCCTTCATTTCCCCCAGCACCTGACACCATGTGTGGCTCATGCTGGGGGTTCAAGACAGATTTCTTAAATGAACGATTTATAATAACTTCCTATGTGTTCAGGTCCCACAGCTGCTCCGCTACTACTACCTACCACCAAGCCTTCAACGGATTCCAGGTTCAAGGAGTGTCTCCAAAAGAGAAAAACCTCACGGAGCAACGACAGAAAGACTAGTTTATGGTTTTTAAGCGCCCTTCTTCCGGTCCTATTTACATGCATCATTAACCCCCAGTGAGAGCACTCAGTGATAAGTGACTTTAGAAATCATAATCATCACAATTGAAAACTTCCATTTAAGCCAGACTACCCGCCCCTTTGTGATGTTAAAGTCTGCCCCCCACCCCCGTGCTTAAGTCCCGCTTTCTATGAGGCCCATTCCGGCTTTTAAACCTACCTTGTGGGCTTTTCATTTGGAGCCTCTTGTGATCTTCAAGCTGTAATTTTCACAAGTGGAGCCCTAAAGCTCTTTAATATTTTTATTTACCAGAATTACTCCTTTCACTTCTGCCTGTGTTTGCAGGATGAATTTTCTGTAGTGTCTTACAAAATAACGCTGTAACACCTCACAGCACTAAGAGGAAAAAGTTAAAGGGCCAAAGACAACCACACACAAGGAAAGTTAACTGAGCAGTTAAAATATTTAAATCAGTATCAGAAAGCTCCAGTGCGCAACAGCTGTCCTCTCAAGGACATCGAACAGGAGCATACTTGATACCCTTCAACTGTTCACTTTAAATTGGTAAATTCTAGGTTATGTGAATTTCAGCTCAATTAATCTATACATATATATTTTTTATTCCCCCTTAAATTCTGCCCGCCTGCCTTACTTGCCATCCCTAGTCTTGGACTTGTTTAATTTTATTTGTAACTAAAAATAAGCAGGGTGACAAACTGAAAGAAACTTGGGCCGCACCCAAACTTGTGGTTGAGTTCCAGCTCACAGAATGACTCCATTTTTACTCGAAAATCACTATCGCATGTGCCCTGTCAGCCTTCTCATACATCACAGTGAAGGCCGGGTTACCTGGATCCTTGCTCCCTGCCAGAACAGCACCACTCGCCAGACAAAACACAAACACACTTTCTCCCCCATGAGGTCATTGGGAAAAGTTTAATTGGCTTACAGAAATTTGTGAGAACCAAAGGCTGCCTCTGGAGTGAAATGGAAACTAGCCCTTTGGTTCTGGTTCATCTATAATTAGATCCCCTTTGAGGCTTTACATCCATGTTTGGTGGAAAACAGAGCAAATCTTTAAGAGTATGGTGATTTCCTCAGAGAGTTCGTTCATCCTGGCTTCAATTACATCAGAGCCTAAAAAAGAAAGAAAGAAAGAAAGAAAGAAAGAAAGAAAGAAAGAAAGAAAGAATGTAAGTATTAGCAACATCAGAAACTGAATAATGTCAGTCTTAAAATACCTCCAACTAGCCTTTGTACCATTTTGGTTTGCTACTAAAGGTCTCCATGTTTGAGGTAAACCTAAACAGAGAGAGATATGCTTTCCCTAGTGAACATGAATATTCCACCCCAAAGTGAAATATGAAGAGAGCTCATACTAGAGCAATTAACTCTTTATAATCTTTTCAGAAGCTTCTGTCCTGCTAAGGAAAGCTGCTCATTCACTTCAAGGCCTGCCATAACACTAGACTTGTCCCAGGCAATATCTGCCTCTGAGCTTCAGTTTAATAAAGCTATCCAGACTGCGATCCTCCCTAATAAAGCCTAAAAGAGCCATGGAGAAAATAAGCTGTCCTCAGAAGCCAACCCGGTCTCTGGCATCTTCCTACAAAGAAATAAAATACAATTTTATTTTATACAAATCCAAGGAAATCTGCTTTTCCCTGAAGGACCTAAACGAGGGATCAGCAAACTGTTTTTATAAATAAAGTTTTATTGGGAAAGCCACACCCCTTCATTTATGTATTGTCTAGGCTTGCTCTCCCTCTAGAATGGCAGCGTGGAATAGTTGCAACAGAGACTGCACGGCCCGCAAATCCTAAAATATTTACTATCTGGCCTTTTACAGAACAAGTTTGCTGACTTATTACTACTCTAACCACTATCGCCCCCAGACACACATTTGTAAGTGCACTTACATATTTGTTCCTGGCCCCAGGTGCATTCCGTTTTCTCCCTGCTAACCATTTTCACCAGAGCTTTCTCTGGTGCATCCCAGTTTCCCCAAAGCATGATCGGCTGTTAGGCCTATCCTAACTATGCCCTGGGATGCTCCTGTTTGCTACCTATGTTAGTCAAATAAGAGCATCCTGAGAGAGCAAAATCCTATAAGGCAAGTCCTACGATGCTACTTTCTCCACGGGACAACAGCTTATCTGTAAGACCAACAGATAATACTTGAGGATTCCATCTTACCCTCTCAGGAAGTCCTGATCATTCCAGGTCATGTATTAGTTTCAGCTTATTTCCAACTCAGCTATTCTTGGCTCTGAAAAGCTGTCATCACTGGCATCGCTGTATCTATCACTAGATCAAAAGAGGAACTAATTTAGCAAGGTGTAAACAAAACAAAACAAAACAAAACAAAAAACAACCCTGGACCATTATTCTACTTCCAATTCTGAACACTTTCCATAATTAATCCCCATTCAGAGAAAATGCTAAGAAATATTCTACCGTCACTTTCTAGGCACTACAGAAAGAGGTTAGTTCAACTGCACACGGTGATCTCCTTTTGTCAGATGAGCTGATCACCTGCTTTCATCTTAAGTTGGAGGTAACTTATTCAGAAAATTGATAAAATCATTTCAACTTAGATTACCATTCATAACCTTCTGAAGACTGCTAATAAAGATCAGTAGCATGAAAGTTTTCCATTCCAACATTCTCAGACATCCAAGGATTTGAGAAATAATTTGCACAATTATGCTATTTTCATATTAGAAACTTTATGGCATGTTCCTACTCCCTCGAGTCACATGTAGGATTCAAAACAGGACCAATTACTGACATAGATGTTGCCGTGTTGGGTTCCCTCAGAAGTGCACCTTCTCCAGGAGATAGCCCTGAAATTGTAGTTCTGTTTTGAGCCATGAGCTCAGGGTGGGGTTCCTCTTGTTCGGTTCCAAATAAGTCAGCAAGTAGATCAACTCCACAAGAGTTCTACTGATCTATGGAGATGACGTTGCCAGGAAGTATTTTATGTGTGACCCAATCCTGACCTTGACCAACTTTTTTTGCTGACTTATAGCAATAGAAATCTCAATTCCATAACAGGTGAAAATCCACTTTTTGTTTGTTTGTTTAAGGAGGAAAGGGAACAACTGAAGAAACCCTATGCTGACAGGTTAGGAAACAAAGATTTACTCTAAATATATTGAGCAAGTATCAATAAATACATAAACAAAAATGTGAAAGACAAGCCCACTCTCCTCCATGACTTTTGAACAAAATACTGGAAAGGCTGCAGGGGCGGGGCTAGGGTATGGACGGGAGATAAAAGATTAAGAACTGGCAGAAGAGAGCAGCCTGGGTGGCTCAGTCGCTTAAGCTTCCAATTCTCAATTTCAGCTCAGGTTACGATCTCACAGTTCATGAGATGGAGTCCTGAGATGGGCTCTGCGCTGACAGCGTGGAGCCTACTTGGGATTCTCTCTCCCCCTCTCTCTGTCCTTCCCTCACTCTCTCTGTCTTTGAAAATAAATAAACTTAAAAAAAAAAAAAGAATTGGATACAAGACATGTTAGAGAAACATTTAATGAACATATCCTTAACCAAATAGAAGAAAACTCCTACTTAGATTTTAAATCAGGAAAATCAGTTCTACTGTTATAAGAGGGTTTCCAGTAAAGAAAACACAGGAATAACTGAAGAACGTTTTTTCAGAAACTGCCCCTTCCTTATCTATGCAATCTCACTACACAAATGTAGACTCTTTCCTGGTTCTGTGCAACAAAAAGGGATTTGGAAGTTGCACTCGACTTTCTCTGGGAGAAGAAATGAAGGTCAGGGTGTTGCAGTGATTCATCTGGCACACAGCTCATTCAAGGTGGGGCCAGAATCCCCATCATGCTAACCCAGGCCACAAGCTCAAGTCTAAACTGCTACAATGTGCCAGCAGTCACATGTCCTCTGACTCCACAAGTCAGAAGGCATCAGATTTTATACCTGCTTCCTTCCCTACTTCTGAGCCCAGGGAAGAGTAAGGTGGGCCCACATCTTCCCCCTCACACCCCTGGTTGTAATATTTATTAGCCACCTACTTTTGGACTGACCACTTGACTCCTGAGAGTCTGGGAAAAAGTAGTAACAATACCTACAACCTCACCAAAATGTTATGAGGGCCGAAAGAGAATGCATACATGTGCTCTGGAGAATGTATAAAAATAGAAGTGATTGCTGTTTATGGGATTTACATATTTATAACATGATAGCTCTCAACAAGTCGTGGAAATATAAGGTCATAAAAACTGCTGAGTGCATGATTTTCAGAATTGTTTCTTGTACCGAGTAATTCCCTGCTCACGTTAGCCAGCAGACTTGGGTGGATCTGTTTGTAAGCTAATGGCTCTCATTTCTATCTGATGGCTGGCTACACCAAACTCTGACCACACAACAAAATGGCATAGGCTGAGCCTAACAAAGCGAGACTCAGCTTGAGTTTATTCACGTCCCAGGCAAATGAGTGGGTTCACTCATTTTCTTTCACATGTGTCGCTGGCCAGAAGTAGGAGGATGAAATAAGCCATGGCCCTCAAGAACAGAATCATCAAAATGGGCATTGCTGTGAAACGTGCTGATTTTAACGTGCCAGCAAAAAGCAAGTGCTAGAAATAAAACATAGATCATCACCACACGCAGAATAGCAATGGCTCCCACACATTCCATAAAATGCGGGTGCTACTCTGTGCCGAATATGACTTAGGGGTTCTTTTTGCTTTCACACAGAACAAACTTAAAGAAGTCATAAGATATACTTATTTGGGTACATTTGCACTTAATTCGAGACATCACAGCTCTATCTTAAGGCTAACCCATCTTTTTAAATAATCTTCTCTGTACCCATGCACATGTTTCTCAGGAGGGAAAGTTATTAGACATTCAGGTCTTACATGTTAAATTCTATGAAATGTCACAGAATATGGACTCATTTGTGTGTATCTTGATATATTTGATGAGGGGAAGTTTTTTTTTTTTTTTAAGTTTATTTATTTTGAGAGAGAGTGAGCACGCACAAGCAAGCAGGGGAAGGGACAAGAGAGAGAGAGAGAGAGAGAGAGAGAGAGAATCCACAGTAGGCTCCTCAGTGCTGCCAGCACAAAGCCCAACTGGGGGCTCTAACTCATGAATCCTGAGATCATTACCTGAGATAAAATCAAGAGTTGGAGGTTTAACGGCCTGAGCCACCCAGGCGCCACTTGTGGAGGGGAAATTTTAAAACTGTACTGCCCAATATAGAAGCCACAAGCCACAGAAACTATCTAAATTTCAATCAATTAAAATCAAATTGAACTGAAAATTCCATTCCTCACTCACTTCAAGTGTTCACTATGTTACCGGGTCACTTGGTTCTTATCCCAGACGCACCAAAGAATTGGAGACCTGAGACCAGAATGGGGAGATAGAGTTTATTAACTAGATAAGTATAGTACACTTTCAAGAAAGAAAGGGGGCCACTGCTGGAGCAAAAGTGGTAATGGCCCCAAGAAGCTCTAGCTGCACCCTTTTAAACCTGTTTTCTGCATATGCAAATTTGGCTTTGATTGACAGCTGGTGGTTATAGTGCATTTTGGCTTCTGCGCAAGTGCCTACCCATGATGCACCTGTTATAATTGTATTTATTTGTGTATTATATATTTATGAGTTTCTAATGAGCTTTTGCTGTGACCTTAAGGGCAAGCTGCACCTTGTGGGCACATGCTCAGCTCGTGGAAGTCGCCTTGTGGCTTTTGAGCCAGCTGTGGGGCTAGGCCTTTCCTGTTCCCTTAGCTCTCAGAGGTGGCTCTGAAAGTGTGGCCGTTAACCCTGGGGGATGGCTCTGAGGGTGTGGCCAGCATCGGCTTTATGCCTCCTCCCTCTCGCTTAACTAACTACCTAACAAAAAGTCATGTGTGACTGGTGGCTGTCATATTGGGCAGTGCAGATTATAGAACATTTCCATCATTGCATTGCAGAAAGTTCTATTGGATAGCACTTATTTTAAAACAAATGAATAATGATTTAAAAAAATATGATCATCTCCTTGTCACTCCCTAAAAAAAAAAAATGTTTTTTAAGACCTGGCTATCTACAGTTAATGAAAATCATGGCAAATGTCTCTCGTGCATGCATATGCCCCCAAATAACGGAAGCACTCTTTTTTTCAAAAAAGTTTTTTACTATATTCTTTTTTTTTTTTTTTTTTTTTTTAACGTTTATTTTTGAGACAGAGAGAGACAGAGCATGAACGGGGGAGGGGCAGAGAGAGAGGGAGACACAGAATCGGAAGCAGGCTCCAGGCTCTGAGCTGTCAGCACAGAGCCCGACGCGGGGCCCGAACTCACGGACCGCGAGATCATGACCTGAGCCGAAGTCGGACACCCAACCGACTGAGCCACCCAGGCGCCCCTACTATATTCTTTTTAAGTAGGCTCCAAGCCCAGGGTGAGGCCTGAACCCACAACCCTGAGGTCAAGAGTCACATGATCTACCGACTGAGCTGGCCAGGTGCCCCTATGTTATTTTTTACAAGACAAAATGAAAATCACCAGCAACGACTCATGGGAGTGTCTATCCTAACAACACTGGCTTGACTTACCAGACTTGACTGCAGCAGTCTATGTGTGGTTTTTTGACAAATAAAAGCCTTGTCATAATCATTTGTCAAAGATTCCTGGTTCCTAATAAATTCCCAATGTAAGAAAACATATATTCCAAGGCACCAGGACAAGATATACGATGCCTCATATATCCCACATTTTATGCTACCCCAGGGGCAGCCGTTAAACCATTTCTTCTCCATTAATAGAAAGAGGTGGTTGGAATTTTAAAAAACCTTTTTTTTTTGACGGCATACTGAGGATTCCCAGCCTACATGAGTTCCCACAATACTTTAGATCAAAATCCATTCTGTGTGGAACAAGCATGTTTTAAAACAGGTTGCCAGGCACACGGTTTTCTCCAAAGCATTGTTACTGCTACACTTACTTCCTTTTCAGAGAGCCCCTGGAAGCCATAAAATATAAGAGCAATGGAATGAAAACTTGGTATGCTGTGAATGACTTTTGCATTGAATAGTAAATGGTGGACTACAAGCCAGGCAGGGCATTAAAAGCACAGTAGTCTCTAGTACTAGGAACTCCATTCCTGGTGGCACCCGTACCATCAGCACTGCAGTGAACCACCATCAATAAAAGAGCACCTTTCAATCAACATTCAATCCCTAAGGGAAGGTGTACTCAAATGTGGTTTATTCACAGTACTTTACCAAAAAAAGTCTCAAGGTATGGAGTTGGTGACAAACTGCGGGGCAGGGAAGGGGGCGCTGTTTTAAAAGGTGTTTTAAAAACTGCTTAAAAAGAATCATTTTTTTTCCAGGTCACTTTTCCTTGAAATGTAATAAAGGGGAAAAAGTACCTCTTGATAGCAGTAGCCGGAAAGGATGTAGACCCTGAGATTTAGGAGTAGGCTTGGAAAAAAGTACCCCGTAGGTAGCAAACCCAGAAGTCAAATCCATAGCACCTGCTCTATGCATCCACATTGTCCCCAAAGAAACAAACTATTTGCACCTGTCCCCTCTAAGGTATTTTTAGCTGGACTAAGAATCAAAGTGACATTAGACAGATTAATAGGGGAAAATTGAAGAGGCAAAAGTTTCTCTTGAGCCTGCAGGGTCTTGATCGCGTTCAGCTCAAAAACAGTCCATGCGCCAGGGGCGCCTGGGTGGCTCAATCGTTTAAGCGACGGACTTCAGCTCAGGTCTTGATGTCACCGTTTGTGAGTTTAAGCCCCACATTGGGCTCTCTGCTGTCTGCACAGAGCCCGCCTCGGATCCTCTGTCCTCCCCTCTCTCTGTGCCTCTCCCACACTTGCTCTCTTTCTCTCTCTCTCTCTCAAAAATAAACACTTAATGCGGTGCCTGGGTGGCTCAGTCAGTTAAGCATCCAACTTAGGCTCAGGTCACGATTTCATGGTTGGTGAGTTTGAGCCCCGACTGGTAAACTCGAGCCCTGCTCGGAGCTCCACAGTCTCTCTCCCTGTCTCTCTACACCTCCTGGGATTCTCTCTCTGTCCCTCACTCATTCTCGTGCTCTCTCTCTCTCTCTCACACAAATAAATAAATAAATGAAAATTTTAATAGATAAATAGATTTAATTTAAAAATAAATAAATAAATAAATAAATAAACATTAAACAAAAAATAGTCCATGTGCCAAAGTGGCATATTTTGAGGGAACTTGTCCCAAACCCCTTCAAACTCGAAATAATCTTTATGCCAAAGTGGCCCATCTTGCGGTGGCCTGCCCTTGGCTCCTACACACCATATATTGTAAGAATGGCCCTTGGCCACACTAACCGTGCAGCCCGAAATTTAAAAAAAAAATAGGCAAGACGATTCCAAGTTTAAAATAGTGCTAGAAAATGTACATCAGAGAGGCCACACCCACCTCCAATGCCCCCACCACCGGTCAGCAATGATTTTCCTCCAACTAGCATCCTAACAGGATACAGATTGGCAGGATACAGACTCACCTCTCACTAAGCGGTTTAGGAATGTATATCAAGAGCCACAAAAGTGGTGTGAGCTGAAGCAAAAGCATTGAAATCTTCTGGGGAGATCGAGGGACTGCAAGCTGTTCCCTAAGGATTTGTGTGCATTTTATTCTAGAAGTCGAGAAGCCACTGAGAGTTTTAAACTCCAAAATAATGTAGGAAGATGGACTGAAAAGAGGAAAGCTGGAGGTATAGACACCAGGTAGGAAGCGTTGTAGTAGGCAAGAGATGAAGGAGAGCAGAACTAAGGTAAAATTAATAATTCTCATTTAGGGGCATCTAGCTAGCTCAGTCGGTAGAGTGTGTGACTCTTAATCTCGGGGTTTGTGAGCTCAAGCCCCATGTTGGGCATAGAGCTTACTTAAAAAAAAAAAAAAAAAAATCCCATTTAATTTCCCACCATAGACCAGACACTGTGTTAAGTGCTTTACATTTAGCCTGGGTGGCTCAGTCGGTTCAGCGTCCGACTTCGGCTGAGGTCATGATCAGTGGCATTCGAGACCTGCATCGAGCTCTGTGCTGACAGCTCAGAGCCTGGAGCCTGTTTCAGATTCTGTTTCTCCCTCTCCCTCTCTGCCCCTCCCCCACTCTCTCTCTCTCTCTTTCTCTCTCTCTCTGTGTCTGTCAAAAATAAATAAACATTAAAAAAAAAAGAGGAGGGTCCTGCTTGCCAGGGAACTCAGGAACTTGGCTTTCAGAATGTTTTATCCGTTACTAACTGATAATGCCAGTTTCACTTGGTGCAGGCTGTACGTACAAGCAATGTGATTTACGGTGAATGCTTGCTTTCCTTCTGAGAGTCTGGAATCTGAGTGGCTACTAGGTAGAGAATGCCTATGTGACCAGCCCCAATAAAAACCCTAAACTCTGAGTCTCAAATGGGCATAAACACCACACACATTGCTGCAGGGGGAAGGTGAGCTGTGTGTGACCTTTCACGGGAGGGAGAGGGCACAGGAAACCTACAAATCGATTTCTCCAGACTCCACTTATATCTTTTCCTCTTACTGATCCAGCTGTGCAAACTTACTCTGTCACTGTAGTGAATTTCAACCATGAGTACAACTGTATTCAGATTTCCTTCTAGTGAATCATCACACCTGTGGGTTGTCTTGGGGCTAAAACAAAGACTTTGAGTTTGATTTTGCATGTACTTTTGAGTAGCTTATAAAAACTTGAAAAGGGGCACCTGGATGGCTCAGTCAATTAAGCTTCCAACTCTTGATTTCGGCTCAGGTCATGATCTCACAATTCGTGAGTTTGAGTCCCACATGGGGCTCTGCACTGACCGTGTGGAGCCTTCTTGGGATTCTGTCTCCCTCTCTCTCTGCCCCTCTGCTGACTGCTCTCTCTCTCAAAATAAATAAAAATCAAACTTAAATTTAAGAAACCTGAAAAAACACTATCCTACAGCTGTTATGCCTCTTGAACAAAAGACTCCAAGTTGAAAACCAGGTGGAACTGGTCCTCATAACTGCTGCCACTCTACAGATAACAGAGTGGCCAAAAACTTAGCACACTAGCTCTAGATCCCCAAATAATATTCTCACTGCAACTTCCTAGGCACTAAAAGAGAACTCTTCTCCACAGGGCAGAATGCAGAGGTTATAGCTCAGGTGTACGTGCACAAAGCCAAAAATTTTTTTACATTCTGGGCTTTAAAGATGTCAGCTGCACATGTGCCATGTAATTACATACCGTCAGCCAATTTCTGGGAAAGGAAGTCATTATTCCAGTGTTCATATTCCTTGTTATGGTTGTTTATGGTTGATTACAGTCGGTAATCTTGTTTGACAGAAATACAGTCCCAACTCAGCTCACATTAGAGCCTGGCCGTCAAAGCAGCTGTCTGCTTTTCAATGTTCACTGACACCATGGAGCTGGGCAGAGAGAAGTTGAAGTTGAAGGTTCTTCTGGAATCCTGGTGTCTGTCACTGGGTTAACTCACGGGTGCCATTCTTAGTCAGAAAACCCCCTTAGGTGTCAGAATTAGACTACACTGTATCCATCCTCCGGTGCTACCTAGAATTGTTACTTTAGCAAACAAGGTTGTACTAAACAACCTCGCCTGCTGGGAAGCCAGGGAGGTAAAGATAAATAAGATGCTCGCCGCCCTTAAGAAATGCACTGGTTGGGGAGCCTGGGCGGCTCAGTCGGTTAAGGGACTAACTCTTGATTTCGGCTCAGGTCATGGTCTCGCAGTCCATGAGTTCGAGTCCCACACTGGGCTCTGCACTGACAGTGTGGAGGCTGCTTGAGATTCTCTCTCCCTCTTTCTCTGCCCCTATCCCGCGCTCTCTCTCTCTCTCAAAACAAACAAACTAAAAGAGAGAGAGAGAAACGTACCGATTTATGGCTGATATGTAGGAATTGTCTGACCACCATGGAAGCACGCTGGTCAGCTGTAATTCCAACACCAGCATCAGAGTTATATTAAGAAGTCTTTCCTTCTCCTTGAGACATACTGAATCTTGCTCAGAAGTTGCTAGCAAAGAACCATTTTTCTCAGAAACTGCTGGTAAGCTTTACTCAGAGACCACCATCCCCCATGCGGGAATCGGCAGGCCATCCAACACATAGGTGGGCAGTCCCCACAAATTAGGTAGCATTTATTTCTAGCCACTGCTTGCAAACAACCAGTTTTGCGTGAATTATTTCTCTCAGCCATGTAACTTCCTCCACTGTCACTCTCCTTTTACATGTGGGCACCTGAAATAATGGAGACTTATAGTCTGACTATAGACTTATAGTCTTAATGGCTGAGAAGGGTCACAGCGCACATGTGACATGGGACCACACTGGCATTTCCAATCTGCTACATAAGCCATGCGGTATCAGAACACAGGACGCTCTCTCCATGCACGATCTCACACGGAACCATATCACATGAGCCTGATCAAGTGCAGCTGCTCAGCTGGAGCAGGGAAGCTTCTGGAGCCCCCTCAACCTGCTCCTCGCAGCAGCCCATATCCAGCTCCACAGGGCACAGTATGAAAACCAGTGTGCCGGCTCCAGAGTATGAGGAATGATCATTAAGTCAGTAAGACACCCAACATGGAAATACGTAAAGCTGTTCCCATTTCAAAATGTGGGTAAAAGAAATGATAGAGAGCCGTGAGCTTCTCCTAGTAGGTGATGTCCCAAAGAAGCAGGCTTGGGTAACACGGGCACACACACACACGTTGGACACTGATCCTGGCACTCTAAACTGCAACATCACGAGGGTTATTTGCCACGATGAGGGTCAGTGACAGTAATCTTCTAAACAACACATATCCAGCTACTGTGGTACTAACTCTACCTAACCGCTCTCTGATTCTGGCCAGGTCCATAAAGTTATTGTATCCAATATTCTTGCATGAGAAGGAGTAAAGATATGAATTGTCCCCAAACTAATATTTACATGTAAAGAAATTTTCATGAAAATCCCTAAGGTATTTTTTTTTATTTGAACCTCATTTTCAAAATCATTGTATAATTCATCTGGGAGAATGGCAAAATATATTTTTTAAAATGTTAAAGAATAACGGGTGTAGGGTAGATAAGGGCTTGATTTACAATAATGCTATGATAATGAAGAGGGTGGTAAGGGTTCAGAAATAAGAGATGAAATCATCAATGGAACAAAACAGAAATCTCTGCAACAAATCTGAACTACTCAGCTTACTAACCATGGGGGTGGGGTGCAGATACTACCTTAAGTAATACACCAATAATAAAGTACATATAGATTATAGATTTAAACTATAAAATTGAAAGCATAAGAATACCAGTGGAAAACAAATGGGCCATTATTTATATAATATTTTTGATAGGGAAAGGAAAATTTTAGGCATGATACTAAAGGCAGAATCCATAAAAGTTAAAGATTTGATTACATAAATTTTAAAAATATGTAAGTAAGGGCACCTGGCTGGCTCAGTCGGTAGAGCCTGTGATTCTTGATCTCAAGGTTATAAGTTCCAGCCCTATGTTGGGTGTAGAGCTTACTGAAAAATAAAATCTTTTTTTTTTTTTTTAAATTTTGAGAGAGGAAGAGAGCCCATGCACAAGCATATGAGCAGGGGAGGGGTAGAGAGAGCGACAGAGAGAGAGAGAGAGAGAGAGAGAGAGAGAGAAAGAGAGAGAGAATTCTAAGCAGGTTCCATGCTGTCAGCACAGAGCCTAACATGGGGCTCAATCCCATGAACCATGACACCATGATCTGACCAAAAATCAAGAGTCAGACGCTTAACCAACTGAGCCACCCAGGCACCCCGAAAAATAGGATCTTAAAAAAAAACACACACAAATAAAGACTATATAAAGTCCTAATTGAATACTCTTTAGGGAAAATGAAAACCACCATTAACAATTTAAAAGTCAAACAAACCCACTTTGAAAAAATATTTGCAACCTAAGAAAGGATTAATGTCCTTTATATATAATGAGCTTACCAATCAGTAAGAAAAAGGATATAATAGCAAAAGGAAAAAATAGAGCAGAGGATATGAACAGGCTATTCCTAAAAAAGCAAATAAACACAAAACATTTTTATATATTCATTAATCAAAGAGTCAACACAAGAAAACCCCATTTTTCACTTATCAAAATGACACAAATTTCTAAAATAATACCCAGCATCAGCATGATTTGGAAAGCTGACATGCTACCATTGTAGATGTGAAGAAATCATTTTCATTCAGAGAAAAAAATTATGATCGTTAAGAAAGAAAAAATTACTCGTCACTTTAAAAAAAAAATCCTGTAATGATATTAAATTTCATGAGAAACCTGAAAAAAAAAAAAAAAAAAAAAAGACGAAGAAGAAGCCCAAGACATTGGTAAGCACAGCTTGGGATGGGGCTAGGAGTAGTAAGCTGGTTACCTAGGAGACAGTTTGCAGCCCTCTTGCAGGTAGGTATGCAGGTTCCCAGTTGCCGCAAGTAATAGTCCCAGGTATGGAGGGGAAGGCTTCATCGGCCTAGAAGAAAACTCAGGATGGAATTGGACACCAACAAAATAGGGGTGATCTGAAATGAGAATAATCATGATGCAATTGAAGCAGAAAAACACGAGAGCTGCTTTCAAGGTCTTATCTTTTCACAAGAAAACACATCAAACAGTGAGACAATTAACCTGCTATCATTGCCAGTGACTTTCATGAGTCATCTTCACAGCAGAATTTCACACGGCAAAACACATCTCACTTAATAAGAGATCTGGCATTTTATCTGTGCAAGGTGCTAGCATGAGCAAAATCAAGCCAAACTTTTGAATGATGAATCCTGCTTGCCCAAAGTCCGCTTGCTTTTTGAAGGCACTTCATAGACTTACCTTGGCTCCATTTCAATGGAATCCCTCTCGCTCTAGGCTAATTGTAGGTCATTCTGTCTCTTAGCTGGCTTCAGGCCATTTCCTACAAGGTCTTTACAGTTCCCAAGGGAAGAGTGGGGGGGGGGGGGGGGGGAGGGAATGCAGCAAGTACTTGCGGGTATTAATCAGAGATGGCACCATGAAACTGAACTGACACTCCTACTTTAGCCTATGCCAACTTATCTCCTGCGACTATGAGTCTCAGAGTGATAAAAGGATGGCCTTTCAACATGTTAATGGTGGTAACGGCTCAAGGTGGTAAGAGGTCAAGATATTTTTATTTTCTTCCTTATACTTTTCCCTATCATGTGAAACTTTTCCATGAGCATATGTTCCTTACATCATTGGGAGGGGCGGTGGAGGGGAAATTAAGCGATTTTCATATCAAGGGTTGTCAAATCTCCTACACGAACAATTCAAGTTCTCTTAGATGTAATAGGAAGAGAAAAGTAGCTTTACCAGCTACTTTTAAATACACGAATCTTGTTTTAGAATGGAAAAAATTAAATGGGCAACATTTCCGAATCTCGGTAGAAATTGTACAGAATTGCAAATTCCTTCCCCTATCAGAATTCTCAAAAACTATGTTTTTTCCCCCGATTAGGAAGCAGTTCCTAATCAAGCAACTCTCTAGAAATCCAGCAACCCTCTGATCCCATAATCACTAGAGTACAGAACATGGTCAGTGCTATATTCCCTACTTTAAAAATTATTTTAACTTGGGCAACTGGGTGGCTCAGTCAGTTGAACACCTGACTTTGGCTCAGGTCATGATTTCACAGCACTTGAGTTCAAGCCGCACATCAGGCTCTGTGCTGACAGCTTGGAGCCTGGAGCCTGCTTCAGATTATGTGTCTCCCTCTCTGCACGTCCCCTGCTCACACTCTCTCTCTCTCAAAAAAAATAAATAAACATTAAAAATAATTTTTAATTATTTTAATTGCTATATATATCAAACCGAAGATGCCAGAATATAAGTTTTATAGGGGGAAGTAAATATAACTTTAAAGCTTTCAACAAGATGCTTTATCAAATGAACTAAAATTCTAGTATGGAAATCTGGGATGCCTGGGTGGATCAGTCAGTTAAGCGTCCGACTTTAGCTCAGGTCGTGATCTCATGGTCCATGAGTTTGAGCCCCACATCAGGCTATGTGCTGACAGCTCAGAGCCTGGACCCTGCTTGGGATTCTGTGTCTCCCTCTCTCTGTGACTTTCCCCTGCTCATGCTCTGTCGCGTTCTCTCTCAAAAATAAATAAACATTAGGAGCACCTGGGTGGCTCAGTCAGCTCAGGTCATGATCTCACAGTTCGTGAGTTTGAGCCCTGCATCAGGCTCTGCACTGACAGCTTGGAGCCTGGAGCCTGCTTTAGATTCTGTGTCTCCCTTTCTCTCTGCCTCTCTGCCTCTCTCTCTCTCTCTCTCTCTCTCTCAATCAATCAATAAACAAACATTAAAAAAATTTTTTAAATAAAAAATAAATAAAAATCTAGTATGGAATTCAAAATCACAAATCTCCATCACTTACCACCGGAGACCCAAAGTTACACCAGTGAGGAATGATGATGGAACAGAAATGCCCACTCTTGTAAGGTTATCATTTAAAGCTTTGCTATACAACATGGCAGCTCCCAGCCACATGTGGCTATTTAAATCCATTCAAATTAATTGAGCACATCTCAAATGTTCAATAGCCACACATGGCTAGTGGCTACCATACTGAACAGGGCAGAATAGGCCACCATGGCAGCAAGTTTAATTGGACAGCTCTGAGTCCAGAAAAATCCAGTGTAGAAATCCTCTACATCACATCTAGGAAGAAGCCTCCTTGAATTACAGGGACATTCAGGTAAGAAAGCTTGGTGAGGAGAATGCTACCTTCTCCCAGGAATGTGTCCCCTCAAGAAAAGAAGAAACCATCCATTCTTAGAAAAGAAACTAAGCAATGTAGCTTTAAATTTAATATGCAATGACTCTTACAGCACAGCATGTAGGGATGTCTTTGAAAGAAGCAGACAGTAATTGTGCTTTTTGTACAACTACATACAGAAGCCAAGCAATGAGTCTGTCATAGCCAGGGACAAAATATTTGAATGAATGGACCACTGTTCTGAATCACTTTCTCAAAAAAAAAAAAAAAAAAAAAAAAAATCCCCTATGCCAAAATGAGGAAAGAACCTAAAAAGTTTTTATTTTCATGATGCTCTATATCAGTCAGGTAAAATATCTGTTAAATAGTGCTCGTAATTGCTTTGAATCACATTCTGACGTTATACTAATCTCAAGCTTTGTTTTTCCTTTTAGAACCCCTTTAGGAACGTTGAGATTCATGGATATGATTCTAAGGGGTAGCTGAGATCAGAATCTTTGGGGGGAATTTTCCTTAATAAGATAAATTTCTTTGCAATCAACTTTTAAAAACTGCAAGATTTCACAGCGTCTCTCATTTCCTTTCCAACACGCACGAGATTTGCAAGTATCAACGGGAATCTAAATCCAGGCGATAAAAGAGGCATCTAAGAATTTGCTGACAATAATGAGAGCCAGGAGAATTAAAAGAAAGTACGAACTTGAATGAAGTAAACAAATAGTTATCTGCTTAAGAAATTCTCTGCCCTCTCACATGCCAGAAAGATTTAAGAGAATTCAACCCCAAAGAGTGATCCACCCTATAAAAATTCTAAATGATAGGCATTTCCATCAGAAAGACTACAGGAAATACATCCCCATACCCTAATTCAAAACTTCAGGCACGGACTGATAATCTTAAGTGGAATGTCCAATGAAAACAAGAGGAACAATAAAATCCACAGAGGTGGTCACAGGCCATGGTTGGGCTCCAGCCTTGCCTGTGACTAGCTGGATGGCCCTGGGCAAGTTATTTATCCTCTCTGCACTCCAATCTCCTTCTCTGAAAAGTGGGAATAACATCACCTGCCTTGTCACTTAAATAAGGCACGCAGAGTCCCTAGCAAGGGGTCGAGTGAGAAGCATCTAGTGAGTGTGCATGCAGTGTCCACTGCTTTCCCTCTTTGAGGTCCAGGTAACATGTTACTGTATTCAAAGAAGCCTTCGCCAACTTTAATTCTCCTCCCTGCCCAGGACTCCTGAAATACCTGAACAGATTAGAGACAGAAAAGGAAAGGGAGAGAGAGAAGGAATTTGAAATAGAGGAATGTGACGTGGGCTAAGATGGTAAAAGAAGTAGGACATTTAGAAGAGTAAGTAGTCCCGAATATTTGTAGCCTAAAGTAGATAGGTTGGGGGGCGCCTGGCGGCTCAGTCGGTTGAGCGACTGACTTCAGCTCAGGTCATGATCTCACGGTTTGTGAGCTCGAGCCCCGAGTCGGGCTCTGTGCTGACAGCTGGGAGCCTGGAGCCTGCTTCGGAGTCTGTGTCTCCCTCGCTCTCTGTCCCTCCCCCACTCATGCTCTGTCTCTCTGTCTCAGAAATAAATAAACATAAAAAATATTTTTTTTAAGTTGATAGGTTGAAACGATAGGTTCTAGAATGTCATGTTACCATTTTCAGAGTATCCTGTACAAACTAAGCATTTGATAAATGAGACTGGTTTATCCAACAAATTAGTGTCACACGCACTGCACAGTCACAGCCCTGTCCTCGGTAGGAGGTGTTGCAGAGGGAAGAGCCTGGAGGCAGGGAGAAGCTTTAGGACCACTCTGGGTTGGAGTCACCACACACTGGGCCCAGGGTGGGAGGGATGGGAATGAAATCCCAAACTCGGTCTTTCTTTCTCGAGACGCAATCTACAGGACTTGATAGCTGATTACAAGTTGGGAGTATAAAAGGGAAGAAAAACTAAATGCATCCAATTTTAAGCCTGATAGTCTAGGACAGTGGTTCCCAATCGGGGCGGGTGTGTCCCTCAGGGACATTTGGCAATGTCTGCAGATGGTTTGGGGTGTTGCAACTTTCGGAGGTGAGGATGATACTGCTGGCAGCCAGTGGGTAGAGGCCAGGGATGCTGCCACATATCATAGAGTGCACAGGATGGCCCCCACCACAAAGAACGATCCCACTCCCAATGTCAATGGTGGCAAGGGAGAGAAACACTGGACAAGGAGATTGATGATAACAGAAATAGTCAGGAGGAAGAACTAGTTTGGAAGCATGTAAAGTTAATTTTAAATAAGTTGAATTAGAAGTCCTAGGAGAATATCCAGATAGATAAACAGGTCAAGCAGGCAACTGAACATGTTAGGTTCAAGTTAGTTAAATGAAGTATATACGTGTGAGTCCCGAACAGGGGTTGGCAAACATTTCTGTAAAGGGCCAGGTAGTAAGTAACCTTAGAGAAAGAGTAGGGATCAGCTGTAAGCATGGGCTTACTATATCTTTGCAGCTCTGAATGAGAACACTGTCCTCTGTCTCATCATTAATGGTGTATGGTTTGTGCCTATGCTCTCGAGGGTGTCCCAGGCCACACACAAACAACTTCTTCAGTGATCTCCCTCAATGAAAGTCTAATCCCTCTGTGCTGTTTGGTCTTACTAAGAACTTCCGTGGATACAGCGACTAGTGTTCAAAAGTCAAATGACTGGCCCACACTTGACCACAGAGGGCAATATAGAAAGGCAGACTCCAGGTACAACGAGGGGCCCACGTCCCAAACACAACAGACGTCAACACCAGTCACCAGTAGTGAGGAGGGCGCTGGGTCATTCTTCCTCAAAGGAGGAAGAAAGCAAAGTGTTACTCAATAACAAACTGCCTGCCTTTCCCAGAGCAACTGACCTAGAGGCTAGCAACCGGAAAAGGCCCAGAAAGGGGGCAGGGATGGTTAAGGAAGCATACTGCTAGTGGAACTGGTAGACTCAGAACAATGTATCATTTTATGGTCGATTCAGACTACTGGGCCCCAAAATGATTAGGACTATACATGGTCTGTTTTCTCATGTAATTTATATTTAGTCATATTATTTATGCTTAGTTGTGTATTTATTTCCAAGGAGAGGGGAAAAGAAGGACAGCAAAGAAAATAAATCTCAACTTATATCTTCACATACAACATCAAATTGTATCTTCCTATATAACAACAAATAGACATTAGTTTACCATGAGAATTTTTAAAAACAAAAAGCCCACTTACTTGCCAGTTCAATGATTTCCATCCTCTCCCCATCGACATCCTGACCTACAAAACTTAAGTCCTTCTGCTCAAACTGACTGATCAGGCTTGGGTTCACCTGGAAAAACAAGAAATTAAGTGTCTTTGGGCAGCAGGGCCATACAGAAGTATCAGCTTATGAAAATGTCCATCCATTTCAGTGATGCTCTTAACTAGTAGCTCATTTCTATACCCAGCTCCCAAAGCCTATTTTTAAACTCATGATGAACCTGAGAAACAGGCTAATCATAGCCCCTAAATCTGAGAAGCCCACCTTCTGTTGCTCAAAGACGAGATTCAAAAAGGACTGTGATGCAGATTTCTGACTTGGAGCCTTGAGATTAGCTATTTATAGCTGTCACCATATTTGCTTCTTCGAGTTATGTGTAATTAAGTATCTCTCCTCAAATCACAAATCTGCTTGAAGATTAAAACTATCTTATTTCCCTTGAGACTCACCCCAATGCTTTCTCTACGTATAGTTACATAAAAACTCTAAGGAGAAGCTTAGAGCAATTTTTCTGCTAGAATTTTGGTTACAGATGACAGGTTGATGACCTGGCGCACACAGCCCCTTTCCTCGTTCATCTCATCCCTAGTCCTTCCCGAAACTTTTCAGCCTCTCCACAGAAAGCACTTGCTCACCTAAAATCAAAGTGGGGTCCCACCTATCGTCCTCAATCTTAACCCCATAGGCTTTTATGTTATTTTTCTAACATTAGGTTAGTTCTCATAATTTGTAATTATTTTTCCTTTTTCTAACAGCTTTATTGACATACGATCCACATACCATACAATTCACCCACTAAAAGTGTACAATTCAATGATTTTTAACATATTCACAGAGGATTTCAGCTATGACCACAATTGATTCAAGAATATACCTTATCCCCTCTAACCATCATCCCCTAATACCCTCATCACCTCCCCACCAGCCCTAGGCAACCACTGATCCATATTGTCTCTTTAGATTTGTCATGTTAATGGAACCATACAGTATGTAGTCTTTTGTGACTGGCTTCTTGGCTTCTTTCCTTAGCATAACATTTTTAGATTCGTCTAGGTAGTAGCATGCATCAATATTTCATTTCTTTTCATTGTCAAATAATTCCATTGTATGGATATACCACGTCTTACTTATCCATTCATCAGTTGGTGGATGTTGGTTGTTCCTTTTTTTTTTTTTTTTTTTTTTTTTTTTAGCTCTTATGGATAATGCTGCTTTGAGCATTTGTATATGAGTTTTGTGCATGTATGTTTTCATTTCTCTTGGGTTATATATCTAAGGATGGAATTACCAGGTCATATGGTAACTCTGCATTTAACTTTTTGAGGAACTGCCTGATGATTCTCCAAAGTGGCTGCACCATTTTACATTCCTACCAACAGTGTCTCCTCACCACCACTTGTTATTATCCATCTTTTTTGACTATAGCCATACCTAGTGGTATTTCTTTGTGGTTTTGATTTGCACTTCCCTGATGATTAATGATGTTGAACATCTTTTCATTTGCTTATTGGCCATTAGTATATCTGTTTTGGAGAAATATCTAATCAGAATCCTTGCCATTATTTATTATCCAGTTCTAAGAATCCTTTATATATTCTAGATATAAGGACCTTGTCTGATATATATTTTCTGTTATCTTTTTTTAATCCTGTCCATTGGAATGTAAGCTCCCTATCAGGAGAGAGACCGTGTGTGTGCTTCCCCCTCCCATCTCCAGTGCATATCAGAGGCACAAGAAGAATGGAGGAATGGATGGCCACAGTATTGTGTGCACAGTAATTCTCACACCTTCTAGCTACCACTTAGGCAAAGCAGCTCAATAGTTTTTGTCCCACTAGTTAGGCCAGTTCCCAATGGAAATAAGACCAAAAATGGCCTATACTCAGCAAAGTGTTCCCTAATCGTAGTGACACTGTTGATAGCCTACCCGGCATCGAGTCCCAGCGGTCTTCCCTCAAAACAGAACCGTGGACTTTTCCTGGCATCTACTCTACCCCCACATGACCCATGGGATTCCATCTCCCCCATTCTAAAAGTTGGTCCTGACTGGTCTAAGCCAACATGATAAGCCTATCCCTCTTGGCTAATGAATGATCCAAGAACTCAGGTTTAAACCTGGTTTAGCTTTGCCTTTGGAATGGTTACTAGTTCAGAGGTGGGCAAGTGATCTGTATTGATCCAATCAGACTGAAGAAAAACTTCCATGTCTAGGAGAGATGCGTGTTGCCTCAGCTGCAGCTGGTAGCCATCTTGCACCTATGAGGGAAACCAGCCTAGGACAAGGTAAACACCCAGAAAAGGGTAAGGCCAAGAGAATCCCAGGGATAGTAGAAGCCCTGATTATACCATGCCTGGAGCCTGCCCAGCCTCTGAACTACCTATTATCTGATATAACTAGTTTCTTTACTGTTGAGGTTGGTTTGAGTAAATAACAAGCAGGGATTTTGATTCTTCCCAGCCAAAAGCATCACAATTGATACACCAATTAATCCTGGTATAGATAGTCTGCACCTTGGGGAACCTATGCTTCTCATGTGACAATCTCAACAGTCACTCTTAGTAATCATGTGACACTAAGGCTCTTGCTCAATGTAGATTTCCAAAGAGGTTCCCAAACCAAGAACTCATTATGTGATACCCAGAGATGCAACCCTAACCTGAGAGACATACGGTTCAGAAGATGTAAGTTCCCTTTACCCAAACCTTCCAAAATAAAGGGCAGGACGTTAAGGATAAAAATGATGACCTTACCTTGGTCTAGGAGACAAAAGTTAGGGTAACATAGAACCCTGATAATGTCCCTTGTGCAGATACTTAAAGATTTTGCCTTTGAAAAGCCAAGAAGGGCTGAGCCCAATGGATACCACAGAGCTGGACACCTTTTCCAAAGGTCTGCTTGTAATCACCGGAGTTCCTTTAACTAAGCATCTACATTCCATAGTAATTTAGTGTGTGGGCCATACCTCATACCGATGTCTGTGCCTTTCTTCTATAAAAGGAACATCACCATAAAGTTTCCCTATAAAGATACAAGAATGAAATTAAAATCAAAGTAATCAGTTTTGGAATCACATCGATAGCATATGTATGGGGGACATCTCTTTGATCTCTATCCATAGGTTAGAGGCCCAAGAATTAACTGGACTCCAGATAGTAATCTAGATTTTCTTCTCTTACAGTACAGAATAGGAATAGCTTCAAAACCCTAAAACAATTCTCAAGTACGCCATCACCATTGCATAAAGGGAAGCTCTCTGTTAGACAAGTTCACCGTGGAGTCCAAGAGATGTGCCCTCCTTTTATACACCTACCTGCAGTACTGAGAGGGGGAGTAACGTCTGCACCATCCCTCCTGTGCAGATTCATAACAGGGCTCATTTTACAAAAGAACAAAACAAAACCAAAGGAACGGAAATGAAACTGAAGGACTTGCCCAAGGCCCCACCCCGCTGGCAGCACAGTTCTGCCTTGAGCCCAGGCCCCCCCGCACCTGGTCCATGCTTTCTCCACCACACCAGCCACCTCAGTGTAGTGGCCAAATTGGTTTGCACTCTGCCTTAAAAATAAGCCTGTCCTTCGACTCTAACATTTGACCTGTAAGAATTTACCCCGGAAAATAGAAACAAAGAGAGTTCACCATGAAGATGTGCACTGCTTCATTATTTACCAGCGGACAATTGGAAACAAGCCCAGAGTCAGGAATAGAGGACTGCTGGATTAAATGAGAGCACATCTATACCAACAATTCTGGGTTTTTTTAAGTTTTTTAAAGAATTTATTTATTTATTATTTTGAGAGAGAGAGCCCAAGCAGGTGAGGGGCAGAGAGACAGGGAGAGGGAGAGAGAATCACAAACAGGCTCCTCACTGTCAGCGTGGAGCCCATCACGGGGCTGGAACTCATGAACGGAGAGATCATGACGTGAGCTGAAACCAAGAGTCAACAATTCTTAACCAGGAGTGCATGGCTCACGATCACATGTGGGGCTGCTAAAACATGCCTATGTCACTGCAGGTGCTGCAGCCCAGGGCAGCATGTGGGGCATGACCAATCTGGCAATGGTCACAGTGACCGGGGGGATGCCCAGTGACGGCAGTGTCAGGCGGATAGCAGTGGCATCCGTCACCAGACCCCTCTCAAGAACGGGCCCCCATGGATCATGTGCAGAAGCAGGACGGCACTGGCACCAAGCGGGTTTTAACACTGGAGCAGCGGGAGAGGCCAAGAGCCACCCCGTCAGCGCCAGCCATCATGACGCAGACCCCCCGGCACACAGAGAAGACCCGCCAATGGTGCTGGAGCACATCGTGCAACTACAACAGAATGGCCGGCAGTGCTCAGTTCAACAGGCAGGGGGTCACCAGACTCTCCAAGACGTCACGAGGCTGCGGGCAGGGTGTCCCCACCAAGACAGACCAAATGCCTCGTGCCTCCTTTGAGATTTTTGACTCAGATAAAGCGCACATCAGTTGTATTCTCGCATGACTGATATATGATCGTTTATCACGACTGAACTTCTATTTGCGATTTTGTCCCTATAGATGCAGCTCCCTGTGATGATGTTAATGATAGTGAATATTTACCACATGTGTTTTAGAAAAATCAGAAATAGGTGCGCACAGGGAGCTACTTTGAGAGAGCTCCAACATGCCACCGAGAGGGGGCTCGTTCACGACAGAGCCTTTGTACTCAAACTATCGGTTCATAAAAATGAAACGAAAAATGGAAACTAATAGCACAATAATGCCCAGTTGGGGGGGGAAAAAAAGAAGAAGAAGCGTATGTATCATTGTGAAGTTACAAGAGAAACCATTTGAATGCTCTGGACCTAACTTTGAAAGGATCCTGATTCCCTTATGACCTCTGACTTTGTGATCGATCTTTTCCTCCTGTGGGCCAAAATTTCCTCTCTGCTTTCTCCATTACAACAGATGACCTAGAAATCCAATAACAGAGCCTGCCAATGTTGACAGATGGTGAGGAAAATGGCAAAAATCTCCACATTACGATATAAGGCATTATATATATTTATATATATGCTTTTATAAATAAAGTTTTATTGGGAAAGCCATGCCCCTTCATTTATGTATTGTCTAGGCTTGCTCTCCCTCTAGAATGGCAGCGTGGAATAGTTGCAACAGAGACTGCACCAGTCCTCTACGCCATTTAATGCGTAATGTGTGGCTTGGGCAAATTATTTCACCTCTCTGCCCCAGCTTCCTCATCTGTAAAATGGGAATTACAATAGTCCTATTTCATAGGGCTGTTGTAAGTAAATCATGTGATTGCTATTGTTATCTCTAGACTAGGAAATCCAAGCAGGAAGATGATGGACATGATGGGGACTTGTCCCTTCAATTCTTATAACCAGTGTCTAGCACATAAGCAGGTAACCAATAAATATTTGTTTAATGAATGAAGCATTCTTTCTCTCTCATATATATATATATATATATATATATATATGTGTGTGTATATATATATATATGTGTATATATATATATATGTGTGTGTATATATATATATGTGTATATATATATGTGTATATATATATGTGTGTATATATATATATGTGTATATATATATGTGTATATATATATATATATGTATATATAGAGAGGAGAAATATATATACAGGCGATATGATGAAATATGGTTTCAGAACTTTGGAAATACTGTTTTTTGCATTCAAATTCTTTCCCAGTGGCTTACAAATCTGTCAAGAACGAATTAACAAAACTAATCCTTTGCCATATCCATGAAAAAAATTAAAATTTCCTTTAAAACTATATGTTGAGAATCAGCTCAGGATCTTAGCAGTCCAATTCTATTTGAAACCTTACAGGGCACAGGCTGACTCAGTCAGTGGAGCATAGGACTCTTGATCTCTGGGTTGTGAGTTCCAGCCCCACATTGGGTGTAGAGATTACTTAACGTAAAATCTTGAAAGAAAGAAAGAAAGAAAGAAAGAAAGAAAGAAAGAAAAAGAAAACACCTTAAAAACAAAATCAAACCAAGAATGCTCATTCTGGGGCCCCGCCCCAGGGATTCTGATTTGGTTACTCTCAGGAGAGTGCCTGGGCATATGGATTTTTACAAAGTGCCTCCTCCCTGTGCGTTCCGGGCTAGGAACCACTGATCCACACTGTCACTGAAAGTGCTGTAGGAGGACAGTCAATGACAAGGCAAGATGCTAGCTGCTGCTGAATGTGGAGGGTATCTAGGTGTGGAGTGAAAAGACTGAGGGGTAGAGACACCATGTTATGAAGAGCGGTTCTCCAGATGGATTTATCAAGCGCACACACACCATGGCATGATCTTGGCCACAGGGGAAACCCTCCACAAAATAACAGCCTTCCTTTCAATTCTAGTCTTTCTGGAGACAAAATCAAATGCAACACAGGAGCACCTGGGTGGCTCAGTCGGTTAAGCATCTGACTTGACCTGAGGCCATGGTCTTGTGGTTCATGTGTTCGGGCCCCACATTGGGCTCTGTGCTGTCAGTGCAGAGCCTGCTTTGGATCCTCTGTCTCCTCTCTGCCCCTCCCCAGCTCATGCTCGCTCTCGCTCTCTCAAAAATAACATACACATTAAAAAAATCAAATGCAACAGAGATTAAGTGCACATAAGGTTAAGGTTCACTTAAGAAGTTAGGCGCCTGGGTGGCTCAGTCTGTTGAGCGTCCAACTTCGGCTCAGGTCATGATCTTGTGGCTCTTGAGTCCGAGCCCCATGTCGGGCTCTGTGCTGACAGTTCAGAGCCTGGAGCCTGATTCTGGGTACCCCCTCTCACTCTGCCCATCCCCCACTCATGCTCTGTCTGTCTCTCTCTCAAAAATAAACATTAAAAAAAATTTTTTTAAAGAACCAAGTGCCAGCAAAGCTTTAGAGAAAAGCAACTGATAAAAGTCTTAAAACCCATAAAATGCTCCCAACATAGGCAGCAAGACACCAATAATAAGTACAATAGGTTTCTCAGAAACAAAAACACTTTGCCAATTTACACCATCTCCTTCTCTAATTTGCTACTGGGTAAATTCTGTCTCATACATATTATTTTTTCCCTCTTTCTTTCCTTCTTTCTTGAGAGAGAGAGGGTGCACGAGCAGGGGAGAGACAGTGAGACAGGGAGAGAGAAAATCCCAAGCAGTCTCTGCCCTCAAACTCACAAACATTGAGATCATGACCTGAGCCAAAACCAACAGTCCGACGCTTAAGTGACTGAGCCACCCAGGCGCCCCGATACATAATATATTCTTTTTTTTTTTTAATTTTTTAAAATGTTTATTTATTTTTGAGAGAGAGACAGAGACAGAGACAGAGTGTGAGCAGGGGAGGGGCAGAGAGAGAGGGAGACACAGAACTCGAAGCAGGCTCCAGGCTCCAATCTGTCAGCACAGAGCCCGACGTGAGGCTCAAACTCACAAACCGCGAGATCATGACCTGAGCTAAAGTCAGTGGCTTAACCAACTGAGCCATCCAGGTGCCCCCAAAATATATTCTTAATCTATGCATGATCCTGCCCACTGCCGCTCTCGTGTTAGTAATCCTAGCAACTGAACCTGAGTTATTTTTCGCTCCTTTTCAGAGCCAAAATTTCCCCCTTCCAAAAAGCTATATAAAGCCAAAAGGTGAAGGAAACCAAATGTCTATGGCCAGAAAAATGGATACACAAAAACGGTCCATACATACAATGCAATATCATTCAGCCTTAAACAGGAAGGAATTTCTGACCATGCTACAACATGGATAAACCTTGAGGCTATTACACCAAGTGAAATAAGCCAGCCACAGAAAGACAAATTCTGGATGATTCCACTTGTACGAGGTCCCTAGAGTAGTCAAATTCATGGAGACAGAAAGTAGAACCGTGGTTGCTAAGGGCTGCAGGCAGGGGGAATAGGAAGTTGTTAAATGGGTACAGAGTTTCAGTTTTGCAAGATAAAAAAGTTCTGGAGATTGGATGCACAGTAATGTAAATATCCTTAATACTATTGAACTGCACACGTAAAAATGTTAAGATGGTAAATTTTATGTTACACGTATTTTACCACAATTAAAGTATTTTTTAAGTTTATTTCTTTATTTTGAGACAGAGCAAGAGGGACAGAGGGATCACAAGCAGGGGAAGGAGACAGAGGGAGAGATTCCCAAGCAGGTTCCACATTGTCAGAGCAGAGCCCAACTTGGGGCTCGATCCCAGGAACCTCGAGACCGTGACCTGAGCCAAAATCAAGACTCGGACGCTTAACTGACTGAGCCACCCAGGTACCCCCACAATTAAAATTTTTAAAACTGAAATTTATACAGCCCCATTCTTGCCCCCACCATTCCCTCTTCCCCTAACTTCCCCTTTATCCAAACCTCCCATCTGCATTGTTTGCAACCTATCTTACTGAACTGCTCTCAAAAACCCAGCAGATCTGTCTTCAGTTGGGACCACAGTAACTCCCCCTTTCCCCATCTGTGACCTCTGTTCCTCTGTGCCTTCTGCTGGCCCCGTTTACTAGCTGTTTATCCTCAACTGGAGACACCTGCCCAGAGCTGTACCCTCCCTTCTTCCCCCACTTTCACTCCTAAAAGCCATCACCCATATGCTGTTGACCCGCATTCTGTACCTTCTGATCCTTCCCTTTCACCTGGGCTCCACAGCTCCTATTTCCAGGGGGCTAGAGGAAATCACCCATGGCATGGACAAAAGGTAAAATTGCTACCTGATGGGTTTTGTTACCTCTTTCCTCTTGACAGTACTGCCTTGCCTTTGCACAAATAGCTTTTAACTGCTGCACGAGTGTCTTAATTGGAGTCACTTCGAAGACTGCCCAGAACCATGCCCTGTGCTAATTAGGCACTACCAGGAGCTAGAACTCTCTGTGTACGTGCAAGTGTTTGCTGGTATTTGTCCAACGAAGAGGTTGTTCAGGGTGTGGATATGTGGTGTGTTTGGCTTGCATAGTGTTGGCGGACACACGGTGTTTTAAAACTTTAAATACGTTGCCAACATTTAGAAACCATGAGATTTCTCATGAAACTCCAGATTTCCAGATTCTGTTGAAAATTTAGACAACTGGCAACAGTGAATGCACAGTCCTTCATGTGACTATCAGTTTTAGCAGTTACTCCTTTGATGGATCAAGTCCTTGTCAATTTGCCCCAGTCCCCACCACTCCCTACTGCCTGACTCTAAGGCCTGATTTAGCTGCCACTGATTGTTGAGCTTAAGCTGTGGCATCTCTTATACCTGGCTGTTTGACTCATTTACATTCCCAGCCCAGTTCTACTGGCCCAGCTGCTCAGCCCTATGTTGATTCAGTGTGTGTGTCCCTCCTCAAGCCAAGCGTGTGGTTTCAGACTGGCTTTCAGAAGCCAGAGTGGGGTCTACATTTCCTGCTCTCCCTGCTCTCCTTTCACAAGACACTCCGGAAAGCTGTGGAATCCTGTCCTGGGTCTCTCAGCGCAAGGCAGCTTTCAGCTCCGCAAGCTGTTTGGGTGTTTCTATTCCCCCTTTAATTAAGGTCCAGCCATTTGGTATAGTGAGGTGGTCAAGAGCTCAGGCTCAGAAATCAGCTGAGTGACTTTCTAACAAATAACCTGGCTAAGATGCCTTTCTCTCTCGTGCAAAATTCGCCTGGGTCCTAGGGGTGTTGAAACAAATAACTGAAATCATGCGCATGACGTCCTAATTACTGATGCTTAGAAAGTGTGCAGTTAGGGCCAGCTACTATCTTTGTCCTTCTTTACTTATTACTTTTAGATTTTACTACACCGCTTCCTTAGTTTTTATAAAACATCTCATTTCTTTTAAGTATCTAAACTCCTCCTCTTTCCCTAGTTTTGTTTTTCATGATCTTTTACCTCAATTTGCTACTATAAAAATGCTAATTTTCTATTTTTGAAATGTGATTCCTTGCCTTTAACTCTACAGTTTTTTCCTTGCTCGAATCTCTTCCCCTCCACCCGACTTAGTATTCTTATCCTATTTTTAACATCTCTTTTCTTAGATTTTTCTTTATGCTTCTGCTAGTCCATATTAGCAGGTGGGAAGCAGAGAGACTAGAACGACGGGGAGGTCTGCTCGTCCTCACCCTAGGCTCACTGCTTCTCCCCTCCCACTGCCATCGCGGGACCCCATTCTTTTTTTTTTTTTTTTTTGTATATTCATTAAAAATTTTTTTTAATTGGAGTATAGTTGAAATACGATGTTATATTTGTTTCAGGTGTACAACATAATGATTCAGTATCTCTATGTTATGCTGTGCTCACCACATTGACTCACTCACCATTGACTATATATATATGCCCTATACTTTTTATTCCCATAACTTACTTACTCCATAACTGGAAGCCAGTATCTCCCACTCCCCTTCACCCATTTTCCCCAACCCCTCACCCCATCCTCTCTGGCAACCATCAGTTTGTTCTCTGTATTTATAGGTCTGGATTCTGCTTTTCATTTGTTTATTCATTTGTTTTGGGTTTTTTTAGATTCCACATTGTGAGTGAAATCATATGGTATTTGTCTTTTTCAGTCTGACTTATCTCACTTAGCATAATGCCCTCTAGGTCCATCCATATTGCTGCAAACGACAAGATCTCATCCTTTTTACCGCTGAGTAATATTCCACTGTGTAAATGTACCACAGCTTCTTTCGGCATTCATCCGTTGATGGACACTTAGGTTGCTTCCATATCTTGGCTATTGTAAATAATGCTGCAAGAAACATAGGGGTGTATATATATTTTTTTGAATTAGTGTTTTCATTTTCCTTGGGTAAATTCCCAGTAGTGGAATTACTAGATCATATAGTATTTCTATTTTTAATTTTTTTTGAGGAACGTCCATACTGTTTCCCACAGTGGCTATACCAGTAGTGGGGCCCCCCATTCTTAATACTGGGTCATACCCAGGGGTGCCTGGGTGGCTCAGTCGGTTAAGCCTCTGACTCTCAGCTGACAGCTCAGAGCCTGCAGCCTGCTTCGGATTCTGTGTGTGTGTCTCTCTCTGCCCTTCCCCCAATCACACTGTCTCTCTGTCTCTCTGTCTCTCTGTCTCTCTCTCTCTTTCTGTCCCTTCCTCTCAAAATAAATAAACATTAAAAAATATATATTAGGTCATATCCAGAACTTTGAGAGACATGCAGGTCTTACATTGACAATACCCCCTTCACGTTAACGATCCTAACAGCCACACTGAAATAGCGCCTTTTCTGTGCCGGGCACTGAAGGACCCACATGCATAACTGATTTAACCCTCAGAAGAACCCCCTGAGGCAGGAGGCATTCTGATGTCCGTTTTGCAGATGCAGAAACTGTAGTGTAAGCACCCACACAGCCAGGTACTGAGAGCTGGGGCTGGGGGGGCCTCCGATGGGGCAGTGTGGCTCCTGCAGCGGGGCTGTTAGCCTCTCCACTGGTTCCCATGGGTGAAGTGCTGGGCACAGAGCCAGTCCAGTAAGGGTCACATAAATGCCTTCTGTTGTTGTGTCCCAGACCTGTGAGTCCCCATATCCACAAACACGCTAGCGAATGGTTTCCCCAGCAAAAGGCAGGAAGGAGCAGGGGAGAGAGCTACCCGGCAGCGTGGACCACCAGCAGGGAGGCAGCGAGGCTCGCCAGCTGGCATGCTCCCATTGGTCTCAGCACGACAAATTACCGTGCCATGGACTTGCAACGTCCCTAAATCCCGGGTGACTTCTTTTAGATTGTTTTGTAAATCACCTCATTAACCGAGCCAAAGCTTTTTGTATGGCGTGATTATTTTCCTAAACCTCCTAACAATCTAACCACACCAGGAACTAGAAGCTGTTTTTCTCTATCAATGCCTTGATAAGAGATAAGAAAGCAAAAGCAATTTGTCTAGCCGGTGAAAATTTGTTCCACCTTATCCCCTTGCCTTTCAGTGCTTTCAAATTGGAGATTGACCACTCTGTATCTTCAAGGCCACGTATTTAGCCCAGATCCTTAATGCGGGCACTCACTCAACACTTCCTGGTTGGCCTGTTGCCTGTTCTCTCCGAACAAAACCTTTTTTTCCCTTAGAGTGAAGCAGGGCCAAGCATTTTAGTCAAGTCCTCCTCCTCATCCTGACGAAATGCAAAGAAGATCCCCAAAAGGAAGTGAGTCTGTTCCTAAAGCACTCAATTTCCACTTGCTGCCAACATCATGCTCAGGAGCTTGACACAGCTGTGTCAAGTCTCACCGTCCCTTGTCATCTGCCCTGACGATGAGGGTCATCTTCTCAGAATTGTGATGGGAAATCACCAGGACCTGGTCTCCAGCTGGATAGACTGCACTGCAGAGGGCTTCTAATTCCTCTCAAAATGTGCCACATTCTCCACTGCACTGGACACCCCTACAGGGCAAAATGGCAGCCACTGGCTTTTTAAAAAACTTTTTTAATGTTTATTTATTTTTGAGAGAGAGAGAGAGAGAGAGAGAGAGAGAGACAGAGCGTGAGTGGGGGAGGGGCGGAGAGAGAGGGAGACACAATCTGAGCAGGCTCCAGGCTCTGAGCTGTCAGCACACAGCCCGATGTGGGGCTCGAACCCACGAACTGTGAGATCATGACCTAAGCAGAAGTCGGACGCTTAAACGACTGAGCCACCCAGGCACCCCATCATCCACTTGCTTTTAACGACCCCACCGACCAGCACTGTGCTCATGGGGTGGCCCTTTCCCTCCTCTGCCCGCACCCCCCACCCCACCTCAAGTGCTCAGGTCTGCTCTGCACCCTTCTACCCCTACAGCATTCCTGTTTCTAAAACCAAGGGCTCCCTGACCATTTGGGTGTTGGTTTGGAGAACAGAGTTTCTCAAATTGCACATCAAATACGGGATTGCTTTAAACTGAGTCTACTCTAGCATCCCCACCAGTGCATACACACACCAGATTGTGCAGTAGTTTTTAAAGTTTATTTATTTATTTTGAGAGAGAGTGGGGGAGGGGGACAGAGAGTGAGGGGTGGGGTGGGGTGATAGAATCCCAAGCAGGCTCCTTGTCAGCTCGGAGCCCGATGTGGGGCTCCATCCCACGAACTGTGAGAGCCTGACCTGAGCTGAAACCAAGAGTTGGATGCTCAACGGATTGAGCCACCCGGACGCCCCCCAGATTGTGCAGTATTAAAACATGCTACCTGCACGGTACAAAAAGCACGTTCTTTCTGGTAGGTGGCAGTTTGGTTTGAAGAACACACTTAGCACAAAGACATGCTCCCTTTCCTGGATGCCTCAGCAACATATCTGGGACCTGACTAAAAAAATGAAGCCTGGGGACGGTAATATTTTGGAAACTATAACCATCAAACAAGTTGTCAGCCGTCCCCTTAATGAGCTCTGAACCTTGTCTGAATTGCTTTGTATTTTACTACGTCCCCATCTCTCACACTCAGTTGAGAGCCACAAGCAAAACGATAAAGTTTATTTTTGGAGTCTTAAAACCCTCTCATAAAAAAGTTCCCTGGTGCTTTCCCTGGTTCCTCTCTCACCTGAGCCTGACCCACTCCATCTCCAGTCATGCCTCATTTTTTATTTCTCACTCTTCAAAGCACTCCACTTAATACTTAACCTGCTCTGCACCATCTCGCCCTGCTTTTCAGGTGTCATCTAATGAGTTAATCAACCAAGTAAGCATGTCACTGTGAGACAAGTCCTGCCATCTATGTATTGAGACAAAATGTGGTTTTGAAAAATTGAGGGTGTGAGGTGCCTGGGTGGCTCAGTTGGCTAAGCGTCCGACTTCGGCTCGGGTCGTGGTTTGTGAGTTCGAGCCCCGCGTCGGGCTCTGTGCTGACAGCTTGAAGCCTGGAGCCCACTTCGGATTCCGTGTCTCCCCCTCTCTCTACCCCTCCCCTGCTCACACTCTGTGTCTCTCTGTCTCTCAATAATAAATAAACGTTAAAAAAATTTTAAAAAAAGAAAAATTGAGGGTATGTAATTTACATGCAATGAAATCTACAGATCTGAAGGGTAAGTAGAGCTGTTTAATGAATTCACCAGTGGTAAGATGCATGTTTTTTTAAACATTTTTTTAAGTTTACTTATTTATTTAGAGAGAGAGAGAGAGAGAGTGAGTGAGTGAGGAGCAGAGAAAGAGGGAGAGAGAGAATCCCAAGCAGGCTTCGAGCTGTCAGCGCAGAGCCGGACGCAGGGCTCAATCTCACAAACTGTGAGATCATGATCTGAGCCCAAATCAAGAGTCCAACGCTCAAGTGACTGAGCCACCCGGGCACCCTAAAATGCATGCTTTAGGAGTTGCATTTTGGAGAGTGATTATAGTGGTGGGCTGTGAGGTCAGGGCCACCCATTCCAGTAGAAGACTAGAAACTATGTGAGAAGAGTGGTCCAGGCCTGTTCTGACCACCCACTGACCATGAGCCTTATCCTGTCACTACGTGGTATATTTAGGCAGGCAAGCAGACAAGTGGGGAGATACCCTGAGTACTTTCCAGGAGGGTAACAGCCTTACTGCCTGGGCCTTACACCACGTTCGGCCTGTGCTTCTTGGTATAGACTAGGATTTGGCAAGCCATGGCAACTCCGAGGCAAACCAGGAATCCCCTGACTATGTTCAACCCTCGAATGAAGAATGGTTTTTACATTTTCAAATGCGTGGAAGAAAAAAATCGAAAGAATATTTCATGACGCATTAAAATTACATGAAATTCACATTTCAGCCCCCATAAATAAAGGTATGCTGGCACACAGCCACACTTGTTCCTTTACATATGTGCCTCTGGCTGTTTTTACACTACAATGGCAGAGTTGAGCAGTTACATCAGAGATCGTGTGACCCCAAAGCTGAAAATATTTACTCTCTGGGCTTTAACAGAAAAAGTTTATTAACCTCTGGTTTAGACCATTTAGGTAATAGACTTTGGGCTCGTAGATCTCTCCCTTCCCATGTTTAAGTGTTGATGGGAACACGGACAGCATATACACAAATAAACCAACATTTTGGGGTGGGGGAACTTTCCACTTTGTAGTGGAAAGAAATGCAGTAATGTAGTAATGGAAAGAAAATGAAAAAGAAATGTAGTAATGAAAAGAAATGCAACATAAAGTACAATAATAAAGGGTCCTTTTTGTTCTGCTAATAAAGCAAAAAGACAAATGATAAAAACACTAGCAAAGCGATTAGAGAAAGCAAGAACAGTACAGTGTAGTTCACATCATTATGAACTGGTTCACCTCTTCCATCAAACAATCTGGCAGAATTATCAGTCATAAATGTGTTCACACCCTTTGACCTAATAGTCCGAGTCCTGGAAATCTCTTCTAAGGAAACAATCAAAAGAACATAAACACTGTGTCAAGATGTACACATTACCATTTTTTCTAACAAAATGCTGGAAACATCCTGAAGTGTTTAGAAATAAGAAATGAATCAGTAGGGGCACCTGGGTGGCTCAGTCAGTTAAGCATCTGACTCTTGATTTCAGCTCAGATCATCATCTCACGGTTCATGGGTTCGATCTCCACATCGGGCTCAGTGCTGACAGCATAGAGCCTGCTTAGGACTCTCTCTCTCCCTCTCCCTCTGTTCCTCCCCTGCTTGCACGTGCTCTCTCTCTCTCAAGATAAATAAACATTTAAAGAAAAGAAAAGATCATGAATATGCAATTAATACTTAGGTGAAGTGTTAGAGAAATGCAGTCTAGAAAAATATCTTGTTTGTGAAGACCTTTGAACCAGCTTTGATAATTTCCCCCCACACTGTCATTAGTCCTTTAATAAGCAAAAGCCTTTGTAGACAAGGACAACACACACATACAGAACGCAGGACAGGAGTGAACCTCTGGGAACACAATTCTTACAAATAGAGCAAATGATGATTAGTAGTACTTTGGTCCAAATCAATTTATACCTATAGTCTCCACTTCCAAAAACTCAAATTCAACTCATCTCGCTGCATACATGAAATATGTATGGCTGTTTGTATGTCAATCATGCCTCAATAAAGTGGTTAAAAAAAAGAAAAAAGAAAAATCAAATTCCTAGTTTTCATGAACCTTAGGGAACTAAGGACTCTAAGAAAAAAAAGGAATTTGTTCCTGATGAATATAAAAATCAGAATCACTTTAGTAATCCAGCCTTTGTGTCCACCAATATCTTTAGGCTCTGGTCCTATTCCAAAGTATTCTCTTTTACTAAAAAACAAAACAAAACAAAACAAAACAACAACAACAAAAATAAACCTTTACTTTTCTGTTTTTCCATTCGACCCAGAGCACTGCAATCACAGGCCCATAAATCAAATTTAAATAATGAATGAATAGCATCAAATGCTTTCCATCAAAACTATAAATTATTTTCAGAAGCAATGTAAGCAAATGTATTTTGTTCCATTTTGCAGAAATATGCTGATGAGGGGGCTGTGGGGGGAGCCTTACAAAAGTAATGGGCTGACTAGAGAAAAAATGCTGCAAAAGAAATATGCCAATTAGGGGGAAGAAATCCACAAGATACTATGGTGCTATTTGTTTTTATATTTTTATGACACTCAATACAGCCATGGCCAGTGGTCGTATTCGTATCTCTCATCTCCAACACGACACAAGTGCAAGGGCAAAACCTTATGCATCCTGAGGCTCACAGGTTCACACACTCATATGACATTTGCAAACTATGAAGCACAGTTTAAATTTAAGGGCAGGCCTGGGGCGCCTGGGTGGCTCAGTCAGTTAAGCGTTGGACTCTTGATTTCGGCTCAGGTCATGATCTCATGGTTGATGAGTTTGAGCCCTGCGTCCAGCTCTGCGCTGACAGCGAGAAGCCTCCCTGGGATTCTCTCTCCCTTTCTCTCTGTGCCCCTCCCCTGCTCTTGCACTCTCTCTCTCCCTCTTCCAAAATAAATAAAATAGACTTTTAAAAAAAAATTAAGGCAGGCACGGAAACAACCCAAATGTCCATCAACTGATGAACATATCAACAAAATGTAGTCTAACCATACAATGAAATAGTGTTCAGCCCTAAAAAGGAATGAAGTGCTGATACGTGCTACAATGTACATATACCTTAAAACATTATGCTAAATGAAATAAGCCAAACACAAAATGTCATATGTCATATGGTTCCACTTATATGAAGTGTTCCTAACAGGCAAATCTGTAGAGACAGTAGATTAATGGTTGCTTAGGACTGAGGGGGGCCGGTCCATAGCTAAAAGGAAACAGGGATTCTTTTTGAAGTGACAAAGATGTTCAGAAATTGACTGTCGTGGTAGTTGTACAACTCTGTGAATATAATAAAAAACAGTGAACTACATACTTTTAGTAGTTGAATTGTATGGTATGTAAATTATATCTCAATAAAGCTATTACGATTTTTTTTCAAAGTAGGCAAAAGATATTAATTAAAAGCAAGGATTTTTGTTCTCTAGTCAGCCCATTACTTTTGTAAAGCTTTGTTGTATTCAAGATTCATAAAAATCATCGACATTACTTTTATGCCTACTGTAAAGAAAAACAAATCCTAAATCAGTCTTATTTCTATCAAGACAGATCAAAATTTAAAATATTTTGAAGACAATGCTCTCTTTTAGAAGCTTAGTACAATTAGCAGTGAATCTTTTACATAAAACAGATACAATTCTAAAACATTAACTTTCTCACTAACCATTGTTTGTCTCTTAGGCAATTATTTGAACAAAGTTTCAAAGTATTTGAAAACATTTGAAAGCTGAAGAATCACTACTAATATCCACAGAGAGAAAAAATTCTTACATTCTTAAAGTCACTTAGAGAACAATGGTTTCTTATCCAGAGAGAGTAAAGAAATGTGCCTTGAAACTTTTCTTTTTTAAATTTCATTCTTACTAGGAAGCTTTATATTCCTTAGAAGCTGTTTATCACTGGGGCACCTGGGTGGCTCAGTCGGTTAAGTGCGGGACTCTTAATTTCGGCTCAGATCATGATCTCACGGGTTCATGGGATCAAGTCCTGTGTCGGTGCAGATTAGGAGTCTCTCTCTCCCTCTCTCCGTGCCCCTCCCCCCCCCAAATAAAAAAATAAACTTAGGGGCGCCTGGGTGGCGCAGTCGGTTAAGCGTCCGACTTCAGCCAGGTCACGATCTCGCGGTCCGTGAGTTCGAGCCCCGTGTCAGGCTCTGGGCTGATGGCTCGGAGCCTGGAGCCTGTTTCCGATTCTGTGTCTCCCTCTCTCTCTGCCCCTCCCCCGTTCATGCTATGTCTCTCTCTGTCCCAAAACTAAATAAAAAACGTTGAAAAAAAATTTTTTTTATAAAAAAAATAAACTTAAAAAAATTAAAAGAAGCTGTTTATCATCCATAAAGGAGGAACTCCTATTTCTGGTCTTATTCTTCGTTAAGAAGTCATTTTTCTAAGATATGCTTATAACTTCATGGGAATGATGCTGGACACCCAAGATACCTGGGTTCCCTTCCCCTGCTTCCGGCCCTTTCAGCACCTTTCATGTTCCCTTTCATGACACTCTTTCCACTTGTTTTGAGGCCCTGGGGGAGGACAGGGCTGATATTTGTCCTGGGCACTACTGTATCTGCAGAATCTAGCACAGTGCATATGGCACAGAGTAGGCACTCAAGATGTCTTTATTAAACTGAATTCAGGGCTCTGGGGTTTTTCTTGCTTTATGTTAGTCTCATATAATGTGTTAATCTATGAAAATAAGTTCCACAGAAATTAGAGTAACCTTATCGGGAGTGAAAGATGAGCAAATATCAGATGGCAAGCCACATCATATTTTCCTCTCCCCGACCTAAAGCTGCTGGGGGAACAGAGAAATATACTTCTCAGACTTAATTGCTCTACTCCTTAAGAAGTTTGTAAATTAGTAGCTGACACCAGTCAGACATCAAAGAAGTAAACAGGGAGCTGGTTTCATTGTAGTGGAGAAAACTGTGGCTTGGAAAGAAGTGGGTGAATCAGGGCTCTCCCCGTGCAAGGTCATCTCCAGGAGCATCGGTAAATCACAGAGCAGCCCGCTGGGCCCGGTGTCGTGGCGGTCAAATAAGAAGGGGCCTTCACAGGCTTTCTACCAAGCCTTCCGGGGAGACTAGGGGGAAAGCAGGAGGAGCAGCAAAGGCAAATGGGACAGTGGGATAAAGAGTCACAGCACCTGGCGCTACTGGAAGGGAAGCTGGAGAGGTGGAAGGGGCGGCGTGGGCTCCAGAGGACTCTGACTGCGGCTGTGTCTGCACAGAGCCACGCGAACCACCCGCCCCGACCTCTGAGAGAACAAACGATCGTAGACACTTACTTAATATTGAATTTTCAGTTTTGAAAACAGTTCTTCTGATTCCCAGTCTCATTGTTCCTCCCAAATTGCCAGGGTTGTGTTCGGGCATATCAATCACCTTAGAAAACAAAACAAGTCCGGTTTTGCCATTTATACAAATGTAATTTCCCAAATTTCAAGCTTTACTTTTAAAGTAACGATCGTTGGTTGGGTAAGGATGTTCCCTAGACAATAAAACCTGATAATTCCTTCCAATTTTCTTATTCAAATACAGCCATGCTTTACACACTCCTCACAGTAGGCTTCCTTTTCGTCTCTGTTCTAATCTTTCATTCAAATCACTTGTACAAAATGTGTCAGGACCGTCTTTATGACCTTCCACCTGTCATTACTCAAGATGTCAATTCCAAGCAATGTTCACACTTCAAGTTCTGGACTTCTAGGGCCACTCACTTTGGTATTTGCATCCCTCCCCTACCGCCCATTTCATTCCCTAAAGATTCTCCATAAGCAAATCTGTCCATCCTTACGGAGAAGTACACCAAAAAGACTTTTTTCTAGAAAACCTTAGGATTCCTTTAAAAAAAAAAAAAAAAGGTAACGTTATCCATTCTAGCACATTCTCTGTGCCATAAACTTGAGCACCACCCTGGATCTCTCCCTCTTCCTCATGCCTCATCTCTCATTTGTCAAGTCCTATCAATTTAACCCCTTCCAGACTTCCTGCATCCATCCATGGCTCCAACCATCACCCAAACCACAGCCCCTCAACCCAGGCTATAGCCAGAGCTCCACATTCACGCGACCCCAGTCCACCCTGCACACTACAGGCAAAGCAGTTGTGGTATTTCTCCTGCTTGAAATCCTTGACTGCATGATATCAGTGCAGCCTCGCCCTCCAGCCCCATGTCCCATGACCTTCCCCTCACACCCTGAGCTCTGGTCATGGTGGCCTTCCTCCATTTCCTCCAGTGCATCTTCTTCCCTCCTGCCATGAGAACTCTGCACATGCTGTTTCCTCTGCCCAGAACATCTCCCATTCCCCTACCCTCTTTTCCTAAATGAAACCATCCTCAACCTTGAGACCTTAGGTCAACTATCCAACATGAACTCCTACAGGAGTTTATATTCTCAGGCACCATAGCCTAGTGAGGACCCCCATCTCTGCCCTCCCCACCCCTGCACTTCCCTTGTTCATGTCTGTAGAGTGCTTTGCCTGTGAGACTATACAGCCTTGAGGGCTGGGGCAGTGCTATCTCTCCTTACATTGCATTCCCAGCCCCTTGCGTATATGGGACTGGCGCATGGTATATACTAAATGAATGCATGCATGAATGAATGAATAAATGAATGAACTCAGACCAAATAATTTCAGATTTATCTTTATGATTACTTCATAGAAATTCCAAAACATGATTTTTATGAAAAGACTGTTCTTGTTAGTCATTGCTCTGTTTTTTCCGTTCTGTTTGCTACGATCTCGTGGTTTTGTTTCATCTATTGTTTTGTTAAGCTGTTAGAACAGACTACAGTCGGGCAAGTTAACGTGTTCTCATGAAACTGCTCAGGTTTCCCTCTCATAAAACCTTTCAGTTTTCCCCCCCACACATTAAATGCCATGTAGTGCTCTATAGAAAACCTGGACAACTAGAATTTCCTGAGGTAAAAATTTTCCCAGAACTTGTATGATCTTATCAGCGCCCCAGAACTTTCCGAGCCATCTGAACCCTGCGTCCCAAGTGCACTCCAAGAGTCACCGAGGGGAAGGGGTGGAGAAAAAACTTGATTACTCCCCTTGTTGGATGGAGTGCTCAGTTCTGAAGTGCTCTAGACCTTGACATCTCTTTCCTATCTTCTCTGGTTGGCTAATTATGGCTAGATTAAGTATTACTGGAGTGAGGTGAGAGAGGGCATTAGGTTCCAGTTCTCAAAGCTGAGCTGCTTATAAATGCCCAGCCCCTTATGTATTTTCTAGGAAAAGGCAGATAAGACTGCGCTATCCACCACAGCCTCAATTTTCACTGCAGTTCAAGACAACCTGAACCATGTAGGAAGAGCACAGCGATGACCCCCCTAACGCCCCCCACCCCCGCTTCTTAGAGGTGTATTCTGGTTGTTCGATCCACTCTTACTTCCTGTATTGGGTTCTTCAGCCCAGGAGGAGTGTTTTAACGTAGTTTGTGTAGTTATTGGCATGTTTGGTTTTCAAGAAATGTTCCGCTATGAACCACTGAGAAAAGTCAAATGACCCACCTGAGAACAGGAAACCTGCCTTACTGCTTACTTGAGATGATCTTGACAGACACAAGACCACATCATATCTCCAGAAGAAAAATACAGTGGGCACAGGGGCTGCCTAAGGGTGTTAAATATTCCTCCAACGTAAAGGGAAGTCTGGAAATCCCTAACAGAGCAATATAAGAATATTATTTAAAAACATGGGGGTAGGGGCACCCGGGTGGCTCAGTTGGTAGAGCACATGACTCTTGATCTTGAGGTCTTGAGTTTGAGCCCCACGTTGGGGGTAGAGTTTACTTAAGTACATACATACATAAAAATAATAAAATAATAAAAGTTTGGAGGTAAATATCAGGAGAGAACCAGCTGGAAGACTTGAGGGTGGCAGAGAGGGGGTAAGGATTACTGAATATTTTCATTATAGGCCTTTTGGAACGAGTTGGCTTTTAAAACTTCGTACGTAGTATTATTTTTAATGAAAACACAAATTTAAAGCCCAAACAGTGCAATCTATCATTTAGACCTTCCACTAGGGTGTTAGTTCACATTATCCCTGCTGTTTTCAGAAGCAATAACTACAACCGTCTCCGAACATGATAGCACAGAAAGAAATCCCAAGGTACAGCAGCCACAGTGATCCTCTGATTAAAACACGCTAGCACAGAAACCAGAGGAGAAGGCACAGAAAAGGTTAGAGAAAAGATGGGGGTGCAGGTGGAAGTAGCTTTCCAATGGCGAACGATGCCCCGAACGGCAGTGAAAGGAGAAAAGCACAGCAAGAACTGACAGGGGAGTCGCTGTTGTCTCTGGGCTGGCTCAGAAGGCCACATCTGGGGATTCTCATCAGACACTCAGTCTTCTGATGGAAGCCAGGCACAAGCCAGTGGAATCCAAACACACCAAGGGGAAGGTTGGGGAGGGTAGAGAATACACGGCAGTTCTGGACAAGCCAGGCCCAACCAGCTGCCTTCAGTTACAGTCGCCTCCGATGAGCTCGAAAGTTGCCAGTAGGACTGCCTCTTGGGTTATAAGCAGCCTGATTCAGCAACAAAATTCGGGAAAACGTCTCTGTGCCTGGTATTTCCCTCCACAAAAAGCCTGAGAGACATCAGTTTCAAAACATATCCTTTATCGTGACTGGAGTAGTTAAAAAAAAAACAAACTCAAATATGCGTTAGTTTTAATCCCAACATTTCCAAAATACCCTACATTTGCATCTAAGAGGAAAATGCCTCTTCCACTGCAAAAGGACTGCCTTGGCCTGCTCTGATTTTGCCGAAATACTGGCTGTTGTCTGATCCCCACTACAGAGCTGTCCTTTCTTGGAACTGAGCCAGCCATATAGCATAAGAAAAATAAAAAAGGATCAATAAGTAACGAATATCGGTGGTGATAAAGCTTTAGATGTAAAAGTACCACATAAGGATAAATACAGCCCTGATTAACCTTTACCGAAGTTTCCGCAGCCCACGATAAAAGTGTAATGGGTTCAAGACTGGGTTCATGCGTCCCAGATGCCTTAACAACAGAGTCTAGGGAAGTTATGGTCTCTTATCAAAGATGAAATTCCAGCATACGAGGTAGTACACACTGACTGACCCAACAGAGCCCTGGTTAGGTCAGTTTCCCTCACGTCCCTTGCCTTTGGACATTTCATTTGGGGACGCTGAAGGAGCCTACTCTCCCAAGCCAGCTGTTTCCAGTCTCTCAGGCAACACACAGTGATTTTTCTCAGACTTTCTACTATATTCCGCAAGTATTCTTTACAAGGATTTCCCCAACCCATTCCCTTCCTCCCGTCCATTAGTTTTTCCTGATCATTTTTTTTTCAAGCCTGCTTCTGATTTCGATTCTTGATGACTCATGTTCAAGTTGTGCACAAAGTACGAACAAAGTGATGTTCAAATCTATACTCTTCTGCACGTGGCACTCAGGTCCCACCTCACTCGGGAACCCAGTCTGGCTAAGCTCTCCCAAAGCGTCCTAACCTGTGGTTTCTACCTTGGATGGACAGGTCCATTGCTGATGGCTCCTCTGCTCCCCTCCCCACCACTGCTCTACACCTATATCACCTCTTCATTACTTTTCCTAAAATGCCTTGCCCCCCCCATTCCACATGGGCCCATGCTTTCGGGCACCCTCCAGTTCTCCTCACTGACCCATGATTAACGCCATGTTATTATGCTAACCCTACCAAATAAATAATACGTGGCAAAAGAGACTTTGCAGACATGCGTATATTAAGCCTCTTGAGACGGCAAGGCTGTCCTGGATTATCTGGGTGGGTTCGATGTAACAACAGGGTCTTTATAAAAGAGAGGCAGGAGGGTCAGAATCAGAGAAGGAGATAGATGACAGTGGCAGTCAGACAGAAAAGAGAGAGAGAGAGAGAGGCTGGAAGACGCTACACTGCCGGCTTTGAAGATGGAAGAAGGCACCATGAGCGGGCAACCTCTAGAAGCTGGAAAGGCAAAGAAACAGATCCTCCCCTAGAGTTTCCAGAAGGAATGGCAGCCCTGCCTGCCTACCCACTTTATACTTCTCCAGACCTGTAAGAAAACAACCTGTGGGGGCTTTTGGGGGGGGTGTTTTTTTTTAATTGTGTTGTTTCAAGCCACTAAGTTTGCAGTAATTTGTTACAGAAGCCATAGGATACTAATACGGTCCTTCGTTGTATACAACCTTAGCCTCCTCCATCATTTCCTTACCTGCCTCCTCTCATAGGCTAAAGGGTAGGCTCATCAAGCACAAGGACTGGAGCTTCTTCTCTGTCTCCAGCAGAGTCCGACACAGTGTCAGATTCCAACTGATGGCTCCACAGTGAAATCTCCCTGGATTTCTATCAGAAACGAGCAGAGCAGACGAAGGGGCTAGTGGGCAGCCTAAGAGCAACGGAAGGGTCTCGGTCCTGAGCCGCAGATGGATGGTTTCAGCATAGGGAGGGGAGGAACAGTGCCCCGCTCTGAAGCAGGGCACCCCTGAGCCCAAGCACACCTCTTACCCAATGCAGGACTGTTACATTGCCCTGTCTGTCTCCCTAGCCTGCCTCATCACCAGCAGCGGGACGATGGAATCCACCAGGGTGAAGGCACGGAGCAGTCCCATAAGTACGTTTATATTTTCCAGTGTTTTCAACTCATTTTCCACCAGTAAAAGAAGACCTGTGTTACTTCCATCAGAAAGAAAACATTCTTATACCTTCAGGTGTGAACATAACACATAAGTCCTGCCTCTGGGCCTCACGCTAACGTCGACCAGCTCTCCTCACAGAAGCCCTCCTCCTGAGGGGGGCAGGCAGCACGGCGGCTGAGGGGGCAGCCTCGGCCTGGGCCAGAATCCCAGCTCTAGTACTGCCCAGTGCTGCGACCTTTAGCTGGTCCTTGAACGTCTCTGGAGACTGCAGGTAACAGTGGTATCCAGTTCACGGGGGTGCTGTGAGGATTGATCAAGGTAAAGGGCCAGGGTCGGCCAAGGGCAGCACTCAGCCACAGGAAGGACCAGCCCTCGCTAAGCGTGGGCTATGTGATCAGGAGGCCTCTGTGACCTCAGCACAGGCGGGCCCCAAACCGGGGAGACGCAGGGCCCAGGCAAAGGTCGGAAGTGGAAAAGAACGTGAACTCTGCGGCAGTGCACCAAGTAGGCTGGCGAGGCAAAGCTGTGCTTTGCTGGTCAGACTCTTTCCAAACCCTCAGGATCAAAGACAACACGAACCCAGGATAGCACTGCCTGCCCATTTTGTTTTGCAGGGCCCGACACTGACTCTCCTCCCAGAGGTGCTTTTCGAGGCACTACCTGCTGTGGGCTTCGAGTCGAATAACACAGCTAAGGAAGCCTATGGTACGGGGGCTTTTAAAATAAGTTACTCTTGGCATCCCTAGGAAACACTTAAGTCTGTCCAAAGATCAAGCAATTGAATGGTGAGGTGATAAATAACCTTTGCCTCTCCATTTTTCCATTACCAATCTTGTGCCTTGTCATTTTTTCCCCTTCTCTAGTTTCAAAATGCACTCTTTTGAACACACCCTGTGTTTATCGCCCGTCTCCATGTATTTTTAGTTAATGTTTCATGAGAATATCTAGTGGCGGATTTCATGTTTCTCACTGCGGGTTTATCCTCACACTTGAGAACACAGGTAAAGAGAAACATAAGAGACGAGAGATGGGCCTGGCAGAGCGGAACAAGTGAACATTTCAGACCTATGGGTTGTTTTTCAAGTTCTGTTAGTGTTTACTACAAGCATAAGTTCTGACAACAAACAGCATTGGGCCTTGCTTATTATTTTTTTAAAGATTTTATTTTTAAGTAATCTCCACACCCAACGTGGGGCTCAAACCCATAACCCTGAGATCAAGAGTTGCATGCTCTACCGACTAAGCCAGCCAGGCATCCCAGCACTGGGCCTCTGTTAATCAGAAATCCTCCCTTGAAACTATAGATGCGTAGCCTGAAAGACTGTTAACCAACACTGTTCCAAATGTCTCTCTTAGGGTTAATTTCATATGCACACACCCTATATATACAACATATGCCATGTGCTATACATAACATATATCTGTCATACAATATGCAGTTATTAAAATTATATAGTTGTATATCATATAGTTATTAAAATCATTTCTTTGATATGGACTCAAGAAATATGACAATCGCCACGTTGATTTTAGCTCACAGGCGGTAATTTAAGAAAACCGATGATTTAAGATGTCTTTACCACATTTGGAGAGATTTGAATTTGGCCTGTGATAATGGCATTGTGGTTGTGTAGAAGAATCTCCTTGTCCTTACAAGACAAGATTGCTGAAGTATTTAGAGGAGAAATCGGTCTGCAACTGATTCTCAAATGAATCTGGGCAAAAGGTAGGTTGGGTGTTCACTGACCACTCTTGCAACTTTTCTGTAGATTTGAAATTTTTTTTTAAGTTATTGGAAGAAAAAGATATTTTTTTTTTGCTGTGATTGTTCAACAAAAGCTGACTTCCTCCCAAGTAAAACAGAGCATAAGCATAAAACACTAGAAATTCTCTAAAATCTTCATTAAAATGCATTGCCAAAATCAGAATATTTTTGCATAAAATCTTACAACTAAAACCAAAATGCTTATCTTTACTCCAAGAAGTGAGTTCATATATATTCAATACCAGTGGGTACCAAAGTCAAAGAATCTGTAATAAAAACAAGAATAACATCTACAAGGACAGTGAAGGCACATAGAGTGATAAATGCTCAGGACTGCTGGGAAGTTCTTAAGAAACTATAAGATTTCACATTTGTTCTCCAAGGTAAATAAGGCCCTAGAAGTTTAGAACTGAAAAGTGTCAGAGAAAAATACAGTCCAATAGCTCAATGCTCAATTTATACATGATATAATGAAGGGTCAGAGAAAATTATACAAGCGTGGAAGTGTGCAAGTATTTAAAACCTGATGAGGACTCTTAAAGTCAATCTGAAACCCTGTATTGCGAGTTATAATCAGTATTAGATTAATGCCCTTTGGAAACGTCCTTGTTCTTTTATAGAACTCTTTCCAGTAGAAATAAATTTAGTCTCCAATTTTAAATCCTGGCAGTTCCACAAGTTTGAAGTATTTCCAACTGAATAAAAGTAAGTCAAGTATTTTCACAAGTTTTTAGAATGATTAACAAAATATATTGGGGGAAAAATAGTTATTCACCTGAAACTAATGTAAAATTGCGTGTCAACTGTGCTTCGGTTAAAAAAAAAAACTTTGTATATATGGTAAGGAAAGAAGTAATGAGAAAAAAAGCAGATACGAGACCAATAAATAATAGAAGAGTTGAAAAATGATCATGCGACTTGGTAACCTTGCTTTGCCAAATAAAACCACAAGTTACTGTGTATCTTCTCCTTGTTTCTGAAGTCTGCTTCTCAGTGATACTTCTGTCCATTCATTCATTCAGTTGTTCAAGTATTTAAGGACCTAATCTGTACAAAACACCACAGGGACTTCCACAGCAACGCTGCAATTTCTTAGACTATATAGTATTGACCACCCACGATAGCATTTTTTTCTGCATATGAAGAAAGTTACTTTTTCGAGCCTAAATATGCAGCCAAATTGAAAAATATACAACTCTCCATAGTTAAGCTTTCCAAAATGTGAACACTCAGCAAATACAGTAATGCCACATTGGAGGGAAAATACAATGTAAGGGGGGAAAAAATCCAAGTTTACTCTTGGGACTCTGAACCATGAAGCAACTGTTAAGGTGGCCATTTATTGGATCTTGCCCTTAATTATGAGGTTCATGCAGTCTCAAGCTTGGGTTTCAAAAACCATTAATAATTACCCTTAAATGGCAAACAAAAGGAAAATTTCATAATCAGGGTGGTGAGTCCGTAAAGACTATAAAAGTCACGATCCTGCTCAACTCTTCGCACTCCTATTTGATTCTTCTAGCTGCCTTGCTGCTGGGCAACCAGGTAAGTGTGATTTTAGTACTTCCTGGAGCTCTTTCTGCTTCTTTTCAGAATGGTTGTCAAAGATACAGGTCAGGAGAGAAAGCGGGTTTGTGCCATCTAAAGATATTACCAGTAACTTAGAGGCTAAAAGCTGTGGTCAGGTTTCTTCAAGGCCACAGCCTACAGAGCACAGACCAGGTACATAAAATGTGGAGAATGTCACAACTACTAATCAAAGTGTAAGGCTCCAGGGACTATCTCGTAACAGATGTACTCTAAGAATACACACTGAACATACTAAGATGATTATTTTTACTACACCAAGGAAAGAGCCCAAAGGCACTGAAGTGTTGGCAATCATCGGTATAAAACTCCAGCTCAGCTTTCTGGTGAGCTCATTCCTTTCCCGATTTACAGGACACCAAAATGAGTGCAAAAAAGTCTCCTGAAGAACTGAAGAGCATTTTTGCAAAATACGCAGCCAAAGAAGGTGATCCAGACCAGCTGTCGAAGGAGGAGTTGAAGCTATTGATTCAGACTGAATTCCCCAGTTTGCTGAAAGTGAGTGCACAACCACAGAGCCCATGAACGGGGACTCTGATGGTGACAAGGGAGGACAGGGGAGGGGAGAGGCTGAGGAATGCAATACCCATCCGAGCTGGGTCTAGGCCAGAGCACACAGCAGACAAGGTGCGGGCATCTGTTGAGCAAGGGCACTTGAACGTGTTTCCCTCCCTGATGGCAGACCACATTTCAGAAGGCAAGTACCTGGAAAGCAGGTTCCAAGCCTTCTATGCCCCACAGCCTGGCACAGAACTCTCCATGACCAGCCAGAGTAAAAGGAAGCAATAATCGCATTTTCATGAAGTTAGACCTACAGGACCCCCATGTCACCCTGGGTTCAGCACCTCTGTGCCAGGCTTCAGGAAAACAAAGAGGTCTGCAAAAACATCATTGGTTGGCCTTGGACGTGCTTCATTGTTATAGGTAGGATCTGTCAAGAAGACCAATGCTTATTTGGCAATCTGAAAAGAAAACCCACTTTGCGCTGACAAATTGCCATCTGGCGACACCCATTTATATTTCAAAAGCATTTAAATTTGTGTTAATTTGTGTTAAGCACCTAAATCTGTGTTAATGAGGCAGCCATGCATTGCTAAACAACTTCCAGGAAGGGATTAAATCTCTTTAGCCCTACAGTTTCTTGTCAAAACTGTTGCAGAGTTGTCAAAATCAAAGTGCATCTTGGGGCAATAAAGAAGAGAGGCAGGCTGATTCTCATTGCTCCAAAATACTTTCTTTCCTTCGCAACTAAAAGGGATCTTCAAAATGGAAGCACAACTGTTTCATCTGACTTGGTTACTATTTAGCTGTAACTTCAGAAGAAACCATTTGCTGCCCAGATTTTGTCCCTTCTGCCAGTATGACGTGTGAGAAGGTTCTCACTGTAGTTGCCGAGGTTTCTGTTTTTAGTACTAAAGAGTGGCTGAATTCAATGACCTTATAATCCAATCTTGCCTCATTTTCTTACAGTTAAAATATAAAGTAACTTTCAGAAACAGTTAAAAGTGTTAGCAGAAAAGGGGATTTTTTTTTAACTTTCTGGATTTTTATTTTATTTATTTATTTTTAAGTAGGCTCTATGCCCAACGCAGGCCTTGAATTCACAACCCTGAGATCCAGAGTCAGATGCTCTACCAAGTCAGCCAGGTGCCCCAGTAAAGGAGACTTTTTAATTAAAAATTAAAACAGGGGCGCTTGGGTGGCTCAGCTGGTTAAGCGTCCGACTTCAGCTCAGGCCATGATCTCATGATCTCATGGTTCATGGGTTCGAGCCCCATGTCGGGCCCCGTGCTGACAGCTCAGAGCCTGGAGGCTGCTTCAGATTCTCTGTCTCCCTCTTTCTCCAACTCCCCTTCTCAAGATCTCTCTCTCTCAAAAATAAAAATAAACCTTAAAAAAATAAAACAAAGGTCTTTGAGAAAGATTAAAATCCTTTTTCTAATGTTTATTTATTTTTGAGAGAGAGAGAGAGAGAGCGGGGGAGGAGCAGAGAGAAAGGGAGACATAGAATCTGAAGCAGGCTCCAGGCTCCTAGCTGTCAGCAACGAGCCCAACGCCCACCTTGAACTCACGAACCCGGAGATTATGAACTTTGAAATCATGACGTGAGCTGAAGACAGATGCTCAACTGACTGAGCCACACAGGCGCCCTGAGAAAGACTAAATTCTAAAAAACACTCTGAAGTTTTTCCAAAAGGAAGAAAAATTGTAATAGGAAGGAATAATAATAAAAGAAAAATAATAATCAGGAAAGCCTAGGCAACCTACTCAAATAAGTGGTTTTAAAAGTTAAGACTGAGGAGGGAGATGCCCAGGTGGCTCAGTCGGTTTTGTGTCCACCTTCAGCTCAGGTCATGATCTCACGGTTTCTGAGTTCAAGCCCTGTGTCAGGGTCTCTGCTGTCAGCAGAGACTGTTTTGGGTTCTCTGTCCCCCTCTCTGCTTCTGCCCCACTCGCTCACTCTCTCTCTCTCTCAAAAATGAATAAACAGTTATAAAAAAATAAAAGGTAAGAGCAGGGGATTTTTCTATATTTTCCTATGGTTTATGTTTTTACTACAAAAAGCACATGACTTACAATTTTGATAAAGGTAGGAATCTGCTTACCAAGTCATGTACCTGATTATATTTTCATAGCGATTACTAAGGTTTTCCAAGCTACAGTCTTTCCATCATCACCTTGCATGGTTTAGAATCTAGTAAATGCCTCAGGAAAAGCGTTTGGTATTTATACAACAAATGCTGAGTAACTAACTTAGTTTAGTCTTCTGATGGCAGCAAAGTACCAAATGCCTATAGGAATCTTAGGGGTTAAAACATATTTTGATGTGGCGATCAGTTGTACAACAATGTCAACATACTTAAGAGTAGTGAACTGTTCACTTAAAAATAGTTAAGATAGGGGGGCGGCTGGGTGGCTCAGTCAGTTAAGCATCTGGCTTCAGCTCAGGTCATGATCTCACGGTTCATGGGTTCAAGCCCTGCATCGGGTTCTCTGCTGACAGCTCGGAGCCTGGAGCCTGCTTTGGATTCTGTGTCTCCCTCTCTCTCTGCCCCTCCCCTGCTCACATTCGGTCTCTCTCTCTAAAATAAATAAACATTTAAAAATTAAAAAAAAAAAAGTTAAGATAGGGGTGCCTGGGTGGCTTAGTTGGTTAAGCGTCCAATTCTTGATTTCAGCTCAGGTCATGATCTCACGGTCCGTGAGTTCAAGCACCATGTCAGGCTCTGTGCTGACAGCTCAGAACCAGAACCTGGAGCCTGCTCTGGATTCTGTGTCTCCCTCTCTTTTTCTCTGCTCCTACCCTGCTGGTGCTCTCTCTCTCTCAAAAATAAATAAACATTAAAAAAAATAGTTAAGATGGTAAATGTTGTGTGTTTTTTACCACAATTTAAAAAAAATTGAGGGGACGGGGGTCGCCTGGGTGGCTGAGTCGGTTAAGCGCCTGACTTTGGTTCAGGTCATGATCTCACAATTCATGAGTCCAAGGCCCGCGTTGGGCTCTCTGCTGTCAGCACAGAGCCCACTTCAGATCTTCTGTCCCTCTCTCTCTCTCTCTGCCTCTTCCCCGTGTGCATCCATCCATTCTCTCTCTTTCTCTGTCTCTTTCTCTCCCTCAAAAAAAACATAAAAAAAATTTTTTGAAGCTGATTTATAAACTAAACTGTTATTTCAATGAGTTTCCTTGGTACTATTTTGCCACAGATAAACTCCTACCTGAAAGGCAGAAATATAATGGCTTTAAGATTGGAGTTTTAGGGCAGAGACAAAAATTAAGTCTGCATAAGACACTTCAGAGTCAGGGGGCACCAGGGTGGCTCAGTCGGTTGAGCTTCTGCCTTCAGCCCAGGTCATGATCTCACAGTTTGTGGGTTTGAGCCCCGCATCGGGTTCTGTGCTGACAGCTCAGAGCCAGGAACCTGCTTTGGATTCTGTGTCTCCCTCTCTCTGCCCCTCCCCCGCTCACACTCTGTCTCTCTCTCTCTCAAAAATAAACGAATATTTTTGGGCGCCTGGGTGGCTCAGTCGGTTGAGCGTCCGACTTCAGCTCAGGTCACGATCTCGTGGTCCGTGAGTTCGAGCCCCGCGTCGGGCTCTGGGCTGATGGCTCAGAGCCTGGAGCCTGCTTCCGATTCTGTGTCTCCCTCTCTCTCTGCCCCTCCCCCATTCATGCTCTGTCTCTCTCTGTCTCAAAAATAAATAAACGTTAAAAAAAATTTTTTTTTTTTTTTAAAATAAATAAACGAATATTTTTAAAATATTAAAAAAAGGGGCGCCTGGGTGGCGCAGTCGGTTAAGTGTCTGACTTCAGCCAGGTCACGATCTCACGGTCCGTGAGTTCGAGCCCCGCGTCAGGCTCTGGGCTGACGGCTCGGAGCCTGGAGCCTCTTTCCGATTCTGTGTCTCCCTCTCTCTCTGCCCCTCCCCCGTTCATGCTCTGTCTCTCTCTGTCCCAAAAATAAAAAAAAAAAAAAAATTAAAAAAAAAAAAAATATTAAAAAAAAAAGAAGACACTACAGAGCCAGTAGTCAAAAAGGAGTCAGGCTTAACATGATCTCTTGTAACATCTCAAGCAGTGGTTCTCCAAACGTGATGGGTCCTGGACCAGCAGCATCAATATCACCTGGGAGCCTGTTGGAAATACAGATTCTCAGGCCCCACCCCAGGCCTAGTGAATCAGAAATTCTGGGAGTGGGAACTTGTCCATCTGTGTTTACTAAGGTCAGCAAGCCCATCTGGCGACTCTGATGCACGCCAAAGTGCGAGAACCACTGCTCCAGTCATCCTGCACAGCGTAGAGGTGGGCCGCAGCCCAGGGCTTGGGAAAAACTGGTGTGATTCGCAGTTAAGAGGTTAAGCTCTAGGGTCAATGTTTGAGCCTCAAGCCCTCTCTTTACTTACAAGCTGTAGAACAAATCAGCAACTGTCTCAGAGCGCCAGTTTCCTCATCTGTAAAGTGGATCTCCTCCAGGGGGCGGTTGGGGAGCACTTCACAAGCTACAGAAAGACCCGGCACAGTGCTGTCTAGGTTATATGCTGGCCCAGCCCTGGGAGCCAGACACAGAACTGGCTCCCAGGAAAACTTGGGGCACGAACCCTCCAGTGTTTGTGGGCCGTGGGCTCCTTGGCAGTCCAGTGAAGCCGCAGATTCCTTCTCAAAGGAATGTTTTTAGAGGCAGAAAGAAAAATAGATCGCACAGAAAACCAATTACAGTGGATCCTTGTACAACATGGGTACAAACTGCGAGGATTTTTTACAGTACAGTACTATAAATGTATTTTTTCTCCCTTGTGACTTCCTTAATAACACTTTTCTTTTCTCTAGCTTCCTTTATTGTAAGATACAGTATTTAATACATGTAACATACAAAATATGTGTTAACCAACTGTATATGTTATCAGTAAGGATTCCAGTCAACAGTAGGCTATTAGTAATTCAGTCTTGCGGGGAGGCAAAAGTTATCCTCAGATTTTCGACTGTGTGGGGGGTTGGTGCCCCAACCCCTGCATTGTTCAAGGGTCAACTGTATATTAAAATGCACATTATCAATATTAAAATAATAAATGTGTGATATAAGAAAAAAAATAAAAAGATAGCCAGTTCAGTGACAGGGAGCATGACTGCAGCTAAAGTTGGTCTTTCCACCTCCAACCGTGTAATTGAAACTTTAGCTGCCTTCTTGAGACACAGACCCAGTGTCTCTCATTTCAGAAAATGTGTAGCAGTAACTGATTTATTTTCTCTCCTCTCCCTATCCCATCCTTCTTGTCTAAAACCAGGGCCCCAGCACCCTAGATGACCTGTTTCAAGAACTGGACAAGAATGGAGACGGAGAAGTTAGTTTTGAAGAATTCCAGGTGTTAGTCAAGAAGATATCCCAGTGAAGGAAAAAAAACAAGACAATGTATCATTCCAAAAGAAGAGCGCCTGGGATGTGGCCCTATTCTATATGGAATCACTAATGTCTCTGGTCAATTCTTTGCAATTATAACGGTTTGGCTGTGAAGGCCAATTACTGTTAATAAAGAAATTCTTACACATGTCTCTCCTTGTCAAGTCCTGACCCCCATGGCTTAATAGATTTGAAATAACCTTAGTCTGATGCATATAATTATATAGATTTTTTTTTTAAAGGCTGAGAAGAGTTCCACGATCTTCACGAAGACTACAAACATGGCATCGGAGGCTTGGAAAGAACTCTGACGTGCCAAACCAGGGCCCTTACTCCAGTCTTCCACCAGAAGGACCCTTTTCCTGCTCTCCCTCCCCAGCCACTCAGGGCTCACATCATTTCCAGTTCCAACCCCTATTTCACTCTAGTCAATAGCTAGTGCGGAGCAGACTTCAAAAAACACATACTTGTCTTAAAGTCACCTCTGGCGCTTGCTGTGGTTTTTGAATCAATGACCCTCTCCGGGAGCAGAAGCATTACAGGACCAAGAGTCAGTTCTGCTCCATCACCGAGGGGGCAGCCTTGGTTCTGGTATGTAATGTGTAAAATAAAAGGCACAGGAAGACAGAGGGCCCTCCCAGCTCTGGCATCCCGTGCTGCCGGGACTCTCAGGATCTGAGAAACAGCTTGGGGGAAGGCGGTGGAGGTGGGGGGTGGGAGGGGAGTGTTGCTGGGGAATTTAACCAAAGAAAAGAAAAATGACTTCTAACCTTACCAAGAAACAAGGCAGATTTTTATACACAGTGAGGAAATGTTTAAATACAATTTGTATCATTCTAATTCAATACAAGAGCACTCTCATTGCACCAAAAACTTCAAACATTTCTAATGACTAATTATATTCCACTGCAGGGATACCCCATAATAGTCTCACCTATTTCCCCATTGTGGGACACTTCGACTGTTGTCATTTCTGATTCTTCTAAACAATGCTATACTAATGAGTAACTGTTCATACCTCTGTCAACACACCATATTTCCCTCCTTAGGAGAATTTCTGAGAAGTAAATGTCTGAGTTACAGCGTATGAATATTTTTATGGTTTGTGAAATAGACCACTTAATTGATTTTCCAAAAGGTTGTATTGATTCGGAAATCTACAAACAGGTAGGAGAACGCCAGCTTCAATCTCCAGACAGCATTAGTTGGTCTCATTTTAACAACTTCATTAGTCACCATAGTGCACATCTTCTACTCATTTCTAGTTTTCAGAGGGATCCCCATTGACTTTACTGCTGGATATGGGTTTGTAAAAGATAATCTTTCTCTTGTTTAAGAAGTCCCCTTCTCAGGACGCCTGGGTGGCTCAGTAGGGTGCCACCCTGGAGAGTACAGTGGGTGGCTCGCCTGGGTGGCATCCGACTCTTGATCTCAGCTCAGCTCTTGCTTGATCTCAGGATTGTGAGTTCAAGCCCCACATTGGGCTCTGTGCTGGGCATGAAGCCTACTTAAAAAAAAAAAAAAAAAAAAAAGTCCCCTTCTCTTCCTAGTTTGTTAAGAGATTGTGAGCAGGAAGGTTTGGGTTCTACAGATTGCCTACCGAGCATCTATGGAGACATGGGGGTTCTCTGTTTTGTCTGATCAATATAATACATTAACCAATTCAACCCCCAGGTTAAACATGCTCAATTATTCTGTAATACTGTTAAATTGGGCACTCTCGTATTTTATTTCAGATTTTCACATCTTTATTAATAGCCAACATTAGTCTATAGTTCGGGGTTTTATTTTTTGTTAGCGGTGCTTTGTTGACTTCTAATATCAAGGTCATGCCAGCTTCCCATTTTAGCCTGAATTGTGGCTCTCAATCTGTCCCTCACAGAATATATGTACGTAATCTCTTTCAACTCCAACATATATAAAGCAACTACTACGGACAGGACATTACACAAGATGCCAGAGAAATAAACTTCTAGCCCTCTGAGATCCTAAGTCCGTAAGTCTGGGATCAGGTCAGGGAAAGGCTTAATCGAGAAGGTAGTATTTCCAGCTGGAATTTGCAGGAAGAGCCTTGAGGGGAAGCGGCAGCACTGGGCTTCAAAAAGAGAGAAAACACCCCAAGTAAACACATCATGTGCAAGTTCAAGGCAGTTTCAGAAACACACATACTACATTTTGGGTGCAAAGCCAGCTACGAGGAATTAGAGGACACGAGGGCTTTAGATCATGAGAGTCCTTGGTTGCCATGATAAACTAAGGTCAGAAGAAAGGGAGAGGAAGGGTGTAGGAGGCATAAAGTGATGTGAATGTGCTTTAGGAAGATGAGGTGGCAGCAAGAAAGAGGTTGCAAGGGGTGGGGGGGTGTCAGCAGGGTGGAAGCTGGGGCTGGGCAGGAGGCCTCCAGGGCAGATGGGGCAAGCTGGGAAGGCCTCCCGGTGGCAATGCACAGGAAACGCAAGGTAGAGATACCTTCTCTACCTGGCTAAGATTTACTGACTTGGACAAATTATCGTCTGACAGTCTTCAAGAAGGGTGAAAAAGCATGAAGGGTTGTATGTAGCATGGGTGTACATGTCTATTTCATTGGCTTCCTTGGCCCGGTTTCCAACAGTGAGCTCATCTCCCACATCCAACAGGATTCACCTGAATTTCCTCTTTTTTTTTTTTTTTTTAAATATTTATTTATTTTGGGGAGACAGAGAGACAAAGTGCAAGCAGGGGAGGGGCAGAGAGAGAGGGAGACACAGAATCGGAAGCAGGTTCCAGGCCCTGAGCTGTCAGCACAGAGCCCTATGCGGAGCTTGAACCCATGAAGCACAGGATCATAACCTGGGCCAAAGTCAGACACCTAACCAACTGAGCCACCCAGGTGTCCCTGAATTTCCTCTTGAATCAACAGTACCAGCTTGTCAACCACAAAACATCAATCTTCACTAGACTGTAGGCTCTACCAGGGCAAGGATTTTTATCTTTCACTGAGGTATCCCCAAGTCTAGCTCAGAGCCTGGCATGTGGGACAGGTTCAATAGCTATTTGCTGAATGAATGATTCCTGAGTATCCAGTCACTAAATCCCATTGATTCATTCCATAAAGCTGCTCTGCCAGCCAGACCTTTCTACTCTAACTCCTGCTCCAAACCAGCTCCTTGGATCGCAGACTGAGGCTGCCTTAACATTCAACCAGGTACTGTGTCTGGAGTCTTCTCTCCCCTCTCATATCTGTCTATCTGTCTGTCTGTCTGTCTGTCTCTCTCTCTCAACAGTTGAATCTTTCTCAAGCACTCGTTCTATTGGAAAGCCTTCAGCTACGAGTACGGTATTTGCATACTATGTCAAAGTTGACAGGTATTATGTTACTGGTTCCCTATTGCCTTCAGGATTAATTTTGACACTGATACTCAAGGACCCCCACAAATCCGCACCAATCTCCCCTACTTCCCACAACTTCCCTATGGGAGCCATATGCTTCAGCCAACCCACTCGGTATTTTATAGGCAAATCTTGGACATTCCGGCCTAGCCTAACCTTCCCCTCCTCTCTATAAAGTCTCCAAGCCTTTGACAACCATCTCTTCTTACTATAACCCACAGTATTTTTCCCCTGACTCTGAATTCTTAAGTATCTAAGGTCTACCTGTGCTGTGCAATACTGTAACAATTAGATCACGTGGCCACGGACATTTAAATCAATTAAAATTCAATGAAGTTTAAAGTTCAGTTCCTGGGCCACACTAGCAACATTTCAAGTGCTCCATAGCCCCACGTGGCTAGTGGCCATCTATCATATTGGATGGCACAAACCCAGAGCATTCTACCATGGCAGAAAGTTCTAGTCGACAGCATTTGCTAGCATTAACGCACACACTGCCCGTATGTTTGGTTATCTGTCTTGAAGCCCCAGCTAAGCTTGCAATACACTATATTTGGGACTGCACTTCAGCGGACAAGCTCCAAATGCACAATGACTTTTTTTCTTTTTAATAATCTCTTTCCACTAGCATCCAGTTATTTCTACTGCAGAAAAATCTTTTAAGTGGTTGAAATACTTATTCCTAAAGCATTTCCCATTGAGCTCAACGTACAAAAGCTCTCAAACGCATTAGCTTTGAAGTACTCATTTAGCCATTTATTGTTAAAATTATAGACTAACCTGGTGATTCACAAATGGGGGCTCATTCCAAGCACCCACACTGTCTCCTTTCAGGAAATAGGCCCGAGTACGGGGGAGGGTCGGGCGAAGAAGATGCCCTTGCCATTGGACGGCAGCCATCATGCCTAGAAGAATTTTTCTTTCCCAATAGAAAGCAGTTTCTATGGCTAACAGCCTAATATCAACTCTGAACCTACTGCCCCCACAGAGACTGGATTAAATGACTATTAGGCTATCAGACTGGTCCATAAAGGGCTATTTTACCCACAGTATAGCTGCCTTCTTGACAGCTGCTTTGATGGCAAGAAAAGTTCGTTAGCCCAAACTAAGCTCCAAATGACTTCTGTAAGGCGATTTTGTTAGCTGGGAGACACTCACTCAGTGTTCTAAATGCCAAGCAGTCTTCGAAGTAATAAAAAGTGGCCTGAAAGGTTTCTCTCGGTGGCTGGCTGGATTTTTTTTTTTTTTTTTAATGTTTCTTAATTTGCTTTCCATGTAAAGTTGTTGAAAAATAACATGGAAGAAAAAAAAATATCTCGAACAGGGAGGGCTTCATCTAGAGGTAGGAAAATGTTATGCATTAATTATGCTTAATGTACAACACAAACGACCCTTCACCTGAATCGACTTTTAATTATGTGTAACTATTCCACAAATCCACTGTGTCAGATGTGAAATTCATTTCGACTTTGAAAATCCTTGGATCAAACAAGGGTAAAATAGGTCGTATACATGATAACTAAAATTGAAATATATCAGACACCACAGTCGCAAACGTCTATTTGCATCTGCTTCAAATGCTTCAAATTTCTCCCTTTCCCTTACCAATACCATTGTCCAGGTGTACATATGTTCACTGATACGTTCGAAGGAGGAACATGGATTTGTTTTCAGAATGTTACATCTTCTGTAAATTCAGGTTTGTTTTAGTTACTATTTTCAATAAACAGAGAAGAAATGCTAAAACGTAAGCATATCCACATACCTAAATATTGGAATGAGATCCTTCTTCTCATATATGTCTCAAAAACCAAAAATATTCTAAATATAAAAAGTACACAATGCCGTGAACTGGAGAGATCCGAAGCCAAATTCAAGGTCAAGGGTGTCAGCAAGCAGCCAAAAATCAGACTTGCTATAGAATCCTAAATATTCTGCAAATTCACATAGCCTTCGGGCTTACCTTGTGGATTAAGCAGAGAGATGACACAATAAAATAAATTTTATCCGCTCTCTCCTGGTACTCTCAGAGTCTACCTTCGTTCTTAGAGAAAAATCTACTTCTCCTTTTATGTGTGTAACAGATACCTCCTCTTAAATATCTCTCCTGGGTGCCAGTGTCTCTACTAGGTAAGAGACATTTACATGCATAAGGGAAATCTCCATCTGTAAGGGTGTCTTCCACTCCACACCAGGAAGAGGACGACTAAATCTCCAGAAACTCATATGAATGGAGAAAGCATGGATTTAAATCTGCATAACAATCATGCTCTTGTTTACTGTGTTTTTCTGGGTAACCCCCCATTACCGGCTTCCCACTCCCAACATCTGTCTTTAGCTGGAGAAGTTATTTAATATGATGGCTTGGGCCATTTGGGGGAGTTACTCAGTTTTCCTGGGTCTCTCCCATGTATACAGGAAGCATACATGTTCTGAAGCTTTCTTTGCTTTTGTCCTGTTAATCTTTTATTACAGGGAGGCCTCAGCCAAGAACCTAGAAGAGAGGAGTAAAAATTATTTTTCCTCCTCCACACCTATGAAACAGATTTTAGCAGCAAATACACCCCAGAGGAGGCTCCTGGCTTCCAAATTATTTACTTTTTCAGCCAGAAGGGCCAGAATGACCATTACCCACTGTAAGTCATTGTTATTTGTTCAAGTTTCAGTGATTTCCCCAGGCTTCCTGGTGTCTGCCGCCTGGTGATTCTATTACCCTAGCCTTTTTCTTTAATAGGACTTCTCACCATCATCACAAATGCTGGCTCTTAAGGCTATTTTTCTCCAACAAACTGATTGCTGGCCGTAAAGATGTTCAGTAGCAATTAGGTTTTATTGTTCCCATCTCACTTATGAGTATAGAAGCTATCAAAATGCAAAATGCACAGATCGTCAGACTTAGTAATTCTCCTTCTAGGAACTCATCCCATAGAAGTGTGCATGTGTGGTACAAGGACGTATGTACACGGATCCTAATTTGCAATATGATTTAGGGTAGCAAAATAATGGACACAACCTAAATATTCATCAATATGAGACTGGTTAAATAAAAGACGCATATAACAGGGCAAGCATGTGGAAGTTCCCTGTGCACTGATGTGGAGTGATCAGTACAAAAAGCAAGGGGGAACAGTGGCTCAAGCATGCTAGCCAATGGATTTGTTGAAAAGGAAGCACATAACCATATATGTGTGTGGGTATATGGGGATATGTGCTCACACACACACTCACACACACACACACACACACACACACACACACACGGTGCAAAGAATAGTCCACAAAGAATTAACCTTGCCAAAGCTATGTAATAGTGGCACCTACTGGTAAGATCACTTCCTGTCCCAAAGTATTACCTTAGGAAAGAAAACCCATGATTTGCCTGCACAGCCATTTCAGCCATTAGCCAGGAAATATGTTTGTAATAAAGCTTCATAAGGAACTCTTCGCTAGTATTAGGTCTTCTGAGCATAAGACTTAAAAGTACCATCTGGCTGGGAAGTTATGGTTCATTATGGTCTGAATTGCAAGCTATAAAAAGGAGTGAAGAATATCTCTATATCCTTCCGTGGAGTGATCTCTGGCATATAGCGTTAAGTGAAAAACGCAAGATACAAAAAATTGGGCAGAGTATGCTACCATTGATCCAAGAAGGAGAGGGGGTTACAAGTAGACATATAGGTTTGCTTGTATTTTGTAAATGAAAAGAAAACATGTTTAAAAAAAATTAATGACTACCATAAAGGAAGGGAAGGAATGGGATGGAGGAGAGAGGAACAGAAGTGGATTTCTCAAAATCAGTGGTTCTCAATGGGGGCTATTTTGCCTGTGTCCCCAGGAGATGTTTGGCAAGGTCTGGAGGAATTTTTAGTGTCTCAGTTGGGGGTTGGGAGGAGTGTAGTACTGACATCTAGTGGGTACAGGCCCTGAATGCCCCTGAACATCCTACAGTGCACAGGACAGCGCCCCCCCCCCCCCCCCCCCCCGTCGCCACAACAAAGCATAACCCAGCCCAAAATGTCAATAGTGCAAATTATATATCTAATAAGGAACTTGTATTTAAAATACATAAAGAACTCTCACAACTTAATAATACAAAGACAAGGGGTGCCTGGGTGGCTCAGTCAGTTAAGCGTCTGACTTGGGCTCAGGTCATGATCTCACGGTTCGTAAGTTCAAACCCTGCGTCGGGCTTTGTGCTGACAGCTCAGAGCCTGGAGCCTGCTTCGGATTCTGTGTCTCCCTCTCTCTCTGCCCCTCCCCCACTCACACTCTGTCTGTCTCTCTCTCAGAAATAAACATTAAAAAATTTTTTTTAATAATAATAATACAAAGACAAATAACCCAACTTGAAAACAAGCAAAGGACTTCAATACACGTTTCTCCAAAGATGATATACAAGTGGCCAATAAGCACCTGAAAAGATGCTCAATATCCTTAGCCATCAGGGAAATGCAAATCAAAGCCACAAGATACAACTTTACACTCACAGGATGGTTATAATCAAAAAGACAGATAGTAATGGGGTGCTTGGCTGGCTCAATTGGTAGCATGCAACTCTTTATCTTGGGTTGTAAGTTTAAGCCCCATGTGAGGTGTAGAAATTACTTAAAAACAAAATCTTTTTTTAAAAAAAGACAGACAATAACAAGTGTTGAGGCTGTGAAGAAATTGGAACCCTTAGACACTGCTGGTGGGAATGTAAATTGTTGCAGCCACTTTAGAAAACAGTGGGACAGTTCCTCAAAAGCTTCAACATATATTGGGGCGCCTGGGTGGCTCAGTCGGTTGAGCGTCTGACTTTGGCTCAGGTCATGATCTCATGGTTCAGGAGTTCGAGCCCCACGTCGGGCTCTGTGCTGACAGCTCAGAGCCTGGAGCCTGCTTCGGAGTCTTTGTCTCCCTCTCTCTCTGCCTAACCCACTCTCATTCTGTCTCTGTCTCTCTCAAAAATAAATAAACATTAAAAAAAAAAAGCTTCAACATATAGTCACTGTATGACCTACAATTCCACTCCTACGTGTATATACCCAAGTGAAATGAAAACATGCATCCACACAATAACTTGTACACCGATGGTCATAGCAACATTACTCACAATAGTCAAAAAGTAGAAACAACCCAAACGGCCATCAATGAGTGAATGGATTAATAAAATGTGTTATGTCCATATAATGGAATATTATTCTGCACTAAAAAGAAACAAAGTACTGATAGATGCTATAACACAGACAGACCTTGACAACATTATACTAAGTGGAAGAAGCCAGTCACAAAACGCCACATATTGTATGATTCCATTCACATGAAGTATCCAGAAGAGGCAAATCCATAGAGACAGAAAAGAGATTAATGGCTGCCAAGGGCTAGGGGTGATAGTAGCCTGGGGGTGTCAGCTAAGTGGTATGAGGTTTCTTGTGAGGTAATGAGAATGGTCCAAAATTGACTGTGGTGATGGTTGCACAGATCTGTGCATATGATAAAAGCCACTGAGTCATACACTTCAAACGGCTAAATTTTACGGTATATAAACTCTATCTCAGCAACACTGTTGAAAACAGCAATCACGGGCACCTGGCTGGCTCGGTAGGAAGAGTATGCAACTCTTGATCTCAGGGTCATCAGTTCAAGCCCCATGTTGGATGTAGAGATTACTAAAAATAAATAATAAATCAACTTAAAAAAAAAAAGCGATCACAATGGTCAGGTATGCACTCTCATAGAGGTGGGTACGAGGCACAGAAGGCAGAGGCAAGGAAAGAAAGGTCAGGATACACTTCCCAGGATGAATAGGAAGTTGTCAGTCATCAGGTTTGGTTTACTTTTCTAATTAAATTTTTCATTGGTTTTAGTGAGATCCCATGGGAAGGGAGGTTGCAGGAAGGGGGACATCTCAGGTATAGGGAATACATCTAAAAAAAATCATTTAGATTGTCCAAACATAAACCCCCAAGTGCAGAAGGGATGGGGACACCAGACGTGAATTACGGCACCCCCTTATCCATGGTTTCGTATTGTCAGGGGTCAGTATAGCTACATCGCAGCACCTGCGTCAGTCACCTAACCTCATCGCCTCACATACACATTTTGGCAGCTCACATCCTCACAGGAAGGAGGGTGAGTACGGCACAGTAAGACATTTTGAGAGCCAGAGAAACCACATTTGCGTAACTTTCATTACGGTACCTTGTTGTCATCGTTCCATTTTATTATTGTTGTTGTTCATCTCTTATTGCGCCCAATTTATAAACTATCACAGGAATGGATGGATAGAAAAACATAAAGCATATACAGGGCTGGGACTGTCCGCAGTTTCAGACAGCCCCTGGCGGCCGTGGCACGTGTCCCCCATAGATAAGGGGGGACTGCTATAGCAAAGCCGCAGGAGACACAGCGCAGTGGCCTTCAGTCCCAGCCAAGAACCTTGGACTGAATATTTCCTAGGAAAAGGAATCCGTGGAAGATGAGGAGCAGTGCAAAAACATTGTCACGTTTGCCTCAGAAAGACCGATGACTGCCAATGTGGAGACTAGACAGACGGGCGAGGAGTCCAGAGACAGGACAGCCCATTTATTTATATTAGCTGTTATAAATTGTTGTCACAGTCGATTTCATCGTTTCCTAAACATTAAGCTTGAAAACAGACGCAAAGAGAGATCAGTCCAGGACTGTGTCTTTCTTCAAGGCACAGCTGACAAGAGGGACTATTGAGAACAAAGCAGGTTGATACAAAAATAATAGTAGCAGTAGTAATAATAATAATAAAATCGTATCTAACTTAAAATGTCCTGATGTTGTAAGGAAGAATAATAATAATAGCCCCTTGTGAATTTAGGTCAGAGCTGGAAACAAAATGACAGTGACCCAACCCAGAAAGATAAACAAGGCACTTACCACAGGAACACGGGCATTTGGCTCAAATTCTGTGGAATCAGCATCTGAAGATTAAGAAATGAGTTCAATAATTCACTAATATTGCTGAAAAACAGTTTAAGTAGTAAGATTTTTTAATAAAAGTTATTAGCAGGGCACTTGGGTAGCTCAGTCGGTTAAGCGTCCGACTTCTGCTGAGGTCATGATCTTGCAATCCGTGGGTTCAAGCCCCAAGTCCGGCTCTGTGCTGACAGCTCAGAGCCTGGAGCCTGCTTCAGATTCTGTGTCTCTATCTCTCTCTGCCCCTCCCCCACTCACGCTCTGTCTCTCTGTCAAAAATAAATAAACACTAAAAAAAATTTTTACGGTTATTAGCAAACAGCAGGCTTACCTTTCAAGTTAAGGCAGTTTCTTGCAAACTCTATCACTGCTAGTTGCATCCCGAGGCAAATCCCTATTTGAAAAAGCATATATATAAAACAGATGAACATATTTTGTATTGCTTCATATTTCCCATTCATTTGCTTACTGTCAGTCTCCTCCATCTAGAATGCAGGGTCGAGAGAGCAAGACTGCCTGCCGGGTTCACTACTGTACCCTCTGCACTCAGAACAACTGTGGCAGAGGCAGGAAGGGGGATTAGACGACTTGGACTTGAGGAAGAAGGAATTCAAGGTCAGAAAAGGGCAAGGGAAGACAGGGCAAGGTCCAAAGGCAAATCTGCCTCCTTCCAGAGGCCTCTAAATAGAGGCATAGGTGTGGGCTGCACAGCTGTGCCAGAGCACCTGATTCCTTCCGAGAATATCTAACAACACCCCGACTCAAGAGGGAGACTTCACACTCCCTCTTCTTGGAGGGCAGCCTCAGGCTGGCCAGCGGGCAGGGATCTGAGGAGTGGGAAGCCTGTGCCAGGCTGCTGGGCCCGGAACAGCCCTATAACCTCCCCGCCGAACACCGGCATCTCCAGGCGCGCTGGAACATAGTGGAGAGCAGGGAAGGGAGATCCACAATGGAAGCCAAGAGAGCTCGATGAGGAGAAAAACAGACACCTGTGTAGCTCCAAGCTGTCACATGGATGGGCCCTTCACCTGTCTCCGCATCCACCAATTCTGTCCGCTAAACGAATGCCAAGGAACACTCCAGATGTCATTATAGACACATCTAAGGTATACAAGGGACTCATCAGAGAAGAGCAATCCACATACTTGGCACACCAGAATGAAAGTTGGTGGGCATAAAACAGCTGGGTGCATTGGGGGGGGGGGGGGACTTCAGAAAGTTCCATATGGCTAAGACATAAAGAGACACTGTGGTAAAGAGAAAGCTAAAGAGTTGCAAACTATTCTATGCAGTGAAATCTGAATAACACTAAACACGTTTGGACAAAAACCGAACAAGATGACTTCAGAAGAAAACAGTGGCCCACATGAGCTCAGACTGGGCCAACAGAGCAAGGTATCAGGGTATCTGACTACTCCTGGCTTCTCTTTTGAAAACGGATTGCAAGTGGAGAGCATCTAGGAAGCCACTCAAAGGACAGGAGGCAGTGGGGAAAATGAACAATGTGCTGATATAAAAGGCACCGAAGCCAGTCCACACGGTCACAAACCCACCAGTACAGCCAAGCACGGGGTGAAACACAGCCTGTCCCCACTTTCCTTCCCACAACCCCTAGCCCCTGCCCGATTTGATTTCCCAGCTGCACGGCTGCCATTACCCCATTGAGGGGCCAATTCATCTGGGTTCACTGGTCCAGAAGCCACGCTTTGCAATTTGAGCAAAGGCATTAAAAAGACCTCGCTCGCTCTACCAAATTTTAGCAGAGCTCTTCCTGTGACGTTGGATGGTCTGACTGTATTATCTTTTCTAGTTTCAAGCAGTGAAAACACGGATTTGGGTCCTGTGGCCGACTATTTGCTACTTGAATGTTCAAATCCGAGTTCACACCCTTCACGTGAACAAACCCTATGAAATGTTAGCCCTACTAGATATCAACAACCTAATAAACTCGTAGTTAGGATCCATAAACATGAGTTTTACCCAGGAAAGGGATCTTCTTTGTCCGTGCCCAAGAGATTGCCTGGAGTTTTCCCAACGTTCCTCGGATTCCGAAGCCTCCTGGCACAAGAACGCCACTGCAATCGATACAAGACGAGGGTGAATTTGACATTGTCTTTATTTTTAAAACTCTTATTCTCAGCCACTCGTGTTTACTGATCCCAAGTCCAACACTTGCCATGGTTGCTAGAGAATATGCTTGAGGTCTATTTTCAGAATTGATGACATGATTTCATCATGTCCTGAACTTTCTTCTTGAAATCCTCCCAATGTTATGAAGAAGATGGAATAACTTTTCACAACTGACTTCAATCTATATTTTCTGATAGGTCTTGGTGGTCTGTGAGCATACATAGTGACTGAGAAAACTCAATTCGCTTTAAAATGCCACTGAGAGAATTGTCTGAATAAAAATAGGTTAAGGTTCTTTTAAAAGTACTATTATAGGGGCGCCTGGGTGGCTCAGTCGGTTAAGCGGCCGACTTCGGCTCAGGTCATGATCTCACGGTCCGTGAGTTCGAGCCCCGCGTCGGGCTCTGTGCTGACAGCTCAGAGCCTGGAGCCTGTTTCAGATTCTGTGTCTCCCTCTCTCTGACCCTCCCCTGTTCATGCTCTGTCTCTCCCTGTCTCAAAAATAAATAAAACGTTAAAAAAAAAATTTAAAAAAAAAAAGTACTATTATAAAAATGTGAAGATCTCTTGCATCTTTTACCGCTAAACCGGTAAAATCAGCTCAAGATTTCAACTGCTAATTAAATAGTGGCACATGAAAATTTCCTGGCCAGGAGATATTTTAGAAACCTTCTAGGCAAACACTCATTTGAGGAGACAAGAATTCAAGAGATAGTTGGGACGGTCATGCTACCCTCACAATACAGTGCTGCCCCCCAAAGTTCTGTTGATTACTTATAAAATAAAATCTAGGGGAGTCTGGGTGGCTCAGCTGGTTAAGCATCTGACTTCGGCTCAGGTCGTGATCTCGGGGTTCATGAGTTCGAGCCCCACATCGGGCTCTGTGCTGACAGCTTGGAGTCTGGAGCCTGCTTCAGATTCTGTGTCTCCCTCTCTCTCTGCCCCTCCCCTGCTCCCTCTGTCTCTCTCTCTCTCTCTCTCTCTCTCTCTCAAAAATAAACATTAACAAATTTTTTTTTAATTAAAAAACTGCACCAAAATTAGGAATTGAGGTAAATCCAATCATTATGGAAAAAGCACAATGGCATTCTGCTAACTGGTCCTGGATGGTCCTCAGCACTCACTCAGCTTTGCATAGTTTCTGCCAAGCTTCATGGAATTTCACCGGGTCCTCGGTTTCGGTGGTCTGCTCCAGATCAAAGGAGTCTATGTACTAAAAAACATCCAACAGATTAAAAGAACATTTAAGAAAAGTGATACTCAAAAATACTAGAGGCATCTAACATTGTGACCCAATTATTCAATAACTACTTTTTATGCAAAAGAGAATGCTGTGGAAATAACTGGAGGCCGCACTTAATCTAGACCCAGACACTGCAGGAAAGATGGGAAGGAGCACCATCGGGAAAGTCTCTAGGGGGCTGATGTCCAAGAAGCTCAGCCCTGGAGGACGAGCATGCGCAGACAATTTGGGAGGCCATCAGGAAGGTGTGTGGGAGACACGGGGAGGTGGGGTGGGGGTGGAACAGCTTGTATGAAACCTCAGAGTAAAGACAGAAAGGGGTGGTCACTCTGGGGCCCTCAAAAGACACTGCACTGAGGGAGAGGAGAAGTTGACACTTGAAGCCATTGGAAGGTCTTAAGGAACACAGAGAACAGAGAGGGATTTTAGAAGGATCACTGTGCTACAATGTGGAAAATGGAGGGAAAACGGCAAACCCGTCGGGAAGCCAGGCAAGGTAAACACAGAAGCAAAGTGGTCTGAAAAGAATATGGCAAGACCATGATTCAAACGGTACTTCGCAGAAGCGAATGTCAACAAATTCTGTCAACCGAGAAATCACGTACAAACTACTCCTAGGTACATAACAGTCCCTAGAGACCTATACTATTCTAGTATTTATTCTGTAAAAATTACTATCTGAATATATCTTAACATACAAAATTTTAAAGGCTTTATAAAGTTTGCTGTCTAACAATTTTTCTCTTGCTGTTTTCTTTTTTCTACGAGGGGGTGGGGAACTTGGATGAGCAGGAAGAGCAAGAAGAGAAGTAAGTATTCCTTGGAAAACCACAAATCAAAAGTGATCATGAAAGGAAGGGGCTAGACAGGTGAGAGAAAAGTCACATAGGTCCTTAGTTGGAAGTTATGAAATTTCTCAGATGTATAAATGTATCTTTTTGGTCATTATATAAAGGTTCACCATTTAAATCAAGATAATGCTTGCTTAAACCACAGTATAACTGTATAGAATATCATTAAGTATAACATATATATAGATAGATATATACACATACATACATATATATGCATATATATGTATGTGTGTATTTATCTAGAAAAATATACACATATGTGTGTATTTGTCTAGAAAGATATGCATTAAACTGGTAATGACAGGTACAAGAGAGAAGTAGGATTTCAGGAAGGAAGGACCTTCTACTTTCTGCCTTTCATACGACGCTTTATTTAAATTTCCTACACTAAGCATGTACAATTTCCATATCTAACAAAGACAAAGAATATACTCAAGCTGCAAATATGAATTCCCCCAGACCTCCCATACATCTTTTCCCTTTGCTGACTTTGCTCTCTCTCCTTCCACTGTATTAAATCTTAGCCACAAGTCCAGCTATGTGCTGAGTACTGTGAGTCCTCCTGGTGACATCAATCCTGGAGGCTGTCTTGGGGATCCTTCGACACAACGGGCCTCTGAAACACGAGATGTCACAGCGAATGACTGAAATATATGGAAGACCAGCTGGGGCTCACCATCAGATTCAACTTGTGGTTGATGGCCAAAGCAGAATGTTCTAGGGCTTTGAACACAGAGGCGTAGCAGTCCCTGAGCTTGGTGTATTTGCCAACCAGGGCTATGGAGCACGTTTTCTGCAATCGTTCATACCTGAGATGAAAGACAAGTTTAAAGGTTATATGCATGTAATATAACATCACAAACACAATGACAGCCACTGTTCTTTTCCCAAGGCACTTTTTAAAAACCTTAAGGGCAGATGAGCCTCGAACTGGATGTACTTGACTCAAATCCCCACCCCACCCCCAATGAATGAAAATCTGTGTGCCAACAGATTGCAAAATCATAAGAAACCCCAATATTGGCCCACATAAGCTGGCACAGATATAAATCCAAGGAAAGAGTATCAGAGAAAAAGCTAAAAGCATTAAAAATAAAAAAGCTCTCCCCATCTCATAAACATGAGCTGTCCTTAAATTCGTTTATAAGGTGACACTGTATAAGAAAATGCATTGTGAATGTCAACAGGAAACATTTCAATATTAACTTTGTAAGGTGACATTATATAAGAAAATGCGTTCAAACTGTCTAATGTTAAAAATGGTTACAGTCCCAGCTGGCCCACAAAAGCCAGGTTATTCGTGGCACGCCTGAAGAATGGCACTAAGAGAACTCTTTAAAATATTACAAGCCATTTAGATCAGTTTTATGAGAAAATGCCATTCTACATAAGATGCTCAATCACATTTTACCATTAAAGACACGACGTTTACTGTTGCTTTTGTTACAAAATCTGTTCAACGAACCTGAAAATTGTTTGGTCTGGTACTACGTACGTAGAAATGTCATCTAGGGGCTGAAGATGATTAGGGTGATCCCCAAACACCTTAGAAGAGAAAGGTTGCCATGAGCGGGAGTAGCCCTCTTTCCTACCAACATCTGCTAAGTGTGCCAGAGAAATGTGATCGCAGGCAGGTGAGGAGGAGAAAAATACCTAAGAAGCTAAGGAGTCAAAACTGACAGTAAAGGTGGCTTTCTGGGAAGGTGACTGAAGCACCTGGGAAAAGCCTACTAAATCTTTAGCTCGCTCCTGAATTTTATGTCGCTCTGGAGATTGCGTGGCTGCCCGGGCTTCACCCCATCGCTGCAGAAAGGACACAGGTGACAAAGCAAGTGGCATCGAGGCAAGATTCCGATACCAAGTCAGAGGAAAGCGCTTCCCGCGCCAGATTTGGCCCCAGGGAACTGGCGATCGTGACCCCATCAGAGCACAGCGGTCGGGCTGAGCCCTTACCCTTGGGTCTCACCCCTCTATTGAAGGAGGGACGTTGGCTCCGGTCCCGGGAAGGAAGCAGGACTGGGGTCAACACTACCAGCTCCTCCTTCTAGTCACTCAGTCTGGTCTATCCGGGGGAGGAGGAGTCACTCGGCAGCTGGGTGAGACAGGAAGTCCACTGGGCCACCTGTCCCAGGGAGAAGGGCTGCCATTGGGAAAGGATATGTATCCTGAGCCCACTCCCCTCGTACTCTTTCCCTCTTGGGGCTGCAGACGAGGCTCCCGGAGCCCTGTCCAGACCAGCCCAGCTCCCACATGCTCTCCACTCGGCCATTAACTAGGTGTGAGAGGCCAGCCACAGAGGCTGCCATGAGCCAGTCCGTAGGCTCACCCCACAGGCAGGTCCCCGGGGAGGCGAAGCCACCTCCAATTTGGGCGGAGGTCCCAGGCGAGCTCTGCCATCCAGTTCAGCCAGGGACCCCTGGCCTCTGAGCAGCACTGGACTTCCATGAATGAGCCTGCCCTGTGACCTCGATTTGCTTTCTTATAGCTGTCTACATACCACCATTACCAATAAACCAACAGCACCACAAGGGACCGATGCTCAGTATCCCTTTTGCTTAAAGACCGCAGTGAGCTGAATGGTGGCCTCCAAAGACATATGTCCCCCAGAACCTGTGGATGTGTCCATATTTGGAAGAAGGGTCTTTATGGATACAATTACGTCAAGGATCTCGAGATGAGATCATCCTAATCCAAAGACAAGCATCCTTATGCAAGCAGAGAGGAGGAGGGGAAAAAGAAGGAGGAGGAAGAGGAAGAGGAGGAAGTGGAGAAGGAGAGGAGAGACACAGAGAAGGCCATGCAATGACAGAGCCGGAAACTGGGGTGATGTGGCCACGAGCCAAGGGACACCAGGGATTCCCAGTAGCCCCAGAAGCTGGAACAGTTTCTCCCTCAGTGCCTCCAGAAGAAACCAACCCTGCTGAAGCCTTGATTGTGAATTTCTGACTTCCACAACTGTGAGAGAATGAATTTCTCATATTTTATGCGGCCCAGTTTGTGGTAATTTGTTTCAGCAGCCACAGGAAACTAATAGGAAAACCAAACCCTGGCTTTAAAAAGCACAGCAGCATAGAGTAATTTAGAGTTATTTCCAATAAAAAGAGTTAAACATTCAAATTTCTAGTGCTTAAAGAGGATCAGCCCCAAGCTACTCAGAAAATTCCTGTAAAGCGACTGATTCCTTAACTGTATCGTCATTCAGTAGAGCACCTGAGTTCCGAAACTGCACTTTATTCCTGATTTTACTTGCCCCAGCAATTCTAAAACTCTTTTTAAAGTTTTAAGTAAGAGGGCAAGAGAACTTCAAACTATGGGTCATGTACCAAAGGCAGTCATTTTGTCACCATCAAACCATTTTAGTTATTGTTACCAACCTCAGTAACACCGAGGAACCAATACCCAGGGCCCAATGCGAGATTAAGGTCTAATGTGTTTTCTCTCATAATTATCTCAATGTGGGTACTAGTATCCCCCTGTTATATATGGATGCAAAAGCAGGTCCAGAGAGGTTGAGTAATCCACCCAAACTCACGCAGCTAGTGAGAGGAAAAGTTGGGGCCTGAATGCAGAGTGCCTGATGCCAGAGCTTACATTTTCTTATTGAGATATAAGTGACATATAACATTATATTGGTTTCAGGTATACAACATAATGATTCAATATTTGTGTATGTGTGTTTGTCACTGTTGCACCTGTTGCCTCTACCTAAGTTGCACAAAAATCCAGCAGTCAGGACTTCACAGAGTTAGGCCTTGTCTACATCTAGTAAAACAAACAGGTGATAGGGATTTAATTTCCATATGGCTTCAAATGAGACAAACCTTGCTGAAATGAATACCGTTGTCTTAAAGCTAGAACCTATCGGGGCGCCTGGGTGGCGCAGTCGGTTAAGCGTCCGACTTCAGCCAGGTCACGATCTCGCGGTCCATGAGTTCAAGCCCCGCGTCAGGCTCTGGGCTGATGGCTCGGAGCCTGGAGCCTGTTTCCGATTCTGTGTCTCCCTCTCTCTCTGACCCTCCCCCGTTCATGCTCTGTCTCTCTCTGTCCCAAAAAAAAAAAAAAAAAAAAAAAGCTAGAACCTATCTATCTGAGGTTTTGATAACAATGCTGATAGTTAATAACTGCAGGAGGGAACAATAATGATATAGCCTAAACTTCTCATTCAAAGGGATTTTTGGGGTGCCTCGCTGGCTCAGTCAGAAGAGCATGCAATTCTTGATCTCGGGGCTCTAAGTTCGAGGCCCACAGTGGGGGTAGAGATTACTAAAAAATAAATAAACTTAAAAAACAAAGCAAAACAAACAACAATAACAAAAACCTGTGATATTTAAACCTGTTTAAAATATTCAGAAACGGGGCGGCAGGGATGAAAAAATATATATATTCAGAAACTGGGTGCCTGGGTGGCTCAGAGGTTAAATGTCTGACTCTTGATTTCGGCTCAGGTCATGATCTCATGGTTCGTGAGTTCGTGCCCCACGTTGGGCTCTGTGCTGGCAGCATGGAGCCTGCTTGGGATTCTTTCTCTCCCTCTCTCTGCCCCCCTGCTCATGCTCTCTCTCTCTTAAAATAAATAAATTTTTAAAAAAGGAAAAAAGTTTAAAAATATAAAATATGTATTCAGAAAACTAAGAAATAAACTAATAAATCCAAATACTTCCAGAATTAACAACAACAACAAAAAATCATTCCAGAATCCAAATTCTTTCAATTCACTTTCATTTAAGTAGAAAAAAATCAAAAGCCCCAGAAATCTTCAAAGAATATAGCAAAACACTCTAACAATGTGTTGAAGCTTTAGATAACTCCAGACCAAAACATATACAGACAGAAAGCGGAATGTGACATAGATATCCTTCAAGCTATGTCTCAGTCCTACCCCGAAACCCAAGAATTATTCAAGATTACATTAGTAATTCCTTTCACGTACCTGTCAGCCATATTTCTCCACTTGAAAAGCAAATTACTTGCAGAATCACCAATGGGCAGATCCAATCTCTCTTTAAAATATTTGACAATGCCTTGTTCCTCCAAAAGCACAGGTACTCGATATGTAGAAGAAACATCATGGATACATATGACCTGATTAATGATGATAAAACACCATATTTAAATGGAACACCACAAATATGCCTCAAGAATGAGCCAAAACTCAAGAGACATGGTAGTTCATTTATATTGATTGAGGAAAAGCAAGAGCCCAGTGACTCAAACAAGAGGCAGAATTAATACAAGCTTACTTTGATCTAATCATGAAACTCTTTGAACTCCTTATTCTAAATTGGGAAACATGGATGCTGTGGTAGTATGTGTATATATATATATATACATATATATATATATATATATGTATATATATATATATATATATGTATATATATATATAGACTTTGCTCTCAATTTCTGGCACAAAGCTTTAAAAACCTTTGGAATTTCCTGACAGGGGTAGGGTTATCTTTGTTATGCTAATGAAGTGACTCCTGGTGGCCCCTAGATGGCTTCAGGATGGGAGTTGGTCACCAGAAAACCCAACCAAGTTAGGCTAGAACTTTCAGCCACTTGACTTCCGAGGACAGCAAGGGGGCTGGAGCATGAGTTCAGTCATGTGACCAATGGTTTACTCAACCAAGCCTATCTCATGAAACCCCTATTAAAAAAATTCTGGACACCAAGACTCAGGGGGCTGTCCCGGTTGGTACACGTACAGATGTACCAGGATGGTGGCACAGCCTGACTCCATGGGGACAAAAGTTTCTGCACTTGGGATCCTCCTAGGCCTTGCCCTACGTATCTCTTCATCTGGCCGTTCATTTGCACTCTTTATAATAAAATGACAATAGTAAGTATAGCATTTTCCTGAGTTCCATGAATCGTTCTAGAGAATTATCGAACCTGAAGGGGTTATGGAAAGCCCCAAATTAGCAGTCAACCAGGCAGGAGTGGAGGTGGCTTGGGGACACTGGAAACTTTGGTGTCTGAAGTCGGGGGGGGGGGGGGGGGGGGGAAGTCTTGTAAAGAATTCAGCCCCCAGGGCACCTGGATGGCTCAGTCGGTTAAACATCTGACTTTGGCTCAGGTCATGATCTCACAGCTCGTGAGTTCGAGCCCCGCTTCGGGCTCTGTGCTGACAGCTCAGAGCCTGGAGCCTGCTTCTGTTTCTGTGTCTCCCTCTCTCTCTCTGCCCCTTCCCTGCTTGTGCTCTGTCTCTCAAAAATAAACATTAAAAAATTTTTTTTAAAAAAACAAACAAAAAAAACCTCAGCCCTCAAATCTGTGGAGTCTGATGCTCACTCCAGGTAGTTAGTGTCAGAGTTGAAGTGCAGGACCCCAGCTGGTGTCAGAGAATTGGTGTTGGAACACGGATGCTTTATGTGTCAATATCTAAGACATCTGGCCCAAGGCATCACCTTCTAAGTCTAGGCTAAAGCAGTAACACTGAACACGTACACTGTGTCTTCTAAATGTGGGTATGTGGTTCGCTTGTGCATTCGTTTGTTACTGTTGCTGCTGGTGTAGTGCTTTTGTCTACTCCCTTCATTTGGATACATTTCCAAGTACATATTGAACCCAGCCAAATTAATTACACCTGTTAGAGGAGAATGGCTCCTTTAAATGTCAGGTGCTATGGTTGTTTTTCACATCTATCCTAACGAACTTTCATCCCCCTCTTAAGTACATGTGAGGGGCTGCTGGCAGGCATTTAAGGGTCTGCCACATTCTAAGTCAATGCCAAAGAAATGTTCTTCTAACTCTGTGTGTTCAGTCTCCCCAAATCCATTGCCAAATCCACCCAAGGGTTCCTAAGCTGTTTGGACATCACCAACTTGGTACTTAGAGGACTTTTGGGCCTCACTTGGAACAAAGAAATGGGAGCGTTAACTCACATCAGAAAATAATAACGTGCTGAAAAATGGCTAATAAACTAGCCTGTGGACTGATAGGATAGGGCATTCTTCAGAATCTATAGTCCTGTAGAAAACAGGCTCTGTGTGGTCAGAAATTTGCATTCTTCTGTTCTCAAAGCTCTCAGTAACCCAACTCTGAAAACTGTATCCTCCTTCCATTTCAGTAACCAAGTTGTATTTATACAACACAGACACAAAGTACTATGTACCAATAGGAAGGATACAAAAAACAACAGAACAAAACCAAAGTGGCTTGATGACATACAAATACAGGAGAGTCCTTCAAACCTGCCATCACATTTTTCAAAATAGTTCAGACATGTGTGCTGACCCGGAAGCATTAGACAGGAGGCTGTGCACGAGACTGCCTCCAGAGATACAGAAATCCAATTAGAGGGTTTTAGGCTTCAAAGAACCCAGAGCTAATCTGAAGAAAACAAAAGGTTCCTGCCAAACCTCACCTTTTTCCTGAGTGCCATTCATATCGCTTTGTAAACTATAGCCAACTCTGATCCCTTACACCTAAGCCTCGTTGCAAACAAGAGACAGATAAGAGAATGAAAGAAAAAAGAAAAAGCTCTCAGATACCCAAATGGAAAGTCCTGCAGGACAGAGGACGTGAGCCCAAATCACCGTACAGTTTCTGTAGCAATGAATTGAACTGAGACCACTGATGTAATCAGAAGTGATAGTGTGAATGTCAATGTAACGTGTGGTCTGGACGGAGCGAGCTGTAACACATACAAAGGAGAAATCGCAGTGAAAGCAATAAGTGTCCCGGAAAGACAAGATAAACAGACGATAAGCAGGCTTCACATGGTTCTCTCTCCAGAGGTTTGACTGTAAGTTAAAAAGCCCACCTGGCTTTGTACCTGTAACTTGAGGAGTGATTATGCAAAGAAACATGTGATCTACCTAAGGAATCAGGAGTCTCTCACATTGTTCACTTCAGGGCAAGGGAGCTGTGGCCGGATATGAATCTCCCAAAGCTTTCATAAATGCCATGAAAAGTAATATGATAATTGAAGAGATGCAAAACATTAGCATCAGCAGAAGTGCCTGCAAAGCAATAAAATCGAAAGAGCAGCACTAACCTGTTCAGGGTTCACATGACAAAACATTGAAATCTTTTCCTTCACGGCCATTTCGATAGGCGTTGAACTCCGGCAGACAATCTGTCAAAGTCAGTTTTGCACAGGTCAGCAAGCAGGAACCCAGCTGTTCGTCCCACCATTAGTTTTCAGGAGGATGCTATATTAATCTCTTCTTTCAACCAGAGACCTGACCAAGTATGTACCTGTTCATTCTGGGTATTCCACCGGACTCATAGAAACACCTGAGCACTGATATAAGCCAGTATAATCAAACTCAACACAAATCTACCAGTAAGAACTCAAAACGTCCAGGCATCTCTAGTAAACAAGAGGGAAGGCTCACAAATGTTGCTTCTTTAGATATAAGAACAGAGCTTGACCAGGGGTTGGCAAACTTTTTCTCTAAACGGCCAGAGAGTAAACATTTTAGGTTTTGCAACTCAAGAAGTGACTGTCCTGACTACTCAGTTGTAGCAGTGCAGTACGAAGGCAGCTGTGGACAAATGTAAGCAACAGATGATACCATGTTCCAATAAAACTTTATTTATGGGCAGGAGGCCTGCAGGCCCTTATTTGCTAACCTCTGATCTAGACTATTCTGGTGATAACTGGATGACCTGTTATAAGTAAGAGCAGTGACAGCCCACCCTAGTGGGCCTCAGGAAAATCTCAAAGGTCCCACCTCACTCTAAAAGACCTAAGGACCATAAAAATGACAAGATGTTGCATTTGCCCAGCTGTCAATGTGGCCAATCGCATGAGGACCCTGAGGAGAACAGAGCGCCAGTTTAGAAATGTGTGAAGCTACCCTCGAGGATATGGGACTGTCCCTCCCCTGGCCCCCAGAGACACGAAGTTCAATGTCGAAGGAACCATTTGAGAGATAGAAAGGACTTAGATGATGCTATAGATCAAGAAACGGAGGTCCTATTCCAAGAAATTTACTCACTCTCCTTAACTCACCAGATCAGGAGACAGGCCTAACCCTCTCAGCGCACGGACACTGTTTTGTGTGGGTTTGGTTTTTTGTTCTCCAGTAGCACTGGGCTGAAAAGAGATGGGTCACTGTCAGTATATTGGATATTTAGCTCTTCTGGATAATGAATGGCTCCCTAGCTTAAAATATGGAATAAATAGGCAGAGAGTTTCTCTTTTGCTGTCCTGCCCACTGCTCCCTTGCAGTGTATTCAATAAACTTCTATCTCCTTTTTAAAAATGTGGAACAAATAGAATATCATAGGAAGACTTTTAGAAGTTGCTGTCCACAGGGCTGCCTGGGTGGCTCAGTTGGTTAAGCGTCCAACTCTTGATTTCAGCTCAAGTCATGATCTCACAAACTGTGAGATTGAGCCCGGAGGCAGGCTTTGTGCTGGCAGCGTGGAGCCTGTCTGGGATTCTCTCTGTCCCTCTCTCTCTGCTCCTGCCCCACACATGTGCACGCTCTCTTTCTCTATCAGAAAATTTAAAAAAAAAAAAAAAAAGATGAAAGAAAGAAAGAAAAAAGAAAGAATTTGCTGTCTATATACTTATCTGGAAAGCTCACCTGTGGAACTAGGCTAACATGGATATTGCAGAAATTCTCTCTTTTTGCTTTAAACTGGAATTGTCTGAATGCTTCCACAAACGGCATCCCTTCAATGTCTCCAATGGTGCCACCCAACTAGGAATGGGAAAAAAAAAACAAAAACACATGTGATCTTCCACAGTATATAGACTAACAGAAACATTATTAATAAACAGAGCACAAGACAGGGCACGCCAAGGTGGCTCACTCGGTTAAGCATCCGACTCTTGATTTTGGCTCAGGTCATGATTTCATGGTTCGTGGGTTTGAGCCCTGGGTTGAGCTCTGTGATGACAGCATGGAGCCTGCTTAGGATTCTCTCTCTCTCTCTCTCTCTCTCTCTCTGCCCCTATCCCCCCCTCACTCACGGGCGCTCTCTCTCAAAATAAATAAATAAACTTAAAAAAATAAACAGCACAAAAACAGAGGTTTATACACACACCAAAAATCATTGAATTGTATACTTAAAGCAAGTGAAATGTATGATATATAAATTAAGCGTCACTAAAACTGTTTGATATGAAAAGGAAAAGCACCGTACATTTAAGGAGATGAAACAAAGGAAAGAGAAAATGGAAACTAGAAGGTAAACTAAGAAGAAAGGATACAGTGTAACATAACCAGGTAAACAGGTAAGAGAATAAGCAGAGAACATCACGAAGGGAAAAGAAAACGGAGCGCCTGAGTGGCTTAGTTGGTTGAGCACCCAACTATTGGTTTCAGTTCAGTTCATGATCGATCCCTGCATCCCATTCTGCACTAGGTGTGGAGCCTGCCTGAGATTCTCTCTCTCCCTCTGTCCCTTGCCCAGGCTTGCTCTCTCTCTCTCTCTCCCCCCGCCTCTCTCTCTCTCAAATTAAAAAAAGGAAGGGGGGAGGAAGAAAGCGAGGTCAAGGAGGGCTCTAAGAATGACCTGACTCCTGGGGTGCCTAGATGGCTCAGTCAGTTGAGCATCCGACTTCAGGTCAGGTCATGATTTCCCAGTTCGTGGGTTTGAGCCCCACATCGGACTCACTGCTGTCAGCGTAGACAGTGTAGACAGATCACTGCTTCAGATCCTCTGTCCCCTTCTCTCTGCCCCTCCCCTGCTCATGTGCTCTCTCTCAAAAATAAAAAAATAAAACATGTAAAAGAATAAAGAATGACCTGATTCCCATGTTATAAGATCCTGTTGTGTGGAGACAGAGACTAAGTTAAGTAAATGAATTCTGCTATTACTGATTCACTTTACAGATAGTAAATCCCCCCATTCAAAAAAATGGGGAACCATTATAAAGCTGTCAACGCTTCATCTCACCAAGATTGAAAAAAAAGTTTAAATTTTTTTTTAAATGTTTACAAAAAAAAAAAAAAAAAGAAGGCTTTAAGAAAAGGGAATGCATAAGCAGATAAAAAGATCCACAATATAGGCCACTGAGGAGTGAGATCAGCTAGTTCCTAGGGGTGAAATACCTTGTGCTCTCTCTCTCTTTCTCTCTCACTCTCTCTCCCCCTTTTCATGTGTATACACACACACACACACACACACACACACACACACACACGCACACACACACACCCCTGCATGCAGCTGAACATTTCTTTTTGCGATGGTGATATTACTAGAATTAAACAACTGCTATTAAAACATGCTGGCTTTCTGAATCAGGTAGTGCCGAAAGAATATTCCTGACAGTGTAATCCTTTGATAAATGTTAGCTTAATTTACAATGTGCTTCCAACAAGTAAGGCATTTTAAAGTAAGCATTTACTTTAGGATAAAATTTGCCTTAACCTACGCATCCTCACCATATTTAAATACTTAAAGAGATCACCTGGATTTTAAAATTATTTCTTTAGCATGTGACAATCTACTGCATGCTCAACACTATAAATGAGGTGCTGAGAAGAATTTAAGACAATGTGCTCTTCAGGAGCTCAGAATTTAGCGACAAAAATCTAGCAGAGGTAAAGAACAATAATCAAGAGTAAAACTTAGACACTAACTGGAATGATCCGGACGCTGAGGAGGAAAGAGATCATGGTGGGCCCAGTCCCAGAACCCACCATCTTGTCTGGCTTCAGCTACCTGACTAGGTCTGAAATCTACTACGAGCCCTGGCCTGTCTTCCCAGCACAACTGGGTTTTGGAGCCAACAGTCCTTGACATCCCGGATGGCTCAACAATTACTCAAACTTACCGTGTCCCAAACCGAACTCCCCCCACCCCTTGGCCTGTTTCTCCGCGTGTCTCCTCATCTCAGCAAAAGCGTCTCTTCCCACTAACTGGTTCAAGCCAGCTGTCTGGAAATCATCCTTGATCTCCACTTTTCCTCATCCAACTGAGTCCAGTGGGTCATACCTGTAAAACCTCTTGAAAATCTCTCCCCTGCTCTCTATGCCCACCGTTACCACCTTAGACACTCATGCCAACACCACCTTTTGCCAGGATTATTGCAATAATCTAAACTAGGGGGTGGTAAACTACAGCCCCACTGCTTGCTTTTATATATAAAGTTTTATTGATTGGCCAAAGGTATGCCCATTTATTTATATACTGTCTGTAGCTGCTTTCACACTACAATGGCAGGGTTGACTCTCTGACCCTCAAAGGTAAACATATCTACTATCTGGCCCTTTATAGAAAAAGTTGGCTGACTGCCCCCCCTCCCCCTCCAAATGGTCTCCTAGCTTCTCCCCTCTCCTATCCTACAATTAAATCATCTGTCACACACCAGCAGAGTGACCTTATAAAAACTCAGAATATTAAAACAAAACAAAACCTCACAATATATCTCTTTTGTGCTTATACCCTCAGTAGCTCACTGCTTCACTAAAAATAAAATCTAAATTCCTTTAGGCAGCCAACAAAAACCCTACATGATCTGGCCTTTGCTTAGGGTTCTAATCTCATCTCACGCCCCTGCTCGCCGCCCTCCCCCCGCCCCCCCACTCCCCACACACCCTGCCTGTGCATCAGCCCCACTGGCTTCTCAGGTCCTCAGATGGGCCGCTCTCTTCCTTCCTGCCCCTTAAGCTCTCTTACCCTCCTTCTTTATTTATCTACACCTATCTCTTCTTTATCCTTCAGCCTGAGAGGCTATGTCTTCCTCAGAAAGCCAGACCTTGCCACCCACCTAGAGTAGCCTCCCTCCCACTGCTCCCTGTCAGAGCACTGTCTGTGCCCTTCCTACTAACCCAGCACCAGGTGCTGTTATTTCGCGTGCGCACTTGTTTCCTGCCACTAGCTATAAGCCCCAGGAGAGTAGGAACATACCTGCCCTGCTCCCTACCCTATCTCTGGCATAAGCCCAGCTCCCTGCACACAGCACTGGGGTTGAAGGGGTTCAGGACAGGTCTCCCAGAAATATGCCACCTTGCCATGATTATTTTGAATTAAAAGCAATCAAAACCCAGCAGATTCAGGAAAAGTTCTTTACCTCCCCCTCAACTGCCTAAATTTACATTGGGTAGTGCGGGATCCCTGTACCGGGAAGAAAGTTATTCCCAGAGATCCCCTTTACCTGAGAAACTTAGCTGCATAACAGGGAAGTCCGTTTTCCAAACATCCTCTCTGTCTCCCTGCAAATGGCCTTCCTCCCTTTGTATCCCCTAGGCCTCTACTCCTCTCCTTGGTTCAGGGTGTCATATAAGCCTCATTTTGCCTGATTGCTTGGGAATCTCTCATGTTTATATGGATTTTCTGTACGTATGTAATACAGCCTTTGATTTTCTCCAGTTAATCTGTTTCATGTCAATTGGATTCTTAGACCAACCGGAAGAACATTGAAGGGGAACAGTAAAATTTTCCCTCTCCAACAGGGTTTAGCTTAGCAGTCATCTCAGGGCAGAAGGGTCTCAAAATTCAATATAAGCCCTAGGTAACAGCATTCTAGTACCTGTTACCATAACTGCAATGGAATCAAACTAAGAAATCTCGAGACTACATTGTTACAGAAAAGAAAATGATTCTTTATTAATTTTAAGTCAGATAACAAAACACAATTAAAATTCAAGCTTTCTGGGTGTGGCACAGATAGAAATATACGACCTTTCTGTAGGAGAATGAAAAACTTAATTATGAAAATCCTAGAAATATCACATGCAATCAGGAAATTGGCAGGGGGTGAGGGGTTTAAGTGCTCACCAACTGCAAGGTACCAGAATCTAATGGGAAAATATTTTAGGGAAAAAAAAGGTCTGCACTGAAACTAAACCATATAGGGACATCTGTTTTTTCATAGGTGTACTCTGGTAATTTAAGGGCAATCTGAAAACGGAGGCAAAAAGCTTTAAACATTATCCACTTCTGCCCTCACATGGCTTACAGTGGTACTGCACAGTCTCAGCCAATTTGGAAGATCCCATGACCACTCCTCTGGCTCCCGATTACCATCATTGTCATCAGAAACCTTCTGTATTATTACTAGAATACTCCTAAGTTCATTATTTCCCCCACACAACAAGGAAAATATCACCCATAACAATGTTTTAAGACTTATCCAAAGTTGAAATCAAAGCAACAGCAAATTTATGAGATGTGCAATGTCTGTTTTGCCTTTAAGGAAAGGATTTTCTTTTTTGAAAGAAAGAGAGAGAGAAAGAAAGAAGCCTTTTATTCCTTTAAGCCAGGCTTAAATTATTTCAGGTGTATGTGGAGATAACCTGGACTAATACAAATAAAGCTTGTCAGCTCCACGGGTCTGAGAAGTAAGAGCCTCACCAAAAGGCTTTGGAGACATTTCAACAGCTTCTACACGCTTAAAACTGAAAATCAGCCTGGTGGTCTTTTTTTCAAAAGCTTAAATAGTGCACAAACACAAATGTTGAGCACAACTTAAAACGAGCCCAAAAGGCTGCCTGATCTAGTGTCCATTAAGCAAATATATGAATGTCAGGGTTATATGAAGAAGGAGCTTTGCTGGGGACAACTTGTCACAGTTTCTCTGTTTCCCAGAAATTAAAAACGAAGACGAGGAGTCCTGAAGAGCAGGGCTCAGGTCATATTTGCCTTCCTATGGCTAGCAGCTAGCATTGGGACCAGTGCCCATTAAGCGCCAAATTAATGTTTTTTAAGCCAAACCAATCAATTCAAGAACAGGATAAAAATTAATATAAAGAACAAAGGCATAAAAAAAGAACAATATGCAAGTACAGGCCTAAAATGTTTGCTTGTTGTTTGATGGGATGGAAATTTCAGTTTAATTTGAGATGTCATTGAGAATTCTTGATTTTACTGTACAAGTGGAATCTTCAACAGTTAGAGTCTAAATCTGTAGTATGCAACTTTGTAAAATGATGACAAAGAGAATCAGGTGTGCTGGCCCCAGAAGGAAACATAAAAGCTTTCTTCAAGGATGATTCTCAAAAAACAATAGCTAAGGGGCGTCTGCGTGGCTTAGTCCGACTTTAGCTCAGGTCATGATCTCACGGTTTGTGAGTTTGAGCCCTGTGTTGGGCTCTGTGCTGACAGCTCAGAGCCTGGAGCCTGCTTCGGATTCTGTGTCTCCCTCTCTTTCTGCCCCTCCCCCACTCGCACTCTGTCTCTCTCTCTCAAAAATAATAAATAAACATTAAAAAAAAATTTTTTAGGGGCGCCCGAGTGGCTCAGTCTGTTGGGCGTCTGACTTCGGTTCGGGTCATGATCTCGTGGTTCGTGAGTTCAAGCCCCACGTCAGGCTCCTAGCTGACAAGAGCCTGAAGCCTGCTTCAGATTCTGTGTCTCCCTCTCTCTGACCCTCCCCACTTGCACTCCGACTCTCTCTCTCAAAAATAAATAAACATTAAAAAATTTAAAAAAAATTGTTTTTAAGCAATAGCTAAAAAACAGACAAAATGAAAAAGAAGGGTTAAGAAGGCTCTTCTCAAGGTCAAATTGGGCTTATATGTTAATGATGTTCAAAGGCAGTTCAATTACATTAAAAAAATAGATTTACCCCTTCTCCTTTTCTGTGATGATAATTTATTTTTTTAAAAAGGGCAGAGGCAAAAACATGCATACACATGACCATTTGGAAATTTTCCTGTGATTAAGGTTAATAGTCTTAAAAAAAAAAAAAGGCTATTTTTTGCCTTTCCTGTTGCTAGAACAGCAGAATCTAGTGAAAGTGCTAGACCAGCACTCTCCAATAAAAATTAAAATATTTAAAATTTGGTTTTTTTATTTTTATTTTTTGAGAGAGAGAGGGTGCAAGCGAGGGATGAGGCAGAAAGAGCTAGAGAGAGAGAGAAAGAGAAGCAGGGCTCACCCGAAGAGGAGGGGCTCACGTTTTTACCTAAAGTGGGGCTCGAGTTCACCCGAAGCAGGGCTCGAGCTCACAAACCATGAATCATGACCTGAGCCGAAGTCAGAAGCTTAACCAACTGAGCCACCCAGGCGCCCAATGTTTTAACGTTTTTAGCTGCCACATTCAAAAGAGCAAACAAAAGTAAGCAGGAGAAATTAATTTTAACATTATATTTTATGTAGCCCAATATATCCAAAATGTTATTTCATAGCTGAAAAGGCTCTAAAGAAACATAAGGAAAGAATGGGGCACAGGTGTATCAAAATGTTAAAGAGCAGTCGAGCTGAAGTTAGAACTCACTATGATCCACCACAAAGGCTTGTGGCCATGCAGCAGCCAGGTCCCTACCACAGACCTGGAGCTGGCAGAGGCTATCACGGCATTGGCAGGGGAGCTGGCTGTAAACAGATGAGGTGAGGGGCTTACGGTGGACGCTGTGGAGGCTATGATGATTATAATGGCCATAATGATGGGGGCAGCTGGGTGGCTCAGTCAGTTAAAGTGTCCGACTTCGGCTCAGGTCATGGTCTCGCGGTCCGTGGATTTGAGGCCCACGTCGGGTTCTGTGCTGACAGGTCAGAGCTTGGAGCCTGCTTCGGATTCTGTGTCTCCCTCTCTCTCTGTCCCTCCCCTGCTTGTGCTCTCTCTCTCTCTCAAAAGTAAATAAACATAAAAAAATTTTTTTTTAAATAATGGCTATAATGATGGCTATGGATTTGGGTCAGACGGATTTGGAAGAGACCTCAATTATTGTTTTTCAGGAATGTCTGATCAGAGATAATGGAGGGGTGGCTCTACTTTCCAGAGCACAACGGGACATTGTGTACACACGCGGGGATTATCTTACACAGCTACTGAGAACGACATTTATGATTGTTTTTCACCACTCAACCCTGTGAGAGTACGTACTGAAGCTGGTTCTGATGGCAGAGTCGCTGGTGAAGCAGGTGTCGAGTTTGCAACTCGTGAAGATGCTGTGGCAGCTACGTCAAAAGACAAAGCAAATACGCAACACAGATATATAGAACTCTTCTTGAATTCTACAGCGGGAGCAAGCGGTGGGGGCTTATGGTAGCCAAACGATGGGAGGCATGGGCTTGTCAAACCAGTCCAGTTACGGTGGCCTGGCCAGTCAGTGGCTGAGTGGTGGTTGTGGAGGTGGCCATGGTGGCCAGAGCAACATGAGTGGATATGACCAAGTTTTACTGGAAAATTCCAGTGATTTCCAATCAAGCATTGCATAGGCAGCCAAGCAGCAGCGAACAGCAGCGACTACCAAAGTGGAAGCTGTGCATCTCTGGGAGTGAACAAAATGGGAGGGATGTGTAGCATGTCCAGTATAAGTGATGGAGGGGGAAAGTATTGATCCTGATCACTGACTCGTGGTCAACATTTTTCTTTTTCTTTTGTTTTTAATGTTTATTTATTTTTGAGAGACAGAGAGCATGAGCAGTGGAGGGGCAGAGAGAGAGAGGGGGACAGAGGATCCGAAGCGGGCTCTTGGGCTGACAGCAGTGAGCCTGATGCAGGGCTTGAATCCACAAGCCATGAGGTCATGACCTGAGCTGAAATCAGACGCTTAGCTGACTGAGCCACCCAGGCACCCTGAGAGAGAGAGAATCTTAAGCAGGCTCCATGCTCAGCATGGAGCCCGAGGTAGGGTTCGATCCCACAACCCCAGGATCATGACCCAAGCCAAAATCAAGAGGCAAACACTCAACCAACTGACTCATCCAGGCACCCCCAAGTTATTAGGTATTTTACATTCTTCTTTTTATGCTGTCTTTGAAGCTCAGTGTGTATTTAAAACTCTCAGCACATCTCAATTAGGATGGGCCACATTTCACGTGCTGAACAGCCTCATGGGGCGAGCAGCTACCATATTGGAGACAACGAGGTAACCTGCATAAACCAGAGGTGTGAGGACTTGTCCTACCTTCTTCCAGGCTTGAATGAAATCATCCTTGGGCTGAACTTTAAGATACTGAAATTGCTAAATGGCATCTTCAAGCTGACATTAATAAGTAGTTTTTTTAAAGTCAAAAGTCATGCACGTGGTTAAAAATTGTAGGGGCCTGGGGTGCATGGCTGGCTCAGTCAGTAGAGCATGCAACTCTTGATCTAGGGGTTGTGACTTCAAGCCCCATGTTGGTCAAAGAGATTACTTAAAAAAAATTGTAGGGGCCAAAGGCAGGCCACCCCAAGATGGGCCAGTCTGACATAAAGATTATTTTAAGTTAAAAGCAATCAAGACCCAGTAGATTCAGAAAAAGCTCTTTACCTACCCTACAACCCTACCTTACCAACCCTAAGTAGAACTGTGATAGAGGACCTGCTCCAGGAAGAGAGCTATCACCATAGATAACTATATCCTGATACGAACTATGGTAGACAGGGAGGAACTCAGCAAAGTCTGATCAAATTCCTCTCTGTGTCTCGCTGTTTCTGAGTGTAACAAATGTAAACATTTGTTAACCCAGCATTTTCTCTCTTCCATCTTCTTGAAGGTTACATTCCTTTCCTTTGCAGACCCAGACACCTACCCCCTTCTCCTCAGTTCAGGATGACATATATACTTCATTGTGTCGGACTCCTCTTGGAATTGCCATGTCTATGCGGATTGCCCACGTGTACGCTATTAAATTTGGTTTTCTTCTGTCTCATGCCAATTTGATTCTTAGTTCAGCCACAAGGACCTCGAAGGGAACAGGAATTCTTGTGCCCCAACAAAATCAAATTGTTCGAAAGAGCATACAATAAAAAGCAGGAGTCCTGTGCCCCACCTCTTCCTCTCCCAAATCCAGATTCTCCAAGGCAAGCGCTTTAACTCCTTCGTTCACGATTTCTTCTGCTGGTTTCTTCCACATCTCTAAACACCATCTCGCTTGACTCTTTCTTAACTTGCCCATTTCAGACACCTTCTATAAAAACACAAATCGACTTCCTCCTGTGACGGATGAGGCCGAAGCTCTCTGCCGCCCCATCCCCAGGCGGCAATCTCAATCGTTACTTCTATTGGCTACTTTCCTAACCTGAGACACTTTTGCGTCTATTTTTTTTTTTTTTTTTTTTTTGCCAACCACCACCAGTTATCTGCAGCTGCCTCACAATGGAAAATGAGGTTCTTATCTCCCTCTCTCCCTCCCTCCCTCTCCAGCACCCGCCACGTCTCCACCTCACAAATCCTCTTTTCAAAGCTGATGACATTTACATCCCTGCTTTGAAGCCTTCTCTGATGCATCATGGGGATCGATTCTAAAACCTGAAAATTCATATAACAGACTGACTGCGTAAGTCTCCTTCACTGAAGAGTCACGCTATGTCCCAGTTCTCATATCAGATGCTATTCTTCCTGGAGCTTTTATCTGCCTTTCCCTTGTCTTACACTCTGCCTTTATCATTGCCTTAATCTGTTTGCAAACTATTCACTGTATTAGATATGAAATATGTTTTGGGGCGCCTGGATGGCTCAGTCAGTTACGTGTCCGACTTCGGCTCAGGTCATGATCTCATAGTTTGTGGGTTCGAGCCCCACATCAGGCTCTGTGCTGACAGCTCGGAGCCTGCTTCAGATTCTGTGTCTCCTGTCCCTGTCCCTCCTCTGCTCATGCTCTGTCTCATTCTGTCTTTCAAAAATAAATAAATGTAAATTTTAAAAAATTAAAAAAAAAAAAAAAAAGAAATACGTTTTAAGAGAAGCCAGCCTAGTTATGCAGGTATGTTCAGTTTATACAACTTCATCAAGCTATATTCCTATGATATGTGCACTTTCCTGTGTCTGTGTCTGATACTCCAATTTTAAAAAAATTCTAAAGAAAGCACCCTCTCTTTTCCTCATCAATTGTGAAGGAAGAAATAGCAAGGGAGAGAAACTTTTGCATAGCACACTTATACATTTATATGAAGTTTAACATACTTAATCATATGCTACTATGGTAGTATGATCTATGGTTAATAAATGATAGCACGGCACATTTATGTTAAGTTTATCAGCTCTGTTAACAAAATGTGAACGCCTGACATGCCAAGTGTTTTATATAATTGCACTTAATCCTCCCAACAACCCTGTTAATATCATCTGGTTTGTATTACAATATTACATAATTATCATGTTATAGATGAGTACATTGAAGCTTTGAGAAATAATTTGCCAAAAGTCACACAGGCATCTTAATAGTGGCCAGTAATTTTTGAGTACGTACTATAGGTCTGACACCATTCTAACTACTAAGTGTCTTATTTAAGCCTCAAAACATTATCCCTATTTAGCAGATGAGTAAACTGAGGCACACAGAAGCACACTTGTCCAAGGTCATCCAGCTGGTAAGTGGCGCTGCTTGGCTATGAACCCAAGCCACCTGGGTCCAGATTCTTAACCACTGAGCTATATACTACTTGAAAGTCACAACAGAAATCTGAATTTGTGCAGGCGGTCCATAGGAACTAAATGGTTCATTATTCTGCTGTCCTGCCTAGCAATTGGGTCAACTGACGTTTAGATAAGGAGTACATGCACGTTCCCATTCATTGAGAGGAAGGGAGTCTACAGCCATACCACCCTGAACGCGCCCGATCTCGTCTGATCTCAGAAGCTAAGCAGGGTCGGGCCTGGTTAGTACTTGGATGGGAGAGGAAGGGAAACAGTAAACAAATAATAGGTTTCAAATACTGTGTTCTTTCTTTAAGCAGCTAATACTCACTTCTCACTTCCAGATCGCCACCACCATCAGATTTCCCTAACTCCGTCTCTCTCTACTTCCAGAGCACTTTGTAAATACAGATGACCTTTGAACAACATGGGTTTGGATGGTGTGGGTTCACTGATACATGGCTTTTTAAAATAAATACAGCAGAGTACTGTAAACACATTTTCTCTTCCTTGTGATTTTCTTAATAACATTTTCTTCTCTCTAGCTTACTTTATTATAAGAACATAGTACATAATACATATACGAAGTATGCGTTAATTGACTGTGTATGTTATTGGTAAGGCTTCTGGTCAACAGTAGACTGTTAGTGGTTAAGTTTGGGGGAAGTCAAAGTTACACATGGATATACAGGGATATTTTCAACTGGGGGTGAGGGGAGAAGTCAGCGACCTTAATCCCCAAGTTATTCAAGAGTCGACGGTACTCAAAGAGCACTCACCAGAATGCATCATGCAACTGACTTCTCTCCACATGCAGGTGGCTGCGCACGCACCGATCCCAAGAGTACTCACCGTGTTCAGTGCTCATCTTGCCCACTGATCTGAGACCACCAGGGCAGGGACCATCCATGTCATTCCCTGCTGTAATCCCACCTCCTAGCACAGTGTCTAGCACATGGGAGGCCGTCTATACATATGTGCTGAATGAATGAAGGCTAGATGCTTAAAAACCCAGCAGGATATAAGTTTACAAAACAAAAATTTCTATGCTTGCCTCAATAACGCATATTTGGGGCTCTTCCTTATGACCATCCACAGGCACCATAGCTTGATTCATAACCCACTCCTGGACAGCATCAGTAATGTGAGGGACAACTGTAGAAAGAAGGAATAATTAGCACAAAAGCTTATTTCATGGTTATCAAGGAGAAAGGAACGTATTTGTGTCTTTAGACCTCCCAAATAACCTGAAAGCCACTTGGCAAATGAGACAAATTACATCTCTCATGTTATTATCCATCTCACTGAAATGAATATTATAGGCACAATATAGATTTAATCACTTAAATGTATGTCATTTCTATTGAAACTGACCGACCACGGAGAACAAGAAACAGAAAAGAGAAATGCCGTGTTTGATTCAACTAGAAACATCCATAATGTCAACTAAAACCTGCAGGGAGGGCTGTCAAGGGTACTGTATGCTGGACCCCACGGGGAAGAAAGACACAGAGTGGTCCGGCCCCACAGCCCACCAGCCAGTGGGGACGGGTCTGCTCAGGGTGTAGATGAGACCTTCATGTTGACCAGGGGCCTGTGGCTGCTCACGTCAGGTGAAGAGGCCAAAAGGTGACGGCCCAGCAAGGATTTGAGGCCCAGAGGTCCCTTAGGTGGTGAGCAGGCCTGCAGCTAGTGATCTCTGCTGAAGAGACAGAAAGGCGACATCCTCTCGGGTACAGCCAACTAACTTAATGGGCTACACGAAGCAGGAACGTCGCCCTCTGGGAAGCTGAGGCAAGGAAGGATCTGCTGCCTGCTCTACCTCACACCCGCTGCTCCCTCGAGGTGGCAGGAAGTCGTCACCAACCGGTACATCTGGAATAACCCACATACGTGCAGCAACGCTCCCTCCCATGGGTCCTCCCAAGATCTACACTCAGGGGGAAAACTTAGAAACCACAAGCGTAGCTGACACCTAAGCCACACCATCCAGTTTCAGTAATAACACGGCTGATCTTTTGATGTCCATCCATCCAACCCCCGTGTCTACTTCTCAGCTGGTTCCAACGTGTAAGTGATTTAAAGGAGATGGGGAACTATCACCTTTACCATGTGGGAACGTATGAGTACTAGAGTTGGTGGGGATGGGAGGGAGAGAAGGGAGGACAGGGTGTCTCTCTTAAGACAAAAGAGAATCCTACCACTCAGGAAAAGGCTTGGTGAAAAAAGGGTCAGACCATACTACCAGCCACTCCAACCAGCCATTGAACTCCAGTTCAATCCCCCAGTGCATCCCCAACGCTGTCCTTCAAAGTGGAGTAAGTATGATCCATGCAAAGATACAAGAACAAAGGAGACAGACAAAATAAAAACAAACCAAAAAAATCCGCATCTCAATCAGGTAAAAGTGATGAATATGGTTCTCCACGGATTTTATACATAAAAGCTAAAGACAGATATATGGACTAGGAAAAACAATGACATTAGTAATAAACAAAAAGACTGATGAAAATACAATCAAGAACATGGAGGGTGAAGTAGACACCTCTGAATAAAACAAAGAGGAAAAGAAAGCAGAGATATGAAAAGGATTGGAACTTGTAGAGTTCAGGGACCTTCTCATCTTCACATCTATTTTGAGCAGGTGCTCAGCACACAGGTCTCGCTAACCTTTATGGAAAAGAATACCTTGTACTGTTTTCCCCAGGTAATCACCACGCCTCTCTTTATTGATCACATGCTGATATATCTTCCCAGTGGTGATGTTGTTGTCTCTATAAAGGTTAATATCCAAGAACCGTTCATAATTTCCAAGGTCTAAATCAACTTCTCCACCATCATTTAAGACAAATACCTCACCTAAGATTAAAAAAAAAAAAAAAAAAAAAAAAAAGGCAATGTAAATATTACAAATTTGCTTTCGGGGCGGCGGGCTGGCTCAGTTGGTGGAACGTGCGACTCTTGATCTCAGGGTGGTGACTTCGAGCCCCACATTAGGTAAATAGCAATTTACTTCAAAGCATGAGTGTCCTGGATTCTGGAATTGGCACAAGAACGTTTTAATTCCCATCTCAGGAATCTTAAGCCACAATTAAACAGACAATACATGGAAAGCAGGGCCCCAGCAGGCCAACAGGGCAACTTAGTTAAAGTGAGGCAAAAAAGCCAGTGTGTGCAACCAGCCACCTGCACAACGGCACCTGAAAAAGGACAGAGATAAAGACTTAATCACACAAGGATGATTGTGCTAACTATTGCGCATGTCTCCAGGTCTCCGCTGTTGCTGGAGGGCACTGATTGGGAGTCCAGTGTTCAAAAACCACCTTGTAAGAATTGAACCTCTCCCTGATCAAGGAAATTGTATCATTTACTCCGATTTCAAGATGTTCACACCAAAAAAAGAAGGTTGGTTAGCTTATAAACAGAAACAGAAACCTTTTTTTTTTTAAGTTTATTTAATTTGAGAGAGAGATAGTGCACAAGCAGAGGAATAGCAGAGAGAGAAAAAGAATCCCAAGCAGGCTCTGCACTGCAGAGCCGTATGCGGGGCTCGAACTCACGAACTGTGAGCTCATGACCTGAGCCGAAGTCAAGAGTCGGATGCTTAACCGACTGAGCCACCCAGGCACTCCTCAGAAACCTTTTATACCTTCATTCATGTCTACCTTAGAAAGTACCTACGTGAGGTCAGGAAGATCTCTAACTTAAAGAACAAAAGACCAAACTAATGAAATAGCACTATTTTCACATTCCCCAGATTTCATTTCCACTCCAAATTCCACTGTCTCATGTTAATGAGGAATCACCAATCTATAGGAGTCTTTTTACTTTGATCATCTTAACTTCTGACACATAAGGGAAGATCTCTGAAATCTCTTTAGTTGATTCAGGCCAAACCCAGTTGAATTTTTAAAGTCCTGAAATTTTAAATTCCTAAAAATTTAAAAGTACATACACATTATATTCCTAGGAGAGAAAGAGAAAATGTGAATGACAAGTCTTTAAAACAGGTTCTGGGGAGCCTGGGTGGCTCAGTTGGTTGAGCATCCAACTCTGGCTCAGGTCATGATCTCACAGTTGGTGAGTTCAAGCCCTGAGTCTGGCTCTGTGCTGACAGCTCAGAGCCTGGAGCCTGCTTCGGATTCTGTGTCTCCCTCTCTTTCTGCCTCTCCCCAGCTTGTGCTCTGTCTGTGTCTCTCTCAAAAATAAATAAACATTAAAAAATAATGATTTAAAAATAAATAAACAAAACAGGTTCTTAGATTTAGTGTAGTTATAATAAAAATTCCAACATATTTTTTCAACTTGAGGGTGACCCTAAAGTTAATTTGCTAGAAAAACAGGTGATTGGGGCGCCTGAGTGGCTCAGTCGGTTAAGCATCCGACTTCGGCTCAGGTCATGATCTCGCGGTCCGTGAGTTCGAGCCCCGCGTCAGGCTCTGTGCTGACAGCTCAGAGCCTGGAACCTGTTTCAGATTCTGTGTCTCCCTCTCTCTCTGACCCTCCCCCGTTCATGCTGTCTCTCCCTGTCTCAAAAATAAATAAATGTTAAAAAAAAAATTAAAAAAAAAAAAAAAGAAAAACAGGTGATCACCAAAACAAAGCACACAAAAAATAATAAAAAGCCCTTGTAATGAATAACAGCGAGTAAAGGAAGATCGAAATACATATGCATACCTATATTCCAATATATATAAAGATGGAATAAGATAGCATCCACAAATGTACAGAATCAAAATATCCAAAAGATCCCTACTACATAAAAGAATTTAATATAGGACCTGAAAATAATAATAATAAAAAACCTAAGAGCAGCATCACAAAATCAAAGTAAATAAACCACTCAGAAATAAACTTCAAAGAAACACAGGGTCTATATTTAGGAAACTTAAAAACCTTACTTCAGAGACAAATAAAGAAGGCATAAAAATAAGGAAAGCTGCTTCTAAAGCTCCTGAATGGGTCAGTCAATATTTTCGGTGTTCAATTCTTCCCCAAATTAATGCATAAATTTAAAGAACTTTTTGTCAAAAACTCCGACGCAACTTCTTGTAAAGTTGAACACAATGGTTCCTAAGTTAATTCTGTACACAACAAACATTTTGGAGTTCAGAAAAAAAAAACAAAGGAAGAAGAAAGGAATATGGAGAGCTCTGACCTACTTGATAATAAAAAGCTGCAGCTATTAAAATGATAGGCAGGAATAAACACAGAAATCCAGAACAGAACAGAGGACAAAGATAGACCTAAGTAGAGACAAAAATGTAGTATATAATAAAAGGTGGCATTTCCAGGCAGCACAAAAAGGATGAAATCTTTGAGAAATGCCATTAGGAATAGTTGGCTAATCAAAACAAAAAAAAAAAAAAAAAAAAAGAAAAAGAAAAAAGAAAAAAAATTATGTTACATCTTCATACATTCCAGATGTGTTATCAATGTTAAAGCAAAAGGAAATGAAACTATAAATATAGATCCATAAGAAAATATAGATGAGTATTTAAATATTCCTGTGGCAGAGAAGCCTAAAGTGACATCAAAGGCAGAAACCATAAAGGAAACAGTTGATATATTTAATCACATAAATGGCAAGTTGAAATTCATCAGTGACAAACAGAGGTAATGTTAAAGCAAATTTCAAATAGAGTAAAACCATATATATATATATATATATATATATATATATATATATATATATATTAATACACTTTACATGAAGTATTCTTGAAAATCATTTTAAAAAATCCAAAGGAAAATTGGCATAGCACATGGCATTAGCCAATTTTGCTGCACACCAAACAACCCTAAAATTTTAGTGACTTACAAAATGCTTATTGATTTCTCCCTTGAGTTACATGGGGGCTGTGGGGCAGTTGTGTGTCTACTCCATCTCATTCCAGGACCCAGACCTACACGGGGCAGGCAGTTCTCAGGGAGGAGAGCAGAAGCACCAAAGAGACAGAGCCAGATCATGCCACGGTACCGAAAATTTCTGCTTCAACAAGGCAGATGTCACATTCACTAATGTCTCCTAGGGAAAAACTAATCACGTGGCCAAATAAGGTGACCAATCTCTCGGGTTTACCCAGGACTAATAGGGTTCCCAGGGTTTGGACTTTCAGTTTCAAAACCACGAAAATTCCAAACAGACCTGGACGATTGAAACACTGTACATGACCAAAGTCCAAAGTCAATGGGACAAGGAAATTTACTCCACAGAAGGAAGTTGTGTAATGGTTTCAAACAAAAATATAATCTACCATTGACTTCAATAAGTCATTCCACAGACAAAATGAAAATCAAAGAAATCCAAATTAGAACAATGAGATACTTTTTGTTTTGTTTTGTGTTTTGGTTTTCTCTCTGGTTAGTAAAGTTTAAAAAGAATAATATTCAGCAGGGATATAAAAATACAGGTCTTCTTAGGCAGTTGATGTGTATATAAATTGGTGCAGATACACAGCCTTTATCAGAAAATTCTTGGAAACAAGATGGAAGTTGAAATTTGAAGTTTTTCAGATTATGGAAAGGTACTATAGAAAACTCTCCATATATTAGAAAACACTTCAAATGCAAACACATTCCAAGTGAAATAAAGAATCAAACACATTCCAGGGGCACCTGGATGGCTCAGCCAGTTAAGCATCTGACCCTTGATTTCAGGTCAGGTCATGATCTTACAGTTCATGAGTTCGAGCCCTGCATCAGGCTTTGTGCTAACAGCGTGGAACCTGCTTGTGATTCATTCTCTCTCTCTCTCTCTCTCTCCCTCTCTCTCTCTCTCTCTCTCAAAATAAATAAATAAACCTTATTTTTTTTAAAAAAGAATCAAAACATATTCCAAGTAGAATAAAGACTAGAAATAGCCACACCTTTATGAAGATTTTTCAATTTTCAAAACTTTTGAAAAAAGACTATAAATAACCACAAACTTATGAAGAATTCTAAGTTTTCAGAACTTTTTTGATTTTAGAGTTATAGATAAGGGATCATGAGCCTAAAAACCTTTGGTAATATACATCATATGCCAAAAGCCTGAAAAGCATATGTGACATCAAAAATTCTGCACACAGGCATTTATGTTTAAAAAAATAAGACTTCAAGATTTCCATCACAGTGTTATTTATAATATCGATACACTGGAAATTATTTCCTATTATTGTACAGATTGTGTGCAGCCTTTAAGAGTATAAAATATATATAAATGTCCACATTACATTGTTGTAAAAATTAGATTAAAAACTAGTGTGACTATAAGATCCAATTCATTTAAAGTTCAAAAAAAAAGCAAAAGTAATGTCTGGAGTTAATCTTTACGATGTGTCAAAAAGTTTAGAGAACATTACGGAAGCATTTTCCTAATTGTTGAAAAATAACTCTGTTAATGCTCATCCCTACTAGTAGGTTACGCAGCACACAGTGTATTATGTAATACGTAATAAAAATAAGATGAAAAAGTAAAAAAAGAATAAAGCTAAAAAGAATAAGCAAAAGTAATCTATGGTGTTAGAAGACAGGATAGCAGTCACCTTGGTGGTTTCTGGTGGGGAAAGATGGAAGGAGCAAAGAGGGGTTTCTGTTTCTTGATCTGGGGGCCAGCTACACAGTATGTTCATCTTATCAAGTGGTACACTTACGATCTATGCACTTTCCTGCTTGCATGTAAAAAGTTTAAAAAGAAAGTATCTAGAGGCTCCTGGGTGGCTCAGTCGGTTAAGCAGCCGACTTTGGCCCAGGTCATGATCTCCCAGTTTGTGAGTTTGAGCCCCACATAGGGCTCTCTGCTGTCAGCACAGAGCCCACTTTGGATCCCCTGTCGCCCTCTCTGCCCCTCCCCTGCTCGTGTGTGCTATCTCCCAAAAATAAATAGTAAAAAAAAAGAAAGTATGTAAGTGCTAATATCTTTTAAAAAGTAATTGGCAGGGGCGCCTGGGTGGCTCAGTCGGTTGGGCTTCCGACTTCGGCTCAGGTCACGATCTCACCGTCCGTGAGGTCGAGCCCCGCGTCGGGCTCTGGGCTGATGGCTCAGAGCCTGGAGCCTGCTTCCGATTCTGTGTCTCCCTCTCTCTCTGCTCCTCCCCCGTTCATGCTGTGTCTCTCTCTGTCTCAAAAATAAAAATAAAACGTTAAAAAATAAATAAATAAATAAAAATAAAAATAAAAAGTAATTGGCATATATACTCAAATGTCAACATTACTGGGGCGCCTGGGTGGCTCAGTCGGTTAAGCGTCCGACTTCAGCTCAGGTCATGATCTCGCGGTCCATAAGTTCGAGCCCCGCGTCGGGCTCTGGGCTGATGGCTCAGAGCCTGGAGCCTGCTTCTGATTCTGTGTCTCCCTCTCTCTCTGCCCCTCCCCCGTTCATGCTCTCTCTCTGTCTCAAAAACAAATAAACATTAAAAAAAAATTAAAAAAAAAAAAGTCAACATTACTAATAGTTGCCCCAAGTGGTGGGAAATGGATGATTTTTATTTTCTTCATGACAGTCTATATTGTCAATATAACTGTCAATATGATCTATATTGTCTGACTTCTCTTAACAATGAAATGTTAAGAGAAGTATATTACCTTTATTGTAAAATAAAAAACATAATTTGTACTGCAAAAGGTACAATCAAAATGGTATCCTCATACACATGTTCATAATGTATGATCCAGCAACTCCACTTCTGGAACTCTATCCTAAAGAAATTACCCAAAATACAAGAAAGAACTGCAATTTAACCCCATGCTTTATAAGACGGGGAAATTATTCTCTCATACCGTGCTCATAAGGTGAAAAAGTGCCTGCATCGATGTTAATATAAGGGTCAATTTTGATGGCAGTGACTCGGAGTCCACATGATTTGAGAATCGTTCCAATGCTGCTCGCGATGATCCCTTTACCAATGCCTGAGATGACCCCTCCAGTGACCAGAATGTACTTCATTGGGAGAGGAGTGGCTAGGTGCCAGCACCCAGATATAATCTGAAAGATAATAAAATTAAGGGTCAGGGAAGAGAAACATATTCTCAAACCAGTGAAGCAGGAGGGGGTTAAACCAGAATTTCAAAAGCAGACAGCATTTTTCCATATAAAGTAAATTTTTGAAACAAAATCTTATTTTCTAGGTTTTCCATTTTCGTCGATATGCAGGAAGCTGTGGAAACTTTCTGCAAGCAAAGTGGCTGGCTCCATTGCCCCGATTTTCCATTTACCCCAACTCTGTCACGTGAAAAACTCTTGCTTTTCATCACGAGAAACCAAATTTTCATGGAATTCAGAGGCATGGTAAAATTTTTGCTTAATGTTTATTCATTTTTCAGAGAGAGAGAGAGAAAGAGAGAGAGAGAGAGACGGAGTGGGAGTGGGAGGGGGAGGGGAAAGCAAAGAGAGGGAGACACAGAATCCAAAGCAGGTTCCAGGCCTTGAGCTGTCAGCACACAGCCTGACGCAGGGCTCAAGCTCATGAACCACGAGATCATGACCTGAGCCGAAGTCGGACAATTAACCAACTGAGCCACCCACCTGCCCCAGAAGAGACAAGGACCTATAATCAAACTGATCTGTACTGATTGTATCTGGGCAAGTTACTAATCCCCTCTGTGCCTGTTTCTTTATCTGTGAAATAGGATAAAAGATACCAGTCCCAGGGCGCCCGAGTGGCTCAGTCAGTTAAGCATCCAATTCTTGGCTTCAGCTCAAGTCATGATCTCACGTTTTCGTGAGATCGAGCCCCACATCAGGCTCTGCACTGACAGCATGGAGGCTGCTTGGGATGCTCTCTCCCTCTCTCTCCACTCCCCCCACCCCCACAAATAAATAAATAAACTTAAAAAAAAATAGCAGTTCCTTGGAGCATTATTCAGCACTAAAAAGGAATGAACTATCATGCCATGAAAACACATGGGGGAAACTGCCATGCATATTACCAAGCGAAAGAAGCCAATCTGAAAACGTTACATGCATCCTGTATGATTCCAACTATTTGACATTCTGGAAAGGGCAAAACTATGGAGACAATAAAAATATCAGTGGTTGCCAGAGTTTAGGGGGAGGGAAGGATGAATAAGCAGAGCACAGAGGATCTTTAGGGCAGTGAAACTGTTCTGTGTGATATTCTAATGGTGGATACACATCATTATGCATTTGTCCAAACCCACAGAATGTAAAACACCAAAAGCAAACGCCAATGTAGTCTAATGGACTTTGGATGATAATAATGTATCAATGTAGGTTCGTCAGTTGTAACAAATGAACCACTCTGGTTCCAGATGTTGACAGTGGGGAAGGCTGTGCCTGTGGGGGCAGGGGATATATGAGAACTCAGTGCTCACCGCTCAGTTTTGCTATGAACCTAAAATTGCTCAAAAACACGAAGTCTGTTTTCTTAAAAAAAATCAATATTCAAATAAGCCAACATTTTAAAAAATCTCATAGGTGGTTGTGAGGATTGAATGAGCTATAGATTAGAGGTCAGCTGATGCCCATTCTGATTTTGTAATTTACTTTCAAAACAAACTATCATGATTTGAAGGTGTATAAGGTTATACCTCACTTCAGAGCTCTGAGTTCAATTTAAACTAGTCGACCATGGTCAAGGCAAGTAAACTGAAGCCATCCAAAATACACATGAAGCCATACAAAATACACTGAGCCCAGGTGGCTCAGTCGGTTAAGCATCTGACTCTTGATTTCGGCTCAGGTCATGATCTCACGGTTCGTGAGTTGGAGCCCTGCATCAGAGTCTGTGCTGATGGTGTGGAGCCTGCTTGGGATTCTCTCTCTCCCTCCCCCACTTCTCCTTCCCTGCCCCAAATAAATAAATAAACTTAAAAAAAGTATACAGATATAGATATATAGATATACACATACATATAAGTATATACTTTTATACACATATGTCCCATCCCAAATGGCTTCCCTAAGTCCCTGGACCTACCTTTGTCTACACACTACAGGTGATCACATCCAGTGCCATTGTTCCCCTTCCCTAGCCAGCTGGCATTCCATTGACTGCAGCTAAATTTAGCATAAAAGATTCACAATCAGTGCAAACCCAGAATGGTCCTCCTGTGGATCCACAATACATCTGAATATTCGCCTCTTTCCACTCCCACTGGCCCAGGTGGTCATTATAGGGGTAATTTCTTCACAGCTCCCCCTTACCCACTCCTCTGTTGATTTCTTCTGTTTTGATAAGTGCCCCTCCTCTAGAGTCAGACAGCCTGGGTTCAAATGTTCACTCTGTTATTTACAACTCTGACCCTGGGCAACTTTTTCAGCTTTTCTAAACCTTGAATTTCCCTACCTGTGCAGTCCACAGACATAATAATAGTGCCCGCGGTATACGGGCATGTGGGCATTTACAAAGAGAGTGCCCAAGTGCTCAATGAAAGTTAGCTGTTAGCATTTTTCACAGCACTCTGCTCACCATTCAATCAGCTCACAAGTGTTTATTAAATGTCTATTATGCTTGACATGCTCCCAGGTCCTGGGGCTATGGGGATGAACAAAAAGGCAAGACCCCTGCCCTCTTGGACTTCACCTTTCCTATGGGATTAAGGGGCAAATTGAAGCCAGCGTGCGTTTTGTCAGTTGAGAGGAAAGAATGAATACTAGAGGTCATATCTCCCCGAGCCGCAGCTGGACTAGGAACAGCAATCCAAGGAACCCGTAGGATTGCAACTCCATTCGCTTACAAGTAAAGACGTAATTACCAAGTGTACCTAATGAAATCTCCAACATAAACACAAAGTCAGAGGAAAGAGCACCCGAGCACCTGTTAGCATGATCTCATGGCATCCACCTTCTCAGGAGATCCCTGCCCCAAATCTTGCCCTTAAAATCCCTCACTTGCAAACCATTAGGGAGTTAGGAACTTTAGAGGATTAGCTCCCTGTTCTCCTAGGTAGCATCACACCAATAAATAGCCTATCTTCCTTTACTGCAAAAAGCTCAGTGTCAGTTTTTATTGGCTTGCTGGGCATGGGTTGAACAAAGTCTCATTTGGTTCCGGTACAAAATGAGCACTGCTGTAACTGTAACTTATACTTGCACTGTGACATTATTAAAATGACTTCCTGGGGTCCCTCTGTAGTTCAGGGCTCAGGTCATGAACTGGTGGTTCCTGGGTTCCAGCCCCGTGTCGGGCTCTGTGCTGACAGCTTGGAGCCTGCTTCAGACTCTGTGTCTCCCTCTCTGTCTGCCCCTCCCCCGCTTGCGCTCTGTCTCTCTCAAAACTAAATAAACATTAAAATATTTTTAAATAAAAATAAAAATAAATGACTTCCTATTTGTGAAAGTTAGCAAAATCAAAAAATGCCATTGAAAACAAGAGTGCATTCATGTGAAGTCTCATTATGTGGTTGTCAAAAAGCCTAAGAATTTTTCATAAAAAATTCCCTTATATACAAGGATATAAAATCGAATACATGATCTCAATTATATTTTTTAATGAAAACTTATCAAAAGTACCTCAAAAAGCTAAATTTTAATACTTAGGTGGTTGGGCTGTAGGCAATTACTACTTTTTTATATTTTCAAAGGCACAAGATAACCTTTTTTAAGCACATCAGATATTTTACAATGTTCTTGAAAATGTAACTTAATATCGAAGAGACACCTACTCCTTTCGACTTGTAAGCAAGGCAGTAAGTTTGAAGCAAAGTTTTAAAACTGTAAGAAAAATCAGGCTCTTTAGGCTACTTCCCTGAATCTATATGTTCTTCCCCATTTGAAGACTAAAGTTTTCATTTACTCTTTTTTTTTTAATATGCAGTGAACGGAACTGTTTGTAAAACAGTTTGTAAAACAGGAGTGTGTAGAGCTGCTCTGTCTGCTGTCCAATAAAAACATTACAGGAACCACCGGTGTAACTTTAAATTTAGTAGTAGTAGCCGATTTAAAAAGTAAAAGAAATAGATGAAGTTAATTTAACAATATCTTACTTAACCCAATGTATCCAAAATAGTATCATTTTAACATATAATCAATATCAGAATTCATTAGTGAGGTATTTTACAACCCTTTTTTTTTTTTTTTGTACTAGTCTTCAAAATTTGGTACTTCGAGCACATCTCAATTCAGACTCGCCATATTTCCAACGCTCAAGAGCCACACGTGGCCAGTGGCTGCCACACTGGACAGCTGCGGGCCTTGAGCAATTAAAAATGTCAGAAGCACCAAGACACACCTTCTCAGTGACAGCCATTTAAAACGTATTAGTCACAAACAAGAGTACTTCCTGAATGATCCCATTTTATTAAGTTCTAAAGCAGGCAAAACTAAGCTATTATAGAAATCAGGCAGGTTGGGGAGGGGTGGATTGACTGGAAAGGGGCACGAGGGAACTTTCCGGGGTGATGTAAATGGTTTACGTCAAAGTTGGGGTAGCGATCACACGGGTGTATAATTTGTCAAATCCCTGATCTGCACCCTTAAAATGGGTGCATTTCGTTGCATGTAAATTACACATCAAATCCGTAAAAACTGCTGCAAAAAGAAAGCTATTTTGTAACAGCTGCGTACTTAGCCACAGCGCGCCCTTAGCAGCTATTCTGGGGAAAATGCTAGGGTCGTTGTTTAAGGAGTGCACCAGGCGGGGGAGGGGACAGAAAGGCCATTTCACTCCACGCGGGGCTTCACTTCCGCCAACGCCATCTCGGGTCTCTCCCGGCTCCCGAGGCCAGGGAGAAATGGAGCCCGGGGCGCAGCCTGCCCCTGCGCCCCCTTCCGAGGCCCGTGCGGGGAGAAGCGCACCCAGGGGACGCGACGCTCGGGAGGCCGGATCGCGGGGCCGCCGCACGGCAGGTTCCGACGGCACTGGGCGCGGGCAGGGCAGCCCCGGCCCCCGCCCGTCCGCCGTCCGCCGGCAGTCTGCGCGCGCGGGGTGCGGGGACGCGCCCGGCTGCCGGCCCCTCTCGACTCGGCGCGGGCGCCATCGGCGAGCGGACAAAGGCGCCCGGCCCCACGTGCGCGCCGGGGCTGGGGGCTCGGAGGCCCTGGGGGTCCGGGGAAGGTCCGGGAGGGGGGTTACCTGCGGCGGTGGTGGTGGCGCCGGGAGGGTGGCCAGTAGGGACGGCGCGCTCCGCCCCGCGGCGGGCCCGCGCTCACCTGTAGGGCTGGGGAAGGGGCCGCCGCTAGGGGTGTCGCTTGTAGCCACCGGGTCCTTCCCGCTGCCCGCGTGGGCCTCGGGGTGCGCGGCGCCCTCCTCGCCCACCTTTCCCTCTCCTGCTGCTGCCGGCCCCGCTGACTCACGCTGGTGAGCTTGGGGTTTGCACCCGCGTTTGTGCAATGTTCCAAAACAAGCACCTAAAAAGTGACTCCTCAGGCACAGACAGCTTCCCGCCACCCTCCGCCCTGGATGCACTTGGCCCCAGGCCTCGTTCAGCCCGGGGACTGCTCCTCCCCTCCGTGGCTCACTTAGCAGAGGCACTTCGGAAGCGCGGGTGAACGCCACGTTCCCGGCGAGCCCCTGCCTCTAGGCAAGGCGACACCCTGGCTTGGGTCCTCCCGTCCAGTTCTCACCACTGTAAAGAGCTTCACGCTGTCACAAACGTTTGTGGAACCCTTACTGCACTCCAGGAACTGCAGGAACGCTAAGAAGAGGACGCAAATAAAACTCGATTCCTGCCTTTGAGGGGCTTGCAGTCTGGAGGCAGCTCGACACGTCTGTTGAAATCATTAAAGTTCCTTGGGGCGCCAGGCTGGGTGGAGCCTGCGACTCCCGATCTGGGGATTGTAGGTCCCAGCCCCATGTTGCGTGTTGCGATTACTTAAGAATACAATTTTGGGGACTCCTGAGTGTCTCAGTGGTTAAGCGTGGGACTTCCGCTCAGGTCATGAACTCACAATCCTGAGTTCGAGCCCTGCACAAGGCTCTGGGCTGACTGCTCAGAGCCTGGAGCCTGGTTGGGATTCTGAGTATCACTCTCTCTGCCCCACCCCCACTCGCCCTCTGTCTCTCTCTCTCAAAAATAATAAACATTTTTTAAAGTTTTAAATAAAATATTTAATAAAACAAATCAGTAAAGTTCCTCAAACACTACTAGTGAAGGGGAGAGGGGGCGAAGCTGGGTTGGGAAAGGACAATCAGGGCTTCCAGACTGTTTAAGAGTATTTGGAGGATTTCTGGCGCCTGAGTGGCTCAGTCGGTTGAGCTTCAGACTTGGGCTCAGGTCATGGTCTCGAGGTCCATGGGTTCGAGCTCTGCATCAGGCTCTGTGCTGACAGCTCAGAGCCTGGATCCTGCTTTGGATTCTATGTCTCCCTCTCTGTCTGCCCCTCCCCCACTTGTGCTCTCTCTCTCTCTCAAAAATAAACATAAAAAATATTTTTTAAAAAGTGTTTGGAGGGGCGCCTGGGTGGCGCAGTCGGTTAAGCGTCCGACTTCAGCCAGGTCACGATCTCGCGGTCCGTGAGTTCGAGCCCCGCGTCAGGCTCTGGGCTGATGGCTCGGAGCCTGGAGCCTGTTTCCGATTCTGTGTCTCCCTCTCTCTCTGCCCCTCCCCCGTTCATGCTCTGTGTCTCTCTGTCCCAAAAATAAATAAAAAACGTTGAAAAAAAATTTAAAAAAAAAAAAAAAAAAAAGTGTTTGGAGGCTGGCTGGGGCTGGGAGAGGACACACGTTTTTAAGGCAAAGGGAGGAACACAAACCGCTGAAGGAGAAAGGATCTAACTAGACAATAGAAGGGATGGGAATTGAGATAGAAGAGTTAGGAAAGTGGTGAAAATTGTGAATAATCAGCGAGAGTCACTAGAGTGCCAAGTGAGACAAGTGTCATTGAAGACCTAGAGGAGTCATAACCACTGTTGCGTAACGGTGGCCAGCTATGATTTTGCCAGCTATATAGGTAGATCTATAAATATGGATATTTATGATTAAAGCAGTTTGTGGGCTGAGTAGAGGGAAAAAGAGTGAGGCAGTTAAGGGCCTGAGAGAATCTGATTATGGTAATGCACTAAGAGTCTAGTCCACGCAGGGAAGGACTGACAGCAATGTGGAGCTGACAGACTAGAAGAAAGAAAAGAGAACTAAAGACAAAGGGACTATGGGAATAAGGGAGCTGGCACATTGTCACCAGAGTGTGGGGTTGGCATTGGAGACTTCAAAGGGTAAGTAATTCCAGGAGATGATACAGTTTAGGGTCTGACAGCTAAAACAGAGTCAAATGAGATGGGCACCACTGAAATTGGACCTAGCACCCACCAGGCTGGTGCGCGGGACAGTGAGGGCTTTGAACTTGGATGAGCCAATGGAGGCCAAGAAACCAAATCTTCAGCGAATGTGGATGAGTGATCCCAAAGCTAATAGATGACAGCAACAAGGATGGTTGGAGGGTTGTATGGCAAAAATTAGATGAGTTTCAAAGCAAAGGGGAGTTTCTCTCCACCAAGGATGACAGAGTAGTGTCAAGGAAGAAGCAGGAAGGAGCTAGGGACGGTGATGTCACCTTCTGGAAAAATAAACAGAGGCTCCACTCAGTAGGAACTGTATAGAAGCCCGAAGTCTTCATGAAAGCCAATAAATACATTTTTTGAAAAGGAGGAAACACCTTTGAAGGCTGGAGGCATGGAGAGGTTTGTTATGAAACAAGTCTCCCAGAGGATCCTGTGGAAAGAACATTTATGAAATGGGTTGACATCAATGGTGATACTTACCTGCCACATATGTAAGACTTCCTTCCACATTTCAATACTTCATTCCCTTTTTATAACCAGGACAATTACTATGATCCCCTTTCTATAATGAATAACCTGAGGCTTAGAGATGTGAAGTTTCCTGACCAAAGGTACATTAGTTAATATGAGTGGCAAAGTCACTGTAAAACATTTACCCCCAAAGCCAGATTCTTCACCACAAGATGTGGGGTCTTATCCTTATCTTAGTCTATTCATCTATGTAGCTAACAGATAAAAGATATTTTGTGAATACAAAGGGATTACTATGATAACTATTGTATTATTAATCCAAAATTGTTGGGGGGGGAGAGTGGATCTAGCAGAAAAACAGATTTGATAAGAGGATTCAGATTGACTGATTTGGGTGGGACAAGAATATCCTCATTCAACAAGTGTTTATTAATGGCCTACTACCAGCATAGCAATAAGGATAAAAAAGAGATGATAAAGAAGTCTGCCATTAAGTAGATGGCTCATGCTCTTTTACAGTCTTTTTATTTTGAAGAATTCTACCTTTCAGAACAATTGTAAAACTGTCTGTTCCCTGGGAAACACAGCCTTCACTGTGGTTTTGGGTGCTCCTGGAGATAAAGCAAAAGTAAAGTGGAATAGGCTGGGCCCTACCTCTGCTTACTGAAAGCCCAACCCCCCCCCCCCCCCCCCCCCCGCCCCTGGCTGTATATTTTTGCAGGTGAAGAAACTTGAAGGGCAGAAAGGACAAATAACAAGTCAAGGTTATTCATTTAGTAGATGGTGAAGTTAGAATCTTCATTCCTGTAAGCTCCTGACTGAAATTCTAGGCTCATTTCTATCATATTTGAACCAAATATCCCTTCTCAATAAAGTGTTGACCACCTTCAGGTTCTCACTGACACAAATCCTAGAAAACATTGGTCCTAAGAGGTCTGACTCTAAAAACAGGCAGGAATGTCATTAATGCCACTGAATTGTACCTTTGAAAATAGTTAAAAGGGCAGATTTTTTAATATATATTTTATTACTATTTAAAAAATTAAGAGTAATATACCAAAACCATTGAATTGTACACTTTAAACACATTAATTACGTAGTATGTGAATTATATCTCAATAAAGCTGTTTGGGTTTATTAAGCTAAAGTCCTGGACCTGAATTGTAAATATACCTCAGGCTGGAAAACTGGAGAGCAGGGAAATCAGAATCATAATCTATCACAATCTGTCCCCAAGTATTCACACAAGTCACTGGAACTAAGTTACTCTTTTCAAAATGGTAGGAGGAGGAATCATGGGTGTCCTTTGCCAACGGATTGCTTGAGACTGTGCTTGTGAAATATGTTCATGAATTGTTTGGAGGGGTAGTTGTTTACTTGACTCGTTTTTTTGTTTATTTACATGTTATTATGGAAAAAAATAAAAGTATAGAGCAGCAGACATAAAGTATAACCACCAGCTTGGACAACTGTCAACCCCTGGACAGGCTTGTTTCACCTATATCCCTACCCATTTCCCCCCATCCTGTATTAATTTGAAGCAAATGCCAGACATCCTATCATTTCGTTGGTAAATATCTCAGTACAACTCTCTAAAATATAAGAACTCCTTTAAATACACACAATACTACCACCACAATTTAAAGATTAACAATCCCTATGTCCATCAACACATAAATGGATAAACAAACAGTGGTATGGGGCACCTGGGTGGCTCAGTCAGTTAAGCATCGGACTCTTGATTTCTGCTCAGGTCATGATCTTATGGTTCATGGGTTGGAGCCCCACATCGGGCTCCATGCTGACAATGCAGAGCCTGCTTGGGATTCTTTTTCTCTTTCTCCCTCTCTTTCTCAAAGAAATATTCAGGTTTTTTAACACAGCCTTTTGTTAAGGCAGAATTTTAAGACAATTCTGACACATGCCACAACATGGATGACCTCAAGGGTATTCGCTAACTGAAATAAGGCAGTCACAAAAAAGACAAATACGGTATAATTCTACTTACATGAAGTTCCTGGAGTAGTCACACTCATAAGAGACAAATTGGTGAGTGCCAGGGGCTGGTGGGAGGAAAGAATGGGGAGTTGTTTAATGCATTTTGCAACTCACAGAGCTCTGGAGATAGTTGCACAACAATGTGAATGCACTTAACGCTACTAAACTGTACACTTAAAAATGGTTAAGATGATACATTTTATGTGTATTCTACAATTAAAATTTTAATGTGACGATTCGTTACTTTCATCAACTATCCATTGCTCAAATTTCCAATTCTTATAAACGTCATACTTTTTCTCCCAATGTTTGCTTGAATTAGTATCCAAATAAAATCCACTGGTTGTCATGGGTTATGTCTCTAAATTCATTTCTAACCTATAGCTTCCCCTTCCCCTCTGTTGCAATTTATTTGAAGAAACAAGGTCGTTTGTCCTGTGGTTTCTCACAGCTTAGATTCTGCTGCCCGCATCCCACGGGGTCCTCTAACGCTTTCCTTAGTCTGCTGTATTCCCTGTAAATTGGTCGTTGGACCTAGAGGCCCGGGGCCAATTTTGATTCGGACTCAGAAAGGGGCTAAAGACCTCCATTTCTGCGTGGACGGCCCAGCGTGGCCTGACAAAGCGAGGCTGAGCCAGCAGCCAAGCTGCTTAGAGTGACAAAGACCCGTTTACACGGCAGGGTCAGTCACCTAGAAACGCTGGGGAAGGAGGAGAGACGACAGGGCGGGACTACGCTGGGAAAAACCTTTGTCCGCTTTCCACGCACGTCATAAAGTTACTGAAATAAACAGCCCACGGGGGCGGGGCCTTTGGTGGAAGTGACGCACGCGCGGCCGGCGGCGGAGCTGCCATAGAGACTGGGAGACGGATAGACAGGCTGCTCGCGGGTCGCATTTCTGGCCGTCTCCCCGGGAGACAAGCGTTGTGGAGTCGCTAGCCGGCGGTGCTAGTTAGGGTCTCCGGTGACCCGGACCGCGGTAGCGGCACCGCGGGCGGGATGTTCCGGAGTTTGAGCAGTTGGTTTGGCTTGGAGCAGCCGGCGGCGGGTGGCCGGCAATCTGAGGGAGACAGGCAGCTGGAGGGAGACGCTCCACCCCAGAACTGCTCCGAAGCGGTGACCGAGTCGGTGGAGGGGGAGCCGCAGCAAGCGGGGGACCAGGAGCTCCTTCACCAGGCGAAAGGCCTCGGCAGTGAGTCTCTTCCAGCCCTCGGGACCAGAGAGTGTAGGGGGATGCCCGCTCCCTCCTCTTGACGCCCGGGGCGCAGGCCCGACTGCTTGGGGGGGTGTGGAGAGGGTGGAATGGGAGGAAGGTGTGTCTGTGGGTCCTCTTGGGACGGGAAAGGTTGGTGAGGATCTGGGCAAGGCTGGAGCTTCATCCAGCAGTCAGATTGTGGGCAAGTTCCTGGTGACAGGTCACCGCCTTACGAGGTGTGTAAACATTGGGAGCCAGGGCCTCCGCAAAGCGGTGTGGCTCGACGTCTTTAGGTTTGACAGGGAATCTTTTTTATTCATTTCTTGAGCTTTCACCTCCACACCCCCCACCCCCAGGACGGGGGGCGTTGGGGAGCTTAAGTCGGTTGGAAAAGTGCCCTTTTGCGTCTGTAGCGCCGAGTGTGTTGTCTGAAGTAAATTGCGGGAAGAGTTACCGAAGGCGTCCCTCAGGCTGGTTTAGGTGCAGCGGAATTTTTTTTTAAGGCGGGAAAGTACTTGTGGATTATTGTCTGGGATGCAGGTTTCAGTACCGGATGGCTTGTGGACGATTTCTCATTTAATCTGTTAAACACCTCTGTGAGTTGGGAGAACAAGCCTACAGTTACTGGCTCAAAGCTATGGCAAATGGTAGAAGTGGAATTTGAACCCAGGTCTGTCTCATTTGAAAGGCCGTACCCTTTGCGAGCCACAGTCTAGTTAGGGAGGACAGTGAAAGTAGTAGGCTTGAAACATAAACACATCACTCTGGTAATTCTGATTCTGGAGACCTTGGCGGGCTTAAATGATCAAAGAAAACATCCTTGAGAAGGTGAGTCCTAAAGCAGGTGGCACTACAAGCGAGAGAACTGTGGCAAAGGTAGATAGTAAATTTAGCAAGCATTTTTAAAGAATCTGCTAAAAGGCAAGAAGAGCATAGGGGAGGCTGGAGTCTGAAAGTGGAGAAACACATGTTAGAATAAGAAAGGCACCAAACCGGCCACCTGGGTAAGCGTCTTGATTTCAGCTCAGGTCCTGACCTCATAGTTTGTGAGTTCAAGCCCCGAGTCAGGCTCTTTGCTGACAGGAAGGAGCCTACTTGGGATTCTCTCTCTCTCTCTCTCTCTCTCTCTCTCTCTCTCTCTCTCCCTCTCTCCCCTTCCCCGGCTCATGCTTACCCTCTCTTGTTCTCTCTCTTTCTTTCTCATAAATTAATACATGAACATTAAAAGAAGAAAGAAAGGCTGTAACATTCAAAAAGTTTGGGGGAAGGGGCAGGGAAAATAGATCTAATGTAAAATCATGGCAGTACAGAACCTCAGCTCAAGGCCCCCAAACAGTGCACAAAAGAAATAAAACCAAGTGCTGTACAACAAAATCTCTAAAGAGGGAATAACTGTTTCCTGTGTAGAAAATTGAGGAGAAACAAACTTGCCATTTTCAAAAGATGTCAGATGAATTGGACTAGAACTAGAGAGGCTATGTTAGGTAGTTGAGATGGATACAAGTGGGACCATGTTAGGAAAAGCAGGGTATGGGTGTTTACTCCATTTCATACAACATAGAGAGCCATTTTCGTTGATCTTCAGGGAACTAGCAAAAGTCGCTTCTGGGGTGTCTGGGTGGCTCAGTTGGTTAAGCCTCCGACTTGGGCTCAGGTCATGATCTCATGGTTTGTGAGTTCGAGCCCCACATCGAGTTCTCTGCTGCAGCGCAGAGCTAGCTTTGAATCCTGTCTCCCTCTCTCTCTGCTCTTCCCCCACATGCTCTCTCTCAAAAATAAATAAACATTTTTTTAAAAGTCACTTTTTTTTTTTTTTAAGTAATCTCTACACCCAACTTGGGGCTTGAACTCTCAACTCTGAGATCAAGAGTCACATGCTGGGAGCGCCTGGGTGGTTCAGTTGGTTAAGCGTCTGACTCTTGTACCCAAGGGATACAGGAATGCTGATGCATAGGGGCACATGTACCCCAATGTTTATAGCAGCACTTTCAACAATAGCCGAATGATGGAAAGAGCCTAAATGTCCATCAACTGATGAATGGATAAAGAAATTGTGGTTTATATACACAATGCAATACTACGTGGCAATGAGAAAGAATGAAGTATGGCCCTTTGTAGCAACGTGGATGGAACTGGAGAGTGTTATGCTAAGTGAAGTAAGTCATACAGAGAAAGACAGATACCATATGTTTTCACTCATATGTGGATCTTGAGAAACTTAAGACTGTGGGGGAGGGGAAGGGGAAAAAATAGTTACAATCAGAGAGGGAGGGAGGCAAACCATAAGAGACTCTGAAATACAGAGAACAAACAGGAATGATGGGAAGCGGGGGAGAGGGGAAAATGGGTGATGGGCGTTGAGGAGGGCACTTGTTGGGATGAGCACTGGCTGTTGTATGGAAGTCAATTTGACAATAAATTATATTAAAAACAGTGAGGACTTTATCATCAACTTGAAACTTCATGTTTGTATTTAGTAACAAAGTCCTGAATATTCTAAAATAGATTTATTTTCAATATGGATGTCTACTTTGGAGCCTAATGCTCCCACCTCTTTCTTTCCTCACCAGACTCTTGGTGTTTGGGGAAGCTAAGGTTAGCTGGAAGTACTACCATGAATCTACCCAAGTGGGAGTCAGGCTCAGAGATGTTTTAATTTCATGTTTGTTTGGTTTTTTTTTAAGTTTATTTATTTTGAGAGGGAAAGAGTAGGGAAGGGGCAGAGAACGAGGAAGACAGAGAATCCCAACTTCCCCACCCACAGGCACATTGCAAATGTCATTTCCAAATAAGAGAGCTCTTTTGGTTCTGAAATTTATGTGATTTTAAAAAGATGTAAAGGTTCTTGTTTACACACAAACCTTCAGAAAGATAAGAGAGATGATCAGATATTTTCTTATTTCTACGTACTGATCCTAAAAGGTATTTTGTCTTTAAAAAGACTCATTTTTTAAAAACTGAAATTAGGGGCACCTGGGTGGCTCAGTCCATTAAGTGTCAGACTCTTTATTTCAGCTCAGGTCATGATCTCCAGGTTCATGGGATCCAGCGAAGAGTCTGCTTGGGATTTTCTCTCCCTCTCTCTGCCCCTCTCCCACTCTCTCCTTCTGTCTTTCTCTCTCAAATAAATAAACTTTAAAAAAAAAAAAAAAAACCTGAAGTTATGGGGCGGCTGGGTGGTTCAGTCGGTTGAGCATCCGACTTCGGCTCTGGTCATGATCTCATGGTTCGTGGGTTCAAGCCCCGCATCGGGCTCCGTGCTGACAGCTCAGAGCCTGGAGCCTGCTTTGGATTCTGTGTCTCCCTCTCTATCTGTCCCTCCCCCACTTGTGCTCTGTCTCTCAAAAATAAAATAAAAGTATTTTTAAAAATAAATAAAATAAAATAAAATAAAATTTAAAAAACCTGAAGTTAAACACCTCTCAGCCTGACAACCACTGAATAGATTCATTTCTTTAGCCTTTTAAAATCTACACGGACTCTCCTGGGAGCCCCATTTGTTCTGTAAACATTTGTTGAGTGCCTGCCTTCAGGGCTGGACTCTAAATACTTCTGGTTCATGGTGATCTATTTGTAAATGTAGGCAACTCACCAGTTACAAGTGGTGGACACCCAGGCCTACATTCCATTCCGTCACCTAAAACCAAACGTTCCCATCCTTGGTCCTCCCTCCTGATAAACTCCAGCCTCCTAGGATCACCTGCTTCGGAAGGAGACAGTTGATAAGGGAACTCACTGAAAAGCGCCTCCCAACCTCCCTGAAGGCCTCATGCCTCAAAGTAACTTATTATTCAGTGCAAACTGGTTGTTTGGTTTTTGTTGAAGTCGACCAAATTGAAGGTTTATCTGTACTTTTTTTTTTTAAGAAATTTTTTTTATGTTTTTATTTTATTTTTGAGAAAGAGACACAGTGAGAGCAGGGGAAGGGCAGAGAGAGAAGGAGATAGAATCAGAAGCAGCCTCTAGGCTCCGAGCTGTCAGCACAGAGCCCGACGTGGGGCCCGAACTCACGAACCATGAGATCATGACCTGAACCGAAGTCGGAAGCCCAACCCATTGAGCCACCCCGGCGCCCCTGTACTTTTTTTTTTTTTTTTTAAAGGAAAGTCCATACCTCTGAGAACGTTCAATACGTGAGTCGTTTGCATAGTTTAAACAAGTGGGAGAGTGGCCAAAAATGAGCTTTGGCTTTTTCAAAACCATCCCTAAGGTCAGTCCATGCCCAGAAATGGAGGAAGGGCCATCGTCTCTTCTCCTTTGAAAAGTACTATTAGTAGGGGGTGCCTGGGTGGCTCAGTCAGTTAAGCATCTGACTCCATTTTGGCTCAGGTCATGATGTCATGGTTCATTTGGTGAGTTTGAGCCCTGCATTAGGCTCTGCACTGACAGCGCAGAGCCTGCTTGGGATTCTTTCTCCACCCCTCCCCTGTTCTCAATCTCTCTCTCTCTCTCTCTCTCAAAAGTAAATAAATTTTTTTTAAAAAAAGAAAAATGCTATTAATATTTGCAGTGGAACTATGTTAATTAGGCTATCCTCTTTTTCTGTAGGGAAAGTGCATTTCAAGTTCTAGGTGCCTAACTTGCTTAGTGTACGACTAAAAGGGCTCCAAAAATTAGTGTGTATATAGGAAAATATACGTCTGCTTTGATACAGAAGTAAAATAACCAATTCAGTGCTGATGACAAACTCTGGCTTACCATGAAGAGGACAGTACAAATGGTCAAGAGCTTGGATCCCATGGCTTATGATCAATACTAAACAGAACTGGGGATTTTGGCTTGAAGAAGAAACTTAGGGGCATTGCTCAAAATTCTGAAAGTTTTTTTTTCAGAGAAAAGTCATTTTATGTTAGTTAAAAGGACAGATCTAAGTCTGAGAGGTAGGAATGACAAGGCAAATGAAAAGATTTCCTAATTAGAGGGGATAACAGTAATAATTGGCTACCCGTTGAAGTCACATGCTCCCTATCCCTAGAAGTGGGGCTACATGGATAAGAGGTTCAATTAGGTAACCTCTAAAGTCCTCCAACATGAAGGTTCTAAAATTTTATGAAATACAGTATTTTGCGCCTTAAGAATATTAATTTTCTAAAGCTTTGCCTTAGAAATCACTATCTGCTCATTTTCTTTCCTGTTCTAGCAGCAAGCAAACTCTACCTTCTTCTCTTTCTTCTGATAATTTTAATGCTTTTTCTAACCTTTGAGAACCTTCCCACTTTATCTTTTTTTTTCTTATGTTTATTTATTTTTGAGAGGGAGAGACAGAATGCGAGCAGGGGAGGGGCAGAGAGAGAGGGAGACACAAATCCGAAGAAGGCTCCAGGCTCTGAGCTATCAGCATAGAGCCTGATGTGGGGCTTGAACTCACAAATTGTGAGATCATGACCTGAGCCAAAGTTGGACGTTTAACCAATTGAGCCACTCCGCGCCCCCCACTTTATCATTCCATTTAGTTCTTCAAGCCCTTGTCACTTGCTCATCTGACATGAGGCAGTGTGGGATTTGGGGCACAAGCTTGCCAGTTAGAAGCAGATAGCCTGTGTTTGAGTTTTCTGTACTATTGTCTTTATTGTGATATCAGTTGCAAATTACAGAAAAATCAGCTGCAAATTACGGAAAATCTAACAGAGGCTTAATAAAACCACCTTGATTGTGTCGGAAGTCCCCAAGACCACCCCCAGCTTTGATAAGCTCCCACCAAACTGGGGTTGTTTTGCCAAGGAGGAAGGGAATAGGCATTGGCTAGGCCATCAGCAGAGTCTGCCACTATCTTAATGGGCAAATCATTTATCCTCTGTGAGCCTTGGCTTACCTATCTGTAAACTGGGCAGATTACACCTATTCTTCCCAGGATGATTATGAGTCTAAAATGAAGGTAAAATGACTGCTTTCAGTGTTTGAAATTTGCCCCCTCCTTTCATAAGGTTGCTTAGTCTTGCTCACTGGACACATTTTATTTAGTCTTCCTTTTCTTTGGTTGCTGCTTCACTTGAGACCTTCTCTTTATGCCTGTGTTCTCAAAATGGACATTGTACTCCTATTACTTCCTGTTAACTCTTATCTTAGTCTCAACTTTTTCTTTTTTTTTTTTTTTTTTTTTTTTTATAATTTTTTTTAACGTTTATTTATTTTTGAGACAGAGAGCATGAACAGGGGAGGGGCAGAGAGAGAGGGAGACATCAACTTTTTCTAACCATGTAGTTAAAACTGCCTTTAACTTGGTGTCAGCCGATATGTTAATTTGCAAAACTAATAAGCCACTTCTCATCTTCATGAGCTTTCTTACCTGAAAATCTCCTATCATGCTTTCCCATGCCCCCCCTCCCTCTGACTTCACAATCCAGACCACTCTCTAATTACTCCCTTCTCTGAGTGCTTCTGTTTAATGATTATTCTTGCTCCTCTTGTCTTTGAGTCTTTTATTTGGTTGGAAATGGGCATTCCTTGAGGGCGAGAACTATACTTTCTCCAGTGTTCTCTGTGTTCAGTGTACTGTACCTCATTAAAATCTGAGAATTGAGATATTTATGCTAAAATACCAGATTTTATTTATTTATGTATTTTAAATGTTTATTTTGGAAAGAGCAAGAAGGGGAGGAACAGAGAGAAGGCGAGAGAGGATCTGAAGCAGGCTCTGCACTGACAGCAGCGAGCCCAATGCAGGCCTCAAAACTCGCGAACCACAAGGTCACAACCCGAGCCGAAGTCAAACACTCAACCAACTGAGCCACCCAGGTGCCCCTAAAATACCAGTTTTTATTTATTTATTTATTTATTTATTTTTAATTTTTTTTTTTTTTTTAAGTGTTGATTTATTTTTTGAGACAAAGCCTGACTGGGGAAGGGTCAGAGAGAGGGAGACACAGAATCCAAAGCAGGCTCCAGGCTCTGAGCAGTTAGCACAGTGCCTGACGTGGGGCTTGAACTCACGGACCATGAGATCATGACCGGCGCCGAAGTTGGACACTTAACCGACTGAGCCACCCAGGCGCCCCTAAAATACCAGTTTTTAAATGGCAGTACTCCTTGGAATAGAAATGATGATTCTTTTTTTTTTTTTTAAGTTTTATTTATTTTGAGAGAGAGAGCAAGAGAATGTCTGTGTTGGAGAGGGGCAGAGAGAGAGGGAGGGAGAATCCAAAGCAGTCTCTGCACTGTCAATGCAGAGCCTGATGCCGGGATGTTGGGCTCAAACTCATGAATCATGAGATCATGACCTAAGTCGAAAGCTCAACTGACTGAGCCACCCAGGCGCCCCATAAAAATGATGATTCTAATTAAAAACATTTTCCTGAGGGCTGCCTAGGTGGCTCAGGGCCGCCTAAGTGGCTCAGTCGGTTGAGTGTCCAACTTTGGTTCGGGTCATGATCTTGAGGTTCACAGGTTCGAGCCCCGTGTTGGTCTCTGTGCTGACAGCTCAGAGCCTGGAGTCTGCTTCAGATTCTGGTCTCCCTCTATCTCTGCCCCTCCCGCTTTGCGCTTTGTCTATTTCTCTCTCCAAAATAAACATCAAAAAAAATTTTTTAACATTTTCCTGAGAGAAAATCTTAAAAGGAACCCTGCTCTTTTAGAACTTCAGATTTCTTTGACTCTCTGCAAAGAATATTATTACAAAATAATCTGGCTGTCTACCCAATTTATTGTAAATAGACTAATCATAACCAAACAGAAATGAGGGACTTCCCTAAAACCCTTCCCTAAAACTTACTATGTTGCCCCCCATTTGTCCATTCAACAAGGACTTATTGGTCACTCACTGGGGATACAGTGGTGAATCAGACAGCCTTGGTCCCTGCCCCAGTGGAACTTAGGATGGGCCCTGAGTCTGTCTGGGAAGACAGATCCACCAAGTAATCAATAGAGTGTCATGAATATTGTTGGTTGGGCAACACAGGTGCTGAGGGAACACATCTCAGGAGCTCCTACTCCAGTCAAGGAGCCAGGGAACATTTCCTGAGAAGCGATATGTAAGTGGAGATGCACAGTATATGCAGAGTTAAGTCGGATAAAAGGAGGGAAGATAAAGGTGGTTCAAACCTAGGAATAATGTATCTGAAACCTCCTTGGAGATACTCAAGAATTTCTTGGGATCATATGAATGTAGAATAGGAGGGGGAAGAATGGTGAGAAGGAGACCACAGGCAAGTAGTGTCCCGTTTTATAGTCACAATGGGGTGTTGACATCATGGACAGGTGAATGCCACCAGACGTAATGGGAGAAAGTAGACTCTTTATGGTAAAGGCTATGGAAAGTGGAAGAGAAGGTCATTCAGATGGGGAGATAGTACTGCTGCTCCCAGGTAGTGGTACAAGTTACCTGATTCTCTGGAAGTGATACCAGCCACCAGTGAGGATTTAATCTGGTGTGCCAAGCTCCCTTTGCCATTCTTATCTGGGTTTTCTCCCTGAGTGTTGTAAGAGTCAACCCACCTGCCCCTCAGCACGTGCAAGTAGCAGAGGCAAGAGTGCCCTAACTTAGAGAGTATCTCCCACTAGATGAGATTGGAAGGCAGTGGCCCAGGAGCATCCCCCAGCGGGTCCAGCTTCAGGACCTGCCTGAGGTTGCTTCCGGCAGCCTATGTTGTATACATTGTGGACTTCGAAATGATATTTGTTTACATACAGGCCTTTATGTTGCGGTTGCAATAGAGCTTTGATACATAATGTCTTTTCGGGTCTTTAGAAACATTAACTTTGTGCTTTTGTAAAGGTGAAAGTTTATATGTTGCGGTTTTAATTTTATTCTACATATTTGCTCATTATTATTAGTTAAGAAGGACTTATATTTATATTAGGGCTTGCCAAGATTTCTATTTATTAAAAATTCCCCCAGATTTATCACGAGATGGGTTAATCTAGGGAGGGAGGGACATTTTTTCTTTGAACAAGAGGGAAGGAGAAAATAAAATAGGATATTTAGGGTCTAGAAAGGAAGGAAAGTGAAAAGGAGCCTTGATCTTATTTGTGAAGTTGGAAGGGAGGTTACTTGCTGAGATAAGTTAGAACAAGAGACTACTGGGGGAGAAGGGAGGCGTATGCTTAACGCTCTTTGCAAGAGATGAATTAAAGGCCGGGTATGGATGGCCGGCGGGTCCACCCAGAAGGTGGGGTACTGTCAGTGCTTCTCGTTTCACGTCCTAGTTAACAAGAAACATGCCCTATGGTTGAAGATTTGCATGAGAGCTCTTTAAGGGAAAAATCACAAATGTAATAACCATTGTACTTGAATGGAGCATAGACTGTCTTTTATTCTTTACAGACTATCTATTTAGCTTTGCAACTGCTGCTACAAAAAAGATAACTGAATCAGTTGCTGAAACAGCACAAACAATAAAGAAATCAGTAGAAGAAGGAAAGATAGATGACATCATTGATAAGGTACATTTCAACATCTTTTCAAATTGATTAGCAGCTAAATATAATTATCCTTTTTTATGAACGTCATTAATCCAAGTAGGATATCATATTCTGATAAAAATATTAATTGTTGAGACTCTTGGAGGTTTTTTTCTTCTTTTTGTATAAGAAGTAGCAATGATTTAAATAACCTTGGTTTTAATTTTAATATATTCTGAAATACACTGATACTTTTGCATAATACTGAACTTTTTATATTGTGAGTTTAATTTTAAACTGTAACTGTTTCCAAATATTTATGCCTTTGCATCATTCAGTTAAGTTTTAAAAGTCCCATTAGGAATTACATTTTCAGACTCTAAGGAATGAGTTTGTTCATTTCCTGCAGTGGTAGGGTGTAGGCCTGGGGAATTTCATTTATGTTTGTAATTATTTGAACTAAGGAGGCCATCAATTAAACTTCAGATAGCTTGTTATTTAGCTGCTTTGCTGTGTGTACTACACGTTAGAATGAGATTTGACCTGGCTTTTATTGTTTTTTGGGATAAAACAAAAATTCAATTTTTAACTCATTTTATCTTTGCATTTGAAAAGATAATCCATCATAAAAAAGGTTGTATACTTAAAATTCAAAACTATTGAATTGATTTTCCCTTTTGGTGGAGAAAGGGTGAAGTATCACTTTTTTAACCTTTTTATTTGAATAAAATTAATGTCTCAAATGACTTCACAAATCTTACATGTAATAAGCTTCTCGAAGTAATTTGACTCTTTATATATTTTTTAACAGACCATTATAGGAGATTTTCAGAAGGAACAGAAAAAATTTGTTGAGGAACAGCATACCAAAAAGTCAGGTATGATATCGGTTTTTATACATGACTCACCTACCAAATTTTATTGAGCACCTATTAATGTGCCAGACACCACACTGAGGCGCTGAGAATACAAAAATGTGTAACAGCCCCCATCCTTCAGGTAGCACAAAGACTAGTGGGGAAGTCAAGCTCATAAACCTTTGGGGTTTAAAGGAAGGGAGGAAATTGTTCCCACGGAACTGGTGACAGCCCCTCTGGGGAGCTGGCTGTGACAGAGTGAGCATTCATTTCTCATTTTATAACATGGCCAACACACTGTGTGATATACACATAATTGGCACTTAGCAGAAGTTGGCTCCCTTCCCATTCTCTTCAGGAGATAAAAACGAAAGAGCTTTCTAGAGGAGTGACAGAGGGCCATGAAAAGTCATGGAGTGTTTGAGGAAGTTAGTGCATTTCATTACTGACAAATGCTTGTTTAAATGTTTGCAGTTACAGGATCTCAAAATGTCTACTTTTACTGTTTGGATGTACTCAAACACAAAACCGGCCTCTTGTCTTTGAATTTGGCAAAAGGGTAAAACAATTCCATCAGTTTGAGCAGTGCCACAAATTCAAAAAGAGCTAGTTAGTCCTGTGGCGGGTCAGGCAACTCAAAGTGGAAAGCAGCTTTGGGGACAAAAAATCTATACAAATTAGCCTACCTTAGGATAGCAGAGAAAGTGATCCTGGCTTGGAGACTTGGGGTAGGAGCTGGTCAGGGCCTCTGAGATAGGAACTTTGAGTGAGCAGGGGAAAGGCTCAGAGGCACTTTCAGTTTTGAGACACCCATTAGACCCCAGGTGAGAGGAACATGTACAAAGGCAGGGAAGGGAATGCAGGAAAATTCCATTCCTCGGTTGCACAAGTCATATTTCAAAGGCCCAATAGCCACAAGGGGCTAGTGGCTTCCATATTGGACAGTGCAAACCTAGAACATTTCCATCAGTGCAGAAAGTTCTGTTGGTTGGCACTGCTCTAAATTAACTGAACGGGGTCCAACAGGAGCAGTTGATTCCTGTGTGAAGCATGCATGAAGAATTCCATCTACTGATACAGATTAGAAGTCAATTTGTGTAAAAACCATGAGAGTAGGTGAGCTCAGTGAGAAGTGTGTCGAGCATGAAGAGAGCTGAGCAGAGATCTAACAGTGTTGGCAGGAAGGAAGGAATGGGAGAAATTGACAGTTCCTGAGTGCCTGATGTTTACATGCAACATCTTCTTTACTAAAAGGTAGGATCAACAAGGTTAATTCGCTGCAGGTTGCTCAGCTGGTAAGTGATGAAACAAATCTGCCATCAAAACCAGTGCCCGTTTACTTACCAAGAAACAACAGCTAGGAGAAAGAAGCAATAGAAGCCCAGAGAGGGGAGAATTTCAAGGAGAGTTAGGTCGGCTAAGAAGTCCATTTACAAGGACCATGAGGAAAGGCACCATGTGAGTGTTCCTTGTGCATTTGTTCATTTAACGGTCACAGGAACTCAGAAGTACTTACTCTTATCTCCATTTCACAAAGAAGGAAACTGGGCCTAGAGAGAAAAGAACTAAGCACTGTCCGTGGGTTGGACAACCAGGAGGTTACTGGTCACCCTAAAAAGAGCAGTTTCAGAGGAACAGGGAGGCAGGGAGTGTCTCATCCATACCGGTAGGTTGAGCCTTGAGAGGACCTCATCTGAGGGTTAAGTAGTACCAGGAGAGGCCACCCAAGGTGAATAGACTTAAATTGGAGGCCAGAATATTAAAGCAAATAGTGTTTTCAAGGGGCTTTACCCCAATTTTTTTAAGTATGAAAATATGCTTATTTTATCTTATATTTAACAGGGTTTGGATTATAATTGCCACCATTTGCTTGTTTAAGATGAGCCTAAGAATGAGCCAGGTGTCTGTCTGTCCATATGTCTATCCACACATACACATAACTTTTCTATCAGTTGGTACACAATAGGATGTCTCTTCCATTGGACTTTTGCCACATGACAGAAAAGGGCAGGGGTGTTTTGTTGAAAATACTAGGACCCCCTGCATGTATCTTTTGTGCTGACCTCCCACCTCCACAGCCCCAGCTCAGATGGTAGCCCCAGTTCGGATGCTCACTGGCTTTGTCTCCACTATTTCCTACTTGCTGCTCCCTCTGAACACCCCCTACACACACCCAGCACTAAACTCCTCCTAGACCAAGATCACCTCCCAGGTCTCTGCAGAAGACCCCTGGGACTCACCTCTCAGTGGCTGCATTTGTCACCCAACAGTATAAGCCTGATGAGTTGTAATCCCCTTCTTCTTGTGAGCACCAAAGACAACATGTCTGTTGTAGATCCCAGCCCTGTTGTTTACTTCCCGATTTGCCCGTTTATTTGCTTTCACTCCTGACAACCCTCTTCTCAGTTCCTAACTGCTTATCACCTTTTGTCATGAATCAAGTACAGTGACTTTTTCAAAAGAACTTTTTATTTGAAAATAATTTCAATTTACAGAGCAGTTGCGAGTATAAAGGGAGTACTGAGTACGTGGCAATGAGAAAGAATGAAATCTGGCCTTTTGTAGCAATGTGGATGGAACTGGAGAGTGTGATGCTAAGTGAAATAAGCCATACAGAGAAAGACAGATACCATATGGTTTCACTCTTATGTGGATCCTGAGAAACGTAACAGAAACCCATGGGGGAGGGGAAGGAAAAAAAAAAAAAAGAGGTTAGAGTGGGAGAGAGCCAAAGCATAAGAGACTGTTAAAAACTGAGAACAAACTGAGGGTTGATGGGGGGTGGGAGGGAGGGGAGGGTGGGTGATGGGTATTGAGGAGGGCACCTTTTGGGATGAGCACTGGGTGTTGTATGGAAACCAATTTGACAATAAATTTCATATATTAAAAAAAAAAAAAAAAAAGGGAGTACTGAGAACACCCATACCCCCTCTCCCTAGATTGTTGGTTTTAGTCCAACTGCCTTATCCTTTACACCCTTTCTCCCTCTGTGTGTGTCTTTTTGTTCCACTCAATGTGTGTTTCCTAAGAATTAGGGGTATTCTCTTACATAATCACCGACCAGACAGTTACCAGCTTTAGGAAAAGAACACTGATACGATGTGCATATTCTAATTTTGTCCATTGACCCAGTAATGTCCTTTGTATGTTTTCCCCCTCAATACAGCATGCAGCATAGCTTTCCTCATGTGTCTTAGCCTCTTTTAATCTGCACCAATCCAGGACCTTTGTCTTTTAGGACATTAATGTTTTCAAAGGATATTCTGCCCCCGCCCCCTTGGCCTCCTTTTTTTTTTTTAAATAGACCTTTCCTAGTTGGGCTTTGGCTGATATTTCCTCATGATTAGATTCAAATTATGCATTCTTGGCCAGAATACTACATAGATGATGTTGTGTCCTTCTCAGGATAGCCCATCTGGAGGCCTACGATGACCATCTCTTTTTCATTGGTGATGATCATTTGGGTCACTTGGTCAAGGTGTTGTCCAATTTCTCTACCATATAATTCAAGTAATTTTTTACCAAATGCGTACATGCTTTAGATTCATATCTTAAGTCTAGGAATTATGATGAATGTTCATACTTGGAGCTCACTAATAAATTGCCACATTGATTATGTGGCAACTTATTCTTTCAAACCACGATTGCAGTGTAACCTTTGTAACATGTTTTTCTCTTTTTTTCTTTATTATTAAAACCTTTAGAAGCAGCAGTGCCACCATGGGTTGATAGTAATGATGAAGAAACAATTCAACAGCAAATCTTGGCCTTATCTGCTGTAAGTACCTCGTGATTCCCTGTATAGAGATACTTTCTTCCTATCATGACTTTATCCATAGAATGTTTTTCTTCTATATAGTATTTAAAATGTTTTGAGATACTAGAACTGTACACATCAACTTTCGCTGGTTTTTCCCCCTAAGTTCCCCCTCCCGCCAAGTTTTAACTTCTCCTTAAGTTCTTTTTTCTTAACAGAAAAGTATGATCTGTTACACAAAATAATTATTTCAGCCTTAAAAGGATTCTTTTATGTTATTAAGATAATCTTTTGAGATATGCTATCATACAAAGTTTCTAGATATCATTCTAGTTCATCTGAGTGAAAAGATTGTATTCTAAATTTTCTCCTTAACTATCATATGTATTTTAAAATGAAATTGAAAGAAATAAACTTTTCTTTGCTGGCCTACAAAGATTTCTCTTGGGATTTCAGAGGGAACATAGTGATACCAGTTAACAGTTGTACAGTACCTGACACTTTCAGAAAGAACTTTCTTACCCATTATCTCCTTTAAGCCTCACTGTACGTTTATGAGGTAGGTAGGGCCTTTTATTGCCGTCGTGCAGGCGTGATGACTGTGACTCCCAAATGTGACACTCACTCCTTACATGTGTCTCCACTGGGCTGTGGATTCTTAGTGGGTGGAGAGACTGGCTTTGATCTCTGTCCTCAGCACCTAGCAGCCTGCCTGGCAGGGGACTCAGCAAATAGGGCTTTGACTGTATCAGTGGTTTTCAAGCTTTGTTTTTAATCTACTCTTTTTTTTTTTTTTTTTTTAACCAAAGTCATAAATGGAACTTCAGTCTAGAAAACAGACATAGAGCTGGGCTTTACTTTGCTTCCATTGTCCTCCCCCAGGGCATTTTTAAGATTTTTTCTTTTTCATTAGTAAACCCCTTAAAAGATTTTTTTTAAGTTTGTTTATTTATTTTGAGAGAGAGAGAGCAAGTGCAAGCAGGGGAGGGGCAGAGAGAGAGATAGAGACAGAGACTCCAAGCAGGCTCCACGCTGTCAGCACGGAGCCTCGCATGGGGCTTGATCCCATGAACTGTGAGATCATGACCTGAGCGGAAACCAAGAGTCAGATGCTTAACCTACCGAGCCACCCAGGTGCCCCTCCATTAGTAAGCCCTTTAAAGGCCTGAGCATCCATTAGAAGTTCAGCATGAACACCATGTGTTTTGTTTACTGTGTTATGGCCAAACTTGATGCTGACATCACATAATGCTTATCTCCAGAAGAGAATTGGGACAGTGAGACTGTCATTTGAGGGCAGACATCAGATACTCACAGTCAAGTAAGTCCTCATAGCTCCTCTGTCCCCCAGACCTGTTCCTGTCCTCATCTTCTCCATCTCAAAATAAGACTCCAGTCATCCACCAGTTTGTTCTAGTCACTAACCCAAGAGTCTTCCTTCAGTCACACCCCACCCCCACCCCGCCTGGGCCTGCTGCAACCTGACAACGCTATGTTCCTGATATACCTCTACACCACTTCTCCACTGCTGCTGCCACCACAGTGGTCCCAATGCCATCATCTCCTGCCTTCAGCGTCCCAGCCGCCGTCCTATCCTTACCCCTTTCCCTACAAGCTCACAGTAGCCACAGGGGTCCCATTTATGATGTAAATCCCTTCGTGTCACTCTCCCACATAGAGCCTTCTAATGGCATCTCGTCTCGCGTGGGCTAGGATCTAAACCCCTTCCACTGGCTTCGAAGGCCCTTGGCTTTGCATCCCTCACCTCCCTCGTGCCCCACTGCCCTGTGTCCCAGTGTTCCAGCCACTGTTTTTTTCTGGAACACAAGTGAGCCAAGCTTTGTCCTGCTTCAGTGCCTGGTGCTTGCTGTCCACTCTTCCTAGAAGCCCACCCTACACCATTCCACAAGATCTCATCTCAAAGGTCACCTCCCTCACCACCCTTTCAGCCCTCTACTAGTCACCCCATCTCATAGCCTTAGCAGTCTAAACCCTTGTCTGTCTCTTCCCACTCCCCCACCCCACAAGTGGAATGGAAACGCTGTGCAGGCAGGGAGGGACTCCATTTGTGCTGTGCCCTGCTGAGCAGGTGGCACGGTGCCTGGGGCACAGCAGGTACCCAGTGGGCATCTGCTGAATGGATGATGCAGTGAACATTGCACACAGACATGCCTGCAAGAGAGCACTCAAGATACCAGCATGACCCAGAGGCTTTGAACCATCTTCAGTACATCCTTTATGGTGGCTTCTGAATGTTTTAAGAGATAGACTAAATTGCTATAGTGAAGAAATAAAAAAATACAGTAGGTTAAACAAGCTGTGACTTTCCCTCCCTCTTCCCCCCTCATGTAAGAGTCTAGAGGTAGATGGTCCACGTAGGTGTGCTTTTCCCATGAACTCATCTATAGACCCAAGTATTTCCTGTCTTAATCTTATCCTATGCCAGCCCCTAGACTGTTGTCTGCCTTCTCTGTGGTTAAGTCAGCTCTCATGACCGTGCCTGTGTTCCAGCCTGTGGGAAATGGGAAAGAGGATGGTGGGTACACCAGACCATTTGGAAGATGAGACTCAGAAATTGCACCTATCCCTCAGGCCTACATCCCTTTGGTAACTTAGACACATGGCCACTTCTAATGCTGGGGAGCCTGGGAAATCCAGTCTCTGGCTGGGTGGCCACATGCCCAGCTGGAACTCAAGAGTTGTGATCCTGGAAGGGAGGGAGGAAGGGATACTGGGAGATGATTAGCAATCTCTCCATCAGAGTTGCTACATTCTCCTACTTGCCAAGCACTAGTTGGGACAATTCAGAGCCTATAGCAGAGTAGACCTTTAAGTTTCTCGTGCTGGGGCACCCCTCAGGGCATCATGCATAAAAAAGAAATTGATAGTACAGCTGTCATTAGGTAGTTGTGAGAATGCAATTCAGAAAATTGTGTTTAGAACCTCCCCTGGGCCAGCCTAGTCCTGGGCCTGGAGGTGGCTGAGACCTGCCCTCCAGAGCCCGAAGGCTTACTGGACATCTGCTAGTGGAGTCACACATAGCATCGCCCCCATGCTGAACACTGTCGTGCAGGACACCCACCCAAGCACCAAGGAAAGCGGCATGTCCCTGATTTTGAAGAGGGAAGAGGATGATCTCAGGGCAGCTTCCCAGAAGTGATGACGTTGGAGTGGAGTCATGAGTCTTGGGAGGAGGGTGTGAGGATGTTTGGGGGATGTGGGGCAGGGCTTGACATTCAGGTAGGGGGTTTTGTAAGCATTCGGATATGACTGGACTGCACGGTGCAGGTGGAGGTGTGGATTTGGAGCCAGATCATGAAGACCTTTCTGTACCATTCTGGTAAGTTTAGGTTTCATCTCAAAGGCGACAAACGAGTCATTTAAGGGTTTTAGTGACCAGTAAAACACGTTTTCCTTGGGACAGGGTAGAAAGTTGCTTGCTCTGGGTGGGATAAATGGGACTGGAGATACTTGCCCCTTCAGCGGCTGCTGTAGAAATCCAGGTGAAACGTGATACGGCAATTTTTTTAGACTTTGAAATTTTTACATGAGAAGGTAAAATAACTAAAGCCTATTTAGGTTCAGATTTGTTCTTTATTGATGTAGGCATCTCAAAAACCAAAAATATGGTTAAAATCTAACACGGGCAAGATATGATGAAACTGATGCTTATAGTAGCCAGTTTCTAAGATTATTTAAGCAGCCAATTTTCTAAGATTATTTTACAGTAGTTTTCACATAAAGATACTCACTGGAACAAATGTACATTCATATGATTTGAAACTCTGTAATTTCAACTAACTGCATGATTGAACTTCCTGGCTTCCCACAAGGCTCTCTTCAGTGGAGACTGTTAAAAAAATACATGACAGGGGACACCTGGGTGGCTCAGTTAAGTGTCCCACTCCTGGTTTCAGGTCAGGTCGTGATCTCAGGGGCTCCATGCTGACAGGGCAGAGCCTGCTTGGGATTCTCTCTCCTTCTCTCTCTACCCCTCCTCCCTCTTGTGCGCATGTGTGCACCTGTGTGTGCACCTGCTCTCTCAAATAAACTTTAAAAAATAAATAATAAATACATGACAGGATTGGTCATTCTCCACTCTCTCTTAAGCAGACAGGTTAATGATACTTCAGTGGATTTTGTGGCTGAAATCTTTAGGAGAATTGAATACTTGTCAAACTGGTGATGCACTGTTACATATTAATTGCTGTCTACATTTTTCCCCATGTTTTTCCCCTTTTCATCAAAGGACAAGAGGAATTTCCTTCGTGACCCTCCAGCTGGAGTGCAGTTTAATTTTGACTTTGATCAGATGTACCCTGTTGCCCTGATCATGCTCCAAGAGGACGAGCTGCTGAGTAGGATGAGATTTGCCCTTGTTCCTAAACTGTAAGTAAGCAGTGTGTTCCTGAGCCAGAGCTACGCTGCTCACACAGCACATATTGGCATTTTCTAGTGGCCTTGGTCATATGCAGAGTGTCGGGGCAGAATCCTGGAGTGGGGGCCAGAGCAGTTTCCTGTTCCGTCTTCATGAAAATAGGCTCTGTGGCCCTTCAGCTGGTGTGCATGCGCTCTCTCTTTCTTTCTCTCTTTCTCTCTTTCTCTCTTTCTCTCTCTCTCTCTCTCTCTCTCTCTCTCTCTCTCTCTCTCTCTCTCTCTCTTTCTCACACACACACAGCCATAGAATCGAAACTGAGAGTGGGCCTAACAGGAAATTTGGGGTGGAGATAAGATGCGCTGTTTTATCCCCAGTTAGAAGCTAAAACACAGTTTCCGATAGAAACAACCAACGTGCCGTGTCTTCCAAATAAAATTAAGGTCCCCGGGGCTCATTAGGACCTGGCCCACCACCTTTTTACACTCTGGCTCTGCTCTCTAGCAACAGTGTTCTTGTTCTCCTTCCTACCCAAAGTTTTCCTCTGCCCGCAGGCCTTGTTCTCCTCCGAAAGTCTTGCTTGTCCTTCAGTTCCCATGCAAGCATAATGTCTTCAGGGACACAGCCCTGACCGGGATCAGCAGAGGCCCCCCACGGTGGGTGGGTCTCCTCCCTTCCCCTCTGCCATCATGGGCTCTTGCTCACCTTTTTTAATTCCAATTCCTTGTTTGGAATCTATTGCATTTTTAGTCCATGGTCTTTCTTACTCCGTGAGCTTTCCATTATTATAGCACTCTATTCTTTTTGGATGGGTACAGTATCTTCCTGGTCTCTGAGAACCTAGTTTTCTTGAAATACCCTTTTGTCTCGGTGCTTTTCTTGAATTTTTGTGTTTGTTTTGGGCTCTGTGATTCATGTTGCAGGCTTTCCTTATCCGTCCTTCTTCGTATCTGAAGGCACCCTGCGGAAAGGGCACTTAGAGCTGTGTGTTCCCACAGGCCTTTCGGGCAGGGTGGCTTCCCTGAGAGGACTCCACCTCCTGCCTGACCAGTCTCAGCCACGCCAGCTGCCTTAGTGTGGAGTGGCTCAGCTCACAGTGAACTGTGGCTCTCTGTCACATGGAAGCACAGTCCCCAGCTGGAAGGGGCGGTGAGGGTGTCAGCCAGCTCGCTGCTCCTCTGGGGCCTCACCACCATGCCTCCTGTCTTGAGCCCGACCTGCACCCGGCCTTCAGAGATGCCTGTGCCTCCCGTCCCTGGCTCTGTCCGAGTGCACCCCGGGTGAACCGGCCCGTTCTCGCCAGCCGCCCTTCCTGCAGGCGGCTTACCACAGCTTTCTCCGGTCTACAGAGTAGATTGCTGCTGGCCCATCAGCCTTTCCCCTTCCACTGTGCTTTCCTCGCCAGTTCTCTCTGTCCTGGGGGGTTTGATTTACTTAATTCCTTTTCTATTATTTTAGAATGGCTCAAATCTCATTACAAATCTAATCCTTAGACTGTGTCCAAAATAGCTATTTTGGGGGCACCTGGCTGGCATGACTCTTAATCTCTGGGTTGTGAGTTCAAGCCCCATGTTGGGTGTAGAGATGACTTAAAAATAAATAGGTAGATAGGTGGATAGATAAAGTAGCTATTTTTAGTGAAGAATATATAAACAAAATTATCAACTGACCTTTTTTTCACTATTATGCTCACAAAACCCTGAGAGTTGGCTTTTGAACAGTTCATGTGTATATATCTGATAGAAGCTCTTTCATCTTGGAATTTGAGGTTGTACCTATTCTGAATAACTGCCTCTTTCTGAGAGAAGAGTAGCAAAGCTCTGGGGTTTGGGTGGGCTTTGTACCTGAAGGCTCCATCAACTTGAAGACCATTCAAATCACCTTAGGTCACACAGCGGGCTCTCTGCCAATGCTCTCAGGACGGTCCCGAGACCCCGAGGCAGTGGGGCATGTGGCCCAGGGTTACGCATGGCAGGCATGTGGCTAGGTGTCCACAGCGTTGGTTAGTGACAATTCTGGATGCCTTCTTACTGCTGACAGTAATTTTAGAGTCTTGAAAAGATTGGGAGAATTGGTATTTGGCAAGTAGTATTTCTGGTTTGTTGCTAGCTAGTTAAATGGTCTATTGAGTAATATAATTCCAGTTTCCTATTGCTAATTCTGTTAGGGATCATTTAGAAATTAGGGTTATCATTTTTTATAAGTCTTTACCCGTTAGAAATGCTTACTGAAATATTTGTGGATGGAAGGATGTGATATCTGGCATTGCCTTAAAATATTCCAACCCATACCCAGAGAAGGGCATGCGTGGAAAAGAGAGGGACAGACATGAAGTGTGATTGGCAAAATGCTGGTGATTGCTGGTTAGGTCACAGGTCCAGGGGCCTTCTTTGTCCTAGTCTCTCCACTTTTGTTTTTGTTGAAATTTCCATAATAAAACACGTGAGCCATCACACACAAATCTAGGACTCCTGCTTTGGTCCTTTGAGACACTTTTTCTAAGCAGAAGCCATCACTAACCGGGGAACAATTTAGAAAACAAATCAAAACAAACTTGCTCTGTATTTCAAAATGCCTCCTAGTGTGTTAACGCTTCCCTGTGACAGCAGGGCTGGCATGAGACGGGCCCTGCTCTTGCATCACAGACGCCCTCTGAGGTCTTTACTCTGACAAAGCAGAGAAATCACAAGTCCTTTCCGGCCTTGGACTGTGACCTATGCTCATTGTTTCCCAGAGGGTATTCACAGCATACTAGTGCCTGAAAATAGTTCATGAAAGCCTAAGTGATCAGATAGTAGACATTTGGGAGTTGCTAACTCCCGTGGTTTTGTTTATCACAGAGCTTCTCAGAACCTTTATATGTCATCCGCATTGTGACTCTCCAGAGGGTCACGTAGTGTTTCTATAGTGTGCCTCCGTGACCACTTCCTCGTCCATCAAGAGGGAGAGGGTCTGGGAAAGAAAACAGTCCAGATGCTTAGCTTTATTGAGAGAACGAAGATTGCCCGTAATCTGTTGTAGATTGCCGGCATACCTGTTTCATTTTGGACTTTTCATAGAGGTCAGAATTAAGAGTGACCTTGAAGATATTCAGGGAGCCCACTACCTCCTGGGTAGCTAAGCTCCCTTCTGTCTCAACGTGATGTTAACAGTTGAAGATTTTTTAACTTAACTGGGTAAAGAGCCCCAGTTGTTTTCTTTGTTCCCCAGGTGTCTTCATCTCTGTATCCCCGCAACATGCAGGTGCTTACCGGTCCAAAAGTGAGTCCTCCGAAAGGAATGTAAAGTGCTGTCTGCCTGCAGTAGAGCACACTAGAGTGTACCTTGGGTCGCTCTGTAGTGCCACCTAAGGTTCTGTTAGCTATTCTCACGGCTGCAGCGCACTGTTGTTTGCTCAGGTCAACTTGTGCTTGACTGTAACCCCGCGCCAACTGCTGTTAAGCTGGGTCTCCCTCCCGCCAAACTACTTCCAGGAGATGTTCTAAGAAAAAGAGAGTTGTGAGACCACACGAGGTTGGGACATGCTGACTTGGCATCGAGTAGGAACTTAACAAGTAAGAGGTCATTATTCCTGTGACCATCTGTGTTGGCAGATAATCTGGCTTATTCGTCCCTGAATCACCTGGCACGGGGTCTGATGCCTGTGGCACTCGGTGAACGTTGGTGGAATTAATGAAAGAAGAGATGGGCTGCGTCTAGCAGCACGTCAGCTTCTTATCTAGCCCAGCTCGTGTCGCTAATCTTGTATTTTGCCCCAGTCACTGAAAAAGCTCGTCTCCTGGCCCAGCTTCACCAGTCACAGATGTGGCAACCCTAAGGCAGGTCCTGTCCTCCTCCGTAAGCCTGGGTCTCAGAATTTTCTTAGTTCTCATTGATACTCTTCTCCTCCTTCAAAATCTTTTTCAGTTATACTTTCTTCCTCAGGTTTCTCCCCATTCTAAGACCCTGCATCCATCCCTTCTAGTAAACCGGGAGATAGACACACATTCTCCCACCCTCTTATGACTTGTAGCAACATGTTCTGGGAACACAAAATGCGTGACTCCTCCAGTACGTGTGCCCCTGCACAACTCCGCGGGTCACCAAAGCCGTTGCTGGTTCAGTGACCTGGTGGGGAGGGGAGTGCATTTTATGTTTTTTTGTTGAGTTTTGTTCTGCCTTCCACCCTCGAGATCTTTAATTGCTCTGAGATAAGCATACTCATCAATGTTTATTATTATTTTATTTAAACAATCACACCTTTATATAGAAAGGTTGGATGTATAACATGAAAACTTTTTTCTCACTCATTTGAGACCTAATGCTCCATCACTCCTGAATGCTTTAATGTCTGTTTCCTACGAATAAGGCTTCTCCTGCATAAACACCTTGTAACCACCTGAATCAGGAAATGGTCACTTATGCATTATTACCTTCTGATTCTCAGACCCCTTTCAAGTTTCATGGGGTTGTTTTTTTTTGTTTTGGGGGGTATTTTTTGAGAGAAAGAGTGAGCAGGGAAGGGGGAGAGGGAGAGAGAGAATCCCAAGCAGGCTCCATGCCTAGTGTACAGCCCAACGCGGGGCTCCATCCCACAACCGTGAGGCAGCAACCTGAGCCAAAATCAAGATTCGGGTGCTTAACCAACTGAGCCACCCAGGCACCATCTACCTTTTTCTTTTCTTTTTTTTTTTTTTTTTTAAGTAATTTCCACACCCAGCACGGGGCTCGGACTCACAGCCCCGAGATCAAGAGTCACATGCTCTACCGACTGAGCCAGCCAGGCACCCAACTGCATTCAAGTTTTACCATTTGTCCCAGTGTCCTCTGTACTAGCAAAAGGATCTAGTACAGGCTCACTTGTTGCATTTAGTTTTCATGTCTCATTGGTCTCCTTCAATCTATTGCATCCTATCAAGTGGTGCACGCTGCCATTTTGTCCCATTACTGTCTACACTTTGGTCACTAGATGAAGGTGGTTTCTGCCAGACTTCTTGACTATAAAGTTATTTCTTTCCTCTTTGAAATCAGTAAGTATTTTCTGGGGAGGTACTTTGAAACTCTTTAAAAATACTGCATTCCTCATCAGACTTTGAATGTATTCATGTATTTATTTGTATCTGTGTAGACTCATGGTCCTGTTTTATGCAATGGATATAATCTGTTGCTATCATTATTTATTTTGATGCTCAAATTATCACCAACTTGGCCAGTGGGAGCCCATTCAAGTTGGTTTCTGTGTCTTTTTGACTCATCCTCATTTTTTGAGTGCTTTCTTACTTTCTGGTATGAAGTAGTCTAGGCTCATCTTGTTCTTTCCCTGCTGTAACCCTGGAATTGGCTATTTACCCAAAAAACTCTGATTCATTTTAGTGGAAAATGGTGTATAGACACCAAGATCTGAGCACTTAGGCATGCTCATTTCTATTGAGGTGTCACTACTCTTTGGTTCACTCAGTGGACAGAGCTGGGGAATATTTGTGTGCTCATGTATATACACATATACTCATTTGCATCTCTACTAAATGAAAACTATTCATAGTGCTACCTCACAACAGAGATCACTCTAGAACTTTCTCTTTCAATGTTTCTCATTCCCTTTCCTGACTGTGAGAAACTTGGTTCCGACTATCCTTAATATTTTTACTTAATTGATCAACCCCCTGCGTGTAACCAGTCTTCCATTTTCACCACCACCCCCTTCCCTGCTCAGACATACTCCTCTCCCAGCTCAGGCTGTCACTCCCCATTCCACGCCACCCCCACGTGGACCCTTACCTTACAAGACTTGGTCACCAGCACCCCCTGCCAGGTGATTTTCACATGCAGACAAGTAACGCCCCTAAACATCTCTTCCCACCTCTGCTGAAACAAATATCCCCTGCATGTGTTTGTATGTGTTGCGTGCATTCTCAAATGTGTAATTGTCTGTCTTGAAAAGCGTGAGGGAAGAAGTGTTTTGGAGGAACTACTTTTACCGCGTCTCCCTGATAAAGCAGTCAGCCCAGCTCACCGCCCTGGCCGCCCAGCAGCAGGCCGCCGGGAAGGAGGAGAAGAGCCACGGCAGAGACGAAGACTTGCCAATGACAGGTATGCTGGGAGAAGACTTGACTCGGTGTAAAACAAAGAGTTACTGTAAAAATATTTTTAACTCAGAGGCTCTCATGAGCTTGTCATCTTGTGTATACCAAAAATGTCATTGTCATCTTCTGGAAAATTCTTTCCTTTCCCGAGGAAAGAGTCATTCTCCTTGCCCTCTCTCTGACCCTGCTCCTACGTCTTCCCCCAAGCTCTCCTTTCCTTCGCTTTCTTTTTCTTGTTCTTCGGGTTTTTTATCTCTTCCTTTTTATTTCTCCCTTAGTCACTAGTCCTCTTTCCATCTCTTTCTTGGCCCTTTACCGCATAGCATTTCATACCCTGTGTCCTCCACCGATTCAGGCCATCGCTTTTCTTGGTTTTTCTGCCTTCTGTTCAAGCTGGTGTTCTCCTAGTACTGTAATCTGTAGAGCTCCATTCCACTCCAGGTTGCCAGTGTCTGACTCAGACCGAGGAACCATCCCGTTGCACATTGCACTCTTGGGACAATTGACCCCTCATTGCTGGGGAAGTGTTTTAAAATATTAGCAACAATTGAAGATCTGTAATAGCAATTAAAATAAGAATGGTATTTTATGTCACATTTGTCACGTTTAATGAACACCTGTGTATAGGTGCTAATTACAACTAGAGACTTACCTGTTCATAGAATTTTAAATAATTAAGCAAAACCATGTATCCTAAGGCACAGGCTGTACAGACCACTAGAAAAGAACTTGACACTGCATTTAGGGTCAGGGAAATGGAATGAGGTTGCTCTACACAGCACAATTTGGCATTTTGCATATAAAGAATCCCAGTTGTGTATTATTCTTTGCTTTTTGTTTTCACTAATTTTATTGGGAAATGCCATGTAACCAAATACTGCCTGTGTAACAAAACAGGCTTAAGACAGGGTTCGATAAAGACTATACACCTAGTAAGGTTCACAAGGTAGAAAATGCTGTGACTGAGCATTGCACTTTGCTTTGTGCTTTCTAGCATTCATGACAAAAGGAAAATCTGATAAATAACTGAATTCTCATTATCCTAAAAGAAGGAGTATAACTCTTCCTGAATTTGACTTCGGCTAACACTGAGGTCAAAATTTATTTCTTGCTTGGAAATCTTAAAAGAGGTGCATCAAATAGGATGACCTGTAAAAATATCCCCAAAAGAAAGAGGTTGAGATGGTGTCACCTAGCTTTTTCTTAAAAGCATAACATAAAAGCTCATTTATGAAAATTATTTAGTATCGTCATATTTGTGGCTACTTTAGTTGTTACTATAATATGTATTCAGAATTGAATCAAGCCATTTTTATCTCTTTTATTCTCACTTCTTAGAGGCAGTACGGCCCAAAACACCGCCTGTCGTAATCAAATCTCAGCTTAAAACTCAAGAGGTAATACAGTTTTACATTGTACCTAGTAGTTGATGTCTGGAAGTGAAGTAACTCTGTGTTAACTGTCTCAGATCCCATTTGAAACTACTTATGAATACGGGTCTTAGCTGTTTTGAAGAGGGTTCCAGCAGTTGTACAGTTAGGGACATGTAGCTGAGACCTAAGGCGGTTCCTTGGCATCGGTCATTCTAGATGTGCTCTCAGGAATTGGACCTAATGACTGGAGTGGCCCGAACTGAGGGAGAGCACAGTGGATTCAGGTGGTAGCTCATCTGGTGCCCACGCAGCCGTGTAGGTTAGAAGGCTGGAGAACAGCAAGCATCCGACTAGTGGAGGAAGGACATGAAAGTGATGTTGTGCTAAATGCCACATAGAAAACCATTCTAAGCTCGTTTGTTGCATTTCAGGATGAAGAGGAGATTTCTACCAGCCCAGGGGTTTCTGAGTTTGTCAGCGATGCCTTTGATAGCTGTAACTTAAATCAGGAGGATCTAAGGAAGGAAATGGAGCAACTGGTTCTTGACAAAAAAGAGGAGGAGACAGCCGTAGTAGAAGGTACCAAACAAAGCAAATAGCTGTGCTCTTTTCCAGTTCCAAAGCTGGTTGTAGAAAATGTCATTCTGAAGCAGATCTACAGACATACTGTAACTTCTGCATCAGAATTGCTTCTCTGTTTGCCGTTAGAAGGTAGCTTCTGGCAAGTGTGACCAGACCTCACATTCCCCTGCCTGAAGCATGCACCGGAGCGTAGAGAGGAGAAACTGAGCCCAGAGAGGTTATATGATTGGTCCAAGGCACCTGAGCCCCAAGAACATGGGGACAGCAACAGGCGACAGTGCATGCCCTTTCACTTAGAGACACTGCCCTCCAGCCTTCTGCTTGGGCTTATACTTACATATAGAAGATTCTTTTCCTCACTGCTATGTGCCACAAGAGCATTGCTTCTGGGAAGGAGCAGTCTGCTTTCAAAAAACAAAAAGAATTTCGAGACAAAGTACAAGTGGAAGGAGGGGAGGCTGCTTTCTTTGGCACATCAGGGCGAACGACTGGCTTTCTACTGGATGAAAAGCAAAGGCTCAGGTTAATCATCATCACATTAAGAGTGTTTATGAAGCCTTCTGAGGTTTCAAATGCACCCAGAGAGTCAGCTATTCACCCGGTTGTACAGAGAGCACCCGTGAGAAAAGTAGCCTCCCAGAGGTGAACTGGAACCCTGTTTGCGCACCATGGAGGGACTCTGGGGGAGAGGCTTGGGAAGGGAGGAGGAGGGAAGAGCTTCTGGGGGAAAGAGAAGGCCAGAGGGGAAGTGAAAACTCGGGCTCACTAGGTGCCTCAGACCCCTCCCACCCCCATCTGTTTTCTGATAAAGCTGGCTGCCGGACCCCTCACAAGGACAGCGCGCAAGAGCCCCACGAGCCCCGCGTGTTGTAGGCAGTCCCAGGGCAGGCTGTGTACCGCTTCCCTTTTTGCCGGCGATGGCTGGTAGCAGAGGCCCCACAGGAAACTGGAAGTCTCCCTGCAGCAGGATTCATTAGGTGCTGGCTGGCTGCTGTGAGCAATCTGTTCTTTCACTGAATTCCTGCCCGACTTTTAATTTGGACCACGTAATACTCTTATACATATTCATTATCTTGCCCCCGCACCTAAACTGTAAGTTCTTCAAGGGAGTTACACCTTGTTCTTGTTATCCCCACGGTACCCCACCAACATGGAGTCTGGCACCCGGTAAGCAGCATACTGTGTCCTTTCCCTTGAGGTCCTGCTGCCAAAAAAATTAAAAATTTGGTTTTGGTTTTTCTTTTCTCTATAGCTACTAAGTTTAAGGTTTGTTTTTAAAAAATAAAAATGGGGGGCGCCTGGATGGCTCAGTCGGTTGAGCAGCCGACTTCGGCTCAGGTCATGATCTCGCGGTCCGTGAGTTCGAGCCCCGCGTCGGGCTCTGTGCTGACAGCTCAGAGCCTGGAGCCTGTTTCAGATTCTGGGTCTCCCTCTCTCTGACCCTCCCCCGTTCATGCTCTGTCTCCCTCTGTCTCAAAAATAAATAAACATTAAAAAAAAAATAATAAAATAAAAAAAATAAAAAATAAAAAAAAAATAAAAAATAAAAATGGGGGGCACCTGGCTGGCTCAGTCACTGGAGCATGTGACCCTTGATCTCAGGGTTGAGTTCAAGCTCCATGTTGGCCATAGGAGATCACTTAAAAATGAAATCAATTTTAGCCTTGTTTTTTTTTTTTTTTTTAATTTTTTTTTTAACGTTTTATTTATTTTTGAGAGAGGGAGAGACAGAGCATGAACAGGGGAGGGTCAGAGAGAGGGAGACACAGAATCTGAAACAGGCTCCAGGCTCTGAGCTGTCAGCACAGAGCCCGACGCGGGGCTCTAACTCACAGACCGTGAGATCATGACCTGAGCCGAAGTCGGCCGCTTAACTGACTGAGCCACCCAGGCGCCCCTAGCCTTGTTTTTTAAATAGCTGGTTTGTTTGTTTTCTGTTTTTTAACACAACATAGCAGATGCCTTCTCGTCTACATACATACATGCATGTACGTACACACACACACACACACACACACACACACACACACACACACACACACACCTATATTGAATGTCCAAGCAGAAAGTTGCAGTTCTGAATGTTGGCTCGGAAGAGGAATAAACCCAGTGTGAGGGGCCAGGCTTCAGCAGGAGACCTCCTGACTTCAGGTTCTGGTAATTGTTGCCGATCTAGGGAGACCACTGCTAACGTGCTTTCACAGAGACTGAAGCCTCCGGATCTGCCTCCGTCTGTATGTCTGTTGCTATCAAACTGTGTGTTCTTAGGCAAGCCACTTAATCTCTCTAAGCCTCTGTTTTCCACCATGTAAAATGTGCAGCAGTATATCTAGTCCCTGGATTGTTCTCAGGGTGAAAGAAAAAAAGTGGTATGTAGAAAGCAGTTAGTACAGTGCCTGGCCCTGAGTGCTCAAGAAACATTAGCTGTTTTTTCTGCCATCGTCGTCATTGATAGCAGTAAAACTCAATTTGCAACCGCATATTAATTATCAATTATCCACTTAAATATAAGGAAAAGCAGAGGTTTTAGTAAAGCAAAATAACACCTGAACTTAGGGCTCTTAACAAGTTTATCTTTCTAATCCTATTTCCCTTTGGTTATTGTTAAAATTTGGTCCACTTTTCTGAGCACACGCAGTGAGGAAACCTGAGACGTTAAACGTTACCATGGCAGGGACTTCCACAGGTAATTATACGCGACCGAATTGTTAAAACTGGCCTTATGAATCTTTACCTTCTCAATTGTTTCTTTCAGAGGAGTCTGCAGATTGGGAAAAAGAACTACAACAGGAATTGCAAGAATATGAAGTGGTGACAGAATCAGAGAAACGAGATGAAAACTGGGATAAGGAAATAGAGAAAATGCTGCAGGAGGAAAATTAGCTCTTTCCTGAAATAAAAGAATAATCCTTAACATTCTGTAACTGACATTAAATTCTAGATGATGACGCTCGCTGAATTAGAAGGCAGAGAAGATTGGTATAACTTTATGAAATTCAAAATTATTCTTTTTTCAAGCTGAAACTTGCCTTTTCTGCTTTTAAAAAAAAACATAGGACAGTTATTCTAATATTCAAAAAGATGTTTTATGTAATATTTCTTTAATATAAATCTAGTTAGAGATGTTCATGTAGTCAGGATGGTATCTTTGCCACAGAAACGCTTTTCCGTGAGGTCAGAGTTATAATTTATTCTTCAATTGTGGTTTTCTAAACATTTGTACTTCTTGTTGCATTTTCATTGCTACATGTATGTTACAGTACTTAACGGATTGATAACTATCAAAATGACCAAATTGTACCAAAGAACTTAAAAAGAAGCACTTTCAAGACTATTTTCTTGCTAGATATTTTCTAAAATTCCATCTAGAAACCTAAGGATAAGATAATTGTTAATTTTAATGGTATAAACATCACACAATTTGACATTGAGAAATACTGTGCAAAAACATTTTTTTTTTTTCCTCTGGGGCCTTTTCTTTCTTTCTTATTGTATTGTTTGTTTGTTTGTTTAACTATACCACACTTAATATTTTTGCTTTCCTAAATTTCACATCACGGTTTTTGTAGAAAGCGGGGCATTTCGTCCTTTTTATATTAATGATCTTCAAGAAGCCCATTCACCTTACAGTCTCTTGTTTTTGTGAAAATCATCACCACATATAAATGTTTCAGCTTTGTTTGTCTTAATTAAACTGTCAGTCTTTATAAAAGTGTGTTCCTCTGAGTACAACTTAGGGAACTTCACTGCTCAATCCCAGCACACCAGCAGGCCCGTGTTCATAGAATATGGTTATTTTAAAAGAACAAGGTGGCTTAATGTCACAACACTTCCAAGGCATTTACTTCCTGAAACTTTTATATTTTGCAAGGAACCTTTATTTCATACAAGGGAAGAGGATTATGACAATCCTTTATAGGAAAAATGTACATATTTATATTGTGGACACCATAAAAATTAGTCCCTGGTCCTCTGGCAAAGATATAGTCAATGAGAGAACTGGGTCCAAGAGCTTTGCTCTTGTTTGGAGCTTGGTGTACACGCTTGTGAGTGAACCAGACTGTCTCGGTAGGATCCCTTGGATTATAGCAATAGACGCATGTACTCTACGAAACCACTGACCCCACTATCGAGGGATTTCCACTGCGGTGTCACAGTTGCTGATTACTGAGTTCGGGTTCAGAGACTGTGATTGGCAACTTCTAAAATAACCCTATTGAGGGGAAAATTTGGTTTGTTTGTTTTTAATCAAGTTTTCTGGAGGGCAAGAAACATGTAAAATGCCTTTAAGTAGCTAAAAATCCTGGATGTAAGCAGATCAGAATATGATAGCACTCAGCTCTTATATGCACTAGAATTCATATTGTTGAATAAACAGAAAAAAAGCTTTCAGAGAAAGTAAAAAAAACTTAAAATGACAATAGACATGTTACAGTTATTACTGTCAACTTTACATTATACTCTTATTGCATTTAAAAACAACCTAACTACCACTGCTCTATGAAGATAAAAGGATAAAATGATTTTATACACAGCATAAAAATACAGTTATGCTCTATTTTTATGATTCAAATAGGAGTAAACTTATGCTTTTATAAATGACACAGGTAACTGAAGTGTATTCCTTTTTTTTTTTTTTTTTTTTTTAATATTTTTGAGAGAGTGCTTGCGGGGGAGGAGCAGAGAGAGGGGGAGAGAGGATCCCAAGCAGGCTCTGTGCTGACAGCAGCGAGCCTGATGTGGGGCTCGAACTCAGGAACCGTGAGATCATGATCTGAGCTGAAGTCGGACGCTCAACCGACTGAGCCACCCAGGTGCCCCTGAAGTGTATTCTTTTAAAGGGAGAAATAATTTGTAACTGTGTTTAGTGAAAGATTTGTATTTATTACATGCCTTGGGGGTAGCCAACAAGCCATACTGAGCATAAGAACACGCAAGCTTCTTAGAACGCTGACATGGAAACCTACTTCTTCGTGGGGATTATACCTCACTACTCAGAGTGCGGCTCAGGAGCCAGCAGTGGCCTGCCCTGGGAGTTTGCTAGGATTGCAGGGTCTCGGGCCCGGCCACAGATTTGCTGCCCCAGGTTGCACGTTACCAAGATCCTCAGGGATTAGAATGGGCTTTACAGGGGTGCCTGGCTATTTCAGTCAGTGGGGCGTGCGACTCTTGATCTCAGGGTTGTGAGTTCCAGCCCCACACTGAGTGTAGAGATTACTTAAAAATAAGTCTTTGGGGGGAAAAAGGATGAACTTTACAGTTTGAGGCACATTGGACTAACGTACTAAGGCACTCAGGGCAGCCAAGGTTGTTGGTGCTTTTTACTTTTCCCTTTCCACTAGCGTCCTTGGATGATGGTATCTTTCTAGCTGGTGTTACAGACCCCTGTGCTGTTCCAGGTTTCCAGGGGGACCAGGACTACTCCTGTCCAGTCAGATATCTCTAATATCACACATTCCAGAGGAAAATGACAACACTACAAAGTGCAGAGATCGGTGGGGCGCCTGGGTGGCGCAGTCGGTTAAGCGTCCGACTTCAGCCAGGTCACGATCTCGCGGTCCGTGAGTTCGAGCCCCGCGTCAGGCTCTGGGCTGATGGCTCGGAGCCTGGAGCCTGTTTCCGATTCTGTGTCTCCCTCTCTCTCTGCCCCTCCCCCGTTCATGCTCTGTCTCTCTCTGTCCCAAAAATAAATAAAAAACGTTGGGAAAAAATTTAAAAAAAAAAAAAAAAAACAAAAAAAAAAAAAACAAAGTGCAGAGATCGGGCTCTCTGCGAACTGCTTCACACGTTGATGAGTTTTCTCCGAGGTTCTTGAGCGATATCAGAGGGCTCATGTCCCCTGAAGGCTAAAAAGGATGATGGGTGGCGCCGTGTATGGCATGTTTACGCACATGAAATCAAGTAAAAATAGTCGAAAGAGTAGTAGAGTATCAACCTATGTCTTTAAAGCCAATTTTCGGTACATGAGTGTTACTGTGCAGAAATTTGCACTGTGTTTATTTGTAGTCCCAGCAGTTTATGGCAAGCGGGTGAAAACCGTTGCCGCAGCCAACTCAGTTACAAGGTCGGAACTCCATTTGTGCAAGAGTGGTAACTTCTACAAAGTGGGAAATCTCCATTTGTAATTTTTGAAAAGTTAAACCAAAGAATCTTATCTTTTAGGAAATAAAGCAGCAATTATACTTGTGACTCACAGTGCTTTCAGATGCCCTGCAGTAACCAAGATGGTTTTTCATGCTCAAACTATTACAAATAGGATTTTTAGGACATTTTAAAGGTTTACAAAACAACAACAACAAAAACCCCTCATGATCACATCTACCTTGCAATATTTCATTTCCCTCCTTGACAGCTTTGGTATAAAAATCAGGACTGTGAATGTGCTTCTATAATTTTTTTTTTAATTTTTTTTTTAACGTTTATTTATTTTTGAGACAGAGAGAGACAGAGCATGAACGGGGGAGGGTCAGAGAGAGGGAGACACAGAATCTGAAACAGGCTCCAGGCCCTGAGCTGTCAGCACAGAGCCCAATGCAGGGCTGGAACTCACGGACCGCGAGATCATGACCTGAGCCGAAGTCGGCCGCCCAACCGACTGAGCCACCCAGGTGCCCCAATATAATTTAAATAATTTTATGGAGTTCTTTCCAGTAATAGTGAGATTTTTCCCTCCATTTTAAAGTAAAGATAAACCTTTTTCACCTGTGAAAATTAGGTGCATTTAATTTTAGCAAATTTATTTTTCAGCTTTTAAAAATATAAGTGGCAGAAATTTGGGTACCGTTTATATAATCAGTTTTATTGAGGGGGAAACAGTCCTTTTTAATAAATGATTATCTCCAGACTATGTTGATAGGAAAATAAAATTACAAAATGCATGTTACAATACCCGAAAAAGATGGTGCTTAGAAAACTAATGAGTCATGACAGATGACAAATATATATTCATGAAGCTTTAATCACATGCGGTTATTTCAAAGTTATCTGGTATGCAAGCTTGTGTTAGGATTAAAACTGCTACGGGGCGCCTGGGTGGCTCAGTCGGTTAAAAGTCCGACTTCAGCTCAGATCATGATCTCATGGTTCGTGAGTTCAAGCCCAGCATCAAGCTCTGTGCCAACAGCCTGGAGCCTGCTTTGGATTCTGTGTCTCCCTGCCGCTCGCCCTCATCTCCCTCTCCAAAATAAACATTAGGAAAAAAAATTAAAACTTCCTTGAGAAAGTACTGAGTTTTAAGAACACATTTTGCTTTCACTGTAGACTTCTACTCAAGTGCAGTGGGTTGTCCTTCATAATAAAAAATCATTCTAACCCACTCAGATCTTGGGGTGCCTGGGTGGCTTGGTCGGTTGAGTGTCTGACTTCGGCTCAGGTCATGATCTCACAGTCCGTGAGTTCGAGCCCCGCGTCGGGCTCTGTGCTGACAGCTCAGAGCCTGGAGCCTGTTTCAGATTCTGTGTCTCCCTCTCTCTCTGCCCCTCCCCTGTTCATGCTCTGTCTCTCTCTGTCTCAAAAATAAATAAACGTTAAAAAAAAATTTTTTTTTAAAAAAAAGCTGAGGGAAAAAATTAAGCCCGTGACCTAACAGGGGCATCCAGCGGGCTCAGTCGGGGAGAGCATGCGACTCTTGGGGTCATGAGTTCGCTTCCCACTTTGGCCCTAGAGCTTACTTAAAAAAGAAAATAAAAAAGCCTGTGACCTAATAGAACAGATCAGTTCAACGTAATAGAGGATTTTGGTGACTACTACTGATGCATCCACATGATAATCATGAAAATAGCCATTAAGAACATAATATTATTCTCTGCCATCACTTAGTGCAAAAATCCAGATGCAGCAAAATGGCCACATCATTCAACAATATTAACTCTTTCATGAAGACACTGTAGGCTATAAATGTGATGTGAGAACTGCGTACCCCACTACTGAAAGAGTGTGGCAGAAGATACATTAGGGCACCTGCCTGGCTGGCTCAGTTGGAGCATGTGGCCCTTGATCTCAGCATCGTGAGTTCAAGCCCCACATTGGGTGTAGAGTTTACTTAAAAAAAAAAAAAAAAAAAATGCCACCAGAAAGATTAGTGTCCTTTGGTAATTGAACTAACAGAACACGTGCTTGTGAAATTAAGGCATGAAAAGAGACACTATTAAATCTGACAACACACAAAGTAATTTCCTAACAAGAACCTGGGATGCATGTCTTAAGAGTCCGAAGTACCACACTTTTAGAACCGGCTGAGCCAGTAGATTTATTGGCCTAGGGCAGTGACCCTGAACTTGAGAACTACCTGGGAGCTTGAAAAATGCTGATGCCCAACCTCCACCCCCAGAGAGACTAACTGGTTCCGGATGTAGCCTGGGCGTAGGTGTTTTGTTTTGTTTTGTTTTGTTTTGTTTTAATGAACTCCCTGAGTCTTTCCGATGAGCAGCCCGATTTGCAAAGCTCTGGGCCTAGGGGGAAGAGGCCTGGGATAAAAAGATTTGCTCGGGCAAAATAACCAGGGGGGCGCTGAGTTACTTCCTTAGAAAAATGAAAGGGTAGAATTGCCTGTTTCCTGTTTTTGTTTGGTTTTTGTTTTTTCATTTTTTAAAGAAATCTCTGCACCCAGTGTGGGGCTCAAACTTAACAACCCTGAGATCAAGAGTCACATGCTCTACTGACAGAGCCAGCCATGGGATGGTTTTCAAAGTCCATCCCGTGTCCTAAATGTTACCCTATTTTTACCCTTTGTAAAATAGATACGATTTTAATTCTGTTTTCAAAGTGGTTTTTAGTTTTCTGAAATGTACAATATCTTGGGCTTTGAGATTGAATATGGTAGACTAAGTATATGCGTTTAGCTCCACCCCATCCACAAATCCCACTAAATGACAGTAACGCAGTAAAAAGAAAAGGTATAAATTCATAGTAACAAAAACAGGAAAGCAGGCAACAGTAACCAGATGATGAGGAAGACATTCTGATGTTTCAGAACCCTGAAAGGCTCAGAATTCCCAAAGGTGTGCCCCCTCTAAAGACAGGGAAAATTGGTATAGGCATAGGCGACTAGAGAGACCTTTCCCACAATTTACAACTGAAAAATCAAGAAAGGGTGGTATGAGCATATTATGAGCTACAGAAGCAAACAGATGAAACTGCTAAGGGTTTAAAATGATGGCCCCTGGGGGAAAACAAATAAATGGAAAAAAAAAATGATGACTCCTGGGAAGTGGGGATAGGGAAGGGCAAGTCAGGGGTCTGCTGTCCTGAAAGCCTTTATCATTTGACTTCTAAAATTAAGATTAGATTATAAAGAGAAGTTTTTTTTCAATGTTTTAGTTGTTTTTGAGAAACAGAGCGTAAGCGGGGGGAGGGGCAGAGAGAGTGGGAGACACAGAACCTGAAGCAGGCTCCAGGCTCTGAGCTGTCAGTGCAGGGCTCCATGCGGGGGCTCGAACTCACGAACTGTGAGATCGTGAGATCGTGACCTGAGCCGGAGTTGGACGCTCAACGGACTGAGTCACACAGGCCCCCCTGATCTTTTTTTTAAAGCCACTTTTGACCAGGGTATGGGGAGAAAGGAATGCAAATACTGTAGATGAGAATGCAAAATTGTAAAATCCGTCAGAATGGCAGTTGGATGATATGGATCAAAATGTTAAAAGTGCAGAACATTTAGTCCAGCATTTTCACTCTTGGAATTTATCCTGACAAATTGGACAAGTGCTGCTTTGGCTATAAAAGAGGAAAATTGGAAACTACCTATATGTTCTACATCAGAATCTTCGTTTGAACAAGTGACGGCTCATCCATATAATGGAACGATGTGCAAACATTTTAAGTGATGGATTTCACACCCACCAGATGCTCAAAAATGCATAAGTCTTAAAATAGCAAGTTGGGGAGCGTGTCAAACAACTGGACGGTCGATATACTGCTGGCGAGCGTGTCCACTGGTACAATCTCTTTGAGGGAAAGCAAAACTTGGCATTACTTAAATGCAAAGTTGAATACGCACTTCTCTTTGACCAGCAAGTCCCCTCCCGGGGAGTATAAAATGATATAACTACTTATGAAGAAAGTTACCATTACTTAGTAAAATGGAAGATAAATGGCAGGATATATCCAATGTGACATGTGCCAAAATACCCATAATAGTGTTTGTTCTAGGAGCCTCAGGCTGCCCTCAACCCAAAGGACCATCAACACAGAATGGAAATATACACCAGAGTCCACAGCAAAGAACATGAATAAATAACAGCTACACCCGGGAATGTGAACGAATCCATGAATCTCAAAATGTTTGAGCAGAAAAAGCAAGACCCAAAAGAGCAGAATGACTTCGTCTGCATAATCTTGAAACACAGTAAACAGTAAAAAACAACAACAAAGACAACCACCATGAAAATCAGATACTACAGAACTAGAAAAATGAGGGCCCTCTCACAATTTAGGAGAGACAGAAAAAGAAAGATAGGAAATCACAACCGCGCAAAAAGTACGTGGCTACAAGATCGACCATTATACACAAATATCAGCCCAGCACGTACAAGGGCTCAAAAAAGATCGATACTCAAGCTTGTTTCCAATCCACAGAGATATTTAACGAAAGTCAAAAGATTTGTACTATCGGAAGAGAAGCAGGAGTAGAGCGGCACCATTAGAGAGAGGATTGCCAGGTGCTGTCACTCCTGGTGCTCTGAGGGTGAAGTTAAAACCAGCTCGAGAGCCCGCAGCAGCTCTTCCAGCCATTTGGGTAAAGAAAAGTCTCATTCTTTGAAATAATAGGTTTAAAGGAAACCTTTGGCTTTTAACTGGAAAATATATTGCCTGCGGTGCACTATGGTGATGCAAATCAAAGCTGAGTCATCGCCCTGGAGATTAACGCTCCCCAGATTGGCTGATGCCTGCTTGGCAGAGAAAGGCCCCCTCCCTAGTCGGCCCAGACCCTATTGCATCTGTTTGTTCATGCAGGCTCTGGGTGTGATTTCTCTGGGATAAAGCGTTTTGTTCACTGCCTAAGAAAATGGTGTCGGAGGTCTGTATTTGACAGGAAAGAATGTTCACAGTATGTTAGATGAAATATAAAAGGCAAATAACAAAAATATATTTAATAAGGTTACATTTTTTTCTTCCCCCAAAACGCACGTGTATGTGTGCATTGCGCATGTATGTGCATAGAAAAATGCTTACACCAAAATGATTCTTACACCAAAATGTTAAGGCTGGTTGTGCCTTTTTAAAAACTCTCTGTTTTTGTCTATATTTTCAGAAATGTCTGTGTTGGGCATAGTAAGACAAAATAGAAAAATAAAATGATTTCATAATAAGCGAAGACAAAGAAATTAGAAGGGAAGAATAATAAGCAGCAGGAGCACAAGACAAAGAATCAGAGAAGCTAAACGATTTTTTTGAAAGACTTGATCAAGATGAAAAAGGAGGCACAAATAATATTAGGAATTAGAAATGGGATAGGGGCATGCCTGGGTGGCTCAGTCAGTTAGACTCTTGATTTGGCTCAAGTCATGATCTCACAGTTGGTGAGTTTGAACCCCACATCAGTGTGGAGCCTGCTTGGGATTCTCTGTCTCCCTCTCTCTCTCTCTGCCCCTACCCCGCCCCCTCAAAAATAAATAAATAAGCTTTGGGGAAAAGAAAGAAAGAAAGAAAGAAAGAAAGAAAGAAATGGGAGAACAGCATTCCTAGCCAGTGAGAGTGGCCAATGAGAAGCAAGTAAAAGTCTTTAGGGGAATCCTCAGAAAAGTTGAATCAACCTCCTTCTTTCTTCCTTCTTGCTCCCTGGAACCTGTATGTGATGGCTGGTGCTACAGGTACCTCCTTGAGACCAAGAAAGAAAAGTCAAAGAATTACAAAAACCTCAACTTGGATAATTGAGGTTCTAGACCAGGGGTCAGTTAAGTATCCGTATGAACTTATGGGTTTAAATATATTTGATGTGTGTCTATTCATTACAGTTTTTCTCTTCGCTGATTTGTAAATTCTTATCTTAGTTCAACAGGTGCTTCTACGAGTAGGCCCCGGAGCCCTTTTGACTCAAGTTAGTAGCTTTTGATATAGCTTCATTGTTTTGCTGGATACACACACTCACACACACGCACAGCCACACACAGGCATGCACACGTACACAAGATGTTTCATACTCGTCTTTTATATGTCCTGACTCAGATATAGAATCAGGCAATTCTCCAAGAGCCCAGGTTTCTTTTGATTAGACAAACTATTTATTCTTCAAGAATTGTCTTGGCTATTCTTTGCCCTTTGGTTACTATATTCAGGACATAGATGGAGTTTTGAAGAAGAGTCAGTGACACAAAGAATTGATGAGGGAAAGTTCTTTTTTATAAAAAAAAAAAAAAAAAAAACCCTCCAGCTAATAAATACAAAAGGTGCCAAATGAAGTAAGGGTTTAGTTAATAATCACCAATGATGCTGAAACCATTAGAAGAAAGGTTGATGGGAAACTATAATGAACCTAAAACAAACAGAAACTCTCATATCTTAAATGAGATATTAGAAAGTATTGCATCCATGAAAAAATAACAGTATGCTATAGAAAAAGAGCATTCAGAGAGCAGGAAATAGGTCTAGAGAATTAAAATATGATGGCATAGGTCAAAACTTCACTAAAGTATTAGAAAACAAAGTTGAGATGATCTTCTAGAAAGCAGAGCAAAATAAGTGGCAGAAAAATAGAAGAGAAAAGGTAAAGATTAGGGGATCATTCCAGAATGTACAACCTCTAGCTTGAGGAAGTCCAGAAAGAGAAAACAAAATGGAGAGAAGATTATGAAACAATTAAAGAAACTTGAAGCACACACATGCACACGCACTTCCCCATAAAAACATAACTGTGTTTTAATTTTGTTAATCTCCTTTTTACATTATTTCCATGTGAATATTATTTACAACTTAGTCATATAGTGCCCTATGAATATAGTAGTTTTCTTGTTCAACTTTTTTTGTCTCTGAGTTAACTATTGCCTTATGTTTTTATGTGCTTAATTTTCTTTTTTTTTTTTAATTTTTTTTTTAACATTTATTTATTTTTGAGACAGAGAGAGACAGAGCATGAACAGGGGAGGGTCAGAGAGAGAGGGAGACACAGAATCTGAAACAGGCTCCAGGCTCTGAGCAGTCAGCACAGAGCCCGACGCGGGGCTCGAACTCACATACCGCGAGATCGTGACCTGAGCCGAAGTCGGACGCTTAACCGACTGAGCCACCCAGGCGCCCCTATGTGCTTAATTTTCTATACCTCTATGACCCAGTTCTCTTCTAGAGTCTCTGCTACAAATACATTCAATGCAGTCTCTTTTCAATACATTCTAACACCTCAGGTAATTGAGTCATTTTATCTGATTCAGGAGACATCCCTCCAGGAAACCTACTCCCTTCTGTTCTGATCTGGACTGTTCACTCTTTCCAGTCAAGGCCTCCTTTCTCTGGTTTGCTCGATCGGGTCCCTTTTTCTGGATTTCATATTTTTCTTTTTTCTGAGTTACCCCTTTGTATGTTACCCAAGGTTAAGTTACGCTTTGGTAACAAATGATCCCAACACCTGTCTGGTCTTCAACAACAAACCTTTCTCAGGTGTGTTATGTGTCCCTCATGGGTTGGCTGTAGGTCTGTGCCTCTCCTTCCCAGGACCAAGGGGATGGAGAGGCCCCTGGCTGGGACATCAATGTCAAACTGGAGGAAAAGACAATGTAACTAACCAGAGATGACCCTTAAGCTTCTGCTCAGAAGTGATATTGTCTATTCTACCTACTTTCCAATAGCCAAAGCAGGTTACATAGCCACTCTTGAGTTCATTCCCTATCTATGCTTTGGCTGGGTATATGATTCTTGGTGGGAAAAAAATTTCTTTCAGGGTATTAAAGGTATTGAGATATATATAGATGTATAGATATCTATATAACATCATGCTAAGTAAAAGAAGTCAGACAAAAGGTCACATATGATTGCATTTATTTATTTATTTATTTATTTATTTATTTATTTATTTTTAATGTTTATCCATTTATTTTTGAGAGAGAGAGAGAGAGAGGCAGACAGAGAATCCCAAGCAGGCGCTGCTCAGCACAGAGACCAATGCGGGGCTCAAACCCACAAACCGTGAGATCATGACCTGAGCCAAAATCAAGAGTCAGATGCTTAACTGAGTGAGACCACTAGGCACCCCATGTGTGATTGCATTTATATGAAATATTCAGAATAGGTAAATCCATAGAGACAGAACAAGGATTGCTCATTGGGGGGGGGAATGGGGAGAAATTGCTTAATGACTACAGGGATGATGGGAATGTTTTGGAACTAGATAGAGGTGGTGGTGACATGACGTTGTGTATGTATCAAATGCCACTGAATTGTTCACTGTAAAATGGCTACTTTTGTTCTACTCCTAAACCCAAGACTACTGTATGTTAACTAAGTTGAATTTAAACAAAAAAATCATAATAAAATGGCTACTTTTATACAAATTTCACCTCAATAAATTTAAAAATATATAGCAGATACATTATGTATGTATTTTATATCTAATATGTGTATTAGATATTAATTGTGTATCATATATCTAAAATGAGACAGTGTGAGTTCGAGCCCCGTGTCGGGCTCTGTGCTGACAGCTCAGAGCCTGGAGCCCATTTCAGATTCTGTGTCTCCCTCTCTATGACCCTCCCCCGTTCATGCTCTGTCTCTCTCTGTCTCAAAAATAAAAAATAAACGTTAAAAAAATTAAAAAAAAAATGAGACAGTAAATTTGAAAACGGACTGGACATTGGATTAGATGAAAAATTGTTAGAAATTTAGCATTGATGGGGCGCCTGGGTGGCTCAGTCGGTTAAGCATCTGACTTCAGGTCATGATCTCGCGGTTTGCGAGTTCAAACCCCACATCGGGCTCTGTGCTGACAGCTGGAGCCTGGAGCCTGCTTCGAATTCTGTGTCTTCCTCTCTCTCTGCCCCTCCCCTGCTCACTCGCTCTCTCCTCTCAAAAATACATAAACATTAAAAAATTTAAAAAAAAAAAAGAAATTTAGCATTGATAATGACACTGTGAATATGTCCCTCTGCCCTTTGGGTCACTCAGACCCCTCTGCCAGGACTCCCCTCCCTAGTCTTCCCCATGATCCAGCCACTGACACCACTATAGCCACCTTGAGCCGAGGGCCTCCAGGACCCCGGGCAGCCGGAAGTTGACGACCTGTGCTGAGCCTTAAGCTCCCCTCTCAGAACTTCACACCCGCCCCTCCAGGTGCCTTGGTTCTCCTGGGCCAGCTGCTCTCCATTAGGCCCTGCCAATGGGACGTGCTGGAGAGAGGACCTGTTTCTAGCTTTGTCCCCATCGATTTCACCTGGCTGCCATTAGTTTCAACGGGAGCAGCTAATTCCCATTTGCAGCTTTTCCCTGAGAGACCCCGGTATCGACAGTGCCCCCCTCATCGGAGGTGCGGACCCCCCTCCACGCTGGTCACCCCAGTACTTCCCACTTCTCTGTTTCCTCCAGTCCTAGGAGCAATAGCTGTTTCCGGCAAGTGCGACCTCAGGGTTCCCTTTTCCCTCTCCAATATGTGGATGAATCATCTTCACATTAAATTTGATCTGTGACATAACTGTCTTGTTGAAATTGGTAACCGAATGTGGCTAATGGGACGCACTGCAGCTGCAGACTAATAAGCACAGGTGCAGCTTTTTACCCAGAACTTTTTCCTTTGCCTTTATTTTTTTTTAAGTTTATTTATTTCTGAGAGAGCGTGGGCACACATGAGAGCAGGGGAGGGGCAGAGAGAGAGAGAGAATCCCAGCGCAGAGCCTGACCGGGGCTCGAATTCACTGCGAGACCATGACCCAAGCCAAAATCAAGAGTCAGCCGCTTAACCCACTGTACCCCTCTTTTGCTTTTAAATTTCCGAGTCTCCTCCGTCAGGGAGGCGGATTTGAGGCTAACTCTCTTGTCCTTTGGTCGGCTCTCGAATAAGCCCCTTTCCTGCTGCATACTCAATGTCTCTGATCGGCTTTGCTGTGCGTCAGGCAAAGGAGCTTGGGTTTGGTTACAAATTTGGCAAGCCAGTGGGGAGTTCCGTGCCCATGGTTCCTCGGGGCCCCCCGCCGGTAACAGGAGTCTGGTGAAGAGTCTCAGCAGCTGCCTAGATCTTTGTCCTCGGGACTGTCCCCAGGGCCCCACCCCGATTGAGCACGGCTGACCCGAAGCACCTAATCTAAGTCTTGCGGTTTGGAAATGGTTTTGAGGTTTGGTCTGGACAGACTTCTCTTGGTGAGTACCTTGTGTGACAGGAGCTTCTTCCTCCCGTTTGGCTTGGCTCTCTCAGTCTTCTTCCTCTCATTTGCTTGCCTCCACATAAGGGGTTTGATTCTCCTAGCCTCCTTTTCTTGTATGCTTAAAAAAAAGGCTAGAGGGGCGCCTGGGTGGCTCAATCGGTTAAGCATCTGACTTGGGCTCGGGTCATGATCTCGCAGTTCATGAGTTCCGGTCATGACCTCGCAGTTGATGAGTTCCGGCCCCACGCTGACAGCTCAGAACCTGCTTCCCTCTCTCTCTCTCTGCCCCTCCCACACCCCCCCCCCCCCAACTCATTCTCACTCTCAAAAATAAACAGTTATTAAAAAAAATTTTTTTAAGGCTAGAGAGGAAGCCATTTGGTTCAGTGACATGCCAACTTTTCAGGGAGGAACCAATGCTCATAGAGCTACTCTGGACTTTATTTGGTTTGTTTCTTGCTGCATCTTTTGGTGTCTTTGCATAAAACTGGCCATGGTGTAATTGGAAAATGGGAAATGACAATTTGATCCCTGCATGCAGCCCTTTGGGCTGCATTCTCCAAAATTGGGCAACCGTTTTGCTTTGTTTTGTTTTGTTTTTTGTTTTTTTGTTTTTTTGCAATGCTGCTTGGCTAGATATTTGCTAGACTCTGGAGAAAAATGACCAATTAACAGATCCATAAATTATAATACCATCTTGCAACTAGATTTGTTTTGGAAGAGAGAGATACTGAGAAATTGGGCCTTTAAGATTTTGTTTGCATCTTGTGTATCCGTATATGTGTCCATGTATATCGTAAATGTGAGATCTTTTTCTCTACCTCCTGATGGTATCGCTAAAATTAATTTGTAAAAGAGCTCTATTTAGTTGGTTTAAAGGCAAATACTTGTAAGAATTGGGAATTTAAAAACATTTTTTTAATGTTTATTTTTTGAAGGAGAGAGAGAGCACGTGTGAGTGAGCATGAGCAGGGGAGGGGCAGAGAGAGAGAGGGAGACACAGAATCTGAAGCAGGCTCCAGGCTCTGGGCTGTCAGCACAGAGCCTGATGCGGGGCTCAAACCCATGGACCATGAGATCATGACCTGAGTCAAAGTCAGATGCTCAACCGACTGAGCCACCCAGGCACCCCAAGAATTGGGAATTTTAAAACTCAGATAGTTTTCAAGTTCACATGATCTTGGGAAACACTTGGCATAAAGCTAATTTAAGGTTGTTAGTTTAATTAAAATGGACATATATTTAGAATTATCAGCATTAAATGTAAAAGTTCATGGGGTGCCTGGGTGGCTCAGTCGTTTGAGCGTCCAACTCTTGATTTTGGTTCAGGTCATGATCCCAGGATTGTTGGATAGAGCCCCACCTCTGGCTCCTCACTGAGCATGGAGCCTGCTTAAAATTCTCTCTGTTTTCCCCTCTGCCCCTCTCCCCTACTTGCCCTCTCTATCCCTCTCTCTCTAAAATAAGAAAAAAAATTTTAAATCAATGTAAAAGTTCATGTTATCTCTATTGCAAAATTTGTCAGAAAAGGAAAAAAAAAACTTAGAGCTTTGTCTACTGCTTCATGAAGTTTTTTGGGTCATCTAAGACGAAGTAGTAAGGGAAACAACTCTGTATGAAAGGAAAGTGAGACTGGTTAAAGAGGGAAAACTTAGAGCAAAATCTAAACATAAAAAAGGAAAGTTGTAGAAGGCTTGTGAGAAGGGAATCTTTGGCAAGGAATTTTGTACACTGCTTGGACTAAGCTTATAGAGAATGAGCATGGAGGAAAGTTTCTTAGGGAGTGATCAACACCTGGGGAAGAGAAGGGAGAGTAAAAGGGCAAGATGAGGTGAAAGTTGAGCAGTGATGAAACATTAACAGAAGGCTTAGCTGATTCTCAGCAGTTGCAAAAGTTGGACTACCCTTCAGAACCATCCAAAATGGGGGCAAAAGGGTTGGGCTTCCAGTCATTGGATGTGACCACCTGCGAAGAAGCCATGGCCTTCCAGTCATTGGATGTGACCACCTGCGAAGAAGCCATGGCCTTCCAGTCATTGGATGTGACCACCTGAGAAGAAGCCATGGCCTTCCAGTCATTGGATGTGACCACCTGAGAAGAAGCCATGGCCTTCCAGTCATTGGATGTGACCACCTGAGAAGAAGCCATGGCCTTCCAGTCATTGGATGTGACCACCTGAGAAGAAGCCATGGCCTTCCAGTCATTGGATGTGACCACCTGAGAAGAAGCCATGGCCTTCCAGTCATTGGATGTGACCACCTGAGAAGAAGCCATGGCCTTCCAGTCATTGGATGTGACCACCTGGGAAGAGGGCATGGCCTTCATGAGGCAGCAGTCTTCGGCCAAGGCAGTCCCTGACAGCCTCGGAGAGTTGAGGATGGTTAGCAGTCTCCCCACAGCTGAGAGGCCTCCATATCGTAGCATCCACAACTCAGATCCATGCAGTGCCCTGGACATTCTCGTCAAAGTAACTGTGTGTCAACATGGGAGGAGACACGGAGGGAAAAAAGAGATGGCAGAAAGTCGTTAAAAATTCGTCTTGGAATAAGAGTTTTAATATCCGGTACACTGTACGAGATTGGGATTTGGTTTTCTTCTCTGTTAAAATGACAGTTTTTTGAGATTATTTGTCTGAATTGTAAGCCAAGGCCATTATCTTTAATCTGTCTAGAAAAACAAAATTTGTATGTGTTGTCTTTATTAGGTCTCTGATTAAACTGAGGTTTCTAATTTTCTCCCATTGTCTTGAAATCATTGAGAACTAAGCTAGCCCTTTTTTCCAGAAGACCTGCAAACTGAGGCTAGAAAACTTGAAGTAAACTTCAGAGAAAATGGCCACACTAGCCCATGTTTGCCTGTTGCTGCGTGGGCCACTCAGATCGCTGGGACATGTTTATTCCTGTGTCCTGATTTGATGGGTCCGCCACTGGAAATTCCAGACCTTGAGATAATCATGGATGGGAGCAGTTTTATGGATTAGGGACAACAAAGAGCTAGATGGAGTGGTGACCCATCAGCTATGGTCCAATGCCAAGGACACCCCAAATTGTTTGACTGCTCAAGGGAATAATCAGGGAGACCAATGCGCCAACCTGGCAGTCTGTACAAAGACTCCAAAACCATCTATAATGGCGTTAGTACTGGACAGAGACTTAATTAAGTATCCGCCCCAATATTCCTGGGAGAATCTCAGGAGAGCTAAAGAATGGGGATTTGGATACGATGCTGGCACTAAAGACAGCTGGAAATATAATGAATCCTTATCCTGGTTGCCATATTCACCAAAACCCATCATGGGTGAGATGCTACTCTTCAGTGGATCCAGAAGTATTTGGTGGGTCCCAATCTTCAAAGAACAATTCTGAAATAAGACATTTATGTTAAAAGTAATCCTAAGACTGGGCCCCCACCAGTTCTAAAAGGTATATAACTTAGAGGCACCAAACCTGGAGAAGACTGACAGACTAGACCATGATGCCAAAAACAGGTAATTTTGTTTAAAAGTAAACTCTATGCCCAACATGGGGCTTGAACTCATGACCCCGAGATCAAGTTGCATGTTCTAGTGACTGAGCCAGCCAGGCACACCCAAAACAGGTAATTTTTATATTTGTTAGAGTTTGTAGACAACTTTACAAGTTGGGTTAAAGCTTTTCGCTGCTGTTCAGAGAAGGCCTCAGAAGTTGTCAAACACTGTTAAGCAGAATCATTCCCAGGTTTGGATTGCTGCTAATAGTTGAGAGGGACAATGGAGTGGCAATTGTGGCCCAAGTCACACAAGCAATGTCCAATGCCTGGGGCACCCAGTGGATATTACATCCTTCCTAAAAACCCCAACCAACTGGAAAAACAAAACAAAACAAAAATGAACTTTGGTCAAGATGCCAGGACACCAACTCAAATTGGGAAAAAGCCTTGCCCGCTGCTCTGCTCCAGCTAAGAGTGGCCTGTAGAAGTCGGCTTGGTTTAAGCTCCTCTGAAATGTTACATAGAAGACTGTTTCTACACCCCTTTCGTGACTTAGGAGTTCCCGATGGGGCTCACCTTAGGGAATCGGATACTATCAGATATATCCTGGAGCACCTGGGTGGCTCAGTCAGTTGAGCATCAGACTCTTGATTCCGGCTCAGGTTGTGATCCCAGGCTTGTGGGATTGAGCCCCGTGTCAGGCTCGGTGCTGAGCATGCAGCCTGCTTAAGATTCTCTCTCTCTCCCTCTGCCCCCTTCCTCACTCATACTCTCTGTCTCTAAAAAAATATATATATATATATCAGATATGTTCAATAGGTTTGCTTCCAGCAGGTCGATGAGCCCCGCATATGGGCCCTTGTACTGCCTGAATCCTGGAGACTTGGTGCTATTAAAAACCTGGAAGAGAAAGTGCCCAGAGGACCGGCTCCAACCTCGTTAGATAGGACCTTATGAGGTGCTGCTGACCACCCATTCTTGAGTGACACTAAAGGGAATTAAGCTGTGGCTTCCTCACGCAGGTTCCCTCCACCCTCAGCAAGGAGAGCACCAAAAAGAACACTGCTTGGACCAGCAAGTCTCTGACAAACCTGAAACTACTATTCAGGAGAGCTGCTCTGAAGACATCAATCGAGGGTCACTTGGCTGGCTCAGTTGCTGGAGCGTGCGACTCTTGATCTCTGGGTTGTAAGTTCAAGCCCCATGTTGGGTGTAGAGATTACTTAAATGAACACTAAAAAGTTTTTTTTAGTAAAGTACAGCTGCAACTTTTTCATTGCCCTTTAAATTCCCCTGACTCTCCTTTAGGGAGGTGTATTTGAGTCTTGCTCTCCTGTCTCATTTGGCTACCTCTCAAACCCTTTCCTTGCTTCACACTCCATATCTCAGTGACTCTTTGTGCATCTGGCAGGTGAACTTGGGTTTGGTTACATTGTTACATTCTTTTGGCAAAAGAGGACTGATGCATCACCTGCAGACAGTGATATTTGCTTTATAGTTTGTTGTTATGTCTGAAATATTTCATTTACTTTTATTTTACCACTTAGCAACAAACAATATAAGGAAGCTAGGAAAAAATCTGACAAAAGACGTACATGCGATGTAAAGAGATATTAAAGAACACTTAAATAAATGGGAAGATATACTGTATTCATGCATGGAAAGACAAATATTCCTAAAGATGCCACTCTTCTCCAAATTAGATCTTGGAGGGAGACCTGGAATATGTAATTTATCATCCAAGGAAAATTTTAAATTGGGGCTCTTAGACCAACTCTGGAAAACATTGAAAAGAGATAATATTTCAGGTAGAATATTTTCTCAAGGAAAAGTTGATATTTATACAGGGATTTTTAAAAAGATTTTGTCTTTAAGTAATCTCTATACCCAATGTGGGGCTTGAACTTACTATCCTGAGATCAAAAGTCACATGCTCCACTGACCGAGCCAGTGGGCTCCTCTATATGGTGACTTTTTTTTTTTTTTTTATATGGTGACTTTTAATAGAGCCTAACCCATGAATGTTTTGTGCTCTTTATTGTCTTTATATACATAGTTTCCATTTCTTTGAAAGTATATAATTAAAGCTCAGACTTGGGGAAATCAGAACAAAAATTCATGAATGCCTATACTCAAATGTGCAATATACGTATTTGAGTTCTTGAAACGCATGTACTCTCCCAATATTCCAGACATGATAAGAATTTTGGAAGTATCCACCTCCTGCTGGAGCTGGCTCCCCAGTGTGTGCCGGTCTGATAGTACACTCTGTGACCTGCCATCAATATGCTTGAGCAATCCGGGTATAAAGTAAAATCATTGCCTAAATCTTTTAGCATCTGCCAGCAATGTGGAAGTGTATAGCAAATCCTGCAATTGGCCAAATTCCTATAAGCACCAAAATCAGGGTTAGCTCGCAAGGATGCTATTGGGTAATCGAATTAAACAATAAGCTCTCTGTTCTATGACAAGGCAGATACTCCTTCCACTGCCTCCAGCCCCAGTAGTATCCAACAAATATGAAATTTAACTCTTTTTTTTTTTAATCTTTATTTTTGAGAGAGAGACAGACAGACTGTGAGCGGGGAAGGAACAGAGAGGGAGACACAGAATCCACAGCAGGCTCCAGGCTCTGAGCTCTCAGCACAGAGCTCGACGCGGGGCTCGAACTCACAAACCATGAGATCATGACCTGAGCCCAAGTTGGACGCTTAACCAACTGAGCCACCCAGGTGCCACAAGAAATTTAACTGTTGATGAAGTAATACTCTTGGTGGCTTTATAGGATACTAGGAGCTTTTCTTTCTCTGAAAATACTGAGGTGGACTAGTTAAACTGGCATGGTTAATTTAACTCCCGTTGACCCTTTAAGACACAGCTTAGATGTTACCTTAAACCTTCCTTAGATCTTTTCACCAGCAGTAGAAAATAACCCTCAAGAAGTTCCTTTGCAATACCTGTATCTTATGAATTACATCATTTGTGTATGTCACTGTCTAGTATTGGCCTGGGAGCCCTTATCCTAAACTGTGGTATGCCCAGTGTCTAATAAAGAGCTCAGAATGTGGTAGGTGCTCAAATGTTTACTCGATGAATGAAAACTTTCTATTGCCACCAAGTTTATTCTGGGCCGATCTTGGTCCTGTGGCTTGCTGACGTCTTCTCAGTGTAGTGGTGGGCGGTGGGGGAAGTGTTGCTACCAGGAGACTCCCCAAGAGGTTGCACAAAGGAATACCACTTTGGGGGATTGAGGGTTTGGTCTTCATCTGTACAGGTTCAGAAAAATGAGGGATCACGACATTTTATCTATTCAGAGGCTCTTTTTCTCAAGTATGTAATGGGAGCTTTCTCTCAGTGTGACATTCTACTGGGCACTGGTAATACAGGAGTTTGATGGGCACAGTCCTCACCCTCACTTCATTTATCACCTGGTTGCGGGAAAGAGTCAATTAAGCCTTCATACTGCAGAGTGGGGCTGACTCGGGATGAGTAGTACAGCCTGATAGGGATGGATAACGTGGTGCATCTAAGACACTCTGGGCACCAGAGAGGCTTCCCGGAGGGACCGCTCGCAATACGTTCTTTCCAGAACACAGCTCTTGGGCCTGATTTACAAAGTCAAAATGTCCCTTTATTAACAATAAGCAAGGGAAGTGGTTCAGTGAATGGAAATGCACACATATTTACATTCACTCTCTGTAGTCAGATCCACAGAGGGAGCCAGATTCTAATGGTAAAGTTGTTTGGCAAGACATCAACACAGTTTTCCCTGTTCAAAGACATTTGGATGATGGGGCCACCATCCCCACACTAGGAGTTAGGCTTGTGAATAGGGCCATTATTTTTGAAGTTCTCTTTTCTTTTTTGACTAGGATTCTCTCTCCCCCCCAAACATTGCCTAGATGGTTTTATGAGCCAGGCTTTCCTGACTCTCCCTTTTCTAGGTTTCTATTCTTCTTCTTCTCTTTTTTAATGTTTATTTATTTTTGAGAGAGAGAGAGAGAGAGAGAGAGAGAGAGAGAGAGAGAGCACAAACAGGGGAGGGGCAGAGAGAGAGGCAGATACAGAATCCAAAACAGGCTCCAGGCTCTGAGCTGTCAGCACAGAGCCTGACGCGGGGCTTAAACTCACGAACTGAACCGTAAGATCATGACCTAAGCCGAAGCTGGAAGCTTAAAGGACTGAGCCACCCAGGTGCTCCTAGGTTTCTATTCTTCTAATAGACACACTGCTTCTCTAGATTTGTCAATACTTTTGATTATGTTATAGGGTATTGTTGGGGAAGAAAAATTTCCCTCTATCCTTCAACATTGTTCTAGGTAGTCTAAGAATCAAACTGACAAAAGACAGATTAACAGGAGAAAATAATATTTAATTATGTATGTACATGGAATCCACACAGACATGAGAGGCAAAATGAAGTGTAAAGGTCCTCCAGAACTAAGGAGAAGTGGGTAGGGGTCTGGGACCACAAAGGGAAGGAAAGCAACTTACCCAAAGATGAAAGAGTAAATGTTTGGTAAACGAATGTTTGCTGGGCCACTCAAACAATGGGACACAAAGAGGAAATTGGTCAAACAGGCTTGCTGGGTTCATTCTTGTCTACCATACGTAGTCCACAGTATAATATAGTTACCTACTGTGCCAGCTCTCTTTCTGGAGCAGGCCCTCTATGTCCTCTTAGGCAGTTAGGGGAAGTTCAAAGTTTCTTCCTGAGCATTTTTGGGCTTTGGTTATTTTTAGCTTGAAATAATCTGCATACTAAAGTGGCACATTTTGGGGCAGTCTGGCCTTGGCCCTTACAGTATGATGAGGTCTGTAATTTACTGTCATCAAGAAGTGTGGTCTTAGTAGCGTGTGTGTGTGTGTGTGTGTGTGTGTGTGTGTGTGTTGCATTAAATTATGGGCTACCGATGACTCTGCTCAGGACTTTACACACCACGGGTGGTCAGCTATATCAATCAGAGAGTCCATATGCCATATTACACCTACAGATGCTTCTGTCAGCCACAGCTCAAGCCAACAGCTTTGCTAGGTAGCAAAATGAAGGTTAGAAATTGGTTTTCATTGGTGGAATTAGTAGTTTATTAGCTAGTATAACAGGTGAGAGAGATGGGCTCGAATTGGCAAAATCAATGATATTGAAGACATGTGTATTGTTTAGAATATGTGAGACTGTCCTCAACATTGCAATGACAGGGTATGAGAACCTAACAAGTTGGAAGCCTGTTTCCTTAGGGATAATACTATAGGCTAAACCTCCAAATGGCCCTGTGTCCAGCTATGAATTCTAAGGGTTCCAGTTCCCTGATAATGTCTATGAGGCCAACAGAATCCCTGCTCTGTAATAGTGGTGAGTCTGTCTTGAGTGCCTTGCACGGTTATCAGAGTACGTGAAACAACAGAGAGCTGGGGCATTACTGAACTTACTATTCATAAAAACTGTTTTGTGCCACAGAATCATGGCTGTTTCATAAACATCTGAATAAATGGGCCCATATTTAAGTTATATACATAGCCCTTAGGGCACCTGGGGAGAATACCCCCTAACCAAGGAGGGACTTGTGACCTTCACTTTCCTGGCAGGCACAGTTTTGTTTTGTTTTTTTAATGTTTAGCTATTTTTGAGAGAGCGCATGCATGGAGGAAGGGGCAGAGAGAGAGGAGGACAGAGGATCTGAAGCAGGCTCTGAGCTGACAGCAGTGAGCCTGATGAGGGGCTTGAGCTCATGAATCATGAGATCATGACCTGAGCTGAAGTTAGATGCTTAACTGAGCCACCTAGGTGCTCCAAGGTAGGCACAATTCTTTTAAAATAATTTTTTTAATGTTTATTTATTTTTGAGACAGAGAGAGACAGAGCATGAGTGCAGGAGGGGAGAGAGAGAGAGAGAGAGAGAGAGAGAGAGAGAGAGAGAATCCGAAGAAGGCTATAGGCTCTGAGCTGTCAGCACAGAGCCCGATGCAGGGCTCGAACTCGTGAGCTGTGAGACCACGACCTGAGCTGAAGTCGGACACCCAACCGACTGAGCCACCCAGGTGCCCAAAGGTAGGCACAATTCTTAACAGATGACAATTCCTTGAGCAAATGTGAAAATAATTAATGAAGACAGACTACGGGGTATCTTTTTAAGACTCAGAAAGAAAAAAATGATGGCCCCTGAAAACCTAAAATATAACCCCAACAATGGATCCCAGCAAAGTGCTTTATAGAGCTTTCGACTAAGGCTTGCCAGTGACCCTTTGGAAGACATTTAAGATAAAAATCAAAACAAAGAAAGGGTATATGAAAAACAATCAGGTTAGTCTGACCCAAGGAATATGAGAACGATCCAAGACCTAAAGGGCCAGGCAGAAGCTATTTGTCTCACCAGTGTTGAAAGCTATGCATCACCTCTGCTATGCTATATTCCTTAGAAGCCACTTACTAAGCCTGGCCCACACCCAAGAGGAGGGGAATCAAACTCCACCTTTTGAAGAAAGGAGCATCAAAGAACTGTGAACAGATTTAAAGACCACCATTGCCTACATTAAAGATGTTATAGGTCCTCTAAAATTCACATTTCTCTCAGGAGCAGTAATAGCTATGTTTCTCTTGAGCAACCGCTTTGTTTTTATGTTACAGTGTTGTGAATCACTCTGTAAATTGTATTTTCCTCTTTTTTCAGCTGTCAAGAAGCTCAGAATAAAAATTTGGCTCACCTCCAGCTTGTGTACAAGACCTCAAGGCATGTGTTCTATGGATTCAAGTCACCCATGACTTCATCTTCTTTTTCCTTTCCTACTTTCACTCTCATTTCCCTCCCCCCCTTTTATACTTACGAATGAATGAATAACATGATATAGATCTATACATCTACATACACACGTGTGTTGTGGCATATGGTGTATATGTTTACAAGCAACCTAAATCCCTTTTGAAATAAGAACATGTATAAATAAAATAAATACAGTATTTTTCATCTTTTAAGACTTGAGGTAAGTTAGTTCTTTTGTTTTCTTTCTTTCTTTTTAATGTTTATTTTTGAAAGAGAGAGAGAGAGAGAGAGAGGGAGGGGCAGGGAGGGGCAGAGAGGGGGAGACTGAAGATTCCTAGCAGGCTCTGTGCTGACAGCAGAGAACCTGATGTAGGGCTCGAACTCCCGAACTGTGAGATCATGACCTGAGCCGAGGTCAGACACCTAACTGACTGAGCCACCCAGGCGCCTCTTGTTTTCTTAACAAAGATAATTACTGACTTTCCCCCCATACATACTTATACTCAAACAATACGGAAAACCATGAGGTAAAAATACTCCCAAATCTCACCACCCAGGGAAACACATTATTAACATTTCGGTCAATATCCTTCTAAATATCTGTTTATAAACATACAGGCAATTCTACACAAATGGATTTTTTTATTGAAGTATCACTGACACACAATGTTATATTAGTTTCAGGTGTACAATAGAATGATTTGACAAGTCTATACATTTATGCTATGCTCACCACAAGTCACCATACAGTGCTGTTACAATACCAATGACTATATTCCTATGCTGTACCTTTCATTCCTGTGACTTAATTCATTCCACGACTGAAAGCCTGTACCTCTCACTCCCCTTCACTCCTTTTGCCCATCTCCCATCCCTCCCAAATGGAATTTTAAAAAATGTTTATTTATTTGAGAGAGAGAGAGAGAGAGTGTGTGCACAAGTAGGGGGAAGGGCAGAGAGAGAGGGAGAGAGAGAATCCCAAGTAGGCTCTGCACTGTCATCGCAGAGCCCCACGTGGGGCTGGCCCCCACGAACTGTGAGATCATGACATGAGCCGAAATCACGAGTCAGATGCTTAACCAACTGAGCCACCCAGGCACCCCTGGAATGTTTTTTTTGTTTGTTTGTTTGTTTTTTAAGTAAGCTTTACAGCCAACATGGGGTTTGAACTCACAATCTGGAGGTCAACAGTTGCATGTTCTACTGACTTAGCCAGCCAGGCGCCCCTGGAATTTTTATTTTATTTTTAAAAAATTATTTTTTTAAGTTTGTTTATTTATTTAGAGACAGCGCAAGCAGGAGAGAGGCAGAAAGAGGGAGAGAAAGAATCCCAAGCAGAGCTCTATCTCAAGAAATTTGAGGTCACGACCTGAACGGAAATCAAGAGCTGGCACCTTAACTGACTGAGCCACCCAGGCGCTCCTGGAATTTTTTTTTTTTTTTTTTTTTTTAAAGCTCACTATGCTATGTATATTTTCTAGGTCATATTTTAAAAATGTTGATCATTCTTAGTAGCTGCATGGTGTTCTATTGTACCAAAATTTAACTACTGTGCATTTTAACATTCCATTCCCTGAACAGGTTTGAAAAAGCATTACCCACACATTTATTATGCATCTTGCTGGGAATTTTACCTTTAAGAAGGTGAGGCATGGTGCTGAGACCATCAGCTTTATATAGAATCTGGGTATGAGTTCATTATCTACTGCTCTAGTTTTGAAATCTCAAAGCTGGACTGAGGTGTTCTGCCCATGAAAGAAAATACAGGTACTTTTCCCCAAATTTACAGAAATAATTAAAATTCATAGATGGAATTTCCACAATATTGAAATTTACTCTCAGGTCTATTATTAAATTTTTAGCGTCTGATACCACTGTTTTGTATTCAACTCTAATAAAAAATGGTAAAGGATTTACACAAATTTTCATAATGAGTTAATTATCAGAATTTCATGACGGTCTGTGACTTTCAGCGACTCGGTCCTTAGAGATCTGGTTCCATCAGATGGAAACAGGGAATATTTCTGAGCAAAACTGCACCTCCCGCCCCAATCCTGTCAAGAAAATAAAATCGATTCAGCAAACTCCGTTTAAAAATTTCAATAACGAAACGACTAGCGGAGAAAATAGGATACATTCAACATGTATTAAGTATGGAGAACTGTGTTAGAAGACCGGGCGGTTCAGTCAAGGTGAATAGGACACAGCACCCACCCCGCAGCTCGGGACAGGTAAACAGCTCTGGTAGAAGAGCAGGACTCGGGGCAGGTGTCCCAGCCAGAGACCTCAAATTCTGAAAGCTAGTCCATCTCTCCCGCCGCGAAAGTCACGATTTCCCCTTATCCCTAAATAATTTAGCATCAATTCCGAAGAGGAGCAACAGAAACAAAAACACAACAACGTATGCCCACTCAGCTCCCTCCCAAACACTGCAATATTTCTAAACTTTTCCCTCAGGATAATAAAGAGTACCTTCCGGTACCGATTCATCGATTCCAGAAAACTACAAGTCCCAGTAGGCTGCATGCGCAGCTCAGAGGATAGTCTCCTCGTTTCAGAATGCCGCCTTATGCTCCAATCCTGAGCTGGGTCTGTGAGCCGTGGCCGCGCGGCCTGCTGGGACTTGCAGTCCGCTTCAGAGTCCCTCTCCCTGTCTGCGCAGGCTCGCGCGGCCTGTGTTCGCCCTTCGGCCCTGCAAAAGCCCAGCCCAGGCTTCAATGCTCCCCACCCCCATCCCGCTCCATCCCCTCGGGGGCCAACCTCCTCCGGTCACGTGGCAAGCTTTCATGCGGCGATTGGCCGTGGGGGTTCAGGGGCGGGGCGCGGGGGCCCTGAAAGGTTCCGTGCCCCTTGTCGGGCCGCTTGTTTGGCTGCTGCCGTCACCTCATGGCGACGCGAGTAGAGGAGGCAGCGCGGGGAAGAGGCGGCGGCGCCGAAGAGGCTATTGAAACCGGACGGGGCGGACGGCGACGCAGCCCGCGGCAGAAGGTCAGTGTGGGAGGCGTCCGCGTTGTTGCCGGCAGGGGAAATGCTCGGGCTAGCTCTTTCGGGGTCCACATCTTCGCTCTCTCCGGTTACCTTTAGCCACGGGACGAACATCCGGCCCTTTTCCCTCCCGGGGGTGACGACAGTGGGAGCAGGTGGGGGGGGGGGACTGGGACCGGGATGGATGGGGTGGGAGGAAGCGATGGTTGGGGTTTCGAGGCGCGTGGCAGACGCGGGGAGAGGGCAGGGGGCGCAGCCCCGTGTGAGGGGGAGGGGGTGCGAGGCGGGGGCGCACCAGGTGTGACAGCCACGTGCGGCCGGCGCCGGGGAGCCCCGGTCGCCAGGTGTTCCTTCTCCCAGCCCCCGCCCTCGGCGTGTTCTCGGTGCTCCCTGTGTTCCCCGCGCTGGGCGCCGCCGTCGGGGGGCTGCCCGGGTCAGTGACCGGTCCTGCTCTTACCGGGCAGGTGCGCAGGGCGCGCTGCGGGGTGCGCCGGGGCGGCGCGGGCGAGGCTGTTGCGCAGTAAGATAACCGCGCGGGAGCCGGGGTTGCACTGCGCCCCCCTTCCCCCGCCCCCTCTGCGCTCCCCGCCACTGCGCGGGCGGGCGAGCGCCGCGGGGCTGGGAGGACCGTTCGGCTCCCGGCCCTGGGGCTCATCTCTGGGCGCCACCGGCCTGGTTACACGTGGGGCCGGCGATGGGAAGACGATGCTGGAGGACCTGGGTCCCGCAGAGTTGGGGGCAGCATCGCGTGATAGCCGGTCTTCCCATTTTAGCCTCCCTCCTCCTTCTTGCTCTTTATTTCCCCTCCTTTTTTTTTTTTCTTTCCTTTTTTTCTTTTTCTTTTTTTTGGGGGGGTGAACGGAAACTTGACCGCCTCCCCCACCCTGGCCTTTGGTCTCTGTTAATCTGGGAGGCAGGCTGGACCGTTCCCCTTGCCTTACTTGACTCACGTCAAGGAGTTTTCAGTGTCTCCCTGGATACAGGAAAATCGAGACCTTCAGAATGGGAGAATTCCACTTGTTCTGGAGTCAGTGGGTGGAGTTCGAAAAAGATTGCACAACAAATGGGGTACAGGGCTTTCAGGACCCAGGAGTGGAAATCCGCAGGGTAAGGCGCTGGAAAGGTGAAAACCCTGTCTCTTTTTCCTTACAGTGGAACATATTGAAACGTTCAACCTGTTGGACGTCCTGCTTGATCACTCGGGGCTGTTTAATATTACTTAGTTATGTGTTTGAATACTCTCAAAAATCACCCCTGTGTGAAATTACGAAATATTTTTCTAATGCGAATTTACCATCTTGAAAAAGAACAAAGGTTTGGTTTACATCTGAGCAAAGTGTCAAGAATTGGCTTTGGGGGGCCTGTTTCTAAGGTCGGGTATTTTCATGTCTTTCTGCATAAGGGTGTTACTACTTCTCAGTTACTTCTTTTTCTCTCCCTCTCTTTGTACTGTAAAATAAAGATCCAGTACTTGAAGGAATGAAAGAGAAGCTGTGGACCGAATGTACTCTAGGGATTCAGAACTGTCACTTTGGACACTTCATTTATTCCCTGAGAGTGGGGAGCCAATCTCAGTGTTTGATTTCATAGGCCTCCCAGGGGAGGACTCCGATTAAAAAGCCACTACAGTTGAGGACATAAGTTCCCTTTTATGCCACTGGGATAAGGACCAGAAGTCTGAATTAGGAACTGAGGTTTAATCAACTAGCATTTTAAATGACCAAGATAAGAGGTAACGACCCTTTGAGGCAGCACTCTGGGTTACAGCTGGATATGAATAGTCATGTGTGTCTGTACTGTCTCATTTTTGTTTACTTATCTCATGTACCTTTTTTTTTTTTTTTTTTTTGCTCATGTTTTTCTGGGCATCATTTTTCCTTTTGATTTCCACTTGACTATGACATGAATTGAAATACATGATTAAGTATTAGTTTTTGAATTTTCGTTTAAAAAAAACTAGGTGACTATCTTGTGTCTGCAAAAATCACTTGTTTATGACCCTTAATTTTTTTTATTTTCTCTGGGTTATCAACTTGAAAAATATATTCCTAATTATAACTTGACTTGTACTCTATTTTCAGGAAGCACAAATGATGTTTAACTAATTGGCATGTTTTCAAAATATTGAAAGAATTAAAGGAAAAGTGGTCACTTTGGTTACATTATGGGACTTAAAGTGAAAAACAATCGCAGATGGGCTTTATTGGTTCCTAGTTGTTTGAACCATCTACTTAGTCCTTCTCCAGCTCAGTTAATTGTGTCATTGTTTCATAACTACATTAATTGAATAGTCTCTTGAGGTAACTCTTTTCTTCTGAAGTTAATACTCGTACATTTCTAGGGATCTCTTGAATTGTCTAAAGTGCTGTCTGACATGATGATAGTCACTAGCTGCATGTGGTGGTTTAAATATTAATTGAAATTGAATAAAATTAAATATTCCATTCCTCATCCATACTAGCTACATTTCAAGTGTTTAGTAGCCAGTGTGGCTAGTGGCTACCGTATTAGAGCAGATCAAAAATATTTACATCATGGCATAAAATTGTGTTTGACAACATTGGTCTGAAAAGATAGGATATACGCGGTCATGTATTCCAGGCATTTTTTACCCTCTTCCGTGGGCCTCTTGTCTACGCTTGGCTCCGGAGAGTCCATTCTGCTAGTCTTCTGGCGATTTTCTCCAGGCATTTTTTAGAACACCAAGATCATTACTTTCTAAATTTCTATATAGTATTTGTTTTAGAAGGTTGAATTTTTAAAAAATTCATACTCTTTTTGAGCAGTTTTAGGTTACAGAAAAATCGAGCATAAATTACAGAGTTCCCATACATTCCCTCACACAGCCCGTTACCCCTATTATTTACATCTTGCAGTAGTATGGTGCTTTTGTTAGAATTGATGAGTCAATTTTGATACATCGCTATTAACTAAAGTCCATAATTTGCATTGGGGTTCATTCTTCGGGTTATACATTCAGAGAGTTTGGACAAATGTATAATGTCATGTATCTACCATTATAGTATTCTATGGAATAGTTTTCACTGCCCTGAAAATCCGCTGTTTATCCCTCCCTCTATTCCCTCCAGACTACTGGCAGCCACTGATCTTTTCACTGTCTCTGTAGTTTTGCATTTTTCCAGAATGTCTAAGGTAGGTTTTTTTTTTTTCCCAATACTAGATTTTTGCTTGGGAATGTTAAAAATTATTTAACTACTGTTAAACTTATTTTTAGGTCAGTAAACCATTTGGAAGGATAAAGATAGGTAACCAAGGCTCAAATTAGCAAAATCTTACATCTACATAGTGCCCCATAATTTTTACAGCATATTTGCACATACGTTAACTCTTTCAGCATTACTGGATGCTATGGAGAAGGCTGGGCAGCTGTCGTTGCCCTCATTTAAAGATGACAAACTACTCAGCAAGGTCTAATAATTTGCCCAAGGGATGAAGCCGAGTCTGGAACCCAATACCCTTTCATCTAGACTGTGGTAATAAGTACTGTACTATCAGGTGAATAGTATGGATTTTGGAGTCAAGACTCTTGACTCTGCCATTTACTAGCTGTGCAAGCTTGGGTGAGTTTCTCAATCTTTCTGAGCCTCCATTGCATCATATGTAAAGTGACGATGATGCTAACACCTACCATATAGGATTGTTGTGAAGAGTAACAGTTGATGGAGAGTGTTCAGCACAGTCCTGGGACTGGGCATGTAGAATTTTATTTGATCTGGCAGGGAGAATATATGAAAGATCCATTCCTCTTGCTTTTAGTGTGCTATTAATTTTGTAAATCCATCTTCCAACCTTTGTATTCTTCTCTCTTCCCAGAATCTCTCTGTGATAGATGAAATGAGGAAAAGTCCAGTCAGGGTGTAGCAAGACTGTGGGGTAGGAAGAAACCATTTCACTATTTTGTTTTTTCTCCCCAGTTGTGGATTTGAATATCCACTCTTTTGGCACAGAGATTAAATAATAAGAATCAAAGTGATCTTCTATTGACAACATTGTTGTCTGTCATCAAACTTCGGTAAATTTCGTTTTCAAGGGGAACCAAAGAGGCAGCAGTAATGAGAGCAGACCAGATATAATACATTCCTTTACTAATACCATGTTTTTAGATCTTAATATGCCACATTTGTTTACTGTTACTGGAAGATGTTTTGTATATTATGTGTTTCATTTATATCAGTCTTGACTAGAGAATTTTTTTTCTCAATTGAAGTATAGTTGACACACAATGTTACATTAGTTTCAGGTGTACAACTTAGTGATTCAGCAAGTCTGTACTTGATGTTGTGTTCACCACAAGTGAAGCTACCCTCTGTCACCATACAGTGCTGTTATAATACCTTTGACTGTATTCCTTATGCTGTACCTTTCATTCTGGTGACGTATTCATTCCATAACTAGAAGCTTGTACCTCTCACCCCCCTTCACCCATTTTGCCCATCCCCCCCCCCCGGCAGTCCTCAGGTCTCTGTATTTATGGATATGTTCGTGCTTTTTATTTATTTTTTTTTAGATTCCACATACAATGAAGTCATGGTATTTGTCTTTGACTTACTTCATTTACCATAATGCCCTCTAGCACCATACAGTTGATTAGAGAAATTTTATGGAGGAATGTATATGTCAAATCTAGATGTCATGAAACAGGGTGTGTATGATTTGCTTTTGTGTGGGATTCTTCACAGAAGGATTCACTATAATAGATTTTTCAATAGATGTTCTGTTCAGATTTTAACACTTTACAGAGAGGTGTGTTTCAAAGGAAAGAAATTTGAGTCCTCACTGTTTCCTGCAGTGTGCTGGGAATTAAAATGTGCTTCCATTCTAGTGTCTGCAGAGTAGGTGGTATCCCCAGGTGTATAGATACGACATCTGAGGCTCAGTCAAAAAACAAAAAAACTTGCCTAAATAACATAGCTCAGAGTTGGTGAAGTTGGCCCAGTGTTGATATATAATTGTGCAACTGATAGGCCCTACTGCATGGACAGTTTCTGCTTACCTAGCAAGTTTTAATCTAATATCCCAAAGAAACTCCTTTACCTTTTCCTCCCCTTCCCAGTCCTTTTCCCTTCCCTCAATTCTTTTTTGCTTGGTTTTAAACTAATTATCACTCATATGCCATGTGTCTTGTGTTTTCAGCGCATTTCTCGATAGTCAATACAAACATCCGCCTTGTTAAATGTAAGCAAAACTTGGTGGTGGGTGAAAAGAGAAATAATTTTTGCTAAATGAAAACAGATTATAAAGGGTGGGTCGGATCTTTGGGGGTATAGAAAAGCTATTGTAATCTAGGAAGTTTTGAGGGGAGTTTTGAGCCTTACAGGTTTCATAGCTTTTGTTTCATGGTCGACTTTAAGATAAATGATAAAGAATGCTTTAATTCCCCGCAGAAACACCTCTAAATGTAATTTGGACAAATGAAAAGAGGGTTTAGAAAGTCCTTTTTTTAAAAACCTATCTTTTTTTTTTTTTTTTTTAATGTTTATTTTGAAAGAGAATGACCGCGCACACATGAGCAGGGGAGTGGCAGAGAGAGAGGGAGGGAGAGAGAATCCCAAGCAGGCTCTGTGCTCAGCGCAGATCTCACAAACTGTGAGATCATGACATGAGCCGAAATCAAGAGTCTGGTGCTTAACCGACTGAGCCACCCAGGCTCCCCTAAATTACCTGTCTTAAAGTCCACACAACACAGTGTTAACAAAGAACTAAAGTGGTCTGGGTAAGTAGGACAGGAAACAAGAAATAGCTTGATGTTCAGAGGTGCATCATAGTTGGTAAATGTGGAGCTGGTGAAGTGTGACTTCATGAAATTGGGATGGGGTGTTCCATTTAGGTAACTCATAAAAGTAGGAGATCATTTTACATCTCAGGAGTCTGTGGCTTGAAGATGCTAATTTTGTGACCCAGGCCCTTCCCCTCTGCAAAATCGGTCAAGTCCAAGCATATTTCAGTAGCTTTGGGCATTAAAATTTTTGGGTTTCCTGATACTTTTGCTTCCTAGATAGGTGTTTAAGTTAATGCAGGTATCTCTCAGATTGCAGATTATCACTGGGTTACAGTTTTAGAGCTAGAAGTGATTTTACAAATCAGAGTCTAGCACCCTTTATTTTTATAAAATAAATAGCCATAGAAGTTACATGTGAAATCTAATGCCATCATCCTTGTTTTAAAAGGCAAATGATGTGCACATTCTAATATAGATGTTAGCACCTACCACTGGAGATGGTAACACTACTGCCAGGGAGGCCATAAGGCTACAGAAGCTGTGTCGCAACTAGACCTTTTCCGGATCTGTTTGCTCACTCTTGGCTTCTTCACCAGTGGGGGAAATCAGGTTCCCTCATCCTAACTTCAGCACTGGTTTCCCTCTTTCTCATTTACTATTAATGCCTCCATGTGCTCTCCGTCCTCCAAACATATTGCATCAGATCATCCTGGAGCGTTTTGCTGCCAAAAATTAGGAGTTGGGACTAGCACTTACTACCTCCAATTTTTATCCCTCCTCAGAACTCTTATTTCTCTGGCTTTATTTATGTTTTAATTTATTCATTATTTGGGTAACTACTTTATTGAGGTATAACTCACATACCATACAATTCACCCACTTAAACGATACAGTTCAGTGATTTTTAGTGTATTCACAGAGTTGTGTGACCATCACCACATTTATTTTATTTTTTGAATTGGGAAGTGTTCCCCCCCCTTTTTTTTTTAATACTTACTTTTGAGAGAGAGCAAGCAGGGGAGGGGCAGAGAGGGGGACAGAGGATATGAAGCAGGTTCCATGCTGACAGCATCGCAGGGCTCGAACTCATGAACCATGAGCTCATGACCTGAGCTAAAGTTGGATGCTCAAGTGACTGCACCACCCACGTGCCTCAACATATTAATTTTTGTTTTAATGTTTTTTAAATTTATTTTTGAGAGAGTGTGAGCAGTGGGGGGGACAGAGGATCCGAAGCAGGCCCCACGCTGACAGCAGGGAGCCCATGTGGGGCTGGAACTCAGGAACCATGAGTTCATGACCTGAGCCAAAGTCGGACACTCAACCTACTGAGCCACCCAGGTGCGCGCGCCCCCCCCCCCCCACGTTTATTTTTTAATATAACCTTGGAAGAACGTATTCTCTGGAATGATACAGAGAAAACTAAGAATTCAGTCTCTGCTTTCCAAGCCCTAGGTTCATGACTGAACACAAACTAGCTAAAATTGCCTTATCAAGTGAGCCTATTTGTTCATCATACCTGCCTGTAAGACAGTTCTGAGGATTAAATGAGGAGAAGCGTATCAAGTACTGTTGGAGAGGTTTCTGAATGAGCCAGAGGAAATGGCACTCCTCTCCCTGTTCACACTAGGTCCTGTGGCCATGTTCTCTAGAGATGGATCTGTTTGGTTAAGGGTGCCAAGATAAGGACCTCCCTTAGACCATGGTTTGGCCAAGCTGGCCTTTTAGTCTGTCTCTCTTCCTGTTCTGCCACAGCCAGGACAGCAGTTCTCAAACTTTTTGGTTTCAGAATCTTTTTTGAGAACCCCAAGGTGCTTTTGTTTTTGTGGGTTACAGCTAGTATTTCACATATTAGATATTAAAACAAATTTTAAATTATTATTCATTTAAAATGAACTAATGTTGTACCAGTTATCTATTGTTGTATAACTTAGTGCTTGAAACAACATTTATGATCTCACTGTTTCTATAGGTCAGGGGTGTGGGTGTGGCTTAGCTGGGTCCTCTGCTTTAGGATCTTGTGGACTATTGTCATCTGAAGGCTTAATGGGGATGGATCCATGTCCTAGTTCACTCATTGTAATTGTTGGCAGGATTCAATTCCTCATGAGCTGTTGGATCGAGGCCTCCCTTGGTTCCTTGCCACATGGGCCTTTCCATCTGCATCTCACAACATGGCTGCTGGTTTCATCAGAATGAGCAAGAATGTCAGCACAAGAGAAGGAAGTTGCAGTCTTTTGTCACATAACCATACAAGTGACATCCCCTCACTTTTGCCAGATTCTTCATTAGAAGTTAGTCACTAGGTCTAGCCACATTCGAGGGGAGGGGATTATACAAGGTTGTGAATATGAGGAGGGTCACTGGGATCATTGGGAACCATGTCAGAAGCTGCCTACCACATATTAACCTAATGTTTTTTGAAAATTAAAAATTATTGATTTTCCAAAGTAAAAGAACAGACTCCTAAATACAGAGAACAAACTGGTGTTGCCAGAGGGGATGTGGGTGGGGTAATGGGTGAAATAGATCAAGGGAATTAAAGTGAGAAGAATGGCATTCTTCTCTGCCCCTCCCCCACTCATGCTTTGTCTCTCTCTGTCTCAAAAATAAACATTAAAAAAAATTGGTTTACCAAATTGTGTTGATTTTCCAAATGTTGACACATTTTGTTATATAATATCAAAATCCTGTTAATATCACCACTGATGTCCTCCGCAGAGTCTTTTTTTAACAATGTTATATTAGTTTCAGGTGTACAGCATAGTGATTTAATAATTCTATACATTACTTAGTGCTTATGACCTTAAGTGTAGCCTCCATATGTCACCGTACAGTGTTACTACAATATTATTGACTACATTCCCTATGTTGTACAGTAAAGTCTTAAGTATTGGGAAGCTGTCAAACTTATGGTAGCACATAGTTTTCAGAAATTCTCAATTTTGCTTAAAAACTCAATTGTTATCATTGGCAATAAATACTGTCAGTTGTTTGCCTTGAAGTAACAAGCTCAGTGTATATATTTTGGAGACTACATCTGCCAAATACCCAAGTCTGAATAAACAAGCACGGGTTGGTTATCTTTAAAAAAAAAAAAGAAAAGAAAAGAAAAAAAAGGTGATGAAAAAAGCTGCTGGTTGGGCTTATAATTCAAGCAACCACATTAGTGGTTTTCTTCAAGATCCACTCATGCTTTGGTGCGCAGCAGAAGTGCTTTATGTGTACTTTATGTGTTGTCACACAGAGATAAAAAGATGTGTAGCCATTGGTTGAGATTTAATAAAAATTCGTAATTTTTACTGTTTCCTCAAGGGCATTTTTAGTCCCCCCCCCCCCCCAACTTTGAGTACATGGTGTTGAAGAAAATGATGACTTAAGAGTTTGATGCCGCTACGTTGACTTTGTTCTAAGAAGGCAGCACTGGTATTATTTACTGCTTTTGTACCATTAGTGCAAATGTTAACACCAAAAGACAAATAATATCTCCATATTACTATGAAAATTATGTTTGAGCTTGCACACTGCCGTGAAGGGTTCATGGGGACCATACTTTGAGAACCACTGTCCATGAGTTTTATTGGAAGTGGGCTCTGCTTTTCCTTGTTGTTTCCCAAGACAATTCTGTCAGAAGAGAATAGGTTTATTTTTCCTGGGCCTTTTCCTAAGACTTGTTCTAGGAATGTGGAATCCCAATTATTACTGACTCAAGTGCTTTATCTTGCTAAGGGGGCAATTCAGTAATCCTTAGCAACCAGAATTTTTTTTTTTTACAATTCCTAATGGCCAATATAAAGTTAGGTTTTATTTGCTAAAGGCTTAAAGAACATTCTAAACCAAAATACATTCATCATGATTCGTGAGTGTGTGTGTGCACGCGTGGGGGGAGGGCTAAAATATACATAACATAAAATTTACCATTTTTTAATGTTTATTTTGAGAGAGTGCATGTGTGCGCATGTGGGGGAGAGGCAGAGAGAGAGAGAGAGAGAGAGAGTGCACACGCGAGAACACCAGGCAGGCTCCTCGCTAAGAGTAGGGACAAGAGCAGGGACTGGATCTCATGAACCAGATCCTGGTGAGATCCTGAGCTGAAAGCAAGAGTCGGACGCTTAACTGAGCCACCCAGGCGCCCCTAAAATTTACCATTTTAACCATACAGTTCAGTGGCATAAATTATATCAATTACCTTAACGGTGTTGTGCAAACAACACAATCATCCATCTCCAGAACTTTTTCATCTTCCCAAACTGAAATTCTGTATTCCATTCCCCCTGACCCAGACCCTGGCAACCATTATTCTATTTTCTTTCTCTGTGTATTTGACTACTGTCAGTATGTCATATAAATGGAATCATACAGTGTTTGTCTTTTTGTGTCTGGCTTTTTTTCCACTTAAGATGATTCTTTTTTTGTAAGTTTATTTAAGTAATGTCTACACCCAATTTGGGGCTCAAACTCCTAACACCTACATCAAGAGTTGCATGCTCTTCCACCTGAGGCAGCCAGGTGCCCCGCCTTAACATGGTATTTTCAAGGTTCATCCATGTTCTAGCATGTGTCAAAATTTTCCTGTTTAAGGCTAAATAATATTCTAATGTATGTATTATATGCCACATTTCATTTATCTGTCCGTGAACACTTGGGTATTCGTCATGATTCTTAACTTCAAATGTGATTCTTTAGGACACCCCCCATAGAGGCATTACTTCCAGGCTCAGTAAATGCAGGTCTCAAATAACGGGCTTTTCCCCTCTTCCTACTTTTCTCCCTAGTTTATCTGTATAATGGGGTGATGTTCTCACTATCTTAGAACTGTAAGGTTAAAGTAAATAATGTACTTAAAATGTCTAGCGTATAACAATTAGTAAATGTTAGGTTTATTCTTTCCTTAGCCTTATGTATATTATGTTAACCCTGTTTTGTAAATTCCATGTATCTCAAACAGTAGACTTAGATTTTTTCAGTTTATTTTAATTGAGGTAAAATGGTAATATCACATATTAGTTTTAGATGTACAATGTAATAATTCAGCATTTGCATACACTACGAAGTGATTGTTACAATAAATCTATTTACCATCTGTCACCATACAGTTGACCTCCTTTACCCTTTTGCCCACCTCCAGCTCCCTTCCTCTCTAATAACCACTGATCTGTTCTCTGTATCTATGAGTTTTGTTTTTTCGATTCCACATATAAGTGAAATCATAGGGTTTTTGTCTTTCTCTGACTTATTTCACTTAACATAATACCCTCTAGGTCCATCCATGTTGTTGCAAATGGAAAGATTTCATTCTTTTTTATGGCTGAATAATAACTGCATTGTGTATATACCACATCTTCTGTATCCATTCCTCCACTGATGGACACTTAGATTGTTTACTTATCTTGGCTATTGTAAATAATGCAGTGAACATAGGGATGCATATATCTTTTCAAATTTGTATTTTCATTTTCTTGAGATAAATACACAGAAGTGAAATAGCTGGATCATATGGTAGTTCTACTTTTTTTTTTTTAATTTTTTAAATGTTTGTTTATTTTTGAGAGAGAGAGCACGAGCAAGGGAAGGGCAGAGAGAGACAGAGACAGAGAGAGAGAGAGACACAGAATCCAAAGCAGGCTCCAGGCTCTGAGCGCTCAGTGCAGAGCCTGACACGGGGCTCGAACTCACGAACTGTGAGATCATGACCTGAGCTGAAGTCGGACGCTTAACTGACTGAACCACCCAGGCACTCCCTTCAGTTTTTTTTTTTTTTTTTAACTTATAAAGTGATTTGGCAGATATCCTAGCCATAGTTATAAATTGAGGCCAAGTTTAAATGAGATATTCCAATTTTCAGAATTGTTTTAAGAAGGAAGTAAATGAGAACTGCTACCCAGCCTCATGCTTAGTAGATCTTCTATAATCCAGTAGAAGATGTGTGTATAAAGATGGGACAGACCCAGAGGTGTAGAGCAGGGTGAAGGGAAAAGATGACATGAAACAGGAACTCTTGCCATCTTTAGACCTAATCTTGGGGGTGTATTGGTAGAATAATAGGTATAATACTGTGATGTCACCCCAAAATTAATCAAAATTAAATCAGTCAACTTCAAAGTTGTTTTTTTTTTTTTTTACTGAAATTACTACATTCACATAATAAAAAATAAAATAGAACCAAAAAGTACAAAATTAAAAGTAAGCCTTCCTTCTTTTCCAGCTTCTAAACCCCCATCCATTGTGAACAATTTTGAGGATATCCTCAGAAAATTTTTACCAATATACTGGCTTGTATATGAATACTTCTTAAATTTATACTGAGACATTCATCCTGCACTAGATGTTTGTCTTTTTCCTTAGTTATACCTTGGAGATCTGTCCATATTTTATTTACTTACTCCTTTATTTTAGAGCATGAGAGAGAGGGAGAGAGAGAATCTTCCGTGGAGCCAGTCGTGGGGCTCAGTCTCATTACCATGAGATCATGACTTGAGACAAAGTCAAGAGTCAGATGCTTAACCAACTGAGCCACCCAGGCGCCCCTGAAGATCTGTGCATATTGATGCGGATCTGCCTTATTCTTTTGAAAAGCTGTGCAGTTCTACCTTGTATGGATGAGCATTATTTATTTAACCAATTCCTTACTGGTAGACAGGTGGTTTTGCATGGTAAGAGTCAGTAATTTGGTGAATAGCCTTTTTTGCCTTTGAGTGAGAATGTCTCTTGAATAAACTAGCCATGGAATCACTAGGTGAAAGTGAATATGTACTCAGACATTGGTAGATACTGCTAAATACCCCTACAAAATGAATACTCTGCTAATTTAGACTCCCCAGGACTGTACTGAGGGACATGTTTGCCCACGTGAAGGTTTGTTTTGTGGTAGGTTAAAGATTATTTATTTGCATTTCTTTGATCTTGAATGAGGTTAAATATGTTCTTTAACTGTGATCTGCTTGTTCACAAACTCTTGCAAATTGGGTCTCTGACTCATTTGAAGCCTGTACAAATGTGGCCTTTTGGCTGGTCCAATGTTTTCAGTTACTATTTAGTAAATTGATCTTCCTCTCCTTTAAAAAAATAAAATAACTTTTGTGCTTCTTGATTTATTTAGAAAGGGCTTTCCCATGCCAAGATTATGGAAAAAAATTTCACTTAGGACTTCTAGTGCTTTGTGGTTTTCATTTTTTTCAGTCTTGGTGCATCTGGAGGGATGCTACAGGATATCATTCTTTTTCTCCCAAATGGTTTGGAAAATATCGGAAATCACTTCTTTTCTTTTCCTTTCTTTTCAAGTGATTTTATTGGTGAAATTTGTTTTGTTTGATTTTTTTTATGGTTTTTTTTTTTTTTTTTTTTTTTTTTTAGGAGAGAGCACACATGCACACTAGAGAGTGGGGGGAGGGGCAGAGAGAGAGGAGGAGGATAAGAGGATCCAAAGCGGGGCTCGATTTCACTAATGGTGAGATCATGACCTGAGCTGAGGTCTTAACTAACTGAGCTACCCAGGCAACCCAATCATTTTATTTTCTTTACCAATTTGAAATGACACCATTTAAAAAAATATAGTGAATTCCCACATATGGTTCTGCATGGTCTGTTTTGGAAGACAGTGCTATATAATTAGGAATTCTCAGACAAGTATTTCATGCCTGAGATAAAAATAAGGACTCATCTGTGGGAGTTTGTATTTTGACATATTAGGAGTTTATCATCTTAAAGAATATAGGCATACTATAGAGACGTACACCAAAATATGCTTATATTCTAGTACACGGTAATATATCCTTTTATCTGTTAAAAATTAAAACTCTTTCATTTCATTTCTTTGTTCTAACACAGTAAATCTACTAAAGGAGGTATCGAGTTATCTAATGCATATCTTAAAGGCTTTGGTCCAAGATGATTGAAACAGAATTTTGAGATGAATGATTGGTACAGTGTTAACTGTGTGGAAAAGTTTGCTATCCAGAATAATTCTTTTAAAGACTAAAATAGCTTTACTATATTAACTATTTTAAATGACTTATATAAAGCCAAAATCACTTTTCTAATTTAGAAAAGTACATGAAACCCCCACCAACTCCATCCACCTATTTAAGAAAATTAAAAAGCACATGAAAATGTACATTTTTAATAAGTTTGTAAAATTTGTATTTGGAAATGTAAAAGCTTCTCAGAATGGATATGTTTAGGAAGGAGGTTCATATTTTAAAAACCAACCAAGGCTGATAGTGGATGTCTGGAGAGATACAGAGTATCTTTGGTACGTTTCAGGATTTCCTCCTGTAGTCCTTCCTTTGCTGGCCTGCCCTGAGCCTGGTAAGTATGTACTCTTGTCCTCACATTCCTGTTTGGCAGTTGACACTCTTAGGGCAAATTATTAGAAACCTAGGGTTGAAGAGATTTTTAGACATAATTTAGTTTATCCTAAGACACAAAAAAGTAAAATAACAAAAACCTTAATGCCTTAAATAATCACTTAAAATTATTTAAAGATATCCTTACCTCCTGGGAATGCAAGCTGGTGCAGCCACTCTGGAAAACAGTATGGAGGTTCCTCAAAAAACTAAAAATAGAACCCAACGACCCAGCAATTGCACTATTAGGCATTTATCCATGGGATACAGGTGTGCTGTTTCGAAGGGACTCATGCATCCGCATGTTTATAGCAGCACTATCAGCAATAGCCAAAATATGGAAAGAGCCCAAATGTCCATCGATGGATGAATGGATAAAGAAGATGTGGTACATATATATAATGGAGTATTACTCGGCGATCAAAAAGAATGAAGTCTTGCCATTTGCAACTACGTGGATGAAACTGGAGGGTATTATGCTAAGTGAAATTAGAGAAAGACAAAAATATGACTTCATGTGAGGACTTTAAGAGACAAAACAGATGAACATAAGGGAAGGGAAACAAAAATAATATAAAAACAGGGAGAGGGACAAAACAGAAGAGACTCATTGAGAACAAACAGGGTTACTGGAGGGGGTGTGGGAGGGGGGATGGGCTAAATAGGTAAGGGGCACTAAGGAATCTACTCCTGAAATCATTGTTGCACTATATGCTAACTAATTTGGATGTAAATTTTAAAAAATTAAATTAAATTAAATTAAAAAAAAAAAAATATCCCTACCTCTGACTTAGGCCTGTGTCCCCTCCCTAAGTCCCAGAGTTAATCACTGCTAGAAATCTTAAAGCTTTTTCCCAGTGTTTTCCTAAATTCATCCTAGTATATCTAACATGCCATATATTTTTAGACATCCGTTTAATTTGTTAGGCTTATTTTATAAACTGCATGAGAGATGTGTTTGACCTTTCATTTTTCAAGGCTAATGTATGAAATGAGGGGAGTTGTGTAATGGAGAAAACATAGGCTCTTGAGTTTGACCTGGTTTTGAATTTTGTGAGCTCCTTTTATTGACTTTAATATGATCGTGGGCAAGTTACTTTAACTCCCTAAGTTTCATTTTCCTTATTGGGGAAAATAAGCCCCGCCTGTCAGAGGGGAAGGTTAAATGGGGGTAAGGGGCTTGCAGGTTCTGAAGGTTCACTTTGCCTACTTGATAAATTTTTCCACGACTGTTTGGGAACTTGAAGCTAGCTAAGATCTCTCCTCAGGAAAATATATACATGTGCAGTCTTTCCCACCTGCTCCCTCTGAAGGGCCACCCTAGCCCTCAGTGGCAATGACTGAGTGATTTCTGCTTTCAGCACATGCCTAGCACTGGTTGAAGGCATTCGATCTCATTTAAGCAAATGGTAGTTGAAATAATTAGGAAGTGAATGTGGGTGTTGGCTTTTTAGTTTTTTATTTAGACCAGTCTTATTAAAAGAACAGCCATTACTAAAAAACATTTAAGCGCTTGAAACAAAATAAGCCAAAGAAATCTGGTTCTTTAGCTTTAGCAATATTTGAAAGAGCATAACTGAAAGTTTTAAATTTGAAAATTGTTCACCTTTCTCTTTATTATTATTCACAGAGTATAAGGGAAAGAAATTTATTTAAATATTTTTTTCTTCAGGCTTTTAATTCCCATGTGATCTCAGTTTCAAATGTATTGATGGAAAAAGCTTTTACACATAGTAGATGAATACAGTGTATGCATGTTTGCAAAAATTTTTAGCAATAGCGATTCTTTGCTCCTACAATTAATGATTGGTGAACTGGTGGCTATCATTTTGAAGGCATCTCTTCTTCACTTAAGGAGTCATCTTAGCTCCAAGTATTTAGACAATGGAAGGAAGGTTGAGAAATGTATCCTTTGACAGGAGGGGACTGGCTGGGGTGGAGGATTGCTAGGGTTTAGGGCTCCAGTAAACACTGCTCTGGCCGAATGGACCTGCCCTCTCAAGTGTCTTTCAAGCTGCAAGAGCTGTGTGTGCTGCTTATGACTGTAGACTCATAAAACAAAAATGTGATAGCTCATGTTTGATGATTTTCAGGGAAAAGTTCGTATAGAAATTTATCTTGAAACTACTTACTGTTGGTTTCATTTTCATTTGAGATTGGAATTTCAATAAACATTTCCTCCTCATTTTTCTTAATGATAGGTACTATGTTAGAGAACTGTATTCATCTTGGTATTTTTTTAAAAAAAACAACAAACTGTTATGAAGGTAACTCATGATCCCTAACTTGAAAGATAAAAATAGACCTGCTGTAAAAGCCTTGTGTTCCCCTCCAGCCCCACCCCATCAGTTTCTCGCCATCTCTCCATTAGTATGTTTCTTTGTATCCTTCCAGAGATTGTATATGATTCTCAATCATAAACTTATACCACCACCACCCCTCCCCCCCCCCCCCCCCACACCCAAATTGTGGCATACAGTACATAGTACAGGGCATTTTTCTTTTTCCCTTTTCAGCTTATCCTTACAGATCAGTAATTATGTAACTACCTTATTGTTTTTTTAAATTTTTTTTTTTTTTTTTAATGTTTATTTATTCTTGAGACAGAGAGAGACAGAGCATGAACGGGGGAGGGGCAGAGAGAGAGGGAGACACAGAATTGGAAGCAGGCTCCAGGCTCTGAGCCATCAGCCCAGAGCCTGACGCGGGGCTCGAACTCACGAACCGTGAGATCGTGACCTGAGCTGAAGTCGGACGCTCAACCGACTGAGCCACCCAGGCGCCCCACCTTATTGTTTTTTTAAATAGATGCAATAGTACTCTGCTGTATGGATGTACCGCATTGATCTATCCAGTCCGTTATTTTGGTAGGGTGTATGTAGTCATTTTATCTTATTTTATTTTATTTCATTTTATTTTACTTTATTTTTAAAGTTTATTTGAGAGAGAGCGTGCACACACACGTGAACAGGGGAGGGGCATCAAGAGAGGGGACAGAGACTCTGAAGTGGGTCCCACACTGATGGCAGAGAGCCCAATGCAGGGCTTGAACTCACCAATGGTGAGATCATGTCCTGAGCTGAAGGCAGATGCTTAAACCAACTGAGCCACCCAGGTGCCCCTATTGATTTAAGTATAGTTCACATGCGATATTAGTGTCAGCTGTACCATGTAGTGATTCAGCATTTATGTACATTACATAATGCCCACTGCAGTTTGCCATCTGTCACCATACAAAGTTACTACTGTCCAGTTCATTATTAATGGACATTTAGGGTATTTCTGATTTTTTTTGGTTACTATAAATACTGCTACGTAAGTTTATATTATTTCACAGATGTATTGGTTTGTCCATAGGAGAAATTGAGAAGAAATGAGTTTGGTGGGTCAAAGCTATGTGGCATAAGTTTTTCCTCAACACTTTATTACGGAAAATTTCAAACATAAAGTTGAAAGAATTTGATGCTATCAACCATATTGCCACCATCTAGATTCTTCCATTGATAGTTTACTAGCTTTTTCATTTATCTATCCATCTATTGGTCTCTTCACCCATGAAGCCATGTTAGGTGTGTACATGCTGGGTTTTAACAAATGCATGCAACTCTGTAACCCAAATCCTAGTCAAGTTATAGAGCATCCCCATCACCCCAGAAAGCTTCCTTGTGCCCCTTCTCACACAATCCCTGCCCTGAATTGGACTCCTTAGTGGTTAAACCAGTTTGTCCCCCAACCAGGAATGCTTGACAGTACCCCACACCCTCTCCCACATTGTGTGGTCAATGTTTTTGATGTGAATAATGCCATCTGATAGATTTTTTAAAAATGTGTATTTATTTTGAGAGAGAGCAAGTGTGAGTGGGGGAGGCACAGAGAGATAATTTCTAGCAGGCTCCACACTGTCCATGCAGAGTTGACGAGGGGCTCGATCCCATGAACCGTGAGATTGTGACCTGAGCTGAAATCAAGTGTCAGACGCTTGACTGATTGAGCCACTCAGGCGCCCCATTATCTGATAGTTTTAAGTTGTACTTCTCTCATTGTGAGTAAAGCTAAGCATATGTTTACTAGCCACTTGTATTTTCTTTTCTGTGATTTTTTTTGCTTCATATTGTTTGCCCATTTTTGTTGGGTTGTGGGTCTTAGCATTCTTTGAGTATCCATTTGTGTTAAATAAAAATTACTTTTTTAATGTTTATTAAAAAAAATTTTTTTTTAATCTTTGTTTTTGAGAGAGAGACAGAGTGCAAGCAGGTGAGGAACAGAGAGAGAGGGAGACACAGAATCCGAAGCAGGCTCCAGGCTTTGAGCTCTTAGCACAGAGCCTGATGCAGGGCTTGATCTCCCGAACCGCGAGTTCATGACCTGAGCTGAAGTTGGACGCTTAAACCAACTGAGCCACCAGGCGCCCCTATTTATTTTTAAAAGTTTATTTATTTTTAGAGAGAGAGTGGGGTAGGGGCATAGAGAGAGCTGGACAGAGGATCCACAGCGGACTCTGAGCTGTCGGCACAGAGCCTGACGTGGGCCTCAAACCCACAAACTGTGTGAGATCCTGACCTGAGCCAAAGTTGGACGCTCAACCTACTGAGCCACCCAGGCACCCCAATGTCTATTTTTGAAAGAGACAGTGCGCACATGCATGCATGAACTGGGGAGGGGCAGAGAGAGGGAGGCAAAGGATCTGAAGCAGGCTACGTGTTGTCAGCGTAGAGCCCGATGCAGGATTCGAACCCGTGAGCCATGAGATCATGACCTGAGCTGAAGTTGGACACTTAACCGACTAAGTCAGCCATGCGCCCCCAAAATTAATTTTTATCTTAAATGACTTGTGTAGAAGTTTTAATAACATTTACATATGTTCTGTGATGCTTCCCATGTTATTAGCATGAGTAGTTTTTGAATTTTTTTCAATTCCAATGGGAATAAAAATTGGCTGTAGTGATACTAGAAAATATAGTGAAGGAAAAAGAAGCACTACCCATAATTATACTATTTAAAAATAACCATTATTAATATATAGATGTATTTCCTCCCGGCACTTTCTTTTTTTTTTCTTTTAATTTTATTTTTAAGTAATCTCTACACCCAACATGAGGCTTGAACTTAAACCCTGAGATCAGGAGTCGCATGCTCTACTAACTGTGCCAGCCAGGTGCTCCTCCTCCCAATACTTTCTTTGTGTATGTATACACATACATAAATGTACACGCATGTATGTAAAATTGGTGTGTACTGTTTTGCAATTTTTTATATACATAGTATTTGGGGAGCATCTTTACCCATTATTAAATACATTTCTGTAAGATGGCTAGGCCAGGATAAGGGTGTTTGTATAGGGTAGTCATGAAGCAGTATATCATTGTGATTAAACACGTGGACTCAGAAACCAGATTGCCAGGGTTCACATCTTTGCCCTGCTATTTACTAATTGTAACCTTTGGCACGATACTTTATCATGTCAGTTTGCTCATTTGTAAAATGGAGATAATAGTACTTCTCTTGTGACATTATTGTGAGGATTAAGGTAGTTAATATAGGAAAGTGCTTACAGTAGTGCCAAGATGTAGTATTTGCTGTATAAGTACTAGCTGCTGCTGCTATTGATTATACAGGAGATGATACTCAAGGAAAGGCATCCAGAATAGGTATTAGAGCAGAGTAGGAATTTGTATTTGCTGTATGATATAGAGGTCTCTGCTTAAGCAGATGAGGGCTGAGACATAATTTACAATATAAATAAAGTAGTTGGCCTAAGAATTTGCTTCATACCATGGCCTAGTGCAGAACCCCAAGTAAGTTCTTGAACAAATAGTCCTTACGGTAGAAAAATTGGGGCCTGCTATTTCAAGAGTCCAGCTGGACCTGGGCTTATTTATAAACAAAAAAGATCTTTAGAGCCAAAGTCAGTCTTTCATTAGCACATGTGAAAAATATATCAAAATTAGTTGCACCAGTTTTGTCATGTAATACCGTGTTGCTTCTAAAGATAAAGTAGTAATAGTGGTATTTTTCTCTAAGCTGTGTAGTAATGTTTAGGTACTCTCCATGGCTTGTTTTCAGTAGCCATTTTGGCTCCTTGTGCTCTCCATCAATTGGCAATTGAGTACCTTTTATGCATAAGCTTTTGCTGTCTACAGGAGGATATGCATACCAAATAAGTGATAATGTAATACGTGTGACAGTTGAGAGGTGAAGGGGGCGTGTCTGGAAAAACAAAAAAAACAACAACGTAGTATTAACTAAAAATAGAGAATGTTGAAATAGGACACTGTGGAATGTGATGGTTGTGTGCTCTGCAGATCCGCATCCTTATTTATGCTCAGTGCCGCCGGCTATTATTTTGAGTTAGGTAAACATTTTGGCCTTTCTAGTCTTTAAACCTTTTTCTGTCTCTGATAGTTGTAATTGCTTTTAATCTGAAAGCCAGAGTAACTTTTAATTACATTGATGACATTTTGAAATTGGTGAATATATTGCACCTTTTCTCCAAAATCGAGAGAACAGTAATAGAAGATACTTCCAAATCATACCTCTGATAAGGGACTTGTGTCTTTCCTATATAAAGAACTCTTACAACTCAATAATAAAATTACAGATAACTCAGGTAAAAAAATGGATGAAGGATCTGAATAAACATTTGTCTAAAGGAGGTATACAGATGGCCAATAACTACATGAGAAGATTCTCAACATCAGTCATTAGATGAGATACCTTCACACTATAGTGGCTATAGTCAAAAGGACAGACAATAACAAGTGTTGGCGAGGATGTAGAAATAATGGAACCCTTACACACTGCTGGTGGGAATATAAAATGGTGCACTTAGAAAAAGTGTCACAGTTCCTCAAAAGATTAAACAGAGTGACCATATGACCCTAGCAGTTCCACTCCCAGGTATATACCCTGGAGAAATGTAAACGTATGTCCACATAAAGACTTGTACATTAATGTTCGTAACAGAATTATTCATAATAGCCAAGAGTTGGAAATAATCCAGATGTCCTGTCAACTGATGAATGGATAAATGTGGAATATCCAAACTATATGGAATATTATTTGGCAATGAAGAAAAATGAAGTAGAGATAACATACTACAACATGGATGAACCTTGAAATGCTTTGTGAAAGAAGCCAGACACAAAAGGTCACATATTATGTGATTCTATTTATGTGAACTGTTCAGAATAACCACATCTGTAGAGACACCATGCATTAGTTGCCTAAGGTTGGGGGTAATGGGAGGGTTTCTTTTTGAGGTGACAAAAGTATTCTAAGATTGATTGTAGTGATGGTTGCACAACTCTATGAATATACTAAACACCAGTGAATTGTACACTTTAAATTGGTGAAATGTATGTGAATTATATCTCAATAAAGGTTATGCAAAATCACTAATAGAACTGAAACACTAGAAATTGACAAGTTCCATTCCTCAGGTACCCTTATTAAAATTGATCCTAGAAGAGGCCTCAGGTTTTCCTTGGTGAAAATTATTCCTGCCCCCGCTTCTTTGAACAAATTGCTTGCTCATATTTTTGGTGTGGCTTAACAAAACATTTTCTGGTACTATGTGGATTTTATTATTATTACACTTCTGAGAAATTCTATCGTGTTAGAGATATAGCAGTCTTCCATTTTAGTTATCTTTTACACATTTTTTTTTTAACGTTTATTCACTTTTGACAGAGCGAGCGAGCATGAGTCGGGGAGGGGCAGAGAGAGAGGGAGACACAGAATCTGAAGCAGGCTCCAGGCTCTGAGCTGTCAGCACAGAGCCTGACGCGGGGCTCGAACTCACGAACCGTGAGATCATGACCTGAGCCGAAGTCGGACACTCAACCAACTGAGCCACCCAGGTGCCCCTATTTTAGTTATCTTTTAACAGACTTTCATCAGTATTTAAAACCAATATTGTGGCCAAAGCATAAGAGACTCTTAAAAACTGAGAACAAACTGAGGGTTGACGGGGGGTGGGAGGGAGGGGAAGGTAGGTGATGGGTATTGAAGAGGGCATCTTTTGGGATGAGCACTGGGTGTTGTATGGAAACCAATTTGACAATAAATTTCATATATTAAAAAAATAAATAAAACCAATATTGTGATTTCTTGAACCCATTCTTACGCTAATAGTTTTCAGGTTTAAAATTATTTTTTAAAAGTTGGGAAAGATGATATTAATAGCACTCATTTTTCCTCTGTACTGCTTTTGTGTAGAGAGTATCTGTTAACATTATCCATGTGCCCAATAGTATATGGCAATTCAGTATTTGATATAAAGTAGAGGTGGAAATAGTAGTTCTATGTATAATGTGTCATTAAAATGAACACTTTACATTTCCGTTTGATAGTAATACTTCTGTAGTATGTTATTTGGGCAGATTTGTGGCTTTACAGGTTTCTGCAGTAATGAAATTTAACAAAAGATGTTTCTTGAAACTTCATGAATGTCTTCTAAGTTTAAATTTAATACCTATGGGTTACACTTGAGAAACGTCATTCTCCAGAATGCATTATGCATGGAAGTGAATTTTAAACCTTTTTTAAAAGAATATGAGTCTTTGCAGTATTTCTAAGCATTTAGGCTTAGAGTGTGGTTTCAAACCATAACTCTGAAAATAGACAACCCATTTCCCCTTAATGCATTAATTTTTTTTAAGAAATGAAAGTATTATGTGTACATTATTTTTAAAGTATCATGGAAAGCAACACATTGCTTTTTTTTTCAATTTTATTTATTTGTTTTTAAATTTACATCCAAGTTAGTTAGCATATAGTACAATAATGATTTCAGGAGTAGATTCCAGTGATTGATTCCCTATGTGTAATACCCAGTGCTTATCCCAACAAGTGTCTTCCTTAATGCCCCTTACCCATTTAGCACATCCCCCCACCCACAACCCCTCCAGCAACCCTCAGTTTGTTCTCTGTATTTGAGTCTCTTATCTTTTGTCCTCATTTTTATATTATTTTTGCTTCCCTTCCCTTATGTTCATCTGTTTTGCATCTTAAATTCCACATATGAGTGAAGTCATATGATATTTGTCTTTCTCTAATTTCGCTTAGCATAATATCCTCTAGTTCCATCCATGTTGTTGCAAATGGCAAGATTTCATTCTTTTTGATTAAAGCACGTTTCTAATCTTTTTGTCAAGAGGAAAATGTTTTGGTTCTTCATAACTCTTGAACAGTATACAAATTGCACTTCTAAAATTTTTTTTTAAATGTTTATTTTTGAGAGAGAGTTCGAGTGGGAGAGGGACAGAGAGAGAAAAAGAGAGGAGGGGGGAGATACACAGAATCAGAAGCAGGATCCAGGCTCTGAGCTATTAACACAGAGTCTGACGCGGGGCTTGAACTCACGAACCGTGAGATCATGACCTGAGCCGAAGTTGGATGCTTAGCCAACTGAGCCACCCAGGTGTCCCTAAATTGCACCTTTTAAAATAAACTTTTCTGAAGGTATGTTTCACTTCAATAAAGTACACAAATTGTAAATGTTTAGGTGTAATGTATTTTCATAAAGTGAACATCTGTGTTACCCCATCTGGATCAAGAAATAGAATATTACCAAGCACCGCAGAAGAGCTTACTCCCAAAGGTAACCACTTGATTTCCAGCACAAATGATTAACCTTGCCTGTTTTTGAACTTTATATATAAACGGTTTACTATAGTATGGATTTCTTTTTTTTTTTTTTTTTTTTTTTTTAATTTTTTTTTTTTTTAACATTTATTTATTTTTGAGACAGAGAGAGACAGAGCATGAACGGGGGAGGGGCAGAGAGAGAGGGAGACACAGAATCCGAAACAGGCTCCAGGCTCTGAACGGTCAGCACAGAGCCCGACGCGGGGCTCGAACTCACGGACCACGAGATCGTGACCTGAGCCGAAGTCGGCCGCTCAACCGACTGAGCCACCCAGGCGCCCCACTATAGTATGGATTTCTGCACAGCATTCGGTCTACGCGACTTACCTGTGTCACTGCATCTAGAAGTAGTTCTGGTGCTGGATGGCGTGAGCATAGTACAGTGTATCCCTTCTGTTGATAAAAAATTTGGATTGATTCCATGTTGAGGCAATTACAAATAGCACTGTTTTAAACTTTCTTGGCCTTTGGCTGCACACGTGTACACACTTGGGTAAAATCCTAGGAGTAGAATTAACTGGGTTGAAAGGTATCCGTTTTGCCAGTTTTTCAAAGTGACTATACCAATTTGTTCTTCCAAAAGCACAGTACCTGATTGATCAACGTTACAAAAGATTTAGTTCCCATAATCTCCCTATCCCCTGCTACTTTGATACTTAAAATTATTTTTAGGGGCGCCTGGATGGCTCAGTTGGTCACGTGTCTGACTCGTGATTTCGGCTCAGGTCGTGATCTCACGGTTCCTGGGTTTGAGCCTTCCGTCAGCTCCACGTGGACAGCTGACAGTGGGGAGTCTGCTTGGTATTCTCTCCCTCTCTCTCTCTCTGCCCCTCCCCACGGGCACACATTTTCTCTCTCTCTCTCAAAATGCATAAACTTAAAAAAATTGTTTTTAATTGTTCAGTTGGAAATACTATTGTAACTTGAAATAACAAGTCTCTGCTCTCCTATTAACTGGAAGGTAAACCTTTGTCCACTTGTGATAAGAGAAACACACTAGACAGCTACCCCCTCAATTGTATTATTCAAAAAAAGGAAGATGCCCTCCTTCATACAGAGAGGAAATGTATAGAATTCAAATTTGTGCCACATCATATGACCAAGTAGTGTTAAGGGGTGAGGGAGAATCCCATAAATGAATGGGGTTAACAATAGGATAGAAGAGAGAGTAAGGTAAATTTTACTGATTTGACAATAAAATACTAGAATACTGCCTTCTCTCCCATGCCTACTGTCTATATTTGTTAGGGCAGGGATAGTTGCTTAAAACATTATTCTCAAAATTTCTGTGGCTTAATGTGAGAGAAATTTATTTTTATGCTCCTCTAATCCAGTGTGGGTGTTCTTTGTAAGAAGGGCAGCCTTCCCTTGTAAGTACATGGGACTTAGGGGCCTAGACTGTCACTTATTTCATCCTGTGGCTGTGCCATCTGTCAGGGCGTAGGAGACCTCTGCATTCAGCCAGAGTGGGGAAGAGATGATGGGGAAAGAATGTGTGCTTCTAAGAATAAAAGTCTTGTTGCAGAAGGGACAGTCTTTACTTGGTCTTATATTCTATTGGTGGGAACTTCACATGGGAGTTCCACTTACATATGGGGGCCTGGGCAACGTAGTCCCAGGCGGACACTTGTCTAGTAGTGCCAGCTCCACAGGATATTGGAGGAGCATGGGTGTTTGCTGGATAGCTGGTGAGCCATCTCTGCTGCACCATCTCATCAAGGATAAGACCAGGATAATTAATGGTCACTAACTTGGGAGAATTTCACTTCTAAGATGCTAATTATTTTAAGTAGTGAATTTTTATATGGAGCTAAGTTTAGATTTACAACTAAATGTCATTTCTCACTTCTTTTGGTACCACTTAGTTGTGTGATTTACTTTAATTTTCTTATACTTTATAGTTACATCACCTGTCTATGAAACTTAGAAATTACCATGTTTGGGGCGCCTGGGTGGCTCAGCCGGTTAAGCGGCCGACTTCGTCTCAGGTCATGATCTCGCGGTCCGTGAGTTCGAGCCCCGCATCGGACTCTGTGCTGACAGCTCAGAGCCCGGAGCCTGTTTCAGATTCTGTGTCTCCCTCTCTCTGACCCTCCCCCGTTCATGCTCTGTCTCTCTCTGTCTCAAAAATAAATAAACATAAAAAAAAAATTAAAAAAAAAAAAGAAATTACCATGTTTATATCAGTTTTACAAATCAGTAAGAAACAAAAAAAGCTGTCAACCTATGGTATGTCGTTAGATGTAAACATTGATTACATTTGATATAACCCCTCTTCCATCTTTTTTCCTCCTTCCGTCTAGTTTGTGATTGGCACAATGGAAGAAGCTGGAATGTGTGGGTTAGGGGTGAAAGCAGACATGTTGCGCAACTCTCAATCAAATGATATTCTTCAACATCAAGACTCAAATTGTGGTGGTACGAGTAACAAGCATTCATTGGAAGAGGATGAAGGCAGTGATTTTATTACAAGGAACAGGAGTTTGATGAGCCCAGCATACTGTACACAAGAATCGAGGGAGGAAATTCCTGGGCGAGAGGCTCGAACAGATCCCCCTGACGGTCAGCAAGATTCAGAATGCAACAGAAACAAAGAGAAAACATTAGGTAATAATCTGTGCTCAGTGATTGGGCATTTTCACATGCTGCTCTTTTTACTTCTGCTTTCTTCAGTGCAGGTGATCTTGAACATGGCCGGTGTTGAGACACATGTTGTTTAGCTAACACAACTCTTGTCTGCAGTGGAGTCAGTCTGTATCTGCTGCCTTTTGTGTAGGAGACAAAGAGCAGGAAGTTGTTTTCCCTAAATAATCAAGAATAGGCTTTCTTGACAAAATTTGGGGCCAACTTGACAGAGGTAGTGTTTGACTTGCCTTTTTGCATCTGTAATGGAGTCTGACTGGAATTTACTGTGAAAACTGTATATTTATTTGATTTGTTTGAAAACTCCTCCTAAAACTTTAGAGAAAACATAATGTCTGGAGTTCAGAAAGTGGGTTAAGACTGGCTTTCAAGGGTATGTTTTCTTTTTCCTGCTGTGTTTGAGATTTAGGACTAAAAAGGTAATGCATCAAATCTTGTTAGGAAATCCGAAATCCCCTTTTATTTTAGCTTTACTTATTGCCCCTAAGTTTTTTATACTTACTATACCTAAGATTAATACTGTTAGATTTGTATGGTTTTCTCCATAGAATTATCCTTATATATTTTTTAAGTTTATTTATTTAGAGAGAGAAAGAGTGAGAGAGGGAGGGAGGGGCAGAGAAAAAGGGAGAATCTCAGGCAGGCTCTGTACTGTCAGCACGAAGCCCATCCAGGGCTCAAACTCAAAAAACCATGAGATCATGACCTGAGCTGAAATCAAGAGTTGGACACTTAACCAACTGAGCCACCCAGGTGCCCTGAATTATCCTTATTAAATCCATTTTCTGCCAACTTGGAAAACCTAAAAATTATTATAGAAAGACAAATAATTTTAATTCCTTACAAATAAATTTCTTCAAAATTGGCAGCCCCAATTATTTGTGTGAAAGCAGATGGAGTCTTAAAAAGTTACACATAATGTTACCATGTGACCCAGAATTCTACATTTAAGTATGTACCCAAAAAGGTTGAAAGCACATGTCCATACAAAAATGTGTACACGAGGATTCATGGCAGCTTTTTTCATAATAGCCAAAAAGTTGAAACAATACCGTTATCCACCAGCTGATGAATGGATAAACAAAATGTGAATCTGTACAGGGGAATATTATTCAGTTCTAAAAAGGAATGAAGTACTGATAACATCCTACATGGGTGAATCTCGAAAATGTGCTAAATGAAAGGAACCGGACACAAAAGTCCATATAATAGGTTTCCATTTTATATGAAATGTTCAAAATTGGCAAGTCTGTGGAGACAGAAAGTGGAATAGTGGTTGCCAGGGTCTTAGAGTGGGAGCGAGAGGGAATGACTGTTAATGGATATGGGGCTGCTTTTTGGGGTGATGAAAATGTTCTGGAATTAAGCAGTGGTGATGGTTGCACAACTTTGTGAATGCACTCAGTTGTACACTTTTAAAACGGTGAATTTTGGGGTGCCTGACTGGCTCAGTCGGTAGAGCATGTGACTCTTGATCTCATTGTTGTGAGTTTGAGCCTCATGTTGAGTGGAGAGATTGGTTTAAAAAATAAAGGGGTGGTTTTTATGGTATGTGGATTTTATCTCAAAAAAACCAAAAAATAAGAAAACCCAGATGGAGTATGGGTTTTTAAATCTTGATTAAAAATTGCAGGTTATATTATGGCTACTTCTAATCCTGTTTAATAATCATGTTTAGCCATCTCTTAAAATTCTTACTGGCCTTGGGCTGTGAATGAGAGGTTTTGGTATTGTGGATAGGAAGGTGTTCCATTTTGAAGTCATTTTTTCTTTAAAAAATTTTTTTTTTAATGTTTGTTTATTTCTGAGAGAGAGAGAGAGAGACAGACCGTGAGCAGGGGAGGGACAGAGAGAGAGAGGGAATCACAGATTCTGAAGCAGGCTCCAGGCTCTGAGCTGTCAGCACAGAGCCTGACGTGGGGTTTGAACTCACAGACTGTGAGATCATGACCTGAGCTGAACTTGGACGCTCAACCGACTGAGCCACCCAGGTGCCCCAAAGTCATTTTTTCTTCATAGCAGTCTATGTACCACATAACAGAGTCATTTTAATATATATTTCTAGGGGCTCCTGGGTGGCTCAGTTGGTTAAGCATAGGACTCTTGATTTCAGCTCAGGTCATGATCTCATGGTTCATGAGTTGAAGCCCCACATCGGGCTCTGTGCTGACAGTGCAGAGACTGCTTGGGATTCTCTCTCTCCCCCTCTTACTGCTCCTCCCGTGAGCACATATACATGCTCGCTCGCTTGCTCTCTCTCTCTCTCAAATAAAATGAACTTAAAAAAAACACACACATATATATTTCTAAATGAAATATCCTACATATAAGAGAAAACATTTTTAAAAATAAGAATGGTTTTTTAAAAAATAAAACATTACAGGGGAGCCTGGGTGGGTCAGTCGGTTAAGCATCCGACTTCGGCTCAGGTCATGATCTCATGGTTCATGGGTTCGAGCCCCGTGTCGGGGTCTGTGCTGACAGCTCAGAGCCTGGACCCTGCTTTGGATTTTGTGTCTCCCTCTCTCTCTGCTCCTCTCCCACTCATGCTCTGTCTCTCTCTCTCTCAAAAATAAATAAACATTAAAAAAAAGATTTTAAAAATAAAACATTACCACTTATTTTGAAAGACCATTTGTCCTCTATCTCAGCCACCTGCTTCTCCCTGCCAAAAAGTTTTAAAATTACTGTTTTTAGTGCCTCTCATGGGGAAAAGAAGTTATGATGACATTCTTTTATATACACTAAACTTGGTTAACACATGGAATGTGCTTTTACTAAATCATCAGAAGTTATTTTAATTGCTCATGGAAAAGATATATGTCACAAGTGATTATGTGCATCTGAGATAGAAAGTACCAACTGAAATTTCTTTTGAACTTGCTTCTATATTTGTACTTGGTGAGGAAGCTTTTAAAAATATTCTGCCCTTTGTAACTTGCCCTTTGTCTTAACTTGGACACCAATGGTTAAGCAAGGGAATTTTTAAGCCTTCAGCAAGAGTTCTTAAAAATAGCTAGTGGTATTAGTGAATGAAGAAATTTGGGGTAGGTGGGGGTTGTGTGCTAATCCAGAACTTAAAAATAACTTTCTTAATTTAGCTGGTAAATCTTACTTCTAGTTGTAGGTACAAATTATTTCACTATGGCTATCAGAACATAGGAAGTGCTCCATAGAATTTACAGGTTAAGTTTGATCTCACTCTTCTGGGACTTATTTCTTATCTTGTTAATCATCAGGAAAAGAAGTTTTATTATTGATGCAAGCCCTAAACACCCTTTCAACTCCAGAAGAGAAACTGGCAGCTCTCTGTAAGAAATATGCTGATCTTGTGAGTATTAAATAAAGGTAGTAAGGTTCATATGAAATACAGTAAAATATGTACGTACTTGATGTAGCTTTAGATGTAACATATTGTATTCCAAAATTGGAGAGGAGACTGTCGTTTCTTGGGGCTTTTTGTTGCTTGTATGACTTCATTTTATAAGGTGATACATATAGAACATTGTAATGCTAAGATACAGCATAGATTTTTTAAAACTCAGTTTTAGGAATGAAAAGGCTGACTTAGAAGCACTGTGTTGTGATGCTTTAGATGCTAGTTGGGGTGTAGTGGTTCCTGTACTTAACTTTTCCCAAGGGAATTCTAGAGATAAAGGCTCTACCCATTGTAAATGAAATTGTGAATTAGATGAAATAGTCTACTAAAACAATACTGTCTCAGGAAATCTTTATTTCACATCTGTGTGCCAGAGATTTCTTTTTCCATCTTCGAAAGACACTGACCTCATTTGTTCTGTGCCTATGTTATTTCAAGTAGCATTAGTTCTTTTTTTAAATTTTTGAAAGAAGTCTCAACATGAAAACCCTGCCATCCTGTTTAAGTTGAAGAATAGGGAAGTCAGAACCCTTTGAAGTAAGGGTTGTGGGAAACTTTTAGAGTGAGTAGTTGTAATATAAATGCTAAAAGTAATGCCTTTTGTAAAACTAGTGTGAACTATTGACAGTTTTTATGCATTTTCATCTGTTGTTAAAGCAGTTGTTACATGTCATAAATAGTACTTTTTGTCATTGACCAGCTCTAAAAACGAATTGTTTTATTACTCAAAGAATTCTAGTTACTCTCCCTTGATTTATAAAGGGGTGTGTGTATTCCCCCACGTAGCTGGCATTCGGCAGCCTAGCACCTTCTATTCAGAGCAACAGGAAACCTTGTGTGACAGTATAAATGGCCCAGAACAGTCACAGATGCAAAGATGGCAGAAAACAGTGTGTTCAGATTGCTGGCTTCAGGAAAGGAACGCTTCCGTCTGCAGAAGACAGTCGCTGTTGGTTGCGAGAAGTGATGGGAAAAGAAGACAAGGTCAAAAAAGGGAAAAGAGAAAAAGCAGTGTAGAGGGTTAGCTACTTGCCCCAGTATTGTGACGATGGCAGATTGCCGTGAATAAGTTAGAAGAAGAAAGGACAAATAGTCGCCTACGGCAGTCCTTCTCAGATTCACGCATGTCATTGGAACTTCTGTTAAAAGGCACATTCTGATTCACTGGGTCCAGGTTTGGGCCTGAGAGTCTGTATTTTAACAAACTCCCAGCTGGTGATGATGTTAATGCCGTTAACCCTGAGATCACACTTCAAGTAGCAGGGGTCTATGGTGTTTTTATTTGTGGCTTTTGTGTGTGTGGAGGTGGGTATGGTTATTTTTGTAAGTACCAGTAATGATAGCTGCATTCATTTCAGGATGCGTAACACATTGGAGATTGGCCTAGTGAGTAACCTGACTTAGATTTGTGCTGAATTTATGAAGGACGAGATGTGTACTGTTTACAGAAAATGTACTGAAGTTTTATTTGTTGAAACTACACTCATTTCTTTTAAAAGGTATATAGGCTATATAGCAGTGAGACCGTGAATGGAGTAGCCTTTTCCTAAGGATTATTTAGAGACATTACCTTTTGCCATCACTGTCCTCTGCCCTTTAGGGGGTGGCATTATCTGCCATCACTGGTGCCCGTGGCATGGATGAGTAGAAAAGGCAGAGCAGGTAGAGTGGCGTGTTGCACTGCAATCGATATTGTCCACTGGGGAGACCTTGTGGCCTCCACATTTACCAGATAGCATAGGTTCACGAAATCCTCACATTTCACTTGCTAAGTGTGGATACCCTTAGGCTGGTAACACGATTCTTTTTTTGAGAGAGAGACAGACAGACAGAGAGGAAGACACAGGATCTGAAGCAGGCTCCAGGCTCTGAGCTGTCAGCATAGAGCCCGATGCGGGGCTGGAACTCACGAACTGTGGGATCATGACCTGAGCCGAAGTCAGACGCTTAACCGACTGAGCCACCCAGGCGCCCCTTACAACACGCTTCTTAAGTACTTGTTATAGTGCTGTTCTTTCCCATTCCTTAGTCAGTTTGTGTAGATTATTATAGTGGGATAATAAATCTTGATATCTGGTGGCATAGGTGTTGTATGTATCCTTCTTATTACTCTTTTTGCCAGAAGTATCTTGGCTACTCTTGGCTCTTTATATAAAATTCTAAGTTCAACTTACTGGGGAAAATTGGGGGAAGAAACACCAGTTGGGGATTTTGAAGAGCATTTCATGGAATCTGTTGGTGCATTTGGGGGAGAATCGCCATCCTCCTGAAGTAGATGGAATTTAAAAAGTATATATCCTCGGTTGCCTGGCTGGCTCAGTCCATCGGGCATGTGACTCTTGATCTTGGAGCGGTGAGTTTGAGCCCCACATTGGGTATAGAGATTACTTAAAAAAAAAGTGTATATCCTTATGGGAAAGAAATTAGGTTCTTAGACACCATACACGATGATTAGTTCCAAATGGGTTAAGGATTTTAAATGCCAAAAATTAAGCTTGAATAATTTTAGATATTTAGATTTATTTAGATAATAAGCGAATATTTTTCTAAATTGGAGTTAACAGAAGGATTTCTTACAAAAAGCACTATCAGAGACAGGATTGCAAAAATTGGCTGTGTTAAAATTAACTTCCTGTTCAGCAAAAGACATTAAAAAATTGGGAAGAATATATTTCCAACAAACAGAATATGTAGTTTCAAGGCTATCTAAGGAATACCTACAAATGAATACAAAAAGGACAAATAACCCGATGGAAAACTGGGCAAGAGACATTTAAGAGGCATTTTGTAGAAGTGGAAAAACATGAAGATTCAAAGATCTGCCTTAACATAAAGGTACATAAACATATAAAGAGATGTTCAACTTTATTAGTGATCAGGGAAATGCAAATCTGGACCACAGTGAGATGCAATTTTATGTCCATTGTAGTGGCATAAATTTAAGAATTCTGGTTGTACTTAGTTTTGGAGAGGATGTGCATCTATATCTACATGAACCTCTTATAAATCGCTGATGGGAGAATAAATTTGCCAGCCACTCTGGAAAACAGTTTGGCATTGTCTTGTGAAATAGACCATTAATCACTGCCTAGCAGTCCCACTCCTGGGTTTGCACCCAGAGAAATTCTTGCATGTGTCTACCAGGAAACACATAGGGCAGTGTTCATATCATTGTAAGTAATAAAGTCTGGAAACAACCCAAATGCCCATTGCCTTGAGAATGGATCGAATATGTTGTGTGTGGTATATTTTTAAGTGGAATGTGACCAGTGGGCCAAATCTGGCAAGGCCGGTTTTTGTACTGCCCACAGCTAAGAATGGTTTTACATTTTTAAAGTGTTTAAAAAAAGAAAATGACACAACAGACACAGTATGTGGCCCACAAAGCCTAAAATACTTACTTTTGGCCATTTACAGAAAAGGTTTGCTGCTCCCTGAGCTGGCAGACAATTTGGATGAGTTCCAGCAATCTAATCTACAGCTGTGCTGTCCAAAATGGGGCAGCCATTAGCTACGTGTAGCTATTTAAGCTTAAATTAATTTAAATTCAAGAAAATGAAAAATTCACATCAGTTGTACTAGCCACAACAAAGTCAAAACGATTCTTTAAGGACCACACACAGATGAGATAAAGAGGGGAGAGCAAAGGAATTGTGAGCCCAGGATTCAGGATTGTGATTACCTTGAGTCCGGGAGGGCAGGGGGAGTTTCCAGCTCACGGTGGAGTTACAGATAGTGTGTGCAGACTGGAAGCTTCTTGGAACTGTCACAGCCCACAGTCCATCTACTTTGCAAAAGTATTTTACAAAAAGAAAATTATTTTTCCTGGAGGAATTTCTCTAAGGTTGTTTTTAATAGCTGTAAGCCTATGGCCTGTAAGGATGCTTGGTATGTTTTGATAGGCCACAAGGTGTCGCTCTTGCTCTTGAAATTGACTGCATTATTTCCTTCTGTGAAAGGTTCGTAAGGCTGCTGTCTTATCTGTTAGTGTTGATTGAACCTTGAAATAGACTCATTTGCTCCAAACCTAAAATTGCAGCAGTTCCCCTCTCACTCACAAAAAATCCTGAGTGCTGCTTGTTCTAATTTGGGTAACCATTTCAGTAGAGTAGCTCGTGTGTATTTTTCAGAAAAGTAAAACTCGATGGTGTTGGTTTCTAAAGTTTTTCCAAAAACATTTAAAAATTTTTAATAAAATTAGATTAAGGGGTGCCTGGCTGGCCCAGTGGGTGGAGCCTAAGACTCTTGATCTCAGGGTTGTGACTTTGAGTCCCCATGTTGGGGGGAGAGTTTACTTAAAAAAAAAGATGTATTTTTTTCCCTACCCTAAATTATTTGCTTACTCTCCTATCACAACTGGAAGAGAGACAAGGTTGGCAGAGTAGCATGACACAAAAATAATTTAAAGAAAATCTTGTACTACAATATTTGGTGTTTGAAAATGTGTTCCATAGTTCTTACTGTATTTCCTCCAGCCATAAATCAAAGGTTTTCATTGTACTTCCTAATTGTAAAGTGCTTATTAATTTTAGCTGGAGGAAAGCAGGAATGTTCAGAAGCAAATGAAGATTTTGCAGAAGAAACAAGCCCAGATCGTGAAAGAGAAAGTTCATTTGCAGAGTGAGCACAGCAAGGCTATCTTGGCAAGAAGCAAACTAGAGTCTCTTTGCCGGGAACTTCAGCGTCACAATAAGACATTAAAGGTTAGTTGGTTAAGTTTTCTGGTTTTCAAGGGGTACTGACCCTGACGTAGCTTGCTTTATAATTACTGTGTACATATTTAAAATAAATGCTTCTCTCTGCCTGGAGACAGATACCAGCCACATTCTACTGTTTTGCTTGGCCTGATGCTTCTTAATGAACCTCATACCTGGTCATGGGGAATCTAATCTAATTGAGATTGATATTTAGACGACAGCTTTCCTGCCTGGAGTCCTGGCCTAGGAAGCTCAGAGCTGCAAGTTTTCTGCTGAGCACTGATGTAGTTAATTACCACGTATGAAAAGTTGAAGTGAAATGAGAAGCTGAGGAGAAACAGAGTTGAGGCAGAGACTGAGCCTGGGAAGGGAAAACACCTGCCAAGCTCCTTAAGGGCTATTAATCAGCTACATTGCCAAACCACCCTTGCTTCCCCCCCACCCAGCTGCTGAGTACTTTTAGAATAGCGCTCAAATCTTGGCTGAATATAAAGGAAGACGGAGCAGGTACCCAAAGATGAATTGGTGCCAGCAGGGGAAGAAGGAAAAAGAGCCAGAGACATGGAGAGGCAGGCCTGCCCTCATGTACAGCTTTGGTACGATTTTGACTAAGCAGGATCTCTCATCAAACTGCCCCAGCACAGCAGATGCCCAAGGCCTTAGAATATAGTTGCACTCAGGAAATGGATCTTCACCTACTGTGGGAGCTGTTAGTTTTTTTGGCCATAATCATTAAAGGAGGTATGTTTTTCTTGTAGCAGATCAACATTTTGATTGGACTGATAGCTGTTTAGACATATAGAAGTCTTTTAACACTTTTATCTTAGCAAGTGTTGAAAGTAAGCTTTTTAAGATACAGGTTTCTTTTGTCCCTTGTCTTCTAGGGAGTAGTGTAACCAAGAAAGTGAGCTGCAAGGAGGAGTCTCTCGGCAGGCTGGTTTCAGATACTGCCGTGTAACTGGCCGGGAGGGTGGAGGGAGCTGGCTGTGTGGGGAAGCAGCTCCTTACTTACCTTTCAGTACAGCGAATTATTCTATCTACTCAGGCAAAGCTGCTGGCTTATTACATGAGAACATTCTGGTCACAAATACAGGGAAGGAATACTTCAGGGTAGCAATAAATGAACCCCCGTGGCAGCAGCTTCTTTTATGAGCATCTTCTCTATAGGTCTATACCATTAACAGAACTTATTTTGGATAATAAGGAAGAAAACATGCAGCAGGCACGAGAGGAGGAAGAAAGACGTAAGGAAGCCACCGCACACTTCCAAATTACTTTAAATGAAATCCAAGCACAGCTCGAACAACATGACATACACAACGCCAAGCTCCGCCAGGAAAACATCGAACTGGGAGAGAAGCTTAAGAAGCTCATTGAACAGTATGCACTGAGAGAGGAGGTAAAGCCATTTTCTGGGTGTAGACAGCTCATTATCAGCAAGGATTTTTCACCATTCACGACTGAAGGAAAACTGCCATCACAGGAGGTTTAGGGACTTCTGTATGCATAGGGGGAGCCGGACATTTCATGGGAGAAGCTCAACCACCATGGGAACAGGAGTCTTGGGGACCGTCACTTAGATAGTGGAGAGTCCATGGATTCGGGGAGGTGAGGCAATTTCTTGGAGACGTGTTAAGTACTACTTGACTTCCATGTAATAGTAGAAGATTGTGTTTTTAGCATGCAGGTTTTTCCCCTTATCTAGACTAATAATAAATATTTGGCCTCCAAATATGCTGTAACTTAGATAAATGTGACAATCTGGACAGTCTATATTACCACCGTATTACACCTGTGTTTCACATTTCTTTTTTTTTTTTTTTTTTAATTTTTTTTTCATGTTTTATTTATTTTTGAAGGGAGAGAGAGAGAGAGGGAGAGAGCGTGAGCGGGGGACGCGCAGAGAGAGAGGGAGACAGAATCCAAAACAAGCTCCAGGCCCTGAGCTGTCAGCACAGAGCCCGACGCGGGGCTTGAATTCACAGACCACGAGATCATGACCTGAGCCAAAGTCGGACGCTCAACTGACTGAGCCACCCAGGCGCCCCTCACATTTCTTTTTATTTTACTTATTCTATTTTATTAAAAATTTTTTTAACATTCTTGTGGAGAGAGTGTGAGGGGGGAGGGGCAGAGAGACAGACAGACAGACAGAATCTGAAGCCGGCTCCAGGCTCTGAGCTGTCAGCACAGAGCCCGACGTAGGGCTCGAACCCATGAATTGTGAGACCATGACCTGAGCCAAAGTCGGACGCTTAACCCACTGAGCCACCCAGGCACCGCTCACATTTCTTTTCAAATGGGGGCTTTATACTATGTGAGAGGATAAGAAAGAACCTATTTCTCAACTCTCCTACCCATTAAAGTAAAAAATTGACTGGAAGGATCCATGCCTGCTGATCTTGATCATTGGCCTCCAGCTAAGACTTTTTCAAGCTAGTCGGGAAGTTCAGAGGTGCTGTCTGTGTTAAAAGCAAATAGGCGATGGCCTGTTTTCTAAGGTTCCTTACTTTTGGAGGTCAAATGGGCAGGACTAGAGGCATCAGGCTTTTAAAAAGCCTTTGAAGTTAGGGAAATGTGCTTCTGTGTGTGTTGTAACTAACCCTACACAAACAAGTAGATTAAAATAGCTGATTAACATTAAACAATAAGATGAGCACCTCTGTGGGTCACTTTATCCAGTTTTGAAGGCAAAACTTTAGATCATATTAACTTACTTTCAGCCCTTCAGAAGCTGTTATTTAAAAGATTTTTGTTTCTGTTTTTTTTTTTTTTTTTTTTTTTTTTTTTTTTCTTTTTTAAATGTTTATTTTTGAGAGAGTACAAGCAGGGGAGAGGCAGAGAGAGAGGATCCAACGCAGGCTCAGTGGTGACAGCACAGAGCCCGATGTGGGGCTCAAGGTCACAAGCTGTGAGATCACGACCTGAGCCGAAGTCAGATGTTTAACCTACTGAGCCACCCAGGCACCCCTAAAAGAATTTCTTTTTAATCACTCTCTCTGCCTTTTGCTTTTTGTTGTTGTTGTTGTTGTTGTTGTTAATGGAGAATTACACACTTAACGGTAGAGAGTATATTACCTGGTTTCAGCAGGTGAAACCATAGTTTCAGCTTTATTCCCATCACCTTGCCCTGGATTATTTTGACACAACTTCAAGGTGTCCTGTTTATTCCATTCATATGTATTTGACGGTGTACCTCAAAAAAGACAAGGGATGCTTTTTATTTTTTTTTATTTTTTTTAATGTTTGTTTATTTTTGAGAGAGACAGACAGAGTGCGAGCAGGGCAGGGGCAGAGAGAGGAGGAGACAGCAGGCTCCAGGCTCTGAGCTGCCGGCATAGAGCCCAAAGCAGGGCTCAAACCCACCAAGTGTGAGATCGTGACCTGAGTTGAAGTCGGATGCTCAACCGACTGAGCCAGCCAGATGCCCCATGGGATGCTTTTTTCAAGCACAACCACAATATCATTTTCATACCTAAGAGAATTAAAACAATTACTTAACATTTAATATTGAGTCATTATTCAATTTCTGTGGTTCCCCCATGCCCCCCACCCCCCTTTTAAGCTATTTAATTTTTTTTTTTTTTTAAACGTTTATTTATTTTTGAGACAGAGAGAGACAGAGCATGAACGGGGTAGGGTCACAGAGAAAGGGAGACACAGAATCTGAAACAGGCTCCAGGCTCTGAGCTGTCAGCACAGAGCCCGACGCGGGGCTCGAACCCACGGACCGTGAGATCATGACCTGAGCCGAAGTCGGACGCTTAACCGACCGAGCCACCCAGGCGCCCCCCTTTTAAGCTATTTGAATCAAGGTCTAAATAAAGTCTGTTTCACTGGTTGATAGGTCTCAAGTCTGTAACATGAAGATTTCCTTTTCACTCTTTTTCCTTTTTGTAAAAATTTTTTTACTTAAAAAAAATTTTTTTTAATGTTTATTTTTTGAGGGAGAGAGAGAGAGGGGCAGACTGCAAGCGGGGGAGGAGCAGAGAGAGAGTCGGAGAGACCAAATCAGAAGCAGACTCCAGGCTCTGAGTTGTTGGCACAGAGCCCGATGCGGGGCTCGAACCCAAGAACCGCGAGATCATGACCTGAGCCAAAGTCCAATGCTTAACTGACTGAGCCACCCAGGCGCCCCAACTCTTTTTCCTCTTAAGGGGTTTATCGAAGGAACTTTTTTGTCTTAGAGAATAAATTTTGTATTAGATTATAAACCCCTCAATTTTCTTAAAATTATTCTTTTAGTTTTGTTTAATATGACAGTCTGCCACATTATAGATGTAGAACACTTGAAAATTCTGTATGTTTAAATCACATTACGTGTGAGACTTCCTTATTTTGAATATAATCGGATGTTCTTTGGTCAGGAGGAGTTACTCTTTCTGCATCTGAGAAGGGATGTTCTGATGACTTTATTGTACATAAATAACCACCTGACGATTTCATTTGGAAACCATAGCAACCTTTTACCAAATTTTAGTATGTGCTAGGTGCCAAGCACCTTACGTAGTGTAACCATTGCACCGGGTCTTATAATTCTGCCGCAGAGTGTGGTTCTCCCCGCTTAGAGGAGGGAACAGAGATTCGGCAACGGAGAGATTTGTCCAGGGCCACACACTAGCCAGAATTTGACCGGGGCCGCGTCACAGCGTGCTGCCTCCATCTGAGAAATTTGGGGAAATTTAAGATTTGCGGAGAAAAATACCTAGGAATTATGTGTACGATGCACGGCGTTAACAGTTTGATCTCTTTATCCGTATTTTTCTTGATACACTTTAAGCCTCGTTTTCATCGTAGGGCAGAAATAGGAAGTACAGGTGTGTGGCTGATGAGGCTCCTCGACAGCCCAACTCCAAAAGGGAAGGGGTACAGGGTAGTAGCCAGAAGGCACCTTTCCTGCAAGTGTGGGAGGGTCTGCAGTGTGATGTAAGGCACACGCTTCTCCAAGCGCGTGGACCCGGTGTCCTCAGCTGTGGTGGAAGAGCAGGGTGATCGTGAGCGTGGTATCGTAACTTGTGTTGTTGCCCCATCGTTGTGTTCCTGTTTCATTAAGTGATGGAAGAAATCTTACTTCTCCCATAGCATATTGATAAAGTGTTCAAACATAAGGAGTTACAGCAGCAGCTTGTGGATGCCAAGCTTCAGCAGACGACACAGCTAATAAAAGAAGCTGATGAAAAACATCAAAGAGAGAGAGAGTTTGTAAGTTCTCTTTCTTAACAAAAAATTTGTCGAAATTGGACCAAAGCCATTTGAAGCGTTGAAACTTATTCGACATTTAATACAGCACCCGGGTCATGCTAACTGGTTTTTTGTTCTAGATTGAGAAGGGCATGTGTGTCTCAGAACGCATTTGGCTTTTTATTTCCATTTTTTATACAGAAGATACACTGAAGAGTTTAGACCAACTAGTGGAAAGACCTGCACTCATTTGACTTTTCCATGCTTAGAATAATAGTCACCAAGTTCCAGAATTATACCAGTATTTAGCGGTTCAGTTTAATATCAAGCTTACCGAACACTAGTCTCATATATTGTTATATTTTGTCTTTAAATAAATAACTTGAAAGTAGGGAAACTATTTGTCTACTTATTCTGGCATAATATTCTGATAAAATTTTAACAGAATTCTCTCTACCTAATCACTCAGCATCGTTCCCAGAGTGTATGTTCAGACTATATTTCCCATCAGTAATTACGAATACCATGGAATCTCACTGGGTATGTACATTTAACACACGCCAATTCGACTCTATGTGCTTAACCAAAACAAACCAACCAACCAACTGGGAGATGATTATGGCAGTGAGGACTGTTCCATCCAGCTTCTGCGGAAGTACCGTAGGCATTGAGGCGAGCCTACTCTGAAGACTTGGTTCGTCAGTGCCCCTCATGGTGTGAACTTACCATGTTGAGTGTGAGCCTAGGCTTAGGAGAGAGAGATTTTTCATACAGCACGATCCTTCTGTGTGAACTGATAATGCTGTCCTGTGCGTGATGGAAGAAACGGTTGTCATTTCCAAAGCAGGAGTATGAATTTTGTACATTCACACACGCACATGCCTACGTTGCACGTTTATACTTTGTAATTGGTTTAATATCTTTTCCAGGCTTATTTGGACTATGTGTGACATTTTACTTCAGGGACTGAATTTCAACAGTTGTTGACTATGCAACTTCGCTATATAATTTTCCTGAAAACTCAAGTATATAAATTAAAGCGCTCATCCACTTCTCCCCTGCTTTTTAAAAAGTGATCAGAAACTGGTCTCTGATTTCACTGCTTTGCTCCATACCCTTTCGCTCTGCTTCATCTTGGTTCTCAAGGAGTACAGTGGTTTTCTAAGTCACTTAGATAAATGTCAAGATTCTGAGCCCTGTTTTCTAATACCAGACTTGTCTTTTCACCTGAAACATAACAATTTAACCCTGAGTTTTGTAAACCTATTATTAGGCCTCTAGCGGTACTCTTTCTAAGCAGTAAAAGATGATTCCGACATTCCTTAGTGTTAACAAGGGGAACAGATTGAAGACGATAGGTAATAAGCAGTTGATGTAACAAAGTTTATCTATAGGCTTGTAGTTTTTGCTAAAAAAATGAGTGGAAGGACTAAGCCAGACTCTGATCATTTGACATAATAGTCATATTTGTAATTACTATTAGTATTCTGCCAGAATGTTTCTGTTTTCTAGTTATTAAAAGAAGCAACAGAATCAAGGCACAAATATGAACAAATGAAACAGCAAGAAGTACAACTAAAACAGCAGGTAACTTGACAGCAGGGGGTAGTGGCGTTTGTAAGAAAAATCTGTGGTTCATTTGATACGTATCTTGAATTTTCTCTAAGATGCTCGTGCTTATTCCCAGCCAGAACTGAGAGTAGATCACGTGTCCCTCCTGGAGTTTTCCTCTTTGCTTAGGGTGACCAGCTCATCCTGACTTGCCCAGGACTTTCCTGGTTTTAGCATTCAGAGTCCCGTGTCCCTGGAAACACTTAGGTCTCAGGCAGACGGGGACAATTGGTGATGCTGTCTGCAGTGCCCCCTTTCCAGTAGCCCAGGTATTTCCTCCCTTTCCCAGTCTGTTCCCATGTGTGTCTGCTGATTTCCAACTAAAGAAAACCTGAGAAATCTTCAGATTGTAGCTCTTTTGTATTAAGATGAATTATACAAAATTGCTGGTACTTCTTTGACCTACAAAAATGGCAATTTCATATAGTTGAACCTAAAATCTTTAGAATTTTGTGCAGTGAGCACGTAACAGGCAGTTTTAAAAACTGACTGTCAACCACCATACAGTTCTACTCCTAGATAGAGCTGTGGAGGTGGTGGTTTTCATGGGGGTCCTTCCTACTTTTCTTTCTTTTCTTTTTCTTTTTTATTGTTTGTTTATTTTTGAGAGAGAGCGAGCACGAGCAGGGGAGAGGCAGAGACAGAAGGAGACACAGATTCAGAAGCAGGCTCCAGGCTCTGAGCTGTCAGCACAGAGCCCAACACAGGGCTTGAACCCATGAAGGGCGAGATCATGACCTGAGCTGAAGTCGGAGGCTTAACCGACTGAGCCACCCGGGTCCCCCCTGCTTTTTTCTTTTCAAGTATATGATAACGTTATTGTTAAGCATAGTCACCATGCTGTACATTAGATCCTCAGAACTTACTCATCTCCTAATTGAAAGTTTTTGCCCTTTGACCATCATATTCAGGTATCCCCCTCCCGTCAGCCCCTGACAACACTATTCCACTTTCTGTTGGAGTTCAGCTTTTTTAGATTCTGTATGTAACTGAGATCATACAGTGTTTTTTCTCCGTCTGGCTTATTTCACCTAGCATCATGCCCTGAAGGCCCATCCATATTATCACAAATGGCAACGTTTCTTTTTTTTAAGTGGCTGATTAATACTCTATTGTGTATATGTACCACATTTTCTTTATTCATCTCTTTGTGGGCACTTAGGTTGTTTCTTTATCTTGGCTATTTTGAATAATGCTGCAGTGAACACGGCAGTGCATAGATCTGTTTGAGATAGTGATTTCATCTCCTTTGGATATACAGTATACCTGGATGTAGGATTCCTAGGTCATATGTTGTATTTTTAATTTTTTGAGGAACCTCTGTACTGATTTAATGGTGGCTGCACCCATTTACATCCCCACCAGCAGTGCACAGGAATTCCCTTTTCTTCATACCCTCGCCAGTGTTTATTATCTCTTGTCTGTTTTATAATAGCCATCCTGACGGGTGTGAGATGACATCTCATTGTGGTGTCGATGTGCGTTTCCCTGATGAATCGTGATGTTGGAGCACCTTTTCATGTTCCTGTTGGCCATCTGTGTGTCGTCTTTGGAAAAATGTCTATACAGGCCCTCTGCCCATGTTTAAATTGGACTATATTTGTTTTTTGCTATCAAGTTATATGAATTCCCTTATTTTGTATACTAACTCTTATTGGGTATGTGGTTTACAGATATTTTTTCCCATTCCATAGGTTGCCTTTTCATTTCGTTGATTGTTTCTTTTGCTGTGCAGAAGCTTTTTTAGTTCAGTGTAGTCTTCACTTACTAATTTTTCCTTGTGTTGCTTGTGCTTTTGGTATCATAACCAAAATTTACAAGACTATTGTTGAAGAGTTTTTTCAACCTATGTTTTCTTCCAGGAGTTTTATGGTTTTGGGTCTTATGTTTAAGTCCTTAATTTTTGTGAGTAGTGTAAGATAGGGGTCCAGTTTTCCCAACGCTATTTATTGAAGAGACTGTCCTTTCCCCATTGGGTATTCTTGGCTCCCTTGTCAAATATTAGTTGACCATATTTGTATGGGTTTATTTCTGGGCTTTCAGCTCTGTTCCATTGGTCTATGTCTCTCATTTTATGCCAGTAGCGTACTGTTTTGATTACTTAGCTTGTAGTATACTTTGAAGTCAGGGAGCGTGATGCCTCTCTGTCCAGCGTTGTTGTTTCTCAAGATTGCTTTGGTTATTCTGGCTCTTTTGTGGTTCCATTCAAATTTTAGGATTATTTTTTCTATTTCTGTAAAAATGCCATTGTGATTTTGATAAGGATTAAATGTAGATGGCTTTGGGTAGTATGGATACTTTAATTATACTGACTTTTGATCCATATCCATGAACACAGGGTATCTTTCCATTTTGTGTTCTTCAAGTTTTTTCATCAGTGTCTTAGTTTTCAGCAGGTAGATCTTTCATATCCTTGGTTAAATTTATTTCTAAGTATTTTCTTGATTTTGATGCTATTGTAAATAGGAGTTCTGGTTGTTTTTTTTTCTTTTTGGTAACATTTTTTTGGTGGAGTCTTCAGGATTTTCTGTGCATAAGATTGTGTCATCAGAAAACATATAATTTTACTTCTTCCTTTCTGATTCGGATGCCTTTTATTTTTCTTGCCTAATTACTTTGGCTAGGAATTCTAGTACTTGTGTTAAATAGAAGTGGTGAGAGTGGGCATCCTTGTCTTATTCTGATCTTAGAAGGAAAGCTTTAAACCTTTAGCTGTGGGTCTATCACATATGGCCTTTATTACGTTGCAGTATGTTCGTTCTGTACCCCATTTGTTGAGTGTTTATATCATCAGTGGGTGTCGTATTTCGTGAGATGTTTTCTCTGTATCTATTGAGATGATCATATGGTTTTTCTCCTTTATTCTGTTAATGTGAAATACCACGTTTATTGATTTGTGTATGTTGAGCCATCCTTGCATCATCAGTAGGACGAATCCCATTTGATTTATGGTATGTGATCTTTTTAATGTGCTTTTCGATTTGGTTTGCTAGTATTTTGTTGATTGTTGAGAATTTTTGCAAGTTTATCCGTCAGGGATTTTGGCCTGTAGTTTTCTTATAGTATTCGTATCTGGCTTTGATTTCAGGATAAATGCGGACCTTACATTAAAAAAAAGTTGGGGAGTGTCCCTTTTCTTCCATTTTCTGGAAGAGTTTGAGAAGAATTGGCATTCGCTCTTCTTTAAGCGTTTGGTGGAATTCATCCATGAAACCATGTGGGCCGAGGCATTTCTATGTTGCTTCCCTATTTTCCAACCCAGACCCCTTAGTTTTGTCCTAATGCACACCTTTCTTGGTGTTTGTCTTCTGTGGAGTAAGGCTAGCAGACGCTGCCTCCCCACTCAAAGAAAAGAGAAAAGACTTCCTGTGTCTTTATGGACAGGTGAAATTAGGTATTTACCTGTAGTTCACCCTTTTCCAAGTAACTAGATTATATTCAGTTGAAACAAGTATTACCTATTTTTAAAAGTTTATTATATAATAAACCTGTTTTAATGTAAGGACTCTAAATTAGTTCCAAAATGCATTGATACATTGAGACTGCTGTGAATCTTTATGACCACCTCTTTTTCAGTGCTTTTTGTCTTCGGGCCTGTTTTACAGTGTGGTGATTGATACTCATTTCCTATGAAGTTAGACTAACTTTAGAGTGAAAATTCAAGAAGTCTTTTGAACTTCCCACTATAACTTAGGATTGTGGTAGATTGCTTTTAGGAAATTTGAACCCCTTATTGGCTCCATAAACTCTGCTGTCCATGTAAGTGGAGAAGAGAATTGATATGAAAAAGGTATATAAAGTCTATCTGTGTACAGCTTTGGAAAATAGACTTGAAAAATTTTTTTTAATATTTGTTTTTGAGGGAGAGAGAGAGAAAGAGGGGAGGGGCAGAGAGAGGGACACAGGATCCAAAGCAGGCTTTGCACTGATGGCAGAGAGCCTGACTCATGGCTCGAACTCTAGAACTGCAAGATCGTGACCTGAGCCAAAGTCAGACGCTCAACTGAGTGAGCCATCCAGGAGCCCCTGGAAAATAGACTTGAGTGTGGGAGTCCCTGCAAAGCACCAGAGGACCCTTCTGTGAAGCTCCCAGGCAGCTCTGATTCTGTTGGACTGTTCTCATTGTAACTTCTGTTTGCGGTCTGTGTCACCCTGGGTCGTGTTATCTGATTATTAGTTTCCTTTGCTGTCACGTCTTCCTTTTCCTAGTCCCTAAATGTGGCTGTCCTTTCCAAGAGTTGGTCTCATTCTGTGTTCTTACCATGTCAGTTTCCAGCATTTGTTGAGGATAGAGTCGAATTGGTGTTTGTTGACCCATTGTTCTGCAATCCAGGCATGTAAGGCCAGGTGTGATGGTAGTTGCCACTTACTAACTACCCAGTGTGGGCCAGCATTGAGCTCTCGGATGGGACAGTCTACCTGGATGTTGCATCTTCAGTAACAGTGGCTGTGGGGGTGCTTGGGTGGCATCGGTTGAGCACCCAACTCTTGATTTTGGCTCAGGTAGTGATCTCAGGATCAGGGGATTGAGCCCTGCGTTGGGCTCCGTGCTGAGCATGGGGTCTGCTTAAGATATTCTCTCCCTCCCCCTTCCCCTCTCCTCCCACCTCCCCACCCCTCCCTCTGCCCTTTTTCCTCCCTCTCTCTCTCTCAAATAAAAATAAAATAAAAAACCAAATAGAATTTTAAAAAAGCTGTGAACATGCATTTTAAGCTTTTTGAGATTATACAATGCAATAGGGACATTATTACGGTCCTTACAAGCAGGGTAGTTTCCAGTATTTAAAGTGTACTTTGAGCCATGGTCCTCAAGACCCAAACCGGTCAAAATCAAGTAAGTCAAAAAACCCCATCCCACTGAATTCTTTCTTTCCCCACCAAACCAGTGCTTCACCTTCTGTTTCATTTTCCTGTATATGTTAAGGAAAGAGTTACCCTTTTTTTTTTTTTTTTTTTTAATATTTATTTATTTGGGGGGAGAGCATAAGCGGGAGAGGGGCAGATAGAAGCGGGCTCTGTGCTGACAGGCTGACAGCAGTGAGCCCGATGTGGGGCTTGAACTCAAATGGTGAGATCATGACCTGAGCTGAAGTCGGATACTCAACCGACTGAGACACCCAGGTGCCCACCTTTTTTTTTTTTTTAACGTTTATTTATTTACTTTGAGAGAATGAGAGCATGAGCAGGGGAGGGGCAGAGAGAGAGGGAGAGAGGATCCCAAGCAGGCTCTGTACTGTCAATGTGGAGCCACACACGGGACTCGATCTCAAGAGCCACGAGATCATGACCTGCGCCGAAACCGAGGGTCGGTTGCTTAACCAGCTGAGCCACCCAGGCGCCCCTGGAAAGAGCTGTCCTTGATACCAAGCTAAGAACTGTGCAGGTGATGTTCTAAAAGAATGCTCTTTTTCCAAGGACAGTTTTTCAAATCTAAGGAGAGGGAGTAGTTCGGGAACAGTTAGTTGTATGAAATTTGCAGTTCTACCAACCACAGCAGTTTTTACTATAATTGGTGGATTGGAGCTAGTAAATACTTGTACATTTTAAACATTTACTTCTAAAGATAAGTTTAAGTCCACGAAACTTGCTAAGTTTCAGTGGATCTCAGTGGGTTATGGAACTTGAGCTGTCTCTGTCCAGCACCCGAGGGCTGCTTTGTGTCTGCTCTTCCTTCTGTCACTTATAACAAGTAACTAATGCTTAAACATAGAATGTTCTTTTGGAAAGTCTTTTGGGATTTCAAATGGTTTACCTGGAACTCAGAATATTTCATACTTTTTTTCTGTAGCTTTCTCTTTATATGGATAAGTTTGAAGAATTCCAGACTACCATGGCAAAAAGCAATGAACTGTTTACAACCTTCCGGCAGGAGATGGAAAAGGTATTTGCGTATTTTTAGTAGAATATTACGTAAAAGGGAATTAGTAGAAGAAGCTATGTTAAGCATGATCGCTGCCTGGACGAGCTGATGTTGTTCTGGTACAGTCTTCATTTGCCCTGTTCTTATCCTCTAGTGGCATCCTGTGTGGTCGTTTTGCCCTTGGAGTGGTAGTCCGTGTAGCTAGTGAGCTCTGTGCTCTTAAATACTAGCTTTATTAAAGTGAATTCCTCTGTCAAATACAATTTGTCACTACACATAAATGGTTTCTTTTTTTTGTTGTTGCGTCTTGTTTTATTCACTCAGGTGACACCCCACCCCTCCTTCACAAAGCTCTGTGTTTTTGGAGATTTTTTAAAGACATCCAAGCCCAGAACACATTTTGGTTGGTTGATTTTATATATATAGATATATTTATATATCTATATATATTTTTTTATTTACATATATACACAGAGAGGCAAACACATTTATGTATATTTTTATTTATATATATGTGTGTGTAATCAATATATATGTATATATATATCAGTGTTTCCACCTTTTTAAAAAATTTAATTATCTATTTTAAGTAGTCTCCACACCCAACATGAGGCTTGAACTCACAACCCCAACATCAAGAGTCGCACACTCCACCAGCTGAGCCGGCCAGGCGCCCCAGTGTTTTCTACATTTTTAGCTTTTCGCTTTCTTTTAACTATACCCCCAATGAATTCTTTCTCCTTCGTCCAAACCCTTTCGGTCTTCGGCTTCTGTTTAATTTTCCTGCCCACATTAAGGAAAGCGATATCCTTGATACCAAGCTGAGAACCAGAATATCTACACACATATCCCTAAATCTGTCCACTCATTCTCCTTTTTCGTGGCATATTCCCCTTAAAATGGGTCCTTAGAAAAGAGTGGCGGGTTAGAGACAAGTACGGCGGCGCCTGGCACTTTGTGAGCATTCGGTGGGTGTGTCATGACTGTGACTGGACCGTGTGCAGTGGCGGGGAGTGTGTGCTCCAGGCAGCGTCCCGGTCCCGTGTAATGTGACTGGACAGGTGGTTTAACCTTGCTGTGCCTTCCTCGTTAAAAATCACAAAAATCCCTATCCTCCGTAAAGCCGAGTAATTCCGACAGTACTTGGCCATGTTAAGCGCTCAAATTACCGCCTTCGGGTATTTTTAGACCCGGTAATCTAGGGAATTTGGTGAGCGGTGGATCAGTTCTGCCTGCCAGTCCTCCCAGCTGGGGCTCAAGTTGAGGGGTGCTCTTTCTGCACAGCGTGCGCCCGAGCACACTGTTGGGGCAGAACCGTTTAAGACGGGCTCTCCAGTCGCTGTCCTCGCCGCTCGTGGCTTGGAGATCGCTGTCGGTCAGCACTCGACCCCGGTCTTCCACGAGCTCTTCGCATGGCCTTTGTCCCACTCTGCGTGGTGTTCGTTTTGTGGGTGACAACCCACCGCCCCGGGCATTGGCTCTGTCGTACCCTTGTTTCCCTTAACGGCGCCTGGCTCAGTGCCTCACTGGGGTCGGGGCTGGGGCACGGTCAACAGGGCATGAAGGAATCTCGAAAACGGGACTCCTTGACAGGCGCAGATAACTCTCATTGTGAATTTCTGAAAACTGGGTTCTTGTAGTGCAAGTTTAAAAACGTCCCCCTAGGTTTTGGAGCCATTTTATTGTTAGCAAAACCTGAAGTCGAACAGTCTCGTGAGGTGTGAGGATGCTCAGAGCTAAGGATGAACTACTTTCATCCTTCTCTCTCCCTGGAGTGCTCGCGAAGTTACGCTGCCGATAGTTCCAAAACTGATACGGTCTTGGGGCTTGCGGTACGTCGCTAATTCTTCTTTGCGGGGAGCTGTAGAAACCCCTGTGCTTCCAAGAATCATGAATTAGTTTAATGAACAGAAGACTCCTAACGTGGACATGTTTTTGTACAGTCTGGGGAGGAGGTCTCTCAGCTGGATTGAGGGACGCACTCCAGCCTAAGCCGAGAATTCAGTGTGGTGTCTGACCGCTTCCTCCATGTGCTGCTGCCTCTGAAATCGAGGAGATTAGATTTGTTTGTCTCATAATGTGAAACCCCTACTTTGGTTCCCGCTGCCGCCGCCCTAGATGCTTCTGAGATCAGCTCTGCCGCCAACGGACAGGCACAGCTGTCAGCTGGGCAAGGCAGGTGCAGTGACGGGGGCGGGGTGGGGCGGAACGGAACGGAACAAACTTTTCTGTGGCGGGACAGGGTGTACGGCTGAGAAATGGAACTTAGAATTTACATTTGCAATTGTGTTGATTGCCAGATGACAAAGAAAATTAAAAAACTGGAAAAAGAAACAATAATATGGCGCACCAAATGGGAAAACAACAACAAAGCGCTTCTGCAAATGGCTGAAGAGGTGAGGTGGTTTCCCGTAAGGGGTGTTTGTAGTCACGGGGACTCGTGGAGCTCAGGCCCTAACAGGGCAGGGGGCGTGTGGGGACACCACGGCCGGAGTCGAGGGCTCTGGCCAGAACCGGGGGCGGGGGGACGGCTTCGCAAAATCTGCAAGTGTCTTTCGGGGTTGTAGGTGGGGGGCCCCGAGGGAGGCCTTAACAGATTTCCTACTACCCGCTCAGTCGGTCCAGGCTTCTGCTGGAGATCGCCGGAAGGCATGTGGATTTCGCTTTCTTCTACGGGAGTCAGTTCTCACACTGGAACTTGCCTCAGATTCCAGCTTGTTAACAAGCTTGGTCTTAAGACCAAGATGGCTGGGTTCCACCCAGAGTTCGGTTCACTAGCTTGAGGAATCAGCCTTTCGAACCAGTCTCCTGGGGCTGCCGGTGCAGGGCCCACCTCCAGAAGCACCGATCGGTTCTCCCGGTGTGGGAGTAGAGTACAGAGAACAACTCCAGTGCCTTTCTTTCTGCTTTTTTTCCGACCTTGAATCTTGTTCTCATCTAACAAAAGAAATGTATGTAGAAATGAGTCATTTTCTGTTTTTAATCAGGCCCTTAACTTTTTTTATCTTTAGCTTTGTGAGGAGTATCTTGAATTCCCTTAATTGTTGATCGCTACAAAATGTTTTTTTGTTTTTTAAAAATTTTTCAGTGTTTATTTTTGAGAGAGCGTGAGCGGGGGAGGGGCAGAGAGAGGGAGAGAGAGGGAGACACAGAATCCGAAACGGGCTCCGGGCTCCGAGTTGTCAGCACAGAGCCGGCCACAGGGCTCGAACTCGGGAACAGCAAGATCACGACCGGAGCCGAAGCCTGATGCTCAACCGACTGAGCTACACACCAGGCGCCCCGCAAAATGTCGTAAAAAGTGGATTTTGGATATTTCGGGACCCTAGGATAACGTTGACCGTGTTAAATACATTTGGTGCGTGTAGCTAGGTATGTAGTGAAGCTGGCCAGACGGTTAGGTGGTGCTTGAGGAAATGGAGCCCGTGCAAGAGGGGGATTAAACAAGTAGTTTCTGACGGGACTCCGATTTGTTCACATTTTGTATCCCATAAACTGTACTCCGCGAGGTCACAGGGATCCTTTTTCCTTACAGAAAACTGTCCGTGATAAAGAGTACAAGGCCTTTCAGATAAAACTGGACCGGTTAGAGAAGCTGTGCAGGGCTCTTCAAACGGAACGGAACGAGCTCAACGAGAAGGTGGAAGTCTTGAAGGAGCAGGTCTCGGGGAGGGCTGCAGGTGCGGACCTAGCACTGCCTGGGACGCGGCCCTGCGCTGCCCCGGTGTCCCCCAAGGAGCCGAACACTGCTTCTGAAAGCGCCCCGGGAGTCTCCCCGGAGGCCGCGCCCAAGGCGGCGAAGGAGAGAACGGCCGTGTCCACCGGGCCAGGTATCGAGTCCGTCGACTGAAATGAAGTATGATCACTGTATCGAGAGCTATATTTTGTGTATAACTTTCTGTTAGTAGTAACTATTGGTTTTGTGGTGAAAATTTTCTTACTTTTTCTACCATATCTGTATTTTCTTAGAACTACTGGACTTACGTGGTACAGGAGGCTGCTTAGCAGTTTTGAATAGTTTTCCTTCGATACGTTTTCCTCAGCCGTGTTGCACATCTGCCTCATTTCCCTCCATTGGAACGCATGTGACCATTGCTTTGTCCTATCTTCCCTATTCCTTGCACAGAATTACTCTCATTTCACTCGAGATGGGACCGATCATTACAAGGGAACTTTGTTCTGATAATGGTTCCTTGGTGTGAAAACCATATTCATTTAAACATCCTGGCCCCCCGATTAATATTACTCAAAAAGAAATCAAGACGATTAGCTTTGTCTTAACGGTCCATTTAAATGCCAAGTAAAAATAAAGTAGGGTTGGGTCAGAAACCAGCATAGCATCTTTGATTCAGATTAGCTTTTTGATAATATTTATATCACTTGACAAATTGACCTGGCTGCAAGCCTCAAATTATTCAAAGTTTCGGCAGATTATGTACATAAAGGGGTCACTTTTAAAATAGTATATACAGGCAAATCATCGGACAAACAGGCTTAATCTTGTGACTAAAAACAATCCTACTGCTTCGGTTTCAGGTTAGAACTAGAACCAGAACCAGTGTTTGAACTTGGACCACCTAGACACTTGGACCGCCGTGGAATATGGTCGTTTGTTGGCTTTGTTTGGGATTTGGGTGCACATCCTCCACTTCCCGCAGAAAGCAGCCACTGGTAGTTGTCATTTTAAGCCGGGGAGGGTTCAATTCGCGTGTAGCTTTCATCAAGCGGAAGTCCCTCCTCTGCTGCCTTCTGGCTACTTGAAATTTGGTGTTCAGCTAGTTGCGTGAATCCCAACAGCAGTTCTCTAGGTTTTTAAAAAGGGAATTTTAATTGTGGATCATGTGGACCGAAACATTTTATTTCCAAAACAGAAAAGACTGGAACTCACATTTTTAACTGTGGGAAGACTTGGCAGAGAGTTTTAAGTAGTCAGGATCCATTACTTAGGCTTTTGGTGTGTGGCTCTACCACCCCCTTTTCTTACTGTCTTTTAAGAGAAAAGCCAGTATTAATTAATCCAGGTCTCTGCAATTGGCTTGGACTGGGGGAACTTGCCCTCTGAAGCATGTCACTTCTGAATTTGTTCGGCTTTCCTTTGTTCTTAATCATGTTGAGTGTGGCTGAGTTATGCAAATGAGAGGTCAGGTCGCACCGTGAAAGCTTGGACTTTGCTCTGATTTGCATTGAAAATACTTTATGAAATAAAAAGGCTCTACTAGAATGGATGCTCTAGCACATTCCACTGAGCACAACTATCAAACTGAAATTGTTCACTGGACTGAATGAAGTTTGTTCTGTCTAGTTAAAAAGGTTTTCTCTTTAAAACTGTAAAGTCCTGTCACAGTCCTAGTCTAAACTGGGTTCAGAGAATCGAAAGTTGTCTAAAGGAAGCTTCCACCCTCGGTCATACGAAATCAAGGGGTCAGACAGCGGAGGAAAAGAAAAGCACAGAGCACGTTCTGTCATTACTGTCAAAAGGAGTCGGAAGCAAAAACAAATACCCCTCCTCCAACGGCCTCTTCTTATAAATACTCCTTTCTGCTACTAGATGAAATGTTGGACTCGTTTCCCCTAGAGGAGATGAAGGTATATATCAAATATAATCTACTTTGAAATTAGTACGAATGATGTTTCACGAGAACTCTGCTGGATGTACAGCTCTTACTGTTGAAGCCATTTGTGTAGCCCACCACGTTTCTTTGTGGTGCTTGTCCTGTGTGGAAGATGTAAATCTTGGACCTGTTGCATATTTTCAAGGGCTTTATAAAGCAATGTGATTAACAGTACTTGGCCTGCTGCTTTTGGCTTACTATGTATTTGTAGCTAGATGCGATCACGGTATTTCAGGGAGGTAGATTCTGCTTGGGATGCACTAGGTGTCCTTTCAGAATCTTGCCCCCCCCCTTACCCTGTGAATCAAAACAAATGGGACCCTCTGAGGAGATCTCCTCCCCACCCCCAAGCTGTCACCTCACCAGCTCAGTGTTGTGGCTTTGTAGCACACCCTGTGTCCACCATATTCTAGAACACTGTAATGCTCTTAGGCCGGTCCAGAAAAGGTTTAAGTGTCGAATTCCCTTCAGTTGCATCTGTTGCACCATCCTGGGATCTTGCTGTGTATTATTTCTAGTGGCGGTAGACTCCAAGGAGTAGAGAATACTTGGATCATGGACCATTTCACCCTCAGACTTGTTAGGAGTACATTTCTTAGTCTTGAGACCAGTGTTTTTTTAGTTATGTATGCAACTGCCTTTATTACACCTGGTTATCACAATTCAATTCTCAGGTGTTGCAGAAAAATCTACCTCTTTCAGACTGTAGATGGAAATAACTGTGAAAAAAAAAAGATGCAGAGATCTTCTAGTTTGTGCTAAACACACTGCTTTATTTTTTACAGCCCACGTCTTTCATGAGGATACGAATTGTTCAGAGGCAGTCTTGTTTTGCTTTTCAAAGACATTTTGTAGAGATTTTTCACTAATGTGAATCTGATTTTATCTACTCGATTCTGTATAGATGAAGTAAATATGTATGATAAATTTAACGGCTTCTCTGTCTTTTGTTCCCCATGTGTCTAACAATGTGTCTGAGAATTCCAAAGACAGCTGTACATAGTTGGTTTCTCAGGCCTTGGGAGGGATGGAGACTGGGTGGAAGCCTCACTTCGTGTGGCAGGCCTCCGTGTGTACCTTAGCTTTGACTCTAGAAAAATCCTAGAAGTTTAGCTGCTGTTGAGCCCCAAAAAAACAAAACGGTGCATTTCTCCAAGCCTTGACTGCTTCTAGAACATTCCAGGGTGTACCTATTTGAACAAGAGAATTAGGTGTAACAGGCAGAGAAGGAACTTGAATTTTTGACAGAGTCAGCATGAGCGGGAGAAGGGCAGAGAGAGAGGGAGACACAGAAGCCGAAGCAGGCTCTGAGCTGTCGGCACAGAGCCCGACATGGGGCTTGAACCCACGAGCTGTGAGATCATGACCTGAGCCAAAGTCAGACGCTTAACCGACTGAGCCACCCAGGTGCCCCAGGAACTACCTAATTTATGAAGACGAGCTAAAAAGTACTTAAGCACATACAGATAGAAGAGGAGCCAGCAAACAAGTCAGGTGTAGTCATTATTTTAGACTTAACGGGCCACAAAGTCTTTGTAAAAGTCAGTTTTCGTTCTTCTAAACAACCTTGTAAAATTAAGTGTAGGGCGCTGGGTGGTCCAGTTGCTTAAGTGTCCGACTTCGGCTCGGGTCATGATCTCACGGTTGGTGGGTTTGACCCCACGTCGGGCTCTATGCTGACAGCTCGGAACCTGGAGCCTGCTTCGGATTCTGTGTCTCCCTCTCTCCCTCTCTCTCTCTAAAATAAACATTTAAGAAAAAGGTGTAAAAACCATTCCTAGCTGGCAAGTCTTTCTTACACAACAGGTTGGGGGGCGAACCTGGGTTTGTCCGCTTTGCTGACCCCTGCCATGTAAGCAATCAAGCTTTCGTGGGGGAGGGGGTGGGGAGACATGGAAGATCAGGGTAGTTCTGGGTTTACAAGTCTATCGACCACGAACACACCTACCTTCTCCCTACCTTTGCAGTAGGACATTGTCCACGTACCCTGGAGAGAAAGTCAGTTCAAGGCACATACGTACCAGCTTTCTCACAAGACCGGACACACACATACATACTCTCCTACCCAGGTTCTAAAAGAATAAAACAGACTTTATTTTAAAACTTTATTTCTGCAAAGCCAATCAACAAGTGTTGGAGGGAAAAAGTGTAAAAGTTATTCTTGCATATCTGGGAACAGCAAGCACTTAGTTTGAGAAAACAAGGACTTAAAATAGTTGAATCAAAGGCAGTACCCTGCTACTTGCATTTTAAAACGGTGATGTTCTTTCTTAACATAACTTTCTTCCCTAAAAGCTACAATATGATACAGTACGCAATAGCTCACTTGAAAGTGCTAGAATCAGAAGGTAAAGAACGCCGTATGCCATCCCACTTACATGTCCTACTATACAATGCCTTTTTGGCGCTTGATAAACCAAGCATTTGTGTAGCATTACATTCAATAGAAACGTTTCTTGTACTTTGGGTTTTAAGATCCTTGCCCCTCCAGTTCCGATGTTGTGACATCTGACTCTTCGTCATTGTAAATATTTTCAGCCTGGAGAGGACAACCAAATAAAAGCATAGGTAAAAACACCTCATCGTTTTTATAAAATTGTCTAAAACAGCATGAGATAATTCTGTCTGCGCTTTAGGATTCGCCGGTCAATGGGTTTCAGTGTTGGAAGTTTTAAGGTTAATTTAGAGGTTTTCCCCCCACACTTTAATGAGGACACGCTGAGGTGGTGTTCTTATTCGCCAGTGTGTAAATCGCACCGCCATACCTAGCTGTCCACGTACTGCTTATTCCTGTCGTAACAAGTGTTTTCCAAAAGTATTTCAAGCATCATTTGGATGAAGCAGTAGCCCCGAAGTTAAGAGATTTGGCTGGTTAACAGCGCCTTAGAAAGGTCAGGTACTTAGTACTCCTCACCAGAGAACTAACTCAGTACCCTGCAAATGCTGCCTATGACGACACAGCAGACACCGGACATCCAGCAGTGATGCCAAGAGCCCAGGTGAAGTGGGCAACAGTCGTGCAGAGTGACCAGATGCCGTGCCCACAGCTGGGGGGGGGGGGGGGGGGGGGGACACACGGGTTTCTCCTGACCTGACAGGTACATAACTGAAGACTGTTGTTAAAACGGACAAAAGTCTTTTAAGATTGTTTCCTTTCTGTATTTGGTGTGATATGCACAACTTACAATAGAAATACTTTGAGTAAATAGTTTCTCTCTCCTTTTCATTCAGGAAAAATAAACATTTTAGCTCACCATTTGCCATATCTGCATGATGTTATCCTCAGACACCGAGCAAATGACCCAAGGTTCATTGGGGTTCCAACTAAAATCTGATATCTTGGCGGTGTGTCCTCCATGAATAAACTGTTAACAAGAGTTGAAAAATAAAGCCTTTGTTTCATATCTTAAGTTTCCAGAGCATCAGTCTTGCAACGGAGGTTTAGAGGGAGGGGTTTACAGGCTTAGTAAACCCACCCTCCACTTATTTTGCAAATTTCCAAACACTCAGAAAAGGTGACAGAACCTAACAGTGAATGCCTGGACACCCTCCACCTACATTTCCCAAATACTAATGTTAATATGTGTGTTTCCCTACACAGACGCACCTGCTGAACCACCCCTAAATAATTCGCCACACATCACCCAAAAGTAAGGGTATTTTCCTACACAACCGCACTGCCATTTCCATACCTAATACATTTAACGTTAATTCAGCCTCATTATCAAATGTATGTAGTTAGGTACCAATATTTAAGGCGATAAATTTCCATAATGTTCTATTACAGACATTCTTAAAACTGGCCCACCTGAGGAGTCTCCTGGTTCTTCTCTGTAGGGCCCCCCCAGGTGCCCCTTCTCCCCTTGCTAGAAGAAAGGCACACCTCCCAGCCACCCTCAATCTTTCCATGGCGCATCACTCAAGGTGGGGATTAAGAACCACCACCATCAACAACCCGGGCCGGAGGGGGGGGGGGAGCTCTAAAAGCAAAGCCCCAGAAAGGCCAGGCAGAGAGCTTTGCTATGAAGTGAAGGGGGCAGAGGCTCACTTCCTACAAGACACAGCCTCATGAGAGAGTACTGGGCTTTCCTTACCTCAGAAGAATCAGAAGAAACCATTCTCACAAGGACAGTACGAATACACGATTTTGAACAAAGAAGTCACAGTTCCCGACCAAGTCTGATTTGACTCGTTTGACAATGAGGTTACAAGCAAGGTAACTATTTTACCTAATAATTTTTTCAGTTTAAAAACAACAGGAAAAAAACAGCTTTTCAAAATCACGTTAAGGGGGACATAAGAGAAAGTATGTTCAGACCACAGGCTTGGAATACAGAAGTCGTCCTCAAATCAAGATCCTGTTACACTAAAATTATAGTATCCAGTTTACCACAAGTAAATGTCCCTTGATTTCAGGCTCTCTTGTCAAAGGAGCAAAATCCTAGTGATTTCCTCAAGAACTACAAAATTGTTCTAGAACCGTAAGATACAGGGTATCCAAAAATAGCTGGAAATCTTGAAAACATACTAAGTGCACGAATCAGTCACAAAAGACGTTATATTCCATTTCTAGGAATTGTCCAGAACAGGCAAATCTAGAGACACAAAGTAGATCACTGGTTGCCAAGGGCTGAGGAAAGGAGCAGACCGGGAGTGGACAGAGTTCCTTTTTGAAAGGGAAATGATCTAAAACTGATTTGTGGCAATGGTTGGACGATTCTGTGAACATACTAAAAACCATTGAATTACAGTTTAAATAGGTGAACTGTATCTCAATGAAGGTTTTACCAAAATTAAGTACAAACAGCTGGGCGAAAACATCTTGTAGCAACGACTCAGCTAGAAAATACTTTAAAACCACGAAGCCATGCATCCCAAGACAGACTTTAGATTAAGCCACTCAATACAGAATAAACCATTTAGGTGCTATCATCTGTCTAGGACAACAGTTTGTTAAGAAATGCTATCCTTTAATCAGCAGGACACAGAACATGCTAGCACGTGAGAGTCTCCTTATACCCCTTTGCCACTTTCTGCCATTGCTGGTGGGCATGGGAACACATCGGACAAGGAGTAAGGGGATCTTGGACGTCCGTGCAACATGGAGATTTAGTGAGCATCTTCTTTTAAAAGTGGTGGGCAAAGCACAAGTATACTAAAACTGAGTACTGGCCTAGGAACTAAAAACACGTTACAGAGGAATGAGTGACTATGTGCCAAGTAACTGGTGGAAACGAACGTGGATTCAGAGCGAGGACGAACCACTGTGAAGTCTGGCCATGCTTAGTAGGAAAGGGACTTAAAGGACGAAGACCGACAAGACAGACACACCACAGAAACCTCCCAAGGGCCAAGGAGATGTAAGTGATTCAATTAGGAGTAGGAGAGAGATGGTAGACCATGTTGGCACCAACAAGATCGAGAATGTCTTCATTTTCTGGGCAGGGACCTCAAAAACTCAGGTCACTAAAACATGTCTATATGGTTAGTGGGAAGTACTGCTGAGTATCAATACCTACCCCCCCACCCCCCCCAAAAAAACCCTCAGAAATATTACCATTGGGAATCAGTGAGAAATTATACTATTTCCCAGGAACCCAACTGGTTCTTAGTGAAACATTCGTAAAAACCTACTGTGCTCTATTTACTAGCTTCAATAAATGTCAAAACCCAATCACAATAACCTTTAAGACCTCCAATTTGAAATCATCTTCAAGAGCTAGCGCTTGAAGTTCTGACTTATTTTCCAGATACATGGATCAATAACAAATTGTCCAATCTGCACATAACATTTCATCCTGCATAACAAAGCCAAAACATACCAGGAGTTCTGGAGGCCCATCTTCTGCATCTTCTGCTGATTGTTCTTCTCCAATTTTGCTATTAAGAAAGAATATAATGCTCTCGTTATTGGAATTCTTGTAATGGGAAGAATGTTTGCAAAACCAGCATCAGCCCACAAAACACATCTTAAAACACACGCTAGAAACAACTTCTATACCGTATCCATAACGGTTTCTCTACTAATTACTGGTGGAAGGATGGGATGCTTACTTCCTGTAAATGATTTAAGAGCTGTTCGTAACTGAAGACCCCACAATGAAATGGCTAGTAAAAGTTAATTTACAATTCAATATTCAAATAAATACAATTCATTAGTCTTAACTGTGGTTGTTTACTGCATTGGATTTAAAAGGTGAAACAACACATCAGTCAAGGGAAGGCTGTTTGTTTTTTTTTTTTTTTCCTTCTCTTAAATTCCATTTGTAGAATTTGCCAGCAGGCCCAACAGTGAAATCTCTTTACACACCAAATATCAGCCCTGGTATCTAGCCCCAACGTGGACTTAGCTAGTAATAACCGCTGCAAAGCAGCCGAAATACACAACCTTCCAAGTGATACTTTCTTTTTCTTCCCATTAAACTCAAACCAAACACATGGGACTGCTAGACAATTCTGTTTATCCTCCAGTCAGGAGTACCAATCGCTAACACTGACCTTTTTTGTTTTGTTTTGTTTTAAATGAGAGAGACAGAGAATGAACGAACAGGGAAGGGATAGAGACAGAGGAGAGAGAATCCCAAGCAGGCTCCATGCTGACAATGCAGAGCCCAATATGGGGCTCGATCTCACGACCCCAGAATCATGACCGGAGCTGAAATCAAGAGTCGGATGCTCAACCGACTGAGCCACCCAGGTGTCCCTAACGCTGACCATTTTAATCCATAATTTTATCTAATGTAATTTTAACAGTATGCAAGTCATGAAAGAATTTTAAGAAATTTTATAATGCCTGCAAATTTATTACGGGCACCTATAGGGACAATTCAGCTGCATCGCTCCATACAACCACTAGTTTTAAGTTTCTAATTTTACTACTAAAATTGTTTTCAAATAAAACTGAACATAGTCAAATATCTGCTTTAAAGATCGTCTACATTTCCAAGATTCTATCATGGCCAGAGTTTGTTGCACATGAACACAGAACATTAGATGTTTAGAATACGAGCACTGTATTCCACAGTGTTTATGTCCTCTACACTGAAGGACCTGCCTGTCTCCGTAATTAAGGTGGCCTGAGTTTTAATAAACTAAAAACTTAGTCCACTTCAAAGCAATACATTTAAGTGAAGGTAGAAAACAAGTTATCTTTTGGTAATTTAATGATTTAAACTTAGGATAATGACATCTTAGAAATATATATAACTGAACACCTTTATTAATGGGTCTAAAGGTTCAGACAAAAAAAATAAAGGAATCTGAAATTCTTAGAATAGCTACTCAAAAATCAAGGAACTTTAAACACTGGGAGAAACTAGAGCCTGGGTGGCTCAGTTGAGAGTCCAACTCTTGATCTCGGCTCATGTCATGATCTCTGCGCTGACAGCACGGAGCCTGCCTGGGATTCTCTCTCCCCGCATCTCTCTGCCCCTCCCCCGCTCGCTCTTTATCTCTCTCAGAAGAACTTAATCCACACCCCCTTTCTACAGCAAGAGTGTCCACAATACAATTATCTGGATATTAAAACCACACACTCCCCCCAACTTCATGCCTGAATATCAACAGAAAAAAAACTGATCTTATCAATCTAGTTTGCAGTCCATTTGCTGATTCATTTCTATTTCACAGAAGAAAGACTCTTAAGGAAGGTACATGAAAGTTGCTTTAATATATTTGGCTTATTAAACCGGGGTTAGCAAACTACTCTCTAGTTTATTATTACATCATCTGCCAGATTAACATACTTCTGCAGTTTCTCGTCACCAGATTGTGAGTTACCTTAAATCCCACACGTTCAGGCGGCGATCAGTACCACTTGAAGCCAGAATGGTTTCGTTATGTGGAGACCAGTGGACCTAAGTAATACAGATTTGAAAGTGTAAAGAATCATCTGTTCCTACATTTGTGGATAGTTTCTAATCCTTGAGATTTTCCCATGTCCTGTTCTGCAATACTCTCTGTGGCCTGCGGCCCTCCTTCCTTGTCCTAGACTTTCAAGTGCTCTTAAATGGCCCATCTCCCTAGCCTGCCCCCCGAGGAGGACCACACTTCCCAATACAGGGGACCTCAGCTAGAAATCCCCATAAACTTATTCGGCCCCATAACCATCCCAGAATCTTGTAAACTTTTCAATGAAGTGCATCTTAAGCCTATCCAAATCTCCATTTGAAACCACATACAAGGTTTTGGTTTTTTTTTTTTTTCCACTAGAGGACCCACCCACACTGGATACCTTAACTGAAGAATCCTTGGGTTTCAATTTTTAAACTGATCCTGTTTTGCAAGGTCTTTTCTACTTCTAAAGTAATAATCTCACAGAGCTCCCAGGTACTTCCCACTAGTTAACCTAGAAGAGGAACTTAAAAATATATATACATACCATGTCTGCTATAAAAGCAAAAAATTTTAAATATCCCCCATCCAAAAGTTAGTAAAAACCTGACAGAGACACCAGAAAACTGTCACGTACCTGGAAAATTTCATCTTTATGAGATTCAAAGGTATGGAGTTTTAATTTTAAATTACGCAGATCCCATAAAGCTACAGTCTGAAGAAAAAAATAAATGAAAAGGAATTCATTTCTCCACTTCACAGAAGAATTTTAGAGTATCTGATTATAGAACAAGGCAACTGGGTCCATAAACACCAAATATACAAAAACTTAGAAACCTTATCCGCAGAGCCAGTTGCGAGAATGAACTCGCTGTAGGGATTGAACGACAGACAATTGACCTCGGCAGTGTGAGCGTCCACGAGGTGGCTCGGCTTGGAGGTGGTATTGGACCTGGTGTCCCATCTACAACACAAAGGTACGAGGCACACAGCACAAGAGGAAGCCACCCGACCCTCCCCAGCTTGTCACACGCTCACACTCGTTTCCAGGTCCACACTGCTCCACACCACCCTATCTCCGCTATGCTCGCCCCTTTAGAGACAACCCAACCACATACAGAGCTGCCATCAGACTTCCAACCACTAAAGGACATATTCTAAACCTACGGAAAATAAACTAGGGCTATCATTCCTGGTTTCGTGTTGATTAGATTCCTGTCTTAATTACCAACTATTTCAAGCATACGCCAACTACTCCGTAGAGAATGATGTAATAATTTGATTCCTACAACCTAGCCTTGTCAAATTTTACTATCTGGCCATATTAGCCTCAGATATTAGTTTACGAGATAAAACACATGACAGGTGACTGAGCGCAGCCCTGTGCTGTGACCTGATGCAATCATTCTTAGCGCTCATCTTCAAAGTCACCTTGACTCCCAATTTTGATATTTACCACTACACTACCAAACACGTTTCTTCACATTTACATTTTCTTTTTTCAAATAAAAATTATGTTCATTCATATAGCACAGTAACTTTTATGCAAAAACAGCCATTATATGGCTTCTTGTATGTCAATTCTACCTCACTCAAGTTTTTAACGCCAGTATAGAGCTTAAAAAAAAAAAAAAAAAATCAAACCACATGCCACCAGAATCAATGATGGTCTCATACAGGACACCCATATACGAAGACCCCACTGAACCTTCCACCTTACATCATAAGTTTCTGATCATCAGCAACAGATCCAAATAATGACTCGTGTAGCAGATGCCAGGCCACATCCTCTACGACAGCTGAGTGGCCAGTAAAGATGGCTTTAGCGTCCACAATCTTGCCTTCCTTTGGTCCTGCATTTATATCCCACAGACAGACAGTCTAAAGGAAGGAAAAACAAATAACCTTCGTTAAAAAATTATTTAACTATAGGCGCCTGGCTGGCTCCGTTGGAAGAACATGCGACTCTTGATCTCAGGGTCATGAGTTCGAGCCCCACGCTGGGTGTAGAGATTATTTAAATAAACTTTAAGAAAACTATTTAACTATATAAGAGGTAGAAATAAACACAAGGGAGAGGAAATGTAAATAAAAGTAAAGCTTCAGAAACAGAAGAGTGTATGGTTGTAGTATAGCTTCCATGATCTGAGATGCAGGGGCAAGGAAAGGAAACGGTAACAGGGACGGGGAAACCGAGCATGATGGCAGCAAGAGACAATCACATTCGAGTTTCCACCTAGATACAGTCAAGTATCTAAAAGTCAAGTGTCTAAAATTCATCTAGATTACACAATGCAACACTGAGAGCCCAACATTCCACATCTACTGAACAGAAACTCACATCCTAAAAATTCAAGCAAGGTTGGGAGACTGGGAATTAAAACTAAAACATGCCTCTTAAAAAAGCAAAGAGGCTAAGTCTCACTTCACAGCAGAAACCACTACAGAAACCACTACAGCACATTAGAAAGTGAGACAGGTGGATAGCCCAGAAACCCCAACTAGGCTACTTTGAGGGGCCAAACCTTAGGGCCTGCAGACAGATCCCCACAGTGTACTCCTCAAAATATCAGCAGAACCCAAGGAGAGGCCACAGGCCTCAAAGATCACAGATCAGCAGGCTCTGGGAGTGGAGTCTTCTATTGACAACCATCACAAAGAGGAAAGACTTACTGTTTATGAAAAAAACATTGTAAGCTATATAGGGCAATGATTATCATCCAAACAATTTAAGACAAAGGTAAGTCCATTAAGGTATATTTGCAGTAATACCACTGACACTGGTATGGGATTCATCTCTCTTTTTTTAACGTTTATTTATTTTTGAGACAGAGAGAGACAGAGCATGAACGGGGGAGGGTCAGAGAGAGGGAGACACAGAATCGGAAACAGGCTCCAGGCTCTGAGCTGTCAGCACAGAGCCCGACGCGGGGCTCGAACTCACGGACCACGAGATCATGACCTGAACCAAAGTCGGCCGCTTAACTGACTGAGCCACCCAGGCGCGCCATGGGATTCATCTCTTTTAAAATCACTTTCGAGGAGGCGCCTGGGTGGCTTAGTCGGTTAAGCATCCGACTTCGACTCAGGTCATGATCTCACGATTTGTGGGTTCCAGCCCCGCATGAGGCTCTGTGCTGACAGCGCAGAACCTGGAGACTGCTTCAGATTCTGTGTCTCAGTCTGTCTCTGCTCCTCCCCCGCTTGCGTGGTCTCCCTCAAAAAAATGAATGTTAAAAAAAAATTAAACATTAAAAATAAACATTAAAAAAAGTTAAAAAAAATCACTTTCTTATCTGAAAGAGTTTCTGCAGCAAAGCTATTTCCCAGTAGCAGCTATTTACCCATGAACAAAAAAGTAGTTTTACATAATACACACACCTTAGCCTTTGTTGATACGTACACACTCAGATGCAATTTACAAGCAATGAAGAGAAAGGAACATGCAGAGCTCTTGCCATCCTCCCCTGCTCACTTCAGAAGGATCCTGGGAAGATTAGCAAGATGCCTGGCACATACATGCAGAGCCCTTGGGAAATGTCAGCTTTTATTATGACTAGCAACTCCCAGCCTAGTGTCTTCAAAAGGCACTAGTAATTAAGTTACTGAGTATAACCCATCCTCCCTGTTTTGGAGACTCTATCACACCCACTTTGAGGGAAGGGGAGGAAAGCCTCCCTTTGGAGAACTAAGGGAGACCTTGCTTCCCAGCCTCCCTTGTGACTGGGACATGATGTCGGCTCCAGCAGTCTGACAAGGATTTTGAACTGTGACCATCAACAGGGAAATCTGTTGTCAGGATTGCAAGCGTGGGGAAGAGGGAGTGGAGTATAACATCTACCAGCCTGATCTCTGAGTTGTGGATCTGACCTCTCCTCTCTGTTCTGGACCATTTTCTAGCCATTACAGCAATTCTGTGAGCTACCCTGCCCAATGTCCTCCTGATAAATTCCTCTTCTGTCTGCATCAGCCAGAGTTGGTTTCAATTGCCTGCAGCTAAAGAATCTTGACTGGGCCAATTATCTGCCTTAAATATTTAGAAAAACATCAACAGAAATTGTGACCAGTAGAAACATAAAGAAGGTCTGTGATGTGACAGGTCCTGTTCTAGGCAGGAGGATATACTAAGGAAGAAGGCAAAGAACCTGTGGCCAAGTTATAAAAGATTTCAAAAGCTCCAGAAGTCTACTCTCAACTCTGGGGGGAGTCAGAGCAAACACGTTTTGCTTACAGTATGTGTTCCATGAAGGAATGTATGGAGCTGCAGGTGGCAAGAATGCTAAACACTGGGGGCGCCTGGGTGGCTCAGTTGGGTAAGCCACCGACTTCGGCTCAGATCATGATCTCGCGGTGAGTTTGAGCCCCATGTCGGGCTCTGTGCTGACAGCTCAGAGCCTGAAGCCTGCTTCAGATTCTGTGTTTCCTTCTCTCTCTGCCCCTCTGCCTCTCATGTGCTCTGTCTCTCTCAAAAATAATTTAAAAAAAAATTTAAAAAAAGAATGCTACAAACACTGATCTACAATAATAACAGGATCACTTTGCATTTGTGTGGTACCTTTAAGATACTTGTATGAAGGATGCCAAGACAACTCAATAGGTAAATATTAGTCTCCTCAACAAACAGTGCCAGAAAAACAGGATAATCACATGCAGAAAAGGAACATGAACCCCTACCCCACACACAAAACTAAACTCAAAATGGATAAAGGACCCACCTATACGCAAGATTTAAAAGTATGCAATTCTTAGAAGAAAACATAGATGTAAATCTTTGTGATGTTGGATTATATGTAATGGTTTCTTAGGATACCAAAAGCACAAGTAACAAAAATAAAAACTAAACTGGACTCAAAATTATTTCTGTGCTTTGGAGGACATCACCAAAAAAGTGAAAAGACAAGCCACAGAGTGGGAGAAAATCTTTTCAAATCTCATCTGATAAAGGACTGGTATCCAGAATAAAAACAATTCTGACAACTCACTAAAAGAAAAAACCCGATATTTAAGGGGCACGGGGTGACTCAGTCAGTTGAGCGTCCAATTTCAGCTCAGGTCATGATCTCACATTCTGTGGGTTCGAGCCCCACGTCAGGCTCTGCACTGACAGCTTGGAGCCTGGAGCCTGCTTCAGATTCTGGGTCTCCCCCTCTCTCTCCCTGCCCCTACCCCGCTTGTGCTAATAAAAAAAACAAAACGAAACAAAACCACAAAATTTAAAATTTGACAAGGAATTTGAATACAATACTTCTCCAAAGAAGATCTATAAATAGCCAATAAAAACATAAAAAGATACTCAAAATCATTAGCCATCAGAGAAATATAAATCAAAACCACAAGGAGATACCACTTCACACCAACAAGGATGGCTCTAAGAAAAAAGAGACAATAACAAGTGCTGAGGAAGATGTGAAGAAACTGGAACCCTGGGGTACACACTGCTGGTAGGAATGTGAAGTGATGCAGCTGCCGTGGGAAAGCATGGCAGTTTTTCAAAAAGTTAAACGCAGAATTACCATATGACCCAGTATTTCCACCCCTAGGTAATGAAAACCTACATCCACACAAAAACTTGTACAAAAATGTTCACAGCCAGCATCGTTCAAAATAGCCCCAAAGCAAAGCAAAACAAACAAACAAAAAAAACAAAGCCCAAAGTAGAAACAACCCAAATGTCCATCAACTGATGAACTGGTTGTTCAGCCATGAAAAGGAGCGACGTACTGACCTATACTTCAACATGGATCAACCTTGAAAAACTTATGCTAAAAAAAAGAAACCAGACAGAAAAAAAAGCACATATTCCATTTATATGAATTATCAAGAATAGACAACTCTGGGGGTGCCTGGGTGGCTCATTCAGTTAAGTGTCTGACTTCGGCTCAAGGTCATGATCTCGAGGTTTGGGAGTTCGAGCCCTGCCCTCCATCAGGCTCTGTGCTGACAGCTTGGAGCCTGGAGCCTGCTTTGGATTCTGTGTCTCCCTCTCTCTCTCTGCCTCTCCCCTGTTCACGCTCTCTCTCAAAAATAAATACACATTTAAAAAATTATAAAAATAAAAAAATAGACAACTCTATAGAGAAAGTAAATTAGTGGTTGGCAGGTGCTGGGGGAAGTGGGGAGTGACTACTTAATGGGTCAAGAGTTTCTTTTTGTGACATTCGATGAAAATGTTTGAGTTAGTAGTGAAGATTGCACAGCTTTGTGAATATACTAAAACCCACTGAAATGTACTCTTAAATAAAAAAGTTTTTTCAATGTAATTTCTATTTGTCAGGTCTCACACTTCACTGTTTCCATTAGATATACTTTTAAATAATGGGACACCTTTTGCCCACCTTCCTTCTAGTCTAAGGCTGCTTCAAAAGAGCTCTGTGGAATCCCAAGGCTCCACCAGGGCGATATGATAACCATTGCTCTAAATTCTGTAAAAATGTTATCACAATAACCAGCAGCACTATCTTAGAACACCTCCTGCAGTGCAGAACTCTCCCTGACAGTCTTTAAAGACAGGAGATTGGGAAGAGTAAGTTTCTCACATGGTCGTCTGATGCACTCAGGAGATGTCCACTCAAATTAGAATTCCAGGAAAGACCATAGCCTTCCTTTTGGTGGCCTCTTAACCGAAGATCGGGATTACATTCTCCACTTGGGTCTAAAGAGAAAAAGAAACACATTAACTACTAAGTGATTTTCTGTTTATCAGAACTAGTAAAAGCGATTTTCATTCCTCACTGAATGAGCCGTAACGTTCATTATAATGCCTGGAAAACACCACATATGAATGACGACTTAGGACTTGGTCTGACCCCCAGCCACCCTGAAAAGCTGTTCTGTGCTTCATTGCAAATACTCAATGCGAACCAAGACTCATGACCATAAAATGACTAGTTCCTCTGCAAAACCTAGTACTAGCTCCGACACAAAACCCTGAAAACTACAGCTGTTCCCTCAAATGTGAGTGGCAGCAACCCTCCCATGGATCAAATTGTTTACAACTTTCTTGTGAGGAAAGAGTTAACACGGCAGGTCTGGTTGCTCAGCCCTTGCACGTATCCAGGGTAGCCCGCAACCATGACTGACCCTTAGCCACCCCCTAGGAATGTGACCCTCACAAAAATCGTCATCACTGACATGAAGTTGTGTACGCCCAGGGCAGTGAGGCATGCGGCAGCAGCTTGTCAAGACTTGCAGGATTGTTTGGCGATTCATGATGTACCTGGCTTCACTGCTAGGGTCCCGAGTTTCCCTCAGCATGGCAGGTCAGAGCAGGATGTGCCTATGTGACCAGACCTCTATAAAAAACGCCAGATCCGGAGACTCAAACAGGATTCCCTGAGCAGAGACATTTATCACATGCCCCTGTGGTCTGCTGCTAGAGAAAAAGCACGTTCCGTATGGCCCTGGTGGGGAAGGACTCAGAAGCCTGCGCCTGACCTCTCTGGACTCTGCCTGATATGTATCTTTTCTTCCTGCTTTTTGCTCTGTATCTTCTGCGGTGATAAACCCTAGCCAGGAGCATAACCTGCCGGGAGGTCCTTCTGTTCAATCAACTGAATTTTGAGGACGGTTAATAGAGTCCCAAAATGTTTAAACCTTTAAAAACCATAGAGTACACTAGTTTCAAAAATGTTGGAGCAATGGCCTGATTTCATTACTACATACCTGGCTTAGCAGGGTGCTTTGTATAGTCAAAAACCAGCACATCAGAAGATGGTGTTTTTGTAGCAATGATGTGAGGGTTCTGCGGCATGTAACGAGCACGGTTTACTTCTCCTTCATGGTTAATTTTAATTTCACATTCGATTTTTCCTGTTACAGAACCAAAGCCACCAAATTCTAATGTGAGAAGAAAGAAATAAACATACACTTACGATTAAAATTCACCAGTCATTTAGTTTAATACACCCAACAGATTTTAACAGAATACAACATAACCAGAGAACACAAAAATAGGGGTTCAGTTGCCACTTTGAAATTAATTTATTCTCAAAGCCCATTTGGAATGGAAAATGGTAACGCTATTTTCTGCAAGTTTCACCTTGGATTTAGAATAATTAAAAACTGGCCTCTTTCAGTTGTGAAGAGGATGTAATTATTCCTAAAATCAGAAATCCATACTAGCTAACCCCCAACTCAACTCTAAGACACAAATATGCTGGCTCCACCAGCATACCTAATTCAACTGCTAGTGGAGTGCCAAAGCTAAAACGAGGGGGCTAACCTACCTGGCGTGTGAATAAGACTATAGTGTTGAGTAGTTATTAAAAAGGCCTTGGAAAAGTAACAAAGTCACATAAAAAGTAGAAGAACCTCTGAGAAAGCAGCAAGATGATAGCAGAAAGAATACAAGTAGAGAACATCTAAGCAGATAAGGACAAATGAGAACATTTTTTTTGTGCCCATAGATTAAAAACTTGAATAGTTGCTGACACTTAAAACGTTGGGAGGCTCATTATAACTGTATCATTTCTTCCTGACCTATATTGCTACTTCTTTGTCCATTCCTTTTTTGTTCACCCTGTGTCTCGGGTTAGGGAATCACAACTCAAATGCCTAATGGAGCCAGGGAGGTAACAAGTAAAACAGACTGGCCAGGGCCTGGAGGAAACAAACCGAAAGCAGCAAACCATTTCTGTTTCAGCCAGCTCTTGCTATATGGGAATGCTTAATGAACACTGGCTCCCATGGTTTAGTATCGGTGTTCAGCCATTCTTCTCCGTGGCAAACAGAGCTTACTACTCTGTGTGGCTGAAAATCATCTCTCATTCCCCACAGCTACTCCCACACAACCATATACAATCGCCTCTTTCCCTCTCAGCACTTCCCTTTCCATCGTGTCAATGGGAGAAATGTTCCCTAGCAAAGACCACCCCTCCTGATCCTGACGCTGTTCCAAACCTGCCCCAACTTTGATTTTCAACCCACCACCCAACCCCCCTCCCTTTGTGGACTCTAACAGCTCTAACACTTCTATATAAAGACACTCAAGTCCCCCAATTCCTTTACTTATTACAACCTGAACAGCTCTCCTTTTTTAAAAAAAAAAAATGGATTTCTAGGTAAGATTTACTTCGAACACAGGGCTTTGTTTTCTCAAACTCAAAAATTTGAAAAAAAAAACCCACTATTTTAATACTAGTATCCATTACAAAATACTGTAACTGAAAACAGAAACAGGTATTAACTGAATTACTTCAGTCACTTGTTAGAATATACTGAACAAGTGACTTCAGTAACTTCATATATCCATAGGTTATGCAGAGGGACTAATTCTTAAGCCAAGGGTCCAATAAACACATACTTCAGGATTAAAAGCCACTAAAAATTTCTGATTATAACAATATTTACAGAAATAACGCATAAAGTTATAGGGAAACGGACTGTGAATTATGGGAGTGGCAAATGGAGTAAATCATTTTGGAAGATAGTTTTCTACTATTTTAAGTGGACAGTGAATACACCATACGACTCAGCAATTCCACTCCACTAGATAAATCTTCCCACATGTGTATAAGGGGACATGGCAAGGATGTTCACCGAAGCACCATTTGTAAATGCAAAATACCACATACACGTAATCCAACTGCCCCCAGTTGAACAATGAATAAAGTAAGGTTTAATCACAGTGGAACATCAAACAGCAGTTCAAAGAAGACAGGCATCTACATGGCACACACACACATTATCGAATGAAACAAGCTGTAAAAAAAACCCTTCATATTTACTACTGTATGAGTAATAACAGTTAAAAATGGCACACTGATTTTCAGGACACAGTGATAAAGTCTTCAAGGAAAGCAGGTCAGGAAAGGGGTATGGGGTGGCAAGACTTTAGCTATAAAATATTTTATTTTCAATAAGAAAAAAATTAAAGCAAATTCCTTAAAATGTTAAGATGAAACCTTTTAGGGCTGTGCAGAAAGCACTAACCCAGCAGGTCTGGCTGCTGAGCCCTCGCCACTCTGAGGGACACTGGGACCATGAATGACCCCTAGCCGAGTCCTGGGAACACAGACCTCAGAATGTTCTTTCCGTTACTGATGGACTGATGGTTCTGTGGTGTACACCTGGAGCAACAGACCATGCTGTACCAGTCTGTCAGGGTCGCTATGCACAAACATCAAGATTGACGATATGCACCTGGTTTCATTACCGGGGTCCTGAGTTTCAGCTGTCTTAACTGGCTGCCAGCAGGATGTGCCTGTGAACCGCCCCCCACCCCAGCCTCACATCCAGACACTCAAATGCGTTTCTCTGGGCAGGAGAGAGAGATTCCGCACATGTCCTTGTCGTCTGCTGCCAGAGAGAAAGTACATTGTGTGCGGTCCTGGACGAGACTTGTGCCAGACCTCCCTAGACTCCCTGATGCATATCTTTTTCCTGTTGCTTCTCCTCTGTATTCTTTACTGTAACAAATTTTAGCCATGAGTATAATTTGCTATGGAGTATTGTGAGTCCCTCTAGCACAATGACCAAACTTGGGTGATGGTGGGAATACCAAATCAAGGGAATATAGGTTTGACAGGGTAAAAAAGGAAGTCAATAGCTTCCATAGAAAAACCACTGTTAACTGTTTGGTATGTATGCCTGCTTTTTCCTATGCACACGCAACACATATTATTCCTTTTACCAAAATTGGTACTATAATCACACAGAAGTTACTCGATTTATCTTGGACATCTTTCCATACAAGAGCATATAGACTTGCCTCATTCTTTGTGAGTCTATGTAAAATTTCAGATTTACCTCATTCTTAACAATTGCTGCACGGTATTTCAAACATACCATAATGTGTTTAACCAATTTCCTATGAACTAACATCTGGGTTGCTAAATTGATCCTAATTTTTCCATCTTGCAAATAATGTTATATCATGAAATCTTTGTGCACATGTGAGCAAGTAGTTCTATGCGATAAAGTCCTAAAAGTTAAACTGCTGAGCCAAAAGAGATTAGTAGAAAACTGTAATAACCTATAACTAGAAAAAGGCACACTCCCTCAGACACCAATAGAATATATGGTATACCTACCACCCTTCTCACTGTCACAGTGGGAAGCATCAAACTGTGCATCATCGTTCGGAATATGGACTCGAGCAACCACAAGATGATTCTGCTCATCAGACGTGTGAGTCCCCAGCACTAGCCAATGAAGGGCATAATCCTTTCCTTCCGGTCTGTTTAGGAAAGAAAATAAGTCACACTAATCCTACAGGAAACCAGTTACTAACAAATGCAATCCATTACCAATCTCCATACCCATGATCATGACTTCTCACTTAAAAAATATCTTCCAACTTAGTACGTTAGATATTCCTAATTTTCCAGTAAGAGACAAGATAGAATGTTAAGTTTAAGCATCGAGTCCAAAAAACTGGGTTTAAATCCTGAATCAAACTAAAATTAGCTATATGCAATTCCTTAAATCACAACTTCCTGTGGGCCTCAGTGTCTTCACCTAAAAAACAGGTTATGAGGGCAAATGGCATAATGAGAAAACGCTTTATTGACGCTCACGGTGCTTAATGTTGGAGGACCAAGATGTACAGCTCTGGGCCCCAACACTAGACAAGTTAGGCTATTTATATTTGTTCCTAAATTTTAGTTGTTGAAAGGATTTAGTGGTTTTTAAAAGAGGTGTGAGGGTTGCTTCTATGAATGTAATTTAGTAATAACTTAATTTTTTAAATTGTTTTTAATGTTTTATTTATTTTTGACAGAGAGAGAGAGACAGAGCATGAGCAGGGGAGGGTCAGAGAGAGAGAGAGGGAGGGAGACACAGAATCTGAAGCAGGCTCCAGGCTCTGAGCCATCAGCACAGAGCCCGATGCGGGGCTCAAACTCACAGACTGCGAGATCATGACCTGAGCCGAAGTCGGACGCTCAACCGACTGCGCCACCCAGGCGCCCCAGTAATAACTTAAAAATTACAAGGTGAGGGGCACCCGGGTGGCTCAGTTAGGTGTCCGACTTCAGCTCAGGTCATTATCTCACAGTTTGAGTTCGAGCCCCATGTCTGTCCCTGCGCTGACAGCTCAGAGCCTGGAGCCTACTTTGGATTCTGTGTCTCTCTGCCCCTCCCCCGCTCACACTGTCTTTCTCTCTCTCTCTCTCTCTCAAAAAATAAACATTAAAAAAATTTTTTTTTAATTTTAAAATGGTGAGATTTTACTAAGATTTGGCTTAAAATAAAAAAGAACAATAAATACATATACAACTCCAAAACCAGAACAAAGCAACCACGGTTAAGCAATAACAGCTTGTATGAAAAAAGACAAGAGTCTTAGTTGATGTATGTTCAGTGCCCAAGAACAGCATATGGCTATCAAAAAAGATAGTTCCATCTTAGGTGAACTTACATGGGGAGGGAGAGGCAATGCATGGGAGCACTCACCCACTTAAGTTTAAATGAAAAAAAAAACATACCTAGAAAATAGACTCAAAGCAACTGTACTTTAGGAGGACTTAGACAAAACGAAATCTGTTCTGTACAGGGAATACTAATTCAAAACAAAAGGGAACTTCAACAGATCTCAGTAGAACCATTTGAAAAGAAATGGAAATGCTTGGGAGAAAGGAGGCACCACAGAGCAATGTTAAGGCTGACATAAAAGGAAGTCACTTTTCATAGGGTTAAACAGAAATAACAGGTTCTAAGGAGCACGGTCCCAACATGGAATGGAGGACCTGAAAAATTCCTCGACTCTAAATTCAATTTGGGTTTTCCCTAACACTATAACCATATAAGGATTTTTCTTTTTTCCTGTAAATCTTTTCATCTCCATCATTAAAATACAAACCTATTTTCCTGAACCAATCAATATTACAAGGTTTCCCTCCAAGGCTGGAGGCACCTAAAGCCACAGAAGCACTAATGTTAAAAGACCTTGTCCTTCTGCAGCGCCAGCATCTTTTGATCACTTTGACTTCACTGCTAAGAAATTTCTCTAACAATAACAGATTGTCACAAGGTTATTATTCTCAGAAGCACTGTCTTAGCGGCAAAAGACTGACAACAACCTAAATATCCATCAATAAGGCACTGGTGACATAAATTATAGTATATCCATAAATGGAATTCTGTGGAGGCCTTAAAACAAGAGAGTGTATTGGGGAGCCAGGGTGGTCAGTTAGGTGTCAGACTCTTGATTTCGGCTCAGGTCATGATCTCCCAGGTTTGTGGGTTCAAGCCCCTCATTCGGTTCCTTGTGCTGTCAATGCGGAGCCTGCTTGGGATTCTCTCTACCCCCCACAGGCTCTCACTCCCTGTCTCAAAAAGAAACAAACTTAAAAAAACCCACCAAAACCCAAGAGTATATTTAAGCATGCTGATAGGAAAAAGTCTCCCATGTAAACCACCAATTGAAAAGTCAAGTGAATAACTTGCTACATAAAAAAAGATGGAGGGGAGAGGCACCTGGGTGGCTCAGTCGGTTAAGCGTCCAACTTCAGCTCAGGTCATCTCACAGTCTGCGAGTTTGGGCTCTGTGCTGACAGCTCAGAGCCTGGAGCCTGCTTCAGATTCTGTGTCTCCCCCCCCCCCCGCCCCTCCCCTGCTCATGCTCTGTCTCTGGGTCTCAAAAATAAATAAAAACATTTTTAAAAATTTATAAAAAAGATGGAGGGAAGATATGTATAATGTATTTTATTCTGGCAGGAAGAGTTAAAAAAAAAAAAAAATGACGGTCTCTGCTCTGGGTAATGAGACCAAGAGAATAGGGGACATGGAAAGGGGATTTATTTTTTTTACTCTATGCACTTCGTACCATCTGAATTTGAATGATTACAAAGCGTTTTAGGTAAAGACTTAAGTTAGTCTCAATATGTTTAAGAAATTATCTAATAAAAGATATGGGTTAGAGGTGCCTGGGTGGCTCAGTCGGTTAAGTGTCTGACTTAGGCTCAGGGAATGATCTCGCAATTCTTGAGTTCAAGGCCTGTGTCAGGCTCTGTGCTGACAGCTCAGAGCCTGGAGCCTGCTTCAGATTCTGTGTCTCCCCCTCTGTCTCAAAATAAGTAAATATTTAAAAAAAAATTAAAAAGAATAAAAGATACAGAATAAAATTATTTTCTTTTATTAAAATTTTTTTTATGTTTTTATTTACTTTTGAGACAGAAAGAGATAGAGCATGAGCAGGGGAGGGGCAAAGGGAGAGGGAGACACATAATCTGAAGCAGGCTCCAGGCTCTGAGCTGTCAGCACAGAGCCCGACGCGGGGTTCAAACCCACAGACTGAGATCATGACCTGAGCTGAAGTCGGACGCCCGACCAACTGAGCCACCCAGGCGCCCCTAAAATTATTTCTTAAAGATACCTAAATGAAAATTTTTACAAGGCAAATCCACTATGTGGACAACTAACGAACTCAGTTTAAGGACAATAGCTTAGAAAGTACAAGTAGTTACTGGGAAGTATGTAGGTAGAAGGCAGGCCTTCCTTATGAGGTTGACCAGAGTCTAGTTCCTCAAAGACCCAGGCAGTAAGAGCAGCCAATATTTCCACTGTTCCATATAGTAACAAAACATAGTCACATTCCCTTATACCCAAACAGAATCCTGCAAAGCACCACACAGCTATCCTCAACATCCAAGAATGTAGGCAGGCTGGCTGCATTTTCTTGCATTCCCAGAGCCACTGCACACCCCACAACCAGACCCCACTTTTCTTTGTAATGCAAAGAATACCATGGAATAGATAATTTAAGGTATTTTCTGTTCTGTTCCTAAGTGTTCATATGCAAGCAGTATCTGGGAGGATGCCTAGCTGGCTTAGTCAGTGGGACATGCAACTCTCGATCTTGGGAGTTGTAAGTTCGAGCCTCACATTGGGTGTAGAGATTACTTAAAAATCTTGGGGCACCTGGGTGGCTCAGTTGGTTAAGCGTCTGACTCTTGATTTTGGCTCAGATCGTGATCTCACAGCTGGTGGGAGGGAGCTCCACATCAGGCTCTGTGCCGAAGTCCCAGAGCCTGCTTGATATTCTCTCTCCCTCTCTCTCTCTGCCCCTCCCCCCAAACTATATTATAAAAAAACCCAAGAAAATAAAAATCTTAAAAAAAAAAGCAGTATCTGGGCTCAGAACATAGAGATCATTTTTAAAATTGTTACACAAAACATATCACAGATAACATTCTTAAAAGACTCGAGTAAGCAGTTTGCACTGAAATCCAAATGGAGAAAGTTACTACACTCTAATAAATTATTTCTCAACAATGGGGTGGGAAAATCAGCATCAGTCACCACTTACTGTGTACTTACTCTGTGCCAGCACTTTAACAGTGCCTAATCTCATTTAATGCCCTCAAATACAGGCAGTCAGAACCTCAAGCACCTCCATTTACACATCAGACGACTTGGGAATGGATGTTGACCAACCTGCCCTAATTTGGGTACTAAGAAGTAGGGGGCAGGATTCGAACTCAGGTCTCTAACCTTACAGTCTCACCCACCCCCACTGTTTTCTACTGTTCAGGTAGGTCAGAAAGATCCAAGAGAATATAAATTAAGCTGTTAAAGTTTTTAATTTACTTAACAGAAATACACAGAGTCAAATGTACATGGTACTCTAAAGGAGAACCTGAATACCTTCAGGTATTTGATGCTCACAAGTGTTATGTCAATGCTTAGAAGTCTCCATTATTTATTTCTTGGCTACTCTTCCCACATCTGTATATTTACACTGTGATTTTTGGGAACCCCAATGGAAGCCCCTACCTGTATGTAGGACAATGTTTGCATATGGGAGTCTGACCTTTATTTTATCTTATAAGATTAACTGGGTCTTGAAGTGCCTCAGTGGCTCAGCCGGTGGAGTGTCAGACTCTTGATTTCGGCTCGGCTCATGGTCTAACAGTTTCGTGGGTTCCAGCCCTGCACTGGGCTCTGTGCTGATGGTGTGGAGCCTGCTTTGGAGTTTTCTCTCTCTGCCCCTCCCCCACTCATGTTTTTTCCCCCTCTCTCAAAATAAACTTAAAAAAATTAAATACAATTAACTTGCTCATATTTTCATAACTTGTCACAAAATCCCCTTCATAGACTAGTGTCGTCAATCCTCATTAAGTCATATACTCACATTACCTAAATTGAATAGTTTTAAAGTTCATGGCCAAATTCCTACTAGAAAAAGTGCAAGCATATGAGAAAGGTAGTCTAGTACAGGAGTTACCTCAACTTTGGGGCACCCAGACTGGGCTCAGAATCCCACTTCACCACTTACCAGTTGTGTGATCTTGGGGATGTTACTTAGCTCTATCCCAGTTTCCACCACAGTAAAAGGAGGATAAAATCACAGTACTGTTCTGAGTATTAAACCAAATTAGCAGGACACAAAACTCTTCACATGGACCATACCCTATTCTAAATGTTCAATGACAGCAATTATTACCAGAGAAATTTAAGAAACAGCCGAAAAGAACACTCTTACGAAGACCAACAACAACCTCAAAGTGTTTTCCACGCTATTAGCCAATAACCTCTTTTCTTCAGTGAACTGTTGCTAAATTCTTTTCCCCTTTGTCCATTAAAACCTATTCATATTGGGGGCTGATTACATGAGTGTGCTCGCTTTGTAAAAATCCATCAAGCCGTATGCTTATGATTTGTGCACTTTTCCTGTAAATATTCTATTTTTCAATAAAGTTTTAAAGAAATCCATTAGTCTAGGGCCCCCCAAAATGCTGCTCTGTATTGAAACCCAAGAAACAATATGTTAGGTGTTTTCTACAAATATCATTAAACGCACACATTCTTTACCCCCTTTTACACCCACGCTTACATGTCAGAAATCATCCCACTAATCACTCAAGTTTTGAGAATAAAAATCACCTGCCAGTTCATCCAAGGGCTAAATTGATTACACGCTCATGTTCTATGTGTAAAATGCTGAAACTTGGAAATTCAGGACAATAGCTAAATTTACGCAAAGTAAAAGTTGCCAGAAACCCTTACTTAGTCACTTCAGGAAGCCACTGAACGGTAAGACTCGGCCACTGAAGAGCATGGGTCATAACCAGGTCATACAGAAACGGCGTATTCTTCTTCCAGATTTTATACTCTTCATTGATGACACGCTCCTCCACAGTATCTTCAAACACTGAAATTTGGAGAAAGCCCATACATTTAAGCGGCTGAGAGAAATCGAAGTCAGAATCTGTACACAGATACTGGAGGTCACCTCGAGATGGCCACACCTAACCTACTCTTTAGCTTTACATCTAATTTGGACGCAAACTAACTGCTCTTCCAGAACGCGGGGAAAATATTTATTAACACCAGGAAGCTTATTTTTTGCACCTAGAAGTCAATACCGCTTGTGTGTACAGAATTGAGTAATTACACGGACAACGATTCTGTTTTGCCAGTTACAGCTGTTCGCACCTGTTCTAAGATGACGACTCGTACGTACAGGGGCTCCACGACCCACCCGGGGAGCCGAATCCACGTGTAGCAGAAACCCCTCGGCCCGCTCCCTCCATCCCCCACCAGGAGCGGCCTCCGCTCCCACGAAGCCCGCGTCAGCAGCCATAGGCTGGCGTGTTCCAGAATCCCCCGGACAAGGGCCGCGACCCTGAAGAGATCGACGCGCGCGCGTGGAAAGAGCTGCCGTGCCCGCTTTCCGGCGGTGGAGGCCGCCTCCGCCCGAGAGCCAAGGGCGCCGGAGGGGGGAGGGGAGTTGGGGGGGGGCGGGGGAGGGAAGGGGGCCCAACCCGCGGCCCCGCGCCCGGCTCCGGAAGTGCTCGGAGCCCTCCGCGCCGCGGTCCCGTCCAGCGTAGGCCCCTCGAGGCGCGCGCCTAGCCTCGCGCCCGGCCCCGCCCCCTGCTCCTCACGCCAATTCGCGCCTTTCGCCGGCGCGTGCCGCGGCCTCGCGCGCCCGCCGCCCCCCGCGGTCCCGGCGCGCGCCGCCCCGCAGGGCCTCTTACTCTCTTTACTCGCCATCTTGCGTCGGGTCGTTCGCCCCTCGCCGCCGCCTCGGACTCCCCTCGCTAGCCAACAGCAGCCCAACCACAGGCGTTCCTGCCTCGCCCAGGCGCGTCACACACTTCTAGCTCTCGAAGCGCGAGCTCCGTCTTACAGCCTCCGTCTTACAGCCTCCGTCTTACAGCCCCAGACGCTGCGTCCTTCTCTCCTGCCTCCTCCCCGCTCGCGGGTACCGAGGTCTGAGGCGCTCTTCTCTCTCTCTCCAAACTTGGAACGAGACTTTTCAACCCGCGCCTCCCAGCCCGCCCAGGCAGCTGAGCGCAGGCGCATCCGCCCTGGGAAAAGTGAGAGGCGGTGGAGAGGCGGGCCTGGGAGCCAACGGCTCCATGGTTTTGACCAATGAGGTGCGGCAGGCGGGTTCACGCGGCGTTTGGAGGCGGGCTTCTGGGGGTGGGCGGGGCGTTCCGCGGCAGGAAGTTGGCGAAGCGCAGGCGCGAGGACTCGCCCAGCGCTCCCAGGGCCCGGCGCGGGGGCGGATGGGGGCGCGCGGGGGTGGGGCGGATGGGGGCGCGGCGTGCGAGCGGCGCGGGGGCCGCGAGCCCCGAGGCCACGGGGCGTGGCTGCTTGCAGAGGCCGAAGCGATGGGGTGTGAGGGGGGTAGGGAGACTGCCGCCGCTTAGCCAAGCAAAATCTCACAGCGAGAGAGGAAAATGGTTTCTAGTCTCGAGAGATTACTGTGCCCTCAAAGTCTCCCCGATAATCACGGGCATGCAATTCGGTGCACCCTGAAAGGTTTCCTTTCCAGCCGACTGACTTTTCCTGGGGCCCGGTCGAGTGGAGGTGGGGTTCGTTGGAGGCGAAGGGAATCTTTTACAGAGGCCGCGGGCGTTTTCGACTGCTGAAGCCGCCGGGCCTCCCTGTTAGGCTAAACCTGCGGCCTGTGCTGGCACAGGCCGCCAACGGCCCGAAGTTGACTTGAATTACATTTTCGTTTGTTCGCGTATTTGGGTCTTTAAAATGATTTGCGGCCTCTCCAACTGCAGAGAATTTTGTCCCTACCCCGGCGTTCTTGTCTCCGTCCCAGGCCGGGACCCTGCTGAGTCATTCTTGTCACCTGCAGGGGTCCCAGGGCAACCCCTCTCCACGATTGGCGAAGCTGGGGAGAGCTGCCCTAAGCTGACCCGGGATGGCTTGCTTTGAGCCCTGCTCTACCTTGGAACTTGGTAGCCCTGGAGGAGTGCGTTCGGGCGCGGGGGTGAGGAGAAAGTGGGCTGCAAGGCCAGATGGGCCAGGAGCACAGGGTACGGGGTAGGGGTAGGTGGCCGAGATGCCTACGTGCATAGGGAACCTCAGTGTGCATCCAGACTCTGGGAGAGGCTCCTCCTGCAAAAGCACCCCGGAACATTTGCTGCCTTTATATTTTCCAAGTGCGACCATGGTGATTCTCAAGCGAAATTGTTCAGTTGCCCCTGTGATGCCCACTTTTCTGATTGGGAAACACACTCAGACGTTACTCTACTCGATGGCAGAACCAGTAATATTACCTTATATAGAAATTTATTGTGTGGTGCCTCTGCTTTCCAGTAGGTTACAATTCATTATTATAACACTCTGCCTTCGTGTTGGGCCTAAGAGACTAAAGCTGGGGCAGGGCCGGGCGGGGGAGGGGGGGCCGCGGCTGGAAAGGGACGAGGGTTGGAAGGGTGTTTAAATAGTACAGTTTTCATATTCTAGAACAGTGGTTGGCAAAAGTTTTTCTGCAAGGGGCCAGGAGAGTAAATATTTCAGGCGTTGGAAGCAACTACTCAGTCAGCTCTGCCACCTTATAGTGAGAAAGCAGCCCCAGCCAATATGGATGAACCTGGCTCTATTCCAATAAAACTTTATAGACACCGAAATTTCATATAAATAATTTTCACATCAATTTCACGTGCCACAAAATATTGATTTATTTTTCAACTACATCAACATGGAAAAATCATTCTTAGCTCATGGGTCATACTAGAGCAGGTGGTAGGTTATATTTAGCCAGAGGACCCTAGTTTGCCCACCTTGTTCTAGAATAATTGTCTTATGGCTTTGCTTCAATGGGAACATCCTCATGTGCACGGCAAGAGAAGGCTTGGCCGACAATTTCCAGTCTCCCTTTAATCTATTTTACTTATATCTGATGGGTAGGCATGATTTCCAAAACCTATTACATGTGTAGAGGGTTGAAAGAAATCTTCCCAGACCATATGGCTTTAAAATCTTTATACCATCCACCTGAGGGTCAGAGAGGGGAGTATGAAGCAGATATTTTGGGAGTTTCTGAAAATATTCAGGCACTATCATACACCTAATCCAAAAGTATCATGTACAACATATTTTATTAACTGGATTTTTTGTTGTTGTTAAGTAGAATCTGTCGATTCTGTTTCTCTAATTTTTTTGGTCTTTTGTTTTTCTGGCCAGGTATCTTTTTGCCTCAGTAATTAATGTTTCCCTTCAAATTGCTGAACTGTTCAGTTTTGCTTTTGTTTTTCACCCCAACTTTTTAGCTCCAGTCCTAATCTTTTCTCCCACTTTGTCTCCCACTCAACTAGGTCTGCTAAATGAGTAAGGCACCAACAGGTGCATGCACAAAGTATGCTCTCTTACTGAAGATGCTCTGTTTAGGTAACTTTCTCTAAGACTGTTGACATCAAAGTGGCTGTATTGTCAGCTGCCACTTTCTCCATGCTTACAGTGTTTTACAGACTATTATACTTGTGTATAAACTGAAATGAGTTACACAGAACCGTACTGACCTTTACTATGTGTGATATAATCTGATATTTTCTTTTGTTGGAGAAATATACAGATCACCCTATACATTGATTTTTGTGATCGCACTTAGTCACAACTTGAAGTTTGAAAAACAGGGACACTTGGATATTTTTGAAACCTTTAGCCAGTCCCTGGCTTTTATAAAATAGCAACACGCCCTCATCCACCCCCACAGGTAATCACATTCTAACCCCTTTATCTTCTTTTTTCTCATAGCGCTTATCACCACCTGACAAATGTTTGTTCATATGTTATTCCCCCTACACTAAAAAATATAAATTGCAGGATCTGTGTTTTTTTATATTCTCAACCTGGACCAGTGCTTACCACGTGAGGAAGCTCAGGCAGAGAATGGTGGTTTCTCGCCAAGGTCACATAGCTAGTGAGTGTTGGTTGGACTTGGAATTTGAATTCAATTGGCCTTATATTAAGACAGCAAAATTGATCCTATGTGATAGAATGAACTGTTTACCAAAAGAAACAAGAGAGGGAAATAATACCTGGATATTCTGTGTTCATAAGCAATCTTCACTCATTTTTGGTGAAAATCTTACCCATTCAAAAAAATTGTGGAATACCTACTGTGTGTCATGCATCGTTCTGGGAACTGAAGATACCTGAAATAAGACATACAGAGCTCCTGCTCTGTATTCCTTTATTTTTGTACATATATCCCTTCTATTTTATACATTCTTTTATTGTTTTTTTTTCTTATTACAAAAACAAAGCTCGTCACAGAAAAATCTGAAAATCACACGAGCAAAAGGGAGCATAAAGAATACCGATTTCATCCAAATTGTTAGGAGCAGAAGAAGATACAGAAAACATTAATAACTATCATGTCTTGGTTACTGGTATTTTGAATGATGGTTATTTTATTATTCATATATTGCTCTATTTTAAAAACTTCTCCAGGGGCGCCTGGGTGGCTCAGTCGGTTGCGTCTGACTCTTGGTTTCTGCTCACACACTGATATCACAGTTTCATGAGGTCGAGCTCCACGTCGGTCACTGCAGCGACAGCACGGAGCCTGCTTGGGATTCTCTTTCCTCTTTCTCTGCCTTTCCCCCAGCTTGTGTGCTCACTCTCTCTCTCTCTCAAAATAAATAAATATTAAAAAAAAAAATCTCCAATGGACAGACATTACTCTTAAAAGCAGGAACACCCCCCCCCATTTTAGAAAAAAATATTAAAAAATGGTTGACGAGTAATGCACACAAATGAATGGTCTTGGTGTGATAGAATTCTAACTAATTTCTCTTAAAGTATTGTTTAATGCACTTGTGTAAGAGGACGTTGAAGGAAAATTATTATAAAATAGAATACACTGTACTTGTTTGAACTTGTACTTTTGTTTTCATTTACTATTGTGATATTAGGGAAAGTGAAGTCATTGTTTTATACTTATAAATGTGTTAATATTTAACCTTTGTGGGTGTCCCTCTGGATTTCTGAAAGGCTAGCTTATCCCGTTGTACTGGCTGTTAATGTTAAGCAACATGAGCTCTGCATTGGTGACAGTGAGTAAAGGAAATGACCTAGACCAGAATCCCTGGGGCTTAGACTTAGAATCACTGGGGCGGAGTAAATAAATATTTGTCAAACGAAAAATATTGAATAGGAAACTCCTCCTGGTCTGTCCCAGTCCATAAGTAGTGATGACAAGACTTCACACATAGAACCTTGTTTTAGAAAAATTGCTTTGAGTATTCCACCCTGAGATCATTGTTCTTTTATTCAACCTTTTAGTACACAATGCATTGTAATTTACAAGGAAAGACTGCTTCTGAAGTTCAAAATAGTGAAAATTGGTTGTAATTGCTAGCCATCATCCATTCTTCCTTCTCCAGGAAGTAGCATGCTAAATTTCTTTGAGCTCCTCTTCCTCCTTCACACTTCTTACAGGCTGGTAGGATTGTTTATCAAGATACCCCACAGTGGGGGCACCTGGGTAGCTTAGTCAGTTAAGCATCCAACTCTTGATATCAGCTCAGGTCATGATCTCACGGTTTGTGAGATCAAGCTCCATGTTGGGGCCCTGATTTGTTTGCCTGGGTGGCTCAGTCGCTTCAGCGTCTGACTCTTGGTTTCTGCTCTGCACTCACAGCACAGAACCTGCTTGGGATTCTCTCTCTCCCTCTCTCTCACTCTCTCTCTCTCTGTCCCTCCCCCACTTTGGAGAGCTCTCTCTCTCTCAAAATAAATAAGCATTAAAAAAAAGATACCCCACCCTCAACCAGCCTAACGGTAGGCACTTAACCCCAGTGGGGCCAGTCAGCCACACCCTTCCTGGAATGTGGATTCCGTAGATTCATGCTTGTAAATACCTCAAGGTGCCTTCCATTGGTTCCCACTTCCCAGATCTCTGGAATGGCTCTGGTTCTCACCCTTCCCAAATGGATTCCTTTGATTCTGTGAGTTCCTCATATCTTTCCATAGATTCCCTTTTTGCCTGAGGTAGCCTGAGTCCATTTGTTGCATGCAAACAGAATCCCCGATCGTCACCTAACCCTATCCCCTTCCAGCTCCAAGTCCTGAATTCAACCACAGATTCTCATGAATAAGGAACGTGACCCTTATAGTTGGAAAGGAACTAGAAAAGATACTAAAAAGTTGCGGGAAAATTAAAAAAAAAAGTTGGCAACATTTTGTTTGCAATTGTGTAAAAGCTACAGAAAGACAAAGCCATGCTAAGTATTTCAAAAAGCATATTCAATACAAAGAATTGAGTACATCGATGTTAGATGAAAGAGGGGACGACAAGGTGACCCAGATATTTGTCACTGCTTCCTGTGCCCCTAGGGCTGATATAGTGACTGCAAGCAGTTATCACGCTCAGGGCTGGGAGAACAAAAGGAAAGAAGTGGGGTTACCAGAATGGGGAGTGTGAAGGAGAGGTCTTGCTCTGGCTGGCTCTTGGACCTTTGGTGGAGGCACTCCACACAGCCCCAGATCAGATGTACTGGGGAGCTCAAGGTCAGACCACCAAGGAAGGGGTGGCCAGTGAGCGTTGGTGCCTCTGTGGGGATCTGGTGTGGTATGCTGGGAAGATTGAAAGAGTCTGGAAAGAAAGAAGCTGGAGACTGGAGCTATGGAGGGAGGCTGTTCACAGAAGCCAGCAACCAGAGGTCCCTTCTTCCTTCCTGTCTCCCATCAGAACCTTCCATTGACAGAACCTAGTAGAGAGGCAACGGGCTTAGGAGTTTGGGAAAAGCAGTTTGCAGAGTCTCAGCCCTGGCATCACGCAGTAGAGTGAAAAAGGGTTAGTTTAGAGCTGAGAGATGGTGGCAGGTAAATAACCACGACAAAAGCATGCTTTGCTTTTAAGAGGATCAGTAGTGGTTTTTGAAAATAGAACTCCCTAGACAATTGGAAATTTTCAACATATCTGTGACTAAACGTAAATTGCATCATTAGTGTACTTTATGCTGAAAGACAAAGGGCACAAATTTCAAACCTGTAACATGTTCTCTGGCCCTTAGTGATGGCATATGGATGTATCAGTTGGAAAATTTGTCTCCTAATACATATTTATGAGGTACAAGAGGTACAGCAAGATTGTTCCCTTTGATTATTACAAAGAGGAAACCAGCTTTGATGTAGACCTATCTTAGTCATCAAAAGGTCTATTATTGTAAGGTCATTTACAAATTCCTATTGAGAATTGCTTTTCAAAATATGCTAGGAGAAAAGCCAGAGAAATTCATTATATCATTGAGAAGATACTTTATAATTTCACTTAAGGGAAATTACACATGCTTCAAAAGTATAGACTGATTAAGCCAACAGATTTTATTTTGAAAGTTTGCAAAATTACTAGTCTTCTAAGATTAATGAATAGAAGAGGAAATTACTATACTAGTAGCAAAACAAAATGTTATATGAAAAATGCATCTATGAATGTTCATGGAAGCTTTATCTGTAATAGACAAAAGCTGAAATCAGCCTAGATGTCCCTCGACAGATGGAGAGTTCAACTGTGGCACATCCATACCACGGATTTCCACTCAGCAATAAAAGGAAAGAATCTACTGATAGACACAACTTGGACGAATCTCTAGGGAATTATGTTGCATGAGAAAGCCAATCGCAGAAGATTATGTACCTTATGATTCCATTCATATGGCATTTCTGAAATGACAAAATTTTAGGAATTGAGGAGAGATCACTAGTTGCCAGGGGTTAGGGATTGGGGGTGGGGGTTCAGGAATGTGATGTGAATGTGACTATAAAAGGACAAAGTGTTGGGGCACCTGGGTGGTTCAGTTGGTTAAGCAGTTAAGCATCTGACTCTTATCTTGGCTCAGGTCATGATCTCATGGTTCCTGAGATCAAGCCCCAAGTTGCGCTCTGCGGTGACAGCAAGGAGCCTGCTTGGGATTCTCTCTCTCCTTCCCTCTCTTTCCCTCCCTCACTTGCACGCGCACACACACACACACACACTCTCTCTCTCTCTCTCTCTCTCTCTCTTTTTCAAAACAAATAAACTTAAAAATTGTTAATTAAAACTTAAAATTAAAAATGGTGTGCAGTAACAATAAAAAAACCTTAGCAATGCTTTCAGTCTTGTTCCATTTATTAACTGAAGTAAAGACAATAGTTTCTACGTGTGTGATTTTTTAAAACTTTTTAATTATGGACAATTGAAAACAAATACAAAAGAAAATAATTGAATGAGCCCCCATGTGCACACCATCCAGCTTTGATAATTATCACTCATGGTCAAAGGTGTTTCGTCTGTACCCCCATCCACTCCTGCCATCCCTCATTATTTTGATGTACATATCACATCTCATATTATGTCATCTGTAAATATTTCTTTATGCATCTCTAAAATGTAAGAGTTCCTGGGGCGCCTGGGTGGCTCAGTCGGTTAAGCGTCTGACTTCGGCTCAGGTCATGATCTCGTGGTCTGTGAGTTCGAGCCCCACATTGGGCTCTGGGCTGACAGCTCAGAGCCTGGAGCCTGCTTCGGGTTCTATGTCTCCCTCTCTCTGCCCTTCCCCCACTTATTCTCTCTCTCTCTCTCTCTCTCTCTCTGTCAAAAATAAATAAACCTTAAAAAAAAAAGTAAGAGTTCCTTTTTTTTTTTTTTTTTTTTTACCAAGGATGTTGTGTTATAGGGGTTTTACATTTTTTTAAATGTTTTATTTATTTATGAGAGAGAGACAGAGTACAAGTGGGGAAGGGGCAGAGAGAGAGGGAGACACAGAATCCAAAGCAGGCTCCAGGCTCTGAGCTGTCAGCACAGAGCCTGATGTGGGGCTTGAACTTGTGAACCACGAGATCATGACCTGAGGCGAAGTTGGATGCTTAACCGACTGAGCCACCCAGGTGCCCCAAGTTTGACATTTTTAAAAAGTAATCTCTATGCCCAACGTGGGGCTTGAACTCACGACCCCAAGATCAAGAGGCGTGTGCTCTACTGACAGAGGCAGCCAGGTAGCCAGGCACTCCAAGTTCCTTTTTTGAAAAACTTCAAAATAACAACAATACATTCTCACATACAAAAAAAAAATGTAGCTATTCCTTGATATCAATATCCAGCCAGCATTTATATTTATTGACTTTCTCTTAATAAAGGTGTATGCTTTAGCTTAATTTATGTACAATAAACTGCACCTATTTAGTTGAGTGTCTGACTCTTGGTTTCCATTCAGGTCATGATCTCATGGTCGTGGGATCGAGCTCCATGTCAGGATCTGTGCTGACAGTGTGGGGCCCGCTTGGGATTCTCTCTATGCCCTTCCACTACTCTCTCAAAATAAATAAACAAAATAATACTCTAATAAAAATTTTTAAAATTTTAAAAAAGAAATTAAAAAGTTAACATCATAGAAACGGAGAGTAGAAAAGTGGTTGCTATGAGCTGAGGGTGGGTGAAATAGGGAGAAGTTGGTCAAGGGTACAAACTTTCTGATATGAGATGAATGAGTTTTGAGGATCTAATGTACAACGTGGTTAATAACACTGTACTGTATATTTGAAATTTGCTAAGAGAGTAGGACTTAAATGTTCTCACCAAAAAAGTTAAAACGGTAAATATGTAATGAACGTGTTAACTCGGTGTGGGGAAGTCCTTCCACAATGTATATGTATAGAATCACCCCACTGTACACTTTAAATAGTTTAAAATTTTGTCGATGATGCCTCAACAAAGTTTGGGGGAAAATGCTAGAAGACAACATAGGAGAAAATCTAGGTGACTTTGGACTTAGTGATGACCTCTTAGATATAATACCAAAAGCATGATCCACGAAAGAAAAAACGGATGACTTGGACTTCATTGTTCTATAAGCCTAAAACTGTTCAAAAAACTAATGTCTATTAATTAAAGTGTTATCCTCTGCAAGCCTCAGTTTCCTCATCTCAAAAGTGAGGAATTAGACTAGATCTCAGAATGAAATTTGGTCCTTGGAAGTAGTGATGAATGATCGCCACCCCCTGCACTTCCCAGTGTGTACTTGAGGATCGTTCTAGCGATTGCACTGACAGATCAGTGGAGCCAGCATCACTTGCTGTGCGTGTTCTGGCAAAGAGACTCACGCAGAGGTTTCCTTTATCAAGTCTTTTTGGTGATTTTTTTTTTATTGTAGAGAGAGAGAGCAAGTGGGGAAGAGGGAGAGAGAGAGAGAGAGGAAGAGAATCTAAAGCAGGCTCCATGCACAGCAGGGAACCCCACATGGGGCTCGATTCCAGGACCCCGGGATCATGACCTGAGGTGAAATCAAGAATCAGATGCTCAACCGACTGAGTCACACAGGCGCCCTTTGGTGACTATTTATTTATTTATTTTAAATTTTATTTTTTTTTCAGATTTTCTGTTTATTCATTTATTTTTTTTGCCATTTATTTATTTTTTTTATTTTTCAGTATATGAAATTTATTGTCAAATTGGTTTCCATACAACACCCAGTGCTCATCCCAAAAGGTGCCCTCCTCAATACCCATCCCCCACCCTCCCCTCCCTCCCACCCCCCATCAACCCTCAGTTTGTTCTCAGTTTTTAACAGTCTCTTATGCTTTGGCTCTCTTCCACTCTAACCTCTCTCTCTTTTTTTTTTTTTTTTCCTTCCCCTCCTCCATGGGTTTCTGTTAAGTTTCTCAGGATCCACATAAGAGTGAAACCATATGGTATCTGTCTTTCTCTGTATGGCTTATTTCACTTAGCATCACACTCTCCAGTTCCATCCTCGTTGCTACAAAGGGCCATATTTCATTCTTTCTCATTGCCACGTAGTACTCCATTGTGTATATAAACCACAATTTCTTTATCCATTCATCAGTTGATGGACATTTAGGCTCTTTCCACACTTTGGCTATTGTTGAGAGTGCTGCTATAAACATTGGGGTACAAGTGCCCCTATGCATCAGTACTCCTGTATCCCTTGGGTAAATTCCTAGCAGTGCTATTGCTGGGTCATAGGGTAGGTCTATTTTTAATTTTCTGAGGAACCTCCACACTGCTTTCCAGAGTGGCTGCACCAATTTGCATTCCCACCAACAGTGCAAGAGGGTTCCCGTTTCTCCACATCCTCTCCAGCATCTATAGTCTCCTGATTTGTTCATTTTGGCCACTCTGACTGGCGTGAGGTGATATCTGAGTGTGGTTTTGATTTCTATTTCCCTGATGAGGAGCGACGTTGAGCATCTTTTCATGTGCCTGTTCGCCATCCGGATGTCTTCTTTAGAGAAGTGTCTATTCATGTTTTCTGCCCATTTCTTCACTGGGTTATTTGTTTTTCGGGTGTGGAGTTGGGTGAGCTCTTTATAGATTTTGGATACTAGCCCTTTGTCCGATATGTCATTTGCAAATATCTTTTCCCATTCCGTTGGTTGCCTTTTAGTTGTGTTGGTTGTTTCCTTTGCTGTGCAGAAGCTTTTTATCTTCATAAGGTCCCAGTAATTCATTTTTGCTTTTAATTCCCTTGCCTTTGGGGATGTGTCGAGTAAGAGATTGCTACGGCTGAGGTCAGAGAGGTCTTTTCCTGCTTTCTCCTCCAGGGTTTTGATGGTTTCCTGTCTCACATTCAGGTCCTTTATCCATTTTAAGTTTATTTTTGTGAATGGTGTGAGAAAGTGGTCTAGTTTCAACCTTCTGCATGTTGCTGTCCAGTTCTCCCAGCACCATTTGTTAAAGAGACTGTCTTTTTTCCATTGGATGTTCTTTCCTGCTTTGTCAAAGATTAGTGGGCCATACGTTTGTGGGTCTAGTTCTGGGGTTTCTATTCTATTCCATTGGTCTATGTGTCTGTTTTTGTGCCAATACCATGCTGTCTTGATGATTACAGCTTTGTAGTAGAGGCTAACGTCTGGGATTGTGATGCCTCCTGCTTTGGTCTTCTTCAAAATTACTTTGGCTATTCGGGGCCTTTTGTGGTTCCATATGAATTTTAGAATTGCTTGTTCTAGTTTCGAGAAGAATGCTGGTGCAATTTTGATTGGGATTGCATTGAATGTGTAGATAGCTTTGGGTAGTACTGACATTTTGATAATATTTATTCTTCCAATCCATGAGCACGGAATGTCTTTCCATTTCTTTATATCTTCTTCAATTACCTTCATAAGCTTTCTATAGTTTTCAGCGTACAGATCTTTTACATCTTTGGTTAGATTTATCCCTAGGTATTTTATGCTTCTTGGTGCAATTGTGAATGGGATCAGTTTCTTTATTTGTCTTTCTGTTGCTTCATTGTTAGTGTATAAGAATGCAACTGATTTCTGTACATTGATTTTGTATCCTGCAACTTTGCTGAATTCATGTATCAGTTCTAGCAGACTTTTGGTGGAGTCTATCGGATTTTCCATATATAATATCATGTCACCTGCAAAAAGTGAAAGCTTGACTTCATCTTTGCCAATTGAACACAACAAGAACGCGAAATTAAGTATCAGTTGTATAGATTGTAGATTGCCTGTGGATGTACTACACCACCCTTAAAAATGATGATATAAGTTCTAGCTCAGTGGTTCTTAACCTGGGGCGGTTTTGCCTCCCAAGGGACATTTGGCAACGTCCAGAGACATTTTTGGATTGTCATGACTGGGGGAGGGGAGTGCTACTGACATCTAGTGGGTACAGCCCAGGGCTGCTAATTCCCATCCTACAGTGCACAGGACAGCCCCCAATGCAAAGAATAGTCCCCAAATATCAGTAGTGCTAAGGTTGACAGACCCTAGTCTAACCAAATGTCTGTATCTCTGTGGAAGCTTTACCTCCTTCCTACATATCTGTAACTAGCTGTTTTTGAAGCATTTTCTCTCTTCCTCATACTTGGAATAGAGATATTTATGTTCATGTCTTATTTTCCTTTCTAGGTAGAAAGCTCCTTTTCACAGATGGGATATGTGCCTGGTTCATCTCACTATAAACCAGCAACCAGACCACTTTATGCCTTGTAATTGTTGAATAAATATTTGTTGAATTATTACATAAGAAAAAGATATCATGACTCTGTAATTATTAAAATGGAAAGATGCTTGCAATATATTTAACGGGGAAAAAAAGGTTACAAAATGGTATGAGTGATCTCCAGATTCAGTGCAATTCCTATCCAATCTTAGCAAACTTCTTTGCAGAAATTGATAAGCTGACCCTCAAATGCAGATGGAAGGAAGGCCAAGAGAACTGGAAAAGCCAAAACAATCGTGAACAAAGTTGAAAGACTCACACTGCAGAACTCTCAGAATAAATTATAGGACTACGTCTTTGTGGCCTTGACTTAGGCAATTTCTTAGATATGATACCAAAAGTACAAGTGACAAAAGATAAACTGGACTTCATCAAAATCAAAAACTTCTGGGGCGCCTGGGTGGCGCAGTCGGTTGGGCGTCCGACTTCAGCCAGGTCACGATCTCGCGGTCCGTGAGTTCCAGCCCCGTGTCAGGCTCTGGGCTGAGGGCTCGGAGCCTGGAGCCTGTTTCCGATTCTGTGTCTCCCTCTCTCTCTGACCCTCCCCCGTTCATGCTCTGTCTCTCTCTGCCCCAAAAATAAATAAAAAACGTTGAAAAAAAAATTTAAAAAAAAATCAAAAACTTCTGTGCTAATGATACCATAATGACAGGGGAAAGACAACCCAATGAATGTGAAAAAAAAAATTGGAAATCATATATCTGATAAATGTATCCAGACTATACAAAGGACCCTTACAGCTCAATAATAAGAGAAAACCCAATTTTCAAAATGGGCAAAGGATCTCAATAGACATTTCTCGAATAAAGATGCATAAATGGCTGATGTAGGGGAAGAAAAAAAAATTTCCCTCTGCCCTTCTGAATTTTCTACCAGGGCCCTGTAACAAAAGACAGATTGGCAAGAGAAAAGCATACGAATTTATTTAATATAGGTTTCATGTCACACAAATACTTTTGTAAGGAAACACAGACCTGAAGAAGCAGTTAAACCCGAGTACTTTTATGCTAGGTTTGATGAAAAATGGACAATCGTGGAAAACTGTGATGAAACAAAAAGGGTATGAATGTTCTGTCACCAACAGGCACGTGAAGAGGAAAATAGAAATAAAACCACAACAAGATGCCACTTCACACCCCCAAGAAGGGCTGGGTTTGTTCATATTAGCCAAAAAGTGGAAACAACCAAGTGCCCATCAATCGATGAATGGATAAATAAAACGTGGTATCTATGCAATGGAGTATTATTTGGCAATAAAAACAAATGAAGGCTCTCTGTGTCTTACACCATGGATGAACCCTGAAAATACTATGATAAGTGAAAGAAGCAAGCTTCTCTTTATTTAAAAATTTTTTTAATGTTTATTTGTTTTTGAAGGAGAGAAAGAGTGTGAGTGGGGGAGGGGCAGGGAGAGAGAGAGAGAGAGAGAGAGAGAGAGAGACCCAGAATCCGAAGCAGGCTCCGGGCTCTGAGCTGTCAGCACAGAGCCTGATGTGGGGATTGAACCCACAGAGATGTGAGATCATGACCTGAGTCGAAGTTGGATGCTTAACTGACTGAGCCACCCAGGCGCCCCTGTATGCTTCTCTTTATATGAAATGTCTAGAATAGGCAAATCCATTAGAGACACAAAGTAGGTTAGTGACTGCCCAGATTTGAAAGGTTTGGGAGGAAGTGGGGAGTGAGTGTTAATAGGTCTGTGTTCCTTTTATGGAGGATAAGAATGTTCTAAGATTACCTGGCTGGCTCAGTTGGTGAAGCGTGAGACTCTTGATCTCGGGGTTGTAAGTTCAAGGCCCACGTTGGGTGTAGAGATTACCTGAAAAATAAAATATTTAAAAATAAATAAATGAATAAAGAAATAAAATTAGATTGTGGCGATAGTTGCACAAACCTGTAAATATACTAACACCCAGTCAATTGTACATCTTAATTTTTTAATGTTTAGTTTTGAGGGGGGGGGAGAAGGAGAGGGAGAGAGAGACACAGAGAGCATGAGCGGGGGAGGGGCAGAAAGAGGAAGACCCAGAATCCGAAGCAGGCTCCAGGCTCTGAGCTGTCAGCGCAGAGCCCGATGTGGGGATCGAACCCACAGAGCTGTGAGATCATGACCCGAGTCCAAGTGGGAGGCTTAACCGACTGAGCCCCCCAGGTGCCCCCAGGTGTACATTTTAAATGAATTGGACGGTGTGCTAATGATATCTCAATAAAGCTACTTTAGGAAAAGAAAAAAACAAAAGCAACACTGGGGTATTTCCTCCCTAGAATGTAGTGAGCTAGAGTAATTGTGGAACTTCAGCGGGTCAGTTTGTACCTGGTTTCCAAAAACATTGTTTGTGAAAACCCTGATTGATGAGTCGCAGCTGCACTAGGAGGGATGTGACTTGGCACTCGCGTTCAGAGACAGTGCACCAAAGCGTAGTGTTCACCGAGCTGCTAAATTGCAGGAGCGGCTGCCTCGAGTTGAAGTTACTCTGCGCTGGTTCAACGCAACGCTCTCCACTGAGCATGCTCAGTGTAGTGGAGGGACCCGGAAGCGGCGCCTCACTGCGTGGCCCAAGCCCGGGAGGCAGCTGCTTTTTGGCACGCGCAAGGCCTGCTGCGTGTCTGTTAAAGCTATGTAAACTAGCGTGTAAGGAGAAATACCACAATGTGTAGCGCAACCTTATGTTTAGCTATATTGGTAAGTGATTCACTTTGGGTGACAGAATTCCAGATGATCTGTATTTTCTTTTTATACTTCTCTGTATTTTCTGATTTGTGTAATCGATAAGGTTTTACTTAGTTTATGATAAAATTATTTGAAAAACAACAACACAAATTTGCATTCCTGGGCTAAATCCCACGTAGTCATGGTGAATGATTCTATGAACGTCAAATTGAATCTCATCTGCTATAATTTTATTTATAGCTTTTCATCTAGTGCCTTGGTTCTTCCCTCTCCCCCCCGCCCCCCACTATATTCTTCAAGATTGGATTTAAGGGTTGTAGTGTTCTCATACAATGAATTAGAGAGTTTTCCATGCTTTTCTATAACCTGGAACTGTTAGTTGAGTATAGGAAAAACCTGTTATAGATTCCAGCTTTGTTATGAAAGGATATAACTCAGGAACAACCAGATGGAAGAGGTGTGTAGGGCAAGGTATGGGGAAAGGGACGTTGGGTTTCCATGCTCCCTCTCAGAGAGCAACCCTCACAGCACTTCCTCCTGTTCACCAACCCAGAAGCTCTCTGATTTTTGTTTTTGTTTTTTGGATGGAAATGATATATTAATGTTGTCTTCGGAAAAAAACAAACCTTGGAGTTCCTGGCTGGCTCAGTCAGTAGAGCCTGTGACCCTTGATCTTGGGGTGGTGAGTTTGAGCCCTACGTTGGGTGTAGAGATTACCATTTCAAAAATTTAAAAAGAAGAAGGAAAGAGAAAATAAACCTCTATAAAGAATTTAGCGCTTTTTTTTTTTTTTTTTTCCCCACACCAGGAGATTCAGTGGTGAGGCTGGAACCCGGGGCAGTGGAGAGGGAGCTTGGGCGGGGCTCACTGTTCCAGGAGAGGCCCTACCCCACGGCAGCCTCGGTTCTCCCTTTTGATTGTGCAAGCGTGAGAACACTCTGGCAGGGCCGATGAGGAGGTGGGGAATAAACTTTGGGGATCAGACGCTAAGCAGGCTGAGCCCAGGTGCCAGCTGTATAAGGGAGTGCCAGGAAGGACCACCTGCCGGCTCCCAGAAACAGGCGTCTCCTTCATCCACTGGGAAGCGAGGAGGCTCGGTTTAGCACCCCCAGGCCTCCACCCTCCCCACCGCACCTCCCCCACCATCCACACAGGAGGAACCTTAGGTTTCAGTTACTTGCCAGCTGCCACGTACAGAGTTCTTGGGATCATTCATGGAATAATCCTGCTTGTCTCCCCTCACTTTTAAACGGATTTATAGTACTGTCCTTTGTTTCAACACAGTGTCCATATCACAAGTGTTCACGAAATACTGAGATTTAAGACCAATATTATTACACGATCAGACCTTCTCGAACAGATTTTCTTTAGTAGTCTCTAGAGATCTCAAAGTGCAGGCGCTGTTTTACGTCCCTTTTCTTTGTAGCGGTCAAGATTACTAAAGCTTTCCAAACTCTCTCTTTTACAAATGTGCTGCTCCACCTCACAGGCTAGTTTTCATCTCTAGCCACAGGAGGGCGCACAAATACATTAATCAAGTGAGGTGCGGTATAAAAAATTAGGGCCGATCCCGACTTGGGTTGAGAAAAAAACCGTGTGCTGTGTTGTATACACTTGTTAGCGCAGAGCAGCACAGTCTGACAGAACTTTCTGCGGTGACGGAAATGTTCTGTATCTGTGCTGTCCCGTACATCAGCCACTAGCCACATGGGGGTATTGAACCCTTGAAATGTGGCCGAGGTGACTGAGGAAATGAGTTTTTAATTTTAATTTACACATTTAAATAGTCACATGTGCCCGGTGGCTACCATATTGGACCACGCAAGTCTAGAGCACTGGACTCCATAGGAATATTGGTTTTTCTGAGTGGCTTAAGTGTTGATATATTTTTTTTAAACTTTATTTATTTAAAATTTTTATTTTTTTTTAAGGTAATCTCTACACCCAGCGTGGGGCTCGAACTTACAACCTCGAGATCAAGAGTCGCATGCTCTACTGACTAAGCCAGCCAGGCGTCCCTATGTGCTGACATTTAAATAACTTTGGACCTAACAACGCTAGCTTGAGATGTTCCCACCACTGGCCAGCTACTGTGCCAGGCATACTTATATACCCACCTCACTTGACCCTTACTATGCACCTAAGAGATGGATATTACTATATCAATTTTATGAAGGAAGAGGCAGACTCCGGAGAAATGAAGTACATGGTCCAAAGTCACCAGAGATAGTCGTCGAGCCAGAAATACCCATCTAATATTTTTTGAGAGCCTGCAATGTGTCAATCAATATATCAGCTAGGCACTATTATAGACCCTGGAAATCTATACTAGGAACCAATGCTTGATACAGAAGCCGTTTTAGAAAAGGCTATCATTCTGTTCTATACTTGCACGTTTTTGCATATCATCTTCTCAGAGTTGGAAGGGACCTCCAGACTGACGGCTAGCACTGTCTCTGATGCAGGAAACTAGCACTATGAGCTCTGACCTAGGTAGAGGGATAACTGGGTGCCATCTCCAATTATGTCACTAACTAGGCCTGTATGTAACCTTAAGTAGATAGTTTGCCCTTCCAAGGCTAGGATTTCTTCATTTCTCAAACAACACTTTTAGCCTAAGAGATCCCCAAGGGCTATTTCATATTTCACTGATTCTGAGACTTACATTTTGTCACCAGGTTTCATCTAATGGTCAGTGGCACTTCACAGTATAGTTGGCAGCAATTTTTCTTAGTTATATATATGAAATAGTGGTGTGTTTTATAATCATGACACGTTAGACTAGATGAAATATGGTCTGCGTAATTTTAGAGTATCAGTAAAAATATTTATCTTGAAATTTATTTGAGTATACATTTTGAAATCCTCCCAGAGGCGAAGACAATGACATTCTAATGTGATTCTAAGTCCAGTTTAGAATATTAAATTGCATAAGTCGAAATCAGTGCTGCCCCAAGTGGCTAAAACACGGCATGCAACACACACACTCAAAACTCCAGCTGCGGTGATAACCCACACCCCACAGAATCCATCAGCAGCATTAATCGTAGGCGAAGTTGGGGGTGGGTGCAGTTTTGTTTGTCTCGCGGGTGTCCCATCCTTCTTGTTTTTTTTTTTTTCTTCTTTAGGTACTCAAAGCTCTTAAGTACTTCTCCTCCGTGATGCCTTCTTTCCTTTCTTCTGCCCCAACCCCGGTCTCTATCAACTACACTTGAGAGTAAATTAATTACAGGTATATTTTCTCATAAAGATACACGGCCAAGGAGATCACTTGGTGCCAGTGGTGCATTGGTGTATGTTTAACAACCAGCTCTCTGTGGGTGGGGGTGGAGGAAGGCCCGATTTGTAGCATTTGCCAATTCCTGTGGCATAAATATACCCACAGTAGCTGCTGCTGATTTTAAGCTACTGATATGACATCGAGTGCTTTGTAAAAATTCTGAAGTTTTAGGGGCGCCTGGGTGGCTTGGTCGGTTGAGCTTCCGACTTCAGCTCAGGTCATGATCTGGCGGGCTGTGAGTTCGAGCCCCGCGTTGGGCTCTGTACTGACAGCTCAGAGCCTGGAGCCCGTTTCGGATTCTGTGTCTCCCTCTCTCTCTGCCCCTCCCCTGCTCATGCTCTATCTCTCTCTCTCTGTCAAAAATAAATAAACATTAAAAAAAAATTTTTTTTTTAAAATCCTGAAAATTTAATGGTTAGTTCTCATAGGCCAATAGGACCCTGCTCCAGCCTACCACTGCTTGATACAGATCTGGTTATCCCATTCTTTTGCCACAGTCCTATGATGGTTCCTGATTGCCTCTGGGATAAAAGCTAACTACTCCAGCTACATATATAAATAAAAGTAGGGGATGATCCAGGTCTCACGGATCCCGAAGACAAAGCCGTTTGGGGGCCCTCTTAAAGAACAGTAATACAGACGTAATAGCATAACATCAGGTACACAAGTGAATAATTGTTTGGAATGAGAGAAGAAATCATAGCAAATTACAAATGTTAAAAAGCCGACAGATACCAGAAACATCACAAAAATCTGAAAAAAAGAATCACATGATATGATTGGAAGAACTTTCCACAGACATGCTTCTGGCTCTGGACATTTTATCTTTTTTTTAACTTTTTTTAAAAGTAGGCTCCATACCTAACATGGGGCTTGAACTCACAACCCTGAGAGCAAGAGTCACATGCTCTCCCGACTGAGCCAGCCAGATGTCCCTGGCTTTGGACTTTTTAAATCTTGTTTCTTCTCCACTACCCATGTACTTCTGGTGCCAGGTGCTCTAAGATGATCACATCACCATATGCCCTCTGGGCCCTCTGCAGTGGGCCATGGGAGTATCCTGGGAGCCAGTCCCACTTGGGGTGGCTATCAGTGACCTAACCATTCATGGAAGCAATTATAAACCAAGTAAGTACGTCTCTCCAAATCCTAGCAAAATATGTCTCCAACTCAACTTCCCCTTAGCTGGGCCCCCAAATGCCTGTGGCCGTTCCAGTGCCACTAAGCATGATGGGAAGTGTTATCAGTCAGGGTTCATGGAGGAAGGGGAACTGCCATGGATGATATACAGTAAGGGACACGTTATAGGGTCAGATCTTTGGCAGCTCTGGGAGCCGGGTGACAAGGCTGTGGAGGCGGTTGCCGCTGTGTCTGTGGTCGAACCTGAAGTTTCTATAAGGACATCTGGACCAGCAGGTGGGAAAAAGAGCTGAAAGTAGGAGGGCATCTGGTGACGACAGAAGGTGCTGTGGGCCTGAGCGCTGCCCAGGCCCAGCTAAGTGGGCGTCAGATCAGTGACACTGCATGCAAGCTGCCACAGTGCCTGGCACCCTGGACCTTCAGACCTTCAAAAATGTGACTACTTGGGGCGCCTGGGTGGCTCAGTTGGTTGAGCATCCGACTTCAGCTCAGGTCATGATCTCACAGTCTGTGAGTTTGAGCCCCGCATCGGGCTCTCTGCTGACATCTCGGAGCCTGGAGCCTGCTTCAGATTCTGTGTCTCCCTCTCTCTCTGCCCCTCCCCTGCTCATGCTCTGTCTCTCTCTGTCTCAAAAATAAAAAAAAATTAAAAAATTAAAAAAAATTAAAAAAAAAAAGAATAAGCAAAAGAGCCAAAGTGTTTAAAAAAAAAAAAATGTGACTGCTAGTTAACACCGGCCACCCACAAAATGTCTCTAGTGGCCAGTGCGAACTTGGAACCATCTAGGGAAGAGAACATAGCTCCAGCTTAGCTACGTTGAGGCAGGACAAAGCCATCACAGGAAGTGTGACAGGAGGGACACTGGAATGGAAGGAGACCGTGTTTTTAACTGATTTCAGCTCATGCATTTTGGTTTTGCAAATGTAAACACAGGGCCCTGTAAACACGTTGCTGGAACTTTCCTTAAGCCTCATTGGCTTCACGCTAAACATCCTGTTAGAGGGTCCAACCCACGTCAGCCTTCTGGGATCTCCTTTCTCACTCTCGGTCTCTCTCTCTCTCTCTCTCTCTCGCACGCACACACACACATATTCACTGAGCTCTTCCATGCCAGGCATATTCTAGGCCCTGGGGATCCAGAAGTGAGCAAAACTGGCAAAAATCTGTCCCCTGGTGGAGCCCACCTTGCAGCAGGCTGAACTAGCTAAAACAGAGAAACACGTTCGTGCGTCAGGTGGCTGCATGTGCTCTGGAGAGGAGTCAAGTGGGGGAGGGAGCTAGGGAGTGGGCGTGAGCAGGGAGGGACCCTGGGGGTGGTCAGAGAAGGCATCTCTCAGGAGGTTGAGCAGAGATCTGGATGAGGGGACGGAGGGAGCCACGTGGCTATCTGAGACACAGTGTCCCTGGCCAGGGAGCTAGCGCAAAGTCCCTGAGGCCAAGTGGAGGGAGCGTGCAAAGAGCGGCACCTCGAGCGAGCTCCGGCACAGGTGGGAGAAGAGGTCAGAAAGGTGGACGGGGCGAGCTGGTGAGCCCTTACCTTTCAGTGGGAGAGCATGACCATCGCCAGGATGGCGCTTCAAGTTTCTGCGTTGAGTTGGGCTGAAAGGGGACAGAGATGCACTTAGGTGTCCAGTGAGGAGGCCCGCACAGGGATCCGGAGTCATGCTCACTGCTCTGAGCACCAGTGACATCTTGCCCAGCATACTCTTTCCGACCTGCTTTGGCTTTTGGTGTTTTTATCCTCACCCACCTAGATTGTGCTTCCTGCTTCCTCTTCTCGTGTAGACTAAATTTGATGTCAGAATTTGACTTCAATTTTAATTTTCAAATATGACGTAATAACGTTAAGATTGCAAGATTTCCTCCTGAACCTGAGGAGAAACGGCAGATGAATTGCTAACGTGAGAAGATGTTTTCATAACGGGAGAATAGTATCTCCCTAGCAGGGCCTGGGCTAACGCTCACATGCCTCTGAGAGTGGGTGTCTCCTCGCGTCTTGTGCCTCAGGTGCCTCACTCACCACATCTTAGTCCTGGCCCGGCAAGTCCCCAAAAATGACATTAGAAAGGGAAAATCAGTAACTTCACAGCAGAGAAGCCTGGCAGACACGAGACACCCCCTTCTCCAGGTGATCCACGTTACCCTCACCAGTAACGGGACAAGCTGACCCCGTGTCGTACCCGAGGAGGACACAAGATCTTTTATGTGGCATCCCCATCCCAAAATACAAAACTCTATCTGATCATATGAAAACATCGGACGAACCTAGATTGAGGGACCTTCCATAACATAACTGGCCTGTCCTCTTTACAACTATCAATGTCACGAAAGGCAAAGGAGGCCGAGGAACTGACTGGAGAGAGAGGACAGCTAAATGCCACGCAGAGTACTCCTGGACTGGGTCCTGGACTGGAAACAAAGGGCTTGAAAGGACATTATGGCGACAGTGGAGAAAATGTGAATCTGAACTGTAGATTGGATAATAGTATTGTATCAATAGTAAATTTCCCGATTCTTGTGATTGAACTGTGGTTATATGAGAGAATGTTTTTTATTATTGGGAAATACACTTTGACGTATTTAGGGGGAATAGGGACACGATAAATTTATTCTACGAAGGGTCAAGAATTTTGTTTTCTATCTACATCAATCTACCATCTACTACTATCTATCTATCTATCGAGACAATCATAAAGGAAATGTGGTAAAATGTTAACAATGGATCAATTGGGGTGAATATGGGATTTCTTTGTACTGTTTTTGCAACTTTTCTGTAAGTTTGAAATTATTTCACAATAAAACCATTTTTAAAAGGTGGCTACAATTTTAGGCTTCTAGATGAAGGGAATGGAGATAGGAATCGTTCTTTTTTTTAAAAAAAATTTTTTTAATGTTTATTTTTGAGAGAGACAGAGACAGAATGTGAGTGGGTTGGGGCAGAGAGAGAGGGAGACACAGAATCGGAAGCAGGCTCCAGGCTCTGAGCTGTCAGCACAGAGCCCGACTCGGGGCTAGAACTCATGAGCTGTGAGATCATGACCTGAGCCGAAGTCAGACGCTCAACCTACTGAGCCACCCAGGCGCCCCAGGAATCGTTCTTTATAGCAGGTATCAATCCTTTGCTTTCAAAATAAACACTTGTAATCAAGGAGTCATCTTTCTGCAATAGGGGGAAGGATAAATCATTAACTTTTTGATAGCTTTGAACTTGTTCTGTCAGAGTGGGCAATTAATAAGGTACACATAGTTATGAATTCCGATGGCTAAAGTATTTCTCTTTAATTGCTTGAATGGACAGAAATGCACAAGGAAAATAACTTTATGTAACAGCAGCCTGTTATTAAAGAGAAAAGTGCCTTCATATACAGGTATGTATTTTATATTTTTCTACAGCACTGCACGGAATTTGGCATAGGGCTTTGGCATAGGGCTTTGCATCTGGAGAATCATCTGGGGAAGTTTTTTGTAAATGTTTATTTATTTATTTTGAGAGAGAGAGAGAGAGAGCGCGCAAGCAGGGCAGGGGAGGGGGGTAAGGGGCAGAGGGAGAGAGAATCCCAAGCAGGCACCTTGCTGTCAGCACAGAACCCGACGACGTGGAACTCAAACCCACAAACCGTGAGCTCATGACCTGAGCTGAAATCAAGAGTTGGACGCTCAACGGACTGAGCCACCCAGGCGCCCCTCATCCTGGGAGTTTTTTTTAAATGCTGAAGCTTGGGTCTCTCCCCCGCTCAGAATTTGACATAATTGGTTTTGTGGTGCACCCTAAGAGCTTTAAAAGCACCGCAGGTGATCTTACATATGGCTAAGGGGAAGAACTGATCTAGAGTCCTTCGTTTCTTTTCTGGATAATCATAGTAACATCTTAAGGGATGCCGGCCGCAGAGCAGAGGTGGCTCCACTTGGGAAGGCAGTGTCATGGGAAGGAGACATGGTCAGTAGAAGTCATCTCTCCTTCCTCTCAACTCCCATATGATTTTCATTTCATGCCACTGAATAGTTTTTACCTTGAATTATAGTTAGTTGTATATTTTCTTCCTTGCTAGGGTGCAGACTCCTGGATCACAGGATTCATGGGAAAATGACTGTGCTGTTGTCAAGCTAACAGGACCACTGTGCTGAGCTCTTAGAAGGCCAGAAACCGGTCTTTAGCCCTTTCTCTAGTGCTACTGGCATGAGGCAGTGTTCATATTTGTGTTGAATAAATGCTAAAGTATTTGGAATCTAGTATGTTCACACCCAATAAAACTATACGCATAGAAAAAAGACTGGAAGGAAATGAATCAAAATGTTAAGTGGTTGCCTCTGTGCATATGATTATGGATGACTTTTTTCTTCTCTTCTGTATTTTACATGCGTATGTATCAACTTGAAAGCTATTAAGAATAGAAACCAGGGGTGCCTGGGTGGCTCAGTCCATTGAGTGTTTTCAGACTCTTGGTTTCGGCTCAAGTCATGATCTCATGGTGCGTGGGTTTGAGCCCCTCATTGGGCTCTGCACTGATAGCATGGAGCCTGCTTGGGATTCTCTCTCTCCCTCTCTCTCTCTCTGTTCCTTTCCCCACTCTCTTTCTCCCTCTCAAGATAAATAAACTTAAAAAAAGAATAGAAACTAAACACATCATACATTCATCAATTAATAAATTCATCATGATTACTTGAAAAAAATATAACACTGAAAAACTCGTTGGTCATCTTTAGTGCATGTTAGAAAATTAAATGAGTATTTTAAAAACTGGTAAATAGGAGTGCCTGGCTGGTTCGGTCGTTAGAGTGTGCAATTCTATCTCGGGGTTGTGAGTTTGAGCTCTATGTTGGGTGCAGGGATTACTTAAAAAGAAAATCTTTAAAAAAATGCTGCTATGAATAGTCAAATGCAAGTCTTGGTATAGACATATTTTAATTTCTATTGGGTATTCACATAGCAATGGAATCGGTGGGTCATATGGTACATTTATGTTTAACGTTTTAATCAACTGCCATATTATTTTCCAAAGCAGCTGCACCATTTTACACTCCCACCAGGATTCTATGAGGGTTCCAGTTTCTCCGCAATCTCGCCAATCCTTGTTATTGTCTGTCTTTTTGATTACACCCATTTTTATGGGTTGAAGTGATATATCCCTGTGGTTTTAATTTCAACTTCCCTAATGAGGTTAAGCATCTTTTCATGTGCTTATTGGTCATTCATTTATCTTCTTTGCTGAAATGTCTATTCAGATCCTCTGCCCGTTTTTAAATTGGGTTATTTCGCTTCTTACTACTGAGTTGTAGGAGTTATTTATATATTCTAGATACAAATTCTTCATCTGACATATGATTTGCAAACATTTTCTCCCAGTCTTGTGGCCTGTTCCTGATGGCATCTTGCCTATAGGTGGTTCTCCATAAGAATGTATCAAAATCAACGGGTTAGCCAATTAGGCCTGCATCAGCAGGATGATCCATTTCACGCCCACAGGCTGTTCCTCTAACCGGTTTTCCTTCTGAGTTTACTAAAATCTTATTTAAGATTTAGCATCTGTATTCATAAGTGACATTGGCTGGTAATGATCATTTTTCAAGCCCGTGTCAACCAGGGTCTTTTAGGAGACAGAAACCACACTGGTTGTTTAAACAAAAGACTGCATGGTCTGACTTATATGTGCAATCTAAAACAGCCAAACATGTAGAAGCGGAGAGCAAAAGGGTCGTTGCCAGGGGCTAGGAGGACGGGGACACAGGGAGGTGTTGGTCAAAGGGTACAAAGAACTCATGCAAAATAAATAAGTTCTGGAGGGAAAAACCTGTCTCTGGAAGAGGGCTCTCCTTTGGAATCCAAACTGAGTCGTGTTAAATCAGTTGGGCAAAAAAAGCTTTTATCCAATACATTTTCTTGAAAACTTGTAATTATCTCTTTAGCTTTAAGAGAACCTGGGAAAATCACTGTTAAAGGGACATCCTATAATTCCATTTTCCATTCTAAAATAAATAATAGGTTAGAATTTGAAAAAAAACATTTAACATAAATGTTAACTATGAAACGGTAAAGACACTCTAAGGTGTCATGGCTGAGTGAACAAAGGAAGAAGTTGGAATTATTAAAACTTAGAGGGGCGCCTGGCCGGTTCAGTTGGTGGAGCCTGGGACTCTTGATCTCAGGGTCATGAGTTCAAGCCCCATGTTGGGTGTAGAGTTTACTTAAAATAAATAAATAAAATATGTTTTAAAAAACAACTTAGAAACTTAGAGGAGGGGACAGGGACCCAGACTTCAGGGGAGGGGTGCTGCTAACCGGGGCTGCTATCTCTGGAAGTGAGAGGCAGCAACAATGAAGCTAGTTCTGCAAATGTTGGAAGAGTTTCCAGGCGAATTCAGATGGTCCTGTAGGAAGGAACTCCGGCTGCCAAGCTATAGGGAGCAGATAGGGAGGGCGAGTCTCTTCCTCCTTTTCCAGCCTTACAGTCTCTGTCTCTGTCTCTATCTCTGTTTTTGTCTCTGTCTCTCTTTCTCTCTCACTCCCCTTGCTGGCAGATGTGTGGTTTACAGAGTCCCAAGGCCTGGCATCATCAGCCAGAATATAGAAGGATTGGTTTGGGGACAAACCAGAATATAGAAGGATTGGCTGGGGACAATAACTTACTGTTTGATACAAGGTCATAGAAAAATAAGGTAATCTTTTCCTACATTTACCATAAATTATTACAATTTATATAATACTAACTCTTTCCCCTTATTAGCTGTGTGGTTTGGATGAGTTTTCTTAAGCTTCCTTTCCTTTTGTTTACTCATACATAGGAGAGCAATAATTCTGTACCTACCTCATAGTCTTATTTGAAAGTTTCAGATAAACTCTAAGAACCACAACAGTTCTGGGTGGTTTTATTTTCTGAAAGTCTTTTACAAATTTCCCTCCTTCTCCCCCCTCCTCTTATTGGTTCCCAATTTGTTGTTGTGCCAATTTAGGTCACATATATTTTCACAGAGAACCATCTTGTGCTTACCTTATCCAGAGTCAAGAAGGTTAAGCCCATCTGAAACTTACCATGTCCAGAACTGAACTTTTAATCCCGGTGTACAACCTTTACCTCACGTCCTGTTCAGCTGTCTTGATCTCATTAAAAGTCAATACTGGGGTGGGGGGGGGGCACCTGGGGGCCTCAGTCGGTTAAGCAGCCGACTCTTGATTTCAGCTCAGGTCACAATCTCATGGTTCGTGGGATCAAGCCTCATGCCAGGCTCTGTGCTGACAGTGCAGAGCCTACTTGGGATTCTCTTTCTCCCTTTCTGCCCTTCCCCTGCTCTCTCTCTCTCTCAAAACACATAAATAAACATTTTTTTGTAGATATATATTTTTTTAATGTTTTTTTTTTTTTATTTTTGAGAGGCAGAGAGAGACAGAACACGAGTGGGGAAGGAGCAGAGACAGAGGGAGACACAGAATCTGAAGCAGGCTCCAGGCTCTGAGATGTCAGCACAGAGCCTGATGTGGGGCTCAAACTCACAAAACGCGAGATCATGGCCTGAGCCAAAGTTGGTGCTTAACCAACTGAGCCACCCAGGCGCCCCTGTAGATATAATTTTTTAATGTTTATTTATTTTTGAGAGAAAGCAGGGGGAGGGAAGAAAGAGAGAGGGACAGAAGATCGCAAGCAGGCTCTGTGCTGACAGCGGTGAGCCCCATGTGGGGCTCAAACTCAGGAACCGTGAGATCGTGACCTGAGCCAAAGTTGGCCGTTAAACTGACTGAGCCACTCAGGTACCCCAATAAATAAACTTTTTAAAAAAAAGTTAGTACCAACCAACTGATTGTCTAACCAGAAACTTTGAAGTCATTTGTGATTCTTTCTACATCTAATCCATCAGCAATTTCTTTAAAATGTGTTAAATGGAGGAGCATAGCTGGCTCAGTCAGTAGGGCATGGGACTCTTGATCTCCGTGAGTTTGAGCCCCACATTTTGGGGGGGGGGAGTGGGGGTAGAGTCTACTTAAAAAAATGTTTTAAATGAAAAAATGTTTGAAGTGATCAAACATTTGACTGATTTTGTTTGTGAGTCATCAGTTTTCTAATTGTAAGTGCCTGAATATAACTTTTTTCTCATTTCAGAGGAATTAGAATGATGTCTCTTTCCAAATCTGATGGCAATTATACAAGGGTTCATACAGATTTTTATACCGTATTTCATCTAAACCCTTCAGAATAATTTCTTTATTAAAAATTTTTTTAGGGGAGCCTGGGTGGCTCAGTTGGTTAAGCGTCCGACTTCAGCTCAGGTCACGATCTCGCGGTCCCTGAGTTCGAGCCCCGCGTCGGGCTCTGGGCTGATGGCTCAGAGCCTGGAGCCTGCTTCCGATTCTGTGTCTCCCTCTCTCTTTGCCCCTCCCCATTCATGCTCTGTCTCTCTCTGTCTCAAAAATAAATAAAAACGTTAAAAAAAAAGTTAAAAATTTTTTTTTAATTTCTTTAAATTTAAATCACAAAGAGCAATATAATTTTTCTTTCTAGAATACACTTTACATATATTTTTCTGCCATTTTGACCTAGGGGTATTTCATGGGTTTTTATTATTAATGAAACAAATGAGTCTATTACTATTTGATAAAAGTGGATTTTTTCGGGGCGCCTGGGTGGCGCAGTCGGTTCAGCGTCCGACTTCAGCTCAGGTCATGATCTCACAGTTTGTGAGTTCAAGCCCCGCATCAGGCTCTGTGCTGACAGCTCGGAGACTGGAGCCTACTTCGGATTCTGTGTCTCCCTCTCTCTCTACCCCTCCCCTGCTCATACTCTGTCTCTCTCTCTCTGAAAAATGAATAAACTTAAAAAAAAATTTTTTTTAAAAAGTGGATTTTTTTCTAGCAATTTCCTTTGATTCTACCTTCAAAATATATCTTCAGATCCCTTCAATCCTTTCCATCTTGATGGCTTCCAGCCTAGTCCCAACCACCATTATCACATACCTGACCAGAGTGCCTACCTGGTCTCCCACTGTCATCCTTAACCATTCTAATTTTCTTCCCACACACCATCTAGAGATATTTGACTATATCTCTTTCTTACTTAAGTCTTGAATACCTTCCCATTGTAACTTGAATAAAATACAAACTTATTATCATAGTCACTAAGGCCTTACATAATCGGATTCCTGACTACCTCTCAGGCACATTTCATGCACACTGCATACCAAGAACATTCTGTTCTTCTTTCAGTTTACTGAACTTGCCAAATTTTTTTGTTCTACCTCAGGGCCTTTGAACTTAACTGTTCTCTTTCTGCCTCTCCATACACCAACCCCACCCCTCCTTCTCTTCCTTTGAGTCACAGCTTATACGTCATTTTCCCAGGGAGATCTTTGCCAACCACTCCGTCTAAGTTGGCCCCCTCCCTATTTTCTCTTTTTTTTTTAATTTTTTTAATGTTTATTTATTTTTGAGAGAGACAGAGACAGAATGCCAGTGGGTTAGGGGCAGAGAGAGAGGGAGACACAGAATCCGAAGCAGGCTCCAGGTTCTGAGCTGTCAGCACAGAGCCCGACGCGGGGCTCGAACTCACGAGCTGTGAGATCATGACCTGAGCCAAAGTCAAACGCTCAACCGACTGAGCCACCCAGGTGCCCCTTCTCCCTATTCTTTTCTAATCTAACACAACACTCTTTCTTCCTAGTGCTTATTGCACTATGTGAACTCTCTACTTGTTTATTTTCTTGCTTTGTCAGTATCCCTCATTAGAATGTAAGCTCCAAAATACAAGGACCATTTATGTCACCATCCTGTCTCTTGTAAATAGGACAGCACCTGTCCCAAAAGAGACAATCAAGATTTATGGAACAAAAAACAAAATGAAGCGTTTTTTTCTCCACCTGGCAGGCTGAGAATTGAGCAAAGAAAGTGAGTGAGACTCTTGAAGGTGGTTGAGACAATGGTCAGGCTCACTTTCCCATCCAGGCCTGAGCAAGGCCCAAGTCCTATTGGTGGGGAATGGTTCAACTTAGGCTCATGCACTTTCGGGTTTTTTTCCCCCTTGGTTGGGGGTTGGGAGGACCAAGGGGTTGTGAGATGAGGTGAACTAGAATTATCTATGCAAGTTTCCTTGTCTGCCAAATGAATAAAAGGCACATAAGATTGCTGAAATATGTAGGAAACATGTGGAACACAGACTGTAGAGAAGCATGGGTGGGATCAGGGGAATAGTTAGCAGAATATTGTGGCCCTCCAGGTGAACGTGACTGTGGCTTGGACTGGGGTGGCAGCAGTAGAGATGTGAGAAGTGGTTGTATTTGAAGTATACAAGAAAGATTTTGTGATGAGGTATTCACTATACTTCTCACTATTTCATCTGAATTTTGTTCTATGAGCTAAAGAACTCAACCACCCCGCATTGATATTCTATTTACATTTCTCCAATGTTTGTATATCCAAGACATTTTTTTAAAATGTTTTTAATGTTTATTTATTTTTGAGAGAGAGACAGAGACAGTGTGTGAGCGGGGAGGGACAGAGAGAGAGGGAGACACAGATTCCGAAGCAGGCTCCGGGCTCCAAGCTGTCAGCACAGAGCCCGATGCGGGGCTCGAACCCACGGACAGCAAGATCATGACCTGAGCCGAAGATGGACGCCCAAACAACTGAGCCACCCAGGTACTCCAAGAAATTTTTTTTTAAGCTTGTTTATGTAATCTCTAACCCAACATGGGGCTCAAACTCATGACCTCAAAATCAAGAGTCGCATGTTCTTCCAACTGAGCCAGCCAGGTGCCCCAATATCCATGAAAATCTTGAGCAAGTTTCTTAAAATCTCCAAGACTGCAGGTACTCATCTATAAACCGGAACAATCTTGTGGTGATGGTGACAAAGATTCTTTGCTAGACCAAACTCTGGTTGGGCTCCTGAACCTTCTCTCAGGCCCATCTGGGCACTTCCTTGTAAAATCCAGTTTTAGCAAGAACCCTGCTAAGTCAGTTTAGCCAAACACCCAGACACTTATGCTAAGTTAAACTAGTTAATGAATGTTCTTTGGCTATCTAGATCATTCCTAAATAAGATAATATACTGAGGCATTGATTCCTAAACAGAAATTTATTTACTGTTGACTTTTTAATTTTTTCACAGAGAAACAAAAAATAATTTAGGTCTGTTAATAAACAGGTTTTATGCCACAAAGAAATAAATTAAAATTACTATAAAGGGGGTCTATATTTCTAGAAATTATAAAATGTATTGATAAAGTCGCCCAGCCACAAATCCTTCTTAGTTTTCACTAGGAATTTAGGATTCTAAGGGTTAAAAATTCTTCTTTTTAAATTTTTTTTTTCAACTTTTTTTTTTATTTATTTTTGGGACAGAGAGAGACAGAGCATGAACGGGGGAGGGGCAGAGAGAGAGGGAGACACAGAATCGGAAGCAGGCTCCAGGCTCCGAGCCATCAGCCCAGAGCCTGACGCGGGGCTCGAACTCACGGACCGCGAGATCGTGACCTGGCTGAAGTCGGACGCTTAACCGACTGCGCCACCCAGGCGCCCCTAAAAATTCTAATTAGTATATGTGAACATAAAACTACCAAAAACAATAAGGATAAAAGAAATTGGCCAAATGGAAAGTAGGTAAGGAAAGTAGGGTGTGTATTTTTCATTAAAAAAAAAGTATGAGGGGGCACCTGGGTGGTTCAGTCGATTAGGCATCAGACTCTTGGTTTTGGCTCAGGTCATGATCTCATGGTTTGTGGGTTCGAGCCCTGCATCAGGCTCTGTTCTGACAGCGTGGAGTCTGGTTGGGATGCTCTCTCTCCTTCTCTCTCTGCCCCTCCCCTGCTCACACGCACTCTGTCTCTCAAAATAAAAAAATAAACTTTAAAAAATTAAAAAAAAAAGGTATGAGGAAATGAAATGCACTTTGTTGAGGGAAGTGAAAGTAATTTTGTCCCAAAGTAAAGCTGTTTGTTTCAGAAAGGGAAAGAGAACAGGGACAAACTAAAAGGGACATAGAAAGTTGTAGAAGGTTTGTAGAAAAGGAATCTTGGGAGAAGAATTTTATGTGTAATCAAGCTGGCTAAGATGAAAATTTATTTATTTAAAAATGAGTTTTAATATCAAAAGTACACTGGTACAAAATTAGAATTTGTTTTTTTTTTTTCTCTTAGAAGAACAAAATTTTCTTCAATTATTGGTCGGTTCTTAATAAGAAATTGTAAATAAAATTTCTTTACTTTTAATGTAATTTTCCAGGGAAACAAAGATTCTATATTGTGGCTTTATCAGGTCTTTGATTACCTAGAAAAATGGAGTCCTCTCTATTCAAAAAGAGCTAAGGCTTTTGCAGCTATATGATCCTCTATATCTGTTCTTGAAATCCTTTTGTCCCCTTGGTTAAGTGGATAATTAACTATTATTTCATAATTTTCTGTAATCCTATTTAGCCAGTGTCTAAACATTTTGATAGTTTTTACGAACTTCCCCAAACCAAATTCTAAATAAAATCTTTTTGATCTGGAAGAAGCTTTAGGATTCTTTTTTTCCAGAGGGTCTCTGGAACATTCCAAAGGATATGTTAAACTACTTAGGCTTATCTGATATGTTAAGTCGCATGAGAAGCATTGCCAAATAAGAAATAATAGTAAACCTTGTTTATATTACAGCTGTATAGGTATATAGTGTTCCAAAAATTGTGTGAAATTCCTGGAACTCTGAATGTGCCTTGATATAATGGTGTCGGTCATCATTTTACACTTGATACATTTTACACTTAGCCAAAAGGCCGAGAAGCAATTCAGTCATCATTTTAAAATGTATGTCACAAAAACAAGCAACCCCTCTTGCCAATTCTATTATAATGAGCTCTCATCATACTTGGCACCTATCCTCCAGGAGATTAACATCTTACGAAATCCTCTCGCTCTCTCCCCAGATGTCACTATTGCACACTGTCACTGTGTAAAGCCTAAAGCAGGCTTTAGGTCCCCTGTGATGAAAGGACAGTCTTTCCTTACCCTTTCTCGGGGCCCTCTGAGATACTGCAGTTGGATTTTATCTAGCTACCACCATTGCAAAGATACAAATAGGTTTTAGTAATGGTTTGTATGTGTTCTCACTGGGTAGAAGCCTTTCCTGGTCATAGTACAGTCTCAGCCGTAGGTAAATATCGTTGGAGAAGGTAATTCCAAATTGAGGAACACCCTCAGAACTTCACAATGACCAAAGGACTCATCTCACAGAACAAATATTACAGGCCATTTGCCACATTTCTTCAATTTTGCAACATTTCCCTGTACCTACCACCCCCAATCCTCTCTCCTTGTGGAACGAGCCGGTGGTATTACAAAAATCCAATCTGTAAAACTCATGGAATCTTTCATCTGCCATGGCCAAAAGCTGTTTCCTTAGTGCTGTTGAATCTTAGATCCATTCCCTATAAGAGACAGAAACCATCACCCTTTGAAACCATTACTGAAATGCCAATGAGATTAAATCAATGGGCATATTAGGGGCACCTGGCTGGCTCAGTCGGTAGAGCATGTGACCCTTGATCTCAGGGTCATGAGTTCAAGCCCCACATTAGGCACAGAGCCTGCGTTAAAAAAAAAAAAAAAACAACAACAACAAGGAGCACCTGGGCAGCTCAGTTGGTTAAGTGTCCGACTTCAGCTCAGGTCATGACCTCATGGTTCGTGAGTTTGAGCCTTGCATTGGGCTCACTGCTGTCAGTGCAGAGCCTGCTTTGGATCCTCTCTCTCCCTCTCTCTCTGCCCCTTCCCCACTCTCTCTCTCACGAAAATAAATAAACATTAAAAAAAACAAACAAACCTCGGGGTACCTGGGTGGCTCAGTTGGTTGAGCGTCTGACTTCGGCTCAGGTCACGATATTGCGGTTTGTGAGTTCGAGCCCCGCGTCGGGCTCTGTGCTGACAGCTCAGAGCCTGGAGCCTGCTTCGGATTCTGTGTCTCCCTCTCTCTGTGCCCCTCCTTTCCTCGTGCTCGGTCTCTCTCTGTCTCTCAAAAATGAGTAATTGTTAAAAAAAACAAAACAGAAAAAAACCTCAAGGGGCATATGAACCCAGCTTACTTAAAGGTGATGTGATGACTTTTACTATAAAGCCCTTCAAAGAAATGAGAACTTGGTCGAACAGTCTGTCTACCGTATGCTCCTGGGAGACAAAAACATTGAACATTACAGCCTTCAACTTGGGAGAAACCTCCACAAAGACACCCTCCAGCCTTGCTGGAGAGGGACCATACCATGTATTGCTAGCCAATCCTTGTGCCACTAAATTAGAAGGTTCATGGGCTCATGTTTCTCATTTTTTAATTAATTAATTTTAGAGAGAGAGCATGAGCAGGGGAGAGAGGCAGAGGGAGAGAGAGAATCTTATTTTGAAAATATTTATTTTTGAGAGAGAGACGAAGTATGAGCACATGTGCACAGGGGAGGGGTAGAAAGAGAGGGAGAGAGACAATCTTAAGCAGACTCCATGCTCAGCACAGCGCCCAACATGGGACTCGATCCCACCACCCTGGGATCATTACCTGAGCTGAAATCAAGAGCCAGATGCTCAACCAACTGAGCCACCCAGTTTGTCACTTTAAAAAAGGTTCCAACATCCAGTTTGACTACTAAACCAACCAGAGACCTCAAACTGACTATATCCCAGAAGAAGAAGCGGACAAGATCGGAGTAGACCGCCTTCCCAAGGGTCAGGACCAGGCTAGTACAATAATGCTTTCCTAACTGTCAAAATCTGATGGTAATTCCTAAACTTGCTGAGATCGTTGGACCACTGTTTCCCTGGGTAGGAATTCTTATAATTTTGGCTGTTTTACACTCAGTAGGGTTTCTTTGTTGGTGGTAACCATAATCTCAAAGGTTCCTCTATACCTATTGTTGTTCCCTCCCTGCCTTTACCTATGTTCAACATTATGAAATTTGTAATTCTACCAGCTTTCGTCCCTGCCCTATCTCCTCTCCTGCCTGGAAAGATAATATTATTGTTCAGCTGTCCCAATCCTTATCTTCATCTGGCAACCTATCCGCTGGACCTGTCATCATTCTTCCATTGGAGACTTTGCAAAAAACAATTGACCCCCTAGTCATTCCTATTTCCACTTTTACAAATATACCCACTTATACTCTTAGCCATAGTAAAGCACCATCTTCTATAGCTTAGCGAGTCCAAATCTACAATCCCCAATGTCCTATCCCCTGCTTTTTCCTAACACTCCCCAAATTGAGAACTCTTACTGTGTTTTTAACAATAAGGCCTGCAAATGTTCTAACCCTACCACACAAAACTCCCAATCTGTTTGTAATACTCCTACAATGTCATTCTTCCTCCCTACCTCTCATCCTCACCCCTCCCGGTCCCGAAGCAACCAAAGTAATAAGAGTGAGTCCATTTGCCCCACCTTCCTGGCAAAACCCGACATGTGGAGTGGCCACGGCCTTCCCACGCTGCTAGGGGCCTGCCAAATGAACCTCACTTCTCAACCCTGGACGCTACCCCTCACTGACACCTGGTTTCAATATATTCTCACATCTCTCCCAATTAATGGATTCATAAAACCTCAGAACAGGTCTGGAGTCTTCTGTGTACCAGAGAGATATATTTCATTTGTGGATATGATCACTAGTCCTGGGCTTATGAATGTCTTGAGAGTTGGATAGGCCTTGCCACATGCTTTCTGGAACATCTAACATCCCCTTTTACTATACTTAAAATGGTTATAGCCATTTTACCCCCAACACCTCACTTAAGAAAGTAGAAAGCCTTATCAATAATAGGGGATTGGGGTGAATGACTGGCTCAGGTCATGATCTCATGGTTCACGAGTTCAAGTTCAAGACCCACATTGGGCTCTGTGCTGACTGCTCAGAGACTGGAGCCTACTTCAGACTCTGTGTCTCCCTCTCTCTCTCTCCCATGCTTGCTCGTGCTTGCTTGCTCTCTCTCAAAAATAAATAAACATTAAAACAATAACAGAGGATTACCTGGATGAGGACCCTTCTGAGTGTGAAGACAATGGCTGTGCTGTGGCCACAGCCAAGGCTGTGACCTTCCTGTCAGATATTCTGGAGATCAATTTAACCTATACTTTAGAATCATAGGTTCATGGCTTGGATTAGGCCCAGCAGAATTAGAAATTATGATGAGAGGGGTGCCTGGCTGGCTCAGTGAGTAAAGCATGCAACACTTGATCTTGGGGCGATGAGTTCAAGCCCCACATTGGGCCTAGAGCTTACTTAAAAAAAAAAAAGTTGTTAGTGCGAATGTAAACTGGTGTCGCCACTCTGGAAAACAGTATGGAGATTCCTCAAAGAGTTAAAACTAGAACTACCCTACAATCCAGCAATTGAACCCCTAGGTATTTTCCCAAAGGACACAAAAATACTGATTCGAAGGGACACATGCACCCCAATGTTTATAGCAGCATTATCAACAATAGCCAAATTATGGAAAGAGCCCAAATGTCCATCGACAGATAAATGGATAAACAAGATATAGTATATATACATACAGTGGAATGTTAGACATAAAAAAGAATGAAATCTTGTCATTTACAATAACATGGATAGGGCTAGAGAGTATTATACTAAATGAAATAAGTCAGAGAAAGACAAATACCATATGATTTCTCTCATTTGTGGAATTTAAGAAACAAGACAGGTGAACATAGGGGAAAAAGAAAAGAGAGAGGCAAACCATAAAACAGACTCTTAACCATAGAGAACAAACAGGGTTGCTGGAGGGGAGGGGGGGGGGATGGGGAAACACGTGATGGGGATTAAGGAGGGCGCTTGTTGTGATGAGCACCGGGTGTTGTATGTAAGTGATGAATCACTGAATTCTACACCTGAAACTAATATTACCCTGTATGTTAACTAACTGGGATTTAAATGAAAACTTAACGAAAAAAACGTTATGATGAGAAATCTTAGCAAAACTGTAAACAGAATAGCTTGCTCCACTGCCACAGCCGGCAGGGCTCCCCCAAATCTTCGGATTCCCTAGCTATGGTGGTCCTCGACAACAGGATTGCTTTAGATTATTTACTTACAGCCCAAAGAGGAATTTGTGCCATAGCTAATACCTCTTGCCGCTTGGATAAACACCTCACAAGTAGAATTAAAACCCACAAAGTGATTCAAACTAGCCAAATCCTTAAAGGGACATTCAAGCTTTACCCCCAGGAGGGTTTAATGTTAAGTTTTCTGATACTTTAGCTGGATTATCATTTTAATTTGTGCCCTATTTGCTATTTTCACATTGCTCATGCTATGTATTTCCCATCGTTATACTTCTACTCAAAATGTCTAAGTGATGGTTGCTCAAAGCCTCAAGATCATTCATCAGATCTATCTTTTTTGGCTGAAAGAAACGCGAACCTGACATCTAGACCTTATTTCCTCAAACCTCCTTGTTACTCCAATATGGGTAAGAGTCTCACCTAGCTGAGCATATCAAATATCGATCACTTGTGACACTCCCCTCTGCTGGGAGACCTGATGGACCTGAACCACTCCGGTAACAAAATGGGACTGCATGATCATAAAAATTATCATTAGGAGTACTGGGTGGTTCAGTCGGTGAAGCGTCTGGCTCTTGATTTTGGCTCAGGTCACGAGCTCATGGTTCCTGAGTTCGAGCCCTCCCCGCCCCCCGCCCCGAGTCACAAGGGGCTTGGGATTCTTTCTCTCCGCCCCTCCCTGTTTCTCTGCCCTTCCCCCCCTCACGTGCCCTCTCAAAATAAATAAACTTTAAAAAATTGTTTTAAAAATTATCATCAATGCTTTCCTATCAGAAAGAGCTGTATCAAAAGAGGGGAAATATAAAAGAGGATTCAAAATGAAGTAAGCTTTGCTAAGAGAGTCATTTCAAACAGGGTCAAAAGGATATTGAGGAGGTAGGGCCTATGCACCTCTCGTTTCAATTCTCAGAGCACCATAAACGTTTGACTTTTACCAATTGCAACTCCCGGAACACATCCTCCTACTTTGGACTGAAATAGACATAATATAATACCTGTTAGCTAAATAGCCAATCATGTATTAGATAGTGTAAACTCTGCCGTCATAATTCTTTCAAAATGTGTGTTATGTAACCTTGTGTGTTTTGCCTTTAGAAGCCTGGACTCTGCATTTACAGTTCAGAGCATGCTTTCAGTGATTTGGAGACCCTCTGTGTCCTTCGGATTACAATCCCTAAGACCTCAGATTAGTGCTTTGGCTGCTTTACAGACTCTTCTTGATTGACAAATGTTTGGATAAATTGTTTTAATGTACATGTTTAGGACATATACAAATGGCCAACAGATATATAAAAAGGTACTCAATTTCACTAATCATCGGGGAAATGCAAATTAAAACCACAATGAGATATCACCTCACATCTGTTAGAATGGCTATCATCAAAAAGACAAGAGATTGCTTATTTTAAAATATTTATTTCAAAGTATTTTTTTAATTAAAAATTTTTTTAATGTTTATTCATTTTTTTGAGAGACAGAGAACAGGGCGTGAGTGGGGGAGGGGCAGAGAGAGTGGGAGACACAGAATCCGAAACAGGCTCCGGGCTCTGAGCTGTCAGCACAGAGCCCAACGAGGGGCTCAAACCGACAAACTGTGAGATCGTGACTTGAGCTGAAGTCAGATGCTTAACCGACCGAGGCACCCAGGCACCCCTATTCTTTTCTTTTTAAAGTTTATTTATCTATTTTGAGAGAGAGAGAGAGAACTAGAAGGTATTATGCTAAGTGAAATAAGTCAGGGAAAGACAGGTATCATATGTTTTCAGTCATATGTGAATCTTGAGAAACTTAACAGAAGACCATGGGGGAAGGGGAGGGGGAAAAATAGTTACAAACAGAGACGGAGGGGGCGCCTGGGTGGCTCAGTGGGTTAAGCGTCCGACTTCAGCTCAGGTCGTGATCTCACAGTCCGTGAGGTTGAGCCCTTCATCAGGCTCTGTGCTGACAGCTCAGAGCCTGGAGCCTGCTTCAGATTCTGTGTCTACCTCTCTTTCTGACCCTCCCATGCTCATGCTCTGTCTCTCTGTGTCTCAAAACTAACTAAAAACATTAAAAAAATTAAAAAAAAAAAAACAGAGAGGGAGGCAAGCGAACCATAAGGGACTCTTAAATACAGAGAACAAACTGAGGGTTGATAGGGGGTGGGGGAGAGGGGAAAGTGGATGACCGGCATTGAGGAGGGCACTTGTTGGGGTGAGCACTGGGTGTAGTATGGAAGCCAATTTGACAATAAATTATATTAAAAAAAGAAACCGAGGCTAAAACCTAAAATAAAGAATAAAAGTATTTATTTAAATATTTAAAATATTTATATTTTATATATAATATAAATATTTTTTAAATATATAGATATGGCAGGGCACCTGGGTGGCTCAGTTAAGTGTCTGACTCTTGGTTTCGGCTCAGGTCATGATCTCACAGTTCATGGGTTCAAGTCCCACGTCCAGCTCTATGCTCAGCATAGAGCCCGCTTCACATTCTGTCTCCCTTTCTCTCTGCCCCTCCCCTGCTTGCCCTTTCTCTCTCTCTCTCAAAAATAAACATTAAAATAAATAAATAAATAAAATATAAACTTAAAAAAATTTTTTTAAAACATATAGATATAGGGGCACCTGGCTGGCTCAGTTGGTATAGCATGCGACTCTTGATCTCAGGGTCATGAGCTCGAGCCCCCCGTTGAGCATAGAAATTACTTTAAAAAAAAAAAAGAAAAAATATAGATATAACATTTGAATATGTTAATACGATATTTAAATATAAAATTTTTCTGGGCACCTGTGTGGCTCAGTCGTTTGAGCATCCAACTCTTGATTTTGGCTCAGGTCATGATCCCAGGGTTGTGGGACTGAGCCTTGCATCAGGACTCTCTCTCTTCCTCTGCCCCACCCACCCCCCAGCCCCGCTCGTGTGCACACACATGTGCATGCGCGTGCTCTCTCTCTCTCAAATAACATTAAAAAATTAAATGTAAAATATTTAAATGTTTAAAAGTGTTCATTTAAGAATAGAATACAGGGGCGCCTGGGTGGCTTAGTTGGTTGAGTGGCCGACTTTGGCTCAGGTCATGATCTCACGGTTCGTAAGTTGGAGTCCCACATAGGGCTCGCTGCTGTCTGCCTGTCAATGCAGAGCGCGCTATGGATCCTCTGTCCCCCTCTCTCTGCCCCTCCCCCGCTTACTCTCTCTTTCTCTCTCTCAAAAAATAAAGAAAACCATTTAAAATTAAAAAAATTTTAAATACAATACAAGTGTTGGGGAGAGTGTGGAGAAAAGGGAACTCTTATAGACTGGTGGGAATGTAAATTGGTGCAACCACAACGAAAAACAGAATGAAAGTTTCTTCTAAAAGCAGAACTACTGTATGATCGGCAATCCCACTTCTGAGTACAAATCCAAAGGAAATGCTTGTTTAAACAAGATATTGAGGAGATATCTGCACTCCTATGTTCACTGCAGCATTATTCACAACAGCCAAGATATGGAAACAACCTAAGCGTCCAGTAGTGGATGAATGGATAAAGAAGATGTGGTGTGTATACACACAATTAAATATTATTCAGCCATAAGAAAGAAGGAAAGGCTGTCCACTTATGACAGCAAGATATACCTTGAGGGCATTATGCTCAGTGATATAAGCCAGAGAAAGTGACACCACATGGTATTGTGTGAAATTTAAAAAAATAAAAATTCATAGAAACAGAGTAGAAAAGTGGTTGCCAGGGTGTAGGGGGTGGAGGAAATAGGGAGAGGTCAGTAAAGGGTAAAAAAAGGTGAAAAAAATGTACATTTAAAAATCACTAGGGAGCCTGGGTGGCTCAGTCGGTTAAGCATCTGACTTTGGCTCAGGTCATGATCTCACAGTTTGTGAGTTTGAGCCCCGCTTCAGGTGAGCTCAAGTCCTGCTTCAGGTAAACATGAGTCCCTCTCTGGGTGAATCCTGCTTCTCTCTCTCTCTTTCTCTCCTCCCCCCTCCCTGCCCCTCGTGGGATTCTCCCTCTCCCTTTCTCTCTGCCTCTCACTCACTTGCGCCGTCTCTCTTTTAAAATCAAATCAAATCAAATCAAATCAAATCAAATCATTAGTAAAATGGGGTGCCTGTGTGGCTCAGTCAGTTAAGCATCCCACTTTTGGTTTTGGCTCCGGTCATGATCTCACAGTTTGTGGGTCCGAGCCCCCTGTCAGGCTCTGTGCTGATAAGCTGATAGTGTGGAGCCTGCTTGAGATTCTCCCTCTCTCCCCCTCTCTGTACCGTTCCCCCACTCTCTCAAATAAATACATAAACTTAAAAATAAAATCACTAGTAGGAGCACCTGGGTGGCTCAGTCGGCTAAGCATCTGACTTCAGCTCAGGTCATGATATTGCGGTTTGTGAGTTCAAGTCCCTCGTCGGGCTCTGTGCTGACAGCTCAGAGCCTCAATCCTGCTTCAGATTCTGTGTCTCCTTCTCTCTCTTCTCCTCCCCCACTTGGGCTCTGTCTCTCTCTCTCTCTCAAAATAAATAAACATTAAAAATTAAAAAAATAAATAAAACTAGTAAAATCAAGCATTTTTCATATATGTATACATTTATTTACTACTGACACATATTTCTCAAGTGATAATGTAATCACAAATAGAATTAGTTATTTTTCATATCAATATTTACATTTGCATTTTTCATGGGATAAAAACTTACTTTTATTGCATTGAATTTTACAATTGCAGGATTGTGCATATTAAGACACTAATTCAAACGTGTTTTCAAATTGTGTATATTTTATTTTATTTACTTTGTAAAACAACAAACTTGAAATTCTTAAAACTTCATAGCAAACTATGTGGGGAAAAATCGGCTATCACTTACTCTAAACACAGAAATTATAGCTCTGGGGCCCTCACAGAAACAAAACTCAGCTTGACGTGACATAATCAATGTAGAAATAGTTACTCAGGTGGAAAAATGAAAATTTTGTCGATTTCCTTTGAAGTAGGTACCCATTAAAAGTTATAACAACACTTAAATCCAGAAAATCAATCATCTCAAAAATTTTTAACAGTCACAATGTTTTTCATACTTGTGTTCCTGAAAGAAATGAAAATGGAGAACCCAGGAAACAGTCATATTTTTTATTTTTAATACCCTAAATGGCTGAGTTTTTATTTCATTTTGCATTTCAGCTGGTGGTTGGCTTTGCAAGGCTAACATTTTCTTTGGTGACAGTTTTTTTTTTTTTTTTTTTTTTTTTAATTTTTTTAAGTTTATTTATTTTTGAGACAGAGAGAGACAGAGCATGAATGGGGGAGGGTCAGAGAGAGGGAGACACAGAATCCGAAACAGGCTCCAGGCTCTGAGCTGTCAGCACAGAGCCCTACGCGGGGCTGGAACCCAAGGACCTTGAGATCATGACCTGAGCCAAAGTCAGCTGCTTAACCGACTGAGCCACCCAGGCGCCCCTGGTGACAGTTTTTAAAACAAACCAGAAGTATTTGGTTAGTAACTTCCCTATTCCATAGAATATTTAAGAACTTGTAAAAAAAAATCATGTAATTGGACTAAGAAGGTCAGGTGGTGTGATATTTGGGTAGGTGGTTGTTTTTTGTTCCGTTTGGTTATATTGTTTCTTTGGTTTTCACTTCTAGACCCGCCCTAATGTTTTCCAGGAGTTTCAGAACATGTAAAGATAGCTATTTTTTTTAGCCACTTTCGTAACAGAGCAGTTACTGAGAAATTAATTTGCATACTGAATTCTACCTCATCTTCTTGTTATGCTGTGGGCTCATCAGAAAGATGACCACGAAGAACACTTCTGCTTATGTCTATTATATTCAGCTGGGACTTGCTTTCTGAGCTCTAGTCTCTAGGCCCCAAAAAGGAGGTGAGAGCTTTTATGCTCCATTCATCTTCCCAGAGGGACAGAGAATAGAAGGGAGAATTTTGACGGATTTGGCCAAACCCAAAGGTATAGTTGGCTTCTTGGAGACCAGGAAACAGGGCTGGCTTTATGTGTGAGTGACCCATGTGGTCACACAGGGCCCTGCGCTTGGTTTAATGCCCTGCTGTTACTCTTTTGAAATTCTTCATGGTTTTTGAACAAGGGTCCCTATATTTTCATTTTGCACTGGGCCCCACAAATTACCTAGCCCGATCTGCTGTGAAGACCAAGGAGTGAGGGTGGCAGTGGTGGGGATGTTTTCCTCCTCTGACAGGGAGCCCACAAGGGTGCTCGAGGATGGACCATGGTGTGCCTTAGGAGTCACTGTAAGGACCCCCAGATCTGAGCTTGGCAAGGAATGAATGGATCCACTAGAGGAATCCCCTGCTTTGGTAGGGACATAAAAGCTTGGATTATGACTATGGATTTCCCAAGCCCCAGGGTTGAAGCCTAAGCTAAAGGAGGGTCTCCCTCCAAAAGGCAGATTAGGCCTGTATAGTGGGTTGAATAGAGTCCCCTCAAAAGATATGTCTACTTAGAACTTCAGAAGGTGACATTATTTGGAATAAGGGCCTTTGCAGATGTGGTTGAGGTGAGGATCTCAAGATGAGATGATTGTGGATTGCGGTGGGGTCTAAATCCATTGACAGGTATCCTCACAAAAGACAGAAAAGGAGAAGACGTACTGAGAGACGCACACAGCAGAAGGCCATAGGAGGCTGGAGGCAGAGAGTGGAGTGATGCATCTTCAAGCCAAGGATTGTCTGTAGCCTCCAGAAGCTAGGAGAGAGAAACCAACCTTGGCAACGCATTGATTTTGGACTTCTGGCCTCCAGGCTGTGAGAGAATAAATCTTATTGTTTGAAGCTACCAAGTTTGTGATAATTTGTTATCTGCAGCCCTAGGAAACGAACATAGCCCGTGTCAGCAAAATGCTTGGCTGTTGAACTTCAATTTGATTTAGAGAGGGGGAAAAGCGTTTCCCTACTTTCAAGATCAGGAGATGAAGCTGACTTTCCTTGTGTCACAGTCTCTTTCAGCAGGAAAATAAAATCTTTCTCAGGAGCCTCTAGAAGATTTTCCCTTCCATCCCATTGGTCAGTGTTGGGTCACGTGGGCACTTTTAGCCGCAAGGGACCCTGAGAAAGTGGATATTTAGCAAAGGGAGTAGAATAACCAAGGTTGTTTCACTGTCCCAAATAAAACGGGAGTTGATTAACAAACAGAACGTGTCTGAGGTTGGGGGAATGAGAGATGACGGCAATTCGGTAGGCAAAGTACATCATGTGCCATCATATGATGTTTGTGTAGCTAAAACTTTGTAATGGTAAATTACATTTGAAGGTGAGTCAGAACAGTGACAAGGTTGTGATTATTTTGTGGCCCCTTGCTACTAAAGTGAGATCAGTTGGGCGAGCAGAAAAGGAGCTCATTAGAAATGCAGACTCTTGGGCTCCACCCCAGACCTACAGAATCAGAATCGGCGCTTGAACAAGATCACTAGGAGATTCCCTTATACGTTAAGGTTTGAGAAGCATTGGTCTAGGTGACTCAGTATAATATGACTAAGCTACTCGAGATAAAGCAAGCCAGGAACAAGTTGGTATCAGTACTCATAAGCACAGAAAATGACAAGATCGAATATAAGACTAGTAGACAAAAATCAAAGCACTTTCAAATGTTGTCATATAAGCATCATGCAATAGGTATACAGGAAAAAAAAAGAGCTTTGTTCATCAACTCTAAGCGGAATGAGATATGACCGATACTGATGTACCACAGTCTACCATCACATTTATGATTATATTCAGCAATGTCAGTTCCTTACAGCACATAAAAGTACCAATTAATAAGTCTTCACCTACTGGGGAGCCTGGGTGGCTCAGTCGGTTAAGTGTCCGACTCTCGGTTTCGGTTCAGGTCATATCTCACGGTTCGTGAGATTGAGCCCCGCATCAGACTCTGCGCTGACGGTGCAGAGCCTGCTTGGGATTCTTTCTCTGCCCTTCCCCTGCTGGCTCATGCACTCTCTCTTTCAAAATAGATAAACTTAAAAAACATAAGTTTTCACCCACAAAGATGGACTAATCAAGCATTCAAGCTGATTCATCCTTCAGCAGAAAAACACATCTGGTGTTACTCGTGATAGCCAACATTAAAGTTAAATGCACTGGAATAAACCTGCCTCAGAAATCCAAGGCTTCCTTTCTGTAAGATTCTGATTCTTTATTGAAACACTTTCTTGTGGGTGAAAATGAAGTTTTCTTCTTCATCCTTTAATGAGACCCTACATTTTACTTCCTGCCAACCATTCTAAAGCCTTTTAAGACCAATTGATTATACACAGATGCTTGTTGCCTCAGCTTCATTTTGTGGGAATAGAAACGCTTAAGATTTGCAATGTTCCCCAAGGCCAGAGTTCATTTAAAGCAAATAGATTGGTTTTTTAAAACATAATTTATTTATAATAGACCGTAGCCTCCAGTTCTCTTGCTTGTGGTGAAACTGTTTATTTAGAGTACACACATACACCTCAGAGTTGGAAATAAAATACTAGAGTCAGCGTTTTACTTTGGAGAGGTCACACCAATTTATTTGAGCAAAGGTATTCGCTTTTTAACAGTGAAACTGGACCAGTATAAAAAGCTATAGTGGCTAAATGTACTTCTTGAATTGATCTGTTTCATCACAGGGCTCTTTCAGACAGCAAACTTGGATAACTGCTTCTTTAAAGGGGATAAAGCAGACAGTAAAAAAAAAAAAAAAAAGGCAGACAGAAAGCATTAAAAACAGACACTTCACCAAAGAAGATATAAGGATGTCCCATAAGCACACAAATGGGTGCTCAACATCAGTATTCATTACAGAAATGGAATTAAAACCTAATTGAGATATCACTACGCTGACTAAAATAAAAAAGACTGATAACACCAACTATTGGCAAGGATGTGGAACAATTGGAATCTTCTCGAACTGCTGTTAGGACTATAAAATGGTACAACTTTGGAGAACTTTTTGTCAGTTTCTTATAAGGTTAAACACGTATTTACTCTAGGATCCAAGAATTGCACTCTTAGGTATTTTCTCATGAGTCATGAAAACATTTGCCCCCCCCCCCCACCAAATGTACAAAAAGTTGTTTTTGGGGGCACCTGGGTGGCTAAAGCATCTGACTTGAGCTCAGGTCATGATCTCATGGTTTGTGGGTTCAGGCCCTGCACCGGGCTCTGTGCTGACAGCTCGGAGCCTGGAGCCTGTTTCCGATGCTGTGTCTCCCTCTCTCTGACCCTCCCCAGTTCATACTCTGTCTCTCTCTCTCTTTCAAAAATAAATAAACATTAAAACAAATTTTTTAAAGTTGTTTGTAGCACCTTTATTCATTGAAGCCCCAAACTGGAAACTGAGATATCCATCAGCAGGAAAATGGATTATGACATAATGGTATACTTATGCAATGGAATGCTACTGAGTAATAAAAAGGAAATAAATAGGACACATACAGTAATATAGATGAATCTCAAAAACATTATGTTGAATGAAAGAAGTCATTCTGTTGGATTCCATGTAAATGAAATTCTAGAACAAGCAAAACTAACCTACAGTACTAAAAATCAGAAAGTGTTTGCAGGGGATTGGGGATTGAACGGGGATCAGTTGGAAAGAGGCACAAGAAAACGTTCTGCGATGAAGGATATATTTTATGTCTTTATTAGGGTGGTGGTCACACCGGTATATAATTGTGAGAACCCACTGAACTGTATACTTAAGATCTATGCATGTTAGTGTCAATTGTATGTACTTTAATTTAAAAAAATAAAAGCTGGGTGGCCTGGCTGGCTCAGTTGGAGGAGTGTGAGACTCTTGATTTCGGGGTTGTGAGCTCAAGCCCCACCCTGGGTGTTGAGATTACTTAAAACATCGATCAATCAATCAGTCAATAGTGAAAGCCCTTCCTACTCCACCATCGTCCAAGAAAATGTCTGTCCGGACAACCTACAGTGCAAAAGTTTCTCTTTCAGGCTGGTACTTTACCAACCCAACTGGAGCTCTAAATTGGTTCCTCTCTATGGATTATTTATCTGAACCTGATGACCCTGGGTTTTAACTTCAATCTCACTTTGGTGTTTTCAGTAAAACCTGCCCTTCTTTCCTCAACTTTAATTTCCTTCCCTAGCTTTTCCTTGGTCCTTTGACTACAAGGATTTGTTGGTAAGATACAATATATACAAATAAAAGAAAGAAAAAAAATTGTTGTCTTTTTTGAGTCTTCTTCTCTCTCTTTTTTTAAAGGAGGCACAATAGCGTGTTTGGCTTTTCTACTGCCAGATGTGATGCAATGTAATGACTTACTTAGATCAGATTACTGTCTATATTAAACTCAAATAATGATTAAACTGAAAAATTTCGTGACAAGAGCTCCCAGGCGAAGTCAGCCCAAATCAGCCAGTGCTTAGTGGGTCTTGCCTCCACCACCGGGAGGTATACAAGGCTGAGGTGACAGATGAATGGCCCCTGTTAATGGATTACATCTAGGTCACAGTTAAGCCTACATATGAAGCAAAACATGGGCAGCGGCACTGTCCTTGAGAGGTCTCTCTCCCTCATGCTCTGTCTCCCTGGTATACAATCGGCCTCCAGCTCCAGAGCTCAAAGCCTCTCCAAATGACAAACTTTTTAAAAAGCTTTTTTAAATTGAGGTATAACACATACACGGTTGTGGTAGCCAGTCTTCATAAATGATCCGAATAGTCAAGCCCTGGTATTCCCCTTCCACAATGAATCTGACTGGTCTGTGACTTGAGTTCAACAATAGGAAGGTAGGGGCGCCTGGGTGGCTCAGTCAGTTAAGCATCTGACTCCTGATTTCAGCTCAGGTCATGATCTCATGGTTTGTGGGTTTGAGCCCTGTGTCTGACACCATGGAGCCTCTGTCTCTCTCTCTTTCTCTCAATACATAAACTTAAAAAAAAAAAAAAACCCTAATAGAATATAGCAGAAGTGGCCCTGGGCCATTTCTAGGCCTGGCTTTAGGAACACTGGCAGATTCTCCTTCCTTTCTCTTGGAATATTTGTTTTTGGGAGCCCTCTCAGTTCAGACCCTCCAAGAAGCAATTAGGGAAATGCTAGTGAAGGAGAAAAGGGACAGAGAGCAGGGGTTGGCCGAGAAAGCTTTCAGATTGTGCTTCAGGTCTGACAGTTGGGAAAGGAGCAAGGGAAACAGGAAGATCAGGTGGAAAGTGGGGCAGCTCTGAGAAATCCTTGCCTAGCCTGATGGGGAGCCCCAGAGAAAAGATCACGCATTAGACATGTTCTGCAGTGGGCAGAAAGGGCCCAGCTGCAGTACCCCAATGCACTCAATCGTTGGCTAGGAAAGGCCCAGGGAGTCCAAGGCCTCCATGTGAAGGTTGTGGTAGATATTGAATATATAACCCCTAGAAGCTGTTAGCTAACTACTCCTCACAGAGGTTCTCTCTTGAAGGGAGGTCTGAGTGGCATACTCCATGGCGGCTGTATGTGGCTACCCTACTGAAGAGACCCTGTGGAGAGGCCATGTGAAGAGGAGAAATCCTGAGACTACGTGGAGGTCCAGTCACCCCAGTATCCCAGATCCCAGGGGAGCCTCCAGATGACTCCAGCCTCGGCCACTATCTGACTGAAGTCCCCCGAGGAGAAGCCTCCTGATCAACCCACAGCATTGTGGGTGGTAATAAAAGGTTGTCAAAAAGGTTGTTCCACTTCGTTGGAAGCCACAAAGTGTTGGGGTGGTTTATTACGTGGCAATAGGTAACCAAAACCACAATGAAGGGCATAACATGCACTAATTTTATGTATAGGGATCAATGAATGTTGACGTATGTAAATCCATATGTAGACATCACTCAGATCAATATATAGAATATTTGTAGTGACCTAGAAGGTTCCCTCATGCCCTCTTCCCACTCAACACCATTCCCCAAACCAGAGGCACCACTCTACTGAGTTCTGCCACCACCAGTTAGTGTTATACATTCTTGACTTTCATTTAAACAGAATCATATGGTATGTATTTTTTAGTGTCTGGTTTTTTCACGTATCATTAGGCCTGCAAGATTCATCCATGTAGTTGAGTGTAACAGGAACTTGCCCCATTTGTTTTTGTTGTTGTTGCTGTGTAGTTTTTCTATTTGTATGAATAGACTATACTTCATTTATCCACCATCCAGTTGCTGGGTTTTTGGCTGTTTCCAGTTTTTGGTTATTATGAATAAAGCTGCTTTCAACATTCTGATATAAGTCTTTTGGTAGTCTTATGCGCCACTTTTCTGGGCTCTATCCAGCAGTGGGATTTTTGGGTCACAGGATGGTATATGTTTAGCTTTAGAAAACAATGCCAAACTGAACATTTTGTAAATAAATTTCTTATTTAGTATTAATAAATAACAATCTTTAATTAATTTGTTATTAATAAATAACAAGTAGGAGGCACATCAGAGACCCGCCTACTTACTTGTCTTTCTCCCCTACTTGACTTATGCCTCCTTAGGGACAGGAATCTTTTCTGTCTTCTTCATATACTGTAGGGCCCACTACAGTAGGGATATAGTACCTATTTGTTGAGGAAAAAAACCAATAAGTACCATGTCATAGTTTAACACTGAGAAATACATTTTTAAGAGTGGATTTAAGGTGTTCATTGATGGATGAATGGATAAAGAAGATGTGATATATATATATATATATATATATATATATATATATATATAATGGAGTATTACTCAGCAATCAAAAAGAATGAAATCTTGCCATTTGCAACTACGTGGATGGAACTAGAGGGTATTATGCTAAGCAAAATTAGTCCGAGAAAAACAAATATCATATGATTTCACTCATATGGGGAATTTAAGGTACAAAACAGATGAACATAAGGGAAGGGAAGCAAACATAATATAAAAACAGGGAGGGTGACAAAACATAAGAGACTCTTAAATACAGAGAACAAACAGAGGGTAGCTGGAGGGGTTGTGGGGAGGGATGGGCTAAATGGGTAAGGGGCATTAAGGAATCTACTCCAAAATCATTATTGCACTATATGCTAACTAACTTGGATGAAAATGAATAAACACATAAGTTAATTAATTGAAAAAAGATTGGATTTTAGGTAGTATGGTAAAGCAAGGGAGGAGAAAAAGGCTTCATATTTTTCAGAAACTTTCAAAGGTATTATTCATGATCACTTGACTGTAGGTGTATGGGTAGGGACTTTATAAGCTTTCTACTAGATTTTCAGTATTGTGTAGACACACTCAGAGTAAAATGACAAATTACGAGGTCTTTACAGCAGTGCTTTTCATCTGGGATTTATGGGTAGATTTGGTGAGGGCCGAAAACTGAATACAAAAGTTCACATACAAATAGGTATCTCACTCAGGATATCTTTTTGAGAAAGGTTACAAGTAGCAGAAGTTCAAGTAGGATTCACTTAAGTAACAAAGGGAATTTGATGGCAGGGTTTTGGTTTGGCTCATGGAGTCCAAGGATGACAAGTTCAGCCATGGTCCAGAAGGGCACAGCCAGAGGAGCTTTGGGTCTGGGGCCATGATCCATGCCTGCACAGAGATGCCTCATGTCCTGCTGCCTTGAGGACATATGATTGGCAGAATCCAAAGCACATCTGAAACTAGTCTCAGGGAAACCCAGAAAATGTAGTTTTTAATTTTCTAATTTCTACAGAACAGGAAGCCCCCTGAAATAATGTTGCAAGAGATCGTGGGATTCTTTCTTTAAGACCCTAGACTCAGCTTGAAAATCCTTCTCAACGGAGAACTGTGCCACCAATGGCGTGGGGTTGGATCTACAGGTAGCCATCCCTGTACATTATTGCGTTGCTCCCAGACTGATAGTGCATAGCTCTTACTCTTGTCAAGGAAAAAATAAGCAAAACTTAGAAATGGACAAAGTGATGGCTGCACGTCCTTTCAAGGTCATATTGGAACATGGTTACAGCGTCATGTCCTATAATGGATAACATAACTGTCTATTCCAAAAGGGCAAACCACAGACTTGCAACAAAAACTGCTTAAGATCAAACTGTCTTAACATCAGCCCATTCAAACCCATGTGTTCCAAGGCCCAGCAACTCGTGTGGTTACAGATTTTGACACATGCTCACCTCATTCCTTGCCCAGACCAGCTTTCCAACCATCTGAGCCCAGCCTCCAAAGCCTCATATGCATGTAGCTTCTCTAACTTCCTTCTTTTAAGTCGCCCCTGAAACTTTGTGAACATGGACCTCTCCCTTACTCGACAAGTTTAATGAACCCACTTTATGTGGGTTTATACGATGGGAGCTTTGACAAAGTCTATATACACTTTGTATTGCTGTATAAGAAATGAAGAGTGGGAGGAAAGGACAAAACAAGAACGTCTCCAAATGCACCTTGAAGCAAGGTTCTATTAGTACAGGCTTCTTGGAATTAGCAATGAACCAACAAGAGTATCCTTCATCCTTGATTTGACAATAGGTCCGTGTTCGCGTTTGCGGTCAAACCACCGTAGACCCGTGGAAACTGCCGGAGAAGGAGAAACTGGGAACGTGTTATATTCCAAGCAGCCGCAGTCTCTCTGGTAACCTCTTCTCAATTCTAGGTGGAATTCTAGGGGGAAGCGAGCAAGATAAGGAATGAGAAATGACCACTGAGTGAGTAGTTACGATGTCATCCATCTTTTCAGCAAAAACAGTGCGGGGGGGAGGGGAGGCAGAAGGGATAGAGGAGGGAGAGTAGCGACAGTGACCGTGGGTCTCTATTTCAAAAACCTTGGAGGTCGGCACTACTTTTGTTTGTTTGGGGCTTTTGTGCTTGCTTGTTTTTTGCTCTCTCTTGTCTAGTTTACTAATGCGGTTCTCCCAGCCTAAGTGCACATCCCCTGTGTGCAGGAGCTGTTCCCAGAACTGTGGACACAGAGGTGACAAGGGGCCTCCCTCCCTGTCCGCCAGGAGCAGGGATCTGAGTGTGACGCCCAAGCCCAACACAATGGGAATCACAGAAAATGATGAATGCCCTGGGAGGCCCCAGGTTATCCGGAGAGATTGGTTTTTAAAAATTCAAGAGGCTTCAACGTATTTATGTAGGAAGAGAAAAGTTAGAGTTATGTTAATGTGCTTTAGGGTTACTTTATAAAACGGAACCTTACCACATTAAACCAGAGGCAGCCATTGTCTTGAAGATTTTAAAGATCTTTTTACAGCTGGAAAGAGAAAGCCAATGTCTAGCTTTTAATCACCAAAATAGTCTCTGAAACCCATTTCAGAGGTTGTGGTTGAGAATGAAAGCAATCTATTCCCACACAGTTTACTACCTACCTTAATATGCCTTTACTATTCCAATGTTTTCATCAACAGGACTTAACTACCCCAGGAAACTCTTTATCTTCGGAAGATAAAAGTGTTAAATAACCATCGTGTAGTTTGGAAAGCTTTGATTTAATGGAATGTCAGACTCCTCAACACCTCAACAGATAGCATCGAACACCTCACTGTTCTCTAAAACTTGATTGAAACCCGCACCTCATTGTGTCCATCAAGGCTAAACTTCCGTATCAGGTTATTACCTCGATCTGATCCATACTCAACCCTAATCAAGCCCTTGGATCAAAAGACCAGCCTTAAACCAGACCTGCCAAAAAAACCTCATAAATATGCCCTTATTTGGCCTTTGCCCTTCAGAGATGCTATAAGACTGTCCAGGTGGTGATCTCCCTTCTGCAATAAGCAGTAAGCTCAGTTTTGCTCAGCAGTTTATTCTGATGGTATTTTGGGAGAGCTGGTACTGGACGTAGGGTAAAAACCAATTCTTTTGATTTGCATGAGCCAGGGTTTTTGAGGAAAGATAAGGTTTTTGTAAATCAGAGTGTAGAACCTCAAAGGAGTTGGGAATAAGGTTTATTCACAAAAAGTGATTTCTTTTTTTTAATGTTTATTTATTTTTGACGGAGAGAGAGCTCACAAGAGCACAAGCCAGGGAGGGGCAGAGAGAGAGGGGGACAGAGGATCCGAAGCAGGCTCCTTGGTGTCAGGGCAAGGCCCCACACGGGGCTCAAACTTGATCATGACCTGAGCAGAAGCCAGATGCTTAATCGTCTGAGCCACCCAGGTGTCCCCGTAAAGAGTGATTTCTAAAGAGAAAAGAGGTAGAAACAGATGACCCCCTATGAGAATGGGATTAGGATTGCTCTGGTTTAGGAGATGGGCAGGCCGAGGGACTGCGGAAGGAGAAAAGGAAGCGAGAAAGAGGTAGTGGGACTTTGAGGACCTAGAGATACACGTGGAGAAGAGGTCTAGAGCGTCATTGTTGGTGGATCCAGTGAGCCTCACAGGCATTCTGCTTGTCTTGTTTGAGTTCCTTGACCCTGTCCAGTGGCAAAACACATCTGCACTTGTGACCGCCCACCTATTACATTTATGTACTAAGGCAAGTTTTCTTAAAATATGGTCAGAATCTTAGGTGAGCCTGAATCTGCCTTTTTTAAAAAAACAAACACCCTAGGTTATGTTTTACACATTTGCTTTTAAGAAACAGTGTTCTAGGGGCTCAGTCAGTTAAGTGTTTGGCTCAGGTCAAGATCTCATGGTTCGTGAGTTCGAGCCCCGCGTTGAGCTCTGCACTGACAGCACAGAGCCTGCTTGGGATTCTCTCTCTCCCTCTCTCTCTGCCCCTCCCCTTCTTACTTTCTCTCTCTCTCTCTCAAAATAAACGAATAAGCTTTATTTAAAAAAAGAACTGATGTTCTTAGGGAAAGAGCTAGGACAGTGAAAAAGTTAAAATTACATATGAGAATTATTTTACTATTATAATATGGAGAATGCTTGTAATTATTCAAATTATGGCTTCTCAGAGATATTTATTTCTCTTATCAAGAAAAATGATCCAAAACATATAAACCAGGCAAAAAGATGACTGCATTTTCAATGTCATACAGCAGCCCTCTCCAACCAACCTGCTCCGGGACTACATGCCTTTGTTTGCCATGCTAATTTGTATTAATTAGCGTTCATAGTCTGTAAATTTACATGGAAACTTATAGATTTTTGTTCACTAGAGATTCCTAATAGAAATGACAACTCCAAAGGTTATGGTTTCATTGTCCTATAGATAATTAGCAGTTTTGTTGCTAAATAAACTTATTTCAGCATGTTTTTCCTGCTTGAGTGTATATATACACATTATTACATATATTATACATATTACATATATTATACATATAATATACATATGTATAATATGTATATTATACATACATATGTATAATATGTATATTATACATATGTATAATGTATATAATATGTATATACATATATATGTATATATATGTGAGTCTGTATATATATATATATGTATATATATGTTTATATATATGTTTATATATATTATACATATATATGTATATATGTATATATTCAGTTTCTCAAATGATCTTTGAACAAGCTTTGCTATGTCACAGGTCTCTTCATTAGAAATTAAGTAAATTTTTTACACACATTCATTCTTTCTTTTTTTAAGTTTTTATTTTAATTCTAGTTAGTTAACAGTGTAATATTAGTTTCAAGTGTACAATATAGTGATTCAGCAATTCTGTACGTTACCCAGCACTCATCACAACAGGTGTACTCCTTAATTCCCATCACCGATTTCCCCCATCCGCCACCCACCCACCTCCCCTCTGGAAACCATCACTTTGTTATGTGTAGTTAAGAGTCTGTTTCTTGGTTTGCCTTTCTCTCTGTCTGTCTGTCTGTCTCTTTCTCATTCATTTTGTTTCTTAAATACCACATGCACACACATTCATTCTGTATTTGGGAAGATCTGGGATCTAGCTGTTCCTTTAAAAGAATTTTCGCTCGCTCAGCTGTTGGCTCCACCCTGCACCCCACCTTCAGAAGGCCTTCTTCTTCTGGTTCCTGAGCTTTCCTGGGGGGTCTGTGACATGCACCTGCTTACCTGTTACTGGTTTCCCACTTTGCAGGCACTTAGCCTTTTCTGCTTCATTATGTCATATGCCACTTGGCCATCCACCTTACAGCTTTCAGAATTTTGTTGTCATGTTAACTGCATTTCAGTAATAAAGATGTTTAAAAAAAATCAACTATTCTTCGGGGCGCCTGGATGGCTCAGTCAGCTGAGCATCTGACTTTTGATTTCAGCTCAGGTCATGATCCCAGGGCTGTGGGATTGAGCCCCAAGTCAGGCTCTGTGCTGAGTGTAGAGCCTGCTTAAGATTCTCTGTCTCTTTGTCTCTCTCTCTCTCCTTCCCTCTGCCCCTCTGCCCCTCTTTCCCGCTACCACTCTCTCTCTCAAAAGTAAAAAAATTTAATTAAATTAAAGTAAAGTAAAATAAAAATAAAAAATCAACTACACTTCAACAATAAACCTTTAAATATATTTACTTATTCATTTCTGAAAGAAAGAGAGAGAGAGGGCACAGGGGAGGGGCAGAGAGAGAGAAGGACAGAGGATTTGAAACAGGATCTACACTGACAGCAGTGAGCCTGATGCAGGGCTCAAACTCACAAATGGGGAGATGACCTGAGCCCAAGTCGGACACTTAACCGACTGAGCCACCCAAGAGCCCCAACACTAAACTGTTAAAAAATGTTTACTTATTTATTTTTTGGGGGGAGGGGCAGAGAGAGAGGAGGACAGAGGATTTGAAGCAGGCTCTGCACTGACAGTAGTGAGCCCGATGTGGGGCTCAGACTCACAAACCAAGAGATCATGACCTGAGCTGAAGCTGGACCCTCAACCAAGTGAGGCACCCAGTGCCCCAACAATAAATTAAAAAAAAAATTTTTAATGTTTATTTATTTTTGAGAGAAAGAGAGACAGAGTGTGAGCAGGGGAGGGGCAGAGAGAGAGGGAGACACAGAACCCAAAGCAGGCTCCAGGCTCTGAGCTGTCAGCACAGAGCCCAACACGGGGCTTGAACTCACAAACTGCGAGATCATGACCTGAGCCGAAGTCAGATGCCCAACTGACTGAGCCACCCAGGCGCCTCCCCACATAAATTTTTAAAAAGTTTGTTGTCAGATCTTTTCTGTTGTCTCTTCTCTAGGGCTTTTGGTTTCCTTGCAAGTTTGTGCCTTAAAAAATTTCCTTTCACAATCAGACAACACAAAGAAATAAAAGGCATCCAGATCGGCCAGGAGAAGGTCAAACTTTCACTCTTCACAGATGACAAGATACTCTATATGGAAAACCCAAAACATTCCACCGAAAAACTGCTGGAACTGATTCCTGAATTCAGCAAAGTTGCAGGATATAAAATCAACGCAGAGAAATCGGTTGCATTCCTATACCCTAACAATGAAGCGACAGAAAGAGAAATCAAGGAATCGATCCCATTTACGCACCCAAAACCATAAAATACCTAGGAATAAATCTAACCAAAGAGGGGAAAAATCTATACACTGAAAACTATAGAAAGCTTATGAAAGAAATTAAAGAAGACACAAAAAAATGGAAAAATATTCCATGCTCCTGAGTAGGAAGAACAAATATTGTTAAAATGTCAATATTACCCAAAGCAATCTACATATTCAATGCAATCCATATCAAAGTAACGCCAGCATTCTTCACAGAGCCAGAATAAACAATCCTAAAATTTGTATGGAACAAGAAAAGACCCCGAATAGACAAAGCAATCTTGAAAAAGAAAACCAAAGCAGGAAGCATCACAATCCTGGACTCCAAGCTGTATTACAAAGCTGTAATCATCAAGACAGTATGGTACTGGCCCGAGAACACTCAGATCAATGGAACAGAATAGAGAACCCAGAAATGGACCCACAAACATATGGCAACTAATCTTTGACAAAGCAGGAAAGAATATCCAATGGAATAAAGACAGTCTCTTCAGCAAGTGGTGCTGGGAAAACTGGACAGCAACATGCAGAAAAATGAACCTGGACCACTTTCTTACACCATACACAAAAATAAACTCAAACTGGATGAAAGACCTAAAGGTAAGACAGGAAGCCATCAAAATCCTCGAGGAGAAAGCAGGCAAAAACTTCTTTGACCTCGGCTGCAGCAACTTCTTACTCAACACATCTCCAGAGGCAAGGGAAACAAGAGCAAAAATGAACTACTGGGACCTCACCACAATAAAAAGCTTCTGCACAATGAAGGAAACCATCAGCAAAACTAAAAGGCAACTGACGGAATGGGAGAAGATATTTGCAAATGACATCTCAGATAAAGGGTTAGTATCCAAAATCTATAAAGAACTTATCAAACTCAACACCCAAAAAAACAAATAATGCAGTGAAGAAATGGGCAAAAGACACGAATAGACATTTCTCCAAAGAAGACATCCAGATGGCCAACCAACACATGAAAAAAGGCTCAACATCACTCATCATCAGGGAAATACAAATCAAAACCACAATGAGATACCACCTCATACCTGTCAGAATGGCTAACATGAACAATTCAGGCAACAACAGATATTGGCGAGGATGCGAAGAAAGAGGATCTCTTTTGCGCTGCTGGTGGGAATGCAAGCTGGTGCAGTCGCTCTGGAACACAGCACGGAGGTTCCTCAAAAAATTAAAAATAAAACTACTGTATGACCCAGCAATTGCACCACGAGGTATTTATCCAAGGGATACAGGGGTGCCGTTTCGAAGGGGCACATGCATCCCAATGTTTATAGCAGCACTATCAACAATAGCCAAAGTATGGAAAGAGTCCAAATGCCCATCGATGGATGAATGGATAAAGAATATGTGGTATATATATATATACAATGAAGTATTATTTGGCAATCAAAAAGAATGAAATCTTGCCATTTGCAACTACGTGGATAGAACTGGAGGGTATTATGCTAAGCAAAATTAGTCAGAGAAAGACAAATATCATATGACTTCACTCATATGAGAACTTTAAGACACAGAACAGATGAACACAAGGGAAGGGGAGCAAAAATAATGTAAAAACAGGGAGGGGGACAAAACATAAGAGACTCTTACATATGGAGAACAAACAGAGGGTTACTAGAGGGGTTGTGGGAAGGGGGATGGACTAAACGGGTAAGGGGCACTAAGGAATCTACTCCTGAAATCATTGTTGCACTATATGCTAACTAACTTGGATGTAAATTAAAAATAAATAAAGAAATAAAATGTTATATTACATTTAAAATAAAATAAAATATCTTTTCAGCCTTTCTAGTGGGGTTTCAAGAGGGACCCAAGATACATGTATGAGGTCAATCTGCCTTCTTTGCCAAGAAGTGCATTGATTCTAAAATATACCCCCAGATACAGCAGTGATTTCTTTTTCCATCAAATGAAGAAACTTATGAAAGGTTGAGAGAGGGTGAAAGTCTTGATGATTGAGGCTGATTTTTAAAAGTTCAATATTATTTTTATTTTTATTTTTAACGTTTATTTATTTTTGAGACAGAGAGAGACAGAGCATGAACGGGGGAGGGTCAGAGAGAGGGAGACACAGAATCTGAAAAAGGCTCCAGGCTCTGAGCTGTCAGCACAGAGCCCGACGTGGGGCTCGAACTCACGGACCGCGAGATCATGACCTGAGCCGAAGTCGGCCGCTTAACCGACTGAGCCACCCAGGTGCCCCAAAAAAGTTCAATATTTTATGCTAAACTTTAGAAATCACAGTATGTTGGATCTCAAGTGATAACCTCAGACTACCCAGTGTATTAAATGCATCACTGAATTGCACCTTGGAAAGCAGCAAGCACTGGAATATGCAGAAATGGTCTCCCCTGGTTTTATGAGTGTTATGCTTACATCGGCATCTTTTTCTTGAAATTTAATGTGCTCCAGTATGGAAAAGCCATCTTGTACATGCTGTCTATTATGTTTCCCCACATACTGAAAACACATGTCCTGGGTGGGGACAGTTTAGTTACATTACTTCCATCCTGAATCAAGAAGCATACTGCTGACATTCGGCTGTCCTGAGTGAATAAGGAGCATGAAAAAATGTCATGTTATTCACATGCTACGGTTAACATCTATTATCACCCCCCCACCATCCTTCTTTCAACCTTAGCTTGGTATAATTCCCTGATTTTCTTTTGAAAGACCAGCCTTTCTGGCATCGTGGGCTCCGTGCTTTGGTGACAGTTGAATTCATCCTTATTTTCAGGAATGGATGGTGACTCAAGTGCAACCAGTCAAAGCAGTTCACCCCTTTGGCCAAAGACACTGATCCATGAATGGGCTTGTGATCCGGTTAGACTTAGCCAATGAGATTCAAGCAGATGTTAGTTGGGGCTCTTGGAAGAGTGTCAAGCTGCACTTCAACCCGAGATCACGTGCAGCGGGAGCAGCTGGGAGACACCATGGACCCTGAAGATGAAGCTAACAGAGCAGTAGGCAGAGAGCAAGGCTGGAGGCAAAGCAACTTGTGATGGATGGGATTGCCTGAATTAGGCTGTGAGCCATATAAACGCTCTATGTCTTGAGGCAGTTTCAACTATTTTTCTGTCCCCTGTCACCAGTCTGACTGCGTTGCCCCTGGCAGAGCTGGTGCTACCCCAGCACTGGCTCCCACAGTAATTCTGCCCTCAATGAAAAATTGCTTTTGTAACATGGCTGTTCAGAAAGAACAACAAAAAACTGTGCGCTTCCCAGTCATCTATGCTCATTACATATGCTGAGAGCACACGTACTGTAGCTGTAAGGTGAAATCTCTGCTCACATCAACACCATAGTAAGTGCTTGTTTATACAGAATGCCATTGATATTAGGGGCTGTACGGCACCATCATTTGATCAGAGCATTTTGCCAACAGGCCATTCCATTTTCCTTCACAGCATAACATTTCCATTGGGTTTGTGAGTGGATTTACAAATGTCTTGGCAGTAGTACAACTTGAACCTTTAGCATCCTGGAAAGCATAATTTTTAGCTTATTCTGGAAAATCTCAGTTGGTTTCCCAGAGAGGTCATTGTGCTTTGTTTATGAAAAGTATTCAAGGCTTTGGTGGCTTCCAGTCACTATTTGACAGTTTCATAACAGGCAAAAGGGATCTAGAGACAAAATCTAATTTTCATATGATGACTGTGATTCTTTTTTGTCTGCCCATTACACAGATTCTCCTGCTCCAGCAATACAGAGTCAGCTCTGTGTTTGTACTGATTTCCTGTGCACTTTTTGCATTTATGAAGTTATTCTGCACTGCAGTATTTAGACAACTTTTAAAAAGTGTTATTTATTTATTTTTACAGAGAGAGAGAGAGAGAGAGAGAGAGAGAGAGAAAGAGAGCAGGGAAGGGGCAGAGAGAGAGGGAGATGGAGAGAATCCCAAGTAGGCTCCGCACCACCAGTGCAGAGCCTGATGTGGGGCTCGAACTCATGAACTGTGAGATCATGACCTGAGCCAAGATCAAGAGTCAGACACTTAACTGGCTGAGCCACCCAGGTGCTCCTAGATAACTTTTTCTTAACTGCTTTCATGCTTCAGTGGACCACTGATCCATTTTTACAAATTGGGATGAAGCACTGTGGTTATAACAAAAAATGCAAATTGGACAAATGTAAGTGATAATATGCAAATGACATAAAAATTATATTAGCTAAATTCAAATGCAGCTTGGCAAATGAATGTTAGCTGGTCACTTGAGTGTTTATGGTGAATGCACAAACTTTAAAGTTGTAATAATTGAAGTTTCTGTGAAAATCATAATTTATCTTAAATTCAAATTCATTAGATGTATGTGTACACAATCGTTTTAATTTTTTTTCTCTGAGAGTCCTAAACTGTAAGTGAATCCCTTTTATGGATTCCAGGAATCACCAATGATCTGAGTATCACACTCAGCCAATACTTCTCACAGGATACTTGTTGGAGGGAGGATGACCAAGAAGGTGGTTGGAACAGGAAACCCTTGAGAGTAGGAGGGAGAACCATTGGCATCAACAGTTTGATTTACCAGAATATCAACAGTACACAGGTTGGAACTTTCCAGATCTACTCTCTTAGCTACTTTCAAGCCTACAATACAGTATTGTTAACTATAGTCACCATACTGTACATTAAATCCCTAGAACTTATTGATCTTATAACTGAAAGTTTGTACCCTTTGATCAACAAGTCCCCATTTCACCCTCACATCAACTCTTGGTGACCGCCATTCTAGTCTGTTTCTATGAGTTTGATGTTTTTAGATCCCACATACAAGTGAGGTCATACAGTATTTACCTCTGTCTGACTTATTTTATGGATGACCTACCTATACTGTAGCATATGTCAGGATTCATTTCCTTTTTATGGCTGAATAATATTCCATTATATGTATATGCTACATTTTGTTTTACCCATTCATCTGTTGATGGAAATTTAGGCAAGATGTTATTTTTGAAAATGTAGTTATTATTTTACGTATTTATACTCTGTCTCATTCTTTTTTTATTAAAAATTTTTAATGTTTTTATTTGTTCTTGTGTGTGTGAGAGAGAGACAGTGTATGAGCAGGGGAGGGGCAGAGAGAGAGGGAGACAGAATCCCAAGCAGGCTCCAGGCTCTGAGCCATCAGCACAGAACCCGATGTGGGGCTAGAACTCACGGACTGCGAGATCATGCCCTGGTCAAAGTCACACACCTAACCAACTGACCCACCCAAGCACCCCTACTCTGGCTCATTCTTATATAAAATAATTTGAGGGGGAATTTTCATTTAGTTAAAAAAAGAGAGAGGGGAGCCTGACTGGCTCAACTGGTTAAGCATCCCACTCTTGATTTCAACTCAGGTCATGATCTCATGGTTTGTGAATTCAAGCCCTGAGTCAGGCTCTGTGCTGACAGCACGAAGCTCGCTTGGGATTTTCTCTCTGCCCCTCTCTCTCAAAATAAATAAATAAACGTAAAATATTTAATAAAAAATAAAAAATTTAAAAAAGAGGAAAATAGTGTATGATCTCACTTATATGTGGAAAAATCTAAAAAGAGAGAAAGAGAGGGAAAAGTAGATACAGAGAACAGATTGGTGGTTGTTGCCGGAGGTGCAGGGAGGAAGTAGGGGTGAAATTGGTGGAGGAGGTCAAAAGGTACAAACTTCCAGTTATAAAATAAATAAGTCGTGGGGATGTAATATGTAGTATAGTGACTACAGTTAATAATACTGTATTGCATATTTGAAAGTTGCAAACAGAATAGATGTTAGAAGATCTCATCACGGGAAAAATTTTTTTTAACTTTCTTTATTTTGAGAGACAGTGTGGGGCGGGGGGCAGTGAAGGGCAAAGGGAGAGAGACAAAGAATCCCAAGCAGGCTTCATGCTCAGAGCAGAGCCTGACACGGGGCTTGAACTCACTAACCCTGAGATCATGACTTGAGCCGAAATTAAGAGTCAGATGCTTAACTGACTGAGGTACCCAGGCACCCCAGAGATAGTCATTTAATAAGATGATGCATAAATTTATTTTTCAAGCCTGTCCCGAATTTATTTAAATTTCATTTAGCCTTATGAAAATCTGGTTTATACAGTTTCAGAAACATATCCAAAACATACCCACTGTGTCACATGGGACATGCCTGAGTTATTAAACTATTTCTCCCCCAAGGGTGAGAAAGAGAAATGCCTGTCCCCAGAAGCTTGGGAAAAGGCTAGAGACTTGCCTTCTCCAACTGGACACCCAAATGGAGCTGCCTCGTATGGCCCTACTCTCCAGAGCCACAGACTTCTGTTGGAGACTGTGATCTTCCATAAGACAGAGGCAGGGAGAGGCAAGATTTAGAAAGGGCACCATTTGAGAAGACTAAACTCCACCACTCTCACTGCCGTCTTTCCATTTGTTATTTTATTTTATTTTATTTCATTTTATTCTATTTTATTTCATTCTATTTTATCTTATTTTATTTATTTTAATTTTTTAAAATCTTTATTTATTTTTGAGAGTGAGAGAGAGACAGAGTGCGAGCGGGGAGGAACAGAGAGAGAAGGAGACACAGAATCCGAAGCAGGCTCCAGGCTCTGAGCTGTCAGCACAGAGCCCCACGTGATGAACTCACGAACCATAAGATCATGACCTGAGCTGAAGTCGGATGCTTAACCGACTGAGCCACCAGACGCCCCTTTCCATTTGCTTTTAATTGACATAGTCCAAGGTGATCATGGAATCTGCATGATGTAATGAAGTGCAAAAGAGGGGCAGCTCCCAGCGTGAAGTGTTGCCTGTTTGAGTCAGTGTGGGTTGGTATGGGGTGGGGGTTAAATTCCAAGCATGATTTAGGCAAAGGGGAGGTGCACACTGTTCTTCATTGTATGTGAGGAGCTCATAATGGGGAGGCGATAGTGACATGCTATTATTTTTAAACACATTTTTATTGAGACATATTTCACATACCATAAGATTCACCCTTTTATTTATTTTTTAAATATATGAAATTTATTATTCAAACTGGTTTCCATACAACACCCAGTGCTCATCCCAAAAAATGCCCTCTTCAATACCCATCACCCACCTTCCCCTCCCTCCCACCCCCCATCAGCCCTTAGTTTGTTCTCAGTTTTTAAGAGTCTCTTATGCTTTGGCTCTCTCCCACTCTAACCTCTCTTTTTTTTTTTTCCTTCCCCTCCCCCATGGGTTCCTGTTAAGTTTCTCAGGATCTACATAAGAGAAAATTCACCCTTTTAAGGTGCGTAATTCAGGGGCGCCTGAGTGGCTCAGTCGGTCGAGCATCCGACTCCGGCTCAGGTCATGATCTCACTGTTGTGGGTTTGAGCCCCACGTCAGGCTCTGTGTGGACAGCTCAGAGCCTGGAGCCTGCTTCAGATTCTGTGTCTCCCTCTCTCTCTGCTCCTCCCCTGCTCACACTCTGTCTCTCTCTCAATAATAATAAATAAACATTGAAAAAAATAAAGTGTATAATTCAGCAGGTTTTAGCATATTCACAAGGTTGGGCAGATATCGTTACTGATTCCAGAACATTTTCATCGTCCCAAAAAGAAACCCATACCCACGAACAGTCACTCCCCATTTCTCTGCAACTTCACCCCACCCAGCCCTAGGCAACCATCCTGTCTATTTGCCCATTCTAGACATTTCACATAAATAGAATCATATAATACGAGGCCTGTGTGTCTGGCTTCTTTCACTTAGCATAACGTTTTCCAGGTTCATCCATGCTGTAGCATGTATCAGTACGTCATTCTTTGACACGCAGACCTGAATCCAGACACTGGAGTGGAGTCGAAGTTGTGTGCCTATACCACATTTGTTGGTATAGGTGGGTTGTTTCCAGTTTATTGATGCCGTGAATCATGTTGCTATAAACCTTCGTGTACAAGTTTTATGTGGACGTATGTCTTCATTTCTCTCGGGTATATACCTAGGAGTGGAATTGCTGGGTCCTATGGTAATTCCATGTTGAATTTTTTGAGGAGCTCAGACTTATTTCCAAAGTGGCTGCTCCATTTTACATCCTTATGAGCAGTATATGAGGGTTCTGGTTTCTGCATCCTCACCAACACTTGTTATTGTCTCTCTTTTTGATTATAATCATCCCAATGGGTCATGCTATGGATTAGATACACTCTCACACACTTGGCTCAATATGTATTTTAAGCCAGTTGTTAAGAACCATCCCTGAGGACCTAACAAGCTTGTAAATGTTCTCTGCTAGTGTTTTCCTAGAAGACCAGAACTCGGTTGAGGCTTTCCTAGGTGGGATCTGGCTCCTGCAAGAATAGTTGTGTGTTTTTTTAAAAAAATATCAGTTGGATTAAATGAAACAGCTGGTTTAGGTCAAAATTGAGAATGAATTTCATGAACTCAAAAATGTTTCCAATTTTTCTGTTGCACAAGGCCATGGATTAAAGCCTCATTGTGCATTAAAGCCTTTTTCTATCAATGCAAGTACAGTACTCTGGTTCCAACATGGAAATAATTATGGAGGTGATAAGCTCTTTTTTTTTTAATGTTGTTATTTTCATAGTTACTGAGTTGGCATGTGTAGTAATATGGAAACCGTTTGCAAATACATATTGCCTCAAGAGGTTCCGAAGCTAAAAAAATCCAGCTTGTTAGTGGATGCTCCTGTTCCCGGCCCCCACTTGAGTTAAGGAGTGGAATCTTGTGAAGATAATATGCCACATGAGAAATGAACATCCTCTTCAAACTGAACATACCCTTCCATGCTCCAGGGCAGAAGGAAGGCAGGCATTATAGGCCAGACGTGTTGACTTCCTCATGCCATCACATGCTAAAACAAGAAAAAAATCTGAACAGTTGCCAGATATTTCACTATTTTCAAAGAGAAAAGCATGAGCTAATATTGTTATTTTGTTTAACATTTCTGTTTAGTGCTAAGGTTCAAAACCACTTAGATAGATACAGGAGTCCAGGTGAGAGCTTACATACTGGAATGAAAAATGGGACTGCCAAACGGTGCTAATATGAATTAACATACTTTTATTTTATTATCTTCAATTTTTTTATTTAAAAATTTTTCTCATATGTGGAATTTAAGAAATAAAACTTATGAACACATGGGAAAAGGGGGGCAGTTAAGAAAAGAGAAGGAAATAAAGCATAAGAGACTCTTAAGGATAGAGAGCCAACTGAGGGTTGATGGAGGGAGGTGGGTGGGAGATGGGCTAGACGGATGGTACATATTAAGGAGGGCACCTGTTGTGATGAGCACCGGGTGTTGTATGTAAGAGATGAATCACTGAATTATACTCCTGAGACCAATATTGCACTGTATGGTAACCAACTAAAATTTAAATAAAAAGTAAGATAAAATGAAAAAACAATTTTTATTTTTTTAGTAATCTCTACACCCAACGTGGGGCTTGAACTCATGACCCCAAGATCAAGAGTCACATGCTCTACCAACTGAGCCAATCAGATGTTCCTGGTTGACATACTTTTAAAATCTTTCATTTTGGAAAATTTCAAACATAAAATATTAGAAACATTGATATCATCCCCCTTCCTCCATACCCATTGCTCAGTTAACATTTTCCAATTCTTGTTTTAAACTAACCTCTTCCTATGGTTTTCTTTTGTGCCTGAGTATTTTAGTGCAAATTCAAGATACCATGTCGTTTCACCTGTAGGTAATACAGAATGCATCCATCAATGATAGGGTTGTGTTTTTTTCCATAACCATTATACCATTATGTCATTATCACACTTAAAAAAAGAAACCAATATCTTTTAACATTGTTGAATACTCAGTCCATATTCAAATTTCCCTTATGGCTGAAAGAATTTGTTTTAAAATTTTTTAATTATGGGAAATTTAGACATACACAAACATAAAATGAATAATAAAGTGACCCCCATGTACCTATCACCCACTTTCAACAATAATCAATTCTAACTCATTCTTTCATCTACAATCTCCTTTTTATAGTTTTATTTTTCTTTCAAATGCTTTCTTTCTTTTATTGTGGTAATATTCATCTAACATAAAATTGATCATTCCCACCATTTTAAATTGTAGAGTTAAGTGGCATGTAGTAATTCATAATCTTGTGCAACCATCACGACTACCTAATTCCCTCCTAAAGGAAACCCCATACCCATTAAGCAGTCACTCCCCATTTCCCTGTCTTTCCAGTCCTGGTAAACACTAATCCACTTTCAGTCTCTAAGGATATGCTTACTCTGGATATTTCATATAAATGGATACCCCTTATAATTTTGAAGTGAATCTGACACACAATATAATTTCATCCATAAACAGTTCAGTGTGTGTCTTTAAAAGATAAGGACTCTTTTCCTTTAAGCAAAACCACAACACTATTTAACACATCTGAAAAGATTAAATAATAATTACTTACTATCACAGAATATCCAGCCTGGGGTCAAATTTCCATTTGCATCATAAGTGCCATACGTTTGTTTTAGTTTGTTTGAATCAGGGTCCATATATGCATCTTAAATCTCTTTTCATGTAGAGATTCCTCCTCCGTCTCCTTCCCACCCTTCCAATTTATTTGCTGAAGAAATCGAACTGTCTTGTAGGGAATCCCACTCTCTGGCTTTGGCTGCTTGCTTCTCTGTGGTGGTATCTAACATGTTCCTCTGTCTTCTGAGTTTCCTGCACATTGATAGCTCTGTCTAGAGCAGCACTGTCCAGTATGGTAGCTACTGACCATGTATGGTTATTGAGCACTTGAGACGTGACTAGTAACAAGGACTCTCTGCTTGACCAAATTTGAGCCAGACTCCTCTGAGTCCTTTTTCCGACTGGGTTATGGTTTTGGGCTTTGTCCTTGGCCTGCTTAGTCCTGTTTCGGCAAGAATCTTGTTGGGTGGGTTTCGTGAAAATATCTCATTCTTGATGTCTGATCCAATTTCTCATCCCCTACCCTCAAAATCTTATCACCTGGCCTACCTTCATCAAGAGTCCTGTTGAATCATGGGGTGCCTGGGTGGCTCGGTCGGTTAAGCATCTGACTTCAGTTCAGATCATGATCTCAAGGTTTGTGGGTTCGAGCCCTACATCGGGCTCTGTGCTGACAGCTCAGAGCCTGGAGTCTGCTTTGGATTCTGTGTCTCCCTCTCTTTCTGCTCTCCCTTGCTCACACTCTGTCTCTCTCTCTGTCTCTCAAAAATAAAATAAACATTGGGGCGCCTGGGTGGTTCAGTCGGTTAAGCGTCCGACTTCGGCCCAGGTCATGATCTCGTGGTTCGTGAGTTCAAGCCCCGTGTCAGGCTCTGTGCTGATGGCTCAGAGCCTGGAGCCTGTTTCAGATTCTGTGTCTCCCTCTGTCTCTGACCATCCCCCGTTCATGCTCTGTCTCTCTCTGTCTCAAAAATAAACGTTAAAAAAAATAATAAACATTAAAAAAATAAATAAATAAATAAAAGAATCTTGTTGACTCCAACTTACAAGAATCCCCCTAGCCTTGATATTTTCTCTTTGTAATTTTCCATCCACTGATCCTTACTCTGCTCCTTGGCTATAAATCTCTATTTGTCTTTCTTGCATTCAGAGTTGAGCCCAATCTCTCTCCCTTATCGCAAAACCCCACTGTAGTAACTCCTCTTGAGTAAGGTTTGCCTTACCATCTTTAACAAGTGTCTGAATATTTTCTTTAACACTATTCCAATCCGGGATGTGCAATAAGTATAAATTACATACCAGATTTCAAAGATTTACTACAAAAAAAAGGAATGTAAGCTACTAATTTTTATACTGATTTCATGTTGACATGGTGACATTTGGGATATATTGGGTTAAACCAATATGTTAGTAATATTAATGTCACTTATTTCTTTTTAGTTGCTCTTAATGTGGCAACTGGAAGATTTGAAATATGTAGTGGATTGCACAGTGTTTCTTTTTTAAATTTTTTTTTTTCAACGTTTTTTATTTATTTTTTTGGGACAGAGAGAGAGACAGAGCATGAACGGGGGAGGGGCAGAGAGAGAGGGAGACACAGAATCGGAAACAGGCTCCAGGCTCCGAGCCATCAGCCCAGAGCCTGACGCGGGGCTCGAACCCACGGACCGCGAGATCGTGACCTGGCTGAAGTCGGACGCTTAACCGACTGCGCCACCCAGGCGCCCCGATTGCACAGTGTTTCTATCGGACAGTGCTGAATTAGAAAGACCTGATGAAATTCAGTTTTGCTTTCTTGGCAAATGTATGTTACAGGTTGTGTTGGGTGTGTTTAGCGATTGATGATCAATGTTTGAACTTACTTACTACTTAGGGTTTGCAAAATATTGACACTTTAATTCTTTACTTTCTTTTGTAATTCTACCTTATCTGCTTTTTGGTCCCTCAGTGGTGCAGCTCAGTAGGGAAGGCGAGATCAGTATTTGATTCTTTCCCTTTATTAGTTCTCAAAATTATCAGTCGACTCACAAGACTTTGATAGACTACAAATATTTAGCGGTGCTTCTTTTTATGTGTTTCTTAGAGAGATCTACTAAGCTTACATAGGAATGAAGATGCAGGTTTGTAAGGAAATTGAATACTATCTGATCCCAAACTGAGATAATAAGTGGAAGTGCTCACGAAAGTCAGGGTCACGAAAGACAAAGACCGAGGAACTGCTCCAGAATAAAGGAGAACAGGGAGACATGACAACAGTTAAATGCAACTTGTGATCCTGGACTAGATCCCGGATGAGGAAAAACAAAATTTTCCCTTTTTCCTCTAAAGGACATCAGTGGGACAACTGGTGACGTTTGAATAAAGTTTGTAGATTAGATGATAGCTACTTTTCTGATTTTGATAATTGTACAGTGGTCATACAAGAAAATATCCTCGTTTTATAGGAAATGTACACTGAATTATTCAAGGGTAAAGGGAAATTCTATCTGCAATGAATTCTCAAATCATTAAGAAAAAATATATAGAGAGAGAAATGATAAAGCAAATGTGGAAACATTTGGGTGATTTGAGTGAGATGTATACAGAAACTCTTTACTATTTTCGCAGTTTTCTGTGACTCTGAAATTACTGTAAAAAAAGTTAATAAACTAAAATGATGCCTATGAATTAAAAAAAAATCCCATCTGTTCTCAGGACACCTGGGTGGCTCAGTCAGTTAAGCGTCCAATTCTTGGTTTCAACTCAGGTCATGATCCCATGGTTCATGAGTTTGAGCCCCATATCAGGCTCTGAGCTGCCAGTGTGGAGCCTGCTTGGGATTCTCTCTCTCCCTCTCTCTGTCTCTGCCCCTTCCCTGCATGCTGTCTCATTCTCTCAGAATAAATAAATAAACATTTTTTTTAACTAAAAAAAAATCCTGTCTGTTCTCATTGTGAGCTTATAAATAGATTGATATCAATTTGGACTCGAAACCATATTAAAAAGTGCTTTGCAAATTTGAGAGGGCCTGTGTGAAGAACAAGAGAGTAGTTAAAAATGGTTCCAAGAAGAGTTGTGTAGTAGGTGTCAAATGTGTCCACAAGTTCTTTGACATTCCTTTCAAGAGCTGGAGGTCATGTGCCCTCTTCTTGGGAATGTGAGTTGGACTTGGTGACTTGCTTCTAACGAACAGAATGGTGGAAGTGGTGTGTCACTTCTAAGACTGGGTCGTACATGACACTGTGCTTGCAGAAGTACTCTGTCCTGGATCCCTATCTCTGGGGGAATCCAGCTGCCATGGTCTGAACTACTCAGCAGCCCTGGGGAAAGGCCCACATAAGGTGGAACTGAGTCCTCCTCTCAACAACCACGTGAGTGTGCCATCTTGGAAATGGATCCCCCAGCTCCAGTCCAGCCTTCAGACGGTCCAGTCCTGGCCAACAGCTTGGCTGCAACCTCCTGAGAGACTCTGAGCCACAACCACTTACTTAAGTGACTCCTGAATTCCTGACCTGCAGAAATCGTGAGGGAATAAAGGTTTGTTGGTCAAGCTACTATTATGCAGCAATAGATTGCTAATACAATTTCATATCTTAAGCATCTTGAAATCATGCTGTCTGGACAGCTGCTTGCATTTAAAACTCATCTTTTCCACCAGATTCTGATATAATCTGTCAATGAGAGTAGATGTAGAGAGGAACACTGCCAAGACACGACCATATCTGCATTGTTATTTTGGAAACCAGTATTGAGATTATGGTACTTATGCAGAAGTCATCAGGAAATAGCTAAACTAAAATACAAGTTTTTGGTGGCTGACTGGAACTCATAGAGAAGAGAGCTAAAGAAATGAGTTAAAATGTAAATAAGACATGAAGTTGAGAATAAAATCATGTTATGAAATTAGGTTTACCTTCAAAAAGAATGAAATCTTGCCATTTGCAATGATGTGGATGGAGCTAGAATAAGATAAGTCAATCAGAGAAAGAGAAATAGCATATGATTTCACTCATATGTGGAATTTAAGAAACAAGACAGATGTGGGGTGCCTGAATGGCTCAGTCAGTTAAGCATCCGACTTCAGCTCAGGTCATCTTGCAGTTCGTGGGTTTGAGCCCCACATCGGGCTCTGTGCTGACAGCTCAGAGCCTGGAGCCTGGAGTCTGCTTGGGATTCTGTGCCTCCCTCTCCCTGTGCCCCTCCCCCACCTGTGCTCTCTGTCTCTCTCTCTCTCGCTCTCGCTCTCTCTCTCTCCAAAATAAATAAACATTAAAAAAAAGAAAAAAGACAGATGAACACATGGGAAGTGGGGTAAGAGAGGAGAGGAAAACAAACCACAAGAGACTTAACGATAGAGAACAAACTGAGAATTGATGGAGGGAGGTGGGTGGGAGATGGGCTAGATGGGTGATGGGTACTAAGAATGGAGCTTGTGATGAGCACTGGGTGTTGTATGTAAGTGAGGAACCACTGGATTCTATTTCCGAGACCAATATTGCACTGTATGTTAACTAAAATTTATCTTTTTATGTTTATTTATTTTTTATTTTTTAATATGAAATTTATTGTCAAATTGGTTTCCATACAACACCCAGTGCTCATCTCAAAAGGTGCCCTCCTCAATACCCATCACTCACCCTCCCCTCCCTCCCACCCCCCATCAACCCTCAAACTAAAATTTAAATAAATAAAAAAAAGAAAGTAGGTTTATTTTTTTATTTTTTATTTTTTTAAACATTTTGCTCTTTTTAAAAAAAAATTTTTAACGTTTATTTATTTTTGAGACAGAACGTGAACGGGGGAGGGTCAGAGAGAGAGAGGGAGACACAGAATCTGAAACAGGCTCCAGGCTCTGAGCTGTCAGCACAGAGCCCGACGCAGGGCTTGAACTCACGAACTGCAAGATCATGAGCCAAAGTCGGACGCTTAACCGACTGAGCCACCCAGGTGCCCCAAAAGTAGGTTTAAACTAAGAGGGGAATTAGTGGCAAAGGAAACAGAAGCCTCTCATGGAGGAAATCTTACAAAGATACTTTTTCATCATAATTCTAGTACTTTCTGGGTAATTCTGATTTCTCCCTTGATTGAATTCAATTATTTATTGAGCACCAGATGATTAAGATGTGCTCCTTGTCCTCAAAATGCTACTTGGAAACATCTTTGACTGTGAGAAAGCTTGTTTCAGGCTCATTGTCTTTATTTCCTTTGTTGGTTTCTATGGTTCTATATTTGAGAAACCGTTTTCTTATTTAAAATTTATCTCCAGAGAGAAGGGGAATTATGCTTCACAGAACAGATATCGCTATGGATGTAAATCAGTTAGCTGGAATTGTGGTTTATGTACCCACTCTCACCTATGGGATGCAATACCTCCAATGAAGTGATAAACACATTCTGGCCTTGAAATGTTGAGACTCAGATCCTAGATGATCCAGTAGTCACATCAACTTAGTCAAAGTAGAAAGGGCAGGAAACAACAATGAAGAATGAGGCCATAATCCATATTCACCATAAAAGGAGTCTGTTTGCTGTGCTGGAAAAGTGGTCTTTGTTTATGGAGGATAAGACTATACATATTCCACTGAGAGCACTTATATATTTACAGATTAACTTGTGATGCACATGCTTTTTCCCATGAGATGTGAGTCATATTACTCTCTGATGTAAAATACTGTCTCAGGTTGGGTTCTCTGGGTGCAGAAACTGAGATGGGGATTCTTGTGTAAGTGCCTCATTGAGGGACAGCTCTAAGGAGAAGGGCAGTGAAGGAAGCAGAGTGGGACTGGAGAAGGAGGGAAGCAAGGAATCAGTCTCAGCTGAAGACTTGCTTCAGTCTGATCCCACAGGCACTATGGAGCATAATTTGTACCACAGAGGTGGTCTCACCTTGGAGCAAAGGGCTGGCCTTTTATACTTCTGCCACTCAGCCATTGGCTACGGGTTGGTCCGTGGGGGGTGTGGAGGTATAACCTCCCTGAGGTGGTTCCAGATTGGCAGAGGGGAAGTTTCCAAAGAAGGGAGCAGCTGTGAGCCATTAACAGACAACACTCCCTGATAGGTGCATTGCCTGGTGATGGGAATGTTGGCAGTGAACCAATAGTGTCTACAATAGGTTTGAAATTTTTATATGTTATTATGTCAGAATCTGGGTAGATGTCCCCCAAACACATTTCTTCTTCCTGGCTATATATGTTGACTACATTTCCCAGGCTCCCTTGCAGTTTGCTGCAGTCACATGATTCAGTTGTAACCAATGGAAAGCAGGGAGAAGTGATATGGGATACCTCTGGCCTTGGCCCATAAAACCCCTGTGCACGCAATCTTCCATGCTCTCTTTCCAGCTCTGTTGAGCTCTCTCTTTATTTTTATAACTGCTAGATGCAGAGCATCTAGTGGAAGACTGTGAGATTGCATGGGGTAGAGGACTTTCTAGATATTGTGCTTGAATGAACATGAAGAGAACCATCTGCACAGACCCTTGTTGGACTGTGACTGGAGCAAGACGCAAATCATTATTATGTTAACCCACCGAGACTTTTCAGGTTGTTTGTTTCAGTAGTTAGCCTGCCGAGACTCATTTTATGAACGCTCTATTGTTCAGAAACCTGAATAGCTTCTGAAAATTTTATTTTCAGAATGCTATCAGTCTCATCAGTAATAATCCTTGCTCAAATCTGTGATGACCGAAGTGCTGAAGAACTAAAGTAAGATTTTTTACTTATTCCTTCAAGCCTAGAAGAAAGTTCTGACAGTATGTTTGAGTACTATGGGTGATTTTAAAAAGTACCATAAAAATATATGGCTAGGATAATTATTATCCAAAATCCTGTTCAGGGAAACCAAGCAGGAAGCTGCCTTCTCAAGGTTAGACAGCTTGCTGTTGTTAACAAGTAGTCAGAACTGTTGGCTGCAGTTTGTCTGACATAATTATTGGACTTGCTCAGCGCACAGCAAGCTTTTTAATGTTTCTGTTCAGCCATTCTCAGGGCTACCATGGAGAGAGGCAGACTGCTTACCTAAGAGGCTAACAGGGCTACTAAGAACAGGCTGTTTGTTGCTTGAGAACATCCACCTTCTCAATTTGTCAAGCTTTTCTTCAGAGGATCGAGTTGGTACAGGAAGGAAGAGGGCACATTTCAACCCCCCTGCCCCCCGCCACATACACATAAGGGTGGATATAGGATATAATTTCATCAATGTTCAAAACTAGTTTGTGGGAGACAATAACTTGCAAGATTTCATTGTCATTAGTAGATGGCAAAGCATACAGGGGGCTGAGTACCCCCAACTGCTCTCTTTTTCTAGGAGTGTAGAATGAATTGGGTGAGGTCCATGTGGCCCACATCAGCTTTACTGTTGCTGGAATTGGATTGGAAATTCAGACTGTTTTGTGGTGACAATCAGGCTTCTTACTTGCCCTGTCTCCATCCTTCTCCACCTTTGAGAGAGTCTACAAAACAGACCTATACCTGGGAAGCCGCAAGGACACTGCTGTCTTAAGCCCATCAGGTCCTGCAGGTGGGAAAAGAGAGTGGCCCCAAAATAGGGGCCATGTGAAATCAGGGGTAGAGTGGAGTCCTCTCTGAGGGCCACAGAATTCAAGGGTGTTGGTGGAGGGGAGAGAGGTTGAAAGGGGGGGGAGAGAAACAGAGAGATAGAGGGAGATAAAGACAGAGAGACAGGAACAGAGAGAGACATTGTTACAAATCAGGAATGATCAATTTCTTCTCCCTTCCACCACTTCTTCCTTAGAGAAGAGTAAATGAGAGGAGCTGGGAAAAGTGCCAAGGTTACTTCATCATACTCCCTCCTGGGGAGTAGAGAGGAAACTTTCTCAGGAAAAAATGCGGCCAGGGGAATAGGATTCCCTCTCACACTGTCAAAGACCTTTCTTCACTTCCAGCGGGGGGGGGGGGGGGGGGGGGGGGGGGGGGGGGGGGGAATCCAAGTGATTATTTAGTGTTTACATTGGTCATTCCCTCACTAAGCAATTTTTTTTTTTTCACTAAGCAATTTTTAAAGCTCACAATCTTTGAAATACAATCTCAAGAAGCTCAGTATCACTCATGAAAGTTCTGAAGTTCAGAGAAGCCAATTAGAAGTCTATATATCTCCCCTGCCCAGGTAACCTGTAAATTGGCCGTAGGTATAAGAAAATATCAGGTCTCAAAAATCAAAAAACAAAGGAAAAGAAAATAAAATATTACATTTCCATATTTTAAAACAGGAATCAGCAATTTTTTTCCTGTAAAGGTCTGGAGACCTTAGGCAATGACTCAACTCTGCCATTTTAGTTTGAAAACAGCCATAGACAACACATAAATGAATGGGCCTGGCTGTGTTCCAGTAAAACTTCGCTTATGAATACCGAAATGTGAACTTCATATAATTTTCACATGTCCTGAAATATTCAGTATACAGAAAGCACTATTTTTCAACCATTAAAAAATGTACAACATGGGGTTCCTGGCTGGCTCAGTCGGTAGAGCAGGCAACTCTTTTTTTTTTTTTGTAATTTTTTTAATGTTTATTTATTTTTGAGAGACAGCACATGAGTTGGGGAGGGGCAGAGAGAGAGAGAGGGAGACACAGAATCCGAAGCAGTCCTCAGGCTCCTAGCTGTCAGCACAGAGCCCGACTCGGGGCTTGAACTCACAGACTGTGAGATCATGACCTGAGCCAAAGTCAGACGTTTAACTGACTGAGCCACCCAGGCGCCCAGAGCAAGCAACTCTTGATCATGAGGTCGTGGGTTCGAGCCCCATGTATAGCATAGAGTTTACTTAAGATAAAAAAAAAAAAAGTACAACCCATTCTTAGCTTGTGAGACATCCAAAACCAAGTAACTGGTCCTAGTTTTCCAACCCCTGCTTTAGAAAACTCTTTCCTACAGTGGTACCTGGCTGGCTCAGTCAGTAAATCCTGTGACTCACCATCTCAGGGTCCTGGGTTCAAGCCCCAGGTTGGGCTGGAGCCTACTTAAAAACACACACACAAAACCTCTTCCCTACAGGTAACTAGTACCTCGTTCTGAGTTTGTTCAGTTGCCATCTGCATGCACGGCACCGATGCTGGATTTAAAAGGAAAAAACCAAAACTTAAAGACTATCTCTTGGCTATTCCTGAATATAGAGTTGACCCTTGAACAACACAGGTTTGAACTGCAAGGGTCCACTTGTATGTGGATTTTTTTCCCCATAAATACAGCACAGTATTGTAAATGTATTCTCATCATTTTCTTAATAACACTTTCTTTTCTGTAGGTTATTGTAAGAATATGATATGTAATTCATATACATATGTGAGATATACATATACATGTATACAAATATACAATACATATACGTATAGGAAATATATGTTTATCAACTGTGTTTGCTCTCGGTCAGGCTTCTGGTCCACGGTAGGCTATTAGTTAAGTTTCTGGAGAGTCAAAAGTTATACATGGATTTTCAACAGCGCAGGGGTGGGCACCCCTAGCACCTGCCTTTTTTAGGGTCAACGATATTATCACTCTGGCTTTTCTAGCCAGGATGGACCCCAAACAAGTAAGTTTAGAACTGAACAAACTGTAAAGAAATTCTCTTCTAAAACGTCCTTGTTTACAGTCAGCCTTTAAGGGATATGAGTGTTTCTTATCTGTGTTTACTCTGAAGTTTGATAACTATTTCTTTTATTCAAAAATCTGTTGCAGATATAAAGTACAGTACTTGGCATTCCTTAGCTATTAAAACATTTAAAAAATGCCATTTCCCCCCTCCCGCGTCCTGGGTTTAAACGTTACTGCTGTCGGGTCACTTCTGGCTGTGCCTCTGGTCCTCTGTGGAGCAGCTTTCCGCGGGCATCCCGGAGCCCCAGAGCGGCTGCCCCCCGCTGGCCGACCCAGCCGTGGGCCCAAACACCCGTCTCTTTCCGGGCGCCAGTCCTCTGGGGCTCCTCCCTCTCCTGCGAGCCTCCCTCTTGGTCCGTCCTTTCATCTTCCCCAGTCCCACCGATTCGTCAACATCCCTCTGGGCGCCCTCTTCATCAAATCTTCCTTGGCTGGGCTCTGGCTCCTCGATTTTCTCTCTTTAAAGTCTCACGGCACTTAGCCTGGGATACACGATTTAGCACTTAATTATATATTGTCTTTTATTGTTTTTATTTGTTGTGTTAGTTTTCTCTTTTCCAGGGAAGCAGCAGACTCCTTGAAAGGAACACATGTTGTATTTTTTTTTTTTTAATCACTCACAATACTCCAGCAGGGATACAGTTAATACTTCCTGTTCTACCAGTAAGTGTTGTTTGATGGATAGGCACAGATGTAAGACTTTCCAGGCATTTCTGCAGGATCTGTGGTGCTGATGAATATCTGTCAAATTTATTCAACTGAGTTGAGTAATGAAGAGCAGCTCCGAATCTAGTATTCAGTGGTAAATCACACCATCTCTGTATCCATTTTCTCATCTGCAAAATGAAGATGAAAATGTTTTCCCAACCTACCTCAGAGAGTTACCGTGAGGCTTAAAGGAGATAATGTAGCTTTGCACTATATGAATGTCAGGTATTATTATACCTCACATTACGGTTGTGGAAAATACAGTGGTGGTGAGATTTTGAAATGGAAATTCCCCATGTAAATTATTAGTTTTTGCTGCTCCTTACTTACCTACCCTTTCTATACCCTTGTCCACAAGTTTGCTGCTCTCTTATCTCCTGGCAGGTCTAAAGCAAAATGTGGTATAAGGAAATCTTAGTGAAGAGATAAGAACTTCCTCCTTTTGGAGTGGATCCTCTTCTCTATTTCATTTCTTTAGATTCCAAAAGGAAAATCTTACTTTGGCAATCACTTATGAATTGATATAATTTTTCTTCTCATTTAAAAAACCCATTTATTTAAGTAAGCTCTACTCCCAACGTGGGGCTTGGACTCATGACACCAAGATCAACAAAAGTTCTATGTTCTACCAACTAAGCCAGCCAGGTGCCCCCCATAATTTTTCTTATGTATTCTCCCCCCTTTGCCATCTGCTGATTTTTTCCCATCTTCCTGTCCTTTCTCCTTGTTTTAGTTGACCAAAATATCAAAGTATATTTGTTATCATGAGTACTATTTCTTGAGATCGGTATTTTTTAAAGTTTATTTATTTTGAGAGAGAGAGAGAAAGAGAGAGAGAGAGAAAGTCAGCAGGGGAGGGGCAGAGAGAAGAGTGGGGGACAGAGGATCCAAAGCGGGCTCTGCGCTGACAGCAGAGAGCCCAATGCGGCTTGAACTCGGACCCGTGAGATCATTACCTGAGTGGAAGTCAGAGGCTTAACTGACGGAGTCACTCAGGCGCCCCTCTTGAGATCGTTTTTTGTTTTTAATTAAAATTATTTGGGGTGAAAGTTTTAAATACCTCTTTAGTAAATTCTAAAATATATTTTTTATTAGTGCTTAACGCTGGACTCATTTTTTTTTTCTTTGGGTTAGTGTTTCCCAGTGCGGCTTTATACACACACACACATATATATACACACATATACGTATACATATGTATACATATGTATACAAAAATATATGCATATAGTATATGCATATTATGTATATGTATATTATATATACATTTGTGTGTATATATATATATATATACATATATACAATTCTTCCCAAGACCCTTTTTACTCTTATTGCTCTAGTATTTAATACTAACTGATGCTATTCCTTTTTAAGACTCAACTCCAGGTTTGAGCCATGCCTGAGAAAGTGGCCTAACCTCATCACCGTGAACACCATGGGGAGTCACTGGGATCCAGTTCGGATGGAGATCTCTGTCCTCTAGCTTTTCAGGACTCAAGCACCGCTGCTATGAAAAAAAGGGAATCTTAATTTCTAATGCCTTCTCCCTTTTCTGCGAAGGGCGCCGCACCTGCTCCAGCATTCTAGGGAGAAATCACAGTTTTCTCCGCCCCCTGAAAAGCGCCATACTCCAGGTGGGTCTAGATGCCTCCCTTCCCAGCCGGGGCGGAGAGCCAAAGGCACCTCTCCCAGGCTGGGTGGGCGCGCCTGGGACTGGCCCCCGCCCTCCAGGCCTGGGGAGTGCGGGCGGGGCAGGTGACCGGCTGCGAGGAGGGCGGCCCGCGGAGTTAGTTACCTGGCGGGGCGCGGGGCGGGGCGGACGGCGGGGGCGGGGCCGGGGTGCGATCCCAGGCTGCGATTGGTCCGTCCCGCGCCTGTCTCCATGTGCCGCGCGGCGGAGGCACAACATTCAAGTCCGGGGGCGGGGCCGGCGCGCGCCGGGAGGAAACGGCGGCGCGGCAGCTGCGGGGCGTGGGGGCGGTGGCGGCGGCGGCGGCGGCGGCGGCGGCCAAGGCCGAGACCGAGACCGAGGCGGCGGAGACTGAGGCGAAGGCGGCGGTTACTTAGCCGGTGACGGTGCTCCCCCGGACTCCCTTCCAGGCCCCATGGAGGCGGCGGCGGGCGGGGGCTGCGGCTCTGGGCCGCCTCTGCTGCTGAGCGAGGGCGAGCAGCAGTGCTACTCCGAGCTCTTCGCGCGTTGCGCCGCCGCCGGCGCCGCAGGCGGGGGCCCCGGGTCCGGGCCCCCTGAGACCGCCAGAGCCGTCCCCAGCGCGGCCACCGCAGCCGCGGGCCCTGTGGCCGACCTATTCCGGGCGTCACAGCTGCCCGCCGAGACGTTGCACCAGGTAAGTCCCCGCTCATCTTGCCACTGACGGTCTGTGGGGACCATTTCTGTGGGGACAAGGGGGCGGGGTGGGGCGATGGGGCTGCCCAGGGACCTGGACGCCTCGGCCAGGTCGAAGTCGGGGATGGTGGCGACGCCCTTGTCCCCCGGGGAACACACCAGCCTCCTCCTCAGCTCAGGAGTGCTGGGTGCGCTCCCCGTCTTCTTCTCCTGAGACAGACTGACACTCCTTCCCCTCCCCCGGCCATTGCTGGGGCTCTGCAGCCGCCCAGACCCAAAGTTTGCCTTGTTCTGGAAGTGGTGTTTGTTTTGGCTGGTGTTTGGTTTAACCTCTGCTCGCTGCTCCTGCTTTTCCCTCTGCTGGGTGAGTGGAAAGGGGTAGGCGCCCGGGGTGCCTTGCTGGGATTTGAACTTGAAGTGTGTGTGTGTGTGTGTGTGTGTGTGTGTGTGTGTGTGTGTGTGTATGTATGTATGTATGTATGTATGTATGTATGTATGTAGAGCAGGGGGCCCAGAACTGAATGTTGTTCGCCCTCTATACATGTAAACGTATACCCATCTATATGTATTTGCTTATTAACGTATTTCTGAATTTTGGTATTAAACTGGAAAGCCTTAATAAGTTGCAGAGCAGGGACAAAGGGCTGCAAGAGGACGTTTGTCAAGGCAAAGCCAAGCTTACTGTTTAGGGCTAGAGATGGACCCCAGATGTCCACCATGGGGGACAGCTGTAGTTTCCCATCTTACTACTTGGACTTGAAATAGAACTGGAAAGTAATGTGTATCATAGCTATCTCCTTTTGACTGCTCTATACCTGGAAAAGGAGGAGGGGATAGTCCACAGCAGATGCTTTATTTTGTGCTTTGCTTGGAGAAGGACTACTTGGTAAGCATTATCTTTTGATGTCACCAGGTTTTCACAGTAAGATTCTTTAATATGAAGCCTCAAACATGAATTGAAGCTTTTAAAATTATTTTTTTTAAGTTTTTAATTCCAGTAATTAACATACAGCGTTAAATTAGTTTCATGTGTACAATATAGTAATTCAACACTTCCATACATCACCCTGTGCTCATCAGGACAAGTGCACTCCTTAATCCCCATCACCTATTTCACCCCATCCCCCAACCCCCTCCCCTCTGTTTGTTTTCTATAATTTAGAGTCTGTTTCTTGATTTCTCTCTCCTTTTCCCCTTTGCTCATTTGTTTTGTTTCTTAAATTCCACATATGAGTGAAATCATATGGTATTTTTCTTTCACTTATTTCACTTAGCATTATACTCTCAAATGGAAAGATTTCATTCCTTTTTATGACAGTACGTTATATCTGTATCTCACATCTTCTTTATCCATTCATCAATTGAGGGACACTTGGGCTGCTTCCATATCTTGGCTGTTGTAAAGAATGCTGCTATAAACATTAGGGTGCATGGAAACGAAGCTTTTCTTAAAAGCAGTAGTTAGTATGAAAGTTAACATCGATTGAATATTTAGAGTGGGGAGTGGTATTTTAGAATCTAGTTCCACAGGATTAGTGAGGGTTTTATGGTTCACTTGCAATATCACTGTGTTTGTAAGGTTTGTTTTGTGCTTTATACTACTGGAGCATACATATGCCTATATGTTTGTGAGCATAACTTTAGCCATTCTGTAATCTTTGACCTTTTAGAGGGGATTTCTGAAAATGTAATTAGTATTCATAGAACTTAGCATGGCTGTTTATGCCTTAAAGAAGTTCTTGATTAGGGGCACCTGGGTGGTTCAGTTGGTTGAGTATTGGACCCTTGGTTTTGGCTCAGGTCATGATCTTACTGTGAGTTCGAGCCTCGTGTCAGGCTCCGGACTGACAGCATGGAGTCTGCTTTGGATTCTCTCTCTCCCTCTCTCTGTCTCAAAAAAAAAACAACCAAAAAACCTTAAAAAAAAGTCCTTGATATGCAGAAAGTTTTGCAGTTACCATTCCATGGTTGAGCTGAACTAGGTAGACAAAAAGTGTATTAAAACACAAACCATGGCCATTACTTGTGGCCCTCAGAATATTCCCAAGCATATAAATATATTAAATGCTGTTACAGCTTCTTAACTGAAAAAGGAATAAGTGATTGAGTCCATACAGCAAATAAATGACAGCTGGGCATCTGTTAAGGCTTATTTTGTAGTCAGTAATACATGGAATGTGGTAAAAGAAGGTGGGCATGTTAAATGTGAATGAGTTGGTTTACCACTCCTAAGGAATTGGGGAGGAGGCTTTCCTGGTGTTAGAATCCATGTTCCCTTGAGGTATATATGATTTAGAAAGAACCCAAGGCACAGTGCTTTTGCATGAACGAGGTTATATTCTTTTTTTAAAAAAATTTTTTAATGTTTATTTGTTCTTGAGAGAGAGATCTAATGAATGCCAACGGGTGAGGGACAGAGAGAGAGGGAGGGAGGCGCAGAATCCCAAGCAGTCTCCAGGCTCTGAAGTGTCAGCACAGAGCCCGATGTGGGGCTTGAACCCACGAACCGTGAGATCATGACCCGAGCTGAAGTCAGATATTTATCTGACTGAGCCACCCAGGCGCCCCATGAGGTTATATTCTTGATGTCTTCTGCTTGCAGAAGACTGTTTCAGATATTGGCAAAGGGGGAGAGGCCTAGAAGTTTTCTTGCAGTAAATTTCTCAGAGCTTTAAGCTCTCTTATTCAGCTCAGCAAAACAAAATACATCTTCCCCATTAACCTAACAATTGCAATTATCCAGTATTCTTCATACAGGTGAAAATTAACATCAAAGGCATCCTGGACAGGGAAATGTAATCAGAGAGATTCAAACAAAGCTAGCAGCCAGTAGCCACCTAATTTTTACCAACCATTTTGGTGGGGTGGGGTGGGGTGGGGTGTGGCATGGCATGTCATATCTTGATGTGTGTGTGCGCTCGTGTGTGCTCCATTTAACTCAATTTGCATTTCCCCATGAGTGTATTAGCCATTCTTTAAAACAAATGTGGACGTTTTTAGCCTTTCCCTTAAACAGGAACTTGTAAGTTCAGAATTAAGTGGACCAACAGGTATAACTGCTCAAATCATGGTGCTACCATCCCTGGTAGTTTCTATGGTAACAGCCAGATTATTATTATTATTATTATTATTTTTTTTTTATTTTTAATTTTTTTTTTAACGTTTATTTGTTTTTGAGACAGAGAGAGACAGAGCATGAACCGGGGAGGGGCAGAGAGAGAGGGAGACCCAGAATCGGAAGCAGGCTCCAGGCTCTGAGCCATCAGCCCAGAGCCCGACACGGGGCTCGAACTCACATACTGTCAGATCGTGACCTGAGCTGAAGTCGGAGGCTTAACCGACTGAGCCACCCAGGCGCCCCTGGATTATTATTTTTTTAATAAGCATACAATTAAGATTACCATAATGAAGGGCGCCTGGGTAGCTCAGTTGGATAAGCGGTTAAGCATCTGACTCTTGATTTCATCTCAGGTCATGATCTCATGGGTTCCTGAGTTCAAGTCCCATGTCAGTTTCTGCACTGATGGCTCGAAGCCTGCTTGGGATTCTGTCTCTCCCTCTCTGTGCCCCTCCCTGCCTAGTGTTTTTTTTTTTTTTTCCTTCTTTCTCTCAAAATAAATAAACTTAAAAAAATTGCCATAATGTTTCAGGCAGGGCGTAAGTCTTACCCGGAGTAAGTGTTTTTCAGAAATACTTAATTTTTTACTGGGCGCCTGGGTGGCTTAGTCGGTTAATTGTCCAACTTCAGCTCAGGTCACGATCTCACAGTTCTTGAGTTTGAGCCCCACGTTGGGCTCTGTGCTGATAGCTCAGAGCCTGGAGCCTGTTTCCTATTCTGTGTCTCCCCCTCTCTTTGCCCCTCCCCTGCTCACACTCTGTCTCTCTCTGTGTCTCAAAAATAAGTGTTAAATTTTTTTTAAATACTTAATTTTGTAAAGTAAAAATAAACTATACCTGTTACTTGTCATGGAAGTGAGTTATCTTAGGGATTTTTTTTTTCTGTTGAAATATATATATATATAAATTATTTTTTTTCAGAGCAGTTTTAGGTTCACAGCAAAATTGTGGGGAAGGCACAGAGAATTCCCGTATATCACCTTCTAGCACACGTGCACAGCCTCCCCCATTATCAACATCCCTCACCAGGTTGGTATGTTTGTTACAATCGACATTGAGATACCATTATTGCCCAAAGTCCATCGTTTGCATTAAGGTTCGCTCTGGGTGTTGTACATTGTGTGTTTAAAAAAAAAAAAAAAAAAAAAAAAAAAATATATATATATATATATATATATATATGTATTTATTGGGGTGCCTGGGTGACTCAGTCGGTTGAGCATCTGACTTCAGCTCAGGTCATGATCTCACGGTTTGCAGGTTCGAGCCCCATGTTGGATTTTGTGCTGGCAGTATGGGGACCTGCTTTGGATTCTCTGTCTTCCTCTCTCTCTGCCCCTACCCCACTTGCATTCTCTATCTCTCAAAAATAAATAAACATAAAAAAATTACTAAAAATATATATTTATTAAGACTTAATTTTTTAGAACGGTTTTAGTTTCATAGCAAAATTGAGGGAAAGGTACATAGTGTTTCCATATACACCCTGGCCACACACACATACTGCCTCCCCCATTAGGAATACTCCCCTCCAGAGTAGTACATTTGTTACCGTTGGTGAGCCTACATTGACATATCAATAATCAACTAGAGTCCATAGTTTACATTATGGTTCACTTGTGGTGTTGAACATAGTATGGGTTTGGACAAATGTATAATGACATGAGTGTGTACAGAATAGTTTCACTGCCCTAAAAATTCTCTTTGCTCTGCCTAGTCATCCCTTCCTTTTATGCCCAACCCCAGGCAGCCACTGGTACTTTTACTGTCTCCATAGTTTTACATTTTTCAGAATGTCATATAGTTGGAAAAACACAGTATGTAATTTTTTCAGATTGGCCTCTTTCATTAATAATATGCATTTAAGATTCCTCCATGTCTTTTCATAGCCTGATGGCTCATTTCTTTTTAGTACTGAATAAATACTCCATTGTCTGGATGTACCACAGTTTATCCATTCATCAACTGGAAGATGTCTTAGTTGCTTTCAAGTTTTGGCAGTTATGGATTAACTTGGTATAAATATCTGTGTGCAGGTTTTTGTGTGGACTTCAAGTTTTGAATTCCTTTGGGTAATTACCAAGGAGTGTGATTGCTGGATCATACAGTAAGAGTATCTTTAGTTTTTTGGGAACCTGCCAAACCATCTTCTGAAATGGCTGTACCATTTTGCAATTCCTCCCAGCAATGAATGAGAGTTCATGTTTCTCCACATTCTCACCAGCATTTAATGATATCAATGGTTTTGATTTTGACCGTAGGAATGCCGTGATATCTCATTGTTGTTTTAATTTGCAATTCCCTAATGACCTGATGTTGAGCATCATGTCATATGCTTATTTGCCATCTTGAATTATATTTTAATGCATTATAGTAGCCTATTTTAAAAAAAGGCCTTTTGGTCTTTACTTTTAGAGTATTATTAAATTTTTAAAAAAATGTTTATTTATTTTTGAAGGAGAGACAAAGACAGAACATGAGTGGGGGAGGGGCAGAGAGAGATACACAGACTCCGAAGCAGGCTCCAGGCCCTGAGCTGTCAGCACAGAGCCCGATGCAGGGCTCCAACTCACAAATGGCGAGATCATGACCTGAGATGAAGTCGGACGCTTAACTGACTGAGCCACCCAGGTACCCTTAGAGTATTTGTATTCATGTGCTGATTTATTTTAGAAGCCAGATTCCAGTACTAGTTGAAAAATGTTAGAACAAAACCCTTTAAAATTAGAAAAAGAAAATATGGCTATCTGAGTAACAGTTTTTAAGACAAAGAACTACAAATGTTAGAGTGATTGGTTTCTCACTTGGGAAGTATTTTATTGGTATTGAAAGGCCAGCATTTTACTAGAAGGTATAGGGTAGTGTGGTGGGAATCAGGTTTAGGTTTGACATGTATTTGAGTATCGATTGCACATAACTTCACAGTTCTTGGTTCTGAGGTTACAGCAATGAATCAAACACAAATCCCTGTCTTCATGGAATTTACATTCCAACGTAAATGTTTTTTATTCTTCAGTTTATTTGATTATGAGACATTTTAAAATATAACCTTTAGAGGGGCACTTGGCTGGCTCAGTTGGTAGAGCATGTGACTTGATCTAGGGGTGATGAGTTCAAGCCCCACATTGGGTGTAGAGTTGACCTAAAAAAAAAAAAAAGAGGGGCATCCGGGTGGTTTAGTCAGTTACGTGTCCATCTCTTGATTTCAGCTCAGGTTGTGATCTTGGGGTCCTGAGATCAAGCCCTGCCTTGGGCTCTGTGCATTGGACTCTGCACTGGGCATGGAGCCTGCTTGTGATTCTCTCTCCCCCTGTTCTTCTGCCCCTCTCCTCCACTCGCACATGTTCTCTCTTTCAAAAAAAAAAAAAAAAGAAAAAAGGAAATATAACCTTTAGGAATAAAATATCTACCTTAACTAGCGAGTATTGTATTTGATGAATTTAAACTATATAGACTTATATAAACTATACAGACTTACATAAACTTATATAAACTATATATAGACTTCAATAAACTATACAGACTTATTTATAACAATTTTTAAATGTTTACTGTATTTTTGAGAGGGAGAGAGACAGAGACAGAGTATGGGGGGGGGGCGGGGGCAGAGAGGGAGACACAGAACCCAAAGCAGGGTCCAGGCTCTGAGCTGTCAACACAGAGCCTAATGAGGGGCTTGAACCCATGAACCGTGAGATCATGACCTGGGCTGGAAGTCAGACACTCAACTGACTGAGCCACCCAGGCACCCCTATATAGGCTTATATCTTTCTGTTAGTATAATGTGTTAGTCTCAGGGAATGCTGTGCATATTTGAAGTAGTCATAATTTGTTTTCATTTTAATGATAGTTAACTCTTTTGTTTTGAAATAGTCTATTTTTTAAATTGGGATATAATGAACATGTAACATTATATATTAAATATTATATAAAAATGCAAGTTTCAGGTATACAATATGATTCGATATTTTTATATTTTGTGAAATGATCACCACAGTAAATCTAGATCTGTCACCACACATAGTTATAAATTTTTTTTGTGTGTGATCAGAATTTTTATGACATGCTCTCTTAGCAACTTTCAAATATACAATATCATATTATTTATAGTCACCATTTTGTACATTACATCCCCATGACTTGTTTTATAACTGGAAGTTTGTACCTTTTGATCACTTTCACCACCCCCTCCCCCCATCTTCTGTATTTATGAATTCAGGTTTGTTTGCTTGGTTTTAGATTCCACATGTAAATGAGATTATATGGTATTTATCTTTCTCTGACTTGATAGTTAACTCTTAGACATAAAACACTGCTGATTCTGTAATACCAGGGGAAATCATTGCATTGGAAAAAAAGCCAATAAATAATGATTATTTAAGCAGCTTTGATTGAGGTAAACAAGTAAAACAAAGCTGTTAGAAGTAGGGGATTTTTAAAAAATTCCTGGGCATGGACTCAGCTTTGGGAAGAAGTCGTATTTAAAGGTTGTCTTGTAATTCATTGAAGCAACTGTTTAATCATTAAAGAAAACTGTAGGGTAAAAGACAAATTCTTGTGAACTTTTCCCCATTGTTAGACTATTTGCTAGAACTATTTTTTAAAAATGCTAATAAAGCAGTTTTCTATTTTTGCATCTTTATATCATATCCCTTTGTAACATACACTGGAAGGGGATAGAGGCCAGAACACTAAAACAGTAACTAAGAATGTATGCTGTTTGAGATAGTAATTCTTTTTTTGTAAAAAAGAAAGAATGCCAGCAGATATAGGAAGTTCCAGAGCCAAACCATTGTTTCGTTAAAAGAGGGACATTTGCATTATAGTTGCTTGTTGACTCTTTTCTAAAAAAATACTTGAAGAGTGCAAAATTTAGAGGATTACCCAACAAATCAGTAAAATAGTTCATTTAGTGTGAAGGTTTCCTGTGACCTCCTTCTCAGGTCCCATTCTCCTCCCTCCCAGCCCCAGAGGTTACTGTTGTCCTGAATTTGGTGTGCATGAATTGAAAAAAATGTTAATACTTTTATTATATGTGTATATATCGTGTGTGTGTATAGTGTGTGTGTATGTATGTCACTAAAACAATATATTTTGTATGGCTTTTCAACTTAAAATTAGGAGCATCGTACTCTGTAACCTTCTGCAACTCACTTTTCCTCTCATTGTTAGGTTTTTGGGATTCATCTTTGTGGACACATATAGCTCTAGTTCGTTTATGTGTCCTTTTTAAAAATCTTCATTACTTATTCTTACAATGACTCATCATTATGGTGCTGTAGAGGCCTTTATGCCTAAGGAAAATAGGTGGCATTTTAATTTCTATAGAATGGCACATGACTTGGGGACTGTACTAAATGCATACAAATATCAAAAGCTTCTTTATAGGCAGTGAAATACACACTGATATTCTTTTTTAAAAAATTTTAAAAAATGTTTTTATTTATTTTTGAGACAGAGAGAGACAGAGCATGAGCAGGGGAGGGGCAGAGAGAGAGGGAGACACAGAATCTGAAGCAGGATTCAGGCTCTGAGCTGTCCGCACAGAGCCCAATGAGGGGCTTGAACTCACAGACTGTGAGATCATGACCTGAGCTGAAGTCGGGCGCTTAACCGACTGAGCCACCCAGGTCCCTCTACACACTGATATTCTTAAATTTTTTTAATGTTTGTTTGTTTTTGAGAGAGACAGAGCGTGACTGGGGGAGGGACAGAGAGAGAAAGCGAGACACAGAATCCGAAGCAGGCTCCAGGCTCTGAGCTGTCAGCACAGAACCGGACGCGGGGCTTGAACTCAGGAGCCATGAGATCATGACCTGAGCCAAAGTCAGACGCTTAGCCGACTGAGCCACCCAGGCTCCATTGTTTTTAATGTTTATTTTTGAGAGAGAGAGAACACGAGCGAGCAGGGGAGGGACCAAGAGAGAGGGAGACACAGAATCTGAAATGGGCTCCAGGGTGTGAGCTGTCAGCACAGGGCCAGACGTGGGCCTCGAACTCATGAACGGTGAGATCATGATCTGAGCTGAGTTGGCCACCCAACTGACTGAGCCATCTAGGCACCCAGGTGCCTCATTTTTTATTTTATTTTTAAAAAGCGTTTGTTTATTTTGAGTGTGTGTGTGTGCGTGCGCATGCGCGCGCATGAGTGGGGGAGGGGCAGAGAGAGAGAGAGAGAATATCCCAAGCAGGCTCTGTGCTGTCTGCACAGAGCCTGACTCGGGGCTTGAACTCATAAACTGTGAGATCATGACCTGAGCTGAAATCAAGAGTTGGATGGACGTTCAGCCAACTGAGCCACCCAGGTACCCCTCATAGTGTTTATCTTTAAAGTAGGAACCTGGGAGTGGTCAGGTGAAGGGAACATGGAGAGGTTTAATATGGGCAGGAAAGGTATATGTGGTCTTTGGTCAAATGGCAAGACTGAATGATGGTTCCATACAATCGAGCTAGTGGCAGAGAACGTGTTTGAGACTGATTTAGAATAATTGGACAAACCAACAGGGAGATTGAAAAGGCAGCAAAGTGAAGACTAGAAATACAAGATGGGGGTGCCTGGGCTGGTTCTGTTGGTGGAGCGTGAGATTCTTGATGGTGAGGTTGTGAGTTCAAGCCTCGAGTTGGGTTAGAGATTACTTAAAAAATAATGTAAGATGGATTTGAATATTGGCCTAGTTTCACATGCATAACTGGGGACTGTCCTACTTTAAGGGTATAGAAAATTGGTCGTCAGGAAATGTTGAGTTGTTTCGTTAATTGTCAGTAACTTTTTAAAGAGGGTTTGGCTCCTTTCCAGATTTTTTTCAAAATTTCTCATTGTTTCGCAAAGGCAAGTATCTAGGGTTTTATATTTATATCATTCTGTTCTTTTTTTCCTTTTTTTTTTCCAAGATTTGATTTTAAGTTTTTTTTAAATGTTTGTTTATTTTTGAGAGAGAGAGAGAGCACTAGCTGGGAAGGGGCAGAGAGGGGGTGGGGGCGGAAAATCTGAAGCAGGCTCTGTGCTGACAGCAGAGAGCCCAATCCAGGGCTCTAACTCATGAACTGATCATGACCTGAGCTGAAGTTGGACGCTTAACCAACTGAGCCCCCCAGGGGCCCCTACATCATTCTTTTCTTGAGTACATGGTCTTTTGGTGGACAACTAAGTCCATTTAGGCTGCTATAACAAGTATCACACAAACTATAGAACTATGAAAAATCTGTAACTGAAGATGGAATTGCTTACATAGCATGATCCAAGACCTTGTTCACTTAAAGCTCTGTTACCAGTTGATCAGTTTTGTTTTCTCTGCCTGCTATTTAACAAAACTGCTAGGAGGGAAATAACATCTAACATATATGATTGCAACATGTCATACACTATTATAATAAATATGACTTTATCTTAAAAAAGCAAAAAACAAAACAAATACTACGGATTGGGTGGTTTATAAACCACAGAAATTTGTTGCCCAAAGTTCTGGAGGCTGGTAGTCCAAGATCAAGGTGCCAGCATGTTTGCTTTCTGGTGAGGGGTCCCTTTCCTGGTTCATGGCTGGCACCTTCTTGCAGTGTCCTCGCATGGTGGAAAGGGGTAGGGATCTCTCTGGAGCCTCTTTGATAAGGCATTAAATCCCATTCATGAGGGCTCTACCCTTATGAGCTAAGCACCTCCCAAAGGCCCTACCTCCTAATACCATCACATTGGGCATTAGGATTTCAATATATGTATTTTGTGGGGGACACACATTCAGATCGTAGCAGCAACTAACCAGCTTGGGTTGCTCAGGACTGAGGGGTTTCCTGGGGCATGGGACTCTCTGTTTTCAAAGCTGGACTGTCGCAGCCAAATTGGGATGGTTGGTCATCCTCTCTATTGGTTACTGCATTAATTATCTATTGCTCTATAATGACCTTGCATAAATTTGAATTGCACCTTAAAACAACACATATTTATTATCTCATTGTTTCTTTTGGTCAGGAGTCCTGACATGGCTTAATTGGGTCCTCAGCTCAGGATTTCACATGCTGAAATGAAGGCATTGACTGGGTGGCATTCCTTTGTGGAGCTCGGGGACATCTTCCAAGCTCATGTAGTTGTTAGTAGAATTCAGTTCCTTGTGATTTTAGGACTGAAGCTTTCAACTACCAGAGGCCGCCTGCAGTTCCCTGCCACATGACTCTTTCCACAGGCAATTCATAATATGGCTGTTGGCTTCTTTAAGGAGAGTCTTTTTCTCCAGTTGGCTTAGAGGAGTGTGATCCCTCATCGCCTTTTGGTGGACAACTTTTGTTTCTTGTTTAGAAGCAAGTCACAGGTTTTGTCTACACTGAAGGGGAGAGGATAATTCAAAAGCATAGATACCAGGAAGTGAGAATTATTGGGGGTATGTGTCACCTTAGGAATTTTGTACCTCACTTGCCTTCCAGAGTTTTCTGAAGCAGAAAATTACTCTGTTCAGCTTTTGGGGGCCTGAAAATATGGATGTTTTTGCCCAACCAGTCATTTAAAATTTCTTTATCTTTTTAAAAAACATGCATAATTCATTTTCTTATGCCAAGTAGAACTGGCAAATATATTACCTTGTCATGTATTGTCAGTTTTAGTCTTTAGGCAATTTGTTTTTCCTCTAAACTAGTAGGAGGCAGGAAAAAAAGCCGAAAAGCACATATGAACGCCCTGCATGCCCACTCCTGCCTGGAATACACGAAAGCAGGCCTGGGCCCATTTCAGGGGTCTGTGGATTTAGATGTGGAAAGGTATACATTTTTATTTGTACCAACCCCTAACTGAAACCAGGCATTTCCTTCTATTGTGTGTGCAGGCAACAAACCACAGTTGTAGTCGTACCTGTGATTTCATCACCTGTAGAAATAGGCTTTTTTTTTTTTTTTTATCATACTACAGTTATCACAGGTAGTAATGCATATTTAAACCCATGCATTACTACCACAAGCTTGCTTTTTAATATTTTGATAGCTAAATTTCGGGATATTTCTTTTATATCCTATCTATTTTAAGTGTTTAACTTTATGCATTTAAAAACATTCTGAGAAGAGGTCCATGCAGACCACCCAAGGGTAGGGGCATAAAAAACGATTAAGAAGCCTTGCTCAGAAGAGTTGCGAGGTGTCTGCACTAGGAATTTCAGTTCTTCATAGTTCATTGTTTCCAGAGTCAGAATGGCAGCAGCACTGCTGGCAAGTTTGGGTCTGGAATGAGATTCCATAAGGCTGCGGTGGTCCCTCCCCCTCCAGGCAGCCCTGCCAGGGGGAAGGAAGCCCAGAGAGAATGAATGCTCAGCTGCTTCCTCTAGGCCCTCACCCTGCAGTCCCTGCTCCCCTCTCTCTGCTCCTGACCTTTCTATCTGGCCCACTCAACTCCACTTCATTCCAGGGAGCCCCTGTGAAGCACATGGCAGCTGGCTTTTGGGTCTGTGTTATTTACCACTATTATCTCTACTTCAGAGACTGGCTAGAACATGAACCTGAGAGGAAAAGTGATTTTAACAGACTGGAGAAACTCAGCTTTCCTCATAATTTAATTCGGGACCAGGAGAAGCTGTTAATATTAGGTTAGTAGTAAACATTTGCTTTGACTTAATTCATTTGTAACACTTTGCTCTTGGTTTACAGAAAAATAACTTTGTTCAGCCTCCGGGGGGGTAATTAAATGTTTCACCTGTGTTAATTTCCTGACTAATTGAAGAAAATCCCATAAATGCCAGCAATTAAGAATTTTTTTTTTTAAAGCAGGCTTTCTTAAATGTGTAATGTTTGCCCTGATGCCTTCAGAAGAACATATGTAATGCAAAAATTTCTTTTTTTATCCCTTAGTTCAGGGTCAGCCTTATGAAAAATAGATGATGTTGTACACGAACAGGTTTTTGCCCCTGCAGATGTTTGGTGTGCTTGCTTTTTTTGGGTTTTTTTTTTGTTGTTGTTTTTTTTTTTTTGTTTTTTTTAGGATTCCTGTAAAATTGTCTTAAAATGTTTTAATTCTTTTCCTTGCTATGCACTCTGGTAAATTCAGAGTCCTATTACTGAGAGATGACACTGGAAGCAAAATGCATGAAATTTAACATGTGGATGTCTTAGATTGTTTTACTTTATTCTTTGTTCTATATCAAGGTTTCTCCACTTTGGCACTGTTGACACTTTGGGCCAGATTATTCTTTGCTGTGGGGGCTGTCCTGTGCATTATAGAATGTCCAGCAACATCCTTGGTCTCTACCCAGTAGATGCCAGTATCTGCCCTTCCCCTAGTTGTTACAACCAAACATGTTCCCAGATAGTGACAAATGTCCCTTGGGGCAAAATTTACTCTGGTTGTAGATATGTGATAATAATTATAGTAGGCACTACCATTTATTTACTGATTACCATGTAATTCACCTTGTTCTATAACGTGTAGAATGCTCATCTTGTTTCTCACAAGCAAGCCACAAGATAGGTATTATCAGCCTCCAGTTTGAAGAAAACAAAATAGAGGCGCAGAGATTCAGTAACTTGCCCATGATCACAAAGATAAGTGACTTCTGGTAATACTTTTCATAATTATTTGTGTTGAAATTCAGTCTTTATTGAAGAGACAAATTAAAAAAGAAAGGGAGGGGGGCCTGGGTGGCTCAGTCGCTTAAGCGTCCGACTCTTGATTTCAGCTCAGGTCATGATCTCATGGTTTGAGAAATCGAGTCGGGCTCTGTGCTGACAGTGAGGAGCCTGCTTAGGATTTTCTCTCTCCCTTTCTCTCTGTTCCTCCCCCATGTGCATGCACGTTCTCTCTAAAGAAACATTAAAGAAGGGAGGTTTCCTGATGATGTCTCAATGGAGAGGCTATGGCTTTCACAGCAATTCTGTGTAAATGTTGGAATTCTTGTTTAAAGGGGTGAGTCTATGGATGTGAATAGGGGATTTGGACTTCTAAGGAGCTTCAGTATTGTAAAGCAGAGCATGGCACAGTCTAGGGTCAAGTCCGATTAAACTTCGAAGCCAAGGAAGCCAACAGAAATTGGGGTAAGGCTATGTATTGTTCAGGGCCCTGAAGGAAATGGGATGCTCAGAGGGTTTTACTGAATATAGGAACGTGGAGGCATGGAGAGGTTAGCAGCAGCAGGAACCATGGCTGTCTCTAGATCAGAAGGGGCCAAGGAATGGAATGTTGTTGCTGGAGCTGTGAAAGGTGTGGTTCCTCTAAAGGAACAGTAGTCCAGAAGAATGCAACCATTGCCAGAACTATGGCCCCGGGTGGGAGGGGGCGTGCAGCTGGTGGGCTGAGGGACAAATAACTAACTCTGTTTCCAGCTGTCTGATGTGCTACAGTGCCCAAGTGGGAGCCAGAGGCAGGGAAGCCTTGGTGTTGAAGCTTATAGAGACCAGCCTCCTGGTCTGGTGGATGAAGAAGGGTTGTGGCTCTGGGGGATAAATGGAGGAAAAGCCGGCATGGGCTACAAGCTGGACTGGGAATGACTGCCCTAGATCCTAGGGAGAATGGGGCATGGCTGGTGTGGGGGAGGTGAGGGAAGTCCATTTGTGCCAAGCTGGGCTTGGTTGTGCATACTTCCAGCGGGGACAAGAGGGGACTGGACAGGAGCGACCGGTCCGTCTGAGCTGCTGCTTTCCACTTCTTTAGGGAAGCCTTGAAGACTGTAGGGTTGTCTCTTTGCATTTGGATATCAGATGTGGGCATGTGTGTGCTTTTTGATCAGAGTGAGACATTTCCATGGGTTGCTGTGTTTGTTCTTGTTCAGGGCACCGGGAAAAAATACAGAAACAGAGTGACCCTCTTGGAGATTCTGCTAAGAGGTAGCTGCACATGGTGGGAAAGGTTGCCCTAGGACCAGAGATGAATTCAGGGGAGTAGAAAGTATATTACAACATTTGGAGATGTGACCTGGCATTAGTTTGGCATTTTCTTTCCCTGAAGGATAAGATTCCTGTAGGGATTTAGCTATGTGTGTATATGTGTCCACTCAGGATTTCTTTGTACATTGCTCAGACTTACTAAGGCCCTATTGAGCAAACCAAGGCCTTAAAAAAAAACTTGGAATCTTCCTCATATATGCAAAGTAAAGGCAAGTGCAAAGAAATAGCTTTGTTCTCTTTTGCATTCTTCATGGGCTAGCATATCTTCTGGAAAACTTGTTGCCATGGCAATGGGATATTATCTATCTCTGTAGTGTACTACATAAAAATAGCCCTTTGTATTTCAGGGTGATGCTGGTGACAGGTGGTTGGGTGAATGTATAGCAGGGTGCTTTGTCAGCATTCCATTGTTTAAGGTTGTGAAATCAAAATGAGTATCGATTTGCTTTTCTGTCTCAAAATGCACTTTTATCTGGAAAAGGCAGGTAGTGCTGCTCTGTTTGTGACTTAGAAGCTTTCCTTTGCAGGTCAAGTAAATACAGTGTTTGCAGGTACTTCTCATGGTAATCAGTAAATGGCTTCTCTTTCTGTTGGTGCTGCAGGGTGTGTGACAGAGGATTGGGTTGGGGGCAAGTAGTAGAATTCTCCAGTTCCTGAACACATGGTTCTGCTAAAGTGCCTTGTACTTAGAAACTGAGAAGTAGCAAGTGGTCAGGTGCAATAGATGAGCCCTGAGCTGTTTATCGAATACTGACTTTTTTTGTGGGTTCTAAGATGGAACATATCCTTGGTAAAGGTCATTTCATGGTGCTGGCTTTAGCATTGGCCTCACACGTGTAGCCAAGGATGGAATCTTGACCCTAGTCTTAATTTTTCCTTTGAGGAATCCTTTGGGTAATTTTTTTTTTTGAAATTTTTTAATGTTTATTTGTTTCTGAGAGAGAGAGAGAGAGAGCAAGCGAGCATGAGCGGGGAGGGGCAGAGAGAGAGAGAGAGGGAGACAGAATCTATAGCAGGCTCTGGTCTCTGAGCTGTCAGCACAGAGCCCGACGTTGGGCTCAAACTCTTGAACTGTGAGATCATGACCTGAGCCAAAGTTGGACGTTCAGCCGACTGAGCCACCCAGGCGCCCCTTCTTTGGGTAGTTTTTTAGAGCAGTAAGTCTCAAATATTTTGTCGTTCTCACTTCTCTTCTAGAAACTTGTCTTATATGTAAATAACAGCTTCCTGGTGCTGAAATAAAATTTAGTCTTAAGAATTTTTGATTTTCTTGAGAAAATACCATGGCAGGGAATTTTAGACCTAAATGTAATCACTGTTAATTCTGATCTGTGTTGTACTACTGCAGAAATGGAATCATTGCCTTTGTCTTCTCTCTCTGAGTCAGCATGAGTATCTTTTTGCTAATAATATTGGAAATAGTTTTTGAGTTCTTTCTGGGCATCCAATACTATATTCTTAGAAATTTTTGTGTGTAATTAACTTAATTACCATAGATATTCTTAATGGTTTTTGTCACTATTTTCCAGATGAGGCATACTTATTAGTGTGCCTTTTTGTTTCTGGTAGGTATTGTTGTGCAGTGTAAGACTTGGTTGCTCCTTTTTTGTCAGTTTGTTGTACAATGTTTCTGATACTGAAAAGATTCTTCTATCAGGGGATGGCAAAATAGTCTGTGGGCCAAATCTGTCCTGTCATCTATTTTTTTTTTTTCATTTTGTTTTTTGGTACGGCCAATGAGCTAAGAATGGTTTTTACATTTTTAAATGGTTTGGACAAAAATAAAAAATATTTCATGACATGTGAAAATTATTTGAAACTCAAATTTCAGCTTCCATAAACAAAGTTTTATTGGCACACAGCCACACTTGTGTGTTTCTGTATTATATTCGGGTGCTTTTGCTCTAGAGTGGCCAAGGTGAATAGCTGTAACGGAGACTGTTTATAGCCCATAGAACCTAAAGTGTTTACAAAGTTTGCCAACCCCTACTGTATATTATTCTACATCTAGAATGGGAGATTGCACTGAGTAATAAAAGCAGATTGAATTTATGTATTTGAATTCTCTTTGGGTATTATATTTTCCTCCTTTCTACTAAATGTTACAGTGTTTACAAGCCGAGTTTCATGTACTATAGAATATCTCACATATGTTCAATTTCAGCTCTTTTTATACCCATATTGGTTTTTTATTGTAACAAATACTCCTAACCCTTCCCAAATGAGGGTAATGGATTTTATCACTTTACTAGTTAATGTATTTTCTTTGCTAGGTCAGTAATTATAATCCCCCCATTTCTATTTACTTTTAACTATATTGCTTTCTACTATTGGGCTTTTCAGCCACCATATAAACATTGATACGTTAATAATCCTAACTAAGCCACCTGAACTGATTGCACTAGTTTAATAAATACTACATACGATAAAGATTTCATTTTCTACATACATCCTGTTGGATTTTGATATACTTAACATAATCAGCTTTGGAACACTCATGCAGTTATATTTTTTTAAATTTGTTTTCTCTTTTGTCTCTTGTTTTCTCACTTTTAAAATTAATGGCTTTATTGAGATATAATTCACATACTATACAACTTACCCGTTTAACGTATACAATTCAGTTTTTAGTGTATTCACTGTAAATTTCCAGAATATTTTCATCACCCCAAAAAGAAACCCCAGACAGGGTACCCAATAGTAGTCAGCTACAGTCCTCCTATCCCTAGGCAACCACAACTCCACTTTCTATCTGTATGGTTTTGTCTGTTCTGAACATTTCACATAAATGGAATGGTACAATATGTGGTCATCTGTGACTAGCTTTTTTTTTAAATTTTTTTTAACATTTATTTTTGAGACAGAGAGAGACAGAGCATGAACGGGGGAGGGTCAGAGAGAGGGAGACACAGAATCCGAAACAGGCTCCAGGCGCTGAGCTGTCAGCACAGAGCCCGACGCGGGGCTTGAACTCACGGAGCGTGAAATCATGACCTGAGCCGAAGTCGGCCGCTTAACCGACTGAGCCACCCAGGCGCCCCCTGTGACTAGCTTTTTTAGCATAATGTTTTCAGTGTTCATGTTGTAGCATGTATCAGTACTTTTAATGGCTCAATAATATTTGGTTGTGTGTATATACCACATTTCATTTATCCATTCATTAGTTGGTGGACATATGGGTTGTTTCTACGTTTTGTTTATTACGAATAATGCTGCTGTGAACATTTGTGTACAAGTTTTTATGTGGATGTATGCTTTTATTTCTCTTGGTTCCTTTGAGGAACTACCAGACTCTTCCAAAGCTGCTTCATTGTTCTACATTCCCATCAGCAATATATGAGAATTCCAATTTCTCCACATCCTCACCAACATTTGTTAGTGTCTGTCTTTTCGATTATAGCCATCCTAGTGGGTAAGAAATGGTATCTTATGGTGGTTTTAATTTGTATTCCCCTGGTGACTAATGATGTTGATGCTATCATGTACTTATTTGCCCTTTATAATTCTTCAGGGAAATGTCTATTTAGATCCTTTGCCCATTTTTAGATTAGGTTATTTGGCTTTATAAAATATTGAATTGTAGTAGTTCTTTCTATACAAGTCCCCTATCACATAAATGACTTGGCAAAATTTTTCTCTCATTCTGTGGGTTGTCTTTTCACTTTCTTGATGGTGTCCTTTGAAGCATAGATTTTTTTTTTATTTTGATGTAATCTATTTACTTTTTGCTTTCATAATTTATGTTTTTGGGGTCATATTTAAGAAACCATTGCCTAATCTAAGATCACAAAGATTTACTCCTATGTTCTAAGAGTTTTATAGTTAACCTTTTAAAAAATTTAGGTCTTTGATCCACTTTGAGTTAATTCTTGTATTTGGTGTGAGGTAGGGGTCCAGCTCCATTCTTTTGTATATGGATATCCAGTTGTCTTTGTATCATTTGTTGCAAAGTTGTTGTAACATCATTTTTCCCCCCATTGAATGGTTTTGGAACCCTTGTCCAAAATCAGTTGAACATAAATATAAGGGATTGTGTTTGGACTACTCATTCTATTCCATTGATCTGCATTTCTGTCATTGTGTTAGTACAGCACTGTCTTGATTTGTTTTATTTATTTTTGAGGCACATATTCCCCCCTCCTGTACTTAAAATTAGGACATCTCACAATTAATGGTTTCTTACATTGCATCAAAGCTGTCAGACTGAGGGGTGCCTGGGTGGCTCAGTCGGTTAAGCGGCCGACTTCGGCTCAGGTCATGATCTCGCAGTCCGTGAGTTCGAGCCCCGCGTCGGGCTCTGTGCTGACAGCTCAGAGCCTGGAGCCTGTTTCAGATTCTGTGTCTCCCTCTCTCTGACCCTCCCCAGTTCATACTCTGTCTCTCCCTGTCTCAAAAATAAATAAACGTTAAAAAAAACCTGTCAGATTGGGTGTTAGTGGCTAGGGAAACAATACTGGAGTGCAGAGTGACACACTCTTAACTCTTAGGATCCAAATGGATGGAAGGTGGAGGTCGTGAGAGAGTTGGTAATTGGATGCTCCCTCAGTGTTTAGCAGCAAATTGAAAATAGTAGTCAAAAATAGTCTAGCTTTACAAAATTCAGAGCTGAGTACTAATGGTTCCAGTTTCTTTTTGTGTATTTTTTAAAAGAAATGCTCCATCGCCAAATGGCGTTGATAGCACAGAGGACAGCATTATGGAAAAATATGGACAATGACCACTCTTAGTCAAAATGATTGACAGAAGTTCAGTTCTGAATATGAAGTTTTAGGAAAACCTTGAACAACTAGTTTTGCTTATTTACCTTTCTATGTATATGTGAGTGATAAATGAAAATCTAAGTGTAAAAGAGCTCTAAGATAAACACTAAGTGGTAATACTATTGTGTCCTATCTTATTTGGCTGTGTTTTCTTAGTACTACCTAAATAATGGTGTCTTAGGTTTGAAATGCTGTTATCTTCCTGCTTCTAGCTTTATTTACATCTCAGAGGGAGTTGGGTCCTTTCCCAGAGTCTGTTGTATGAAATGACCTCCTTTGTTTCCACTTCCTGCTATCACTATATGTCCATCTGTTTTCTAGCCACTGTAATTTTGTTTTTTCCCTTTCTCTCGTTTTTGTAGGTTTAAGACTTAAAAAACAACAACCCCGTATTATTGTTCTAGTGGAATTTTGAGTAGGAATGGAATTTAACATGTATGTTCAATCTAGTAGGAATATTCATTCAATCACTCAAGAGATAAGCTTACAGAAAATGACTTTTAGAAAGATGCAAAAATAGAAGAGTTCCCTTATATTCCTTACCTTGCTACCTAAATGTTAACATCTTACATAATCAGTACAGTGATCAAGAACAGGAAATTAACATCGTTACATTATTATTAACTGCACTACAGACCTTATTGAAATTTCATCATTTTTCCACTGGTCTATTTCTGTTCTAGGACACTATTCAGTATCCTATATTGCGTTTAATTATGTCTCCTTAGCCTTGTCTAATCTTTTTAATCTTTCATGACGCTTTTGAAGAGTATTGATCAGCTATTTTGTAGAATAGTTTTTAATTTGGGTTTGTTTGATGTTTTCTTATGATTGGAATAAAGTTGTGCATTTTTGGCAGGATTGCTAGAAAAACAATAATTCATCCTTTTCATTGCATTCTATCATGGAGTTCATAATGTTGATACATCTTTTTTTATTATTTTTTAAAATTTACATCCAAGTTAGTTAGCATATAGTGCAACAATGATTTCAGGAGTAGATTCCTTAATGCCCCTTACCCGTTTAGCCCATCCCCCCTCCCACAACCCCTCCAGAAACCCTCTGTTTGTTCTCTATATTTAAGAGTCTTTTATGTTTTGTCCCCGTCCCTGTTTTTACATTATTTTTGCTTCCCTTCCCTTGTGTTCATCTGTTCTATGTCTTAAGGTCCTCATATGAGTGAAGTCATATGATATTTGTCTTTCTCTGACTAATTTTGCTTAACATAATACCCTCTAGTTCCATCCACGTAGTTGCAAATGGCAAGATTTCATTCCTTTTGATTGCTTAGTAATACTGCATCATATATTATATATATACACACACACACATATATATATACATACATATATATATACCACATCTTCTTTATCCATTCATCCATCGATGGACCTTTGGGCTCTTTCCATCCTTTGGTTATTGTTGATAGTGCTGCTATAAACATTGGGGTGCATGTGCCCCTTCGAAACAGCACACCTGTATCCCTTGGGTAAATACCTAGTAATGCAATTGCTGGGTCATACAGTAGTTCTATTTTTAATTTTTTGAGGAACCTCCATACTGTTTTCTTTTGTATTTTATTTAAAAAAAAATTTTTTTTTTAATGTTTTATTTATTTTTGAGACAGGGAGAGACAGAGCATGAACAGGGGAGGGTCAGAGAGAGGGAGACAGAATCCGAAACAGGCTCCAGGCTCTGAGCTGTCAGCACAGAGCCCGATGCGGGGCTTGAACTCACAGACTGAGAGATCATGACCTGAGCTGAAGTTGGCCACTTAACCGACTGAGCCACCCAGGCGCCCCATCCATACTGTTTTCTAGAGTGGCTCACCAGTTTGCCTTCCCACCAGCAGTGCAAAAGAGATCCTCTTTCTTTGCATCTTTGCCAACATCTGTTGTTGCCTGAGTTGTTCATGTTAGCCATTCTGACAGGTATGAGGTGGTATCTCATTGTGGTTTTGATTTGTATTTCCCTGATGATGAGTGATGTTGAGCCTTTTTTCATGTGTCGGCCATCTGGATGTCTTCTTTGGAGTAGTGTCTATTCATGTCTTTTGCCCATTTCTTCACTGGATTATTTGTTTTTTGGGTGTTGAGTTTGATAAATTCTTTATAGATTTTGGATATTAACCCTTTATCTGATATGTTGTTTGCAAATATCTTCTCCCATTCTGTCAGTTGCCTTTTAGTTTTGCTGATGGTTTCCTTTGTTGTGCAGAATCTTTTTATTTTGATGAGGTCCCAGTAGTTCATTTTTGCTTTTGTTTCCCTTGCCTCCAGAGACGTGTTGAGTTAAGAAGTTGCTGTGGCCAAGATCAAAGAGGTTTTTGTCTGCTTTCTCCTAGAGGATTTTGATGGCTTCCTGTCTTACATTTAGGTCTTTCAAACATTTTGAGTTTATTTTTGTGTATGGTGTAAGAAAGTGGTCCAGGTTCATTCTTCTGCATGTCGCTGTTCAGTTTTCCCAGCACCACTTGCTGAAGTGACTGTCTTTATTCCATTGGATATTCTTTCCTGCTTTGTCAAAGATTAGTCGCCATTCATTTGTGGGTCCATTTCTGGGTTCTCTATTCTGCTCCATTGATCTGAGTGTCTCTTTTTGTGCCAGATAGGTCTTATTAATGGTGATATTTACTTTGGTCCCTTATGTTACTGTCTGCTGGGTATCCCTCATAGCTAAAGTATCTTGGGGGAGATGGTTTGAGACTATATGAATATCCTATTTCTCCTCAAACTTTTGCCTGTTAATTTTTAGTATTCATTGGTGGATCCATATCCATTTCATATCATTTCCTAGAATATTTGTGATAAACATTTGATTAAGTAAAATAAAGCTGAGCCCTCAAAGAAACAAAGATCAGTTAACATTAAAGCCCTGTTGTATTAGTGTAACACCAGCATTTGTGTACCCCAACTTTCAGAGGCTTAACACAACAGAAGTTTTCCTTCCCAGTGTGGGTATTTCTGGTTGTGTAGGTGGTTTTCTGTCATGTAATAATTCAAGGACCCAGGTTAAACTTTTTATTTTGAAGTAATTTCAAACTGATAGACAAGTTGTGAGACTAGTACCAAGAAATCCTATAAAACCTTTACCTGGATTTACTTAACATTTGCCACATTTGCCTTATTTTCTTTCTCTCCCTCCATGTATGTTTATGTATTTTATATCCATCCATTCATGCATTTATTTATCATCTACCTGTATGAAGTCATTTGAGGTGAAGTTTCATACATCATGCTCTTATATGCTTTAATAGTTTAAGCTTGAATATTTACCTGTTTAATTCTAGTATACATATAAAGTAGTTGCAGAATTGCTATCTCATACTCCTGTGAGAAACACTTTCAGTAACTAGATTACAGCATTTATGAACAGTTCTCTCTTTTTAGACTTACAGTATCTAGTGAAGATAATGTTACTAATAGTTTTCCACTGATGTGTCAAATTTATTTATTAAAAATTTTTTTGTAGCATTGATTTTTGAGAGAGAGAAAAAGTGAGCAGGTGAGGGGCAGAGAGAGGGAAACACAGAATCCGAAGCAGGCTCCAGGCTGTGAGCTGTCAGCACAGAGCCCAACGTGGGGCTCGAACTCACGAACTGTGAGACCACAACCTGAGTGAAGTTGGGCACTTAACTGACTGAGCCACCCAGGTGCCCCATCCACTGGTGTATAAAATTTAAAAACTGAACATAAGCACATACAATTACTCAAATTCAGTAAGTTTAATATCAGTATAGCACTTTATTCTGCAGTCTGTATTCCAGTGTCCTCACTTGTCCCCAGTAAGTTCTTCATGGAATCTTTTTGTCTTTTCCTGAATCAGGATCCCCCCCCCCCCCCCCAGCATCATGTATTGAATTTATTTGTCATGACTCTTTGGTCTCCTTTGATCTGGAATAGTTCCTGCAAGCCTTTTTCTTTGTCTTCTGTGACGTTCACATTTTGTAAAATGACATTTCATGACACTATTTTGTAGAATGCACCAAATTTGGGTTTGGCTGGTAGCCACTAACCAGCTCATGTTTAGATTAAGGTTATGTATATTTGTTGGGATCCTGCATAAACAGTGGGTCCTTCTCAGGTAATGAAGGCATTAGGAGGCATGTGATGTCTCATTGTCCCTCACTGGTAATTTAAATTTTTATCATTTGGTTAAGTATTGTCTAAGTTTGAAGTGTTTTTTAGATATGAAATATCAGAGTGATCAATACCAGGAAGCCTCTTACAACAGTGTTTAGATTGAAATGTTATGACTGAAAAGGCTTTCGAAACCATTCAGATTGATGTGTACATAACATGAAACCAAGTTTTTAACTTCTTTTTCTTGAGTCATCTTGTACCATTGAAATGTTAATGCATGATTTACCCATTCATGACTGTTTAGTCTCCTTTGATCCAGAATAGTTCCTCATGCGGGCAATTTTTTTCCTTAAAATTTTTTTTATTGTAGTGAAACACATAAAATTTACCATTTTAACCATTTTTTAAAATGTTTTTTATTTTTTATTTTTTTAACGTTTATTTATTTTTGAGACAGAGAGAGACAGAGCATGAACGGGGAAGGGTCAGAGAGAGGGAGTCACAGAATCTGAAACAGGTTCCAGGCTCTGAGCTGTCAGCACAGAGCCCGATGCGGGGCTCGAACTCACGGACCGCGAGATCATGACCTGAGCCAAAGTTGGACGCTTAACCGACTGAGCCACCCAGGCGCCCCCCATTTTAACCATTTTTAAATGTACTATTCATTGGCATTAAGTACATTTGCAATGTTGTACAACCATCACCACTCTCCATTTCCAGAACTTTTTCATCATCCCAAACAGAAACTCTGTACCTCTTAAACAATAATTATCCATTTCCACCCTCCCTTAGCTCCTGGTAACCTCATTTTATATGTCATCACAATATTTAGTATAAACAGCAGCTTTCTGTTATATCTGGAATAAGATTACTCAACTTTTGCTCCCATATCAAGACTATGATAAAAATATTATTTGCCATGTAATATAGGGCAATTTCTGTGTTTTGGCATGAGTTAATATATAGTAACTCTAAATCCTGATAAGGGGAGCAGTTTTATTCTGAAAGTTGACAAATAATTATTGGTTTGGTAATTTTTACCTCCGGGGTTGAAGTATTTTGGATTGGATAAGGGCAAGGAGAGATGAGATTATTCCTGTAGTATAGCAGACCAGAGTTTAAATCGCATTCTATGTTTTCTGTCTTGGCCATCTACCAGTTGATCATCTATGCTTTTGTACATGGTTTGATAGGTATAGATCCATAGAGATTGGGATACATTCTAGCAGTGTTAGAGGCCCAGGGTTCATAAAGGCACTTTTTCTCACTGCAGTCTTCATGCGTCCTTTTTTCTGGTCTGTAAAGTGAACATAAAAAAACTAACTTCACTTCAAAGGCTGCTTTGGGACGAAACTGTAAAACGCTTTGCAGAATAAAGGGGGCTCCTTATTCTTAGTAACATTCGTCAGTGTTCTTTGAGGAGTCACTCTCAGTCATTATTCTGTGTTGGGAATATTTATTATCACTAACTAAAAAAATTTTGTTTAATGTTTGTTTTTGAGAGAGACAGAGCATCAGTGGGGGAGGGGCAGAGAGAAGGAGACACAAAATCTGAATCAGGCTCCGGGCACTGAGCTGTCAGCACAGAGCCTGATGTGGGGCTTGAACCCATGAACTGTGAGATCATGACCTGAGCTGAAGTCAGACGCTTAACCGACTGAGCCACCCAGGCACCCCTATAACTAATTTTTTTTAATGTTTATTTTTGAGAGAGACAGACACACAGACATGGGGCAGAGCATGAGTGGGGGAGGGGCAGAGAGAGAGGGATACAGAGAACCTGAAGTGGACTCCAAGCTCTGGGCTGTTAGCACAGAGCCGGACAGGGGACTTGAACTCACCATCTGTGAGATCATGACCTGAGCCAAAGTCAGACACTTAACCGACTGAGCCACCCAGGCTCCCCTTATTATAACTAATTTTAATAGCACTGTAGAATATAGATAGCATGGCCACATGTCCTAGTTTGCTGGAACTGAAGAAACAGCTATAGATTTAAAAATACTCACTTAATAATATTGCCCAAATGACCCACCTATTCTTTTGCTGTATGGTGTTGGGTGTCTGTTTCATTTCCTTGACAAATTTGACAAGGCCTTGAGACTGTTAGATTCCTGGGATTGTGTGGGCTGTAGATGTAAGAGAGACTCCAGGACAAGCCTGTGTCTTGATCTTGAGATTAGCATATTGATAAATTCCATAACTCATTATTAGGTACCTGCAAAAGTTTACTGGATTTCTCTGTGGTTCACACAGTTGGGGAGGATTCCTAGAGGCAAGTGGTCATTTTTCTGAAGAGTCAGCACTTCCTTTAGAGTCCTGCCTCAGCTTCCTGCTCATGGGAGATCTTAAATTGAATGAGGTATCCCCTCACCATTAGAGTCCCTGTGGCCTTAATGATTCCTATTGGGATGAATTGGGCAGAAGTCAGGCAGTCCCATTCTTGCTGTAGATGACTTTTTTTTTTAAGTTTATTTATTTTGAGAGAGAGATAAGGGGAGGGGCAGAGAGAGGGAGAGAGAAAATCCCAATCAGGCTCCGCACTGTCAACGCAGAATCTGATGCAGGGCTCATTCTCATGAACCCATGAGATTATGACCTGAGCTGAGATCAGGAGTCAGACGCTTAGTGGACTGTGCCACCCAGGCGCCCCTCTTGGTGTAGATAACTTAAAACATTTTTTTAAAAAGTTTATTTATTTATCTTGAGAGAGAGACAGTGTGAATAAGGGAGGGGAAGAGGGGGGTGGAGAGAATCCCAAGCAGGCTCCGCACCATCAGCGCACAGCCTGATGTGGGCCTAGAACCCATGAAACCACGAGATCATGACCTGAGCCGAAACGGAGAGTCGGGCACTTAACCAACTGAGCCACCCAGGTGCCCTGCTGTAGATACTTCTGCCTGAGGATTAAGGATGAGTGCCTCTGAGGTCTGCGCCAGCTGGAAGGACCCTCACTGATTTTCTACTCCTGTGTGAAGAATGATCAGGCCACCTCACTGTTACTTGTCTGGCAGTACCAAAGCTCATTCCAAGAGGGGATTGATGGACTGTCTGGTTCTATATTGCTGCCTGAAAACCAACCCCAGAACTTGGTGGCTTACAGAAACCATTCTCAGAGTTTTGTTGGTCAGGGATTTCAGAAGGTCTCAACTGGGCTCTAGATGCCATTGGTTGGGTGGCTGGTACTGCAGGTTTCACTTCCAAGATTGCCTCTTTACTCTTCGGAAAGGTTCCTCCGTGTCTGTGGCCCTATCTCTCCATGTGGTATCTCATCCTCCAGGCCCTCTCCACATGATTTAGGCTTCTCACATCATGGTGGTCTCGGGGTAGTTGCACTTCTTACAGGCTGGTGATAAAATGAAAGCCTCTGTTTTATTTTATTTAAAATTTTTTTTTAAATGTTTATTTATTTTTGAGACGATGCAAGAGACAGAGTGCAAGCAGTGGAGGGGCAGACAGAGGGAGACACAGAATCCGAAGCAGGGTCCAGACTCTGAGCTGTCAGCCCAGAGCCCGACGCGGGGCTCGAACCCACGAGCCGTGAGACCATGACCTGAGCCGAGGTCGGACGCTTAACCGACTGAGCCACCCAGGCGCCCCGAAAGCCTCCGTTTTAAATTCAGTTAGATATTGGCAAACATGGGGCACCTGGGTGGCTCTTGATTGAGCTCAGGTCGTGATCTCACAGTTCATGAGATTGAGCCCTGCCCGAGTTGGGCTCTGTGCTGACAACATGGAGCCTGCTTGGGATTCTCTGTCTCCCCCTCTCTCTGTGCCTCCCCTGCTCGCATTTGTGCGCGTGTGCTCTCTCTCTCTCTCTCAATAAATAAATACACTTAAAAAGAAAAAAAAGATACTGGCAAACATACTTGGGATTGTGATATTATTTTATTTTGTCATATTTATAACCCAATCAAGGTAGAAACTTGAATGAAAGAAGGAACACTTTATTTCCTCTGCTCTTTGTGTGGATGTTGGATTGTCCAAATAGCAGGAGGTTCAACTTTTGGCTTGTTTTGGATTACTGAGCACATCCTTTGGAAATGATTTCCTAACATTCTCCTGGCCATCTGGTGTGAGCACAGAAGACCTTTTACTCCATAAAAGTAAGCTGATAATAATAACAAGTTGAAACATCTTGATAATAAATATATTTGTACAGCTTTTCTAATCCCAGGTTATTGAAACTCTGTCAGCCTTGGCTGGTATCCATGCTCTCTCTGTGCCTTTGTGTTTTCTTTTTTTTCTTGAGCCACTCATGCTGAGTGAGCACCAGAGCATTAGAAGGAGCAGTGTCACTGGGATGTAGAATTGGTGAGGGTAAGGCTTGGGTTCAATTGCAGGAATCCTCCTAAGCTTTTGGTACAAGAGGGGCACGACCTCCTCACCTCCATTTTACACATAAGGAGGAAGAGGTATGAAAAGATAAAATAGCTTTTCTTAATGGCAACATCGGATTCTCTACCCTCTTTACCCTAGTACTGATTTTAACACAAAACAGATGTGCCTTGGGCAAGAGCATAGTTGAGCTGGATCTTTTTATGATCCTGTACTACTTATTTGTAGCACTGGACCTTTAAAATAGGAAAAACGACGTTGATTCTAACTCGAAATTGTGGGCCACTTAGTAAGATGTGAGACTGAATTATGAGGAAAGGTGAGAATCCAAGTGGCCTCCCAGCTTCTACCACTTTATCTTCTATTGCTTAAGTTAATAAAAGGTCAGTTTTTGGGGTACCTGGGTGGCTCAGTTGGTTAAGCATCTGACTCTCAATTTTGTCTCAGGTCATGATCGCACAGTTTGTGGGATCCAGCCCCACATCGGGCTCTGCACTGACGGTGTGGAGCCTGCTTGGAATTCTATCTCCCTTTCTCTCTGCCACTGCCCTGCTTGCTTGCTTGCTCGCCCACTCTTAAAATAAATTAAAAAAAAAAAAAAGGTCAGTTTTTTCTTCAGTAATCTCTACACCCAACGTGGGGCTTAAACTCACGACCTGGAGATCAGGAGTTGGTGTTCTACCAACTGAGCCAGCTGGGCGCCCCTAAATGATCAGTTTTTAAAGCGATAAAAAAGGAAATTTCTGATAATCTTTGCCTAACTTCAGAGTGCTGTTTATATTACAGACAAAATGCTAAATTTGCTAATACAAACACATCCTAGTCAGAGTTTTGAGTGCCCCTAAGCAAGTCCCTAGAATTATTTTGTATGCTCAGATTACAGGTTTCCCCCCTTATCATATGTGTATTACCTAGCACTGTAAGACTCTTTATGGGGTGTCAAATATGTGGGAGGATTTAAATTCTCTTAAATGCTTCATGGGATGAGATGATCCAATGGGAACTGAATGTTTTCAATTAGGACGTTTCCATGGATACCATTAAGCGTGCCAAAATTCATAGCCACAGGAGATTTTACTTGCTTCAATATTGATTAAGAAATCTGAGAACAGTCTCAAAAAGTGTAGGAGGTAGGCGGAGGATAAATCTGAGGGAAGTATAAAATTTGCTTTCTCTCTCATGGTGAAGGGCTAGTCCAAGTAAAATTCTAGGCAGTCAGCCAAGTCTAACAACAGGATTTCTGTCAAGAAAATGTCCAGGATAAAAGTGAACATGGGTTACTTTTATTCCAGGTGTAGATGTTATTTATCTATTAATATTTGCTTTTTTATGTGCTGCGTACAAGGTATTGGCAGCATAAAAAAATCACAAAAACTACAACCCTTTGTGTCTATGTAGTTCATAAAGAAAACATTCTAAATGGTGTCTGCATACATCTTAAAATTTGCTTCCCTCTGGGAAGGATTCACGTCTTAGGTTATTACTCATTTTTAAACACGGATTCTTAGATCTCCGAGGGAACTGTGAATAGAATTCAAAGGGACCTTGACCTTGAATGAAGAAGAAAAGTGCATCTTTATTTTGACTAATATATAATGGATATTTAGCATTTTCATCAATTAATGTGGGCAACAAATCATGGTGCTATCAGGCCCATCTGTGACTGTGTCGTCAGTCAGCCTCATAATGCATCACAGCTGTTGCAAATACCTTGCAATATCATTTATGCTAATCACTCCTTCAAAATTTTTCCAGTTACTAGAATTTTGGCTCATTCTTGATACTTAATGCCATAATAAAGGAGCATATGTATTTTTATATCACAAATTAGTGCAGTATTTTAATAACTACTTCAATATAATTGGCTTCCCTTGTAATCCTGTGTTTTTTGCATTTAAAATATCATTCCTAAAAGGGATCCATAAGGCTTCACCAGTCTGCCAAAGAGTCCGTGGCATAAAAAATACAGAACCTCTTTGCTAATAGAGTGCAGATTAGAAGAGTTATCATACCTTAATATTCTGACCACAATTTGATAAAGTAGTTTCCTAGTTAAGTGTCGTTCTTCGAAAATCTTTAAAAAAAAAAAAAATTAAAGGTCAAAAGGGAATTCTTTTCTGTTGGCTCTTGTTTGTGTCCTGCAAAGTACTTTGCAGGCGACTTTGACTTTTATTTGAGAATTTGTCTTCAGGGGATAAGATATTACCATGACAAAGGTTTAAGAAGAAAAGGTTTTCCGGTCTATGATGGGCTGCATTCAGTAGATAGTCGTGGTTAAATCCCTGGGATTTGACCCAGATACTTATGCCTGCAGAGCCCTGTCCCTTACACAGTCCTATACCACCTCTGTAGCATTGGTTTCGACGGAAAGAAAGGCAATGCCTGAATGATAACAATTTGTGTCGTATGAGCTTTCTATTGCTGTGTAATAAATCACCTACAAATTTAGCACTTTAAAACAACAAACATTTATTATCTCAGTTTGTGAGATTCAGGAATCCAGAAGTTAAGCTGGTGGTTCTGGCTCATGATCCACTTCTGAGGTTGCAGTCAAGTTGTCATCCAGGCCTCCATCATCCGAAGGCCTGATTAGAGATGGAAGATCTTCTGTGATGGCTATTGGCAGAGGGCCTCAGTTTCTCACCTGTGCCTCTCCTTGGGGCTGCTTGAGTGTCTTCATGACCTAGAAGATGGCCTCCCCAGAGTGAGGAATTGGAGAGAAACAGCAAGACAGAAATCACAGTATCTTTTTTTTTTTTTTTTTAAGTAAGCTCTATGCCCAACATGGGACTTGAACCTACAATTCTGAGATCAGGAGTCACATGCTCTACTGATGGAGCCAGCCAGGTGCCCTGCCACCGCCTTTGTTTTAAGAAGTCATGGTATCTTTTTTGTCCTTGACTCAGAGGTCCCATATCATCACTTCTGCCACATTCAGTGGCATCTGTCACACAGAGAGGCCTGAAATAATGTGGGAGAGGGCTACGCAAGGGAATCATGAATACTAGGGCATGGCGGTCACTGGAAGGCCATCTGGGAGGCTGGTTACTACATGTGTAGGATCCTTATTTCCCATAGTCGCAAAATTATGAGTTGTATTTCCTTTTCGTATTTTAAAATTCCAAACCAGAATTTCAAACTTTAAAAGACCCAAATTAAGTGGAGGTATAAATTTTACTTTTATAAATATTTAGTGAATGGGCAAAATCAAATATTTACTATAAAAGCTATGCTGCAAATACTTCATTTGTGGAATTTTTAAAAGTTTTTATTGTAATTCCAGTTAACATACGGCATACAGTTAGTTTCAAGTGTACAGGATAGTGATTCAGCAATTCTATACATCACCCGGTGCTCATCATGACAAGTGCACTCCTCTGGGGGATTCTTTTTTTAATGGGCTAAACTAGCAGTGGCCTCTTGAGTCCTGAGATGTTCAGACTGCTGGTGCTTTCTTTTTTCCCTGGAAAATCTCCCTGTACCAAACACTGAATTCTTCATTTCCAAAGCCTTTCCAACTTCCTTATGTTTTTATTGCTGATTTGGTGTGCTTGAATGACAGCCAAAATATCAGCTAGACTGTAGATGCAAGGACTGGGTGGTTTCCATGGAGACTTCTCACAGGAACCTTTCCTCCTTCATGTATCTAACCCCTTCCAGTTAACGTTTGGTGTCCATCAATTCTAGTAGCTCTTGGAAAGGGGATTTGTTGAAAAAAGTTCAGAACTGAGTTTTTCTATCATCTCTAAGGTCGAATTAGGTTTTCCTGAAACTTGAGGATATTAATGAGTCCTCAAGCAGTTTAACTATTGTTTATTTCATTTGGTTTGGGCTTTGGGGAATAAAAGATCGTCTTTGACTGGGAGCAGAGGTATATGGATTTACTGTGTCTAATCGTGCAACCATGAAATCAAAAACGTTTCCACCTCAGGAATCAGCCCATCACTTTTAACCACTGTTGATTGCATTGGTTTAGAGCTTTTTGCTTCCTTTAAGTATTTTCCTTTTTCTTTCGAAATTGTGTTCATTTGGATGTGACCAATTCTGCATGGAGGCTGGCTCGCTCCCTTTTGATCTTGACGCCTACTGTCCCGATGTCATGCTTCATTTACACAGCGATAGCTTTCCTCGACTTTATCTATTGACTTGACATCCTATGTGTCACATTTTCTTTCTTAGACATAGGAAGATTGAAAAAAATTAAGGATTTGGAAGAAAATTTGCAAAAGTGAAGAGCACTGTGAAAGGCAGCTTTAATTTTAATTGTCACTGTAACCAGAATAGGTGGTCACCTGATGGGCAGAACTGCCATCTCGTGTTACACTGCCCAGTGCAGGTGCTCAGGTCAATCAAGGTCAAGCTGGTCACCAGCACTACTCTTGGTTCTAAGTGTAGCTGTGTAGGGGAGATCTCCCTATTACTTATACAGGTTATAATAAAAATGAGGCATCGCGTCAAGTCTGCATGTGTGCTGCATGCAGGTGGAGTTGTCTAATATTTGAAAGGTGGGAAGCTAGAGCTTTTGTAATTTTAAGATACCTATTATCAATTTAAAAATTTTTTTGATTATCATAAATGCATGGCTGGTGCTGTTTTTCGATCCTGAAATTTTGTGGGCAATCATTTTGGAAAGCGGCCAAGATGAGAATAAAAACTAATTATGGAAATTTAGGGACACCCGGGTGGCTCAGTCAGTTCAGCGTCCGACCTCTGCTCAGGTCATGATCTCACGGTTTGGTTTGTAAGTTTGAGCCCCTCATCAGGCTCTCCGTTAACAGTGCAGAGCCTGCTTGGGATCCTCTCTCTTCCTCTCTCTCTGGTCCTCCCCTGCTTGCGCATATGCGCGTCCCCCCAAAGATAAACATTAAAAAACCCCAAGTAATTATGAAAATTCATTTGAAAGACTATGTTATGGTTCATCAGAAGATTTTATGCAACTTCTATAGTGTGTGTTTTTACCTTTGGGATTCGCATCTTAAGAGCTGACTTCTACTTTGGACTTTGTGATGTGTGTTAGCTGTGTCAGCTCATGAGCATATTTTCATCTGTGCATTATGTTATAGTGGGACTTGGAAGGAATGTAAATCTTTTATTGGCCTAAATCTGAGTCTAATCCTCTGCATGGCTTTGGTAGAAAATCGATTTCCTCTGCTGTGTCAAGATTTTTCAGGTCAGTGCTCTTTGGAAGTTTCCCAATTCTCTTAGATTAAAATAGATTTTGTTTCTCTGCTGCATACTGGTATTCTTTAGTAGGACACTGGGGTCTAGAAAGTGAGAAAACAGAAACAGAGCCTGATAAAATATCCATGAGTTCTGTTTCAGCTAACTTCTTGATATGCTGTACCTTTGAGGAGCCAAGGAGTTTATGTGCTTTCAAAAACCTCATCTGAAGAGCATTTTAAAAGATGGCATCTGTAGGTGAGCCTGTGTGCTTGATTTTAATGAGTTTCACTTGGTGACCTGTTCACTAAAAGTGAATGGAAAAGAGAAGAGCTACTCATGCCGCACTCAGTCCGTTTCATGAGTATGGGCCATTGGAGCTGGAAGTAGGGTGACCGGCCTGGACTTTCTCAGTTTTAGCACTGGAAGTCCCACATCCTGGGAACCTCCTCAGCCTGAGGCACACCAGGATGGTTGTCATCCTGGCAGTGAAAGCATGGAGATGGATGGTTTGGCACTGGCGAGTACTCTTAGAGATATTTTAAGGAGGGATTTATTATAGACATGTAGTATCTTGCTGCCCAGTGATGCTAGTGGGTAAGTGATTTTACTTTGATTTGATTGAAAAGCAATGAAATGAGGGGAGATAAGGTTTTTCTACTTCCTCAGTCTGAGAGGAGGTGCTTAGGGGATGCTTTGATAAAAATTACCATTAATCTTTATCTTTATCTTTCTTCTGGACAATGGAAGGACCTTTAACTCCACTTATCCCTTTTCTCATCATACATGTGTGTATGTGTGTGTGTGTGTGTGTGTATACACACACAAACTTAAGTATAAAATGGATCACAAACTTAAGTATAAAACATAAAAGTATAAAAAAAAAACCCATAGAAAGTGTTCAAGACGTAGGGCTAGACAAAGAGTTTTTAGACTTGACACCAAAGGTATGATCCATGAAAGGAAAAAAATGATGAATTAGATTTCATCAAAATTAACAATTTTTACTCTGAGAAAGACTTTAAGAGACAAGCTACAGAGTGGAGAAAATATTTGCATATCACATATCTGACAAAGGACTACCTATAATATATAAAGAACTCTCAAAACTCAAACAGTAAGAAACCAAACAGTCCAGTTAGAAAATGGGCAGAAGACATGAAGGGACATTTCACCGAAAAGGATAGATATACAGATGACAAACACACGAAAAGATGTTCAACATCATTAGCTGTTAAGGAAATGCAAATGAAAGCCACTATAAGCTATCACTGCATACCTAGCAAAATGGCTAAAATAAAAAATAGTGACATCACCAAATGCTGATGAGGCTGTTGAGAAACGAGATCATTCATAGCTTGCTGATGAGAATGTACAGTGATATAGCCCCTCTGGAAAACAGTTTGGCAGTTTCTTAAAAACACTCTACCAGATGACCCAGTAATTGCATTCGTGGGCATTTATCCCAGAGAAATGAAGATTTATGTTTACCCCAAAAGCTGTTCACAAATGTTTATAGCAGCTTTATTCTTAATAGCCCATAACTGGAAATGACACAGGTGTCCTTCAATGAGGAAATGGTTAAACATACTGCTACACCCATACTGTGGAATACTGAGCAATAAAAGAGAATGAACTGTGGATGCAACAACTTGGATGTCTAGAGAATTATGCTGAGTGAAAAAAAGCCAATTCCAAATGGCTACATACTATGCGATTCTATTTATTTTTTATCTTTTAAGTTTATTTATTTAGAGAGACTGCGAGCAGGGAAGGGGCAGAGAGAGAGAGAGGATCCCAAGCAGGCTCCACGCTGTCAGCACAGAGCCTGATACGGGGCTCGAACCTGCGAACCGGGAGATCATCACCTGAGCTGGAGTCAGATGCTTAACGGACTGAGCCACCCAGGCACCCCTCTCTGTATCATTTCTTACAACTGCGTGTGAATCTACAATTATCTCAAAATAGTTTAATTTTTAAAAAAGCATTGAAGAAAAAAATACAGTAGGATCTACAAAGATCAGAGTCAGAAGAATCAGAAATAATTAATAATGTAGCACTTTTGTATTTGGTGGTGTTCTACAGTTCTGACCCAATTTTGTTCTGAAATAGGTCCATGTGAGTCCCTGTATGTAGGTGTATGATTGACTTTTCTCCTCAAGTGCTTCTAATTTAGGAATCTATTTTCTGTATGCCCTTTGTGTGCCTTTTGTCTCTGGTTTTCTTTTAGACACATACTAGTTTCTCCATTTCAGTTTCAAGGTCATTTCCAAGCACCGTTAACTTTTATGATCTCATTTTTGCAGTGTGTTCTTACCTAAGGGCCAGAATATCTGGACACTAGATTAGTTTTTCCTGAATGATTTTTTTTTTTTGCTCTTTTGCTATGTGATGGAGAGTTCTGTTTGTCCACTGATAGTCACTCCCTTCTTCTCTTCTGCAGTAGAAACTCCAGTTTTGAGCTGGGCACATGACTGTTCAGAGTAAAGGTTGCGTTTGCTCAGATTTCAGTAGCTAGGTGTGGCAGTGTGACCAAGTATGAACCATCTATTTTGATTGAGCCGTAAATTAAATGGAACTGTCAGTTTGCTTTAACAAGCACTTGTTAATAAAATCAAATACTTTATACAAAAGCTATATGTTATGGGTTGATTTGTGTCCCTGCAAAAAGATAGGTTGAGGTCCTAACCCCCCGTACCTTGGAATGTGGCCTTATTTGGAAATAGGTCTTTGCAGATGCAGTCAAGTTAAGACGAAATCATACTGGAACAGGGTGGGCTCCTAAGCCACACAAGGAGAACGCCACGGGAAGATGAAGACTGGAGTGATGCATTTACAGGCCAAGGAACTCTTGGGGCTACCAGGTGGTAGGAGAGAGGCATGGAACGGATCTTCCCTTAGAGCTCTCCGAAGGAAGTAACCTTGTCGATACCTTAATTTTGGACTTCTGGCCTCCAGAACTGTGAGATGATGACTTTTTGTTGTTTTAAGCTATGTAGCTTGTGGTACTGTGTCACGGCAGCCCTAGGGAAACCAGTACACTGTGTTTCAAAACTTCTTAGAGTATTTAAAAAAATGGGTTGGGCATGCAGAGGCTTCTTAATCTGAGTCCTGAGACATTTGGACTGATGCTTTCATTTTCCTGGAAAATCTCACCGTACCAAACATAGACAGTCTTCATTGCTTTAGGCCCTTCCAACTTCCTTACGTTTTTATTGCTAATTTGATGTGCTTGAATGCCAGCCAAAGAATAAGGTAAATGGTAGATGCAAGGACTGGGTGGTTTCCATGGAGACTTCTCATAGGAGCCTTTCCTGTCTCAGTTCAACAGTTGTCAGGGAGACATCGAGTTTCCATTTGTGGGGTCTGCCAATTTAAGTGGCTCTTGCCAACTTAAGAGGATATGGTTAAACCTCTTCAAAATCCTAATAAATTCAGAGCAGAGCTTTTTTAGATTCTCTTGAAGTTATAGTAAGTTTTTCTGTAATATAGGGGTATTTTAACTCATCTGCTTGAAGTGATCAAACTACCCATTTGTTCATATGCAGAAAATGCTAATTTTGAGCTTTGGGGGAGGAAAGCCAGGTTCGTAGAAGGAAAGGCCCAAAGCCAGAGAGCTGGTGTCTGATGCCACAGGACTTCAGTTCATGATCTTAAGCATGCCCTACAGTATGAGAGACCCAAGAGGACTGCCCTCTACACAACTGTTTACAGGCTGTGGAGTTGGCAGACTCAGCACTATGTGTTTATTGCTTCTAGTTAGCTATTGTTGGTTCAGTGGCTGGCATTGGTGGTGGGTTGATGGAAATGGTAGTGAGAGCACAGATTCTGGATATGAGCAGTTGTAATAAATGGAAACCCCTAGAGTTATCACTGTTGTGACAGCTTCCCCATTGTGCTGTTTATCAGTCAGGTATGGTAGATTGCAAAGTCCCCCAGGACTGTGCATTTTTTTTAAAAATCAAGATGTGAAGTCTGTGTCTCCATCCTTAGAGTCTTGGTTGGCCTTGTGACTTGCTTTAACCATAGAATGCAGAAGGGAACCTTGTGCAAATTTGGAGCCTTGCTCTGAAGAAGCATTTCACCTTCAGTTCTTGCTGCTTGGGAGTTCTTTCTGCCACCTTGTGGAAGAGCCCAGGCATACCTGCTGGAGGATGAGAGGCTGTGGGGAGGAGAGCAGAGGCACCCACTCAACCTGATAGCTGACTGTGGAAACCTAAGTGAGCCCCACCTGACATCAGCAGAGTCTGGTCCACATCAATATAATTGCCTAGCTGAGCTCAGCCCAAATTGTTGGCCCCCAAATTATGAACTTAGAAATAAATGTTTTAAGGACTAAAATTTTGGGGTGGGTTGTTATGCAGCAATAGATAATAGATAGAGCTGAGTTCGGGTGCTCTGGGCCAATCAAGGCTCACCTTTGATCTGTTCTCTATGACACCCAGGACTCGTAGTAACATACTCGTGTTAGTAACAGAAATTACCTGTGGGTAACTTACACATTAAAGGGTTTATTAGGTAGCTCAGTATTTTCCTAAGAAAAGATGGGGGAAAGGCTTGAAAAGTGCACAGGGGGCAGCACTGGCAGAACTACAGCCGCATCATGCCACAGATTTGGTCTGGTGAAGATGCTGGAACTGTAGCTACTGAGTATTGGATGCCTCCAGGTACACTTCACATTGCCTGGACTGGTGTGGAGCTTGCCACCTCTGTCGCCCCTGGAAACTGGCGTTGCTTCTGTTTTCAGAAAACAAGTGATCTACTCTTTCTGCCCCTCTGCATACTCGTTACTGATTCAAATGCCCTGTGGTGTGTCTAGCCAAGCTTAGGTCTTGTGCCCATTCCCTGATTGAGAAGAAATCAGGAAAGTGAGTATCCGACATTTTTAACTTATTTAGCTGAAGGCAGGTAGAAAATTTTATAAACATTGGCAAGGTGTTGTGATGTTGGGCAGCGGAAAGAAAAATGGCAAAATGTGCATTGGTTTCTATTCTGTCCTCTGGTTAACTCAATTATAGCTCAGTTATGATGAAATCAGCTTTGTGATCTGTTCCTTTGTGGAAAACAGGTTTTGTGGAAAACAATAATCTGAGCCTTTACCCTTTACACCTGCTCCCTTTCTCACAGATGTGTGCCCATGGCCATTTGGAAGGCCACAAGATAAGTGGGCCCTAATTTGCATGTATCTCTGGTTGTCAAGGTACAGTGTGTGTCTTTCAGTTGGTAGGCCCAGAGAGACTGCATTGACTGCCACAGAGTGCCACCTAACAGGATGAATGAATGAACGGTAACTTAGTGGTATCTTAGTGAACATAAAGGGGTTGCCTGTTTGTGCAGTGAATTCAGTTATGTGACATTTGTAATATGAGTTGTTGGGCAGCAAGATCTTTCAATTCGGGTCATTTCTCATTTTTCAGAATTTCTCTAATAACCATTGTGAATCTTGAAGTGCCTATCTGCAAAACCATTTATGTAGGATTAGTTTAAGTATTAAAAATAACACATAGAAAAGTGTCATGCTTGGAGACTATGTAGTAGGTGCTTGAGAAATGTGGATCCTTTTTTTCAAACTTCTTGTATACACACACCCCAATCAGATCATATCTTAGCTCAGGCTGCTGTAACAAAATACCATAAACTGAGTGGCTTATAAATGACAGAAATTTATTTCTGACAGTTTTAAAGGCTGGAAGTCCAATATCAGGGTGCCAGCATGGTCAGGTTCTGGTGAAGGCCCTCTTCTGGGTTGCAGTCAGCTGGCTTCTTACTGTGTCCTCACATGGCAGAGAGTGAAGCAAGCTGTCTTGTGATTCTATAAGGGTACAAATCCCATTCATGGGGTCTCCACCCTCATGATTTCATCTAATCCTAATAACCCCCCAAAGGCCCTATCTCCTAATACCATCCCTTTGATGGGTAGGGTTTCACCTTGGGAGGGGGCACAAACTTTCAGCCCATAACAGAGTGTAAACCTTTTGAGTGTAGGGACTGTTCTGTGCCAGATATGTCTAAGTTGTCAGATCTCTAGGCATGGCTTGTGAGAGTGAACTGTTCTTGGGGTAGATTGTCTTGGAAGAAATCAGGACCTAGACCTCAGCTCATCCTTTGTGCTGGGGGTGCCAGTTTAGGGGGGATGGTGGTTTGTATAAGATCAGGCAATGCAAAGTCTATTTGGGCTGATGGAACAGTGTCTACAGGTGATTCAAGGTACAAGATAGGAGATACACCTGGGTCCTAGGGATGTCCCTCCTGGGGGGCACAGCTCAGTGACCAAAGACCTAAAATCGGGGAAAGTTTGGGGATTTGGGTATCAGGGAACTGTCAGGGGGTACCTGAGGGTAAGGTGCAGGACAAGGACAGACAGTTGAGAGCAAGGTCAGCCCTTAAATGATGGGTGTTTGCTAAGCTAGAGGGGAAAGAGGATGGACGTTTATTGCTGGGGCAAAAAAAGGGATTTGGTCATGGAAAGAGGTTAGTCTCGTCAATATAATGTGTCCATTAGGTCACGGTAGGACCAGTAGCAGAGTGGATTTGGGGCTGGGTTCTGGCTCGTTGGGCCGAAGAATCCACTTGCATTTGCTGTGAGGAAGCTGTGGGGCTTAGTATGCTGGTTGTCATGAGGCCTTGCTGTGGGGAGAACAGTCATGAACAGGGAGGATGCCAGCCTCAGTTTCAGTGCCCTGTAGTATAGGCTGATTTGAGAGGGGCCAGCTTTCTCAGAGGCTGCCAGAATGTCAGGGAGGGGAGAGGAGCATTTGTTGTACTGTTGGATAGGGTCTTTACTAGGAGTTTGACAAAGAAACCCAACTAATGAAGTCAGATTGATTACCCCATCAAAAAGTGCTATTTCTTTATTTTCTTTTTTTTAAGTAGGCTCTATGCCCAGCATGGAGCCCAACGTGGGGCTTGTACTCATGATCCTGAGATTAAGACCTGAGCTGAGATCAAGAGTCAGATGCTTAACTGACTGAGGCACCCAGGTGCCCCCAGAAAGTGCTATTTCTGGTATGAGTTTAACTCTGTGCTGGAGGGTTCCGATCTGTCTGGGTTTAGGTTGGAGAGCAAGAACTCTAATGTGATCTGAGACTGAACTTCCATTCGTTCATTCCCTCCCAAAGCATTTCAAGGATTTGTGTATAATACACGGGTGCTCCACTTACATGAGGTGTCCTGGCTTGCTCTGTTTCTCTCATTAAGGCACTAGGCACTAGTTTCTTTGGAAAGGAAATGTGTGTATGAGTGAGTATATGTGTGCCTGTGCATGCATGAGTGGTATAAAATAAAAGATCTATCGAATGAACTAAAATGAACAAACTTACAAAAATACCAGCTAACCCCAACCTGTAATTTTATGTTTGAAAAGCACTAAAAATGTCAATAAACAAATTGAAAAGCGAATCCTTTGGCTGCTGAGATAAGTCAGAATTGCCAGAACCAGTAAAAGCTTTATATAATCTTGGCGTTGCATGTGTGTTCACCTGAGATTTTGCTGCCCGTAGCTGTACAAAATTCTGTGATATGCAGAGCCTAGAAACCGGGGCCAGAATCCTAAAATGAATTTTCTTTTCTAATGTGAGCCACTTTTTCGTTTTAGTTTGGTTCTAATGTCAAGAGCGCGCGTGTGCGCGTTTCCTTCATTTCATTGATTCCTGGCATTTAAGTCAATGCCTGGCACACAATCAGCCCTCAGTAAGTGTTCTTACTGTCGATTCTATCATTCTTTTTCCCTATACTTTTCTCCTACATCCTAGTGACTGTCTTCTTGGGGTTGACAGGATGCTTCCTTTGTACCTGGGTGGTTCACTCTCCTGGTGCTCTTCCCTTCTGCTTCCCTTGAAGTGTTAGATCCCATTTTGTCCCCAGGCAGGTGTCGACCCTGAGGAATTCCTGACCCTGAGATATGTGCCTGCACATGTGCAGCCAGTTGGACAGCTTGAAAAGCTGTGGCACTGGCTTGCCAAAGAAGGCCTTGTTTACAAAAGTCATGATAAATCATTGTCATCAAATGTCATCACTACCTATAATCTTTGCTCATTCCAAAAGACAGTCTCAGTGCCTGATAAAATCTGTTGAATCACTTTGTTCAACTGATAAATGCCAATCTATTGTGCAAAAGCCAAAGCAGGTAGCTTGAGTGTAGAATTTTAGTTCTTGTCTTTAAGAACCATTTTAGTTTCATGTGTGACTCAACATAGTTTTTCGTTTTAATTCAAAAGTGATCCCTTTTCTGCAAAAACAAACAAGAAACTGAGTAAATGCAAAGTTCTGGGAGGATATGTTGTATCTATTTCTCTTTGGCTTTGTTTGCTTGGAATCAGGTGATTACACAATGATTTACCTGAACTCGCCTGAGGTGCTTGCTATCCTGGGATCAGGTGGTATATGTGGTCCTTTAAATCTGAAAAAAAATTCTGAATAGGTTGATGTATTCATATAAGGCACAAGTCAGTGGTACAAAACAACATTTGTAGGGGATCTCTCAGTGCAGTGAAGAGTTAAAACTCAGTAGATGTATTTAATTTATTCTATAAGCCTTCTTAGTGGGAAATCAATGGGATGGATGCTGTGGGGAATGCAAGGATGATTTTAAACATTCTGGACTTACCCTTAAGAGACTTGGGCATTGTAGGGGGGATGTAGCAGGTATACTGAGAACTGTGATACAAAGTACAAGTGGTAAACACCAGGGGGGAAGGTTCTAACTATAGTTTTAGCTTTTACCCATAGAGTTCCTTTTTAAAAAAATTTTTTTAAATGTTTGTTTATTTTTGAGAGAGACAGAGCCCGAGTAGCTAAGGGGCAGAGAGAGATGGAGACAGAATCTGAAGCAGGCTCCAGGCCCGACGCGGGCCTTGAACCCATGAACCACGAGATCATGACCTGAGCCGAAGTCAGGCGCTTAACCGACTAAGCCACCCAGGCACCCCTAGAGTTCCTTTTTATAGAATTTTTGCGTCTAGAAAAAGCCTTGTGTCCTATGTAGTCAACTGCTTCATTCCAGTAGATGAGACTTGAGACCATGGGAGGTCAGGTGCCTTCCCCTGCGTCACCCTGTTAGAGCTCCCTTTGGCAAAGATAACTCGTTTCTGTAAAGCAAGCTGCTGCATTGTTCTATATTGGCAACTTAGAGGAGAGAGTACTGTTTTTGGGTGTTAAATCTGGGCTCAGTGAGTGAGGACCATTGCTGCTTTGTCTGGCTGGGTACTTTGGTTTGAAATTACATTTAGAGCAGGTGGGAGGGGAATGGTTTTGGGGTATGTCTATAATCTGCTGACATAGGGTTAGGCTTTGTCTCTTACTCCTCACAACTTTTCTAAATTCATTTTAAGTGGATAATGTACATGATTCAAAATTCAAAAAGTATAATAGGAAATACAGCAAACTCTTCCCTGTCTCTGCGCCTTGGCCAACCCATTCTCTTCCCTTCCCTTGAGGGCAGCTGGCAGCCAAGTTTGTTAGCTTCAACTTCCAGAGGTAGTGTATAAATATGTAAGTAAATGCATCTACAGTCAACCCCCTTAAAAAATAATCTACTATACCTACTATTGTGCACCTTGCTTTTTTTGTTTCAACAGTTTAACCTGATGATCTTTCCATGTCAGTATATAAGGAGCTTCCTCATTCTTTTTTTAGTTCGTGTTTTGTGTGTGTGTGTGTGTGTGTGTGTGTGTGTGTGTGTGTGTGTGTGGTGGGGGGAGGGGTGGGTGTGGCAGACAGCTGAATCCACTCTAGATAGTTAAGCCAAAGAGGGATTAGGATTTTAGGTAATTTAGAATTGTTTGGAGGGCTGGAGGAACAGGCCAGCATCTGACTTTCCAGAAACGGCCCCAAGACACGCATCTCACTAGTATTAAGTGGAAGCTGCCCGGGCTCCTGCCTGCGCGGAGCAGCAGAGAGCAGGGACTTGAGTCCACTGCAAGTGCTTCCATTGTTGTCCTGAGCCAGGAACCAGCTTTGCCTTTACCGCACCTCCCACCTGCAGGGCGGGTGCTCTGAGCAGCCTCTCTTCCCTTACATCTCTCACTTCTAAAGTGTGTCATGTGTGCATATGTCTGATCAGTGGAGACTTGGTCACATGTTTGCAATCCTCAGCTTTCAAGTTGGGAGGTGAGACTTGTAATAGGAGAAATTTCTCCAAATAGAGAAAAGTTTTCAAAGGATGATGGGTAATCACAGATATGACAGATATCTATTAGAGTTGCCTAGAATTCTGTTGTGTGGTTGAACCATAGTTGGTTAATATTTTATTTTTAATTTTTTTAAATGTTTTATTAATTTTTTGAGAGTGAGAGACAGAGTGTGAATGGGGGAGGGGCAGAGTGAGAGGGAGACACAGAATTCGAAGCAGGCTCCAGGCTCTGAGCTGTCAGCACAGAGCCTGATATGGGGCTCGAACCCACAAACTGTGAGATCATGACCCAAGCTGAAGTTGGACGCTTAGCCGACGAGCCACCCAGGTGTCCCTGATTAATATTTTAGATGAGGGACCTCTAGGTGTGTGTTTTCCAATCTGTATCTTAGACAATATGTATTGAATGACCTTGTACATAAGTCATTTTGCTTGTGTAAAATGGAATATAAATTCAGAAGTAGAATTCCTAGATGAAAAAGTTGATTATAATTCTTACGCATATTGCCAAATGGTCTCTGGATGTTATCCGAGCCTGTGTTTCCACAAGCAATGTACAAGTTCCTGATTTTTTTGCCCAGAGTCTTTTCCCTGTGCAGATTTCATCTGAGAGTGGCAGGTTGGGTCTTCCCCACTACTGGGGTGAATTTGGGGCCTTGGGCCAAGAATGCTGGCACACCAGGCCTGGGCCATCACCTCTGCCAGTATAGCCTGTTTTTAGCATCTGGGCTGGATTCAGTGTACAGTTTATTATAGATTCTCTAGCCCTAAATTAAATGACATCTTGGGGAATCTGAACAATGATGTAGCTTCCGAAATTGATTTGCAACTTGGGAGGAGCTTCCATGTTAGAGGACCTGGATCATTATGTGTTCACAAATGCAGAAGGACAGTTTTTTAAATGTTTCTTTATTTTTTAGAGAGAGAGTGTGAACGGGGGAGGGGCAGAGAGAGAATCCCAAGCAGGCCCTGTATTGTCAGTGTGGACCCTGGCATGGAGCTTCAACCCACAGACCATGAGATCATGATCTGAGCTGAAGCCGGATGCTCAACCAACCGAGCCACCCAGGTGTCCCTGCATAAAGGACATTTTTAAAGAATGGTTATTAAGATTTATAATACCTTTACCCCTTTAAAAATAAAAAGCAAAGAAATGAAATAATCCAGACAGAGAGAGACAAATACTACATGGTATCACTTAAATGTGGAAGCTGGAGTGGGGGGGCGGTGGGGGATGTTGAACTCCTAGAAACAGAATAGAATGGTGGTTGTCAGGGCCTGGGGCAGGTAGGGAGTGGAGGTAAGGGGGAGAGGGTGGTAAAATGGTAAACATTTTCAGTTATAAGATGAATGAGGTCTGAGGATCTGATGTAAAACATGGTGACGATAGTTCATAATGCTGTATGGTATAATGGAAATTTGCTGAGAGAGTAGAACTTAAGTGTTCTCATGCATAAAAGTAAACATGTGATGAGTGTGTTAATGATCTCTGGGGGAATCTTTGCACAGTGTGTATGTATATTGAAGAATCACATTGTACACTTTAAATATATGACTCTTTTGTTGGTTTTACCTCAAAGCTGAAAAAAAGGGCAGACTCTTAACTTTGGGGTGTTAGTTATTGCATAGGTTTTGTTATAACTGAAAGCTGGCGTCCAGGTGCTCCAGTCGGTTGCTGTGGAAGTATGTAGTGATGTAGGAAGCCCTTATTTAAAAGCTCCTGAAAATTTTGAACAAATGTATATAAATGGGTAGAAAATGGGGCGTAATACATGTGTGTTCTTTTGTAATGGAAGTGTTCAGTCTTTAAACTGACATTTACTTAGTGTAGCTGGTTATTTAAAGAAAATGCCCTTTTTCTGCATGGCTATTGAGGGTTTCTGCAAGGATATAAAGTATGGCTCAGGGAGGCAGTGTGTTGATATGCAGGGGTTGGTAACCCTACTGTAAAGGGCCTAGTAGGAAATATTTTAGGCTTTGTAGGCCAAGGGACAAAATTGAGGACATTATTTAGGTACTTATTTATATAACAAGAGACAAAGCAAACTTCCACAAACTTTTTATTGACAAAATTAAAAATACAATAACCCACCACAAAATTTCTTTGGTAATACAGGTCTCCTAGTAAGAGGCATGGGATTCTTGTTTTGGGGATAACCTTTTACCTGATGAGATTCAAAGTTAGTGTTTCCTTTTTTTTTTTTTTTTTTAATGTTTGTTTATTTTTGAGAGAGAGCAAGCAGGGGAGGGGCAGAGAGGGAGACAGAGTATCCGAAGCGGGCTCTGCGCCGACAGCAGAAAGCCTGATGCAGGGCTTGAACTCAAACTGTGAGATCATGGCCTGAGCCGAACATCCAACTGAGCAACCCAGGCGCCCTCAAAGTTAGTGTTTTCTGATCATCAAATTGATTGCAAATGTTCATCTGTAAAAACCATTCTCAGCTCATGAGCCATACAAAACCAGGCAATGGTCCAGATTTGGCTTGTGAACATTAGTTTTCCAACCCCTGATGTAATGGGAAGACCATGAGCTTTGGATGCATGTATGTGTAGGTTTGAGTATTGGCTCTGAACTTGTGACCTTGAACATCTCACTTAAGTTGTGGTGTTTATTTGTGCATAAACTGGAGGTAATGACACAAACCACATGGACTACATATCCTCCCCATGTTGTGTTGGGATTTTGAATTAGGATTCCAGTTCTGTAGACGTTGATGTAAGTTAGCTAGACTTACTTAGACTTAGTATTTAATGGATTCAGAAGCGTTTGTCACTTAGTCTGAAAGTATTATGTGAAAGCATGTTTTTGCAATGGAGAGATCTGGTTGTCACCACCTTAACCAAATGGCCAAGCTTGGCCATCATTGGTGGGATGTTCTGACATGACGTGCTCCTCACTGATGTGTACCTCTTACTGTATCACAGTATCACCTCTGTGGTGGTCTTGCCAGGAATGTTTGATGTGAATATTATCACAAGGAAACAGACAAATATACAACGTGGAACGTTCTGCAGGAACATTGTGAACTCTTGAAAGGATTCAGTATCATGAGTAACCAAGGGGGATTGTGCTAGATTAGGGAAAGATTAAGGAAAGATAATATAAAAACGTGATGCAAGAACAGTAAGTCTTGGTTATAAAAGAGAAAGTTCAGTTCTATAGGCCATTTATAGGACAGCTGAGGGAATGTGAGTATGGTCCATATGCTGTGGGATAATGTTGATTTCCTGAGGTATGGTGATGATGGTGGGATGGTGTAGGAGAATATCTCTGTTTTGGGGAGGTGAATAATAAAGTAGGGGTGGGGGAGGGAGGGAATGAGAGAGTGAGAGAGAAAAGAATAAGTTATTTTTGTTCAGTGCTGCTTGCTTCCTAGCATGGCACTGAGCACAGTGCTTTTAATGGGGAGATGCCCAGGACATTTTTAACTATTAGCTACTTTCAGGTATTAGTGGGCTCTTCTGTCTGAAATTATGCCTAAGCACTGAATGTCCTCTCTTTAACAGTGTGGTAGTTTGCCTTAGCATGTACTATGGTACCGATGTTGAGTAATTAAATATGGGGGTTCATATTTTCTTGGGCAGCTCACCCAGGTCCCTCTGCACTGAAAGTCCCTCTTGATTTTTCCAATGTGTAAATGGACAGGAAAGGAAAACTCAGGATAATTGACCTGCCTCTTCAGCTGGTACAACTTGAAAGCATGTCCTTCAAATAGTCCTCTATATTTCTTTAAAAATGTTTATTTTTTTATTTTGAGAGAGGGAGGGAGAGAGAGAGAAAGCACACGCATGCAAACGGGGAAGGATCCGAGACAGAGGGAGAGAGAATCGCAAACAGGCTCCCCACTGTCAGCGCAGAGCCCGATGAGGGCTCGATCGCATGAACCATGAGATCATGACCTGAGCTGAAATTAAGAGTGGAGGCCTAACCAACTGAGCCACCCAGGCACCCCTAGTTGTATTTCTGTTTTTGAGGGTGACATGGGGGCTGACATCCCCTGGGCACATGCTGAGTAGCAGGAGGCTTGGAGGAAGAAGCCTGCAGTGTGGTTCAATGGAGCACCTAGTGGCTGGAGCATTACTGATATGTTCTGGGCTCTGAGGGCCAGGATAAAGCCTGGTGGAGGCCTTTCCTTGTGCTTTAATCCTGACCAGTCCTTCCTACCTGAGCACAGACAAGTTAATATCCTCTTATATTCCTGCAGGAACTCTTATGGCTATATGGTGTGAGATGACTAAAGCCAATTTAGCAGCCACTTGTAAAAGTAATTATGAGATGAGAAAAAGAAGAGCAATTCTGCTACTATAGGCTGTGAAAATGAATGAATTTAGCAAACATTCATTGAGCAAGTGAGAAATAGCAAGCATTGTAAAGTATGAGTCTGGGGGTACAAATGATAAAGATACACTGTTGCCTTGTGCTGGGCAGTTGGGGGGCAGGGGAAGGAATTGGGGTACAGTGGACACAGTGACCAAAATACAGATTTTGGTATATTGCAAGACTAGTGATGTGGTAGAAAGCTAGTGAAAAGGGTTATGGGAATGCAGAAAACATGCCATATGGAATTAAGGTTGCAAACATACGGTTGGTCCTGAGGTGCTCTGAAGAATGAGCCTTGTGGGTAATGAAGTGGGGGAGACCTCCAGCGTCCAGGCAGGGGGCACAGCAGGTGCCCGGAGGCCTGAATGGCTCTTATGTGTTGAGAGACTGGTTGGTGTCTGGAGTGGCTGAAGCTTTAGATGCAGGGTGGGGAGGAGAAAGACATGGGGTTGTTGGAAAGGTAGTTTGGGTCAGATGGGAAGGCCTCAAAAGCCATGCTCAGCAGTATGATTTTACAGGAAAAGAAGCAGGGAACCCTGGAAGTCCCTTTGAGAAGGGGGGTGATCTTGTTTTGATAAGATGATAGAGGGAGTGTGGAGGATGGTGTGTGAAATTGCACTAGTCTAGGGGAAGGACTTGAAGCAGTTGATGTGTGAGCAAAGAATTTGAACTTGGCAGCTACAGCAGAGAAAGAATAGAAAATAAGGGTCCACTGGTGCTTTTGCAGAATTCTTTCAACCCCTCCCAACAAGGCTTTTTACAATTTTAAATCTTTCTAAGGTTTTTAAGTCTTTAAAAATACTTGAAAGAGAGAAGCTTATTCCAACCTTTGAACAGTTCTGAAAATTTATTACATTTCAACTAGGAAAGAAAGTATTATTTCAGGCAAACTGGAACATGTGTGGACTGATTACTCAGCACAGTCACTTAATCTTTCAGAATTAGGTAGGAAGTAAGCTATTTTAGTGGCCTTCAATCTTCTTCCAGAACTTTGTCCAGGTTCCTCCCAAATGGTGTATTTCTCTGATTTGTATCCAGCACCCCCACAGTTTAGTGTACATCTGTAAGCTGTAAGGAAGTTGATTTCATCCGTTCCTTCCCCCCCCCCCCCCCATCTTTGGCCTTCCACCTGAGAAAACAAATACTAGTCCATAGGTTCTTGTTCTGTGTCACGAACTTGCACAACGTGTAAACTGAGATGGATCCAGCCGAGAGTGTTACGGATTTGGAGTTTAGACTTAAAAAGAAGAGTGGAATCTTTGTATTTTTTCTTTATTTTGAGAAGTGCTTGGCAACTTGGACTGTTTGGAGGAGCAATTATATAAAATATCTCCTGCTAATTGAGTATCTGGGATAAAGCACCGCCTTATTTCCTTCAGTTTGTGTTAAAATGTTTCTAGCCACAATTTAGAGCTTTCACGGAGAATTTAATTTAGACTGAGAACATCTTGAACCTTGACAAACAAAACTTACAAAATTAACCTCCTTTTTGAATTGAGAGGTCTCAGGCTTACAAGGGTCTATACATAAGTTTCAAAGGCTTATAATTACTTTATCTTCTTGTGGCTTGAATATTTTAGAAAGTTCTTGACATGAGGGTTGGTGTACAAAGAGCAAGAAAAGTGACCTCGATGGGCTTACCTCACTTATGTCTGTATATTCCACGTTTGTTACAAAGCAGTGATTCTAATGGTACATGAGACCAAAGGACACTTTCCAAGGCAAATAAAGCAGTTGACTAATGTCAGATTTTGGGTGTTGGTCTCAAAGGACCATATGGAGGTTTACCAGCAGTTTTATTTACCTTTAGTTAAGAGCTTTTCAATTCTGTGTATTAGTTATGGCAAAGGAATAACTGAAGGTTAACTTGATAATAAATTAATGCTGACAGAAATAGTAGTTGTTAAATTGTTCACCTGTCAGGAATTATAATTTCTTAGGGATTATACTGCAAGGTAGTTATATTGATGCTGGAACCTACATTGATGATGTTGGTGTTTTTTTCCCATGTGTAGACAAGCCTGTACCTGAAGATGTGTAATTTATTTATTCACAGTAAGAGATGTACAACTCAGTTACTTTTTATTTGTGAGGTTTGGTTCATTCACTTGATTGAGAAATTTTTGACCGAATCTTGGATGCCTATCCTTGTGCTAGGAGCTGAATGGAAGTTACCCCTTGCCTTTGGAGAGAAGACATTTTAATGGGAGGCAGAGAGAAACAGATAATTATAATATGATAAGTGCTGAAATGGACATGAAAAAGCTTGAATGTGGAGGATTTCAAACATACACATTAAGTACCGAGTAGGAGAATGAACCCCCATGAACCCATCACCCAACTTCAACAGCTGTCAACTTTGGAGCTTTCTTGTTGCACCCATATGCTCTACTTACTCCAATCCCCCCTTTTATTTGGATGCAAATCCAAGACAGTATATCATGTGATGGGCATTTATAGATGAAGAGTCAGAATACGCAGAGAAAATAAACTATACCTGGGGATTTGGGAAGGAGCTACAGAGAAGTGGCATTTAAGAATGGAGGCAGTGCAGTGGCTGGATGGCTCAGCCAGATAAATGCTCTTTTTTTTTTTTTAATTTTTTATGTTATTTTTGAGAGAGAGGGAGGCAGGGAGGGCTAGAGCAAGTGAGCTGGGAAGGAGCAGAGAGAGAGGGAGACACAGAATCCAACTCTGAGCTCTCAGCACAGAGCCCAATGCGGGGCGGGGCTCACACTCACAGAGCGTGAGATCATGACCTGAGCCAAAGTCAGATGCTTAACCGACTGAGCCACCCAGGTGCCCAAGGGCTGACTCTTGATTTTGGCTCAGGTCCCCATCTCACGGTTTGTGGGTTTGAACCCTGCATTGGGCTCCCTGTGCACTCTCTCTCTTGCTCACGCTCTCACTCGCACGCGTGCTCTCTCTCTCTCTGAAAAATAAACATTAAAAAAAGTTCCCGTTTCATGTAAAAGGGATGGGACCCAACAGTTATTGAATATGGTTAAGCATTGTATTAGGTTCATTTAGTACACTATTTCATTTTTTTCTTCACAATAGTCCTATGAGGGAGGCAATGTCTCTGTTTTACATATGAGGAAATTAGGTTTCGGGAATTTACCCAAAGTCATAAAACTAATTAGTTTTCTGTGTTGGAAGCCAACTTTGGCTTTAAGTCTGTTTAGTTTACCACCTTCTGCACCATGTGCATAGATACCGAGACGTAAAAGTACAAGATATGTCAGTGACAGTGGGAGGAATGGAATGAAGCTACAGAGTGTGTGTGTGTGCGTGTGCATGCGCATCCATCCATCCATCCATCCATCCATCCATCCATCCATCCATCCCTTCGTTGTGTTCAGAGAGGAAACTAGAGATATGGCTCAGGGCCAGGTTGTGAAGGGACTTTAATGCCCCTAAGGAGATAGAATATTATCCTGACGAGGGTGGAATTCCAGGCTGATGGGTCTCATGCTGTAGCATGAGAACAGTATTGCCAGCTGGCAGAAGGGGGAATATGCACACACTGTGGAAGACCCGGCAGAACTGGAAGATGAACTGAGGGGGGTATGGGCCAGAAAACTTATTTATTCCACTTCTATTTATTAAGCATAGACAATATGGCAGAGAATGAACTGACGAACGAGACACATCTTCCTGTTTCATTGATGTTAGTAGAGAGTCACATGCACAGGGCTTGTTGTAATGTTGTGATTTACAGTAACAAATATATATTTGGTGTTCAACCCAGTTCCAGGCAGAGCTCCTAAAACCCTTGGAATTTCCTGTGATTGGAATAGTAAACGTGTCTTTTGATATGTTAATGAGGTGACTTTGGGGAAAGCCCTTAGGCATCCAAGATGGGGGTGGACGCCTAGGGAGCCAGCATTGTGATTAGAGGTTTGGAACTTTTGATACCTGCCCCCAACAAACCTCCAGGTGGGGAGGGGGCTGGAGGTTGAATCCATCAGCAGTGGTCAGTGATTTAATCACCCATGCTTATGTAATGAAGCCTTCATAAAAACTGCAAAAGGACAGGCTTCAGAGACTTTCTGGGTTGGTGAGCACAGGGGGATTTGGGGAAAGTGGAGTGCTCCAAGGGATCATAGGAGCTCTGCACCCTCCCCATGCCTTGCCCTATTCATTTCTTCTGTTTGGCTGTTTCTGGGTTATATCCTTTTTATAATAAACTGTTAATCTACTGAGTAAAATGTTTCTTTGAGTTTGGTGAACTGCTTCAGCAAATTAACCGAATCTGAGGAGGGGGTCATGGGAATCTGATTAATAGCCAGTTGGTAACAACCTGGGCTTTCGACTCAGTGTCTGAAGTGGGTGGAGGGGGCAGGGGGTGGGGAGCAAGGGGTAGTTTTATAGGACTGAGCCCTTAATCTGTGGAATCTGATGCTGACTCTGGGTAATCGTGTCAGAGTTGAGTTGAATTGTAGGACACCCAGGGGATGTCTGGAGAATTACTTGGTGCTGTGTGGGATACCTCCCCCTCCACAGTTTGAAATTGGTATCTGAACCATAATACCTATGATCCCACGAAAAGGTGATAATAAACTTCCTAGTTCTCAGAAAAAATGCAAAGTAAAACTACAACGAGATACTACTACACTCCCATTAGAATGGTGAAAATGAGAAAGCCTAAAAAGACCATGTGTTGGCTAGGACGTGAAGCAGTGTGGCCATACCTGCTAATGCTGAACATAACACATATCTGGTAAGCCAGCAATTACCACTCTTAGAAACCTATAGAGAAATGTATTTCACAGCAATGTATTCCAGTCTACATGTCTTGACAAGATATGTGCAAGAATATTATAGCAGCACGATTCAGAATAAACCCAAAGTGGAAGCCATCCAGATGTCCAGTGACAGAAGGATCAATAATTTGTGATATATCCACACAAGTGTTGAATAGCAACTAAAATGACTGAACCGTAATTTCACTCAACCACTTGGAAGACTGTCACAAACAACATTGAACAAAGAAGCCAGACACGAGGGTACATACTCTTTGACTATTTAGTCTTGCCTTTTTCTGAACTTTATATAATCTGTGGATTTAGAAGTTAGGAAAATGGCATGTGTGTGGCAGTTGAAAGGAGCCGCAAAGGGGGCCTTCTAGAAGGCTTGTGATGTTTTATTTCTTGATTCTGGGTGCTAGTTACATAGTTGTGTTCCATTTGTGAAAGCTGCTCTCCCCATACACTATACACTTAGGATTGGTATGCTTTTCTGTATGTCTGTTATGCTTTTCTATATGAATATTATATTTCAGTAAAAAGCTAAATATACAAAGTAGTACAAAAAAGTTTAAGTTTCAAAGAGCAATATTTCTACAAACAAATTCTGATAATTAGTAATGATGTCTACTTGTTCACTTGAGGAAAACTCAACTTTTTCCTGAAAGTCACACTCAGGTTCTTCACCTCTCTCCGTATTAGTGCCTGCTCCTTTTGTTGCGAGAACACCAACTAATGGGATAAATTTAGAAAAAAGTTAAATCTGTCCCTGTATGGTTAAGTCTGTGAATTCTATTTTAAAAAAATCTGTCATGAGAGCCAGATGGGACACTGGGAAGGATTAAGGCTGTGGCAGAGGAGAAGATAGCGTTGGTTAGGGACATGGGTTGGTGGTAGGGTCAACTGGATATGGTTACCACTGAATAGAAGTTTCTGAATTAGGATTTGGAATAGCTGACGTCAGCAACTGAGGTGAGGGCTGCCAGAAGATTAGTTAGCAGATGCCAGGATAAGTGGAGAGGGGCAAATGAGCGCGGCTTATTTATGGTATGTCTGAGATGGCATTGGGTATCTGTGTTAGGGTTTTGGAAAGTGCGAGGGGTGTTAGGTTTGGAGAACGTGATTTGGTGATCGTTTGGATGGTAACTGAAGCGTGGAAAGAGAATGAGAGCACTCAAAGAGCTGTGATTCTCAAACTTGGCTGCACATTAGAATTACCTTGAGAGCTTTGCAAAAATACCCATGCCTGGGCCACACCAATGACCAGGTAAAGCAGAATCTTTGGGGGGCTAGGGCCTAGCTATCTGTATTTTTCAAAAGCTCCTCAGGTTATTCAAATATGCAGCCGGACTGGGAACAAAATACGACAAGTAGATCCATAAATCAGACAGTTGTGATTGATTGGACACTATTGTCAGCACTGCCAATTTAGCTCTCATGAGGTAAGCACGTTATTTCTCTTTACACTTACTACACTTATGGGGATATCGAGGCGTGAGAGTTAAGTAGTTTGCTTTAGGTTATGCAAACAGCTAATTAGGTCCCCTGGCCAGGATTCACAACCAACTCATTTACTCCAAGGGCTGTTCTCCTTACCATAACATCCTATTGCTTTAACATTTAAGAATGAGTGGGGGTGGGGTTGGGGGGGGGGGAATTGAGACTTTTGGAATGGCAGCCGGAGAAGCACAGCAGACCCTCTCTCTAGTGGAACAACCTTTTAGCTGGTAACAAAAAAAATTAAAAAAAAAATCATTTGAAGTCTTTGGAAATGGATCTGAGGACATACAGCAAATGGAGAAACATTGAAGAAAATTTGCTAAATCTTGGTAAGAACAGTGAATCTGCAGTATTTGAGCCACGACCCGCTTCCCACCTCTCCTCCGAAAGCTCTGTTCCTGGTGGGTCCAGCCAAGAAGGTAGGATTCTGTTCCCGCAACCCCAGTTCCTTAGTCTAGGGCTAGGAGAGGTAGACCACCTGCTGTGAGAAATACTAGAAGTATCAGAAGGAGGGAAGACCAAGAGAGAGAAAGAAAAACACTAATCTGTACGTTCAAGAAGCCCAGCCCTGTCCTGCCCCCTGCTGTGGCTGCTAGGCTGTCTCGCTGTGACTCCAGGCTTGGGATGCCTGCAACCACAGTGCAAATGCCCGCAGTTGGGGCGGGGGCATGGGTGTAAGGCCAGTTAAATACCACAAAGCTCAGTGTTCTTCCTGAAATCCAGCAGCTTTTCTTGAATAAATGCTCCCTGGCTAACGGCAAGCCTTTGGTTAATTTCCAGAGTTCTGTCCATTTTCTTTGTCGGTTTTCTCACTGCTTTGATGGAAGAGAGAATTTTTGGAAGCCCTCATAACCCCCTTTTTTTGCTGACATCCGAGTTGAATTTTCATAGGAATTTTCTTAAGATTAATTAGTGGCTGTTTATAGTTTGGAAATCTAAAAGCCCATCCATAAGGACTAACTAAAAAAAGAAACCACGGTGTATATTTATAGCAGAATATCATGTAGTTGTTAAAAGGATGTGATTTTAACTGTGCTGATAGAAAAGATTTTCAAGGGATAATGCTAAATGAAAAACAAGTTGCTAATAGTATGTGGTATTCTGTTTGTATCAAGTATTGGATATACAAGAGGAAAAACACAGGTGTGTGCTATATATACAAACATTTATATACATATGTACATATATATACACGTATATATGTATATGCATGTATACATACATATATGTATGTATATGTATATATATGTATTCATGTATACATATACATATATATACATATGTATATATATGTACATATGTATATATACATATACATATATGCATAGAACATTTCCAAAAGAATATAATGGTTTCCTCTGGACCATAGGAAGTGGGGGGTGCTTTTTAGATCTTCACCCCACTTACTATTATTTGAGTTTTTGAGTATCTATTACTTTGAAATAACTTTAAAAAGTTACTGAATATTTGTTATCTTTAAACTACCAAATAGGGTATGTGTTAGTTTAAGGTCTGCAAATTAAAGATTGCAGGATCTTGAAGATATTTGTGCTCATAGCCCCCTCTCTTTTGTTTCTCTGAAGTGAGCACTCTTGATTGTAATTTTAATGCTTAGGAAATACTGTTGCCTGAAAACTTTAAGAATAATTAATTCACTTTTAGTTTTGATCAGCTGGGATAATCCACAAGTAGTGGTAATGACTAACGTGTTCTCTTTTCACTCCAGTGCTCTTCTAGACTTTGGACATTAGTACCTGCCCCCGGAAACAAGTCACTCTCTTTTGTAAGAACAGTAACAGCCATCCTTTGTCACCTTTCTTTTTCTCTTTGAAAGAGGAGGAATAATCACTGAGTCCTGAAATATCATGAGTAGGTAGAATTTAATGATCTGACCTGAAAATCTTCCTGTGAACTGCAAGACCCCCCCCCCCCCCCCCAGCCAGTGTGTACACATAGGTTCTCCAGGGAGTTTTTGGTTAGCTATGCTGTGAAATCCTTGGGATTTCATAATATATCTTGTCTCATTTTCCTGTTATGAAATGGGGTTTTCAGCCTGGTTTTTCTTGTCTGTTTTCAGATCACAGAACTGTGTGGTGCAAAGCGGGTTGGTTATTTTGGTCCAACACAGTTTTACATTGCCTTAAAATTGATTGCTGCAGCACAGTCTGGCCTTCCTGTACGGATAGAGAGTATTAAATGTGGTAAGTATCTCCCATTTTTACGTTTGATTGTCCACAACAGGTGTCTTGTTTATGAGAACCATTTTTAGTGGGCTTAAGGCCTGTTGTATAAGCATTTATGGAATTTCTCCTTGCTTCTAACAAGGTGTCTGTTAAATGAAGTAAGAAAATGTAGTGGGTGTCTTACTTTCTTTTTGTTTCTTTAGGAAAAAAATAAGAGAGTGACCTGAGATTCATTCCTTTTAACTGAATTAAAGCTGAAATAGATTTTGTTCTTTAGCAGAAGGAGATCAGGACAGGAATTCTAGAGCCTGTGGCAAAATAGTAACATGTAGTTTAATTTTCCTCTTGAGGAATATGCAGTGTCATTTGAAGTTCTTTTAGGGACAAGGGCACAAGTACCTGGGAGAGTATGAATGGAGCTGTCCCTTTTTCTTTCCTGTCCCTGCCAGTCATATTGTATATGATCATCCTTTAAAAAAATTTTTTTAAATGTTTATTTTTGAGAGAGACAGAGCATGAGCAGGAGAGGGGCAGAGAGAGAGGGAGACACAGAATCCAAAGCAGGTTCCAGTTTCCGAGCTGTCAGCACAGAGCCTGACACAGGGCTGAAACCCATGAACCACAAGATCATGACCTGAGCCGAAGTCAGACACCCAACAGATTGAGCCGCCTAGGCGCCCTTTAATCCCCCAATTCCTAAATAACCGTTCTAATCATTATTAAGTACTATGGAGCTACCAAAATTTTGGCAGAATGAACTTAGCTTCTCAAAGTTTTGGTTTAAAATTTTCTTATCTTGCCATCCTTGCCCCCAACCCACTGAGTGTTTGAGTACTCTCCACAACTTAAACAAAAAGCAAAGCCCCAAACTCTTAGCATGATTTATACTGTCTCAGTATTGGGTTTATAAGTACCTATGAAGAGGGTGATTATTCCAGGGTTATGCTGACGTCCTCTGATACAAGTTACTTCCATATGCTCACATAGCCATGCAGGAACTTTTTCCTTTTCCTCATTTTGAGATAAAAACCACTCCACTGTCCACATGTGTCCTGTGAAGCCTTGTAAAAGTAAAAGTGAGTTCAGGAACCTTGTAGAACAACTCTGAGAAGATTCTGATGGCTTGACTATGGGAAACAAAGTCCTTTTGCGCTAACCATCAGAGAGTCACAATCATCCTGCTAATCTTTCTTAAAGGTTTAGTGTGTGCCAGGTACCAACTCATTTAGTCCTCCCAGCATCCTACTAAATTAGGTGTTTGTGTTTACGTTCTGTACGAGAAACTGTGAAACCAATTCCGCTGGAATCCCCGTGCCTTAACAAAATGAAGGTTCGCTTCCTGCTTTGCAGTGGGTCATGGTGACCCTCTAGGGCAGCTGCCCTCCATGTGGTGCCTCTGTGATCCTGGCTGCTTGATCTTGTGCCCCCCCCCAAGCAACAGAGAAATAGTTTCTCACCCTAGCAATTTAAATGCTTTGTCCTGGATGTGACTCATGTTACTGCTGCTCACAGTGCATTGGCCAGAACTTGTCACGTGGATCCACTGAACTGCAGGGTAGACTGGGGCAGTGGGGGGTGGGGGGGGGTGGGGAGGTGGGGCATGCAGTTGTCCCCTGTACCCGCAAGGAGAGAACTTTCTGTGGATGAACACTGGAAGTCTCTACTGTGGCACTCTTTTTACCCTCATCTTACAGATGATTATTGAAGTTGAAGTTTAGGGGGCCTTGAGTAATTTGCCTAAAGCCTTCAGGTTAGTAGAGTTTGGAGCCAGAATCTCAGTCTCCAGTTGCCGTGCTCTTCATTACTATGCATAGTAGCCTCTTCTTGATTATTCTCTTTATTAAGGTGCTGATTACAATCTGGAATCACAGAGTATTTTCTGAGTGGGGAAAAAATCTGACCCCAAAAGGCATCCCTCGGTATTACATAATTTGGTTTCTTAAAATAGATTTAAAAAATTGTTTTATTTATTCATTACTCATTTATTTTTTTGAGAGAGTGGGGAGAGGGGCAGAGGGAATCTTTAGCAGGCTCTACACAGCATGGAGCCCAGCTTGGACCTCGATCCTACAACCTTGGGGTCATGACCTGAGCTGAAATCAAGAGCTGGATGCTCAACTGATTGAGCCACCCAGGCACCCCAAAATAGGTTTTTTGATGGAGTGTTATTTCAGTGGCAAGTTTGGTATTTATGACTACAAGGCTGAGCAGTCACTGCTATAAGTCACTTGCTATGATTAGAGTCACATCACATTGTATTTGGACTTGTGGTAGACACTGAAAATTTCCATTCCACTGTAAATGGTCATTAAGCTTTATTGTTGTGTCTTCCAACTTTTATCTGCTGGAAAAGCTAAAGCTGCTTTTTGTATACAAGAATAAATTTCTGACACTTTTGTTGTTTATTTTAAGTTAGACCGGTCTTTTACGGGATTTGTGCCTACATCTACAGCTTAATTTCCTAGGAGGAGAGAGGGGGGAAGGAGTGTCTAAATTATCACATGTGTCAAGGATTAACGCTTTTTCTTAAGTGTAAGGCTTTCTCAGTTGTACCTTATAAATCCTGATGCTGCCTTTTGCCTCTGACAGTTTATACTCAGTTAATTTTGAATTTTCTTCCTTCACTTAAAGATTTATTAAATAAATGTTATTTACAGTCAGCATATGTTAAGTAAGAATGAGGGCAAGATTAGGCCAAACTTTGAGCTGCCAGTTAGAATTTTCCAAGTTGTTGCTTGAAATCCATTCACTTAATGTTTGATGACACAAACCTTGAAGGCCAAAGAGGATGCTCTGTGAGAACCTGATCGGAAAGGCTGTAGTAGCCTCATGACACTCAGGGAGTTATGAGTCCGTTCTTACTTCATGAATTACATGAGTCTGTGTGTATGTGTGTGTTAACCTCTAACCTGTAGCCTTGCCCATTTTGGTCAAAGCCACCACCATCTACAGTTGCTCAAGCCAGGAGCCTAGAAGTCATCCTTGATTCCACCCTTTGCCTCGGTCCACAGTGTAATCTGTCAGCAGTCCTGGCAGTGTGGCTCCAGTCTTATTGCCTTCTCCCTCCATCTCTCTATCCTACTAGACTGGGCCACCTTCAGCCACTCACCTGGATACCACAGTGGTTTTGTCATTGATTTCTTGGCCTCCTCTCTTCTCTATTCCAGCCTCTTTGCCTATACGGCAGTAGGCAATATCGCAATATCCATCAGATCATTTTGTCCTCCTCCTTGAAATCCTCCCCTGGTTGGCTTATTGTACATACTAAATTCAGTCACTGCACTGATCTGTAGGGCCCTGAGTGATCTGGTCTCTGCCTCCTCCTCCGTCCTCATCTTAAACCTGCCCCGCCTTGTGTTCTCTTTCTTGCCCCCAGCCTCCCTGGCCTTCTAGCCATTTCTGGGCCATCTCTTTCCCGCTGCAAGAAAGACCATGTTGTCTCGAGGTTTTGGATTCCCCGCAGTCTGTTTCTTTCCCCCTCTCTTTTCCATGGCTAGCTCTTCCTCTTCATCGTTCGGGATTTGTGCACTGTCCCCACCATCCTGTCTAGAGTAGGTTCTGTCAAATTAATTCATTAATGAAGGAACCAGCATAGAGTAAAGCTGGCTCAGGAAAGTACAGGAGAGTCAGAAGTATTTATAGTCCTGGAAGGAAAGAATGCTGGAATAAGATTGCTAAATTACATATAAAATTGATGAATGCCCTATAGAGCAATAAAACTGTGACTTGGCTATTAGACTCTGTTCTGGGATGAAATTCACCTGCATTGCTATTAGACAAGGTTAGTTAGCTAACAGTTTTCTATGAGTTAATATCGATCCTTTCAGTGTTGTAAGATGCCTAATGAAGAGTAAACAGTAAGTCAAAACAAAAGTACATGTCCCTAGGGAGTTAGGTAATCCTTGGATGGGTTAATCCTGTTAGATGATGCTTCTGTGTGACTGTCCCCTCCCTACTTTACTTTCAGCATCTGCTCCTTTATGGCACTTTCATCAGTTTGTAAATACTCCTTTATAGGTTTGTCTAATTTCTGTCTTCCTCACTAGTCTGCAAGCTTACCTAAAGGGAAGGGAGGAGGATCTGGTAGCCCCTGCTCTGTGTACCACTGTGGACACTCAAGGCATGTTTGTTGAATGAATGAAGAGATGAATGCTGATGAATGAGGACCGAGTGTTAATCATCTGTCACTTTTTAATCTCAAACATTTGGATTTCAGGGGCGCCTGGGTGGCTTGGTCGGTTAAGCATCCGACTTCGGCTCAGGTCATGATCTCACAGTCCGTGAGTTCAAGCCCCGTGTCGGGCTCTGTGCTGACAGCTCAGAGCCTGGAGCCTGTTTCAGATTCTGTGTCTCCCTCTCTCTCTGACCCTCACCTGTTCATGCTCTGTCTCAAAAATAAATAAACGTTAAAAAAATATTTAAAAAACAAACAAACAAAAAACATTTGGACTTCAGGTTCACCCAGAACTCCTAAGGGATTTCTAAAGAAGTCCTCTTTCTCAGGCTGTGGTTCCCAGCCTTGTTTGCACTTGAGAATTGCTGGAGAGCTTTAAGTGCAAACTAAAAAATACAGGTGCCTGGGGCCACTTCCAGAAATTCTCATTTAATTAGCCCTGGAGTGCAGCCTGAACGTGGGGATTTTTAAGAGCTCCCCCATGTGATTCTTATGTGGAGCTGGGGTTGAGAGCAAGTTCTTTTTTTTTTTAATTTTTTTTAACGTTTTTATTTATTTTTGAGACAGAGAGAGACAGAGCATGAACAGGGGAGGGTCAGAGAGAGGGAGACACAGAATCTGAAACAGGCTCCAGGCTCTGAGCTGTCAACACAGAGCCCGACGCGGGGCTCGAACTCACGGACCGCGAGATCGTGACCTGAGCCGAAGTCGGCCGCTTAACCGACTGAGCCACCCAGGCGCCCCGAGAGCGAGTTCTAATGAAAACCGAATAGAGCATTTTCAAGAGCTTTGCTTAAACTGTGTTTATAGTTTTGGTTATATCGGGACCTGAGTTGGAGTGAGGCCAGGGGCACCCAGGGCACATAACTTTAAGGGGAAAGTCACACTCTGGGCCATACAAGTGCTGATTCTGCATTTACACGATCCTGAGAGTGAGCACCTCCTTAAATGTTGGCACTAGGCATCTCTCTAGCCTCACCCTATTTTGCTGGTTAAACAAATGGTGAAACCTTAGGATAATTTAGGAGGAGAGAAGCAGGGGGTGAAATTGAGGACCATTGGAGAATTCCTGATGAGGAAACCACATGGTGGACACTTGCCCTGGGAACTGTCCCTTCCTTCTTTCTGAGGACTGGCCGTGGGGGGTGTGAGGACTGAGAGAAGGTATAGGTAGGGCTTTTTAGAGGAGGTTTTGTAACCTGTTTTGTGTCATGGGCTCCTTTGGCAGCCTGACACTCCTTCTTGGAATAATGTTCTAAATACATACAAAGACGTAGGAGTCCAAAGGAAACCAATTATATTGAAATTAAAACTAAGATACTTAAGAATGTTATATAGCAATATCCATACTACTTCGTTAATGTATTAAATAAGAGACCTAAGAGTGACCTAAATAACTACCATACTTTCAAAGTAGTGAGGAGCGTAAACAGTACTTGAAGATGTCTACAACAAGTGTAATGTGATATATAAATATCTGATTTCGGTGGGTGGCAAAGTTACAGGTGCTGCTAATGATACTACAGCGCTTTGTTGCCTACATTCATAATTGAAAGAAATGCAAATTTTTGGTTAGGGTAGGGAGAATAAAGATGGAATTTTTTTTCTTAACCAAGATGACAGACCCCGTGATTTCTTTCTACAGCCCCTCTGGGAGTCTCCGAATGCTAATAGTGCGATAATGTGGCTCACATAGCCTCTAGGCTGTGTTCCCCAGACTGGTTATTGATCTAGTGGCAGTCTGGCACAGTCTGTAGTGAAAGGAGAAAGAATTAGGACAAAAGAGTGAGTTACTTATAAAATGAAATGTACTCAATTCTACGATGGTTGTTTTGATTAAATGCCCTTTGATGACATTGATGATGAGTAAATGTAATTGATTCGCCATGACCCCTCCAAAAATTACAAGAGGAGGGAGCCCCTGCAGGCAGGAGTGTTACGCTATGGTCCTGTCACCATATTGCTGCATGTCTGAGACGTTCCTGGGCTTAGTTCTCCACCTGTGAGATGTGGATTTTCCAGCAGGTTTTCTCTAGACCATTTTCCAGCTCCGAAATGGCGCAGTTTTATGTTGAGTGTTCAAACCTGCAGTAGAAAGAACGTTTTGATTTTTAGCATGACAGTAGAGCCTAGTGGCTGAGGGTGGGTCACAGCAATAGACTGCTGGATTTTTTTTTTTTTTTTTTTTTAACATTTATTTATTTTTGAGACTCAGAGAGAGACAGAGCATGAACAGGGGAGGGGCAGAGAGAGAGGGAGACACAGAATCGGAAGCAGGCTCCAGGCTCTGAGCCATCAGCCCAGAGCCCAACGTGGGGCTCGAACTCACAGACCGTGAGATCATGACCTGAGCTGAAGTCGGACGCTTAACCGACTGCGCCACCCAGAGGCCCCAATAGACTGCTGGATTTTGAATGGTTGGACCATCACTTTTTCTTTGTGTGCCCTCATACAAAGTGGTGCCCTCCTAACCTCTTTGAGCTTCACGTGGCTCACCTGGGGAAGGGGTGTCCCAGTAGTACCTGCCTTACAGGGTTGTTGCGGGCATAAGATCAGGTAATGTTAAAATTTTGGAAAAGCGTCGAAACTGTGTTAATATAGTACTTGTTAGCCACATTTGGCTGGCTGTTGAGGACTTGAAATCTGGTTAGTGTTGACTGAGAAATTAAAATTTTAATTTAATAGAAATTATTTAAAATTTAAATATGCAAGCAGTGTAAAGTATTTTTCCATTAAATGAAACTTTATTGTTTTAGTAAGACTACATTTTACTTTAACTGTAGGCATTGTGTAAGACTAGGATCAAACTTCTCCTGTAAAGGGCTAGGTGGTGGATATTTTAGACTCTGTGAATCATATGGCCTTTGCTGCAACTTGATTATCTTGATTATATTCACTACAGACTCTGCCCTTGAACTACGAAAGCGGATATGGACACTATGTAAACAAACAAGAATGGCTGTGTTCCAATAAATCTTTATTTATGGACACTGAAATTTAAATTTCATACAATTTTCACATCACAAGCTATTTTTATTTTCTTTTTTTTTTTAAGTTTATTTATTTATCTTGAGAGGGAGAGAGAGCACGCACACAGAAGGGACACAGACAGGGAGAGAGAGAGAATACCAAGCAGGCTCTGCACCATCAACAGTGAGCCTGATGTAGGGTTTGAACTCACAAACTGTGACATCGTGACCTGAGCCGAAGTCGGACGCTTAACCGACTGAGCCACCCAGGCACCCTATTTTTCTTTTGATGTTTTTCATTAAAAAATGTAAAACGCATTCTTAACTCATGGAATATACAGCTCATAGGTTTATCCCCAAGATAAATGAATTCATGTTCATCAAAAGCCATTTATAAGAATGTTTGTAACATTTATATTCATAATGGCCCGAAACTGGAAACAGCCTAGATGGATTTTAAAAATTTCAATATGTTCATAAAAATGGATTACTCCATAGCAATGAAAAAGAATAAGCTCTGTCTACATACATTACATTGGATGATTCTTACAAAATGTTGTGAAGGAATCTAAGTCTCAAGGATTATTACTGAATGATTCCATTATGTGGAGTTCTGTAATGGCGAAGGTAGTCTGTGGATTTAGAGATTAGAATAGGGGTTGCAGAGTGGGACAAGGAGAGGGGATTAACTAGAAATGGATGGGAAGGAAAATTCTGTATGATGGAAATGTCCTATCTTAATTTGGGTGTTATGTGCTTAATGTATGTGTTTGTCAGAACTCTTCAAATAGTACACTTAAGATTTATAAAAATTATCCCTCCATACAAATACTCCTTACATAATTTAAAAAGAAATGAATTGGTTGTGTTAACATTTAACATTGTGTGGTATTTCTTAGTAAAATCCAGGTTTCTGGTCACATTCCTTCATGTCACCTGTCAACTGGAACTGAGCTGTTCCAGTAGCATTGCCAGTAGCCATACTAGTGTGGCTTCTGAGCACTTGAAATGTGGTGTGTCTGAATCAAGGTGTGCAGTGCAGGTAAAATACACCTGGGAGTTTGAAAAAAAACTTAGTCTGAAAAAAAGAATGTAAACTATTTCAGCGATCAGACAACAAAAAGAAAAGGCATACAAATTGGCAAGGAAGAAGTCATTAATATTTTTTATCTTGATTATATATTGTAATGATATTGGGTTCAAATAATTATTAAAATTAATTTTACCCATTTCCTTTTTTATTTGAAAAAGTTTTGAAAAATTTTGATAACATATACATGACATGAAGTTTACCATAAAGTTTATTTTTATCTTAACTAGTATTTATTTATTTTTAAAAATTTGTTTAACATTTTTATTTATTTTTGAGAGACAGAGAGAGACAGAGTGCGAGCAGAGGAGGGGCAGAGAGCGAGGGAGACACATAATCCCAAGCAGGCTCCAGGCTCTGAGCTGTCAGCACAGAGCCCTATGTGGGGCTCGAACCCATCAACTGTGAGATCATGACCTGAGCTGAAATCTGACGCTTAACCAACTTAGCCACCCAGGTGCCCCTTAACTATTCTTTTAAAGTAATCTCTGTGCCCATTGTGGGGCTCTAACTCCTGACCCTGAGATCACGAGTTGCGTGTTTTACTGACAGAACTAGCCAAGTGCCATGCCTTAACCATTTTTTAATTGTACAGTTCAGTACATTCATATTAGTGTGCAACCATCTCCACCATCCATCTCCAGAACTCTTTTCATCTTAGAAGTATGAAACTCCATGGGGTGCCTGGGTGACCCAGTCAGTTAAACGTCAGACTCTTGATTTTGGCTCAGGTCATGATCTCAAGGTTCGTAAGATTGAGCCCTGCATTGGGCTCTGTGCTGACAGCGCAGAGCCTGCTTGGGATTCTCTCTCTTGGTCTCTTTCTGCCCCTCCCCTGTGTGCTCTTGGTCTAAATAAATAAATACATAAATACATAAACAAATAAAATAATAGAAATATGAAACTTCATACCTGTTTTTTTTTTTTAATTTTTTTTAACATTTATTTATTTTTGAGACAGAGAGAGACAGATCATGAACGGGGGAGGGTCAGAGAGAGAGGGAGACACAGAATCTGAAACAGGCTCCAGGCTCTATGCAGTCAGCACAGAGCCCGACGCGGGGCTCGAACTCACATACTGCGAGATCGTGACCTGATCCGAAGTCGGATGCTTAACCGACTGAGCCACCTAGGTGCCCCACTTCATACCTGTTAAACAGCTCTGCATTCCCCCTCTCCCCAGTCACAGGCTACCCCCATTCTACTTTCTGCCTCTATACATTTGTCTGCCGATCCCTCAAATAAGTGAAATCATACAATATTTGTGACTGGTTTCTTCACTTAAAAAAATTTTAGTTACTATACAATTTACAATGATGTGGCTGGCGTTATATCTAGTGGATGGTATTGAAGGAGAGTAAACAGCCGCCACCATTTTAGACAGGACAGAGTTCTATGCTCAGTCCCACCTCTCCCCAGTGCCATTTACCATTTGGTATTGGATTTATGTTTTCTTTTTTATGTTCACATTTCTTCTAATTGAGGAAATGGAAGTATTTCTTACATTCCTGTCTCCATCAGACATGGAAAATGAAAGGATTTTCCCCTACTTTTTAGAGGGTCATATCTTTAGAAGCATAGTTTTCTTTGTGGAAGGGAAAGATAGTCATTTAATATACAAAGTGTTTCTGTGTTCAAAGACTACAACCTAAGGTAGCATTATGAAACAAATTACTGCCTTGGATGGCTGCACTCATTGTCTCCTTGGCCCCTATAAACCTTTAATTTGAACTCTTTATTTATTTCCTTGTGTTAATTGAATTCCATTTGGGAGAAAAGATTCTAACCAACTACTACTACAAATGGCTCTTCTCTTGTGATTACTTGACATAAATCACTGGATAGCAGATACTTTATTGATTAGCTTTCAAATAAAGTTTCACTATTAAATATGGTGTCCATATGACTAGAAAGCATTTAGACTGAGTATTTATTTACAGACTACAGTTTTACTTTGCAGTTTTTGAAAGCTTGGAGCAGTGTAAGGGAGATAGCACCTTCATTAAGATTTTCAGTGATATGGTGATTATTATGTATGGTGACAATCTGTTAAGTGAGTATTGTTTAAAACCACATAAGCGAAGAAAGTACAGGAGAAATTCAGCTGTATTTTGTGTTTTGCTGTTTGGTGGCTGTTTGGAGGAGAGAGGATCTTTGCCAGGTGAATAGTTCTGGAGAAATGCCATAGCCAGGGAAGGAGGACAGTGTGTGAGGTGACAGGGTCCTAAAGGGTATCTGGGAGTCCTTGTATAATAGTTGATACTCATCATCTCGTGTTTGTATTCTCTCGTTCCTGGAATTATCTGTTGAACACCAGTGAAACACTGGTCGGGGGTTTACACATGTGGGCTTTTCCTTCTCTTCTCCCTCAAGTAGTGTTTGGAAGTAATTCCTCCTTTCATGGGCAATCAGGGTGCAGATTATTTTATGTGAGCTTGTTCCTTCTTTTTAGATCCCTTTTGCAGACCGAACTGAAAGAAATCCCTTTCTGAGAAGAGAACCATGGGATTAGTTTATATTTGACTTACTAAGAATCTATGTTTTCTCTTCTTTTGCCTTTTTTCTTTTAAAGTCCATTCCTGCCTTGAGTACTGGAGAGCTGCCGAGGTTGGGAAACGTTAAAATGTTAAAAATGGTGGCCATCCTCTTTTTAGAGGAGAGTCCCGGTTTAATTTTCCAGATTGCTTATTCTATTTATGTCTCTTGGGCCTTTTGGCTGATTGATCATGCAGGGATTTGTCATATTGCCTACTTCTTTGAATCAAATGTGGACATAGCAACTAAAAATAAACACAATGTGGATATTAGAGAACCAGGGGCCTTCTTTGCCTGGGGAGCTGGGATACTTGGTTGTGTTGCTAAGATGTTTTCTGGCTTTAGCACAGCATCAATCATTGGAAGTGCAGCTGTGTTTGGAATGGAGCGCTGATGGAAGTGCGGAGGCACAGTGATGAGTATTATCCTGAACAATGGATACAGATGCAAATCATTATGCATAATCCATAATATTATCCCCATTTTTGGAGTCCTTTGTGTTGTGTGATTGTGTGTGATTTGCCGCACTGGGAACTAGAAGTGTGCCAAAGCATCATTTCTGTTTCAGAATAGTTTTATCAGATATTTGAAAGATAAGTAAATATTCCAGACTGTTGGGTTTGAACTCTTTGTAGCATTGTGAGTGTGGCTAATGGTTTTGACAGTAGAATCTGGCTGAACGGACTGATCGCTGTAACTTAAAGTATTTTCCTTATTCCATTATGAAAAGACAATTGAAGATCGAGCGTGAAAATTCCTTAAGGAATTACATAGGGTGAAAAACTGTCACCCAGGGGGCGCCTCAGTGGCTCAGTCAATTAAGTGTCTGACTTTGGCTCAGGTCATGATCTTGTGGTCCATGAGTTCGAGCACCGTGTCAGGCTTTGCGCTGACAGCTCAGAGCCTGGAGTCTGCTTCAGATTCTGTGTCTCCCTCTCTCTCTGCCCTGTCGTCATGCATGCTCTGACTCTCTCTTAAAAATAAGCAAACATTAAAAAATTAAAAAAAAATAAAAGGAAGGCTAATGATAGTCTTGAGTTGTGAGGATTGAATGACGTAATATTTGCAGATGTTAATATAGTATCTGGCATATAATGTGTGTTATATGGGTTTTGCCTGTTTCATTTGCCACATATCGTGTTCATACAGTATCAGAGCCTTTTAGCTGGTGCCGGACTAAAGGCTGAGGTAGGAGATCAGTCCAAAACCTGAATATGTTCCGTGATGATTTGACAGCATTTAAAAATGTTAAGCCAGAATTGCTTGGTAAAACTGAAGCATTTTTCTATCATGACATTATTATAGGAGTCTTCACTGTGTCAAAATAAAAATTTAATCTATATTTAGTGCTCTGGAATTTTTCCTCAAAAGTGATTCATCTTTTGGCCATTGAGTTCCGCTTTTCACAGTTTTAAAAAAGTCTCACTTGAGCTTCTCTGATTCTGGTCCTAAAGAACTGCCGCTGCCTCGCTTTCTGATGTCAAAGACCGATGCTGAGATCCGATTTGGGAACCCGACTGAACTGCATGGAACTAAGGTTCAGATTCCATATTTAATCACAGAAAAAAATGCCTTCAAAAGAATGGACGATGAGGATAAACAGGTAAACAGTCTGATCAGGGGTGTCCATTTGATTCTGACAGTGAAACCTCACATAGCCGTGCTTCATATCTACTGTCAGGCTTCTAGCAAATCTCACCATCTGGGATACAATTATAGACTTGGAAGGAAGCCAGTGAAGTTTCCTTGTAGCAAGAAAAAGCTGAAGTATAGCCACCCATTCGCCCTTTAGAGCTTACTTGAATGTAGATTGTGTCCAGAGTGAGGCCACTGATTTTTATTTTTTATTTTTATTTTTTTTTTATTTATTTTTTTTTTTAAATTTTTTTTTTTCAACGTTTTTTATTTATTTTTGGGACAGAGAGAGACAGAGCATGAACGGGGGAGGGGCAGAGAGAGAGGGAGACACAGAATCGGAAACAGGCTCCAGGCTCCGAGCCATCAGCCCAGAGCCCGACGCGGGGCTCGAACTCACGGACCGCGAGATCGTGACCTGGCTGAAGTCGGACGCTCAACCGACTGCGCCACCCAGGCGCCCCTATTTTTTATTTTTAAATGTTTGTTTATTTTTGAGAGAGTCAGAGTGTGAGTGGGGGAAGGGCGGAGAGAGAGGGAGACACAGAATCCGAAGCAGGCTCCAGGCTCTGAGCTGTCAGCACAGCCCAATACGGGGCTCGAACTCTTGAACTGTGAGATCATGACCTGAGCCGAAGTCAGAGGCCTAACTGACTGAGCCACCTGGGTGCCCCAAGGGTATGATTTAATACACTTATTTGATTTCTCTAACCAGTATTTCTAAATGGGTTCTTTGAAATGGAACTTCTAGGATTTTTTTTTTTTTAAAGTAAAGTCTAAGTCCAACGTGGTGGGACTTTAACTCAAGACCCTCAGATCAAGTCACATGCTCTACTGACTGAGCCAGCCAAGCGCCCCTAGGACTTTTTAATAGATCCTCTCTTCACAAAAAAGTTTGGAGAAAAGGTTTCTGTGGTTAAATATATTTGGAGAGTGCTGCTTCATATCCTTGGGTGAAAGACTACATTCTGAGGCTTGGAGACTCATAAGTGCTCATTAGCAAATTCAAGGCCCTGACAAGTCCCCCTGTGAAGAGACATGGAGATTTGTGTTTACTAAACTTGTTTCTCCAGAGAATCCTTCCTTGTGGGGCTTGTTTGGGATGCCAACTTGGGAAATGCTGCCATTTCACATTTAGCAGGTTAGGGACAAGAGTAGGGAGGAGAGGCTTTAAAAATTAGAGCACTAATTGCAATAGTTAGGTGGTGATTGGTAGAGATGAAAGTATAAAATTTCAGAAAAGTATGCCTATCAAGAAAGAGGTAAATAGTCTTATTTATGCATTAGTGAACCCTGGGGGCACCAAGGTACAGCTCATACTTCTAATAAAGATACTGAATCATGCAGAAAAGTCAAATTACATTGAATATAGTATCTTCTATAAGACCAAGAAATTTGTCATATTTTAGGAAGATGAGTCAAAACGTTTTTTAAATGCAATGTGTAACAAAGGATTAAGTTGAAAAACTATATGGCTCACCATGATAATGCTGGATATATGAGGTGTTGCTGCAGAAGTTTTATATTTATAGCCAAGTGAGGTATAGCATGTCTTGTTAAATAACTCAGTGTAATGTTGATGTCATAATTTTGATACATTTTAAATGAGTTCTTTAGGGATATATATGTAAAGGGGTATAGGAAGCTTCAGTCAGTACTCTGGCATGTTTTCCTACCAGCATTTGGAGAGGAATGAGGGTCTGCTGTCCCAAGATGGTTGATACTCTGGGGACTTTCTAGGCCCATCCCTGGCTGCGTGATTGAGGACACATCCTTTCACCTGAGGGTAGGTTTGTACTCTGCCCATCCCATCTGTTGGTGTGAGGTCACTTCAAATATTCTTTTCTTTTTCTTGAAGAAGAGTATTTGATCAGTAACTCAGATTGCCTTTTTTTTTTAGACTAACAGTACCTATATAGTCTGCATGTTGATTAAAAGTACTGTTTCCTTGTTACTTGGGTACTCCAAAGTTACCAGTTTATTGGTAGCATTGAAAAGGAGGAAATACAGTAGCAGAGTAAGGTTGTTTGCTTTGCCAGACTCTTACATAAAATTCACATTTTAACTGAGATTTGAACTGTAGCTTATTAAGCCTCCATCCTCCTGTTTAGGAGTGGTTTGCCCATGATGAATTGTTTCATTATCCCCTAGTGTGAAAAAGAAAAAGCTGGCATTTTACTCTGGTACAGTAAGCCCCAGCAACATTTAGCATTAAGCATTTTAAGTGTGTATTTTTAATACCCACATTTGCTGGAAGACTTGGTAAGTGTAAATCCAGGAAATAGGAGCCTTTATTATAAACACATGAAAATTGAATTTATCCACGAAGAGATCACATTTGGGGAGTGTGAATGCTATTTCATGTGATCATTGTTTTCCATTTTCCAAAGGAAAATACTAGTGGAATAACGGAAAGCATTTCATGCTAGTTTTAGTAATTTAGGTAACTGAGTGCTGGCGAGACTTTGTTCTCTGGGAGACTTGAATCCTCAGACACTGCGTTTTAACCAAACCGTGTTTTTGAGAAAACATTTCCTCCCATTTGTGAAATCAGCCGTCTCACCGGCGGTAGAGTTGCATTATACTTCGTAACTGCCGTTCAAAGCACCAGGCTTCTCAAGTGACTGCCTCTGAACTCTGCTCTGGTTCCTTTGAAGCAGGAAACACAGTCTCCCACGATGTCACCCCTCGCCTCCCCTCCTTCTTCCCCGCCTCATTACCAGAGGGTGCCCTTGAGCCATGCCTACGGCAAACTGCGGAGCAACACGGAGCAGATGCATCCAGGTAAGAGGCGATCTTGTCCAGCTGTCCCAGACAGTGTCCTAGAGACTCCTTAATCTATCAGGCAGCAACGCCACCAGCTGCTGAATCTCCTGACTTAATTACCTCTGTCTTTGGAAACATGGCTCAATTTAATTTTGTACTCTCAAGCAAGGCTTTCTAAAAAAATAAAATGAAATGTATTCTTGTGGTGCCTTGTGTCCTATCTGAAACAAACCAGTTTCGACTTGTAATTGATTTAGATGATTTAATCCTTCGTATATAGATTTCATTACCTGGGAACATCGCATGTCGAAGGTTTATATTGTCCTGGAATTGTTCCTTTCAGCAGACATTCCAAACATGTTTATATAACAACGGCTTTTCTGAAACTACTTAAAAATATAACTCTGCAAAAGCAAAAGAGTTGATTCAACCTTTAAAGACAGATCACATAAATGAAAATATCTCGCTCTTGCGGTTGAGAAGAATAAGGGAAATGGTAGGGGAAGCATTTTGCTGAGAGCATGTGGCGTGCCCAGTTGTGGGGTCGCCTGCTTGCTCACACTTAACGCCGTGCTGGCCGCGTTAGCTGTAAGGTACGTTAGTTGTTCCGAGTTGGCTGCCTAGCCTGCAGTGCTTAAGGCTGCGTGCACTCACGGCAGTGCCTTGTCCTCCTGGGGCTCTGGCTCGTAGTTTAAGATAGGACCAATTAAAGGTATTCTAGAATCGGTTATTCATCACCCTCCTCTTGTATTTTGTGGGCTGTGTTTGAAAATGACCCAGTTTCTGCAGGGTTTTGCTGCGTTGAAAATAGCGGTGAGTTCTAGAGGGACACAGATAAAAATGTGTGCTAGGCTATAGAGAGGCTGTAATATTGCAGAGAGGAGCCGGTGTGGCATAATGAAAAAATTTTTTGATGGGAATCAGAAGGTGTGGGTTTATGTGACTAGCTATGTGACCTTGGGCAAGACACTGAACTGCCCTGAACCGTGATTTCTTCTCCTCTTTTAAAATGGGGTAACACTATTCTATTGGGGTGTTGTGAGGATTAGCGAAAACACAAAGTCTGATTGGAAATTAAGTCCTATGCAAATGCAAGATGATGCTGTTCAGGGATAGTAACAAAAAATCACTCTCCTTAAACTCGAATGTCCCATTGGGGTCTGAAACAAAATAGGGTTGAGAATTCTTCACTTTGCTTTTAGCCTCTCCTGCCTGATTTCCCTAGTTTTAGAAGCGGAGCTCTTTTTTTGATTCTTAATGTTTTTTGGGCTTGGACATTGGAGTTTTATGCCCAGCGTGGTGCCTGTTTTTTGGTTTTTAATTCACACATGAGTCATTTTTTGTTCTACTGAGTCAGCCTATTACCAGGTTCTTTGTTATATCTATATCTATAATCTATATCTATCTATCTATCTATCTATCTATCTATATCTATTTGGCTATTCCTTTAAAAACTTGTCTGTATTCACTGTCTCTACTTCTTGCCCCATTCTTTCCTCATTCCAATTGGGCTTCCATTCCCCCCATTGGCAAGGAAACAACCTGCTTCTCTCCGTCTTCCTTGACTCTTAGCAGCCTATGTCAAGGTTGTCCATGCCTTCATTCTTACTTATTTTTTCTAAATGATAAAATGCACATATTTAAAAATCTCCCAAGTTGAGTTTTGACAAATGGCTGCATCCATGTAGCCACCACTTTGATCAAGAATAGAACATTTCCGGGGCGCCTGGGTGGCTCAGTCAGTTGAGCGTCCCGACTCTTGATTTTGGCTCAGGTCATGATCCCAGGGTCTTGGGACTGAGCCCCACATTGGGTCCTGTGCTGAGTGTGGAGGCTGCTTAAGATTTTCTGTCTCCCTCCGACCCTCTCCCTGACTTCTGTGTGCACTTTCTCTAACAAACAAACAAACAAACAAACAAACATTTCAATCACCCTACAGATGCCCCTTTCCAGTCACTCCCTGGCCTCCAATGTGAGGACTGTTTTGATTTTTATCACCTTAGATTAGTTTTGCCTCTTTTAGAACTTAATATAAATGGAATCATATTGAACAACTCCTCTTATGTGTCTGCTGTCTTTCCCTTGGCATTAGTGGTTGAGGTTCATCCTTATTGTTGTGTGTCTCAGTTTGCTTCTTTTTATTACTCAGTTGTGTTTCATTGTGTGAATGTACCACAATTTGATGATCCATTCTCCTGTTGATGGACATTTGGTTTGTTTCCAGTGTTTGGCTGTCATGAGTAAGGATACAACGAACATTTGTTTGTGAATCTTTTTGTGACATGTATTGTCATTTCCCTGGCACCTAGGAGTAGAATTTCTGTACCTTAGGGAAGGGGTGTAAGAAACTGCCAAAGAGTTTTACAGAGTGGCTGTATATACCCACTGGCGATGTATGAGAGTTCAGTGTTCCTTGCCAGCATTTGGTACTCTCAGTGGTTTCCTTTTCTTCAGTGTTTTTTAACTGTAGACATTATATCAGATATGAAGACATTTCCTTGTGGTCACTCTTTTATTCTTGGAACATTGTTTTCTAAGTTACCCCTTGCTGGTTTTTCTCCTATATCATGAACCTTAAACTTGACGAGCTACCATTTCAGAGGGTTCTTCTTTGCACAGCACACCCATAGAGAGGAGTCTGAGTGAACAGTCAGTTGCCTGTTTCTCAAAGAGTTTGAGTTTTTTGGCTCTAGCCATTGATTAGGAGTCTGTTAGGTCCCTGTAGTTGTGAACAAGGTCATTCAGAAATAAAACATTTACAGGTACTACCATTTAGACTTCTCCATCTGTCTAAGTCAAAGGAAGGGAGAGTTTTTCTATCTGCAACTTGGTTCAATCTTGTGATTTTTGCTTCTAATTGATAATATTCACTTCACAGCTTGTTCACTCCTATTTGTATAATGTCTGTAGATTCTCCCCCAGAGGATTTTCTTGGCCTGTTTGCTTCCTTTTCTGTCCTATATCCTCAGGTCAGGAAGTAAGAGAATCCCACATGTCTTCGTTCTCTTTCTTCCCATGTTTTCAGAACTCAGTTTTTCTTAAGGCCTTCACGCTCTTTTCCATCTGTTTTTTTTAACTCTCTGTTGTCTTCACCATGTCATCAACCCATCTGACAAACCAAGGATTCCCTTTCCTGTTTCTGTACTCTGTTTTCCTTTTGATCTACATAGTGGCATATCTAAAACCTGTTAAATCGCAGTGACTCTGGTGCCCAGCATTCTAGAATTATTCTTAATTTATGCCTTTTCAGAAAGGAGTTTTGCCGGTGGAATAATTTTCTAGGAATACATTTTTCTGGGGTCATTTCCCTGTCTAAGATTCTGCCATGATTCCTGGCTAGTGGGGAATGTTTGTGAGTATGTTTTAAATCAGACTGAGTGTCTCCAGACCAGTCTGATTCAGAGCCCCTCTTCAACTTCTCTCCTGGCTCCTGCTATTCTAACCTCTGCTGGATGTAGCTGTAGCTCATGTCCCGTGGGTGAGACTTGTGTGCCAGGCATCGTGCAGAGATCTTGATGTGTGTTATTTTCTTCTTAGCACAACCCTTGGAGGCAGATGCTGCTACCCATATTTAAAAACCGTTGAAATCACAGTAATACAACCATATAGTTAAAAAATATTTAAATGCCTGTAGTGAAAACAACTTTTCTCCTTCCCACTCAACTTATTTCTGATCTCCAGAGGCAACTATTGCAAATCTTACCTGTTTCTTCTGATACCTAATGTCTTATCTCTGTATCAAGATATCCGTTCTGCCTTTTCTTACACATCTTATTCTGATGTATTGATTCTAGGAATGTACTCTCTGAAGAGCATGGGCTGTGATGTCTGTCTCCTGGGTCTAAAGGTAGACTTGGTGGGCCTGCATTTCTAGCCTGTGTGACTATGGGTATTTCGCTTTTCTGAGTTTCGGTTTTTCTTATCTGTAAAGTGGAAGAACGTCTGCCTCAGAGGTTTGCCCTGTGGATCAAATGAGGAGTGTTATATAAACCTCTGTGCCTAACACGGGTCCTGGCACATTGTAGGTGCTCAACTGTTGCCTAGTATTTTCTTTGTATTTTTAGGATCTGGTACCTGTTTGGTTTTTGATGCCCTTAAGTGTTCTTGAAATTCACCTTCTGGATATCATTCATTGGGTTGATGGCAGATGTAGAGTCTTTACTGTGCATTTGCTAGTGATCCCTGTTCTGGTTTGACACTGAATCTCAGAGTGATGAAATCTTTAGGGTTCTTCCCTTTGGAGAAAGATGATAACTTCTAGTTCTTATGAAACCTCTTGTAAGGGGATCTGAGAATTATTTCTTTTGCATTGAGTTGCATTTGCCAGGTTTTATTTGGGAGGAAGGAGAGTAGAGGCAGTAAGTAACTCTTTCTGAGTTGAGATCCACCTGAGGATGGGACGAGAGTCAGACTGATGATGGTCTGATGATCAGTTCTGATACTGACAGAGCTGATCGAAGCACATGTTTTAGATTTGTGACCACATGGGCTTCGTACACTCACCTCTCCAGTCACGGGCAGGCACGGCCATCCTAGTCTTCCCATAGGAGTAGGAAGAGAAGATCTGCCGTTGAGGCCAGGCCTTTCCAAAAATGATGCCCCATGTGGCTGAGTCTTTGTTCAAGCCTTACTGATGAGATATGTCCATCTCTTCCAAGGGAAGGCCCTTGTAGGTGAGGGGCTGGAGCCACGGGCCAGGTGGCCTCCTCGCATATGTGCTCCTCCTGTGTAGTAGAAGCTCCCTTCCTCTGAGGGGAATTAGAGGCACGGAGGGTCAGCTGCCCAGGGGAAGCTCATGACCGCTAGTACCCCAACCATGGTGCAGTTTACTGTGTTCAAACCTTCTGGCGTTAATAGTTATATTCAGTGTTCTGTCAAAATGGAGTGATCTTAAAAATCCTTCTTCGAAGGACACCTGCCTACCGGCTGAGACTTCTTTTTTAACATTTGGATTATGTATTCCTGGGTTTGTGTCTTTTGCAGTTTTTTTATATTCTTATTTATTCTTAGCAGGGTCTGAAAATCTACTTAATACTTTGCCAGGTAATGATTTTTGATGTTTTAATGTATTTTAACTGTGTTATAATGTTGTGTTCCAGTCCCTTGGAGGAAATATAAAAAGCAGATGTGAGCCCAAGAGTGGTTTGCTGTTCCTGATGTACTGTTCTTACACCCCCTTTATTTTCAGGTGATCAGAGTCTGCCCTGGGTGGTGCTGTGACAGGCTGCCCCGCACCCTCTACCGGACCTTATTTATAAGGAAGCTAGAGGAAGCGAGCATTTTACTTCTTGATATACTTCCAAAAACTCAAATTGTCAACCAGAAATGTTAATCAAAAATGGCTTCATCTTGGGTGATGAGTTCTCTTTTCTGTTGGAGCTGAATACTACCTGGTTATGTTTAACTGTTTTCCTACCATATTGGCAGTCATTATAAAATATTTGGGAAATAAAGTGAAAAAGGCTTTTGTTTTTGTGGCTTAAAAACTTTTCTTAAAGTCACCAAAATTATTTTTAGTTTGGTTACTGAAAGATAAAATAATAAATATAAAATACATTTATTCCTTTTTGTATTTTTCTCTACTTGATTTTACATCCTTTCCAATAAGGAAAAGAAGACTCTGCCATTTATTTTTGAAAAATAAATAGTAACATTGATTCTTAGTGTTCAAAATGCAAACTTATTTTCTTGTTTCTTTGGAAGATGGATGATGAATGCAAGACTTTTAAACCGGCAGGTGTATATAGAATTTACCAGATACTTAGAATTTGAGCATTTATAATATGGCACTTCTCTGACTATTGTTATTGCTTTCTATTCCAATTTAGGTTCTTACCATTACACCCTTCAGATTTATTCCTAATCTCAACATGATGCAAATCTTTTCCTGTCTTTTTATGAATCAGTTAAATGGCTTTCGATTGCACCCAGGTTTGTTTGTACAAGGTGGCCCTATGTACATAAACTCTAATTCCTTTGCTGATTCTTCCCTGAAGAACAGACAGTCTCAGTTTGAGTGTGACATCATAATTTTTGGGTGGAATCTTTTTGTGCTGTGCTGTGCTGACTTTTCCTCCTGCTTTTTCAGCTCCTTATGAAGCTAGACAGCCCCTTGTCCAGCCTGAAGGACCCTCATCGGGGGCCCCAGGAACCAAACCCCCTCGCCATCAGGCTTCCCTTATTCGGGTAAGTGATGTGGGGTTGTTCCAGTGGCAGACTTTGGGGACATGGCTTTTTGATGGGCTGCCTTTTTTTTTTTTTTTCTGTAAGGAAGATATAAAACTGCCCCCTTGGGCAAATATTGGACTTCTTGTTCTGTTGCTTGTATATTTTCATTAATCTTTTTTTTTTTTTAAAGTAAGCTCTACCCCCAACGTGGGGCTTGAGCTCACGACTCCAAGATCAAGAGTCACCTGCTTTACTGACCGGGCCAGCCAGGGACCCCTATTTTCCTAGATCTTTTTTGTAACGTGTGTTTCTACACTTTCTTGGTGTCTCTAGACGAATCCAAGCTGGTTCTTGGTCTTTTGTATGTCAAAATGCCCTTCCACCTGTATCTACTTAGTCTTTAGGCACCTCCCTCAGGAGTACGTTTTTCCCCCCCAAAACAGCCTTTCTTATTTTTGCCTTATTCTTTATTATTATTCATTTGGTGCATACTTAGCCGTTGCCCTTTGTTTTGTGCCTCCAATTACATTGCAGGCTTTTGGAAGGCAGGGGTAGTTCTTAGGCATTCTGTCTCAGTGCCTAGTCCATGCCTTTTGGAGAACAGTTATTTGATGTGTGGCAGCAACTACTGTTTCTTATATGTAATAGATAGCAGTATTCTGACAGAAACACAAGTGATGTCTCCGTTTCTCCTGGCTTAGAAAATTTCAGCTTCCCTTTCTCCAGTGTTTTCTTTTGGATAAAGAACTCATTTGTTTTTTTGTATCTGCAACTGTTATCTTGTGCAGTATCTCTGAGTCCTGTGCTGGGTAGGTCCTTTTCTCAAAAAAAGGGTGTGTGCATGTTGGTGTATGTGTCTGCATGAGAGGAATTACGAAAAAACTGGGTTTACTTTTGGGTGGTTTGTCAGTGTTCAACTTAGGAAGAAGGATTACTAAGGACCTTTGAAGGAAGATCATGGTGTTCACTGAATACCCTCTGGGAATGGGTACTCTGTTAGGCCTAGAACCATGTTATGGACAAAACTTTATCTTCTAAGGTGGTAGTCTTTGTACAAAGAACTTTCCTAAGGATAATAATTTAGCCATATGCTGTGTATTTATATTTAATGCTTCCTACAACTATAAGATCTAGGTACTGTTATATCTATTAGTGTGGGTGAGTTAACTGTGCCTGAGAGAGGTTAGGTAATGGGTCTAAAGTTTTATTCATAGCCAGTAAGTGGAAGAACCAGAATTTGAAACCAGGCCTTGACCCAGTGTCAAAATCTATGCTTAAAATACTTTACATTAGAGTTCCATACTATAGGGAGGCTATGTTCCGAACTTGCTACATAAATAAGCATTGGGTGTAGTAAGAACTATGCTTGAAAATCCCTTACTGGTACCATGTTGGAGGGCTAACATGCCATTCTCTCCTATGTCCAGAAGACCTCACTTTCACCTCCAAGCTGGAACAAAGAGCTGTTTCTTTAGCTGGGCCCCAGATGCAGTAGTTGGTTGTGTTTAGAGGTCCTGTGGTACAACAATATGTGTCTTTAAATATAAGAATCACATCTGCTGTGGAATGATGGTTTACAATAAGAAAGGCATTGGAGGGACTGGGATTCATCTAAAAGGTTCTACAGGATGTGCTGTGCATGTCTGTGTGGAGTTTATCCTAGTGCTGTGGAGTCCTAATCCTGAACTGTTAGAATGATGCTCACACAAGCAGGAAATCATGGCCTTTGCAGTGGTCAGATAGGGATCACGAGTTCCTTTCTACCTAGTCGCCTGGCAGGGAGGATGCCATGTGTTCTTATTTGGATTGGTGTCCTGTGACTTCTAATCTCTGGGTCCACGTTTCCTGCTAATAGACATGCTTCTTCGTTCAACTGATGTTTACTATATACCTATGGAGGTGGAACAGTCCCAGTCCCTGCCCTCATAGAGCTTCTAGGCAGTTGGAGGAGGTGGTCAATAATCAGACCATTGCAAAGTAAATAAGTCATTATAATATGTGTTGTGAATGGAAATTACACTGCTTTGAGGCTGAAAAACAGTGTGGGGGTGCAGTTATGTCCTACCCTTAGCAGGTAGGGGGCAATCAAGGAAGGCTTTTAGTGGGAAGCCACATTTGAGTTGAAATGGGAAGGATTTGTAGGTGTTAACCAGGTCAGGGGATGAGAATGGGGGAGTAGGCAAGAATATAGAGGGAACTGCGTGTACAACATTCTTTGCTAGTGCTTAGCATTTTATCCACATCCCCTTCAGTGCTCACAGCTGCCTTATGAGGTGATTCCTGTTATCCCATTTTTTCCCATGTACCAGTCCTCTTTAATTCTCAATTAGAGTATGAAAGGAGTCAAGGGTACCAGGCAAAGGCCATGGTCAGGAATGCAGAATGTGCCTCGACACTGGGCCCTCTTCAGTGGTACTTGCTTAGCTGCTCATGTTGGAGTTCCTTGTAACAGTGACAGTAGTTGAAAAGCACATAAGCTGCCAGCACCATAGAAATCCCAGCGATGGCCCCTTTCTTCACATTGACATACTTGTAACACTGGTAGTAATCTCTTGAAACGCTCCAGCAGTGCCTTCAGGGGGTGAAATCCTGCATCAGTATCCAGCTTGGCAGCTCTCCTAAGTTGACATCCATGAGCTGCTTCTCCTTCACTGGTATGGATGACGCCATCCTGGAGTCTTGGGTGTCTGCTATGTCATCCCATGTTTCCGATGCTAAAACCTGAGATTTAAAGACCTTACGTAATCTGCCCAAAGTCACAGTTAGGAAGTGATAGGGTTGGAGTTCAAACACAGAACGTGATTTCTTAGTCTGGCTCAGGAACCAGATGGATAGTAATATCATCTGGTAAGCTAAGAAGCCCTGGATGAAAAACTGGCCTTGAGAGTTCTGGGGAAAGATCATGAGCTCAGTGTTAGATGCTGGGATTTGAGCTTTTGAGAGAGTCAAGAGGAGGTGTCAAAGAGATGGTAGGAGATAATGGCTCTGGAGCTTTGAGGAGAGCCAGGGCTGAACAACAGTATTTGCCAGTAGTTGGCCATTAGAAGGACTTAAGGTATCGTCTGGAAGAAACCAGATGGGTTCTTGTGCAGGACTGGCCAAACTCTGTGTGACTTTGGGTAAGTTCCTTCTCTTTTCTATAACATGAATGACTTGGAATGGATTTAACAGTCCATTGTAATAATCTGCGACAGTCTGACTCTCTTAATGTTTGTTTGGCATCAGTGGAAGCCCCGCCCCTGCCCCACCCCCTCCTGTTTGAAGCATTGCCTTCTGTTTAAGATGAGAACAAGGGGCCTTCCTCCAGACAGCACAGTTTGTGGTTTTCATGGCTGATGTGTTTTTGTTGCTTTTGTTCCTAGGTTTCTTCCTCATGGCTGTCAACTTAGTTTGGCTAGACTCTACGTCCCAGAAAGAAAATTGCCAACCTGAATTAGTCTTGTTGATGAGGGGATCTGAAGAGAAGGGTTTTGGTGGTAGGGGATTAATATGGATTGGGCCTGGTGCCAGCTGAGACTGGGATAACTCATTCCCCTCACATTGCCATGTTAATGTGCTGATGGCAACCTTGCTTTCTTCTAGCTTCCTCTGTCGCCTTATATTCGAATCCTTCCTCATGATAGGATGGGAGGCGGCCTATGGGTACTGGGGGAGGTTTTTAGGGACTCTGGGCCAGTGCTGTTGCAGCTCATGAGCTTGGCATTTTAGAGATGCTTATGCCAAATTCAGCACCCAAATATTGGAATGAATAGTTTTTTTGCTTAGTACTTTATGAATTCGGGTTTTTTTTTTTTTTTTGTTCAGGGTGAGATGTTTTTCCCCTTGAAATTTCAGACTGAGCTTATTCTATATCTGTGGAGGGTTGACAGTGATTTGTAAAGAAATACTAAGTCTTCTTTCCTGATTCATCTATTATGTGTTTATAGGTCATTTTGTGGTTTACTTTTCGCAAAGTTTCCTAAGCAGCTAGACTATAGTCATTTGTAATTTGCTGGTGTAGGATTTAGAATTGCCCCTTTTGCTCCCACTGTACTCCACTGCGTCTGTTTTTGCCGTGGTTGCCAGAAACTGCTTTGGGTTAAGTTCTTGCTCCATTGACCCCTTGGCAGCTTTTGACATTAACCACTGTCTTGATATGCTCTCATTGTTTGGTGTCCATGATGCCATCTTCTCCTGGTTTTCTTCCTGCTTCTGTGACTACCTCTTACTAATCTTCTTTTTCCATTCTTCTTCTTCCACCGGCACCTCACATGTTGGTGATGCCTGGGTGCGCTTCTTACTCTGTTCCTCTTTAGCCGTATGGAAGCCTATGACCACATATCTCCATCTGCCAGACGTCTTCATTCAGATGTCCCACTGTCTTTCCCACAGAACCAGCTTTCACCCTTCCGTTCCTGTCTCCATCCATCTGTCAGCACAGGCCAGAATGTTGGTCGCTATCTTTGACTCATCTCTTGCCCTCCTGCCCACTTAGTTACCAGGTCCTGGCCATTTCACTTTCTAAATGCCTCTCTTACCTGTCCATTTCCCTGCACCTCCTTGGTTCAGGCCGTCCTCCTCTGTCACTGAATCTGTTCTGTCAGCCTGTAACTCTTTCTCCTTGCTTCCACTCTTGCCTCTTCAAATCCATTATGCTTACTGCATATAAAAATAGTCTTAAAAATACATATCTGATCACCCTACTCCCTTGGTTGAGACCTGCCCACTGCTCTCTGCATATCACCTACTTCTGAACATGGCCCTCAGGGTCCTGCTGTTCACACCTACTTGTTACCTTTTCAGTCACTGTAGTTCACTTCTCTCCCTCCACACCCTGGCCACAAGGGAGCTACTGTTGTTTCCCTAATAGCCAGTGTCCTTTGTGTGGGAACCTTACTCTTCGTCTTGTCTTTTGCCTTCTTTGTTTTCTCCTTTGCCTTCATTCATGTATACTTTTTTTTCCCATTGATAACATTAAGTTTGAGAATTTTCTAATATTTCTTGTACATGTGAAGTTTCCATTTTTTCATTCTTAAAAAATAGCTCATTACTCATCTCCTTTATCTGTGAAGCTCGGCCAGAGGGATGGGCCTTCAGTCTTTGTTGGTTTCACATTCCAGAGGCAGCTTTTCTTTTGTGTCATTCCAGGAATATTTTAGGCACACATAAATAAATATAGGTATTCATGTATATGTGTATTTGTATGTGTATATATTTACATATATATTAAATATATGCAATGTATTTTTACCTGACTTTGGGAATACAGGTTTGGTAGATCAAATATACTTCCAGGCAGATCTCACTAGAAAAAATTTTATCTTTTATTTTAAATCAAAACATATTCACTTTTTGCACCTAAATATGCATGCTGTAATATTTTATTCTCTTTTTGAAGGGGTGAATGTAACAGTCTTCTGGGGTAAATTCTCAATGCTCACATGTCTTTATTACTTCAAAGACAAAATAGTGATAGAATTTAGAGAACTTTATCACCCTGCCATTTCACTTGGAGGTTTTGGCTTTATTTGTGGTGGAAGTTTTCTAATGAGTAGGCAGACATTGTCAGACCTTGCTAAGCAGCCATCGTTTTAATCTAAAAGTCTGTGAGTTGAAAACGTTTATTGAACTTAGTTGTCTCCTTTACCCCCCTCATTCTCGCTCAATTTCAGTTTCTTGCCATGCCCTCCCCATCCTGCTATGGACTTAATTGTAGGTACTTAGGTCCAGAAGCAGATTCTCTCTGCTCCTCGCGTTTATTCGGAATGGTTGTAAGTGGAAAAGAAGTGTGTAAAGGATGCTGAAAGAAATGAACACCCCGAGGCTCTGTTGGAGCAGTGTTGGCAGAAGTCAGAAGACAATTGGTAGCCACTGCGAGTGAGTTGTTCACTGTAGGAGTTTGGATGAGAACAGGCAGAGCTAGACTTTCTGGGAGACTGTCCCTGCAGTGGGAGGACTTTCTGTGGTGTCAAGGGTATTTTATGGATGGTTGGGACTAGGACGCTGGGGGTGGGGGTGATGAGGAGTAGAGGCTGTGGCTGCAAGATTGGGATGGGATTGAATGAGGTGGCGTAGAGGCAAGTCACGAGCACGTCGGTGCTCTGAGTGTGAGAAGAAAGAAGCAGGTCAGCAAGTGGGCCTCACGCAGTACTGTCTCAGCCACTCTGGTTTTCTTACCTAGTGCTTGTCCCAGGGAAGTGGCCTACGTGACAGGTCGGGCCGTGGGGGGGCTCTTTCAGGGTCATTTGGCCTGGTGGGGGGTTGGTTTTTATGTTGTTTTGCTTTGTTTTAGTGGAGCCTGGGCCATTTTTTTTCCTTCCTTAACTTGGAATCTTCCCCCTCTCCCCTTATCTGATAGCTGTGACTCTGTCCCCTGCAAAGTGCCCCTGTGTGTACTTCAGCATAATGCCACTCCACGTTTAGTTCTTGCCGTTTTTTCTTCTCCACATCTTGCAGTCAAACCAGTGGGCTGACGAGCCACTGAAGAGAGCCACGCGGCTGTTCTCCCAAGTGGCTAGAGCTGAGCAGCCACCGACGATGCCCTCTTCCCTGGGCTGCGGCGAAAGCACGCTACGGTGCTACTTGCCTGTTTCAGGTTATACGGCAAACACCACACTGGTTTTGGTTTTGGTTTTGGTTTTGGTTTTGGTTTTGGTTTTGGTTTTGGTTTTGGTTTTGGTTTTGGTTTTGTTTTGGATCGTGGGTTGTGAGCTTTTAAATACCCTTGTTCTTCAGGGCAATTAAAAGTTAAAAAAAAATGTCAAAAATTAAAAAGATACAAAAGGGTGTAGAGTGAAAAGTGTCCCTCCCGTCCCCTCCACTGGCCATCCAGTTCCCTATCCCAGAGGCAGCGAATATGACAAATTTCTTTTGTATCATTCTAGGATGATTTTATGCATATGCAAGTGAATATAGGTGTTCTTATGTAATTATATATAACAGGTACAAAACATGGAGTTGCACCTTCTTGCATGTATGGTAGCATACAGTATACATCTGTTATGCACTTGCATGTTTTACTTAGTGATGAGCTTTAGTAGCATTCTATAGCAGTACATAAAGTACTCCTTTTTGGTTTTTTTAAATGCATAGTATTGTATAGTGTGCGTCTTCCATAAATCATTTATGGATCAGCTTATTTTTTTTTTAAATTAAAAAAAAATTTTATTCTTGAGAGAGAGAGAGTCAGAGCACGAATGGGGTAGGAGCAGAGAGAGAGGGAGACACAGAATCTGAAGCAGGCTCCAGGCTCCAAGCTGTCAGCACAGAGCACGATGTGGTGCTTAAACTCACAAACCATGAGATCATGACCGGAGCCAAAGGTGGACACTTAACTGACTGAGCCACGATCAGCTCCTTCTGATCAACATCTGGAGCTTGCAGTCAGACTTGCAATACATGTTTGCAATACATAGGGCCAGTTCTTAGAAATGGAATAATTGAGTGAAATGTCTACACATTTTTATTTTTTATAGAGATTTTCAAATTGGAGACTACCAATTCACACATTTACCACCAATATACAAAAATGTTTATTTTCCCATACCCATGCTAACACAATGTGCTAAAAATCTGATGCATCTTTGCCAGTCTGGTGAAAAATGGGTAAAAAATGAGATCTCACTGTACTTGTAATTAACATTTCTCTTTATTAGTGAAGTGGAGTATCTTACGTTTATGAGTCATTTGTGTTTCCTTTTCAGTGAATTGCTTCATATCGTATGCCCCTTTTTTGAGTTATCGGTGTGTTCTTTACTGGTTTGTCATTCCTACCAGTCTGAAACCAGAAGCTGGTGTCTTCCTTTGGGCGAGTGAGAGGCTGCAGTGTATGTGGAAAATTGCTTCTTGTGTGGTTGAGGGGAGGTCTGGGCACCGAAGGCCCTTGTAGGAGGTTGGGGACCCCAGCTTCTCTTGGTTCTGGAGCACCTTAGGCCCTCCAGCAACAGGAGTTTCTTGTTTATAATCTTTAGGGCAGAAAGTAGAATTACTTAGTTTATGGGTAAACATTAGGCTAGGAAAATCTTCTGTTGTTCGGGATGTTGAATGGTAATATATTGTGTGTGTGTTGACCTCTTGCCATTGCTAAATTGGCTAAATTCTCTTCCTCTGGCTGAAATAGGAGGGCTTGAGGGAAGAGAGGGAGGAGGAGGAAGAGGGTGGGAAAGAGTGTATGTGTGTTCGCCTTTCTGTATAACAGGAAGAACTGGTTTGATAAATTTTACAGGAATGTAAGTGCCTTATTCTTGACATCTTGTTTTATCAGACACATTCCACATTTGATTTCAAACCCTAGCTGGAGATTTGCCATGTCCCAAGGGGTGAAAAAGTTTGATGTGTTCTACTTCACTGAGTCTCCCTAGGACCCCCTAGACACCCGATTAGTCACTATTATCGCAAAGAGGTCCTGTTTTTCATCTCATCAAGCCTCCTTCCTTCTTATTTCCTTCACCCACTTCTAATTCTTTTTCAGATTTTCTAGGCCTTATTTTTTAAACCTTTAATTTCAATTGATACTGAAATTTACTTTTTTTAGCCTAAATTTTTTTTAGCTGTCTCTTATTATATTCTTTAGGTGCTCGCCATCTACCTATGCTTCTTAACAATTAAAGTGATAGTAGTTGCTCGGTTTCTTTGCTGGGAGGCACTTCTACATGAAAAATGTTTTGTGTTACAAGATAAGAATAGTAAAGAGATACTGGATCATTGAAAGAGGTGATTCCAGGGTATGAGAACAGGGCACGTGACATTGAAACTGAAGGATGTTTATGGGAAAAGGAAAATTCAGTAAATAGTAGGATTCATTGGGGTGCTGCCTTAAGGCCTTGCAGAAGCCATGCTTGGAGACAGGGTGGACAGAGGGTAAAAATGATAGACCTGGTATTTTAGCTTCCATATAGTGCTCAACAGGTCAGCTAGACTAGATGAAAGTAAATGAGCACATTTTATTTGTGGGGTCAGCATTGCTTTTCCCCGCAGATATGGGCATCATGGTATCCAGAACTTTCCTGGTAGTAGCTAGGGCCCACAATGATTTGGTAGACAGGAGCACCTCTGATTTACCCTCTCAGATGTAAACAACCAATTGAACTCGTGGTCCCAGATAGTAGCTTTTAAAGCTGGAAAGGAGAGGGGTGTTTGTTTCTGGTATATTCTCCAGGACCCCTTCGTCTCAGTTAGTATATACTAGGGTGTAAATACGGAAGGCTCATTTACAGTGGCACCATTTCCGCCCCGGGCCCTTTGCTATTCCCCCAATCTCAGGTGAGCAGCTGGTGTCGTCCCCCTAGTTGCCTATCTCAATGAGTGTCTCCACCAAACCGAGTGTTTATTTGGTCCTGAAGCCGTGCTGGCCCCTTCCCTTGTGTGTGTCATTCCAGTTCTCCCAACAGTCTTGCAAGGTAGACTACTTGCAAGATTATGTCCTGTACTCGTCCACTCAGTAATACTAAGTGGCTTATGTGGGTCAGGCACCATGCCAGGGGTACCCCGCAGACTACAAACATGGTCCCTGCTCTCAGGGGACTTGCAGTCAAGCAGGGCAGATGGATGTGAATCAAATGGTCCCGCCACTGCACGTATAATGGGCGTTGCCTAGAGGCAAGGGAGGACTTCCTGGCATGTGACGGAGAAATCCCACCTAGGGCTAGGAAGTGAGGGAAGGCTTCCCCAAAGAAGTGCTGCTTGAGCTGAGCTGTGAAGGGTGACAAGGAGGTAACCAGGCTAAGGGAGGATGGTGCCGGGAGGTGTGGAGAGGGGCTCCTGGCTGAGTGGGAAGCCTCTAGGCTAAGGTCGTGCGTTTCTTCCTTATGGACAGCAGAGTCTACTCTGGCTAGCTTAGGCAAATAGGGGTTTCTGATAAGGGAGTGGAAAGCCTACCAGATCTTTGGAAGGGCTGAAGATTCCGACTCTGTTCTGAGCATGCAGGAACAATTCCTCAAACTGCACAGCAGGACTGGATGGCTGGACGGCTGAGGGAGCTTTGCCTTTCTCACCGTCAGGAAGCTGCAGACCTGGGCAGTTGCTGCCATAGCTTTTAGCTGCAGCTCCACGCTGAGTCTGACCCAGGCCCGCCAAGTGAATGCTTTGTTCCCTGCCTGTTTGACCACGTGACTTGTTTTGAATTAGCCTTCCATGGGCATGTTTAGTGGAACCTAAGTCCCATCTGTAATTCTAACAGCAAAGGTATTTGGATAATGTACTTTTACCTAGCCAGTGTCTGCAGTGCATAGCTTTGCTAAGAGGAGATGGTGTGGGCATTGAGTGAGCCAGTCCACCGTGTATACAGCCCACCGAGGAGACACAGTCCAAGACCCGGAAGAAAGAAGGCCAGTGTGGCCAGAGCCTGGAGTGGGAGGGAGATGAGGCTGGTGGGTAGGCGGAGCCCTGTGAGCCATGCCACTATCTTTTAGGTGGGGAGCTGAAGGTTCAGAAATTAAGTGGCCCACGTCTCATGGTGAGTAAGTGACCATCCCAGATTTGAGCCCAAGTCTTTCTTCCTCCAGAATCTGCACTCTTTTTGCACCTCCAATCTGTAGCCTCATTGTCTAAAGCAGTCCTTGAATTGAGCCCTAGATCTTGGGACATCTGTTTCCCATCTGACCTCAGACTGCCTTGAGTATTAAGGGAGGACATAGTGGAGGAGGTAGGTGTCCTTGACCTAACTGGATTGGGCCTAACTGGACCTAACAAGGATTGGGCTGGGCACGTTAATGCACTGGTACTGAAGTCCGCAGCCTTGTCAAAGTGTCCTCTTACTGCTGATTTTTCACTTTCTCCTGGCCTTTTCCAGAGAGCAAAATCCCAAGGAAAAATGGCCTTCTGGAACAGCAGATCTTGGCTCCTGATGGAAGAATTGGAGACCGTGATTATTCATAAGCATTTCTTAGGTTAATCAAAAATAGTGTTAGTGCCACGTACTAAAATCACAGTGAAATAAATGATTGAATACCTGTATTGTATGGCTATCTACAGGATTCTTTCCTGATGTGAAAACATGCCAGATGCTTATAGGCATGTCAGAAATAAGACGGTGCTCTCTCTGTATAATTAATAGCTTATGGGCCAAAATCTACAACTAAACTAGATAATGGGAGGGACATGTAAGTATAGGATATTCATATCCCATGCTCAGATCCTCAGTCTGCAGAATTGCTGCATTGATTTTTGGCATTGCAGTGAGCGTGTTCCTTTATTTTATTTTTTTCCTCATGGTGAGTATACTCTTTAATTCCCATCACCTATTTCACCCACACCTATACCCACCTTCTCTCTGGTAACCATCAGTTAGTTCTCTATAGTTAAGACTCTGTTTCTTGGTTTGTCTTTATTTTTGTTTTCCTTTGCTTGTTTGTTTTGTTTCTTAAATTCCACATGTGAGCATGCCTGGGTGGCTCTGTTGGTCAAGTGTACAACTCTTGGTTTTAGCTCAGGTCATGATCTCACAGTTCATGGGTTCAAGACCTGCATCGGGCTCTACACTGTGTGAAGCCTGCTTGGGATTCTCTCTGTCCCTCCCCCGCTTGCACTCTCTTAAAATAAATAAACGTTAAAAAAAATCTAGAAATTCCACATATGAGTGAGATTACATGGTATTTGTTTTTCTCTGACTGACTTAATTTGTTTTGCATTATACTCTTTAGCTGTATCCATGTTGTTGTGGATGGCAAGATTTCATTCCTTTAAAAAAACTTTTTTTACGTTTATTCATTTTTGAGAGAGTGCAAGCAGGAGAGGGGCAGAGAGAGAGGAAGACAGAGAATCTGAAGCAGGCTCCAGGCTCTCAGCTGTCAGCACAGAGCCCAATGCAGGGCTTGAACCCACGAACCATGAGATCATGACCTGAGCTGAAGTTGGACGCTTAACTGACTGAGCCGCACAGGTGCCCCTCATTCCTTTTTATGGCTGAGCAATATTCCATTGTTTGCATACACACATATGTACACACACACATACACACACACACACACACACACACACACACACACACACCCCACATCTTTTCCCATTCACGTATCGATGGACACTCAGGCTGCTTTGATAATTTGGCTATTATCAGTAACACTGCGATAAACATAGGGATGCATGTATCATTTTGAATTAGTGTTTTTGTATTTTGGGGGGTAAATACCCAGTAGTGTGATTTCTTGGTTGTAGGGTAGTTCTATTTTTAATTTTTTTGAGGAACCTCCATACTGTTTTCCACAGTGACTGTGCTAGTTTGCATTCTCACCAATAGTGCAGGAGGGTTCCTTTTTTCTCCACATCCTCTCCAACTCTTGTTTTTTGTCTTCTTGATTTTAGTCATTCTGACAGGTGTGAGGTGATATCTCATTGTGGTTTTGATTTGTATTTCCCAGATGATGAGTGATGTTGAGCATCTTATCATGTGTCTGTTGGCCATCTGGATGTCTTCTTTGGAGAAATGTCTTTTCTATTCATGTCTTCTGCCCATTTTTTAATTGAGTTATTTGTTCTTTGGGTTTTGAGTTGTAGAAGTTCTTTATATATTTTGAACATTAACCCCTCATTGGATATATCATTTGCAAATATTTTCTCCCATTCTGTAGGTTGCCTTTTGGTTTTGTTGATGGTTTCCTTTGCTGTGCAGAAACTTTTTATTTTGATGTAGTCATGGTAGTTTACTTTTGCTTTTATTTCCCTTGCCTCAGGAGACCTGTCTAGAAAAATACTGTGGCTGCTGTCAGAGAAGTTACTGCCTGTGTTCTGTTCTAGGATTTTTGTGGTTTCAGGTCTCACGTTTTAAGTCTTGAATCCATTTTAGTTTGTTTTTGTGTATGGTGAAAGAAAATGGTTGAGTTCATTCTTTTGCATGTAGCTGTCCGGTTTTTTCAACACCATTTGTTGAGGAGACTGTCTGTCTTTTTCCCATTGTATATTCATTCCTCCTTTGTAAAAGACTAATTGACCATCTAATTACGGGTTTATTTCTGGATTTTCTATTCTATTCCATTGATCATTTGTCTATGTTTATGTTATTACCATACTGTTTTACTTATTCCTGCTTTGTAATATAACTTGAAGTCTGGAATTATGATACCTCCAGTTTTCTTTTTCGAGATTGCTTTGACTAGTCAGGGTCTTTGTGGCTCCATACAAATTTTAGGATTGTTTTTTTGTAGCTCTGCAGAAAATGCTGTTGGCATTTCGATAGGGATTGCATTAAATCTGTAGGTTGCTTTGGGTAGTATAGACATTTTAGCAGTATTTGTTCTTCCCATGAGCATGGAATATTTTTCCATTTTTTTGCATCATCTTGAATTTCTTTTGTCAGTGTTTTATATTTTTCAGAGTAGTGAGGTTGATTTTTAAAATGTTTATTATTTTTGAGAGAGAGTGAGTGAGTACTAGTGGGGGAGGGGCAGAGAGAGAGGGAGATAGGATCTGAAGCAGGCTCCACACTGACAGCAGGGAGCCCAATGTGGGGCTTGAACTCATGAACTGTGAGATCTTGACCTGAACTGAGGTTGGATGCTCAACCGACCGAGCCACCCAGCGCCCCCCGTAAGGGTGTTTCTTAAAAGGAAATGGTATGTTGTTACAGGATAGATGGATAAGACAGGGAGAGCCATAGGGCTTGCTGATTAAGAAAGAGTACAGACAACTTTGCTCATGTTCTGGCTTTACCATTTTAATATATATGTGTGATCTTGGTAAGTCACTTCCCTTCCCTAATCCTCAGTTTCCTGTTCTGCAATATGGAAATAACAGAATCCACTTCACAGGGTCTTGTGAAGATGAAAACAGGTCACATGTATTGGATGCTTATAATGCCTGGCACCTAATTAGCAAAGCACTATGTCTATGGTGATTACTTTTAAAATTTAGTTTATCTTAATAAGCAGCAACTCTGTGTTGCTCATTAGATTCAGATTCCTACACTTTAGCAATCAACCTCCTAAGCTGTTGAAATTAGATCCCTGAGCGAGTTTTGCATCTTTATGGATTTATTTGCATGAAGAAACTGATAAGGTTAAATTGCTCTGTTAGGATTTAATTTTAACTAACGTCTCTATAGGCAGAACCAGAAGTTATTTATTGCAACTTCCTGTGAATCTATAACTATCTCAAAAGAAAAAGAAAAAAAGAGAATTTTTTTCCTTCTCATTTCATAGGTCAGGGAGAGGGCCCAGCCTTTACACTGTTAGGTGACATTATTTGGTAAATGCATATAAAGTTCGGCTCTCATCATCATAGGAGAGAGAGCTCAGGTTAACCTTTCTGTCTCTGGATTGGAATTGACCATTTGTCCAGTTACTTGTTCACTCATTGAATAGACATTTATTGAGCATAGGTACTTTTCTAGGTGCTGGCGATATAGCAGTGATCAGAATAGACCAATTTTCCCACCCTCATCGACCTTTTATTATAGTGAGAGCGGGGTGGGAGACAGAATATAAATAGGATTGTAGGGTAATCATACAGGGGAACCGGTTGAATGTTCGAAACAAAATTGTTGAGTTCCATCTCCTTTACTTTGTTCCTCATTTAATAGTTTTCCCACAGCTTTACCCTACCTCTCTCTTCTTTTTACTCTGTACATCTTCCCTGGGAGCCTCCTTCAAACCCACAAAAGATAAATTCTTATTAACCAGACATAGAAAGATGGCTGCATCCACACTCTTGCTGTCCCTATAGGTCATCTACGGGGACAAGTTATAAAGTTGTGTGGGCTCAGAATTGTCTCCTGTCTTTAGGTGGTCAGATTACAAAACAAAGCCTCATCCTTCCATCGTCGGTGCAGGAATGGCTGTGCCACTGAGACGGGGCAGGCCTGCCTTTTCTCTGGGCCTTGCTTGAAGGATAGTTCAACTAACAGCTGCTATGCAAATATGCCCCACATTTTAATGATTTCAGTGCGTCGGTGTATTTCTCACTCCTCTAACAGATTGGTAGGCAGCTTTCTTCCCCATGGTGATTCAGGCAGCAGTGCTCCTTCTGTCCTTTCGCTGTGCCATCCCCCATGCAGCGGCCCTTGTGGACTAGCATAGAGTGCCACAGGGTGCTAACCGTATGTGGAAATGGCGCAGGTCACTGGTGCTCACATTGCATTGGCTAGAAGTCAGTCACGTGGCTGCAGCTCACTGCAGGGGGTGTGGTAGAACATGTCATTGTGGGGTGGGCAACCACAGCCACTCACTGATACTTCTGTACCAGGCCTCGTGTGGTGTAAATGATCCCACCTATCAGCGTGGCTGTCATTTGCCTCTCTGACTCTTCTTTTGCCTCAGCCCCGTGGCTGATCAGTGGCCGTGATCTTTCCTTAGGCAGATCAGTATTCACTCGGGCTATCGTCTGGTCTCACCAGCCTGTTAGCCATTGTTTCTCATTAGGGGTGATTGAGTGATTGAGTCTTCTCACATCTTTGCTCATGAAATCGTGTTTTGATCAGTGGTTGCACTATGGGTGAGGTGTTCTCACATATTCACTGTGGGCTTTGTATGAGCTTTTGCTACTCCAGATGGTTTGTTTACCGAGGTACCAGAAGGACACTGGCATGAGATCATTGCATCCTCAGGTGAAAAATGGCTGGACTCTTGGTCAGCACTTACAGGATGCCTCCAGGGTGAGATTATATTCTAAACAGAAATGTTATGTGGTTGAAACAATATACACGCCCTTTGTAAATTCTCCCTGTAATGCCTCCTTGCAATTCATGTTATTCAACTGTGCTTGATTTTTAAGATACTTCAGGGGTAAATGTCACCTTTTGGGATTTTATTAATAGTATTACTTTTTAATGAGTCTTTTGAAGTCTCTTTCATTATAAACAGCCTGTTTTCCCCGGAGATAATAACTTGTAGTGCCAAATATTTGCATTTCACTTGAAACGAAACTAAGGGTTTGAATGTTTTAAATACAAGCAAATCTAATTCTCCTGTGTCTAGAGAAACTGCATAATGGACCATATGTATGTGGCTTAAGCAGACAGATGTGGAAGGTTTCTCTCTCCTTTTATTTTTTCTTAAAAACGCTGGCAGAGCTCAAAATTGGCACCAACTCGCAAATATCTCCACCCAGCCAACAGAACCGCTGGAGTTGAACTGGGAGAGGCCTCCTAGGGTGCGTGCATGAGTGGAGCTTTGCCTGGTTCTGGCTTCTGCTTGGGAGCCCGAGGCTCCGTAGCTTATCCACCCCCATTTCTCCGTGCCTCCAGCCTTTGCAGTTCGACATTCTCTCTTAGGTGGCTGACTTCTCAGACCTTTGTCAAGTTGTGCCCATTGTTTCACTTGACTTGTGGGTTCGTTTGGAGATGTTACGTGCAGATATCTGGGTCCTGCAGCAAGATGGCCCTCGAGCCGCTGACAGAGGGGTCCTTAGCTGCCATCTCACTGCTGGAGTGGGCCTTCCTCTGGTCATGGCCGTATGGCTTTTTCCTCCCTGACTCCTCTCATCCTCTCCCTAACTCTGGCTCATCTTGACCTCTGGCCAGGGTTGCTCATGTGGCCTTAACTTGTCTTCCTGCCTTTAGTGTTTCCCCTTCCATTCTCCTCACTGAAGTGATCTTTCTGTAACTGACATCTGATTATTTCATTGCCCTGTTTAATACTTATCTGTGGCTTCCTATTGCCTTCTAGATACAGTCTGTACCTCTCAACCTGGGCCTTCATGATCTGGGCCTTGCTTGCTGTCTGGAGCACCTTGAGGCAACTCCACTAACATACGCTTTGTACCAGCAACCTTTTCTCTCTACATGTAGCCCACTGAGCTAATTTCAGAAGATGGCCATCTTCTCTCACTTTTTGGAGTTTTGACAAATGCTATTCCTTTTGTTTGTCTTGCCCTGCTTGTTCTATGGCCTGGCTTCTCAAACTTGAGTGTGCTTCATATCATCTAGAGGGCTTGTTACACCACAGATTCCTGGGTCCCACTCTGGAACTTTATGATTCACCAGATGTAGGGTAGAGCCCAAGGTTCTCTGTTTCTAGTAAGTCCTCAGGTGATGTTGATGTGGGTGGTCTGGAGACTGTACTTTGAGTAGAAAAGTTCTAGACTACCCTTCACTGTTTTTGAGATTGCCTGTTTGTCTTTCTCCCTGGTTAAACTCTAGCCTTCCTTGAAAAAAAAGAATCTGTTGGCCCAACAGGGTAGCCAGAATCTCTAGTGTCTGAAATATACTTAATGATCAGCAGGTATCTGTTGAATGAATGAATGAGTAGATCACCTCCTGCAGCAAAGTTCAAATCATTTTGCTTCTTGTAGATCAGCTTTCTTTTAGACTGTTTCAGCCTAAGAATATGTGGAATGTCATCTACCCCTTCCGTATACCTTCACCTGTCCCTGAAGCACTCACTTAATGGATATGGAACGTGAGAACTCCCCGTAGAGATCAGAGACCATGGACGAACTACAGGAAGATAGACATGGACTTCTTTTGATAGATCTGAAACTTTAAGTATGAAATAGACTCCTAGGTTTTCTTTCATTAAGCACAGCACAGAGTAGTATTTCTGCACCTCTTTTAATATAAGACATAGACCTGAACTTACTAGAGTGCATCAGTCAGTGGATCTCACACTGCTCTTTGGTATCTGTGATGTACCTGCTAATGACTGTACATAGAATAAAGGAGTACATGATACGGTTGTGGTCCTCCAGGTTGAAACCCGAGTGATGATATTCAAGAGCACTTGAAGTGTTCACACTGTGTGGCACTTACAAGAATTCATATTTTTAAAGATGGCTAATTACTTGGTTTATTAAATCAGTTAAAACCATGCAGTGGGAAGCAAGGGGAAAGAGAATGGGGGTAGGTGAACACATTTAGTGCAAGCCAGGAGGAGGGCCACACTGTGTTCTGCACGGGTTATACAGTGTTCATATGCCCTCTCTCTTTGTTGTGAGGCCTTCTTGGTTTGAGGGAACAGGAACTCTCCTTGCCCGCTTAAGTCTTCTTAAACTGGAGGAGGGTTGGAGTTCTCACGAATCTAAGAAATGAGAGACAGGGAGTGGCCCACTGGTCCTGAGGAGTGGGAGTTCTTGGTTATTTGTGCTTGTTTTGCCATTAACGGGACTTGCCCTAGTCTCCTTGAGTTTTCTTCACTATCCGCTTATCTTTTGGCTGCCAACCGCCATCCTCACCTCCTTTTCTTTTTCGTACTTCTCTACTTCACGGGTTCTGCTTCTGCTGGTTCTGGCTGTCACTGTGCCTCATGGCCTCTCTGTATCTGCTCAGGGTCTGCTTTCTGTGCTTGTTGATCTTCATATTTCTTATCCACACCCCCAGTAATGAGCATACGGCTGAAGTTTTCCTTGCTGGAGTAGAGCTTTCTATGCAACAGCATCCCAGAGGCCAGAAACTGTGTGCCCACCCCTGTTTCCTTGGACTCAGTTGGGCAAGAGCAGGTGTGAGCTGGGTGTCATGGTGCACACATAACCGCCAGGCCCGCCTTTGTGTCAGAGCTGGGGGATGGGCAGTGCCGTCTGCAGTAGCTGTGGGCCTGGCAGGTACATTGGCGGGCCCTTGGGGGCACTGGGACTTGAGTAATAGGCTCAGAGGCTGGGGATAATAGGCTGAGATCAGAGAAAGGATGGGCTGGGAAGAAGGTACACATCTGACCTACGAAGAGTGAGCAGATGCCTGCTGAGAGTGAGCAAGGAGGAGGAGGAATTGTAAGGACCCTGAAGGCTGCGTGGAGGAGGTACATTTTTTAAATTAGGCAACAAGTCGCCTCTGTATGCTTTTGAGCAGAGGAATCATCACTTCTCCTGTCTGTTCCTGCTTCCTGCTGGCAGAATAGACTTGACACCTGCTAAGAGGCTACTGATGCCAGTCAGGAGTGAGATAATGTGGGAGAGGAAATAGAGTGAGCAGGTGGTCCTGGGATTGGAGAAAGAACAAACGTGGGCTCACATAACAACAACTGGATACGGCAGCTTCAGTTCTAGGCGGAAAGGAGTGTATGGTAGGGAAATAGTAGCTTCTGTGTCAGAATCAAGGAATGCAGCGGCCAACACCCAGCACAGAGATTTCTGTGCCTTCCTTTGCAGGGTGGCAGTGGGTAGAGCTCTCCAACCGTGTCCTGCCGGGTTCGTGAACCATCTCTGTCCGCTTAATTGTTCACTCGTAAACATCTGTTCTTGTGTCCGGTCCGTGCCCAGCTTTTCAGATAGATAGCTTTACTCCAGCTGTTTCTTTCAGTGCTACCCAGAAGGGCAGCGTTCCCGGGAGCTCTACACATTATAATTTGGCCAGGAACCCAATCCGTTGCATGCCGACGCCCTCTACCTTGGGTTTTGCCCCTGGAACCTGGTCATATGGGCATGTTCAGAAAGTGCTAGTGTGGAGCACTTGAATTTGGTGGGAGTGTTTTGGAAAATTGTGTGGTCCACTGGGTGCTTAGACTGAATTGTGGCCTTTCTTGCTTTATTTATATTATTACCAGGATGTTAGGGGTTTCTGAAAACAATTTGGAAGCAGCCCAATTTAGAAAAGTCCTGATATGGAGTAGGCTGATTTTGAACAATAGATAAAGTGGAGGGCAGTTACTTGCTGACTGCAGTAATGCATTGATGCTGATGGAAAATAATGAAGGATATGCGTTCATCCCTTGAGTTCTTTGAGTCTTCATTCCTTCATCTGGCAAAAGGATAATAATACCTGCTATGTCTACCTTTCAAAGGTTTTGAGATGCTCAGATGAGATAGGTGTGTATAGTCCTTGGTAAATTCGAAAGCATTCTATGAATTTAAGGTATTAACTAATGATCAGTGGCTTCGGGGGGCATTTAAAAATGGTTTGATTTACATTTAGTGGAAATACACCTGTTAAATGAAAACTTTAAAGATGACATCTCAAGGTTATATCACAGCTCAACATTTTATAATCTCATTTCCTCTCTGAGAGGCCCCAGAGGAGAGGAGAGCTGGGTGTCCCTGGGAAGAATTACTTGCTGGGGTGGGGGTGTGTGTGTTGGGGTGGGAGGAAGGGTGCAGAGATGGTTGGATGTCTTTTCTAGGGATAGTGAGTAGAATGCTCTCCTAATGATTAATTTCTTGATAGTGTGTTCAGAAGCAGGCGGCTTTATTAGCAGTAATATCTCTTCTTTCCTAGTCTGCTTTTGTCCTTAAGGCTCACGTTGCTCGTGTTCACCTCTTGGTTCCATGGAGGTGGCCCTTGGCAAGTAGCTCCTTAGCCTTAGGGTGGGTGGGAAGGATGGAACCACTTGTGCTTCTTTCCTCATTGCCTCTTACAGTCTTGTGTTCTCCTGAACTACTTTTCCGGTTGTCGGTATCCTTAAATCCTCAAATTTGCCTTGCGTGCCCCCTAGTGGCAGGTCGGATGCACCCCTGGTTGTGTCATCCTGTTTGCTGTGGTCAGGAGCGGTTGTTCTCTACCTAGTTCCGTTTCGGAGCATTATTCCCAGTTCACAAATGTAGAACGAGAGGTTCTGTGATCCTCACTTGCCACTCGAGTAGGACCTGCGGAGGTGGCATTGGAATTGGACCTTTGGATTCCCAGATTTATACAGCGGGAATGCCTCAGAAAAAAGATGACGTGGTTATAGCTTTTGTAGATTTTTAAAAATGGCTTAAAAGGAATCTAGATTATTTTGCTGTCTACTCAGCTAATCTGAAAGGGTAAAAATGTGGTGAATATTTGAAGGTAAGAATGATCATCCTTTTGGGGCACCTGGGTGGCTCGTCGGTGAAGCGTCAGACTTCATTCGGCTCAGGTCATGATCTCACAGCTCGTGGGTTCGAGCCCCACATCGGGCTCTGTGCTGACAGCTCAGAGCCTGGAGCCTGCTTCAGATCCTGTGTCTCCCTCTCTCTCTGCCCCTCCCCCACTCACACTCTGTGTCTCGCTGTCAAAAAATAAATAAAACATTAAAAAAAATTAAAAAGAAAAGAATGATCATCCTTTTTACTCTCTCTTCATCACATTGGAAAAACTTTTGTCCCTCACCAAGTACTCAGTATTTCATGCTCAGTCCTGTTAACAACTTTGAGGTGTACAAAGAAATGTATAAAGCATGCTGTCTGCCCCTCAGAAGTTTATGTTCTCATTATGTCCTAGTTACAAGGTGTTTATTCTCTTGAGGAAAAAATAAGTATAATGCGTAACTTTTACTGACGTTTAATATTTCTACTTCATCTCACTAAAGACAAATTCTCTGAACATTTGCATATTTATTTTTTATAAAGTCCTTTTCCGTGGAGAGAGAACCGCAGGATAACAACAGTAATTACCCAGATGAACCCTGGAGGATAACAGAAGAACAGCGCGAGTACTATGTCAATCAGTTCCGATCCCTTCAGCCTGACCCGAGCTCCTTCATTTCAGGTAATGGAGTCTGATGGGTGAAGACCTGGGTCCCAGATCATTGTCTCACACACCTAACAGTACACATCTTGAGAAAGAGTCCACACAAAACGAATGTGACAGCCTTTTGTGATTCCAGTTTGTTTTCCTCTAAGATTGAATTTCTTATCAACTATAAGCCATGCAGAAAAATACTTGGCAATGACATTTAGAAAGTTACATTTCTGTTTCGAAGAGGTTAAATGGAATTTGGGGGAACCTGGTCTAGACCTGTGCCTTATTAGCTGGGGCACTTCTTGAAATGATAGACTGTGGCACCAAGGTGACACCTTTAATTGCTTCTTCATATTAGAGCCAAGATGTAGCATGGCCTTCTAAAGAGTTAGCGTCACAAGTCTCTTTATGTCATGTATGCTTTAGAAGTCCAAATTCATGCTTGTTTCCTTTGGCTCAAGTCTTTTTCCTCGGGATTTTCTGAGAAAAATTAAAATACAGGAGGAAAATTGGCCAGCAGTTTTATGTCCACATGCCTGTTCTTCTGGGTTGTCTTCAAAATATGTATTCCCATTGATTTCTCCTGTAAAATTCAAATTGAGACAAATTGGTTTAATTCCTGTGTGCCTATGTTTTACTGGGCTGAAGACTAAACAAACAGTGAAATAGTAGAGCCTGGAAGAAAAATTCATAAAACTTTTTTTTATAGTTCAATTTTGAAGAATAACAGTATGCCCTCCCTAATTGTAACCTGACATACTGAATGTGGACTAATTTTCTCTCGAGAAATAAGGTGTGTAATTGAAATATACTTGTACAAATTCAGACATCATTTCTGATTGGTTGGTAAAAGTTTTATTGAAAGCACAATATTGTAGATAGAGCAGATTAATGTTGACAACATGACTTAAAAAAAAAATAAGCAGAAACCCACATTGACCATTTGCTGACCTTACCCGCTGCTTAAGTGACTTTCTTCACAATGTATGTGAATAATTAGACAAATACAGATGGTAGCTCTTAGGAGTGTTTTTATTTTCTTTTAACCTTTTTATTTTGCAGAATTTCAAGTACGGATACAGCTAGGGTGGCTAGTATAATGAATCCCTATGTACCTCTTACATAGCACCAGTGATTTTGTTTTGTCTATATATACTCTGTCAGCGCAGATGAGTTTGAAGCCATTACCAGATCCTTTCATTTGAAAATGTTTCAGGATGTATCTTGAATGATAAGAAAGACCTCTTTTAAAAACATAACTGCAATTCATGGGCACACATTAAAAAAAATGCAAAACATGTTTCCTTAATGTCCCCAAGTCTCTGTTTCCCTGGTTGTCTCACCAGTGCCTTAAAAATGGTTGAATTTGTTCAAGGTCAGAGGGGTTCATATATTGCAGCTAGGTGATGCCTCTTTTAAAAATCAACTTTATTGAGATTAGCATACCATAAAATTCACTCCTGTAAAGTGTACAGTTCGGTGGTTTTAGTGTTTACAGAATATATTCACAATCTAAATTTAGAACGCTTTCATTACCTCCCAACAAACCACCTGCTTATTAGCAATTATTCCCCACTCCTTCTCTCCCTCCCAGCCCTCCATAATGACTAAACTACTTTTTCTCTCTATAGTTTTGCCTATTTTGGGCTTTTCCTATAAATGAAATCATATAATGTGTGGTCTTTTGTGTGTGACTTCTTTCACTTAGCATAATATTTTTAAGGTTTATCCAGGTTGTACTGTGTGCTAGAACTTCATTGAACTTCACTGCTGTTTATGGCTGAATAATTTCCACTGTGTAGATATACTACATTTTATTTATTCATCAGTTGACGGGCATTTGATTTGGGTTGTTTCCACTTCTTGGCGATTAAGAATAATGCTGCTGTGAACATTTGTGTGCACTTTTTTGGTGTGTGGATGTATGTTTTGATTTCTCTTAAATGTATAGCCTGGGGTGGAATTGCTGGACCATATGGTAACTGTGTTTAATCATCGGAAGACCAGTCAGACTGTGTTGCACGGTGCCTGCATCGTTTTGCGTTGCCACCAGCAGCATGTGAGGGTTCCGGTTACTCCACATCCTCACCGACACTTATTGTTTGTCTTTTGATTACAGCCATCCTAGTCATGCCAGATGGGCTGAGACTCCAAGAGGGAGGGCCTCAGGCCCCTTGCCATGAGGGTCTCTTGGCTTTGGGCGAGAAAGAGTGAATTCAGGAGCGGGCTGTTTAGAGAAAGAGACACAAATTTATTAAGTATAGAAGTAAGAAAGGAGCTACTTCACAGACAAAATAGCTGTCTCTTCTCTCAGGTGAGGAAGAGGACCCCCCCTGCCTTTGCATCTAAGAAAGTGTTTTATGTGTTTTTAAATTAGTTGACTATATAAGAAGGGGCTTACTCTTTAGCTTTGGGTTTATCATTTACACTGAGTGGTTAGTTTTTCCATTGTCTTACGGTTGTGAAATTACCCACAGGGAGCAATTTTAGGAATGTCTGGCCTTTGTGGCTTTTACTGCCAGAGGGAGTAGGGTCTTATGGTCTCCCAGGAGTCAGATCTTGTGACTCTCTTTATTACCTGCTGACTTTTAGGTTAAGGGTCAGCCTAAAACCACAATGGCTTTGCTTTGGTCAACTTGTCTTCCTCCCTCCTGTCTCACTAGTGGATGTGAAGTAGTATCTCTTTGTGGTTATGATTAGTATTTCCCAGATGAATAGTGGCATTGAACATCTTTTCATGTTCTTATTGGCCCTTTGTAGATCTTGTTTGGGGGAAATGTCTATTCACATCCTTTGCCATTTTAAATAAATACTGAATGGTAGGAGTTCCTCCGTATAGGTATACCTCGGAAATATTGAGGGTTTGGTTCCAGACCACTGCTGTAAAGTGGATATTGCAATAAAGCAAGTCAAATAAATTTTTTGGTTTCCCAGTGCATATAAAAGTTATATTTACGGTATACTGTAGTCTGTTAAGTGTGCAATAGCATGTTATCTAAAAAAAACCCAATATACATATTTTAATTAAAAATAATTTATTGCTGTAATATGCTAACCATCTTGTGAGCTTTCTGTGAGTTGTAATCACTGATCACGGATCACCGTAACAAATATAATAATGCAAAAATTTGAAATATTGCAAGAATTACCAAAATGTGATAGAGACCCGAAGCGAGCAAAGGCTTTTGGAAAAATGGTACCAATAGGCTTGCTCAACACAAGGATGCCACAAACCTTCAATTTGTAAAAAATGCAGTATTTGCCAAGTGCAGTAAAATGAAGCATAATAAAATGGGGTATGCCTGTATTCTCGATACATTTTCCTTATCAGACTTGATTTGGAAATATTTTTTCCCAATCAATGGCTTGGCTTTTTATTTTCCTAGTGGTGTCTTTTGAAGCACATACGTTTTTAATTCTGTTGATATCCAGCTTATCTATTTTTTGTTGTTGTTGATTGTGCTTTTGGTGCCATAACTAAGAGATCGTTGCCTAATCCAAGGTCATGAAAATTTATATTTCTTCTAAGAAGGTGTATTGTTAGAATTTTATCTCATATTAGAGAGTTTATATATCTCTGTTACATTAGAGTTTTATCTCTTATCTTTAGGTCTTTGATCCATTTTGAGTTAGTTTTTGTGTTTTTGTGTATGATATGAGGTAGGTATTCAAATTTCAATTCAATTCAGATTCTTTTGCATGTTGATATCCAGTTGTCCCGGCACCATTTTTTTTTGGGGGGGGGGGGAGATTCTTTCCATGATTTAATTATTTTAGCATCCTAGTCAAAATTTAGTTTACCATGAATGTGAGGGTTTGTTTCTGGATGTTAATTTTTTTTCCACTGATTTCCACTGTCTAGTCTAAAGCCAATACCACACTGTCTTGAGTATTGTAGTAGGTTTGGAAATTAGGAAGTGGGAGTTCTCCAACTTTGTTCTTTCCAGTTTTAATTGTTAAAAAAATGCTTTTTAATGTTTATTTTTGAGAGAGAGAGAGAGAGAGTGCAAGCAGGGGAGGGGCAGAGAGAGAGGGAGACACAGAATCTGAAACAGGCTCCAGGCTCTGAGCTGTCAGCACAGAGCCCGCCACGGGGCTTCAACTCAGGAGCCACGAGATCATGACCTGAGCTGAAGTTGGATGCTTAACCAACTGAGCCACCCAGACGCCCCCAGTTTTAATTGTTTTGATTTCAGTTTTTAGGGATTGTGCTTTTTGAAATTTAGTTTTATACTTATATAAAATTTTTACACAGTTCTGAATTTGAATCTACAAAAATGATGAACAAAGTCTAGCTTCTGTTCCTATCCCCTCTCTTCCTTTCTTGCTCCCTTTTTAATGGTTTATCTGTTTTTAAGAGTAAAAGCAAATTCATATATGTACGTGTATGTGTATATTCTTATCTCTCATCTTTTGTTAAATGATAGCATAGTATTTGTACTTCTCTCCACCTTGCTTGTTCCACTTAACTCTATGTCCTGCTGATTATTCCATAGTTGCATGTAGAGATATTTCCCATCCCCTTTTATAGTCGTGTACTATTAGATTGTGTGATATGCAATCATTTATTTAACTGGTCCTCTTTTGGGATTATTTGTAGTCTTTTGCTATGATACATATTTCCATTGTGAATAGCCCTCTGCACATGTCTTTCTTCATTTTTGTTATTTTTGTCAGTGTATCTTTGGATAGTGTGATTTTACTAGACATTGGAAAACACTCCTTCATTAGGCTTGTGCCATGTTGTCATTGCACCAACATCGTACAAGATGCTCGTTTTCCCAGTCTTGTTATCACAACATGTTTACCTACTTTTGTATTTTCCCTCCATTTGATAGACAAGAAATCCTGTGTTTGGTTCAAATTTATAGAACTCTTATGAAGAATATTGAATTTTTAAAAATATGGTTAAGAGTCAATTGGGATGCCTGGCTGGCTTAGTTGGTAGAGTGTGTGACTTGATCTTGGGGCCGTGAGTTCAAGCCCCATCTTGGGGTAGAGTTTACTTAAAAAAAAAAAAAAAAGAGCCAATTAGATTCTATTTCTGTGAACTGTCATAGCTCTACCTGTTTTTACATTGTGTTATTGGTCTTTATTTTTTAAAGGTGTGTATCTATTCAGTATGTTAACATTTTATCACTGATATATCAATGCTATATATAGCTGTGTGTGTGTGTGTGTGTGTGTGTGTGTGTGTGTGTGTGTGTGTTTTAACTGGGCTTAGAGACTCCTTGCAGTAAAAAGTCTGAATCCACATTTTGATGTTTGGTTGCTGACAGCTTTTTAAAGCCTCACCTCTCTCTCTTTTGCGCCATATCAGGCTTCACAGCAGGTCTGAAAATGGCTGGAAAGGGCAAGGAAAGGAAGCTGGCTTGGGGTTTCTAAGTTGGCTGGGAGTGGGGCTGGGGTGAGGGTTCTGGTTCACTGATGGAACTTCTCTTAGCACCAAAAGAAGGGAGCACGTGGGCTCTCATCAGTTTCCTCCTCTGGCAGGCGGCAGCCAGGGCACAACTGAACTTGTTAGCTGTCAGCTTCCCGGTGGGCCCTACCTAATCTCTTCGGGACACCATGGCAGAACACCCTCTGTACTGTCTGAAGGCCAGGCCAAGTCTCTTGTTTGGGTTTGGACCTAGTGTGATTTGAAGAAAGGATTTTAAGGGGGAAAAAGAAGAATGAGTTGAGGGGAGAATGTCTTTATATCTATAAAATAGCTGGTAAATAGGCTTTCAAGACATTTCTTGCAAATGTTTGACACAAGGTGGCTACGTCGATGGCCAACAATCCTATGTCAGCATTATTTCCAGGATGCTTTTGGGGAGAAAGCTCATTGGTTAGTAGGGCACTTTGCCTTTGATCCATAATAATCTATCAAAGGAAAATAAGTCTGCTTTAGGGTACATTATAATCCATTGTTTTTAAAAATTTTTTTTTTCAACGTTTATTTATTTTTGGGACAGAGAGAGACAGAGCATGAACGGGGGAGGGGCAGAGAGAGAGGGAGACACAGAATCGGAAACAGGCTCCAGGCTCTGAGCCATCAGCCCAGAGCCTGATGCGGGGCTCGAACTCACAGACCGTGAGATCGTGACCTGGCTGAAGTCGGACGCTTAACCGACTGCGCCACCCAGGCGCCCCTATAATCCATTGTTTTAAGGCCAATTAGAAGCCTTGAGATTGCCAAGGACTTTTGACTTTATTGGCTTAGAGCTTGAGGCTTTGATTTAACTGTTCTTTGTGTTAGAATTGAGGCCTTTGAATTTTGAAACTGGTCTGAGAGCTGAAACCATAAAAATTTCTGTCTCAATAAGGATGCGTCTAACATTAAGTGCAGTTGGGACCTGGAGCAGTATAACATGTAAAATGGAATTACCCGATTTCAACTGATACTGGTAAATTTGTGATGAATAAAGAAAGTAGCAAGAGGTTCCTGGAAGTTTCTCAAAGAGCCACCAAGAGATCTTAAATCTCACCAAAGTCTTTACCAAAATGTCTGTTTTATCTTTGTGTGATGAGATTAATGGTGTTAATTTTCTTCTTTTTGCTCTGTTTTATTTTTTTTAAGTTTATTTATTTTGAGAGGGAGGGTGGAGCGGGGAGAGAGAGAAGAGGAGAGGAGAGGAGAGAAAGAGAGAGAGGAAGTATCCCAAGCAGGCTTTGCGCTGTCAGTGCAGAGACCGACACAGGGCTCCATCTCATGAACTGTGAGATTCTGACCTGAGCTGAAATCGAGAGCCGGACACTTAACAAACTGAGCGACCAGGGCGCCCCTAATTTATATGTTCTTTTAAAAGCTGTTAATATGTTGTTTTTAGTCATATGATTTATAGTTGCTTTGATGAATAAGTGTTATGTTTGTTGTTATATGGTAGGAATTGCTGAATGAAACAGTGGTGATTCATTTACATGTAACTATAAAAGCTGCTCTAGATGAGTAATTAATGATTTATTTAAACAGTGGCTTTCTTGGCAGGTTCTGTGGCCAAGAACTTCTTCACCAAATCAAAGCTTTCCATTCCAGAACTCTCCTACATATGGTAAGTACAATTAATGCCATATAGTATCATACTGTCATTACATACCCATCCCTTAGTTTCTACTTTTGCATTTGGAAAGTCTTATCTTTTGAATATTTTTTATTTTTTATTTTTATGTATTTTTTAAATGAATTTATTTTATTTAAAAAAAAATTATTTTTAACGTTTATTTATTTTTGAGACAGAGAGAGAGCATGAACGGGGGAGGGGCAGAGAGAGAGGGAGACACAGAATCCGAAGCAGACTCCAGGCTCCAGGCTCCGAGCTGTCAGCCCGGAGCCCGACGCGGGGCTCGAACTCACAGACTGTGAGATCGTGACCTGAGCTGAAGTCGGACGCTCAACCGACTGAGCCACCCAGGCGCCCCTAAATGAATTTATTTTAAAGAGCATCTTCCCTTGGGGTGTTTCACCAATTCCCATTCCTATTTATTTACTTACTTATTTATTTATTTTAATTTACATCCAAGTTAGTTAGCACATAGTGCAGTAATAATTTCAGGAGTAGAACCCAGTGATTCATCCCCTATGCATAACACCCACTGCTCATCCCAACAAGTACCCTCCCTAATGCCTCTTGCCCATTTAGCCCATCTCCCCATCCAGAACCCTTCCAGCAACCCTCAGTTCTCTGTATTTTAGAGTCTCTTCTGTTTTGTCCCCCTCCCTGTTTTTATATTATTTTTGCTTCCTTTTCCTTATGTGCATCTGTTTTGTAACTTAAATTCCACATATGAGTGAAGTCACAGGATATTTATCTTTCTCTGACTAGTTTTGCTTAGCATAACACACTAATTCCATCAACGTTGTTGCAAATGGCAAGATTTCATTCTTTTCGATTGCCGAGTAATATTCCATCATTTATATACCATGTCTTCTTTATCCTTGCATGTTTTTTTTCAACAGACTTAGAGAGTGAATGGAACTTAAGATTTTTGTTGCTGTGAAGATTAACTTGTATGAGAAGCATAATGATCAGTGTCTGGCACATAGTCTGCATTGTAACTATTAGCTGTTATTTAAAAATGAATTTCCCAATTATCCTCCTCTAGATGCCTTTCCTGTCTAAACAATTGTGTGGGCCCATGAGCATTTCCGTCTCGTGAATTGTATTTCTGGATGTTTCTGTTCAATATGATGCAAGTAACCAGAGGATCTCGAAAAGCTATTCTTAATGATATCTTCTGAGGCCAGGTGAACAGAAGGCCCACAAATGTTTTGGAATTAAGTCAAATTTGGCTCTTCTAGCTGCCTCCGAGCTTCACAAATTTGGCTGGTGTGTATCAGCTGGGCCCCCATTCAGATGTGCGGCTGTGGTGTGCCCTGCACCTTGCTGCCACGCAGGCCGCAGCCGGGCTCCGGAAGGGCCGTGTGGGGACGGTCCAGATGGCCGGTTTGCGTGGACGAAAACGCTTGCTGCCTGTCTAAACTCCCAGCTGTGTGTGGGCTCTTCTTCCTCAAGCCTGGGTGGGAGACCGTGCTGCTGTAGATATATAATTAAAACACTGGAATATTTATGTAAGACTTTTTTCATGAGGATTTATAGAAATCGTGGTAGGACTTAAAATTGCCGGTCGTGTTTTGTGCGTTTTATTGGAAAACTATTACAATAACATTTGTGCATGCCAATGTATCTGGGATCCTGAGCTGGATTTAGGTTCTTCAGCGGTATATTCTAGCATAATTTTTCTTTTTTACGACAAGCCTTATATTAGATTTTAAAGCTAGGGGAAAAAAAGAAATTATCATTTTGAAAAGAATACACTCTGTTTTTGGCAGAATTCCCAGTTTTAACATTATTGGCATGAGGCCTCCTATCTTTTTGTTGAAACATATCTGCAAAAGCTGAATGGTATTCTCTCCACCCAGCGTTTGAAACAGTTCCCTGACTTCTCACCTGGGGTGGGGGTGGGGGCTGCTCCTTCAGGGCTGGCTCATTCTAAATATTTGAGGGGAGGAGGCTGTGAATGGTCCAAAGGAAAGTTAGGGAGCTTACCTTCTGTACTTGTTTGGAATAGTGACACCTTGCCAGCGCAGGTTTATATCCTATCTCTTTACTTGTCCCAGCACAAATATGGCATCTCTGTACATCTACGAGACTAGTTGAGCTTATGGTGTCTTACTTTGGCAAATGGGTTTGTTTTGGGCTGAGTAAATAGGTCTGTGCCTTTCAGTGGGAAACAATGACTGAAGCAGAGATAAGCCTTTTCAAGACTCTTCCTTTCTGCCTTGCTGTCTTATCTGCTTCCAGCCTTCCCAAGTTGCTAGTTTTATCTGAAAACCTAATTTAACCAGTGTTTATTGAACTTACTTGTATTTTCCCAGGAGGGAATTCTCAAGCAAATTTTTTGGTACAACATTTATGTGACTTGAAAACTTTAAGGTTTTTCCTTAAAGCTGGAAACCCAAGTGCTTATTTGTGGGCCCGGGTACGTGTATAACGTCTGGGACAACGACACAGGCCGAGGTCAGCCCTTCCTTCGACTACTGTGGGCACCGGGTCTGGAGCTCTTCATGCTGCCCGGTTATCGAACGACTCTCAACCAACTGGCCTCATTTTCCTTTTCGTGCTCTAGTGTCTTGTCTCATGTGCTCGGTGTTGTAAAACAGACCTCCCGCAGAACCCAAGGAGTGTAAAGTCTTGTTTACAAAGGGCCACTGGTGCCAGCGCTCTTGATCAGCATTTGTCCTCCAAGTGCCCCCTGAGATTTCATAGGAGTTTGGGGACTTTGCAGGGCCACCCCCAGCGACCTTGGGAGTTGTGTTTGCATGTACGAGGCTGAGTAACTTTTCCTCTAAGCCCCGTGTTAGGTACTTGTGACATGTTGTATTTAGGGAACTGAGTGATGCTGACTGTGATGGAGCCCTGACCCTGCCTGAGTTCTGTGCTGCGTTTCATCTCATTGTGGCCCGGAAAAACGGCTACCCGCTGCCAGAGGGCCTGCCTCCAACTCTGCAGACAGAGTACCTGCAAGCAGGTAAGGCCTCGTCATAAATCCTAAACCTTGGGCATTTTCCATCCAGACGTTATAAGAACCTTTTGTGCCTTAAGGTGGTATCCAGGTACTTTGCAGAGTCCTTTGTATCTAAAGTAACTGTCCTTTAACTGATATTAGACTCTCACATCTTATAATATGAGTAATAGGGAGGATGTGGGTAAAGTGTGAGTTATCTGTTACTCCTATTCTGGTGCTCTCTGGGTGGATTTGAATCAGTCCCTTACCCTTTTGTGAAAATTACCGAGTAGGCAAGCACTAAACCTCTCAGCTGATACAAAATGAACAGGAACATCTTCCTGTAGAGCCAAGTTCTGATTTGGCATCTTTAGGTACACCCCAGTGTCCCCAAGTGGCTTGGGGCAATGGAATAGAACTCTTATACCTAATGAAGAAGTTAAAAATTACATGCCATGAAATGTGCCGAGTGCCGTAATCTCAATGTACTCTTGATGAAGTTTTACATCTGCATATACCCATGTAGCTGCAATCAGATAAAGATAGAAAATCCCACCACACCACAAGGTTGGAATAGAGCTCTTTGTCTTTCTCCTTAATAAAGCTATTACCCCCAAACCCTTTTGATAAGAAAGAGTCATGGTGAGTCTAACATTTTTATCCATTCTTTTGGAAGACTGGAAAATTAAGTGTCTCTTGCCCTTTTCAAAGGCAGTGGGCAATGATACAATTTCTGTTACTCAGAGAAGTATAGCTTCCATTGAAAGGGTCCAGAAACAACTGGTACTGTCAGTAACCTTTCTTTAGGGAAGGTCTCTTAAACACATGAGAGCTAGTCATGGATGATTATTGGCAGGAAGGAGCAATGTCTAAAGAAACTGTGATTAGTCATTAATAGAGTGTAAATTTTGTGGTTAGATCTAGTAAAGGCCCTAGATTATCATGTCTTGTCCCCTCATAACAACACTATATTCAAAGTGGCCAATGACTAATCTAAGTCAGTCTTGGGTTCTCTGACTTTTAAATAAAAAGTTTGTCATTTTCTGTATTTGGTAGTGAGGGGGTCAAGGCCCAACCAAAGGGAAGAGAGCAAGTATGTGGCTGGTGCCAATGGCACGTAAACATGTGGGGGAAGAGTGACCCATTATTCTGGGATCTTTCCCAAATGCCTCATAAAATGTATGCACGGGAGCGTTCAAAGAGTAGAGACTACTACTCATTTAAGAGCTTAGACTTTGCTAATAGCAGCTGCTTTCTGACCGCAGCAGGCCGTATACCCTTCCTTCCAGGCTGGGGGAGACCCTCATGGGTCCCCAGGAACTAGTTTGCAGCTGGGCACCGTGACACGCTGCTCCATTTCCTCTTTGGTGTCTCTCTCTCTCTCTCTCTCTCTTTTCCTTTTTCTCTTTGTTTCTTTTGGATTGAGGCAAAGAAGCACTAACAATCTCGGCAACTGCACAAGTTTCATAACCAAGTCAGTACAGGGTCATCCAGGAGCCCCTTCTCCTGAGAGCAGGGCCACATGGGACTTTGTCTCTCTCTAATGTGAACAGCTAACCAGAGGGCCAAGGTCTGCTCCAGGGCTATTTAGTTATATTTAATACATCACTGTTGCCTATTGTCAGCCCTGGGGAGAGTCCTGGGTAGCTTTATCTCCCGTGCCCACACTTAGCTTTCTGTTTTTGGGTCTTGATTAATGCTGTTGTATTGTTGTGATGCCCTCTGGCCATGGAACCTATGCCAGGTGTCGGGACTCCTTGTTTGACAAGTCACTTTGTAGATAACCAAGTGTTTCACAGACTGTTTCAAAAGTCACTAATAAAAAAATTTTTTTTACCTCGCCCCCCTACCCCCAGGTACAAAAATATTTTATTTTATTTTATTTTATTTTATTTTATTTTATTTTATTTTATTTATTGTTTGGCCCACCTTTAATTAATTAATTAATTGTCAAGTTGGGTAACATACAGTGTATACAGTGTGCTCTTGGTTTCAGGGGTAGATTCCCGTGACTCATCGCTTACATACCACAGCCAGTGCTCATCCCAACAAGTGCCCTCCTCCATGCCCATCTCCCATTTTCCCCTCTCCCCCGAGTGGCTAAAATTAACAACTCAGCAAACAACAGGTGCTGGTGAGGATGTGAAGAAACGGGAACCCTCCTGCCCTGGTGGTGGGAATCACTAATAAAAATTAAAAAAATCTGAAAGCCCTGAGCAAAAAATGTGTTAACGGAAGTCAAGTAGCATTTTGATTCCTTTATTGCTGCAAATGACTGCTTTTGTCTTGCTTATGGGGGGGGGGGTGGAGTCTGTAAAATAGAGTGCCAGTCAAGAGGCACCTTCCTTTCGTTTGGAATGAAGCCCCTTGTTTGTTCCTGGTCTTTGGTGGAGGCTGTCAACACATATTTATACAGCAACAACTGAGGAATCCATGACATACCCTTTAATTAAACAAAGACTTCACATCATTTCCAGGGCTTGTGGGATTAATCATAAATAATAATTATATAGTTCTAACAAAAAACCTGAGAGATCTCTTAAAGCCTCATCAGGCTCAGTGATGGTATATTTTAGGCAAACCCTGAGGGTTTTAGCAGTTAACTTTTTAATGCTTTATCACTCATGCTTATCTTTATATACAGCTCAAGAAAATGGCCAGAACTGTCTAGGTTTTCTCTGTGCTTTTAGACTTTGCAAAATATGAGGGATTCTGTTCATTTTGGTGGTTCATTTTTATGGTATCCCACCTGTTTCTTTTTAATGTTTATTATTTTTGAGAGAGAGAGAGAGAAAGAGAAAGAGAAAGAGACAGACAGCAAGCGGCGAAGGGGCAGAGAGAGAGGGAGACACAGAATCTGAAGCAAGCTCCAGGCTCTGAGCTGTCAACACAGAGCTCGACGTGGGGCTCGAACTCACAGACCGCAATATCATGATCTGAGCTGTAGCTGGCCGCCCAACCGACTGAGCCACCCAGGGGCCCCATCCCACCTGGCTTTTTTAAAAGCTTAGTTCCTGTTCCAACTTTTTTTCTGATTAGCCTACATTCAGTCTTTTACAAAAATGTAATCCAGTTTTCAACAAGGTTGGTGAAGAGTATAAATTTGGTTGATACCATCATGCATTTACAATTACACAAGCTTGTTTTCAGTAAAATAATGAAACAAACTGTTGTGTCTGAGTTTTTCCCTAACAGTGAAAATGAAAGGGCACCGTTGGAAGGAAAAGTTGGTTATTTGATAGCTTACCCGTGGGCCTTTTGATATTTTCCTGTCTGGGTGACTGGGTGGATTCTGGTATAGATTTTTACTGTAGAGTTTGTTAAAAATAATTATGTGAGAGGCACTGTGTTATTCTTTGTGGTCAGAATGCTGCATTCAGAAGAGTGTTCCTACTGTCATGGAACTTGCTGGCAGTTAGAGGATCGATGTTAAATAAACTCACATACTTGTAAATTGGAGGCAGTGGTAGGTGCTGTGAAGGGGAAGTTCAGCTGCAGCAAGAGGGTGCGTCACCTCAGGGAAGGCTTCCTTAAATATTTGAGCTGACATGTGAAGGGTGAGCTAAGGGCTGTGTAGGTGAAGGAGGGGGAAGAGTAGGCTGTGGGCAGAGGGGACAACAGATCTACTGCACAGGCCCTGAGAGGCGGCTTGGAGCGTCGGAGGCATGGAGACTTGAGGCCACAGTGGCTGGAGTGCAAGGAGTCGGGCCTGGAGGGGCTGAGGATGAGGCTGAAAGGGCAGGTAGGGAACAAATCACTGGCAATGACGTTGATGGGTTTTAAGCAGGGAAGTGCCCCAATCAGATTTGCTGTTGGAAATGATCGTGCTGGTTGCTGACTGGAGAGCAGGTTTTGAGGAGCAAGGGTGCAAACTGAAAGACCAGGTTACTGGAGCAGTCCAGCCAGGACCCCAGGGCCTGTCACTAGGGAGGTGACAAGTGGAGTTGGAGAGATAGGGACAGGCTAGAAAGAGATTTAGTAGTTAATGATGGCATTTGTAGTTTTTGAAAGCGTTACCTTTTTACATAGCAAGACCCGCTCATGATAAAGCTTTAGTCGTGTAATTCTACTCAGATCACTGATTGGTAAGCTAGAAACAGAAATCTCATCTTGGTTAAACCTGCTCTTGTGGCCAGATAGCAGAATGGTACTTGGAAAGTTGTTTTGCTGAGTTTTTACCAAGGAAATGAGACCCCCTAGTTTAGTCAGACAAATCGCCAGGGCCCACGGTTTGCCCTACCTGATATCAGTGAAATTCAAACCAGAGTAAGAAAATGAACAATTTAAGGTGCTTGTACTCAACTGTACAAGTTGAGTAGCTGTTAGTCATGGCCAGTACTTTACTGCAGAGGGAAGTTGGCATTTCAGACGCTGGTGGAGGTGGGAGGGTGAGAAAGGATTAAAAACAATGTCAATCCATTTTGATGTTTGAGTCAAAAATTTTTTTAAACACAGCATTAAAATTTTGATTTCTTAACAGCTGGTCTTGACAAATTTGTAGCTTCTGGCCATTGTCTGCCATGATCTTCTTTTCCTCCTTGGGATATTGACCAATTTTCTGGTTGAGACATTTCCTTCCTAATTACTTGGTGACAAAGTGGTGAAACAGAATCTGCTTTCCAGAATTGGTGTGTTGAGTATCAGTTTACCAAGTAGCACGATCCACTCAGCTCTCCAGCTAACCTAACAGCCTCTGTCACTGTTCTGTGTTCGAAGAAGCCCATAATGTGATTCTTCTTTCCTTGTAACTCAGCAAGAACTTGTGCTCTTATTTTTGTTATTCTGCTAAACGAAAGAAATGGATATTTTAGAAAGTCTTCTGGGGCACCTGTCATTGCAAGATCTTGTCTATTTCCAACAACAATAGCTAAAATGAAGTATTTCCATAGTTAATGTTTATAGCGTTGACTCTCCCCATAGTTGGTGCCATTTAAAAATTGTGCTGGTAGCATAGTTAAAACTTCAGTATTGTGATAGCGAGGGTCACTGCTATGTTACAACGTAAATGCTAAAAGCATGTACCTTCCAGCAGGACTGCTGGCAGTTCAAGTTCCTGCTCTTCCATTTACCAGCTATATGACCTTGAGTAAGTTGCTTAGCTTCCCTGCTCCTCAGATGCATCACATGTAAAATGGGGAGGCAGAAATAGTATGTTGTATATGTAAGGAACTTAAAATACTACCTCCTCGTGATTAGTGCCATAACTAGTATGTCAGTGCTGGCTGATTTATTGTAATATTTAACAGGCACGGAAAAGCTGATAAGAAACAATGCCTGCTATGAATATAGTATATGTTCTTATGTATTCTTTTTGCTTTTTCTTAGCTTTTCCTAAGCCCAAGCGGGAGTGTGCATTATTTGATTCTTATTCTGAGTCAATGCCTGCAAACCAACAACCCCGTGACTTGAATCGGATGGAGGTAAAAGGTCCTCATATGTTAATAAATAAGGGTGTGTGTGGAATTAAATCCATAAGCGTATGTTCTTTATAAACTCCTGAAAATCCACTTTCATAACATTTTCTCATCATGCTGTGTACTTACGTTGAGGCTCAACCTTTCAAATCTAGACACCAGATATAGCTTATAATTATTTGTTTTCTTTTCTCCCTAGAACTAGATTTAGTGAAATAAGCAAAGTAATCTCTTGACCTTCTAGGGGTGAAATTTAGGTATAGAAAAACTAAGCCAGAAGAATGCGAGCCAAGTTGTTTATTTTAACCAAGCTTTAATTTTGATGTTTATTTATTTTTGAGAAAGAGAGCATGAGTGAGTGGGGGAGGAGCAGAGAGAGAGGGAGACACAGAATCCAAAGCAGGGTCCAGGCTCTGAGCTGTCAGCACAGAGCCCGACATGGGGCTCGAACCCACGAACCATGAAATCATGACCTGAGCTGAAGTCGGACGCTTAACTGACTGAGTCACCCAAGCTTTAATTTTGAAGTAAACATTGTAAAGTTGTATTTTTAGTAGTTGAGTATGAACAAGATCTAACGGACCAGAACAGTTTTGAGAGGAAGTTTGAGAACTGTGTAAAAGGACCCCAAGTCACATTTAAAGCTACCTTCTCCCTCAGAGTTTTTAGCGTTTAGACCAAATGAAGACTGGTTTGGATTATCTCAAGAGAAACCTGTAGAATTCCTACAATGTTGGGCCTTGATGTTGTTGGGGCCTAGCCACATGCATAGTGGTCCTTAGGTATGCATCAATAAGTAGGAGTCATCGTTGTTATTGTTAATATCAGCACAGTCTTCATCATCATCATCATCATCGCCATTATGATTGCTGTGATGACAGCTTATGACATCTGTTCCCATCCTAAAAAAAACAACTCTGGAAATGTGTAATAAATGGAGGTTTATTCATAGGCTGCTATCGTCCTCAGACCCCGGTTAAAAGTGTTGCAAGATGATGGAAGTCAGAGGCAGGATGCAGGACCATTTGTTTAATTTCTTGCAACTGTGTGTGATTATTTCTTCTTTTCCGTGGGGCTCTCAGGCAAAAATCTGTGCTGCATTGGCATCCTCTGCTCCTCTGTGAGGGAACTGGCCTGCTTCTGCAGTGCTTCCTCTGATAACACCTCTCTTGGCCTCTCTGCTACTCTTTATTCAAGTCATGGCCTCTGTTACTTTCCTCAACAGATCTCTACTCGAGGGAAAAAGGTATAAAGTGGTATCAGGAGTGATAGATGTGCATTTGAAGAGTTTTAGCTTTTTACATTTCTTATTTTGCAGAATGCATATGACGGAGAAGCAAGTAGACTAGTTAGCCACTTTTCACGGCGTCTGTGAACTCGGGGGCTGCTGGCAGTGTCCGGAGGCTTGTGTAGTTGCCTTGCTTTTGTTTGTTGGCTATGGGTCCCCCTGCTTGTGTAAACTTATGAGGTTGTTAGGTGTTTTATTAAAAAATGTCGTAAGCTCTTATTATTTCTAGAATGCACTCAGGTGGTCTCTGCCCTTCCAACAGAAATAATGCTGTGTTTTAGAGAAATTAATTACTGGCTCGTGTTGCTTTCCCCCACGTAGTCATTTATCATCTTTCTAAAAGGAAAGGAGCAAATATACAGTTAGCTGTGAAGTCTATAAATGCAGATGCTTTCACACACACTCTGATGTCCTTGATGACATTTTTGATGTTCAACTTTATGGACGTGATGTGCAGCTAGTTTTATGTTACATACTTTTCTATACTTTAACTGGCTCTTTTGGTGGGGGTGGGGGTGATTAAAAAGTCTTTGCTTTGCCGTGTCCAAACGAGAGCAAACCAACAACAACAAAAACTCTTTCCCAACAAAATCGTTATATTCCAGAGTGGAGTGCTTTTAGATAATGACGTAATATACAGAATTCACGGCCAAAGTAATGAGGTTAATAGATGCTTTGGCCATTCAAGAAGTATACGTCAAATTTAAGTAGCTAATGATTAAATATTCCAGTTTCTTCTATTTCATTCATTGTTCTTTCTACCAGTTTTTTTAATCTCTCATGAATGCATGCGTGGGATTTAAATAGCTCTTGGGACTAGCCCTGTGAGGAATGGGTCCATACAGGTGTTGGTGCCATGGAGAAAGCTGTAACTGATTCAGGTCGTGAGAAGTTTGCTCAGTAGTACAGATCAGATCTCCAAACAGCAGAGCTGTAACCATGTACTCGTTTCCTTCAGGAATTAAAGATAAATTTCAGATAAAGTCCTCTTTAGTATGCTTCTTAAAGTTTTATTTTATTATTATTATTAATTTTTTTTTATTTTTGAGAGATAGAAAAAGTGTGAGGGGGGAGGGGCAGAGAGAGAGAGAGAGAGAGAGGGAGGGACAGGCAGAATCTCAAGCAGGCTCCAGACTGTCAGCACGGAGCCCGACGTGGGCTTCGAACCCATGGACTGCAAGATGATGACCTGAGTGAAAGTTGGATGCTTAATCGACTGAGCCACCCAGGCACCCCATAGCAGTGCTTCTTAGATTACTGGATTTTTCTCTTCTAAGCAGCTTTACTAAAATACAGTTCACATAATATACTTATCTAAACTGTACAATCCGATGGTTTTTACTGTATTAACAGAGTTGTGCAGCCATCAGTACAGTCTAATTTTAGAACATTTTTCATCACCTCAGAAAAGAAAGCCCATACTCATTAGCAGTCACTCACTATTCCCTCCTCCCCCAGCCTTTGGTAATGAGTAATCTCTTTTCTGTCTCTGAGTTTGCCTGTTGTGGACATTTCATATAGAGTCATACAATATCTGGTTTTTCTGGTACTGCCTTCTTTCCTGTAGTATGTTTTATTTTATTATTATTATTTTTTTTAAGTTTTTTTTTAATTTATTTTTGAGACAGAGAGAGACAGAGCATGAACAGGGGAGGAGCAGAGAGAGAGGGAGACACAGAATCTGAAACAGGCTCCAGGCTCTGAGCTGTCAGCACAGAGCCTGACGCGGGGCTCCAACTCATGGACCACAAGATCGTGACCTGAGCCGAAGTCGGCTGCTTAACCGACCGAGCCACCCAGGCGCCCCTCTTGTAGTATGTTTTAAAGTTCATGTCGTAGCGTGTATCAGCGCTTCATTCCTTTTCATTGCTGAGTAGTAGTCCATCGTGTGGATCTGCCACGTTTGTCCATTCTTCAGCTCATGGACGTTTGGCTTGTTTCCACCTTGGGGCTGTGAGGAAAAAATGCTACTGTGAACATTCATGGACCAATTTTTGTGTGAACGTGATGTTTGGAGTTCCCTTGGGTGCTTACCTAGGAGTGGAACTGTGTGTCATATTGTAACTTGTGTTCAACTTTTTGAGATACTGCCAAAATGCTTTCCCAAGCACCTACGGTATTTTACATTCATCTACCAGTAATGTGTGAGGCGTCCTATTGCTCTATGTCCCTGCTAACGCTTTTTATTGCCTTTTTTATTTTTGCCACCTTAGTGGGAGTGAAGTGGTATTGATTTTTCGTGCTTTTGGTTTAAATTTCCTGATGACTACTGATGCTGAGCATCTTTTCTTGTGCTTATTAGTTATTTGTATATCTTCCTTGGTGAAATGTCTATTCAGATCCTTTGTCCATTTATAAATTTGGTTATTATTGAGTTGTGTTTGTACATTCTGAATGTAGGTCCCTTATTAGATACATAATTGGCAAGTATTTTCTGTCTTTGGTTGTTCTTTCTTTCTTTCTTTTTTTAAATTCAAGTTAGTTAACATATAGTGTAGTATTGGTTTCAGGAGTAGAACCCAGTGATTCATCTCTTACCTACGACACCCAGTGCTCTCATCCCAACAGTGCCTTCATTCATTTAACACACCCCCACCCCTCCAGCAACCTTTAGTTTGTTCTCTGTATTTTAGAGTCTCTTATGGTTTGCCTCCCTCTCTGTTTTTATCTTATTTTTCCTTCCCTTCCCCTATGGTCATCTATTTTGTTTCTCAAATTCCACAGATGAGTGAAGTCCTATGATACTTGTTTTTCTCTGCCTGACTTATTTATTTCACTTAGCATAATACCCTCTAGTTCCATCCACGTTGTTGCAAATGGCAAGATTTCATTCTTTTTCATTGCTGAGTAGTATTCCATTGTATATATAAACCACATCTTCTTTATCCATTCATCTGTCAATGGACATTTGGGCTCTTTCCATACTTTGGCTGTTGTTGAAAACGCTGCTTTAAACATTGGGGTGCATGTGCCCCTTCGAATCAGCATTTTTATATCCTTTGGATAAATACTTAGTAGTGCAATTGATGGGTGGTAGGGTAGTTCTATTTATAATTTTTTGAGGAACCTTCATCCTGTTTTCCAGAGTGGTGACACCTACCTGTGTGTCTTCCCACCAGCAGTACAAAAGGGTTTGCCTTTTTCTGCATCCTCGCCAACATCGGTTGTTTTCCTGAGTTGTTAATGTTAGCTATTCTGACAGGTGTGAGGTAGTATTTCTTTGTTTTTTTTCTTTTCTTGAGAGTGTCCTCTGCAACACAAGTGTTTTTTATTTTAATGAGGTCCAGTTTGTTTGTTTTTTTCTTTTGTTGCTTGTGCTTTTGGTGTCCTAGCTAAGAAACCACTGCCTAGCAGAAGCTCACAAAGACTTAGTCCTATATGTGGCCTTCCAGGAGTTGTATAGTTCTAGGTCTCACATTCAGGTTCGTGATCCAGTCCGAGTTCATTATTGCATATGCCGTGAGGAAGAGGTCCACCTTCATTCTTTTGTATATTCTTTTCGCATCACTTATTAAAAAGACAACTCCCCCGCCCCCAATTGTTTTGTACCTTTGTTGAAAATCAGTTGACAAATGTGAGGGTTTATTTATGGATTCTCGGTTCTGTTCCATTGAGCTACATGGATGTCGTAATGCTAGTACCACACTGTCTTGATGACTGTAACTTTGTGTTAAGTTTGGAAATTGAGAAGTCTCAGTCTTTCAGTTTTCTTCTTTTGTTGTTCTTCCTTTTAAAGAATATTTTTGCTCTTTTGGGTCCCTTGCATTTCTGTATGAAATTTAGGACAAGCTGTTCAAATTCTGCAAAAAAGCGAAGAAGGATTGCACTGAATCTGTAGATGAATTTGGGGAGTATTGCCATCTTAACAATATCGAGTCTTCTGACCTGTGAGCATGGGATGTCTTTCCATTTCTTTAGGCTTTAAAAATTTCTTTCAAAGGTGGTTGTTTTGGAGAACTTTTTATATGTTCTACTCCTAAATCATTTTCTTCTACCTAGGTATCTAGTTTATAATCCAGGTGGGAGAAGAAAATGAAAGAAAGGCACTGTTAAGATACATTCTCTGTTCTGTTGGAGACAGTAGACTTTGAATAGGAAATTCTATCTGGAGGCTTCATGGTAATGCCAAGAATGACCTGCCTGAGGATTGTTAAATCCTAGATCAGGTTACCGCCAAGCAGCACTGAACTGCATTCTTTAAAGCAGTTGAAAAACACAAGTATTGCTTATCTCACTGGGGTTGTTCAGATTCTGAAAGGCAAACCAGTGAACCTTCTGGAGCACCAGATTGCTCCAAGATTTACTCTGCTTCCTATAAGTTTTATTTGATTTTTCTGAATATGTTTAAAATAAAAAGAATATCAAAAGGCAGATAGTGACAAGTCTTCCTCCCATTCTGTTCCCCATCTACTGAGTCACCCTTCGATTTTTATGTATCTTTCCAGAATTTGTTTATATATAGTAAATACTAATAAATATTATTCTGTAATCTTATCTAAGGTCACAGAGTGCATATTTAGACTTTGTAAGAAATAAATTCATAGCAAGTAGATTTTAAACAAAAATTTAAAGGAATCAGTACTTGATCAATTTGGGTATTCTATCTCATTAGTATTACTGAAGACTTCCCCTAAGTGAGTTAGGAGAAAATTTTGTTCTGGTCATCAATAAAATTACCTTATTCCTTGACAAGTGAAACAGTACAGAAAGTGCAGGTTTGTTTTTGGACAGAATGGGCAAATGCTACACAGTTCTCTGGCTGAATCCCAAACCGGGTTCAGATTTAATGTGCATTCTATACATCTGCCTAAATCTGAATCATTTTTTTCCTCTGCACATGTAAATTTCTTTAAAAAATTAAAAAAAAATAATCTCTTCACGCAGGGTGGGGCTCAAACTCAAAACCCTGAGATCAAGAGTCATGGGCTCTACTGACTGAGCCAGCCAGGCGCCCCACATGTAAACCTTCAATACAAATTAACTTATACCTCCCTAGGAACCCCCCAAAATAAAAAAGTATTAAATGTCAGGGTTTACTGAAGCCAAAATATTGGCAAGATGTGTAGCTTTTAAAGCAATTTCATCATATGTACACATAATGTAATTTCCATTTCAACTTGTATAATGTATTTACTTTTCTTTTCCAAGAAGCTATCTGTTAAAGACATGGCTGACTTTCCTGTCCCAACTCAAGATGTGACTAGTGATGACAAACAAGGTATGAAAAGAATGAGTTTTCTTCCTTCAGGGACATTCTACCTGTGTTTCTTCATCCACTTCTCTTGGAATGGCTGATTTCGGGAGCATGTGGTAACAGGAACTTCCAAAGCCCCTCAACTCATTGGCCCCTTACTCACCTGTCCTGACCCTTTACTTGGAATTTGGTCATACTGATTAGGAAATGACTGGAAGCTGAAAGAATTGAGAGCGTAACATCTTGGGTTGGCAGAGGTGATCCCAGAACATCAGTACAAACGCACATTTGTATACAGGTCTAATCCTTGAGGAAGTTATCTTTCTGGAGAGAGTTTCTGTCCTTTGGATTTATCTTCTGTTACTTTGTGGATGTGAAGCTGTGTCGGGAAGCCAGCGGTAATTTGTCTATCTTACCGGGCGAGTGAGAAGCAGCGCAGCTCAGTTTTCCATGTTAGCGCTACCATTAAGCACAGAGATGAGTTGGCCTGGGAATATTTAGAACAGGAGGACCTCTCCCCACTCCCACCACTCCATATAATGCTTTATAATCTACCAGGTCCTTCCTCATTTACTGCCTTACTCAGTTCTCACAAAGCCAAACAGAGGCTAGTATGTTTTATCACCTAAAATTTAGAGATGAGTAAACTGAAATTCAGGCAGTAGGAGTCATTTGCTTAATAATAAAAAGAGTGGAGGTAAGAATAAAGATTTTCTGAGTCTCAGGCTAGTATTCCTTTTATTAGCTGATACTGATTTACTACCCATGAATGAGAGGCTTATCAGAAGGGACTAAAAATCAGTGAAGCTATTTCAAGTTTTGTTGTCGAGACCTGCCACCGATGCAACCTTGTACAGGAGTTAAACATGAAAAGTAAGTTTTCCATTAGGAAGCAATGATCGCTTGCTCTCTATTTAAATCTTTGCTCAGGAGAGGCAGGCAGAACTAGACATTTTTTGTAGCAGTGTGTACTCTGATCACGTTCTTTCCTAGTGGGTCTTAGCCTTGATTGTGCGTTGGAATGACGGGTCTGAAAGTACTAAAGCCCGCATCTCACTCCTGGAGAGATTCTGATGTCATTGGTCTGGATGTCAAGAATGAAAGGAGGAGATTTCTGGCGCTTCCTGGTAATACTCCTCCTAGCCACTAGAGGCGCGCTCGGTTGAAAGTTGGTAATTCGGCTATGTTCTTTGTGGGATGAGAACCTATTTCCCTACTTCAAGGGGTCTCTATTGTTTGGGTGCTGTAGCAACTTACAGAGGTTTGTAACACCATTTTCATAAGTGATGACTAGGGATTCTTTGCTTTAATATAATGTGCCTAAGAAATAAAATTTTACAGTTTTGTTTTCTTTTCTCCTCCTTTCTCTTGTTCCTTAAAAACAAAATACGTCTAGGTTTGAAAAGTACTGCGGATGAAGCCTTACCAAAGGACGTGTCTGAGGATCCAGGTAGGAGAAAACAATTTTAATACATTTTTGTGTAATTGTTTTCTAATTTAAAAAACCTAACAGTGTCAGTGAGTAGAAAATTGATGGTTGTGTATGTTTCTCTCTAAATATTTGCCTTGGGTTTTATTGTAATGAAACCTTTGGTTGCTTTTTATACCTGAAAAGAGGGTGGTTTTTAAATTTTATTTATTTATTTATCTGTTTATTTATTTATTAAAAAAAATTTTTTTTAATGTTTATTTATTTTTGAGACAGAGAGAGACAGAGCATGAACGGGGGAGGGTCAGAGAGATAGGGAGACACAGAATCTGAAACAGGCTTCAGGCTCTGAGCCATCAGCACAGAGCCCGACGCGGGGCTCGAACTCACGGACCGTGAGATCATGACCTGAGCCGAAGTCGGACGCTTAACCGACTGAGCCACCCAGGCACCCCGGTTTTTTATTTTTAAGTTCTGAATTTAGGTTTCACCAATAGGAGCACTCAGTTTGAAGTTAGAGTCTCATTGTTACTTTTACTGTAAAATTGGAAAGACTTGGAGTTGAGAAGATTTCAGTAAGCCATTGTGGTTTCTGTGGAGTAAGGAGCTAATGAGGTAGATCAAGTGGAGGCCCACAGTTGAACTTCTCCATTTCCAAAGCAGAAATCTCCAATGTTTTCATGAAAATTCACCACCAGGAAGGCAAGTAAGTAAATGTGCTTCTACATGGAGGAGATTCCAAGGAGAAAAAGAAAAGGTGTGTTTGCCCACGTTCTTGGAGAGTCAGCACTGGGTCTGTGAACCAGGGAGATGGCCAGGCCTGTGTCCTCAGCTCTCTTGATGGGAGCCATCACTGAACTAAGATGAACCTAGTTAAAAACAAACTGGCTAGGGAGGGCGTTACTATTTGGAGCTGCGGTTATGAGGACATGAAAGAGGTTGCTGCATTCTTATTGTTCTCTCTCATAATATTTAATAAGTAAATCATGTTTGTTTGGGTTAGTTAGCTATCATCCCAAGCTTATTTGTTTAAAGTTGGAACAAAGGAGTCGATAGAACATTGAGGCTTATGCTATAGTACAGTTTTCCCCAGACACCAAGTTCATTTGAGGTTTAAAAGAGAGAGGGATAGGGGCGCCTGGGTGGCTCAGTTGGTTGGGCGTCCAACTTCAGGTCAGGTCATGATCTCACAGTTTGTGAGTTTGAGCCCCACATTGGGCTTTGTGCTGACAGCTCAGAGCCTGGAGCCTGCTTCGGATTCTTTGTCTCCCTCTCTCTCTGCCTCTCCCCCACTCGTACTCTGTCTCTCTCTCTCAAAAATGATAAATATTTAACAAATTAATAAAAAGAGGGATGGAGGGAGAGAAGGGAGTGGGGGAGAGAGGAGGAGGAGGGGAGAGAGTGAGAATGAATACAAATGAGAATATATGATTGATTTTAGTGAAGAGGTCTAAGAATCTGTGTTTTTAGATCGTCTGCCAGGCAGTTCCGGTGTGTAGCCTATTTTTGGAACCTTTGCCTCTAGAAGATGATATTAAGAAATAGAAAATTGTTGGGGCACCTGGGTGGCTGAGTCAGTTAAGCATCTGACTTTGGCTCACGTCATGATCTCACGGTTTGTGGGTTCAAGCCCTGCTTCGGGCTCTGTGCTGACAGCTCAGAGCCTGGAGCCTGCTCCGGATTCTGTGTCTCCCTTGCTCTCTGCCCCCCCTCCCACTCACATTCTGTCTCTCTCTCAAAAATAAAATAAAACATCAAAAAAAAAAATAAAAAAGAAATAGAAAACTGAGTTTATAGATCAACCATGACTCCCAAAGTGGTAGGAATTCTCAAGCCTAGTTTGGGCTTTTGAAACTGATTTGGGTTCTTTCGTCAGAAAGAGAGATGCTCAGTTTGTGTAAAGACAAATGGCTGGCTGGCCTGTTAGAGAATTAAACTTTACGCTTGCCCTCTAAACCCATTTTAGGACAAATGCGTGAGGTAGGTTCTTTCCAGCTTTAATTTCTGGAGCCAGAGTGGATGTACCTCAGGTTTTGTAAACTTCGTGTTGACAGTATTAATAAAAGCTATTTGATTTTGGAGAGTTAAATTGGTGCTTTTCCAACAGTCTTTGAGGCTCATAACTTCCTATTTTTTCCATGAGCATCATGTGTTCTCTGGAGCCTGAACTGTAGATGTCATTTTTAAGATTTCTTTATTGAATGGGGCACGGAGTCACCAGACAAATCCTATCAGGGTGTGCGACAGTGCGTGAAGTACATCTGAATTTGTTTCACATTCTGCCTAGGAACATGCTATGTGGTTTCTGATTCATTTTTCCCACTGCTGCCCTATCTGGAGTGGATATGAGGGAATCCCTCATCTGAAACGTATTTAATACCCCCTTTCCTGGGGAATGTTTGAATTTCCAGTGCGAGACGCTGTAGAATTTCAAGGTGGTGGTTGTCCATGCCACACGGGCAGTTCACCTCAGTTGAGTTGCTGCTTTTTAGAGAATTAAACTTTAGGCTTGCCTTTTTATCCTCTTTCAATCTTCTGGAACGATGACATGCCTGCAATGTTCTGGGAAGTTGTCCTTCTTCCCTCTTCCTAGCTAAATGAGAAGCTATGACCTACCTGCTGGCTTCGGCCTGGATTCCAGTACAACACGACCTTGCCATTTTTGCAGATGCTCATATGCCCCAAATGCTCAGTCTGACTTTCAGGAGCTTGGAAGCTGATGGACGACTGAACCGGAATAGTGTTCTCCAGCTTTTTGTGATCTGAAACCTGTGGGGACTCACCAAGCCCTGCCTGTGGTATATTGTTGCAGGTGGCAGGAGAAGTCTCTCCCTGCCCTGTTCTTCCACAGTGGCTGGTAGTGTTGATAATAATGATAATAGTAATGGTGAGGAGGAGGATGTTGTGGTAGGACTGCTGTCAGGGAAGGCGGGGGGGGGGGGTATTCCTTGTCACGTGGTTTTTTAATATGCCCTTATCCTTTTCATTGCTGAAAGTAGATTTCTTAGCTAACATACTGCAGCCTCATTCCTCAGAGCAAGCTGCACAATGGTGATCTTTTTCTTGATGTCTCTAGGCTATGCTGAGTGGATTAGGCCTGTTTGTCCCCACACTGTAGTCTTCAGACAGCTGTTAGTGATTCTAGCAGCTTCCCCGTTTACTAGCTCTCACCCCATGGCCTTATGGGGTAGAGCAATTTTCTCCTTTCATTACCTGTTCCCACCTGCACCTCCTTTGCTGTCCTAGAGGGAACTACATTTAGAATCCAGATTTCTCAGCTTGAAAAATTAGCACTCTACAACAGTAATATTTTACAGTTCAAAAATAGATTGTTTTCCAAGTACCTTTGCCTTCTCTCTCCCCAGGAGAAAGGGGCTGCATTTTTATTTTCTTCATTCTGTAGGTGAGGAAACTGAGGTTCAGAGATGCAACAGTTGGTATTGTGTCCAGGAGGAACACGTAGGCCTTAGGACTCCTGTCCTCGTCCCCACTGCTTATCCATACCCCTCACCCCATCTGTCTGTGTGTCTATCTCTCACCAGCAGGGTTCACCCTTCCACACCCATTCTTACCTAGGAGAAAGAGATAATGGCACTTGACAAAGGAATTTAACGGTCACTACAGTCTGGTTTGGGGAACCAGACTTTTATTTTAAAATGACTAAGACTTTCCCAACCCACATATTTCTCTTTTTCTAATGTTTATTTATTTTTGAGAGAGAGAGCAGACGAGGGGAAGAGAGAGAGAGGGGGAGAGAGAGAATCCCGAGCAGGCTCTGCACTGACAGCAGGGCTTGATCATGACCTAGGGTTAAATCAGGAGTCAGATGCTTAAGCGACTGAGCTGCCCAGGTGTCCCCGGGCCCACACTATTTCTGGAAAGTAGTGTAGCCTGAGGGAGAAGAGGGGTCAGAGCCAGCTGTGGGCAGCCTGCCCGGAGGACGGCCCCCAGATTTGTGGTGAGTCTGGTCGCACTGTCCACTCAGCCCCAAGGCGGCCTGCTTGGCTGCAGGAGCAGCTCCCCTTAGGCCGCTTTCCTCTGCTGCCTGGAGTTTGTGGGGTGGGAAGAGGTAGTTTTCCATGTACATGTGGGTGGGGGTGCGTGATAATGGGCAAGACAGGGCTCAGACTCCTCAGGCGTCCAGTGCTTTCCAGAGCTCCGAGAGCATTTCGATGGGTTGAAGTTGAAACATGCCTGTGTTCTCACTACAACAAGCCACAATGCTTGTTTTGAGAGAAATGTGTCTTTTCTACAGCTGACCATATCTAAGGGAATACATATTGCTTCTTTGCTTTGTGCCTTGTTAGCATTTTTAACTCCTCTTTCTCTCCTGCTTATCTAACTCATAGATTTTAACGACCATCATAAATCTAGGCTCCTTCATACCAAGGAGGGTTTTTATCTTTAGAGCAATGTAAAAAAAGGTGGGATGATGCATTGAGACATTTTCTCTCTGGAAGAATTTCTGCAAACAATATACAAACGATATTCTCCTTGTTCCTAGTTAGTAGCACTTTTTCTATGAATTTTTATGAGATTTTATGATGAAAGATTTGCAGTGTTTGCAAAACCTTAGCATAACTGGTGGTTTCTAAAGTTGTCTTCCATAGGGTACTGAAAATATAAAAAAGGATCAATGTTTTTGTAAATGTTTCTAATTATTCCCAACAACTTGTGATGGGAAAGTTAGGGTCCATGGGTGTTGATAGTGAGCAAGTTGTTAATGATTTAAATTTGATAAGGAAAAGTCTCATATGGTTGGTAAAATATCTTAATGATTTCATTCCGTACTATCGTCTGTGTGATTTGGTCACAGGGACATAGGACACAAGAATATTTTCTTGTAGGAAAAGCTGTGTTGCTCGTTTCAACTTAGCTTGTGGGAGCTTTGATTTCTTGTGGTCATGCTACTCTGGCAGTGTCTCTTAAGAAATTCTTAAAATATGTAACCTGATAGAGTTCTTCCTAGCCTTCAGGGGAGCCTGGTTCAAAATCAGTTACTAGGCTATCATGATAGACCAAGGAAACCACACATCAGAACCCCTCATATAAGTAGATAACCCCATGAGAGGGTTGTCTTTTTAGGTTGGAATTTATTCATCAGCGTAGATTTGAGAATAGCTCCTTAGTGCTCTGACAGAAGGAAGAAAAATGTTGGATTTTCTTTCCTTTGAACTGTGCCTTTAGCTTTAGAAATGAAATGAGAAAATAATGAAGATGTGGAGGCGGTTAAGTTCTCCACAGGGATGCCTGCACCTCATATTTACCTGTTGAGATATATGTTCTCTAGTAGCCCAGGTATTGCTTATAAACCTGTTCAACTGCAGAAATGAAAGCCAAGTAAACAACAACCGGTCTTTGTTTCAGCCACTTCTAAGGATTCCAACAGCCTCAAAGCAAGACCAAGATCCAGGTAGTGTTCGTTTAATTTCTGCTTTAATGCCCTTCGTACCCTTTCTTTGACTAGAAATAAAGTCCCACAACCCAAAGCCCAACCCACGATCTCCTTTTCCTTTAGATTTGCAGCTTAGACAATGGGTGAGTTCCTTTGTCATGAGGGGCCTGATCGGAGCTTGCAGTGCTGCTGGGAGACTCTTAATTTCTGTGTCTCTTAGTGGTAGAATGTGGTGGCTGCTGCTGGCTGGTCGACTGACAAGAAGTGGCTTGTGTGACGTGGCCCCCTTGTTGCAGGATGATAAGGAATAGAGGGCAGTGGCTTTGCAGAGAAGGAAAAGTGGTTAAGAGGTGACTAACCCTGAAATTTACTGTTGTGACAAGGTCGACACCAAACAGACACCTGAGGGATAAAATCTAGAGTAGGAAAAACAAATACTCACAGTCATTTTAAAATGAGGCTTGAAGCTTCGGGTAAGCGGTGCTTATGGTCTGTTTTATCCTATCTTAGAGCCTCTTTTTGGAGTCACAGTTTTTAGATTGGTAGAAGAGGGAGAGCCAGGAAGGCAGAGTTGCGGCATTGGACATCAGAATGGCAGATGGAGGAGAAATACATGAACATGAATAGAACATCAGAGAGGGGAGATGGTATTGGGAGCACTTTTCAGTGGTAGGAATACAGTGGAAGATAGGACAGTACGTTTGTGGCTTCCAATGTTTGCTTTGGCTCTTAGTGACTTTTTTCTTCCTTTGGCTACTTAGACACGTCCCTGAAAAAGTGAAATTAAATCTGATAATACTTTATATGCTTGAAATACCGACATTTAAGGAAATCTCGTCTTTGTGTAAATCTGAGAGTTATCCCTTAGTCTAACTTGTATATCTGGATTTTCTATATTGGGGATTTGTTTTCTTGTTTATAGAAGGTACAGATACCTATAGTCATGTTTTTTGAAACAATAGATACAGGAATTCTTTTTGGCCAGAAGAAAAGATACAGTCACCGTTTTTCTCTGTGGCTGCCACATTTACTCATCCTTTGTTGTTGTTGTTGTTTTTTTAAGGATGAATGGCTCTTTTGCAAATTAGTCTGTACTGACTTTAGGATGTAGGAATAGTAACATTTATCTGACCTCATAGTAGGAAAAACCTTTGACTTGCAGGAAGCTGCTTAGGTGTGCTATATTAACTATAATTTGAGCCTCACATTTTTCTTCTGTTGACTTCCTCTTTTTCTCAAAGCGAGTGAAAGTACAAAACTTCATAGTCACATATTCTATTATTAATATCTCTGCCAAATTTTATTTTATTTTTTATTTCATTTTATTTTTTAATGTTTATCTATTTTTGAGAGAGAGAGAGACAGAGACAGAGTGAGTGGGGGAGGGCAGAGAGAGAGGGAGACACAGAATCCGAAGCAGGCTCCAGGCTCTGAGCTGTCAGCACAGAGCCCGACACTGAGATTGAACCCACCAACTGTGAGATCATGACCTGAGCTGAAGTCGGATGCTCAACTGACTGAGCCACCCAGGCACCCCTCTATGGCCAAATTTTATATGTTCTTTTAAGGATTGGTCTCCTGGTCTAATTTGGACCTTTTTATTTTCACTACAACCCACTGGGTCTTTACTGAGACTGAGAGAGTCAAATTATTTTTATTTTCCTTTTTAGAATAATAAAACTTTGTAGAAATGTGAGGGGAAGAGGGAAAATCCCCATTCTGACATTACTTATATTCATTATTGTGTTGATTCCCTGCACATTTAATTGAAATTGGTTGTAGTCCTAGTTTTCCAGTATCACTTATTTGATACTCAGTTAACTTTCCATATGGAAATACAAGTATACAGGTTACATATGGGAATAAAATGGAATGAGGTATGTGGGACGGGATGGTGTGCCTAACTATATATATGTGTTAGTGTACACACGCACACATATTATTTTTTCTTTCTTGACTGAAAAACGTCACTAAAGCTCTGTCTGGCGTAGAAAGTTCTTTTTTTTTTCTTTAATTTTTTTTAATGTTTATTTTTAAAGGAGAAAGACAGAACGTGAGCGGGAGAGGGGCAGAGAGAGAGGGAGACGTAGAATCTGATGCAGACTCCAGGCTCTGAGCTGTTAGCACAGAGCCTGACATGGGGCTCGAACTCACAATCTGTGAGATAATGACCTGAGTGAAGTCAGTCGCCCAATCGACTGAGCCATCCAGGCGCCCCTAAATCTTTTTATTTTTTTACCATTTATTCATTTTTTGAGAGACACAGAGTATGAGCAGGGGTGGGGCAGAGAGAGAGGGAGACACAAAAACCGAAGCAGGCTCCAGGCTCTAAGCTGTCCGCACAGAGCCTGATGCGGGGCTTGAACTCAAGAACTGTGAGATCATGACCTGAGCCGAAGTCAAATACTTGAAAGTTCTTTTAATTTCTAGCAGGAGTCTCCCATTTCCTTTTCAAATCAAGAGTTCCCATTTGAAAATGTTCTTTCTTATCGATTTCCTCTGACTCTGGTTGAAAGTACTAGAGCGTTCTTCGTGCTGGTTCCTACATGCCTTTGCCTTGCCCGTCATGCCACTTATTTTACAGGGACCACCCCAGAGCACGTCACATGCCATTATGGTGGTTTTATTAAAGATTGCAACCTTGCTTGACAAACAAAACTCTTCAGCCACCACAAGGAAACCCCTGAGGGAATGATTCAGGAAGGTAAAATCTTGCTATGCCCAAACCAGCTTTACCAAGAATTGAAATTGCTTAATAGTAATAGATAGATTCTGATTTTATAAATGCCTCTCTAATAGCTAAATACTGATAGCAGTTTCCTGAGGTTAATTTGTCCCTAGAACCTATCTCTGACTCAAAGGTCATTTTCTTCTTTGACATGAACTTAGCCGAGAAGCTGAGCAGAACGGATATACACATCCGCTTTTTAGAAAATCATATTGGGAACTCATCCACAAAGCTATTTCTAAGCAATAGACTGAGTTGAATTAATTTAGAAAATAATTACGTCTCTAAGTAGTTTAGCCGCTGCTACCAAGAGATTTCTTTCCTGGCTCATAGGCAGTATCAGAATATTTTAAAAATGGAATTTAGAAAGAGATTGGAGTTTGAATCGAACCTATGTAACTTTCTAGCTATGCAACCCTTGGCAAGTTATTTATTTCCTATTTCTTTAAATGTCATTATTGGAGTTACAGTCTCAGAAGTTGCCTAGTTAGTTAGCTACTGACTTGTTACCGAGGGAGGGAGAAGGTTAAGAGGATGCTTTTGCTTTGAAAGTTTTACCCCCAAACTGGTCTTTGTCATGGTGAGACAGCCTCGACCCCTCCATCTGACTGATGTGTGTTTTCCTTTCCTGAATTTCACTTGTGGCATATTCCCCTGAGCATCGGATACTTACTCTCAGGTTATCTGTCCCACTTCCATATGTGCCTGTCATCACGTTTGCATGTAAACAGGAGGTAACTTCTGCAGTCTGTTAACCCATGAAGCCCTTCTGTTACAATATGGAAGTACCTAAGCAGAAGGTTTACATGTTATTCTTATTAACAGTACCAGTAGAAACTGGTTTGAATTTAGCTTTTCCTTTGGGTAAATTTAGGTCTAAGATATAATATGAACAAAGAGGTGAAAAAAGTTTCTGATTCACGGGTTGGGTGTGGGCAGTTACTGCGGATACTGGCACCCAAGGGACAGTAGAATTCATTGTTGCTTCGAGATGGGAACTGGTCAGTCCTTTGTAGTGGGTGTTTCCATTCCAACCCTACTTCAGAGACTAAAGCTTTGCTGTCTCCCTTCCGACCTCTCCTTATTTTGCTGCAGATCTTACTCTAGCACCTCCATAGAAGAGGCCATGAAAAGGGGCGAGGACCCTCCCACCCCGCCACCGCGGCCACAGAAAACCCACTCCAGAGCCTCCTCCTTGGATCTGAATAAAGTCTTCCAGCCCAGTGTGCCAGGTGAAGTGCCCCTCTGCACCCCAGTCTTTCCTTTTCCTGTGGGAGTCCGTGGATGTGTGTCTGCCACAGAGGTCTTTGTGAGTTCACGGGACGAGCAGACCTGGCCGTTTCCCATCCTGGGAAGGTCTTCGTGTTGCTATGGTATTCCTGGGAGGGAAAGCAGTTCTAGGCAGATAGATCTCCCATGTGTCTGGAGCCTTGCCCACACTTGCTATGGACCAGGAATTAAGAAATTCTGTACCAAGAGGATTAAAATACTTTAACCCCACATAGCCCACTGAGTGTGCATGGCTGGGGTCTTGTTCTCTGCTGCATTATGGTAATTTATATATGGGATTACTGTCTGTTATTTCCCCAACGCTTACGCGGTTCTTTTGTGAAAGATCCTTGGTGACCAACACCCGGCCAGAATCTTCTCCTGTGTCTTACCCGTGTGGTGAAGATCCTGTGTCCTGGAGGGTTTAATGCTAAGGGGGCTCTGCTTTCTAAATCTGACTGATGGTTAGCTGGTTGGTGGAGGGGATTAAGACCAGGGCTCCTCTAGGTAGCCTGCTGGGGGCCTTCTGGGGCTGGGACTTCCTTGAGGCAGCCACTGTACAGCTGGGAGGGTGGTGAGGGAGGTTGGAGGGCCCTGTCTGCTTGCCTGGCTCCCTGGGAAGGGGGAGAAGTCCTCCTAGGGAACTTATAGAGCAGCAGATGAGAACCATGCCTTGGCTTTAGTGAAGGTGCTAGGATGCAGCGCCTTCCCAAGTGTTATTTTGGGAGCAGCGAGGGCCGTTCCGGTGACTAATGTAGGCAAGCTATAAATTCAGTGATTTCCTGGAACTTTTTCTATATCTGTGTGCATTTTAAATCAAGCCAGCCTCAGATGCTAGTGATTTGCAGATGATTATATTTTCTACTAAAGCAAGAAAAGACTCTCTTTGGCTCACACATTAGCATGACCCCTGTGTCCCAGCAAAGCTCAGCATGTTTTAGTTGTTCTAATAAAGTAGTCTCCTCACAGTAAAGTTACAGATTGTTTTTTAATATACTAGAGTCTGGAACTCTCTATGAAATTTGATTCTCTGCCATGAGTTCATCAGATAAAAATTTGCCTTGCATTTTCCCCCATACTTTGATCCAAATTCTGGCATAATTTCATAGTAACTGGTATTTGAGGTGGGAGTAGCCACGGATGATGATGCTATAAAAATTTCACATGGCTGGTGGATTATGACCTAGAAGGTTTTCCTATGCATGCAAGAAGATTAAAACAATCTGGGCAGCTATCTTAATACGTTTTCCTTGGGAGGAGAGGCTGGAAGCGTGCAAGCATCTCTCTGGCTGTGCAAGCCCACGAGTGCCGACCGTGCTGGGGAATGGATGTGCTGTGGCTCTTCCGACATTGCATCATAGAATGGAAGAGACGAGGCTGGATTTGGAGTCCAGCTCAGCTGCTTATTAACTGTTTAATTTTCAGCAAGTGGCTTAATCTTTCTGCATTTCAGATTTTTAATCTGTAAAATAGGGCCAACTGTCCGCAGAGTTGTAGGGTTTTGGTGAGATGATAAACATGATCCTAATAGCAGCACGTTTGATCCATACGCACTCATTTGCACAGAAGATCATTGAGGAAAGGGAGTCTGAGGATAAAGTCCCCTGACTCCCTTGATCTCCCGTGGGATAGTTCCTTGGTGGGCTCACAGAGGGACCGAGCCCCAGTCGCCTGCTGTGGTAGAAACACAGGATTGTGAAAAACAGGGGAAGTGAGGCTAGATTGCTGAGTCAGAGTGGCCTACGGTGGACTGACTGTGTGGAGAAGAAACAGGATGGAGAGATGATGCCAAGAAGCAGGAATGAAAGAGGGAAGTGAAGAAAGTGATGAGGTGGTTGTTACATAGGAGGGCTGATGTTTATATAAAGGGAGGAGAAGGATATAGAATAAAAGACTGTAGCTACCAAAGGGAGGAGAGCCCACAGACTCGGTGTCGGATTTGGGTGGGATTTAAGGGAAGAGCTTAGAAGAGGGTGGCATTAATGCCTTCACATTTATGCAGATAGGTAACATGATATGGGGAAGGATAACAAAGGGCTGATTTGAATATTTTATTTTTTTAAAGTAATCTCTACACCCAACATCAGGTTCGCACTCACAACCTGGAGATCAAGAGTCGCATGCTCTACCGACTGAGCCAGCCAGGTGCCCCGCAAAGGGCTGGTATAGAATGTACATCTATAAAAATGAACAAGGCCACTTGGCAGTCAGGGACAATTGGCTTTACTTTGATACCTGTAAAACAGTCTCAACTTATATTCACAGGAGTCTAGATTCTCCCAGGGCTCTAGATAGGTAGGTGCTGGTATTAGACCTAAAGGTGTATGCTTTCATAGGCAGGCATTGGTATGACACGAATGCCGTGTGTAAAAGAGAGATCAGATCACCTTTGTAATAGCTGATCCAGGTTGCGGAGCCATCCTCTCAAGGCTTGAACAGCTGCTGTGTTTGAGAGAAAATAAAAACGTGTAAGAAAGTCTCTGTGGTGATGCAAGTGTACAAAACCTAGATGTAGTCAAACCTGGGACTTGTTCAGTGATGTTTAGATTTTATAGTTCTATGCTTATAGCCACAAAACATTTTATTACTGAAATTCCTGTAAGAAAAACCACACTGCGAAGGTGGTACTTTTTAGAACCTAACCTCCTGTTGCTCATCGAAACAGTTGTTTTCATAAAGCAAATATTTTTCATAACAGGGGTATCTTTTGTTCCACTACCCTCCTTCCACTCTCAACAGTGACCTGCTCCAAAGCCATGCCTAAAGCTTGCAACCAGAGGACGGTGCTGGTGAACCCCCTTCAGGCCACGGAGAGCCCTCTTCCAGTCATTGGGCGTCAGCCTGGCAGGAGGGGCAGGGACTGTGTGTAGGAAACACAGCTATCCCTTTAAAGCTGCAGACCAGAAACCTTCATCACTTCCACTCAACTTTTAACTGGGGAAAGCTAGTCCTGTGGAGATAGCTGGCTGCAGGCAGCTGGGCAGTGTAGCTCCTGGTAGGGTAGCCATTTCCCGCTGACATCCCTCTTACTATAAAAGAGGAGAGTGGATGTTGGTGGACAGCTCTTTCCACTACATCCCGTATGGTCAAATACATTGAGATCCACGTGTTCAAACCATTGTGATGGCTGAACAAAACACATCCATGGGTAGATACTACCCATGGGTTGCTAATGTTTTATCTCTGCTTTAGACATCCTGATAATAAAAATCCATTCCAGGGCTAGGAAGTTATAGTACATCCATATTATGAATACTTACGAAGCAGTTAAAAAGAATAAGGTATGTGTACTAAGTGGAGACCTATCTAAGTGAAGAAGGCACAGTGCAGAATATGTATGTTCTTTTTAAATGTATAGACAGTTTCCGGAAGGATACTTAGAAAAGTGGTAACAGTGGTTGCCTCTGGGGAAGAGAATGGGATGACTGGGAACAGAAGTGAGAGAGAAACTCACTTTTCATTGAATACCCACTTGTATCTTGGTTTTTAAGTGAGAGAGAGAGAGAGCAAGCAAGAAGAAGTGGGGGAGGGGCAGAAGGAAGGAGAGAAAGAATCCCAACCAGGCTTCACGATATCAGCACAGAGCCTGATGTGGGGCTTGAACTCAAGAACTGTGAGATCGTGACCTGAGCCAAGATCAAGAGTTGGATGCTTAACTGACTGAGCCACCTACGTGCCCCTTTGCACTTGTATCTTTTAAATTTTGCCTCATATATAGATGTTATTATTTTTAATGTTTTATTTATTTTTGAGAGAGCGTTATGAGTGGAGGAGGCACAGAGAGAGAGGGGGATAGAAGATCCAAAGCAGGCTCTGCACTGACAGCAGCAAGCCCCGATGCAGGGCTTAAACTCATGAACTGAACCGTAAGATCATGATCTGAGCTGAAGTTGGACTTCTGACTGTCCAACTAACTGAGCCACCTAGGCACCCCGATAATTTAAAAATTTTACTTTTCACTCCGTAGTCACAGTGACCAGATGGTACCTGAGAGCACCAGAAATGTCCTTCCTGGCTGAGTTTACCTGTCTCAAACTTGCCTACTATTCTCTATCCAGGGTATTTTTATGACCAATCTGTTGCCACTTCCTAGAATGCACCTGAAATAACAGAAGCATTTTAGGTCATTCTTTAAGGTTCTGATAGGTTCTTCAGATTCCTTTTGAGTGCCTTTCCAATAGTGAGGAATAGTTTTAGAGGACTTCCTCTAGCCTCCATTGTGAGATCTACGGATGGGCAAAGTGTGATAATGGCTCTCTCTTACCTTGGAATGGGGGTGTATTTTTTAGTTGGCAATCTGAGAAGAGTCTGTCTGGGGTTTCCTACAAACAAATACATTTTTCTGCAACTTGAGAAATAGGTAAACATCTTGGGAAGAAGAGATACAATATGTCTTACCAACTTAACCGTTCAAGTTCTCCAAAGGATGAATTTGCTCACACAGACAGCTTTGACCTTATAGATTTCCTTATTGTATCATTCATGTGAGTGCTCCTTGGTTCTCTTTTAAAATCTAGTAGGAGTATGGGATTCCTGCCCCACCCCCAAACTTTTGGGTCTGCAGTACACATCCAGCTTAATGGTTCAGTTTGGCAGTCTGGACAATTTTTTTTAATCAAAGCTTTATTGAGATAAAATCCACACACTATAAAATTCGCCTTTTTAAAAAAGTTTTTTTAAATATTTTTTATTTTGAGAGAGAGGCAGAGACAGCGCGTGAGCAGGGGAGGGGCAGAGAAAGAGGAAGACACAGAATCCAAAGCAGGCTACAGGCTCTGGGCTGTCAGCACAGAGCCCGACGCAGGGCTCAAATTCACAAACAGTGAGATCATGACCTGAGCCAAAGTTCAATGCTTAACCGACTGAGCCACCCAGGCACCCCTAAGATTCTCCCTTTTTAAAGTATACAATTCAGTGGCTTGTAGTAGATTTACACTGTTGTGCAACCACCAGCATTATCCAGTTTTAGAACATTTTCCTCACTCTAAAAAGAAACCCCATGCTCACTAGGAGCCCCTTTTCATTCCCCTTTCCTCTTTCCCCAGCTTTTGGCATCCTCTAACATACTTTCCGTTTGTATGAATTTGCCTGTTCTGGACATTCCATATTAGTGGCATCACGCAATATATGGTCTTTTGTAACTGGCTTCTTTCATTTAATATAATGGTTGCGAGGTTCATGCATGTTGTAGCATATAGGACAACTTCATTCCTTTTATGGATGAATAATATTATATTCCATGAATATGGCACATTTTATTCATTTATCAGTTCATGGATATCCATGGGAGTGAACTTTCTGGGTTGTATGGTAACTGTAAGTTGGACATCTCAAGGAACTACCGAAGTAGTTGCACCAGTTTACCATCTCACTAGCAATCTGTGAGGACCGCAGTTTATTCTTGAAGCTCTTGTTATTGCCTGTCGTTTTTATTTTAGCCATCATGAAATTTTATCTTATCATGGTTTTGATTTCCATTTTTTTTTTACTATTATTTTAAAGTAATCTCTATACCCAACATGGGGCTTGAACCCATGATCACAAGATCAAGAGTCAGATGCTCTACCGACTGAGCCAGCCAGGCACCCCTTTATTTGCATTTTTCTAACGACTAATGATGAACATCTTTTCATGTGCTTATTGGCCATATTTGCGCCATTTTTAGGGAAATGTCTCTTCAAAATCTTTGCGCATTTTTAAATTGGGCTGTTTGTCTTCTTATTGTTGAGTTTGTAAGTGTTCTTTATATATTCTGGATACAAGTCCCTTTTCAGATATATGATTTACAAATATTTTCTCAGTTTGTGGGTTGTCCTTTCAACCTTTTGATGGTATCCTTTGAAGTGCAGAAACTTTTAATTTTGATGAAGTCCAGTTTATTTTTTCTTTTGTCATTTGTGCTTTTGGTATCATATCTTAGAAATCATTGCTTAATTCAAGGTCACAAATACTCTTTTCTTCTAAGAGTTTGATATTTTTCACTTTTACATTTAGGTCTCTGATCAATTTTGAGTTGATTTTTTGTATGTGGTATGAGGCAGGGGTTCAAATTTTGTTTTTTGTTTTTTGTTTTTTTGCATGTGGCTACCCAGTTGTTCCAGTACCATTTGTTGAGAAAACTATTAATTACCTGTTTAATTTTCCTGGCACCCTTGTTGAAAAATCAACTGATCATGACCATAAAGGTTTATTTCTGGATTCTCAATTCTATTCCATTAAGCTAGCACCATACTGTCTTGATTGTTGCAGAATTGTAGTAAGTTTTGCAATTGGGACATGTGAATCTGCCCACTTTATTCTTTTTCAAGATTGTTTTGGTTATTCTGGGTTCCTTGCATTTCCATATGAAATTTATGATCAGGTTGTCAATTTATATTAAAGGCAGCTGGGCATCTGGTAGGGATTGCATTGACTCTGTAGATCAGTTTGGTTAGTATTGCTGTCTCAACAATATTTTCCCCCAACTTTATAATGAGAGTAATTGACAAAAATTGTACACATTTATGGTCTACAACATGATGTTTTCCATCTTAACAGTATTAAGTCTTAACAGTTCATGAGCACAGGATATATTTCCATTTATGTAAGTCTTTAATTTCTTTCAACAGTATTTTGTAGTTTTCACATATAAGTTTCACACTTAAAAAATTTATTGTTAAGTATTTTGTTTATTTTGATGTTAGTTTAAAGGGAATTGTTTTCTTAATTTCATTTTTTCAGTCTTCATTGCTGGTGTATAGAAATATAATTTTTTTAAGTTTATTTATTTTGAGAGAGAGAGAGAGAGCATGTGCAGGTGGTGAAGGGGCAGGGAGAGAACAGGAGAGAGCGAGAATCCCAAGCAGACTCCATACTGTCAGCGTGAAGCCCACTGTGGAGCTCAGTGTGGGGCTTGAACTTACAAACCGTGAGATCATGACCTGAGCCTAAGTCGGATGCTTAACTGACTGAGCCACTTACGTGCCCCAAAATATAATGGGTTTTTACATATTGATCTATCTTGTAACCTTGTTAACTGGTCTCTTAGTTGTCTGGACACATCCTTGACTTAGATGATGAGTTTGGCAGCATACTCATTATTGGACTTTTAAATGCTTAAGCAATCCTGCAGCTACCACAAATTATGGAGGAAATCCCTTTTAGTGTTTGGAAAACATTTAAAGAATCATTAACTGGCTGCTTGCATACAATTGTACTTTTTCTCTGACTGGCTCAGTTAGTGAAGCATCTGACTTTGGCTCAGGTCATTATCTCATGGTCCATGGGTTCGAGTCCCGCGTCAGGCTCTGTGCTGACAGCGCAGAGCCTGGAGCCTGCTTTGTATTCTGTTGCTTCCTCTCTCTCTGCCCCTCTCCCTCCTCCACTCATGGGTCTCTCTCTCTCTCTCTCTCTCTCTCTCTCTCTCTCTCTCTCTCCTTTCAAAAATGAATAAAACATTTAAAAAAATTAGAAGTAACACTCAGAGTTTGTAGTGACAGGGGCACCTGGGTGGCTCATTTGGTTAAGCATCCAACTCTTGATTTTGGTTCAGGTCATGATCTCATGGTTCGTGAGTTCGAGCTCTCATGGTTCATGAGTTCGAGCCCTCCATTGGGCTCTGTGCTGGTGGCATGGAGCCTGCTTGGGATTCTCTCCCTGTCTTTCTCTTGCCCCCCCCCCCCAAAATAAGTAAACTTAAAAAGAAAGAATTTGTAGTGACAGCATTAAGGTTTCCTTTTGAACTTCTCAGTAGTTGATAGGTAAAAGGTGTTGGCTGCACTATAGTGTCACTTGGTCCTTCTTTTTCCTGTTTCCTGTTCCTTCCGCTATATATAGGTTTTTTTTTTCTTTTCCAATAGTTATGTGAAAGTTTCTCTACTAGCATAGTGCTGTGATTTGTGCCTGTAGAGGGTTTACAAAGGCTTGCCAAGGTGAGGGGGCAGCTAGTGCTGCAATTAGGCAGGATGCATTCTCTTTTCTATCGACTCTCTGGTTTTACAGCTTTCCCTGGCTGGCTGAGTGCTTGAACAAGGGACTGTGGGAAAGAACAGGACTAGAATACCTGGAGGATGCGGATAAAGGTATGACCTTTATTTTTAAAATGCTTATTGAGGCGCCTGTGTGGCTCAGTCAGTTAAGTGTCTGGCTTCGGCTCAGGTCATGATTTCGTGGTCTGTGGGTTCAAGCTCCGCATCGGGCTCTGGGCTGACAGCTCAGAGCCTGGAGCCTGCTTCAGATTTTGTGTCTTCCTCGCTCTCTGCCCCTCCCCTGCCTGCCATCTGTCTCTCAAAAATAAATATACGTTAAAATGCTTATAAAACTCATTTGAGTAATAGACACATTTTTTGTTCTGTGTACAGTGCAGACAGATCTGTTCCTTAACCTCATCTCCACCAAGCCCGCTATCCCTCTGACATTTTCTAGTCCACTCATAATATCAATTTAATGTTTTTTGTCATTAAAATAATTGGTATCACACTGTACATATTTCCCCAATGCTTTTAGGCAAGTCATTATTTCTTGGAGATATATCCCTGTCAGTACTGGTAATTTTGTCATTCTTTTGTATATATTCTGTATACTGGTTACTCTGTTAAAAACTGTATTAAGGAAAACTTCAAATTTATGTAAAAGTAGAAAATCCCCATCCCCAGATCAAGTGCCAGATATTGTATACTTTCATATATACATTGTATGTATCTCTAATGAATAAGGCCTTTTTCACCTTGTCACACCTTGTCACACCTTGTCACAAAGTTTCAAGAAATGAAACTTGATCTTTACCGCTTAGTTAATTCTCATGCGTTTTTGTTGCGTAACTCTTCCTGTGTTTTCATCTGGGACCTAGTTAACCTGTATCACATACCCCATGGTGTAAGAAGGAGTTACTGGAAAAAACTGGCAAACAAATTCTGGAATCAGAAAGTGTCAATGCTAAAAGAGAACTTAAATGTTATCTTGGCCAACTCTCACATACTATAGGCAGTGATGCTGAGATCCAGAAATGTAATTGCTTTGTTCTTCATCAGAATTCTCTTTGTTCAGGTCTTTGTTGTAGCAGATTTGGTGTCAGAGAAAGCAGTCTATATTAATTTAATTTGGGTAGCACACCTTATTATTTTTCTATAGGTAATAATACACCTAAAGTTAAGAGATACATTGAAGAATAGATATGGTGCCCACTATATGCAAGAAACTAATAGTATTTTCCTGTGTTTTCTTTTATGTGATTTACAGTGTTGGGCCAATTTCCTGAGGTTGTTTAGCTAGACAGGAAAGAAAAGTTTTGCCTTCATAAATACTTGGAGATCTTATATCTCATATATAGTATCAACAACTTTATTTTTTAAAATTTATTTGAGAGAGAGAGCGTGCGTGTGGTGGTGGGGGTGGGGGTGAAGGGCAGAGAGGGAGAGAGAGAATCCCAAGCAGGCTCTGCACTCTCAGCACAGAATCCAACATGGGGCCCAATTTCACATGATTTCTCAGATCATGACCTAAGCTGAAAGCAAGAGTCTGACCTTAACCAACAGAACCACCTAGGCATCCTAACAACTTTAAATATATATAAAAAAGGAAAGGAATAGTGTACTGAATCCCTGGTCTCAACAGTGGTCAACTATGGCCCATTTTGTTTATGTTCTCTCTCCCATATGATTAATTATACTTTTTTCCCCCACCCTTAGCTTTAAAAAAACTATTGAGATGTAATTTTCAGACCATAAAGTTCATCTGTTTTACAGTGTACAGCTCCATGATTTCCGGTAAATTTATCAAATTGTGATGTTACTATACTCCAGTTTTAGAATCTTTTCAGCACCCCAGTAATATTCCTCATGCATGTTTACAGTCAATACCCATGCCCAGCCCCAGATAACCGGTAATCTACCTCCAGTTTCCATAGACTTGCCTTTTCTGGACATTTCATATAAATAAAATCATAACACTATGGGGTCTTTTGTGTCTAGCTTTCTGTATTTTGTATGATGTTTTTGAGGTTCATCGAAGTTGTAGCATGTATCAGTATTTCATTTTTTTTATTGTGGAACAGTTTTCCGTTGTATGGATATACCACATTTTGTCTATCCATTCTTCAGTTTGATGGACATTTGAGTTTATACTTTTTACCTTTTATGAATAAGGCTGCCATGAACACTTGCATGCAAGTCTTTGTGGGAACATATGTTTTCATTTCTCTTGGCATAGTACCTACAAGTGGAATTACTTGGTGTATGGTGAATTTAAGAAACTGCTAAACTATTTTTTAAAGTGGCCATACCATTTTACATTTCCACCAGCCGGTGTACGAGAGTTATTGTTTCTTCACATTTTCACCAATACCTTACTATTTTTTAAAATTATAGCTATCTCAGTAGATGGGAAGTGGTATTTCATTTGGTTTTGATTTCTTGATTTCTTTTTCCCCGATGACTAACGATGTTGAGCATCTTTCCATGTGCTTACTAATGATTCCTATATCTTCTTTGGTGAAATGTCTGCTAAAATCATTTATCCATTTTTAAATTGGGTGTTTGTCTTCTTCTTGTTGAATTCTGTATTCTGGAGTTCTTTGTATATTCTGCATACAAGCCATTTATTAGATACATGATTTGCAAATACATTTTCTCATTTTGTGACTTGTCTTTGCATTTTCTTAATGGTATATTTTGAAGCAAAAATGTTGTACATTTCAGTAAAGTACAATTTATCAATTTTGTCCTGTTCAGATTATGCTTTTGGTGTCCTATATCTAAGGAATCTTTGCCTCACCCCAGGTCTTGAAGCATTTCTACTCATCCTTCCTAAAAATGTTACAGTGTTAGCGCTTCTATCTCTGATTCATTTTGATTTAATTTTTGTATGTAATATGAGGTAAGGGTAGAAGTTCATTTGTCCGTACGTGGATATCCAGCACTATTTGCTGAAAATCTCTCCCTATTGAATTGCCTTGGCTCCTTTGTTTAAAATCATTTGACTGTAAATATAAGGGTTTGTTTGTGGACTCTGCATTTTCTTTATTGATCTGTATGTCCTTATGACAGTACTCCACTGAATATTTTTTATTTTAGAGCATGTGCGTGCACGTGAAAGTGGGGGAGGGGCAAAAGGAGAGGGAGAGAGCATCTCAAGCAGGCTCCAAGCTCAGTCCAGAGCCCAGTGTGGGGATCGATCCCACTAACCATGCGTTATGACCCGAGCTGAAATCCTGAGTCAGACACTCAACCGACTCACCCACCCAGGTGCCCCTGAATATTTTTTAAAGCAAGGGAGTCATATGTAGTCTTGTGTAGAGGTAATCACATGACTCAGGAGGCTAAATATTTGCTACAGTGACACATTTTTAGATCGTGTCTAACATTTATCTGAGTTTGTGGTATATTGCATATTCAGAAGCATCCTTTTAGTTCCTTGAAGTTGCGGTACTTTTCTTACTTTACAACTTTCTGACGTGCTTGTTCCCTGGATATACAGTAACACTTGTCCAGCTGTTTATCCCCTATCCCAGTGACCTTTGTGCTCTTTACCATTACCTATCCTATGGGTTCAAAATGTGATACTGATTGCTGCATCATAGTAGCCTTCATGATGGCCTTTTACTTCTCTGGTCCTTAATTTTCTCATCTGCAAAGTGGAAGAATTGAATTTGACCTCATTACTTTTTAACCAACTCAGTCATTAATATTTTCCCTGTTGAAAAATTCCAAGTCATGTGTAAATTCCTGTCTTTGAATTGGTGAAAGATAATTGTGTTGAATAGAGAATTTAATAAGCTTGTGTGTTCAGGGGGAAATGGGGCCTCGTCAGTGGATCGAGGCAGCTATTTTGTTGGAAGAGTACTCCTGGCAAATATTTGGTCATACTCATAGGTGTGTGTGACCTACGAACCCATCACTGTGTGTAACTGGGTGATTAGGAGATAGGCATAGACTCACACGTGCTTTTATGATTAGAAAGGAAAGGAAGTACATTGTCTATTACAAAGAAATAGCCATTTTAATGGACTCCAAGAAGAGGAATGGTCCTTCCTGATGAAATCCTTGAAGCTTTGCTTATGGCTAACTCTACTTGATTGATACTTAAAAGTGTTGGTCCCACTGGTAGACTCCTTTCAACATTTTCCATCCTTTAAGTGTTTTCTTTTTCTTTGGCATTTGAATGCTTTTATTTTCTTCATAAAATATTCCTAGTTTGGGGGGATGGGAGGCCTTTTCACAGCTGAACTTATTCCAAGTTTCACTCCCCTGAAGAATTGACTTTCTGTTCCTTGCAGCTATCCAACGCCACATCTGCTTTATTTGCACTTAGTAATTTGGAACACGTTTTCATTAAGTCATTGATTTGGGGCTTTGTAAAAATCTGAAGGAAATTAGTATATAGATAGTAACATATATGAATAATATTTTGTCTGGAAATTTCTTTTTCTTTTTTTCTTTTTAAGAGAGAGACACAGAGCGTGAGCAGGGGAGGGCAGAGAGAGAGAGTGAGACACAGAATCCGAAGCAGGCTCCAGGCTCTGAGCCATCAGCGCAGAGCCCCAAGTGGGTCTCGAACTCACGAACTGCAAGATAGTGACCTGAGCCAAAGTCAGACACTTAACCACCTGAGCCACCCAGGTGCCCCTGTCTGGGAATTTCTTAGCATAATAAAAGGATGAATTTTAGAGGTTAGAGTTTGGGATGAAGACACTAGAAACCTGAGATTCAGCAGATCAGTGTTAGAAAATGCACATCTTTCAATAAATTAATAAACACCAGAAATTATTAATGTGTTTTTTGAGTTTAGGATTAAATAGCAGTTTCTTTTATGAACTTTTAAATCTTGTTTTCAGGATTTGGGTATCATTTTTTTTTCTGATTACACATGCAAAAATTATTTTTTGGGGGGAGATGGAGAGAGCACGCACAAGCTGGAGAGGGGCAGAGGGAGAAGGAGAGAGAAAATCTTAAGCAGTCTCCATGCCCAGCGCAGAGCCTGGTGTGGGTCTCAATCCCACGACTGCGAGATCATGACCAGAGTCCAAATCAAGAGTTGGACGCTTAACTGACGGAGCCAGCCAGGCACCCCCCAACTTATAAAAAATTTTTGATTTGACAGAGCCTTGCTGATACCTGGTGTTCGACCTGTTAACTGTGAGATTTTAGGAATAAACCTGCAGTTGCTTCATGAGGATGGTAGCTTTTAATGTATGCATCAAAAGTGTTCTCCTCCCCTCTTCTTTCCTTCTCTTCCCTTCCGGGCAAGCAGGTGTTACTCTTAACAGGTACGTTGTCATCTTTTGCATGTGTGTGCTAGATTACTCAGCCAAAGTATTTTTCCAGTTTCACTTTGCATGAAGGTATACATTTTCTCTCTTTAAAATTGATTAGGACATGCTGGATAAAATACTTGAATCCAATTTAAGGTCATGAATGGACTGAAACTATTATAAGAGGAGATTATTTTACTAAATTCAGTTTCAGTTATTCATGCACCATGTGAATACTTACTATGCACAAGGCAGTGTGTTTAGGTGCTGTGGGAGATAAAAAGATGAACTGGATTTAAAATTGGTACAATGAACCTAGATTAATATCACTTATTGTTAAAGGAAATGAACACGGTCATAAACATGAAGAAGAGATTTTTCAGCAGGAACCAAATAGGCAAAGATGCAGGAGCTCATGCCTTTTTTTTTTTTTTTTTTTTGAAAGAGTGGCAGCTAAGGGGAAACCCGAGGCTTTGGGCGCACTCTTGACTCTGCCTGCCTCCTTCTAGAAGTTGTGTGTGCAAGTAGGCAAATCTTGAGATTTCTTATTGATACTCCAAATCTGGAGTGAAGTAAAGTGAGTGGGTGCTCTTAGTTTCACCTTCTCTTGATCGAGGGTCAGTGGACATGACTTCTGGAAAGAGAGGGAAAAAGCTGGAAAAGTGAATAATCTCAGCTGGTATCCTGATATGGTGGAAGGGAAGGCCCAGGGCTCCGTGCTGAATTGAGGGGACACACTGAAGTCTGGGAAGTACCTCCAAGGCTATTGATGAATCTCAAGACTTGAGAGAATATACTCTGCTACAGAGTTTTTTATATTCTTTTGGTATTCACACTGCAAAATAACATATTTGTATAACCTCTTGTTGACTTTCCAGTTTTAGTCATCATCTACTGCCTTCCCTTTCTAGCATCTTTCTCCTCTTTCACCTTCCCAGTACAGTTATATTAGAATTTTGGTTAGATCAGTAGTATTTAGGGTAGTATTATGGCTATGTAAGCCATATAGTAAATTACTGACTTTTCTTACTTGGACAGATTTTTGTTGGCTTTGGAGTGAATAATCAACTTGTTTCTTTTCAATGTACTTGGCCCTGAATCAACTGCAGACTCTCTCAATTTTCTAAAGTTCCTTTTATGAAATTCTGACACAGGTATTAGTTTCATCTGTTTGAAGAAATGTAGAGTGATTGTCTTCTGTGCCTCATACTTAGTTTTCATCATGGCATCCCCCATCTGTGTCATCCAAGGATTTTCTTCTTTCTCCCATGTTGGATCTCTTTTATCCTGTTCTCATCTTTTGCTCTTTCTTGGTTTACTCTCTTGCTTTGGTAGAACACATCCTTGAGTAGTTTCTTGGAAAGGGTGCATGGAGCTCAATATAAGACCCTGAATGTCTAAAAATACCTTTACTTGAACCATCATGCAGGCTGCTCTTTTGGGGAAAGCCATCAGATGGAAATCAGTTTTCTTCAGAATTTTCATGGCATTGTTCCAATGAATTCTAGCTTCCAGTGGTATCTTAAAAGTCTAAAACCTTTTGGACTCTTGATCCTTTGGATGCAGCCTCCCCTCCTCTTCCACCCCCTGCAGGAAACTTGTAGAATCTTTTATTTTGAAATTTCATATCCATGTGCCTTGCCCTGGGTCTGTTTTCTTCTGTTGTCCTGGGCACTCTGGGCTCTTTTAATTTAGAAACTCGTATTCTTCATTTCTAGGAAGTTTTCTTGGACTAGGTGATTTTTTTTTCCTGCTATTTACTCTCTCTCTCTCTCTCTCTCTTTCTTTTAATTTTATTTTTTAAATTTACATCCAAATTAGTTAGCATATAGTGCAACAATGATTTCAGGAGTAGATTCCTTAATTCCCTTTACCCGTTTAGTCCATCCCCCCTCCCACAACCCCCCCAGGAGCCCTCTGTTTATTCTCCATATTTGTCTCTTATGTTTTGTCCCCCTCCCTGTTTTTATATTATTTTTCCTTCCCTTCCCTTATGTTCATCTGTTCTGTGTCTTAAAGTTCTCATATGAGTGAAGTCATATGATACTTGTCTTTGACTAATTTTGTTTCACATAATGCCCTCTAGTTCCATCCACATAGTTGCAAATGGCAAGGTTTCATTCCTTTTGATTGCCAAGTAATACTCCATTGTGTGTGTATGTGTGTATATATATATATATCTCACAACTTCTTTATCTGTTCATCCATCGATGGACATTTGAGCTCTTTCCATACTTTGGCTATTGTCGATAGTACTGCTATAAACATGAGGGTGCATGTGCCCCTTCGAAACAGCACACCTGTATCCCTTGGATAAATACCTAGTAGTGCAATTCCTGGGTCGTAGGGTAGTTCTATTTTTAATTTTTTGAGGCACCTCCGTGCTGTGTTCCAGAGTGGCTACACCAGTTTGCATTCCCACCAGCAATGCAAAAGAGATTCTCTTCTCCTCATCCTTGCCAACATCTGTTGTTGCCTGCGTTGTTAATGTTAGCCATTCTGACAGGTGTAAGGTGGTATCTCAATGTGGTTTTGATTTGTATTTCCCTGATGATGAGTGATGTTGAGCCTTTTTTCCTGTGTCGGTTGGCCATCTGGATGTCTTCTTTGGAGAAGTGTCTATTCATGTCTTTTGCCCATTTCTTCACTGGACTATTTGTTTTTTTGGGTGTTGAGTTTGATAAGTTCTTTGTAGATTTTGGATACTAACCCTTTATCCGGTATGTCATTTGCAAATATCTTCTCCCATTCTGTCAGTTGCCTTTTAGTTTTGCTGATGGTTTCCTTCACTGTGCAGAAGCTTTTTATTTTGATGAGGTCCCAGTAGTTCATTTTTGCTTTTGTTTCCCTTGCCTCCAGAGACGTCTTGAGTAAGAAGTTGCTGCGGCCAAGATCAAAGAGGATTTTGCCTGCTTTCTCCTTGAGAATTTTGATGGCTTCTTGTCTTACCTTTAGGTCTTTCATCCATTTTGAGTTTATTTTTGTGTATGGTGTAAGAAAGTGGTCCAGGTTCATTTTTCTGCATGTTGCTGTCCAGTTTTCCAAGCACCACTTGCTAAAGTGACTGTCTTTATTCCATTGGATATTCTTTCCTGCTTTGTCAAAGATTAGTTGGCCATACGTTTGTGGGTCCATTTCTGGGTTCTCTATTCTGTTCCATTGATCTGAGTGTCTCTTTTTATGCCAGCTATTTACTCTCTTTTTGTGGAACTTTTATTTGGATGTTATCCTACTTTCTTTAAGATATCCTTATATTATCTTTGAACCTTTCTATTAAGCTTTCCATTTCTGCTCTCACGTTTTTAATTTCCAGGTGCTCTTTTTAATTATTTGACTGGTTTTTTTTTTTCAATAGCATCTGAGTATTTCGTCTTTGCAAATAATCTCTCTTACCTTTTACTGAGGATTTCCCTAATGACTCTTAGAAATTTCATTCCTTACTTCCACCCCATTATCTGTCTTCTCAGTAGAATAAAGATTCATGAGGGTAGGCCTTTTTTCCTGTTTTTTTTTCACTGATGTTTTCCCAGCACTCTGAACAATGCCTGACACATAGTAAATGTTTAAATATTTCTGGAATAAACTGAATGATTGTTATGATGATACTAATATACATTAAATTTTTTCTCCTAATATAGATCTACTCTGTCTCTTTAGATTAACTTTTTCTATTCTTACTGCTCTTAGATTAGAAATTTTCTGCAGCTATCTGATAATACTTCATCATCTGTTTCTATTTAAGAAAAGGGGTAGGGGTGTCTGGGTGGCTCAGTTGGTTAAGTGTCTGACACTTGGTTTTGGCCCAGGTCATGATCTCACGATTTGTGGGATTGAACCCCACATCGGGCTCTGCACTGCCAATGTGGAGCCTACTTGGGATTCTCTCTTTCTCCCTCTCTCTCAAAATAAATAAACTTAAAGACAAAATAAAGGTGGTGAAAAAGCTCATTGGACTATACGGGTAAATGGATAGGACTTGCCACCTTTGGGTTTCATGGTAGAATGATATGACTTGTTGGAGATCTCTGAATGTTGGTATCTAGATCTTCCTTCTTGGCTGGTCCAGTTCCCTGGAGCACTTCTTTCAGTCTCTGGATACAGAAGTTTGAGAGCAGAGAGGAATTGGGTTGGAAGTCTCAGCATCCAGAATTCATATATTTATTAGATCCCCCTGTTTTCAGTATGGCTTCATGCCTTCATCTCGGCCAGGTGTCCTCCCTGGAGAAGAAAAATATTTCTAGCCTTTTGCTGGAGTGGGAAACATGCTGCAAATATGCAGAATGTGGGAGAAATATCTTAGGATCTAACTGCTCTGATGGATCATGGTCCTGTAGTTCTTAGATTAGTTCAAATAGATATTTGTTGGATACCTACTATATTCTGAGCTATTAAGGTGAAGTAGGGGTAGGGCATGGATACTACAGGTAGAGGGGACCACAGGAGCAGGGATGCTGAAGCCAAAAGCTGCATGAGGTATAGCTGGAACCTGATCTTCAAGGGTATTGTGAAGGTATGCCCTTCTAAAGGGTAGGAAGTAGGATTCAACTGTTAGTTAATTTTGTTTATTTTTTATTGCTTTCTTCATTTTACCCCTACTTCCTGAGGAGTTTGATGTCACTGATTCTTGAAAACTGAAGGGCTTGTGTGGTACAAATTGATTAGTCTCTGCTTTCTCTACTGCTGATTTAGGCATCAGCCACTCATCTCTTTTCCTAGTTTCAAATTTAAACAAGAAAGTTTAAACAGTTCTTTTCACTGTTAATGAGGTAAGAGTGAGATTAGTTGTACATATTCAAGCTACTATCTATACTCAAAAGTCTTATATGGGGCATTTAATAAATTTCAGGATAGTAAAGAAACTAGGAATCTTACACAGTATCAGGCCAAGATTATAGTTTAAAGTGATCCCAAGTTGGTAAGTGCCTTCAAGTTTCTGGTTCTGGCAGATGGTAGAGAAGGAACCCACTTTCCACACAGAGCCCAAAGTATTTCTTCAGGTAGAGTTTCAAGGGATATGCATTTAGAGTCAAAGGTTGCCAGGCACTCTAGGAAATAGACCAGTAGGAGAAATAGATAGCAGGAGCAGCAAAATAGTAGCAAATACAAGGGCCTCAGATTGTGGGATTATCAGACACACACTGTTACATAAATATGTTTAATAATTTGGGGAAAAAAGGAGATGGAGAAAATGAGTACATAGCCAAGAAATTATAAAAATGAAAAAAACCCCTTTGAAAAAAGATCAAATAGAACTAGAAATGAAACAGTCATTGAAATAAACCTAAAGACAGGATTAACAGGACATTAAGCGCAGCTGAAGAGGGAATTGGTCAATGGAACAGTAGATATTAGAAAATTATCCAGAACACAGCACAGTTTAGACAAAGAGCTCCAGAAGGAGAGGTAGAGAAACTGGCAGAAAGACAGTATTTGAGGAATCACTCAGAGTTTCCCAGAATGAACGGGATGCCACATGGTTTAGAAATTCCAGTGAAGCTCAGTAGGTGTTGAAAGAAAAAGAAGATGAAGAACTAGGCAGACTCAGCGTCAGGTTCAGTACTGCAGAGCACCACAAGCAGAGAAGACCGACTACTTAGCAAAAAACGATTCTATGGACACCTGACTCCTCAGCAGCAGCAATGGAGGCCGGAAGACCGCGAAATGTTATTTTTAATGTGCTGTGAGAAAGTAGCTGTCTATCTAGAATCTAGACCCAGGGAAATAATCTCTTAAGAATGAGGGTGAAGTAAAGACTTTCAGTCCCACAAACGGAGTAAGCTTGCTACTAACAGACGCTCAATGAAAGAAATTCTAAAGGATGAATTTCAAACGGAAGGTACTATCATAAAAGAGATTGTAATGGAAATTAGGAAAGTTGTAAAACTGAATGAGAACATATCAAAAACCTGTGATTCTTGGAAGAAAATTTGTAACGCTAAATGCTTATGTTAGAAAAGAAGAAACACTGGAAATTGAGCTCGGCAACTGTTTTTACGCTAGAAAAAGAACAATAGGATAAGCCTAAAGAAAGAAAATGCAAGATGAACAGACATTAATGAAACAAAGAAGGCAGGCAATACAGAGGCTCAGGAAAGTTTTTTTTTAATTTTTTTAACGTTTATTTATTATTGAGAGACAGAGAGAGTGGGGGAGGGGGAGGGGCAGAGGGGGAGGGAGACACAGAATCTGAAGCAGGCTCCAGGCTCTGAGCTGTCAGCACAGAGCCCGACACGGGGCTTGAACTCACAAACTGCGAGATCATGACCTGAGCCAAAGTCAGACGCTTAACCGACTGAGCCACCCAGGTGCCCCAAGTTTTTTTTTTTTTTTTTAAAGAGTAATAAAATGGTCAAATGTCAAGTGAGCTCAGTGAAGGGAAAGTAGAGTGATGATACAAATAGTATGAGGAATCAAAAACAAAAGTTAGGTGCACGGAGATTAAGATGAGTTGGGGCGCCTGGGTGGCTCAGTCGGTTAAGCGTCCGACTTCAGCTCAGGTCATGATCTCGCGGTCCGTGAGTTCGAGCCCCGCGTCGGGCTCTGGGCTGATGGCTCAGAGCCTGGAGCCTGCTTCCGATTCTGTGTCTCCCTCTCTCTCTGCCCCTCCCCCGTTCATGCTCTGTCTCTCTCTGTCTCAAAAATAAATAAAACGTTAAAAAAAAGATGAGTAGAGGAGGGCGTAAGAGTTCCTTTATGGCAATAAATATGAGCATTTAGACAATAAATGTCTAGAAAAATAAAATTTCTCAAAACTGACTTAAGAATTATAAAGTCTGAATAATCCTGTAACAATTAAAGAAATGAAATCATTAAAAATCTTGTTTCAAACAAAACTTCAGGCCCAGATAGTTCTGCTGGCAAGTTGTACCTGACATCCAACATTAGCAACAAAAACAATCTTCAATCTTACACAGCCTGTTCCCGAGCACACATGGGGAACATTTTCTGGCTGAATCAGGCCTAACAGACAACTACATGAGAAAGGAGACTTACTGATCACAGTCTCATTTATGAATATGGTTGGCAAAAATCCTAAGCACAATATTAGCCAACTAAATCTAGCAGATCTAAAAACCTGACCAAGTTGGGATTATCGTAGGTTGGCAAGGGTGCTTTCGCATTTAAACATGTATAATGTAATTTATCATATTAACTAATTATCAGGGGAAAAATCATACCATCATCTCAGTGGATGGAGATGCAACTTTGGTTAAAAATCATCAACAAATTATAAAAAAATCTCAACAGGTGGGAATTTTCATAATTCGTTGTAGCATTTCTACAAGAAACCTATGGAAAGTACCATACTAATGGTGAAATAGTGACAGCCTTACCTTTGAGATCAAAAGAAGGTAAGAATGCCCATATGATCATTACAAGTCAACTTTATAGTAGATGTTCTTGCCAGGTAAGATAAAAAACACAAAATAGGTAAAGGTACTGAAAAGAGGCAACAGAATTACTGTTCATGTTTGTAGGTGATACGATTTTATCCAAAAGTATATGCAGAAACACCCTCATACCATCTTTTTTAAAGATAGGGCATTTGTTTTTTTAATTAAAAAATAGCACAAATGAACTGCACCAGACCTGAATATGATGTGTAGGTCCTGTATCCGAGTACACTAAGCGGGAACAGTGAGACCCACAACTCACCTGCTTGGTTTCCTGCCTCTCAGGGATCACTGTCTTTTGTTGCTTGGTTTCCTAGTGTCTTGAAAACTGTCGTTTTCTGTGTTTTGTTCTAGTGTTGAAAACTGTTGTTTCATATAAAAAACGTGTTTGTTTTTGGCTGTTTCAAATGGGAGGATAAATCTGGTCTTTGTTACTCCCTCTTGGCTGGAAGCAGAAGTTTAATTAAGCGGCTTATCGATTCTTAGGCCTCTTTTGTTAATAAAGGGTGATTTTTAACACACAGTTTGTTCTGGTGCAAGGCTTTTCCTTTAAAAGCACGTGTAGATTTTTCAAGTTTTGTTTTAAAAGAAACTGGTAATTTAAAGGCCCAATCCTGAGGACCTTTAGAGTTGGGACCCTGAGATGGATAATTCCTGAGGCTTTTGTTTTTCTGCTGCTACACGCTTTGTTATTGAAGACTGTCCAAGGTCTTACCACCACTGGAGTTTTGACCCGCTGATGTGTTTCATAAATTTTAATGAGAGACAGATTGAGAGAGGTCATTGGTGGACCCACATGGTTGTACCATATCTCTGCCCTGGCTCAGAATGCAAATCTCTGTGAAATTACTCTTAAGTTACCTTTGTGGAAAGCCCCAAACTCCATCTTTGGGCATGTCTGGTCTAGCTAGGTCAGATCAAAAGTGATTTACAAAAAACTTTTATGTTCTTGGCACATTGCTATGATTTATTTTTAAGTCACAGAAAATTGTCCAAATATTAGCACACATATAGAATTGCCAATAAGCTGTGTACGGTTATATAGAACACAGTGTGCTTTTTAAAGGAGTTTGTAAAGAATATGGTTTAACTTGCCAGTGTGTGATAATAAAGTTATTTCTTGTGTGTGATTATGGACTTGATTTATAATTCACTAGCAGATGTTTATTTTCATTGTTAAGTTATAATTCAGACATTCTTGGCTTAACTCAAATTTTCTCTAGATCTCACAAAATTAAAAAAAAATTAGACTGAAACTTCCGTTCAAAACATCCTTCAAATGGGGCCAGATTATTTTAGAAACAGATTTTCTTATTTCTGCTAATAAGGATCAGGGAGAGAAAAGGCAATTGAGATCTTTGAAGGGTCTGTAAACATCATTTTAGTCCGTCTCTTCCAGCGTCCCCTGCTGCTGTCAGACCTACTCGTTTACAGGGCAGTAGAGCTGCATCACGGGAACTCTGGCTCCCTTCGTTTCTGTAGCCTCCTTGCTGAGCTAATGAGCAGTGTAATGGCCGGGAGAGAGGGAGACATGTTAGAGAAACCTAAGGGCCTAGATGATTTGAAACTAAATAATTAACATCAGAATAATGAGGGATTGACCGCCTTTCCCGTGCTGGGTTCCAGTGCTTTGATCAAAAGGTGTCTTTTCCTTACTGTTTTATATGGTCTTAATCGCAACAGCCTATATAAATAATTGGATTTGGAGAAGGTAGGATCCACATGAAAAAGGGATTAGAAATAGCATGTGCTTTTTTTTAAATTAAGCCTTCAGATGGATTTTAATAACTTAAACATGTTAACTGCAATTGCTATTCCTAGTTAAGAAGTGGAGGGGTATTTGTTTTGTGTTTGGGAATTCTTAACAGTATGTGTTTTTCTTTTCAGCTACTAAGTCAGGATTGTTACCTCCGCCGCCTGCGCTCCCTCCAAGACCTTGTCCATCACAGGTAGGAGACAGAAGTTGATTTCTGTGAACTGTTCGGTACTAGGGAAGTGGTCCTATCACTGTGCTTCCTTGGCAAGGGTTGATAGCCACAGAACTGGCTGGTCACATTCCCAAGATGACATCTGGACAAAGAGAGGAGAGAGCGGTTGAATTTCTTCTTATCTAGCCAGTCCCTCAACCTCATGTAGAAAAGTGGAAGTTCCCTCAATAGGCAACCAAACAAATGTGTATTGGTTCACCTTTGGCTTTGGGGGTGGGGGACATGGTTTTTCTGTATAGTATGTACAGTCTGGGTGTGTATATTTTCATCATGTTTTAGGAGCTGTGTGAATTCTGCATAAACTAAAAATAAATGGCCATCACCGTGGTGTTAGAGCTGTGGTTTGAGCCTACAGTGCTTTCGTTAGGTTGGTATCTTCCTTTGGAATAATAAGCTGAAACATCAGGAGTTGGGAGAGTGTGTCACCAAAATCTGTTTCGCCTGTGAATTCATTCTGCCTTATTTTTATGTGCTGCTATGGCCTTATTCATCAACACTGCTCGTAGAATTGGAAATGAGAAGGAAGCAGCAAATCTGCGGAATGCGGTAAAGGGCACCACGGGTCCTTCCTTTTTGTTAACTGCTGCTGAAGAAACTTTCTGCCTTTAAAGGCCCTCTCTAACTTTCGGCAGAAAATGCTGCCCAGAGCATATCTTTCCGTATGCCACATCTTAGGATTCGCTGAGTCTCTGAAGCCACTTTTAACATTTGCGTGTCCTTCTTTTAGAGAATTAGATCATCTTTAGCATCCACTCAACCTTGAGGTGCAAATACAGTGAGGTCCTGCTTTCCTGCCTCAGTCTGAAGGGTAATAAAAAGCCCTGTTCTTCCTGACTCACATAGAAACGAATGAGAACCCCCTTTCCAACGCTCCAGGATTGGCTCTAAGACCTGTTGATTAATCAGCCAACAAATACTCATTTAGATCTAATAGCAAGCTTTAGTTCCATTCCGAGCTTTTCCCTGCTTACAATTTCTGCTCATTTAAATTATTAGTTCCGTTTATCGAGCACCTATTGTGCTAAGTGCTCTCAGCGCATTATTTAATCTTCACAAAACTCCTATGAAGTAGGTGCTAATATGCTTTATTTTTATACAGGTGAGGAAATTGAAACATACAGGGGTTAAGCAAGTCAGCTAAGGTGACATAGTTAGTGAATAGGTAGAGTCAGCTCCCCGGTCAGAGTCCATCTCCTAAACGTCCCTGTCCTCCCCATCCTTGAAGCCGATGTGTACGTATACAGTAAGACGGTGATCTGTTGCATTGGCAGGTAAGGCCTTCACCCCGTCTTCCTGTGGAGGACGTAGATGAGATCAAGCTCCTGATTGGCACCAATAGCAAACCGGCACTTTGTCAAAACAGAAGAGTGGGCATTCTGGAGGCGGTTACCCACCAGCTGCTGGTTTCAAACTGGGGCTTGGGAGCCGCCTGGATGAATGTGTGGAAGACTTGTCTGAAAGGGCTTTTGTGACCAACCTCCTTATCTTCTACCGCACATGTGACAGCAGTTATTTCCCGGTTGTGAAATGTGTTGCTGCTATCATCGGGCCTCACCTGACCTGCTTGAGTGGGCTTCCTGCCTGCCTTGGGGCTTAGTGACTGAGGATCTGATGGGGGGCTGGGAATTCTCAAGTCACTGTTAATGAACGAGACTGCTTCTTTGTCTACCAGATTTCCCATCTCAGGGTAAACAGTAAGCGCAGTGCTCAGCCCAGGCCTCCAACTCAGCTGCCTAACTATGGAGATTTCAGACTGCAGAAACAGGTGTGTAAGAAATGCAGGCAGAAAATCCCTTCGCTACTGACCTCCCCCTGCTCTCCCCCTGTCCTCCTCTGTAAGTGGGACACACACATTCAACAGAGGAAATCCTGGGTACTGAACACATGATTGTATTTAGTCTTTGTGCAGTGTCAAATTCCTAATGGCCCTGGGAGAGAGTCCCCTAACCACTTGGATGGGGCACCTGTATATTCTAGTCTTTCCCGAACTGCTTGTGATAAAGTAGTCTTCTGGGAGACGTTCATAGGGCTCTGTGGTAAGACAGATTTGCAGGATGTGGCCTCGGTACCCGCTTAGGGAGGTTCGCGGTGCGAATGGGCTCATTGAAGGGTTTGAAATTCTACAGTAAAGAAACCTGGTCAAATTTGGTAAAGCTTGCGATTTCCTAGTGATTGTGACCATTCACCTCTTTATTTATAAAATACTTATCAATATCCTGAGGGCTTGGTTGTTAGGAAACATACACCAGCCTTAGAGTAGTGGTAAGAACATTTCCAAACCTCTTTAATCTGTCACCTCCTCTCTATATTATGTGATTGAAGTTAAATTTTTATACTTAGGTGAATAGTTTTCCCTAGAGGAATTGAAAATGCAAAATAAAGTTTACTACACATTAGCTTCGGGTTTCAGATTGTCATGTTTTCACTTTGTTGTGTTTTCTTATTTGCTTTTCTGTTCCTTCTTGCTTACTCTCTCATGAGGTCATTTTTACCACTTCGCAGCAAGCTTTATTACAGCAAATCTTAAGCACTCTGAATTTGTCTTTTGCTCTGTTAAACACATTTTTTGAGTGTTCCTTGTTATATATGGACAATTGGCTTGATTTTGGGAAAAAATATATATACAGTACTTAACTACAGACTCATTTTTATGAGGCTTAAACTGTAGTACCTAGGGGAGAAAACAAGGAAGCTTGGTTATATTTTAAATCTTTTATTTATTGGTAGCTCTGAGAAGAGATTTTATAAGATAGAAAGGTTTTGATTTAAAAATTTCATATTATTTAACTTGATAAATGGGCAAGACTAGATTATAATAAACACGAAAACATTCTGTTCCCTAAAAAGGAACACTGTTTAAAAAACTTCGTGGCCAGTGATGCCCTTTGAGGTTTTAAGTATGTAAGAGAAAAGCGCTTGTATGTTTGCAACTGTGCCCACAAAGGTATATATAGATCATTTCTACATACACTAAAAGTGTGTCTTTTGTCAAGTGAGAGGGAGAAGGTATAGGTTTTTAGCATAAAATGCAGTTTCGCTGGCTCCTATTTCTACTAAGCACCATCATGATATGAACATGTGGATTAAGTTATACAAATGGGGCTCTGGAGTTAAGAAAAGGAATAAATTCAAAGAAACAGATCTTTTTATTTTTCGTACTATAGGTAAGATCAAGAGGGACCATGTGACTATATAAAGAATCAAATGGTTTGTGTTCTGTGTTTTCCTGGGGACGGGCTAGAGACAGGGCATGGTATTTTGGCTCTGCTCAGAGGAGGTGACACGTTTATTTATTAATTTTTTAAAAGACTGATTCATAACATAAATGACTAAACAGCAATTAGAGTGAACTGTTTCATATGGAGCAGCGTTAAAATGAGAGTTAAACTTGGTACCTCATGCTTTGCATAGAAACTGAATAAAATGCCATCTGCGGAGTGGCTTGCCCTGTAGGTTGCTTCTCTGCTAAGGGCCTGATTGGTACTCCAATAATTAAATCTGTTTCATAGTATTGATGCCATGCTACATTTCTTATGGCAGTAATCTTTCTAAAGAAAAGAGGTTTTTTGGTACATGGGGTAATCTTTCCAGTTTTATATTAGCACCACATTTGATGAATTGGGGCTCTTTGTAGACTAACGTGCTCACAATTTTCCTGTTTATACTACGAATTTCTTACAACGGCAGGTGCTTCTCGTTGGCAATGTAATGAATACTAAAATAGCACTGCAGAATGGATGCACTGTGAAGGAAGCATTTGATCAATACTCTTAAGCTTAGACCGAGAGGGCTTCGTGGAAGGGCTGAGATGACCAGTGAAGTGAGTTTTAAATGAGAACTTTGCTTTTCTGATGGCCGAAGGATGCAGACTATTACTGTAGAGAAAAAGCAAATGCAAAGAAACACGCATGCAAGAGATCCCCATTTGTTTGAGGAACTGTCTGAAATGTAGAAAGCTAGATTTTGGGGGAGAGAGATTTAGTGTTTAGAGGTGGGAATGAGGACCAGCGGCCTGCCCACTTGAGTCCCGGTGGTACCAGAGCTAGGGGAGAAGAAAGGCCCCCTGACAAGAGAGTTCTGTTGGAGGAGCAGTCCCTGAAGGGAGAACATAGGGTGTCAGTCCAGGGGTACTCACCCTTATGCACAGTGAAATCATCTGGGTGAGCTTTAAACCTACTGATGTCTGGGTCCCACCCCCAGGGAGGAGGCTCAGGCATTGGGAGTTTTAAGAAGCTCCCCACATGGTTCTGAAGTGCAGCCAGGATTGAGAAACACCGAATTAAGGCAAGAGAAGGAATGTTCAAGGAAGAAGTTGAGAATCTAGGGGATTTGTTGCTGGTATGCCCTGAGTTCTTTTTTTCTTTGAAGTTTATTTATTTTGAGATAGAGAGAAAGAAAGAGAGAGAGAATGAGAATGAGAATGAGCAGGGGAGGGGCAAAGAGAGAGGGAGAGAGAGAGAGAGAATCCCAACCAGGCTCTGCACAGTCAGCGAGGAGCTGGATGTGGGAATCAAACTCACAAACCATGAGATCATGACCTGAACCGAAACCAAGAGTTGGACACTTAACCGACTGAGCCACCCAGGCGCCCCTCATGGCTTTTTTCTTTATCAAGTTAAAACTCAGTGGGCATGCATCAAATATCACAAGATCTTTTGCTATAATACATGCACATGATCTCATACAATGTACGTTAGTCATCGAATCACCTTAATATATTGGCTATTTAGATAAAGCATATTTGTGAGCTTTCAAAGATTATAGCATCATCATTTTTACTCATCAATATATAAGTTTAGTATATGTCAAGAGGTATTTTTCTATGTATTCATGTATTAGAAACTTAGTAATTATTCTGAATTTACAAGCCTATCACCTAAGATGCCACTTTCACTTTCTTTCAGAGTGTTACTCTGTTCCGTCTTAGGGTGCACGCTGCAGATGAGGTGAAAATCACAGTATGTTAATGAGTATTTCTGTAATTAAGAAAAGATCTAGGCCCAGGATTTCTCTTCATCTGTGATGATGGAAGGACATAGTGAAAGCTGTAGAACACTGCATGAATATGTCTGTGGTCTTATTCTTTGCCTGACTACTCTGTAGCTTGGTAGCCTTGTGGGAGTAAGCACATTCGTCTCACAGACCTACCATTGCCTCTTCTGTAAAATGTGAAGATTAAAGTAGATAGATCCTTCTCATTCTTAAGGTCTTAGATTCTGGTTGTATTCCTTTGTCCAAGAAAAATTTTGTTGCAAATATAGTCGGAACATCATAAAACGCAATTGAGGACAAGATAGTTTAGACTAATTTCTCCCTGCTTGCCCACACTGCTGAATACAATGGAAGGCCCTGGACGTAATAAACAGAGGACTTTGAAAGATGTAAACAGGAAAGTGGACTGGTTGAGGGCCTTAGGACTTGAGGAATGGCATGGTGGTGTGAGTTGCCTGAGTTAAAGAAAAAAGTCTCCCATGTGTCCTGCACTGGGTACTAGAGAAGCCTGTAGCCTGGAATTGCCAACAAGTGTAGACCAAAAGAAAACAAAGCCTTGAGAAAAGTCTACTGTCTAGCCAAAGGACTGGGAAAGGGGTAGCCAAGCTAGATAGAAACCTTTTTGACAATACCTGCCCTACCCCAGCCAGACACCATGGGTGCCCCTCCCTCTGGTGTCATCAGAGACCGATCTCGGAGTTTGGTCTCTTGTCCCTCGCCAGACAGCCTGGGTTGATACTTTTCTAGCTGGCAAACATGGTTTCAGCAGAGACCAAAGGGGTCTCCTAACCCTGATCTGATGGCATCAGGTGGCCTGGGGGAGGCACTTTATAACCCCCGCTCCCCAGACAATGTCATTATAGACAGACATTCCCAGATAGGCAAAAACTCAAGGAGTTTGTGACTAGTAGACCTGCCCTATAATGAATACTGAAGAGTCCTCCAGGCTGAAATGAAAGGACACTAGACAGTACCTCGAAGCCATAAAAAGAAATGAAGAATGGTGAAGGTAGCTACATTGGTGAATAGAAAACCCAGTAGTGTTGATTTGTAGCTCGTCTTTTTTCCTTGCGAGTTAAAAGAAAAGTGCTTAAAACAATAATTACAGATCTATGTCAATGGGCCCACATATATAAAGATATAATTTGTGACAATAATAATATAAGGGGCAGCAGGGCTATAAAGGAGTAGAGTGTTGGTATACTTTTGACACTAAGTTGCTATTAATTCAAACTTGATTGTTATAAAGTTAAGACATTAATCCTTAGGAAAAAAAACCTAAAACATATAAAAAAGTATGAAAGTGAGAAGGTAATAAAAATGGTATACTAGAAAAAAAATCAGTTAATCATAAAAAGAGAAGTGATGGAGGAACTGAGGGACCAAACAGGTGTAAGACATAGAAAACAAACAGCAAATGGCAAAAGTAAATCTTTCCTTATTAGTAATTACTTTAAATGGATAAAAATCTCCAAATAAAAGGCAGAAGGAGATGGATTTAAAAAATAATTCATCTATATGCTGTCTACCAGAGACTTCATTTAGATCCAGTGATACACATAGGTTGAAAATGGAAGAATGGAAAAAGATACTTCGTGCAAATAGTAACCAAAAGAGAGCCCGGGTGGCTGTAGTCACTTCAGACTAAATAGACTTAAAGATAAAAAACTGTTATGAGACCTAGAAGGACATTACATATTGATAAAAAAGGGTCACTCCATTAAGATGGCAAAAAATTTAGAAGAATATACACACCTAATGACAGAGCCCCTCAAATATACAAAGCAAAACCCAACAGAATTAAAGGGAGTTACACATAGTTCTATACAATCTCACTTCTAATAATGGATAGAACAACTAGATGGAAGACCAGTAAGGAAATAGAGGACTTGAGGGGCACCTGCGTGGCACAGTCGGTTAAGCGTCTGACTTCGGCTCAGGTCATGATGTCACAGTTGGCGGGTTCAATCCCCGTGTCGGGCTCTGTGCTGACAGCTCAGAGCCTGGAGCCTGCTTCGGATTCTGTGTCTCCCTCTCTCTCTGACCCTCCCCTGCTCATGCTTTGTCTGTCTCTCTCAAAAATAAATGTTAAAAAAATTTTAAAAAAAGAAATAGAAGATTTGAATAATGCTGTAAGTCAACTAGACCTAACAGACATCTATCTATAGAATGCTCCACCCAACAACAGCACAGTACACATTTTCCTCAAGTGCACATGGAACATGCTCCAGGATAGACCATATGTTAGGCCACAAAACAAGTCTCAATAAATTTAAGGAGAGTGAAATCATAGTAAGTGACCACGGGGGAATGAAACTAGAACTCAATAACAGAAGTAACACTGGAAGATTCACTAACATGTAGAAATTAGGCAACATGCTCTTAAAAAACCAGTGGGTTAAAGAAGAAATTGTAAGTGAAGTTAGAAAACACCTTGAGATGAATGAAAAGGAAAACCTGCCAAAACCTATGAGATGCAGGAATAATAGTACTAATAGTACTCTGGAGGAAATTTATAGCTATAACCACTTACATTAAAAAGAGGGATCGAAAATCAATAAGGTAACTTTACACTATAAGAAATGAGAAAAAGGAGAGCAAGCTAAACCCAAAGATGGCAGAAGGAAGGAAATGATGAAGAGGAGAGTTGCGATGAATGAAATAGAGAAAGGAAAACAATAGCAACATCATTGAAACTTGAAATTGGTTTTTTGTGGCCTCTAGTTAAAAATAAAAGGCTTTCTTTGAAATTAAAATCAGATTCTCATAAATTTATCTCTCGCTGTAGGTAGTGTTGTTTTGAATTTATCAAGGTTGAGTATCCCCGTAGAATGACTCTGTTTTGCGTAAGGTGCTTTTTTCCCCTGTATTAACTTTGGCACAGTACATTTTGCTGTATGTTCCCTGTTTGTAGGATTGGTTTATAGATTACTCAAATTGCCAGCCAGAGCTCCAGGATGGTGTAACATGAAGACACAGTTGTGGTTTAAACCAGCCTCTGTTGATGGAATCTCGAGAGTTCTGCAGGTCCTCTTAATAGGGATTTATTAAAGGGAATTTGAAAGCTATTATCAAAACAGTTGGCATTGAATGAGAAATTAGAAAGGCAAAGGAAATTGCCATAGTGATAAGTTCAAGGAGAAGAGAAATAGTGATGAAGTACTCACATTGTGATAGTGGAGGAAAGATTAAGGATAAATCCCCCCTGTTTAAAAGAGCATGCATCGTTTTGCCAGCTATCAACAAATGCCATCAACATTTATCCTGTTAACTAGTTCAAAAGAAAGGAAAAGTTCTATGATGACATTTATTTTAGTATTAATAAAAATAAAAACCAATACAGACAACATAAATGTTCAAGAAGACGCCTCTGGTTCAGGGTTATATATCTGCTTAATAGGATATTAGACATCTATTAAAATGATTACACGGAAAATACTGGGTAAGAGGGACAGCAGCTGAATACAGAAATGTTTCCTGATTGTACCACATAAAAATATTTAGTGGTCCTTTGATAATAAGGTGTTCTGCCTTCTCAGGGTAAGCTGGAACACCTCTGGATCACCTTTGCCATGGTTGGATTTTGAATTCTTTTCTCAGCGTTACTGGTCCGTGTTCTCTTCCCAGTGGGCTTTTGAGGTTTTTAACTCCTCAGTGAATCTCTACGCTTATTGAGGGTCTAAAGGGGTCACTTAAGTAATTCATTTATAATTTACCTATCTCACCTTATGATAACTTGTTTATAGAAATACATTCTCTCTTTTGGGGGAGACTCTACATGAGTGGTAAATGTGTGAATTAGGGTGTCTGTGAAGGTCTCCAGACATTTCACTCTAAACTGTCAGGTATTGGGGTGCCTGGGTGGTTCAGTCAGTTGAGCATCTGACCCTTGATTTTGGCTCAGGTCATGCATGATGTCATGGTTTGTGAGTTCGAGCCTCTGTGCTGGCAGTGCAGAGCCTGCTTGGGATTCTCTCTCGCTTGCTCGCGCGCTCTCTCTCTCTCTCTCTCTCTCTGCCCCACCCCTGCCCACATGTACTCGCGTTCGCTTGCTGTCTCAAAATAAATAAACTTAAAATGTCAAGTGTTTACTGCTAAGCATGTGGAGGTAAACTGCTAAGTAATTGCTAATAGTTTAGATAGCTGTTTTTGGTGGGAAAATTATGTAGGTTTTCTTTTAAAGAGTTTCTCTTTCAATTGAGGTTTAGGAAAAAGGGAAAAACATTCTTAAAGGACAACTAGAATTTGAAGAAGTCACTCAAAGCTATATCAGAATCAAATGACTCTTGGAAGCTACTTTTACACACCATGCTGTCAGAACTTTTAAGACAAGTAATACTGCATAATCATATAGTTGTGAGCTTCAAATAAACTGTTTGCTGAAATCTAGCTTGTAGTAGTTTTTTCTTTTTCTTTTTTCCCCCCACCTTCAATTTTTTTTTTATCCATGTTCTCTGGAGAGTATACTCTAATTGCCCTTTCTCTTAAATGATAATTTTGCATTGTGCAGAATTCCAGGTTGAAGTTCATTTTCCTTCAGTGTTTTGAATGTATTACCTCCTCCTTTTCTGGTGTTTATTGTTATTGCTGCTGAGAATTCTGTTAATCTATTGTTTCCTTTGGATTGACTGTTTTTTCTCTAGGATGGCTTTTAAAACTTTATTTTCAATATTCTGTGTTAATTTCACTGTGATGTGTCTAAGCATAGATTTAAATTTATTTATTCCAGGTGACTCTTTGTGTGCATTTTCCATCTGGAAAACCATGTATTCAAATTTGGAATATTCTTAGTCATATCACTGCAGGTTATGATTCTATGCTTACTCTGTTTTCTTCTTGAAGTCCGGTTAGCTAGGTTTCTTTGTCTGTCAATACACCTTTTATTTCTAGTAATGTCTCTTTTATCTTTTTATGTCATGATCCCTCTAGGCCCTGGATGAAACCTTCATCTTCCAAATTAATCATTCTTTTGTGTAACTGTGTATGATTCCAAGTTTTATAGTCCATTCTTATTTATATCTGTTCTTGTTTCACTTCTCCCAATTTCTGTTTCATACTTGTCTGGTTTTTTTAAGGATGCATTTTCTACTTTTAACTGGGAAAGGATTTAAGCATGATTATTTTGAAGTTATTTTCTACTTGATTTGTTTTCTTTTTTGTCAAGAGGCAAATTCATCCCCTCCCTCCCTCCCTCTGTCTCTCTCTCTCTCTCTCTCTCTCTCTCTCTCTTTCTCTTTCTCTTTCTCTCTTTCGGCTCTTCTTCTTACTATTGGGTTTTTTCTTCATGCTTTTGGAAATTTGTTTAGCAGTCTTATTTTGAATTGGAGTTTAAATTTAAATTTCATTCTCAGTTCTTGGAGCTCCTCCCCGTCCAGCAGTTCATTGGCGTCCAGCAGTTCGTTGGCCAACCACACCCCGTGGTCCTGCACTCGTGGGCCTCCAGTGTAAGGCCAGTTCTTATACTCGATGCTCAGCACTTGCGTCTGGTGCAGATGTCAGAGATGGTGCAGATGGCACCAGGCGGTGGCTTAGCCTGAGACCAGGCTGCGATGCTATATGTGCTTCCGCTCCCTTTCCTAAGGAGGCAGTACGGAGCACCTTCGCAGACTTCATCCTGGTTTTGCAGCTTTACAGGTAGCAAAGCGCCACCTTAGCCTCTGGCTTCAGGAAATGAACTTGGCGCCAGTCCTTTGCCTCATAGAGGACATTTAAATACCTGTGAGCTCTCAGTTGCCTCTACCTGCTTCCGAACACTCAGCCTGGCCAACCGCTTTGTGATTTGGCCCCATAGGGATCTTGACCTTGCTTCTGAGTGTGTCTGAGTCTTTTTTTTTTTTTTAAACATTTATTTTTTTAGAGACAGAGAAAGAGCATGAGCGGGGGAGGAGCAGAGAGAGAGGGAGACACAGAATCTGAAGCAGGCTCCAGGCTCTGAGAGCCTGGCACGGGGCTTGAACTCACAAACTGTGAGATCATGACCTGAGCTAAAGTCGGATGCTCAACCGACTGAGCCACCCAGGCGCCCCTAAGTCTTTTTTAATTTTAACACTTTTTATGCTCATGCACTCACATCTGTCCTTGCATGTAATTTTACAGCATAAGAAGTTGAGATTCAGAAAGTGAAAGCGAGTTCCTTGGAGCCTCACAGCTAGTGAGTGACAGAGCTAGGTAGCTATTGTGAAGAGTGGAGCTGGGAAGGGTTTCTGAGGACGTACTAGAAATTTAATGATAAATGTTTAGAGAGAGAGAAAAATCACTCATTGCACATCACAAAAATTAACTATAGATTTGCTAAGCAAAAGTTAGTGAGAGTCTCCACTCTCCATGCCCACGAATAATTTTCTTTTTTCTTTTTTTTAAGTTTTTTAGAAAGTGATTTTATTTTATTTTTGAGACAGAGACAAAGCACAAGCGGGGGAGGGGCAGAGAGAGAGGGAGACACAGAATCCGAAGCAGGCTCCAGGCTCTGAGCTGTCAGCACAGAGCCTGATGTGGGGCGTGAACCCACAAACCGTGAGATCATGACCTGAGCCAAAGTTGGATGCTTAACCACCTGAGCCATCCAGGCACCCTCGAATAATTTTCTAAAAATGAAGTATTTCCATACACTCAGTGAAAATGCTGAAGTGCCTTTCTTAGTGCAGACTTACATTTATCTTGGCCAAAATAGCCTTCACACTTTGGTCAGTGGACTATTTTTGGGGTAGCAAAAGGCCAAGTGTAGCTTATTCTGCTTTTTAAAAGGAAACAAAAAGGCAGAACTTCTGCATAATGAATAATTATATATAGTGGCTATATGTCAGATGCTCTTTTAAGTGCTCGACATTCACTCACTTAATCTTCATAACAACCGTGTGTGATGGGGTCTGTTGCTGTTCTCGTTTTGCAGATAAGTAAACCAAGGTGTGCAGAACTTGAGGATTTCTTCAAGGTATGCACAGCAAGTAGGAATTAATGCGGTGATTCTAACCCTGGCTATCTTGCCTCAGTGTACCGGTTCCTCCTACTGTGCTATACTATCCAACCGTATCTCAGAATTATTTTCTTAACCTATCTTTTCTTTTTTTGTTGTTGTTTAAAGTTTCTTTCTTTTAGTAATCTCTGCACCCAACATGGGGCTAGAACTCACAACCCCGAGACCGAGAGTTGCACGCTTTTCCACCTGAACCAGCCAGGCGCCCATTAACCTATCTCTTCTTAACAATTGAGTTGACAGTTATCTTTATCAGGGATACACTTTATATTATGAACCCTCTTACCGAATTAGGTTTACCACACCTCTAGGAGCTTGTGTCCTTTCTTAGCCCCCCCCCCCCCCCCTTTACTGTATTGTGCTCATGGTATTGTTGTGTAAAGCTTTCTTTGCTGGCATCATTCCTCTGGAGATGCCATGAGTTCATCTAGTCAGTTCGTCAGGTGTTGATGGAATATGCTTACAGTAGGCCCATGCTTTGCCGAGTACTATGACGACACAAAAATTGCGATAGGCTTCTTATCCTGTAACTCCTTCATCTTTCCTCACCGTTTGAAGGCAGTCATGCCTAACACCATCCATTTTATGGTCTCTCCTGATGGGTATATGTATCCTTTTAAATCCATTTTCTCATGCTGTATTGTCAAGCGATAGCTGAGTGCCATATTTCCTTGAACTAACAAGCTAGCCCAGTTTTCCCCTGGGGGTCAGTTATGGTTGGTTTCTAGGTTCCTAAACAATGGAATCCTTATTTCTTTTCTCTGTCCTCCTTACCACACAGTGACAAAAACCAAGAAGCATTCCTCTGTGCTGTGTGTCAGGGAAGGAGCGGGTATGGAAGTGGGGCAGGATGGAAGGGTGTCCAGATGTGCTATGGTGTTAATAGGAAAGGACAGTGGAAGACAACTAGGAGTCAGGCCCGGGGAGCCAGTAGACAGAGTAGTTAAGAACATGGGCTCGGGTTCAAATCTTATCTCTGCATCTTACTGGCTGTGTATCTTTGGGCAAGTTATTGAGTCTCTCTGTCTCAGTTTCATCATGTGTAAAGTGGAGACAGTGGTAGTGTCTGCTTTCATAGGGTTGTTAAAACGATTAAATGAGGTCGTATCCGTGAAGCACTCAGAGTGGTGCCTGGCATATAGTCAGGTCTCATTGACAAGTAGCCGTTATGATTATTATCACTCCAGGCCCAGCAAAGCAGAAGCAGGTTCTAGTTGGCAAACGGAGAAACAGACTCAGGGTAACCAGAAATTAGTGGCCAGTCCTTAGCACAGAATGAGTGCTAAACTGGCTTACAAAACCACTTATAGTAGAATGGCATTCTTGCCCACTTCTGTGACCTCTCATGGGCTGGCCCTCTGCCTAGGTCAGGGGTCAGCAGACTATACCCTGCAGGCCAAATCTAGATCATTGCCTTTTTCTGTAAATCATGGAAACATGAAGGAGAAGAATCGATGCAAAGACAGGTCCTCATAAGCCTTTTAACCCACTATCTCCTAACTCAAGGGTCATGATGCCTATATTTATAGTTTGCAGCTTTGCCTTGAGGACTTTTATCAACCAAGATGCTCTTTCAGAGTTTACTAGCAAAACCTGGAGAAAATATTCTTTATTCATCTGGCAGCTTCGGAGACTTGCTATGGATGGGCTTTCATAACTTTATGTTTCTCAGTCCTCACTAGAAGAAACCAGAGTAAGGGTGTACCTTTAAGGTGAGAAAGAGGGAAGGAAAGAGCCTGTCCAGGAGAAACAGGATAAAGAGTTTCTTTTTTTCCCCCATCTCTTCCTGAATACGCTGTTCTGTTCAGCAAGTTCTGTAGGTATCACCTCCTGATGTGTTGGTAAGCCTTCTCTCTGAAAAAAAGAAAAATCTCTACTCCACAGTCTGTGTTGTAAATACTCCCACTGTGACTGATCACAGGTGGGGTTGGGAGGTGACGTGTGTCATCAGCTTGCTGGTACTAGCGCGCTGCATAGTCGACAGCGTCACTTGCTGCTGAATCCTTGTATTAGGGATTCTCTGCGCCAGACAAGAGCTGTTTGTTTGTTTGTTTTTAGTCTAGGGCACTGTTTCAGCCCAGTCGTAAAATGTGCTGTTAGAAATGGGACAATATTTTTGAAGTCGCTAGAGATGGCGCTTCCCTCTTGTTTTACATTTAACTTGTGCCACTAGGTGGCACTTTAAGGACATTATAGGAAATTGTCTCTACTGGATTTATTTTTTAACTTTTTTATTGAAGTATAACATGCATATTGAAAAGTGCCCATTGAGTGTGCAGCTGAATGAATTTTCACAAGCTGAACACATGTGTATAATCAGCATTCAAATCAAGAAACAAAATATTACTAGGACCCCAGAAAGCCTATCTTAGGCTATTTTTCCAGTTACCAGTCCTTTGTAGGGTTACCGCTATTCTGACTTCTAACAGCATAGATCAGTTTTACCTATTTTTTACCTTATATAAGTGGAACCATGCAGTATATACTCTTGTGTCAGGCTTCTTTGGCTTAAAAGATGTGTGATTCATTCACATTGTTGTGTGTAATTTTAAATCACTGCTGTATAGTATTCCATTATGTGTGCAAAGGTATCACTATTTTCTACTGTTGATGGACATTTGGGTAGTGTTCAGATTTTGGCACTTATGAATAATGCTGTGCACATTCACGTACAAGTTTTTGAGTGGATGTATGTTTTCATTTCTCTTGGATGTATGCCTACAGTAGAATTGCTGGGTCATAGGTTAGGCCTATGTTCAGCCTTCGTGGGTACTGCTGAACAGTTTTATAAAGTGTTTGTACTGATTTATGCTCTATCAACAGTGTGCCTGTTCCAGTTCCTACATTCTCATCAATACTGAGTTTATTTTATGACTGGCTCCTAACTCTTATATAATTTTTATAGTTCCCTCTCTCGCCAGCTATTTCTAATTGAAATTTTTAAAAGCCACCTTCTTCTGATGGACATAGCTCATGCAGGAAGAGCTATGTCAACCCAAAAGAGGACATTAATCACAATCTAACTATGAGCTCTCACTAGTTAGAAGAGAAGTGGTTCACACACTCGATTACTAATACAGAACAGTAGAACTGGGAGTGGTATTCAAAATTTTAAGTGTGGTAAAATATCAAGTGAGGCTAGGGCTTTGAGGCACTTTGGAATTTTTATATGCTTTTTGTATTGTTTCCCGGACCTATTATGTCAGGGCTGGGGAACCAGCAAAAGGAATTTCTAAAGGCCTACTATCTAGACGCCTTTGAATTGTGATGGTGGTGCTGCCCGTTTAAGTAAGCATCTGTTTAGTATGGCAAGAGGTATGCATATGGCATCTTTTGTCACCCTTAGTCATTGGGAACCATGAATCTCAAGAGAACCCTGTCGTGTAGATCACCTTACCTATGTGGTCCGTGTTGTCAACTCTGCAGATCGCATTGTCATATATGGCTTTAGGAGTGTGATGAATAGGGAGTGAGGCTCAGACTTGACTCAGATTTCTGTTCTATTACTAGAAATTGGAAATAGAAGACCGAAACCCCAGGCGTAGTCAAGATATTTGTCTTTTAGACCAAAATAAAGCACCCATGGTCCTTTAGTTCTAACAGTAAGTCTGTTTTATGGCGTTGTCTGTAATCCAGTGGATTCCAAAAATTCCCAAGAGACTGTGCTATGTGACTGCTGTATCCAGGGACTAGTTGCCCATTCTGGTTACTGATTATCCACTTCTAGAGTAGTTGTCCCTGAGCTCCTCTGTCAGTGTTCATCTGGGTGTGTCCCTGGTGTTGGGTTGGCCAGCTCTAGGGGCCACCAGAGATGTTCAGTGTAAGCTGCCCGAGATGTCTGTGCTGAAGCAGCCATGAAATCTGTAAAGGCTTTTATTTTTAAAAACTTCTTCCCTTCACTATTGGTAGCAGCAACATCCAGTGGCACAAATTTGGATTGTGGGTAGCCTGCTCTATGGGATCTGTGTATAATCTAAACTGGAGTCAGCACTTTCTCAGTGTAAGTTTTCATCTTTTGGCAAGAGAGTAAGAGTCCTTTATGTTGAATTGGCTGCTATTTGCAGGTTGCGGAATCTTTGAGTGGGAAACCAATTGTATATTTACTCTTAATTATGATAGTAGCTGCCATTACTGAGCAGTTATTATGTTACTGTGCTTAGCACTCTAGATAGCTATTTTGCTTAATCTTACAAATGCTAGGAGTTAGGTGGATTATCCCCTAGTGCAGATGAAGAAACTGTGGCCCAGAGAGGTTAAGTGCATGCCCGGGGGGTTATATAACCAGCAAGTGCAAACCCTGGATCGATTCCAAAGCCTCTGCCCTGTAACCGATGTGCTCCATGGCTCCAGTTACTGTAGGATGAATTCTTGACTTGTCCAGTGGAACACAAAACAGTATTGAGTTCATTACTAGCTCATTCCACACATTGATCCGAGGACCTGCTGTGTGCTGCCACTCTGCTTAGGCACTGGGAGAAGGATAGTGAAGCAAAGCACAGATCCTGCCTTCCACATGCGTATGCATCAGCCCCATTTCTGTCTCTTATAGGTGGCTGGGGTTGTGGATTTTAGTAATCATTCTTGCAGAGAAATTCAGTTTTTTGGACCCTCTCTCTGAAACCGATTGTGGAATGACGGGGTTTGCTGTGGCCAGTGTGCTCCTGGCCACTGGTTCTGCATCTTCTATTTCTGGGTGTGACCATGTGGCTTTTCTAATGTGCCCTTACCTAGCAGAGATGGAGGTCCAGTGAAAGGTAGGCACCGAATGAATACCAGTGGGATGCTGGGGATTCCCTAGAGGCCATGGCACAATCGTCTGCTTATCTGCCTAGAACTTAGCTGCTGCCTTTGTGATTCCCAGTCTTGGAAGCTGCCTGGATTCTTGGGGAATAAATGAAATTTGAGTTTCTTTTTCTAATCTGTCAGTAGCATGAATATTACAAAGCTTATAAAATAACTTCGCCAATTACCCCACCTTAGCGACGAATTCTGCAATTAGACTACTTTTTAAAAAGATTTGATTTATTTTCTCAGTTTTATTGAGAAGTAATATCACTGTGTAAGTTTAAGATGTATAGTGTGATGGTTTGATAAACATATATTGTGAAAGATTACCACAATAGGTTCAGCTAACATCCATCTTCTCATATAGATAAAATAAAAACAAAGAAGAAAAGAAAGGAAGAAGTTTTCTCCTTATGATGAGACCTCTTAGGATTTACTCTCTTAATAACTTCCTATACATCGTACAGCAGCATTAGCTGTGGTCACCATGCTGTGCAACACATCCCTCTTCTCTTAGAACTGGAAGTTGGTGCCTCTCGATCACCTTTCTCTAATTCCCTTTCTCCCCCTTCCCCCGATTTTGTTTTGTTGCAAATTTGACATTTATTTAAGATTTTATTATTTTAAAGTAATCTCTACATCCAACATGGGGTTCAAACTCATAACCCTGAGATCAAGAGTTGCATGTTCCACAAAGTGAGCCAGCCAGGCACCCTGCAAATTTGCAGTAAGTAAAAATCTTATTGCTGAAGATTTTGCCCACCTTTCATTATTTATTTATGAAATCATATGGCAGACAGCCCTATTTCCTTCATGGTAAATGGACAAGAAAACACTTTAGCCTAGTTCGTTTTTGAGGCAGCACCTGTGGCCTTTTTCACACTAGGACCTTGGAGACTTAGAAGAGTTTGGGCCATCGATGGTCCCCAGTTGGTCTGGGCTGGCTACATAAAAATTACCCAGGGAGCTTGTTAAAATAGAAGTTTCTGGGATGCCTGGGTGGCTCAGTCGGTTAAGCGTCCGACTTCGGCTCAGGTCATGATCTCACAGTTCATGAGTTCGAGCCCCGCGTCGGGCTCTGTGCTGATGGCTCTGTGCTGATGGCTCGGAGCCTGGAGCCTGTTTCAGATTCTGTGTCTCCCTTTCTCTCTGCCCCTCCCCTGCTCATGCTCTGTCTCTCTCTGTCTCAAAAATAAATAAACATTAAAAAAATAATTAAAAAAAAAAAAAGAAGTTTCTAATGCTCCACCCCTAGGAGATTCTAATTAGGGAAGTCTGGAGTAGTATCTAAAAGTCTGTAATTTATAAAAAATTCCCTAATAATTCTCCTGTGCAGCTACATTTGGGAACCACTGGACATAGAAGGTCTAGAACAAACAGAATTGAGTTGGGAAGAAATTTCTGGTGTGTTTGAAGATTCAGGTAATACTTACGTGCCTGGAGCCGGTTCCATATGGGCAAACTAATGCAGTTATGATGCAGAGGTAAATTGGAGCCGGATGATGGAGGGTCTTTTAACTGGCCAAGTGTCCCTAAGGCCTGTGGTGCTATGCCATAGACCTTACAGACCAATTGAAAGGCTTTTAGGAAAAAGTGTTTTGATGAGAGAAGGTGTTTCACAAAATTAGTTCCTCAGTGTGTGTGGGGTACACTGGACTGAGAAAAAACTGAAGGCTAGAAAAAGACCCAGTACAGTTTTTGCAGCGGCCCAGGTAGGAGGTGGAGTCAGCACGTGGACTCAGATGGGAGCTGTAGGACCTTCGCAATGCTAGCCTGCCCGGTCCAGGCAGGAATCTGGGACATGTTGTTTTAAGCTACTTTAAACAAACCGGTAATTTATCAGTGTTGTGTTCATCTGCTTTAGCTCTTATAAGGAGTGGTTTTGTTGTGTTTGTGTCCAGGAGCTTTTAAAGGAAGCCCAGTAAATTAATTCCTACAGAGAAGGAGTTGGCAGCAGCCAGAGCTGCTGTTGCGAGGAAGGCGGGAGGAAGGGAGAAATGAAGGTGGGCCTTTCCTGCCAGGCAGCAACCCCATCCTCACCCTGCCTCTACACTCTTGGGGAAATGCCCCAGAGCTAGACCTGCTGACCACAACGAAGACGACCACAGCGGGGCAGAATGCCCCTCTCAAAGGATTAGGTGTGGAATGTGGCATTTGGCCTTGAGGTCAAATGGAATAGTTTTCCTTTGTTCTCTAAAACCCAACCTGTAGGTCATTGTTTCCCAAGGTGTGTTCCACAGAATGTTAGTTCCGCTGGATGTTAATAGGAGTTACATGAGAATAAGAAGTCGAAGCCCAATAAGTTTGGGAACTGCTGGGTTAAGTAAGCCAAAGCAGTGGCTTCCTTTACCTCATGGGATCTCAGAGTGTGTGTGATGTGCAGTGTGCTCTGTGAATTTCTAGGAGGGAGAGAGACTGTGCAGTGTTCCCTAAACTTTTTTGTAGATTCTTTTTCCTCTCTGCCAGGGGCTGACAGACTGGCCCACAGGCTAAATGTATCCCACCCACATGTTTTTGTAAAGTTTATTGGAACAGGGTCACACCCATTCATTGTGTTGTCTTTAGCTGCTTTAGCACTGGAGAGCAGAGTTGCACATTTGCATTGGAGACACAGAGACCAAATGGCCTGTACAACTGAAAATATTTATTACCTTGCTCCTTACAGAAAAACTTTTCCTATCCCCGTCCAGGCAACTGATAGAACTGGTGTTCCCTGGAACCCCTATTTGAGAGATACTGCCTTAAGATATAGGTGGGTTGTTCTAGCACTGCTTGTGATGAGTCTGCTTAATTTTATTCAGCTTTTATGCTGCCATCTATCTTTTCCTCGCTTTAAACTATTTTCTCTCAACCATTATCCACTGTTGAAGATCAAAATCTGGCTCCCATGTGTCATTGTTCTTTCCTTTGAGTTATCACATTCCATCAGTCACCAAGGATGTATTCAATCTCAAGCTAAATAGCTCTCAAATCTGCCCATCCCCACTCCCACCAGATTGCTTTAAGTGACCGTCATCTCTTGTCTTGTTTTCATTTTTGGGCTTTTAAGTGAATTGCCCCAAGATGGGTTCCTTTTAATCCATTTTACTCACTGAATTCAGAGTAATCTTTCTAAAATGCAAATCTAGTCTCATCACTTCCCTACTTAAAATCTTTCCATGCCCCCTTCCACCTATGGCTCTCTGGATAAGCTCCAAATCCTCAACATGGATGTATCAGCCAAGATCTGGTGGGGAAAACAGAAACCATTCTAGGTATGTCACCCTGGAAGAGATTTCATTTAAGGAATTAGATACTTAAAGAATTAGATTGCTAGAGGAGCAAAGATGAGGGAAGACCACCAGTCAGGTTGGCCAGAATTTTCTGAACCTTAAGACTTTGCAAGAACTAAAGGAAACAGCTGGAGATGCTCAGGCTGCCCGCAGCATCTAAGTAACGGTTTGTGGGGAAATGCCTGAGGCCACTACAAGATCTTCCGGCGGCTGAGCCCCATGCTTTTCTTTCCACCACTGCCAGAGGAGCAGTAACACAGCTTCTTTTCTTTCACCTTCTCGGTTTAACATGAGTGACTCTCAGAGTCAACAAGGAGCATTATTGAAAGGGGATTTTATAAATATTGTTCCCAGGCTTCTACCCCTGCAACATAGGGAAGACGACGCAAGTGGGGGAATGGTGCTGAGTAGCTACTAGACCATCTGGGACAGTGATCTCTAAGACCACGTGCGATCCACTGCACTGTTGTTCTCCAGCTGTAGTGCTCTCCTTCTTCTCTACTGTTCACCCTTATTCCTCCCTACTAGACTCCACATTTCAGACTTATGAGAATGGGTGTTTTTGGAGCCTAAAACAGGTGACATTTATTGTCTCGTAGTTTCTGTGGGTTAGAGATTAAGGAGAAAGTAATCTGGTGGTTCTGGCTTATGGGGTCTCATTAGGCTGCAGTCAAGATGTCAGCCAGGACTGCAGTTAACTGAAGGCTCGACTGGGGCTGGAAGATCTACCTCTAAGATGGCTCTCCCACATGGCTGTCGGTGGGAGGCCTTAATTCCTTGCTACATGGGCCCCTTGTTAAGACTGCTTGAGTGTTCTCACAACATGGCGGCTGACTTTTTCCAGAACAAGTGATCTGAGAGAGAAACCAAGGAGGAGCACATCAGAAGGCTTTAACTCTCCTATTCTGGGAGCAGTTTGTCTGGTGTCTCAGGTCTAGTTCCCTAGAAGTAGAACATGAGTGTTATTTTGAAAGTGATACATGATGTATACAAAATAAATATCTGTGTAATTAAATAGCTAAACAAATGCTACTTCTGGTGGACAATGCTTAGCCTTCCTGGCCCTGTGTCCATTTCTGGGGGGCCAGCTGAGCAGGGTCTATACTGTCCTATCCGCCATAGGAATGGGCAAAGCCCCAGAACAGATCTCCATGTCCTGAGTGGCAGTACCTTCCAAGTGCACATGACTTAAACAGGCTTTTCATTGCAAGATGAGAAAGAAAATATATGTCTCATTTGTGGATAGGGCAGTATCGAAATTAAAATATGAGATATATATTTTTAAAAGGAACCTAAGCTTGAGTTTCAGCGAGCTCTTGGCGAAAAGTACATTTTCCTGCCTTGCCACATCCTGGCTGGGTACGTGTTACACAGTGAACCGTGAGGGAAGGACTGCCATTTGTACTAGTAATTGTAATCCAAATACTTGTCTCTTTTACAAGATTCAGGCGTTGGGTTTCAGTTCAGACCTTCAAAACTTTCAGACAAGGGCCTATTTTCCATATTGATAGAGTTGTTCCCTACTTTCTTCAATATGTGCAGGAAAAGGGGAGCTGCTGAGGTCCCCCTGTTTTCATGGGTTATCATTCTCTCCAAGTTGTTACCTTAGAAAAGTCTGAAGAAATAGCAACGAAATCTTCCAGGTTTGTTCTGCTTTCCAGCTGCTAAGCCTTACCCTGTTTTCTTGAATGCAAGTGAAATTGTTTATTGTGAAGAGGGGCTTTTGTACCTCTAAATCCCATCTTTGTTTTTGTTTGTTTGTTTTTATCACAAAGCTTGTTTTCTTTCCTCGTCTCTTTTCCTGGGATAATTTCTGGCTCTGGTGAACCTCTGCCTTTCCAGGACTTTCTTGATCCCCGTGTTCCAGGCTCCTCACAAGATTTCACTCCCCTGAATGTTCAGTAGATGGACCCATTTAGAATCAGTCATGGAGTGGTGACGGGCCCTCTTGGTGTTCCTCCTAAGGAGATCGGTGGTTAGATTGTGCCCGACGTGACACCCAGGAGTGGTTTGTTCCCTGTGGTAGAGCTAGAAGACCTAGTCTTTGTATACAATTTCAGAAGGTAAACCCGTGAATGGAAAAAATTGTCAGACGCTTAAAACTGTTCTTTCATCCTTCCCAACTCCCACAACATTCCTGTTTTTAGAGATGTTTAAGAGAGTGTGGAGGCAGTGACAGTGACGTTCTACTCCTTTTGCTGTGCTCAGAATCCTTATTTTTGTTGAAAAGAGGGTTCGATTTATCATTTCCCTCAATGTTACTACAAGAGGGAGACTGCTCATCTCCCCAGGAAAGGGAGCATTAGGGCGAGCACTCCTTTGCCTGATAATGGAGGGGACCTGAGCAGTTGAAAGGTGAGGAGACTGGCCTCTGGCTCCTTTTCCCTGGAGGGACGTGCCAATGCGTACCTGCGCTCCTGCAGGGGCTTGTGTGCGTTCGCTTGAGGCCAGGACATTCACGTTCCAAGCAATAGATCTGCGGGTGGAGGGCAAGAAGGGACCTCAGGTCCAAGTTGTGTTCTTCTGCACAGGTCACGGGAAGCCCTGCATTTGGGAGGTTATTGGGCCCTCACTCACCCCTTAATGAAGCTGACATCAGGCTCGCGGATGTTGAAGCAGGACATTATTTGTCAGAACCCAAGGAAGGCGGGTGAACGCTTGGAATCCCCGTGCTCCTGACAAGGAATGGCTCCCGGATGGCTTTGCTCAGATGTTGCCTGGGTGTTTTAAACCCGGTATGGCTAAAAATGAGCTTGCCTTACACCTGCTTCTCTCACAGTTCCTGTCTTGGGGACAGGCCTCTGGTGTTCTCGTGGCATGCTAAGCTGGTGTTCTGGGTTCCGGAGCCTCCTTTCTTACCATCCCCGTGCATTGCCCCAGTAGCTGGCAGCACCCTGAGACTCAGGTCTCACCCAAGTCTTTGTTGACCCGCAAGGCCTGGGTGTGCCTGGAGCCCCCATACTTCCTCACCATAGTCTGGAATTCCACCGAAGCATGCTTGCCCAGTCGTTTCTGTGCCTTTTCCATTAGACTTCAAGCTCCTTGTAAGAAAGGTCTGGGTATCATTTATCTTGAATACCAGCTCTAGCACAAGACTTGCCTGCAGTAGCTGTTCAATACATATTTCTTGAATGACTTACCAGTCAGGCCCGAGAGTACCTGAGGCTGTATTGCATAGTCGTCACAAGCCCAGCATCGGAACCTGAGGCCTGGGTTCAGACTCGGCTGTTTGTGTGATCTTGGGTGAGTTCCTCAACTTCTTGATCATCAGTTTCTTCACTAATAAGATGGGGGGAATGACTACTTCCTAGGGCTGTGATGAGGAAACGCTTTCATCCCTGCGGAACACCCAGAGAACCGTGTGACACAGTGTTTGGTGTTTCAGATATCTATCGACAACAACAATACAGTTATCCTTGATGGAAAGGAGAAGGCTATAAGCAAAACTTGGAACGAGAAATCAGGCACCAAAAGCCTGCATAGTGGGTTTGAAAGAGGTGCAGAGGTGGTTGGGAACCGAGGTTTCTGGCTAGGGCCGTGCAAATGTGGGAGCGGATGGGATTACTCTGGGAAAGAATGAATGGCAGTGGGAGGTATAGGGTGGGAGAACCAAAGACGGAGACTTGAGAAATCCTACAGGTGAGGGATGAGAGGAATCAAAACAGGAAAGAAAGATAATGATGATCCGTAGGACTTTGCGGTTCTTCAAATGCCAGGGATGGGAGTTTTAAAAAGATAGTCAAGGGTGCTGTGTTGGACAAAAGGCCTGTGACAAAACTGGAAGAGGCAGGAAGAATCTGATAAATGGGGAAGTATTGGTGCCCTTGTCTGTTTCAGTGGACGCAGAGGAAGGAAGAAGCCATGCAAGAGGTTGCAGAAGGCCGGGTTAGGGACAGACTGGACACACTAAGGCTGATGGTTGTGCTGCAGTGTGTGTTCCTGTAATGCATTTTAATTTGTGGGTAGAGGACTGTTGTCACTATCACGAAGTCCCGTTAGTTCGTTTACATGGAGGGTTTTTCTCAGCACGTTAACACTTTGCATTGCCGGCTAATAGCAGCTGAATGTAGCAAGCCTCCTGGAGATGGGGGCACAGCAGTGGTGCCTCGTCTTCCTGTGCTCTGCTGCTTGGCTCTCTGGCACCTGCTGTGCCTTGACGGGCTTTGGGAGCATTACTTGCCAATCTTGGTGCATTTATTCATTGATTCCATACCACTCCGTGGCCTCAACCCTTCTGTTGACTCCTTTCATCATGCTCTCCCATCCCTACCTTTTTAAAGGTAAAGAGTCCTATCTGGTTTTCTTAGGAATTTAATACATTTAAAAAATATTTTTAAAGTGTTTTTTTATTATTATTATGGTTATTGTTTTTGTTAGTGCTTGGGTTAAAATTTTGACTCCTTTCCCAGTGCCTTTTTTTTCTGATAATCCTAATTTTTTTTGTTTGCACTTATAAGGCATTAGTGTTTTGCAATATGTATGTCCAGTTACAGACATAACCGTGACTTCTTTTCTTAAGATTGAATAATGCTGGAAGGGAGCATGGGAGGGAATGACAGGGTGTAGGGAACTTTTTCTCAAGGATCTGAAGACCTGACCATGCTTGGCTGTAAGTTGGTCTAAATCAACTTCCACTTAGCGACTTTTTCTAAGTTTTCTTCATTATATATTTAGGTGGTTATGTTTCTGCATTTTTATCTTCTGTGTGATATTTTGCTACAGTCTGAGCAAGCGCCTGAGGCTGAACTACACCCCCAGCTGAACAGAGCCCCCTCCCAAGCTGCAGAGAGCAGTCCAGCAAAGAAGGTAAGTAAGGCCAAGGGGAAGGTGCTACTGTCATGGCATTATGAGCCGCCCCGCCCCCCCCCCCCCCCCCCCCGCCCCTTCTTGTCTTTGTTTGCAAATCTCTTTCATGGTTTTTGTGTCCTGAGGTGAATGTTAATGATTCGGGTTTCCTAGGATGTGGGTTCTTTGTGAAGATTAGGGTGCTGATGATTCTTGGGCCTGACCTTGATGCCACTGACAGTTTGCACTTCCCTCTTCAACACCCCAGTTAAATATGGCGGCCTTGCTTTTGGCAAGTTCAGGCGGTTTGGTGGGGAGGGCCAGGTGCCTTTAGCAGAACCCTGCGTGCTGCTGAGCCTCTGGGAGTGCCTCTGGGGGAGGGCAGTCTGCTCTTTGTGTGCCATGGTGCCCTCTTGAGTCCTGGTGTCTTCACTTTAGCCTCACCCCCCTCCTCCGTGTCTCTGAGTCCCAGGTCATTTTGCTCAGTAGGCATCACTCACTCGTTGTGTTCTCTGTTCACCTCATCCTCTTCTTACTGGTCCCATTTTTCTCAGACCCTTCTCTGGTCAGAACACTGGCCTTGGGCTCAGGAGCATGGGTGAGGAGGGGCCTCCCAGGAAGCAGGCTGGCTGTCTCCTCCCAGAAGACATTGTGGCTCTTGCTGGGGCACCTGGGTGGCTGAGTCGGTTAAGCATCGACTTCAGCTCAGGTCATGATCTCACGGTTCGCTGGTTCGAGCCCCGCATTGGGCTCTGTGCTGAGAGCCTCGATCCTGCTTCGGATTCTGTGTCTCCCTCTAGCTCTCTGCCCCTCCCCCACTTGTGCTCTGTCTCTGTCTCTCAAAAAAATGAATAAACATTAAAAAATTTAGAAGACGACATTGTGGACCTTGAGCTTGACTTCATGTAGGAATTGGGAATGGAAGAATGAGGAGCAGATGACTGAGACCATCACAAACTTCAAAACGTCTAACATATTCCCAAAGCCCCAAAGTGAGGCAAGAGTGAGCTTTGTCTTCAGTTAGAAAAGGCCTCGTGGTGTGAGATGCACACAGCGTTCAGAAGAGGAGGAGAGGGAGGGTGGAACCTGATGCCTGTGTCCCTCCAGTTCTTGCCAAGCCACGAATTTGCCTTTTATCCTCGGGTGTGGAGTTGGAACAGAGCACACGCCTGACCTAGAGGAACATGGGGCTTTGGCATAATGGGGGAGCATTTCGGTTTTTAACTTTTGGGTTTTATTGTTTTGTATTTAATCCGCAGGACATACCGTATTCTCAGCCTCCATCAAAGCCCATCCGAAGGAAATTCCGACCTGAAAACCCAGCTACAGAAAACCAAGACACTTCTACCGCTGTTGGCGGGCCAGCATCGGCAGCGACTGTGAAACCCCACGCGGCAGTCCAAAAGTAAGTCCATCAGATCAGTGAGGTCGGAGACTACCTTTTAAATCTTCACGCACGTGTAAATGTAAATATGTTTACATTTATATTCATGGCCATAGAAGAGTGTGATTTTACGGTTGTATTTCGTCTTAGTCATCTCTGTGGTACTGTTACAACCTGCCAGTCCCCTAGAAAGAGACCACCACCCCAAGGGGCGAGCGAGTACAAAGCTGTAGCATTTTGGTTTGATTCCTTCCTTCCCTCCTCTTTGTCTCCTTCCCACCCCTCTTCTTATGGGGGCCCACATTTTCCGAGGAGGAAGACAGTGATAGAGATGCCAGTCTTCCCTCTTGACCTGTCTTCTGTTGCCCCAGGGCGAATGGTTAGCTTCATGACCCTTAGACCCAGCTTTCAGTAGATGTGGCTTGTGATTTCTTCTCAGTCCCCATGAAAATTGCCTGTTTTCACTCATCTCGGCACAGAATGGTTGCATGTGGAGCATCCAAAATGCCCATGTGACTGGCTGTAACAGACATTGGAGGGAGGGGGGCACACCTGTGGACATGGCCGGGAGCCGAGAGAACAGTGCTCTTGGACAAACCATTTTTCTCCAGAAGGCTTTGGCTTTAAGGAAGGCTGTCACTTGCCTCAGTTTCCCACTAGTGAAATCGAGTGAGGTGTTGAGGGCAGAAACCTGCTGCTGTGCATGACTTTGCAAGTGAGCTGGACTGGTCACTAATGTCAGTGCTCAAGATGTGCCCTGACACTGCTCTTGAGGCCTCGCAGAGCCCAGGGGCTGCTGTGGGCTTCTCCCATTTCCGCTGTTGTGGAAGGAGAAGCAACAGACTCTGGGGGTGCAACTTGCCTTTGGAGCCCAAACCCCGTTCTGAATTTGTGTGGCACTATTCTTCACAGGATGGTGTCTGTATCTGTTTTTCCAAATGGATCATTTCCTAACGGTGTCAGTGCATAAAGGAAGTGTGTTTTGTCCTTACTGGCCGCTGACAGCCTCGACCATCTTCCTGTCACCCTCAGGCCTAGGGGACGGATCCCCGTCAGGGACAGAGATGGCTAAACTCGCTTCCGAGTGCTCCCCCAGCTTTCCGCTTTAGTCTCTGTTTCACATTCCCGCCGGTCAGGGGTGGCCGCGGCATCTTCCAGAGCGCACAGACGGTGGCTGGTGGGGCTCTCACGCAGAGATCTTTTTCATTTTTTTTCCTTCGTCTGTTTTTTTAAACAGCTTTATTGAGGTATAATTCACATAGCATACAATTCACCCTTTTCCATGTACAGTTCGGTGGTGTTCAGTATATCCACAGAGTTGTGCAGCTGTTGCCGCAATCTAATTTTAGAACATTTTCATTGCCCCCAAAAGAAATTCCATTCCCGTTAGCAGTCACTTTCCATTCCCCATCCTGCGTCCCAGGCAACCACTAATCTACTTTCTTTTTTTTTTTTTTTTTTTATAAATTTGCCTGTTCTGGCCATGTCATGTAAATGGAATCATGCAACATGTGGTCTTTTGTGGCTGGCTTTTTTCCCAGTTACCATTGCGTGTCCAAGGTTTATCTGTGTTGTGGCACAAATGGGTACTTCTTTTTTTATTGCTCAGTAATGTTCCGTTACATGGATAGACCCCATTGTATTTATCCATTTCTCACTTGATGGACATGTGGGTTGTTGCCACTTTGAAGCTAGAAAGAACGTCACTGGTACACTCTTTGTGTACAAGTTTTTGTGTGGTCTTACGTTTTCATTTGTCTGCAGTATGTACTTAGGAGTGGAATTTCTGGGTCATATGGCAGCTCTCTATTTAGTATTTTGAGGACCTGCCAAACTGTTTTCCACTGTGACTGCAGCATTTTACAGTTTGGCGGGTAACAAACGAGAGTTCCAGTTTCTCCAGTTTCTTCCAACACTTGTTGTTATCTGTTTTTGTTTTTTTTTTTTTAATTTTTACAACCATCGTAGTGGGTGTGAAGGGGTATCTTATTGTGCTTTTGATTTGCATTTCCCTCTTGCCTAATGAGGTTGAACATCTTTTCATATATTTATTGGCCATTTGTGTATCTTCTTCAGTGAAATGTCTACTCAGATCCTTTGCCCTTTTTTGCTCAGATTTTTTTTTTTTTTTTTTAACATTTGTTTATTTTTGAGACAGAGAGAGACAGAGCATGAATGGGGGAGGGTCAGAGAGAGGGAGACACAGAATCCGAAACAGGCTCCAGGCTCTGAGCTGTCAGCACAGAGCCCGACGCGGGGCTCGAACTCACGGACCGCGAGATCATGACCTGAGCCGAAGTCGGCCGCTTAACCGACTGAGCCACCCAGGCGCCCCTCAGATTTTTTTTTTATTCTGAGTAATGGGTTCTTGGCCTATTCTGGATACAAGTCCCTTGTCAGATGTATGACTTGCAAGTATTCTTTCCCATTCTGTAGGTTGTCTTTTCACTTTCTTCAAGGTGTCCTTTGCAGTGCAAAAGTTTGTAATATTGATGATGTCCAGTTTATCTATTTTTCTTCCTTTTGTTACTTGTGCTTTTAGTGTCATAGCTAGGAGCCATTGCCTAACCCAAGTTCATAAAGATTTTTTCCTGTGTTTGCTTCTACAGATTTTGTAGTTTTAGCTCTTACATCGAAATCCATGGTTAATTTTGAGTTCATGTTTGTGTATAGTGTGAGGAAGGGCCCCAGCTTCATTCTTTTGCATGTGGATATCCTGTTGTTCCCGTACCGTTTGTTGAAAGGAGATCCTTTTTTCTTTTATCTACCTGTTTAGGGACTGTCCCTCATTGTGATACTCTCTCACTAGTTAGATGACACATGTGGTGTCAGGCTGAGAGAGTCTCCTGGCCACCAGCAACACAAATAGTGCTGTAAATGGCAGGGATGAATTTCATACAGCTTGTTTTAGTTCCTAGACCAGTTTATTTTGGAGTGATAAGAAGCAACTTAGCATTCATAATTTATTTTATTTTTATGAAAAAAGTTGTTTTAATTTATTTATTTTGAGAGAGAACGAGCAGAGGAGGAGCAGAGAGAGTCCCAAGCAGGTTCCTCACTGTCCACGCAGAGCCCAACGCACTCACAATGCACACAGCCAATGAACTCATGAACCACGAGATCATGACCTGAGCCGAAACCAAGAGTCAGACACTTAACCGACTGAGCCACCCAAGCACCCCAGCATTCATAATTTTTTAAGCCCTGGAGAGAGAGACAGCCAGAAACATGATGTATAGTTCTTATTCACCCATGGTTTTTTGGGGAAAGAATTAAATTCTCATGCGCTTAGACATCTCTTGTCTGTAGGAAATTAATCTCTCTCATGCATCTGGAGTGGTCTTTACTATGTATTGTTTGGGGAAAAATGAGAAGAGAGTCACAAATCATTTTCTTAATTACCTAACAGAACCCTGGTTAAGAAAGGCTAAAAAAAAAAAAAAAAAAGACTAGTTGGAAAGTGGTCATCAGCTCTTTGGGAAATCAACATCAGCACTGACCTATTGTAAGAAACAAATTCTTCTTCAGATATCATCGTCTACTCCATTTAGGGCAAAAGAAAAATAAAATATTGTCTCCACGCAAGCTGCTGAGTCCAGGTTATAACTAATAAACACCTCTTGTATTGTGTCATCATTAATGAGCTGCTCCTAAGGACAAAAATGGGTTTTTTAAAGAAATACTTTGGTTTACTTGGTTTTGCCTCACATCTCGCCTATCTAGTAAAGATGAACTTTGGGAAAATAGAATTGTTTGAACAGTTTGGAGAGAGAGGATGTTGTGTAACAGTACTATGACTGAAACTGTGCCAGTGGCCACAGCGTCCTGGACCACCCCAGGGCATACCCAGAAGCCAGTGTGGCAGTGTCTGCTTGCCTGCATGACACTCTCAATGTGGTTGGGATTCTGTTTTTCTTCCTGCTTCATATTTGGCAGCACTGGAATGTCTGTGGGGCTGATGAGTGTCATCCCTAATGAAATCTACCATTTCCAAGTAGAGAAAAGGCAATACAACTTCATTTCTTAGAAGCTGTACTCATAATTCCTTGGGAGAAATCAGGGCTCAGGTTGGAGGCCAAGAAGATTTTTCTCATCACGAGACCCTAGTTTATATTCTTTCAAATATTGATTCAGCTGTTTGATTGAAACCCAGGTAACAGCCACTCAGCTAACGTAGAAATTGCCTTCTTTCCTGTGTAAAAATCTGAGATGGTGAGTAGTCAAAGCATAGAGTAGCTCTGCCCAGGAACCCAGGTGCCTTCCTGTGTTCTTGTTCTAGATCCCCATGGGGGTTCCCTTTATCCCTGTGGTTGCAGATGGCTCACTAGCATGTTCATATTCTGGGCCCCAGAGAGGAGAAAGGAAAAATGGAGAGAAAAGAGATTACTTTTAAGGACATGACTCAGAAGTGGCACACATCACTTCTCTCTGATCCCTTTGGCCCAGAGTTAGACATATAGCCTTACCTACCTGCAGTAGAGACAGGGAAATAGAGTTTTTTGGTTGGATGGCGTGTACCTCATTCAACTGCAGATGATAGGCTGGCTACTGCAAACAAGAGGGCACAGGAATAGGTTTTGGAGGATAGTCAGCCGCAAAACCTTGAGTGGACAGTGCCTCACAGTGCTGCAGTTCTTAATTGATAGATAGCATGACACACAGTAGAACCAGACAAAGTAAATGTCTGCTTAACTGTTACTCCTTCATTTTCCTCCGTGGAAACCAGGCCAGTTAGAGCCTGGCCTGGAACAGTGAGTGAAAATATTACAAGAACCTGAAGAGACAAACTGCAGAAGCAACTCTTAAGAGGATGGGGCAAGTTAAATGCTTTGCTGACCTCTTCATAGGTATTCTGGGCTTGATCCTATCTTGGTGTTATTTAGGCCTCCTTTGTAGCAAATGATAAAAAGCAACTTGAGGTAGCAAAACCATTCTCTTTATTATAAGGATATAGGGGTGACTCATAGAAATCCGCGGCAGGATTAGGAGTGGGTTGGAAGAGAAGATTGCAAACCCTTTGGGGTGCCTTCTCATTCCTTTCAATTTTCTTAGGGTGTTTTTGACATTTTTATCTGTGAAGACTCCTCAAGCACCTACAACTCCAGAGATTACTTTCTCTCTGTGCTGGGCCCAGGCTGAACTGAACTATTAGCTATAACCCAGATCCTTTGGAGGGAAAATTTGGTCAGCTCAGCATGGGCCAGCATCCACTCAAGGGTCAAAATAGAGGTGAAGGTTTTCTTAAGACAAATATGACTGCCTGCCAGGGGCCCATCCCAGTGGAGGAGGTGGGAGGAGATGGAGACAGTTCCCAAAGAAGGAGGAAACTGTTAGGAACTGAGCACACATAATGTGGTAGTTTAAGGAGGGACATCAAGTTCTGATCAACATCTTTTTTTAAACTTTTTATTTTGAAATAATTACAGATTCACAAGAAATTACAAAAACTGTACAGAGCAGTCCTGTGTATCTTTCTTTTTTAATCTATTTTCTTCTTTTTTAATGTTTTATTTTTGAGAGAGAGAGCAAGACAGAGCGAACGCACGTGCAAGTAGGTGAGGGGCAGAGAGAGGGGGACACAGGATCCGAAGTAGGCTCTGTGCTGACAGCAGCAAGCCCGATGCGGGGCTCAAACTCTCAAACCACGAGATCATGACCTGAGCCAAGCTCAGATGCTTAACCGACTGAGCCATCCAGGTGCCCCAGTCCTGTGTTCTTTCGCCTAGTTTCTCCTAATGGATAACATTTTACCCAACTGTAGTATAATATCAAAACCAGGAAACTGGCATTGGGGCAATGTATGTGTAGTTCTGTGTCATTTAATCCCATGTGTAGAGTCTTGTAACCACCACTGTAATCAAGGTACAGAAGTCAGACCTACCCCGTCCTCCTCACCATTCCTTACCCCTGGCAACGACTGATCTGTTTCCCCTATCTATAGTTTTGTCATTTTGAGAATATTATATAAATAGAATCGCACAGCATGTGACCTTGTGAGTTTGGCTTTTTTTCACTTGGCACAGTCCCTTGACATCCAAGTTATGTATCTCAGTCCACACTGCTAAGCTGTATTCTGTGGTATGGATGTACTACAGTCTGTTGAGCCATTTGCCTGGCGAGAGACGTTTTGGTTGTGTCTAGTTGTTCAGAATTGTAAATAAAGCTACTATGAGCATCTTGTGTACAGGTTCTCATGTGTACATAACTTTTGATTTCTCTGGTATAAATGTCCAAGAATGTGACTGCTGGGTTGTGTGTTGAGTATATGTTTAGTTTTTAAAGAACCTGCCACGCTGTTTTCCAAAATGGCTCTACCATTTTACATTTCCACCGGCAATGTATGGCAGGTGCAGTGTGTCCACATCCTCACCAGCATTTGGTATTGTCACTATTTTTTTTCACTTTAGCTGTTCAAATAGGTGTGTAGTTCTATCCTATTGTGGTCTTAATTTGCATTTCCCTAATGGCTAGTGATGTTGAGCGTCTTTTCATGTGTGTATTTGCCATCATATATCCTCTTTGGTAACGTCTCTTGAAGTCCTTTGCCCCTTTTCTAATTGAATTGTTTTTTGTTGTTGAGATTTGAGAGTTCCTTATGTGTTTTAAATACATATATATGGTCAGATACGTGTTTTGAATATATTTTCTCTCAGTCTGTAGCTTGTCACTTCATCCTCTTTAACAGTCTTTTGTAGTGTGAAAGCTCTTAAAATTTCGAAGAAGTCCAGCTTATTGATTTTTTTTTTCTTGTATGGGTCGTGCTTTTTTTGTCGCATCTAAAACTCTTCACCAAGCCCTAGGTCCTAAAGATTTTCTCGTGTGTTTTCTTCTAAAAGTTTTGCAATTTTACACTTTATATTTAACTTGCTGGATCCATTAGGTCAGGGTTCTTTTCCTTTTTTTTTTTTTTGGCTTGTGGATGTTGAACTGCTTCAGCACTGTTGGTTGAAAAGACTTGCTCCATTGACTTACATTTGCACATCTGTCAAAACTAAGTTGTACCAAAGTGAATCTGTTTCTGGGTTCTCTGTTCTGTTTGGCTGATCTGTGTGTCTTTCCTCTTGTCAATACCACACGGTACTGATTCCTGTCTTCATTACTTATTTACTTGATTACTATAGCTCTATAATAAAATGTCTATTTCTCCCACTTTATTAGGATTTTTTAGAATTGTTTTAGCTATTCTGATTCCTCTGACCTTCCATGTAAGTTTTAGAGTAATTTTGTATTGATCTACAAAAATCTTGCTGAGATTTCAGTAGGAATTGTGGTAACCTTTGTATCAACCCGGGGAGAAGTTGATATCTTTACTATGTTGAGTCATCCAATCCATGAACATGATAAATATTTCTGTATTTATTTTGATTCTAATTTTTCATTAGTGTTGCATAGTTTTCAGCATGTAAATCTTTTTTTTTTTTACCATTTTATTTATTTAATTTATATCCAAGTTAGCAAATAGACCCATAATGATTTCAGGAGTATATTTCTTAATGCCCCTTACCCATTTTAGCCCATCCCCCCTCCCACAACCCCTCCAATAACCCTCTGTTTGTTCTCCATGTTTGGTTGGACATAAGAGTCTCTTAGGTTTTGTCCCCCTCCCTGTTTTTATATGATTTTTGCTTCCCTTCCCTTATGTTCATCTGTTTTGTATCTTGAAGTCCTCATATGAGTGAAGTCCTATGATATTTGTCTTTCTCTGACCAATTTTGCTTAGCAATAATACCCTCTAGTTCCATCCACATAGTTGCGAATGGCAAGATCCATGCTCCTGGATAGGAAGAACAAATATTATTAAAATGTTAATACTACCCAAAGCAATCTACATATTCAATGCAATACTTATCAAAATAACACCAGCATTCTTCACAGAGCTAGAACAAACAATCCTAAAATCTGTATGGAACCAGAAAAGACCCAGAATAGCCAAAGCAATCTTGAAAAAGAAAACCAAAGGAGGAGACATCACAATCCCGGACTTCAAGCTGTATTCCAAAGCTGTAGTCATCAAGACAGTATGGTAATGGCACAAAAACAGATACTCAGATCAATGGAACAGAATAGAGAACCCAGAAATGGACCCACAAACATATGGCCAACTAGACTTTGACAAAGCAGGAAAGAATATCCAGTGGAATAAAGTCAGTATGTAAATCTTGTATCTGTTTTGATATATCTAAGAATTTCTGTTTGAATCTTTGTAAGTGATACTGTATTTTTCCCCAAGTATTCATTGTTACTGTATCAAAACTCTATTGATTTTTGTATGTTAATCTTCTGTCCTCCAAACACACTTCTATTCTTGCTGAAATAATAGTTCTGAGAATTTTTTTTTATAGATTCCGTGGAATTTTCTATATAGGTCATCATGTCATCGGCAGATAGTGACAGTTTCATTCTTTCCAATATGTGTGCCTTTTATTTCTTTTTCTTGAATTATTGTGCTAGCTAGGACTTCTAGCACTGTGTTGAAAATAATAATGAGAGTAGAAATCCTTGCTTTGTTCTTCATCTTAGGGGGAAAGCATTCAGTTTTTTATTATGTATGATGTTAGCTGTGGCTTTTTTGGTAGAAATTCTTCATCAAGTTGAGCAGTTTGGCCTCTATTCACAGTTTTCTGAGAGTTTTTATCCTGAAATGGGTATTGAGTTTTAACCGGTGCTTTTTCTATATCGGTTGATACAATCATGTGAGTTTTTTCTTTCAACTGTCGGGATGGTGGATTATACTGATTGACTTTTGAATATTAAATCAGTCTTGCATCTCTGGAATAAAACTCTCTTGGTCATGATGTATAGTATTTAAATATATTGATAAATTCAATTTGTTAATATTTTATTAAAAGATTTTGCATCTATCTCCAGGAGAGATACTTTGCCTAATTTATGTCTTGCTAGGCTGCCCCCTTCCAAGTCATTTCACTAGAGAGAGCAGCATTTGGGCTTGGTGGAAGGTGCTTTTTTATGTCTGCCCTTATTGGCATTTATGGATTTCTGACTTCTCCACTATCTAGTCTGGAATATATGAAGCAAAAAAGAAAACTCAGGAAATTCACTGCTATGTATTTCCCTGGGTACCAAGTTCCCTAGCTGGTTTGCCGCCTTCACTTTTTGGAGTAATCTTTTTTTTTTTTTTAAGTTTATTTATTTTGAGGGAGAGGGGGAGGGGTGGGGGAGGGGAGAGGGTGGAGTAGAAAGAGAGGGAGAGAGAAGGAGGGGCAGAGGGAGAGGGAGAGAGAGAGAATCCCAAGTAGGCTCTGTGTGGTCAGTGCAGAGCCCAACGTGGGGTTCAATCTGACAACTGTGAGATCATGACCTGAGCCAAAATCAAGAGTCAGACGCTTAACTGACTGAGCCACCCAGGTGCCCCTTTTTCAAGTAATCTTATGTTTGTTTTATATATCATGTCCAGGATTTTAACTGTACTTGGTGGGTAGAGAGAAGTGTTTCTACTCTATGTTGTCCTGAAACCGGAAGGTCAATCCTTATCTTTCTAAACGTAGATTTTAAAGCCTCTTCCATGCCTATTTATGGATGGAAAAAAATTCATCTTTAAACTTGTTGGGGAAGGGAGTATGCCTTCTGCAGATTGTAGCAGAGTGGGTACCATAGTGTACATTCTTAGCGAATATTAATCAGATCTCCACAGTGGTCACTGTCTCCACAGCCAGCAACTCTGGCTGAGTTGCTCTCACCTAGAATCCACCTCTCACTGATTACAAATATGTCTGGGTTTTTTTTTTTTCCTCTGAGAATTCAGTATTTTTTGCTGTGGGATATAGGGCTATAGGTTATGCAGTCACATTGATTTATCATCCCAACTGTAGACAGCTTTGAAAGAGAAAGAGGGTTCTAAGAATAATTAGGGCCAGACAAGCAGTGTAAGCAGAGACTGTAGTGGGCAGAGTGGAACATGTGGTCACCCTAGTTATACCTGCTCTGTGAATTTACTATTGACTTAATTTGGGGATACTGGTATTAAAACATTTCTGTTTTTCTCAGTGCCACAGATGTGTGCTGGTGAATGCACACATGTGAGCATGCTCACATACACTCAAGCGTTTATGCCTAACAATGAAGAAATGAAGGAGAGTTATACAGGCTGGCTAAGTTAATGTAGGATTTTTGCTAAAGAGAATGTTCTTCTATTCATCTCCTTCAGACTTGTCCACAGGGGCCACCTGCAGGTCTTTTAAATGCCATTAATGCTTACACAAAAAGGGCATTCTAGTTAATGTGGTTTGTCAGGAAGAAATACTTATTAAATTGTCTGGGAATAAATGGAATGCGAGGTTTGAAAAGGTCCAATTCACAGCTTTTCTTCAAGTTATAAAATGGGAATTACTTCAGGTGTAAATAATTGATCCCGACAAATTTGTTTCATTTGGTGTGCACCTGCCTGCTGCCTGTCTGTGAATGTATGATTTTATTTTTGGAGCCCTGTGACATTGGTCCCTTGTTCGTTTAGCACTTCCCATGAATCCGAGTGTTTGGACCCACAAGGGTCTGGACCTCTGGGTTCTAGTTCACCGAACTGTTTGTACTTTTTTATAGACAGTCTTCCAAACAGAAGAAGGCTATTCAAACTGCTATCCGCAAAAATAAAGAGGCAAACGCGGTGCTGGCCCGGTTGAACAGTGAACTCCAGCAGCAGCTCAAGGTAAGGGGCTTCCCGAATGTGGATCACCAAGCTTTCTGTGTGGTGGTTTTGTTTTGCCCCTTGGCCGCGCACTGACTTCTGTTCCTGTTGGTAAGACTTTCATCTTTGTTCTCAAACTTCTTTTGGAAGGCAGAGAATCGCTGCACTTAAGTTTCATGGGTTGATTCTCGTATGTTTAGAGGAAGACTAGTCACTTGAATGTGCAGGCTGCATATCGTGTGTTCGTTAAACGGACAGAAAATCTATTACAAAGGCTGTCTGAAGCATTCTTCTTTGTCCAAAGCTTCTGGATAAACCCTTGATCATTTAGATCCTCCCTGAATGATTCTATACTTCTTTAGGCCGAAGAGGGTGGCCCTGATAACTATCAAAGGCCCAACCCCTCCCCTGAGCACTTTGGAAGTGGTTCCATGGCACCTTCTCAAGGACATGATCCCTGTCCTTATCACCACTTGCTCTTTTCCCTTCATCTCTCCTGTGTTAGTTTCCCAGCACCGTCCTAACGAAGTACTACAAACTCGGTGGCTTAAAGTCACAGAAATCACTTCTCACAACTCTGGAGGCTCGAAGTCTGAAGTCCAGGTGTCAGCAGGGCCATGCTCTATCTGCAGGCTCTAGGGGAGAATCCTTCTTGCTTCCTAGCTTCTGGTAGTTGCTGGCAATCCTGGGCATTCCTTGGCTTCTAGATGTATCACTCCAATATCTGTTTCTACTGCCACATGACGTTGTCTCTGGATCTGTGTCCAAATTCCTCCTCTTACTGTGTTCTCTTCTTATAGGGACACCAGTCCTTGAATTAGGGCCTTCTCTAATTTAGCATAACCTCATTTTAATTAAATCACATCCACAAAGGTCCTATAAGGTCACATTTACAGGTGCTGGGGGTTAGGACTGAAGCATATCGTTTTGGGGGACACGGTTCTACCTCCTACGTGCCCTGATTCTCTACTGCGTCGTTGCCATCCACATCCACACGCACTAGTATTGTCCTTGGTCTTCTCGCATCCTTCTCCAGCTGCAGCCCCAGCTCCCTGGTCTCCTTCCCAGCTAGGTTTCTTCTTACTCTACTTCCTCACCAACAGCTTTCTCTCTCTCCGCTTCAGTGTGGCTTCACTCTCCTCCATTCACACCCCTCCTATGACCAAATCCAATGGGCTGTTTCAGTACTACTTGAATTTTCAGAAGAATTCTACACAATGGACTATTGCCTTCTCTGGCATTGCTTTTCTCACTGGTTTTGGGGTTTAATACTTTTCTCATGTTCTTTCTATTCCTTCCCTTCCTGGTGTTTCTTCCTTAGCATTCTCTGCTATTTCTTCCTTCTTTGATTTCTGTTGTATTATTCTTCCCTTTGCCCCAGTATTTTATTATGAACATTTTCAAGCTTACAGGAAAGTTGGAAGAATCCTGTGGTAAATACTTTCATAGCCACCTCTTTTTAACATTTTAGTATACTTGTTTTATCATGTATCTACGCCTCTTTCCCTCAGTCTATCTTATGTCTAACATTTTTTAAGTGTTTATTTATTTTGAGAGAGAGCGAGCACGAGCAGGGGAGGGGCAGAGAAGGAGGGAGAGAGAGAGGTTCTGCATAGCCCCACGTGGGGCTCAGTCTCACAAACCATGAGATCATGACCTGAGCCGATCAAGAGCCGGACACGTAACTGACTGAGCCACCCAGATGGCCCTGTTTTTAACGTTATTTCTAAGTACATTGCAGACATCTGTTTGCATCCCCTAGCTTGCAACATGCATATCATTAACTAGAATTCAGTATTTTTACAGGTTTTTCTGATGATGTAAGTTTTCCATGAAATGAATGCAGGAATCTTAAATGTGTATTTGCTCAGTTTTTTACAAATGCATATACTTACGGAACCCAAACCCCTATTGAGATTTAGAACATTATCATTACCCCAGGGGGCTGCCTCATGCTCCTTCCCAGTCAATTCCTGCCACTCACACAGTTCTTACTTTGTTATGCCATAGTGTTGCTTATTCTGTAACTTTATATAAATGGTGTCCTCCAATGTGTACTTTTGTGTAAAGCTTATTTCACTTAGTATTACATTTTTGAGATTGATTTATATTGCTTGTCCGTTCCTTTTTACTGATGGATAGTATTCCATTCAGTGATGGTGTCACAATTTGGTTATCAGTTATTAATGAGTTATCCTATTAATGGACACCTGAGCTGTTTCCAGTTTTTGGCTATTTTGAAGAAAATGACACTCTGGAGTGTTTGTGTGGAAATATATTCTCATTTCTCTCGAGGAAATCCCCAAGATTTGGATTAGTAGGTAATGTGGTACGTGTATGTGATTAGTTTTATTAGAAACTAATAGAGCTTTTCCCAAAGTGGTTGAAGCATTTTGTACTCGTCCCATGTAGAGCATGAGAGTTCCCGTTGTTCCACATCCTTGCTGACATTTGGTGGCGGTCTTTTTCTTTTTAGAGAGCGAGCGAGCACGAGTGGGGGAGGGGGCAGAGGGAGAGAGGGAGAGAATCTTAAGTAGGCTCAATACTCAGTGCTGAGCCCAATGCGGGGCTTGATCCCACAACCCTGGGATCATGACCTGAGCTCAAATCCAGAGTTGGACTCTCAACAAACTGAGCCACCCAGGTGCCCCAGTGTTGTTCTTTTAATTTTATTTGATCCTGTGGTTATGTAGTTTTTATTTTGTGTCTCCTTGATGCATAATTTTGCCGAGCACTTTTTTATTGCAATTATTTACCTTTCATGTATTTTATTTTATAAAGTGTCTTTTCAAAATACAGTAAAAACCTTGGTTTGTGAGCATAATTTGTTCTGGAAACATGCTTGTGATCCAAAGCACTTATATATCAGAGCACATTTCCCCATAAGAAATAATGAAAACTCAGATGATTTATTCCACAACACAAAAATATTCATATAAAAATTATTGCAATACTGTAATATAATACAAAATAATAAATAAAACACAAAATATAAAGAAAAATAAAGAAGTTAACCTTCACTTACCTTTGAAAACCTTCATGGCTGGTGTGAGGGAGACCAGAGAGAGGAGGGTTATTGAGTAGGACGACTTTTACTATTACTAACAGATGTTGACTACAGTACAGTATTAATAAACTCTTGTCATAGACTGTAGTTAATGTAATTGACAGGAAGGCAGCAGAGGAAAGGGTCTGTATCTGCAGGCAGCCTGACCTAGAATGAAGCAGAGCATTCCTAAGCTTACTCTTGTCTGGAAAAGCAAAGGACTGGCCATGGGTGCTTTGAAGCGACAAAAAATACACTAGTGCCAGTTGTGGGCTCCTTCCAGTGTTCTGAAAAATCACTGATTTCTGCCAAACACTGTGGCCTAAGACAGAACATCTGAGCATCCAAGATGGGAGATGATCATCTACAATCCACACCAAGCTAGCCAGAGAGAGAGAGAAGAACCATTGGCTCAGTTCTGATCATGTGACATTGGGCGTCACATACTAGTTGTATTGCAAGACATCGCTCATTTATCAAGTTAAAATTTATTAGAAATGTTTGCTCGTTTTGAGGAACACTCGTAGAACAAGTTACTTGCAACCCAAGGTTGTACTGTATTTGCCCATTTTAAAAACTGTTTTTGTGGAGTTGTAGGTAGATTTTTTTTAATGTTTATTTTTGAGTGAGAGGGAGAGAAGAAGTGGGGGAGGGGCAGAGAGAGAGGGAGACAGATGATCCGAAGCAGGCTCTGCGCCATCAGCGCAGAGCCCACTGCAGGCCTCGAACTCACAAACTGCGAGATTATGACCTGAGCCAAAGTTGGACACTCAACCGACTGAGCCACCCAGGCGCCCCTAGGCAGATGCTTTTTATATTATCTTGGTTACTACTAGTCCTTTGTCAGATATCTGTTTTATAAATGTTTTCTTGCAGTCTTTGTTTTGCTTATTCATTTTCTTAACTGTATCTTTTCCTGAACATAAGTTTTTAATTTCCATAACGTCTAATTTATCATTTTTTTTGGTTATTTTTTTCCTATATAAGGAAACTGCCTACATCTAAATAATGAATCTAGTCTCTTATGTTTTCTCTTAAAGGCTTTATTGTTTTAGTTTTTACTTTTAGGTCTTAAGACAATTATTTAAACTACTGAGGTATGATTGACACACCAAAAGCTGTGAATATTTAATGTATGCAACATGATACATACAGTTTGGAGATAATTATATATCCATGGACCCATCACTACAATTTATGCCATAAAACTATCCATCACCTTTACAAGTTCCCTCCTCTCTCTCTCTCTTTCTCTCTTATTATTTTGTGTATGTGATAAGAATGTTTAACGTAAGATCTACCCTCTTAGCAAATTTTTAATTATACACTACAGTATAATTAATTGTAGGCACTATGCTGTATAGATCTCTAGGCTTTACTCATCCTGTATGACTGAAACTTTGTACCCTTTGAATAGTGTCTCTGCATTTCCCCCAGTCCCTGACCACCACCATTCTGCACTCCTTTTCGGAGTCTGACTATTATAGATTGCTCATATGAATGGTGTCAGTTAGCATTTGCCCTTCTGTGTCTGGCTTATTTCCCTTACCATAATGTCCTGCAGGTTTATCTATGTTGTTGCAAATGGCTGAATTTCTTTCTTTTTTAAGGCTCAGTAATATTCCATTGTACATATATACATTTTCTTTATCCATTTGTCCATTGGTAGACATTTAGGTTCCTTCCATGTCTTGGCTACTGTGAATAATGCTACCATGAGCATGAGAGTACAGATGTGTCTTCAAGGTACTGATTTTAACTCCTTTGGATATATACCCAGAAGCTGGATCATATGGTAGTTCTGGTTTTTTTCAGCTTTATTGAGATATAATTGACATATACCACTGTGTAGTTTTAAGGTATACAACATGTTGATTTGATACATTGACATACTGAAATATGATTATCATGGTATCGTTAATTAATGCTTTTATCACCTCACATAATTATTAGTTCTTTTCTGTGGTGAGAACATTTAAGATTTACTCTTTTGGCAACTTTCAGGTATGTAATACAGTAGTGTTAATTGTAGTCATCGTGTGTACATTAGATCCCTAGAACTTACTCATCTTACAATTGGAAGTTTGCACCCTTGATCAACATCTCTCCATTTCCCCCAGGTCCCTGGCAACTGCCATTCTATTCTCTGTTTCTATGAATTTGGCTTTTACATTCCACACACAGGTGATATCATATAATATTTACCTTTCTCTGTCTGACTTATTTCCCCTGGTGTAGTGCCCACAGGGTCCATCTCTGTCACAAAGGGTAGGGTTTCCTTCTTTCTTATGGCTGAGTAAGACTCCACTGTATGTATATACTGCATCTTTATCCATTCATTTGTAGACAGACCCTAATGTTCCCATATCTTGCCTATTGTAAATAACGCTGTGGTGAACATGCAGATACCCCTTAGAAATCCTGATTTTTTTTTTTTTTCATTTGGATACCCAGAAGTGGGATTGCTGGATCAGATGATGGTTCTTTTAATATTGAGGAACCTCCATACTGTTTTTTCCATGGTGGCCAATTTACAGTCCTACCAACAGTGCACAAGGATTCCCTTTTCTCCACATTTTTGCCAACACTTATCTCTTACCTTTTTGATAATAGTCATTTTGACAGGTGTGAGGGGATCTCCTATTGTGGTTTTGATTTACATTTCCTTGGTGATTGCTGATGTTGGGCATCTTTTTATGTATCTGTTGGTCATTTCTTTTGGTATGTTGTATTTCCATTTTCATTTGTTTCAAGATAACTTTTTTTTTTTTTTTTAATTTTTTTTTCAACGTTTTTTATTTATTTTTGGGACAGAGAGAGACAGAGCATGAACGGGGGAGGGGCAGAGAGAGAGGGAGACACAGAATCGGAAACAGGCTCCAGGCTCTGAGCCATCAGCCCAGAGCCTGACGCGGGGCTCGAACTCACAGACCGCGAGATCGTGACCTGGCTGAAGTCGGACGCTTAACCGACTGCGCCACCCAGGCGCCCCAAGATAACTTTTGATTTCTTCTTTGACCTATTGGTTATTCAAGAGTGTTAATTTCCACATATTTATGAATTTTCCAGCTTTCTTCCTGTTAATTGATTTCTAGTTTCATAACATTGTGATCAGAAACAATACTTCGTATGATTTCAATCTTTTTAAGTTTTCTAGGGCTTGTTTTGTGACCTATCATGATCTATCCTGGAGAGTGGCACTTGAAAAGAATATGTATGCTGCTGCTGCTGCTGCTGCTGCTGCTGCTGCTGCTGCTGCTGCTGGATAGAATGTTCTTTATATGTCTGTTAGGTCCATTTGGTCTAAAGTATAGCTCAAGTTCAACATTTCCTTACTGATTTTCTGTCTGGATGATATATGCATCGATTTCTCCCTTCAGATCTGTTATTTGCTTAATATATTTAGGTGCTCTGATGTTGGATACATATGTATTTACGATTGTTATATTTTCTTGATGAATTAACCCCTAAACATTAAATAATGACCTTCTTTGCCTCTTGTTACGGTTTTTGGCTTAAAGTCTGTTTTGTCTAATTTAAGTATAGCCACCCTGCTCTCTGGGTTTTTCATTTGCATGAATTACCCTTTCTCATCCCTTCACTTTGAGCCTTGTGTGTGACCATAAAGCTGAAGTGAGTCTCTTGTAGATAACATATAGTTGGGTTTGTTTTTTAGCCACTTTATACCTTTTGATTGGAGGATTTAATTCATTTACATTAAAAGTAATTATTGATAGGTAAGGACTTACTAATGCCATCTTATTTTTTTTCTGGCTGTTTCCTAGTTCCTTTTTCCTCACTTACTGCCTTCTTTTGTGAATTGATGATTTTTCTCCATTGGTATGCTTGGATTGTCTTCTATTTATCTTTGTGAATTTACTATAAGTTTTCACTTTGCAATGACTGTGAGGCTTATATAAAACGTCTCACAGCTATAACAGTCTGTTTTATGCTGATAACAACTTAACAACTTGCATATAAAGACTCCACCCTTTTACTCTCCCCATTTGCATTTTTGATGTCACAACTTCTTTTTATATTGTGTATCCATTAGCAAATTATTGTAGCTGTAGCATTTTTGTAAAAAAAGTTTTTTTATTGCCTTAATTATAGAGATACTCTTCCTGTGGTTCATGTTAAAAGTTACTATCTCACTTTATTTTCTTAAAGTATTAACTGGATGCTAGTCTCTCTAAAGTTGTGGCTATTAATGTCTTAGGTCCTGATTTTTAGCATTCTAAATCAGAATTTCAGAGCTTTAAGGGAGCCTGGACACCCTCCTTTGACAGATGGGCATAGAAAGGCCCTTGAAATCTGTGTGACTGGCCCCCGGTCACTTAGTTACCACAGGACAGAGCAGAGGAGGAGTAACACCAAGTCTCCAGCACCTTTGGCACTCTGCTTCCCCATAAGATACTGATTTGCTTTTTATTTTTTTATTGTTGAAGTATAACTGACATACAATGTTATATTAGTTTCAGGTGTATAGCATAGTGATTTTACAATTCTATATATTACTCAGCACTCACCACCACAAGTGTAGTCACCATCTGGCCCCATACCGTGCTATTATAGTATTATTGACTGTATTGCCTATGCTGTACTTTTCATCTCCATGACTTATTTATTTTATAACTGGAATTTTGTACCTCTTAACCCATTTCACCTATTTTGCCCATCCTTCTACTCACCTCCTCTCTGGCAATCACCAGTTTATTCTGTGTATTTAAGGATCTGTTTTTTCGTTTGTTCATTTGTTTTATTTTTTAGATTTCACATATAAGTAGTATCATATGGTATTTGTCATTCTCTATCTGACTTATTTCACTTAGCATTATACCCTCTAGGTCCATCCATGTTGCAAATGGCAGGATTTCATTCATTTTTTATGACTGTGTAATATTCCTGTGTGTGTGTGTGTGTGTGTGTGTGTGTGTGTGTGTGTGTGTATCTTACATCTTTATCCATTCATCTATCAATGGACATTTGAGTTGCTTCTATATCTTGGCTATTGTAAATAATGCTGCAGTAAACTTAGGGGTGCTTATATAACTTTTCAAATTAGTGTTTTTTATTTACTTTGGGTAAATATTGAATATTGGAATTACTGGATTGTATGGTAGTTCTATTTCTTATTCATTTTAATTAATTAATTAATTAATGTTTATTTATTTCTGAGATAGAGACAGAGCACAAGTGGGGGAGGGGCAGAGAGAGAAGGAGACACAGAATCCGAAGCAGGCTCCAGGCTCCAAGCTGTCAGCACAGAACCTGACGCGGGGCTCGAACTCAAAAACCATGAGGTCATGACCTGAGCTGAAGTTGGTTGTTCAACCGACTGAGCCACCCAGGCACCCCTAATTCATTCATTTTAAATTCAAGTTAGTTAACATACAGTGTCATATTAGTTTCAGGAGTAGAACCCAGTGCTTCATCACTTACATACAGCACCCAGCGCTCATCCCAGCAAGTGCCCTCCTTAAGGCCCATCACCCATTTAGCCCATCCCTCCACCCATTTCCCCTCTAGCAACCCTCAGTTCTCTATATTTAAGAGTCTCTTATGGTTTGCCTTTCTGTTTTTGTCTTACTTTATTTTTCTTCCCTTCCCCTATATTCATCTATTTTATTTCTTAAATTCCACATAAGAGTAAAATCATAACCGTATTTGTCTCTCTCTGACTTACAATTTTACATTTTTTGAGGAACCTTCATATTGTTTTGCATAGTGGCTGCACCAGTTTACATTCTCACTAACAGTGCGTGAGCGTTCCTTTTTCTTCACGTCTTCGGCAGCACTTGTTTTTTCTTTTTGATTGTAGCCATTCTGACAGGTGTAAGGTGATATCTCATTGTGGTTTTGACTTGCCTATCTCAGATGATTAGTGGTGTTGAACATCTTTTAATGTGTCTGATGGTCATTTGTATGTCTTTTTTTTAAAAAATGTCTATTTAGGTCCTCTGTCCATTTTTTTAATTGGATTGGATTTTGTTTTGTTTGGCATTGAGTTGTATAAGTTCTTTATATATTTTGAATATTAACCCCTCATCAGATAAATCATTTGCAAATATCCTCTCTTACTCAGTAGGTTGCCTTTTTGTCTTGTTGATGGTTTTCTTTGCTGTGCAAAAGCTTTTTATTTTGATATAGTCCTAATAGTTTATTTTTGCTTTTGTTTCCCTTGTCTGCAGAGATATATCCATAAATGTTGCTAGCATCATCTTGCTAATATCCAAGAGATTACTGCCTATGTTTTCTTTGAGGAATTTTATGGTTTCAGGTCCCACATTGAGGTCTTAGTACATTTTTTATTTATTTTTGTGTATAGTGTAAGAAAGTGGTCCAGTTTCATTCTTTGGCATGTAGCTGTCCCGTTTTCCCAACATCATTTATTGAAGAGACGTTTTCCCATTGGATATTCTTGCCTCCTTTGTCATAAATTAATTGACTGTATAAGCATGCGTTTATTTCGGGGCTCTCTATTCTGGTCATTGATCTATGTGTCTGCTTTTGTGCCTGTACCATACTGTTTTGATTACTACAGTTTTGTAGTGTATCTTGAAATCTGGGATTGTGATACCCCCGGCTTTGTTCTTCTTTGTCAAGTTTGCTTTTGTTAGTCAAGATCTTCTGTGATTCCATGTGAATTTTGGATTATTTGTTCTAGTTCTTTGAAAAATGCTGTTGGGGGGCGCCTGGGTGGCTTAGTCAGTTAAGTGTCCAGCTTCAGCTCAGGTCATAATCTTGCGGTTTGTGAGTTTGAACCCCGCATCAGGCTGTGTACTGACAGCTCAAAGCCTGGAACCTGCTTCAAATTCTATGTCTTCCTCTTTCTTTGCCCCTCCCCTGCTCACGCTGTCTCTCTCTCTCAAAAATAAATAAACGTTAAAAAAAATTTTTTTAATGCTGTTGGTATTTTGATAGAGATTGCATTGAATCTGTAGATTGCTTTGGGTAGTTTGGACATTTTAGCAATATTTGTTCACCCAATCCATGAGCATGGAATATCCCTCCATTTATTTTTGTCATCTTCAATTTCTTTCATCAGTGTCTTATAGTTTTCAGAGTATAGGTTTTTCACCTCTTTGGCTAATTTCATTCCTAGGTATTTTATTCTTATGCAAATGTCAGTGGGGTTGTTTTCTTAATTTTTCTTTCTGCTACTTCATTGTTAATATTTAGAAATGCAAGAGATTTCTGTATATCAATTTTGTATTCTGAAATTTGCTGAATTCATTTATTCTAACATTTTTTTGGTGTTGTCTTTAGGGTCTTCTATGTATAGTATACTTATCTGCAAATAGTGGCAGTTTTGCTTCATTTTTACCACTTTGGATGCCTTTTATTTCTTTTTGTCTGAGTGATGCAGCTAAGACTTCCAGTACTATGTTGAATAAAAGTGGCTAGAGTAGACATCCTTGTCTTGTTCCTGATCTTAGAGGTAATGCTTTCAGTTTGTCACCATTGTGTATGATGTTAGCTGTGGGTTTTTCATATATCGCCTTTATTATTTTGAGGTATGTTCCCTCTAAACCCACTTTGTTGGGAGTTTTTATCATGAATGGATGTTGTCCTTTGTCAAATCTGTTTTTTGCATCTATTGAGAAAATCATATGGTTTTTATCCTTCCTCTTGTTTAATGTATGATGTATCACATTGATTTGTAAGTAGCTACAGATATTTTTAATTCTTTTGTCCTTTTACCTTGTAATAGAGTTAAGTGGTTAACCCCTTCATATTACAGCATTAGAATATTCTGAATCTTACCAGTTTTATTCTTATCTTTACCAGTATGTTTAATTTTTTTATGTTTTCATGTTGCTGATTAGCATTCTTTCGTTTCAGCTTGAAGGACTCCTTTCTACCTTTCTTGGCAACACTGGTCTAGTGTTGATGAACACATTCAGCTTTTGTTTTTCTGGGAAAGTGTTGAATTCTTCTTCATTTCTGAAGGATTACTTTGCCAAATAGAGTATTCTTGGTTGGCAGGTTTTTTTCCTTTCCACTCTGGCCTGGCCTGTCTGTAAGGTGCTTGCTGAGATAGCCTTTTGTGGGTTCACTTGTAAGTTACAGACTTCTTATTTTTTGCTGCTTTTAAGATGGTCTTTCTTTGATATTTGATAGTTTTATCATAATGAGTCTTGAAGAGGATCTCTTTGAGTCTGGTGATCTATGAGCTTTGTGAAGTTGGATCCATATCTCTCCCTAGTTTGGGGAAGTTCTCAGCCTTTATTTATTTAAGTAAGCTTTCTGTCCCCATCTCTTTTCAACTTCTGGAAGTCTAGCAAATCATAAGTTATTTCTTTTGATGGTACCCTATAATGTTTGCTTTCTTCACTCTTGTTGATTCTTTTTTTTTCCTCTTCTGACTGTACAATTTTAAAGTTTCTGTCTTCAGTCTCATAGATTCTTTTTTCTGTTTGATCCATTCTGATGTTTTTACTCTCTATTGCAATGTTCATTTCATTCATTCTTCAGCTCCAGAATTCCTGTTTGGTTCTTTTTTTATGATTTCTCTTTGTTAAACTTCTCCTTTTGTTTGTATAATGTAGTTTTCCTGATTTTGTCTTTTTGTGTTTCCTTGTAGCTCACTGAGTTTTCTTAAAACAGCTATTTTAAATTCTTTATCAGGTAAACCACACATCTCCATGTCTCTGGGATTGGTTACTGGAAATTGCTGCAATATTTTGGTGGTGTCAGGTTTCCTCGGTTTTTCATGTTCCTTGAAATTTTGCATTGCTGTATTCATATTTGAAGTAGCAGTCCCTTCTTCCAGTCTTTATGAACTGCCTTCAGGAAAGAAATATGTTTCATCAGTCCTGCTAGGGATTCTGAGGCTTTCTTAGACCTTTATGGATGTATCTGCCTGACATTTCTTGCTCCCTCTTGTGGCAGAATTATTAAGCTTGTATGCCGTCTCCTCCTGATCCTACAAAACACCAGGTCAAGTGCTAGCAGCCTCTCTTTTGTTTTCTCAAAGGTGGCGCTAAAGCTCAATTTTGTGGTCTCTCCCTGACCCACAGATTTGGGCCAGCACAGCCTTTCTGTATGTGCTCGCTAGCCACCTGCCAGAGTTTGCTGCCTAGGGAGCGTGAACAGGGGTCTGCCTATAGGATAGGGGTATGTGTGTCAGTAAGGCTAGAGGTGTGCTGGGAAGTACCATATGGGCAGTTGGAGGATCCCCAGAGACTCATGGGTGGGCTTCTTGATGGAATCCCACAACACATTTTGTAGGATCCGTGTTTCCTTTAGTGCCTTTTGAGGGTCCTATCTGCCATTCTCCCAGCTACTTTCCATCTCCCAGTCATGTTGTTCACAATTCAGTACTCTGAATGGGGCAAGAGAGAATTGAGCCTCTTTGGCAGTGTTCCACATAGCTGGGGAAACTGGGTGTGTACTCACACACCTATTTCCCCCAAGGGAGAAATCATGGGCTGAGAAGATCTCTCTTGGCCCCAAACTGTGGAGGAGGGTGATGTGAGTAAAATCTAACAGTTCCTTCTCTCCAGTGCATCCAAACTCTTTTTTTCTCTAGCATTGTTCTAGAACTTACCTGCTAGAAAATCAGACTTCTACAAAGGCTCTGTCATCTCTGGGTGATTGTCTAAAACAGTTTTCCAGAGACTCCCAGACTGTGGCTAAGAGGGGTTAGAGCTGGCTCATGGGCCAGCTCAGGGTCCAGAGCTGGGACCAAGCAGACAAACATGTGTGCCTATTACCCAATGCGTGGCTGGGTGAGACTCCTCCTGGATCTCTTAGTGTACGGTGCTGGGTCCCACAGTTCCCACAAAGACACTTTGCCATGAATGAGTGCCAAATTGTTGTTGCAAGGGGGACATGTCTTATACAGCCATGATGCTGATGTCACTCCTGGTAGTTTTGGCATTTTTTGATAAACTTTCATAGTGTTTTCCCTAGCAGTTGCACCAATGTCTATTATATACCTTGAATTACGTTTTGTGTATAGTTTGAGATTAGGGTCAAGGCTTATTTTTCCCCATGTCAGTATCTAATCTAGCACCATTTGTTGAAAAGCATTTCTTTTCCTCCGTGGATGACTTTGGTTCCCTTGTTAAAAAGTCTCATGACCATATAAATATAGATTTATTTCTAGGTTCTTATTCTGTTGCATTAATCTATTTGTTGATTCTTATACTAGTACCACACAATCTTGATCACTGTTGCTTTAGAGTAAGAAAATCAGGTAGCATGTATTTTTTTAGCCTGTTCTTCTTTTTCAAGATTCCTGTGGATATTCTGGACCCTTTGTTTCATATAAGTTTTAGAATCAGCATGTCATTTGCTACAAAATAGCCTGCTAGGATTATGATTAGACTTGTTTGAATATATAGATCAGTTTAAAGAGGATCAAAATCCAGTGTTGAGTCTGCCAATCTGCTGATAGAGTACATCTTTCTAATTATTTACGTCTTGTAAACTTTTCTTAGCAGTTCTGAGTGTACAGGTATTTACATGTGTTTTGTGAAATTTATTCCCAATATTTTGTGACACTATTGCAAACTGAATTGGTTTTTAAATTTTCATTGTCTCATTGAGTTTCTTAAGGTTACAGAATGCGAGGTCAGCATACACAAACCAATCATATTCTTATACGTAAGCAATAAATAATTGGCAACAGAAATGTGAAAAACCCTACCATTCACAATATCTTGCCCCCCCCCTCCTCTAAAGGAAATACTTAGGTACAAATTCATCAAAAACACATAGGATCTGAATACTGTAAACTATAAAGTGCCAAGACCTAAATAAATGGAGAGACACATTTGCTTTTTGTGGATTGGAAGACTTAACAGAGTAGTGCTGTCATTTTTCTCCAAAGTGATCTATAGATTCACTACAATGCCAATCAAAATGTCAGCAGGACTTTTTGTAGGTGTAGATCAGCTAATCCTATACTTTGTATGTAAGGAGCAAGAAACTGGAATAGCTAAAGCAAATTTGGAAAAGAAGAGCAAAGTTGGAGGAATCACTTGTTAATGTTTTTGTGTTTTTGGGGGAGAGAGAGAGAGGGAGACAGAGGATCTGAAGCGGGCTCTCTGCTGTCAATGCAGAGCCCAACATAGAGCTCGATCCCACAAACCATGAGATCATGACCTGAGCTGAAGTTGGATGTTTAACTGACTGAGCCACACATATGCCCCAGGAATCACTTTAGTATCAGGCTTTGGTAATCAAGACAGTATGGCCTTGGTGGAGGGATTGATGCATAGATCAGTGGAGCAGGTTAGAGGGTCATAAAGTAGACTACATGAATATAGCCATTCAATCTTTGACAAAGGTGCAAAATCAATTCATTAAGAAAGGGGATAGTCTTTTCAACAATTGTCTTCTAACAATGGGTCCTTTCCCTTTGGGGAAAAAAACGAACCTTGATCAAAACTTCAGTTCTTCTACGAAGATGAACATGAAGTGGGTTATGGGTGGAAACATAAAACATAAAGACATAAAATTTTTTGGAAGAAAACATAGGGAAAAATCTTCATGACCTGGTATTAGAAATGATGCCAAAAACATAATCTAGAACAGAAAAATATTAATAAATTGTACTTCATCAAAATTAAAAACTTGTGCTCTGCCTTAAAGACTGTCAGGAGAGTTAAGAGACAAGCTACTACAGACTGGGATAAAATATTTGCAACCCACATGCTTGACAAAGGAGTTGTATCCAGATTACCTGAAGAACTCCAAACTCAATAACAGCTCTCAAAACTACAAAAACTCAACTTAAAAATGGGCAAAGGACTTGAACAGACACTTCACCAAAGAGGATATAAGGATAGCAGATAAACATATGAGAAGATACTCAGTGTCATTAGCTGTAGGGAAACGCTAATTGAAACCATGATCACATACCACTACACACATATTAGAATCGCTAAAACAGAAAATCATGACAATACCAAGTGCTGGCAACTGGGACTCTCATGCACTGGTGGGAATGCAAAATGGTACCCTACTCTGAAAAATCATTTGGCAGTTTCTTTTTCTTTTTTTTTTTTTTTATGTTTTTTTATTTTTGAGAGAGAGTGAGCGAACAAGTGGGGGAGGGGCAGAGAGAGAGGGAGACACAGAATTCAAAGCAAGCTCCAGACTCTGAGCTGTCAGTGCAGAGCCTGATATAGGGCTCAAGCTCACGAACCACGAACCGTGAGATCATGACCCAAGCCAAGTTAGATGCTTAACCGACTGAGCCACCCAGGCACCCTTGGACGTTTCTTATGAAGTTATATATACACCGACAATGTGACCCAACAGTTCTACTCTTGGGTATCCACCTTAATGAACTGAAAACTTGTGTTCACTCAAAAATCTGTACACGAATGTTCGTAACAGTTTTATGTGATGGCCCAAACCTGGAAACAGCCCAGATGTACTTCAAAGGATGAATGCATCAAGTGTGGTACATTCATACAACGAAGTAGTACTCAGCATTAAAAAGTAGTGACACACACCACAAGTTGGGTGAAGCTCAGACATTATGCTGAGTGAGACAAGCCAGTATCAAGGTTATACACTGCTTGGTCCCTTGTATTTGACATTCTTGAAAAGACAAAACCAGGGGCGCCTGGGTGGCGCAGTCGGTTAAGCGTCCGACTTCAGCCAGGTCACGATCTCGCGGTCCGTGAGTTCGAGCCCCGCGTCAGGCTCTGGGCTGATGGCTCGTAGCCTGGAGCCTGTTTCCGATTCTGTGTCTCCCTCTCTCTCTGACCCTCCCCTGTTCATGCTCTGTCTCTCTCTGTCCCAAAAATAAATAAAAAACGTTGAAAAAAAAAAATTAAAAAAAAAAAAAAAAAAAAAAAAAGAAAAGACAAAACCATAGGTGCTGGGAAACAGACTGGTAGTTGCCAGGGGTTGTGCATGAAGGTGAGGGTTTATAGATAAGGGAGTAGTACCAGGGAGCTTTCTGGTTGGAACTGTAACGTACCCTGTTTGTGGTGGTAGTTACACTAATACATACATGTGTTGAAATTTATAGAACTGTACACTAAAAAAGTCACTTTTGCCATGTAATAAAAAATAATTTTTTAAAATGTCAGACTTCACTCTGTTTTATGAATCTTTGTATGTGACCTTGTTTTTGTTTTGTGTTTTATTTGCTGTTTTTCTCTCTTACTTTGCTTTGAAAGTGTAGATGATTTTTGTCTACTTGTTCTCTGTACTCGGTAAGCCCTTTTGATTTGGAAACCCATATTCTTCAGTTCTGGGAGTTTTCTTGGTTTTTGTTATTGTTGCACATTTCCTCCATGTGTTTTCATCCCACTCCCCTGTCCATTTTCTCTCTTCTCGCTTGGTATTTTTCAGACATTGGAACTCTTAGCTTGGTCCTCTAATTTTCTCATATTTTCTCATCTGTTTTCTTTCTGTTCTTCTTTATTTTTGTCTCTTTGTCCATTTCTGGAAACTTACTTAATTTTAAATATTCAGTCTGTTGTTTAATAACAAGAGTTCAGTTTTTATACTCTGATTGTCTCTTTAAAGGTATCCTATTCTTGGGGCACCTGGGTGGCTCACTTGGTTAAGCATCCGACTTTACTCTGGTTATGATCTCACAGTTCGTGGGGTTCGTGGGTTCAAGCCCTGCACCGGGCTCTGTGCCAACAGCTCAGAGCCTGGAGCCTGCTTTGGATTCTGTGTCTCCCCCTCTCTCTGCCCCTCCTCTCCTTTCACTCTGTCTCTCAAAAATAAATGTTAAAAAAAGATAAAGGTATCCTATTTTCATTTCATTATTGTAATATCTTCTATTAATGGTAGTAGTTTTCTTCTTCCTGAATACTTGCTTTTCTGTTTTATTAGCTATTTCTCATTAGATGCTTTCCTTCAGTATCTGATGGTCCTTTGCTTAGATTTAGGAGGAGGATGAAAATGCTCACTGGAAACACATAGCATGTTGTGAGGCTTGTCAACTTTGAGCTTCAGTCTTCAGTCTGGTTGGGCTGCATAGTTGGGGAGCCTCCTAAGGCAGTATCATTGGCTCTTTCAGTTTAATCTGATTGGAGTTTCCAGAGAAGAGACTTTTTTTTTGTCTCCTACATGGAGGGAAAGACTTGGTTCATTGGAGAGAGAGGGCTCTGGGTCTCTGTATCCTGGATATTCATTCATTTATTCTCCCTGGTTCCAGTCCAGTATCTTGTCCTCAACTGGGTCTTTGTACTGCTAGTCAAGAGGCCTTATGTTGTCCCTTTGCAAGAAATAAATCTTAAGGTTCTGGCCTGGTAGCTGGAACGCTGTAGGGAGCTAACTGTTTGCGAAGCAGACTTGGAACCAGCACTTACATAGGCGGTCCTCCTCCTCCCTTCACTTGCACCTACGCAGGAGTCTGGTGCTGCCAGTTTGAGTCTTTCAGGGATTCTTCTTTGTAAAATCAGGTTGCTTCTTGTTTTGTGCCTATGCTTAGCTTGCATTTCAGTTTTCTGTACTTGATTTGTAGGAGTGGAAACGTACCAGCCCTAGTGAACAGAAATCTGAAGAACCATCAAAATGGAGCTTTAGTCCCAGCCTCTCAGTCCATTCTGGACTGACTCAGTTTACAGATGCAGAATCCCTTGAACAGAGGGGTGTTTGGGTCACCTTATGGAAGGACCCCACCATGCAGCCGTGGAATGCCCACATTTATTTTTCTTGGATTTGCTAAGTCATCTGTTGGCCTTCCAGCTTACAAATTTTATTTGTATCACTTGTTCTTGTGCGTCTGTGACTTCAAAAACTTCTTTTTATTGTCTTGGTGGGGTTCCAGTAGGGAATGAGTGTGGTATGTGTGTTCAGTTGCATCTTTACCTTCAACCTGTCTGTATTCTTTTGCTAGATGGTATTATACAGTCTCAAGGCTTTGAAGATCATCCATAGGCTGGTGATCCTAAATGTATGTCTCCAGCTCTCCTTCTCTTACCTCTGACCCTGGAAGTACTATCACAACTGCTTACTCACCATTTTCTCTTAATACATCCAGTACACATGTCAGACGCTTCCTTCCCAACCTTCCCTTTGAAATGCCGATTTCTCATCTAATCTTGTTCTCAATTAATACCACTACTAGCTACCCACTTGCTCAATCCCAAATCCCCTTCCTTCTTTCCTACATTATCAGCAAGTCCTATCAGTTCTAAATTCAAAATGTATCCAGAATTCATCCAGTTTTCCCCATCTTCATGGCTGCTACCCTGATCAAAGCCATTTCATTTCTCACCTCGGTCCATGCAGTAACCTTGCAACTACTCCCTGCCTGTGCTTTTGCCCTGCTGTCCAATCCACTATCTACACAGTAGCCAGAGTGAATATTTTGAATTCTAAGTTAAGCCACATGCATTCCCTGGTTCAAAACCCACAGTGCTATCCCCCTGTACTGTGAATGATGTCCACGCTCTTTACTCTGTCCACAAGGTCTCTGCCTAATTCTCAGACTACAGCTCCTGCCAGTGCCTTCCTTGCTCCCTCTCCTCTGGTCACACAGGCCTTTCTGTTACCAAACACAGCAAACTTGTCCCGCCCCACTTTGGGGCCTTTATAGTTGCCATTTTGTCTCCTTAAGGATCCTTCCCCCATGTCTTCATATGGCTCACCCCTCAGTTCATTCAAGTCTCTGGTCAGATAGCGTCACCTCTGTGAAGCCTTTCCTGACCACCCACTCCACCTTTCTTCCAGATTCCTCTATTACGTCATCTTATTTATTTCCTTTTGAAGGTATCTTGTTCTTTATTGTCTTTCTCTAGCCATTTGAGTGCAGGCCCTGTGAGGGCATTGGTCTGATCTGTCTTGTTCTTTGCTGGTACTATCATACCTAGAGCAGAATCTGGCCCATAGTAGATAGATACTCAAAGAACTGTTGGATGGCTGGGTAGGAGGGGAGGGTGAACAAACGCTTGTTGAGTTCTGTTTGGACTGTTAGTATGTTGGTTCTTCTGGGGCATCTCAGAATTGAGCCTTTATACAGAGGTCTTTCCCATCTCGACTGATTGTACTTAAGAATGCCTTTGCGTGTCCCCCTCTCTTCCTGCCAATAAATCTGTTTTAGGGCTGAAAGTTTGAATTCCCAAATAGCAGATGGATGATCCTCTCTTTCTTTCTCCCTGCCATTAGCCATGCAGTCACACCTTAAGTTGTATTTTGTGCAGGAGCCAAGATGAGATTTTGGCAGATAGTCAGTGCATTTGCTCATCCGTCAGACCTGTGGAGTGTGGTGCTGGATTAGGAACGAGAGATTGAAGCTAGAAATTGGGTCCTGCTGGCTTACCTCTCAGTAGTAGCAGTCTGCTTTTGCTTTTCTGCTCTCTCCCAGTCTGTCTGTTGATTTTTTTTTTTTTTTTAAATTTATTTTTGGGACAGAGAGAGACAGAGCATGAACGGGGGAGGGGCAGAGAGAGAGGGAGACACAGAATCGGAAACAGGCTCCAGGCTCCGAGCCATCAGCCCAGAGCCTGACGCGGGGCTCGAACTCACGGACCGCGAGATCGTGACCTGGCTGAAGTCGGACGCTTAACCGACTGCGCCACCCAGGCGCCCCTGTCTGTTGATTTTTAACATCATCTTCTGCCAGTCACTAATCCTATTAAAACTGCTGGTGAGATTAAGGCGGGGGTCGTGTCAGTCAATTTCACTTCCTCATCTTCAGAAGGGAGTTGAGAGATGACAAATTGTGAAGCCGCCTTGGTCTGATCACCAGCTTTAAATATGATGCCTTACAGTCTACTTGTCCTTGAGTCATGTGGGACTTCAGTGTTTTGGGGTCTACTTATGAGTTTCTGTTTAATATCTGATGAAGTAGGGATGAACCCAGGAAATGACCCCTTTGCTTTTTGTTTTCTTCTCTCTGTTTTGTACAAATCAGGAGGTTCATCAAGAACGGATTGCATTGGAAAACCAATTGGAACAACTTCGTCCAGTCACTGTGTTGTAATCCCCAAGATTCAAGTAACAGTGGGCGACTCTTTCTTCCAAGATCTTTCCTTTGAATGTTTCAACCCAACTACTTGTCATAGATGTCCAAGACTGTGTGAAAAGCTGTGAGCGGCAGAATATAATCCATATTTCCTTTTCTCTTGTAGTTCACTTGTACCTTTTACTCTGGTGGAAAAAATACAACCAGTTATCACACTTGAAATTATAATTATCAGTGGAATTTATCTCACATTCTTAAGTACTTCCTCAAGTTGTTAGATGTTTCTCCTTACCAAAAACCAATCTTCTAGCAAATGAAAACACGTTAGAGCATTATTTATTTAAAGAATTTATGATTTGTATAAAACCTCATAACCTAGTACCTTCAGGATGCTTGTTTTATTTTTGTATGTATATCAAATACAGTAGGTTGGTTTCCTGAATAATTGGGATTCCAACTGGATAGTCTTTGGCATGATGATAATAAAAACAAAAACTAAAACAAGAGCATCAGATTTAGACTGGCGCTGTGCCCTCTGCCACCATATGCCAAAACTGCTTCTTAGTGCCATTTTGACATTATATCTAGCTATAAATAATACATAACTATTGTTTTCCGTTGGATGGCAGAGATTTATTGGGTCTTTGCACCTCTGTAAAGTGTAAGTTTTGTCAGTGATCTATTTAACTTGGCCCAGCCAGGCCATCAGCTCACAGAACTCGGTCCTTTCATGTAAATTTTTGTGCAAGAGCAATCTGCTTTTTTAACTGCCTCACCTGCTTAAATTGAACAAATAGTTGCCAGATCTCTACTTTTATCCTGCATGGGATAACATACCTGTAAATGCATGTATTTGGAAACCGCCCGTCAGATGCAAAAGGCCGAAGAGATTGTTTGGACTGATAAATATTTGTTGCTTGAACCCAGGTATTCAACCTGGGGAATAAGGGGAACTGGTTGTTACCAGCACTCCAACAACTCTGGGAGTTATTTCTGTCCCTGTTATTTTAACCTGAATTGTGATTGTATTGAGTACAAAGAAATAATGAAAGAAACCCCATCTTCACTCTGGGGGTACAACTGTTCGTTCTGTGTGAAGTGCACCCTGGGGAAGTGATTGGTTTATGTACAGCCCAGCGGAGCCCAGCTGACTCCAGCGTGTGTGATGTAAAACCATGAGCTCAAATTGCAGAAGCCAGCATGGTGTAGAAACTTTGATCACCTGCTCCCCCTGAAAGCTCAAGTTCAAAGTGGGTATCGATCGACCCTCACAGGGGTCAGGGCATGCCTGCTTTAACATCACTTTGAGAGACTGATTATAAGAAATACCGTCTCTTGTGCATTTTACTAATTTACCCATTCTTAGAGTAGACGGGTGGGGTGTGCCTACGGTCCTTTCTGAAGTGCTTTAGGATGGGTTTGCAGTATGTGGGATCAAGCCTCCGGTTTCAGTAGGTTGACGGCTCTTAGAATAAGTGGGTGTTTATTTAATGCTTCCTTATTTTACTTGCCAGCTTTATCAATAGCTTAATAACAGAAGAGAAAGGCTCAAACAGATGATGTTTTCCCGAAGAAAAATAAGTTGGTGGTTCTATTCTGTGTGTATTAAAGGATGATTTGGAATTGATTTGATTTTGAAAATCAAAAAACTTGAACTATTTCTCTGTTCTCCCTTCCCTTTTGGTTGCCTTTTCTGCCCCTCGGGGAGGGGTTTGGAGTCATTTAAAACCCTTCCTAAGATTATAAATGGGCGGTGCAAATTTTTTAGATAACCTCCTTTCCCATGTTCTGAGACCTGGGGGCTGTAAGGAATTTTATCAAGTGTCCTCGTTGCACACATTTGACAGCAAGATTACCGTTTGTTATGTTCCATCCAGGAAAGACTGACATTGGCACTTCATCTCATAATCTTCCAGGACATACACACTCACTCAAGATAGTGCCACATAGCCATTGAGCAGGCACACAAATGAAAGAATGTTAGTCACTATTCCACATTTAAGAAATATTGAGATGTTTTTCCCCGATCAGTCCATGCCGCAGTGAGACAAATTAGGATGTTCAGGTTTTGTTTACTTGGCTTGGTTTTCATTAAAGGAACAAACTCGCGTTGGACAGTTAAAGCCCCGTGAGTCACATAGCGTCACCCGTATTTTAAGATGAGCGCCGCATTAAAGCCCACATCAGTAATGTCTACGCCCAGCTTTCTTGACTGCACTTAACAGTGACCACAGTTTATTAGTTGCTCAGAAGTGGATTTTAAAAGAGAAAACCAGTACACACTATTATGATTACCCGACTAGTGCTCATCTTCTGTTCCTCTGTTTTCTTAGGATATGCACTTTTAATGTAGGACTATAACTCCTGTTAATGTTCCTGTGAGCCTTTAATGTGACTTGTAGGAAGGCTGAGTTGGTGAAGTCACCGTTAGCCCTCTTCTATAAAACCACTCCCAAATTAGACCTGCTCGTTGGGCAGAATTCAATGGACAGAAGGTCGGTGTTGCCCCCCCGTCCATGGAGGTTTAATAAGCTGCTTGTTGAGTGGTCCTCCTCCATAGGGTCCTGGTGCCCCAAAGCGGGAAGCGCAGCAGGAATTTACAGCAGGCTTCCAGGTACCCTCATGTGCCTTGTATGTGGCCTACTGCTTTTGCCCCCTCCCTGTCCATTAGACATGAAGCCAAAGCAGAAGGTGGATATCTGGAATGGAAGTGCATGTTGTGATCAAGGCAGATACTTGGATTCGCTTTAGTTGGAAAGATCTAACCACTTTATAAATATTAGGTGCTTCGGGCCTGATCGGGAGAGGAGACATCTTGGCTGGAAGCCCATTTTACTCTCATTGGAGGATGGGATGTCTGAGCGGAGAGGACTTGGACCCGTCTCCTGCAGTTTACTCTTGGGGAAGCCACACTTTCTAGCCCGAGAATCCATAGAAGGAGGTAACTAGTGGCAGAGCTGGGATGCCAGCTGATCTTAGGGATTCTAAGTCAAGTCCTCCAGCCTCTAGCAATACTAAAAATAGATTAGAAGGGTTTCTTCTATTTACCATGTTGAATTTTATTTACTTAGTAAGTTTTAAAGTATGAAAACACGTTTCAGTGAGTTTTAGATCTAGATATTTCTCTTAGATTGAAGCAAAAAATAAAATTTGAAGGGAAAGAGTATGATTGAACTATTTGTTCTTCTGAACACCTCACCTTTCATGATGCAATAAATTACTCTGAGTTTCTTGGCAGAACTTTTGACAGCTGTTGCTCTGAATGGATTCCATTCCTGTATTCCTTATGGGAGTTTGTTTTTAAAATAGACTACTGCGATTGAAATGAATTCAATATGTAGTAAGTTACAGTTTTCTTCGCTGTATCTTCAGTTATGTGGGTTGCAAATGTTCGATTTCAGCATATTTTAGGGGGAGTAGTAAAAAACAAGAATTGTCCTCTGATTTCCTACCAATGTCTGAACTATCATAAAGCACTCTTCATATGTGACTTGATTCTATAGTCTGTTTATAAATGATAATTTGTTTCTTAAACGATCTCACAACCATGGTAATAAGAGATGTGCACTCAGAAGATCAATAAGAAAATAACCTGGAACGGATGTTTTTCTTGCAATTAAGACAGGCATTTACAAAAGTCTTCTCCTAAGCAGTAGTTGGAAAGGTCTCAGTTACAGTATAACACCTAACAGCTAAAAACATTTGTTCAACACAAACTTCAGTCACACCTCCTGACTAGACATCACCAAAGGAATGTGATTTTAAAAGTATGAAAAAAAAGAATTTCAAATATCAGAGCGACCAGATCTTCCCATATTATTGACAAGTAGGGCTTAGTAGGTTGTGGTTTGAACATTATGAATGTGAACAGAATGTAGTATCGGTTGAAAGGTCTTTTTCTCCTCTCGTTAAGTAGAACAGAGGTGACTTTGGTTTCCCTTTCCAACCGGCTTACTCCCTTTTAAGTGTACTCTTTTAAAACTCCGATTTCCAAGGATCTTTTGAATTTACACATTAGCTATGGGTGTTTTATTATGTTCTTTTTTTGCATCATGACTTGATGTGGTTCGAGTTCCCTAGTAAGGGGTGGGGATTTGGGTTTTTGGAATTCCGAGGCGGCATCTTGTCTTTAGGCACAGGCTAAGGGCTACTGCTCGCCAGTACCAGCGGCTCGGCCGTGGGCAGCAGTGAGCGTGTGAGTCTTGCTCTGTGAGCCACCCTGCTTTGCTTGTTTGCAATGAGAAATGCATCTAGTTTTGCGACCCTTCCAAGAGCAAAAGAACAGACGTGGGGGACCGGACTTCAAAAGCCGCGCATAGTCAGTCCGGGGGCTGCTGCCCTCCTCCAAGATCGGCCTTCAGAGGTTGCCTTTCAAGTGCTCCCTGGAACAGCCAGTGTGTTGCTGCGAGCAAGACATCCCAGGCACACGGCTCCTGTTAGGCTTATATAGTTATTTTCTGCATTTGCCGACATACACGATGACGAAAGAAACTTTTCTAAAAGGCATCGCGGGGTTTCGGTTGAGAGGACTTGTTCTACTTACAGAAACCTTGCTCTGTTCTTAATAATGGGAAAGTGTTTTTGTGTTTTGTGAGTTTTCCTGTCTTGCTCTAAGCTAAGTTCACGGCTGTGGGAAGCTGGAGAAAATGGGCTTATGACTCTGGAGACCAGAGGACGGGGACTTTTAAGAGGGCTTGAATTGGAATTCGAGGGCAAGTTCGACACTAGGGAAATTCAGGGGCCAGTTCCGGCCTACTCCAGTACTCCGTTGCCTGACAGGACTGGACCCTAAAGGGCCTTCCCGGAGCTCTGGAGCTCTGCCCTCGGAATGGTGCAGCTGATGCAAGAGCCCCATTGCATGGCGATTGGATCAGCCGAGTTGTGTTGTTTTCGTTTTGTTTTAAGGCAGCTTGTGTGAGGGCTTCAACTGTACCCATCTTGGGAACCGGGCGTTCCCTTTTCTTCGGCATTCTGCCATTCTGTTTGTCTTCAGCACAGATATGTTCCAGAAAGCCAGAGACAGGAAGAGCCGTGTTAGTCTTCACGACAGTGGGCCGGGAGAGAGAATGAGCTGATGGTCTATTTTAATCTCGACAGTAAGAGTGTGTGTTTTGTCACTGCAGGTACATTGAACAGTAAAATGAGTAACAGCAGAGTATATATATATTTGATGCCTTCTGTCTCCTCATGATAATGTGCTAACAAGTTGTGTTAGCATTTTACTTAGCCAGAGTTTTGTTCATTTGCTAGGCCTTGGGAACATAAAGTATATTGGTCTTAAGCATAAATAAATATAGGGTAACCTATATTTGGATTGTGACTTGTAGACTCAAACTAACCTTACTGCCTCTTTTTCACACTTGTTGGAAAGTCTGTGAAGAACGTAGTAGGTTAAAAATCTCCAACTTTGGAAGATGTACATGATGTGAAACTGGGGTGCTATGTTAAAAATAAATGTACGATAACTAAGTGTTTTTATGGAGTCTTGGTGTCGATGTATTGTGGCCTGCATTTGGTTTTGTGCATTTAATGGAAGTGCTGTGGGAAAAGAGTTGGAGGTCTTCCCAATCGAGTCTGAGATTTGATTATTTTTACCTCCTGGTGATCTGAGCTAGGTCCTTAAATATCTGGACACGGTGAACACTGGGTGATCATGGGCTATCTTGCCTAACTCACAGTGCATTTTAAAGATCTACTGCATTGAAAACTTGGCTTACTGTGGGGTCCAGGTTATTTGCTTCATCCTGTCAGTATTCTTTTTGTTCGAAAATGTTCCCAGCATCCTATCCTTAGCTAGAGTAGGGGTGAAGTGGGGGAGAGGTCAAGGAGAGTGGGCTTGAAAGCCCGACCCAGTAATCTGGCATCCCAGTTGCAGTTTCTTACCTGCAGGATTTGAATCATTTGGGGCACCTGGGTGGCTCAGTTGGCTAAGTGCCTGACTCGATTAAAGCTCAGGTCATGATCTCCCGGATTGAGAGATCAAGCCCCAAGCTGGGCTCTGCACTGACAGCATGGTGCCTTCTGGAGATTCTCTCTCTCCCTCTCTCTCTGCCCCTCCCCTGTTTGTGTGCACACGCACTGTCTCTCAAAATAATGAAATGAAATAAAATTTGAATAATTTTAGGAGTCTATCATTGTCCTATCAGCTGGGAGTTGTATTCTGCTTTGTGAATGCAAATGGTGGGCTACACATGGGATATTTCTAATCTATGAGTTCTAAATACCAAAAAAACTCTGCAAAAAAATCATCCATGATTTGGCTCATAAGCTTGGACACTGGAGGTCACCTGACCCTGGCCTTTTCCAAGCACTGGTGAAAATCACTGTGTCCCTCACTTTAGAGATAAAAGACATCTGAGATCATCTAGGCAAGTGGTTCCCAAAATGTGGCCCCCGGACTGGCGATATCCTCATCTTTAGGGAACTTACACTGGAGAACAATTGAATCAGGGACTCCGGGTGTGAGCCTGGCAGTGTTTGTGTTAACAAGCCCTCCATGTGATACTGATGCTCACTAAAATTGAACTCCTGGTGTAGCTAACTTCATTTTACAGCTGAAGAGAGCGGTGCAGAGTGGCAACGTGGATTCATCCCGGTCTCAGTTAATTGACAGCAAAGGATCAAAATGTTCCCAGGGCAGACTTTCTTCTGTGCTACAGTATCCAGTCATGAGTTTGTTCCCTCTCCTGACCTTCTCCCCACAGATAGTTGCTGGGTACCAAGGACTGTGTTGGGAGCTGGAAGTGAGACCAACAGTACAGGATCCCTTCCCTCAGGAGCTCACAGACACTGACAAAGGAATTGTAGTGCAGTGTGGGACAGTTACTAAGATGTATGAGGGTAGGCTGACTGCTATAACAACCCCAGGAGTTGAGTGGCTTGACACAATGGAAGTGTATTTCTCCCCTTACAGTGCAGAGTGGATGTTTTTAGTTGCATCCTTTTCTCTGTGATTATGCAGGGACCCAGACTCCTTTCACATGCACTTTGGTCTTCCTATAGGGCTAGAGAGTTTTCTCCTTTTAGCCAGTGTGTGGAGAAAAAAAAGACACTGTAGAGAGGATACAGTTTCTCTTCACAGAAATGGTATGCATCACTTCTCTTCATACTTCATTTCCCAGAGCTCAGATGACAACAGTTAGCTGCAATGGAGACTGGGAAATGTGGTCTAGCTGTCCGCTCAGAAGGAAAAAGTTGTGGTGAGCACATGATGCACGAGAAGACACAAGGCCAGGTTGCTCTGAGAACCCACAGTATGTTGGTGGAGGGGGGGGTGGGCATCTAATTCAGACTGTGGGGAGCCAGGAGAGGGCTTCACAGAAGAGTCTTAAAAGAGGGATGGGCATTAACTAAGAAAAAGAGGGTGTTCCAGGCAGAGGGAGCAGAACTGTGTACGTTAAGGCAAGGCTGGGTAAGAATATGGTGTCTTCTGGGAACGGCCGAAGATTCTCCTCTGGATGGAGGAGCCCGTGGAGCACGGAGGGGAGGTGGAAGTGGCAAGAGTTGGCCACGGGGCTGGATGGGAAGGCCTTGCACATCATGAGAAGGCATAAAGCATCCTGAAATTGCAGCCTCTTTCAAGATTTAAGCACAAATGCATGAAGTCACTTCACTAATACTTAAGGAGTGATTTGTGTTCTTCCAGTTTTTTCTACCCCCTAGAAAGGAAATGCTTCACTGGAAGATTGTAAACTAGTGTTTCTGACGTGAACCAAACCTGTTAGTTTGATGTGTTACACGTCTTCTGGCATGTGTTTGGATAAAGGGCCAAAGCCCAGAACTCTGGGGACTAAACCCTGCTAGGCAGGAGTTCTTTGCATGACACAAGACTTTTTCCATCCTCAGTTCTTTCTTTTTGGGGGAGATAACAGCCTCTGAGATGACCGAGAGGTACAGGCTCTTTTTTTTTTTCTTTTTCTTTTCTTTTTTTTCTTTCTTTTTTTGGCAAGAAGGCACATCAAAATGCAGAAATGGAGAGTTTGGAAATGAAGCTAAAATACCGATTCCTTTGGACATGAGTTCTCATTTGAATTTGTTTAATAATTCTGAAAATCCCTGAGTCTGGGGGAGAAATACACCGAAGTATAGCATCTTTGCGGCAAACTCCAACTTCAAAGAGTACTGCCATATTGGTTTTCAAATAGGTGTTTGGGAAGTGCAGACATTGGTGTTGGAAGGTATCTAAGTGATCTTCTCATTGCATTTGTCTTTCAATCGTGTGTGTGTGTGTGTGTGTGTGTGTGTGTATAAAACAATACTAACCACAGTAATTGTTTTGAACGTTGACCAACAGAATATTTTTTTATCTTTGACCAATGTCTAAATATTAGAATCACTGGCACATTGGTGAAAATAAAAGACTGACTTGTAATCTATTTTATTATTGTTTTCTTTAAACTTTCTATAGAGAATGCACCCCGTTTTCTTGGACCTGGGGCAGACCACTCCTGCCCGAGATACACATGGAACAGAGTGCATGCCTCCACCCTGGATTAGACTTACTCAAAGCTACAAGGCTGAAGGAAAGCCAAGGGGAAGAAAGATAATGCTTGGGGAATGGAATAAAGGAAAGCAAAGCAAATTAAATACAGATACAGAGAATTGTGATGTAGGACCTTTGAAATGTAAATTAAATTGGCCTGAACCTCAACCCATGTGTGGCAAGAACCTGCATCTCAGTCTTTTTGGAGATTTTGAGATGCAGAGGTAATGGTAGAGGAACTGATGCTTTTGTCCTAGTCACTTCTGGCCCTGATACATTTCCTAGGAATTAGTTTGATAGATGGGCCATTATTTCCCTGCAAGATATCACTTACACGAGGCATTTGTGTGTATGTGTGTGGAAGGTGGGGTGGAGTGGGAAAGGGGCAGAATGTATAGAGTGTAGTTTATGTCCAGGGCCACCACAGCTCGCACTTCCAGGGGACATTGTTCACATTGTGTTCTATGTGAAAGATGCCCCTTGCGGTTTGTGATGTGGCTGACCTGTTCACAGCCCTGTGTTGCACGGTCCCCTCTCTTAGTGTTCCTCTCTCTGTCTCTGTAGATGTGTTCTGCTTCTGCTAGTGGAGGGAAGGTGGGAGTTGTGGGGGTCCTGCCAGTATTTCTGTTCTAACTTGGTGCCCAGACCCCCACTACAGATCTCTTTTCTCCCCTTCCTGTTTCTACTCTAAGTCTGATCCCGTAGGTCTCAACTGGGTGCAATTCTGCCTCTGCCCCCAGGGAACATCCGGCCATATCTAGAAATACTTTTGGTTGTCACAACTTGGGAGGGCATCTGGCGAGAAGACAGGGATGCTGCTAACCCATCCTACAATGCATAGCACGAGTCCCACCACAAAGACTGCTCTGGCCCTCAAAGTAGTGACCGTGGAGGAGCCCCTCAGGCTTCCTTCATTTTCTCCTCAATTATTGAGAGCAATGTAGCCTTCTCCCCATCACTGCCAGGGACACCCCTTCAAATGGTCAGATCTACATCAACAGGCTCTGCTAAGTCAGTCCGTTAAGTTAAATCCCTCCAGGTTCCGGGCAGCAGTGTAAATTAGTGATGTGAATTGGGAGGAAGATGAGAAGTGTGCTAGCCATCCGTCTCAGTGGTAGGGACCAGTAGGCAGGGACTGTGACCAATTGGACCTTACCCCATCTACAAGGGCAGGTGTAGATTATTGTCAGGCTCCTGTGTTGCTAGATTACTGATTGCTTGAGAAGCCCAGTATCTCCTCTCCTTCACCCCTCAGAAGGTCTGTTTTGCATTATTTTTTCATTGAGGCATAATGTACATGCACCAATGTTGAGTGTTCACCCCAATGAATAGTCAAGGTAATCTTGAAGAAGAACAGAGTTGGAGGACTTACACTACTAGATTTCAAGACTTGCTATAAAGCCGCAGTAATTAAGAGTGTGGTATTCTTGCAAATGTTGGAGAAACGGTCCACAGTTCAGAATAGGGATCCCAGAAACACATCCACACATATATAATCCCTTGATTTACAATAAATATGTTGCCATCATTTGGCGGGGGAAAAAGATGGTCTTTTCAATAAATGGTGCTGGAACAGTTAGATATCCACGTGGAAAAAAATGAACCTGGATCCCTACCATGCACAAACATTAATTCAGTATGGGTCATAGATCTAAATGTGAAAGGTAAAACAAGAAGTCTTCTAGAATAAAGCATAGGATAATATCTTCATGAATTTCATAAAGATTGTTTTAAATGGTGCATATAGAGAACCACAAAGGAAAAGATTGATAAGTTGGATTTCATTAAAATTAGGAACTTCTGTTTATCAAAATTCACAACTAAGAGAGTTTTGGCAGACTGCGGCACAGTAGAACTTATTTGCAATACATCTGTCAAAGGGTTCTTGCCTATTTTTTAATATGTTGGCAACTATTTTCAATTTAAAACACTGAGGGGGAAAACCCCACTGTGCGGGCTAACATTATGCAGGCCAAACAAAACATGTCTGTGAGCCAGCTTGGGCCTACACACTGCCAGTTTGCAACCTCACCTTTCACAGCACAGAAGAATGATAGAAGCTTTAACATTTCTCTATTTTCTCATTTTTTTCTTGCCAGCCTCTGTGAGGGGAAGAAACAATGTAGACATAGATTTCTGAATAATAGAGATTTTTCTCTTGGATGGCAGCATGGCTGCTTATTGTGATTTTAGGTTTTAAATAGCACTTTTCTCCCTCTGGTAGACCCAGTAATTAAAATAGCTTAAAGTATAATTTAATCAAGTTTTAAAATTGACTCCCATTGTGTGTTCAGTCTGCTCTCTGACTGGAATTGCTCAGCACTTCTGGAAGTCAGCTTCAAGCTGCCATGAGGCACAAGAAATGGAGACGTAGGCTTAAACATGTCCAACTTCCTTACTTTCTATCTCCTTCCCTAACTCTGGTTTTGGTCACTTCCTTTTCTTCTTTACCCAAGCACCTCTATTTCTTAATTCCCTGATGGTCTGGTAGAGACAGTGGGGTGGGGGTAGGGGCAGAATTTCCTCTTGTCACATCTTCTAACCCCACTGTTGGGATGAGAAAGAAGAGGCAGCCTGGAGGACGGCACTCCAGCAGTATAGCATAAAAGTATGAGATCTGGAATTTGCCTGCCTGTGTTCAGATGCTGACTCCATCCTTTAACAGCTATGTGGTCTTCAGCAAGTTACTTGCTTCTCTCTGCCTCACTTCCTCATCCCTAACTTACCAATAATAGTGCTTGCATGTTCATATAAAGAACTTAGAACAGTGCCTAGTAAGCTAAGTGCTAGGCATGTGTTTGTTAATCTAAAAATTGATGGTTGGTTGGTGTCAGGCCTTGGCATTGTGTCCGGCATTGGGAAGCAGGAGACACAGGTGTCCCTGTCTCAGAGACCACCAGCTGATTTCAAGACAGGCAAACAACTTGACCTAATGCCCCCTCCTTCCTTGAGCTGGCTGAAATGGGAACACCAGACAGTTTGATGACCTTCTTGTGGAGCCTGCTGATGGCTAAAATCCAAAGCCACTTAGATGATTAAGATCATTCTGTGGCGTATTCTCCCTAAGTGTGAAACTAGAATTATTTGTGCAGATGAAGAAATTTGTAACCCTGAGAAGTGAAGTAACTTTCCTAGGACATGGCAGCATGATAGAAAAGAACCTAGATTGTCTTGAATAGACTGTTAGTAGAAATATGGGTATTAAAGACTGTTGGTGAGGGCTCAGAAGGATTAAGGGCAATTCTAGAGAAATCCTAATTACCTTAGAGAAAGCTTAAATACCATAAAGAGACTTAGTAGAAAACTGAACTTGGAGGCCATGTGCAATGGATGGGGACCATGGGGGCCACCAGAGGGTGGATTGTGCTAAGCAGAATTTGGCACCCTACCATTTTCACCCTCTGGTGTTCTGGTGTTACACCTGTGGTCATATTGTGTTAGAGTGGCAAAGAGGGTTTTGCAGATGTATGGTTGCTAATCAGCTGACTCTAAAAGAGGGAGATTATTCTGGATTATCTAATAGGCCCAATGTGATCACATAAATCCTTAAAAGGAGAAGAGGAAGACAGAGATGTGAAGCATGAGAAGGACTTGCAGCCGGCCATAAAGAGAGGCTTCTAGACGACAACCAACAAGGAAACAAGGACCTCAGTGTTACTGTCACAAATAACTGAATGATGCCAACAACTTGACTGTATGTGGAAACAGATACATCCCCAGAGCCTCCAGAAAGGAATACAGCTCTACCTATACCTTGATTTTATTTTAGAGAAACTCTAAGCAGAGAACTCAATTGAACCATGCTGTACCCAGACATACTGAAGTGTAAGGTAATAAACATACTGAAGTGTAAGGTAATAAAGTTAGGTTGTTTCAAACCACTACACGTGTGGTTATGTCTTATGGTAGCAACAGGAAACTAACATTTGAGGTCATGATCTCACAGTTCATGAGTTCGAGCTCGGCATTGGGCTCTCTGCTGTCAGCACAGAGCCCGCTTCAGATCCTTGGTCCCCATCTCTCTGCCCCACCTCCTCTTCCCTCCCTCTCTCTGTCTCTGTCTCTCTCTCTCAAAAATAAACATTAAAAAATGAAGTATTATTATGCCTTTTGACCTCATAATTGTACCTTGGAGCATATGTCATAAGCAAATAACTAAGAAAAGTTGTATGGACATAATCATAGCCTAGGAAGATAAATTTTTGTAATCCTTTTTCCCCTGCCATTAATTGGTTTAGGGTAGACGTATAACCAATTCTGGCCAATGGGATGTGAAGAGAGTTCTGCTAGGGAGACTAATGGAAAAAGTTACCCCACACATCAAAAATAGACACTTTTGGACGCTAGCATGTGGGAATGTGATGGTTGGAATTGCTTCAGCCACCTTGTGACCAGGAAGAGAGAAGCCTGAGGACAAACCCAACCTGCTGAGGATGGTGAGCCAAAAGATGGAAAGAATGTGGATCTTCAATGGTGTCATGGAGCCATTAGTTAACCTTTTCTTAAACCACACTACCTTTTAACTTATTATATGAGGCAGGAAATCTCCCTGCATTTAAACCAGTCTTACTCAGAGTAAGAAGCTTCCTAACTGAGCCACACAGCATGAACTGCATGGCTCTTCTCTCTCTAGTTTTTATCCGGAAGTTTAAAACTTAGGATATGATAACTGGCTTTTTGATTTCCATTTAGGTTTTCACTTGTTCAAATAAGTGCCAAGATGTTGTGGCTTTGTCATGTGTCAACTTGGCTAAGCAGGTACTACAGATCCTAGAGTTCCCCTCCCTGTATGTTTCTAGTTAGAGTTAGCCCAGGAGAAATTTGCAGGATAGTTGGAAGGCGGAAGTGAAGCAGTAGCCATGTTTGCTCTCAGGAGGTCAGTGTAGGTTCGGCTGTGTTACATCTTGTGCACATTTTCATGGATCTGCTGGTACACCTTTTTTCTGCGGCAGCAGCCAGGTTTGCAGTTTCAGTTATTATAAGATCTCTTCCTTTAGCTTCTCCAAATCCTAGTCCAGGTGTCAGTGTGGCTTCATGGCAAGAACACCAACTTCTTCTGCAGGTCACCTAGGGCAGCAAGACTGGAAGCTTGGAGATGCGGAAAGGCCCAAGCAAATACAGCTTGTTCCTCGCAGGTTCTGGTTGCCCTGTTCATGCCTACCTCACTACAGGCTCTCGACCAGATGCAGAAGAAACAACCAGGCTGAAGATGTTTTACCTGTTCCCGTAATTGCTTAAGGTCAAATCCCTGTGACAAATTATTATTCTACATAATTCCTAGTGGTTCTGTTTCTCTGACTAAACCCTAATACAGAGTCAAGTTTTCCTGACCCCAGGATTTACTTTTAGATTCTACATCCAATTGGTAGAAGAGAAAGAAGAAGCAAGTAGAGGTAAGCTTTCTAATATATAGGACTCACTTATTCTTTCCAACTGAAAAGAAGACAAGAAACTGTGCTTTCACCATTCCATAGGAACACATCTCCAGACTGGATATGGATGGTGGGTCACCAGTTTGCAGTCTCTGATATAGGTGTTTTAGAATCCATCACTTACCTAGATATTCATGAGTATTCTGATGACTTGGTGAATTTATCCATTTTTATGTGATTTTGGACCCTATTGCCCCAAGAAAAGTTATACTCCTCAATCTCTCTTGATTTCTATTTAAGTTTTCCCTTGTTCCAATGAGTGCCAAGATGTTGTGGTTTTGTAATGTGTCAACTTGTATTAATGTGAAGGTTGGAATTGCTTCAGCCACCTTGTGATCAGGAAGAGAGAAGCCTGAGGACAAACCCAAATGCTAAGGATGGTGAGCAAAAGGATGGAAAGAATGTGGCTTGTAATGTGTCAAACATGTATTAATTGTTTATCTCCATCAAAATGCTATGTAACAAGCCACTGCAAAACTCAGTGGCTCAAAATATGTATAAATTTAACTAATGTGTCTGTGGGTTGGTGATAGCTCAACTGGGCAGTATATCTGGTCTTACCTGGGTTCTTCACAGTTCTGGCAATTAGCTGACTTTCAGCCGGTCCAAGATGGCCTTGGTTGAAATGAGTGAGGCAACTCGGCTCTGATCCACATGTCTCTCATCCACCAGCAGGCCATCCTGAGCATGTTCTCATGGTGATGACAGAAAGCAAGAGTGAACCAGTCCAACCATGGAAGCTCTTTTCAAACCTCTACTTGTGTCATATTCTCCTATATCCTGTTGTCTAAAAGTAAGCCATATAGATGAACCTGTAGGCATAGCACAGCACTGCAAAGTTACATGGCAGAGTGAGTGCAGATACATGGAAAAGTAAAGAGTTGGGGCAGTTTTTGCAATTCATCACAATTACCAACTCTCTCCTCAGAGGTGATAAGTAACTATGTCAGCTGCTGCTATTTCCAATTGTGCATTGTTAACCCATTGTGTTCAAGCCTTGAGATCATCACCCCCTCTCATTAGGATAAACAATTGCTTTATAAAGCTGAATCATTGTGTCACGAGCTTGCCTTCCTCTTTCCTTCTGAGATATCTTATGAAGACAAACATCTAAGGGATAGAAAAAACAAAAACCCCAGTGGTGAAGAGTTGCTGAACAGTTGACAAATAGACAAATATATGCTGTTAGCCTGGGAATAAACTAGGTGATGGTCAAGATTGTGTGAGTTATTCATTAGAAATGGTGAGAAGCATATCAACTCTAAGTCAGCTGCATACATTATTGCTTATTTTTAATTGCACTGGTTTTATAGACAGTAATTCTAAAGCATATTCATAGGCTGAAAAAAAAAGTTTTAAGTTCCTGAAATTCTTGGTAGTTTTTCTGTTCAAGGGGAGTATGTTTCCTAGTAATTTTTCTTAGAGATGCTCATGTATTCACTAAAGGTGCCCACTACATATTTGTCTTAGTTTGGGTTCCCCCAGAAGCCAACCCTGAGATAAAAGTTCAATAGCAAGTAGTTTTATGTTTTTGTTTTTATTTGAGAGAAAGAGCAGGGGGAAAGGGGCAGAGGGAGGTCTTCTGTTAAGTTTCTCAGGATCCACATAAGAGTGAAACATATGGTATCTGTCTTTCTCTGCCTGACTTATTTCACTTAGCATAACACTCTCCAGTTCCATCCATGTTGCTACAAAAGGCCAGATTTCATTCTTTCTCATTGCCACGTAGTATTCCATTGTGTATATAAACCACATCTTATTTTTTTGTTAATAATTTATTTTTTAATTTACATCCAAGTTAGTTAGCATATAGTGCAACAATGATTTCAGGAGTAGATTCCTTAATGCCCCTTACCCATTTAGCCCATCCCCTCTCCTATAACCCCTCCAGTAACCCTCTATTTGTTCTCTATATTAAGAGTCTTTTATGTTTTGTCCCCCTTCCTGTTTTTATATTATTTTTGATTCCCCTCCCTTTTGTATCTTAAATTCCTCATATGAGTAAAGTCATATGATACTTGTCTTCCTCTGACTAATTTCGCTTAGCATAATACCCTCTAGTTCCATCCACATAGTTGTGAATGTCAAGATTTCATTCTTTTTGATTGCCGAGTAATACTCCAGTGTGTGTGTGTGTGTGTGTGTGTGTGTGTGTGTGTGTGTGTGTGTGTGTATACCACATCTTCTTTATTCATTCATCCATTGATGGACATTTGGGCTCTTTCCCTACTTTGGCTATTGTCTATAGTGCTGCTATAAACATTGGAGTGCATGTGCCCCTTTGAAACAGCATACCTGTATCCCTTGGATAAATATCTAATAGTGCAATTGCTGGGTCATAGGGTAGTTCTATTTTTAATACAATTAACTATTTTATTTATTTTATTTTATTTTTCAATATAATTTATTGTCAAATTGGTTTCCATACAATACCCAGTGCTCATCCCAACAGGTTCCCTCCTCAATGCCCATCACCCACTTTCCCCTCTCCCCCACCCCCCAACAACACTCCGTTTGTTCTCAGTATTTAAGAGTCTCTTATGGTTTGCCTCCTTCCCCTGCCCCCCGGTCTTCTGTTAAGTTTCTCAGGATCCACATATGAGTGAAAATATATGGTATCTGTCTTTCTCTGCCTGACTTACTTCACTTAGCATAACACTCTCCAGTTCCATCCACATTGCTACAAAAGGCCAGATTTCATTCTTTCTCATTGTCAAGTAGTATTCCATTGTGTATATAAACCACATCTTTATCCATTCATCAGTTGATGGACATTTAGGCTCTTTCCATAATTTGGCTATTGTTGAAAGTGCTGCTATAAACATTGGGATACAAGTGCCCCTATACGTCAGTACTCCTGTATCCCTTGGGTAAATTGCTAGCAGTGCTATTGCTGGGTCATCTATTTTTAATTTTTTGAGGAACCTCCACACTGTTTTCCAGAGCGGCTGCACCAGTTTGCATTCCCACCAACAGTGCAAGAGGAATCCCGTTTCTCCACATCCTTTCCAGCATCTAAAGTCTCCTGATTTGTTCATTTTAGCCACTCTGACCGGTGTGAGGTGGTATCTTAGTGTGGTTTTGATTTGTATTTCCCTAATGAGGAGTGACGTTGAGCATCTTTTCATGTCTGTTGGCCATCTGGATGTCTTCTTTAGAGAAGTGTCTATTCATGTCTTCTGCCCATTTCTTCACTGGATTATTTGTTTCTTGGGTGTGGAGTTTGGTGAGTTCTGTATAGATTTTGGATACTAGCCCTTTATCCGATATGTCATTTGCAAATATCTTTTCCCATTCCGTTGGTTGCCTTTTAGTTGTGTTGATTGTTTCCTTTGCAGTGCAGAAGCTTTTAATCTTGATGAGGTCCCAATAGTTCGTTTTTGCTTTTAATTCCCTTGCCTATGGAGATGTGTCGAGTAAGAAATTGCTGCGGCTGAGGTCAGAGAGGTTTTTTCCTGCTTTCTCCTGTAGGGTTTTGATGGTTTCTTGTCTCACATTCAGGTCCTTCATCCATTTGAGTTTATTTTTGTGTATAGGGTAAGAAAGTGGTCTAGTTTCATTCTTCTGCATGTTGCTGTCCAGTTCTCCCAGCACCATTTGTTAAAGAGACTGTCTTTCTTCCATTGGATATTCTTTCCTGCTTTGTCAAAGATTGGTTGGCCATACATTTGTGGGTCCCATTCTGGGTTCTCTATTCTATTCCATTGGTCTATGTGTCTGTTTTTGTGCCAGTACCATACTGTCTTGATGATTACAGCTTTGTAGTAGAGGCTAAAGTCTGGGATTGTGATGCCTCCCGCTTTGGTTTTCTTCTTCAGTATTACTTTGGCTATTCAGGATCTTTTGTGGTTCCATACAAAGTTTAGGATTGCTTGTTCTAGCCTTGAGAAGAATGCTGGTGCAATTTTGATTGGGATTGCATTGAATGTGTAGATTGCTTTGGGTAGTATTGACATTTTAACAGTATTCTTCCAATCCATGAGCACGGAATGTTTTTCCATTTCTTTATATCTTCTTCAATTTCCTTCATAAGCTTTCTATAGTTTTCAGCATACATATCTTTTACATTTTTGGTTAGGTTTATTCCTAGGTATTTTATGATTCTTGGTGCAATTGTGAATAGGATCAGTTAATTTTATAGTATTATTGAGGTACAATTGACATACAACAAACTGCACGTATAAAAAGTGTAACGTTTAAAGAATTTGACATGTTCGTACACATCAGTGACTCTTACCTGTAGTAATTATTGCTGTGGTATTCTAAGGGTGATCTTCTATTTTCCTCATTCTACATGTTAATTGAAATTCTTATATAAGGAATATTTGTTTCTTCCCCATTCAGTGATTTATATCAGTTTGAACTCATGGATATTTATTTTATTCTTTGGGCTATGATCCAGTACAATCAATATTTATTTTGTTGTTCAAATTGATTCATTTTTGGCAATTTCAAGCTCTTTCAGGTTGACTCCAGAGTCCTTTTGACTTCTTTTTTCTTTTTTCTTTTTTCTTTTCTTTAGTGTTTGTTTATTTTTGAGAGAGAGCACAAGCAGGGGATGGGCAGAGATAGAGGGAGACACAGAATCCGAAGCAGGCTCCAGGCTCTGAGCTGTCAGCATAGAGCCTGACATGTGGCCCAAACTCAGAGACCACAAGATCATGACCTGAGCTGAAGTCGGATGCTTAACCGACTGAGCCACCCAGGTGACCCTCCTTTTTCTTTGTTAGTACCTCTGTTTCTTTTGAGTGTCTGATGTACAACATAACAAGTTGTGAATGTCTCTTTATTGATTAATATTAAGCTTGGCTGAATGCAACAACAAACTCTAGGTAACAGTGTCTTAAGTGAGATCAAATTTTATTTTTCTCTTTATATACCATGTTCATGAATCAGAAGGATCAAAATTCTTAGGTTGTCAATGCTTCTCAAATTACTGTGCTTCTCAAAGCAATCCCAGTCAAAATCCTGTAATTCTTATTTGTATAAACTGACAGACTGACTCTAAAATTTACGTGGAAAATTAAGGAAACCAAAATAGCCAAGACAGTTTGGAAAACAAAAAGGTCAAAGTTTGAGGACTCTCATTATCCGCTTAGAAGAAGACTTACTGTAAAGCTACAGTAATCAAGACAGCATGGCATTGGCATAAAGATAGACCTCATCAGCAGAACAAAATATAGTGTCCAGAAATAGTCCATTGTGTGTATATATGGTCAATTAATTTTTAACAATAGTGCCGTGGTAATTCAATGTGGAAGGAGGATAGTCTTTCAATAAATGTTGCTAGAACAAGTGGATAACCGTATGCATAAAAGTGAACTTTAACCTTTACCTTGTAACACATAAAAAATAAATTTGAAATATATCATGAATTCACATTTAAGCATTACAGCTATAAAAATTCTAGAAGGAAACATAAGAAAAAATCCTTGGGGGTAGGCAGTGTATTCTTAAATAGGACACAAAATGCACAAATCATAGAAGAAAAATATGCTAAATTGAACTTCATCAAAATCAAACACTTCTGTTTTTTTAAAGACACTGTTGAGAAAATGGCAAACTGCACTTTAGGAGAAAATGTTTACAAAGCCCATATCTCATGAAGGACTTCTATCTTAAATACAACTCAAAACTAAGAAGACAATTAACTAAAACATAGGCAAAAGATTTTAACATAAACTTCACAAAGAGATACAGATGACATATAAACACATGAAAAGATGCTCAACATTATTAATCACTAGAGAAATGCAAATTAAAACTGCAATGAGATACCACTGCACACCGATTAGAATGCGTAAAATGAAAATTTCTGACATCATCAAGTGCTGACAAGAATGCAGAACAGTTGGAACTCCTATACATTGCTGCTGGGTAAAAATGGATTTAGCAGAATCATAATACTAAACTTATCATACCACCCATCAATACCACTCAGGAGAAATGAACTGTGTCCATACAAGGACTTGTACACAAATAGTGTAGCTTTATTTATAATTACCAACACTGGAGACACTCCAAATACCCATCAGGTGGTAAATGAAGAATAAACAAATTGTAAAAACTGAGCCACAAAAAGGCATGAACTACCGATATGTGCAATGACATGGGTGAATCTCAAAAGCATTATGTTAAGTGATAAAAGCCAAACACAAGAGGCTACATATTGTACGATTCCAGTTATGTGACATTCTGGATAAGGTAAATTATTTGGACAGAAATCAAATCAGTGATCACTCACGGCTAGAGATAGGGGAAGGGATTAAATGCAAAGGAACATGAGGGAACTTTTTCAGGTGGGATGGAAGTGTTCCACATCTTGAATGTGATGGTGGTTACATGACTGTATAAATTTGTCAAAACTCATTGAACTGTGTACGTGAAAAGGGTGAAGTTTATATTATACAATAAACCTGGCTTTAAGGAAATGAATTTTATTTTCCTCTCAGGTAAAAGAAGGTAATAGGCCAGGAAGTAACAGGCTAGGGCTAGCATAGTGGCTTCATGTTGTCACAGGAATCCTGGTGAAGATCATGCTGTTTTATAATTCTTAGCATGTGGCTTCCTTTTTTTAGGTCACCTTATGGTCCAGTATGGTGGCTTGGATCTCCAGTCATCACATTCATATTCAGGCAGTAGGAACAATAAAGAAGTAATTAAGGGAAATGCTGTTCTTTTAAAGAGACTTCCTATTAGCCATGCATATATCCTTTTACATTTCATTGGCCAATACTTAGTCATTTGGATATATCTGATTGCAAGAGAGGCTGTAGAAATGTAAGCTTTAAGCAAGACCATGGTTATAGTAAATAAAATTGAGATTCTGTTACTAAAAAGAAGACTATGGTGGGAGTTGGGATAGGCAAAGAACAGTGGCTGTCATAGGCTCATGTAAGTTGTAAATCTGCCATAGATTGCCAGTCCCCAAGCAAACAGTTGTACTTGGTTCACTCTTTCGTTCTCAAGGAAATGTGTTTCTCTTTCCTTAAAAAACTCCAGTGCCTCCTTGATGTACATAAGCCCCTCTTTAAGGGAGTTACATAAATAAAACATGTCTTAAGATTGAGGGCAGAGGCATCAGTGAACTGCTGGGATTAATGCTAATGTATGAATGTTCATACATGTACATTAAGTTACCAACTCACAGAATGCACTCTTTCCTATGATTCTTCTATACTTCATTCTTTTTTTAATGTTTATTTATTTTTGAGGGGAGGGGCAGAGAGAGAGGGAGACACAGAATCCAAAGCAGGCTGCAGGCTCTGAGTTGTCAGCACAGAGCCTGACGCGGGCCCGAACTCACAAGCCTAAGATCATGACCTGAGCTGATGTCAGATGCTTAACTGACTGAGCCACCCAGGTGCCCCCACTTACTTCATTCTTTAACATTATTCTAATGATTAAGAAATGATCATCCATGATTAACATTATCAGTAAGCTAGAGTTTACCTATTAAAGACTAAAAATTTAAGTGAGCAAGATAGAGTAGCCAACAGAAAAACTGCCAACACTTTAAAAAACACCTGTAAAGTTTACCAAGTACCTTTACACTTTTATACCTTTAGCTACTCTATCTCACTCCTTCCCCATATATCTTCCTCATACTCTACCATTTTTCAGGGCCTAGAGGCTATAGGCAGTTGAACAAATTTTCACCAGAAAGATACTGAGGCAGAGACATTTTTTCCCCCACAAATGATGTAATCTAGTCAGAGCATGTGATCTTAAACTGCTCTGAAGAAAATGACTAGTTTTCTGGAGGACAATCCTTGGAATGAAAACTGGAGTTTCCATTACTCCTTTCCATACTGCAAACTGTTCCCCTCCAAGAGGGAAGAATTGATCATTTCTCTTTTGAAAAAAAGACCTGGTAATTTTTGACCTTGAGTTTCTGTTGTCTGATCTGCTGGCTGTTTCCCTAAAAGATAGAGGCTGTTTTGAGTGTGCATGATCTAATGTAGTTGTTACCTTTCATACCAGATATTCATTTCATAACTGACACAAATCTAAAGTAGCTCCTTAGCCTGGAGAAGGTAGAGCAAACTCTTCCATTTGTTAAGAGGGAGAGAAGGAAAGTGGTACTGGCACAAAAAACTAGTAGATATATTTGAGGTCCAGGTCCTACAGGGGTCTGATCAAAACAACATGTATCAGCTAGCTTTTGCCACAACAGGGATATATAATAGAGTAGCTTCAAATTCACTGGCTTAAATCATTTGTTCTTGTTCACACACCTGTGGATTGGCTGACATTTGGATGATATAGACCAAGCTTGGCTGAACTTGGCTCCAAGCTCTAGGTTGAGTCCAGGTTGGCTTCCTATGTCTCTTTTGTTTCTTGGACCAGCAAACTAGCTGCACATGTTCTCATGGTGATGGCAGAGGCACAAAAAGGCTGAGTGGAAACATCGACTTCTTTGTGATCTAAGCTCAGAACTGGCACGCTCATTTTTGTCCACATTCCACTTGGCCAAAGAAAGCTATATAGCTAAGCAACATCATCAGTGGATTGGAGAAATATACCAAACCTCTAGATGGAAGTGCTGCAAAGTCACAGGGCAGACTGAGTGCATGGATAGTGAGAGGGGTGGATATTGGAAACAAAATGCAGTCTTCCACAGCTATATACCTACAACAGCCATCTTTACTTTTATACCTTTAGCTACTCTATCTCACTCCTTCCTAAGATTATAGGCACTCTTTAAAAGTGAGCTGCCTGGGTGTATGTCACTGGGGACATTGGAGCAAGGACCTCCAAAAATCCTCTGCTATGTAAAAACTGTAAGAATACTAGCAAAAATGGTCAGAATCAATTTTTTCAGAACTCTGGAAATTAGCCAAAATCTTATGGCAATCCAGGGAGCTATATAGGAGCAAAGTTTTTATATACTGTTGAAGTTAAGTTGGTATTAATCCAAGCCAGTTTGTTATAAATTAACATTTTAATTATAATTCCCAGGGTAATCACTAAGAAAATAACTCAAAAATATAATAAAGGAATTAAAATAGTACGTTAAATATATCTATTTAACACAAAGGAAGGCAGTAATGGAGGAATATAGAAATAAAAGTGACAATTCAGATAGAAAATAAATAGCAAAATTGGAGGTGTAGATCCTATATTATTAAATATAAATGTGTTAGACAAAGGGCAGAGATTGGGATAATAGATATTTAAAAAATGATCCACAATGTGCTGTCTACAAGAGACATCTTAGATTCAAATACACAAATAGCTTGAAAGTAAAAGGATAGAGATACCATGCAAATGTAACCAAAAGCGTTAGAGTTGTTATGCTAATAATTTCAAAAGAAGAAATATCTCAAATCAATAATTTTCTACCTTAAGAAACCAGAAAAAGCAAGCAGAAACCCAAAGCAAGCAGCAACAAGGAAATGACAAAGATTAGAAACGAATTAATGAAATAGAACATAGAAAGACAACCGAGAAGTATGAGTGGAACCAATAGCTGGGTCTTTGAAAAGAGCAACAAAATTGACTAACCTACAACTAGACTGAACAAGAAAAAGGAGAAGACTCAATAAGGTGAGTAATGTACATGAGGACGCTACTACTGACTTTATAGAAATGGCAGTGATTAAAAGGGAATAATATGAACAATTTTATGTCAACAAATCAGGTAACCTAGATAAGGACAAATTCGCAGAAAGACACAAGTACTGAATCTGACTCAAGTAGAAACAGAAAATCTGAATATAAGTAAAGACATTGATTGAATCAGTAATCAAAAAACTTCACAAAGTAAATCTCAGGACCAGGTGACCTCACTGGTGAATTCTACCGAATGTTTAAGGAAGAATTAACACCAAGCCATCAGAAATTCTTCCAAAAAATAGCGAGGAGGGAATACTTCTCAACTCATTCCATGTGGCCAGCATTACCCTGATACCAAAACCAGACAAAGACGTTACAGCGAAAGAAAACTACAGACCGATATCCATTATGATTATAGATGCGTAAATCCTCACCAAAACACTGGCAAACCAAATCCACATATAAACAGGATTATACACTATCCCCAAGTGATGTTTATTTAATGTATACAAGATTGTTTCAATGTGTGAAAATCAATGTAATACATCATATTAATAAAGGACAAAAACCCCATGATCACCTCAATAGACAAAGAAAAAGCGTCTGACAAAATCCAGCATCTTTTCATGATAAAAACACTCAACAAGCTAGGAACAGAAGGGAACTTCCTTAACTTAGTAAAGGTCATCTATGAAAACCCCACAGCTAATATCATACTTAGGACTGAAAGCTTTCCCCCCAAGAACAGGAATAAGACAAGGATGTCTTCATTTAAACATTTAACTGGATGTTCTAGCCAGGGCAGTCAGGCAAATAAACAAAATAAAATGTATCCAGATTGAAAAGGAAAAAGTAAAAATGAGCTCTATTTGCAGATGACATGATATTGTGTATAGATAATCCTAAACAATACTCTCTCTCTCTCTCTCTCTCTCTCTCTCTCTCTCTCACACACACACACACACACACACACACACACACACACACACAGTGTGGGGAAGGAGGGGGAGGGAGGGAGAGAAAAATAGAGCTAACCAACAAGTTCAGTAAGGTTGCAAAGCATGAGATCAATATTAAAAAATCAATTGTATTTCTATACACTAGCAATGAACACTTTGAAAATGAAATTATAAAAGAATTCCATTTGGGGCACCTGGGTGGCTCAGTTGGTTGAGCATCTGACTTTAGCTCAGGTCATGATCTCACAGCTTATGGGTTCAAGCCCTGCATTGGGCTCTGCGCTGATAGCTCAGAGCCCGGAGCCTGCTTCAGATTCTGTGTCTTCTCTCTCTGCCCCTCCCCTTTTTATGCTCTGCCTCTCTCTCTCTCTCAAAAATGAAGAAACATTAAAAAATTGTTTTAAATAAAAAACAATTCCATTTAGAAAAGAAACATAAAGCATAAAATGCTTAGCATTAACTGAACCAAAGATGTATAAGACTTACACCCTGAAAACTACAAAATATCATTGGAAGAAATTAAAGAAGACCTAAATAAATGGAAAGGTATCTCATGTTTATGGGTTGAAAGACTTAATACTGTTCAAGTGACAATACTCCTCGTATTGATCTACAGATTCAATGCAACCCATATAAAAATTCTGCCTTTTTTGCATAAGTTCATAAGCTTTTCCTAAAATTCAGATGGAAACTCAAAATACCCAGAATGGAGCTGAAACAATGTTGGAAAAGAAAAACAAAATTGGAAGATTCACACTTTTCAATTTCAAACTTCCCACAAAGCAATAGTAATCAAGACAATGTGGTACAGGCATGAGAATAGACATATAAATCAGTGGACTAGAACTGAGATTCCAGAAACAAAGCCTTACATTTATGGCCCATTGATTTTCTACAAGGATACCAAGACAATTCGATAAGGCATGAATAGTCTTTCCAGTAAGTGGTGCTGGAACTAGATATCCATATGCAAAAAAATGAAGTTGGACCACTACCTCACATCATAAGCAAAATTTAACTTAAAAATGGACCAAAGACATAAATGCAAAAGCTAAAAATATAAAAATCTTAGAAGAAAGCATACACATAAATCTTCATATCCTTGAATCAAGCAATGGTTTTTTTTTTTTAACTATGACAGCAAAAACACAAATGGTGAAAGAAAAAATAGATAAATTGGACTTCCTCAAACTAAAAATGTTGGTACTTCAAAGGATGCCATCAAGAAAATGAAAAGACAACTCACAGAATTGGACAAAATATTTAAAAATCAAAAATCTGATGACTAGTATCCAGGATATGTAAAGAACTCTTACAACTCAACAATAAAAATCAAATAACCGAATTTTTCAAATTGGTGAAGTCTTTGAATAGATTTTTCTTTAAAGAAGATACACCAATGGTCAACAAGCACGTGAAAAAATGCTTGACACCATCCATTAGTCATTAGGGAAATGCAAGTTGTAACCATAACATACCACTTCATATACATTAGGATAATATTTAAAAAAACGGAAGATAACAAGTTTTGGCAATGATGTGGAGAAATTGGGACTCTCCTACAATGCTGTTAAGATTGTAAAATGGTGCAGCTGCTTTGGAAAACAATTTGGCAGTTCCTGGAAAAGTTAAACATTGAGTTACTATGTGACCTAGCAATTCTACCCCTACCCATTTACCCAAGGGAATTGAAAATACATGTCCACACAAATATTCATAACAGCATTATTTATGAAACCAAAAAGTGGAACTACCCCAGCTATCCAGCAGCTGATGTATGGATAAATAAAATATGGTGTATCCACGCATATCCAAGAAAGGAATGAAGCATTGACACATGCTACAACATGGATGAACCTTGCAACATTGTGCTAAGTAAAAGAAGTCAAGCACAAAATGCCACATGAGTCTATTTATGTGAAAAGTACTCAGTAGGCATAATGCATAGAGACAGAAAGCAGATTAACTGTTGCCAGAGGCTGGGAGGAGGGGGTGAATAGGGAGTGACTGCTAATGGGTGTGGGCTCTCTTTGGGGGTGGTGAATGTTCTGGAATTAGTAGTGGTGGTTGCACAACTTTTTGAACGTACTAAAAACCACTAAATCAAGTATTTTAAAATGGTGAATTTTATGGTATGTGAATTAAATCTCAAAAATTAAATAGTAAAATAAAGTGCCTTCTGTTCTCCTCATACCTTTTCCTGGTCGCCATCCTGTTGGCTCGATCATGGATTTCTTGTTTGGAATGACCGTTAAGGTGGATGGCTTGGCAGATAGTACAAATTGGCCCACTGAGTTCCATTCCAACACTCTATAGCATGCCTTACTTCATGCTGGGGACTGGAAAGCTAAATTCATTTGCTAATTTCTCTGACAGCTTGGATTCTGTATGTGTCCCAGGTTTTGCCCTGAAGATACCTTCCTGAGAGACTTGCGAAGTAGAAATGAGGTGGATGTGATGCTTCTCATGGCGTATGCAGTTAGAGTTCTGTTTCTCTAGCAGCAGTTACAGTGGTCCCTGCATGAAGCTCTAACTTAATATGTGTTGAGGGGCAAATCATAGGGCTTTCATTTTTTTGGTATGGCCTGGGCTGAGGCCGTATAGTACTTGAGATGGACTCAACAAACTTTTGATATAAAAGGCCAGAGAGTACATATTTTTGGCTTTGTGTGCCCTGTAGTCTGTGTTGCAAGTACTCAGCTTTGCCATTGTGGCATGAAAACAGGCATAGGTGATACATAAATCAATGAACATGGCTGCTTTCCAGTAAAACTTTATTTAGAAGAATTTGGCCAATGGGCCATAGTTTGTTGACCCCCTGTCCTAGAGCAGTAATTGTGGAGGTGGCGGTTTTCTGATGGTTTATTAACTTTTTTATTGGACAAAAAGTAGGATTCCCTTTTGGGCCAGTTCTGTTGTGTGTTTTAAACAGTTGATTATCTTTTAGTAGTTGCTTTAGGAATTGCAAAATGCATCCTTAACTTTTCACAGTCTAGTTAGAATCAACATTTTCCTACTTTGATGAAAATGTAACAACCTTACTGCCATGTAGATATCTTTACACTCCCCCCTTCATGCTATAGTTGTCTTATGTCAACATATATTGAGAACTCCATCATATGGTGTTCTGTATTGTGCTTTCAGCCTTTACACATGCTTTAAAGAACTATAATTTACCATATTTTTATCATTTCTGTCTCTAGTTAACTTGTGCTCTTTCCTCTAAGCTTCTAGAACATATGGAATAGTTATAATAACTATTTTAGTGACTTTGCCTACTAATTCAATCATCTCTGCCATTCTAGGTCAGTTTCAATTGATTGATTTTCCTGCTTCTTTGCTTTCTTGGTATTTTTTAAATTGGATTCCACACATTGTGAATTTTACCTTGTTGGGTGTTGGGTATTTTTGCATGTCTGTAAATAGTTTTCATTTTCCTGCGATGTGGTTCAATTACTTAGAAGCAGTTTGATTCTTTTGGGTCTTGCTTCTGAGACTTACTAGGCAGGACCAAGGCAGCATTTCGTTTGGGCTCATTATTTCCCGTGATTGAGGCAAAATGCTTCTGAGTACTCCACCTGATGCCCCGTGAATTACAAGGCTTTCCATGCTGGTTTGTGGGAACAGCTGCTATATATCCTGCCTCACGTGAGCTCCAGGTATTATTCTCTCTCATCTTCCCTCCAGGTACTCTTTGCATTCTTGAAAATATCCTTAATTCCACGGCCTTCCTTAGCCTTTAGTTGCACTTACCTGACAAAACCCTACCTCTGGGTCACTCTAATCCTCAGACTAGGTCAGTCTATACGTAGGCTCATGGGAAAAACAATCATACAATGGTACATACAAAATTAGATTGTCCAAGTTATCTGAGGCATCAACACTGTTATATGATCATTCTCTGTGTCCATAGCTCTGTTCCTCCCATTTTCATCTTCCTCCATTTTCTTCCATACCACCCTCTACCAACACAGACACCCACTCGCTCACTCGCTCACTCACTCACACAACCCCTGCACTGAATTTATAGAAATAAACTTGTCATCATTTTCATAGAGAAAGTAGAAATTATCAGATGGGGACATCTACAACTTCTGACCACCAAACTTAATAAACAGCCCTAGTTTACTTCACCAGATACATATTTGATGAGTCAGTTAGACTGTGAGAAAAGCTGTTGGCAATGACTTTTAAAAACAAACTCTGTACATTAAAGCAAGAAATGGACAAACCAGTTTGGATAAACTAAGGGAACCTGGACTTTTGCCCACTGCCACCAACCGAACCAGATTGGACCCTGGCTGTGTTGCTTGGGATAAGCTCAGCAATGAAGTCCCTATTTGTTTGCTGGTTAGAAATTGTTCTCAGCACCTGGGAATCTTGTTCTCCTCTTGGGCATTTAAAGTGAGTCTGATACTTTCATGTGATTCGCCCCACAATTCTGTTTCAAGGCACGTCACTCTCTCCATATTCCTATCTGCAGAGATTCTGGTTGTGAGCCAGTCTGTACCCTGTTTAGTTGTCTGAGGGAGGAGCAGAGTATGTTTTTGAACAGACTCTGCTTTTGAAAGTTGCTTGGAGTCTGCTTCTTGCAATGCTCTGGCCTAATCTTGAAACATCATGCTCGGGAGATTGTTATTCATCACTCATTGACTTCCACGATTGGGAGGAGGGGGTGGTAAGAAGGGAGGAGACACTGGTGGAGAGGAAGAAAGAGAACAACAGCCTGTGTGCTTGTTTGCTCATAGTGGTGAGAATGTTATGCCCTGTCCTTATTCTTGAAGAGAAATGATGCATAGCTTCACAGAAGAAACCTGATCCCTCCCCACAAAAGTGTGTTTAGATACTGAGGTATACGCGAACAAAAGAAATGCTCTTGCATTTACTGAAAGACAGAAAGCAAGCAAACAAACTGTGACTTCTTCTAATGCTCTGTTTACAAAAACTCCTTCAAGCCTTCCTGATTATTGTACATAATTGTTTGTGATATTGCACTGGGTTCCAGCACAGGAAGAAGGTTAAATAATTCCAAAGCTCTGTTCTGACACCCCAATTCTCTCACCCCTGGCATGGGTGCTGGTGGCAGTGGAAGGGTTGGAAGTCGCTTCCAGAGGTGGGGGTGGGTGGGGGAGGTGTTGCTTTCTTTGCCACCCACAAAGTCCCTGAATATATTTCTCCTCTGATACCAGAGGTTTTGTGTTGTCAGTTAAGCCCAGAAGAAAGATAGTCATAGTGGCTAAGACACAGAGAGGTTTGGGCTTATCTGTGACTCCAGTGACCATGGGCTACTGCCCAGGAAATGCATTTGTTTTGTTGCTACTAATCCACAGCCTGCTGTAAGGGGAGAAAAGAATAAATGAGCCCAGAATGTTATGTTGGGTTTTAGCTCATTGACTTAAAAGGCTGAGGTATAATTTCCCTGAGATTTTACAGTCATGAACATCTGCTCGCAGGAGCCTGCAACATCTGCAGCCCTTGTCGTCATTCTTTGCAGAGGACCATAAAGTTTATAGAAAAACGAATCCACCCAGACACAGAGGAGACCTGGCAGAACCACCTTCCTGGCTGAGAAGTTTATTTTATATTCCAGCATGGGCAACAGAACCTTGTGAGCTTATTCTTGGGGCCATGTGGAAAAAACAGAGCTGAGAGTTCTGCTCTGCCTCTCTCTGCACGCCCCAGCCACATGGACACCCCAGTTGCACTTACGGAGTCCCTGCTGCATGCTGGGTGCTTTCTCATGTATGTTATCTCCTTTAACTCTCAGAGTGGCTCTGTTGGTCACCATTACCTCTTTCCACAACAATGTATACATACGGAGACATACAGTTTTAAGTGCACATACTGATTTGGAAAATCTTAAGCCACAAACATGTTTCTTGTATGTATTGATAATTAGATAGGAAGGAAGAAGAGGTAAATAGAGGCAGCAGAATATCATGGAAATATCACTGGATTGGGATTGGGAGACCTCCATTCTGGTCTTAGCTCTGGGGGCTTCCTATATCCCTTGATTTCTTTGGGCTTTCCATTTCTTGTTTATATAGTGAAGAAGTTGGTTTCAATTTTCTCTGTCTCTTCTAGCTCTCATGCTAAATAAACTGGAATCAATATCCAGTATGACTTCAACCATGTAACATAAATGTGTATGAAGAAGGAAAGAAGGAACTATGCCAGAGTGTTTCCAGTAGTTACATTTGGGTGGTAGGATTATGAACTCTATTCTTTGTTCTTTTTTGCATATTCTAACTCTTTTATAATGCACATGTATCATATTTGTGATCAGTAATATATTGTAAAAATATTAACCCATTTGGTGAATGTGACACCTGCTTCTTACTGCATTATCTCCTTCTTCAGCTAGGTCTCCATTATGGCAGCCACACTAATACAACATCTCCATTGGTCTTCCTGGCATAGCCATTGTGCGCCCCAGATTACTCCCTGGCATGGCCTTAGACATACTTACTTTTTAAATGTTTGCTTGTTTATTTATTTGTTTGTTTACAGAGAACGAGTGGGGAAGGAGCGGAAGAAGAGGGAGAGAGAAAGAATCCCAAGCACGTTCCAAGCTCACAGTGGAGCTGGGTTAAATCCCACAAATCATGAGATCATGACCTAAGCCAAAATCAAGAGTTGATGCCCAACTGACTGAGCCACCCAGGCCCCCCGCCCCAGACATATTTACTTTTCTAAAAAAAGTTTTTATTGAAATTCCAGTTAACATACAGTGTAACATTAGTTTCAGGTATACAGTGTAGTGATTCAGCACTTACATACAGCACCCATGCTCATCACAAGGGCCCTCCTCAATCCTCATCACCTATTTCCCCCATTCCCCCATCCCTCCTTAGGGGTCTAAAAAGTTCTATCTGATGTGGCTGCTGTCCTCCAGTAGCTTGTAGCCCAGCAGGGGAGATTATGCACATATATAAATGTCTGCAGTTAAAAACAATGTGTAATAAGTGCTGTAGGATTGATGGAAACTTCAGAGAACAGGATCCCTGAGGAGGGAGAATGCCTCTCCAACAAGACATCAGGGAAATTATATCTAACATTTTTGGCACCTCAGAAAACATTCCCTGGTCTCTGATTTCAGACACAGCTGTAGAGGAGAATTCCAGAGGAGCTCAGGGTCATGCTGACAGCATCCCACTTCAAACCTGCACATGGATCTTTCTACCTCAGGGCTTTCCTCTGATGCGGTGAGAGCTGTCTTGGTCCATATGCAAGAGCAGCCTGAAAGTGTGGGGAAGATATTGTCCTTTGGAGTAAACTTCAACCAGTAAAAAATGGGAGCTGGTGGAGAAAGGCTCCCAGCTGTTCTTCTTTGAAGAATGGTCACTTCTGAGACTCATCCCATAGCTTCTTGGGGATCCCTGTGGAATTAATCTCTTATTGCCCACAGCAGTGATCTTAGTAAAGCACCTCTATTTTGGCCTTTTCCTCTATCTCTGCTTTACTACTTTTTAAAGTTTATTTATTTAGAGAGAGTGAGAACAAGCAGGGGAGGGGCAGAGAGAGAGGAAGAGAGAGAGAGAATGCCAAGTAATCTCCGTGCTTTCAGCACAGAGCCTGACATGGGCCTCAGTCCCATGAACCATGAGATCATGACTTGAGCCAAAATCAAGAGCCGGATGCTTAACTGACTGAGCCACCCAGGTGCCCCTCTGCTTTACTCTTTTTAATTTTTCACTCAATACCTGTACCTAAGTCCTTGTCTCAGGCTCTGTTTTGGGGAGAACCTAAACTAAGGCAGAAGCCATTGTGGAATAGGATGCATTTGAACTGGAGTTGTTCACAGACAAAGACAAGGAGAAGGGAGAGGTTTTAGGTAGATGGCACACTGTGAGGAGGGCATGGAGAGCACAGGACATACCTGGTGTAGTAGTTTTGAGCCTCCTCCTATCAAGGAGGTGGAATCTATTCTCTACCCCTTCAATCTGAACTGGCCTTGTGACTGGCTTTGTCTATTAAAATGTTGCAGAAGTGAGTGAGTTCTGAACTTGGGCCTCAAGTGGCTCTGCCAATTGTGCTCTCATTCTCGTAAGCCTGCCACTGCTAGGTTTACAAGCCAGGAGTAGCCCTAGTGGAGGATGAGAGACCACGTGAAGCAAAGGCAACCTGTCCTAGCTGAGGTACCCTCTAGACTCAAAGCCGCTAGCCAATTCACCAGCTCACCACAGACACATGAGTGAGCAGAGCTGGAAGAGAAGAATCTGTCAGTTGGGCTCAGCCCAAATTGTCAGTCTGAAGAATTATGAGTGAAGTAAATGGTTATTGTTTTAAGCTGCTAACTTTTGGAATGGGTTGCTATGCAACCAAAGCTAATTGATATATCTGGGGGGAAACTGAGTCATCCTGGTTGGTTAGAAGATGTCCTTCATGACTTGAATTGGGGGGGCTAAGTTGGGATAGGTTTTGAATACCATCCTAACAAGTCTGGAAGTAATTCAGTGGGTGAGGAGATTCTGTTAGAATAGATGGGTGGCTGACCACCAAATATTTGGGTTTCCCATTCTGTAGTTTAGAACTGTTGCTGGGAGCTGCCTGCCCAGCCACAGACTATGTTTTCCCAGCTCTCCTTGCACATGACTCGTTCTCTCCAATGAGATGTGAGTGGTAGGGGTTTGTGTAACCTCTAGGCTGAGATAGCTAGGTAGTAAGTATATGATCCCCATGCTCTCCCTGTGCCCCGCTGGGTAGCTGGATGATACTAGCTCAGCCTTGAACACACAGGAAGGTAGAACCTCATGATTGATACCAACTAGATTCCTGACTCTCCCTTTAGAGAAGAACCATTCAGCGAAGTAGATTTTGCATGAGCAAGAAAGAAACATTTATCATGTTAAGTCATTGAGATTTTCAGGTTGTTTGTTACAGCATCTGATATTACCCACGCTGACTAAATGTAAGCAACCTTCATAGGCTTTTGAGTGGGGTATTGTACCCCTCAAAGTAGTGATTTGGGTATGCTGGCTTTAGCATCCAATTGCAGGGTAAATCTGCTCCTGCAGTTTTCTGGGTCTCAGGAGACAATGGTATGGATATGGCCTTGGCCATGAAAGCAAAAAGGAAAGCACCAAAGTAGACAGTCCCTTCAAGCTAGACATCTTCCTTCCAGGGGAGGAAACTAGTTAAATTGTAGACAGTCTACTATTTAAGTCTAAATTGCTTTCCACCTGTTTAGTTGTGAGTTAGGAAACTGGTCTTGACATTTTGGGATTGGAATCTTAAAACACCAGTTACTTAAAAATAAATACATCTGAAGGTTCTTTTAAGGGACCATAATCATAATCATATTCATAGTAAAGCCTGACCCACCAGAGAGCCACTGTCCCTTCTCTGAGTCTGGGGATACATTGCTCCTTCCTCACCTTGCACTGATGAGCTCCTAATCTAAACAAAATGGATACCATTATTTTGCTGCTTGGTGTTTGTGAGGACCTGGAGACAGGTCCTCCTGAGGAAATATGAGTTTCCTTTAGGAGTTTTCTTGGGGAAGATTTAGATGGATTTCATTTTTTACCCTGCTCATCACGGGAGCAATTCCATGCCTGTGTCTGGAAGTGTTTCGGAGCCGCATGCTTCTAAGAGAGACATTCCTTAGAATTGCTTCTTAGGACAACAAGCCATCCTTAACATCTTATAGCTGTAGCACTTCTACCAGTAGCTTGGCTCCCTTGTGCCATCGGTGGCTTGGCCTAGCCTCCACCAAATACTCTCTGCCAGACTCCCAAGGCCAGGTCTGTCCCAGGCAATGAAAAGTTTGTAGAACATCCCTGACTCCATCTGCCTGTCTGGCTGGCCATTTGCCTACTGCCTGTGGCCACATCATCAGACACCCAGCCTACAGGTCCCCTGATGTTGGCCTCTCTCCTGCTCCAGCCTGTTTGTCAAGTCTCCTTGGCCTGGCCTGCCCCTACCAAGCCCAGATTTTGACACCATCCCAAGGGCAGCTGTAACTCTTCAGCTGTGCTTCATGGTGGCCTTGGAGTGCTTCCACCTCCCACCCAGTGCCCAGAGGCCCCTGGAATGTTGAGAGAGTTTTGACCTAGACCTGGCTCACCTCATACCATAACGAACCAGTTTATTATAGCACGTAATAAACCTCAAACCAGCTTGACTCAGATTCTTAAAGGGCCAGTTCCAACCACCTCATGTCACCCCAGCGGAAACATAGTGCTAATTATACTGAAGAACCTCTTTCTAACATTGAAGTGGGCAAATTGTGTCTTCAGCATCCCACAGCATCCCCTTTAGGTCTTTCAGGGCATGTGATATTCATTTAAATATCTGAATTAATATGCCATAATTATAATTCTTATGTTTTCCTTTTGTACTTGTTTTTTTTTTTAATTTTTAATGTTTATTTATTTTTGAGAGAAAGAGAGAGGGAGGTGGACAGACAGACACAGAATCCAAAGCAGGCTGTAGGTTCCATGCTGACAGCACAGAGCCCAACACGGGGCTTGAACCCACAAACCATGAGATCATGACCTGAGCCAAAGTCAGACACTCAACTGACTGAGCCAACCAGGCGCCCCTCTTTAGCACTTGTTTTAATGAACCTAAGAACAACATTGGGCCTGAAATAATGGCCACTCCTGCAATAGGAAGTTGGATGATGATGATGATGATGATGATGATGATGATAACACTAACCAACATTTATTGAGCACCTATCATATACCAGGGTCATTTAAAAATAAATTATATAAACTATCTTATTGAATCCCCATGATATCCTTACCCTCTGGGGTAGTAGTTATTATTCTCCCATTTTTAGATGAGACTAAATAATTTGCCCAGAAAATACAATCAGGTAGCCAGACTCAGAATCCAGGTCATATGACACTAGAGTCTGTGCTATTAACTCTGTGTTATCCTGTATCTCTGTGTGGCTGACAGACCGTACATGGATGGTTTTTCCCTCCTACTTAAGTCTGGGAGCAATGAAGGTGGGATTTTTCTTCTGTAATTGAAAGAATAATTGGGAGTTATTTATTTATTCTGTTTAATTACACCATTCAGTGTCAGCTCTTCAAAGTAGAAAAATTAAAATAATTTTTTGAATTCTGGAATATAAAATTCAACCATAATTTCACCACCCTGACAGAACCACTGTTAATACTTGAATATTTTATTCAGTATTTTTATTTCAACATTTTCTAGTATTATATTAAAAATGCAACTAATTTTGGAAGGTACAGAGAATCAAAAAGAAGAAATACAAATCATCTCAAGTTCTATATTATTAGCTTTCTAGATTGTGTGTGTGTGGGGGGGGGTGTTGGATCATATTGCTTTATATTCTGAGCTTGTAATTGAATAATATTTTGTTGATTTCTTTCATGTAAAAGAATATTCTTCCACAACACCTCTATTAGTTTCTATTTCAGTGTAACAAATTACCACATATCCAGTAACTTAAAACAACACCATTTATTTTCTCACAGTTTCCACTCATCAAGAGTCCAGGCCTGGCTTAGCTAGAGCCTTTGCTCAAGGTCTCATGAGGCTACAAACATGATGTAGGCCAGACCGCTTTCTCAACCGGAGGCTTGACTAGGGAAGGGTCCACATTTGAGCTCATTTAGGTCATTGGTTAAATTCATTCTTTTAGGCTGTGTGTCTAAGGGCTCAGCTTCTTCCTTGTTGTTGGCTAGAGGCTGCCCTTAGGTTTTAGAGGCCACCAGCAATCCCCTGCCATGTGGCTCTCTCCATAGGCAGTTTTCAATATGGCAGCTGTTCAAAGCCAGCAAGTGAGTCTTTCTAGTGTGCACTAGCAAGATAAGTATTGTATCTATGCTGATATCTGTCTATACCTATTTATATCTACATTATAATGTAACCATGACATCTCATCACCTTTGCCATATTCCATTGGTTAGAAGCAAGTTGTGGGTCCTGCCCACACTCAAGGGGAGGGGATTATGCCAGGTGCGGACCACCCTAGGATATGTTTGCCACATACCATTTATTTATTTCATTTCATTTTACACTTGTTAAAGATTTTATTTAACTCAGTAAAAATGAGGAAACCAAGCAGATGGTATATATAACCAGTTCAAAAGAAAATCCAAAGAATGGACACATTTATAGATCAAGAATGTTGAAATGAATGTGCAAATGGAGGCAAAACTAGTCTCTTCCGCAGTGGGGGAGGGCAGTCCCTTGAACTTCTACAGGACAGGGCAGGATAGGATTTGCACGTACCTAAGCAAGAGAAGAGAAACTACATTGCTGTCAGTTATACAGTTTGCAAAATTGTAAAATAGCTCCCATGGAATTAGAGTCAGATAACATGGAAGGGTGTGCCACACACCATTTAAAACCGAGCCATGCTGGTTCAGCTTTTTGCTGATTTATTTAATGAATCCCTTATATTTGAAAATCAGTGTTTCCATTTTTTGTCATTATAAAAACTGCAGCGATCACCCTTGTGGTTAAATTTTTTCATGCACACTTAATTATTTCCTTTCATGACTTTTAAGATTTTGCTGGGTCAAAAAGTTCACACGTTTTAAAGGCAATTGCTCATGTTGTTAAATCACTCCCCAGAGCAATTCCCCCCAGTGGCATAGGAGCGTACAGGAGGCTATTTTAGTGAACTAAGCTGAGTTAATATTGGTAAAGTGCTTGAAGGGTGCTGGGCACAATGGAAGGCCATGTGTAGATATTAAGCAAACTAAATTAAACAATAAAATTGAGTTGTTTCATCCTTACAACAACCTGTGAGGTAGGTTAATGGGATTCTCATTTTACAGAAGAGGAAGATGAGGCCAGAAGGGTTAAGGAGAGATTACTGAATTAAATACCAAAAGGCTGGGGCCACATCCTAGCTCCTTCACTTATCAAACGTAGGACTTGGGGGAACTTCTCTCTCCAATGCAGCCGACAGTCTTACATCACGGCAGCTAATGTCAGGGTGAGTGCTTGGAATCTGTAGCCCAGGGATTCTCGCCCTTGACTGCATGGTGGAATCACCTGGGGGAAGCTTTCAAACCCCCAGATGCCTGGGTCCCAACCCCAGAAATTCTGATGGCGTTGGCCTGGGTCATGGCCTCGGCATCAGGAATTTTTAAGCTGCCAAGTGATTCCTGTGTGCAGCCAGATCTGAGGCCCACTGCTAGAGCCTCCCACACTTGCAAGGGATTATTTCTGTATATAGCTGAGGAAGCAACATTCAGTTCTTGCTTTCTGCTCTGAGCTGTCAGGAAATGGCCCACTAGGGTCCGGCTGGAATCAAACCTCTGTCTTAAACTCCAGAGTCAACTCAGTCTGCTAAGTTAGTTTGGGAAGCCATCAATTACCTGCTGTTTTACCCTCCGGTGTGGGTCCCTGGGCGGTGGGGTGTCAGCATCAGCCGTGCTGGCAGGGGATGCTTTCCAGTGGAGCCTGCTGCTGCTGTTGCTATTTTTCTAGAAGCCAAAGCAGATCTTCACATCAGAGCTTCAGCTCCCCGCTGCCTGTCAGTCACAGCTGCACGACTGAGGCTGAGGGACCAGACGCCTGGCTGCCCGCCACTGGAGCTGGGTAGCAGATTTGCTGAGGTATCTTTGGGGCCAGGCCAGCCTTCCAGCTCACTGTGAGGGCTGGGAACGAATTTTTCTGAGCAGCCAAATGTAGCTCAAAATGAACATGATCAATCACTGGAATGAAAGCCTTGGTCAAGTTGCCCCAGTGTGACAGAGAAGGCCAGCACCAGCTCCTGTCTTTCTCCTGCACCTGATAAATTGTGAGACATATATGTGTCTGCCATTTTTCTGAGGTCGGACACTACCCAGTGATTATGGGGGGAAAATGGCAGTGTGGAGAAGTTTCTGGAGGAAGACAAGGAAGAAAATGGAAAACTCATATTTAATGTGGGCCTGCTATGCATCAGGCATTGTGTGGACACTAGATATTTAATCTCATTGAGTCTGAACATTATGATGACCACAGAAATTGGACATGGCTATCTCTATTTTATTTTTTTTAATTTTTAATGTTTATTTATTTTTGAGAGAGAGACAGAGTGTGAATGGGGGAGGGGCAAAGAGAGAGGGAGATACAGAATCTGAAGCAGGCTCCAGGCTCTGAGCTGTCAACACAGAGCCCGACGTGGGGCTCAAACTCAAGAACTGCAAGATCATGACCTGAGCTGAAGTCGGACGCTCAACAGACTGAGCCACCCAGGTGCCCCGGCTGTCTCTGTTTTAAAGGTGAGGCAATTGAGTCTTAGAGGAGAAGCTTCCTTGTGAGATCCCATGACTAGCCAAGGACAAAGCTAGAATTCACTTCTTGGTCTGTCAGCCTGCATAGCACCTGTTCTTTGTACATTCCTTCTCAAACTGGGAAAGGAAAGCATTGATCCAGGTAACTAGTTTTTTGTTGGTTTGTTTCTCATTAAGATTATTGTCTGCAGTGTCCATTCTTGGCTCAGTTGTGAAACACTGAAGGTTGCTTTTGTCATGGTTCAGCTTCCCTGCTGAATGAATTTAGGTAATATTAGCTGCTATAACAGATGAAGCCCTAAATCTCAGGGGCTTCACACAATACACATTTACTTCTTCCACACATAAAGTCTGGCTGACCATGTGGGACTGGGGCTTTTGCTCTATGCAGTCATGTAGGGGCCCAGATTCCTTCCAACTGTGCCTCTGTTCTCCTCTAGGGCTTCAGTGTCATCCAGTACATCCTCTGCTTCTGGAAGGCAGGTAGGGGAAGGGAGTGGGGGGTATCCTGTAGGAGGTTCTATGGCTCAAGTGAGGGCAAGTACACCACATTTCTGTCCGCATTCCATTAGCCAGAACTGCATCACATGCCAATGGCTAATGCAAGGGAGGCTGAGAAATGTATCTAGCTGTGTGCCAGTGAAGACAGGAAATGCATTTTAGTGAATATATAGCAGTTCTGGCCACAGCTATAGACGCCCCTGAAGTCTCTTCATTCCTGAAGCCTCTCCCACTTGATCCTACTCATGCCGTCTCCAGAACCTCATCTTGTCCTTCATGTCAACTGTCCTCTGATTGACATGTACCTTCTATCAAATTTCTGCCCAGAGCACCTAGATCAGAGCCGTACCTGGCCATGCCTTTGTTGAAGGTCTTGATGAGGCCACCTCACGCCCAAGTGCCACAAACCATGGGCCTCTCAAAAACTATCTGGCCCACCTTCTGCCAGCCCTTCAGAGGGGGGAGCCAGTAATGAAGGGGTTGCCGGCCTTTGGCTTAACTCTTCATTTGGCTAATGATGATGAATGTCGCTGTCTCTGAATCTGAAAGCCCTGGCTGTTTTTCCTGCAGTGTCTCCTGCTTGATGTGTTTTCTTTTTCCTCAGCTCTGCTAGCTTCAGACCCCAGGGAGAAGATGAGTTTTACAGTGATGGACGGTAGGGATTTTTCACACCTGCCAATTCTGACATCCCGAGTCAGCAGGATCTGTGCTGCCAAGATACATGATTTAGAGGCGCTACATTAAGCCTAAAAATGTTCCCTTAGTATTTTCATGATCTTTTGTGGTCAAGGACGGTTAGAACAGAATTTCCTTCAGAACAAACTGGCAAGGAAAACTCAGTCAATGTCAAGTGAGAATTCTTTTGTTTTCTTCCCTTTCCAGGTGAAAGTGCTCCCATAGTCTTCCCCATTATAACCCCGGATGAGTGGTCAGGACTCAAACCTGTGTGCCTTCTTCATGACACTTTGCAGAAGTGTTAGCTTGGGCTAACCCAAGCAAAGTTTACGTAGGAAGCTACTTTCAATGGCTTGTAGGAGACCTCTTAACATATTATCAGAGAAGTCCTTGGTCCAGAAGGTTTGGTGGGCTCCCAGTGCCTTGCCCAGATTATGGAGAAACAGGGCACTTACTGAGGTGAGACAGGTCTTGTCACACTGTGGCTTGTAGTCTAGAGAAGGGGCCCAGGTACCTGTCACCAGGTGGTGAACAAAGATCCTAAGGCTCACCTAAGTCAAGCCAGTGGGGGAGCACAACCCACCCCCTCCACCCCCCACCCCCCATCATGAGGCTGCCTTTCCTGGAAGCATATTGCCTGAGGCTTCATGGGACAGTGCTGTATTAAAGACCAGGATGGGAGTGGAAAGTGGGCTGGGGAGGGAAAGAGGCACAGCAAAGCCCGCAGAAGGTGACTAGCTCAGCCCTGCAGTGGTGCTCTGGGATTTGTGTCTGCACAAAGGACAGGAGGGTGTTCACACCCTTTCCCTATCAGTATGTCACCAATGTGCTGTCCCTGGGCCAACTCATGGTCCATGCCCAACAACACAGCGGGCTCCAGCAGCCTAGGGCAGGCCACCAACAGAGATGTAAGTGCTGGTGGTTGGGCAGGAAAGCCCACCAGACACCACATGTCACAATGGGGAATGGTTATGAAGGGGTCTGAATGGATTATCGATGGTCCCCGACTTTGCACCCTGTCGGAGTCTTCTCTTTCATTTTTGGAAGAGCCCTTAATATCAACTTTATCTCAAGAGCTCAAAGAGAGTTTGGCTTGGACCCCATAACTCCAAGGGATAGTCTGGGTAGAGGAGATGCTGTGTTTTAGGTGTGGGGCTTCCAAATCTCCTCTCTATATAGGGCAGTGGCCACCACTACATAAGCTGAATGCAGAGGAGGACCATGGCTTGGAATGTGGAGCCAGGCCATTAGAAGAACTTTCAAAGAAAACTTTAACTTAATTCCCATTTTTTTTCACTGGGAAAAGGACTGGGATTTCAGATCTGACATGTCACAGTCTGTTTTAAGCTTAGCTGGTGCCCTAGGGGTGGGAATCTGTGTGCGCGTGTGTGCGCATGTGTCATTCACATGGACGGTGTCGGAGCTGGCAACCCTCTCTGTGGCACTCCTCTCCACCCAACCCATGTGCAGAACCATTGGCCTCTTGGACCTACCATTAGCCTCTTGGACCTAAGCCTTGCAGTGTCCCTCCTTAGCACTCCTGTAATGCCTTGAGTGCAATGTTGTTGCTGGAACCACATTATTTTACAATGATTTGTTCACCTGTCTGCCTTAATCAGTAGGCTGAGCTCCTTGAGGTCAGAGCCCATGTCTTATATTTGTCCAAGCTCTAGTGTTCAACTCAATGTCGGGGCATATGGTAGGTATTTAGTAAATATTTGCTGAATGAGTGAATCACATGAGATTTCTGAAGAGTTACCAGAGGAAGAGATCAAGGGCATGAAGCTAGAACCATGACTGAAAAAGGGACAAAAGTCTTGCAGGAATGTTCAGTGTCTTCATTGTGCCAGGCCCTGGGGATGCAGGGTTGAGACCGAGGCTGCACCCAAGTTTGGGAAGTTTAGTCGAACAGGTGAGGCACAAGCACTCCAAAGTTACTGCATTCCTTCTGTATTGGCAGCAAGGACATGATGTAGCCCAGCGGAGGGTGCCATATCTTCCTGGAGTCAGCAGGAATTTCTTCCTTGAGGAGGTTCCACTGGAGTGGGGCTTGAAGGAGAAACCATGTGCTTGAAGAAAAAGTGCTGACATGAAAGCAAAAACAAGTGAAGCCATGGTCATGCAGAAAGAGCTAGCATGTTCTGAGAATGCTGAGTTCAGTGTGGCTCTGAGTGGGCCAGTAGAACTCACCAGGCATCTCCAAACCTCATGGTAACCTAGCAGGATTCTTCCCTCCACCAAGCCTTTCTTGAGCATTGCCAGAAGAGGCCAGTTTCCTCTCCTATGCCCTCTCTCTGATGACAGAGGCACTAATGAGTCCTGGAAAGTCCAAAGCCCCTGATGTGTCAGGGTGGGAGAGGAGGAGAGAGTACTGGCGGACCCAGGTATGAGGGTGCAGCATGGAAGTGAGGGCCTTTAGCTCGGCACTCTGAGCCAAGTCCCACAAGCTGGGACAGGGACCGGGCATGAGGGCTTGTTTTCCCTGGGGGCTGCCTCCCTGTGGTGGAGAAGGAGGGCAGTCCTCTTCTCCTTTGGGGCTGTCTCAGATTGTCCTCGGCTCTGGTGACCTCCTGCTGTATCAGATCTAAAATCATAATTCTAAAGTTAATCATTTGGCTAAGCCTCTTCATTGTACACATGGCAGAATTAAACTCACCTGCACATGGGGTGTACAAAAAATTTTTATTTAAAAAATGTTTATTTTGGTGGGAGAGGGGCAGAGAGAGAGAGAGAGAGAGAGAGAGAGAGAGACAGAGAGATCCCAAGCAGGCTCCACACTGTCAGTGCAGAGCCCAACACGGGGCTCGATCTCATGAACCGTGGGATCATGATCTGAGCCAAAATCAAGAGATGCTTAACCAACTGAGCCAAGGTGTCCCCGTTCCTCCAGATTATTTTTATTTGATCTTTAATGAGTCTACTGAGGCCCCACCTGGTTGTTAGTGGGATAAAATTAAATGAAATGCCAATCTGGCTTCAGTGTAGTCATCTGTGATGCTATAAATGGGCCTATCAGGAGACATTTAGACACTCATTTGGTGAGAAAGCACTTTCCCTACTCCATGAGGAGAGGGACTTAGGCAGGCTCCTTAGCCTCTTCTGGACCCCAGGCTGATGTCTTCTTGCCAGTGCAACTTGGGATCTGACTATTCTTTTGGTGTGGGCAAGGCCTAGGGCCTCCCAGGATGACCAGGCCTCCCCTAGGCTCCTGCTGACTGCAGACCCCTGGGTACTTGTTGAGGCCTCTGTGCAGCCCACTGAAGGGTGAAATTGTCCTGCTACAGCGGTCTTGTGGTGGGACCTCTGGCTCTTAACCTAGGTGTTACACCCTACAGGGACCGAAGGCAGCTTGCAAAGATCAGGGACACCCGTACTTGATCCCACTGTGTCATGCAGTTGACTGTAAGGTGACTGTTTCAGGTTTGTCCGAGGCCCTCTTATCTCTCAGTGTGGCTACTGCACATTCCAGAAATGGGAGCTCAGGACACACCCCTGTGACCACTTCCTTACCTCACACTTGTACTTTTCACAAGTTCTTTGGCTGGAAAAGGGGTGGGCTTCTTTTATTCCCCTTTGTCATATTTCCTTTTTCCTGACTCGAGTTATGCCTTCATGGCAGACAAAGATCTCCCTGCTTTCACTACAGTAAAAACCAGAGTCTTCCATTTGCTGATTGGCTATAAGAAGAGAACAAAGGATTCTGGAAAATCCTTCCTGAAGACAATCTCTTGGTTTATAAGGCCCTTGCCTGCTGCATATTTCAGTTTTGAATCTTAAAAGCCAAATATTACTTTGGTCTTTCTGTCTTCACGCCCTCTGCAGCAAAATCTCCATCTCCTCCCCCACTGCCCCACTCCATCTTCCAGCAAATAGATGCCTTGGACTGACCATGGCAAAGTCATGTCCACTTCCACCTCACCCTAACCCCTATAATTCTTGATCAATCACTGACTAGCATGGAGGTATAAAAGCCTTGCAGAAATTTGATTAATGTTGTGCTATTTATACTTCAGAGCCTCCCGCAGGATCAAGTGGAAGCTAGTCTCCCATCCTTGCTTAGCTTTCTCCTCCTGCCCTATCCTGCTCCCCCAGTAAATCACTTGCACAAAATCCCTGTCTCAGGCTCTGCTTCCAGGGAACACGATGTAAGATCTGGTTAGGCTTAATCTCAGCTTATTTGTTTTCTGTCCCTGCTTGAAAAGTTACCACAAACTTGGGGGCTTAAATAGTACAATTTTAGTATCTTATAGTTTTACAGGCCAGAAGTCTGACATGAGTCTCCTTACCCTGAAATCAAGGTGTTAGCAGGGCTGCATTCTTTTCTTAGTTTTTAAATATTTGTAAAATTTATTTTGACAGAGAGAAAGAGAGAGAGAGAGAAAGCAAGCATGGGAGGGCAGAGAGAGAGGGAGAGAGATATAATCCCAAGCCGGCTCCGTACCGTCAGCACAGAGCCTGACCCAGGGCTCGAACTCATGAACCGTGAGATCATGTCCTGAACTGAAACGAAGAGTTGGCACTTAACCGATTGAGCCACCCAGGCGCCCCAGGGCTGCATTCTTTTCTGAAAGCTCTAGGAAATAATCCACTTCCTTGCCTTTTTCAGCTTCTGGAGGCCACCACATTCCTTGGCTTGTGGCCCCCTAATGTCATCCGCAGTGTTGAATCTCTCTGAGCACTCTTTTATCCTCACATATCCCTCTATAGTGGGAAAAGCTTTTCCACTTTTAAGGACTTGTGATTACATTGGGCTCACTTGGATAATCCAGGATAATCTATCTCAAAGTCCCTTGAGTAACCTTAATCACATCTGCAAAGTCCCTTTTGCCATGTAAGGCAAGATATTGACAGGTTCCAGGGATTACTGTGTAGACATCTGTTATGGGTTGAATTGTAACTCCCCAAAAGGTTTTGAAGTCTTAACCCCCAGTGCCTGTGAATTTGACCTTATTTGGAAATAGGGTCTTCACGGATGATCAAATTAAGATGAGGTCATTATGGTGGACAGTAATCTGATATGACTATGTCCTTATCAAAAGGGGATATTTGGACACAGTGACATGCACACACACATGGAGAGTTCCATGCGAACATGAAGGCAGAGATCGGGGTGATGCATCTATAAGTCAAGGAACACCAAAGATTGCTGGAAAACCATCAGAAGCTGGAACAAATTTTTCTTCACAGCCCTAGAAAATGAATATAACACCTTTGGGGGAGGCATTATTCCTGTGCCACCAGGCCTGTGAATTGGGAAACAAGTAAGAGAACCCTGGGATCAAGTAGTGTCCTACCTATAGCTCATATGACTCTGAAGACTCAGGAGAAGTTGCCTGAGAGCTTGGCCATGAATGTGTCTACTGTCAGGGTCTGGTCTTAGTTCTACAGGCCTGGTCCTCCTGAATGAAGGAGGAACAGACATTTTGGAACTTCATTAAGGGGTTAACCACCAAGCTGTGTGGGTAGGGTGGGGGTAGGGTAGGAGCATGGAAGGTAGGGATGGGATTATTCTTTGGAGACAAATTATTTGTGGTTTAGTTAAACACTAAGGCCCCTCCACCCCCGCCAAAGAGTTGTAGCCACAGAGGAAGGCCATAGTTTATGTTCTGCGTAAATAAGTGAGGCATCTAAGTGGAAGAAATAAAGAAGGCCAAAGACCCAAGGACAATTTTTAAAAATAATTTAATATTCTGAAATGCACTCATGGCCTTACGTTACACAATAACACACTTACCTTGGGGGCTTTGTCTGACTATGTAACCTTGTCCATTATGTGGTAGGTAGCTTTCCTGCCCCAGTTCTTCCAGTCCCCCGCTCTAGACTGTCAAAACAAAAAAGTAAAAAGAAGACAAATATAGAACAAAAAGCAGAACTTAGTTGCTTTTACTTTTTTTTTGCTGATGACAATACGAATATATTGAGGTTGAATGAGAACTCTCTTCAGGGATAGGTGGTAAATGATGAATGGGAGCAGCGGTGCTAGACTGACATCTTCTGGAAGGGGCTTTCTCCTTGCTCTTCTCCCATTCAATTCTTCCTTGTCTCAAAGTGTGCTGCCTTCCTTCCAGGCTGGATGTGGTCCTGGCTCACGGACCACATGGGACTGTTCTAGTGTGACTAGAAGTCCTAAAGACTGTTTGCTCCTGGTCCTTCCTTGCTTGCCTAGGGTGAAGCATAAGGAATCTCCAGTAGAGACTTCTGTCACTATGACTCTTTTCTGTGAGAAATTGTTGTGGAGAAGTTGGTGAACAAAATTTTACATCTCATGCTGTGGTAAGGTGTAAAAATGGCCACAAATGTCCCCCTTCCCTGTGTCTACACTCTTGCAGTGTTTGTGGATCTTGTCTGGCCATGTGACTTGATTGGATCAATGGGACAACAGCAATTGTGACATGGAAGAGACTTCAAAAGTGCCTGCGTAATGGGGCTGGCTGCTGTAGGACCTTTCCACTGTGTGGACAAGCCTGGGCTAGTCTGCTAGAGGATGAGGGACCATGATGGGAAGAGCAAAGGTGCTTCAGCTGATTGTCGACCAGCCTCCAGCTGACCTAGCAGCTGACTGATGATGATGCACAAGCAAGCATAGAGCAAAACAAAAACAAAAACAAAAAAAACTCAAAAAAACGAACTGGCCAGGTGAATGCAATTCAGATTGCCATCCCACAGAATCATGAGCTGAATGGTTGTTGATTGACAGTTGCCAATGTGTAAAAGATTCAGGGTATCATTGGTGCTCAAGAAACATGAGTTTCCTTCTTCCCCTTCCCCTTATCCCCATCGTTGCTCTCTCTCTTAACCTGATACAGGTAGGGCCATTCAGGTAAAGCTACAAATTTAGCCATCTCAGGTGGACCTATGGCTTTTTGTTCCTTGTGGGTAATCATCTCTTTGGCCAGCACAAGTCATGCTTTGACTGATGCTCTTTCCATCTGTGGCAGAGCATATTTCCAAAAATGACTATAATAATTCCAGTCCCACATGCTCTTCCAGAACCTCGCCACCCCACGCCCACCCCCCGTCAAGAGGTGGAGTCTATTTTGCTTCCCTCTTGGACATCAGTGGGCATTCATCCCTTTTTGACAGCCTCGACTCACAGACTACAATATTAGTTGTGACTAATGTGTGACTTCCAAGGCTAGGTCATAAGAGGAAGTACAGCTTCTGCCTGGCTCTTGCTCGCTCTCTCTCTCTCTCTCTCTCTCTCTTACCCCCTCCCTCCCCACCCCTCCCTCATGGGCACTGTTGGAATCCTGAGCCACTGTGTAAGAAGTCTTGTTACCCTGTGGCTGCCATGTTACAGATGCCACAGAGAGAGACCATGCAGAGACAGAGATGCCTGAGAGCCCCAGCTGTTCAGCCCCCAGCTATTTGAGCCTTCCCAGCCCAGGCACTAGGCATTTGACTGAATTAGCCTATAAGATGACCTCAACCCCCATCCCCCTCTAACTGCAAACTCATGAACAGCTTGACCATCACTTCTTTTGGAGCAGCAGGCAACTTTCCCACAACAGTGTCTGGTGTAGTCACCATGTAGTGTGCTGTTGACGTATTTTTTCTTACATACACAATCCACAGTTGATAAGGCTGGTGCTGGCCAAGGGTATAGTGAGCATGAGGACCAGCCATTAGAGGACAACATATAGTGAGAACTGATGGAGATAGAAAATTAGGAAGGAAATGCAGCATTAGTGAAAATCTGAAAGATGTTTTTGTTAACTTTTAAGTGAAATGTTATTCTGCACCTTTCAAATAGTCACACTAACAAAGATATGTAGTCCAGTGACTAGACTCCTAAAGGCATTTAATGTTAAATATTAACGCTGAGCACCTACTACGTACCAGGGTCTCTTCTAAGCACTTTCCACGTATTAAGTAATTTAATCATCAAAACATCACCGTATGGGAAGTACTATTACCACCTCATTTTTAAAAAACAAGCCAAAGATCACACAAGTAATAAATGGCAGAGTTGGAATTTGAACCTGGCATACTGGCTCCAGAGTGCATGATTTTAATCACCAAACTGCACTATTTCTCAGTAATTGTTAAGCAAACAAATGTTTCCAAATTAACTTATAAGAAAAATATTCTAAGAAAAATATTTTCAGTAAATGGTTTATAAGCAAATGTTGACATCCTGGGGGATTACAAGAGGGGATTCTGATTAAAAATGTTCAAAATGATTTCTGAATAGAAAAATTTTAATCCTTTTCACAAAATTAGGAGTATACGAGTTAGGAACCAAATACTCTATTCTGTGTATGACCAGATGTTGGATTTATGTTTTATCCACCTTTTTAAGTATGAGGAAAACCTTCTGTACCTATTAATAATTAGCAATAAAAGCTGGTATAAAATATGAGTAAATTATACACTTATTAAAAACTCCTCAATAAAAATTTTGGAATAAGCATATGAAAAGCAAAGCAATATGACCTAAACTTTATTAGACATATGGATCAAATAACAAACTTTGGTTTTAAGCCAGTTTATGTGCCATCAGGAAGCTTTCCCTCCAAAATAGTTCCAGAATATGACCCCTTGTCATGACCACTACCGATACCTCCCTAGGTTAAGCCAGCGTCTTCTCTCACCTGGGTTTTGCAGCAGCCCCCTGACCACGCATGCTTCCTGCTTTCAGTCTTGGCACCTTACTATCTGTCCTCCACACTGCAGCCGGGGTGACCTTTAAAAGAGGGAAATCAGATGTTGTAACTCTTCTTTTTAAACCCCTCCAGTGGTTTCTTGAGGAACTTGGCCCACTTCTCTGACTACCTCTGGCCACATTCTCCCTCTCTCACCAGGCTCCAGCCATGCTGGTTTTCCTTACGTTTCTTGAAAACACACCTTGGAGGCTTTGAATTGCAATTTCCTGTGCTTCAGGTCTTCACTCAGCAGGTTCTTTCCCCTCATTTGAGTCTCAGCAAAAAGGTCACCTCTTTAGAGAGGTCTTCCCTTGACTATCTTTTCCACATTTGTCACCCAAAGTCCTCCATTGCCTCACTGTGTTTGTTTCCTTTATTGTACATGTCATGATTTGTATTATCGTGGTCTGTTATTTGCTTTTTTCTTTACTTTGTCTCCCCCTGTATTAGTTTCCCCCTATATCCATTTTATTATAGAAGAGACTACCCTGAAGCTCAGTGACGTAAATCATCCCTTATTTAATTACTCATGATTTTGTACGATGCCAATATGGTCTAAGCTCAGCTGGGCCATTCTTGTGCTTGGGCAAGGCTTGGCTGATTTGAGCTGGGCCTGCTCATGTATCTGCTGCCGGCTGATGGCTCAGCGGGACTGGCTGGTTCATTATGGCTTTTCTTGGGAAGTCTGGGGCACTGGGGCCTGTCTCCTCATGTTCTCTCCTCTAGAAGCTAGCCCAGGCTTGTTCACATGGCAGTTGTGGCTTTCCAAGAGTTTCAGAGCAAAAGTGTCAAGGCCTCTCGCAGTCTAAACTAGGAATCGACACACTGTTACTTCTGTTGCATTCCACTGGCCAAACAAGCAAGTCACAATGCTAGCCCAGATTCAAGGGGTGTGGAAATAGACTCCACCTCTTGATGAGAGGAGCTGCAAAGTATGGTGGCCTTTATTGTATTGCAACACATGCCCATTGGCTTGTAGCTTGATGGGAGTGGGACCTTGGCCCTGCTCCATGGACTGGTTTTTGGAAACTACTGCTCAAAAGCCCAGGACTTGCTACATTCTGGTCAATCCCATATTAAGTTATTCAAGATGTGGCAATTCTGCCTTTCATATTAACCCACTCTGGAATGTAACCACCAACTGAGAAACTGTCGCTTTAGAGAAAAATTACCCGAGCTGGAACCATGGGAGTGGAGGGGGTAACATGAGAAACTTCAAATTAAAGAGTGAGGCTGAAAATCTGTCAAGTTCTGTAAGATAAAAATCTTCTCGAAAGGGCACATCTGCCAAGACCGCATTTTCACAGGCAGTGCTGACTGGGAACGAGGTCAGCATGAAGCTAGTGGCCTCCCTCCCAGCCAGGCCTGGGGAGAGAGTGGAGGGCTTTTGACAAGAACTAAATTGGATCCCCCCAAAGCCAGGCTCTGTATCCCATCTTAAAGAAAAAGAACCGTGGTAAGTGGGCGAGGGATGCTGGCAAGGGCAGCCTCATCTTTGCTGTGGACTCGGCTTGGGCAATGCAGAGTTTCTTGCTGTCACCTGAGATGTTTCCAAGTGGACTCCATCGAGATATATTCTGTGTTTCGGAAGGAAGTCATCATATTGGCCCATCAGTAAGTATTTAGAGCTGACCTACCATATTTGCAGTGCTGTGCTGAATATTTTGGGGACATCAAAGAAGTGGACTCCTGCCTTCAGAGAACTTACTAGGGACACACAGGCCCTGAAGGCACTGACAGTGGCCCTGTCAGCTGACAGCAGTTCCCCACAGCTGGGGCCATGAGGTTTTCCTCAGGGGAGGACTCGGGGGGGGGGGGGCGCAGCTCTGTGTCTGTCATGAGTATAATTTAGTGAACAATTCAGATGTGTGCAGGCATTCTACTAAATGCTTTTTGCTATCCTGCAGTTGAATCTTTACAATAACCTTCTCTTGTGGTGAGTGCTATTAGTATTACCATTTTATCAGTGAAAACGAAAGCCCAAAGTCATAGGACTACTTCATGGGCAAGCCAGGATTTCTATTCATGTTTGTCTAATTCCAAGCTAGAACACTATTCTGGCCCAGTATAAGATTATTAATAGTAAACATGAGTGTGAACATTTATTTTTACCACATGCCACGCTTCACATATATTATTTTACTTAATCCCCATCATAACCTTAGGAAATAGTTATTGTTATTATGTCTGTTTCACAGATAGGGAAACTGAGGCACAGGGAGATTAAGTTCTTGCCCAAGGTCACAAAGCAGGTCGGGTGGCCATGGGTTTCCTCATAATTTCATGAGCTGATGGTGACCCTCCTGTACTTTCTTGCTTTGGGTGCTGATCTGGTTCAATGGTAGGAGAACTGCCACCCACCCACAAGTACCTTCAAGGCACGTTCAATGGGAATCCTGGCTCTTTCCAAAAACCCTTCCCACTGACCCTGATGCCATTCAGGTTGGGCCTGTTACAAATTCCATTCCTCCAGCTGCCCTAGATCCCCACCCTGCTGGAACCCTTACAAGTCTTCCCTTTCGCTCCTTCACTGTTGGAGGATGGCTCTGTGGAAACCACTTCCTTCCTGCTTCCTTTGTCAAGGTCTCTCCTCTTAAGCAGGCTATGGGGCCCAGGGCACATAGCCAAGGAGAATCCAGGCTGCTGAAGGGGCCCTCCTTAGAAGCTCCTGAGAAAAGATCTGGAGCAGCTGACACAGAGGAATTTGGTCTGGATCCTGCAGCCTCCTGTCAGCTTTATTTGAGGCAAATGAAAGCTGACTAAAGAAGAGGGCCAAAGAAACCCAGCCCTATACACATCTTGGACATAACACCAGCTTCTATCTTAGAAGATTCCAGCTGGAGAGGCTCCAGGAATGACTGCAACTAACCCTCTCATTGTGCATAGGATAGTACTAAAGCTCAGGGAGGTCATGGCTAGTACAAGGTCACATAGCCCATTAGTGACAGAGCCTGGCCTGGAGCACCCATGCCCAAGTCAGTGTTCTTACAGCAGACGTTCCAGCCTTCAGTCCTTTGCACGTTGTCTTCACAATTTTTGCCACGTCCACATGCCATCTGCATTGCTCATGACTTAAGATTTTCTTTAAATGGACTAATGTTTGAAGCAAATCAAATTTCTTGAAAAGGGATGCTGCAAATTACTAGTTTGTTCTGTTTTACATTTTGCTCATAAATTTATCGTATATAAAATTACATCATTTGCACCCCACTAGCAATATGCCTCCCACCTTTTTGCAAACAGGTTTTGCAAACAGACTTCAAGGTGACTGTGAGAAGGAGCTCTGAGTTCAAGTTTCTTCTCCATTACTTACCAGCTGCAACATCACTGGCAAGTCACTGCACCTTTCTGAGCTTCCGTTTTCTCATCTGCGGAGTGAGAGGACTAAACACCCCCTCTGACCTCCCTGTAGATGGGTTGTGAGAACCAAACGTGGGGAAATACTTGAAAGAGCTTTATTCATTCAAACAAGCTAAACCAATGGACGTTTTCATTCTCACTCTCCTCAAGAGATTGATTATTTTCCCATTTACAGTAGGAACAGTTCTTTATTTGCTCATCTTCAAACAGATGTGGTCTCTTGAGTGCTGATTCTATCCTTTTCCTGGAAGAGTGTCTCTGAGCAAATCCCTTTTTGTGGCATGTCTATCTGTCCTGTGTTGTGCTTAGTCCTCGTAGCACATCCCCAGGCAGGTGATGAGTGGAGGTTTATTTTGACATAGCTTGCTGAAAACACTTTCCTAAACAGAGTTTAAGTCTTCAAAGTCAGAGGGGAAAATATAAGAAAGGCTCCCCTAGTAGGGCTTTTGACAGGGAAGGAAAACTGCTGACCTGTAGCTAAGACATCTGATGTGAGTTTCTGGTTGTAAAGTGAAAAGAGGAGCCCTGCTCAGTGCTTCAAGGTCACACACACGGTGGCTGGATGGCTTTGTCGGTATCCAGCCCTTGCTCGCTGGGATCAGGGTAAATTTCACTGCAGAAAACGAATTTTCCAATCTCTTTTCTTTTCTTATCCAGTCTTGGCATTGAAAAATCACAAGAACTTGGGGCACCTGGGTGGCTCTAGTCGGTTTAGCATCCCACTCTCGATTTTGGCTCAGGTCATGATTCCAGGGTCATGGGATCGAGCCCCGCATTGGGCTCTGTGCTGACTGTGGAGCCTGCTTAAGATTCTCTCTCTCTCTCTCTCTCTCTCTCTCTCTCTCTCTCTCTCTCTCTCTTCCCCCCCTTTTCTCCTCCCCCATTTGCACGCACACTCTCTCTCTAAAAAAAAATAAAAAATAAATAAAAATTTAAATTTCAAGGATTTAAAATTGGTTGAAGACAGGGATGTTGGGGGGGGGGCATGTGTGCACTTACCATTTATAACACATATGTGCCAGGCATTATTTCTATAGTTTTATGAATATTAACTCATTTAATCCTCTCAACACTTGATGAAGCAGGTACTATTAGTAGCCTCACTTTATAAAGAAACTTAGACACAGAGAAGTTAAGTGGCTTGCCCAAGGTCACACAGCTAGTATTAGGCAGATCTGACTTGAACCCAGGCAATCTGGCTCCCCAACCCCTGCTCTTAACTACTACATTATGTTGTGAAATATAAATGTATTGAACTTCCAATTTCTAACATCGTTCAAAGATTGGTTTCAAATCTACAACATCTCCTGTTGCCAGGAGCCTCCCCTGAACTCATACAAGAGAAACCTTCTCTTAACTCCAATTGCACCTTTCCTATGCCTCTTTAAAGGCACATACCACTTTCTAGCTTGCATTTGAATGATTTTTTTTAGGTTTATTTATCTATTTTGAGAGAGAGAATGAGAGAGTGCAAGCCTGGGAGAGGGGCAGAGAGAGAGAGGGAGAGAGAGAATCCCAAGCAGGCCCCACACCATCAATAAATAGCCTAACTTGGGGCTTGAACCCACGAACCATGAGATCGTGACCTGAGCTGAAACCAAGACTTGGACACTTAACCAACTGAGCCACCCAGGTGCCTCACATTTGAATGATTTTTATGTCTTATCTTCCGTGTGTGTGTGTGTGTGTGTGTGTGTGTGTGTGCCTTAACAGTCATCAGTGCTCTTCACCAAATATTTCTGGCCCTCCACTTCCAAGCATACGGCAGAATTGCATTTCTTATCCCCCTCCTGGTGGAGCAGTGATATGTGACTTGTTCTGTACAACAATTGTGAGCAGAATGTATGTGAGTCACTGCTGGGCCGACCAATGAATCTGCTGTGAAAAATTGTCTGAATTCTTCTTTGTTCTGGCACAGTCACAGGCAACATTTAAGACAGTGCCTGGTCTATCTGCCTGGGTTTCTGGGAGGCCACAAAGGGCAGAGTCCTTCTGTCAACCAATAATGGGCATAAACTATGAGCAAGATTTTATAACTGTGTTGTAAGAGATATTTGTTGATAAGATATTAGGGTTATTTGTTACTACAGCAAAACCTAACGTATCCTGACTGTTGTAGTTTAGTTGGTCCTGTTTTAGTTATCAGTGTGCAATATGAGAGATGGGTAACATTTTAAGAGCTTTAGGGTTTGGCTTTTTAAGGGAAAATTTTAACCAGGGATAGGATTGACCTTAAAATACATAGGTAAAAGCCTTCCAGATTGGAAAGGAAGAAATAAACTTTCTATTTACAGAAGACATCATTGTCTATGTAGAAAATCACAAAGAATCTACAAAAATAGGTTCTAGAACTCATAAGTAAGTTTAGCAAGGTCACAGGATACAAGACAGATATACAATAATTCATTGTATTTCTACATATTAACAATAAACATTTGGAATTCAAAATTTAAAAACAGTACCATTTACATCAGCACCCAAAAAAGAGAAACATTTAGGTGTAAGTCTAACAAATTAAGTGCAGGATCTGTATGCTGAAAACTACAACACACTTAAGAAACAAATCAAAGAAGATCTAAATAAATAAGGAATATCATGTTCATGGATTGGAAAACTCAATATTGTTTAGATGTGAATTCTCATGAAGTTCATCTATAGACTCAATACAATCCTACTAAAAATCCCAGCATGATTTTTGGGGGCAGATATTGATAAGCTGATACTAAAATTTACGTAGAAAAACAAATGGATTGAAATAACCAAAATAATTTTGAAAAAGAACAAATTCAGTGGACTCGCACTGTGATTTCAAGATTTACTATAAAGCCACATTAATCAAGACAGTGTAGTATTGGTGAAAGGACAGAAACATAGACAGATGGAACAAAATAGAGCCCAGAAATTAACCCACTCAAATATTGATTTTCATCAAAGTTGCAAAGGCAATTCAACCAAGAAAGAATAGTCTTTTCAATAAATGGTACTGGAACAATTGGACATCCATATGCAAAAAGATGAACCTCTGCTCAGCTACACAACTTATATAAAAATTAACTCAAGATGGATCATATATATATGTATATATATATATCACACATAAATAACATATATATAAGTATATTTAATAACATAATATATATAAAACATATATAACATAAAAATAAAGTTATAAAGCTAGGAAAACATAGGAGGAATCTTTGTGACCCAAAGAGTTCTTAGATACGACATGAAAAGTATGATCCATAAAAGAAAAAAATCAATAAATTAGACTTTACCACAATAAAAACCTCTGTTCCTAGAAGGACACTCTTGAGAATGAAAAGACAAGCCAGAGATCTCTAGAGAAGATATTTGCAGGTCACGTTTCTGACAAAGTATTTGTATCCAGAATGTATGAAGAACCCTCTAAATTCAGCGATGGGAAAGCAAACATCCCCTTTAAAAAATGGGCAAAAGACTTGAACAGGTACATCACCAAAGAAGATATGTGGATGGCAAAGTGTTCGCCTTGATTAGGGAAATGCAAGTTAAAACAATGTGATACTTCTTCACATTTATTACAATGGCTAAAACTTTTTAGGAGGAAAAATACCAAATGTTGGCAAGGATGTGGAACAATTGGAACTCTTTCTTTAAAAATGTTTGTTTATTTATTTATTTTGATAGAGCAAGCCAGAGAGCATGTGTGCAAGCAGGGTAGGGGCAGAGAGAGAGGGAGAGAGAGAGAATCTCAAGCAGGCTCTGCTCTGACAGTGCAGATGTGGGGCTCGATCCCATGAACTGTGAGATCATGACCTGAACTGAAATCAGGAGTTGGATACTTAACTGACTGAGCCACCCTCAGTCGGAACTGAGGTGCCTCTCGGTTGGAACTCATACATTGCTAATGGAAAAGCAAAATCATACAAGCACTTTGGAAAACAATTTGTCGGTGTCTTATAAAGCTAAACCTGCACTTACTAGCAATCCCACTTATAGGTTTTTGCCCAAGAAATGAACACATATGTTCACACAAAAACCTATACATGAATGTGCTTATCAGATTTATTCGTAGTTGTCAGAAACTAGGAATAACCCAAATGCCCTTCAACTGGTGAGTGGTTTAAACAAAGTGCTACATCCATCCTGTGGAATTCTACTCAGCAAGAAAATGGAATGAACGACTGATACATGCAACAACATGGAAGGTTCTCAAAGGCATCCTGCTAAGTGAAAGAAGTTAGACCCAATGGACTACATACTGTGTGATTCCACTTACGTGACATTATGGTAAGGGTAAAACTATAGGAACTTTAGGGATGCAGCACAAATCGGCAGTTGCCAGGGGTGAGTAGGACGAGGGGGTTGATTACTAAGGAGCATGTCACGGGAAAGTTTTGGTGTGATTGAACTATTCTGTGTCTTAATAGTAGTCGGTGGTTGCACAACTGTATGCATTTCTTTTAGGTTATACAAATGTTTACCACAAAGAGGGAATTTTACTAGGTACAAATTAGAAGTCAAGTTTGGCACACCCTGCTAATTTTTCTTAAGTCTCTCTCATTTTGAGTATTTAAATCCCTCTGCAATCAGTGCCTGTCAGATGTGCGTGCATGCATGTGTGTGTGTGTGTGTGTGTGTGTGTGTGTGTGTGTGTTTCTGTCTCCCGAAGTCAGGTTTCCAAGGGAGTGGAAATCATCCATGCTCATATAATTCCTTCATCTCTTGCCCCAGCCTGAGTCACCCTTTTGTTAACAGGAGACAGGGAAACTCTCTGGAGGCATTTTAGCATGAAGCGCCAAGCCTGCCTCAGACTGCAGTGCCAGTCAGATGAGAATCTGGTTTCCCACTAATTATGCCTACTATTGTATCAGTTTGGCTCCCCAAATAATCCATTGGGTGGAGCAGTCAACCGGCTATGTCATACATCCTGGTGTCCACAGATCCATAAACGAGGAGGAGGAGGAGGAGGACAGGAAAGAAGAGGGGCCTGGTCCAGTGTTCCATGAAGTCCATGGGGGAGCAACTCTACCTTATATTTAACTTTTATATTTTTGGTATAACATTTATATAGTAAAGGGCATAAAGTGTACAAATCTTCATTGTTTTGCTCCATGGATGTCTACCTATGTATATACTCAAGTAACCACAAGCGAGATCAAGACATAGACCATTTCCCGCACCCTAGGTGGTTCCTCATGCCCCTTTTCAGTCAGTAACCATCTCGCATTCCCTCCAGAGGTAACCACTATCCTGACTTCTATCACCATAGCTTAATTTTGCCCATTCTTGAACTTCATATAAATAGTATCACTCAGTCTGTACTCTTGAGTTCAGCTTCTGTAAGGTTCATTCATGTATGTGTGTGTGTGTATACACATATACACACATATACATATATGCATATATATACATATATATACATACACACATCTGTCATTTTTTGCTGATTAGCATTCTATTGAATATTCAACAATTATCCATTGACAAACATTTGGGTTTTCACAGTTTGGGACTATCATGAATAAATCTGCTATGAACATTTTCGTACATGTCTTTTGGTGGACACAATCATTCATTTTCTTGAGTTTACGCCTAGGAATGGATTGCTGAGTGATAGGAGGTGCATATTTTAGCTTTAGTAGACATTGCCAAACAGTTTCCCAAAGTGATTATACCATTTTGTGTTCCTATCAGCCGTGTATGAGAGCCCTTGTTGCTCAGCACCTTGTCGGCACTTGGTATTGTCAATGTTTTTAGTGTTAGCCATTGTGATGGGTGTGTGGTGGTATCTCACTGTGGTTTCAATTTCTCTTTGAAATGTACATGTGCTCCCTTACTGTTGCTACAATTTCTGATTGAAACTGTTGCCACAGGTTTAGAGTTTTTGATTGGTTCAGGGGTGTGGAGGGAGACTGGCACCTATAGGTGAGGGGCTGGTAGGAGAAACACTTTCATTAGGAGAGGGGCTTAGGAATTGTCCTAGAATTGAATCCCAGAAGGGGGATAGCATCTATGTGCCTATTTTCTTGAAGGCTGTCCCCTCAGAGAGCTGGCTCAATATTGACAGGCATAGTCATTCCTTCAGGAGATTGTGCTTGAGTCATGACAGGAAGAATGTGTCTCTCCCCTGGGAAGATGGGCTGCTCTGAACCTTTTTCTGGAACTATATGATTTGGCATGGTATTTATAGTCCTTTGTTTTCAGAATGACAATGTGTCAGTTTAACTACCACTCCCTTGATAGGTTTGTCAATTGGAAGAGAAAGTGGGAAAAGAGCCGAAGAAACAATTGAATGTTTATCAAGAGGGGGAGAAACCAAATCTCACCTTCACCTTTTCATTTGACCATCCTCTAAGCACAGGTACCTCTAAAAGACAAATCTGGTGAGCTGCCAGACATCTTACTGCCCAGTTCCTCAGGCCAGTCCTGAGTTATGGTGGGAAAATAATGGAGAAACCTGGGCATGTGTGTAAAGAGCCCTACGTGCTTTCTGGGCCTGTTTTGGCCAACCTAGTCCCCATACCTGTGCTAGCCCAAGGGAAAACCCATTAAATTATCTAGCAAATGGCACTTATGGGCTTGGGAGTTGACGATCTGAGCATGAATGTGGACTGTGCCACTTAAGAATTGTGTGACCGTGGCATGTTAATTGGCAACATGGAACCTCAATTAAAACACAGATACTAATACTTAGCTCACAGGACTTTTTGGGTAAAGATTAGTTGGGACAATAGATACAAAAGCGCCTAACATATACAGTTAGTGTGCAGTAAAATATTATTGATCTAATAGCCAAAAACTGGCAACAGCTCTATCCTTGAACAGGTGAATGGTGAGACAAACCATGGTGCATACAGACCATGGAAAACTACTCAGCAATAGAAAGGAAGGAACTACTGCTACATACAGATCTTAGATGAGTCTGCAGAGTGCTGTGCTGAGAGAAAAAATATTCTAAAAGACTACATCATTATGATTCCAGTTATATAACATTTTTGAAATGACAACATTTTAGAAATAGCGAACAAATTAGTGGTTGCTAGGGGTTAGGGATGGCATTGAGAGGTGAGAGAAACGTGGGTGTGGTTATAACAGGGCATCATAAAGGAGTTTTGTGGTAATGAAACTGTTCAGTATCTTGACTGTGTTGGTGGATACACAAACCTACACATGAGATAAAATTTCTTAGAACTACACACACACACACACACACACACACACACACACACACACAAAACCTGGAGAAATCCAATTAAATTCTGTGGATTGTATCAATATAAATGTCCTGGTTGTGATATGTAGTATTATAGTTCTGTAAAATGTTACCATGGGGGGAAACTTGATAAAGAGTTGACAGGATATCTCTGTATTATATCTTACAACTTCATGTAAATCTACGATGATCTCAGTACAAATTTCAATTAAAAATACTACTGATCTGTAAGTATTACATTGGATTACAAGAAGCACTATTTAATAATAAGCTCAATTTAATAACTTAGGAAAAAAAAAGAAAGACACTGCCTCATTAAATCTATTTATAGATTGCAGAATAGGTCCTGACTTGAGAAATATTCCAATGTGTGTGAGTGTGTGTGTGCATGGAGGGGGAGAAATTACAACTGAAATCAAGGAAATATGATAGTTTCTAGCAGCTTCTCTACCCTCCCCCAACTTCCACCTTCTATTTCTCTTCTTTCTGGTCTCTTCATATACTCAAGGCTCTCATTAAGCCTACTTCCCAAATAAAGGAAAAACCAAGTCACACCAATGAGTTGCTGACTTGATTAGTTAATTAATTTACTGTTTCTCCCTCAACTCTGCCCACCCCACCACCCAAGTCATCTTTGAGCCATTGTATAGTGACTTGTATATAGTTATTAAACATTTGGTGAAGCTAATGAAAGGACTTTAAAAGAGAATCACTGCTTAGGGTAATTTGTAAGCTAGAACAATAACTCGGTCATGGTAAATTGTTCAGCACCTTGGCACCTGGTCGAGGAAGATAGTTAGGGATGAGACCTTTTCTGGCTCTGTTCAAATAGAGCAACAGAACTTCCTGCCCAGTCTAATCTCATCTACACACAAAGCTCGTCTTTTCCCAAATATGTGTTCCAAGTTTTAAAAAAATCAGCCTAAAATTGTAAGGGCAAGTACACGTTGGGAAATCAAATTATCATTAACACAAATGTGACTTTTGGTGGGTGTTCTAGATCCATCAGATGATGATTGATGACGAGAATTTTGTCTTCTAATTCTAAATTTATGATCTTGCTTATACTATCCTGGGAAAACATTTTTATAATGTTGTATATTGTGTATTTGAGTTAATATTTAAAAATTTCTCTCCCTAGCTTCAAAATCCCCCACGGCATAATGATAATTAGCTTGAATTCAGATTTATGCAAAATGCAATAAAAGTAACTCGATATTTTAATTATTGGCAAACCAATTTTTATTTTCTTAGAGTAGATACAATTAAAAATAGAAGCCACAACTTCTGATGACTGTTTTTCAACTTAGATATTAGGATAATGTTTTAAAATATCGTCCAAATATGTTTTCCCTCTTTTGCAGGTAGTTTTTACTAAAAAAAAAAGAAAAAAGAACTCCTTGCTGTTCTTTTTTCATTAAGATTATGCCATAAGATTTAGGCCTGCTGTCCTGGGAGGAGGTAGATACAGCACAGGACAAATTAATCATTGCTTAGCTTTAAATTGCAACTGGATTTTTAAAAACCCTTACTCGGACACTAGTCTTCAAAGCCAGACTAACAAGGGAAAGAAAAGGATTTTTCTCCGGATTCCCAAAATTGGGCTTTTATAAGACAGAAACCAAAGCTCAGAAGGTTGACCATGGAAATGCCATAGAGAGGGAAGGATGAGGACACAGTGCAGGTGAGGGATGCTCCCTCACAGGAGAGGGAATGCTCTCCCAGTTCTAGGAGGGCAAGATGGTCACAGAAAAGAAGAAGCAAATGTCCCCTTATCTCCCCATCCTTCCCACTCTCCAAATAGGGCATGGGGGCAGGAGTAAGGTCTGGTAGAAACACCCACATTGGCTTGGGAGAATCTGAAAGCATCAGGGTAAGGGGCCACCTCATCAGGAACATCCTGAATTAGTATGAACATCTCAGGGAAACCCATGGTAGCATTGTGTTTCATCCTCCTCGATAAGGGAGAAGTGAAGGAAGAGCAGCCTCATAGTCTTGTAAGAGTTCCTGGGCCCCTGACTTGGGCATGGAAGCACTGAGAGGGCAGATGCACTTGAGAAAGCCTGAGGGAAACTTGCAGAATTTGGGGACCTTGAAATGGAGATGATGGCAAGGGCCACAATGACCAAAAGACCAGCCACTCCTCAGTAGACACCAGGGCAGGATACCAAGCAGCCCGGTGGGTCAAGCCACCCCCAGAGAACAGCAGGAGGATGAGGCCATCTTCCCTCAACCATAAAAATGTACCTATCACCATATTGGGGAAAAAAGAGGAGGAATAGTCGTCCATAGGGAGGCAGAACTCTGAAAAACTGTGTAACTTTCTGAAAGAAGCAATTAAAGCCAGAAGAAACTGAGATGTATATAATTAGCATCCTCAATGAAGATAGGAGCTCAAGAGCAAGAAGGAAAGAAAGTTGTATTTCTGTACATCCCAGTGTGTAAGTTGTAAATATGGACCCTGGTATACTTTTTAAAAAGTACAACTTATCCAAAGAAGAATGGACCAAGGAATTGTGGCAAAAGCTGGAATAATGAGTTGGAGATGCTGAGGAGGTGGGGCCTTCTTTTGCTCTGCTTGCCTGACACATTCATCTCCTGCTTGGCTCAAGGATGTTGACGCACTGAGCCTGTTGCCTCCACAAAGCTGTAATTCACGTTCCTCAGGTAGGCTCCTCTCCACCAAAAGCCTTTCATTTCTCTCTGAAAGATGTCGTCTTTAGAGAGTATCTTCTTAGAGTGTCTATTTCAGAAGGCTTTCCCACTCCCCAGCCTGGTTGTAGTGGTTGTCCCTTGATGCATAACAAATCACCCCAAAACTTAGTGACATAAAACGACCACTTATTATGCTCACGGATTCTGTGGTTCAGGAGTTTGGACGGGGCACAGCAGAAACAGCGGGGCCTCAGAGGGTGATGGTGACTTGACAGCTGGGGCCTAGAATCATCTGCAGCCTTGTCCACTAAACATGCCTGGGACCATAGCTGGGGTTGTTGGCCAAAAGTCCCGTACATGACCTCTCTGTGTAGCCTGGGCTTCCTCACAGTACGGTGGCTCAGTTTCAAGGAAGAGCATCCCAAGAAAGAGCCAGGTGGAAGATATATCGCCTTTTCTAATCTGGTCTTGGAAGTCACACATCACTTCTGCATTCTGTTCGTTGAGGCAGTTACAAAGGCCCACCCAGGTTCAAGGGGAGGGAAAATAGACTCCACCCCTCGATGGGAGAGCGGGAAGGATCTGGAAAAGCATATGGAACTGGAAATATCGTTAAGGCCTTTTTTGGAAAATATCATCTGCTTCACAGATCCGTTCCCTTTCTCAGTAGAAGATTAGAAGCCATTGGACACCCTTGACCCCATTTCTTCTTCACCCTGTCATTTTACCAGGGTCTTATTCCACATTCTTCCCGTTTTCCAGCCTCTTCCAAAAAGAGTATTCTTTTGTGTGTCTCAGGGCCCACTCTCCCCTCCATCCCCTTGATCCACCACTCCCCATCCAACCTGCCACGGTTCTTCTCCTATAATAAAACCCACTTGCTTATGCAGGTCTCACATGGCCCTCTTCACATCCTCCTGTGAGAATTGCGGCTTGGGAAATTGATGCAAAAAATGCTGATAATCTGGCTACTATTACTGCTGTAAGAAACTGCCCTTCATCTCTGCCAGGAGTCTTGTGTCTTCTGCCAGCATCTATAAAACTGTGACAGGCTAGCTTGTTAGTTAGTAAGGATGGTAAAATCTTAGACCTTTTGCAGTTCCTGACACGTACTTTGCGCCAAGTGCTTTCACATACAATATAGCTAATCTTCACCATAACCCTGCGATGTATGTGTGAAGAGCCCCATCTTCTAGATAAGGAAACAGATTCCTAGAGGTTTAGAAACTTTCCCAACTTAGTAGGAAGGTTTGGATTTGAACTCAGGGCAGTCTGTTTTGAAAGCTGTGTTTTTCCACAGTTCTGTAGCAATCCTGTGGCTATAGCCACTATGCTTCAGGGAAAGAATGAGCCTTGTTTACTTAATCACCTGCTGCACAGGACAAAATCATTCCAAAAATAGCCTTCTACTTGACTTGTGAAGTCTTTGGAGATTCAGGGCTATATGAAACAAAAATCTGACTCCTTAATATATCTCATTTCTTTGTGGCTTTTTACATATATTTTCTCTGTTATTGCAAAGTTCCACATGGAATTTGAGAATCTGGCAGTTGGTCATTTTTCTCAAGGAAAAGAAACATTAAGACATTTGTTCTTGGAAAAATCAATCTGTGTATGTGACATGTATACCAACACATATATACAATGGAGCAATCTATTCAGGATTTATTTTTATATAGAGGAATGCTGTTATGCAAATATACATAGAGTCATTCTATGGTTTAAAGACATTTTCTATATGGAGAACAAGGAATGGCAGGAAGGAGAGGGGACAGAAAGAAAGAGACAGAGTTGCACGGACACACAGAACAAATCTACCTTCCCTAGGCTCTTTTAAATGTCTTTGACGATTTGAAAGCATATTTGACATTCTAACTCCACCTTTAGAAGTAGAGCTCCAAATGCTAGTGAATACCTGTTGTGGCTTTATGCCATCCACATTACTGGAATTCCACAGTAGCATCAGAGCCCCTTTATTGAAGAAACTGAATAAAATAAGCAACAACATCTGAAGCCCCCTAAACCCCAAATCCACTTTTAAAACTATCCTAGAGGGGCGCCTGAGTGGTTCAATCGGTTAAGCACCCGACTCTTGATCTTGGCTCAGGTCACGATCTCACATCAGGCTCTGTGCTGTCAGTGCAGAACCTGCTTGGGATTCTCTCTCTCCTTTTCTCTCTGCCCCTCCCCTGCTCACGTATGCAGTCTCTCTTTCTCCTCCCCCCTCAATAAATAAACATTAAAAAACATCCTGAAATTATTTCCCCCCTGGCATTGGTGATGACAGATCAGATTAATAGCGATGGTATGTCTTGCTGACTGCTACTCCACACTTTGGAGTATGGGCAGCTTCCAAGGCTCAGGTGCCAGGAAAATAAAAGGAAGGTCAGGGGTCACTTGGCCTCATACTTAAGCCCTGAACTCAAAAGCAACTGCTGAAGGCGCCACATGCTTTCCCATCCCCCTCTAGCCCATAGGCTCAAGTCTGATTTCACCATGTTCACCAGAGCCCCCTGGTTTAATTAGCATAACTGTGGCTGTGAGAGCACATGGCAAAGATTACGGTTTCCATGACCTCACTGATTCTGGAAAACACTGATATTTCAGAAAATATATGTATTCTTTCCTTCTGGGATTAAGAACAAATCTAATAACATACACAGGACGCCTCCTCTGAGTTTTCTCTTCCATCCCCCAACCCCCAAGCACTGATCCTCTTTTTCCCTTTACCACAACCAAATTCAAGAATCCATTTAAATGAATTCAGGGTTTAAAAGGCACAGACATGGGCTGCTTATCAGCACTCTACCCGATCGACGTGATCCATTGTCTCCTGCACCCCCCTTTTTGGAAATGACTATGCGGTGTCTAGCCTATAATGTGTAGGACCTACCTTTCCCCAACAACCCCAGTTGGACAAGTAGGTAACTTTTTCCCTATGTAATTCCCCTCTTTATGAGCTGCTGTAGTGGGAAGGAGCAAAAGGAGCTCCTCTTTAGCAGACTCTGTTGGTTTCCTGTACATATCTCTTGAACTCTACCATTTCAGAGTGTTCCCACTGACTTCCAAATGGCAGCATCTACATCTCTGTGCCTGATGGTTGTTTCTTGGACAGTGGGGCTGCTATGCTCCCATATGTGGCAGGCTTGTAGTGCCAAGGAATTAACACCCCTGAGAACAGCCTTCAACTGATGTCTCTTGGCTGTAGGGGTATGAGTACCTCAGCTGCCTTTCCCCTCGTGTGAAGTAAATCTGAGACCTGTGTTTTACACCATTCCCCAGAGCTGCCTTATGGGATTAATTTCCAATTATCTATTGCAGATGGATGGCTTGATAATGTACTCCATACTGGATGCCTTCCCTTCTCCGAATCACTTTTCCACTCTCCTATTCATGTTCCCCAAATCTCCCAAGTAAACTACTAGCACTGAACTCTCAGGAGAACCCAAACTCAGGTACCCTCTAAAAATTATATAATAACATTAAGGGAGCGTCCCTTAACCCATTCACTGAAAGAGCAAGGAAGCCTGGGTTAATGATTTTGATACCCTTTATAGGCTCCAACAGAGGGAAGAAACTCTGGCAGTTTCACATGAAGAAATGCATTAATTTTAGCTTTCCGTTGATTACTTATACTCAAAACAAGTGAAACAGTCCTGGTTGATTTGGACAGTTTTTAAGTGCTTGCTCACCGTTTGGCTTGTCTACTTTGCCCACTTTTGTGTCTCCCAGTAGATAAAGTCAAAAGTATTTCTGTGATGAGAATAGTCCATTGCCTTTATATATAAGGGGTCTGAGTTTCAATGACAACTCTCCCATTTATGGTGTAACTGGACATGTTTTAAAATTCTTTAGTTCAGTTGTCTCTAAATTCAGGGCAAAATGTCTATTAGGTTCTTCATTCATCAAATATTTTTGAGCACCTAGCACATACTGGTTTTGTACTAGCTCCCTGAGGTATAGTCATGAATAGTTTCTTCCCTCATGACACTCACAGCACAGATGTTGTGGGTTCTGAAATAAGACAGCCGGGCTTCAGATTCTGCTTCCACTAGCTCCATGACCTCACTAAACTTTTGTTTTTCTTTGTCTACTGGGACCAATTTCCTCACAGGGTGTGAGAATTAATATCTATGGTCAAGGTAAAGCATACAGTACATTTTTCCCGGTATATAGGAAATGTTCAATGAGTGGGTAGGACATAAGAGGATTACAATAGTTAATATTTATTGAGTGTTTACTATATTCCAGTCACTGCTTAAACATTTTAAATGCATAAACTCGTTTAGGTCACCCAAGAACCTCTAGTGGTAGACACTATTCTTTGCTATTTTTATCATCCCCATGTTACAAGAAAAGAGGTACTGAAAGGCCAGGTAGCTGGTCAGAAGTCACATAGCTAATATACAGAGCTAGGATTTGAAGCTAGCTGGTCTGGATGCAGAACCCACACTCTTAACCTTCCTCCTTCACTTCTTGAGGTGTGGTTCTTGGAGTAGCTTGTTAGAAATGCAGAATCCTGGGCGGACCCCAGATCTACTGACTCAGAATCTGCATTTTAACAAGATGCCCAGATGATTCATATGCATATTACAGTTGGAGAAGGACTGCTGTACCCTATGCCAGTTGGCCTTTGATGACCTAAGGGCTTATATGCTTTTAGAGCAGAAGTCTATGAATGCCTGAATAATAATTAATTAAGATAATTAAGTAAAATATAATGTACCTTATCTGAAAGTCATTGGCGTATAGGTACTCAGTAAACACTAAAACACATACACACGCACATACACACACTACCCACAAACATGTCACCATTGTAACCTGAGCATATAGCAGTGACTTCTGTTCCTCCCCTACTGCAGCTGCCCCACAGGTGTCTCCAGTCCTAACTCATTCTGCACTGGCCATCAGCCATTAGGAATTATTGCTGACAGCCATGTTCCCTCTCACCTTGATGCTTCAGGAAGGAATTTGCATAGACATAATTGGCTTGTTTTGTTTTCTTCCCTTCTTTGTTGTCATGGTTACTCAGTTCATTTGCATCTTCAAGCTTCTTTCAAATTAACCTGAAAACCACCCACTGTCTCCTTCAGAGGCAGAGTCCTAATTCCCAGGGGTCTGGGTGATGATTTTAGATGAAGGTACCTCCTAAGTAGAAACAAATTTTAAGATTCAGCCTGAAACCACAATTCATCTGGAGATTTCCTCTTCAGATCTGGTTGGAGCTCTGGATCTTGCATACATACATGTCTCAGTGGCAGAGATTGTGTCCGAAAGCAGAAAAGAAGTCATTATTGTAATGACTCACTGCAGAGACTGTAGGGAGAAGGCACACTTCTGGAGGAAATTCCATTTTTACAATGTGGAAAAAAGAAGTTTAACTCATTAAGCCTTTATCCCTGATGATGTCAGTCATAAAAGAAACTCAAAGTTCCTTGGCCATCCCTCACTTACTTACCCTAGTCCCTGGAATCCTGTTTCAGTCATCTGCTGTAACCAAACCACTCAAAAACTTAATAGCTTAAAACACCAACCATTTTATTATTTCACACGATTCAATGGGTTGAACAGGCTAACCTGGATTGTTCTTTTGCTCATGATGTCAGCTGGGGCAGCAGTTATCAAGGGGCTTGACGCGACTAGAATATCCAACATGGCTTGCTGATATGGCTGGCAGTTAATGCAGGCTTTTGGAAGAAAATTCCAATAGACAGTTGACCAGAGTTCTTTGGTTGCCTTCCATGTATCCTCTCCATATGGCTTGGACTTCTCACAGAATGGTAACTGAGTCCCAAAAGGGAGTAAGTAGTCCAAAGAAAGAAGTACTCTTGGTCAAGGGGCAGCACTGATTCGGGGGGAGGATAAATAGGCTCTCTACCTCTTGATGAGCATGCACGGAAGGCAGGAGTTGGGGAATCCTTGGAGACAAGCTTACACACACCCCTTCCTGACATTTTGGTCTATCTTTTCCCAATTCCTTAAACTTTTCTACTGCGTCCTCTGGACTTCTTGTTCGGTCATCAACAAAATTCCTTCTATTGTAAATCTCTTCTCTGCATATTTCTTTTACCTTCTTGCTCTATATGAAACCTGACTTTCCCTTGAGGACAAAGCTTTTCCTGCCACCTTCTCAGATGGTGGCTATATTCTCTCCCGTGTTCCTCGTATCCCTAACCTGGAAGGTGGGATAGGTACTTTTCCTTGCTATTTCTTTCTTTTTTATATATATAAAGTTTTTTTTAAATGTTTATTTACTTTTGAGAGAGAAAGAGACAGAGCATGAGCAGGGCAGGGGCAGAGAGAGAGGGAGACACAGAATCTGAAACAGGCTCCAGGCTCTGAGCTGTCAGCACAAAGCCTAACGCAGGGCTCGAACTCATGGATGGTGAGATCCTGTCCTGAGCCGAAGTCGGGCACCCAACCGACTGAGCCACCTAAGCGCCCCTCCTTGCTATTTAGTTCTAGTTTCCCACATCATTCTCTCTTGTTCCTCACTCATACCACCCCATACCCATATTTGAATGTCAAGTCATCTGACTCTACCACCCACCACTCTTCCTGGTTACAGTCATCAGCCAACCCTGTGTCATTTTCTCTCTCTCCTCTAAAATTTCACTCTAATATTGCTCTCATCTTGATTCTTGGGGGTTTCCATATCATGTCAATAACCTTTCCAACGTTCTACTGTCTGTACTTTGACTTTCCTTCTTCTAGCAATTTTGTCTCTCCCCTCCTCAGCCACAAATTCTCATAACCATACAGTTGAATTCCTTCATCTCCTTCATAATCTCTGTTCTTCCAAGGCACCAAGTCCAAGCAGTTGTTTTGATTCTATGAAAGGTAGATTTGGGGCATTACAAAATTACCCACAATACCCTTAATGCAGAATGGCTTTAGCCAGTTTAGTTAAGAGCTGCTTAACAGAGATGAACAGTAACCCCCGATAGTGTGCTCAACACTGGAATGAAGAAACCTGCTAAATCCGCTGGGACATAGTGTAGGGCATAATGCAATGGGAATCATTTAGAGGCAAAAGGGCTGGGCTTGAGACCTACCTTTGTTTCTTGGGTGTTGTGGTTTGTTGGGCAAGTCACTTAATTTCTATGAGCATCATCAGTTTTCTTGTATAAAACTATGTAAGACATTCAGTTGAATCTACCTCATAGGATAGCTTTGAGGATTAAGTAAAATATATATGTGATATTCATTTGTAAATTGTAAAGGACCTTACAGTGTGATTATTTATGTTACCTTGTGCCAAAATTTTGTCTGAAGGATGGTGTGATAGCCACAGTTTCAATAAGAATACCTCCATTTTCATAATAAATAAAGGTGTACTTGAAAGCTTTCCCAGGGAGAGTTTGTTGTAAACTGGTTCTGAAAGATTTTGATACCTGTTCCTAATATCCAATACTATCACTTCTGTTCATTTCTGGGAAGCTCATTTTATGACAACTATCTTAGAGCTTTATTATATTTCTTTGAACAAACATTTATTAAGGGTATTATATGCCAAGCACTGTGCTAGGTGCTAGATAAACTAGATGGGCAAAAATTGACATGGTACCTACCCTCATGGAGCCTTTAGCAGGAGTAATCAGTAGTCTCACAAGTGCAAGAAAAGCTGAAAAGAAGATGTACTCAATCCAGAAGGGCCTACATTAGGTAGATCTGATTTAGTCAGAATGTTGAGGTTTCCCTGAGGAGCTAAGTAAGATCTGATGGAAAGTAGGAATCAATTAGATGAAGAGGAGAGGAATATCAATTTCCTATGGATGCTAGAACACATTACCACAAACTTAGTGGCTTAAGACAACACAAATCTATTATCTATGGTTTTGGATGTCAGAAGTTCTAAAATCAAGCTTTCAGCTAGACTGCATTCCTTCTGGAGGCTCTAGGGGAAAGTCCATTTTCTTGTCTTTTCCACCTTCTAGAGGCTACCTACATTACATTCCTTGACCTTTGGCCCCTTCCTTCATCTCCAAAGCCAACAGCATAGTATCTTCCAATCTCTCTCCTCTATGACCTCTATTGTCATCATTGTATCCCCTTCTCTGATTCTGACTTTTCTGCCTACCTCTTTCTTTTATAAGGCCACTTGTGATTACATTGAGCTCACCCCAATAATCCAAAATGTTCTCCCCATCTGAAAATACTTAGCTTAATTACATCTACAAGGTCCCTTTTGCCATATAAGGTAACATATTCATGGATTCTGGAGATAGGACATGAACATCTTTGGAGGATTGATACCCTGTCTACCACAGGAGTATTCTAGGTGAGAGGAACAACATGTGCAAAAGCCCTGGGATTGGACAGAGCATTTCAAATAAAAGGTACTGAAATCAAGTCAGTGTGGCTGGAGCCTAGAAGCTACAGAGAGGTGGGCCATGAGGAGACTGGAGAGATAGACAGGGACTATATAGGACCTTTTAGGCCATGTGAAATAATTTTGCCTTGAGCCCTGAAGCCATGGGAAAACGTTGATAGGATTTCAGCAGAGAAGTTGACAGGCTCATATTTATACTAAAAAGATAATTTTTTTTGACAGAGAGAGAGAGAGAGCACAAGTGAGTAAGGGGCAGGGGAGGGGGAAGAGAGAGAGAGACTCCCATGAGGGGTGGAGAGAGAGAAAGAGAGAGAGACAAGCAGGGCTTACCCAGGGCTCATGTTTTACCCGAAGTGGAGCTCGTGCTCACCCGAAGCAGGGCTCAAGCTCACTCAATCTGGGACTAGAACTCATGAACTGTGAGATCATGACCTCAGCCAAAGTCAGATGCTTAACAACTGAGCCACCAGGCACCCTGACACTGAAAAGATAATTCTGCTGCATAGTATGGAGAATGGACTGGAAGGGCTAGTAACTGAGGTGAGCAATGATAACAGTTTGTACTAGCTGCATATGGAGAGAAGGATGGGAGAGGTATATAGGAGGTATATAGGAGGAAACTCAACAGAACTTGGTAATACTTGGTCATGAGGCTTCAGCAGAGGGAGGAGTGAAGGATGCTAAGAATAACTAATTGGCTTCAGTTCTGCATCCCCTGGATGGTGATGGTGTAATTCATCAAGATAGGGAATATATAATAAACAAGAACTAGGTTTGTTTTGGACACTTATGAATTTGGTTTGGATTGCTTGGTTTGGGGTGCCCTTGAGACATCCATGAGGAGGTAGAGGTCTGGAGCTCAGAGGGAAGCTCTATGATAGAGAAGAAGTTCGTGAGCCATTATTATGTAAATGTCTGAGGTATAGGTTTAGATAAGCTTGTTTTAGGAAGATTGTGAAGGGGAAATGGTCAAGGGCCAGGTATTGAGGATCTCCACAATCTAATAGCTTGGTAGAAGAGAATAAACCTACTCCAGAGATAGAAAACTAAGAAAAGTAGGAAGAAGAACAGCAAGGTTTTGTTTCATGAAGCCAAGAGAAGTGAAAATTTTAATAAATAGTGAGTGGCTCACAATGATTAAATCTTTTATGAAGTCAAGTCAGAGGAGAATGGAAAATGTCAATTGAATTTAATGACATTATCCAGTAAATTCCTCAAAAGTGTAGGACTGCCTAAGCTCATATATATATATATATATATATATATATATATATATATATATATATATATATATATATTTCTGTTCTTGAGATGAAGAAACAGAGTTACACTAGAAGAAACCTGAACTGGGTGTGACCAGTTTCTGAATTTTGGGTACCTATAACACCAGACTGAGCTCATGGCCCTCCTCTTTTCTTCCTCAAGGTCCAAAGGAATTACAAGAAGTGCAGCCGTCTATACACAGTTGGCACTCAATAAATATTTGTTGATTGGTTACATGAGCAACCCATGCATTTCTTCCTAACATATATTCATCTTGTCCACAGTAATTAGCAGTTCTTACCCATGTATTGCCTCAAGGTCCTGATTCATAAGCAAACAAAACTGTCCTATTCATTGAAGTGTGCTTTTTCTAAACCACAGTAGCTCTTATGTTCTCACATACCTGAGAGATTATTTTCCTATTGTGTGCCCTTGGTAATTTTCTTCTTGTGTGCAAAAATGTTTAGGAACAGTTCTTTGGGTGGACAAAATGAAAATGAAAAGTATTTTTTTTAATTAAAGAAGGTATTTTCACTTTGGGAGAGATGGAGGTAGGGCACCAGGAGTTTGAGCTCCCAGCCTGGCTTGGAAAATCATCGTGAACTACCTTCCTGCCAATTGCCTTTTCTTTTAGAAAAAATGGGCTCATGGCAGTTGCTGCAGCAGAAGGCAACAAAGAAATGTTATGAAAAGAAAATGAAGCTCTGTGTGTGTGGGTGTGCATGTGTGCGCACACGTGCATGAATAATTTGGTACTTTAAGAGTGAAGCAAATATACCAGCATTTTCACTCCTGTTTTTTTAAAAAAAAATTTTAACGTTTATTTATTTTTGAGAGACAGAGAGACAGAGCATGAGCAGGGGAGGGGCAAAGAGAGAGGAAGTCTCAGAATCCCAAGCAGTCTCCAGGCTCCGAGCTGCCAGCACAGAGCCCGACATGGGGCTCGAACTCTTGAACTGTGAGATCATGACCTGAACCAAAGTCAGATGATTAACTGACTGAGCCACCCAGGCACCCCTTTAAAAAAAAATAATAATGTTTATGTATTTACCATTTTCACTCCTACACTCAACGGAGCTGATGCACATATGTGCAAGTTGTATACAAGAATGTTTATAGCAGCACTATAGCCAAAAGCCCCAAACTGACTTAAAAGCCCCAAAACTCATTGTATCAGTTAGCTTCGACTGCATAACAAACAAATCTAAAACTTAGCAGATTCCAAAACAGGAACCTACAATGATTCTGCAGGTAAGCAATTTGGACTAGGCCCATTTGAGTGGTTTTTCTGCTCTGAGCCAAATAAGATCAACAGAGTCTCATGTAAATCAGAAAACTTTCCAGCAGAATATAAACTATTTACTGGTTGTTGTCATAGGTTACTACATTTTGGGTTGTTTGCTATATAGCAATATACAAAGCTACTGTAGTTTTTAGTCTTAAAGGGCATAGGCAAGTTTCTCAAGTTCCTAGAGTAAAAGGTGTAGTAATTATTTCCCTCCAGTTTCCATTCCCCTTTGCTTAAAGGTAGACACATGTTCTTGAACACAGAACAATGGTGGAAACTGCTGAAATTTTACTGGTTGAACTTATTTATGGGCTACTCTGAAATAAAATTATTTTCTCAAATGCAGTATCCTGCCAATTTATACAAATATGCTGCCTTTGAGCTTTATAAAAACCTTTAAAACAGGGTTTCTCCACTTCAGTACTATTGGCATCTTGGACTAGATAATTCTTGTTGTCCTGTGCCTTGAAGGATGTTGAGCAGCATTTCTGGTCTTAACTCACAGATGCCAGTGGCAGCCCTCCTCCCATTGTGACAACAAAATGTCTCCAGACACTGCCAAATGTCCCCTAGAGGCACAGATGCTTCTGGTGGAAAACCACTGTTCTAGAAAACCTGTTCAGGAAACACCAACTTGGATACTACTCTGAAAACAGAGGAGTAACGATGAATGGGTGACAGTGAAGCAAGTGAACAGGTAGGGAGAAGAGGAATGGATGTTTATTTGGCCCCAGCCATGCATGTTGCTAATGTCATTAATGTCTCACAGCAACCTTGTGTAGAAGTAGCCATCACCTTGTCATGTAGACGAGGAACTAGAGGCTTAGGGAACATAAGTTAACATTTGACTATTATGAGGTGGATCTGGTGATCCAGCCAAAGTCTGTCTGACTCCACTTCCCATGCCCTTGCTACCATAAATCCAAGGCTACTTCTCACTTAAGCCAGGAAGAGTCAGAGATGTCCTGGAGCAATTGTGCAATAATGACTGCTGGTCCTAAGGAGGGAACACAGGCTCTTCCCTAATGAGCTAAAAAAAGTCAGCACCCAAGGTCTGATGAGCATCCGCAGCAAGGGTGAGACTCAGGCAGGATTCCAAAGCAGTATTTCACTCATCATCACAGCTTTAGGTCACAGAATCTTCTCTAGGCCCGAGTAGGACATAGAGGACTATTACCAGTTTAGGATAGGGGAAGTGTGGACAATTGAAACCCACCAATAATGCCCACATCTCACTTAACTCTGTAGTTCTCTTTAAATGATTTTTTAATATTTAAAAAATTGATTTAACATATTTTAACAGACAATGCTGCATACACATAATACAAAGTTTAAAAGATGCAAAAAAAGACAATAAAGTATAAGTTTTCTTCCTATCTTTATCCCCCAGATTCTTATTTTCCATCCCATTTTTTTGTATATCCTTTCAGAAACACTCTATATATAGCCAAGCAAATATATGAATCTTTTAAATTAACGGCACATTATTGATCGCCATAACACTCCCCCTGCTTGCTTGCTGTCATGTGCGCTGTGTGTTTGTGTGTGTATATGCAATATACATAGGCAAAGACATAGATGTCTGTATGTCTGTCTATCTATCTTGGAGCACCTTTCATATCAGTACATGAATATCTGTCTCATTCTTTTTAATGTTGCCTAGTATTCTATATTGGGAATATGGCATAATTTGGTAAGAACAATTTTCTAGTGATAGACATTTATGTTGTTTCCCCTCTCTTGCTATTACAAACAAAGCCACAATGAACAGCTCTGTACATACTTTTCCCACATGTGTAACTTTATCTGTTCACTCAGTTTTATTTCATAACCTTTCATTTCCTTCTTCTGCCTGCAGTTGGAGGACTGAACAAATATCAAATATACAATTAACCTTGATAAATCAAGCCTCAGAAGTAAAAATTAAAAGGCGCCTGATCACACATGGTAAGTTCAATTATTATGTCACCTGGCTTCTGAGGCCCCAGATTCCTCATCTAGAAACTGCTAATGGAGGATGGGACCTCAGATATTCTTTAATGTGTCCCTCCCCCATGTTTTTGCGTTTAAGGCCATTGAGACCCCGAGATGCTTATAAATAGTAGAGCTCAGTTAGATTGAAATGTTGGTCTTCCAAGTTCCAATTCTATGCTCTTTTCAAATACCCAGGCATGGTGCCTTTCCCAGCCCTAATATTTTGAAACTGAAAAAAAATTATCATTTAAGCCCCAAACTGATTGTGTCCACCTCTGCCTTCTAAAGTGGTAGCGTAATTCACAGCAATGAAGAACTAAGTCTCTGCTCTCTTCATGAGAGGGACTATGGAGTGAGGGAGGAGGCAAGGATAGATAGTTCAAAACCTCTGTCAGTGGAGTATTTGGCCCATTTTGTAACAAAATCTACAATAACGATGGGCAGCAGCGGCTGCCCACCTGAGTACAGGTGTAGAGTGCTAAAAGACTTTGCATAACATTGAGGGAATAGGATTTTCAGGGAGACCTTGAGATGATAATCCCCAAACCAGGTAAGCAAGGAGTTTTAGAAGACAAGCAGCAAGGCTAAAGAACATGGAGGGGTACCCTAAATATTTTATAAAGATGAAAACGTCTGATAGTCAATTTTAGGTTGTTTGGCCTTGTTGCAGTATAAACTCAGACTTTTAGTAAAGTCAGCTTTACACACAAATGTCTTCAGTGAATGGTTCTAGGATTGTTTCTTCAACTCTACCAGGTCAGGTACTGGGTTGGTATTGTGTGATTCTCTGTTTTCTCCCTCAAATTGAAGGCTGCCATCGCTCTGTGTGAGCCACTCTTTAAAATACCTTAAAATTCAGGGTAGGAAGACAAGGAATGGAGAAAAGTTTTCTTGTAATGGGGAGAAGAATCTTTCCTAGGAGACTTTACCTCTCTTTGGCCGGAATTACTCTCATTTCTATACCTAGCTACAAAGTGGGTTGAGAAGTGAGTACCCCAGTACCTCACTGAACGACTTTAATTCATTCTTGAAAGCCCTGCCACTAAAATGGAAAGCTGTTGATTTTTTAAAAATTCTACTAATTTTAATGGGAGAATTTACAACATGTTCTATCCCAATTCCAGATACCCAAATGATTTTCCCAGATAAGAAAATATATCACGTAAAAAATGAAAAAAAGTTTCACAGGAAATTAAGAACAATTTGCAAGTAAATAAATATAGTTTGTACACAAAATGTAATGTAGAAAAAGTAGACTCAATAAGAATGGTGGCGGAGAGGGTCAGGGAGTCATTCTTTGGAAGGTGAATTTGTTTGTCTACACCACTTGTTTCATCAGCTTTCCAACTTTGGGAAGAGGGTTCAAGGTTATTTTGTACTCCAACTGCATTTAAATATAAAGTTATAGCTTAGAAAGTAACCTTTAGTACAAAAGATAAACATAAGAGTGTTTTGAAACGTGTAAAATTGCACACACACAAAGGCTACAGAGATGTAGATGATACCTCTTCATCTACACTTGGTGTCCATGTGCAAAGCAGAACATTTTGGGCTCATTCAACATGATGGTCAATTCAAATGTGTTCCATATGATGTGCTCCGACAAGTAAATGTATGATGAGTAAAATTGGTGAGTGTGACTTAGCCTGAAACTGAAATGATGTCATATCGCCTCTCATAGTATATTTGTTTAGGATGTTTTGGTGGTGAAAAAGTCAATGTATTGGGGGAAAAAGGAGTCATTGTTCAAAAAGTGGTACAACTTTTCAAGAGCCATTATGACAAAAAGTCATTAACTGAGCAATCATCATGTGAGTTAAGTCTGTACCTGGAAAGGGGGAATGGAACTGTCTCAACTGGTTTCTCATTTATCATACTCACCCTCTAAGCCTGGGCACATTGCCAACCCAAACTAAATTAGAGTATCTTCTCCTAGAGAAGGGGGCGGCTATTGGATAGGCCACTAAGCGTGTCTGCCACAAGATATCTATTCCCTTTTGAGTTCCCTGGAAAATGTGCATTATGCAAAGAGGTAACTGAGGTTGGTAATACGACTTATATATAATTTTAATCAAAGAGTTAATAGGTCATTGTGGTTCTTAAAAATACTTCACTGGCAAGCAACTGATGGCCAGTTGCTTGTGCAGAGTCCTCAGTATCTCTGAGACAGACAATAACCACTGTCCACAGAAAAAGGAGCATTTGACACTTGTCTTGAAATCTGAAGATCTGTCTGTGGCATTGTCCCTCTAGCTACCCAAAGTGGCATGCACATTCTGCTTATCAGGCTTGGTGAAGCCCCCAGTGACCATCTCCTGATGGCATTCATCATGAGTATGAAGCATACTCCAAATCACTTTCCACATGATCAAACTTGGAACTTTCTTTTCCTTGGACTTGCTGACTTTGAAATTGAGTTGATTCAATGAGCCTTTACCGAGCATCTATTGTGAGTTATGCGCTCTTCTTGGCCCTGCAGAAAATTCAGAGACAAACCAGACATGACCCTTCCCTCAAAGAGCTTATGGTCTAGTAGAAGTGATGAGACATAAATAACAATGGCAAAAGGTATAAAGTGGTATCTATACCATAAAAGTAGGACAGAAGTTGTTTCTGTAGAATAATTAGGAATATTTAGCAGTATCCTTAAATTTTTTCATGTCTGTGAACTAATCATTCAAATATATTTAACCTAGGGATCCCTAGCCCCCTAGGAAATCCACACATGAGCTTCAGGTAAATTCCCTTAAAGTGTACGCAAAAGTGTGGTTATGTGTTTGATTGCATTGTTCTTGGGAGAGGATCCTTAATTTTGTCTAATTCTGAAATAAAAGCATTGTTAAATTCACTACAATACTCCCACTTCTAGAAACCTATCTTAAAGAAATAGTCAAACATGTAGACAAAGATTTATTATTAGGGATGTTTATTGTAGCATTATGTATAATAGCACAAAATTGGAAACAACCCAGATATTAAACAACTGAGAATTAGTTAATTATAGTACATCTGCACAATGAAATTTATGTTCCTGTTGAAATGAGACATCAAAAAATTAACAACATGGAAATATGCTCATGATAAAATGTTAAAAAAAAAAGACTGGATCCATGGTATGTTCTCGATTATGTTTCTTTTAAAAACTCATCAGAAAGGCTAACAGGATAACGCAGGAAAATGTTAACAATGATTATCTCTCTGTGTTGTGGGATTGAGTGATATTTTTCTTTAATCTTTTCCATATTTCTCAACTTTTCTGCAATGAGCACAAATCACTTCACACATGAGAAAAAAATTAAAGTTATGTAAAAACTAGTAGAAATGTGGCATGGCAGTTCTTCAGTGAGATCTCTTTTATTGGGGAAATCAGAGGCCTCTTAGAGGAGGTGGCCTTCAAGTATAGCTTTGAATCATGGCTACAGCCTTGACCTTCTGAGGAGCTAGGGGAGGGCAGTTAAGCAGAGTGGTTGAAGATGTCAAGGGTTGAAGGAGAGAGAGCTCCATGTAGAAGCTGAGATGTGGTCGTGACCTAATCACTCCCCTGAGAAGTCCTGGAGCAGGGAGGGCTGGCCCACATTCAGACAAAACACCATTTTTGAGTGAGGGATGACTCCCAGGGCCTCTTAGGACCCCTGAGAAGTGGCCTACTGTCCAGAGACCCTCCGCATTCTGTGATAGAAAGTTCAACATGGGGTTACACTGGATAAATTATGGAAAGATAGGAGCAATCAAAAGTTTGGCAGGTGGACTTTTTTCAAGGGATTAGCCAGAAATTCCGAGAGTGGGATTGTAAAAGTTAGGGCAGAATAGCGAGAAAGCAAAAATATATATGTTTCTTTGTGATTTAAATTGTTTTGAAGCCAGATGTCTTAGTGTGAATCTGTACTTTTTAATATACACCCTTATATACCCAGAAGAAAACAAAAGCTAGTAACAGATTGATTAATGCCATATGGTATAAGATTACGCTGCATAATGTTTGTTAGTACAATTTACTATTCTACATTAGTTTAACAAGGCAATATTTTTTGAGGAGCTGATTATACATTTTGACTCATTAATTCATTTGGGGAATAACACTTAAGAAATGAATGCAAAAAGGAAAAAATAAGTTTTGTGTAAAGTAGCTATTTTTTAATAACAGAAGAAAAAATATTACAAATCTGCTTATACAAGAGTTCAAGGGTACTTAAATATATTAAACAAAAGAAATGTATTATTGCCACAAAATCAACAGTTTATAGTTTGATAGTTGTATGGATATGTCAGTAAATTCAAGTTAGGAAAAAAGATCACAAAACTAGTATGTATAGATTGGTGGCATTTTGTTAAAACATATTTGTACAACATGGGGCCACAGTCTTAAGAATAGTAGATGCTATAAGGTTAAATGGAGTTGGGGGTCTATGCTGAATGGTTTAATTTTGACAAGGATCATCCCCATTTCTTTTTATGATCTCGCCTCTACTGAGGGGTTAGAAGCCTAGAAGCTACATCTCCTAGAATCTCTTGCCAGCCAGCTTCCAGGATAGAGTCCTCTGATAAGAGGCTTCTTTGCAAGATTTGAAAAGTAGAAGAGAAGCAGAGGCCATTAAGACAGCAGCAGGAAGGTGTGTGGGCTTTGCCAGACAGTAGATGTGAGGTTTTTCAGCAGCTTCGAGGCATTCTCTTGTACAGTACCCCGTTCAGTGAGGCAGGCAGCTGAGACAATTAATGGCAGCTTCCTACAGTTCTAGCAAGTTCCGCACTTCTTTTTTTTTTAATTTTTTAATTTTTAAAATGTATTTATTTAAATTCAAGAAAGTTAACATATAGTGTAGTATTGGTTTCAGGAGTAGAACCCAGTGATTTATCACTTACATGTAACACCCAGTGCTCATTCCAACAAGTGCCCTCCTTAATACCCATCACCCATCTGGCCCATCCCCCTAATCCTCCTCCCCTCCAGCAACCCTCAGTTTGTTCTCTGTATTTGTGAGTCTTTTATGGTTTGTCTTCTTCTCTGTGTTTATCTTATTTTTCCTTCCCTTCAGTTCTTCATTTCTTAAAAGCTAGGGGCAGCTTTTCCTGACCTTCATTCCCAAACCCCTCCAATGGTTTTTTAAGCATCTAATTTTCAGAATTACATCCTTTTCTTCTTTGAATACCTAGTTTCTGATTTCCATACCAAACCCTCATTGATATAGGGTCTTTATAATTCCTTTGTTTGCTTGCCATGATAAAATTGATTAAGCAGTTGAAATATATATTCAACCATTACCTTATTATGTCCTTCTAGGTTAAATATGTTTTAAGTATATATACCATATATAGTTTTCCTACCTGGATAAATTATACAATACCTCTCCTACCCACATCACTATTTTTGTAATCTCCAGAATATGCTCCTTATACAAAATGACAGGAGTGGATCAACAATTGTCATAAAACTAAGAAAGTGAAAGAAAATCTTATCACTTCAAAATACTTATTGTTTAGCTTGAAAATATGATGATTGTGTGTGTGTGTGTGTATTTTGTAAGAGATTATATAGATCTGTTTACAAATTGGTATGAAAATTTTCTATTTCTATCAAATGAGTAAGTCAAGATTGGGACTATTTATTTATTTGACTAAACATAATCAACATTGCTTTTACAAAAAAAAAAGATGCCCAGACTCTGTACTAGCATGCATAGTTACCAAAAGAACATAGTATATATATGTATATACATAATTTGTGTGTGTATATACACATATATCAAATATACATATGTGTGTGATTTTGTTCTTGTAGAGATATGGAAATGTAATTGAAACAATACCCTTTGGCAACTTTAAACTTCACATCTTTTCCTTTGCTTCCTCAAAGCCATTTCCTTTTACCACAGGAAAAACATGAAACATGGAGTCCAACCAAGCCTGTAATGCTGCCCGCCAGATGCAATAGACTCTTTGCATGGGCTGCTATCTCAAATGGCAACAGGGGTATGGTAGACTATTTACAAAAGTGGCCACAATAACTCCTGTCCTCTTGGCATGCACTCCCTTTTACAATGTGACTTTTTAATAATTCCCATCATGATATGGAATCTACTTCTCCATCCCTTGAATCTGGGTTTGACCATGTGACTTGCTTTAACCAGTGGGGTATTAGAAATCATGATGGAAACAGTGATCTAAGACATGCTTCTGCACTGGACTTATCCTCTCTTGCTGTTCCTGGAACCCTGAGAACCCTATTATGTGAATAAACTTCAGCTGGCCTGCCGAAGATGTGTGGCCCAATTACACACATTGTCCCAACCAACAGCCAGCCCCAACCATCAGACATGTGAGTGAGGCCACCATAGACTGAATAGGCTCTTGTCAGTCCTCTAGCTAACTGCAGCTGTATGCATAAGTCCAGGTCAGACCACTAGAAGAACTGTCCAGATAATCCCAGGCCAAACTGCTCACCCACAGAATCATAAGCTAATAAGTGATTGTTGTTTTAAGCTGTTAAGTTTTGGAGTGGTAAGAATTAGGCCAAGTATAAAGTTGTGAGCCTGGGTCAGAACTTGAGTCCCATTCCCTGCCCTGGATCTACCAAATAAAATAAAAACAAAAACCATGATGAGGATAGCCAACTACATAAATTTATGACCTCTGCCTTAGAGGAAGGCAAACAAGACAGAAAATGTTGAAAACTCTTTTTTTTTCTGTTCTAATTAGAAAATTCTGACAAATGAGTAGCTCATCACCCAATTACCATCAAAACTCAATGAAGTGAAAATGATTTTGATTCATTGAGAAATTTAAGGAAATAGAAATGAATCAGAGTCTGCATTCTTTCTTCATCAAGACTGCCACAGTTTTGCCTGAAAACAGTCTATCAACCAGCTTTGCCATAGGCTTTTGGAACCCACCACCACCCACTCCGATTTTCCTCAAGTTTAGCCATCCTTGGACCCACGATAGGCCAGGAACATGGTTTTGTTTTGTTCACTAAGTTCTCTTTCTCTGCCATAACTAAAGTAGTGACAAAATAGAAACACATCCATGGGAATATTCTTTCCCCAAATAATCTCTCTCACCTATCACATAACTTTTCCCAACAGTTCATCTTGATAATTATATAGCCAAAGATTCAAGAAAGTTTGTCTTCTGCAACACAGTGATCACTTTCTTGGAATAAACACAGTGGTCTTCCCAACTGGAATGAGTCATCTTGTGTCATTCAAAAAGGGGAGGGGACTAGGGGCGCCTGGGTGGCGCAGTCGGTTAAGCGTTCGACTTCAGCCAGGTCACGATCTCGCGGTCCGTGAGTTCGAGCCCCGCGTCAGGCTCTGGGCTGATGGCTCGGAGCCTGGAGCCTGTTTCCGATTCTGTGTCTCCCTCTCTCTCTGCCCCTCCCCCATTCATGCTCTGTCTCTCTCTGTCCCAAAAATAAATTAAAAACGTTGAAAAAAAAAATTAAAAAAAAAATACAGAAGGCCTGCACAAGAACGGCCTCAGTCTTTAAAAAAAAAAAAAAAAAAAAAAGGGAGGGGACCATGCCAGGTGCCAGAAGAGAGGAAGGAGGACAGGGCTCCCTTCCACCTGCACTGACTCTGCCCCATTTTCACGTGGTCACCAGTGCAAGATCTGTGGTCAAGGTTGATACTGATATTCCTTTTTTTTCTTCTCATAAGACTCACATGTTTTTCTCATCTTCTAGAAAGCAGGAATATAAGGTTTTGTTCTGAATTCTGCAGAGTTGTCTGGTACTGGCCCAACACCAAAGGTAGAGGGAAGCCTCCTTCAGTTGTCCCTAAAGGCTGAGAGCTGGTTCAGAGCCATGTTTCAAAGCAGACCAGCCATTTATGGTGCCTTCAAAGTAGCTATACTCAAAATCTATTTCTTCTCACCCTACAACTCTATCAGGTGAATTGGTAAGGTCACCTCTATATCAAATTGTCTTTGGAGATATAGATTAAGGGATAAATGAAATGTAGACAGACATTGGGTGGACTTACTTCAAGATATTCACCTCTTTGAAGTATATAGCAATACAGGCTTACCTGAAGAAGCAAGAAAAATTTCAAATACACAACCTAACCTTATACCTAAAGGAGCTAGAAAAAAAAACAGCAAATGAAGCCTAAAGCTAGCAGAAGAAGGGAAATATTAAAGATTAGAGCAGAAATAAATGATGTAGAAATAAACAAAAAACCCCAGCAGAACAGATCAATGAAACTAGAAGCTGGTTCTTTGAAAGAATTAATAAAATTGATAAACCCCTAGCCAGACTTATCAAAAAGAAAAGAAACAGGACCCAAATAAATAAAATCATAAGTGAGAGAGAAGAGATCGAAATGAACACCACAGAAATATAAACAATTATAAGAGAATATTATGAAAAATTATATGCTACCAAATTGGACAATCTGGAAGAAATGGATAAATTTCTGGAAACATATAAACTACCAAAACTGAAACAGAAAGAAATAGAAAATTTGAACAGATAACCAGCAAAGAAATTAAATCAATAATAAAAAATCTCCCAACAAACAAAAGTCCAGGGCCAGATGGCTTCCCAAGGGGAATTCTACCAAACATTTAAAGAAGAGCTAATACCCATTTTTCTCAAACTGTTCCAAAAAATATAAATGGAAGGAAAACTTCCAAACTCATTCCATGAGGCCAGCATTACCTTGATTCCAAAACCAGACAAAGACTCCACTAAAAAGGAGAACTACAGGACAGTATCCCTGATGAAGATGGATGCAAAAACTCTCAACAAGATACTAGTAAAACAAATCCAACAGTACATTAAAAAAAAAATTCACTATGATCAAGTGGGATTTATTCCTGGGCTGCAAGAGTGGTTCAATATTTTCCAATCAATCAATGTGATATACCACATTAATAAAATAAAGGATAAGAGCCATATGATCCTCTCAATAGATGCAGAAAAAGCATTTGACAAAGTACAGCGCTGATTCTTGATAAAAAGCCTCAAAAAAGTAGGGATAAAGGGAACATACCTCAACATCATAAAGGCCATATACAAAAGACCCACAGCTAAAGTCATCCTCAGTGGGGAAGAACTAAGAGTTTTTCTTGAATGGTCAGGAACAAAACAGGTATGTCCACTCTCACCATTGTTATTTAACATGGTAATGGAAGCCCTAGGCTCAGCAATCAGACAACAAAAAGAAATAAGAGGCATCCAAATCAGCAAAGAATCAAACCCTCACTATTCACAGATGACATGATATTCTATGTAGAAAACCTGAAAGAATCCACCAAAAAATTGCTAGAACTGATACACAAATTCAGTAAAGTCACAGGATATAAAATCAACATACAGAAATCTGTTTCATTTCTGTACCCCAATAATGAAGCAGCAGAAAGAGAAATCAAGGAATCGATCTCATTTACAATTGCACCAAAAACCATAAGATACCTAGGAATAAACCTAACCAAAGAGGCAAAAGATCTGTACTCTGAAAACTATAAATACTTATTAAAGAAACTGAAGAGGATACAAATAAATGGAAAAACATTCTGTGCTCATGGATTGGAAGAACAAATATTGTTAAAATGTCTATACTACCCAAAGTAATCTACACATTTAATGCAATCCCTACCAAAATACCACCAACATCTTTCACAGATCTAGAACAAACAGTTCTAAAATTTGTATGGAGCCACAAAAGACCCCAAATAGCCAAAGCAATCTTGCAAAAAAAAAAGCAAAGCTGGAGACATCACAATTCTGGACCTCAAGCTATATTACAAAGTTGTGGTCATCAAGACAGTATGGTACTGGCACAAAAACAGACACATAGATCAATAGACTGAATAGGAAACACAGAAATGGACCTACAACTACATGGTCAACTAATCTATGACAAAGGAGGCAAGAATATCCAATGGAAGAAAGACAGTCTCTTCAACAAATGGTGTTGGGAAATCCGGACAGCAACATGCAGAAGAATGAAACCAGACCACTTTCTTACACTATACACAAAAATAAATTCAAAATGAATGAAAGACGTAAATATGAGATAGGAAACCATTAAAATCCTGTAAGAGAACACAGGCAGCACACTCTGACATCAGCTGTAGCAACTTCTTATTAGATGCATCTCTGGAGGCAAGCAAACATGAACTATTGGGACTTCATTGAGATAAAAATGTTTGTAACATGAAGGTAACATTGAACAAAATTAAAAGGCAGCCTACAGAATGGGAGAAGATATTTGCAAATGACATATCTGATGAAGGGTTAGTATCCAAAATCTGTAAAGAAGTTACCGAACTCAATACCCAAAAAACAAATAATCCAGTTAAGAAATGGGCAGAAGACATGAATAGGCATTTTTCCAAAGAAGACATCTACATGAAAAGATGCTCAGCATCACTCATCATCACCAAAATACAAATCAAAACTATGATGAGATACCACCTCACACCTGTCAGATGGCTAAAATTAACAACAAAGGAAACAACAGATGTTGGTAAGGATGTGGAGAAAGGGGAACCCTCTTACACTGTTGGTGGGAATGAAAACTGGTGCAGCCACTGTAGAAAATAGTATGGAGGTTCCTCAAAAAGTTAAAAATATAACTACTCTATGACCCAGCAATTGCTCTACTAGGTATTTACTCAAAGGATACAAAAATACTGATTTGAAGGGGCACATGCACCCTGATATTTGTAGCAGCATTATCAACAATAGCCAAACTATGGAAAGAGCCCAAGTGTCTGTCGACTAATGAATTGATAAAGAAGATGTGGTGTATACATATACAATGGAATATTGCTCAGCCATGAAAAAGAATGATATCTTACCATTTGCCACGACATGGATGGAGCTAGAGTGTATTATGCTAAGCAAAATAAGTCAGTCAGAAAAAGACAAATACCATATGATTTCACTCATATGCAGAATTTAAGAAACAAAACAGATGAACATAGAGGAAGGAAAAAACGAGAGAGAAAGAGAGAGAGAGAGAGAGAGAGAGAGAGACAGGGAGAGAAAGAGGCAAACCATAAGAGACTCTTAACAATGGAGAACAAACCGAGGACTGCTGGAGGGGAGGTGGGCAGGGGATAGGCTAAATGGGTGATCAATATTAAGGAGGGCTTCTGTGATGAGAACTGAGTGTTATATGTAAGTGATGAATCACTAAATTCTACTCCTGAAATCAATATTACACTATATGTTAACTAACTAGAATTTAAATAAAAACTTGAAGCATTAAAAAAAGATATTCATCTCTTTAAGGATTCCTCTCATAAAGGAACTTCACAATGTATTAAATAACTGGAGGCAAGGTTAGGAATGAACTTGGGCAGCGATGAAACGGGAAAATGGAAATATATTGCCTGTGACATTGCTTGTATTCTTGCCTGGAATTCTGATCTAGCTCTTGTATAAATATTTAATTCTTACTATGCTTGTATTTTTTTTCTCCTAAGGAAATTGTGGGTTCCTTGAGGTTAGCAAACTCAGTTTTTCTGCTTCTCTGAATCCTTCATATTGCTGAGCACAGTGTAAGCTAGATGGTAAGCTCTGTAAAGACAGGTAATATATCTGTCTTGTTTACTATAATATCCTTAGTACCTAGTAGAGTATCTGGCACATAGTAGGTACCCAATAAATATTGAATGAATGGGTGAATAAATGTGGCATCAGATATCTTATAACAGCTGTTGAATGAAAGAGTGAACTGATGAATAAATGTATGAGAATGAATAAAGTCTTGAAATCTGGCACCAGTACGCTTGAAAAGCCTAGGGTTATGCATACGATTGGAATACAGCCCACAGGAAGAAGTGCTCTAAAAGCATACCTCTGTTTTCATCTTTCTTTTAAAGAAGCAGATGATTTCTGCTACCTTGATTTTCACTGCTTACTGAGTCTGATTCACCTGGTTATTAAAAATTGCTTCATTCATTTTCAATTCATTTCACTCCTTTGCTCAGCTTCTCTGCTTTAGGGTTTCGTTTCCCACTAATGGGGCTTGCTGTCTCTCGGCTCAATGTGACACTACTCTGAAGACCTTGGAACGGTTTCCATGGTTACTTCTTCTGGAATTCTCCCTTTGGAAACCTTGTGTTCATTCCTTACCTTTAACTTCCATCTCAGAAATTTAAATACACACCTTAGGGTTCTCAAGAGTGTTAACACTCTCCCTAGAAACACTTCAAACCACGGAGGAGAGAAATCAAGGACTTCACATTCCTTTTCTTCTGTTATGTTTGGAATGGGGGCAGATGGTTTGATGCTGAAACTCCCTGAAGTCCAGAGATCCAGAGATTTCCAGCAAAAAAAGAGAAAGATTTCCCAGGTTGCCGAAGCCATGATCTCATTCCAGTTGGATCCATACCACAAAAATGAGCATTGCCATCATCACCAAAGCCTTTTCTTTCTTCTTTTATTTTTCTTATTTTTAAAAACAAGTCTCCATGATAAACTTACTGCTGATGTGTCTTGCCCTGCAGTGCCTTAGATGTATTAGTGACCAAGAAGAAGTCAGAAAAGAGTAATGCTAGTGGAGATTGGGAGTCCTAGACGATTGATTTTCTTTTAGAGGAACTTCAAAAACTAAACAGATTCTTGAATGAAACTTTACTTTCTAAAATCTCCCACCCTTTCTTCTTCTGGGATTATTGTCTAAGATCTAAATAGCAAGAGACTTCTAGGGAATCAAGTTCTGAGCCAGACTCATGTTGGGTACACCTGGGATACACCTGTGGATCCCAATGGACTTAAAATAAGTTTACGAGCTACGCAGTCAGTAATATAGAAACACCCCTGGCGAGCACCTCCTCTTTTATGGCTCTCTTCCCCTCTGCCTGTCTTTCCAATATTGTCTCTATGCCCTTATCTTCCCCCATGCAAGCCCTTATTATTTCTTCAAAAAGCTCCCAGCAGAGTGTCTTTCGAGCTTCCAAAGGCCCAGACTTCAAAATGAGAAGAAGCCATTCCTGGCTCTTTCCCATGCAGTTCAGTGCACTCAGCTGTGCTTTAGATTCCATGCTCCACTCGTTTGTACCCCAGAGGTGTGCTTGGCTCTGGGAAGAGCATAAGGCAGCCAGGCCTTGTCCCTGGACTTCTTGCTTCTATCTAAAGTGCAAGAGGTTTCATTTGAGCTCCTTGTGAAGTTTTCTGCCTTCACAGATCCCCACACTGTGATCAGTCCTCATCTGAGGCCTGTCTGGGTACCTTGAGCCCATCCCTGGTCCACTTGGGAGCCCTGAGAGTGTCAGCAGCAGCAATGGGGTTGGAATCTGGAAGCATTCTGATAGGTATTGCAGTGTAGTTGCTACAAGTGCGGGGTCTGGAGCCCAACTATGTGGGTTCCTTGCATCACCACTTTCTAGCTAAGTAATCTTGGGCAAGTTGCTTAGCCTCTTTGTGTCTTTATTTCCTCATCTGTGAAATGGGGATGATGATCATCGTGGTGCCTAGCTGTTCTGAGTGTGTCAAACTAGTTAACCAGGTAAAGTACTTAGAATAGTGTGTGGACACAGTACGCACCCAAAAGTGTTGTCTATTATTATTTCCACATCAAGACTTCTTTACTTAGTGGGGCGAGTACTGGCTCAAGTCCCAGTTCTGGCACTTAGGGTCACTGTAATCATAGAGCAACTCACATAACCTATATGAGCCTCAGTTTCCCATGATAATTAGGAAGATTAAATGGCTTGTTGGACACACAAGCACCTAAAAATAATGATGATATAATGATTTTCCTTCTGGCTCTTAATAATCAGGTCTGGGGGATAGTTGGCATCTCTACTTTCTCTTTGTTTTTCTCATATTTTTCTCTTTCATTCATTTTTTATTCCCTTTTTCCTTCTCTGACACTCAATTCCTGATGTTCTTATCTCCTCCTTTATCTCCTATAACTCATTTTGTCAGGTCATGCCAAGTCTGGGAAAAAAACAAGGGCCTGAGTAACCCTTAAACACTTTTTACTAACTTCCAACTTACAGGCCCTCCTTTGGTGGGAGATATGGTGGTTGAAGGAAGGATCCCAGTAGGTCTCTTCTTTCTAGGGCCCAGATAATTCCAGCTAGGCCAGAGTGAGTGAAGACCCCGTGTAGGGATCCTGATTCCTCTCTGCTCACTGGCCCCTCATCCTGCTCAGACTGGCCTACTAACCACTGCCTCAGGCACCTGCCTGTGGTCTGCAGCTCTACAACCGATGCTGCTGCTTGGGAAGAACAGGTATTCCCTTCCCTCCTGTATCAGTTAGCTTTTACTGCTTAACAAAACATCTCCAAACTTAGTGGCTTAAAACAATCAGCTATTTACTTATCTTACAGGGTTGGTAGTTTGGGCTGGGCTCAGCTAGATGGTTCTACTGCTCTCTCAGTAGGACTCACTTATGGGCTTGCAGTCAGCTGCCACCCATATCCATAGTTCTGCTTCTGAGGATTGAGTATCTATAGGCTGGGATGAGGTGGGCAACTCGATCATATGTTTGTCATGATTCATCAGGTTAGCCCAGGCTTCTTCATACGGAAGTGGTGGTAGGGACTCTAGTAATAGTAAAAGGTAGAAATCCCCAATTTTGAATATTTTTCAAGTCTTTGCTTCTGTCACAATCACTATTGTTCCTTGGGCCAAGGAAAGTCACATGGCCATCCCTTAGAGTCAGGATGGGAGGTGACTACCCAAGAGCTGGATTCAGAGACATGTCAAAAAAATTGGACGTCATTACTATAGCAATCACCATATCTTCTTAGAGTGTAGAGCATGGCAACTATATCCAAAGTTCTCTTCGCATATTTTTCCCCAAAGGGCTTAAGGGCCCTCACAAAAATAAGGACATCTGGTGTGACATCTGAGAATTCACAAACTAGATATGAACACTGGATCCTCAAAATATTATGTTAGCCCTTTGTCAGATTGCCTTCAAATATAAGCATATGCTTCTTTAAGAAAATCCAGACTTTGAAAACACCTACATTAGCAGTGGCTCTTAACTCCTTTTTTTGGAGGTATGAGGGCAGTTACAAACTCCTTTCAGAAGCCAATGGAAGCTTTAAATCTTCTCCTCAGAGAAATTCACATTTACACATAGACACAGAATGTTGCTTATGATTTCATGGGATTCACATATTTCCTGAAGTCAAACCCCAAGTTAAGGAGCCTTTCATCACAGGGAGAATATATACTTTTATAAAATAACCCCTCTGAACCCAAAAGGATTTGTCATGGACTTGTTTATTCAAAGGAAATATTGTTTAAAGTGATTTGCAAGTTACCACTCCCTTGGGTTTATCCAGAATGCTTCCCAAAACATTATTCAATTTAGTTAGCTTGCTCTTTAATGTAGGAAAAATTCAATTTCCACCTGACTTTTCAAGAGTTGCATTAATTAAAGGCCAGATAGACTCATTTAGATGTGCTACTCTGTCTGTTCAGGTTGGTTCTTATAGACATTACATACATAATGGCACTATGTTAGAAAATGTGGCCAAGTCCAGCAAAAATATATGGACCATTAAGAACATTTGTGAACAGATCATCTCTGTGTTAAAATCATTCTCTTATAATGATTTTCTAAAAACCAAGTTCTAAAGTCTAAAGACTTTATCATATCATTTCAGGATGCTTTTGGATTCAAGTAACATATGACCCAGCTAAAATGGGCTTAAACAATGAAATAGGTTTGCTCTAGGGTTGGTGGAGCCAGTGGTTCAATGACATGGTGGCTCTCTTTCACTTCTATAATACTCTCTTGTATTTCCCTCGTGGTTCTAAGAGGATTGTGGCAATTTTGGGTGTTACATACAGGGGACAATAGCCTGAAGCAGGAGCAAGAAAGAACCCTTTGTATGAGCAAGTCCAACCTTCCCAGAGACCTGTACCAGGCATTCCCTAGGTCTCCTTGGCCTGCACCTAACCTGACAATGTCTGAACTGGTCACTTACAAGGGAAAGGCTAGTGCCCTGATTGGCTTAGACCAAAAAAATTTCTTCTTTGGTTTTGGCCTCCTCTGAAAGACATGGCTTCTTCTTGAATAATAAAAAGAAAAAAATTAGTGTATTGTTAGTAAGAAGAAGAAGATGAGAATCAAATGGCCTTTGGCTGGGCAATACACAATGCCTTCTGCAGTGCTCTTTCCCTTAATACTCATTTTGAAAGGGTAACTTTGCTTCTTTGATGGAGCAAGAGAGAAGTAAATGCTTTTGCTAACATAAGTCATAGAAGAAAGGACTTCTGAGATATCACAAAGATTGTCTACAGAACATTTGGGAAAGAAGGTGATGGTTGCCAGAAAGGGGGAAACCAAGAATAATGGCTCAAACATGAGGGACTTGAGCAAGAGACAGTTTGTAGAAGACGGTAGTAATATAGGCTGGGAGGAAGGGTGAATGCAGTGCAGAAAAGAGATTTAGCATGAAGCATAAGGATTAAATAAGAACATGTTAGAGAGGAGGAGAATGGCAAGTGTCTCACATGTTGTATTCAGCAAAATGGCAGAAGAGAGACTTTGAAGGGGAGTGGTGATGGTGAAGGGGCAAGAGAGTGGGCCCACATATGGAGCAGATCCTCTGTGCCTAGCATGGGCTGGCTACTTAGAGCAGATGCTGTGATGCCCTGCTTAAGGTCCACGGTCCTTTCAGGATGCTCTGGCCTATTTTCAACTGCCAGTGTCTGCATGTACATGCCCAAGCACTCACTCCTGCCCCCTCCTGCCCCCATGACTGTGGAAAGATAGGGGAATTAACACCCTCCTGGAGTAACCCTCAACTAATGACTCTCAGGAGTTGCTATATAAATATCCCAGTTCCCTCGGCCTTTGCTTGGGATAATTCTGAGCTGAGGGCTTTACACTTTCCCAGAGTTTTCCTGCAGGATGAGGCTCCAGTTGCCGACTATTACAGCCAGCTTAACAATGCACCCTTTATTGGCTGTCCTCCCTTTCCTGCTTCACTTCTACTTCCCTACCAGCCTTGTCTGCACCTCCCAAGCAAACTAGTTGCACCCAAAGCCTAGTACCATGGTCTGATTTATACACATTATCTTGTCCAATCACTACAACAACCCTCAGGGTTGTAGGTATTATGAGCCGCAATTGATAGATGAGGTAACAGACTTAGGCAGGTCAAGTGATCTTCTCAAGTTTGTTCAGCTGTTAAATAGCACAGTTCAGATTGGAATCTGGGTCTGTCTGGTGAAAGCCCATGTTCTTTCCCTAGTAACAATTTGTATCTTAGTAATTTTGAACATGATGTTACTGCAAACACTGGAGGGCCTAGGTAAAGCCAAAGACTGGGGCTGCTGCACCACATGTCCACAGCCTGCCCTAGGTGGCAGGTGGTTGCTTTAAAAGCACTCCTGAAATCATTGTTGCACTATATGCTAACTAATTTGGATGTAAATTTTTAAAAATAAAAAATAATAAAAAACAAATAAATAAATAAAAGGATTTGTAATGATCAGCCCTTTCCAGGCTAAAGCCTGAGAAGCTGATGCAACATACCTGCCTGTGAGCATGGTGAAATGAAGAAGATCAAAGATCATAATCATCCACAGTGAGTCAGGGGATCCATAGAAAACATGGACACTGGCTTCATGTTACAGCCTAAACCAGAACTGATAATGAGAACTCAAGGTCTGACTGACCATTATTGCCTACAGCTCTGACTACATGGAAGAACTTTCCAGGCAAGAACTTGACATGTGATATACTTCATACATGGCTGAGCTATTGAGACAGTATGATGGACAGGTTAGGAGATGGATTTTAGAGTCAGACATGCCTGAACTAGAATCTTATTCTACCACTTTCTAAGTTTCCAGCATGCTAGCAGCTTCCCACCTCAAGGGCCTGAATCTCCATTTCTTTCCTGTGGAGCACTCTCTCCCACAAGTAGGTGTAACTCAGTATTGTGGGTGAGTTGACATCCCTGGGGGAAGCCCCAACCAATGAGGAATAGGAGTCAATATAAATACTGCAACCTCTCCATCTTCTAGTGGGATGATTCTGAGGCATGTTCCACATAATTTATCAAAGGATCCCCAGCACAGTTGAGCCTCAGTTGCCCAGAGCTGTAACCCATTCATTAATGAGGTCATTTATTTGGTTTGTGCTTTCCCTGTGTCACTATTGCCAAGTTGCTTAGTTTTCTTAAGGCTGTGAAATTAGGATCACATCTTCATCATAGGGTCGTTATGAAGATTAAATGAGCTCCTGTGGCACTGGGTGTTGTATGTAAGTGATGAATCACTAAACTCCGCTGCTGAAACTAATATCACACTATATGTCAAGGAACTCAAATTTAAATAAAAACTTGAAACTACAAAAATATAATTGTAAACATAAAAAAATTAATGTGGAGCACCTGGCTGGCTCAGTCAGTGGAGCATGTGACTCTTGATCTCAGGGTTGTGAGTTCGAGCCCTATGTTGGGCATGGAGCCTACTTAATTAAATTTTTTTTTTAAATGAGCTCGTATGTATAGAGTGGTCTGTACATAATAAACGTTCAATAAGAACATGGGAGGGTGTTAAATTACTGATCCCTTCTTTTCAGACTTTAGGCTCCATCCCTGCCATTCCAGTTCCTCCACTAGGTGGCAGAAAATCAACATTCATCATCCATGGAAGGCGTGCCTCTAAGAGTAAGTAAAATAAGCAAGTTAGAGACCCCGAGGGACTAAGGTCGGTGTGACATGAGAAGGGCAAGCCTATGATTAAAACCCAGTCCAAATAAAGAAAGCAGTCCCTGAAATTCCAGCCTCAGTCAGATTGGTGTCTGATTCAAGGCTTTGAAAGGTAGAGACTATTGGATGAATTCCCAAAGCAACATGGGGAACCTGTATGAGAGAAGAAGGTGGAGTCTGTTTGCAAGAAATTACTGGGTGCTATTTTCCCATGCCTGGGGTAATCCTAAGTCATGGGAGATGACTAGGAGGTGGAAGAATGGCGAGGAGCCAGGGAAAAACCAAACAATCACCCGAGCAAAGTAGATCTTGATAAGAGTCAGCATGATCCTCTAGTCAGCTTTGGGACAAAATCTTTCAGAATTATTTGGTATTCTTTTTGATGAGATATTTGTATCATTAGACAAACCATACCAGCTAAGGATGAATTAACTCCCTGGTTAAAAGATGGGGAGAATAGGGCATTTATCCACTGGCTTCAATCTTTCATTGGTCGAGGGTTTACCCTGGGACATTAACTCCACCATGCTTATAAGGAGTTAAAGTGCAGGCATTTGAAGTAAGAAGCTATTGGCATGTTAGAAACTGTCTACCATATCTGTTGATGAACTCAGGTGGGTAGACGAGATACGGCATGGGGGCATCAGCAAAGACTGCTACAGCAGTGCTTCTCAGACTTTAGTGTATGTACACATTACCTGGGAGTCTTGTTATTTTTTTTTTTTTTTAATATATGAAATTTACTGTCAAATTGGTTTCCATACAACACCCAGTGCTCATCCCAAAAGGTGCCCTCCTCAATACCCATCACCCACCCTGCCCTCCCTCCCACCCTGCCCTCCCTCCCACCCCCCATCAACCCTCAGTTTGTTCTCAGTTTTTAACAGTCTCTAATGCTTTGGCTCTCCTGGGAGTCTTGTTAATATGCAGATTCTGATCCTGCAGGTCTTGGGTGGTGCCTGAGATTCTGCATTTTTAACAAGCTCCTAGATGATGTTGATGCTCCTGGTCCACAAATCACATTTTGAGAAGCAAAGACTATACTGTTTTTTAAACCAGTCCTGCTGTTTCTTTCATCATCCCACATCATCATCAACCCCAAGCAACACTGGAGGCACCAGGGTCCCCAAGCTTTGGTCTTCCCCTCTATGGACCTCATCTTCATCTTCAAAATGAGGGAGGGTGTGGGGCTTGGATTAGATGAGCTAACTGAGGTGGTGGATGCGGGGAGGAGAGAAAGGAGGAGTTTTTAAAATAGGATTTTTTTTTTTATTTTAGAGAGGCAGAGCGAGCAGGGGAGAGGGGCAGAAGGAGAGAGAGAGAGAGAGAGACAGACAGACAGACAGACAGAGAGAATCTTAAGCAGGTTCCATGCTCAGTGCAGAGCTTGACCTGGGGTGCAATCCCATAACCCTGGGCTCATGACCTGAGCCAAAATCAAGAGTTGGATGTTCAACTGACTGAGCCACCCAAGAACACCTAACAGAATTTTAGTATTTAGAAAATATTGAGTCTTTAAAAAATAAAACTACAAAAAAGGAAAGTAGGAAGAAATCTAGGATGGCCAAGATCCACAGAAGACAACTCCATGTTCCTAAAAGACTCCCATCTCCTGAGAGTGAGAGGTGATATTGTAGTTTCCTGAGGGATGGCCTAGAGATTTTTGTTTTTATATAAAGAGGGATATTGGGGCATACTGATTCTAAAAGGCCCAGAAAAGACTGCATTTGATGCTATGTGTGACCTCATTCCAGTCTATTATCTTTCCACTGAATTTTCTATAAATCTATTATAATATCATATTGCTGATTTATGTCTGTCTTCCCTGCTGGTCTGGAAGCTTCTCTGGCCAGGGATTCATCTCTATCTCTATCACATGCTCTAGTGCCTGGCACACAGTAGATTCTTAGTAATCTTTGAATGAATAAATGAATGAATGAATGAGTGAATAAATGAATGAATGAATCTATGGCTTTCTTCCAGGTCTAAAACAAACTGTATCATCATGAAGTTGAATCACATACTGGCTTTTCGGAAAGGGTCTTTTAAGATATTTTTTTTTTTTTTACCTATGTGGTACCCACTCCTTTGAAGTTTTATTGTAACAGAATTCTAGCCACACACAACCCCATGTCCAGTATTTAATAACCCTACGAATTAATGTGAGGTGCTTCAGAGCAAATACCATTTAGTGACATTCCAATGACAATTTTTTTGGCTGGAGAGTTGTTTGAAAATGGTGTTTTGGAGCAAGAAACATCTGCCTTGGTTTGCTGTGGAAGGGGAGTCTATGGAATACATTTGGATGGGCTCTGCCTGATTGAGCTTGCAAGGAGAGGCGGAGGCACCACTAATTACATGTCTTGCATTATGGGTTGGAAATAGATACACAGAGCAAATGCTGTGGCCCACAAAGCCTCAAAAAGCAATGAAAGCAACATAGACTTCAAGTTCATTTTCAAAATTCCCAGCATTGCAGAGCAGAGCCAGCCATACAATTTATCCTCTTTTTCACGTGGCACTTAAGTCACAGAAGAATGAACCAACAGAGGATCTGGAAATCTACTTGAAAATTCAGGGGGAAAAAAAAAACAACAAGAACCCCACAGTGGCAAAAAGGATATCGCAAGTGACAGTGTTAACATGTGATTTTCACTGGAGGTATTAATTAGTAACTCCCTGGGGCCCTTGATATCCTTGAAACAAGTCAGCACCATTGCTTGACTTATACAAACTTGATGGCACTCAGTTAAAAATTGTTCTTCTCCAGGTAGGTTTTAGTTGTAAAGTACCCAAAGATAACTTCCTAAAAATGAGGAGAGTACTAGAAATAGCAAGCAGAATGAGAGGCCCAGATGGATGGTGAGTGGGAACAATGAGGAGCCCTACCCCTACGTTCAAAAGATGAAGTCTATGATTATAGGACAGTGAGACTATCTTAGCAGTAACTCATTAAGATAAAATCTGGTGGTGTTTGGGCAACAGCAAGCTCAGCAAGAACCATCAGTGGGAGGCAGGCTCTCAATGGCTAAATATCTGTGGCAGAAAATAGTTGGACTACACTTTCTAGCTTCCCTTGGTAGGTGTGGCCATGTGACTGAGTCCTAGCCAACGGAATGTGAGATGCCATTTCCAGCTTGGCCCACACATGATCTTTCATATTCTCTCCCCTTCTAGCTTGATAGAGGCAGAAAGGGTGACTTTGGAAGCTGTGTGTTGAATATAGCAGAACTGCTAGATGGAAGAGGCATGGGTCACCACTGCCTGGAGGAGAGCCACCTGTCAATTGGGACTATGTGTGAGTGAGAAATAAACCTTTATTATGCAAAGGCAATATTATATTTGGGTTTATCTGTTATAAAAGCTTTCATTACCTTAATTAAATATTTAGTCATTGGCTACAATAATAGAGGGATTATAGGAAGAACAAAGGAAGGTACAGTATTGCTGTTCTTTCCTGGACATTACCCTGTGTATAAATGAAAGACAGGAGTGATGAGGAGGTGGGAAATGATATATTGAGGAGGATAAAAGCAAGGGGGTTCAGCCTAAATAAAATTTTCGCATGGAGTAAGAATATATAATATCTATCTTGAAAGTTTTGAAAGGGAAATTTTAGACTTCTGCTGTGGAGTTCTGGACAGCAAAGCTAGGAGCGGGGTTTGCGCTCAATATAAAGAACTTTTTAATAATTAGCACTGCATCAAAGTGGAAGGGCCTTTCTTATCAGGTTAAAGACTTTTCTCCATCTTTAGTGGAGGCTATTCATTGACCACTCATATCAATTCTTCTTCCTCTCCTTTCCTGCTTTTGACTACAGAACCCCAATTTTGTTGAAGTATTATCTCCATGTGATTATGGGAGAGGGACCCCAGCCCCAGCCCCTGGGATGGATCTTCGTTAGTCCAAGCCATTTAGCACATGGCATTCTCTTAGTAGCTCTTGGTGGTCCAGAGGTTGGTACATACCCTGAGCTGGTCCAATCAGAGTTAAAGGAAGCTCTTGTGTTATATGGTTGGGGAAGAGATTTTCCCTCTCTTCTGCTGGACATGCATCAGGACTCATTAATCTCCATGCTCAATGGCACTCGTCTTGTGGCCATGAGGAGAACCAGCCATAAGGTGAGATCACCACTGAAGATTACAGAGCAAAGAGATGGAAAGAAGCTATCCATTGAACTGCTGATCATCCTATGCCTGATGGCTCCTTTACCTCTGGATTTCACCTTGAGTTGGGGTTTTTATTATGTCTAGCTTAAAACATCCTAGTTGATACACTACCCGTAAGGAGTTTGGGAATACAGGTTGAATGCTGTCTTGTCATCAGGGACGCCAGAGGGAAATTCTAGACCGGACAGCAAGTGGGCCTCTCGGGGTAATATTTGGCCTTGAAAGTTATAAACTCTGGTGAAGAAGGTGCAGCCAACTTCATTAAAATTAAAATGGAGGTTTCCTTACAAGTGTCTGGAAACACATTTTGTAACAGACTTATGTTGACTTTTGGCTATCACATATCTTACCCACTTAACCCTGTTGGTCCCCATCTCTCTATGTAGGAGGTCTCCCATACCCAAAACAATGTTTCGTCCATAGAAAATGTGGACTCCCTCTTGCAGAGTGTAGAACCATTGATTGGAAGCATCTGCCCACCAGGAACTACATTTCCCATGGTTCCTTACATGTAGTTGAGGCCACAAGGCTGGTTCTTGCCAGTGGAACAGGAGCAGTTGTGCTGTACATCATGCCTGGGTCAGAAAGCTTAAGCAGTGGTTGTACCTTTATTTTCTATGTCCATACTCCAGCTGAATGGGAAGGACTTCAAGGTCTAAGAGGAGGGTGGAGTCACAATAAGGAAGGAGCCTGAATTGTGAACGTTCCTGTGGAAGGCTGACTGTCAACTGAGAATATCTGTGTTGGTCAGTTACATGCCTGAGGAATACACTTCGATTGTGTTAAGCCATTAAACCTTGGGGTTGTTACCACAATTAATGTTGCCTTAATTAATACATCCCCATTGTGCATGCTCTTAGTAGAAGGGCAACAGCCATTGCAGCCTCCTGCTGATGTTCCCACTATGGAATGCAAAAGGGTCCAGTTTCCCCTTCTTTCTGCCCCTGGAATAGCCAAGGGTTAGATAGTCGATTACACTCTTGCTCTTGGGAGACTCAATCTTAAACAAGGGGCACAAAGACGAAGGGCAAGTTCAGAATCCGGTATATAGCAGCAGTAGCAGAAACTTGAGGAGAGTGCTGTGCCCAGCAATTGGGCTTTGGCTGTGGTTTCTGCCACTTCAGTGGCACCCTTGGGTCCTGCTGGTTGTCCCAAGTCTTCTCCTCCAGATTCTTACTGATTGTGTTAAGCCCTTGATAGCTTACTAGTTAACTCCCCCATTTGCTTAGCTAATCAGAGTCTTTTTCTCTTGCTCAGATTCATATGACGTTGGGTTTAATGTTTTTCATAGAAGAGTCCCATTTCAAATTCATGCATTTTGTTTTGTCTTGCCTTTTATAAGTGAAGTCATTCCTTTACCAAATTCTGTACTTGTTCCAGTATTTGACTCTGCTTTACCATCGTAGATTCATGATCTAACAGAAGCTGAGATGGGGGCCCCACTCAGTGTTCTCCTTTTGTTGACTGCCTTTCCAGAAAATCAAGTCGTTTTTCATTTTTTCATTTAGTTGATGGCTTGATCTCTCTCCTAGCTTTTGCAAATTATTTCCCTCACTTGTCTTACAGACTGCCCTCACCTGTGCATTTTTGTGGCATTTCTACTTGTTAACCAGTTCTAGTGTTAAGTTGTGCCATTCAATTAACAATGTGTAACATTTTGCTGACGGGGGCAGGGTCTGGTTGGTGGAGAAAGCAGTGGACTCGTTGTCCCAGAGACCTGATTCTGTTACTTCCAAGATAACGTAACCTTGGGCAAATCACTGAACTTGTCTCTCCCTGAGACTCATTTTGCTAAGTGATTAGAATGAGAGAATACATGAAACTCTCAGGGTCAGTTACAATGACAGCAGTTAATTGAAGGCCACCTAGCTAGACAAATACAGCTGGAGGGGAGGTAAGAAAGCATAAAGGTAGGAAGTCCACAGCCTAGCCTGGAAGTCAGGCTGGGAGAGCTATGAGTCAGGGAGGAATTATTAGTGCATGCAGACTGCCATCAGCTGATAGGCACCACCCGACTGCGGTTTCCTCTTCAGCCAGCTTTACACTTTTGGTTCATCCTCAAATACAGTCCTTGAAGGGAATCCAACTAGAGCAGTGGCCCTGCTTCAATATTTAATCCAATCCTCACACACTGTGAACACAAGACCAGTTTGACACCCCACAGCAGCCTTTTACGGTAGTTTAATTTCTCAGTGAGCAGTTTTTCTAAATTTCTGATCAGCCATTTACGTTTGCAACTGAACTGCATTAGGAAGTCCACGTCCCCCTTCCAAAACAGTACTGTGGATCAGATCTGGCAACCTCCAACACTGAGACTCAGTTTCCTCATCTGTAAAATGGGATGGCTAACTAAAATGGGCTGGGCTCCCAGAGTCTCCCCTCCAGGCCTCTTCCAGCTGTGATGCTGGATGGTGATCTTGTGACCCTTACACCAAGCATCTGCTTAGATTCTAGATGGAGTTAGCTTTCCTTCCCAAAAGCTAAAGAACACTTCTGCCTGGCATTGTTTCCTTGTTGAAAACCTCCTCCCTCTTCCTTCACTGGGGTGGAGTTTGTGGTCATGGTAACCTGCAGCCAAAAGTTCTGAGGGCAACACCAAGTCCAACCAAATGGACCCACATACATGGCCACAGAAGGTCAGGACAGAGTATTTCTCTAAACCTGATGATTTGCTAAAAGGAAACAAAGTATTTTGACAACTCATAATTTTTCACCAATTTCTCCCTTTTTACTTAGAGGTCACTTGACAAAATAAGAGAGGACTGGGGCCAGTTTGGTTTAATTTGCTAATCTTTTTTACTATTCTTACAGATAGATACATTTATCTTAGACTATCTTTTGATTTGGAAAAAAAAATTATTTTCTCTTCTAAAACGTAGTCTGTGCCTGCTTAAACTTGAGCCAGGGAAAAAAAGGCAGGGGACAAAAGTTTAAAAAACTAATAATATTCAGGTAAAAGTAATCAAATGCAACACTCAAATAAATTTTCTGAGCAGTATCCCCTCCTAGCACACTTATATACACACAGCCGCACACACACATACCTTTAGCTACCTTCCCATATAATCAGATGAACTTGAAGAAAAGAGTAATGTCCCCCTCCGAGTTGGCAAAATGCTGGACTAAGTCTCTCTTTTTGATTACTCCACAGAGGTCCAGGCCAAACAGAGAAGCAGTTGGTTAAGGACAATGTGGTACCATGGGGGAGGCGGCAAATTATTAGAGCGCCTGAGCCAGGCAAAGTCATTTCCAACAGGGCCTAAGAGAGCAAGGGGCTTTAGGACATAGGCACTCTAACCTGTTAGGTGCCACCATGAAAAATTAACAGCAGCCCGGGCCCCCAGGATGCAGGCAAGCTCTTCGTCTGAGACTTGGAATAAAAGCTGTGTTGCCAACTGAGACAAAGTGGAGGACCCACACACACAAGAGACTGTGGCTGGACTGTCAGGCTGCATTTGTGTCTGCCTGAGCTGTTCTGAAAAGATCCTCCTTTCCTGAATCGCTGAGAACCCCCCAGACAATAGAGGGATGGAGTGGCGACGCTTGCTGTGCTGGGCAACTGATTGGAGACGTATGAGTGGGAGCTTTCATGTTGGCTCTTTTACTGGTAACGAACACTGACGCCAACCCCCAGTGGCCTCAGTTTCCGTAGCTACTGGGATGGGATGATAAAGAGTCTGGGCCATCCCATGGAGATGGTCTGAGACAGGAAGTCACCCCCCCAAACCCCCGTCATCTCTCTCTGGCGCTTTAGCAGTTGCCTTCCTTGCTTTTGCTCTTATCCCCTACAGCTTACTGTTCACCCACACTGAAACCACATCGATCTTCTCAAATCACAAGTTAAATTGTGTCACTCTTTTTGCCCAAAACCCTCTGATGGCTTCCTAGTATTCCTAGTACAGCCCCACACTCCAATTACTTCAATAACTTCATCTTCTATTATTCTTCCCATCTCTTTCTCTGTTGCAGACGTATTGGCCTCCTTGCTTGAACAGGCCATTTCTGTTCTGCCTCAGAGCTTTTATACTTGCTGTTCCCTCTGCCTGGAATGGTTTTTCATGAGTTACCTGCACTGTGACCTGTTGCTGCACCTCCTTCAGCTCTTCTCTCAGATGCCGTCTTCCCAATGAGGGAAAATTGTACCTACTCTGTGTTAGTTGGCTATTGCCATTATTAGGCTGCATAATGAACCATGCCCAAACTCAGTGGCTTACAACAAGCATTTGCTTCCATACTCACGGGTTTGGCTGAGACCGGATTGCTCTAGGATGGGCTTGACTTGGCAGCTTTGCTTTAGGCTGCAGGCTGAGTTCAGGTCTGCTCTATGTGTGCTTGTGTTGAGGCCCAGGGTGAAGGGTCAGTGGCCACCCAGGGCACGCTTTTCTCATGATCTGTCATCAGGGCACAAGAGCCGAGCCCAAACAACATAAGCAATTTGAGATCTCTGCTTGCATCACACTGCACGAACATTCTTTCGGTCAAAGGAAATCACGTGACCAAACTCAACCTTAACGAATTAGTGAAGTATACTCTGCTCACAGTGGGTGAAGGGAGGGGGAAGAAAGGATATTTGCTGAATAGTCGCCCAAACTATCACATACACACACCCACACCCCACCTCTGCTTACACTCCCTGTTTCATCTCCTATGCCTTTTGTGTTTAGGGCTTATCATCACCCTACATAATGACATATTTTACTTGTCTACTTTGTCTCATTGGCTAAAATGGCTGCTCTTTTAGAGTACAGAGTTTTGTGTGTTTCATTGACTGCTATATCATCAGTACCTTGAACAGTGCCTGGAACATAGTGGATGCTGAGTAAATACTTTTTGAATGACAGAATAAATAAGTTCCCCTACTGTTGTGTAGACTCATTTAAGGAAGTTCAGAAATGAATAGTAGTTGGGGCGCCTAGGTGGCTCAGTCGGTTAAGTGTCTGACTTGGGCTCAAGTCGTGATCTTGCAGTTTGTAGGTTCATGCCCTGCATCGGGCTCTGTGCTGACAGCTCGAAACTCAGAGCCTGGAGCCTGCTTTGGGTTCTGTGTCTCCCTCTCTCTCTGCCCCTCCCCCGCTCACATTCTGTCCCTCTCTCTCAAAAATGAATAAACATTAAAAAAATTGTTTAAAAAAATAAATTCTGGTAAAAAAAAAGAAATGGATTGTAGTAGAATTTTACAGTCTCTCTCTCTTTCTTTCTTTCTTTTTTTCAAGTCGGACTCACTCCCAACATGGAGCCCAACGTAGGGCTTACTCTTATGACCCTGAGATCAAGACTTGAGCCAAGATCAGGAGTTGGATACTTAACTGATGAAGCCACCCAGGGACCCCTGCAGCCTCTCAATAGGGACATAATCTCTGCAACACTGTTGCAGATATAGTAGCTTTATCACTATATTGACCGTATCATTATGACTACGAGTATCATCAGCCCTGTTACCATCATAATCTCTGTCACCATCACCACCACCGCCATTGTCACCACTGCCATCATACTCCCATTGCTGTCACCACCATTAGCATCAGCATCACCACCATCTCTACCACCTCATCACTGTCACCATCACTCTTACAGCATCATCACCTCTGCCACATCACCATGATCACCACTGGCACCATCACTTCCTCTGTCATGTACCACCCGGCACCACCAACAGCATGACCACCATCACCACCTCCATTATCATGCCATATCTGCTAATGTTCCCCTCATCACTCTCCTCCCCGTCATCACCATCACTATCACCATTATCTCCATTTGATGATGATGATTGACAGTAATACTGATTGCACACAGCTCTCAATAAACTAATCGCAGTATGGGAAGCAGAAGAAATGGTCGTTTTCTCCTAGCTGCAATGGAAAAACCTCAGTCTGGGAAAATTAATTCTCTTAAGAGCCCCAGAGAAAATCTATAGAAATGATACAATCAATATTTACTACAACTTTAGAAATGCTGCCCCATCTGCAGAAATGATCAAACCTCGAGAATTTCACCTCCTGAATAGCGCTGAAATTGCCTCTAGCGCTTTTTCCTCTTATCCTCTTGGAGGGAAAAAAGGTTGTTTCCTAAGTCATTTCTTTCACCACTTACTTACAAGTCCATTACTCCTTGTTGCATAATAATAGACCACGTGACTTCATGATTAATCTTTTCCATCCTGAAACAAAATCTTTTTCTGAAATGGTGCTGCTTCTCTAGTTCTTTGTAAACACTGCCTGACAAAAATGTGTGGGTGCTGGAAGGCCCCCAAATACCAGGGGTAAGATTAAAGTCCATCAAATCTCCACTTCAGATCAATTCTCTCTGCTTACAGAGCAAGGCAGTGTAGTCTTTCTTCGACCTCTACTTGTTTTTTTTTTTTAAACGTTCCTCTTTAAAGCCTGATTTCACCTTCATTTTATCTGGCCTGTGACTCTGAAATGATTTGCTAAAGCCTCAGCTTTATTTATTTATGTTTGTCAGAGGCATCAAATGTATTGATTTGAAATACGGAAATATTGAAGAGACTTTGCAAAGAAGGTCTTTCTCATAAAATATTGTACTATGGGTACCAACAGAAGGATCTGTTGAGGATGGTGTGAAGGAGAATTTTATTTAACTCTTGAAAGCAATTTTTCTCTGAAGGGAAGAGATTGCCACTGTTTGGCTTTAGTCCCAAACCTACTATTATGATGAAACACCAAGAGTACAGTTTATCATATCCTGATGGCAGCGCATCTGATTTTGATTCTATCAAATACAAAGAAAAAACTGTATTGCTGGGTAGGGGGATGGTTGAAAGAGGAATGTTAGAGCCTCCTGAGATGCCTTTCTTTTTTGTGGGCATGAGAGAATGTTTCACAGGCAGAGGGAAAATAGATGAAAAGGCCTCTATTGCCAATAAAGAGACATTTGCACAGCAATGTCCAGATAATTGTGTGACTGAGGTTCAGCATCTGCTGTGGGCATCTGATGCAACAAGATGGCAGCTAGCTCCAGGGCAGAAATGAAGGGACTTATGTGACTCGCTGTCAGCTCAAAACCAGTCAGGTCAATCTGTGTTTGACTGTTCCCATCATTTTCTTATTCCTCTCAATGAGTCTCATCTCTGGTTGGCTTGGGACTCGTCGAGTCTGGGAAAGCTCCAGGCTGAGCTCTGCTGAAGGACAGTGGGAGCCATTGCCTTCATAGGAATCCAAAAGCCAGCCCCAGCTGCGAGGGGTTCCAGGTGGGGAAAAGCCGAGCTGTGGCAACTCTGCACACGAAGCTGGGAGAGCAGCTGGTCTGTGCCAGGGGTGCCTCTGCTGAGCTGAGGGTTTTGCCATGGGAGGCGGGACAGCTTCTCGGCAGGGAGGCTGGGATCTGAACTTGGGATGTGCTCAGTTGTTAAAAGATATTGGAAGCAGACACTTCCTATAAAGGGATTCAGTTTCAACTAAACGGTGTTCAGTTTACAGTTACTTTGGGCCCAAAGAGCGAATTTTTGTCTGTTTGCCTCGTAACAGGATCTCTGAGTAGGGATGTATAGGCATTTGTAGAGGAGTAGGAAGGAAGGGGGGGGGCAGGGGAACAGAGTGGTGTCTTGTGAGTGAGACGGTGGTCCCGTCTCCTAAGCCTCCAGGCCTCTTCTGTGAAAATTCAGCTCGGAAGTCGATCTGGGCTCCGACAGGCATTCACTGTATTAAAGCTCCGGCGTGAGAACGGCACACGTACACCCGAGGTTAGAGAGTGCTGGCCGCCATGCCCCCTGGGAAGCAGACTGAAAGAGTCGTTCGCAGAGTTTATTAGAGGTGCTCTTAGGATCAACACCTGTGAAAGAGGAGGGAGTAGCAAGATTAAGCAGGGCATAATTTGAGCTACAGTGTGGTCCCAACAAAGGCCTCCGTTGATCGTGTGGGGAGCTCTGGAGCTGGGATTGCCTGGCAGATTGTCTGGGGTTAGGACGCGGGCCCAGGTCTTCATATCTCTGCACCGACCAGTCATTAGACATGGGTGCCCCCAGTAAAGGGGCACACCTTTGCTGAGGTAGCTCTTTCCCATCAAGTGGAGAGCACTTGGCTGCCAGTCGGCGGGGGGAAGGATTACTTTATTCTGAAGGTAGGACTGAGGAGGCACAACATGGCATCCACCACATTGAACTAGAAACAAAGCCAAAGAACTTTCTCTAGGTGGGAGCCGGCAACAGATGACATGCTAATTTACTACTTTTTAGTGCCGATTCTATCCAGTTAAAAAAACAAAAACAAAAAAAAACCTTGAGTGTTTACTGTGGTCCTGGAATTGGGGATACCCAGATGAACAAGACATTCCTACCTTTGAGGGGCCCATGGTCTGGTGGAAAGACAGAGGTATCAGAAATCAACCACTGCTCAACAGGATTATAGAAGCACTGAACGGGGAGAATGGGGCACACAGGAGGCTGTCAGCTTACCTAATGTGTGATACTCCAAGTTTTGTGCAGTGGTACTTCCTCAAAGGCCTCATCTGTTAACTGAACCAGGCTGGAACGCTGGCGGGAAAACCAAGCGGCACTCGGCGATCTTGGTGGATTGGAGATTTATTTAACACCGGCGGGCTCAGAGGAGACCGTTTCTCCAAAGATCTGAGCCCTGAGCGCAAGCATGGGAGGCAATTTATAGTTTGTTACTTCCGCATTCCTCATTAGTAGTAATTTGGTGCACAGGGCAAGCAGGGCGGGAAGAAGAACCCAGAAGAGGGGTCTCTAAGCTAGGAACTAGAATTTTAGTCTCGTTGGCCATCTTACGCTGCAGACCTTTACTTAGTTTCCCAATACATCCAAATACAGTCATGTGGCGGGAAGGCTTTAACATATGAATTTGGTGGTGGGTACATAATTCAGTCCATAACAGCATCCATCAATGGTTCTTGCTTCCAGTAACTATTACCATGGTTTTTGCTAAACGTTGTTTTTCAATTTCCATCATTTCTTTGACATTAGAGATATTGCCGGTTTGTTTCCAGAGCACTGCGATAAAGCGGTTATCACAGCACAGCAAGTCAAATGAATTTTTGGCTTTCCCAGTACATAGAAAAGTTATGTGTACACTATACTTAGTCTCGTAAATATGCAATAGCATTATGTCTAAAAAAACAATGTACATACCTTAATTAAAAAATACTCTATTGCTAAGACACACTAACCATCATCTGAGCTTTCGGTGAGTTGTAATCACCGATTGTAGATCACCATAACAAACACAATAATAATGAAAAACTTTGAAATATTGTGCGAATTACCAAAACGTGACACGGATGTGAAGTGAGCAGATGCTATTGGAAAAATGGCGTCAATAGACTTGCTTGACACAGGGTTGCCGCAAACTTTCAATTTGTAAAAAAACGCTTTCTGCGAAGCGGTATGTCTGTACAGACATTTTTTTCCTGTGGGTTATAATCCATTACTATCACTATTGGATTGTTAAAATTGCCCCAGATTTGACCATGGGGGGGCTCCTTTGTGTTGGTTCTGTGTCCTTTCAACATGCCCCATCATTTTTTGATTGCTTCCTTTCTGTCTCCACAGGATGTGCCAGTCTTATCTTATATTTTCTTTTACCAGTCCTGAACTGGAAGTCACCATTTCTCTAAGGAGCCCTGGTTCCTTTTATTGGAGGAAAGTAGTTAGAAATCAAGATGTGGGTGCTGGGTATGCTTATTGCTACCAGAGTGGCATTACTTCCTGGTCCTCTCAGTGAACAGAGCTAGGGAATATATACATGTATGCTCACAAATGATAGCACACACCTGTATTTATATCTGTAGCTCTCCGTGTGCACATATGTTTAAAAACCATGAATTTGGTGGGTGGGGGATGGGCTAGATGGGTGACGGGCATTAAGGAGGGCACTTGTGATGAGCACTAGGTGTTGTATGTAAGTAATGAATCACTGAATTCTACTCCTGAAAGCAATACTAAACTATATGTTAACTAACTAGAATTTAAATAAAAATTTTAAAATAAAAAATAAAAACCATGAATTCATATTGATACTTCCTACAGTCCAACACTACAGGGTTCATTTTAGCCTTCCTCTTTTCCTTATTTGCAATCCCATTCCCCAACAGTGAGAATCCTGGTTCTCATTATCCATGATAAATTTATATATTTGCTCAGTCCTAGTACACACCTAAAGTAGTTTCAGAATTGCTAAACTAAACTCCTGTGGAAAACAATTTACTAACTAGAGAACAATATACAGTTCTTTATATCTCTAACCTTTCGGTGTACAATCAAACTCTTGTTCAACAAATTAGGTTAGTTATTTTCCCTTCAGTGTGGTTATACTGTCCACTTGTAATACAGTTAGACTCGTTTGTTATCAATTATTTATTATCCTGAGCTCTCTTCATATCCTGGTTTGAATCAGTAATTTTTTTTTAGGGTAATCGAAGCATTCACACAGTTCCAAAATCCAGAAGTAGACAAACATGTATACTTACGAAAATGTCACTTCCCACTCATCTCTACCGCCCTGTTCTCATTCCCCCATTATTTCCACTCCATTCCCACTCATCTCCTATAGTTACCCACTCTCCTCAGTTTCTAGTTTATCCTTTCTATATTCCTTTTGTACAACTGAGCAGATACATGTATATTTTCTTATATCCCCTTCTTTCTCACATGAAGGGGAGCATAATATGGGTCATCTTTTGCACTGTTTTTTTTCCACTTGGCGTGAGGTCTTCAAACTCACTCCCTATCAGTTCATAGATATCTTCCTCATTGGTTCTTTACAGTTGCACATACTACTCCATTGTGTTGATGGTTCATTTATTTACTCCATCACTCTTCCATTGTCAGCATTTAGTTTGTTTCTGGTATTTTACAATTATAAGTGTTGCCACAATAAATAATCTTGTGCATATGTATAATTGTATTGTTGTATACCTTTCCTAGAACAGATAACGGTGGGTCAAAAGATAACTTGCATATATCATTCTGTACATATTGTTAAACTTCCCTCCAGAGGGGTTGTGCTAGTTTACATTTCCACCAAGAATGTATGAGACTGCCTGTTTCCTCACAGCCTTGCCAACACACTTTGTTGTCACACTTTTACAGTTTTACCAGTCAGGTAGGTGAGAGATGATATCTTAATGTTGCTTTATTTTTGTATTTCTCTAATTATGAATGATATTTCTTATGTTTAAGGTCCATTTAAAAAATTTTTTAAATGTTTGTTTTTGAGAGAGACAGAGAGTGATTGGGGGAGGAGCAGAGAGAGAAGGAGACACAGAATCCGAAGCAAGCTCCAGGCTCTGAGCTGTCGCTGTCAGCACAGAGCCCGACGCAGGGCTTAAACCCACGGACCGCAAGATCATGACCTGAGCAGAAGTTGGATGCTTGAAATATAAATATAAATATAAATATAAATATAAATATAAATATAAATATAAATATAAAACACTTGATGTTTTATCAGTTTTTAAGTGTATAAGTCAGTGGCATTAAGTACATCCACAGTGTTGTATGACCATCACCAGTATTTCCAGAACTTTTCCATCACCCCAAATAGAAAGTCTGTAACCATAAAGCAATAACTCTTTATTCTACCTTTCCCCCCAAGCCCTTGTCCTTCCATTTTTAAGAGTTATTTATATGTTAGGAATATTAATGTGTTTTCTGTGGTATATTTGAGAATTGTTCTCTCCATTTATCAGTTGTCTTTTGACTTTGTTTATAGTGTTTTTGATTATGCAAAGTCTATTTTTAAGTAATCGTTGGTCAAACTTTTCTTTTATTGCCTCTGGATTTTAAAGCATAGTTAAAAAGCCTCTCCACACCCACATTATAGAGGAATGTGCTTATGTTTTCTCCTAGCACTTCTATGGTTTCATCTTTTTTTCTTTTACATTTAGATCACTGATCCATTTGTAGTTTATGCTTGTGCATGATGGATGGATGTATATATCTAAATTGATCCTTCGCCTTATGGCTAGCCAGTTGTCCCAACACTATTTATTAATAGTGTCTTCTTTCTCTACTGATTTAAAATATCACATCATTCACATACCAAGATCCTATAAATGTTTGTGACTAAAACTGCATCGCTTTTATATACGTTACCAATTTATAAAGTAATCTTAGAAGAAACAAATAGTTGTCTAGACTCAAAGAATTTTTGATTGAAAAGGGCTTTAGAAGTCATGTGTGTCAGGGCTCCTGGATGGCTCAGTCGCTTAAGTGTTGGACTTTAGCTCAGGTCGTGATCTTGCAGTTTATGAGTTGAAGCCCAGTGTCATTCAAGCCCCGCTTCTGGCTCTGTATTGACAGCTCAGAGCCTGGAGCCTGCTTGAGATTCCATGTCTCCCTCTCTCTCTGCCTCACCTCCTCTCTCTCTCTCTCTCTCTCTCTCTCTCTCTCTCTCTCTCTCAAAAATAAACATTAAACATATTTTTAAATAAAAAAAGAGAAGTCATGTGTATCAACCTCCAATGGCCCCTCACCATTTTCAAGATAACCTCTCATCTTAGCCCAGAGATTCCTCAGCATCTGATCTGTGCCTGCCTCCCTAGCCTTTTGCCCTACCTCCCTCCTGCAGTACCCTGCACTGTAGCCTATCGAACGTCGGTCTTTTCTCCTCCCTATAATGCTGCTTCCTGCCTCCATGCCCTCACATATGCTGTTCCATCTGCCCGGAATGCCATTCTTTCTTCTTTGAGTGGCTTAGTATTCAAATCTCATGTCACGTCCTCTAGGAGGCCTTCCCCGACCTTTCCATCTGAGCCACCACCTCCTCCCTTAGGCTTTTGCAGTACTCAGGTATCCTGGAGTCATGCTGTCATTGTACCATGCATGGTACAATTGTGGGCTTATTTGCCTCCCCCACTAGAGTATGAGTTCATGGAGGCCAAGGACTGTGTCTTAATCTTGGTCTTTGTATCACTAGATACAAAGAGAGCCTGGTAAATACACAGCAGTACATCTAGGCTTGGCTTGAATTCTTCAAATAACAGACAGTTTACAGCTTCAAAAGGCAGCCTATTCCGTTTTTAACTTATTCAAAAGTTCTTCCTCACAGCAAGCTGAACTGTGCCTTCCTGTAATTTCTACCCACGTGTCCTTGTTGTGTCGTCAGGAACCGAATCTCTTACTAGAAGACAGTTGATCTGCTTACCTAGCGGGGCCTTGGCTAGGGACACAGCTGTAACTGGAGCCTCTTCTTGAAACAATTCAGTGCTGCTTGTTTTGGGTATGAATTCTTCCTTTCAATGAATATTTGATTTAAGGTAAGAAAAATCTGAGTTTCCCATAAAGTGCTTCAGTCTCTTGTGCTATTTTAATGTGTTCCCACAAGCTGCTTCCCTGAAAGCCTTCTGCTAACTTAATTCAGGCAAAGTACTCACATTCAGCATGTTATTTGTCACTTTAGTGATGACAGTTGCCCTTTCTCTCTGTCTTTTCATGGGGACTCAATGGATTTAATTGGATTCTTTGTTCTCTGTTCTTCTGGGCATTCTGTGGTGCTGACTTGCTAGTGGTTCGATGCACCATCATGTTGCTCCCCAGTGCCCCCAGCCTTTGGCTTCAGAGGCCTTGCCTAGATCTGCCCCTGAGTTCTGGTACCACATACATGAAGTTCTATGGGAATGCCACACCTTACCATTGAGTAGAGTTTCTCAAAGGACCATCTGGGGGTGCCTGGGTGGCTCGGTTGATTAAGCATCTGACTTGATTTCAGCTTAGGTCATGATCTCCAGGTTCGTGAGTTCAAGCCCTGTATCAGGCTCCATGCCGATAGCGTGGAGCCTGCTTGGGATTCTCTGTCTCCCTCTCGCTCTGCTGCTCCCCTGCTCACTATCTCTCTCTCAAAAATAAATAAATAAACATTAAAAAAATTTTTTTAAAAATACCATCTGAATTAGAATCTCCCAGTGGGTTTGTTAAAAATGCAGATTCCTGGGGCAGCTCAGTTGGTTGAGTGTCCAACTTCAGCTCAGGTCATAATCTCCTGGTTTGTGAGTTTGAGCCCTGAGTTGGGCTCTATGCTGAGAGCTCAAAGCCTGGAGCCTGATTCAGATTCTGTCTGTCTGTCTGTCTGTCTGTCTCTCTCTCTGCCCCTCCCCTGCTTATACTCTGTCTCTCTCTCAAAAATAAACATTAAAAAAAATTAAATGCAGGTTCCTGAATCCATACTCCTGATCTTCCAGATCAAAACCTCTGAGGACAAGGACCTGTAGTGTGTTTTTAAAAAAATTATTATTTTTATTTTTTTTCTTTAATTTTTAAAAAATTTATATCCAAGTCAGTTAGCATATAGTGTAACAATGATCTCAGGAGTAGATTCCTTAGTGCCCCTAACCCATTTAGGCCCTTACCCATCCCCCCTCCCACAACCCCTCCAGTAACCCTCAGTTTGTTCTCCATATTTGTGAGTCTCTTCTGTTTTGTCCCCCTCCTTGTTTTTATATTATTTTTGTTTCCTTTCCCTTATGTTAATCTGTTTTGTCTCTTAAAGTCCTCATATGAATGAAGTCATATAATTTTTGTCTTTCTCTGACTGACTAATTTCACTTAGCATAATACCCTCCAGTTCCATCCATGTAGTTGCAAATGGCAAGATTTCATTCTTTTTGATTGCTGAGTAATACTCCATTGTATATATGTATACCACATGTTCTTTATCCATTCATCCATCGATGGACATTTGGGCTCTTTCCGTACTTTGGCTGTAGTGTGCTTTTTAAGCTCTCTGGATGATTCTCATACAAGCTAAATTGAAGAACTGCCACCCTAGATGTTGGCAAAATAATCACCATATACACCATCACTCTTCTGTTAGGGATATTCATTTACATCTAAGCAGATTCACACCTCTGTCAACATGCTAACTACTCCTTTTCCTTTTTCCCTCAGATAGAAGCTTGGTGATGGCAGGGATTCTGTCAGTTTTCCCCATCATCATATTCCCAGTGCCCAGCACAGTACATGGCACATAATAGGTGTTCAGTAGTTGTTGAATGAACGTGCAAGGAACAGACATTTCTTTGTCCCCGCCACTTCACTGACCCTTGTGATACTAAGGAGAGGCTATGGTGTAAACAAGGCGAGAGGCATGGGGAACCAAGGGAGAAGGCTGAATTGCAGAAGAGTGTGCAGCCTGTGGTGGACCCAGAGCTCTGCAGCAAGCTCTAGAGGAAGGCAGCTTCCTCATTAGTGAGAAGTCCTAGAGGTGCAAACACTTCAGGCCATTCTCTGTGACAGACAGGCTGGGCAGCCGGAGTCTGAAGAGATGGAAACAATGATATAAATTCTTCCCTCCACACCAACCTCAAAGCCTATGCAGTTTGGGGAATGAGAGAAGGGCAAGAAATGACAAAGGCTTGCACTGTTGTGTCTCTGCAAAGTAATTCATCATTCAGATAGATTAAAACCTCCAGGAATATTAACAATAATGACTACTACAACTACCTTGGGGAGATAAGATGTGGAGTTGCTATGAATCAGACAGCCTGGGTTCATATTCCAACCCTTACTACCTTAATTTCTTTTTACCTCAGTTTATTCATTGGAAAATGGGAATAATTTAATTATATAATCCCTGTGTGCTAGTTAAGCTACTGCTAACTACCACAGAGACACCCTCATACTTCAGTGGTTTAACACAATTGAAGTTTATCACTTGATCATGGAGTCCAAATGGATGTTCTTCTTTGGTGTGTGGCTGTCCTCCATGTGGTGGTGATTCAGGGACCCAGGTTCTTTCCATATTCTGGCTTAACATCTCCTAAGACCTTGAAGCCCTCTGCTAGAACCCCTGCATCCAGTCAACAGAGGAGGAAACAGTACGAAGGTATACTAGCTCCTAAACCACTTTGTCGTGAAAGTGACGCACGCCACTCTTCACTCACACTTAATTGGGAAGAACTAGTCACGTGGCCAATCTGGGAGCAAGGGGGTATGGGAAATATAGTCTCTAGGTGTATACTCAAGAAGAAAAGTGTATCACTTATTGCTGCATTACACGCCATCACAAAACATAGTGGTTTAAAACAACAATACTGTATTTAGTTCACAGTTCTGTGGGGCCACAACTTGGGATAGGATCAGCTAGGCAGTTGTGCTGATCTAAGGCTCAGCTGATCACCTGACTGGGCTCACTCATGCAAATATGGCCAGTTGCTGTGTTGGCTGGGGACTGGTTGGTCTAGGATGGCTTTAGCTGGGAAAGCATGTCTTTGCTCCATTTGTCTCTCACCCTCCAGTAGAGCAAGAGGAGAAGCCTGCAGAGTCTATTGAGGCCCAATCTCAGGACTCGCATAATGTGTTTTCTGTTACATTATATTGGCCTATACCCAGAATCAAAGAGTGGAGATATAGAAGCTGCAAAGAATCATGGCCATTTTTGCAACCTATAACAAAAAGGAAATATGTTTGGTTAAATGGGTTGTCTGTAACATGCTTAATAGAGTACCTGACATTATAGTAAGCATCCAATAAACTTATCTATTATCATCATTATTATCATTTATTGAACACCTATGTGGCAGGCTCTTTGCTAGGCAATTTGTGTACATTGTCTTATTTAATCACCACAACTATCTCACTTTACAGATGAGGGAACTGAGACTTAAATAGATGAAGAAAACTACTAAAGGTCACTTAACTAGTAAGTGATGGTGCCCAAGCTTGTACTCCATACTGCCTTGGGTCTTAGCTTTCTACCCTAAAATGCTCAAGGAGAAACAAAACTTGAGTCTGAGATGATATTAAACATTTAGGAAAGTCTGGGAAATGATATGGAAAGGAAGACCCTGGCCTTATGACCTGAAATAAAAGGGTGAAGTCCAGAACCAGTTTGGGCAGATGACCCTCAAGTTGGTCATAGCCCATCTCAAGGAGAAAGCAATGATGATTATTGTGACTCATCTGCTGACCTCTGCTGCCTGGTTCTTTCTCTTATCTGAGAGGATTGGAAAATTCCTTCCTTACCAGAGTTCATGTTAGTGTCAGAAAACCTCAGGTAGGGGGAAGGAAATAGAGGGGAAGTGGGTATAAGATAGAAAGAAAATCAGCCTCAGAATAGAAAATGCCAGAGCAGAAGAAGAGTTTGAAATGCCCATGGCCAGATAGTCCCAGTCTCTTTTGGGAATGAATATACTGATAAGATAGCACTTTACTAAAACTGTAGATTTGGCTTGGTAAACATATGACTTAACAGACACTTTTCAGTAACCTCACAGCCTCCCAGGAGTCTGTAGCCCACAGGTTGGGAACCAGTGGACTAGTTCAGAAAAGTAGATAGGTTTAACTTTGAGAGCCAATGCTGTTAATGTGGTAGTGGTTCTTGGAAGCACTGTGTTGAGTGGATTCTGGGAACATCTCTAGATATTATTGGAAAGATTGCTATGACTGATTATTGATATCTCTCGCTGGCCAGGACAGAGATGATGGTATCATACATGCTAAGTTTTTTTATCATCTGTGATCTAGTCATGTCTTCCTAAGAGGAAACTGTAGCACAGAAGGATGATGTGATTTTCTCCATGTTACACAGTTAATAGCAGTATCAAGGTCTATGTCCTTGGTCTCCTTATCAGTACATTAAACACGATGTATTTTTTAATTTTCCTTCCACATTTGCCCCCTTTTTTTTGGTTGGAAGTCTGCTTCCATGCCAGATATGGTATAGTCTCCTTCCTTCATTGAAGAAAACAAAACTAAACAAGGCTTATTTGGGAATTTGCCTGGTGAATTTAATTGATTGTTGAGACAAGGCTTTCAATTCTGGTCTATTTCCACATCCATTCTCCTGTTATAACACATTCGTGCCCAAGCATTAGACTTTGAAATTAGAGGACTAGTTTATTGTTGAACTAAAATCTGGTGCAATTCAAGACGACCTAGTGAATGCCTCCCCCGCCCCCTTCTCTTTCCTTCTTCAACCTCAAAGGTCCCTCACTCCCTTTCTATTTGATACTTGTCAGGCATCTGAGATTAATTAATTTCTACTTACTCATATGCACACCCACACACAACCCCATGGAACTCATGGGTCCCATAAAACCTCATTACACTAGAGCTGGAAGGGGCTTAGGCTTCATCCAGTCTATTTTCTGAGAAGACTAAAGCACAAAGAGGGAAGAGCTGGAGGTTTTCAGGGTTGCAAAGCTGGAAGCCAATTTTCAGGAATCCAGTTTGCCAAATGTCCAATTTGCTGAATGGCCAACTCACACCACTGTCTTGCTTTTGCGAACTCTTTGTTTAGACAATGGGTTTTCATTTTGTCTTCATGTTAAGGACTGTTCCATTTGCCTCTGCCACAGCTTTCTCTTCCTGTAGCTGAGCCTGGGGAGAAGAGAAAGGGGAGAGTGAAAAGCAGGAGAAGACTGTATAAAGAATATGAATAATTTGTATTAGCATATTCTCTATGAATAATATACATAATAAAAATGCTGCATATTCAGAATATATTTTTGAGTAAGATTCTATTAATGAAGATAACTAATAAAGAATGTATTCTTATGGCTCCTTTCCTCTTATGAGTCAGAGGATGCATAGATTTTTCCCTGTGCCCTTCAATCTTCCTCCATCCCTCTTCTCCCCTCCCCCTCCTCTCTCCCCTTCTCTCTCTCTCTCTCTCTCTCTCTTTCTCTCTCTCTCTCTCCCATCTTAAGTCCTAGCTCATTTCTTCATCTTCTTTCAGTTCCCTCAAAACACCAAGCTCTTTCCTGTCATGACCTTTGCATTTGCTGTTCTCTGTGCCTTGAATGCCCTACCCTGCTCTTAGTATCATCATCTTCCTGACATCTTTTAAGTCTCAGCTTAAATGTCCCCTTCTCAGTGAGGCTTTAACTGATAACCTAATCTAACTTCACTCCTTTACCCTGCCTATGAGTTAGCTTTTACCATGTAACCATCCCAAAATTTAGTGGCTTAAAACAACCATTCATTTAACTCATGTCTACAGTCGTATGAGAGAGCTGAGCAGAGATCAGCTGAGCTGACCCAAATCAGAAGAATTATCTGGTCAACCCACAGAACTGTGGGCTAAATAAAATATTTATTTTTTTTAGCCACTATGGTTCGGGGTAGTTTGTTACACAGCAAAAGCTAGCCAGTACAGGGGGCCTGAATTAAGACACCAGACCCAATCAGGGAACAATACTTGGTCCTGTATGTTTAGGTCTTGTAGCAGACAGTTGTAATGCACCACCCTTAACCCTTCAGGCATAACCACTTCTATACATATCTTTCTGACTTCCAGCTGCCAACTTACACATCTCTTTGCCTGAGGGCTTTCTCTAGCTGCCAGATCCCAGCCTGCCTGTGCACAGAGTAGACCAGATGTTCTGGCATATTAACACCTTCAACCAGTGACTGACAGGAGTTGGTGTGTAAATTCCCCAGCTTCCTCATCACTTGGGTGGGATTGTTCCATACTATCTCCCAGAGTTCCCCAGTGAGATTGAGCTCCAAAATGTGGTAAAGAGCTTCTGTCACCTCCCTGCCCTTGTGTTTTTCATTCACAGCCTGACCGGAAGGTACAGAACCCAAAGAGGAGCCTAGGGTGGTCATTTAGGCTTGGCCCCAGGCTGAGGCTGTATGTTTGCATCCCACACATTTGGCATGATGGTTTTGATGGATATAGGGAGAGCTTTTGATATGATTATCAAGGATGCAACGAAAGTGAAGAATAGATGAAGCCAAGAGATAATGGTACTGAGGAGAGATTTGCTTTGTAACATTATGTGGCAAGAAACAAAAGCTGCAAGTTTAATGGATACATTTTTCTTGTGATAGTCTTTTTCCTCCCAATACTGTGTGTGTGTGTGTGTGCGTGTGTGTGTGTGTGTGTGTGGTATAATTTATATATAATTAAATACACAGTTCTTCAACGTACTATTCAATGAGCTTGGCAAATGTATACACCCAACCCTGACCTTATAAATCGAGATATAGAGCATTTCAATCACCCCAGAATGTTCCCTTGTGCCCCTTTGCAGTCAGTCCCCATCCCCCCACCAGACACAATCATTGCTATTTCTATCATCGTATATTAGTCAAACTTGTTCTAGAACTTCACAAAAATAAAGTTATTCAGTATGTACTCTTTTATGTCTTATTCTTTCACCCAATAGAATGCTTTTCAGATTATCCATGTTGTTGTGTATATCAGCAGTTCATTCCTTTTTTATTGCTGGGTCACATTTCATGGTATGACTATACCATAATTTATTCATCAGTTCTCATCATGTTGGATATTTGCGTTATTTCCTGTTTTTATCTATTATGAATCTAGCTTCCACGAGCATTTATGCACAGGTACTCTTATGTGCATGTATTTTCATTTCTCTTGAGTAAATATGTAGGAGTGAAATTGGTAGATCACCAGAGTAGGTGTGAAGCTTTTGCTCTGGTTGCCTCTATGAAGGGCTCAGGTTCCCCAGCCTTCTGACTGGCCTGCCTTTCTCCCCCTCTGGTGGGTCTAGTGTACAGAAGTTCCAGCAAGCATTCTGTGGAGGTGCCAAAGATACTTTCCTCCAAGTTTCAGAGCAAGGAGTGAGGGTAGCATCAGGAAAGAGCATGGGACTAGAAGTTGAGCATGAGTGGCTAAGAGACAGGAGTGTAGTCTTAGTTCTTCCACTAATAGTTTCCAGGCAAGTGATTTTCTGAGCTTTGGTTTTTCTCATTGGTTGCTCTTTAGGATTCCTTCCAGATGGTTCTGTGTCTGTCTTGTGAGCTCATAGTAGATGCTCAATTAGAGTTAGAATAGTTACTATTTCACTGATCTTCCTGGCTCCTAATAAGGATGATAAGGATTATCTTTTGTTTTTTATGAACTGGATGGCTGTTACGGCTACAAAGTGGGGAACCAAGAGAGACAAGACTAGAAGAAGGAGGAGGCTACAGAGGCAAAGAGCAGAAGTGGGAGAGGGGCCCAAGAGGAGGAGTGCATGCGTGTGTGTGTGTGTGTGTGTGTGTGTGTGTGTGTGTGTGTAGAGCATAAGAGCAAGACAAAGAATGAGAAACATACACATGAAGGATGATAATTGCCATAGGGAATAAACTTTGGGGAGAAAAAAGACATTCTGAAGCAGTTTTACTGAGGCATGTGCAATATCAACACCTCCTCTGTACCTTCTCCCAAAGAAAATTTCAGGAAAAGCATCCATCATTCTACAGCCTTTTTAGAGTTGGATATATATTTTGATTTTTTAAAATTTATTTGTGTTTAAGGCTGGCCTCATGGTGACCTCAAGACACAGGAGCATCTCCAAAGGGGACCTACAACATTTAGGTTGAATGAATGCAAGTATTAGGGTAAAAGGCTAAATTGCTGTAACAAAGAGACTCACACACAGTAGCCTACAGAACCAAGAGGTTTCTTTGTCTTTCGGGTAATGATTCAGAGGTACAGGGTTCAGATTCCTGAGGCAGCTCTGCTCCACAGTCCATCAGAAACCCAGGTTGTTTTTATTGCATAGCTGCACCATCCCCTAGGTATGGTTGTTATCTGTATGGTTGTAACTAGATTGTGATGGGCTCCAGGTGGTGAGGAGAAGGATAACATGGAGGAGACAGGTCTACTATCTTAAATCCTGGTTATGGAAGTGGCTTACGTCACTTCCTCTTACATCCTACAGGCCAAAATTCAATCACATGACCGAGCCTCTTTACAAGGGAGTCTGGGAAATACACTCAAGCTGTGTGACCAGTAAGAAGGGGAAAGTGGATTTTAATGTGCAGCTGGCAGCGTTTGTCCCCAAGAGCAAGCCCTCAGACCCCCCCGCCCCCCCCCACAGAGCTACTTACTTTGAGGGAAGAGCAATATTCTTCAGGCCTCAATGAGAGTTTTTCCTACTCTGGCCTATCCTGCACCTACCCTGTGTGTGTGCACGCTTGTATCATGGTCTGATGGGCTTTGGGCAGGAGGGTTATTTACTAGTTTTGATCCCTTGCCTGATTCCAAGTTAAGCTAGAGCTGATTGTGTTTGTTTCAGGAGCTGATTAAAGCAGGAGGGAAGTGGGCTGAAGGGCTCTGTTCTTGCCCCTGCATGTTTATCTCACAGTGGGGAGCTGAAACTGAAGTCTCAAATCTCTTTTCCTGGAAAGTCCTTCCAATCCAGATGTACCCCTCTCCACCTACCTCCATTACCCAACAATCTTTTCTTTCCCTTCGTCCTTCACAGACCCGAACAGTGTTGACTGGCTATGACAGTATGTAATTGAACACAGAGCATTTTCCCTCCACTGTGATTAGTCAAGCTTTACCCCACATGCCCTTGAATCACCCTTAAAAAGATACACCTAGGTCTGCAGGCTACAAATTCCTCCTGAGGTATTGAGTGATATGTGCTTGGGTGTTCCTCCACAGTGACACCAAGGCCAGTTCTATTAACTGAGCGTTTTTCTCTCCTCTCACTTTCTTACTCCCTCTCCCCACTCCTTCTTCATGACTTTGACACTGCCATTTTCCTTTACTTCAGGCCCACCGTGACTTGTGAGCCAAATCCACACTGTCAACAGGTTCCCTAGAATGGCATCCTATATTTAGCTTGTAACCAGACTCTGGGGGTATCTACATGGCAGCCAATAGCTGATTAGAGCAACAGAGAATTTTCTCTTCGAGAGAAAGAGCTAGAGTTTAATTAATCTCAGAGCAAAATAGTTCATCTCAAAATAAATTATATTTTCTAGCTGCTAGAACAGCTGTTGAACAAAACGCATTCTCCAGCAAGTGAGAAGAATGACAACATGCAGATCTCAAATGAGAAGAGAATTTTTAAAAACAAAACGAACAGGTGTGGTAGATTATATGAATGATGGTCCTAGATACTTCCCCTGCCTGTGGCATCGCAGATCTTCCCATCAAGAGGTGGAATCTGTTTCTTCACCCCTAGAGTCTAGTCTAGCCATGTAACCTGCTTTGTCCAATGGAACATTAGCAAACATGAAGCAAACAGAGACTTGAAACATGCTTGTGTACTGGGGCTCGTTCTTTTGCGGGTCCTGGGACCCTGAGACCCACGATTGCCTGCTGGATGAAGAGAGACATGTAGTTGTGCCCATTGCACCAGCCAATAGCTTGCTAATAATAGACACCTGAGTGTGGCCATCCTGACACCCAGCCTCTACATAGCTCACTGGCTGTAGGCACATGAGAAGTCTGAGCTCAGACCAAAACAACTACCTGTACAAACCCCAGAATCGTGATCTAAATAAATGATGTTTGTTTTGAGCCACTAAGCTTTGGGATGGTTTGTTATATAGCAAAAGTTGACTGATGCAATCAAGTAGCTGGTATGCATGTGTGTGTGTGTGTGTATGCATATGTGTGTTAGTGCCTGTGTGTGCCTGTATGTGTGTCCCCCATATCAATTATAGATGTTCCCAGCATACTCTGAAATCAGTATAATCCAGGGAAGACCTTTTCTTGGATGCTCTGTAGAAACTCGAAACTCTATAAATAAACATGTAGACGAGTCAGTGATCATTCTTCCTTTCCCTCTCATCCCTCTCCTGTGCCAGACTCCTGAACTTGGATGTTGGCCAGGTAGAAATCTGACCAATCTGAAGGAAGGAGGTACCTAGAATGGGCCATACCACTTCTTTTCCTGGGAATATTGCTTCTCTTTGGCAGCCCCAGCAAGGATGAAGGAAGACATGTGTGTGCACCTAAGTTCTCACTGTAAGGAAACGGATAACCATTGGTGCTTTCCTCCTTCTTTTCATGGTGTTGAGATGCCAGAATCTCACGACCTCCCATACCATACCTCACATCCCACAAGGGTTGGTTGTTGCTGATGGCTGTCCCAAGACAAGTTCCCTAGGAGTGGTCCTTATATATCAGACATGGATATTGGTTCCTAAAACTACAGAAGTGGCATTTCTGGGGGAGTCTTCTTTGGTTAGACAAAGCTTGCAGGAAATTCTGTCTTTAATATTAGTTTTCCATATTTGAGTAATCATAGTTGGCCTAATTATTACGTGTTCTGTATCAAATATGTTGGTTTTATTTTGGAAGAGACTAGCAAATCTAGTTCTTAGGGATCGAATGTGACTGTTGGTAGGGATCCTTTCCTTCACATTTTCCTCTGTCCTACTTCTTTCTTTTTCTCTCATTTCTATGCATCATAGCTATGAACATCAGTTTTCTTTTCTAAAAAACAGCTTTACTGAAGCATGATTTATATACTATAAATGTTACCTGCTTAAAGTGAATAATTCAATGATTTTCAGTAAGTATATAGAATTATGCAGCTATCATTATGATCCAGTTTCAGGAAATTTCTATCACCGCCAAAAGGTCCCTCATGTCCATTTGCAGTCAGTACCCACTCCCACCCTCAGTCCAAGGTATCCACTAATCCACATTCTGTCTCTATAGATTTGCCTATCCTGGACATTTCATATCAGTGGAATCATACAATATATGGTAAAGCTATTTTTGATAAAGACTTAGGATTGGAGTTTTCTAAAGACATAAAAACGTTTACAAAAGCTAGTCTTCCTTTGAAAAGTTGATCCTTGCATCTGTACAAGATGCCCTATTTGGCCTGTGTTCCCTCAGATGCCAAGCAGATGCCAAGGCAAGGACTTGGGAGATGATCACAAGAAGCAGAAGTGAGGGAGTGGTGAGAATGAGATACAGAGGGGGAAATACAAAAGAAAAGAAAAAGCACACAGTGAGATTACCCCCGTGGACAACTGGGGCTCAATCCCACTGGGGATTGCTTAGAGGAACCATGCAGAATATGTTTCTGAGGAAGCTGGTGCATTTATCCACCATATTAGTTACCTAACACTGTGTAACAAGTTACCCTAAACTTACCCATTTAGAGCGATGATTAACATTTATTATCTCTCACAGTTTGAAGGATTAGGAATTTGAGGTTGGCTTAGCTGGGTGGTCAGCTTGGGGTGTCTCCTAAGGTTGCAGTGAAGATATTGGCTAGGCTGCAGTCATCTGAGGACTTAACTGGGGCTGGAGGTTTCACTTCTAAGATGACTCCGTCACTTGGCTGACAACTCAGTGCTGGCTGTTGGCAAGAGACCTCAGTTCCTCCCCAAATGGCACTGTCCATAAGGCTACTTGAGTGTCCTCACACCATGGCAGCTGGCTTCCCACAGAGCAAGTGATCCAAAGGAGAGCAGGATGGAGGCAACAATGCCTTTTATGATATAGCCTGCAAAGTCATGTCCTATCATTTCCGCTATACTGTATTAGTTACAAACGTCAGCCATATTCACTGTGGGAGAGGACTATACAAGAGCATGAATACCAGGAAGCAAGGATCATTGGAACCATCTTAGAACCTGACCACCCACCCGTTCATTGTCTCCTGTCCCTCTTTGGTTGAGGATTGCCTTGTATGAGTTGAACAAGCTCAAGGAGGGGCTTAGGCAGAGGGTTTGTATTTGTGGTGGGAAGCTACCAGCCTGCTGGGAAGTATCCACTGTGGCTGTAGGTGAACTCAGAAGTGGTCCTAGGGGCTGTGCGACAGAGCTACACTAGCATCTGCCACATGCCCCAAGCCTATCATTAATGATACAGTTTTGTTGGTCCGTCCTTGATAATGAAAAGACAACTCTTCAATAGCTCAGATTAGGGGAGGAACAAGATGATAGGTTATTGGTAAGATGCCCTCGGGGTGACCACTGTACCACTGAGCTTTGGGCTTTGGGAAGCTCATCATCCCTGTAGAAGGAGCTTCCAGAAAAACAAAGCCAGCCTACTCCTAATATTGCTAAAGAATATGCAATCACAGGTCAGCCCTGTGATTTTTGCGAAATAACAATCAGAGGCCTGGCTGCATTCTTGAACTATGGGAAGGGGGCTGGAATCAAAGGCAGGAGTCAAGATTTAGAGCTTCTGTTCGGTGAAGGCTCTTATCAAGTTAACCTGGAGTAGGAGGAAATGATGACAGGTCAATGCCCGGCAACACTGCTAAGTGCTAGATTGAGAGCACTGCGGTTGATGGGCTCTGTCACTCATGCCACCTAGTTCTGTTACCTTATAAAGGGGCAATAGTGGGAGGAGAGCAGGGGAAAGTAGAACAGAGCAAAAAAGGGAGAGGGGGGAAGTAAACCTAAATCTGAGGTCCCTTGCTCCATCACCAAAGCTAGAGGAACCACGTGACCCGGCTGGCCTGGGACAATCCTAGCTTAACCTGCTGTTTGGGAATAGTTATTAATAGTACCTTCTTTTACTCTCAAAAGCATCCGGGTTTGGATGGCAAATTCCATGGTCATCTTACCCACAGCACTGTACCGTCCCCCACATAACCTTCCTCACAATTAATTGAAAATGTTTAATGTCTGTCTTGTTTAATTGACTGTAATTTCTGGGAGGATAGGGACCGTGTCTGACTTCTACAGTGCTGCGTCTTGAAGTATTGGCATTTGTGAAATGCTCCATAGATGTGGACTTCCCGGATGAATGAGTAAATGAGGGACCGAGTCAATGGCTGACTACACCAGCTCTGTTTAGAAAGGTAGGGTATGGTTGGAATGGCTTGAGGGGAAGGAAAGGAGAAGTCGTTAAGTCTAGAATTCCAAAGGAAGCCATAGGAGGCGTGTTTCAAAGCCCCAGGTCAAAGCTCTATTCAAATGTATTCCCTTCATTTAGTTCCAGGGGCTCTGGGGCCAGATGGTGCCTGTGCTCACAGAGCTGCTGCCGCTGCAGCAGGTACCGGCTCGTCAAGTGTCAGAAAAGCCCCGAGTGTGAATCAACAGGCTTTGCATCTCGGCTCTCCGAGGGTCTGCTCTGTCAGCAAGTGGTCTGAAAGCCAGGAAATTGTGTTATCGGTGGCATGGCGACTGTTCTGTACGTTTTCTTTATAATTTCCTTTTTAGGGAGAGGGAGCCAAGCATTTTGCCACCAAACAAGGACCATTTATGGACTACTCAGTCCCATTTGCAGGGAGCTGCTGGGGCTGCCACGTGATCCTAAGCATAAACCTTAGCCCATCGTGGCCAAGAGCACAGGCTCAGCATTCAGGAGAGCAGAGAAAAATGAGCGCCGGAAGCTGAAGCCAGAGTTCCGCGCAGACTGCTATATGGTGGCTAATTTAGAAGGGAAATTTCAACATCTCCAGTGGCGGCATTAGATTTATCATCCCCAGCTTGTCCAGAGACACTGAAAAGCTCCTTTGTACTTGGATCTTAAACTCCCCAACAGAAACTTCCATTATTTTTCTTTTAGATTTTAGAAATAGAGTAAAAACACTTCTTAAGGAATGAGACACTGAGTAACAGTACCCGGCTCCTCTGTTGCTGGCCATTGGGTCATTTTAGAGCTGCCTAACTTTGGTTTTTGGTTTTTGTTTTTTTGGTATGTCTTTTTCTTCTAAGGTGGGTATCACTAGGCTGAGCACGTCATTATAAGGGTCACGCCCTGTGTACTATTATGATGAATATTTATTATTTACAGTCTCCCATTCCAGTTCTTTTTGAGCATAATTCCAGCACATACCCCTTTCAAAAATCTCCCCGAAAGTAGAAAGCTTCTCAGCAAATGGTTCTAGCATCTACTACTATACATGTAACTACAGTGGAATAACAGCATGCTAACACAGAGATGATAAGCAGTAATGTTCTTCTTGAAAGATAAAGGATGAATAGAATCTAATAGGCAGGCAAGGAAAAAGGGTCTTCAGGGAAGGGGAACAACATTGGCAAAGTGGTAGGCCAGAGATCGGCAAACCGTATGGCCCTTGGACTGCCACATTTTTGTGAATAAGGATTGATTAGAACACAGCCATGTTCATTCACTTATGTATTATCGATGACTGGTTTCATGCTATAAGAGTAGAATTGAGAAATTGTGAACAGATACTGTATGGCCTCTGAAGGCTAACATATTTATTATCTGGATTTTTATATAAAAAGTTTGCTGAGTCCTGGCATAGACTGAGGTGGAAGTTGGGGTGAGTTTTCCTTCCTGAAGTGGGCATTCAGCAAATGTGAGTTTGAACAGGAGTAGAACTTCAAAGCCATTTGGCAGGAAATAGGGAGTAGGCTCATGGGGACTGGAAATACCTTTACTCACTCTGCAGCAAACTCAGCCTCAACCCAGATAGTAAGAATCTAGAGGAATGGAAGCTATCTAAATTTATTGAATACATCTATCCTTCCATCTGCCCATCCATCCATCCATCCATCCATCCATTTATCCATATTCTCATTGGGCATACATTTATTTTTACTGAATCATTTTGTTACTCAAATAAAACATGACTATTGTAGGGTAAAAACATTTTAAAAATATAGATGGGCCCCCCCAAAAGAAGAAAACCACCCGTAATTTCACCAACCATTGATAACCACAGTTACATTTTGCTATGTATCCTTCATAATCTCTTTTCCTACACAAAAGAAAGTTTTTACTGAGTGCCTCCTACATGCCAGGCAGTAGGCTAAGCAGTGAGGATACAAAATGGTGGAAGGTTGGTCTTGACCTCAAGGATAGAGAGCAATGTCCCAAATAATTGCAATATGGGGCAAGAAGTGCAATCATAGCTGCCTGAAGAGATACAAGGAAAGCAGGGCAGGAGGAGCGATCAAGTCTTCTTGGTCTGTTATGTACAGGGCAAGCCTTAGAGGGTGCCCGGGAGTTGGCCCAGTAAGCAAGAACATTACACACAGAGGGGAAAATAGCTGATGTTTCCCATATGCCTATCACATACCTGGAAGTTTGATTGAGAACATCTCATATAATTGTCAAAACAACTCTAGAAGGTGGATATTATTATTTCCATTTTACAGATGAGGAAATTAAGACTCTGAGACTTTAAGGCATTTGCCCAAGGCCATTCAGATAGCTTGAAGCGGAGGCACGGTTTAAACTCAGGTCTGTTGCCCATGCTTCTCTCACTTTATCATGTAGCCTCCCCAAGATAAGCAAAATTATGGTGACACCTTCTCTGATTTAATTTAACAAATATTTATTGAGCATCCACTATGTACCAGATAAAGAATATATTGACTGTATCCTCAAGAAGTCCCCAAGGATTTTTCAGTGTGTGGTGTGTGTGTGTGTGTGTGTGTATGTGTGTGAGAGAGAGAGAGAGAGAGAGAGAGAGAGAGAGAGAGAGAGATGGGAGAGTCTATGTGCAAAGTCAGGCTATGCTTTGGCTTTAGAGAGAACTTGAAACTGATCTAGACCCCAAACATATATATTGAGTTTCTTCCCTCCTTGGTTGCAGGATTCTTGGACTCTTCTTGGAGGATATGGACCAGTCATGTTGCATTGTTTGCCTCCTAAAAAGCCCATACTAATCGAATTTCTTTTGTACACTAAAGAGAGAGGTTGCCAATCATTCATTAGTAAATCAACCAATTACCAGTACTCCAGTGAGTTTGGGTTGCTTGTGTGGAGCAGGGAGGGAGACAGAAAAGTAACCTCTCTTCCCTTGCTGCCACTCTTGAGAGAAATGGCTGTCTAATTGTGGACAGAAGGCAGAGGTCTGGCTTGACAATTAGTGCTGTAGGATTGCTAGGGAAAGGGCCTCATGGTGGGCTGAAGGGATTAGAAAAAGCTTCCCAAAGCAGCCACATCTCCAACATTTCTTGTCATGGCTGGCTGGATAGCAAGCATCTCTGTAAGAATACCGGGAGAGGTTAAAATCTCCCTTTAAAAACCTGGGAAGTGCTTTAACTTCCAAATTCCACTGGGAGGGGTGTGTGAGGATTGGAGGGTGGGGATGCTTCGCACTCTCGCTTTCTCTGGAACACACACAAAGCCACCCACAGAGTTAGTGAGTTGCGCCATAAAATATGGCATGGCCATAAATGAAATTACAAAGGAATCACTTCCAAAGGCTTCACCTTGAAACCCTAACTTCTACATTGTGAGCACACCATTTATTACCACTGCTGCTAGGAAAGGGAGCTGTTAGTGTAATGCAGAGAAGAGAAGACAGGCAGTCTAAGAAGCAGAAAATGATAAGATTTATTGTGGGAATAAAACCCTGGGCAAATAGCCTCTTGTTAAATGTGTGTGTTGGGCCCAATGTCAAAGCAGTTCACTCCAGGCACTTACAGTGGTCTTGCTGGAAAATTTTCTCCACTACTCTGTGCCTCTGTTTCTCTTTGTAGAATGGCATGTCAAATAAGGATTGGTAAGTGGGAAGATACTTGATTCTCTTTTAGGTTCCTTGGTCCAACTTCCCCTTTACTTGTTTGCTCATGACTTCTTCACCCAGGTAACTTCCAAAATGGTAATGGTGCTCATGGTTACCTCACAGCTGGTCCTCAGCCCTCACCTGCTGATAACTCTATGACAGCCACCCAAAGAATGCTTTTTTGGGGAGAGAAGGAGAGGGTGGGGGGGGGGGGAGAGAACGGAAAGAGAGCACATGCGCAAGCAGGGAAGGAGCAGAGGGGAGAGAGAGAACCTTAAGCAGACTCCATGCCCAGCATAGAGCACAACACAGGGCTCCATCTCACGACTATGAGATCATGACCTGAGCCAAAATCAAGAGTCAGTTGTTTAACTGGCTGAGCCACCCAGGTGCTGCCCCCCAAAGGATGCTTCTAATCAACATTGAACAGAGCTGTCTTGAGGACCTCCTAGGGGCTAAGTCCTGGTCTGGGGATGAAGTAATGAACAAGAGAGACCTGGCCCTTTCCCTCAGAAGGGCTGCCTGAGCAGGGTCTTCTTTATCTAGGCGGTTGAGCAACCAGCCAAGTTAATCTTGGAACTAAATAGCTTGTGGCCTCGTGAAAAACTCCTTTCCTCCTCCTAGTTTTTGGAAGATTTAAAACTCAGAATTCCAGCCTACCCAGAGAGCCTAGCATTCTCTTCTGGCTTCTTGTCAACTACCTCTCCTACCCACAAGCTGTCTAACTTGGGGCAAATGACACAAACTAATTAAACCAGCACGGTCCACTAGAACTTTCTGTAGTGACAGAAATGCTCTGAATTTGTGCTGTCCAATATGGTAGACACTAGCCACAAGTACTGAGCACTTAAAATGTAGCCAGAGTGGTATATACTCTAAGTAAAAATTTCAAAGCCATGGGACAAAAAAATGCAAAATATCACAGTGATAATTTTATGTTGATTCCACATTAAAAATACAATAGTTTGAACAAAGAAGAAAAATACAATAGTTTGAATATATTGGATTAAACAAAATATGCTATTAAAATCAGTTTCACCTGTTTCATTTTACTTTTCTATTGTGCTACTAAAATTTTAAAAATTACTTATGTGGCTTGCCTTATATATTTTTAGACAGTGCTATTCTAAACCTTGGTTTTCTTATCTGGAAAATGAGGAGGCTAAGCCAAAAATTGGTAAGGTGCACTCATTCTCAAAGGCGCTGTGATTCCCCCCCCTCCACACCTGATGCATTGTGAATTGACTACCCAGCGATGTGAACCACAGGCAAGGTTAGCATAGCAGGCACAATCAGCGTGGCACTCACATCCTCTCAGCGCTTACTATTCTAGCACTGAAGGCATCTCAGCTCTTCTAGGGGGTCTCGATCAACCTGCAGGAGGGGAGGCCAACAGTGCCTCCAGGAACAGCCCTCTGCCAGTCACAGATGAGAGTCAGAAGGTAAACACCTCAGTTTCCGTGCCCATCAGGTGGCATACTCTAGGCCAAGTTCTACCCAGTTTCCCAGAGGTCCCCAGCAGGATCGAGCCTCAGCACCCACAGTGGTACCCTGCTCAGTAATACCCCCTTTATCGGCTTCCTTCCCTTCCCTATCTCACTTCCCCATTCCCCTACAATGCTTTCTGGAATCACCTCCTAAGTAAACTGCTACGCTTCTCTCCTTTTCTCAGAGTCTGCATCTGGGTAAATGCAACCTAAAATAGTCAGCTCCTAGCTCAATATGGTAACGATGTTTAAGGGCACTGTCCCAGGAGCCTTTCAATAGCTTCTCCTGCTTTATCAGCTCATCAGAATCTCTGGCACATTAACCAACAAGTAGATGCTTAATGTTGTTCTCGAGTCTGTCCGATTCCACAGGACTGCAGACGTGACTACTGGCACTCTCTCCTTGCCCTCCCAAACACACTCCCTCCCATGAATTGGCACTCTGAGCTATGTTTCACGTGCGTTAATGATTTCTATTTTAGCGCTAGTTTCCAACCTCAGTTTTCATCAGACTGAGCTCCTGGTTTCATTTTCTCCTAATTGCAATAAGATGCCCTAAGACATCTTAGGCATGATGGGTCCTGGGTGGGTGTAAATTGTTTGCTGCTGTTGAAGATACTCTGGGAGGGAACCTTCTGGGATCTGACAGGAAGTTGTTCCAGATGTCAGAAATCCAATGCCAAAAAATAAAAATAAGCTTCAGTTACTAAACTGATCAGGGTCTGGCATTTCGGAAATAAGAGAGCCTCTTGGATGAGCAAAATCTGAACTCTCTGGGAATGGTCCAGAGATACAGCAAATATATGGAGTGTTCTGGAAGCTAGAAGATGGCTTGTGTCCATTTAAGGAATCATTTTCTCATGTCACACCAGGAATTAGAGTCCTAGAAGAACAGGAAAGGATCTTAGGAATTCTCTTATCTACCCTATACCCTCTAATTTTATGAATGAGAAACAACGAGGCACAGAAAGATGAAATGAGGGGTCTATAGACACATAGATAGTGAGCTGAATCTAGAAACAAGTTCATTGCTTCTCCCGCAACCCCAGAGCACCACCCCTGGTTTTTAAACAGAAAAGCCAATCATTCCTGACCAACAACCTTTGCTCCCACCCCCATCGCCAAGGAGGACTGGAGGATTAGGACAACCAAGAGAAAGACCATAATCTTCAGAGCTGTCTCCTGGCTGCACAAGATGACGAGAACCACATTTGGTAGCTCCCCAAGAGGGATTACCCAGGGTCTAGCTGGAGGGCTGGTGTGTGAAATGCACTGCATTACAAATCAATCCAACCCGCTGAAGCATCATGCGAACGGGAAGAATATTTTTGGCACACTTCATGCCCTTGGGCTCTGTACTAGGCCCCCAGGGATCTGAATCACTTGGGCACTGCTCTGAAGCTGTTTATAATTGAAATAGTGGAGACTAGGCAGACAATGAACCAATTCAAAATATGTAAAAGTGATGATCAAGTTTCTTTCATAAAATATTGTTTTTTCTTTCATGAAATATTTGATTGAAGTCTGGCATGTGTCCTACACCCCCTCCCATTCCTGGACTTCTCCGATAATTCCATAAATATGAATTGTATCTTATCACAATGCTCGTTAAGTTCTTTAGGGATAGGGATAATATTTTCATTCATTCATTCATTCATTCATGCACTCATACATCTATTCAACAAATTTCTTGGGTGCCTTCTAGGAGTCATTAGGGATGGGAGGGAGTGCTAGGTGAAGTAGAAGACTGTATATAAAAGACGTGTCAAACCCTTCAGTGGCTTCCCATATTACTCAGAATATAAGCCCAAATCCTTAGAACCATCTGTAAAACCTTCCCTGATCCCCTAATCCTTTCCTATACCTTTGGTATCTTGATATTCATAGTCTGGTTGGAGGTAGAGAAGGCTGCTCTGTGAGGTAAGAAGGGGTAACTAGTGTCATTCATTTTATTCATTTAATTCACTCATTCATGCATTCACTCATTCAACACATCTCCATGTCAGGGCCTGTGCTGAATACTGCGTTATTGGTGGCAAATGATGTTTCAGTTCTCATGAACCTTATAGTCTACGGAGAGGAACTCTGGTGATGAAACAGGTTGGCAAATGTCTAAACATTCACACGTTTTGATGAGCTCTCTTAAGAAAAAACAAGACCTAGGGAAAAGAATAATGGGAGAAACCTCATTTATACTGAGGGTCAGAGAAAGCATTTCTGGGAGAAGTAATCTTTAGATTGAGGCTCTAAAGAGGAAGATTCGTCAGGCAGGGGTAAAGGTGGAAAAGGAGATTTCTCAGGCAGAGGGAAAGGGTTACCAGAGAGGTTCTGAAGTTGGCACACTGACAGTGCTGGACTCCACCCTTGAGCCTTGGTCCCACTCTGCGTGGAGCGTGCTCGTAGACCCCTGTGCCCCTGGGAAGCCAGTGAAGGCAGGTTTGTAGGAGGGGTGGGGGGAATAGAAGGAGGGCCTCTCAAGGTACAACCAGCTCAACACGCATGAGTTCTGGGAGAAGTTAGACACACACACACACACACACACACACGCCCTCATACTGAGACACACTTTGTTGGCCAGAATTAAGTAGAGTCCACTCCTATTTCTATCAGGGACAAAATGTGCCAAACAGGAAAATTTCTCTTCACTTTCTTCCTCAACTTCCCTAGGACTTCATGCCACAAGAGACTGACCTGTGTTCTGTGCAACCTGAACTTAAAATCAGAAGGCTCTTCCACTTGTTAGTTGAACTTGAACTGCTCAAAGCTGTACTTTTCTTGTCTAGAATATGAAGGTCTTATATTTGCCCTATCTCCTCGTAACGACTTTTATGCAAAGGTTTAAAAAATAGAAAGCATTATAAAATGTATATATCTAATTTGAGACTTGATTTTCGGAGCACTTTTAGGTTCACTGCAAACTTGAATCCAAAGTAGAGATTCCCCGTAGGGCCCCTGCCCCCTTCCACGGCCTCCCCCACCATCAACATCCTGCAACGCAGTGACTGCTTTGATAACTACTTAGCCTTATTTTACTTCTCTTCTGAGTGTAAAACTACTTGTGCCAGAGCCAATGTGTTAAATCACAGCACCTCTGTACAAGGCAGGCCAGTATGTACGTGGATTGAGGACCTGAGCCAGAAACGGAAAATTATTTCGATTTTGTCGTGTTTTTCTTTTGAATGTTTGCCCTTGCTGCGTGAGGCCAGCATCACGGCCTTCTATACTAGGAGGTAACTTCGGTTGTTGCTTCCTTCAGGAGTCAACCCTCCTCCTTGGATTACATTTTCTTCTATTTTTAAAGCTGTGGAAAATGCTAGTCTCTGAAAGGGAGGAAGTGGGTTAATTTGCATGAGAAAGCCCCTTTATTTAGCGGGTATTTAAAATCTCTAAATACCACCACCACCACTATCCATCCTTCCCCCCCCCCCCTCCCGCCATGGTGACTGGGAAAGCTGGAGAGAAAAGTCCAGCTCTCAGAGGTCTGAGACAAAACCCAGCCCAGGCCATTCCTAGTCACATTTGGAAATCTGGTCTTCCTATCAGGTTGCACGTTGAAATCTCTGTCAAATCTTTTTTTGTACACGCTCATAAATAACACTACCCAAAGTATCACTAATAGTCACGAGACACAGTGGGTGAATTTCAAGGACTGAACTGCTGTGGAGAAAATGAATGGACTGTTAATAGGATCGCTCTCGAATAATAGCTAAATTATTAAACTGTAGCGTGGGGGTGTCACTTCCTTAGTGTGGCAAATTAGATTTGGAGGTGCCAGGGCCAACGTCTCAGGAATATTACATTGCATAGCTCTCCGGAGGGATTTTAAGCTTTTCTATAGCCTTCTCTTTTACCAGAGCTCATGTTGATTTCTGGGGTTTTTTGTTGGCTTTTCTTAGTAGAGGGTGTAGCAGACAGTATTGGTTTTCTGCCACGTCCCCTTGGTATCCACCTCTATGCTAAAGGCTCTTAACTGCAAACACCTGCAAAGCTCTGCCAGTGCCACTGGGAATCTTTCTAGCCCGAGGAGCATCTGGGCCCACCCTCAGGGCAAGACCGAAGTCCTGGAGGGCTAATCCCTTCACAGCTGTCCTCATCTAATGATGGATGTGACTTGGTGGGTAAATACCCAGCTGCTTCTCTCCTCTATTGGAGCACCTCTGAGCTGGGGTAACTCTGGGGTATGGGGTAACAGTGGGCTCCGGGAGTTCCCCAGCAGAACCGCACTCCGGTGACCCCCAGTGTTGTGTTCGATAAGGTCTCCTTTATTGGCTGCCTTCCTTTCCCGTCTCACTTCCCCCACTGCTGTTTCCTCCAATCGGCACCCAAAGAAATGAATGACTAGTACTCAAAAATCCCTCTCTTAGGTTCTGCTTCTAGGGTAACCCACACGAAGACAGAAAGTGAATATAAAGATTTTTTTTCCTACCGATGATCGTGAAGTGAAGGCAACACTTTGTAATTCCCTCTCACAGAGCAACTTTGCCAAGTGCCCTGCTCTGACCAGATGGCATCATGTTGCAGTGAGAAAGCCTTGAACTTCGGGGTTACATTCAATCTTAAGTTCAGATCCCACCTTGGCCATGGACTGGCTGATTGCCTTGTGGGACCTTGCTCATGTTATTTTGCTTCAGTGAGCCTCAGTTTCCCCACTTACAAAAGAGGGATAATACTATCACCCTCCACAATTGTTGAGAAAATTAACTATATCAACAGAACAACACAGTGCCTGGCATATAGTAGCAGACCAGTAAATGTCAGTTCTTTGACCTGCAGTCGATTGTTCACAGCCTCTACCAGTAGAATGGAATGTTCTTGTCCTCATAGCTTTTGTCATGGGAGAATAAAACAGACAGACACCCAGAGCAAGAATGTATCAGGGTTCCTAGCTCTGTGTGATTACGAAACAACGGTAAAGATAAATATGAGGAAAATCTTATCTGGCTAATTTTTTTTCCAGTCCACTTTTTAACTATTTTTTTTAATTCTGACATTATAGATTAAACGGAATTGTATTAACATTCTACTCTTGTGCTCTGCTATGGCAAACAAACAAACAAAAAAACCATTCATGACCAAAAAACCCCAAATAAAACAAAACACAGAGAAGCTTATAAAACTAAATATGGAACTAAGCTCTAACAGCTGAATGGAGAAAGGAATTAAAATAATTTAAAAATCACAAGTTTATGGTAAAGTGCAGAGAAACTGAAAATTTACAGACTGTTTAAAAACCGAAATTGCTGACTGTTCAGAAACTACCCAGATGGATCAAGCGGGGTGAACAGCCAAGAAAGAGAACAGGCGAATCTGCATTGTTTTAACTGCTTCCCATGCTACCCAGCTCTGAGGTGCGCCTGGCAGTTAGATCCTGAAGCAGGCTAATGCTGGCAGCGGACTCAGTGGGGTAGCCTGCCCGTGGGTAGATCCTTTTTCTGGGCTTGCAATTTTGATCTACACCCAAGACATCTGGTATACCTTATTGATTTTAGCGCCCCGACACCCCATTATGCAGTCAATTAAAATGCTTGGAATGGGGAGTTCATGGGTAGTCTTAGTAGATGCATCCAAACCTGCCGGATAGCCTTTCACCTCTGGAGAGTGGACTCAATGTCACTGAATCCACGGTTGCCATGCATCATGGGAAAACGAGACTGGTGCTTTGCCAACAGGGGCAGTGTGGTCAGTGTGGCTGTGGGATGGCGTGCTGTCCTTGAAGAGTATAGGCCTCTAGAGGGAGTCCCCTCAGATCGGGGTTGAGGCACGTGGATGGGCACATGTGAGAAAAGCTCACACGATTGCTGCCTGTGTTTTGCCCTTCCCGACCACCTGCAAGGATGGCCAGAGAGTTGGATGACCTTCAGGGTTGGGGTGGCTCCATTGTGAGCAGACAGGTCTGTTTGACACACTCAGTGATGGATTGCCAAATGCCAGCAGCTGTAATGGCTGAGTTGGGAAGCATATCGCCTGTCGCCAGACCCGAGTCTCCGCACTCCCTCGTTGTATTTCCTTGACCCTGAAACTGCCTTTCCCGATGAGAGAGCCACACTGATAGCAGGGACCGTCAGGCTCAGGGTGACCCGCATCCGCGTGACCACACACTGTTGTGTGAGCAGCTGTGCTATTGTGCTGATGTCCTCTTCCAGTTTGTCAATCATCATAGGTAAGGATTTAAAGGTAGCTTTAGAGGGTCCGGCCAAAGTGGTCATTATCAGCACGATTCTCTTCTGAGATGTTGACATATGCACCATGCTCCCCACAAATCCTGACTGATTCTCCTTTCTTTCTGAAAATACTGCCAACTTCTTTTACATGCATGAAGAGCCGGATGGTGAATGTGACATTGAATCCACTTTCAATCAGCCTCTCACCATCTGCAGGGCCCCTGTCACCTTCCTGCCAGGTGGTAGTGTTCCTCTCCCTCCCCCTTCCCCCCACCCCCCCCCTTCTGCCCTTCCCCTTCCCACTCACTCCCCTTTTTCTCATTGGGCCTGCAGTTTGGGGCTTTCACCAGGGCCAGTGACTAAAGAAAAGACTCCAAGGAAGGAGACAACCAAACCCTAAGCATGAAAGGAAAACAAGTGATACATTTGATTACATTTGAATGAAGAAATTTTGTTCAACAAAAGACCCCATTAAGAAAGAGAAAAAGCAAGCCATAGAGCAAGAGAAGATATTAGCAACTCCTATATCCAACAAAGGACTTTTATCTAAAGAACTCCTATATATTAAGAAGGAAATAGAAACCCAGTAGAGAAAAGAGCAAAAGGCTTGGACATGGGCTGCACAAAAGAAGATATCCAAATGACCGGTAAACATAAAATGTGCTCAACCTTATTACCAATCAAAGAAATGCAAATTAAAATCACCACTATGCATCAAATATATTGGCAAAAATGAAAACCTCTGACATTAGCAAGTATAATTTAGGATGTGGAACAACTGGAACTCTCATACGCTGCTGGTAGGAGTATCAGTTGGTGCCCTTGATTTGGGAAAGAGGTAGACATTATGTGTTGAAGTTGAAGACACTTATACCCTATGCCCCTCCAATGCATACTGTATAATTCCATTTATTTAGCTTTCAGAAACAGAGTAAACAAGTGTATAGTTTAGGTATGCACACTTAGGTGGCAAAACAGTAGAACACTGCAAGGAAGTCATTACCATAAAGTCAGTAGGAAAAAGTCATGGAAACGGAGAGAGGAATTTGTAATGGGCCAGGAGTACACAGCAGTCTAACGGAGAGGTTGGCAATATTCTATTTCTTGACCTGGGTGGTAGTTACAGGAGTGTTTAGTCTACAAATAATTCATTATGCTACATGTTTGCACTTCATGTCCTTTTCCATGGGTTGTACTTAGTTTTAAGAAGGTTGAAGAAAAAGCTTTCTCCAAGTATGCTCTGAGAAACATTGGTTGATGAGATTTTAATATGTTACTCACAAAAAGGATTCCATGGCCAAATACATTGCAGCCCTGGGATAAATAAGGATGAACAGGTCTTTAATATGCCAGGATACACTGTGACATTCCAAGAGGAATCAATGCAGTGACGTACGTGACCGTGGAACCCTTTTCTTAGTGGACATTTTACAGAGTATATACTTAGGAAAAGCAGATGGAGAAAGACATACAGCAAGTCCCAGTTTTATGCACCTGTTGACTTGGTCCAACCAAGGACTTCAGGAGGTTTATGGAAAGCATAGGATGCAAAGTAGCAAGCAAATGAAGTTTTAAGCTGTGCTGAACTGGAGCCCCTCAATATTATTAAGATCTTTATAATTTCAGGTGTTTAGTCCATTGATCCCAAATACTGAATAGTGAGGGGTCAGCTTTTACCCATACCCGTACTTTCTGCCATGTGTCTTCCAGTTTTCTTAGTCATTACATTGATAATTTTCTGTGGGTGGATGGGACAGCCCGTACTTGCTTACTTCTTGTTTTATGTTTATGTCAATCGGCTGTTTATAAGCAAAATCATCCTCATGGGATCCCACATCTGCCCTAATGCTGGTGCTGTAACTCCGCTCTCACTGGGACACTAGGTCCGTCAGCTTTCATTGTATCACCATCCCCGATATGGCTTAAATAAAACGACGATCAGGATTCTGTGGTCTGGAAATTTGGGCTGGGCTCAGATGGAGGAGTCTTCTGCTGGCCTTAACTGGTGTCACTCGTGTCTGCGGGCCACTGCTGGATCAGCTGGGATATGAGCTGGTGGTTAACTGAGGCAGCCATTTGAGTTCCAGCCATGGATTTCTCTCATCGTCCATCAGGCAGTCCTGGAGGGGCTTCTTCACGTGGCAGCTCTAATGAGAGTCCTAAGAATAGCAAGAAAGGGACAGCCCCAACGCGCAAGTGCTTTTCAGATCTTTGCTTGTAGCACATTCGTGATTATCCTACTGGTCAAACACATCACATGGCCAAATCTAGAGTCAGTGTAGAAGGAGACTACACGAGGGTACGGGTATAGAGAGATGGGACAAATCAGGAGCCATTACTGCATCAATCTGCCAAAAGCACTTCTGTCATCATGGCCGTTCATTATCAAAACTATCTCTAAAACCACGCTGACTTCTGGCACCCCTGATATCAGTCAAAATCACTGCTGAGTTGTATTTTTGAAAACAAACCTGTTCATGAGTTTGGATCATTTTCAAGGAATGATCCAAATAGGAAAGGCTGATTAAAATAGAGATCCATTACATTTTCAAAGATATGATGAAATGTAAACAGTTTCCTCTAGGGAAAGTGTGCAAGATGATTATTCAAGGAGAAATTTAATTATAACCTAAAAAAAAAAAACCCCAGGGATTCCTGCAGATATGGATTATCGTTAGATTGCATTTGTTACAGAAATACAAAAACGGTGACCTTTCTTTTAATTCCATTTGTTTTTATTTAACAAAATCTGTTCCCTGTTTTTTTTCAACACGGCTCTGTCTTGTTTACAATGTAACTGTTGCAGGCTTCGAATTATTATCTAAAACTGGACGGATTAACTCTGTCTTTTGGAAGAGCAAAAGCCTGTGATGTTGGGTAATAATGGCTGTGGGAGGCAGTAATGAAAAGGCAGAACAGTCCCAGGCCTGCTTTCTGTTGTTTTCAGGCACTGACAGTCTATGGCTACGGCCACGTTGAGGTGCCAAGGGACTCCTTTCTTCAAGTCCTAACAGTATTTGGAGGCAATTTCTCCCAGCAGATGGCAAGGATCATCAGGTGACTCCAGATGGGAATACCAATCTTGATTCCATTTGACCACTTAAGGATTGATTTTATACTATCAACACCAGAAGAAAGGATCGTCACTAAGAATTTTAGGCTCTCAGTTTTGTCATCCATGGTTAAGATGTCCTACTTTTTGCTTTGGAGGACGCTGAAGTCTACAGATTGTTTGGAATTTGATCAGGTCATAGTTTTTCTTCTAAGCTTTTTGTTTAGAAGTTGACATGATGATGTGATGATGACGATAGAGAGTAGCAGATCTTGCCAATTTCTTGACAAGAATCGTATCATTTGACCTTTACAGCCACCCTCTTAAAGTTTAACACCCTCCACCTCCCCAACAGATCTCCGTAAGGGAGCTGATAACGAGCAGCAAAATGGAGCAGTAGGAGCCCTGGCACATCTTCTCTACCATATCCACCCCGAAGTTTTATTGCTCGATGAAGTCATATGAAGTTACGGAACCCAAGAGAGACTGGGGAGCATCCTGGATATCTCACAGCTATAACTTTCAGGTACCAGATCCTTGAGAAATGACCTTTTACATTTACATATAGTTTTGTCTCTGTCTTAGGCCAATTAAAGGCACAGACTCAGGAAGCAGACTGCTTGGGATCAACCCCAGAGCTGCCATTTTACTAGCTGTGTGACCTTGGACAAGTTGTTAAACCTTTCTCGGCCTTGATTTCTTCAGCTGCAAAAAGGAAATGATAATAGTATTCTTTGCAAGTGGATTCTTGTGTGCTAAACAGCTTAAATCCAGTAGAGATTTTCAGGTTTTTAGACGTTTTTTTAAGTAAAAAACATTTTTTTCTGGTTTTAAAAGTAATGCATATTCTTTGTAAAAGTTTAAAAAATGAAGAGTTATACAAAATTGCTTTTAAACTTTGAAGTATCCACATTCTACTATCCTGAGACAATACACCGAACGATCCAGAATTTAGCAGCTCGAAGCAATAATCATTACTTCATAACGCTGGGTCTGGCAGCTTGGGTTCAGTGTATCTGCTGTGTCCTGGAGGCTTGGCTGGGTCGGGCGGCCGACCATGGCCCCCTTCACAGCTGGCAGCTGGCAGATGTTGACCAGGACACCTCAGTTTTCCTCCACATGAACTTCCCGGCAGGCTGTTCACTTGCCAGAGAACAGGTTGGTCACCTGTTCACACGGCGGTCTCAGGGTTCCCAGCGCAGCACCAAGAGACAAAGCACCGAAGTGCAAGCAGTTTCCATGCGTCTGCGGAAACCACACACCTGCCGAAGCCCCACTGGCCAAACCGGTGACATGGCTAAGCACAGATGTAAGGGGTCAAGGATAGATTTCGCTGTTTGATCTGAGGAGGGCCAAGGTCACAATACAAAGGTACAAGCATACGGAGATAGCAATAATTTGTGCTGTTTTTTTGTAATTCGTTGCAAATAAATACTGTTAAAAATTACGTATACATAAAATATACATGTGTATGCATGTATACATATACGTATGCCCTTTTTACATGAAAAAATACACGCCCAAACAAAAGTGATCATATTTCTTTTTTTTTTTTTTTTTTTTTAATTTTTTTTTTCAACGTTTTTTTTTTTTATTTTTGGGACAGAGAGAGACAGAGCATGAACGGGGGAGGGGCAGAGAGAGAGGGAGACACAGAATCGGAAACAGGCTCCAGGCTCCGAGCCATCAGCCCAGAGCCTGACGCGGGGCTCGAACTCACGGACCGCGAGATCGTGACCTGGCTGAAGTCGGACGCTTAACCGACTGCGCCACCCAGGCGCCCCAAAGTGATCATATTTCTTAATGATTTCTATATATTTTTTAAAGTGATGATAGCAAACAGGGTGTTTTCGCCTTGTGTTTTTTTCCATTAATTACATTCTGGGGCATTTTATTTTATTTTAAAGTTTATTTATTTTAAGAGAGAGAGAGCACGAGCAGGGGAGGGGCAGAAAGAGAGAGGGAGAGAGAGAATCCCAAGTAGGCTCCGTGCTGTCCGTACAGAGCCCAGTGCGGGGCTCGATCCCACAAACCGTGAAGTCATGGCCTGAGCCGAAATCAGTGAGGGCATGGAGGCAGGAAGCAGCATTATAGGGAGAAGAAAAGACCGATGTTCGATAGGCTACAGTGCAGGGTACTGCAGGAGGGAGGTAGGGCAAAAGGCTAGGGAGGCAGGCACAGATCAGATGCTGAGGAATCTCTGGGCTAAGATGAGAGGTTATCTTGAAAATGGTGAGGGGCCATTGGAGGTTGATACACATGACTTCTCTTTTTTTATTTAAAAATATTTTTAATGTTTGTTTATTTTTGAGACAGAGAGAGAGAGAAGGTGGGGCAGAGAGAGAGGGACATGGAATCTGAAGCAGGCTCCAGGCTCCGAGCTGGCAGCACAGAGCCCGAAGTGGGGCTCGAATGACGCTGGGCTCAAACTCATAAACTGCGAGATCATGACCTGAGCTGAAGTCCGATGGTTGACTGACTGAGCCAACCAGGCGCCTCTACACTGGGGCATTTTAATGTCCTCATTTTAAGATGTACATAATATTACAGTGTATGGGTTTACCATGACAAATTTAAATAAAGTGTCTTGTAGGACTTTTAGGGTGTTTCCAATTTTGCAATAAACTTCTGAATATGTAGACTTTTATATAATTTTCTCATTACTTCCTTGGCGTACACATTTCAACTTCTGACATATTGGGAGGATACCCTACAGAAAGATTCTCTCCGGAGATGATATTCAAAATACTCAGCAATAGATTGGATACTGACTGGGGCGCCTGGGTGGCTCAGTCAGTTAAGCGTCCAACTCTCGGTTTCAGCTCAGGTCCTGATCTCACAGTTTGTGAATTTAAACCCCACATTGGGCCCCGTGCTGACAGCTTAGAGCCTGCTTAGGATCCTCTCCCTCTCTGCTCCTCCCATGCTTGTGGGCTCTCTCTTCCTCTCTCAAAAATAAATAAATAAAATTTTTTTTATAAAAAGAACGGATACTGACCTCAGTATAGAGCAGAGTCTACAAAGTAACCCTTTAATTGTTGGATTGAGAGGTGCAGGTTACAGGACAGAAGGCCAAGCAGCTGGGAGTGAGTAGTACTCAGAGGTGGTGGTGCTGGGATATCTTATTGACCAGTACAAGCACACGAAATGTCTGCCACGGAGAAACGTGTGGAATCTGTTTTCCATCACCCTCTCCACCCGAAGGTGCTGTCTTTCTTTTCAGTCTTTGCAAATCTGATCCATGATAACAACGAAAATAATACCATCTTGTATTATGTTTTATGGTCCAACACCACTTGTATTGGGTTGTTACTGTTGCTTTTACTGAATTGCCTGTTTATGTCCTCTGTCCACTTTGGGGGGCGGGGATTCTTCTTCTCATTAGAAAGCTAATATTTGGGGCGCCTGGGTGCCTCAGTTGGTTAGGCATCCGACTCTTGATTTCAGGTCAGGTAATGATCTCAAGGTGGTGGGATGGAGCCCCTTATCGGGCTGCTTGGGATTCTCTCTCTCCCCCTCTCTGCCCCTCCCTCGCTCGCGCTCCCTCTGTCTTTCTCAAAATAAATAACAACAACAAAAAAGAAAGCTAGTATTTACTGATGCCTTACAGCGTGTCCCTTTTCTAATCCCTTAATAGGCATTACCTATTTTAATATCCACCATGGCCATATAAACTTATTATTCTACCTGTTTTAGAAGTGTGAAAATGGAGGCGGAGATTCAGTAGTGTGCCCACCAGGATCTTGTTTGTAAGTGATGCGGCCAAGAATCAAATCCAGACAGCTAGATCCTGTGACTTAGCTTCTTAATCATTCTGACCGATTCTCTTACTACTGCAGTACTTATAAGAGCTTTTTACATACGGATATTAACTGGGGTTTATTTTTGTTTGTTTATTTATTTTGAGAGATAGCACACGAGCAGGGAGAGGCAGAGAGAGAGGGAGACAGAGAATCGCAAGCAGGTTCCCCACTGTCAGCACGGAGCCCGAGCCGGGACTCGAACCCACGAACCGTGAGATCATGACCTGAGCCAAAGTCATGAGTCGGACACTTAACTGACTGAGCCACCCAGGCGCCCCTGGATATTAATTGTTTTCATACATGTTGTACATTTTTCTCTGTCTTTCTGCTTTTAACTTTCTTTGCGGCGTTGCTTGCCGTCCAGGTGTTCACAAATCTTACGGATGCACTTTCCCGCATGAATTTCTTCCAGTCTGATTGAGGTTGAACTGGCAAATAAGTGTCATCTATTTTAAGTGTACCCCATGACGACTTGATACACGTGTACATTGTGAAAGGATTCAGCTGATCGAATCAATGAACACATTCGTCACCCCACATATTTCCTTTTTTTTTTGGTGAAAACACTTAAGCTCTACTCTCAGCCAATTTTAATTATACAATGCAGTGTTATCAACCGTAGTCATGATGTTATACATTAGAGCCTTAGAATTCATCCGTTTTATAACTGATAATTTTATACTTATAACTGGTAATTTTATACAGTTTAAAAATACTTGATATGGTCAAATGGCTCAAGCATTTTTCTTGATGGGCTTTGTCTCTAATAGCATTCTCAGATGTTCCCTATCTAAAGGATATAAAAATATTCATCTTTATTTTCTTCTATATAGACCTTCAGAATGGCCTGTGTTAAGAAAATATATGTGTTTAGACCCCAACTCCAACCTATTGAATCAGAATTTCTACAGTGAGAGCTAGATGTCGATGTTTTTAAAGCGATACACAAACTTACAGTCCAGGAGGACCGGTCAGTACGCACATGTATCTCTTCTTCTCAAAGCACATGAAATTGACTGAAGAAATAATAAATTAAGAAGATATCTACAAAATCAGTTCCAGCTGCGTTAAAAAGTTAGTTGTGAAACCTCAAACTTAACTTTTAGAAGACCATGTAGGAGAATATCTGATATCTGTATTAGAGTTCTCTAAAGAAACAAACCAATACATATACACGTACACACACACACATATACATGGGAAGAGAGAGAGAGAGAGAGACAGAGAGAGAGAGATTGATTTTAAGGAATTTCCTCATCTGACTGCGGGGGCTAGAAAGTCCTCAATCTCAAGGGCAGGCTGACAGGCTGGAAATTCTAGCAAGAAGTAGATACCTTGAGTCTGAAGGCAGTCTGGTAGCAAAATTCTTTCCTCTTCTGGGGACCTAAATCTTTTCTCTTAAGGCCTCCAACTAATTGGATGAGGCCCACATACACTATGGATGGTAATCTGCTTTAGCAAAGTCTAATGATGTAAATGCTAATCACACCTATAAAAAAACCTTCACAGCAACGTCTAGACTGATGTTTGGTCAAACAACTGAGCACAACAGCCTAGCTGAGTTAACAAAGAAAATTAACCACCACAGTAGGTTTATGACCCTGTGGTAGGAAAAGACTTTTTTTTTTTTAATTTTTTTTTCTTAACGTTTTTATTTATTTTTGAGACAGACACAGAGCACGAGCAGGGGAGGGGCAGAGAGAGAGGGAGACAGAGAATCCGAAGCAGGCTCCAGGCTCTGAGCCATCAGCACAGAGCCCGATGTGGGGCTCGAACTCACAGACTGTGAGATCATGACCTGAGCCGAAGTCGGACGCTCAACCGACTGAGCCACCCAGGCACCCCTGGAAAAGACTTTTAAACCACACACACACACACACACACACACACACAGGGGGTGGGGAGAGAGACGCGGGGGGAGAGAGAGAACTGGGGGGAAATGTTTTCATACTCTCTGAAGGTCCTCCTCCTCATTCGAGATGCCCCCCAAATAGTCCAGAATCCATATTAGATAATAAGCTTCGCGGGATCATTGCAACTTGCTTCCTTGCCAGAGAGCTATTTTCTTTCTTACACTTCTGTGATTCCTGATAAACACCAAGAAACACAGTACAAGAACATAAAAGAGACGAGTGTGTTTTAATTTAGGCTCCACAAACCTAGATATTAGCCATGGTACCACAATATCCCAAGCCAAAATACCAAACAATGATGGATTTATTGTTTCCCTAATTTAAAACAAGCCTGATTTATTTTTAAAAATGCAACCTCAAAACACAACTCACCAGACGTGATATGGAATGTATTATATGCCTAACCGAAAAACAAAACACTACTCGGTACAGTGGATTTGAAAATTATCTTGCTATTAATAGAACTCCCGGATGGCTGTGATCTGTTGGATATGATACATTCAGGTTTTGGCAGCTGCTGGGGACTGAAAACAAGACGTTCCATGTTCCATACGTTACTACTTAATAAAGAAACTAGGTCATAAAATAGCCCTTTGGTGAATTGTTTTATACGCCCATAACAAATATTTGTTGAATCTAAAAGCGTCCTTCTCTTTCCTTTTATATTTTGAGATCCTGATGCTGAGCTACTGATTGAAGTGTCCGGATTGAGGACCTTTACAAACATATCTGTTGGACAGATGACACTTTCACGAGTTTTCGTCAGATAACACTGATCTCTTCTGCTAATCTCAAAAATTTCTTTTAGTGTTTGATTGGAAAACATTTCTACCTACTGGCCCCATTAAAGACAAGCTTTTTAAAAAAATTTTTATTTAAATTCCAGTTAGTTACCTTACAGTGTAATATTAGTTTCAGGTGTACAATTTAGTGATTCAACACTTACATACAACACCTGGTGCTCATCACAAAAGGTGCCCTCCCTAATCCCCATCACCTATCTAACCCATCCACAAACAAGCTTTTTTTTTTAAAAAAATGAGATTACAAAAAAAAAAAAGCTTTCGTGAATTTTGGGGGTTGTTTTTCTTATTTCAAAAAGACTTTGAGATGAGGGTTCATAAAAACCAATACGGAGGGGCGCCTGGGTGGCGCAGTCGGTTAAGCGTCCGACTTCAGCCAGGTCACGATCTCACGGTCCGTGAGTTCGAGCCCCGCGTCAGGCTCTGGGCTGATGGCTCAGAGCCTGGAGCCTGTTTCCGATTCTGTGTCTCCCTCTCTCTCTGTCCCTCCCCCGTTCATGCTCTGTCTCTCTCTGTCCCAAAAATAAATAAACGTTGAAAAAAAAAATTTAAAAAAAAAAAAAAAAAAAAAAAAAACCAATACGGAAATGCAAGTGGAGGTGGAAGAAGCAAGGAGGATGATGCGTCAAACCAAGTCTCCAAGAGGACGGCTTAGGCTCAGTCCTGCTCTGGGGATAGTGTAGGTCCTCATGAGGGCACAAGGGAGCTGGAGTATTTATAGACACCCCCATCCCCATGATAATCAGTCGATCAAGGCTCACTGCAGCAGAGAGTTCTAGGCACTTCTGGATCTCCTTGCGTGGACAGACTGGGTTCTGGCAGCCTGCGGATTGTCCTCTAATGAAGAGATACAGGTGCCGTCTGGGTGCGGTGGGGGCAGTGACAGGTGTGTGTGATGGTGGTGAAGGGCTCTAAGGGGATATGTGCAGACATCAGACAGCATCTGCCTCACTGTTGCACAAGGCGTAATTTGTAAGGGTCTCTCCATAAATTCAGAGCAAGCCTAGGTATGAAGGGAAGGAAGTAGTGGGGCGCCTGGGCGGCTCAGTCGGTTAAGTGTCCGATTCTTGATTTTGGCTCAGGTCATGATCTCACGGTTCATGAGTTTGAGCCCCGCGTTGGGGCTCTGTGCTGGCAGCATGAAGCCTGCTTGGGATTCTCTCTCTGCCTATCTCTCAAAAGAAATAAATAGACATTTGGTTTTAAGTGAAGGGAAGGAGGTACTATGTTGGCGATTTAAAATATTTTCCTTGGTGTCCCTGCCCCCCAGGTTGAGTCAGGAGAAAGGAGTTAAAGAGGAGTTCACACGGAGGTGGACGACTCTGTTATACTTCCCTCATGAGGGCAACCCCCTCAGTAGTTCCCGAAGTCTGGAGAGGGTGGACAATGAGCAGGTCTGGAGGGCAAGAACAGAAAACCAATCCTGAAGGAGGTACTTGGGTCAAAGACAGAAAAATGAGCTCAAGCCAAGGCTTCACTGAGGAGAGGAAAGAGAAGGGGATGGTGGGAAACAGCTGGAACTGGAATAGCCATTATTATAATTATAATACAAGTTATAACTATATTGTACAATATATATAATAATGCAATAGATGAATTCTTAAATTCTTTTTTAACTTTTAAAAAATATCCATTTATTTTTGAGAGAGACAGAGACAGAGTGCGAGCTGGGGAGAGGCAGAGAGAGGAGACACAGAATCTGAAGCAGGCTCCAGGCTCCGAGCTGTCAGCACAGAGCCCAACGCGGGGGTCAAACTCACAGGCCGTGAGATCATGACCTGAGCCGAAGTCAGACGCTCAACTGACCGAGCCACCCAGGTGCCCCAAGAAATGAATTCTTTAAATAGCCATAATACAAATTGAATGCAGTACCCACATTCTGACTACTCAATAGCTACATGTGGCTAGTGGCTACCATATTGGACAGCATAGCTCTAGAACATTCCATCATCACAGAAAGTTCTGTTGGACAGCCCTGGCCTGGGGCTTACTGAGTGGATCAGAGGTTGAGATGTAATGGGCCTCTCTCTCATCTCAAACTCTTGTTTTCTTCCCCTCCATATTCAGCTTAGAACAGATCAAATTTTGCCACTGGGATTCCCCTGAAAAATTTGCAGTAGCTTGTTGAAGGGCGATAGTATTGAGATACTTTTAAACTTTCTGTCTGGAGTTATCTTTGTTAAATGACTTTTGACTCCTGAGTTTTTAGCGGTTAAATGTTAACTCGGGTTTAGTACACATTGAACGTCCAACGAGTATTAGAACAACTGGCCGGTCGTGTTCACTTTCTTCTTCCGTTGCTGTCTTCCTCTGCCTTATTGTTTGTGTACATTTTAATCTTTACAAGGAAAAGGAACAAAATATGATCTTAAGGGGGAGGAGGCAAGAAGCCACACAGGAGCCCCAAAAGTGTCAGAATGGAACTTTGTCACTTTCTCTTTCACCCTTATTTTCACGTGGTCAGGGCAGGACAATTCCACTTAGCTGCTGGGACAAATTCTGACCAGATCACGTGACCAGCTAGAATTTGGGCATATACTTCCAAAAGCTTGGTATCAGCTGCTACCGTCATTGGCATTCAGGAGCATTTTAAATAATTTTTTTAATGTTTATTTATGTTTGAGACAGAGACAGAGCGTGAACAGGGGAGGGGCAGAGAGAGAGGGAGACACAGAATCTGAAACAGGCTCCAGGCTCTGAGCTGTCAGCACGGAGCCTGACGCGGGGCTTGAACCCACGAACCGTGAGATAATGACCTGAGCCCAAGTCGGACACCTAACCGACTGAGCCACCCAGGCGCCCCGATTTAAGAGCATTTTTAAACTGCAGATTGCCTTGTGGGCCACAGTCAAAAGTCCAAGGTCGAGGAGATCCTGTGTTGTCGTTGATCACCTTTTTTCCAAACAAGAACTACAGACTGTCTTAATTTGGGTACCCTCGGAAGAAGGCCCTGACACAGAGATTCAAATGCGAGCACTTTGATTATGTAGTAATTCCAGGAAACACAGGTGGGGATGCGGGAAGGGGGAGGGAGAGCAAGAGCGAGGAAAATACACCATCAAGCCAGTTTCTCAGAGGCAACTCTGCGATCTACTGCTTCAGAATGATCCCACTGCAGGGGGAGAGGGCTTATCCGTCATTTCTCATCCGTCATCGGTTGAGGGATGTGGGGGGAGAGGAAGTGCGGGAGCACCATGGGCCTGCTGTGCGCGTGAGCAGAGAGAGCCCTCAGAGCACTGCACGTTCAGGTGTTGAGCCCTGCGTGCCCGGCAAAGTGCTGAGTGTTGAAGGGTGGGGGTGGGGCATTCACAGAGTCTGCCACACAATCTTAGTTTTCTTTTTAAGTGGACAAAACAGACCCAAGAGTCTTAGAGTACAGCCCATCCGTGCCCTAGTAGGGCTCATCCACTGGTGCAGAGAGATCATGAATCACCGCCAAATGGAAAAACAAAAGAACTTTAATGGGCAGTTTGACCTCTGGTCAGAACATCCCCAAATAGTTGAGAAGGAGGACAGAGCCTTTGGTGTTAAATGCCTCTGGACTGAGAGGGCGGGGAGAGTGTTCTGGCTTTTGCACCAAAGAAGACATGGAACAACATATTTTAACCACTTGTCAGAGGATCCACGGACGGCTCGGCATTCTGGAATTTTTGAGAGAGACTTACCAAATGCTTTCTGCTGAGGCTGACGGAGCCAAGCTGGGGCATTTGCATGCCAGGAATATATGGTTGCATATGTGCCACTGTTTATCTGTTTGCAAAGTATGCCATATGTTGACAGGCTGACATGTGTTGAGCTATCTGGAAGATCAGTCAAACAGAAAGAAGAGCCAGAAGGTAAGAAAGAGCGGAGGAAGGAAAATAGGAAAGTGAAAACAAACCCTCGTGAGTTTGGCTAGCTGGTGAGTTCCCCGATCATAAGGGGTGTATCTCACAGTGGTTCCTATGGAAAGGATCTTGGCGATTATCTGGTCCGGTGCCCCCATTCCTAAATGGACAAACTGAATGCAGAGTTCTCCTGGCCCAACGAACAGAAGGTCGGGAGTAGGACGCCCAGAGCTCTCCTTCCCTTCTGGGCTTTAGTTTCCTACATGCTCACGTGCTCACCCACCTGCCCCCTGTCTTCCCCTCTCTCCTCCTGTCCATCCGGTCTCTGTCCACAGCCCCAGTGTCTCGGGCTCCCCCCATCCCTAATGCGTATGATGCTGCAGTTGAGCGCCAGCATTCAGTGTCCCCTGAGCATGACATTGGTCCCCTCTCCCATGGGCCTTTGTCCCCATTGTTCCCTCTGCCTAGCCTTCCCTTCCCTTTAATGCAACGTTCGCAGGCCCAGCCATCTTCAGGGTCAGTGCAGATGGTACTTGGTCACGCATCCGTCCCTCGAATGCCAAGCTGGAAGTAATCTCTCCCCCTCTGTACTACCGTCACACTCCGTGTTTCTATTAGACCATCCATTAGTCCTGCCTTGCAGTATAGTTGCTGATGCTCACTTTTCTCTATAAAATTATAATCCATTCGCATGTAGAGATTCTTTCCTCTTTGACCCTCTTCAGTGCCTATCAGAGAAGCTTCAACACGGTACCAATAGTAATTGTCAATTATTGAGTGTTGACTGTGTGTTAAGCACCGTGTTTAAAGTTTTACATGAACTGGATTATATACTTCCCCCAGTAACCCTATGAAGCAAATACCGTTAGTCTCATTCTATACCTGAGGAACCTGAGACACAGAGAGGTTAAGAAACTTGCCTAAGGTAACACAGCTGGGGAGTCCGTCTTAGGGCTGCTGATGCCCAAGTTTAAGCTCTTACCCAGAAGGCCACACTTCCTTCCAAGGACCATCTGAGGATTTGAATTTATTTCACCGTTATTAAATACTGAAAAGATAATTTTTATTTAAAAAACAATTAAATATTGGAATCTATAAAAAAAAAAAGATGTCCTCTCACAAAGAAAGCAAAAAAGGAAACACTAAATAAAAGAGTAAGACCACTTGGATTTTCCTCAGGAAAAAGTTACATGAGCTGCATCAAAGTATTTAAAAATTTTTTTTCATTTTTTAATGTTTATTTATTCTTGAGGGAGAGAGAGACAGCGTATGCATCAGGGAGGGGCAGAGAGAGAGGGAGACACAGAATCTGAAGCAGGCTCCAGGCTCTGAGCTGTCAGCACAGAGGCTGATGCGGGGCTTGAACCCACGAACCGTGAGATCATGACATGAGCCGAAGTCAGACGCTCAACCGACTGAGCCACACAGGAGCCCCAGTTTCTAAAATGTTTTATCACTTCCATCTACCTAAAGAGTAAAATGAAGAGTGCTGATGCATAGGGGCACTTGTACCCCAATGTTTATAGCAGCACTCTCAACAATAGCCAAATGATGGAAAGAGCCTAAATGTCCATCAACTGATGAATGGATAAAGAAATTGTGGTTTATATACACAATGGAGTACTACGTGGCAATGAGAAAGAATGGAATATGGCCCTTTTTAGCAATGTGGATAGAACTGGAGAGTGTGATGCTAAGTGAAATAAGCCATACAGAGAAGACAGATACCATATGGTTTCACTCTTATGTGGATCCTGAGAAACTTAACAGAAGACCATGGGGGAGGGGAAAGAAGAAAAAAAGGTTAGAGAGGAAGGGAGCCAAAACATAAGAGACTCTTAAAAACTGAGAACAAACTGAGGGTTGATGGGGGGTGGGAGGGAGGGGAGAGTGGGTGAGGGGTATTGAGGAGGGCACCTGTTGGGATGAACCCTGGGTGTTGTATGGAAACCAATTTGACAATAAATTTCATATTAAAAAATAAAAAAAAAAAGAGTAAAATGTAAGTCCTCATCCTCCCCCAGAAAAGCGATTTTATAAAGTTTAGTGTCGTTTATGAATCCTTGAAACTGTGGAAGGCTGGGAAACCACGTGAATCCTTGTTAGTTGGCTGAAATCTCACCAGACCTTGTGTTGGGTTGGGAAGGGCTGGAAGCGCCTCAGGAGTCTGCCATTCTTCGGTGGGTGTGGGCTAATTACGCTTTATTTTTGTCACTTCAACCGGGACACAGCCGGCAACAGCAGTGTCCGTTCTGTGGCAGCCCGAAGATCGACAGAGATTTTAGATGCAGGTCTGCATAGCCAACCACTCCTTCTGGAGCATGGGGCCTGACGCAGAGAACCCCGAGCAGTTAGATCACAGCGGTCCAGAGTTACTGTTGTATTGCACTTGGGGAAACTGTACAGAGGTGACGGGCCGGCAAGGTGGGACAGGGCTTCAGAGGCTGCGAGGCGAAGTGTCCTGGCGGCGGGCCCCCGGTGGTGGCCCACCGCACGTGTTTGACAGTGGGTGACGCGGGCTGAGCTGCCCAGACCCCGTCAGCCGCCCTTTTCTCCCGTGTCACGCGGGGATGATGACGCTCCTCGGAAAAGGTTGTTGTGATGCCTTAATAGCACAGGGGGGGCTTCCCGGGCCTGAGTCTCCCACATATCACCGGATCGGTCAGGATCATTTTAAGGGAAGTTTGGTACGGGGATCTGCCACAAAAGTGTGGGCAAAGTTCAAGGAAACCAGCTGAGGTGTGGTGCAGGCCCCAAGGTCAGCAATTGTGGGGGGCTGTTAGCATGCCAGGCCTGAAAGGGGGCAAGAGAAGGGAGCATGGGCAGAACGGGGGAGCTGTTTAGAGGAAGCTGTGCAGGAGAGGAAGCAGGACACCGGCAAGTACCCCAGCCTCACTCTCCTCCCACCCCCCAACTCCTGCTGGGGCTCCTCATTGGCTGCGCCCAGCCAGCCGCAAGCCCCCCCACCCTCCCGCCCCAGGTGAGCCAGGAAGACCAGCCCCCGCCCCCCTCCGGGGAGGGAGAGCAGAGAGAGTGGCTGGGTGGGGTGGGGTCAGGCAAATGGAGCCGACCCAGTGCTCAGCCTCTGTGAGCAGTTTCCCATTTCCCCCCTTCAAGTACCCCACGCCCGCTTTCTTACCTGAAATACATTTATTTACTTTAAGAAAGAGACTTCTTAAGTCTCATCCTAAGCAGTGATATCCACGAAACCATGAGTTGGAAGGGCTAGGGTTTTCTCTAGAATATACCAGAAGCTTGGTCTCAGTTCAGCACTTCATGAATAAAGTGGCCATCTCTGCTGCTGGGAGTCACAGGTGAACAGGCAGTGGAACACTCCCATCCCTACCGAAACAAAAAACACGTTACTATTAAAAATGCCATCTTCCCCCACTATGTTTTCTAACCCGATTGCTAATTTGTAGAAAAGGATATAAATGAGTTTTGTGTGTTTGTTTTCTAACTGGCCCACCTTAATGAATTTGATTATTTGGCCCATTGGTTTTTCATTGGATTCTTTTGGTTTCTCCAAGCAAACGAGTAAATCATCCGGGAGTGTTGATAAGTGTTTCGACTGACTGCTGTTTAACATCTTATCGTAGTGACTGGAGCCTACAGGGCAGCGTTGAACAAGAATGGAACAAGGGCGGTGAGATCAGGAATTCTCGTTTCTTCTTTACTTCAGTGGAAGTGCTGCAAGGTCTCTTGTTGTTTGTTTGGTAGTATTAAGCATGGTGCTGACTGTTGGCTAATGAGAGATATTCTTTATCTTGTTCAGGAAGGGTCCTTATATTCTTAGGTAACTACGAATTCTTATCGGGAATGGGCATTATGTGTTATCAGTTGCCTCTCAGACATCTACTGAGACCTTACAATCCTGGAATGAATCCTGCTGGACTATGATGTATGATTCTTTAAGTATACTGCTTTACTTTTGTTTCTTTTCTAGAAGCGTTGCATCTTGGTTGGACAAAAAGTGTGTGCCTTAAAGTCCTTCTCAGCATGTTGGTGGACTATAAAACGAGCACGTCAAGTTACGATGCAAGTTATTTATTCTGATAAAGACTGAATACGTAAGGGTGAAAGTGTATGTTGTGCGTACAATGATGTTTAAAACAATGTTGTATGATAGTTAACTAGTTACAGGCTCTCAGCAAAATGGGAACATTCCTCAACAGTCCGCAGGCCCCCGAGTCTCTCTTTTACCTCCAGCCGCCTCGGTAGTTTCTTGAAGAACATGGAGACTGAAAGTGGGAAGATTCAGTATACTCAAAGTCGCGTGTTCAGGCTAGAATTCCAAGCTGAGATAAATTTGGGTCTCGCAGATCTGCCTACTTTTCTGAAACCAGATCCAGCATCAGACGTTTCTCTTTTGTCCCTACTTAGGGGTAGGTAAATTGATCCCAGGGTGAGCAAGGACAACTCACGAAGCAAGAGGCAAGGCAAAACACAACGTGAGCACGTTGTGCGAACAGTTTAAAAGTTGTACGTGGGGGTGGGGGGCACGTGCACACGCACGGGTGAGATGTCCTCCGTGCTCGGAACCCGCATAAGTCTGGGCCACCCCGTGGTCCGTCCCGGCCCAGTGCTGCGTTCAGAAGAAACACCACTCCAGCAACCCCAAATAATTGAGCAGCTATTCAGATTTTTCCTGTAGAATCAACAAAATGTAAAGAAGCAAAGCCATTCGTAACACACAACCGAGTTCCTCTTGGCACGCCCTTTCCCACAAACCCCGTGTCCTTGCAGTCCAACACTTGCCCTTCTTTTTTCCGCTGGCTCTCAGGAAGTCCCTAGGCTTTCTCTCCAACTCAGCCTGACCTGGCCTTTGCCATCCTTTACCTTCTAGATCTATTTTTTGTCTCTGCCCTTCTCGCTGTAAAGCAGTCAAGCTCTTTTTGGCCCAGCGCCTCACCGGTGGCCCAGTTCTGCACGTCAAGGCCCAAGAACTATCAGGCAAAGGCAAAGCCCTTAGCAGGCAGCGTTTTTATTTTGTTTTGTTTTGTTTTCCTATAACACACGCAAAAAGAAAATTCCCAGGCCATCTCCAAACCTCTGCTTACCCAAGACTTTAATTTCCCTCCTCCAGCGAACATTTCACCATGTTCTAATTTGACAGATTCGAATCCCCCCACTCCCAGCAAACTAAAATGCAGAACAACGAATAAACAACGAAGTGGTCAAAAGCAGGGAGAGCAAGAGAGAGCTGGGTCATCCCGGGCCTGGGAAAGGAGCTCTGCGGGTGATGGAGTGTTGGGTCCGTTGGCAAAATTATGGCCACAAAAAGTGCTGTCTCTTCTATTTGGCCTGGTTCCCCTGAAGCTGAAGTTTCCCCACAAGTATCATTAAGGCCTCAAGAGAGAGGTACAGGAGGAACAAGGAGGTGTTACGCCGTCTCTCTGCGTCTTGAAGCTGGAGGCTTTGCAAGGGCTGAGGCGCATCTGGCAGAGGAGGGCCCTGCCTGCCCTGGGCAGTTTCTGTCCCAGCCCGGCCCTTGCCCTCGGCCACCCTCTCTGTCTCTAAAGCCCAGACGCCCCCTCCCTCAGAGTAAGGAGCCTATTTTTAAAGACCAGGCACACTCTGAATGTATAATGACTTCTCCTTTTCTCCACCCGGTGCCAATCAGTGACTCATCAACCATTTTCTAAATGACTATGTTTTCATTCCCCAGTTTCCTTCCCACTGAGATATTAGAGAAGATTAAATGCAGCCCCTAGCCGCCTCCCTCCGCTTTTCTGTGTCTTGTTTTAGAGATGGTAATGCCCCCAAAATAGAAGCATTTCATTGAATGCTGATCATTTAGTGACAAGTGAAAACACACACACGCACACACACGCACATGGTGTTAGGGAAAAATCTGTAGGACTTCCAGGAGGATGAAAGAGAGAAGGAAATAGAATCTTGGACTGTGAGCCATGTGATATCTCAACTGGGTGCCATTCCCTGCACCCAACCTTGCCCCAGCTTTCTGGGCCAAAGCTCTTTGTTAAGGACCCCCAACTACACTTTGTGTAGTCACTTGCTACTCTCTCTTCTCTGCGTGCTATTCTCTGCCAAATCTGTGGTTTCCTTTATGAGCCCCTCTGCTCTCCCCAGACACTCCTACCCCTGGCACCTGTCCACTCATGATGCCTTTTCTAGTGCCCTGTGGTCCTGTTAGCAGCCACAGGGAAAGCGATCTCTTTGCTGAGATTTTCTCTTCCTACTCCTCCTCCTGGACGTGACTGTTTCCAAACGGAGCCTTGTCTTTAGTTAGGTGGGTGAATATAAACCCATCATCATTTCTGGGATAATCACACTCAGGCTATCCTGCTGCCGATGGGTCTGTGGTCTGACGTTCTGGAAAACAAACAAAAACAAAAACACCACTTCCGATCCTGAGATGTCTCTCCTCTTCTGTGCCTGGTATCTTCTTTTTTATTTTTTTAATGTTTATTTATTTATTTTTTTGAGAGAGACAGAATGCGAGTGGGTTAGGGGCAGAGAGAGAGGGAGACACAGAATCCGAAGCAGGCTCCAGGCTCTGAGCTGTCAGCAAAGAGCCCAACATGGGGCTCGAACTCACGAGCTGAGATCATGACCTGAGCCGAAGTCGGACACTCAACCGACTGAGCCACCCAGACGCCCCTGCTGTGCCTGGTATCTTCTATTTGCCCTTCTCCATCGTTCTCCAGCCTGCTCTGTGGCCTGGGTGCTTGACCTCTGTGGATTATGTCAACAGGGTTCCCTTATCTACAGGCTTCCAGTTGGGTCTAAAGTGTGCAGAGTTCTGGAAGTAGATCAGAGGATTGGAGGACAGTGAGTTCCAGGTGTTTATTCTGCTCAGTTCCCTCTCTGGGATGACTGTCCCCTGGCTTCTTTCAAGGAAGCCTGCATGACTCTCTTTTTCCAATAACCTCTCTCTCCCCTCATCCCCGTAGGCAGACCTAGGGGCGGCTGCCCCCAGTGCCTGCATTTTCTCACACGCTGCCATTGTGTAATCAGTCCCTTTTTAAAAGAACCCTCTTGGAATCATCCTCATTTGAATGTGCCATCTGTTTCCTGTTGGGACCCTGACTGGCCCTGTCTTTCTGTCTTCTCCACTCCCACCCCACCCCTTAAGCCTACTTTGCTCTGATTTTTTTCTCACCTCCTGCATGGTCTTTTGGCCTCCTCATCATGGGCCTTTCAAAACAACTGGTGGCCCTTTGGGAAGCGGCACGAAAGGAGCTACGGTGAGAGAGGGATGAACTTTTTTGGAGCAAGAAGCACAGCCCCCCCGGAAACCCTCAGTCTTCTGGTCTAAACATACTGCACACGAGTATCGGCTGGCCAACGTACCCTTGCTGGGAAGGAAGGCTAAGGGTTGACCTGGAGCTGGACTATTGACTACTCCCTCCAGCCCCTTCACGTTACAGTCTACTTGTTGGGAGCCTATGGGGCTTCTTACTCTGTGAACTATTCTCAGATCCTTTAAGGCCACGGGATATCTATAGAAACTGAATCTCAATAATCATAATCATCATAATCATGGTAATGGCTGCCAATTACTGAGTGCCAACTCTGAACCAGGCACCGCGCCTGGTGTTTTGCCTCTGTGAATCAAATGGAAGTTTCCATCTCGCTCTTAAGGGTTGCTTCCCCATGGTATTCGGGTATCGAACTTGCCCACCTGCACCACTCCGCTTCTCTGAGGCGTGTGTTACTCCCGCCTCTGCCAGGGGGCGTTACAAACTTCATTGTGGGTGGAGGTGGGGAACTTGAGAGGGGGCCTTCCCCTCTGTAGGTTCCTATCTCCTCTGGAAAGACCTCAGGGAGCTTTCAAGGGTAACTGGGAGTCCCTGCTCTCACTTTCCTCCCTAACACAGCCAGACTGTTATGTGGGTCTGCGCTAAACTCTGAGGAGCATGAAAGGGGGGAAAACCACAAGTGAAGAGAAGAGTGTGAAACCTCAGGACCCCTGAGGAGTTTAAATGTTCACGGTGCTGGGGGGTGGGTATGTGGGGACTCTTAGAAGCACACTCCAGTTCCTGACCTTGTCCCCTGCCCTCAAGTCTTCTCCGCTCTGTGGAATCTCCTCCTTCTTCCACCTCTGCCTCTCCCTTTTAAAAGTGTTCATCCGCTAGAGCTGTTCTCACTCGAGGATACATCCGTTTGCCCCCAGCAGGACGTTTCCCCCGAGTGCGCATGAGTCGACAAGTACCTCTGCTGTCTCCCATGGGTCGTGTCCTGTCCACTGTCTCTCGAGATCTGCCCGCCGAGGTTGTCAGATTTTCCAATAGTAGCTGTGGATCTTTCTCAGTCTCACTCTCTCTTCCCTGCACACACACACACACACACACACACACCACACTTACTAGATCTCCCAAGGACAGGTATGAATTCTCAAAGACAGCATAGTCTCCACCCAGAAGGAGGAGAACTATTTCCCTAAGTGCCTCCACGGTTTGCAAGGTCCCTCCTTCACTGTGGACTTGGTACCTCGAATGATTTACAATCACAATTGGTTCTCCCGCTCAGCTTTCCCTTTCGAGTTGGTCTGCTTTGGGCCTATGGGAACAGGCTCTTTAGTGGCCTCTCCTTTAGCTACCCAAAGACCCAGTTCAGGTGTTGAAGTAACCGCCCGGGAGAGCCATTGCATTTCTTAGCTAAGGTTCCTCCTCTGCTCTGGTCTCTGTCTGGGGAGGGGGTGAGTCCATTGCCCCTGTGTCATATACCTGACTTCTAGAGCCTCACACCTCCCTGGGGTGGCTGACATTCTTTTCACACGTTTTTTTGGCCCCAATGAATGGCTCATCAGTCCTGCAGTCTAGGAATGGGCCTTCTTCTTTCTCTCTCTCTCTCTCTCTCTCCTCCCTCCCCCCCATATCACGTCCACTGTCAAGTCTTTGAGATGTTATCTCCCTGACTTTTTCTGGAATCCATCCACCTCTGTCCGTTGCCCCCTTATCCACCATTCCCACCTCTTCCTCCACATTGGCTGCCGGTCCCTCTCATCATCCGTGCCGTCCTTTACCTGACATTGTTCTTCACCTTTTTACTACTTGCATATATGGTTGTGCCTCCTGCAACTGAACTATCAGCTCTGGGAGGGCAGGATTTTCTCCATCTCGTTGACTGCCACATGACTTGTGCCTCACACAGTGCCTGGCAGGTAATAGGCATGCAATACTTATTTGCCGAAGGAGTGAGTAAATTGTTGAGTCCAATTTGCTTATCTTGGACACTAGAGAGGTTAGGGTCCTAGTGCTGTCTTGCATACAGTAAGCTCTCAGGGAGTACCCCTCGGATAAATGAATATTTCTTTAGCTCAAGGCCGTATAGCTAATTAGTGGTAGCATTTAAATCAAGCCTCCTTGCTCCAGTTGATTCTTAACCTTGGCTGTGTGTTAGGAACCCCCGAGAAGTTTTTAAAAAATCCTGATGCCCAAGCTGTACCCTAAACCAATTAAATTGGAACTTTTTGGTGGGGGTTGGTGGTGGGGATCAGAGTATCAATATTTTTAAAAGCTTTCCAGATGACTCCAGCATGCACCCAAGGTTGGGAACCATATTAAATCATGAGGTAGGACCAAAGTAATCCAATACTTCTCATACTACATCTAATAGAAAAGCTTTGAGAAAAATCAGAAGCCTTACTGAGCGAATTGAACATTCAATTCACACGTCCAGAAATAGTGGTAGTTTGTGAGAGAAGGGGGCACATCACTGTGTTGGGCGGGGACTGTACCGTGGGAAGAACCGGCATGTGTTCATTGCCAGAAGTGAACCCTGAAGGCAGAGAAATGGTTTTGTGAGGTGGGTGGAGGCATGGAAGAAAATATGTAATGGGAATGTATCTGAGACTAGTTACCGAGAAGCTGCAGAAGAGTGTAACTCCAGGGACTTGGGGAGGATTCTTTGTTTGTGTCATTTAAAATGGACAAGCCTCTGGTGTGTTTGCCAAGGAAACCATTTTCGGCAGCGTTGGAGAAAAGGCCATAGAAGTAATTTTTCCCCCAGAAAAACATCATGCTGGATGCAGCAGTGCTTGGTGGTTCATTTCATCCCAGAATTGCTAAGCCCTTTGGTTGAGCCTTGTTTTCAGAACTGCCACATGTGAAGCTGGGAATTATGACTTAAAAGAGAAGTGGGAAAATGCCTAGGGAAACCACTGGGCGAGAATGCCGTGCTCAGGGATCCCAACTCTGGGCCCCAGGCTCCCCGCTTTGGTGCTGTCCTGACCACGGAGGGCCAGCTTCATGCAAGTCGAATGGCTTTACAGTGACAACTTCTTAAATTCCCACAGGATTTCTTATACTCTGAGGAAACAGCAAAGTAAGCCACAATTCAATAGCACAGAACTGGATTTTCTTTTTTCTATTTGCAACATACAAAAGAAGTAGATGCCGACATTGATATATAAAGGGCTCTTATAAAGTAGTTAGGTGTTGCAATTGCACTACTAGGTATTTATCCAAAGGATACAGGAGCACTGATTCAAAGGGGCATGTGCACCCCAATGTTTATAGCAGCACTCTCAACAACAGCCAGAGTACGGAAAGAGCCCAAATGTCCATTGACTGATGAATGAATAAAGAAGATGTGTGTGTGTGTGTGTGTGTGTGTACGCACACACACACACACACACACACATACACACATACAGTGGATTATTACTCGGCGATGAGAAAGAATGAAATCTTGCCATTTGCAACAACATGGATGGAACTAGAGTGTATTATGCTAAGTGAAATAAATCAGAGAAAGACAAATATCATCTGATTTCACTCATATGTGGAATTTAAGATACAAAACAGATGAACATAAAGGAAGGGAAGCAAAAATAAGATAAAAACAGAGAGGGAGACAAACCATAAGAGACTCTTAAATACAGAGAACAAACTGAGGGTCACTGGCAGGGTTTGCGTGGGGGGATGGGCTAAAGGGGTGAGGGGCATTATGGAGGACACTTGTTGGGATGAAGCCTGGGGGTTATATGTAAGTGATGCATCACTACATTCTATTCCTGAAATCATTATTACACTATATGTTAACTAACTTGGATTTACGTTTTAAAAAAGAATATAAAAAAGTAGTTACATGTTATAACTCAATATAATGTCTCATTAAAATACTATTTTTACATGGTTGATCCTTCTGTGTACAAGGAATTGGCCCAGGGGATTTTGCGAGCTATGAAGATGCACGCATGGGCAGACCTGTCAGTTAGTTCTAGGTTTTAGCCGCTCAGTTTGGCATATATGGGAGAGCAAGACTGAGAAGGAAGAAAGGTCACACGGATTTCATGGATTTAATGAGATGGGATCGTCTGGTTTTGGTGGGAAAAACCAAAGCAGTTATTGTAGAGCTGACGACTTGCTCCAAGTGGAAACTCAGTCTGAGCATCTTTTCTTATCTTCCAAGTCACACAGTTCTCCTTTGTTATCTTCATGGTATGCACTGCTTTGCACTTGTGGTGTGGACATAGTCTACAATATGCATTCCAGGTGTTTTAAAATTGAAAACAACAAATTGGCATGCAAGAGCTCAGCTTGGATTTATGTTGAATACCAGTGGTTGGAAACATGGAAGCTTAGATTTGAAAGGATCATTTAGTTCAGTTCCTTCCCTCTAGGTATTTGAATATTTAACACCAAGATGCTGAGTTTGGAGACGTTCTAAAAGATCTCTAGGAGTGGAGGACCTATAAACTCAGTTCAGGGTTTCTAGAGTCCAGACACTTGTATTATTTGGTTCATTTCACATCCTAGCATACGTTTTTCCCTCGATTAAGCCCAGTACTTCTTGTTTAGAAACACGAAACCATAACAAGACAGGTTCTGGGGCACAGGGAGTCCCCGTGGGCTGCGGGATACCAGTGAAGAAGTCGCCTTAGAGCTGGGCAGTGAAAGAGTGGGGCAGAGTGGGGCAATGTCTTGCTTTTAAATCTGTAAGGGCTGGGGGCACCTGGGGGGCTCAGTCGGTTGACCTTCCAACTTCAGCTCGGTCAGGATCTCACAGTTCATGGGTTTGAGTCCCTCATCAGGCTCTCTGCTGATCTCTCTGCTGATCTCTCCCAGCGTGGAGCCTGCTTCGGTTCCTCTGTCCTCCTTTCTCTCTGCACCTCCCCCACTCGTGCTCTCTCACTCAAAAATAAATAAACTTAAAAAAAATGTAGGGACTGTTATCCAACTACCTACCAATATAACGAAAGATAGATAAAGCTCCCCAACGTGCCAGAGCTCCCAGTCTAGCTAGAGACACGAGAATCATAGTCATTCAGATCATATGTGACTCCAGAAATCAACTATCTCGGCATTTCTATTTTATGGACACTTGAATCCCTTTGAAAGTGGCATGCCATCTTTTCAATCCCATAAAATGTTAAAAAGATCATTTGATCATTTTTTATATAGTGAATGATAAAAAAGAACCTGATTTTAAGCAAATACTGTTTAATTTTGGATTCACAAGTAATTAAGGTTATACTAAGAAACTCGTTTTAATCCAATTTTACTACTATTCACAATCTGTAAAGACACATTTTGATATTTTTGTACTTAACAAATGATGCATTTTGTTGACTTTAAATTGCTTATGTGAGAAAAATTAGAGTATGTCAACAAATTGATTTTAAATTCACGTATTGTATGTGGTCACAGACTGAATGTATATTTATGTTCAGGCGTCAAAAGAGACAAAAACTATTTTCATGACACGGTGTTAATAATTCTTTCATTTTGTGCTTTTTGTATGTGACATATCTTGGGGTTTTAAAAAATAACCTGCAGTGGTATTTGGAGGTGGGGCCTTTGGGAGGTGATTAGGGTCAGATGAGGTCATGAGGGTGGGACCCCAGGATGGGATTAGTGTCTTTCCAAGCAGAGGAAGGCCTCTTCCCCTCTCCACCCTATGCGAGAAGGCAGCCTATCAGCCAGAGGGCTTTCACCAGAACCCCACCATGCCGGCGCCCTGGTCTCAGACTCCCAGCCTCCAGAATTGTACACAATGAATGTCTGTTGTTTAAGCTCCCCTGTCCATAGCGTGTTGTTATGGCAGCCCGAGTGGCCTAAGACATGGTATAGGAGGAAAGTTTTGGTGCTGTTAGGTAGGAGTATAACTATTCACAGTACGGATACTCTATTTCCCCCCCAAAATGCAAATGCAGAATGGAGATAATCATCATGATACTTTCGCTTTTGCATTACTTTTTCAGGTACCACTAATATCCTGATGTGTGCGTACTATTTGGATCAGTTGAATACTCCTCTAAAGGAGATGATCATTCCTCTTTTTTTTTTTTTTTTTTTGCTTTTATGGAACCAACATGGTGACTAGCTATACTTCGTTGCGTGACGAACAGTGTTGAGTTATGAGCAGCGCCTCTAATTTCTACGGACTTTAATTCAAAGGAGGAAGTGTTCAGATGGTTAGTTCAAAGGGGGGAAATGCAAAATTTATGTTCTTTATTAATTGGAAAAAACTGAGGCGGACAGTGCCTTGGGTCAGGTTCCCATTAGCAGAACGTAAGGTGGGGTGTGTTTGCCTCAGATGAGGTGGTGAGGGGGAGCTCTCAGGAGGAGCCTGTGAAGTGTGGGGGAAGAAGGGTGGGCCGGGAAAGGAGCTAAGCAAACATGTGGATTCAGGAGAAGGCAGCCTCTCTGCCTGATCCCCTGGGGAGTTCTGGAGTGAATATGAGCACAGAGTGCGTTCCGCACTGTTCCACTGAGTCACTGGCTACGGGCTGTGCTTCTGGGGGGACTTCAGCTCCGAGGTGGCTCCACTGAAATCCAGAGCAGTCAGCATTCCCAGCAGTGCGGGGCCCAGCGGCCCAGCCAGGTGAAGAATCTGGAAGGGAATCGACATCATCTACTACAGACGTCATTTCTTCGTCTTATTTGAAGTATGTAGACCCACTAGAACCATCTCGTGAATATATACACTGTCTGTTATGGAATTATGATTACTTAATAATGTTTAACTGCAAAGGAAGCCCCATGAGGGCAGGTCTTTGCTTTGTTCTGTTTAATTCACAGATGGTTCCTTGGTTCCTAGAACAGTCATAGGCACATAGTAGGTTTTTGTTGAATAACCTCTATGGAATGAATGAATGAGGGGGATCCAGAACCTGGGATTCTGAATTTTGGAGCATTGCTTTGTAAGGAATTGGCACCCCTGTATGTACTAGCTGACCCAAATAGGGAGTTATTTTTCTCACAGTATAAGAAATTTGGAAGGGGAGGGAGTCCGGGTCTGGGCAGCACTCTGAGATATCATTTGTACCCCAAGGGCATTACCCCCAAAGCATTACCCCTATGCATGAGGCTTTCATTCTTGTGTACGTGACAGTCGCAGGACAGCCCTTCCATCTCAGCCCCGAGTCCATTCTCCAGGGCGGAAGGAGAGGGAGGAAGAAGAATCAGGAAGGCCAGCACCTGTATTGGGGGAGAAAAACCCCACATTCCTAGAAATCTCTAGCAGATGTCCACATAGATGCCTTTATCCAGAACTGCGTCATCCGGCCAAGCCTGAATGGGAGGGAATCTAGGATGGGGAGCAGATTGGCTGGTGTCAATGCCATCTGAAACGAAGTTGCAATTGTGTTAGCAAAGAAGAAAGGGGTAGTGGGGAAGCAAATGACAGTTGCTGCCACTGTAGCAAAAATGCACAAGTCCCACGGGTGGTTAAAAATGAATGCCCTCTCTCAAGGGCAAATAAAGGCAAAGTAAAATAAAAATGGAAAATAATTTGAAAAACTCCAATCTTTTCTCCCCCCCTCTTTTTCGCTTTCCCCAGCCTTTTATTATGACTTTCCTAGCAACTGGGGGTGAAGTTCTCCCCAAAGTCAGTAGGAAATCATTGAAACATGTTTCAAAATAAATACAAATGAGCCTGTAATCCAGGCACTTGCTTACCACTTTTTTTCTTTTAAAGTTTATTTATTTTGAGAGAGAGAGAGAGCATGTGATCTGGGAAGGGGCAAAGAGAGAGAGAGCGAGAGGGAGAGAGAGATTCCCAAGCAGGTGCCGCCCTACGAGCGCTGCGAGTGCAGAGCCCGCCGTGGAGATGGAACTCAGGTCCACCACCTGAGCCCAAACCAAGAGTCCGACGCTTAACCAACTGAGCTACCCAGGCACCCCTACCACTTTCTGTTGAAAGAATTCTTGGACAAGGGTTTATTTTCGTCTTAGTAGCTTGATATTTGATCTGTACACTAGTGAGTGTGTAGGACGGTCACTTTTAAAATTCTTTTCTCTTAAGTAGAAAACTCAGACTCCTGGAATGTTTCTGCTCGTGTTGCTGTTACCGTAGGAGACTCCTAGTGCCATCGTTCCTTACGGTGAGTCTTGTGTTTCTCCATGGAGAAGCTTTCATTATTTCCAGACTCTTATTGAACCATTATGAGGCCGTCGAGACAGGATGAGAAATAAAAATGTCTACTTTGTGCACTGGGCTGTTATTCCTGGATCTTTACAGTTGAGGCGGAGAAAGAAAACACCTCCGAAAAAAAATAATTTAGGAGGCATGGCTGGTCGGTTGTCTCACGTTTGATCCCAGGAGGCCTGTAGTTCATGCGCAGATATGAGAAGGGTCATCAAGTAAATTTTGGTAACGTATTTTATTTAAAAATCTCCCGCTGACAAAATCACCTTTCCCACCAAGCATCACCTCGGTGCACAATTTAAAGGCTGGCCTGTCCAGTAAAGTGCCTTCGAGCCATGAGCTCTGGATTTTCATTTAGAGTTGTTTCTCTGAGTGGTCATGCTGGGTTTGAATTAGCGTGTTGACCTCTTCGTGCCTTTGTGTTCCCCATTCATAAAAAAATTGGCTGTACTTTTTCGTCGTATTGATGTGGAGGCACAGAGTCAAATAACCTGACCCTGAAATACTTACCTCACACCACCGGCAGCATTTTCCAGGGCAAGACAGCATTTCTGCAAGTAGATTTGCTAGGTTGATCAGAAGAGTCTAACCGTTCCTTACAAAGAACCAGGCTTTCACCCACTCTTGCTAATTAGCTAGATATTATTATTTTTTGTTTGTTTGATCTAGTGTGTCTTATGCAATATCATATATTATTATCTCAGTGAGCTTCCTGTGGGGTTGCTAACTTGTTCTACACCCACGTAAAATACTTTATTCTCTGGTTTTCTTATTAGATTTACTAACATGTCATTGTACTATTACCATTTAACAGCCCAGGAAGAAGAAAGAACACGCTATTATACAACTCTTGGCAAAGCCCACATCAACGTAGGGAAATCATTAAGCTTCAGAAATTTTTTTTTTTTACTTTTATTTTTTTATATTCAACTTACTTAACATACAGTATAGCCTTGGCTTTAGGAGTAGAACCCAGTGATTCATCTCTTACATATGACACCCAGTGCTCATCCCGACAAGTGCCCTCCTTAAAGCCCTTCACCCATTTAGCCCATCCCCCCACCCACTTCTCCTCCAGCAACCCTCAGTTTGTTCTCTATATTTAAGAGTCTCTTATGGTTTGCCTCCCTCTCTGTTTTTATCTTATTTTTCCTTCCCTTCCCCTGTGTTCATCTGTTGTGTTTCTCATGTTCCACATGAGTGAAATCATATGATATCTGTCTTTCTCTGACTGACTTATTTCACTTAATGTAATATCCTCCATTTCCTTCCATGTTGTTGCAAATGGCAAAGTTTCATTCTTTTTCATCTCCGAGTAGTATTCCATTGTGTGTGTGTACCACATCTTCTTTATCCATTCATCAGTTGATGGACATTTGGGCTCTTTCCATAATTTGGCTATTGTTGATAGCACTGCTATAAACATTGGGGTGCATGTGCCCCTTCGAATTTTTGTATCCTTTGGATAAATTCCTAGTAGTGCAATTGCTGGGTCGTAGGGTCATTCTATTTTTAATTTTTTGAGGAACCTCCATACTGTTTTCAAGAGTGTCTGCATCAGTTTGCATTCCCACCAATGGTGCAAAAGGGTTCCCCTTTCTCCGTATCCTCGCCAACATCTGTTGTTTCTTAAGTTGTTAATGTTAGCCATTCTGACCATTGTGAGGTGGTATCGCATTGTGGTTTTTTTGATTTGTATTTCCCTGATGATGAGTGATGTTGAGCATTTTTCCATGTGTGTGTGTTTGCCATCTGGATGGCTTCTTTGGAAAAGTGTCTGTTCATGTCTTTTGCCCATTTCTTCACTGGATTATTTGTTTTTTGGGTGTTGATTTCAGTAAGTTCTTTATAGATCTTGGATACCTACCCTTTATACAATATGTTATTTGCAAATACTTTCTCCTATTCTGTCGGTTGCCTTTTAGTTTTGTTGATTGTTTCCTTTGCTGTGCAGAAGGATGAAAGACCTAAATGCGAGACAGGAAACCATCAAAATCCTACGGGAGAAAACAGGCAGCAATCTCTTTGACCTTGGCCACAGCAACTTCTCACTTGACATGTCTGTGGAGGCAAGGGAAACAAAAGCAAAAATGAACTATTGGGACTTCAGGAAGTTTTTTTTTTTTTAATGTTTATTCATTTTGAGAGAGAGCGGGGGAGGGGCAGAGAGGGCAAGAGAGTATCCCAAGCAGGCTCCTGCCGTCAGTGCAGAGACCAAGACCCACGGATGGACGAGAGGCTCAAGCTCACGAACTGCAAGATCATGACCCGAGCCCAAATCCAGAGTCCGATGCTCAACCGACTGAGCCACCCAGGCGCCTCGAGCTTCAGAAAGTTTTAACTTCCTTGTACCCAATTTCTTAGCATTCATCCAAGGTTTGTGTTCTTCCCTGAACCCCTCATCTGGTTAAAGGACGTAGAGGGGAAAAAGGGGAGCTGAGGAAGGGACAGAAATCAGGCTGAGCCACAGCCGCTTCCGGTGCCTGCACTTACTTACATCAGTGATTCATCAAACTAATGGGGAGTTCTAATTCGGTGCTTTGCTCCCCTTAAGCCCTGTAATTGCGGTGTCTCTGAACCCAAAGGAAACACGTTGTGCTCTGCGTGCCCAGGCGCATAGCTTTTAAATCTTCATAACTCTGTAATTACTACAGCGCTTTCCTTCAAATCTGGCTCAATTTCACTTCCTTAATGAGCACTACAATCTTGATAAAGTTTGCAGTTTGCCGCCACTGCTGTTCACAAGGACTCAGTCCCAGACTGATAATGCGAGCTGTAGATGGCACTCCCTCAAGTTCCTCTCAAAAAGAGCTGATTTATTTCAGGACCACCACAGTCAAAAGCACTTCCTCTGGGTCAAGGCCAGCGCTGGGTGTTTTCGTCCTCAGTCCTCGCAGAAGGGAGCTTGGAAAGCAAATTCTGAACAGTTCGGAAAAAAGGGGAGGTGCTGGTGGGGGGAGCTTATGAGCCCTTGGGGAGTGGCTGTTTGGCTTTATTAGCACCACGTGCTCTAGAGACGTGCTTCATTTTACCCAACTGAAGACTTTCCTTTATAGTAAATATATTAAAAATCGACTTCCTCTTTATAAACTCAGCCCTGCCAAAGAGTGAAAATTACAAATCAGCTTTTTTTTTCAACGTTTTTTTTTTTTTATTTTTTTATTTTTGGGACAGAGAGAGACAGAGCATGAACGGGGGAGGGGCAGAGAGAGAGGGAGACACAGAATCGGAAACAGGCTCCAGGCTCCGAGCCATCAGCCCAGAGCCTGATGCGGGGCTCGAACTCACGGACCGCGAGATCGTGACCTGGCTGAAGTCGGACGCTTAACCGACTGCGCCACCCAGGCGCCCCTACAAATCAGCTTTAAAGAAACAACACAATTTCCACATTCTTTCTCCTACCAACTGGTTTCTAGGATTTTTCAAAAAGACTTGTTGGAAGGGCCGTTTAATGATTCTAGTCAAAAGCACATCTCCTCTTACAGCTGGCTGGAGGGGTTCTTAATTCTGGCCACTGTTTTCCTTTCAACCCTGTGCTCACGCTTGGTCTCAGCTTTAGTTTTTCCGTCCCTAAGCTGTAAGAACCTGCACTGAAGCTAGCGTTGCTTTTAGAATCCCTGTGTGCCCCCCAGACGGTGTTAATCGCTCTGGGATTCTGACTTGCACTTAATTCTTATCTCTATTATAGCTTGCTGGCCTTGTACTACCATTATTTGTTTACAAGTCTATTTACTCCACCCCTTGAGAGCGATGTTTAGGTCTTCTTTCCTTTTATATCCCTGACAGCCAACAGAGGTCTGAGCACCCAATAGATGTTTGCACTCAGTAAATAAAGCTTCCAGTAAATGTTTGTTGCATAACCAGAAGAAAGAATCAGTGAATGAAACTTTCTTGTTTGCTATCACCATCTGCTTTAACTCTGTCGTTATTTTGATGTATTTGGAGTTCTGACTAGATCCAGATTTGGCATGTTTAAAATTATATTCAGTTGTAAAATGTGAGGCTACGGGTCTTGAAGATAAGAAAGAACTCAACATTTCTCCCATTGGAAACAATGTGAATAATCAACAGTTCTTTGCAGGGAAGATAAAAAAGCTGGTTCCAACAGTCTTTGGATTCATAGTCTTTGGCATTTTGGAAAAACCACTTAATAGCATCATTTTTTTTCCTGCCCATGTTTCCCTGTCAGTAAAATACAGAGAGAAACCCTTGCCCTTCATACCTGATGGACTAAATGAGGATTCCTGAGGAAGAAAAGCACAAACTGAAACAAAGGACAACCTTCAGTAGGGCCATGCGGTCTCCCCTCTAAAAATGATACACACGATAGTTGTCAATAGGTATGTCCCTGTGCTTATGGCTTCATATTTTTATATATTAATGAATTCCTCCCCCTGGCGTTTCCTGGGGACATAGGTACACAAAGCCAAATTTAAGGTTCTTGAACCAGAAGAACTTGGGCTTTTGGGTTTCAAAAACGAAGCCCTGAAGGCTTTGGACACAGTGTTTCTGCTGTGAACCATAGCTCCGGGAGAATGCGTGCTCCTTCGGACAAGGGGGCCGACCCCACGGGCTGCTGGCTTCCTCCCGGGAACCAGGAAAGCCAGAGGAGTCAGGGAGTTGGTCAGTGTCAGAGATCAGAAGCTAACATAAAACTTGGGAGGACCTCCTGGGGATCGTGGAATGGTAGCCTCCTGGCGTGGGCAAGAGAGGAGCCAGCAAAGTCTTCTGCAGCCCTTCTGTTGACTCTGCGGATGCCTCCTTCCCACATGTTTCGTGCCTCTCTCGTCTTTCGCTTTTATCTTGCCCTACAGTTGTTTTTCTGTGCCATAACTTTATTTGCGGGTGCAGTTCCAGTATTGGATAGCCATGAGCTCCAAAAAGGTTTCTGCTTGAATGTGAACCACATGACTCCCCAATAGTTTCCCGGGGAACTACTGGGGAGTCATACGGTGCAAATGGCAACCTTTCCCTCCTCCTCCAGCCATCAGCTGCCCACTCGTGAGTCTGCTCTTCGTCCTTCGGCAAGTACAACGCACCTCCGTGATAAGATATTTGAACATTACATTTTAAGGACAAACCGTGTTCATTTACTTTCAAGTTGTTGCTTTTTCCTTATGTAAACCTGACATATTTTTCTGTGAAGTGGTTTGGGTAACAGGTTGGGATGGAATGCTCGTAATTTTTCCCAATAAAATTAATGAAAACGCTTTTTATTTAACAGCTTTTTACTTAGTGGCAGGGCTTTTAGGAGTGAATTAAAATGATTAGGTGCGGAATAGGTGCAATTGGGTGGAAGAAGGGAGACTCCAGTCACTATAATTACATGATTATGCTAACAAGCTCATGTATCTCCTGGAATTTCCTGGACAAAAGAAATATTTTTCAAGTATAAATAATGATGGTGCAGCATCAGGGCTGGGATATTTGAAACAGAACAGACATTTTCGGTGAAGAACCTCTCAGGAATCTGTTCTGTTGCTTGCGAGGCTCTAGAGGAACCTGACTATTGGCCCTGGTTCCTACCAGGCTGCAGCGGGCAGGGGCAGAACTGTGGGGCATCGTGACATGGAGGGGGGATTTCATTCATTTTACCATGGCGCTAGGTCTATGCTGACTGAACATTAGCGTCTGTGGGGAAATCGTCCTGGTCTTTGAGCCGCATGAGTTTGCCGGGGAACAGGCCATGGGGTCATTTTCAAATGCTGCCTTTCCGTTCCATTTTGGCTACAAGCTCATGGTGGTAAAGATGTACGCATGGGGGGGGGGGTGGTGCGCATGATCAAGAGAGGTGAACGCACACATAAGTAGTCTTATGCCGATACCAGTCTGGCTGCCAATACCAGCCCTGATTCCATCAGGTTTTTTGTGGGAAAGGTCAGAGTAAAATGGTGCAATTGGGGATTTGAATAAGAAAGGCACAGCTCCTGTGGAAAACTCATCAGCATTAAGTACATTCATACGTGGCACCTGGGTGGCTCAGTTGGTTAAGCATCTGACTGTTGATTCCAGCTCAGGTCATGATGTCATGATTCATGAGACTGAACGCTGGGTTGGGCTGTGCACTGACAGCGTGGAGCCTGCTTGCGATTCTCTCTCTCTGTCTCTCTCTCTGCCCCTCCCCCGCTTGTGTGGGCACTCTCTCTCTAAATAAATAAATATAAAAAAGAATATTCATACATCTCATCATGATTACATGTGGTTGCTACGCTTTTATTGATTTCAATATTTCAGTTCTATACATTAGGAACCAAATTGAAGACTGTGTGTGGGGGGTGGCTGGGGGGTGGTAAGCCACATAGGGAAGGGGTACAGTGAGGCCGGGGGGTTGTCTTAAAGCTGTGCTTTTTAAAAAAAAAAATGTTTATTTTTGAGAGAGAGAGAGAAAGAGAGAAAGCAGGGGAGGGCAGAGAGAGAGGGGGACAGAGGATCCAAAGCAGGCTTCCCGCTATCAGCAGAGCCCCATGCGGGGCTCAAACTCAGGAACCTGGAAATCATGACCTGAGCTGAAGTCCGAGGCTTAATTGACTGGGCCACCCAGGTGTGCCCCTTAAAGCTGTGCTTACAAAGCTAACACCTAGTGTCTATTTAGGTGGCGTTACAGACGTATAACAATCACCTTTCTAGAGGCGATTTTATTCGTACCTTACAGCAGACTGAGAGGGAAGGAGCTCAAAAGCCAAAATCAAAGCTTTTAATTTTGAACCAAATGGCTTTGCCAGCACATGACCAGGAGCCCAGGAGATTACAAAGAGAGTTTTCCTTTTCGCATGGTTGAACTGTGCTTTGAATTCATTTTGAAATCTTAACTTCGGTCTATGCTGACCACTTTGGGGCAGACACCAACATCCCTAACCTGTTCTTGAACTTAACTGCCCCCTGGAATCCTCCCCGCTCCTGGGCCTGGAGGAGGATTCCTCCTCCCCTCTTCTTCAGTCTCCTCTGGCGGTGGGCAGGGGCCCTGGGGTCCGGGGCAGGAACTCAACAATGTCCAGAAGCTTCCCTTAGGAGTATCAGCCCCACACCACTCACTGCCTACATCAGGGCTCATCTGGGCCCACTCCACTGGCCCCCTGAGGCTATTAATAGGACACCGCTGGGTGAGGGGGAGTGAGAGGCAGGGCAGACTTGCCACAGGCTTGCTAACTGGATGCCTTTAAAACCCCTCATTGTTCTTTATGCCTCCATTTGTTTAGGGAGGCGTGTGTGGCTTGGCCACCTAGCAGAACTCATGTTCAGAATTTTGAACATATTAACAAGTAAAGCTAAATTTGAAAACAACCAGCTCTAAGCTTTTTAGATTCGCGAGATGAAAAAAAAAAAAAAGAAACTCCTAAAACACCCTTTTCCAAAAATGTTTTCTTTCTTTCACTGTTTGCTTGGAAACAAAATCAAATTTGCAGTTGCAGGAAATGTACGATGACCCCAATGCCCTTTACTTAGACACGTTATTTTGCCATATTCTTTTCTTTGTACGTGGACATTACTGTTATCATTATTCTTGCTGTTACTGAGCCATTTGTGTATACCTTGCAGACATCACGGCTCTTTGCCCCCAAATTCCCACCCTGGATCTTTTACGAACAAGGACATTCCCTTGCCTTTTTTTTTTTTTTTTTTTTTTTTTTTTTGTAAAATAAGAGAAGGGTCTGTTGAAGCCTTTATAACCAAAGTGTGGGCCGGTCCAAAGTGCTGACTGTGGGGCCCTGTGCAGGCTCCCACTAAAGGCAGGGAGAGAGGAGGCACCAGGGCAGGACTGGAGGACTTTATTGTTGCCATAAAACATATTTTTTCCATGTTCTCTTTAGACACATGAAATGAAGGCTGCATTCCCAAGATCTGGCTTGTGGCTTTAGAATAAAAAAAAATATTTTTACAGTATTCTTTTTGGAGGGATGAAAGCATGTGTTTTATTAACATTTCCCAAACTCTTTTTTTAGATTTTAGGCTGACAGCATCCAGCCTGCAGCCCGCTGCAATCGAAATACATGCATTTTTAGAAATTATACCTTTCAGTTAGCTGAAGGGGAAAACTTTCTTCTGGGAATCATCATCTCGCCGATAAAGAACTCTAAAATCCCTGTGTGTGATCAGCACAGTAGGGTAACGCGCAGGTGATCCGGCTTATCTCACCTAACGTGTCAATAAGTTTTGCAAGCAGTTTTCTGGGGCTTTCGCTCATTGGTGGTTTGGGCCTCATTCATGATATTCTTTAGAGACCTGGCCCAGCGCAGGCGGCGGAGAGTTGCCTGGGAAGAGGTATAGACCGCACCCTGGCCACTCTGGGAAGCGCCCGAGCCCCAATACCTCCCAGCGCATCTGTCTCACTGCGCTCACGGAGCCCGGGGCTCTCCGAGGGGCAGCCCAGTTTTTCCTGCTAAGAACCCAAAGGACTTGCTCAGAGCTGGAATTCGGCGAAGCAACTTGCTCCAACACGCCAAATCTGCCGCATCCCCAGTACCCCACCCTCCGGCTTCTGCGCTCGCTACCCACAACCCCAGCCTCAATTTGAGGACTCCCCGCCCCCACCACGCTGAGAGTCTCTATCCTAACCCCTTGGGTGCGAGGAAGTGTCTGCGCGTCGGAGCGCGCCGGGCGCGGCGAGGCCACCAGTGACTCCCAGCGGCCGCACAGGGCGCTGCGCCCCCCTCGCCCCGGCCTCCCTCCGCCCTGCGTCCGCCCCGCCGCCCCCGCGCCGCCTCCTGCGCCCGGGCTGGAGGCGGATTCCTCTCTCCGGGTTTTCAAAGCGCCTTTCCGAAACCTCCTCCCCGCCCGCCCAGAGAGGGAGTGAGATCCCGGGCGCAGTCGCTCCCCGGGGCGGCCGAGGGGCGCGCGGGGAGAGGCCTGCGCCGGGGTACTTTCAAACTGAGGCGCGCGCACACACTCACACCGAGACACGCGCGCACACACACACACACACAGACAGACACACGCACACACACACACACACACACACACACACACACACACACATACACGCCCATTTATATAGGCGGTGGCGGCGGCAGCGGCCGGGGCGGCGGCAGCGAGGCAGGAATGATGGAGCTGAGCCAGCCGACCGGGGTTGGAAGCAAGTGAGGAGAGCCCAGGCGCACCCCCCGGATTTCCGTCCCCGGCTCTTGTCATCCTACCCAGGGAACGGTGCGCCCGGAGGAGGACCAGGTGGACTGATTTACTAGAGGGGCGGGGAAGAGGAGGAGACCAGGTGAACGGAGGAGCCCCCGCGTACCCGGACCGCCCGGTCGCGCCTTTGCCCGACTCCCGCTCCCTTTCCGCCCAGGTGGGCGCGCCCGGTTACCCGCTCGCCAGGGGCTCTTTGAGGAGACCAGAAAGTCGCGGCCCGGCTTCGCGGGATGCCTTTCGCCAAGAGGATCGTGGAGCCGCAATGGCTGTGCCGGCAGCGGCGCCCGGCGCCCGGCCCGGCGGAGGACGCGAACGGAGGCAGCGCCGAGCCGCCGCCGCCCCTGCAGCCGCCCGGCCGACGGGACGAGGCCGTGGCGCCCGGGCCGGAGGATCCTCCCCGTGTGCCCCCCGCGCCACCCGGGCCGCCGCCGCCCGCCCCGACCGACCAGGCGCAGCAGCCGCACGGAGAGGCGCCAGCAGCCGGCGAGGAGAGCGCGGCGGGGGTCGCGGAGGCGGCGGCCGCGGCTGCGGCGGGCGAGGCGTCCTCGGCGGCGGCCGCGGCCGTACTACTCATGCTGGACCTGTGCGCGGTCAGCAACGCCGCGCTGGCCCGCGTCCTCCGGCAGCTCTCGGACGTGGCCCGGCACGCGTGCAGCCTCTTCCAGGAGCTTGAGAGCGACATCCAGCTGACCCACCGCCGCGTCTGGGCGCTGCAGGGCAAGCTCGGTGGCGTGCAGCGCGTCCTCGGCACGCTGGACCCCAAGCAGGAGGCAGTCCGTGAGTACCCGCGCCGTCCGCCCCTCCGCTCCGGCGCCGCACCCTCGCGCCCTCCCCGGTCACCGCAATCCCCGCGCCGCGGCCGCTGCAGCTTGCACCTTACTCTCCCTTCCCCACCCTCCCCTCCTCCGGGACCCACCCCAGCCCTCCTCTGGCTGGGAGTTCGGGCTGGGCTGGAGACAGGGATGCAGTCGCGGCGGGGAGAAAGTTAAAGGGGCGGCCTCGGAACTCGCGGGCAGCCGCGGGCCGAGAGGGAGCGTGTATGGGCACCCGGGAGGTAGGGGGGGTCTGTCATTCATCTCCGGAGCTCATCTACCCCGTCCCTCCCCGGGGGGGGGGGGGGCGGGAGATTGGTGCAACTTCTGTGGTTTCCAGCCTCCCAGCCCCGAGCCCTATGTAGTACCCCCCATGCGTGTTTGGGGGGGCTCGAGGGGTGGCGAGCGTCCTTTAAGGGCTTCTGCCACGCCGTAGGGGTTTTGTCACTCTTACTGTCACCACAGGGTCTGCGCCTAGCCCCGAACTTGTGCCTTGAGCTGGGGTGCGACGCAGCGCGGCGCAGCACGCCTCGCAAGTGAACTCCAAAGCCTCTGCTCCAGCCTTGTGGCCCGGAGGGGCCACGGGGAAGGGCGTGGAGGGAGGAGTGGCCCGGGCCCTGGAGAGATCCATGAGCTCCCTGGGCATCTTTTCGGCACCCGCCAGCGCAGGGTTCCTACTAAATGGCTCTGTGTGCCATCTGCCTTCGGAGCATCCCGGAGGCGTGTCCCCGTTCCCGCCCCCCCCCCCCCCCCGCCACTCCTCCACCGCGTACTGTCACCCAAATCCACCCGCGTGTGGAAGACCCTTGGGCATCTTTGCTGCCCTTTAACTTCACTCTTGCGACACACTAGGGCTCCCACTAAATGTCATTCTGTGTCATCTGCCCTCCCAGAGGCGCTCCGGAGGGTCCGTTGGCGCACGGTGGGTCAAATCAGGCGGCGGCAGAATCCTTTAGGAACGAACCGACGGTGGGCGGGGGCACTAGGCCCGCGCGCCGGTCCTTTGGCGCCTAGTCCGGCTGCGACGCTCCCGGCGAAGGTGATGTCAGCGGCTCTCACTTACATAAGAAGGTTCCCCCGTTGCTGCAGCAGCTGCGCCCGAGCGCGGTGGCCTCGGAGCGCGCGGGGCGGGGGCGCTGTCGCGGCATCCTTCCTCGGGGATTTCCGGGCACCTCTGCCCTGCCACCCAGCCCTGCGTCCTCGCCGACGCTCCCCACTGGCGCACCCCCCCCCCCCCAACAAAAACCCCATTGCGCCGCGCCCCGGGAATTCGCTGCTTTTCTGCAATAACAATAATAATAATAAGCCTAATGAATAAATGATGTGCGCGATCGGTTTTCGAAGCTATAAAAGACCCAGAGTTGGGTTAATGACTGGTTGTTTAAAAGGGCAATTCCGGGATGAGTTCTGGAAAGAATTAGGATTGCCGTAGGCCAAGTCATATTTTACTTCTGGGACTTGAAATGAGCGCTTTAATCCTGCCTCCTTTTTTACCCCAAACCACACAGCAGGGACAAGCCCTTCACTTTCTACAGCGCTGATATCGGGGGAGTGCGGTTGGGGTGAGTGGTGAGTTCACTTCAAAAGAACTGGAGGGAAGTTTTGCAGACTGTTGAGTGGTGCATACATTTCTGTGTGTGGAGGGGGCACATGGCTCCTTCAATTAGATTTCACACAAGTGAAACTCAGTGCTGGGGCAGAATGTGCCCCCTTCTCCCCTCTTTCTTTAGAGACAGTAGTGGGCAGTTATGTATCTGGAATTTAACACAGTCCTTCCAGGTTCTTTTACAGGAGTACAAACTACTGGTTGATGGAGAAAAGAGAGGATTTTTGATGACTATATACCCTTTATATGTATTTATACATGGTTAGATAAATAAAGATGGGGCTAATTAATACCCAGGGATGGGCTTAAAATCTCCTATTTTTTAATTTTTCTAAAACATTGTGTCCACCATCTGTATCCAGATCTCTGTCTTCTTTTGTCCATATAAACTTAGGATGGCATTGTTGTCGTCTGGTGTCATAGAAAACCTAACCTTTGGAAGGAAAGACACCACGTTCTGTGTTTTCGTGTGGGCTTCCTAGCATGCAGACCCAGAGATAAGGATTTCTGTGCAAGGAGTTTCTTTGAGAGCAGATTCCTGGAAGTACAAGGGGGGCGTGCGGAGGTGAGACAGGGAAGGGAGGAAAGTTCATGCATGTTGTGAGTTGGTTACCACTGTGGGCAACTGGGATTCAATCCAGCACCCCCCTCACAAGTGTTCTGCTGAGGGGTGAGGAAGCTTCAGTACTTATGCACCAACTTCTACCCCTCACCGATGGGAAGTAACACTTGGAGCACGAACTCCCTGGCTCCTGGCGCCTGCCCCGTGTGTGTGCTCTGCAGGCTCCTGGGCCAGGTAGACAGTTGCACAAAGCCTGTGTTGTGTACAGGAATGGCTGCGGGGGTCCTCTGGGGAGGGCACAGGGGCTGTGGGTGGACTACCACTGGCATCTACTGTGTGATGCATCTCCCTTCAGCATTGTTCAAGGCTTGGGGCGCCTGGGTGGCGCAGTCGGTTAAGCGTCCGACTTCAGCCAGGTCACGATCTCGCGGTCCGTGAGTTCGAGCCCCGCGTCAGGCTCTGGGCTGATGGCTCGGAGCCTGGAGCCTGTTTCCGATTCTGTGTCTCCCTCTCTCTCTGCCCCTCCCCCGTTCATGCTCTGTCTCTCTCTGTCCCAAAAATAAATTAAAAAAAAAAAAATAAATAAAAAAAAAAAAAAAAAAAAAAAGCATTGTTCAAGGCCTAAGGGAGTTTCAAAGGGAGAGGAAGCCTAAAAATGACCCCTGCTTCCTTTTCTCGGCATTTGAAGGGGTCTGGGTACCTCCATACCCCCTGGATGGCCTTCCCGCCCTGAACACCATCCTATGTCGTCTGCAGGCTGCTTTATCCACGGACAGCTGCTTTCTGTTGCCCTGAGCCAGGCTGGGGTGGTTTTTGCAGGGGTGACCCGATCTGGCATATACGTCAGTGAAGTCACTCAGGAGGCAAGTCTGGAGGCGGCTGGACCAGTTAGACAGGGTGACTGGTGATGGTGGTCAGGACTTGAGAGGTACCTATAGAGATTGTGAAAGGTGGTAGGATTCTGAATTCATGTTGGAAATAGAATTGACAGGATTTATTAATTGGACTGGGTACCAGAGAGGAGAGGAAAAAAAAAATTATTATGGACGACTCCTAGATTTTTTTTGCTCTTAAACAACTTGTAGAAGGGGGTACTGTTTCCAGAAATGGGTAAGGCTAATTAATGGAGGAGTGGATATTTTAGTGTGTGTGTGTGTGTGTGTGTGTGTGTGTGTGTGTGGCACCGTTTTGTATTTTTGCCATGTTATCTTGAGATACCTTATGTGTCTTAGACAATTAGATGTGTGAATTCCACATTCAAAAGAGAGGCCCAGGCTGGAGATGTGAGTACGATATACGGGTAGAGATGGCTGGCAGGCTGCTGAGCTGGTGTGTGTGTGTGTGGGGGGGGGGGGATGGGGTGCTCCTACATGATTACAGCAGGTTTTTCTCAGTGCGGTGCATGGTGGGGTCATCAGCCGAGATGGTGTCAGTGATGTGAGGAGAGAAGGCAGGGTGTTAATGTTGTCTCAGGGAGGGAACACGGACGCAGTAAGGAAGCAGGATTACCTGGCTGTGTTGAGAGCCTTCTGAGATTTATGGTCATAAACTTGAAGTAAGTCCAGCTTTTCAGTCACTAAAACCTGAGACTTTGGAATTACTTCACGAGCCTCGACCCCAAGCCATTCATCCTTAGACATTTTAATATCGTTGGCGTTTTGGTTGCTGTTGATTGTATTTAGTTACTGAGTTTTAAAGTAGGTTTTGTAGTGAAGCTTAACATCCTCATAGAAAAGTGCAGAGACCGTAAGTGTGCAGTTTGGTTAATTTTCACAAAGTGAACAACTCACGTAACCGTCACCCAGATCAAGAAATAAAACGTGGCCGTATCCTGAAACAACCTCCCTTTACCAGTCACTGTCCCCCGCTCCAAAGGTAGCCACTATTCTGACTTCTACCCCCATCAGTTAGATTGTTTTGGCTTTGAACTTTATGTAAGTGGAGTCACATGGTATATACTTTTTGTGTCTAGCACTGTTCCCCCAACATTATGTCTGTAAGATTTCTTCCATGTTGTTACATATACAGTAGATTGTTCATTCTTGTTGCTGAAAAACATTCCGCTGCATGCATGTTCCTCTATTTGTCGATCCATTCTCCTGATGATGGACATTTTGGTTGTTTCTAGTTTAGGGCTATTGCCACAAACATTTTTCTGCATGTGTTTTGATGACCTAATATATCCCCAACTGTTTGGTATATATCTAAGAGTGGAATTGCTGGAGCACAGGGGATGTATATGTTTGGCTTTGGTAGCTACTGCCTACCGTTTTCTAAACCGGTTATACCAATTTGTACTCCCAGAAGTATGTGAAAGTTCCAGTTGCTCCGCATCCTCACCAACACTGGTACTGTCTTTTTAATTGTAGCTACACTGGTGGGTTAGAACAGTAAAGATCTCATTGTGGTTTTAATTTGCATTTCTCTGGTGGCTTGTGAGATTGAGCACCTTTTCGTGTATATTTTTGACCCTTGGGATATGCTGTTTTGTTACCTGTTCGTGGCCTTTGCTCATTTTTCAGTAAGATTTCTTGTGCCTTTTAAAATTGTCTTGTAGATGGTCTTTATATATTGTGGATATATGTCATTTGTGAGCTCTAGGTGTTGCAAATACCTTCTCTAACTCTGTGGCTTGCCTTTTTACTCTCTGAGTGTTATCTTTTGGTGAGCAGAAATTCTTATTTTTTTGTAGTTCAGCTTATCAATCTTTTTCCTTATGGCTAGTGTTTTTTGTGTTCTGTTCTGTTTCTTCTTAAAATCTTTGCCGACCCCAAGGTCATAAAGATATTCTTCTGTGTTATAGAAGTTTTTTGTTTTGCCTTTGTCATTTACAGTCATGAGTCATAGGGCGTTGATAGTTGCAAATGGTGTGAGGTAGGGGGGTCAAGATTAATTTTTTCCATGTCGATGCACAATTAATCCATTGCCACTTAATGAAAAGACTGTCATTTCTCTGTTGCACCGAAGTGACACTTCTGTCATCTAGCGAGTGGATTGATTTTATTTTGTAGCTAGCATTTATTCAGTTGTGCTCTATGTCAGGCCTTGTGCTAGTCATATGAATTACTTATTCAGTCCTCACAATAACTCTGTGAGAGAGCTACTGTTAGTTTCCCACTTTACTGGCGATTAGCAACTTGCTCCAGGTAGCAACAGCTAGAAAATGCTGGAGCCTTGAATTAGGATCCAGGGCTGAGTCCACAAGCTATGCCCCAAGCACTAGACTTTTCTCCCATGCACTGCCACGCAAATCCAGGGGAATTACTATATTAAAATCAAGGCCCTTCTCAATATGCTTCTGTCCACTTGACAAGCTTCATCTCTTGCCCTTCTACCCATTGTCCCTCTCTGTCTTCTCCATCTATTACCCTAATCCAGTCGTACTGAGCTCTTGGGCATTCCCCAACTTGCCAGGCTTTCTCATTCTTCATGCCTATGTGTATACTACTCTTTGCTTCTGGAACATTTCACTGGCTGATTCCTGCCCATCCTTTGATACTCAGCCAACACAGCATCTCCTCCGTGAAGTGGAACCCAGTTCCTTGCCAACCACCTCCCCACCTACAAGTTTTCTAGAACTCTGTGCTAACTTTTAGCTTTTCTCATTCCGAACAGCCACCAGTGTTGGCACTCTGTCTGTATTCCTCCAGCCCTCACCTCACATGCTGAAGGCTGCTTATGGTAAACTCCTGACTCTGCCTGGGGCTTTTTTTCCCTGGCTAATGGACCACGGTTGGTCTTGAATGTAGGGGAAGCCAGAAGTGGCGGTGAGTTAAATGCTCCTGAAGCAGCACTCAACCATTGATGGATGGGGCATTGGTGGACGAATGCCTCAGCTTCCTTGAATGTTATACACCATCTCTCAGGGCACCCCAGTAGGGTTGAGCTCTAGGTGCCCACCGTGCTGACTTGTTTGATAATGCACTGTGTATTCTCGGCCTCCCTTTCTCCATCTCACTGTCTCATTCCCCTGTGGGTGGTTCTTGGGGTTGCTTTCCACATAAACTACTTGAACTTGTATTTACACTCATAGGGTCTGGGGGAACCTGGACCAAAACAATCTGTTTAATTTTTAAACTGTGAGGGCAGAGACATAGGGCTAGGAGTATAGGAGAGGTGATGTTTCTCACTCTTTTTCCTTGAGCTATTTGCCCCAGGATTATTATATTAGCCACATGCCTGGCCCCTCCCAGATGCTCTGCAGTGGGTCCGGAAATAACTTCTTACCCTTTAGGGCAGGTCTTCAGTGCTTCAGGGGTGAGAAGGGGTACAGAAGGAACTCAAGTCTACTGAGATGAAGACACATCCACTCTTTAGTGTTCCATTCGTCAGCCTTTGAGAGTACTGTTTATGGACCTGTGGAATGGGGTCAGCGATGGCCCCTGGGGATCCAAGCTCCCTATTTGAGAAGCATTTCAGCCAGAGCAGAGCGGACACAGAAACTGCTAAACCCAGAAAGATACTAGGAAGTAACACGTTGGGTGAATTCATCATTTTGGGCTCATATGGTAACGCTAATCACGGGTTCATTCTGCTCCTAGAGGGATGATTCTTTCCCCCTCCCCCATTCTGTCTGTTCTACCACTTGCAACACCCCGCCCCCGTCCTTGCAGTGTTGTTTTGGATGTTTCAGCAACTGTGGTTAGATTTCTTTTCCTCCTGTCTGCTCAGCGAGCTTCTCTGATGCGTTATGAGATCCTAACAGCTCCATTGAAAGCTGCTTTTAAATCCATCATGGAACAACTGAGAAGAAAGCAATCTTTCAAAGGTTAATAATTCATGGTTGTAATTTCCTCATAACTAGTAACAGCAACACATTTCTTTCTAGACTTTCCTTGCTATACTGGATTGGGCTTTTAAATCAAAACTATTGAACCGCTTTACCTAGGAAATCCTTGAGATTCTGTGGGGCTGAGAATGCTAAGACGGTAACAAAAAAGATTTTTTTTTTCTTCCTGTTTGTGGAGGCCTTTCCCACATAATGCCGTCAGGAAAGTGTAAATTCCACATAAGCTCTCAGAAATGTCTCCAGTCTCAGAGCTTCTGGTCTACCTTTAATAGGCATTACCTTTAAATTGCAATGACATATGAAATCTCTTCTATCGTCTGAGTCTTAAGAATTCATTGACTTCATATAATGCTTTTAAATTTTAGGGACAGAGACAATTTTAAATGTGATTGGAATTTTGTTTTGACAGCTCAATTTTATTTCTTTTTCCTTTATTTTTACTATTAAAAATCATGGAACACAAGATTTTGTAGGACACTGTACTTAGAAATCATAGGAAGAGTATGCCTGGAACAAACCATCAATCACAAAAATTCCTCAAAGTTCTTTTTGCATCAAGAATTCCTCATGAATCACATCTTAATAATAAGTGAAATAAAAAATAATGAGGGGGGCACCTGGGTGGCTCAGTGGGTTAACATCTGACTCTTGATTTTGGCTTAGGTCATGATCCCATGGTTTGTGGGATCGAGCCCCACATAGGGCTCCCTGCTGAGCATGGAACCTGCTTAAGATTCTCTGCCTGTCCTCTGCTTGCGCTCGCGCTCTCTCAATAACTAACTAAATAAATAAATATGAGATGGGAGTGGTTTCTAAATGTAAGGCTCTCATTCTAAGATCTAAATTTGTGGAAACAAGGATTTGGAAAGCCCTTCAACCACACTGCAAGCCCACAAAGGGCAGAGTTCCCGTCTAGCTCGTCATTGTGAATGACTAAGACAGGCACGGTCCAGTTTTGTTTCTGACGTTAATGTCCACTGCTCAATTCCCTAATGAACATGAGAAGGTTAGGGTGTACTGAAACAGGAATCTGAAGACATGGGCGTCCATATGCTGAAAGATGACTTAACTGTGAAGTACCTAAGTCCTTCGATGTGAAATTAACCAAGAATAAAATGAATTTAACAAGAATTGGAGAATCTTGGGATTCTCAGAGTTGGGAAAGGCCCGAGCACCTATCAAATCCAACCTCCCATCGAGGGTTGCAGGGCACAAGTGGACCCGTTCCTTTCTTCGTTTGAACACTCTGCTGGACTGAGGTGGCCCAGTGGCCCTTGTTGTTTTAACCATTGCAGGGCATTGTTGCCGCATTATTGCTCTTAGGGCCCGCAAACTTCCCTTTCCGGCGGCAGTTGTTTTACACGGGGTTTCCTCTACTCCATTGTGCGCTTGGTATTTTGAACTTAAATTTCACAAGACTCCCCCATTGTCTCTGTTCAATTGAATCTTGCTTGCCTTGCTCTTTCATTTCCAATCAGTGGTGATGGTTTAAAATCTTGATGCAATGTGTCAGCTACTGCCCACAGCATTTTGCTCTCTGCAGACATAAACATGATTCTAGCCCGTCATCCACATCTTTGATAAAATGATTGTTCAGATGGACTCAGGGCCAGAGTCGGTTGGCAGGCAGTACCGTCAGTGTCCCTCCGAGATGATGTCTGTCAATCACCATTCCTTGGGTACCATTGTTGCAGCCGCCACAGATGCACCCCCCACCTTCCCATTCAAACCACATTTCTTCACCTTGCCCACAAGATTTACCATCACGAGCGACTGTCAAATGGTTTGCTGAAATCAAGATACCATATGTCTGTAGCATTCCTTTGATCTCCCCATCTAATAGCCCTACTCAAAAGGGAACTGAGGTTAGTTTGGCTCAAACGGGACTCACAGCCATCAGAGGGGCCCTTTAAATGTTCTTACAGAGAATGGATAAAGAGTTTATTTTGGGGACTCTGGTGTTTTGGCCATAGGATGACCACAGCATTGGACTGCAAGGGGACTTTCTGGGTCCTAGGGTCGATTTCTCTGACTCCAAGACACTTGGTTTGTGAAAGGCAGAGAATCAGAGTGCTTATCTCTTTCTTTTAGGACCCCCCGGGGGAACCTCGTGTCCTTGTTCTCTGTTCTGAGGGAAAGGTCTGGAGTTCATGCATGACCTTTGGCGTTTGCTTAGGCTCCGTTTGAGTAAGTTTGGCGAGCGTCCGGGTTATCTAATTGTTGAGAAGCAAGTGAGTATGTGGTTAAGAGTGCAGGCTCTGGAGTCAGACCACGAGGGCTCAAATCCCAGCTCCACCCCTTCAAAGCTGTGTGACTTTGGACAATTTCTCGAATTGTTTTTCTTGGTCTATTATGGGATGGAGGTACCAAGAGTACTTCCTGGCATCCGGTTGTTGACAGGATCGAAGGAGTCAAGGTGTACGGGCACTGAAAACTGTGCCTGGCACGTGATGAGCCCCTGGTCATTATTGGGTGTCCTTTCCTTGGCGCTGTAATTGGAGCGTGCAGAGTGGGAGGCGCGTGGTCATTTTTTCCAGGTAGGTGAACCTTGTGCCTAAGTCTGTGAGATGCTGGGTCAGGGGAAGGAGACAGCCGGCCAAACAGCGCAATGTCCCTGTGCACGGTCAGCGAACTATTAAGATTTCTATGCTCTTTGGGGGCTCTTTTGGTTATGCAGGGAAGTACAGAAATAAACAAAATTTGACCGATGCTCTTATTATTTAGATTCGTTCATTTATTATAGGCCAGGCACTCTTCTAGGCACTGGAGTTTCATCAGTGAGCAAGACATTACAAAGAGCTTTCGGCAGAGAGAGAAAAACCATAAAGAACAAACTTCACCCCTTTAAGGAGATTACAAAGCCTTTTAGGAGGCTGTGTTAGGGGCCAAAAAGAAACTGAGGGCCAGCCAGAGGACTCGAACCTGACAAGGTTTGTGGTGTGGGGTTGCTATTTTCATTTTTTATTTTAATTTTTTTTTTTTGAGGTAGGCTCCGTGCCCAGTGTGGAGCCCCACGTGGAGCTTGAACTCACGACCCTGAGAACGGGACCTGAGCCGAGATGGAGAGTCAGTTGCTCAACCAACAGAGCCACTCGGGTACCCGGAGTTGCTGCTTTTCAAGCAGCACGGAGGGAGCAGCCTTTGAGCCCAGGTCAGAAAGAGCTGGAGGAAGAGGGCTCTGGCAGAAGGAAGCGGGGCTGGTACAAAGGCCCTGAGGCGAGAGCATGCTTGGCTTGGTGAAGGGATGGCAAAGGGGCCGGCCCGTGTGGTGGATGTGGCGTAAGGAGAAGAGTGGGAGAAGAGGGGGGAGGCCAGGGAGGAGGGGCAGAGGGTGCTTCATGGAGGGTCTTGTAGGCCGTTTTGAGGCCTTTTACTCTGAGTGAAATGGGGCCTCAGTGGAGTGTTTTAAGCCTAGGAGTAGCAGCACTGACTTAGAGTTGGAAGGGGTCACCGGCTCTTGGGACTGGAGAAGGCTGCGGGGAGGCAGGGCTAGAAGCAGAGGGAGCAAGTAGGAGGCGGCTGCAGCTTTCCTGGTGAGAGAGACGGAGGTGGTTTGGCGGAAGTCATGAGAAGTGGTTGGATCCACTTTAGAGCTGTTGACATTTTTTGATTCATGTTTTAGGGCTAGGCAATGCGACCCATACAGAAGGGCATAAAATTGAAGGGGAAAGGAAAACTCTCCTCCCCTCTTACCCTGCCAGACGCGCTTCAAAGGAAACCATGTTACAACGTCTTCCAGTCCTTCTAGGAGCGCGAGCAAATTCTCACATATGTCAAATGCCTTTTGTAAAGCCACTTCTGAATGTCGAGGGAGTCGGCGCTTCCAGAGCCTTGTTGATTAATCATATTTTGCTGCCTTGGACGATTTTAAAAGGTGTTCTAACTGAGACCTAAAAAAAAAAAAAAAAAAACCTCAAATAAAATCAAGGTCTACTTTCCATACCGTCCAGTGTGTGGTTTGATGAGTTTTAACAACTGTATTCACCTGTGCGACCCACACCCCTATTAAGATACAGACTATTTCCGCGCTCCAGATGGATAATGCTCGTTTGAGTTAGGAGAGCAGTGTTTGAACTCGGGTGCCCTCACCCCAGCCCCTGCCAGGCCTGTTGTATGACTATGGGCATGGAAGAAAATGTTTCCACACGGCTTCAGGGCTCTCCTGGAGGATCCGACTCAGTTTGGAACGGTGGCGTTTCCTCACTTTGGCCTGATGGCGCTGGCTGTCGATAACATCTTGGTGCTGAGCTGTAGGCAGGATCGGGGCGGAGGGATCAGAATCTGGCCTCAGAGGCCACGGGATTTGCTTAGAAGTAGGAGTTTTTGGGGCGCCTGGGTGGCTCAGTCCGTTGAGCGTCCGACTTCAGCTCGGGTCATGATCTCACGGTCCGTGAGTTCGAGCCCCACGTCGGGCTCTGTGCTGACAGCTCAGAGCCCGGGGCCTGTTTCAGATTCTGTGTCTCCCTCTCTCTCTGACCCTCCCCCGTTCATGCTCTGTCTCTCTCTGTCTCAAAAATAAATAAACGTTAAAAAAAAATAAAAAAAAAAAGAAGTAGGAGTTTTTCTTAAGATAAAGCTAAAATAACATTTTAAGGGACGTGAAAAAAAGGACCTTGTTCACCTTGGGCCAATTTGGAAGTGGCGGGGGGTACTGATTTGTACATGTGTTTTCAGCCAATGCTGATGCTCGAAGCCTGGGTGGAGGGTGACCAAAGTTTTTGAAAATCTGATTTCTGATTATTCTGTCTGAGTGCATCTAGACCTGTGAAATAAGAAGCCCCGTTCTGGAGTTCACCTACTCTTGATTTTGAGTGCTAGACGTCTGAGGGAGCAAAGAGGAGACACGACGGCCAGTGAGACATAATGTTCATTAGAATTTAATATCAATATTTATGTTTCTCTCCAGCATGCATCTGGACTCTGTTCCTCGAGCCTGTATTTATATTTTAATAATGCAAGTAAAGCTGTATTTTCCTTTTTAACTTCGCATCAGAGTTCTGCTGCCTCAGCCAGCCCCTCCTCACCCCTGCAGAGCTTCAGCAGCAAGATGGCGCGTGTTTATGGAGAGTTGGATTCTAGAGATGAACTTCGGGGTTGGGGGCGGAGGCGGCCGGTGCAGCACAAATAACTACCGCAGAAATCCTTTTCCCTGTGAGAAGTCCTGGGGCTTTTTGCTTCACGAACAGGAACTTTAGAGTTTGGGGCGGTGTGGGGGAAAGTGGACAAACCGAGACGAGACCCCGGGAAGGACACCGTGGAAGGTTTCCTGAGTTTCACTTGGGTTAAATGCCTTCAGTGTGAGAGAAGAGATGTTGGAAGTCGGCTCAGGTATCAGATGTCACGAGTGCTCATCTGGCAAAGTTTTAGCCTCTGCTAATTAAAACTAATCCAATTGCACGAAGAAAAATACATTGCATAAGGTTGCCACTTGTGTGGCTTTATTTTAACTCTTTGCCCCACACCCTAAGACCAGTGAACCTCAGGCTGGTGATGGGGGGGGGGATGAGATGATGAGAAGTGGGGTTCACTTCCAAGTACACTGGAGAAAAGACAGCGAGTGGGGCGAGCTATTAAGAGTATCGGCTCGGCAGTGCGCATTTGAAGCCCTCTTGGGTTTTCTTGATTTGTCACCTCAAAGGCTTTAATGGCCGTTGAGTGAGAAGGAAGGTTAAAAAGACAAAAGCAAAAAAACCCCAGAGAGACGCTTCACTTTGTCACCTTGTAGTTGTCTTTCCAAGTTGCTCTGCGTGTCTTCTGTGGCCTGGTCAGCGTGGTTCAAGGTTTGTTCCCCAAGGGATGGGAATTTTGTCGTGATCGCAGGCTGTGGTCCTCATCCTGCTCACTTTTCTGGAAGTATATGTTGGCCTTTGATCCTCTCAGTCCCACCACTTGCCAGCTGTGGAATCTTAGACACATTCGTAGCTTCTGTGCCGTAGTTTCCTTCCCTGTGAGATGGGGACACCGTCAGTACCCCCCACGGAGAACCGTGGTAAAGATGAAGTGAGTCCGCCTGTGGATGGCGTGGCACCGTGTGGCGCATACACCGAAAACCCAGTGAGGGCTAAGAGCTGTAGGCCACGGGGGCCACCATTTTCGTCGCTGTTTTCATCATGATTATTATCACGGGCTTGGGTAAAGGAAATAGGTATAAAAGTGGGTAAAACCCACCCCCTGTGGCTCCTCAACCACCGTAAATATTGTGGCCAGGTGGACGTGTGGTAAAAATGAGGACCGAAGAACGCCACCCTGCTTTCTGGCCTGGCTGGCCTAACTCCTGTCGTGGAGCTCTGCGAGAACAATTTAGCGTCTGGCAGCCATTAGGCCCTCACTCTCGGGGGGCATGGACTTCTACTGATGGCGGGGAAGGCCTGGCTTAGGATGTGTGCTGTTGTGGAAGTGGTGCCGAGTGTGGACACCCACGCCCTTGCTTTCTGGAACCGTACGCGTCTTCTCCTATAATGACACGTCCAGGCCTTCGTCTTCTGCTCACTGTAGTCAGACAGTGGAACAGCTAGCGGAAGAGAGGAGATGCTAGGTCTGGGCAGACCGTGGCAGAGAATGCCTCAGCTGTTCGCCGGCACTTCCCATTCCTCCCTGGGCACACAGCCAGACTACATTTCCCAGCCTCCCTTGCAGGTAGGTTGAGCCATGTGACTGAGTTCTGTCCAATGGATGTGGGAGACAGAGGTCGTTGCTTTGCCCTAGGATGGATGTATAAAAGCTCCTGCATAATCCCCGGCAGTTTATTTCTTCTTCACTCTGCTGGCGGCGCGCAGAGGGTTCAGCAGAGGACCCCGAGGCCCTTAGGGATGGTAGGGCCACCACTGGGTCCCTGAATCCACGTGGAAGGCTGTCTGCCAACACCTGATCAGACTTCGCATGAGGGAGAAGTATTCTTCCATTTAGGAGCTCTTTGGTATGGCACTTGGCGTCAGCGGACCCGAACTAACACGGAGGTACAGTGCAGGGAGGAAAAAGGACTGCTTTTCCTGAAAATGCACAGATGGTGAAAATACTCCCAAGTATTTGGTGTTCTGTAACTGAACAAAAGAAGCGCTAAACCGTAGGATCTTTTTCTGAGAGGCGTAGAGCATTTCTGTGTGTGTGACCAGAGCAGTGTGGCGGCTTTCCTCAAGTAAGCAAATGGATATAAAAACTTGTTGACAAAGTTCCAGCTTCTAGAGAAACGTGGCTATCTGGAACCAAAAGAATTCTCTCTCTCTCTCTCTCTCTCTCTCTCTCTCTCTCTCTCTCCCCCTCTCCCCCTCTCCCCCTCTCCCCCTCTCCCCCATGTGTAAATGATGTACGTATAGTCGTAAAACTTCAAAGATATGGTTATAACACAAATATAGAAATGTGCACAAATCCTGACTGTACGGCTCAAGGAATCCTCAGAAATTGGACACCCCTCGGTAGCCAGGCCCTGGAACAAGAAACAACATTTGCAGCCTTCTAGACATCATGCCAATGTTCCCGTCCAATCGTACCTTCCCGGCGGTAGCCATTGCCCTGACTTCTAATAGCACGGATTATTTTGGCTGATTTGGCTTTTATGTGCTTTTTTTATATCTGGATTTTTCCCCCTCAAAATTATATTTACGTGACCCATTCGCACTGTCGCATGGAACTGTAGTTTTTATTTTCATCGCCATATAGTATTCCTTCCGACAGATATACCATGGCTCATTTGTCTGTTCTATTAATGGGCATTTCCATGACTTTCAGTTTTAGCTCTTTTGAATGATGTTGCTGTGAACATCCAGGTTCCTGCCTTTTGGTGAGCATACCTGCAGATCTCTGTCTGGTAAAAACTCCCTCCCTTGTAGCTTTACAAAACTTTCTCCCTCGACAAGACACTTCAGGGCCGCGACAGTGACTGTTCTCGTTCCTTGTCCTTTGCCTTCTAGACTAAGCAAAAGTTTTGCTGTGTTTTTCCGTAATGTAAAGATTATCACTGATCCTTAGTGGCAACGTTTTGATGTCTAAAATGGAGGAAATGTGATCTACTTAAAAAGACCTTTCTTCCCCCTCTCTTTAAATTAAAGCATAGTTATGGGGCCTTTTGATTCTCAGACAAGGGCTCTTAACAAAGCCATGTTTCAAATCACTCGCAAACTCCATGTAATCGGAGTTTGACGTTGGAATCTTTATTGGCGCTGCTTCAGCTCTTTGTGAGGAGGATCCTTTCAGATTTTCAAATTGCTTCCGTTCCTGGGGTTGGGAATGGAGGAGGAAGACCGGTGCGTTCTCTAATCACTTGGCTGGATTAGCCTTAGAGCTACAGAGAGTTGCCTTCTCTGATTGCCCCAACCCTCAAAATTTTATGCAAAATCGAGGCAAAGCAGAACACTTCCTCAGAAGGGCAACAGACAAAGAGGAGGGGAGGCTTTTCTGTCTCCCTGAGAGGGTTTATTCCGGTTCTTCTTTGCTTTCAGGGCCTCGGATATCTGATCCACAAAGTAGCAACCCCGGCTAGATGGAGCTTTGTGGATTCTGGGGGTTGAAACAGCCTCCAGCGAATTCTAAAACTGCCCACAGGACTTTGTTTCAAACCCCTGGCCGAGGCTCAGCTTCCCAGACCCCTGCACCCCAGCGCCCCAGGCCTCTTCCCTGCTTGGTCTGAAATGACGTGATTGGAGAATTGAAGGGTGAATGTTTCGGCACGGGCCTTCCCCTCCAAGTATCCTGGGAATATCTGAGACCTCTTTGAGGGCCAGGCAGCCCCGCGGCTACCTTGTGTTTTGGTGGAATGTTGGGTTCACTTTGGGTGTGAAGGCGTGGGGAGCCTCTGCAGCTGAATCTGAAAGAGTGACACTCAGCTGGGCCTTGGAGAGTGGGGTTTTATAATAAATTTGAACGTGGCTTTAAACTTTACTTTGCTTCATTCTTTTTCCTAACTAGAGGATAGGTGAGCTGATTTTTTCCATGAGGGAACCGCTTTGGACCATTAACCAGATTTTCTTCAAATGTAGAGACTTGACTTCTCGCTTTTAACAACGAGAGGCCTAGTGAGACAGCTCTATGAAGTTGCAGGTGGGGAGAGGGGGGCGGAGGATATGCTTTTCTTTACCCACCAGGTGTGAAATGCAAAAGAGCTTTATGCAGAACAAGAGGCCTTTAAGAATCCAGACATACTCTGAAAACCTGAGTATCTCTTGCCTAAATCTACTACGTGTGGATGGCCGATGGCCGAGAGCACAGCCTACAGCTGTTTCTTTCTCACCCCTTTGGCTTTTTCCTGCAGCCAACCCTGCCCCCAGTTTTTGGAAGATGGCTGAATTTTTGTCTTAGAGGACTGTTGTCAAGGGGATTCTTCTAAAGAGGTTCAGGCGGACGTGGAGAGGATTGGAGTGCGTGCGCGCACACACCTCTAAACTTACTGCGTGGATGTTTTCTGTGACTCTCGTCTCGTGTTATTTCACAAGCCCCTCAAAAGCCCGTGCTGCAAACACATGCTTTTGGTACATGAGGAAACAGAGGCCCCGCCAAGTGGCTTTGAGAGCACACTGTTGACACTTGGAATCCAGGACTCAGTGGGGCTCTCGTCCGCAGTTTGGGGCTCCACCTGCTTTCCTCAGGGGCTCTCCACGCACACACGCTTCCTCCCACCCCTACCACCTTAGCACCGCTGGGTAGCCTTCTGCCTCCCGGTTTATGATGGGGAAACAGACGTAGAAGAAAAGACCCAAGGACGGTGTCCAGGTGGGTCCTTGGATGTTCAGAAGGGCTAGGGTTGGGACCTTTGGACGAGAAAGCCCACGAATCAAGAAGTACCCACTGTGTGTCTGGCACAGACACGCGGCCGTGTTAGATGTTCACACGTGTAACGGGCAAGGCAGTAGCTGCATGTCTGGCTGTAACTGATTAGTTGTCTATTTGTAACCTAGTAGTTTGGGGGAACGCGCCGATTGTGTGAAATAAGTTGGTCGCTATAGCAGGAGTCAGTTTATACATCAAGGCCTTTGCTATGAAAACGCAAAGGTTCACCTTGTGGATACAGAGGTTTCCCTTCTAGCTCAGGGGTCGGCCTTCTCTCTTCTATGGTGTTGCTTGAAGGCTGATGTGCATTAATGGTGGGTGACCTCCATTCAGATTACTAATCACCCCAAATTGAAATAAATTGCCTCCCCCCCCCCTTTATTCGAATAGGCCAAAATGAAAAGATGATGGTCAGATTTGGGGCGGGAATGAAGATGGGGTGAGCATGAGGGTACCTTCAGACACTGCTGATGGAAGCGTGATGAGGTATACCTTTTCTGGGAAACAGTTGGCCTTTAGGGAATTAATACACAAAACAACTGTATACCAGAGATCTCACTTCAGAATTTAACCTAAGAAAATCCCTGGAAGAGCAAAATTAAAATGCATAGATGCTTTACCTTTGCTTATGATGAAGAAATATTGGGAATATCCCTAAATGATTAATGGTAGAAAATTGGTTGAATAAGCAACATGACTACAAATTGGTACAGCGAAATACTCTACAGCAGATTACTGCATGTTTGTTAAGATGCAGGAATATGGAAAATGTCTGGAAGGATATATAATAAATCAGTATTAGAATTAAAAAAAAATGTTTATTTATTTTTGACAGACCCAGAGAGGCAGAGCATGAGTCGGGGAGGGGCAGAGACAGAGGGAGATACAGAATCTGAAGCAGGCTCCAAGCTTTCAGCGCACAGGACTTGAACTCACGAACCGTGAGATCATGACCTGAGCCCAAGTCGGACGCTCAACTGACTGAGCCACCCGGCCGCCCCACAAATCAGTGTTTCTAAAATAAGTTTTGATCATGATCCACAGTGTGCAATACATTTTACATTTGTGGCCCCAGTAGATGCAAGTCTCTGAAACAATGGTTTTATTAACAATACTTGCTTCTCTCTTTTTATTATTATTTAAAACATTTTTTAAATTTACATCCAAATTAGTTAGCATATAGTGCAACAATGATCTCAGGAGTAGATTCCTTAATGCCCCTTATCTGTTTAGCCCATCCCTCCTCCCACACCCCCTCCAGTAACCCTCTGTTCTCCATATTTAAGAGTTTCTTATGTTTTGTCCCACTCCCTGTTTTTATATTATTTTTGTGTCCCTTCCCTTATGTTCATCTGTTTTGTCTCTTAAAGTCCTCATATGAGTGAAGTCATGTGATATTTGGCCAACCGACACATGAAAAAATGCCCAACATCACTCATCATCAGGCAAATACAAATCAAAACCACAATGAGATACCACCTCACACCTGTCAGAAGGGCTAACATTCACAACTCACGAAACAACAGATGTTGGTGAGGATGTGGAAAAAAGGGGGACGCTTTTGCACTGTTGGTGGGAATGCAAACTGGTGCAGCCACTCTGGAAGACAGTATGGAGGTTCCTCAAAAAACTAAAAATAGAACGACCCTACGACCCAGCAATGGCACTACTAGGCATTTATCCACGGGATCCAGGGGTGCTGTTTCGAAGGGACACATGCACCCCCATGTTTCTAGCAGCACTATCAGCAACAGCCAAAGTATGGAAAGAGCCCAAATGTCTATCGACGGATGAATGGATAAAGAAGATGTGGTTTATATATACAATGGAGTGTTACTTGGCAATCAAAATGAATGAAATACTTGCTTTGCTCTATGCGATGCATTCCGGTATATGTATTTTTCTTTTCTTTATCATCCAATCTTATCCCATCCTTCCCTACACTGTCCTACTTCACTCCAATTCTACCCCTTTTCTCCTTTCTTCTGTTTCATTTTTTTAAGATGCCAGTTGTGACCCTTTAAGTTGATTTTATGATCTCCTGATAGAGTTTGAAAGACACTGCTCTAGAATGTTAAACAGTGGTTATCTCTGGCAGGTGGGATTATAGATAACTTTTTTTTTTTTTAGAAGTGGGGGTCTTTTTTGCTTCTCTTGTTACTTATGTAATACAGAGGCTAATGAACATTTTTAAGTGCTTATTGTGGAAGAAAGTAAGCATCTTATTTTATACAATCAGTATGTTCCTAAAAAGTTGCAGGGCATCAATTTGTTTTTAAATAGAATCATTATGTCACTTAAAGAACATTATGGCAGGAAAAATCTATCCATTGAGACACACTGTTTAAATACTAGAGTAACAAGAAAACACCACCTTACCTCTTTAAACTCAGAAGATCACCAAGCATCTCTACTTACTGCTTTACTCCAGTGATGTTGCATCAGTTCTCTGGAATTTATTTCTACTTCTGTTCCAGATTGCAACCTTTCATGCTCATTCCCCACCTTAAAGGGAAAAAAAAAAAAAGAAACTAAATTCATCAGAGTACTTTCTGGCCAGATTATCTTGGCTTACAGTGCTGTCAAAGTTAGCCTCCTTTAAAGCTAAAGATGATTTTAAATGGAAGGCATTCATTAAGAACTTAGAGCAGGAAGCAGAAGCTTTATGGGAGGACAGGAGGAATCCCTGGCCTGAGCTAAAGCATTTCTCCCTGGCTTCCTGCTCTCAGCGCACAGCTGGAAAGCTGCAGAACAGCCCCAGGAGCCCCACCCCCATCAGGGCCACACAAGCAAAGGGGGTGGCACGTGAAGTCAGCTTTCCCTGGCTCTTCTCGGGAAAACCCATTGATGGACAAGTGGGGCAGAGATTACTGCAGAAAGTTCTGTGTGTGTAGAGTCCAAGTAAATCTGGGCACACGTGCCAACTGCAAAGATGGGGGAGGGTGATCCATCGGGTTGGGGTGGCTGGCATTTTCAGGGTAGGGACATGGAGAGAGATGCTTCCTGTCCTTGAAAGGAATTAATGATAGGAAATCTCAGAAAATCACTGGGGCAGCTTTCCAAGATGTACTAATTTAGTTACTGTTGTTTCAAACTTTTTGCTGGGAGTAATTGGACAGTGTTGAAAATGCTATCTGGAGCCCCAACCTCCTTAGGGAGAAGGCTAAATTCATCCTGCCTTTCAAACATTGTGAATAACATGTCAAAGGTATTCACATGCCCATTTACTTATTAGCCAATAATTATCCATTCATGTGGCCTTTGGTTCATTCATTCATCCTTTCATCCATCCATTCATCCAGGCCTCCACTTACATGGCATTTCTTGGCGAGATGCGTTGCATTGAGGGGCACGTGGCAATCGCTGGGGTAGGGGAAGGAGCTCCAAAAGGGGGAAGACTGGTTGTAGTTGAGTTGCTCAGTCTGCTGGAGCAGACAGACAAGCAAACAACTAATTACCACATGGTGTGGGCAGCGCTACCAGGGGGGCCAAACCTGGCTCGATTCATGCAGAAGTCAGTCTCCCCTTCAGGCCTAGAATCACGGAATTTTAGTCTGAAAGAAGCCTTAGAAAAACTGAATGGCACAATGCTTTCCAGACTTTATCCGCAGATTGCTGGGGTGCCATTCCAGGGAGTGGAGGTGGGAGGAGGAGGGAGGAGTGACAGGAAAGCTGAACAGATGGGGTTTAGCTTCCTCGAGAACCAGAGCAGGTGCGTTTGCATCTGTTTCATATACTGAGGTTCCTTGTGGAGAATCATTGTCTGCTTATCATTGTCTGCTTACTGACATTTACAAAGCACTGGGCTGGTCCACCATCTTTCCTTGTTTCTCTGGTTTAAAAATTGAGGCCCAAAAGGTGATCTGATTTGCCCAACGTTGTGAAATTGGTTAGTTAAATCCAGGAGTAAGACCTGGTCTTCCAATTGATGCAGATATTATCTCTGTCTCAATGAACATTTGCTGCATAATAAATGGCCACCAAACAAAGTGGCTTAGAACAGGCCATATTGAGCCTACAGTTCTGAGTTGGCAATTTGGGCCACACCCAGCCGAGTGAGCCCAGGCTCACTCGTGTTGGTGATGAGTTGCTGGTCAGCTGGAAAGTCACCTGAGAACCAGCTGGGCTAAGATGGCCTCACATCTTAGGGGTGGCTGGGTGTTGGCTGGGGTAATCATGTAACTGAGTCTGGAATCTCTCATCATCTGTAGGATTCCAGCAGAACATGGAGGTGCACATACCCTCTTGAGGGCTAGGCTTGGAGCTGGTCAAAGCAAATCACAAGACCAACTCAGACTCAGGAGGCAGAGAAAGAGACTCTACTTCCTTTTTTAAAAAAATGTTTATTTATTTTTGAGAGACAGAGCGTGAGCAGGGGAGGGGCAGAGAGAGAGGGAGACACAGAATCTGAAGCAGACTCCAGGCTCCAAGCTGCCAGCACAGAGCCCGATGTGGGGCTCGAACTCACAAACCACGAGATCATGACCTGAGTCAAAGTCAGACACTTAACTAAGTGACCCACCCAGGCTCCCTGAGACTCCACTTGTTGATTAGAGAATTGCCGGGAGGTATGCATCCAGGAAGGGAAGAATTGTTGCCCTTTTTGCTGTCTACCTACTACAAGAATACTGAATTATTACCATCTCTTCTTAATTTGGGCATTGGAAAAAATAGATGTTTGAAACTGCTATCTCATTCCAAGGCCATCTTTCTAAGACCATAACCATGGTTATAGAACCATGGTTCTCTTTCTGTATACCATGAGATCTCTCACCACTTGACTTTTCAAATTCTTTGTGTTTGGGACAGATGATATTTACTGCTTGTTGTAAGGGACACTGTGCCTTAAGAACATCCCTACTTCACTCCCAGTCATAGTCTTTTCTTTTAGATGCCTCTGAGGGCTGAATTCATCCTCACCATTACCACAAACATTTATGGAGTGACTTCTATGAATCACACACTTAACTAGATATTGAGGATAGAAATATGTCTAAGATGGGCCCTTACTTCAGGTAACTCACGGTCTGGAAGGGAGTGTAGAAAGATAAACAGATTATTACAGGGAAGGAGCTGGAAATTGATTTGTTTTGGGTGGTTGTTATTACCTTTGTAATTAGAGGGTGCAGCGACGTGATCACCTAAATGGATGCAGAAAAAGCATCCAACATTGGGGCACCTGGGTGGCTCAGTCGGTTAAGCGTCTGACTCTTGATTTCAGTTCAGGTCATGATCTCACAGCGTGGAACCTGCTTGAGATTCTCTCTCTCCCTTTCTCTCTGCCCCTCCCCTACCTGTGCTTGCCCTCACTCTCCCTGTCAAAATAAATAAACAAACTTAAAGAAGCATTCAACCAGATTCAGCACTTTTTCATGCAAAAACACTTAAACTAGGAATAGAAGGGAACTTCCTCAACGTGATAAAGGACATCTATGAAAAACTTACAGCTGACATCATACTTAGTAGTGAAAAATTGAATGCTTTCCCCCTAAGATGACAGACAAGACAAAGCTGTCCATTCTTGCCATTTCTATTTAATATCATAGTGGAGATTCTAGCCAGAGCGATTAAGGAAAAAAAAAAAAAAAACATTCAGACTGAAAAGGGAGAAGTAAAAGTATCTCTGTTCACAAATGACATCTCGTATATAGAAATTCCTAAGGAATCCTCACACACATAAAAACTTTTAGAATGAATAAATGAGTTTAGCAAGCTTTGAGGATACAAGATCAAAATACAAAAAATCAGTTGTGTTCCGTATATTAGCAAGGAATACTAAAAAAAAAAAGGGGGCGCCTGGGTGGCGCAGTCGGTTAAGCGTCCGACTTCAGCCAGGTCACGATCTCGCGGTCCGTGAGTTCGAGCCCCGCGTCGGGCTCTGGGCTGATGGCTCGGAGCCTGGAGCCTGTTTCCGATTCTGTGTCTCCCTCTCTCTCTGCCCCTTCCCCGTTCATGCTCTTTCTCTCTCTGTCCCAAAAATAAATAAAAAACGTTGAAAAAAAAATTAAGAGACTCCAAAGAGCCAAAATGATCTTTAAGAAGAAGAACAAAGTTGGAGGACTCACACTTCCAAGTTTCAAAACTTGTTACAAACTATAGTAATCAAGACAGTATGGTAGTGGCATAAGGATAGACAAATAGATCAATGGAATAGAATCTAGAGTCCAGAAACAAATCCTTGCATTTATGGTCAATTGATTTTTTTAAATGATTTTATTTTTAACTGGTGTCTACAACCAATGTGGGGCTCCAATCTACAACCCCGAGATCAAGAGACACACGTTCCACTGACTGAGCCAGCCAGGTGCCCCTGGTCAATTGATTTTTGACAAGGGTGCTAAGACAGTTCAGTGGGAGAAACTATTATCTTTTCAACACGTGGTTCTGGGACGACTGAACATCCATATGCAAAAGCATGAAGTTGGAGTTAAAGCTATAAAACTCTTAGAAGAAAACATAGGAGTAAATCTTTATGACCTTGAATTAGACAGTGATTTCTTAGCTACAACACTAAAAGCACAAGTGACAAAAGAAAAAAATAAATAGGACCTCATCAAAATGAAAAACTTTTGTCCTTCAGAGGATACCATCAGAAAGTGAAAAGTCAATCCCCAGAATGGGAGAAAACATTTGCAAGTCACGTGTCTGAGAAGGGACTTTGTGTTTGTTTCGGAAGCCTGCCGTAAAGTTAACTGTCACAGACTGGTGGCTTCAGACAACAGGAATTTATTCTTTCACAGCTCAGGAGGCTGGAAGTCCCGAGTCTTGGGTGTCAGTAGAGCTGTACTCCCTCTGAAATCTCTAAGGAAGAATCCTCCCTTGCGTCTCTTCTGGCTCCTGGTGGTTGCCAGCGATAGTTGGTGTTCCTTGGCTTGTAGATGCATGATTCCATTCTGTCTCCATCTTCACATGGCATTCTCTTCTCTGTGTGTCCCCGTGTCCCTGTGTCTTTACGTGGCCTTCTTATAAGGATAGCAGTCATTGGAGTGAGGACTTACCCTAATCCAGTATGACATCATCTTCACTTGACTTCATCTGCAAAGAACCTATCTCCAAGCAAGGTCACCTTCATAGATATTGGAGGTTAGGACCTCAGCATATTTGGGGGGGGGGGTGCACAATTCAACCCACAACAGACTTATATGTAGAATTATAAAAAAACGCAACTCAACAGTAAAAAGACAACCTCATTTTTAAAGTAGGCAGAGGATTTGAGTAGACATTTCTCCAAAGAAAACATGAAAGTGAGCCTAAGCACGCAAAAAGATGCTCAACACCATCATTGTCCAGAAAGTACAAATCAAAACCACAGTGGGGTGTCACTTCATACCCATTAGGATACCTAAAATAAAAATAAAAAGGCCAACGATGACAAGTAATGACAAGTAAGTGTTGCTGAGAATGTGGAAAAATTGGAATCCTTATACATTAGATGGTGATGGTTACACAACTCCGTGAATATGCTTAAAAAACATCGAATTGTGTATTTTAAAGGGTGAATTTTGTTGTATGTGAATTATATCTCAATTGAGCTGTTAAGACATAAGGCGAGGTCTTATGTTAGCGGACTAGAGAAAAATGGTGATGATCTGGAACCCTCACTCAAAAGAATGGGGGAGAGAGAGCTGTATTCGTTGGGCTGGCTACTATCACAAACAGTCCCCACCTTTCAGTGGCGGAGCACAATAAATGGTGTTTTTTTTCTTTCCCACAGCTGTCTGCTTCTGGTCAGGTGAACTACACTCAGTGACTCTTCTCCAAATGGTGACTCAGGGACCCAGGGTTTTTTTCATCTTTTGTCTCTGCCCTCTTTGAGCTCTTTGGTGCCTCCCATTCAGCCACCAGATGGGCAAACAGAGCGGAGGACCTTTTTATGGCCTAAACCTGGAAGTGACGTTTCGCCTGCACTCGCATTGTTTGGGCCAGGACTCAGTCACACGAGCGGGAGAGGTGGGTGCGTGCCGTCTGTTGGGGGTATCCCAAGAAGGGAAGGGAAACAGGCTTGCCGGACGGCTAGCCAGCTCTGTTACAAGGAGAGGGATTGTAGGCTTGGAGCCCAGCTAGAGGTCATATGTATTAATGGTCACTGCTGAGAGCAGGGTTGGGTCATTTTCCACCCCCCTCCGCTGTTCTCGGGGAGGGGGGGAATAGTCCCAGGGGAAAAGTACCGCCAGGGGCACGGTCCTGCTGGGGGGTGTGGCACAGTCCATTAGTAATGCCTGAGGAGGGAACTAAAGACCAGGGCGACCTTGACCATTTTAGCATCTCACCTGCGGAACGACAAATGGAGTCCTGCTGTCCGCGTTGTCATTAAAAGGGGAGCGGGACACATATGTGGGAGATAAGCTGCGGTTTCTTCATTTCTTCGCACTGGGACATGGAATGAATAAACATAAGAATCCGTCCTCTTTACAGTTGTGCTTTAAACAGAAATCTGCCCCAGGCTCTTTTCTTCTCCCAGTGTCCTTCATTCCCAGCCCCATCTGTTCCCTTTGTGGCCAGGGGGCCTGAGTTCTCCTCAGGATCAGCTCACCCGAGTGGATCCCTCTGACTGAAGCTTCCTCCCCAGAGCACTTTTTTCATAAGTTTTCAGGGCTGTCTTGACAGGTGCCGCTCTTCTAGCGACATTTCTGTAGTGATTGTGCCTGCCCTTCTAGTCAAGTGCTGCCTGGCTTTCTGGGACACTGCGCGTGGCCTCTAATGCTGTGGTGACGATTGCCTCACTGGCTTGTCCTTGTTCAGAGGCACCTGTCTCTTGGTAGAATGCCGGGTGTTTAATGAGCTTTGTTTATGGAGAATGTGACATGAAACAAGCACAGCCTCTTCCTTCTGGCGTAACCCTCTGTGGGCTTCGCTGAGCGGCATGAAAGGCTGGGACCTTGATGCCAGGTTGGCTTGAAGAGAAGTGACTCTCTTGAGGGTGGGCCCTCAGAGAAGATGGCCAGTAGTCCGAACAACAGTGACCATGGTGTGGGGTCATGGCGCGTGGGATCTGGGCTGGTGTCCGTGACCAAGGATCTGATGCACTGTGTTGGTTTGTGGAAGACGTTTCCCATCAGTCGTCGTGTCTGCCTGTCTTGTTCTCCCCTAATCCACCCTCCACACAACCGCAGAGTGAATCTTGCAAGGCTAAAATCTAATGACATCACTCCCTAGTTCACATTCTTCTGTGGCTCCTTATTGCTCTTCTGAGAACGTTGAAAGGAACCGGTTTTCAAGACCATACGAGGCCGGTCCCGGCCTCTCTCCTGCCTCATCTCTCTGTCTGCCTCCCTAAAGTCATTGCCGTGGCCCCTGTTCTAAGAGTCCTCCGGTTGCTGTCTGTGCCGTGCTCTCTAGCTCCTGCAGCTTCCTCTGGTCCTGACCTTGACGGCCCTTTGTCCTGGCAGCCTTCCCGACTCACCCCATTAGCCTCCCTGAGCAAGTTGTCGCATCGCTCTGTCTTCCTCTTCGTGGCAGTTCTCTCGCTCCGTTGTAATTGCGTGTTTGTTTTCGTCTTCCCCCCACTAAGCTGAAAGCTTCATAGGATCGGGGACCAACCATGCCTTGTTTGCTATTTTACTCCCAATCCTATTAGTCAGGGTAGGCTAATTCCTGTAACAAAGAACCCCAAACATCTAAGTGACTAAATACAACACAAGTTTGATTTCCTGCCCACGTGGCAGTTCGATGCGGGTGTTCGATGGATGGCCTTCTACACGGTTAGTCAGAGATCTAGGCCTCTTACGTTTTGGAGCTTTCTCATCCCCTGGGACTGTTGTCTCTTCCCACGTCTGCAAATGGGAGAGGAAAGAATGGGGATCACATAGGAGGGTTTCTACGGGCCATGCCTGGAAGTTGTGTCCTTAACTTCTACCCATATCCCATGGGCCAGAACTCAGTCGCATGAGCACATGTAATTGCAGGGGATGCCGGGAAATCTTACCCAGTTGTGAGCAGGCTTGGTGAGCAAGCAGCTGGTCTTTGCCACACCAGTGCCTCCCTGGCACATGGGAGGAAGTGAGTAAATATTTGTTCAATTTGTTGAATGAGTGAACACTGTATTCTAGGCTCCATCCTGATTCTTTTTTTTTTAAAGTGTATTTATTTATTTTGAGAGAGAGAGAGAGTGAGCGGGGGAGGGGCCAAGAGAGAGGGCGAGAGAGGATCCCAAGCAGGCTCCATGCTCAGCACAGAGCCCGACTCGGGGCTCAATCTCACGACTATGAGATCATGACCTGAGCTGAAATCAGGTCAGACGCTTAACTGGCGGAGCCACCCGGGGGCCCCTCCATCATGATTCTTAACTGATGCAATTTCAGCAGCGAGGTGCTACCCCTCAAGTCCTCTGGGTGATGAGGTTTTTACTAATACTAAAATGTATTTTTTCCGAGGGCACAGAGGAGGAGTGAGGACTGCCGCGTTGGTCTTAGGGCACGCAATGGTGTCCGTTTCTTTCCTGCGTCGCCCCCAGGCCCGTGGAAGAGGCGTGCAGCCTGCCCGTGCGTGTGCCGGGCTGTCTGTCACCGTCCTGCCTGGGAGGGAGCCCGTGTGCACAGTGCACGTGACACGTCCCTTCTCCCTTCCGTGGTCAGAGCGTCCCTGGGGTCCTCTGACTGAAGTGTCCACCGGGCTTCTGCCACGGTCCAGCCCCGAATGGTGACAAAAGCCTCCTTCCTCACATGGGTAGGAAGAGGCAAGCAAAGCACGTGGTGATAGCTACCGTTTAGTTTGAAAATTAGCCTCCAGAGACTCACCTTCTGGATGGGCTAGGGTATAATAACCCCTTGCCTGTGGGTGGCTCTAGAATTCTCCAGAGCACTTTCCCACACCTTATCTCATCTCATCCTCGTAGCAACATGGTGAGGCAAGAAAGCCAAGGGTTATTATGTCTGCGTTACAGACAAGGCTCCGAGTAACTCGTGTGACTTTCCCAAGACCACGTGGCTGCTCTTCACTCGCGCTGTTTCCACCCCCAAGCCCCTTTGCTGGAGTCTGCAAACCATTTTCCAGAAGATTCCCCCTTAGCTTTCAATTAGTGCGACTGGAAAATGTGTCTGATGACTGACCTGGCCTCTCAACGCTGGCCATTTATTTTCCCGTCTAAACAAGCGGGTCAGCAAGAAGCTACCGCAAAACCCTCCCCCGTGTTTATATCTCCCTGTGCCGTGGATCTGGTCCTCCCTCTGAGTGTTGGCAGAGAAAACCAAAGAGAGCTACAATGTTTTCCAAGTTGCAGTGCCCCACATTCCCAGTTAATTACAACAGGGTCTAGGTGGGGTTGTGCCATGGGACTCTTTTTTATTAAAACAAAACAAAACAAACCAAGCCCAGGGCTAGGATGTTTCAATAAATGTTTATGTGCGCGCTCGCTGCCCAGCGCCAGTGCAGCATTGCCAAGAACCCTTGACGCTCGCCCCAGCCCCGCTCAGACAGAGAGCCGACATCACCTCGCCCTCCTACCTCATTAAAGAAGCCTGTAGTTTCCCCAGTCTATCATAGTCTGGTTTATGGGTTTTGCCAGCACGGAGGAGGAGGGAAAAAAGCTAAAAGGTTGGCCATGGTGTGGGAGGGTGTAGTGGCAGGGGTCAGGATGAGTGCCTCACCCCTCAGAACGTCCAACAGAATTTCTAGCATCAAGATCCTAACGGCACAAAGAAAGTATCCCCGGGGAGGACAGACCGGGGAGTGTCAGTTGCTAACCGCCCCACCCCCCCCCCCCCCAACGGCTCAGGCATTCCTGGGAAACCCACATCTTCTGGCAGCATCTGCCACGCATTTTTGTTTTTCAGAAGCAGAGCATGACCGACACCTCATCGTATCTGTGTTGCTCTCCGTCTTGGCAAATCCCTTTCTGTATTAAAAGATTAAGGTAGTAAATCCAGAGTTGGGGGGAGATGGTGGTGTTTCCTCTCCTGCCGTCCGTGTTGTTTATTGACACGATTTTTCCTGTTTGGCTTTCCCCTCACGTCCCTATAAACCATATTTTGAAGTCCTTCTCCAATTTCTTCTTTTCCAAATAGCAATAAGAAGCCCAAACAACTTGGATGGCATCTGTGCATCCTGCCGTACGGAAAACCCAGTTTTTCTGTAACAGAGAAGTCACGGGTCTTTTACGATCTGGCCTGAGGTCCCTTCAGTGAGGTTGACACGAAGAAATGATGCTTGGTCTGTAAGATTTTAGGAAAGGCTCTGAGTAGCAAGCTCTCCCTGAGGACTACTGATCTGACTTTGGCGGGGGGGGGGGGGGGAGTCTGGATTATTTTCCCAATGGTCAATAATTGGGTCAATTTTTTTCCCATTTGGGGCTGGACCGGTCAGGTAAGAATTCAAACCTGCTTCTGTTTCTACTTATGGCGGCCGAATGGTGTGCTTAGTTCTGATGCCGTGCTGTGCCGTGACCACTTCCATCGAATTCTCTATTAAGACATGTTGTCCTATAACCTTTGCTGTGAGCCAAGCATTTGCCTGGTGGAGCTGAGGATACGGCTGATACTGGTTCATTGTTAGCGAGTGCCTGGTCCTTATAAGACGCCATTTTGTCAGACTCCTCTTGAGATCTTCTGTGGTTAAGTCAGCACTGACCTGCTTATTGATTCTGCTGATAACTGAGCAGTATATGTGCTTCCATGAAGAATGATCAGATGATCAATAATAATGTATTGCCTGGTTCACGTCCCCGCATAGGACATGGTAGAGACCCAGCAAACGTTTGTGGTATTGAAATGATGTGTTTACTCAGCATATTTCCCATTAGAGTGTGAGTTGTTTGGAGTCAGGGCCCACGTATCATTTGCCTTTGTGTCCTCAGGTCTATACCCAGCGTCAGGCGTGTCACACGTATTTCATGTGCTCCCACAGAACACCTGTCCACCTGTCCAGGATTTTTTAGATTCCTTCTTCCAGAGCATGAGTTTTTTATCCTAGGCTCTTAGTCCTGAGAGAAACTTCTTTCGTTTGATCACCAACTCACCTCATTGTATACCCATCTGACTAGGTTTAAAGTGTATTAGCTCAGGCTGCCATGACAGAACACCAGAGACCAAGTGGCTTCACCAACAGAAGTTTATTTCTTATAGCTCTGAAGGCTGGAAGTCCAAGATCAAGGCCCTGGCCCATTCAGTTTCTGGTAAGAATTCTCTTCCTGGCTTGCAGGTGGCCTCCTTCTTGCTGTGTCCTCTCGTGGTGAGAGAGCGAGCTCAACATAGAAATTTTGGGGAGACAGACTTTCAGTCCATAACGTAATGTACTTGTTACCCACTCTAATATCTGGAGGTTCCTGATCAAGAAAAAAGTGATGAAAAATAAACATGATACTTGACAACCCATGTAAATAGGCCCAGGACTGTGTGTAAAGAGTCGAGAAGGAGTCAGGTAGCAGCACTGAAGGAAAATCTATGGCCAGTTGAACCTACTTTTACCATGCTCTTATCTTTTCCTTCCATTAGGGTTTTTCTTTTTTTTTTTTTTAATTCTGTGGGAATTTTCCTGAGCATGCCTATTACAGAAAGGTATTCACGTCTTGGAGACAGGGCAGCAATCGGAAAAAGAGGTGGAGAAGGAAAGTCAGGATTAGCTGAGTTACGCTGTGATGATAAACATCCCCCAAATCCCAGCAGCTCAATATGACGGGTATTTGTTTTTCTCACGTCAACAGGGGTGCTCTGCTGGTTGTAATTAGGCCGATGGAGGCTGCATTTTGACACCTTGTCACAAAGGAGAACGTCGTAAATTTCTCTTCCAGTTTTCACCTAGAAGTACCACGTGTCACTTTCTGCTCATCCTTCATTGGCTAAAGGAAGTCACATGGCCACACCCAACCTCAAAGAGGCTGAAGCGATCTTACTAGGGAGGAAGGCTAAAGTATTTGGCAAATAGCACTGCTTATTACTCTAATGGGGTAACAGTGAGGTTTAGGCAAATGTGGATGGAACTTGAGCAAAATCTGTGGCCTACATGAGAAGTTTTATTAGTGCTTTTCTTAAAAAAAATCTGTTTACAAAATAGCTCTAACAGCTGAGATTTCTAGTCTAGCTGAGTACTTCTCTGCCTAGCATGAGATTCAGAGAATGAAACCATTTTCCATTGAGACCATGAGAGCTGCCTTTGAAGTGTCCATACGGTATAAATAACAATAGCCTCAAAGAAACAATTAAAAACTCTCCAGGTGGCTTATCTCGGATCCAGTGGGAAATGAAAACCCCCAAACATGCAAAAACATTATAAAAAATGGCTGTGTCTGAGGGTGGTCTCCTTGTAATGATAAAGCTTCCTCCCTATCCTTCCTGAAAGTGATACCAGCCTGATGTTAGCAACAGTATCACTGTCTAGAAAGGGAATGGCTGAATCTGATGGGATTATGTTTGAGCTGCATAAACACAGATTGAATTAAGCATGGTGAGTTGATGATGGGGAGCGTAGAAAGAGTCAGGACCTTCCGTTGAGATAATAACTAGTTCATTATCTGCCCAGATAAAGGTCGTACAGGCTTTCAGCAACAGCATGGAAAGGAGACTAGACTGACCTTTCTGACAGCAACTCTCTGCTCTGTTTTTTTTTTTTTTAAAACAGTCCTTAGAATGCCAGTGAGTAAGGAGACCCATGTTCCTCCTGCCACCCTTTCTTCCCCTTCCCAAGGCTTCCCAGCACACAGGCCTTGGCTTCCATTAGGTTTGGAGTGGCTGTCTTTGTGGTAATTACTTAGAATGGAACTTACCTGGAAAAATCTCAAATTAGCCTGTGAGCTGACATCGTTAGCTTGTATCTCCCCCTTGTTACACCATCTCACACCTGTTTCTTGCTCCTAAATTTTGCCTTTGATCTCAAAAGGCAAAAATGCCATCACTTAGTCAAAGGAAACTCCTGCCTCTTGGGCGATATCTTCCAATTTTCCTTAAAAGAGCCCATTATAAATCATTTCAAAGGAGTCGGCATGCCAGATTGCCTTTGTGTGGAACTTAGAAAGCAGTGTGGTGGGGGTGAGTATCCTTACACCTCTAAAGACAAATGATAGTTGCAGGTGGCTTTCAAGACACGAAGGATATTTTGGAGTCTTAAGTTAAGCGACGGCAGGTTAAACTTTTCCCCGGAGGTGGGGATTTTGGCTATGTATCATAAAAGGGCTACCCCCAAAGCCAGAGTTTTCCAGAGAGATTTCAAGTGAATGATTTTGCCTTATTCTTTCCACGCAATCATTTCTAACATGCCACGTATGCTCTGTAATGGGTTGGCAAACCCTGGTCAATATATTTTCTTCCTACTATCTTAGAAATCTTGTCAGTAAAATGAGGACCACTGATATGGATTTCGTATGTGGCTCTCATTTTTCTTTGTGAGTTACTTCGGTAACAGGAATGGGCTGTGTTGAATGCCAGATCATAATGAGGCCTCCTGGCTCCAATAAATTACATTTGCTCGAGGTCGACTAGCTATGGAATGAGGTCGTGAACCCTCGATCCAAATCGTGAATGTGACAGCCTGCATCTACATACAGAATAACCCGGTCTCTGGGCTGTCAGCTTCAGGGAGTGGGTTTCACAAGAGGATGCCAGTCAAGATGTGTATTGTGCTCCGTCTTTAGCCTCAAACACTAAAAGCCTTACATTTAGATTTTTTTCAAGAAGAGAATTTCATCTCACCTAGGAATAATTAATAGGTTCCATGTGAGAAATGAAGTCAGAATTATTGACCTTAGAAATAGAGGCAAAAATAGAATGTTCATCGAAGTATACTCAGGTAGTATAGAATAACCCGTGGCCATGTTGTGTGAGAGTTTCTTCTCTCTGGCTGCCTGCCCCGTGTTTATATTCACCCAAAACGCACTTTTAAACACAGTTCATGAGAAACGAGAACAAGTAATTTTTTTTTTTAAATCGGACAATCTCCTCTTGTAAGGAGTCAGCGATTGCTATGTCCAGGAGAGATGTATGTGGGAATTGTATTTCGTAATGGTATTAGAATTATACGTAGCTTCATACTTTTGGTGACGGGGGATTCCGGATGGCTGTTCAGCTGCCCCTGATTGTTACATAGCTCTGTGAATTTTGTGATGAAATGAAAATGACCTCCAGTAAATGTAGTTGCGGAGTTAGGAGTGTCTGCTCATGTGAAATAGTGGGAGAAATCCTGTGCATGTATGAAGCTCTTGAAACATGGATGAGTAACATTTGTGTACCTCCATTTCAGTGACGTTATGTATACTTAAATAACGTATTTCTAATATGTATTACATATCAAAATAATATATATGTATTCTATATCATCGTATCAAGAGCATACCTCGCAAATGTTTCTGAAGGAATTAAGGTTCAAAACAAAGAGAGTCGAGGTGCCTGGGCAGCTCAGTCAGTTAAGCGTCCAACTTCGGCTTGGGTCATGATCTCACAGTCTGTGAGTTCGAGCCCCGCATTGGGCTCTGTGCTGATGGCTCAGAGCCTGGAACCTGCTTCAGATTCTGTGTCTCCCTCCCTCTCTGCCTCTCCCCCACTTGTGTTCTGTCTCTCTCTCTCTCTCAAAAATAAATAAAATGTAAAAAAAAAACCCCAAAAAACAGAGTAATTATACTAAGTCTGAAAACTTCATTTTATCTGAATTCTTAGTGGCTCGTGATATTTAATAACACTTTTCAATAATTAAAGTCTAGAGCTTGTTTCATTAAACGTGAACAGCGTGTGCAGGCTTACTTACGTGGGAGTTAGAAGGTATTCATTGTCTTAATACAGGGATTGGCAAACTTTTTCTGTAAAGATTCAAATAGTAAATATCTTAAGTCTGCAGGCTATACCGTATCTGTTGCAACTATTCAGTTTCGTCACTGTAATGTGAAAGCCATAGACAACATGGAAATAAGAGAGCATGGCTAGATGCCAATAAAACTTTATTTATAAAAACAGATTGTGGGCCAGTTTGACTTGTGCGCTGGTTTGTCAACTCCTGAACTTAACTATGAAGCTTTTTAAAAAAGTGTCCACCCATTCGTTTTGAGAGAGAGAGAGAGAGAGAGAGAGAGAGAGCAAGCAGAGAGCAGAGGAGACGGAGAGAGAGAATTCCAAGTAGGCTCTGTGTTGCCAGCACAGAGCCCGACACAGGGCTCTATCCCACCAACCTGTGAGATCATGACCTGAGCCAAAACCAAGAGTCGGACGCTTAACTGAGTGAGCCACTCAGGCGCCCCTAACTATGAAGCTTTAAACTATAGCCTAATTGAGAAACAATTTAGATGCGGCACCTACTTGAATACATAAATATATCCGTATTTAGCACGTGTGTGTCTATCCAAATGTGTGTGTGCACACACAAGAATGAGCTGAAATGTTTATGTGCCTTTTTCAGATCAGTTTAGAATTTCCATATATGTAATTTAGTCTTGCAGTAAATGAATATGCTCCACTTTGTAAATAAATATTCTGACTCTCTGGGATTGTGGCTACCTAATCCATCTGAAGTTTTTGCAGTGTGCTCATTGTTGTCTTTTCTCCTCTCAAGTTCATTGCATCATGATCATATGGGTTGCTTAATTAATACTCTTTCGTGGTGACGATGCTGTTCACATGGACTTTTTTTTCATGTGGGTTCTGCGAGTCACATTTGTTATGAGTCATTCTGTATTGATGTCATTATACAGTTTTAAACTAGGCATTAATTGAAATGAAACCACAGGTTTGGTTAGATTGATCAATCTTTTCAGACTCTATTCAAAATACTTTTCTTTTTTCCCAGAAAAAACAAAAAAAAACAAAACTGTAGTCATTTGCCCAGAAATGGGAGAGAACAATGCTTTTCCAAATGGTAAGGCTGTTTGTTTTGAGAAGTGGATTTATTGGGATGATAAATCTGGCTTGTCCTATCTGCTCACCTGTTTGTCCTCAGGGGAACTATCACTCTTTATAAATCCTTTTACACTGGAAAGGTTGAAATGATAGACAGTTTCAAAAGTTGGACCAGAGACAGCTGATACGCATAGGGGAGAAAAGCCCTTTGATAAGCTCTGTCTTCTAGAGATTCAGGCCCCAGGTCTCACTTTCTAACTCTTGGGCTAAACATCTCTTTTCTTTCTAAATATTTTTTTCAAAGATAGAACCCATCTTTCCTAAATAGGAAGAATTTAAGTTAAAATGATGATTTTCACTTAGATAAATGACAACAGGGCATAGAAGTAAAATTTTCTCTAAGACTTTTCTTGAGGTCACCTACCCACAAGAAGGGGTACTCTGTCCCCTCCCCACCCTCAACCATAATGGAAACCATCTTAGCTTTCTAAGGCAGCACAAGGTATACCCACCTTGTCAAAAAAATGGCAAAGAAGAATCAATGTAGACTCTTTGGACGCACCGCCCCCCCAAACCTCAAAACCCATATAGAAAGAAATAGAATAACGGCTTCGTAATGGCAGAGAGCTCATCTTAGCAAAATCCAAATGAATAAATACAATTAGACACTTCTTAACCCGGGGTTGCCTGGGGAGGCGTTCTCTTAATTTTTTTTTAATCGATCTTTTCATTTCCTTTTGGTGCACCCCACATCGAAACCCCAGGCATGGAGAGATGCACCAAAATAGACTGGCCCAACCTTTCAAAATATTAGCACTGTTTGGGGCCCAGCTACCTCCTCTGGGCACTTAAGCCACCAGGCTTTATTGGGGGAGACCGGCCCAGTGTCCAGATAAGAATTTGGTCCCCCCTCGCCTTCCATGCAATTGGCTGCAGCCTCTCTGCCGAACCCCCCCGCCCTTGTCTTCCCCATAGTTTCCTTCTTTGGAAAAGGAGCAAATCCTTAGCACCAGAGAGCAGAGAGGTCAGATCCCCCTGAGGGGAGGAGGGCAGAAACGGAAGTGTGTGGAGCTGGAGGCAGCACAGTTCATAAATGCCTTGAGCACATGCATTCATGAATGCTAGTGTGATGGTTCAGTCATTTTCACCGTCCGAGGGTAGTATAGTTTCACGTGCCATTTGCTCTTAAAAATATGTGGGCTTTCAAGGCTTTTATTTTATAATGTTTTACCCCTTGGTGAAATAATTGGGTAATGCGTTTAAAAGAATGTTTCTTCTAGGCTGGGCCATTTCCTCCGAGGGGTTGTTTGCAGTGAGCTCTTGAGCATCGCAAGGAACAGGCACCCTAGCGGCTTTCCCGAAGGTCGCCCCTGGGGGCTGGGAGGTGGCCCACCGAGTGGCTGGGGCCTCGGAGGTTTTAGCGGAAGGAGAAAAGAGAAATGAGGACTTTTCTAGCCTCTGATGTTTTCATGCATCCACTCTGTGAAAAAGGTGAGGCTAGTGAATTCCACTTTGAGATGGGCAACACAGACAGACAGACAGACAGACAGACCCAGAATGAGGCAGAGGAAAGGGACAAGAGATTTGGGGTGGTGCAGCAAGGCCCTTGCCACGAGGCTTTGGCGTCACCTTCACTCAGAGGCCTGCTAGGAATGGGCCACAGAGAGGCCCAAGAGAAAATGGTGAGGCGGTGGTTCTCTGTTGCCCTTGGCAACGCCCCATGGGTGGGGGCGGGGAGACCGGCCTCTTGGGAGTGGGCTTGCTCTGCCCTGGAGAGGTCACGGGCCATCGCACAGAGGTGGAGACTTCATCAGGGTGGGCTGCGCAGGGTGCTGACCACAAGACTGCACCGTGAGCCAGCGAATGTTCCCTGCGGGATACTACAGTGCCACCTGGTTCCTTCTAGCACCTTCTGGACATGTTCCCTGGGGCATGCTATAGTCCCTATATGGCCCCTATATGCCTTCTTTCTTTTCCCCTAAGTGTATCTATTCATTAGAGTAGAAATTTGCCGGCAATAAGGGCGGGGAATGAAACAGTCCCCCAGACTCCTCTTTCCTCCCCCTTCCCGAGTCACCATGGTATCGGATGGCTGGCTGCAACCATTTACTTCTGATTGAGTGCTCTGATTTCTTTAGTCACTTATCTTCTCCCTCCCCCATTCCTTACCCCTTTCCCCTCGGCCCTCCTCTCTCCCCACCTCTCCCCACAGCTTCGGTAAGAAAGAGCCAGCCTTGAATTCAAGCATAATTGCTCGGTAGGGGGGACTTCCTTGAAAAAACCTCAAATTTTTGGTCTGCAACAGTGGAAATCTGTTTGAACCCTTGAACTTCCTTTATTGTTGAAATGACCACCTACAGAAACATGCTGGGGGCAAGTAGCAGAAGCACAGTGGTCCCTTTTATGGGAAAAACAGTAGCTGGAGTTATTTCACTTTTGCAAGAATTCTATAATGAGGAGGCATTTCTGAAGGGAGCGTATGGAGCGAACATTCCACAAGTTGGAGATGTCTGGGCTGTGATTGGAATATTGTAATAATCGATGTTTCTGGCCTTGGAAACAGAGTCTTCATTCTTTTTTGACCAGGAGCACAAAAGCTGGTAACTGTAGCATTTCTGTCTACTTGTGTTGCCATTTGCAGGGCTCTGCTGGGATACTGGGGATTTTGAGACACATAAGCAACAATAGAGAGGGGAAGGGTTTTTGCCTCCGAAGGAAAATTGGCATGCTATGACGGTTCTGTATTTTCCAGCGAACGGATTGCATGAACTCTCTCTTCGGCTCACTCAAGCCCTAGGCTGTCTTCCATTTATGGAGGCCCCGTTCACTCAGTGTGCCTAGGGAGGGCTCACGGGTGGACACAAACTGATAAATCTGGGAAGACGTTCATCTCAGCCTCTTTCCCCCCTCAGCCTGCCTCCAGCCCCCCCCCCTCCCCCCCATGTCGTCTTAAAACAGAAATCTGAGCCTGTTGCTTCTCGGCTTAAAGAATGTCTATAGCCCCCACCTTTACAGAAAAAGCTGACTCCTTAGCAAGGCATAGGTCTGAACGCAGTCCACTTTTGTGGCTCACCCTTTCGAGCGCTCCCACTTCTGCTGGACTCCATCCAGCGCAGGCAGCGGGCAGGTCCCTGGGCCCACGTTTGCTTCACTTCACCGCATGTGCTGTTCCTGCGACTCCTACTCAGACTTCACACCCCAAGCCAAATGTCACTTCCTCTCCGAAGTCTTCCCTGACTTTCTCATTTGCTCGCTCCAAGATGTTGCTGCCAAAAAATGTTAATACTTTACGGATACTCCTCTGAACAGTACCTGTCGCATGGGACCGTTGTCATGTGTTCCATGACCGCTGCATTCCACTGCCAGCCCAGTGGGGGTGGGGGCCGCATCTCATCCTGCTTCGGGTTCTTGGGGCCCAGCACAGTGCCTGGCCTCCCCTGAGTGTTCAGTAACTGTTTCCTGAATGAATGGATGAGGCCCGTGAGGAAAATGTGAACGTGTGTGTGTGTGTGTGTGTGTGTGTGTGTGTGTGTGTATGAGAGGGAGAGGGAGAGCAGTTACTGCAATTTGGGTTGTTATTTAGTTATAAAAGAGTCAGAGTTCTTGAAATGAGTGTTGAAAGAGGGGATGTTTCCTTTAAGAAACAGCAAGATAATTCTAACTTACTTATCAGCCTTCTGGATGAACGCCCGATATTGTTATGACATAAAACAATTGTGTATTTTGCTGACTTTTGTGGGTCTCTGTGAATTTCAGAAGACACACACACACACAAGCTCTCAGTTTTAAAAACACAGATTAAGATTTTTTTCATTGAGTTATTATATATCAGGGGTCAGCAAGCTTCTTCTGTAAAAGGCTGGGTAGTAAATGTTTTAGGCTTTGCAAGACATTTAGTCTTTGTTATAAGTACTCAGGTCTGCTTTATAGCAGGGAAGCAGCCACAGACAACACATAATTTACACAACTTCTTACACGATTTTTATTTCATTTACTTTTTAATGTTTATTTATTTTGAGAGAGAGAGCATGAGAGTATGCACAAGTGGGGGAGGAAAGAGAGACGGAGACACACACACACACACACACACACACACACAGAGAGAGAGAGAGAGAGAGAGAGAGAGACAATCCCAAGCAGCCTCCATGCTCAGTGTGGAATCCGGGGCTTTATCTCACGACCCTGGGCTCATGACCTGAGCCGGAACCAAGAGTCAGACACTTAACCCACTGAGCCACCCAGGCGCCCCATAAAATAGAATACTTTTAAATAAAGATGCAAATTCTCTACTTGTGAAGAATAAATATTCAGCAGTGATGTTATCTTAAAGCTATTTTTTCCTGCAGCTTTTTAGAATCTTATAAACCATGGGAAGGGAGATACAGCAGGACCAGTGTGCCATCCAAGTTTTTAGCAGTTACTCGTGGCCTCCGTTGGTCATTTTCTCATTCACGAGGATTAAACACTGGCTTATCTGAGAAGGCCGAATTTTTCCACAGAGGATTACTGTTCCTTTTTGGCATTGTGTCGACGAGACCAGTTGGAATTGGGTGTTAGAAAGTATGTTGGTAGAAGTTACGGCGTGGTCAGGATATTTGCATTATTTTCTGACGGGGCTGCAGATTTTTCTGTGGAAGAACTCTAGTGATTTGCCTTTGGATGAGGAATAAGAGACCATGGATTTTGTGTGCTAGCGTCGTGCCTTTGGTGTATTTTGCGATTTTTGGTTTTGTCAGCGATGGCCTCTCTTTACGGCTACATTCTCAAATGCCTCATTTTAAGCAACTCCCGTCCTAATCATGCATGCCACCTCCGAGCACGTGCACAAAGGAACTTCTAAAATTGTCAAGTCCCGAAGCGTGAGCTTCGCTATTATTTATTGTGAGGCTTCACAGATCTTCACTGGGTCACCGAGCCTGTTGGTGTCACTGCATAATATTTGGAAGGTTGTAGACTGTTCTTGCACATCAGGGACTCTTGCTGACAAAACTAAGCAGCAAGAAATCAATGCAAAAAGAAAAGACAACGATGAGTGAATTGCAAATGTATCTGTTAATGCCTTAATATTACGAGAAAGCGAGATGATGCATTAAAAAAAAAAAAAGTGTAAGGAGTGTAGACGCTGTCTTCATTATCCCGGCAAGGGCAGGCCCCTCCTTCCTGGGGGCTGTGGGCAGTTTCCGCCATCACTCCGGAAGCACTATAGTTTCTTCAGCTGGGCTTGCCTAGAGTGTGTCCCCAGAGGCCTCAGATCCAAGACTCAGATCAGGACAGGAGTTTCTTCCTCATCACGCTTGGCTGCTGTCAATCCAATGCTGACGCAGCTTACACATTCCCTCAACTTTTTTCGTGTTCGGGCTGACTTTGTACAAAAGAAAACAAATCTCTACTCTCTGAGGATGCTAGTCTTCAAATCTGTGTGCGGTGGCGTTGGAGCCTTTGGTCAATTTTTTTTAAGGCCCGGGCCAGGGGTCCTTCCCAGGGCGTTTGCCCAAAGCTTAGGTTTGTGCTGACTTGCCTCCAGCCCATCTGATGCTGAAATGATGCAAAGAGATTGAGAGGGGGTCAAAGCAGGAATAAGGAAAATGCAGAGGTGGAGGGGGAGTAGGAGGGGGAGGAGAGGGGAGTGGGGGAGGGGCAGGGGAAGGAACAAAGAGCAACTCTAACTGGCAAAGAGCAAATTGAGGAGAATGCTGACCTTGGACTGGTGACTGATCAGTGTAAGTATCACAGGGAAGGGCTTTGGGAGCAGCCTCCTCCTTCTGAATCGTGTGTACGTATTTGTGAATAGGACCACAAATGGATTATTCCCCTGCAAATATTTTTGTTGCAGGTTTATCTTAGGGTCTTTAGGGTTCAACATAGATCAATTCCTTTGATCAATGAATCTTAAAAGCATCAAGGGTTACTATAGACTTTTATAAACAGTTTTCCCTTTTAGGACGCCTGGAAATCTAAAGGGCATGGTCCTTCTTACCGGCAGGTGTTTTGTTGAGAATCTCCAATGGTTTGCCATCAGCACCGGGAACATTTTATTTTTATTTTTATTTTTAATTTCATAAAATTTTAATGTTTATTTTTGAGAGGGGGGAGAGGAGGGGCAGAGAGAGGCGGGGAGAGAGACAGAGGATCTGAAGTGGGCTCTGCACTGACAGCAGTGAGCCCGATGCGGGGCTCGAACTCACGAACCGTGAGATCATGACCTGAGCCAGAGTCGGACGCTCAACCAACTGAGCCACCCAGGTACTCCAACACCAGGAACACTTTAAAATTGGGTTCTGAACTACTATGTTTGGTTTGTATTAAAATTCTCTATTGAAACATTTCCCCTTTTCAAGTGGACTTTCTCAAATTCTGCAATCTAGTGTGTTTCTCAGAACGACAACACTTAAAAAAAGATTTAAGGTGAGTGACATTTTTGGCTTGAAGTGAGAGCAAAAATGTAGACAAAATGCACAGGTGGAAAACACGAAAAAAGAAGTGTTGTCTCTACTGTCCTTGAGAAGCCTGGATGGTGTCTTCTCTGGGCTGCTTATGCTTAGATAATGTTGCCTAAGCTTGGTGCCATGCTTACAGAACCGTAAGTGCCCATTTGTGCACGTACTTGATAGAGAGAATATTCCTACATTTAGTGTATAAAGAATAATGGGTTAGAAACTATAGAAGTTGAGAAACCATTAGTCATGTTCATGACCTGCCCAGCCTAGGGCTCTGCCATCAGCCAGCTGTTGGGTATGTGCCATGAAAAGCTAGAATGATCTCTGATGCCACTTTTGAAGGTGAGGTCTATCTACAGCGGCTTCTTTCCTAGACACTCATAGTTTTCGATTGTGAAAGTGTCCTGCTTACGCACACTTTTGGAATAAGTAATTCTGTAAATCTTTCCTGACATTTCTAGATGTTGGGAGCAAACCCATGTTCACCTTACTCATGTACCTTCGTGGATTTATAGATCTCCATTGTATTAACTCTGGCTTTCTTCAGCAGATCTGGTAACTGAATGGTGGCTGTAGACTCTTTCTTTAACCTCTCTGTGCTGTAGCATTCTATCTCATATGCAATTGGCTCATTCTTTCCCCTTTCTAAAGCACTTTTTTTAAATGTTTATTTTTGAGACACAGAGCACAAGCATGGGCAGAGAGAGGGGGGGGGGGGAGAGAGAGACAGACAGACAGACAGACAGACAGAATCCAAAGCAGGCTCCAGGCTCTGAGCTGTCAGCACAGAGCCTGACACGGAGCTTGAACCCGTGAACTGTGAGATCATGACCTGAGCTGAAGTCGGATGTTCAAGCGATGAGCCACCCAGGTGCCCCTCATTCCTTCCCCTTTCTAAGATGAGGTGATACTTTAAATTTTAAAATTGATGACTATTAACTGAGAACCTACCATGAACCTGACTCTGAGAGAGGTTATAAGTAGATGTCTAATGCAAACAGTTTTGGAAGCTGAGAATAATTTGCCAAAACTTGTAATCCATTTGCTAGTACTTTGTTCATTCATCCGTTCACCCATTAACCTGACTTTCATCTTCTGATCCCCCTACCTGCTCTTTCTGCCACTCAAGCATCCCCCCCCATCCATCCATCCATCCCTCCATCCCTTCATCCTCTCAGATGTTGAAGGCCTGTGACACTCTGGCACTCGTCTTGGTGTTTTAAATATAAAGGTGACAAAATAGCCCCTGTCCTGTAGAAGCTCAAATCCAAGTGGGGATACAGGCTGACTAAAAATTCCTTATAGAGATTTGGAACCTCCTTCTAGAAGAGCATTCTTCAACCATGCAGTGGCCTAATCACAGTAAATGTGCATTGGGCATTCTTAGTTACTTAAAAATGTTTTTAACGTTTATTCATTTTTTGAGAGACACAGGGTGTGAGTGGGGGAGGAGCACACAGAATCGGAAGCAGGCTCTAGGCTCTGAGCTGTCAGCACAGAGCCCGACGCGGGGCTCGAACTCACAGGCAGTGAGATCATGACCTGAGCCGAAGTCGGACACTTAACCGACTGAGCCACCCAGGCGCCCCAGTTCTTAGTTATTTTAAAACACAGTGCTAAGGCATACTTTGGCAACTTAATAGTTTCTTCCTGTACTCTCAGACTTATTTATAGGCATAGCATTTTTATAATAATTTCTAAAGGTATACTTTAAGAGTGGAAATGAATATAGAGGCAGGTGCTGCATGGAGTTAAGGGGCTTGGGAGTGTGGAAATTCAGTCGGGACATAGCTGAGAATTTACTGGTGTTAAAAAGACCCGTCATTTTTTTTTTCAGGAGCAGGAAACTAATGATTTTTTTTCCCCCTCAGGAGAGAGAGGACAGTGGTGGCTTGTTAATTGTGAAATGCAATTGTTGAGATTTTTTACGTAGTAGTATTTCTGTGAAGAGCCGCCCCAGGCAGCCACATCAAAGGCAGCGTGTGTGTGTGTGTGTGTGTGTGTGTGTGTGTGTGTGTGTGTTGGCCTGGATCATAGAGAGACCTGGTCTGTCAGACTTGGATTTAATTTCATTGTTTGAAAAGGAAATAAGTTAGTGTGTTCTTTCTGGCTCAGAGTCATTTTTTTCCTGCCTTGTTTTCTAGCCATCAAGTCTGTATTTGCATTTTAATTAAGAAGACAACTCTTGCAGCTGAAATTTGGATGAAAGTTGTGAATATTTACCATTGGAGAGAGACTTGTCAACATAAGCCTACCTGTTTAAACCATAATTTCAAACTTTTATACTGTGGCTGATGTTTTCTTTTTTGTGCTTCCTATTTTTTTTTTTTAATAGGTGAAGAACGAACTTTTATTTATTTATTTTTTTTAAATATGAAATTTATTGTCAAATTGGTTTCCATACAACACCCAGTGCTCATCCCCACAGGTGCCCTCCTTAACACCCATCACCCACCCTCCTCTCCCTCCCACCTGCCATCAACCCTCAATTTGTTCTCAGTTTTTAAGAGTCTCTTATGGTTTGCCTCCCTCCCTAACTTTTTTTTTGTGCTTCATATTTTTAATTAATGCTTTCCTTTTCAAACGTAAGAAATAACTGACATACAGTCATGTGAATGCATCTTAAGTGTATGTCTTGATAACTTTTCATGTGTGTACACATATATCTGGCCACTAACCAGATCCAGGTATAGGATATTTCCAGTGTTCCAGAAAGTTCCTTTGTGCACCTTTCCAGTCAGTAGTCATACCGCATATCCTGCAACAGTAATATCCTACCGTAGATTCATTTTGCTTACTTTTGACCTTTATACAAATGGAGTCAGACAGTATGTATCTTTTTTTTTAATTTACATTCGAATTAGTTAGCATATAGTGCAACGATGATTTCAGGAGTAGATTCCTTAGTGCCCCTTACCCATTTAGCCCATCCCCCCTCCCACACCCCCTCCAGTAACCCTCAGTTTGTTCTCAATGAGTCTCTTCTGTTTTGTCCCCCTCCCTGTGTTTATATTATTTTTGTTTCCTTTCCTTTATGTTCATCTGTTTTGTCTCTTGAAGTCCTCATATGAGTGAAGTCATAGGGTTTTTGTCTTCTCTGACTAATTTCACTTAGCACAATACCCTCCAGTTCCATCCATGTAGTTGCAACAACATACGTTGGTGAGGATGCGGAGAAAGAGGGTCTCTTTTGCATTGTTGGTGGGAATGCAAGCTGGTGCAGCCGCTCTGGGAAACAATATGGAGGTTCCTCAGAAAACTAAAAATAGAACTACCCTAAGACCCAGCAATTGCACTACTAGGCATTTATCCACGGGATACAGGGGTGCTGTTTCGAAGAGACACATGCACCCCCATGTTTATAGCAGCACTGTTAGCAATAGCCAAAGTATGGAAAGAGCCCAAATGTCCATCGATGGATGAATGGATAAGGAAAATGTGGTATAGATATACAATGGAGTATTACTTGGCAATAAAAAAGAATGAAATCTTGCCAGAAAGTATGTATATTTTGTGGGGCTTCTTTTGGTCAGTATTATGCCTAGATATTCATCTATGTTGTATATTGAAGAGCTGTTATTTTTTTTTATTGCTGTGTTGTATTTTTATGTAATGACTGCTTTTGACTGCTTCTCCAGGTGTGTTATCTTAAAACTTTAATGGGACTGAACGAGCTAAAATATTCTTTTTTAACATTTTATTTATTTTTGAGACAGGGAGAGACAGAGCATGAACAGGAGAGGGTCAGAGAGAGGGAGACACAGAATCGGAAACAGGCTCCAGGCTCTGAGCGGTCAGCACAGAGCCTGATGCGGGGCTCGAGCTCACGGACCGCGAGATCATGACCTGAGCCGAAGTCGGCCGCTTAACCGACTGAGCCACCCAGGTGCCCCTAAAATATTCTTTTTTAAAAAAATGTATATATATATATTTATTTATTTTGGGGGGGGGGGGTAGGGAGAGAGAGCAGAAGGAGGGGCAGGGAGAGAATCCCAAGCTGACAGCCCAAAGTGAATCCGTGAAATGAGATTGTGACCTGAAGTCCAGAGTCAGACACCTAACCAAATGAGCCACCCAGGTGCCCCCCCACCTTTTTTTTTCTTTTTTAGAGTTTATTTATTTATTTTGAGAGAGAGCATGTGATCAAGGGAGGGGCGGGGGGCGGGGGAGAGAGAATCCTAAGCAGGCTCCACGCTGTCAGTGCAGAGCCCAACTCACGCTGGGACTCGAACTCACGAACCATGAGATCATGACCTGACCTAAAACCAAGAGGCCGATGCTTAACCGACTGAGCCACCCAGGTGCCCCTGAGCTAAAATATTCTATTCTTCTCTACTTATATGTAGTTGTTTGCCTCCTCCACTATGATGTAGTCGATCCTCAATCAGTTAACAATTTTTTTTAAATACCTACTAGGTATACAGCATCACTGGGGAAAGAGGCACGAGACATCATCCCCGCCATCAACTGTTTCACAATTCATTGACAGTCAATACACTTTATGCTTTTATTCACAGCTAAAACGATCAAGGTGTTGTCTGGGTTGAAACAAAGTGGAATTGCGACCAGGGTTTCTTTTCGTTGGGTTTGTCTGAGTTCTTTGCATTGTTCTGGCAACAGGGGTTGATCCCGGTGATAGGAGCAGCTAATGATTCAGTCCATCAATCTGTCAGTTTTTATTGAAAGCCCACTTACTATATGCTCAGCGTGTGCTTCATCTAGATGGTTCTCTTCTGATCTAGTTTCTTACCCTCAGTGCTATTGACAGGGCCGGATACTTCTTTCTGGCGGGGCAGTAGCACCTACTTCCTCCCCGCCCCTCAGCCGTGATGACCAAAAGTGTCTCCAGACATTGCCGGGTGACCCTTGGGGAGCAGGATCACCCTCAGTCGAAAACTGCTGTCCCGGTCATGCTGCTAGTGCTTTGACATTTTAGTTCATACACCGTTTTGGATACTTACTGGGAACTTCTGCTAGGAGGAACCGAGGAGACACTTTGGAGGAACGGGGAAGGTGGTCTCCAGGTTCTCTGCTCTGTACCTGGATGTGTGAGGCGCACAGATTTCACTTCTGGGGTGGAGAAGAGTATGAAAGAAGGCACGAAGGTAGAAATTGGTCAGCCTTGCCGGTAGCTATTGATAGGGCAAATGGTCAAACTCAAAAGTGGCACTTCTGAAGAATGTGCTGGCAGTCTGAATCTCTAAGTGATTTTCATGGCTTTTGAAAATTCAAGAACTTCTAAGACCACCACGGTTTGGAATTCTGCCTTTAGTCATAGGCCTGGGGTAGACATAAAGTTCCCATAGTGCTTTTAATTATGAGGTTTCGACCAGGGTTCCAACTGGCATTTGCAGCTGGGGTTTGATCAGAGAAACTCTTGTCCTAAAATATGAGAAAAATTGAATAATAAAAGCACCATGCCGATGGCTTTTCATTTATTTGTGTAGAACCTGCCTGGTTCCAGGAAGGATTTAAAGTGGTTGCCCATCAGTGTATGTACTTTCTTTGGCGTTGGTTTAAAATACCCACCAAGTAAAGATGTATAGGGCCTCCCCTAAGCAGACCATCAGTGAAATCATGAATTAATTGTAGATTTGGAAGGGTTAGCAGAAGAGCCTTCTCTGTCTTGCCTCTGGCCCTCTGTCTGCTTGGACACCTGCCGGTTTAAGAACCTTTGGCGGTCCTCGGGTTGGGGAGGAGATACCTTGGCAGGCTTAGGTGGTCATCAAAGACACCGAGAAGGAGCCCAGCCCAGTTTCTGGCAATTCTGTCTGTCACTGGGTTTTATGCCTGTGTTCAAAATATTTCATTTCTCCATCTGTGAAATGGAGATAATCCTTCCTCACCTTGCAGGGCTGTCGGGAGGATTAATTAGCTAATGTTCCTCAAGTGCTTTGAAGATGAAAAGGCTTGTGGAAGTGCTAAGTAGTATTAAGAAAGACAGCGAGTGTCTGCTGGAAGTGCCCTGATTTTCCTCATTCGCTTTCAGCAGTTGTGTGTCCCTCTTGACTTTTAAGTGTGTTTCATGGAGCAAAGTGCCGGCACGGTGGGCAGGACGATGGGCTGAGCGCTGGAGAACAAAGGCAGTGCCGTCCTATGTTATGCCTTGATACTCATTTGGCTTATCAATTGGCATGGCTTCTGAGGATCCTTAGCTCAGAATGTGTTAATCATCGAGTTCTGGTAGTTATCAAAGGTGAGCTCAATGGACTTGGAGTCGGAGGGAGGAAATGGGGTCGAAGAGGTCGAGCCAGATGGCCTTCAGCTGGAAGGATTGCTGGAAAGGGAGGTCACTTGGGAAGTTGTGAAAGGTGAGAAGACTGCCCGGGAGAGAGGAGCTGAGAGGAAAATGCTGTGTTCTCTTGCCTTTTACCAATCGGAATAGAAAGAACTTCCGCTGTCTCAGCGGTAGCTTGCTTCATGCCTCCTGATCATGTCTTTCATGAGATGAATTTCTCCTTCCCGGTGCAGACTCAGAAGAGGGATTCCACGCTGCGTTGGGAAGCGTCTACCGCTCTCGGACTGGTGGCTTCTTTAGGTCCTGCAACCTTCTCAGCATCTTTTCGAGGGTTGTTACTGTTTGTAATAAGTCCCTTGAGCCTGAAAGAAGAAAAAGAATAGTACCAGTAATATTCAATCATTTGTTGATTTGAATCTGGTAATCTTTTTTAAAATTCCAGTATAATTAACTACAGTGTTATGTTAGTTTCAGGTGTATAATCTAGTGATTCAACAATTCTGTACATAACTCAGCACTCTTCATGAGAAGTGCACTTTGAATCCCCTTCACGCATCCCCCCAGCCACCTCCCCTCTGGCGACAACCAGTTCTCTATACTTAAGAGAGCTCTTTTTGTCAGTCACCTTCTTCTTCATTTGTTTTGTTTCTCAAATTCCACATCTGAGTGAAATCATACGGTATTTGTCTCTCTCTGACTTATTTCACTTAGCATGATAGTCTCTAGGTCCATCCATGTTGCTGCAAATGACAAGATCCCATCTTTTCATGGTTGAGTGATATTCCATTGTGTGTGTGTGTGTGTGTGTACACATATACCACATCTTCTTTATCCATTCATCTGTCAGTGGACACTTGGGCCTCTTCTGGAATTTGGCTATTGTAAATAATGCTGCAGTAAACACAGGGGTGCGTATATCTTCCGACTTAATGTTTTTGTATTCTTTGGGCAAATACCCAGTAGTGGAATTACGGGATCATATGGCAGGTCTATTTTTAATTTTTTGAGGAATCTCCATACCGTTTTCCACAGTGGCTACACCAGTTTACATTCCCACCAAGAGAGCAAGAGGGTTCCCTTTTCTCCACATCTTTGCCAAGCCTTGTTGTTTCTTGTCTTTTTAATTTTAGCCATTCTCATAGGTGTGAGGTGATATCTCATTGTGGTCTTAATTTGCATTTCCCTGATGATTGGTGATACTGAGCATCCTTTCGTATGTCTGTTGACCACCTGGATGTCTTCTTTGGAGAAATGTCTATTCATGCCTTCTGCCCAGTTTTAAATCGGATTATTTGGGGTTTTTTGGTGTTGAGTTGTATAAGTTCTTTATATATTTTGGATGCTAACCCCTTATCACATATATCATTTGCAAATATCTTCTCCCCTTCAGTAGGTTGTCTTTTTGTTTTGTTGATTGTTTCCTTTGCTGTGCAGAAGTGAATGTTGTAATCTTAAAAATTCTGTCTATTTCTTCTGAGAAGTTTCTTTGGCCATTGACTTTGAAAAACATCTTGCTTTAGACTATGGATATGCTCTTGAAATGCTGAGGGCAAACCACATTTCGATAAGTCAGGTAATTTTAGGGGCCCCATAGGAGTTCGTCATTTAAATGATGCTTAGAGCGAATCCTTGCATAAGGTAAAGTATCTGGAATATTTTGTATCTTTCAAGAACTTCTGTCTGCTGAATTTATCAAGTGTATATGTGGTGGGGGGAGGAAAAGAAAGTAAAGACCAAGAGGCAACACATGGCAGCTTCTCCCCTGAAGTGACCCTCTGGAAAGGGTTGTGCTTCTGTCATTTTGGTGGGATGGATCAGAATGACATAACGATGGTCAGGAAGCCAGGGAGAAAGCTGAGAGAGTGGCATTTATAGGTCTTTCTCTTTAAATTAGGTCTGCTTATGGTCTGTCTGCTATTTATTCTCCTTCATTTCTGAAACTGAAGCTCTGGAGTCCCTTGTATTCAGAGGCCTCTTGGCCACCTTGTGAGGAATGGGGGAGTTCATTCTGCTCAGTGTCCGGTGAGTGGAACTCAACCATGATGGAGCTCAACCTGTCAGACTCACAGAAAAATGTCCATTACATATTCCAGCTGTTCCTTAAACATGCTCCCTAAGAGCTATTTCCATTTGTTAGCTGTCAGAACAATGTAGAGGAATTGCTCTCGACCCTCGATGTCATCAGCCACCTTTGTTTATACACCATTTTTTTTTCTCCATTAGCCAATTGGTGTTTGGCAAAGAGAAAGCACAGGCTCAGAACTTTCCATGTTGAGTTGCCTCCCCAGCCTTGGTTTCCCGGCAAAAGGAAATTAAGGAGGAATTTGGTTGTTCATGTTTTCCCTCCTGTTTATGAGACCTGCGGAGGGCTGCCCGAAGCTGAATTCAAGCACCTCCATTGACATTGGCAAAGATGGAGGTCTGAGCTCACGCATCGCCTTGGAAACTGGATCCCATTATTGCTGGGAAAGGAACGCTTGGTTACCCAGAGCTTTAGGATAGGGAATGTTGATTCCACCTCTCAACGCTCCTGCCTGGAGTCATCCAGAGATGCAGGCAGGCTGAAGCAAGTGGCTTCTCAAAACTTTGATTCTCTCCGAGTCCCATGGGCATTAGAACTGGAGACTTTAGGGTTCAATGAGTGGGATGTTCGGCTAGAATTTTTCTCACACACCTGGACGTTTTTTCCCTGTGAGACAAAAGATCATTCCGTCTTCCAACCCAAGTGATTTGGACTTTTCAGAAATCCCAGTGATGTGTTGGAATCATCTGGTACCAGCCCTCGAGAGCCGATCGCAGACATCTCTCCCCCAATTTGGGTTCAGTGACTTCATATTGGTAGCTTGAAATCTGTCACGGTGGGAGTATTTACACCATGGAAATGGTCGAATGCTTCAAATCCAGGCTCCCCACTGCCCAAGCCGGTTGTTCAATACCAGCACACATAGGAAGCTTTTCTCACCCCTAACATGCTCTCAGCCTCACTTGTGAGCTGTTTAGCTTAAAGGGAGGGGACGCTCTCTGCTGTGCTTCCATTGTGTGTACCTGTTGTGTACAGGCAGACTGCCCCTTGTTCTCTCATCTGCTATAATCAGCGTGAGAGCAAGCATTGTGGGGCCGTGTGGCAGATCACCAGGGTGATGACTCTGCTCCTTTTGCTAATAAGCTGTATGACAGGTCATTTTACCTCTTTTGAGCTCAGCTTCCTCCTCAGTATAATAAAAATAAGTTGGATCATTAGATGATTGCTAAGTTTCCTTTTGACTTTAACGTTCCATGATTCAATGGATGCTTAGCTGCTGGAAAATGTCATGTCTTTTAAAGGTTTGGGACCTTCAGAGTTCTCTTGTTTTCTCTCTGGATCTTGGGCTTCCAATAATCTCACCTGTGTCTAGACTTCTACCTCCAGTATGAATGAATGGGGCCCCCCCTGGGTGAGAACCATCATTAATTCATTCCTTTTTAACTTTTTTAATGCTTATTTATTTTTGAGACAATGCGAGAGACAGAGTGCAAGCAGCGGAGGGGCAGACAGAGGGAGACACAGAATCTGAAGCAGGCTCCAGGCTCTGAGCTGTCAGCCCAGAGCCCCATGCGGGGCTCGAACTCACGAACCGTGAGATCATGACCTGAGCCAAAGTCGGACGCTTAACCGACTGAGCCACTCAGGCCCCGCAATTAGTTCCTTTTTTTAAAAGTTTATTTAATTTCAATAGAGAGTGTGCATGATCATGGGAGGGCAGAGAGAAAGGGAGAGAGAGAATCCCAAGCAGACTCTGCACTATTAGCACGGAGCCCGACATGGGGCTTCAGCTCAGGAACCATGGGATCGTGACCTGAGTCGAAACTAAGAGGCAGACTCTTAACTGATTGAGCCACTCGGGCGCCCCTGATTAGTTCCTTTTATCTGGAGGTGTCAAAGCACATTCAAGGCAGCAGTCAGTACCCTTCATGGCCGCCCCGCAGAGGAAGGCCGTATGAGTGTGCCTGTTTTATAAGGGGTCTATCATGGAGGTGAGCTGAGGGTCTGCAATTACTGACTTCTCTTGAGCAGAAAAGAGGCTACTTGTGGCCTTGAAGAAGTTCCAGTTTTGAGATGAATCTGCTGTACGTAGCCCCAGTTCACTCGGCACGCTCAGCCTGGTTAGGTTTTCGCCAGTCCAGAAGATTTTGGAATATATGTTTAAATAAAGCACTCTCCAAAGTAAAGGAAGTACGGTATGGGTTTGTACTGGGGATTGAAGGTAGACTTAACGGAATTGTGAAAGAGATCGAATCCACCTTTATGGGATGCCTGGGAGGAGAAGGGGTGCTGATAGGAGCTGGGACAGACGAAAGTTGGGCAATTGTGTGGTTTTGCTTAGAATCTTGTCAAGACACGTGGGCCTGTATTTCGGCACCTGCAGAAATATGTGTCCGTGCGATGAGCCCTCTCTGCCCAAGTGGGCCAACCCCTGTCAACTGTTACGATGATTGTGTGTATGAGGCCACTTCCCCTTGGATCAGGAATCCTGAATGCTCTGCTGGCTGTGAACAGTGCGTTACCCGCCCCCACCATCCCAACTGGGCTGTCTGTGCTCAGTGGCTGCAGCTGGGATTCCCACACCTGAGGGTTTGGGCCACTGGGGCTGCCGCCAAAAGCATAAGCTATGTGAGGGGCTGGCAAAGAGGTAAATTCCTCTGGGATTCAACCTCAGAAGAAAAACAGAGCTCTGTTCTGTACAGACAGCAGAGGCTGGTTGCAAACCTCTTAGCTTCCAACAGCGGCTCAAATCAGAGGTCTTCAAACGTTTCTTGTGAATTATATTGAAAGAAATTAAGCACCGTCTTGTACATTTTATATTTGACATCTGAATTTTTTTTATGATAAGTTTAATTTGTTGCAAAAATAAATGCATTTTCCAGCACCTTGTGTGTTCTCACGATTCAAAGTGTGATTCATGGACCACTAACACCAGCATCCCCTCGAAGTGTGTTCTAAACGCACAATCACAAGTCCTTCCCTGGCCCTGCTGAATCGGAATCAGCATTTTAATAAGCTTCCCAGGTGATTTATGTGCATGTTGAAGTCTGAGAAGCACTGGTGTATATCATATACAAACTTTAAGTGTATCTTTATCAAAACCTTTCCATTTGTGAAAAAAAGGTCTGTTATGTGCCCTAATTGGAGAAGCCATTTCTTATTGGGAAACCACCGGCCAAAGCAGACTTGCTGTTAGTCAGGAAAAAGAATTGACTTGTTCATTGATTCAAGTGAATGCATTAATATGTGTGCTTGGCCAGTCTTCTCCCTTCTGAGTTCTATCCTAGGATGGATGGGTAGCTGCATGGCTAGAAAAATCCATAAGGCACAAAACTGTGCCATGAATTTGCCACCTGGATAAAATATGGCACTGTAGCCTTCCATATTTCTTATTGGAGCTTGCTTTATTTAACTCTTGGGATTCCCCCTCTAACATGATGCTGTCTGAAAGTACCCCTTTGTTTGGGTGCCAGGAGATTTTTCCTCTTGGGGATGATGCACCCCAGTAAGGTTGAGGGTGGGTGGGCAATATACCAGAGGAGTACAGAGGAGCAGGTTAGCTTGAGAGAGGCAAACATATGGAAGCTGAAGATCTGGAAAGAGAATCTCGTAAAGCTCTCCATATGCCCTTTACTGCCCGAAAGTTTTCAGGGACTCTAGTGGTAGGTGAAGCCCAGTCTCAGAACATTGAGTTGGAGAACGAGTCAATGCCCTTTTGGAACTTCCTGGATTCAAGCCTTTTAAACTCCTTTCTGCCCTTGAATTCGTGTGTGTGTGTGTGTATGTGTGTATGTGTGTATGCGTGTGCATGCATGCGTGCATATGCACACTCGCCCGAGTATGTTAAATGAAAGAAACTTAGCACCAGTTCACCACAGCGAAAGATGGTGCCTGTCCTGTCATCACTCTTGAATTCTAACTTCAGGTGAACTTGTAACACCTACTGTGCACCAGGCACGGTACCGTGCCCTGTAGATACAGGGAATCCGTCACTATTAGTAACCAATATGCAAGCACCGGTGGGAAGCATATAGGGATTTTCATAGGATTTGGAAAGAAGGGATGGCAAGAAACTCCCAGTGTTAACCTAGCAGCTCAACCCCCTTATTGGAGGGGAAGTTCCTAAAGAAGGGATAACGAAGTCTATTAAAGACAAGATGCGTCTGCCTGTGTGTGTGCGCATGTGCGTGCCATACAGCTCAAACCTTCACAGACCTGCACTGTTATCCAAGTGCTTTAATGTTTAATTCCCTTTGATTTGGTCCACACTAACATCAAGTGTTTCTGCGGGCAATTCCAAGGCATCTGAGGAGCCTTGCTGGGAATTAAAATCTAGTAAGACCTTCAGAGGAATTGGAGAAGGGGAACTTTATTGGTTTTCAGGCTGGTCTTATAATTTCATTTTGTTTTCTGTCTGCGACACACATGCACAGGGTCTTTTATCACCCATTAGGCATGGGTCCTGCCAATCGCAAGATTGAAGATGAGGAAAATCAGCAAGTGCTTGGGGACAAAGCAGAGCCATTACGTCGCCGTGGCTGGGGCAGCCAGGCCAACCCAGGGGGATGCATCAGAAAAGAAATGACGTAGACATGTTCTATTGCTTTCCTTGAGCTATGGCCCATGGCAACTTGTTGACTTTGGTCCTGGGATCAAGTTAGTGCTGAGTTGCTGTCAGCATTACTGGTTGTAAAGTGGCCTTCTCCTTTTCCTACCGGAGGCGAGATCATTCTGGGTGTTTGTGGGGAGAATGTTCTCTGAGTGGTATCACAGAACTTCTCACCAATGCTGTTTGGGGCTCCTTGGCCGCCGTCCCCTCCCCTCTGTGCAAGGCTGCAAGGGTGGAGGTTTGGACATCGTTGAATGCCCAGAGGCCACTAGCTGTTGGTGCCAGGTCTCTCTCTCTCTGTTTTTGTCTTTAATTTGGTAATTTAAATTTTTTATACCATTTCAAATTTACAGAAAAGTTGCAAGAATAATACAAAGAGCCTTTTCATGACACTGACATTACCTGTTACAATATTAACATTTTTGAAGAGTTCATGCCAGTTACTTTGTAGAATTTCCCTTATTTTGAATTCTCCTGATGTTTTTGCCTTGTTCCATTCAGGTTATACATCTTTTCTTTTCTTCCTTTCTACCTTCCATCCATCCGTCCATCCATCCATATATTGAGTGCTGAACATTTATTAAGTAAAGTGCTTACTTTTTAAAACATTAAAAAATAACCCGTCTCTTGAAATACTGTTCACTCGTTTGAAACATAGCGTTCATTGGTTTTTAGTAAACTCAGATGTGCAGCCATCACCCCCAAAAGAAGCCTCTGTACCCATTAACAGCTGCTCCCCATTTCCCCTCCCCCCAGCCCCTGGCCACCACTCATCTATTTTTGTCTGAATGGATTTGCCTATTCTAGACACTTCATATAAATAGAATCACACAATATGTGGCCCTTTTACGGCTGAATAATATTCTGTTGTATGGATGTACCGCATTTTGTTTATTCACTCATAGTTGTTTGTTTCCACCCTTTGGCCTTTATCGATAATGCTGATAGAACCATTTGTGTACAGGTTTCTGTGTGATCATATATTTTTGTTTCTTTCTGGGAAATGCCTATGAATGGCACTGCGGGGTCCTGTGGAAGCTCTCTATGGCCTTTGCAGGAATAGGTCATGCGTTTTTGACCTGTTAGAGTCCTGGGAGGCCCAAAGGTAGGAAAGGGGGGTGAGTTGTTATGCGGTAGACCTGGGTGGCTCTCGGCGGGGACGCAGCGGGGGCACCGCTATTTTTATGAGCACTACAAGCTCATCTTCTTCAGCAACATCCTGGTCTCGTTTTCCAGAGACTGATGACTATCCTGGGTCTGTGACCCTGGCCAGAACTAGGGATTTTTGATGTTCAGCCTCTCCTGAGGGATGCCTAGGAGACATGACACCCCCCCCCCCCCAGAGAGCACGAGGGACTGTGAGCCCCCTATCTGCGGGCAACATAAACCAGCTGTTCAGCTCCGTCAGCTCTCATCTCATCTGGAACTGCCTTTCCTAGGTTTGCCCCCAGACAAGGGCCCAAGTTAGAGCCTTGCAGTTGCCAGCCTCCTTTAATTGGGTCCTTCATTTCGCAGGCTGTTATTTGTGTGATGGTGTCTGGGCCTTGACTGGAGGGCCATGTTTTTTGTTTTTTGGTTTTTTTTAAACTCAACAGTTTAGTAAGATGTTTGATGGAACCTAGTGATTCATCTATTCCATGAAGAAGGGGAGGAGCGTGTGTGTGTGTGTGTGTGTGTGTGTGTGTGTGTGTGTGTGGTGCGGAGGGGTATGGCACACTGAGGAGAAGTTACCCTTAAAACAGAAGCAGCTCAGGCTGGAAAAGCCACCACTTTCCAGCCCCTCCCCACCAGGGGCTTTAATTACAGAGCAATTTCTTCTGCTTTGTCGAACTGACCTGAATTTGGGGTGGGATCCCTTCCCTGATTTACACCACAGGCCGGTTTGGGCTCCGACTTCCATTCATGTGTCTTCATCCTATGTGGAGCAGTGGCTCAGATCATGGCAAGGACTGGGCTTGAAGTTTCTTGCCCTGGAATTCAAAACCATCTCTGCTTTAGGGTGTAGTGGATAGGAGTGAAGGCCATGGAGGTAGACTGCCTGGGGGTAATCCTGGCTCTGAATGACCCTGGACAAGTAACTTAACCTCTTGGAGACCAGTTTTCTCATCTGTAAAATGGGAGTAAGAATAATACCTACTTCATACAGTTAGTGGGCAGATTAAATAGGTTGACGGATGTAATACTCTAATTAGAAGGTTCTTGGTAAGAGTTTTTAGCTCCATTTATTGTTATTACTATGCTATGTTCCATCCACTACGGTAATTGGCTCAGCTCAGATATTTCCTCCTCTATGAAGCTGTGCCTGGTGCCTGGCATATAATAGATGCTCAATAAATATTTGTTCAATGAATGAATAAGCAAATGAATGAATACATTTGCTCCCATCTGGGAGCAATCCACTTCTCCTTGAGGCTTGTGTTTTTCTTTTTTCTTTTCTTTCCTTTCCTTTTCTTTTTTTTTTTATTTGAGAGAGTACGTATATGCAAGTGGGGGAGAGGGGCAGAGGGAGAGAGAGAGAGAGAGAGAGAGAGAGAGAGAGAGAGAGAATCTTAAGTAGGCTCCATGCTCAGTGCAGAGTCCAATGTGGGGCTCGATCCCATGACCCTGGGACCATGACCTGGGGTGAAGTCAAGAGTCAGATGCCCAGCTGATTGAGCCACTTAGGTGCCCCTCCCTGAGGCTTTGATAGCACTTTGTCCCTACATTCTTTTATGGAGTTTTCCCCATTTAACCTTTATTGGAGTTAATTGTGCTTATCCAGATGGTCAGCCCTTGGAGAGTAGAACTTGGGTCAACTGTTTTGGTATTTCCTGTGAGGCTTTGCATGGAGGGCAATAACTATTTGGTAAATAATTAATCCTTTTTGAAAATGGTGGCCTTAAAACATTAAATTGCTGAGTTTTTTTGTTTGTTTTCTTTTTTTACTGGATGCAAACACAGAGACATATACATACAGAGAAAGTACCTCTCCAACAATTTCATGGCGTGTGGCTTTCTTTTTTCCTAAAGGAAGTGATAAAGGTAAAAGTTAAGGAGGTAGGTGACAGTGGGAGCCAGAGACTCATAGTAAATAAAAATGTGAGTTCAGTTCAAAGAACGTATCGATGTTAAAGTTTTATTGGAGTTTAACAATTTTAGAAAATATATAGGTTTCATTCTGCTTTGAACTCTTTCAAATGGTGTGTGTGTGTGTGTGTGTGTGTGTGTGTGTGTGTGTGTTTAAATGAAAGTGCACAAAAACCCTTTGGTTCTGTCTGAAAAATAATGGATTATTAGCAATGGGTTCTGAATTTCAAAGCTCGTCACTGTTACTGTGCCTCTTGGGTTCATGGTTGGAAATGCTCTGGTTGTCTAATGGGAAGCTGAGGCATAAGGCCTGTCTCTTCTCATGGCTGGCTCATTAGAAAGAACAAGAAGTCACTTGGCCAGTGGTCCAGAAGAGAGCAGGGTTGGTCTACATGCAGACCAGGCTTTCTCCTGGATGCTCAGAGGACAGGTGACAGGTCAAAGGCAGGTGGATCCTGCAGAGATCTGACCATGTTGTTTAGGATCAGGTAACATATGGCCAAGCTGGGAAGTAGAGAAGTGAGTTATGTCCCGAGGACAGAAGTCATGCGCATCTAAGCAGAGGTATGGAGTGGGTCAAGACAATTTTTCTTCACTTTGACCTTTGAATGTGTGGATTATTTATTCGCTGAAGTGTTGGTAAGCCGGTGAGAAAAAAAATTTACGTATATTATCCATGGTAAGTTAACTGTTGAAACACCCTCAAACCTCAGCGACCTATCCCAGTAAATGTTTATTTCTAACTCATGCTACAGTCCCATGTGGGGTGGCAGAGGGTGGAGGAGGGGGCTGTACTTACATGCGGTCATTCGAGAACCCAGGCTCCTTCTGTCTTGTGGCTCTACCCTCTCCCTTAGGGCCTTGGAGTCCTCTACCGGATCCCCGAATCCAGCCAGCAGCAAGGGTGGGAGGATGTGGAGGAGTTTTTATTTTATTTTGTTTTGTTTTATTTATTTATTTTTTTGAGATGGGGGAGGCGCACAGGTGAGCAGAGGAGGGCAGAGGGATACAAAGAGAATCCCAAGCAGGCTCCACGCTCAGTGCAGAGCCCGAGGTGGGGCTCGATCCCACAACCCCGGGATCATGACTTGAGCCGAAATCAAGAGTGGGATGCTTGACCGACTGAGCCACCCAGGTGCCCCTGAAGGCAGGTTTTAAGGGCTAGGACTGGAAATGGCATTTATCACTTTTGCCCACATTCCATTGGCCAGCCTCGTCATGGCCATGTCTAGGCTCAGGGAGGCTGGGAAATGGGGTCTAGCAGTGTGCCCAGAGCAAAGGCAAATGGTTTGGTGAAAAAATAGTTCATCTGTGCCACAGAAAACAAACTGGAAACTTCCCCTCTTAGTTGCCATACGGAGAGACAGGGCATTTTACTGTGGTTTGGAAAAATGCTTGATTTAAAAACTGCTACCAACATGTCTCTGAGAAGGGGCCAGCGCTGAATGAGCCAAGGGCAATCATGGGCAATCATTTGTTCAAACAGTTTTCTGTTAAGCATCTGCCCTGGGTCAGGCATTATCTTGGGCATGGGGACCGTGATGGCAAGCAATACCAGCATCACTCCCTGTCCTCTTAGAACTGGCATTTGTCAGAAGACAGGCAATTGAATGTGCAAACTTCCTACAATATGAGGATAGCGTGAGGGAAAGTAGGGGAGCGCATAGGCAGAGATCTAGGCCAGTCTGAGAGAGCCAGAGAAGTTTCCAGGATAAAATGGCATTTACACCGACACTTGAAGGGAAGGGCTACTGACACTTGGCCAGCTGAAGGAAGGCAGAGAAGTGGCATAGGTAACTGGGTATTGGGAAAGGGGCATAGCTCAGTGGATCTCAGCCTTGATTGCACTTTGGACGCACTTGGGGCAGACTTGGCCAATTAACTAAGAATCCTGGGGTGCGGGGTCTGGGGGTAGGTCCAGGCATTGATCTTATTTGTAAAAGAAGCTTCCCAGGTGATTCTGATGCATGGCCATGGTCAAGAATCACTACAAGAACAGCATTTATTTATTCATTCATTCATTCTTCTTTTTAAAGTTTATTTTGAGAGAGAGCATGCAAGCAGGGGAGGGGCAGAGAGGGGGGAGAGAGAATCCCAAGCAGGCTCCGCAGGGTCAGCACAGAGCCCAACATGGGGCTCAAACTCACGAAGTGTGAGCTCATGACCCCAGCCGAAGTCACCCAGGCTGAGCGCCCTAGAAGAGCAGCTTTAAAGAGAGGGCAGGAGGAAGGGAGCACCGGTCCTGGGGGGGGGGGGGGCGGGGAGCAGGACTGAAAGCTTTTCAGACTGAAGTCGCTTCCAGGCTGAGGTTTGGGGTCACTGGGGCGCAGGGCAGGAGCTCAGGAGGAGCCACTTCCAGGAGCTCTTTCCTCTGGGTATTGGGGGGGAGGGTCCCTTTTCCCCCGAGGTCTCAGCCTGGCAGGGCTTCACCAGCACTGAACTCATCTTGCAGGGTCTAATGATCTCATTGCCTGCCTTTGGTGGTTTCGAGGGAGGCAGGCTGAGAGAGCAAGGATGGCGTGTGCAAAAACCCGCCTCTCTGATTTCTTAAGCAGAGAAGGGCCAGAGTGCAGGCCCGGCTGGCGACTGGCTGGAGGCCGCTTCTCCCTGGGGCCGGCAGGGTGCAGGTGCAGCCTCGGAATTGTCAGCTTGCCGTTTCAGGAAGCTGGTGAGCAGACACGCGTGGCTCCTGTAGAAAGGACCCAGTGGGAGGTATCTGCTCAGCGTGGGGTCCTACACCTCATGGAGGGCTCCACAGACCATTGTTTCTGGACCCACCTTGGGCCTGTCTTAAGGAGAACACAGATTCCCAGGCCGTAGGCCTGCGTGCTAAACAGGCTTGGTTTTTGCAGGCCTCAGGCCTTCCCCAGGCCACACCATTTTGTTTGTGTGTCTGGAAGCCTCTGGAATGTTCTTGGTAGCAAATACAGACCTGTTTACCCATGAGGAGCTGGACCTTAACCTGAAAAGCAGACACTTTGTTCCTGTTTTGAAAGCATAAAGCCTTAATCTTATGATTCTAGCATTCATGCTACCAACTTGGAGACGTAAAGATATCGGAGCTGGGTATTGACTCAAAGTCAGGGCTGTGTCTCTCAGAGGCTGTGAGGCTTGCGGGCAATCATCCCAAGTAAAGAGGATAGCCTGTTTAAGAATAAAACAGAAGGAAAGGTTCAGATCCATTTTTACTATTTTTGTCACAGAAAAGCTAGGGGTTTTCCTCAGGGATAAAGGAAAAAATAGCTCTCTTCTGTAGCAGAGCTCTGTCTTCTCGTGGTGCCCTCTCGTGCATGCATTTGCAGGCATGCTGACCGCTGGGCGTGGGAACAGAGGTTTGAAAATAATGTATATGTGGATACGGACCTCATGGATATATATATATCAATATCTAGAAACTGCTTTAAAAGTGAAATTGTAGTGATTATGTCAATGATTATACTGTAGCCATTTTACCGGGAGATTCCAGGTAAAGATTTAGGGAAAAAAATCAAGCCACCCCCTCCCCCCCATCATTTTCCACTGTGGGTGATTGGCCGCCATGGTGGTATGTGACCTGACTTCTGTTTTCTCCCATATTTGAACGTAACCTGCTGCAATCCAAGACGTCCAGGAGAGCCAACTTGGGTTCTGTGCCAGAAACAACCCTGTTCTCCGACTCAAGGGTTCTTACCTCGCAGTTCTTCCATTTGACGGCTGAGAAAACAGAAAGCCCCAGGGGTCAAGTGCCTGGTCCACGGTCATACAACTGTTTAGGGGCAAAGCCAGGACTAGAAACCTGGTCTCCTGGAATTTAGACAAGGCCCATTACAAGCGGGTTTTGGTAATTGCTTGCCAGTCCTCATCATTTGACAGTGGCTGCGGAATATGTGTGTTGAGAAGGATTCTGAGGCTGGGTATTTACTCATTCAGAAGTGCCGTAACTAACTAGCTCGGTCTCCCTGGGGTGCAGGTGAGAGGATTTGCTGTAGTGTTTGTTTGTCTCCCGCTGTTGTACCCTGCTAGGTAGGCTCTGAAGTAGGTTCTGGAGCTCCTGTTGCCCCCGCTCGTGTGCCAGTGTAAACCCTGGCCTCTTCAGATGATCTGACAACAGTGTTTGCCACCCCTGCAGGGAGGCCCTGGAGGAGGGCACCAGAGCATTCTGAGCCCACGGGGGCACTTTCTCCTGATGATTCTGAACGAGGCCCGTCAGAACTCCCGAGCCTAGAATGTCCTCCTTGGTGTCTCTAAGATACATCTCAGGGAGTGGGACGGGAGATGAAAACAGTGCTTTCAAAGCAGGCAATCATTTTGGGAGCTTTCTTGAGTGGCGTGAACACACGCATGCACACACACACACACACACTATGGTCCAAGAGCACCAGGAAAACCTCTCATCGAAGAATTATGTGCCTCATACTCGGGAGGCTTTGATGCATCTTGCACTTTGATGACTTGAGGTTGGGACTTCCTCGTCCCCTTCCCCTTTGCCCTCCTCCCACAGCCCATTTCCCTGGGAGGCGGGCTCTTGAGCTAAGGGTTAGAAGTCTCGCCCTTTCCTCCCAGGGAAACAGGCCCCACCTCCAGGACAAGACAGAGAGCCCTGGGGTCTCTCCCAGGGAGGCTCCAGTTCTCAGTCTCAGAGCCATTAGTTCTCTGGCTTCATTTTGAATTTTTAAAAAATGTTTTATATTTCATAGAGAGAGAGAGAGAGCATGAGCAGGGGAGGGGCAGAGCGAGAGTGAGACACAGAATCTGAAGCAGGCTCCAGGCTCTGAGCTGTCAGCACAGAGCCCGACGTGGGGCTTGAACCCACGAACCGTGAGATCGTGACCTGAGTCCAAGTCAGATGCTCAGCCCACTGAGCCACCCAGGTGCCCCCACTGGCTTCATTTTGGATCACTTTATGGGGGGCAACTGACATTCAGTTTTTCCTCCTCTCCCACTTCTGCTTCTTGGAAGGCTTGGGCAAGTTACCTAATTGCACTAAGTGTCAGTTTCCCCATCTGTAAAATAGAGAGTGTTCCCACATTGTAGAATCTTGTGAGGATTAAATCATCGGGTGTGCCTGGCAAGTGACCAGTAACTGTGCCCTGTTATTTTTTTTTGTTCTCTACTATTTTTAAGTCACAAACACAGAGCCCTTGAAGGATCATCCACTAGGTTCTCTAATTTTGTGGGTGGCCGTGTGTTTGAGCATTTCAAAGAGAGGGAGAGGTGGGGAGGGAGAAGGAAATCAAGTGAGCAAGCTGGCAGTCTCTGCCTGTGATAAAAGCAGTGACACTGCAGGGAATTGTCATCTAGACACGAGATTGCGTATTATTTCAGCCGGTGCATCTGAAACTTTGTACACATGGATCATCTGGGGAGCTTATTTAAAATGCAGATTCGGGGGCACCTGGGTGGCTCAGTCGGTTAAGCGGTTAAGTGTCAGACTTCGGCTCAGGTCATGAATTCAGAGTTCGTGAGTTTGAGCCTCATGTGGAGCCTGCCTGGGATATATTCATTCATTCATTCTCTCTCTCTCTCTCTCTCTCTCTCTCTCTCTCTCTCTCTCTCTCTCCCCTCCTTCCCCCCTTCAAAATAAAGAAATAAACTTAAAAAAAAAACTTGCAGATTCTGATTCATTAATTCCGCTTTCTAGCGGAATGCTTTCTAGCAAGCATTTCTAACAAGCTCCCGGGCGATGGCGATGCTGCTGGCCTGTGGACCCCAGTTCGACACCAGGTAAGAGTCTAGGAGACAGTGGGCCAAGGCTGCCCTGTAGATTTGGAGCAACCTGAAACTTGACAGCCCTGTGGCTATTTAGCTAGATTGGTGCATCTAGGAGCTGAGAGTTTCTGGGGATGAATGGAGAAATACTGAAGCCCAACTCTGAAGAGCCAGGTTCGAGTCCCGGCGAGGTGTCAAGACACAGTGAGCAAGTTGTTTCTCTCCCTCGGCCTCAGCACCTTGGTTGTCTTTAGAGCAGAGGGTGGCCGAAAATACTATGAAGCCTTGCTATTCCCACAGTGGTCCTTAGCTCCACGTCCTGGGCCACCTCAGACCCCCTGTGCCCAAAGCCACATTTTAATAAGTTCCCCCGGGGATTCCCTTTCATGTTAACATTTGAGAAGCGCCGGTCTAAGACTCCTTCCTACTAGAGGATTCCGTTGATCTAGTACTTTCTAACTCTAGCTCTGGCGACAGAAATGTCAAGTGACTCCATTTATACAACGGGGATGTCGTCATCAGGAAATACCTTCTTTTAGTTCTCCCGCAGTAATTTTGGTGATTTGCAAAGAAGGTCAGACCAGTAAAATTTATTCCGAACCAGCATTTCCCTGTGTTTGAGTAGGAGGGAGCGTCAGAATCCCTGAAGAGTGGTCCACCACCAGCAGCACCCTTCTCGGGCCCTCAGCAGATCGCAGCACGGTGTCCCCAGCTTCCCTGGGCTTGGCGCCACCTCCTCCATTTTCCTTTGATGCTGGTGCACGTTGGCTGTGTTGGGAGGCAGAGCGGGTGCGTGTTCCCACGCGTCTACATATTGGTGCATTGGCTCTCTGATGGGAATTGGGGCTACAAGTGGAGAATTTTTATTGCATAGACTCCAAAAGGAAGAAGCAAAATTGTCCCAGGGTTTTAGTTCCACGGAGGAATTTTGGGGCGCCTGGGTGGCTCAGTCGGTTAAGCGTCCGACTTCGGCTCAGGTCACGATCTCGCGGCTCGTGAGTTCGAGCCCCGCATCGGGCTCTGTGCTGACAGCTCGGAGCCCGGAGCCCTCTTCGGATTCTGTGCCTCCCTCTCTCTCTGCCCCTCCCCCACTCCCACTCTGTCTCTCAAAAGTGAATAATGTTAAAAGAAATGACTTCCATGGAGGAATTTTTTTAATTATAGAAATTTCAGATACACAGGAAAGATAGAGAATAACATAAGAAACAGAATTTACGTGAAGACGTACATTATTATAAGTAAAATTGTAATGTGGACTCCTCAGTGGCATCACCTTTTACAACCATACCCTGAAAATTGGTATTCATAATTCTCAGGCATGTCTTTATATTTTAATATGTGTGTATTCCTAAGCAGCATTTAGTATTGTCTTTGCTTGGTTTGAAATTGGCATACATTGTTTTATACTCTGTATCCTTCTGCAACCTGCCTTTTTTGCTCAGCATTATACATGGAGATTTATTCATGCTGTTGTAGCTCTACTTGATTCATTTTAATTGCTGTGTATAGTTCATTATATGAAAGTACTTCCATTTATCGATTCTCTGGTTGATCGACGTGGCAGTTGTTTCTGTTTTTTCCTCTTCCAAACAATGCTGCAGTGAACATATGTCACTTTTATGCATATACGTGTGAGTTTTTCAGGGCAGTGTTTTTCACGGAGTATGTTGTGACCTATTTGTGGGTCATGAACTCAAACCGATGGGTTGCAACTACATTGAAAAAAAGTAAAATAGAATACATTGAGAATGACCAGAATATGTTTCCCATGGCAAGAGGAGTTACTATTTCACGGAATTTCTTTCAGTTACGAGGTGACACGGTTTACTTTGATAGCCCATTACTTTATCATTGAAACAAGTTTAGGGAAATTAAACTTACCGTGTGGGTCATGGTCAACCTAGGGACGGGCTTGCTGCGTTGAAAACTGTGTGTATCTTTGGCTTTTCTAGAACTTGCCAGATTCCTCTTCCAAGTGTACTGATTCACACTGCTATGAGTTTTCAAGTTGAAAAGCTCAAGAGAAAATAGACCCCAAGGACAGATGGAAGCTAGAGAATTAAAAAAAAAAAAAAAAAAAAAAAAAAAAAAAAGCTTAAAATTCCCACCTTCTTCGCTCCTCTTAACTCTGTGTAAACACTGTGGGTTTTCTTGACCTTGCAAATTTGCTTTTAATCTGAAACAAGAAAAAAGCTTCGAAGGGAATTCCTCATCTTCCTGTCTCTCTTGCCTCAGTTCAGGGAGGGGTGAGCTGGAAGGAGGTATCCATTAATAACAGGAGAGCTGTGTCTAACCTTTGTGCTCTAGCTACTGTGGGCAGGTTTTCAAAGATGGACAAAGATTTCTCCAGATCAAAGTCAGTGGTGCCATCGTTGTTTCTTACTTAGAAATAAAGCAGGGAATGGGGCACCTGGGTGGCTCAGGTGGTTAAGCATCGGCTCTTGGTTTTGGCTCAGGTCATGATCTCATGGTTTGTGAGTTTGAGCCCCTCATCGGGCTCTGTGCTGACAGTGTGGAGCCTGCTTGGGATTCTCCCTCCCTTCTCATTTTCTGACCCCCCGCCCCCATGAAATAAACTTAAAAAAAAAAGAAATGAAGCAGGGAATTGGGGAACCCAAGGAGCCATCGTCCCATAGTTCATCTTTCTGGGGGGCTGGTCAGTTCCTGCTCTAGTCCCAAACCCCCCTGGAAGGCCAAATCCTGTGTGAGCTGATTGTTATCTGGCTTGCTGCAGCCTGTTTCCCCGGAGATGTGTGTCCGTGTATCCTCTCCCTCCATGCACTGCACAAGCAAAGACCAAGAGATGGGAAGAAGGCAGGTTTGGGGGCCCTGCTCCATGCCTCTCCCTGTGCCCAGAACCTACCATTCATCATCTCCAGTCATCTTGGCAACCCCTCTTTCTGCAGAGGAGGAAAACCGAGCCTCAGAGTTTAGGTGACTTCCCCAGATCACTCATCTAATAGGATAGAATTCCTAACCTTATGGAGACCCTTCTGTATGCCAGACATTGTTCTAAGCACCTTATATAATTTCCTCTTTACATCTTCATCACATCCCAGCTTTACAGACGGGGAAACTGAGACACCAAGAGGTTAAATCATTGGCCTAGGATCACACAACCAGTGAGTGCAAAAGCCCATATTTGCTAGTCTTTGGCAGTTGACATCTTCCATCTGTTGAATGGGGATCCTTCGCTATTCTGTATCATAGATATGCCCTCCTTCTCTCCCTTCCTTCCAGCATTTTCCAATAGGTAAGGGAGATGGTCTCTGCGCATGGGAATTTGGGACAAGCGTGTACCATATAGTAGAAACAACGTGGTCACAATGACAGTGGCCATGTGTACTTTAGCGCTGAAATGAGTGGACGGCACAGAGATCAGAGAAGGAGGCGCTGGATGAGGCTGGCGGATAGCCTTGTAGATTTCATCAGTAGATCTCAGTTCTCTTAAAACCATAGGTATCAAACTTGAGCATGCATCAGAATCATCTAGAAGACTTGTTAAAATACAGATGGCTGGACTCCAGATGCCCCGCACCCTCCCAAGTTTCTGATTAAGACAGGACTCAGGCCCGAGAATTTGCCTTACTAACAAGCTCCTCCTGCCGGACAGCGCTTGGGAAATCACCGGCTTATACAATAGGTAAGATTCGTAAAAGTGCAAGAAAAAGGAAATGAGTGTGATCTGTATGCTAGTGAGAATAAATAGGTTAGCCAGGGTGACAGACAAGCCTTAAAGTCTTTGTGGCATAACACACTGAAGTTTTCTTTCTGGTCTATGTTCCAGTCCAGTGCGGGTTGATAGGGGCGGATTCTGCTCCATGCTGGCATTCGGGGGCCCAGGCTCCTTCTGCTTGTGGCCCGGCCACTCCCTGGGCACTTCGAGTCCTCCGTCAGAGCGTCTGAATCTGGCAGCAGTGGAGGGAGGAGGGATTGGAGGATTGTGCAGAAGGCTTTTATGTGCCAGGCCGAAAGGACAAACACGTCGTTTCTACCCACGTGCCATTGGCCAGAACTCAGTTACACGGTTCCGCGTACCTGCAAGGGAGCCTGGGTAGAAAAGAGAACAGAGAATGAATATGTAGCAGTCTTTGCCACGGCCTGTTTGAGGATCCACAAGGAGTTTGGTTTGACCGGAAAAGCACGTTCGTGTCAAGAGAACGAATGAATGTTTCATGCTCTTTCGGGGAAATTTGCCGCGGCCAGTTTGGGTCGTCACGTAACATCATGGCAGTGTAGCTGTGGGGTCGGAAAAATAACCAGCAGATTTTCACTGAAAGCCCGAATAGGTGGTTTCGTAGTTATATGATTTCTCAGGACCTGATTTTGTTCTCTCTCTGAAAATCGGAATAAGATATATGAAAATTGCTAGTTTGGTGCCAAGCACATGATGACAGAGTAGCTCTTTCTGCTTTCGGCCGCTGGATGGGCAGACGGAGCCACGCTGTTGTGGTGTTGGGAGCCTCTTCACGTGGACAGCTGTTGGAATCGGCTCAGGGACACAGTCGCAAGCTCGTCTCGGCAGTTGGGTGGCTGGCCCAGCAAGGCCCAAGGAAGCAGCGTAGGCCCGGGACCACAGCAACATTCGTTACGTACTTGGCTTCTGGAAGCAACACCATTACCCGGTCGGGTGACTTTGGCCTTTGTGCCTCAGTTTCCTCATGCGTGAACAGGGGCGAGTCTTAACGACCTCATACGGTTGCCGTGACGGTGGGGCCGAGGACTGACAAGGGTTGGATACGCACTCCTGAATTTCTCAGCCCCTGTGGTAGATGCCCTTTCTCCCTCTTGGTGTCATCACCTGAGGCCACTATGGAGGTTCTTCGACCACGTACGCCCCGTAGGCTTTGTTTGGTCTTAGGATGGCGTGCCGGGCCTGACAGAGCCCCGTCCTCTCCCCGTAGCGTGGGTGCGTCGCAGTGACTTTGGGGCCTCTGAGCTGTCCGCGGATGTGAGTGCAGTGTGGGCTGGGAGGTGGTGAGGGAGTCTCCGAGCTTTTTCCAGGCTGCGCCTCCACGTCGGCTGAGCGGACCCCGCAGCAGAGATAAAAGTCCCCTGGGCTCCTGGACGGCAGCACTGAGCCCCCCGCCCCCACAGTCCCTGGACCAGCGCTGCTCTCCTTCGTTTCACCTTGTTCTCTGCTCCCCTCAGGTCTGGGTCCTTTAAAAACCTTTCTCTCCCCCTGTTCAAACGGTGCAATTTTGGGTGATTGAAACCACATTTTTATATGTGTCAAAATCAGTTCAGCCTTTAGAAAGGAATCATAATATAAATTGGATCGTATATCCTAAGTGGATGCCACCAGCTAATTCGTTTGTTAGGCCGTTCAGCTACATGGGATTAAGTGAGTGTTTACTCTTCGGCAGCTACATGTGGGTCTCGTTAATGCACATTTTGGTATGGCTCGTGCCTAATATCTTGTCAAGTAAGGGAGCGTGTAGAAGGCCCTCGCACACCAGCAACCTGCAGGGAGCCATTCCTTCTCCAGCAGCCTCTAGTGATTAACGGGGTGGGGCTGAACATCCCTGCTCCTTTTTTGAAATGCACGCTCATCAAGTTGCCCGCAGCCTCAGAAAGGCTGTGGTCTATACCCTGGTCGGGGCAGGCGGGGATCGGGGGCGGCCGAGCGCGCCAGCGTCACATTCTGAGGCCCCGCCCCAGATCTACTGAATCAGAATCCGACTTTGTGTGTGTGCAGTGCGTGGGCGCGAAAATTTAACATGTGCTGCTCTAAACCACTCTTCTCAGCCTTAGCTGCACATTGGGTTCAAAAGCGATCGGTCTGGAATGTGCCTGGGCATCGGGGTGTTTCAAAGCTCCCCAGGTGATTCTGGTGTGCAGCCAAGGTGAGGAAGCACTACTCTAAGTGGCTGTGCCTCTGTCCCCCCTGCTCCCCCCCCACCACTTTTTAGGGGAGATCACAGGGCCTGCTTTACAGGTGGCTGGGACGATTCGGGAGGTAACACTGGACCAGCCAGCACACCGCGGTCACCCAGAAGTCCTTCTCCTTTTCTACAACGTCACCGCATTTCCCCCTGCCCTTCCCAACTTCTCATTTTCCTGCTTCCTGAAAAGAGAAGTTTCTTTTGGTCCCAAGTAGCAGCATGTTGGGAACTGGGGGCGAAAAGGATTTGGAAGTCCTCCTGCATTATTTTCATGCAGAACTCTCTGGTTGGCTGTCTCTGTGTTTTTTTGCAACAGTACAGGCAGCTTCTTTTGTTCCTGTCGTTGTCGTTGTTGTTTCTTTGTCGCGGTTCATTTGTTTATTTGTTTGGAACTGCCAGCCGGTGGGAGCCCAAGTATGGGGAAGAATGAGTTTGGAAATATTTCCTTCCTGGTACTTGTGCTGGAATCCGGACCGAGTTGTGTCTCCGAAACTCTGGAGGAGTGTGTTATTGCTGGTCCTGTGTGCGTCACCGCCCCCGGGGCACAGCAGGCGTTTCATGTGGACGCAGGCTCGTCTTTTATAAGGGGTAGGTACGGTGTTTTTAAACAGGTCTCCTGGTTTGGGCACCGCACACAAAGTTGGCAGAGACTCATTTTGCTTCCAGCTTTTCCCCACTGAGCACAGCTAGAAACCCCCGAAGTGATGCAGGAGATTCAGTGATGCTGAGAGTCCCCGGCTCCAGGGTAACTGTCACTGTCACTTCTGACCTCATGGTGCTCTTTGGCTGTTTTGTGTGTTTTAGGTAAGCGAAGGGCCCAGTTTGTACTCTTTTGTGTGTGGCTTCTTCTGCCCAGTATGAGGTTTGTGAGGTCCACCCACGTGGTTGTGTGTAGTTGTAGACGACTGGGAGCAAGGATGTTCACCAAATCTTGATCTTGGACTCTTGTCAGAGTTCGGACTTGAGTAAAAACTAAGTTAAAAAAAAAATTTTTTTTATCCTTAGTCTACAAGCATAAGACCTGTTAAGTGAACAAAATTTGAAAAATAAAGATCAACAAAATATAAAAAAATAAACATAGTCTCTAAATCTATCACCCCAAGAGAGTCTCTCAGTATTTTTGTGTATATCCTCCAGGTTTTTCCCTGGACGTATTTTAATAATTTGGACTTAGAGTCTACATACTGCTTTCTAAACGGTTTTTTTTTCACTCACTAGAACAAGAATATCTTACTGTGTCCCCAAATATTCTTCAACAGCATCTCCTTTATTGGTTACATGGTTGGTCTTTGTATAGCAAAATTAGGCTTAATATATTTTAAACTTTTTTTGCATGAGATTTAGGAACTGCTTTAAACAGCTTTTATGGTCATAAAAATGCAATCAGTCAGTAACATCGCCAAGTCTTCTGAAGGAGAACAGGCTTTACTTTTTTCCCTCATGGCGTACCCCGAGCTTGTGGGTGCCAGTGAGGAGCTGGGTGGGCATAGCTGTCAAGATGGGAAGGTCTCCATGTGCTTCTGAAATGAAGGCCACTATTAAATGCCTAATGTCCTGCTCTCTGGTTATTTTCAGAAAGTCAAGAGCTAAGGGGTGATTTTTCATGAACTCACCTCGAGGTCAGAATTATGAATTTTCTCTTTTCTGACTGCCCCAAAGTCAAACTGTGTCCGCTGGGCATTCGGGACACAAGATCCTAATTTTCAAAGCACGCCTTTTTATTTTTGTGAAGTAATCTGTTAACTAGCACCTGTGGGCATCGGTTGCCTCTTTTCCTTGTTACCAAAAGGGATTCAGTGGTAATCAGATCCCTAATTCTTATGGAGTCTTTTAACCAAGAGCCAGAGAGACAGGTGAACATTGTAGTTTTTATAGGGATACTCTTGGAGTGTTTATAAACCACAGAACTACTTTGGAGAACTTTAAAGCACTTTGAGCCAGTAAGCTCATTAATGATGAGGAAAAGGAAATAAAATTTCATTGTCTTTATACGCATGCTATGGCTGAAGTCCAAGTAATTTTGGCTCATATCAACATTTGCTGGCTAGCAGTTTGGGAACAAATAGACACAGTATTAGCAAGATTTGGAGTCAACAGTAAAATTTGGACTTTGGCCATGCGTGCGCGCGCGTGCACATACGCGTGCACACACAAACACACACACACACACACACACACACACACACACACACCCCAAACACACACATGGGGTGAGGGGGAAGAATTTTCTAGTCCTTTCTTCTTTAATCATAAAACAAGAAGAAACTGCTAGATCTGGAATTCTTTGAGGTCCTTCCTTATGTGTACCCTAAAGGGGTATAAAACTGTTTCTGCATAGAAAGGTGTTTGTTGATTTCATACAGGAAGTTACGGGCCTCCCTGGGACTGCAGAGGTCTTTAAACTCCATCGTTGTGCCAGCCTCTTCCCCCTAGCCTTGTTGAGGTGATCTTTAAAACTGGGTTTTAAGGGTTCTTTCTGACCTTCTTGTGAAGTAAGTATGGCACTGTATTTTCATTCATGGCAACCTCCTGGGTAAAATGCTGAAGAGAAATGTGTTCTAGGACGTTTGTAATTATACTAGAAAACGTTTTAGTCGGAAATTTTCTTACTATGATCGCAGTATCTCCAAAAGTTTTCACTGGTGTCTAGGAAAAAAATCTTCCGACTTGTTAGATACTCCTGTGAGCGGCAAGGACGCCTTGATATTGCCTGATGCCGCTTACCTCTCTCTCTCCAGCTCTGGGGCTTTGGAGTATTTCATGGGTGTTATGCAATGCTAGAAGTGGATGGGATTTCTGAGATGATAATCTGGGGTGGGGGGACGTGATTTTATATCTTTGTGTTTGCTCTTCTGAGAACGAGAATAATCCAACTCCGTTTCTCCTCTCACGAATACCTACGGTGGTTTGGGGCCGCTCTGTGAATTCCCGCTCACACAATGTCATTTCAGGATGAGGGAGCCCAGCGTGCACTCGGAGTGAGACGCCCGCGCTCCCCAGACCTGCTTATGGCAACATGTTCCTCATGAACGAGGCTCCTCTCCCGGTCTCACGCTTCCTTAACTTTGATCTCTTACCTCTGAGCTTTAATGAGCAGGGGCTTTCTAGGAAGATCAGGAGAATTTCTGTTCATCTGTGTCCTGAGGAGAGGGGAGGCGAGGTACCTACGTGTGCGTGTGTGCACGTGCACTCGGGTGTGCAAATATATGTTCAGGTGTATGTGTGCACACACGTGTATTCGTTTATGTGCACCTGTGAGCGTGTGTTGACACGTGCACGCCGCCCGTTCTGAGGTCTATACTGTGCCCTCCAGAGGTGAAGAAGCCTACGCGAGGTCACACAGCTAGGAAGTGGCACAGCTGGGCTTTACACCCAGCCTGGCTGTCACCAGCTCTTCCTTGGCATGCTACACCGAAAAGGATGTCCCCAGGGGAAGTGAGACCTCCTCACCTTTTTCCAGATGAAGGCGAATCTTGTTATGACCCAGCTCACCACCCGATGGCTGTGGGCCCGATGCTTTACTGAGCCATCCCAGGAGCGGACCTGGGAACCTAGAGTGGTAGTGTTCATGTGTTAGCATCGGAGGCTGTGAGTGGAGCATGTTGGTAGGCCGTCTAGGGCCGATTTTCGGTATTAGGTTGTATGAATGAGACAGACCTCGTGACCTTGATCACTTCCTATTGCCGCCTCCCCTTCTGTGTCTCTGCTAGAATACGCTTAAGTACGTGCTTGAGGAACCAGGAAGGAAAAGGGAGGCGTACCATTTATATGAAGTTCAAACCCAGGCAAAGCTAATCTATAGAGATAGAGGTTAGAAGAGTGGTCATCTCGGGCAGGGCCCAAGGCAGTCTGCTGGGACCCTGGAAATACTCCATGTTTTCACCCAAACTTTCACCAAACAGTACCCACCCATATTTTCTATCCACTGCTAACCTGGCTGTAGATAGATGTATGCGATGATCATTTGAGCTGTAGACTTGAGATGTCTGCACTTTGCTGTACGTATGTGACCCCTCAATAAAAGAGTAAATAGAAAGGGAGGCATCGATAGTAACCCGGGCCAATATCGTAGAAGCCGGGCCGGGAATGGCAGGAAGGAGAAACAGGCGTATCTGAGAGTTAAAAGAAACACCAGTCGTACGTTGAGAGACATAGATAGTTCTTAATCTATAAGAATCAGAAGTCATTTCCAGGAAGACATAATTGCTTGTATTCAGCAGATGTGAATTTTATTGCTCTTAATTTCTTCTTTATTTTCGTGATTTGTATCCTGGCTTCCCCCAGCCCTGGCCACTTGTGTGTTTGGCCTGCCTTCATTTGATCATGGCTCTGCCTTTTAAAACGGTTGCTGCCGCCGCCGCCTCCCCCCAATTCGGAACGACTTACAAATGTTTGAACAGAGAAACAAAGACAGAATATGGGAGACATGGTCTGGTTTGTTGCAAATGGCTTTTCCTGCCAAGCTGTGGGGAACGGTATTCGGGCCAGCTTTGCTTTCCTAATTGGAACCATAGCTCCACAGATTGCCTTTAGATTGCAAACCGGAGGGCCCGCCGCCCTCCGGGACCGTTTCACGCCGGGCTGCTGTGCACCAGGGTTCTCCCTCTCGTTGGCCTGTAAGGGGCACGGCGGAGTTGCCTCATCAAGACGGATGACTCTGAAAAGGAAGTAGCAGAACCCTAATCCTCTCTAGGCTTTATACATCTGTGCCGCTCTCTTCCTGCGCCCCCCTCTGGAGCTGTCATAACAGCAACAGTTAACGTTTACGGACAGCTCACTACGTGCCTCATGCAGTTCTAAGTATTTGGCACGCATTAATTCATTGCATCCTCACGAGCTCCGGAAGCTGGCATTGCTGGTCCCCTGTTAGAGACAAAGTTAGACACAGGGAGACGAAGTCACTTGCCCAAGGTCACATAGCTGGTGAGTGACAGAGACGGCATCTCCACCCAGTCTGGTTCCAGACTCTGAGCTCCCATCCACTGTCTAAATAGAATCCGTTTCCACCGTGGTGACCCCCACAGCTGTCGCCACACAGGCTGGACCTGGGCTGTCTGACACAGCAGCCGCTCGCTGCATGTGGCCGGCGGGCACTCCAGACGTGAGGTGCTCTAAATGTAAAATACACACCGGGTTTCTAAGCCTTGGTGCAAGCCACGACTGTAAAATAGATCATTACTGCATGTTTCTATCGATTGCATATTGAAATACTATTTTAGGTGTATTGGTTTCATGGAATGTATTATTAATTTCACCTGTTTCTTTTTACTTTTTTGTTTCACGTGGCTACTAGAAAAGTTAACAGTTTACACGTGGCTCACATCGTGGCTCCATTTCGGTCTCTAGCCCTGAGCTGAACCTTCTTTCCACCTTGCTCCAAATACACTAAGATTCTCTTCCAGCACGGTCATCGGTAAAATAGATCTGGGACTGACATGCCACAGATGACATTTCTTTTACTGCCACCACCTTGCTGCTGCTGATGTACAATTAAGCTTTTTTTTTTTATACCTGAGGGAAAGATCCAGACCTTTAACGAATGTCTGTTAATGTACTAGCTGTGGTACCAGGTCCTTGAATGTAATGGTGGCATTTAATCTTCATCATTCTTCTATGAGATCAATATCGTCAGCCCCATTGTACAGACAGCAAAACCAAGGCTTCGTCTAGCAACTTGTCACAGTTGCTCTTGCTAACCGTTGGGCCAGGATTCGGATATGGGTCATCCGATTCCGGCTCTAGTGACAGTTTGCCCCCAGTGGACCTGCCTTGTATAGTATGTATCATCCTACATGCTTTTCTCATCTTTGTTCAATCCTTATGGGAAGGGAGTGTGACCCATAGCAGGTCCCAGTAAATGTTCAGAGAACTGAATTGCCTTAGTTCCGTTGTGTGAGAGGTCTCGATTCGACTATTCGCCTGCAACGTTTGGTATCTGCTCCGTTATTTCTCTTTTAAGAGCTATGGCTAGGTCACCAAGCTTGTGTCATTGGATTGTTGTTTATTATTTCCCCATGACTTCCTGTAGAAATTTCATTCAATAAGATGTGTTAAGTATAGTACATTTACTGTGCTAAGCCCTGCGAATCCACAGGAGGCCAGTAGGGTTCCTGCCATCAATGAACTTATGGTCTAAGGTGAGGTAGAGATATGGCAAGAGGACATTGCGATGAACATTGTTCCTACATTGCTAAGAGTGGGTGAAAGGGGCTTGGGAGCACGTTGTTGGAGCATCTCATTTAATCTTAGAGCTCATAGAAGGTTCCCCAGAAGGAGAAGGAAATGCAAAGTTTCAGTTGCAGGTTAGTGAAAATTAAAATGTGACTTTTTTCCAAGGACCCTCTGAATTCCGTTCATGAGATTTTACTGTGGAAACAGAAAATGGAGGCTTTATGGAGACAGGAAGTGGAAAGCAGTGTAAATCTGAAGCCATTCTAGGGACCCATCATCAGGGCTCGTGGTTTCCGGTGCAGTGAGTGCTCTACCATTGGCTGGACTCAGCTTCTCTCTGGATCCTTCCCTTTTATGACCCTGAATCAAAGTCTGGCTTGCTTCTGTGTTTTCTTTTAGCTTTGACTTCGACCCGTAATTTCTTCCTTCTTGCCACGTCTCAGTTCACTTTCTGGAAGAGGAGAGAGAGAGAGCGCGGGCCTGCTTGACCCAGATCATTTAAAGAAAATCAAGCCATCCCATTGGCTGCTGACCAGCCAATAGTTAGGCTACTCTTGAATCTAGTGCTCACCCTTGGTCCAATCAACTATGGCATGAGGAGGGGCAGGGAGATAAGGTACGAAAAGTAGCTGTTGAAGTAATCTTCCTACACATCAACCTCTTCTGGGATGTTAGACATTTTATCCAAGGATGTGGCATGGCATCAGATCACTGATTTAGGAAGTTCTTTTAATACCTAGAGAAGTAATATACAAGTTGGAAAAATGCAGGAGCCTGTCATTTTCATTGTACCAGAGCAGGTCTGTGGATCCCTTGCTAGGGATTGTGTTAGCTGTGGCTTCACCATGCTTGTAATGCCATGCCCTAGAACATCATCATTTCTTTGTTGTTAGGGGCCTAGGGTATTATTTCAATATTTAGGAATTGTCCCTCTGTCCTTCCCAGCAACGACTAGTTATTGAAATATGTCCTCATTGCTACAGGTAGATAGCTCATTCATTTCTTCTTCAGAAATCCATCCAGGTAGGCCCTCTTTGGGACAAGGATTGAACCTAACCTGGAAACCTCCCTTCCACCAAAATGGTCTGTGGATAGAATTCCTTAAGTCCGGGAAAAAAATGGCATCTTTAGTTTCACTAACCGTAAACTGAAACTTGATATTTCCTTCAATTCCAAAAAGACACAGACCACAGTAGTGCTACCTGTCCCTGTGACTTGCTCACTGATAGAAATCAAAGGCATTTCTGTATCATATTACAGTTTCTGGAGATATCTCAAAATATGCCCATTACATAAAAATCCTGGTGGAGTAGTAGGCTCACCACTAGACCTTGTTATTTCGTGTGTTGATAAACACACGTAATATTCTGTGACCCAATTTTCTGGTTAGTATTTGGATAACTGCATTTCGACACAATTTATTTGCTTTACAATCATATATGTTGTAATTTATACATTATGAATTCTGAGAAGGACCCATAGGCTTCACCAGTCGACCAAAGGGGCCATGGCATGGCAAAAGTTAGGAACCTCTGCTCAAGGCAGTAATCCTATGCTGCATGTACTCAACCCTGGAGGCCACTGCTCACTCTGGGGTCTCTAATTCACTGGAGCTATACTGGTGTGTATTAGTCTAAAGGAGGGAAAGCCTGATGCTGAAATCCTACAGTGGTCCTGGGGAGACTGATTCAGGTGGTTTGTAGTCCAGGGACAAAGCCATGCAAGGAGCGGAGCAGTGATTTAAAGAGAATGGTGGCAGGAGGCTTTTCTTTTCTTTTTTAAAAAATATTTATTTATTTTTGAGAGAGACAGAGACAGCTTGGGCGGGGGAGGGGCAGAGAGAGACAGAGACACAGAATCTGAAGCAGGCTCCAGGCTCCGAGCTGTCAGCACAGAGCCCTATGCGGGGCTGGAACCCATGGACAGTGAGATCATGACCTGAGCTGAAGTCGGACGCCCAACCGATGGAGCCACCCAGGCGCCCCAGGAGGCTTTTCATTAAAGCCACCCTGATGTATCCACCCCATGGTATATGTATGAACATGCTCCATGGAGTGCATGTCTGTTGGTATGGCGTTGTTCTGGCCCCAGATGTTTTATATTATGGACTGATATGAGCCCTTAAGTTGTTGCCTCCCTTCCCTAGTTTAAGAGGAAGTAGAGTGGGCACACTGTGTGTAGAAGCCCAAGTCTGAGTCTTTGGGGCCCTGTTGATTTATAGGCCAGTTGATGTCATTGGAGCTCATTTGGGCTGGGTTATCTATGCCTTCTCCATTGGAGAGCCAAGTAAGAGAAGCTGCTGGGTGGTGGGATAAAGGACTAAACTCAGGACAGGAAGAGCCACAGAAGATCTGGATGGGAGGCAAGTTGAACACTCTTCACGGACACCATCTTATCATCGTCCCGAGCCACTGCCAATCCCATTCTAGATGGGCATTAATGTAGGTTAGCTCTGAGGTGCCCCAATACCTAGACTCAGGACGACTGACTCCCTCCCTATTCTAGTAACAAGCAATCCATCCCCTCACTCTGCTGGCAAGGAGTTTACAAGCTCAGTTAAGCAGCTGAATGAGGGCTTGAAGGTTGGTGGGGGAAAAAAGAGCACAAGTTTGGTGTAATGAGGCTGAGGTGCTAGTTTGTACTGTTCTAGTGGCAGCTGTGTGATCTTGGGAGTGCCATATTGCTTCTGTCCACTTCAGCTTCCTCATCTGTTAAATGAATTCAGTAAGTCCCCTGCTTAGAATTATTATGAGCATCAAAGGGTCTGAAAACATGTGGGGAAGAAAAAACTTTGTGAGAGCACCGGGGAGTGGCATAAGGCACCTGTGGGCTCTATCACAAGGGCCTCGTGGCGATTTCATGTTCTCTTTCCACCGAATGTTCATCCAAGAGAAGAATCTGAAGGGCTGAGGTTCCTTTTATGCCTGGAATACCTTTAGTGGTCATCTGCCAAGTTGCAATGAAAGGGCTTAATTTTATGCTCAATTAGAGTCCTTGTTGGTTTCTACCCTTACTAGGTTGAACTCCATGCTTGAGGATGAGGGACTGGAGAATAGGTGGATTTCCTTCTACTCATGGGTCTAATTTGGCCATCACAGATGGTCCCAGAAGAGAGGGAATCATGGGCAGCCGTGAAAAGCAATAATGGAGTCCCCTCTTTGATTTCCCTACCTACTACCCTTGTCAGGGGCTAGCTTCCCCAAAAACTGGGAGCTGGAATACTAAGGGTTTGGAGGGATCAAATGTAGTTTCTCATCCAAAAAAGGGCTGGGAATTGTGGAGTTAAAAAAAAAAAAAAAAAAAGGAATTTAGCTATTGATCTGGACTAACAGCCAGCTCAGTAGCTCCCACTGGCTACCTCCCAAGACCCAAGAGTGATCCTCCTCCTTGTCCTAATCCTCTTTGTTCTCCTCTTCTTCCTCATTACATCACCATCACAATCCTTGCATATTCCATAGCTCACCGCCACAACCACACTCAGTTGCACTTGGCAACTGAGGCTTAGAGAAGCCAAATGACTTGCCCACCGACAGACCTGGTTGGATGGTGTCATTTAATCTTTTGTCATCTCTTGGTTTCCCATCCCAAATGGTATCAACCCTATTGCTCTGTTCCTGTAAATCCCAAGTTGGAGTTTAACTGCTTTTGCTGGATGTGGCGGTTGAGCCCCTCCCTAAATGCCATCACATTGCTTCTAAAGAGAGACGTGCCATGAACTGCAAGGGGGCCCTCAGTTTGTAGCCAAGGCAGGAAAAACTCAGTTCTTCACTGGATTTCCTGGAGATCTTTGCAGACAAGTAACCCCCTCATGAGAGGAAGAAATTCAGAATTTGCAGAGGGGACGCGGAATCCATTTTGTTGCCTGTCACCTCCACCTGCCAGGTACCAGAATGGACGCTATGCCTTTTTGAGGTGGGCAGGCCAAGGGGGTTTTGGTTTCTGGCCCCTGGAAAGTCTTAAGCTAAATTATAGAATGAAGTCCATTTGTTAAGCCAGAAGAGTTTGGGTGACTGGTTTACAAAGTTGTGCCCGTTGCGAGGCCTCTGAGCCAATTTAGATAAACCAAGACGGCAAACAATTGTCTCAGGGAAGGGGAGAGGGGAAAGAGAATGGAGCTGCTATCGTTTAATCCAGGCATCCTCAAATCCATGTTGGGGATCAATAAACTGAAAACAAGAAGCAAAAGCTTCGGAGAAGGGAACCAGTTGCAGCTGGCAGAAGAAGCCCGCCATTGAAACTGGTAATGCCATTTTAATTAGGCTAAACCATGAATGAGAACTGTGTTAAGACCTTCTCCTTGGTGCCCTGGGTCGCTAGGAGAGAGAATGTGCTTCCTTTGTGTGCTTTGCCAAAGCCCACCAGCTGCCACCTTGCAGGAGAGTTACATCTGAGTCACTGGTTTCCAAAAGGGTGACAAGTAGACTGTGTGTGGCTGAATGAGAGGGGCCTGTCTTTCCTTGATCCTGCCAGCTTGGTCCTGGACTTGAGCCATCCTGGCAATGGCCCTGATTTGTAACCGGGTTGGATGTTTCAAGAAGCTGTTATGAAAGCTGATTGGAGGACAGGAAAAATAGGGGTGGAGCAAGAAAGCTGTAAGACTGGGCTGGGCTTTTTGAGGATTCAGAAGTCCAGTTTTCTTTATCTCGTCACTTCTCAGGTTAACACTTTATAAGCTGATAGGGTCTTGCACTCCTGAGGGGCTCAGCTGTTGATGATGGCGATGATGATGAAGATAGTAATAATGATGATAATGGTAATAAAAATGAGTGCTCACTTAACAGCCACGTTCTATTTGCCAGGCACTGTTCTAAGTGCATGACATCAACGACCTTGGCCTTCACTCTAGTCCTTTGATGGGGGTTCTACTATTATCTGCAGTTCAGAGATGAAGAGGAAGCACAGAGAGGTTAAGTAATTTACCTGAAGACCCATAGCCAGCAAACCAGGGTTCAGAGCCAGGGACTATGGCATTTTGACTAGAGATAGATCTTGGGGAAAGCTCCCCTGGAGGCTTTGGACTCAAGTGTGAAGAATACCATCACAGAAGAACTTCAGACTTCCAGCTTTAGGAGGTCAGGAACCACATATGTCATGCTCACTGGGATATCCAGCACAGAATATTCTAGGCACAGTCCTTGTGCTCGTGCAGTGCTTGCTGATTCATTGATTTTTAAAAGCTTAACCAAGTTTTAGTACATTTTTGTAAGTTATGTATTTTAGACAAAATCACATTAATAGCCTGAAATCAAAATCTTAAGTACAAAAATGATTATTTCCTGGGACCATTGGTTTTTGATAAGGTAGACAAATGTGCTGCCAGACATGAAACTTCGTTCCATGCAATTTCATGGATGAATGCCTACATTTGTGTTTCTTTGTTCACTCATTCATTCCATAAACATTCCACTGAGCATTTACTGTGCACCAGGCATTGTAGTAGGTGTTAAAAGCAGAAAGAGTAAGGTGAGGTCTTTGTCCACGAAGAGCTCCTAGATGGAGATATGTGCATTCATAGGTCAATGTTCATACACGTGTGTACACACGGATACCACTTTGGTCCAACCTTTCCCCTTATTTTCCCTCGCCTGCTGTCTGGGTCTTGCCTAAGGCTAAGACCTTCCGTGTTTGTCTGTATTTTTTGATTGGGAAAATTCTTTTCTTTGGGGGTGTGGGCAGACGTCTAGTCTCAGAACTTCTGGAATTGCTTCTTGGTGCCAGCGGCCTTTGTGATTTTGAGCACGATGAAATGTACAGTCTTGCTCAAGGGCCGGTCCTCGCCCACTGTGACGATGTCGCCAATCTGGACGTCCCCAAAGCAGGGGGACAGATGCACAGACATGATCCTGTGGCGTTTCTCAAAGCGGTTGTGCTTTCGGATGTAGCAGAAGTAGTCTCGGTGGATGAGTGGTCCTTTGCACCTTCATCTTTGCCACTGCACCAGACAGAGTCCGCCCTTGGATGGAGACATTACCAGTAAAGGGGCATTTCTCGTTAGTGTAGGTGCCCTCAGCCGCCTCCTGAGGTGGCTTGAAGCCCAGACCAATATTCTTGTACTATCGCAGGAGCTTCTCCTTGCTGGTTTCTCCAAGCAGAACCCTCTTCTTATTTTGAAAGGTGGTTGGCTGCTTTTGGTAGGCACACTGAGTCTGAACGTCCGCCATCTTGCCGGCTGCCTGAAAAGAGGCTAAGACTTACCATGTTTTACGTGGGGTTACAATTTTGTTTAGTGCATGTTCGTGTGTGTACCTGTGCCTTCTGTTCAGTAAGGGATTATTAGCTACCTGAGGCGAGTTCCACTGCTAACCACCTTTGTGGCCTCTAGACCAGTGCCACTCCCTAAGTGTGGTCCATGAACCGGCAGCATTAGCATCGCTTGGGAGCTTATTAGGAATGCTGAACCCAGGCCTCACCCTCAACCCTACTGAATTTTAGTAGCTCTGGGGGTAGGGCCCAGGGATTTGTGTTCTGCCAGTTCTCCAGGTGATCCCAAGGCATGCTCAAGTTTGAGAAGCACTTCTAGGGCTGGAACCCAGGTCTTGTCACGTGTGGGTGCTTCATAAATAATCTTTGAGTGATTGCATGCACATTGACATTGAGTGGGGGAAGTGGGTTGATCTTACTAGGTCTGGGCATGCCTCCAGGTATCCATTTTGCCAAGTCTGAGGAGGCTGTGGGGCGATGGAGTCATATTTCTTTCCCTCTCGAAAAATTTGGATGGACGCACTTAAATGGCTGGGAAGATAGTCTCCAACGGCATTGATGTGGGAAATGGTGAGCAACTGAGCGTGTGACCTGAAGGGAACAGAGTGAATGGGCCAGTTCCTAATGAACGCCCAGAGATAAAACAGGGAGAAGTGAGAACTCCATGTGGATGGTTTGGGGCAAGATGGGAAAGCCACAAGTTGGCAAGAATGGTATGCTTGGGACTCTTGTCTGTTTCAGGACTTATTCGAAATTAAAGCCTCCCTGTTCCTGCACATGTGGCAGAGCCTGTTTGTAAATCCATTTCCCTTTCCGTTTTCTCGAACTCTCTTCTGCCTCACCAGCTCCTCCCTTCTCTCTACCCAAGCGGGTATTGTTGTCCAGACTTTGAGCAGAGTTAAAGTTACCCTGTGGCATGACATTTGTCAAGGGCAGGGATGTTTGGGCTTCTGTGAGTAATCAGCAGCTGCTCTTTGGAGTCCCAGTTTTAAGGAATCTCCCTCCCTCAATAGTGTGATCGTTCCCTCCTCCCAACACCTCCCCTCACCGCCCCCCCAAAAAAAACCTTGCATAAGAGCAGTTGGCTCAATATAATAAAATACAGCTTGGCATCAGGAACTACATAAACAAGAGGCATTTAATAAACTGTGTAGCGTTTTGGCAGTTGCAGGGACGATAGCAGCCAAGGAGACACATATGGCTGGCTTAGCAGCATCCTGGACTCATGGGAAGAGGATCCCGGGTTTAGATCCCTGCGATGAGTGGTGGGGTGAACAAGGGGTTAGAAAGACTAGGGTGGACTCAGCGTCCTTGGGGACTCAGCCGTGCCCAGGTTTTCCTGAAAACAATGCTTATTTATTTGACACACCACTTATGTAGTGCTTGTTCTGGGCCAGGCATTCTTCTCTAAGCCCTTTACACTTTTTGTTTAAAGGTAGACTCTACACCCAACGTGGGGCTTGAACGCACAACCCTGAGATCAGGAGTCACATGCTCTGCTTTCTGACTGAGCCAGCCAGGTGCCCCAGCCCTTCACACTTTCTTAAAGCAGCTTTATCGAGGTGTAATTTACATACCATACAGTTCACCTGTTTTGAGTGTGCCATTCAGTGATTTGGGGTAAGTTTACAGAATAGTGCTGCCATTATCACCTTCTGATGGCAGAACATTTCTGTTACCTCTTGTGCCCAGTCAATCCCCAGTCCCACCCCCGCCCAGGCAGCCACCAACCTCCTTTCTGTGTCTCTCTGAATCTGCCTTTCCTGGGGATTTTATCTTTTGTGAAATATGGGGGTAATGTTTCTTTCACTGAGGATAATGTTTCTGAAGTCTGTTCCTTTTTATTGCCAAACCGTATTCCGTGCTCTAGATACAGTGCCTTACATGTATTACCTCAGTTCGTCCTCCTAACAACCTCATGAGATAGCTTCTTTTATTACCACGGAGGAAACTGAGGTACCGTTAGTAATCTGAAGGCTCATGGTTCAAACCCAGGCAGTGTGGCATTATTCTGTGTTCTTGGACCCTCTGGCTTGCGCTGCCTCTCCATGGGTACAAAATATGTATTCATTTCTAATTTGGCACATTTGATTTAGATAATGACCACTGCATTTCTAAACATGCATGGCTTAGTTTTATGCAATCTGATCAGATTTTCTTGAATGCCTAATTTGTGCCGGGAACTTTGCTGGGTGTTGTAAGGGATTGAGACGGGTTTCTCGTTTCAAAGAATTTAGCGTTTTGTTCGGTCGACAAGACGCCGGTGCACATGATGTACGTCCTCTAGGGCCATGTGGGATAGACGTGGTCTAAAGCCTAAATGCATACTCCAGGTGTGGCAAGTCAACAAGAAGAGGTTGATGTCAGTGAGAAGAGCTGAGGAAAAGTTTTCAGAGGAGTTGGCCTTGAGCCACTTCTAGCCCCTTGGCCTCATCAGTCCCGAGTTGCATGAGTAGAAGCTTGTAGTTGTTGAGAGCCTGCCCTATGTCTTAATGTCCCTTCCACCCACAGAGCTTTTGGCTTGTTATGTTCCGGCTTCTAGATCCCATCTGTGTGTCTATAATTATACAAAGAAGCTTTTCCTCTTAAGCTGTTTTTAATAGAAATGTCTTGAGGGGGTTTTGCTCTCTTTAGAAAAACTAGTTAGCCAAGGCACAGGGCTTCGTGTGTGTGTGTGTGTGTGTGTGTGTGTGTGTGTGTATTTTAAAATGCCTTATAACATTCATTTCTTGGGCTGGCCACAGAAATCTGGCAGATAAGCATTCAGGAATTAGAATGGTACACGGAACTGTACTTTAGACTCTAGAAGGCCTGGTTTAGGTAGCTTGTGCTGTGTAACAAACCACCCCAAAACTTAACGGCTTAAAACAACAACCATTCATTTGGCTCACAGTTCTGTGGGTTGTCTGTGTAGTTTTTCAGCTCTGGGCCGGTTCAGCTAACCTGTGTTGGGCTTGCGTATACATCTGTGGCCAGCAGGCAGGTTAGTCGGTGGCTGGGACGAGTCTGGCTGTTAGCAAGCTGTTAGAGCACAGCTGTTGGCTAGAGTGCCTTAGTTCTCTTCCGTGTGACCTCTTATCCTCTAGCAGGCTAGCTTGGGCTCGTTCACAAGACAGAGGGCTCCCCAGGGCAGCAACAGGGGGCGAGCCCCAGTTCCCAAGCACTTTCCCAAGCCTCTGCTGTATTATGCTTCCTGACGGTCCGTTGGTCAAAGCAAGTTACACGACCAGCTCCAGTTCAAGGAGTGGGGAAATCAACTCTACCGGTTGATGGGAAATCTGCTGTGCCGTGTCGCAATCTGCCGGGAGAGGAAGAATCTGTGGCTACTTTAATAATCATCCACAAAATCAGAGTGTATAATGGCAATAAGGTTGGCCAGCATCTGTTAAAGGCTTACAAGCTGCAGGTACTTTTAGAAATATTTTGTAGATGGATCTTCAGTCACTGAAGCCCTGAGCGCTAGGAGTTACTGTCCCCTCATATTTTGCAGGAACACCTTCGTCCCCAAGAGAGGTTAAGCAGCTTGCCCAGGGACACACAACCAGTGAGACGCAGCCCCAGGATTCTCACCCAGGGAGTCTGGCCCTAGAGCCTGTGGGCTTTTAACCACTGTGCTGTCTTGCCCATCACAGACAGTGAAATTTAATTGATGTGCCGCCTAACTTCAGGAATAAGACGGGCGTGTACGAACATGTATTGAAGACTTAGGATGTGCCTGGCCCTGTTCCAGGCACTTTACACACATTGTGGCATTCCATTCCCACAGCAGTCTGATCCATGGAGGACTGCTTTTATCCCTGTTTTACCGGTAAGGAAACCAAAGCTCCAAGACTTCCTATAAGTAAGTTACCCATCCAAGGTTGCACAGCTTGTACACGGGCAAGCTAAGACTTAAGTCCAGGTCTGGAGAGTTGGTGTTGCCAGCTAGTTCACAACATCATTTCACCCATCTGGACTTTATTTTGCGGTCTCTATGTATTGTGGGGGGGCGGGGAGTGGTCGGGGAAGGGGGATCTGGGAACTCTCGAGAACATAGATGGTAGTAAAAGAAAAAGGCAAAAAGGACATCGAGAGATGCACCTATAGAGTTGTCGTCACAGAGCCCATGCATTTGCCGTCACAGAGCAAACAGCTGTCCCCACCCTGTCAGGCACCGTCCATGTGGTTTTCTTAGGAAAAATGGTTAGGTTCTGTTCCTATACTCTATTGATCAGGGGAGGGAATTAAATAATATAACTTGGAAACATTGCCATAGATGACGATGGTGGTGATGATGGTGATGATATTCATGTTTCTCGGATGTAGCACCTCATACCCTCAGATGCCACATAAATGCCATTACTGAAACCGATATTCTAGGGTTGCAGTGGTCTTTTGGGGTCCCTGGCTTTTCATATTTTTGGCTCTTGGTTTCTGCAGGGTTAGTGTAATTCCAAATGAAGAAGAGTGAGGGCTCTTGGGGATGCAGGAGGTGGCCCAGCGACCGTGTAAATCTTGTGAAAGAGCAGCTTTTTGACTCAAGATTCACATGGTCGCTGGGCCACCTCCTGGATCCCCAAGAGCCCTCACTCTTCTTCATTTGGAATTACACTAACTCTGCAGAAACCAAGAGCCAAAAATATGAAAAGCCAGGGACCCCAGGAGACCACTGCAACCTAGAGTATCAGAGTCCGTGCATGACTATCAGAAGCCATAACTACCAAATCTGTCCTGGATTGACCAGTACCCTGAAATGAGTCCCCACCTGCACATCCCTCCCCTCGGAGTTCAGGGATGGAGAACGACTCCAGTCTCTGAAGCACCCTTGAGTTCAGGTAATACAAGGAAAATGAAGATGATGGGAGACGTGTTTGTTCTGGATTTCTCAGGTTGCTCCAACAGCCAGGTGCAAGGAGCAACTTGGAATATCCAAGTCTCATGGTCCACTGGAAAATGTCCCACCGCAGTGCTCAGCTAAAAGGATCTGTCCTCTCTTTGTCCCACCATTGTCCTCCCTTACTTTAAGAGCAATTTCAGGAAAATACTAGTGCAAAATACCCCAAGTTCTCTCATGTATTAGGGTCTCCTTTTAGACCAGAGGCAGCCATGTCATGGTGGCAGTGAATCTGTGGACACAGAAGAGTAGGAGGGTGTGAGTTGGTGGGGAGAGCCACCTGTGTGGCAATACCAGCCTGCCAAAGCAAGGCAGCCATAGTCTCTGATGCTCTGGCTGGCAATATTTGGACACTGGTGTTATGTTTGCAAAATGCCTTCAATTCCAGGGAAGACAGATGTAGAACAGAAGATGGGACGTTGCCACCCAGTTGTGAGGGCATGCTCCGTGGCCAGCTAGTCACTGATGCACACATGTGTACTCACGAGGGTGCTGGGATAGCTGCGATCCATGTTTCAAGGTCAGGTGGCTTGAGTGGTTACAAAAAGGTGTCTGGGGTGCAGAGGTTGACCAGGACTCAGACTCAGGAGCTTTGGGGTGCATTTGGCGACAGTGCAATGATACTGCAGAGTGAGTAAATGATGCGGTTGACCGCTCCACTCATAAAAGTCCTCGGAAATGCCCCAAAGCAAAAAATATGGAAGGAATTAAAGTAGCACTTTGGAGGCCTCCATTGAAATTTCTTTTCTGTGTGTCATATGTGGTCAAGACAGCAGCAGACAGCATGAAAGGAAGGGGCTCTTTGTGCCCTTGTCAGCGTGGGGCTCTGATGGGGGTGAAGTTGTTCATTGTTAATACTTGTGATGGTATTTGTGGAGTGGAAGAAAAAAATGAGATTCCCTTCGGCTAATTTCTCAGATTGCTGGAGTAGTATATGAAGGGGCAAGAATAGGGTTGCATGCGTCTCAGAAGAATCTGTTCTTCCAGGAAAAAGGAAAAAGAAAAGTACTCACTACACAGTGGAACCTAGGATATAGGAGAGCATTCGCTTTTTCTGGAAATACACCATTTTTGTGTGTGCTTTTGTTTTCCACCTTTTCGTATGTTTATGTGCAGCAATATTCATTTGTCCCTTTGTTTCATTTTGTTTTGTTTGTTTTAGCCTCATCTGCTTTTTAAAGCATCAAGTTCTTCAGTGGGTGCTGCTGATTTATCGCGGGTAACATCCCACGTGCCAAAGCTGTTCCCTATATGTTTCCTGGTGGAGTTCAAATCTGGCTGGGTGCTTAGCCAGTGGTACCCTCCAGGCCCCAAGGGAAGCAGCCTTCTGCCCGTCCATTTTGCAGGTTGCCCTCCTGTCCTGGCGGACATCATCTTCACTTTATTGACTGGTGAGAGAACGGCGGTGGGGTGGGCAGGCGGGCGAGGCTGGGAAGGGGGAGATAGAGATACCATATGGAAGTGGTTGGAAAACAGATGGGGGAAGTCTGGAGAAACCCAATTTGTTGTCTTCAGGTATTTTAAGGAATGTCTTAATATTAGGGCGTTAGGATTTCAGTGCCCAGGACACTGACACAAAGCAACGTCCCAGGTAGGATTGGCATATAACTAAACACCGAACAATGATGTTTACTCCAGGGCTCATCAGTCAATGGAAAACCCAGGTCTGTGTCTTGAGCAGGTTTTCAGTACAAGGAGTTGGCCAGGGCTGGGGTAGTCAAGCACCTACCTCTTAGTGGAAAGAAAAAAGTCTGAAAATAATCTCATTGTAATCTTGTCAACAAGAAAATGGATAGGAGGAACAGAAAGTTCCTTGGCATCTCTGGGGAAGAAGCCATTGCCAGGAGATCTGTTATCCACTGTCAAGAGTCCTAACGTCTCATTTTTTATGATCATCTCTGGTCAGCGGGGGGTTGATGCAGTCTGAAAACCTAGACCTTCCTGTCCTGGGCAATGTTCCCATCCAACTTTTATGCTATTGACTATACCTTTGGAGGCGACGGAAGATGAGTGATGTGTTTGATGTCACGATGTGAGAAACTGGGCACTCTCTTAGTAGGTTCCTTTCATAGGCTTCTGTTGAAGAAGTCAGATTCGCAGTCCCGTGTAAGCGCTGGATGTGTCCTCAAACCAGCCGTTAATGTGCAGTGGCCAGCACCCTCTGGGCTCAGCGTCTAGTCCCGGGGTGGGACTTGAGAAACCCTCGTCCTCAGGCATGGTGAGATGGAGGGACAGCCCTGGGGCTCCAGCCACACTCCTAATCCAGTGCTCTCTTCTCCATTGTTTGATTCCTGGCTCCTCTTGTCCCCTACTTCCCTCGATGCTCCTAATGAACCAACCTGGTCCTTTGAAGCTGCCTTTTCCTTCTTTTAAATTGTGACAGAAGACACAGAAAAGTACTTTTATTTACAACAAGGGGACACATCTAGTTTCCCCCAAACGCTTGCTCTTTCCTTTCAGTGTCAAACATACGGTTTCCCCTCTGGTTTCATTTCAGACTCAACACATGAACTTAAATAAGGTCACGCTATTATAAGAGTTGGGTGTTTGGGGCTCCTACTACTTACTTAAGGACTTTTTCTTGAGGGTGTGGGTCATTAAGGGTGATGTCACCTTTTCTAGTGATTTGAGTTAGATTTTAGGTTACCATTCTTCCAAATGATAATACCACCAATTCTAACTGAACATATTTTTAGAACCTGAATTTTCTTTCTTTCTTTTTTAATGTTTATTTATTTTGAGAGAGAGAGTGCATACATGTGAGCAGGGGAGAGGCAGAGAGAGAGAGAGAGAGAGAGAGAGAGAGAGAGAGAGAGAACCCCTGAGTTATCAGCATAGAGCCTGACGTGGGGCTCGATCCCACAACCATGAGTTCTTGACCTGAGGTGAAATCAAGAGTTGGACGCTTAACTGACTAAGCCTCCCAGGGTCCCCCCTCTCTCTCTCTGTCAAATTAAAAAGAACAAAAGAATTCTTGGTGAGGCCAAACTCTGATGGTAACTAGACCTTTGTGTGATCCCTGGTTTTGGTCCCATAGGCAGGAAATCCCTCTCCTGAAATTCCTTCCCGTGGTGCCCTGAAGCAGCGAGCCCCCGCCCTGAGACACACTCCCTGTTCTCCTGGGCCCACCCTGTATAAGGCTGACCCTGCCAAAGGCGCACCCCTCAAGCTGCAACAGGCAGGCTTTTAAAGTATTTTACAAACTACAATGGACGGTGAAGAGCCTCATTGTTTTGGGTGTCATGGTGAGCTTATTCCTTACCTTTTTTTTTTTTTTTTTTCTAACCCTGGCAAATAGCTCTCCAGGAGAAACCAGCAGTGGATGTGGTAGGTGAGAAGCGTAAACGAATTCCATGCCGTGTCCAGAAATTGCATGGCTTTGTTTCCTTTGTCTGTTACAGTGGATGAGTGTGTCCACTTTTATATGCTGGTAATTCAAGCAGAAACAGTCCGTTCCCAAATGCCCAAGGTGGGAGTGTGGTGTGGTAAGAGATAAAAATCACTATGGTGATTTATATTAATGTGTTCAGATCCACAAATTTGTTCTCTCTCATCAAGAGTCCATAAATGTATTTCACATGCTTTTTATTAATTAAAAAAAATCTAATTAAGTTGGAACCTTAGCCCTTATCAACGACATGATGTGCTTTTCCTTCCATGTTGTAGGCCAGCTTCACCCCCATATCACAGAGCTGATCATCTGATCTTTCAGAAATACTTCTGGTTAAGAAAAAAACCTTGTGTGGTTTCTCGTTCATTTGGGTTTTTTTTTCTTTTCTTTCCGTTTTTTGTTTTCTTTTTCTGCTAAAATCCAGGCTATCCAATTATTGGGTAAAGAGCCAATTAAGTAATTAATTAGTAATTTAATTTCTTTATTTAAAAATTGTTTAACCTTTTATTTATTTTTGAGAGAGTCAGAGAGACAGACAGAGTGTGAGCGGGGGAGGAACAGAGAGAGAGAGGGAGACACGGAATCCAAAGCAGGCTCCGGGCTCCGAGCTGTCAGCACAGAGCCCGATGCGGGGCTCGAACCCATGAACCGTGAGATCATAACCTGAGCCGAAGTCGGACACTTAACCGACTGAGCCACCCAGGCACCCCTCCAACACATTTTTAAATTGAAGTATAACATGGGCGTGAAGAGGTGTAGCACAGTCAGTTGTACAGCATGATGAATCGTTCCAAGCTGAAGACAGAACAAGAAACAGAACATCACCAACACCGCAGAAGCCCTTCTTGTCTCTCTGTAGCCCAGCCCCAGGACAACCACTGTCCCGACTTCTCACACCATAGAGTAACTTTGCTTGTTTTCCACGCTTGATATAAGTGGAATCATACAGGATGTGCCTTTTTGTATCTGGCCTCTTTTGCTCAACAGATGCTTGGGAGATTCGCCCCTGTCATGATGTATGGGACTGGTTCATTAAGTCACATGTAATTCCATTGTAATAAGGAATGCAGTATAGGCCACAATACATTTATTTACATTTACAACACATTTATTTATCCTGTCTATTGTACATAGGCATTTGGGTATTTCCTGGTTTGGGGCTATTACTAACAGTGCTTCTGCGAACATTGTTGTACGTGACTTTTGGAGAACATGTGTTTGTATTTCTCTTGGCTATATATCCGAGAGAGGAAATTCTGGATCATTCAAGAGAGACTATTTAGCCAGAAATCTTGTTTTGTTTCTGTCCCTCATCTTATACACATGAAGGTAGTTATGGGATTTTAGGACTGGAGGGGGCCTCACAGAATGTCTATCTAGCCGGTGTTTTCCTGATTCTGCCTCACCTCGCTCTAGGAGCTCAGGGGGCTTTGCTGAGGGGAGTGCAAAGCTTGGGTGGGGCTTTGGGGCTCTCTGCCTTCGACCGGAACAGCGCCCCTCTTATCTGACTTGTAGACAGTGTTGGAGTTCCGCACAAGATTTTGTTTTCAGAATGAGTTCTGTAGTCAAAGAAAGAAAGAAAAAAAAAGAATGTTGAAAACAGGTGATTTAAGCTTATTGTCTTCACTTGAGAGGAGAAAACAGGCCTATGTGGCCAACCTCCGGAGGCCGATGCACCTGGACGGTGCCGGTCCTTTACGGGTGTCACTTCGCTCAGTCCTCACATCGACCCTACAAGGCAGCCGTGTCCTCATCCCTACTTTACAACGGGGAAACTGAGGGGTAAAGTGGGTAGGTGACATTCCTGAGGACACACATATATAAAAGAGACAGAGCTGAACTCAGGCATTCTGACGCCAGGGCTTCACTCCTTAATTATCCCAACTAGAATATTCTGCCCCCACACACTGTCCATTTCACAATCTCTCACAGATGGTCAAGGGCCTGCGTGATACATTATGGTGACAGTGGTTGATCCTTTTGGTCCAAATTTTTGTTTCCCTGGTAAAGCCCAAGAAGCCCCTGTGTAACAGGCCCAAATTAAAATGATCCCCCCTCTCCTCTCTTTTCCACTAAGTCCATTTCAGAGCAGAATTTAACCCTTTGTATTTTCCCCTTCCACATGAATCCTCTGTGATTATTGCTGGGAACCTGTGGGATAACCACGATAAGGATTACTAGCCCTTATTTTGTCATTCTTTCTGCTCAGATTCCTCCAACTTCCTGACTGTGCTCTAGCCACCCTGGCCTTCTTAATATGCCCCAGGACCTTTGCACTTGTTGTTCTGTCTAGGTGGAATTTTCTTCCCTCCATGTTCTCATGGCTTGCTTTCTCATTCCCTTCAGGGCTCTGCCTTCTTTGACCTCTGTCTATAAAATTACCTCTTCATCACTTTCCACTTCCTGGCCTGCTTTACTTTTCTTTAAGGTACATCTGCTACCTGGTACATAATATTTTGATTTGCCTTGTTTATTTTATATCCATTAACAGGCAAAGTAGGCTTTGGATGGTCTGGGGGGTTTTGCTCTTTGTGTATCTCTGGCACATCAACAAATATTGAATGAATGGGGAGATGAATGAATGAATGAATGAATGAATGAAACTGGCCTTAAAATTCAGAAAATTGATACCCAACTAGGGTAGCTGGAACTAGTATTTAATGGGGGAAACTTTTAGGTGCTGTATCCTTTAACATTTCCAGTATTATTTATTTTTGTATTCTCTCTTTGTTTCTTGATTATTCTTGCCAGAGGTTTATCTTTTCATTAGCCTTTTCAAAGAACCAGCTTTTGGTTTTGTTGAGCCTTTTATTTTATGCCTTTCTTCTTGTTCAGCTCTATATTTATTTACTTTGGTTTGTATGTATCTGTTTTATCTTTGCACATTAAAGATTGTTTGAGAGCTGAGACCATATCCAACCACAGCTATGATGAGGCCTGCTGACTAGATTAGATCTTTGAAGCTCTGTGTCTGGGAACCCGTGGGTTAGACCCCTCCTTATCCTGCCCTCCCAGTTTTGCATGAGCCACTAGGGTAGAAAAGAGCAACATTTACATTAAAAAAATAGATTATCCAATTCTCATTTAAAACAAGCTATTTTCAAACAACATTTCTTTTCTCTCTTTTTTTTTTTTTTTTTGAGAGAAAGAGAGAGAGCAGGGGAGAGGGACAGAGGGAGAAAGAGAGAGGATCTTAAGCAGACTCAATGCTCAGTGCAGAGCCCAACAGGGGGCTTGACCCCACAACCCTGGGATCATGATCTGAACTGAAATCAAGAGTCAGACGTTCAACCAACTGAGCTACCCAGTTGCCCCCAAACAACACTTCAGTTGCTATGGATTGGTTTCTAACCTTTGAATATGACTGCTGTTATACTCTCATTTATTAATTGCTGTCTAACAAATGTCTTCTGTCGTTTCCAGTGTTTCTTATATTATTTTACTGCTGTAATTAAAACCATGGGGAAATGAAGGTTACACTAGAATGAAAAAGTTCAAACCACATTTTGGGGCTTATTTTTTTTTCTCTGGGTCTAAGTGAAATCTATGTTAGAATAACAAGACAGAAAATCTCTATACTTAGGAAATTAGCAGAGTCGCAAACTGTAAGAAGGTACGTCACTATGGGATCCTTCTCCCGGTGCGTGTATAAGCCAGGAGGAAATAAAGCCTTTGTGATCAAGGAGAATCCGGCGGTGGATCTTCAGACCTTCCGGGATGGGAATGTGTGCTTGGGGGGCAGGGAAGGGATTGATGGCAGCTTAATATCTAGTTAAAGCACTTAACCTCTGGGGTGAAACCTTAGTCCAGAGAGCACTGGATGGTTTCACAGCAAGATGTTATCTGATGAACCCCCCGCCCTATCGAATGGTGGAGAAGTGATCGTAAATTTGTTTGGAGATTCTCGTGGCTCATTTTGGCTTTGGTTTGCAATCCGATAGGCTTGATTTTCCCAGGGAGTCTCCTGATGCTATGTCCCCTTGTGTTAAGATCAAGGCATTTAGTTGGTATGTGAAATGTGATCAGGGAAAGCATCGAGGATTCTGCGTGTTGGGGGGATTGTCTCTGACTTGAGGGGAGATCAGGGGCAAGAAGGAAAGGGAAAGGGAAAGGGGGAGACCGAGATGAAGAGCAACAGTGGAAGTAGAGCAACAGACAGACACATTTGGGCGTTGGGGATAATGAAAAAGCGGATCTGCCTTGCCCTCTTAAAGGTGAAAATTTCACCCGGTCCAGTTTCTCAGTCTCCCGCCATTGAAGTCCACAGTGAGAAATGAATCGATTTCTGATGTTCCTTCCAGCTGGAACCCCCTTTGGTTCTAAATGCATGAAAGGCATTTTCTGCAAAGCAGGACAGCTTTCAACATACCTTAAGAGGTCAGAAGTCAGTGATTATCTCCAAGTACTGTTCAGCTGTGAACACAGGAATTGTTCCCTGCAAATCCCGTGTCCAGAGGCTTTGGGTTCAGTTGGTATACCATCAGAGACCCAGGATAAGGCACTCTGAGGATTCTGGTGGGGGTCCTTCCTGGATTCTTTGGTCCCCAAGGACACTGGTCCAGTGGAATGGTGTAGCCATTACATGCAGAACAGTTGTCGCCGCAGAGTCCCTCAATGTGTGATGCCAAAGGCATGTTTTCTTTTAGCAAGTGGAGTTCAAGTTCCAGACAGCAGCCGGAGCAGGAGGAAAAGGTTTATAGTCTACCTTTTAAAAAAATGTGTCAAAGGAACAGAGACCATGTATCAGGTATAAGTTTGAGTAAGGGAGATTCAAATTTTCCAGCGATGCTCCGCGAGTGAAAAGTTTGAAAGGAAACACACATGATTTACTTACCACAGTATATCAAGAATATCCAGCCAAGCCGGGAAACACGAGTGTGGCGGTAAAATCATGATAGATACCAGAAAATGAGAACCCAACCTACTAAGTGGTGGGAAAGAATAAGTAGTGGGAGATGGAATTCTTTTTAAGGAGACCATATAGAAATAAGTGTAGTGTGCTTGAAGAGTGGCCCATTTATACTGGAAGCTCTCTTTTGATGTATATGCACGAAAGAGATCACCGAGAGGGAGGTCACTTCTTCCCATCGGAAGAGTGGGCTGATTGGTTTTTTTTGTTGTTGTTGTTGTTCTCAAGTAAATAACCAGTTTATTATCAACCCAGAATATTCAGTTGTCAAGAACTCTTAAGGCTGTGCCCTTCAATATGGCGGCCACTAGCCTCTAGTGGCTACTGGATACTTGAAATGTGGCCAGTGTGATTGATGAGCTGATTTTTAAATTTAATTTAAGTAAGTTTAAATTTAAAAACTGATCCTTGGCTGGGCTGTCGGAAAAGTTTTAGCATGTTTGTGGCAACTTCAGCATTGTGAATGTACTTTCCGACCATCTATTTCATGAAATCTAAACACAGATCAAGTATTTCTGATAAAAATTTACCACCCAAATCGAGATGCCTTTAGGTGTAAAATACACACACACACACACACACACACACACACACACACACACACGGGATTTCAAAGACTTCATATGAACTGGGGTCTAAGGAAAATCCCTCTAGCCTCTGTGGGGCTTAAAGTTGTTCCTGCTCCTTCCTTCTGTTCCCCGAATCCATCCACTTGGTGATTTATCTCACGCGAATCTTGTGTGCTGAGAGAGCTAGGTTTTGCTGAACCCCGCCGTGTTCTGTTTAAGCCTTGAGCTCAGTGAAGAATCTAGTTGGTAAATGGTTTCAGGACAGTGTGCTTGTGTACACGAAGCTTACTGGGAGTGCCTGTGGGATCAACACAGGAGCGAGGGAGGTAGCATCAGGCGGCGAGGAGTTGATCTGCCCTGCAGCACAACAGATCCCTTGGCTCTGGAGGTGAGCTGGTCCTTTAGAGTGGTCCCAAATTGAGGGAAGGAGGTTGGGGCTTTGTGTCCTCCAAATGGCTCGTCTTTTTAAAAAAATATTTATTTCTTTATTTTTGAGAGTGACTGAGAGAGGGTGCTCATGCGAGTGGGGGAGGGGCAGAGAAAGAGAAAGAGAGAGAGAGAGAGAGGGAGAGAGAATCTCAAGCAGACTCCACACTCTCAGCCGGGCAGGGGGTTCGATCTCACAAATCGTGGGAGCATGACCTGAGCCGCAATCAAGTCAGATGCTTAACTGACTGAGCCACCCTGGTGCCCCATCCAAACGACCAGTCTTTCAATGCAGGCTGCCCCTAGGTGGGGGACCGAGCCTTGAGGGAGGCAGCTCCCTTCCACAGAAGGCAGTGCTCAGAGGAGGAAACACCTGTGAGCCCTCAGCAGCCGGGGAGTGCTCCCGGGGAGAGGAGTCCTTCAGTCTAGAATGGGGTGTTTGGATAGTAGACTACAGCCTCTACTATGGCATGTCGATCTTGCTCTAACCATCAGTCGCCAGCCTGACTCAGACATGCAGAACCTTTGAAACAGACCATCTTAGACCCGGAATGACCCATAATTTCTAGAACACAGGAAGATTAAGAGACGGGGAGAAGAGAGAAGACAGGAGAGGAAGAATAGAAGGACGGATCAATGTGACACAGCCACTCGTAAATCCCCCGATGTTACAGACAAGCAGAGAGCTGTTTTATGTTCCTCTGGTTTCTGAATTGGTTGAAGCCATGGCCCAGCAGCCATTCAGAAATGTGGGGCAGGAGGGGCCACAAGGGAGCTGATTTGGGAACAGATACCCTGCCCCGATCAATTTAGAAAGAAGTCAGCACTGTCAGAGTAGACTCGTAGTCCACTGGCGAATGAATGTCACTCAGATAACAAGCCAGGACAGAGAGCAGGTCCCGCCCCCCCCCCCCCCCCCCCCGTTCCTCCAGAAAGTGATTGACAGTTGCTGTAGAGGACATAAGAGCTTGGTAGCCGCCTGATCCCTGAGAGCCCGACTCTGCTTCTTCTCTGTGTGTCTGTCTGTTCATCCATTTGACTGTCATGTCCCATTTGCTCTTTTGTCCTTCAGGCCAAGTTTACATCTTGGTACTACTTCCCAAGAATCTCCCCTGCCTATTTGTAAGCACTGATTAATCAGAGATGCCCAACAGCCTGTGATGATTGGACAGGAGCATTTTCCCATAAGCCTCTTCTCCGGCCAGTTATCTGTAGTCTGACAGCTGTGGGTGTCACACGTGTCTGTGCCCAGGGTGCACATGCTCCGTCACATACACACCCCTCTCAAGGCACGTTAGTGCACGCTGGGCCAACCCTGCCCTTGGCCACCTCATTTCCTTTCCTTCCCCCCCTTTGTCCCTTCCTGTCTCCAGCCACCTTGCTCTTGGCCTCTCATTTCATGCTGCCTCTGAGAGAGAAATCTCATTATTTCTGATTTAGGGGCTCCCGTGCCCTCCCCTGCTACGTGTCATGCCCGTTGCCAGCTTGTTACAACATCACAAGAGAATTCAGAGCCCTGGTTTATCCGCCGGAGGGGATGGGAGTGGGACTGAGAAAGGGAGTGAAGGGGGAGGGTTGGCAGGGAAGGGCTGCAGTGTTTAGAACTGTGATAGCTGCAGGATGCTTGCATTGGTTGGGTTAGGCCATGTGAAAAATGGTGTGCGTTTTCTCAGAAGCCTAAAGAAGCAGACAGGGCAGCTTTTGTGTATTTAATTTAACTTAATTTAATTTTTTAAGTTTATATATTTATTTTGAGAGAGAGAAGAGAGCAAGCAGGGGAGGGGCGGAGAGAGAACCCCAAGCAGGCTCCACGCTGTCAGCGCGGAGCCCGATGTGGGACTCGAACCCACGAACCGTGAGATGACGACCTGAGCCGAAGTCAGATGCTCAGCTGACTGAGCCATCCAGGCGCCCCTGTATATTTCATTTTAAAGATAGGCTGGAGACATGCCACTGGGGCTCAGGACAGCTGTTGAGGAAAGCCGTCACGGGCTTTTTAATCCCCCGTCTTCTCCTCCTGGAGTGTGGTAAGTTGTGATGATGGCCATGTGGTTTATAATTTAACAGCCTTTGTAAGTCCATCTCTGCCCCATCCATTGGGCCGGGGGCAGGAGTTGGACATCTTCTGTGCGACACGTGGGTTTGGCACATAGTGGGGGCCCGGGGAATGTTCCCTCCGTGTGTAATCAGCTGGGTCTCTCAGCTGCTTTCACTTCGGTTCCCCCAGAAACAGACCCTGAGACAATGAGCCAAGTGTGGGTGGTTTCTTTGGGGGATTCAGGAACACTAGTAGGTGATGAGGATATGATACCGGAAAGGGGAAAGCCAATAAAGGGACATTTAGTGAGCTTAATCCTACGGGAGAATTATCCCACCCAAGAGGCAAGGGAGCCTGGAGAATTTATACTCCGACCAAGTCATTGGTTGACAAATATTTATTGAGCTGCTCTGATGTTCCTGGTACCGTTATAGTATTGAGGGTACAGTAATAAACAGAACGCATACGAATCTCTGCCCTCAGAGAACTTGCTGTCTAGGAAGGAGATGAGACCGTGAGGCAACCAACGGAAACAAAATACGTTAGTTGTATAGCCTGGTAAGTGGTGACAATGCCGTGAAAAAAATAAAGCTGGAGGATAAGGATTGCTGAGGGTGCCATATTAAGTCAGGCGGTCAGCGAAGGCCTCAGTGAGGAGCTGAGCATGTGTGGAAAACCTGGCAGGAATGAATCGCGTGGCTATCTGGGAGAAAAAAAAAAATCCCACCAGAGGAAATACTAAGTGCGGAGGTCCCGAGGCAGGAGCATGTGTCTGGCATGTTCCCTGGCAAGGAGAACTGCAAGGAGGCCTTGCTGTGGTGTGGGTAGAGCAGAGTGGGCGAGGCGCGAGGCGGTGAGAGGTGACCTCAGAGAGGTCATAAGGTGGGGCGACGCTGCAGATTGTGCCGGACCTTGTGAGTGCGTGTAGGTCCCTCGCCTTTTACTCTCGATGGGATGGGGAGTCCCTGGAGGGCTTCTAACAAAGACGGGACACGTTGGGGCTTCTTTTGCTGTGTTGGGGACATGCCAAGGCAGGGCCGGGGTGCGTGGAAGCAGGGAGACCTGTGAGGAAGCACATCTTCTAAGGTCTTCCACTTTGCTTCGTAATGAGTGAATAAAACACGAGAGTGGGAATGGGCCTCGTCAGGCCTGCAGGTGGAACTGGCTCAATGCGGCTCTGCACTCTGATGGCTAAGACAGCTCAGAAAACCAGCTGAGCTTTAAGGGAAGGAGAAGTAGCCTCACCTCTTGATGGTAGGAGCTACAAAGTCACTTTCGTGGGGGTGTGGATACAGGAAGGGAAATTCTTGTGGCCGTTGTTGCAAGTAGTCCACCATGGCAAACACTGTCAAAGTGAACTTCCAATATCCCTGTTCGTAAAACATCCTTGGGCCACCCCACCTCATATTACGGAGTAAAATGGAAGGTTCGGGAGAGGTGCCATTTCCATCTTAGATCATGGCGACCATTGATGCGGGCGGGTATGCGTCTTCCAACTAGAGATGGGGGAACAGATCGGAAAAGCACTTCCACTTGACTGCTCTGCTCCTTTTAAACCTGTTACCGTGTCCTTTTATCAGCTTCCTTTTTCCCTTCTCCTTACTGCCTCTTCTGGCCCTCCATGTTCTTGTTTGTCAAGAGCAAACACTCCTATCTTGTGGAATGAAGAACACTTTGCCAAATCTTCAGTAACCTTGCTCTTGAGCACTAGCACTGAATCTCACAGTTGACTTCCAGTCGCTTCCAAGGGATTTTTCCAGTCAAAATCAGGACCCTCAACCCTAACTTCCAAGATGAGTTCTGTACTGGTTATTAATATTCATCTTCTACCTGTTCTGTCAATGGTTGGGCTTCATGTGGGGACTGAAGCTATTTTAGGTTCCGTGGATTGTGTGGAGATTTGTATTCCGGATGTGGTGTTGACAAAGGTCTGGTACTACGTTCTTGTATTAGAGCAATCGATGGGCATATTTCTTGGAGCCAAGGTCAGTGCCTGTTTCTTTGATTCTCCTCCCAATACCTAGCACCTGGTAGACTCTCAGTTAATGTGACCATGGACTTAAGGTCTGTCTGTAGTAGTCTCTTCGATACCTCAAAGGTTTCCCCCTTCTTCTCAAGTCAGGAGGGAAGGATCTTGAAGCATCTCTTTAGATTAAACAGATTTTTGTAATCTAGACCAGCACTGTCCAATAGAACTCTAGGTGGTGATGGAAATATTCCGTATCTGTGCTGTCCATCATGGTAACCACTGGCCACTATGGCTATTGAGTGCCTAACATGGCGTTAGCACGACTGAGGAACTGGATTTTTAATCTGCCTTAATTTTATTTAAAATTTTAATGAATTTAAATTTAAATTTGAATGCCATAGTCAACTCTGCAGCTCTAGATATGACTTCTGAGACTTTCCACTGACGTGCTTCTGATGGTAAAGAGAATTAATACCTAGATGGTTTGGGGTTCAAGTTTCCAAGTACTTGCTACTGTCTGCTCCTGTGAGTTCATGCATGCTGGTTGAGATAGATGAATGCATTACAAGTAAGCTCCCTTTCAGCTTTGACTTTACATTCCTCCTTTTTTTAGTGTAGCCTGAGAATGAAAGCATCTCATCCAGCACCCAGCGTTAGGAATGACCTCCTGGCCGGTGCGCCATGCAACCCTCCTATGTGATTTAAAAGAAAATTCTCCCCCAGAAAGCTCTTCAAGTGCATTTAATGAATAAAGTGCTGTCTGTAACTTTCTGTGACATTTACTTTAATAAGCTGTGGGAGTGATTTAGTGATCGGTGGGCACTGACATTTGAAGAGGAAAAGACAAACTTTGCTGCCTCTGACGTGGCTTTTTTTTCTTCTTCTTTTGCTTCTGGCCTTGCATCCATGGGAACTTTGTTTCTGGAAAGAGATACTGTGCTTGCCGGATTTGGGGAGTCAAGTGCTTATTTTTTCTTTCAGCACGTAGCCACAAATTGATTTCCCCTTTGTGTGTCTGATAGTGAAATTATTTGTAGTGAGTAAAGTATGTTTTCCACGGTATTCGAACTGAGGAGCGTGTACGTGAGTGCGCGCGCACTCCTGGGCTTTTCCTCAACAAGGAATTTGTTCCATTTTGCTTCAAAGAAAAACACGTGGAAGAATGCTTAAAAAGGCAGATTTAAAAATACACATCTATAACTACAACTCTAACCACGTGTATATATCTGTGTGACCACCACCCAGAAGAAGATCTAGAACACTGTCAGCATCCCCACAAGGTCGTGTCATGTCCCCTGCCAGTCTGTGTATTCCACCCAGAGGTAATTCCTCTTGACTCCCGTCACCATAGATGAGTTTTGCCTGTTCTTGAACTTCGTATAAATGGAATCACACACAGTGTATTTTCTAGCAATAGGTTCATGAGATCCATCCGTGTTGTGGTGTGGATCAGTGCTTTGTTTTTAATCGACATATAATAATCCATTGTATGAATATACCACAGTTGATTTGTCTGTTTTTCCATTGATGGATGTCTGGGTTGGTTCTAGCCTTTGACTATTATGAATAAAGCTGCTGTGACTATTCTTGTACTTGTCTTCTGATAGGCTTTTTCACTCCCTTCTTTTAGTATATACCTGGGAATGAAGTTCCTGGCTTATCAGATTAAAGGCAAAGTTTTGTTGTTCCGACAAAGATCCAGTCTAACAGCAGTCAGAAGCCCAGGATCTATCTTGGTCCTCTGTCATTCCCAGGATGAGGCCCTTATTCCGGTGGTCCAAGATGACTGACCATCATGTTCACATTCCAGACAAAAGGATAGGAGGATGAAGGGGAGGTTTGATAGCATGCCCTTTCCTTGCAGAGACAACCCTCCCAAGACCGGGGTGCATCACTTCTGCCGAGACTGCATGTACAAGAACAGGATTCACAGACACCCTTCCCCAAAGTGCAAGGGGTCATCTTTCTTTTGAGAAGCCTTGCACCCACCTAAACGTGGAAGGAAAGGGGGATAGATATTGGGGCATCACGCACAGTCTCTCCCACAGCTTACCTCTTGGGCTTGGCACATTCCCCATTTGGGGGGAGTGAGCACGCAGGTGTCAGTGTTGAGCTCTTTTACTTCCTAGTTCAGGAGAACCTCTGAGAACTTTTCTCGACTCCTTGGAACAGTTACACCAATCATCCCACCTAAACTCTTCTACCCAGCCTGGATATTGTTAACTCATCATTTGTGTGGCCTTAGAATCCTTGCTTATTCCCTCTGAGCCTCTGTTTTGTCATCCAAAAAATGGGAATAAAAAATGCCTACCTTGAAGAACTATTTGAAGTAACAGAGATCATATATTTTACATCCAATAGAGCTGGAGCCCCACATGGTCCACTCCTGATATACTGTCACAATAAAAAAATATCTAGCAACCAGATGATTAAATATAGTTCTCAAAATGCTAAAAGGGATCCAATTTAGAACTTATAGCAATAGTTCTCACCACACACACACACACACACACACGAGCGCGTGCGTTCACACACTACCCTCCCAAACCTGCCTCACTTCGTCTCTCAAGCACGCCTAAGCATGCTGGAAGGTTATTACTCTTCTCGCCCTCAGTTCGTCTCAGTGCTCCTAGGCTCTCCCAGCCTGTTTCCAAGATTCTGCCTAGGTACGTGCTTATCTGTCATCCCGCTTCCCTTTTCTTGCCATCCGCACTCTTTCCCTCTCAAGTAAATCTCAGGGAAAGAGGCTGTGGTTATTTTCCAGTCATCAGTGTTTTCACTAGTGTTCCCTGTAACATATGTCAAGTATCTGTCACATAGTAGACCATCAGTGGTTGCTGTTTTCGTTACCATCCAGATGACGAACAATGTTTGCTCTCTTTGCTTATCTAGGACCCTCTTTTTGTTTTCTCTTAGAGAGTGTGTGTGTGTGAACAGGGGAAAGGGGCAGAGGGAGAGAATCCCAAACAGGCTCCATGCTCAGCATGGAGCCCCACATGGGGCTCAGTCCCACGAACCTGGAATCATGACCTGAGCCCAAATCAAGAGTCAGTTGCTCAATCAACCGAGCCATCCAGGCGCCCCTCTCTAGGATCCTCTTAAGAGTTCATGTATGGGGCGCCTGGGTGGCGCAGTCGGTTAAGCGTCCGACTTCAGCCAGGTCACGATCTCGCGGTCCGTGAGTTCGAGCCCCGCGTCAGGCTCTGGGCTGATGGCTCGGAGCCTGGAGCCTGTTTCCGATTCTGTGTCTCCCTCTCTCTCTGCCCCTCCCCCGTTCATGCTCTGTCTCTCTCTGTCCCAAAAATAAATAAAAAATGTTGAAAAAAAATTAAAAAAAAAAAAAAAAAAGAGTTCATGTAGAGGTGAGTGCCACTAAGGTTGACTCTGAGAGCTGGGGTGTGTGGCGGGCAGGCTCTTGTGGGTCATAACAACTCCATGCAGTTAACAGAGTATGTGAATTTCATCCATGCCCTCATTTAATTTATATACATTTATTGGTTGACTGATAGAGTTGAACACCTTTGAAAGAATTGACAGAAAAACATACCACATATGATGAAGGAAATAAACAATAAATACGATCAAAGGGAAAATAAAGCCAAGGCCCAAAAATGTGTACCCCAAGCTGATGTTCATCTCCGAGGCACTGGGGAAACTAGAGGTATGTGACTGACCAGTCTCACAGTTATTTTCAGGAATAACCATGGGATAATGCTCATCCAGGTATAGAGTGTTTGAGAGATGTGTGGTAGAATGAGCTGGATGCCCGTTTGTTGTTGTTGTTGTTGTTGTTGTTGTTGTTGTTTTGCCTGATCTCTGCATTTGCTGCCCTTACAAGTTGGCTTTGAACAGAAGAGGCACAATGCTATCAGCTCCCAAGATCTTGCTGGGTCTCAAATACTCTTAATCACTTGTTATTCATCGTGAACTCCTAGTGAGTTTTTGGTATCCTGAGAAGTATTAAAAGATGAGCTTGTTTGTAACATGTTTGGGTGCTGGCTCCCGGGCTGTGGTTGTGTCTTACCAACTCCGTGCTCAATGACATCAACTCGGTAGCTTGAAATCAGCCAAGGTGTGAATATTTATACCACAGAAATTAGCAAATGCTAAAAATCTGGGCTTTCACCACCCCCCCCCCCACTTTGGAAAGTCAGTTGTTAAACATTTACTATCATACTGCTGGTACTGAGTGCGTGATTATGTCAAAATAGATGCCATTGTTCGGAAAGACTTAGGGAAATAATTACCAGGTATTCTGTGGACTCAAAGGTGCTGTGTGAAATTGCAGAAGAATTTTGGCTAGTGCTTATATCAGATCTGGGAACATCAGTGAATCTATCAGAATTTTAGACTGGAAAGCTCAAAGGTTGAACGTTGTGATGAATGTTCCTGGTGGGTTTGAAAATCATATGGGAGAAAGGAGGTTGGAGTTTTCTGCTGACACTGGAAGGAGAAAGCCTGATAGTACCCAGGGGTGAGATTCTGGAGCACTCACCATGGGGCAGCATAGAGTTCAGCTGAAATGATCCTTTATGACACATCCCTCTATGAGAGAGACAGGTTGACAAGGGACCAGGGAGTGTTGTCTCTATACAGCTGAAGCCCACATCATAGTAACTCAGCTGACAAAGCATCCTTTGGCTCTCAATTATGAAATCAACCAACACTTTGATCTCTTCAAGTCCAATACCCAAGGCTGATGTGTCCACGACAGCCAGAGAGTTGTCCAGGATCAAAAGTTACCACTACCCCAAATATGCTTTGAATGTGCTTAATCATCCAGTGAGCTCTCCAGTCTTTGTAGTTCACTAAGGATCCATCAGTTTAGAAGAGTGGCCAATAATCTAGGCTTTGGAGCCTTTGAACTGGGTTGAAATCCTGCTCCTACCACCTACTCCCTGGGTGACCTTGGGCAAATAGCTTTACTTTGGCTTTCTCGTCTCTAAAATGGGTATAACAATAATATTTAACACACAGCTTTGTGGAATTTCTGCTGCCAACGTTCGGTGCCTACTTGTTCTCAGTTGGAAGGATGAGAGGCAAGTCAGTGATCTTGTAGGGAGCTCCTAACACGTTTTAGCTAGATGACACAGTATTGCTGCCCAGGTAGCAATTTGGCCACAGTCCTTCTCCGTGAGGTAAGCTTCATTTCCTCTACAATGCTTGACGCTAACTAGTAAGCTTACTTTCCAAACATTTTCTCAAACTGCAAAACAGCTCACAGGTGCTGACAGTCTGGCCCCGAGGCTTTTTGGTCTGCCCCTCATGATGTCTTCTAGGGCCGAAGATGCCACGTCTAGGTTTTCTGAACCACAGATCATTACCAATGGGTACCTGTTGAGGACATCCAGGAACCATGTTTCCCAGGCTCTGGGAGTAGCCGTGGAAGACCCCTGCAGGAGTGAGAGCACAAACATCACTTGGGAAGCACCCAGTCAGTGGGCACGGAGCTGGGATTCACACCTGGTGACATTGTGGACTAGAGAGCCTTCTCTAGGGCCAGGTGAACGGTGGCTGGGATTTCCAGGGGATAAGAGATAACGCCGGGCAGCAAGCACAGCCCCTTTATTCAGTGGCTTTCTTAGGTGCTCCAACAGCTCGTGGGTACATAGAGTTAGCATGTTCTCCAGGGGCATCTGCTCTAGTAGCCCTCATCCAAAAAAGGCTGTTACTGCCCCAGCAGCTGTGAGAGTCACCATCATCGTCATCACCGTCGTCACCATCTAGCTGCCATTTATAGTATCCGTCCTGGAATTCTTAACTTTTACTTGAACCACGGACCCTTTTGGCAATCTGATAAAATGTAGGGATCCCTTTTCAAAATAATGTTTCTCAAAGCGCAAAGTACAATCCATAGGCTTATCGCTGAAGCCAAGTATATTGAAACACAACTATCAAAATATTTTTATCTTTTTTTTTTTAATGAAAAAAATGTTAATGTTTATTTTTGAAAGAGAGAGAGCGTGAGAGATCAGGCAAGCATGAGCGGGGGAGAGGCAGAGAGAGAGGGAGATGGAGGATCCAAAGCAGGCTCCAGGCTGTCGGCACAGAGCCCGACGTGGGGCTCAAAGTCTTGAGCTGTGAGATCATGACCTGAGCTGAAGTTGGACGCTTAATTGGCTGAGCCATGCAGGTACCCCTCCAAATATTTTTTAAGTTGTGATATTTTTAATTTTTTTTTCAACATTTTTTATTTTATTTTTGGGACAGAGAGAGACAGAGCATGAACGGGGGAGGGGCAGAGAGAGAGGGAGACACAGAATCGGAAACAGGCTCCAGGCTCCGAGCCATCAGCCCAGAGCCCGACGCGGGGCTCGAACTCACGGACCGCGAGATCGTGACCTGGCTGAAGTCGGACGCTTAACCGACTGCGCCACCCAGGCGCCCCAAGTTGTGATATTTTAATAGATGTATACTTCTTTATTAATACATTAAATCATAAGAATTAGTGATGAATCCAATGGCCATTGTAACTTGAATAGCGCTGTGGAATAGGATTTCAAGGCATTAACTATAATGGAATATGAAAATACCCATAATCTCTGTTGGCAACAAACTCACAACTCCTGCTAATATCTCCGCAGTTTGTTGCCTCCATTCATAATTGAAGAAAATACCAGATTTCAGTCACAAATTCATGGAAGAAGACTACACACGGTTTCCTTGACCGAGCTAAGAAGCTCTGTGTCAGACGTCGTGCTAAGTCCTGAACGGACGTTATTCGTAGCCTTTCCTACAGCCCAGCAGAGTTGGAGTTGTCATTTCCCATTTTGCAGATGAGGACAGCGAGGCTCAGAGTTCGGACTGACTCACGCACTCAGGGCCGCACGCAAGCCTTTGTGACACCAGAGCGCGGGTTCTCTCTCTGACGCCCCGCGTGCCCCGAGCTGCAGTTGCCCCCAAGGCTTTGAAAAGCCCTTGGCAGGGGCATTCTTTCCTGGATTGTCTGTGTTTCTCTGAGAAGAGAGGCTCCTATCTCTCCTGAAAGCCTGGCCTGTGGGAGCATCAAGGAGTCTTTATAACTCTTGGGTGTCTGGGGCCACGTTTGGGGAAGTCCCCACGGCCCCCAGCAGACAGTCAGGGCCTCTTCTCATTTTGGTAGCTTGACAGCCGCGGTCGGAATATTTATGTGATGGAATCCCTACGTACGCACGACTAATCAGGGCATTATTATTTTAAAAACTAGCGGTTAAACATTTGCCCTTGAACATGCCCCTTTGCTCCTCATGCCTTCCCAGCCCTCACCCCTTCAAAAGAAAGGCTTTGAACAACTGCCTGGCGATGGGAGGGGCCACGTTACCTTGGTGACACAGGTGTTGGCTGACTTGCTTGTCGTCCATTGCCCACCCCCTTCCTGGGCACCGACGCTATTGTTAAATGTACATTTTATTGTGACTCAGGTATGATGAGGCCAACAGATCAGGAGATGGTTGGCCACGAAAAGATAGTTTGTTAGTCACAGAGCCCAAGAGGAGAGACCAGCCGTGCCATGGGGCAGGGCGGTGGGGTACACGGACAAGCACCGGGGTTGATCAGGAAGGAACGGGTGGACAAAGGAAGCAGATTTGGATTGGCTAGTTTGAATAACTGTAGTGGGCTCCGGAAGATAGGAGCTGGTTGTGTAGCACCTGACCTGGCGTGATTAGGGCGGCGCGGAAGGGCCTGGAGTTGTGAGAGCGTCACAAAGGAGGTGGATGGGAGTCTGACCGTGGCTTGGCTAGCCTGTGTAGGAGAAACATGCTCCCGGGTGAAATGTTGGCTCGCGCTCGGAGTTCGCTAGCCCTGGCCGAGGCAGTCCCTCCGAGGTCATCAGTGCCCCAGATGTGAAAGCGTCAAAAACACAGACTAAAAAGACGGGATCGCTACAGGAGCCGACACTGGTTTCGGAGTGGGACGCAGGAGCGTGACACTGCGGTAGTTTCCAAATCGGTGCTGTGACATGCCCCCACCCCCCTCCGCCGCCTTCACCCCCGATGGTGAGAATGTCTCATGTTACACGTACTGGCAGCTACAGCTGTCCTCGGAAGAAGCCTGATGGAAAGGAAAAGCTGAGATTTATGGTCAATTTAAAGCTTGAGGCAACTATGCTCCGATAGGTCTACAGAGGTCCCCAGGTTACCTACCCAGCGCCATTCTCAGTCCTCGGTGCATGAATTCCAACTTCACAGGGTATCCATCTTAAATTTCTGGAAGCCAAGTGAGCGCTTAGCAAAAATAAACACTCGCCAGTTATTTTTATGCTACCACCGTCTATGTTGCGCTTAAGAAAAGAAATATGCCTTCTAGAGAGTTGTAAACATTCTACACACGAGGTTCATCATTTCATGGCTCACAGTGGAGGCCAAATGGAATAATCTGCAGACTAAACCCTTTCTTTATCCCCGGGGCCGAGGCGGAGAGCTGTGAGGGCGGCGAGGGTGAAATGGCTTCTGAGGTGCCCTCTGCCTCTGAGATGTACTGACCTGGAGTTTTGCCAGTTAGCCCGGGTTGGATAATAGACTCTTAGATGGCCTACATCGAAGGGATGATAAAAGAGCGGCCCAGCCCTTGATCCCTGCTCCTGCCAGGTTCTAAACAGCATAAGCTATTGGAGGAGTTTCCAGATGGACTGATTTTCAATTCCCCTGAGCCTCAGAAAAACAGTTGGCTGTTAAAGACCAGGACTGCTTTAGCCCGAGGGAGAGAGAGACACGACTTACTGCCTTTCCGATCCTAGGTGTGAGCTGGGGTTTATCCAGGAAAAAGATGGCAGCGCTTTGGATTCTGAACATCAGTGACAGTTTGGAGGCTGCAGAACTTTCTACAGGGCTGAGAGGATCCTGGACAGTGACAGCCTTCCTGCGGAGCAGACACATGGCTGCTTAAAGACTTTGGTGGATTCCAGGGGTGATCGTGGCACGCCAGCCCTCCTCCCCTTGGCCAGGACTAATGCATTACAGGGCATGACTTGGCTTCCTAAGGATCAGCATATCAGGCGGGGGAAGATGATTTAGCTGCAGGAATTAAACGCAGATCACTCTGAAGCGTATGTTTCCCCAGCACCTAGTGTGGTGTCTACGTGTACTAGGTGCTCAGTAAAGGGTGGTTGAGCAAATGAACGAACGCTTGTTTCATATATCCTATAGTGGCAAGACAACCATCTTTCCTGTTGTTTCTTTTTCATAGTGAGAGTTGTCCAAAAATGGAACGGAGTGTGTTTTAAGATTCAGTATTAAAACCTCCAAAGTGTCCAAGCTGTTTATTATAAAATAATAATAAAAGTAGTAGTAGTAATAGTAACGATCAGTCAGCCATGGCTGTGTAACAAATGAGCCCCCAAATCAGTAGCATACAGCAAGAAGTGTGTAGTCTCAGGCTTTTTGTTTTGCACGTCAGCTGCAGTGAGTCTACTTAAGCTGTGGGTCTGCAAGTTGGCTAGTCTAGTCTGGGTTTGGCTCTAGTCTCTGGGTTTGATTCCAGCCGGCTCCACATGGCTCTCACCCTTCTGGGACTGGTGGGCTAACTCTGGGGCATTTTCTTGTCACAGCAGTGGCAGAAGCACAAGAGGGTGAGTCCCAGAGCATAAGCCCATCTTAAGCTTTAGCTCACATCAGATTTTCCAACTTCTTCTTGGCCAAGCAAGTCATATGACCAAGCCCAAAAGCCATGGGTGGTGAAGTATACGCTGCCTTCAGTGGGACCATGAGGGAAATGAATAATCACCGAACGGTAATCCAGACTCTGATAATAGCCACCGCGTGTTGGAGGTTACTCTGTGCCAGCCATCGCTCTGAGCATTTTACGTGAATACGTGGATTTTATTATCGTGACAGCCTTTCGGGGGTAGGTGCTGTTATGTTTAAGCTCCATTTGACAGATAAGAAAGTTGAGGCACAGAGTTGCTGACGCGCTTGCCAGAGGACACACATGTAGGAGGCAACCGAGCCAGGATTCACACCCGGCGGCGCGATCCCAACACCTGCTCTCTTCACCACACTGGCCTTCCACGGTAGACGGCAAGAAGTGTGCTTAATGACTTTGGAGTACCTTAATGTCTGTGACATGCTAGCACAGGGATTGGCTGGTTTAACTTTTGTGGGAGCCCAGGTAGGGGAGGTCTTGCTCTCTCCCATTTTCACCCAGCTGGGGAGCGGCTGAGCCTGCACGGAGTCCCTGGCCCCGCTCTGTGAATAAGGAGCAACTCAGCAGTTGTCAAGCTACTTTTTCTTTGTAATTCTGCGTTTAGTCCTTGGGAGGCTTCTAATTTAGGGCTCCCACTCCACAGGGCAGCCTTTTACTTTACTTACTTACTTATTTTCTGGCCAGGGGATCTGTGCCCTGGTTCCCTGGCACGGGATTGATGCCGAGTCCTTAGTTTCTCATGACATGACATGTCCCCGAGTGTCCCTGTCCCTCCCCCGTGCACCCCGCCCTCACTCTCTTCCTCCCGGGGCCCTGTGGCTGTCCCATGGTGTCAGGTTACAGGCTCAGAAGGGCGAGGCCAGCTCAGTGGCTGTAATTTTAGCCCCTGATGAAAGACCAGAGGAAGTGAAGGGGACTCTTTCAGGAGTGTTAACAGGTGTACCCAAGCCACAAGTCTCCGTGTCCCGCAGCCAGGGAGGACGCACAGCCCCGGGGGGTGTTTGGTCACATGGAGACCCAACAGCCCCAGCTGGAAGTCCACACTTTAATACGGTGTCTGGGTGTGAGCACCTTGTTCACCCCAAAGCCACCGGTTTGAGGGCGCTCCAGGGAGTTGGAAGTTCCCAGCCTCCGAATACTGTGCAAACCAGCAGCTCTGAACATAACCCCGTGCTTGCTCCTCATCAGGTGGGGGACTTGGGCCGATAGATTCTCCTGTCCTTGCGACTGGTCTGAAAATGTCTCCAAGCCGACAAAAATCCGGTTAATGTATTCCTCCTCACCTGAGTTCTGCTGTCATCTCACCTGCCCCTTCCCTCCCACCTCCCAACTTCTTGCCTTTGAGAATCTGACCGTTCTACCCCTGTCATTAAGGAGTTTCCGCTGAAGGTAGATTCCCATACACAGGGCACAGATGATCAAGAAAGGACAAGCAGAGAGGAACGTTCCTCTTATTTGGCCCGTGGCCTGACATTTCTTAACCCATTGCCTGAATTCTCTTGCATACTAAAGTCAGGGCCGATCTCCAAGACACTGGAAACCTCCAAATGCTTCCAGCCCCTTGCCCCCCATTCTGACGACTTCAGTCAGGATGACATTTGGGCTTGAGAGCTACATTTTTCTATGGGGGGGGGGAATGAGCGATTTATTGCCTCTCTGGGCAGGTGAGGCCTCCTGTGGGTGTGCGGGGGGCGTGGCAGGTGGTGGAAATATGCCTTCCCTCCGGGTCCTGGAAACCTGACCTGGGGCTGGGGTTTCTAACTTTACTATGGACCCCTGTGGTGGACTGGTGAAGCCTGGACCCTTGTCACACTGGGATTTGACAATATAAAAATACCTGGAATTACAAGGGACCAATAGTTATTAAATATGGTTACTGAAGAAATATAGCTATTAAAATGTGAACTTGTGACATAGTAAAATATGAGCTTCTCATCAACCCACTGATTATCAAGGTCTAGTTGAAGGGGTAAAGGAGTGATCTTTGGTGACACCTGTAACAACAGTTACTATGATATGAAAGTGCCTGTCGTTTCCTTTTTTTTTTTTAAACTTTATTTTTTTTTAACGTTTATTTATTTTTGAGACAGAGAGAGACAGAGCATGAATGGGGGAGGGGCAGAGAGAGAGGGAGACACAGAATCTGAAAAAGGCTCCAGGCTCTGAGCTGTCAGCACAGAGCCCAATGCGGGGCTCGAACTCACAGACCGTGAGATCATGACCTGAGCCGAAGTCAGACGCTTAACCGACCGAGCCACCCAGGCGCCCCTCCTTTTTTTTTTTTTTTTTAACCTTTAAAAAATGTTTATTCATTTTTGAGAGACGGAGCACACAGTGGGGCAGAGAGAGAGAGGGAGACAGGGCATCTGAAGCGGGCTCTGTGCTGACAGCAGAGAGCCCGGTGCAGGGCTCGAACTCACAAACCACGAGATCATGACCTGAGCTGAAGTCGGACGCTCAACTGACTGAGCCACCCAGGCGCCCTGAAAATGCCTGTGGTTTCTATTGGTGATGGAGGCATAGATCCTGCTGATACCGTTATGGTTTTTGCTTGCATGCATAACTGATAGAAATGTGACGTTTCAGTTATAGGTGAGTGAAATCAAATTTTAAAATTCGCCTCTGAATTCTCAGACCCCCTGAATTCTAGGTTAAGGACCCCTGATGGAGAATCAGGCTGCGTGATAGTTTGTAAGTTCTTTGAGGGCAGGTATTATACTCCTCCCACTTACATACTTTAATTCTGTTTAATTTTGTAAAATGTCAAACATATAATAAAGTCACCAGAACAATATGATGACTCTCCCCCAGGTACCCATTTCCCCGCTTTGTCTGCTATCAACTCAAAGCTAATTTTTGTCTCACCTACTTCCCCTTCCCAAAGTATTTTGAAGCAAATCCCAGACTATGTAATTTCATCGCAGATTTTGATTTATAAATAGCAGATGGGCCACTAAATCTTGATGGATTGTGGGAGGGTTGATTGAGAAGTGCCATTAGATTGATTCACAAGTGCTGTTCCGGTTCCCTTCGGGGATCAGTATCCCAGGAATGTGGACTGGCGTCGGAGAACCCTGTTCCCAGTCACTGTTCTGTGCTTCCCAGCATGTATCTAACGATGTATTACTTGTTTGTTCACTTCGGCGTACATTTTCTGTCTCTTTCCACCACGATGAAAATCCCGGGAGAGAAAAGGCTTCGTCTGCCTGCCCGCAGCTGCACCCCCCAGCTCCCAGCACAGTGCATGGCATATAGTAAGTGCTTAGTAAATGATGCATTTTGAGTGGGTGAGTGGCTGAAAGAAGAAAGGTGGGCTATGGGGAGGTGTGAGGTTGCTACTCAAAATGGCGTCTCTGGTGATGTCTTCTGGAAACATGCTCAAAGTCCAGAATCTCGTGCCCCACCCCACACCTACTACATCAGAATCTGCATTTTAACAAGATTCGCAGGTGATTGTGTAGGGACCGTCACAGTTTAAGGAGTGCTTGTCTCCCTTAACCCGGAGGACTGACAATGCCAGCCCGGAAGAGCCTCCCGCTGTGATTTCCAGGACCTCGCCCACCAGGAGGGCAGGACAGGGCAGGGAAATGTACTCACTGTGGGTCACTAGTTCACTGTGTGAACTGGGTTCACACATCCTAGGTGTGAACCCTGGTTTGCCCACTGAATGGTTCTGTAGGCCTCGATTTTCTCATCTGAAAAGTGGGGTGCATGAGCCGTATCTCGTAGCATCATAGAAAGGTTAAATGAGGTAATGACTCCCCTATGGGGTACAGAGCATACTTTGGATAATTCCTAGGCTAATTCCCCATGGCTGTCTTTCCAAAATGTGAGGGAATGACATTTGTTCGTCTTTCAAAAGTTCTGATGACTTTGACTTGTTTTGGAAATCTTTTCCCTTGTCTTTGATCATTAATCATGGAGAAGGCTTGGAAAATGCATGAGGTGGGAAGAGCCGTTTGGTGCCTTCACCGTTGCACCTTTCCCCTGCTTTCTGTGTCATCTTTCTCCTTCCAGGGCGTCACATGCCCTGTCTCCTAAGATCCTGCTCCCAGGCAAAACATCCAGTATTAGGGATCACACAGCATTCCATTCCCTAAGAATTTGGGGCCTTTAATTGCGGAATTTAAATTTTTCTCCCCCTGATGTAGGTATTAGGAGACTGGTGGGGGAAATCTTAAAAAACAAAACTTTGCATATGTTTTTACGTGGACAAGAGTCATGTCACGTGGACATGTGCCTGCTTGAGCCCTGGGTGTGATCACGTCCACTTCTTGTAGTTGTAACCTTGACCAAGAGGCTCAAGTTAGTTCAGCTCAAGGGTAGTCGCACCCTTTGGGGCAATCTTCCCTTTTAACCTCACTTTTCCCTAATCTGGAGGGATTTCAAACAACTGGACCATGCAGGGAGGCGGAACTCAAACTTTTTAATAACTACAGACAGAGAGTAGTCATGGCCAAGGTGAATGTTCCTCGCTGCCCCCCTCCCTACCAACACTCCCCAATCTGCCTCACACATCCGTTACATGGTACACTGTGTTTACCTGGGGCTTGTTCCAACAGAGCTCAGCAATCCTACTTCTATCTTGGCCTGGCTGTGTATTTACATGGTAAACATTTCTATAAAAGAAAGGGAAATATTCTCTTTAAAATATCTTATAAAAATTGCCCTTTGGAGATGAGTGGATAGGAAAGAGCAAACATTCCATATTTATGAGATGAGTCATTTTATAAAAATGTTACCTGCAGACCAAAAACTTAATAATACTGCTTATAGTACAGTAATACTTAGGTTTGCTTACAATTCTATATATATACAGATCCTTTCCTATACATCATTTTATCTAAGCTTCTCAGCAGTCCAATAAGATGAACACTGCTAGCTCCATTTTAAATGTGAGAAAATCAAGGCTTAGAAAGGTTATGTAAATGCCCAGTGGGATACCCCTAGGCAGTGTGAGAGCAGGGATATGAGCCTAGGTCTTCTGACCGAAAACCAAATAAATGCCTATTAGCATATATCAGCCAATAGTAACATATAAGTCAGGTGTAAATTCATTGGTACATAGCTGCCTCAAAATGCTTGTACCATTCAGCATTTGACCAGGAAAATGGAACCACTCGAGGAATTTCACACAGGGAGAATTTAATACAGGGAATTGGTCACACTGCCCATGGATGAGCTGAGAAGCCAAACAGAGAATGGCGAGGTAAGCCAGAGTTCAGCAACAGCAGGAAGCTGCTACCACTCTTAAGCTGGAGGGAGAGAGGAAAGAAGCAATACTACTAGGACCCGAGGGCTGGAGGCCCCTTAAGGAGGTCAGAACTGGTGAGCCAGCCTGGTGGGAGTTGGGACCCGCGAGGAGACATGGCCATGGACTAAGAGTGAAAGGAGAAATACCCTGACTTCTCTCCTCCTCCCACCCTCCAGCCTCCTCTCGGTGCCTCCCATTGGCTGAGCCTTGCTGGAAGCCAGTGGACCTGGAAGTTAGAGCCCATGGGGTGAGCCCTGCTTGTGATGCCCAGCAGAGCAGGGGAGGATAATGAGTGGATCTGGGGGTAGCATGCCCAGGGCCAGCATGGCATCTCCTACTCCTAGGTGTGGGTACACTCCCAGAACTAAGTTAATGCCTTCAGGGTTTCCTCCTCCAGGGACCCCTGTTTTCCCCTGGTTCCTTGATGCCCCCCCACACACACACACATTTGCCTCCTCGCCTGTCCTACAGCTTTGTCAAGCGATTCATTTTCTTGGAACCAAAAAAAAAAAAAAAAAAAAATGGAGTTGCTCAGGAGTTTGCAAAGGTGAGAGAAAGTGGTTTAGATTGGTCCAGTTGCACACTGAGGCCCAGACAGAAACTTGTGTTGCTTTTGGGACCCAGAGACCAAAGCTCCAGTGACCCAACAAAGGACTGCGTCAGTGAGTATCTTGGCAAGCAGATGTCAAAGAGAACCGTGCCAAGTGCCCTGCCGGGAGAACTGCTTTGGCAACAAGCTGATAGACCCAGAGGACTGGCACAGGTCACTCATTCTTCTGGATACTACTCGATTAGCCGGATTAAAATACTCATTTCAACCTTTGGAGTATTGTGAAGTCCTCTCCCTGTTTGCTGCATTTTGCAGAATTGTCGTCTTCCTCTGCTCTCTGCCCTCCCCCCACCCCCAGGGTTCTGTTTTCCATGTGTGTTTCTGCCTTACAGGTAAGCTTGTTTACAGGATCTTTTTTTCTTTCTTTCCACAACCATCTGTGTAGATAATTGGAGACATCTGATGCCCTTAAACCAGAAATGGGAAAACCCTGGCATAAATAAGAAAAAATCATTTCTGTGGTTCATAGCACAGTTTTGTGAACTCTTAGCAGTGAAAAGGGAAACTCACGGTCATTTGGGTTCGTGATTGGGAAGAGATAAAAGGGAAACCCTACACCTCATTCAGGGCCAGGCTCACAATGGGTTCTCAAAAAAAGAAATGCTTGCTGAATGGGTGGGAACACGCAAAATGTACAGTACCCTGTTCATTTCCTTTGACAGGTGCCTTTTTGTTTTTAATACACACGGCAGCATTTGATAGCAGGGCAACTAATGTCTTGGAGTTCTTCTGGGGACTTGAAAAAGCCTAAATAATAAAGTATATTCAGGGTTTTGTTTCAGTTCAGGGGAGTTACTCTCTGTACTGTTGGGTTTACGATGAATTTGAGGCTCATGCGTATGTCGAGTCATTTTATCAGCTTGATCGCTTTTATGTTCTGTAGCTTTAAATATTTATTATGCAAGCCTTCAAACAGAGAATAACATAACAGCCGTGTACCCACCGTCCAACTCTATCAAAGCTAACGCTCCTGCCATGCTTGCTTTGTACTCGTCTCGAGAAAGCAAATGTTATCGTTAGAATTGAAAGCCCCCATGTTCCCTGTCTAATCTGATTACCCGCCCCCCGCCCCAGTGGTAACTGGTATCCTCATTTTTGTGCTTATCAGCCCTCACCTCGATATGTTTCAGTAGTATTACCGCATAGGTGTATATTCGAAACCAGAGTTGACATGCTTTAAAATTTGCATAAATCATAGAATATTGCATGTGTCATTCTGTAACTCGCTTTTATGGTTTAAACATATTGGTACGCACACCTCTAACCCTGTGCCTCTGTCACCGCCCCGAGGAATGCTCTTAAAGGAATACCGTGCAATTTATTTTTGCACTCTCCTATCAATGGGTATTTGGGTTACTTTCAGTTTCTTGCTCCTGCGAACAGTGCTGCCACAAACAATTATGTCAAATGTCCTTACGGCACATAGGGGAAAAGGTCTCTAGGCAGTGGATCTCAACCTTTCCTACACATCAGAATCGTCTAGGGAGCCTTTAAAAGTCCCAGCACTGGGCTGCGCTCAGCCCAGTGAAATGTGAATCACTCGGGTGGGGGGTGGAAACTAGGCACCTGTATTGTTTTAAAGCTCCCCCAGATAATTCCAACGTGCAGCCAACATTGGCAACCATTGCTCTAGGGTTTAGAGCTAGGAATTAAATTTCTGGGGCCGAGGGTTTGTTTTTCCTGAGCTTTTTAGATATTGCCAAATGATTCTCCAAAGTGGCTGTTCCAGTGGCATCTCCTCCCCTCAACTTTATTGATCTTGTCCCCATGGGGATCTGGGGATCGCAAAGGAGGTACAGATCTATCCCTTTGATGGCCTCCCACACCTGCCTCCACCCGGTTCGTCCCCTGATAAAATCTTGTCTCGCCCCAAGGTTGCAGAGGAGGAACTGTTCTCACAAAGCGTAACTCAAAGCTCGAGGCACCTAATACCGCATAATTTTGCAATTTAAGGCGCGGCAGTCAAGAGGTTCCTGCCATCCATTCTACTTGGTATAGCTGAACAGTCTTTGCGTGGCATGGTTTGGGGCTCAGCCCATGGTGGCAAATGACACATGACACAGGCTGTGTGGCTTAGCCGCAGGTCCGGTGTGATAGTCCCCTGAGCAGCTGGAGAAACAAAATGTTCAGCCAAGGCCAGACTTCCCTGGTGGTTAGATCAGAGTGATTGTGCAGAAACATCAAAGAGACCCTAGCCTTGACCTTGCTCAAACCATAGCAGTGTAGAAATCTGTGTTAGCCGGATGTTGTCTCTCTCTCTCTCTCTCTCTCTCTCTCTCTCTCTCTCTCTCTCTCTGGACCTTCTAGACAGTTAAGTGAGGCTTTCTAACCTGCTCACCCACTGAAGGCTCATATTATACTTCCTCTCCCTGTGTTGGTGGCAGATACAGAAAATTTAATGGGTGGAATTTGGTGAGGCTGTAATTGTTTTACACTTTGAACGTAGCAACCTGAATCCCTAGGACAGTGAACCCCCCCCCCCCCCGGTATGCAAGTGAGGACCAAAGAATCAGTCCCAAATGTAAGATGCCACACCACGGAGGTTCCTGAAAAATTGGGCAAGTCCCCGGAGCTACCCGGAGTGCCGGAAGTCTGTGTGATGGAAACCCGTCATTGCACGGGCTCTGGCGGCATTCTTTGGTGGTGGTGGCCCTCTCTGGCTTAAATATCACTAGGGACGGTTCTGGGTCCCATGGCCCCCAGGAGATGCCAGGGATCTCCCGGTGAGTTGGCGCCTCTCACTGGCCCAGGGGGATACTGAGGACTCAGGAGACTCTTCTCTCCCCCAGGTGCTTGTTGAGATCAGGTTGCCTGCCATTTCGCGGCCGAGCCTCACCTTCCCCTCCTCTCCCCTCCCTCCACGCACCCCCCTCCCCACAAATAAGAACTTTGCCTTGGGCCTGTTTGAAAGCGCAACCCAGCACCAGTTGCATTACATCCAGAATCTTCTTACTGTGGGGTGCCTCACTGTACTGTTTTACTCTCCTGCTTACCTTTGTGTCTCCGGTCGGGTTCCCTAGAGGCAGGGCCTGAGACAGGGATTGTAGAGCACGGGACTTGCCGGGAGAGCACTCCAGAGGAAACGTGTAAGGGTGTGAAGGAAGCAGATGGGGAAGGGGACCTCACTGAGTTACAGTGTGGTGTGAGATCCAGCCTAGCTTTGCTTGGATCTACAGAGAGAAGGCTCTGGTACACCGTGTCGGCCCATCAGTGGCCGGGACTCCACGGGGAGGCGATGGGCCTAAGGTCCCAGGCAAGGCGGTTCTCATCAGCCAAGGGCAACTCTGACGAGGGGTCAGTTGTGAGCCACTAGCAGCCAGGGCTCACAGCAGCTGGAGGATGGGGCCACAGGCCTGGTGAAAGGGGATCTGGGTGGGGCGCCACTGTCCCCTCCTACACCCTGGGACGGCCGGTGGGCCGGCCACAGGTGATAACACTCCCAGCTCTCGCGTGCGGCCAGGTGAGGCTCTGAAGGGAGATGGGCTTCCCGCAGGTGGGGAAGTGAGCGGCATTCTTCTGGCTGCAGGTCTGAGGGTCTCTTTGCTGTTTTAATCTCAACCCTGGAACTGAGTCTGGGACTTGCAGAGTGCCCGGAAGCCACGTCAGCTGTATGTGGAGAAGCGTTCGAAGGCACACGTGTGAACTGATACCCAGGGGCACGTGGCATGATGAAATGAATCCCCTAGTTGATGGGAAAGGAAGGCCGGTGCCTGGGCTCCAGAGATGATTCACAAGCTGGGGCTTTGAGGCAACAGCAGACCCAGGGACCTTGGACGCAGTTGCCTCTTTAAGCCATAAACCTGGGGAACCCAGGTAACTAAAGTAAGTGAATGCTTGCTAGGCTGGGGTCAGGTTTTGTTTTGCTGGGAGCCTTCCTTGATTCTGATTGTGTCCTATTGTTTGTCATCTGGAGGTTGTGCAGGAGGAGGAAAGGGTTCAGAGAAATGTCCCGGCCGTGATCCCCTTGTTCCCCGTTGTCATGTCTCGCCACGTTTCCTCCTGGGGTGTCTGTTTAGAACTTCCACTCTGAAGAAGCTGCACTAAACAAAAACCTAAGGCCCACAGTTCCTGGGAAGCCAGGGACAGGAATCTGTGAGCTTTAAAAAAAAATTTTTTTTTAACATTTATTTACGTTTTGAGAGACAGAGAGCAAGCATGAGCAGGGGAGGTGCAGAGAGAGGGAGACACAGAATCGGAAGCAGGCTCCAGGGTCTGAGCTGTCAGCGCAGAGCCCGACGCGGGGCTCAAACTCACGAATCGTGAGATCATGACCTGGGCCGAAGTCGGTCGCCTAACCGACTGAGCCACCCAGGTGCCCCAGGAATCTGTGAGCTTTGCATGGTGACCCAATGGGCTACATATGTCTGCAGATATCCTCAGCTGTTCCTTTGGGGGAGAATGACAAGGGTTTGAAGCAGCACAGAATAGGGACAAGTGTGTGGGGATTGGGCTTGAATCTTGGTCCTACTGCTTATCTGCTCTGGGAGTCTCCTTAGCCAAAGCCCTTAACTGCTACCAGACTCTTGTTCCGCCTGAAAGTGGGGGTAATAATACCCGTCTTAAAGGGTGGTCTGGAGGATTCAATGAGGTAGTGTTGTATACACTGCCTGCTGCATTGTAAATACTCGATAAGTGGCACCTATTGTGGCTTCCTGAGAAAGTTCTGTTGCATTCCTGGCTTATGTATGGAATGTAGACATAGACCAGAGCGGAGAGCCCTTCTTGGGGAGACCAAGAAAGGCGTTAGGATATTTTGAGGGACTCATTTCCCTGAGATCCCAGCCAAAAAGGCAGGAAAAAGGAAGGTCATGGGCATCCCGTCAAGATGGACAGGGTGACTATAAGTCTCGAATATTCCAGCACGGTTATAATTTCAGATATTCCTTCTCAGAGGGCAACCAAGTGTACAGATTTGGGGTTCATAAAATAGGGTCACCGTTGGAACACCACTCTAAATTGATGCTTATGGCAGCTTGGAAGAAGAAAACCAACATTTGTCTCCTTGGATTCCTTCCATCTTTTTCTATGTGCATTGCTTACCCTCTCGCGCTCCCCTCACCGAATACTTGGAAATGTCCTTCCCTGGCTCAGGAGGGGCTGGTTTCTCAAGGAGCATCAGGTGAACAAGATGTCATGGGCAGTTCATCGTCTCCGCCCAGCATTACCCTCTGTGATTGGTGAGGGAGAGGGGACGGTGGCGGCCAGGCGGCCAGTCTCCTTTCCTTCCCTCCTTCCTGCCCCTTCTCTGTTGAGAGCCTTCTCCACGCCCCAGTTAGCAAATACGCATTTCGGCGTTCGGGCTGAAACTCACGTGCCAGCACAAGGCAGCTAATGCCATTTGACTTAAGAACAGCCTGTATTTAAGGAGTCAGCTCTCTCCTCTCCCCAGCACACCTGCTGGAAAACAAATTAAAGGGGAGAGAGGAACCTCAGCCCACCCTCACATCCCGATTTTATCCACTTTGCTGCCAGAAACACCCCCATTTTCCTTTGATCTCCTGTACGTCCCACTTTGGACTCTTCTCTCCTGACCCTCCTGCGTTCTGAATCTGTGGTCCCCACCCCCCACCCCCACCCCAGTGCTGGCTGTGAACATCCTGTTAAAAAATGACCTAATCTTTCTAGAACCTTCAGGCTGGCGAGAAGAGAAAAAACAACAACAACAATGTATCCCTTGCCTTCCTGGCCCATATATATTTTTTTAATTATACAGTGTGTGTTTCTGGAGGGAGAAGTGTTATTTGAATTCTTGAGATTTGCTCTGGCAATGTTGGGCCTATTAACTTCCCATTAACATTGACTTTTTGATGATGGTCGAACCATTATCCTTTCGGTTTCCCTTTTTTAAATTACTGTTTTATTAGAGTGGAAGTGTTGTGTAAGAATGGTAACGTGGGAGTAAGGATGCCTCAGTTTAGGACTCCGAGGCCCCAGTAATTTTATTTTACTTAAAGAAACACTTGCCTGGCGTTTACTGCATATCAGGTACTGGCCTGCACGCTTTACAAATACCAGCCCACTTAATCCTTTTGCATTTCTGTAGGGTAGAGACTACCGTCTTCATTTTCCAGAAATGGAAAACGGCAAGTGGGGGCCCAGAGAGGGCAAGTAACTTGCCCGAGGCCCTGCAGAGTGCTGGGGGTTGAACCCAGGCATTGTGGCTCCAGAGTCCCGGCTTCCAAGTGCTAGCTCTTGTCTCTCTGTTGAGAATTATCTGGGGCTCTGTTTTCTTATCTGTACAGTGAAGGGGATGAACTGTATTATTTCTGGATTCTGTTCTAGGACTAATACGTTGGAGGATATGGCTGCTTCGGGGGGTTTCTTTAGCCACAACACCTGACCGTTCTTCTTTTTGCCCTAATGCAGGTGCTGAAACAGTTCTCTTGGGTATAGTATTCTGTGGCATAGTTTCTACTTCCTGTATCTATTCTCTGATCTCAACACTGAGGAGGAGAAACAACCCTTGAATAAACTGTCTTCCCCAATCGCATTCTGAGGCACGCCAGTGAGCACCGTGCTTAAAAGAAAGAGTTCTCGGGCAGCAATTTGGGGAAGCACTGAAAGCATGCACTCGAACTGGTTAAAGGATCCTAGATGGTCCACAGTTGAGAAACCCATCCAACTTTGATCATTCAAGCGTTCAGCTCCTTGTTTTACCGTGGGCTCCACTCTTGGGATAGCGTTTTATTAACGTCCCCTAGAGCTGGGGTTCTGGCAGACGCTAGGGACGCACTGGCTTATGTGTTCTTTGTAACTAGTATCTACAGCTTTGGCTCGGCAGTGATTTGAAAGTTTAGCTCTTTTGTGCTGGTACCCATCTGTGTATATATAGCTGGATAAATATTAGGAACAACAGGAGTCTTCTGTAAAGAGATTCCATGTTTCCTACCTCTTGGGATTCTCAGCTAACAAGACGTGTATGCTTCGTCCACAGCCATCCCGATGGTGAAAATTTTCACTTACATACCAGTCGTGCATGGGAAGATGTGAAAGTGACCCTCGGGGCATCTCTTCCTTCCCTGCCCCTCACCCTCTTCTTACATTGTATTTTCTCCGCATTTATTTTTGGGCTTTTTCCATATTTTCCTTGGCGTTCCACCCCTATTTTCCTCCGCCCCCTCCACCTTTCACGATCCCCGAAGACAGGCTGATCAAGCAGGGAGAGGACTGGGAGTCGGCACAGCGATATTTCCTAAGCACAGCCCGGGCCACCTCGTGCGGCATCCTGGTGTTTCCATTTGCTGGTTTCTTTATTATTTTTTACAACGCCCACTCCATTTGCTGGCTTTCTTTTATACTGTGTAATTTTAAATTAAAAATAAATACATGCGCAGGATTGAAAATAAAACTTCCAACTGTAAAGAAAGGAACCAAACGCAACGAACCGTGAAAGCCTTCCTCTCCCCTGCGTTCCCGTTCTTGTCTCCAGAGAGAAACACCGATAACAGGCTTGCGTGTGTCATCCCAAACGGGTTTTGTTCAGTTACCCGCGTGTGTGTCTGCGCGGATCTCTCTCTGTCGGTCTGTCTCCTCTACCCGGTATTCGTGATCTCGCTTTGTAGTGAACCGGATACCGAACCTTAGAACTCTGTCCGGTTCCCAATCAGCACTCATTCTTTTCATCCGCTGCATAATATTTAAAACTATAATTTATTGAACCCGTCCCCGCTGACAGACACCGGGTTTTCCATTGTTTGCTGTCACCATTGCTGCACTGTGCGTCCCTTTACGAATCCCTTGGTGTACTTTTGCAGGCATATCTGGGAATTCGGTTCAAAGAATGGTACATTTTCTAGCTGGAGCTTTACTGCCAAGTCGCCTTCCAATTAGGTTGGACTGTTTTCTGCTTCTGCCCTCCGTGCGTGAGAACCTTCTTTCTTCCAACCCGCAACCACTGAGGGTATTACCGAGCTTTTAACGTTTGTTCCTCTGAAATAGGTGACATGAGATGTATTTAACGGATTTAAAACGACAGCTGTCGTTTTCTTTGTGATTTCCTTCACAGAGCACCTTAGATCACACTCTCTGATTGAACGTGCGTCATGAGCAGTGACGTTGGGGTGAGTGTTACTTTCCACGTGGGGAAGCTCCATACCGGAGAGCCAAGCAGTGAGGGACCAGGTTTCCTGACTCGAGGTTTAACTTGTTCACCCTCAATTGCATTGTCTCTCCAGCAGGAACGAGGGTGGGGACATTGTGTGGACGTGTGTGTGTGTGTGTGTGTGTGTGTGTGTGCATAACGCGGCACCGGGACCTGAGAAGGTCGCCGCATGTAGGGGGTTTCTCTTCCTCTCCCAACCATCTCCCCCTTAAGACCCTGCAAAACTCACTTTGGAGCCCCAGGTGCTTCCTCACCAAGAAGGTGGGAATATTAACACGTGGCACCATTAAAGTCAGGTTGCCCTTGGGCTGATAGCACTGGAGAACCTTAAGGGGCTTTTTAAAGTTTATTTTTATTTTTTTTTGAGAGAGAAGGAGACAGAATCCCAAGCAAGCTCCGTGCTGTCAGCACAGAGCCCGACTCAGGGCTCGAACTCACGAATCATGAGCTCATGACCTGAGCTAAAGAGTCAGACGCCTGACTGAGCCACCCAGGTGCCCCAGAGATGTTTAAATCTCTACTGTTTTTTTTCCTTGCGACTGATAGTAATTCCTTGAGAGTAAAGGGAATGACAAGAATTTCTGTCTTGCTAATTCTGACAAGATAGTGGATTGACACCTGGCATACAGCCTCACCTCCTGGAGAGCTAGAAACTACATTTCCCAAACTCCCTTGCAGCAAGGTCCTGCTTGGAAATTAGATTTTGTCAAGTCATTGTAGCTGTGCTTTCTTCAGTCTGCTAGAGGTTTCTCAGGTTCACCGGTTTCTAGGGAATAAATCGGTGACGTGTTTTCCTCTGGACACACGTCAGGCTGGAAGAAAACGCCAGTCCTCTTAGAACACTCATCTTCTGGGACAGAGTATATTCTGAAGTGTCTACTTTTAAGATTCCTTATTGTCTTTTCTAGTTGGCTTTTCTTCAGCTTGTATCTGGGTATTTACAGTCCCCTGGCCGGTCTTATCAGGCTTTTTGCTAAAACGATCCCCCAGTAGCCAACAAACAAACCGTGCACAACAGCTCTACCCTTTCATTTGTAAAGGGTGACATCTTCAGATGCCATATTTTATGGGCTTCATAAACGGCTACTTAGCTCATGGGTCATTAACAATCATGAAATGAGTGAAGACATGGTTTTATTGCTGTTTTGACACCTGGGGTATTTATGTGATGACATCTTTTCTATTGTGACTTGTACGCTCCTGCGAACTTGTCTGTCACACCTTTCCTGGCCCGCACTTGTGCTGGATTTTTGCTTTGAGCTGGAAAAACACAAATACCTAAAACCACACCTCACCACACTGTAATGAAGATCAAAGTTAAAAAATGAAAAACGGCAAGACGTCCCAGGTGTGTCTTCGGAAAATTTCGCCCCTGGGGATTCTCCACGCTTCTTGCCAGGAAGGGCTTTCCCCTTTAGAATGTAAAACACTGTTGCTTCTTTGTTCCCCTCTGTGGATGGGGAGTTTTAGGAAAGGGCTGGCCTGCTCTCCCTGTGGGTGACCGGGCTGCCTGGTCACTACCCGCGTTGGCAGGTGCGTTCATCTGTTTGTAGAACAAGAGTTAGGTTAGTCTTTTTTTTTTTTTTTTTAATTAGGAGCCAACAACAGCGTTCAGTCTTTTTTTTTTTTTTTTTGTAATATTTTTTTCAATGTTTATTTTTGAGATAAAGAGACAGAGGGAGACACAGAACCCAAAGCGGGCTCCAGGCTCTGAGCTGTCAGCACAGGGCCCGACGCGGGACTCGAACTCACGGACCGCGAGATCATGACCTGAGCTAAAGTCGGACGCCCACCCGACGGAGCCACTGAGGCGCCCCCAGCCTTCAGTCTTAATCTAGTTCACTTCCCACAGTGTGGCGTTGCTGCAGTATCTCTCCCTCTTTCTCTGAGAGATGGGGGCAACGAGTGCTAGAGGTCAGCATTTATTGAGTGTTTACTCCGTGCCAGGCATCGTGCAGAATGTTTTACACACACTGGTTCCTTTAATCCTCATAGGAAGCCTGAGGTTCGTGGTACTATCATCATTATCATTTATCATTATTATTATTATAGTTTTTAATTGTGAGGTGAATTTTCTATAACGTGAAAGTAACCATCTTCAAGTGAACAATTCAGTGGCATCTAGTACATTCACCCTACTGTCTAGTTCCAGGACGTTTTCATCACCCCCAAAAGGAAACCCCATACCCATTAAGCAGGTGCTCCCCATGCTCCCCTCCCTCGGCCCCGGCAAGCCTCAGTCCGCTCTTTCTATGGATTCTCCATTAGTGGACATTTCCTAGCATTGAAATCATAGAATATTTGTTCTCTCTTGTCTGGCTCCTTTCACTTAGCATCGTGTTTTCATGGTTCATGCACGTTGTAGCAGGTATCAGGACTTCATTCCCTTTAATGGCTGACAATATTCCATTGTATGGATAGACCGCGTTTTGTTTGTCCCGTCATCCACTCATGGACCTTGGAGCTCTGTCCACCTTTTGGCTACTGTGGATGGTACTGTATGAACACACAAGGCACGTGTGTTTGCTTAATTCCCAGTTTTCATTTCTTTGGGGTATACATGAGGTTGGCATTGTTTTTAACAGTATTTTATGTGGAGACTTGGGTACAGAGAAGTATACTGATGAGGGCTGGAGGTAGGATTCAAACCCAGACCTTTCATGTAACCACCATGTTATGGTGCCTCCTGTCCACGCACCGCAGTGCTGTCCCTGGAATCCTTCCTGAGGAGCTAACATCACAAGATCTCTTTAGCACTGACATCGAAAGGCCAGCAGCCATGGATGGAGTTCCGGTAGAATCCCTTTATTTTTTTATTTTTATTTAAAAAAAAAAATTTTTTTTTTAACGTTTATTTATTTTTGAGACAGAGGGAGACAGAGCATGAACGGGGGAGGGTCACAGAGAGAAGGAGACACAGAATCTGAAACAGGCTCCAGGCTCTGAGCTGTCAGCACAGAGCCCGACGCGGGGCTCGAAGCCACGGACCGTGAGATCATGACCTGAGCCGAAGTCAGACGCTTAACCGACTGAGCCACCCAGGCGCCCCACCGGTGGAATCCCTTTAATAACTTTAAAAAAAAATTTTTTTTTAACGTTTATTTATTTTTGAAACAGAGAGAGACACAGCATGAATAGGGGAGGGGCAGAGAGAGAGGGAAACACAGAATTGGAAGCAGGATCCAGGCTCTGAGCCATCAGCCCAGAGCCCGACGCGGGGCTCAAACTCGCGGACCGCGAGATCGTGACCTGAACTGAAGTCGGACACTTAACCGACTGAGCCACCCAGGTGCCCCAATAACTTTTTTTTTTAACGTTTATTATTTTTGAGAGACAGAGACAGAGAAAGCGTGGGTGGGAAAGGGGCAGAGAGAGAGAGGGAGACACAGAATCCGAAGCAGGCTCCAGGCTCCAGGCTCCGAGCTGTCAGCACAGAGCCGGACGCGGGGCTCAAACCCACGGACTGCAAGATCATGACCTGAGCCAAAGTCGGACACTTAACCGACTGAGCCACCCAGGCGCCCCTAGTGGAATCCCTTTAAAGCATTCAGTGCTCTCCAGCAAATAGTGTTTTGGGGAGGCATCCTTCTGTATTCCTGAACTGTGTGTAATAGTTATAACTAATATGGCTCTATATGGTCTGAGATTTTTATAAAAGATTTTTAGGGGCACCTGGGTGGTGTGGTCGTTAAGCATCCGACTCGTGGTCTTGGTTTAGGTCATGATCTCACAGTTCGTGAGTTCGAGCCCTGCATCGGGCCGTGTGCTGATAGCGTGGAGCCTGCTTGGGATTCTCCATCCTTCTCTCTACCCCTTCCCTGCTTGTGCTGTCTCTCTCTCTCTCTCTCTTTCTCTCTCTCTCAAAATAAAAAAATAAAAGATTTTTACCCTAGAGTTTCCATTTGGCCCTTATAACAACTGGCTGAAGTTGGAAGGGTAAGCTGTATACCTTGCATCTCCCTTTTACAAATGAAGCAGGCTCAGAGAGGTTAAGGAACTTGCTCAGGGTCACACAGCTTAAAGGGAGGTGATCCAAGCCTTCTGCTGGGTCTTCTTTGGTCTTTCCACTGTGCCATGCCACCTCTCCAAGCTAGAAAGGCTCTGCGAACAACAAAAGGCAGTTCTACAAACTGCGTTCCTTGAATCAAAAGCCAATTATAATGAAGGAATGTTATTTTAAAGGAACCATGCCATAATGATGATAACAACCAGAACAGAATAGATAATTCCAACATCTGTACGTGTGTTCGTGCAGCAAATATAATTCACACTGTAACTTTCTACCAACATTTGTTAATTAGCACCTTAGTATCTGCAAAAAGCATCATAAAAATTCTCAAGTCCAAAGGTACACCCCATTCCCCAGAGTCTGTCGGGACATTACCCTTGACTACAAGTAGGAACTGTTATTCTTTTCTCTTTTTAAACGCTTCCCCCTTTCTTCGTATTTTCTCGGGTCATAGGAATCATCTCCATTTTCAGATGAGGACCTTGGAAAGGCGAGAGCAGTAAGAGCTGAACTCAGAACTCTAGGTGCCTTTCTAGAACTTCCCACACTGCTTTGCCTTCCTTTGGAGAGCCGATCCCACCACACTTGGCCCCGAGTACAGGACATGGGCTTTTGCACAGCCTCCCAGTCGGCCTCGTTCTTCATCGTGGGTTTACTGGTCTAGAGATACCCACCTTCTCCTTTCCTGTTGGCGTATTTGTTCAGAGATGTCACATGGAGATGAGGGCCCTGTGATGGACTGCCGTCGATGAGAAGTGGGGTAGCGTTGCTTTCCAAGACGCCAAGTACAAACACATGTCCAAGGTTAGCACTGTTTCTATAGCAGCAGCCGAGGTGGTACATAAGTAGTGAGATTATAAATCGAGTGGTGAGGCTGTTTAGATTTTTCCAAAGGAGCCTGAGTGGCTGATCTCTCCATCTCCCTTTCGCCACGAGGAACGATTCTGTCCTTCTGATTCATACATCATTGCGTGTGAAAATAAATTCTGATCCCATTACTCCGACATTTTATTTGTGGACTCTTTTGATGCAACCATAAGGCTTCAATGGCCAGTGTAACTGACCACATAGGTTTATTTACTTATCGACTCTGCCGCAGCATTCTCCGTCACATCATTTCATCTAGTTTCGTAGCTGAGCACTTTGTTCAGTTGACGAGGCTCAGACATAAGCTATGTTTTGGGTGCAGGAAAAATAAGGAATTGAGGCTGATGCACAAGAGATTGAGCCTGGTGGTGGATGGGCCGGGTAAGTGAGGCCGATTGCCATGGCCTTAAGCTCTAGGAGATTAAATGCACAGCAATTTCCTGAAGCTGAGTTATCTCTAGGATGAGAGAAGCTATTCTGGAGCCTTAAGAGACCTCTCCTGTGGGTGGGCAGGATGTGACCTTGGACGGGATGCCTGCCTGCCTGGCCCCTTGCTCTCCATAAGCCACTTAACTGCCCTTGAAGATGAAAGGAAGAGACAGATGACCACAGCCGGTCTGCCCTCGGTCTTCTGAGGGTGGGTGTGGTGGGGGTGGAGGGGCTTAGCACCGCCCTAGGCCTCTGCCACAGTGATTTCTTAGTCACCATTCTGCCCCTGGGGCTCAGGGTGGCCCGTCGGGATCTGGCAGAACTAATGGATTTTTCATTTGGCAGCGTTTCCTGGGCTTGCCAGATGAGACCCTTACCTTTGGAGGGTGACACTGGGAGAGGAGGGGGTGTCATTCACCATAAAGAAGTTACCCAGGTGCTTCCTCTGGAGAATTTGATTCAACAGATGTGGGGCGGGTCCCAGCAATTGGTGTTTTAGCAAGCCTCGGGGGATTCCTAGTACTGGCACACTTGGGAGTGAGAGACTTTGAAACGTGCAACCCTCACTCTTCTTTTCTTCTGCAATGCCCCCCCCCTGTTTTTTTTTTTTTTTTTTTTTTTTTTTTTGCCTTTGTGGCAGATGCTCGTGGGGAGATGACTCAGATCTTTTGGGTCCGGTCACTTCAGCGTGCTCCTGGGGGAGCTACCACCTGTCAACGATCGCCTTCCCGAGTGCTCGGTGGGCTGGAATTAACACCCCAGGGGCAGCCCTTACCAGGGCAGAGAGGAGTTGGCGTGTAAATACCCCAGCTCCCTTGCCTCTCAGGTGGGACAAATTTGAGCCGTGTCTTGCACCACTTCCCCGAATTTCCCCGTGGGCTTGAACCGTGGTCGCACACAGCAGTAACGCATGTCTGACGGCGTATACTTTGTAGGGCAGCCTTTCCTTCCTGTCTTGTTTCTTGTTTCGTTGCCAGTGTCCCCTTGCCTCTCAAATAAACCACAGTCACTTCTGCCGTCACGTGACAGGACTTCTAGAAAATCACTGTGCTGTGCAAAAATTATGCCATCAAAACCACAGGGCTCATGGAATAAATGAGATTAGGGACACAATGCTTCAAAACTTAGTAGCACATAAGAGAAATAAGGTGGAAACCTAATACAAATGGCAGCACAGTTTTATACATGTTATATGGTTCATATAATAGCCGCGGCGCTCTACCTAGGGAAAGCCCTGAAAGTTTGCTTGCAGAAGTGGGCATCAGAAGGCTTGCGGCTTGTGAAGGGGAGCTAGGCACGCTATTGGACATCAAATGGACCGCCGGAACACCGGGTGTGGATGGTTGGGGTCCAGAAGGTGAACTGAGGTGGCCGGGAGGTGTTGGGGGGCGTGCGCCCGTGAGCGTTTTGTCAAGGCAGCTCCATTCAGCTGGGTGCACTTTCCTGCGATCACCTACTGTTTCTTGCAGACAGAATTGCACATAAGCAAACGCGAAATTCACGTGATGCTCAAATGGTCCTTTAATGTATCAATCACGTCGGAACAAATTTGCGTTTCCGAGACGAGTGTTAGAGCAGAACTGACTGGAGTTGCACAGGCTTCCTTTTTGCCGGGCTTGTTTCGAACCCTAAAGTAAGATCCCTGATATTGGCAGCTTTACGGTGGTTTTATTTCTTAAGGGGAACTTTCTCGTATTGAACAAAGCAGATATGCAAAACAGAAGCCCCTTCGTACCCGGATGAGTTCAACAGAGACTGGCTGGATGTGGGAGTTGGTGTCTCCAGTCAAAAGGCCCCACCCCCAGCAGGCTCTGCACCCCGAGCTACCTGGCCTCACCAGCTTATCATCTTCTAACTCACTAGGGGACTGTGACCCTGTTTTACAAGTCCTGAAAATCTTGCTGGCCTATTTGCAGTTGCTTGGAACTGAAGTAAACTTAAAATCAGATGTCAGATTATTATGAGCTGGAGCAGAATTCTATAAATGCTCGGCTCTGTCTTTTATAAGGGGGAAAAAAAAAGAGATTAACATAGAACCTCGGTAGATATGTTATTCACCTGCATTCAGTGCTTCCCAGGAGGTAAAATTACAGCCTGAGCTCAGCTCATTCTTAATTTCCCATGGTAGATTACAAATGGGCTCTTTTCTGTTCTTTAATCTCAATATGTGATTTCTCCCATGTGTAGTTCTACACAATCAGGCAACTTCTATACCACGTGGCTCATTTGTTTAACTGGGTCTGCTTTGGTTTCCAGCTCTGACTTTCTGTCGCCTTGATTTTTGACCTGGGCATGCACCCAGGCTGCGAGATCAATGTTTTTCACAGTGTGGACTTCAGACCACCCACATCAGGACCCCCAGGGAGCTTGTTACAAGCACAGCTTCTTGGGTTCCACCCCAGACTCCTGAATCAAAATATCTTGGGAATGGGGTCAGGGATCTCCCTTTCTACAAGCTACTGGGTGATGCTTATGTGCACTCAAAGTTCAAACTCAAAAGATTTAGATCGGCGGGTCCCAACCGGGGCCGATTGTGCCTCCCCTCGACGCCCCCCCCCCCACCTCCACCCCAGGGACATTTAGCAATGTCTGGAGACATTCTTGGTTGCTGCAGCTCGGAGGGGAGGCCAGGGCTGCTGCTGAACATCCTTTGAGGCACAGAACAGCCCCACCGCCAAGAGCGATCTGGCTCCAAACGTCAGCAGTGCTGTGATTGTGAAACCTGATTTGGACACTCATTAGGGATTTCTCCAGAGTCTGCTGCACGCTCGTAAGGCTCTTTCCTTCGGGGTTGTTTTCCGCGGTTTCTTCACATCTGGCTGGTTCAGAAGTGACCAAGTTCTCCGGATAAGTAGAAATGCGCACGAGAGACTGGCAGCTGCACTGGTGGCATCCGGGTCGTGAGGGAGCTAGCCGACTCTCTTAAAGATGCCTTTTCTGGCATCCATGAGTTGAACCGTAAATCAGGTCCATTCAAATCATCCTAGAGATTAAGGGCCTTGTGGAGTTAGGACAAATAACACAAATTTGGAGATGCAGAAATGGGCTTTTCTGCCAGTGTGTGTAGAGTGTTGAGTATCATTTCAACATGGGGGGTATCCCGTTGTGCCACGAAATGTGGAAAACTGGCAATTCGTGTATAGCATAAATGATAATTCGCCTTCTAGCTCTGAAACTCCAAGAGTCCATATTATATCCCAAGGAGTATGTAGCTACATCAGAAGCCTATTATTCAACGACAAGGTTTGTCAGATAATGTATGAAGAAGGATGTTTCACGTGCTAATTAGTGATATTTTACAAGTTCATGTATATCCTTAAAAGGTTTTACGTATGCTGTAGCTTAAACGTGTAATCTCTTCCATCTGTGGGCTGTTAAAGTCCGGGAAATCCTTCGGGACCTGTTAAAAGTATCGAGATGTTAGCATGATTTGAAGAATTATGATACCTGGCAGCTCCTGAGCACTCAGACCTGCCACATGCTGTCCTCAGCATTGTGCATTTATTTTGGTCATTTAATCCTCACGCCGACTCTATTGGGTAGAGGTCTGATCGTTACCGTTTTACAGATGAGGTTAAATAGCACGGACACACTGATGTCTAGGTGGCCACGCTACAGTTGGAACCCAGGCAGCCTGGGTTCTTAACAGGAGTATTATTCTGCCTCAGCTTCCTCGGTTGTAGTCAACAATTTGTCATCTTGGACTTGAACTAAGTGGGATAATGGTTGAAATCATTAAAATGATCTGCCTCATCCAGCACTGTCCAGTAGAAACAGAGCTACATGTCATTTAAAAGTTTCTCAGAACCAAGTTCCAAACAAATTTTTTTTAACGTTTATTCATTTTTGAGAGACAGAAACAGAGGGTGAGCAGGGGAGGGGCAGAGAGAGAAGGAGACACAGAATCCGAAGCAGGCTCCGGGCTCCCAGCTGCCAGCACAGAGCCCGACACAGGGCTCGAACCCATGGACCGGGGAGATCATGACCTGAGCCGGAGTCGGAAGCTTCACCAACTGAGCCACCCAGGTGCCCCAGGACCAAATTTTTGAAAGATGTAAAAAGAAAAAGGTGAGGGGTGCCTGGGTGGCTCAGTCGGTTAGGTGTCCAACTTCGGCTCAGGTCATGATCTCGCGGTCCGAGTTCGAGCCCCGCGTCCGACTCTGTGCTAACAGCTCAGAGCCTGGAGCCTGTTTCAGATTCTGTGTCTCCCTCTCTCTCTGACCCTCCCCCATTCATGCTCTGTCTCAAAAATAAACGTTAAAAAATTAAAAAATAAAATAAAATAAAATCATGTCTTAAAAAAAAAAGAAAAAGGTGAACATCAGTTTGATAATATATCTTGTTAACCCAGCATGACCAAAAATATTATAATTTTGACATGTGATCACTATAAAATATTACTGAGATGTTTGACATTTTTCTCTTGAACTAAGCCTTTGAAATCTGGTGTGCGCTTTACGCTTACCGCACGGGTCAATTCAGACAAGCCATGTTTCTAGTGTTTCTAGTAGCCACCATATTGGACAGTGCAGCCTTAGCTGGTTCTTGGTGAGAAACTTGAGGCTTTACGAACTGAGTTTGAATGATTTTTGAAAGGCAGAAAGCCGGTTTTCCAATCCTGCTTACCTCAGGTCAGAGAGAGACCTTAAATGCTTCTCCATGTTTTGACGGAGCTCTGTGGCTACTTCTGTCCAGGGCAGGGCTTTTGCAAACGGGCCCAAGCATTTGTACCTTTATTTGCACACTCCGAATTATTTAACAAACATTCTTGAAAGGAGATTTCACTTAAACACACACACGCAGACACACACACACAATCTCTGCTGTCTGTGTACCCATTTCATTGGATTGAGGATTCAATACAGGTGCGTAGGGTGGCGATGTTTTATTTGTGCCTGTGTAATACCTTCATTTGTCTGGCTGAACTTGCAATATTTACATAACTGCCATCTTGGCCCCAGTGTGATTTAAATGGAATGAATACACACACACTCAGATACACACACACACACACACACACGTATATATGTATACATAATTTTTTCCCTAACCCAGCAATGGGAGTGCACAGATCTCCAGCCTGAAAAGCAAACAAGCTTGTTCTGTGGCTCCCTCAGAACTCCAGCCAGACTCCCACACCTGTGTGATAATGGCACCAAGCTTCATGAAACACATCAACTAGACTCAGTAGAATACAGGGTTGCTTTAAAGTCTTGAAGAGCAAGCATGCTTCGTGTATCTTTCTAGTAGAAAACAGCAATCTTTGCTGAATAAAGTGCAGAGAGGTGCCCTTGAACACCCAGACAGGCCAGTGAGAACACTCACCATTGGTGGTGTCATTTTTCTGTTAATTAGATCCATGGGGACAAGTGGCTCTTCTAGAAACACATAATCACTGGGCAACAACACAGTATAGTGAGAAGATCATGGATGAAAGGTTTTAGTCCCCACCTCTGCCATTAACTAGCTCTGTGACCTCCATTCCTGTGGGCTTTTGCAGTAAGAAGGGGAGGTCGGGTTAGATTTTAATTCACGACGCACAGGGGAGTCACTGGGAAGCGTTTTAAAAAATGCTGACACCCAGGCCCAGTTCTAGACTAATTAAGTCAGGATCTCTGGGGTTGGGGCTGTTTGTGTTATAAATGAGCCTTCCATTTTTTGGTGGAAAATTAGAGGACCCAGAGAGAGAGAGAGAGAGAGAGAGAGAGAGAGAGAGAGTAGTGGGCATGTGTCTAATTTCAAATGCTATTTGTTTGTAATGCGCTTGTAAGAGAAAGAGAAAATCCATTTATCTTAATTTAATTTTGGTTAGTTAGGCCCTTTCTAGCCTCAGGAAGGATTTAAGGTGTTGGGGGAGGGGAATTGATATTGGACGTCTCCATCCCTCCCTCTTGAGAATAGTTTCAAGAGAAGGGAATTCTCTGGTGTGGTTCATCCACTCTAGGGCATAGAGAAATCAGAGTGTTCTGAGACTGGTTGATTGTATCAGTCAGGATAGGCCTGGTGACAAATGACCCCCCAAATCTCAATGGCTTACAACACCAGAAGTTTATTTCCTGCCCGTGAAAACTGTCTGCTGTGAGTCATCTGCAGCTCTTTACTACATCACCTTCACTCCAGGACTGAGGCTGATGGGGTGAGTCTCTGTGTAGAACACTGCTGGTCCAAGTAGTAGATGGGAGAAGAGAAAATGGTGAATCACTCTGGCTTTTTTTTTTAAGTTTATTTATTTTGAGAGAGAGAGTGGGGGGGGGGGGGAGGGGGAACGGGGGCAAGGGCAGAGACGAGAGAGGAGAGAAAGAATCCCAAGCAGCCTCCGCACTGTCAGCACAGATCCCGATGTGGGGCTAGATCTCATGAACCAGGAGGCCTGAGTTGAAACCAACAGCCGGACACTTAACTGACTCAACCACCCAGGTGCCCCACACTTGACTCTTTTTTTTTTTTAGTGTTTTTTAAAAATTTATTTTCGAGAGACAGAGACAGAGCATGAGCAGGGGAGGGGCAGAGAGAGAGGGAGACAGAATCTGAAACAGGCTCCAGGCTCTGAGCCGTCAGCACAGAGCCCGACACGGGGCTCGAACCCACGAACCGTGAGATCACGACCTGAGCCGAAGTCAGACACTCAACCGAGTCACCCTGGCACCCCATAATGCTTATGCTCAGAGGTGACACAACATTTCTGCCTACAGTTACTTGGCAAAGCAAGTCATGTAACCAGGCCAACTTTGAGTTCGACAGAGCAGATATGGGGATGGCTCAACTATCTGCAGGGGTAAACGTGAGAACAATGATACGATCCACGATGGTAGCTGAAGATGCTGTATTACATCACGATAAAGACTCCCATCTACTGAAGGAGTGCACAGAGGCCACAATCCAAGTGGCATGGCCCACCTCTCTTTTTTCCCTGGCAGTCTACTGGGGTTCACTTTCACTCTGAATACACCACACAAGAGCCTTTGAGGCATATTGTGGCAGTAACTCCTGTCGGGCTGACCTCTGCTGACCTTGGGCCTTTCCAGAATCCTTCCACCTGCGGAAAGATGCGTGTTTGCTCTCCATGTGGATTTTCTGGTGATGTAAACAAAGACTTAGGTTGGGCTCAACCTGTCCAGCCTATTTTCTGAAGCGGCAATGAAGAATCGTGGTTGGAAATATTGGTTCTCAAATTTGGCTGTACCCGAGAGGTATCCGGGGAGTTTTCAAAAACGCTGATATCCACGTTCCGCCCCCGGGGGCGGGGCGTCTAACTGAGTTGGCCTTGGGTGCAGCCTGGGCCTGGATGATTCTGATGCGGTCTGAGGCCCTCTGGTTCAAAGCACTCGGTTCCAAGCCAGCTGAGACCTGGGTTCAGAACCCGACTTGTGCGTTTCTCGGCTGTATTGTTTTTGCCTAAGTTCCTTTGTTTCTCTGCTGCTTGGTTTTGGTAGGCGCCTGTTGTGATGGTCGCACGAGAGGCAGCCGGAGCCGTGGGCGTTAGTTACACCTAGGTCTCGAAAGTGCTCCGGAAGTAACGAGTTTTGGTACCTGTGTAATGATCTTACCATGCCGCAGGCAGCTTCCCGCGCTGCACCCACGCCTCCCGGAAAAGTCAGCCGTTTTAATAGGTTGGCCGGGGAAGAAAGGGTGTGTTGTAAAAGCCACACTGTGCTATTAAACATGATTGCAGTTCGCCGTGGTCTAGGTTATAGGTCTGGAGGAGCTCTTGGCTTTCCCTGACTTCTTGGGGCCCCAGAGAAGGAAAACATCTCAGGACCTCCTGCCCCCTCCCCCGCCCCACCCCCACCCCCACCCCGCTGGCTCCTTCTCCCACATGCAGCGTGGAGGGCATATTTGGGGGAAGCTTTTATGGTAAGACAAACAAACAAAAAAAAGAATGAAAAGCAACCATTTCGAAACGACTTTCCATTGCTTGGCTGCTTGTTGGACTTTCCCACATGTATGAGCAGGCTGTTTAGATGCCGGGAGGGTGGCGTCTGCCTTCCTCCCAGGGCCTCTGGCTGCCAGGAGCCCTGGGCCAGCAGGGGTGGGTGGGGGGGATGGGCTTGCACACCCACTGTCCCGGATGTTCCTGTTCCCCTGCGCAGTTGGCTTTCACTTTGAAACTAAGCTTGGAGATGTCAGGAAGGGGTTGGGTGGTGAGCAGCCCCAAAGAGCTCTAACCACTGGCTTCTGATACTAGTCCTGTTTCTTGTGGGACCACCATCCTGGAGGCTTCCCTGAGGGAAGGGAGGATGTCACCGCAATACCTGCCATTGTCCCTGGTTATCTTGAAATAAGCAGGCGGGGCCTGGCCTCTCAGTCTCGCAATTCCTGAGATAAGACTCCCCCTGTCCCGGTTTTGGTTGTGGAGTTTTGAATAATTTAATGAGCAAATGTCAAGACTTACGTTTCGGTTTCCAGGAACTATTTCCTGAGTATTCCTAATTCTTTGCGTATGACACACACATCAGAGAGTGCGTTCCATTTGACAGTTGTGAATTTATGGGAAATCTCATCCTTGTAGGCATTTAAAACTTGGCTGCATCCATTGAATCCACCCTAGGGAACAATTGTGCAAGGGTCCCTGAAGGATTAGACCAGATGACCAGTAAAAATGCCATTTCTGTAAATTCTGATTTCTGCGGGGTTTTGATGGGAAAGGTATTTTTTTTCCATTTTTGGTCCCCCCCCCCCCCCCCGCCAAACATGGAAAATAGGAATGTCTCCGAATGATTAAGATCTGAGAGTGGATAATGAAAGCCCAGACAGTGACCGTGTCACTGACTGCCAAGAAAGCCAGCTCTTGAGGGATTTGGGGCTGGCTCAGAGGATAGCTTGGATTGTTCACATTCTGTTTAGACAGAAAGCAGAGTTGCTGCACCCGGGACACTTTAGCCCTTTTAGGAATTGCTTCTAGAGTTGTGGCCGTCCAGCTGGGCTGGCTGTAGAGCATCCTCCGGTCACTGTTGAGAGGAGCGTAGGGGAAGAGAGCGAGAGGGTGGGTGGAAGGGAATTAGTAATTTGTAAACGGAATTTTCCTAAGAACAACTGGAAAGCAGAATCGCCTGGCCATCCCTCCTGAGTAACGCCCTCACTGATGGGATGGGATTTTGCTGGGATGACCCCTCTTTCGTAACTGAAAGCTGGCTTTCAAGACGGGGGAGAGACTGGAAGTAGAGAGCGCTTTAGTTCGCTTGCACGGGGGCCTGTCCGCAGCCCTGCTCCCCTTCATTTGCGGGTGTATTATAGAATCTCCTTTCTCAAAGCGGGGCCCGTGGAACCAGCAGCGGCAGCATCGCTCGGGACGCATTCCACCCTACCCTAGAAAGACAGAATCACAGTCTGCATTTCAGCAAGAGCTGGCGTGTGCTCCGTGATGTCTTCTGGAAGGATGGCAGGGTCGTAGGGGATCTGTTTGAGACTCGTATCCTTGTCACGTATGACCCATGAGACCCTGCAAAATTAAACCGGGTTCTTCCATTTCTCTACGTGTTTGCCACTGAGGAAATCTCTAGTACATTCTTCCTCGGCCCCCTGCTCACTGTCTGCTTGCCCGTACCTGGCAAATATGCATTCTGAAGCATTCTGGATTTCCAAGAGTGCTTTTTTGGAAGCGATGGTACTTTTGCTGGCTTCATTTCTTTCTTCATTCATTTGTGAAACCAAATGTATTTGTATCTGCTGGTGCTTCATTTTAAATACCCAGCTGGCTAAGGCCAGGTCGCCATAGCTGAAGCAAAGTGGAAAATTAAGAAATGGTCTCCATTTTGCTGAATGGCCTTGACGAATCAGGGTGTAGCTCCAATTCTCTGGGTAATTGCTTCGCTGCTGCGTTTTGGTTTGGCAGAGGAAGCAGCCTGTATGCTCAGCCCATAGCTGGGTTTCATCAAAGCCGGGACACCTCGGCCTCTGCTCGCCGGGGGCCGTGGAGTGAGGCCCAGGCTTGGAGGACGGAGACAGACGGGCCCTGAGCCACTCAGGAGGCAGAATCCACTATTCTCTGTGGCATTTTAAGGTCATTCTTCCAGATACTTCACTTTGGCTCGAGTCGCCTGGAGCAAGCCCTCACGTGTGGCCTCAGAGAAATGGCTTCCTCCAGGTGCAGGGCTGTCACGCCGCATGTGTGGGCCATGGAGGGGAGCCGCCGTGCGAGTGATCTGGCCTTGGCTGTTTCTGGTTGGTTTGGCCTGGTGGGTGCCACAGCCTCTGAAAGGACCCTATTTGGAGGGTGGGTGCGAGGCTCTGCGCCAGGCCCCCCATTCCTCCGCCGCTCGAATGGTTGCCGGAAGTCTCCAGAAGCAGCCCAGAGCCCTCTGTGGTCCAGCTTTCAGGCCCTGCACCGCCAGGGTGTGGCAGCTGCCTCTGAAGTTCCTGGTGCTGCCGTCTGGAAAACCTGGACTGCATTCCTGATCGGGCCGGACTCCAAGCACATGTGAGCAGGGCTGTAGCAGGGAGACTTTCTTCACCACGTGTTGGTTCAGGGGCCCGGATGTTAACTTCTGACTTTGGCTCCTGGCCATCTTGTGACACTGTCCCCACATCTTTCTTTCCCTTTCTTAAAATGACTCCTCTCACAGTTAGGTGAGAACCCAGCAACTCGATCGGCAGTAGCTGCGGGTGGGGACGTGAGGCGCTCCCTCATACGAGTTATGGTGGATGTTTCTCCTGCTGCGTCTGAGCACCGTGAGTGTGGCCGGTGTACTCACAGAGGCGGGCTCCGGTGAGGAGAGAGAACAGCAGGCACCACACCATGCCTGGTAAATCTGCTGGGAGCCGGGCAAGAGCTGGAGCACCATCCGGCTGCGTCTCTGGGCCTGGCGGGACCCTGGCCCTGGCACAAGGCAGGAGTGCCAGAAAGGGAACTGAGGTAGCAACCCGGTCACGTGACTGGGCAGGCACAACGGCAAGGAGGAGACTCGGCGGCAGGTGGCACTTGAGAGACAGAGACCTGATTCTCCTGCCGGGGATGTCCTTCCAGAGCCCACCCCGACCACAAATGGCAGGGCCCACACTTATCCCCACTGAGCGGATGAGGAAACTGAGGTCCAGGGCAGCCATGACACATACCCTGAGGCCCCTGACAGTCCAGAGGCAGAGCCAGGGAGGGGGACAAGTTACTCCAGATGGGCTGACCTCAGTGGATCTTTCCAAGGAACATAGATGGCAGTCAAGATAGGGCACCATCCAACACTCCCAAGGGATCACCTTGGAACCTGTGACTTCCCTCCTGTCTCTCTGTCGGCTCCCCAGGCCCCCTCGTGCCTCAGCAAAAACACAGTGTTGTCTCTCTCATGATGGTGCCAGCAAAGGAACTATGCAGTCTCCAACCACCACAATGGAAAACCCACAGGAAGAAAATGTTCAAATAGAATTGAACTGTGGCCTGGAGTGGTTTCAGTTTCCTGATTTTCAAGACACAGGGTGTCCCGGAGTGCCAGGGGCCTGTGGTCACAACGGCTCCATCTCAGAAGAGGCTGACAGGGGGTCCTTTCTGGGGGAAGGCTCTGGAAAGTGCTGTAGAAGGTAGCTGGGAAGGGAGCCTGCTCCCTGGTCACCCCCTCTATGGGTCTGGCCTGGCCATGCCCCGCCACCGGCAGCCCTGCGTGTTTATGATGTTGTTTGTCTGTTTTACTTTTTATTTTGACATAACCCACACTTCCGGGAAAGCGGCATGGATAACACAAAGAACGCCTGCATACACTGTTTTATGTCTTCTCTCTCTCTCTCCATGCATGTTCGGGTACACACACACCCCACACACATGCATAGATATACACGCCAAACTCCCTGTACCCCTTGTATTTTCCAAGAACGAGAATATGCCCTGACGTGACTGCAAACAGATCTCACACTCCGGAAACGTAGCATTGATTGAATACTTTTATCTAAGCCATAGTCCATATCCCAACTTTGTCCTAATAACGCCCTTTGTGACAGTTGCCTTATGATTCGCAAGCTAGCCCTGGATCCCACACTGCTTTTACTTGTCTCTGTAGTTTCTTTTACTTCAGAACAGTTTATAAGCCTTCCTTTGTCTTTTATGACCTTGGCATTTTTGAAGAAAGCTGGCCAGTCAGAGAATGCCCCCTAATCTCGGTTTCTCTGATGGTTCCTCCTGTTTCCATTCAGATCTACGTGTCCTTGGTGGGAATACTTGTAAGCGATGTAAGGGATTTGTCCTTCTCTGGGGGCCTTATCAGGAAGGACAGATGTCCATTTGCCCCCTATTGGTGATGTCAGCTTTGATCCCTCGCTTCAGGTGGTCTCTTTCCCCACCCAGTTGTAGCGCTCGCTGATGATGCTTGCTTGAATAATGTTCACTCTGACGGCTGCATGCATCATACCTTCTATATTTGTGAGTCCATAATAGCCTGTGATTGGGCGGGAAGGCACATCCGCCCTGATGAGGTTGGTAGCTGAGCTCCCACGGAGAAAGGGTGTTGATAGCCTCCTTGAACCTGACTGATGGCTCTTGCAAAGCTGTCCTCGGCTGTCGGGCGTGCGCCTTGACACGCGTAGTAACTCGTTTTGGAAATACGTGTTGTAGGCTGACCAGATGACTTTCGAATAACCTTTTTTTCTCCCCAGTTTGAGAACCAATTGACAAATATCATTGTATAAGTGGGAATAACCTTTTAAATGCTTGACAAAAAAGATGGGATTTTGGTCACATATGTTGCAATTTGTTTTACTGGCATCTCCTGGAAAAAGCGAACTTGGATCTTGTACACAGAAAGTTGATCATGCTGAGAGTATTGGTAATACCTTCTCACCATCTGAACCGTGCTCCAGAGGAAGGGGGGAATTAGAGACACTAGTTGAACCCTGAGGAGGATGGCTGGACTGAAAAGGAAAACCAGCTATTGGAAGCAGATGAATTAGGTAAACCATGAATTTCATGTTGTGAATGGCATTACTTGGGGTTTTTGGTTTTCTATTGATTTGATTCAAAGCGAATCCTTAACCAGTTTCTAGCCAGTTCACTTGGGCCTGGTTTTCGCAGCCATGGACTGATGTGCGGAAGGGGTTTCTCGGTGGGGGGGGGGGGGGGGGGAACCTCTGATAGTTGTTTTACTGGGGCTGGAATGTTAAGTTCCTGGTCTTGATTTGTGTCTTTTCAAGCAGTTCTCTACAGCCCACAGTAGGACCAAAGGAATGGCGGGGACTGCTGGAGAGGTTTTGTGGCTCTTCTAGGTTATTCTAACACTGGTAGTTCCAGGTCTGCTGTTTTCAGAACAGCAGTGAGAAATGTAAGTGGACACGAAGGAAAAGCCAACCTACAAATGAACAAATGCTAGTTACTCCTGTGATGTGCGATCTGGAACAGTCTTTCCCTAAGTGCATGTGCATCCTGGAATGTGAGGAGAGAGAGCAGAGAAAAGGGGAAAGACAGAGTAAGTTTGTGGTTGAGAAAGTTTCAGAGACTCGGCAAAGGCTGACTCCGTCTTGGAGAATCACAAGGTGAAAGAGAGCAGCCGGTGCCCGGAATGGCACTCCTTTGCTGGGCAACGAGCCACCCTGGCGCTTAGTGGCTGAGAACAGGACATTTATATGTGGTCCGTGGTTGAGCCAGCCCAGCTCCCATCTTGCCTGGGCCCTGCAGCAGCCGCAGTGAACTGGTAGGTCGGCCGGGGACCGGCTGATCTGGGTTGGCCTTATCGGAGGATCTGTTCTAGAAGAGCTCCATCGCCCCCAGCAGGCTAGCCTGGGCTGGTCGCACGGTGGTCACGAAATGCGGAGCGCGTGAGTAGAAGTGTGAGATCCAGGTATAGAACTCGTCCGATGGAAGCAACTTCCGCTGCGGTGTATTGGCCAAAGCAAGTCACGTGACCAAGCCTAGCTCCCAAGGTGGAGAGGTAAACAGACTCTATCTCTTGCTGGGAGGGCAAGGCCTCATTGCAAATGGGTGGACGTATCAGGAGGGGAGTGATTGGGGCCATTTCCATAATCTAGCACAGAGACCACCTAAATACCCGACTGGCTGTTGTTTTTATTCACATTTCTGGATGTGGGAGAATTTCTAGGGGAGGAGGAAAATTAGATACAGATAGTTTATAATTACGGAAGTTCTTAAAAAAACACCTCCGTTTTGGATTTAATGAGTTAATCCACATTAAGCACTCGGTAAGCTCTCTATGAATGTCGATGCTGTTATGCTCACGAATGGGTATGTCACCTGAAAAGTCCCTTACCTTACTTAGAAGCTGAGGAGGAACTTGACAGTCCAGTGAACCAAGCTTCAGGTACAGTCACGAAATGGAAATTGAATACATTGCGGAGACCGTTTGCGTGCCGACCAGGCATTTTCGACATTTTCCTCTCTGGGGCTGGAGCCCAGAGGGTCTGTCCAGTTTTACCTTCTCTGCCCAGTTCACTGTGTTTGCCTTGTTCCTGACGTAAGGTCAGAGCTTGGTGGGTTATTGCTAAAGCGGAGTCTGTAATAAAGCGGGCACCCAGGTGTGAAGTGTTGTATTTTCTCAAGGCTTTTTCTTTGTTTATTTAGTTAGCCTTTATTAAGTGCGTTGGGGCCTTCGAGGCGCTCGGCGGAGCCCTTTGTTATATGATAAAGGCAGCCCTTAACTTTCCAGTGACTGATTTGGCTCCTGAATGCTAAGGGAGGGAGGGCCCTGCCTGCTTCCCTGTGTCTGCCCCTTCCAGGCCCCTGGGGAGCAATCCACTGACCGCTGCCAAGTGCCCTTGAGTTCTGCCAGCTCTTGACTCCAGGCTGGGAGAGACACTTGCCCCGGGCCCCTGTCTTTGCGTTTGGTTCCCCATTCACTTTCCTTCCTGGTCTTGCGGCTCCCACTCCCTTCCCTGCCCACACCCCTCCGCAGTTAGCATAAGCAACTCCCAAACTGTTTGTATGTGCGTCTGGAAGAAAAATTCTCTGAGGATTAAAAGCAGACACAATAGAGGGAGCGCTCCCTTAGGCTTTAATCACTCCAGGCTCCTATGTGTTGACGCAAAGTTTTGTTAGTCTTTAAGTTGAAAGGGAGGAGCGTTGGAGGCAAGTGGACTTTTTACTGCTTTGAATTTGTAAAGTGAGTTTGATAAGATTATCGGCGGAAGCCACGAGACACTCCCATTTTACGAGGCTTCCCTGCCCCTTTGGCCTGCTACCTTAAAGGGACCCACAGGCCTCGTGAGTTCCTCGGTCGGAAGACTCTACCCCCTGGTCTTAGCTGCAAGTTGAACTTGCATTTGAATTCTTGCCCGAAGCCTGCTCACTTCTTCCCTTCCTCTCTTTCCTTCTCCGGCCCCGCCCCCAAGTTAATTGGTGCCTGGTGGCTTGTTCCTTCTACTGTTTCCTCCTGTTCTCTGTGGTTTCTGTCCAAGGCCATGGCCCTCCCCGGAGGGGTGATTCTGCCCTCACTTGCAATGCGGCTCCTCCTTCCGTCCTTCCTGGAGAGGACTGTTCTCCTGTCCAGTCCAGGATTGGTTACATCATTCCTGCCTTTCAGTAACCAAGACCCGCAGAAGGAGAGAATTTTGCTTCAGGGTGCTACTGACACACAAATCCTTAGGTACCTGTGAACAGCTGGGTCGTGTTCCCCCTAAGAGTTCGTAACAGAACTCCTGGCTCTGGGTCGCTTTGGGTGGCATTTGGGCGGCTTTGCCCGCAGGGAGCTTCATGGCGGCTAATCTCTGACTCTTCTCCCAGGAGCCGGGTCCTCTCTGAGGGTGCCGACTACCTCGCCCCTTCTTCAAAGACTCTGCTTGTGTGGCTTTAGGGTAGGATTGCTGGCTTAAAAAAAAAAAAAAGGGAAGAAAAAAGACCCACACTTCAAGGCAACCCCTGTGAATATATATTACACTGGAAATGCCCCCATTTCTCAATATTTATACATACGTGGGCTCCTCAGAATGTTCCAGATCTGTCATTTGGGAAAGTTAGACAGCCCGGGGCCACCATCCTTTTTCATAAGCACAGTACACTGTCACCAACACCAGACTGACAGCGGACCGATGGGCAGGGAAAGGTGGCAGGCTGGCCTATGTATTCCTAGGCGGTGTCAGAGCTGAGACCTCGAAGTGGCCGTACCTCCTTCATAAGTCACACGTTTCCTTTTTTAAAAAAAAATTTTTTTTTTAATGTGTATTTATTTTTGAGAGAGAGAGCGAGCACAAGCAGGGGAGGAGCAGAGAGAGGGAGACACAGAATCTGAAGCAGGTTCCTGGCTCCTAACTGTTAGCACAGAGCCCCGCACGGGGCTCGAACTCACAAACTGCGAGATGGTGAAGCTGAAGCCGGACGCTTAACCGACTGAGCCACCCAGGCGCCCCACAAGTCACACCTTTCCTGATAGCAGCCCTGCAGGAATATTGTCTATAAGGTGGCCATTCCCAAGATATTTCCTTCTGGCTCTTTCTTCTTCTTCTCTCCTAGGATCATTTCGTTAAACACGCAGCAACACCTGCCGAGTGCCTGCTGTGTGTGAGGTGTGGTTGTGGGCATTAGAGAGGTGGTGGGGAACATAGCCATCAGACCCTCTGCCCCAGTGACGTTGGCATCCTCGTGGGAGAGAATAGATGCCGACGGCTGGTGAGATGCCAGGCCGTGATGAGTGCTGTAGAGACGAACGGAGCTGTGTAAGGGGATGGAATGTGGTGGGAAGGGGTAAAGGAGGCCTCTCAGAGGAGGTGACCTTTGAGCAGAGACCCGGTGAGGTTGAGGAGCCAGCCCCGTGCGTCTCTCTGGGGGAGAGCATTCCAGCAGACACAAGAGTCGGGGCAAAGGCCCTGAGGTGGGGTCCTGCTTGGTTTCAGGAGCAGCAAGGAGGCTGGCGGGGCTGGAGAGGAGTGAATGAGGGGCGGGATACAGGAGAAGACGGAGGACAGGTGAGGGGCCGTGGGGACAAAGCACACCACAGGCCCTCAGAGGCCAGTCAGGGGCTTGGGTATTGCCTGTGAGCCAGAAGGACCAGCGGTAGCTCTGGGGCAGGGACTGCCATGCGTCCTAACGGGGGGGGGGGGGGGGGGCATGGCCCCATGTGGAGACTAGCCACTGGGGGGCCAGGACCCGAGCAGGGAGACAGTTGCTGGGGGGGGGGCGGTTCACGGCAACAACCCAAGAGAGAGACGCTGGCGGCTTGGGCTTGCCCGCCCTCTCAAGCCGCCGCGCTCTCTCCATGCCCAGTGTGGTTCTTCCTGTCCGCTCCCTCCGGGTAAAGGAATTGTGGGAGGTAGAGTCCCTGTCTGCAGTGTGAGCGGTGGTCTGCAGCTCTGCCCATCTTCCCCGCGTCTCCCTGCGCTAGACGGAGAAGTCTCGAGAGCCACCCCAAGATGCTGAGGCAGACCTGTTCTCTAGAGCCAGCGGAACAAGGACCTTAGCTTTCTGTGCATCTTCCTGGGGAAGGGCCTGGGCTGAATGAGGTGTCCCAGAGGCCTCTTCTGTCCCCCTCCACGTTCCCTTCTCTCTCTGCCCCCTCTCCCTCTCCCTGTGTTTCTTCCTTGCCTCCCCAGGAGCCTCTCCCCGCCGCCCCCTCCCCTGCATTTCCCCTGTGAAGACTTCGCTGCCCAGCACAGTGCCTCGCCCCGCCCTGATCAGACATTCTTTCTGAACCCACACTGACTAGCAGGGTTCTCTTTCCCTCCTTTTTCCCTCCCCGTCTGCCTCCATCTCTCCGTCCCCCCTTCTTTCTTCAGGAAGGGAACCCAGCTCGTCCTTCTGGAGCCTGTCAACTACCACGGGCGCTTGTCAGGAAGGGTGCCACGTAAGCCGAGATGCTGCTCTGATTTCCACACATTCCCTTCCTGCTGCTCCGTGAGTTATTTAATTAGAAAACGCCGTATCTTCTAGGGAAAACACTGCGAACAGAAGGCCTGGCTGAGCTGGAAACGGATGCTTTTATTGTGTGTCAGAAGCTAAAAATCGCTAGCGAGAAGCCGATGTGTTGTACGTATAAGAAACACAGGAAAACACAGGCACACTTAGGAAGAGCGATCAAAGGAGAAATGCAGAGCAGTCGGGGGACAAGGAAGTGTCACATGCGGTGGATGACTTCATTTGGCTTCAGTTTGGCTAACGCTGCAATGCCTTTAGTGTTACTGAGCCGGCAAAGAGAGCTGACGCGCTGTTTTTCTAGGGGAAAAAATTTGCTCCCTGCACATTCCCAGTGCAGACAAGCAGCGTAAAACCGAAATGAACCCAAGCTGCCCAGGGTCCATACAGACTCCAACTCAGAGTCTTTGAATTATTTATTCACTTCTTGCCACTTCGCACATTGTCCTTAAAAAAATCAGCTCACAGTAGCTCTTAAAAAGCATGGGGGGTGGGGGCATTCTCATCAGGATTTGATTCGTCCCCAGAGAGCTTGTAAGTTTTGTTCTCACGAGATTTCTTGTTTGGGAGATGATGGTATGGAGTCCATAGGACCGGAGGTCAGCTAAAACCCAACTGCATCCCGTTTACTTCTGTTGTTTGTTTGTTTCCCTCTTTGGTGGCCCCTGTTGACCTGTGCCTTTCATCCTTGCAGCTTCTGGCTCTTCGGTGGCAGCTGGGGGAGCTTCATCCCCTCTGTTTCTGGGCCACAGAAAGAACAAAGATGCTTTCTTTGCAGTGCCTCCCAGTTCGGGGTAATAAAGCTCCCCTCTTAAAGGAGCTAATAATTTAAAAACGGGCTCGAGGAGAACTTGAAAGTGAGTTTCAGCGAACACACTCAGTGGTCCTTGGATTCAAATCTCTCCTCTCCAGCCAGGCTGTTGGATGGGGTGGTTTAGGTTTTTTGTTTGCTCACTAGGTTTCCAGCCCTGCTCGGTGAGGGGCCTGTACTGGGCTTTCTCTGGAAGAAATTTGGTTAAGGAGCATGACATTTTTCAGGTTTCTGGAGAGGTCCTTAACCTCTTAGACCCTTGCTACTCAAGGTATCGTCCTGGCTATAGAAGCATCATCTTCCCAGGAACTGGTTGGAAAGGTGCAATCTTGGGCTTCATCCCTGACCGGGGGAGTCAGAATTTGCCATGGAACACGATCCCCTGGGGATTCATATGCGCATGAATGTTCGAGAAGCCCTGATCCAGGGCAGTGGTTCTCAAACTCGAGTGTCCATCCGGGCCACCTGCTTTAGCAACCATGCTAAAAACACAGATTGCTAGGCCCTGCCCTCAGGTCCGTCAGGTCTAGGCGAGGCCAGAGATGTTGCATTCGTTCGTTGATTTTTTTCAGCTTTATTGAGGTCTCATCGACAGATAAAATTGTCACGTATTTAAAGCATGTACCGTGATGGTTTGATACACAGGTACACTGTGAAGGGGTTCCCACCACCGAGTAAATGACCATGGTCATCACCTCACATGTTTCCCTTTTCTTCTTGTGTGAGCACCTTTAAGTTCCGCTCTCTGAGCAGATTTCAACCAGACAACACAGCGTTTGAGAATCCGCGGTTCTGAGTCCCCTGGCGATGCTGGGGGGCGAGGGCCCCACTTGGAGATCCCCAGTCCCTCCAACAGCTCGTATTTCCTGTCTCCCACGTGTGAAACTTCCACACTAGCCTGCCTCCCCTCCCTGGCCCCTCGCTTGCTGCCCCCCAGGCCAGTCTCTCCTCCTTAAGAAGCTCTGCACTTCCTGCCAGTGAAGCCAGACCCGACCCCCCCCCCCCGCCCGCCCAGGGGTGGGGGACAGGCCCCTCTGTGCTCCCCTCCCCTCCCCTCCCCTCCAGCAGCTCCTAGAGACCTGAAGCTCCCTGCAGGCCTCCCTCTTCCTCACCCCACCCACTCTTTGACCCAGTTCATTCATTTCACCTCCTGATTCTCCTTCGCCCTGACCTCTGCTGCTGGGCCGCTGGGGTCCCAGCCTGTCTCCTCCGGCAGGTGTCCCGGCAGGGCTTTCCCGGTAGCCCCATCGACTTCCTCTTCTGTTTTCCACCCTCCAGCCCCAGGCTCCCCACTGCCACCCCTTCCCCCCACAGCTCCAGCCCTTTCAATGGCTAATGATTGCCTTATACAGCTGCAGTCCCCCTCCAGAGATTTGTCCATGGAAGCATTTTACACATCTCGTACAAGAGCCCTGTGCGGCCACCTGATGTATCACAGAGCCTCCAATACCTTCACACCTTGCTTTGAAGCCAGACTGTCTGTGTTTGAATCCCAACCCTGCCGCTTAATTCGGGGCAAGTCACTTGACGTCTCTGCGTGTCTATTTCCTCATCCGTGAAATGGGGATGTTACCCACTAATCTTAGTCTACAATCCTGAGCTTGGCCCCGGAGACGCTGTGGGTGGGCCCAGCCCACCGTGTCTTCCTCCCTGCCGCCCTCACCTGCTCTGCTCTCCGCTCTAACCACACCGCCTACTCTCAGGTCCCCACAGGGCTTCTGCACCAGCCGAACACTCTCCCCACCCTCACCAGACCTGATTCCTGCCCTCAGATGACTCCTCAGCCTTCCCAGGGAGGTCTGTTCTGACCCCTCCCTAACTGGTGACGTTCCTTTGTTAGAGATCCGCTTTCTTATTTTAGCAGTGCTTTCTGCCCTTGGCACTTACACAAACTGTGATGGTTGAATCATCGTGTGTCTCTTCTCCTGGACCGTGTCGTCCATGGAGCAGGGACCTGATTCATGTGTGTTGATCCCCGTGTCCTCGGGAGCTGGCATCTAGAATGTACCCAATAAATACTTGGGTGGACCATCCGCCTCATGTAGGGCGTGTGGGGAATTGGGGGTCTCCTATATACTGGAAAACTGGAAAACACAAAAGCAGACTCCCCTCCAAACCTTTAACAATTGCCTTTTCAAAATTGTCTTAAATATATAAGAATTCGGCTCGGAATGTCTCCATAATTGGTAGCATGAATCAGCCCTGGAGGTCAGGAAGGCTTCTTTGCTCTGGCTTTAATTAGGACAAAGCGGAAGCCATTTCTATGTAAATTAATCAATCCATCCAGGCACACTTCTTCAGCCCTGATGATGTGCCGCTCGGTGCTGGAGCCCCAGGAAACAGACATGAAATGATGCAGTTTCTGCCCTTGAGGGGACAGGAGGCAGACAGCACAGCCCCGGGAGAGTTGAGTAGCAGGAAGGAGGATTCAGTAACAGTATGGAAGGAAGGAAGGAAGGAAGGAAGGCAGGCAGGCAGGCAGGCAGGCGGCACCAGAAGTGTGCTTTGAGCTGCTGTCCCCTCACCTTGCTTCAGAGAGCATGAGACGTTACCATGAGGCGATTTTTGTAGACTGTCTCCAGGGAAGAGGTGAGATTTGGGTACTTCAGTGAAAATGTCAGCCTTGTTGGAAAGAGCCCAGCCCAAGGAAGGCGCTGGGGCTGGAGCTGGGGGCTAGGGTAAACAGACTGCTCGCCTAGGATCGAATCCTGTCCCTGCCGCTCACTGGTGCACGACTCGGGCACTTGTCTGACCTCCCTGAGACGCAGTTTCCTCATCTGTGAAATGGGAATCATTTACCTACCCATAGAACTGCACCTGGCACGAGGCCTGTAATGCAGAGATGCGGAATCTCCTGGTACCACGAGTATCGGGCCTGCGGAGCAGTGCCTACCAAAGACCTGTGTGGAATTTTCTATAATGAACAACAACCATCGCCAAAATGGCCTCTTAAGTTGCTGGCAGACGTCTGCCCTCCCCGGCACGCTGGAGTGCTGGGGCATCGAAGAAATGTGGGCAGGTCAAAGCTCTTGCAAAAGGGAAGGTCATTGACAGTGGCTTTATATGGAATCTTCTCAAGTGCATGAGCGCGTGTGGTTAGACGGTTTATTACTCTTAAGTCCTTTGCATAGTTTTCGACACCCTTTTTTTATAAGGCTATTGTCTTTTAAGTTACGGGTTTAAAAAAACATGTTTCAAGCAACCAGGGAGTCATCACTTCCGAGTACTGAGCACACAAGGCTGACTCCCCCTAGGAAGGTGGGCACCGATGTAGTCCCTTGGCTTCCGTGACCTTGGGCAGGCCTCTCTCCATCTTGTTTTGTGGCCCGTACAATGGGGTTAGTAGTAATGCCTATTCTGAGGGCCATTTTGAAGATTACAGGACGTAAATACAAAAGCGTCCAATAGGTTGTCGGTTTGCCCTCTCTTCCCGTTAATATGCATTTGTGCAAAAGTCTTGTCAGCACTTAACACAGTTAATTACAAAGCCAAATTAAGGGAGTCTGTGAGTGTGATATTTCACCGTGTTCTTCCTTTGATGATGATTTCTCTCACCTACTGAGAGAAAGAAAGGCTTCTTCAGAGTCTTCAGGCTGAAAGGTCATTCTGTGTGTGTGTGTGTGTGTGTGTGTGTGTGTGTGTGTGTCTCCCCCTACGTTAACACACTTTTCCCAGGTCACACTCATGATGCCCTGGCAGCTGATGGGTCTTTGGAAGGAACTCAGAGGGTTGGCAACACGACCTGATGTCAGGGGCGGAAAATTGTACGTTTCAGTGGCAGCACCTTAGAGAATGCGGCCCGAAGAAGGTGGCGAGGAGGCCGGTGTGGCTGGTGGTGCCCAGAACACTGGATTCTGGGAAGTGATGCCACGCCTTTCTTCCCCCAGGCCCATCACTACCTTTGCTCACCCTGCACATACCCTCAGAAACCAGCGTGGTTAGAGACCTTGGTGGCCTTTGGTGGAGTTGGGGTTGTTTGAGCTCTCCTGTTTTGAAAGTTAGGGACTAGGGCTGGGAAAGCAGCAACCGCTTCAAAGAGAGGAATAAAAAGTGCATCTGTGGGTCTGGCGGCCCTGTAAATGGCAACTCCCCAGGGCCTGTGGCTTCATGAGGGACAACTCTGCTTTGGAGGGGGGAGGGGGTCCAAAACTGAATGGCATAAACGGTTCCAAGCATAAAGATAAGTATTTAAAAATAATTTCCAGCAATTTCTACAAGCCCAGGGTGTTTGATTCATGAACTGATTGCGTGACTGGACTCACCATTCACCGTGGGTCTTTGCATCTCTGACAGCTGCTCCTGATGCCTACCTGTGTGCTCTTGACATTCACGTTCCCATGTGTACCTGGACAGCGTCCTGCTCCCAGTAGCTACCTTCTTGGTCTGAGAGTTTTTTTTCTCAGCCTGCGGGCAGGGCAGGCCCAAAGTGCTTGGGAATGAATGTTCTCGCTAGAGGCTTCAGGCAATGAAGAATGAAATTGGAGGATTGGAGGATTAATACCCCAGCTTCCTCACCCCTCAGATGGGACAGCTCTGAGCTGTGTTTTACATTATCCCCTAGAGTCTCCCGGCAAGATTGAACTCCTGTGACCCGTGGTGGGAATCTGTTTGATAACCTTCCCTTTAGGACTGCTTTCCCTTCCCTGTCTCACTTACCCACTCTGCTCCTGTGCTTCCCATATACACTCCTTACACTTGAATCTTTGTCTCAGGACCAGCCTTGGGAGGAATCCATCCTACGGCAACATTTCTGAGTGTCCCTAAAAAAAAAAAAAAAAAAAAAAAAGCGATGATCTCATTTACTGAAGTACAATATGAAACCTGGGCTACCGACCCAGCACCATCATCTCTGGCCTTGGGCGGTTAACTTCATTTCTTGAGATCTCGCCTCTTCTGTAAAATGAGGGTCATGGGCTGCTTCAGCTGGGGTGCAGTAGGCTGTGTGGGTGGGACAATGACTTCTGTGAGATGAACTGGGAATTCCAAATCATCTAGCATCTCTGGCCACGCCCACTAAAACCAGCGAGGGGTATCCTCCCCTAGTCATGGTGAAACAAAAAACTCCCCCTACGCCGCCATATGCCCGTAGGAGGCAGCATCATCCCTGGTCAAGAACCTCTACCAGAACATTTCTGAAGTCTTTCCTAGCTTTGACATTCTGTGATTACTTTATCATCAAGGATTTTAGTCATGGGGGGAGGGGTGCGTGGGTGGCTCAGTCGGCTAGGCATTTGACTTCAGCTCAGGGCATGATCTCACGGCTCATAAGTTCGAGCCCTGCATCGGGCTCTCTGCTGTCAGTACAGAACCCATTTTGGATCCTCTGCCCCTACCCCCACCCCTCCCCTGCTCATGCTTGCACGCTCACTCTCTCGCTCGCTCGCTCTCTGAAAAATAAATAAACTTTCAAAAAAGGAACTTTACACATGGAGTAACACCCACTTTGGTATATTTCAGTTGAGGAGGCTGTCCATCGATGACTCTTGAGTAGATTCTGTGATGTCAGAAATAACCACAGACTTGCCTCCTTGTTAAGTTAAAGATGGGAGCATTTAACTTAGTCCCTCTGCTTCCTTAAGCTCCTTGGCACATTTCCTCCTTCATTCATTTGCCTTTGTAGTCAGTGAGGAACTTTAAAAGCTTGCCTGTAGACATATACGTGCTCTGAAAGCATTGGCTCTTTCTTAGCGCAGATTCGTTCTTGGGTAACGGTGTCTCTGGTTATCTCTACCTTGTCAGAGACCCTCATATATAGTATAGAACAAGAGAGGAGAAAAGTTCTGGAAGATTTGTTCTGTCTCAGGCAGAGTCAGATTTGTGATCTATTCCTGAGCCAATAATTGCTCTACCCCTGGAGTGATCTGGGGCCACCACCATTTTCCTCTCTGTGTCTTATACAAGGGTTCAAAGAGCCCAATATATTGCTTTTCCTTGAAGAAAATCTAAAAATACGTTCCTGTGAGGGAAAGATTGGTGTCATTATGTTACACACCTAGCTACTGTCTGACATGTTGAAAATAAAATCAACAATTTGTTCTTGTTCACTGCATGGAACCTTTGAGAACTTTTCTTCTCAAAGGCACATCAAATATTTTCTTTTTTCATTCTAAAAAGGCATTGGAAGGCTGTCCTACCATGGTTCTCTGGTGGGTAGTGAGCTTAATTTTTCCAGGAATGAAAGTTTAGGGGAATTCTTACCTTGATTTTCCATAAAGTGGGAGAATTGTGGAGATAAATTGAAATGTGAGTCATAAATTTATTGGAATAGCAGCTGAGACTTGCCAGATAGGAAGCAAAGCAAAGACCCTTGTCACGTCCAACGAGACAAGGACCAATCCAAAAGAAGGAAGGAAAAATGGGGCCTTTTGCCTGTATCTTTCAGGCAGGCACATGGCGTCAACCTTGAAGTGAAGTTTCCGGCAGACGTTATGCCCGTTCTGTTAGGCTTTGACAACAGCAAAACCCACTAGCCGAGCTCTGTCAAGTACCACGAGGGGATGGGAGCTCGATCTTTCAGTTAGATTCCAAACGTAACGAATGATGAACGATGAAGCATGTGTGATTACAGGTTTAAAGTGGAGCACATCTACCTCTAGAAGGAGACAGACTCTCTTTGCATAAGGAGAAGGTAAAGGGAGTTAGAAGTACATTATGTAGCTGAAGAATTTCTAGACCATATGCATCCTAGACCGTCCCAGGCAGAAGCCACTGCAAGGTCCTATCTGGTGCTACCACGTTGGTGAGGTCAGCTTCACAAATCAGACCCAACCAAGGTTAATTTCTGTAAAAGGACAAAGCTGAACTTCAAAAAAAGAGAAAGGCTTCAGGTCACAAAGAAGTGGAGGCGTCCTGTTGGCTCAGCACAGTGGCTTAGTCCACCAGGAAATGTAGTGTCCGGCCTGGCGGGGACAGAGGAGAGCGTTGCGATGGGGGGGGGGGGGGGGGGGCGGGCGGGGGGGGTTAGACAAAGGTCAGCAGAGCCAAAGGGTTTCAAAGAGGTGGGCATGGGGACTGTCCTGCTCAGCGTCCTGAGCCGCCAGGCTGATGTCAGAGGGTTTATTCAGATTTGAGAGCCTTTGTTTGGGGGGATTGGGGTGATTGCTAAGAGACAATGCGCGACGCGACGGGAGGCTGGAGGCACGCGACGCCTGAACTGAATTTGGGCAGTTGCTGAGCAGATGGGGATCAGAGGGCCCAACAAAGGGGAAGCTGTTCCCAGCACATCCACAGGAAGGGGGCCTGCGCGGCCGCCGGGAGGCCCCTGAGACAAAGCACGCCTAAGGCTCGCGGGGCTTTGCCCATTTCACAGACGGGAGAGCAGAGGCGGGGGGCGGAGGGTCCGGTCCAGGAGCTTCCCCTGCGGCGCACGTTCCAGGAGATGTGTTCCATGTTCTCGAATGCGGGCTGGTGAGGTTCCTGGGCTCGCGGGATGGTCGAGCAGAACGCGGCTTCCTGGTTAACCCAGCCTGACGCCCTCCTTTTCAAGTGTAGGAAACAAGACCTATAAAAGTGAAGTGCCTCTCCTGGACACGGCGTCTCCGGTTTGCTTCCTCTAAAAGCAGACGTGAGACGAGGACTCAGTGGTCAGGGCCCGGAGAGGTGAGGCAGGGCAGGGCACTGCGGGCGTGTTCGGGAGCAGGCTGCCAGTGGGCCGCGGGGCTCTGTGCTGCTGGCGCCCCGAGCCTCCCACCCAGGGGGTGAACTAGCAGGGGAGGGAGCACCCGCAATCCCTGCCCCTCCGTGGGGGAGGGCCGTGCCCAGAGGCCCCGAGTCCCTTGGGGCTTCTGGGCTCCCAAGGCCAGAGACAGCCCCGAGGCAGAATGTGACAGAGGCGCCTGGAGCAGGGAGCCACGGCCGGTGCACAGAACTGAGCGACGCCGGTGGCGGTTTCTGGCCAGGCTCCTGCCGGCCCCCTTAGCCGGCAGGGAGGCCGGCCTTTCTGAGTCCAGGCACGCGTTTTCTGGGTGCTCAGCAGCGCACAGACCATCGCTTTTCTTGGCTCTTAGGTATGCACACTTCTCTTCTTCCTGGGAGTCCATCAGCTGTTCGGGCTGTCCGAGGGGTCGTTCCCCGTGTAGCCGCTGCCCTGTCTCCCTGCCTCCTGTTTAGCCCAGCTTTATGGACGCCCCGTGCGGCCAGCACCCGCCCTCACCTGCACACCTCCCAGGTTCTGCCTGCACGCCTCCGGGGTTCTGCTTCTACTCTTCTCCTGCACTCTCCTTGCATCCCAGCTGCGCTGCTTCCTCAGACAAGATCCCACCTCGAGGCCTTTGCCCTTGCGCTTCCTTCTGCCCGGGCACCGTCCCCCTACTTTTCACTTGGCTCGGACGCCTCAGTAGGTCTCCTCACATCTTGCCTTATCCGCGAGGCCCCTCCCAACCACCTCCTTCAAAACAGGGCACGAGCACTGACCTTCTCTGTCCTCCTCCCCTGCTCTGTTGTTCTCCATAGTCCCGCTGCTCCGTGGCGCACCGCACCGTGTCGTTTGTTTGTTGAATTTCACACCACGTGGCTGCCCGGCTGCGTGGCCTCTCTAGGGTGTCGGCTTCGTGAGAGAGGAGTTGCCGAGGGCCCGGTCTTCCGCATAGATGCGTTGTCTCAGCCAGGGACGCAGAAGAGGAGACAAATTCTGTGACATAGCGGCTATCGGGGGGTCTCTTGGTGAATCTGGGCCTCGACCTGGGTTTTTTTTAGGATGAAGAGATGTGTCACCAGGAAAAGGCAGAAGCAGTTGTACGTGATAGACGCGCTAAATCGGCCTGGGCTGCAACAGCTCTTGAGCCCTGGGGCTACATGGCAGGCGACTGGGGTCAGGCTGAGGGACAGAGAAACTGATCAGACCAAGAGTACCAAGCATCTGATTTGGCTGGTGGAGAGGGGGTGGGTAGAAGGGAACAGAAATGAGGAAATCGGAACCTAACTCTTGATGAACCGTCGACCCTCTGAAGAGCTTTGGAAAATTAATTTCACTTCCCTGACCCTGGTCAGGGCAAAACCCCAGGCATTTCCCAAGAGGCTCTACCAACTTGCTAGGACAATGGAAGACAAATACCCGTTCACCTCCCTTCCAGGAGGAAGGATGGAGAGATTTGTCCGCTAGAGCATTTTACACACCTCGTAGAAAAGCCTTGTGTGGTCACCTGACGTATTACAGAGGCTTCGACACATTCACACCTCAGTCTGACGCCGGACCGTCTGGGTTCGAATCCCCGCCGTGCCACTGAACTTCAGGAAAGTCGCTTGACCTCTCGGTGCCTCGATTCCTCATCTGTGAAATGGGGACGGTGGCAGCGCCTACCTCTTGGCGTTGTGGAGTGGGTAGAATGAGTTGACCCAGGTAACCTACTGAAGCCAAGTGGGTAAGCGCTCACCCAGGAGACGCTCTTACAACCGTGATGATGGGGCACGTCACGCCTCACACACGCACGAATCCTCCTTCAGGATTCTCTGCTTTCCGTAGAGCACAACTTTAGAGAGGGAAATGCCAAGGGTGGGGGAGAAAACTCCCTCTAGTGGTTTCTAATCCCAGTTTCACTGGGAACGGGCGAGAAGAGGAAACATTGAACAATAACCCTGGAGGGGTCTCAGCCTGTAGAAGAGGTGCGGCGGGGAGGGCTTCCTCTTCCTGGAAGGTCACTCATCGCCCACTAGTTGCCCGACGTCTGTCACGGAGCCGGGCCTGCCGTGAGTTGATCTCTGCCCCGGCTCCCCGCCAGCGTCGTCGTGCGCGGCGGCCAGGGCCTTGGAAGCTGCCCGCGGAGGGCCTGCCAGGGTTCAGTGTGCGTGCACGCTTGCTCCCCAGTTGCGAGGAGCAGTTTTTACATTTCCGCCACTTGCCCGACCTGCAGGAACAGGGATGGTGCCAACATGCCAGCATGGCTATGCCAAGAAGCTCGACTGCGGCGGCCCGCGGACGCTTGAACCTGCCCGGTTGTCACGAAAGCGAAGGCCAAAGACTCGGAGCAGTAGTGACCTCCTGGGTCAGCTTCACAGGCGTCCGCTATTCAGATGCCCGAATCCAGACAAAGTGGAGCCGTACAGCACGGTGAGACCCCGGGGATCTTTTCCTTGAGGAAGTCCTGAGTCCAGAGAGAGCTAGACACAGAGGTAGAGGCGGTAGGCCGAGATCCATAGTGCTTTTGCATCCGTCGGCCCGGATTCAAGCTCAGGATCCAGGACTTCCAGGCTAGAGGACCTCGGGCAAGCTACATGATCGTTCTGATTCTCAGTTTCTTGGTCTAAAATGAGTTCCAATTGTGTCGGGCTTGCGGGATTGCGAGGAGTAAAGGAGACGATGAGTAATAATTAACGGTTTCTAGCACGCGGTATTTGACCAATGCTCGGTGTTATTATTACTTACATATTATTGTTAATAATATTCTCACGAGTGCTTGGCCCGCCAGGAAAGGCAGTACAAACCCGTGCTTCTCAAACTTGAGCGTGCATAAGAATCAGCAGGAGAGTTGGCGAAAACGCAGATTTCTTAGCCCCGCCGTCAGAGATTCGGAGGCCACGGGTCCGTACTTCTAACAAGGCCCCAGGTGCTGCTCCAGGGACCACACTTTGAGTAGCCCTGGTGTGAACCACACATCAGCGCTATCCTTCCTGTAACAGACCTTCCGAAGCGTCGCGGGGGTGGGTGCGGCGCTTTCCGTCTCAGCTCAGGCCACCCGCACCACGTCGGATCACGTGACCTTTACCTGCCTGCAATTCCCATCCCATCCGGCTGCCTGCGGAATGAACGCTTCGCATTGTCCTAAGCTTTGATAAGACGGGAAGGCAGAAGCTAATGCCTCGAAAAATGGACATGACCAAGAAATGCTTAGAGCTTGGAGGCTGCTATCACTGCTGAATCTGAATGCTGCTTAGGAGTCAGAGCGTATTCCCGTCACAAAGAAGTGTGGGTCCCCCTTCCTGGGGGAGGCGGATGGAGCTGGTGGAGGGGAACGTGTTCGTTGTCTGCCTCTCTCGCGCAGTGCTGGTGCCGAGGGGAAAGTAAGGCTGCTTCAGAAATGCTCTCTAGGCAGTTCTTGATTTTTTTCTTTTGTATTTATGAGACCTGAAACTCAAATAACCATTGTTGTCAAAATAAGGGCTACACTGCCCTCGGTGTCCTGTCAGGTTTCTCCTGACATCTTCGTATGTGGGGGCCTTCACTCGGAGATCAGGAGTTTACCCCCTTCTTCGTGGCCCCCTTCTTTTTTCTTTGGACACCAGAGGCTCCTTCGCTCAAAAGTGCCTGGATTCTGGGAGTCCCTGAGTTTGGGTCTCCCTGAGGACAAAGTGCAAGAGAGAGAGAGAGCTGTAGGGAGTCCAGAGATCATGGTTTCTTTTTTTGTGACTTCTTTCCACGCTTTCCTAATCGCATGCGATGAGGAAATACCCCTTGTATAATCCGAAACCCTTAGCTACTATTTTCTTCCAGTCACGATTGGTGATTCTGTGCACAGCCTACAACAATGGCGAACCCTTCATGAGTGCTTTGTCTCAGGCAGGCGAACGCTGTCTTACGTGCTTTCACGAGTGATGTGGTTTCCTTCTTGCCACAAGCTGAATGAGATTCGAATCGTTGTCCCTAGGTTACAGATGAAGAATTGGAGATGCAGAGAGGCAAAGTACCTTGTTCAAGGTACTGGCTGAGTACCAGGCACCCCAAGTCTGACATTTTCAATTCACTTTTTACCATGATGCTTTGTTTGTGTATAATCACAACCACGTAAAATGTATAAGCCAGACAAAAATCCTGGAAGGAAATCTATCAACCCTTTGACAATGATTTGTCTGGATGGTGCAGTGGTACAACTTGGAGCTTTTTCTTGTGTTCTGGTTTTCTAATTATTCTCCCAGTGGCCGTATATTCTTACTTTTGTAATAAAATGTACTTTGTTTATTCTTAATTGAGAGAAGAATCACTTAGCTCAGTCTTTCTTCGTCTTGGTTTAATGTCTAAAGTCACCCCGGGCAGATGATCTTGTGTCGTTCTGCGAAGAGTCCCAGGAACACAGTCTCTGCAGGGGCTAGTCAATTTGGTTAATCATTCTGTACATTTACCTACATGAGGCCCCCAAAAGCGGCTGTCTCCATTATCTGGATGGAAGGACTCTATAATCACGTGCTCTCCCGCTGGGCGGGGACCTGCTGTCGGGAGCCTGTGCCCTCTGAGCTGTTCCTCCAGTTGTTGAAATGAGCTTCGGCTGATCGTCCAAATTCCTCTTTGGCCGTCTTCATGACCCAACACCTGCCGCAGAGTTGGATGGCCAGGGCTCGTGGCCTTGGCCTCAAACCTCAGCAGCGTAACACAATAGGTATTTACTATGTGCTCCGCTGACAGTTCTGTCCTATCGTTTCCTATTTCCCACTTTGGCAGGAGATCTGCCACCAACTGTTCTGAGACCAGGCCTCTCCACCTTGGGCTGGTGCCTCGCGGTCTACCGTAGGACCCTCTAAATCTGGTCGACAGGGGAGTGTCACCCATGGGAGATGTCTGTGGGCCAGATCTGGATGTGGTACGCATCACATCTGCACATCTGTGTCATTGGCCAGCCCTCGATCACATGGCCACCCTACCTGCAAGGGAGGCTGGGAACTGTAGGCCAGCTGTGTTTTGAGACGGAAGAGGTGATGGGTCCTGGGGCGCACATAGCAGCCTCGGCCGCAGGCACATTCGTTTGTTCAACGAATATTTCTGGAGTGTCAGGCCCATAGATGCTGTTTGTGTCCCGTTTGCTGTAGACCTGAGGCAGTGTTGTCTTTTGTTCAATCAGAGCCTCATTTGGAGGGTCTTACTCTAGACCAAGTAGAGGTCACCGTGCCTGACTTCTGATCTTTTAGGGGAGTGCAAAATGTGCTGTTGCCCCTAGAAACACCTTGGTTCCCATATCGATCAGGACTCAGCCAGAAGAAGAGCCACATGCTCGCTGTTTCAACAGATGCTGTCAGTCACACGGGCATTAGAAGATGGAAAAGACAGCAAGTGAAGCAGAGCCGCCCCCCTTCCCCAGGAAGGCGGAGCAGAGGAAGGGGCGAGGTTGTCCCAACGTAGGGGTTTGGAGGTGATACCCCGCAGAGCTGGGACCCAGACCCCTGAGGGGGAAACGCGGCCCTGGCCAGTGCGGGTGTCAGAGAGGCGGCCCAGTGAGGCTGCTTCTGGAATTGCAAAAAAACCAAAACAAAATGAAAAACCCAAAGCAAAACAGCTGGATTCTGGAAGCAGCGGCTGCTCCTTAATGAAGGGCTGTTACTAAGGGGATGCTCAAGGGCACAGGAAGCAGAGAGAGGCAGGAGTCTCCTCAGCCTCCACCCCACCAGGCTCTCTGCGGCTCCCCCTGCTGGAGAGCCCGCAGGGAGCCCTGGCAAAGGGTACTTGGAGCTGAGAGACAATAACTTAACAACTGGCGCAGGGGCTCCTGTTTCAAGCTCACACCATTTCTGTTTTGGTTACGTGGTGCAGCCACCGTGGGATCTCAGAGGGTCACTCGAGAGACCTCTGCGTACAGCCTGTTGGTTCACTGAACGCGTGTTACCGGATGCCAGGCACGTGCTTGGTTGTGGGGGGCGAGCTGTGAACGAGGCGGTTCTTGCACGTGGGGCGAACGGGAAAAGGGGCCGGAGAAGCCCTGGCAGCCATCTGGGCTGGAGAGCGGAGAGCTTTGTTCTTCTTGGCTGCCTCCACTGCAGGACTGCGTGCAAGTGACTTTAGCTTTCCTCGCTGGAGAAGGGAGGAGGAGAAAGTGGCATTTCGCTCGTCCTCGGTCTGGCATGGAGATCATCGATTGTTCTGCCACCTGGATTTGCTCTCCCAGCAAGCGGTCTTCCTGATCAGGGGGGCAAATCAAGTGGGGGCTGACCTTGATGGAAGGGAGCGAGAAAAGTGTAAAATAAATGAGGGCAGTCAATGCATGTTGGCCCCTCGGCCGCCTCTGCCTTCCTCCCCCGGTGCGTGGAGGAGGCCACTCCTTTTATGTGCGGCGTTTAGGCATTTGCCAGAAAGCACTCAAGTCTCAACTTTTTCTAGCGCATTGGGAAGGCAGTAGTTCGCTGTGCTTCTGTGTGAGGGGAGGGAGGGGCCCCTGCAGATAGGAACTGCGGACTTTTCCTCTAGCGTGGCAAGTTTTCTGCACTCGTGTCCTCACTGGACCTTAACTGAGCACCTGCTGTGTGCAAATGCCAAAGAACAAGACAGATCCCACCGCTTTGAATCGGTGGATGGTGTATACAGCCGAGGCTCACTCCACCCTTCCCGTCCAGGAGAGTCAGGGGTCATCCAGACACCCCCTTTTTCATATAACAAGTGTCACGTTGCAGAGAAGGCCTGCCATCAGTTTTAGGACTGAAGGAAGCCACAGAACCTCTTTGGGGCTCTGTTCTCTCGTCTTTAAAATGGGGAGTTGCATTCGAATAGCTCAGGATCCAACCAGTATTTCTTGAGGCCTCCACTCTGTGCCAAGCACGGTGTTATTTCTAGGCTGTACTGGTGACCCGTTTAACTTAGCATTTCTGAGATAGTCCTGAGTTCACGTAATCTGATTCATCTCAGTAAAGGCAACTTCTAAGCATATAACCAAACGTGATTTAAGGTTTTATGTTTTCTGTAGACGATTTTTTTTTTTAATTTTTTTTTCAACGTTTTTTATTTATTTTTGGGACAGAGAGAGACAGAGCATGAACGGGGGAGGGGCAGAGAGAGAGGGAGACACAGAATCGGAAACAGGCTCCAGGCTCCGAGCCATCAGCCCAGAGCCCGACGCGGGGCTCGAACTCACGGACCGCGAGATTGTGACCTGGCTGAAGTTGGACGCTTAACCGACTGCGCCACCCAGGCGCCCCTGTAGACGTTTTATCTGAGTCGGAAAGCAGTCAGGTCGAGCACGAAAGAGGCGGTGGCTGTGAGGATGGAATGCAGGTGTTATCTGTGAGCTTTTGCTGTAACTTAGTGACTTACAGCCACATCCACTTAACCCTGCCCATGGTCCTGTGGATGGATTGGGCAGATAGGGCAGGTCTGGCCTGGACCGGCCCAGCCGGGACTGGAGGTTCCAGATTGGCTTCACTCCCGGGGCTGGGGTCTCCGCCCGGTTAGCCGTGTTGGCTGGGTCCCCTCTCCACGTGGTCTCCCGCCCTCCAGGAGGCCAGCCTGGGCGTGTTCACACGGTGGCGGAAGGACCCCAGCAGCGAGAGAGGGCAAGCCTGGAAGCCCGGTGCTTCTGCATGTATCTGAGTCCGGTTTGCTGTTGCCTCTTGGACCGGTGCAAGAGACAAGGCCCAGCCAGAGTCAGCATGGGCGGGGACGGCCCAAAGACCATTTTGCACCGTTTCCACAGGAGGTATCAGATGCCGGGACACTTTGGCAGCTTGTTCTCATGAGGGCGGTGGGGGGAGGCCAGAGGGAGGCCAGCTGTGATGGTGTCCAAGGTGGGGAGCTGGATGAAAGCAACGGCCGGACCACCGGGAACCGGGGAATCTGAGGGGAGACCAGATTTGACGAATGTGATTTTGTTTCTCCGCGTGTTGGGGTGCTGATGGGTTCACCCCACTACCGTCTATCGGACTACTCAAAGTCATTCAATGAATATTCCCTGAGCTCCATCTCTGTGCCAGACCGGCAGCTCCCCTGGGGCTGAGGCCGGGGTGGGGGCAGTGATGTAGTAGAAACAGACGCTTCTTGACATGGAGGTGATGGGAGCGGAGACGAAAGGGAGGTTTGAGGCTCAGCTGACGGCTGGAGATGCACACGTGTGCACGCGCACATCTGCGCGCATGGCCCCGATGCACCGCGTGCGCGCACCTGCGTGATCTTCCAGACAACCTGGGGGGCCTTCTAGAAGCCCGGTCTAGGGGATCTGTGATTGCCAAACAGAAAGCAGGCTGAGGAGAGAGGAGCAGGCCGGCAGTGGCCCCAGGGGAAACTTCTCCCTCCTGTAAGGTGAAGGCAGAATCAAGATAGCGAGGTGCTCACGCTCCATGATGATTTCTGCAGTACATTTCTGTACATCGCTACTCGTCCCAATTTAAAAAAAGAAAAAACAGGGTTGACACATGTCTGTTTAAATTAATTTTCCCGTCTCGGTGGACTTATTTGGGGGAAATAAGCCTTCATGGTATTAGGACGCCAGTGGTGAGGCGGGAAGAAAAGGGGGCAGGAGACTGATTTTCAAAAGTTGCCCATAGGGCAGGCCCCTCATTAACAACAACAACAAAAAGCCAGCATCAGAAAAGCAACCCGCTTCAGAGCCTGCTTTCCTTCAGGGCCTGTCACAGTGGTGGCTGAGGACACCAGGCCCGGGGAGCTGTCCCTGCGGAGCAGAGGGGCTGGGTTTCTCCTTTGCAGTCACGCCCTGGGCCCCAGCGCCCACCGTCCCAAGTGCACGGTCAGCAAGAACGCGGACCTCGGCCTGCTGGTGATCGAGAAAGACATGCTGTCGGCTGCCCCTCCTGACCAGCTCAGGGCTTTCCTCTTGATTATGTTGCGAGGTTTTCAGCTGACAGGAGTGTCAGATTCCGGCCCTGCAGCTGGGCTGGGTGGGGGAGCACGTGCACCGGGCAAGCCCTGTCCTGTCTGGCCGAGCGAGGGGGGGCGGGGGGCTACTGCTGCCGGGGTCCCTCACAGGAATGGCCTCGCTGATTCTCCGGGAGGAAGGTCCGCAGGCTGTTCTCAGAAGTGGAAGGACGGCTGGTGTCAGCACCAGGGACAACAGCTGGAGGGTTGGGGGGCAGGAGGGATGCAGAGAGAAAGCATCTGCCACATCTTCAGTCTGCGGCGATGGGGGGTGGGGGCTGAAGAAAGCCCCCCGGAGTCTGGAAGGGGTGACTGACGGAGACCATGAAGAGTGGAAGAGTTTGGATTCTTCTGTTACTAATGCGAACTCAAGTTCTAATGCCAGGCGTTGGAGCCGCTAAGCACAGAGCTATGAGTTTTCTTAAGAGGGTAAAAATAGACGCAAAGAAGAAGGTGTGGAGGTGCTTTCTTGCTACCCCAAGCACCTCAAGACCGTGAACCATTTTCCCTAGTTCTCTCACCGTCCCCCAGGCGCATTTGTGCACGTGCGCTCACACACGTATACACACACACACACACACACACACGTACAACCCAGCCAGCTGGCTCTGTGAGGCAGAAAGGATTTCACCTCACGGGACCTTGGACTTGATCACCTCTCGGGGTCCGAGGGAGACAAAAGTTTTACTGCCTGGGTGCTTGTCAAGATTCTGGTTAAAGATCAGGCTGGTAGATGCTTGGGCCGGCCTCTGGTGGCTTCTCGGTGTGGCAGCCACGAGCAGTCAAGGGCAGGATGTGGCCCAGGGCACCTGGCTTTTGCTGTCGCTTAGCCGCGGGGTGGCCATGGGACACCCGTGTCTGGAGCTCATCCGCTCTGGACGGAGCCAGGTGGGTGCAGCGTAGACGGACAGAGGTGGCCTGGTTGGATGCCCACGGGGCTCCCCTCTGCCCCAGTTCCACCCCCAATACCCTGAAGATCTGGAGCTTAGCGAGGAGGGGTCCCAGGGGCCGCCACCATCTGGCCCCGTGGATTACTGCAACAACTGCCTACTGGTCTTCAGTTTTTGCCCGCCCCTAGTCCATTCTGCACACAGATGCTGGAAGAGTCCTTCTCAAAGAGGTCAAATCATGCTCCTCCTCTGCTCAAAGCTGTCCAAAGGTCACCTGTCTCACCCAGGGCAGAAGCCGAGGCCTGTGGGATCTGGCCCCCGCACATCTCCTCCCTCCCCCCAACTCCCTCCCTGCCCCAGCCCTGCCGCCCGAACTCACCAAGCACTTCCAAGGCCGGCCTTGTGCTGCTCGTGTGCCCAGAGCCCTCTGCTGCTAGACATCTGAATGGCTCCCGCCTTGTCTCCCTCACAGTTCACTTTCCTCGCGAGGCCTTCCTGTCCCGACCACCCTGTGGGTTCTCCGAATCCCCTTCCTCCCCTCATTTTGCCCTGGAGCTTTTATCACCACCTAACAAATGATGTGTCTCACGTCCGCATGTTATTATTCGCCTCCTGGACCAGAACGTGAGCTGTGTGAGGACAGAGATTTGTGTTTATCTTACTCAGTACTGTACCCGCAAGGCGCGCTCTGTCCGTGCTTGGCACACAGTAGGAGCTCAGGAAATAGTCACAGGAAGAATGCACCCACCCCAGAGAATGCATTCTGGGATGGCATTCAAATTGGCACCCAAACCCTGGTGCTTCCACTGAGCTACGGAAGCCAGACTCTTTCTCAGCCTGACGACCGGCACACCCTTCCCCGGTGGCCTTGGTTTCGACCGTTGCTTCCAGGAATGGCCAGAGCTGTCTGATCCACTCTTCTTCCCGTGAGCGCCTCTCTTAGAACAAAGAGGATGGCCTGTTTCCATGGCATCTATTAGTGCCCCTTGGTCTGGTGATGAGGTGCTGTCCCCAGGACGTTGCCTGGATTCACAGCTTCACGATGGCGGGGGCGGGGGGGGAGGGGGCTCCACTTATGAAACTGCCAACCCCTTCCTGGGGGCACACAGCGAACACACAAGTACAGGCGATCCCGTGGAGCAAGGTGGCCTCTCAGCACGCCTCCCTGATGTGCGGACATCCCTCCCTTCCCTGTACCCCTCCACAGACGTCCCTGGCAGTAGCCTGGGCCTGACGCACTGCAGCTGTGGGCGGAAGAGACCCTTATAATCACTGCGGTCCTGCAACACGGGGTTCTCCAAACAGATGCCGCACAGATCATGTGGCATTTTCTGTAATAATATCTGCTATTTATAGAGTAGCTGCTGTGTGCCAGGTGTTTTACACGTACCTTTAATCTTTACAAGAATCCTCCCAGGGAGGCGTGATTGTTCCTCGTTAAAGAGGAAACTGAGGCTCAGAGAGGTTACCCGACGGCTCCAAAGGCTGATTAGGAAAGGAAGTAGTGGAACTGGGTCTCTGCCGAGGTCTGTCTCCAAACACTATGCACGACACCACCTCCACAGCTACCTTGTATGGTAGTGCAGGTTGTGCACTGCACAACTCCAAAGGCATCGTGAGTGATGCCTTCCGGAGTGCAGAGTCTGCACGGCCGTACTCCGCCACCTTATCTGCTAAGAGTAGTGTTTGCCTCGGGAGACCGGTTCTGTCTGTTAGGATGCATCATCCCTCGAGGAACAGATGAAGCAAAAGGGAGTTTTAGTTTCCTCATGTTCAGCCAAACGTCGTGTGGAGGTAGGTGGCTGCAGAGATTGGTTTAGTGGCTCAGCAGGACTGGGTTTAGTGTCTTAGAAGTTCTCTTGGCCTTTTCCTCATGGTTACAGGAAGGCTGCTATAGCTCAAAGCATCACGCCTATGTTCTAGGGAGAAAGAAGTTGGGGAGTGGGACATCAGCCACATCCCTTCCCTTTTTGTCATGAAGGCGAAACTTTCCCAGACCTCCATCTCCACCTCCCAGAAGGTTTCTGCTCGTGATTCATCTGCCAGAGCTGTGTCACGGGACTGCCCCTAGGCCTAGACTGGGAAAGATCGTATTTTAAATTTCGGGGCTTTGAAATGGAAGGGTGCAAGGGAGAGGGTTGGCACAGGGAACCGTGCGTGCCACACCAGTAGTTTTGATTTCCTGGCCAGAAGCATTTCTAGCAGATTCTGTGGCCAGTGGTGTCCCGTTCTTTATTGGCCACGCCAAGCCAATAGGACTCATCTGTCCTCCCGGGCTGAAGCCCATGGGAGGAATCCGAAGGTGAAAGAATGGTCCGATATGGTTTGTGACTCCCTGAAATAGGCAGTGATTCTAGACCCTTCGTACTAAAACCGTCATTATCACCTGGGAGTGGGTTAGAAATGCCGAATCTCAGGCTCCCCTCTGGACCTACTGGATTGTAATCTGCATGTTAGCACAATCCCCAGGTGACCTGTGTGCACATTACTGTTTGAGAAGCAGTGTTTCTGGAACGTAGATGGAGAAATAGCACTTCCTCCCTGACTACTGGCAAAGTTCTCACAGCCGTCAGCTCTAGGGTGACCAGCTCACTCAGCTTTGCCCAGGACTGTCCTGATTTCAGCCCTGACAGTCCCGTGTCCTGGAGATGCCCTGGGCCCTGGTCCTGGGCAAACCACCCTATCAGCTCTTTTCTCTGGGGGGCCCTACTCTCCCTCTGCCTCTGCTAAGTCCCAGCCTTTAACTAAGAGGCGGGGAGCCTAGGAAGCTTCCTTGGAAAAGGCAGGAAAGATAGAGGCCTTTCCTTTGGAATATGGGGCTGAACAAGGCCGGGGCCAGGACTCAGCAGCATAGGAATATGGCAGGGCCCTGCCCTCATGGCAGAAGGCGTGGAGAGCTGGCAAGGAGGTGGTTAAGAGCCCTGTGGGCTTCTTCTCCGGGTGGTTTGGAGGTCTCGTTGCTGGGCTTAATAGCACGTCGACAGCCAGCATGAAGGGGCTTGGGTTTAAGAACCTGGTGACACAGCAGATTAACTCTTTCCTCATTTCTTTCTTCCACCCCTTCATGTTTCTTTCTCTCTTCTGCCAAGAAAACAAAAGAGAAATGCCCAAATCCCACACAGGAAGCACTTGTCATGAATAGCATTGGTGACTCAGAGTTATTTTTTTGTCCTGCCAGCCAAGAGCAACAGGAATGAGCTGGAGTGATCTGATTTATTAGTGGAAAAAAAAAACCCAACTTTCCCTGACCTTGAACCTCCTCTGAGTCCTCCCCTTTCTGCCTCCCAGGCTCCATTTTCATGCCCTCAGCAGCCTGTGTGGCTGCCCGAAAGGCCCTGTCTGGGGGACCCGAGGGACGACTGATTTCTCAGGCCTCATGCTCCATTTACAAATATGTGCTCCGGGCCCACTGGGGCAGGAGAGAGAAGATGGCCTGGCTACCGAGGCCTGGGGTTCTGGGAACCACTCCTCAAGGACCACAGTGCAGCGTGCGAGAACTTCTGTAGGCTACCTCTAGGAGGGGACAGGAAGTCCAAGAGCAGCTGGGGCAACTTGAGAACTTTGATTTGGTCCTTTAGTTGGGCCATTCTGATTGTGAGCCCGGTGGCTCATGGGAGCTTTGTGGACCTCTCCCACACTGCCAAGGAAAGATTGTGCTTTCCCAGGGCCTTAAGTCAGCTTGCTGCAGCCAAGCATGTCCCCGTTAGTCTCCTTCACCGATGTGCTATTGTGTGAGAGATGCTTTGGATCCAGGGAAATGGTGGATCCAGGAGCCTTGCTGTAAAATTTGCTGGACTGCTTTGGACCCTTCTGCCATCTAGGAGGACAGCTGTGGGGTGTCAGTGTAGTTCCTTTTTTTTTTTTTTTTACGTTTATTTATTTTTGAGACAGAGACAGAACATGAACCGGGGAGGGGCAGAGAGAGAGGGAGACACAGAATCGGAAGCAGGCTCCAGGCTCCGAGTCATCAGCCCAGAGCCCGAGGCGGGGCTTGAACTCACGGACCGCGAGATCGTGACCTGAGTTGAAGTCGGACGCTTAACCGACTGAGCCACCCAGGCGCCCCTCTGTGTAGTTCCTTAGTCGAAGCTTCTGTTAGTGAGTTTCTCCAATCACTTTCCTGAGAACACTGTATAAAGAACTTGTAGGTGTTCTGTATTCTCAGACAGGGGCCAGAGTTGTGGAGAGGGACAAATCATGACAGTGGGCATGGACAAGGCGAATGGAAGATGACATGGTGGCCCCATTTCCCAACCACAGGCAGACAAGGGCAGCGCCTTCCAGTCTCATCTGTTGTGAGGAACTAGGAACTACGGCATGGTCGGCGCAGCAGGACCGTTCTGGTAGGAGCCGTTGCTCGACGACTGGGATAGTGTGAGAGCGAGGCCATCTGTTGTCTGGACCAAATGACTCTTCGTTGTATTTGTCTCCAAGAATTTGAAGACCGGGTGGAAGACCTGTGTATCCGTTTGCAGCACTGTAAGGCACAGCTCTTTGCAAAGCGTCAGCGGCCATGTTTACAACTTGAGTGACCGTCAATCCTGTTCTAGTCAGAAGACTCTTCCTCTCAGGGCATTCACTGTGTTGATGCTGCAGGGGCTACACGAGGGCTGTTCAGGTAGTGGGAGGCGCCAGCAGTGGACTGTTATCTTTCAGACGTTGGCTTGGATTTGTTCCACGTTTAGTAGTTCATCTGTCCTCTTACTAGACAGCGGTGACCGATTTGAGCTCGAAGGCCGTGGGTCTCCATTGTGTGTTACCGACTGCCTAAGCAAGGCTTCTCACATTGGAGCACGCATAGAATCACCTGGAATGCTTGGCAGTGCCCTGGTGGCTGGGCCCCACCCTCACAGGTTTAGATGGCAGTGGGTGCCAAGCGGAGCCTGAGAATCAGCATTTCTGACACGCTCCCAGGTGATGCCAATCTGCTGGTCCAGGGGCCGCACTTGGAGTGGCAGTGGTCCAAGAGAGGCACCAAGCACTATGGCCCCCAGTAGCTCCCGCTGAGCACAGACTGAATACGTCAGGGTAAGAACACAGTGTGCTCTCGTCCACCCTTCCTTTGGAGCCTGGCTCTTAAGTTCCCCACCCTGACGCCTCATTTATGACACCATCTTGGAGTATGAAGCCGGAATCCTACGTGCTAGGGGATTAGCGTGGCTGCCCCCCACGCTCTGTCTTCCACACACCCCTCGGGGGACCTTGGGGGCCCAGAGCTCCTGCTGGTGCCACAGTAGCAGACAGCTTGCATCCGGAGTTACGCCCTTCGGGGGTCTCTGGAGGAGCAGGAACAAACCAGAGGAGAAAATTACATTTGAAATAATTTATTTTCACATGCAGGGGAGAAATCACATTTGGTCTAGATTCATGTAAAGAAAACAGAGATTAGATTTTTAAAAATGTGTTGCTGGCAAGAGAGAAGAGCAGACGGGTTTGGATAAAATACACGTTCTGTTGAACCTGGCCTTCAGTCCCAGACTGCATTTTATGGGGTTTTGAAGTAGGCTATGGAGGAGAATGAAGCCTGGATTTTCTTTTCTTTTCTTTTCTTTTTTTCTTTTGAGATCCTTCCTGGGTTGGGACTAGGAGTGACAGAAACATCTGGACGGCAGGGAAGGTTGTTCCTAGAACTTTGAGTTTTTTCAGTCTGCTCTGTAGGAGACTGATTTAGAAGTCCCATCTGAGGAAAGACAGGGTTTTCTTTTGGGATTTGTGGCCAAAGGCTCTAGATAAATCTGGGGAAGGCAGTGAAGGGAGGCTGGAGGAGGAGGTCCCCATGCAGAGTGAGGGCCACACAGGCCATGCAGACGGCCATACCTCAAAGGCTTCCTCTGTCATCCCTCAGTGTGGATGAGGGTCAATGTCAGGTTTAAACCTATCCCCAGGATGATTCGAGAAACAACAACAGCAAGAGCTAATGTTTATTGGGTCCTCGCCGCGTACCTGGTTGTATGCACATCATCATATTAAATCTTCCCTTCGCTGCACCAGGTAGGTACCATCAATCATCTCCATTTCACAGATGAAGAAAATGGACAGAAGTTAAGTCGTTTTCCCAAAGTCACGCAGCCGTGTGACTCAAGGAGCCGGGCCAGGCATAACTATAGACGGTGACTACCACCAGTAGCGTTATCATTATAAATAAAGAGCCGTAGTTGTGTGTATGAAACTTTGTTAGGTTGAATCACATAAAAGAGCTATTTTTGTAGGTAAAAAAGGGCTGAATGTTGGCAGTTTCATATGGTCTAACCAAATAAAAATACATCCCAGAGTCTGGTTTGAGAAACCGGTTACATCTGAGGACCAAGGAGGGGAATGTAATCAGGGTGGAATACAAGAGGGACTTTAAATGTCTTCGTAATTCTTTTATTAGGCTGGATGGCAGTACACAGATATACACCATATTATTCTTCGAGCCCTTTTGTTTTAGTTATCTACTGCTGCATAACAAATCACCCCAGAATTTAGTGCCTTAAAACAGTACCCACTGAGGATATCACAGTCTCTGTGACTCAGGAATCTGGGCACAGCTTCCTGGGTCTCCTGTTCAAGAGCTCTCACAGGCTGCACAAAGTGTTGGCTGGAGACACTGTCATCTCAAGGCTCACCCGGGCATGGATTTACTTCCAAGCTCACTTGTGTGACTATTGGCAGGATTTGGATTTCCATGGGCTGTTGGACCAAGGGCCTCGATTCCTCACTGGCTGTTGCCCAAAGGCCACCCTCGGTCCCTTGCTATATGGCCCACTCGAGAAGGCAGCTTACAACATGGCAGCCACATTTAATGTGAGACAAAGAGGGGGAGACAGAGAAGGGGGTGGGGTCACGGTCTTATAACCTACGTATAAAAGTGACATCCCGTCATTTTTGCTGTATTCTGTTCATTAGGAACCAGTCACTAGGTCCAGCTCACACTCAGGGAGAGGATTACACAAAGATGTGAGTACCAATGGGGACATCTTATAGGTCTGCCTAGCGCGATATGTCTGAGATATTTTATAGTAAGTTTTAAAAAGAAAAATACATTTACAGGTAAAATGTAATTGATTGTCGGCACTATATGCTCCCTGATCCTCGGTGGTTGACACATATTTGGCTGCCGCTAAACCTTGCCTTAGCCTTCCCACCCTCATCTAATTCTCTCCATCTAATTCACCCTCATCATAATCAACAACAAAATCAATTAAGCATGTTTTTCATGTTACTGGATTTAGAGAGATGTCAGTGTCATACCAAAAGTGATTTTCATTTCTTCAACGATACCTTTGCTAAGTTGGCGGTAACAGTACATTTTAGAAGTTTGTTTTTCAAGATTCCCCATTGGCCAGAGCACTGGGATGTGCATGAGTTTTGCAGCCAGGGAGTTGAATCCTGACCCCTGCTCTACCCCCTTACCAACTATGTGACTTTGGGAAAGTTACTTACACTTCCCTGAATGTTCGTCTTCTTGTCTGATGAGTGAGAGGAATCATACCCATCTCAAAGATCCCTGGAGGATTAAATACACGAGAAAACATGTGTCAGTTGAAGGGCAGTGCCCAGCACACGGTAGGGACTTGACAAGGTGAGGGAAAGTTCTTCCAGATCTCTTACCCACCTAAGATGTTATTTATGACTTCCCGAGTAGGCTGGGAACTGTGTTTCGGAAGGAGACAAGTTTGGGATGCCCTGAAAATACAGGGTTCGTCATACTTCCTCATTTGATCCCAAGATGGTTTTCTTCAAAGTTTCTTTCATTCATTCACTGATTCGTTTGTTCACCCCCGTGCTCATTCATTCAACAAACAGTATTTCTTAAAGAAGACAAAGACCAGTCTTCTTCAAAACTCTAATGCTTTTTGATTTCCCAGGGGTGGGAAAGGGAATCTGGGTTGGGACCTGTTGCTCATGTCCAGTTTAGCAAAAGCATCAGAGGTGGCTCCAATCTACCTCTTCTTGGTGTGACTGCCTGGGAGGGCTGTCCCAGCCAGTGAAGATGCTACAATGAGGGCTGGTCTTGGGGAGTTTTGCATATCCCAGGAGAGGAGCTAATGGCCTGAAGGAAATGCAGTGCCATGGAATGGAAATCCACGCAGACCTTTCTCTGTTTGACTTGCTCAGTGTGGCTTGGCGGACTGTCATGTTGACTTGTACTGGTGATTTGTGGATCGCAGGCTAGTTTCTGGGAAGGGAGCTTCAGGATTGGGTTTGCTAGGCTCTCCTGTGTTTGAAAGTGTCATTTCCTTACTCTGGACTTCCAGTGAGGTTAAAAGAAATCTTCAAGTTCAGAATCAAGAAAAAGCTCCCCATACCTTGCTGCCCTTGGGAAACCCCTGGGGTTCTCTCGGTTCAGCAATCCATGCAAGGAAGACCATGCAACATGTACGTGTTGAGTCATTCTGCTATTACATGACGGGCAGCCTCATGATATCAGGGTGACATAAGTACTGTGTAGGCATATAAACACACTTCAAACAGCCTTCGGCTTGAAAACAGACTCCACTGGTCTCAGCATAAAGACATGGAAGGGCTGAATACTCCCTGATTTTCTCTCTCCCTGGAACGAAGCCTCCTTTTGTCTTTCTGGTGATCGCATTGTTTGAACCATTCAAGTATAAGTTGGTCCTTGACCGCTGAATTCAGCTGTAGAGGCCCATTCTGCTGCCTCAGCCTGCCTGAAGGAGACTTGGGACAGCACAAGCTAACAGTCCCACCCCAAGTCCTTTTTTCCATTGGCCTCCCAGTGGCCTTAAAATGATGGTGGCCTTCAATGTCCTGAGAATAGTCTCCCAAAGTGCTCATCCGAGGAGAATGTCACCCACCCCCCACGCCTGTCCACTGCTCAAGAGCAATCCCATGTCTTTACAAATAGCTCATTCTCTCAGGAATGAACCGGAAGCAAAGGGATATCCAGTGAGGCCTGGTTTATAAAGAAAGCTTTCGGCATCCCTCTGCCTTGCCAAGTTGGCCATCCAAGGCATAAGGTCAGTGAACCCTATCTTGCTCTAAATTCCCTTGAATTTCCCATTGATACCATATTCCCTGGCTGAATAGATGTCATCACTGTGTAGTGGTGAGAAACAATATCTGCGGTGATGGAACAGTCAGAAATATGAACAGTTTCCCCATCCCAACCCCCATGGGCATCTCCTCTTACTTCTGCCAGATCATCCACTCAGGAGGGGTGAAGAGGTGCTGTGTCCACTCCATCGTCTGGGAAGGGGAAGAGGGTTCACACAAGTCTCAAGAGTATGGTGAGGTGCAAAGTCTCCCTTTGTAGGGCCTTGGAGAGAGGGAGAGCAGAGTGGAGCCCTCCTTCCTGCATTCCCAGCTCTCGGCTTTTCCAGGAAGTAAGTAGAGTCACTTTGTGGCCTACACACATGCAAGTATGCATGTGAGCACGTGCACATACAACACACACACACACACACACACACACACATCTCATACCTGCCCAAAGTATGGCTGGGCAGGACTGGGTTCAGGATTGGAGAGCTGCCCACTTCTTGGTGCCTACTTTTAGAAACTAAATAATGACCCAGGCTCACGGGTGAAGTTTTAATGAGAAAAAGGAGGCACTGGAGCAGTCAGGGAAGACACCCTTTCCTGGGAACAGAAACCAGCATGTTAATCTCCCAAAATGGTGCGATAAAATATTGAAAAGGTTTTAAGGGTTATGAGAAGGAAGATTAGGGGAACATTTGTCTCAGGACGATATGGGGGATCGAAATGTGTATCTCGAACAGAATCCTAGCCCATATGAACAAGAGCCTGAAATTTCTGGCTTTCATCGTTCCTGATACCTGTTCTCAGCCTTTTCCTTATGTGTGTGCTGAAGCCGCTCCTTCAGCTGCTTCTGTGCCATGGTTTGTGCCCGTGCCACCCTCACGTAGGCTCTGCTTGTCACCATGGCGTGCATCGTACAAGGGAAATGGCTAGGAGTTCCACACGCGAGGCCACAAGTTGAACATCTGCAGTGCAGAAGGAATCAACAGAGAAAGGGTCTGATCTTAGGAATCAACCTCTTTGGTCAAAGTAGCTGAGTCCCCCTGCCATAGCTGGGTAGGGAGATGAAGCCGAGGTGATGTTTTGGGACGGGTGTTAGGCCAGGTTCAATTTCAATGCCTGGCGCATGGTGGGCACTCAATAAATGTTTGGTGGGCTGAACAGACTGCCTCTAGCTCACTGGTATTGCCTGGGACTGTCCTCAGCTACAAACAGAAAGGGGTGGAGGTGAGAGAGGCACCAAAAATACGGAGGCTGTTGGGCTATTCTGTTCTTTCTCAAAGGACCCGGATCTGATGAGGTGGGCCTTCCCGGCAGAGGGCCTTTCTAATGACTTTTCAATTAATTGACTTGACACACTGGTGGACAGAGTGCCAGAGGCTGAAAAAGATGAAAGGCACCGGAGAGGAAAAGCTTTGATGTCACTACAATCCCATTCAGATTCAGAAAGGTTTTTGGGGGAACTTTATATCTTAACCACAAAAACCTCACAGGGTTGATCGGTCACGCAAGAAAATTTTTGCCATTCTCTGGGATTGGTGGGTAATGAGAGGTTGAATGGAAAGCCAAGAAGGAAGGACGGCGTGTGGTTTCTGGGGGTGGCAAGCGTGGGTGATGGCAGGAGGGGCGGAAGAGGACAGGCGTGCGCAGAGGGGCGGAGGGTGATGGTGGTGTGTAGGTGTCAGCCACATTTTCAGGGCAGCGGTATGTTTATTCTACCACGTTCGATGTAGATGTGTGATTTTCCAGCCTGTTGTGTTCTTCCAGACTCATTGTCTAGGTCTTATTGTGTTTGTTCCTAAAGCTAATCTAATCTAGGTATATGAGCTGATACAGTCTGGCCATTTAGACACACACACACACACACACACACACCTTGGCATCTTATTCATGCCAAATTTAAATAATCAGAAAACTCAAAGAAGTACAATAATATTGCAGGCGTGTAGTGAGTAGAATTTTAGGAGACAGAAGCCTAGAAAGCAATTGTATTACCTTCTGCTAAAGATGAGGAAATGGAGGATTGTACTTGGGAGATGACCTCTCATCCACCTAGACCGGGGGTTCTTAACTTCAGTACTAGTGACATTTAGGGCCCGGTTATTCTTTGCTATAGTGGATTGTCTTGGGATGTTTAGCAGCGTCCTTGGCCTTTAACCACTAGATGCCACTAGCACCTCCCCCTCGCCGTCACATTCAGAAATCTCTCCAGGCATCGCTAACGTCCCCTGAGGGACAAAATCAGCCCAGGTTGAGAAGCACTGGCCTAGATAGAAGCTTAGTGGGTCCTACATTTACTGTAGTGCTCTGTGTGATTAGGAGGTTTCAAATGATGACTCTCGTATGGCTTCAGAATCCCATACGCGCATTTAGATGGAACGATTGCGCGGGAGGTGTGCATGACGGCATTGACAGCCTTCAGGTGCCCAGCTGGGATGTCTGTCTTACCAGGGCATGCATTCCCTAATAGCTCTAAATCACATGGGGTTTTTCAGCATGTGCTAGCTTAGAGCACATGAAATTGCCATTTTTTGGTGTGTGACCAAAACGGTCAAATATCAGCATTTTTTATATGGTTTGGCCCATGCACGCAGACTTTAGGAGATGTGCCCTGAACACCTTCTGAAATTCCCTAGTTCTTCAATGTGGAAATGCTTGTTTAGGCCCGTGACTTTTCTCAGTTGCTTTTCTAAGGCGAGTCCAATGTTTTCCATGCAGAGCCTCATACCACAGGCTAACCGCATTGCAAAATTCCCCTCAAGATTTCTCTCTCGCCCTGTGGTAAATTAAATATGGCCACAGATTCTTCGCAGCGACTCCCATGAAGAGGCGGAGTCTGTTCTCCACCCTGTTGAATCTGGGCTGACCTCGTGACTTGCTTTGAGCAACAGAGTGTGTAGAAGTGGTGGTGTTCAAATTCCAGAGCCTTGACCTCTAAAAGGCCCTGAAGTTTCTGCCCTTCTTGATCACTGTCCTGAGACTGCCCTGTAAGGAAGCTGGCGTAGCTCACCGAAGGACGAGTGGCCGTGTGGAAGAGAGCCAAGGCACCCCACTAATGGCCAACACTGCCAATTAGCCATGTAGACAGGGCCCTCTTGGACCTTCCAGTCCACTGATCCTCCAGCTAAATCCAGTCAAATGGATGAGGACAGGTGAAAGCCACGGAAGGACCCCCCAGCAGATCCACATAATCGTGAGAAATAATAAATCGTCGTTTGAAGCCAGTGAGACTGGGAATGGTTTGTTACACAGCAGTAGATAACTGATGCATACCTATTGGCAGTTATGTGGTTGTTAACAATCTATTAGAGCGTGACTTCAAATGAGGAGCGGCAAAGCCATGCTCCCCTGGACTGCTAGCTGGTTGGCTGGCATTACTCACAAGCCAAGCATCTCAGGCCCCCACAGCAGCCTCCCAGTGGGCACCGTTTGGTCCCATTCTTCAAGCACCCCTGCCTTCTGTATTTGGAAGTCCTCAGAAAGGGTCAAAAATGCACGAGTAAAAGCTGTAAAGGTCGAGCGTCTGCCCCACAGGATGACGACCTGCATGGCACCTGTGTGTGGAGGGTGCCTCGTATGTCCACCTCCTGTGTACATACACACCACACGCAGAGGCCACATATAGACACCCAGTGTAACATGCTCCGTTCAGCCGTGATCCATCTCCTAGGCAAGGTTATATGATTAAAAGTATCCTAAGCCTCCATTTCCCCCGTCAGAGTTTTGGAAGTGGGTATTTCAAACTGAGAATTTCCTCACAAATGGTGGGCAATAATTGACTTTCTTCCTTAATGCTTTCATGAAATATCTCTTTTGATCTACAGCAGATGCCTTAGGAAGCCCGTTCTCTATTAGCTAAGAAAAGCTGTAGTTAGCACTCATTACAATAATTCTTTGTGAGTTACTTCTTTAACGTTGCCCGTGCCAGCCCTCACTGGACTTGATGTACACAGGAAGAGAGGTTCTGTCTTTCTCTTTGCTCCTGGCGTCCCCAGCACCTAGCACGGGGTTGGGTTCCTGGTTGTTCCTCAATACGTTTGATGGGTGGATGAATGAATGAGTCAGTGAATGAATTATGGAAGCTGAGAGCTGGAGGAGAGCTTGGGATTCATTACCTTCTGTCTTCTGCTCTGCTTGATGGGTGAGGACACTGAGGTTGAGAGATAATTAGCATTCGTTTGTTGCTTTTTCTCCCAGGACTTTATTCCTTTAAAAAGCCACTTGACACACCTGATTATCCGATCTGTCACAGCTTGTGATTATGGGAGAGCAAAAACCGAGGGTTCCTTCTTGGGCTCGGTGGGAGGCACTGTGAATATCCCTGACTTTGGACTGGCCTCGAGCCACTGAGATCAGGCTTCTGCCCGCCCCGCTCGGCCCCGTGACTCCCTGAAGGGCTGCCAGACCCACCTGGGCACTGAGCGGGCACCAGATGTACCTCTCAGAGTGACATTATTATTACTGTTCATCTGCCTGTCAAGCCAAGCCCTTTTCTGTGCTCTAGACTGTGAAAGCGGAATGGCCTTTTCTGATATGAAGCTAATATTAGGTCTCATCTTGATTCTACTTAACACTGAACGGAAGATTTGGCCTCCAGGGTGAGGCTTATAGTTAATTCATCTACTTTAAAATTAATTACAGCAGCCATAAGAGAAAGGTCCCGATGCGAGCCAAGAATGGGGTGATTCTCGGTGTTTCCAGTAACCAGTTGTGTTCTGGGTGCTTGGAAGGAGAACATGGCAGCCCTGTGTGGAGCCTTGGGCAGAGGGTGATGCTAGAACAGAATTGCTGTGCAGTCACTCTGGCGAGAAGCAGCTATGCCCATCCCCCTGCGCCCGTTCACTCCATTTTCCGTGATGACCTAAATGAGAAAGACAGTTGCTCTCCTTCCCCCTCAGCTTGGTCCCCCATGCAGACGAGCAGGCTGTGTCCCTGGCAGACCGCACCGGGGTCATGTGCTGTCTCATCTACTCAAGAGTGATCTATAGCTTCGAAGGAAAAAATAAATAAACAAGCACAGTCCACCCCTGCCCTTTGTCCAGGGGGAAATGGATGGGTTCCCCGGCTTCCACCTGCCCTCCGTGTCCCCGTGCCCGAGCCGAGGGAGAGGCAGCCAGTGAAGGAGAGTCTGTTCCCAGTTGCGTGTGTGGACGCGTGTGCTTGCACGGTTGTGTTTGTGTGAGAGAGACGGAGATGGGGTGAGGGAGGGAGTCGGGGAAAGAGACAGGGGGAGAGGAAGAAAGGGAGGGAGGTAGAGGGACGGGGCGGAAGGAGCTAGCTTTAAAGAAGACAGAGGACTAGTTCACACAGTTCCCAGTGTGAGCAGGGCTAGTCAAAGTACCCTTTCCCTCCCTAGTTTCCCCTCCGCTTCCTTCCAGATAGAGTTGCAGCCCCCCTCCCTCGTCGTCCTGTCCGACTCAAAAATACACTGTAGAAGCACCAGCAGGAGCCTCAGGCAGCCTCCCGAGAGCATCTTCCTACCCCGGGGCCCCAGAGGCCGGGCGGGCTGCCTGCCGTCCCCGTCGTGGTGAGCTCGCACGCAAAACACCGACTTGTGGCTGGGCCCACCCGCCGGAGCGGGCCCTGTCCCAGCGTCCCCAGTTCCCCCAGTCCCCGAGCAGCCTCTAGGGGAGCTGTCCCATTTAGAACGCAGTCCTTCACCGCCCCCCACCCCTGCCGCAGGCCACTCGAGCCTTGGTACTAGCGCGATGGAGAACCCGTATGGTTTGCCGTATGTACTACCACTATTCAGGGTACAAATTAAGTGAGAAAATCTATATCGAGCATGTGGCACGTAGTGAGTGGTCAGGAAATAGTAGTTACTAGTATCTGATGTCACAGTAATAATAGCTGACGTTTTTTTGTAGCACTGTCTGTGCACCAAGCACTTTTCTAAACAAATCTTAAAACACCCCTATGACGTAGGTACCATTTCATCCCCTTGTAACAGATGGGGAACTGAGGCACGGAATAGCCCCAGTTCTCAGGACCTAGACATGAGGGTCTCTTTTAACCTGGCATCCATCCGGCCATCACGAGATAAGGCAGTGCCCATAACAAGGGCAGGAGAGAGTTCACTGACGTCCGCCTCTCCTTTTCTCCATCTCTTGCACACTGCCCAAGACCAGGCCGTCACCTCCTGTCACCTGGACCGCAGCGACTGCCTCCTCTCTGGCCTCCCTGTATCCATTCTGCACTTGGCCATCGCAGTGATCCTTTAACCCACGGGCCGCACGATGAGACGCCCCTTTAAGAACTCTTCGTTCCCTTCCCATTGCGCTTGGAATGAAACCCAGGCCTCCCGGAAGGCCCTGCCTGACCTGGTGAGGCCCGCCCATCTCTCTGGCTTCGTGGCTTCGTGCCGGGCCACGCTTCCCAGGCCCAGCACTCTCTGCCACGCTGGCCCGTCACCAGCTTTTAAATGCACGCAAGCTCGCTCTTACGTCAGAGCATTTGTGTGTGTTGTCCCGTCCTCACCCTTTCCCCCCACGCTTCATCCTTCAGAACCCTATTCTTACTTCAGGCCCCCCCCATCCCTGTTTTTCTGTGTCTCACCACCCTCTTTTTCTTCCCTGGGCTTCTCATAATTGACAAATATTTTCGTTTGCTTGACCAGTCCCTTGCTTTCTCTCCACTTCCCCCGCTAAGCTGATAGGGCCGCAAGAGCCGTCGTCTGTGTTGTTTGCTGTTGCACCCTGGGCGTTCAGCACGATCTGCCTGGCTCATGGTGTGCGTGCAAAAAATATTTGTGATACACACATGGCGGGCACATCTGGGACGCCTGAGGTGTGTACTTGGAGACGTGACGGGCTACGGCTAGGGATCGCCGTGCCTCACGCTCCTGGCTGCCAAGTGTTATTTGTGCCGTGTCACCTGCCGTCTTGTGATCTAGACGTGAGTGTGGGCCTGTCTCATTCTGGGCAGTTGTGCCCTCATTGGAATTTCAATGGAAAAGAGACCACAGATCCTTTACACAGCAAGAAAAGGCGGTGTCTGTCGCAATCAGTTCCCCTGGCCTTGTGACAGGATGCAGGATGAAAGGTAGAAAGCTAGTGGATGTTGGGTAGTTCTCTTATGTCCGGAGTATCCAGGAAATGCCCTAAATGGCGTTTCTAGAATACCTAGCACCATCCTCAGCCACCTGATGTGGTTGGATCTAAGACCCAGAGCATACTTAATCATGTATATATTCACCCCCAAATAATTTAATGTTACAGAATGTGAACCAATAAGCTAATTAAGTGTACATTCAAGAACTTAGCTTTGGGGGCGCCTGGGTGGCTCAGTCAGTTAAGCATCTGACGCTGAGTTTTGGCTCAGGTCGTAATCTCGCGGTTCGTGTGTTCAAGCCCCACATCGGGCTCTGTGCTGACAGTGCAGAGCCTGCTTGGGATATTCTCTCTCTCTCTGCCCCTCTCCCACTTGCCCCCCCCCTCTCAAAATAAATAAACATTGAAAAAAGAAGAACTTAGCTTTACACCATCAAAGGTTAGTATCTCCCTTGTGTTACTAGAGACAGTCTCTAATAAAGGTAAAGAAGAGGATAGCTTTTGGTCTCTTCCCACCGTCCAGACATTCTTTGAATTTTTGTCCGAAAGATTGGTAAGACAAATCTCATTTTTTTCCTTATCCTTCCACCTTTGTCCCGGCCAAAGGGTGAAGTATGGGAAGATCTCATGGGTGGTGTTCTAAACAACTTTCCCTTGACTAAATAACCCTTCTCCCAAGGGCTACTTGTGTGGTTTAAATTACTTAAAAAAACAAAACAAACAATCCGGGGCAAAAGAATCAGTTTGAAAAAAACTGGAGGTTACCAGCAGACTTGCCCTGTACAGCTGGAAAAGATGTGAAGAGACAGGCTCCAAGCACCAAAGAGGATAAATAAACGTGTCGCAAGTACCATTAAGAAAACACATCTGCACACTGTCAGCCCTGAGGATAAACACATGATCGTTTTCTCCTTCACAAGGAGCAGTGATGAGGAGAGGCGACTTGATGGACCCCATCCAGGTCTGTTCAATTTACATCATCTTAAGGTTGAGGGACAGGCACTTATCCAGCCTTGATGCGTTCCCAGAATCTCTCATCAGAAGGAAATCTTCAAAGAAAACAAATAGCATATTCATTCTCCCAGAGCACAGACAGGCGAGCAAACAAGGAAAGAAAGAAGAGGTTATCTGGTGGACCTCAATTGCCCAAGATTGGGGTTTTGAATGCAGCATCCTTCTCTGGTTTTCCTCTTTGTCCCGATTGTCCTGTCAGAGGGCAGAGTCAGTGGAGCACACGTGGATATCCCTTATAGCTGCTGAGCATAGCCACTGTTTCTTCCCTAAACCCTAAACCCCAAACTTCTGGGGTCCATCAGCTCCCCCAGTATCTCAAGAAGTAGCTTTTCAAGTTTCATGAACCATAATGAGAATTCATGAAAGATAACCAGGAGCCTAGGGATCGTGATGGCCCCTTGAAATCTTCACGGACCTAATTTGAGGAAAGGTTCAGATACGCAAGGAGATGAAGAGGGCTCTGGGGGAGGCCAACGACAGGGACCCTCCACGCTCCGTATTCCTAGGGTTTGCCGGTAGTTTGCAATTTCAGTTTTAGGTGGAATCTTCTTCGTTTTGAAGCGGTCAAGTACTTCTTATATTATGTGCCTAAATCAGAGACTGTGATGAATATCTTAAAGCCGCTTGGATTCAACCATCCATGTGCCCTTGGCCATCTAAATTTCAAAATTTAATCTAAAGTGAATTAAATATAATTCCAACCTCAATGTTTCATACTAATAGAAAGCGGCCCCCCCAAACACCAACACCTCAGAAATCATTCACATTTGACTTTGGAAGGTGATCTTGGTTCATTAGCTGACATGTTGAAAGTTGGCTTCGCATACCGTAATGGAGCAGAGTGAGGTGGAGTTAGAAGCCTGTCTACATTTTCCTCATTCTGTCTTCTCCTTTTTCCCTCCACCTTCTCTACTTCATGAAACTCTTTCCATTTCCTCATCTCTACAAAGGGGTGGGAGTGGAGGGTGACAGAGTATTCCAAAGGACTCTCACGATACCACAACTCTTGTACCACTACCGTGTTGTGGAATACATACGCCCTGACAACAACCTTCCGCTACTCACTTAACAACCTTGTTTCGGTGCCCGTTAGGTGCCACCATGCTAGTCGCGCGAGATAAAAAGATGAATGAGATACCATTCTTACCCTCGAAATGATATCCAACATGTCTGTTAAACATGCAGCGAGCACTTCGTTGATGCTGTTGAGGGGCGTAGAAAGTTGATGTTATAACAGCTCTACTGAATGATGCTGTGGTTAACGATGCTCTTGAATCTTGCCAACATTTAATATGTCACGTTAAAGACTGTTAACATTTTCCTTTAGGAAAATGCTAAAAGCTATTGGAAATGATCAGGGAAGTGTATTCACCCAGTAACTCTGAAGAATGCTCTCGGACACAGGCCCAGAGAGATTACATACCTCTCCAAGGTTACACATGGGTAAAGGTTGAACCCGGACTAGGATCCAGCCCTCCCACTTCCTCGCATTGGGGTAGTCGATGGTTAAGAAAGTAGGCTTGGAGCCCAACTCCCTGGGTTCCAATTCGGGTTCTGCCACTTCCAGGCTGAGTGGCCTTGGGCAAGTTAACTTCTCTGTGTTTTAGTTTCTTCCTCTAGAAGTGAGTCCCTAATGTCGGAGAGCTCAGAGCCTACGTAGTATCGTTGCGTATTTAACAACGGCCGTGAGCAGCTAGAAGTGAGCCTGGGATGCTTTCTGACGTACAGCAGGGAATCAATTGATGTTATGTCATAATCAAAACTGGTCTTATAGCCAGTTCTTAGATCTGTCTGTCCGAGATATCTCGTGAGTACATTGTATTTCTGCCAAAAAAAGAAAAACCTGCTTACGCCCGCACCTGGCACATGGAATGTGTTCAGTAGGTGTTAGCTGTTGTCTCACTCTACTGCTTTCGTTTCCTGCAGTGTTGGAGGGGTGGTTTTCAAGAGCGTCATCAGAACTGGGAGATAATGCCCCCACCCCAGTCCCCACTCTGTGCGCAAGTGGCAAATCCAATAACTCCCTCGGTAAATGATCTCAGCCAAAAGTTCTGTTGCAGGAAATCAAATTCAGATCTGTAAACCTGGTGAAATTCAAATTCCTTTTAAACATTTATTGCCATTTCCAGGCGAGAAACGTTTCCCCTGATCAGATTGTTTTGGCCAGGAAATCTTGTATTTTAAAAGCAAGTAAAAAGTGAAAAACTAATTTTCAGTACATGACACAATTTACAGTTCGCCTCTCAGGAATGTGTGTCGTGTTTTAAATTGGAGTAGGCTGATATTCTCCAAACATGCTAGTGCTTCGTATTTATAGAGTGCTTTATTTTAGAGTGTCAACAATGAATGAGAAAAAGCGGAACTTTCGGTAGGCATTTTTTCCCTATTTTTTTTTTTTTGTCTCAATGCTATTTTGATTTGGAAGCAGCCTCGTTCCTTTCCTTTTTTTAAACACCACAGGATTCCATCCTCTTGCTCTTTTCCCCCAAAGGAAACACTTCAATGGCTTTTATTGATGAGGAGAGGAAAAAATCTAAACATCAGGCAACCAGCCTAATGAGAGACAGGCCGACGTGACATCTAACAGAGAACAAAACCAATTACCCCTCTTCACGTAGGTATACCGGGTTCACGAGGAAACAGAGGAGGGAATTGTAGCACACCCTGGCTGTGCCCGCCCCGTCTTCCCTAGGTCCACCGGGAGGCCACCTGCAGCTCAGGAGACAACCTGCTACACCCCTACAGCTCCTTACCGCAGCACGACCCCTGCAGCCTCTCTGTCTGAGGGCTTTCTCTGGGCTGCAGGGGCGTGCCCGACGCCCCGCCCCTCCCCCACACCACAGTTGCCCTCAACCAGGGAGTGGGGAGATTTGGTGAAGAATACCCTAGACTCCCCTCCCCCTTAGTAGGGCAGTCCTGAGATGTGCTACATCACCTGTAGTAACTTGCGCTGGCTTCCTCCCCTCCCCTGTCTCACCACCCTTGCGCCCACTCTACTGGGCTTTCTAGAATCACCTCTTGCACCCAGATCGTCCCTTCAGATGATGCTTTTGGGGGGAACCCAAAACAGGACAAGAACCGAAAAATATTTACCCAGTTATATTTCTTATGCCGCCCCTTCCCCACTCTGTGTGTGCCAGAATTAAAGATGAGACTTTTGTTAAACGATGGGCTGTATGATAGGGTCCCTTTTGCTGGAGTGTTTTTTATGCCGTACTCTCATCTGGGATGTGCGATTCTCTTTAGGTTCTTTTTTTTTTTTCTTCAATTTTTTAAATGTTTGTTTATTTTTGAGAAAGACAGAGTGTGAGTGTGGGAGGGGCAGAGAGAGAAGGAGACACAGAATCTGAAGCAGGCTCCAGGCTCCGAGCTGGCAGCACAGAGCCCGACGCGGGGCTTGAACCCACGAACCGTGAGATCATGACCTGAGCCGACGTCTGATGCTTAACCGACTGAGCCACTCAGGTGCCCCTCTTTAGGTTCTTGAAACTAAGAGTTTCTTGGGTTGCTGCCTTTCCCTAATCCGTTCGACAAATATTTATTGAGCACCTCCTATGTGTCATGTACTCCGCTGGGTGCTGGCATTACATCAGTAAGTGAAGCAGACAGAATCCCCGCCCTCCTGGCAATGGCAACCTAGCGGGAGGAGGCAGACCATAAGTGAACAACGTATACTGCGTGCTAGAAAGTGGTAACCGCTATGGACTACAGAAAGTAAGCTAGGCAAGGGACATCGGTGGCAGGAGATGTAGGGGGCTGGTTGCAATTTTAACTCGGGTTCTCCTGTCACTTTTCTGTCTCCTACAGAGGGAAGGCTGTGTTGCTTGATTCTTTGATGGGCTGCCCCCACAGTTAGCCCCCCTTCTCCCTTTTCATTTTCCAGATCAGCCTCCAAGCAGAAGCTAATGCTGTTAATAGTCATTAAGGACAGGAAACAAACGTCTGTCTTCTCTCCAGATGAAGTTCTTTGCTCACGTTGACTTTTTTTTACTTCTATCTGGAGCTTGGCTAACAGTGGACACCGAGAAGTAAATGTTCAATGAACGATGCGTGCATGTTAGGACCTACCTCTCTGTTTGAAATCCAGTTGAACTTTAATGGCCATCCTTGCCATAGTCAGGACCACTGGGGCAGGAAGGGCAGGGAGGAAATTGGAGAGCATGCCTAGTTCAAACTCCCCTGTAATTAAAAATGAAGTTTAATCATTAGTTTTAAGGGTGGCTCTTATGCACAGTGGAGAAAGTTGAGTTTCACCTTCTCTTGCCTTCTGGGACCGTGCTGACATAATATTAGAGGTGGGATGGTCTCCAAGATGCTGTTTTGGATAGGGTTACCAGGCAGACAAGGGCCAACTCTGATATCCCCACACAGCGGCATCACTGGTTAAGGGCAAAGCTCAGGTTACTTGGGACAGGGCCTATTTCTGCCACCCTTTCCTGAGACGAGTGAAAATGTGGACAGAGAACTGGGCAAAGTCAGTGGTTGAGGGGAGAGGGGAGAGCTGGTGCCGGGGAAGGGATGGGCATTTACACGAAGGGTTCACAGTGGAGAGCCCCCCATCCTTGCTCAGAGATGGGAGGAGAGACTGGGGGCCAGGAGGAGAGGAGCCAAAACTACCTCAGAGTGTGTTCTGGGCATCAGGACCAGCAGTCGTGCAGTGAAATGAAGGAAGGGAGACCAGCCAAAGGCACACATTAGAACCCTGTTGGGGCGGGGGGGCGGGGCATAGGTGACTTAGTTGGTTAAGCATCCGACTCTTGGTTTCAACTCAGGTCTCAGGTCATGATCTCATGATTTGTGGGTTTGAGCCCTTCATCGGGCTCTGCGTTGACAGTGCAGGGCCTGCTTGGGATTCCCTCCCTCCCACCCTCCCTCCCTCCCTCTCTCTCTCTCTCTCTCTCTCTCTCTGCCCCTCCCCCACTCGAGCAGTCTCTATCTCAAAATAAATTCAAAAAAAGAAAAGAATCCTGTTGGAATTGGCTAATAATTCCAAGTACAAGGAGACTGTCTATGGCTGCTTTGTGCTCTGCTCCATGATTCTGTGGAATCCTGTAGGGTGGGGGGCGGGGGGGGGGGAGGCAGGCTGACCTGGTCTTTGGAATTTACGGGTTAATTAGGAAATTGGGAATTCCTGCTTTCTCGGGTTGCCTCTCACCCCCCTCTCGGTGACTTGAGACTGATGAAGGCAAGATCCCCTGTGAACATTTGGGATGAAACACTTTGTCAGGAAAACAAGCAAATAAATTTGACAGCTGCTTGATATAGGACAGTCATTAAATTTTCAAGAATGTAGGTCTTCTATTATTTAGTGACGTTAATCTCTCTCCCCAAAACAGAAAAAAAGAAGGGTCCGGAACTGCAGAGTGAGGGGGTTGTGCTGTTTGCTCTGCTGAGAGTTGCCAAGGGCCCCGCCTCACCCTCCCTTTCCCCATGGGACTGCTGGGCTGGACCCGTAAGGCCAGCGTAGCTCAGTCACATGCTTGGGTTTTTGGGGGCTGGTATGTAGGCCTTGCTTTAATTCCGTTCCCTCGCTTGCCTCCTCTTTTCTCTTCTGTTACCTGCTTTTTGGGCTGTTCCCCCACCTTTCGGACCCACCACGGGGAAAACGGGGTGAAGAAATAAAACTCAAATCGGCCATGTATTCTACTCCTAGGGGCATTTCTGGGAAGAAGATTTGGTATGAGGTGAAGTTGAAATGCTGGCCAGAATTTAGGGAGTTTAGAAAACTCTGTGGCTTCCTTCGTGCCCTTTTACTTAGGAGGGATGACTAAGAATTGATGTATTTCTTTTCCAAGAAAGGTTGAAATACCACAGGGGATTAAAAGAAAAAACGTTGTGTAGCAATGTTCCTTCTGGACTCCACGCAAGCAGAGAAGACAGAATGTCCAACTGGCGGGAGGGGCAGCCGACAAGAGCTACTCTTCTGGTGGCTTTGAGAAGAGAGACACCTTTGAGCTTTTCCTGGAGTGCCAAGGCCACTCAGACATGGAGGAGGACGGCACACCCCCTGGGCCTGTCAGGGTTCAGGGGCAAGTCCTGCCTCTGCAGTGTTTCCTGCTGCCTGACCTGGATCGCGTCACTTCGTCTCTGGGTGCCTCAGTTTCCCCTTCTGTAAAACTAAGGTAATAAATCCAGGTCGTCAAAGTGTGTGCCCGCAGGCAGGCACGCAAACCCAAACGGGTGCACGCTAGTGACAGCCTCTGGGTTAAGCAGGGCTTTAGCTGCGAGTCTGAGCTAACTTCACCAGGATCCTGTGCCCACGAGACCATGCTGTGACTCCCTCTGGGGCCGTGTGCCAACCTCCTGCTTGAGTCACCGGTCTTCCTACGATGGATTGGGATTTAATTGCTCTGGAAAGCATCTGAACATTTGTTTTATGGCCTTAGGAGTAGAACATTCCACGAGGCTCTTTCTCAATGCCGTTCAGAGTGCTACTCTCCAATGATCTCCCGTGGCTGAGTTGGTCGTGAGTAATATTCAACAAATATTCATTCGACACTTATTGTATAATCCTAGGTGTTGGAGGTACAATAAGCTACTCATCAGGTAAGGTCCTTGACCTCATGGACCCTCTCTTCTAGGGAAGAGAATCAGACAACAGACTGTCAGGCGGAGGTGCACGATGCGGAGAAGATGTGACAGATGCGTCTCTCGGCAAGTAATGCCTCCAAATCCAGCCATTCGTTTTTTTTCAGCAGGTATTGAAGGAGCCGTGGAGGCTATAGAGAGCTGCGTGGCCTCCAGGTGCTTGCACAAATCTTTCCTCTCCCGTCCTCCCTAAACAAGCCATCTTGTGTTCAACAGAATGATCCGGGGCGGTTAATTTTGAGCCAGACTCATTTAGCATGGCAATGTCCACCAGGCGTGGCCACCCAGACAAATGATTTCCGGCAAACGCATTACACGAGTGCATCCTGTGAGGGTACAGCTGACTGGCAGTTGGGGGGGGAATTTCCAGCACGTGCCGGCCCCTGAAAGGAAATAAGGGGAAGTCGGTCTTCACGCTGCCCCAGCCTGCCTGCCCCCCCCTTCGCGTCCACAGTTCTTGTACGACTTCCCTGTAGAGTATCCTTTGTTGGTTTTGAGCAGGGGTAACCTATCTCGAGTGAAAACCCTGTGCTGTGTGGTGAGCTGTCAGTTGACTCTCACTGAGTTTTTTAGAACAATATTCATGGAAAAATATATTTAGGCCGTTTCCAAAATGGAGATTATTGATCCAATTACGCAGATGGATGTGGCAACCAGCAGATGTCCCTGATTCTTCTTCCTCTCTCTTTGTTTTCTGAGAGAGTTGGAAGTTGGCGCAGAAGAGGCGCTCTGATCCAAGTGGATAAGTCAGTCACTGAGACAGGCTATTCTGTGTCTGTGGAAGAAGACAAGAAGCTTTCCTTTTGAGGGGATGATGGGCAGTGAGCAGAGGTGGGGTGGCCGAGTTTTCTAGATCCTACGATTTGAAAATCAGGGACTCAAAGGAAGCCTGTCCTTCCTGAGTAACTGAATCCCCACTACGCTGAACTTCCTCCGGGGTTTCAACTTTCACCCCGGGCCAGGCTCTGAGGAGGGAGGACAAAGGGGGTCGGCCCCTCCTCTGGGGAGGGAGGAAGTAGGTGGGCAGTGTGGGGCGCCCGGCCCCGTGTGGCCGCTTCTCTGCTTCCTGGGCAGAGGAGCCGGGTGTCTGGTTTCTCCTTTTCCTCTGGCCCTATGCCTTTGTGGGCCTCTCGCTGGTCTTTGTGCGCATCGGTGTCAGTCACACAGAGTTTTGTTTTGTGAAAAGAGGGGGCACCGAAGGCGACGTTGGGTTTGGCGGCAATCCGTGAATGTTATTCACCTGCTCTGTCCGTGTGACGTGAACGCATCTTATTAGACTGGAGGCCACCAGTCTGGGATTTGGGATGCTGATTCTCCAAGAACCAGGAAAAGAATAACGCCGGGAGTGCTGGGAGAATGCTCCAAATGCTTCCAAAGATCCAGCTTTTTAGGCATCCCCAGTCACGAAGGGATACTCACTTTCAAGTACCTCCTCACGAACAAACGGTTGCCCTAGGAAACTGTCCTGTGTGGTCCTTGGTTGACCCGGTCCGATACTTAAAGATGAAAAATTGTATTTTGTTTTATAATATTTTATAGGGGCACCTAGGTGGCTCAGTCGGTTGAGCATCCGACTCTTGATTTCGGCTCAGGTCACGGTCTCGTGGTTCGTGAGTTTGAGCCCCGCATTGGGCTCCACGCTGATGGCACAGAGCCTGCTTGGGATCCTCTCTCCCCCCCCCCCCCCGCCCCTCCCCTGCTCGTGCTCTCTCTCCCTCTCTCAAAATAAACTTAAAACCATACGTTATGATATTTTATATTTTTTACTTGGCGCTAATGTAAGAACTTACCACTTTCTCATTTAGTCTGAATTAGGCTCGCCTTACGGTCTGGCTACATCTTTTTCATTTAAAAGGCAATGTAGTTATTTGCTGGTGGCAAATCAAGTGATAAAGATAAAATACTAATGTATACGATTTTTAAAAAGTGGAAAGCAGCTACCCCTCTCCGAATCATTGCCCGAAGTTAACCATGGTTTATTGCTCTAGCTGTGTGGCCTTGGCCAGACTTCCCGACTCCTGGGCCTCGGTTCCTTCATCTGTAAAAGGGGGGTGATATTAGTCCTAATCCCATAGGGTTCTTGTGGGGATTAAGTACAATGTCGGACGTGTGTTCTCGCTAAACCAATATTAGCTACCGTTGTCAGTAGTATGTACTTTCTGTATGCATCGGTGCTGACGCTGCGTCTTCCCTAGCTTCAGACCTTTAACCGTGGGGCCAGGCCTCAGTGAGCAGTATTTTGCCAACAGCATTTTCACTCAGGATAGGGCCCGCGTGAGTGAGGAAGCCTGGCCTTTGATTTGGTTTTCTTCAGCGGGATTCGGTTTGGTTCGACTTCCTTCATGGCTTCTAAGAAATGCTAGGCTTTCTTGAGTAGGAGAGGGAAAGAATTGGAACGGGCTTCTTGCTCCCAGGAGGGACCTGACCGATAAGGTCATTGCTTCTCTTGCAAGCCCCTGGACCCTCAATTTGGGTGCCGTCGCCCAGAGGCTGCTCTCCTACCTGGGAATGTGATGGGAAGATTTATGGTCGAAAGAATAGCTCTGACTGACTTCGATGGAAGAGGGAACCAAGATCTTCTATTAGATGAGTGGATGGAAAATCAGTTGGGTTTTTAGTTTAGTTTTCTTTTTTTTTTTAAATGAAGCAGGGAAAAGAGCGAGTGTGTTGGTTTTGCCAGTTTGCTCTGAAAACCAGAGTAAGAGTGTATCCGTGTGGTTGTTTGTACGCAGGGAGCAGAAGAAATCACCTCTGAGCCATCTGACAAAAGGCATGAGCAGACCGTGCATGCTTTTTCGTCTGCCTTCAAAACCAGGGGGTATTTGTTCGATAACTTGACGTTCGAAGTCCAGGGAAAGAGTCCGAGAACCTGTCTCCTTGTCCCGGTTCTGCCACGTGTGGCCCAGAACGAGTTACTTAACCTCTCTGTGCCCCAGGTGTGTCCTCTATTTAAGAAAATGAGGCTGGAAGTCCCTGCCCTCCAGAGCTATTTTGGGGGAATGAGAGATGTGATAACGGGTCACGCTGTCGCGTTGTTGGCTGCACTGTGGGCGGCTGCTGGAGAGTCAGAAGACTGGCCACCGCCCTCGAGGGACTTCGAGCCAGCGAGAACTCAAAGCACACGTGTAAAAAGCTGCCTAAACGCTTACGAAGGAAAAGGATAAAACTAGAGTCACCAGGGAGTTGACAGAGTGACAGGATACGGTGTCAGTTGCTTTTTTCAGTAAAGAGATCAGGTTCTCCATTTTAGCCACACCCCCCGGGCCACCTTCTGTGAGCAAACACAGCCATTGACTTGAGGTCCGAGAGTGCCCCTTAATGTCGCTTGACCCCTGATCCGAGGAGAAGCCATGACCTCCTTAGCTCAGCCCTCTAATCGACCCCGCCTGTCCATCAGGACTTGGGAAGCTGGGCTGAGATGCCATAAACAAAGCACTGCGACACCAGGGAGACGCGCGACGCCACTGCTCTGCCGCCAAGATGGCAGAGTAGCCCTGAAATAAATCTCTTCACTGTGCTGTAGGCTTTATGCAGGCTTATTAGGTCTCTTTCCCGAACTCTCTGAGGTTCACAGGACAGGGAACGGTAACAGGATTTCTCTCTTAAGTTCTTAAGTGACTTGCCTGGGGTCACCTTGTTTATTAGTGAATCGTAGGGGGCGGGGGGGTGGGGGGTGGGCATAAATGGGGGATTTCCTAACACCCAGGCCAGTGTGGATTAAGCTGTTGAAGCTTCTAGGGGAAGATACAAATACAGCGGCAGATATCAGCTTATTGATTAATTAATTTCTGCAGCAACTGCAAATCTGTGTTAAAGAATGCACTTTGTTTTTCACTTAATAATAGCGATGAGCTGCCTCTCACGTGCTTCTTTACCTTCTTCCAAAAACAAACTACCAAGCTGGTCACTGTCCAGTTCGTTGGAACTGGAGTCAGTTGAACGAGTACCTGAGTTAATTGTTGAACTGAGGAGTATGAAAACCACGTACCACTGCCAAGCACGAAACCTCCCTTCCCTTCCCTACCAGGTCTGCTGCTCTGAGGGTAGGGCCAGGACCCCTGAGGTTCAAGTCCAGCAAAAAATCAGTTCCTTGGCCACGTACTAAAAGCTTGGGAACCGATTTGTTAATTATTCTTTTCCTTTTGTGTCATTTTTCAAGATAAACTTACTTGGGCCAGCCTCCTAGAAAACCTTTTAAGATGCTAATCGCGCAGTTGTGTGAATAATGTAAAAATGAGTCATGTGGTACGCTCAGCACTTGACTAATTAACAAGCAGTAAATGAACCCTTGCCTAGCAAATTCTGTACCCGCCTGTGTGAATGGCAGGGAGCTTCATGGAGCCACAGTTGGAAGAGTTTGGCTTAAGTAAATGGGTTCTTATAGGAATCGGCCCGTGGAAATCAGGAATCGTTAGGCATAGCACTATCTTTTCCCAAAATTGAACACCATTGGCGGATTCCATTCGGGGAATGTTCGTTGAGCCCCTGTGGGGCTTTGTGATAGGCCCGGGGAACAGGATACAAAGGTGAATTAAATGCGAAGGATGCTCCTAAAAGTTAATAATCTCGTGAAAGACAGAGGTGAATGAATAATCAAAGACAGGAGTAGGATGCTTTAGACCACAAGGACAGAATATCCAATTAATGGTGGCTTACGTGATAAAGATATTTAATTATCTCACAAGATGTAATGTCTGAAGGTAGGCGGTTCTAGGGTTGATTTAGTAGCTGGACGATGTTGTTCACACCAGCTTCCTCCCACGCTTTTGCTCGGCCGTCCTCATCATGTTGGCTTTTTGTCCTTAGGCTTGTGATGGTCTTGTTCCAACTATCATATTCTCAAACAACAGAGTTCACAAGTAGTAAGCAAGGCAGGGGCAGTAGAAGGCCGTGCCCCACTCACCTGCCATTCACCAAAACAAGTCACACGGCCACACCGAGACGCGAGGCTGGGGTGCTGGAAAGCCATGCCGTCTAGACAGCCACTTTCCATCATCAGCCCCGTCCCTACGATCCCTATGGAAGGGAAGGGATTAAAAAATGTGCAGGGCAATTAGACATCTCTGCCACACAATGCAGAAAGTGCTCATAATGCAGTAAGTACAGATACTCACAGAGTACAGAGGCAGTTAATTCTGCCTTGAAAAATGATGGGAGGTTTTGTAGAGGACCTGACATTTTAGCTGAGTCACCAGGCGGATGAGGGATGAAATCCAAACAGGAAACCCGGTGCGTAAAGACAGAGTGGCATGAGAGAGCTTGTCGGGGTTTTGTGCTGTTTGTATTTTCTTGGCCTCTTTACCCCATCTTTTGGTCAAACCCATAGCTAGCAAGTCACTTAACTCCTCGGGGTCCTAGAGTCCTCATCTGTGTAAAGGACGCAGTTGGATTGCACAGCTGTAAAAAGGTCTGCAAGGTTTTCTCACTCATCCCGTCTCTCCTTTACAATGATTCAAGTAGACATTTCTTACACAGATAGCACAGGAATTCTTTAATCTTCTCTCCTCGATAGAAGCACATTTTGAAACATTTCTCAGGCAATGTGGCGTCCTCAGCAGAGCCTGAGACTGGGGATCACGGATCTGAACTTGAAGGCTTACTTTGTCATTCACTTGCTGTGTGTCTTCCGGAAGACACTTAAGCTCTCTGTAGCTCAGTATCCTCGTCTGTAAAAGGGAGGTAATGGCATTTATCTGCACAGCTCTTTGGAAGACAGTGATAATTGTCATTAATGTGCAGCACAGTGGTAGATACTTATCAGGTTCTCGGTAACTCACAAATGAAGAGATAAAAGTGGCCAATACACAAAGTTTTAAATGTTCAGTGAGGCATAACTGTGTGTGTGTGTGTGTGTGTGTGTGTGTGTATTAAATGGACCTGGACTTTTAAAATCAGTAATCCCCAGTGTGGGCAGTGTGGATGGCACAGAGACTTTCAGGTAGTGCTGATGAGACTATGAACTGATAATGACGTTTCTGGGGGACAGTGTGGCCATTGGAATGTGTCTTTTAGAAATGTTCAAGCCCTTTGACCCAGCAATTCAAAGTCTAAGAATCTATGCTGGGTAGATAATTGATGATGTGAACATGGGGTATAATTAGTATAAAGTTATTCATCATGATGGTATTGGAGTAAAAGGTATTGGAATCAGCACAAATAACCAACAGTAGACAAGTCATTAAGCGAATTAAGCTTGACTCAGATATTTTAATATTACCCAGGTATTAAGAATCCGGTTTGGGGAGGATATTTGATGATGTAGGGAAAATGATCACAATAGAATATTTATGTGAAAAAAGCAGCCTACGAAACAGTATGTACAACATGGTCCCAGTTTTGTAAAAGTAAATAGCTATCATGCTTAGAAAAGTCACTGGAAGGTAAAACACCAAAATGTGAAAATGATTATCTCTGGGTACTGGAAACACAGGGGGGTTTTGTCTTCTTCGGTGCTGCTCTGAATTCTACAGGTTATCTTGCATTGTACCTGTAATGACATGGAAAAACACTTCCAAAATTAAGAGAAAATATCAGGTTAGGAAGATTACCCAAAAAATCCGGATGCATCAACTCCAATCAACTTGTAAGAATACTCACACATCATACAAGAAAAAGAAGGTTGGAAGGAAATATGTCCAAATCTATTCACTTATTTTCTCTGGTTCATGGAATGATGGATTGTTGCCATTTTCTTCTTTATACTAGTTTGTGTTTTCCGCCTTTTCCATGTTTGGCATATGTTATTTTTATGAGCAGAAAAAGAAAGCTACCACCACAGAAAGCCCACAACAAGACATTGTCCTGAGTGCTGCGTTACACATGTCCCTCAGTGCTGGCAGCCACCAATAAAACCAGTAAGTCTGAGGGCCCCGGCTTCTCTTGCCCCACAGCTAGGAATTCATTCGACCGGTGTGGAGAACTGGTACCCACGTTGACCACCTCTGCCTCCTAAATGCACCAAGTGCCATGTTGCAAAAGGCAGAGGGGCAAAGCCAGAGGTGCTGGTGATGGGGCAGATGAGTACATTTTGCACGTATCAGAAATCACAATAGAACCTGTCCTCCATGCCGCAGGGACTGCAGGGCAAGCCTGCTTTTTATGAACGCGTGCTTGCTGATCCAGTAGGTGCCTCTGGCTGGATGCATAGAGCTCTCTGGTGGCCAAGAGGTGTCAACGCAGCAATGTTTGTACTTCAGAACCAAGTCCAAGTTCTACTAGCCAAACCAGATTGTTCAGAAACTGCTGCATACTTGCAGATTAAAGTCGAAGACCCCGTAACAGGTAGGAAAACATCGGTCAGCACTATTCCCATAGTATCTCTAACAAAGAAGGAATCTTCCGTGTCTACCAGCTGGGGTGGATACCCGCTCTGCCTTCACGCCCGTGTCAAAGGCACTCGATTCTGCTTGGTTTTGTAATAACTGTTTATTAAATTGTGAGCCATAGCAACTACTGTGTGAGCCTTGATCACGTTGCTTGTCTCACAAGCCCATACTGTGGGAAAGTGTCCTTGTGGGTTGTTTTCCAAGCGGGTCTGGTCTTCATGGCATCATAGAATGTTACAGCTGGAAGGAGCCTTAGAAACAAAGAGACTGAGCTCCAGTAAAGCCAAGTGGCTTAGAGAAATGATTCATTACTGGCTGATCTAAGGATGGAACCCATTCCAACCTTGAGAATTTCGTCCAGCAGCCTCCTCTATTTCCCTCAGGCTGCCTTCATCCCTCAGGTGGCTGACTTGAAACCAACACTAAGGCTTCAGATTCTCATTGTTCCTGGGTAGTCTTGTATTTCTCTGTGTTGGCATCACACTGTGTGTGTGTGTGTGTGTGTGTGTGTGTGTGTGTGTGTGTGTAGCTATGTATGATCATTAGTCTATGTATGTAACTGTCACTGTATTCCTATTATATCTCTATCATTTGATTTGGGCATATTCCATACCCTCTGCTGTATTATAAATTCCTTGAAGATAATCTTCTGTGTCTTTTGTATTCCAACATAATACTCTCTAGAGGTGTTGGGACCATTGACACAATTCATGTTACTTTCTTTGTAAGCCATGAATGAAAATAATGTCTGAATCATTTGGGTCCTTAGACTCAGGACTTTGTTTATAGGATATTGTTCTATATTTAACTTCTGTATTGGCACTGGCTTTTAGAGAGGCCTGAAGATTAGTGGAAATTTGCCCCCTGGGCATTCTAGAATGTTCCACTGAGAGGTAATTAAGGGGAAGAAAAGGAACAACTTGTACTCCCCAATTGGCAAGCCATTTATTTGGTTATATATTTATTTCTGCTAGAGCAAAAGTGCTTTCAATTTTATTGCACTCTAACATCGTCTCAATAATCACCAGGGTAGCATAGTGATGGTACCTTAGAACTTTGCTGCACAATTGGTAATATGAGGATAAGCTCTGAAATGCTCTCTGCAGTCAATTTGAATATTCTATCATTTTATTCGTTTTGACAGTGAATTTTTAAGAAAAGAGAGAAATACACATAAGAAATCGTTTAAAGTGGACCTTGTTGGGGGGTTGGCGCTTCGGTGGCTCAGTTGGTTAAACGCCCAATTTCATGCTCAGGTCATATTTTTATATAGTTCATGGTTCAACCCCGCGTCGGGCTCTGTGCTGACAGCTCGGCACCTGGAGCCTGCTTTGGATTCTGTGTCTCCCTCTCTCTCTGCCCCTCCCCCACTCATTCTCTGTCTCTGTCTCTCTCTCTCTCAAAAATAAACAAACATTAAAAAAAATTTTTTAAGTGGGCCTTGGGATGTGCTGTGCTAGGAAAAGAAATAAAGACCAGCATGGTGAGGGGTTTGGAGCCAGAGCTATAGGGTTTGATTTTTGGCATGGCCAACCTAGGAGGAAGAAAATGGATAGGGGTGTAAATGGGGCAGATGGGCCTTAGATGGTTGTTGAGTATGTGTGATGAGTGTGCAGAGTTTCATTGTAAAGTCCTATCTACTTTAGGGGTTATTTAGAAATGCTCCATTAGAACCTTAATTCCTCTCTTCAAAAAAAATAATAAGGAAATTCTTAAACTTGGCCAAGGTCATTAAATAAATAAATGGAAAAAAACCAACATAGTTAATACAAGACTATGCTTATTAAAACACAAAGGTTATAATGAGCACAGACCTTGAAGTAGGACACGGGTTTAAATCACATCTCTTACTCCATTTGTAACCTTGGGTGTCTTTGACCTTCTGCTTCCTCAGCTCTGAAAGAAGGATAGAAGACCCACCTTCCAGAGTTGTCAGGGCCATGAGAAACGAATATGTGTCAAGCACCTAGAACGCTACCTGCCCTTGGTAGACATTTCCTCAAAGTAGTTCCCGCTTTTTTTTATATTATTAGTTTACTATTTATTATTAATACCCTAAGTGGATTAAGAATCCCAATGGCTCACTGGGAAGGAACATGTTCGGGAGCAGTCATTCCTTTGGTCCTCAGGCAAACAGGAGCTCCCAGGCCACATGAAGAGGGCCAGCCCAGAAGTCCCAATGTTTCGGAACTTGATTTGGGGGCCTCTTCCAGGCAGCAGCAGCAGCAGCAGCAACCTAATGGGAGAGAACGTCCCATCAAATCCCAAGGGATACCTAGTTTCATTGGGTGTGGGAGTGCAAGGATCCTTTACACAGGAAGGACTTCTAAAACAAATCACTCCTCAGTGTACAACTCACCCCCAAGTCTCCTGCTTCCTCCTCTATCCCAGTGTTCCTCAATTCCCAGTGAGAGTGGCCTGTATCTTTCACCGGCAATTCACAGTGAGCTTCTCCCATGGAGTCTGATTTGCTTCTGTATCCCCAATACATGGCTCACAAGGAGGACTGAGGGGTTTTTTTGAGGGATGGATGGGAGGAAGGGTGGATGAGTGGATGGGTGGGTGGGTGGGTGGATGGATGACAGAAACTGACCTGAGGTGGGATGCCTATGTGTCTCTGTGTTCCAGCAGTAGGGTTGTGCTTTTGAGTCTTTTTAAGCATCTTGTTGATCTTTTAAGAAAATTCCCACTAATAACCTACTGTATCCCAGATAGTCTACCAGTGAGCACCTGTTGTATACCAATGAGCATCTAAGTTTTTATATCATTTAATCCTCACAACACTCTGTGAGGTAGGCCTTGTTAATACCATTTTACAGATGGAGAAATCCATGATCCGAAAGGTTGAAGAACTTGCCCAAGTTCACGTACCATTTATAGTCAAGTTCTTTCCTGTATGTCATGCAATGCAGGCATACCTATCGCACAAACCGTTCATACCAGTGTAGAAGTGAGGAAGAGAGTCACTAACCCAATACATTTCTGAGAGGCAAGGGGTCACTATTCAGAAGAAAATCTGATGGCAAAAGGGAGTTTTCACTTGGATATACATTGGAGGGTGGGTGGCAAATGAGGGGAGGGTGTGGATCCATGGAGGGAGGAAAGAAGTAGCAGGCACTCCTGCAATCCCAGGCTTCTCCTCCAAAGGGAGCTCAGTCACAGGTAAGGAGTGAGGCGGGTTGTTCTGTCTCCGTTCTGCTTGGGGCATCCCTGGGATCAATCCACCCCACCTGTCCACAGGGCAACTTCCGCTAAAAAATTCAATGGAGACAGTGAAAGGAGACCAAATGTTTTGCCTGTCCTACCGTCTTTGCTCAGGTTCAGAAAAAGAACAGGAGAAGAAACCGAGACGTCGATTCCTGTGCACATGCTTCATTGAGGGAGTGCTCTCAGGAAAAGGGGAGTCAGGGAAGCAGGCCAGGGCAAGGGGGAAAGACCTAAGTCTGTCTGTGTGGTCTCAGCTAGACACTCGCTTTCGACTCATCTCACACAGGAGCAGGAATTGCACCAGAGTTGATCCCACCTTGAAGCTAGGGGACCGGCCTTCTGTATCACTGAATCAGTCAGTTATTAGCTATGGGGCTGCCCTTGGGGAAGGGAGCCTAACCTTCTGGGCTAGGTAATTCCCACTGACCCAGGGCATCTCTCCAGAGAAGGAGCGACTGTTGGGTGCTGTTAACAGCCAATACTATAGCATCTGGGGGAGGGGATCCCCGCCCAGTTAAGAGGCCGTGGGTAGGGCATCAACAGTATCCACTGTCCCCACGAAACTACCATCTAGGCCCCTGCTGGCGTGGCATGTATGCAAAATTTCTGCCTGGATTTTGGCCACTGCCCTTCCCATCCGGATGCAGACTGACTTGATGAGTGGAGATAGTCCAACTGAAGTTTCCTTCTTTGAAGGAGAGGGGACACCAAGCAGGGATCCTTCCCATGAGCTTGCCAGTCTAGAGACTTTCCCCACTCATTCTTTGTTGGCCGTCTACTGCTGGGGTCCCCCTCTGACTCAGTCAAAACTTAACATTCTTGGTAAAGTGTGGTGTAAGGTTTTTACTTTAATGGCAATTATCATGCAACAGCTCCCTTTGATGTAGGACAGCCAACATCATGACATCTAGGTTATATTTTCTGTCCTCTGTCCCCAAGTTTTAGTTGTCGTCTTAATTCACATGTCCCCCCCCTTCCCGCTAAACTCCCATCCGACACTTCCTTCTCCAGTCCTGTTAATACTTAACCTGAGGTCAAGGTTTCTTTGGGTGAAGAACAATGAAAAAGCCATCAAGCTGGCTTTGAGTGCTAAGGGAGTGAAACCTGGTTATGTGTCTAATTTGAGACATTCCTAAGAGTAGGCTTTTCTTTATGGTCAAGATTGAAAGAAATGAACGGATGTGAGCTTTTTTTTTCTTGCCTTACACATTAAGGATTAGTCATAGGATCATGTTGAAATTATTCGATCCAGAAATAAGTGATTAACATTTAACTTTCTTAATGGGCAATTACTCAACAGCTATGCCAGTGGGTAAATATTTACTCATCATCTATTCCAAGGAGTGAATGTTAACTTGAGTCAAACAGTTACTTGTGTTGGTTCTTTAATAATGGCAAAGTGAATTTTATGTAGCAGTAAGAGCTCCAATTTCCTGCCAAGTAAGAATTGACTGAAGGATGTTCAGAGCTCTGAGCCGGGCTTAAATTACAGATAATTTACTCACCTACTCACCCACTCAAAAAAAGCAAAAAAAACCAAAAAAAAAAAACAAAAAAAACCAAAAACGCACCACCACCAACAAAAAACACTGGCGATCTGTTATACTCACCACTATGTATTGAAATCTGGCAGCCCCAAATCTCAGAAAGTCAAATATAATAAATCAACTCCGTTTCTCAGTCCGTAGGTCTGTCAGCCTCTGTTTACCACAAAGCTGCCTGTTTCTTGTCATTAATTCAGATACCCTCAACGTGCCCCATGGACACACAGAGCATATGGCCTGAAGACTCAGTTAAGAGAAAATCGGGTACCATCTCTGAGAGTTTCAGTTCACTTCCAACCAGTACGTTTTTACCAACAGGCGGGAAGTCGATTTAAAAGTTGAAACATGAACCAAGGTTGGAGGTTGAGGGTCAGAATATGGGACGTGGATGCAAATGCTTCAGGTGTGGTCTACACGCAGACAGGTCAAAGATGTTTTCCATGGGGAACCAGTGAGGGAGAGGGCTGGCGTGTCCAGGCTTGTAGAAAGAAGTTTGAGAGGCTGGAACTTGGCATGTGCATCAGGGCAGGCTAACTGCTGTATCAACCGCCCCAAGTCTCAGGCCTTCACACAAATTAAGTTTATTTCTTGCTCATGTCACATTCCAAGAGGAGGGGACCTGTGTTCTGCAGGCGTTCAGAAACGCAAACTCCTTCCGGCAGATGAGGCCAAAACACACACACACACACACACACACACACACACACACACACACACACAAACCAAAAAACCCAAAACCATAGAGCATGGAGAATAGCGTGGCAAGTTTGATGGGCACCTCCATGGTCTGGCCGGTGCTGCCACATGACCCCACAAGCGTGCAAAGGAGGCTGGGAAATCTGTGTGCCCAAGACACGGAAGGAAATGGTTTCGCGTCGAGCTAGCCGGTCTGCCACCCGTGGCTCGGGGCACGCGACACTCTTCATCTGTTCTTCGGCGAGCGTGTGGAAAAGAGCTAGCGAAGGAGCGACAGAGAAGACAGGCAGGAAGCTAGTTAAAAGTCAGTGGGGCTACTCCGGGGTGGGGGGGTTGCCGAGTTAGATTCACTTCTAACGGGGGATAAAAATGGATGTCCTTTGGGTTGGTTTTGTTGTGGCCCAGGCTTTAGAGGGTGAGCTCAGCTCACTGGAGCAGAGGACTCGATGAGAGGGAAGGTGTGCTTTGCCTGGGGCCCCCGGCTGCTCAGAAATTGGGCGGGGGGGGGGGGGGGGGTGAAGCGGGTCGCAGCCTGCCACGGACACCTGATTGTGGGGACTCTGGAGGAGGCCTGTAAGGGGGGGTTCCTCATCCGCCAGGGGTGTTCAGGGAAGAACAGACTCGGCGGAGAGAGGGTGTCACGGTGTGCACGGGCTCCATTCTGGAAGGTAGGACGCTCCTGCTCTCGGTTCTGTTGCTTCCCCTCTCCGGCCTGTGAAGGCAGCCCCGGCCCGGCTGGCCGTGTTTGGAGGAGCCCCGCGATGGGAGGGAAGGTTCCAGCAGGGAGCTGGAGGAAAAGCGAGGGCCCAGGGCCTGCCCCAGCCAGCAGGTAGCGTCAGGGGCCTCCGGCCTGGCCTGGCGTGGCGCCTGGTGCGGCTCCTGACTGAATCGCGCTCTCCTCCCCAGCGATTCCCACAGGCCCTCTGGGCGGACTCTTTTGTGGCAGTTTCTGGCAGTCCCAAATGTGGCTCGTTGTCAAGCCTCTGGACCGGTGCCCGGGAGCCTGTTGGAAGTCCAGACTCCCAGTCAAGAATGAATTGGCCAAGCGCCAAGATAATATTTTCCCTTATAATCAAGAACTCTGCCTAGGAAATAAGTTCAACTCCCTTCTTATTTTCTTAACTGTTCTTCGGTCTCCTTTTAGAGTAGCCATTATTAAAAGATCAGTTTTACGTGCATCCCCACACACACAGAAATGGCCTCATTTATTTAGCAAACACTTATATGGCACCGACTCTGGGCCTTACGCTCTTCTAAGTGTTGCAGAAATGTTAACTATTCGATCTTCACAACGACCCCAGGACATAGGCACTGTTATCATCCCCACTTTACAGATGAGGACGTAGAGGTAAAAAAGGTGTAAGGGCTTACCTGGGGTCAGGCAGGGTATAGGCGGTAACCGTGGGATTCGGACCGAGGCTGTCTAGTTGGGTAACCCCACTAGGCTGGTTCGTTCTATATTCTTTCCCCAGTGAAATCATCCGTTGCTTTTGTAAAAACTGCCGTGACATACCTCCGCACAGAAAAAGGCACAAGTGCTAAGTATACAGCTCAGTGAATTTTCACAGACGGAACACGCCCACGTGCCCGGAACCCTGCCCCAAGCAGATTATCACCGGCCCCAGAAAAGCTCTTTCACCTCTACCCCCACCTTTTGCCCTTATCCTGGCTTTTATTGGCACGGATTACTTGGAACTGTTTACAAGTAGAATCACACTTTCTTTCTTTGCGCTGCTGTGCAATATCTCAGTCTGGGAACATACCACAATCGACTTAGCGGTTGTTGTTTTTTAATTGGCGGGCATTTTGCTAAGACCCAATCTGGAATGGTATGAATAGTGCGGCTCCGTATGCATCTTTTGGTGAGCTCCTGGACCTGTTTCTGTTGGGTATACACTCAGAAGTGCAAAACCGTAGCGAACACAAATATGTAGCCTTAGTGGGTCCTGCCAGGCAGTTTTAGAAAGTGGGCATACCAGCTTACAGTCCCATCAGCAGTGTGGGGGACTTCTTGGTGCTGCTCAGTCTTGCCAACACTTGGAACTTTCTTTTTACTTTAAGGCATTCTGGTGGGTAGCATGTACCATTGTTTGTTTATTTGTTTGTTTGTTTGTTTTAAATAGCCTACTCGGCTGACAGCTCTGAGCCTGCTTCCGATTCTGTGTCTCCCTCTCTCTCTCAAAAATAAATAAACAATTAAAAAAAAAAGAGCCTATTTTTAGAAGGGTTTTTAGACTTAAAGAGAAATTGAGACGATGGTACAGAGAGCCCCCACATACCGTGCACCCCTTTTCCCCTAGTATGAACACCTTATGTTCGAATGGTAGCTTGTTAGAATTAGCGAAGCAATACTGATAGATTTCCACTCGTGTACTGCTCGTTAAACAGCAAGCACGCTGGAGGAATGAATGACACCGTCAGCGTCTCCTCCCCTTGTCGCATCGAAGACCGTTGGGGAACAGCTTCACAGTCGGTCTATTCAGACGGACCAGGGCTGGGGTGATGACTCCAGGGCAGTCCTTTGCTTAATAAAGTCAAACCCACTGGATGATGTGGGGACGTTGTGACCTGGTGTAAACCTTTGTGATCGTCATTCTCGATCAGGCGTTCTCCAGATGTGGCCCAAAGCAGCACACGGGGCTCCCGTTAAAATGCCAGTTTTTGGGCCACATCCCACACGAAGAATCAAAACCTCTGGGGCTGGAGGGCAAGAATGTGCCTTTTGAGCAAGAGACTTCAGATGGTTCTAATGCACCCTAAATAGCCTGTTCTAGACATAGAAAGGCGACCCAGTAAATAGTGCCTAGAATATTTTAAATCCAGGAGGCATTCATTTTCCAGGCTGGGCATCTAGCACTGATACTCATTTAGTTCACACTCTCCTTATTTTTGTACAATAAAAGCTCATGGGCTGGGGTGCCTGGGGGGGCTCAGTCAGTTAAGTGTTTACTTTGTCTCAGGTCATGATCTCGCCGTTTGTGAGTTTGAGTCCCGCGTCAGGCTCTGTGCTGACAGCTCAGAGCCTGGAGCCTGCTTTGAATTCTGTGTCTCCCTCTCTCTCTGCCCCTCCCCCCCCCAGAAATAAATAAACATTAAAAAAGAAAAAGCTCATGGGCCAAAAGGCAGCCTGTTAATACCAGAGCCCTAAGGAGGATGACTCTTGAGTTAGGTTTCCCAAGACCTTGACTAAAAAAGATTGCACTGGAAAACATAAATGATGCGGCTGGTCCCCCGTGGGTAAGGAAGCTGAGACAGAGAGTTTTAGGGCTCTTGGTCCCCTTGGAATCTCAAAAGGAACTTTAATGTCAAAGAGGGTGTGGAGGACAGCAGGAAGAGATCAGTGTGTAAAATATTCCAATGGCAAATTCCAGAAAAGCAGCAGTCAGAGCTAAATGGGACAAAGAGACAATACACATTAATTTAAGACGACGTTGTCAATTTAGTGGCATGTTTATTGAAATAGCCCTTCATGTTCTAAAAAAAGCACTGGGGTACAGACCTCTGAATCCCTGCAGGAAACTACAAATTCCTGGGAGGGAACAGCAGCCCTAGTCCTGACTTTAATAACAAAAGGCAATTATTTTTAGTATTTTCCAGTAATCTCAGCTGTCTGGTATTGTCAGACTCTATTCATGGACAGCTGGAATTTAGAGTGCATTGAGTGAATGGGGAGGGGAGGAGGGAGGGAGGAAAGGAGGGAGGCATAAAAGAGGAAAAGAGACAGGAGAGAGAAAGAAGGAGAACATGAGTGGGAGCTTACAAGCTTTTTCACTCTGGTATATTATCCGGCATGATGGGCCCCAAGGCAAAAGTGCCAGTCATGTAATAATAAATGCCAAGATCAAACCTCCAGGAACAAATATAAAGGGACTCTAAAACAAGCCATTTGTCAGACCGGTTTTGGGGTACAGGGAAGTATAAAGCAACTAGAGAGAAAGTAGGTCAGTGATAGATTCTGGTGGAAACACCTGGGAAACCATCGCGGCTGCTCGTGTTGTAACTAATTAAGAGGTGGTGAAACCATGACACTTGGTGGCATTGGAGGGGATGGGGGGGGTCGCAGAGGAATGGAATTAATTTTTTCATTTATTTCATTTTAATTAATGGAATTAATTTCTTAAAGCTGCTTGGAAAATCCCAACTTGTAGCCTCAGCAGATCTGATGGCTGAATAGCACGGTGAGGCGATTATGTTGGAAAAATCATAAAGAAGCGGGAAGTTGTCCAGTGGACATGGTCTGTCATGGGGGAGGGGGTGGCTCGGCACAGGCTTGCCCATTACAGGCCAGAAAATGAACACCGGTCCCCTCCCAACGTAAAGAGTAAACCCTGAACACAAGTACTGAAGGGCCCCGGGCACAGCAGAATTGTTTGCCACAGGCAGCGTGCATGTCTGAAATCAAGATAAATGGGTTTGATGATGGAAAGGAGCAGTTGTCCTAAACATTACACAATTGTTGGATGAGGAAGGACAACGTGGTCTAGAGCTCCAGAAGACGTTTCTGTGGCGTCTCAGAAAATCTTGCTCGGAAAGCTCGTTCAGATTTTCCTGGACACCCGCAGTCTTACGGAGATTCCTAAGTGGCCCAAATGGATAACTGATAGAAATATTTCAGCCAGGGAGGAACACAACTGCTTGTTTTTTAAGGGTTTGCTGTTAACTGGTACTTCAGCTGACCTTACCCTCATATTCTGGGAAAAGAGCGACAAGCCGTAAGCTCTTTTTAGCACCGTGAGAGAGATCAGCTTCTTTTACGTAAAAGGAAACTTAAACTCAGAGGCGTTAAGTCACTGTCTAAAGTCACAAAGCTTATTAAAAACAACCCAAATCAAGTTTCCAACTGCTGTTTTTTAACCTTGAGAGTTGCTTTCCATCAGTTCTCTTATAAAGTAGACTTGACCTGCAAATGTGAGCTGTCCCCGAATGCCAGGAAGGAAACAGGACCAACACCATAGTCCTCCTGGGAAGCTTAAGGCTATTGGCTAGGACAGCAAACATGATTCCTTTTTCTAAACATTGCAAGCTGGGATATTCTCTCTCTCTCTCTCTCTCTCCCTCTCCCTCTCTCCCTCTCTCCCTCTCTCCCTCTCCCTCTCTCCCTCTCTCCCTCTCCCTCTCCCTCTCCCTCTCCCTCTCTCTCTCTCCCTCTCCCTCTCCCCCTCTCTCTCCCCCCCTCTCTCCCTCTCCCCTCCCCCTGCCTCCCTCCCTCCCCTACTCCCTGTCTATCCCCACACCTCCCCTCCTCTTTCCTCCTCTCTCCCCCTCTGACACACACACATACACACACACACACACACACACACACACACACACACACACACACAATCCAACCTGTGTGATTCTCAAGGGGTTCCTTGGTGCACTAATGGATAATATGAGAAATCATGTGAAATCTTCCCAAGGAAAGCATTCTGAATGCTTGGAAATGGTAACACAGAGAAGGGCTGGAGAGTCACAGCTTCCTTCCACCTGGGCCCCTGGTCTTTGGTAGTAACTAAAGATGCCTGCTGTCATTCATCAGTAAGTGAGTTAAATAGGCTTCTGAGGAAGATGCCCTCAGATGCTCACCTGAAGATGGCCCGACGCAAGTCTAAGAAAGTAGGCTCTGGAAGGTGCCAGCAAGACGCCGGTAGAGCAAGGGAGCATATTTGCGGCAGACCGGGGAGGAGATCTCCTGGTGAGGTGGCTGTGGCCTTGCGTGGAAAGCACGTGGAGTGGCCCCGCGTGGCTGCTGCGCCTCCCTGCCGCTTGCCTGAGCAAGTCAACTTTTACCTTTCTCTCTCTGAGAACAGCGTTTAAGGAAAGAAAAAAGTTCAAAGGTAGAAGAAAATCCTTTACACTTCTTTAAGTGGGGTTTCTTCCGTGTGGGGGGTCCCTTAGAACACAAGGCTATTTGGCAACAATCTAGTTACTGTTAACATGATAAACTGATTAGACTCATTTCCATTCTTCCATACATGCACTGAACACACACTTGCACGTCTTTTCTGAGGAATTTAGCAACAGTGATTTCAGGCTTGGGGGTTTAAATCAAGATAAACTACTTTCCTTCTTTCCGAGGAGCAGGATTCAAGAAATATGTCGGCCAAGTGCCAGAACAATCTCAGACAAAACATGCTGGCTTCACTCGGGGACATTGAATTGATACTTGTAACCATTTCAGACTTCTCTCGAAGATATTTCAGAGCTCAGAAAATAGAACAAAAGGAATTTGCATTCTTTTTTTCTCTTTCCAGAGTCCACAGCTTCTCACGAATGCCTGCCAAACCAAGTATATAGTTAGACATTTATTCAGTCATTCTCATTGCCATTATTAATGGTTCAAACAAAGAGCATAATAAAATACAGTTATAAGTACTAAAAGATGTTTCTGTGACTTCACACCATGGCTCAACCACCACCCTAATGGTACTGCTCCAATGGCCAAGTCATTAAGCCTCTTCAGTCTTCACTCTGATTGACACCCAAAGCTAGAGTGGCAGTCAGAGAGGGGCACAGAGTTTAATGAGCTACTAGAACTTTCTTTGCCCAAGCCCATGGGTGGGACTCATGGCCCAAGAGGAAAAGAAATCAGCCTGGTTTCAGTGACCTCTCATTGAAGACTGTAGACTCCTTAAAGGCCATGAATTTGCCTCTTCAAGGACCTATTGTCACCATCCCACATCATTCTACTCTGGGACCTTAAGAACGTCACTTAGGCAATATTTGTGTCCTGATAATGAAGAATTGTTAATATGATTTTTTAGCAATAGAGTTAAAAGCTATTGATCAAGGTAGAAATAGGGTACAAATATGAGATCCTTATATCAAATGGGAGACAAGTTAAGGGTGCTGTGCCACCACTTTAGTAAAACATTTCCCAAGCTATGTAGGTTCCTCGGGAAATAGTAGGTCACACACATACATTTCTGTGGTCAAAAAGGTTTGAGAAAACTGGATGAGGTACACACACACACACACACACACACACACACACATTTCTTTACTGCAGAACCTATCAGAGCCTTTAATATCCTGAAATACATTGTGATTCTCTGCATGAGGTAGTTCCCAAATTCATTTGACCATAGAGCTCTATTAACACATGTGGGTCTTGGATTCCATGAAACATATTTCAGGACATGCTATTTTAGAAAGTCAATTTTCTGTAAGGGTGATCCTTTATAGCACAGGCAGGCTGTGCCTCCAGCAATAAAGAATTTCTGGGGCTTCTCAGTGGGAGGAAAGGGGGAAGGAGTTGGGGAGAGAGGGTGATCAGGTATACGAATCAGCGAGCAAGGTCTTGAACTCCTTGAGGCCAGGACTCCGGGAGGACTCCTTGAGGTCGCTCTCATCAGCATCTAGCAGAAGTGTTTGATACTTGATTGTTGAGCAAATGGATTCATGAATGCTTTCTCCAAAGTTGAGTTAAGCCAAGCACCGGCTGATCCTGATTACCCTTTGACTTAGGGCCGTATGAGGATTTAAAATGCATCCTGAAGGTTTGGGACCCCTTATACTAGATAAACGACCAAATCATGTGAAGAACTATCAGAACTGGCTCACCCTGGGCATCCCAGAGCTGTAGCCTCCCCTCAGTGAAATCCTCAAGAGTGATTTTGGTTGGGGCGGGAGATGCCTGGTGCCTCCCCGTTCGCGTTGAGAATGACGAAAGCATGTCTGGTTACATTTTGAGGCGGGCTTTGAGGCCAGTACAGGGGCTGTTCTCTCTGCACCTATGCTGATACAACTGCCACTGGTTCTTAGATGCACATCGTGACACATCAGCGTGTCAGTTGTGAGCTCAAGTTGTAAGCCTCACGTACTTTGTTATTAGTGATGGTCATTTGGGAACGCTTGACTTTTAAATATAAATTAGGGTGGATTTAAGGCTACAGCTAACCTTGCTCTCATCCCATTTTGATAGGCTTTCTTGAGTGAGAGAGAAAACAGCTTGCTTACTGGGAACTGTGCATGCGTGCACAGTCCGTTATGAGTATCCTATTGGAACAGAACAAAATGAGGACGCCGTGTCAGAGGTTAGGGAAGTGTATCTTCCAAGCAAATGCCCAGTCCGCAAAGTAGGTAAAGAGCCTGTCTGAAGACCCTGAACTGCAGATCAGCGAATAGCCCGGTTAACTTAGATTTCCTTCTCTTTCTTTGGGGTCCGTGACGTTTTCCCAGGAGCGTGACTCATGACGCTTCGTCACCATGGGTCAGCCATCCCGACACCTGTAGCATGAAGAGTCCCAAAGACCTCTCGGCCTTTCCCTCGCACACTTAGCCCTACCCCGGTCCTGATCATTCATTGCCAAGGAGGCCCCATTCCCGTTAGGGTTTGCAATGGCCGCTTTGTGCCTTCAGGCCCGGGTTGGCGTCTAGCCTCTCGGCATTCCATCCCGTCCCTGCGTTCAACTCGCAGGGCCGGGCAGGCGTGCTTCCACGGAAGAGTTGGTCACTGCTAGCGTGTGGGTAAAGGGTTAACATCACCCCTTCCCCTTCTCTGTGGAAATCTGTCCTTGTGTTAACTTTCCAGCTCTGTTGCCCTGGAAACCTGGTGGAGGTGGAATGTCAGCTGTGTTACCAGGCAATATTGCTTATAGTAAAAATGACCCAACTGTTAAATTGCTTCTGGTGCAGCAGCATTGTAAATGAGTCTAAACACCTGGCAGGAAGCCACAGCCTTGGGGTTCCCTGAGTGTGGGACTCTGGGTACTGGCATGTCCGTTATGGGGCCCCTGGAGACGGCAGTTGGTCACAAGAGATGTTAGCTCCTGTGGGGCAGGAGGCTTCTCAGCCAGGACGGGTCCTGTACTCTCTGATGTGCATCTTGTCTGTTTGCACCTAGGCTGCCACTTAGGGGGCCCCTAGACAGCGAGTGGGCTCCTGTAAGGACCCCCAGCGGAGGAGGGATGCCCCAAGCTGCCCTTCTGGCCGGTGGTGGTTCCACGCTTTGCGGAGCTGACGTGACATGTTGTCTAACCGGCCAGTTGCAGGACCCATGCTGGTCTGGCCTTTCAAATCCCAGTTCATGGAGAGTCCTCTCTCCGTCATTGGAAGCTAGTCAAGGTCCGCTTCCATTAAAAACAATCCTGTTGATTTCTCTTTCTCGAACAGAAGTGACCAGCTGGAGGGGCCGAAAAGGATTTCCACTCTCAAGTTTTCCAAAAGTTGTATGTTTCCCATTGGTGGGGTTGGTCATTCTGCTTTTAAATCCCTCAAATTCCTCGCATTCCCGGAAGCGTCCTGACATCCATGCTTCAGACGGCTGGAGCAGATTTTCCGCGTTTCATTTCATTGGGTGTAGTCCGTTCTGCTGCTGTTAGTGGGCTCGCTGGCCACGGTTCGTGGTGAGACTCCTCCTTGAGCAGGATGGACTTGGCAGGAAGAGTTCGACAGCTATTTATCGAGTGCTTCTCATGAGCCCGGAGCTGCTCCGAGTGCTTTGCGTGTACTGACAGGTAAACAGCCCTATGAGGTAGGGACTATGATTTATTATCTTCATCTTCAAGGTGAGGCAACTGAGGCACAGAGCAGGTTGAATGACTTCCCCAGGGCCACACAGTTCATAAGGGACAGAGCCAGTGTTCACGCCCCGAGAGCTGAGTTTTCAACCCCTATGGCAGACCGCCTCTCTGAGTCTCCTCGCGAAGACGGGATTTTGCCCGGCCTCGGGGAGTGGAGGGCTGACGCCGTTCGAGTGTCCTGGATGTGCATGGTGGATCCAGAGAACAGCTTACCACCAACCGAGCAAGAAGTGGAGGACGTTTTAGCGTTCCGCCTTGTAGCAGAAAATGGAGACACACACCCCGTTGGGGCCATTCATCCACCAAGCACTCACTAGGCACCGGCTCTTAAGCGCTCCAGTGGCTGTGAAGGATACGACATTGAACCACAGGGCCCCAACTGCCTGCCTGTGAGGAGTTTCCATTCTGGTGTGTGTCCTGATCCACAAAGCAAGGAAGGGGAGAATCAGGGATAGGGAAATAAATAGAAAAGCAGAGAAAGAGGAGGAAGGAGACATGTTCCAGAATTTTCGGTTACTCCTCCCTGATAAGGAGTTTTCTGTTTCTCAGCATGACTCTCCCCCACTCCCACCCCCCGGGCCAAACAAAGTCAAATCACTGATAATACTGCCCAATAGAACTGTCTGTGATGACGGAAGTGTTCTATAACTGTGCTGTTCAATAGGGTAGCCCCTAGCTATATGTGGCTATGGAGCACTTGAAATGTTGCTGGTGTAAGGAACTGACTTTTAAATTGTACTTAATTTTAATGAACTAAAATTTCTTTTTTTTTTTAATTTTTATTTTTTTATTAAAAAAAATTTTTTTTAACGTTTATTTATTTTTGAGACAGAGAGAGACAGAGCATGAATGGGGGAGGGTCAGAGAGAGAGGGAGACACAGAATCGGAAGCAGGCTCCAGGCTCTGAGCCATCAGCACAGAGCCCGACGCGGGGCTTGAACTCACAGACCGTGAGATCGCAACCTGAGCCAAAGTCGGCCGCTTAACCGACTGAGCCACCCAGGCGCCCCAATGAACTAAAATTTCAATATAAGCAGCCACATGTGACAGTGGCTTCTGTAGCAGATTATATAGCCCTAGAACTTTCCTACCCTATACATGACATCAAGCACCCTCTTCCCCAGTGTGGTCCAGATTATTCTAAGTTCCTAAATTTCACTAGGAAAAGTTTGAATAGGTGGCCAGTGCTGCAGCTTTCAAATGTGCCCGGTTGGATTAAAACCTAAATCCATGAACATGGGCCACAAAACCCCAAATTCAGTCTATCTCTTCAGAGTTGAATTTCTTCCCACTACTACTTACTTTGAACACATTTCCAGGTAGCTAAGTAAAACAGGAGCTGCTTAAATATCTTTTTTTTTTTTTTACATGCAAGTAGGAGGTAAGAGAAAGGGCAGGAGGGGAGTAAAAGAAAGGTCGATATTGTAGCATCGTACCAATCCTTGTTTCTAAATCTCAGCAGCCTTGAAAGAGAACATTAAGATATCTTTTACTCTCTGGCCTGGCTTTGCAGAGAGAGGGAGACATAAATGAAAGCCCGCTTTGTATGGCTTACTGTGACTACAGAGACAATGAAGAGACTTTTTTGGGATATAAGTTTGTGTGTGTGTGTGTGTGTGCGCGCGCGCGCACGCACGCACGCATTGAAGCCCTCATGGGTACAAAGCAATCTCACAATTAGCTACTGTTCACCTTCTTGTCTCCCGTCTTTGTAAAAATAATTATGATAGTAACTTTTTTTTTTTTTTTTCAGTCTGCTGTCTATCCTCAGGGTAATGTCTTGGATCCTGAAGGATTTAACAAACAATACCCAAAGCCTCAGGCCCTAGCTGACCTAATGAACTTGAAACTTGAGCAGTTTTTAAAGACTGGATCACATATGGAACACTCTTGTCTAGAAGTCCTGGCTTTTGCGCGGGCAAGGTTGATGAGTTGGGATGCGCTGGCCCAGCCAGGAATCCGTTTGACTGGTCAGTGCCCATGGTATACAGCTGTTAAATATTTTGAATATCACCCCTGAATATTGTGGCTGTGGCAGGCCTGCAGGAAATGAAATTATTTCCATGAGAAAGCGCTTAGCCATCCCTTTATTGATTTAACACCAAATTGAGTCAGACGGTGAGGGAGACAGATACGCAGACAAATACCTTATGTGGGAGGCCAGAGGAGGATGTCATTCTTTGACATGGGGATACAAGGGAAATTTGAAGAAGAAAATTATATCTGATCTGGGTCTTGAAAGATGAGTAGAAGTTCACTAAGACACGGGGCATTCTAGGCAGAGGGTGCAGTAAAGCCACAAGGTGTGCCATGCCACAGAGAGGAATGACAAGTGTCATGTGTTTGGAGCACAGACTTTGGGTAGTGATGGTCGAAATGAGTCTGACAGGAGATGAAGTGGGGGGATCTCTGTGGGTGTCATTCTCAAGTGCCTTGAATGCCATGCCAGAAGTAGACTTAATTCTATAAGCAACAGGGAGCCAATCAAGTTGATTTTAGCATGTAACTGATAGCGGGGTTTGATCTGGAGGAAGATGACATTTATAGCCACGTGGCGGAGTGACCGGAGGGGAGAAATGGACCGGTGTCAGGGAAACCAGCAAGGTGGGAACAGTTATCATGAGAGTTAAGAGGACCATTGGCCTATGGCAGTAGCTGAGGCAATGGAACGAAAGGAATGGTTGGAGATGAGAGGCACCATGAGGTAGGGTCCATTACTAGTTAGTTACCAGGTTTGGAAGACAGGGAGGAGATGAGCTTGATTCTGAGGGTTCTAGCTCAGCGGACCTTCTTAACTAAGAGGCAGTAGCCTTGGGTGGAAATGGGATGTATCACTCTGGGCAGGAGATTTTGGAGGTGCTTGTCCCAGAAGATAGTTGGAAATCCATGAGCATATTATTCCAGCCCTACAGGTGGGCATATGAGCCTTCTTTCTTTCGGTTCTTTCTGAGTTGTTAATGATCAGTTCCATTCAATTGACTTTCCTTATTTGTTACACCATCAGGTAATCCAACACCCATGCTGACTGCAGAGTTTCTTACCTAAGCAACCGCCTGGCTGCAAGGGGGCTCCTGTGGAAGCTGGATTGCACAGGAAGCACGTTGCTTTTAGCTGAATTGTACAAAACAGTTCTATAAAAGTGGGGCAAGGAAAAAAGAACAAGTATAAAATAAAACAAATCATTACAAGAATATTACCAAAACACAATACTTGCAGCATGAGTGATGTCATCGGCTGCCCAGGACTAATTAACACACAATGAAACAAAACAAGCATGATTAATGAACATGTGTAGCTACCCACTTTGTTCTCATTGAAAAGGATACTTAAATGAGTTTAAGGAGGCAGAATTCTTATTTGTTCATTTTGGGTGGTTTTTGGTGGGAGTCTGATGGACATCTGGAGGGATTAATACCCCTCCAAGCCATCCTTTGGTGCCACCATGATAATGATAAAGGCTTCATTCCAATATCAGGCTGAACAATTTACCCTCTAACATCCAGATTTATCAATTCGTGGCCGCACTGCTTCTTGAAGGTCCTGTTTCGACGACAGAGATTTAGCTACTGGAGCTTTACTTGTTTCTATTGGGTTGGATTCTACATCTCTTGAACCATTTGTTTCATGAATCATTCACAGGATGTAGCCAAAGTAATGTAACTTTGTCCCCCTTTATTAAGGCTTTTATCCCCCCTTGCCTAGGCAGAGATAACACTTGCCTGTGGAAGGCTGTGAGAAGTCATTGTATGCAGTGAATTTAGATACCTTTGTGGGTTTGTGATCTGTAAACCCCACTCCGCAGAATCACATAGATCTGTAACCACTGCTCATGTATGAACTTGGATGAAGTCTGCTAAAGATTACAGCAGATTTGCCCATTTAGAAACTTTTACTGGCTACTGTTTTGTTTCAGGATGGCTGGCGGAACCACAAATTGAGCTTAAGATGTATCTTGAAACCCTTTAGCCATGCCCCACATTTGATCAGAATCAGTCAACTCCTTTGAAAGTTATCGTGAAACAAATAGGGGAGATAAAAGCAAAATGCTGAGTGGCTGAGGTGAAACAGACCCCTTGTTTTGGTTGGTTATTTGATCTCAAACCATATCCTGTCATTAGGCACATTGTCAGATTTAAGAACTAATTCCAGACTTCCATTTATATGGGGGAAGCCGGTGAACACAATAGAGGGGAGGGGGAAATCCGCACAAATTTGTTGGATTCCTTCCCACCCTCCATTTTCCTTTTCCTTCTTCTAGAGGCATCTCACCTGTGCTTAGTCTCAAGGCTGCGCCTGCAGTGAGGCTCCCGGGGACTTAGCTCAGTGGGCAAACTGTGTTCTTTCATAGCTCATGGATTTTAGCCCTTCCATTGCTAAAATATATCGTCTGATTCCCTGGTTTAAAACAAAAAATATTGAGGGGCACCTGGGTGGCTCAGTCGGTTAAGCATATGACTTCGATCGACTTCGTCTCGGGTCATGATCTTGCCGTTTGTGAGTTCAAGCCCTGCATCGGACTCTGTGCTGACAGCTAAGAGCCTAGAGCCTGCTTCAGATTCTGTGTCTCCCTCTCTGCCTCTCCCTTGCTTGCACTCTGTCTCTCTCTCTCTCTCTCTTTCTCTCTCTTTCTCTCTCTTTCTCTCTCTTTCTCTCTCTCTCTCAAAAATAAACATTAAAAAAAAATTTAAGTTGAGGGGAAGAACTATCAGAAAGAAACATTTTTTAAAGTTTCTTTTTTAACTTAATAGAAGCTTGACTGGCTTTTTTGTAATGACGTTGGCTAGCAATGTTAGTTCCATTTACATTCCCATTCATTGGGAATTTAGGGAAGACTGTGGGGCAGAATTCTCAAACTTTCAATATTTTCAGCAAACTAACAAGAGCCAAGTTATCCATACCCAGATAGAAGAAAGTGAGTTGTTAGGAGGTAAGGTTAAGTTCAGAACTATTATTTTACCAGCAGAGAGCGCTTCTCTTTGTTTCTGTCCGAATGTGTAGAGCGTGTGTCTCCTTGGGAGTGAAAGCCAGGCTTTTCAAATCCAGACTCCCCAGCCATCAAGCCAGGACCCTTGGAAGATTTGTGTGTTCTCGACGAGTATAGACACAGCCAGTTAGATAGAGAACCGTCAGGGAAACAAATGAGGTAAATCTCAGTTGCTGTTCGGATTCTGTGCGTTTGATGTAAACTAGAATTTAACATTCCAGGAAGCGTAAGTGCATGTTTTGGTCAGATTCAACAACAGTTTCTTGTAGGATTGCCGCCCACCAGCCTTCTATTATGAAAGATTTCAAACATACAACATGGTTTTTCCAAACTACCCAGCCTCACCTACGTGGAACACGTAGCAAGCAGGAAATCGAATCTGATGGATTCAGACACCACGTTTACCTTGCATATTTCCCCAGGAATTGTAGGTGCTTTTTAGTGAAAATGGGGTTGTTCGTGTTGTTGAAATAGACATGGCTTTCTGGCACTTTGAGCACCGCGTGCTTGAGACCTGTCCTCTCCTGCCCCCTCCCTCAGGTTCTGCCAATCATCCCTCCGCGCCCCCACTTTCCAGACCCCAGATTCCAGAGTCACCTTTGGTGGTCCCTGTCCTTTTCATCCTCATCCAGCCGAGTCTTTAACAGGTCTTCCTTAGAGGCAGCTCTCCCAGCCTTCTGGGCTCCACTGTCCCACTGACCCCAAATGGGCTTTTTTTTTTTTTTTTCCTGTGCCAGACCCTCGCAAAGCACTTGTTACACGTTGTCACATTTAATCCTCCCAGCACTCCAACAACGAAGGCCGTCACTATCCCCATTTTGCCGGTGGGAAAACAGCTGTATTACTTTGTGCCCAGATTTCATGCTGTTCTCCACTGCACCCTGGAAATGCCTTGGGTCATCCCCATTTCTGGGCCTTGGTTTCCCATGCTCCGTGAGCCTTCCTCTTCTCTCTGCCCATGGACATTCTGTTTCTCTAGGCTAGCCCTGGCTTCCACAGCTGGAAGTGGTCTCTCCGTAAATTGTAGCCCTAACTGCCTGTCCCGCTCCCTTGGCTGCCCTCAAACACAGCCTTGCAAGTCATTTTCTTCCCCAGCGCCTGCCTTCTCTCCCAAACTGGATTGCGTCCCCTTGTCTGGCTGTGTATAATCCGTGTGCTGTAGAAAGGCAGTGACTGATTCTAGTTCAGAAGTAACCACGGTGGGCGTGGCTGTCCCCGCACACCTCACGGTAGTGCTGCGGAACCAACAGCACGGGCACTAAAGGGCGGCGAGCGGCGGGCCCTCGGTGTCTGCCTGCGCCGCGGTGTTGCAGACCTTCCGGGTGCGGGGGTCACGATCTGAAGGGCCTTTTTACTGAACTCCCCCAGATTCAGTATATTTGGGGGCCTGGCTCCATTTCCTTTAGACCCTCCACTTGTTCTGATTGTCACAACGTTTTGAACGAGAGCTCTTTGCTTCCAACTTTACCTGTGATGAAAGCAGCATTTTTCAGCCCCCTTTCTTGACCTGAGAAACAGTTTCTGAAACGGCACCCGCAGGGGAGAAACAGTCCTTGGCGTCTGACTTCCATCTGCTTCCACCTTTCGAGCACACTTCCACTTCCGGTGTCCTAATTTCCCGTAAGAGAATGGCCCTTCCCCTCCGCAGTACCTTCGCTTCATTTGGTTCCTCTCAAGACGGACTGTTAAAGACATAGTTTCAATCCACTGTGGCAGCGGGATAAATACTGAAGAGTGCACGCAGTGAGACTCTAAGGGATTTGCACTTTGGATAATGGTCGACTGGAAATTTCTGACCGATGGAGTCTAGCGAAGACAACTGAAACTAACGGGTAAAGTACAAGGAAGCGTCAGATGCATCAGCTCCTGTGAGGTGGAATTAATTAGTGGGTTTGTGGTTAATCTGCTTGTGAGCCTACTTCGCTCAGTGTGCGCTTTCTTTGGGGGGTGGGAACAGGAACATAGTGTTTGGTTTGTTCTTGTGAGATCAAGAGACACCTGGTATCACTTAGTATCGATTGGGGCGGGGAGGTAGTGTTAGAACGCCGCGCGGTCTCCAGAAGAAGGTCCGCGTTGTTGAGAAGTGATAAGGGGAGAGAGGATAAGTGATAGCTAGAAGCAATGGCCCTCACTTTTCAGAGGCTTGGAGCTGTTGACAGAACAAATAATCACATCTGAGAGACTTTGAAGCTTCCCACATGGTCAGCAGAAAAGGGGCCACGAGGCTCCAGCCGTACATGCTGGAATTAGTTCAGAGAGCAAAAAGCAAGGACTTGCCTTTGCTTGAAGCCAAAACCAATCTGAAACCACAGAACCTCAGCCCGAGGGCCCGGCAAAAAAGCGCGCTTTTGAAACCCGAGCTCCCGTTGCTGTGGGGGTGGGCTGCTGGGGGGGGGGGGTGCTGGTGTCTGCTCCACTTGTACGAGCAAACCGTCTGCTAATTTGGACCCTGCAAAAATGACATAATCCTTTCATCACAGCGGGTTACATTTTCCAAGGGCACAGCTTTGACTTTCAACTGATTATAGGTGTGTTGTCAGGACTGGAGCACCCACACTCGCTATGTGTTTGTTTCATTTCCAAAGTTTCACATGAAGTGTGTCAACCATCTACGCTCATGCTCCCTCATGTCGGAAAATTAACTCAGGAAATCCCAAAATGAAAAATTTCCCCCCTTGGCAATTTCCCCTCCCCATTGTGTGATAACGGTTTTCTGTAGCAGCCAAGTACAGCGCTAGGCTGTAGAGTGGGTCCCGGGGTCTGGAGCGCTGTTATCAGTGTCTGTGTTCATCCAGGCTTTCTTCCAAAGAGTTTGCAGTGCTGAGTTTTTACACCCCGTAACACGTCCAATCTGTTCTTCCTCCCGTGTTCCCTAATCTTGCCTGAAGACACCACCATTACTTCCGTCTTCTCTTCCCTTCTCAGCCCTGGCAGCCTGATGTTCCTCCTCTGGGCCCTTTGCACCTGCGCCCTCTCTGAAACTTCCGCGCCGCCCGCCCCTCGCCCCATCCCAGGGCGAGCTCTTGCCATTTCTGGCTTGGACAAGTGCCACAGTCTCCGTGAGCTGGTCACCAAAAACCAGGCTGGTCCCAGGGGATTCATTTGGTATTCCCAGTTCATCGTGTGGTCTCTTTGGAGAGACCAGCCTCACCTTTCTGGCCTCATCTGTCAGGACTCCTCTCCCTTTACCCCCTCACCGTTCCCAGAGCACACCATGTGCTTGCCCACATTTCCCTTGGCTCCGGCTACTTCCATCATGGGCAGTGCCTCCTCTCCCTTCCCCACTGATAAATCGTCCTTGTCTATCATGTACGTCTTACATGCTACCGCATGGAAAGCCCACCCTGATCTCCAGAGATCGAGCTCATCACTCTTTGCCCTCTGCTTCTGGAGCCCTTTGTCGCGAGCTCAGTTTCAGTGTGTATTTCAGCCTGAAACGATTAGCTAACGAGGAAACAATCTAGGTAGTCAATTATGTGCATGGATGCAGCTGGACTGGAAGCCCCTTGAGCCCAGGAACGGTCTCCGGGCCCGGCTATCGCACCTAGCAGGGGGCCTGGCCCAAAGAAGAGCTCAGTAAATGAACTGAGTGGGCAAATGGTACCCCGGTGTTGGAGGTGACGGGAGGTCAGCATCCACTGCTGTCATGACAATAGAAGAATTCATTTGTCCCAAGTCCTTCAAAGGACAAGTCAAGTCAGGGACACTATAGCTTCTGTCACAATCCTCTGTGGCTGGGTGATGCCATTTCTTCACAGATCTTGGTGCTAGATGCTCAGTTGCCATTTGTTACTTTATACATGGGGGTTTGTATATATGGGCATCTGTGGTGGGAACGTGGCAGGCAGGTAGATGACGCCTGGGTGTGTGAGACTTTTCACTCTTTTATTTTTAATTCTTATTTATTTTTGAGAGAGAGAGAGAGAGAGAGAGAGAGAGAGCGCATGAGTGGAGGAGGGGCAGAGAGAGAGGGAGACACAGAATCCGAAGCAGGCTCCAGGCTCTGAGCTGTCAGCACAGAGCCCGGTGCGGGGCTTGAACTCGCGAACCGCGAGATCATGACCTGAGCCAGAGTCAGACACTTAACCGACTCAGCCACCCAGGCGCCCCGAGACTTTTCACTCTTAAGTAGCACTGTCCCATGGGAAAACAATTCGAGCCACACGTACAATTTAAAATTTTCTAGTGCTCAAATTTAAAGAGCAAAGGAAGTGATATTAATTTTAATAATATATTTTATTTAGCCCAGCATATCTAAACTCTCACCATGTCAGGATATGGCCAATACAAATTAATAATTTTCATATTCTTGGTTTTGGTGGTAAATTAAATGTTAAATTTTCATCAGAAATACTTGGGCTGGGTTCAGAGCTTATAAAATTTATTGTTGAAAAAGTGGATTCACACATCTGCATTCCTCCAGAGGTGTTAAAATTTTTTCCAACAACTGGATTTAACAAACAGCTTTTCAATTTAACTTCAAACTAATTAAAAGTAGGTAAAAGTTTAAAGTTCCATTCCTCGATCACACTAGTCTCTTTTAAATGCTCAGTAGTCATATGTGGCCAGTGGCTACCTCTTCAGGACTCGTAGCCCTAGGGTAACAAAGATTTCTCAAGATCACTTAGCTTACTCACCTGCTCCTACACATCAGTTTTTAAAAAGGGGGAGGATGTGGGGCGCCTGGGTGGCTCAGTCAGTTAAGCGTCTGACTTCGGCTCAGGTCATGATCTCACGGCTCTCGTGAGTTCGAGCCCCGCGCCGGGCTCTGTGCTGACAGCTCAGAGCCTGGAGCCTGCTTCGGTTTCTGTGTCTCCCTCTCTCTCTGCCCCTCCCCTGCTTGTACTCTCTCTCTCTCAAAAATAAATAAACATTAAAAACATTTTTTTAAGGGGGAAGGTGTGGTCGAGAGAGTATTTAGACAAGTCCAGCTAGCCAGCCTTGCCAGCAAGTTCTTTGTGAAATCGGGGCCTGCTGCTGGCCTCCTGGGCTGCCACAAAAGGTAATAATAGGCTTCTGTTGAGGAAGCATGTGAAAATCCAGGGATGAAATGACCCGTGTAATTCCCAGGCTTGTTGGCCAGGTTGGACTGTGGATTGGGGGGTCCATCTACACAGCAGCTGCTCCCCACACGGCCACACTGATCCGTGCTTCCTTCTGTAGTCAAGGTCTACACCAGCGTCTGACAGCACCTGTATCAATTGAATGTTTTATTGTCTGCAGCGCTGGGGTGACACGCTTTTAGATGCTTTTATCAGATTCGAACATATTTGAAGTTTCAGTGCTTAACGGCTTTTGAGTGATCAAATATGTGGAAAACGTCTTTCTCAGCCAAAGAGCATATTTCCCACATCCAAAATAGTTGAATGTATTTTTCCCCTTCCTGCAAGTTTCCCATTGGATGGCACCCCAGAGACCAATTTAAAGCTTGAGAAGTTTAGGGCAAGAATGTTCTGGAACAAATGAAAATGAGGTGTGTCACTTAACCCGGTATCTAGCCGCCCGTGTCTCATGCAAAGCTGTGAAAGCATTCAGCATTACTTATTTCTAATAGGAAACTGAGCTTAGAAATTGCTGTCCCCAGAATTCTGTGAGGGCGAGGCCCGGTCGCGTGGCTGGCTCTGATGTGAGATTTGAGGCCTCAGGGGAAACCGAAATGCCTCTAGCCCCTAAGGGTTTTGAAACAGGTGCGCCCCCCCCCCCATCCCCCGCTCCGGGAAGCGTGCTGTCCGCAGTTGGACGACTGGTTCAGAAGCAGTTCACTGAGCTCCGGGATGGAAATGGCAACTTTCTCCCCAAATGAGCTTATTATCTGCTGCTGTTGGGTGCAAGGCATCCTTCAGCTATGGCGGGAATTACAGCTTCCATCTGTTCCCTAATGTGAAAAATGTGTGCAGTCCTCAGCGCTACTAAAGCTGCATGAACTGTAGACGTCCAGATCTGCTGACACATTTGAGTCCCGGCCCTCAGAATGGCTTTTGTCAATTATTTCATTACGTATCCAAATAACCATCCCGAGGGTGGTCTGGATTTGTGATCTGTGACAGTGTGGTGCTGACACATTTCTTGCCCTTGGAACTATCTGTTTTCTTGGCTTTGTTTAGGAATCGATGATATATAAGGACTCCGTATATTTAATCATTATTACTTTTGAAGTTAGCACAGTGCCGCCAAATCCACATCGTTAATTCTTGGCTTCTTCCCAACGTCTCCAGTCTTTCTTTCACCTTGCTCCATGATTTCGTTCAGACAAATCAAATAATGCGTTGTGCTTAGAGAGCAACTTTTATCAGAAAATTGCAAGGCCCTCTGCAAACTTTTATTTCTCTAAGCACAAATAAATACCTTCAGAGAACCATACATATTTAAGCGTGTTTATTTGTGCTGGGGTTTTTTTTTTCCAATGGGCAAGAAAAATTATGGCTTTACCCGTGTTCACTTTGGAATATAGACGTGTAACACGCAGGCTTAAATTTGGCTTGACACATTTAACAAATATCCCTTGAGTACGTGATTAGACACAGTATCAGGTATGCTCTTGAGAATATGGCCAAGTATGAGTTTCTTCTACTAATTTTATATACTTTCAGAGTTACATCATGGGCGTTAGATAGAGAAATTATTTTCCTCAATCAGTAACTGTTTCTGATTGTCCCTGGAAAAGAGAATGCTTTCACTAGATTTTATGTAGGATTAACTCACCCACGGAAAACGACAGTCAGGTATTTAAGACTTAGCTCATGGTTTAATTGTTCGTGGAGTGACCCCTCGTGTACTTTAGCTCACGGTGAAGTGTGCTTGTGGCAGAGACAACGCGAGGTGTTCACCCAACCCCGTTTTCTTTTCTTCCCATACACACAGGTAGACTCGATTTCCCAGCATTCCCTGTAGTTAGATGGAACCCTGTGACTGAGTTACGAGCAACAGTAACCGATCCACACCCTTTCTCTTCCTCTGCCCGTTAGCTAGGTACAGACTCTCTGGTAGAGGACCCCAAGCTGCTGCGGAATGGTGAGAACACAAGAAAGGGTCCGCTTCCCTGAATGACTGCGTGGAGCAGAGCATTTCAGCTGAACTGCCTTAGGTGTGACGGAAGCGAGACATTGAACTTGGTTATGCAAAGCCGGTGAGAGTTGAGGGCTGTCTGTTACACAAGTTAGCCTGTCCTAACTGAGATTCTTATACATGTAGCGGAGAATCAATCCTCTCCTTACGCACATTTTACAAATCTTAAGGAGGAATGGAATGCGCAGAGCACACATTGCTGGCGTTGAACGGTAGGCTGTGAAAAAGCAGAACCAATGAGCCATGTGGCTCTTTGATCACCGTGTCTAATTAAGCCACATGGTTACGTGATTTTCTGGTTCGAGTCAGTCTTTTATCTGGGGCAGATGCAACTCTGGACAGTTTCATGTAGTAAAAACTGATCATTGCAAGTAAGCAGCTTCCCCAGAGGACAGAGGGGAGGGTGCAGAAATCCTTATGCATTACCAAGGACTTCAGGCTTTAGCTTTTTTTTTTTTTTCTGTGAAGACTTTTCCTAACCCCCAGCCGTGTGTGGGTTGCTCACCTCTCCTGCCTCCTACCCTGCGGTCTTGTCACTACCCGTGTGCTTTCATTAGACTTCTTACCCCACGGGCTGGTATGGTCTAGCTCTTGACCTGGACTCTCTTCCCCTGTAGACCATGTGTCTTAGAGGGCAGGGGCCGTTTTAACTTGGCTCACTGTTACATCCTTGACATTCCACCCAGTGCCTGGTGTGTAAGTACTGTTGACTTACTTAAAGGGAATGAATGACCGGTGATTTTGGTTATCAGGCACAAGCCATAGCTTTAGGATCATTCATGAGCTGGTCCTATGACCACTTAAGACCACTCCTGGATTGGGAAACCTAGGGAGGTAAACTGACTTTAGCTTTATCAACAATCAAAACACAAATCAGTACTAGAAACAAGAGTGGGATCCATTTTCAGGTTTCATTTGATTAGTTGCTGTGAGTGTTTAAGAGCTGAAACTTAGTTAATTGACGGCCCAAGTCCCTTAGTGAAAACATTCGAGAACAAACATACAAGTAGCAGTTAGAGCCAAATCAGGACAGATTTATGGCCCAGGACAGATCTTGATGTTTTGCTTTTTCACGCATTCATTTGCCAAACATTCTGCTTCCAGGGTGGAGGCCGGTTCTAGGTGCTGGGACACAGTGGTACCCAAGATAAAAGAAACTGGCCCAGCCCTCAGGGACGTCCCAGTCAAGTGGGGGACAGACCAACAATAAACAAACAAGAAAACGTCAGATGGAGATAACATTCTGTGCAAAAAATTCAAATAGGTCAGTGTGATCAAAAATGCCCAGGTCAAGGGACGCTTGGGTGGCTTAGTCGGTTCAACATCCAACTTTGGCTCAGGTCATGATCTCGCGGTTTTGTGAGTTTGAACCCCGCGTGGGGCTCTGTGTTGCCAGCTCGGAGCCCGGAGCCTGCTTCGGATTCTGCGTCTCCCTCTCTCTCTGCCCCTCCCCCGCTTGTGCTGTGTCTCTCTCTGTCTCTCAAAAATGAATAAATGTAAAAAAAAAATTTTTTTTAATAAATTAAAAAAAATGCCCGGGTCAAGATTTCCTCAGTGGTCAGGCAGGCCTCTGGGGAATGGGTTTTCCCATAACATGTAAGCTGAAGCCTGAATAACAAAAAGGGAGCTAGCCATATAGAAATCCGGAAAGAGAACATTCTGGACAAAGGGCCGTGAGGTGAGAGACTAGCCTGTCGAGGAAGAGGAGAGTGTCGTGAGCGGTGGGAGCAAAGAGTGCATTGGGTGGGGGTGGGGATGGGATGGGGGGTGGTGTGGTGGCAAGCGTGTGAGGCAGAGGGCCCTTTGTGGAGAGCCTTGTTGCTCTGGTTCCAAGGTCTGGATGGCAGCCTGCGAGCAGCGGGGGGCCATGGGAAAGGCTGAGGGCACGGGAGAGAACTGAGTTGTAGGGAGAGCGCTGACTGCTCTGTGGGGAAACTGCCCCAACCCAAGCCCCGGATGGAGGCCTGATGAGGGGGAGGGTCGGAAGCTGGAACAGGAAGCAGCCGGCTTTGGAGCTGCATGGGAGGTAGAACCTATGGCACTTGGAAACAGACTGGGCCTGGGGATCTGAGGGGTTGCGATCCAGGGTATTCCCAGGTGTTTGGTTTGTTGGCGGTGAAGGTGGGGGTACCCTCCTCTGAGACGGGGGGCCCCAGGGAGGAGCGGGTGCGCACCGGGGGGCTGAGGAGCTCTGGAGGTGGTGGGTCTGAGGTCCCCGTGGCATTGCCGACACGGGATGTGCGGGAGACAGGTCAGTATGCGGCTGGGCCACGAGAAAAGAGGAGGGCGTCTAAGCACGGAGTCAGGTATTGACACAGAGGAAGGACACACGGACAGGCAGGCTGAGGTCAGACTCTGAAGCCTCGCCACTCGGTCTTATTTGAGCTCTCTTTTGGCTTCCTTGCCCGTCTTCTTTTCAAGACGCTGAAGAATCATTTCTGCCCCTCCCGGCTGGTCTGCCCCAATCTTGGCTTTTGTGGGCTCCAATTTGCTTCTCCCCATTGGCTCTTAGCCCCAGAGATATCCTCCCCTTCCTCCCCCAGGGTCTTAGTCCTTACTTCATTCCTTCTCCGCAGCTCTACGGAAGGAGTCCCCCAAATGATGGCTCACGCCCTCAGCATTACTGACGAGGAAGGTGCTGCTCGGGTCTGTGTACAAGCCTGGGTTTCTGTCTGAGCTCTGCCATCCCCTGCCTTTGTGGCCCGGGCCTCCTCTTCCTCAGTCATCAAACAAGGGGATTGGACCGAGGCATACTTGGAGCTTTAGCATTTTCCGATTCTAAGTTGTCTCAGCCCTCGGGGCGAAGTGAGTGGCCTCTTCGAGAATTAGCAGTAGGAACCGGTATAATAGCCATCAATGCCTGAGAGAGAATGGCTTTTGTTCTTTTGTGCAAGGCCCCTGTGGAGGCTGGGTGGGCTGCAGCTGTTTCAATTAAAAACACACGCAAACCTCCCTCTTTGTTTCGGTTCCAAACCTTGACCGTCTGACTGAGCACATCGGAGTTCCTAAGACTCCAGTGTAGATGTGAGGAGGTCCTGTTCCACAAGCCTAATTCACCCCCTCCTCATGTTTCCCGAATTTTGTTTACTGAGGGCAGGAGAGGTTGCAAAGTTTTAGAGATAGGAGGGGAGAATGTATGTTGGCTTATGGAGCCAGTGGCAAGCAGGTTCCAGTGCACAATTATCCATCCCCAACCGAGGGTTTTCTAAAGGCCAACGTGTGCTTGTGAGGCCCCATATTTGGGCACACGTTTCCGAGTGCCTTCGAGAGAAAATGGCCGTTGGGTAGACAGTCGGCCACGTGTCTGTGGTCGTCCTGAAGCAACATTGCTCCTCCAGCGAGGGCAGGGGTCAGGACCTCCCCCACAAAATCACGCCCTAGGACCTTGGGCAGCTGTCATCCCACTTGCAGCGTCCGGCCCTGCCCAGGGGCAGGCCTATGTTGACAAGTCTCTGGGCCGCTGGGGGTACACTGGGTGAACCCGGCAACCAGACATGGGTTGTGATTCCACTCAGCAGCGGTGGTGGCCTGGCCAGCAGGGCCCAGAGCAGGGATCCTGGCAGCCCGAGGCTATGATGGGTATTGGAGGCCAGCTGGCCATGCATTTAGGGCTCTGGAATTAGTCCCGGTCTAAGAGGTCCCGGAGAATGGAACCCTGGGGCTGGAGGCCAATTGCACGGGAGAGTTCCATGTGAGTTCTAATGCCAGGGCAGAGACGGACTTCGCAATGGGCCTCCTTTACGGCCCCTGCCGAGTGCTGTTGGTTCTCTGGGCAGGAAGAAGGGCCGCTGCTCACCAGCGTCCACGTTTTCCTCTTCTTCCTGGGCACGCGACAGACCGCATTTCCCGCCCTTCCTTGTGGGTCGTGGAGCCCGGCCCGACTCTGAAGCCCAGCCTCTTTCCCTACATTTCATTGCAGGTGTCTGTGTGGCGGAGGCGGGGGCTGGGGTGGGAGACAGAACCCCGGCCGGGTTAGGAGCCGTAGCCTCCTCCTGATGAGGGTGGGGCTTTGGGTGCCGGGTCTCCAGAAAGGTCTCTCCAAGGTTCCACAGAAACCTGTGTGACCGACTGAATAGAGGCGTGAGTCCTGATTGACAAGACGCTCAGGTACTGGGCGCGACAGAGAGGGCAAAGAGTGACTTATTGACTGGAGAATTGTCCTGGGGGCCTACTGGTGAGGTCACATTCGTATCCCCTAGATGGTGGTGCCCTCATCACAGATCCTGGCCTCTCCGTCTGCCTCCTCACCGTCCCCTCGCCCCCACCCCAGAGGGCCTGCCAGGAGCTCATTGCACCCTCCATGCTGTTCTTGCTCAGGTCAGCACCCCCTCCGTGCCCCTCAGGGCGGTGAGCTGGGTCTCCATCACATAGTGGCTCAAGTCACTTCTGGAATCATCATTTACGTCGTAGGCCTCAAACCCGGCTGCCTTCAGAGTCAGGCAGGTAGCTTAAACGTGGGTCGGAGCCAGCCTAGCACGAAAAAGAGTGGTGGAGACCGAGATGTGTGCCTTCTAAGTAAATAAAGGCCCTCAAAGTGAATTAAAAAAAAAAATCATTGTGCTGTCCAAGCCAAACTTAATCCACCCCAAATTGCCCACCACCAAATTAAATTTTCTATTATTTATCTCTTAGGAGGACTGATGTAAAGGCAGAAACCATAAGCCATGTCTGAAAATTCTGTTTTATCATCTCCCGTGCCTAGCAGAGCATGGTATAAAAATAATAATTAATATTTGATTTGTAAACCTTTTGAGTGATGTCTAACATCCATACAGAAAAGTGCCTGAATCCTACAGATCAGCGAATGATTAAAACGCAAACACACCCCTGAACCCACCAGCCAGCTCAACACCTAGAACGTCTCCTCTTCCTTCCCAAAGGCAGATCCTTGCTTTCTAACCCCATAGATCTGCCTGACTTTTAACTTAATAAGGATGTAATTGTAGAGCCTGCACTCTCCTCTCTCTGACTTCTTCTTTTTTTATTTTGAGAGAGAGAGAGAGCACAACAGGGAAGGACGGGGGGAGGGGGGGGAGAGAATCCCAAGCAGGCTCTACCCTGTCAGCACAGCCCCAGTCAGACGGACGCGGGGCTCGAACTCACAAACCGTGAGATCACGACCTGAGCCGAAATCAGCAGTCAGACGCCCAACCGACTGAGCCAGCCAGGCGCGCCCCGACTTCTTTTACCCAACTTGGTATGTGTGGGATTCACGCTTGTTGCCACCTAGCAGTGGCTTGTTTGTTCTCGGTGCTGTGTAGTTTTCCGCGGTGTGAGAGCGCCAAGACTTCTCTGTCCAGCCCAGCACTCACCAGCATTTGTCTGTTGCTGGTTTGGGGCTCTCGCTAACAGTCCTGTAGCACGAGAGAGAGCCTCAGGCAGAACCCCAGGGACAGCTGGGTGTCCGAGGTGGGCAACTGTCCACGGCAGCCGCAGGACTCCTGGGATGGGCCATCGACAGCATCTGCTACCAAGTCCTTCCAGAACAGCAGTTCTTGAAGTTGTCGATCTCAGGCCCCCTTTACACCGAAAAACTAGTGAGGACCCCGAAGAGCTTTAGTTCGTGTGAGTTCTGTCGATGTTTATCAAATGAGGAATTAAAACTGAGAAGTAAAGAAGTTTTACTTGGCGATGTATTTCAAAATCAACAACGATAAATACACACTGTGCGTTATGTACATCACATGTTTATAAATGAAACATTTGGCTTCTTGTGTCTGCTTCTGTATTCTAGCTGCTGTGGTGTCACGTGTTCCTCAGGACAGTGGAAGAGTAAGAAAGGCAAGGAGTCTCTGAGTATCGTTAGCATGATAATTTTGACTTTGCGGGTTTCCTGAAGGCCTCTTGGGAACCCTCTGCCCCAAATCAGAGACCCACTGCTCTAGAACACGCCAACCAGCTTGGCCATGGAAACCTCCAGTGAGCAGGCACCCCCAAGCTGGGCCAGTCAGCGGAGGCGGTGGGGGGGGGGGGGGAGGTTGCTAACTTACTCCAAAGCACCGAAACTTAACTCAGTTCTTAGCTAATTAAAAACCCGTATTTTCTTCTCAATACTTTATAATCCTTACTTGTGGTATTCAAATGAATTAAAACGAAGTGAAATAAAGCATTCGGTTCCTTATCCACACTGGCCACATTTCAAGGGCTCAGTAGCCACATATGGCTAGTGGCTGTCCTACTGGACAGAGCAGATCTAAACTTTATCCTCTGCTTTCCTTATCCATCCCCTCCCTTGGTTCTTCAGTGCTCAGAAGCCTGATTAGGACAAGTTAATCACTCTGATGATTCCTCTAGAAAACTGGTGCCGCAGTCAGTGGCTGATATGGCCGTGAAGTATACCGCTGTCCCCAGCCATCCCTGGAATGGGCCTGTCTCTGATTGGACAGGGCAGGATCTTAAATGGGATGACACCAGGAGAGACAGACCAGGCTGCTAGGCTTGTGGGGACCGAGCCCTGGAAAGTTTGCCAAGTTCGTAAGTGATGAACTCCACATCAGTGTCTGAAAGATAAAGCGGGTTTTCTTGGCTTTTGTCTTCCTGTCTCGATACGTTGGTATGCTTTCCAGAACGTAAAGGAAGCAGTGGAAGGAGACTCTAGGCCCAAAGCACTCAGCGTAAAGATGCAGCACTGACGTCAGCATCAAAAGTCGAAGGCAGCAAAAGTGAGTTGACAGGTTTCAAAGGAGAGAGCCCAAGAAAATCTGTAAAGCATTAAAGACTTTGTTCCGTTTGGGAATTGCATCATCTCCGAACCATTTTAAATTCAGGACAGTGAAAAGCTACCCCGTTTTATACATCAGGGGATCTCTTACTTGGACTCCCCGGAACGAAAGACGAGAATTCCAGGTCTAGACCATTCGGTCCCGGGACTGTAGGTCTTGTGGCTGGTCACGTGTCTGAGCCTCGTTATTGAGTGGACAAATGAGAAATGACTTTTATCTCTTTCGTGTGCTCTCTCGTGCCCAAGCTGACTGCTTAAACTTTTAGCCGGTGTTATCATTCTACCATATCCATTCTCCTCATGTTGGACTCATTCACGAATCCTGCATCTGAGTGCATGATGTCATTTCGAATAAATCTCAAAGGAACTGGAAAGCTGCTGGAATTTCCTTATCTGAGGTAGCCAAGCTAAATAAACTTAATTCACATCCATCAGGAGCTCAGTGAGGGCTAGCACCATTCTGGCTGAAATGATTTCATGCTTGATGACATGTGAAGACTGAGGTTTTCCTGGGCTCTTTATTGACCTGGATCCTCTAAGTTTTCTGTTTCCAGGTCCCCTGTGCAGTGTCAGAGGATCCAGGACCGCACAATACTGGCTAGACACAACATGCCCTTCGTTAGAACGCTCCGTTCTTCGAGTCAGGAGTTACAAAACTGAGGCAGCAATCGTGCCACCGTCATGAATACATTGGGATTTGGGGAAGCCAGGCCTTTCCTTTAGCGCTCGCACTAAAGGAGTCAGAGCCCTCCAAAGATGGGGCGCGGGCGGTGGGGGGGGGGGGGAGTTGAACCAGAGTGTTACAACTATTAGGACCTTGAGGTTACCTTGTGCTTTCCGTCTGTCCCTGAATGGTCTGGCCCTTAAGACCGTTTTAATGTCCTTTCCCCTTTCTGGGTGAAATGCGGTTTTGCTTTTACTGGGATCCTCCAGCAATCGGAAGTCAAGTGCTAGCTGGTTCTAGAACTACAGAAAACCCGATGGTGGTGGTTTCGCCTCCCTTTCCGTGCCCAAATTCTCTTCCACCTGCTGACTCATACCGCTGGCACCACCATTCCAGGTTTGTCCCTCCGGCGTGTGGCCTGGATTGCTGTTAAAATGTAGCCGAGGCGAGGCTAACGCTTGGAACGCTGTCGGGTGTTTCGCTTTGGTAAGAGGAAGGGCCAAAGTAAGGTGTGGACGGCGTGGCATCCCTTGGGGATACAAATGGGAATTTGGGGGCTCTGTTTGTGGCTCAACAGACTGCGGTCCCTTGTCTGAAAACATCTGCATCTGAATGGAATTTGTCTTTGGGCTCTCTGCGGTGATCCAGGTGACTTATTTAAAACATTTTTTTACGTGAGTACACATGACACACGCAACGTGCATTTCAGGTGTACAACATAGTGATTCGACAACTCTGTACAGCAGCGCTGTTACGATACCGATGACTGTAGTCTCTGTGCTGTGTCTTTTCTTCCCGTGACTTATTCGTTTCATAACAGGAGGCCTGTACCTCCCACTCCCCTTCACCCTCTTGTCTTACCCCCGCCCCCCATCCCTCTTCCTTCTGGCAGCCATCAGCTCTCTGTATCTATAGGTCTGACTCTTTCTGTTTGTTTATTCATTTGTGTTTTTAGATTCCACATAGGAGTGAAATCATATATTTGGCTTTCTCAGTGTGACTTATTTCACTTCGCATAATACCCTCTAGGTCCACCCGTGTTGCTGCGAATGACAAGATCTCATCCTCTTTTATGGCTGAGTAATATTCCCGTGTGAGTGAGTGAGTGAGTGAGTGTGTGTACCACATCTTTATCCATTCATCTATCAGTGAGCATGTAGGTTGCTTCTCTGCCTTGACTTTTGTAAATACTGCTGCAGTGAACATAGGGGTGCGTATGTCTTTTTGAATCAGTGTTTTTATTTTCTCTGGGTAAATACCCAGTAGTGGAATTATTGGATCATGTGGTACTTTAAAAAAATTTTTTCAGGCAACTTGGTAGTTGTTCGTGCCCAAACTGGAGTCCCTGCCAAGGAGAAGGTTCTGGTGCTGAGGGGCAGTTCAGGCCCAGGGTGAGGGTTCTTAGCCTTGCCAGAAGTGTATGTTAGTGCCTTTCCCGTCCCAGTTTGTGGGAGTAGCAACGGGGAGCCATGCAAGGTGGTAGAATCTTGCTTTCAACATTATTATGAATAGGAACTCCTTATCCAGGGTCAAGGGAAAGTCTTACACAGGGGTGCACGTATGGAGCCACCCATGGACTTTCGCACGCGCACACACACACACACACACACACACACACCTGCATCTGCACATGAAACACCTGAAACGCCCAGCAGAGCAAATGACAGGGTAACTGGGATTTCGATTCTGGTTTTGCTTTACTGTTGACTCGGGATTGGGACGTGAGTAACGGGCGTTGGCGAGGCTGTGCGTTCTGAGGCAGGATAATGAGTTCCCTACCCTCCATCGTTGGGGTGAGCCAGCCCAGCGGTTAGGAGCCCAGCCTGCACCATTTGCCACTTCCACTGCCTTAGGCAAGCTATTTAACCTCTCTGCACCTCAGTTTCCTGATCTGTAAAATGGAGGTAATACTAGTATCTGCCTCGTAGAGCTGTGTGAGAATTAACTGAAATCGTACATACTGAGCATTTAAAACAATGGCTGACACATAGTCGGTGCTCAATACATACCTGTTGAGTGGAGTATTAATTTTATCGTTATTATATTATTACCGTGAGGAAACTTTCATTACACGGTGGCTTCAGATTTAGTGGGCGGAGCGAGGAGAACCTATTAAGAATCCCAACTTCTGTTCCTGCAGTAGGGCCAGATTGCCGGGCAGACTCGACTACACGTATTTCTCAGCGTCTGACGGAGAAGGGAAAACAACAACTAAATGTCTCCAAAAAAAACCAAATGATGAAATCCGGGGTGAGGCGGAGAGGGGGATTGACATCTTACAGTGAAATAAAAGCAGTGCTACAGAGAAGCTTCTGAAGAGGCAGTCAAGTCAGGCCTGGGTGTTTTATTTTTCTAGTCCCAGACTTCGCTGGGAGGTATTCAGCTGCTTCTCGGATTCGAATGACCCACAAAAGGAAAGCCTATTGTTCCCTTTTCTCAGCACTCTTCACTCCCGACTCCCTTCTAGGCTTCCTTCCCTGGGTCTCTCTCTGCTCTGATGCCAAAAACCAAAATGGTGGCTCTTCCTTGATGAGAGCCGAGACTGAGTAGCGGTGGGGCTTTGTCGGGGGATAGAGTGCTACATAGACTCTACCTGGCCGATCTCCTGATGAAAAGCAACTGACAGATGGGGATCTGGGGTGTGCTTTATCATCGATGGTCCCCATTTCTTGACCATGTGGCGAGGACCGCTTCAACAGACCCTGGCATTGAGCCTGGTGGGGGCTGGAACGGCTGTGAGGCAAGGCCGCTCCAGCCGGGGCCTGCTGGGCCTCTGATTGCCCACACATGTGCACATCTGGCCAGGAATCCAACAGATGGGCAGCGAGCAAGGTCAGGTAGCCATCTACTGACAAGCGGCAGTCTCTCTGAACAAATCACAGTGGCCTAGGCTGCAAATTTTGTTCCGGGGGACGGGGACTCAGACAAACAAGGAGAAAAGGCACCCACCCACCTTTTTCCTGAAATACCAGAGGAATAAAACAGGCCAGTGGTGAATGTGAAATTAGCTGTTGGCCAGTCTCCAAAGGAAGTTGACCTATTTAGGAGTCATCAGGAATATAAGCCAAAGGAAGTTCAGTGGCCCACATCTTCATTTGTCAGGGGAGAAGGAAGAAGATACAGATCACCAGGCAGCCAGATTCCTTGAGTCGCTTATGTTCTGGAGTCTGTGAGTGAGTATGGCTGGCACTGGGAACGGTTCTGGAACGTCGACTTTGGGCCAAGTCCTGGCACAATGTAGCATGCAAATGATCACTCCAGCAGGTGCACCGGTTATCTGGCGTGCCAGCCCAGCGGCGGTCGCTGAAAGGACCGTATCAGATTCCGAAACCCTTCCCGTAGGGTTAAAACTCTTCTCCAAGACCCTTTCTGTGAAAGGGGAACTCAGACCGAGTCAGCAAAGGCGGTGGAGACATTAGGGCTCCAGTGGAGAGCACAGCCACAAGAATACTGAGGCCCCTTCTGCTGAGAGCACCCCCTCTATTTATCACTTGAACAAGAATCCCCATCTTAGACTTTGCTTCTAAGTAACCCAACCTAAGAGAGAGTTGGGGGATGGGAGGATTTGGGAACCGCCCCAAACTGAACTGCACATCAGAATTACTTGGGCAGCTTTAAAAATAGAGATTCCCATGGGGCGCCTGGGTGGCTCGTTCAGTTGAGTGTCCGACTTTGTCTCAGGTCATGATCTCGTGGTTCATGGGTTCAAGCCCCGCGTCGGGCTCCGTGCTGACAGCTCAGAGCCTGGAGCCTGCTTTGCATTCTGTGTTTCCCTCTCTCTCTGCCCCTCCCCCACTTGCACTCTATCTCTCTCTCAAAAATAAATAAACATTTTTTAAAAATTAAAAAAAAAAAGGTTCCCAGGCCTTTACCTTCAGAGATTCTGATTCAGTGGGTCTAGGGTGGGACCTGAGATACTGGAATTTTCCTAAGTGGATCCTTGATAGCAAGCCTTTGACCAGCGGGAACCACTCATTCTAGCTCATCATTATTTCCTTCCTTAGATCTTTTAAGAAACATTTATTGATCAGGAACAAACCACACAATCTGTCAAAGACACTAAGAAGCCGAGATTTAAGTAAAAGGATCCATAATTCTTGGCAAATCTCTTGAAGTCTAGCATCCCGTGCTGACTTTCAGAACTTTTTGAGCAGACCGTATCTTTACATTTTTGTCCTGAAACGTAAAAAGTCTGGTTGGGAAAGGAAAGACTTTTTGAGGCACCGAGTTGCCATGGAGCTTTCCGAGACAGGAAATTTGACCAAACTTAGAATTTAATTAATGCTTCCCCGTCTCCATGCTTAGAAGTGTTAATGTACGAACACTCCCTCCACAGCCTTTCACTAACAGCCCTGGCTTTTCAATATTATTGGTTGTGTAGATGATTTGGTGATGAAATTCAAAGAGAAATATTTTGTTCTGTTATCAGGGACCCTGTCCTAGGAAGACTCATGGATATGTTCTCATGAAAGGCATCATTCTGAGGAATTTTAAGCAAATTGATTAATTAAATAACCGAATGAAGATGGTTCAGCCTAATGTAGAATAAAGGAGTATTCTAGATTTTGTAATGATAATCATGATAATAGTGATAAAAATAGCAACAAAATGTGATTGCTTGGATTTGCGTGTGTACTATGTCTAAGGCCCAGGACTAATTACTTGGTCTGCATTATCTTATTTAATCCTCCTGCAACTCTTTGAGGTAAATCTATCCATTGGGGTTTCATGGAGGCTTCAAAAAAACAAGACTTTTGGGGCACCACCTGGGTGGCTCAGTCAGTTAAGCGTCTGACTCTTGATTTCTGGTCAGGTCATGCATGATCTTGACCTGAGATCCCCACAGTTCGTAGGTTCGAGCCCCGTGTTGGGCTCTGCGCTGTCAGTGAGGAGCCTGCTTGGTATTCTCTCTCTGCCTCTCTCCCTGCCCCTCTCACACTTATGCCTGCTCTCGTTCTCTCTCTCTCTCTCAAAATAAATTTTTAAAAAAGATAAAACTTTATTTCTTTCCTATGTGAAAGAAGTCTAGGACTGGTATGGAGACTCAGTAGTAATGAGGGACCAAGACTCCTTCCGGCTCCTGGTTCTACAATTAGATTGTAGCCCTCGTCTTGGCAGTCCAAGATGGCTACTGGAGCGCCAGGCATCACAACAGTGGCCCGAGCAGGCAGATGAAAGAAGCCTGACTTTTGTATTCTAAAGAGACTTTCTAGAAATCCCATACTACAGATGTGTTTCTCTCATTGGCCAGATAGCAGCCCCTAGCTACATGGGAGACGTGGACACGTAGCCTTTTGGTTGTATGCCCGTGGACCCAGTTTACAAAATCGAGGTGTTCTCAGGATGAGAGAAATCGAACATGGAAGGTTTGGTAGGGAATTAACAGTTTCTGCCGTTGTAGGTAACACTCTCATTACCAGCTTGTAGATAAGGAAGATGAAGCAAGGACTTGGCTGTACTCATGCAACCTTAGGCGGTAGAGCCACGGTAGGACCCGCGTCTCTGACTTGAGTGTCCTTAACTGCTATTCCCTCCTGCCCATTTTTGCAATTCTGTAAAGCAGTTCTGTTTCCCTAGAGGTGCATTTGTTCATTTCCCATTTTCTTCCTGGCGTGCCTTTACCCTCTTCTTTGCATAAATCCTAGTCGGGCTTCACAGCTCAGCCCCATTGCCCCAGAGAGCCCGTCCTTGCACCCCCAGCTGCTTTTTTCATTCAGTAAATATTTAGTAAGCAGCTACTATGTACCAGGCACTGGTGGAGGCCCTTGGACTTCATCAGTGATAAAGACTCTTTCCAGCTTAATGGCTGTGTAATCTTGATTAAGTTCCTTAAGCTTTCTGAGCCTTGGTTTCTCATCTGTAAAATGGGAATGGTCAAACTTAATGCACGGGATTATTATAAGGATTAAATACGATACTACATAGTGTAGTGGCTGGCACAAGATTACATTTTAGAAAACGGTACCCATTGTGATTGTTGTTACGAACCTGTCTGTCTTTCCCGGTCAGCTGTAAAGTTCTCGTGGATGGGAATAGCACCCACGGCCTTCTGGTGCACCTTCTCTCCAGCCCTGTGGGTTCTTCCCTCAAGCAGGGCCCTTCTGGTATCACCCAAATATCTCACCGAAGTGGGGGCTCAGTAAATGTTTGTTGAGGGGATAGAAAGGGTCTCAGTGTAGAGAAGACTTCCTGCTTTCTTACGCTGCTAGATTTAGCAAGCAGTGAGAAACAGCCTCGTAGGAAGGTTTTGTTTTGTTTTGTTTTGCTGCCTGATTTAAGCTGCGAGTTTTGGTGGGTGGTGTGCTAAAGAAAAACAAGACTGAATAATAATCTACTCTGCATACTCCCCCGGAAGGCCACAGAAGGAAAATGTATTGTTTTTCTCTTCGGATTTCTTTTTTTCTTTTTCTTTTTCTTTCCTTTCCTTTCCTTTCCTTTCCTTTTTTCTTTTCTTTCCTTTCGTTTCCTTTCCTTTCCTTTCCTTTCCTTTTTTCTTTTCCTTATCTTTTCTTTTCTTTCCTTTCCTTTCCTTTCCTTTCCTTTTCTTTTCTTTTCTTTTTTTACCTTCTCTGATAGATGTAGTGTTCCAGCAAGCCCTGCTGATCTCTTTTGTGTTTCTTTCCCCCAACTCCTGATTCTTTCCTCCATACTTGTCTATTGCTCACGTTGGTCTCTGGCACCTATGGGAATAGTGCTGCTGGCCTTGTGTCCACAGAAGAAACTTCCAGAAGCCGAGAGGCATTGGGCATCCGGGGTCCCAGAGCTCTGGCCTGCTGGTCCCACACACAACATTCCACAGAGGGCTACCACCGCTTGTGTCAGAACCGCATCTCGGGTTCGCTGACCACCGAGCTCCCTCCATTTTGTCTTCTCAGCCGGGCCTTTTCCTCGGCCCTTCTGCAAAGGTGAAAGGCAAGTTCACAGGATGCGGGGCCTTCGTTCTTCCCCGACATCTGGTTTGATTCTGGGCAGCTAAATAGTGGCTCTGCCATGAACAACAAAAGCTAATTCACTGTGGTTTTTAAACACCAAGTGCAAATATTTTTCCTTTTCAGCTTGGGGTCACTGGAAGGGAAAAAACAGGGCTGAGAGGGAGATTAACCTTTTAAAAACTATTATGACTTCCCATAGAAAATAAAACAATGGCATCATTTCCTTCCATTCGTGAGAGTCTTTTTGGGAGTGATTGTTGTTTGAGGCGAGACTGGGGATCCAAAGAAGATTTTTAAATACTGTTTTCGCTTGGTTTTCTACTCAAAAGCCCACCATGATTGCTTTTGAGAGCCCACCCAAATCCCAGTAAAGCCCAGGGCCACCCTCTTTGCTTTCTCTCTGCTCTGTCTTCATCCCTGGCTGACTTTGCCTCCACCTTCTCTCCAGCCCTGTGGGTTCTTCCCTCAAGCAGGGCCCTGCTGCCCCGTGAAGTGCGGGGAGCGCAGGCAGGGGTGCCCCAATTAGCTGTACCGGAGGCAGTGGCCAGGCCATCCGCCGATGCCACCGACCGGTGCTCGGAAGGCTCAAAATTCTGTCTGGGACACTTCTCCAAGGTGCCAGCCAGACTTTGTGTTGATTTGGGCTGTCTTAACGCATCCCAGAACCTCAGCGCGATTCAACTGCTCTTCGGGAATGAAGTCACCCGTCCTGGCTCCTGCTCCACATGACTGAGGAGGGGAAGCATCAAACTCAGGGAGCCGACGCCATGGGCAGAGGCCTGGCGACCCTCTGAGACGAAAGCCAGGCCGTCTGCCTCGCTCTTAGTTATTTCGAGTGTTCTCTCTGGACTGGAAAACAAAGCTCTTCTCTGACTCGCCCTTAGTTTTGCTTCTTTCCTTCTCTCTACCCTTCCAGCGTTTGCACGTGGGCTCAGTTGCTGGGCTCAGGCGGGACGATGACATTAAAGCTATCGGAGCAAAGCTGTGGGCATCCCTGAGTCCTCCCTTTCTGAGGACTCCAGAACTGGTCTGAGCAGGCTCCAGAACGGTTGGCGTCTGTGAAGGGGCCCAAGCGTTCTCGCCATGTACTTGACCCTTGACATCGGCATCACGAGAACCTAACATACTGATACAGGTGGTGTGTGTGTTGGGGGTGGGAGGGGATCAGAAATTGACTTGCAACTTGAAAAGAGCAAACTCCGGTTGTATCCTGCCCCCCATCCTTTCAGGGTGTGCAAATATTTGCAGGCCTGCTCACCGACCTAAAATCTCACAGCCAGGTGAACCAGCCCCAGCCTGGCGGTGAGGGGAACGGCGGGGCGGCAGGGGGAGCCGTGTGGTGATGGCATGGGGTATACCCCTTCTTACGCCCGGACAGCTGGCACGCGGGCTGGGGGGCTGCGGTTCCCTGGGTGGCGGTATTCGTCCAGCTTCCTGTCTCTGGCAACGTGCAAGTGGTTTCCATAGCCACGTGGCCCTTGGCAGAGCTCATCAAAGGGACAGGACCTGAGATTCTGCATTTCTCACGGTTAGCTTAGCTCTCAGGTGACACGGATGCTGCTGACCCCTGGCCGGCTGCACTTGGAGCGGCGAGGCCCTGGAACAGTCCCGCCGCATTCTGAGCGCGCGCGGGGCTGGGAGAGAAAGTGCTAAGCCCCTCCTCTGGAGACAGGGTGTGTCTGAGGCCGCCCCGGAGTCCCGATTTGCCATTCAAGTGAACCCAGGGGGATTAGCAGCTGGCCCAGCACTTGGGTGAGACCATCTCCCCCTCCGGGGGGAGTCCCGGAGGCAGCGCAGATGTCGTGTGAAAATCTGCCACCCTCCTCGCCGAAGGTCGCCCTCTCTCGCCCTCCCGCCCCCCTGCTCTGCCTGCCGACTTCAGCAGATCAGCTTTCAGCTATCTGGGAGTCCGGGAGGGCCCTGGGTAGAAGAAAAGGCCCGTCCTGACGGAGCGGAGCGGGAAGCCAGCATGCCTCTGGCCTGCTGCGTGCCCCAGGATGCAGGTACCCGGGGCTCGCAGCGGTTCGGGACAAAGGGGAGGGAGCCGGGACGAGCCAGGCCCGCCGGAGAGGGGCCGGCGCCGCGGGGGCCGCCGCTTCCTGCTCTGCGGGAAGGAGGAGCGTGTTTGGGGCCGAGCGGGAACCCTCTCACCGGAGCAGAGGTGAGGAAGGGCGGCCGTGCCTGGCCCTCAGGGCCGGCCGTCGCGTTTGGGGCCAGAGACGCCTAAGCTCGGGGACGCCGGCTTGTCCGTCCGGCTGGCCCGCCGAGTGTGCAACTTTGTGCGCCTTCCGAGGTGTCCGGTGGCTTAAGACAGAGGACGAGCGTTTGTGTCTCCTCGGCTTGCACGTCTTCCAGAGGGCTCGGAGGGCGGCCCAGGAGGGGGCCCGGGCAGTGTTCTCCTGGAGCCTGGGGTGGCCGGGAAGAGGCCTGCCTGTCCCGCTCTCCACCCGCCCTCCAGTCTTGTTGGAACTCCTCGGTGTCCTGCCCTCATCCAGAGAGTCCCAGGGAGACTTCGGTATCTCCTGTGGCCCCTAGCGAACGGCCTTGAACTTCGAGTGCTCAGGCCCCACCTCTTCGATTTCTAGCTTCTGTTCCATCGGAAATGGCCTTAGACCAGTCGAGAGCCTGTCTTGACTTCTTCAGTCCTCTCACCCCTCCTTCACGATACACCTTTATCGCGTGAGGGCAGCCACACAGTCGACCCCCGTTTGAAAAGTACTGAACTGTTCACATACTGCGCCCGGGCCGCCCTCCCGTGTGAGCTCAGGCTCCTGGACGTTAGGGACAATGCCTCTCCTACATTTCTTGTATAAGCTCCACCCCCTCTCCCCTGTCGTGGCGAGCACACGGTGGTGGTGGCCGGCCGGCGGGTAGGCACACTGTTGAGGCGCCCGCTCTCCTCGCCCCGGCTGACCCAGCTTATTGCACACCTGCCTCCATCTCGTCTCCGGACACTGGTGTGCACACTATGGGCGCGCGAGCACGGGCCTCGCCACCACCAGTAGGCTCGTCTGCGGCCCTGCCCAGCTAGAGCCTTGTTCCGCCCCGCCTTCTGGGAACACTCCCTCCGAGTTGCTTCTCCAGGCGTGGTGATGAGGAGGCACTAGTTTGTGCCTGCTTGGTGACCTGAGATCCCCTAGGAGAGGAAGGCTACGTGCCCGTAGACCAGGCGGCTTCCGGCAGGTGCCACCGAACCTCTGTCCGTTTCTTCAGGGCATCGTGGTATCCGAATTTGGGGCTGGAGAAGTTGTTCAAATCCAAATCCCTGTCCGTGATATCACTTGTACTGACGATGAATACCATCATTCGATGTGCCGGCCATACCTCAGACCCACTAAGTCAGACTCTCTGGGGATAGCCCCGGACATCGGTGTGCTGTTTTCAAAGTACCCCAGGCAGACTCCAGCGTGCCGCCAGGGTTGGTACGAGGTAAGAACTCCACTCCCACTTGAACCCCCAGTTTCCCTCCGGAACCCGAGTGAGACAGTTAAGGACGTAAGTTCACACAGTTGCGTAAGGATCAGCGGATTCCAGGGAAAGTGTCCAACAGCCAAGTACGATTCGTCAGGCCTGAAGGACTGAGTGATGGGAGGGAATACCAAAGAAATGAAGCCCCTCCAGGTGCCGGCCAGAAGTTTCCAGTCTAAGCGTAAGGGGAAAGATGGCGAGAAGGCCTTTGGTACAGTTGGACCCAGTTTACTTGGGTTGGAGATCTAAGGCATGAGGGTGGCTGGCAGGCCAGGGAGGGGTAAGGAAGGTGACGGAGGGCGCAACCTTCTCGGAGCTCTGGCACTTTATAAGTTCAGCTGTCTCCTGGCATTAGTGTCAGCAACGTCATGGTGCCCTCCCTGTCTCTGGATAGCTCGTTAGTTCACAAGTAGGGAGGCCAGGCCCTTCATTAGAGATGTCTCCAAGCAGGACTTGGCAGATACCGCATTCAGCACAATAAAAGCGGGGGTGGGGGGGTGATGACTGCTTTTTGCCTCAACACAAATTTTAACACACCAGGTTTCATTATAGAAATGGTATAATTTTGGGTGTGTGTTTATTACATAAACAAAGTGGTTACTCTGATTCTTACCATCCTTCAAACCGGAGTCTCGAAGGGCGTTTTATTTATAGATTTAAAGCCATGGAACAATGGTTTCATACGATTGCCTTATAAGCATAGGAATAATTCAGGGGAAAATAAAACTCTGCTTTCTTTCCTCCTCAGCCCCTGCCGAATCTTCCCAACTTGGAGGCAGGCACAGCCATGCACCAAAAATGTTAGATCTTGTAGCTGATAGACTCAAAAGGGCTAGTGTCTGGTGGTCTTCGGGAACAGTGGAGAATGGGACTTGAGCTTCAGGCTCCTGTAGCAGTCAGCGTGCGGCATCCCGGGGGGCTTGGGCCGGCGTGAGAGTCGCTTACGGTGATGGGGCAAGCTCTCAGGGCCCAGACCCTTATGCCAACCCACAGTCAGGGGCCCGGGTACCCAGCAGCTCCTGTCATTGTGTATGCCCAGATCTCTGGGCATTCATATTTCCCAGGAGCAAAGCTTGCACATCAGTGTGAGCATCAGCTCGAGTGTCTAAGTTTATTCCTGAGAACCTCACGTTCAGAGGGAACAAGGTATGGGCTGCCACCGTCTCATGGCAAAATCGGTTTTGTCCATTTGGGGGGTGGTTGTTTTTAATCACTTGGTCAGATTTTGTGTTCACCTGCTTGAGATTTTAAACTTTATTTCTTCAATGTAATGCTTAGTTTAAAAGATAGGTCTGAAAACAGAGAGCTATAAATTTACCTCAGGAATACAGCTTTGGTAATTTCCATTGCTTTTGCTATGTGGGCTTATGGTTCAGAGTTTCATTCTCTAGATAGTTAGGTTTTGGGGAGGCAGCATGGTATGGGGAGAATGGGCTCTGGTGTCTTCTGGATCTGGGTTCGAATCCTTGCTCTGCCATTTATCAGTCGTGTGGCTGCAACTTCTTTTGTCTTCTTTCAATAAGGATGAAATGAAAGAATGCAGGCAAGAGACTTGGCATAGCACACTTAGTAGCTGCTCAGTCCTTAGTGGCTATGGACAACAATCATATTTATAACAGCATGCTCTGGGCACAGGCAAAATTTCGTGGCTGGGAAGCTGTTCTCTGTTTGCATGTCTTAGGCAGAGGGCCGGGACAGTGGGTGTCCTTCCTGGATCAGCCCACTCATCCTGACGTCCTCCAGAGGCACTGGCAGATGGGGCACGAAAACACCAACCGTGTACCTTGGGGAGGGCACGCGGCCACGTGTGACACTGGGTTGAGCGTGCTGAGACCAGCCAGAAAAAAAACTCAGCACGGCACAGAAATTGACCACTAAAAAAATTCCTCCAGAGTTTCCTAGGCGTTGTCTCATGTGGAGTGTTCCTAGTAGGACATCGGGGCTGTTCTGTCCCAGACCTGGCCTCTTTCCCAGCTACCCAACTGTGGTGCTTCCCACCTTGTAGGGCCTAGCAGGAGGCAGCATTTGGGGAGCTAAGCTTCCTGAAGCAGCATCTCTGCAAACACGACTAAGACACGGTTCTGCCCTTGGGGACTTCTGTCCAAAGTCAGGGGGACACTGATCTGCGAGCCCCAGAAAGGCTGGGCCTAGTACTTCGGGGCCCATCCACATGACAGAGGGACCCCCTGTCCCTCCTGGGGTGGTGTGGCAAGCCAAGTGAGCTTGATGGAGGAAAAGACTTCAGACAGATTCTGTCAGGGTAAGTAAGATGTTATCAAGTTTGGGGTAGATTTTTGTTTGTGGGTTTTTTGGGTTTTTTTTTTTTTTTTGGTTTTGTCTCACTTTGCATTTTAGAACATGATAGAATGAGCTCACTCTGCTGATCTTCAAAACTAAAAAAAAAAAAAAAAAAAAAAAAAAAAAAAAAAAAAAAAAGGACCTGGTCTCTAAAACCAAGGGAAACATTTTTTATAGAGCCAATATTTTGCATAAAAATTAAAGATGATTTTCGTTGGGTTCATTCTCGCCTTATCTAAGTCTAGTGGGTAGGGAGGGAGAGGAGATAGTGAGATTGGAAAGGGGTAGGGGGCCTCATGAAGCTACAAGCGACTGTCGTCTGCTGTCCACACTCTCTTTATCCTGCACAACCCCTCTGTATGCGAACTTAGGTGGAGATTCCTTGTCTGTGTTCCCGATAGTCTTCTAGTCTCCTCTGAAGTCCACCTGTGCTTTTGAATACTCAGGTAGCATGGCTCCCTTCGTCCTGGGTGCCTCTTTCTGAGTCAGTGGGAATACTGAGAAACTCCACTCTCCTGAGGGGCGCTGGCCTCGAGTGTGCCTATGACTCCTTGACCTCGAGCGTGGTGAAGACCAGTGGCTCCCAAAATGGCAGAAAGGAGATGCAGAAGGGAATTAATCTCAGCTGTATCCTCTCGCCAGTGAAACACAGACCTGGTTCTTCAGCATCCCGAGGCCAAAAGTCAAACTCCACCAGGAGAGAGATGGCAAGTGTTTCCTCAGCTTTGAAGAACAGAGGCCTCTCAGGAATGTTATCTTTGCCCCTTTCTTGCCCCCACCCTACAATGGAGCAAAGAGGAAGTTTTGATTTATTCTTCAAAATAGACGAGTAAATCATGCTTCTCTCGCTGCCTGGTCTTTGTGTTATGTTTGCCATGGATGGCATTTGGCCATTAATAACTAGGTTCCCTCTTCCACCTAAGTTTTTATCCCTGGAAACCTTCACCAGCAAGTTAGAGCTGGATGATTAATTTTGAAGCGAGGATGTGCTTGAGAACGGGCCAGGGGCACACATCAACAGCCACCGAGCCCCTGGCTTAAAGGAACGATAAATGAGTCATCCCAACTGACGCAGGCCTGCAGCTTCTGCTCTGAAAGCCAGGGGCAATGAAGGGAGCCACAGGTTTCTAGTCCTTTCCACACTTACCTTAGAAGGCAAGCAAAATGGCCACCTGGGAGAATTAAGATAATTGTGCATTGAGCGTTTTTCCTTGGAAAGAAGTTGATTTGTAGCTTCTCTTGATTAGCCTTCCCCCCGCTTTTGCCCCTCTTTTCTTGGCATTTACTTGCTGCTTTTTAGAAATTTTTTCGCACGAAAGACATCATGGGTAAGAAGAGGAGATTTTATTTTGAAGAACAATGATCACATTAACAAGGTGACAGCAGATAAGCTAAAAGTCACTCCATTTTCTGCCGGGGAAAAATGTTCCTAGCCGCCAAATAGCATTCTGCTTCTCTTTGTCTCCTCTCCTTTTACAGGAGGGTGGCAGGCCCAGCCACTGATGGACTCAGAAGAAATAACTAAGAGATAAGATATACCCTTGATTCATATAAGAAGGGAAGCTTTTGCGTTCAATGACAAAAAATGACTTCCTATTCCCCAACATTCTTGTGCGTGGAGCTCTCTATAGAGCAGTGACATTTCTCTGCCCTTGGTCCAAGAGTATCAGGTAGAAAATAACTGTGAAATCCGAAACTTGGTAAAGTACAAAAATCCAGTTCATTGCAACTGGGTAGATGTCTAGGCCAGGATCAGATTCTGTAGGTACAGAATCTCCCTCCACCCTGCCATGTAGTTGAGGCAAAACTGAGGACTCTCCCTACCTTTAAGGTGTTATAGCCACATCCAGAGACCTGACCAGCACTCAGTGAAAGAGCAGTCAGATCTAATGTGTGTGACTACCTTTCCAAGTGTCGGAAGGAGGGAAGGAAGGAAGGAAGGAAGGAAGGAAGGAGGAAGGAAGGAAGGAGGAAGGAGGAAGGAAGGGAGGGAGGGAGGCAGGGAGGGAGGGAGGGAGGGAGGGAGGAAGAAAAACAGGCTTCAAAACAACCAGAGAAAAATAGAATGGAGAATGGAGGAGGTGAAGAGGGAAAGGAAGGAAGCTTCCTGAAGGAGGTGAGATCTGAGCTAGGCTCTGATGGATTGGGAGGAAGTTGTTAGCTGGGAGAAGCATTCTGGGGTTTTCTCTCTCTCAGCTGCAGTCTGTTCTGCGAGATCTGATAGGCTCGTTGGGAAGACCGAGTGCCGTCCGGCAAAGAAAGCACATAGCGCGGGCCGGACCCAGGCCAGGGACCGAATCAGTGTTTGCTGTCGCTGTCATCCTCGTCGTCAGCGTCATCATTGGGAGGTGGTGTCAGAAGTGTGTGAGCAGAGCCTTCAGGGTCCCTCGGAGACAAATGATGCTGTCAGTCACTGCTAATAAAACCCTTTTCCCTCTGCTCTTACCCCACTTTTTCTGAGGCTGATTCTCATCTTTCATATCTTGGCATACTTTGGTTAATATCAGTTCACCTCCAGCACAGTGAAAGCAGACTCAACCAAGTATCAAAAGATGTTTTGAACCCTACCCTATTTCCCAATATAACATCTTCTACACCGACTTACGGTTTCGGTAGTGGGTGGGTATTTGAGCGAAGGTGTAAACATAAAACCCATAGCTTATGCTCCCACTTCTCTTGGGTCTTTGTTTTCAGTAACTTATTTTAGCAACTTCAAAAAATATTCACTCGGGGTATTTTTTTTTCTTTTAATCTGTTTATCCTCCAGTGGTTCCATTTGGGTCACAAAGGAAAGATGTTTCCAGAAAGAAGCAACGAAACCTATTTCTCGCACTTGATTAACATAAAGTGCGGCAGTTAAGATAGAAGGCTGAGTACTTTTGCACCGTAAATGATCAGTATCATGTGTTTGAGAAGAGCTTATCCCTTGACAGTTGGGACCAAGGGGATTTTAGACCCCGCGGTCGGGGAAAACCAGGATGTTAATATTAAAAGTCCTCTAATGACCCCTTATTGTGTGCTCGGCGGGGCTGTGCTAATTGCGCTGTCTTCCTTGTCCTCAGTGTGGCCCTCTGCTGCAGGCACAGCTATTTTGCTTGTGACGTAGATGGGGAAAGTGAGGCTTAGGGTATTAATGTAACTTGCCGGGATTGTAGCTTGGACGTTGCAGAGTCAGGATTTGGACCAGGTCCGTCTGACTCCAAAACCCACGCTGTTTACCACCAGGTGATACCGCCGGCAACAGTTTGAAAATGATGACCCCCGGACTGAATGTAGGTGTGGTATTCTAAGGCTGTCATACAGGTTAAATATCAAAACACACGCTGTGACCTGTGCTTAGATCAACCAAAGCAGAAGCAAACTTTCTTTTGATGCGAGGGAGCGAACAGCCATCAGCCGAGATGGCCCTCACCAAACTATGCCTGTGAGCTCAGAAGAGGTGTCAGACAAGGGACAGGACCAGTAGTGTCGGATGTCTTGAGAAAATGGAGAGGGGGGAGGTGAGGCCTTTTACTTTCTCTTTCAGTTGCCAGTAATGACTCTCGAACTTTCTGCCAATTAACTTGACTGCCCCGTCGCTGATACGTTCATTACTCAGCATTGTTTATCAATGGTATGTTGTTCAAATATTCATTTCCCAGGGGAGGGTTGTGGCGGGGATTTTACTTTATCTCATTCGAAGTTTCGGAGCAAAGTAACAAGTAGCAGATACGATTACGGCTCGTCTTGGAGTTACAAAGCCCCATTTATTTTTCAGCATCTCCCTGCTACGCTCGGCCGTCTTCATACCTCCATCTGCTTTCCCAGATGTCCCAAGGCCACTTGTTGTGGCCGGCCACCAAGCTGCCCTGGGCCACCAGAACCCCTGTTCGCTAGGATGCAGAGGTCCTAGACTCCCCATCCTTTCTTGCGCTTTGAGATGATAGCGCACGTGCCCTTGAAGCCGGGTCCACCGGCCGGCGCGCCAGCCACGCCGGATCGCGTGCATCTTCCCATCGCACCTGCTCTCTCCCCCGCTTCCAGGCCTGTGTGAGCTTCAGGACCTTTGCGACGGTGCTTTTGGCCTCTCTAGAATGCTTTCATGACCTCTCTCACCTGGCCAACTCCTCATCATTTCGGAAGCCGTGGCTTCAGCGTCACCTTCCTTGGGAAGCCCTTCCTGAAATTACCCAGGGTGATTCACACTTCTCCCTGTCTATGGCCCTTATGCTGTGCGTGCGTGTATTTCAGTGGTGCTTCCAAGGGCAGAGAATGAACTAGTACCCCTGAGGGGATCTGAGCCAAAGGGTGGAGAAGGAGGGAGGACATGGGCACGGCCAGGTATGGCCCACACCAACCTTCTGTAGATCTTAAGATTTCTTTATAACCATATGCATCGTCCTAAACATTCCTATAAAATTAGCACTATTCCCTAATTATTTAATATAAAATAATCTCCCCCCCCCAACAATTACTGAGTAAAACTAGTGGTTCAGGAAGCTCCCCCCACATCTATCCTGTGGCTCCCTGAGCCCCCAGACACAACACAGTGTACCTCGGGAGGATGTGTGATTCCCTCTGAAAAATACGTACATAGTATAGTATCTTTTTAGTCAGCCATTCTGTGGGCTTCTTCAAAGTAGGGACTAGGCCTGTCATCTCTGGCATAGTATTGCCTAGAGTATTTGAGGTACTCGAGAAGTATTGTTTTCTTGGAATGAGTGACTTTCTATTGATACTGGTCATGGTAAACAATCAGTGTCATTAATCCTCAAAGAGGTACACACTCCAGCTGTAGACCCCAAGGTCTCTATCATCTGACTACTCTTTCTCTAGTTAGTCTTACATTTTATCGGGCACCAGCATTTAAGATTAATTTTTATTATTTTTATTTTTTTACTTTTTGCATGTTTATTTTTGAGAGAGAGAGACAGAGCATGAGCGGGAGGGGCAGAGAGAGAGGGAGACATGGAGTCCGAAGCAGGCTCCGGGCTCTGAGCTGTCAGCCCAGAGCCCCACGCGGGGCTTGAACCCACGACTGTGAGATCATGACTTGAGTCAAAGCTGGATGCTTAACCGACTGAGCCACCCAGGCACCCCAAGATTAATTTTCAAAACCATCTTCTTGAGTTATGTTAACATTTATTTGCTATCATAACACCTGTATTGTTTTCCACTCTCTTTCACTGCACATACGTATCTCCCCAGCAATACTGGGGAGGAAATAAGCCTTGATGGGCCACCCTGGAACTCTAAATGCCATCTGTAACTTCTTTTCCATGGGAAAATGTGTCCTGAGTTAAAAAGAAAAGCTTACAAATGTAGTCTGGGCCAGTCTAAGGCCAGAGACGGACTGTAATCAGGCATCAAATCCCACATCCTACAGCTTCACTATTAGGGCTTGCTGTCCATGGCCAGAGGGAGCGGGGAAGGAAGTCGAAAGCCAGAGACGCAGAGTGGCATCCCAGAATCATTGGAGCGGGCTGAGATGGCCTCAGATTAGTCCCTCCCTTACATCTCTCAGGGTTCTACCAGTATCGTCATCATTGGACCCCCCCTGGATGTGTAGTAACCTTCCCAAGAGGCCAGAAAAATTCATTCTTACAAATCTTAGTGACATTTGCATCTCTATGATCCTAAAACTGTTCCCTCTCTGAGACTAATGAATACCTGAACCATCTAGTTATCTCTCCTTTAAAAAAATCAATTTAAAAAATCTTATTAAGAAATATTTATGAGGGGAACCCTGTTACACTGTTGGTGGGGATGCAAACGGGTGTAGTCACTCTGGAAAACAGTATGGAGGTTCCTCAAAAACTTAAAAATAGAATTACCCTACGATCCGGCAGTCGCACTACTAGGTATTTATCCAAAGGGCACAAAAATTCTGATTCGAAGGGATACTTGCACCCCCATGTCTATAGCAGCGTTATCGACAATAGCCAAATTATGGAAAGAGCCCACATGTCCGTTGACCGATGAGTGGATAGGGAAGAGGTGGTGTATACACAATGGAATATTACTTGGCCATAAAAAAGAATGAAATCTTGCCATTTGCGGTGACGGGTGGAGCTCAAGAGTATTATGCTAAGCGAAATAAGTCAGTCAGAGAAAGACAAACACCATCTGATTTCACTCATGTGGAATTTAAGAAACAAAACAGATGAACATGGGAAAGAAAGAGAGGCAAACTGAGAAACAGACTCTTAACTATAGAGAACAACCTGATGGAGGTGGGTGGGGTGGGGGGAGGGAATGGGTTCAACAGTGACGGGGATTAAGGAAGGAGCTTGTTGGGATGAGCACCGGGTGTTGTATGTAAATGATGAATCGCTGAATTCTGAGACTAATATTGCCCTGTATGTTAACTAGCTAGAATTTAAATAAATAGGGGGGAAAAATAAATATTTATGAGTAAAGGAGCTCCTAGGTGCAAGGCAGCTTTCTAACACATGATCTGTTTATTATGAAATTGTTCTTTGGAAATCTCCCACTGCTTCCCCTTCTTCCTTTTAGAAGTGAATTGCTGTAAAGCAAAATCCTTCAAGAACAGGCCAAACCCTGCCTCACTTCTCGTCCTTGTCATACCCCAGGTGGTAAAACGTGGGTAGAGGGCTCCTGACAAGCAAGGCTGCCTTCTCTACCTGGCTTCTGAAGTGTAGTTCCAACGACACCATAGGGACCATGGGCTCTCCCCTCCGGGTCATTTTTCTTTCTGTTGTTCGATTTGACCCCATCCTTAAACGACCTCATCCTTAAGCCTTCCCCACCAATAGGGCATGTAATACTGTTTTTATGTCTGCCCCGATCTGGAAGTTTCCATTCGGATTCCACCTAGAAGGCAACTAATGGAGGGCCCAGCTTAGAGCCTGAATCCACTGTCCTGGCCACATTCTCAGACTGGGAAAAGTTGTTGGAAAGCCAGTTCAGAGCCTGAACCGTGAGAAACTACAAACACTTATAGAGAGGTTCGGTCCCCCCCCCCCCCATAAAGTTTTTCAGTAAAACATCCCCTTTTCTGGAACATAGTAAGAATGTGTTTAAACCACAAATGTAGCACAACTGTTTAGGGTACAGACCAATATGTTTTCTCAGGACTACAAAGAAGGTTCCTTTCTCTCTCCTTCTCATTTATATGTTCCTTATAAAACCTTGCCAGAGTCCACTAAAAGGGACCCCCCCCCTTTCATTACATACACTTTTCCCAAGAAGTAAAATGAACTAAATTAATTCATTCACTCAGCACTGTAAATACCAAATGAAAAAAACCCATAGATGTATAGATGTAAATACTGCCTCTGTAATTATTTTTGTGTTTGTATAACTAGAGGGCACCGAGAGAAAGAAAAAAGAAATTATTCAAAGTTCAAAGGTTCCCAGATATCCTAAGAAAATAAGAAACAACAAGCCCAAGCATCCACATGCGAAGATAGCGAACAATGAACTAATCGTTACTCACCAGCATTTTCTTCAAAAGAAACAGCTTTTGTTGAAAGCGGTGAGAATTCCAAATGCTGAACATTTTTTTCCTATCAAATAAAGTTGGTAACTAATGTAGCGATTAGGAAGACTGCAAGAGTTGAAATGGCAACGTACAGCCAAAGTTGAGAACCATTATTTCTTCCTTTCTCCATTATTTCTTCCTTTCTCCGTCCGATTCGGCCCTAATTTGGTTTGTAATTATTCCTTTCTTCCTAGTGCTGGTTTCCATCCATCTGTAAGTTTCCCAAGCGTGTGGGAAGGGGAGGGTGGACATCTCTTGCCCCTCCCCTGACCTGTGGCTCTGGATACCCTGTCTTCTTAAGGAGCATGAGCACCGTGGTTGAATATGACAAAACCGACGCCCTGTGCTAACACTCTGTGGTTTTCTGGGTCTGTGGCGTTGCTCCTCCGTTTCCTGGAGGGCTTCCGGGGTCACGCGTCGGCATTTGTAGACTTTCAGCACATCATCTCTCCCTCACTTCCTTCCATCCGCCGACGGTCTCCGGAGGGTGGTTCTGGGCCACTCACCTTGGTGATTCTTTTCCCCAAACCGTGTGACTCACTGTCAGCCTGAGAAGCCCAGGGTTGGAGGAGGGAAGGTGGGCTTCTGGGACAGAAGGCTGTGTGTTTTTATTTTATTTCACTTCAGTTTATGGAATTTGTGTTCAAACCAGTAGTTCTCAGCCAGCAGTGTTTGTTTTCACATGTGACTAGAAATTGATTTCAAATAACTTCCTTAGGTAACCTTTTGTGTATGGCCAGTCACCCCCATGGTTAGTGGCTGGGAAATCAATGGGAGGTTCTTCTGCTCTGGGCTGGCCCCGTCGAACTCTGCGGGGCTTACTTTTCATCTGTAGTCGTTCATCTGGGGCCGGATGACCCAGGCTGGCCTCCTTCACGTGTCTGGTAGTTAGCAGGCCGCGGGCCAGAGTAAGGGGAGCCACTGGGCTACACGTGCGTCGTCGTCCAACGCACTAGCCTATGCTCCAGGGAGAGTGGCAGTAAGCATGGGTAGGCACCAAGGTTGGCAAAGGTAGAAGCTGCAAGGCTTCTTGAGGCTCGGGCTCAGAACACATTCAGTGTCACTTCTAGCGCATTCTGTGGGCCGAATCTAGTCTTAAGGCCTGCTCAGATTCAAGGCAGAGAATCCGATGGAATGAACTAACAAGCACTGTAGCTGTTTTTGAAATCTACCATAATAACCAAACATCCTTATTTGCAAATTCTGTAAATATACAAATGAAAACAGATCTGGAGTTCTTCCACTAATAAGGTAACTCTCACTTACATTCACATAGACTTTATACCTGGGGAAGAAGCGGGGGCGGTCATTGGCCCGGGCCGTGACAGTGAATGATCCGTGTAAATACCATCTATCAATCTGTCGCATGGGTCATGGCAGAAAAAGGTTGCAAACAGCTGTCCTCGAGGCAAGGTGGTGAGGCAGAGAGAACGTGAACCTTAGATTCAGGCGGACCTGAGTTCAGACTCCCATCTCCCCAGAGTATTAACCGGATGGCCTTGGGCAAGTGGCTTAACCCCCTAAGCATCAATTTCCTCAAGCATAAAACGGGAACACTACCTAAGGCATACGGCTGTTGCAGTAAATAGCCATTTCATGTTAGTTTCCTTCCGTCTCCTTAATTTTTTTGAAATTCACAGGTAGTGACCATAGTCACTCTCTTCTACACAGAATCAAAGCTGCCCAGTCCCTTTTCCTGCAGATACTGGCTTTTTGTTTTCACATATTGCAGATCTTTGAAAGATGACTTTGACATAGTAGTTTTCAACCTGGGATCTTGGCAGTCTTTGCAAAAACCTAAGCTTACATAAGTTAACAACTCCAAGACAATTCTCTGTTTCGGTGCTACAAATTATTTCACGTTTTTGAGTTGTGCATGGCTGGTTTTTCTTTCTGGTCTGGTGGAATTCTGGAAACCCACCATCGGAAAAGCAGGCCTTGAAATAATAGAAGTTGGGCAACAACGTATGGGAACGATGTTCTCTCAGAAAGGATGCATTTACACTGGATGAGGTTTTCAAACACATCTAAGAGCTCTAAGTAGTGAAGTTGGTCTTTGGGGGCTGGAGGAGGCCAGATTGGGCAAAACCTCTGCTTCTCCTCTGATGCATTCCGTAGGGCTCCATTTTGGCTAAATCATCATAATTCCCACCAAGACAGCACAGAATGATAATGGTTTTATTTATTATTTTATATGCATTGCCAGTATATGCAAAGCTTTATAGCTCGCCATAAATCGAGAGGGATTATCGCAGCTGTTACTTATTTTAACAGGTCACAATACAGTAGTTTATGCCAGATGGTTTGGAGAATTTTGAGAGAGAAATTTTATACAGGCAGCCATATAGATACAAGCTTGGATAGTCGTACCCTGAAATTAATTTACATTTGTTATGATATAAAAAATATATGAATAAACACATAGCTCCTTATGAACGAGTGAGCCATTTTATAGCACTGATTTCTTCTGGAAGTCGTGGGGTCTCTTGTGAGCAGTGGCGGGGAGACGGCAAGAGTAACGTGCCGCTAAAGAGAGACGGGAGTTGAGGCTCAGCCACGTCCAGCGCCACAAAGGGGATTCCAGCTGGCTTCGGGGAAGCGAACTTTGGAGGCAAAACTGGGTTTCCATCATTGGAACCAAAGAGAATAAATAAAGCAGGGAATCCGCCCCACATAAACATAGGGAGAGCGTGGTGGGGAGTAGAGCTCGCATTGGGATCCCCAAGGTCACGAACAAGGTCATTCTGGGGCAAAAAGTTTACCCAGCCTGGGCAGATCACAGAATGTATTATCGCCCTTGCAGGTGCTAAAGTTTCTGTGTGGAGCGGTCAGTTCAGAATGGTCACAGAAATGGGAAGGAAAACTAAAAGCACTGATGATCAGAAACCGTTTCAGAAGGTATTTTGGGTTCCAGGTTTCACAGAACAATAGGCTTCCAGAATGCCAGACCTAGAGAAAGCCTTATAGATCATCTCCACCCTCCTTGTCTCATAGATGAAGAAACAGACCAAGTGGTCACCTTGGTTCTTCAGTAAAAAAGTAAAGTCAGACTGTCGAGGTCTTTGGACACCGTCGGCTTCCTCCATGTCACCGACATAAAGTTAATTCCCCCTCTGGAACAGGAATAGAATTACTTAGTTTTTTCAAGTCCGTTCTTCTAGCTCCTCTAGGGGAGGGGCCAACTACTATCTGTTGGTGTCTGCAAAACAAGGAAGCAGAAGAGGGGAGTTTAAAACAGATTTGGGCCCTATAACGGGTATAACCTCTATGCAGAAAAATCAGGAAGTGGCAGTGTTTTGAAAGCTGAATAGCCCATGAATGTCAAGGGACGGAACTAGAAGCTTTATTGTGGACTCCCCCAAGATGACTAGTGGAAAAACTGAAAATCTGTAGGCTTGGTAATACTGTAATGCCCCGCCGATTCCAGAGATGCTCGGCTTCCAGTAGCTTTGGCCGTCTGGAACACGGCTCTAAGCCTGAAGGTAAGTGAGGGGGGAGCTCCCCAAGGCTGCAAGATAGTTGCCAGGAAGCCCATGCAGTCGATTCAGAACCTGGCCTGGGTTCTTGCTCAAACCATTAGTAACTCTTGTTTGATGAACAGATGTTACCGAGCCGTGGTGTCTGTTTTCTTCAGCTCGCCGTGGATTCAAACCGTGGGGAAGGAGCTAGAAGGAGGGTGAGAAGGGAATGCCAGTGGAGAGCTAAATATCAAGGAAAGAGCTTGGAAATCTGAAAAGGAGGCTTTGAAATGTGTTACCATAGAGACCAATAATAAGCCTTCTTAATAAAGACCCCAAGTAATCACCAAAGCATTAAATCGTGTTTCGTATCATCTGATTAAAGAGATAGGGAAGCGAATTGTTCAAGGTAGGCCAAATTCTGGCAGTAAAATCCTCGCCGTTTTCGGAGGCTTTTTCCTCACGTACGCTGAAGTCTCATGCAGGTCAGCCTTCGGTCATTTGGGTGGCAGGGCTCCTTCCGTCTTGGGGTTCCAGCACCCCCGTAGAGCATCTGTGTCTAGCCAGCGGGGGACAGAAGGGAGCGTTCGGAGGAACAGGTGGGAGTTTGTGTGGGCCGGGCCTGGAGGCAGGGTGGCTGTGGGAGAAAGGTGGAGCCGGTCTGGTGAACCGACTAGCCACTTTCTTCCAGGGAGAGTATAGACTAAGCTTTCAAATAACAAGGGGCTGGTGGTTGCACAAACTGTAGCCACACGCAAACTCACCCATGTAGACCTCTGTGTTTCCCGGCAATACCAGGAAAGGGGAATATTTGTGTCCTGAGCCACAATACAGAGCATGGGCTGGCAGACTGTGGCCCGTGGGCCCAATCTCACCCACTGCCTGTTACCGCGGATGAAGTTTTAGTGGAACACGGCCACGTTCGTTCATCGTGAGCTGCACACAACAGCAGCGTGAACTGGCTGCAAAAGACGCGGCGTGGCCCGCCAACACTACCGTCTTTACTCTCTGGCCCGTCACAGCACGAGTTTCTGATCCCCGCTCTAGGTCACCGCTGGCCTAAGGGAGGACACGTGTGCGACTGTTTCTTCCTGGGACCCAGCATCCTTGGCTTCCAGTCAAAACAAGCGGGATACCCACACGGACGGGGACGTAACCTCTGCCCTCAGAATGCCAGCTCCGACAGGGCCCAGGCTCCGCCCCGTCCCTGCCAGCACGTAGCACGGTCCGTGGCATCTGAGAGATGTTCGATAAATGCTTCTGTTTGGCCCCTCAGCCACAGGAAGAATCAGGTACCCTGACCACCACACGGGGGACAGGGAGCCCGGGAAAACGACAGTATGAGCGTGCGTGTGGAGACTTCCAGCAGTTGGGAAGGAACGGCCTTCGTTGGGCTTTTACCATGTGCCAGGCTTCACCTATTATTCTGTTTACTCGCCCTGACAGCCCTGTAAGTGAGGTGTTACTGTTTGCATTTTACAAAGGAGGAGACCAAGGTTCAGGGAAGTCGAGTTATTTTCCCAAGGCCACACCGCCAAGAGCCGGAGGAGCTAGGATTCAAACACAGGTCTTCCTGAGATAAAAGCCCAGGTATTTTCGTCTACACCATGGGAATTGCTAAAACTTTATTCAAATGCAGCCCAGCGACATCGTTTCTTTTCATCGTGGCTGTTAACAACAACCTCACTCTCGTAAAGATCAACGCGGAGGGGCGGACATGGCCATTTTCATGGCTTCACGGAGTTCAGCCAAGGCTCTCCCTGGATAGAGCAGGCCTGAAAGCCTGGGGCAACACAGTTCAACCCTTGGGATGTGTGATTAGTGACTTGGCCACCGGCTCCCCGTGATCTTGCCAGGGATCGCTGTAGAAGGTGGCCACTTTGCTCACCGAAACATAAATTCTCACGTCAAAGCCTGAGTAGTTGGAGTCACTTGAGGCGGGCAGTTCCCGGTGTCCCTGGTGGAGTGGGTCTGGGTGCACGTTAACACACAGATCTCCAGGCCTTGCCGCGAGCCTCTCCCCGGTGCTGGTGTCACGAGCCCCCAGGTGCTGCTGGTGCCACTGATCCTTTGGTGACCGAACCCAAGGGAAAGACCCCCCATTTGTTTTCAGAAGCTCTGACTGGCATCCTGCCCACCCCACGCTTTCCGCTCTCTCAGTCCTTCCGGAAGTCTGAGGGGCCCAGGTCTGCCCTTGGCGGGCAAAACTGTTCCCGTGGACCTCTCGCCGGACGTCTGGCACTCTGGATCATGCTGCCTTCTTGAAACCGTTTTGTCCCTTGGCTTGTGATATAGGGCCCTCCCTCCCTGCCTCCCGGTCTCCCGCTTCTCTCGCTTCTCTGACTCCTCTCATTCTGATGGCCTCTTTTCCTTTGCCCACCGACCCCGTCAACTTCGGGGTTCATGGCTGTCTTCTCAGCCTCACTGGGGGAGTAGTGGCCACGCCACTTCTTCCCTCCCCATCCTTCCTGTCCTAGCCACACACTGTCTCCCGGGGGGGGGGGGCCTCCAGCCACATTCCCCATCCTTCCTGGAGGCTGGCAGCCGTCCGAGGAGGTTGGTGTGAGTGGGGTCAGAAGACAGCAGCCAACCCAGACTAACTCGGGTTGGATGCGATACTTCATGTGACCACGATCATAATTCATAGTAATGCCAATTAGGAAGTGCTCTACCCGTGCACCTGCAAACCCCGTGATTTCTTATGACCTTGGCAAGTCAAGTGTTTCACCACAATTTGTCAATGATGAAGGAGTCGCAGGCCCCATGGACCGGGTACTGCCCACACATGTAAATGCGCCCGGGGCATAAACCTCCCTATTTGAAGACGGACGACCTGGTCAGAAAATAGTCACGTTTTCCTGAAATGGGTTTCCAAGGCATCAAGACAGATTACCTACAGCTGTGCCCCGCAAGCCATCTTGGGATGATTTCGTTCCCTGGTCTTTCCCCCGTGTTATATGTTGGGGTATATCCCGTAAGTGTTGCAGTGGCCCGAAATGGCTTTTGGTCTTCCGCATGCCGTTGTCGTATATACAACCTAGCAGCCTCGGGCAGGGGCACGCACTGCCGTGGTTTTTAGCCCTGGTTCGACACCATAGCTGGCTTAGTAAATCACCCTTCCCTGGAGATCAGTTCATGGCTCTGAAGGCATTGTCTCTGCAGTGTTTTTAAGCCTGAGCAGGGTGAGTTGTATCTAGCATGCAAGGTCTCAGGGACCGGGGATGAAGAGGGGGAAGGGACGCAATGTTACAATTTGCGGGCTGCTCTAGTCCTGTTACACACGGGGCGCGGGCTCCGCGCCAGTCTCTGTCTTCCCTCTTGCCCCGGGGCTGGAGGAGTTGGCGCGGGCGTCTCGTCGTCGTCTCTGATTCTAACGCTGTTGGTCAGAGACTGGGGACAGGGGAGGTGAGAAGGGAGCCACGGGGGTGCGGTGCTGAGCAGCCGCGGCCGGTCCAGCCTGTTGGTGATGTGCCGAGCCCGCCGCCACTCCGGGCATGGGTAACACGCGGCCCCAGCGGCCGCACCACCGGAGGAGGAGACGCACAGGTACCCGAAATCCGGACCCAGGATCCTCCGCAACCCCCGGCTTGTCTACGCTCACAGGGCCGGCTCTGTGGCCCGCTCCCGCGCACCGCCGAGTTTGGGGCTGGGGGCCGAGTCCTGCGGCTCACTGCGGCTGGCGGCAGGGGACGGATTATTTTTAGCAGGTTCCACTTTAGCCCAGTGGAACCGGGAGATGTTCGCGGAGCCGGGTGGTTGTCTGCAGAGCGTTGGTGCAACCGTGCCTGCTGCCCGGGAGGTTTGGCTGCCGCAGTCCCCTCCATTCACTGGGCTGTAAATCGAAGCTGTCTACGCGGGCGAGGCGCTCGATCTCAGCGTGGCCCTGGGGCTACGTCCCGCCCAGGTCTCCCGGCACCTGATTTCCCAGTGGTCAATTAGGTGTCTCAGCCTGCAGCATTGAAGCAGTGGAGGGGCCAATGCCCCGGCTTTGATGGAGCGCGCCGTGCGCAGAGACCTCCCCAGTCGACTTCCTCATCAGAAGGCAGCATCCATTCATAATTCTCTCTCTGCCTGTGGACCGAGTTAGGCTGGAGCTGGGCATGGACTCCCGCGATCTCCCTTTTTGCATCTGAAGGAGAAACTAAGATAAAAGGCAAAAGGAAGAAGGAATGCGGTCCTAACGCAACAAGGCGCTGGAAAGCCCCCGAGAGGCCTCTCCTTTGCGGGGAGAGGGAGAAGAGGCAGATCGTGAGCCCAGCGCCCCAGCCAGCTGCTGCTTCGCTGCGGAGCCGGCACGCATGCCTACCTCACCTGACGGCCGCATTCCCGGGGAGCCGGCACGGGGCCCGGCGGCGCGCCCAGGGCGCACGGGCGGTAGGATTTCTGCACCGGGAGAACGATGCGCGGGCGGGCTTCCCAGGGCCGAGCCCGAGCCTGAGCGGGCGCCCGCGGAGGCTAGCCTTGGCGCGGTGCCCCACCGCAACCCCCCGGGATGCTCCGCGACTCGCAGCCCAGGCCACTCCGGTGTGTGTGAGATGGGACTAGCCTGGGGGGAAGGGGTATGGGCAGGTGACATCATTTTAAACTAATGTTTCACACCTCTGGGTGGTGGGTGAACTTGGGGGACGGAGGAAGCCAGAGCCGCAGCCCCGCCGCGCGCGCCAGCCTAGGAGGAAATCTACCCCCCCCCCTCCCCGCCCCTAGCCAAGGTTTGAGAGTCCGCTCCCCTCGGCAGAGCAGAGTGAGGGTGAGCAGGCGGTCAAGGTGGACCGCGCTAAGCTCTGAGGGGCGAGGGGGAACTGCTCTGTCTTCCTGGGGTCTTTTATTTTAAGCATATTGCAGCTGCAGCTTTGAAGTTTGCCGCCTCCTCCTCACCCCTCATCCCGGGCTCTGGGGCGGGGCGGCACTTTTCCACGCGGCTACCCGGGCCCAAAGCAGCTGAGCGGAGGCGGCTGCGGGGGGCTGCGGGGGCTGGGGGTGGGTTTCCTCCCGGGGGCACGGGGACTCGAGGGCTCTGTGAAAGGGAGCGCGCCCTGAGGCTCAGCCTTGCGGGAGCTCCGACGGCTGGGGAGAAGTCGGGGATCCAGCTAGGTGTTCCATCCTGTTTTCCTGCCCTGCCACTTGGTGGTGGGCGACATTTTGCCTGTGCAGGGGTTTCACTGTCATGGAGCTGGCTGTGATGCCGTGAGGCAAACGGACGGTTAGGATGAGCTGGAAGAGAGAGGCGAGAGAGCTGGAGCTCTTCCTTTTGTGGCGGCGTTAACCCTTTTGAGCCTGCTCCTTTGGTACACCTGTCCACCTGGGTCACCATCTGTGGGCGTGAGTGGGGCGGCCTCGCGGAGGCGCCCTGCCAGAGTTGGTGGGCCAGAGCCGGTCTTGCCCAGGCCAGGAATGTGCGGGCAGTAAAAGAGCAGAGCCCCAACTGGTGTCCCCTTAGGGGAAGGTTAAGCGGCGCCGGCCATGCTGGTGCACGGTGTCGTAGCCATAGTGTGGTTTGTGCTTGAGTTCAGGAGCTCTTGTTTCACGAGGTTTTTATTTTGCGGTTTCGTGCCTCCCGGTCACCAGTTTGCTTTTCACAACAGCTTGTGAGCAGGGCAAAGATAACAGCATCTACAAATAGCCTCGCGGCTGGAGATGCAGCCTACCTTGACCCCGCTCTTACAGGAATGGGGTCTCCCTTCCCAGCTGCGTGAGGGCGAGCCAGACCTGGGACCCCCACCCCCCACCCCCACCCCCACCCCCCTGCAGCGGGAGAGCAGGCCCACACGCCCTTCAGAACTGTTCAGCGTCCAGTCTGAGGGCAGGGCAGGGATGTTGTGGTGCTGGTCTCTGTGCGAAGGGCAACGGCTCGTCCATTCCTGGGTGAGGCCCAGAGCCACTGAGCTGCAAGATTGGGGGATGGGAGCCCAGACGGGGACCCCTTTTCCGCCCCCCGGCCACGGGCATCTGCAACTTTGCATTCCGTAGGAGTTCCACCTAGCCATGTATATGGGGCTTCCTCCTCTGTGCTTCAAGGGCCAGCAGGCCACGCCCCAGCAAAGGAGTCTGGCCCAGAATACAGAGGGACCAAATGGTCCAGGGTGGCACTTGAATCACATGCCAACTTCCTCAGTGCACATAGTAGCCGGGATACCACTCTTTTCCTTCCCAGATGGAAAGCCCTGGACAGTTGAGTGACGAACCTCTTCCTGGTAACTGAACGGTACCCATCTGTCTAAAGGGGGCCACCCCCACTGATGGAGAAGGTACCACATGGAATGGAGAGGGGAAGGGAGTGAGGCCTTTTGAAAGGTCGCAGTGGATAGCGGGAACCCGGGTCTACTCCTGTAGGTCATAGATGCTGAGAGCCTGCTAGGCCTCTCCCATTATTTATTTTCAAAACCCACGCTCATCTTTTCTTTGGAAGCAAAGGTGGCAAAGTCCAGCTTGAAGAAAAAAAGGTCTCCTCTGTTCTTGATTGATTGAATTATGGTATTTTATTTTTGCAAAAATGCATCGGTAATTGCTGAAAATGTAAATGCCTAATTTTCTACAGTGAAAGAAACAAACTAAAGAGTATGGGAATTTAGGAAGGAAGGTATGAATCCCCACCGTTAGTTCTCTATTCAAGAGAGAAGCTACCAGGTCATTCTCTCCTCCCTTTCAAAGTGAATTTTGATTTTAACATTTTACCTTTATTTTCTGTACATCATGAATATAACCACTGGTCAAATATTAAGATAGACAACTTGATTCAGGGGAGGGAAGAGACCAGGAAACAGAAAACACCTCTGAGAAATCGGTTGTTCCTCTCGTCATCTAGTAGAGACTTGAAAATAGTTGCTACTTTATCTTTGAAATGTTCCCACCATCGTTTTGTTCTCTACAGACGATGCAAAATTACCACTGATTCAATGTAGCCAAAGGGCCCAGTACAACAGTGGCTAACTCCCTGGCCCACTTAGAAGAGTAGATGGGAAGACCAAGAGTTGGAATTCAGATTTTACAAAAATGTCATCAATTTTGCTCTGCCTGTACCAAATAAGATGTCAGTGACCCTTTGCTCTTAAAAAAAGGCAGGGGGTGGGGGGGTGCTTTCCCTCAAAGTTCAGAACCTGAATTGGTATTAATTAGAGACACTGGGCATGTTGGTCAGTGAAGGCCAAATATTGTAACAAATAAGCCCCAAATCTCAGGAGCTTAACACAAGGCAATTTATTTCTTGTCGCATAAAGTCTAATCGACTTTTGGCTTGTGATGACAAGGAACCCCATCTTCTGCCTTCTTGTGGCTCTAGGATCCCATAGGGCCTTGGAGTCCTTCCTGGGTTGCTCTGCAGCCAGCCACCAGAAGGGGACCGAGAGAGCGCGGAGGACTGCCTGAAGGAGCACACCTTATCTCCACCCACATTCCAGGGGCCAGAACTTAATCACGTGGCCGCATCTACCTGACAGGGAGGCTGGGGAACGTAGTCTGTGCCATGGCCATAAGCCATCCGGTACGCAAGACACCCTTTCTTAGCTCTGCTCTGGGACTTGGGTTTGGCTCTGGACAAGTCGTGTAGCTACATACAGATCTCCATCTTTACGATGGTGGTAAGTCCACCTGCCCTTTCCTGTCTCACGGAGATTTGGGAAGGTATAGAGATACACCTCCGAGGAGGGACCTTCTGATCTCGCCTTTTTAGGCAGGGTCATTGTGTCATTATCCGCATGTTATAAATCACTTGCCCAATGTGACACAGCTAGTTTATGGCAGGGCTGGAATCACAACCAAGTTATATAGGATACAGCTTCAGAAAGCTGATGTATAGTCTCTAGATGGCCTTTCGTTGTGTACAATCTCTAGAAATAGCTATTCATATTATTTAAAATCCACGTGAGACTTTTTCCCAGTTGTTAAGTATCAAACCCCTTATAGTCAGGTTTAGAATAGCCAGGGTACTGGTCTATGCCTTGTGCCTATATTAACTCATTTAATCTTCACAGTCACCTTGGGAGCTAGGGACTATTTTCCTCGCTTTATCGATGAGGATGCTAAGGCACAGAGATTAAGTAACTTGCCCATGGTTTTATGGATAACAAGTGACAGATCTGGGATTTGATCCCAGGCAGTTTGGCTCCGGAATCTAGCCCTGGATTATTTTACTGCACGGCCGCTCTGATCTGGTGGACTCCATGTCTAGCCCTGTCTGGTGTGTCCAATCAACGTAGACCCTGATACTCAGGCTTTAATATTCCGAGATTTCCTCTCTCGGTGAGTGACCTTGAAGGTCCATGACAGGGAGTCATTTATAAATCTGCTGAGGCATGAATTTGAGCCCCACGCGTATGAAATGGATACACAGGATTGTGCTACTTCGAGGAAGCCCAATCCCCAACCTCCAGCTCTGACAGCCCCGTGAAACTTTTTTTTTTTTTTTCCTTAACAAATTTTTGGGCTACTCATTACAGGGTAGGCAGCACCTGCTGTGAAGTAATAACAAGATGCTTTCCTGGCGAAAAGCAGCCATCACATGAGGGAAGGACTCTCGAGTGCGAGGTTAAAAGGGACCTTGGTGATTTGGTGGGGGTGGGGCAAGGTGAACATGGTCACTTGGCTTGAGGTAATTGCTGGTTGGGGTTGTTTTATTTACTGTCGCATAAGAAACTACCCCCAAGGCTCACTGGCTTAGGAAACAACAGCCAATCCGCCGGTTCAGGATTCTGTAGTCTGGGATGAGCTCACTGGGCAGTTCCCGTGATTCTTGCTGGTGGTCGGGTGCATTGTCACCGGGGTGCCGGGCTCAACTGGGGTGCTGGCCGGCTGCTTCCTCTTTCTGTGTTGACTTGGGACTTCTCCCCCTCCAAGCGGACTCTCTACACAGTCTCTCCAGCAGGGTCACTGGACTTCTTAGCTAGCGGTTTAGGGTCCCCAAGAGTGCAAAGGCAGAAGCTTCCGGGCCTCCTCCAGGCTGGGCCTGTGACTTGTGTTGCCAACAGAATGAGGCCAAGTCACAGGCTCCACCCAGATGCCAGGACGGAGAAAGGAGCCGTGGGCATCAAGGCCAGGTGGTGTGGAGACAGGCTCCCACACTGAAGTCGGAAGCCGCTGTATTTACAAACGCGAGGATTCCCGTAGGTTTCAGGAGAAGTTGACTCTACAGTAAAATGTAGGTTAAATAAAATCCGTTCCTTTCACTCCAGTGGAGAAAGACTATTATATATGCTTGGTCCTTTCTCCATCCCCCAACTGACAAACCATTTATGCCCATAAAGCCCTGAGGCTGTGGGTGTGACTGCCCAAAAGGAAAGGGGCTGGAAGCGCCTGGCTTCCCTTGCCTCTCCCATATTTGCTCCCAAAGGTCTCACTATTTAAAAAGGTATCGGTATCCACCCCGAGACATAAACGAAGAATGCTTTCTGAAAAGTCAGTAGCGTAACAATTGGATCGGAAGACAAGGCTATTTCTGATCTCATCTACTCTTCCCCGGCGGGTCACCCATTGCCTGGTGACAGCGTGCACGGCGGGAGCCCCTGGCCCCCTCAGGAGGTAGAGCTGCAGCCCTGCAGACACGGGCTCCTCCAGGGCCCCACTTCACGGCGCCTTGCCCAGGCCCTTCAGTCACCGCAGTCCGCTGCCCCCAGACCCCCTTCCTCCTCAGGACTCAAACACTCACCAGTCAGAGCTGGGCACCGGTGGCTAACAGCTCACAGCAGTTCCCTCTTCCGGAACTGTTCTCGGCTCAAGAGAGCCACCTTGCCCAAGGTCACGCGCCTTCCCAGGTCAGCACCACTCCGATGACCGGTCACCTTGCCTCAATTCACGACAGTTCTTGGGGCCAAGGTGGCTCCGGCGCTTTGCCCCGGGACTGGCCGAGCCTCGCCTGTACCTGTGTCACAGCCCACCTTCTCTCACCTCTCCCTGCGCCCAGTCCCACTTGGCGTTGATACCAAATGCCTTTGTTCTGAGCTTTGCACCCAGCAACGTCTATGTCACAGTCTACTTCCAGGGAACCTGACCCGACCGAGATAGGGGGCTTGTAGACCGGGTTACCTACTACTACGGGTCGGGCCACTGGGGATACACACAGAAAGAAGCAGGACACACAGCATAGGTCTTCCCCAAAGTCTTCTAGCTGGGAAGAGAGGACAAATACTTAACCAACAATACGAAGAAATGAGCAAACATAATGTAACAGTCGTAAGTAGGTCTGATGACTCAATGCGTTCTCCCCTCCTCACTCTACCCCTCACAAAGTTTTTCTCCCCCAAAGTTTTTGTTTTTTTTTTTTAAGGAGGGTGATTCATGACATTGATTATATGGTTAACAATTGCACCAAAGCTCTCTCCCACCTGATTATTTCTTCCTCTGGGCATGGCACTGGCAATCAAAATTTATCTTTCAAATTAAGGCTCTAATTATATTTTGATAAAGATCTAGCAATTCAATGAGAATGAAATTTTGAGGGTTGCCAGGAAACGGATGACTCTGGGTTATAGAGAAGGGTGTGCACGCAGAATACTAATAGGTAGTTCAGCACTCTTATCTAGACCTTTCCAATAGCAGCCGATAATGCAGGCCCATCAAGTACTGTTTCTCTGCTATTATTCTAGGAGGATAAAGCGATGAAAGATATAAGCAGGGTTTTATGAATGAAAAGGTGATTCATCAGATGTCTTTTGGTCTCTCTCGCTAGAGTTAAGAAACAGTAATAATTTTGTGGTATTACCACAAAATACAGGGGACAAAAGCTTTCTCTTATTTCCTTGCCTCCTCTTTTATTGTAAATAAAAACATGATGTCTTAGATATCGGGTTATTGTTTTGTGTTGGGAGACGGGGACCTGCGTTTGAAATGGTGTTGACTCCCAGGAAAATGGAAACAGGGGAAATGTGTATCATGTTATATTCTGATTTTTCTTTACCTTTCCTTTCCCTTTCATACTGCCTGATTATTACTGATTCATTCATTCAACAAATATTGAATCCTAAGTATTGTGGTAGTCCTGCTGAGGGATCTCAGAAAGTTTAAGATGGACAACCACGTATGAAAATAATAAATAACAATACAATACAGTAGCACCCTGCGTGGTGTTTTGGGGACAGGTGGGGGGGTAATTTTTTTTTACTGAAATGGAACTCAAGTACAGTTAAGCTGTATACAGGTCTTAAGGGTTGAGCTTAACAAGCTCTGACACATACATGTCTGTAACCGCCTCCTGAAATACTCCATAGTACATTTCTGTCACCCCCCCAAATTTTTAGTGCCCCTTTCTAATCTTCCCCCCGCTTTGGCAACTATTATCCTGATTTCACATAGATTAGATTTGCCTGTTCAAGAGCTTCAGATAAATTGAATCATACAGTAGGATTTTTAAAAAATGTCTAGCTTCTTTCACTCAGCAAAATATTTTTAAAATTCACCCATGTTGTTGAATGTATCCGTAGTTCATTCCTTTTTATTGCTGAGCAGTAATCCATTGTAGAAATGTACCACAGTTTGTTTATCCATTTAGTTGGGCTGTTTCCGGTTTGGGGCTATTGTGAATAGAGCTGCTGAGAATACTTTTGCACACATCTTTTTGTGGATTTAAGTTTTCATTTCTCCTGGGTAAAATACCTAGGAATGAAATTGCTTAGTCATACGGTACGTGTATGTTTAGTTTTATAAGAAGCTGCCAGAAATTACTCCAAGATGATTGTACCATTTTATACTCCTACCAGCAACTTATCAGAGTTCTAGTTGCTCTGTATCCTCTCCAACACTTAGGACATTAGCAGTCATTCCAGTGGATTTCGTGAAATGGTATCTCACTGTGGTTTTAGTGTGAATTTCTCTGATGACGAAGAATATTGAATACCTTTTTATGTGCTTATTGGACAGAATCTTCTCTTCTCAAATGTCTAGTTAATCCTTTTTCTCATTTTTAATTGGGTTCTTTGTCTTCTTATTATTGATTTGTAGCAACTCTTTATATGTTCTGAATGAAAGTTCTTTGTCAGATATATGGATTACAAATATTTATTCACAGTCTGCCATGCCAATTTATTTTCCAATGGTGTTCTTTTGGTGTGTAGAATTTTTAAGATTTTGACCGAGTCCAATTCATCGGTATTTTCTTTTATGGCTAGTCCCTTTTGAGCCCTGTCAGAGAAATCTGCTTCTCTCAAGTTCATGAAGATTTTCTCATGCATTTTCTTCTAGAGGTTTTATAGCTGTAGCTTTTATGTTTGGTTCTATGATCCTTCTGTAATTACTTCTTGTGTATGGATTCAAAATTCAGTTTTTTCCCATATGTACATTCAGTTGTTCCAGAACCATGTGTAAATGTTTTTTTCTTTTTCCCCACTGAATTGACTTAACATCTTTTTTTTTTTTTTAAATCACTCAATTGTATGTATGTGGGTCAATTTCTGGACTCTTTGTTCTGCTCCACTGATCTATATGTCTACTGTCTTGCCAAAGCCCCACTGTCTTGACCTCTGTAGATTTACAGTAAGTCTTGAAATCAAGTAGCATAAATCCTCCAAATTTATTCGTCTCTTTCAAGATTATTTTAGCTATTCTAGAACCTATGTGTTTCCACATGCATTTTAGATTCAGTTCATGAATTTCTTTGTTTTTAATGTTTTTATTTATTTTTGGGAGTGAGTGGGGGAGATACAGAGAGGGAGGGGACAGAGGATCTGAAGGGACTCTGCACTGACAGCAGAGAGCCAGATGCAGGGCTCAAACTCAAAAACCCTGAGATCACGACCTGAGCTGAAGTCGGACGCTCAACCACGGAGCCACCCAGGCACCCCTGTTGATGAATTTCTTCAGAAAAACAGCTGGGGTTCTGATGGGCCATTGATTTGAATCTGTTAATGAATTTGGGGAGAATGGACATCTTTAACAGTGTCCTCCGATCCCTGAATATAGCATAGCTTTTGATCTTACAGATCTTCTTTAATTTCTCATAGCAATGTCTTGCAGTTTTTAGTGTAGAGGACTTGCACATCTTTTGTTAGATTTATCCCTATAGATTTGATATTTTGGGTACTATTGTAAATAGTATTCCTTTTTATTCTCCAATTTTTCATTACTAGTATATGTAAACACAATTGATTTTATATATTGACCTTATATTCAGTGACTTTTCTAAATTCACTCTTCAGTTCTAGCAGGTTTTTTTTTTTTTATAGGTTCTGTAGGGTTTTCAACCTACACAATTATGTTGTCTGACAATGACAATATTTACTATTTCCTTTCTTATGTTTTATACACTAGTGAGAGTAGATGTTTGATTTCTTCCCAGTCTTAGGGGAATGCAGTCAGTGTTTTACCATCAAACATGAGATTAGCTATAGATTTTTCCCAAATGACCTTCATCAGGTTTTGGTATCAAGACTTCATATAATGAGTTGGGAAGTGTTTCCTCCTTCTCTATTTTCTGAAAGAATTCATGTAAATTGGTATTATTTCTTCCTAAAATGTTTTATGGAACTCACTAGCCATCTGGGCCTTGAATTTTCTTTGTGGGAAGGATTTTGATTAAGAATTCACGTTCTTTAGGAGATACAGGACTATTTATATTTTCTATTTCTCCTGCTAGTTGTTGTAAAGAATCATGCGTGTCATCTAAGTTGTTGACTATATTAATACCGTACCCTGGAGTAGGCAGAAAGACCAAAGATATCACTTGAGGTGAGACTCGAAGATCAGGGACTTAGGCAGACGAGGAGGTGAGTCCCGAGGAAATAACGGTATGAGAAAAGACATGGAGTGGGATCTCCAGTGGTGTGGGTTGTTGGACGTGGATCGTAACGGTCTGGTTGAAAGAGAAGTTTTGGGTGAAAGAGAAGTGGAAAATGATGTCAGATAGCTCAGACCCGGATCAACGCCATATTGAGAAGCTGGGACTTTTTGTAGGCAATGAAAACGCCCTGGATGATTTTTCAAACAGGGGTGTGGCCTATAGAAATATTACTCCAGGTAGATTGATTTGGAATAATGGGCTGGTAGAAAGGGGAGGGTGGTAGTCAGTGCAGATCTTTTAGAACTGGTGCAGTATTCAGGGTGAGCCCTGCCTCCATGAAAGGAGTCTAATAAAGAACGAAGCTGGGAAGAGTAAAGTGCTTGAAGTTTTCTCAGGATAAAGGCCCCTGAATATTTTTCTCTGCGTACAACACAATGTTATGCACCTAGTACACACTCTCTCACTGTATGATTACCTCTGTTCCCATATCCACCTCTTTACCCAGACCCCCAGCTCCTCCAGGAGAAGAACCTAAAGTTTGTTCCTGCTAAAGTACTAGTGCCTAGGGGCGCCTGGGTGGCTCAGTCGGTTGAGCGTCCAAGTTCGGCTCAGCTCGTGATCTCACAGTTTGTGAGTTTGAGCGCCACATCCGGCTGTCTGCTGTCAGCAGAGTCTGCTTCGGATCCTCTGTCCTCCCTCCTCTTTCTCTGCCCCTCCCCCACCTGCAGGTGCGTGGGCACACATATGCACACACGCACTCTCAAGAGAAGGTACTAGTGCCTAGCATGTAGTAGACGCTTCATTAATATCAAGTGAATGGAGGACATCTGAAAGTGAATGAACAAATGAGTGAATAAATGAATGAATGAAAGGGTAGAATAAAGGAAAACCGTATTCATCAGGATGGGCTGTTATGCTCTGAAACCGACAAAGCTCTGCACTCGAACACAATAAAAGTTCTAGTTCTTCATCACACAAAGTCTGATTTAAGCCCGGAACATGTAGCCTCTAAGGAACAGAAGAAAAGAGAGCAGCAAGGTTTGGGGGAGGTTGTGTAAGGACCAAGCCTACAAATGGCATGCGCTGCTTCTGCCCACATCCCACTGGCTAGTAGTTGATACTCTGTTGTTTGACCCCAGTGTAACTGCATAGGAAGCTGGAAAATATAGGTGCGCACATAGATATTTGGTAAGCACTAAGAAGGACAATTGGGAAGGAGTAAAAGGAAGCCCAGAAACTAGTGTTGCTTCCAGCCTGGAGAAACCTAATCCCTAGAGACAATAAGAGACTTACTGAGGATTGCCCACACAGATCACAGACCAGTTCTGCCAGTAGAGCCCAGTCCCCCTGGCCTGCCTTTTAGGCCTTAACGGTTGCCGCCTCGGGGCTTGCATGTTGCTAACTCATTTTCAGATGCCAGCTCTTCCGGAAGGAACTGTGAGCAGACTGGAGCACTAATAGACTGCTGTCAGTTCCCCGGTAGCTCCAGCCAGAAGCACGAATGGAAACAGGTGCGATGTGGGTCAGGGCAGGAAGTTTTGATGATGAACCTCCCGGGGGGCAGCAAAGCAGTCCTGCTCTGGGAGGCATCTGTGCTAAGCTCATGCTGGCCGCCTAGAGAGAACTCCCTGTCCTCTGTGATCTGGAGTCTCCCGTTCAGGATCAAAGTAGCCACCTCGGCAGAGCCCAGAACGCATGGCGAGGGGCACGGCAGCCACGGGATTTGCCGCTGGGACGTGTCGTGTGTAGCCAGAGGTGTGAGGGGATCACCTTGTCTGCTGCAGGAGGGTGGAATAGGAGGAGGAGGGTCGCCTTCCTTGGTCGGGCGGTAGTTACTGCTTGGTTTGCAGACTTAGTATGAGGGTCAGAGATGATGAAGGCAGAGTACGTGGCTCAAATTTTGACACGTGCTGGGTTTCTCAGCAGAAGGTGCTGTTCCCGGTAGTGGTGGTGAAGGAACAGGAGAAACTACATCTCCCGTCTTTAAAAAAAAAACTAGGGGGGCGGGATGCAGAGAGCCTGTTGCTTTTCCCCCTGAAAGTTGCCTCCCTAAGTAGGGCTGCGGACTCTCTCCCCATTCCCAGGCACCGGTCAGCGGTAGACGCGTTTAAATAAGTGAAATAACAGATGCAAATAAAATGGCAGAACTCAGAAAATGAGCCCCCAGAGAAATGAGAAGTGAAGTAGTTGGAGGCAATAGTGAAAGGAAGGATTAGAAGAGATACTGTAACTATAAATGAATTAAGTAAGAAAGCCATTTCCTACCGCCCTTCCCCTCACCCATCCTATTCCTGCACTCTGGCTTCACTCTTCCTCAAACGCTCAGACACGATCCAGCCCAGGAGCCTTTGCTTTTGCTCTTCTCTCTGCTTGAAATTCTCTTACTGAACCTTTTCCCTTAGCTCCCTGCTTCACCAGGTCAGGTATCTGCTCAGATGTCCCCTTTGAGAGAAGCCTTCCCTAACTGCCTATCTTAGCTTGGGTTCCCTCACAAGTAGATCCCGAGACAAGGATGGGAGTACAAGTGGTTTGTTTGAGCACACAACCCAAGTAACACCTGCTGGGGAATGGGGACGAAAGAGGAGGGAACGAACGGACCAGAGATGTGCTACCAAGCAAGTACCTTGGGGCCACTCGGAAGTCGGTCCTGCTGAGGAAATCTGAGGGAGGTGAAGACCACACTTCTGAGTTTAGCGTGACCTCAGAGGAGGGCATCTGACACCGTGGAGGGCTGCTCCCAGGGGCGTGAATTCCCTAATACTCCTTGCCCTGCTGGCGCCCCAGCATTCCCCCATTGCCAGAAGGAAAATCGCCCCCAGGCAGAGAGTCTCGGGAGGTCACGGGAAGCGGCCTTTGGGGCGAATGCCAAGAGGATGCCGGCAAGGCGGTGGCTGGGCTTATCTGCGACACCACCCTCTTCACAACAGCAACCCCATCAACTCTTCATCCCCTTAGCCCTCTTTCTGACTTCCTCACAGAACTTACGCCACCTGATATTCTATCTGTACGTTTGTTATCCGTCTCTCCTGCTAGACAGCAAGCTCCAGGAGGACAGAGCCCTCACATGTCTCTCGGTGCCTCAGGCAGGGATGACACTCGGTGGATGCTCAGTGATTATTTGTCGAATGAGTGACTGTTCAGAGAAAGATGGAAACCCGTCATCGACATCATTATCGTCTTCATATCGAGGTGTGGGAGAAGCAGGACAGAAATAAGTTACAGGAACAAAGGTGATCATTACACAAGGGAGGGCCGTGGCAGGTGCCTGATTAGTAATTGTTGGTTTTGCTTTTCTTAAGTTTTTATTTGAATTTGTTAGTTAACGTACAGTGTTATTGTAGTTTCAGGTGTACAATATAGTGATTCAGCCCTTCCATCCATCACCCAGTGCTCATCACAAGTGCCCTCCTTAATCCCCATCACCTGTCTCGCCCATCCACCTGCCCACCTCCGCTCTGGTCACCGTCAGTTTGTTCTCTGTAGTTAAGAGTCTGTTTCTTGGTTTGTGTCTCTTTTTTTCCCTTTACCCATTTGTTTCTTAAATTCCACATGAGTGAAATCATGTAATATTTGTCTTTCTCTGACATATTTCACTTAGCATTATAACTCTAACTCCACCCATGTCATTGCAAATGGCCAGATTTATTCTTTATTTTGGCTGAATGATATTCCATTACGCACACGCACGCACGCACGCACACACGCATGCACTTCCCCAGTCGATGGACACTTAGGCTGCTTCCGTATCTTGGCTATTGTAGATGCTGCTGCTGTAAACAAAGGGGTGCATGTATCCCTTAGAATTAGTGTTCTCGTATTCTTCCGGTAAACACCTAGGAGTGAGATTGCTGGATCATAGGGTAGTTCTATTTTTAACTTTTTCAGGAACCTCCGTACTGTTTTCCACAGTGGCCGTGCAGTTTGCATTCCCACCAACAACAGCATACGAGGGCTGCTTTTTCTCCAGGTCCTGGCTGACACAGGTGTGATGTGATATCTCACAGTAGTTTCGATTTGCATTTCCCTGATGATGAGTGATGTTGAGCATCTTTCACGTGCCTCTTGGCCATCTGTAGGTCTTCTTCAGAGTAATGTGCGTTCGTGTCTTCTGCCCATTTTTAATTGGATTATTTAGTTTTTGGGTGTTGAGCTTTACAAGTTTTTTTTATGTATTTTGGATAGTAACCCTTTATTGGTTATTTCATTGGCAAATATCTTCTCCCATTCCGTAGGTTGCCTTTTGCTGCTGTTTCCTTCAGTGTGCAGAAGCTTTTTATTTTGATAGAGTCCTAATAGTTTATTTTTGCTTTTGTTTCCCTGTTGTTTTTCTTTGTAATGCATAAGGATGAAGACCAGAGAATGATTAGTCATTCCAGTTTCTTGGTCTCATTTTTCTGGGTACTCAAGGATTTCATTCTTTTCATGGTCACGATAGCTGTTCCTTTTGCCCCATATGCCAAATGGAAAAAAACCACAGACAACAGAAGTTTCTTTACAGGATGGAAAATGTAATATATCCAGAAAGGTCAGGCTAGTCTTGGTCTGTTAGAGAGCCCAGGCCCTCACCCAAGACAATAGGGAAAGGAGTGTGAAGGGGACACAGAAAGGAAGCAGAGTAAGATTGATGAAGTGCAGTCCAGGGAAGGAGGCAACGGAAGGGCCTGACAACCTGAGTCCTCACTAACAGTTGACTATTCAAGTGGGATTTTTGTAACTTTTGACATGAGCCTTTTGAGGTGTATCCAAATAAACACAACCCACTCCACAGCCCCAGACCCATACTTGTGATTAAAAGGCCCTGATAGTCCCGCAGTTCAGACCCTGAACTGTCTGCTCCAGGCCACTGGCTGAAATTCACTCCAGGAGGACAGAACTTCTGTAATTTGTTACCACTGACATGGCAGCTTGCCTGGACAGCCCCAGTGGGTCCTGTTCTCTGTGGGTTTGCAGAACCTCCTGCCACAGAGGACACTGCTATTTCTGGAATGGGCTTCGGCCAGTAACCAGTATCTGAAAAAGACCGGGGAGGGGACAGTGGTAAGCTGACACAGTGGTGACAGAGGTGGGAACCTGGCACCTCTGCATGTCACTTGCCCCAGGTGGCTTTTGCTAGAAAGAACAAACCTTTGCCTGGGTGGATAAAAGGCAAATAAATGTTGTGCTTACCAAAGCTATTGGTTTGACAGCCTTTGAATGAAAATTTTTTTAAAAGTCAGAACATTGACTGAAACTTATTCTTAAATAAAATGAGATTCCCAAGTTGTGTTTAGGTACTAGCTGCTTTCTCTCCAGTATCTTCACATCTTCATGTAAATGTCCCTGCCCAAATATTTAATTCCCTGCCTCATGATAGCCCACTAAAAGAGGTCTGTCCCGTGTCTACACAAGACTGAATCTATACCTTTGATTGAGTTCACTGTCGACTTTTGGGAAACAGCCAGTGTAGAAGGTGTTTTATGGGTTGTGTGAGTGTAATGAAATAATAAATGGTTCTTCTTTATTACTGGAATGACCAGATTAGCCAGCTGTTTCTGTAGTGGGTGAAATTCTGTCACAAATCCCTGTTCCTGAGGTTGATCTGTTGTTAGGACAAGTAAGGTGACCCTACGTGTGACTTGGACCACCGCTTGGGCTCAGAACAGGTCTGGGGGCTGAGGTCATCGACTCATGCCGTTTGCTGTGCAGGTTGGATGACTTCTGTGTTTTAACCTGAATTTCTGTTGCTGCATGAGTCTGATTCCTGTCCTGATTGTGCTTCTTTGCCAAATTGATCTGGCCTTGGTGTCTCTTACCAGTGAAGCTCTGCCTTGTGACTCTCAAAGTTGCTATCCAGGGCCACAGGCACGAGCCCACGTGGGGTTGGGCCACTTGCTCTGGGGGCACTGAGAAGGGGTCTCAGCATCGGCTGGTGGGAGGCACTCCTGGCCACTCATCCACCGCCCGGCAATTGGCACTGAAGAGAAATAAAGCACGGCATTTAGGCTAACGAGGTGCCCGCGGTTTTCACTGGCTCGGTGACTTAGGGAGGTGTGTGTCACGACAAAGAAGGACTCTGCCTGTAGACTCCTAGAGGTCATCTGGAGGTAGGGTTTGGGAAGAAAGAACAAATGAAGGTAGGAAAAAAGCCAGCACTTAACGCAGCAAGAAAGTTGAGTCCTGTTGAGCGTGCCCTCCCGCCTAGTCCTCATTTCCGTGGATGCCCCAGCGCAACTTCTAATTCAGCCTGACTTCTATGTGTCTGGTTTCCAAAAGAAGAGCTTTTGTTAATGCTTACTGTAAATTGAGGGGTGGCTTCAGAGATGTCTTCTGAAGAACAAAAACTTTTGCAAATTATTTCCATAGCACACCAGCATATTTAACAACTGCATATAACCTTATTTGTTCATCCAGCAGGCATTTATTGAACACCTACTATATGCCAAATACTGTACACAGTGCTGAAATATAGAGAAGAAATACTCTTTGTCCTGAAAAAGCAAACAGTCTGATGGGGAAACAAGTAACTACAACCACGTACGGATGATACCGTCATGTTGACTCCAACCCCACCAACTCAGAAATTGTCATAATTTGGGGAAAGACCAAGATAAGGAAGGACTGTACTTTGTGGTAGTCTAGAAAACAGGTCTTCTAAGCAAACTAAAAGAGAAAAGATGAAAGCACCGATCATTCCCCTATTTAAAAGTACAAATGACTTAAAGGGCCATAAAAGCCTCCACTAACGTGATACAGCAATGAAAACAGAATCCCACTTTAATGACCAGATGAGCTATCAAAGCACTTGCCTAAGAAGGGCAAGCCTCTGACTCTACCGTTGCCATCTGAGTTGAGGGGATGGGACCTCCAGGAAGGAAAAGTGAACAAAAAGTGTGAAGGTAAATAGTAATACGATAGGGGCCATGACCTAGGCCAAGAAGGGGCCAAGAGAGTAGCCATGGCAATGACACACTGGCTTCAGTGAATCAGCGTAGTGCAAGCTGCTGTAACAAATAACCCTCAATATCTCAGTGGCTTAATACAATTCCGGTTTATTTACAACTTGCATATTATCCAAGATTGGTTTGTCTTCACTGGTGAGTATCTCCTCTCCTAGCTAGAGTTCAAGGATCCGGGCTCCTTCTTTCTGTCTTAGGAATCTACCATCTTCAGTATGCAGCTTCTTTGAATGTATGGGAGGTTTTCATGGGCTGTGCTGGAAGTGGTGCACATCACTTTTGCCCACATTCTACTGCTGGCCCCCAACACAGGGCCATACCTTATTGCAAGAGAGGCTGGAAAATCCCGTCTACCTGTGCGCCCAGGAGGAAGAGGAAATAAATGACTTTGGCAATCAGCTAGGCTGGACTGCCATGCTGAGCTAGAGGAAGAGGTCATTCCACTAAAGGTCAGTTCCATATGGACAGTGACCCTCTTTCTCCCTTACCTTGGTTATCTCTGATGCCTAGTTGAGAATCTCAGGCCCTCTAGGTCATTAGGTATCCACTGTCATTCCTTCCATGCCACGCCTCCCACTAGCCTTGCTTTCTCTCACATTCCCCCGTTTTATCTCATCAAAGTGCTTATTACTACCTGATTACATCCTTTCTTATTAATCTACTTACTTCCTGGCATTCTTCCTACCCAGATGTAAGCTCCACAAGGACAAGGGTTCTGTCCGTCATGTCCACCACTGTATCCCAGTGGCTAGCACACTACCTGGCACATGGGAGGTCCTTAATCACTCACTGCTCAGTGAATGAATGAACCAACTGGGCCCTGGGGGTCTTGAATGGCTTCTTGGAGGAGGTGCAACTTGAGCTGGGTACTGAATAGAATGTGTCTGGGAGAAAAGGGATCAGGGAAAGAAAGGGGGTCAATTAAAAGAAGACAGAAAAGGCCCCAAGATGTAGATTGAACCATTTACAGAGTTGAGGCACACGTCCGTTCAAGCCACATAGTTGAGCTCCTTAACATACAGATCAGCGTTCTAGACTGTTGTTTAGCTGGAGGATGCAGAAAACACCCAGTAAATCCCATCTCTATCCTCGAACAAGTTGTGTTGAGCTCTGCTTTGGGGGCAACTAAGATACTTGCGGTGGCATAGCAAGTCCCTCATCCCAGTCACCAGGGCTTTCCACTGAATGACTTCGGTCTCCCTTTCTGGGGTGACCGGGGTCTTCCCTCATGGACAGCTGCTCCTGTGTGGGGCTTTGGAATCAGATGTACTCCTTTCAAGTCCCAGGTCTAGCATTTATAAACTTTGGGCCCTTGGCAACTTTTTTTTTTTTTTTTTTTTTCCAACGTTTTTAATTTATTTTTGGGACAGAGAGAGACAGAGCATGAACAGGGGAGGGGCAGAGAGAGAGGGAGACACAGAATCGGAAGCAGGCTCCAGGCTCCGAGCCATCAGCCCAGAGCCTGATGCGGGGCTCGAACCCACGGACCGCGAGATCGTGACCTGGCTGAAGTCGGACGCTTAACCGACTGCGCCACCCAGGCGCCCCCCTTGGCAACTTTTTTAACCTCTCTGCGCCTTTTCAGTAAATTGCAGATAATCACATGTGCTTCCTGGTTTTATTGTGGGAACCAAATGAGATTACCTCTTTCAAGAGCCGAAGCCAGTGCCCAGTTCGTGTGCATGCTCATTAAGTGCTGGTATCTGCCTCTTTGGTGGCCCCTAACCTGCCCCCCTCTGCTTCATACAACTCCTGGTCGAGCTGTGGTGAGCTTCTCCTGGGACCCACATTGACTCTTTCATACCCTCATGTTGCGTTGCCTCATAGGAACTGCCAATACTCAAAAACTTTTTACCTCAAAATGGAAATCCCATGCGGTTCTCTTCAGGTGTTTTCCATCCTTGCTGCTAATCCTGTTAGCCCTCCTCCCACTTCTCCCTCTTCCCTGTACCCCTTTCTGAGCCCCAGAGCATTTCTGTTGAACCTGTATGGCACTCTGGGCCTCTCTCAGGGTACACACTTGATCCCATGTGGGATTATCATCTAATCTGTCTAGTGTGGCTACTAGGTTATGAACTCCCAGGGGCACCAATAGTTTCTCTTAAAGTATGTCTGCACAATACCTTGAACTTAATAAGAGGTGACATATTCTATTTCCCAGACCCAAGTGTGATTAGACAGGGACTCCAGTGTACTTGGAGGGACTAAGGTTGAGATCACTGGTGGGCCTCTGAACCATGCCAGCCATCTCTGGGGCCCAAGGCCCTTGCTCTCTAATGTGACCCTCTAGAATCAGTTGCCTGCTATAACTTTTTTTTCCCCCTCTTCTCCTCTCACCTCTGACTGCCTCCTTAATAAATCAACCTGAGAAGAGAAGCAAGACAGAAATTCTTTGAACCTGGGAGGGAGAAACAGGATGTCATTTATCTATTTTGAAAGATTGTTGAGTTTGGGATCCTCATTTGCTTATTTAAGAACTATAAAGTTGAACCATAGGAAATTGACAATAGCCAACTATTTTATCAATTTCATATGGTTCAGCCCAGTTTTGGTATTTGGGCTTATTCACAGTCATTCGTAGGTGAAGTGGTCTGATCCCTCCGTGTGGTCCACTCACCCAAATGCTTGGTAGAAGGGGCCCCAGAGAGGCTATGCATAGCTCCTGATGGGTCTGTAGCCTACAGTAGGTTCTGTCATTGCTTGTGGAGTTTCTGTCACAGGCTCTGGATTCAAAAATGGCTAGTTCATTTCCCTTTTCCCTGCAGGTGCCAGCATATGTGTTTGATCTCTGGGATATATGCCAAGACCTCCAGGCTTGAGTTTTCAAGTCTTCTGGAGATCAAAGGCTCTCCTCATCACCACGTGGGTTTCTCTGTGCTCTGTGGGTTTCACCAAAGCCAGTCCAGCTCCTCCAAGGCCCAGTGGCAGAGTTTCCAAGAGACAAGGGAGGAAGAGAAGGACCTCCCATATTTCTAAATATTGCAATCCATGGGGCAGATGAGTGTGAAGGGCAAGATGTATGGTTTGTTCAAGTAAACTATAAATTAAAAATGCAGAAACTTTAGATAGATTCAGTTATTTATGAATTAGATCCACCTGAATGGGCTGGCCAGGAGCCTCTCAGCTTTCTTGGGGCGCCTCGGTGGCTCAGTCAGTTAAGCGTCTGACTCTTGATTTCAGCTCAAGTCATCTCATGGTTTGTGAGATTGAGCCCCACGTCATGCTCTGCACTGACAACGCGGAGCCTGCTTGGGATTCTCTCTCTCCTCTCTGTCTGCCCCTCCCCCCACTTGTGTGTGCACATACTCTTCCTCAAATATTTTTAAAATGCAGAAACTAGATAGTTATTTATGAACTAGATCCACCTGGATGGGCTGGCCAGGAGCCTCTCAAGTTTTCTTTTTACGCACCCAAAGGAATGTACGGGACCTTAACAATCTTTGTATTTGACACCTTCAATCAATGCATGTGACTTTTTTTTAAACTTTTTTTAAATGTTTATTTCGGAGACAGAGAGAGCATGAGTGGGGGAGGGGCAGAGAGAGAGGGGGACACAGAATCCGAAGCAGGCTCCAGGCTCTGAGCTGTCAGCACAGAGCCTGACACGGGGCTCGAACCCACAGACTGTGAGATCATGACCTGAACTGAAGCCAGACACTCAGCCGACTGAGCCACCCAGGCACCCCCAATGCATGTGACTTTTCAACAAAGTACTCCATTTTCAGTAGAAAATATCCTAAAGACAAAAGAACAGAAAGAAATCTAAGGCTGAATTCAGTTGTCTTATTGTAGTCATTTTGAGACTATTCAAATAAGAAATTATGCCACTGTCATTAACAACCAAGATTTTTAGCCTAAGAGAAAAGAGATCAATTATGAAATCAAGGCAGTTAAATTAAAACCTGTAATCTTAGATTTGAATTGGAAATAGCAGTTTGAACTCATGACTTATCTTCACCTTCTGAAACTTACATATTCTCTAGCTCTATTGAGAAATCTCAGAGTCCATGACAACCCGGCAAAAATGAGTGCCCGTGGCATGCAGAGTGTGCTCTCTTAAAGCCTGTTCCCTCTGACGGGAGCCAGGGCTTCGTGGGGAAAGGGCTGATTCCATGTCTGGGCAGCAAACATGCGAGGTGAACCTGGGACACCTTATCACACCTTAAAACTCTGACGGAGGAGGAGACAGACCTTGAGAGGTCCAGCTCAGTGCCACACAGGAAGCGGCACCTTGGGAAGAGCCAGGAGGCCCGGTCTCTGCCCTTGCAGAAGGCAGCCTCACCCAGGCAGGCCTCCAAGCCGCAGCCCTCTCAGGTAATGTTCCTACCAGAATCCAGAGCTGTCTGACCAGGTTTCCTCACTGCCACGCTTAAGGGATTTTGACAACAAATCCATTTGGAGCCATTTTGGCACCGGAGAACTTCACACATTAGCCAGCAGCACAAGCGAGACATCCCAGGTCTGAAATGCACGTTTGTGTGCTGTGAGGGTTACATTCCTAACTCCCCCAAGACTACAGGTACCCTGACCACATTCCCTCGCCCTGCCACTTCGGTGCACAGAAGCCTGATTTATAGCTCCCAGGCACTGCAGTTGTTGTCGGAGGGCTTTCTCTGGCCAGGGAGCCTGCTTTTTTAGAAGTAGCAGGGAAATACTGCTCCGGTGCCTAGGCAACCCTCAACCAATGATTGACAGGAAGTGGTAGATAAATCCCCCAACTCCCTCACCTCTAAAATGTGTGTTCTGCACTGGCTCCCAATAGATCCAGCCCCAGTTCCTCACTGTGTTCATGAGTGCACCCTTTATTGGCTTTCTTCCCTTCCTTTTCTCACTTCCCCATTACTCCCGATTGGTAGCTTCCTAGAGTTCTCTCCTAAATAAACTTGGACACGAACCTTTGTCTCAGTGCCTGTTCTGGGGGACACCAAACTCTTCATTCTCTGAGTCTGTCTTCCATGGGCAAATAGGGAAAGTGCCACTGTCCATGGACAGTGAGCCTCCCTGAGCATCACCACAGACTCAGCTAGACTAAAGCTAATTGAGTCACAAGAGAACACATCTTTTCTGACTCCAGATTTGATATATCATGCATTAAGTGTTCCCCACTCAGAAATCATGCCTCGTGTTTTTTAAAATTTATTTTGAGGGACAGAGAGCGAGCGAGCATGCACACGTGCGAGCGCAAGTGGGGTAGGGACAGAGAGAGAATCCCAAGCAGGCTCCATGATTAGCAAGGAGCCCAGCATGGGGCTTGATGCCATAACCATGAGATCATGACCTGAGTCGGACGCTTAACCAGTTGAGGCACGTAGGCACCCCATGCCTTGTCTTTTATAGAGAGCACAGAACTCATTATAAATGTCTAGGCTTTCGGAGTGAAAAGGTCCTTGGAAAAGAATTCCTTTTGGCTGGCAGGCTGATGTATTCATAGCTTCTTTGTTGGCCCCTTAAAGGGCATTACTTCTCCTCTACCTACGAAGATACTAATTAGCAAATAATAATTCTAAGTAAGTGCAGTGGAGGTGGTATATGGGGTCCTTTGCAAGTATTTTTAAATTTTTCATTGTCACTGATGATCTCTAAGTAAATTTTAAGAGCCTAATCTCTACCTAGGAGAGGAGATTTATTAGCATATATAATTGGATGTCATGTGCTAATTACCTTATTGCTTCACAATTTAACCAAGCCAAGGGCATCCGTCCAAGAAAACAAGAGGCTCCATGTACCATACTGGAAACAGAACCCTTTCCTCTTACATCCAGTGGCTGTGTGCAATGTCTTCTGAAATAGGTGATTTTCACAGGCTTTCACTGACCTGTTTCTCCCATTCCAGCTCCACTTTCTTCTCTGGAATGTCACTGGTGCCCATGTGCATGACATCACATCTGTAGTTTGAGCAGAACACCATATTCATCTTAGTGGCCAGAGTGCCTTCTTTCCTCTCCATTTTCCTGCTTGAATTTAAAGGAAAGAAGAGGGGCGCCTGGGTGGCTCAGTGGGTTAAGTGTCTGACTTCAGCTCAGGTCATGATCTCGCGGTTCGTGAGTTCGAGCCCCACGTCAGGCTCTGTGCTGACAGCTCAGTGCCTGGAGCCTGCTTTGGATTCTGTGTCTTCCTCTCTCTCTGCCCCTCCCCCACTCATGCTCTGTCCCTCTCTGTCTCTCAAAAAATGAATAAACATTTAAGAAAAAATTTTTAAAGGAAAGAAGAACACCAACCTCACCTGGTTGTTTGCAAATTGTGAAAACAGATTTGTGACGTTCACCCTTTTCTAAATCTTGGAAGAATTTCTTTTTCTAATGTTTATTTTTTTATTTTGTGTGTGAGAGAGAGAGAGAGAGAGCACACATGCGAGGGTCAGAGAGAGCAGGGGATAAGAGGATCTGAAGCAGGCTCTGTTGCAATAGCACAGAGCCCGACGCGGGGCTGGAACTCACGAACCACGAGATCATGGTCTGAGCTCAAGTCGGATGCCTAACCTACTGAGCCACCCAGGCACCCCTTGGAAGTATTTCTTAACTACCCATTTGGTTCTCCTGAGAGATCAAATTCCTTATTTCTGATCATTGTTCTCCTTTCTCCACGGAACCTGTTTGCAAACCTATAAAACCGCCTGTGTCTCTTTAAGGGATGTGAGGCTGGTGAAGCAAGTGTTGAGCTGAGCCCCCATCCGTCCCTCTCTAATTGAAGCTCCTGTACGCATGCCTTGAAAACTGGAACAAATGTGTCACTTCTTGGTGATGGGCTGGTCATTTGCAAGGTTGTTGGAAAGGAAGCACTCTACCACTAAGAACATGCTGTCCTCTCTGGCAAAGCTAACCTTGGGGTTGGCCTAATTACTACATTGAGCTATTTAGATAGGTTTTTTTTTTTTTTTTTTTTGAGCAAAACAGTGGAATGTCACTAACTTAATATTTTTCACCCTAATGCCTACTTGTTGCCTTGGCCTCTCCTTCTTTAAACTCATGCTACTTGAATGTGGTCTGCTTCCTGGCAGCACCAGCATCCCAGAGGAACCTGTTCTTGGCTCAGCTGGCCAGAAGCTGGCGCTTCTGGAACCCTAACATCCAGAGGACTGATTTCTTAGAGAACAGAGGAGAGGTTCTGGGTTTTTGTTTTGTTTTGGAAGTAGAACCTGATGGATGTGTCGAGTGGCAGATAGCGACTAAGCAAGCCGAAGGGTGCCACAGCCAGGCTGGACAATGGCATGGGAGGAAGATGTCGCCAAGGGAAGTGCATGGGTCAGGAGACCTGAGCTTGGGTTTTGCCTCTGCCAAAACTCAGTTCTGCGATCCCAGGCCAGATCTTTGAATGTTGATTTCCTCATCAGTGCATGAGAGGGGTGGCCCAAACAGCAGCTTTTGGTGTGTTGACTGCTACCCGTTGCAAGAAACACATTTTTACCAGCATGCGCACCCGCGACAGAAACAATCGCTTCACCAAACAATACTTACTAGTGCGGTGCATTTTGGTATTTTCTATCCTATTCTCTTCTATTTCATTGTTTTAAAAATGCTAGTCTTGACCTGCTGAACGGATTTCACAATCCACTAATGTGTCATGCCCTATGGTTTGAAAAAACACAGAACTCTTTAATTTCCGAGGGCCCCTGTTAGATGCCTAAAGGAATTTTCTTAAAACAATAGCTGATCTGCGACAGATGGCTACATGCTTACATTCTGGAGGAAGTGCATGGTGTAGAACATGGCAGCAGAATGACCTGAAGATAAACAAGCAAATTATAAACCGCTTCCGAGAATGCATAGTGCTGCAGCTCTGACAGTGACTCAGAGAATTAGGATCTCCAAGTCCTTACAGTGAATGCTGCCCCAGTAAACCCACAGCAGAGACTGGGGACGTGTGACCTGTCAGAGAGGCCACGGGCTCCCTGACTGTGGGCAGCCTTCTTTCTAGTTTCCAGATTGTAAGACCCTCCTCCCCCAAAGAGTGATTTCTAGTGGCCTCATCTTTGTTTACACTTCATTCACCAAGAAGACAGGCAAATAAAGAAAGAAGAAACTTTGAGAGCTCCAGACTTTCCTCTTTTGAACTGTGACCCCAATCCTGGCTTCTTGGTCTTCTTTTGTTCCCAGTCCAGGAAGGGGAACAATATTTAGTGAGCAGGGATGAGGCAAGGACTTTGTCGTTTCATTGGCTCCTCTGAACGACGCCGGGAAGGCTCTAGGATTCCCCACTTTGCAGAGGAGGGTACAGAGGCCTAAAGAGTTGAGTAACTTGTTTTGGATCCACTGCTGCTGTGAAGAGTCCCCATCCTTCCATCCCAGAACTCAGGGTCTTTCCCCCAGCATGAACACAGTCCTTCTTGGGCATACTGCAGCCCCACTTATCTTGGTGACCGGCAGAAAACGGGCATAAGCGGCACAGGACAGGACTCAGCGAGGAGAGAGTCCAAACCGCCATTTGTAAAGATGGGGAAGTGGACTCCTGGGAAGGTTCAGTGACTCGTGTAAGGGCACAGAACTGCCAGTAGGACCCAGGCCTCTAGTGGTCTTTCCACAGAATGTCAGACACGAAGACAGCAACAACGGTGACAGCAGTAATTAAACAGTACTCCTAGTATGCAGCCTCATTTTATTTTAGAAGCTGGGGAAATATTTTTAGGGGAAAAATCGTTCTAGATCCTTTTAGTGTATAAATAAATACACAAGACGTGTTCTTTTCTGTGAGTGCTGGAATGTTTCAGGACACTGGAACTTGTTAGGAAGCCTAGATTTTTCTGATGCTGAGGGGTCCATTGGATGCTTTGTCCACAGTGGGAAACAATTCTGAATTACTGTGGTTCTCCAGAAAAGTCCAGCAGGGACAGACTGGGAACCCAGCTCTGGTGTCAGGCTGCTCTAGAAGTGGCAGGAGCTCAATGCTCCCTATCTGGCTCCTTCCTCCACACCCCCAAGCAGAGTAGGCAAGGGGCTGGTTGCCAAGGAAGGAAGGGCAGGCGGGAATGAATGGCTGCACTCAGTGAGACCCTCCCTCCATAGCTCCCCAACAGATCTGAGGACTCAGGCAGCAGTAACAGAGACCCGGAGTACATTTCTGTTTTGCTGACCATGGCTGAGGATTGGCTTCAGCATAGCAGGGACCTGGGGAGCAAATGGGTGACAGTGACGTATCTGTGACACTGACTCTCTCAGATGCTCCTTAATATATTCGTGTGCTAACACATTGCCTGCTGCTGTCACAGGGCATCAGAGTGGATGGGATTGTGGAAAAATGTGTTCCAGGCAAGAAATCCTTGTGATGGGTGGGAGGGAAGGAAGGTTAGTTAGGTGGACGTGGGTAGTTAGACCTGTAGGCACTCTAAGAATATTTAAAAATCCAAAAGGTAATTCCGTTTCTGGATCCCTTTGGACATCTCTCCGAAATTTTCACCACACACAGCATTCAGACTTTGATCTCTGCTGCCACCTTCCCCTTTTCAATTCTGGAGAGCTTGAGAGAAGGAAGGAGCAGCACGGGGAAAGAGTCAGCGGCAGGGGTGCAGAGGGGCTTGGAAGACAGGCCAGGGGTAAGCATTTTGCACTCCTCCTAGGGCTGATCAACCTGTAAGGGAATGAGGAGTTCGTGAGGCCAGAAAAGGCAGCAGTGAATGAGTACCAGCCCTCGCAGGACAGGAGAGGCCAAGGGCAAGATTCTATTTCCGCCTTATCTTTACCCCTTCGCAACCGTTCCTAAACTCGAGCCCCTTCCTGTCCTTAGAAATGGCCCTTCCAAGAGAGTGGCAGCCACTAGTTTTCCTCCACTTCCAAGTCACTTCATTTCAGATGAACCCAGTGACCAGATCTGTGCTTTCAATACATCACTATGCATCAGGTCTAGACAATTACATTATATTCAGAGTTTGACAGGGAAATGAACTAAGTTCAGTCTATAAAGACTTTTCACTACCCTGTGGACATTTCCTACAATGGTATTCTCTTTCAGCAGTTTGGTTTTACGGTGTCTGTATTTCTGGAATATGACAAATCTTCTGGGCACTTTCTGGAAGATTCACTCAGTCCTTGGTTACACCTAATCCTATGCATGATATAGACAGTGGCAATTCAGAATCTTTGATTTTTATTTTGAGAAGCACTAGATACTTTTTATGTGGCAGACAGCCTACTCTACACCCGTCCCCAATCAGCCTTAGTTTAGGCAAACATTTCAGTACTTGTTTGGGAAAGAGCAGCAGCTTGGAAGCCAAATAGACAAGAGTTTCTAGTCCCAGATCATCCACTGGCCAGGTGTGTGAGACTTTGGAAATTTACATACTCTCTCTGATTTCTTTTTCCTTATCTGTAAAATGGGAGTAGTACTTTAATCTTTAGGTTGTGTGAAAATCCCATGAGTGTAATACACCTGATGACCAGCTTGGCATGTAGTGGAGCTCCCAGTGAGAGCCTATAGTTTTGGACAGGAGAAATGAAACAGCCCAGAACCTTTTTTTCTGCTGTAGGGGATAAAAATGAGACACATAGCCCTATTTCCCATTGTAATCCATGCCCTTATCTACCCCTTTTTTGGAGAGCAATAACAAAGGAAGGAGAGGACAAGTACCAGGCAAGGCAAGCAACTGGCTCTAGGAAAATAGATGCAATAGTGGGAGGGTGGATTAGTTTTCTATTGCATAACATCGTATTACAAATGTAGCAGCTTAAAACACTATCCATTTATTATCTTGAAGTTTCCATGGGTCTGGAGTCTGGGCACAGGTCCACTGGGGTCTTCTGCTCAGGGTCCCAGTTGTCTGCAGTCAAGGTTTTCGTTGGGGCTGAGTTCTCATCTGAGGCCTGGGGGCTTCCCCCAAGCGCAGTGGTTGTTGGCAAAATGCATTTCCTTGAACTTGTAGAACGGAGGCCGTCCGCTATTACTGTCTGCCATTATTTGCCACTCAGCCTTCTCTACAGTGTGGCGGTTTGTTTCTTCAAGGGCGACAAGAAAATTTCTCTGCTGCTGCTTGTCTTTTTTTTTTTTTTAAAGGGCTCACCTGATTAGGCTAGATACACTCAAGAAAATTATCTTTTTGATTAACTCACAGTCACGGGAATAGGGATCTCAAAATCTCCATTGCCATATAATGTAACATAATTCCCAGGTTCTACCTACACTCAAGGGGGGTGGGGGACAACATAGGGTACACACACAAGAGGACAGGAATCTTGAAGGCTCTCCTAGAATTCCGCCTACCACAGACGGGCCCCTGATGTATCCAAATAAGCAGAGGAGAAACTCTTGCTTCTCTTTGTAGCATTTTTATGAGGAAGAACATTACTGGGAGTACTAAGCCCACTAGCTTTCATGGCTGAGCCATGGTGTAACTGTTAAACAGGGAAGAGAAGGGTGCAGAGTGCATGTGAAGATGTCTGACAACTTTGAAATGGCAGTGGTGCAATGAGCTTATGAATGAGTGTATTAAACTTTCATTGAACTGTTACTTACAGAAAGGAATACATTTTTTTTTTTTTTAAGAAGGAAAATGGGAGTTTTCCCTGGAAGAGCTCCATTAGTGCCTGTATGTCTGCCTCCAGTGGACACATAATACTAGTTAATGCTCTGTAACCAAAGGACAAAACTGAGAGCAAAGGGATTAAAGAGTTTTCCTTCCCTTCCCCGTCTAAGAGATAAACACAATTGTAGCAACTGATGAGTAAAATGTTTACCTGCTAATGCGTGGCAGAAATCCATTATAGCTTCTCTGCAGATAAAGAAACAGACTGGATGGGGAGAGGTAAGGATTCCCAGCCCTGAATGCTGTCATTGAGAGAGCTGGGTCTTCCTAGGAACTGTGACTTGGCTGACTGTGCTGGAACTTGTGTTAGTCTTTGCATCTATGAATCCACAACCCTGAGCAGCAGGCAGAGTGTTGCAGCCCAGAAACTCAGCACTGCCTTGCCCAGTAGGCACAGCAAGAATGTGTTTATGGCATCAGCAAGTCAGGGGTACCCGAAAAATGTTTTTTCCCCCAAATAACTTTGTATTTAATATTGAATAACGAAGAAAGAGAATTTTACAGAACTTCTTTACATTTGTTTTGTGATTGCTAATTTATGCTTTAATTTGGGATTAACCTTTGCAGAAAGGTGGAGTTGGAGGAGTGGAGACTATGACCTTTTTGGTGTTAGGGCCTTTAGAAGTCTAGAGGTCTTAGACTATCCCTCGGGAATGGTAGAATAGTAGAACACAGGAGTCAGCCAGAGGTCTCTTCTCCCAACCTCCTGCCTCCAGGCAGGATTACATCTAAACCGTTTTCCCACAAAACCAGAGAACAGATGCTCCAGGAGGGCAAGGATTCTTGTGGGTTTTGTTCTGTGCTGTATCCCAGCACCCAGCACTGTGCCTAGGACATAAGAGCTATTTGGAAAACATCCCAGGTGTGGATAGAGGTTTTCATTTGCAGCGGTCTCTTCCCTCCTACCTTGTTGCCCGTCTCCTTTCACTCATAAGATCCCAAGGCATCATCACTTAACATTTTGTGCTTCTCACATATGCCTCATGATAAAAACTAATCTGAGGCACTTTTCAAGTACAGAGATTACTAGGCCTCTGTTGGAAATTCTGGTTCAGGAAGTCTAGGCCGGAGCCCAGGAATCTGTGTTTCTGACAAGCACTTCTGGTTGAGTCTTTTCTTCAGATGAACGCTGAAATAAATAGCAGGAGCCCAGCTCTTCCCCACACTAAGGTTAAGGAGCCATGATCACTTGACCATGGTTTCTGAGGGGCTATCAAAAGTTAACATCCTGAGCTTCTCGTCAGTGGTGCTATGGGAACGAGGGGCTATATAGCCTTCTGATCTATCCCCAAGTCACCTGGACCCAGCCCTGAATCCTGGCTCCTACCTTCCTGAAAGGATGGGCCTGGGAGAGGAGGTGCTCAGGAGTCCCTCTATTCCTAGAACTGCCCACTGAGCTTCTTGGCCTCCTCTTTTCCCCAGACAAGCTCTCCGTTCAGTCCCTTCTTCCAGCTGTCATGAGCACATGAATTCCCACCTGCCTCTGTTAAGTCTGCTAATGACCTCTGCATGCAGGCAGGGGCTGACTTTTTAGTCAATCTTGGTCACTGAACCAGAGCATTTCTCCAAGGGTGGCTAAATAAAGCCTCTGTCTCAGCACTTCCCCTACTTTACATGGGAGAGGAGGGAGGCTCTGATCCAGATGTGGCCTGCCCTTTCTACCCACCTCATGTGAGGCCTGAAGAGGCTGGTCTCTCCCTCAGGGATTCCTCCCAGGGTTTCTTATCCCCAGGACTCAGTGACCCCTGATTGGTTCACCAAGCACTTACAGTTTACAAGGAAAGGGTTGAAGTTATAGAGTAACTCAAGAAAGAAAAGTTGCTGCCTTTATGCTTGGCCCCACAGAACTTTGCCCTAAGAATACTCTCCCCTACCCAGGGAGATAATCCTGGGATCTCTAACCCTTGGGCCTGAATTTCTTCTTGGAGATTAAACACCAAGGAAGAAAACAACCTAGGTCAAAGGGAGTAATCTGCTCTGTAGTTGAAGGTGAGAGAATAGAACAGAGTATTTGTTTATGGTTGTCCAGTAGAATAGCTACCTATAGCTGTTTAAACTTAGATTTTTAAAAAATTAAAAATTGTTTAATAGCCAGTGTGGCTAGTGACTACCACATTGGATGGCACAGCTAATAGGGCATTTAATCATCACAGAAACTTCTGTTGGATGGCACTGTTTTAGAGGTATGGCATTGTCCCTTTGACCCTGTCCATGTGATGTTTCTTTAGCATCTTTGGAAATATGTCTTTGTTTCTATTGGCAGTCTTTGTGGTTATGATGCATTATTCTAGGGGAAAAAAAACCCACTATTGAAGACTGCATTAGAAAACAAAACCAAAACCAAAAATAACTGCCATAAATGTAGTACTGGGTGGGAGGGATTAGTTATCCAAAGGTTGTATTTTCCCCAGTTTTTTTTCTATTTCCCTTCTACAAAACTATCGTTTCTCCTTTTCCATTTGCCTTTCTGCTTTATCTGTAGATTATCTGGTTCTGTGCAAGGTTTCCCAGACAAGTGAAATGATAAACCAGACTTCAAAAAGAAAAGGATCAGAGAAGAACCAAAAATTTGTTTGGGGCACGGGAATAAATGGTTGGGCATAACACCCCCAAATCACACACTGGGGGAAAGAGGGAAAGCAGTGGAAGGAGACGAGACTGGGAGGAACAGGGGTCTGGTCTGGATAGCAGGCCTGGCAGGTGAAGCACTGGGGGCCAGTTCTCACCATTCCTGAGGCTGGCAAGCTGCCCAGGCGCTCTGGAATTCCTCTGTGCAGTAATTTCCTAACCAAAATCTTCCTGCTTAGAACCATTTCCTCCCATAAGAATTTGTCTTCAATTCATGGTGGATCTCCATCCTAGACTCAGTGTGTGCATGAAGAAGACCTTGAGCTTAAATGCTGTGTTTGGGGGAAAGAGGCCTCCTTCCCTACGAGTTGCAAGGACGGTACACCTCTCCTCACCAGCGCTGTCTGGTTTCCTCACTGAACCCCTGGGACCTCTGTAATGGGCTCTTCAGTGCGTGTCCTCTCCCCTGCATGAAACTAGGGAAGCTGAGCAATGCTTCGAAAGACAGCAGGCGATGGAGTCGGCAGGTGATAGGCAGGGTAAGGTGAAACAGTGAGGGTTGGGGGCCCAGGGTCACAGGAGACAACAAAACAGGGGAGAAGCGAAGTTCAGGTGGGCATCAGGAGCAGGTGTACAGAAGTATAGTTCCAGGCCCTGTGGCCAGAAGACTGGAGCTGGGGTGACCTTTTTGACTCATTCCTGAGGCTTTTGTCTGCATACTTTCTAAAAAATGTTCATTTATTTATTTGGGGGAGGGGAGGGGCAGAGAGGGAAGAGAGAAAGAATCCCAAGCAGGCTCGATGCGGGGCTCAAACTCACGAACCGGGAGGTCATGGCCTAAGCCGAAATCAAGAGTCAGACACTTAACCGACTGAGCCACGCAGGCGCCCCTCTGCATTCTTGGAAGGCAGGACCTCCCATGCCACCCCCTAAGCAAGGCTGGCCAGGAGTTTGTCCAGGTTGATGAGTGACTGTGTCAGAGAGCATAAAATGAAAGGTGTGGAGAGGATGTTAGCTGGTCACAGGCAGATGGTTGGTGTCCTGGGGTCTCCCATCCCTTAGCTCGGGGGCAAAGGGTGTCTTTTTCCATACTGTAAGCCACAAACCTTTCCCCAGCCTTGCGTGAGTTCCTGATGTGAATGCAGCAGTCTGGACTTCCACTCCACACAGATTCCCCGCCCCTGCCCCCCTCCCCACCCAGAGTCTGCCAGATGCACAATTTAAAGCTTGTGATGTATAACACCCCGTTTCTCTCTCTGTCTCACAGCCGTCTCCAACCTGGACATTGAGAGTAAGCTGAGCGTATACTACCGCGCCCCGTGGCACCAGCAGAGAAACATCTTCCTCCCGGCCACGAGGCCGCCCTGCGTGGAGGAGCTGCACCGCCGTGCCCGGCAGAGCCCGCAAGCCCTGCGCAGAGGTGACTGATTCCGGGATTGGGGGTGTTGATTTTCAGGGAGAGAGGGCATGGAGCTTGTCCATCTGAGGGGGGGTTCTTTCTCTGTGCCATCAGTTCCGGCACCATCCCTTGTTACACAGCAAGTACTTCGAAATGATCCCTTTTCTACCCTGAAATGAAATTCGTGGGTAATTATATACATAATTAAAAATAGCATGATCTGAATATGATAATAAAAAGAATTTCAAAGGAAAATTATTTCTGATATTTGCAGTATACAATGCCTGGGCACGACTGCACTAGAAGACCTAATGAAGCAGTCAGATGTCTGTGCCTATCAAAAGTAGGTTTGGATTAAGTCAAGACACTCAGAAGCCATTCTGAACAAAAAGTAGAGGGAAATGAAAGGGCAGAGGACACAACCATAAAAACTGGTATGTTCTGCATATATTAAGCATGAGCAAAAAAAGACTAGAAAAAAAACCTTTGGATTATAATTTAAAGAGAATTAGATTTGACTCAGAAATAGGTTCTAGGCTTTTCTGTTACAAGAAATTCTGATAGGACATTTGTGGGACCTAGAGCACTATTTCATTGTTTAGGAACATCCTGTGCATTGTAGGAGGGCTGTCGTCCTTGGCTCCTGCCTAAACCTGCCCCCCTACCCTCTGCCCCAGGGGATCCTGCTCCTGTTGAGAACCATTCTACAGCGGAGTGAGTGGCAGCTTGGAGAAGTCCGAAACCTCCCTTAGGGTCACACACAGCCCATTTAGATAGAGTGCCAAGACTCAGAGCCAGGCCTCCAGACCCCTGGCCAGAGCTCTTTTCCTCCTCACCATACACTGTGTCCTAGGAAAATAAATATTTCTCTTTCTCTTTCATTCTGAGAAAGCCAGAGACAGGCACAGAACAAAGTAGAAGATAACAGCCTTCTCTTACCTTCCAGGGGCTCAAAACCATTCTAATTAGGACAAGGAGATTAAAAACTGGCATCACCCTTTTAGAGACCCCTAAATTGGGTATGAGAAGTTGGCACGCGAGCTTTTTCGGCCTTTAGATTTTCGCTGTGTAGACAGATGGTATCTGTACATTCAATGTCTTTTTTCCAAATTCCCTATGTTCCTTTAAGGAATGGTATTTTCCAAAAGCATTACAATTCAAATAAAATAAATAATGTCACTAGCAGGATGGAGAAATGACAAATCTGTTTTCAGCTTATTTTCTTCCACATGTGTATGACTTCTCCCTTTTCCCATATCCCTGTGTTCTCCCCCTTTAATGAAAGAATTAACCTACTAATATCCCTAACGCAACTGTTGCTAAAAATGCCCCTTGGTTATTAGTAGCAGATACTGTGACACTTAGGATGAAGAGTGATGATGGGTATCCTCTAGAGGTATCTCTGGCCTTCTTACTATTGACTTTGATTTTTAAAGTTGAGTCACTTCGATTTTATGGTTGGCTGAAAAGTCCTTCTTTACCAAATTTTTAGTGCAGGCCATCTTCTGGAAATCTTCCTTAACATACTCCCCATTCCTTTGCAGCCTCGATTAGGCCCCCTTCCCCTAATACTATCCTTTGACTCCTCCCAATCGTGCTACTTACAAGCTTATAACTAACCTTTTACAAGCCTATCTCCACTCTTAATCCATGAGCAACTGAAGAGCTAGGATGAGATCTTATTCGTTTTTATTCAAAGCACTTAGCATGAACCTGACACAAAGTAGGTCCTCAATGAATGTGTAAGTAAATCAAATTCTGTAAAAAACTGGTTGAGCATAGAGGGCATAGAATGATGACAGGGGAGTCTGATCATTCTCACTAAATACTTTCTCTGATCCCATCATCAGAGAGCTTGAGTTGTGGTAGCCCTTTAGACACAATTATTTTTATCCCTTTATTATTATTCATAAGTCATCCCTGATTAGATTTTCCCAGATTCAACCAGATAACATCAAGCTGCTTGTACACTATCCCATTTCACTGTGTTGTCAGCTTTGGACTCAATGACAGAACTGAGGAACAGCCAGTGCCAATATCAGTTTTCTCAGAACTTCCTCCTGGGGACTGAGAGGGATACAGGGCCTCCTGGGGTTTTGGAAGAAGACCTCAGAGCTGTGTCTCGCCCTCCCAGACTGGCTTTCTTTGAGGTTGTCTCAACAGCAAATCTTGGGTGTAGTAGTTTTAATAGCACTGCAGAGAGCCATAAACAGGAATTATAGGCATCATAGAATTAAAAACATGCAGTGTGGAATTAAAATTAGAAAGTGACTTTTTTTTTTTTTTAACCTTGTCCGGGAAACATAGTAGCTTAGCACTGCATTCATCAGAATACCACTTCTGCCATCTGGTGGCCGTGACTAATAGCTAGCCGACAAGGGCCTTGCTCCGCAGACGCCGGAGTAAGCTCCCTGTAGGTTCTCTATCTGGACAGCCCAAAGGTCCTGGCTTCCACCAACAGTGAGTGGATAATGAAGCAGAGACAAGTGAAGCTGTGGTGGCGGCAGCACTGTGCTCCTTTTGGAGATGAGGCTGTAAGAAGGGAGCTGATGGGACTGAGATCAGAACCTTAGAAATTGGCTGCTTTTGAGATCTGCTCAATAGCAGTCCCTTCAACAAAGTCTACTGAGCTCCAAGCATTGTGCTAAACCTAGGATTCAGAGGGTAATAACTAACATTTGGGCCCTGTCCACGAGGAATGCCTGTCTAGTGAGGTAGTAAACAGGGAATTCAACAGGGATGTGAGTGCTCAGAGGAAAGGACCGATCATGCCATGGAGCTTCAGAGAAGGCTTCCCAGAGCAAGTTGCACCTCAATGCATTTCAAATTATTTAGAACCTGATTCCTCTCCGCCCCCCCGCCCACTTTTTTCTTGGCAGTTCTTTATGCTCAGAGCCAAATGGCTTGAAGTAATGCCACTGTTTGTTTCTAAGAAGAGAGAGGGAGAAATTACTAAGTGGCTATAAAGAGAGATTTATATTTTATATTTCCTTCCTTTCAAGGTTCAGGGCTGAGGTCTAAGTTCCATTAGCCTAAGGGAATAACGACCAAGAGTCTACTGCAGTTTCAGACTCCAGTAGATGAATGTTTTCCCCACCCCACCGCCAGAAAAAAAAAGTATTATTAGGGAGTCATTAATCTAGCCTGCTTCTTCCCAGCCTCAGGCAAATGAAAGAGAGAGATTTAAGAAAGTGTAGGAAGGGAGCAACTGAATGGGAAATTGAGTTGATGTGTCCCTCCTGACTCCCTTCCTCTGACCTTTTCCTAACCAGTGACACCTGTATTCTACTCGTTATGAATTTTAAAATGTACCTTTTTCTTTGTGCTGCCCGTTTAGAAAAGCCCACTGCTTGCTTGCAGAGAAAAACAGGTGGTGGCAGTGGAAAGACATTTATTTCAAAAGGTCTTTCTGATGAACACTGGCTGTGGCGGCAGTTTAGCAAAGACTACCAGTATGTGACTTTGTACCTTGGACTTGTGAGGGGGTCATAAGATTTCAGACCCTGGGCAGGAGTGCAGGCTGGATTGGGCAGGCAGGTGGCTGTTAGTGTGGTGTGTTGGGCAGGGTGTGCTTTGGAGCTCGCTGAGACACCCAGAGAACAAAACTGTGCTCTTGATGCCTCAGTGATTATTGTTAAGAAGCCAGGAGCACTTCATCCCACGCATGGAAATTTCTTGGCTTTCCCCAGAGGTAGCTTTACTCCTAAATCGGCCAAATGTCCTCATTGGGATTCCTATACTTTCTCTAGCAGCCCAGGATTTCAAAGCCCTTTGAGTGTTATACATGATGGGGCTTAGACGGCTGCAATGGTGTGGTCACAGGTTTTCTAGAAAAGAAAATGTAGTCAAATAAATAATTGCATGATAGAAAGATAAAAGCCCTGATGTGTAGTACCCACTAATTTCTGTGATGTAAATACTCCCACCGTGGCCCACTTCTAAGCCACCAGTAGTTTCAAAACTGGTTTGCAAAATTCCTGAACACCTAGCAATCAGCACTCCTGAGCCAGCGTGAGCTGGCTCTACCACCTACTGGATGGCTGGGAGTGTATGTTTCTGGCACTCCCCAGGAGACTCTGGCACGTCTGTGCCTACTGTCCACTCCAGCATCAATGTCACCAAATCTTCCCCCGTTGTTCTAGACTTTTTTTTTTTTGTTTTGCTCACGTTGTTTTGAAATGAGGCATGTTGAAAAATGTACTGCTTTTTCCAGACTCAGAGTGAGCCGTCTTGTAGAAAGATTACAAGATGGACCCACTAAAATGTAAGCGCCAGTCTTCATATTAATGTGAAGTGAACGTTTAGTTTGGAACCATTCTAAAAATCTTACTTGGTATACAGATGAGCTAGATTAGCAAAAACTTTTTTCTAGCCTTTTGCTCATCCTCCCAAAGGGGAAAGAGAAATGGAAAATGCCAAGGATGTTTCTGTATCGTTACTTTTTCTGCCCCTAGAACACCGCAGCCGGAGTGATCGCCGGGAGCAGAGAGCCACTGTCCCCCTTTCTGTAGTGGCTCCTCCACTGCCAGCCTACCCCCCAGCTCACAGCCAGAGGAGGCGCGAAGTAAAGGACCGGCACTTCTTAACGGTGAGCTTGGCGGCCAGCCAGCAGCCCTGTCCTTGCTCATCAGAAAACATGAGTGGGTCTTGGGAGTCACAGTGGATGAAGCTGGGCCACGTGAGAGAGCAAATCATGGGCATTTGAGAGCAACTGGAGTTTCTTCTCCCCTCTTTCATTCATGCGTCTTTTGGAGAATAGAGTGGGGATTCAGAAGTATTTTTTTAGTTAACTGGTTGCACAATGCAGCAAAGCAATAATTAAGGACTCTAACGTCAGAGGGAAAAACTTGCTTCAAACACCAGATTTCCTGCATACAAGCTAAAAGACGTAGGGCAGGTTCCTTCTTAGCCCTCAGTTCCCTCCTCTCTAAGATGGGGATATTAACAGCATCTACCTCATAAAGTTTGAGGGTGAAATGAGATAAGACATGGAAAGAATGTAGCACAGTGGCAGGCACAGAGTGAGACCTCGATATATGTTAACTGTTACTGTTGAATGTTAAGCGCTAACTGGCAGGCGATCATGTAGATGACTCGGTGGGGGTGGGCTGAGAAAAAAATGATGTGAAAACTTAACATATGAAGATGAACCATTTCATCATTTTATGCTTCCCCATTCTATAAAGGAGGCTAGTTCTGCAGGGTAACCAGTTACCAGAGGGCCCCCCTCACTGCTAGTGATTTCAGCTTTGCCTGGGTGGGTGTGGCTGTAATGCAGCCCAAGCCCCAAGGATGGACCACAGATGAACCCAGAACACCTACAAAGTCCATCACCTCGGGTGTGCTTTCTAAGGCCTCGGTGGGGATAAGTGCTCACCTATAGAATTGATCTTCCATTCAAGTTCTACCCCTCAGACCTGGAGGGGACGCAGAACACAGATCTATGCATTAGGCTCACAAGGGCTGCACATTGCTGCAAGAGAAAAGGCTGCAGGGACTGGGACCGGACCCTCTGAGGAGGGGCGAGGACTTCTGTGACCCAGTCAGCCCACATGGCTGCCAGAGTGGGCGGATCCCTGCTCCTTTGTCATTCTGGTTTGAGGCCAAAATCTAAAGTTGTTACAAGTGTGGGTCCAAGTTGAGGTTTTCACATGAAATGAAGTTTGTATGTAGGATAATACACCCTGCACCTTTATGGTTTTTACACTATGCAAAATAGATGCGAAATATTTGGACCACATGACACCAAACATGCAGCTGAGAAGAGACTTCATCTAAATGAATCTGCATGATGTACCATATCCGGATAAAACAGTGAGTGATAGCGAACAACACACAGACATTAGGCTTCACAGACTTCAGGTTCACCGAGTCTACTCGGTGCCATAGCACACTCAACTACACTGCTGTGGTGCAGCCCAGGGGTAAGAAAGGAAGGTGACAGACTCTTAGGGCTTTCTAGGTCTTTATATAGAGCAGTTACACATGCTAGTGATTTGTCACAAAAGTTCTTATTAAGCTCAAATCTGCTTGCTAAAGCATTTGCTTTTAATGAGGCATTTTCTGCATAAAAATGCTAAAAATATTTTTCCATTCATTATAACATGTTTTGTGGCTCATTAAGTTGTTTTTTCCATGGGGGCGGGTGAGAGAGAAGAATGTTGAAACATTTACAGAAATGACATAAAAATATCACCATTTGTCATAATCTGCATAATTTTTAATAAAGTCTAAATACCAAAGTAAGGCTCTAGGAAAAGGCCTAAAATCATGAATAACAACGAAGGTGCTTCATTGACCCAACAAACATCAATAAGAGAAGAGGTCTAGATCATACTTACGTAAACCAGAAAGTGTACCCACCTCAAATGATAATACTTAGTATTTCCAAGTAATTGGGGACATTTTAACTGTTTCATTTCTCTGAGTTTGGGTCACCAAGTTCACTGGAAGATCTTCCATTCAAGTTCTAGCCCTCAGACCTGGAGGGGACGCAGAATACAGAACACAGATCTATGCATTAGACTCACAAGGGCTGCACATTGCTGCAAGAGAAAAGGCTGCGGGGACAGGGACCGGACATTTGCAGCCAAACTGCTAGATAGACCTTTTCTTACATAGCAAATTGCTGGATACACGTTTTGTTAGACAGTAACTCTCCTTTCATCTATGAGACTTTAGTTGAGCCATTTTTTTTCTTCCTTTAAAAAAGCATTCCTAATGAGATTCTGATACATGATCTTCCACAACCCTGCACCCTACACACTGTAGTTTGCTCATTAATGGTATAGACTGTGAAGTCAAACTGCCTGGATGTGAGCACCAGCTCTACCGTTTGTTAGCTAGCTGTGTGACCCTGGACAAGTTAATCATTTCAGTGTCTCAGGGTTAATAGTACACAGTACCTCACAGGTGTGAAACAAAGATTGAATGTGTTAGTACATGCGAATAGTACCTGATGCACAATAAGTACTCAATATGTATTGGACATCACCATCATTAATAGCCAGTCAAGTTCGTGAAGTATCAGTGATATACAGTAATAAGATTATGGGTCTAACTAGGTTTAAATCCCAGCCCTACATTTTCTCAGTTGTGTGATTTTGAAAAACTTACATCTTTCTGAGTCCCAGTTTCTTGTCTGTAAAATGGGGATAATAACTTCAATTTTAGAAGGTTGTTAAGAAGACTTAATACGATGTTATATAAATACAATTAAATTGTATATGAAAAAGTTCCCAGCATAGTGCCTAAAACACACAAATATCTGAAACTATATTCATAATCAGGATAAAACTCTAACATATAGTCACATATAAGACTGGAGGAAGTATAAGTTGTTACACTCTTTCTAGAGGGCAATTTCCAATTGTCAAAACTATAAGATACTAAATTATGCTAAGTGAAGTCAGACAAATACCGTATGATTTTACTTCTATGTGGAATCTAAAAACCAAAACAAATGAATGAACAGAAAACAGACCCATAAATACAGAGAACAAACTGATGGTTGCCAGGGATGGGTGAAGGGCAGTGGGAGGTACAGGCTTCCAGTTATAGACTAACTCATGAGGATAAAAGATACAGTACAGGGAATAAAATCAATGGTATTATAACAGTGTTGTATGATGTCAGATGGTAGCTACACTTGGGGTGAGCATAGCATAATGCAGCATAGACTTGTCACGTCACTGTTGTACCCCTGAAACTAATGTAACATTGTGTCTCAATTATACTTCAATAAAAAGTAAATAAAAGTGACAAAAAAAAACCCGTAAGATGGGGCACCTGGCTGGCTCAATCAGTGGAGCGTGCAACTCTCGATTTTGGGGTTGTGGGTTCAGGCTCTACGTTGAGTATAGAGATTAGTTAAAAAAATAAAATCTTTAAAAAAATACTCTTTGATTCAGCAATTCTATGTGTAGGAATTTATCCCCAGGCAATAATGGGACTGTATGCAAAGATGTATTCACTAAGGTGTTCATCAAAGCACTGTTTCAAACAGGAAAAATAGTTATGTTAAATGTCCACGGTAGATACTTAATTCTGATATATTCTAGGATAGAATACAATATCAAAAATAGTGTTAGAACACTCAATGAAATGGAAAATGTATATATTTTATCAGAGATTTTTAAACAGTGTATAAAACTGTGTATAGTATGAGCTCAAAAAATATCTATGAGTGTATATGTGAGTATACACACACACACACACACACGTGTAGGAGAAAGACGGGAAGGCTTACATACCTGTGGTTCCCAAACTGTGTGCTGAGGTACTCCAGGGCACTGTAGTGAGCTCCTAAGGGTGCACTGGGATATTGTAAATTTTCAAGAGCTACAGTGTCCTCTGTTTGTATCTGGTGATGGCTCCAAAGCAGCCTCATAGCTCTTACAAGTGGAAAGAGGGGGTGCTTGGTTTCTTGACATGTGATTTAAATAAAAGTTCTCCAAGGGGAATGCACAGGAGACTGACCACACAATTTAGCTTTTTAATTTTTTTTTTTTTTTTCAACGTTTATTTTATTTTTTGGGACAGAGAGAGACAGAGCATGAACGGGGGAGGGACAGAGAGAGAGGGAGACACAGAATCGGAAACAGGCTCCAGGCTCCGAGCCATCAGCCCAGAGCCTGACGCGGGGCTTGAACTCACGGACCGTGAGATCGTGACCTGGCTGAAGTCGGACGCTTAACCGACTGCGCCACCCAGGCGCCCCTAATTTAGCTTTTTAAAAAAACCCTCTGTCAGCTGAAGAGTCAAGGTTTGTTTCCCAACTTTAAAGTCCATCTGGGAGTCCTCCTTCTTCAAGGGTGGCAAAGGAGATAATCTCAGGCCGCCAGATGTTTTTCCAGAGGAATTCTACTAAACCTTCAAAGTTTAGATAATCCCAATGCCCTACAAATTGTTTCAGAGCACTGAAAATAAAGTAGAACTTCCCCATTTCTTTTATAAATCTTTTATGAAGGTTTGATACCTAAACCTGGTAAAGACTGGGAGGAAGGGAGGGGGAGGGAACCATAGACCAATATCACTCATGATTATTAATGCGGAAATACTAAACTAAATGTTGGCAAACAGAATACCACATTAAGAAATTAATATGCCATGACCAAATGGGATTTATCCTAGGAATGGAAGGTTGGTTTAATATTAAGAAATCTATTAGTATCATATACCGTATTAATTGATCTAAAGGAAAAAAAACCATATGATTATCTCCATAGATGCTGGAGAGGCCTTAAATAAAATTTAACACCTATTTTTATAAAAAGACTTGAGAAAATAGGAATTGAGTGGTACTTCATTAACACAATAAAATATGTACACCTTAGTCCTAAAGCCGGTATCTTAATGGGGAAACACTACAGGCATTTCCACTAAAATCAGGAACAAGGCAAAGATGCTCACTATCTCTGCTACTAATTAGCATTTTACTAGAGAGATTAATCAATGAATTAGACAAAATAAATCAATTACAGGCATAAGAATTAGGAAGGAAGAAGTAAAGCTATATCTAGTTGCAGATGATATGATACTATGGGATTTTCCTGGTAGACAATCAATGATAAAACTCAAACAGTAAAAGAATTCAGTAAGGTAGTAGGATACAAACACACAAAAATCAATACCCTTCATTTACACAAATGATAGCCAATTAAAAGACCTAATAGTAGAGAAAACTCCATGTATAGCAATAACAAAGACTAAACACTTAGGAATTAATTTACCAGAAATGTGCAAAACCTGTATAAGAAAAACTATAAAGCATTCCTAAAAGACACAAAATTAGACTTTCTCAAATGGAAGGATGTCCCTTGTCCTTGGATAGAACGATTCAGCATTATAAGCAAGTCAGTTCTAAGTTAATTCATAAATTTAATCCAATCCCAATAAAAATACCAATAAGCTTCCTTTTAAATGGAGTTAGACCCATTGATACTAAAGTTCTCATGGAAAAACAAACATACAAGAATAGCCAGGAAAACAGTGACAAAGGAAACCAATAAGGGTGAGTAGCTCTACCAGGCATTAAAATATCTTTAAAGCCTTTATAATTACGATAGTGTGGTACTGATACATGAGTAGAAAAACATACCAGTAGAAAAGAATACAAAATCCAGAAATCAACCCAAGTATATATGAAAATATAATCTACAATAAAGGCAGTATCTCAAAACACTGAGGCAAAAGATGGGAGCTTTTTTTTAATGATGGTAGAACAACTGGTAGAAAAATTTCACCAGAGTTTCTCAGTCTCGGCACTACTGATGTTTCAAGTCAGATAATTCTTTGCTGTGGGGGCTGTCCTGTGCATTGTGATGTTTAGCAGCATGCGGGGCCCCTACCAAAGTGATGCCAGGAGCACTCTTCCCCCTCGTTGTGACAACCCAAAATGTCTCCAGACAGTGCCACCAAATGTCCCCTGGGAAGACAAAATTGCCCCTGGTTGAGAGCCATGTAATGAGATCCATACCTCACACCATACACAAGATTAAGTTCCTAATGGATGAGGGACCTAAACATAAAAAATGAAACCATACAAGTACTGGAGCAAAATAGGGGTGAGTTATTCTTTTTTTTAAGGTTTTATTTTTAAGTAACCTCTACACCCAACGTGGGGCTCGAACTTACAACCCCAAGGTCAACAGTTGCATGTTCTACGGACTGAGCCACCCAAGCACCCTGAGGTGAATTATTCTCTAACCTCAGTCTAGGAAAAGGCTTTCTAACTCTGACTCAAAATACAGGGGCAGTAAAAGATTGATGAACAGTAAATATTTTTGCATGCTCAAACACCAGAAACAAAAGAGAAGCAAAAACTGGCAGAAAATATATGCACTTTGTACCACAGATAAAAGATTATTATCACTAGTAGATAAATACCTATTCAAAATTGAGGGACAAAGAAAGGAACAAAAACCTAGTAGAAAAATGGGGGAAAGCCTTGAACAGACAATTCAAAAAACACAAAAATGTTGCTTAAACTTAAAAACTGTTCAAACTCACTCACAATGAGAGAAATGCAAACACTGACAATTTATCACCTAATTAGATCGGCAAAAATTAAACAATATGACAACACATATATTTTATTGGTGAAACTGGGGGCGGGTAGGTGCAGACAGGCACTCACAAACAGTGCTGGTAGAAATGCAAACTTGGTACAACCTATCTGGAGGGGAATAAAACTACACCTCTGATAATACAAAAAGATCACTGTAGTGTTGTTTAAAATCACAAGCTATCGGAAATGACCAAGATGTCTATACATAGATGGATGTATTTAAGTATTTATTTATTAGTGATATTAGCCCTTCTTCTGAGGCTCATGTACCTGTAGTGATGGAATAAACTACAGGACATCCACACAGTGGAGGAGCACTGTGCAGGTGTAAAAAAAAAAAAAAAAAAAAAAAAAAAAAGAGGAAGATCTTTCTGAACTAATAAGGAGTGACTTCCAGGACATATTCTTAAGTGAAAAAGGCAAAGCCCAAGGTTCCAGGCACAAGATGACCAATGTAGGAAGGCCCTGAACTAACCTCCTCCATGGAACACACACCGAATTGCACCTATTAATAGAACAATTCCTCCTGAATAAGAAGTGAGAGCTGACTGGACAGCTTCTGAACAACCAAAGATGGAGAGAACAGCAAGAGAGAGAAGAGTCACAGTAAGAAAGGGAACCCCTGTACCCACGCTGGGAACAGCAGTGGGGAGGGACAGTACTGAGGAACCAAGAACAGATCCCTCTGTCCTTGGGCAAAGAAAAAAAACAGCCACAGCTTTAAAGAGCAACTAGCATATAAAAGACACAACACTAGAACTCTGCTAAGCAGTGCAGGAGCTGTGGGAATGTTCTCCAGGTCAGAGGGACTGGAGAATGCACAGTTGATGTTTCCACACCACCTTAAAAGCCTAGAATGGAGCAGGGTCCAGACACGGGAACAGGTTGGTCTGGTCCTCACAGTGGGCTTGCAGCTTCAGTGAGCCCAGGGTCTGCAAGCCCACACCAGCCTCAGTTGCACTGAAGCACAGAAAAACAGCCAGGTTTAAAAGGGCTAAGTAGCTGCGGGTGCACTCTCCCCCACTACCTTAAAAGCCCAGACAGCAATGGCATACCTGGTAGGTCTGGATGCTGTAACTGGCATGTATGGTTATCACCAGGAGCTTTTGACCTCAGCAAGCCCAGGGTATGTAAGACCACACCAACCCTGGTCACAATGGGACACAGAAAAAAAGTCATGGTTTCAAAGGGTCAGAGAACAGCTGGGATGCTCTCTCCCACTCTACCTTTTTTAAAAGCCCAGACCAGAACAGGGCTTGGCTCACAGTGAGCTTGTGACCTCAGCTAACCCAGGGCTACACAACCACCCTGTGTGCTGGAGCACAGAAATTAAGCCACATTTTTGTTTTTAATTGAAAAAATTATTTTATTTTTTTTAAATTTGTCTTGTTTGGTTTTTATTTTTGTTCTTTTTGTTTTTTTTTCTTTTCCTCTTAGTTCTTTAAAATTTGTATTATTTTTTCTTCTTTCTATAAAAAGCCATGGTTTAAAAGAGTAACTAACATATGCAGCCACAGCTCCAGCCAGCCAGCAAAAGTAACCAAGCACACACACAGTCTACAGAGGGGACAACATATACAAGACCACTCCTTCAAGTTTAGGAGAACTAGCCTTTCTGCCTAATCCATAGAAACACCAAAAGTCAAGCAAAATGGGGAGAGAGAGGAATATGTTCCAAAAGAAAGAACAAGAAAAAAACCTCAGAAAAAGAACTAAATGAAAGAGATAAGCAATATGCCTGATAAACAATTTAAAATAATGATCATAAAGATACTGGGCTGGAGAAAAGAAGGGAAGAATTCAGTAAGTCCTTCAATAAAGGAATAGAAAATATTTTCAAAAACCAGAATTGCAGAATACAGTAACTGAAATAAAAACCACACTAGAGAGAGTGGACAGCAGATTAGCAGATGCAGAAGAACGTATCAGCAATCTGGAAGACAGGATGATGGAAAGCACACAAACTGAACAGCAAAAAGAGAAAAGAATTTTTAAAAATGAGGATAGATTAAGAAATCTCTTGGACAACATCAAGAGAACAAACATTCACATCATAAGGGACCTAGAAGAAAAGAGAGAGAAAGGTGTAGAAAACGTACTCAAAGAAATCATAACTGAAAACTTTCCTGACCTAGGGAAGGAAACAGACATCCAAATCCAAAGGACACAGAATTCCAAACAAGATGAACCCAAGGAGGTCCACACCACGGGCACACAATATTTAAAATGTAAACGTTAAAGAAAGAATCTTAAAGCAGCAAGAGAAACAAAAAGTTACCTACAAGGGAAAAGCCTATAGGCTATCAGCTCATTTCTCAGCAGATACTTTGCAGGCCAGAAGGGAGTGCATGATATTTTAAAGTGCTTAGGAAAAAACCTGCAACCAAGAATACTTTACTGGCAAGGTTGTCATTTAGATTTGAAGGAGAGCTAAAGTTTCCCAGACAAGTGAAAGATAAAGGAGTTTATCACCACTAAACCACTTTCACAAGCAATGTTAAAGAGACTTCGAGTGGGAAAGAAATGGCTATAATTAGACATAAAAAATTATGAATAAAAAGATGTAAAATGTGACAACATATACATTAAGTGTGGAGAAGGGAGTAAAAAAGGGAAAAGAATGGGAAAAAAAGTTTTTTTTCTTTTCCTCTTTTTTTAGAATGTATTTGAACTGAAATGACCAAACCTCATAACCACAAACCCAAAACTGATGATATATAAAAAATAAAAAGAAAGCCAAACACAACACTGTAGAAACTCATCAAACACAAAAAAGGAGAACAAGGGATGCATGGCTTGTTCAGTCAGTGGGGCATTCGACTCTTGATCTCAGGGTTGTTGGTTTGAGCCCTACATTGGGTGTAGAGATTACTTAAAAATAAAATCTTGGGGCCCCTGGGTAGCTCAGTCAGTTAAGCGTCAGACTTTGGCTCAGGTCATGATCTCGCAGTTCATGAGTTCCAGCCTCACGTTGGGCTCACTGCACAGCCCACTTCAGATCCTCTGTCCCCGCTCTCTCTGTCCCTCCCCTGCTTGTGCTCTGCTGCAAAAATAAACAAACATTAAAAAAAATAAAAAGTAAAATCTTAAAGAGAGCAAGAGAAGAAGGAACAATGAAGAACTAAAAAAAGAAACACAGGAAACAAATTTAAAAATGGCAATAAGTACATACCTATCACTAATTACTTTAAATGGCCTAACTGCTGAAATCGAGAGAGGCAGGGTAGCAGAATGGATGAAAAAATAAAAAGGACCCATCTAGACTTCAGGAAAGATGGTGGAGGAGGAGGATCCTGAGCTCATCTGTCCCACGGACACAACTAGAAAACACCCGCATCAGTGTAAATAATCCAGAAAACAACTAGAAGACTGGCAGAACAGACTATCACAGCTAAATGTAGAAAAGAGGCCATATCAAAGAGAAGAAGAAGGGCTGAGACTTGGTGGGGAGCCAAACAGACTGGCAGGACTGTCCATAGGAGGGACCTGCAAGCCCAAGAGGGGAGAGAAGAGGACCCTGCACCAGGCACCCCACCCACAGGGACCGCACTGTAAAAAAGAATCCCCATAACATTTGGCTTTGAATTCTAGAGGATCCTGGCTTCATACATTTTTATGATCAGTAAGACTTTAAAAATCAGCAGGCTCAGCTCTGCAGGAGCTGGGAACACAATAGGAAACTGAGTCCCCACCCTTAAAGAGACAGTATAAAGAACAGCCCCACAGAGATACAACATAGAAGTAACAGCTTGAAAACCACGTGCGGTATTCTGAAAGGAGATGTATTTGGTCATTTCAGAGCAGGTACTGGAGACTTGTTCAAGAACAAAAGAGCTGGTAGGCCCCATTTCCCTCCCCAATCCCCCATCCCTGGCTTGGACACACAGGTACCTGCAGGAACCACAGCATGCAGCACTCTCCACCCAGCTTGCTAACAGCTTGCGACCCACCCCCTGCACTCTTTTGTGGATCTGGCCCCTCCAACCCAGCAGGATTCCACAGAAGTTTTCCAGGGCACCTGCAGCTCCCCTCCCACAGCACTGGCTCAAATCTTGTTGGCGCTACATGCCCAGCCCCTGCATTCTCCTACGGACCTGCCCCCTCCAATATACCCTTGGCTGGAGCACATCCAAGGCAGTGCCAAAGCCTGGGTGTGTGCAAGCAGCCCAGAGAAGGGCCAGCACCACTCCAAAGTGACTCCTGGGGAAGATAACCACACACACCAGTCTGACTGCAGCCCCAGCAGCGGGCTGGGGACAGACAATGCATCTCACTGCAAGCCCCACCCACTAATGAAAGCTTCTCAGGGCGCAACATTGGGAAAATGCCCCGCAGTTTGGTGCTCCTACAGCCCTGACAAAAGCCTGATCTAACTTAACTAAAACCCGAAGTGACCCCAGACTGGCCCACTAACAACACAGGAACCAAACCCTGCTCGAAAGCAGCAAAGAGAATCATTGGAGACAAATGACTAAAGGCAAACACAGCACAGCCACAACAGTAGGGCACATACAACACACATAGGAGATACCCCTGAAGTGCCAGGTTCTGGTGAACAGGGAATTTTGCACTGCAGGGCACTACAGAACCTCTGCATCATAAGGACACTACTTTCAAAAGCAGGAGACATAGCTGACTTTCCTAACACAGAGAAACAAACACAGAGAGTCAGACAAAATGGGAAGACCCAGGAAAATGTCCTGAATGAAAGAACAGGACAAAATCACAGCAAGAGAGCTAGATAAAATGGAGATAAGTAGTATCCAGAATAGAGCATATATTAGGCCACATAACAAGTGTCAACAAATTCAAAAAGATTGAAGTCATACCATGCACCTTTTCCAACCACAGCACTATGAAACTAGAAATCAACCAAAAGAAAAAATCTGGAACTAGCACAAATACATGGAGGTTAAATAACATGCTACTAACCAATGATTGGGTCAACCACAAGTCAAAGAGGAACTCAAAAAGTACATGGAGACAAATGAAAATGAAAACACAACAGTCCAAAATCTACGGGATGCAGAAAAAGCTGTTCTAAGAGGGAAATGTATAGCAATTCAGGCCTACATACAGAAGAAAAATCTCAAATTAACAACCTAACCTTACACCTAAAAGAGCTAGAAAAAGAAGAACAAACAAAACCCAAAACCAGGAGAAGGAAGGAAATAATAAAGACCAGAGCAAAAATAAATGAAATAGAAACTAAAAGAACAATAGGGCAGATTGATGAAACCAGGAGCTAGTTCTTTGAAAAGATAAACAAAATTAATAAATGTTTAGTCAGACTCATCAAAAAGAAAAAAAGAGTGAGAGAGAGAGAAACAGAGGACTCAAACAAAATCAGAAATGAAAAGGAGGAAATAACCAACACCACAGAAATACAAAGGATTATAAGAGAATATTATGAAAAAGTATATGACAACAAACTGGACAACCTGTAAGAAATAGATAAATTCCTAGAAACATATAACCTACCAAAACTGAATCAGGAAGAAATAGAAAGTTTGAACAGAATGATCACCAGCAATGAAATTGAATCCATAATAAAAAAAATCTGAACAAACCAAGGTCCGGCATCAGATGGCTTCATAGGTAAATTCTACCCTATATTTAAAAAAGAGTTAATACTTATACTCCTCAAACTATTCGAAAAAATAGAAGAGGAAGGAACGAACATTTCGTAATTCATTCTATGAGGCCAGCATTACTCTGATACCAAAACCAGATAAAGAAACCACAAAAAAAGAGAACTATAGGCCAACATCTCCGATGAACATAGATGCAACAATACCTGACAAAAAAATTAGGAAACTGAATCCAACAATACATTAAAAAATCATTCACCATGATCAAGTGGGATTTATTCTAGGGATGCATAGATAGCTCAATATTCACAAAATCAATATGACACATCTTATCAAAAAGGAAAAAAAAACCTTATGATCATTTGAATAAATGCAGAAAAAGCATCTGACAAACTACAACATTCATTCATTCAACAAAATAGGTTTAGAGGAAATACTTCAATATAATAAAGGCTATATATGAAAAACCCACAGCTAACATCATATGCAATGGGGAAAATTTAGAGCTTTTCCCCTAAGGTCAAGAACAAGACAAGAATGTCCACTCTCCGCCACTATTATTCAACACAGTACTGGAAGTCCTAGCCATAGCAATCAGGCAACAAAAAGAAATAAAAGGGATCCAAACTGGTAAGAAAGAAGTGAAACTTGCACTATTTACAGATGACATGATACTACATACAGAAAAGCCTAAAGACTCCATCAAAAAAACTACTAGAACTGATGAGTGAATTCAGTAAGGTTTCAGGATGCAAAATCAATATACAGAAATCCATTGCATTTCTATACACTGATAAGAAAGTAAGAGAAATAGAAATTAAGAACTAACTTGGATGTAAATTTAACAATTATATTAAATTTAAAAAATTAAGAAAACAATCCCATTTACAATGACACAAAAAAATAATAAAATACCTAGGAATAAACTTAACTAAGGAGGTGAAAGAGCTCTACTCTGAAAACTATAAAGCATTAATGTAAGAAATTAAAGATGACACAAATGGAAAGATATTCCATTCCCATGGACTGGAAGAACAAACATGATTAAAATGTCTATACTACTCAAAGCACTCTACAGATTTAATACAAATCCCTATCAAACTACCAACAGCATTTTTTCACAAAGCTAGAACAAACAATCCTAAAATGTGTATGGAACCACAAAAGACCCCAAATAGTCAAAAGCAATCCTGAAAAGAACAGAACCAGAGGTATCACAATCCCAGATTTCAAGATATGCTGCAACGCTATAGTAATCAAAAGAGCATAGTACTAGCAAAAAAAAAAAAAAAAAAAAAAATAGACACATGGATCAACAGAACAGAACAGAGAGCCCAGCAATAAACCCACAATTATATGGTCAATTAATCTTCCAACAAAATAGGAAAGAAAATGCAATTGGAAAAAGTCTCTTCAACAAATGGTGTTAGGAAAACTGGACAGCTATATGCAAAAAGATGAAACTGGACCATACACAAAAATAAACTGAAATGGATTAAGGACCTAAATATGAGACTTAGAACCATAAAAATCCTAGAAGACAGCACAAGCAGTAACTTCTCTGACACTGGCCATAGCAACATTTTCCTAGATTTGTCTCTTGAGGAAAGGGAAACAAAGGAAAAATAAACTATTGGGATTATAAAAATAAAAATCTTCTGCACATCAAAAGAAACAATCATCAAAACTAAAAGACAACCTACTGAAGATATTTGTAAATGGCATATCCAATAAAAGGCTAGTATCCAAAATACATAAAGAACTTACACAGTTCAATACCAAAAAACAAATAATCCAATTAAAAATGGGCAGGAGACATGAACAAACATTTCTCCAAAGAAGACATACAGATGGCTGGCACAGGAAAAGATGTGCAATATCACTAATCATCAGGGAAATGCAAATCAAAAAACCGCAATGTGATATCACATCATACCTTTCAGAATGTCTTAAAGCACAAAAGACAAGCAGAGAAAAAGGAACCCTCATGCACTGTTGGGAATACAAACTGATGAAGCCACTGTGGAAAAAAGTATGGAGGTTCCTCAAAACATTAAAATAGAATTACCATATAATCCAGTAATGCCACTACTGGATATTTACCCAAAGAACATGAAAACACTAATATGAAGAGATACATGCACCCTATGTTTACTGCAGCATTACATACGATACCAAATTATGTAAGCAACCAATTGTCCATTGATAGATGAATGGATAGAGATGGTGTATGTGTGTGTGTGTGTGTGTGTGTGTGTATTACTCAGCCATAAAAAAGAGTGAAATTGCCATTTGCAACAACATAGTTAGACTGAGAGGGTATAATGTCAAATGAAATAAATGAGAGAAAGACAAATACCATATGATTTCACTCATATGTAGAATTTAAGAAATGAAACAAACAAAGAAAAAAAGAGACAAACCAAAAAATAGACTCTTCACTATAGGGAACTGATGGTTACCAGAGGGGAGGTGGGTGGGGATGGGTAAAACAGGTGATGGGGATTAAAGAGTATCCTTATGATGAGCAGTGAGTAATGTACACCTGAAACTAATACAACACTGTATGTTAATTATACTGGAATTAAAATAAATTTAAAAATAAACTTAAAAAATAAGAGCATGCATATTTTTAAAAAAGGACACATCTGTATGGACTATTACACAGCCACAAAAAAGGATGACATCATGACATTTGAGACATGGACCTACAGGATATTATGCTAAATGTAATAAGACAAAGAAAGACAAATACCATAAGTGGAATCTTAAAAAAAGAAGTCAATAAATGAAGAAAGAAACAAAAAGCAGAATCAGACCTATAAATACAGAGAACAAACTGATGGTTGCCAGAGGGGAGGGCTGTGGGGGGTTGGGCAAAATGGGTGAAGAGGCGAGGAAAAAACAGGCTTCCAGTTATGGAATGAACAAGTCATTGGAATCAAAGGGACAGCCTAAGGAATACAGTCAATGATGTTGCAATGGCAGCATAACAATATGACAGATAGTAGCTACACTTGTAGTGAACACAGCATAATGAATATACTGATCAAATCACTAAATTGTATGCCCAAAACCAATGTAACATTTTGTGTCAACTATATGCAAAGAAATAATTAAAAACTAAAGTTAAGTATCTTTTAAAAAAAAGCCAAAGCCCCAAAAAAGTGGCTACAGTATGCTACCCTTCATGTTAGAAAGAAGAGTATATAAGAAAATATACAGGTATCCACTTACTTGTGTAAAAGAAATAGTCAATTCTGCTATAACACCATATACTCCTCCCTAAAAACTTCCCCACTATGCAAAATTGCATGATAAAAACCAGTTTATGGGGCACATAGGGCACAACACTCAAACAACACATACACAAAAAGTTAGGAACCTAATAAGAAAAAGCAGTAGCACAATTTTACAGGTTAAATACTTAAGAACTATAATATGATAAACGTGTCACTTTACCTAGAAAAAGCCCTGAAGTCTGCTTATGGAATGAACATTGGGAGGGCTGTAGCTCTGTGCGCTGGTGCAAAAGGGGCAGAAGGCTGTAGCCCCAGGCATGGGTAAGTGTGGCTTCTAACACACGGGGTAAAGCAGGGAAACTCAGAGACGTCTGAGGTATGTGCATTTTATGTATTCTTACCCAGCTCAGGTCAGCTGGGTGCAGTTTCTGGATTGACCTAGAATTTCTCATGCATGAAACTGTCCATAAGCAAACACAAAATTCGCATGAAGCTCAGACCGTTCTCCAAGATATATCAATCATGTTGGAGCAAACTCACTTTTTCACAACAAGCATTATTGCGAAATTAACTACACAGGAAGGACAAATCAGAAACTCATGAGACTGGTTTACCAACAGTAAGCAGAAGCAGGCTAGAAAGAATGGGGGGCGGGAAGGAGGCAGTCGAGTCTAGGGAGAGTGCCACTTCTGAGTATATTTTTTGGGTAGGTCTAACTCTTGGAACCCAGGTAATGTTTTATGTACCAGCCCGCCCAATAAATAAAATCAACCAGAATGTGAGCAGAACCCAAAATGGAAAACAAAGAGTAACAAATAAACCTAACTATATTTCAAATGAATATCACACTGAAGGAGGTGGGGAAGAAAGTAGCTAAACCTAAGTAACTTTGGAAAGAAGTATTTTTGCTTTGTTTCATTTTAACCACAAATATTTATTGATGGATTGATATAATTTTAAATAGGATAATAAGGCATAACCATGGATTCAAACAGTTCAAACACCAAAAGAGAGAAAAGCCATTAACTTAGGAACTTTAAACATTCAAGTCAAAGACCTTCTGAGATACTGAATAGATGAGTATCAGACAGCTCTTCCCTTTTGTACGATTCCTATATTACATCACATGATCACAAAGCCAAAATGATTACTTCTTACGGAGTTCCTCATTTATTTATACTTGAGCCATCCCACCCGGCTGCTCCTCTGTTCCCCACTCCTCTCTCCTTCCTTTGCAGTGATGTTCTACAGCCATTCCCTTCCTAAGGAACTGTGTGCACATCTTCCTTCCAAAGCAAGAAAGCAAATAAGCAAGATAGGAGTCACAGAAAGTTAGCCACAGGCAGATATATAAAGGAATAGACTTGGACATTAGGATGGCAACTGCCTAATTCAGTGAGGCCTAAACTCAGCTGACTTGGGCAAATAAGCTGCTGTGGCTTGCAGAAACGTCTAAAATGCCACACCATATCATGTGCCACCAATGTCAGATCCCACGTTTCTAGGGGATTAACAGTGGTCTACACAGGGAGGGAGGTAGTCAACGTAACCAGGCAGCTAATGTGACAATACAGTCAATGCTTTGGACTTCCACTGGGAGTGGACTGCGGCTTCCAGCATGATCATTTGCCAAGTGCAAAAACCTTTAGGACACTAGGATGATCTTTAAATCTCTTGGACAGATAAATTAGGCACCTCTGTAACTCCAACCCTTCTACTTGGAAATGTGAAGTGAAAAACATCTCAGGGCATGCAACACTGAGGCATAAACCATGCAGCACAGGTGGGAATAAAGGAGGCTTTTAGGGTGCCCTGCCTCCTTTCTAAAAAGCCATGAGAAGGTCCCCAAGCATATTGTGAGAGCAGCCATTCTGGTGGCGACAGTGGCCCAAAGCTGAGCAAACCTGCAGGCATATGGCTATTTTCTGAAGAACAAGAGTAGCCACATATAGGTACTCTCTGTGTGAAGAATCAGAGGCCATTGAGTGACCTGGGCAAGCCACCTAGAAGATTGGGCTCGACATCTTTCACCTTTTAAGAAGAACATCTCCATCCAGCAGCCCTTTGATGACGAAGCAGAGTGCAGAGGATCACGAGATGGTCAAATTTTCTGAGAGAAGTGCTGATTCCCAAAAAGCTCCTGAGGATACAACATCCCAGAGGCTCATTTGCGAGCAAAGGCAGATAAAGCCGCCAGACCACGGAACCGCCTTGTCAAGTTAGATCTACATTTAACAGGCATGACTTGGGGTGCCAGGTAAAACAGAGGGAACTTGGAAGCATAATAAAAAGCAGGAAGACTGAAAGATCAAGTGAATGGCATGTTGGGTGACGGAAAAGCAGGAAGCAAAGGACATATGGAAAAGGTTGCAGGAGCATGCTGAAACCCAGGTGAAGGGAAGGCTACATCCAGTGAAAGCTTGCTTGGCCAGTTCTTGGCATGAGTCCCTCTCTCACTTTCTCAGACAGGAGGGCCCTGTGGCATTTGGCTGCGTAACTGGGGGGGGGGGGGGGAGATGATATTTATAAATGGGGAACAGGTGAATGGATACTGAAGCGAAACAGGGTGGGTGTGCCGTTTTGTAATGCCCTGTTTACACCAAAAGCAGGTTTGTGTTAACAGAGCACACGTGGGGTTGTCACACAACAGCTGTGGCATCTTGGGAGAAAAGAGATGATAGGGTAGAGGTGGGGCTGGGAGATAGGAGGACTCTCGAGTTCCAGTATTTAAATACTAGAAGGCAAGGAACAGTTTGGTCTCAGCCTTTTAGTCAAGAAATCGGATGCTCACTTTCTGTTACATGTTCACCTTCTCCAAAACCTTAACAAATTTTGCGAAAGATATGGCACCATCTGCACCCTGACCAGCCTCCTGGATGGTCCTGTGATGCTGCTCAGTTGCTCATGTGAGATAACCATTCCAACCATCATGCATAGCACCCGGGACAGCTTATTGCAGGTGATCTTGTCATCTTTATCCAAATCATAGCGCTGAAAAGCAAAGTATAATACGTTGCTTCAGCTGTTCTGTGGTTCTGGTTCATTCTTACCTTCGCTCCTTGCACTATATTCAGTGGATTGGAAATGAGCCAAAGTTTTTATGAATCAGTGGAAGTTGACCTGGTCTTCTCCCTCTGAAAAGAAGGCACCAGTGAGCCAGTCCCCTGGTAGGTGGATGACAAGTTCTGGAGTCAGCTGGGAAAATTTCCAGGGCCCCATTTTCGCCTTTGTCCAGGCTGGTGAGCCCGCTATAGAGGTGGGTGGTCTGACTGTGGGAAAAGCTGGTTTACTTGATCTCCTCTAGTTCTTTCCTTCCCAGTAACGTGGAGGCCTGAGGCCCCATTCCCATATGGGAGTTTCTCTAGGAGCAGCCGCACCTGAAGCAACAGCGTAAAGATAAAGACAAGAGGAACTGTACACAAATATTGTACTCTAGCTGGTAAATTTGTTCTTCACAAGAGAATGAACTAGAAAATTCTGAAACCATGTGGATAATAGGACTGAGCAAATATGTTGTGGATAATGATAATCAGTTGGTCACTGTTAGGGAAAGGAGTTACAAATAGGAAAGGGGAAGTCTAGAATGGATCCTTTGGTATTTATTGGATTACATCTAAAATATCAGTATAAAGTCATACATATGTTTTCAAACAGAGATATAGACATGTATAAGCAGATGGATAGGCATAAAATAAGTATGTGTATATGTGCATGTAGGAGTATACAAATATATTTCTTAGCTCTCTCATCTGAGACAGCCTTAGAAGCAATGATACTCTGGCAACATTGAGCACATCTACTGCCCAGTTCTTCTTTGTAAATACCATTTTCTAAAAAAGAAAAATAAGCCAGGGATCCTTGGAGAAATTATTTATTCTAGGGCTGGGCCAGGGGAAATATATGAGCCTAGACTATCTTGAGATGTTGGAAAGAGAGTCCTCAAAAAATTAATAGGAGGCCTGTCAAAAGGGCACAGAAGCCAACTTGAAGGAGCTCCCAATGTCTAACTATGGGACACCTGGAGCACTAAAATAATGATAGTAATGGATTATAACACAGAATAAGATGAAAAAGCCATGAGTCTATACTGACATAAGTAAATTGGGATAAATATATACATACATTCATGGGAGTGAGGTATCTCTTCCTTACTGAAGAATTCTAATTAATAAATGTAGAAGTATTGAGATAAATTTTAAAAATCACCATTAGCCAAATATGAAAGTAACAATTTTACAGGGGAAAATCACTGATGAATGCTAAAATTAGTTGGGTGACATTATGTTGAGAAATAGGATGTGTGCATAGTCTCAAAGTTTCTCCCCACAATATATTTGTTGACTACAAACAGAAAACAGTAACTTTAGCTGCAGAAAGCTGACAGACACCATCTTAACCAAATGATCAAAATTAACATCACCAGTAAAAGGGCACAGCTATATATGAACCTCCTGATATAATACAGTGAGATGGCACTTCTGTGGGATTCTTGACAAAAATGTGTAACTACAATCTAATCAGAAGAAAATGTCAGACAATCCTAAATTGAGGAACATTCTAGAAAATAGTTGGCCAGTACTCTCTGAAGGTGTCAAGATCATGAAAGACAAAGATTAAGGGATTACCACAAACTGAAGGACACTAAGGAGATCTGACAACTAAATGCAATATGGGATCTTGGACCAGAAAAAGGACAGTAGTGGGAAAACTGGAAAAAGCCAAATAAAGAGATTAGTAAATAATATTTACCAATGTTAATTTCCTGCTTTCAATACATGTAGTATGGTTATGTAAGATTGTAACATTAGGAAAAGCTGCATAAAGAACATATGGAAGGGGTGCCAGGGTGTCCCAATCAGTTAAGCATCTGACTTCGGCTCAGGTCATGATCTCACAGTTTGTGAGTACAAGCCCCATGTTGGGCTCTGTACTGACAACTCGGAGCCCGGAGCCTGCTTCAGAGTCTGTGTCTCCCTCTCTCTCTGTCCCTCCCCTGCTCACGCTCTGTCTCTCTGTCTCTCTGTCTCTCAAAAATAAACGTTAAAAAATTGTTTTAATTAAAAAAAAAGAGTATATGGGAATCCTCTCTATTAATTTTTGCAACTTCTCTGTATTCGATTATTTCAAAATAAAAAATAAATATATATCTATATGTATATACACATACACTCAGCCATAAATATTACGCAGTTACTGGGTTGGGACTTATGCCCCAGTACCTATGACAGATATATGGCTTCTCAAGAAAGTAAGTTCAACCAGGACATGCTTAGTTCATAATTTCTTTAAATAGCAAAATTCAGGGGTGCCTGGGTGGCTCAGAGCACCCAACTCTTGATTTTGGCTCAGGTCATGATCCCAGGGTTATTGGATCAAGCCCTGCACCAGGCAGAAGATTCTCTCTCTCTCCCCAACTCTGCCCCTCTCCCCGGCTCATTCTCTCTGGCTTTCAATTAAGTACATACATACATACATACATAGCAAAATTCAGAAGACCAAAGAGAATCAAATCTAAGATGATTAGACGCTGCTATGGTATATGACACCCTGGCCCCTAGGGCACCCTCAGGGCACAGATTCCCATTTCAGAGTGTGGAGACAGTCTGTCATAGCAGTGCACCCTTGTCCTCTGCTGAATGAGACGTCCAGCTCATCTGTTGTCATCAGTAAGGTCCCTCGGTCCAGGCCTAGATGTGCCAATACTTGAGACATTGGTCTGCTTGCTCTTCCCCTGTGCAAGCTGAAGCCAGGCATTATCAATAGATCACAGCACTTTCCTGAGTAGGCCAGACAGCCGCTACTGATCAGAGTCATTGGCACTTGAGCTGAAACATCTCCTATTGCTGCATTCAACTTGCAGTCAGGTCCATGGGGACCCTTGGAGTCTAAGTCCCTGCTTAGATTCTGATGTCTAGACATATAGGCATGGAAATCATCCTTCCTCAAATGTGGTAAGAGACTCCAGCAATCTCACCAAGTGTCCCTCTCCAAGCTTCATCAGTGATCCAGGGGTAGAATATCTAATGGTCTCTGTGGTAGCAGATGACAGAGCTTGACATGAGATGGAGCCCTATGGCAAAAGCTGATCAGGTCCCTGGGGAACACTGAGGCCTAAATCCTTATCAACAGGATTGACAGTTAACTCTTCCAACATATCGTGTTCACAGTTAGACTCTTTGTCAGACTTCATACAATTAGCCTGGGAAGAATATCAGGGATTCTTTGTCATTTCATAGCATGATAGTACTTTTATAACTTATTACACTGTGGCATCCAGGGATTTTAACAGAAAATTGTGTCAAATCATACTTTTCTTCTTACCAAGGAGGTGCATCTTAAGGACAGGGGACATTCCAACAGCTTTGCTGGGATGTAAATGAAGGAAATTACTCAAACTAGAACTCAGACCTCCTTGGTCATAGCCCAGATATAAACAATGACCGTGTTCACTCTCATTTTCTATCAAGAAGAAGAAAATAGGTCTTAGGAGAAAGCAGCTTCTGAGAAAAACTAAACTGGCTTACAGAAGAATTAGAAGACTGGGAGTGGAGATCCAAGCCAAGGGAGGGCTTCAAGACTAGAGCTGGTAGGAGGGGCATTTCAACAGTATTTGACCCACCCTGGGATAAAGACCTTCTCACGGTCTCACTCTCTCTCCCATCCCCAGCTATGTCTCCTCTCATCCAGCCTCTCCCTTCCTTCCCTTTTTCCATGAGTCCTTGTTAGAGATTTCTGATATTCTCTTGGTTTACAAGATTGGGACTGAGAAATGCTGACCAAGCCATTCCTTTGTTATAAAAGAATTACACCTACCGGGGTGCCTGGGTGGCTCAGTCGGTTAAGCGTACAACTTCAGCTCAGGTCATGATCTCACAGATCATGAGTTCAAACCCCACAATGGGCTGTCTGCTGTCAGCACGGAGCCCGCTTCAGATCCTCCGTCCCCCCGCCCGCCCCTCCCCTACTCACGTGCACTCTCTCTCTCAAAAATAAACATTAAAAAAAAAAAATTACACATACCGCAATGTCCTAGACAGGTGTTCTGCTTTTATAAAACATCTTCATAGTTTTCTCTCAGAAATATTCTGTTGTTTTATGACCTGTCTCAAAATGGTTCTGTCCACCTAAATTAAATCCCTCTTGCTGCAGTTTAAGTGTTTTCCATTATCTTACCCAGTTTGCTCCTTTAAGCCAATTAAGAAAAATTCTAACGTTGGTATGAGAATCTTTGACATAAAAATTCTTCCCTAATCCTAAACCTTCAATTCCTCCATTCTGCCTAGAGAAATAAGTTCAAATCTTTCACCCAACTCTCCATCCTCTGTACAATCTGGTCCTAACTTGCCTTTCCAGATGGATTTCTCAAAAGTCCTTTGTACAGGCCTTAGACCTCAGCCAAACCAAACCACATGTGCTTCTTGAGATAATATCCTGCACTCTCAAAGCGGTATCCCCACTTGGAATGCCCTCTCTGCCATCACGGCCTCTTACTTATTCCTTCATTTTGAAAAAATTAACGGATATAAAAATGAGACATAATCTCTGCCATGCAGAGTACATGGATATTATCAAGTATAAGGTGTTAACACCTAACACCTGTGGTGTGGTGTTAGCATGGGGTTGGGTGTTAGGATTAAACTTCATGATAAAGGAACTGAAAAGGCCTTGAAGGATGGGGTAGAATTTGGATATGAATGCTGGCAGGAGAAGGATTATAGGCTGAGGAAACCATGAGAGCAAGCTCACACAGGCAGGAGAAGATGAAGTGCATATACATAAATTCAAATACTTTGGTTTGGCTGCAACGCTTCAATTGACCAGATCTTGAAGGACCTTGAATGTCAGACTGAAAAGTATAACTCTATTCCATAGACATAGGAAATTATTGAAGAGTTCTGAACACAGAAATAACATGATCAGAAAGAGCAGTGCTTTATAAAGATACCAGACTGTGCATGTATAGGATTAACTTCCTCAATTTCTAGAGGTTCCTTCTTGGTATAGTAGGGAGAGAGGAGCCTGAAGTTAGTTTCAAATCTAAGATCACAGGAGTGGTGATGCCTATCACACTCTCCATTTAATTCAGGTGTCTGGTTTTGCAAAAGGTAGACAGATCTAGGAGACTGGCTATAAGTAGCTTGTGACTTTACTTGTAGCCGTTGTTGTGATACAGGATTTTTCTTGGAGCAAATCAGCACAGCACCTAGGACGTGGAACTATACAGCTACTGACACCAGTAAATACTTCTTCCCTCTATACCCATGTTCGAGAATCACCAGAAGCAGTTTGCTTTTGAGACATTAGTTCTCCTGTTCTCTGCCATAAGTTGCAGAGATTATTATCATGCTGACACCCCACGGACCATCACACCGGTTCCTATTTTCCTCATGGACTAAGGAACCAGAATTAGCCAACTACTTTAGATGCCTTAGACATTAAGTAAGCCAGGGGTGAAAGCCTGGTACCACATACTTGATCAGTCAGGGTCCAGCCAGGAAAAAAAAAATCCACACCAGTTGTTTTAACAGAGAGAATTCAGCATAGGGAAGGTACCATAAAGCAGACACAGCACATGGGAAACTGAGGTGACACAGAGATAGTAACTGCAGAAAGGAGCTCACACTCCTAGGGCAGAACCTAACAGGGAGCAGCTGGTGAAGAAGGGTTATTTGCAGGGTCCCAGCATAACAGAGCATGGAAGAAGAGATTTGCAGCTGACAGACGACAGCTTAATAGGCAGCACAATAGCTAATGAAAGCATTAGCCAATAAGTGCAGTTAACAACAAATATTATGAGAAATAAAGAAAATTCCTTGTTGCAGGTTTTAGTGTTGGAATTCTTTCTTTCTTTTTAAGACATTAGCCTGGCTGTGGAACAGCAAATGAAATTACTTGTTTGTACACATCATCACAGAATATTCTCAGGTTCCCATTTTCTTGCATGCCTGAGACATTTCACTGTTCAGAGTCTAAGCAGATAATGGAATACTACTCACAATAAAAAGGAATGAATTGCTGATACGCACAACAACTTGGATGGATCTCAAAGGCATTATGCTGAGTGAAAGAAGCCAGGCTCAAAAGGTAGGATTCCATTTATATGACACTTTCAAAATGACAAAACCATAGCGAAGGAGAACGGACTCTTGGTTGCCAGGGGCTAAGAGCTGGGGGAGACTGTGACTCTAAAGGGACAGCACAAGGGACCTTTTTGAAGTAATGGACATGTTCTGACTCCTGATTGTGGGAGGGTTATGTGAGTCTGTGCACATGATAACACAGAGCTATACTAAAAAAAAGAGTCAATTTAAAGAAGAGGGAAAAACAGGGGAAAAAGTAAAGGCAGAACATGCATGGCACGTGCATAAGAAAGTTTTATCTTTTTTATTTTGTTTAATTGCTGGAATAAGGTCAAGTAGGACCCTACCGAGTTCTCGCCACATTTGGCGTGAGTTAGAAGGGAAAAGTGTCAGTGGGAGTGAGACCAAATACACAACACGTCTTCAGTTACCGCATACCTCAGAGCCCCCAGGCGACGGCAAGGCAGGAGGGTGAGGGAAGAATTCTCCCCGCACCTCTGGGCCATTGTGGGTGAGGGTATTTGCGCTGTTTGCAGGAGTTCAAAGCCTCCTTCTTCCCTCCACTTCAAAGCCTGGCCTGCCTTTTCCCCACTCATGTCTTTTATTTGGTGCTAGCAACCTTTGAGGACTGTTGCTGAATGGCCCTTGGCAGTGACCCCACTAACTGGCAAAGCTGGCCACAGGGGATGAATAAGACACTCACTGGCGTCAACATCACAGTGGTCGTGGCCCAGTAGGCCTTGTTTTGTGTTCTTCCTGACAGTCCAGAGCAACTCCCATGAATAAGTGACTGAGCAGCAGCAGGAAGTGCTCTCTGTCCCGGCCTCCCTGGAGCCCTCTTTTCCATTCACATGGGGACTACCTTCCACACAGGCTTCAAAGTAGAATTTTGTTATGCTCGGCACATTTAAATCGCTTCATTCATAGAACACCATTAAACAAAGTGTTCCTGAACTTTAAAATATGTAAAATCATTTTGCATTCCATCACCCTAAGAATTTGCATTCAGTTCCAGCTGAGATCAAAAGGAGAGAGAGATTCTTTGTGGTTACCTGCTATCTTTCAAAAAACCTCTCTTTGGGTAAAAACTGCACCGTTGCCATTGCGTTCGTGTTCTGCTCTCTAGACACGGATCTCATACCTGAGACGTCTATCGACAAGATGGGATTCAAAAGTGAATGAGCACATACTCTTTGGTGTCTGGCTTTTTTCACTCCACATACTTTTTTGAGGTCAATGTTGTACGTAGCAATAATGTATTCTTCTTTATTACTGGGTAGTACTGCATTGTATGAATACAGTAGTCCCCAATTTGTTTACCCATTCTGTTGTTGGTAGATATTTGAGGTGTTTCTAGTTGTGAGGGTTTTGGGGGAGGGACTTTGTGAATAAAGTTGCTGTAAATATTTTTGTGCAAGGCTTTCTGTGGACATACTCATTCTTCTTACCTCCATTTACCTAAGAAGGAATTAAAGGGTAGACATATGTCAGGTTTGTTAGATATTGCCAGTCTCTGAAGTGACTATACCATTTTACCCTCCCCTCATCAATTTATGAGAGCTCTACTTGTTTTTCACCTTTGTCAACACTTGGTGTATTAATATTTTTAATTTTAGCCCTCTAATATATAGCAGTATTTGCTTGTGGTTTTCATTTGAATTTTCCTGATGAGAAATGATGTTGAGGGCCCTTGCGTATGCTTATTGGCCTTTTGTATATTTCCTTTTGCAAAGTGTTTCTCAGGAGAAGTGAGGAAGTGGTGGTGGCAATATCCACCAGAGAAGAGAAAAAAAGTTATGATTTGGAAAAGCAGATTTATCAATGATAAGGCCGTTTTCCCCAGTCCTGCACATTTATGCGTTGTGCTGTTTTAAATAGATAGTAACGTGTAAAGCGGTTAAAGAACCTAGTAGGCACTTGTTCCCAAATATCTCCCTCCTGGCCTATAACCACTGTCCAGAATTCTGCTTCAGAGACGTGCTCCTTTGGGCTTTTCACTAGGAGTTCTCAGCACATTAACATGAATGCACCTGTGGGCTCCTGTCTACCCTCACAGCTGGCTGGGAACATGGCGTGAAGGGTTTGGGCACTTGGGGGTGCTGCATTCAGCAGCTTCCTTAGGGGAAGCATGAAGGCTCCTGCTGCCTGGGAGAGAGTGGTGACAAAGGAAACACCAGGAAAGGGAAGAAAGGCTTAGGACAGAGAAAGCACAGGATGCGCCCTAAGCTTTTACTTAACTTTATTTTGTTTTCCCAAGGTTGTTCCCTATGGTAAATGTTGGAGTTGAGGAGAGAGGAAAGGGAGGAGCACAGCATGAGTCAGAAATGATGTCATTAAACATGTCTGGAAGAGCACAATGCCAGCCACGAGGAGACTGTGGGACACCATCGTGGAATAAAAGTGCCATGTAACTGTGGCACTAAGGGTGCTATGTGAAGAAGGTGTTCCTTTAAGCCCTCCAGAAAGACCAAACACTTCATGTTTATGTGCAACACATACACACACTCCAGTAAAGAAAAATCTGAGGCAGACAAGGTCTCCTCCATCTCACAAATGGGCTATAAGCTGTGCATAAATGCAGGGACCAGGTCTAAGGACAAGTAAGTCTCAGAGTAGGGTGACAATAAGAGCCCAGATCACCTCACCAGGAACCCATTTGGCTTGCAATGAACATCTTTACTCTAAGGTTTTATTCCCCTACCGAAGTGTACCACAACATCCATTCTCTAGTAAATATTTCTCATGTTTAAGACAGCACGACAGTAATAAATCAGCCCTCAAAGTCAGCTGCTATAAATGCCATGTGTTATCAGTTAGATCACACACCAGAGCCAAATTTTCAAAACATTTTCCTTTTGAAATACTCACAACATTTTAACAGATGTCTTTTGGAGAGTTTTGAAGCACAATAAGCTCCCATCAACATATAAAATAAAACCAAAAAGAAAGTAAAATGTGGAGAGATTATATTTTTCTTTTGGCAGTAAGCCAAAGGTGGGGGCAAATCTTGAGATCTTTGGAGAAATGCTTGTTCACAGCCACAAAAGTGAAGAAATTAATAATGTCTGTTATTTCCTGCTCTGAACACTGACCAAAAATATATAACTCTAGCTTTCGTGGAAGCAGTTTCCTGGGCAGGTAGAGAAAGGATGTGAGGGTGTAAATTATGGGGCCAGCAGGGACAGAAATGGGATGCAAGCATCCAAAAAGCATCTTTTGTCAAGGACAAGATGGGCAAGACCAGCGGTGGCTGATTCTAAAATGGTGCATCTTGGAGTCTAAGCCCTTTCAAAATCAGTGGTAGGAGGGCCAGAATGGGAACCTAGAAAAGGAAGGAGAAAGTTTTATGTGTGTGTTTTTCTTCAACATTTGTTTATGAGAAAATTTGGAAGTACAGAAAAGTCAAAAGAAGTGCAGTGAGCATGCCTATACCCATGAGAGGGATATCATTTTTCATGTGACAGTTTGTTTCCACTGGGGCTGATTTTGACCTTCAAAGAAATGCTCTTGAATAAATGAATGAATGAATGAATGAGTGGTCTAACAATCTTCCCATCCATGTATTCTGGGGAAGCCTAGGTTGTTCACTGCTACTCCTGCACGCAGTGGTAATTTCAAGAGCAGGAGGCCCTATGGGTCTGCTTCTATCAACTATTGTTTTGGACGCTCCTTGCTCATGCTGTCTGGTCTCCTGCTCTTGCCTTGTTATCTTTGACTTTGTGCTGAATGTTATACTGAAAAATTCTATGTGGAAATAATTTGATCTTATCTCTTTTGAGAGGATTTCTCTGTTTGCTTATGCTAGGCACACGGGGGTGCTAGCTGGCAGTACAACACATTTTGTTTAAGCAGTACCAAGGCAGTAGGAATATGGTTATGAACAAGAAATGGTTTCTGCCCTTACAAGTCTTACTAAGAATAAGCAACAGCATTCATTCAAATAGAGCCTATACAGAATAATGTAACTCATGCAAGCTTGACCAGCATGCAGCTTTTCCTCACCTTACCCATCTGCACCCATTAAGGAGAGGCATGCTGGGCCGTACAGAGATGTGCTGAGGCAACAGTTTTCTTTCAGTTTTATTTCTTAAATAATTGAGAAGAAAATTCTATGAACTGATTACTGCATTCACCATGTAAAAATCTAATCAGAAATAATCAGAATGCTCTCGCTTCCTTTGACCAAACACCTAGGAGAGAGAATGCTTTAACACTACCCTTAAGCAGTTACTAATTTCATGACAGAAATAAAACGAAAGTCCATTTGAATATTATAAGCTTAAATACCCTAAATCAACAGACCATCTGCAGGAACTTGAGTGCTTTAGTCGGGCGGTGGAACCAAAGAACACAGTCGTTTCACACACAAGCTCAAGAGTACCTAGTTTCAGCCCTCACAAGCTGGAGGTTGGAGCTACTATCGAAATAGCTGAGAGACCGATTATCTGAGAAGCAATCTTCTGTGAAAGATTACAGATAGACCTTGACTTCATGATGGTGACCAAAACAGAACGGACTGAGCTCTCTCTGGACTTGCCATCCTTAGTCACTTCCAGATGTTACCTCATGATTGTTTAATGGGATGGAGGGGCTTCTAAAACTGATGAAAAAATAAAAACCACTCCTCATCCCTCACTCCTGGCAAAAATACTCAACAGGAGAGATGACTTGGAAGATTTAGGGCAAATGACCAAACATACTAATATTAATATCATTAATATGTTATGCCCTGCAGTTTCCTGCTGTGTAATTTTTTGAAATCCTTTCATGAGACACCGGAGCCTTTGGTTTCTTGGAAACAGGTTCCTTTACCACGTGGGCTTTGTTTTCTGGCTCCCTTTTTCCTACTTCCATGAATTTGCTATTTTGCATACCCAAGCGTCTTGAGACCTGCACATCACTATCTATGACTGATTCTTAGGAGAGACCCAGGTTAATGCTTGAACTCAGGCCACATACAGCACATCTGTCAAAATAATCATTTTTCCTTTTTTTTTTATTTAAAAAATTTTTTATGTTTATTCATTTTTGAAAGACAGAGAGAGAGAGAGAGCACAAGCAGGGGTGGGGGTGAGGCGAGAGAAGGGGACACAGAATCTGAAGCAGGCTCCAGGCTCTGAGCTGTCAGCACAGAGCCCGACGCAGGGCTCGAATTCACGAACCGCAAGATCATGACCTGAGCCAAAGCTGGATGTTCAACTGACTGAGCCACCCAGGCACCCCAAAATAATCATTTTCAATGAGGGAGCCATAGACCCTACAAAAATCATTTATGTTAAATAACACTGAGATCAAAGTTAACCGGGCCTGAGGAGATGGCATTTGCTTTGCTTAAAAATTAATGAGCAACCCTGTCAGTTAAAATTTAGAAGCTTAGAAGAGAATTAGACCTTGAGCGTTCCACCTCCAAAACATATGTCTGCCATAGGCTTAAGAACAGGTTAGAACTGGAATACATTAATACTGAGCCTCTGACGGAACCAAACGCTGCTTGTGGTTTCCTCTATTTGCTTCCACCTATCGGCACTAAGATGGTGAGTACCCGTGGGTTCTGTGGTGTCTGCTTCCTCCTGATATCTTGAACACAATCCTTACTGTATTTGGGTTTCCCATCAGTGTTAGAACACACAGTGCTCATATCATTCAAAGGCACAAAATAATTTGTTGAGCCCTTATAGTAAGGAGGCATTTTGCTGGTGTCATGGAAGACCGAAAAGAAAATCAAATATGGCCCCTGACCCCTAGGAACTCATAATCTAACAGAAGAAAAAGACACATCCAGGGATAGTTCAGGTTATGTTAAAGCAATGCTATATGGAAAGTGCTGTAATAGAGGCCTAATTGAATCCAAAGCTGACATGGTTTAGAGTTTAAAAGAGTTTCAAAGTCCTTCTCAGTAGATCCTGAAAAGGGGATTCTAGTTACCTGATTATTCTCTAAATAGGACCAGCCACGTAATTTGTGGGGCCCGGTGCAAAATGAAAAGGTAGGGCCCCTTACTCAAAAAAGCTTGGTGTCCTGAGTGTGGGGCCTTGTCACATGCCCTTGAACCTGGTCTTGTCTTCAAATACAGTCTATGAATATGAGGAAGAGGCAAATTTTAAGCAACCTGGAGGAAGACATTGCACACAGGGAATTTTCTTTCAAGGAGCTCACAGGAAAATGAATTCACTGTAAGGAAGGAAAATAATTCAGTATTTCCCAAATTAACAAATTGGGATTGGGAGCTAAAGGAAAGTCACTATTTTGCAAAAACAGTGTCACAGATATGCCACGGCTACGAGGTAAGGACAATAATAATAGTAGCAGTAGTGGTGGTAGTAGCTGACACGGACTTAGAGAGCTTATTGAGTGCCAACATTCCTCTCAGTCTGTTCTGTATATTTACTCATTTAATCCTCAAAAGAATCCTGAAGGGTAGATAGATGCTGTTATCTCCCTATCTTCCAAATGAGGAAATTGACCTTAGAAAGGTTGAATACTTGTCCCCGGCCACAAAGCAAAGAAGTGGTAGAACCAGGATCTGAACTCAGACAGTCTAGCTCCAAAGTCTGTGCTCTTAACCGCTATTTATGCTACTTCTCATAAAATAGGGACGTATTCAGAAGGAAGGAAGGGGAGAGAGAGGGAGGGAGGGAGGGGGAGGGAGGGAGGGAGGGAGGGGGAGAGAGAGAGAGAGAGAGAGCTATCCCAGTATACATTCATTCACTGATATTACAGACTTGGCTTAACCAGGGTGTACTGTATGTTGTGTGCATGTTTTTAATTTTTTCTTTTTTTGCATTTCATGTTCATAGTTTAACAGCACCCGTTCGCCCTCCCCCACTGAGTGTTGCCACATGACCCCATGGAGTAGAAAGGTACTGGTTCTGAGAACATTCCATCACAGCCCTATCCCACTCTCTCCAGACACTTTCTTCTGTCTTTTAACTATGGCAAACTGTTGTTTCTAACTAACAGGTACTCTTTTAACTCCACTTTAAGAGTGATATTTTCCTAACTTGAATTAAATAAAATATGATTTAGACAGCAGTGTCCTTGGCTGTCTTTCCCACTTACTTTTCCCCCCTAAAGTGCAATTAAGGCTCTGTTCAAGACACGCATCACCTATTGCCACTCCTGGACTTTATAGTTCGAAGGGAAGAAATTCCGACTTGCCCTATATTTATCAGAACTGTGAAACTTCTCAAATCAAAAAAAGAGAAGAGGACAAAAGGATTCTCGGGCAGCCAGTTATCCCTGTCGCCGTTAAATAAAACGTGCTTTTGGCTGCTGGTCAGAGCCTGTAGTCAGGTCACTATTCTTTCTTTGTTTCCCAGCCCATTGTTATTCAAGGAAGGAATCGCCTAGGAAATGTGGCCTCTGGTGGTGGGGGTTTCTTTCCAGCTCTCGCTCGCTCGCTCTCCCTCTTTTTCTGTCTCTCGTTTTGCATGCACCAAACTTTTTTTTTTCTTTTTGGAAGTTACCTAGGAAACAAAGTCTTTTGTGCTCCAACTTTATTTGAGCTATTCGCTTCGCTGGGAATCTGCACAAAAGCTGAAGAGAGAAAGAAGGTTGCGATGTTTTACTAAAATGTTCATGGCGAACATATTTTTCTGGGGGGGGGGGCAATCATATCCTGTTGGGTGTGTTGGGGGGTTTCGCAGATACCTCTGACAAGGTAAGCAAATGCTGCGGGGTTAACTTAAACGAGTGGCTCTGGAATCTTCTCTTTAAGAGGACCCGAGAACAATTTGACAATATGTGAAATCCTGAGTCAACAGGACACAATGCTTCCAAATATGAGGATGAGAAAAAAAATTTTTTTGTGATTTTAGGACAGAATATTATTAAAACTTAACTGGAATAAGAGGAAAAAGTATTTATTTTATACACTCACCTTCCTCCAAATTATGTAAAGAAAGAAAACTAGGTTCAGTGGTGAAAACTGGGTCTTTTAAGATAATCTGGTTTAGAAACCCAACCCTGAAATCAAAATTGGAATGGAGCCTTTTTAATAATCTGGGTTAGGACCCCAGCCCTGAAGTAAAAGGTAGACGATATTAATATCTATCAAGGGTTTGGATGGAGAATTTTCAAATGCCATACAGAAGTCAAGGCCTCTAACTAAACAGCTAGAAGAAAAGCTTCACACTGCAAAGCGGAAAGAAACTCAGCTAAGGCCCTTTACTATTCTGAATTTGAAAAAGAAGCCCTCTCGACTCTTTCTCCCCATTAACTGCTTTTGTATTTTCCACTGTAGTAAGTGGGGGGATTTGTTTTTCCGTGTGCACGCAGCGTTGGTGAAACTACATTTTTCAAATGTTATTCACAAATGCCATTGTCGTGCAGTAAAATTAACTCCTTATGTTTTAATCCAGCCTCTCAGATTAAGATAGGCTTTGTCCTTCCAGGTGATGTGTTCTGGAATGTCTCCTGACTCCAGGTTTTCTGGCACGTTTTCTGAACCTTTTCGTAGGCATCTATATCATCTTCTCCCTTTGATCCCAGTCATTTTGAGCTCTCAAGACTTTCAGTAGCAATATACAGCGAGATAGATATCCAGAATCTACCTCTCACTAGATTAGAGACTCAGATTTTTCTTCAGTTTGAAGTTTGGGGATTTATGGCTACCTGTCTCTCCTCTTAATTCCATTTGACCTGAAAAGCATGTTCATGTAGCCCATTTTTTCTTCTGTGTCTCTTGACTATTGAAATCATAACTTTCGATTAGTTGTGCTTACTATTTCTAGGAATTCTTCCTTTGATCTAAAAGCTTATTTCTGACCTCACTGTTCTTAACTGGGAAATTCCTTAATATGTGTGCTTACATATAAACCATGATGGCAAAGTCTGAATGTACTTCATTTGCAGTCCCATCCCCCAGAAGATGAAGACACAGATGTCACGTTAGGGCAGAGGCCGAAAAACCCGGTACACAATATCCCCTCGACACTGGACAAGCAGACCAACTGGAGCAAAGCACTGCCTCTCCCAACACCAGAGGAGAAAATGAAACAAGATGCCCAAGTGATCTCTTCTTGCATTATTCCCATCAATGTCACTGGTAACGTTCTGTTCTTTTCTTAGGGGCAGTCGGGTCAGAATATTCTGCGTTTTAAATATGTTCAAAACCTGTGCCTCTGGGTGTACCAGTTAAGAACACCGCTTTGTAAACAAGCAATACCTTTTTCATCAGAATACAACCCAGAAGATGTTCAATATGCTTTTGTCAGGTTTTGAACATCAATTTGCATATGTTTTGCTGGGCCGCTTGTTATGTAAATGATGGACAGTTTCTTTTTGAAAAAAGTCACCAAACAGCTCTTTGGTCATAGCTGACTGAAATAATGGAGAAAGCGGCAGTGATTAATCATATGATAATGATGCATGGCCCAGCAAGAGAGAAAACAGCAAACCCCAGGTCCCTCAAACGGCAAGTAATGATCCTGTAGACCAACTATAAAATCTGTTTTCAGGCTTCCCTGGATGAAGGTAGGCTTGTTTAAAAGATCGTTTAGACTTCTGCATCGATTTTGGTGATTTCTGACCTAAAAATATATGTATTCAGAGATGAAGGCTGAATTCTATTCTAATCCAGCAAGCCTGTCTTCCATTCCTCTCTGCTTTCCTCCTCTTGTGTATTGAGAGTGTATTAGTCTAAGTCAAATGTAAACCTGTACGGACTTTTCTTGAAAAGTTTGCCTGCAGCAATTGTAAATTCCAGGTAATCTCAGCTTTAAGTAAAATAATGTTATGACATATTCTAACTTTCAAAGATAGACATAAAACGATCTATCCACTGGGCTTTCTTTAAACATCTGTAATAGTTATGTTTTGACTTATTTGCATATTGAAATTTTCCAAATGGCCATATAATTACTGACTTTTTTCCTGGTACCATGGGACTAAAAATTGCATGTCGCTTGAGATGCATTTTGGACATGGCTATTATTAACCCCACTGAGATTTCTCTCCCATAAAGTGGAGAGCAAAGGATGAACAGGTATCTGGGATAGACGTTATTTCCTTCCTGAAAAACAAGAATTCTGGTTGATCAGCTGGTTATGAGGTGGGAGTAATTTTCCCAATGATCTACTCAACTTGTAGGATAAATTGTTCTAAGGATGTGTACTTTATCTGATGTCCACAATCTAAATGGGTTGGATTAGGTAGGTGTCAAAATGTATCGTTTTGGCATCCTCTTAAACTAACTTTCCATTCTGGGAACATTCGATTTGAGCACCACCTGCTTTCTTCATAACACTGTAAGTAAATCTTGTTTTCAAATTTAGTTCTTTGATTATGGGTCTTGTGATTCAGGAAAAAGGAAGATCTTTCCTTCTGCTTTATTTCAGGAACTCTCAGACTAAAGCCTAGATTATATGCTGATTTCAAGAGCTTTAATGAGAAAGCTGCTAATGACGTCCATATAACATAAAGTGTGTCTGTATGCCAGACGTCCTGTAATTAGTATGAGTAGAATGAAGGATCTTAATTTTTGGTTGGAGCTAAGAAAGGAAAATTCCGTTAGTACAGATTCTCCAATAATATTGTAATTATTCATCATGTGATATCTCAGACTTTTTTCAAAGTGAGTTCTAGAAACTGTTGTCACTGTGATGCTAAGCAGAACTCAGAGTGCTTCATTATATAGCTGAGCCGAAGTTTAACGTGCCATCCTGCTCTATGCTTAACAGTCAGGATAAATGATGAGGTAACCAGATTCCAAAGCACTTTTGGCATCATGACTTTCTGAGGCAAAGCTCACGCTGACAAATCCATGGCGCATGCCTATGCCAGACAGGAGTTTGAGTTCCTCACCACCTCCTTCACCATTCTAGATTTGATAAGACTGCCTGTAGTGTAGCAATGATGTGATTATGGAAAGAGAAACAGATAGGCATCAAGGTCTGGCCCCTGTATTTATAAAAGCAAACAGAGACTCACTGTAAAGACTGGGACTCCCAGCTTCATTTCCACCTGATGGAGAAGGCAGACCCACTCAAGGACAGAACTGAGGACTGCCTTGTACTTTCCTCTTATATTGATAAGACCCTGGTACCAAACCAAAAAGTGTCCAACTGGGTCAGTAGAAGAAAGTAGAAAGAGTTACATGAGAATTTAAAAACAAATCTTTAGGCTACTTTCTCGTCACAGAAAGAGTGTGCGTGTGTGTGTGTGTGTGTGTGTGTGTAGGGTTGCAGTGTAGTGGGTAGAGAGGGAAAAGATACCTCACAAAGATGCTTTTAGTGAAGAGATGGGTCAGGAAATGTTAGCTGAACTAATTTGGGTTAGCATCTTAGCTCTGGATCTACTCTGCAAAGACAGCATCAGAGAGCCCAGTAAATAGTAACTAAAGGTTGTGAGTCCTTAAGGAGCTGTTTCTGTGTGAGAGTGATTCTTTGATGTTATTTTTCTCTCCTCTTTCTTTTGATTCTCCTTCTTTGCTTGTTGCTCTTGGCAGTGCAAGCTGTTGTGCAGAGCCGCATTTAGAAGTAAAGCTTAATGTACCGCAGAGTAATTTAAATAAGAGCTGAATAAGGGCTCCCTTATATTTATTCACGGGCTTAATCCAAACTCTTCCTTTACTTCCAATCAATAAATATCACTGTGTTCCAAGCAAATGAAAATTTGTTTGCCATTTCTAAAGGCTAATGAGACCTATTTGTGGGTTGCAGGAGTTGGTTTTGACAGAGAGGCTAGTATACGCTGCTCTCTTGTTCATTCACAATCCGTACTACAGCGGAGACGAAAACTGAGGAGGAGGAAAACCATCTCGGGTATCCCCAGAAGAGTCCAACAAGAAATAGGTGTGGTATAAAACTGTTAATGGTTAACATTCTGTTGGGTGCGATTATAAGGAGGGGAAATGGAAGCCGGCCTTTTAATCAGCTTCCTTAAAAATAGTGTGGTAACTTGTAGAGGCTTTGAAATGGTGTGTACTTGTTTTGTGTTCAGCAAGCTGGTGGTATTACTTTTTGAATCTCTGTCCTTGACCATGAAGATTTTAACCTTATGGATTTAGGTATATATGTTCAGGTCTTACGGCTGAAATGTAATATTTTGGTAATTTTTTAAAAGTTTTATTAAGATGGAAATAATGAATAAAAACTAACAAGATTCTGCGAAAAATTATTTTTAAAAAATTATACCTTTATTTGAAGAGAGATATACTTTTATGGCATTAACTATTTTAAAAAGGTAAATTTCAAGCATATTCAATTAAATATTGAATACTGATAACATGTTACGCTTTATGACTTTTTTTTCTATTTTTTTTTCTGTTCCATGTATTTAGGAATCTCTTCCTACATTTTATTATTGTTGTTGCTATTATTATTATTAGGGTAGCATCTCTATTATTACATATAATGAGTTATAAGAGTTTTACTTTGTTGAGTATATATTACAAAATAAAAAAGAATAGTGGCCAAGAAGACTAAATGCACTTTAGTTTAACTTTAGTTTAAAAAAAAAATAGTCATCACTTACTGGGGCAAATAATTTGACAGTGAAGAGAGAGAATTCACAAAAGATCTAAGAACATGTTCTCTTAGTATACACTAAGAAAATGTGTGTGTGTGTAGAGAGGGAGAGGGAGAGGGACAGAGACACAGAGAGGCAAATGGGCAGATTCCCCAAAGCCTTTTAACTTTCTCCTAATTTTACGTGCTGCTTGTTTTTTCTCAAAGAGAAAGATCCAGCATGCCGCACCCAGATTTGTGGGCATCTCTCAGAATGTGTGTTAGCCTGCTGAGGTATACAATATCTCACTGTGCTGTCCATGTACCCTAGATTCTGATGAATCCCCTGTGGCCAGGGAGAGGAATGTGATCGTGCACACACATCCAGACCCTTCCAGCACTGTCAACAGGAGGTCTGGAACCAGGGACTCGGAGTGCCAAACCGAAGATATTCTGATTGCTGCTCCATCCAGAAGGAGAATCAGAGCTCAAAGGGGTCAGAGCATCGCAGCTTCCCTTTCTCATTCTGCCGGCAACATCTCCGCGTTGGCAGACAAAGGCGACGCCATGTTTACTACAGCAGTGAGCAGCCGCACAAGATCTCGGAGCCTTCCCCGGGAGGGCAACAGAGGTGGGGATGCTGAGCCCAAAGGTGGTGCTAAACCCTCAGCATATGAAGAGGGGGAGTCTTTCGTGAGTGACCGAGAAAGAAACACTAATGATTGCAGTGACGCCCCCAGCAGCCCGAGTGCACAGGAACGCCAGCCTGCTCTGGGCCTGGCTTGCTCTCAACATCTTCACAGCCCCCAGCACAAGTTAAATGAGAGAGGGAGGTCGCGTCTATCCCGAATGGCTGCCGATTCTGGCAGCTGTGACATCTCCTCCAACTCGGACACCTTTGGGAGCCCCATCCACTGCATCTCCACGGCTGGCGTCCTCCTCAGCAGCCACATGGACCAGAAGGACGAGCACCAGTCATCCAGCGGCAACTGGAGTGGGAGCAGCTCCACATGCCCCTCACAGACCTCAGAGACGATTCCTCCTGCAGCTTCTCCTCCCCTCACTGGCTCTTCACACTGTGACTCGGAGTTGTCCCTAAACACGGCCCCTCATGCTAATGAGGATGCCACCGTCTTCGTGACCGAGCAGTACAACGACCACCTGGATAAAGTGAGAGGCCACCGGGCAAACTCCTTTACCTCCACGGTGGCCGACCTGCTGGATGACCCCAACAACAGCAACACAAGTGACAGTGAGTGGAACTACCTGCATCACCATCACGATGCCTCCTGCCGCCAGGATTTTAGTCCTGAACGCCCCAAGGCAGACAGCCTGGGCTGCCCGAGCTTCACAAGCATGGCCACCTACGACAGCTTTCTGGAAAAGTCTCCATCAGACAAAGCAGACACTAGCTCTCACTTTTCAGTGGACACAGAAGGATACTACACTTCCATGCACTTTGACTGTGGCCTCAAAGGTAACAAGAGTTATGTCTGTCACTATGCAGCCCCGGGCCCAGAGAATGGCCAGGGCATGGGGGTTCCTCCTACTCTCCCGGACTGTGCCTGGCAGGACTACTTAGACCACAGGAGGCAGGGAAGACCAAGCATCTCTTTCAGGAAACCAAAGGCAAAGCCGACCCCACCTAAACGGAGCTCATCACTGAGGAAGTCCGATGGAAATGCAGACGTTTCTGAGAAGAAAGAACCAAAGATGAACACTGGCCAGCTCCTGCCTCACAGTTCCAGGGAAATGAAGCTGCCTCTTGATTTCTCCAACACGCCTTCTCGAATGGAAAATGCCAACCTTCCCGCCAAGCAGGAATCTTCTTGGATGAATCAGAGTGAACATGGTATTAAGGAACCTCAGTTAGACACTTCAGATATTCCACCATTCAAAGATGAAGGTGCTGACTCAACTCATTATGCAGATCTCTGGCTTCTAAATGACTTGAAAACAAACGATCCTTACAGATCTTTATCTAATTCAAGCACTGCTACGGGTACCACAGTTATCGAATGCATCAAATCTCCAGAGAGCTCTGAGTCCCAAACATCCCAGTCAGAATCAAGAGCTACCACCCCATCCCTTCCTTCTGTTGACAATGAGTTTAAACTGGCTTCACCAGAAAAGCTGGCCGGCTTGGCATCCCCATCAAGTGGCTACTCGAGCCAGTCTGAAACACCAACCTCCTCTTTCCCTACAGCTTTCTTTTCCGGTCCACTGTCTCCTGGAGGTAGCAAAAGAAAACCGAAAGTCCCAGAAAGGAAATCCTCACTACAGCAACCCTCTTTAAAAGATGGAGCTCTGTCACTGAGTAAAGACCTTGAACTTCCAATTATACCTCCCACCCATCTTGACCTAAGTGCTCTTCATAGTGTCTTGAATAAACCATTCCACCACCGTCACCCACTGCATGTGTTTAGTCATAATAAGCAGAACCCAGTAGGAGAAACACTCAAGTCCAATCCTCCACCATCCCTTGCAATTACACCGACAGTCCTGAAATCTGTGAACCTTAGGTCCATCAGTAAGTCTGAAGAAGCTAAACAGAAAGAAGGCAACAATACAGATCTCCCCTACTTAGAGGACAATGCTCTCGCAATGGCTGCCCTGTCGCCAGGCAAGATGAAGCCACATATGGCTAAGAAATCAGTATCACGTCAGTACTCCACTGAAGACACCATACTGTCCTTTTTAGACTCCTCTGCACTTGAGATGGGACCGGATAAACTACAGCTAGAGAAAAAACGTACTTTTGATGTAAAGAATCATTGTGACCCAGAAACAGTTACCTCAGCTGGTAGCAATCTTCTAGAGTCAAGTGTCACAAGAGACCCAATACCTATGGAGAGTGAGCCCATTCCAGAAAACACACCAAGTAAAACTTGTGACTTTCCCACAGAAGGATTTCAGAGGGTCTCTGTCGCCCGCCTAACTGATGTGGATGGTAAAACACTCCAATATGGAGCTGGTGCAGACGAAGCCCCGGCACAGGCGCAGAAGGCATCCTCTGCAGGTGGAGAGGAAGCTGCTCGCCTGGAGTCTGCAGATGTGCTCACTTCTCAGTCGGACGCACCAACCAGACCCACAGACATAAACAATCAACTTAAGCAGCAACTGGGGACGAGCCGCCACCATGACCAAGTGCCTGGGACTATCAGCTACGAAGCAGAGGTATCAACTGCAAATCCATGCCCTGAAAAACGTTCCGAGCAGGAAAATATCGCTTCAGGTATTTCAGCCAAAAGTGCCTCTGATAACAGCGGAGCAGAGGAGACCCAAGGAAGTATGGAGGAGGTTTCACTGAAAGGTCAGTCGTTGATACCTTTGTCACAATGGAAAGGTGTCTCGTGGCACTTCCTTAAGTTTTTCCTTTCTTATGTTCCCTGTGACATAGCACCACCCTGGGGGTTGGTTTCCCTCCACTTTTTTTTTTTTTTTTTTTTTTTTTACTTATTACAACAATTGAGATAAAAAGTTTTTGTTATTGAGGGACTGAGCTGTGACAGACATCTTTTTAAAAACAGCAGTAAGGTAACTGTTGTTCATTTATTCCACAAGTCACTGAAACACAGCAGCATGCCTGGTATCTTCCTCCTAAAGATGCGGGTTTTTTTTCTTAATTTAAGAATCGTCACCGAGTGATGACTCTATGATTTCGCCACTCAGTGAAGACTCTCAGGCTGAAGCAGAAGGTGTGTTCGTGTCTCCAAACAAACCTCGTACAACTGAGGATTTATTTGCAGTCATTCACAGGTGAGGCAACAATACCAAAAGTTTTCCTTTTTTCACAGGTGAGGCAACAATACCGAAAGTTTTCCTTTTCATAGTGCATCTCATGAAATGCAAATATGGGAAAGCCTTGTGTACTTGTGACACATTCAGCAAAAAAGCAAAGAAAAATTGTTTTTCCAAGTCAAAGTGACAGATTGACATTTGTGCGGGACAATGCAAGCCTTTATATATAGCTTGACCTCAACTGAGAGACTTTCATAAGAACTGCTGAAGGGAGATGTTTTTTCCATAGGAAAGACATTCTAGAACAAGTTCTCATTTGAAAACAATTTATGGTTAAGTAACTTAGAGTGAAAGCTCAAACGCTACTGTCATCTTGGACTGAAAATAATTTCTTGAGCCAAAAAAAAAAAATATGCTCACAGCTGTAATCCTATACTAGCAGAGACCAATGCAAGTTGATTCACTAGACAGAACCCAAGTTGGAGACAAGAGAGTGTATAAACTTGCCCATTTCATAGATCAGAACTAATCACTGCTCCCTTTTTTCCCTACCTTCCTAAAACTTAAATGTCTTTAATAACACTGGCCTTCTCTAAAATTAGTGCTCCAAATCCCACGAACAGAGAATGTCCTCTGGGCTGTTTTTCTAAGACACTGTTGCGTCCATGTTACCCATTCACGTTCTCTCACCTGCCACCTGCGATCAAGAGCCATGTGTACAAGAATATATACTCCTTACAACTTGTGACCGATGGACAGAGCAGGAACTAGTGCTTGGAAAGCGATCCCACATCAGACTGAGCTATCCAATCCTGATGTGCCTACTCCTTTCACAACCACGACCGCCGTCTTCCACTAGGCCTCCGTGACCTAGATGGGACTCCCAAAGGACAAAACTCGGGGACTGTCTCTTGTACCTTATGAAATTGTATTTTTTGAAGCAAGTTTTTTCACAAGCAGCTTACCATCATTTCCCCTGGAATTCTAGTTTTTAAGGGAACTTGAGTTTTCCGTTGATGTGGTTTTCTCATAAAGAAGGAGCATCACTCTTCAACTTTTTTTAAAGGAGTCAGTCAGAAATGCCTTCTGTGTGGCTATTCCTTTAGCAGGCACACCTTTCCACTCAGAGAGTGAAGAATCATCAGTTTATGTTTTCTTTGCTCCATGTGTAGGCTAAGCTCCAATTATATTTCCCTTCCCCACTTTATCTTAGGACCAGTTAATAAAATGCTATATAAGTTAAAGAGCCGAGTTCTTACCCCACAGGACCAAATGTTAGTATCTGGAATAGTGGACAGAATGTAAGTAGCGGAGTCAAAAGCATCTGGAATGGAGTCTAAGCGCCGCTACTTCCTGACCAGTCTTGTCAGTTAAAACCTCTCTACCTATTCCTTACTGTTGGTGGAGATACCTATAGCTCGCATGTTCAGTTTTGACGCTAAGATAACATTTTAGCATCTAGAATACGGTAGATGCTACAAACAAGTGTTAGTTTGAAACCCCTCCCCTGCTGGCAGTGCTAGACACTGGCATGTGCAACATAACAACCAGGAAGGTTTGGGCGAACCAAAATGAGGCTGGTCTCCAACTGTAAAGTTGACATTTTCTCTATCCTATGGATTTTTAGGCTGGCGAAAGAGCATGTTGCCACTATTTATCAGTGAACTGAATCGTGCTGAAGATTCGCTAAATTTACACTATTATCAAGAGAAATAATATGATGATGGATGCCTAGGTTTGGTAGACTTTCTGAGCTTGGTAATCTTAAGATTTGCATTTGTGTAGGGTTTAATTATTTATGTACAGCACAGTGAGAGGAATAACCTCATTTTTGTGAGAGTTTGTAGAGCTCCAGAGGTGGTCTAGGTTTTCAGCTGTGCACAGAAAGTTGGCTTACTGACTTATACAGTGCTGATGTTACCAAGCAGCTATGGAAAATTGTATTTACAGCCCAAACCGGATTGATTTATTTAAAAAGTCACGTAAGAAATTTCTTTGTACAGAAAATGTAAAAAGGAGACAGAATGGTGTGATTCATCTCCTCCACCCCACTCACACCCATCACCCAAGCCTGTCAACCATCAACCTCTAGCTAATCCTGTCCCATCCACACCTCCACCCGCTTGGCTCTCCTGGTATTTCCCTGGAAACCAACCCCAGACCTCTGATCATTTTATCTGTGGTGAAGAGACAGATTTAACAAGAGAAAGCCAGAGTCCTTCACTGCCTACCCTCTAACCGGAAGTCAGGCAGCAGTATTTTCTTACACTCGAGCAAAACATCCAATAGGTCCTCCTCTACATCCCCTAGTCATTATGTGAAATGGTCATTTCTAGAACCAGTTCACGTCCACTGGCTATCGGAAAGTCTCCCTCAGGCTGTGAGTGCTATCGGGGCAGGGACCACATCTCCGTCCTCATGTCCACTCCCCTGACGCTTACTACCCCGTCAGCTTGGGTGCACCGAGGCGCTCTTCAAGGAGGGGCACGAATATGCCTTAATGATTTTAGTTTCGTACAAAGCCACACGGACTGAGATTTTTCCTTTTCTCAAAAGGTCCAAGAGGAAAGTCCTTGGAAGAAAAGATTCTGGGGATATGTCTGCTCGAAGCAAATCGAGAGCTGCTCTTGGCAGCGGCAGCGCCGGAGCCGGTTCTGTCACTTCGCCCAACAGCAGCGTGACCACGCCAAACAGCCAGAGGTCTCCCGGCCTCATCTACCGAAACGCCAAAAAGTCCAACACATCGAACGAAGAGTTTAAGCTGCTGCTGCTCAAGAAAGGAAGCCGCTCGGATTCCAGTTACCGCATGTCTGCTACTGAGATCCTGAAGAGCCCCATCCTGCCCAAACCCCCAGGGGAGCTCCCGGCGGAGTCCCCGCAGAGCGCCCATGAGGCCCATCAGGGGGCCCCTGGAGCCGAGGTGTTGTCCCCGCTGTCTCCATGCTCCCCAAGAGTGAACGCAGAAGGCTTCTCCTCCAAGAACTTTGCCACCTCAGCATCCGCAAGGGTCGGGCGCTCCCGAGCGCCCCCCGCGGCCAGCAGCAGCCGCTACAGCGTCCGCTGCAGGCTCTACAACGCGCCCATGCAGGCCATCTCCGAGGGGGAGACAGAAAATTCTGACGGGAGTCCCCACGACGACCGGTCCTCCCAGAGCTCCACCTAGGTGGCCCGGGCCAGGCTGGCTAGCAGAGGCCAGAGCCCTTGGTCCTAAGAGGACGCAGGACCGGTGCGGAGGACTGGGGGGCGGGAGGGGGGGTGGGTGTCGGCGCACCACGGGGCACCATCGGGCACCATTGCTGCTTCCCAACGAATTCCTAAACATTCGCTGGGGAAATGGAAGCTGGTTTGGTCTTTCTTGATTATTTTCCATGTTTTTAAGTAGCTGCACCGTCTTTCATATTTTTCTTTAGTATAGTTTGATTTACCCAATCTCATTCCTTTTATAATACAGAATTTGAAGATGTCTGCTTTTCATGAAACCTAGAAAAAGTTTTCCCAGAGCTGCCTATTCAAAAAACAAAGCCCTCACTGTCATAATTCTTAAGAAGATGAAATTACTCTGGAGGTTTGGTATTTTTTTACATTAAAATGAACTACAGCAAAATTTAGAAGAAAGAACTACACACATGTAAATACCATATTTTTGATAAAAATGTGTAAATAGATTTATCAATGACGAGTGGACATGTGGCCAATTATCTACTACACACCAACTGTTTAAAAAACACAAGAAATAAACTGTAATAATTGTATTCTGTGAATACCATTTTCATATCAAATACCATATTTAAATGTCCACCAATATGATTTTCTGAGTGATAAACCTCAGTTATGAATTTTAAACTGGTGAAATAAAGGAAATCTTGAGGTCATATACTGAAACGTGATTAATTTAAAGTAATTAATTCAGACCTAACCATTTTTGTGACAAATTGCAGCACCAAACAAGCAAATAGTAACACATGGCTATGATTTACCATGTGGTAATTTGGACAGAATGGAAAGCATGCTTTTGATTTTTTTTTTTTTAATCAATGAGAAGAACCATTCTCAACACAAAGCCCCGAAGAACAGCATCTGACAGTGTCTTTTAGACTTTTAGTTTTTCAATGGATTGCTTTAAAGAGAATGAATAGGGGAAACAATACTTAATTTTAGGTTATGTTTTATATTAGGCTACTGGGGGCATAAACAGTCATAATCTAATGACTATAAACTCCTTAAACAGTGTAGCAATTAGCTCCAGGTTCTTTAACTAACAAAAATAAAACATAAGCATGCCACAGAGCTATTGACTTATCAGTAAGTACCTGCAATGAGTTTTCAGTGAAGCTTTCTCTCTGTGCTGATGAGATTCACGCTACCTAAAAAGTAACAGAAATGACACTGTGAACAATATAGTTGGGAAATAGGTATGTGTATATGCATTATTTATATTCGCTGTTAAACTGGGAATGGGGAACAGCTCTGGTTCACAACACTACATACAAATGAGTTTTTGTCTGATTTTACTGTATCTGCTTGATGGCGAAAGGGGAGGGGTGGTGGGTGGGAAAGGAAATGTCAGGGCGAGTGCTCTGATAAAATGAAGGCAGGGAAACAAGCTGAATTACTTGAAATTACTTGAATTTTCTTGTCTTAAAGCTGAAAAAAAAGTAGTTACAAGTTGAAATCTGCAAATGGTTCTTACACCTCTGATTTTAACATGAAATGATACTAATGTTTGAAATGCTTTGTCAGAAATATAAGCAGCTATGTACTTAGAATATGTTTTGATTGGGACAAGGTAGAATGTAGAGAGAACTAAGAAGGGATATGGCCTATAAATGAATAGAATGTAATTAGAATGATAGAACAGACCAGAGTTACGGAAAAACTGATAAGCAGCTGGCTTTAAGTTTATGCAAGTGGTATTTGGGAAAGTAGGATGTGTGAAAGGGGGTTTGTGGCTTTGGTTTAATTCATACAATATGAAGGAGAAAGCCTGGTCTAAGAAGATGCTGTCTTTCAATAGAAACACTTTCTAAGATGTTACAGATTGAAAATTAGAGAATCTGATTGCTGTTGGCTTTTTGTTTGTTTGTAAAGAAAAAAATGTCTGGCTTCTTCTACTATTTGTTTTCACTATCAAATAGTATTTCTTAATTTCTTGTCATCCTTGTGTGTAAAATGGGTGCTGGGGGGTGGCGGGGTAGAGGAGGGAGAATGTATGTGTGTGTGGGTGTGGGTGTTTGTGCTGGGATAGATAAGCTACCTGGTAAAGGGTACATTTGAACATTTACAAAGTGTTATACTTTTTACTAAAAGAAAAATGTTTGGGGGTTTGAAAAAATGGACCATCACTTGTCATTGGAACCCATTAATCAAGAAAACCAGCATGGTTTGACACCACATGGGAACATGAATAACTTTTTCTCATGCTTTGAAAAGTACACTTGGCAAAATTTTAAAAAATAATGTTTTTAGACAAATGCGATAAGAAACCGTCATTTCCAGTCACAGTAGGTGATCTTTTGTAATTTTCATAAAAGCAGTTCGTTTGCAGTATGGCTTTTGTGTAGTCAGGGGTTTTTTAAGCGTAAAGAAAGGTATGTGGGCTTTAAAAGTGATTCTAAATCTTGGATAGGAAACACATGAATTGGCTTTAATAAATGTCACCTTTTTATTATTGACATCAATTTAAGTAATGGTACCATATATTTTTTAAAATACATACTGACTTGAATTGTGAGGCAATAAGATTCCTTCTATATGTAATGATCACAGAACTAACCCTTATAATATAGTTTTACTTATTTTGTTTACTCTAAAAATCTATAGCAGAGTTTCTCTATTTTATATTTCATAGATTAAAAAAAAACCCAAATGATGATGGATTTTAAATTCACTGTGGAAAGAATATTGAGCAACAAACTGAGTTTAAAAAAAAATAGTAAGAAATTCCTTAGTAATCTGGAATATTCTACATGGCTTTATTACATAGCATATAAAACCAAGAATTAGAGGGCTGTCTTCAACATCACTGCCGTTTTGAAGCAGGGTACACACATTAGGTATCGTGAAAAACATCAATCCAAACTTTTCTTCTGTTGTTTGCACTGATGCTAATTTTTTGTTCTTTTATGTTTATACAACATGTCTATGTTGTGTGGGGGAAATTTTTTTCCTTTTTTTTTTTTTTGGCTAAGTAGAGGACATGGACTAGTTGTTGCAAACAAAACACACGGTTTGCTCTTGCCAAAGGTCAGTGAGTGAGTCGATTTGCTGCAGTGACGGCCGACTTAGAGAACTAGATGACGACAAAGATTTAAAACTATAAAGAAGGTTACAGTGTAACTATTTTGGTACTAGAACCAGTTCATGCTGGCCAAAAAGACAATGGTTTATGGACTTGCATCCATTTTGTATTTTTGTAATATTTGTAAATATGAACTTTTTAAATTGTTGCAGAAATGGTTTCTTTTGTAAGATGTTTTCAACGTTTACATTCAATTCAAGCCTTTGTATATTTTAGAGCTGTGCAACACTTTAAGTCTTGTATTTATTTTTAGTAAAAATGGTGACAGTTTCATTGTGAACCCCTCTCAAAAAAATGTACCAGAAAAGTTTGATTACCTAGAAAGTGTGTATAGAAACTGCAAATAAACGTGACTGCAATTAAACAACCGGTTTCCCTTGGATTATGTAATTGTATTCTTGGGGTTTCACAAACTCCAAGTGTTTTATTCAAACTGGACATAAAGGAAGGGAACTGCTATAGCAAAAGTAGGAGCAAAATAGTAATAATAATAATAAATACTGTATAATGGGCTCTAATCATGTTTTGGTCTTTTAGATTTTTAAATTTTATTTTTTATTTAAGTTTATTTGAGAGTGAGCGAGCAGGGGAGGGGCAGAGAGAATCCCTAGCAGGCTCCACGCTGTCAGCACAGAGCCCAATGAGTGGGCTCGATCTCACGGTTGGTGAGATCATGACCTGAGTTGAAATCAATAGTCCAATGCTTAACCAACTGAGCCACCCAGGTGCCCCTAGATTTTTTAAATCTCTACACTTGGGGCTGCTAGGCTCCAACTCACAAGCCCGAGATCAATAGTCTCACACTCTACTGGCTGAGCCAGCCAGACATCCCTCTAATCTCGTTTTGTATTTGAAAGAATACAATTCCAATATATACTATACTTGTAGCTCCTCTGTGAGCCAAGAAAAGATTTATGGCTTTACTTTAAAATACTCACCTGCTTTGCTTCTGACAGTTACTCAGACTGTGCCTTTTTGTGTGTTTTTTTTTTAAGGTTTATCTTGAGAGAGAGCAAGAGAGCGAGCAGGGGAGGGGAAGGGCAAGGAGAGAATCTGTGCTAACAGCACAGAGCCCGAACTAAGGAACTATGAGACTATTTCTGCTATGAGAGCAGAAATCAAGAGTCAGACCCTTAACCAACTGAGCCACCCAGGTGCCTCAGACTGTGCCTCCTTCTGAAGATGGGCAGCCTCAATCTACATATAATATGCCACTAAATAATGTCACGTATCCTTTATTACATAGCAAGTTTATGTGCCAGATAGTGTTCTAAGTGCTTTGCTTACTCAAACTCATGTACTCCCCACACTGTGCCCATTTTACAGATGCGAAAGCGCAAGCACAGGGCCATTACTTAACTCGCCCCAAGCCTTGAAGCAACTAAGTGTTGGGGCTGGGATTCAACCCCAGTAAATCCGGCTCCAGGGTCTGTATCACCTATCCACGAGGTAACAACTTCCTAAAATAACTTTTCCCTTGTTTGTACCAAACCTCCAAAACTAAGACCCCGCCCCCTGTCCACCTTCGAATTTCAACAATGACTTGCACACCTAGGATAGAGTCAACGTCTGTGGCGGGGGTAGGAGGGACAGAATTACATTTAAAAAAACAAAATTTTCAAATAACCAACCAATGGCAGTAGGGAGGCCAAGCGCCTAGCGGCTTCACCCCGCCGAGCCCTCTCCACGAAGCTTCTCCAGCGCTGGAAGAAAGCGCACAGGCGCGCCGGCGCCCCTGCGCAGCCGCAGGAACACTTCTCAGAGTTGGAGGCTCGCGCCTGTGGTTTAGGGCGGGGTCGCAATCCCAGCAGCTTTAGCGGGCAAATGAATTCGAACACTCAGATACTGGCGCTGGGAGGCGGGCACTGCCGGTAGCGCAAGGGTAACCAAAGCCCCTCCCCTCGGCTGTCTCCCTAGCAACGTCCCGTTCCCCACCCATTGCGCAGGTGCCCGAGGACTTGGTAAACCACCGCACGCGTGGAGACTTGCGTGCCGGGTGCAGCTGCGTGCCGGGCGCAGCTGCGTGCCGGGCGCACCTGCGTGCCGGGCGCACCTGCGTGCCGGGTGCACCTGGCGCGCGCGTAGTTCCGGAGCTTCCGGGGGGCTCGCGCTGGACACGTCACGTGTTCGGGCCCGACTTCCGGTGAAAGGACCGTTGGTCGGTTTCCAGGCGTCTTAACGGTTTTGGCCGTGGACGTCCCGGAAGGCTGGATACCACAGCTAACGTCGCGAGCCCTCCGGACTCCGGTGCGGCAGGTCCTGATGCCAGAGAAGGTCTGTCTAGCGGCACTTTGTCTCCCCTTGAGCTTTTTTGCCTCGGGTGTGCTCCAGAAGCCCTGGAGATGAAATTTGCCTTAAAGGCTGAGGCACTTCGGGGCGGAGCGGGGGTTGCGGGGCGGAGCGGGAGGAGGGGCGGGCAGGACCGAATTGGCCCTGAGGCCCGGAAAGGCCTGTCTAGCGGCACTTTGTCTCCCCTTGAACTTTTTTGCCTGGGGTGTGCTCGTGAGGCCCTGGAGGTGAAATTTGCCTTAAAGGCTGAGGAACTTCGGGGCGGAGCGGGGGGCGGGGCGGGCAGGACCGAATTGGCCCTGAGGCCCGGAAAGGCCTGTGTAGCCGCACTTTGTCTCCCCTTGAGCTTTTTTGCCTCGGGTGTGCTCGAGAAGCCCTGGAGATGAAATTTGCCTTAAAGGCTGAGGAACTTCGGGGCGGAGCGGGGGGCGGGGCGGGCAGGACCGAATTGGCCCTGAGGCCCGGAAAGGCCTGTGTAGCCGCACTTTGTCTCCCCTTGAGCTTTTTTGCCTCGGGTGTGCTCGAGAAGCCCTGGAGATGAAATTTGCCTTAAAGGCCGAGGAACTTCGGGGCGGAGCGGGGGTTGGGGGGCGGAGCGGGGGGACGGGGCGGGCAGGACCGAATTGGCCCCGAGGCCCGAAAAGGCCTTTCTAGCGGCACTTAGTCTCCCCTTGAACTTTGTTACCTCAGGTTGTGGGCGAAAAGCCGTCGAGAGGCCGTTTGGGCTAAAGGCTGGGGAGCTCCGGGGCGGGGAGGTGGGCGGGGCGGGGGCCGGATTGGCCCTAAGCGGAGAAAAAGGACTTAACTTTTCTCTCAAATTTCGGCAGCCCTGCACAGGGGTGGTTCGGCGTGTTTTCCGCCGGCTGTCCCGGGAAGCCGGCGCCTGTGAGCTTTTGAGATTTGGCCGTTTTTCCAGGACTTTATGCTGACTTTGGGGGACGAGTAGATCCTCTTTTGTTCTTTCTGTTCCTTAGCGGAGGCGGGTGGGGTAAGGAACTATCAAGACTCTCAGACATTGGGGCGCCTGGGCGGCTCAGTCGGTTAAGCGTCCGACTTCAGCTCAGGTCACGATCTCGCGGTCCGCGAGTTCGAGCCCCGCGTCGGGCTCAGGGCTGATGGCTCAGAGCCTGGAGCCTGCTTCCGATTCTGTGTCTCCCTCTCTCTCTGCCCCTCCCCCGTTCATGCTCTCTCTCTCTCTCTCTCTCTCTCTCTCTCTCTCTCTCTCAAAAATAAACGTTAAAAAAAATAAAAAATAAACAAAAAATTAAAAAAAAAAAAAGACTCTCAGACATTATATAGAATTTTGAGTTTAAAGAACTGATGGACTAGGGACGCCTGGGTAGCTCAGTCGGTTAAGCGTCCGACTGCCGCTCAGGTCGTGATCTCGCGGTTTGTGAGGTGCAGCCCCGATTTGGGCTCTGTGCTGACAGCTGGGACCGGAGCCTGCTTTGGATTTTGTATCTCTCTCTCACTCCCACTCCCTCTCCCGCTCTCCCTCCCATGCTCACACTCTGTCTCTCTCTCAAAAATAAACAATCATTTAAAAATGTTTTTAAATAAAATAACTAAATAATTAATGGACTAGCTCGATTCATTATAACGTTTTTTTGAGATTGAAACTGAGGGCGCCTGGGTGGGTCAGTCGGTTAAGCCTCAGACTTCGGCTCAAGTCATGATCTCACAGTTCATGAGTTCCAGCCCCGAGTCAGGCTCTGTGCTGACAGCTCAGAACCTGGAGCCTGCTTGGGATTCTGTGTCTCCCTCTCTCCTCTGCCCCTCCCCTGTCTCTCTCTCTCTCTCTCTCAAAGATAAACATTAAATAAAAAATAAAGAATTAATGGATTAGCTTGATTCATCAGGGAAATACAGCTCAAAACCACACTGAGATACCACCTCACACCTGTCAGAATGGCTAAAATTAACAACTCGGGAGACAACAGATGCTGGCGAGGATGTGGAGAAACGGGGACCCTCTTGCACTGTTGGTGGGAATGCAAACTGGTGCAGCCGCTCTGGAAAACAGTGTGGAGGTTCCTCAAAAAAAATTAAAAATGGACCTACCCTATGACCCAGCAATAGCACTGCTAGGAATTTGCCCAAGGGATACAGGAGTGCTGATGCATAGGGGCACTTGTACCCCAATGTTTATAGCAGCACTCTCAACAATAGCCAAATGATGGAAAGAGCCTAAATGTCCATCAATTGATGGATCGATAAAGCAGATGTGGTTTATATATACAATGGAGTACTACCTGGCAATCAGAGAGAATGAAATCTTGCCATTTGCAATAATGTGGATGGAACTGGAAGGTATTATGCTAAGTGTAATAAGTCAGTCAGAGAAAGACAGATACCGTATGTTTTCACTCATATGTGGAACTTGAGAAACTTAACAGAAGACCATGGGGGAGGGGAAGGGGAAAAAATTAGCTACAGAGGGAGGCAGACCATAAGAGACTCTGAAATACAGACAACAAACAGGGTTGATGGGAAGGGTGGGGGAGAGGAGAAAATGGGTGATGGGCGTTGAGGAGGGCACTTGTTGGGGTGAGCACTGGCTGTTGTATGTAAGTGATGATGAACCACGGCAATCTACCCCCAAAACCAAGAGCACACTGTATACACTGTATGTTAGCCAACTTGACAAATTATATTTAAAAAAATTATAAAGAAGGAATTAATGGACTAGCTTGATTTGTTATAACATTTTTTGAGATTGAAACACTGATTTTGAGGGCGCCTAAGTGGCTAGGTCCGTTGAGCATCCAACTTGGGCTCAGATCATGATCTCACAGTTCATGAGTTCCAGCCCCACCTTGGGCTCTTTGCTGACAGCTTGGAGCCTGGAGCCTGCTTCAGGTTCTGTGTCTCCCTCTCTCTCTCTGTCCCTCCCCTGCTCACACTCTGTCTCTCAAAAATAAAAATAAATATTAAAAAAAAAGAAATGTTGATTTTGAGACTTTGGTGGTAATCGTGTTTGATTAATGACAGTGCAGCCTTATACTGGCTTAATGTAAACACATAAAGGAGGCGAAAGAAAATAAAGATTTAGGTTGAGAACGATCCGTTTGATAATTTGATGAGAGATCTATTCCTTCTGTGGTGCCTGGGTGGCTCAGTCGGTTAAGTATCGGATTTCAGCTCAGGTTGTGATCTGGGCTCATGAGTTCGAGCCCAGTGCCAGGCTCTGTGCTGCCAGCTCAGAGCCTGGAATCTGCTTTAGATTCTGTGTCTCCTTCTCTCTGCCCTTCCCCCAATTATGCTCTGTGTGTCTCACCCTCTCTCAAAAATAAACAAACACTAAAAAATTTTTAAAAGACATCAATTCCTTCCCTCCTCTACCTGGCTCTCACCAAATCCGGACTGCTCTAGGGTTTTTAAAGGAGTTTAATGTTTACACATCGTGATTTTACAAGCGGCTTTTCTGTAAGGCGTTTTGTAAAAAGCAGGGCATGGACCCAATTCGGTGGTGCGCGATGGGATACAGTTTTGTATTCCCTTCCATCTGGCATTCTCTTCCATCTGGCAACTTTGTGGTCTCTAAAGTTTGATATGGACAGTAGAAGGGCTACTTTTGAGAGTCTGGACAGGAGTTTTAGACAATGATCAGTATTGACAGTTTTGTTTTGTTTTTTAAATGTAAATCTGACTTGTTTCGCCGTGTCGCTTTAAAAAAAAATTTTTTTTTTACGTTTATTTATTTTTGAGAGACAGAGTGAGACAGAGCATCAGTGGGGGAGGAGCAGAGAGAGAAAGACACAGAACCCGAAGCAGGCTGCAGGCTCTGAGCAAGCTGTCAGCACAGAGCCTGACCTGGGGCTCCAACCCACGAACCGTGAAATCATGACCTGAGCTGAAGTTGGACGCTCAACCGACTGTGCCATGCAGGCGCCCCAACTGTATCACATTTTTTTCTAGTGGTTTTGGGGTGAAATGCTGTTTTCACCCTTCACACTTTAGATAAATTGATGGCAAGTGAATGCTCTCCACCTTGAAGGAGAATCTTCAAATTGCTTTTGAAAAATGCCTTTGAAATGTCTTTAATGTCTAAAAAACGTATTATAAAAAAACAGATGGCTTCTTGTTCGTATGTTATTAAGAGTTTAGGTTTTCTATCAGAAAATACAAGCGAGCTTTATTTTAAGTAAACTCATTTTGCAGGACTTTGAATTTAGTGAACTGTATTAATTTGCAACTGCTTCAAGGTTGGACTCTAAGAAAGTGTTGCAGAAACTTTATGTGATGTGAAGAAGTGAAAAGGAACTAAAATTTATGCTGTGCCTGCTGCGAACCAGACATGATGCCCAGTGCCTGACTTTCATTTGGTCTTACACAGCTCTGTAAAGTAGATATTATTCCAGCTTTAGGAGTTAAGAAATCGAGGCACAGAGAGGTTAAATACCTGCTTGAAGCAAAATAGCAAATTTTGCAATTTGGATTTGGATTCAAGTATTTTTTTAATGTTTATTTATTTTGAGAGCAAGCCAGCCAGCGTGCAGGGGGAGGGGCAGAGAGAGAGGGAGAGAGAATCCTAAGCAGGCTTCATGCTGTCAGTGCAGAGTCAGACACGGGGCTCAATCCCACACCATGAGATTATGACCGGAGTCGAAATCAAGAGCTGGATGCTTAACTCACTTGGCCACCCAGGCGCCCCTGGATCCTATTTTTAAAAGCCCAGTTGTTTGTATTATGTCCTAGTATTTAAAATTTGTCTACAAGAAATTGTTGCTACATCTTCAGCGTACAAGTGCAATGTGAATGAAAATTACATGTTGGGACCCCGAATATTTGTTGCCCATGTGCTCCATGACTACTGGTTCTGTTGGGAGGATGTTATGCATACCCAGATAATGAAATAATAATAGCTAACAGTGGGTGCCTTTGCCATGACAGGTGTGGTTTTAAGCACTTGTCATGTTTCAATTAATCTCCATATCTGTATGAGGTCTGTACTATTATCCTCATGTTACAGAGAAGCACAGAGAAGTTACACAGCTAGTCAGTGGAGGAACTGAATACCTAAACCCAGGTATTCAGGCCCCAAGCCTAAGGTCTTAATGCTATTTGATGTTTCCCTTTGTGTAACAATTACCTTAAAACCATTAAAGTGGGAGTGTTCTGGTACTTTGGGGAAGGCAGTGTTAACTTCCAGATGGGATGACTTAGCACCTTTGCTTTGTGGAGATGGAACTTGAGTGGAGCTTTGAAGGAATAGGTTCCCCTAGGTGAAGAAACGGCAGGGTGTTGTGGGTAGAGGTCATTACAGGAATGAGAGATTCAAACAGTGCAAGATCGATGTTGATGTGTAAATGTGCCACACACATAGAAATGTCTGGAGTCCAATGATGGACTCCATGCGTGTTGCTCCCATGTCTAACTACAGCCAAGTTTCAGCTACAGTGTAAGTAATCCGGTAGGGAATTGTCTGGTTTTAAGAGTCTAACTGCGGTGGCAGACAAACAGGAAGTCATTTATCTTTATTTAAAAAAATTTTTTAACATTTACTTATGAGAGAGAGAGACAGAGCGCAAGCAGGGTAGGGGGGAGGGCGAGGGAGACACAGAATCCCGAAGCAGGCTGCAGGCTCCAGGCTCTGAGCTGGCAGCACAGGGCCCGACGATGCGGGGTTCGAACCCACAAACCGCGAGATCATGACCTTAACCGACTGAGCCACCCAGGTGCTTTTAAAAAGCAGTTGGGAATTATGTTCTCTTGTTCATTTGTTTCCAGCTTTTACTCTGTAGCCTTTAAGTTGTGAAGCATTCGCTTCACAGTTTTGAATTTGTGTTTGATCTTGATTCTTACTCCTCGTTGTGGCAATAGAGCCCTTCGATTTTAAAGGTTTATTCGAGATCACTCATGGAAGAGTTTTGTCACTCTCTAAAATTCAGCCAGGACTCTCAGTTAGAGTTGGCATCGGGAGAACAGATCCGTATTAAGTTTGTGAAAAGTCTGTGAAGTAACTTTGTTATGTGTTGCTTTTCAGGAGTAGGTGGTTTGCCAGACTCAGGTGACCAGGCAGTTTCACACATAAACCCTCCAGAAAATTTAGAAATAACTAGGCCCAACGCAGAGGAAGTGGAGTGCTGCTGTTGCACAAAAAAGATGTCGAGCGGCTCCAGTGAAGTGGATGTGGTTTGTATTTCAAATTGAAGATCTGTCTTTGTTCTTTTCATTCTGCTCTATTTCTTCACTAAATTGAATTGAAGTTCATTCAGTGAAATGGCAGTAATCACAAGTTCATGAGTTTTGACAGTGATATATAAACCTGCTATAAACATTCGTGTGCAAGGCTTTTGTGAACAGATCCTAGCATTTCTCTTGGGTAAATACTCAGGAGTTGAATTGCTAGCTCATATGGTTAATGTAACTTCATGAAAATCTGCCCCATAGTCTTTCAAAATGGTTGTGTTATTGTATAATTGTGTCACATTGTGCTATGTTTCTTGATTCCTGACGGTAACAATATAAATTATTAAACTATATGTAATTTGGTTTCCCAGAAAAAGCGTTTCTTTACTTAAATAATGATGTGGGTATTAATGCCACCTTAGTGCTATGGGCAATTTTTTTAACTTCTATCAGCCCCAATATTTTTTCATAATAATGGTAGATAAAGTTAACTGCCTATCCAGAATGTTTCTCTGGCATAAATATGTGAAATAAAACCACTTTGAAAAGCATAAGGTACCATACAAGGTATATTTTTATAAGAACTCTTCTGTAGCCCGTTCCATATTATTTTGGTTATGTTTTTTGAAACAGAGACATACATAGCTTCTACATATCTTTATTTTAACATTATTCTTATAGTTTAATTCATTCTTAGAGTACAGTTATTAAATGAAGTGTAATTGTTATGTATCGTATATTCACTTATATCGTGTCCTGTCCCCCCCCAAAAAATGTTTTAAGGTGATTAGAGATTAATTTCTCAAGAAAAATAGGTGCTTAAGTGTTTCCTATTTTGTCCACAGAGTGGCACTGTTAGATTGCTTAAAAATCAAAAGCCATGTAACCTGGTTCTTTGTTCCTGGTTAGAAATACTTGGCTTTTACAGCAGTTCCGGTGCCAGGTAACTAGACTAGTCTTTCTACCTTGAGTTACACAAGAGGTTAAGCTGGAAGGAAAATGACGTCTTAAGTGTAGCTGCGGTAATGAGAAAACAGTTTTGCAAGTCCATCTTTTCATGTAGTCCTAGGATTTACAATGGACAAGGGTCCTTGGATATCACCAATAGGCTTTTGGAGCTTCTTAGAAGTGAAATTGAAGTCCTCGATTTTTCTTTCAGTTCTATCTTTCACCTTTCCTCTTAATTTGTTAATAAATCTTCCTTAGAAAAGAACACGAATACCTGCTTATGATGATGATAACACTGTTCTTTATGCATATGAACCACATACTGCATATGTCCATAATGTAAGTAATGTTAATCGCCATTTGCCAAATATATTAACATGCAACCATTTTATTTATTTATTTATTTTGAAGTATATTTATTTATTTTGAGAGAGACAGAGACAGTGTGAGCAGTGGAGGGGCAGAGGGCAAGAGAGAGAGAGAGAGAATCCCAAGCAGGCTTTGCACTGTTAGCACAGAGTCCGATGCGGGGCTTGAACTCAGGAAACCCTGAGATCATGACCTGAGCTGAAACGGAGAGTCAGATGCTTAACTAACTGAGTCACCCAGGCACCCCAACACGTGACCATTTTAAAGGAAAACGTTTAAATTTTTCATATACTGTAGAGTTCCTCTAAACTCACACTCAAAAAATATTGGTCTCTCCTGAATTTGCTTCCTTAGCTAGTGAGGACTTAACCATTTAACTTCCCTTTCCTTATGGTAGGACGTTCAGGGCAGTTTGTACTCATTATCAGTATAAAACCCTAAACCTAGGTCCTTATGATATAATAAATTCTTTCCTTACTTCCTGTCTTACTTAGTTATATTTCCACTCGCATATTAATGTTTTTATTTTATTTTGTCTCTGCTTTAGATTAAGACTTCTGAAACCTTTTGAAAAGTTAGTGAAAATAAAAACAATTTAAATAAATGTAAAGTGGTTTTTTTTTTCCTAGTATTCAGTTTGACTCTTATAAAAGTAAAGCATTAACTACTTAACTTTTCAAATATTAGCAGGAAGCTGTTCTATCTGACACATCCTACAACGAAGAGCAACAAAAAACAGTTCAGGACGTCCTTACTCATTGTCAGGTACAAAACTTCTGTCTCTCAAATGTTTTTTTCTGAAATACTAAGTTGAAATTCTCTTTATCTCTTTTCTGAAATACTAAGTTGAAATTCTCTTTATCTCATGTAAAGTATACAATTAATTGTAATTTTGCTTTATCAGATTATTTATGATTATCACTCCATTGTGATGATTTTTAACAACTTCTAGTTAGAAGAGCGTCTCCAGGTGAAAATTTTGAAATACCAGTATGTACATTTTATAGCTTTGCTTTTAAAGCCCATCACTCCATTGTGATGATTTTTAACAATTTCTACTTAGAAGAGCGTCTCCAGGTGAAAATTTTGAAATACCAGTATGTACATTTTATAGCTTTGCTTTTAAAGCCCTTAAACTGGAGAAATCGATGTTATGTTACTCAATACTGAATTAATTTCCCCTACAAAATCTTGAAAAGAAATTGTCTGCTATGGATAAAATTTAGTGTGTGCCTAAAGGCATTGTTGAGATATCTCAATTGAGAAAGTGTCAGCTCACCATTGTTTTTTAAAAAGTGTATCTTACATAGTTTTGAGGGGATGTTGTAAAAGTGAGCCTGTTGGTAGAGATTGATAGAAGTATGTAAATCAAGGATTTTGTGAGCTGCATCCTCTAGAGGTAATGAAAGGTTATTTTTTAAAAAGTAGTTCTTGACAAACCAAGTGTCTTGGATTAAAACCAGGTAGGGTGCCGAAGAGAGTTTATTACGTGAGTCTTTATCACTGTCGCTGAGAGCAGAAGCTGACTGCCTGCAGGCGGCGGACTGCCTGGAGGGGACGCGGCAGGGCTCCGGGGAAGGACGTGCAGGGGGCAGGGGGGTGGGAAGGAGGCTCCGCCCCGGAGCGGGGGCAGGGCTGTCCCCCCACTTCCGGAAGCATCCCCGTTCTCCCCGTTCCCGCCCCCCCCCCCCCCCCCCCCCGCCTCTGCCGCGCCTTCTCCCTGAGCCACTGGGAAGACGTGGGCTCGCGCGCCTAGGAGGAGAAATGCCCGGGGCCCCGAGTCACGGCCCTGACGCGGGCCCTCGGCGGTCCCCGCGGCTCCCAGCGGGCTCGCTCTCTCCTTTGTTGGACCCCTTCCCTGCCCAGCCCAGGCCGGTTGCCGCAGCACCGCCATCTTTTCCTTTTCCGTCCTTGCCCGGCGTCCCCTTCTGGAAGACCCCAGCCCTCCGCAGCCCGGGAGGCGGAGGGGGCGCCCGCCCGCTGCGCCCTGGCCCTTCCGCAGCTCTCTGGCCAGCTCCCTGCCGGTCCCCACGAGCTCCCAACAGCCCAGCCCCCCGCTTCTTCCTCTTCCTTCACGGAGGCGAGGCAGGGTGTGAGGCAGAAATCCCTCCCGGTCCCAACTGCTCTCCCCAGGGCCCACCGAGTAGCCTGGCATGTGTCCTCGGGGCGGCGTCTCCCCTGTAGGGCGAAGAGCCGCACCTGCACGGGGCTCTGCCCCCAGGCCTCTTTCCCTGTGCCGGGACCCCTCCCTTCGTCGGTCACCACCTCCTGGCCCTTCAGCCTCGGTCTGCGTCACTCTGCGCACGTCCTCCCGCAGCTCACCAAAACCTCCTCTTTGGGCCCCCCATCCGTCTTTCTGTCCCCCTGTCTCTCTCCTTCCCTCGAAACGCTGCTCTTTGCGCGTCGTTTACGCTCACTGTCTAACATGTGCCTTCCCGTGTTCTGTTTGGGTAGTTTTGAATCTGCCCTTCCTTCTGCCCTCTATGCCCTGCCATGCATCTTGAGCTAGCGAACACCGGCTCGTCTTGTAATTCTCGGCGTAGACCTCTCTGGAAGGCCTGCCACGACTGCCGGCCTGGGTTCGGGCTTGCTCTTGTGTGCGCTTAGCCTCCCGTTCTTACCTGTGCCGTAGCCATCCGAGTGTAATAATAAATAATACGAATATCAGCGGGTGATTGGGCGCTAGCGGAGCGGTCGGCAGGTAGTATCGTGGTTACGTTCGTAGTAACCTCATACTCCAGCGCCTCACTTTGTCCTCAGGGGAACTCTGAGAGAGGCGCTCATCTCGATTCTGTAGGTGAGGAAACTGAAGCACAGAGAAGTTAAGCAACTTGCCCAAGGTCACACAGCTGATAAGCATCAGAACCCAAGCATGTCCCCCTAGCGCCTGCGCCATTTACCTCAGCGTTATAGACCGGTGGGTCTCGCTGGATCACGCAGCAGAACCACCTGGATGGAGGGCTTGTGGAAACAGATCGCTGCCCCCACCCTCAGGGTTCCCCGCTCAGTAGTCTGGGGTGGGAGACGGTGCCTTTCCAACAAGCCAGTAGGCGATGTGGATGCTACTGGCCCGAGACCGCACTTGGAGAACCACTGCTGCGGCTGCCGGTCACTTGATTGAAATCATCCCTCTCCAGCTACAATGGCAGTTTCTTCGGGCAGGATCCGGTGATCTTGTTGTGTTGTGTCGTGTTGTGTTTTCTGTCCATATTGCCGGCACCTAGCAAAGCAGTTCTGACAGGTAGTAGGCCCCCAAGAACTGTTTATTTGAATGAATGGAGGAATGAAGGGAAATGGTTCCAGCCTCCGGCTGAAGTGTATTGTTTCCCTGAATGAAGTTTCTGTGTATTTGAAGAATTCTCAGGTTTTATTAGTCCCGAACCTGGTTGGCCTGTACGGGACATGCACTCAAAGGTTTTGTAAGGGTAACTGTCCATGGCCTGAGTGAAAAATACTTTGAAGCCAGAAGTCACATGTGTTATATCTGGCTCACTGTTCTTTCCAGAGTGGAATGCTCACTGCCTAGGAGTTCGCACCGTCATTCTATGCAGAGAGGCTCTTTGGCCTTTTAGCAGATTTGAAACTTTCTTTCCTAAAATAGCATTCTCCTTGACATAAACCGACTCCGTCCTAAATGTGGTGGCTTATAAGAATGGTAGTACATTTACTTGTGGGTAGTAAAGCTTCTGAAAACGCCTGTATGGCATGAGTAGTTGAGTAGGAGGCTGGGGCTCCTTATCTCAGCCAGCTCGGCTCTGTGTCACCAAAACCGGGCGTCAAGTGGGAAACGATCTTTCTGATGGCTTCAGAGCTTTCCTTGTTTCTAGTAGTCAAAATTTGGCTTCTTGGTGCTTTTATGTTACTTTTCTTTTGAAATAGAAACTATTAATAGCTTGTATTATATATAATAGGTCATCTATGATGCCATTCAAAACCTGGATAAGAAATTTGATGTCATTGATGGAAAAGTTTCAAAAATCCACCGTTTACGTGTGAAATCAATATGGCAAAATCGCGTGAGTGTTATAAAAATATTTTCTCAGGTGTAATCGACCTCTGGTTTATCATGATGCCAGTCAGTTAGAAATCAGAGAGAACTATTAACTATGAGATTAGCAAGGCTGACTGATATTTGCTGTTGCAGCAGATGGGAGACTAAAACTTTTGGAAAAATGCTAAGGTTTAGGTTTGAGGAAATGTGTGACAATGAATATGTTTATAAGTATAATGTATAAAATTCAGTTAAAATGTAAAGTTGTGAAACAAAAATCATATAATCAACATGGAGCATTCATCTTTAGTAATAATAAAGCAGTGTTACATAAAAAATACAGTAAAACCTTGGATTGCGAGTAACTTGTTCTGCGAGTGTTCTGCAAGACAAGCAGACATTTCTGATAAATTTTAACTTGATAAATGAGCGATGTCTTGTAATACGAGTAGTGTGTGATGCCGAATGTCCCACGGTCACAACTGAGCCAATGGTTCTTGAAATTCGCTTTGCTAAACAAGTGCTTTGGATTGCAAGCATGCTTCCAGAACGAATTATGCTTGCAAACCAAGGTTTTACTATATATTTACTACTTATGTTGTTTCCCTTTTACTCACTGACAGTTGGTTTATGCTGGGTTTGTGTCATTTCAGAAGCCATTTCGATATGCATACAAAAATTACAATTACCTGCTTTCCAGAAAGATCAGGTTTCAGAAAATGAGGAGAAAGGAGACTCCTTCCTTATCTGAACCTAAAAGCTATAGCCCAACTATTCCAGTAGAAAGGCCCAACTATGATTTCCAGAGCAGCTCTCTAGAAACATCTTACCATGCAGAGCCAGAGTCCCCAGAACGGGATCCAGAGTCACTCTACCAGCAGCAGGAATCGCGCATGAGCCGGAGTCCATCGCTTCTCTCCATCTTCACTACACAGTCATACCGGCCATATTTCACACCCGATCCAGTACAGGAGGGCTCCTCTTGCATACCTTGCTATGATAGCCCAGAGGCCCACAGCACCACCAGTCTCTTCTCACCTCTCCGAGCATCCACGGCGATACCTGAAGGCTCGTTGACACAAGCTGATCCCAGTTCACCAGAGAACCGTGACATGATGGCTTTTCCAAGTTCACTGGAAAATGAGAGCCTCGGCCATACTGCCTCATCCCTTTACATCCCAGGCAACTTTGGTGAGTGTGAAAGGACGCATATTACGAGTAGCACGATTTAACCTATATTCCTCAACATGCTTGATGCAAGACCATTTCTCCCGACCTAACATCTCTTTCAGGATAATGACCAGGTCAGGTTTGATTTGTCTTTTTCTCTCCCACTGAAGCTACAAGTTCACCTGTTGGAAATAATCCAGGTGTCCTGAGAGACTTCCCTGCGGACCCTTCAACCTGGTCTGTGGATGAAGTGATCCTGTTTCTGAAACAAGCAGACCCTCAGACACTCACCCCTATCGCTGACCTCTTCAGGCAACATGTAATGTATATTTTGATCTGGTTTTCCTGTCATGATGCTTTGCTTTGCTTTTTATTTTTTTATTTTTTTATTATTTTTTTTTTTTTTATTTATTTTTGGGACAGAGAGAGACAGAGCATGAACGGGGGAGGGGCACAGAGAGAGGGAGACACAGAATCGGAAACAGGCTCCAGGCTCCGAGCCATCAGCCCAGAGCCCGACGCGGGGCTCGAACCCACGGACCGCGAGATCGTGACCTGGCTGAAGTCGGACGCTTAACCGACTGCGCCACCCAGGCGCCCCTGCTTTGCTTTTTAAAGTAAGCTCTAACCCAACATGGAGCTTGAACTCACGACCCCAAGATCGAGGGTCGCATGCTCTACAGACTGAGGCAGCCAGGTGCCCCTGCCGTAATTCTTTTGAATGACCTCTGTGCAGGCCATTCTGTTGGATACCAATTAGGACAGATGGTGGGAGAACTCTACCAACCAATTTTCCATGTGTGAGAAAGTTGACTTTGCCCAAAGTTAGATCCTTAAAGGCTGGATTTAAATAGGAAGAATGTGACAGGCTGTCCTCCTTGTTGTGATGCCCAGTGAATCCAGCAGCTGATTCCATTTGGCTCAATTCTGTTAACCTTACACGCTTATTGACAATTTGGGATGCTGATACTTTCATGCCATTTACAAAGCCGCATCCCGGGCTAAATTTTTGGAAGTTCTAACTTCTAGTTGTACTTAGTAGAAAAAGTACAGAAGCTGCCGGACAAAGATAGTCTATTAGGGGTTTCAGGTCTTTCCAGACAGTACAGTTTTATTTTTAAACCAGAACTTGTAAAAACCAAATAATATTCTTCAGCAGCATCCGTTGGTCAACTAGTAAAGAATTTGAGGAGGATGCGTTGTGACCCTCAAGTCGTATTTTTATAGTGTTTCCTAAAGAGTGAAATTAGTGGCCACATATTTGATGTAATGTGTTCAGTATGGCAAGGAAATCATTAGTTTTTAGCATCTAATTAGCTTTAGACAACTAACTGATTAGCTTTCAACATCAAAACACCGTATAGCACATTTACAGTTTGTATTGATGCTGACATATTCCAGGCTGTTCTAAGAAAGTGAATGGCCATCTGAAATTCATTTCTACCATTTATAGTGTTTTACTCTTTGTCACAGATATGCAATATTTTATTCAACACAGTATTTAAAGTTAGGTCGTAGTTTGCGGGGCACCTGGGTGGCTCAGTTGTTTAAGTGTCCGACTCTTGGTTTCATGAGATCACGGTTTCGTGAGTTCGAGCCCTGTGTCAGCGGTGCTGACAGCATGGAACCTGCTTGGGATTCTCTCTCTCATTCTCTTTCTGCCCCTCCCCTACTCATGTGGTCTCTATCAAAACTTTCATTAATTAAGCAAATAAGTAAATAAAGCATATTTGTACATGCTTCACTGTACAAATTATATTTGCAATAGTTTTCGTCAGGCCGATGCATACTTTCATAGAGAATACACATCTGGAATGAGCTGCTCTGTAGTTGGTATTGCATGTTCTTATATATAAAGAAATCGCCATTCCGTTAAAAGATGAACAGATGACTAATTATTGTCATTTCCTTCTGTCTCAGGACATTGATGGGAAGGCTCTGCTACTCCTCAAGAGTGACATGATGCTGAAGTACATGGGGCTGAAGCTGGGGACCGCCGTGAAGTTGTGTCACTACATTGATGGGCTTAGAGGAGAAAAACACATTGACAATTGAAAAAATGTTTCTGTACACTTAGCTTGGCCTTCATTTAGGGAGACCAGTGCCATCTTGGGGTAAAACCGTTTCCCTGCCCTTTAGAAGTTGTTGTTGTATAGAAGGTTCTTCTACAAACATGTCATATCCAGACTTGCAGGGCTCCGTTACAGTCTAGTCTACTATTTTAGAAGCCATTTAACATGTTAGTATTGGCATATTCAAATTGGTTGTTGGTTCTTTACATCTTTTTATTATTTTCATTATATAGTTTACAAATATACTTCATGCAGGAAACAGAAACACCTCTAATTTCTGTTCATCTTTTTCTGTAGAACCAAAATAGCTGGATCCCAAAGAGAAAATATCAGGGACTGGCAAATTCTGTAATAAAACCCATGAGCCTTCCTTACAAGAAAACTTAAAAGACGCAAATATAGATATCATCTTTCTACAATATTTTATGTTTGTACTGCAAGGTTCTGTTCATATTCTGTCAGCTTCCCAAAAGGGAAAGCCATATAAATTATTTTCCTTTCTATTATTATTTCTACATATGTTATATTTGTTCCTATTTAAAAAAAAAGGCAACCTTATAAGCTTTCTTGAAATATTCTTAGCAGTTTTTGGGTAAATTATAGAGTAGTCATTTTATACAAGAGATACTTATTTTAAAACTTCCATATTTTGCATAAATTTGGACATTGCACCAGGCATTCAATGCTCACATATCTATAAAGGTGTCTATGTCCAGATTTTTAAAAGATGTATATTTTAGTCTGTGTTTATTCCTCATAAGGATACTGTTTCATATTTATATTTTATTCTATATATGAAGTATACGCACAAGTACATCTTTTCTTTTTGAATTTAAAATAGCACTTTGTACCTCCACATAGGTAAATATTAACTATTTAGTGAGATGTTTTTATTCTGTTAAAAATACTCACATTATTTGCCATCACTACTGATACCTCTGACCTTACTCTTCAGGGTTTCCTTCCAGGGAAGTTCTCTGTCTTATGCAATGTTTCTAGTTAATTTGCTTTCTGAGCCAATTATCCTATTAAATTTGGGAAGATATGTTACTTCTGATTGGTCATTTTGAACTTTATTTTAAAAATTAGAACTTTCAAGTGAAACATGTTCATTTTTATTGTTTTGTTATTTATTACCTTGTATAACATTTGATGTAATATTTATAAGCTGTGAGAATTGGTGCTAAGTGTATTAGCCATTTGTTATTAAATGCCAATAAAATGTTCACCAGGGGCAAAAATGTACATTTTCCTTTTAGAAAACCAAGTGTGCTTTATAAACACATGCAATTATTTACTGGGCATCTGTGATTTAAAAGGTGCTTTTATTTATGTTTTTCATTTCTTTTATTTCGTATAAGACCAGATTCTATTTTAAACTTGATTTTCTCTCAAATTGTTTGTGTGAAGATGCCGGTGCCCGGTTGAACAGTCCTCAGGTGTTTGTATGAATACTATGTTTTACAATTTTCGGATTTAAAAATTTAATAAAGTTTAAAAAGCACAATAATTAATGTCAGAGCCTCAGACTCGAGTTTATTCGCTTTCACCGCGTGACATTAATGCATGCACTTATTAGAGTTGATGAAGAGGCACTCTAGTAAGTTCGTGGGTTTCTGTGTCCAAATACTTGAGTTTTAACACTTGCCCTCGTTCTACATTTAAGCGGATCCCTCGCAGGGGGGCCTGATCTCTCGTAGGGCCTTAAACCAGACCCCGGGGGAAGCAGTGCGACGTGACCTCGGGGAGCTTCAGTCATCTGTCCTCAAAACCTGTTGCTCACCGTGGTATTGATGATGGGAACGAACGTGCCAGAAAACGCCAGTGCCCCCGCGCATCTCGTCTGCCCTGAGTTCCCACGTCTGCCTGGCAATTCTGGCTTCTCCTGTGCCACCGGGAGCCCGAAGCCGTTCTGCCTTTGTGCGTCCAGTTCTCCCAGCTTACGGGTGGCCAAGCCTGAGAGGCTGGGGCCTGGGCTCGAGTCGCCTTCGGCGTCTGACCCCTTGTCCCCCTCCCCTGCACCAGGAGCTACTGCTCCATGCCTCTGAACCCAGAAGCTCCTACCGCTGCAACAGCGGGTCTTGTAGTTCACTGGGGACGACGGGGCCCTCCCTGGCGGAAGCTCCAGGGCTGAGGCGCGAGTGCCCGGAAGCGGGGGGGCGGGGGTACCCCTTCGCTGAGAACCGCTGGTTCTGCACTGTGTGCTTTGTAACCTCTTAGTCCAGAGAATATCACGCCACATGAGGCTCTTGTGAAGCGTCGGGGCTTTCAAAACCGATCTTTCCCCCGGTTTTGCCTCTCGGCGCATCCTTCCGGCAAATTCCGCAAGCTGAGCTCGGCGGCCCTCTGGGCGCGTGGAGCATTTGCTTTCGTCTTTGCACGATTGCTAATCGTTGCAACGTCTTAAGATGTGCATTCCGGAGGAGGACTTGCCACCCTTAAACCCAGGCCCCCTCTGTAGGCATGAAAAAGCCACGCCCTTCTGTAATGTTAGAGATTGGGAACTCAACATCATAACTAGCTAGGCACGACGTAGTCGGGAGGCAAGATACCGCGTTTTCAAGCTACGTCCGGGATCGTAGTCCCAGTTGGCCGAGTAACTGAAATAGGTGTGAAATTCTGGGGCTGTCCGCACAGTGAGGTGCTGGGACTGGCTTCTATTTAGAAGTCCTCTGAGGCGGACCCAGGGAGGGAGGGCGGGCGGGCTCCAGGGTATGGAGGACGTGCCGCCCGGGGCTCACGTTCAGAACGCGCGGCAGACGGTGTTCCTCCCTTGACCTCCCGACGTGTCTCCTCTTTTGTCCTGAAGGTTGTTGAAGTTGAACCTGGAAAGCAACTCTCCACGGTGAGCACGCACTTGGAGCATGCGCTCTGATCGAGCTCGCCCGCTGTACTTGCTATACTAGAGGCACCTGGAGAGACGGGACTATCTTCTCTGGCTTTGGCGGCGCTAGCAGCCCAAGGGGCCACGCTTGAGGACCAAGCGACCTGCCTCCTCCCCTCAAGCTGCCTAGAACACAATCGAGGTGACCGAGCGTTCACGGAAACGAGAGCCTCAGGATGCGTGTGATACAGCACGTGAGCCGGTTCCTAGCGTCCACGAGTGATAAGCGTCCTAATACTCCAGTAATTCTGTGTCCTGCTCTTCAGCTGAAGAGCCAAAGCACTGAATCAAGCTCCTTCGTTTGGGGAAATAATCCCTCAGGGGCAAGGGGACGGGCAGGGCAGCCTATGGCCTCAGGAAGCCCCCCTCTGCCTTTGGCGTCACTGTTGCACCTGCCTTTGGCCGGCCCTCGCCGTTCAAGTGCATTGACGTCGGGTGGGGTATACATACTCCGCGAGGCACAGAAGCCAATGCATTGGGAGGGGGACGAATGTATTACATGTTCCTTTCATTATTTTTTTATTTATATTTTTTAAGATTAAAAAAAAAATTTTAAGTATTTATGTTTGACACAGAGAGAGACAGAGCATGTGCAGGGGAGGGGCAGAGAGAGGGGGGAGACACAGAATCTGAAACAGGCTCCAGGCTCTGAGCTGTCGGCACAGAGCCCGACGCGGGGCTCGAACTCACGGACCGCGAGATCGTGACCCCAGGCGGAGTCGGACGCTTAACCGACCCAGCCCTCAGGCGCCCCCCACCCACCTTCCTAAGTTCTCCCCTGTGCAGCCCGGAAGTGGCATTTCCCAGGCCCCTTTTCCAGTAGGGGGCTTAGGTTCTCCCAGAGTGAGGAGGAAGAAGGGATGGAGAAGCAGTTTTTCTGTGGCGGCTGCCTGGGACAGCCTTTGGCGTCAGCAGCAGGCAGACGTGCATTTGACCAGTGGCCTCTGGATGTCGTCCTGACATTTACCCACTTCATCGTGCAGGAGGCCAAAACCACTGAGCAGGCTTCCCTGCAACCCCTGTGCTTCCCCCATCTCTAAAAACTGCCTCCCTCATCTTGGCCCCCTGCCTCCCAGCAGCTCTAGAAGCTTCTGGTTCTGTATTAAACCACTTCCATTCTGCAGACTGAGAACGTCGTGTGTCCCCTCTCAATCTACCTCCCTCCCTATAGAAGCTACCCACTGTTGGGAGGGAAGAGTAGAAGTTCCACAGGGAGGCCCTTTCTGTTCTCTAGTTTAAATAAGCGAGTACCGGGGCGCCTGGGTGGCTTAGTCGGTTAAGCGGCTGACTTCGGCTCAGGTCATAATCTCGCGGTCCGTGAGTTTGAGCCCCGCGTCAGGCTCTGTGCTGACAGCTCAGAGCCTGGAGCCTGTTTCGGATTCTGTGTCTCCCTCTCTCTGACCCTCCCCTGTTCGTGCTCTGTCTCTCCCTGTCACAAAAATAAATAAAACGTTAACAAAAAATTAAAAAAAAAATAAGCGAGTACCTTTCATCAGACCTAGGACTCCTGTGGTCTCAAGATGCGCCCCTGTCTTATGGACCAAATAGGAGACAAGAACGTGGCCTATGGAATTGCACACCATGATCATATATGCAGGCAATCTCATCGATGTTAGGATGTGGAAAAAATGGGTGGGTTAAGACATAAAATGTCGGGGTGCCTGGGTGGCTCGGTCGGTTAAGCGTCCGACTTTGGCTCAGGTCGTGATCTCACGGCGTGTGAGTTCGAGCCCCCCTCTGGCTCTGTGCTGACAGCTCGGAGCCTGGAGCCTGCTTCAGATTCTGGGTCTCCCTCTCTCTCTGCCCCTCCCCCACTCACACTGTGTCTCTCTCTCAAAAATAAATAAACCTTAACAATTTTTTAAAAAGACATAAAATGTTAACTCTCAAAAGCCGAACAGGTAGTTTTAAAAGGTTAATGCAAAGAAATGAAGAACTAAAGGCCGATGACGTAAGCCCAGTGAACGAACGGCAAGAAAAGAGCAACGCTAGTCTGAGCTTTGGAACAACCACAGCCCAGAGGAAAACAAAAGCAATCTGATCAGATCTGCCGAAAATTCACACTTATCAAGATTGAAACGTGAACGGACGGCCAACAGCACAAGCAGAGGGTCTTGCCATGAGTGTATATTTTACCTTTAGGCATCGGCTGATGCTAGACAGAAGCCATCACGCTTAGCAGGTCATTTAACAATTTCCTTACATCCAGCAAAGAAACAAAAGAGGGAGCTGGAATGATTCTAGATTAACACTGTCTTAAAGACATGTCGTCCAGATGCCACGGGTAGACTTTGTTCAGATCCGGATTGAAAGACGCCAACAGTAGGGGTGCCTGGGTGGCTCCGTTGGTTAAGCATCTGACTCTTGATTTTGGCTCCGGTCCTGCTCTCACGGTTCGTGAGTTCAAGTCCTACGTCAGGCTCTGCACTGACAGCGCAGAGCCTGCTTGGGACTCTCTCTCTCCCTCTCTCTGCCCCTCCCCCACTTGTTCTCTCTCCCTCCCTCTGTGTCTCAAAACAAATTAACAAAATTTATTTTAAAAAGCCAACAGTAAAAGGCGTTTATGAGACAGTCCAGGAAAGGCGAACGCCCGGTGGATATTAGATGACAGTAAAGAGTTACTCATTTATGACCATGTGGCCGCGCCAGACTGTAATGGTGACCAGAAAAGTCTGTGCCCCACAGCAGCAGGAAATGGATCTTGGTAAACAGCCGGCAGTCTCAACCATACGTCGTGATCCCACTGGCAAAATAGAACACATTCATACCTTTCTGAAATTTGCCAATTTCCTGGGTGCCCCCCCTTCTCCCCGCCCCCCCCCCCCGCCATTATGCTCACACGCCTGGGTCCTCTAACCCTCCCTCCCTGCCGTATTTTCTCCATAGCACTTAAACTTGGGACTGCTTATATTAGTTGTAGCCCTCGCCTCTTCCTTTCCCTGTAGGAGGATCTTGCATCCGTCCATTGGCGTGGGGCTCACGGTTCCTTCTTGAAGACAAAGTCTATCGCCCATGCCGTTGTTGACCCTGAACTCTGCTTTGGCCAACGAGACTAAGTGGCCCTCAAGCACATCAAGTGCCAGCAGAAGCGTTACGACGGCTTCTTGGTCATCTCTCTCCCATTCCCCTCTGCCACGAGCACAGCTTGTGCCACGCAGGGGCTGCTCCTTCAGACTGGTTTCGGGAGCAAGAAGGCATGTTGGGGCGGGACCAGGCCAACCCACCGCCTCCTACACAGCGTGTGAGTAAGAAGCCGATGTGTGTGACTTACTGGGTTTGGGAGCCTCGATAGCACAGCTCAAAATAAGGTGAAATGCAGCCGATGCACTTGCTGCCATCGTGTTTATTTGTACACCGGACGTCCTCCCCGCTAGAACAAACTCTTCATAAGGGCAGCGAGTCTCACTCGTTTGTTTCCTGTGTCCTCAGAGTCGAGAAGGGCGCCTAACGCGAAGCAGGGCCCAAGTATTTGTGCTCTGACTCATACTCCCAGGAATCAAATGTAGCTTGACTTTTTTTCCTTTTTTTGGTACTGAATTCATCCTGAGCCTTTCCGCAAGTAGGAGAGTTAATGAGTTAATGTCATAAATTGCCATTTGGCCTTTAGATCATTTTCTGCTTGGTCTTGCATACGTAGTGCCAAGCTTTGAAACCAGAGGGAGAAAGAGTGAGCTACCAGAGAACAGTGTGGCTCTGAAGAGAATTAACAACTAAGTTCCCAACCCGTCATCTGGCTTAACGTGACATCTCGGTACCAGCCATGGACTCACTCCTGCCACCTCACTAAATAAATGTCTGTAAGAAACTGAAAACGATGGAGATGCACGGTCCCCCTGAAAACTAAGATGGGCAGGCTTGCTTTGGCTACGGTTCCGGAAATATTTCCACTAAGTCTAAGGTCCTGGGGGCTGGAGTGAGACAAGTCCTGTGTCATCCATTTGAAGATGTACTCCCCCCACCAGCGCGAAAGCACGTCTGATTTCCGGGCGTGTGTGACAACCCGCGGCATCTTCAGGTCTCACAAAGTACGGTCATTGGTGGCCCTGCCATGCTCTGCCCCTTGCCTTTTCATTCCGTTAATTCCGTCAATTCCCAAACACCCGGCAAACCTTAGAAAAGGAGGCAGAGTGGGGCGCCTGGGTGGCTCGGTCGGTTGAGCGTCCGACTTCAGCTCAGGTCACGATCTCACGGTTCGTGAGTTCGAGCCCCGCGTCAGGCTCTGGGCTGATGGCTCAGAGCCTGGAGCCTGCTTCCGATTCTGTGTCTCCCTCTCTCTCTGCCCCTCCCCCATTCATGCTCTGACTCTCTCTGTCTCAAAAATAAATAAACATTAAAAAAAAAAAAAAAAAAAAAAAAAAAAAAGAAAAGGAGGCAGAGGGAGTGAGCCTCTTTGGGGAGGTGAGCGAGAGACCCCAGGGACCTAGCGTTGCAGGTAGAAGCCACAACAAGAGCGTCCCTGGTAGCGGCGGGCGCGCACTGGCAACGGGATTTTAAAGTGTATTGAAAAAAGTATTTAACGTGTATTTTAAAAGATGGGAGGAAGCACCCCCGGAAAGGTGCTAAATGCTTGGCAGGCTGCCCGGCAGGGAAGAGTGAAGGAAAGAGTTTGCTCCTTCACACCTTAGGCACCTTCCTGTCTAAGTGAGAAGAGAGCATCGCACTCCGGGGGAGGGTGGGTGGCTCAGTCGGCTGAGCGTCCGACTCTCGATTTGGGCTCAGGTCTGGATGCAGGGTCGTGGGATTGAGCCCCACGCTGGGCTCCACGCTGAGCCTGCTTAAGACTCTCTCTCTCCCACTGCCCCTCTCCCCCGCTCGCTCGCACGTGCACTCTCTGTCTCTCAAAACAAACAAAAACCCTCCAAATACTTGGATAACTTACAAATGTCCAAATGTGGCAAAGGCGAGGTAGGCGTGAGATACGCCAGGTGACCTTTGCCCGGTGGAGAGGAGGATGAGCCACCGGCCCGAGGAAGTGTCGCTTGAGCCCAGACCAGAAGGATGACGAGCGGGGGGCGGAGGGACGTGTGCTTTCAAGGCCAGGGCCACTGAGCAGGGGTGAGCTGCTATAAACACGCCCATGTCTCTTCTAGTAGATTTGTGGTTCTTTCTTGTTTTTTAACGTTTAATCATCTGAGAGAGAGACAGAGACAGAGACAGAGAGAGAGGGAGCGTGAGCTGGCGAGGGGCAGAAGGAAAGGGAGACAGAGGATCTGATCCGAAGCACCGTCAAGTGCAGAGCCCGATGAGGGGCTCGAACCCACAAGGCATGAGATCACGACCCGAGCCCAAAACCGAGAGTTGGGCGCTTAACCGACTGAGCCACCCAGGCGCCCCTGTGGTTCTTCTGAAGACATCATAAATACATCCGGTGAGCATCTTATCAAAAAGCCTTTACCTTTTTTCCTCATGGGAAAACAGTGGTGCCCACATCATTTGCTGAACAATCCATCCTTTCCCGACTAGTTGCAAAACATCACCTTCATCATACATTAAATCCTGAAAGAAAACGGATAAGGAAGCATGCAAATGTTCAGCTTGACTAGGTATGACACTCGTACGAATGAAAACGGGATGCGCGTTATTCTTCCCCTCTTATCACATTAGCAAACATCAAAAGCAGTATTAATTATTCACGCTGAGGAGAAGTGAATTCGGTACAAACACATCCGAAGGGCAGTTTGAAAATATCTATATGAAGCCTGACTAGGGCCACAATAAGGGGATTTTCGAAATTAAGTAGAGGGGACTTATTCATAAGGAAAGGCATTCGTGCTCCGTCCATCCAAGTAGGTCACGGGAGTGGATGTGTAGCCTGACTCCCTGGTGGATTCTATTGTGTGTTTATATACAGATGTGTTTACATTTCTAGAAGACATTTGGGAAGATATACACAAACATGTTTACAGTGGGCGTCTCTGGGTAGGTGGGATTCTGGGTCTGTTTCATTTCGTTGTGCTTATCTTTCTGATTTGTCTGCAGTGTATTGCTTTCACAATGATTGTTTCATTACAAAAACACAGGCCATATCATGTTCAAATCACTGTGGAATCACTGTGGAAGATAAAAGAAAATAACACATTGCCATTTAGTGGGAGGCAGAAACCGCAAAACCATAACAGGAAAGCATACAATATGTCAGAGGGTCACTTTAGTCTAATGGGACGTACAAATAGATTAACCACCCATATTAAAAAGATTCAAGGATGGGTTCTACAAACAACTGTAGGCATTTACCTACCTTGTCATTTGCTTTAAACATTACAAATAAAGGGCTGGACAGGCGGTGATCCGCAAATAAACAAAAAGTGGGCCGCAGGGACGATCCTGATCCCTGCCAGGTAGAATTACAGGCAAAGAGCAGTCAACGCATCTGGAGTCCTTACATTGGTAAGAGGTTCGAGTACAGGGAAGGCGGACCATAAACCAGTATATGTGATCAATTACATCGAATCCAGAAGGAGGAACCAACACCAGATAGACCATATGGGTACTCGAATAGAAATGCAATAGAAAAAAAAGACCTTATTGTATCTTTCAGCCTTGAACATAAGTAAGCCAAATTAAAGGGCAGATATCGGTAGATAAAGGGTAAAAAGGTATTGTTGATACACATTAGACTCAAAAAGCGAGTTCACCGTTTTCAGGGACGCACGGAACGTTCACCAAATTGAGGACGGACCAAGGTCGCAAGTGTACTGTGCATTCCAGAAAGCAAAGTTACTACGGGCTACAGGCTGCGACGTAAGTGAGAAGTTGAGGGGATAGTTCTGAGACACCACCGACAAAAACGATCATCACGCCTACCTTTCTAGCTACAGCTTCTTTCCCGAACGTTGTCCTTGAGTGCCAGGCCTATACCGTCGTCTCCCCTTACCCACGGACTTCGGTTACCCGAGGTCAACCAGGGTCCGGAAGCAGACGATCCTCCGGGCGCACCATCAGGTCAATAGTAGCCTGACGCCAAGTCACAAGGCCTGCGTCTCCCGCCTCACTTTATCTCATCATTGACACAGGCGTTTTGTCAGCTCACAGCATCACAGGAGGAAGAAGAAGGGTGAGTGCAGCACGAGACATTTTGAGAGACAGAGAGACCACGTTCACGTAACTTTCATTATATTGTTATAATAGTTGTATTTTGTTATTTTTTTAAACTGGAAAAAATTGACTTATTTATTTATTTTGCGAGAGAGAGAGAGAGAGAGAGAGAGAGAGAGAGAGAGAGTGTGTGTGTGTGTGTGTGTGTGTGAGGGGCAGAGAGAGAGAGAGAGAATATCCCAAGCAGGCTCAGCACTGAGTGGAGAGCCCGGTGTGGGGCTCCATCTAACGAACGGGGAGATCACGCCCAGAGCCAAAATCAGGAGTCGGAGGCGCTCCCTACTTTATCATTACTTACTGTTGTTCATCTCTTCCTCTGCCTCCGTGAGAAATTGAACTCCATTTGAGGTATGTATGTACAGGGAAATCGTGGTATATATAGTGTCGGGTACTAAGCGCGGTCTCAGGCTCCCGTTGGGTGTCTTGGAACGTGTCCCCTCGCGGTTAAGGGGACTGCTGTACATCCGGTTGTCTAGTGACGTCTCCACCCGCGAGCCCACAGACACATCTCATCCTCATCACACCCAACTCTTCTCCTGCCTTCTCTTTGCCAATCCACCCCTCTCCAGTCCCGTGTTGTCAACAGCACGCCGTCCACTCTCGCGTCCGGGCCCCTGACACAGCGACTGCCACTGTCGTCCTCGCCGGCCGCGGCCCTCAGGTCACCAGGTCCTGCACATCCTACCTCCCGCGCCTCTCTCTGGTCCCCTGGGCCCCCCAGTGTGTCGTTCCCCGAGCTTGCTGCCAGATGGCATCCCGGAAATGCTCAATTTCCTCCCTGTGAGCACTTCCAGGGCTGGTACGTTTATTTATTTTTGTATTCCCAGGGTTTAGCCCAGCATCTCCCACGTAGAGATACTCAAATGTCGGTTGAAAAAACAAAAGCACACAAAAGCCAAATTTCTTCTTAAAACATGGCCCCATTTCCAGTATGTCTCCCAGTTAAAAATAAACTAATTGTTACTGATGTTTGTAGTTCATGAATCCAAGTGTGGCTCCCCACTACCACCATGGGACACGTCACATATGTTTGAACGGTCACGAAAGATGAGTGATCCAGAGGATTCTTGTGACCAAGGCAGACGCGCCTTGTAGAAGAACTGAGGAAATCCTGACCGTTAAGTATGAATATACTGAAAAATTTGTCCAACTCATGAACCAAGTGCTTTGAATAAGTGGCTTGGTGTTCCGGGTGTGTGTGTGTGTGTGTGTGTGTGTGTGTGTGTGTGTGCTTAACTAGGATTTGAAGATCTAACTATGACCTGTAAACGCTGAAGTTTTAATAAAGCTGTCCTACGTCCTATAGACAATTTATATCTTATGTCTCCAAACCAGCTGGTGGCTGATGCCATTTTGTTTGAGCCAGGCTACTATTTTTCTCTACAATGGAGAGGCCACTTTTTTCATGCTTTGGACTTGGAGGTTAAAAATAAAAGTACAAAGGGTCAAAGATGTGCTTATCGTTGGTATCTCCAATAAAACACCTGTTTCCATCGGCTCTGTCAACTATTCCCTTCTTTTTAAAAAGCTTTGTGATAGTACATTTCAAGAACCTGTAAAAACAGAAGAGTAACAGGAACCCCAGACCGATCACCCAGCTTCAATAATGATCAACTCATGACCAGTCTTGTTTCATCCATACACCCACCCACACCCCTCATTTCCAAGTTGTTTTCAAGCAACTATGACTTACCACGTAATCTAAACAGGTCAGTGTGTATATCGAAAAGATAAAGAGACTTTTAAAAAAGTAACCCTAGGGGCGCCTGGGTGGCTCAGTCGGTGAAGCGGCCGACTTCGGCTCAGGTCACGATCTCGCGGTCCGTGAGTTCGAGCCCCGCGTCGGGCTCTGTGCTGACAGCTCAGAGCCTGGGGCCTGTTTCAGATTCTGTGTCTCCCTCTCTCTGACCCTCCCCCGTTCATGCTCTGCCTCTCTCTGTCTCAAAAATAAATGAACGTTAAAAAAATTTTTTTAAAGTAACCCTACTATTGTCACACTTTAATAATTCATTTCTAACGCTATTCTGTAAGGAAAGGAACCAGGGCTCCTCGGAGAAATGTCTGACCCTAGGACTGGGGCAGGGAACATTCCAGGTGAGTCTGGAGCATCCTGTAGTGTCAGAGGGATGTGCTCCACAAAGCACCCACGGTGGGGCATTTCAAAGCGACACAGGGGCCAAGTGAAAGAGCTCCCAGCGGTTCGGTCTGGAACAATTTGAGCAACAAGTGAAGTAGCGTAGGATTAGAACCTGGCGCATGAACGAGATCCCCACGAGTGCACACTGCTGTAAATGAGGGAGCGAGGAAACAAACAAATGGGGGAGAAGAGACAGGAGAACCCCAAATTCTGTAGATTCTCACTCTCGAGGGTGGAGCACTGCTCCCCACTCCTTAAGTGTGGGGTGTGCAGAGACTTCCTTCCAAAGAGGACAGTGTGGACAGGGGCAGAGTGTAGGTTTCCAGTGGAGAGACCCGATAAACACGACCTCAGCCAGGTGATCAGGGTCAACGGCACCAGCCATCGGTCATGCTGATAGCACGTCCCTCCGAGACAATGTAATGAGAAGGGCATTTCACCCCTGCCGTCTTCCCCTCCAGAACCCATCACCCCAGTCCCATCATGAGGAAAATCACCAGACAAATCCCAGCTGGGGAACAGTCTTCCAAATACCTGACCAGTCCTCCTCAAAACTGCCAAGGTCATCAAAAAAAGGAAAGTCAGAGAAATTGTCGCAGCACAAGGAGGCGTGCACGGTGAGTAAACACGATGTGGTTTCCTGCACGGGATCCTGAAACAGAAACAGGGGAGAACCAAGGAAATCTGAATTCAGGGTGGGCTTTTGCTCGTAATAACGTGTCGATATTGATTCATTCTTTGTGGTGAATGTACTACAAGACACTAGCAAGCGGGGGAAATGGGTGTGGGTACTCTCTCTACTATCTCAGCACCTTTTACCTAAATCTAAAACTATTCTAAAACTTAACAATTATTTTAAAACTTAACCACTCCTTAAGATCACTAAACATCCATGCAGTATTTAAATTTGTGATTATCCCAATGTCATCTTTTTAAAAAAAAAATTTTAAATGTTTATTTTTGAGAGAGAGAGAGAGAGTGAGAGAGAGAGAGCGGGGGAGGGGCAGAGAGAGAGGGAATCACAGAATCCAAAGCAGGATCCAGTCTCTGAGCTGTCAGCACAGAGCCTGATGCGGGGCTCGAACCCACATACTGCGAGATCACGACCTGAGCCGAAGTCGGACGCTCAACCGACTGAGCCACCCAGGCGCCCTTGTCATCCTTCTTTTTCACAGGTTGATATCCTACCTCTTTTAATTGTCTGTTATAGTGCTGTCCAATAGAGATATAATTCGAGCCATACACATAATTCAAGTTTCCCAATAACCACATTAAGGAGTAAAAATAGGGGCAACTGGGTAGTTAAGAGTCTGTTAAACATCAACTCTTGATTTAGGCTCAGGTCATGATCTCACAACTCATGAGATTGAGCCCTATGTCGGGTCTGTGCTGACAGCACGGAGCCTGCTTGCGATTCTTCCTCCCTCTCTCTCGATGCCACATCCCCTGCTCTCTCTCTCTCTCTCTCTCTCTTTCTAGCTCGCTCATAATATTTAAACTTAAAAAAAAAAAGTAAAAATAAACAGGAGTTCCTGGCTGCTTCAGTCAGTGGAGTGTGATCTTGATCTCTTGATCTCGGGGCTGTGAGTTTGAGCCCCACATGTGCTATCAGGTTTGCTTAAAAAAAATTTAAAGAAGTACAAATAAACAGGTAATATCGATTTTAACATTATTACTTAATCTAACATATCTAAAATATTATCATTTCAACATATAAGTAAATGAAATTATTAAAGAGATAGTATACACTGTTTTTGTGTCTTGTCTTTAAAGCTCGATGTGTGTTTCGCACTTGGGACACATCTCATTTCAGCCTGGCCCCGTTCACGTGCTCACCAGCCACGTGTGGCTGCAGCATTGAAAGGCCCCATCGAACAGGTCAGATGTGGGTCTCTAAGTCCCAGACCAGCAGTATCAGCTTCACCTGGGAGCTTGTGAGAAATGCATATTCTCGGGCCCACCCCAGACCTGCAGAATCAGAAACCAAGAGTGGGGCCGCCCATCTTTATGCTTTGATTTCTCAACTTTTCAGAACCTGGGAGCAGGGGGCGGGGGGAGGGGTGATATTTCCTGGAGCTTGGAAATCTCAACATGCAGCATAAAGTTGGTATCTTATACCTCTCTCTCTCTCTCTCTGTCTTCTCTCTCTCTCTCTGTCTCTCTGTCTCTCTCTCTCTCTCTCTCTCTCTCTCTCACACACACACACACACACACACACACACACACACACACACACACACAGAGTCAATTATCAGGTTCTGTTGCTTCCTTCTGTAGCACACAGCTAAGTCTCTTCATCCCTTTTGGCATCATCTCTGCTGTGGTATTTTATACACACAAGTTACCTGTGTTCATGGTCAATCCTTCCTATCTTCTTCAGGATGTTATTCACCATGAACCTGAAATAAATTTTTACGTCAGCTGGATACATTTGCAAAATTGTGGCCCTCCGAACTCTAATAGGATTCTCCCCTACCTGGCTAATCTCGTTTCTGGCTGTGTCCTGGCCCACACACTTCATACCAGCCAAGGCATCTTCGTCCTCTTTCCATTTTCCGTACTCTCTTATCATTAAACTCATAAACCCCATTAGAAATATTGAAAGCGGCTCTTTTCTCCTCACTGTGGAAAATGTCCCCATGATCCCATTTTCCTGGTCCCCGCACCTTTGTGTATTCCTCTCCATTGAATGTGGTTGGACTTGCTCTCTGCTTTCTCATGACTAGATACAGGAGAAGTGATGAGATGTCAGTTTTGAGACCAGATTGAAAAGACTGTGGCTTCTGTCTTGGGCACCCTCTCAAACTGCTTGCTCTGGGGGAAGCCAGCGACCATACCGTGAGGCAGCCCTCGAAAGATCTCAGGTGTGAGGTCCGAGGACTAACTACCAACAACTTTGTGAGTGAGCTGGGAGGCAGATCCCAACTCCACCGCCCATGGAGCCTTCAGATGAGATCACAGCCCCGCTGACAGCTTGACTGCCACCTAGCGAGACGCCCTGAGATACAGGCAACTGGCTAAGTCACTGCCAAATTCCTGCCCCACGGAAAATGTGAGAGAACAAATGTTTGTTGTTACACAACCATCTCTAACTGAAACAGCCATTCTATTTTTCTGCCCTGTTTTTAAAGGCAAAGTTTTGACGATTATTATCCTATCTTCCCCCAAACCTCACCACCGAACCCTTCTCCCCCTGATTCCCTCCCTCCACTGATAACAACCACAAAATCTGCTGGAAAGCTGTCTGTCGCCTATGGGCACATGGGAAATTCTTGGCGGCTGGTTTCTGTTTCAAGTTCTCATCTCTCGAATCTGAGCTGGGCAAATCTTTGCCCAACATCCCAGTGAGGTTTTGGAGTGAATGCTCTTTCCTGTAAAGGAAAATGTGCAAAGTTTCTTCTTGTTGCATGAAATAGTTGATTTGTGCAACCTGCTCCGGTGGTTATTTGTATGTCTTCTCTCTGATGGAGTGCCTGGCTCTTGTCTTCACTTGTCTTTCAGTGCGTGCGTGTGACACAATGAGGTCAACTCTCAAGAAGAAGAAGGGGTTACTGCATATACTTTGTGGGCAAGTTATGTGTGGTCATGTAGATTTATTTCTTCTTTTTCGGTTTCCCCTTTTATCCTTTTACAGTATTTTCTTGTTGTCTGCTTTTCCTATAATGAGTATATATCTAATTTCTGTATGGGACGTTGATCTACAATGTACCATCAGCATATGAGGGTCACCGTTTGGAAACGTCGACAGTGTGAGGATTGCTGGTTTCTAATGTGGCATCTTGCTTTATTCATTTACGTACTCATCTATTTCAGAAGTTAGCGTGGATGCTGCTGAGATCCACAGCAATGTTTGTGTTAGAAAAACTGCAGGTACACAAGAAACGACTCTGGTTAGGAAGGTGTGCCCCGAAACGATCCCTTCCTGAGACGCCTGGTTTAATCAGTGACGTGCGAGCTTCCCTCCGTCAGCCGACTGTGGAGAGGCACTGGCCAGAGTGGAGAAGGTTGACAATGAGCACCGAGCTCCACTCCAGACATTGCCAAACGTTTGCACGGCCTGCTAGCGGATATACTTACGACAAGAGTGCGAAGGATCGCGAGCTTTGTGATTATGTAATAAGTAAAGGGAATGATTAAGACGTGGTTGTGGTCACTCTGCTCACGGAACATGTGGCCTCCAAAGATGTTTTCATCGCCTCGGTCCACAGGTGACACGTGGTACTCGTACTCGGAGCCGACTGGTAGAACTCACGTGGCCCTGCTTACGTGCACCAGGGCTGGGTACAGCGGCTTTCCCAAGAAGAGGAAAACGGAAGATGTGGAGAACGCGAAGCGTTGCTTCTAGCACGAGGCTGTCAACGGTTTTTTCAGGCTCAAGTGACTGCAGACATACTTTCGGGCCGGGCCAGGTCAGTGGCCGGGCTGTGAGAAGCTGGCTGGGTGTCGTGCCCGGGTGCCTGGAGGGGGCTGCGTCCGGTTGGGGACCCCCGTTGCCCCTAAGGACAGCCGTAATCCCTGTGGTTGTTGACATGCAACAGTTTGAGTCTTAGGCTCCAGATCTTCCAGTGTTTCGAAAGCAAGTAGAAAGGCCGATTGGAGCGTGAAATGTCCCAGTTTTAAGATGTGGGCGCAGGTGTATGCAAACACAGGCCAAACAAAATGTCACGCAGGCCTAATCTGACCTATGTGTTGCCAATGTCAGATCTTAGGATCTGGGAACCTGGGATTCTGAGCGGCCCTTTATTTATCTGTGAGGTAAAGCTAACCCCAAGTTTCTAAGAAGAATCTTGGCTCTGCCCGTGAGCACTCATCCCCCCGGTCCACCTTGGTTCAGGTTCAGATTCTTCATGTTCACAACAGCCCGTGCTCGGCCCGCCACTAGAGCGGTTGGGGGCCACACCGAAAGGACGACACATTCCCTGCATTCCAGGTCTCTGCCAGGCTGTGTGATCTTGAGGCACGTGGTGAACCACAAGTGTCGAGAGAGATTGAAATGTGGGCCGGGTATTGGGGAGTCATTATGAACTTGGAGGGCTGAACGAGGCCTGGAACAGGAAGGCCCCCGGGTCACCTTTGGATGGGATCTCAGGGCCCGTGGGAAGCAATGAAGGGATCATAAATGGGGGGTGGGTGTCCCACAGCCAGACCAGCATTCCGGACATTCTGGACAGATCATTCTGGCAGCTATTGGGGGTGGGCGTGGGGCGAGCTGTCAGCAGACAGAACCCATCATCCGCTATGCGCAGTGCCCTTGATGGGATCCCGTCCAGGTATTCTCTTTGGAGGCGACTCCAGCATCTCCGTTTCACCTTTTTCCGGGCTGTTCTCAGAGGCGGAGGTGTCCGTCTCAGGATGGCCCGAGTTGTTGGGTGAAACATAGCCAGCAGATAATCAGGCACAACCACCTTTCTCTTGAAAATGGGGGAAGGAGTTCCGTTCAAGATTGCCCGAGGTCGGGGACCACTGCCAGGAAACATGGGACTGGCGTCACCGCCAGGACAAAGGCAAGTGAGGAGAGGTCCCGACTTCTGAGCCTGGTGGACGGCGCGTGGCCACCACGGGCAGGACAAGGTGTCGCTCAGCCCGGAGCAGGGTGGGGGCTCGTTGCCACATGGCTCCCCAGAGCCGGGTCAGCACTGGTCACCAGCGCTCCCCGGTGGTTGCCTCCCAGGGGTCTGAGGCCCAGACTCAGCCTGGAAGGCAGGCTGGCTGCGGTCAGACTGGCACAGCGATGGGGAGGTGTCGGCTTTCACCTACCGACTCCTGGCCCGTCTCCTTCCTGTTCTCTGCCCCTCGGAAGCCCCACTCCTCCCTCCACGTCTGTGTCTCTCGCTCTATCTCCCTGGCTCTCTCTCTCTCTCTCTCTCTCTCTCCCCCACGCATTCTTTCCCTTCCTTTCTCTCTCTCCCTCCCTCCCTCCCTCCCCCCCACAGTCTCTCCCCCGCACACTCTCTCTCCCTCGCACACGGACACACACACATCTGGGATGGCAATCGTTAGGCGGGCCTTGGGGCCCATCCCCCGCGTTGCAGAGGTTGTCACGGAGTCGACTAGAAGCCCGCCGAGAGCCCCGCGCCCCACACGGTCAGCGCTGCTCTGTGAGCATGCTGTACCCTTGTGTCTCGTGGGCAGAGTGGGCCGCGGTCCTCTGGGTCGCATGGACAGTACTTCCCAGCTCTCCTTGCCGCACCCTGGGCCTGGCTCGCCGCTTCCTGCCGCACGGAAACCGGGTCGGTAACGTGAACCGGCCGGGGCGACGCGACAGTCAAATGCACTGATCCGGTGACCGGCTCCACGCGGCCTACAGAGCGGTGCCCCTCAGCCCGATGCCCGAGAATCCCCCGGAATGGGGCAAGTTCAGCGCCCTGCCTCCCCTGCCCCGCGCCCCGGGAACCTCTGGGCCCCAGGCCTGGGCGCTGGGACTCCTCACAGCTCCCCTGGCGAATCCAGGGGCAGCCCGGGTTAAGGACAGGCACCTCGAGGGGCGACTGGTGGCGGCCCTGGCGCTGCGGGCAAGGGGCCCGCCTCCCCCGAGGCCAGTGGCCCGAGTCAGGGGCTCGCGCTCCCTCGGAGACCTGGCCGTCTGTCCTTCCCTGTGGCCTTCCGACAGCCCCACCGCCCTTCGCCGCCTGCATTTCTCTCGTCCCCGTGAGGGTCGGGGCAGCCGCTTGGGCTCCGTGCGCTCGTAGCACGTGGCGTCCTCCGGCGTGTCGTTCGGTCTCTCTCCCTGGCTTGGCTGAGATGAGGTTTTCCATCCACCACTAAAGGGTGAGGGGGCTCCTTCCTGAAAGCTTGGGCCCCCGAGGATTTTCGGTCTGGATCCTTCCCACGAATGTCCTCGAAGTTGCTCACAGATTAGCTTCTTCCAGAGGACCAAAGTCATTAGCAAGGTGCCTGTGTCCCCACCACTGTGTGTGCGGGAGTGCCCTGCGGTTGTCGCCGTGGCTGCCGGCAGGAGGCGCTGTCCTCCCAGCAAAGACGGCGTGGGTACAGGGTGGTTTCTCCCCAGCGGGCCATCCGAGAAGCAGAGGCTGTTCTGGCTTTTTAAAAATCCCTTTACTGCAAAGGCTCCTCTCTGTGTTGGAGGTCAGGAGCTCTTACACAGGATGAGTGAGGGATTTCTTTCCACACTGACCTCAAAGACCCTTTCCTGTAGTTATTTCATATACAGTTGCCCCCAATTTGTCTAGTAGCTGTGCTCCTGAGAGGCTTCCCACATGCTAGATCTTGTTTAAAGGGCACACAAGAAACCTCTCTCATCGAAAAAAGGAACTACCGTTATCTCTTGTAAAGCGAATTTATATTTCTAATTCAAATAAAGGTTTATCTGCCGTAGGACACCAGATATTTATAAGAAGAGTTTGATAAAAGGGAGAACCGCTCTATATATTTACCTCAGAGGAAGGCCCCATGGCCTGGCCCGCGAGGTTGCAGGACCCCGGGGCTGCACAGCGACACGGCGTCGCGACACAGCTGCCCCTGGGCCGTGGCCTTCAGCGGACCGTGAGGCCGAGCAGCCAGCTGCCTCTGGACAGGGCTTGTCCCTGGGGCCCATCGGCTACAGGAGGAGGAGGGAATGCGCCCTGGTTCTGGAGGGCCGCGGGCATGTGCCTTATGTCACTGATCCCCACTCCCCACGAGAAGGCCACCGAGTAGTGGTTCCACAGATGAGGAATCCAAAAGAGAATCAACTTAAAGAACAGGTATCACTCTGATTCCATGGTCAGACTTGCCTCTGAGTTTTTCTCCACGCCGGTCTCTTCATCTCCTTTTCTTGTAAAAATTTTTAAGTGTTTATTTAGTTTTGAGAGGGAGGGAGGGAGGGGCAGAGAGAGGGGAAGAAACAGAATCCAAAGCAGGCTATAAGCTGTCAGCACAGAACCCGACACGGGGCTCGAACTCACAGGTGGCGAGATCATGACCTGAGGCTCAGTTGGGTGCTCAACCGACTGAGCTGCCCAGGCGCCCCTATTCCTCTCCTTTTCTGACTAGTCCCTTCTCCTGGTGATGGGCGAGTGAGCAACCCTCTCTCAGGCCCAGAAGGAAAATGGGATGACATTGAAGATGCTTCAACTATTAGTCAGTAGCCTGGAGGAGGGCATGAAAGTGCTTGGCTAGACACCTACCTTTGTGGGACGAAGTGGAACCTAAAAACATGTCAGCTGCAATTAAAGACTTTATAAAATCAGGAATTTCTGTGACATTTGTTGGCCTTGCTCTCTGTCACTACCCATAAACAAAATGTAACACAAAGAATGTATCAAGCACCCTGTCCTTGGTGCCTCAGATGCATTACCTCGTGTATTTTATTATTCCCATTTTACAGGTAAAGAAGTGGGAACAGAGAGATGAAGTGACTTGCGTGAAGTCACATGGGAGAAAGGAGAAGTGGCAGCTGAATCCAGACTCTGGCTCTAAAGCCAGTGCTTCTAACTTCTATCAAGAGTCCCTAGCCACCTCCTAGCTTAAATTAAATTGAAGGCTCCCTAAATGCCATGCACTGTGCTAGGTGTGAGAGATACAATGAACTTGACCTTGGCCCTAGAGCAGTTTATGGTATGGTGGGATGGACAGACACATGCTTTCAAGTGAGTGAGATGGACAAAATGATATATGAGTACACATGTTGCCGTGGGAGGGCAGGAGGCAGCTTATGCTGGAGTAGTCACGGAAATCTTTCTGGAGGACGAGTTATTTTGAGCTAAATCTTGAAGAATTAGCCAGAGGGAGTGTCAGGGCACTGAAGGGTGGACCCACAGAAGCTTATGCTGGGAACTGTTAACCTTCTGTATTCCTGGAGCTTATCCACAGGGGTGAAGGGGAGAGCTCCAGTCACAGAGGTGGTCTGGAGTCTGATCTCAGAAGGCTGGAGATAGGAGGCCTCTTCAGGGTATAAGGATAAATCCAACACCAGAAGCGTCTACATCCCGGAATGACATGGTAAGATTTGGCTTTTACCAAAACTATTCTGGCGGAAGATAGAAAAGAGATTGGAGGCAGTGGCTGAAAATGGAGGCATGGTCCCCACCCAGTTCTGAGGCCATTTTAAAAGTCTAGGCAAGGGGGGCACCTGGGTGGCTTGGCCGGTTGAGCGTCCAACTTCAGCTCAGGTCATGATCTCATGGTTCTTGCGTTCAAGACTCCCATCGGGCTCTGTGCTGACAGTGCGAAGCCTGCTTCAGATCCTGTCCCCCTGTCTCTCTGCCCCTGTCCCGCTTGCACTCTCTTCGTCTCTCAAAAATAAATAAACGTTGAAAAAAAATTAAAACTCGAGGCAAGGGGTGCCTGGCTGGCTCAGTCAGTGGAGCATGGGACTCTTGTTCCTGGGGTTGTGGGTTCGAGTTCCACACTGGGTGTAGAGATTACTTTTAAAAAAGTGAAATCTTTAAAAGAAAAAAAATAGAAGCATGGGCAAATGATGTTGGTTGGGTCAAGAACAGTAAGTGTGGAGGAAAGGAATGGTGGATTTGGGGAAGATCAAGTAGGCAAAGTGAGCAAGAGGGGACGTGGGAGGTGAAGGAGAGGGCAAGGTCACAGAGACCAGCCTCCCGTTTCTCACTTGGGCAGTGGGGAAGGGGCGGTAGAGGGTGTGCAGCTCAGTTCAGTCCACGGCTGGGGTGAGGAAGGGAGATGCTGCATTAAGTTTTAGGGATGACAAGTCTGAAGCACCTAGAGGATCGCCCTGTGAAGATGGCAGGTAGGATCTTGGGTGTCTGAGTGTGAAGGGTTGGCGATGGAGAGGAATCAACACAATGAAGATGTTGGCCGCCGCTAGCAGAGCAGATGGGGGCACAGTGCGAGGGCAGGCGGGTGAGGGCTGCAGCCACAGGGGGGGTCTGCGTCTGCAGCAGAGAGGGAGAACAGGGTGGAACATCAGCCTCACTGTCCGGAGGGGAAAGGAAGACACACTCAGGAGACAGGAGAGTGTGGTGAGAGGTGCACCAGGAAAGCTAAGAAGGGAGCGGGGTAAAAGCACCCAGGGAGTAGGCGAGATGGGGCCTGAGAGGTGCCATGGCTCCCTGGGTAATTATTGTCACTTATAACGTGAAACAGAAGCAGCACTTCTGGATGTTACCAAAGAACAAAAAGAAAGAAAGAGAGGGAGGGAGGGAGAAGCAAAGGAAGGGAGGGAGAAACTTCAGTGAGACACTGATTCCAACTTCGTTAATTTGGAAATTTGCAATGGCCTGAAAGGATTCTGCTGGATTTTAACTTTCACGGTGGCAACAAGGGAAGGGCCTGAAGAGTTAATAAATAGGACAGGCAAGTTCTAAGTGAAATGTCTAAAATACAGTTTCCTGTGCATCTGGTACTTGCATAAGTCACCAGGATCCAGAATAAGCCCACAGAAGGGCCTGACAGTGGCCGAGTCAAGGGCAGGGGCCACTACAGCCAAGAAGTGATAAATAAGAAAGTAAAGAAGGGACTCTGTGTTTCAGTTCAATTAAGCAACTGTCGAGGCCTTCCTAGCTACTCTGCACTGTGGGCCATGGACGCAGCAGTCACTTCTACGATGTGGGCCCGTCTCAGGGAGCTTCCAACCTAAAGCCCAGAACCTCGCTTGCTCAATTAGATGGGAGGGAGAGGCCTTCCCTAGAGTCTCACTGCCCTGTAGTGGGTTTCGGGGAAGTGTGTGGAGGAAAGGAGCCACAGAGGATCTTTCTAGACAGGACGCTGGGGCTGGGCTTCACAGGGCAGTGACAAGGCACTTACCAGGGGAGCGGGGACCATCTCGTGTTATGGGCCAGGTTATGGGTGAGAGCCCGTTGGCTAGTGATGGCTGTCCAGGCATGCCCTGCCGTCACGGAAGAAAAGAAGGGACATGAAAAGGAAGCAAGGCACCAGTGTGCAGTGTGCACTGGGGATGGGAGAGCGATACAAGCTGGAGACAAACGGCTCTCTCCCCTGGACATCTCCGCAGGGCATCATATCATTCCTGCCTAGGCCAGTCACCTGTGGCCAGGACAATGACAGAGTCAAGGAAGGGTTACCCCTGCCAGGTGCTTGATGCATTTTGAAAAGATTCCCATTGAAAACAGTTGCAATAAAACGGTCTCAGGGCTTAAAGAGTGAGCCCTCCATTATCTGGCTCTTCTACTGCCTGCCAGGTCGCGTTCCCCCACCCCCTGCCACACAAAGAAAACACACTGTTCTCATCCACCCTCAAGTATCTTAGGAGCACCCATTCACCTACAAATAGTTGATATCCTCTTCACCAATAATGTTATCCCTGTACTAACAAGATTCCCCCATGGACTTCTGCCAGGCAAGACCTTGTTAGCCGGTTTCCATTAGTATGGCACTTGAAATCATAATGCTGCATTAAAAAAGCATCACTTGATAAGAACCAACTTTCTGTTCTGTTTGCCGGCCTTGCCTCAAGGAGGACGGGATTCATGAAGGCATTTCAACAGTCTCCACTGCCACCGTGGCCACGTTGGGGACAGATTCCTGCTGCATCCTGTAGTCAGGGGACGAGTCTTTGCTTTGTGAGGATAGTGCTTGGGTCCTTGACCGTTTCTCTGGTGCTGGTGCCCAGCCCTCCTTCCAGAGGAGGGAATGATAGTCGGGAACCTGGTCTCCTAATTCTGAGCTCGGAGGTTACTGGACCACATGTGCCCCGAATGTCCCCTCTGCTCATGGAGAAGATGTAAGAGAGAAAATAGTAGAAGGTACACGGCTCTGCTATCCGAAGTCCTGATGGAGAGGGTGCTGTGGGGTGACAGCTGCTGTAGTCACAGGGCCAGGCGGGACTCTAGACCAGAGCGGCTGCTGTTGTGTGATTCTTTTATACACTGGTCTCCTTTGTGTGACTTTGCTTGAATTAAGAGGCTGTGGCCAAATATAGTTTGAACCCTGGGAGAGAAATGGTGAGGACCAAGCTAAAGGCCTGGGAAGGCCTATTCAGGGCAAACCACTTGGAAGAAGGAATCCAAGACTCAGAGAAATGAGACATGGACCGGTGATGCTCCCAGCAAAGTTCTGACGGTAAAGAGAAACCTGGGAGAGTCAGATGGGCGGGGTCCAGAGGGAAATGAGGAGGTGTAAGCAGGAAATAACTAATCAAAGACGTCAGGGCCCAATGGGAAGTGGAGATATGTTACCCGAGGTACATAACTGACCAAAGATGGGAAGGAACTAGTTAGCTCTAGGAGGCTTTGCTGGAACCCACAAGCAGTCCCAATTTCGATCTGGGGTTCTTTTATTATTTTTAAAAAGATAACAGCTTTACTGAGATACAATTCACATACCATACAATACACCCACTTAGATGGTACAATTCAATTTTTTTAGTATATTCACAGAGTTGTACAACCATCACCGCAGTCGATTTTAGAACATTTCTGTCACCTACCTGGAGTTCTTGATTCTACAAAGTAAATGGAGAAACTGGGGAAAGAGCAAGCCAGATGACAGAAGGACTACACAGTAGGAGCTCAGAGAGTATGAGAAGAGATGGGACTCGAGTCCAAGGGAAGGAAGCCGTGGAAAGATCTGGTGTTTCAAGGAGGAGGAGGTTCGGCTTTTGTTTCCATTAAGAACAGGCAAAAGACTAGGCTCAAGTGCACCAAGAAGAATTCACGTAAAACATGAGGAAAAAGTAAAATACACCCAACTTCCTGGCAATGTTTGTAACTTCCTGGGTTAGGCTGCCCTTGCAAATAAGACTGACGAATGGTCATCATTAGGGTGAGTTTTGAGTAACGGTTCCTTCGAGTTTCATGGTGTTGGTGAGGCATCCCTTCAGAACTGGCTGAGTTCCAGCCCTTTTTGTGAGGTGTCGTAGATTTGCTGAACCCTGTGTTCTAGGGAGAAGCTTCTAGAGGGCCCTGTTACATGCTGGATGAGTGATGGCCCTTTGGACGAATGAATAGTTTCCAAAGGATAGTTTCCTGGTCAGATCAGGCACGTGGTGGTAAGCCAGAAGATAGGAGTAGGGTACCAGGTACAGATCTCTATCCTGGATCATTTCTTGATTAAATTCTTTCTGCAAAGAGTTTATGAGGTCCTGCTGTGGACCAGGTACAATAAAACAAACCCTGGGGATAAAACAGTGTTTCTCAACCAGGGGTGACTTTGCCCCTCAGGGGACTTTTGGCAATGCCTGCAGACATTTTTGTTGTCCCGACTGGGGAGATGGGGGGCAGGAGGGAGGGGGGCTACTGGCATCTCATGCGAGAGACCAGAGATGCTGCTCAATATCCTACAGTGCCCAGGACAGTGCCCTACAACAGAGAATCATCCGGTCCCAAATGTTAATAGTGCCAAAGTGGAGAAACCTTGAAGTAAAGAAGTAAGGTTCAGTTCCTGCTTTCAAAGAATTTGCTCTGTTGTTTCTTACCGTGGCTTGAAATGTGACCCACTGAAAATATCTGCATTGAAAACACCTCTCCAAGTTCCTTATGTGAAGGGATTTTAAATAAAACTGAATTCCCAGAACCATTCAGGACAGTGTGGGGCTATCGATATAAAGAGGTTCATTAAATTCTTACTAATTGACTGGTTATCAAACCTTCGATTTAAAAAATTATTTAAGCAGAGGGTGGACAGCTTCCAGGTGACTTATCTTTATCAGCAGGGTGAGCCTACACTTTTTGAGTGTATAGCTAGAACACAGATGGAAAATAACCTACAAGTTGGGTTAATATAGTAAACCTTAACAGTTCATCTCCTTTAACTTGAACTTGTTCACAATTTCGGCAGGGCATTGCTACAATCTCACTTTGCTTAGAAATCCCTTGGTCTAATAACAGTTTCAGTTGGATTATTTGCAATATTTGGAACTAGTTCTTTCCAGCACTCATATATGCTACTTACTATAAAATCCACCAATACATTAATTAAAATAAATAGCAATTTATTAAAATGGCGCCCTGAGGACCCCAAATACACCCTATTTTGTTTCACTGATGTGGGAGGTCAGTTATTTGACCTGGTGGTAGTGAGCTGTTCTGGAAAATTGCCTTTTTTATTTAATGAGGAGTAAAGTCGGCCAGAATGACCTCTCACGCTTTTTTCCCTGCTGTTAAAGTTTTCAGCTTAGCAGCTTTTGAGTGTGGCTTTTAGAGGTTTGGCATCACCACCCTTCAGCTTGAAATCTCCCTTTACAATTGTACCAGGTGCTCTGGGCATTGCAGTTAACTGGAATGGTCTCGAAAATAATTGAAAAAAAAAATCTGTAATTCAGACTCTTCACTAATTCATACTGGGTTTTGCCCCCAAAAGGATCCAAATTCCTGTGGGTTCATTGGGCTTCAAACCCGATATTTAAGAATCATTGCAAAGTACATATTTTAAGTTGTTGATACTTAAAAACTGAAAGCAGAAAACTCTTCTGAGCCTCAATTTCCTCACTCGTAAAATGGAATCTAAATCCTTTCCTGCTGTATTAATTATGCTGTTTATGAAGATAATCACTATATTGACATCATCTCTCAGTAATTGGCTACCTTTCCTTCCCTCCTTTCCTCCCTCTCTTCCTCCCTCCCTCCATCCTTCCTTCCTTCCTTCCTCCCTCCCTTCCTCCTTTTGCTTGGAGTTTTCACCATTACAGATGTACTTTTTCATGCTTAAAGTATGAGAGTTTTGCATTTGAATCTAAACAAATCTTTGATCTCACTTTAGAATTTCCTACTCACTGTCGAGGACTTTCTTGGTTAAGACAGTAACTGTACCATCTTTAAATCTTTCATTTTTCTCTCTAGTTTTTATTTTACAAGGAGGATCACTACCCCCAAATATGGATTTTTGTAAGTCATTCCAATTTTTTATCATTTCTGAACTGAAGCCAGCCGAAGCCATCGTGACAAGTCCGAGCAAATTATCAACATTCTTGGGGACTAATTCTATTTCCTAAAAGACTCTGAAAAGCTATTCTGTAGGCTAGTTGACCCAAACATTTTTTTTAGAAGAAATGGGAAATTAAGTCATGAGAAAGAGTCTGATAGAAATCCCGCCGAAACCTTAAAGGAGGTTAGCTGGAGACAGTTGTGAGGGGTGGGGAGGTAAGTGACCCAAGCTATCTGAATCAAGCAGAATAATGATGGGGCCTGAAGTTTGCCAGTGCCCACCCCCCACCCCCCACCCCCCTGTGACCCTTGTGTGGATCACATGCCTCAGACCAGGAATCATGGTTCCAGGCTGATAATTCTTAGGTAAAGTTTGTGTTGAAAGGCTGCGAACTTCTGACTCGGGAGGGAGCATGGAACCGAACCACCAGGGATCCATAGGCTCACCTTGGCCGCAGCAACAAGCCCTTTGTTCTTCTCCCGATTCCCTGGCCTGCAGGTAGCCAGGTGGATTCCAGTTCCCGTCAAAGGCTGGGAAGGGGGGCAAGCAGAGGGTATCACTGCCCCAGTGGCACAAGCCCGGTCCCTAGACAACACCGCGTGTGGCCTTCATAGACCTCAGTGGGCACGTCTCCCCACGCCACAGCGGCCTCTTCCCAAAGCTCCCCCCCAGCCACGAATGACAGGGCCTGGGGCTAAGCGCAGCATGGGTGGGTGGGAGTCCGACCCAGGGTAGGAGACAGCCCGTGCTGACTCGACACCCTGGCTGGCTGTGGAGCCAACAATTCTCACCCAAGCAGCACTGACGTCTCAGGAGAAAGGGGCATTTCCAGACCCATCAAAGAGAGATTTGTGGCTTGAGGTTTATAATGTAATTAGAGGCTGCAAATGCCTTCCTTTCCACCTATATGTCACTCAGCTTTAAGCACCAGCTTCTTCTAAAGGCCAAATTGAGAAACCTGTTCCCTCAAAGCCGGGTAAGCAGCAGGTGTCCCCAGGACACTGTGAACCGGGTCCCCTGCTGGCCGGTGTACAAAGGCGGCCCCCCGCGCTGCAGGGGCAGCAGAGACAACCGCGAACGTGGTGAGAAGAGACGTCAGGTAAACGGCAAGTGCAAGCCCCCGGGCACGTTCGTGTTGTTGTAGTTGAGACTAGCACACGTGCCACGCTCAGGAAACACGGCCAGAAACCCACCATGGGCGTAAAAATGGAAAAAGCCTGCACTGTGTGGAGGCGGAGGGATGGAGTCTGGCTGGTGCCGTTGAACGGGACTAAGCTAGCCTGACGAGCAACGGCTGTTTGGTGATTACCACCACGTCGCACTTTGAAAAATAAATTTTAACGGCATAGGAAAAGAGCAGGAAAAAGAAAAGCCATTCTGGGTGTTCAGTACAGCACCAGCTGAAATGGTAACCCTATACACAGAGAGCCTGGTAATAAAAGAACAGTCTCGCAACTGCTTTTCCTCCTGTTCATGTTCACGGTAACAGCTGGATACATACTAATTGCAAGAAGTGAAAGAAAGAGCTCTAAGTTTAAAAGCAGGCATGCCATCATCAGTCTGTCGCCAGCACAGTTTCAGACACAAGTGCGATGTGCCGCCTAGCAGATCTAGCTTAAATGTACACTCAAACTGCCTCATTTGCAGGGGTGGCTTTGTGCTGTCGGGGAAGAGCCACGGGCTGTTCCCTTCTTCCAGGTGCCTCGCTTTCGTCCACGGAGAGATGGCTCAGCCAGTGTTTTTCAGCCTCGGCACCATTGATGTTTGGGCCGGATCATCTGCTGTTGTGGGGGGTCCCGTGCCTGTGAGATGTTCAGCAGTGCCCTCCGTCCCTACCCACCAGAGGCCAGGAGCATCCTCCCCAGCTGTGACAACCGAAAGTGTCTCCCGGCATTGCCAGATGTTCCCTGGGGAGGCACCGTCACCCCCAGTTGAGAACCGCTGGCCTAAACGAAGGAGGAGCGACTTTCTCTTCCCTTCCCAACCCCACTCCCAAGCATCTCTATCCCAAGCCAGGAACGTTTATGGGGCATCTCCTGATCCACCAGCAAAGGACTTACCTCTCGTTCTGAGGGGTCTTCAGTAATACTTTTGGCTTGCAAGACTTTCAGTCATTCAGAACAATGCTGTTACTGCCTTTGAAAAGAAGGTCCTCTCCAGCTAAATTCTGAGGGGGGGGGGGGTAGGGAGGAAGCAGGTAAATTTTCCTTTTAGACACATTTGTCGGTTTTGGTCTACAGAAGGCTCAGACACAGAATTCTCCACACCCAGGGTCTACGTCAACTGGAAAGGGCCTCGGGTGCTTGAAACTCACCTCCCCACCTCTTCCTTCTCTGTGCCACATTTTTACAAATGAAGAAAGCAACGTTTAGAGGGGAAAGTGACTGGCTCCAGGCCGTACATATTCCTAGTCTTCTTTTAATGGTGGCATAGGCCAATATAATTCTTCTTTGCCCCATACGCCTGGAGAGCTTAGGTCTCAAAACACAAAGAACTCGTAGCGCTTTACAAGCAACAGTTTTGGCCAAACCACACCAGTTAAGGAATGCAAATTTACAAAATGATAGAATGCTGCAACCAATTAGTGCAAACAAACATTTATTGTGAAATATTCATCCTACCCTTTATTAGGTATTACATCATCAAAGCACTTTGTGGCAATGAAAATAGCTTTTTTACCCCTCTGATTCACCCAATATTCCATTAAAGCTGCAAAAAATGTGCAATCTGCTTGAAAAATAGGTTGCTCTTATTTACTCATTTGTGAAAAGTCAAAAATTAAAAAAGAAAACAATACTAGCTTACAGGGCCTCTAGAGCCAATTCGCCTTCCCGCTTCCCAACTACTCCCCAAAATAATTAACAAAGATAATTTGTTTTAAATGCCTTTTTATAAAACCAATGCACCTTTCCCCATATTATAATCATAAAAATTTTAAAAAGCCATTATTTACTTTCTTGGAAAAAAGGTGGCCAGCCGTTGTTTTTTGATCGGGAGCATGTGTATTTCCTGGGAGTTCACTTTCTTTAACTTTATGCTCCTGTTTTTGACGGGTTTCCTAAGGGGCTCTGTGCTTCCCATGGGCTCTTCTCCTTGGCTATTGATGTCATAGCCCTGAAGCACGGAGTCTTCTCTTTTGAAGGAGAAGTTTTTGGTGGACACGCCCGAGAGGCCTTTGATCTTGCCGCAGAAGATGGCAGGCACGGCGTCTTCCACCGAGACGATAACCTTGGCGGCCTGGGACTCGCTCACGATCTCCATGTGATTTTCAGCCTTGACCTCGCCACCGGGCTGGCCGGGCTGGCCGGGCAGCTGGGCGAGGTTGCTGCCACCCGCGTGGCTATCCATCACAGCCGAGGCCCCGTGTGCTGTGGCAGGGGCAAAGGGCACTTCCATGCCGCCGGCGTGACCTGGGCTGTCCACTGAGCTGCTGCTGTCATACAGTGTCTCAACGGGAGGCTCAGATTTTCGGTGGGCTGCCAGTGACAGGTCCAGGACCGCATCTTCCTGGCATACGGGGGGACTGGCTTCGCCAGCCTTAAGCCAGGGCACCGACTTCATGGACAGATCCAGGGCCTCGTTCTCACTCCCCATCTTGATGACCGTGTGGCGGCTAAGCTGGAAGTACTCCCTCGGCTGCAGGATATCGAAGGGCTTCAGTTCCTCCTTCTCCAGAGGGCTAGGGGTGCCTTTGAAGGGGTGTAGGCCGAAGGAAGATGGCGGCTTGGGGAAAGCGGAGCTGAGCTTGGATTCGGGACTCTGAGGCACGGGGATGGGGATGGGGATGGGGACGGGCACGGGCAAGGGGACGATCACAGGGTAGGGTACCAGGAGGGTGGCCGGAGGGACCAGGGGGGACAGGGGGGAGTTAAAGGGCTGGGGGGGCACAGGCGCGTATCCAGGAGGAGGCTGACAGGGTGGGGGGCCGAGAGCGCCCTGCGAGGGGAACAAATTCTGGAGCACAGCTTCAAACGGCAACGTGGGCTCCTGTGGCCGGCTGGGGATCCGCAGGTCCAGGAGCTGCGGTCGGGCCTCGGGGTCCTCGGCTCCCTGGAACAGGTTGTTGTGGATAGCACTGGAGGAGCACGGGGCCTCCTGCGGCAGGACCAGAGGGGAGTTGAGGTGCTGGAAGACGTGCTGCTCCAGCACCACCGGCAGCTGCACGGGGCCCTGCGTGGTCATGACATAGGCCGCATGGCCGTTAGGGTTGAGCTCGGGCGCAGGGCTTCCCTCCACCTGCATGTGAATGGGCATCACCACCGGGCTCTCCCCGAGGCACAGGGGCTGCAGCACAGTGGCCGCCACCTTCAGAGCCATGCCGCCCTGAGACTCGGCTGGGGGATTCAGGATGGATGGGGCCGGCACGGTCACCAGGGCCTTCTTTACCAGGTCGGTGGAGTTGATGTTCCAGGCCTCGGTGGTGATCAGCTGGGCCATGCCATTCTCCAGTCTGTTATTGGCCAAGGCGGGAGAGGAGTCAGTCATGTCCATGGAGAGGTTCTGGGACTGCAGATCGTCCATCACTCGGCTCTGATGCCACTGGGCCTGCAAGGCAAAATCACAACATGAACCTTCCGTCAGAGACCACTTACAATTGCCTTAAGTGCTCTCTCCACGTCTTTCAAGAGTCTCCATATCTTAGTGAGCCACAGAGCACACCCGTCCCTCTATGTACACATACATGCTATAGATATTGCCTAATATATACAAACACACCCAAGTGATCAGCTGTGCATGGAGAGGCCCAATTTAACAGACGACTAAGCTATAAACACAGATGATGTAATGACTAAACAGCCGAGAGAGGTTAAACAGAGTATTTCTAAGCCTAATACTCAGCTTATATGTTTAGTTTTTGCCAAACACAAAGTTCCATTCCACATTGCCGTTGGGACGGTCAAGATACGTGGAGACTTGACTTGCTCACACGCAAATGGGCGGCAAAGACTTACTTTACCTCAAAAACAAAATAAGGTCCTGTCACATTAGAACATTCTAAGAAAGTGGAAGCAGGACATCCCACTTACAGAAAGCATCTTAAAAACTCTTTCAAGCAATCGTTCTTCCCGAAGAGGCTCGATGAAAAGAACAGCAGTGCGTTTTCACAAGGATCGGCACAGTTGTCTCACGGGCTTCCTCTGACCAGCGCTATCTCCTTCCCTCCCCATAACAGGCAAACCCTCCCCACGGAGCCAGGTGGAGACAGGATAACTGCACGAATGCTCACAGGGTCCAGTGTCGCTTTCCCTAATCAGCTCCTCTGCGTGACCCGTGACCTCCCCTAACTTCTTCTAGTTGTCAAGAGGGGACGTCGCTGATTCTAGGGCTGGGGAAATGGAACACCTGTTGGAAGCAAACGTCTTCCACGGGGAGATACTCTTCACTGATATCCCTGGCACCCCTGACGGCCTCCTGAGAGGCCCAAGGAACCCAGCACGGGTGCTTCCTGGAGGAAGCAGGGCTGCAGCTGCGATACGACTCTCCATGGAAACGCGTCCATATTTAGCCTCGTTACCATGGAGAAGGCAGGCACCATGTCTAACTCAGGGATCTGTGCAGCCCTGGAGTCTGCTTGGGCTCAACAATAATTCAATAATCCTCAGGCTTGCCGGGCAGGCCTTGGGCAACTCAGATTCTCGACCTCACCTGTTGGAGCTGTTGTAGACTTTAGTCCCACGGTCATCTCGCGTCCTCCTCTCCTCACCCCCAAATTACCAACACACCATCCACAACCCGTAGGACAGCCCGCCTGGCACACCATAGGAGTAGAAATAAACAAACAAGGCCTCGCTACAGGAAGGCAGCTTTAACAAATGAACAACCGTGTGATATTTCCAGACAATCAAAATGTGTCAAATGCATAGAACAAGGAGTTTCTCTGAAGCAGGAGGAAGGGCAGCAAGCAGAAGGATGCTGTGCACACAACTTTGGGGAGAAGGACTCGCTGGTAATGCCCTCAGCAGGGTGCACAGTGGTGCCTCTGATGGAGGGCTCCACAGCCCAGCACCCTAGGGGCAGGGTATCCTCTGGAAACCAGGAGGTGACCCAGAGTGCTGGCCAATGATGCCTTTAGGGCCGAGTAGAGAGGCAGCCCAAGCCAGGGCAGTTGCGGGGGCCTGCCCCAACTGAAGGGTCCTGGTTTTTCCTGAGAGGAATGTTCCCTGATTTAGCCCAGAAAATATCACTTGTTCACTCATTCCTTCACGCACGCATTCATTCATTCACTCATTCAACCCACTGATTGGCTGAACGCCTAATGCACACCAGCACTTTGCTGGGGGCTGGAGATGCTGTTGTGAGCCTGACAGACAAGGTTCCTGCTTTAGTGGAGATTACAGTTCAGTGGTGCACACGTCTTTCCACAGACAGAGATCTGCTAGCGTGAGAAGGCATCAAAGTTACGTCAGGAGAGGCATCAACATCAGCAGGACGAAGCTTTGGTGGCCACTTGGTCACGGCCCTGTAAAGGACCTGAGAACCTAGGATCTCCTCCAGAAGGGTCTGCCCTGTCCCTCCCAGTGGCCAAGACTCTCAGGGAGGGGTGAGCAAAGGCTAAAGGGAAGCTGGGGAGGCGCCAGGGAGGACAAGGATGGCAATGGGAAGAGAAGGCACCCACAGCCACCCATCTGAGGTGGCTTCTGATGGCCTTCAAGGTGACTACTGGGAGAGGTCAAGACCTGTTCTGTGCCATCTTTGGGCTTCCTGTGAGTTGAAGACTGCTTGCACGTAAGAGGCTGCACCTATCTGCCCTTCTGGACAAGAGAGCCTCCCCTCCCCGGCCCACACTCGCCTCTGCCTCTTTCGCACACCCCTGCCCCGTCCCAGGCAGAGAAGGCAGACTTCTCAGGGCTTCTTCCCCCGGCTCTTGGTCCACAACTTAGCTCAGGTGCCAGCTCTCACCTCTTCCTGCCAACCTCACTCCTTTCTTGCCTGGCCCTGGTTCTAGGCCTCCCACTCCCCCAGAACCTTCTGGTTCAGAGTGTGAGGAGGGGACCTCGCCAGGACAGGGGGCCCCTGTTCGTTTCACAGATGGCCAGAGCCAAAATGGACTGGGCATTTACCATGTGCCAGGCCTCTGCCAAGAATGCTCAGAACTTTCCACGCATTACTTCACTTAATCCTCAGAACAACCCTATGAGGAGGGGCCTATAATTATGCCCATTTTGCTGATGAGAAAACTGATTCCATAGGAAGTTTAGGTGACTAGGATAAGGGACACTGATGGTGGGATTCGAGTTCAGGGTTAATCCCAGGCTTCTTTTCCCAGTGGAAGCTGTGAGGGCCACACTCGTTCGTGCATTTTGTTTCTTGGCAAGAACAGTGCTCTCCAGCCGCCTGTTCAACACCGAGTGCATGTGCCTGCAGAGCTGTGTAAAAGAGAGCACTCGAGCATGAGATTTCTTCAAAGTGGTGGCCAAGTCCTTTCCAGAAAATCATCGAACTGTTTGCTTATTCTCTTTTGTCCACCAGGACCCTCCTCTGTCCCTCTCACCGGGGAAGGAGCCGAAGGGTCACCAGAGTTCCTGTCTTTGGGGAGGACAGCCCCCATGGGGCGCCCCATGACTACTTTGGCCAAGTAGTCAGGCAGGTCCACAGCTGTCATGTGGGAGGAGGGGGAAGTGACATTGGGCCCACGCTTCCATTCCGCTTTGCCCCAGCCCTGCTCCTGGAGCTTTGAGTCCCCAGTGGGAGATCTAAGGGTCTCCCTGTAGCTCATAGGTGCTGAGATGCCCGCCCACCCACCTGACATCTGTCTCAGAAAGGCTGAGGCCGAGAGGATGCAGGCCTTCTTGCCCTGCACTAGAGTTCCTGTCTTTGGGCAGTAGGCCTTGTGAGCACCCCTGGTCGCTTCCCTAGAGCCACTGGCCTGCTGAGATGAGGCTGGTATTCGGCTACACGGGCAAAGGAAACGGTAGCCCTACCTTCATCATGCACCCTCCTGCCTCCCAGAAAGGTTCTTCTCTTTCTCTTTGCTCCCCTTCCCCTTGTCACTCACCCTGCCGGTGGGTGCCCCAACTCTGGGTCAGCCGCCGGGGGGCCTGAGCACCCCCAGTGCAGGCAGAGTAAGTGGAGCCGCTGTAGGAGCCAGTGCTGGAAGCCCCAGCAATGACCCTTACTCACAACCAGCTTGTAAGATGAGAGTTCACAGGGCAAGTCTCTATCCCTTCCCCAGGATGAGTGGGAAACAAGTTGACTGGAGAGAAGGCAGAGAGCTGTCCTCCCTTCCCTGCTGATTAGCATGGGGCAGCAGGTGTGCTGAGGAACTCTACAAATCAGGAAGTATCCTAGGAGCCACCAACTAATGCTCAAGCTAAGGGGCACGATGGCTTCAGAGGGGACAGGGAATGTTTTGTTCAGGTTTTTCAAAACATCTTCTGCAAATGGGTTTAAATCAGGTCACCCATCTGTCTTGCCTACACCCGTGATGATGGGGAGAATGGGGGAAGGGTATGGGCCAGGGTTGGTAAATGCAGTGTGGCTGGATGGGGAGTGGGCAATTTGGATCTGTGGGTCACTATCAATCTCTTGGCCCTTGGCCAGCTGCTAGAGCTTAAAGGTTGGGGTCCACCCCAGTATAGGCCATGTGGCCCCCAGCTGGAGACTCTGGGGGAAATGCCTCGGGGCCCAGGGCAAGTGAGGGGGTGAGGAGAGGCTATCTGGGGCAGTACTTGGGCTCAGCGACCTGTGGGATCACAGAACCGTTATACGGAGCCCTCGTCTAGCTACCGACCTAAGTCGGGGCAGCTTCTCCCTGGGATCTGTGTCTCAGCCTGGAGCCCTCTTGGGCCTCTGTGTCACCCGACCAACTCCTTCCTGCTCTTCTGTCAGACTCTGCGGTTTCCTCCTCTCAGATCTCATCCCCACCTCACTGGGCTCCCACACAGCACCCCAACTTGCCCTTGTCTAGTCCTGAGCCTTCTCCTCACATTGGGATTGCCTGCTCACTCATTTCTCCAGGAGGGAGGGGCTGCCTCACTGCCGCATCTTTCTATCCGCCTCTGGGGAATGGCAGGCGCTCAGGAAACACTTTCTGAGCGAACGGGTGTCCGAATGAGCGTCTAGGCCTTCCTGAGTCTGGCTTCTACCCAGCCTCTGGTGCAGGCTCACCGTTTACAGAACCACGGCACGCACATCAAGGCTGGAAGGGGTGGTCAAGGTCACATCTCCATCCCCTTCCTGATTCTACTTACAGATGAGGAAACCGTGACCCAGAAAGTCTGACCCAAATTTTGCCTGAGACCAGTTATTACCAAGGTCACCATGCTCGCACTGGGACAAAAGTAGAGGGTCAGGCCCCACTGGCACCATGGAGGGTAACGTGACAGCCACCTACCTTCACCAGCCAGGGGCATGTGAATGAATCCACCCTGGGTTCCGGTGTTTCTCTGATGCACCCAGGAAAAAACCAAAGTCAAGTTTCCTGTGTGCTGTTTTCCTTATAAGGAGGTACATTCTCGAAGAAGCAGACCTGGGGCCTAACTCTGGGACAGTCAGTTAGGGACCAGCACCACATCCGTGCCCCACCAGGTGCCGCTGCAAAAGCCATGCCTGCCTTGCAGGCCTGCTACCTCCAGAGCGCCGCACAAAGCACTCGCATCACCCTATGGGCCTCCTTGCACATTGACATTTTTATAATAAGGATTCGTTTATGGCTTAATTTAAAAAGTGAAAACACTTGAGTGCTCAGATAACTCAGACTATTCTCTGGGTCCTAGAGTCCATCTATTTCCTCATTATGGGCATTTATCACTGAGTGTGTGTCTGTCTGTCTGTCTCTCTCTCTCTCTCTCTCTCCCCCATAGGCCAGTCCCCTCACTCCTAATGCCCTCAGCCATATCCCAAATGATGCCAGGGCCCCCTGAAGAGCCCGCACCAACTCGAACTGAAGGAACTTCAAACGTGGCTGTGAACTCCCCACTGACCCAAGACGGAGTCTCAAGACCAGCTCAGGTCTAGTCTGGTTTCTGAGCAGAGAATTTGGAAAAAACCCTGGAGCACTCCAGGAGTGTCCTTCAGAGGCCCAAATCATCTTCTAGGGAGAGGCTTAATTTTATTTTGTGACTTTAGAGCACTTTTACCACAGAAACAACTATCAAGATGATCACAAGGCCCTGGTCCGCAGAGCCCAGTGGCCCTGAGCAAACCCTTTACGGCTGGGGACCCAGGCACGAGGGGCAGAGATTACCTCATAGCAACTCAAACCTGAGGGGCACGACCTGAGATCACTGGAAGGCAAGCCCAGCCTCAGGGGAAGCGATCTTAGGGAGCCTGGGCTGCACTGGGCAGACTCCACGCCCGGGCCCCGGCCCTGCCCTTGCTCCTGCCTGAGTATGCCCCCTTCAGCACCAATAGCGGGCAGATGTGACCTGCTCTCCTCTTCCACTGAAATAAGCCTCATCTAGATTTTTCTATCAAGATGAATTTCTTCCTCTACAACATTCATTTAAAAATATATATCTTGATAATTCTCTCAAGATACATATTGTCCAACTGTAAAATATCGACAGCTTTGATTTTTACGGGGTCTGTAGGCAGTTATCAATTATTTCAGGTCAAAATAGGATATTCCATGTGCTCACGGCTCAAAGCGGGATCCCTGAAGCAGCTGCAGCATCATCTCCGGGAACTGGCTAGAAATGCAGGCTCTTGGGTCCCACCTCAGGTCTCCTGCATCAGAATCCGTACCTTGACAGGCTCTCCTGGGTGCTTTGTGCACACGCATGTTAAAGTCTGACGAGTTCGGGCTTAACACTGGTTCCCGAACTTGGCCGCCCATTAGAATCCCTTGGGAGCTTTTAAAAACTATGGATGTCTGGGTCCCCCCACCCTGACCCTGATTTAATTGGTCTGGGGTGCAACTGGGGCTCTGGGGGTTTAAGAAATCCCCTAGGTGATTCTACTGTGCAGTCAGGTTGGGAACTCTTAATTCAGAGGCCAGAGGATGAGGCAGCTGGTTGGCCAACCTTCCCAGTGGCTGATCTGACTTCGTGCTTCACAGGAAAAACTAAAGCCATCAACCCAAGCTCCCCCAACCTCTCCCCAGATCTCATGGCGTTTCCCCATGTCCCCTTGCTCCGGGGAAAAGGTGACACATCTCTCCCTTTTGGAAGGCTGACTTGGCAGAGAACTGTGCTAAGAATCCTGCCCCTCCATCTATTCTGAGTCTGTTTTCTGCTTTCTGTCCAGCACTTTAACCACACCAATGATTGACAATTCTGTATAAAAATCCCCAGCCACTTCCCAGGAGTTAAATGAGCAATGCATAAGTTTCGTCCATTAACACAACGTGGATGTGCTTTCACCGTTCAGGACCTGATATGCACTAAATATCTAAGAAGTAATGCCAGCTAGGTAAAAAAAAAAAAATGGTTTTGCTCTTCCCATAGGGTGTAATACTTGTTAGTTACTTGTCCCAGTGATTCCATTTTCTGAGCTTTAAACACCAGCACAGGGCTATTCTACTGAAACCGTGAACACAACTGTCAAGTGAATGTGTTCCCAAATTAGTGAAAATATGGAGAATACACAAAATAGTTGCCCACCTTAGAGGTGATTGCCTTTTATATCCAGGGACCCACACAGCCCTCCAAAAGAAATATGACCACCCAGGTGAGCTTTGGAAATCAGCTCCCTGACATGTTATCTCATTTATGAAAACATTGGTGGTCTCATGGTTCAGGACTGAGTATCCCCTTCATCTAGATGGCCAGAGGCTGTGGGCATTTATGCAGAGAGCACAGACTGCAACTCTTGGCTCTCACACGATCTTGGTGAAACCTGGCAGAGGTGGGTGAGTCAGGAGGGGCTAGCGGGGCGCCCAAGCATCATTGACACCAGGGGACTGCGAGGTCTTCCCGGGAGCAGGGGAAGGTCACCATAAAACTTATTTAGGGTCATTATGCCTCCTCATCTATCGTTTTTATTCCCATTTTTCTATTCTATAGCATATGTAACAAATAAATATAAGTAGATGCATAATTTTGTGTCTGTTGCACTGGGGGAGTGTGCAAAAATTATTTTCAAGTAGGAGTGCAAGAACAAAAATGTTGCAACTCAGCAGGAGAGATGATGATGTTCCAGTAGAGCACAAGAGGGATCTGGGAGACTGGCGGGGGTGGGGAGCATTGTGGGTTTGCCTTACCTCCTTCTTTGCCCAGGTGGAGAATGTCATAGGTCTTTGTATTTATGGTCTCATTTCATACTCCCAGTTACCTCTAGCCTGCCCCCAGGGATGGATGGTGGACCTTGGGCCATGCAGGACTGCATGAGGGCTAGAACGGGAACTGTATTCACATCCATTCATTTATTTGTTCTTTCAAAAACTATCTGAGCACCTACTGTGTGCTAGGCATGTACTTCCCATTTCTCTGCCCTGGTACTGTTTTCTCCATAGGCTTGTTGCCTTCTCTCTTGGCTCAATTCCCAAAGTATTAACCAATTGATACTCTCCCGGGATTATCTGCCTCTACTAGGGCTCCTTCAAGGCCCACGTTTCCTGCAGGGGTAAAGCAGGAAGTCTCTAGAGGAAGAACCCCCATCCCGAGACAGCAGTGGGAAGAGATGTTAAGGCAAGGACCTCTCTAAAGTAGAGAAGAAATGCTTATTTTCTAGAAACTACAAGGAAAGAAGATTCCTCCTGGGGTCTTGGTGGATCATGGGAAAATATCCTGAAGAGCGGCTATTGGTAGCAGGGGACACTCACCTAGACAGTGGGCTGTGACAGTCAGTGAGCGTCTGTCGCTGCATTTGGTCAAGGTCCACAGCCTTCTGCAGGACACAGAAAACCCCAAACACCCTCAGGTGCTAGTGCCTGAGTGGCCATCTTGTGCAGGAGCACAGGTCACGTTTAAGGTCTCAGGCCAGGGTCTATCTTCTTAAAACACTGTGATTTTTGGAGATTTTTTTTTTTTTTTGGCAATAAAGAAACCTCTGAAATATGGAACAAAGAAGGGGGAAAACCTGCCTCTGGAAGAGAAAATACTTCTAATTAGATTGAGATACAAAGGTTAAATTTTTGTTCTGGGAAAAGGACTGTTTATAATCCCGTGTCATTAGCAGGACATTTTCCAGAGACTAGTGTGCCAGAAATAGACCCTTTGAGGGGTCACTGGAAGGAAGGGGTGTAGATTTGTGAAGTCATAGGACTGGAGTTCAGATTTTCCCTTTCTCCTAATGCATGTGAGCCCCTCGACAGCTATCAGCACAGAAAGAGTGCCAGCCTCAGCCTGGGCACTGGGCCCCCCATGACAGTGGTCACAAGGTACAAGCTTTGAACTCAGACAGGCCTAGAATCAAATTTCAGCTCTGCCTAGCTTTGCTAGCTGTGTGGCCTTGGGCAAGTTAGTTCTAAGTCTCAGTTTCCCTCTCTGTAAAACGGGGATTACAGACCTGAGGTGGCTGTAACGACTGAAGGAAATAATCCAGGTAAAGTACTTGGCATCATGCCTGGCACGTGGAATGTACTCGACAAAACATGGCTATTGCCACCACCACCATCATCGTCGGCATCATCACCGTTGTCACCTCGTTACTGGCATCACTGTCATCATTATCAGATCCACTGCTCGTATTTCCTCTGAGCATCTTAAATAGCATTGCTGATGCTCCCGATGGGTTTGTACATTAAGCTCCTAAGTTAAAACCCTGTTTGTTCAAAGGTTCGTTTTCAAATCAGCTGCAAGGAACTAGGAAGGCATTTAATGTAGAATATTATATACCTTATGGTGAGGTCTCCACAAATATTCACTTGCCCCCCAACATAGCTGAAACACAGAATGCTTGCAGTGAAAATAGAAAACAACACTGTCCCACTATTGGAAATGAGAGACCATGGGAAAACAACTAAATACAAAAATCTATTTCTCATTCAGGCAGATAGGCTAGGGGAGAAAGGGGAGGTGGCCAGAGCCTTTTGTAGCTTGAATATGGACTCATCAGCATTTACTGCTGATTGGCTATGATGTATAATTTCACTTTAGGTCCTAGGGGTTTCTTTCCCTCCGGCCCAAGGACCTAAGCAGCCCTCCTCTCCTGTTTATCAACTGGATTAGGGTCATTTTGTCACTCAGAAGAGGAACAAAAACAAAGAAAGGGTGGAATAGCCAAGGAAGAGGGTTAAGGACAAGAGGGAGAGGGAAAGTAAAGGGATTTTCTGAGGTAACTGGGCAAGAATTAAAGGAAAGAAGGGGGGGAGACCATTTAAAAGTATTTGTAGGTCCAAATCAGAAAAAGGTTGCTCAGCTGGAAGAGAGAAGACACTGAGAAACTGGGTAACACTGAGAAAAGCACTGACTGTTATTCATCTGGCCACAAGGGGGCGCTTTTAGCTACAACAGCTTGGTTGCTGTGCAGAGTGGTGCAGGCAGAGGTGGGAGTGGAGATTCTCAGGAGGATGAGGGCGTGAAGAAGATAAGAAATTGTTCACCAGCACTAGAAGTACAAAAGGAGGGTGATCCAAATTTGGGGAAATCTCCCAAGCTTTTAAAACCACCAAGCGCATTCACTTATGACTTGGCTGGGCTGTCAGTCCTAGAAAAAAAAAAAAACAACACATAGATTTATCTTCTCTGGATGCCTGAGATTCATTTTTGCCTACTCCTCACCCTTCCTTAGATGGTCAGAATTGGGTTTCCCCCATCAAAATTGAGTTTTCCAGAAAGAAGGTGATAAAATCATTCTCACTGAGGTCTATGACTGATAGGTTTAAGGATTATGTTTCCTTTATTGGTATAATAAACATAATTCAATCAGTGGACAAAGTTATGGACAAAGAAATAAAACTCTAATCTAGAGGTGTCAGATAGCAATCATGGGAAGGATCTTACTGTCTTGAAATCTCTCCATAGAAACAAGAACATACAACTATGGCCAGGATTGCTGGCTCCACTAAAAGCCATTTGAGGAGCTCCTGGGTGGCTCAGTCGGTTGAGCTTCTGCTCAGGTCATGATCCTGTGTTCATGGGTTCGAGCCCCGCATCAGGCTCTATGCTGACAGCTCAGAACGCAGAGCCTGTTTTGGATTCTGTGTCTCCCTCTCTCTCTGCCCCTCCCCCACTTGCACTCTGTCTCTCTCTCTCAAAGATAAATAAACATTAAAAATTTAAAAAAAAGGCATTTGAGGTTCAAAAACAGTGGTGGGATGTGCCCTCAACCTCTAAGCACTCAGAATTAAGTGAAGAAGTGAATGTGAGTCACTTATTCATTCCTTTATAGACTCAGTCAACAAATGCTTACTGTTCACTCACAGGAACCTCATGAGTATGTGCTTCCTGAATACAGAGATTTTAGCAGTGTCCAAAGTTGTCCTTACTTCGTGGTACAGGGGGGCCCTGCTGCTGAACTGGCTACCTTTTGAAACTCTGGTTTCTGTCTTACCAGATTTCCATGCAGAAGTTAGTGGCTCTCAAAGGACTGTGTCCCCATGTATGATGTGCTACAGCAGTGCTAAAGCCACAAGGGAAACTTAATGACCATCACCAGTGGTGATGGATATGGTGAGGGGGGGTGCTGTTCGGTTTTGATGAACTCAACCAGATAGATTGCTCCATAAACAGACTGATTTGCCTGGAAGTAGTTTGTTTGGGAGAAGATCCCAGAAAATACCAGTAGAGGAGTGAAGCGGCAAGACGGCAAAGAGAAGGAAGGCAATTTATCAACTAAGTTACCAATGAGGGCAACTAGGGCTCGATTCTACTGGGGATGCTGGGAGGCAGGGGAAAACATATGCCTCGGAGTCAGGGTGTTTATTCACCAACTCCCATCCATCACAGGTCAAGGGTTGCTCCTGGATGGTGCGTTAATTCCTTGGTGCTTTGAACTAGCCCAGCTAGCGGGCCTACTATGCTCCTGAGGGAAAAAACATGTCCTCTAGAACAGTCACAGCTATTTGCAGTAGGTGGCCTTCGGCATATAGAGGCCAATCTGAGGGGACATGGGGGCAGGGGACAAACCATGTCTGCTACACCAGCCATGCCCTGGAAAGTTGCAGTGTTTATTATGTGAAGACCCAAATGTCACCAATTCAGGCCACCATGGCCAGGTGTTTCCCGAATGGGTGACACTTTCTATGACCCTGTGAAGAAGACCCTCTGTGCTGATGACAATCTCTAGGCCACAGAGGAATCAGCTCATGAGAAGCTGTTTGGAGATCTCATAAAGAGCCTAGCACACAAGAAGGCCACAGATAGCTCTCTTTGCAAAAGCAAAATGGTCCAGAGGTGGTCAGTTTGGCCAATGTGTTCCTTTGCTAGAATATGACTGGGGCCCTCGGGAAAGTTGTTTTAATCCTATTTGTGCTGGCTGGAATGCTAGATGTTCCTGCAATGAGTCACAGAGGGAGTTTCTCTTCTGGTGATCCTGTGTTCCAACTCAGGGACCAAAAAACAATAAATAAACAAACGCCACTTCACTTCATCAGCTGCATACTACCTAAAAATAAAAATAATAACAGCCTTGACCTGAGAAGTACACAGACAATGGGGGAAGAAGAGGGTGGGGAATGCTCATCTTTTAAACATGGAGCCTTCTTTCTGGAATTCTGTTTGTCAGAAGCGTCCCTCTGCCTGGAGGCGAGTTCTTTCAAGAGCAGAACAACACACTGCAGAATCTTAGGGCTGCTCAGCCTTTTGAAGTCCTATAAATTCACTATATTTATCTTAAAGCAAGTATTGTGACTGCAGCTAATATAGCATAAACAAGGCAAAGGTGGGATGGGGGGAGGAAGAAACTGCTGCATAACATCTGGTTAGTTGACAATGAAGATTATAGGTGTTATTTCCTAGTTTCTTTCAGGAAAGACTTCTTCTGGAACGCATGTGTTTACACACACACACACACACACACACACACACACACACACACACGGCACACTGGGTGAGTAGCAATGAGGCCACTTGTTGTCCCTCTAACTCTCAAACCAGAATTCATGTCGAATTTACTTTGTCCTCACCTAGTCCACCTCAGGGTTCCAGTCATCACAGCTTTGCCTCGCCCCACCGGTCAGATTTCAACAGAGGAGATAGTGGAATGGGGTGGAGAGTTCCAGAAGTGCAGGAGAAAAGGTCCAAAAGGAAAGGTGTGTGGGGCCTGGCCAGGGCTGGAGCTCAGGGCTCGTGAGGGCTTGAGGGAGAGACGGGGTGCTGTGAACCTGAGCGGGCATCTGGCTCTTCCACAGGATGTGAAAAGTTGCCTTATACCCCCCCGGGACTGCCACCTCAACCTCCACTACTTTGAGGTCTTCACAGGTCCCAGTGAGCACCATGCCATGATTCAGTAGGGAGACCATGAGGTTGGGAGGGGAAGAGAAAGGAAATTAATTTGCAGGGCTTTTCTAGTTCCTTCTCTCCTCCTCTATGTCTATTTCTCTGCCTTTCTCCCCGTACCTCCCCCCCATACACACACGCTCACAAGATGATATTAATAAACTATTTACTAAGCATTTACCTCTGTGCCAGGCACCCTGCTAGGTATTTGACATTCATTTTCTCCTCTCCACGACTCAGAAACCCCAGCAGGTCAGTACCACCTTGGTGTGAATTGGTTTGTTGGTTTTATTTTCTTTCCAGGAACTGAACTGTGAATCTCCAGGGAATGACTATTTTGATGGGAAGGAGGGCCAGAGCCTTCCAGAATGTGAACAACATTTAGTACAGAGAAGGCAGGTCTGAGGGAGGTGGGGAAAAGGGAGGGCAAAGGTTCCTGGCATCATGTGTAGGTGCTGATGGGGCTGGGGAAGGGCAGGGAGGGAGGGAGGAGGGGAAGGGATCTTCTCGCCTCTGGCCAGAGCCTAGAGTTCCCTGGCCTGCTTCTGTAGCTGGGGCAGCCCAGCCCTGAGCTCCCCCTCCACCATTGTCGTACAGCCAGCCACGGCTGGCCCCTGAAGGACACAGGAGCTCCCATTTCTTTTGTGGCCTAACTCTTCCTTCCTACGTCTCTGGACAAGCCTGCATCCCAGGCAGGGATTCATTCCCATCCTTCCCAGGAATATATGTCATCTGTGGGTGACTGGTCAGCTGTTCACCATACCCATTTCCTGTTCTGCCTGGACTACATTTCCTGGCCTCCTTTGCAGTTAGAGAATGTGGGTGGAAGTGATGTGTGCCACTTCCAGGGCTGGCTGCTACAAACCTTCCATACATGATGCTCCAGTCTCTTCCTTCTTGCCTGAGCTTGATGCACCAGGGCCTCTCAGAAGCTGCCTGTTGGAGGAAGTGGAGCCACAAGATGGGAAGGGCCTGCATGCCTGAATCACAGTTTGGAGGAGGGCCACCTGCCATCAGGAGCATTCATTTTTGGGTTTTTGTTAAGCGAAAAATAAACTTATACTGTGTTTGAGCCGTGACGCACTCCTGACTTGTTTGAAACAGCAGCTAGCATTACGTCAACTGACACAGCACTTCCTGGGACCCATTCTGCACAGTGAGCGCCAGGGACAGACTGACTTGCAGCCTTCGAGCGCCCTGAACCCCACAAGCTGGAAACCGGAACTGCATGAGTAGCTCAAGTGCTCAGAGACCAATTCGAGCTCCCCTGTGCTAACTTCTCTGCATAAAAAGCGCTGACACTTTGGCTGTTCCTTCTGACTTGAATCAATTTATTAACGTGGGTTCAGAACGATTTTTTGCCTGGTTCCTGCATAAATATCCACTGAAAGGGTCCATTTCATAGGCATTCCCAGAGCTGGCAGCGTTGAGAGAAAGCAGGAGGCCCAAGCTGCCTGCACAGAGGAGGGGCAGACCTTTCAGCGGCCTTCCTCCCTGGAGAGCCAGAGGCGGCCCTGGCCTGTGTGAGCGGGTGTGGGTGTGGGAGGGAGAAGCAGGGCCCCGGCATGACGTGGGCAAACACACCCGCAAAGCCAGTGCACGGGGCACCTGGCCAGAGGAGACTGCTGGAGCCACGACACCCCTTCTCTGTTTGCACCCTTGGATGTTTGGTTGGTCTGTGGAGCAGGAAGGCCTGGGATGTCTGCCATTTCCCCCAGTCACACCAGATTTTTTATCGGAAACGTCCCTGTGGATTTTCCTTTAGGGGAGCTCATCATCTATGTATGGCTCAAGGGTCTGGGCCAGCTTTTCCTTTGCACCCTCCATAATTGAGTTTCTAGGCAAAGAATGCCCATCCAATGGCATCCTTCCCTTCTACCAACCACTGAAGTTTCACTGCTAGCAAGCTCTTACCTTGTGTTCAACATTACTGACCTCTTTCTGGGTTCCTGTCCAAAATACTGATCCGTCTAAAGACTTTGGGACATTGCCACTTTGGAACGAACTGAGGACAACACTTTCTACACAAAAGAGGCACCAGCACCTACAGTGGGACATTTCCTGTCCATGACTCGGGCAGAATCCTGACCTTGTCAACCAGCATTGTCATCAAGCCCATACACCGTGGGATGGGGGGGAGAGGGAGGATGTGTGTCAGCTCAAGTTCTAATCAGCAAGACTCCTTCCCAGAGTGCTATTGGAGTTCCAGTTATCTCTTCATCTCTATCAATACTTGAGATTTGTCTCCAGAGCACAGGAAATATTAAAATTTACAGGTGGTGAAATGGGTAGCTTGCTAATTAGCCTGAGAACTGTAAGAAATGGGTAAAATAGGGGCGCCTGGGTGGCTCAGCTGATTGAGCGTCTGACTCTTGATTTGGGCTCAGGTCATGATCTCACGGTTCATGAGTTTGAGCCCTGCGTTGGGCTCCGTGCTGACAGCACGGAGCCTGCTTGGGATTCTCTCTTTCCCTCTCTCTGCCCCTCACCCACTCATTCTCTCTCTCAAAATAAATAAATAAAGAGTGTAAAAAAAGAGTGTAATTTAAAAAAGGGTGTAATCCATTTAAAAAAAAAGAAATGGGTAAAATAGTGACATTCAAGATACATGGATTAGAGGGGCGCCTGGGTGGCTCAGTCGGTTAAGCACCCAACTTTAGCTCAGGTCATGATGTAACACGGTTCGTGAGTTCAAGCTCTGCATCAGGCTCTGCACTGACACCACAGATACTGCTTGGGATTTTCTCTCTGCCCCTCCCCAGCTTATGCTGGCATGCGCGCGCGCGCGCTCTCTCTCTCTCTCAAAAATAAACATTAAAGAAAAAGATATATGGATTAGAAAAACTGTTTTAGAAGCGCTCCCCGCCCTCTGTGCACAGTGCCGGAGAAGCCAGGAAAGCCCACAGCCAGCACCCCAGGGGTGGTTCTCATGCCTGCCACCCAGCTGGCCCCATGCCTGGCAATTGGTTTTGGAGGATTTCCAGCTGCCTTGCCAAAATTCTGCCTTGGAAATATTGTCATATCTGCATCGAGTGAAGCTTTTGTATCATGTGTGGTCATGGCAGCAGAAAGGACAGCGGCTGGGACTCCCTGGAACAGGCTCGTGAACCGATCTGTGCCTGGTAGCTACTTATGTGTTAGTTTCTCACCAGCCGTGTGTGTGCCCACGCGTGTGCAGAGCCTCATTTGCCCCGAGGCTGGTCCTAGGGCGTCACAGTGCGGTTCCGAGCTCTCTGTGTAGGAGTCCCTCCCTTCTCTACTCTGGCTCTCTTGCCCGCCTCATTCTCCTGCCCTGCCCTGCCTTGCCCCTCTGGGGCTCTGGCCTTCAGCTTGCCCTGTGGCAGCCCGTAGACAATGCCCTTGGGGCTGGAGACTCTGCTTCAGGGACAGGGATGATGAGCGGAAACCTCCTGTCCATAAGGATGTAACACTTGATTTCCCCTCTCACAGGACCTTTTCCGTGTCTGAGCTGGCACTGACTGACACGCTAGAAAATTCTTAAAATTGTCCTTTAAAATAAAACACTAAGGGATCAGATCACATCCACTAGAACAACCGAAATAAAAAAGACTAGCACCAAAAGTTGGTGGGGCTATGCAACAACTGGGCCGCTCATATATTGCCGGCTCCATGGTGCAGTTGCTTCGGAGAACTGTCCGGCAGTTTCCAACGACATTAAACAACTGTCCGCCCTTGGGCTCAGCAATTCCACTCATTGGTATCCTCCCAAAAGAAATGAAAACATATATTCACGAAAAGAGTTGTACACAGATGTCTGATCATAAAAGGCACAAACTGGAAACCCAAATGTCTGTGAATGGACGAATGGATAAATACACTGTGTGACACTCACACAGCGGGCTTCTACTCAGCAATGGAAAGCGGTGAACTCTTGCCACGTGCGACAACATAAATGAGTCTCAAAAACACTGTGCTGAGCGAAAGAAGCCAGATACAAAAGTGTACATGCTCTAAGATTTCATTGATGCAATATCCAAAAACAGGCCGCAAAATGTATGGTAGAAATCAGAAAGTGGTTGCTTGGGGGAGGGGGAGGAGGAAGGACTTTTCTGGGGTGACGGGAACATTTTAAAGTCTCTTTCAGACAGTGGTTACATAAGTACACAGATTTCTCCAAACTGATTCATCTGACCACATAAGAATGATTTGATTTTATGTTCATTACTCTCGATTTAAGGGAAAAAAAAAACATTGAAAATACTATCAAACTGCGAAAAGGAAAAATCAACACCCAAAGTGGTACTGTGTGTGTGCATCGTGAGTTCTGACCAATTGTGAGTGTAGTGGAGACAGGAGAGATGGAGCAGGGGCTGGCTGGTGGCGAGGGGTACAGGCACTCCCCAGGGCACCTGTGAGGGGCCCTTTACCTCAGGTGCAAACAAAGGAGGCAGCAACGTCAGCTCCCAAACAAACGCTCGACAAAATGAAAGAACAGAGGCCCCAAGGAAAACTAGCCTGAGAGTGTGGGATAGCTATCAGGCTTTGGGCCAAAACCACTTTCCAGGAAATGCCAATATTTTTGTGTTTGGGAAAGGGGAGGGAATATTAAGGCGAGCAAAAGCCAAAACGTGTGGTCTTTGGACAACAACCGCTGCCCGAGTGAGGGGCCCCGTGAGAGAGCCTTCAAATGCTGCTACTGAGACTTCCTTCTCAGATCTCTGGGGTGCGCCACCCAGAAAAATCCCTGCTGGAGCAGAAACTGGAAGTTCCTTAAGGGCAAAGGTCTCCTATTATGCATGGCAGAGAGGAATCTTCTATTTCCCTAGTAAGAGGCTGAGACAACACTCCCATTTGCTGTGTTCAGCCCTCAAACAGCCCAGGGAGGCTTTATGGTATACTGACACAGACATGTGCTTGTGAATCAGGCCCGCCTCCGCTCTGCCCCTTCAGACTGTGTGGCCTTGGGAAAGTGACCCAGCCTCTCTGAGCTACAGTTTCCTTGTCTATGAAATGGCGGGGGGGTGGGGGGGGTACTGCTAGTGAAATATAAACTGTCAGGTACACTCAACCTGGAATGTTCTCTGGGCCCCAGAGGTCCTTCTGGTCATCTATGCCAATCTCTCAGCTGGAGGAGGAGTCCCCTCCAGCTGAATTAACATTCATCTTTAAATGTTTGGATTTCAGGTGCGTGGAATCTGTATAATCATAATCTTCAGTTCATGACACTGTTCCAGGCATGGTTCGCTTGTTTTGATTTTGAAAATTGTTTTTATTTTTAAGACCATAAAATTTCAACTAACAAAATAAACACTCATGAAGCCATCACCCAACTCCTCATGTGCGTCTGTTGGACTTTCTCTTGTATTCTGTGACTCCCTTCCTCTACCCCTGCACTGGCATCCCAGTGTCTTATGCTTTCTGATGGTGCTAAGCGCTAAGAAGAAAGTAAATCGTGGTGAGTGACAAGGGGGAACGAGGTGGGGAAGAGGCTATCTCAGGGAGCGCAAGAGGGGGAAACCTCTCCTAGGTGATGTCGCTTTGAGTAAAGACCTGAAAGACAGGAGACACCGTGGTATAATGCATTCCAGTGTGCCAAGAAGGCCTGTGTGTGCGTGCTTGTGTGAGCGTGTGCATGCGCGCGCGTGCGCTTGTGTTAACAGGAGGGAGGGAGCAAGTCCGAGTGGTAGGAAAGAAAAGGAAGGGACTACATCACACCCAGCCTTCTAATTTTCATTTTACAAAGACTATCTAGTGCAACACATTTTACAGATGAGGAAACAGGTTCAGAAAACGTGACTTGCCTCCGGCCGTGCATCTAGTTAGGGGCAAGATTATGGGTGGAATTCAAAGGGCCTTCAAATGGTTTGAGTTCCATACAACGCCTCCAAGAGGCTTTCAGGTAATGAGGTGACAAATAGCATATTGAAATGGTGCTCTTGCAAGCAGAAGTTCTTGGCCATAAAAAAGATTATTTGAAGACTAATTAGGATTCTGACATTCATTTACGGCCTGGGGCCATGTCAACTCCTTGTGAATGTTTCCAAGTTATTTTCCTATCATCGGTGATATCTTTCTCAGGAGAAAAATCAAGGATATGCTACCGAGGTTCCTTGAAGTCTGAGTTGGGTGCTATGATCGTATACGCAGAAGCAAGAATTTTTCTTAATAACCTACAAATAACTGAGAAATATACAAGTAGTAAATTAATAATTTTACACACACTTTCATGCCATCCCTTCAGTTCAATAAATGACGAGAATTCTTATTCCTAATAATGTGGTTGGAAATATTAAGGCCAGGGTTTAAAGGCTCACATACCCCCTTTCTTTTGAAACCCTGAGCCCCGTCCAAAATAAAACCAGGAGACAGAGCCGTGACTAAAGACATTACAGTAAGTCTGACCTGCATTCCCTACTAAACCTTCAGGGTAAATGGATTTCTCAAATCTGTTTTCCACTTTGGCCGGCTAATCCCTTCCTTCCAGGAGGAGATGTCAGCCCCCCCACTCTGCGCCTCGTCTATGGCAACAAACCCACGTGCAGTTTCCATCGCGCATCCCCACACCGGGCTCTGTTACAACTGCAGAAATGACTGACTTCCGAGAGCCTCTGACTTCCCGCAGGAGAATACGCAGATGAGAAGTTCTATGTATTTTCAAAGAGATGAATTCAGGCTGTTTCTGAATCCCGCCCAGGCTTTTCTCCGCCTGGAGGACAATTCCGAAAGTGTGCAGACGGGAGAGTGCTAATGGCAGTGCTTGGCGCAGGTAAGAACCATCTGCTTTCAGTTACTTACTTCAGTGTGTCTCACAAGACCAAAACAGCTCTGTCCAGCGGATGCAACTGAAGTGACTCAAACCGTTGGCCGAGAAGCGGGCGGATGACTCCTTGCTAAGCTCCGCGTCCCTAGCCGCTCGCCACCGTGAAAGTGTCGGGACGCCGGTAGACCTTGTAGGTGAACCCTCACTCCTTCCCCCCCCCCATACTTGTACTATGGGAAGACAATAGTGCAGAAGCACAACAAGTCCAAGCCCTTCTGACTTATAGAGGGGAGCCCTATGCGGTGAAATAGGGGGGAGATGCCCCATGGACTGGCTGTGGGGCAGAAGCAAGTTTCTTAACCTTGCTATGCCTCGGTGTCCTCATCTGTGCAATGGGGATGCTAATAGTCTTTATGCCTCAGGGTTGTCAGAGATTAAGAGCTACCACGCAAGACACTTAGAACAGTTCCTGGCACACAGTAAGCCCTCAGTAGGGGTTGGCAAATATTGCTACGATAAAGACAGGGAGCCAAAGGACCCTCACTGTGGAAGGCTAAATAAATAAGGTGAGAATTTCCTTCTAAACTATAAATAAACAATAAATAAGATGAAAAGGAAGTGGTTTTTCTTCTCAGGTTTTTTTTAATTAAAAAAATTTTTTTTGAATGTTTATTTTTCAGAGAGACAGAGACAGAGCGTGAGTGGGGGAGGGGCAGAGAGAGAATGAGACACAGAACTAGAAGCAGGCTCCAGGCTCTGCGCTGTCAGCACAGAGCCCGACGCGGGGCTCGAACTCACGAGCCGTGAGATCATGACCTGAGCCGAAGTTGGACACTCAACTGACTGAGCCACCCAGGTGCCCCTCTTCTCAGCAGTTTTAAGCCTGGCGTGGCACTGGCATCGCATGGCCCAAGGTGGGCAAGATGTGCAGGGGATCAGTAACTGCCATCACATCTGAGGTGACAAGTATAAGGTCAAGAACAGAGGTAGTGGGGGTCTAATGGAGGGTTTTCATTAGGCCAGACTCCCCAGAATAAAGGGTTGTGGAGGGACAATCAACTCAGGCTGAGCAGGAGACTTGGCTGGGAGGGAGGCTTTGAAAGATTCAGATAGGCCACACCTACACTAATAAAATTAGAATCTTTCACTGTTGGCTTGGGTATCAGGATTTGCTAGAGCTCCTTAGGTGATTCCAGGGATGCAGGTGCAGCCAGGGATGAGAACCCCACCCCCAGGTCTGGATCCTCTTCTTCCCAACACAAATGAGTGCTTATCCTGGTCAGTCCTCAAGAGGCCCAAGAAAACAGCCTCAATGCTCTTCACAGAGACAGAGAAAATCCACCACACCCCATCTAAGACAGGAATTGATTGTATTTGTGTAGGAGTCACAGTACCTGGGAAACTGTCTAGGTGCTGAATCAGTAAGTGGATGGATGGATGGATGGATGGATGGATGGATGAGCAAAAACAGCACCATAGTAAATGTCTGCTGATATGGAAGTAAAATTAGTCAAGAACTTTCTGAAGGGCAATTTAAAAGCATTCGTACTCACTGACCCAGAAAATCTGCTGGTTGGAGTCATCTCAAGACAATGCAGGCCCTGGCTGGATTTTCTTTCAAGTGCCTGCAGTTCTGATTGAAGAGAGATCCGTGGGCGAAAGAAGTGAATGAGTAGACTCCCCAGAGTGACTATGCCTTTGCAACTCTACTACCTTGGAGAGGTGGGAAAAGGGTACCCTCAGACAAGGCCAATATTTTTTTTTCTTCCATTAGGGTTCAGGATTTGCACAGACTTCCAGATAAGAATTCATCTTAGACCCCAGAGTTCAGTGGCATAAGCACAAAACAGACTCTTCTAGATAGGAGAAAGATTACTGCTAGCCAACACCTAAGCTACTAAAAAAAAAAAAAAATGACAGGGGCACCTGGATGGCTCAGCCAGTTAAGCATCTGACTTGATTCCAGCTCAGGTCGAGATTGCACGGTTTGTGAGTTGGAGCCCTGTGTTGGGCTCTGTGCTAATAGCACAGAGCCTGTTTGGGATTCTCTCCCTCCCTCTCTCTCTCTCTCTCTGCCCTGCCCCTGCTCATTCTCTCTCTCTCTCAAAATAAATACACCTTTTAAAAAATATAATAAAAAAATCGGCACAGTAAAGCAGTGCCCAATGTCTGATGTCGATTTTGAGCACAGCAGCCCTCTTTCAGCCCCCCACCTCCCCAGGATGAGTTAACTGTAAAGTGTGCCCCCATGTGATTAATGCCCAGACCCAATCCTGCCAGCCAGCCGGTAAGAACGAAGGTGTTGGCATTTTGGAGCCTTGTCCGACACACTGAAGATGGGCATTTAACAAGGAGGAGTTAAAAATCTTCTCTTTGTGAAATGGAATGGCTTCACCTTTGAGTCCATCTTGAAGACACAATACATTAGGGCGAATCCATTTGTCAAGAACCAAGGCCTGCCCCTCAGGACAGGGTTTCTACCGTGCAGGTGATGAGGGAACTTCGTCGCTGTGCACGCAACAGTGTTAAAATGATGGGGCTCTGAACTAGGGGCTGGAATTAAGAGGAACAACTTTTTCCAATATGCCTTTAAATATTAGTCAAATCATCTCATCTGAAGCTATTAAATGTGTTTTTTGGTGTGTGTGTATATGGACTTCTTGGTACTTAAGAGAAAACAGAATCATCTTTACATTTTAAAACATTCCCTGGGTAAGACCACTTATAAGAAGCTTAGTCCAGAAAAAATATTATTCTTGTGTTACAAAATCAAAGCAGTGTAGGGGGAAAAAAAAAATCAAAGGGAACGATCAGTCAGGAAAAATGTCAGGGATCCAAAATGCCGCGGGAGACCGCATAAAAAGCACAGTAATATTTAAGCTTGTGCTAAACATACTTCTTTTCTACAGTCACTTTTCACCAAGTGTAAGTTTCTATATGCTTTGTCAAATGCCTCTTTAGGGATTTATTCTGAGGGATGTTGTGCCATTCTTGGGCTTAAAAGTTCAGGCAAGGTTAAGGAGGTGGGTGGACTTTGGAAGTGCAGGGCCACCCAGAGGACAGCCATCAGAACAGGGCACCGAGGAGGCTGAGGTCACCCCTCTGAGGCCTGCATGGCTCACGGGCTGTGTGTGGCAGGGCAGGCCCTGTCCCACAGCCGGAAAATCACTGAAGCGATCCACGGTGGGCACATAGGGGTGGATGACATCACCACCACCACCATCGTTGTGACCCCTGCAGTAGGTCTTTTACTGAAGAGAGAATAAAACCAAGTAATTCCCTGAGGCCACACAAAGCAGGGCTAAGAAATGTGATCAAATTATGGATCCCTTTGAATGACAATGCCTATTCCTTGGGGAGACTGTATGTTCTGGAACCAAAAGGCAGGGCACACAGCTGCTGCCCACTCCCTGACCGCAGCAGCTCTCGCGGGGGTCACGCCGACCTCCACGCGGCCAGATCCACTGAGAGAGTCTCTTGGCCCTCATCTTACTCATCCTGGCAGTGTTCCACACGGTTGACCACTCCTTCCTTCTTTTCAAACACAACGCAGGTTGTTTTACTCAGCTGCATAAAACTCGCCAATGGCTTCTCATTCTAAAGTAAAAGCCAAGCCCCACAGAGCCCCATCTGACCTGGCCCCACTCTAACCCTTTCCAATCTTATCTCCTACCACTTTCCTCCTCCATCAGAATATTTCTATTCCTAGAAGCTACCAAGCTCCTTCCTGCCTCAGGATCTTTGCACTGGCTGTTTCCTCAGCTTGGACCGACCTTCCCACAGCTGGTTCCTTCTCAGCCTTTCAGTCTCAAATCAAAACAATCAACTTAGAGAAGATTCCACGACCATCTGTAAGTCCCCACTTTCATCCAGTTATTCTCCCTCACATCAATCTCGGTGTGCCTTTCCTTGAGCATCTATCCCATTTGCAAATCATCTTCTTTTTCATTATTTACTGTCTCCCTCCATCCTGTCTGGAATGTAAGCTCCTCCTCTGCCATGTTCACTGCAATGTCCCCAACACCTGGAATGATGTTCAGTCCATAGGGAGTGCTCAGTGGATATTTATTTGTAACAAGGAATGGAGGATGAAGGGAGGGAAAGGGAGAAAGAGGGAAGGTGGGAGGGAAGAAGCGAGGGAGGAAGGGAGGGAGGGAGGACAGTGTTCCTGACTAGTGTACTCAAAGACTGGTAATACCTCAAACTCCTCACAGAGGTGTCCCTAGGTTTTGGATAATGGGTTCCATTAACTTTGGCCACAGCTGAGGCTACATGGAGTTGAATCATTGTCAAACAGAATGTTGAGTTGATGGCAAGGTGAAGTCGCCTTCAACTTATGGTAAGTGAGAAAGCACTACATGGGACGCTAAGGCTGGATGGTATGTCCACTGGGGGGCTGAGAACTTTCCTTTGGGACTATGTGTGAGAGCCCGATCAGGGCAGTGCCCCTTACTAACTTACCCACCTAAGTTACTGTTGGCTCATGGCCAACCTGAGCACCTGGAAGGTAGGGGTGAGGTCTTGTTCAGCACCCAACAACATTCAGTGAATAGCTGTATGTAACAGAGGTTTCTTCAGCCAGGTTATTTATGTTTCATTTACAAAACACTTCTATAAAGAGCTTATCGTGTGCTGGTAGGGTTTGAAATGTTGATAAATACTCAATCCTCACAAACTACCCTAAAAAGGAGACGCTATCATTATGGCTACTTTACAGATGAGGAAACGGAGGCATGAAAAGAACAGGGGACTTGCTACTCAGTGGCAGAGCTGAGGTCTGATCGAGGGCCATGGCACCGCATACTGAGGACAGGCGGAGGGAGGCAGCGTGAAAATGGGGTAAAAATGCGAAAGCTGGGGACTTACTCCTTATGGGAACCCTGGGTGGTGAAGGCTCACCCTTGAGTCACCTGAGGGGGGGTGGGGAGGGCAGGAATTGTGGGGGGCCTGCCACCATTTCCAACCCGGGGCTCCACCCCCAGCCGCAGATCCCTCCTTCCTTTCCTGTTGCTCCTGCAGCTCTCAGCTGGTGTGATTCTGTCCCTGCTGCCAAGGGGACATTGAGCAATGTCTGGGGACATTTTTTTGTTGTCACAACCCGGGGAAGGGGGTTTCTGTTGGCATCTACTGGGTGGAGGCCACGGATGCTGTTAAACACCCCACGACGCACAGGTCAGCCCCAACGGCCAAGAATGATCTCATTCCCAGTGTCAGAAGTGTAAGGGTGAGTAACCCTGGTGGTCCAGAGACCACCTTTCAGGACATTAGTGCAAACGGTGGTGCGGCCGAGAAGGGAGGGCCCCCCTGGAAATCCCCGAGAAATCTCAGCCTGGATCCTGCTTTACCTCTCCAAAATCCCAACGGCGGAAGGCAAGGGCCTTCCTTCTCACCGCCTCTGGCTCTTGTCTCCTGGCACCACGGCCACTCCCTCCTGCCGAGAAGCTAAGAGCAGCCTCAGCTCACACGGCACACGGCACAGGCTGCTAATACCCAATTCCTTTGGCAGCTTCTTAAGATTCTTGGCTTGGAATCTGGTATTCCTCAAGCCCTTTTTCTTAATTAGATTCTACAGATGAAGGGAAACCCATGCATGATTCAGAAATGAACGGTCCTACCTTTGCTTGTTTCCAAGCCTGCCGAAGCAGCAGAGGACTGGGCTTGTCCTCCAGAAGGGTGAGGGAGGCCTCTGGAGAAGTGAGCGGGCCTTATGAACCCAGCTGGAACCGAACCAGATACCCAAGCTTGACCCCCCGGCAGAACCGAAGAAAAGTGCAAATGCTCTTGATAGATAACAAAAAGAAGAAAACTCAGGGGGCACCTGGGTGGCTCAGTCAGTTGGTTAAATGTCTGTCTGACTTCGGCTCAGGTCGTGATCTCGCAGCTCATGAGTTCGAGCTCCACGTCAGGCTCTGTGCCGACAGCTCGGAGCCTGGAGCCTGCTTCGGATTCTGTGTCTCCCTCGCTCTCTGCCCCTCCCCCGCTTGTATTCTGTTGCTCTCTCAAAAACAAATAAACATTTAAAAATTTTTTTTCAAAAGAAGAGAACTCAGGATCAGATTTGGGGTGGAAGAGAGTGGGGTAACTGAGTGGTATAGAAACATCCTGAAGGCCTGCCCTGAATGCTGGCTCTGTGACCTGGGATCATCACCCTATCTCTCCCTCCTGTGAAACGGGGCTTGAGACATCCCCGCAAAGATGTCACGAAGGTCAGCAGGGGGTGCCGCAAAATGGCCTCGCACTCTGTGGAGATGAGAACAGAACCTTGTCCAATTGTTGTTTGTTCACCCACGGACCTTCATCCTGTTGTTCTCTTTTCATCATTTATCCTTTTAACTGTCCTGGCATCTGAGGGATCCAAAACCTATTACCTATGGCTCTAGCCCACCAACCCAGGAGCAGTCAGATGTCCTGAGCATTCAGGGGAGTAAGAAGAAACAAAATCAACTTTAAGGAGCACCGTATGTGACTTGATTTGAAGTCATTTGAAGGAATCATAGTTGACTGGATTTTAAAATTGGGCTTCAGCTAACGAACAAACCTACAATCCAGAGTCCATGGCATTTGCCAAGATGCTGTTTCATGGCCATCTGTGTGGCAGAAAGTTGTCTGGGATGGTATGGATAGGATCCTGTCCAGAGAAATGGACTGGGCCGGCCGTTCTCAAAACTGGGCTAATCATCAAAATCCCCAGGAGGAAGGTCACTTTCTAAGAGAAACTATGAGATTAGCTAAGAGCCGATCAGAAGCAGGCACTGTCACCCCAGAGAGACAGATGGACCTTCAGTCAGCAAGACCAAACAACCTGATTCCAAGTACTAATAACATGTGTGAAGACAGAATGACTCTGTCATGGGGTGGTCAGCCCTGAAAGCACAGGAAAGACCAGAGACAGAGACAGACCATGCCCTCCCGAGCGGTGTCCTCTGCGTGCTCTCTGAGCGCACGGATCCTCTGCCGGACACCCACAAGCCTGACCCAACACATCTGATGGCAGCGCCCAAGGCTGCGCAGGTTCCAAACTCGCCCCAGGTGACTCTAAGGTCAGTGGGATTGGATTTAGGGACCTCTTGACAAGATTTCGAAAGCGTGTGCAGCGATTTACCAAGTGCCGGGCACCAAGCCATGATCTTTAAGTCGCTTCCAAAATCCTTAACCAAGGGGCGCCTGGGTGGCGCAGTCGGTTAAGCGTCCGACTTCAGCCAGGTCACGATCTCGCGGTCCGTGAGTTCGAGCCCCGCGTCAGGCTCTGTGCTGACGGCTCGGAGCCTGGAGCCTGTTTCCGATTCTGTGTCTCCCTCTCTCTCTGCCCCTCCCCCGTTCATGCTCTGTCTCTCTCTGTCCCAAAAATAAATAAAAAAAAAACGTTGAAAAAAAAAATTTAAAAAAAAAAAAAAAAAAAAACAAAATCCTTAACCAAGATGTTTCCCAAGCATTGTCTGAAGCTGCATTTACTTTTACTTTGATGAGAACATTTTAAGATGCGAGATTTGTTTTCCTTCCAGCAAGATGCTCTACATCACCACTGTCAATTAGGAGAGTTCAACTAAAAGCTTTGAATCCATACTTGTGAAATTCCCCCTTTGCCCATCCAATTTTATGTCTACACAGTGCAGCGGACAGCCATACAGTTCCTTTTATGAATTCCACTCTTGTGAATGTATTTCCAAAATTGTTTCAGAATCTCTTTGTCTGGGAAAGCCAGGACTGCTGGTTTTAATAAGAACATGGTTTAAACATAGTTATCCAGGTCACTGGTATTTCATGGCTTCCCAGAACACAGCACACAGCACCCAGAGTACCTTTTCTTTTTAAAACAAAGACCGCCCCACCCAACTCCACCCTTTCCTCTTACAGAAAGACTCCCTCCCCGTTGCTTTCTGCACAAATGTTTCTTTAGAAAGAGAAACCTGGCCTAAGAGAATGAAAATGAAGTTCGACCAAGTGAAAGGCAAGTCCTGCCTCCGGTTAAAACTCATCAGCATCACAAAGTGACCCTCAGCAGCAGCTGGCCCAGTGGACAGGCTCCCCAATTCAATTATTTCGTAGAATGCTCTCGCGCCACCATTTACGAAAACCCAAACAAGAATTCCTCAAACAACGGAGACATTCCATAAAGTTCACATCTGAGAACCGTGTTCCATTACGTAATCAACAAAGCAAAAAGAACTTTATTTTTAGCTACTGAACTTCACAGGGAAGATCCGAGTCCTATTTAAACTTCTCTTTCATGCCTAACCTTCAAATGACACTCACATGATTTGTTTTTTTAATTTGTATTTTTTTTTTAAAGAAAAGACTCAAAGATGGCCTCGAGCGTATTTAAAACAATAGAAAACAACAAGAGAAATAAACCAGATGGCAAAAAATCATAAATCTGGACGAGCGTGTTGAACGAGCCACAAAGGAAGGCATTGTCAAACTGTAAAGGGAAGAGGCACTTCTTTCCTCATGGCTAGGTCTCCATTATTGCTTCCTTGCTTGCGAAAGAAAGCTCAGAGGTCATCCAGGCGAGGGTGTTATTGTCCCTCCTTAACCTGTCAAAAGCGAGCCTGGAAAGAGCTGCGTGATCATTGGGAACGCCCAAAGAGTCAGTACGCAGAGTAGGTGGGCAGTGCGTTGCTTCCCAGGTGACAGAAAAAGAATACTTTGGATGGATCTCTGATACAGTTGCACATGTATGTCAACAGATATCTGTGGAATGGATGAATGAATGAATGAACCTGCTTTGGGCTAGCTTTGCAGATCTTACAACAGCTGCCATACATTTCCAATGCATTAAATTTTTTTTTCTTTTTTTAACCAACAATAACTAGGCCTCTTAGGCAAAAGCACACGTCCATTAGTTTTAGATACTTGGAGGAGTGCATGCTGTTCTGTTGTAACACAACACACAGATAATCTGGCACTAACTTTTCACTCCTAGAGCCCTGTTTACAAACATAATGCGTTATCAACTCTGGCACTTATCCTACCTCCCAACCCCCAACCCCTGACCCTGTTTTATCTACATGACCCGAAAAGAGGCAGAAGGTTTGCCAGGGAATGGTTGTCAATGTGAATTCATGGGGATGGACAAGTCCAAGATCTTCCGCTCACCACACAACTGGCTTCTTTGTGGTACGCGAGCACAAGGTCTAAGCAGCACGTGGGTAGACTTGAACCTGGCCACTTTCTTATCACCCCCATCCCCACCCTCTTTATTCCACAGCCATTGAATGCATCAGAGTTTGCTGTAAATTGCTTTTCTGAGCAGCTCTAGAACTTTGTGGATATGCTAAGGAGATAAAGAACCGGTAGCGGACTGTCTTCCCCACCTGCTTCCACAGCCTCCGGTATTTTCCCAATTAAGCACTCACTGCCTTATTATCTCTATCAAAGCAAGTGTTGCACTGGCTTGTAATCACTTCCTTAAATCCCATCTTTCTCTCCAGAGGAAGTACTGTGGGGGCGGGGCGGGGCAGGGATCACTGCTACCTTGTTGATTACCGTTCTAACCCCACAGCCCTGCAAGGTGCATAGTGTGTAACAGAAGTTCATTAATATTTGTTAAATGAATGCACAGATGAGTGAAAAAGTCTCTCTATTTTAGGGTGGCCAATCATGCTGGACTGAGGGGCTTTCCAGGACCTGAGACTCTCCGTGCTCAACTGGCAACAGTCCCAGGTAAACAGGGCCAGATAAACAGCTTACCCTCTCCCTTCATTGCCACACCACCAAATGCAGCTTGCAGACCTGCCGTTTCCAGAAGTTCCCAGCCCTGCCACACCTGTATGTACAGCTGCTCGACTTACCCAGCAGCTGGAGGGAGGGGGTGGCCTTCTAAGATGACAACCCTTTGTGCCCCGTTTCTACCCAGTGACAAATGCCTACCCTAGCCACACTGCCTGGTCAGCTTCTTTGTGAGAGATAATAATGGTTGCTTTATTTCCCAGACTCGGAAAATGGGAAGGTGTCAAAATGATCAAGAGGAATGCCCAAATTTAAGCTGTGTCCCTGAGTCTGCCCAGAGGTGGGCATGGTGCCAGTTTCCCGATGAGAAACTGCTCCTCTCCCTCCCTAGCTGCCTTCAAACACACCCCGAGGCCCGCCTTCTCATCTGTCCACTAAGCTATCTTCACAGGACTGGCCTCAGGCCTTGCTCACCTCTCTCTTCTCCATCTCGTGGTTAAAGGACAGGAGGCGATGAGGCAGCCTCCTTGCCCCACAATTCTGTGGGCAACGAGACGAGGGAACATGGGGCTGGCTTGATTCCTAGTGGTAGATGACCCAAGACAGTTCCCTCATTCAGGATCCAAAACCCTTGCTTATGCAATTAGGGAGTGCATTTTGCAGCCCGCCTGGAACAAGTTCACCTGGGGGTGTATATCATTCTTGCTTATTTCTAGGATGCCCTTCTAAAGACTTCTAGAAATAGAAGTTAAAACTGAAGGCAAGGGGGAAACCAGAAACAACCCAACTATCCATCAATAATACATACACTGTGCTCTATTCATATAATCGAATATTACAGAGCACTAACAGAGAATGAATTACTGATACCTGCTACAACATGGACGAACTTCCCATTGAGTGAAGGAAAACAGGCACAAAAGGACATAATGTATGATACACTTTATATGAAGTTCAAAAACGGGCGACAAAAACTGTTAGAAGTCAGGGTAGTGGTTACCTTGAGAGCAGGAAAGGGGTGTTATATTCATCAGGAAGTAAACTTTTGGCAGGATGGAAATTTTCTATGTCTTGATGGAGATGGTGGCGATACAAATGTACATACTGGCAAAATTTGGTTAAGTTGCACATTAGCTCACTTGATGTACTTGGTATGTCAATTTAAAAAGTAAAACAAGGGGCGCCTGGGTGGCTCAGTTGGTTAAGCAACCGACTTCGGCTCAGGTCATGATCTCACAGTTCCTGAGTTCAAGCCCCACATCGGGCTCTGTGCTATCCGCACAGAGCCCCCTTCACATCCTCTGTCCCCCTCTCTCCGCCCCTCCTCCATGCTCTCTCAAAAATAAACATTTAAAGAAATAAAAAAAAAACAATACGTATCACAACTCTACTTCAATTAAAAATTAAAAAAAAAAGTTACATGTGTGGATGGCAAAACAAAAACAAACACGCAAAAGCAACAGAGGTGATAACTCGCTGAAGCCCCGTCATTTAACCCTGGGAAAGCCTTCTTACCTTCTCTGTAAGTACATTACTCTGCCTACCTGCTTTGGCTGTCAAATCAAATTAGATGAAACTGAGCGGGGTACTTGCTCAATCTCATTTGTTAAATGTATGTTCGACAAAGGCAACGCTGTCAATCTCAATGAAATTAGGGTCTGTCAAACGAAAGCTGATTTTTTATTTTTTATAGAAGACAGCTTTCTGCATTTAGGACTCACTCTCAAATATCCTTCCAGCAGCTGTATCTCTCAGCCTATTAGTCAAGGGCAGGCACCCAGCCAGCTGTTTGCTGGATTCGGCTTCCCTGTACATGATCATTTCAAAGGTCGTGTAGATGTTAATTTACTACCTGGCTGTTATTTAAGAGGGTTTTATGACATCATTTTATGTTGATTTATTCTTTCTCCTCCTCTAGGAGATTCCAATTGTGGGGTAGCTCTGGGTGAGTATGAGACTTCAAAGAAATCACTGTTGTCATTTTTCAAATTAAACATGAGCACACACAAGCAATATGTTCTGGTCAGACGTGATTATGATTGCCATTGTCTGGAGCTGGAAGAAAGAAATGGTTTAAACAAAAATTGTTCATCTTAAAAATTAAAAAAAAGTGTGTGTGTGTGTTGGGGGGGGGGGGAGACGGAAAGGAGACACCCGCAGCGTTCCCTGTCAAAGTTATTACTTGACAGGAGCAATGCCATTTGGTGAATTTGACAATGCCTAGGTCTTAATAATTTGATGCCATTTGCTTTTTCCTGGGGGCAACCTAAAGGCTTAACTGTTTTATCGCAAGGCTATGCAGTTTCATTTCCTATGGGTTCTGCACGGCCAACAGTATCCTAAAGCTGAAATAACAAGGGAAGAGGCACACGGACCAGAGGAGGAAGAAGGAAGTTTGGGAGAAGGCGCGCCAGCCAAGCTGAGGCCGCCGATGGGAGGGGAGGCTCAATGGAAGGGGATGCTGTGTGTGCGGCTTGACCACGTGAGGAGGCACAGAAGAGGTTTCCGTGGCGGTGGCCCAGGGAGGGAGAGGTGACGGGGGAGGGCAGTGGCACAGGGCCGCGGGGAGAGGCAACCCGGAGGGAGAAGGCTCTGCGTTCCCTCGAACAGAGGAACAGTCGGGAGCCGGCTCACCGCAGCGGCACCTGTAGTCCCTGACACCTCGCCCACATGCGCTCCTGCCTCGCCCGGGAAGAGAATGACTCAGACTCAAGAGCGGCAGTGAGTGATCACCATTGTTCTGCTCAAATGTCACATGCAGGCGCCCTGCGTGCTGTCATTCAGAAATCTATTAGCTGCGAATCGAAGTCAGGAACTTCCCTGACCTACTTTTACCAGACAGGGGAGGCTTCTAATTCCGCAATCAGTGAAACAGCAAAAACGATTAGAAAATGTGTGTGGTGTTATGCTGATCAACGCAGGCAAATACAGCCCTGGGGAAAGATGAATAGGATGTAACTTAAACAGCTGTGTGCTTCTTTTTTTTTTTTTTTTTTTTTTTATTTATTTTTTATTTTTGAGACAGAGAGAGACAGAGCATGAACGGGGGAGGGGCAGAGAGAGAGGGAGACACAGAATCGGAAGCAGGCTCCAGGCTCCAAGCCATCAGCCCAGAGCCCGACGCGGGGCTCGAACTCACGGACCGCGAGATCATGACCTGAGCTGAAGTCGGCCACTCAACCGACTGAGCCACCCAGGCGCCCCAACAGCTGTGTGCTTCTAAAAATGCAGGGCGGTGCGAAGAACCAGACAAAGGGGAGTCCTCAGGACCCAAAACACCCAGCTCCGCCATCCGACGCTTGCAGAGCAAGTTTGTGCCCTCAAATCCCCCCAATACATCCAACCGCATCTGCAGTTGGACGTCCCACCCTCCCTAAAATGCAGGAGGCCTGCGGATGCCCCAGCCCCGCGGAGAGAGGTCCGTGCGTGTGTTTATCCTCCCAGAACCACAAATTCAAACGCAAATCATCAACTGATTCTAGCCCTCTGCCCCAAGCCCCACTTTCCTCCTCTGTTCCCTTCCTTATGTGGAAAAATACTCCACCGGGAAAAGACTCAAAAGAAACTGGACAAAGTGCTTTGGGTAGTATGATTTTTCTCCTCAAAAGGATTCACCCTAGAGTTCTTTTAAAAAATGTCCACGCCTACATCACAACCATATTTTGGAAAACGAAAAACAAAAGGAAAAATTCATTCAGGAATCATAGGCCCTCAACAAATCAAAGCTATTTATTTGGTTTTATGGTTTTCTTTTTTTAAGGCAACAACCTAGCATGGCAGAGAGACAAGTTTTGCCTTTTCTTTTTCACTTTCTATTTTATGATAAACCATTTCCTCAGGGCTACAGAATAGCTTGGAATCTCCTTAAAGAGCAATGCCCACCCCCGATCCCATCCCCACCTGCACATTCCCCCCACCATCATGGGGGTCTTAAATGATTCCATTAACTCACACTTTTCTGTAGTGTCACATTCATTGTACACAGAATTGGCAGCGACAGTGACAGGGAGCAATGGGACCAAGGCTGTCTACCTTCACTGCAGCTTGAAAATTAAATACTATTTGTTACTGTCCTCCCTTGAGCCGGCCATTGATCTCAAACTTCTGCATGGCAAATATAGCCGGAAGTGGCCTGGCTGAATCCCAGAGTGGACGATGCAAAAGATGCCACGGAATGTGCAAAATTGCCAGACAAAATCAACATATGTGCCAAAGAGCATTTTTCTTGGAGAATAGCATGGCTTCGTTTGGGATCCCCTCAAAAGCAGACCCTGAGACAAAGATTCAAGTGCAGATAGTTTGTGTAGGAGAGGGTCCCAGGCAGCTCCAGTGTGGGGGTGGGAAGTGAGCCCAGAAGGGCAGGTGGCCATCCAGAGGCACTTTAATGGGCAGGTGGCTGCTGTAGGCAGTCAGGGCTCAGTTCCTCTGGGAGGTAACCTCATAGCTATCTCCACCAAGGGGGGTTAACCGGGGTGCCCATCTTCCAACTCCACTGTGGCATTGGTCAGGGGCTGCCCCTGGGGACAGAAACACCACTGCCTCCTGCCTGCCCAAGGTCTGAGCCGAGCATGCTCCCAGAGCCAGAATGGCAGTCTTGTGGAAGAGAGCCGCTGGGGGTGGCAGTGAGTGCATGGGTAGGTGGGATGAGGGCCAAAGACATAGGGGTTGGGCCCCAAAGCTTCTTTAGAGAGTAGGGCAAGGGTTTAGGTGCTACAGACACCAGAAAGTTGGAGCACTGTGTAGGTGCAAGCCTGTTCGTTCCTCTTTCTTCAGTCCCTGAAATCCCTCCTGGTATCCCAGGGTCAGGCAACAGGCCGGACTTTCCCAACATCTGAGCCTCCTCACAGTAAACTGGGCACCTTTCCAAGTAGTCTGCACCCAGCCTTACTGGGACTCCCACTAGGGAAAATCGTGGCATTGGAACCCAAATCACAAGCCACAGAGTGCAGTAGCCAATGGCCCTCCCAAACACCCCAGTGTACCAGCAAGGAGTCATTTTTACATTGGGAAACCTGGCTTTATATATATATATATATATATATATGTGTGTGTATACACACACACACACACATATATATATATATACACACACATATATATATAGAGAGAGAGACAGACAGACAGACAGACAGGCTGTTACTCTCCCCCACGTGATGCTCTTTTCTCCCAAAGGAAGGGATGTAGTTGGATTCAAGACAGGCCACATCAAGTCAACTGCTTCATTCTTCCTGGAAAACTCTGGAGTACGTTGGGGGTTTTGTTGTTGTTGTATGATTTTTCCAAGCTCTATCTCTGTCAAATGGTATCATAGGCAACATTAAGACAGCTCTACATATGGCCACCAAAAGACACGTTCAAGAAAGTTCACAGCAGCTTTATTTGCAATGGCCCCAAACTGGAAACCACCCAGATGTCCGTCAGCAGAAAAATGGATAAACAAACTGTGATACATCCATACACTAAGATACTACACAGCAGTAGGAAGGCGCGAGCTGCTGATACATGCGGCAACATGGATAGATCTCAAAAGCATTGTGCTAAGTGAAAGCAGCCAGGCACAAAAGACCATATACTGCATGGTTCCATTTATATGAAATTCTAGAACAGACAGAATTAATCTACGGAGACAGAAGTCAGAATTGTGGTTGCCTTCGGGGGACACTGAGAAAGGGCTCAAGGGAGCTTTATGGGGTGCGGGAAATGGATTCTACTTTGAAATGAGGGGTGGTTACATGAGTGTATCAACACTTAAAATTTGTGCGCTCCATGCACTTTACTGTGTGTGTTATATATACCTCAGTAAAAAGTAAAATAGAATAGTAAGTAAAAAGAATAATAAACTAAAATAAGATAGCTCTAGAGAACACCGCTGCCCTGTTTCTAAGTCTGCCAGGTAATGAGACGATCAGCGGAAACCTAAGTGTGTCCCTGGAGCTTAGCTCCCTAAGGGAAAAAATGGTCGAGAGGGTTCTCTTGGGCGAAGCTGGCATTTCTGCCACAGGAAACAGGGAAGACAGGAGGAAAAACTCAAAAGTGAGCAGTATGAAGCCTCTGGTAGGCCACATGAATGCCCTGGGGGACTTAAACACATCCCCCCTCAAACACATCCACACACAGCACACTCACACACGACCATTGCGACACGGCGCATATCCCGCACGATCTCACACACACACAGAGTGCTGCACACATCACGCATTCACGACACACCACATATGTACACCACATTCACATACATAACCACAACACGATGTGCTCGTGCGTGCGCGCGCGCGCACACACACACACACACACGCACACGGAAGGCAGCTCTTCTTGCACGTTCAGCTCTTCGTGTTTGAGCACTGTCTGGGTAATCATCTCCCTCCTCCCGCTGCCAACCACGGCCACTGTCATCATCATTATCATCATCGCCATCATTTCATGAGCATCCCTCATGGACAGGGACATTGTAGAGCTCACACAGCTGTGCCCAAAGACATGTGTCTGGAATTGCCTGCTTGCCCTGAAAGCTGTCCAGGCACATCAGGTTTATGCCTGGTTCTGAGAAGGGAGTGTCCTGCAGCCTTCGGCTCCAGCCCCAGCAGGAACCTTGGGCGACATCTATATACCCTCTTCCTTCCTTTCTCTCTGGCCCACTGGCCATTGCCCTGCCTCTGAAAGGAAGCCTTGCTTCACTTCTTAGTGCCGGACAGTGTCTCCTCGGGGGCTCTGGCCTTCCGGACAACAATGCCGTCCGGTTGCTGAGAAACCAGCTGAGAGCATGAAGGAGCCACCTCCCCGAGCTGGGATGCCAGTGCCTCCTTACTGTTCATCTTTGCCAGGGCTTGGAGCCTATCTGCAACGCTCTGAGTGAGATTCTACAAACCCTTTCTTCCACTGTTCTTGGTTGCCTTAACTTGAAGAACTAAACCCACAGAGTCCGAGTATCCGTTGACCACGTGGACCTTCCGTAGCAATAGGTCTCCCCATGTGGCAGACAGTGACACGTGCCTGTCGGTGTGCTCACAGTTGCCCCTTTAGCATCCTACCCTAGAGAGGCACACAAGCATGTTGATCACAGCTCTTTTGTGTTCTAAGGACTGGAAACAACCTAAGCGACAACCGGGAGGCAACTTGTTAATTACTGCAGACGGTTACACACACTATTACCAGTTGTTGCAGAGGATAGCACAGATTGGTGTGTCCTGACATGGAAGTAATGCCCAAGGAAATCATTTAAGGGGAAAAGAACTAATAGTAAATTAATAATAAAAAAAAATGTGGCAGGAGAGAAATTTTCTATATACAAAGTGAACTAACGTTTGTTGAATGTGTGCATATGTTAAGAACTTACAGAATAAAATCGAGCTCGTACCAATTTTCTGTCATAAGCTTATGGAGGGTTGTTCCTTTGTTTTAGAAATGTTTCTGTGTTTATTTTTAATATGTTGCTTTTTCCAATCAGAAATATAAGATGAGAGACTAAAATGTTTTTTCTTAGGGTCCATCAATGGCTCCTCACCCATTCTTTTTAAAATCCTGGGTTACAGATGCTCAGAGGCAAGCTGGACCTTGAAGCCAGGGGGATCTGGATGAAACAGTGGGTCCAGCGTTTTCCAGCTGTGGGCCCTGGATATGTGACCACCTTATTGGGTCACCTCTTTTCTTCCATCATCAACAAGCCTCATAGAGGGCCAAGTCAGTTCCAACCTCTGTGTCAACCCTGGAGCCACCATGGTGGACAAAATACTCACTCCCTTCCCACTTGGAGTTCTATCTATAGCTGTAAAATGAGGGTAACTTGGTAAGGCTACTGAACAGATTGTTATTAACATAAACAATTTCTGGCACATAAATGGAGCTTTGAAAGCTGTCCAGCTACTTTTTTTTTTTTTAAACATCCAAGGACTATGACTTTGTTAAGGTAGGATAGGCTGCCTAACAAACTGCTTCACACTTGTAATAACTCCCTAATGGATGCCTATTTCTTGCTCATGTAACAGTCTAAGGTGGGGGCTCCAGATCAGGTACTTCCATTTCAGGCAGTGACCCTCCCCAGGCAGAGGAGGCCCTGCAGCCTTCCAAGGTTACCCTGGGACTTTGCTCCATCCCAAACAGCCAGTGCATGAGAAAAGAACCTGGAGGAAAACCTGGAAAGCCTATATGATTGTAGCAGAGGTACACCCATCATTGCCACTCACATCCTATTAGGCAGAACCCAGTCACATGGCCACAGGTAAAAAACTGCAAGGGAGGCTGGGAAATGTAGTCTAGGTGGGTGTCTGGGAAGATGAACAAAACAGGCGTGGGACCAATCAGCAATCGCTGCCACAGTGAATTAGAGGAGGAAACACACCTCAGTGACTATGTGTCTGTGTGTTTATTTGTGTGCAGCCTACAAAAAGCCCAATGTTCAAGGAAGCCTTTGCCCTGGGAAATTGGGAAGCTCTTCTTTGCTGAGCTTTTAGTTTTCTCAAAGAACTCTAAGACATCTTTTTAAACCTTTCTGTTTTACTATCAAGGTTATCCTGCCACCATCTGAGATATTACTAAAAAACAACACCAGCCCCGAGCCCTGACTTTCACAAGATTTGAGATGCTGTCAAAAATAAATGCCAACTCATCAGATTCTGTGTGAAAGAGATGCCAACACACATATAACTCAAACTGAAAGCTGCAGACAGGAGCTTTACTGTGCACACATTGTCACTCCTCCTCTCCTAAGGTATCTGATAAGCCAGCCAGTGGACTTAATCATAGGAACTAAATGGGAATATTTTTTTTCCCCCTTGAACTGGCCCTTTTCAAAACCAATACTTACGTATCTAGAAGTACGTAAGCTTACAATTATACATTCAGAAGCTTACATTATACATTCAGAAGGCTAGAGGTTTACTTCTATGGTTTGGTTTGCTTTTGCCATCCAGGAGATGGCAGAAAGCCCCCAGGTATGGTAGAGATAAGGCAAGATGTGGACAAGTTGATACTACTCATTCATTCATTCATTCGTTCGTTCGTTCAACAAACACATATTGAGTGACTCCTCAGTTACAGCGCTGTGGGTCTTGGGTTCAGGATATCAAGATGCAATGTGCTTTCACTGTATAGTGAGAGAGCCAGCTACACGGATGCACAATTACAGGGCAACAAGGATACACAATTGCAATGCAGCAAGAAGCGTGCTGCAGGGGATGGCAGGAGAAGCACAGATTATTAGAAAGCCCACTTGATTCTTTGCCATTTCTGATTTGCTTGGCACAGAAGCATAAAGTAACCCATCAGAAACTCTCCTGTACTCATTAGATGACATGACTGGAAATACGAAAAGAAAATGTCCAGGACCCCGAGGGCTCTTTATTTATGCTGTCATTTGAAAGAGAAGCGGGGACAACACTAGTAGCTACAGATCTTGGATCACTCCTGTGTACCAGGCACCGTGCATACTTGACATTCACCTTGCCGGGCAAGTCCCACCACTGCCCATTTTACAGATGGCATCCCTGACACCCAGAGAGATGAAGACACTTGCCCCATTACTTCATCCTCTGAAGGCCTGGGAATTTGGTCTGTTTGACTCTGAAGACTGGGCACTTCACCTCTCACCGCCTCCCCACGTGGAAATTCAGGGTAAGCAGACCCAGTGGACAGCAGTGGGACCTATGGCTTCATCAGACTTCTCGGAAGAGGCAGCAAAGGAAGGGAGAAAGAAAGAGGTTGGCCTCAGGAGTCAGTCCTCACCTCCTGGAAGTCCTGTGAGGATAAACTCTCACCATTCACTCATTGCTTCAGCAGCATTTACTGAGCAACAGCCAAGTGCCAGGTGCTGTTCTGGGTGCTGGGGAGATGGCAGTGAACAAGACCTGGTAGTGGGGCATGCGGCGGGGGGGGGGGGGGGGGGGGACAGTGAGAGAGAGAGGAATAAACATCCTGACAATTTTTGTCACACCTGAGAGGTAATATAGATACCTTTCCATTCTCGATGTTGATAATTAGAGAAATGTATGTTAACAGAAGTTTGGAGGGGGGAACCAACTTGTGGAACACACCTTCCAAATTCCCGGAGAAGAGAAAGGATGTACGCATAGGCACAAAAGACCCTTAAGGAGAGTAACCAAAGTCATTGATAGTGGTGATCTCTGCGTGGCAGGATTACAGATGATATTTATTCTCTTCTCGTTGCCTTTCTACATTTTCAAATTTTCTAAAATAAGTATGTATTACTTTTATTATCATAGACAAACAAAATTTACTAACACATTAAAGACAGTAAATAGAACTTCAAAGAACCAGAACCTTCCTCTCCTGGCATATAGGCAGCCACTGACAAGCGAGCCAGACAGGGCGATGCCTCACTCCAATAGTCACGCTGAGTGATATCTTATTTCAACACCCTGCCTGATTCTTTCAGAATTCGCTCATAGGGGTAGCCACAGGAGGAAACACACACTCATCACTGAGATATTAAGGACTGAATCCTGAAGCTTAATTTTTCATTAGGGCATCGTGCCATTTTTCAATTAAGATAGTTTTTTTTTTTTTTTTTTTTTGAAAAGTGCTGATGTGTAAAACCTCATTTCCTTCCTTAGCACAACTGGCCGATGGGTTTTATTTTTAATTGATTTCCATGTGTTCCTAAGAGTGGTAGAGAAACTGCGCTGGTAAACTGTGTTGCCACGGTGTTCCTGGCGCTGGAAAGGAAACTGCAGCTCTGTGAGAACAATGCTTTGGAAAATCTGTAAAACCCAGTCGAACACACCTAAGGTTTGTACGAAAGGGCAGGCATTACTCACAGCGGCTTTGACAGTGAGAACGGAGACTAGAAAGCCGGCCAGCTCTTCAGTAATGAATGTGCCTGGATGAATTGGCCAGGTCTAATTTAGAAGCCAAGGAAGAATTGTCTAATAATTTAGTCTTGATACAGTGGGTTCATGGCATTATCTTTTTATTCAAAGTGTTTTCTGTATTTTTTGAATAAAACAAGACTCCCACCACCTCCTCCCCCACCAAGTATCAAATCTAGCAATAAAAATGCCCTCACTCAAACTAACAGGGTCTGTGAGGGGCTTAGGTTCTTAACATAAGATTCTGTTTCTGGCTAGAAATATTGTTTCAGAAAAAGCAGAAGCAATGATAGAAGGACCACAGGAAACATCTGTGTATACAAACAGGCTAGCTCACTAGGAATAAAAATGCATTATGCATCACGAAGGTCTAAATATTTTTATTAACATAGTTTGTTAAGCAAGAACCAAGAAATAAGGTTCCCTACGAGTCCCCCATCAAATGCTTTCTTCAATACTTCATTTTATTCTTAGGAGAGAAGTAACTCTGAAATCTTATCTTAGATTTTAGCAATGAGTTTTCTATTAAAAGTTATTTCTTTTCCATCTCAGGCTGAGCAAAGCTCTGGGCCAAGGGGGTTAGGGAATTTGTTTCATAAAACTGACAGCTTGGCGAGCATTCAATCACTCGGCACTACACAGCCCAGGAGAACAAATAAGTCCTTTTCTGATGCTGCTCCAGACACATTACGATGTATGTTCCATAGCTTTATTCCCGCACTCATACTGCTTGCTTCCTGCAGTGAGAAAAGGGGGCAGAAAGCACGTCGAAAGCTTCGACGAAGCCTGTGACGAAGCGAAATTAATCAATTGCGCTCTCATTTGCAAGGTGGAAAAAACCCAGCACGTTGGATATGCTGTGATGATGGTTGTGACTGACCTTCTTTTCCGGAAGGCCAATATGTTCAGGGGACTCTCGGCCATTTTATTGTCCTGTCCTCAATGCTTCTAGACACGTGTCTTTGCAAGATCTGCCAGAGGCTTTCGCGGGCGAGATAAGGCAAGCTTGGTGGCTGCCTTTGGCAGAGGTGACGCCAAGGGCAGGCTACTGGCTCACAGCCTGGGCATCGTCCTGGGCAGCAGAGACCAGCCTGCCCCAAGCCCTGCACCAGCAGGGACCCAGCTCGGAAACTTCCTGTTCAACAGGCCTAATTCAGAGCAGCCAGAGAAAGCAAACCATTAGAAAATTTCTGCCCTCCTCCCTAAAAAAAAGTCTCAAGGGCTTTTTTTTGGGGGGTACTTCTACAGAAAGCTACGACTGGAAAATTCTGTGTGAGACACGACTAATCCATGTTGTTGAGAGCCAGTGGTTACTGTTGGTGAGGGGTAATGAAAAAGACATGGGGAGGGGGTCTTCTGGGGGCCGGTGTGGCCTCCAACTCCATGGGGTGCTGGTGGCTTGGTGTGCTGTTTGTGAAAATTCTTCAAGTCGTACACTTAACAGCCCATGTACTTTTCTGTACGTATGTTAGGATTTTATACAAAAACCTGAAAATAAAACCCTGTAATGGATCACTTTTAGGACTTCTCCCATCCATAGAGCTGGTATAGCTGCCATTAAAAACCGAACATTACCAAGAAAAGAATAAACCATATCCCCTCACTGCTTAAACATTTGGACCTATTTAAAATGTATGTGAAATAAAACACCTTTTTTAAATGCTGATACTATTATTTAAGCTTTTACCCACCATGTCCTTTACGCTTGGGTAAGAATGTGGTGCAGGCAGTTTTGCCATAACTGATAACCACTCCCCATGAAGTGACACAGGAGGGCACAGAGAAATGACAAAGTTCAGTTTCACTCTTGGATTCAGCAGAGGACAGGGTACCGTCGGAGGCTCTTTCCAAAGACTGAAGTCCCACTTGGCACCTTGCTCCCTCCTTCGCTACCTGAGCCGTGTGGCCAGAAGAATCTCATCCTTACTTTTCTTCCCCCTTTCTCTTTTACTTCCCTGCACTGAGCTCGTCCTTATTCCTGCTGCTGCCGCCCCACCGCCGAGAACAGATGCCGATGTGTTTCCCTGTCACTGGTGACACTGGTGTCAGATGAGCGTTGTCACCTCACCCTCTGTGTCTCTCTGAATTTCTGGATGGAGCTGGAGGCTTGCACCGGGACAGGCCTTCACAGGAAAAATCTATTTCATTAGCTTTCTATTCTAAGCGTGGCTCTGTCCTACCATTTACCACGTGTCGTCTGCTTATTGACTGAGGCTAATTTTGCAAGAGAAATAGTTGTGGTGGGGGTGGGGAAGGGAAGCTTTTGAAGACAAAAAAAAAAAATGTCATTTGGTTTCAAAAGACTTATGAATAATGGAAGGCTATGGTTCCTTTGCAGATGAAGATCCAAATGGTCTACGGCTACAAATGATTTTGCATTTTGCTTCTCTTCAAAAAAAAAAAAAAAAAAAAAAAAAAGTCTTTTCTAACTACAACGTCAAGGATGTAGGAATGTGTTACGTAAAGAAATGGTTTTGACCACCTAGGACCCAGTTTAAAATATTCCCACATTCGATTAAGGGCCTCTGAGTCCGACATGCTGGTAGGACCAAAGTATTTGTTCACTCACCTGAAATTCACCCGAAATGTCCGGATGAATCCCCAGGATTGGAAGCAGGGAGGGGCTACAAGGAGGATGCAGCACAGGCTAGTTTCCGGGAGAGCAGAATGGAGTTCCCAGGCTCCTATTTTAAGAGAAGCCTTTCATCTGAACCCAGAAAAGTTATCTGAAAGGGCCTGAGATACATTCTTGCCTTTTCATCCCTGAGCTCCCTTTCCGCTCTGTGGTGGCATCGCCATGCTGAGTCCCCAGGCAGGAACTGAGTCTTCGCTGCTTTGGCCCCGACCAGCCCAGCTATCCATGTTACAACACCTTCCCCTGGCAGGTGGACTGACCAACTCATCCTGGTTTGCCCAGGACTGACCAGGTTTTAAAGCTGAAAGTCTCATGTCTCAGAAACCCTCTCAATCCTGGGAGAACCACGACAGTTGGTCACCCTAGTGGCAGGCCACTAGCCAAATCCCTCTCTTCCAGCGGGGCCCGGTCAAGGCCTAACTGGCAGGATTACCCCATGCCACCCACTGCTTACGAATTCTGGCCTATTTAAAGAGTATATGAATTTGGAAAGTGTATTTAAAGCCGCTGACTGAAGGTACTCCGGCTGGTGACCATGTCTGTCAAGTTTCCCTTTTCTCTCCCCCAGTTTTTGGCCCATTCATTGTTTTCAATACACTCCCTTCAGAGTTTAGGGCTCAGATGATTACATGGGCCAATGCCAAGATTGTCGGCCCACCTGCCTGACTGCAAAGGGAGGGAGAGCCCAGATACCCAATGTCTCCCCTCTCCTGAGTTCCCTGGCCCATCAAGGGGCCTGCATGACAGAAACTAGGGTGTTATCATAATTTACTCTACCTACCAGCCATTACCAAGTCCCATAGTTGGCCTCCTCAAAACTTCTACAATCTAGCCCCTTGCATCTGCCACTATGAGGCTTCAGTTCAAGGTCATTGCTCTCCGTGATCACTGCAACAGAGCCTTTTTGGTCTTCTTTCCATCCTACCCCAGTTGATTCTCCACTAGGACAAAGCACCAAACACAAAGAATAGATACTGTCACTGGCCTCTATGAAACTGTTCAGGATAAAGTCCAAGTTGTTTATCAAGGCTTATAAGACTCATTATGACCTGGGCCCTGCCCACCTTTTCTGCTCATCATCCATAAGCTGCCCTTTTGCCATCTTGGTTTCCTCATCTGCAACTGAAATAGCTGTTTCTAAACATTATCGTGTGATTTAAGTGAAAGCACGTATATAAAATTCCTGGTCAGGCGTTTCAGCTCCATTGTGGATTTGGAGAACCTGAAGTTCTTCACCCCATCCACGGAAGTGGTGAAAAGGCATAGGGCATTTGGCACTGGTCACTATAGAGATGGGACCAGGCAACAGATCTGAAGGAAGGAAAGAAACATCCCATACAGATGGGGGGATGAAGAGCTTCATGTTCTAAATGTCCAAGATGGAGTTGAGGGTAGGTCCAGCTGACTAGAGGAAGGTGGGCCTTACTCCTGATGAGTGGGCGTGTCACCGACAAGAGGGAGGGGGGTGGGGCCCCACTGGAGCTCTCTCGTGGGGAGATGACACAGAGCTGAGTAGACGGAAGTACTCAAAGCACAGGAAGTTGACATTTCACCACCGATTAACAGGGACAGAACCCCTGTAACAGCAGAAATGAAGCCTTGAGTTCATGCCTTTGAAGACTTGCTTTTGGAAACAGATAAACTGGGAGAAATTTGTGTGTTTGTACTTTTGTGTGAAACATATCACCAGCATCTGAGAGCCATGGAGCAGGCTGCCAGGAGCAAAGGAGGGCTGGGTTGTTAAACATGCCGATTAAAATGAACTTTAGGAAGTGCTGCTTGGCTCAAGCCACAAAAAAAGACACATGATTCCTGCTCTCCAAACATGAAACGACAACGACAACAACAACAAAACAAAGAGGGGAAAGACAGCGAGAGAACAGAACAGGCTCCCTGGGAGAAAACACAGAAGATCTGTGCACACTTGGACAAAAAGTGATTCCACATTGCTCTTTTATTGTATAAATATTCATAAGAAAAACAGCCTAACAGCTACTTTCATGAGTAAGCTCAGTTACTTCTTGACACCTGTATATATATATATTTTTAACAAGAACAACATTCTCAGCACCAATGAAAGCTAGATCAAGAGTCAAGGTGGCCAACATGACAGTCCCCTTTCTGGGGACCTCCCTGGCCCCCTGGCCACTCACACCCTCTCGAATCCTGCCCCAGGGCAAATGGCCTTTGCCTTCCAAAAGGGACAAGGACTTTAATTAGGATGAAGACACGAGAGTGGGCAGACACAGCTCGTTATCTGTCCGCTTCGCCTGCTTCATATTTTTTTCTTTCCTTGTTAACTTTTCTGCCACTGTTTAATTGCAGAGAACAGCAGATCGGACAACAAATAGGCGTCTTTGTGCAGACTTGCCTTACATCACCAGGGCGGTCAGGCAATTCCTAGAGACCGTGCCTCTTTCTTCACCCCGCCTGGTTCTCCATCCCCTCTCCCAAGGAGCTCCAAATTAAAATGAATGCATGCCAGAACAATTGCCAAGGGAGTGACCAAGGCTAACTGTGGCCCAAATAAAGCTGGGGCTGGTAGAGGGCCTGGCCTCCAGGACAGCAGCAAGAAGAAAGCTTCTCCCAGCTGAGCTGAGCCAGCGACCACTGCTCTCTGTGTACCAGAAGGGAACAGCTGAATCTCAGGCTACACCACTTTAAGATGCAGGAATTAGTCCCTAAGCCCAGGTAGATAATGTTCAACCAAAGGCCCTGGCACCTGGGCACTTGTTAGAGCTGCAAATTCTTGGGCCTCACTCCCAACCTGCTCAGGGGGTTGGTGCCAGGGATCTGTAGTTTACAAGCTGTCCAGGTGATCCGAATGCACACTGACCCTTGAGAACCGCTGGTCCACAGGTCTCTGAGAAAGGGAGAGACTGTGCTGGGCTGGGAGGGCATTACAGGAAAGCTGGGATCAGAAGGGCACCGTGAAATCAGCATGTTCTAGAGCTGCGCTGTCCAATACGGTAACCACTAGCTCCATGTGGCAATTTGCATTTTAACATTTAAAAAGAAAGATAAATATTCATAATCTCACTTAAGTGCGGAATTAACAAAAGCCAAACTGATAGTAACAGAGAGTAGAATGGTGGTTACCAGAGGCTCAGGTGTGGGGGGAAAGAGGCAATTTAAAGAAAAAGAAAAAGAAAAAGAAAAAGAAAAAGAAAAAGAAAAAAGAACGCAGAATGGTGGTTGCCAGGGACTGGGAGGAGGGGTCCCAGGTAGTTAGTGTTTAATGGGTACAGTGAATCGGTTTGCAAGATGAAAGAGTTCTGGTGACGGATGGTGGTGAGAGCCGCACAGCAATATGAATGTACTTAATACCACTGAGTTGTACACTTCAAGTGCTTAAGAAAAAATTAAAAATAAAATTAGTTAAGAATAAAATTTACAAGTCAGGTCTCAGCCACACTAGTCACATTTCTAGTGCTCAATAGCAACTTGTGGCTAGTGGCTACCATATTGGATAGCCAATCCATCATATAGTACCTTTCCAGTGTAGAATGGAAGTTCTATTGAACCAGGCTGTATAGAAGCCCCGTTCCACCTCCTATGGGTTGTGGGACCTTGTGTAAGTTACTAACCCTTTCTGAGCCCCGATTCCTCCTTTATGAATTGAAACTCATAGTACCCACTCACATCATTAAGGCTGTTATGAAGCTGGAAATAAAATAGTAAGTGTAAATCACCTGGGACAACTGTCCAGTCTGTAGCAGAAGCCTGATAAATGACAGGTAATATTGTTGCTACTATGATTTTATCAGTGGCCATTAGAGATATCTTCTCGTGGAAGGGACAGTCTGCATTGGCTAGGACAGATTCTTTCCACTGTGTTTCAATTGCAAATTTCAGAACTTCTATAAGTGGCTCTGTTTTCAGTAGGACCAGTCAGCAGTACCATGTTGAATCAATACCAATTTGTTGGCAGGCCAGAAATGTGGCATCCTCATCCAGAAGCAGTATGTACAATCCTTGTAAGAAGGCTATAATTCATGAAGCCAGAGAGCCTCATTTTCTGTGGGGCTTGCTTTCTTTCTTTGAGCCTGCCTCCTCCCTCCCTCTCTCCCTCCCTTCTTCCCTCCCTCCCTTCCTTCCTTCCTTCCTTCCTTCCAGGTATGAATGTCACAATCCCTGGGATGGTCCATTACATTAGACTCAAGGCTTCAGTGTTCTTCATCTAGAAAGACGCCTAAGAGATCTTGCAACCTTCTTGCAAATCTCCCCCCATATGAGAAAACAAAAGCCAGAGCAACTGTACAACCCAGAGACATCCTCCCTACTGAAGGCCAGTCACGAGGGGGAGAATGGATAGGGAAAATGGGAAGAGGGCTCCATATGGGAGTTTTATTCTAACTAATTAGGAAATTGAGAGTGACTGAATGTTCTTGAGCTGGGGGGTGAGGAGGTTAGAGAGATGCTTCATTGAGAGGAATATTAGCTGAGGGAGCAAGGACAGGAGTAGAGCAGACCAGCAAGGAGATCAGGGCCACACCTGGGTGAGCCCTGCTGAGGCCTGGCTCTGGGAGCAGTGGGCAGGGCTGAGGAGAGGAGGAAGGTGGGTGGAGCCCATGTGAGCTGGCAACAGAGTCGAAAACAGAACCACGGATAAAAGGTCCAGGCTCTCAGAGTTCAGGCTGCACGCTCAGACATTATGTCCAAGAGGCCAGTTTTCCCTTTCAAACTCCTCTGGAGATGCGATCCCGTTCTTCGAGTGGGCTGGGGCCAAAGCCAGCTCTCTGGCGGTGGGTCAGAAGAGTGGGGTGAGGGAACTCAGAGCAGGACCCTTGCTCAGGGTGGCTTTTCTGGCTTAGGAATCATAACAATGGCTCCCCTTCACAATTCACTTAGGCCTCCTGGGTGAATCCCACACTTTCCAATGTTCTGGATGAGGAACGCTGACAAAAAACAATGGAGACTCCAACTTCTGACTTTGCCAGAAAAGATGTTAAACTGCAAATGCCAGGTACTACCTTGATCATTCAGAAAAGAGACATTAACACCCTGAAAAGCAGGAAAGGCCATTTTAGAATAAAAGGCAGGTCTGTGAAATGGAAAAGGTTTAGCTTTAAAAAAGAAATGCACTGCATTCTCACATTTCCTCCATTTCACTGTGAATGGGTAGAAATTTTGTCCCATGCCTGGTCTGTGGGGACCACCGGTTTACGTGACATTCCAAAATGCTTCCCTGTGTGGCTTGGGCTGTCAAGAATTAGTCTGGATGACCCCAAACCCAGCTGCACAGCTCCTAAAAGCAAAAACAAAGCTTGAGGTTTCTTGGTGTGGGTGTGTCCAGCATGGAAAGGCAGGGCAGAATCAGCCTTTGTTGCCTTCTTAAAATGCCAGTGATAAGCCACAAAGGATCCTAGAACAAATGGTCTCAGATTGATATTTTCACATTCAATAATTTCATATTTAGTCTAGCGGGTTAGTGATTTTTTTTCATAAAAGGAAATTGCAGCCAGAGCTAATTGCTCAATCTGAAATGTATCTGGACATTGTTTAGATGTTGGAAAGGAAACAGTGATGTTGGAGAGATTTTAGTAAAAAGAAGGGCATTAATTTAGAAAAAAGGCAAATGTAAATTAGTATAAAATGTAGCCCCATATGATTTTCAAAGCTCTGCTATGTATACAGCCAAAGAGAGAGCACCCCTATTTTGAGCTTTCCTTGATATTTTTCTTGTTTCTAAAATGCAAAAGGAAATTCATCGGCACAGGCTCAATCCATTCCCAGCCATTGATCTGTTGGCCAATCAATGATCGCTGTAATCTGAAAAAAATAACACCAGTTTCTATGAACCTTTCCAAGTGAGGCCGTGTTCAGCTAAGCTTAATAAAGAGAAAACCAGCAAGCACCATCTGGAAAACACTCTTCCGGAGCCGCACAAGATAGTGGCAGCCTTTGCCCAACCTGCTATAAATAAGTGTCTCAGGAAAAAAAAAAAAAAACACCCCATTTTCAAATCTGTTTCTACTTAATACAGCTGCAATAGAGTTTATTTAGCTTTTCCCTATAGCAGGAAGACTGTTTGCATTTTTATGACAAGGGTCTAAATGTTTTTCACAGCCATCGCCATTGCCATTATTTTGAGGAACAACATACCACTTGGACCTGTCTGTTTGCTTCTGCAGCACACAGCAGTGGCCCCGGTGGCCTCTGCGCCACGAAACTGGCCTCCAAAGCCCAGATTGATGATCCTGTTTCCTCTCCCAGAGCTGCAGTCATCACCCGAATCCTGGCCTGCGAGGGCCTGGCTGCTTAGAATGACCAAGCGTCACGTGCTGCCTGGGCCTGGCACGCTGTGGCTGCCTGCCAAGCTCACTGCCTCTTCCTTCAAGACGACGGGGAAGAATCACATTGGTCTTCGCGTGAGGCTACAGCTCACCGACGAAGGTGTCCTGGTGGCCTGGCCAACCCCTCCGTGCCCAGCTTGTCCAGCTCTCCTCACCGGCGGAGCCTGACACTCTGAGCTCCTTCAGACACTCTTCGGGAGGTCAGCCTACCTCGGATGGCGGCAAAACGAAGCGGCCCCCGCTGACTGCACCGAGCACCTGCCTCTGTCCTCGAGCACCCCCAAACACCCATCCCACTTCAAAGACGGGCCGGGTAGGGCTGGCCTCGGGACACTTTGCTGTGTAATGAGTGACCCACCTCTCTGTTCTCCCTCTGTTCTCGCTCACCCCGTTTCCACGCTTTACCCCCCTGACGCCTTCCCTGAGAATGCAGGACCCTCCTTTCTCGCCTTTCAGGGGAACCTCAGAAAGAAGATGGCTAAGGGCTGGTCCCGGCAGCAGCATTTCATTTGTCGCTGCCGACTGCAGGCATTACCAGCTTCGAGCTGCCTGAAGGAGCTCTGCTGACATTCTCTTTCCCGAGCGGAACTGGTGCAAGGAAACAAATGTGTGCGAGAGGGAGAAAATTGGGAGGAGCTGTGAGCACCACCTAAATTGGAACGTCCCATAATTTTGAAAAATGCCCCGTCTACCCACCACGGACCTTCTCTCTCAACAGTACTGGAAAACAGAAATTAGTGGTGGGTAAAGGGCTGCCACAACCTGAAATGAGTCTATTACAGTGTTCGGCGCGTAGCTCTCCCAAGTACACTAAAGGGCTAAATTAATTGGCTCAGGCTTCAGATGCTACAGGAGAAATGACAGTGAAGAGGGGGGCGGGTAGAGGAAGACGCCTGGTGGCTTTGAAGGCAATGCCTGGAATCAGGTGCATATGAAAAAGAAATTAGGGAGGAATAAACCTACTCTCTTTCTGAAAAACCAGCAAAGCCGTTAGTTATTACAATGTGCCCCCCAATTAATTACCTATGCCTTATTCGGTCGCCTGCCTTAAAAAAATCTTGGTGCTTATACAATCTTACAGACTCATCCACCAACCTGGGAATTAAGTCAGGCACATGACCCACTTCCAACTGTTAATTAATCGCCCCCATGAACAGTATATGTAAAAGTCAGAAGGATAAATTGCATCTTTTATTATTTCAAATTGAATTTGCCAAAACCCACAAATTACTTATTAAACCTTGGTCTAGACCAGTGTTTCCCAACCAGGGGCAATTCTGTCCCCGAGAGGACATTTGGCAAGGTCTGGAGATATTTTTGGTTGTCACGACTGTGGTGGGAGGGAACGATGCTACAGGCATCTAGTGGGAGACTGCTAAAATCCTACAGTGTGCAGCCCTCCCCCGCCCCCAACAAAGACGAATCTGGCCTCAAATGTCAATAGTGCCCTGGTGGAGACACTGTGCTCTAGACAAAGCCAAATATGCTTACCTTTAATATTCTTATCTTTGGCCGTCATCAAAGAGAGAAGACATCGTTTTCTTTGAAATCTAAGGTTGGCTTACGTGTTAGCTAAGGATGTATTTATTCCTTTCCAAATAAATGCCATAGGTTCTCAGTCTGAACGCAGGAACATTAAAGAAATACCGTGATGATGGCAGGGGTGCATTTTAAATGCATATTTCATCAGTGAAAATGGATGGAAATTAATATCCCATAAAATAAAATGATGATCTAGTTATGTTCCCTACAAAACCAAAATCAATACCTTGTATCTCACTTAACCTGCAATTAGAGTTTTTAAAACACTAAAACAAGGAAATGCCATTCTTTTCCATTTCTTGCTAGCTGGGTACATATTTCTGAACATGAGGCATAGAAAACAAACAAGCAGACAAAAACACCTTTTTTTTAAGGCAGATTTTTCCAGGGCATAAAAAGCTTCCGGAATCATTCCGTTTTTATTTACTGTAGATTCAATCATTCTTTAGTGAGCAAAACATGCAGCCCATTCTCTCGGTCATGCCTGCCTGGCTTTCCAAATGCCCTCAAAACTGGGATGATGAATCATACACTTTGGCCCCACTGTGTCAATTAATAGTAAGCAAAGAATCCCACACAGCCAAGACAGGACGTTCTGCCTGATGTTTGTGCATATGTGGGAGGGTGGGGTTGGGGGTGGGAGTCCTTCGCCAATTGTTTCCAGAGGGTCTTAAGAGCAGGTGTTGAGAGTCTATAAAATTCCTTTAGTTCTAGAATATTCTGTGTGGCTGTACCGTGCCCCTAGCATGGGGGTGGGCTTTGGTCAGGAAAAATGCACGTTCCTAGAGTCAGCCTAGAGCTTCTAAACTATGAAGGAAATAATGGCTGACAGCTATACCATTTCGACCCTTCCAGGCCACGGTTCCTTTCTCTGAATTATCAGGCAAAAGTGGCCATACACACAAAGGCAAAAATAACAACAATGACAAAAACCGCCCAAACACACCCAGTCTTGGCTGCCAGCGAGGCCCGAATCTGCTGCTGAAAAAGAACAGTTGCTACAGTGCAGCTGGAGGAGCTTTTCCAGGGAACTGGTAATACCCTGGCTGTTAATGAATTATTTTTCGCCAGAATGTCGGATTCTTCCTGTGCTCCAGTAAACAGTCTGCTTCTGCCATGGGAAACAAAACCAGCTCCTTCCGAGGAGCTCAAGGAGGTCAGCCAAGGGTCCCCTGTGGGGGCAGCCCCCTCAGGAGCCAGAGCCACAGGCGCCTGACCTATAAATCACCACAGCCCCAAGTTCATTATCCCAGCCCTTTCCATCTACTCGAGCCATGCCCAGCGCTCCACAGAAGGGCCCAGGAAGACTACAATGCCAGCCGTGACCCTTCCCCCATCTCCAGGAACTGTGTCTTGCTCAGGTTTCCTCATCTGCCGCACCACGGCATGTGAGAGCGGGCTTCCTTGCGTTGACTCTTTCTCACGGAAACCGTATTTATTTCCTTGCTCTTGTTTTGATCAAGCTGTCAGGAAATAACTATGTGCATCCTCTCTTATCCTTTCCCTTCTTTAAGACTGGCTCCAGCCCCAAATAAGCCACTCTCCCCATTAGGGTGTCTACTTGGGACACTATTCTCCAAACACAAATCCCCAGGAAGGATATTATTAGACCAGGTGTCAAGGAAATCAACTGCCCAGGCAAGACACGGCTCCCCAGTGGACAAGGACACCAGCCTGAGGTGGGGAGAGGTGGAGGAGAGGAGAGGAAAGGGGTCATTTTGTTCAAGCCATCCTTGTCCGTTCCCATCCCCCATCTTGCTCTCTCATCTCCATTGAGTTTCAGGAGCCCACATTCCTCAGGAGAACTTGGCTGAGCAAGCATGCTCAGGGATAGACTTGATCGTGCAACCCCCCCCCACCCCCCCCCCCCGCCCCAAGGACTCCTTAGCCACGGAAAATCAAAGTGGCCTGACGCCAGGCTGTTGTGGCTACTGAGTCAGCCCATGCCTCCCATCTGCCATGGTACCCAGGGTATTTATGTCCCTAAAATACCTGGAGGTACTATGAGGCTGAAGACACAGGTTGCTGGGTAGTCTGCTCTAAAGAGCACTGCCTAATAGAAATACATACGTCATTTAAAAATTTGTGGTAGGTACAGGGGCACGTGGGTGGCTCAGTCGGTTAAGCTGTCCGACTCCTGATTTTTGTTCAGATCATGATCCTACGGATCGTAAGTTCGAGCCCCTGATTGGGCTCTGTGCTGACAATGTGAAGCCTGCTTGGGATTCTCTCTCTCCCTGTCTGCCCCTCCCCACTCATTCTCTCTCTCTCTCTCAAAATAAATAAACTTAAAAAAATTTTGTTTAAGTTTCTGGTAGGTACATTAAAAAAGATTAAAAGAAACAGGTGACACTCATTTTAATACTATAGCTTATTTGACCAACATATTCAAAATACTATCATTGTGCCATATAATCGATATAAAATTGTTAATGGGCTATCTTGCATCCTTTTTTTTTTTGTACTAAGTCTTGGAAATCCCACGCATATTTTATCCTTATAGCACATCCTGCTTTGGACTAGCCACCTTGTGACTGCTTAATAGCCACATGTGACTAGTGGCTACTATATGGGATGGCGCAGATACAGAACATTTCCTTCATCATAAACAGTTCTCATAGACAGTGCAGTGCTGAGAGACCAAAAAGCTGTGGGAAGAAAGAGTGACGGGTGAGTGCAGGGTGAGCCATCAAGTTATTGGAGCAAAGAATTACAGTGAAAATGGGAATCGTAAGGATTGGGATATTCTGGAAGCCCACCTCCACGTCTAAGGGGAGATTAAAACAGGCTTTTATGAGAGGCTCGGGGCCCATGCATACATCATGGGGAGGCCGCTCCACAGCAGTGAGAAGGCCGGCAAGTATAATCACTACTCAAGGCATCTGCCGCTTGAGCCGCCTCCATATTAGCTCTTCTGATCTGTTTATGGCAGGGGCTGGGACAGAAGATCACCAAAGTCACGTACGATCTTTCAATAACAATTCTGGGTTTGCAATCTAATTTGGTGAAGCAGATAAAGAAACATGATCAAATTACGTGTGCCTGTGTTTGTGCGTGTATGTGTGTTTGAGTGTGTGTTCCTGGCTGGAGAGGGAAGGAGGGTCATGTGCAAAACCCAGAAGTACGAATGTGACCACCAAAATCACCTGCTCACCAGCTGCCATCAGAGCACAGGAGAGCAGTAGACTTAAGAAGCTCATGAAACATTTTGAGCCACAAAGGAGACGCCTGGAAAGAATGAGATGATGGGCATCCGGGCAGACAAACAGGTGGGAGGGAGAAGTGGTAATCAGAGGCATTCTCCAAAGACAAGAGCTGCCAACTCTATAGCAAAGATGTCACCCTGTTCCCCAAATCAAGCTTAATTCAAAATCCCACGCAGGCTTTTGTGCAGGGGAGAGTGCAATTAGCCATCTTTCCCTCTGCTCGAGTGTCTCATTCTCGGAGGTCCCCCTCATATTCTGATTAGGGAGGCGCAGAATCATATCTGGATTCAAATTCTGGCTCTCCCAGTGGCTCCAGAGTTTCTGCAGAGGGGTTAAAGGCTACCATCTGGTTGGAAAGGAGCTAAGGGACTTGCTTACCTAATTCAATTGCATAGCAAGACCTCATCTCACTTTTACTGAGAATTTATTTATTTGAGACGTTCAGAGTCAGAAATCCCTCATGCATCCTTTGGTCCTACCATGGACCTCAGGCTAAATTATTTAAGCTGTCTTAGCCTCACTTTCCTCACCTATAAAATGGGAATTATCTTTGCCCATGTCGCAAGAACTTGTCATCTTGGACCTACCCCAGGCTAGAAATGGAGCATGACACCAGGAACTCCAAGTCCCCAGAGAAACATAAAAATCTCTGCATTTGTCCCTGCTGAGTCTCCCTTGACAATGACTTACAGCTGCCTCCCCACCACCATCCACTCCATCAGCTCCATCATTTCATCACGCAACTCTTATTCATTCACCAACGGTTGGGCGTTGGGGATTCCAAAAGGAAGAGGCAGTCTTTCCATCTGAAATAGTTTGGGACTATTTGGGGTCTATCTGCTTGGCTATGAGCATGTGCCCTGGGTTGACTGGGCTGCCTCACTGGTAGGCTCCCTGCCCCCAAGTTAGGTACCATACGTTGTGAATGCATAGGGGCTGAGGGCCCTGGCCTTAGGGAGAAAAAAATAAGAGACAGAGGGGTTAGAGGGACACGTAGCCCCTTTAACTCATAACCACCAAAGTCTGGAATCAGACACGCGACTGGAAATTTCTCTGAGCCTCAGATTCCTTATCTGTAAAATAATGCCTCCATCACATCATGGTTTCCCACATGTCAAGTGTTTGGCAGACAGAGAGTAGCAACAAATGTTAATTCCTTTCCTAATTTATTTCCCTCCAATACCCTCCTCCCCCCAAATCTAAGGTTAGGGAAGGAACCAGAGAATAGACACTTGCTATTTTCTTACCGGAGATCGGGAGCACACTGTGTGTGGACAGTGCCATATACAGAATACCTCCGTTCAGGATCAAGTAGAGTTGGGGAGGCCGGTCCTATTTAGTCGTTGGGTCACTGTAGCTAAGAGCTGTATCTGTTCCCCTGGTGCTATAGCACTCCCAGCAACACCTCATCACATATCTCTCGATTTTTCTTTTTCTTTCTAGCCTTTCAGAGGCCCTGTCTCAGAGGCTCTGTTTTCTGGCTACAAGACCTTTTATTTATTTTATGGTTCTTACCCAACTGCCCACCAACCAAGTTCTTACACTGGCAACTAGCATCACCTGGAAAACTGTGTTCTCATTTTTTCCTGAGATGGGCAGGTTTTCCCTGGGGCCAAACCTCACAGCTGGAAGTCTGGTGCTTCTTTGTATGATAAAGGACTCCGCGGGGGGGGGGGGAGGCACTCCCCCCCCCCCCCCCCCCCCCCCCCGGCAATTGTCCCATGGCTGGTGCCAAAGCGGCCAATACCCTAAGTTCCAGTCTGACTTGGCTCACCGTGCCTGGGCCGCGCGTTGGAATGCCTCTAGTGGGAATCAGTCGGGATGACACTCAAGTGGTCATTCGTAGGATATTTATGGGGTCTGTGGATTCAGGGGTGGGTGGGTGGCCTCTCGGGGCTTCTAAGGGGCAGATGAACTGGGATGTCACCCGGTTTATGATTCTGTGCCCTCCAGCCCACCCCCGACTTCTGAAAGTGGCACAGCTCCCCATGTTCCTCTTGAGAAGAAAATGCAAAGGACAAAACAGCGAGAGGGGGCATAATGCTGCCTGGTGAGCAGCTCCCATGCCCGAGCCTCCCCACTAGCCTCCTCCCACATTGCCACCCCTCCACCGTGACAAAAGCACATCACAACACATTTTCTAAGTTATCTTAAGTCTCTTGGTCAATCAACAAACGATTCTGAAGACTCAAAAGGAGGAAGAGAGACATCTAGACAACGGTGGGAAGGATTCCTGGGGAAAAGCAGAGAAAACCTTGCATGATGTATGCAAGGCTAAGAATTGTTTTCTCCCTGCTGGCTGCTTTTCTCTCTGTTCTAAAGAGAAGCATCCGAAATCGGCTAAATAAAGGGATCACACCAGAGGATGAGAGATAATGCTAAATCAACAAAAACAAAGACCCAAATGAAACAGAGCGAGCCATGAGAATCTGCGGCTATCAAAACTTTGTTTGGCCGTATCTATTTATCATCGCTGCACACCCGGGCTCTGCGGAATATCATTCTGTTGATGTCACTTATCCTCAGCAAAATATTTACACATCCTTAAAAACGCCAGATGAGGGGGGCCGGCCGGCGCGCTGCCCCAAGGCGCCCCTGAAGCCCGATCGCCCACGGCTGGGCAGACCATGAGATGGGGGCACGATGGGGTTGGCTCCAACGGGCACAGGTAAGAGCTACCGACAGTTCCCGGAACTCAGCCACCCAGGAGCTGCGCTCTGCCCTGCCCACCTCTCCCCTACCTGACTCTGCAAGAAGCAGCCACATCCCTGATATGGTGTCAGCGCCTCCTCCCCCCCCCCCACCCCCCGCCCTCGCCTTTCTCATTGATTAAGTTCTCAAACCATTGTTAAAAGCCGGGTTGCTTTTCCCTGGAAAACTGGGCTGAATTCATTAAGCTTCCCCCTGCCACAAAAGGAATATTCATAAAAGTTTGGCAGGCAGAAAGGGAGGCTGACTGCATGCCATGGGGTGGGTGACAATTCGCTCTTCCAAAGCCACCTTCTTCTTCCATGCCCCATCCCTCTCTCCATCCATCCGTCGTGCCCCAAACCTACTCCAGGGACTTGTGATAGGGAAACACAAAGCAGCAGCTGTTTGGCAACATTTCTACCCCTCGCCGGCAACTGTGGTGGGATGCCATTTCCCCACCCAGGCGGAGCTTATGCTGAACAATAGTCGGGCTTTAAACGGCAAACAAGCAAACACACAGAGCACAACCTCAACCCCGAAAAAGCCAACACGGAGAGAAGCGGTAACTCCCTCCGCAGCAAAAGGCGCCGCCGAAACGCACGCAAAAATGCTGCGAGAACGCTGCTCGGTGCCTAACATGGCAGAAAGCCCGAGCCGGTGCGGCCACCCCGGGTCTGGGCATTGGGGGGTTCGAAGGCTCCCGGGGCGCCGACGCACACTCACCCGGCTTCGGGAGGATGCGGGGCTGGCCGAACGTCACAAAGACAAGCCCAGCGCGATCTGGCAAAACCCAACTTTCCACCCGGCTCGCCAGGGCCGCCAGATACGTCAACAGAATCCATCTTTCGAAGGGCCTGGAAGGCGCCGGGTTTTCCGGGCCGGGGCAGAGCGGCAGAGCCCAGAGGCGGCCCGGTGCGGTGCCCGGGAGCGGAGTCCGCCGCGCGCCGCCCTCTGTGCCGGGTGCCAGCGCTGGTGGCGGCCCGAAACCCACTTCGGGGCCCCCGCCCCGCCGGCCGGCGCCGCCTCTCCGGCCCCGCCAGCCAGTGCGCGGCGCCGGGAGCAGGAGCGGGGCCCGGGGACGCCGCACGGGTGGCGGCCTCGGCCCGCGCGTCCCCGCCCCCTCCCGGCCCTCCCAGCTGGCCCCGGCCTCCGGGCGCCGTCCTGCCCACGGGAGCAGGCCCCTCCCCGGGCGCCGGGCCCCGCCAGGCTCGCCCAGCCCGACGCGCCCCCTGCGTCCCGGTGGCAGGTCCGCACGGGGAAGGCGGGGGAGGGGGACCCCGGCCCGCGCTGGGGGGCACCGCGGTGGCTACCTCGCGATCGCGGCCGCCGCCTCCAGGAAGCCACGGGGTGGTCGCGGGTGTGGGAACTCTCCGGTCTGGCCTCGCCGCCCGCCGCCTGAAGGGGGTGCGCAGCGGTGGGAGCCGCCGTCGCCGCTGTCACCGAGCCGCTGTCGCCGCCGCTGCCGGTCGTGCGTGTGTGTGCGCCTGTGTCCGGACGAGTGTGTGTCTGCGTGCGGCGCCCGGCCTTTACTATATACACCAAGGGGTGGGAGGAGGCGGGGAAGGGGAGGGCTTGGGGGAGGTGGCGGAGGAGGGGGAGCAGGAGGGGGGCGAGAGGGTACCCAAGGAGGAGGCGGCGGCGAAGGAGGGACAGGTGATCTCGCCCACGGGGAGGGCGTGGCTGTGGGCGGCGCAGGGTGGCAGGAGGAAGGGTCGTCCGAGGCGCGGGCCAGGGGAGGGGGAGATGGACACGGAGGAGGGCCGGCAGAGCGGGGATCCTGCTGCCAACTGGCGGGCTGGGGACCATTCCAGACCCCACGATGAAGAGGAGCCAGAACGGAGCCCAGAAGAGAGGAAGTGGCTGGCTGATGGAGGAGGGAGAGGTGGGGAGGGCCCAGTGACCACCCCCTAAAATGCCAGGGTGATACACGTAGAAGATCCTTCTCACAAGGTGTGAGATTATGAAAGACGAAATGAGCCCACGGACACAATCTAATTTCCACAAACTTGCCTGAGAGATGATTTATTTATTAATCTAACATTTCTTGAACACCTGGTGTTTGCCAGACACCGGGGCTGAGACCTGGAGTTAGAGACTATTGACTACCCGGCTGCTAAACAGTAAATAAGTAATAGATGTTAGTAGTACTATTGATGATTTAAAAACAAAATAAAAAACCTAAATCCTGTAAATGTTTTAAGAGAGCAAAGGAAGCAACTACACTGCTTTAATTAATCCCTAAAGATGTAAAGATTTTTTTCTGGAAATCAAAACAGGATGAAGATATTTGAGAGAGAATGGCAGAACTTAAGTTACTTTAATCAGAGAAGAGAGCGTCTGAATCTAGCTATCCTTTGCACATTCAATCCTCCACCCCAACACTGTGACTCGTAACCACAACTTCCCTCTTGCAGAATTTGAGGTGGCCACACAGAGTGTGAAAGACAGAGAGAGCAGCCTGGCAAGTTTACAATTAGCAAGGGAACCTGAACTTGTGTTGGAGAGGTTCTATTCTAACCTTGTAGTGTTGCAAGCATAATGTAATAGAAACCAGGGCCACATAATGCCTTATTATTCTGAGGGTACTTTTGCCTTTACTGGATTCCCTCTTCCATTAAAAAAAAACAAAACAAAACAAAACAAAAACAAAAACACAAAAACCTAAAAGTTCTATTTTATAATTGCTTTGGTAAAAAGACAAATATATTGATATTATATATTAATACATTTTCTTCAACCTAGAAGATCAATTTTTCTTCTGATTTCAAAAGAAATGAAAACATTTCTGTGGGCTCCTAAAAGTACTGTGGGCCCCAGGCTCTGTGCCCACTGCTGGTAACAAAGAATTAGGCCCTGTTGGTACCATTCCTTGATAATGAATTCCCTCTTTTGAAAAAAAAAAAAAAAAAGAGTTAAATTAAAAAATACTGAGCTGACACAGACACAGAAAGACACACAATACAACTTTAAGAACTGATAATAATGAATCGGGGCACCTGGGTGGCTCAATCGGTTGAGTGTCCGACTTCAGCTCAGGTGATGATCTCCTGGTTTGGGAGTTCAAGCCCCACAGTGGGCTTGCTGCTGTCAGCCTGTCAGGACAGAGCCTGCTTTGGATCCTCTGTCCCTCTCTCTCTGCCCCTCCCCTGCTTGTACTCTCCCCAAAATAAAAAATATATATATTTTAAAAAAGAACTGAGAATAATGAATATCAACAGAAAGTACCAGTTCCTACTCGTGTCAGTCAGGCTCTTGGGGCCTTAAATCAACTTGAAGTCATTAATGATACCTGTGGAAATATCTGTCTGTGAATGTGTCTTCAACCATTTTAGTAACCAAAGACTTCCTCTAGAGATCTCAGAACTGTTCTGAATCCTTGGATCAGGTATGTGAGGTCTCTGTTGCCAGGACCTAGCCTGAATACAACTAAAGACACAGCTGGGCAATTATAATTGGGCAAGTTCATGGATGAAAGATCCATAAAGGTTTTGTGTGTGCTGAGGGGGTATGTGTGTATAAGGTACGGATTGATATCCTGGAAGGCAATTACTAGCCTATTTCTTTTGTTGGCCTCATCACAACCCTGGGTTAATGTTTGATCCCCACTGGCAGTTGTGATTCATATTTGCTGCCCTTTGAGGTGCTTATGTTTTCAGGAGACACTATATTGATTCAGATTAATGCATACTAAACAGGCATTATGGTCCCAAAGAAGGGTACAGTGGCACCCTCTGTATTTTCATCGTGAGTGCCCTTGCAGCGAGAAGGAAAAAAGAGAAGTCCATAATTACAGAGCAGGTCTGCATGGGGGAAGAGATGTCTGGGGACAGAAACGGGACATTAATGTGGAAGAACTGTATTCATACAGTTAAAGGATGCCCCAGAAAATGGAGAGAAGAAAGGATGTGCCCAAACAGCAGGAAAGAACCACAAAAACCTTCCAGAGCTGCTCACGGTGATTTTTGAGATCTGTAATTTTAATATTGTTGCTTTTAAGTAAGGACTCAACAAATTTCACATCTCAGACCTAATTGTTTTATCTATACCTTGCTTCTCTAATATAGCATCTCCTCATGATCTAGTTTTCACAAACTTGCCAGATGTAGGATTCATTTACTTATCCAATAAACACCTATTAAGCACCTGCTGTATGCCAGTCACTGAGCTAAGGACTGTTGTTAGAGAGAAGGTTAACATATGGTTGCTGACCTCAAGGAGCTCAGAGGCCAGTAAATGAACTGTTAATGATACAGCGTAACACTATGTGGTGCATGAGGAGTTATCCCATTGACTAGGTTGACCCTGAAGGAGCGGGGCCAGACCCGGGCTGGGAAAGGGTAGGGAATGGCACGGGGCAGGGCAGTCAGAAAAGCCTGCACAGAGATGGCGTCAAGAGCCGAGCACTGAGAAATAAATAGGAGTTTTTCGAAGTGAGAGAAATACATTACAAATGAAAGGAACAGCAAGCACCAAAACTTGAACGCAAAGCACATTCTGGACACTGCAGATATTCGGTGAGACTGGAGTAGAGGCTGTGAAGAATAGCAGGGGTGGGGGTGGAGGAGGCTGGGGGCAGCTGAAGCCCATGGTCTGTCCTATAAAGGACCTTTTTCTTGGAGTCCATGGGGAACCAATGAAGACTTCAAGCAAGGGGATGACCAAGAAAGATGTGGGTCGAGGAATGCTCACTGTGTTGGCGGGTGTGAAGGGCCAGCCGGAGGGAGTGAGGTTGGCGGCAAGGAGACCAGGTGAGAGATGCTTTGGCAACGATCAGGGTTTGAATCAAGGTAGTGCGAGCAGAGATGAAGAGCAGGATGCAGAACTGGCGGGACTTGGTGATGGAGGAGACAGGAGTTAGGGCAACTGGTGCCTGGCTTTCTGAACTGGGTGACAGGGTGGGCTGGGGGTGTCGTCACTGAGACAGAAGTCCTAGAAAGAGACGCAGGTTTGGGACTGGAGATGGCGAATGCTGTATGTTCCCCCAGAAGCAGATCCTGAGACAAGGATTCAAGTGCAGAAAGTTGATTTGGAGGGTGAAGGAAACACGGGTAGGGGTGTGGGAGAGGCAGTCAGAGGGATGGCAGCCAACGGGGGTATGTTAATAAGGCCAGTTACCACTGTGGAGCTTAAGTCCATGGGTAAACTCCTGGATATGGTACAAAACCTCCACTTCAGAACAAAGAGGTGAGGAAGCTGGTTGAGGGCTGCCCAGGGAGTGCTGATTTTCTGGTAATCCTGGTCTGGCACCCAGTATAGGCAGAGAGAAGACACTGGCAGCTGGCCATCTGTGGAGCACACTGAGACAGTAGCCTCTAGGGGATGTGGGTGGGGCACCATTAGCATCTGCTCCAGGGAGTTCTGGTTAGGGCATCTTGAGTGGGAAGTGCCTGTTGGGTAGCCACATAGAGAAGTCCAATAGGCATTTGCAGGAGAAGTTAAAAATCTAAGCTGAAGACCTAAATTTGGGAGTGGTTGTGTCCTTGGTGTTGGTTGAGCCAGTGGGTACTGAGCTCTGCCAAAGACATATGTGACTTGAGTTGGCGGCTGAGTCCATCACCCCGTGGTATGCTCACATGATTTGACCTGATCTGCATGAACATCCTGGTGGGTTTCTCTAGGGGTGCCAGGAACTCCTGAAGTTGTACAAGCCAGGTTAGCGCTCATGGGTGTGAATGTGTTTGGGGGAAAGGATCCATTGCTTTCAAATGGTGGGGACCATTTGATCCGAGGCAAATGGCATCCTTCCTGCAAAACTTGGACCCAAGAGATGAGAGGAGAGATTTGCTTGGGGCTCTATGGGTAAGCTCTGACTCTTCCAGGAGGGCCACCTGCCCTCTCTCAATAGATGTGAAAATAATGTAACCACATTTGCAACTGGCAGCAAAAACATGATGCCGGTGACCGTATAACTGACCATCTACACGGGGCCACTGCTGACAGTGAATGGGTGTTCCAGGACTCACTGTGATCAGGGCAAAAGGCATAAACTGGGTCTTCCCATCACAGCAGGATGAATGGTCATGATGATGCCAGGAGCCAGGCCTAGGAGGGAGCTAGGAAAGTACAGTAGGTCCCCACCCTAAAGCTAGCATCAAATTCTAAGGCACGTGGTTTCATGGACAGGGATGGATACCTGCACAACATTAGGGTTCTCTTAGGAAACAGGATTGCGGAATGCAGAATGAAGCAGCCACAAGCCAGACCCTTTAAAATGGGCCTCCTTCTTACTCGTGACAGCATCTCGAAATCCTCTGACACTAAATGCTCTCCTGATTGTGAGACTAGACAGAGCTACCACTGGACTATGGGAGACTTCAGCGCAGAGCAAAGACAGTACTTTATTTCTCTGTGTGTTTTAGTATGTACTTTCCTACTGCGAAAGGCAACACAATAAACATAGAAAAAGAACCCGAAACTCCAGTGGTGGTACTGAACTGCTGGACCAACCAACCACTTCCGGCACCACCGGAACTTGTAGTTCTAGTTACCCAAGTTGTTCCACTGTTTCCTAGCTTAAACTTCTCGGAGTCAGGTCTCTGTTGCTTACAATCAAAAGCATCCTAAGACACACATGGAATTACAGAATTGTTTTTGTTTTGTTTTGTTTTGTCCCAGATGGGATAAGGGCCATTCTGGAATCAAGACATCTAACAAAAACAAGTGGAGGGGGGAAGTAGGTCAGGAATTGATATTGCAGTCTGACTTCAAAGACAAGTGTAAATAAGAACACAGCTGAGGCGCACGGTTCTGCCGAATTTGGAAGGACGGCCACGTACATGGCCACGGCGGTTTCCATTCTAGCCTCACAGGCACGCTCCTGCCTCAACAAAGGGCTCAGGGTCCTGCGCTCAGGGTCCTGGGGTCAGGGGAGTTTATTCTATCTCTTGCTCTCTCACCGCTCTGAGTGGTTGTGAACCAGCTCTGCTCTCTCTCTAGCTGTCTTCCCCAGGACATCCCATCTTCCTGACTTGACTGTCATCATCAAGGGGGACCCTTGGCTTACATCTCCCACAGAATCTACCTTAGTTCTCTTTAGGGAGGAGGCCTTCAGTAAGTGATGGCTAGCCACGATGATCTCCCCTCACGTTTGTGCTTTGGTCTCTTATTCCCAAGGAGCTTCAACACCCCTTACCTAGAGAGAGGAGGTGGACAGAGTGGGTTTGGGGTTGGAGCCATGCAACTGTCACCTGAGGCGAGCAGGGTTTGTCCTAATTAATGGAGAGCCCTGTACAAGGCAAGGGAGAAGCCAGATTGCATGAGACAGAGTCGAGAGCATGCTCATCAGCAAGAAAGGACCAGAAACCAAAATTAAAGCCGGGAGGGAGATTTGGAGTCGTGGGGCACGGAATAATAGGCAGTGGATTTTGATTAAGTGGAAAATAGACACAGATTCGGTTTTGGAGAGGTAAACTATTTTGCTGGATGGGAAAACGATGCCGACTATAACACGAGTGTGGTTGAAATACTGGCACACAAAGGACCAAGAATAGACTAGCTCAGAGATGACCCCGCACAACCCAGTCTCCTGACGGGGAAAATCATGCTCAGTAGAGAAACACACACACACACACCTTTACACAAGCCAAGTTCTCTTCTCTTTCCAGGTGTCAGACTTACCTTTTCCTTTCTTAGAAATTTATTCACAAATGAGCCAGATTGATCTCTCAGTGAGAAAGGGAAAATCATCAAAGTTGCCCTGGGGTGACAATTAGAATATTATCCAAAACAATCGTTAAAAATAGCTGCTGAGAGGGGCGCCTGGGTGGCTTGGTCGGTTAAGCGTCCGACTTCGGCTCAGGTCATGATCTCACGGTCCGTGGGTTCGAGCCCCGCATCGGGCTCTGTGCTGACCGCTCAGAGCCTGGAGCCTGTTTCAGATTCTGTGCCTCCCTCTCTCTGTGACCCTCCCCCGTTCATGCTCTGTCTCTCTCTGTCTCAAAAATAAATAAACGTTAAAAAAAATTAAAAAAAAAAAAAAGCTGCTGAGACACTCCAAGGCAGGAGTGTTAATGTTACAGGACACAACGAGCAGCGACCCCTAAATATCCCCGATCGCCAAAAACCACAGTCCCCTGTGCCTGGTGCTGTGGTGACAGCGAGGTTCTATCCCTGCCACTGTCTCTTGGAAGCAGAGCTACTGAGGGCTTTCTCGGCCATCAGACCCACGGGCTGTCGGAAGTGATTACCTCCCTCCCAGATGCAACCTATCTGACCTAGCTAGCACGCAGCTTATAAACAAACGAGAAAGTGCCCGTCAATTTCACAAATGGTCCATGCCTCCAAATGATCGTATGCTCCTGCAACCTCCAGTGTGTGGATGGCCTGTCAGGTCTGTCCCGATTCATGCATGGCGAGTCTCTCCAACATAACTGACAAGGCTTCTGTTGCTGTAAGTTCAAGAGGTGAAAGCAGCTGACAAGGTCATTCATTTTGGAACAGGGCATCAATGTATAATACAGAATGGACTGCAGTCATGTTGTCTGTCTTCAGCTGGGAGAGTTTCTCAAATTATAGAATTTTATGAACAGAACAATTTCATGGAAGGGGGAAAAGAGAACAAGAGTAAAACCTCTCTTGCTAGGGATGGCTAGCAGTTTTGATTGCTGTTCTTTGCATTTGTGGCCTCTCTGTGCCAGGTCAACATCCAAGCACTCTCTCGAGATTGCTCAACGTCAGCCCCGGCCTACCTCGGCCCCTTGCAAGTGAATTTTCTGATGCTTTTCATCTCTGCGATTATGCCTGCCCAGTTTCTGAACCAGACCACCAGTGTGTTGGGTCTGACATGAAGCTGGCTTCTCCCGTCTGAGCTCCTTGTGGTCCCGAAGCATCGCTTGGCCACCGAGTCACGGAATTCTCCAGTCAGCCTCTCCAGGACCCTCTCCCGCATTGGCCTCAGCCCTAGGATTAGGCTCCTGGGTCCACTTCTCTGTAAAGCTCTCATGCCTTCCATTGGGGATGTAGCTCTACCACCTAATCCCACTCACTAAAGTATTTCCCATCAATCTGCGATGGCCACGTTGCTGTCTGTGTGGGACAGAGTTAGTTTCTCATTCACTGACCTCTTTCCTTAAAGAGAGTGCTCCAAAACTTGACAAGAGTATTTGTATAAATTGCAGACTACCACCATCCCGGATTATCTCTTTCACTCCTTGTATTAGATGGGTCTTTGTTAGAGATTTATAATGATCGTTTTTGTTTTTTTGAAGAACAAACATTTTACTCACAAATAAGGTGATCTTTTGAAAACTATAGCATTGCTTTAGGAAAAATTCGCAATTAATATAGATATACTTTAGAATACATATAATTTATTCTTTTCAAATGATTTTTTATTGTGACATTCATTAAAAATTACATATTAGTGTAACAGGCAATTCTATCTTCAGTATAAACATTCAATCATAACCCCAATGATCTGTATATTCCCTTCATGTTTTTCTCTTTATAGCATTTACTCATCTGAAATAATATTACATATGATTACAGTCCTGCTTTTGTCTCTTAATATCTTCAACGAGTAAGCATTTCCCATAGCATTCTGATAATATTACATAATCAAGACAGACATTTTCGACAGTTCAATGAACAATTTTATCCTGTAGATTCATCACCATATACTTAGCTTTTCTACTACTGTCAGAAGTGTAGGCTCTTTCCAAATTCTGCTGTTCTAATGAACACTACAATTAGTTTCTTTGTGTATATCAATGTTCCCCATTAATAATTATTTCTCAGAATAAATACACAGCTGTAATATTTCTGGGGCAGAGACAGAAACACTTACATGTTGCCAAACTGATTTTAAAAAGGATATTCCACTAATTCCAAATATGAGCCCTGAGAGTACTTGCCTTATGAGTACTCACTGGCCTAGGCCAAAATATTATTTTGTTTTAAACTATATTTCACTTATTACCAGGGAGGTAGGCCATTTTTATCTTTGTGCTTTCTACTTGTATACCTAAGGCAGTTTTCAGTTTATTGGTTTTACACACTTATTGATTATAGTGTTTGCATCTTATTTGTGTGTATCTATCCTTTAGTTAATATAACATAAATGTAAGTCACAATAACAACAAATCCCAAAAGTGGGATTGCTGGATCATATGGGAGTTCTATTTTTTAAATGTTTTATTATTTGTTTATTTTGAGAGAGAGGGAGGGAGGGAGGGAGGGTGTACATGCGTGTGGGGGATGGGCAGAGAGAGGGAGAGAGAGAATCCCAGGTAGGCTTAATGCTGTCAGCACAGAGCCAGATGCGGGGCTTTACCCCACCAACTGTGAGATCATGTCCTGAGTTGAAACCAAGAGTCAGACATCCAACCTACTGAGCCACCCAGGCGCCCATGTGAATTCTATTTTTAATTTTGTGGAGGAGCTTCCATACCGTTTTACATGATGGCTGTACCAATTTACATTCCCACTAACGTTACATAAGGGGTCTCTCTTCACACTCTCAACAACATTTGTTATCTCTTGTCTTTTTCATAATAGCTGTCTTAATAGGTGAAGTGATATCTCATTGTGTTTTTGATTTGCATTTCCATGATGATTAGTTATGCTCACCACTTTTTCATGTACCTGTGGCTACTTGTATGTCTTCTTTGGAAAAATATCTATTCAGGTCTTTTGCCCTTTTTTTTTTTTTTGAGAGAGAGAGAGAAGGGGAGAGGGGCAGAAGGAGGGAGGGAGGGAGAGAGAGAGAGATTGAGAGAGTGAGAGAGAGGGAATCCTAAGCATACTCCATGCTCAGTGTGGAGCCTGATGTGGGGTTTCATCCCATGACCCTGGGATCATGACCTGAGCTGAAATCAAGAGTCAGACACTAAACTGACTGAGCTATCCAGGTTCATTTTTTAAATTGGATTATTTGTGGTGTTTGGCTCTTGAGTTGTATGAGTTCCTTATATATTTTGGATATTAACCTCTGCTACACCTCAGAAACATGGTTTGCAAATATTTTCTCCCACTCTATATGTTACCTTTTCATTTTGTTAATGGTTTACTTTGCTGTCTAAAAGCTTTTTAGTTTGATGTGGTCTCACGTGTTTATTTCTGCTTTTGTTGCTTGTGCTTTTGATGTCATATATAAAAAAATTATTGCCAAGACCAATGTCAAGGGGCTTTTACCTTGTGTTTTCTTCTAGGAATTTTACAGTTGCAGGTCTTGCATTTAAATCTTTCACCTATTTTGGGTTAACTTTTTTGTATGGTGCCAGATAGGGGTCCAACTTCATTCTTTTATGTGTGTATATCCAGTTTTCCCAGCACCATTTATCGAAGAGACTATTCTGTACCCATTGTGTATTCTTGGCACCCTTGTCAAAGATTAGTTGACCATATATGTGTGGTTTTATTTCCGGGCTCTCTATTATGTTCCATTGATCTATGTGTCTGTTTTTATGCCAGTACCATATTGTTTTGATTACTGTAGCTTTGAAATATAATTCGAAACTAGGAAGTGTGATGCCTCCAGCTTTGTTCTTCTTGATCAAGACTGTTTTGGCTATTTGGGGTCTTTTGTGGTTTCATTTATCCCTTGGATGCAAAGATGGTTCAATATATACAAATCAATAAGTGTGATACACCACATTAACAGAATAAAGGATAAAAACCATGTGATCATCTCAGCAGATGTAGTAAAGTATTTGAAAAAATTCAACATCCTTTCATGTTAAAATCTCTCAATAAATTAGGTATACAAGGAGTATGCCTCAACATAATAAAGGCCATATATGACAAGTCCATAGTTAATATCATACACAACAGTGAAAAGCTAAAAGTTTTTCCTCTAAGATTGGAAATAACACAAGGGTGCCCACTCTCTTCACTTCTATTCAACATAGCATGAAAGTCCTAACTAGAGCAATTAGGCAAGAAAAAGAAATAAAAGGTGTTCAAATTCAAAAAGAAGAAAGTAAATGGTCTCTCTGCAGATGACATGATCTTATATAGAAAAAAACCCCAGGGATGCCTGGGTGGCTCAGTCAGTTGAGCATTCAACTCTTGATTTTGGCTCAGGTCATGATCCCAGGGTAGTGAGATTGACCCTGCATCAGACTCTGTGCTGAGCATGGAGCCTTCTTAGGATTCTCTCTCTCTCCCCCCCCCTCTACCCCTCTTCCTGGCTCACATGCTTTCTCTAAAAGAAAAAAAAAAAAGAAAAAAACCCTAAAGATTCCACCAAAAAACTGTTAGAACTAATTAACAAATTCAGTAAAGTTGCGAGATACAAAATCAATATACAAAAACCAGTTGTGTTTCTGTATACTGACAACACACTATCTGAAAAAGAAGCTGGGGGGAAAACCCCAGTTATAATAGCATTGAGGGGCGCCTGGGTGGCTCAGTCGGTTAAGCGTCCGACTTCGGCTCAGGTCACGATCTCGCGGTCCGTGAGTTCGAGCCCCGCGTCGGGCTCTGGGCTGACGGCTCAGAGCCTGGAGCCTGCTTCCGATTCTGTGTCTCCCTCTCTCTCTGCCCCTCCCCTGTTCATGCTCTGTCTCTCTCTGTCTCAAAAATAAATAAAATGTTAAAAAAAAATTAAAAAAAAAAAAAAGAAAAGAATAAAATACTTTGGAATAAATTTCACCAAGGAGGTGAAAGTTCTGTTATTGAAAACTATTAAGACCACGATGAAAAGAAATCAAAGAAGACACAAATAAATGGAGAGATATCTTGTATTCTTGGATCAGAAGAGTTAATATTGTTAAAGTGCCCATACTACCTAAAGTAATCTAAAAATTCAATGCAATCCCTATCAAAATTCCAATGGCATTTCTCATAGAAATAGCAAAAACAATCTTCATATTCATATACAACCACAGAAGACCCCGAATAGCCAAAGCAATCTTGGGAAAGAAGAAACTACTGAGAGCTTTTTTGATCACGAATGAGTGTTGAATCTTGTTAAATGTGTTTTCTGCAACAATTAATAGCGATTATCTGATTTTTCTTCTTTAGTCTGTTGATATGATAGATTACATTGATGTATTTTTAAAAAGACTTTATTTCTTTAGAGCAGTTTTAGGTGCATAGAAAAATTGAGGGGAAGGTATGGATTTCCCATATACTCCCAACCCCTACACAAGCATAGCCCCTCTCCGCATTATCAGTATCATTCACAAGACTGGTACATTTGTTACAGTTGAAGAACTTACATTGACACATCATAACCACCCAAAGCCTTTAGTTTCATTCTTAGTGTTGTACATTTTATAGAGTTTGACAAATGTATATGTATCATTGAGATGACATATCTCCATCATTATAATATGATAGAGAGTACTCTCATTGCCCCCAAAGCCCTCTGTGCTTCAGCTCTTCTTTCCTCCTCTCTCCTCCAACCCTTAGCAACCACTGATCCTTTTAGTGTCGCCATAGTTTTGCCTTTCCCAGAATGTCAGTCAATTGGCTTCTTTCACTTAGTAATATGCACTTAAGGTTCTTCCACGTCTTTTTGTGGCCTGATAGGTCACTTCTTTTTAGTGCTGAATAATATTCTATTGTCTGCATGTACCATGGTTTATTTATCCATTCACCTGCTGAAGGGCATCCTGGTCATTTTGAACTTTTGGCAATTATGAATAAAGCTGCTATAAGTATCCATGTGCTGGTTTTTGTGTGGACATAAGTTTTCAGCTCCTTTGGGTAAATACTAAGGAATATGATTGCTGAATCTTATGGTAAGAACACGTTTAGTTTTCTAAGAAACTAGCAAACTGTCTTCCAAAGTAACAGTACCATTTTGAATTCCCACCAGCAATGTATAGGAGTTCCTGTTGCTCCACATCCTAGCTAACATTTGGTGTTGTCAGTGTTCCAGATTTTGGCCATTCTAATAGGTGTGTAGTAGTATCTCACTGTTGTTTTAACTTCAATTTCCATTATGACATATGATAGGAAGCATTTTTATATGTTATTTGCCATCTGTGCATCTTCTTTGGTGAAGTGTCTGTTAAAGTCTTTGGCCTATTTTTTAATTGGGTTGTTTTTTATGGTTGAATTTTAAGAGTTCTTTTTATTTTGGGATAACAGTCCTATATCAGATGTGTCTTTTGAAAATCTTTTCTCCCAGTCTGTGCTTTGTCTTCTAATTCTCTTGACATTGTCTTTTGCAGAGCAGAACGTTTTAACTTTAATGAAGTCCAGCCTACCAATTATTTCTTTCATTGATCATGCCTTTGGTGTTGCTCTAAAAAGTCACTGCCATTCCCAAGTTCATCTAGGTTTTCTCTTATGTTATCTTCTGGGAGTTTTATAGTTGCATTTTACATTTAGGTCTATGATCCACTTTGAGTTAATTTTTGTGAAAGGTGTAGGGTCTGTGCTTAGGTTACTTTTCTTTGTATGCGAATGTCCAGTTGTTCTAGCACCACGTGTTGAAGAGACTATCTTTACTCCATTGTATTGCTTTTGCTCCTTTGCCAAAGATCAGCATTGGTGCATTTTTGAATGTTGAGCCAGACTTGCATATCTGGAATAAATTCCACTTGGTCATGGTGTATTCTTTTTATACATTGTTGAATTTTATATTTAATATTTTGTTGACAATTTTTGTGTCTAAATTCATGAGTGATATTAGTGTGTTGTGGTTTTTGGGTTTTGGTTTTTCGGGAGGCCTAGTTGTTCTAGTTTTGGTGTCAGGGTAACATTTGCCTCATAAAATAAGTTGCAAAATTTTCCTCCTATTCTCTGGAAAAGATTTTGTATAATTGGTGTTAACTCTTCTTTAAATGTTTGGTAGAATTCTCTTATGAAACTGGGCCTCAGTAATTCTATTTAGGGGAGTTCTAAAATTACAAATTCAATTTCTTTAGTGGTCATAGGACTATCTAGATTATCTATTTCGTTTTCGTTGAGTTTTGGTAGCTTGTGGTTTTAGAAGAATTAGTCCATTTCTTCTAAGTTATTAAATTTATTGGTGTAAATTTTTTGTAGTATACCATCAGTAACTTTTTAATGATTAATAAGATCTGTAGTGAAATCCCCTGTTTAATTTCTGATATTGGTGACTTATTTCTTTTCTATTTTAATTTTTATCAGCTGTACTAGAACTTTATCAATATTACTTTATTTTTAATGAACCAAAATTGTATTTCATTTTTACTATTATTTTCCTATTTTCAATTTCATTTATTTCTGATTTTTATTATTTCTTTCTTTCTGCTTGCTATGGTTTATTTTACTCTTCTTTTCCTAGCTTCTTGAAATAGAAACTTTGGTTACTGATTTTTGATCTTTCCTCTTTTCTGCTATAAATTTCCCTCTCAGCACTGCTTTAGCTACATCCCATATGTTTTCTTCTGTTGTGTTTTTATTTTAAATTTTTCTGTGTATTTTTTATTTCCTGGAGACATCCTCTGACATTTGAGTTATTTAGGAGTGCTTAATTTTCAGGTGTTTAGAGATTTTCTTGTTCTTTTTTTTGTTGTTGTTATTGGTTACTAGTTTGATTCCATACGGTCAGAAAACATGCTATGTATGATCTCAAGGCTTTCAAATTCTTTGAATTTTGCTTTATGGCTCAAGATATTGTCTATTTTGGTGACCATTACATGGATGCCATTGTTAGGTGGAGTGTTTTATATATGCCAATTAGACACTGTTGGTTATCTTGTTCAGATTTTCTATATCCTCTTTGATTTTCTGCCTAATAATTCTTCAAATGATGAGAGGCAAATGTTGAAGTCCCTACCTATAATTGTGAACTGGTATATTTCAACTTTCAGCTCTATTAGTTTTTCTTTCATTCATTTTAAGGCTTTGCTGTTTGGTGCGTAATCAGAGTCATTATAGCTAATAAATGTATTGACCCTTTCATTATTATGTAATGTGCCTGTCTCTGCTAATTTTCTTTCATCTGTAGTCTACTTTATCTGATATTAATATAGCCTCTCTGATTGTTTTAATTAATGTCTGTATAGATCTATTTCCATCCTTTTACTTTCAACCTACCTGTAACATGAAATTTGAAGTGAATTCTTTTATAAACTGAATATATTTGGTCCTGTTTTTTCAATTCACTCAGTGCGTCTGCCTTTTTAGTGGTGTATTCAGACCATTTACATTTAAGATAATGACTGATATATTAGAACTTAAGTCTGCCTTTATTATTATTTTTATAGTTTCTTCCTTCTCTTTTTGTTTTCCTGTGGATTACATGAACTTTTTTTATGAATACATCTTAAAATATTCACAGTGTTTCTGGATTTCTCTTTGCATAGCTTTCTTAGTGGCTGCTCTAGATATTACAACATAAATATGTGATGTAACAGTCTACTATATTAACATTTTGCCACTTCAAGTAAAGTATGGAAATCTTGCTTCCATTTAGGTCCCTTTACTCTCATTTCCTTCAACCATTATTGTCTTGAGTATCAGATGGTGTTATAACTTTTGTTTCAATCATAAAATACAATTTGTAAAATTTGGGCAGAGAAGGATAGTCTACCGTATTCACTCATATGGCTGCTCTTTCTGTTGTTCAAGGAAGTAAATAATAAAGATTAGGACAGAAATAAATGAAATAAAGACTAGGTAAACAATGAAAAAGATCAATGAAACTGAGGGGTTGAAAAGACAAAGCTGACAAAAGTTTAGCTAGACTAAGAAAAGACTCAAATAAATAAATTATAAATGAAAGAGGAGACATCACAACTGATAGCACAAAAATAAGAAGGATCACAAGAGACTACTTTGAAAAATGATGTGCCAACAAATTGGATATCGTAAAAGAAATGGATAAATTTCTAGAAATGTACAACCTACAAACACCGAATCATGAGGAAATAGAAAATCCTGAACAAGGGCACCTGGACGACTCAGTCGGTTGAGCGTTGGACTTTGGCTCAGGTCATGATCTCACAGTTCTTTTGTCCCCTTCTCTCTGCCCCTCCCCCACTCATGCTCTCTCAAAAATAAACATTAAAAAAAGAAAAAAATCTGAACAGAGTAATAATGAATAAGGAGATTGAATCAGTAAAAACAAAAACAAAAACAAAAACAAAAAACAAAAAACAAAAAAACCTCCCAACAAAGAAAAGCCTAGGACCAGATGGCTTCACTGGTGAAATCTACCAAACATTAAGAAGAATTAATGCCAATCCTTCTCAAATTCTTCCAGCAAATTGAAGAGGAGGGAACAGTTCCAAACTCATTTTATTGTGCCAGCATTACCCTGATACCAAAGCCAGACAAGCATACTACTATAAAAGAAAATTATAAGCCAATATCTTTGATGAACATAGATCCAAGAATCCCCAACAAAATACTAGCAACTGAATTCAACAACACATTAAAATGATCATACACCATGATCAAGTGGAATTTAACCCTGGGATGCAAGGTGGTTGAACATATACACATCAAAAAGCATGATACATAACATGAACAGAATGAAGGATAAAAGCCATATCATCTCAATAAATGTAGAAAAATTCAACATCCTTTCATGATAAAAAAGACCCTTAACAAATTAGGTATAGAAAGAATGTATTTCAACATGACAAAGGCCATATATGACAAGCCCATGTTAACATCATACGCAAGGGTACAAAGGGTACAAAGGGTACAAAGGTAAAGCTTTTCCTGTAATATCAGGATGCTCACTTTCCCTACTTCTAGTTGTAGTGAGAGCAATTAGGCAAGAAAAAGATAAAAGACACCTAAATTGGAAAGGAAGAAATATAATTGTCTCTGTAGAGGACATGATCTTATACACAGAAAATTCTAAAGACTCCACCAAAAAACCCACTAAAGCTAATAAACGAATTCAGCTAAGTTGCCGGACACAAAATTAACTTTCTTCCTTCTTGATGCTTCAAGATTCCTTCTTTTATAACTTGAAGAACTTACTGCAGACATTATTTAAGAGTAAGTCTAGTAACGACAAATTCTTTTAATTTTTCTTTATCTACAAATGTCCCGATTCCCCTTCACACCTAAAGGATACTCTTCCCTTTCAGAATTTAAAAAATATTATACCACTTCCTTCTGTCTTCCATGGTTTCAGATGAGAAATCCACTGCTATTCAAATTGGTGTTCCGATAGGTAATGTGTCATTTCTGCTCCTTTCAAGACTTTTTCTTTGCCTTTAGTTTTCAGAGGTTTACCTATGATGTTTTAATATGATTTAAAAAATTTTCTATCCTGTTGGGGCTTGCTTATATTTTTTTTATCTGTGCATTCTCTTTCTTTGGAGTGTTTTAAGTCATTATTTTTTCTAATATTCTTTCAGTCTCACTCTCTTTCTCCTTTCCTCCTGGGACTCCAATGCTCTGAATATTTTCCTTATTGTTCCACAAGTTCCTGACAGTCTGATTATTATTTTTTTTCAATATATTTCCTGTCATTCAGATTGGGTAAATTTTATTATTTGTCCTCAAATTCACTGATTCTATCTGCTGACATATTTACTCTGGTATTGAGTTCATTTAGCAAGTTTTAAAATTTGGGATATTGTGTTTTTCGATTTGAAGATTTCCATTTTAATCTTTTTAATAACTTGTATTTCTTTTCTGAGATTTTCTATTTTTTTCATTTATTTCACAAGAATTTGTTATTGCTTGTTGAAGTTTATTTGTGATGGCTTCTTTAAACTCCTCATCAGATAATTCCAACATCTGATTCATCTCTGTGTTGGCATAGGTTTTGTCTTTTTTCATTCAAGTTGTGATTTTCCTGGCTCTTGATATGATGGGTGATTTTTTTATTGTATCCTGGACTTTTTACTATGTTGTGAGACTCTACGTCCCATTTAAATCTTTTATTTCAGTAGGTAGTCACCTGCTTAGGTTTAACATGCAGGTCCTGACCTATTTTTGTGGTGTGGCTTGAATGACAGCTTAGTTTTCAGAGCCTCTGCAGTATTTTTTGGAGTGCTTGGTTTATCTGGTGCTGCAGGAACTCCCAGTGGTCTCTTGGGGTGCTGCTTGAGGGGACCAAAGGAGTTGCCCTAGTCAGGGTTGCCTGATGTCTCTAGGTAGAAGAAGAAAGTCTCTGGCCCACAAGGATGAAGAATGTTTCCCGGGCCAGGCAACTTGTGTATAGCAGAATCTCTTTTTGAGGGCCAACCTACCACTAGGTGTCTATTGGCAAGGAAGGAGAGTCTCAGGTCTGGCAAGGGAAGACAGCACTTCCTTTAGTTGCTTGCTTTTAGCCAGGTTCCTAATAGATCCCCTTTGCCAGTATTGTCAGGATCACCTGCTGTTGTCAGAGGGCCTACTGTCTGAACTGGTAGAGAAATGAGCCCACCTGGGTTGCCCTGTGTCGCTAGGTTGAGGGTCTGAAAATGCTGGGTCTGGGTTGCCTTCTCCTGTTGGGTGGGGAGAAGAAAGGGAGGTATAAGACATCCTGCTGCTGTGTTGTTCCTATTGTCCCAGGATCTCAAACCAGCTTGGCTTTCTCTTCCCACCTTCCAGAGGGCTCCTTTGGCTGCCTCTTAGTCCTTTCCAGGGTTTATAGTTGTACTTAGCAGGGGGGAGCAGGGAGAAATGTGTCTAAGCCATCTTGTCCAGACCAACATTTCTTTTTAACTTTTAATTATTTATTTTAAAACTAAGGAACAATTTAAGAGAGTATCATTATGATTATGTGATTGCTACTAGAAATAATTTTGGCATAGAAATAAAAGGCATTTAAAAAAAAATTATCTGCTCCAGGTGTATAATATACTAGCTATGTCACTAAGAGTGAGGAAAGTAAAAGGAGAGATTAGAAAGATTGTGAGAAACAGCCTTGAAGCCAAGGGTGGAAAGTGTTAAGAAGCTGAGAGAGGTTATTATTATATTTGCTTTATGATGGGATTAGAAACCAGAGGATCTGAAGCATTAGGTTGCTTGCCCAAAATTGCTTTGGCATTTGGCTGCAGGATGGTTGCAGAATTCAGGATTATGACATTCCAAGACCATGGTAACAGCACACTGTTTCCCAGGGTGCCACTTTCAAACTCCAAACACAACATTTTCTAGAAGATACACCACAAGAGTCAAGTACTTTTTGCCTATCTGGCAAATGAACAAAAACTTTCAAAAGAAAAATGTTTACTAAATTTGACTGGTATTAAATGTCTGTTATTAATTGTCTCTTAATCATCCTGCATGGAGGGGGCTTAATTAATGTTCATGAATTCATTTCAAGCTAATGATTACCAAAGGAGTGCTTACTTTTAGAGGAGGAGTATTAAATTCTAATTGGCATTTGGGTAAGTTTGTAAAGCCATTTCTTATGTCTTTCTTCAAGCAACTGATTTCTCAAATTCATCTGTGACAATTTCTAATATGTCACATTTCTCCAAGTTTCTTTTGCCCATGATCACTTCCATATAAGCTAAACCTTTATTCCCAATAGTACATGCAGGGTTTCAGATAAAAGCTGACCACTTCCTGATTAAATGTGTTTCAGTCTTTCATTAAATCTCTGTATATAATGAAATCTATATTCCTGACTTTTTCAGGGTCAATTTTTAGAAATCTAATGAAAGACTCAAATATATGTATACTCAAATATATGCATATATATGTATATGTATATACACACACATATATGAGTTTTTTCAGATATATATGTATATATACATATATAATTTATATATTTATAAATTTGTGTGTGTGTGTATATATATGTATATATATGTATATATATATATATATATATATATATATATATATATATAAAAATTCATAATATTTAGGAGTTTTTTCCAAAGAGAACTTTGTTTTTAAAGAAATGTAAGACAAGAGACTTCCTTCCCCCCAAAATCCTCCAGGAAAACTATCTCCAAATGAAACCAAACTACAGATAGCATTCTGGATGAAATTCACTACCCAATACAAAAAGTTTATGTATTTTGGCAAGTGCAATTGGGCTGTGATTATTTGTTATATTGAGCCATGGGAAACTACTCACTGGAAATAGATTAAGGTATCTTTGGAAAATCTCTTAACACTTTCAAGATGTCGGGATGCCATCTCACCTACCCCAAATTTCCTCCAGCACATTAAATAGCCTCCCAGCATCCGGAAAAAGTGAAACAAGCTTCCAAAAGTGTTCATCTTGCAGTTAGCTGACACTCCTGCCTGAAGTGCAACTGATTTCAAGGGTCTTGGCTTCCTCCTGCGTGTCTTAGAGTATTTGTGGGAAAAGTTATGATACTTTGGTAATTTGAGACCTCAACTCACAGCTGAGCTATTAAATCACGACTCTATGAGGAGGTGAGATGGCAAGGATTTGAGTAGGAATGATTAGGTTTATAAATTACAGGTGCAAGAATTCATCCAATAATATAAATTATTACTCAACTTGGAAGAATCTAAGGGTCAGAGCCACAAAATATGATGTACAAATGATTTCACCAAGAGGAGCGATGGCGCTCATTTCTAGGGCAGGTTCTAACATCTATAATCCTGCTACTTTAGGCAACAGGAAGCAAGTCTGCCCTTGCAAACCTGCCTAGAAGCACTGATATTATTAGTTTTCCTAATCATTTGTTTGGCAATATTAGGTGATCAACTGATACTTTAGAATATTCCCCTGCACCAAAAACTGTCCTCATGTGAATTGAACTGGTAAAAAGCCATCGTTATTTTCACTGCAGTAGTGACTGGCTCTGCAAGTGCCAAGGCAAACTGGACAAATACTTATTTAAGTAATCATTTGCTTTTTTGATAGTAAAAAAAATCCCAACTTATTATTGTAACCCAAATGTCTCCTGGGGGATATGAATGAGGTCAAATTAATCCAAACTCCCTGGATCTTAACTCCACCTGCTTATTCAGAGTCACCAGTGCTACAGTCTGAATATCTGGGCCACCCTTCCCCAAATTCACTTTTGAAATCCTAACCCCTAAGAGGATGGCATTAGGAGGTGGTGGCCTATGGGGGGTGATGAGGTCGTAAGGATGGAGCCCTCATGATTGGGATTAGTGCCCTTATAAGAGAGACCTCACCGAGTTCCTTACTCCTTCTAGCATGTGCCGATACAACAAGAAGTCAGCAGTCTGCAACCTGGAAGAGGGCTGTCACCAGAACCCAGTCATGTTGACATTCTGATCTTGGACTTCCAGCCTCCAGAATTGTGAGATATAAATGTTGGTTTATGAGCCAGCCAGTTTATGGCATTTTTGTTATAGCAGCCTGAACAGACAGCTTTCTAGAAAAGCCCCTTCCCAAGCAAGTATTCCTGGGTGTCCCTGGAGGGTTTTCACAGGGAGCTCATGAACTGATACGATAGCCACAGCTTCCACACATCCACTAGAATCAAAATTTCCTCCTCTCCCGCAATGGCTTCCTCTTGTCAGTGTCATCTACTCAAAAGTGGAATGAGGTCTCTTCCCAGTACTTCTGCTGAGGGTAAGAACTTCGATTTCCCCACTGACTGTGCTCTCTTGCTATGCTCCTTAAATGGTCCATTATGCAGTAGCAGAGAGATGTTCATTTGGGGGCAGCAGTCTAGAGTATGTCTCTCTTCTCTGCCATGTGATATTCTTTGTCACCTGAGCCTCAAAGCAAAAATCCGTGTGTTCAGTCTCAGAGTGCTTCATAAAATAGTTCCTTCCATGTTATATATCAATAATACCTTTCTCCATCAAGGCTCAAAACCACTGTATCAAACCAGGCGAGAACAATAATCTTGTGTTGTACACTCTGGCCCTCATTTCCAATTTTCCACCCTTCTCTACCTGTGTAATACATGCATCAAACTCCTCTTTCTTCCTTCAGATGCAAAAGTCAAGAACTCAAGGATGCATTTCTCAATTCAGAGAAATATTGCCCACCCTACCAAACCCCTCTGCTGCCAGTGGTAAGTGATTCTCTGTGAGATAGTATATCTTTCATTGCCTTCAATCCTCCACTTGGTTTTCCACCATGTTTTGACATGGCCTTGGATTCTCTAGAGCAGTGGTCTCCAAAATGAGGTGGTCACACCCCAGGAGTAAGTGAGATAACACACTGGGGTATAGAGAGCAAATGTCAGAATCAATAGATAGGCAGATTCAGTTTTATTATTATTTAATATATAGATCACCACCAGTGCCCTCCCTCAGTCTGTATGAGAGGGCTATGTGTTTTTCAAGGTATCCTGGGGAAGGAGTGAATGTTCCATACTGGGAATAGTTGACAATGGAGACTTCACATGATCATTTCTTTCAGCATATTGACAAGTATTACCATTGATATGTTCCTGGTTAGGTGGCATTACAAATTAAGTTACTCAGTTTTAACTAATAATTCTCTCAAATTTGGCAAGGAACTTAAAAAATCCTTGCAAAGAAACCATAGATCAAGATATGACCATTAGTACAAACTCACAAAAGTGTAAGAGAAATGTCAGCACTAACAATTCTTCCATCCTAGTAGCTCAGGATCAGCATTATTATAAAATAATGAATTCAAATCAGATTACTTAAAAATAGAAGTTATTAAGGAGACCATTTAAAATATGTTGTTAACAATTATCTTTGCTTGGAGTCCCTCCAAAACAGACTCCAAGATGAGGATTAAGATGCAAGTGTCTTATCTGGGAGGTGATTCCAGGAAGCACATTGAGGGAGTAGGGAAGTGACGTACAAAGGCAGGAAAGCCAATAAAGGGTATGCTGATAAATGGATCACTACTTTGGGCACCCAGGACCCTCTGAGGGCCTGTGTAGACCAAAACTGTCCTTCTGAGGTGCAAGGAAGTTGGAGTATTTATCCACTGACTCTTGTCTTTCATTGGTTAAGAGTCATTCCTGGGGTGTGTTAGGTCCCTAGCATTCTGGTCTCTCCCACACGTACTAACTACACTTTAATAGTCCAAGAATGCTTTCATGAGGAAGGTGTTACCTTATTCTGCAGGGAAAAGCAGAAACCATGTTTAGAAGGATTCCGCAGTGAAGAGATTGTATAACAGAAGAGTCAGAGACAAGAATGTAAAGGCCTGTCTGCAGATTTTGAAATTTATCCTGTAGGCAACTGAGAGTCATTGAATGTGTTTGGGTAGTGACATGACATGATGGAAACTTTATTTTAGAACTGTTTGTTTACAGTATATTCCATTGTGTGAACAGGGGAAGGGAAGAGGTGGACACAAATATGTAAGAGCTTGTAAATTTACTTAAGTTGTATAAAGTCTACTTTGTATACCATTCTTTCCAAACAGAGGAGAGAAAAGAAGTGCTTCTTGGGGGACTGCATTTTGATGAGAAACTTGGGCCAGCATTCCCCTCGGAAAAGAAGAATGAGGCAAACAAATGGCATCTGAGTTTTGGTCTTCCATTATTCAAACTTTCCTAAAAAGTGGCAGCATGGAAATCTTCAAGTCTGCTTGGAATCTGAGCCAATTTGATGGGAGAATCTGCAGATTTTCAAGCAGTAAGTTGATCTGTGGTGGCCTTCAACCCAGGAGTGAGGAATTTTCTGTTTATAGTCTTGACTCAAAAGAGATCCAAATTTGCCCCACCCTGAAAGTGCATCACTAAGAGGAAATATTCAGTGTTTAAAATGGTTTATAATATGATTATACCAAAATTTTCTTTTTTTTCTTTTCTTCCTCTGTGAAAATAAATGCAACATGTTTGACACTGATTCGACATCAGGCAAGGGAATTGTGCTCTGAAGGCACACGCACATACATGCCCACCCCACATTGTATTGGCTGGGAGCTCTGCACTGAGAGAGATGCTCGGGCATATTTCTGCATGAAGCAAAATCAATATGGGTGAAACTGAAAACCATCTGTTGGGAACTTTTGGAAAGGTAGATGAAAGAGGAGGTGAGAGACAAGGGTGAAGACTTGGGAAACCATCCAAGGAAGCTCTTTTGACAACTCAAGTCATTACTTAACATGGATACAGACATCTGGGAGGCCCCAAGGTAAGCCCACGGGCCCTGCCTGAAGGGGCCTAGAGCCAACATGGGGTTGGTACAGTTCAAAACAAACCTCTGGCATCTCAAAATGTTCCTGCACCTTTTTTCTCTTGGGTTCCACCTTGCTAGGCAACCCTCCTCTCCTCTGTGGTTTTTCTGCCATTTCCTGCTTTTCTCATTCTGTAGTCACCACCCAGCTCCCTATGGGTGGAATAATAATTTAGTACAAGTTCAATTTTTAAAAACTGTTTTGCAATAAAATCTTACTGCTTTTGTTCTCTGTGGCTAGAGGGGTGGTGGCCTGGTATGACTGCCCCAAGTTTAAAGGCAGGGAAAATAAGGATAATGGATTAAGTGATTTGCCAGAGATGAAATGAATGAGATTAGCACCCGTTACTTTTTACCCCAGTAACTGAAATAAATACAAGAACTGGATTGTTGCAATTATTTAGGAAAGCACTGGAAAACATCATTCTTTGTGATTCTTGTGTAATGAATGTGGTAACAGAGAAGGTGGCTATCCCAGTTTTTAATTCAGTGAAGGTTTAGAACATATTTCTAATTCCTTTGACACATCCCCAGGTTTTCATGCATAAAATGGAGCTAATACAGTAATTAGTACCCACCTTATGGGGTGGTTGTAAGGATTAAATGACTTAAAATATGCCGAGCACTTAGGACAGTACATGGCACCTAATAAGCACTCAATACATTTATTATTATTATAGTTGTTGCAATACAACAGCAATTTATTTTGAAGTGACAACCCTAATATTCAAATCTTCGAAAAATTTATACCAGACAATGCCTAGCTGCAAAGGAATCATACTGGCTTACCTGAGAACCTTATTAGAATGAGAAAATAAGGGGTAGAGATTGCATTCATGAGAGGTCTGTCACTCTTCCAAAACATTTTGGAAATTCAACTCTTCATTTTAGGGATTATTTACATCAGAGCTGGCTGTGCCTTTGGGAAAATGGAACCCAAATATTGCAGGTGCCATTCCTGCTCCTACCTACCTGCTCATCATAGCACCCCATTTCCCAGCCACTAAGGGTGTACTATGCTCAGGTTCTGATGTGATACCAAATTTCTCTGTGACTGCTAAAGCAACCAATCTTGCTTGTCACACCTGTGTCACCTCTCAAATATAAACAAACCCCACAGGTCATCTCTCCTGTCTCATATTCTCAGCCAAATTTCTCTGCTTTGCTTATCACCTCTCTTGCTCTTCCTGTCCCTCCCAATCCTTTATACAGTGTCCACTGGAATTCCAATGCCCCCTTCCATGGCAAGCAATCTCGTGGATGGCCATTCCTTAATCATCTAGTGTTAACTGAAACCTGGCTTTTCCATGAAGCTCTCTACTTCCTAAAGCTCCTTTAGGCAGATGTTGTCCATTCTGCTGGGTTTCAGGAAGATGATGATCATCATTCACCTATTCTCTCCCCATCTTTATAAGAAAACCTTTATATAAAAAACTTCTGGGGAACTTCTACTTTTCAGGAAGATGTAATGGATCTACTTTTCTTTATTCCTCCTACTAAGTACAACTAAAAACCACAAACATTATATATAAAGCAAACATAAAAAGATTCTGAAAGGTGGAGAAAGGAAGTCAGACTGGCTAGGGACCTTAGGACCTGAAGAACAACAAGGTCGTGAATTCTGTGGATTTTCTTTTTGCCTCATGTATCATAGAATTGGAGCTGAAGAAGCGGACAATCTGGAACACAAACAGATTCAGACAAAAAAAAAAAAAAAAACAAACCCTGAACAAAAGCCTTCTACCTCCAGCCCAAGTACCAGGAAAGGGACAGCCTTGCAAGACAGAACCTTTAGAAAATAACTACTTTACTCTGGCCAAACACCACAGAAAGAGCTGTACTCTAGACTTGCACCATTGCGTGGCTGTAACAAGCCCCTCCTCTCACCAGAGTGGTCAGAGGAAGCTGAGTAGGGAGCCATGTCTTTCATCTCTGCTTGGCGGTAACAAACACACATCCCTTGCAGTGCTGGTGGAGACCATGTGGGAAGTCTGCACCCCCATACCCACCTTCCCTTCCCTCCTCCCCACCAGGAGTCCAAGGGGAGAGTCAGGACTTTCACCACTATCCATTGGTAATGAGACAACCAGCCCCAGTGTCAGTGAAGGCTCTGTAGGGAGCTGGAACTCCCCTAGGATGACGACAGAGGCTGAGTGGGGAACCTGAGCTTCTATGCTTATCTGGCAGGAATGAAGTGCCACTCCTACTTCTCCTACCAGAGCAGTGTCAGGAAGCCAGCTGAAACAGGAGGTTTAAACAAGAGCCAGAGTATCATAGCATAAGTGTCCAGGTCTCAATAAGAAATCACTCATCATACAAAGAACCAGGAAAATCTCAATTTGAATGTAAAAGACAATCAATAGATGCCAACACTAAGATGGAAGAGCTGTTAGAATTATATGACAAAGACCAAAGCAGCCATCATAAAAATGCTTCGATGAGCAATTACAATTCAAATGTTAAAAAAGCAGACAACATCAGCAAAGAAATAGGAAGTCTCAGCAAAGAAAAGGAAGATATAAGGAAGACCCAAATGGAATTTGTAGAACTGAAAATACAGTAACCCAAATTAAAAAAAAAAAAAACAATAGATGGGCTCAATAGCAGGATGGAAAGGATAGAAGACAGAACAGGTGAACCTGAAGAACCTTTAATGTTCACTAAAGATTACCAAATCTGAAAAACAGAGAAAAAATAGACTGAAAAACATGAACAGAGCTTCAAGGAACTGTGGGACTATAATAAAAGATCTGGGGCTCCTGGGTGGCTCAGTCAGTTGAGCGCCTGGCTCTTGGTTTTAGCTCAGGTCATGATCTCACAGTTCATGAGTTCGAGCCCTGCATCAGGCTCCGTGCTGACAGTGCAGAGCTGCTTGGAATTCTCACTCTCTCCCTCTCTTTCTGCTTCTCCCCTTCTCTCTCTCTCTCAAAATAAATAAATAAACTCCAAAAAATAAATTAAGAAAAGATCTAACATCTGGGTCATTGGAGCCCCATACAGAGAGGGGAGAGGATGGGGCTGGAAATGTGCTTAAAGAAAAATAGCCCAAACTCTCCAAATATGTTAAGATATATAAGTCTACAGGTTCAAGTAATTGGGCAAACCTCAGACAGGATAAAACCAAAGAAATCCACACCAAGCCATATAATAGTCCAACTTTTGAAAGCTAAAGCTGAAGATAAATCTTGAAAGCAGTAAGAGACAAACAACACATTACCTATACGGGGAAAATAATTCAATTAACAACAGGTTTCTCATCCAAAACCATGGAGACCAAAATAAAGTGGCACAACATTTTTCAAGTGCTGAAAGAAAAAAGAACTGTCAATCTAGAATTCTATATCCAGTGAAAATATCCATCAGGAATGAAGAGGAAAGGGGAAATCAAGACACTCTCAGATGAAGAAAAACTCAAAGAAATTGTCACCAGCAGACCTATCTTAAAAGAATGCCTAAAGTAAAATTTTTAAACAGAAAGGAAATGATAAAAGGAGAACATCAGGAAGGAAGGAAGTACAACAGAGAGTAAAAATGGGGGCAAATACATTTTCCTTCTCTTTAGTCTCCCAAATTATGTTTCATGATTGAAGCAAAAATTATAACACTATCTAATGTGTTTCTAAATGTATGCAGAGAAAATATTTAAGACAATTATACTCTAAACAAAGGAGGGTAAAGGGAGGTAAGGTATCTGTACTTCACTGGAAGTGGTAAAATCTCTAGTAGACTGGCATGAGCTTTGTATATGTAATATAATGCCTAGAGCAACTACTTAAAAAGGCTATACAGGGATACGCTCAAAGACACTATAGATAACCCAAAGTTGAATTCTAAAAAATGTTTAACCCACAGAAGGGCAGGAAAAACAAGACAGACATCATAAACACAGAGAACAAACAGAAAACAAAACAATGAAATGGATACTTAAGACTTAATAGGCCAAAAATTACATCAGATTTAACTGGTCTAAACATACCAACTAAAAGACTGAAATTGGCATAGTGGATTAAAAAACATAATGCAACTATAACTAACTTTAAATATAGTGACATAGGTAGGTTGAAAGTAAAAGGATATATCACATAAACAGTCAAAAGAAAGCAGAAATGGCTACATTAATATTAGATAAAGTGAGACTATAAAGTAAATTACCAGACACAAAGGGTTTATTACATAACAATAAAACAGTCAACCCACCAGGCACACATAGCAATCTTAAATATGTATGCATCAAATGACAGAGCTGCAAGATCTGTGAAGCAATAAAATGATACAAGTGAAAGGAGAAATAGAAAAATCTACCATCATATTTAGAAGCTACAATACCCTTCTCTCAGGAATTGATAGAACATCTAGAAAGGAAATCAAGAAGGATGTCAAAGAACTCAATACCACTACCAACCAATGAGATCTAATAGACAGTTATACAACACTCAGCCCAACAATGGAAAAATACATATTATTTTCAAGTGTCCATGGATGATATATGAAGATAGACCATAGCCCAGCCATTAAAAAATACCTCAACTTATTGAACAGAATTGTAATAACACAAAATATGTTCTTCAACCATAATGGATTCAAACTGGAAATCAACAACTGTAAGATAACAGGAAAATCTCTAAACAGATAGAAATTAAACACACTTCTGACTCTCAAATACAGAAAACAAAGTGAGGGCTGATGGGGGTAGGGAAAATGGGTGATGGGTATTAAGGAGGGCACTTGTTGGGGTGAGCACTGGGTGTTATGTGTTAGTGATGAATCACCAGAATCTACTCCTGAGGCCAAGACTACACTGTATGTTAGCTAACTTGAGAATTAAAAAAAAAATGGTGAATTGTATGGAATTCAAAATGGCATAAAATGGCATAATGTGAATTATATCTCAATAAAGCTGTTTAAAAGAAAAAAAAGAAATTAAACACACTTCTTAATAATCCATGTATTAAAGAGGAAGTCTCAAGGGAAATTTAAAAAATACACAAGGGGCGCCTCTGTGGCTCGTTGGTTGAGTGACTGACTTTGACTCAGGTCATGATCTCAGGGGTTTATGAGTTCAAGCCCTGCATCAGGCTCTTTGCTGACAGCTCAAAGCCTGGAGCCTGCTTCAGATTCTGTGTCTCCCCCTCTCTCTGCCCCTCCCCTGATCACACTTTCTCTCCCTCTGTCTCTCTCCAAAATAAACATTAAACAATTAAAAAAAATTAAAAAAATACAATGAACTGAATAAAAATGAAAATATCCATATGAAAAATATATGAGACCTAGCTAAAGCTGAAAGGGAAATTTATAGCATAAAATATTTACATTAGAAAAGAGGAAAAGTCTCAAATCAATGTACCCACCTCAAGAACCTAGAAAAAGAACAAAATAAACCCAAAACAAACACAAGAAAGGTGAGAATAAGTACAAAAAAAATCAATGAAATTACAACATAAAAACAATAGAGAAAATCAATGAAACAAAAAGCTGGTCTTTTGAAAAAAAATCAGTAAAAATAACAAACCACTGGCAAGACTGAAAAAAAAGAGTGAAGACACAAATTACCAAGGTCAGGAATTCAATATGGATTATCACAACAGACTCTGCGGACATCAACAGTATAAGAAGGAAATACTATGAAAACTCTACATACATAAATTTGACTACTTAGATGAAAATGACCAATTCTTCAAAAAGTACAAAGTAGTACAGGGTGCCTGGTGGCTCAGTCAGTTGAGCGTCCAACTTTGGCTCAGGTCATGATCTCACAGTTGGTTCGTGAGTTTGAGCCTTGCATCGGGCTCACTGCTGTCAGCCCCAGGCCACTTCAGATCCTCTGTCCACTTCTCTCTCTGCCCCTCCCCTGCTTGTGTGTGCACTCTCTCTCTCTCTCTCAAAAATGAATAAAATATTTTTTAAAAAGTACAAAGTAGTACAACTCACCCAATAAGATACAAATAATTTGAACAGTCCTATAACTATTAAAGAAATCGAATCTATAATTTTAAAACTGCCCAGAAAGAAATCTCTAGGGCCAAACGGTTTCATTGGAGAATACTGCCAAATGTTTAAAGAATTAACGCCAATTCTATACAATCTCTTCCAGAAAACGGAAGAGGAAGAAACATTTCTCAGTTCATTTTATTACACTAGTATTAGCCAGATAACCAAACCAGACAAAAACAGTACCAAAACAAAACAAAAATGGTCTCTTTCATAAATGTAGATACAAAAATCTTTAACAACATTTTAGCAAAAGAATTCACCAAGATACAAAAAGAATTATACATCATGACCAAGTAGGACTTATTCCAAGGATGCAAGGCTGGTTCATATTCCAAAATCAATCGACATCATCCACCATAATAACAATATAAAGAATAAAAATCACAGGATCATGTCAAATAATGCAGGAAGAACATTTGACAAAATTCAATATCCATTCATAATAAAAGAATAATCACAACCAGGAATAGAGGGTAACTTCCTCAATTTCATAAAGAACATCTACCAAAAAGCTAGAGCTAATATATATTAATGATAAAAGACTGACTGCTTTCCCCCTAAGATCAGGAGGAAAGTAGGAATGTTTGCTCTTACCATTCTTATTCAACATAGTACTGGAAGTTCTAGCCAGTGTAATAAGGAAAGAAAAAGAAATAAAATGCAGAGAGTTTGGAAAGAAAAAAAATGATACCCTCTCTATTTGCAGATGACATGATTGTCTAGGTAGAAAATTCCAAGAAATCTACAAAATACTCCTAGAACAAATAAGTGAGTTCAACAAAGTGGCATGACACAAGATGAACATACAAAAGTCAATGACATTTCTGTACACTAGCAATGAGCATACAAACACTGAAATTAAGAATACAATGCCATTTACAATACCTAAAATAAATTAAATACATATGTGTAACTCTAACAAAATGTGTGTAGGACTTGTATGCTGAAAACTACAAAACACTGATGAAAGAAAGAGAACAAGGTAAACAGTGACATACTAAGCCCACGATTCAAAGGTTCAGCATTGAAAAAATGTCAGCACTCACCAAATTGATATACAGGTTTAATGCAATTCCTATCAAAATCCTAGCAAGATCTTTGGTAGATATAGGCAAAACTTTTCTACAATATATATGGAAAGGTAAAGAAGTTAGAACAGCTAAAATAATTTTAAAAAAGAATAAAATGGGAGAAATAACTTTACCCAGTAATAAGGCATACTACTTAGCTACCATAATCCGAATAGTGTGGTTGGCAGAGAGTTAGATCAGTAGAACAGAACAGAGAACCCAGAAACAGACCTACATAACTATGCCTAGCTGATTTTTGACAAAGATGCAAAAACAGTTCAAAAGGATAGCGTTTTAAACAAATGGTGTCAGGACACAAATGAAAAATATAAAACTATAAAACATTTTAGAAAAAACATAGCAGAAGATCTTTGCTAGAGTTAGGCAAATTCTTAGACTTGACAGCAAAAGCATGATCCATAAAAAGAAAAACTGATAAATTGGACTTTATCAAAATTATGAACTTTTTTCTGTGAAAGGACACAGAGGCAAGCTGCAGACTGGGAGAAAATATTTGCAGAGCACTTATTGAACAAAGGATAGTATCTAGAATATATAAAGAATTCTCAAAACCCAATGGTAAAATATAAACAATCCAATTAAAAGATGGGCAAAAAACATGAAGAGACATTTCACAGAAGAGGATACACAAATGGCAAGTAAGCACAAGAAAAAGTGTTCAACATCACAAACTGTTAGGAAAACTCAAACTAAAACCTCCATGAGATATCAGTGCAGCTATCAGAATGGCTAAAATTAAAAACAGTGACAGCACCAAATGCTGGCAAGAATGCACAGAAACTGGTTGATTCAAACTATTGCTGGAAATGTAAAATGGCATAGCTATTCTGGAAAATAATTTGGCAATTATTTGAAAAAATGAAACATGCAAGTATCATATGATTCGACAATTGTACTACTGGGCATTTATCCCAGAAAAATGAAAACTTACGTTCATGAAAAAATCTGTACATGAATGTCCGTAGCCGCTTTATTCATACTAGCCCCAAACTGGAAACAACCCAGATGTCCTACCACAGGTGAGTGGTTACACAAGCTATGGTACTACTCAGTAATAAAAAGGAATAAACTATTGAGATACACACATACAAAAAACCCTTGGATGAATCTACAGAGAATTATGCAGAGTGGGGAAAAAAGCCAATCCCAAAAGATTATAAGCTGTATGATAACATTTATATAACATTTTTGAAATGACCAAAATTCTAGAAATGGAGAACAGAGTGATGGTTTCCAGTGGTTAGGGATGGGGTAGAAGGGTGGAAGAAAAATGGGTGTGGTTATAAACGGGCAATAGAGGGATCCTTGTGATGGGAATGTTCTGTATCTCAACCATATGAATGACAATATCTTTGTTGTGATATTGTACTATTGTTTTACAAGATGTTACCACTGGGGGAAAACACTGGACCTCTATTTACTATTTCTTATCTGCGTGAGAATCTACGATTATCTTAAATAAAAAGTTTAATTTAATAAAAAACATTTAAATTTTTTTTAATATTTATTTATTTTTGAGAGAGAGAGAGAGAGAGACAGACAGACAGAGAGACAGAGTGTGAGTGGGGGAGGGGCAGAGAGAGAGGGAGACACAGAATCCGAAGCAGGCTCCAGGCTCTGAGCTATCAGCACAGAGCCTGATGCGGGGCTTGAACTCATGGATGGTGAAATCATGACCTGAGCGGAAGTTGAATGCTTAACTGACTGAGCCACCCAGGCACCCCAATAAAAAACATTTTTAAAAACCCTCCTGTTTTGAATCATTATCTTCTGGCTGTACCACCATCTCCATTACCTTCATCTACCAGATGGGAGCTGATACTGACTTGGACTAGGGAGGAAGTGGTAAAAATGGTAAATGGGCACTTTCTGGGTGTATTTGGAAGGTAGAACCGAAAGTATTTGCTGATGGATCAAACATAAATGGAGAAATCCAAACACGACTCCAAATTTTTCCTGGGCCATTTGAATGATGGATTCATTATTTACTGAGATGGGGAAGACTGAAAGAGGAGCATGTTTGGGGAAAAATTGGGAGTCTGGCTTTGGATATGCTGAGTTTGAGATTCCTAGTAGATCTCCAAGTGGAGATGTACAGCAGGCAGCTGGGCACATATGTCTGGAGTTATGAAGAGAGGTTAGATCTGGAGAATCAAAGAGAGGAGTCATCAGCACATGGATAGTATTTAGTCATGAGTTTAGATAAGATTGCTTATGAAATATGTATAGGAGAGAAGCAGCCTCGGTCTGAGCCCTAGAACTCCAAAGTTTAGAGGCCAGAGGAATGAGGAGAAAGCAGCAAAGACACTTAGAAGCAATGGCCAGTGAGACAGAGGAGAGCCATGAGAAAGTGGGGTTTGGGAAAACAGGCTTAAATTTCTGACTGTCCTTCTTTGACCTTTTTCATGGATGCACTGACCTCTGGTTTCACATTCAGCCTTTTTAACCACCATATATATTCAGGTTCTCCCCTAAATTGTCTTCAGCATTGAGCCCTCCTTGAAGTTCTAACTCATAAAATCTATTGATTGTTGGGACACTCTGTTGTGGCAGCATATAAGTACCTGTTCTAGTTATTCATTAATGCCTACCAAATCACCCATAAACTTAGTGGCTTCAAACAGTAACAATAATTTATTATCTCTCAGAGTTTCTATGGGTCAGGAACTTAAGACTGACTTGGTTGGGCAGGTTTTGGCCCAAGATCTCTCGGATGAATGCAGATGGCTGGAGTTGAAATCATCTGAAAACTCACTCACTCACATAATCTGGCACCTAGGCTGGGAAGACTCAAAGCATTGGTCCAGGTACACCTCATCAATCTTGGAGTTATACAATACACAATGCGATTGCAGGGTATGGCATTTTTAAGCATAAATAAAGTGGTATCCATCACCATCCAGCTCTCCAAGCTGGCACAGTCTAAGTACATACCAGAATTCAGTGGTTTGGAACCAGAACCAGATGTTGGTTTTCCAGATACGGAACAGAATCTTACCAGATAGGATCATATTATCCCTGTGTGTCTATCCCAGGCAGTCTATCCTTCTGGAATGCTACTTACTACAGCCAAAATGGTTTATCTCAATCCCTAAAATCACTGCATTACCCATATGACATATAATAAACAAAATTCACCATGTTGACAATCCCTAGGAGCCTCTCTGTGAACTTTGGAGAAGATTACCATTGCATGAGCATCTATGCATCAGGGTTATCAGATGTTTCATTTTACCAAGACAAAATACCTCAGTTGTTAACACTTACTGTCCCATCCTAGTTTTTAATAGTGCCCCCTTTGCTCACTCGCAAAAGTGTCTGGTTAGTTGATACATATATATTTAATAGTTGATATATGTAATATTTGATTCTATCGATCTATAAAATTTATTCCTCCTTGCAGTCAGACTTTCAGAACTGGGCTGAAGGTGCAACTTATTTTTCTAGAGGGCAACAGAATGATGTGTCAACAACAGACTGATGTGTCTGGAAGAGAGAAGAACCAGCCTTTCCCTAAGTGTGGGGGCAGGAAACATATAAGAGCCCAATGTGTTCAATGTCAAAAGGGAATCCGGATAGACACTAAACATGAAGTCATCACTCACAATAGTAATACGTAAAGCACACAGAAGTTCTCTTAACCCGTCTCTGCTTACTTGATTCACCTTACTAACCAATACTCACCACTGGAAACAATATTGATGCCCAGGTCCTAAAACTGCTCAGGGATAGAAGACTACTCTGTAAAATGCCAGAATACTTTTGTTACCACTGGCTGAGTTGTATATTTAGCCATGAACGAGGTAAATTTGTTCCCAAACCTGTTTATGCATATAGTTGTTATCAGAGTTCTGTAACCTAATTAGATGTGACCTAAATTGATATTTAAAAGATTATTAAAAGCTTGAGAGTTATTGGATAGACTTGATTAAGGCAAACTGCTCGAGGTAAAAAAAAAAAAAAAAAAAAAAAGTTACTGGTCTGGATGTAGTAGATTCAGGTATAAAATAGATGAACATCAGAAAATTCTAGAAAGAGTTAGTACTGATATTTCCTCACAAAATATGAGGAAATCATAAGTTGTGGCTACTCAGCATCTTTGAAAACTCTGCCTATGTTTGGAGAATTTCCCTTTTCAAGGTCAAAGTCAGAATTCATTCTCCCAGCCTCCCTTGTAGCTGGGGAGCAGGCACGCAATGTAGGCTCTACCAATTGGAATTTAAAGTGGGAGTGGGTGAGCTCCATGGGGAGTTGGTTGAGGAGTGGTTGGTGGTGGAAGGATCTATCTTTCTGGGACACAGGAGTAGCAGAGCTTTTGGTGTTCACTGAGAGGAAGAAGTCTGTAGGGCAGAAGGTTTGTAAGAGATATCAGTAGCTCTGTTTTAGATATGTTAAGTTGATATGTGTATTAGACCTCCTAATCAAGATGACCAGTAGGCAGGTGGATATATAAGTATGGAGTTTAGAAGAGAGGGCTGAGCTAGAGATGCAAATTTGGGAAGCATGAGTATACAGGTGGTGTTTTCGGCCATAGGCTTGGATAAAATCACCTAGGGAGTGAGAGAAAATGAGAAGAAACATGAAGACCAAGTCTGAGGGTATTCCAAAGCTTAGAGGTTGGGAAGATAAGGAAGTATAGGGGAGGTGGGTGGGAAGGAGAAGCCAGTAAGAAAACGGCAAACCGAGAGAGGGTGGTGTCTCAGGCACCAAATAAAGAGTTTAAGGAAGGGATGGTGATCAACATTGTTTCTATTGCTGATGGTTCAAGCAGGATGAGGCCTAAGAACTGACCATGGGATTTGGTAACAGAGGGGCCATTAACATCCTTCATAAGAGCAGTTTCAGTGATTTATCTTTGACCACCTACACTTCAGACCATTATTTTTTTCCCCATTCAGGGAATATTGGAGGCTGTTAAAACAGCTCTATCAGCCCCCACCTCAGTTGGGTGGGCCTGTTTTTTAAGCTCCTCCCCCAAACTGGACAACGGTTGTCAAGGTTGGCTCCAAAAGCCTGTTTATTGGGTGGGATAGAAGTCCTTCTAGCCAGTTGACCCTCTCAGACCCTCTAAACATAGTGCCCCATGAGGGGGTTCATGAATCATCCCAGATGTTGGGAAGGACTCAATCAGCCCACCCTCATAGACTACGATTCCATACCTTATCTTGTTTGCTCAAACCACAAAAACTTCTCCTCCTTCTTCACTCTCACTGAGGTCTCACTGAGACCTTGGTTCTTATTCCACTGGAAATGCAACAGCAGTCACAGAATAGTCCCTCAGGTTCCCACTACCACAGCCACAACCTACCTGTGACTGTGCCTTCCCCTCCTCTACTACAAGTGAATTGTCTGTTCTTAGCTAAGGCTGACCTCTTAGTTGTGAAGTGGTTCCCATCCCCACTTATCAGACCAACTACATAATTTGGGGAGCCCAGTACAGAATGAAAATGGAGAGTCTATTATTCAAAAATTGTTAAGAATCCCAAGACCCCACCAGCAGAGTGTTAAACCAAGCAAGGTGCCCTTCTGACACCATGGTCCTGGGTGACTGCACAGATCACATGTCCATGAAACTGGGCCCTGGCCCTGACCTGGCCTTATTCCTTAAGCCACCTTCTCCCACGGAAAGAATCCTGGCAGTGGTGAGTGGGTCTCTTGCTGAGGTAACCTGAGGAGGTACTTCAGGGAACAGGCATGGTCTTCCAGAGAAGCGAGCAAACCAGGAAATCAAGGCTAGGCAGCCAGCAGGGAGCCACTTGCACCTAGGTTTTGAGACACTGGCTGGTAACCACAGCCCACACACTGAAACTGGGGTTCCTTTGCCCTCGGCCCAACATGTCTCAGGACAGCCCACAGAGAAGCTAAGGAAACACCAGAGCACTCCAAGGACACATCTGCCAACCTGTCTCACTCACTCCATGTAGTCAGCACTCCGTTTCTCCTTGGGATCATGGTCTCCCTGGGATCGTGTCCCCTGGTTTGGGGACATCTAGCTTCTCCTGGCTGCTCAGCAAGTCCACTTCAGTTTCTTCTTTTCTGAAGGGAGCTTATCCTCCATGGGATAGAATTTGCTGGAACTACAGTTGGGCAACCTGGGGATGTCTTGGGCCCCCTGATAGATCTCCTTCCTGTCATCACCATGGAGGCCTCTTTCCCGCTTGGGGTCTGGCAAAACCAGCCTCAGGGCTTCTGCGTCACCTTTCTTGAAGGCCAGGTGCTGGTGGCAGCTGACACTCTGGCTCCACCCTCCCGTATGGAGGAATCAGAGGACTCTTACTGTCCAGATTGGCAGGGGGTCTCTGCAGTTTAGGATGGGGGGAAATGACATGGCTCTGTTCCCCCTGGGCTGGTCACCAGTTTCTGTTCTGACTGCTCTAGCCTTCTGCTTGGGAGACTCAGTCACCAAAGAGACTTCTTGGGCTGGCTGACTTCCGTGAAGCCCCATCTTCCCCAACAGAAATGGTGTCGGGAGGGAAAATGGCATCACACAGATGGGTCCTCCTATCCCCTGGCTGGGCTGCACCCACTTGCCTCCCCTCCTTCCCTACTGCTTCTTCCTGTGGAGGCAGGTTCAGTTGTATCTCACTGCCCATCCTCACCTCCTTCATCTTCTTGCCTCCATGGTGTCAGCCTTTCATTTTCTAGTGGATGCTCTTCAACATCTTACCACTTCTCCTGGGAACACACCTTCAGTTCCTCCCGGCTGCACTTTTTTTACTGGCCACATTGGCCGGCAGCCTCCTCCCCTGTGGCGTTTCTCTTTCCATCTCGGCTTTCTGTGGTGGTCAGGATATCTCCATCAGGTTAAAAGGCAGGCCATCTGTGGCATCATGGGCTCAAGGGGGACAGTTGGGGACACCTACTAAGGTTGTGTCCAAGCTGTAGCCCAAGAGGGCCAGGTAGTGTCTGGGGCTCAGAAGCTTCTGCTTCCTGGGGCAGGCATCCACGGGCTCTGGCCCTCTTCGTGCTGTGCTCTGCTGCTCTTAATAAAAAGCAACAAGTTGCTCCTGATGATCAGCATACATTTTGCAGTGGTGGCAAACTGAGTGGAAACAGAGTAAAAGAAGAGGGGCCTAGATTTGTCCAGAGGAGTGAAGGTGGAAGGGGCTGTGGAGAGGGTGGTGTGCTTCCTCCACTGAGCTCGGGGCCCAGATGTCAAAACGGAAGGAGTCCTTGTAGGCACAGGGTACTTGGCGGGAACCATCAGCAACCCTGCGCTGTTGGAGGGGGACAGATAGCCTGAGACTGTGCTCTCACACTTTCTCAGCCTGTCCTCAGAGGCCTTGGTGTTTTGGGACTTCTCCAAGGAGAGTGCCTGCTGTCACTGCAGCAGCCCAAGCTTAATGGCAGTCAGAGACTTCTACTCTGGCATTTTATGCCGGCAGGAACCCAGGGAAAGCCATGTTTTGGAGTCCAAAGGGGCTTCCCTGTTGGGAGTCTCTAAATGTGGACCTGGACAGGAAACAGTTTCTGATTCATGTCTAGGCTCTTAGCAGCAAGGGACAAATGCATGGTGGACTTTGGGTCCAGCCCAATACCCTGGGTGCCTGGAGAAGGAAATTGCTTTATGCCCTGTCACCTTCCCTCTCTTCTGAGTGTCTCTCCAGACTCACTCCCTCCACTAGGAGGCTGTCCCACTCCCATCAGACTCAGAGGACAGTTGGGAGTTGCTGAGATGTGTCTGGATCTGCCTGTGCTTATATGTGTTGCTCTGGGTCATAAAGCCAAGGCTAGAGGTGTCACACAGGAAGGGTCTCTTGTGTGTGTAGGACTGGATGTGCTTTTCCAAAAAGCTGGGCTTCGGGCAGTCCTGGCCACAGTGCAGGCACAGTACATGCTGGCTTACTCATCTTACCTGGGTTTCCCAGGCCTGGCAACAGGACAGGTGGAGTACCCATGGTGTACACGCTCAGCACTGGGGCCACTGGCTGTCCGAGTTGGCCAGGGATGGGCCACTTGGGCCACAGCAGGAGGGTTAAGGACAAAGGGCATGCTGCCCCAATCCAGGCTGCCCATCTCTAGGGAAGCATGTGGCTGAACACCCCCAGCAGGCGCTGCGTGGTCAAGGAGAATGGGCAGGGCCTTCAGGAACATGGCCGGTGCCAGGCCCTGCTCCAGTGATAAGATGATGGGGACCAGCATTAGGCAGAAAGGAGGACAGACTACCTTAGGCCCCGGGGCAGCTGCGAGCAGGAGCTGTCAGTCCCTGGCAGGCACAGCAAGACGAGTGGGTTCTAGCACCTTCACCCCACATAGTTCAGGGCAGCCCGGGATGCTGGGCAAGCTGCAGCAACAAGCAGATGTTCCCATGGGTGCCTCTCTTCCCTCCACATTCAGTAAACCCTTGCCCCAGGCCAGGCACATACATCACCCCGTCAAAGTCTCACAACAACCACCCAAGAAAAGCACTATTTTCTCCATATAAGAAAAGAAGGACTGAGGCTCCCAGAACTGAAGTGACCTGTCCTGCAGCTACTAAATGGCGGAGTCAAGACTCAGACCCAGGTCTGCCTGGTATAGAATCGACACTCAGAAACTGTCTTGACTGTGTGGGGGAAAAGACATGCAGGGTGTCCAAGACCCTGGAGGTCCACAAGTATCCAGCGTACCGAGGGCAAGCCCCTTGCATCCTCTGGGACTCCATTTCCATATCTGTAAAATGGGCAGGGACCCAGCAGCTTCCCAGAGCCCTTCCCACTCTGGGGTTCTATCCCTGCCCTGGGATGTTCGTAACAAGAAAGAAAATTGGCTCAAGGGACAGGACGGCCTTCCTCAGCTCCTCAGAAGCAACGCTGTGCTACAGCTGGCCTCCACTGGCTCATATCACCTCCTATCAGCCCACGCTGCTTATACTAGCTCACACTGGCTCACGAGAGCTGATTGTTACGTTTTCAGGATTGTGTGAGCTGGTTGATTTAAATACAGCCATTATGAAGAATGAAGCACTGGGTATTGTATGGAAGTGATGAATTGCTAAATTCTACTCCTGAAACCAATATTACACTATATGTTAACTAACTGGAATTGAAATGAAAACTTGAAGGGCGTCTGACTTCAGCTCAAGTCATGACCTCATGGTTACTGAGTTCAAGCCCCATGTCGGCCTCTGTGCTGACAACTCGGAGGCTGGAGCCTGCTTTGGATTCTGTATCTCCCTCTCTCTCTGCCCCTCCCCCACTCACACTCTGTCTCTCTCTCTCTCTGTCTCAAAAATAAACTTTTAAAAATTAAACACTTGAAATATGAAAAGAGCTAAATAAACATACAATTACATAAATGACAGTGAAAACAAAATAATTTACTAAGTATTGTACTATATTTTATAGTATCTACGATATTGAGCAGGTTTTAGGTCTTACATCTGTACCATGGAAACGCCATATAATGCTGTATTGCCACGCACCTCTTCCCAACTCCTCATCACGTTGGGAGCTTAAAATCAGCTACGGTGAGAGGATTTACACCATGAAGACTGGCAAATGCCACAGAAGAAGCTTTTAATTTTGAGTAAGAGCTGGTTGTTTACCATTTCCCGGCATCCCACTGGAGAGAAGTGAGGGCAGATCAGGCCATCTTGCCTATCCTCTCTCCAACCACAAACACCTACCGTTCTGGATCTTGTAGCACTGGGCCACCTGCAAAGCCCCCCTGCCTCTCGAAATATCTGAACCCTTATATGTTTTTAAAGGAAAGAATTAAGAACAGAATTATTTGGAGATCAGCAGCTACTGAAGTTGATAAGCGCTGATATTAACATAAAGGCTTATCTCAAGAAACTGCATCATCTCTGCCGCCTGGAGAACTTCAAGGTGCTTCCAGGAAAAGAACAGACCTGAGTTCCCATCCCTCCTCAGCCATCATGCTTGCTCAAGGATGCCCTCCCTCGGCTCTAAGAACAGTGTCATTAGGGCAGAATTACCAGGAAAGTCAGATGAGATCATTTGTGTAAAAACATCTAGTGCAGTGCCTGGCCTAGAGGAGGTATTCAGTCATAACTCGCAGGGCCCAGTGTAACACAAAAATGAGGAGCACCTTGCTTAAAAAACAGGGAAAACAGTACTCAAATATAAAACCCTATCTTTCTCAGTTTCTCTCTTGACTTGTCATGGGGCTTCTTTTTGCTATGTAAGGTCATGATAGAGAAAAAATTCAAGGTTTATATTATTAGCACAAATTTTACTGCCCACACTTGGGCCTGATGGCTACCAGGTTTCCCCTCCCACCAGCCACCTTGCCTAGCCGCTGCACTGAGACTGGGGGTGAGCTCTGAGCAGGTCGAGCTCTGCTTCCCACCGGTGTCTCTCCCCAATCCATGGCAGATGGACGATGCTTGGGGGTCCTTAAACCTGTGCACCAGGGCACGCTAGGTACCTGGATCCGGGGTGGACGAGAGGCTCATCTCCCCCAGGATGCAGCCTCTGCTAAGCTGCCTGGACATGTCGTGGCAATGCCAACTCCAGGGCAGGGCAACTACCACACAGCCTGCCCTGAAACTTCCCAGGGTGTGCGCACCTGAGTTCAAGCAGCCTGCACCCGGGCCCCCTTGGGAGTGGATGCTGACGGCACCAATCGGGCTCTCCACCCTCTCTCCTCCTACCTGCCACCCAGCTGCTGTCCCAGGCATGGGGTGGGGACGGGTGAGGGGGAGGCCAGGTGGGGCCTGGGGCACCAGACATCTTGGGAGCAGGTGCCTGAGAGCCTGTCCCGAGGAGGTAGAGGAGGCAGGACTGCGTGTGAGCTGAGGCTCCAAGCCCCTGGTACTTGTTCCTAAGTTCTGCTGGACTTCATTTTCAAAGGCAAAATTATCAAGAATTTCCAGACGGCAACAACAGAGCATTAAAGAGAGTTCAGGGCCTTTCAGAGCATGGGGCCCTGAGTGCCGACCCAGGTCGTGGGTGTGTGATGCCAGTCCTACCTGCTTGCCTCCTCAAGGACTCACCCCAGCAACTGGCTCATCAAGTTCTCTCTCTGTACTGGAGAAAGCCGGACCAGCTTACAAACACGTGGTAAAGAGAAACTCCAAAACTTTAAAAACACATATATATCCCCTGCTTCCACATCCAATGCCACGGACAGCCCTCATGTATTTACTCCATTTTGCACTCAAATTCCTAGAATGAGCTATGTTTGTCATCTTCACCTGCTCTCCTCTTTTTCCGACCACACTCCAATCAGGTTTTGTCTATTATCACATTAAAATGCCACTGTTATTCCCTCCGGACTCTCCGCTTACCTTTTCCTCTTATGATGGTCAGGGTGAGCAGCCTGCTGAGTGAGCGTCCCTGCAAGGGTCAGTCTGCACCGCTGCGCGTCCACATACAAGCTGACACTGTCTCTCTAAGGCTGAGAAGAGGACCGGAAACACTCTCTCTGGGACCTGTCCTGCCTGACGCCTCTCTTCTTGGAGAACATCTCAGCCACAGCAAAGATTCAAGGGAGGAATCAAGATGCTTTCCCTTCGGGCGCTTGCTTTCTTTTCCTTTCCTTTTCATTCCTCATCGAAGAGAATGCCGTGTGGACACTGCATGGCCAACTCTCCTATTCAGGACATTCTCAAGTTATCGTTACTACAAGATGTTTATCTGGAGAGCAAGAGCTTGAGTTCCACATTTTTCTATTGCTGTTCTCTACTTTAAACACACGCCCCAAATTCAAATTAGGGCCAAGAGAGTGTTACTGTTCGTTATGAAACACCTGGCTTCGTGGATAGAGGAGCCAGCCCTAATCATGCCACTGGTTACAGTGTTCAAAAACCAGAACTGTGTCTGTCCTCTTCTGGAAGACTTTTCTTTTTGAGATCACATCAGCATCTTGTTCTTTAAAAAGGAGCTGGTTGGCAAATTGGCTACATGTATCAGCAGCTGGTCTCACTTTTAGGAAGTCCAGGGGGAAAGCCCATTTGATTTGAAATTCTTCTGGAGTGTTAGCCATATGTGGTGCATCACAGCTCTGTTAACGCGAGACTTCTATGCAGGAAAAAAAAAAAAAAGAAAAGAAAAAGCTCTTACTTGTTTTTCTGGGTAGGACCTAATCATATTCGTGTTCCCTCCTGCTTATAAGCAGAGCAAGTTCAACTTTTCAATCCATCGTGCCTTCATGTCTCCCAGTTTTAAAACTTCTCTTTCAGTTTAAAAATGCCCCTTTCTGGCCTAATCTCCCTCACAGATATAAAGAGCTCTTAAAGATCAAGATGAAAAAGACCAAAAGCAAAATTTTTAGATGGACAAGTATAGACAGTCTGGAGAAAAGAATACACGATTCTTGAATATAAGAAAATAACACTCATCTTCGCTCACAATAAGTTAAAACTACAGTGAGACTACATTTCTCATCCATCCGTTGGGCAAAAATTCACAGACTTGACAAAACCCTCTGCTGGCAAGGCTGCTGGCAAACATTCCTGCTGGAAGGGAAAGCACCCATAGCCACTGTGGAGGGGGGTTGACGCTATGTAACAAAATTATCTCCACTCTGCTTACTGCTGAGAATAGACTCATTAATATCTTTAAATCTAATGAGGTTAGAGAGCCAATTCCAGAAATCCAGGACCAATTCAGAATATTCATCCTTAAAAATTTGTTCCTCTGGAACCACTCTTGGCACCAAAATCCTATTAGTCAGGGTTCTCCAGAGAAACAGAACCAATAGGATGGAAGGATGGATGGATGGATAGATAGATGAGACAGACAGATAGATAGATAGAGGAAAGTTATTATAGGAATTGGTTTACACAGTTCTAGAGGCTGAGAAGCCCCTTGATCTGCTGTCTACAAGCTGGAGACACAGAAAAGCTGGTGTAATTCAGTTCTGAAGGCCTGAGAACCAGGGAAGCCCAACAGTGTAAGTACTCGTCTGAGTCTACAAGGCCAGCACCAGGAGCACTAATGTCTGAGGGCAGGAGAATATGGTTCTCTCACTTCAAGCAAAGAGCACATTTCCCTTTTTCAGCCTTTTTCTTCTATTCAGCCCCTCAAGGTATTAGGTGATGCCGGGTCACATTGGTGAGGACAGCTCTTCTTCAGTCTGCTGATTCAAATGCTAATCCCTTTCAGAAACACCTTGACAAACACACCCAGAAGTAATGTTTCACCAGCTGTCTGGATATCCCTTAGCCCAGTCAAATTGATGCATAAAATTGACCATCACAAAGCCTAATGGGAGGAATGGATTGTAACACAGTTTATGCTACTTATTTGCAAAGGTTTCAGCAAAAGGAGGGAGAGAGGGAGGGAGGGAAGAGAGGGAGAGGGAGAGGGAGGGAGAGAAAGGGAAGGAGGAGTGCGGAGAGGGGGTGGAAGAGAGAGAGAAGGAGGGAGGGAGAGAGGGAGAAAAGAGGGGGAGAGAGGGAGGCAGAAAAAGAACAGAGTGGAAAGAAAGAATAATGGAATAAGGTCAGGAGAAATGTTAGGTACCTCTTGCTGAAGAGTTCACAGATGATGACTGTATTACTTTTCAACTTTTCTTAATGTTTAACAAGTTTAAAAATAAAAAATTTAGGGGACTATCTGAGAAAAATCCCTTTCTGAGCTCCACCCAGCATCCTCAAGAGACAGGGGTGTGGACATAGAGTTGGAGGCTGCCATGTCCTCCTGACATTCTTTGGGTCCATGCAGGCTTCAGTAGCGACGGTGTCCCTGTCCATTCGCCCCTGTGCCTCCTGCTGTCTCTCCTGCTGGGGTGTACAGCTGGCAACTCCTAGAGCTGTGGCACCCAGCTCCTCATGGCCCCGCTTTCTCTCTTCTGGCTCTCTCTTATACATGCTGTGTATCCTCCTGAAGTCCAGGTGGGACTCCCCAGGGCCCCCAGGTTCACCTTGCAGCCCTCAACCCTGAGGTCACTCTGTGCCCCTGTAGCACCTCCTCTGGTGGGTTCACAGGCCAGCATTATGGTTACTGTTGGCTTCCCTCGATAGGGCCCTTCTGGGTGCCCTCCCTGCTACCCCGGAGTGAAGGCATCCAGGAAAATAGCATGTAGCACTTCTGCCCACATTTCATGAGCCAGCACTTGGTCCTCAAGCTGACTGCAAGAGAGGCTGGGGAATGTAAGATTCCTGTGTACCCAAAAAGGAAAGGTCCGGTGAGTATTTATAGACCGGCTGTGTCATAATTGCCTAGAGAGGCTAGGTGAGACCAGGACTCCCTGGGGGCTCAGGCAAACCCTGTCGGACCCGAGAAGGGCTGGGGGCAGCCTGAAAGGTATGGGAAAGGGAAAGGAGGCAAAGCCCGAAGGTTCCCAACAATTCAGAGGATGACTGGACTGCCCCGGGCACACTGCTTATGGTTCCCAGGCAAGTCAGCCTCGTTGAAAGCCTTAGAACTTGGTAGACACAAAGTCTCAATGACATTAAAATAGAATTTGATTTTTTTTTAAATAAAATGGGTCTTACATAGACTATTTCAGGAATCCATCTAAGGTCCAGATCGGGGTTTCTCAACCTTGGTACTAGTGATATTTGGGGCTAGATCAATGTTTGTCATGGGGGCTGTCCTATGCACTGAAGGGTGTTCAGAAGCATTCCTGCCCTCCCCTTCCTAGATGCTAGTGGCACCCACTCCCTAGCTGTCACAACCAAAACTGTTCCCACACATTGCCAAATACCCCCTGGGGGACAAAATCACTCTCATTTGAGGACCAGTGCTGCAGTGGATGTTAGAATCTCATGATTTCACATTTTCATAATATGTTTCCCAGGCTTACTTGTGGGGGTGACAGGCTGATGTGGGAGAGCCGAGGAGGGTCTGCCCCGTAAGTGAGGCACAAAGCGAGGGGCCCTTCCCTCGCATTAAGTTCCAATTTAATTTTAATCTGATAAAGTGGGATTTACAGAGAATATCTCAGGGCCATCTGTGCAGCAGCGGTTCTCAATGGGAGCAGTACCTCTCCCCCGACAACAGGCCTCGGGGAAGTTTCAAGATGTTTGAGGATGATTCCAATTGTCAACGACTGGAGCCTATTGCTGGCATCCAGCGGGCAGGGGCCAGGGATGCCAAATGGTCTGCAGTGCCCGGGACAGCCTAGAACAACAAACTTGTGTTCTGCCCAAATGCCATTTGAACTGCTGTGGAGAAACCACCAGAAGCACGAGCAATTTTAGAGCTGTTTTCACTGCCTCATAGAAATCCTGTTTGTGCAGGATAGCTGTAAATCTAGAGATTACTGGGTTCACTTATGATACAAGCTTCCAGAGGGCTTAACTTGCCCATAGATTTCAAAAAATCATGCAGTGAACAGATGCTGATGCAAAATTCCCTTGGAGTCAGTTTCTCGTGCCCAATCACAGACCAGGCTTTGAGGGGCCTGGAGCTTTGTAGCATCTGGTGGGAGAAGGCTCTGTTACAAACTACACGGGTGGCTTAGTTGGTTGAGCATCCAACTCCTCATTTCAGCTCCAGTCATGATCTCACGGTTTGTGAGTTCAAGCCCTGCATCAGGCTCCACACTGACATCAAGAGTGCAGCCTGCTTGGAATTCTCTCTCTCCCTCTCTCTGCCCCTCCCCTGTTTGTACTATCTCTCAAAAATAAATAAACATTTAATAACTAGATATCATACAAAATAACAAATATAAAATTAGGTACCAACACGAATATTTACTTAGAGTAAGAACAAAACTTGCAACAAATTGTAAATTTCAAAAAAAAATTGACAAATTTCCCAAACAAAAATCATAAAAATAATAGTATTTTGTGTGAATTAGCTTCCTGAATTATATTTACAATATTTTTCCCTTTTTTCTGGCTAGATGCTCTGATAACATCTTTACATGACAATAATTTTACAACGTCATTTTCCAATGAAATAATAAAAATACGGGGCGCCTGGGTGGCGCAGTCGGTTGGGCGTCCGACTTCAGCCAGGTCACGATCTCGCGGTCCGTGAGTGCGAGCCCCGCGTCAGGCTCTGGGCTGATGGCTCAGAGCCTGGAGCCTGTTTCCGATTCTGTGTCTCCCTCTCTCTCTGCCCCTCCCCCGTTCATGCTGTGTCTCTCTCTGTCCCAAAAATAAATAAACGTTGAAAAAAAATAAAAAATAAAAAAAAATAAAAATAATTCAGCCTTACATCCACCGTAGCTGATTGCAATCTATCTTATCGATAGAGGGGATGCCTGTTAACATATAAACTTCACACACACACATGTTCTTACTGCTTAGAGTATTGCTACAAGTCTGTATACACAAGCACGAGAATTCTATTTCTATTTGCTCCAATTAATCAAAGAAAAAAGACACGTTAGGTGGTTACAATTATAAATACTACATTTATTTATTTTTAACACATTTTTCTAATGTTTATTCATTTTTGAGAGAGAGAAACAGAGTGTGAGCAGGGAGGGGAGGAAGGGAGACATAGAATCTGAAGCAGGCTCCAGGCTCTGAGCTGTCAGCACACAGCCTGATGTGGGCCTTGAACTCACAAACTGTGAGATCATGACCTGAGCCGAAGTCAGATGCTTAATCGACCGAGCCACTCAGGCGCCCCCATAAATGCTGCATTAATAAGCGTATTCATTGCCTACTGCTGCCACAGCAAATGACTGCAAGTTGAGTGGCCTGACACCTCAGGAGTGTATTCTCTCACACTTCTGGAAGCAAAAGTCCCAAATCAAGGTGTCGGCAGGGCCATGCTCCCTCCAAAGCTTGGAGGGGAGAATCCCTCCTGTCTCTTCCAGCTTTTTGTGGCTCCTAGCATTTCTGGGCCTGTCACATCACCCCAGCATCTGCCTCCATCTTCCCACAGCCTTCTCTGTGTCTCTGTGTGCCCTCTCCTCCATAAGGACAACAGCCATTGGATTAGTGCTCGCTTTAATCCAGAATGGCCTCATCTTAACTTAATTACATCTTCGAGGACTTATTTCCCAGTAAGGTCCGTGTTAGGTGGTTCCAGGTGGACATGAGTTTTGGGGGACACTATTCACCCCAGCACACCAACTATACCCCTGGCAGGAGAACTTCCATTTTGATTAGGCGTTAATGAGAACCGAAGCCCCCACTGTGTCTGCTGATGGGAAAGGTTTTCCACAACATCACGCTATATACTTTCCAGACCTTTTTCCTCCTCCACTGTGCACATATCTTTGGTACTTGCTGCTGTAGGTCCAGCCGATATCTCAATATGGCCAGAGGACACTTTGTCACAATGCCACATGTCTTGGCACAATAAATAAGCACGACTCCAGAGACACCCTTGTATTGGGACGGCTCACAATAAATTAACTACACACACAAGTCACTGTGCACCACATAAATATTTCCCGCTAAGAGTACACTAAGCGCACCCCTAACTCAAATTGCCCTCAGCCCGATCTCAAAAACGTCTGTGGCCACTTCGATACCAGCAGATTTGAAGGAAGCTATGCCATCCACTACACGGAGCTTCCAAAGTTGCTCTGGGTGTTAACCTCAGCTCAGCAGATGGGAGAAAAGGAAAAATGGAGTCTCGTTTAAGAGGTTCCCATGGGCTGTGGTGCAGGCCTGGAAATGGTGTGATCGTTTTCACCAGCATTCACCAAAACCCAGCCAGGTGTAGGGTGGATGTATGGCAGAGAGGAAGTAAACTTGACACAGAGGACTTAACCGACTGTGGTTAGAACGTCTTATTTTTGCAAATTTTGCAAAATCACATGACATGTGAACATGTTGTCAGGGCCCCTTCCAGGGGCTCACGAGGGGTCTCTGCAGGCGAGGGGCCTCCAAGCTTAAGCCCTGGTAGCCCATGCCAGTTAACTGTTTTGATAGGCTATCAAACTATTAAGCCAGGGAAAGGCCATGGACTGTGTAACTGGGTTTTGGCAAAGGAGTTGGCCAAGATCGTCATAGTTTTTTCATAAACAAATTATGGCCGGTCAGATGGAAGTGAACAAGCACACTCCGAGAGGCTCGCTGGTGGGTCAGCGGGAACCTGAGAAGATACCCCTGGGATATTCTAGCTCCCCTCCCTATTCCAGCCACACTGGTCCCCTTGCTTTTCCCTCTCTATGCCAGATACACTCCTGCCTCAGGGCCTTTGTATTTGCTGTCCTCTCTGGGTAAACTGTTCTTCTCCCCTTCCCCCCATATTGCATGCTGGCTCCCTCAATTCTTTGAGGGACTGTGGCTGTAGTAGACAGCGACCTACCAAAACGTATGCTCCCTGTCCATATTGTAGAATTATTGCTGGGACAATAGGTACATCTAGATAAGGATATGTGCTAAGCTGGCTGGGTTTTGGCCAAGTGAATGCCAGTGAAAACGATCACACCATTTCCAGGCCTGCATCACAGACCATGGGAACCTCTTAAACGAGACTCCATTTTTCCTTTTCTCCCATCTGCTGAGCTGAGGTTAACACCCAGAGCAACTCTGGAAGCTCCGTGTAGTGGGTGGCAGAGCCTCTATTAGAACAGATGCCACCTAATGATCCCATAGTCCCTCCCCACAACCCAGTGATCAGAGCAAGAAATAAACTCTTGTATTTAGCCACTGAGATTTGAGGGCTTATTTGTTATATCAGCTAGCATTACGTTAACTAGTACAGTCATTTTTCAGAGACATCTTCCTAGATTACTGTATTTAAAATTGCAACTGCTTCCCCTCCATTCCTCCACTCCCACTCCCTGTTTTCCACTCTGGCTTAATTTTTCTCCATAGACTTATGATCATCTGACACAGCATTTAGGCTTCATGAAGACAGGAAATGTGTCTGTTGTGTTTGCTACGGTACTTCCAGCATCTACCCAATAAACCCTTCTGTGACAATATTCTGTATCTGTGCTGTCCAGTGTAGCCACCGGCCACATGTATCTACTGAGCATGTGAAATGTGGCTAGTGAGACTGAATTTCTAATTTTAGTTAATTTAAGTAGCCATATATGACTAATGGCTATCCTATCAGACAGTGCAGATCGAGAACAATGGTTCAGTGTAGCCATCCAAAAAATGTCTGTTGAATTTAAGAATAAATGGATTCAACAGGCTTTTGCTGAGTTTGTCATGTGCCACACGCAAATGAGATCCTCGTTACTCAGCAGTGCATTGGCCAGGGGCTAACCTGGGATACTCACTGAGATCTTCTTGAGTTTATTATTCTATGAGTGGCCAACTCAGTGTTTGAGAAATAAACCCAAATTTTCACCCTTCTCTGTGAGTTTAAGTTGGACAAGATTCATTTCTAGAACATGTTATATTCGATCTGGGTGAGGGAATTCTTTCACTGCCATTCACGACAGTTAAAGCCAAAATAATATCAGAGAAGAAAGTTCCAGTGCTATGTGTAGTGTGATTTGAGGATAGTTAAAAAGGCTTCATCTCCCAAGAGCATCTTTAATCTTCCCTTCTTCTTCCACAGTTCTGAGCTCAACACTCAGAAGGTGATAATTATACTGTGGCAGAGACGGCATCTGGTCTCTGAAAGCCATGTTGCCATCTTCTCAGACACATAGCCTGACTACATTTCCCAGTTTTTTGTGCAGTTAGGTTTGGTCATGTGACTGAATTATAGTGTGTATGGTTTCTTCGCAGGCTATTTTTTTTTTTTTCTTTTCCCCTCTGGTTTTGAGATTTTCTCCTTTACTGGAGTGCTCTGTAGTTTTACCACATTTTTCTAGGTGTGGATTTATTTTATCTTGCTTGGGAAAAGATATGCTTTGTTTAATCTAAAAACTCATGTCTTTTTTCAGTCCCAGAACTTGTTCTGTTGTTATCTCTTTGAATATTGTTCTGCCCGCCCCTGTCTCCCTTTAATTTTTCATTCTGCAACTTTGATTAGACATATGTTGGAACTTGCTCCAAATTAACTTTCTTTTAAAAAATTGTTTGAGAGAGGAAGCACAAGTTGGGGAGAGGGGTAGAGGGAGAGAGAGAGAGAGAAAGAGTCCTAAGCAGACTCCACGCTCAGCACAGAGCCCAACGTGGAGCCCAATGTGGGGCTTGATCTCACAACCACGAAATCATGACCTGAGCCGAAATCAAGAGGCAGACACTCAACTGACTGAGCTACACAGGCACCCTCGAATTATTTTCATAGTTCATTTTTCTTTACTTCTCTCTCTCTCGCTCGCTCCCCCTCCACTCGGCCACATTTGGGGTAATTTCCTCACATATATCATTTAACTAATTTTCTTTTTGCCATTATTTACACTACTGTTTAGCCTGTCCACTCATTTCTATGACTCTATTTTTCATTAGTAAAAACTCTATTTGGTTCTCATTCAAATCTCTCTGGTCTTTCTTCATACTACATTGGGCTTTCATTCTGGTTCTCTCTTTTATGTCTTCAACTATTCAAAATATATTTATTGTGTTGTTACGATGATTCTCTAATACCCAATTTGGGGTGTCTATTCTCTTGTCTGCTGAACTTTCTAACTGTCCCTCACAATAGGTGCATTATTCTATACAACCATAATCGTTTATTGTGAATTCTTCTTTAGTGGGCTGTATTTTTTTTTTCCTGGAGTCCTGTGAGTCACTAGCTGTGAAAATGGACCCGCAGAGTGGTTTTGCATTTGTTTCAGTTGGGAATTCTGGAGTTTTCAAAGGTTCCAGATCCATTTTTATGTTAGTTGTTTGGCTTGTGTTCCTGTGCCATACAGGTAATATAAACTCAAATTCTACACCAAGTAGGGTGTAATCCTGGGTTTTTCACCTCCTGCACAGGGCTTCCCTCCACCCAGGGGCCCAGCCACCAGCCTCCTCATCATCCCTGGGCCAGGCTTGCTTTCCTGGCAAGCCTGCCATGTCCCTTTTCAGCTCCTGGATAGGACAGCAGTCTGAGGTGAGATCTTCATGGTCCTGGGGTACCTGTTTGGCCTTAGTGTTCTGACTTTGATTCCGTTCTTCCTGTCCAGGCACTTGGGGATTTCCTTTATCCTTTTCTGAGCTCATGCATATATTTAAATTCTGGGGATATGTTTTTCGAGAATTTCTACATATTAGTAATAGAAGAGAGTTCTTATCATGAGCTCAGTCTGTTTTATCACTGGAAGAAGCCTCCTGTTGATTCTTTTTAGAATGTCTCAGAACTCTCCAACCTCTTTTCTCTGATTTACTTCTAGCATTCTTGTGACGGCAGGGGGCTGGTCTATGGGACATTTTTAATAAAGAGTGAATACCCCATTATGCAAACAAATCATAGAGACACATAATTTATGTAAAATTGGTCTGAAAAAGACATGATATACTTGTGTATGCTCTTAATGATATACAATGTAAATGTCAGACAGAAGCTTGAAAATCAGGGTCAGAAAACAGTGACCTTTCCATTCTGTCCAATATGTCCTTGGGATAAACTGCATTTTTATTGCATTATATTACATTACACCACTGCAATTATATGAGACTCTTGTTGGAATTTTGAATGCTTCTCTCTATCATTTTAATATACACGTATATTATGTATGGCAATTTGAGTGTTCTATAAACAAAATTCATTGTATAGAAATGAAATTGAAAAATACAATAATTCAATAATGCATAGAAATACACCGCAAAATAATAGTTAGGATATAAAAGAAATTATATGGCTTTTAAAAGTAAATACCTATGGCAAATAAGACCATAATATTGGACCTTGGACAAAGAGCCACTTTGGTTTAATATATCAATATTCCAAGAGAAAAAGAAAAAGAAGGAATTCTCAAAATGATTTTTGATAACTTTCACATTTCTACCAAGTAATGTTAGTGGTATATAGAAACCATGGCATGAAAGTACTCGTAGTTTTTGCAAACAATAATTAAGGCATAACAGAAGGTTTTATCTTTCATGTTGCATGGTTCTGAAAAAAAATTGTAAAAAGGATCCTTTTGGCTTTTGTGAGCTCCCTCGAGAAAAATGTTGATAATAAAGAAAGATGGAGAAAAAAAATGCTGGAATTTTACAACACAAACAAGACACACAAGCCATTTTCCTAACTTCACACTGTTCGGGAGAGTGACAAAACACCAATTTCCACAAGATGGTCTGTCTCACAAATATGGAACACTTCCCATTCAAATAGGTGTCTGGGGCATTGTGGGTAAGCCAGCCAAAACGAGTAGCAATAGCATGTAAATGAAACTAGCAACCTTCCCCATCCTGAGTATTCACCCGAGTCACTGGCACACTGTAGAAAGGCTGCCAGACCTTCCAGTGACAGAAACCTCACATCTGCTGCCTCCTACGACATCTCTGAAAAGCACCACCTCCGGCCTGGAGGGTTCCTTTGTTGGTGACATGCAGTTGAGGGGAGGAAATAACATGCCATTTGGTGTCCTCCGGGCAGGTCTGTGAACAGACTTGTGCTGGGTCTCTGTTCTGCTTTTTCAACATGTTCAAGATCTGCATGTGCTATGTGCTGTAACACGCAAGTGGCAGATAAACAAACCTGTGCTGATTTCCAGGAAAATGCAATTACCATTTTAGGAGAACCATTACATTTGTCTCAACCCAAATGATTTGCAAACTGACGAACTGCAGGTTGTCCGTGTGGCTTGTAAGACAACCACCTGATCCCCAGAAGTGCAGACGCGGCCACGACTCCCAGGGAGGCCTGGGCTCTCGCAGCAGGCGCGGCCAGGCTTGTGCTCATCTCCCCTGGTCCTGACCACTTGTGTGCATTCCAGCCTGACTTCCCCGGGCCAGGACCTGCACTTCTCAACCTTTCCCGGCCTCTGAAATCTGCATGGCTCTCCTCTGTGGCAGGCCGGAAGTGCTAGGGGCTCAATGCTAATTGCCCACTGCGATCACAGGCTTGACAGCGCCCAGTTGGCTGCCTTCCTTTCCCTGTTTCGCTTGCCTGCTCCCCTGCGGTGTTTCCTCAGACCCATTCCCAAGCCGGCTCTGTGTAGTTGAGACCTTGTTGCCAAGTCAGCCTCTGGAGGAACCCGAGCTCAGCTAATTCTCTTCTACCAGGGGTCTCTGCAACTGAACATTTTGGCAGGCTTCAAGATGTCGAGACATCTGGTGAGGAAGACATATATTAAAATGCTGCGTCAGGTGGGCACACGTTTTCCAGTTTACTGTTGGTGTTAAAAGCCAGTCTTGCATTCCAAGCTCACATCGGTATACCGTGCACATCTCTCTTTCTTACTCCTTGGGTCAGACTTGCTGCAAGGTTCCTATGCTTCTAGCTTGTGGCAAGTTCGCTAGTGCCTAACAGATGCACAGGGTCCCTTCAGATGATGGTGATGCCACTAAGAGCTGTGACGGGAAACAACTCTTTTAGAGGACAGCCTCAAGAGAGGAAACTGGGCTGTGTCTGAAAGCAAAGTTATGAGTGGAGGTAAGGCCAGAATTGAGTGAATATTGACCCCCATACTTTGGAATTAAAAATACCAGTTAAAATAATTAGGCCCTTTTGTTTCAAGTAGCAGAGTCACTCTGATTGCCTTGGGTCTTGCGGGCTTAAGAACACATGTGGCAATAATCAACATCTTCACCATCAATATAACTAATGTTTATCGAGCACCTAGTATGTGGGAAGCACTATCCTAAGTGTCTTACATGTATTAACTTACTTAAACTCCATAAAATGCTGAGGAGGAGGCATTATTATTGGCCCCATTTTATGGATGTGGGAACTGAGAGATTAAATAAAGGTGACAGTAGCCTTGACCTTGTGCTCACACGGGGAAAGAACAGCAGGGGTGGCCTCAGGGGAGCCTGAACGGAGTTGTGGGGCCTCTTTGCTGGCAGCTCATGGCTCCATGGCCGCCTTCTCTAGGCTCTGCCATCTCTGTGACTCAGTGTCCTCATCGTTGGGATTTTTGTGCCTGCTCCTGCCAATCAACTGCCTCAGCTTCTAGCTGGCTAATCTCTTGGCTTCTGCCTGTGCAAAGCTTGTTCATGGACACGGCCGCTCGTGACTCCTCCTCCTCAAGGCCCTTCTGCCGGGCTTCTGTCAGGCACCTCTCCTCTTCTGCTCTCCCCCACCTGGCTGACTCTGTATCTGTCACACACACCCAGGTCCCCAGGATGATTGAGTTGTGCCAGTTAATCTCCATCATCTCTATTGATGTGGAACTTTTACTCCAGGCCACCACTTGGCTTCTGGTCACCTCTAGATCTGCTGTTCTTGGGACACATGTCCATCTCTGCCCAATCTGGTGTGGTCTGAAGATGAGGTCACATGCATAAGAATGACCTCTGACTCAGGAACTGCCTGAAAACAGGGACCATTCAGAGGGGCCTACAACATGTGGCTGATGGCCAGAGATGTGACATGCCCAGTACCAAGGAGACCTGCTAAAGATTCTGCCAAGAGTCACTGAAAACCAGTCAGTGGGCTTAAAGATTATGGACATGTTTGGCCTCACTTTCTCCTTCCCTGGACTTGAGGTCTATGAGGAGCAGGGATTCCAGAAAAGTCTGAGTGCATTTGAAATAGGTAGTTGCCAGGGCTTCTGGGTAGCTCAGTCAGTTAAGTGACCGACTCTTGATTTTGACTCGGGTCATGATCCCATGGTTTGTGGGTTCAAACGCAGCATCAGGCTCCACGCTGTCATAGTGTGGAGCTCTCTCTCCCTCTCTCCCTCTCTCTCTGTCCCTCCCGTGTGTTCTCTCTCTCAAAATAAATACACTTGATTAAAAAATGTTTTAATATTAAAAAAAAATTTTAATAATAGAAAAGAAACAGGTAGTTGCCCTTCCCCCATCCCAGAGACACCGAGTGCAGGGGGGAAGATCTTGGGGACATGCCCAGCGAAGGATGTCTACATCCTGTGCATGTTTCATGGCCTGAATTGGACTTTGAAAACCATGTTAGGCTTCTTATTTGAAGAGAGGTGGATAAGGTGACAAGGGTTTGTTTTCCTTTATAAACTTTTAAAATGGAAGGACAACATACATAAAGGCAAGTGCACAGATCCTAAGTGTACAGCTCAGTGAATGCTTACAAAGTAAACACATCTGTGCAACCAGCAGCCAGATCAAGATATGTTACCGGGGGCTTTGCTCAGGGCTCTGGAAGTGCTCATTACCATTCTGTAGTTCATAGGTCATAGGATCATAGAAGATGCTTTGGAAACAATTGGGCCCACATCATTATTTTTGCATAAACTAAGCCCCAGAGTGGCCAATGTCAGGCACAAGGCCATGCAGTTAGAGAGCATCTGGTTTTTTGGTTTTGTTTTATTTTAAAACATCAGGCAGTTCTGATGTTGCTTAACTAAGGCAGTGCCCATGGATAAACCAGCCCACATTACCACTTCCATTTGTTTGTTCCACATGCCTCATTAACTCTTCTTATTCTGTGCTCAGTTTGTAGTCAAACCACCAAGATTTCTCCAGGATTTCTGTGTCCAGTGCTCAGGAAGATAGCTCTCTTCTCATTTCAGTAGCCAGTGGCAGCTGGGGGACATGTGGCACAGGTCAGCAGAGAGTGTGGGGTCGGTGCTCTCTAGATGGTTCCACGGAGCACCCTCCTGTACCATTTCTTTTTTATTTTTTTAAATATGAAATTTATTGTCAAATTAGTTTCCATACAACACCCAGTGCTCATTCCAAAAGGTGCCCTCCTCAATACCCATCACCCACCCTGCCCTCCCTCCCACCCCCATCAACCCTCAGTTTGTTCTCAGTTTTTAAGAGTCTCTTATGGTTTGCCTCCCTCCCTCTCTAACCTCTTTTTTTTTTTTCCTTCCCCTCCCCCATGGTCTTCTGTTAAGTTTCTCAGGACCCACATAAGAGTGAAAACATATGGTATCTGTCTTTCTCTGTAGGACTTATTTCACTTAGCATAACACTCTCCAGTTCCATCCATGTTGCTACAAAAGGCCAGATTCCATTCTTTCTCATTGCCACATAGTATTCCATTGTGTATATAAACCACAATTTCTTTATCCATTCATCAGTTGATGGACATTTAGGCTCTTTCCATAATTTGGCTATTATTGAAAGTGCTGCTATAAACATTGGGGTACAAGTGCCCCTATGCATCAGCACTCCTGTATCCCTTGGGTAAATTCCTAGCAGTGCTATTGCTGGGTCATAGGGTAGGTCCATTTTTAATTTTTTTTGAGGAACCTCCACACTGTTTTCCAGAGCGGCTGCACCAGTTTGCATTCCCATCAACAATGCAAGAAGGTTCCCGTTTCTCCACATCCTCGCCAGCATCTATAGTCTCTTGATTTGTTCATTTGAGCCACTCTGGCGTGAGGTGATATCTGAGTGTGGTTTTGATTTGTATTTCCCTGATGAGGAGCCACGTTGAGCATCTTTTCATGTGTCTGTTGGCCATCTGGATGTGTTCTTTAGAGAAGTGTCTATTCATGTTTTCTGCCCATTTCTTCACTGGATTATTTGTTTTCCAGGTGTGGAGTTTGGTGAGCTCTTTATAGATTTTTGGATACTAGTCCTTTGTCCGAGATGTCATTTGCAAATATGTTTTCCCATTCTGTTGGTTGCCTTTTAGTTTTGTTGATTGTTTCCTTGGCAGTCTTGCACCATTTCTGCTGGCTTCAACATTCTGAGGACCTGGCTCATTCCATCTAAGGTTCTCATGGCAGAGATGATGCACTAGCCATCAGGATTGGCCTTTCCCTCCAAGACGTTGAGGTGTGGCTGGAAAGCAGCTGCCTAGTCAGGGAGTCCATTTCCCACACTCCGGCGGCAGGTGGCTCTTTGACTGCTCATTATGAGCACAACGTGAGTGGAAATACACATCTCACTTCTGGGCTGAGGTGCTTAAGAAGCAAGGGTACCTCCTGCAGGGTCTCTTTCCCCATTCACTGACGCTGAGAACCTATCTCAAGATGGAGGGAGCTTGGGCCCTGAGGGAGGCCATGGAAGGCCACCTGCTGAACAAGGGCCCTGCCAATGGAACTTGACATTAGTGGGAAATAAACAGCTGCTGGATTCATCTACTGAGATTCTAGTATTACCGTAACTAACATGGTTATACCAGGGATGGTGGAGGGAATCTTAACCTTTTCAAAGGCCATTTTTTAAAATCATCTCCTTTGCTTTTTCCAGCTATTGAAGACCACAGCAACCAGATGCCCTTACTTGTATAGGAAGGAGAATTCTTAGACATTATATGCAGAAAAATAAGGAAATGATTTTTTTTTTGTAAATAAGAAAACATTTTCTACACTCATGCACCTTTTTCAAGATTGTTTCTAGGAATCCCTGAGGCAGTGGGGAAAGACTAGTCCACACGGAACAAGGAAAGCCCATGAGTTAGTTGATAAGCTCAGCTCAGCACCTTGCACTTCCTTCTTTGCTAGAAACTGAACCATTACCTATATCTGTGATACACTTTTAATCAGAAGAAATCAAATTTCTCTTTTGGAAAGCTTGTCAGTAAAGAAAGTAACCTTTATTCATAGTGCTCTTTGACCCATTTAAGTGAGTTTTTCTATAATGGAAACTTTAAAAAAAAGACACATAGAATGACAAGGGCGCACCCTTTATAATGCTGATATTGGGAAAGAGTATATAATACACAGCACTGAGGTGACTGGGTTTTTTTTAATGTTTCTTCATTTTTGAGAGAGAGTGCAAGTGAGGGAGGGGCAGAGAGAGAGGGGTACAGAAGATCCAAAGCTGGCTCTGCGCTGACAGCTTCTGCGGTGCTATCAGCGCTGAGCCCCATGGGGGCCTCCAACTCACCCACTGTGAGATCATGACCTGAGCTGAAGTCCAATGTTCAACCAGAGGAGCCACTCAGGTGTCCAAAGGTGACTGTTTTATTAGGAGTTTTCATCGTGGGGTGCCTGAGGGGCTCAGATGGCTAAGCTTCCAACTCTTGATTTCGGATCAGGTCATGATCTCACTCACAGTTCGTGGGTTCGAGCCCCATGTCAGGCTCCATGCCAGTGGTGTGGAGCCTGCTTGGGATTCTCTCTCATTCTCTCTCTCTCTCTCTCTCTCTGCTCCTTCCCCATTTGTGCATTCTCTCTCTCTCTCAAATAAACATTTTTAAAAAAGAGTTTTCATTAAAAATTTTTAATAAATAAATAAATAAATAAACAAATAAATAGTTTTCATCTCACATAGCCAGAACTGGGCATCAAGAGAATGGCTTCTGGCATTAGACTGCCTGAGTTCAGATCCTGTCTGTACCATGTATGGACCAAGTGATCTTGGGCAAGTTCTTTAATTTCTCTATGCCTCAGTATCTCCATCCATAAAATGGAGATCAGCAGATGTCCACCTTTTGGTGTTGCAAGAATGAAGTTCTTGAATACCGGTAAAAGTGTCAGAAAGAGTGCCCGTCACACAGTAAATGTCAGCTACCATTACTACAATGCTTTGAGGCCCTGATTTGTCTGTAGTATATCTGGATTCATATCATAATATAAAAAGAAAACCAAAGAATAGCCTCACTGGGTCAGATCTGGGGTCCTTTCTGTTTCTTCCAAGAATACCCAAAGGCAGCCCTCTGGGGCTAGGGAGTGGGAAACCTGAGGCCGCCTCTTTCAACACGAAACCTAAGCTGAATTAGTACCACACAGGTTTAAGAAATTTCCTAATGTACATTGAAAATTTCAAACACTCTTTGATTTAATAACTCAATTTCTGGGAGTGACTCTAAATATATTCTAATGTGTCTTATTTGTTCTAAATACAGAAAAGGCTATAGGGTACTAAGGTGTCATTTCAGGGGGACTTATAATAGCTGGAAATTGGGACTGCTCAGGTTTCTGATAAGATATAGTTTTAAAAAAAAAACATGGTAAATCCTGTTGATGGAACAAACATAGGAAAATGGTGATTAGGAAAACTGCAATAACATGGAATATGCTTATGAGCATAATGTTAAGACAGAAAAAGTAACATTCAAAATCATACCTAAAACATGACTACAACTACGAAAAGTGGACCAAAAGGTGATAGTAGGAACGAGACTGGAACCAGGACAAGGCTGGAGTTGGGTCTTGGGGTGTGGGGGCTAGGGAGTAGGGTCTGAGACAAATCAGTGTCTCATTTCAAGAGGTGAAATAAGGCAATGCTGGTGTCCTTGGGATGGCCAAGGGTGAAGAGCAGGTCAGCCTCTGGGTATGGAGACTGGAGTTAGTGCCCACACAGTGGGAGACAGGAAGAGTCCTGAGAGGTGGCTACTAGTGGCTTTAGGGGGTGTGGCGAGAGTCTGGCTGGTTTTAAAGAGCCAGTGAGAAGGTAGAAGGGAAGAAAATAACCCTGAATATCAGCAAAGGTTGTATTGGGGTGATGGGGCCTACTTTTGACGCTTTTTCTCAATTTGTATCTAGTTTTCCTATTTTCTTTATTAAACATATGGCAATTTTATAATGGAAATAAATTCATTTTACACAAGCCTATAGTACTCCTGTATAGCAAATACCTCAATGCATGCACACTGGAATTGAACAATTAAGTACATGGATGGCAGATGGTGGCAGCCAGATTTCTCACTGTTGGAGTGGAAATTTACAGATCAGCAAGGGGAGGAGGCTAGAACGATCCATGTGGTAATGGATTAGTTGGAGACATCAGTATGAATTTAGGTTTAGTTTAATATGGATACAGGTGGATATATATAGAAATATTTAGAGAGATGTATGTATGTATGGGTTGGTATACACACCTATATTTCTTTGCTCTGTCAGCTGAGCCACAATACCCCAGTAACAATGAGCAAACCTACTTCCCAGATACTTGTTTCTAATACTAGTCTCCAATAAAAGGAACCAGGGCTCCTTGGAGAAATGGTTGATTCCAGGAAATATACAGAATGAGCCTGGAGTATCTTGTAGTGCCAGAAAGTAAGGAAGTGCTTTCTCTTTCCCTCTCCTTCTCCCTCTCCCCTCCACCCCCTCATGCACACACATATACAACGATAGAGTATGTTAACTGGTCAGAAGGGTAAACTGAGAAAGCTCCCCATCACCAAAGCTGGACGAATTTGAACAACAAAATATATAAAGTAGTATTGGGTTCTAACCCAAAATATAAAATAAATATCCGTGAGTCCCTACTGATATAAATAAATCACCGAATATCTTAATAAATGGAGGGGAAGAGACACTCTCCTGTGCAGGAGAATTCCAAATAAATTATGTAGATAATTCACCCTCAAGGAGGTAGAACACAACTCCCCACTCCTTAGGTGTGGGCTACCCATAATGACTTCCTTCTAAAGAAGACAGCATGGAAAGGGGAATAAAGACTAACTTCACAGTGGAAAAATCTGCAACACTACCTTAGGCAGGTGACCAAGGCCAATATCATCAGTCATGTTGATAGCACATACCCTTGATATCAAGTGATGAAAATGGCACTTTACATCTGTGATCTTCCTCCCCAAACCCATAACTTTAGCCCAATCATGAGAAAAACATCAGATAAATCCCAGCAAGGGGAGCATTCTACAACATACCTACCCAGTACTCTTCAAACCTATCACGGTCATCAAAGACAAGGGAAGTCTGAGAAACCATCACAGCCAAGAAGGAGGTGTGACAATTACGTGTAATGTGGAGTCCTGATATCCGGAAAAGTGGCATTAAGTAAAAGCCGAGCAAATATGAATAAACTATGGACTTCACTTAGTAATAATGTATTGATATTGGTTCATTAATTGTAATGAACGTACCATACTGATGTAACATGTCAACAATAGGAGAAACTGTGTTCAGAAGGTGGGTATACAGGAAATCTTTATACAATCTGTTCGACTTTTTTGTAAATCTAAAACAATTCTAAAAAACAAAGTCCAGTTGATGCTCATTATTCGCGGTAGTCATGGGGTGAACTGGTATTGGTGAATACTGAGCCATTACCCTTGGCCGTGAACCTCAGGTCACAACACTTCTGGATCAATACGGAACCTTGTTTTATGTGTGTTCCTCTTTAAAGAACCTCATTTACTACAGAGTTGATTCATTAGCATTGAATTGATGGCAAATGGCACTCCAGCTCAAGCCCGAAAGAAGCTGATCTAACACACATTTTTTCCATGAGGCACAGCTCAGCCTTCTTGCACTAGAAAGCACTTCAGCACTATTCTTGGGGGCCATTTTAAACAGTGAAATCACCCACAAAAGGCACAAAACATGCAAAAACCATGACACTAAACAGACCACAAAAAGGACCTTCTGTGCAGTATGAGAGCTGATACAAGAAAGCAGAACATCACCTTGTTCCTCCCCAGGTGGGAACATGCGCATTGCACAACTCAAATTTGTCACCCTGCACATATGTCACATTCACAAATGACTGCAAAATGCCACAAGTATTGATTTGAGGGTTACAGATAAATTGTAGCAAGCAGGTGAATTCACAAATATGGAATCCATGAATAATAAGGGCCAACTGTATGGTAATTTTAAAAAGCTTATGAATATGTTCTTAAATAGCCTAAGTTTTCTCCATAACCCACTACAGATTTCCCACTTTTGAGCTTGTTAAACTCTACAATTTATTCATTTATCCATCTATTTAGTTATTTAGTCTCTACTTGTGCTGTGTAATAGCTACACGTGGCTTGGTACTTTAAATGTGGTTAGTCCAAAGTGAGTTGCGCCACAAGGATCCCCAGCAGATTTTGAAGACTTAGTACAAAGAAAAGAATGTAAACTATCTCATTAATGATTTTTATATTGATTACATACTGCAATGATAATATCTTAATATAACTGGTTCAATAAAATATACTAGTACAATTAATTTCACCTGTTTCTTTTGACGTTTATAATGTGGCTACTAGAAAATCTAAAGCCACACATGTAGCTTGCATTTTATTTCTATTGGACAGCACCAATCTACATCATCTCTGGGGAAAATGAATTCCATCATAATATTTGTAGCATGGGGAAGAACACAGGACTACAGGATCATTTTATCCTTAGAGGGACCATTTAATCCTCTCCTTTTAGGGTACTAAGGCTCAGACAGGTGAAGCGCCTTGTCCAGCTTCACACAGCCAGTTGCTGGCAGAGGACTCAGATCTCAGTCTCCTGTCTTCCAGTCCAGTCTCTTTCCCCTTGATCTTCTCCCCTACATGTCCCCACCCCTCCAATAAACACATCCAAACAGCCTGCATCACCTTGCAAGGGAAAAACAGCATTGGCTATTCCTGAGCTGAAAGAGACTATTTCATGAAATCTTGCTAGATTTCTAGAAGTAGGGCTGTCAGATTTACCAAATAAAAATACAGGATGCTTTGTTAAAATTTGCATTTCTGAAATGCAAGCTTAACTGGGTATCCTGTATCTATTAGTAGACTATATTCCATTTAATAGTTTGGACATACTTATACTAAAACATAGCTGCTGCTTATTTGAAATGCACATTTAACTGGTGTCCTGTCTTTAATCTGGCAACTCTGCTATAAAGCCTTTGAGGAAAGAATCTGTGCTGATTTCTGCCAGGCACTCAGAAACTTATCTTTCTGTGTTCCTCCAAGGAAGAGCACAACCCAGTGAGTCATTCGGCGCTCCATAATAAACAAGGGAATCTCTAGACTTGCCTTCCTGTCTGCAGGCTGTTTCGGCTGTCAGTGCTATCCTCCCAAACAGCCAACTTACCGGGAATCAAGCTGCAGATCTCGACTGTCCCTCCCAACCTTTATAATCAATTTGAGTTGGGCGAGATGCCAGCTTTAAAAAAAAAATGCACAGAACCAACTCTTGTAACTATGGAGATAAGACGGAAGGAAAAACCCAAGGAAACAGACAAGCTCTCCTTTTCTTTACAGAAGCTCTTCTAAATGTAACAGGCAACAATTGGTAAAAACATCCCAGCCACTTCCTGGACATGTATACATATCAAACACAGCAAGGCAAGAGCTCATTGGATTTTGCATTTTGTGATTTTGCTTTCCTTCATTACTATTATTTTGTAGCATACTAAACAGGGGGCGGGTAATAGAAGTGGTCCATCCAAGGTACAAGCAAAAAGCAGGTACAGGTAATGACGGGTCCAATGCCTGTAGAGAATTTTAAAACAATAATAACACTGACTAAAAGTTGTTCTGCTTTTTATTACCCCGTGTGCTGGCAATTCTAAACAGTGTCATTGATAAAATACTCCTCCCACTGCAACTCCTTCTCCCCACCGATCCTTGAAAGTTCTGATATTAACCAAGGCCATCGACCATTTTTAAAAACCCTGCTTTACAGAGCTTTGCTTTTTTGCTGTTTGTGGGGTGGGCAGTCGGGAGGAAGCGGAAAGGAGAGGGTAAGAGCTACATGGGGATGCTTAAGCCACCAAAACAGCAGGAGTTTCAATGAATGCAGATTTCCCTCTGGTGAACATATAGGGCTATGTCTTAAGGTCTCCAAGGATGAAGAGGCAATTTTATAGTAAAAGGAGCACTGGAATCGGAGTCATGACACCTGGGTTCAAGATGTGGCTCTGAGTTCACATAGTATGTGACTGAGGAAAAAAGGTCTGGCCTCTCTGAGCTCCAGCCTCCTCCCTATCAAATAGATGCTCCAACCACTCCCCACCTGTCTACTTCACTGGCTCGGCTTGTGCACTTTATTTAAAAAAAAAATTTTTTTTTTTTACATTTATTTATTTTTGAGAGACAGAGAAAGGCAGAGCACAAGTGGGGGAGGGGCAGAGAGAGAAGGAGACACAGAACTGGAAGCAGGCTCCAGGCTCCAGGCTCTGAGCTGTCAGCCCAGAGCTCGACATGGGGCTAGAACTCACAAACCGTGAGATCACGACCTGAGCTGAAGTTGGACACTTAACCGACTGAGCCACCCAAGTGCCCTCGGCTTGGGCAATTTAAAGAGAAAACGTACATGGTGCGCCTGGGTGGCTCAGTCGGTTAAAGTGTCTGACTTCGGATCCACTCATGATCTTGCCGTTTGTGAGTTCGAGCCCCGTATCTGGCTCTGTGCTGACAGCTCAGAGCCTAGAGCCTGGAGCCTGGAGCCTAGAGCCTGGAGCCTGGAGCCTGGAGCCTGCTTTGGATTCTGTGTCTCCTCCTCTCTCTGCCCCTCCCCTGCTCGCACTCTGTCTCTCTCTCTCAGAAAGAAATAAATGTTAAAAAAAAATTTTAAGGAGAAAATGTACAAAACCCTATAGGTGTTTTCCTCATCTTCAAGACTGAAACTGAACCACCACCCATCACAACCTCACTTTCACCCACAAGAAGGGGAAAAGAAGAAGTGGAAGATGAAGTTCCCTTTAAGAGCATGACCCAGACATTACACACAGTCACTTCTGCTCCTTTCTTATTGCTTAAAAGGGAGTCACGTGGTCTCACACTCTTGCCCCAGAGGCTGAGAACCATAGTCTCTAGCTGGGCAGCCAGGTGTCCAGCTAAAACCTGAAAGTTCTATTTCTAAAAATTAATAATGATATAGTGTGATGATATGCAGTCCAATAAGCTAGTGAACAAAAGTGTTTTTGTTGTTGATTGCTCTGATGAATGAAACAAGATGAAAAATTCCATCTTTCCACTATGGCTGCTGAGTTTTAGGTACATATCAATGTAAATTATCCTGGTTTCAATGGAGAATAAATTCTTAGAGCGCTGGATTTGAAAGCACTTTTGTCTGGGGCCTTTGTGTGACTGTTCTCCCAGGGGACTTTGTCAGTGTGAATTTGGATCCATCTTATGAATATAGTCCTGTGCTTCTCAAGGACTAAGCCCGAATCCCAGGAGAAACATGGAATTTAGACCATCTTGCCACTGTACTGACCCTCTCCAGCAAGCTCATAACTGAGAAAGTGGTACATCATCTGGTTAGTGCCTTATCATCCTCGAGGTCTGGTGTCACTGCCTCCATAATTAAACACAGACCATTAGCTATAACCCACTGCACCCACATCAATTATGCCAGTTTGGATAACAGCTGCAGAAACCCTCCTTTCCTGTCTTCCGCCACTCTGGAAATAATCCTGCTTGTATCACACAGGTATAGTTAGAACTGCCTCGGTTTTTCTATCAAATATCAAATTAGCAAGGCGGCAATGCCATAATGGAACAGAGCTTTGTTCTTCCATACGCCGATTAAAAGGTAATTTAACCTCTTCCAAAGGTGGTCTAGCCAATCCCCAGCAGTATTGACATTGTGTTAATGAGAAATTGCTCTCCAGAGTGATAAATTAGCCCTGTGAGACAAGTATGAAAACCCATCTTCACGGATGGTCCAGACTTAAGAAGCAAACTTGGTAGTTTCATCACCCTCTGCCCGGCCCAGTGAAATCCCCAGAGACTCACACACTGTATCTGAAATGCCGCAACTGCACAGATTGAAACACACACTCGTAGCCTCCTCAGTAACGCAAGCTGCCTCAACTCGCTGGTCTCCTCGCACACGCTAGTCGAAGCTGACTGTGCCTCAGCAGGTTCATCCACCTCACTCCTCGGGGAGAAGAAAGTCCTTTTACCATGCAAAAGGAGAGAGCCATGCCAAAGAGCCTCAGAATGTGGGAGGACCCTGAGCACTCTCTTAATCTAATGTGCTCATTTTACATATGAGAAAGCTCAGGCCTGGAGAGATGAAATATCTTGGCCAAAGCTATAGGAAGCTCAGGCAGCAGAGATGGACAAGAATCCATTTTCTCACACAATGAGGTCACTATTTTTACCCTCCTCTAGACACCCTACCACACTGACTATGACTTAGACACCAGCTGTCACATCATCTGGAGACCTTCAGGTAAAGAAAACATTCATCTTGCTTGAGAATATGAGCCTCACTTCCTCTAGCACAGCAGATATAAATCTCAATCCACAAAGCCAGGTAAGCAGGACACACGATTTTGTTTTACTTTCTATAAAGCAACCAGACCCATCCTGCCAAGCTGGAAATTCAGTCCCAGGCATCCTTGGGTCCTCTCCACGACTCTTCTCTCTCTTTTGAATTTTTTTTTAATGTTTATTTGTTAAACATTAAGAGAGAAAGGGAGACACAGAATCTGAAGCAGACTCCAGGCTCCGAGCTGTCGGAATAGACCCTGATGCAGGGCTCGAACTCACTAACCGTGAGATCATAACCTGAAGCCAAAGTCTGATGCTTAACCGACTGAGCCACCCAGGTGCCCCTCCCCCACTCTTCTAAGTGCATCGAGGCTCTGTGTCTCAGGCAGTGCTAAGATATCAGGATGACCGTCTGGACCTGCCGGAGATATTATCATTGAGATGTCACAGATCCAGTGCACAAGGTCCCTTCACCTCCCCAGGCTGCTGGTTCTAAAGCCCTTGCTGGCTGGAAGCTTAGGCTTTGGTCCTCCTTCTCTCAGCTTCCTTATCTGAAATCTGCCTCCTCCTGGTCCTATCAGGATGAAGAATGTAGGGACCCAGTGCCCTCTAGGCTCTTAGACTTATCTCTCCTGTCCCAAGTCAGAGGAATTCCTTCAGAAACCCTTTTTGTTTTCCTCAAAAGTGTTACCTTTCTTGCCTCACACTCTAGGACACCATTACAATTCCCTGGAGGGATCGAGCCTTTTGGAAACAAAAACCAGGAAAGGAAATGTGTTGTAGGTAACTTCTACTCTTTATCCAGCCCCAAACCTTCACCATGACAAGAAAACAGAGGCGGGGAAGAAAGGGAACTGTGCAGGGAGGGGAAAAATTAATGACTTCTCAAAAATTACACTGCACAAGGGTGATTTAAAGTTCCATGAAAGAACAAAGAACCCCAATCGCCGTTCGTTCTTTCTGGGAAAAAGAATGCCGGGGGAAATTGTCCCAGCTTCATCTTGAAAAGGAGCTCGAAAGGCAAGGAGTCATTTCTCTATACTGAGGGAGGCTACTATGTAACTTCAGAATGTAGCAATGGCCTTCCTCACCACATGACTGTTTCTCAACTCCTTGCCACCTGGCTACGGATGCCACCATTCTTCAAAACAACTCTGTGGAAAGTCCCCACTGACCTATCTGTACAGTCCAGTGGCCAACGATGCTTCATCTTCATCCTCTTTGACCTCCTCTTCCTCCCTGAAACTCTTTCTTCTGTGGGGTGGTTGGTAATGCTGGATTGTACTGGTTCATGCTCTTAACTTTCTGATCATGCCGTCTTTATTCCTTTGCCTTTTCTTCCTTTCTTTTCCACTAATCAAGGGCATTCTTTAGGGAGCTAATCTTAGCCACCTTCTCTTCTATCTCTATTCGATTTTCCTCCTTGATTAATCCAGTCCTACACCTTTTATTGTCTTTAAATCTACACCTCTAGCCCCGCTCAATTTCTTGAATTCTAGACCCAGAATCCCAACTGCTGGACGTGCCTCCATACCTCAAATTTGCCATGTTCAAAACCAACTCATCTTTCTTCCCTAAACCAACTTCCCTTTGTGACTTTCTTGCTCCATTAATGCATCACCATTCTTCCAAACACTGGATCCAACTTTGACTCCTCCTCTCCATTGTCTTTATACACCATGCTGTTTTTTTAAAGATGTTTATTTATTTATTTTGAGAGAGACAGAGAGAGTGGGACAGAGAGAATCCCAATCAGGCTCTGCACTGTCAGTGTGGAGCCCGATGTGGGGCTCGACCTGAGGCGAAATCAAGAGTCAGATACTTAATTGACTGAGCCACCCAGGCACCCCTATACACCACACTGCTTGAATCTAAATAGATTTTACCTCCTCAAATGGAATATTCCAGGTATTATATGACAAGTACAGAATAAAATGGAACTATCCATCTGCACATTTATGCCATTAATGTCATATAACATTAAATTAACTATGGCTATAATTTTGGCCTTTATCCTTCCATAATTTCTTTTATACAATTATGTATTTTTACATAAAAGGGACCATATTATTTGGAACTTGTCTTGTCACTTACTATATCACAAACACTTTCCTGTGCCATTAAATGTTCTTTTATACAGTAATTGTCAAATTTTAAGAGTATATCAGAATATCTGAGGGTGCTTGTTAAAAAAGTATTTCCCTGGACCCTCCCCTAAGGACACTCATTCCATATTCTGGGGATAGTCTATGAACCTATATGCTTAGCCAGCACCCCAGAAAATTCTAATGCATAATGTTTTTAGATCCCAGTTTGAGAAACACTGTTGGTTCAGCACAAAATATAAGGATTCCTCCTTTTTTTTGTTTACATTTACCATAATTTATTGCCAATCAACACCGACATGTATTTAGGTTGCCCTCCAAGTTTTAAATATAATTTTAGTTCTGCACTGACTTTAATTTCTAGGCTCTCTCTTTATCATTCCCTCCACCCATCGATGCATATAATTTTTCTTTAGGGTAAATTCCTAGAATTTCTGGGTCCAAAGGATATGCAAAATTGTATGTTATATATGCGGTAATATATGCTATTATAGTATTTGTTATATAATTATATATACCAATAGTCAAATATAATAAATAACAAAAATTAATACATTAATCACCTGCTATGGAATGTAATAATATATAATATATATTAGTTTATATATGTTCAGGTGCGGTTTTATTTGGACTCTTGCACAAGACTTACATTCATCCATGTTAATCTCATCTGGCTATATTTCACCCATTGCTTCAAGAGTCATGTTACTTTTTTTAAAGATGATTTTATTTATTTTGAGATATATATATATATATATACATATATATATATATATATAGAGAGAGAGAGAGAGAGAGAGAGAGAAAGAGAGAGACAGACACAGCACGAGTGGGGGAGAGGCAGAGAGAGGGAGAGGAGAGAAAGAGAGAGACAGACAGACACTGTACGAGTGGGGGAGGGGCAGAGAGAGGGAGAGAGAGAGAGAATCCCAAGCAGGCTCCGCACCATCAGTGCAGAGCCTGGCACGGAACTCAAAACTCACAAACCGTAAGATCGTGACCCGAGCTGAAATCGAGAGTCAGATGCTTAACCAACTCAGTCCCCCAGGCGCCGCAAGAGTCATGTTACTTTTATATCCCTACTCTCCAGTGAAAGTATTTGTTATTTTTCTAATCTCCTGCATATCTGATATGTGGCTACAATACTTTTTTTCAAATTGCGGATGAGAAATAGTGAATGGAATGAAGTTGAGAAATGCCTTCCTGCTCCACCAGAAACCTATATTGCTCAGCACACTTGTTCATTCTTTCTTTAAACAGTAACAACTTAAATAGTGATTGGCTTATGATTCTACATGTCATCTTTAAGGTCGTAGGCATAGAACTTACCAAATATTTGCTGATGTTCATATCCATTGCCATCTACCTCTTGGCTCTGATCTACCAATACAGGGAGAAAAATAAGTGTATTGGTTTCTTATATCCAGATTAAGGCTGCTTAACACAGGTTCATAATGCTGTCGTGGCATACAATATAAGGCATGTATTCAGTTCGTGTGTCTCAGGGTGAACTGGGGGCTCTGTCCATCTTCTAAACAGGGTACAATTGTTGTGGTCCCTCTGGTGAGGGAGGGAGAGAGCAGGGAAAGGAAATAGAAGGCAGGATGCAGAGGGCTCATATAGGCTCTGGGAAAGCAAAGGGAAGAGGCTGGGAGATGAAAAAGGGAGAGAAGCCGAAGAGGGATGTAGATTGCCTGCGAGTGTCAAAAATGACAGCAATCATCATCATCATCATCATCATCATCATCATCATCATCATCTCTATTATCAGTCAAATTTATTATATGTCTAACATTCTGCTAATGCTTTGCGTGTATGAACACATCTATTCTCCTAACAACTTTGAAATGTGAGTGCTATTATTGTCTCCACTTTGCAGATAGAGTAATGGAGGGACAGAAAGACTAAGAAGCGTGCCCAGTATCACAAAAGTATTAAGTGAGACAACCAGCATTTGAATCAGGCCATCCGATGCTCCGTTTTAAGTGTGAAAACTGTTCACCACAGTGTATATCATGTGCCGCCATTACTACATTCTAGTTACTATTATTATTGGGGCACGTGTGTGTGTATGTACACATACACCAAGGCCAGGAAGTGAACTGCCATTACTTTTGTTATGTGCACACAAATGAGTTAACTTTGGGAATCTCTTTTTGCGCTTATGTGGAAAGAGTACTTTGAGGAAGGGGACATTTAGTGGTGTCCATACTTAGGGTAACCAACTTGTCCCAGGTTTCCTGGGATTCCACCAGTTTTAGCAGTACAAGTCCCATGTCCCAACTGTATGTTTTGTTATTTCTTCCCACTGAATACACAAGGGGGCATTGTAACCATTCAGTCATGCATTCCTCAAACATTTATTGAGCGCCTAATCAGAGGTGTGATTGCTGCCCAAGAACCTAGCACTGAAGATGGGGTGGGGTGCCAGGAAAGTGAGGACCCTTCCATAATCCCAAATCAAAAAGAGTAAGATACAGGTATTTAAATGGACAAACGCTTACATGGCATTGACTCTGTGCCAAGTACTATAATGAGCACTGCACATTTTAGCTCATTTAATCCTCATAAACAGCCTATGGCACGGTCACTATCATTATCATCCCCACTGTAAAGAAGTGGAGGCAAAGAGGGGCTAAGTACCTTGCACATTGCATGGCTGGCAAGTGGCACAAAGCCAGATTTGAACCCAGGCAAGGCCCTAATTGCTCCAGAGCCCATGTCTCTAACTGCTGTGGCAGGCTGTGAAGAAAGGGCCTGAACCCCTCCATCAAGAACTCCGTGTGCCCTCAGTGTCTTCCTAGCCCTGCTTAGAGGTTTGTCCCTAGCTCAGCGGTTCTCAACCCTGAAGGCACAATTATAATCACCCAGGGAGTTTAAAAGATAATACTGATTCCCCAGGGCCCCACTTGCACAGATTTTGATTTAACTGAGCCACCTTGACCTGGACATCAGGATTTTTTAAAGCCTCCCTCAAGGGTCTTATGTATAGCTGGGTCTGAGAACAAGGTGGCCAGACCCTCCCCTCTAGCAAGCTGGGCTGAGTCTTCTAATCCAGGGCTTCTCAAATGCTAGAGTGCGGCTAGCATTTAGCTCAGTCGGCTAAGAACTTGATTAAAATGCAGATTCTGATTCACTAGGTTTGGGGTGGGAATGGGAGGACCAGAGATTCGGCATTTCTAACCAGCTCTCAGGGTGCTGATGTTGTTGGTTCATAAATCACACTTGGGGTAGAAAGGATTTTGAGGCAAAGTGTAGTCCATAGACCTACTGAGTCAGAATGTGCATTTTAACGCACATTTGAGTTTGAGAAGTCCTATTCAAACCCTGAGCTGCCAAAAGGTTCTGGGAGTGGGTTTCAGATGTGCCAAGGTACTGCTTCCCCTTGGCTCTTAGAAATTTGGTTGGTGACCTCCAGGGCACTACTGCAAGCAGCCTCACTGACCCTGACCCTATGTGTATGCAAATGTCATGTCTCACTGCTGACCATCATGGAGAAAAGAGTGGGAAGTCCTGCTCTAATACAGTCTTGTTGCCCCCTTCCCTCATACTCCCAGCAAGCCTTTGCTCACGCTGTTGCTTCACTGGACTTTGACCAGCCTTACCCAATTTCTGAAGGTCAAGTTCCTGTCCTAATTCCTCCTCTATGGAGCCGTTCCCATTTCCATGTGGCCATTTCAAACCAACAGACGTTCTTTTTTTTTCATATAACAAATGCCAGATAACATTTCCTATGTGCCAAGTACTGTTCTACACCCTTAACATTATTCATCCATCCATCCATCCATTCATTCATTCAATCCCCACTTTACAGGCAGGAAAACTGAGGCACAGAGCAGTGGAATAAGTTGCTCAAGGTCACACAGCTAATAAGTGGAAGGGTCAAGATTCAAACCCAAGTAATCTGGCTTCGGAGTCACCACACTGAACCACAATGCTAAGATTCTTCTCACTGGTGTGGGACTTACAGAAGAATTTGCAAATAATGCCGAGTGTGGACAGAGAAAGAAGATGTATGAATTTACCGTGGCTGGTATGACGAACTACTACACACTGGATGCCCTGAAACAACAGTAATGTATTCTTTCACAGTTCTGGAGGCCAGAAGTCCAGGCTCACGCTGTTGGCAGAGTCACGCTCCCTTTGAAGGCTCTAGGGAAAGATCCTTCTTTGCCTCTTCCTGGCTTCTGGTGGTGACCAGCTCACAGACACATAGGCACATCACCCTGATCTCTGTCTCCATCATCACATGGACTTCTCTGTGTGTCACTCTGTGGCCTCTTCTCTGCTTATAAGGACACCAATCATTGCATCAGGGCCCATCCTAATCCAGTATGGCCCCATCTTAACTTATTATATCTGCAAAGACCCTATTTCCAAGTAAGGTCACATTCTGAGGTCCCAAGTGTACATGAATTTGGAGGGCTGGGGGAGACACTATTCAACAGAGTACAGGAGAGCACAGAGATCGTTGCAGGACAGCAACTGTCTCTTACAAATCCTCAGCTACTATCAGTTTCAAAATGCTGCTGAGAGGCCTTAGGACCTCTGACTAACACTTGCCAGATTCAGCTGAGGTGTAGCAAGCCGTGGAATAGCTGTAAGTTTTGGTCAACAGACTGCAATTTCTTCAGTGCCAAGAGGACATCATTTAAAAACTTCTGCACACTGTCCAACATCTGATTGTGCTTGCGGCTTCTCCCCAGACCAAATCAATCAGATTGATTTTATGTGTACAACGAGTATGATAAAACTGCTGCTTTTGGAGAGTTTGCAGGTGGCAGGCGCACAGGCGAAATGGAGCGGCCGTGCATTATCTAGGCTAGCATATGATAGCGAAGTAGCCTTCGGTAGCCTGTGGCGGAGATCTTTTGCGGGAGCTATTTGGACATCGGAGCGTCTCTGTGAAATATCCAAGCCCGGTCTGTGATAAGCTAAGGAGTCTTGTCGTCAGCACTCCTGGGCCGCAGCATAGATACTCTGAGCCAAGATCATCTGAGGCAATGTGCAGAGGAAAGTTCCAACTCCAGGACAAGAACCAGAGAGGATGGTGTCCATACTGCCTACCTCACCACGTCAATACTGAGCTCCTAGAGAAGGAGCTAGGTGCTGCCATGGTTTCAGGTGCTCAACATGATGTGTGGGTTCTAAATGAGCCGGTATTAGAGCACTTAGGTGCTGGAGTTAAAGGTGAAGCTGCGAACACTGAGCAAACAAGTGAAAAATTCGGGAACATGAGTGACAAAAAAGTGATTGAAGTGGGAAAAAAAAAGAGGATCTTGAGGACACCACATCCATAACTAATGACACTGGTGGAGAAGTTGCTTCTGAGGATGAGTGGTAGTGTTACTGAGTGCAAGAAACTGAACTCTCTAGACCAGAGACAGGTGTTGCTGTTGTTGGGCCCTGAAAGATTAGTATTTAGACTGTTCTAAGTGAGCCCATCATCCCTTCATTCCTGTTATCACTGCCACACCTGCAAAGAAGGAAAGTGAAGGCACTAATGTTCCTTATTGCCAAAGCACCATTTTGGCCCCAGTTATCTGAAGATCTGTAAGAAAAGGAAGAAAAACCTCAATTTCCTGATCCCTGCAGCTCAGTGAAATTCTCAGATGTGGCTCACAGTTCTGAAAGCCCGGAGACCATCTCAAGCACAGAGAACAATCAGATGGCCTTAGAAAGCAGAGACCAGACACACAAAATACAGAGGACTGACTAAATCTCTTGAAGCTGTGTAGCATATGTGAGAAGTAGCCACGAGACAGAATTATTATTCCCGGAAGAACAGGCCACCTTGTCACTTGTTTCCACTGCAACAGATGATTAAAGAATCCTGGGGCTTCATGCCCTCTTTGCAAGAACATTCAGCTGGTTATTAAGGTTTTTATGGCCTAGCTGAATGGGCAAGTCGCAGAGAAATGACAACCAGAGCCAGGTCAGGGATAAAATTGTCAGTACAGAGCATCTTCACTCAGTGTGATCCACTGTATCCGTTCCCTGTTTCATGCAAACGTCCCTGTGCCAGGACATTTTCACTTCTAAATTCATAAGGAATTGGAGAGCAATTCTTCAAAACCAGCTCATTGATCTGGGGGCTCTATTTCCATGAAAAAGCTACTTTAATCACTCACATTCTTCCTCTAAAAAACAGGTTCTGGGAGGGAGCAACTACAAAGACAAACAAAAATACTTCCATTCACCAAATCACCTGAAGATTAACCTTCTCCCTAGTTTTCTTCCCCACCCTTCTCTTCTATTCTGTTGGAGAATGTTCTTTGGCACAAAAATCCAAGGTGGCTATGAGAAAAACACTAAAGCTAACAATCAAAACACAAAAATTATGAGACATGTTACTGATCATTTACATTACAGTCAAGCTACATGGATCTGAGAAGCCAAAAGGAAAAATAAGCTTGGAAAACAAGAGATTTGTTCCACATGTGCCCAGAACGATGGTTATCAAACTTTTTGCTAATATACCCCTCAAAGAATTTTGAGAAACTGTATGCTCTTTTCCATGTGAAATCTTTTTTCATTTTTTAATGTTTATTTTTGAGAGAGAGAGAGAGAGAGAGAGAGAGAAAGCGAGAGAGAAAGCATACACACATGCATGAGCAGGGGAGGTTCAGAGAGAGAGAGGGGGACAGAGAATGTCAAAGATCCACACTGACAGCAGAGAGCCTGATGCGGGGCTTGAACTCAAGAACCATGAGATCGTGACCTGAGCTGAAGTCAGACACTTAACTGACTGAGCCACCCTGGTGCCCCTCTTTTCCACATTAAAAAACTGAGATATAATGAACATACCATAAAATACACAGATCTTAAATGTTCTTTTCCTGTAAGTTTTAAGCATTTGAGAACCCACCACCCAAAACAAACTGTAGAACATTTCCATAACCTGAAAATCGTCCCTCTGGCCCCTGTGCAGGTGATCTTCCATGTCCTGACTCTCACCCAGGGTTAGTCTTCGCTCTGCACATCTTTAATTTGACATCTAAATTTGCAAAATACACTTAATTGCTTACAAAGGAAGAAGTGATCAGCTCAAGTGTTCCACAGTTCCTTCACTGACAGGGAAGATGGAACCACTGAGTGTATTATTGGTAGCTTGTTACGTGCGGAATTTTACTCAAAGATGGCTACTTCTCATACTTTGGGCCCCAGCACTCTTTCAGCCTTTTTCATGTTCTTTATTTATTATGTCGTGAATAACACTACCTCATCAGTATTGGTAAGAACACTTGCAACCAATAGTTTAGTGCTCTGAGTGAGCCAGTCAGGCCCACAGTACCCTTTCTAGAATGCTGCCTGCCCTAACAAGGAGGTAGGAATGTGTGCTCCCTGCTACAGTTGATCATTCAAGTTGGCATGTGTCGTAACTGGCTTGGAACCATTGGATAACTGTTCGTGGGGGGGATATTTTATTCCCCAGCTGGAGTCAGGCATAAAGACAAAGGAACAGACAGTGGAACCAGAAGACCGGGGTAGAAGACTCAATTCTGCCATTATGATGTGATCAGAGACAGACTCCTCACACTTCCTGAGCCTCTGTAGACTGTCAAATGGGACTAAAACCTACCTCACTGGGACACTGTGAGGAAAACGTTGGCGAGAAGAGTAAAAGTGCTTTGCAAAATGTCAGGTTCCCATCAGTGAGCTTTATCACTATTCTTTTAAACAGGAGGTAATACTTAAACTTCTTTAAGTCCCCCTGAACATTGCATGTAGGAGGTCTTAACAAATACGTGTTAACTGATATACCTGTCTATAATAAATAAGAATAAAGAGTTGTAAATGTTATTGTTTAGGGAATCAAAAATTTGAAAATTAAATTCTCAACGCACACACGAATATAGATTTCTTAGCTCAGCTTAACATGTGTCTATAAGATTCAAGAAACAAGACACATTCAGTTTAAAAAACAGTGGTCTGCAAATTTCCATCCCTTAGTAATCTGAAGATCTGCATGCAAAATCATCACCACTCATTCTTTTCCCAGCAGGAAAGTTAAGTAATAGCACACGGTGTAACCTCTGTTTGGAGAATCTATTCTCTATCCTTAATCACGTCTGCAGTTCTCCCAAGAACTGTTTCAAACATTTTCACGCTTACATAAATTGTAAAGCTGAGAATGAGAAATACTACTCTGGTAAGAGTAGGTCATGGTTGGTTTTCTGAATCTAGACAATTAATTAGTCCACCTGGCAAACATGAGCCAGGTATTCAGGAGTAGGCAACAAAAGCAAGGTGACAGGGGATGCTACCCAAGATGGATACGCCCTCTACATCCTATCAGCCCCCGGGGACTACAACTAAGACAGGACACCAAAACAACAGCAGCAACAACTGGCAGAAGACTCTGAAAAGCAAATAATTAGCAGGCAGACTGGGGAGGCAAGTCAAAGAAGTCAGGATGATAGAGGACTTCCTGGGGTTTTTTCCTCTTTTATTTCCCAGTTTTGACCCCACAGTAGCCCAAGTCACAGAGCTGGACAGTGGTTCCACACGTGTCGTGGCTTCTCCCTCCTCCAACGCCCTCAGTCCTCCCTACTCAACTGAGGGGAAAAAGAGTGAGGACCATATGTGAGAGGTTTTAATGGGCAAGGCCTGGAGGTGATGCACATCACTTCTGTCCACATTCCATTGTTAAGAATCAAACACATGGTCACTCCTAACTGCAAAGGAAGATGGGAAATGTAGTCTAGCTGTGTGCCAAGAGGAAAATAAAATATAGATACTAATCAGCATTAAAACAGTCTGTGCTACGTAACTGCTTTGGTACACAAAGGAGTGCAAAGGGAGCCTTGTGAACATAGCAGGGACGTCCAATAAGAATGGGGACTCAGAGACCAGAGAAGACTTTCTGAAGGACAGGACAGGAGTTGTACAAGACAATCAGGAAGGTGAAAGGGGGAGCATGGGAGGAGACCACAGCATGTACAAAGATGAAGAGGCAAGAAACATGCTGATGAATTTGAGAGACCCCCCCCAAATGATTCCCTCTTCCTTAGGCATAGCCGAATGGAAAGAGATCCAGGAAATGAGCCTTGAGAGGGAGGCAGGAGCCAGGATTTGAGCCAGAAAACTCTGTAGCATCACTGATATATTTTAAGCAACTTAGGAAGAGCCTGACAATTGTGTAGAGAGTAGCTGTAAGCAGAATACCAGTTAGGAGACTTTTGCCATGGTCCAGGCAAGAAGCAATTTGAGCTTGAAGTAAGCAGTGGGGTACTATGAGGGGATGAGATATGAGATTTGAGATATTCATGAGTTAAAACTATAAGACTTAGCAACTGACCGAATATGGTATTTGATATTACAAATGGAGTCAAAGAAAATCCCTTTGTTTCATTCATTTCAGGAATATTTACTGAACATCTACTATGTGTGTTCCTCTAGGAGATAGAACACTGAATAAACGAGCAAAGTTCCTGTCCTCATAGAGTTTACATTCTGGTGGAAAATTTTAAAGCATTAACAAGTAAATGTAAATTTATAATGTGATTATATTTAGCAAGTAACATGTTGTGTCTGGGTTGTCTGTGTGGGACATCTGTGTGGGGATTGCTTAATTGCAAGTTGTTTCTATGAGTCTGTTGCTTAGGAGAGAAGCCTTGGCCACGGATGTGGATTTGGGAGTCATCAGCATATGGGTGGATGCAAGTGACAAGAAAATGAATAGAATAGAAGGCTAGTGCAGGGAGAAAAGGGAATTCATGGCTGAAGACACCAAAAAGCCCCAGGGTTGTTTCTTCAGCTTCAGGCATAGCTAGATTCAGGGTTTTAAATGACAATATTGGATTTCTGTCTCTCTTTTAATTAATTTCTTGGACTCTCTTGGGCATGACGGCCTCTGGCAACCCCAAAGTCCCCAGTTCACATCTATTCATTCAATAACTCAGAAGAGATTTGTTTTCGTTTTTGTTTTCTGATAGCTCCAGCAGAAAAGTCTCCATAGAGACTGTGATTGATCCATTGGGGGTTACATGTCCATTCTTTTTTTAAAAAATTATTTTAAGTTTATTTATTTATTTTGAGAGAGACAGAGACAGACTGAGTAGGAGGGGGAGAGGGGGAGAGGGGGAGAGGGGGAGAGGGGGAGAGGGGGAGAGGGGGAGAGAGAGAGAGAGAGAGAACGAATGAATGAATGAATATCCCAAGCAGGCTCCACACTGTCAGCACAGAGCCCAATGCAAGGCTCCAACTCACGAAACCATGAGACCATGACCTGAGCTGAAACCGAGAGTCAGATGCTTAACCAACTGAGCTACCCAGGCACCCCTACATGCCCATTCTTGAACCAAGTCCTATAACCTGAAGTTGGAACATTCTGATCGACAATCGCCTAGGTCGTGAACCCAGACCTGTGGCAATGGGTGGGACAGGGTCAGCTCCATGAAATCCACAAGTGTGTTCCTCCAGGAAAGAGAAATTCTGGCACTAGCAGGTGGGAAAAGAGCTGTCAAGCAGGCAAAGACTAGAATGTTCCCTATAAGTGGAAACTGAGGGCTTGGGTATTAGTGAGGCCACCTTGGGAGGACACATAGAATGAGAACCCCGCACTGATATCAACATCCCAGGGAGCATGACACTTGGGAGAATAGAAAAAAAGATGATCCTGCCAAAGGGACGCAGCAGGAGTGGCCAGAGCTGTAGGAGGAGGTCCTGAAGCCACATGACCTCCCAGAAAGGAACTGAGTGAGTTTCAAAAAGAGTGGAGTCAACAGTCACAGAGGAACCAATGGAAACGAGGATAGGAGGAGATGTGACCTAATACCCTGATCATAAAAGGCCATGAGGTAAAGTTAGGCAGTGCTCCTTGGAGAAAAGAAAGTGCTGTTGAGGAGAAGGACACTAGATTGTCTGGGAGGAAGATCTGGGAAGTTCATTAAATCAAATGGCTCTAAGTGTCTCAGTTTCGTGAACCGAGAGACCTATCCAGAGGATCAGGAAAGCCATGGGATGAACACAAAGCATCTCTCTTGATGCTCAATTCTATGCAAAAATATACGGGGTGGCTCATATCATTTCTATAATAAAACAAACGTTGCTGTATTGTGGTGCAGGCTGCAAAATATGTGAGATTTTTAAGCTGAAATATTAAACTTTAAAGAGATTTGTACTTGCAACAGGATCCCTTCAGACTATACTCCCAGAGTTCCTTGCAGTGAACACTACTTGCCCCCACCCCGGCTAGGGAATCTTCGGGGAGAAAAGAATGGGAAGCATGACTGTTTGTCATCTGCACATTTGCCTGCTGCTCCATGGGGAAATAGCATGCTTTAGGCCAGACCCACTTACAAATAATGATAATAGTGGCTAGCATTCGTGAAGCATTTACTATGTATCAGGCACCGTTCTAAGGGCTTGACCTTAGTTATGCCTCACAATAACCCCATGGGATGGAGTATTATTATCACTGTTTTAAAGATGTGGAAGCTGATGCACAGAGAGATCATATGACTTACCCAAGGTCACACAGCTCCAGATTTAAATACAGAGATGCTGGCTCTGGCTTCTGAGCCAGTGTCCCTAAGCACTGTACATACTGCGGTGTTCAGCCCCATGGTTCCCGTGGGGTACACTTATCACACCAAGGCATTCTGATACTGGTTCAGAAACAATTAGTCCTTGAAAGATGGTCTGTAAACTTTTAGAAGAGGCAGGATTGGGGAAGCTGTGTCCCGCACCTGCCCTACCCAGCCCGCTGACTGGTGATTCGATGGACGTGCTTCAGAGACACAGAAACCCTACTCCCCAGGTAACCTGGCACTGGTACCCTTGGAACCATGGGAAATTGTTAATCCACTGGGTGACATTTATCTGAACCCTACAGCCACGTTTTTGTTTGGACTTTTATTGGTTTTAATGGGTTTCCCAAATGTAAGAACAATTTCAGAAGTGCTTTATGCAATAGCTGGTGTCATGAAAACATTCTCATTTAAGCTTTTCAACACCTGAGTATGAAGAGAAAACCAAATCTGCAATCGCTGGTACTAATCTGTGTCCTTTGAATAGATATGCGTGAATTCCTTTTTAGTTTATTCCTGAATGTCCACAAAGATGGCTCAAGCAGTATAAATGAATCCCCATAGCTACGTCATCCAGCAACAACCATCCGCCCGTGGCCAATCTCACCCATTTCCTGAGTAAAAATGAGATATAATATCATTTCAGCCATAAATATTTCCGGGTATATCTCTAAAAGATAAGGATTATTTTTGTAAAACATAACCACAATACCAGTTCACATTCATATTTCCATAAATTATTTTCAAAATTCTGCTTCTTCCACAGTTCCATACCCCCCTTAATTAGTAACTTGATTGCTTTTGTTATTGTTGATAGGATTTTTAAAATTTTTTATTATGAAAAACAAACACCAACATGCAGAGAAAATAGTAGGAAGGACCCCCTGCACCCATCATGCAGCTTCGACAACGATCTATATTTGGTCAATCTTGCCTCATTTACTTTCCCCTTTTGATAGCCTCCTTTCACCAGCTGTCCATAAAGCAACCCCCAGACAACAATGCCTGCCATTGGGCATGCATTCTTAGCTTGTTTGGTGGCAAGAAAACGTACAGGTGTTCTCTGGTAGGCATTTATATATTTATTTTTGAGTAATGTTTAAAATAAAATCAAATTCTAAACAAATGGCACTAATAGTCTATGACATGAATACCAAGCAGAATATTCGTGTCATAGGTCTGTCAGCTGTGCCCAGACCTTTAAAGGTACACATTTTTCCAAGATGGATTGAATAAAAACTGAAACAAAAAAAAATTTAAGCCTAATTATGATTTGGGGGGAAAAAAAAGAAAATGTAAAGAGACACCATCAGCTGGTTTAGATTTAAAATGGGGCTTGAATGATGACACTCCCATTGGCAAAACCCCTGGCTTCTTCTCACACTCCGAGGTTTTCAAATCCACTATTTTCCAAAGAGCTCTTGGAAGCCCTTTGAGAATGGTGTGTTTCCTTGCCTGGGAGGCAAAAGAAGTGGTTTAGGCTTTGGGGTCTTAGAAGGTAATGACACAGGTCAGGATTTGTTGAGATTTAACCAAAATGGTCTTGTTTTGTCTTATGGAGACTTACCATGAAATCCATGCTAATACCCACGATAAGTGTGAAATCATAGGGTGTCACCATATTGCTCATTCTGAGATTGCCACCACAAGCAAATGACAAATGACAGCCATACTGGCTTATACACCATTATAAACCCAGGGGGGTAGTGAAAACTTGTCATGGGTTAGGTCAAGCACTAGCAAGAGAAGAGCTGTCGCGAATTTCAGTGCCAACAACAGAAAATCTGGGCAAACAAAAAGTAATTGGTTACGATTATAAATTGGTTCAATACTTTTGCAAAGCTAAACATGCATATACCCTATGATCCAGCAATTCCACTTTATGGCGCTAGAGGTCAGAATAGTGCTTACCCTGGGGTAGTGGCTAAGGGGGGCAGGAGTAAGACTTCTGGGGTTCTGGAAATGTTCTACATCTTGATCTGATGGAGGTCACATGGGTGTAGACATAGGTAAATATCCATTAAACCGTACACTCTGTATTTGTGCACTCTCCCGTAAGCTATACCTCAAAAAAAGAAAAGTAATTCATGAAGATTCCAAATAAAGAGGCTTTTGCAAAGTGCTGGCAATTTCAGAGGACCTCTGCCTCTGGATTGAGACAAAATGCTGTGTTCACCAGGAACTCATTATAGTTTCCCAGGTAGAGAGCCCCCAGTCAAAAAGTGGAGGTTGGGGTGCAGTCTCTACTTTTCGCTAAGATAGTGGGTCTCACTCATCTCTTTCTCCAAGAACCTGGGTCCTACTGAGACAAAGGCCCACCCTTCCTAGAAGGGCCCAGCTATACCTATGGGCACCAACATACACTTTACCTCTGGCACTTTTTGACAATTCAAATGGCCTTTCTTTGACGAAATGCTTCCAATGGTCGATGATCAGGTTGCTTGTGAATCGCTCTTTCTTGGCAAAGCCAAAATTGCCATACCATATGTCAAGTTATTTTCTAAACTTAAGTTAAATGGCCGGCTCTGCTGGTGTTGCTTAATATTTGTTCATAATTATATTGTAGCCTCCACCATTTAACAATGCATTTGGGCATCCTTTGACTATTCATTTTGTGTCCAGTAATTCAGGGGCATCCGTTTGGTAGTAAAAACCACTGAAAGACCAGCACATCCTAGTTTCTATGCTGACGGGCTACCAAGTGCCTCTCTGTTCACAGATTTGAGAGAAATGTTATTTTGTGAAGGGAGGCAAACCTGTACCTCATGTCTTATACCTGGGAAACTCTAATGGGCTCCCAGTGAGCCCAGCATCAAGAAACAGGCCCTCTTAAATCACCAGCCCCTTGAAAAGGAGGCAGACCTAATTAATGTAAGGGCATCAGGCTGTCAGTGGATGTGGTTTCCAGTTTATGGTGAGAAAATGGGTGAGAAAAACAGTCCTGAAGCTCGAAGAGCACAAAAAAGCATGGTATCAAAATATGAGTAAATCCAAATGCATTTTCTATGTTAAGTGCTTTTATGCTTCTTCATATGTAGGCCTACAAAATGTGATAGTATTAATGTAGGAATATGGTATAATTTAGAAGGAATTGATACTAAATTGGGAAATAAAATGATGTTACATGTCCCAAAACTGAACACTTTTATTATTTATGACTTGATATCACAATCCTACAGCAGCTTTTAAATATGAAAAAAATCTGCGAAGATATAATGAATTAAAGCTGTGGACGTTTTATAAAAACAAAAAAAAAGTTCTATACTTCACGGTATTACATCCCTTGGATATTTTTATGATTTTAATTCAAGGGTCAAATTTTTATGGTTGGATAAACGGTTGAGAAAGATTCTATCAGCTGCCTTTCAATTATTATAATAGAGGGAAACATAGTATACCTTTGCCATTTAAAAGATTTTTTTTTAAGATCAGAACATGTGTTCCACTTCATGGTATCAACCACAGAGCAAAATGGCTCTAATTGGGAACATACTTGGGGCAAACGCCTGGATTAAAATGACTGAGAGTTATAAATGTCTGAAATATCTATTTCAGGCACAAGCAGGGGGAAATGGCACTAATTTCTAGAGTGTGCACATAATGATTACATTAGCCCACAGAGGTGAAGAGTATATCAGCGTGTACCCTGGAGAAGAAATGCCATATGAATAAGGAATGAGCCAATCAATTCTTGAGTGTGTGGCAACATCTATGAGAAAGGCCTCCACTGACTCTGCTTCTACCCCTCCTTCACATGACTACTTAGCCAGCCCATTTCTCTAGAATCCCAGTACTGTCCTCTGTAGCATCCACCAAACTAAATAAAATGCTATCTGCAACTCCTTTCCTCAGCCGATTGCTCTCTTTGGTCATGTTTAGACCCTTGGAAAGGAGTCCCAAGAGATGGGCTAGGCTTATATCGGTACGATGGAAAACGCCAACTAACCTTTGACTTTTGACTTAACCTCTGACCCCCTGGACATCAACATTTATATCTTCTCCTCAGCCTCAAAGTGCTTTCGGAATAAGTTGGTGGATCGTAACAATCGAGATGTTCAATAAGCCACGGATGTGCACGCATCAAGGCTCCATGTACACACACACACACACACACACACACACACACACACACACACACACACCCCTCTTTTGTTGCTCTTTCTCTCTTAGATGCTGACTCTTGTGCCCAACAAGCAAGAAAAAGGCAGCCCTCCCTTATTTCAACCTATGTGTGTGTGTGTGTGTGCACACGTGCATGCACATGTTTGGAGAATATTCTAGGATAAGAGGAAACAGTCTGAGTGACAGAACGTTGAGAGTGTGGGTAATAAAATAAAGGGACAGTCGCTGTTGGTGGGGACCCTGCCCACATCCTCTGTGCATTAACCTTTCCAGTATATGCTGACAGAGTCCAACTTCAAGCAGTATCTTCGGTTCTCTGCCTGAGGTTTTCTCTTGGCCTGAGAATGGACTCATCTAGAGGAGCCATGGAGTAAGAACCCCAAGAGCACTGTCCTCACTCAATATAGGATAGACTGAGAGGTCAATACACCAGCTTCCTCATCCCTTCATTGGGTATAACTCGAAGGCATGTTCTATCTCATCTCCCAGAGTTCCCCAGCAGGAGTGAACCCCAGTTGCCCACATAGGCAATATTCTCCATAATGTACTTTCCTGCCATGCTTCCCTGGTCCCCTACAGGAGCTTCAGATCACCTCCCAAATAAGGTACTTGCCCTTAGATCCTTGTCTCAGGGTCTGTGTCTGTGTGACCCAACCTAGGCCCAATGAGTTTGGACTCAAAGAATCATGGCATTCAGAACTCAAAGATGTGAATTTGAGCCTTGCCTTTGCAATTTGTTCTCTGTGACCACGGGTGAGTTACTTTCTCTCTCTGAGCCTCAGTTTCTTCCTCCATAAAATGGGTATAATAGTACACCTTTGCTACCTAACAGAGCTGTTGGGAAGTGCAAATGAGGTAAATGTTGTGGAAATGTTAAAAATTGTAAAGAGCCACAAAAATACTCATTAAAGTTCATGAGGATTGTTCTCACTTCCCCCACCACACAACTTCTTTTATACATTTTATTTGAAATTATAGACTCACAAGAAGTTACAATAGTAGTACATAGAGCCCCATGTACCCTTCACCTAGCTTCCTACAATGGTGACATCTAATATGATAGTAGTAGGATATCAAAACCAGGAAATTGATACTGGTACAATACTCTTGACTAGTGACCTTATTCAGTTACGTTTTTTAAGGACTTGCCAGAATCTTCCATTCTATTTCTCCTCATACCTCTAGCCTCTGCTCTCCCCATCTCTAGTGATCTTTGAGGAGTCTAAACTAGCTACTTGGATCACTACATCTTAGTGTCTACCACATTAGAGCAGGTTCTGACTTAACACTTGCTATCACTGCCCTAAGCACATTTCAAAACTGTGAGACAAAATTCTATTCCTTTTAATCTAAATCTTTCTGTCACTGCCTCTTGACCAATAGCAGGTAGGCACTGTAGATGAAATCCCAAGAGCTTGGATCCTGCTAAGCAACTTCCTAAAATGATGAATGGAGCAGTTACCCCAAGAGCTGTTTCCAGTGATGAGTTAGATAGCAATATTTTCATTAGAAGGTTAATACATTTTCTTTAGTTGCTTTAGAAGTCTTGGGAAAATGCCTCCTTGTTTACTTGATTCATATTCTTCTTAATTTTTCAAGTTCTCCTGTCATCCTTTCCTTAGGACTCCTGGGACTTCACCTTTAATACCCAGAGAAAAAGTAGGGGGAGCCTTTTCTCCATCAATCCTCCAAAGAAAAGAAGGGTCATGGGGTCATTCGCAGTAGCACCTCAGTAATCTCCTATCCCCTTTGAATGCAACCACTATTCCTCTTTGAGCAGATAATTTATCTCCTCCCGGACTGCCTTCTTGGTTAAAGGTTAACAAAAATGACATTCCCTTCAAGTTCAAACCCTTGGAATGCACAGATCTCTGCTACCAACAAAGTCTTTCAAACCAAGGAGACAGAAAACATACCGGGGCCAAGGCTCTGAAACTGCTGCCATTTCTCTTTCTTCCTGATGCCTATGGTCTTGCTGACCATCCTTATCTTCTGAAAATGCTTTAGAACATATATTTTCAAGGACCAAGACTGTACGTCTTGTAGTAGCACAGGACTCATCGTCCAAGTGCTAGAGATATGGTTCTCAGAGCTTTCTAGCCCTCCATTCATTGCTTGTAAGTTCTCACATGGGGCTCTCGCTCTCCTTCCTGGTTTCAAGGCGTTAGCTCTACAGATATTATTCCAGAACTACCTCTCATGCCCAGTATCTCCTAAGGAATCTGATCCCATATTCCACTTGCCTGCAAGTCCCACCTACACAGGTGGTTCCACCATTTGCAAAATTGCCTGGACGCAAACTCTTAGGCTTATTTTACTCCTTATCAAGAAGCTCCTGGAACTGTCTGGTCCCAGTCTGTCATTCCCATCCCACACAGCCACCACTCACCAAAGCACTGCAAGATCTCATGTCTCCAAGAAATGGCTTTTAGTGATCATCTGCCTTTGGACAAACTCAGTAACATCACAGGCCAATGCAAAAGGACAACAGCGTGGCTCTGCTGAGCCCAGTCCACCAATAAAACACATCAACACTGCATGCCCATTCTTAGATCACTGGTTTTTGCTCCAGTTATTCTTCTTGACCAAAACTAGCACCATCCCCCCACCCCGGCTCTTTCTCACCTGTGAAATTTCACATAGGCTAAAAGGATCTGGACACTTCTATCCTTGCTTGCTTGCACCATTTGTCGACAGTAGTGCTATATGACCTGGTATTGCTTGCTAATTTTCTATATCCCTTATCTTCCTCAACTACATTGTAAGCTCCTTGGGGTCAGAGATAATGCCTTACTTTTCTGCAACCTCCACAGCATCTAGGAGTCTGCCTCATCCAGAGAAATAGCGCCACATATTTCTCATGACGGGTTGATATCCATGTGTCCACCATTATCAACAAAATAAAAGGGATGGCAATGAAACCGATTCTTATTAAGCAGTTAGGATGTGCCACAGCCTTATTTAACCACCTAATCTAATGTAAATGGACCACTCCCCCATCTATCACATTACCCAGTTTTGTTCTCGTCATTGCACCTATTGCTAGCTGTGATTATCATGTTCAGGTATTTATTTATGTAACAGATGCTTTGTTGTGCTCTCCAGATCTTCCTTTCAAGACTATGGTTCTTACTCCTCCAGGTAGTGGGAGTGATGGCTGCTGAGTGTTCTCAGCTGAGTGTCCCTTCAAGAATTGTCCTTTGATCACACCCCTCCCCTGGGGCATCCTGCATTTCCTCACAGTTTAAGTGGGAGTATAAAGGCCCACGTACTTGCCTTGCCTGGGGGCAACTCTGGAGGACTATGCTGGTCCCAGAGCTTCTGTGGGGTGGGCCAGAGCCTGTGCAACACCCACCTCTCCCCACCAGTGTGTGCTCAGTCTCTCTTCCCTCATTTGCCAACCAGTGTCATCCCTAAGGGCATAATAAACTTCCTGTATGCAGGTCTCCATCACAATCTGTTTCCAGGGAACCTGATTTAAGATGCCTTACTTGTTCCTTGTCTGTTCTACTCACTAGAATGTTCCATGAGAGGAGGAACCTTATCTATCTCCCTTATTGCTGGGCCTAGACAGTGTCTGGCACATTATAGGTGCTCAAATATATTTGTGGACTATAAAGGAATGAACAAATGGGTTTTATCTAAATCCCATAGCTCTCCTTCATTTTCCACATGAGAAATTAAGCACAGAGAGGCAAGTTAAATCTCTTAAGGATACACAGCTAGTCAGTTGTGGAACCAGGACCATGCTTGTATGAGTCCAGTACCTACACTCTTTTCAAAACCAAGCACAGCTTCTTAATGTCTTCATCCCTGTCGGTAGTAGTACCTTCTGCTTTGGCTCTTGTGGTCTGGCTGACTTCTTGATGTACCTGGCATGGAAATCTCGATTTAGCCTTTATCTCTTTTCCCTCTCTGTTCTCTATCTCACCCATACCACTGGCATCTTCCATGCCTTTGTGTACAATTTTACTCCCAAGTTTCTCTTCTCCTCAGATTTCAATGACAGTGTGTTTGTCCAGAGCCTGGTTAGTCCCCAGTTCAATCACTACAGTCCTTGCATTGGTGCCATCACCTCATGTTCTCAGCTCCTTCAGCTGACCCTGTATGTCACTCTCAACATTCTCTTCCTTACAATCTTCTCCACCACAGTCAGGGGCCAAGCAGGACACAGAATTCATACCAGATAATTTAAATGAAAACTCAAAGAGAGAATGACACACCAAAGTACGGGCACGGTTAGGGGAACAAACCAAGTTGGTGAAGCACTCAGGAACCAGCAAGAGTGGGGGGCTGCTGCCACTCCTAGGGTGAAGGGAGTGAGGGAAGGAAACACTGTTACTAGAGCCTGGTAAGAGTTGGAGCCATGGAGGAGAGGCCTCTGCATGGGAGCTGTCATCCCGGATGGGTGCAGACACTACCAGACACAGGATGCCAAAGCAGGGAAGAGCAAGGAAGAAATCCCCTGGCTTTCTCTCCTGCCACTCAGAGCTCCTGCTGGTGTTTCCCATTGGCCAACCCCAGCTGCATGCCAGGTGGCCAGGGAGACTGAGTGATGCAGTGTTTAAGTTCCCGACACACAGAATGGGGTAGAAAGGGGGGAGAGACTGGATCTGGGGGTTGAGAGGGGGCAAAAGAGGAACCAGTACACCTCAATTTACCAACAGAACAGTTAATTTTCATGTCCCACCAACACCATCCCACACCTTTCCATTTGTAGATTATAGCAGAGATTATGAAGCCCTTTGAAACACAAATATTCTTTGATCCTTGCAATGTCCCCATGAGATAAGTACTAGTACCTACCCATTTTACAGATGAGGAAACAAGCTTAGAGGATTTGTGGGTCACCCAAGATCATCATATAGTTAAGGAACGGCATAGGTGAAACACGAGCCCAGATGTGTGAGTTCAAACTTTTTAACCAAAATCCAGGGCTCAGTTTAAGCACACAGTTGAGGTGTACATTCTCTGGAACATCTCTCCATTCCTACCCTCTCCCCTTTCTACACACACACACACACACACACATGCACGCACGCACGCACACCCCATGTTGTCTTAATGCTTCTCATGAATTTATCTTTTGTCCTTGGCCTTTCCCTGCGCTTCACTCATTCTCTCATCATCTCTTTTCCTTCCAATTAACTCAGGCCCATCAGCTCCTTTGTGAGTACCTCACCTCTTCACCAGCTGCCTCTTGCCTCGAATATTGAAATGCAGTAATGTATAGTGCTGCACTATCCGATACAGTAGCTATAAGCCACTTGAAATATGGCTAGTATTACTGAAGAACTAATTTTTATTTAATTTTAATAAATGTAAATTTAAAACTGATACTTGGAGCTTAATCTGCACACCTCCCCCAACATCCTTAAGTATAGGTTGTGCCCAGTGACTTGTTTCCAAGGAAGAGAGTATGGAAAGGGAGAAAAAAATAAACTAGGGTGCAGAAATTTGGCAAACATGACCTCAGCCAGATGATCAAGGTTGATATCACCAGTTGTAAGTCATGTTGATAGCATGTACCATTGATAGGATGAGATGAGAATGGTACTTTACCTCTGTGGTTTTCCTCCCCCAAACCCATCACTCCAGTCTCATCATGGGGAAAATATCAGCCAAACCCCAATTGGGGGACATTCTTCAAAATACCCAACCAGTACTCCTGAAAACTGTCAAAGTCACAAGAAACAAGGAAAGTGTGAGAAGCTATTGCAGACCAGAAGAGACTAAGGACACGAGAATAAATACAATGTAGTGTCCTGGATTGGATCCTGGAACAGAATAAGGACATTAGTGGAAAAACGGATGAAATACAAATAAAAACTAGAATTAGTTAATAGCACTGTATCAATGCTGTTTTCTGAGTTGTGACAAATGTCCCATAGTAATGTAAGATGTTAACAACAGGGAAATGTGTGATTTGTATATGGTAGCCTCTGTATCATTTTTGCAACTTTACTATAAATGTAAAATTATTCTAATATAAAAAGCTTATTAAAATAAAAATTTGTTATTCAATTCAGTTATTGGAAAACTTTTAGCTATGTTGGAATGGCTTCGGTATATTAACTTTTTCAACTGTAAATTTTATGAAATCTAAATACAGATCAAGTATTTCCAATGAAAATTTAGTGTCTGAAATGAGATGTGCTATAAGTATTAAGTACACACCAAATTTTAAAAGACTTTATACCAAAATAAAGAATGCAAACTATCTTAATTTCTAAAATATTTGATTACATGTTAAAATGATATTTTGGATATATTGGGTTTATTAAAATATATTACTAAAATTAATTTTACTTGTTTCATCTTACTTTTTTTTTAATATGGCTAGTAGAAAAAAATTACATATATGGCTTCTACTGGAGCTTAAGAATACAGACTCTTGAGCCAAACAACCTGGGTTAAAAACCCAAATCTGCATCTAGTAACTGATGGACTTTGAGCAAGTTAGTTAACCTTTCTGTGTCACAGTTATCCATCTGTAAATAGAGTACCTACTTCATGGGGTTGTTGGGAGGATTCAGCAAGTTCACCTATATAACGTGGTGGGTTACAGCAAGCACTGGAACATAGTAAGCACTCAATAAATGCTAGCCACTATCATTAAGGCAGGGTTGTTAATAGCCAAAGGGTCTTTGGAGCTTCAAGAGTCCTGACAGCATGGACTGGCAAAGCAGAAAGGGAGCAAGGAAAAAAGATCCTCACTGCTTTCTTTTCCCACCCTCCACCTTCCTGCTAGTTCTCCCATTGCTCAGTCTCTATGGAAGCTGGCCAGCAAGTGAGCCCAGATGATGCCATCCACAGGGCTCAACTCCCCAGGTGCAGGGCAAGGCAGCGAGAGTTGGGGAATAGATTTGGCGGATGGGATGGGGGTGCCAAAGGAAAAGAACCAGGACGCCTCACTACTCCTATAACAACCAAAAGCCAAAAGCATCTTTCCACACCCACCTCTCTGTCTCCTCCTTGACCCTCAAGATAGCCATGTTTAGTGACTTTCCGTTAGCCTCCCCAACCTCCTCTTTCATAGTAGACTCAGCCCTTGCCATGCTCAGAGCATGAAGAGATGGGCACTTTTTCTCTTTTCACTGATTTCTTGCCTTTATTCTATAAAGGGAATAGCTGATCTTCAAAGGCAAAGAGCAGGTATTCTGAGTATTATGTACACCCCACTACAGCCTGAACTGACAGAGATGAAGAGAATGATTAATGACCTCAGAATTGTGTTTGGAGTGGGTTTTTTTCCCAACAGGATTCTTCCCAGTGTTCCCAATGTCTACCTTCATTGTCCAAGTCACCATTCTCTGAAATAAATGAAGCTGGGGTGGATCTCCTTTGTGTGTAGGGCAAACATTACCTTTGTGAACCGATCACACTAGCTTTCTTCTGCTGCTGGCCATATGGTCTCTCCTCTGCTCAGTTTTTCTAGGGCACATGTGCAGGGAATCTAATAATGGATTCCAGCCAGCCTCTGGGCTATTATGTAAATAGGAATCCTCTAGCACTCCCCCTCCCCTGCCACACACACACACACACACATCCCTTTGGGAATTTCTCTAATTAATTAAGTTTAAAACACACACACACACTCCTCTTCATGGTGTTAAGTGGTCTTAACACTACTCTATTTTGGGGTGTGGCTCTACTTTTAGGGATAGGAAGCACATGACTTTATGACTCTAGTTAAGTGGTCAATCTCATTAAGCTCCTAAAGTCATCACCTACTCTTAGGGTCTCCCAAAAGACCGTTCCCCTGCCAATATTTATGCATTTTAGGTTATTTTATTAGGTACATACAAGTTTGGAATTGTTTTATCTTTCTAAGGAATTGAATCCTTCATAATTATCTAGTGATTCCTACTAACCCTGATGCTTTTTATCCTAAAATCTGTATTCCTCAATGTAGCTTTCTTTGGGTTAGTTGCCTGGTGTGTCTTTTTTTATTCTGTTACTTTCTGCCTTGCTGCATTCTTAGGCCTTAAGTGTGACTTTTGTAATGGACTTAGAGCTACATTTAAAAAAATCCCATCTGATAATTCTTTTATGCTTTATTTTCTAGAGAGAATGTGAGTAGGGAAGGGACAGAGACAGAGGAGGACAGAGGATCCAAAGCAGGCTCTGTGTGGAAAGCAGAGAGCCTGATATGGGCTCAAACTCACGAACTGGGAGATCATGACCTGAGTCGAAGTCGAATGCTTAACTGACCGAGCCACTCAGGCACCCTGATAATTTGGGTTTTTTTAATTGGCTAGTTTAATTCACTTGCATATTTGGTGAGTAAAAGCAATTATTATATTTGGACTTGGTTTGCTACCTTATTTTTTTATTTGTCCTGCTTTTTCTGTGATTCTTTTGCTTTCCCATTTCTTGCCATTGCTCAGATTGTTTGTGGTGTATTATCTGTTTGTGGGTATGTCGGTTTCCTTATTTTATTGTTCCTTTTTACTTATTTGGACTTTTTAGACTCTATTTTTACTCATTCAGTGATTACTCTTGAAATTTTATCATGTATAATTAACTTACAATGTCAGAAATTTAACAATATTTTAACTTTCCTCTAGAAGGAAGATTGGCAGACTATGGCCCAGTGATCCAATATGCCCACCACCTGTCTTTGTAAATAAAGTTTCACTGGAACACAGCCTTGTTCTTTCATTTGTGTACCATCTATGGCTACTTTCACCCCATAATGACAGAGTTTTGTATTCATGACAGGGACTCTATAGTCTCCCAAACTTACTTAGAATATTTACTAGTTGCCCCTTTATACAAAATGTTTGCCAAAGCCTGTTTTCTAATAATACTCTTAAAGCTCTTAGGAGACTTTAACTCCAATCTCCCCTTTCCTGACTTGTATGTGATTCTTGTCCAGTATTTTATCAGTTTTTTAACTTTATAATTCAACATTGGTATTCCTTTTTTTCCCCAAAACATCATTTGCTCATATATGTATGATTTTACATTTTTACATATTTGCTTATATGTATATATGGTTTTTTAATGTGTATTTATTTAGTAATCTCTACACCCAATGTGGGGCTTGAACTCAACCCCGAGATCAAGAGTCACACGCTTTTTTGACTGAGTCAGACAGGTGCCCCTGTGCATGTTTTTTTGCTCACCATTCCTTTTTGCATCTCAGATCATCCTTCTGACATCATTTTCCTTCTTCCTGAAGTATATCTTTTAGAAGATGTTCCTGTAGTGAAGATCTTTTGGTAGTAAATCCCTCTGTTTTTGTGTATTTATAAACATATTAATTTTACCCTCCTTCTTGAAATATGATTTTCTGAGTACATAATTCTAGGTTCTAAGTTATTTTCTCTCAACAATTGAAAAATATCATTCCACAGTCTTCTGATTTCCATTGCTGTTGAAGGCAACTGTTAGTCTAATTGTCATTCCTTTGATGATGACCCATCTCTTCTCTCTGGCCCCTTTTAAGATCTCATGGCAGCTGGTGTTCTGCAGTTGAATTATGTTGTGTTTAGGCATGAATTTCCTTTTTTGAAAGTGTTCTTTTTGGTATATGCTGTGATTCCTGGATATGTATTATTATGTTTTTCATCAGTCTTGGACAAGTCATGCCACTATCTCTTCAAATCTCTCTTTCTCCTCTTATTCTGAAACCCAATTATGTTTGACCTTCTCATTCTAGCCTCCAATCACTTAATCCCTTGTTCATACTTTCTATCTCCTTCCCTCATTGTGCTGTATTCCAGGTAATTTCTACTCCTCTCTTCAGCTGGATTTAGTCTACTGTTTAACCAGTACAGTTGGGTTTTGTGTTTCAATGATTATATTTTTATTTATAGAAGTTCTAGTAAAAAATCTTCCTAGTTATTTCTGCTAACCTATTGTTGCCTGCTCATCTGTGCAAATGCATCTTGTATGTCTTATTTAAAAAAATTTTTTAACTTTTTTTTATTTTATTTTTGAGACAGGGGGAGACAGAGCATGAACAGGGGAGGTTCAGAGAGAGGGAGACACAGAATCTGAAACAGGCTCCAGGCTCTGAGCTGTCAGCACAGAGCCCGACGCGGGGCTCGAACTCACGGACCGAGAGATCATGACCTGAGCCAAAGTCGGCCGCTTAACCGGCTGAGTCACCCAGGTGCCCCACATCTTGTATGTCTTTAAACATTTTATACATACTTGCTCTGTATTCTATAATTGAAAATTCCTATATCTCCAATCATTGTGGAGATCTGAATCTATTCTATGCTGTTTATGCTTCCTCTGGCTCATGGTGGCTTGTCTTAATATATTGCAAGCTTATTGCTTGATTTTTTAAAATTTATTTTTATATAAGTTATCTGTCTATCCAACATGGGGCTCGAACTCATGGCCCCGAGATCAAGACCTGCACCCTCCTCTGACTGAGCCAGCTGAGTGCCCAGCTTATTGCCTGATTTTAATCTGTGGGAATCCTATAGGTCTAAATCAGAGAAGCTTTTTTCTGAACAGGATTTACTTCAACACAAAATCAGAGACACCTCTGATCTAAGAGCACTTCAGCCACTGTGAAGATCTTGGTTTAGTAAATGGGCTCTAGGATCAGCATTCCCACCACAATGCTGGCCCATGTTTCAGTAGTGCTATGTGCTGCTATTGGCACCTACTCTCAGAGCATCCTCCCCCCCCCTCCCCCACCCAACACACACCTACTGCTTGTAGTTTAAGGCTTCCTGTCTGGTCTAGGTTTGGATTATTTTTTATTTTAGGAGCTGCTGTTGTGGAAGCCTTTGGAAATCTCTCCAATGACTTGACCAGAAATGCCTTGAAGAGTGTTTATATTTTACATCGAGGATATAGCTGCTGTGCAGTGGGAGAGCCACTCAGAGCATTCCTTCCACCCCCAACACACACACACACACACACACCGTCAAACTCTGAAACACAAACATACATTTTAGGTGGAAATTTGGATGACAAAAATGCCATTACATATTGTTTGACTTACCGCACCAAATATAAAACTAGCTTTCTTAGTCACCATTTTATCATTCCCTAACGTTCAGAATAGCTATGGGCGTCAAGATGCTTGCTTCTTGATACAAAACCGATATTTTGGCACATGAGACCTAAAGATAGGTCCCATACCATAAGTTAGTTTGCCTTTAGAAGTGGGCACTGATGTGTTGGCCACTTGCCTTGACCTCACGTACACATGGAAACTGCTGCTACTTCAACACTATAGGAAGATGTTATTGAGCCTGTGTAGCTTGTTGGTGATTTGCCACAGGCTTCACAACGCACATTTTTGGTAAGTCATTTCCCAAGACCATTCAGAGAGAAAATCAGGTGATCATTCTAGGTTCATCTGTATGTCTCCTGCTATTGATCTTTGTGAGATGACTCAAACCCTCCAAACCTCCATACCTTGGTCCTCTACATTCACTGAGTAAGTGGATGAACTAAAATGAAAAACTGGGTGCCACATCCTCGTCTTTCTCTACACTATTTCTTTCTAAATTAGGCATCAGGAAAAGGGGGCTGATGTGACAAATATAAAAATGAACACTGGTATACTGATTTTTCTTTCTTTGAACTCCTGCTCTGGTGCAAGGGGAAAGGCTTTGCATCCTGTATCAGTGCTGTGGACAAGTGCCTCTTTGCAAGGTTCCTTCCATCATTGGGAAAACTATTCCTTGCATTCAAAGGTCCCCCACAGATACAGAGAGTGTGCTGTCACAGAAAGGGCAGGACGACTTTTAAGCAAGTAGCCTTGGGAAAAGTGGGGCAGGTGGCTGGGAAAAGTATGGGAAACATTGCAGCCATTTTGAAAAGACTATAAGGTCTTTAAGACCATGAGGGAAGAAGAGAAATTCACATTTATTGAATTCCTGTTATGGACATGGTACTTTTCTTTCTTTCTTCATAAGTTATTTTAAAATGTCAAAAATAAGAGAGACTAAGGAGAATAACACCCATTTACCTATCATCTAGATTTAAATCTAGATGTATGAACATTTTGTCATATGTCTTTCATCCATTTTTAATATTTAGAATTATAGACATAGTAATATTTTACCATTAAAAACTTTATCATGTCCTATATAATCACAATGCCATTCTCACACCTAAGAAAACTAACAATAATTTCCTAATATTATCTAACACTCATTCTATATTAAAATTTCCCCAATTGTCTCCCAAATGTCTTTTGCAGCTGGTTGTTCAAAGCAGGGTCCAATCATGGACCACGCACTGCATTTGGTTATTATTATATCTAAGACTCCATTAACCCAGATGGTCCTTGTAATTTTCATATCTTATCTTTTTATCTCCATAACAATCCTAAGAGGCAGTTATCATTATTTCCATTGTGCAAATGCAAAAAAAAAAAAAAAATTGAAGCTAGAGAAGTAGTCAGCCCAAGATCACACTGTCAGTAAGTGTGTAGAGGACATTTCCTGCCTTTTTAGCTGCCGGGCCTCCAAACCTGTCCCTATTTTGAGTGAGTTCTATTGCATCTTGGTGTGTGTGTGGGAGGGGGTACTCCTAATGGCCAAGAGGTAGGCACATAATAGTTTATGGCTAGTGCTTGGCAAATTGGATGCCTTGGTCCAGGGTTTTGAGTCTAGACTAGCACAGTCCAATGAAATTTTCTGCAATGATGGAAATGCTCTACATCTGCACTGTACAATATGGTACCACTAAACACATGTACTTGTTGCCATATTGAACAGCACAATTCTAGAAAGAATGATGCCAAGTTGCAGGGACATTTGAAAAATTACACATAGCACTGAAGGCAGCATTTAGAGTCTGGTGGTGTTGGCACCTCTCAGGGTTGGGTTGATGATAGTGTTCTGGATAGATCACTTGCTCACTTTCAGAGCTTGACCCTCTACTCAGCCTATCAAATATCTGAATCACCCAATAGCCATCCAGTAAATTCCCCTTTTGCCTAAATTTTCCAAAGTCAGTTTCTATTGTTTGAAATCAAAACCCCATTGCAGACATTGCTACTTGTCACCAGATCCCTCGTTTTCCTCAGAGATAGAATTTCCATTTTTTTTCAATATATGAAATTTATTGTCAAATTGGTTTCCATACAACACCCAGTGCTCATCCCAAAAGGTGCCCTCCTCAATACCCATCACCCACCCTCCCCTCCCTCCCACCCCCCATCAACCCTCAGTTTGTTCGCAGTTTTTAAGAGTCTCTTATGCTTTGGCTCTCTCTCACCTTTTTTTTTTTCCTTCCCCTCCCCCATGGGTTTCTGTTAGAATTTCCATTTTTATCGGGGCACAAGTTTTAGCTGGTTGTGGCTACATAACTAAGTTCTGGTCAATGACATAGAGGAAGAAGTGGGGTACACAAATTCTAGAGAGTGTCTTTAAAAATAGAATACTCTTCTCTTTCTCTTTCCGGCTGGCTGGAATATGGATGTGATGGGTAGAGCTCAAGCAGCCATTTTTGGACTATGAAGGAGAAACCAAATCTTGAGGATGGCAGAGCATCAAAACAGAAGGAACTTGTGACCCTAGGTATTCTAAAATCATTACAGTAGACTTGATTGTTTACATTTATGTGAAAGAAAAACTTCTACCTTGTTTACGCCAGAATGGGTTTTTTTTTTTTTCTTTCCAAGCTGAACCTAATCCTACTACTACTTTTCAGCTCAAGGTAACACTTAGTGATTAAAAACCCTGAGTCAAGTGTGGCTGACAGATGTAAATTTGATCCCACACCTGGGATGAAAAGGATGGGGAATGAGATAAACTTATTCTTCTCTAGAACCATTGTATACACAATGATTTTCATGTTCCCACAGGCTGAGCCTATAATTCGTAGGACTCATCCATCATCTTGCCTGTACACAGGGCTATCCTTTAATCCCATGAAGAGGGGCCCTATCCTTGGCCTTGACCATTACAGAACCCAACTCCGGCTGGGCCCCTTCCTACAGGGTGAGGAACCAGAAAGGCCAAAACCTTCTACACCATGGTTTAGATGACAGGAACCCTGGAATTACCTGACCAAATGAACAAAGCCAGCTTTCAGAGACTGCATGGGCTTCTTCTCTGGGATCTTCTTCCCAAGGGCAGATTATGTAGCTAGTAGGAACATAATGTGCTAGAGAGAAGGCCAAGGGGGTAGCTGTTTTCAGAGATATGTGACTAGAATTTAGACAGAGACTCCAGCCCACTGGTCCATGTACCTATGGGGCTCCTTACAGTGGGAGATAGAGCCTATGAGGGAAGGGATGGGTAGGTGGGCTACAGGCCGGTGACCCAGGCTTACTTTCCCCATGTCATTATGATCCAGTGTGAAACTCCAAGGAGTTCAGTAATTTTATACTCAAACCTGTTCTTTCAGGTCATACAAAGATATGTTTGTCAAGGTAGAGGGATGGACATGTTTTGATTAATACTTTCTGAGCTTATTTATACCTTTTAATTATTTGGAGATATGTATCTATATCTATATATCTCCAAATATCTCCTTCCATTTGTGCTTTGGTTCCATGTCTTACAAATGTTAGGGGTGAGCCTACTTGTACAAAAGCTTAAATACTACTTCCTACTTCCTACCTCTGAAACAATAAATGTAACAACACAGTTCCATAGCCTTCTTTCTGGGTTGTTTTCCTCTCAGTTTCTCTATTATTTTCTTGTTCTCTCCCTAAAGTTCTCTTCTGGTTGTAATAATTCATTTGTAGGCAGGGACCTAGCTCTCTATTTATTTCACAGTCCCCTGGCCCTTTAGCAACAAAGTGTTCTGAACACATTGGTTCTATGTTCAGTAAGCCTTAACCCTAGATGAGCATCAGAATTATGAGGGGAATACTATAAAAATATGGAGTCCTTAGCTCCATCTTAGTAATTGTGATTCTGAACTGGGGCAAAAGGTTTTTGTTTTGTTTTTTTAAGTTTTAGAGATGATTCTGAAGGAGAGCCATGGCTGAGACACTCAATACAGTGACCGATTTAATCACTCATTCCTCCCTACAGACTGATGACCTCAGAGACAGAACAAGGGTAAGGAGAGGAGAATGGGATGAGTTAAAAAGTTGAACCCCTGGGCCTTCCAAGCTCTCCTCCTTCCAACTTCTAGGGCACCACATGTACATCTCATTTCTACTGGCCTCTTGGCTTTGGATGGCTGTCATTAGCACTTCCCGTGGCTCGAATCTTGACCATGGATTTCAAAATCAGGGTGGTAGCTGATGGTTCTCAAATATGTATCCGTACTTCCTTACAGTTTTGGGGTTTTTTTTGAGGTTATACTCCTAATCTCCCACCATAGCAACTGGCATATAACGGATAATTATTAAATGTTTATCAGGGCTCCTGGATGGCTCAGTCAATTGAGCATCCTACTTCAGCTCAGGTCATGATCTCGCGGTTCACAAGTTCGAGCCCCACGTTGGGCTCTGAGCTAAGAGCTCAGAACCTGGAGCCTGCTTCGGATTCTGTGCCTCCCTCCCTCTCTCTGCCCCTCCCCTGCTCTCTCTCTCTCCCTCTCTCCCCCTCCCTTGCTCACTCACTCTCTCTCTCTCAAAAATAAACAAACATTAAAAAAAAAACTAAATGCTTATTAAGCAAAATAGCTTGCCTGAGTTCAAGGCGCATCGCATTTGATTCTGGGAAAACAGTGGGATCACTGGAGTTTTATATTCAGATTCCTTCAAACAAATGGCTTAAGTGGGTTTTTTTAGGTTTACATAATGGTGGACAAATGAACTTCTTCAGTAGCCAGTTAGTTAGTAGACTTGAACAATCCAAATCACCTTAAAGAAATACTGGTCAACCCCTCCTGCTTTATCTTTCATGGACATTTAACCAAGATTTCTGATACTCATATTTTTCATGTTCTCATTATTTAAATACAGTCAGGTACAAAAATATGCAATTATAACCTGCTTGAAGCCATTAAGGGATCGTTCATTTTATGCTGCCTTTTAAGATAAAGGTAAATTCTTTTTGAAAACCAAAAACACATAGCAAAGCTGAAACCCAACAAACATTTAGATAACACAAAACAGGAAAACTTCAGAGCTGGGGGCCAGATGTCTTGAAGAATTTTTCTAAGGAAAAATCTTTGAGATTAACTGTCTCTGCTGGTTTGCTGCCCAGCATTTTTTCATTGGAGCTGCTATTGCACAAGATTGCAACAACAGTTTGATCTTTGTCTTGATCTTGGTTAGTTTTGGCCCCAATAGGTTGGGATTATTTTCAACAACTGCACTGGAAACAGCTCTGTTAAGTGCCTTCTTTGTTTCATGCTGCAGATCTTGACTGAAAATAGTACAATGGCTTCGTGAGGGACTATAAAAGACTCACGCCAGGAATCCTTGGGAAGCCACAATAGAAAGATACCGAGGCAGTTTAGAAGGATGAAATAAGACCAACTATCTACCAGTGGGTCAATTAAACATGCTCTTCCTCCTTTGCTGGAACATGCAAGTGACTGAGCCTCACTGTTTGGGGTCTGCTTCTTGCAATAGCTTCACTGACCCCACAAAGCACCAAGCAGGAGTTGCTGGGGCTTGCCTCAGGGTCATCGGACTTGATGCCTCATCTAAGCCACACTGGGAGATGAGTGCCATTGTAGGTTCCCTTGAAGGAAACTGTTAAATTGAAAGCAACCTCATTGCCAGGGTTTCTCAGAATAAAGGGAGCATGCTAAGTGGGACAATTGTAAAGTATCATCTCCTCCACTCTGCTTTTTGCCAGAATATTCTATTAACTTAGCAACATTCAGAGCCTTGTCAGGATTCCATATTATAGTCTACAGACTTAATTGGGACCATACAGAGAGAATGGCAAGCATGGGCTAAGTTTCCCAGGGGTTTGGATTATTGAAGAGTCACACAATATGGGTTGGGATTGAGGGGGCCCAGCAGGGGGATGCAGGGGGCTCAAAAGCAAGATCTGCAGCCTAGAGTATTTTGGTCTGTTTGACTTTTCATGTTAAAACTTTTTAAAATTTAGAATATTAAGCCAGAAAAAAACTAACATTGACAATCCTTTAGGTTTCTTTTTTTTATTTATTTATTTTGAGAGAGAGCAAGCCAGTGAGAACAGAGGAGGAGCAGAGAGAGAGGGAAACAGAGGATCCAAAGCGGGCTCTGTGCTGACAGCAGAGAGCCCAACATGGGGCTTGAACTCACCAGCTGTGAGATCATGACCTAAGCCAAAGGTGGATGCTTAACTGACTGAGCCACCCAGGTGCCCCACTGGTTTCTTTAAACAAAATGCCTGAGGCCTAGAGAGGTATAGCAACTAGATGTGAGATTCAAAGTGGGTTGTGGCTGACTCATGCCTGTTTGTTCATACTCAGCTATTAGAATATTTTTTGTAGCTAATGGTAGCTGCTGAAAAGGTTTGAACTGATGAGGGTTAGCTAGCTACTCCACTGCAGCCGCAGGACAAGATTATGAGGAAAGCAATCCTCAAACCATATTCTATCACCTTGCTCGAAAGGTTCACTGGAAAACAGACACAACAACAACAACATAGCATGACTGGAATATGCTATCATTATAGCCAGCAATAAGAAACCTTCCTAAACCAATGGTTGGACAAGGGCCCATATTATGGGTACCCATAATCTTGGGTACCTTGCCTAAGGGTACAAGCTATGGATGTCACTAGGTTCTTATGCCTGGCTCATGTGAGAGTAGAAAGTATTGCTAAAATATTTGGGCAGATCCACTTATCTTGAATTCATGTGATTTTATCAATGAGAACTAATTTCAACATTCATCTTGCTAATTAACAAGTCATTTATTCCAATAATAAAACCTTGTTCTGACATTTGCTATGCTCATTAGCACAACCTAGGTAATCCAGATAGCAGAAATGGATATAGTAGCAGCCTCTGGAGAGTGTCCCCTCTGCTTTGAATGCCCACAGACCAGCCCTGGCGTGTGCATGATTGATCTGCATCTGGGTTATTGCTTAACCTAAATCTGCAGCATGTAAGATCGCTCTATAATTGGTGAGGAATTTTAAAGTCAATTTCAGATATTGTAATACACCGCTTTGTGGTGAATAAGAACTCAAACCCATGTCTTCTGATTTCCATTCCAAAATCTTTTCCCAAGGGCCACCTGCCTCTCTGCTAAGTAAAAATAAAAAATCAGAAAGTTTGCTAAACATATGCTAGAAAAGATGTCAAAATATGAAATCATGCATGCCCGTGAAACCAGGATTCTCTTAAAGCAGTTCTTAGGAAGCCAGACTGGTGTGTCCTACAACTTCTACAAAAAGGTGTGTCTCAAGAGCTGTCTGAGCACCCATCTTCTCAGAGTCCCACGGGGCCATCAGCCGACACACAGGGTGACCTCTCCGTATCATGGCGCAGGGAATTCTACAAAGAACTCGCTCTAGTCCACAAGGTGATTTTGCCTTCGTGGCCTCAGTGGACCGGGGGGGGGGGGGGGGGGGGGATGTGGTGAGTTGGACCCATAAGAGGCAGTGAAGAAATCCTTGTCAAGTTAAATTGTGCTGAAAATTCTGTTGGTTTCCAGGGAGCCTGGGTGAAAGGATTTTGGAGATGTCCGTGGGGCACTGATTTAGGCTTAGAACTGTTTGTTTTGAATCCTTCTCTAAGATTTTGTGTAACCCTGTGATTCTCACCCTTGGCTGCATGTTAGATCACGTGAGCAGGTGGTAAAAATTCTCAATGCCTGGTTCTATGCTACAGCGACTGGATCACCATCTCTGGGCTTAGGGTCCAGACATTAATGTTGTTGTTGCTGTTGTTGTTGTTGTTGTTTTAAGTTTTCAGACGATTTGAATGTGTGGCCAAGGCTGAGACCCAACTCAGTGCTTCTCAGACTGTGATTTTCAAGCCACCTGGGGATCTCGTTAAAATGCAGATTCTGAGATTCTGCATTTAAACAAGCTCGTAGGTAAGATGCAGCGGGTGCATCGTGGACCACACTTGGAGTGGCAAGGGTCTAATCTCTTAATCCTGAAAGGTTTTGAGAGCAAAACCACTAAAGCAAAATCTGAGATGGGCCAATCCTCAATCCCATAATTTATCCTTCTGGAGGATGTGAGGAATACAGCTTCAGTGGGAATATGAAGCAAATAAAAACGATTAAACACCTAAACATTTCCTAAAAACTGAACTTTGATTCCCATAGACTTGTCTTAAATGCTTAGAATAGTTTTCAAATCACAAAAATGTCATGGCTGTAGTTCTAAAGAGCTAACCATCTAATGTAAAAAAAAAAAAAAAAAAAGTCATTTCCCCATTCTCTAATTATAAAGCCCTCCGTATTTATTGATTGTCTCGGGTCTCACTGGCTCTGCAGTTAGCCCGCTACAGTGTGATACCTGGGTTGGCTGCTCTTTCTACAGCTCTAGTTGATTCACTGCAGGATCCGGGGAGGGTGTGGAGGAAACTGCTCAGAAACAGCCAGCGGGTCTGCAAACAGAGCAGGCGGCTGAAAAGGAAAGGGCAATCTTTACGTGTAAACAAAGGAGCTGGCTGGGGCTCATTGAGTGGCTTTTTTGCTACATCTGCATAAGCAGATAGTGACTGACATCGGCCACAGCAGCTTGAATCTGAAAGAGCGAGAGAATTTTGCAAACTCAGAAAGAACAGAAAACCCAAGCCCCTACCCACAGAGCCCAAGGTGTGCGCCTCTGAATTATGTTATCAGCTGCACAGCAGGACTGCAGAAAGCACTAACTATGAACAATATATAAATTACAGAGGTCATTCAATGTGCAGATCAAGTGCAATTAAAATGCAAAAGACTTTTCTTTTTACCTGACTCAGAAATTTTTTTTTTTTTTTTTTTTTTTTTTTTTTTTTTGCAACACAAGGGTGCCTCAAATCGTCTGGTAGAGCAGGGGTGGGGAGGGCACAGGAAAGGTGTGAGTGTGTGGGGGGGGGGGACCTGATTACTGGACTCAAAAAGGCTAACGTGCAATTTGTGTTCTTTTTATGTAGATTAAATGCATTGACTGCAGCTTGTACCGCTTAGATACGCAGCAGGGAGTCAAAAGCTTGGGTATCAGTCAACCACAGCCAGCAGCTAAAGCCTGGGCCAAATCTGTTATTGTGCCTCAGATGAGACACTTAATCTAATCTAATGGGAGCAAACCCCCCTGGACAAATAAAAGGGCATTACCAGAAGCAATGGCAGCTGTAATGTTTGAAAAAAAAGCACCAAATATTTTTTTGTGATAACATAATTAATGACTCCTCCAGCCTCCTTAAAATCTTGCCTTCCAGCTCAAGGGGGCTCGTGAGGAGTCTCAGGAGGTAAATAGCAGGAGCGAGCAGCCTGCCTTCTTCTCAGCCCCTCCGGAAGCCATGTGTCCTAGGTATACCACAATCAGAAAAATGTGGGGTTTTTCTCACTGGAGCCAAATCTAGACCCTCAAGTAGCAAGAAAACATCACTGGGTTTTGATGAATTTGCCTTATTAAAGCAAACAAGAGTGACGAAAGGGGTAGGAAGAAAGAACACTGTGAAACTCAGGATCTGGACTCCTGGGACAGGTACCGTAGCCTTCTAAGACAGAATGAAACTGGAGACAAGGATCACAGAATAGACCTACAGAATGTTGAAAAGTGGAGTTCATCTTGAGGGACATGAAATCCAACCTCTTCTAATTCAGGAACCAATTCCACAGCATTCCTGTTAGTTAGGGATTTTATTTCCAGAAAAAGAAAACCCTTTCTAGAAGCAATTCTTTCAGAATGTGTTCCTTTCAATTCCCAAGTCACTACACAAATCATCCTTTAGTTAAGTGCTCCCCAGACTTTAAAGTGTACGTGAATCCCCAGGGGATCTCGTTAAAATGCAGATTCTGATTCAATATGCCTGAGGTGGAGCATGAGATGCTAAACTTCTAGCAAGCTCCAAGGTGATCTGCTGGTCCACGGAGGCTGCTGTTCCACGGACTATGCTTAGAATAAAGCAGCTCCAGTTATCTGACAATACTCTAAATCAAGCTTAAACCTATTAGCTTGGTTGAGTCTGGTGCTAAGAGCGTCAAGATTTCTAGATTTAGTCTCACATGAGCCATTCTCCTTCATGATCACATCCTCCTCCCTGTTCAACTACCTCACACACGGTCTGTGGCCACCACTCCAAAATGCAAATGCAGGTAGGGAAGTTTCCAGCACAATAGACAGCCCATTGCTACAGGTGCTTCTCTAAATGACAGACACATAACCATTTTGTCAAATGTATTCGTTGTCTATGGCCGTGTAACAAATGACCCTAAAAGTTGGTGGCTTAAAACAATAAACACTCATTATCTTCCAACACGTCTATGGATTAGGAATTCAAGAACAGCTTGGCCAGGTGGTTCTGGCTTGGGATCTCTCATAAGAGTACAGCCACAGTGCCTGAGGCTACAATTATCAGCAACGCTTGACTAGGGCTGGCTAGTCTGCTTCCAAGGTGGCAGATTGGTGCTGTTGGTGGCAGAACTCAGATTCTTTCCAAGTGGGTTTCTCCCCGCCAGGCTGCTTGAATGTCCTCATGCATGATGACCACTTCTCCCAAAGCAAATGATCTAAGACACCAAGACAGAAGTCCCAAAACTCTTTTAGATTTACCCTCAGAAGCCACACGACAGACACGTCTGCCATATTCTCTCGGTCACACAGACCAACCATGGATTCACTATGGGAGGAAACTACATAAAGGTGTAAATACCAAAAGGCAAGGATCACTGTGGGCCATCTTGGAGGCTGGCTCCACACCAAATAAGCCAAGGCCTCTCTATTTCCTTCAAAACATGCCAATTGAGGTCCAGGGCACACTGGATGCTCAGAGCCACGCTCCAATACCATGCACGCTTCTGCTTCCATCGTTTACATTTACTAAGAGTTGATTGTGTTTGCTTCCAAGCCTGTTTATGACAATTGTTCCAGTTGTACTTGTTATTACAATTAACTTATACAATGTGTGAATTACAAAATATGAATGCAAAAATAGTTGCTTTCATGGAAACAAAATTGGAATTTTGGAAGATGTAATAGGAGCAGGTAGCTAAAAATGCTGTTGAATATGTGTCTGCCAAACAACTGTAAGAGACTGAAAAATCATTAAGAAATTAGGAGGATTATGCACTGAGCTCACAAGTGTCTTAAAATCTTGCTGCATTTCCAAAACTAGGAATCATAGACAGTGCATTTTAGATACAGATCATGCAAGAAGGAAAGTCTGCAACTCCCATCAGCTGATTTTTATTCAAAGAGAACGACTTGGCTGTACACCAAAAGTTTAGTGAATGAATGTTTATTTACATGTTCTAAGTTAAATAAAATGTTTACGGTTTTAACATGTATCCTGGTTTTAATTATTTTTTTCAATTGACCAACCAAATTCTGGTTCAGATGGATGGGTATGAAAGCATCCATTATAAATGGGAAATTGCTCCTGGAAATAGCACTTTCGTTTAGAAGTATGAGGAGGGGTGCCTGGGTGGCTCAGTTGATGAAGCATCCGACTCGATTTCAGCTCAGGTCATGATCTCACGGTTCGTGGGTATGAGCCCTGCAACAGGCTCTGTGCTGATAGTGTGGAGCCTGCTTGGGATTCTCTGTCTCCCTCTCTCTCTGCCTTTCCCCCGCTCTCTCTCATGTGCGTGCACTCTCACTCTCAAAATAAATAAACATTCAAAAAAAGAAGAAGAAGAAGAAGTAGGAAGAAAGTAAGAGCTAGAGAGAAGGGGGGAACTTCACCATCTGGTTCTAGAAAATCCTGAGACTGGAAAATTTGTCTGTAACCTCAATTACATCCTACCAACAAGGTAGAGCCACAGATGGTCTACTCTATACATGCTTGGGGCTTCAAAATATCTTTTGGTGGTTTCTTCTCCCTCTCAAGGCAATGCTCACCTTTTATTTTAACCGGATTTTACATGCATGCAGTGGTTAGGGAAAGATATACCTTTCTGGCCACCAAAAGTTCATACTCCCCTTTGGAGTTGTCGCTACGGAATGGTTACCCAGACAGTGAATACACTCTCCAGCCCCACATGCAGATGTGGCTCTGAAACCAGTTATCAATGAAATATGACTGGAAGTGATATGTAGCACTTCCAGGCTGGGGTTTTGAAGAAGAATATGAACTTCACCTGTGGTCTTTATTCTTTGGCTGGCTGTTTGCAATGGACCCTGAGACTCTGGGGCACAGCAGAGCCATAAGGTGGAAGAAGCCTGAGCTCCTGAACCACTCACTTGCCTTGGGAAAGTCACTCTTGCTGACCAGGACCACCCACAAAGGACTGTTGTGTCAAGACGCTTGAGTTCAGAGAGTTTGTTATAGCAGCTAGTGTTATGTTGCTTTAACTAATATAGAACTGCTCTCCCTGAGACTTGCCCTTCTTCACATTCTGCCCCTCCTCCCCCTCCTCCTTCCACCTTAGCCTCTTCTTTTCCATTGGGATTATTCTTCTTTAGTATGAACTGTGGATTCTTAAACTGAGGTGTCCACATGATCGTATACAGAATTCTGTCCATTGGTGCATTTTCCTGGAAAGAGGGTCCACAGCTTTTGTGGGCTTCTCCTAGGGGTCTGGAAGCTCCTCAAATTGTTAGGGAAAACTGCTCTAAGAGATTTGTCTTCGATGTCTTATTCCTAATTTAATCCATGGCCTTAATTCAGCCTATGATTTAGAGATCTGAATATGTGTGGGTAATCCATAGATGCAAATTAAGGTGCAAGTCAAAGTAAAGAGCTCAAGTCAGATTGTGAATGCAAATGTGGAAGCACAGTCCAGTCAGAACAGACTTGAGTAGGTAGGCTGAGGAAGCTGAATGAAAGCCTCCTTTGGGATTTATGAAGTAGCTGCCTTTCTCCTGGTGCAAAAGTCCAGCCGCAAAGCACACCTTGGTGACCTCGAAGAGTTGCCATGCTCCTCTCCAACAGCCTAAGTTAGAGCCTAGAACTGAGGAGGTTTGCTTCCGTGTATTCTGAGAAATAATTCTTCTCTGGCTCAACTCTTATTTCCTGAGATGTTTATGCCCAGAAAAACCGTGTTAATGCCAAAGCAGTTAAAAAAAAAAAAGTTTGACCTGTGGGCTTCTGCAAAGGGGCTGGAAATATCAGATGGTGGATCATGCCTGTCCCAACATTGAAAATTACTGGGTGGAACTAAGGGTCCCCAGAGAGTTCATTATTCACATGAACGCGTCTGGTCTCCTCTTCAGAGGCCAGGAATGATCTGATTTCTGAACCAGGGTTGGACACAGAGCTTCCCATTTTGCCTGGAGTGTTTTGCTAGAGCAGATAAGGGTATATCACCTTCATCTTGAAGGAGCGTGGAGGGCAAGGACATGAAGTCCTCTTTCCCCAAGAAGGAAGCATACAGGTAGGAGTAGAAATGTCCATCTAAGGTAAGGGGGTATTAATGTTTTAGGATCCCTCCATCATGTTTTTAACTAGGGTCTGTTGATACCTTCTCCTCTTGCCCAGTTTTTAGACAAAGCTTCATATCCTCTGTTCCTTGGACATCCCAGACCTTGGTCTAAACCTTAGATCGTGGTCTAACCCAGTGGTTCTCCAAGTATGACTGCCAGAGCAGCAGCAGGAGCAAGTCCTTGATCCCTACCCCAGACCTACTGAATCAGACACTCAAGTGTGTTTTAAGTCCCCCTGGTCACTCCGATGAACTCTCAAGTGTGAGAAGCACTGGACCAATCTCTACCAGAAGTCTGTCCTTCACTGCCTAACTTGACACATGCAGTCTCTTAGTAGGTCCCCCTGAATTTTCCTCCCAGACCGAAGTGGTATGAGCAGCTGTGAAGGCATTTCAGTTTCATCTGTTTTGTTTTTTTCATTGATTTTTGTTTTGTTTCTGCTGTCACCAAGGTAAAGCTGTGTTTTTAGCTCCCCTAAGAACCCTACAGCAGAAAGAAATTTACCTTTTGAAAAACTGATGCTTTTGTAACCATGAAATACATTCAGTCCAGTCAGGCACTTCAGGTCTTCTCTTTCCCCAGGTGTTTTTCTGTCGGCGGCTCCCTCTTTGTTGTAACGGCCGGGAAGTCCTGCTGGGTTGGCAAGACCTGTCTCATCCTGATCCAGCCCTGCGGAGAGGAGACTTCTCCCTAGCCCAAAGATCTCCTGATACTCTCTCTTACTTAAATCTACTCCCTCAGATCACGTAGCTTCGACTCCCTTAGATCACATAGCTTCGAAAACTCATGTTTGCCCTGAGAGTTTATCAGAAGGAAGGCTGCTTCTTAGCGTTCGGGACTTGAAGGCAATTATTTGAGGCAGCAGGCCCTCACACTCCTAGCCACCCACCCCACTGGAAGTTTTCACACGTCTCTTCCTCCTTTCATGCCTGTGAAAGTTCACCTCTTCACTCTCTGCCTCTTTTCCCACCTCGTGTGTGCTTCCTCTGTCTGTGCCCAGTAGCTTCTAACACTGCACTTCTCAACACTTATTTTGAATCATCTGGGAATCTGGTCTAAAATGCAGATTCCCAGCTCCCAGTCCAGGCCTCCTGAATCAGCATCTCAGGAGTGCAGCCCAGTAATCTGACTTTTAGACATGTGCCCCAGGGGATTCTAAGTCTCACAGCACTGGTCCTAGGCCTATGAGGAGCGGCAGCTCTGGAATGTCTTAGGCCTTACACGGGGTCTGGGGTGGGCCAGATGACTTGTCTGGCTGCACTTGCTGACAGTCACCTGGCTTCTTGGTGGTCTCGGTGTTTCTTCAAAGAGGCTCTGGAGAAAGGCCGATGGAAATTATGGGATACTAAAGCGTGCCCCTGGCCTGGCCAGGCCACATAATGGTACTACCTTCCAGTCTACCCGTGTACAGGCTGGAAAAGATGCCAAAGCGCAAGTGATCATCTGATTTGTGCTTTGAATGAGACACAAAGCTAATTTTTTTTTTAAACTCAGGCTCATAACACATGTACCCCAATACCCCATATGGAAATGGCAATGCATTTCCATTAAACCTCAGTGTTTGTCATGCCCACTTTCCTCCCTGAACTCGGGACTGAAGACTCTCCCTGGGGTGGACTCACATGCCCTCCCCGTGCTTGTGAATGTCTGTAACAGATCCTGTGGTCATCCTGTACAGATCCTCCTCCATCTGCACACCCAAGGCTGTTTACTGCAAACGTCTCCAGGAGAACACCCCTGGCAGGTGCTCAGGGCAAGACGGAAGTACTGGAGAGTCAGTGCCCCTGGAAACTGCCCTCAAACAACGGCAGATGGGAGTTGGTAGACAGATATCCCAGATTTCTCATCCTACTAGTGGGATAAGTCTGGAATGTCTCCAACACTACCCTTGAGAGTTCCCTCCTGAGAGAGTGGGATTGATCTCCAGGAGCTCACATGGTAACTTGCCTACCCGTCACATGCAGTTGTGGCTCCCTTCTGTTTCCTTCTCATGCCTCCACTTTCCAACCAGGGTTTCATGGGACTGCTTTCCAAATAAATGACTTGCATTTGACTCTCTGTCTCTGGATCTGCTCCTAGGGGGTACTCAAACCAAGACACCCCCTGCCAACCCAGGACTTAACAGACGCAAAAGTGAGCTAACAGCTCATATGGGACCCTGGAACTAGAAGAGACAGGAGTAGAAGACAGCGGCAACAGGTAGGTCTGTAGCATTGTGGCCTCCTGGTGAAAAGCATCTGACTGATTTTTGCTCCCTCGTTTCCGACCTCCATACAAAATCTGTGGATGCCGGGGACACTTCATGGCGTGATTCCACAGCCCCTCCTAAATAAGGAGCCTTTGCCACCTAGAATGACCAGGGAAGAGCAATGGCCCCGGTTTGCCCTGTTGCAGACTGAAGCCTCCACATTCTACATCAGGAGGTCAAGATCCAAGGACAATTCGGGGTCTTGCAAAGTCTCTGCTGCTCATCACGGGAGTCCTCGGAAGGTAGAACATTCCACATTTGTTCATTTCTTCAACAAATGTTTATGGAGGACTTAGCACTCATCAGGGTCTGGGGGATCCAGAAGGGGTGTGCATAAGTTCAATCCGATCAGGCTGTGGCCACATGGAACTCCACCAGCATCCGTCCTGCGGGTGCCTGCCACATGGAAGACCCCATCCCCTCCTGCCTGGATGAGGCCAGAGCCTGCTGAATGGTCTCACTGCATCGAAATTCAGACCCATTTGCTTCACCCTCCACCCTGGGAGCAGCGCTATCCTTGTAAAATAAAAAACTGCATGTCGGTCCCCTGCTCAAGAACCTTGAGAAGCTCCACTTTGCCTATGGAATAAAGTACAACTTCTAGATTATATATGGAGCCAAGGGTCTCAAGTCTGGCCCCCAATCATTTTACTAACTTCATTTCCCACCAGGTGCTTTGTGCTCCCCCAAACACTCCATGTTCTTTCAGACTGCTGTCCTTTTCTGCATGTGCTGGTCCCCTCGGCCTGGATCCCACTTACTGCTTTAGCCAAGCCTTACTCATCGCTGAGTGCCCAGTATGGATGCCACTTCTTGTGTAAAAACTTCCTAGCCCCTCCCTCTACCTCTGACAGCACCAACAGCCACATCTTTTATGTTCCCTGTTATTGTCACACATGTGGCAAATTCAACCTTGATCCCACTGTGCTGTCGTTGATTCTGAGTCTGCCTCCTCCCTGAACACTGTGAGCTTGTAGAAAGTAGGTCCATCACCATTCTGTTCATCTCTGTACCCTACCTGCTAAAGATAATGCCTGGAACACTGTACATTTGTAAGAAAAGTTCACCAATGACCACGTGGGCCTGAGAACTAAAGGAGATTTAGCCTCTTCTTTCTGGTGATTGGCACCATTCCTGGCATAGGAGCCAACCCACACACCTGGATGGGAATGTTAGCTTGGGCTGTCCGTTCGACTTCCTTCTGTTCTGGGCCCTCAGCAGTTCTCTCCCCTGCTTGATAGCTAAGCTCTGGAGCTTGCCGCAGGATGTGAGGTCACCAAGGCGCTCTGAAGTGCCAGCAGCCAGAGCGGAACAGGTGGATTATTATTTCCCCTAGAGCGCATTGCGCCACCTCCCTGGGCATGAGGAGGCAGGAAGCTGCTCACACTGCAGCCCCTTGCAGACACCCTCAGGGAGCCCTCAAGTACGAGGGGCGACAAGGAGGATTAAGGTGGGAGGAAGGAATTAGATGGAGGTGCATCAGGGTCTAGAGGAGTTGAAATGTCATTCACAGGTGGAGGGCAATGTCGCAGAGGGACAAGCCAGTGAGTTCTCTGTCAGCATCCAGGGAACAGAGGTGATGATGCAGCAGCCTCACAAGCGCTCAGCTGACACCAGCAGCCGCTTCTTCTCCAGAAGCCTGGCAGCAGCGCTGGCCTGCGCCAGCATCACCTTCAAACTAGAAAAAAAATGAACCAAACTTTCTCACTCAGCCCAAAGTGCACTTCTTCAAGGCATAGCCTAAAGTTGTCATTCTAGAGTGATCTGGGCTTTGTAAGTGCTTACTACAGACCACACCAGGCATGAAGTTATGTTTCTGTGTATCATCTCAATTAACTACTGTAAGACACCCTGGTCGGTGAAGTGTCGTAATTACCCCTCCTTTTACAGATGGTAAATCAGAGGCTCAGTGAAATCAAGTAACTGGGCCACATTCACATAGCTAGTAAGTAGCAGAATGGAGATTCTCCCCAGTTCTATTGGACCCCATGATATGTGCTTGGAATGCCTACATGATGCCACCTGGAGTACAATGCCTTCCCTGATGTTCAAGGGAAAGAGGCTGTATAGAAACAAGACAGGGACCCTGTGTCCTGGCACATGGCCACCAGCTGGCTGCGTGGCTCTGGATAAGGCACCCACTTTTTTGGACCTCAATAATTTCCTCAGTGGGCAAGTGTGTGTGAATTGGATCAGATGATCTGTAAATCTCTTTTAGATTTAGCATTGCATGAGTCTATGGTAGACTCAGATTTTCCTCAATGCATGGCTATCATGGGTTGGTATCTGTGCTCTAAGAAAAGACAGACTGGTGGGAAATGAAATTGAGTTTAAGAAGTTGGCACATCCCTGAATCATGGTATAAGGAAGGCCTGTAGTTGCCATTTTTAGGTTGTTGCATTGATAAAGCTTCTTGAAGGGCTAGATTTTTGGCCCCTTTGACACATTCTGGTTAAGTGTTAAGCCCCTTGGGTTGAATCTGCCCATCTCAGGCTATCAACCTCTTGAGGGCAGTGACTCTTTAAATTGTGAGTATCACGAATGGGTGAATGAAGAACACCTCTAGGGATGAAGATCATGGTGGTAATATAATAACTGTGTTTTCAGGGTTATTTGGGATTTTAATGATCACTAGAAAGTGTTCCAATTATTCCTACTACATAGCAAATCATCCTAAAGCTTAGTGATATAAATCAACACTTTTATTATGCCCATGGATGGATTCTGTGAGTCAGTAATTCAACCAGAGCAACAGCGAGAATGGCTTGGCTCTGCCCCATGTTGTTTGGGACTTAAATTAAGAAGACTCAGTGGTTGAAGGTGACTGAACAGCTCATCTGCAAGTTGATCCTGGCTGTTGGCCGGGACATCAGCTGGGTCTGTTAATCAGAAAATACACACATGGCCTCTTCATGTAGCTACTTGAGATTCCTCACACCATGGTGGCCTCAGGCAATCAGATTTCTTTCATGGCAGTTCAAGGCTCTAAGTGTGAATGTTCCAGAAAGCAAAGCAGAAGCTGTACCACTTTTTTTTTTGTACCACCTTTTATAACCTAACCTTATACATTACTTTCACTTCATTCTATAGGTTACAGGTGAGTCATTAAGGCCAGATAAGATTCAAGGGGATCTGGATGGGGGGATGGGTCTAAGCTGGCACTGTATTTTCATTCTTTCACAGGGCAGGAAATGTGTCTTAGTTATCTCTGAATCCCTATCATCTACCATGGGCATGGCAGGTAACAGGTGCCTACTGAATGACTGGCAGATAAAGCAATGGATAAGTGAATGAAGGAAGGAAAATTCCCCCCATTGAAGAGTGTCTTTCTGAGAAGTATAGACATTTAGTCTTTTTCAACTATTTTTTGTTTGCATTGTATTTAGTTATGCATTTCAACAGGAAATAAGTCATGGTTTGTGTGTAACCCTGCAGAGTGGAAAAAAGGTCAACGGCGCTATGATAGTTTGGCTTTTGAGGAGCATTCTATGGTCATTAATTTTTCCTCAACCCAATATGGTCTTCTAGTTTTGAATTTGTTCCATGCTTTTCAACAGGATGGTTTAGAAATCACCTTTTACCATAACAGATTGAATACTTCATGGCGAAGTCTGAGCTGACTTCCCCAGTTGGCCTGCCCAAGTCTTCCTTGCCCGCATTCCAGTTGAATCCTAGCCTTTCTCTCTTTTTCCTCCCTGCTTCCTCTGACTTTTCTCCCCTCCTCTTCTTGCTCCTCTTCCCCCCCCCAGCTCACCCTGACTCTCCTGCCACCCCTCCTTCTTTCATTGCTCCCTCCCTCCCTTCCTCTCCTCCTCCAATATTTCCTGGCCCCTCCCCTGCTTTGTCACCCTCTTCCCATCCCCCAGTGCCACCACCTCTAGCTTCTGGATAGGAGTGTTTCCAGCAATGTCAAAGAAGTCAAGGGCCTGGGAAGCCAAGCCACTCACCCCCACCCGAGGGAGAAGGCCTAGATTTGGATTAGAACCCTTGGCCCTTGGAATTTTTTGGTATATAGCATTTCATCATTTTTATGGGCACCAACTTATGATGTCATATGAGAGGCTTAAAGCTCCTTTGGCTGCAAGCTAGCACAAAAAGCCCAATCTTATGGAGACACAACAGAAAATAATTCTTTAAAAAGAAAAACCATGACAGTGGGAATGTGCCATTCCCAAATTAGCATTTGGAAAATACTAGTCACACAAACATAAGCCAGCAGAGACCTCAGAAAGCATCTTGCCCAGCATCTCATTTTACAAACAAGGAGCTGAGAGCCAAAAACAAAAAAAAAAAGAAAAAAAAGAAAGAAAGAAAGAAAGAAAGAAAGAAAGAAAAAAGAAAAAAGAAAAAAAAAGAAGGAAAGACAGAAAAGAAAAAGCTATAACAACAAGCATTTACTGGGCACTGACTCTGCCCCAGGCGCTTTATTACTTTATTCCAGTTGTGCAACAACGAGATGGATTAGAATCATTAACCCCATTTCTAAGATGAAGAGACAGAAGCTCAGAGAGGGTCAGTAACTTCTGCAAGGTCACGCAGCCAGAAAATGGCAGAGCAGAGATTAGAATCCAGTATCTAAGATGAGTCCAAAAGTTATGTTCTTTTTTAAAAAAAAAATTTTTAATGTTTATTTATTTTTGAGAGAGAGAGAGAGAGAGAGAGACAGAGAGAGACAGAGCACAAGCAGGGGAGGGGCAGAGAGAGAGGGAGACCCAGAATCTGAAGCAGGCTCCAGGCTCTGAGCTGTCAGCACAGAGCCCGACACGGGGCTTGAACTCACAAACTGCGAGGTCATGACCTGAGCCAAAGTCAGAGGCTTAACCAACTGAGCCACCCAGGCGCCCCCCCAAAAGTTATGTTCTTAACCATTAGACTTAACTGTGGCTGTGAGTGACCTTTTATCCTCTCCACAACCAGGGTCACACATATGAGTAGCTAATAGTTACCAAATTCAGAAAGATAAATTGAGGAGGGCTTAGAGTTCAACAAGTGATGGTACAGTTCAAGTCAAGTTCAAAGTCAGACTTTGTTAATCTGAATTCTGAAAGAAGAAACTTGGAGCAGAGATCCCAAGAGATTTCGAGGATGGCCCTTTGTAGGAACAGCTATGAGCACAGAGTGAGCAAGGACATGACAGT